>NC_064626.1:1156285976-1161285976 GCF_023864275.1 Schistocerca cancellata
CCAAAGTGACATTCCGACTGCCTCCCGACCGTTCTTGCTGCTTGTATTTATAACATTGTCAAAGAACTACTAAAAAGAGATATAGTTTACAAGTCACATGTACATCTGTTATCATAATTTGTGCAAAAAAGTTATTAATTTGCATCGAGTGACATAATTTAACATGTTATTAAAATGACAGACAGATTTGTTGACTTGACAGAATAATTCTTTGTTACAAAAAGGCCGTTTTTTAGAAGTTTGTCAATTGACTTCTCTAATTTGCATAAATAAGTAAATAACATGAATTATTAAGAATTACATTGGTTTTCGTCTAAAATAGGATTGATTACGTGAATACTGAGTGAAAACGCTCCTAGTGAACAAATAGGTTTCACTGGGTGATTTTTATTTAAGGAGATCCAAAATACCTAAGTTGTCCACTATTTTTCGTACTTCATATTAATTATTTAAGATGAACTTAGTGTTTTTACATGATGACATTTGCTGTATCAGTGATCAAGTGATATAAACTTTTGTGTGGGTGAGTTACTCAGTATAATTTAATGGTTTGACTGTTTATGCAGACATGTTATGCAATCATTGTTAACATACACAATAACTTTTCTATAATCATAAATACTCGTTAAACTGGTTGAATTTGGAGGGTATCACATACTTCGGTACAGTAAAGCCTTTAATATGTTCCGTTACAATACCCCCCTCGGGTAATATCATTTACAGAACGTTAATGATATTACCCGACTAGGACAAATGTGTCAAATGGTTAAAATTTGGGAAAGTACTACTTTAATAATTTTTTTTTCTATGTATAATGTGTATGTATACAAGGACCGTTACAACGTTTCAAAATGACTTTTTCCTGCAAATATTTTAGTTGTGTTGTTTCAAATGCACTTTGTGTTATGTCATTCAGTATGACAGCATAATAAAAATATTTAGTAATATATGAAAGTAAAAAAAAAATGTTAATCTTTGCTCCCAGTGAGCCACATGGAAAATGATCAAAAACAGACACAAATATATCACATGCGATTTTAAGATATATAAAAAATATATGTAAATTATTTCAAAGTCAGTTCTCATTGAGTCACAGATTAATCAAGATAATAGAAGGAACAAAAATATATTACATAAATGGACAGGTCATATGTCCATAGGAACATATTGCAACTGTCTGTTCTTTTTTTGGGCCACATAAAAGAAATGAAAACAAAAACCGAATTATAAGTATGGACATGATATATAAACACAAACACTAGAGAAGTCACATGTATGAGTATAATATGCATTTTCAAAAAAAAGGAAGAGTTTTTTAAATATTGTCTCCCATTGAGACACAGTCAAGATAGTACAAGAACATATTAATACTAAAATTGGACACTTAAATTTGTCACAACATAACATAAACATCAAACTTGGTGAACATCTGATTAGCTGTAGAAAATTGTACACAAATCTTATGCCTAAGAACACAATAGTATCAAAATGATGGGTCTTGCACAACAATTTTTACATTGTCTTTTATTTGGTGCAAGTATGTCCCATATTCAACAATACAAAAATAAAGTAATAAATGTTTGTCACCTTCTTGCCCGTTGCAAGTAAAGATGATGTCTCAAAATTTAATATTCAATAGTGACAATAAAAATATAAAAACATTCTCTCAGAGATCTGGAACTTTTCCAGGGTCTGTAGGATGAGTGGTAGTTGCTATTTGACACACCAAGTAAAAATCTTTGCTGGTAACATGCTTTATGGAAAATGGGTAAGTTACTGTATTCAAACACGGAAATGTGCTTAATCATGTTTATATGGTTTCAATTCAGTGATGTTTCTTAATCCAAATAACCTTCTTAATCTGGGAAAGATAAGTCTATACGCATTAGGATGTGGGCTTTCTTTTATTTCAAATGGATAAATGTCAATGTTTACTTTAACATATGGAGAACCTAGCTCAACATCTTTGTCTATTTCAGTATTTTCAAACAATAGATCATTTTCAATTTCTTTAGTTCCTAAGTCTAATGTCTCTTTCCTACACTTAGACACACCCCTCTCTGTTTGCAAAGCATTGACATTTAAACATAAACCTTTGTTTTCATCTGTTCCTTTTAACACTGTGTTGTCACTTAACAACCTACTGTTTTCACCCCCTTTTTTATAAAGTCCACTACGGATTCTTGTCCACCATGTAGGATACAAGGTTGCACTTACCTTTGCTAATTCTTTCCAAAAGGCATCTTTGTTTATACAGTTTCCATAGTTGTTCCACAAAACTTCTAAAAACTTTTCCTCTTTCTTTTGAAAACACACATTTACATTCCATCCCTTTATATTTTCATTAATATTATTATTATTACCATTCTCATAGATTAGTGTTTCATAGTTCCCAATAGGCAATAGCTTGTCCTCAGATACACATTCCCTAGTCTGCATTTCACTTAAATTAACATCATTATTACCCATGTTTGCCACATCACTTACCTTTACCACATAATCACTTTTCAATTCTACAAATACTTTTATTTCTTCCTCCACACTCTCATCTATAACATCACTTGATTTAGGATCATTATTTAAATGTCCCTCTATTACTTCTTCCTCCTCCTCCACAACAACCCCATCTTCAATTTCCCCCCTATGTATCTGAATCTCAGCAACTGAGTCTTTGGCTCCATTAACCACTTCGTCATCCCCCTTCTTATCAAATAAACCCCCCAAAATAGATTCTATTTGTGGTGTGTCTGACTTGTTATTAACACCAGTATCTTTTTCAGCGCAACTATGGAGCTCTGCAATACCTTCAACTTCTGCACTTTCACTAACTACCTGTGCTTGAACACTGTTTTTATTAACTGTATCACTTTTACTCATAGTATCCCAAAACCTTTTATTAAATTCTAATTTATTCATTCTAACAACATCAGTATTTTCATGGTACTTACTCTTTACATTGTATCTTCTCCTTCTCCAGTTTCGTGTATGTGTTGTCCTGTCATAATATTGTCTAGCCCCAAAACTACAGACATAGTGGGACTGTCCACCGTTTCCCGGCTGGTTCCCTCGGTCTGTCCGTTTGTAGTTGTCATTTTGTTCACTAGTTTCAACAAACCCCCTTCTATCTTGTTCTCTTCCCCAATACCTATTCCTATCATTCCTGTTATCTCTCCTCCATCCTCCCTCCTGTGTATTGTTTCTGAAGTCATTTTCATATCTCCAATCTCCCCTATTTGGAGCATTATTTCCAGACTTTTCAAAGTCTCTCCTCCCATAATAACCTCTATTTACATTCCTGTTCCACCCCCCATACTGGTTGTTGCCAGAGCCAAAACTTTGGTTATTTTCTCTTTCCAAGGGCCTATCTAATCTATCTACCAATTTCAGGAACTCTTCCATTGAATCATCTAGTCCATAGACCAATTCCCACTGCAGTCTCTCTGGTAACCTTCTTTTTAAAACATCAATTTGTGTCATAATATCAAAAGAGTTATTCAAGTGAGCAAGTTTTTTCAATTGATCTCTGCAAAATTTTTGCATTCCCCCTACTTTCCCTCTATACACTGGTCCATTTAGAAATTCTGACTTTAATCTGGCTTGTATGGATTGTGACCAAAATTTGCAAATAAACTTAGCTTCAAACTCTTCAAAAGTATTCCAAGAATCATTATTCTCATTTGCTCAGGATAGGGCCTCCCCTTCTAGAAATCGTTTTACTAACTTAATTTTTATGTTATCTGACATTCCTACAACAAACATATCCTTACATTGGTGAATAAAGTCAACAGGGTGCAGATTTTCACCAGGAAAGCATTTCACTTGGATGTGCCCATACATTGTATTTTGATTGTAAAACATTTGTTTTGACAACAATGCATCTTCCAATTGTGTATATTTAGTGTGTATATTTTCTACTTTTGTATCTACATTAGTGGTATACAGGTTGTATTCTTGTTAAGGTTTTCTGATGTTTTGTCTATTCTCTGATCTAATCTTTTAGCTTCAGTATCTACTCTGTTATAGATGACAGCAATGCTGTCTGTGTTAGCTTGTACACTCTTGGAAATTGAAATAAGAACACCGTGAATTCGTTGTCCCAGGAAGGGGAAACTTTATTGACACATTCCTGGGGTCAGATACATTACATGATCACACTGACAGAACCACAGGCACATAGACACAGGCAACAGAGCATGCACAATGTCGGCACTAGTACAGTGTATATCCACCTTTCGCAGCAATGCAGGCTGCTATTCTCCCATGGAGACGATCGTAGAGATGCTGGATGTAGTCCTGTGGATCGGCTTGCCATGCCATTTCCACCTGGCGCCTCAGTTGGACCAGCGTTCGTGCTGGACGTGCAGACCGCGTGAGACGACGCTTCATCCAGTCCCAAACATGCTCAATGGGGGACAGATCCGGAGATCTTGCTGGCCAGGGTAGTTGACTTACACCTTCTAGAGCACGTTGGGTGGCACGGGATACATGCGGACGTGCATTGTCCTGTTGGAACAGCAAGTTCCCTTGCCGGTCTAGGAATGGTAGAACGATGGGTTCGATGACGGTTTGGATGTACCATGCACTATTCAGTGTCCCCTCGACGATCACCAGTGGTGTACGGCCAGTGTAGGAGATCGCTCCCCACACCATGATGCCGGGTGTTGGCCCTGTGTGCCTCGGTCGTATGCAGTCCTGATTGTGGCGCTCACCTGCACGGCGCCAAACACGCATACGACCATCATTGGCACCAAGGCAGAAGCGACTCTCATCGCTGAAGACGACATGTCTCCATTCGTCCCTCCATTCACGCCTGTCGTGACACCACTGGAGGCGGGCTGCACGATGTTGGGGCGTGAGCGGAAGACGGCCTAACGGTGTGCGGGACCGTAGCCCAGCTTCATGGAGACGGTTGCGAATGGTCCTCGCCGATACCCCAGGAGCAACAGTGTCCCTAATTTGCTGGGAAGTGGCGGTGCGGTCCCCTACGGCACTGCGTAGGATCCTACGGTCTTGGCGTGCATCCGTACGTCGCTACGGTCCGGTCCCAGATCGACGGGCACGTGCACCTTCCGCCGACCACTGGCGACAACATCGATGTACTGTGGAGACCTCACGCCCCACGTGTTGAGCAATTCGGCGGTACGTCCACCCGGCCTCCCGCATGCCCACTATACGCCCTCGCTCAAAGTCCGTCAACTGCACATACGGTTCACGTCCACGCTGTCGCGGCATGCTACTAGTGTTAACGACTGCGATGGAGCTCCGTATGCCACGGCAAACTGGCTGACACTGACGGCGGCGGTGCACAAATGCTGCGCAGGTAGCGCCATTCGACGGCCAACACCGCGGTTCCTGGTGTGTCCGCTGTGCCGTGCGTGTGATCATTGCTTGTACAGCCCTCTCGCAGTGTCCGGAGCAAGTATGGTGGGTCTGACACACCGGTGTCAATGTGTTCTTTTTTCCATTTCCAGGAGTGTATGTTTTCATTTAAACTTTCAACTTTAACTTGAAATTCTTTTCTGAAGTGTATCAACTATTCTCTAGTGTCCTTACTGAGGGTAGTTTTAATTTCTTCACACTTCTCATTGAAATGAGTACTTAACAGATCAAAATCCAAACTTAACTTATCCAGTCTATCTGAGTTTTCTTTAAGTTTCAAACTTACTTTTTCACTGGATTGTTTAAGTTGCGAGCTTATTTGAGTTGCAAACCCTGCTAGCCGCTCTGTTAAGTTTAATTGTTCACCATCCCCTGATTCAATTTTTACATTTCCTACGATCTCATCACTGTCAGGTAGAGACATGTTAACTATTAATTATTTTAAATGACAACAACAAAATACCTTGCCTTATGTAGCTATGCTATCATGTCGTGATCGGTGTTGTTGTTGGCTTTCTTCACTTATATTCGGTTTTATCGAAGCTGAAGTCTTGATTGATGAATTCCATTGACATAATCCAGACGTTAATCTTCCGAGCGGTGTGATGATGGTCTTTGGTAGTCACACAAACACAATTTATTTATTTTTGACATATTTTCACTGTTGCCACACTGCACAAATAAACCTTTTTGGAGTGCTAAGCACATACGAAATTTATCGCTGCACTATTATCATCGATGCACTTAAAGATCCCGGCTGAGCCCCCACTTTTGTAATGGTCGCCTGGTCGTAGATATTGCTACTTGCTATAATCGCACTATTTCACTCCCATTTACGGAGCTTGTTGGCACTTGATGTTAGGTTGGCGCCATTAAAATGCATTGTGTTGTGGTAATCGCTGCTACTTGCTGGATCGCTGCTGTCTCTCAATGCTGATGCTGGCTCTACATCTGGTTGTCTAGGGTTAAAAACATGAGGTCCCGTGTTTTTTATGTGCTTTTGATGATAAAGAACGAGCGAAACCAACAAATATGTAAACTTCAAATATTTATTACTCTGGTGGCCATCTTAATTCCACTGTCCACCAAAGAGCATGACACAACACAAAGTAGTACTTCTGTTACATGTTCTTTGCATTGTTTATCCACCTCAAACAATAACACACAAACACACTTTACCAAAGTGACATTCCGACTGCCTCCCGACCGTTCTTGCTGCTTGTATTTATAACATTGTCAAAGAACTACTAAAAAGAGATATAGTTTACAAGTCACATGTACATCTGTTATCATAATTTGTGCAAAAAAGTTATTAATTTGCATCGAGTGACATAATTTAACATGTTATTAAAATGACAGACAGATTTGTTGACTTGACAGAATAATTCTTTGTTACAAAAAGGCCGTTTTTTAGAAGTTTGTCAATTGACTTCTCTAATTTGCATAAATAAGTAAATAACATGAATTACTAAGAATTACATTGGTTTTCGTCTAAAATAGGATTGATTACGTGAATACTGAGTGAAAATGCTCCTAATGAACAAATAGGTTTCACTGGGTGATTTTTATTTAAGGAGATCCAAAATACCTAAGTTGTCCACTATTTTTCGTACTTCATATTAATTATTTAAGATGAACTTAGTGTTTTTACATGATGACATTTGCTGTATCAGTGATCAAGTGATATAAACTTTTGTGTGGGTGAGTTACTCAGTATAATTTAATGGTTTGACTGTTTATGCAGACATGTTATGCAATCATTGTTAACATACACAATAACTTTTCTATAATCATAAATACTCGTTAAACTGGTTGAATTTGGAGGGTATCACATACTTCGGTACAGTAAAGCCTTTAATATGTTCCGTTACAAGCTGTTTACTAAATTGTGTCCATATAGAAAAACAAAGACTAAAGAGGAATTTGTAGTGTGTTAATCTTTACTAAATAATTAACACTTTGTCTATGGATTACAAGATAAGTGATCGTATCTCTTGTTAAATGTGATCTTGTTAAATATGTCTGAGTACTATGATTGAAATTGGTAATGTAAGTCTCTAGTACTGTGGTAGCTGCAACCGCCGTCCTAGTTTGGTAGGTAAGGAGGAATTATTGCTACTGCAATCCCCTATGCCAGCCTCTGTCACAATAAATTTCAACGACTTTTGATAATTACTGTCAATAGTCGATGTTTGATAATTGCGACATTACCATTTGTCCATATGTTTTGCTGTTTGTAATGTAAAGGTATTTTTTTAAATAATCTTTACAAAAAGGAAGTGATCGAGCAGTGCTGCAGCTCGCGTTGGTGCTGTTTGTAGGTTTCTGCCCTCTGTTGCAGGCGAGACCGTATCGTTTAGTTGTATGGTTGCGGTTGTTTGTCTTCTCCTCGTGTTGACTGGCGCCACTCGTTTCGCAAGCGTTACCTGTCCGCTAGTGGCAGCAGTAGGGGTTATCGATATGTAGTAACTGTTGCCCTGTGTTTGGGGCGATGTCGTTGTTTTTCCGGGTCGTGTGAGTGGGCCAGTTCGGTTGCTGACTCAGGAGAAGCCAGGTCCGCGCAGTGCGAGTGTAAGTAGGCTGTTTAGGTTTTTATGTTGGAAACACCATGTAGCGCTCTATATGAAAATCACTGACTGTGTTGTGTGCAGTCTGTGGCTGGTTTGCATTGCTGGAATTTGATATTGTAGTGTTGGGCAGTTGGCTGTTAACAGCGCGTAGCGTTGCACAGTTGGAGGTGAACCTCCAGCATTGGTGGATGTGGGGAGAGAAATGACGGAGTTTTGAGAGCGGATGATCATGACGTGTGTCCATCAGAGTAAATTTGTAAGACTGGATGTCTTGAACTAATATATATACTATGACTTTTGAACACTATTAAGGTAAATACATTGTTTGTTCTTTATCAAAATCTTTCATTTGCTAACTATGCCTATCAGTAGTTAGTCCCTTCAGTAGTTCGAAGCTTTTATTTAGCTGGTAGTAGTGGCGGTCGCTGTATTGCGGTAGTTCGAGTAACGAAGATTTTTGTGAGGTAAGTGATTCATGAAAGTTATAGGTTATTGTTAGTCAGGGCCATTCTTTCGTAGGGATTGTTCAAAGTCGGATTGCGTTGCGCTAAAAATATTGTGTGTCAGTTTAGTGTTGATCAGAATAAGTAAAGAGCGAAATGTCTGAGTACGTTCAGTTCTGCTCAGCTGTTTGAAAATCAAATAACGTAAGGGGTTTACCAGACAGTAATTCAATAATTTTTTTTAAGGGGACGTTTCACGAGAACACGTTGGGACCGCTGGCGGCACGCATGGACCGCCGGATGGAACGGCTGTGGTCACGAGGCTGTACGACCTCGTCGTAAACCTGCAGGCTTTAAGACGAGTGCATTTCAATTCAAGTAGAGAAACCTCCACCATTGTGACATCTTGTGATTCTCCAGTGACTTGGGTTCGTGTTCCTGCCTGTAGTTTTGCCAAGGCAAAGAGCTGCGGTTGGAGTGCTTGGGGAAGGCGGATCTGATCAGGTTTCCTCGACTTCTTATTACTATTTACTGCGTTCAGCTTGTTACAAATTGTTAAGTTCAACCAGCTGTATTTTTCCTGCCCGGTGGCCGCTAACGCCCCAGTTGCCTGCCCTGGGGGTTAGTGTATGTAACGGCAGTGTACATTTCTTCGCCTTGCCACTGCTGTCCGGTAGGGAGTGTAGTTTTGTCAGCTTTCTTGATTGTAGGACGTTTATGACTCTTCTACTCCGGTGGTAGTGATTCCTTTCTCGTTCCAGGCGCTCTAAGCACACTATTCTGGGGGCGAAGTGCAGTCCGCCAGTTCCAGCTTTGGCGGGTTGTTCCATTCTCGCATCTGGTTTATTGGACGTCAGGTAGCTTCAGCCAGATTATCATTAGTCATTCATTAGACTGCCACTAGTAAACTTGTGAAGTCAATGCAACTCTTCGCTGCCTATCTCATCATTCGCGAAAGTGTTTGTTGACAGACGTCTCAGAGGTTGATTCCTGGAGCAACGTCTGTGACTGACCCTTGAGCTTTATTATTCTATTATTTACTTCCATACCTTGTAATGCCTACACTAAAGGAATATATGTCTAGTTAATGGTTCCGCTCGCCTTATGGAATAAATCTAGCAGTGTAAGGGTTGTGCTACAAGGTTACGATCATCTTATTTTACCCGTTTGGTGTTGAGTTGCTTGTTTCTTTTAATTAAACTTTGCTTGTATTTGCTGTTTTCTGGCGGGTTTCTAAATTTTTTATATAATTGGAGTTCGTAGTGTGTAGGGCCTATGGTCGTGATTGCGGTTATTTGCTTTAAAAAAAATAAATCGATGTTTGTATTTTAGCAGAAAGCCTTAAAACCTTATTTACTGCCATTCTTGGCGTCTGATAACTTCTGCTGTGTTTGTGGCCTCTTACCTTTTAATATTTCAATACCTGTAAGTTGTAATTGCAGCGAGTTCTTAAAAAGTCTTAATTTTATTGCTATTCTTGGCAATAAAATTTTAAAAATTATATGTATCTATATTTTCTGGTGATTTGGTACATTGTAATGCACTGAAAACACTATTATTTACACAGGTGTGGTATTTTTTATTTATTGTTGAGTCTGTGGTTTCTGTTTTAAAGAGAAATGTGTGCAATGTGTGTAACTGTAAAAGGCAACTAATAGTAACTGATTACGGCCCCGAATCCCACATTCCCTTGATTACCATGTTTCAGTGATTTTATACTGATGCCCTTCTGAGATGTTTACCATCAGTCGCTTATTGGAATTTAGTCTTCTGGGTGAATTCTATTCTTGGGTTTTTGCTTCGAAAATGAATTCATTAGAGTTTTTAGAACCGTTAATAAATTTATTATGGCTCGGTATCTTTCCACTCAACATCAGCTCCCTACCGCATATCAGCGACTGTGGTACTGTATATTCAGGATGACTTGTGGTACGTCAGAGAAAAGTACCAGCTTTCATTTGCCAGATATAGCTTTTCCGATCAGTGCACTTTCGATGCAACAAACGTGTCTCTTAATTTTTACGGTCACTAAGCTGTTGACATAGAGCGAGCTGAGGCAGCTCACATTCGGGGAAGCGGCGCCGTGTTACACTTTAACGACCGCCTTGCCAATGTTCTCCCCCTTCATCATACCGACGAAGGCCTCCGGCGTCTTCTCGAAGCCTTCGGTCACCGTCTCCCTGTACTTGAGCTTGCCCTCCCTGATCCACTGTGCCATCTCCGCGAAGGCGCCGTCCTGGCGTCCCCATCGGGAACTCATCTTGATCCACTCCATCCTGAGCTGGCGGTCCTGCACCTGCGTCCCGGCGACGGGCGCCGTGGGGACGCTCTCCTGGTTGTACGTCGAGATGCTGCCGCAGAGGCAGACGCGGCCGCGGGGCCGCATGTTGCTCAGCACGGCTTGGCTCACGGCGCCGCCCACGTTGTCGAAGTAGGCGTCCACGCCTGAGGGCGCTGCCGCCGCTACCGCCTTCTCCACGTCCGACGTCTTGTAGTTGATCGCCTCGTCGAAACCCAGCTCCTCCTTCAGCCACTTCACCTGCGACCAGAAACGCAGTATAAGGTGCAACTCAATTCACAAACATTATGTATGTCCACTCTTCTCACTGGAGCTCTTGGGTCCCCAAGGCCATTCACTACTATAACGGAATGAAACACCTACAGCCGTCCTTATGATCTTATTTTCACTACTGGCCACTAAAATTGCTACACCAAGAAGAAATGCAGGTGATAAATGGGTATTCATTGGACAAATATATTATACTAGAACTGACATGTCATCACATTTTCACACAATTTGGGTGCGTAGATCCTGAGAAATCAATACTCAGAACAACCACCTCTGGCCATAATAACGGCCTTGGTACGCCTCGGCATAGATTCAAAAAGAGTTTGGATGGCGTGTGCAAGTACAGCTGCCCATGCAGCTTCAGCACGATACCACAGTTCATCAAGAGTAGTGACTGGCGTGTTGTGACGAGCCAGTTGCTCGGCCGCCATCATCCAGACGTTTTCAGTTGGTGAGAGATCTAGAGAATGTGCTGGCCAGGGCAGCAATCGAACATTTTCTGTATCCAAAAAGGCCCGTACAGGACCTGCACCATGCGGTCGTGCATTATCCTGCTGAAATATAGGGTGTCGCAGGGATCGAATGAAGGTTTGAGCCACGGATAGTAACACATCTGATATGCAACGTCCACTGTTCAAAGAGCCGTCAATGCCAACAAGAGGTGACCGAGACGTGTAACCAACGGCACCCCATACCATCACGCCGCGTGATACGCCAGTATGGCGATGACGAATACACACTTCCAATGTGCGTTCACCGCGATGTCGCCAAACACGGGAGCGACCATCATGATGCTGTAAACAGAACCTGGATTCATCCATAAAATGTCATTTTGCCATCCGTGCACCTAGGTTCGTCGTTAAGTACACCATCGCAGGCGTTCCTGTCTGTGATGCAGCATCAAGGGTAACCGCAGCCATGGTCCCCTAGCTGATAGTCCATGCTACTGCATACGTCGTCGAACTGTTCGTGCCGGTGGTTGTTGTCTTGCAAACGTCCCCATCTGTTGACTCGGGGATCGAGACGTGGCTGCACGATCCGTTACAGCCATGCGACTAAGATGCCTGTCATCTGGGCTGCTAGTGATACGGGTCCGTTGGGATCCAGCACGGCGTTCCGTATTACCCTCCTGAACACACCGATTCCATATTCTGCTAACAGTCACTGGATCTCGACCAACGCGAGCAGTAATGTCGCGATACGATAAACTGCAGTCGTGATAGGCTGCAATCCGACCTTTATCAAAGTCGGAACGTGATGGTACGCATATCTCCTCCTTACACGAAACATCACAATAACGTTTCAGCAAGCAACGCCAGTCAACTGCTGTGTGTGTGTGTGTGTGTGAGAAATCAGTTGGAAACTTTCCTGTCAGCACGTTGTAGGTATTGCCACCGGCGCCAAACTTTTGTGAATGCACTGAAAAGCTTATAATTTGCTTATCACGGCATGTCCTTCCTGTTGGTTAAATTTGGTGGCTGTAGCACGTCATCTTCGTGGTGTAGCAATTTTAATGGCCAGTAGTGTATATTATATATATTTAATTCTAGCAGATATGTCATCCCGTAAGGGGCATGGTTGTTTTCTAATTATTGACAATCTGCAAGGTTGCATTGATGATATTCATATCGGGTCTCCAGCCGGAACATGTCGACATCTCAACACAATATTTGAGCGGGATACGAGGCCGCTATGTTCAGTTGGGTAAGCCGTTGCGCTAACTCGCTGAAACAAATGAAACGGCAGTGGCGGCTGCTTTGTACACCACTCGTAGGACCACAGCGCGTGCGCGAACGTCACTGCCCTTTAGCCCAAGCAGGGCACCGATGGTGAAAACTCGCGGAAACCGTACATCGATATCTAACTCTGCTGACATCTTCTGATGACGAAAACTAAGACCGTTCATTTTTAATGTCAAACATAAGAGGGTTCCAAGTATTTCTTAAAGGATACTTCATCTTTGTGTATAGCATTGTCAGATAGCCATATTTCAATAGCTTCGGTAATGCGACGCAGGGCACCCACTTGTGTCTCATCGCTCAACATTTTGTGTTCCAATAAGCCAGTTTTGCACAACCGCATATTTTTATGGCTGAAATAAACGCACATGGTGGTGGTGCTACAAGTGTCAATCATTTGTCCAATACACACTTTCTTGCAATGGCAGGGAATTTTGTAGACACCGAGATTCCTCAAACACGGATCGTCCTTTACTGAACCAAGCAGCGCGCTAGTCTTAGTTAGAGGACGGAATACACTTTTAATATCGAACCATTTTAAAATTGTTTCTATTTTTGGATATATGCTATCTGTGAAAGGTAGAAACGCCACCGATTTGCTTGTATCTTATGTTGGTTCCCACGGATGTCCAATCCGTCGAGCATGACGGATATAATTGTCTTTATAACCATTCTGCTCGAGCACTGTAGTTAAGTGGTCCAGTTCTTGAGTCAAACTACAACTGAGATGGCATAAGCTCTTCTTATCAATATACGTGGAACCCCTTTGCGTTGGCATGGTTGATGACAACTTGATGCACGAAGATATCGGTCCATACGATTAGGAGTACGATAAACACTGTGTCCTAATGTCCCATTATCCCCCTTCTACACCAATACATCTAGAAACAGAAGTTTTCCGTGCTTTTCTATTTCCTTAGTTTTCTGTACTTTTCAATTTCCTTCATAAACTTAATATTTGGATGCAGATAAGTAACATGATCTAGGAAAGTATCCAGAGCATCCCTCAAGAGAGTAGGACTGGCAGCCTTGCAACCTATGTCCTCATTTATTTGTTAGGTATATTCCAATTTCTGTTTTCCTCCGTAGTTCTTACCCTCTACAGCGCCCTCTACTATGTGAGTTATCCTCAGGTGTCTTAACTGTCCCTTCGTGTCACCAGTGTTTTCCACATATTCAATTCCTTTCCTATTCTCTGGAGGTGCTCCTCATTCCTTAGCTTATCTGCCCATATAAGGTGTTATAAGACGTTACTACTTGATTGTGAGAAAAACGTAGAAATAGATGACAGCATAGGCTGTCTTGTAACGTATCCTAAAGTAGATGCTGACTCACACCGTGTGGCTCAAAGTATTGCTCAGATCTTCAAGTTAAGATTGCGTGCTGTTGTAGATAAGGTGGTGGCCGTCCAAGAATGAGGGACTCAATTACTTTCTGAAACCATCTCTGCAGGACACCACCAGTAGTGCGTTCTAAACACGTTTTCATATTTCTAATGTTCTATTTTCTATCTTTTTAATTTTAAGTATTCCATACCTTAATTGGCGGAATGGAAAAACTGGTAGAAACCGACCTCGGAGAAGATCAGTTTGGATTCCATAGAAATGTTGGAACACGTGAGGCAATACTGATTCTACGATTTGTCATGGAAGATAGATTAAGAAAAAGCAAACTTACGTTTATAGCATTTGTAGCCTTATAGAAAACTATTGACAATGTTGACTGGAATACTCTCTTTCAAATTCTGAAGGTGGGAGGGTTCAAATACAGGGAGCGAAAGGAATCAGTGGTTTAGAAGGGAGTGAGACAGGTTTGTAGTCTATCCCCAATGTTATTCCATCTGTATATTGAGCAAGCAGTAAAGGAAACAAAAGAAAAATTCGGAGTTGGAATTAAAATCCATGGAGAAGAAATAAAAACTTTGAGGTTCGCCGCTGATATTGTAATCCTGTCAGAGACAACAAAGGGCCTGGAAGAGCAGCTGAACGGAATGGACAGTGTCTTGAAAGGAGGATATAAGACGGACATCAACAAAAGCAAAACGAGAATAATGGAATGTAGTTGAATTAAATCTGGTGATGCTGAGGGAATTAGATTAGGAAATGAGACACTTAAAGTAGTCAAGGAGTTTTGCTATTTGGGGAGCAAAATAACTGATGACGGTCGAAACAGAGAGGATATAAAATGTAGACAATGGCAAGGAAAGAATTTCTGAAGAAGAGAAATTTGTTAACATCGAGTATAGATTTAAGTGTCAGGAAGTCGTTCCTGAAAGTATTTGTATGGAGTGTAGCCGTGTATGGAAGTGAAACATGGACGATAATTAGTTTAGACAAGAAGAGAATAGAAGCTTTCGAAATGTGGTGCTACAGAAGAATGCTGAAGATTAGATGCGTAAATCACATAACTAATGAGGAGGTATTGAATCGAATTGGAGAGAAGAGAAATTTGTGGCACAACTTGACTAGTAGAAGGGATCGTTTGGTAGAGAATATTCTGAGGCATCAAGGGATCACCAACTTAGTATTGGAAGGCAGCGTGGAGGGTAAAAAATCGTAGAGGAAGACCAAGAGATGAATACACTAAGCACTTTCAGAAGGATGTAGGTTGTAGTAGGTACTGGGAGATGAAGAAGCTTGCAGAGGATAGAGTAGCATGGAGACCTGCATCAAACCAGTCTCAGGACTGGAGACCAAAACAACACCAATTGGTTTTAAGTTTGCAAGTTTTTAGAGCTGCAAGATGGCTAAATTTTGTTAAAATAAAGATGAATCAAATAAGCATAATGTTCTGAGTATGTACAATTTCATGTTGTGAAAACGCAACATGGCTTAGTAGTTAGATGGAATGTCACTTGTGAACGGCAGCAAACAACAATCAAAACAGTAAAAAATAAAATCCAAATTCTTGAAAAAGTAATGTATTGTAGAGTATCTTCACACCTTTGCAAAAAAATAAAGTTTAACAAAATATCAGTTTGGTTTCCAGAAGGGGTTTTCAATGGAAAATGCTATATATACTTTCACTAATGAAATATTAAATGCTCTGAGCAACCGGAAGTCACCCATTGGGATTTTTTGTGATCCATCAAAGTCTTTTGATTGTGTAAATCATGGAATACTTCTAGATAAGCTCAAGTACTGTGGTATGAATGGGACAGTGCTCAGATGGTTTAAATCACACCTAAATGGAAGAGTGCAGAAATTTGAAATAAACAGTTCATATGATATGCAAAAAAACTGGTGATTTCACAAACTGGGGAGCAATCAAGAATGGGGTGCACAAGGTTCGGTCTTGTGGGTCCTCTGCTGTTCTTAATATATATTAATGACTTGCTATTCTATATTCACAAAGATGCAAAGCTTGTATTTTTTGCCAATGATACATGTACAGCTATCACACCCAACAGACAAGAATTAACTGGTGAAATTGTAAACGATGTTTTTCAGAAAATCATTAAGTGGTTCTCTGCATATGGGCTCTCATTAAAGTTTGACAAAACACAGTATATACAGTTCCACACTGTAAATGGAATGACACCATTGATAAATATAGACTTCGATCAGAAATCGGTAGCTAAGGTAGAATATTCAAAATTTCTAGGTCTATGCATTGATGAGGGGTTGAACTGGAAAAAACACACTGAGGATCTGCTGAAACGTTTGAGTTCAGCTACTTACGCTATCAGGGTCATTGCAAATTTTGGCGATATACATATGAGTAAATTAGCTTACCACGCCTATTTTCCTTCCCTGCTTTCGTATGGCATCATTTTCTGGGGTAGCTCATCATTGAGTAAAAGAGTGTTCATTGCACAAAAGCGTGTAATCAGAATAATTACTGGAGCTCATCCAAGATCATCCTGCAGACACTTATTTAAAGAGATCGAGATCTTCACTGTAGCCGCACAATATATATATATATATATATATTCACTTATGAAATTTTTAATTAACAATCCCAACGAATTCAAAAGTAATAGCAGTGTACATGGCTACAACACTAGGTGAAAGGATGATCTTCACTACTCAAGGTTAAATTTAACTTTGGCTCAGGAGGGGGTAAATTATGCTGCCACAAAAGTCTTTGGTCGCTTACTTAATAGCATCAGAAGTCTAACACATAGCCATATAGCATTTAAAAGGAAATTAAAAGAATTTCTTAACGTCAACTCCTTCTACTCATTAGATGAATTTTTGGATATAGTAAGTGGGTAATTTCCCAACCACCACAAAAAAAAAAATTGAGTGTCATATAATATTTTGTGTAATGTAATATCCTGTATAGACAGCTTTTATTAACCTGACACGTTCCACATCATTACGAAGTGTTGTATCCATGATCTATGGAACAAGTACTAATCTAATCTAATCTAATCTAATCTCTGTGAAACGCCCTTCAGGCAGGGAGAGACAGCGGACGAGTGAGCGTGGGTAGTTGCAGGATTACCTTTGCGTCGGAGCCAGCGATGCCGATGACCTTGCAGCCCTTGATGCGAGCTATCTGCCCGACTATGGACCCTACAGCGCCTGCTGCGCCACTGACGACCAGCGTCTCTCCAGGCTTAGGGTCGCAGATGTCGAGCAGTCCGAAGTACGCGGTGGCTCCTGGCATGCCAAACACCCCCAGCGATAGCGAGATGGGTAGGTCCCCGTACTCCGGCACCAGCATCGGCGGCAGGATGTCGCTGCCGGTGTCTGCCAAGGTAACCACCGTGCGGTCGCGCCAGCCCCAGAAGCCGACCACATACTGTCCTGCCGGGTACCCTGGTGCACGGCTCTCCACGATGCGTGAGAGCTGAAATTTTGTCACTCGTGAGACCCAACACCGTCAGGTGAGGGCGACACAGCGTATTGTAATGTCTGTTATAAATTTTAATGGCCTTTATCGCAATATAATGTAATAACAACTAGATGATATAGTTGTAGTAACAACTAATAATAACCACTATATCATCTAGTTGCTATCACATTAATAGCATCACCCAGATGGCCATTTCCCCAACTTGCTATTAGAAAAGAAACAAGAAGTTAACTTTCTTTCTAGTGCAGTATAAAAAAATCTTTACCGTGAATTCGTGAAACTGCCTTTGAAACTATGAAACAATCGTTCAAAAGAAATGAATAGTGTACAAATATATAAGTGCAGTAACGAAGTTAGGAAATGATAGGCTTTCTGTACGACTGGCGGAATTGTTTTCTTTCGTTTACCATATGATTCTGTAAAAGTCTCTATGTCAAGGCCTCTACATAGCTCTACAGACAGCCGTTTGTGCTTCGCAGTTGGATTCTGACGGAGACTGTCTGGTGGCTGGGATTTTCTTAAGGTGACTTAACTCTAGGAAATTCTTAGTAGTGAAGAATAACTGTGTTAAAACTTCATGTGCGGTACAACATTTTTCACGCCTCTCAGTGTTCATGACGTCCTGTGTCATGATATATGTGTCATGTAATGATATATTTTTCTAGGTACATTCGGCAGCATATGTGAGTTAGTCTGCAAAATGTGTTCCGAATAGAGTCAGTAGCAAAGAAGTAAAAAATTTATACATCATATACGATGTGCAGTTTATCATGCATAAAAGTGTTTATGACGTATCTCCTCAGCTTTGTGTGGTAGCATGACATAATTATGTATGTGAATTTAGCGGCATCTGTGGATACAGTCTGAGAAATTTATTGCGAATACAGAAGTGATGATGATGATGGCATGACATTTTTGGCCGTGAGGTCCCATGCGGGGAAGTTCGGCCGCCGTATTGCAAGTTCTTTTTAGTTGTTGCCACTTCGGCGACTTTGCGCGTCAATGATGATGAAGAACACACAACACCCAGTCATCACGAGGCAGAGAAAATATCTGACCCCGCAGAGAATCGCACCTGGGACCCCGTGCGCGGGACGCGAGAACACGACCGCAAGACCAAGAGCTGCGGACTTTTCGTTGTTACTGACGTCATATCTCCTGATCTATGATTGGTAGGTGGCTATTACTCTCGCACCTACTGTTGCCTGACAGATAGGGATATGTGTATCAAGTTTGGCTG
Source organism: Schistocerca cancellata (assembly GCF_023864275.1). Classification (NCBI taxonomy): domain Eukaryota; kingdom Metazoa; phylum Arthropoda; class Insecta; order Orthoptera; family Acrididae; genus Schistocerca; species Schistocerca cancellata. The sequence goes on from NC_064626.1 coordinate 1,156,304,720, forward strand.
AAGCTGGTCAAATGGTTTAGGAACAGAAACCACACACAGATACATCGATATTCAATAATATGTATGGATTAAGAAGACTGTTTGGACAAGAAGAGAATAGAAGCTTTCGAAATGTGGTGCTACAGAAGAATACTGAAGATTACATGGGTAGATCACATAACTAATGAGGAGGTATTGATTAGAATTGGGGAGAAGAGGAGTTTGTGGCACAACTTGACAAGAAGAAGGGACCGGTTGGTAGGACATATTCTGAGGCATCAAGGGATCAAAAATTTAGCGTTGGAGGCAGCGTGGAGGGTAAAAATCGTAGAGGGAGACCAACAGATGAATACACTAAGCAGATTCAGAAGGATGTAGGTTGCAGTAAGTACTGGGAGATGAAAAAGCTTGCACAGATAGAGTAGCATAGAGAGCTGCATGAAACCAGTCTCAGGACTGAAGACCACAACAACAACAACAGCAACACTGTAGGCTTTTAAAGTATTAGATGGTACACTGCCAGAAAAAAAATCATCACCGTCAAGAACTGTCTTTAGAGGGATGAGGGTATCATAGTTGCATAATGAGGGCTTGTAGTGTTGCTGATTCTTTTGTCATGGTCACTAACCATCAGGTGGCGCCCAGGAGATCTGCCTCGACAGAGCAAGTAGTAACTATGCTGTGTTTTGAGGTGAACAGTATTTTCAAAGTAGTTCAAATGGCTCTGAGCACTATGGGACTTAACTGCTGAGGTCATCAGTCCCCTAGAACTTAGAACTACTTAAACCTAACTAACCTAAGGATATCCCATACATCCATGCCCGATGCAGGATTCGAACCTGCGACCGTAGCGGTAGCACGTTTCCAGACTGTAGCGCCTAGAACCGCTGGGCCACCGCGGCCGGACAGTATTTTCAAAATCCATTCTAGGATACTACTGTTTTTTCCTGATGAGTACATATAGTCGTGTTGGACAAACTAAGCCATCTGAATGGGATTGCACTGTGGCCATGCAGGATGATGGACAGGCTTATCAAAGGGTTGCTGTACATGTTGGACACAGTGTATCGAATGTGTGTCGCAGCTTCCAACAGTTGTCTGTGGAATTTCCCAAATATGTCGGTCATTTTCTGGATGTCTGTCTAGTACAGGCGCATGACAAGATCGTCGTCTTATGACGGTAGCACAGGCTGACCAAGAACCATTCACGGAAACATTCTGGTGACATGTTTCCCGAGGAACTACCCACTAGCAGCAGCACCTGCACTCTGGCGAGGCTACTACTGACGTCATGACACGCCAAGCATGGCGTCCTCAAAGAGCCGGCTGGAGTGTGGAATGGTGCTCCACTGTCAGTGACGAGTTTCTGTCTGCCGGCCGCGGTGGTCTAGCGGTTCTGGCCCTGCAGTCCGGAACCGCGGGACTGCTACGGTCGCAGGTTCGAATCCTGCCTCGGGCATGGGTGTGTGTGATGTCCTTAGGTTAGTTAGGTTTAAGTAGTTCTACGTTCTAGGGGACTTATGACCTAAGATGTTGAGTCCCATAGTGCTCAGAGCCATTTGAACCATTTTTGAAGTTTCTGTCTATGCGTGAATCAGATGTACACCTGTACGACGTTCACGTGGTGGGTGCCTTGCTCTGGAGTGCATAAACCCATGACACACACGTTCCGCCCCAAAGTTTCATAGTGTTGAAGGATATCATATAAGACTCGCAGTCGAATTTGGTTAAATTAACCAGAGCACACTGATTCCCTTCAATTTCACCTAAACCTCCACTATAACATCACATTACTGACGTCTGGGTGCCATGGTCCACGGATACTAGTTATCTAGGTGTCTTGATGGATAAAAAACTGCTCTTCCATCGACATACATAATACGTCATCCAAATTGGGCAGAAGCTGATAAAAGCATTGTACCCGCTCTTCAGCAGCAGGGAACTACTCTAGGAGCCAGTCTCCGACTGTACCAGATGGTTGTCCACCCTTTCCTCACTTATGGCTCCTCTGCAGGCTTCTTTCTCCAGCACCTGCAGAATAGGGTGCTTTGGAAGAGCCTATATGCTGCTCCACTCATGAGGATTGTTACCCTACACAAGGAGACCAGACGTCCGTTCGAGAGAAAGTGAGGCTACTCTGCAACGAAGTGGATACCCTGCACGATACAGTCACTGGATTGCAACACATTGGTAGAATAACTGCCCAGCACTGGCTCAGTCACCCTTTCGTTCTTACTATCCTCGAGGACTCAGATACTGACCATGTCTAATGCTGGGCCTGGTACGGCCACTAATTATGCGTGCTTCAACATGGCCACTCATATCATGAAGTCCCTGTTGCGAGTACCTCTGTAGTTGTGTCCCATCTTCTCAGCAACCTTGAACTTCCACCGTCAGAGGGTGGTACGGGACTACAAGTTCCACTGCCACACCTTCAACGTGCAGTAAATGATGTCAAAAAAAAAAGATTGCATGATAGGTTGTTATCTCTGTGCCATTTCCATTCCTTGGAAAGGAAGGTGATGTGCTTTTGAAGCAGTACAATGCAGTTCCTGAGGTGTGCAATTATTCCAGCCAGCAAAATCACCTCATCTCTTGCCAATTGAAAACATGTGGGATACGGTGAAGGAGTAACTGACTCATTCTCCAAAACCAGCAAGAACAATTCCCGAACTGCAACTAAGGTGCAAGATCCTCGTGATAGCCTATCGCAGTATGCCATTCGGTACTTTTATGTTCGTTTGCATTCGAGAACAGACGACTGCGTTGCCGCGCGGGATTAGCCAAGCGGTCTGGGCGCTGCAGTCATGGACTATGCGGCTGGTCCCGGTGGAGTTTCGAGTCCTCCATCGGTCATGGGTGTGTGTGTTTGTACTTAGGATAATATAGGTTAAGTAGTGTGTAAGCTTAAGGACTTTTGACCCTAGGAGTTGTCCCATAAGATTTCACACACATTTGAACATTTCAACGACTGCGTTGCCACAGGCTGGAGACACTATGTACTGATGCGACTGTTCGGGCACCCTTATCTTTGATATGTGTTCCATTTTATGTGATTATTGCTGTCGCATACTCCTACAATGATGAAATAACTGTGTGTGTGTGTGTGTGTGTGTGTGAATTCCTAAGGGACCAAACTGCTGAGGTCATGGGGCCTTATACTTACACACTACTTAAACTAATTTAAACTAACTTACGCTAAGGAAAACACACACACCCATACCCGCGGGCTGTTTTGAAGAGCGCGCCGCAGCGCGTAATGTAAAGCAGTAGCCGCTGTGGCAATCGGTGCTTTGGTGTCTCCCTCTGGTGGGAAAGGGGAAAAGTTACCTGTTCACGTGGATTTAAGGGGCGCTAAGAGCTCGGCAAAGACGTCAGTCTCAGTTGGTGCAGTCTGGGCGAGTCTGGACAGTTGGTCTGCCGGGTCAGTGTGGGGCAGTCAGTGTCTGTCTGTCGTCCGGGGTGCTAGTATGTGTTAAGCCGCCAGTCTGCTCGAGTTGCTTGGACAACGGTCATTGGCGTTTGGATCAGTCGGTTGGTTGGTCGTGCACTGAGACACAAGATGACTGGTCCGCCCTGAGGGTCGGCGCATGTGAGGTCCCCACGTGAGTCCAGTGGGCCGCGCCCTATAGAAAGGGGTAGTGGCATCGCGGTAGACACGAGAGCAACAGGAGTCAAACCACGACATCGGGCTGGCCAGGGCGAGCTGTGACGCCGTGAGACGGGAGATCGGCGCGCCTTCCTGCGTCCGTTGAAGCGGCTGGTAGCGGACGGTTCGGGAGAGCGTTGGAAGTGCTGCGCCAGGTCTTCGCCAGAAATCGCAGTTTATTAGAAGTTAAGTGATTGGAGATATATTGTTTCATTTACTTGTTAAATTCCTCTTGTTTTTTTGGTGAGGTCACCAGCCGCTTTGTTTTGAGGTCGTCCCACCCACCATTCTTCTCCGTTTGCCCACCCATGGGAGCCGGCCGCGGTGGTCTCGCGGTTCTAGGCGCTCAGTTCGGAACCGCGCGACTGCTACGGTCGCAGGTTCGAATCCTGCCTCGGGCATGGATGGGTGTGGAGTCCTTAGGTTAGTTAGGTTTAAGTAGTTCTAAGTTCTAGGGGACTGATGACCTAAGATGTTAAGTCCCATAGTGCTCAGAGCCATTTGAACCATTTGAACCCACCCATGGGAAGGTGGTTATTTATGAATTGGGTAGTCCGTTTTCCCTTGTGGAGTTGGGGCGGGTTAGAGCAATCTCCGGTTCGGGTTGCTCAGTAATCCCCCCGTCAATCTGCCATACGTTAATAGCTGCGACTGTTATGTTTGTCGGATTCGGTGTTAACGAATTTATTGCTTAAGGTGTAAAGGCCGAATTCCTGAAATATGTTTTTATCTTGCCTATCACCTTGCGAGGTGGCATATGTAATATGTATAGCATGTTGGTACATTTTATGTAAAACTGCATTTCATGGATTTTATTTCAATGGTCTTTTAGAATATAAAGTTGCCACCCTTCCACCGTAAGAGTTCTTTTAAAAACAAGTTGCACTTTCGGTGGCAAATAATTTTTAATGTGAGTGTTTTCTACCATTTCAATCCCTCTTACGGGGTCCATAGTTATGTGTTTGTATAAGTTGTTAAAACTTTTTCTCAGCCCGAAAGCTCATACTATTTTTTTTAAAAAGGCTTTTAGGAATAAATTTTCGATTTCTTGAAGAAAAATTTTTTTTATTTGTTTCTTCAGTTACCACTGACAACTACTTCCACGCTCACATAGTGTGATTCAATGTGTTAACGTTCTTGATGAATCGCTAGTAAATAAAGTAAGTTCTTAAGGAAAGATTTTGGAAGTAATTTTCAGGATTGAATGTACATCACACCTATCGATTTCCGTCCCATTCGGATAATTGGTTGGTGGAGTGTCTTTCTTTTGTCTAATAGTGTATTTAGCTTAGCAGGCTAATACTCTTCCTGTCGACGCAGCAGTCAGGAAGGAGGAAAACCGGATGTGCCCCCTGTCTCTGAACTGTTCAAACTTTGATCTGCGTGCGGCCGTATTTCAACTGTTTGTGCACCGTATTTTCTGAGGCAGAAGTTGGGTATCAGTCCAGAATATGATTAAATCAGCGTGAGAAACAACCCAAACGCCACACACTGAGTGGCCAGCCACAGTCGTTAACCCCCGCGTGATTTCTATTCTGGTTTGTACCACCTCCCTGAATTGCAAGCTAGCGCGCTGCGCGTTGTGCTACAAGAGCAACTAAAGCCGAATTTTTCTAGATGCAAGAATTTTCTTCAGCTGAGCGCATTGCGTGCGTCTTCCCCCTTCACGGCTAAAAATAGTGAAACCGTTTCCTAACAGAGCGCAATACGCTTCAGGAGTGACAGGTCGACTGGTTCTGGACAAATCTAATGCTTTTTAGTAAAGCATTTGCTGCAGGTCAGGTACAGTTAGTGGGCAGGATGGTTACAAAGGACACGAGAAATCTCTAAAGACGTCTGGGTGCCTAGGAACATGAGCTGTTAAGTTAAACGTTGTCAGCAACATATTACTGATCTTTTTATTTGCCTCACCTAATTGTGGAGGAATCCACTTTTCTGTCATCCATTGTATGCTTACCCATCGGAAAACCCAGAGTTTCTTTTATTTCCAGACGATCCGTCAATACTGTACAGTACGTTACCTCTTTGGGTTAAATCCATAACACTTCGTTTGAAAACTCTTCCCAGACACCATGTGTGAATTAAATAGGCAATGCGCTTGTGATTTAATTTTCTGAGAAATCACGAGTATGCAATGTAAAACGACGCAAAATGCAGAGAAAAATTCCTGTTTCTAGGATAATCCAACTTAAGACTAGTAGAAAGTAGCGTAATTAAAGCCGAACGTGTGGGTGGAATCAGACTGGGACGTGAAGTACTAAAATTAATAGATGAGGTCTTTTGTTTGCTCATCAAAATTACTGACGGTGGCCGAAGTGGAGAGAATATACAAAGTAGATTGGCAATAACACTTAAAGAGTTTCTGAACGAAAGTGGCATGGAATGTGAATCTGTGTAATGAAGTCTTTTTCTCGAAGTGTTCGTCTGGAGTATAATCTTGTAAACAAATGAAAACGACGATGAACAGTTCAGTTAATAGAAGAAACCTATAGGTAATAAGAATATACCGTACCTAACCGTGAAAAAGTACATTTATGGTCCAACTAGACTAAAACGCGGCATCGGTCAACTGGGTGCAAACTGAAGCATCAAGTATCCGCAACTTAAATAATGTAAGGAAGTATGGGCGATAAAATTGAAAATGTATAAGAGCTTACACATAACACCAATTATGTCACCACTACGACAGGAATATTCTAAGGTAATTCAGTAATTCATAGCAGCGTCTGATTGTTTCTGAAAGCTATCCTGGCAGACACTTTTGAATAACTTCCTTACGATGACAACACACATTGAAACAAGCAGACAGAAACCTGTTATGAAATGCTTTGTAAGCATTCGTTGCGGAATGAGTATCTGCATATATAAATCGAGATAACTATATCTGTATCTCCAGATTTTCCTGATATGATAGTGTTACAACAGAGATGCAAAAAACATCAAGGGATTATTCAACCATCATACTTTTTTGTCATCAGTCTTCTGGCTGGTTTGATGTGGCTCGCTGCGAATTCGTCTCCTGTGCTAACCTTTTCATCTCCGAGTACTACTTGCAACCTACGTCCTCAATTATTTGCTGCATGTGTTCAAGTCTCTGTCTTTCTGTACAGTTTTTTTCCCTCAACAGCTCCCTTTAGTACCATGGAAGTCATTCCCTCTGTATTAACAGATGTACTATCATCCTTTCCATTCTCCTTATCAGTGTGTTCCACAATTTCCTTTCCTCTCCAATTCTGCGTACAACTTCCTCACTCCTTATCTTATCAGTCCACCTAATTTTCAACATTCGTCTGTAGTACCACATCTGAAATGCTTCGATTTTCCCCTGTAGCGGTTTTTCCACAGTCCATGTTTCACTACCATACAATGCTGTACTCCAGATGTACATTCTCAGAAATTTCTTCCTCAAATTAGGGCCAATATTTGATATAAGTAGACTTCGCTTGGTCACGAACGTCTTATCTGCCATAGCCAGTCTGCTTTTGATGTCCTTCTTGCTCCATTCGTCATTTGCTTGTTTTACTGCCTAGGTAGCAGAATTCCTTAACTTCATCCTGATGTTAAGTTTGTCACTGTTCTCATTTCTACTACTTCTCATTACCTCCATCTTTCTTCGATTTACTCTCAATCCATACTTTGTACTCATTAGACGGTTCATTCCGACCAGCCGATCATGTAACTCTTCTCCACTTTCACACATAATAGCAATGTCATCATCGAATCGTATCATTGATATTCCTTCACCTTGAATTTTAATTCCATTCATGAACTTCCTCGATTTACAGATTGAACAATAGGGGAGAAGGGCTACATCCTTATCTTACACTCTTTTTAATACGAGCACCTCTTGCTTCGTCGTCCGTTCTTATTATTCCCTCTCGGCTTTTGTACGTATTATACTGGGTGATCAAAAAGTTAGTATAAATTTGAAAACTTAATAACCCACGGAATAATGTAGATAGAGAGGTAAAAATTGACACACATGCTTGGAATGAAATGGGGCTTTATAAGAACAAAAGAAAAACTAAGTTCACAAAATGTCCGAAACATCTCTTGCGCGAGTCGTTTGGTGATGATCGTGTGCTCAGTCGCCACTTTCGTCGTGGTTGGCCTCCCAGGTCCCCAGACCTCAGTCAGTGCGATTATTGGCTTTGGGTTTACCTGAAGTCGCAAGTGTATCGTGATCGACCGACATCTCTAGGGATACTGAAAGACAACATCCGACGCCAATGCCTCACCATAACTCCGGACATGCTTTACAGTGCTGTTCACAACATTATTCCTCGACTACAGCTATTGTTGAGGAATGATGGTGGACATATTGAACATTTCCTGTGAAGATCATAATGTTTGCTTTGTCTTACTTTGTTATGCTAATTATTGCTATTCTGAAGCGCCGTCTGTCGGACATTTTTGAACTTTTGTATTTTTTTTTGGTTCTAATAAAACTCAATGTCATTCCAAGCATGTGTGTCAATTTGTACCTCTCTATCTACATTATTCCGTGATTTATTCAGTTTTCAAATATACACTGACTTTTTGGTCACCTGCTATATGACCCACCTCTCCCTATAGCTTACCCTTACGTTTTTCAGAATTTCGAACATCCTGCACCATTTTACATTGTGGAACGCTTTTTCCAGGTCGACAAATCCTATGAACGTGTCTTGATTTTTCTTTAGTCTTGCTTCCATTATCAACCGCAACGTCAGAATTGCCTCTCTCGCGCCTTTACTTTTCCTAAAGCCAAACTGATCGTTACCTAGTGCATCTTCAGATTTCTTTTCCATTCTTCTGTATATTATAATTCTCAGAAACGTGGATGCATGAGCTGTTAAGTTGATTGTACGATAATTCTTGCACTTGTCAGCTCCTGCCGTCTTCGGAATTGTGTGGATGATGCTTTTCCGAAAGTGAGATGGTATGCCGCCAGACTCATACATTCTACACTCTAACGTGTATAGTCATTTTGTCGCCACTTCCGTGGCAGAGCCACGGCGCAGATGAAGGCCTGACGGCCGGCCGCGGCATCTGGTTGTCGCTCGAGTCTGATTTCATTCTTCCCATCTCCACCTCGGACGCCCAATCACCAAGCTGGAAGTGTGGCACGTTAGGCGACGCATGACTTTCATCCGATGTCTTAGCGGCAAAATCACCAGAGGGCTCGTCGGTGAGCTGAGCATCGTCAACTTGGCTTTGTCCTTGGGTAGACGTTTTTAGCAGCCAATCAGGAACCTTTGGTGTGAGGTCCACAGCCCTGGCCGCAGTTGAATTTATCCTCCTGCAACTTGTGATCATCTCGCGAATCATTTCCTGCAGACAGCCATCGCTTCTTTCGTCGCTTGGGCGACTTCTGCTCGCGGGAACGCATGACCGTGCCCTGTGGATCACGACAAACAGTAGGCACCTCCCGCATATCCGTGTCCGAACTCGAACCGATTTGCTGATGCTCTCCTTCCTCAAACGGCTGGAATGCAGATGTGGTCGCTGCTGTCGAGCACGGCGGCGGTTCCGATGGAGGCTTCGTCGTCGTGGACGTGGAAACTGGGCCCGCGGGGGGTCGGCACCTGGAACGGAACAACGTCCGCTTCCGACACGTGGCTCGCTGCCTCAGCGTGTGTAATAGGCAGCGTTGTCGGTTGGGATGTAGGCGTCGTGTCTGCACGTGGTATCTGGACTAGGCGTCGCTGCAGGCATTCAGAGCGTACATGCTCTTCCTGCCCGCACCCTGAACAAGTCCGCGTTGACCGTCATAAATGTCGATCGCTTGACAGCCGCCAACGGACACGTACGATGGGATGTGTTTACGCAGTTCGATTCGCACCTGACGCACTCCATTCAGTACAGGATACGTCTCGAACGTATGCCACATTTCTTCCACGTGACTTACTACTTCTCTGTAAGGCCGTAGCGCGTTCACGACAAGCGTGGCCGGAACTTCAAACGGCAGCTTGAAGATTCGTATGTTCCGAACGCCGAGTCGTGCATGGTCGACAGTTACTCCATCCACGTTGCCATCCGAGTGGTGGAAACACTATCCACCGGTGGAACGGCGAAGAAGTCGTTCACACGCTGTTTCATCGACAAGTTTCAGGTAAAGTGTGGTGGAGACGATCGAAAGATGTACACCGATAAGTTCTGTGGATCGACGTGCATTACTTCATGTAGGAAACTCTCTACTTCGTATGCCTTAGGTCGTACGTACTGAGAATCGAGCGTTATTTAATCGTGGCCTTCCTATGAGTAAGCGCCATCGTCGTTTGAGGTGATCTAGTTACAGTGCAATACCACTACTTGCGCGAGTAAACAACGACCCGCTGGAGGAACGCCGCAGAGAGCTCCGCGCACGTCCGCTTCCCAACACGGCTGAGAGCCGACTGACCCCCAGACCAGTGGTACTTCCACCATCATACTACCAATGTAAATGTTGTGTTTGACACTCAGACTTTACTCTCCAATTATTACGTTTTGGAAGTCCGAAGATATTATCTTCCTTAGTAGTACACACTCAGTCCGGCCGGTGTGGCCGAGCGGTTCTAGGCCCGTCAGTCTGGAACCGCGCGACAGCTACGGTCGCAGGTTCGAATCCTGCCACGGGCATGGATGTGTGTGATGTCCTTAGGTTAGTTAGGTTTAAATAGTTCTAAGTTCTAGGGGACTGACGACCACAGATGTTAAGTCCCATAGTGCTCAGAGCCAGCACACACTCAGGTATATCATACTTCCTTGTTGTCAACAGATGCCATGTCATGCCAAATACCATTGTAAGTAAGAGTAGGCTATGGCAGTTTTCCCAGTAACCATCGGCACTTAAGATCTGCACCGCGTTACCTGTACATTAGGTGTGTTGCATACCTACCGCGCGTTAAGTCATTTCGATCCTTTTCTTTCTTTTTTGCGTATGCGGTAAATGTCTCACTAGATCGTCCTAGTAACTGGAAATGGTGAACACTCTAGAACGTGAGTGAGGACATATACATTACTAGCTATTAAAATTGCTACACCAAGAAGAAATGCAAATGATAAACGGGTATTCAATGGACAAATGTGTTATACTACAACTGACATATGATCACATTTTCACGCAATTTGGGTGCATAGATCCTGAGTAATCAGTACCCAGAACAACCACCTCTGGCCGTAATAACGGCCTTGATACGCCTGGGCATTGACTCAAACAGAGCTTGGATGGCGTGTACAGGTACACCTGCCCATGCAGCTTCCACACGATACCACATTTCATCAAGAGTAGTGACTGGCGTATTGTGACGAGCCAGTTGGGTTGTTGGGTTGTTTGGGAAAGAAGACCAGACAGCGAGGTCATCGGTCTCATCGGATTAGGGAAGGATGGGGAAGGAAGTCGGCCGTGCCCTTTCAAAGGAACCATCCCGGCATTTGCCTGGAGCGAGTTAGGGAAATCACGGAAAACATAAATCAGCATGACCGGACGTGGGATTGAACCGTCGTCCTCCCGAATGCGAGTTCAGTGTGCTAACCACTGCGCCACCTCGCTCTGACGAGCCAGTTGCTCGGCCACAATTGACCAGATGTTTTCAATTGGTGAGTCATCTGGAGAATGTGCTGGTCAGGGCAGCAGTCGAACACTTTCTGTATCCAGAAAGGCCCGTACAGGAGCTGCAACATGCGGTCATGCATTATCCTGCTGAAATGTAGGGTTTCGCACGGATAGAATAAAGGGTAGAGCCACGGGTCGTAACATATCTTAAATGTAACGTCCACTGTTCAAAATGCCGTCAATGCGAACAAGAGGTGACCGAGACGTGTAACCAGTAGCACCCCATACCATCACGCCGGGTGATACGTCAGTATGGCGACGACGAATACACGCTTCCAATGTGTGTGCACCGTGATATCGCCAAAGACGGATGCTACCATCATGATGCTGTAAACAGAACCTGGATTCAACCGAAAAAATGACGTTTTGCCATTCGTGCACCAAGGTTCGTCGTTGAGTACACCATCGCAGGCGCTCTTGTCTCTGATGCAACGTCTAGGGTAACCGCAGCCATGGTCTCCGAGCTGATAGTCCATGCTGTTGCAAACGTCGTCGAACTGTACGTGCAGATGGTTGTTGCCTTGCAAACGTCCCCATCTGTTGACTCCGAGATCAAGACGTGGCTGCACAATTCGTTACAGCCATGCGGATAAGATGCCTGTCATCTCGACTGCTAGTGATACGAGGCCGTTGGGATCCAGCACGGCGTTCCGTATTACCCTCCTGAACCCACCGATTCCATGATGATGATGATGAGCGTTTGGCGTCATTGGCCGGGAGGCCCCTCGCGGGGCAGGTCCGGCCGCCTTGGCGCAGGTCTTATTACATTCGGCGCCACATTGGGCGACCTGCACGCCGGATGGGGATGAAATGATGATGAACACAACACAACACCCAGTCCCTGAGCGGAGAAAATCTCCGACCCAGCCGGGAATCGAACCCGGGCCCGGAGGACGGCAATCCGTCACGCTGACCACTCAGCTACTGGGGCGGACACCGATTCCATATTCTGCTAACAGTCACTGGATCTCGACCAACGATAAACCGCAATCGCGATAGGCTAAAATCCGAGCTTTATCAAAGTCGGAAACATGATGGTACGCATTTCTCCTCCTTACACGAGGCATCACAAGAACGTTTCACCAGCAACGCTCCTTGTGTATGAGAAATCGGTTGGAAACTTTTCTCATGTCAGCACGTTGTAGGTGTCGCCAGCGGCGCCAAACTTGTGTGAATGCTCTGAAAAGCTTCTCACTTGGATATCACAGCATCTCCCTCCTCTCGGTTACATTTTGCGTCTGTAGCATGTCATCTTCGTGGTGCAACAATTTTAATAGCCTGTAGTGTAATAGACCATGAAACCACTGGGACTTTTTTTGTTCTACTTAGTCTTCGGCATCTGTGAGTTAAAAGTAAACAGTATTTACACCAAATTTAAATTTTGTCGATGTTTAATGCAGGTTCTATTCGAAATTTGTTGATTTGATACGTCAAACAAAGTGATGTTGTAAATATTTAAAAACGATACAGTGCAAGAAAACGCAATTCACTTCAACAAACGAATATTTTTTTTAGATAAAGGAAAAGGAAATACATTATAAATATCGCCCCAATACCACTTGCTTTCTAAGGCACATTGTCCAATCTCTCTCCAGTTGTGAATGTTTGGAGCATTATGGGTAGACCCCTGCAGGCATCTTGGGATGTCGATGATCTAACACGCCAATTTGGCATAATTTGGTACGATATTCCTCAGGAGAACAAACAATAACTCTGCTAAACAAAACCAAGCCCAATAACTGCTAGCATAAGGGTCAGAGGTTGACCAACGCAGTATTGACTTGCTCAATTTGTGAAGCTCTTCGCCGGCCGCGGTGGCCAAGCGGTTATAGGCGCTTCAGTCCGGAACCGCGCGGCTGCTAGAGTCGCAGGTTCGAATCCTGCCTGGGGCATGGATGTGTGTGATGTCCTTAGGTTAGTTAGGTTTAAGTAGTTCTAAGTTCTAGGGGACTGATGACCTCAGATGTTAAGTCCCATAGTGCTCAGAGCCATTTGAACCATTGAAGCTCTTCCTCTTGAGTCAATCATCCAGTTGTTCTGAAACTTTGATCATTTATTAGGCTGCACGTCTACATCTCATCTACCGGTTTCCATCCCATTCGGATAATTCCTTCGCGTTGCGTCATTTTCCTTCATTTGTCTTACAGTGTATTTTAAGTTGAGAAACTACTTGCTCGTAATTAGAGTAGTAAGGATAGGAGATCCAATATTGGAGTCAGAATGTAGGAGAGCTTTGGAGGAGGAAGGAATAGAAAATTCAATCAAAATTTCTAAAATCATTGAGAAAGTGGAGAAAAACGACTATATACACTACCGGCCATTAAAATTGCTATAACACGAAGATGACGTGCTAGAGACGCGAAATTTAGCCGACAGGAAGAAGATGCTGTGATATGCAAATGATTAGGTTTTCAGAGCATTCACAAAAGGTTGGCACCGGTGGCGACACCTACAACCTGCTGACATAAGGAAAGTTTCCAACCGATTTCTCATACACAAACACCAGTTGACGGGCGTTGCCTGGAGAAACGTTGTTGTGATGCCTCGTGTAAGGAGGAGAAATGCGTACCAGAGAAATGCGTACCATCACGTTTCCGACTTTGATAAAGGTCGGATTGTAGCCAATCGCTACTGCGGTTTATCGTATCTTGACATTGCTGCTCGCGTTGGTCGAGTTCCAGTGACTGTTAGCAGAATATGGAATCGGTGGGTTCAGGAGGGTAATACGGAACGCCGTGCTGGATCCCAACGGCCTCGTATCACTGCAGTCGAGATGACAGGCATCTTATCCGCATGGCTGTAACGGATCGTGCAGCCACGTCTTGATCCCTGAGTCAACAGATGGGGACGTTTGCAAAACAGCAATCATCTACACGAACAGTTCGACGACGTTTGCAGCAGCATGGACTATCAGCTCGGAGACCATGGCTGCGGTTACCCTTGACGCTGCATCACAGGCAGGAGCGCCTGCGATGGTGTGCTCATCGACGAACCTGTGATGTTTGGTTTGTGGGGCGCTCAACTGCGTGGTCATCAGCGCCCGATAATCGACGAACCTGGGATCACGAAAGGCAAAACGTCATTTTTTCGGATGAATCCAGGTTCTGTTTACAGCATCATTATTGTCGCATCCGTGTTTGGCGACATGGCGGTGAACTCACATAGGAAGCGTGTTCGTTATCGCCGTACTGGCGTATCACCCGGCGTGATGGTATGGGGTGCCATTGGTTACACATCTCGGTCAACTCTTGTTCGCATTGACGGGCCTTTGAACAGTGGACGTTACATTTCAGTTGTGTTACGACCCATGGCTCTACCCTTCATTGGATCCGTGCGAAACCCATTTCAGCAGGATAATGCACGACAGCATGTTGCAGGTCCTGCAGGGGCCTTTCTGGATACAGAAAGTGTTCGACTGCTGCTCTGGCCAGTACATTCTCCAGATCTCCTACCAATTGAAAGCGTCGGGTCAATGGTGGCCGTGCAACTCGCTCGCCACAATACGCGAGTCACTACTCTTGATGAACTGTGGTATCGTGTTGAAGTTGCATGGGCAGCTGTACCAGTACACGCCATCCAATCTCTGTTTAGCTCAATGCCCAGGCGTATCAAGGCCGTTATTATGGCCGGAGGTAGTAGTTCTGGGTTCTGATTTCTCAGGATCTATGCACCCAAATTGCTTGAAAATGTGATCACATGTCAGTTCTAGTATAATATATTTGTCCAATGGATACCCGTTTATCATCTGCATTTCTTCTTGGTGTAGCAATTTTAATGTCCAGTACTGTACATAGGTGTGTAGAGTGTATGGGACTGGCGACATACCTTCTGATTTTCGAAAAAAATATCATCCACACAATTCTGAAGTCTGTAAGAGCTAACAAGTGTGAGAATTATAGCACAGTCAGTTTAAAAGCTCATGCGTTCAAGTTGCTGATGCGAATAATATGCAGAAAAATGGAGAAGAAAGTTGATGTGCTATAAGACGATCAGTTTGGAAAAGGTAAGGGCACCAGAAAGACAATTCTGACGTTGCGGTTGCAAGACCAAAGAAAATTCAAAACACGTTCATTGGATTTGTCCACCTAGAGAATGCATTCGACAGTGTAAAATGGTGCGTGATGTGCGAAATTCTGAGAAGAATATAGGTAAGGTACGGGGAGAGATGTGAAATATACACTATGTACAAGAGGAAAGAGGAAATAATAAGAGTGGACGACCAAGAACGAAGTGCTCGGATTAAACAGGGTGTAAGACAGGAATTTAGTCTGTCGCCCATACTGTTCAATGTGTACATCGGGGAAGTAATGATGGGAATAAAAGAAAAATTCAGGAGTGGAACTGAAATTCAAGATAATAGAATATCAATGACACGATTCGCTGATCACATTGCCATCCTGAGTGAAAGTGATGAAGAATTATATGATATCTTAAGTGGAATGAACAGTCTAGCGAGTACAGAATATGGATTGAGAGTAAATCGAAGAAAGTAATGAGAAGTACCAGAAATAATAACAGCGACAAATTGAACATCTGGTCTGACGCTCATGGTGTGGATAAAGTTAAGGAATTCTACTTCCTAGGCAGCAAAATAACCAATGACGGACGGAGCAAGGAGGAAACGAAAGGCAGACTAGCATTGGAAAAAGGGCATTCCTGTCCACGAGAAGTCTGCTAGTATCAAACATAGGCGTTAATTTGAGGAAGAACTTTCTGAGAATGTACGTTTTGAGCAAAGCATTGTTTTCTAGTGAAACATAGGCTGCGGAAAACCGGAATAGAAGACAATCGAAGCATTAGAGATGTGATGCTACAGACGAATGTTGAAAATTAGATGGACATATAAGGTAAGGAATGAGGACTTTCTGTGCAGAATCGGAGAGGAAAGGAATATGCGGAAAACAGTGACAAGTAGAAGGCACAGAATAATAGGACATCTGTTAAGACATCAGGGGATGACTTCCATGGTATTAGAGGGAGATGTGAGGGACAAAAATTTTGTAGGGAGACAAAGACTGGAATACATCCAGCAAATAATTGAGCAAACGCTACTCTGAGATGAAGAGGTTGGCACAGGAGAGCAATTCGTCTCGGGCCGCATCAAACCAGTCAGAAGACTTGTTTTCATATGTGTTAATGTTATTCATCGTTTCAACATTTTTATTATGGGCATAAGATTTTACTATAAAGCTGCGGCGCAAATGAAATGTTAAGAATCGGTGACCTGTCTGCATTTACGGTGTACACTGCTGCGAAAAACTTAATGCAGAGCTGGATAAAGTAACACATTAACCACTTAGTGGAAACCAATGAAATTGCGGGACCGGGATGTTGAAAGCGATCCCCAAATAGAGCGCAGAAAGTTGGCGTGAGGTCAACGTGACGTCACGAGGCAGTTGAAAGAATGGGAAAAGAAATGACAGCGACGAACTTAACTTCAGGACTGACGCTCATGGGCAGTATATGTGAATCACCGAACAGTTTCGGTACGCTGAGATGGTATTATTTATTTCAATATGGCCTGCAGATAACGTATGGACGACGTCACACGGGGAAGAATCAAAACTGGAAGAAGAATGAAATGTGACCAGTTTGGCCCAGGAGTTTGGTACTGCCCACAGCGTTGTTTTGTGTGCATCGGGAGCGTTCAGGAACACAGGCACTGCTAGCCGAAAGAGAGGATGTGGTCGATCAGGGTCAACTACAACAGCAGGTGACTACTTCATTGTACCACGGACCACGGACAATAATGGACGCACGGCACGCA
Organism: Schistocerca cancellata; assembly: GCF_023864275.1. NCBI lineage: Eukaryota > Metazoa > Arthropoda > Insecta > Orthoptera > Acrididae > Schistocerca > Schistocerca cancellata. Next base: position 1,156,321,691 of record NC_064626.1, read on the forward strand.
ATCTCAACGCTCCACACTGACTCGGCGACTGCATGACGAATGGCTTCTTTGATCGATGGTTAATACGTTGGGTTCCACTGACACATTGGCAGCACGGTTTACAATAGTACCAACAGCATAGGAACTGTACCAACGAGGAACGGAGTCGCGTGATCTCCTCGGATGAGACCAAAGTTACTGCGAGCAGTGATTCCACACGAACGCTCATTCAGCGAGAGCTGGGAACAAGTATTGCACCCTGGGACATTGTCTATCATGATCGTTTTGGTGGTCCAGTTATTATAGCGTGCGGAGGCATAATGTTGCAGAGGACTCTTTTTTTTCTTTGTTGATCATCAGTTTTCTAACTGCTTTAATGCGACTCGCCACAAGTTCCTCTCCTGGGACAGCGTAACCAGAAATATTTCGACGTATTAAATTAGGTTGGCAAGCTTATGTATGAATACATACAGTAAGGCATTATATATATATATATATGTCTTATATATATGTGTCTTACTTAGTCTACATAATATATATACATAATTGCGTATATATATATATATATATATATATATATATATATATATATATATATATATATATATATATATATATATATATATATATATATACTAAGTTGTTTAACCTACATATATAAAAAATGCCTTACTTATTTAGCCTATAAGGAAGTAAATAAATTTTTTTGTGGTAAATCAGTAAGGCATTTTGTGAGTGAGACAGCTCTGTTGCTCGTAGTAAATTGTTTAGAGTGAGTTCTGCTTGGTACCTGCGATCCAACCATGGTGCTTCCAATGGGTAGCCGTATTGCGGCTACCCGTTGGTAGGGGTCCACGCTGATGTACCTCGTCTCACACAACATCTGTCCATCCTCCAGAGCTGGCAGTCGTTCCGTCTCGACCCTGAAGTCGGTTACATTCGGCTCTCCCTCGAACCTCTTCGTGATGACGATCTTCCGCGCCTCCGTCATGACTGCCTGTTTTAGTCTTGTGCGATGGTCGTGTCAGAAGACAACACAGCGAGCCCACTGTTTGCAGGAGAATATGCTGCTATCTGTTGTGCCAGGCTGGCGTATACACGAACCACTCGCCTTTATGAAGAGCTCCACGTGACTTTATCGCGAGCGGTTGGTGCAATAGCACGATGTCGTGTAGAAACTCAGCAAACGGCGAACTGAGTCAGTATCTCTCCGTTACAACTTGATACCGCACAGGAACTGCCGCGTAATGCTGACCGTCGCACGGCGGTATCAGTACGTCTGAAAAATAAAAAAAAAAACGAGCTGTTTCGCCTCCACACCGATTAACCGTGAGGTAAGTTGTAGCTATACGATACGGAGCAATTTAGTTTGGCGTGGCGCATTAATTTACGTGATTGGGTAGACCATCGTGTGAAATGAGCAAGCGTGTTATCTACATGGTTTCTGTGGCATAAAAAGGCGATTGTGGTTGCTGGGCCATTAGTATGTGTGTTCAATTTCTTCTTTAGGTGTAACAGTATCGCGATTACTTAAATGGTAGCAAGAAGACAATACAAATGAAATGTCACAATATCAGAGTCTTTACTGGTCTCATACAAATATGATTTCATGTATACAGAACGAAGTGGCTCGTGAAAATTTGTACCATGGCTGGGAATCGTAGTCGGGTCCCCTGCTGACTAGGCATGTGCTTTATCAACTAAGCCACCTTAGCCCAGCGGTTCAAATTCTCACTGCCGGACCAGTCTACGTTGAATTCCCCCCTAACACACGAACGGAATTGCCATGTTCCGGAATTCTGGAAAGGCACGTCAGCAAGGAAAGTAAATGGGGGATTTATACTCAAACCCAGCCGCAGGTACTTACGCAAATTAAATTACACAATTTCACAAACTTTACATGTCTGATACTGATATATAATTTGGATCGAGCAGGGAGAGGTGAAAAGGTAATCCTAGCAGTTGTGTTAATTACCGTGACAAGGTGGCTTAGTGGGTGATGCACGTGCCTAGTACGCAGGAGACGCTCGTTCGATTCCTTGGTACAAATTTTCACTCACCGCTTCGATATGTATACACAAAAGCAGATAACAGTCCATCAAGCGGCGTGCCCCTACCATGACTGTTCCCTATATTTAACTGCAGCTGTCCAAATGCGCTTTAGCACGTTACACCGAGCAAATGATCGGTGAAGAATCCTCCAAGATGTTGACTTTATCCCTTGCGATCGTTTCATTATAAGTTTATTTCTCTTGATCACAGTATAAAGAAGCAGTAAAGTTACCTTTGTTGAAGCATTAGTTTCAGATCGTCTGTAACACTATCACGCTATCCCAGTTACCAGAACCGGGAACACGGAACTTGGTATCAGTTGCAGTGCAGGCTCAACAAAACATCGATTTCCAGTATATCCTGTAATTATTAGCAGAATGAAAAGAAATTAAAATGCTGTCGTAATCTACTCCTTAACAGGTGTAATCTTTTGTTAAAAGCTAAACAACAAATATCACATATAGAAAGCATGCATTTGGCTTGAGGCAAGTTCACTGACGTCACGCAAATACACGGAATTCTTGCACCCAGTATTTGACAATGAGAGGGTTTAGCGACTTCCAGCAATGTTTAAACGTAATTTCAGGCCTTTGAGGAACTTTTCTCGTTGACAGCTCTCACCCGCACAAAAACGACGGAAGGAAAAAATTATCGGTTATTATACTTTCGCTGTTCCGGCAGTCAAATGCAGTCAAAGTTTGGCATCAGGCATGGAATTTTATTAGTTCTTCACTATTATCTCAGCTCGCAATACATTTCGCTTATTGTACCTACGTACCTCACTTGGTATACCTGCACAAGTCAAAAAGTTCGGAGATTTGACGTCATAAATACTGGGTTGCGTGAAGAATTGGCTTTTGGTTAAAATGGAGTGTAAATTACGCTCGTTATATTCATTCAGCGTTTCATGAAGACAGCACCTAGCGATCTCCAACAAGTTTGAAGCACACTCTTTCCTAAACTTTTTCTCAGTTACTTGTGTTGAAAGTCAAATAATTAATACATTAACTTATTTGTGACGTAATCAGGTGGCTGAAGCTCTTTTATGCCTGGCAGTTCGATTCTTTGAAAAATCAGGGGTTACTGGTATCTCCTAACGCCAGAGGTATCATTAAGTTATTTGTGAGACTAACAGATAAGGATGTACTGCAAACAGCACCTTGCCAAGACACTCGAAATGTGCCCAGTGCACTACGAACACAGTAGAGAGCTACCATAAGGCTTGTACTCACTCCAGTGTTGTTTTGTCACAATGATGTTTTACAACACTTGCATCACTTACTGGCTATTAGCAGAGACTGCGGAAAATGTCTCACATCTCGTTCGGAACCCACACCCTGCGACACATAAAGCCTGTATTCAAGAAGGAAAGCGTTTCTATTGCTTAGGGTGGCATAATTTGATGCATTCGTAAATTCCAAACATGGCGAGTGCATCAGTTTTAGCTGAAATGCTATGCTTTGCAGCCTAAAGCCGTAACACATCCTGGAACACAGAGTGTTTCAAAAAGTTTATTCCCATCTCGTAGGATCGTATGGATATGCACACGACAGCAAGCGCTACCAATATGCTCAAAACGTCGCGCGTACAAACAGGATTAACCCGGGACTGATAGCTCCGGTTCTATTGATGGCAGTAAGCAGGAGTCAAGTGTTTAGGATAGCTTCTGGCTAGAGACCATTTTATACATGCATCAGAAGGATTGTCTTACTGTCAGTATCCTACAGCATAGCATCACAGCTCGAATGCTACACACTTCCTTCAGGTTAGGCAATTGGAGCAAATCGGATAGGGTCTTTTTGCATGAAACCCCTATCCTTAGGGGTCACCTGTTGGGTTAGTTCAAAAGTTCGTAATGTTCCTTCATAAATTTAATAAACATGACAGATACACATAACAGAGCCTTTCGTCATCAATAATGTATTCTCCTTCAATATTTACAACAGTCTGACAACGCTGGTGTAAATTTTCGATTCCGCGACCACACAAATCACGTGGTTTTGGGGCAGAGAACCTGTCAAACAATGTTCAGAGTTCATTTCTACCAGGAAAGGAAGTTCCTTGAACGTTGTTTGATAGAGAGCAGAAGATATGGAAATATGATGGCACAAGATGAGCTGAATAAGGTTGGTGTGAAATGACTTCCCAATCGAAATCCTGTGTAGTGTTTTTTGTCATTCTAGAAGAAAGCGGGCGGACGTAATCGTCGAATACCTTCACATGACGCTGTCTTCCTGATAGTTGTCCTTGGACTGCATCTGCAAGACGTCTCTGTTGTTGACAATAAATGCCTGCAGTTATGTTTACACCTCGGGGAAACAGTTCGCAGTACATCACACGGTCACTGTGCGGTTCCTTTTCGTCCTTTTACCTGCACCTACCTTTGAACTCGTTCCAGAAGATCGCCGATAGGAAACCCGAGCAGCAACCTACCGTACTATAACTCGGAACCAGGCTGCGTACAACGTAACTATTCTAAGAATCGGGAAGACGCCTTAATTTTGAATTAAACGTGGAAATAGTGGCAAAATTTCGGTATATTCTGAACCTTGAGATGTACACGTTCACTGCCAAGCCCGTATTAATCTTAACACAGTCATGCACAAACCCTTTCATTCGCGTTAGCGAGTTTGTGGTAACGTCTTTCCCGAAATCTAAAGAGCTACTAAGCACGGATTGTTCTTAAACGAAAATGGTGGCCATATTATTAAGTTTATCGGTGTCTAATGCGCTCAAGTTTTTAGTCACCGATCTGCTCAATACGCCACGCGGAATTACTGTCTTTTCTCATATACAAAATTACTTAAAGATTCGTACTTTTTAGAAACGAACAGGAATAAATATGTCTTCACTTTAAAACACCTTTGAAATATATGGCACAACTAAAAACGGCAAATTACAATTTACTCCGGAGCTCATACTACACTCGACCGTACCATTGAAAGGCTGGGCTCCGACTCCCTTAAGACTGCTGTAAACATTCTCTATCTCCAAGAGGAAAGACGTGCGAAGAATACTCCGTTCTGAGTGGTCAGTTTTCTGTAAAGTCAATAGAAAAACATTATTCTCCCGCGTTAGGCCGCACTTTTCATGACTAACCAATCAAAAAATAGCACGTTTTCTAACAGTACTTTTTCCCGAAATAAATATTCAACATTCTCATATTGTGTTTATACTCTACGTTATTAACTATTTTCATTTATACTCGAATTAGCTTTCCTTTTACCATAAACTTCCGTAACATACGATGATACGAAATTCCCCATCGTCTGCATTCACACTGTCTTCAAACTTTCTCACACTTGTTCGTACAGCGTTCATCACTAGAACAATGACCTACATATTTACTTTAGACCACATTCACGCAACACTGACACTGTTAAAAGCATATGCAAAACTGTACAAACATAAATAAACAAAAAAGCCTTCAAGAAATAAACAGAACAGTTCACAAAAACATTCTCTTGGCCTGTTTCTTGAATATCTCTGTGCACTACTGGACTCTAGTGGTCCAAATTCTTAACTACGTTATAGTTCTTTCTGTTTAGTCCTGTCCAGACGAAAATTAGAACTGCGTACTCTACTGAACCCGCTTCAGACCACCTGTCACTGTGCACATATGAGTCATTCCCACGATATACAGGTTCTAGAAAGGAGCGATATAAGGCGCCACGCCTCAAACGCACCACTAGATGCATAAAATTACCTTATGTAGAAGCGCATGTATCTTTGTGCAGAGAGCTTCTGCATTGTACGTTTTCAACCATTCTTTTCTTTACCTTGCGTTAGCGTAAAGACACCATTTCTCGTTACCAGTAGAGATGCTGGATGAGTGTGGCCGATGTTGCACACGGACAAATTGACGACGAGTAAGCAGAGATGCTCATATGGCCATCTGCTGATTTTTGTGATTTTGGCTTAGAGTAGTGGTTCCCAGACTTTCTTAGACCACTACACATGAGTCCAATTAGATATTAGCTAGTAACCCCCTTCCCAGCCCCCCCCCCCCCTCATGCCGTCTGATGGCCCCCTCCTCCACATTATAACGAAATTTAACACGTAAATAAACTGGAGAATGAAAGACTTTTCTCGGAAAATTTTGTTTTCAAAATGATGGAAGGTGAATGAAATATAGTGTGTGTGTGTGTGTGTGTGTGTGTGTGTGTGTGTGTGTGTGTGTGTGTGTGTATGAGCATGTGTGTGTTAGAATTAATGATGAAGCAATCTGCGGTACATTGCAAGTTCTGCTCACAACTTAACTTCAGATAAGAAAGCTATTGACAGTGAAGTAGTTAGCTTTTATAGGTACTAGACCACTATACGAATCTTATAAAAAATAAAAAATTACTTGTTAACACTCGCAATTTCTTATTTTCCGTAAGATTAATGTAATGATACAGAACCTACAAAATCTAACTACTACCCTTTTACCTAATAATAATACAATATAATAATATAATAATAATATTAATCAAAATCATTTATCTTGCATACATTTCCCATAGTTGAATGTAATGTAATTACATAACTAGGTAAATAAATATTAATTTTTAAAAAAGCATTTTTACAATATTTTCTTAGCCCCAGAAAAGTCCTATTTTTAACTTCTACATAAAACGTGTTTTTTAAAAATATTTCCAAACAGTTTCATTACTAAGTTAAATAATTCTGGAGAAACATACTTTTTAATATTTTTTACTGATTATTCTTTAAATTTAGTGAACGTTTATCAAGTGAAGAAGCCATAAGTCTAAATGTATCAACAAATCTCATTTTTAAAGTTTTAGTATGTTTACTAAAAGTAACATATTTTATTCACTTAAAACTTCCAGGCTGATAGGCCGTGGTTGAAGTATAAAACTGTCTCCTGACGTTTCGTCCCTGACTGTGGGAGACATCCTCCGAGGTAAAACGGCGAACTGCGAAGAGAACTCGAGGAAGTGCTGATTATATAAGCAGCACAGAGGGCGCCACAGTCGATCACGTGGCGTCGGCTATGAGATTGTCTCTGGTAATGCCAACATTCTCGATTGAAAGTAATCGATCGTCACGCTTGCGGTGCAACGCTAACATCCAAATTTTATCCAGTTTAACACCTTCGTCTTTCCTGTTAAAATTATTACGATGTTTATCAATCTCAATAGTCTCTCTATACAAGCGTGCATAATAATGCGAGGTTTTTGATATGACGCTTGTCTCGCTTAATTTTATTTTTTGATCACCTTCCTGGTAAATATTGTCTCTGGTGATGCCAACGTTATCGATTCAAAGTAATCGATCGTCACGCTTGCGGTGCAACGCTGACATCCAAATTTTATCCAGTTTAACACCTTCGTCTTACCTGTTAAAATTATTACGATGTTTATCAATCTCGATAGCCTCTGTATACAAGCGTGCATAATAATGTGAGGCTTTTTATATGATGCTTGTCTCACTGAATTTTATTTCATGATCACCTTCCTGGTAAATATGTTCCGCTACGGCCGATTTATCCGTGTGACCCAGGCGGCAATTCCTCTTATGTTCAACAAGACGGTTGTTCACACTTCTCTTTGTGGTACTGATGTAAACCAGTCCACAACTACAAGGAATTTTATACACCCCCGGTGTAGCCAAAGGGTGTCGTGATCTTTGCCTGACCTTAAGAATTCTTTTATTTTCCTATTGGGTCTGAAAGTAGTTTCCACCCCATACTTGCCGAAAACTTACCCGATGCGATCTGTGACTTTACTAATGAACGGAAGAAAAAAACTTTGCCCTTGGGCGACTGCTGTTCGTCGTTGCTCCTGATTCTCTGCCTAGAGAGAAGTGTTCGATCTATATCCTTGCTGGAAAAGCCATTCTTCACGAAAGGTGATAAATGAAATAAAATTCAGCGAGACAAGCGTCATATCAAAAATCTCGCATTATTAGGCACGCTTGTATAGAGAAGCTATCGAGATTGATAAACATCGTAATAATTTTAACAGGAAAGACGAAGGTGTTAAACTGGATAAAATTAGGATGTCTGCGTTACACCGCAAACGTGACGATCGATTACTTTCAATCGAGAACGTTGGCATCACCAGAGACAATCTCATAGCCGACGCCACGTGATCGACTGTGGCACCCTCTGTACTGCTTATATAATCAGCGCTTCCTCGAGTTCTCTTCGCAGTTCGCCGTTTTACCTCCGAGGATGTCTCCCGCAGTCGGAGACGAAACGTCAGGAGAAAGTTTTATACTTCGACCACGGCCTATCAGCCCGGAAGTTTTAAGTGAAGACAATACCGGCCGTGAAAGCTTACATTGTATGATCAAACGCCTTTACGGGGAGGATATGTCAGCATCGGTTCGACGATTTGAAGGAATGTGCAAGAAGAAAGCACAACAACTGTGTACCCTCACCTTTCTGTTACGCTGCGGGGACACTTCGACGGTTCCGAAATTTCTGAAGGTGAAGAGGATGTTTCGCTCGGCTCAGGTGCATCGTATTTACAACCGTATGGAGTTTGCAATGCTACGTGAGAGGATTCATCAGACGCGGCGAGCACTGGCGGTAACCAGCAGTAAGCTTTATCATCTCCACTTGGTTCTTAGTAATACTATGCAGTGTGGTAATTGGAATAAGACTGATGGTATAACATTCAAATCTATGGCAGTTAGTTCAGAAATATCAGCAAATAGGCAGAAGAAGAAGTTCAATAACTTACAGAACAACAATTTGGGAGGTTCAGTTGAGGACAATTCTCGAACTGGTATTAACCCGTCTGATAAAGATGTGTCAAAAGTTGAAATTTGTGTAGTAGCAAAAGGAGGCAATTTTGCAGTGACGCCCCAAAACGTACCCACAGAGGATATTGTTTCAAATATTGAGGCCTGTATCTGTCAGCTTCCACAGCAGTCCGCTGACGTAATTAGGATGGAAACGGCTAGGATTTTACGTACATGTAAGCCACCTAAAAGTAATTTGTTGCAGGCTCAAAGGAAGGCGCTGAGGGATATAAATGCAGATAAAAACATTGTTGTCCTTAATGCAGGTAAGGGTAATGCCACCGTCATACTGAATAGTAAGGACTATCATGGAAAAATCAATGATATTTTGGTTCCCTCCAATTACAAGAAACTCCAGAAAGATCCGACTATGAAGATTTTAAGAACGACAAATCGACTGGTGAAGGCGTCTTCATTTGGCTCCGACGATAAGAAGCTGCTTTGTAAAACAGAAGCGTACCCACCTTGACTTTATGGCTTACCCAAAGTTCATAAACCTGGAAATCCGTTGAGGCCAATTGTCAACGCTATAGGTGGACCAACACACGAGTTAGCTAGACCCCTTGCCTCAATGCTGCAGCCTTATGTTGGTAGGACGGACAGTCATATTAAAAATTCAGCTAATTTCATTGACAAGATAAAGGAAACGAGCGTGGGCCCAGATGATATCCTCATCAGTTTCGACGTTGTGTCGTTATTTACCATGATTCCGGTAAACGAAGCTATCTTATGCATAGCGGATATTTTTCCTACCAATATTGTGGCATCATTCCGCCACTGCCTCACCACAACTTACTTTCAATACAATAATGACTTTTATGAACAGATTGATGGGTGGCTATGGGCAGTCCTCTCATTCCTGCTGTGGCTAATTTATTTATGGAGACTTTTGAACAACGGGCATTGCAGACTGCCAGTAAGAGACCAGCCAGATGGTATCGCTATGTCGATGACACGTTTGTGGTATGGACACACGGAGCAGAGGAGTTGGTTGCCATCCTGACACATTTAAATAGCATTAATCCGAAAATCTAATTCACTATGGAGACGGAAAGGAATGGGCAATTGAATTTCCTGGATGTGTCTGTGATTAAACGACGGAACAGAACGTTGGGCCATAAGGTGTATAGAAAGCCCACACATACTGATCGTTACCTACATAAAGATTCAAACCACCACCCTAGACAAAAAGAGGTGAAATGAAAACTTTGATAGACAGGGTGTGCAAACTTTGTGAACCTGTTTATTTAAAAGATGAGATTGAACATCTACGGTCATCTTTCGTGAAGAATGGCTATTCCAGCAAGGATATAGATCGAACACTTCGCTCTAGGCAGAGAATCAGGAGCAACGACGAACAACAGTCGCCCAAGGGCAAAGTTTTTCTTCCGTTCATTAGTAAAGTCACAGATCGCATTGGGAAAGTTTTAGGCAAGTATGGGGTGGAAACTACTTTCAGACCCAATAGGAAAATAAAAGAATTCTTAAGGTCAGGCAAAGATGCGCGACACCCTTTGGCAGCACCGGGAAGGTGATCATGAAATAAAATTCAGTGAGACAAGCGTCGTATGAAAAGCCTCGCATTGTTATGCACGCTTGTATATAGAGGCTATCGAGAAAGATAAACATCGTAATAATTTTAACAGGAAAGACATAGGTGTTAAACTGGATAAAATTTGGATGTCAGTGTTGCACCGCAAGCGTGACGATCGATTACTTTCAATCGAGAATGTTGGCATTACCAGAGACAATCTCATAGCCGACGCCACGTGATCGACTGTGGCGCCCTCTGTACTGCTTATATAATCAGCGCTTCCTCGAGTTCTCTTCGCAGTTCGCCGTTTTACCTCCGAGGATGTCTCCCGCAGTCGGAGACGAAACGTCAGGTGACAGTTTTATACTTCGAACACGACCTATCACCCCAGAAGTTTTATGTGAAGACAATACCAGCTGTGATAGATTACATTGTATGATAAGTAATATATTTATTTTCATTTTTCGGTATTAATTCCTTTTCTTTCTTATCATAACCAAGTTCCTTTACAAAAAGATGTGAATCATAACCAGATTAATTATGTAAATAAATAGATACAAAATCAAGTTGTTGTAGTTTAAATTACACATATTACATAATGGAGTAATATATTTTCCAGTTAAATGATCATGATGACGTACTTTTTTTATTATTTTTTGTATAAGGACATTTACATAGTGTACAAACTGTAGACTTATGAAACATTTTGTATTCATCAAGTGTAACTGGTTTCATTTCTTCAATTTCAGAATAAATTGAACCGATTTCTACATTGTCTTGTTTTATACATTCTATAAATTTCTTGTGACCATTTGGTCCTCTATAAACAACTGGATCTTTGTAATTACCATATATATATTTAATAATATAACAAAATCCACTTTGTTCCCGTTTTTGATATTTCATTGTATAAGGTGTTTCTGGATTTGTCTCACAATTATCCATTTTTAAAAATAAACTTACAAAATCAGAAAAAATAAGAATTGGAACTTTTTGTGTAAATTTATAATTTTGAAAATATACATATTCCTTCACCTGGCATTTCAACTGTTAATGGTTTATTAGTTAAACAATTTATTGTGTGTTCATCTAATTTTTCTTTACTATTAAAATAGAGTAAACATAAATCACAAATAAATTTTACTGTTTCATGTTTGGTAATTTGACTTGATACAAATCTTGATAAATTTTTTATATAACAATAATGTGAATTATTATCTTTCTTAAAATAAAGTTGATTTACATGTATTTCTTCTTTGATTTCGTTATTTATAAAGCTTACACTTGATAATTTTCATCTCTATCATCAAATGAATAAACATTAATAGATACATTAATTGTGTTTTCTATTTTTGGAATATGATCAACTGGTACAGGAAATTCAATAGTTTCAAGTTTTTTACAAGATCAAGACCAACCTCTTTATATTTTGTTACAGAAAGATCATTTGCAGGAAACAAAGCTGATTTTATATCCCACAGAAAATACTTTTGATCATTATTTTATACCTAACACATGCTTTCTTATTTTTAATTTTATCTGGTAACTCAATATAAGATGTTCGTCTTAATGGAACATGTTTGTTAATTGCTAATTGCCAATTATTCTATTTATCGACCATCCAGATCCCTGTGATTGAAAATTAGATATATTCTCTAAAATATTTATTTTACCACATTTGAATTTTTTATTAAAATCTTTTTCTGTTTAAATAGTATAGTTTGGTGTTTGTTGTTCAAATTCTTGACTTTTTCGTTTGTTTCATCTGTTTGTAGTTTATATACACAATAAAAATTAAAATTTATGTTTACACCATGAAGTACTTTCAAATAGTCTTTAACAATTTAAATTTTTTTTGTTTTTACAGCATTTAAGAAATGATTAGGATCGAGTACATCTAAATTGTTTTCTAAATTTATAGTTTGTAATCTGTTTCCAAATGCCTTTTCAACTAAGTAATATTTAATTGTTTTTCTATCTTTTGGTTTTACAAATATATTTGTAGAAGATGGTAATATTCCCTTTAATGGTTTATCTTCTTTATATAGTAAAAATCATAAATATTATAAAACGGTAACTTTTCCAAAGATTTTCACTACCTTCAGCTTTATTATTTTGAACAATATTTGTTTGATTATCACCTACTTCTTCAGTGACAGCTGTTGCACTCTTAGAACTGTGTTCAGGTATATAAATATTAACGATATTTTTCTATTTTTTAATACTTCAGCTAAATAATTTCTATGATTTTCACTTATTTTAGATGTAATATTTTTAACAACATTTGTATTATTTTCACTTAGTACAGGTGTATTACTTCTAACTATATTAGGATGATTAGTAATAATAATTGAACGATTACTAACAATAAATCTAATTAAATCAGTTTTACCTAAATGTGAATATCCTTGTAAATTGTTTATTCTACAAAATTCACAAAGTCTTACAACAGGAAATTGTTGTAGTTGATTAGAAGTTGTTCTAGTTCGGTAACAATGTTACTTTCAATTTTGCTCTTCCATTTATTACCAAAACATATTGATTAGATTTCTAAAAAATATTTTTTTAATAAAAAGATAATTTTTTAATAGATAGATAATGATTATTATTTAATAAATAATTAATCGAAAAGGGAATTATTTTATCATTTAGTTTAACAATCAATTAATTTTTAAATAATTTGTTTATTATTTAGTTTAAGATTCAATTACTTTTTTAAGAAATAGTTTAATATTTAATTTAAGAATAAATTTATTTGCTCTTCTATTTACTACAAAAAATTCATTAACTTTTTAAATATTATTTTTATTAATAGAATTTATAATTATTTAATAGATTGATAGATAATTAATAATAAAGGATTATTATTTAAAGTTAAAGCTTTCTTATTGTTAATATATTCTAATGTACATTTCTTACATTTAATATTACGTTTATTGTTATGTGATGGATTTATATGAAAACGATTTAAATCTTTAATTTCTTGACAAATTTTACATTCCTTTTTTTCTTCACGTATATCTTCTTCATTATTCACTGTAGATTTAGATTCTTCTTCATGTTCCAATTTTGTATGTTCTTCACTTAGCTTTCAGTCTTAAATATCTTTAAAATAATATTTAGCAACACTTTTTCCACATCTGCAAGGAATTCTATTTTTATTATAATTTTCTACATGATATTTATTTATACATGGTCTGCATTTAACCATCCTTTCTATACTTTTATAAAGTGAAATTATCGATTGATTTCTCTGTATTACAATATTTACAAAATTTAATTTTTATGGAACAATCTTGTTGAACTTGAACTTGCTCCATTTATATAGAGAAAAAATTATTAGAATTATAAAAAAGGAATTTTTTAAATTTTACATTATTCATATAAATTATTTTATGCCGAATCATCACCAATAATCATAATCATAATCATCATCAGATACATAGTCCTGATTTCTAAATTATCGATTTATATCAAATAAAGGATCAAAAGAGCTTGTCTTTATTGGTTAAGAATCAAGTGCAGTTATTATATCTTTTAATGTTGGTACTTTATTTTTAATAATAGTTCTGCTAAGTGGACAATTTTCTTTTTCTTTTAACCATTCATCAATGCATTCTTTATGAAAAATATTTGGAGCTTGTTTTAACAAATTGATTATTATTTTCATCACTTAAACAAATAGGACAATCAATATCTTTTTCAAATACCTGAATTAGTTCATAAGTATTTTTTCTTTAGATTGCATTTCGTTTTGGTTCTTTATTTATAAGAAATAATTTTGATTAGATTTGTAAAAAATTTAAATTTTCTAATTTAATTGACTCATAAATTCAACTACAAATTTCACATTTTTATTATTTGCAAAGCTAATAAATATATTTCCCTTAAATGGAGCTGATTGTAGATATCACCAGCAGTAAGCTTACTTACAACAATAAGCAAGTTTTAATGATTATTGATGAAGGAAATAACCCATGATTATATTCAAATCAAGTTGCCGATCAGTTAGGATACGTTAGACCTTGGAATAGTGTAAGACACATGAGAATGTTGGTAGCACTATTTCAGTTATACCTAAATATATACACAATTCAAGAAAATTTGTCAATGAACCTGGTCTCTATTCTCTAGTTATAAAATCGAAAATGCAGAAGATTTTCAAGATTGGGTTTATAAAGAAGTTTTACCATCAGTTAGAAAACATGGTGAATATAAGATCAGTAAAGAGGTGATTGACACTTATAAATATCATAGAGAATCTTTACAGGAAATACGTAAATTGGATGAAAAACTAATCGAAAATTTAAGAGAAACAGCTAATATGGCTTCGGAAATAATTGGTACAAGAAATGAAGAAATAGTTAATTTATTACCACCTGTGGTTTTTAAAACAATTAATGAAAACTTAAGACAACATTCATTCTTTTAAAATTATTTGATGATGAATTATGAATATTAGTATTATGTCATTAGAACACAATAAAAACATTTACAGAAACAACCATATAAAATCGATGATAGATATCCAAATTGTGAATAAATATTAAGATTGAATTATAATCCTAATTCAATAAATCTGTATCAAAGAATGAAAGAAAATTTAAGGACTGACTGTCATATGAACTATTTCAATATTTTGAATAACTATACAGAAGAACAATTGATTCGTGATGTAATTAGTCTTAATAAAACTGAACTACTATAAAATAACTTTATATTTATTTACCCAACTATTGTGTGAATTATCAAAACCTAACCATTTAACATAAACTTTATTATCTTTCTTTTCTAAAACTTTTCAACGAAGTAGACATATCGATATTTCGTTTTCTGTGGTTCTTGTTCAATAAAATTTCCTTTCATATCTTTTAATTTATATGTAACGGGATTAGAATAATCAACATGTCCAATTTCACTATTCCTGTTGACCAATTAGCTGTATATCGTTTTTTAAAAAGACTTTTAAGTTTACTAAGTCTCACCTCATCAGCTTTTTTAAATTTAGTGTCAGCTTCAGTAGAGACAATATTAGTTTTTTTTAAATGATTTCATTTACTTCTATCGGCCTCATTTTTATTGTATAATGTTTTCTGTTTTTATATTCATCCATTAGATCTGTAACTAAATTTATCCATTTATAATTTCCTTGTAATGAAAATTTCTTCCACAACTTCTCTTTAAGTGTTCTGTTAAAATGTTCAAGAACAGATGCTTTTAATTCTGAAAAACTAGAATAATGATTTATGTTGTATCTTTTCATTAATGCTTTAAATTCTTTGTCATAGAATTCTTTACCATTAATTATCTGAAAATTACTTGGTCATCTATCAAATTTTTGAAAAACATTAACTATACTTTTAGCTGTTTTATCTGTAACAGTAACAGCCCAAGCGTATTTTGAAAAGACATCAATAGCAGTCAATGAATAATTACAATTTTGTTTATTTTAGAAATTCGTTTTAAATTACCGGGATCCATTTCAACTAAATCAGCTTGCCATATATCATCTATACCAAATGAAACTACAACTCTTTTTTTAAAATTCTTTCTCATTGGTTTATGTAATTCGTTAATTATATTTGCACAAATATTGTTTAAGCCTTCACCAGCTCTTAGAAAAATTTTTCAACCAAATTTACTCTTTTTAGATTTACAAACTGTACAAAGACCTTCAATTTTTTGTCCTTCATTTTTAGTTGTCACTATATGCAGATTATGTGTATCAGTACACTTTTTACACTTTAAACAATAAATATGATAATCATGTGAAGTCTGATTTTCCATTTAGATAAAAAATTAATTTAAGTTTAAATTTTAAATGATTTCACCAAATACATCTACAGGAACAGTTTTAACAGAATCTTTCAATTTACAGTTATAAGATTTGATTCATGTAACATATTGATTAAATATTATTATTTATTTTATATAGTTATCAGCTACACAGACTGTTATATCAAAATCATCAAAGTTTAAATCTCTGTTTATATTTTTACCTACAATAATAAATCTTTTAAGTATGAAATCATATTCAAAATTATACATATTTTTCTTCACCACCCATCATGAAAGTACATTTTGTTGAAGATTACTTAACTGTTGTAAGTATGGAGTTAAATCTGCTTTGTGAAATAATTTGAAAAAGCTTTTTCTATTACTTTTTTTGTAAAATAAATATTAAACTGTGTTAAAATGTTTGTGTATTCAGGTTTTGTAACATAATCACTTTCTAAGTATTGTTTGTTAACTACATCTATTGCATGAATTGGAACATTTACATTAGCAAGTCTTCTACCTTTAAAACTAATATATCCCTTAGTTACTTTAAAAATAACATTTAGTTCTTTATGAAACTTTTTAATTGCATTAGTTATCTTTGGATCTATTGATGATTGTAGTTGTTTAATATTATTTTAAATATTTTCAATGTTTTGTAAATTTAATGTAGTTGTATTAACAACTTGTTCATTTTGTTTAATTAGATGTATCTTATTTTCAAAGATGTCCACATAACAATTTTAAAACGAATAAACATAAATGATCACATATTACTTCATCAAAATCTATCTGTGTTGTAATATACTTCATTTTTTCGTAAATTGTTAACTAACTGTTTTGGTATATTACCACCAAACGAATCAAAAACATATTTTTATCTTAATTTTTATAATAACAAAACCAATGTGTACCAGGATTATCAAATGTATCTAAATTTACTATACCACATCCAATTTTAAATGGTTTATTTACTAATTCATCAATTATATATACACCACAAAGGTGTTTAAGTTTTAATTGTTTAGTAATTTCTTCTATATCAAAATTACTTAATGGATTAGGAAATTTACAATCACTTTTACGAAATTGTTTTGTTTTCTTTATTGCATACCATCCTTTTTCTCCATTTCTACATTATATCTTTTTTGTTCTTCAAATTCTTTATCAGCTTTCTTTTTGTCTATAATTGCATTTGAAATTGCTGCAGATTGAACAGCTAAAGGACCAATTGTTGCTAAATATGGTAATGCAGCCAATAATAATGGTAAAAATCCGCCTTCATGTTGTGTTAATCCTTCACCATCTTTCATTTTGTTAAACATTCAATAATTTTTTTAACAATAGAACTACCTAATGTATAAAAAATTTCCACCAACTTTCTTTTCTTTTTTCCTTTTTTGAACATCTGTTAAAAGTAGTTCAATTGCATTTAATTGTTCATTATATGACTTTAATTTAATTGACTTTGCTTTTGTTTTGCCACAAGGTAGCAAAGTATAATCAATTAAGTTATTCATTTATATAGTTACAAATTTAATGAGGATTTCTTATATAGTTAAAAAAATTATAGTCACCAACCCTTTTACTCAACATTAATTCCCGTACCTAATTTTCGTTTTTCATACATTATTCCTATAACTGCTCTTGCAACAATTTTTTCTTTAAAACTAGCATCACTTGCATGCATTCTTTCTTTTGCAGCTAAATGCAGTAATCTATCTGTTCATGTATTTTTTCTAAATCTTTATTATCTCTGTAAGCAATATCAAGCTGTTTACAAGCTTCATCTAATGGATTTATTCCTGGATCACCACATTCTAATCTTTCTTTAAATTTAATAAATGGTCCACAGTAACTATATCCTTGTAAATGCATCTCAGGCATTGGAACATTATTTAAAAGCCAATTGACTAATCCTTTTCCATATTTATCGCTTTTCCAAAATGTATGTGGAAGATTAATTAAAAAATCTAATAAAATATTGAATTCCTTTTGGATTATCAATTATAAAATCAGTAGATTTATTTGTTAACATTTGTGCAATACTAACTTTTTCATTATGATAATTATTATTTCCAGCTAGCTCTTCATCATGAATAACTGCTAATATATCAATTAATTGTCTAACATCATTCATCCAAACATGTTCAATTGATTTATCTGAATATTTTTCAATCGTTCTGGAGAGCTAAAATCTGAAGAATCTATAGTTTGTCCTCTTAATTTTGGAATATAATCATCAACAATTTCTATTATTAAGTATTTATAATAATTACCTTTACTTGATCTTACTTTATCTGGATTATTATAAGAATATAATGCTCCACAATTGTATAATACATCTGCATAATTTGATAAATCAACAGAATTAATCTTGATATTCATATCATTGATAGTAATTTGCTTTTCAGTTAGAAGTCTCATTATCCCATCTGTAACTTCATATGTTTTTCATCAGTTTTCAATTTATCTCCACAGGTAAATTACCAACATATTTAAACATGCCAACAGGTTTTAAACCAAAACCTTTATCTTCACTATGATTAATGTACTTTAACATTCTTTCACTAACATTTAACTTTTTAGTTTCATTTAACTATTTATTTTCGTTTTGATGACTACTTGATTCTTTTTCTTCTTGATATTTATTTAATACATCTGGAATTTCAGATTCACTTAATGTATAATCATATTTTCCAGGAATATCATCAGACGAGTCTTTTAATGGTTTCATTGGTGAAAAATCTCCAAAATCTTTGATATGATGATTATATGGAATTTTTTGGTTTTCAACTTATCTATTTTCTTCAGTTGCTTTCAGAACATTATCTCCTAATCCTTCAATACTTTGTTTTACCTTTTCAAAAGCATCAATAATAGGTTGACCTTCCTTTTTATATTTTTCATATTCTGTTCTTGGTTGCTTTTTCCAAATCTTAAATTGTTCTTCTAATTCCTCAGCTTTCTTTTTATTTTGTTTAGCTTGTTTAAAAACTTTTTCATCGTACTTTGCAACACTTTTATTAAGGACGAAAAAACATTAATAAAGTTTATGTTTATGTTAATGTTTATGTTTTCATTTATGTTTATGTTTATGTTGCTCTTTATTTTATGTTTATATTTACATTAACATTTTTGTTAAATGTTTATGTTGTTAAGAAATGTTGTATTTTATTTCTGAACTTACCTTCATTTGGCTATCTAGACATATCTATTGTGAAAAATCCAAACTAAACATTCTAAAATTTACTACACATTTCTTTAAAATTATCAAACTATTAATCTCCACCAACAAATTCATGATAAATATGATTTAATTTTCTATCATATTGTCTAAAGATATTTAAAATTAAGATTGTCTCTAATTAACTGTTTAGGTATTTTCGAATAAGTTTGAGCTAAATAAAAGCAATGTATACTTTTCTGTCTGCCTCTCTTACAATATCTTGATTTTCTAGAATAAAGTCATCAAATACAACAACTGAATTTTCTTCACGTTCATCTAATGGAATAATTAATTCATTATTTGCAATAAAACTAACAATATTTTCATTAAATTTATCTTCAATTTTTTTAAATTGTCATATAAATTCTTGATATTTTGGTAGATCTGAACTTTATGAATGAGAATATAAATATTTAATTTTATTGCAGTTTAACCATCCTGGAGCTAAAATATAATTATCAATCATTAATGTTGTTTCTCCAACCACTTGGTCCAATTATCACGCATCTAATAGAATTTGCTAAAAGATTACCATGGTTGTTTTTTAACTTACTTTCTGGAATTCTGACTTTAGGTTCCCAATCTGTTTTATTCATTTATTTAATTTTTTTCAGTAGTAAATGAGTAGATTATTTCAACTTAGTGATAAATCTTCAATACTTAAAAAAAAATTAAGTGTTCCAATACATGACAGTTATACTAATGTTTCAAATCTTCATTTTTATTCAACTTAATTACAACAAAAAGTAATACACTTTATTGCGAAACAAAAGAAATTCCTGTAGTTCAATAAGTCTGAAAAATTTATAAAAATTTATTCATTCGAAAAAACCTAATATACATATTAAAGCAGATGAAATTTTAAGCAGAATAAGTACTAAAAGTGATGTAAAATTGTATATGGATATAGCAGTAGTATCGGAAGTTTACTTGGTTTACTTGGTTTTTGTAATGAAATTACTTTACCTGATGAAACAGCTGTAGCTAAAGATGTTCTTAAAGTAATTCCTTTTGAATTAATAAATATAAGTTTTAAACTTTCTGATGGAATGTATGTAAAACATAATGATCGTTTTCATAAAGACACTAATATTACTGCTTCATTTAAACATAATGCAGAATTTGGTGCACC
This sequence comes from Schistocerca cancellata, assembly GCF_023864275.1. Classification (NCBI taxonomy): domain Eukaryota; kingdom Metazoa; phylum Arthropoda; class Insecta; order Orthoptera; family Acrididae; genus Schistocerca; species Schistocerca cancellata. The sequence goes on from NC_064626.1 coordinate 1,156,342,148, forward strand.
ATTATTTTATGAACCAAAGTATCCTGTGAATGTTCCTATTTTTGATTCAACTCAAGATTTAGAAGTTACTGTAATTGATGAAAATGATAATTTAATTGAATTTCATGGTGCTATTGTAACAGTGGTTTTAGAGATATCTTAGTCGCAGACTGAAGTCTGCTTTAGCTGATGCTAATAAATTTTTTCCTTAATAAATAAATAAGTAACTGCTAAAACAATCTTAGATGGCGTCATGAATAAATTTGAAAGTTATTAGATCTTTTCCTTACCTTTGAATGAAAAACTAAAAATAATTTAAATGTTCCTAACAAAGATACAGAAATAGAAATAGATATTGGTGAATGTTGGCTTCATCCAAATCATGTACAATTGTATATGAATTTTAGTATTATTGAAAATGATGGAACAGATTATCCAAATTATGATGGAAAATCAAATAAACAATTAACTGTTAATTATGTACCAAAACTGTTTGATTTTATAACAATAAAGATAGGAAATAATATTTTATCTAGAATTGAACATCCTTTTATTTCTTCTTCAGTTTTATTACACCTAACTTCATCTGTTACTGATAAAATAAGTTTAGAAGGACATATACTTAGTACAGGAAAAATAAATACTAAAAGAAATGAAGTACTTTATCCATTATCATTACTTGGTGGATTTTTTAAAGATTATAAAAAATTATGTGACAAGGAGGTTTAACTGTAATTTTTACATGTAGTTTTCATCTTCTGGAGACGTAATTCTTCGTTGGTGTGATAAAACCGATGCTGAAATGGAAATAAAAGATTCTCTTCCTAAAGAAGGTAAAATTTTATATAGAATCTATGGAAATTCGAGTACCAGTTGTTAAACATGAACCAAATTATGAACTTGAACAACGTGAAATTATTCTTAAAAATCCGAAAATTCCTATTTCTGTTTATGAACTTCAAACACAAAAAGTTGCTGGTTTATGTGGTAAAAACAGTTTTGAACTAGATATTACAAATTACAATAACTCTACAGAATTTGATATGCCATACTTCGTATTTGTTATATTTCCAACAAATCGTAAAAATAATCAGTTAGTTGATTTGTCATTATTTGATCATGTTAAACTACAGAATGTTTATTTAATAATGGTAGAAATGAAGTGTTTCCTCAAGTAATGTGGAATATTAATCCACCAAGTAATTGTCTGAAAGCATATGATGCATATTCAGATTTTAAACGAATACTTTACTAAAATCAGATATTGATATTTGTCCATTTAGTTTTATAAATAATAATCCAATTTATGTAATCAATCAGAAAGAATGTTCTAACTGTACAGAAAACTACTAAAAACTTTGTGCAACTTTTAATGATAAAATTTAAAATGATATGTAATTATGTATGGCAAAAAGAATATTACATACAATGCACAACATTGATTACTTACTGAAAATTTTTAATTATTAACATTTGCTTCTATATAAATGAATGAGAAACTTAAAAAATTTATAAAACTGTTAACTTCTTGTTTATATACATGTTTGAAACGTTTTGAGAAAGATAGAAAAAATAAAAACAGAAAATTTTAGTATCTTACTTATTAAATAATTTCTGATGTATTTTATTATATTTTTCCTAGATAGCTCTTTTTATGTAGATTATGTTAGCACTTTAAATTTTTAAAATCGTCACTTAATATAAAGTCAAAAAGTGCTGAGTCATGAAAATAAACTTTTTTGTTTATTAAGTTATTTTATTGAAATTCGGTATATCGTCTACTATGAGTATGGGACAAACGCATTTGAAGCTATAATTCAGTTTGCTGTATTTTAAAACAAAAAATTGGGTTTGTTGCATTTTATATGTTTCAAGCAATCCACTTGTTGCATTTTATATGTTTTGAGCTGTACTTTGAGACCTGTAGAGACATTTGTGAAAAGTACTTTGAACTAACTAGATTCCAACTTCTGTCACCAGATGACTCTGGTGTATGTTCAATTGAAAATAACTTGGGAACATACTTCACTTTAGATGTAATTTTATCTATTTTTTGTTTCTAATTTTGTTGTTCAAATCACATTAATCAATTGTTCAGGCTTGTTCTCCAAATTTGAAATGGAATAATGTTAAGAAAATAATGAATTTGAACCTTAAATAATTTGATGTAGAAATTGATTTCTAGAAGATACTTTGTTTTTAGATTAGATTAGATTTACTTTCATTCCAATTGATCCGTAATGAGGAGGTCCTCCAGGATGTGGAACATGTCAGAAAAACAACAATACATGACAAATATTTACAACTAAAACAAATAAGCTAATGTACCATTCCACAGGTCCCAAGTGGAATGATCGTCATATTTTAATGAACACTAAGAGTCATATTACAAATACTAATGCACTGAATTTAAAATAAAAAAGTTTTTTATTTATTTATAAGGTAATAAACATGTAATACAACTACTGAAATACTTATTTACAATGAACACATTACTGCAATGAAATGGTGCAGAAGTTAGATTATACTTACACACAACCACAAACACACACACAGACACACAAATTTTCAGTGAACACATTACTGCACTGAAATTGTGTAGAAGTTATGTTGTACTTATATACAAATCAGTTGGTTTTACTAAGAAATTCATCAATGGAGTAGAAGGAGTTGGCCACCAATAAATCCTTTAGGCTTCTCTTAAACTGAATTTCATTGGTTGTTAAGCTTCTTATGGCTGCTGGCAAGTTATTGAAAATGTGTGTTCCTGAATAATGCACACCTTTTTGTTCAAGACTAAGTGACTTTAAATCCTTGTGAAGATTATTCTTATTTTTAGTATTGATTCCATGAATTGAGCTGTTGGTTTGAAAAAGTGATATATTTTTAATGACAAATTTCATTAAGGAATAAATATATTGGGAAGCTGTAGTTAGTATCCCTAGTTCCCTAAACAGGCTTCTGCAGGATGTTCTTGAGTTCACACCACATATAATTCTTACTGCACGTTTTTGTGCTTGGAAAACTTTAGCTTGGCTTGATGAATTACCCCAAAAAATAATCCCATATGACATTATGGAATGAAAGTAAGCATAGTATGCCAGCTTTTTCATTTTTATATCCCCTATGTCTGACAAAATTCGCATTGCAAACAGAGATTTGTTAAGACGCTTCAGCAGTTCTGTGGTGTGCTCCTCCCAGTTGAATTTATTATCAAGCTGTAATCCCAAGAATTTAACACTGTCCACTTCTTCTATCTTCTTGTCATCATATGTTAGATATATACTCATGGGACACCCCTTACAAGTTCTGAACTGCATGTAGTGTGTTTTTTCAAAGTTTAGTGACAAAGAATTGGCTAGGAACCAGTGATTAATGTCCACAAATATTTTATTGGCTGATCTTTCTAAGACTACACTTGATTTGCTATTTATTGCAATGTTTGTATCATCGGCAAACAAAACAAACTTGGCATCTGGTAATGTTACTGATGAAAGGTCATTGATATACACAAGGAAAAGTAAGGGCCCCAAAATGGAACCTTGTGGGACCCCACATGTAATTAGCTCCCAGTTGGATAATGCCTGATAGCTTGATACATGTCTCTTTCCTAATACCACCCTTTGTTTCCTGCCAGAGATATAAGATTTGAACCATTTTGCAGCATTTCCTGTTACACTATAATATTCTAGTTTACTTAAAAGGATATTGTGATTTACACAGTCAAATGCCTTTGACAGATCACAAAATATACCAGTTGCCTGCAATTTTTTGTCTAATGAATTAAGTACATTTTCACTGCAAGTGTAGATAGCCTTCTCAATATCAGAACCTTTTAGAAATCCAAACTGTGACTTTGACAGTATGTTATTTGAGATAAGATGGTTATAAAGACGACTGTACATTACTTTTTCGAAAATTTTTGAGAATGCTGGCAACAATGAAATTGGACGGAAATTTGATGCTACTTCTTTATCTCCCTTCTTAAACAGTGGCTTAACTTCAGCATATTTCAGCCATTCAGGAAATATTCCACTGATAAACGACTGGTTACACAGATAGCTTAATATGTTACTTAGCTCAGAATCACATTCTTTAATTAACTTTGTTGATATTTCATCATACCCACTAGATGTTTTTGATTTAAAGGTTTTATGATGGACATTATTTCTGTTGGGGTAGTGAGGGTCAAATTCATATTATGGAAGTTACTTGAAATGTCTGGTCTAAGGTAATCCATAGCAGCATCTACCGAACCTGACAACCCCATCTTTTCAGTAACAGTTATAAAATGTTTGTTAAAAACTTCTGCAACACTATACACATCTGTCACCAATGCATCATTTACTCTTAATGCTATTTGTTCCTCTTCATGTCTGGTTCTACCGGTCTCCTCCTTCACTATATCCCATATTGTCTTTATTTTGTTATCTGATATGACTATCTTTTCCTTGTAATATATTTGCTTTGACATCCGTATTACAGTCTTTAATATTTTGCAGTATTTCTTATAATGTGCTATAGCATCAACATTGGAAGTGTTTCGGATTGACAGATACAGTTTTCTTTTGGTTTTACAAGATACCCCTATTCCTCGAGTAATCCATGGCTTCTTTGTAGACTTTGCTCTAACCTTGGTAAGTTTTGGGGGAAAGCAGTGTTCGAATAAGGTAAGCACTTTATTAGCAAAAATATTATATTTTTCATTCATGCCATGAGCACTGTAAACATCAGTCCAGTGAATGTCTCCGAGGAGTGTCCTAAAATAATCAATTTTTGGCTTACTGATTACCCTCTTGACCTCAGATTTAACAGATTTTATATCCTGTTCAGTATTAACATTTAACAGAAGGAACTGCATGTCATGGTCTGAGAGGCCATTGACTATTGGTTTTGTAATATAATTTTGTTCATTTGACTTTTCTATAAAGATATTATCAATGGCTGTTTGTGAGCAAGTGGCTATCCTCGTGGGGAACTTTACTGTGGGAATTAAGTTGAATGATAGTGTTACTAACTCAAATAAGTTCTTATTGGGAGAGTCTTTAAGGAAATCTACATTGAAATCACCAGCAACCACTATTTCTTTGTTTTTGGTTGTTAAATGGGCCAGTACAACTTCAAGGTGGTTTACAAACAGATTAAAGTTACCTGCAGGTGCTCGATATACACTTAATATTATGAAAGATTTTTTGTGAAAATCTAATTCTGTTGCACATGCTTCCATATGCTGTTCTAGGCAAAATTTATGAATGTCTATGTTCTTAAATTTATGACAGTTCCTGATGAATGTGGCAACTCCTCCTTTCTCCATTTCTGATCTACAAAAGTGAGATGCTAACCTAAACCCTGTAACACTTAAAAGTTCTATACCAGTGGTCACATGATGTTCGGAGAGGCAGATTATGTCAGCTGGGTTTGAAGACTCTAATTCATCTATGCAGATAGTTAATTCATTAATTTTATTTCTCAGTCCTCGAATATTTTGATGCAATAAAGATAGCTGACATTTCACATTGACTGAGTTAAAATTGGGTGGAGTTAAAATATCTGCTGACAGTTGAAAATTCTTAACCAATGGCTGTTTATGTTGATGTAATAAGCTGGAATTATGTTTTTTGATTTCTTTCTCAAACTGAAGGTTTGTCTCAGCTCTAACCTCTCTTAAAATTTGTTTTCTTTCTGTCCTCCCTACCCTAAAAAAGGGTCCTTTCTGAATCCTATAACCACTGGTATTTTACCACTCATGACAGTGCCTCCCCCCTTTAACTTTCCTGCTATTTCCCCAGCCAATTTACCCTTCCCCTTCCTGTTGAGGTGAAGGCCATGCCTAGTATAATCCCACCTACTGATAGAATCAACATGAACCACACCAATGTGTGACCCCACACCCGACATGAGCAGCCGTTCCAGCTCCAAATTAACTCTCTTGACAGAAGAGTTCAAATGAGGTCGGTCATGGCGCCCAAGAACAGATACAAACTCAACACTGGTATGCTTCGATGCTGATGCAATCTTCGCCAGGTAGTAGAACTCCAACTATATATACATTCTTCAGGCTCCTTTACTTCAGCCAAACTTCACACAACCGTTGACCAATGAAGTGCGCATATCGAAGGTCATTATAACGTATTTGTGTGGAAAGTGGAAAAAAATTTATACTCTTTAAATGGACAACACTAAGCGACAGCTAAAGCAGTCTTTAGGCTGTGCCAAGCCACAATTAAGACAGTGTAGTGAATGTATGATTAAAAAAAGTATTGTCGAATTTTATAAAGATCAAAATCGAATACATATACATATATATATATATATATATATATATATATATATATATATATATATATATATATATATATATATATATATATATATATATATATGTGTGTGTGTGTGTGTGTGTGTGTGTGTGTGTGTGTGTGTGTGTGTGTGTGTACATAAAGAATGCTGTAAGGAATGTAATAAAATTAAACTTCTAAATGTGGTAGAACTGTAAATAAGTCTTCATTAAAAAAACATTTACAAACAACTGCTCATAATAATCTTATGGCTGCTAAAGTGGAAAGTAAATAATTGTATATACTTATTCTTTAATATAATTTTAAAAAACATGTTTTTCACAAATTTCAAAGTTGGACATTTTTGGGGCTAAGAAAAAATATAAAAATGCTTTTTTAGAAATTGTTTTGAAAATATTTTTAAAATACACATTTTACACAAGTTAAAAAAGGACATTATTTGGGGCTAAGAAAATGTTGTAAAAATGCTTTTTAAAAAAAGTTATAGTTAATTAACTAATTTATTTAATTAAATTACATTCACCTATGGGAAATGTATGCAAGATAAATGAATTTTTATTATAGTTATTATGTGTTATTATATTATATTAAAATATTATTAGGTAAAAGGGACAGTAGCTAGATTTTGTAAGTACTTGATCATTAGATCAATCTTATAGAAAATAAAAAATTGCGGGTATTAATGAGTAATTTTTATAAGATTGGTCTAGTGGTCCAGAACCTACAAAATCTAACTACTCAGTGAGGGTAGACATTGGTCACAAAACATGCTTCCCCTGCATTACTCCTCTCCATGCGGCACTTGCTCAACCTGCACACTGTAACCCCACTTATAATCAAACAATTTCAACTGTGTGCACTATACTAACTGTTTGTCAATCACTTGATTGCTGGATTCATTACTTCTGAACTGGCACAGTGGGAGGACTTCAGGCTATTAATGCTTTGTGTTTAACCAGCCTAATAGTTGTTGTTAAGGTCTTCAGTCCTGAGACTGGTTTGATGCAGCTCTCCATGCTTCTCTATCCTGTGCAAGCTTCTTCATCTCCCAGTACATACTGCAACCTACATCGTTCTGAATCTGCTTAGTGTATTCATCTCTTGGTCTCCCTCTACGATTTTTTCCTTCCACACTGCCCTCCAATGCTAAATTTGTGATCCTTGATGCCTCAGAACATGTCCTACCAACCGGTCCCTTGGTCTTGTCAAGTTGTGCCACAAACTCCTCTTCTCCCCAATTCTATTCAATACCTCCTCATTAGTTATGTCATCTACCCATCTAATCTTCAGTATTCTTCTGTAGCACCACATTTCGAAAGCTTCTATTCTCTTCTTGTCCAAACTATTTATCATCTATGTTTCACTTCCATACATGGCTACACTCCATACAAATACTTTCAGAAACAAATAGTAATAGTAATAATAATAATACTGTGTACAACATTATATGCTCAGTGCTGTGTCGTGTTGTCAATAAATTAATTCGTCTACTTCGAAGCGAGTAATGAAGCAATTTCTGGACGACTGCAGATATTATCTACAACTTGGAGAACACATTTCCTTTAGATAGTTATCATTTGTTACGTACACGCCTCACATTTATCATGAGTAATTTATGGGAAAAAGCACAACACACTTGTGTAGTGGGTGGACTAGGTGAGGAGCCTGTGGCCTCCGCAGATTAATTCTACTAATTGAGAATAAGTAATTATTGATAACTAGTATAATCAATGCAGATGCTCGCACGTTAGTGGAATGATCAGAGTTCATGACATTTGCCAATTCTCAAGTACAATGACGTGGATCATTGTGTATCAATGATCTTAAAAGATCTTCATCAAAGCCCGAAGTTCTTTCTGGTCGTGGAGAGACTCTAATATTAAAACGATCCTTCTTAAAACGAAAAAAAAAACATTTTCTTTCTTTGCTCTGTCCAGTGGCATTATCCCCATACACGATACGAATGTTTCTGGCTGCCTCTACTTCTGTCATTCCTCTACTGAAGTCAAACAAAAGAATACGTCGGAAACGTTCCGATTTCTCCACTTGGTAGTCCCATTTCCAGTGGTCACAGCTCCACCCAGTGACTCCAAATGACGGAATGGCAATACGTAACTTCAAATAGCAACAGTGAACAACAAATAAATAATGACAATCGGTAAATAAACCCATATCAAACGGAATACCAACATGTAAAGCAAAAACGCTACTAACTACTTAATAGTTCCAGAATGAGATTTTCACTCTGCAGCGGAGTGTGTGCTGATATGAAACTTCCTGGCAGATTAAAACTGTGTGCCCGACCGAGACTCAAACTCGGGACCTTTGCCTTTCGCGGGCAAGTGCTCTACCATCTGAGCTACCGAAGCACGACTCACGCTCGGTCCTCACAAGTTTGGAAGGTAGGAGCCGAGATACTGGCAGAAGTAAAGCTGTGAGGACTGGGCGTGAGTCGTGCTTCGGTAGCTCAGATGGTAAAGCGCTTGCCCACTGAAGGCAAAGGTCCCGAGTTTGAGTCTCGGTCAGGCACACAGTTTTAATCTGCCAGGAAGTTACTTAATAGTTCACGGACGGTTCCTGAGAAAACTCGAAAATAGCGTTGTTCACTATTCTGCCGCCATCAGTAGTGGATATCTAAACAACTTACTGCAGCCAATTTCTCATATTTCAATGGAAAATTTTCTTGGCATTTATGTAGAGGTGGCATCTTTCCATATTCAAAAAGCTTTAGTCATTATCGAGAAAATCGAAAAACATATTTTTTGGTTACCCAAACCGAGCCCCAGATTCCAAGACTGCTATCCACAGAAAATGTCTGTAATTTTTAGGTACATTCCTAGGACCTAGATCTCAAACTAGCTTGAAAATTTTCTTGATATCTCCATCCGTTTTCGATATGCAGAAGTTCAAATTTACCCTACTTTTTCACGTAAAATCCGGTGTGATGCGAAATCGTAGTTTACAGAGTGATGTAGCACGAGAAATATCCTGTAAAGAGTCATCGTTACCGCCAGAAGGGTTCTGTAAGTCCCATGTTGCAGTACTGAAGCACATACGAAATCTTTGTGCACGTAAAACCCAGCCTGATGCGTCACTTACAATTTCACATAAGTAAACTAGCAGAGTTGTGTGACTAATACATTTCTTTCCGTATGAAGGACATGCGCTGCTGCAGTAGGAAAAAGAAGGGACAAAGCGGAAGAACACTTCTGTCGCAGCACGATGAAGGCAAACATGTTCCTGTTTAAAAGGCTGTGACTGAAAAGTGGTTTATCAGTTGCCTCTTTGTACCTTCCTCTACAGCTTTAAAATTTTCCGACCAATTTTGGCATGCGAACGTATTATCGATTTTTTTATGCTGAGAGAGGAGACAATGGCAGTGGGAGAGAGACAGAAAAGCAATACACATTGAAAGATAGCAGCCAATGGATGTGTAATAGAGAGAGTGAGGCAGACAAAGACAATATAAAAGAAAGAGAGGGCCCCAGTGATAGTGGTAAATAGTTAACAGTGACAGAACAGTGGTAGGGAAAGAGTGGAGGAGACTGTGCAGCAGGTAACAAATAAAGAGAAAGAGAAAGTGGAAGTGGTTGAGAGTCGTAATGAGAGAAATAATCTATGACAATGAGAATGAGGAAGGGAGAGCAGTGACAATGAGAAGAGGCAGCAGGAGTAGGAAGGAAGGAATCAGAGATCAGTAGTAAGAGGGAGCAAGGGAGAGACAGCGACAGAGAAGACAGTTGTAGAAGTAGGGCAGAATGAAGGAGTAAGTGGCTGTGAGACACGAGTCAGTGACAGTAGAGAGGCACAAAAAGATGAAGACAGTGAGTTGAGCTGAATGAGTGAGTGAGAATGTGCAAGTGGAGTGGACGAGTATGCGCGACTTACGAGGTACTGGATGTAAGCGAACTAACGTCAGGTGACCTTGTGGGAATGAGAGTTGAATATTGTGTTGAAAAGAGCGCGAATGTGTCCGGATGCCAAAATGTTTTTGGAAATTTTTAAAGACGCCGAAGAAGGTAGAATGAGGCATATGGTGCCCCAATTATCAGTCAGATCTTTTAAACAGGAGCATATTCAACTTTTTTGTATTCCGATAGGAACATTTTTTCCGCTAGTTCACTATTTGAATGAACACAGAAACTTGTAATGAATATTAAATTACGCTGAAGTTTACAGAGCTTTTTATTATGGAAGGATCTATCGGATATTACAAGGAAATATTCTGTGCGTGCACGGCATTGGGGAATTATTTCATTTACTTTTAAGATCAAATTTAGCGTTTAATCACCTTGCTGAGTGAGAGCGTATACCAATTACAGTCTGTATTGTATGGAACAGAAACGTCGACACGTAACATGCCAGATGGAAACAGGAAGAACGGCTATCTATAGGCTGGTACTACCATCATACTTCGGTGGACTGCGAACAAACTTGTGTTGAATACACTACGCGTCCTGATAACCACACAGGGGCTGCTCATAAATTAGCGTGACTCGAAACTGATGGTGTCACAGACAAAGCTTTGTGCTGTAAGAGATGCAGTGATACATCTCACTTTGCGCTGAAACGAAGAACGCAAAAAGTCTCTTGTCGCATCATTATCGCTATCTCGGTTGGACGCATGGTGGATAATGAACGAGCTTGTTTCACTAGCCAAACACCTTCCCGCAACAAACGAAATGGCAGTTTACTACTGACGCGAACGTAAACTTCATAGCTTTCGTACATCCTTATGTCTTTTCAGTTCGAAGGTCCAGTGGAAATTAATTTGGCAGATACACACACAGACACAGACACAAACACACACACACACAATCACTCACAAACGCATTCACGTACTAAATCAATAGAACAGCGAAAAGGGGTCAAGAGACACCTCACAGTTTTAATTTCCCCAGTAAAGAATTCCGTTTTTAAAATTCTTTCCACCAGACTTAGTGACGTTCCCTCACCTCCTCTATTTTTGACGTCAGTGTAACAGAATTTGCTAAATTTTTCACAATATCATCGGAATTCCATGAAGTATTCCCAGAACACCGAGAAGAGTCAGATGGTCACCGTCGTTCACTATTTTTAGAGTATGACTGTTCCTGTAATTACAGACGTACCTGCGCTGTATTTTTCTTTCTTCAGCGATTGCTTTCTCCAATGATGATAATCACGTTTCCATGCTGGACATTATGACGTGGCTTTTCAGTTCTACTTGCCATGTAACATTTGTTGTCCGCCGCACCATTTGGATAGTGTTTTTAGCCCTCAAGATTCGTCTTCGGTTGCGTCGCGTCTTAATAATGAAAAGATTCCACGAATTCTGGAGAATTCAGATACTGAATCAGAAAATGACTTATTGGACTCTGATGATGATTACCTACCGCAGTCAGCTGACGATGGAAGTAGCGAGACTGTGGAGGAGTTACAGTCAGAAGTATCTACAGCCCAGTTCTTTTCACAGGTGTCTCAGGAGTGAAGTGGCGCTACACTGAAGATAGCAGCTGGAGATGAAACGCACATTGAAGGTCGCTTACACGTTTTCGCCTGGGAGAATGGCAACTCCGAACGTCTTGAAGGACAGAGTAGAGCTCACTGCATGTCTACTACCGAGTGCATGATTTCGTCTTCAGTGCCTCCTGATTCTTTCTAATGAACAGATCGTGAAAACAAAGCAGAAAAAGGCAAATGAAGAAAATAAAAAAATACCACTTGGATGGTTTCCTTGGAGGAACTGGAGAAATAATTGTTATCGTGTACGCCAAAAGTGCTATTGTGCTAAAGTTGTTTCATTGGATGGCTTTTGTAGCGTTCTTGAGGATCTAATTTTGGCAGGATTAAAATGACAATAGACAAATTCATAGAACATATCAGGTATCTCCAATTCGCTGAGAAGTCATCCCCGAGCTTAGCGCTTCCCCGCTGAAGAGTTCATTCTTTTGTCTGAAATATGGAACAAGATGGTGCGAAACTACCTCTGCTATTACTATGCTGCGGAAAATATTTCATTTGATGAGCAGTAACTTCCACGCAAGGTTAATATGTCAGAGCTCTACCTGACACTGTACCAAGGAATGAAAAATACTAGTCTGCCATTATTCTCGCACTACTATATCATCAAGTAGCAGCTGTGATTGATGCGTCGACTTCCTATTGTTGCTGTGGGACTTCGTTATTCTGTTAGTTAAGCAAGGGCTCTAACTCTATGTCTGCTGAACCTGTGTGTTTGAAACGTGTTAAGGACTTTGTGGCGTACTGACGAAAATAATGTGTTTCCCTTACTGATTTGTTTCTTTTTTCCTAGTTGTTCGATGTATTTAAACATCCGTTTATTTTCATACACTGGCTCGCCTGTCGCACACATCGTGACTCTCTGCTGCCCTCGGTGAAAACTAAGGATGGTAGTGTGGCTCGCCTGTCTGCGGAAGAATGTATACACACACACACACACACACACACACACACGCACACACACACATGAACATAAAGAGGGCTAGTCCGCAGCGCGCTCACCAATGGCAGGCCAGACCACTCTTCTTCCACTACGTCAAATTACAGTAAAGCGTCAAAGAAACTGGTAGAGGCCTACGTATTCAAATGCAGAGATATGCAGACAGGTAGAATATGGCGGTGCGGTCGGCAACGCCTATATAAGACGAGAAGTGTCTGGCGCAGTTGCTAGATCAGCTACTGCTGCAACAATGGCAGCTTAGCAAGATTTAAGTGATTTTTGACGTGGTCTTACAGTCGGCGCACGAGCGATACGACACAGCATTTCCGAGTTAAGTGGGGATTTTCCCGTATGACCATTTCACGGGTGTACAGTGAATATCAGGAATCCTGTAAAACATCAAATATCAGACATCGCTCCGGCCGTAAACAGATCTTGCAGAAACGGGATCTACTACGACTGAAGAGAATCATTCAACATGACGTAAGTGCAACCCATCAGCAAACTCCTGCAGATTTCAGTTCTGGGCCACAAACAAGTGTCAGCGTGCGAACCATTCAGCGAAACATCATCGATACAGGCTTTCGGAGCCTAAGGCCCACTCGTGTATCCTTGATGACTGCACGACACAAAGCTTTACGACTTGCCTGGGGCCGTCAACACCGTTATTGGACTGTTGATGTTGCCTGATCGGACGAGCCTCGTTTCAAATTGTATCGACCGGATGAACATGTACTGGTATGGAGAGAACCGCTTGAATCTATGGACCCTACATGTCAGCAGGGGCTGTTCGAATTGGTGGGGGTTCTGTAATGGTGCGCGGCGTGTGCAGTTGGAGTGATATGTGACCCCTTATACGTCTAGATACGGCTCCGACAGGTGAAACGTACGTAAGCATCCTGCCCGATCACCTGCATCCATTCACATTCATTGTGAATTTCGACGGACTCCGGCAATTTCAGTAGGACGATGCAGCACCTCACACGTCCAGAATTGCTACAGAGCGGCTCCAGCACTTTCCTTCTGAGTTTAAACACTTCCGCTAGCCACCAAGCTCCCCGGAAATGAACATTATTGAGCATATTTGGGATGCGATGCAACCAGCTGTTCCAAAGAGATTCGCGCCCCGTCGTGTTCTTACGGATTTATGGACAGCACTACTTCAGGACTTAGTCGAGTCCACGCCACGTCCTGTTGCGGCACTTCTGCATGATCTCGTGGGCCGTACATGATATTAGGCACATGTACCAGTTTCTTTCACTGTTCAGACTATTTCGCTCTTGCCGCTAGTAACTTTCGACAAATTGACTTCTGATACACGAAACAGACGACAAGTTTGACTTTAGGAAAGGCAAAGGCACCAGGGAGGTGTTTCTGACATTGCGTTTGTTAATGGGAGCAAGACTTAAGATAAATCAAGACAGGCGCAGTGTTTGTCGACCTAGAAGAGATAAATCAAGACAAGCTCAGTGTTTATCGAACTAGAAAAAAGTGTTTGGCGGTGTAAAATTAGGTAAGAAGTTAGAAATTGTAAGACAAGTAGGAATAAGCCACCGGGAAAGACGGGTAAAGTACCATAGGTACAAGAACCAAGAAGGAACAATAAAATTGGAAAACCAAAAATGTAAGACAGGGACGTAGTCTTTCGCGCTTGCTGTTTGATCCAGACATGGAAGAAGCAATGACCGGAATAAGTGTAAGGTACCAAGTGGGATCGAAGTTCGAGCTGGAAGGATATCAATGATAAGATTTTCTGATGGCATTGCTATCCTCAGTAAAAGTGAAGAAAAATTACGGGACCTGCTGAATGAAATGAAGAATCTAATGAGTGTGGGATATGGATTGAAAGTAAATCGAAGAAAGACGAAAGTAATAAGAAGTAGCTGAAACGGGAACAGCGAGAAACTTAAAATCCGGATTTGGAATCACGAAGTAGAAATTAAGGCATTCTGCTACGTAGGCAGCAAAATAGTTCGTGATGAAGTAAGGACATCAAAAGCAGATTATACCAGGCAAAAAGGATATTTCTGTCCGAGAGAAGTCTACCAGTATCAAACATAGGCCTTAATTTGAGGGAGGAATTTCTGAGAATGTACATCTTGAGCAAACCACAGCGTTGTAGTGAAACATGGACATTAGGAAAACCGGAACAAAAGAGAATCTAGGGTTCTGGTATGTGCTGCTACAGAAGAATGTTGAAGATTAGGTGGACTGATAAGGAATGAGGAGGTTCTCCACAGAATCGGTGAAGAAAGGAGCATAGGGATACCTTTCCATCGATAAACGAAAGGTCAATTCTTCTATCGACCACGGTACCTACTGGCCTACATTTTACAAAAGAACTTACCTGAGCGATGATTAGTGGTAAAGTCGTTCCTAGGTAGGTGAAAGGGGTTTCCACTATATTAAAATACCACGAGATGAACTTTGCAGCTGGAATTCCGCATAATGTTATGCACAATGTGAATATTGCTGGCTGGACGATGGAAAATTTTAGGCTGAAAAAAAGACGTAAAATTTTAGGACTTTCTTAGAAGAAAACCTACATTTCTGTATAGCTTATAAAAAACAAAAACTCGATGACATCACGAAATCTTTGGCCAATGTCTCAGGGGAAGGTGGGGTATTGGAAATCAGTCGTATCATGGCCGACAACAACGGCATCTAGTCATGTAGATGAAGATAACTGAGTAATTCAACCATGCAAAAGTCAAATATTGTTTAGAAATATGTAATAAACACAGTTTATTACAATAAAATATGTTTATGCGTGTAACTCTATTTTAAAACAAGTAATGTAACAATAAAATAAATTTGAAAATCAAGTTTACTGCAGAAAAGGAACAAGTTCAACATTAAAAAAGTCGACCCCATCTCTCCCTTACGTCATACTTCACTGTGTCTACTGTAAAATTGGGAAATGTGGACATGTTGCCTTTCTGCATAAAGCTGTTCACATGTAGTTGACACTGAAATGTTAGACGCAGATCTTACTGCAGTTGATCTTATCTCTTAAATGGGATAGTTCAAAGAAAATTTGAGTCTCATTTCAAACAGGTACTCCACTCTTAGAGTAATAGTTGGTGGTGACTTCAATCTACCATTGATATGTTGGCAGAAATACATTTTTATAGTTGGACGTAAGCATAAAGCCTCGTTCCAAAACACTCTGAATGCGTTCGCAGAATATTATTTCGAACAATTAGGAGCCCACTCAAAGTGTAAATGATTGCGAAAACACACGTGACCTCTTAGCAACAAATAATCCTGACCAAATAAGGAACATCATGACAGATATAGGGAATAATGACCACAGTTTTCTTGCAGTGAAACTGAATACCGTAACATCCAAAACTACCAAAAATAAACGCAGAATACATCTATTTAAGAAAGCATAAAAAATTCACTTTAGGCCTTCCAAAGACAGTCTCCACTCCTTCCACTCTAACTATGACAGCATGGATAAGATGTAGTTTAAATTCAAAGAAATAGTATTGACGGATATAAGAGACATTCACCAGAAAAGTTTACAAGAGATGGTACTGATCCCTCATGGTACAATAAACATGTCACAACACTGTTGCAGATGCAACGATAAAAGCATGTTAAATTTAAAAGAACGCAAAACACCCAAGATAGTCATAGTTTTACAGAAGTTAGAAATATAGCACGAACTTCAGTGCGAGATGCTCTTTATACTTCCCAAAACTAAACTGTTTCGAAATCTGCCAAAAAATGCAAAGAGATTCTGCTCGTATGTAAATTACACCAGCGAAAAGACTATACCATTAGTGCGCAATAACAATGGTGATGTTACTGATGACAGTGCCACTAAAGCAGAGTTGCTAAGTATGGTTTTCAGAAATTTTTTCACCAAAGAAGACGAAGTAGATATTCCACAATTCGCACCAATAACAACTGCGAACATCATTAACTTAGTAGACATCGTCGGCATAGCAAAGCAGCTTAAGTCACATAACAAGGGCAAAACTTCCGGTCCAGAGTGTTTACAGTCAGGTTTCCTTCAAAGTATGCTGGTACAATAGCCTCATATGTAGCAATCATGTACAGCCAATAGCTCATTAAAATGTCTATACCTAAAAACTGGAAAGTTGCGCAAGCGATACCAATACCTATGATAGGAAATAGGAGTTATCCGCAGAATTAGAGACCCATATCGCTAACGTCTACCTGAAGAGGAATTTTGGAACATACACTGTTTGCGAACATTGTGAGTTATCTCGAAGAAAACGATTTTTTGACAAACAGACAAACTCACTCAGAAAATGAAGTTCTTGTGAAACACAACTAACTTCTTTTCCTCACGAAGTAATGATTCGATAAAATTAGATTTCCAGAAGGCTTTTGACATCGTACCTCACAAGTGACTTATAACCATATTACGTGCCTGTGGACTATCGTATCAGTTATGCGACTGGACTTGTAATTTACTGTCAAAGGTCACAGTTCGTACTAGTTGACGGAAGTCATCGAGTAAAATAATAATAAAATCCGGTTTTCCTCAAGGAAGTGTCGTAGGTCTTGCTCTTCCTGATCTATAAACGATTTAGGAGAGAATCTCAGTAGCAATCTTAGATCGTTTGCAGATGATGCTGTCATTAACCGTGTTATATTTAAAATCATCAGATTATCAAAAAAAAGTTTAGAGCGATTTAGACAAGATATTTTTGCCGGAAGCGGCAATTGGCTCTAAATAATGAAAAGTTGAAGTCATCCACACGAGTAAAATAAGGAATCCACTAAATTTCGATTACACGATAAATAACGCTAATCTAAAGGCTGTAAATTTAACTAAATACTTCGGGATTGCAATTTGAACAGCTTAAGTTGGAATAATGACCTAAATAATGTCGTGGGTAAAGCAAACAAAAGGGTACGATTTATTGGCTGCACAGTGAGAAAATGCAACAGGTCTACTAAAGAGATTCCCTACACTATGCTGTCTGATGTGGTATCTGCATCAGATAGGATCGCAGGACGACTTCCAAAAAGGTCAAGAAAGGCTACTCGTTTGGTATTATCGCGAAATAGAGGCGGATATGATGCTTGAATTGGGGTTGCGTCAGACTCTTCTCACTAAACTTCAATCATAAAGTTTCTTGTCAGAGTGTTAAAATATTTTGTTGGCGCCCACCTACTTAGGGAGGAATGATCAACATCAGACAGTAAGATAAATCACAGTTTGCACAGAAAAGTTTAAACGTTCGTTATGTAGATGTATTTTATAGTTCAGTTTAATTCTTCTTTAGTTTATTACTGGGAAAATAAAAATTAATTTTTGTCTGACAAGTTAACGGGACTCTTTCACCAAATAGAAACATATTTTTTTTTTGTAAAAATAAACTTAATTTAGAAATAGAAGTCACACCTCTGGTTCATAAAACTTACGTGAAATTCTGATACATCAGAATACAAACTGTAAATGACCCATCGCTCGGTCAGTCTTTCTGGCCAGAGAATTACGATATTTGTCCACTGTTTATAAATGTTTCGCCTTGCTACTTCTGTTTATAACATTAACTGCCTATACGAGTGCTATAAAATACAAAATTCAATTTACTACGCACTATGCCCCAACAGAACAAATAGTCCTGTCACGGGAAAATCCACGTATAACACTATACACTGCACCATTTTCCTACTGATACTATATTTATAACCAATTATGGTATTTAGATGCAGTATAATGTTACCCTCTGTGAGGATTTTTGCAGAATTGACTGTGAAATACGTAAAGCGTTTTTGCTTATCGGACATAAAACTGAAGTTACGTAAACACACTAAAAGTAACTGATCCTATTTAGAAACTGTTTTAACTAGTCAAACTCGCTCAAATGAAATAGAATACGGTCACCAGCCTAATTAGGCATAGAAATGTGTAACATTTCCTTTATAGAAGAAGTAAACAGTTTTAGTGGAAAAACACAGCCTATACGTCCTTCCTGCGAAAATGCAATGAACCCAAACACAAGCAAAATAAAAAAAAGGTGAAGTGGATACCAACAGTTATTGTACAATATGCCCGACCTCAGAAACACAAAAGACATTGTTAACACTCGAAGTGGATACTAACAGTTATTGTACAATATACCTGTCCTCATAAACGCAAAAGACATTGTTACACTCATCAATTTTAAATAATTTGTCAAACCTGAGTAACTCATCAATACAACAAATGCAAGCCGACGCTAAACTGGAAACTGGGCATGGGTCTAGTCTTATTTTGTCACATATTTTCTACGTAGCACAAATTCAATTAAATTTCACTTGCATAACTATTCACACTTTTCTTTAAAAGCAAAGAAGTAACTGTATTCATGGATAATGTTATTCGTAATAACTTTACCTTAGGTGAAAATAAAACAGTGAGTGGGTGCTTATAAACTGATATTACACTTTTTAGCACACATTGTGCACAAAGACCAACATAAACTTCAAGAGCAGTTAGAATACTCCTTAATCCAGTAATTTGGGCATTTTTAGCAACTTTCAGTGGGGGACCCTTAATCTTGACCACTGTTGTAAACTAAACGAACACACTTTCATGAATAATTTAAAGAATGACGACTTTTCGAATTCTCTGTAATAGATTTTACAGTAAATCTGTTCACCAGGTACTGCATTTCAAACCAATGTTTAAGAACATTTACTTTAAAGCTAACCTCAAAATGGATTGTTGTCTATTAGTTACCATCATAGTTCTTTACTTTTGAAAGAAGTTAAGCTAGTAATTTTAAAATTCCACAAACCTTTAAAATGAATTAGTTCAATCACTGGGAGGCTTTCTCAAAAGCTACACTTACTTCCTTCTCAACATTACCAAAATCCACAGTAGTTTTAGATTACCTGTTTCACTCAATTTTGAACAAATTTAACAATTTTGGGTAATCATTTCTCGCAATCTGGGCACTCGGAAATCACACCTCAAAAGGAGAGGATTATGATAGGTTTTATGACAGGGAAAAACTCAACGTAGGTACATAAATTTTGGTATGAGTTACCTTGTATTTGCACATACTAAATGTGCTGATCCATCACTTTACAAATCTATTATTCCTCCTCTCTGTTATAGTGATTGCGCAATACTGGTGGCGAGTGTATGATGGCAGATGCACTTGCAGTTGTAATTGATATGCTCTGTTATTTTCTTCATGGCGACGATCATCAGATTTTATAATACTTTCAGGCCACAGAGCGTCATATTAAATCCATTCATCCACCCTAGGCTTTGGCGTAATAGATTCAAGCACTAAAAGCCTCACTCGGCACATGCACAATGCAGTTTCCAATCACTAGCTGCCAACTGTACGGTAGCTAGTCACCGACTGACTCTCATGTCCACCTTTTTTCTCTCACCAACCACGATTTGCGCGCGCTAAGTAAGTTCCGTTTTAGAGGGGAACCACTCCATTTTTTACCATAACATGAACAAAGAGCGCTAAGTGTGGATCAGCAGTTACAAAGCAGCAAGTAAACTTTTTAAGCAAACATTGCATTTGCCCGTATAAACTAAGCGATACAAAATGATTTAACCAAAACCATCCCTTTCTGAATACAGCCAAAGCAATTAGTCAGTAAAGAGAAATCATAGTACAACATATCGAAGAACACATATTAGAGAAAACACGCTTTATGCAAGAGCATAATTAATTAGAAGAAAAAAATTACATTATATTTTACTATGGTGTTACATGTTGACTAAAAGTGCGATGTCCTCTACCTGTCTAGCTGTACTCGTTGACTCGGCTCTGCAAGTGTGAAGAGTTAACACTGAGCACTGGAGGACGCAGAGGTGTTAAGTGTTGCTTAACCTCTAATGTTTTAAAGCAATGACATCCAGAATGTTTTCATACAATTCATCATGACTACAGACACAAGTAACCGCAAAGTAACGTCAAGCTCTATTATTAAAGGCGACTGCCTGATAATTTTTCTTTCAAGGAAGTGGTATTCGCAAGTGTTAACTCAGATAAAAATCTCTGTACTAAGATTTGAGAATATTCTCTAGATAACGTAAAAGTACAAGATCATGGACTTAGCAGAGAAGTCCTATCAGTATCTTATCTAAAGGCGTGGATGACAAGTGAGGTCGGATGACGAAAGTCGTGGTTATTCCGTCGACTGTAGCACCGCATTGACAACTGATCGAAGAGTCAATTGTCAGACTGAAGTAAAGCTAAGATTACAAATACAGCCATACACGCTCTAGCTAGAGAAGATACGAATACAAATTTAAAGCTTTTTGGGGAATGCAGGTGCAAGACTTAGTTGTTTCCGTAGCCGGCCGGTGTGGCCGTGCGGTTCCAGGCGCTTCAGTTTGGAACCGCGTGACCGCTTCGGTCGCAGGTTCGAATCCTGCTTCGGGCATGGATGTGTGTGATGTCCTTAGGTTAGTTAGGTTTAAGTAGTTCTAAGCTCTAGGGGACTGATGACCACAGATGTTAAGTCCCATAGTGCTCAGAGCCATTTTTTGTTTCCGTAACTCTTTCACTGACGTACGATCGATTGATATGACTTGGTATCACATTAAGTTTATGCCAGTTTTAAGTGTGGTGCAGTAAAACCGATGCCCAGTGTCGGCGTAACCTGTGTTTTGTTTTTCCCCTTCCTAATCATCAAATTTCAACTCTACTCCGGCTCCCTCTAGTGCATGAGGATGTGAGTTTAGCTGAGTTTTAGGAGGTATTTATGTTCTGCCTTGTTGAGGGAGTACAGCGAGGTTCCGTTGGCTTTCGTGGCACAATAGCGTGATGGACAAGCTGAGAAAATCTGTAGGAGCTCCCAACGGCATTTTCCTGCGAGAGCTACGTACCTCAGTGGGCGTGCGTAGATGTAGAAACGGACGTTCCCAGCATATTTTCCAAACAGGGTGTTCATTGGCCCGCGGAGGGGGGGGAGGGGCTTCTAGGAGCTTGTGGTAGCTTTCTATCGACAGAAAGGCACCAAATAAGATAAGTTTCTTTACGCTGTTCTCGAAGTCTGATCTGTACCATCGAGCAGTAAAACCTGACAGAGGGTTGGTCACTGAGGACTACTTAAAACGAGGGCAAGAAGCGTCTTGGTCGCTGGAGAGAAGGCTGATAGCTTTGGGAAGGCGAGGAGGATAGCTGTGTTAGCTTGTGGGGAGCGAAGAGTACTGTGGCGACAGCTTTGAGATAGCTGCAAATGCAGTCAGATATTCGTGTAATTGTATAAAGTTCATTGTAATTGCATTGGTAAGTTATACAGATTACAAAGAATAATCTCGGTGCTGGGCCTTGACAGATAACAGCTGCGAGCAACTCGTAGTAATTTCAATGCTGAGGGCCTCAGACCGACTTTGGGCGTTGCAGAAGTCATTGTCAGATGGAAGAGATGGAAGACTGCAGAGGTTTCTGCCGTACGGAACTGCTCCAGAATGAACTCCGAAATGGTAAAAAACATGTAATTGTAAGTAAGGTTAGCGGAATATTGTCGAACCTGTAATAGTTGAGCTGTATTTAATTTTTCTCCTGTTTTGAAGAACAGTTAAAAATAAATAAAAATTTAGAATAGTTATTTCAGTTCACGTGAGTTTACGATATGTTCTTGCAGAAAGACTTTGTTCCGCAGCAGTCCATCCTATTACTGCCTACCGAAAGTTTAATTAGCGGAGCTCTAACTTGTCTCTCTTAGCTTATGTCCTACATGCTCTGTAGCTGTCTTTGCCAAAATCTCAGTGTTTACTTTTGTTTACCACAGTTCCTTTAATGGAGCATTTCTCGTGTTTGTATGATTGACATCGCCTCCAACGCGGTATCAATTTCCTATATACACAGCGTATACCCTCTCTGACCTTCGTTCCACTTAGTTCCCACGTAGTTGTGAATGTATACGGGTAATTAGCTGAAGTAAATTTCCATTGTTTGATAGCCAAATTCCGTGTCAATTGGTCAAAAGAATGTTAACGAATGTTGTAGTTTGCAATGTTTCTTTAAAATTTACTAGTTTTCCCGTCTCGTGTAACTGTAATCGGCGGTACAAATTTAAAGGTATCAATTGAGTGCAAAGATCTAGTAACCGTCATCCTAAGACTGTCCTGAGTTAGCGTTACTTTGTATAGGGTTTGATTAAGATCTCTCTCTTAAATTCAAGACTTCAACGATTCGTTTCTATGTGAATAGAACCTGATACAGCTATTGTACTTATGACTGAAGAACGACTGGAAATTATTACAGAAAAGTTTGGGATGCTTGATTGGAGAAGACGCTGACGTACTAATATAGTCTAGAAACGATCAGCTGTTAACTATTCACAAGTTTCTCTGTTGGTCCATCATGGACAGTGGGACATCCGCTGGTTATGTAATTGTCAGTGTGAATGAATTCCTCCAACACCCCTCTACGAGGTGCATTCATGTTCTAAGGCCTCCCATTTTTTTTCTCCGGACTGGAAAGAGATAGAAACATGCGCATTGTTTTAAAATGAGGCCGCGTTCGTTGTCAATACATCCCAGAGATGGCAGCACCGTACGGCAGATGGAATTTTACCGCCAGCGGCGAGAATGAGAACTGTTTTAAATACTTAAAATGGCGACGTTTTCCTTACTTGAACGCGTGCAATCATTCGTTTTCTGAATTTGTGTGGTGTGAAACCAATTGAAATTCATTGACAGTTGAAGGAGACATGTGGTGATGGAGTTATGGATGTGTCGAAAGTGCGTTTGGGAGAGAATTGTTTTGAGGGATCGCCGAATGACTGTTGAACAGATCGCCTCCAGAGTAGGCATTTCTGTGGGTTGTGTGCACACAATCCTGCATGACGACCTGAAAATGCGAAAAGTGTCATCCAGGTGGGTGCCACGAATGCTGACGGACGACCACATGGCTGCCGTGTTGCATGTTGCCAAGAAATATTGATGCGCAACGACAGCATGAATGGGACACTCTTTTCGTCGGTTGTGACAATGGATGAGACGTGGATGCCATTTTTCAATCCAGAAAGAAAGCGCCAGTCAGCTCA
The DNA here is from genome assembly GCF_023864275.1 of Schistocerca cancellata. Lineage (NCBI taxonomy): Eukaryota > Metazoa > Arthropoda > Insecta > Orthoptera > Acrididae > Schistocerca > Schistocerca cancellata. The sequence goes on from NC_064626.1 coordinate 1,156,365,869, forward strand.
ATGGAAGCCCACAGATTCACCACCACCAAAAAATTTCGGGTAACCGACAGTGCTGAAAAAATGATGTTGTCCATGTTCTGGACAGCGAGGGCGTAATCATTACCCATTGCGTTCCAAAGGGCACTACGGTAACAGGTGCATCCTACGAAAATGTTTTGAAGAACAAATTCCTTCCTGCACTGCAACGAAAACGTCCGGGAAGGGCTGCGCGTGTGCTGTTTCACCAAGATAACGCACCCGCTCCTAGTGACTTTTGGCTTTTTCCAACAATGAAAGACACTCTCCGTGGCCGCACATTCACCAGCCGTGCTGCTATTGCCTCAGCGATTTTCCAGTGGTCAAAACAGACTCCTAAAGAAGCCTACGCCGCTGCCATGGAATCATGGCGTCAGTGTTGTGAAAAATGTGTACGTCTCCAGGGCGATTACGTCGAGAAGTAACGCCAGTTTCATCGATTTCGTGTGAATAGTTAATTAGAAAAAAAATCGGAGGCCTTAGAACTTGAATGCACCTCGCAACTTAAGATATTATTTTATTTTGGTGTGGAAGCTACCAGTTTCAGCATTTCACTTTGCCATTTTCAGGTCCCATATGCATCTCTCCAAATAAACGAAAATGTCATATAGTGCCGTAAGTCCCGGGATGTCAAGAATTGAATCGTTTCGCTATTGCTTGATTCGAAGACTCGGGTGCTATCAAGTCTTCCAATGAAGCAGTAGCCAAACAATCGAATTCACGACATCCAGTGATTTATGGCACTATATGACATTTTCGTTTATTTGGAGAGATGCATATGGGGTCTGACGATGTCATAGTGAAATACAGAAACTGGCAGTCTTCAAACTAAAATAAAATAACATCTTACGACACATGGCTGTTGGGGAATTTCGTTGAGATTGGCTCTCACAAGTTTTGTCGTTTATTACCCCCAGCCAACTCCAAAAATTTGTACTAACATAAGTCGTAATAAATCAACAAATAGGTTACATTTATGGCGACCCTGCCTGACGATGGGACTTCATGGCATCTCGGTTTTCCACAGTCAGAACAAAGAAGTGGTATGACATAGATTTAACTTAATTTATGTAGTATGTGCTTTTCTCTTTTCAATAAACATCAGGGAATTCTGTTTTGCCGGGTCTCTGAATTGTTCAGCATTGTGACGCACCGTTGATGAGTATATTGCCTTGTTTGAGATTTTTTTTTGTTTTGCAACAGCTCTTAAGTCACGTAGGTAAATCTGAGGTTGAATTAGGTGTCGATAGCGTTTGCTGATTTCAAGAGAGCCATATTGGGTTTTGGTGACAAGCAATGAAGTTTAACTATAAATACTGACACGCTATCGCGAGTGAAAGGTTTTGCGGGCTCAGTCTCTGAAGAAGACGATGAACCCAAGTAACATTGCCAGCTGAAAGCACCGTGGTCATGGCCCTGGCAGAAACCAGTCCGATAGGTTTGTAACGAGCAGGTGATGAGAGTGGCTGCGTAAGTCATCGAACTTACGCACAGAAGACAGACGCAAGAAACAAAGGTCCAGAGTATTGCTTACCGACTTTGGCACGGCGACAGGTTGTAACCCATTTCCAAGAACCAACAGTGGAAGAGAATAGGTCAGACATGGCACGGTTTCCACCAGCTGCCTTTGATCTGAATAATTTGCAAGCCCTCCTTCCAAGAAGAAGATGCTTCGAAAAAAGGAGGAGACAATTCAACAAATAAATGACATTTGGAAAAAAACTAGAACATACATTAAAAAACAGAAGAAAATTCCGAGAACATATAAGATCAGGCAGACAGCATTAAACAGATCTTAGAAGCGTTCATAGCCGACACTACGGGGATAATTGAAAATCTTCAGCAGGAAGTCCGAAGCTTTAAATTGGCATTAAACGCGATAAACCAGTGGCGAGACGATATGAAGAAAGACAATGTGAAGGTAGTCGAAAATCTAGAGAACCGAGTTTCAGTGATCAAAAGTAATGAGGGAACCAGTGAAGATAATGTTTCATTGGGTACAGACGTTGTGAAGAAAGTTCTGGAAGAAGAGAAAAGAACATAATGGAATGTAACAAGGTGTCTGTCAGAAAGAATCGAATAATACAAGGTCATAAGCCAACGTGTTGTTGAAGTATAAACGATAACAAGTCACACTGAAGTCCTCGCGGCAGAAGTTGAGCAATTATCTGCTCGTGAGCAGAATGATTCTGACAGGATTCGTTGGGTATGTGTAACAGAAATGGAAGAAGTAAATTCTCTACTTCGTTTTAAGGAAAATGGTGTTGAAATTGATAGGGGACACGCGAAGCTCCTGACGAATGGCATAAAGTAGCCTTACATGATGGGGAACTGCAGGAACCGCAGGAAATAGTGCATTTCGATGACGCTGATACAAATAAGAATCGAGAACAGCTGCCAACATGAGTAACTCAGAAATAAATAGCCTCGGAGTAGTGAATCAACTTAATCACTTCATAAAACGAAGTCTTCCAGTCCAGACTGTATACAAAGACTCCTTTCAGAGTATGCTGATGCTACAGCTTCATAGTTAACCACCATATGCAACGGCTCGCTCAACGAAAATCCGTACCCAAAGACAGGAAAGTTGCATAGCTAACACCAATATTCAAGAAACATTATTAACGTCGACATGCAGCAGGATTTTGGAACATATAGTGTGTTCGAACATTAACAACTACTTGGAAGTGATCGGTCTATTGACATACAGTCAACTCGCTTTTAGAAAACGTCGTTCTTGTCAAAGATAACTAGCTCTTTACTCACACGAAGTGTTGAGTGCTATTGACAAGGGATTTGAAATTGATTCTAGATTTCCACACGGTTTTTGACAATATACCACGCATGCGGTACGTAGTGAAATTGCATGCCTACGGAATATCGTATCAGTTATGTGACTGGATTCGTGATTTCCTCTCAGAGAGTTCACAGTTCGTAATAATTGATGGAAAGTCATCGAGTAAAACAGATGTCATTTTTGATGATCCCCAGGGTAGTGTTATGGGACCTCTGCTGTTCCTCATCTATATAAATTATATGGGAGACAATCAGAGCAGCCGTCTTAGGTTGTTTGCATATTATGCTACTGTTTATCTGGTAGTAAAACCACCAGAAAATAAAAAAAATATTCAAAACGATTTAGAAAAGATATGTGTATTGTGTGAAAATTGGCAATTGACCATAAATCACGAAAAGTGTGAGGGCATCCACATGAGGTCTAAAAGGAATCCATTAAACTTTGGTTACATCATAAATCAGTCAAACCTAAAGGCCGTAAATTCTACTAAAACCTAGGAATAACAATTACGAAGAACTTAAATTGGAAAGAACACGTGAAAACTATTGTGGGAAAGAAGACTCAAAGATTGCACTTTTTGCCAAGGACCTACAAAATGTAACAGATCTACTAAAGACACTGCCTACACTACACTTGTCCTTCCTCTTTTGGAGTACTGCTGCGCGGCCTCGTATCCTTACCACATAAGATTAACGGAGTCCATCGAGAAAGTTCAAAGAACAGCAGCACTTTCTGTATTATCGCGAAATAGGGGAGAGAGTGTAACAGACACGATACAGGATTTGGAGTGGACACCACAAAAACAACTACGGTTTACGTTGCGGCGGGATCTTCTCAAATTTTCAGTCACCAGTTTTTTCCTCCGATGGCAATCTACCTAGGAAGAAACGATCATCGTAATGAAATAATGGGAATCAGAGTTCCTACAGAAAGACATAGGTTTTCGTTTTTTCCGCGTGGTGTTAGAGATTGGAATAATAGAGCATTACACTACAGGCCATTAAAATTGCTACACTACGAAGATGACGTGCTACACACTCTAAACTTAACCGACAGAAAGAAGATGCTGTGATATGCAGATGATTAGCTTTTCTGAGCATTCACACAAGGTTGGCGCCGGTGCCGAGACCAACAACGTCCTGACATGAGGAAAGTTTCCAACCGATTTCTCATACACAAACAGCAGTTGACCGGCGCTGCCTGGTGAAACGTTGTTGTGATGCCTCGTGGAAGGAGGAGAAATGCGTATCATCACGTTTCCGACTTTGACAAAGGTCGGATTGTAGCCTACGATTGCGGTTTATCGTATGGCGACATTGCTGCTCGCTTTGGTTGAGATCCAATGACTGTTAGCAGAATATGGAATCGGTGGGTTCAGGAGGGTAATACGGAACGCCGTGCTGGATCCCAATGGCCTCTCATCACTAACAGTCGAGATGACAGGCATCTTATCCGCATGGCTGTAATGGATCGTGCAGCCATGTCTCGTTCCCTGAGTCAACAGATGGGTACGTTTGCAACACAACAACCATCTGCACGAACAGTTCGACGACGTTTGCAGCAGCATGGACTATCAGCTCGGATACCAGGGCTGCGGTTACCCTTGACGCTACATCACAGAGAAGAACGCCTGCGATGGTTTACTCAACGACGAACCTGGGATCACGAATGGCAAATCGTCAATTTTTCTGATGAATCCAGGTTCTGTTTACAGCATCATGACGGTCGCACCCGTGTTTGGCGACATCGCGGTGAACGCACATTGGAAGCGTTTATTCGTCATCGCCATACTGGCGTATCACCCGGCGTGCTGGTATGAGGTGCCATTGGTTACACCTCTCGGTCACCTCTAGTTCGCATTGACGGCACTTTGAGCAGTGGACGTTACATTTCAGATGTGTTACGACCCGTGGCTCTACCCTTCATTCGATCCGTTCGAAACCCTACATTTCAGCAGGATAATGCACGACCGCTTGTTGCAGGACCTCTACGGGCCTTTCTGGATACAGAAAATGTTCGACTGCTGCCCTGGTCAGCACATTCTCCAGATCTCTCACCAATTGAAAACGTCTGGTCAATGGTGGCCGAGCAATTGGCTCATCACAATTCGCCAGTCACTACTCTTGATGAACTGTGGGATCGTGTTGAAGCTGCATGGGCGGCTGTACCTGTCACGCCATCCAAGATCTGTTTGACTCAATGGCCAGGTGTATCAAGGCCGTTATTACGATCAGAGGTAGTTGTTCTGGGTACTGTTTTCTGAGGATCTATGCACCCAAATTGCGTGAAAATGTAATCACATGTCAGTTCTAGTATAATATATTTGTCCAATGAATACCCGTTTATTATGTGCATTTCTTCCTGGTGTAGCAATTTTAATGGCCAGTAGTGTTCTTTATAAAACTCATAATCTACTAATTTTCTACAGATCAAAAGATTAAGTTACGTTGAAGGTACAAAGACGTGACCAAATAAACGTTCACTGGCTCTCACTACTACTGTCGAGAAATTCAAGCTTGTCCGCTCTATCTGCTTCTTTTCCACAGGCAGTTAGTGTTATGAGAAAAAGTTTTGACCGTTTCTCGTCAAATGAGAAAGAAGCACGTTGACGCACAAAAATGACGTCACTGTATACGTCCTAATCTCGTGTCGGTGTGGTTTTGCTTAGCATAGCGCAGTGGCTCAACGTGGCGGGGTCTCAAAAAGTCGTTGAAAGTCCACTGTGGAAACACTGAGCTATGCTGCCTATGTATTAACCCATAATTCCTAATTGTGTTGCTGCTGCTGGACGTTGTGTACGGCCTGACCTCTCCTCATAAAAGTTCGATGGGATTCAAGTCTGCTGATCTGCATGGCCAAATCCTTATCTCGAATTGTCCTGGCATTGTGACAGGGTGCAATGTCACATATAACAATTCAATCGTTGTTTGGGAACAAGTAGCCGACTACTCCAATTAATGATGGATTCTCTTGGACCAAAGGGTCTGGTCAATTCCATGTAATCACAGGCCACACCAACATGGAGCCACCACCAGCTTGTACATTTCCTTGTTGACAACTTGTGTCCTTGAGTTCGTGGGGTCTGCAGCACACTCGAAACCTACCATCAGCTCTTACCAACTGAAACCGGGACTCATCTGACCAGGTCACAGGCGTTGTCGTGCTGTTGACAAAGGAATTCGCCTTGGTTATCGGCTGTCATAGACCATTAACGCCATGTTTCGCCGCATTGTCGTTAACAGATATGTCCCACATCGATTTGTGGCGTTATTTCAGCCAGTGTTGCCTCTCTGCTGGCACTGATAACTCTACGCCACCGCCGCTGCTCTCAGCCATTAAGTGAAGGCCATCGGCCACTGCTTTGTCCATCCTGAGAGGTAATGCCAGAAATCTGGTACTTTCGGCACGCTCTTGACACTGTGGATCTGGGAATATTGTATGTTCCATGAGTCTAGCTACAACTACCAATCCACATTCGGAGTCCATTAATTCCAGTCAAGCATCCATAACCACGTCGGGTAAGCTTTACACATATATCACTTTGGTACAAACGACAGCTGCGACAAAGCACTGCCCTTTTACACATTGCGTACGCGATATTGCCATCATCTTTATAAGTGCAAATCGCTGTGCCATAACTTCTGTCATCTCAGTCTACAGCTGGTAGATCGCGGGACACTTCTACTGCAATACGACCGCATGGACATTTTGCAGTGACTAACATTGCACCATTTCTTCGATCAGCATGCGGCATAATTTGAGAACTTTACTTGTATCAAGCCACATTGAACGACAACACAGTTCAAACACTGCCAGTCTGAGCGAGAGATTCGATTATCAGCATGAACATTTCATTCATCTACCGATGAACATTTCAGGTAGTTTTCCATGTCAATTAATTGGTGCACGAAAGCAGACTCTTCCAAAGACAGCTGGGTAAAGCTGATACAATGCATCTATTGCCACGTTAATTCCCTCTCTTATGTATAGATATGAGTTGTTTTATGCCACAGTCATTTGAGTCACGGATGGACGCCTAAGATTCTTGTATGGACAAGAGTGAGTTCTTAAAATTTAGTAGTGCTATCGTCAGTTTGTAACCTCCCCCTCACTTATCGACCTTAATGACAGTGAAAAATTAAACCGCGTGTACCTAATGGAAATTTGGGAAAAGCCATCGTCACCGAAGTTAATTTGTCGGTAAAGAGGGAGGAAAGGGTTACATCTAAATGAAAGGAAAAATGCTAATGAAACTGGTGGAAATTAATTTTGAAAAGGGGTAATATTAATAAAGAAAGTAAATGTGCGGCCGTTATGTTAACAATTAACTAGAGGTAATTAAATATTTGAGATTTGGGGGAAATTACGGTCACCAGTCCTGAGGACAATTACTATAGTGACTGAAAAGAAAGGTTATTACACATATAATTAGCACTAGAAGCGTGGCAACTGAAGGTTGACGCGTGTAGTGTGAAAACTGAAAGTTTGTCAGAAGTAATAAATTTTGCTACACTCTGACTTCATTTAGCAAAAGAATTAATAAAACCAGAAAATCGAAAGTTAATTTAGTGACTGAAGTTAATAGTGAGCTTTCTTTCTGAAGCACATCAAAATCAGTAAAATACAGTTAGTCTTGGACTATCTCAACAATCATTTCAAAAGCTACTTGAATCAAGCAATTTAGAAATAAGAGATTTAACTTTGAACTTGAATTAAATGATTTTGAACAATTAACAATAGTAAAATTTAGTACGTACCAAGCTGAGCTGCAGTCACAGGTAAGCTAAAATATGGTAACAAAACTCTCACTCTTAATTTGTGCTTGTGTAATCTAAATATTGTAGCCAGCTATGAATACCTTAACTGAACTTTGAAATTAAAGCAGTGACATTGAATGATTGTACTTTAATGCTGGCGTCTGAATTTCAATGACACTCGGGTTCATTTCGGAAAAGGAAGGGACCCTGCTTGGTAATGCAATTAGGGACAATGAGCATCAAAGGTTCATGCCGTCGATCGAGGTGGTGGCGACAGTCACTCATTGTCGGCCGTCGCTGTTGCAGAAGCTGGATGTTGGCGCGCCTTCTTCTCGACACGGTCACCAGGCGAAACGGGCTCTTGATGTGCCCAGCTAATGCTTCCCATCCACGACACCGTGTCAGAAACTATCATAGCGATTCGAGCGCAATTACATGCTACCAAACCCCGAAAGCGCGGCAACTCGCGGGAGCTTCACACAACACACCTGCTCCACTCGCTACTCCAGCCAGACTCTCCCTCTGCCCGCACTCCACGCGACAGAGTTAACACTACCAAAGATCCTAAACACTTTGGTTCTCCACACGACCTATCGATGTATTCGTTTGATAGCATTGTTTTCCTTAGGCCAGACCCAGCGTATAAATACAAATAATATTCACAAAACAAACCAACATAAATGCATAAATATATATATACAAACAGCAAAACGATTACAATATCTAAAGAGACAGAAATGTCATATCTTGAGGTAACAAAACAAGGAAAAAATATTATAGTACAATAGATGGAAATAGGAGGATATGCATTTCCGGCATTACACGTGCCCCACATTGTCTGAGGATGTTCGTGTAATGTAAACAGACTCAGAAAATGTCCCAAAAAAGAAACAGCAGAAATGCATATGCTCAAAACATCAACAAAATTTAGCATTCGTCTAATTAACCACAAATAAATTTTTAGACCATAATAATTGAGTGGAGACACTCCTAATCTTATTCCACTCTGTCATCTTGCACAAAATAAAACAGGTTGACAACATATTAAAATTCATGGAAAAGATAGAAAATGGTTTAGCTATTCCAAAATCGTCAAAATTCGTAACACTATCAAGAAATGGAATACTATTTACAAAATTAATCAGAGTACATTGTCATAAAAAGATATAGATCAAAATACGCAAATTAATTATTAATTACATATTAAACACATTTTTATGTAACCGTTTCACAAGAAAATAATATACAGCAGATCGAAAAAAAACATAAATATTGACAGCAGAATTCTTTCAGCTGTCCAGGAAGAAAAACAATTCCACCTCCCGTACTCGCAAGTGCAAAGAATGCCGACAGCGGCACATAAGCTGACAGCGGCTCCGCCTCGCCAGTATTGTTGCGCCCGCCTGTGTGGCACACTTGATCTCACTCGCCTGTGTAACAGCATTTCCAGAACGTCCGTTTCACTGAATTCTTTCGGAAAAACTCACTCCCGAGTAATCTCAAGGAGTCCATTAACACTATCACAGTGGATAACTCAACACTGTCCATCATCACACATGTACTAGCCTGAAACTTAAAACAGCGTCTAAGTACATCGGCAATGACTAGTAAAACACATATTCATGAAATCTTACAGCTTGTTACAAAATCATATTTCCATTCCTTAATCTACTGTGACTCAGCTGAAAACTTAAACTAGCAGCTTGGATTTTTCAGTAGATTAATAATCAGTTTCTCTTAAATCATTTAGTAAAAATTAATTACTTATTTATTACAACTTCTGTAATGTCCTCTTTGTCAGGCAAAAGCATGGCAATCTAGCAAATGGTTTAAATCTTACACTCTATATTTACATACTGTACAAATTACCCATTCTGTGGTATTAATCAATCCTAGGTTGGTACAATTTCAAGTCTACAATGTTCCGTGTACCTAATAGTTTTCCAGAGCTTGGATACTCTAAGCAATAAGCATTTGTGTGAGGTATAACAATGACTTTATATGGCCCATTAGAAACAAACTTAAATTTAGAGATTTCATTGTCTATCTCGCTCGATTTCTCATGAGCTTTTACAAGTACTAAGTCTCCGATTGCAAACTTAGCAAAACGCGCTTTAGCGTCATGACGACGTATGCGAGCATTGGCTTTTAGCTTCATTAATTCTCGCAAATGATCTTTTTTCACACCAGTACTAATGTCAATCCGTGGAGGGAATTTGATTATCTCTTCCAATTCACTTTCTACACTTTTGTCAATACCGAGATTCCTCACGTTACGGCAGTTCAAATTCATTCCTACGTCAATGTCATCCGGCCAGTTAACAATGTGTATAGGCTGGTATTGCCTATGCACACCGTCTCCTGCCTCGTCAAAACTAACTACTATTGCTTTATCTTGTGACATACATGTCAAAGTTTTGCTTTCACAATTAATCACTGCACGGTACTTTAATAGCCAATCTAACCCGATAATTACTTCCGTAGTTAAGTCTGGCACGACGACAAACTCTTGTTCAAATCGTGCCCCACATATCTTGAAGTGGACAAAAAACTGTTTAGTGACCGGTTTACTGGCCTTCCCAATAGCACCGATAATTTTCACTCCTGTTACTGGCATAACTACGATGCCAGATCTGTCTTTCAGTAACTCAAATATTTTCCCAGATACAGCACTCAATTCTGAACCGGTGTCAATCAACACGTTTAATTGTAGGTCGTGCATATTAACAGACACTACTATCTGTCTACACTTGTCCTCGACTGTTTCTTTATTTTCCCACAGTAAATCCTCGTCTATATCCAGGTCAATCCAGTAAAAACCATCCGGCTTTGATTCTAAATCCGACTTATCTGGCGGCCTTTTCAGCCTCTGTTCACATACAGTTTTAATTTCAACACGTTTGTCCTGAGGCTTAGTCTGTAGCTTCGCCTCCAATACCGAAACCTTTTCCTGTAACTCGTCAACTAGTGAGTGTTGCTTTGCTATCAGTTCACTAATTGTCACCTTCGTTGATTCCTCTTTGGTCAGATTGATCTCATCTGCCAATCTACCTGGAGAAATGTGCCCAGTAGTATCTGCAATTACTTCCTCTAGATCTGCGCAACCCACACTGCTATCGTCTGACCGTATAATGTCAGCTCTAACCTCATACACGCTGTAATCTATGTGCTTTTCTACCAATCGTGTCCGGCTATCACTAAAATTATCGCAATCTTTCTCCTTAATGCTCTCGCAATGTTTAAACTGGTTGTTTGCGTCGGATGGGTCGGCTACTTCTACCACTATAACTTTCCGTAGAGTCTGCCGGTTAGGGCCAGAACTTTCCGTTATTACTTCAAATTCCAACTCCTGCGGGACGAAACACGACGAATCTTGCTCGTGCTCCCCATTAACATCAACTATTTCTAGTAAAGTCTGCCGGTTAGGGCCAGAACTTTCTGTCACTTCACAAATACTATCTTCCTGTGGGACGAGACGCGGCAAATCCTGCCCGCGCTCCCCATAAACACTTCTCCCGTACAGGCCCCTATAATCTCTTAGTTCGTCGTATAAGCGACCGAACTGCCTTAACCAGACCTCATCCCTCTCTGCATCCCCTGCTCGATGACGGACGTTTTATCCGACATCTGATCTCCTCTCAACACCTGCGAATCATTCTTAAACTCAATCTCCAGTTCCGCTGTGGGTATTACAGCCGCCACTTTATAATCGATTTCCGGAACACTACTTAAATTGTTCTCACTGACAGTGAATGTATTTTCTACTGTCGTGTATACAGCTGATCTACTACTTGTGGGCGCACTCCTTTCTCCTAACACTGGCACACTCTCCCGCCGTTGAATATTCCATACGGAATTTTCATAACGACGACACCTGGGTTTTCTCCTGTTATTGGGCCTCCGAAATTTCTCCACGCCCGGTGGGCCCCTCTCCGGCGCAGCTAATGGTTTCCCTGTCTCGTCCCAGCAGATCTGCTCCCCGGATGCTGCTGAGGCGGCTTATCGCACCATCTGGCGTTATTACTATCCTGTGAAGCCCGTATCACGTTCGTATGATACTGGTTTCCGTCATTCTTGTTATTATTTACATTGTACCGATTGTTATTACGGTCCGAATTATTAGTGTTATTGCTGCCATGGTTGCGGTATGCATTATTCCCATGGTTATCGTTGTTGTGGTTGTTGTCGTACCCGTTGTTGTAACCGCGGCGTCCACCAATGTCGCGATTATTGCGCCAATTGTCCTCGTCCTCAACTCCTTCCAGGAAAACATTGATTGCCCTGTAATTGCTTCCTACGTAGCGTTTTGAATCATCTGGAAGCTTCTTGTAGAGTTCCCAGATTATTTCGGATTCTGTGCGGCGATCACGCAAATATTCCAACTTGCGGATCCAGCCCTCACAAAACTCCTTCATCGAGCCGCGCGAATTCGCATCGAAAGTCCTCGATACGACAAATTCGCGCCAGACTCTTTGTTGTTTTTGTTCTGACCAGTATTCAGACAGGAACAAATTTTTAAATTCGTCGAAAGTCAGGTTCGTAATGTTGAGGTTTAAGCCCCAACGCTTGGCATCACCAGCCAACACGTCAATAACCGCATTAATCTTCCTCTCATTAGTCCATGATCTGGGTAAAACTCTTTCACAATTTTTAATGAAATCCGTCGTGTGTATACAGCCTTTTTTCAAGGCGTCGAGCCGCTGCTCTTTCGTCAACAATTCCGAACTATGTGCACAGATTGGCACATAGCTCTGTTTTTCGTCGAGTTTCTTATCTAATTCCGACACTCCCGTAATTACTTGGCAAGGGGTTGTCGCAAGCGTTTCTACTTCCCGTTTATTCTCTTCGCAGGTATTAGCCTGCTTCGTCACTTTGGTATCTACTTCGGATACTAAAGCCTTTAAAGTTTCCACCTTCTTTTGATCCTCTTTTTTCACTAATTGAAATAGTTCCGTCACCTTATTCTCGATGATCGGAGCAACTGCTTCTCCTACACTTTTCTCGATTCTGTTAATTTCGGAATCAAAACGAGTATTTATGCTCGCAATTTCCGCTTGAACGCCTATCATTTCCTGTTTAAGATTACCGATTTCGGTATTAATCAGAACAATATCTTCTTTGATTTTATCAACTTTTGTGTTAACAACTCCAACATTTTTGTTAACAACATTAATAGCTTTATTCTGATTGTCTAGCTTCCGTTCAATTTTTTCAGACTGACTCGTGATTTCGTTAATCAAAACATTCTATAAATCAGTTAAATTCCCGGAAACTACCAATTTTACTTCCGTAGCGGCTTCCTCTTTAATTGTCCCCCCGTATTCGTGATCAAGGGATTCACATTTGATTTTCACTTCCGATTCCGAAACATTTTCTAATGTTTGGAATTCCATTTCTGCTCTTTGTTGCGTTTCGGCGGTCGCGTCTTTCATGCTAGCCACCTGCCCCTGAACAATGGGTTCCGCGGTGCGCGTTTCCCACTGTTCTACCGATTGTTCCGTATCCAAGTTTACCAAATTTTGGTAATTGTTGCCTTCACTCATTTTAATAATTTTCAATATAAATGCCAAATCTCAAATCTAATTAGGATTGCTCATACTAATATTCTCACTGACGTATCGACCATTTCGTAACCAATACTTTGTTACGAGATTTGCACAATGCAAAATTCGTGTCCAGAACAACCTCAAATCCGAAGATTGTCCTGTCACCAGGTCGCCACGTGTAACCTCCCCCTCACTTAAAGACCTTAATCACAGTGAAAAATTAAACCGCGTGTTCCTAATGGAAATTTGGGAAAAGCCATCGTCACCGAAGTTAATTTGTCGGTAAAGAGGGAGGAAAGGGTTACATCTAAATGAAAGGAAAAATGCTAATGAAACTGGTGGAAATTAATTTTGAAAAGGGGTAATATTAATAAAGAAAGTAAATGTGCGGCCGTTACGTTAACAATTAACTAGAGGTAATTAGATATTTGAGATTTGGGGGAAATTACGGTCGCCAGTCCTGAGGACAATTACTATAGTGACTGAAAAAGAAAGGTTATTACACATATAATTAGTACTAGAAGCGTGGCAACTGAAGGTTGACGCGTGTAGTGTGAAAACTGAAAGTTTGTCAGAAGTAATAAATTTCGCTACACTCTGACTTCATTTAGCAAAAGAATTAATAAAACCAGAAAATCGAAAGTTAATTTAGTGACTGAAGTTAATAGTGAGCTTTCTTTCTGAAGCACATCAAAATTCAGTAAAATACGGTTAGTCTTGGACTACCTCAACAATCATTTCAAAAGCTACTTGAATCAAGCAATTTAGAAATAAGGGATTTAACTTTGAACTTGAATTAAATGATTCTGAACAATTAACAATAGTAAAATTTAGTACGTACCAAGCTGAGCTGCAGTCACAGGTAAGCTAAAATATGGTAACAAAACTCTCACTCTTAATTTGTGCTTGTGTAATCTAAATATTGTAGCCAGCTATGAATACCTTAACTGAACTTTGAAATTAAAGCAGTGACATCGAATGATTGTACTTTAATGCTGGCGTCTGAATTTCAATGACACTCGGGTTCATTTCGGAAAAGGAAGGGACCCTGCTTGGTAATGCAATTAGGGACAATGAGCATCAAAGGTTCATGCTAAGTTGCTGTAATTTTGCGAGGCAACAATTTTAAAAGTTTGAAAAGCTGAGGTCTGCCATACAGTTCTAAAACTTTACGTGCTTCCAGTCTTCCTTGTTGGTTAATTGAAGGTTTGAAGCCGTCGATCGAGGTGGTGGCGACAGTCACTCATTGTCGGCCGTCGCTGTTGCAGAAGCTGGATGTTGGCGCGCCTTCTTCTCGACACGGTCACCAGGCGAAACGGGCTCTTGATGTGCCCAGCTAATGCTTCCCATCCGCGACACCGTGTCAGAAACTATCATAGCGAGTCGAGCGCAATTACATGCTGCCAAACCCCGAAAGCGCAGCAACTCGCGGGAGCTTCACACAACACACCTGCTCCACTCGCTGCTCCAGCCAGACTCTCCCTCTGCCCGCGCTCCACGCGACAGAGTTAACACTACCAAAGATCCTAAACAATTTGGTTCTCCACACGACCTATCGATGTATTCGTTCGATAGCATAGTTTTCCTTAGGCCAGACCCAGCGTATAAATACAAATAATATTCACAAAACAAACGAACATAAATGCATACATATATATATACAAACAGCAAAACAATTACAATATCTAAAGAGACAGAAATGTCATATCTTGAGGTAACAAAACAAGGAAAAAAAATTATAGTACAATAGATGGAAATAGGAGGATATGCATTTCCGGCGTTACAAGTTATTGAAGTTGCGTGCCAACGGATTTACTTGCAGTCACATGTAAGTATGTCGCAGACCCTGTAATCAAGGTACTTTTTTTCCCTGAAGATTTGATATGGTGTTGGAGTTAGAAGACAGTGCTACCAAAGAGCCGCCATAGGAATAACTGTTTACTCCAAGTCCACCAGCCAGGACATGCTCTGCTCAGAACAGTAAAGTCGTTGTCAGTGTACTTTGTGTCTATTCTCATGTGAAATGAGTGTGTTGGATTATAATTCGATCTGTAAGTAACCTGGAATAGCTAAGGTCTCTGGTTCATCTTATTGAGAATGGTTTTTCCTTGCTTTGTGTATATATGTTTCCATTGCCTATGAGACATTTATGATTAAGAGCATCCAGTCACTTTGTTATCGTCATGTGTGTAGTGGTATATTTTCCCACCACATTCCTTTAATAATTTATTCTTAGTTGTACTCTCTCTCAGTTTATGGTGCCCATTCCTTTGTATGTGTGTCTGTCTCTTTATCTGTCACCTTTGATTTCTCCCTTATGCCTCTGAAATCGATTTGGTAAACGTGTATGTACACAGTGTTTTTTAACTAGCGCTCTTACAATTAAGTTAAGTCTTTAGTTGCAATCGTTTGGTAATCGACTTCACATGTAGTTAGACGCTTTTTGGTGTTGCAAGTCCATGTTTTATTCAAGATAACTTCTATCTGGTCATTTTGTTTTGAATGTTTCACTGTTTCCATGATGATTGTCTACAACTGTTTTGATACAATTTACCTACACATTCATTAATAAAGCTCCTCATATTGAGCAAAATATAGCTTTAATAATAATCCGCACTCTTTTAATCGCTGGATGTCACACTGTTTACACTTGTTATTCTTAATAAATGACTAATCTTAGCTTTACTTTGTTGTCAGAGACACGTGAGCTTTTGATGTAGCAATGATCGTACGCTTTTAAGAGTCATTATCTTTTGATATATAATTGATCTCATGTGACTAGTTTCTGCCTGTTGGTGCTTTTTAAGAGTCATTCGTTACCTTTAGCAGCTCTCGTGTTATAACAGTTATGGGAAAAAACCTTGAAATTGTTCAGTCTTATTAGGCAAAAAGCTTCCAATTGTTCAGTCTTATTAGCAATACTTTGATAATTACAACAAATATAGGCTCATGACTATTTTTCTCCAAATTCTTGGTAGGGTATAATTTGGATAACTTAGGTTATACAGAACGTTTGGCTTGGAGCCAGTCTCCCCTTCATTGGACTTGATATTGCTTTGTCTCTTGAGATATAATTCCCTACGTCCTCGTCCTTGCATGGAAAACATAATTTCCTGTAGAAATTTTCTCTGGGCAAGAAGTCTACGTAAGCCATACGTTCTACACTCCTGGAAATGGAAAAAAGAACACATTGACACCGGTGTGTCAGACCCACCATACTTGCTCCGGACACTGCGAGAGGGCTGTACAAGCAATGATCACACGCACGGCACAGCGGACACACCAGGAACCGCGGTGTTGGCCGTCGAATGGCGCTAGCTGCGCAGCATTTGTGCACCGCCGCCGTCAGTGTCAGCCAGTTTGCCGTGGCATACGGAGCTCCATCGCAGTCTTTAACACTGGTAGCATGCCGCGACAGCGTGGACGTGAACCGTATGTGCAGTTGACGGACTTTGAGCGAGGGCGTATAGTGGGCATGCGGGAGGCCGGGTGGACGTACCGCCGAATTGCTCAACACGTGGGGCGTGAGGTCTCCACAGTACATCGATGTTGTCGCCAGTGGTCGGCGGAAGGTGCACGTGCCCGTCGACCTGGGACCGGACCGCAGCGACGCACGGATGCACGCCAAGACCGTAGGATCCTACGCAGTGCCGTAGGGGACCGCACCGCCACTTCCCAGCAAATTAGGGACAATGTTGCTCCTGGGGTATCGGCGAGGACCATTCGCAACCGTCTCCATGAAGCTGAGCTACGGTCTCGCACACCGTTAGGCCGTCTTCCGCTCACGCCCCAACATCGTGCAGCCTGCCTCCAGTGGTGTCGCGACAGGCGTGAATGGAGGGACGAATGGAGACGTGTCGTCTTCAGCGATGAGAGTCGCTTCTGCCTTGGTGCCAATGATGGTCGTATGCGTGTTTGGCGCCGTGCAGGTGAGCGCCACAATCAGGACTGCATACGACCGAGGCACACAGGGCCAACACCCGGCATCATGGTGTGGGGAGCGATCTCCTACACTGGCCGTACACCACTGGTGATCGTCGAGGGGACACTGAATAGTGCACGGTACATCCAAACCGTCATCGAACCCATCGTTCTACCATTCCTAGACCGGCAAGGGAACTTGCTGTTCCAACAGGACAATGCACGTCCGCATGTATCCCGTGCCACCCAACGTGCTGTAGAAGGTGTAAGTCAACTACCCTGGCCAGCAAGATCTCCGGATCTGTCCCCCATTGAGCATGTTTGGGACTGGATGAAGCGTCGTCTCACGCGGTCTGCACGTCCAGCACGAACGCTGGTCCAACTGAGGCGCCAGGTGGAAATGGCATGGCAAGCCGTTCCACAGGACTACATCCAGCATCTCTACGATCGTCTCCATGGGAGAATAGCAGCCTGCATTGCTGCGAAAGGTGGATATACACTGTACTAGTGCCGACATTGTGCATGCTCTGTTGCCTGTGTCTATGTGCCTGTGGTTCTGTCAGTGTGATCATGTGATGTATCTGACCCCAGGAATGTGTCAATAAAGTTTCCCCTTCCTGGGACAATGAATTCACGGTGTTCTTATTTCAATTTCCAGGAGTGTATTTTTGTACCTGTCTAATTCTATCGATTAATTTAACTTCGTATCATATGTTTGCCCGTTTTCAATTTATTTGTGTAATACCGATGCCAAGAGGAATTGTTCACGTAACATCCATTTAATTTTAATTTTTATGTGACCTCTCAAATCAGCAAATTCCAGCTCTGTTCCAGTTCACGGTAGTAAGTTTAGCGTTTCTGCTCTGCCTTGGAGAAGGAGCCAGAAATGTTCCTTCAGCTTTCGTGGCCCAATGGCAGGACGGACACGCTAAATGAAACTGTTAGAGTGCCAAACGGCACATTCCTGTGCGAATTACGTGACTCGGTCGGCATGCACCGATGCATAAACGGAGATACCCGCCAAGGTTTTAGGAGAGACGATTTAGATGCCACGGGTAGGCCTCTAGAAGCATCTAGTAGCTTGTTCTCGACACAAAGGCGCCAATTAAGGTATATTTCTAAGCACTCTTCTAGGAGTCTGATCGGTCTATACCATTGCGCAGGAAAGCGTGAGAACGGCGAAAAAAGGCAGGCAAGGTGTGTTCTTGGTCGATGGAGTGAGGGAATGTAGCTTTGGAGACGCGAGATGAACAGTCTTGTTAGCTTTTGGGGCGCGAAGGGTACAGTCGATACGGCTTTGGGGTTGCTGAAGATGCAGTCAGTTAGTCGCGTAGTTGTATAAAGTTAAATTAGATTGCGTTGGTAAGTTATAAGAGTATGAAGAATAACCTCGATGATAGGCATGGTCAGATAACAGATGGTAGCAACTGGGAGTAAATTTAAAGCTGAGGTTCTCAGATAAACTTCGATCGCTGTCGAAGTCAAGGTCTTGTCAGATGGAAGTGATGGATGAACGCAGTGGTTGCTCTCGTACCGAACCGCTTTTAGCTGCACGCTGAAATGGTAAGAAACATGTAATTGTAAGCGAAGTTAGCGGTGAGTTGTTGAACCCGAAGCAATTGATAGCTTCATCAGTATTTCATCTTTCCTCTTTCGAAGAAAAGTTAAATACTGAAACAATTTAGAACTATTGTTTCAGCTGGCGTAAATTTCCGGTTTATTCTTTCAGGAAGACTTGGTTCCGCTGTGGTAAATCCTATTGTTAACGATCGTTGCTTTAATTAGTAGATCTCTAACTTGCCTCCCTCAGGTTTGGTGGTGCATGCTCTAGCATTATTTGCTAAAGTTTCAGTGGTCCCTTCCGCTTACCATAGTTCCTTCAATGGACCCTGTGTCACGCTTGCACGACTGTAGTCCCCTCCAACACAGTATTCGTTTTATCAGTGCACAGAGCACGCCCCTCTCTGATCTTTCTCCCATTTAGTTTTCATTCAGTTGCCAATGCGTACCGGAGAATTAGACGAAGTAAGTACGTTAGTAAATGTTATAGTTTGCAATACATCTTTAAATTTAGTAATTCCCCGCCCCTCCTCTCCCCCCCCCCCCCCATCCACGGTGTAGCTACAATCGGTAGTACAAATCAGGAAGGTACCAACTGAATGCAAAGATCTTGTAATCGTCATTCTAACACTGTACCTAACTAGCGTTAACTTAAGGAGGGTTAGATTAAGATCTTTCTTACAAATTCAGGTCTTAATTGATTCATTTTTGTGCGGATGGAACCCGTTACACCCATTGCAACAAACAATGATAGAAAAGTTCGATAAAATTTCGGGCGTGCATCTGCATACATTTCACTTCTTCTAATATTTCGGCTGTTTACCGAGCCGAGGTAACTGGCGCTCGAGCACTTACTCCTTTCAAACCCGCGGACAGCGCCACTGCGCACGAGGCCACAAAATGGTTGAAATGGCTCTGAGCTCTGTGGCACTTATTTTTGAGGTCATCAGTACCCTAGAACTTAGAACTAGTGAAACCTAACTAACCTAAGGACATCACACACATCCATGCCCACGGCAGGATTCGAATCTGCGACCGTAGCGGTCGCGCAGTTCCAGACTGAAGCGCCTAGAACCGCTCGGGCACTCCGGCCGGCATGAGGCCACACACAAGGCGCCAGAGACGTTGATCGGCGGTGAACAGGTACAACATATGCATAAAATTAGATGTATGGCTGCATGGTCGATCCACTCGGTGAAATCGATGTATCACTACGAGCTGAACCGTGGCGACGTCTGAGATCTGGGTTCTCAGTATGGGGCAGGATAAGATTACGATTGTGGACGGGGCCGTAATCAGTTACTCTCGGTTCCACAACAAGTACGTAAACTTTATTTCAAGAAATTAAAATTTTAAAACAATCTCAAAAAAGAAACACAATTGACTGTATGACGGCTGTAAGCCTTATCACAGGGAAGAAAACAATTCCACAATTTTGGGGCCGAAGGTCACTAACAATACCTTAAACAACAAACGGCCGAAACGCCTGAATTAGATGTCAGACGAACAATTCCAAATGGCACGTATTAAGATAAATCGTTTTACCACAAACTGTAACACTGCTGAAAGCCTCATTATAAAAGAAGTGAAATTATTACTCGGCTGAAGGCCACAAACAGTTCCAAATAACAAACAGTTGAAGGCCTGAATTAGAAGTCAGTAAAACAATTCCAACTGCACCTTTTAAGATGATACCTTGCCTTTACAAGAAGTTTGCTATAAAAAAACTTACTATAACACGGCTCAAGGCCTTATCCCGAGCCGGCCGAAGTGGCCGAGCGCTTCTAGACGTTGCAGTCTGGAACTGCGCGACCGCTACGGTCGCAGGTTCGAATCCTGCCTCGGGCATGGATGTGTGTGATGTCCTTAGGTTAGTTAGGTTTAAGTAGTTCTAAGTTCTAGGGGACTGATGACCTCAGAAGTTAAGTCCCATAGTGCTCAGAGCCATTTGAACCATTTCAACCTTATCACGAAAGAAGTGAAATTATTTCTCAGCTGAAGGCCACACCAACAATAATTGGAAAATCACAAATATCCTTAAAACATACATCACAATCTAAGAAATCAGGAGAAGCAGTTCTCAGCTAGTCTTCCAAGCGTCGGCCTGGGAAGGTAACTTAAGCATAAGTTAAGGTGAGACAGGCAACCAAGAGTTGTACTCACGTAACACAATGGCAACTCAAACTAGCGGCAGCTTAAGCGCCGACCGACCGGCTAACCAATGCGCCTAACGTCTTAACACCGGTACAACGATGGAATATTTTTAGGCAAGGGCGAAGAGACAGACAGCACTACGTCTTCAGAAAACACCAAGTCCGAAAGAAACAGTAGAACCAAGGCAACCTCCCAAAATACACTACTGGCCATTAAAATTGCTACACAACGAAGATGACGTGCTACAGAGACGAAATTTTACCGACAGGAAGAACATGCTGTGATATGCAAATGATTAGCTATTCACAGCATTCACACGAGGTTGGCACCGGTGGCGACACCTACAACGTGCTGACATGAGGAAAGTTTCCAACCGATTTCTCATACGCAAACAGCAGTTGACCGGCGTTGCCTGGTGAAACGTTGTTGTGATGCCTCGTGGAAGGAGGAGAAATGCGTACCATCACGTTTCCGACTTTGTAAAGGTCGCATTGTAGCCTATCGCGATTGCGGTTTATCGTATGGCGACATTGCTGCTCGCGTTGGTCGAGATTCAATGACTGTTAGCAGAATATGGAATCGGTGGGTTCAGGAGGGTAATACGGAACGCCGTGCTGGATCCCATCGGCCTCGTATCACTAGCAGTCGAGTTGACAGGCATCTTACCCTCATGGCTGTAACGGATCGTGCGGCCACGTCTCTATCCGTAAGTCAACAGATTTGTACGTTTGCAAGATAACAACCATCTGCACGAACAGTTAGACGACGTTTGCGGCAGCATGGACTATCAGCTCTGAGACCATGGCTGCGGTTGGCCTTGACGCTGCGTCACAGTGTAGAGCGCCTGCGATGGTCTACTCAACGACGAACCTGGGTGCACGAATGGCAAAACGTTATTTTTTCGGATGAATCCAGGTTCTGTTTAGAGCATCATGATGGTCGCATCCGTGTTTGGCGACAGTGCGGTGGACGCACATTGGAAGCGTGTACTGGACGTCGGCATACTGGCGTAGCAGCCCGCGTAATGGTATGGGGTGCCATTGGTTACACGTCTCGATCACCTCTTGTTCGCATTGACGGCACTTTGAACAGTGGACGTTACATTTTAGATGTGTTACGAACCGTGGCTCTACCTTTCATTCGATCCATGCGAACCCTACATTTCAGCAGGATAATGCACGACCGCATGTTGCAAGTCCTCTACGGGCCTTTCTGGCTATAGAAAATGTTCGACTGCCGCCCTGGCCAGTACATTCTCCAGATCTCTCACCTATTGAAAACGTCTGGTCACTGTTAGCCGAGTAACTGGCTCGTCACAATTCGCCAGTCACTACTCTTAATGAACTGTGTTATTGTGTTGAAGCTGCATGATCCATCCAAGCTCTGCGTATCAAGGCCGTTATTATGGCCAGAGTTGGTTTTTTGGGTACTGATTTGTGAGGATCTATAAACGCAAATTGCGTGAAACTGTAATCACTTGTCAGCTCTAGTATAATATGTTTGTCCAATGAATACCCGCGTATCATCTGCATTCCTTCTTGGTGTAGCAATTTTCATGGCCAGTAGTGCATATGCACAGTACAATACAAGAGGCTATCGGACTACACGCGTTGTCGGACAGCATCAACACGTCAAGGAAAGGCAGACTGCCTTTAAAGTACGCTAACCTCCAGGGTAGGTAACTGTGTCGTTAGTGGCCACAAGGCAGAAAGTACCCCCGGTGGCGCTTCACTAATATGAATAATACTAAATTCAATGATGAGTAACACATAGAGATAAACGGCTGCAATATTTCACCGCCACGAATCACATCACTCGTTGCTGCCAGGCTCAGCGACCCTGGGGGCAACAACCTGCCGACCAAAGGCGAGATCTCAGAATAGTCGAGGTTGCATTAGCAGTTACCTCTTCAGCCAACGTAAACGTTCAGGATTCGGTGTGCAACGTTGTCGCCCTCGCAGCTAGCTCCTTCTCGATCCGGCAGTGGCAGCACGCTGCTGGGCCCCAAGTCCGTTCGCAACTCCCTGCTCCACACAACGCGACCCGGAAATATTAGCGGTCGCTCTAAAGATAGTACCACAGTACTCGCATCGATAAGCGCTGCTGCTGCCACTCTCGGGCAGGTAAGCCAGCAACTTAGTGACGCCAGTAAATCGAATAAGAAACGAGATGCCGTAACCGCAATGACAAGATGCCAAGCAAATAAACGGCATGGACACGAGCCATGCATGGCTCAATGTCTTTGTGACTTTATTACAGAATGTGCCGGATTCCATGATTTCCAAACTAACGCGGCTATCTCTGTTAATTAAATTCGTCGCCAACCGAATTTCAATTGCTTCTTTCACTACTGAGTCCCAGAAATATGAAGTCGAGGCTAAAATTCCGAAGTTATGATACACCACAGGGTGCCCAGTGTCAATGTAGTGCTCTGCCACCGACGATTTATTAAGTTGTAAGAGCTGTGTGCGCATGTCGTTCTCTATGCATCTGTCATGTACTGTACTTGTCGTCTGTCCGATATTAGACGAATAAGTGAAATGTATGCTGCTACACGCCAGAAATTTTATGGAACAATCATTGGTCTGCTAAAGTATGAGGATGCACAGTAATAGAAATGTTTGGGATGCCTGATGAGCGAAGATGGTGATATATAGGCTAGGAACGACCAGCTGTTAACTACTCAAAAGTGGCCTTGGGTGGAACATCGTTCCTGACCGAGTGCAGTGTCGTCCTCTGTCAAAGGCGTGGTAATAGCACACTCTGGTCCTGGCCGCTTCCGTGTGTCGGACCTTCCATCGAGCTACAGACCCCACTTGAAGATGTCTCCCGCAGACAGGGACGAAACGTTGGGATTTGACAAAGAATTCACCAACCGACCACGCCATAACAGCCCGGATAATTATAATGGACACGTTCCTGTAAGTTTACACTAAGCAGATCTTTCACGGGACACGTAGTGTCGCCCAATTTTGCATGAAAACAGTGGTCGCCACACAGTTGCTCTCTTCCAAAGCTGGACTCATGTTCTGTACAAGGAGGAGTCGCTAAAGCGCAGGCATCACGGTACAGCTAACACGGCCTCTGTGTGTATTCTCTTCAAAGAATAACACACCGACAATAAAGGTTATTGTGAAACCACACATTAGGCGAATACAGTGAAACTTAGTGCACAAACGTGGTAGCAACACTCCAGATTCGGCAGTTCTGTGTATTCATTGTGCACTGTAGTGTAAAATGTGATTAATGACATCATAGGATACAAGGAGGGCCGCAATTCATCATCTTCGATCAGTGCTAGAAGAAACAGGAAACTACGAACGTCGATGTGGATCATGTGCTTTCAGTCGCTGCACCATCTAGACCAACATACCACAGTGACAGGGTACCAGAGCAAAACGGACCGCAAAACTTTTTCCGTAACGTTGATGGTAGGTTGGACAAGTCTCTTGAAACGGCACGAGGAATAGCACTGCCCGGGGCATGTACTACAATGTTAGTTCAAGCAACATCAACCTCGTCAGTAACGTCAACCGGATGGGACGCCTTCATATTCTAGGTGCCACATCAAGCTCAACTGTGTTTTCGAATTTAAACCATTTGATGACCTTGGACCTCTTGAAAGGCCTTTCAGTCACCTATACTCCATTGCTGCCATCTACATAAAACAGTTTCAGTAACAGCGTACGGTCTCTTTTCTCGACAGCCGTGCTGTTCACTCTCGTTACAGCTTGTCAAATGACAGCTCGAAAGTCACACAGCCATACAAAGAGTGTACAGTGCCAGATTTCCTCCTGGTGGCCAAAACTGGAACCAATTTTTTTTCAGCATGATTCGGTTCAACATTAACACATTAGCGTATCTACCAAGTTTCACAGCCACACTAAAAGTATAACCCACATTGGACCTCTACGAGTAGCTGCAGTCTAGTCTTGTTATAAGGGTTGACAGCGAAACAAACGGGTCCTCCAAACGCGTACACTTGTATCCGCTCGATACGACTTGGAACGAGACTCGTCCGTCCAGGCAACATGTTTCCAGTCATCAACAGTTCAATTTTGGTGTTGACTAGAACAAGTGAGGCATAAAGCTTTGTGTCGTGCAGTCGTCAAAGGTACACGAGTGGGCCTATGGCTCCGAAAGCACTATCAATTATGTTCCATTGAGTGGTTTGCACGCTGACACTTGTTGATGGCCCAGCATTGAAATCTGCAGCAATTTGTGGAACCTTTTACTTTGGTCACATTGAACGATTGTCTTCAGCCTTCGTTGGTCGGGGTTCTCGTAGGATCTTTTTCCGGCTGCGGTGATGTCGGAACTTTGATGTTTTACCACATTCCTGATATTCACGGTACGCTCATGAAAAGGCCGTACGGAAAATTTCCCACTTCGTAGATCCTGTGTCCCATCGCTCGCACGCCTACTGCAACACCACGTTCAAACTCACTTAAATCTTGATAACCTGCCATTGAAGCAGCAGTAACCGATGTAACAACCGAGCCAGACTCTTGTTGTCCTACATAGACGTTGCCGACCGCAGTGCCGTATTCTGCCTGTTTACTGATGTCTATGTTTGACTACGCATCCCTCTTTGTCATAATTGTACGTGGCGGTAACAATTCGTGCTTAGTTGGCGAGCAGCTTGTAATTGAGCCACTTTTTCGTGTCCCCTGCATTAGATGATCTTATGAAAAAAGTTTCCTCAGCGATTGGTTAGGACATAAATTGAAAATATACAGGAAAATTACACTAGTGGAAATTAAAATTGCTACACCACGAAGAAGACGTGCTACAGACGCGAAATTTTACCGACAGGAATAAGATTCTGTGATATGCAAATTATTAGCTTTTCAGAACATTCACACAAGCGCCGGTGGCGACATCTACAATGTGCTGACATGACGAAAATTTCCCTTTACTTTCTCATACACAAACAGCAGTAGACCGTCGTTGCCTGGTGGAACGTTGTTGTGATGCCTCGTCGAAGGAGGAGAAATGCTTACCATCACGTTTTCGACTTTGATAAAGGTCGGATTGTAGTCTATAACGATTGCGGTTTATCGTAAGGCGACATTGCTGGTCGCGTTGGTCAAGATCCAATGACTGTTAGCAGAATATGGAATCGGTGGGTTCAGGAGGGTAATACGGAATAATCCCAATGGCGTCGTATCACTAGCAGTCGACATGACAGGCATCTTATCCGCATGGCTGTAACGGATCGTGCAGCCACGTCTCGATCCCTGAGTCAATATATGGGGACTTTTGCAAGACAACAACCATCTGTACGAACAGTTCGACGACGTTTGCAGCAGCATGGACTATCAGCTCAGAGACTATGGCTGCGGTTGCCCTTGACGCTGCATCACAGACAGGAGCGCCTGCGGTGGTGTACTCAACGACTAACCTGGGTGCTCGAATGGCAAAACGTCATTTTTTCGGATGAATCCAGGTCCTGTTTACAGCATCAAGATGGTAGCATCCGTGTTTGGCGACATCGCGGTGAACGCACACTGGAAGCGTGTATTCGTCATCGCTATATTGGCGTATCACCTGGCGTGATGGTGTGGGGTGCCATAGGTTACACGTCTCGGTCACCTCTTGTTCGCATTGACGGCACTTTGAACAGTGGACGTTATATTTCAGATGTGCTATGACCCGTGGCTCTACCCTTCATTCGATACAATCGAAACCCTACATTTCAACAGGATAATGCACGCCCGCATGTTGCAGATCCTGTATGGGCTTTTCTGTATACAGAAAATGTTCGACTGCTGCCCTAGCCAGCACATTCTCCAGATCTCTCACCAATTGAAAACGTCTGGTCAATGGTGGCCGAGCAACTGGCTCGTCACAATACGCCAGTCACTACTCTTGATGAACTGCGGTATCGTGTTGAAGCTGCATGGGTAGGTACACGCCATCCAAGCTCTGTTTGACTTAATGCTCAGGCGTATCAACGCCGTTATTACGGCCAGAAGTGGTTGTTCTGGGTTCTGACTTCTCAGGATCTACGCACCCAAATTGCGTGAAAATGTAATCACATGTCAGTTCTAGTACAATATATTTGTCCAGTGAATACCCGTTTATCATGTGCATTTCTTTTTGGTGTAGCAATTTTAATGGCCAGTATTGTAGCATTATTGTTGGAATGAAGTGGTAAGTAAACATTATGAAGCAATATCATTTTATTGAAAGTATACAATAATTTTATTAGTAACTCTATTCTCTTGTACTTATGAACTGGCAGATATTAGCTCACTTTGATGAACCACCATCGTCCTTCTCATCTTCTAGGAAATAAGAACTTATATCGTAGATGAAAATCAACTCAGACCTTGACAACCGCCTTGCCTAGGTTCTCCCCCCTGAGCATGCCAATGAAAGCTTGCGGTGTGTTCTGGAAGCCGTCAGTGACGGTCTCCTTGTACTTGAGTTTGCCCTCCCTGATCCACTGCGCCATCTCCGTGAAAGCTTCGTCCCAGCGGCCCCACCAGCGCCCCACCATGAAGCCCTCCATCTTGAGTTCCTTGCCGACCATGTGCATCTGCAAGACGGGCGCCATCGGCACTTTGGTGGCGTTGTAGGTGGAGATGCATCCGCAGACGGAGATGCGGCCGCGGTGTCTCATGTTGGCTATCACTTCGCCGCTCTGCTCCCCTCCCACGTTGTCAAAGTAGCAGTCGACACCCTGAGGAGCTGCCTCCTTCAGCGCCTTGCCCACGTTCACCGTCTTGTAGTTGAAGGCGTAGTCGAACCCTAGCTCTTCCTTCAGCCACTTAACCTGTGAACACACAGAGATGAATTGACTACACATATAACTGATGATGGTCGAAGTTGCTGTCAATGCGTCACCACGGCTTTAGAAAGCATCGCTCCTGCGAAACGCAACTCGCTCTTTTTCCACATCATATCTTGCGGACCATGGATGAAGGGTATCACATGGATGCCATATTCCTTGACTTCCGGAAAGTGTTTGACTAGCTACCTCGGAGATGGTGTGACCCATAGCTCCTGCGCCGGCTGTAACACCATATTCTAACTCACTTAAATCGTGATAACCTGCCATTGTTGCCGCAGTAACCGATGTAACAACTGCGCCAGACACTTGTTGTCTCATGTAGGCGTTGCCCGACCGCAGCGCCGTATTCTATCTTTTTAGATATCTCTGTATTTGAAAACGCGTACCCATACAAGTTTCTTTGGTGTGTCAGTGTATAACAATAACGGGAGGTTATTACTCTAATAAAACTGGCCGAAAGCATTAGCGAATACAGACCCGGCTTAGAAAAGAAAAAAATATCATTTTTCACAAGGACAAAGTATCTTCCCACAAAAAAGTCTTGGCAGTGTGGAGATTGAGGATTTTTCACTACGAAGTGCTGGAACATCATCCCTAATCCGCTGATTTCACTCCCATGGATTTCCATTTGTTCTCAGTACTGAAGAAATTCCTCACTGGTCAGCACTAATCATTCAAGCATGTTGCAATTGCGGATGTGGATGGGTACTTTGCAGCATCGCCGGAGGAACACTGCAAAGTGGGGATAATGGCAACGGAACAGCGCTGGATGAAATGTACTGACGTTAGAGTACATTATGTTCAAAAATAAATGTTCTTTGAAAGCATAAATTGTTGGTTTTTACTATCAGACAGGGAAGATTTCAGACTACTTTCGTACACCTAATCGCTAATGAAATTAGAGAAGGACAGTAATGTATGTATCTACAACACTAAGGAAAATATTACCTTTATTACCCCTTACTGAAGCTGTCAGTGGGTCAGAAAGCATTTCAGTACGCAGCAATAACAATTTTTATCATTTACCCAAATTTAAAATATCTAAATAGTAGCAAAGCAATTTTTAAATGTAACTAAATATCATTTCCCCTGGACAACTGCCTCTATTCCATTCCACAGTGGAATTTTTATTTACATTTTTTCTTAAAAACAAAGGCTGATTTGAGTGTTGTTGCATGAGCATGGGTAAAAACCATGTATTCACTAATAATAAAACTAAAAGTGTATGCAGACGCTGTAGACTCGTTCATTCTACATCATTTCAATAGAAGAATCGTTAGATGTTCTACAGGATATATAACTAAGTAATTAGCGTCTCCCAGTTCTGCTGTTATTCTTCAGATTGGTAAGTTGTCGAAGTACTTCTAATATATAATTCAGTTTTCCTCGAGACATTTAAGTTTCATCTTTATTTACGGTAAGGATGAAAGACGAAGAATTGAATTAAAGTTTGTGTCACAGACTGGACTCGAAACCAGGTCCCCTTGTTTGCAAGACAGAAATGCTGACTATTACACCACTGCTGCACTGACTACACAAGTCCACTGCCCTCCCCAACACAAAATTTAATTCATATCTTCAGTTTATTTTCCCTTTAGTGACAATTTAGGGAAAAGTACGCTGAAGATATGAACTTTATTTGCGTAGTCCATGCAGCAGTGTTACAATAGTGCTGCGGTGGTTTAATGTTTAGCATTCCTAACTAAGCAAGGAGACCCGGGTACAAGTCCACGAAATGGCGCAAATTTTAATTCAGTTCTTCAGCTTTCATCCTTATTGTAGATAAGGATGACACTTACATGTCTCAGGTCTGTAAGATCACCTGAGATACAGTACTTCCCAATTACGTCCAATGCTGGGGTGTTATTCCAACGCCAGAGAGCCCCAGCAGTAGTGACAACTTTGAGGGGAAATTAACTGAAGATATGAATTAAAGTTTGTGTTGGGGAGGGTGTAACACTATTTGTTTACGGTTAATCTAAATTTTTATAATTTTTTCCTTTAAAATGTTCTCATAGGGGTACCATATTTTCTGTATACCTAAAGTAAAGTGTGCTGTAATGGAGGTTGGAGTTCTTTGTATTGAATGTGAATAATGTATGTAAAATACTATGTAAATTGTTTATTACAATAAATAATGTTCTGACGACATTTTGTATTAATATATTTGTACGTATAAACTGTTGATGTTGATGTAAATTTGACAACCGTAAGAAATGGTCACGCTTAGGAACAATGTAAGAAATAGGTGTTACGTAAGAGCCAGTGTGCTTTTTTTGAAACGAAAGTGGCTTTCGGGAGTCGAGAAGGTGGCAAGGGCGATTGGCGCGCTACCTGGAGCAAGCGCAGGATGTAAGCAAGTCACACAGTCTTTACACAGCATTGATTAGGCAAAACGTTTGTGCAGCAGGAGAAGCTTTGCCTGCAAATTTGCACAAAATGGTCTCAGATGAAGATTGAAAACGGCTTATGGCATAACTGTGAGTTGTTTGGCTACTGTACGTAAAACTGAACGTCGCCAAGAAGAGAAATTGAGCCAATATAGCAAGATACTTGCAGGCCGTATTGTGGGCAGTGTAGCCATCACAACTGTTCGCCACACCCAACCCTACAGCCATCAGATAAGTATTTTTTTTGTTTTACTTTTGAACTGCGTGAACCATTAATATAAACTGTTTTTTCAGTGAATAATCAGTCTTGAACTTCAAAGAAACTGTTTCACTCTGTCATTTCATCCTAATCATACACCTATATAGGGTTCTTTCCTGGTGTTTGATTAATCTGAGTATTTAATTTTACAGACTTATGAAGTGCCAATTTAAAATAGAGGTACCATTTAAATTGCTTTTGTGTAAATAATGTGAAAGTTTTCTTAACTATTGCAAAGTGTTACAGCAAATGTTTGCTTACATAAAATTCAGAGTGAAGCAAAGCTACTAGAATCTGTTAAATGACTATACAAAATTAGTACAAAGAACAGTAGCTTTTGAAAGTAAATTCCAGTTAGAAAGGTTTTCTTGACGGGAAATGTTCAGTATAAAAATATGTGTTTTAATATCTAAGTATTTTAGTAGTTAAGTTTGTTGACTATGGAAAGTGCCTTTCTAAAAGTTCCAGATGGCCAAAGCTTTTTAGCTTCCTTGATGTTATCTACTGGGCTTCTTATGTTTTAAAAATGTATTATATATGGGTGTAGTCAAACATTGTTTACGTAGAGCAATATTTATTTGAAGAAGCAACTCAAACAGTAGCAAGAAAGTAGGCCAAATTCATACTTCTGCTTTTCAAATACTTCACTGTTTCATTTCCTGGATGGTTTTTTAAACCAGTAAATGACCTTGGAAATGAGTTGCCCTAGCTTCAGTATAATACTATACATACTGTGTTCTTTCTAATCGCTGGTTAAGATCTTAGGAAAAGAATTTAATAGTCTGATTTACTTATCCATTAGTCACAACAAAAGGTCAAATCCTGTAAAAAGTGCAACTCTATCGATTAACTTTTCCTATTAACGGGACTATCCTCCCACAGTGTACTAAATTTAGTAAGGAGGTTATACATGGCAACATGGAGACAGAGTTTTCTGTTATTTAGGTAAAAGCATACTAAATTACAATACTACTTGTGGGGTTATAATGGCAATGAACTTGGGTAGTCCATGCAGCACTTTTGACTATGGCACTGTGGCCGTGTAATCGACAGTATTTTTGCCTAGTTAGCAAGGAGACCGTGGTTCGAATCCCATCTGTGGTACAGATTTTAATTCATTTCTTCAACTTTCATACTTTTAATATCTCATGACAAGTAAATAATTATTACAATTTATTTCAATAATCGTATGTGTCCATTTGGAACAACTAAGTCACTCATGCAAGTATAATTACAGACAAGAGGTTATTGACAGCACCAAGAGTTATTAGGGGGAGTGCTGGACTGATAGCAATTGTGTGGTAATTACCTTTAGGTCGGAGCCAGCTATTCCGATGACTTTGCAGCCCTTGATGCGGGCTATCTGCCCCACTATGGAGCCCACAGCACCTGCTGCGCCACTGACGACCACCACCTCCCCAGGCTTGGGGTCGCAAATGTCGAGCAGTCCGAAGTAGGCGGTGGCCCCCGGCATTCCCAACACCCCCAGCGACAGCGACAGCGGCAGGTCTCCAAGGTCAGGCACCAGCATCGGTGGCAGTACTTCCTCACCTTTAGGTGCAGGGTTGACCACTGTGCGGTCGCTCCAGCCCCAGTAGCCGACCACGTGGCGCCCTACTGGGTAGTCTGGCGATCGACTTTCCACAATACGCGCCACCTGGAATGTCGTACAACTATAGTACTGCAAGACCTTTTCACTGATACATCTCAAGAAGGATTTAAACGTTTATTTAATAAAAGAATTTTAAAATACTAAATCAGTCATAAACTGCGCCATATACACAGATTATACAGGTTGGGATTCTAAAGGAGTTGATCCAAGTCTTAGGTAATTAAAGACAGCTGAAGTCGAGGAGGGTCTCTCTTTAACTTCTAACAGCAGTTGGTTGTGTTTGGTCACTGTTCAAATAAAACACTTTCACAATAAAAACAACAGTGTACACATCCAACAGGTTATGTTTGCTTTTGTGTGTTGTCTAACAACAGAAAAACGGCAGCACAATCAATGGATTTTGTAACCTAAGCTATGTCTGAGTAATGAGATTTTTATTTCCTCTTTATTATGAACATAATTCACGTAAGTTGAAAGGGAGCTAAGTTCCCTAAAATCTCAACAGAATTTTACAATATGACGCTAACACGGCGGGAAGTGGCGAATTATATCTAAGACCTCATGGAGAATATGCAGTAATATTTCCTAGTCTATGCTGCTTGTGAATTCGAAGGTAACTATATAAAAGGGTCCTAAAATTATAGTACCAACTCCAGTAACATAACAACTAAATTGCTACCTGCTAGGATTGTGGATAACACTACCTCATGTGCAACATGTACATTTCCCTGAAACTCAGATAGAAAGGGTCAGTCAGCACCAGACTAATGCTGTAGGATGAACACTGCAAGAACTTCCTTCTCTGCCCTCAATTCTCAACCTTCCACAAAGCTCCACATAGAGAGGACGACCCTATGACGAACCAGAATATCACTCACTTCACGAAAAAAAGTGGAACACAGCAGAAGCTTCCCGCTGTTGGAATACAAAACGCATATTTGCTAGAAAACATTCAATAGCCTAGTTCGCATAAAATATTTCATTATGTAAGACAACCGGTTTTGACAGATTTCGCTGTCATCGTCAGGTCTTAAAAATCATTTTCTTGTGAAACATGTTCATTCCAAACATCCTGGCAGATTAAAACTGTGTGCCAGACCGAGACTTAAACTCGAATCTCTGCCCAGCACACAGTTTTAATCTGCAAGGGAGTTTCATATCACCGCACACTGCCCTGCAGAGTGAAAATCTCATTCTGGATGTTCATTTTACTGTGAACCACACGACAAATTGCCGTGTAGATAAAATTCAGCACATGATAAGATTGTAAATATAAATAAAGCATAAAGGTTATTGTAACTAAAATATTTAAAAACAAAGTGCACTTTGTGCAAACACCTCGTACACACACACACACACACACACACACACACACACACACACACACTGACATACATATATGCTCGTTTCATCATAAAATACAGTACACACTAGCATATCTGTTTAAATAATCTAGATAGATCCCAAACTGACTGTTAAAAATATGTCTAGCTTGTGTAAACAGATGTGCTACTGCATACTGCATTTTGTGATGTAACAAGCGTCTGTGAGCGTTATATGTATGGAGATGGGCTTTCGAAAAAGGTGCTTTTTGTTTTAAACATTTTGATTATAACAGACCTTTTATAATGTACTGAATTTTACTCACAAGACAAGTTTGACTGAGATTCAAAGTAAAATAAATACATTTCACAACAAAAAGATTTTTAAGACCAGAAGATGACAGCATTGTATTTTAAACTACTTGTCCTACATAATGCAAAATTTTATATATTATAAACTGTTGAATATTTTTTAGCAAGTAAAACAGATCGCTCATTGAGTACTCTGAAAACGAGAAAATTTAAAACCTATATTAATGAACATACAGTTGGTAATGGCCTGGAGCGTGGTCATACCCAACGGTCACCTTCTTCACGCCAAACATGGTTGCGAGAGTGACATCAAAACTTTCGAGTGAAAGCAAGTGAATTTGTCACGATGCTTACACAGCGCCGGAGCATTCTACCTTCCGATGTCCCTGTAGGAAAGGCAAAAAAGTCATGTTCAATTATGCCCAGGGAACGGCAGTGGTGGCATGGTGGTCTGTGCCCTCAACGAGATAAGGCACGTGCTCTACCGACAGAAGCAGGGTGCAGTCAATGACCCCACTGCCACAACACTGCTCAACTCTCCAAGGATCCTCGCCCTTCGTAATAATAAATTGGCTCTGAGCACTATGGGACTTAACTTCTGAGGTCATCAGTCCCCTAGAACTTAGAGCTACTTAAACCTAACTAACCTAAGGACACCACACACATCCATGCCCGAGGCAGGATTCGAACCTGCGACCTTAGCAGTCGCGCGGTTCCAGACTGTAGCGCCTAGAACCGCTCGGCCACCTAGGCCGGCTCGTAATAAGACTCACTGAGCACCCTCTGCCGACAAACAGTAACTTGAGACCACATCGGGAGTTTACCTTTCCAATGAGAAAATCTGGAATCCTTCACCGAAAGCATACAAACCAGTACTTTCAATAATGTAATCACGAAATAATTCCATATACATGAGAAATTATCGCATATGAAATAAGAGTTCAGGAGTGGAACTAAAATTCAAGGTGAAAGGATATCAATGATACGATTCGCTGATGACATTGCTATACTGAGTGAAAGTGAAGAAGAATTACGTGATCTACTGAATGGTATGAACTTCTAATGAGTCAGAATATGGACTGAGAATAAATCGTGGAAAGACGAAGGTAATGAGAGGTAGCAGAAATGAGAACAGTGAGAAAACCTCAGGATTGATGATCACGAAGTAGATGAAGTTAAGTAATTCTGTTACCGAGACAGTAAAAGAACAAATGACAGACGGAGCACGGAGGGCATCAAACGCAGACTAGTAATGGCGAAAAGGGCATTCCTGGCCAAGAGAACTAACTAGTATCAAATATTGGCCTTAATTTGAGGAAGAAATTTCGGAGAATTTACTTCTAGAGTACAGCGTTGTATGGTAGTGAAACATCGATTATGAAAAACCGGATCAGAAGAGAATCGAAGCGAAGCATTTCTAGTGTTGTGCTACAGACGAATGTTGAAAATTAGGTGGACTGATAAAGTAACGAATGAGGAGGTTCTGCACAGAATCGCAGAGAGAAGGGATATGTGAGAAACACTGACAAGGAGAAGGGACAGGATTGTAGGACATCTGTTGAGACATCAGGGAATGACTTCCATGGTACTAAAGCGAACTGTAGAAAGTAAAAACTGTAGAGGAATACAGAGATTGGAATACATCCAGCAAATAATTGAGGACATAAGCTGCAAGTGCTACTCTGAGATGAAGAGGTTGTCACAGGAGAGGAATTCGTGGCTGCCGCATCAAAGCATTCTGACGACTGATGAGCCCCGAGCCTCCAGCCCCCAACCCCCACCCCCACAGCTCAAAAAACAAAAAAACGAGAGTCGTATCACCCTTTCTTGAGCTGGAGCCACGTACAGGATGTGCACTTGAAAATGATTTTTTTTTTCTCCTGCCAAAATCTTCGCAAGCTGAATAATTTAGAAGCCATAATATTTTGTAAACAGAATTTTGAAAGAGTGCTGGAGCAACTAGCCACAATTTCATTCGATTTACTTCATGTGAAAAGTATCTTTTGTATGCATACACTGACTATTAGATAGCTGCACGATTTCATCAAAACGCATGGTATGGGGTTGGCTTCGATTGGTTTGGTGGTTTTGATGAAACCACATGAGCTGTGTGACGACGAAAGTATCATTTCGAAACGAGTAATAGAACATTTTTCAATACAGTCAGTACAAGAAACCAACATTCTGTGTACGTAGTACCAATAGGTCCCTAATATTTATTTGACAACACAGAATTTTGCAAATGATTCTAGGTACTGAAACGAATTTCCAGTGGTGTGCAAGCCAGTATATAACTTTCTATGGTGGTGAAACTTGCCTATTTGTTACCTAAAGATATGATAAAACAAGCATACTTTTGCAGTGGGATTAATCCCTACTCCTTGGGTTTGTGGTGAAAATTTTGCAATTAATATTCTTTTGTCAATCATCTGTAGTCTAACTGGTTTAATGAGGCCCATCGAGAATTCCTCTCTTGTGTCAACTATATGTCCTCACTTACTTGCTGGATGTTTTCGTATCTTCCAATACCGCTTTTACAGTCTAGAGTCTAGAGCTACCTCTGTTACAATCAAAGTAATTTGTTGATCTGCTAACAAATGTCCTATCATCCCTTTCCGTCTTCTTGCCCGTGTTTTCCGTATTTTCCCTTTCCCACCGATCCTGCGTAGGACCTCCTTATTCCTTACCTTATCAGTCCACCTGGGTTTCAACATTCTTGTTTAGCACCACAACTGAAGCCCTTAGAATCTCTTCTCTTTCGGTTTTCCCATAATCCGTGATTCACTACCAGGCAGTGCTGTGCTCTAACCATATATTCTGGGAAGTTTTTTCCTAAATTGAGGCGGATATACGATTCCAGTAGACTTCTTTCGGCAAGGAATGCCCTCTTCGATTGTGCCAGTCCGATCTCTACGTCCTCCTGCTTCATCCTTCATGCGTCATTTTATTTCCACGTAGCAGAAATCCTTCAATTTTTTGTTTCTTGGTCTTCAGATTTTATGATAGACTTCTTACTAATCTCTTTTCCGTTACTCCTCATTACGTTTGTCTTTCTTCCGTTTACTCTGAAACCATATACTATGTTCAACACACTGTTCATTACATGCAATGTGTCCTGTAACTCTTCCTCGTAACTTTTCCTCGTGTTCACTGACGGCAGCAAAATCATCAACAAATCTTACAGTTGCTAGCCTTGCGTCCTCAAATGTTATCAATTCCGCCTCTGAACCTCTCCTCCAATTACATTATTGCTTCTTCGATGTGTATACTAAACAGGAGAGGAGAAAGACTGCTTCCTTTATTAATACGAGCACTTCATTCTTTCTCTTCCATTCTTATCGCTCATTCGTTCCAAAAGTTCGTAGGTAATAATGTAAACCAAAATACCAGACTGGAGGCGGGACACCTCACCTCAACTCCCAAACGCGGCTGTTCACAGTTACACCAAATTTCCGAAACAGTTCTCATTAGACATTCTGTCCTCCCTTACGACAAAATGTTTGAGCGGAACTAAAATGAAGAATCCCTATAAACTGCAAACTAGTTCTTGTTCGAATTTTCGTAGCCGCACGAAGAGTGGCAGATGGAGAAATTACATATCGAACTGAGCATCGTGACGCACAGTTTTTCGGAAGAAAAAGTTGCTGAGTTGCAAGTGATGAGGACAGTTAAGAAACAGTGACTTGAGGAAAAATGTTTGTCTGAATGTGCATAGCCAAAGAAAAGCTTCTAAATGGATGAATGGGGTACCAAATTCACCAGTGCGAGGTCTAATTTCCCAGAAATATACAAGGAAGGTGGTAGGAACGCCTAATAGGCTGGCAAAGTGTACGCTAGAAGCAACCTAACCGGCAGCTCATATCACAACAGACAATAGTTAGAACTTGTGAGCCTTGTAGTGACTTTCAGTTGATAATAATGAATCACTTGTAATAGGACTCAGAGCCAAAACTGCAAATAAAAACAACAGACAATCATTTAGACGTTTGTAGATGACCGACATTTGTAGTTACAGGAAAATAATCGTTGAAAAGGAACCTGTTTCAAAGACTAATTACCAAAACAAGCCTGGAATGAAACATATACATATGTGTGGAACGACGATATAATTTCTACTGGTACACGTTTTTAAACATTGTGTATCATTAAACAATATACGTCTTCAAATAGCCTCAATATGTTTGTCAGGTATTGGGGATGATGTCAACGAACCGAGCATTCTTCGAGTGTTTCTCCAACGTATGTTTCATTCTTTACCAATGTAAATGTCATGCTTTACATATAAGTTAGCACCAGCCGTTGATAGATAACATAGTCGATAGATATTCCTTCAAGATATTGTATTCCGGAAACATTTACGCTCTGCTTTGTATTGGATTGTAGCGTCTTCGCTGATAGTGAGAAATGGAATTTCCATGATAGTGAAACATGTTTTAGTGGTGTGAAATTCTTGGGGACTCTATCATTGGAGAACGTCTTACTGAAAATACCCGTCCGCAGCTGCGCCACCTATATTTTTAAAAAAATTTCAAGCATTGGCAGAACATGTAGTTCCACTCATGACATGGAAGGATGCGTTCTTTAAACCTGCCAGCACATTCAGACACAAACATTGAAATCGCTTCATTGCTCTCTGTCTACTCGTTAACACATTTGTATCTACGCTGACGGAATCAAATGTTGCATTTAATATGGCAATAAGTAGCCACGTTTAAAAATATTTTGTTAATTCATTTAGGTTGTTTACCCAAATTTTTATTTTGCTGCTACTGTCTGTATCTTGCAGTGTCTCATTCCTGAAGTATGGCAATAAGTAGCCACGTTTAAAAAATGTTTTGTTAATTCATTTAGGTTGTTGTTTACCCAAATTTTTATTTTGCTGCAACTGTCTGTATTTTGCAGTATCTCATTCCTGAAGTAAGTTCGAAACTAAAAAATTGCACTACTTCTCTAAACGATAACTCTTACCAGCGTGATTATACTTGCTGACGGAAAATTGCCCATTACTTTTTTATGTTACCGTACATTTGCTGTGGTGAAGCTATTTGCAAATGTACACCAAAGTACAGCCAATCATAATGGAATTACTTGTGCCAGCGACCAAGCATTTACATACCAGTAGATAGAAACGCGCTGCAAGTGTTTTATATCTCGTGTCCATCCTCGAAATTCTTGTAAATACCTGAATGAAGAACAACGGATTCTAAAAACTGTCTCCACAATACGTTTCCACTTTACCGAAGTTTATTGCGAAGAGCCAATCACAGCTTGAAAATACGAGCAATAATTGTATTTATAAATATAACACTAGTCTAGAGAAATTGTCTTCTGCTTCCTAAATTGAACCTTACACTGTCACAGAAATGAGAAAAGTTTTCAACCACGGAAATATCTGACCGCCTCAGTTGTGAATTACACTGATGTTAAGTGAAGAAAGAAATCTTTAAAAATGAAATCATTTCTTTTTGAGAGCTGCTACTCTGAAGCTGAAAATCTGAATATATTAAATTTCATTGAAAATTAAAATGAGTATAAGAATTTGATTCGGTTACTGGTCAGCATGTAGATATATTTTAAATGAGTAAGTGTATATTTGTGAAATTTCTGACAGGCTGGACGAAATAGCTTGTTTCGCAATCTGCCAATGGGACGTGGAAACAACTAAGCTAAACCACACTATAAACTAATAGGTGGAAAGTCTGATATTATTTACTCGGAGTTACTGTAGCTTTGAAAGAAATGTGTGTACACGAGGTATTCTTGTGAGTAAAATCGTCCTCATAGTAGCTCCAAGTCCTCCTGTCGAGTTGCACTTTATCATGAGACCGTCTTATTGGATATTACATGAGAGACGTTATCTGTGTCAGTTTATGAGTATCTTCATCCGGCTTATGAAACAGAGGCCGCCTCTAGAAGTTTTTTCTCGAATCCTGTTATCGACGGTTGATTTTTCGAGTTCTTTATCTGTTCACTTAACTGGTCAGATATTTCTGCTGTGTCGCGTTCCAAATCCCTCTAGCTTTCTGTATCACATTTTCCGCTCCGCGTTGGAGTACAGTGCTCTTCTCTGGGAATCCAACTGAGTTGGGCCCTTATTGTTAATGTTGTAGGTGAATGATACTTGCTGACAATATTAACAGTAACGTCAGATTAACAGTTTCATGCCTACGTGCTCTTTGACCATTTATTATTGTATATATACTTGATTCTTTATGCAAATCTTTATCTTTATGTAAATTTATATGTACACGATGTATAAATTAATTTGTTTATTTTGCTGTAGAATCAATTATGTATATTATGTAAATTTTGCTGAATAATCGCTGAGGGAATGTTAGGGAAACGTTAGGTTTTTGTCAACGAATAAGTATCGTTGGAGTAGCGGCGTCTCTGGACGCGGGAGGATGTTACGTCAGAGCGCGCGCTACACAGAGAGAGAACTCTGGTGTGAGACTTGGTGAAGTGCGGACGTATGGATGGCGTGCACTGTACTGGAGGAGTGAACGTTTAGCGGCACGTGGCAAGTGATGAGCGTGGGCGGTGGAAATATCGGATGCAGCAACATCAAGAACCCGCCACTCCAATATCATTACCGATAACTCCCGTGTTCGATAATTATCATGGAAAGGAGGCAGCAGCAGTATCGTCGTCAGCAACTTCGTCACGGCGAGAATGGACTGAAGTAAGATTGCTGCATCACAGCTTATTGTCAACTGGTTTTGTAACAGCGTTACTCAGCTTTGTGGTGTTTTGCGAGTGAATAATTACCATAGTTTAATTCTCCTAAAATCATTCACGAAGTAGGTTCCGGTCCTGTCCTATTGTTACAATAATCCAAGTACCGTTTATGAAAAATGAAAATTGCGGTGCCAGTTAATTTTGCTTATGAAGTAAATGATTCAGTTAGATCAAAGATTTGAACTTAAAGCATTCAGTGATTTCAGTCTCACAAACTTTAAATTTGAACTTTAATCTGAGGCGATCTAATTATTGCAAATAGTAAATCAACTAATAAAATTAAAATGGTTTCTGGCACTATGAACAAAAGAACTAACTAGAATTAATGAGTTAGTGCAAATATCAGTGATTATTGTAATTGGTTGTTAGTAAAGTTCTGGTTCACGTTTTGACTTGCAGTCGTGCTAAAGTAAAATAATTACCTTTTGATACGGCAATTATCAATTTCTACTTCCCTGTTCACAAGTCGGTAGAGTTTCTTTTAATTATTTTTTGCCATTTTCCAAAATTCATATGAAAATAGTAGACGTTATTGTGACGTGGTACCATTGTCACTTACAACAGTAAGTAATCATTAATCTAGGTGTTATCTTGTATGTTTTCAAAATTTCAGCTGTATTAGTTAATGATATTTCGAGTGCAAACTATTTTCTTTCTCGCTTTAGTACGTAAATGTTTCAATTGTTTTTGCTAATGTGCGTGCAGCCCTCTGTTGCCGCGCGTGTTCGAGTAATTCTTGACATTGCCTGTTCGGCTCATTAATTCATCTACATAAATTTATTTTGGCCATAATTATTTCAGTAACTCTTATTATTCTGTTCCGATCCTCGTGGTACCCCTTCTCGTGGGCACAGTACGTAAATGATAGCATAAACCTTTCGAACAACCATACTAAATTTTAGAGTAAT
Organism: Schistocerca cancellata; assembly: GCF_023864275.1. Taxonomy (NCBI): domain Eukaryota; kingdom Metazoa; phylum Arthropoda; class Insecta; order Orthoptera; family Acrididae; genus Schistocerca; species Schistocerca cancellata. The sequence continues at coordinate 1,156,406,959 of NC_064626.1, forward strand.
TAAGTAGGCGGATTAAGTTTCCCTAGACAGCATCTTGTTGTTAACCTCCACCTCATTTATCGACTTTATATTGAATCTTCGGAACGATAGGCTTTTCAAAAATTTATTCCAATTGTTTAGGCACATGCTTACACGGTCATATATTTCTAACATTGTCGATAGAAGGGAAGGGTTTACAAGAACATTCGCAGATGTTGGAGTTATCAAAAGGTTCACATACACGATGGGAGTTCAATACGTTATCTTGCACCTTTTTTTTCTCGGCCAACGTCAGCTGAAAAAAGGCAGAATTTGTTGTGGGACGTTATGGGATGTTCCCGCTTTATCATCTATAGTTACATGACGTTCTGATTGGTGGTGGCGCTATACGCAGTCTTCATAATGGCGTCTGTAACAGATCTACATCTACATCTACATCCATATTCCGCAAGCCACCTGACGGTGTGTGGCGGAGGGTACCTTGAGTACCTCTATCGGTTCTCCCTTCTATTCCAGTCTCGTATTGTTCGTGGAAAGAAGGATTGTCGGTATGCCTCTGTGTGGGCTCTAATCTCTCTGATTTTATCCTCATGGTCTCTTCGCGAGATATACGTAGGAGGGAGCAATATACTGCTTGACTCTTCGGTGAAGGTATGTTCTCGAAACTTTGACAAAAGCCCGTACCGAGCTACTGAGCGTCTCTCCTGCAGAGTCTTCCACTGGAGTTTATCTATCATCTCCGTAACGCTTTCGCGATTACTAAATGATCCTGTAACGAAGCGCGCTGCTCTCCGTTGGATCTTCTCTATATCTTCTATCAACCCTATCTGCTGAGCAGTATTCAAGCAGTGGGCGAACAAGCGTACTGTAACCTACTTCCTTTGTTTTCGGATTGCATTTCCTTAGGATTCTTCCAATGAATCTCAGTCTGGCATCTGCTTTACCAACGAACAACATTATATGATCATTCCATTTTAAATCACTCCTAATGCGCACTCCCAGATAATTTATGGTATTAACTGCTTCCAGTTGCTGACCTGCTATTTTGTAGCTAAATGATAAAGGTTCTATCTTTCTGTGTATCCGCAGCACATTACACTTGTCTACATTGAGATTCAATTGCCATTCCCTGCACCATGCGTCAATTCGCTGCAGATCCTCCTGCATTTCAGTACAATTTTCCATTGTTACAACCTTTCGATACACCACAGCATCATCTGCAAAAAGCCTCAGTGAATTTCCGATGTCATCCACCAGGCCACTTATGTATATTGTGAATAGCAACGGTCCTATGACACTCCCCTGCGGCACACCTGAAATCACTCTTACTTCGGAAGACTTCTCTCCATTGAGAATGACATGCTGCGTCCTGTTATCCAGGAACTCCTCAATCCAATCACACAATTGGTCTGATAGTCCATATGCTCTTACTTTGTTCATTAAACGACTGTGGGGAGCTGTATCGAACGCCTTGCGGAAGTCAAGAAACACGGCATCTACCTGTGAACCCGTGTCTGTGGCCCTCTGAGTCTCGTGGACGAATAGCGCGAGCTGGGTTTCACATGACCGTCTTTTTCGAAACCCATGCTGATTCCTACAGAGTGGATTTCTAGTCTCCAGAAAAGTCATTATACTCGAACACAATACGTGTTCCAAAATTCTACAACTGATCGATGTTAGAGATATAGGTCTATAGTTCTGCACATCTGTTCGACGTCCCTTTTTGAAAACTGGGATGAAATGTGTCCTTCTCCAATCCTTTCGAACGCTATGCTCTTCTAGAGACCTACGGTACACCGCTGCAAGAAGGGGGGCAAGTTCATTTGCGTTCTCTGTGTAAAATTGAACTTGTATCCCAACAGGTCCAGAGGCCTTTCCTCTTCTGAGCGATTTTAATTGTTTCTCTATCCCTCTATCGTCTATTTCGATATCTACCATTTTGTCATCTGTGCGACAATCTAGAGAAGGAACTACAGTGCAATCTTCCTCTGAGGTGAGTTCCAAGAGAACAGCTGTCACAGAGCGGAATTTGGCGTAATACCGGAGCATCGCGGAAATTCATAGGCGCTTGCAGAATGTTCACGGAGACCTGGCAATGGACAAAAGCACGGTGTGTCGTTCGGCGAGAAGTCTGTCATCATCGCAACAAGAGTCGCGTAAACCTGTCCGATCTCCCGCGTGCCGGCCGGATGAACACAACTTGCAATGTTTGAACGGGCGGACACTCTCACTGGACACGATTGACGTATCACAATCAAACACCTTGCAGCGCAATTGGACTTCTCTGATAGCGGTACTGACACACTCGTCCATCAGATGAGTTACTTCTCTGGATTACTTACCGCCTGACAGAAGACCATAAAGAGCAACGAAGGACCATTTATGCGGAATTACTTGCGCTTTAGGAGCTGATCGTGACTATTTTTTATCGAAAACCGTCACAGGTGATGAAACATGGATTAGTCACTTCGAATCAGAAACATAATGACAATCCATGTAGTGACGTCACCCTACTTCTCTTGCGACGGAAAATTCAAGCCTCTCTCGGTAAATTCATGGCAAAGTTCTTCTGGGATTCTGAAGGGGTTTTTCTGTTTGATGTCCTCTCTCATGGTGCACCGATCAACTCTAAAGTCTATTGTGCTGTACTCAGAGAAATATGGAAACGACTTCAGCGTGTTCGTCTCTACACAAATGCGCAATGAAGGATTCAATTTCCGGGGTCAGTACGTGGATTACTGGGTACTGAGCCAACGTGACGTAGGCTGTAACGTCAACCAGTAGTGGGGTGGTACCACGCAGGCATACTGGCCCTTCCAGTAAGGTGGTGTAAGGCCGTCCTATTGTACGGAGATCATGTCGAAAAACAGGATTTTGTAGCCAGAATTGTGGAGAATAATATGGTGCATTGGAATCCTGAATAAAACAAACCTGATTTCGAAAAAAAAAAGATTTTATATTTTTTACCGAACGAACCTCTTATTTACTCGGACCTTGTTAAGATTTCAAAGTGGTGAAAGTAAATGGAATGCTGTGCACATCATAAAACGAAAAAGAAACCTACTGCTCTTTTATTAAAACATCAATAAGCCACAGGTGGAATCTGTCAACTCATGCAAATACATGGGTATGACAGTTTGTAGGGATGTAAAATGGAGCTATCACATAGGCTCAGTCGAGGATGTAACAAATGCTGGTCTTCGGTTCGTCGGTAGAATACTAAGCAAATGCATTTAGTCTAGGAAGGAGATGGCTGCAAAAATATTATTGCGACCCATCGTAGAATATTTTTCAAGTATAGGTGACTTGTACGAAGTCGGACCAACAGTAACATCAGCTATGGAGGAGGACAGCTCGAATGTGTTAGTTGTTTCCAACACAGAGAATGTCATGGAGATGCTGAAGAAATTGAACTGACAAACGGTTCACGTTAGAAGTGAAAGCCTGTTTGGAAAGTTTCAGCAAGTTGCTTTAAATGTACAAAAAAAAAAAAAAATCTTCGTATCGCTCCCGTAAGGATAACGGTGACAGGATTGGGGTAGTGGCATCACGCACGGAGGCGTTGAAACGGTCATCCTTTTCGCCGTACACATGTGAATGGAACAGGAAGAAACCCTAAAACTTGCAGAATGGGAATTACCCTCTGCTAAGAATTTCCAAATGGTTTTCAGGGTATAGATATAAATTTAGAAGTAGATTTAAATTAGTTACGTTCATTGCAGGGGATTTCGTTTATTGAGAAAAGCCTGTTACTATCCTCTCGCAATATGCATAATTTCATACAAATTTCTCGTATGTCAATTAATTTTTGCTGCCATAAATTTCTCTCACGTCTATTTTCTGGTATTTTCGGACAAGTAAATTTAGCACACTTTATTTCCATCCTTCTGTACCACAGTCATTGGTCTCTCGCTTTAGACAATCACGTTGGAATACTGAATTAACCACTCATTAGAAACTGGAGGGTGGTCTGCATTTTGTGTAACACCAATTTACAGAACCGATATTTCTCACCAAACCATAACTTCTGATTGATGTGTGAACAATACGGTTACTTCGTGCTGGTCAGTGGAAGATCATTCGGTGTTACCACGTGGTTTAGAACTCGGAAGTCTCTTCTTCAGGGAGTTCACCCACGACGACAAGCAAAATCATTCTTCATTACAAAAAGCATTTCGAGATCATCATCTCGATGTACAAAATGGCGAAACGATTTTCTCAAATTTCGTTGTAGGGGTGGTCTACGTGATCGAGTTTTTCTCGGCAAAAACCAATACATCACTCGCCTTAATGGCCGAGCGACAGGGTGGAGAGTGTGTACCCATCAGAGCCCGCCCAGTGGTGGGCACAGATTCCTTCGACAGCCCAGTAGCGTTCTTATCGGTTATTCCTTTCGTACATTCTTTAACAATTTATTCTCTCAAGCTATCTGTCTTACATTCATCGTCAGAGGCTACTACGATCATTCGTTATTTTTGCGTTGTTTTTTTTTCTTTTTGGCTCGTTCCCTCATCAGCTACTAGTGTGGTTCGGTAATCGTGTGCAGTTTACTACTGAAATATTTTTGTTTTCTGGAAGAAGGCTATTGTGTGTTGTTCAGCAACAAATCTCTGAGTGTTACACACTCGTTTCCTACTTATACATATGTCTGAAACGGATGGCTAGCATTTATGACCATTTAAAATAATGGAGTGTGTGTTTTCACTAGTTGATACGAATTTCCTTAGGCGTTTTGTAACGGAATAGACTTTCGCAGCTCCTGAAGAACACGTAAATGCGAAATTTTAGACACCCCCGGAGCACAATTGTTTTGAAATGTTCCTTGATATTAATGCTTATTACTTAAAATTCGTGAATTATTTCGCCAAACTGACGTTTAGCTATCGTGGTGACAGCCTAAAGACTGAAAAACGCAAATACCGAAATCCAATATCTTTTGTTGGGCGCCACCCTGTTGAATACCAGAGAATATTTCGAAATTCGCAGATGGTCTTATATCAGCACCGCAGTGATTAGTGTTCATGCATTCAACAAGTAACGACTGTGAGGTACAGTTGACAAGATATGTAGCGAGCGAGCTGTTAAAATCTCTGACCCGTAGAATAGCATTAGGGAATACATTCATACGGATCTTGCGGTTTCCATGCGTAACTTCAGACTCATGTCAAGAAGATTTATTCGAAAAGCGGCACAGTCAGATTTCATCCTCATTCTTCGGAATCTGTACTTGTACATTGTCCTTAATGATTTCATCGCTGATCAGACAGTGTTATTAACTTTCAGTTCCAATTCACGAAGATTCACTGAACATGCAGTTAAGAAAGGAGGAGCTATTCTCGAGTCGGTAGGAAGTAGCTCTTCAGCAAGTACTGAAAGTGCTGAAACTCATATAACTCATATCCATGTTTTACATAATATAGCACGGTGAAGACTACGTCAGAAAGTCCTATATCCTTTCACCATTACCAGGTTGTGAAAATTGACATTGGGACTTACGTTGATGTCTAATTTATCGTCGCTGTCTGCTTACTGATAAATCTGATTTATCGCATCTGTGAGAATGGAAGAAAAAAAAGATCTACAGAGATAAGGCAATCACAATAGACGAACAAGTCGTTGCCACTATAAACAATACTACTATAAAATGAGTAGAAGAGGTTGTGAGATTATTTTAATTTTACTGAAACTGTTGACTTGACTTGTTTGGCTGCCCAGACCCACATAGTATTTTAGGACGTTTATTTTATACATTATATGTAACGAACACAACTGGAAAAGGGCAGATAAGGAAATAAGTGTTTAACGGATATTTTAATACGTCATTAAACACACTACACGTTTGTGACCATCTATTGACAATTTTGCTTCAATAAATGGTGTCCCAAGTAACATAAACTCCCGTAATATTCCATGAAGAGGTCAAGATACCAAAAAATTGTGTTTAAAATTTCAGACCGTAGCAAGTCAGTGCCATTACATCACGTTTAATAAGCTCAACAACGTAACTCAATGTTTCATCACTGGGTGCATTTTATTATCTACGACTGGCGTTCCGGAAAAATGAAATGCCGACTATAAACTTCAATCTTAATACATAGTTTTTTCTGCGTTTCGAGTATAATAATGAATTTTTAACAATCACTCACCAAAAATGAAGTTGCGTTATTGGTTTTATGTTCGTAGGTTTGTTTCTGGAATTGTGGTACCGACGAGAAAGTGCTGTCGATAGCTATAACAATGGCGTAGCCAACTGATAAACAGGAGTCTCATGCAATAACTGACTTTCTACATTTGAAGAAGAACGAAGTTACAAAATCCAGGCTAAACTGGTGGAGTACATAGCAACAATACACGATTGAATCGACGTTGGACAAAATGAAAATCGGTTATGAGTTAATTCTCAACACGCTCTACAACTTATTGAACCACGACTTTTGAATCCCATTCAAAAAGCTAACCGATACAGCAGTAGGACATTGGAGGTATGTCAGGGCAATCGATGAGACCACTTTTGGCACCTAATACTTTTAGACGGGGTTGAGTCTGTTACTATGACCCCGAGGCAACAGGGAAACCAAGCAGTGGTAAAATGGTTCAAATGGCTCTGAGCACTATGGGACTCAACTGCTGTGGTCATAAGTCCCCTAGAACATAGAACTACTTAAACCTAACTAACCTAAGGACATCACACACATCCATGCCCGAGGCAGGATTCGAACCTGCGACCGTAGCGGTCGTGCGGTTCCAGACTGTAGCGCCTTTAACCGCTCGGTCATTTCGGCCGGCAGCAGTGGTAAGATGTGGATACAGCACCACAGAGAATGACGAAGACACAACCGTCATCAGGGAAGGTGATGTGTGTGTTTCTTGGAACCTTCATGGCGTTTCGGTAACAGGTTAGTCTTGTATGGAATAAACCGTCGAAGGAACATAACATCGAAATCTCTCGATGCGGTTATATGGAAGACTGTCAAAACAAGTCGAAGGAAGCTGTCCAAGAGAGTGTATATGTTCCATGACAACGTCCCCCTCATTCAATACAGTCAGGACCCAGCCACACATGTCACATCTTTTGACTATCAAATTTTGACTCTCACTATGTATTTTACTTGCGTGGCGAGCAGTTAATGATTCCTCTGTTATCTAGGATGGAGAAAACCTGGCGTGGGGGACATTTACACGAAGGTAGAGGGGTACTTTATGAGGTAAAACAGTTCTAAGCAGCCAAGATGCAGATTTCTACAACCAAGGACTGCACCAAACCTTGCATCATTCAGAAATGTATGTCACATTGAAATAGGAATATGTAAAGGAGTAAAATCATCATTATTTATCAATGTTGTATCTCGGTTTTCTTCGAGTTGATATAACCTTTTAGTATACCTTGTACATCATGAACATGTAGGTATGAAAATACCGGCAGGTGAGATTGGAGAAAGTTGACGAACTTAGTGGTTAGCGCCTATTAATAAATTCATTTCAAAGACAACTTGTTTTGCTTTGCGCGTATTAAAATGATGGCCTTTTACTGTGTTGTATCTAGTTGCATTAATTTTTATTTTAATACATTCTCAATTGCTTAACCAATTTTAAACGTTAATGTGAAACCGTCATCTTAACACAGAACTAAACCAAGATCAAAATACTTCTAGAAGTATTGATAAAAATCGAATGATTATATTTTCATTCCTAGAACGTACGAGACAGTATTACTTTTGCATTGCTGTTAATTTCTTACTGATCAGTTTTCAGTGAAAGTATTGTAATGTTGAAATTTAATATATCACTAAAAGAGTTTTTCATCAACAAAAATCAACCACAAATTGTCAGATTTAAAATATATCACCATCCCAGGATGTGCAGCGTTTGCAACACTCTGTCGAGTCTTCAGATTGAGTATCAGCATAGAACGCATTTCACATACAAGGCATCGAGCTATACTTGCTTCAGAATATTTATTGTTTTAACCGTTCTTACTCCTCACTGTGTGCTTCCTTAACAATTAACACTACTTTACAGGTAAGCTTATTAAAACAATTGGCAACGGCCGTGCCGCAGTGGATACACCGGTTCCCGCAGATCACCGAAGTTAATCGCTGTTGGACGTGACCGGCACTTTGATGGGTGACCATCCAGGCCGCCAAGCGCTGCACTCAGCTTCGTAATGCCAATTGAAGAGCTACTCGACCTCGTAGTAGCATCTCCGGTCAAAGAAAACCATCACAACGACCGAGAGAGCAGTGTGCTGATCACACGCCATCCTCATCTGAGGATGACACGGCGGTCGGATGGTCCCAGTGGGACTTGTGGGTGAAGACGGAGTGCTTTTCTTAAGAAAATCGCGCTTCCCAGTATGCATTTTTTCTTTTCACTCATACATGGCCTTCCTTTAGTCAATGGTTTAAAATCTAAAATAATTCGGCATTTGTCGAAGGTTCTGATTCTTTATTATGACCTACCTGATCTTCATCAGACGTATTTACAAGTTCTCACTTACGTGCTGCAGCTTGATTAGCAGTATTTCATTTTCAGTTTTGGCGTGTAGAATGCGTTCTATGCCGGCCGATGTGGCCGAGCGATTCTAGGTCCTTCAGTCTGGAGCCGCGTGACCGCTACGGTCGCAGGTTCGAATCCTGCCGCGGGCATGGATGTGTGTGATGTCCTAAGGTTAGTTAGGTTTAAGTAGTTCTATGTTCTAAGGGACTGATGACTTCACATGTTAAGTGCCATAGTGCTCAGAGCCATTTGAACCATTTGGATGCATTCTACCAATTCGATAGTAAAATTCTACTAACCTCTCGGAAAATCCTAAGAAGTTTCATTCTTGAGTTAAAACAGCAGACGGATTGAGGCCACCTGTCCGGACACTCTATGAGCGTAATGGCACTGGAACGGAGGATTAAACAGACACGCCAAAATACTGAACGTCTCTCTAGAAAATAGTTTCACAGCGGAAACTCAAACTATAGTTTCTCCTTAAAAATCTTCGTGCGAACGACATAATGACAGATATCGAGGTTAGTGGTCAGGGGACAGAAGAGCAAATCAAATAGTGCAACAGCGGAAAGTTCTCTGGACCCGACGAGATAGCAGTACGATTCCACAGACAATATTCGAATTAAGTCGCACTTCTTGTAACAACAGAGTCCGGTAGGTCGCTGGAGGAGGGAAGCGTTCATAATGATTGGAAAAAAAGGACAGATCGTTCCCGTTTTCAAGGAGGGCCATCGAATGGACACGCAAAACCATAAACACGTAAGTCTTATGTTGATCTCTTGTAGAATTCTGAAACGTGTTTTTTGCTCTTGTATTATCACATTTGTGAGCACAAGAAATATCATCTGTAGGAATCAACATATTGTGTTGTGGTCTTCAGTCCTGAGACTGGTTTGATGCAGCTCTCCATGCTACTCCACCCTGTGCAAGCTTCTTCATCTCCCAGTACCTACTGCAGCCTACATCCTACTGAATCTGCTTAGTGTATTCATTTCGTGGTCTCCCTCTACGATTTTTACCATCCACGCTGCCCTCCAATACTAAATTGGTGATCCCTTGATGCATCAGAACATGTCGTACCAACCGAACCCTTCTTCTAGTCAAGTTGTGCCACAAACTCCTTTTCTCCCCACTTCTGTTCAAAACCTCCTCATTAGTTATGTGATCTACCCATCTAATCTTCAGCATTCTTCTGTAGCACCAAATTTCGAGAGCTTCTATTCTCTTCTTGTCTAACTATTGATCGTCCATGTTTCACTTCCATACATGGCTACACTCCATACCAATACTTTCAGATACGACTTCCTGACACTTAAATCAATCGATGTTAACAAATTTCTCTTCTTCAGAAACGCTTTCCTTGCCATTGCCAGTCTTCATTTTATATCCTCTGTACTTCGACCATCATCAGTTATTTTGCTCCCCAAATAGCAAACCTCATTAACTGATTTAAGTGTCTCATTTCCTAAACTAATTCCCTCATCATCACCAGAATTAATTCGACTACATTTCATTATCCTCGTTTTGCTTTTGTTGATGTTCATGTTATACCCTCCTTTCAAGTCACTGTCCATTCCGTTCATCCGCTCTTGCAAGTCCTTTGCTGTCAATCAACATAAGTCCCGAAAGCAATGCATGTGTTACATCTAATTCGCTCTCGAATCGCAGAAACCAGAAGATACAGTCGCCCAGGTACCTGGGGTGTTTCTTGACTACCGGAAGGCTTTCGATACATTTGTCCACTGCCGCTTAGTGAATAAAATACGAACGTAAGGCATATAAGACCCACTGTTTGATTGGATTGAGTGATCAAGCAAAAAGTGCACAGCATGTCTTTATGAACGAAGACAAATCTTTAGACGGAAAAGTAACTTGGAGCGTGCCCCATGGCACTGTTAGAAGACCATTCCTTTTCACCTTACATATAAATGACCTAATAGATAAAAATTCTTCCATTCCATATGTGGCATACAGCAAACCAGTGCTTAACAGAACTGGTTAAAAACAGCCTTGGTTGCAATTTCAGTTTTTTTTTATTTTTCAATTACGTGTTTCGCCTTATTTAAGCATGTTTAGATTGATCTTAATTTGGTATTTCTTAAAACAATCATTTAGACAGTGTAGCCAAAGGGCATCGTAGAATACATCAGACCAACATCGCCTTCGTTAAAGTTAGTAAAAACTTTTCTAGATCAAGGCGAGTGACTCCAAGACCTGTAGACAAAGGGCATCGTAGAATGCATCAGGCCAACATTGCCTTCGTTAAAGTCAGTAAAATCTTTTCTAGATCGAGGCGAGTGACTTGAAGACCTGTAGACAAAGGGCATCATAGAATACATCAGGCCAACATTGCCTTCGTTAAAGTCAGTAAAATCTTTTCTAGATCGAGGCGAGTGGCTTGAAGACCTGTAGACAAAGGGCATCATAGAATACATCAGGCCAACGTTGCCTTCGTTAAAGCCAGTAAAAACTTTTCTAGATCGAGGCGAGTGACTCCAAGACCTGTAGACAAAGGGCAATGTAGAATACATCTGGCCAACATTGCCTTCGTTAAACTCTGTAAAAACTTTTCTAGATCGAGGCGAGTGACTCCAAGTCCTGTAGACAAAGGGCATCATAGAATACATCAGGACAACATTGCCTTCGTTAGAGTCAGTAAAACCTTTTCTAGATCGAGGCGAGTGACTCCAAGACCTGTAGACAAAGGGCATCATAGAATACATCAGGCCAACATTGCCTTCGTTAAAGTCAGTAGAAACTTTTCTAGATCGAGGCGAGTGACTCCAAGACCTGCATAACACGCTTCCGTTTACAGAAGGGAGTAACAGAATAAGATGGGGCTCAGGTAGATAACGTGGACAATCCCATGACGCTTTTCGCAAGCGATGCTGTTGCATACAGAGAAGTCCCACAAGTAAAAAACCATAGATAAATGCGTGAAAGCCTACAGGATTTCGATGCTTGGGGGTTGCAACTGGCCCTCCGACAGAAAGTGCATAGTTGTGTAACTACACGATTGCAGAATAATCACTGGAGGCAGATAATTCTGTAAAATATCTAGGAGCATGCGTATGGAGCGATTTAAAGGGCAGAGTACACATAAAATTAATCGCGGGTAAGTCAGATACCAGACTGAGATTCAAGGGAAGAAGGTCACGAAATTTAGTCCGTCGAAAAAGGAACTAGCTTTCATAATCATGTTTAGGCAAATTCTTGTATATTGTTGGGCGATCTCACGTCTGTTCCTAATAGAATTGGTATATCAAACACAGAAGATCCAAAAAAGATCACAACGTTTCGTCATAAGTTCTTGTAGTAACCCCGGAGGTACTCAGCCAACTGCAGTGGAAAACGCTGCAAGAGAGGCGAAAGCATCACCTGTGTGGTCTGCGTTAAAGATCTGAGAGCTTACGTTCCTAGATGAGTTAATCCATACGTTGCTTCCTCCTACATATACTCGCGAAAAGCCGATGACGATGAAACCCGAAAGACTGAAGCCCGCAGAGAAACTTACCCGCAATCATTCTTCCCGCGAACCACTCGCTACTGGAACACAAAAAGGGGAAGGTAACACTAGTACACAAAATGCCCTCCGCCACACACCATAAGAGAGCTTGTTGAGTATAGATGTACACTATGTCATCAAAAGAATCCCGACACGCCCAAAAACATACGTTTCTCGTATTAGGTGCATTGTGCTGGCACTTAGTGCCTGGTACTCCATATCAGCGACTCAGCAGTCATTAGACCGTGAGAGAACAGAATGGAGCGTTCCGCGGAACACACGGACTTCGAATGGGGTCAGGTGATTGGGTGTCTCTTGTGTCATACGTCTGTATGCGAGATTTCCACACTCCTAAACATCCCTACCTCCACTTTTTCCGAGGTGAGAGTGAAATAGTCCACAGCTCGTGGTCGTGCGGTAGCGTTCTCGCTTCCCACGCCCGGGTTCCCGGGTTCGATTCCCGGCGGGGTCAGGGATTTTCTCTGCCTCGTGATGACTGGGTGTTGTGTGCTGTCCTTAGGTTAGTTAGGTTTAAGTAGTTCTAAGTTCTAGGGGACTGATGACCATAGATGTTAAGTCCCATAGTGCTCAGAGCCATTTGAACCATTTTTTTTTTATAGTGAAGTGAAAACTTGAAGGGACAAGTACAGCACAAAAGCGTACCAGCCGACCTCTTCTGTTGGCTGACAGAGACCGCCGACAATTGAAGGGCGTCGTAATGTATAATAGGCGGACATCTCCAGACCATCACACAGGAATTCCAAACTGTATCAGGATTCACTGGAAATTCGGAGGCAGTGGTGTTACGGCGTGGTGATGTTTTTCAGGGAAGGGGCTAGCATCCCATTTTGTTTTGCGTGGCACTATCACAGCACAGGCCTACATTGATGTTTTAAGCACCTTCTAGCTTCCAACTGTCGAAGAGCAACTCGGGGATGGCAACTGCATCTTTCAACGCGATCGAACACCTGTTCATAATGCACGGCCTATGGTGGAATGGTTGCGACAGGAAAGCTGTCATCAGGGCTAATGTTCTGGCAACACCATATTGAATTCCAGCGTTACCGATGGAGAGCGCCACTAACTTGTAACTCATTTTCAGCCAGATGTCCGGATACTTCCGGCCACATGGTGTAGTTGCAGATGTAAATTTCGGTTACAAGAACACGACGTGTGGTTTTCGCAGCAGCAAAGTCATTTTAATTAAATATTCTTTGAAGGAAGTATTAGCTTCATTAACTATAACTTCACTAAAATAAGCAGTGCTCAATTGCTGAAGAAGACATCTTTTCCCATACAACTTACCCAATCGTCTATGTTAAAAGTGCCTGATTTTTCATTTAAGGATGACAAGAGTAAACCATGCGTAAATAGTGTCCCTGAAACGCATACTGCTTGCTTAGTCACACATAACAGACAATAACAAACAGAGTTACTAGATACTCCATAAGAGCTTATGTTGAATGGCTTGAAAATCATAAAACGCGAAGCAGTTACACGACATTTACATTGCGCATACCGGACTGGTGACAGCGGTTTCACCGTACTGGTTATTAGTGTTCCACGGTGTTAAGTGTTGGCAGTATACGTTCTGTAGTGCTCCCTAAAAGTGTGAACTTAGACTACTTGATTTGTCTTCTTAACTTACTCGTTAAATTATTCTGGTTTGATTGAAACTCAGATTCCTACATTTGACAGAGCTCCCATATGTGTGATTCTTGAGTTTCTCCAGGCGTATTTGATAGTCAAAATATCCACGGGTGTACTGCCGGTCTACAGTGTCCAATGGGCACAATATTTCGGCGATCATACATGTCGCCATCGTCAGGTGAACTGACGGACTGAGCTCCTGTGATCGTGCCGGTACGGAGATCCGTACGCTATGGCTGCTCAGGGGGAACTGGGTTCGGTCGCTGCTGCTCTCATCTTTTACTTTCCCCTCTTTGGGGAAGTGTGATGGGGAGTTTGTAGCCTTTCGACTTTTACTCCCCTGTGTACGTGTGTGTATGATTTTTACTGTACTTTTTTGGTGTCTGCGATATGTGATGACTGTTCTGTATGTGTCTGGTATTTGCCTGGGGTTGGCGAGATGTTTGGTGTTATGTGGGCCAGGAGCTGGATTTGGGATTTGGTATTGGGATTTTCTCTTCGACTTAATCGTGAAGATCGTCTTAGGGCGCTTGTGCTTGTCGCGGGACATGTCATACCGGCCTAGGGAGTGGATGAGTGCGTTTCCGGAACTGGGAGAACCCTCATAGAAGACCCTTGCCAGATCCTGGAATCGCTCTCTCAAGAGTGGGATTTCGGCTGCGGCGTGCAGGTCGTCTGTGGGGAATCCAAGAGGCAAATGCAGTTCCCTCCTGAGGGCGCGGTTCTGCAGCCTCTGGAGTTTTTCCAGGTGCTGCTTTGCCGTGTAACCCCAGACAGGGCACGCGTATTCCATTACTGGCCGGATCAGGGCCTCGTACACATTTACTGCTACTTTGCAGGGAAGGGAGCTGTTTGAGTTCGGATAGGGTATAGGATGGACATTCTGGCGCAGACCTTCCTGTGGACCTCGTCTATGTGGGGTTTCCACGTAAGACGAGAGTCCCAGATTACGCCAAGGTACTTGGCGGTTCTGCGCCAGGGGAGGTGGGTTCCGTTTAGGTGAAGGTGGAGAGGGGGGACATTGAGGAGGTTCGCGCCTTCCGAGCCTGCGGGTAATCAGCATTGCCTGCGTCTTTTCAGAGTTGATGGTGATGCGCCAGCGACGGGCCCAGGTTTATGTGTCGTCTAAAACCCTTTGTAGCCTACGAATGACCAGGTCCGCATTTCTCGTGTAGAAGGCTGCGTCGTCCGCGTACTGCGTAGTGTGCACCAGGGGGGCCGTTGGAGTGTCCACAGTGTACAAACTGTACAATACGGGCGCCAGGACCGATCCCTATGGTACCCCAGCACGAATATGCCTTTTGGTGGAGGCGGCAGTTTCTACTTTGACGGAGAATGTCCTATTCGTGAGATAGCTGAACTATGCGCCCGGGAAACCCTTGTGTGTACAACTTGTACAGTAGCCCTCTATGCCATACTGAATCAAAGGCTTTGGCTACGTCTAGTAGCACTATCCCGCAGTAGCCTCTGTGGTTGAAGCCCTCTGTGGCTGCTTCAACCATTCTCATGAGCTGTTGTGGGGCAGAGTGGTTCTGCCGGAACCCAAATTGGAAATCCGGCAGAATTTGCTCTCTGGTAATATGTTCTTGTATGGGTCTTAGCAGGAGGCGCTCATAGATCTTGCTGAGAGTTGGCAAGAGGCTAATCGGCGTGTAGTGCTGCGGGAATAGAGGGTCTTTCCCTGGTTTGTGTATCGCGACCACTTCCGCATGTTTCCAGCAAGCTGGAAACTCGCGGAAACGAGTAATCTCGTTGAGGACGTTCGTGAGGTGTGTGATCGCTGTGGGTGGGAGTTTTTTGACTAACTGGTTTGTGACACTACCGTGCCCTGGCGTCTTTTTTGTAGGGAGGGACCTGATTACTCTTGCCACGTCCTCGGGGGCAAAGTGAATGGGTTCGTCCTCTGGGTCCTCCTCAGCATTGAAGAAGACAGCCAGTTGACGACTGACTACCTCTTCATGCTCTTCATCCTGGGGTTCTGCCGCTTGAAACTGCTTCTCGAAGGAGTCGGCGAGGGCGTTTGGCCTTCCCAGCATGGCTGTAGACCAGTCCCCGCTCGGCGTGCGGTGGCGGCATCCTAGCGCGTCTTTTTGTGAACTGTTTGGTTGCTTGCCATAGTGTATGATCGTCTACTTTTAGAGCTGTGAGGCGGTTTTGCGATTGCTGGTTTCTGTGCTCATTGAGCGCTACCTTCAGTTCTCTCTGTAGACGATTGATCAGCCTCCTGGTGGTCTGATTTCTGTTTATCTTCCACTCTTTTGCCACTCTGTTCTTATGTCAGATTTGAGGTAGCAAGTGTTCCGGGAACTGTATTTGCGGTGGAGGGCCATCCCTTTGTGGAGGGTTGGCCTCTTCCGCTGCCTGCAGGATGGTGCCTGTTAAGTCTTGTAGCGCTTGTTCTACTGTTTCTGCAGTAGGTGGCGGAGCGTGAACGATATCAGAGGCGACAGTTTCTTGGTATCGCTCCCAGTCGGTACGTTTGTAAGACGTCTGGTACCGTGGGAGTGCTACCCATTCTCCCACATCGACCTCTAGAATCACTTCGTTGTGGTCGGAGGACATTCTGTTGATTGTCCTTGCGGCCACACATCCTGCGATCCTCCTAGTGAGAGCTATGTCTAACACATCGGGCCTGCTTCCGTTTTTCGGAAAATGTGTGGGCTCGACTGGACCCTATGTTTCGAAGTGGTGGGTGCTCGCTAGTTGTTGCAGCTTGGCGCCTGCTCTGGAGGTTACTCTAGAATTCCAATCAGGGTGTTTGGCATTGAAGTCTCCCCCTATTACGAGTTTGCCTTCAATTTGCCCTAGAGCAGCTATGTCTCCCTCATCTATCTGGTCATGTGGGGGTCGATAGATTGCAACAATTTTTAGGGGTCCGGTGGCAGTGGTTACTTCCATCGCCACTGCTTCGATTTTATTGGTAGCTGATAAGAATACCTGGTGGTGGGTGATCCCCCTTTTTATGTATATGGCCACTCCTCCGCCTTGGGTTGACCTGTCTGTGTGATAGCTAACATAGTTGAGGACTGTCGCTTTTATTTCCGGTATTAGCTGGGTTTCCCCCATCATGTATATGTCGATGGAGAACTCCTTCATGAGTTCTCTGAACTCGACCTCTTGATTAACAATGCCGTCTGAGTTAGAGACGCCCATTGTCAGGCCTTGGATATTTGGTCGTCTATTCATGATGGGGTTTTGTTACTACTGAGGAAGTCGCAGAGGGGAGCGACTGCTGGACTGTTGCCTGAAGGGCAACGAGGATCTGTGTGTTCTGCTTCTGGGCTTCCCTGAATTCCTTCATCATTTCCATGATGAGGTTCATGGTCTGCACCATTACGCCTAACAACTGATCCATGGGGGGGGAGTGTGTGTGGGGTTCCCTAGAGCTTTCTCTGTCATGGTGGACTTGGTCGTTGTTGCCGTGTGTTTCCCGGTGTTGTTCTTGTGATAGAGTCTGGTGTTGTGGTGATTGGGCCACGCTTTCATGGGTCCTCGGGGGAGAAACCACTTACGCTTAAGTCGCCCTTGGTGTGTCCGGCCTTGGTTTTACCCAGGACTTGTCCGCGTGTGTTGTCATGTTTTGGTTTCTTGTGTGTCTGGATGGGTTCGTGGTGTTTTCTTTGCGTGTGTGTGGGGCGGCCTTTGCGCCCTTTGCCTGCTGTGTGTGTCGTTTATGGACCTCACAACCTTGGTAACCCGCTGTATGGTTTTTGCCACACTGCGCCCACCTTATTTGCGGGTCCGTGTGTTTCATTATGCATGTTCTTGTGTCATGGGCCTCGGCGCATTTTCTGCACCTCACTCCAATGGAGCAGTGTGCCGCAATGTGATTGAGGCCCTAATACCTGAAGCACTGCACCGTCTTGTTTTTGCGGCACAGTGGTTCAGTGGTCACAGGGACAGCCAGGATCATCTTAATATCCCTTTTGTTCTACATCTACATCTACATTTATACTCCGCAAGCCACCCAACGGTGTGTGGCGGAGGGCACTTTACGTGCCACTGTCATTACCTCCCTTTCCTGTTCCAGTCGCGTATGGTTCGCGGGAAGAACGACTGTCTGAAAGCCTCCGTGCGCGCTCTAATCACTCTAATTTTACATTCGTGACCTCCTCGGAAGGTATAAGTAGGGGGAAGCAATATATTCGATACCTCATCCAGAAACGCACCCTCTCGAAACTTGGCGAGCAAGCTACACCGCGATGCAGAGCGCCTCTCATGCAGAGTCTGCCACTTGAGTTTGTTAAACATCTCCGTAACGCTATCACGGTTACCAAATAACCCTATGACGAAACGTGCCGCTCTTCTTTGGATCTTCTCTATCTCCTCCGTCAACCCGATCTGTGGGATATCTGGCAGTGTGACCTGATACAGGGGCCATTTGCTCCCTATGTTGCCCATCTGTTGGACCGCCTTGACGACGTACCCCTGGGCAGTCAGGTCTGTTTTGATCGCCTGGGGGGGCACTCGTCTCGGTAGGTCTCTGATGACAATGGTTTTGTTTCGTGTCTTTGTTGTGGGGAATGTGTAGTGGGGTATTTTTTTGTTGTTGAGAAGTGTTTTGATTGTGGTGTAGTGCTCAAGTGTGCGTACTGTTATTTTTATTTTGTCACGACCAGCAGGTTTTGCCTAGAAATTGCCTTCCCCGATTGCTGTTTTTAACATCTCGAAGAGTTTCTCATAATTATGAGTAAACTCCGCGACGATCGGAGGGAGGTGGTGGGTAACCTGATTTTGTGTTTGTGTTGTTGTATCTTGTGGTGTCTCTGGCTCATTGGCCACACCTGAAACCTGTTTGGGGTGGGTTCCACTCCCCGGGCCGGCGGAAGCCTCGGCTGGCGAAAGGTTTTACCTCGCCAGCACGAAACCATCCGAATCCTGCCCGGTTACGCGGTTCCCTTCCAGTGCCGTTGTTTCCTGGTCCCTTCCCAGGGCGACAACAGGTGCCGTCGGGGGCGCAGGCTCCTCAGAGGGTGCGGGAGTGGTTGGGGTAGGGGTGGTGGACGTTTTCTTACTCTTGGACTTGGAGTGCCTATCATTCCGGTCTTTCCTTGCACGCCGCTGTTTTGTGGTAGTGGATTTGGGGGGGGGGGGAGATTTTAGGAATTTGGATCGGGTTGAGGGCTGGGTTGAGGTGGTGGGTTTTGGGAGGATTTAGATCGGCAGACGGGACTTCTGCTTGCCTTTATTGAGGGACTCTATGAATTCGGAGAGTTTGTCTTGGGCGTTGGCAACCAGGACGAGGGGTGGAGGGGGGGGGGGTCGCAAGTACTGACGCCGTATTGTGGTCGGCTTACTGTGTATAACTGCTTTTTTTGGTGTATTTCTCGCCATGTCGGGAGCGGAAAGTGGGGCTGTTGCCAAGGAAGTGCCAGTTACAGACATCGTTGACACCGTTAGGTGACCCGGCTGCATTGCTGGCCCTATTTTCCTAATGGACGCTGAGGTCTGATCGGCGGCGGCAGAAAACTTCTCTGCGGTTCCGCGGCCGGCTGCCAGGTCCTGGCCCACATTTTCTCTAACCTTTGGTCGGGGGGGAGGGGGGGGGGGAGGAGAGCCTACCTCTGCGGCAGCTGAAGTGCTCGAGATCGCCTGAGACGCGGCACGCGCCCCTTGTCGACAGCGGTGGACCGCTTCGACCCCAAGGCACCACTGGAGCTCGATATCCCGCAATTCGAAAAGAACACGACAATTCTGCTGCCGCGCGTCGCCAAAAAATATCCTGCCCGCCGTAATTCCTTACTGCAGACCTTAACTGAGTTCCCGCCGATGCTTTTATAAAAGCAAAGCCGCAGATACCCCTGGTGTGTCACCTGTACAAGCAGGGGCCTATGGCTGACAGTGAGCGAGTAAGAGGAGCGATGCTCAACCCTTGACTGCTACTCAGCGAGTGAGAGTGCCTGATTTTTCATTTAAGGATGACAAGAATAAACCATGCGTAAATAGTGTCCCAGAAACGCGTACTGCTTGCTTAGTCCCGCATAACAGACAATAACAAACAGTTTTACTAGATACTCCATAAAAGCTTATGTTGAATGGCTTGAAAATCATAAAACGCGAAGCAGTTACACGACATTTACATTGCGCATACCGGACTGGTGACAGCGGTTTCACTGTACTAGTTCTTAGTGTTCCACGGTGTTAAGTGTTGACATTATCCGTTCTGTTGCGCTCCCTAAAAGTGTGAACTTAGACTATTTGATTTGTCTTCATAACTTACTCGTTAAATTATTCTGGTTTGATTGAAACTCAGATTCCTACATTTCGACATGTCTGAGTAATGGTAAAGAGCTCCCATATGGGTGATTCTTGAGTTTCTCCCAGCGTATTTGATAATCAAAATATCTACGGGTGTACTGCCGGTCTACAGTGTCCAACGCGCACGGCGTCTGTACTGGGACTGCGTTGTTAGAGAGGCCATCGAAATTCGTACCAATGACGACCTCATAAACCGTGACTGTGGCTATAATCTTAGCAAGGCTTGGGAACCAGCGATTGGGTTAATCAAGAGTAAATCGAGCAAACGTATAGTTGTGAAGACCACGGCGGACAGAGCCATCACACCGACGTCATCTCAGACGCCGTCGCAATCTGTTCCACCGCGCGACCGCGGCGCGGGGCGCGGACAGCGGAGGGAGCGCGCCGCGGCGGAGGGTATTTAAATCGGCCGCCGCCGCGACCGAACCCAGTTCCCCCTGAGCAGCCATAGCGTACGGATCTCCGTGCCGGCACGTTCACAGGAGCTCAGTCCGTCAGTTCACCTGATGATGGCGACATGTATGATCGCCGAAATATTGTGCCCGTTGGACACTGTAGACCGGCAGTACACCCGTGGATATTTTGATTATCTCCCATATGTATTTCTGCTTTGACCGCTGCATTTAATACCTTCTGCAGGAATGCCCATTTCATACGTGAAAATATTATACTATTCTAAATAAGTCTGACGGAAACATTAGTCTCTTAAATAGCGAACAACTGTTCTCTGCTTCTTGCCTGCTATAACAATATTTGAAGACTACAGAGAAAGACGGGGGAAGTACACAAGTACGGCAAGAATTTGAAGCCCAATGCTTCTAGTCAGGATAGTGAGAACGTACATCGTTTAGTTTCATCTTCTTGATGAAGCATACCTGTGATCCGATCATGGTGGCGCCGACCTTGTGCCTCTGTGAGTACGCCCTCTGGTACGGGTCCACGCTGATGTATTCTGCCTCGCACAGTATCTGGCCATCCTGTAGCGCCGGCAGTTCTTCGGTCTCGATTTTGAAGTCGGTGACTTTAGGCTCTCCCTTGAAGAGATTCGCGATGACAATTTTCCGTCCCTTCGGCATCACTGGTGGCTTCTGACCTGCGCGGTAGGAAAGACGACGAAGCCAAGCAGTTGTTAACCGACTAACGGTACGGTGTCGTGTTAGATGACGCACTGGCTTGCTACCTGCTGTGTGAGGTTTTATGCCGGAGTTCAGTGCGATAAGGAGATAATGTAGAGCGCCCCATTTTAGATAAGTCGATAGTCACGCATTCACCGGCTGCCCATATCAGTCCACTTCTTTGTCTGTAACAACAGCACGACACGCAGAAGCGTGTGCGACATCCGTAAATGCAAGCTTCAGATTGATGGATGATCCTGTCGAGTGAATGAACATTGCGGCTTTCATTTACGTAATTGTTGAGGTACGTCTACTTGCCCCTCAGATAAACTAAAATTGACAAGAAAATGGTAAATTTCTAACTAAAATATCATACATTTCAAAATTTACTAGTAACATGTAAAATTTTAAACAACGATTTGGCACCACAAGATTTCAAGGGGAGGTTACCGTCTATTATAGACTGAAGAGCCAAAAAACTGATATACCTGCCCAATATCGTGCAGGGCCGTTGCGAGCAAGCAGAAGTACCACAACACGACGTATCCTTGACTCAACTATTGTCTGAAGTAGTGCTGGAGAGAACTGACACCATGAATCCAGCAGGGCTGTCTATAAATCCGTAACACTACATTGGGGTAGAAGTCTCGTCTGAACAGCTCGTTGTAAGGCATCTCAGATATGCTCAATAATATTTATGATTGGTGGTTTAGTGGCCAGTGGAAGAGTTTAAATTCAGAAGCGTGTTCCTGGAGTCACTCTACAGCAGTTCTGGACGTGTGGGGTGGCGCATTGTCCTGCTGGAACTTCCCAAGGCCGCCGGAATGTACTATGCACATGAATGGATGCAGGTGATTGGACAGAATGCTCACATACGTGTCACCTATCAGAGTCGTATCTTACCGTATGGGGGGTCCCATATTACTCCAACTGCACACACACCACACCATTACAGAGCGTCCTGCAGCTTGAACAGTCCCTTGCTGACATGCAGCTACCATGAATCCGTGAGGTTGTCTCCATACCCGTACACGTCCATCCGCTCTATACAATTTGAAACACGACTCGTCCGACTGTCGAGTCATCAACAGTCCAATGTCGGTGTTGACGGACTGAGGACAGGAGTAAATATTTTTGTCGTGCAATCATCAATGATTCTCGAGTCGACCTTCGGTTCCGAAAGCCCATTTCGATGATATTTCGTTGAATGGTTCGCATGCTGACAGTTGTTGATGGCCCAGCATTGAAATCTGCAGCAATTGACACAAGGGTTGCACTTCTGTCACGTTGAACGATTTTCTTCAGTCGTTGGCCCCGTTCTTGCACGATCTTTTTCCGACCGCTGCGGTGTCTGAGAATTGATTTTTTACCGGATTCCTAATATTCACGGTAAACACATGGAATGGTCGTATGGGAGAATCCCCACTTCATTGCTACCTCGGAGATGCTGTGTACCATCGCTCGTGAGCCGACTGTAACACCACGTTCAGACTCACTTAAACCTTGATAAACTGCCAGTGTAGCAGCAGTAACCGAACTAACAACCGCACCAGACACTTGTCTTACGTAGGCATTGCTGACTAAAGCGCCGTATTTTACCTGTGTAAATATCTCCGTATCTGAATACGTAGGCCTATGCGAGTTTCTTTGGAGCTTCAACGTATAATAAGCTTGTGATGCAATGAAGGAAAATACATCCACTCCACCACGTGAATACACGCTGGTTTTAGCATTGAGCTAAGTGAAACTGAACTATTACTATTTTAATTTAATTCACGAGGTTATACGCCGTAACCCAGTAAATTCGTGGTATATTAACCTTGTTTGCAATGGGGACTGAACCGAAAGTTTCGTTTTATCTGATTCACGTTGAATTGAAACATAGTTATCACAGCAATGGCGAGTCCTTCATGTATTACAAGCCTGGATCATTTTACCAGTGGCTTTCCAAAGAGATCAGAGGAACCGACAGAATTTCCGGGCACCATCTTTCTCGTAGGTTGGAAAACTGCGCCTAATGGTGGAAGTATTATCATTGATCCACAACATGAAGATAGAGATGTCAATGGAAATCACGCCATTTAACACATGTAATACGTATTCACGGTGAACGCGGATTTTTATTGAAACAGATCCGATAATATTGTCTCTATCGGTAAAAAATTTAAGGGGACTGGTCGAGGATAGGTGACCACGACTTACAACTTAAGTAATAGCAGGCTGCATCAAACCAAATCATGAAAAGTGTTAAATGATAAGTAATGCATAGCTTTCTGGTTGGTTACGAATATTTGTATCCTATTTGGGGATAACTATGTATCAGAAATCATTTCAGGTTATTCACATTTAATTGTAGTATCTCGTTAGACGAGTAGTTCCATGAACATTGTACATGCACATACTTAAACAGCAAATTAACGTTGGTCTCACAAGCAAAAAATGAAAATATTAATAATTGTTTCGCTATCTGAAATCTCCTTCACTCTATGTTCAAAAACAAGCTAAATATTGAAAACCATTCAAGGCAAAAGATTAATCAACTTCGGGATTAGGCCGAAAACGCGTTAACTCTCCAGGAATGTTATTACAACCTCCACTCGACGAGTGAAATAGCTAGCCAGCAAGATGGGAGGATTGTACTGAATAAATGTGCAACTAAAGTTCAGTTTCTAATTATATTAAGAGTTTAGAATTCGATACATTCATATACTTCAAAGTTTGACGTCTTCTAGAAATTATTACAGCTACTGTTGGATACTGAAACCGTATAGTTCGTTTCAGTCTGAAATCTGGCTACCAGCGTAACCACTAATAACGTATTCACTTCATAAAGTTGCAATAAAAGAGAAATGGGTTACAGGTTACGCATAGTGGTGCAAGATCTTCGCCCATTGAGGCGTGAAAAGCGCTCAAGACGAACTGGGATATTCCGAGGATGAAGTTCCAAAAGCTCGTCTTCAGTCACGTCCTGATATTTCTGTTACACTTGTGTCATTGTAGGGCTCTCTGAGCGACGTGTGTGAATGGGCTCTCTCCTTATCGCCAGGAGGGATTACCGCGCTGTTGACATTTCTGTCGCACGACATTCGTGAGACGTACTCGTGGATAGATAGGAATCTGTGGAGCCACTACAGAGAGAAGTCGCCGATTTCTGATTCACAGTCGCACAGTTGCAGAGGACTAGGAAAATCTGTTTCAATGAATCTTCGCCTACATTCCGCCAGCTATCTTAGAATGTGTAGCAGAGGATACTTTTGGTACCACTCGCATTTTCCATATTTTCTACACAATTTAGGAATGGTGGGGTGTGCTCTAATTTTTCAGATATTTTCGTCGTGCTCATTTCGCGAGACGTAAGTGAGACGAATTAATTTTTTGCCAGACTCAAAGTTTCAGCAGTAACCTTTCCCGCCATAAAAGGTGCCCCTTTTGTTGGGACTGGAACAGAATGTTGTTGAGCATCTTCGTAACGATACCAAGCTTAATGACGCGAACATGACAAAATATGTTGCTCTTCGTAGATGCTTTTCTGCGTCTTCTGTTAATACTTCATACTATGTACCAGACTGATGAACAGTACTTAAGAATCTCTTGAAAAAATATTTTGTAAGCCACATCTTTCGTGGATGAATTACATATTCTTCAAGATCCCTACAGTCAATTACTGCCTGGAATTTTTTATCGTACGGTTTATTTCATGTTATCTCGCCTTACAGCTCTCTCGACAGTTACTTCTAGGTATTCTGTGGCTGGTTCTTTTTCCAGAGATTTCACGCCAATAGCGTAATCCTACAGTAATGGATCTTCTACCAAGTTTACATGCAATACTTTACGTTTAGGGTCTACTGCCGGTCCGTCCACTAACCGTCAAATCTGTACAGATCATTTTGCATTTCGCTGCAGCCCTCTGGTGTTGGAACCTTCGTGTATGGAAGTTCCGTCTTCAGTAAGCCTCAAACAGCTACCGAACTTATGTATACGAGATCATTTATACACTGATCAAATGGCTCTGAGCACTATGCGACTTAACTTCTGAGGTCATCAGTCGCCTAGAACTTAGAACTAATTAAGCCTAACTAACCTAAGGACATCACACACATCCATGCCCGAGGCAGGATTCGAACCTGCGACCGTTTATACACTGATCACCCAGAACGTTATGGCCACCTACCATAGCCGCTTTGTCTATCTTTGGCACGGATAACAGCGGCGACCGTCGTTGCTCGGAAGCAATGGGGCCTTGGGAGATCGCCTGAGGGAGTTGGCACCACACCTGCACACACGAGTCAACTGAATACCGTAAATTTCGTGGAGTTGGGGGGAGATGAGCTCTGACGTCACGTTCAATCACATCCCAGATATGCTGGATCAGGATCAGAAATGGCGTGTTCCGGGGACAGCACATCAATTGAAACTTGCCAGTGTGTTGCTCGAACCACTCCACCATACTCTTGGACTTGTGACGTTTCGCAGTATCTTTCTCAAAAATTCCACTGCCGTTGGAAACACGCGCGTCATGAAGTGATGTACACGGTCTGCCACCAGCGTACGATACAGCTTGGCCGCCATGGTGACTTGTACCCATGGAGTACCCATGGGTGCCCACGTGAATCTTCCCCAGAGCATAATCGAGCCGCCGCCAACTTACGTTCGTGGCGCAGTAAAAGTGTCAAGGAGCTGTTTCCCTGGAAGACGAAGGATTCACGCCCTCTCATCGGCATGATAAAGAAGTTTTTGGGGTTCATCAGACGATGCAACGCTCTGCTACTTCATCAACGTCAAGTACCGATGGTCACATGCCCATATCTGTCGTAGTAACCGATGACGTGCTTTTACCATTGGCACATGCATGGATCATCGGCTGCAGAGGCCCGTAGTTCGTTGCACTGTGTGTACAGACACACTAGTACTCTGCCCAGCATTAATGTCTGACGTTAGTTCCGCAACATATCGCCGCCTGTCCTGCTTCAGTAGTCTGCCCAGCCTAGGACGTCAGACGTCTGTAATGAGCGGTGGCCAGCCAACCCCACGACGTATGGACTTGGTTTCACCTCTGCTTCGCCACGTGTCGAAGACACTCACCACAGCATCCCTCGAACACCCGACAGGTCATGCAGCTTCCGAAATACTTGTGCTGGACCTTCAAGCTATCACCATCTGCTCTTGGCCACACTACACAAATTCATCACGCTCACTGATACTACGTGCACGATGTATACAGCTGATTAGCCATTATTCCTCCCCAGGCGAAACTGCCATCGTCTGGACGGGCTTACATCTATTGTAGGACGGGAGTCATAATTTTCTGGCTGATGAATGTAGATGTTCTCACGCAGTAACAACGATCAAGTCTTAATCCGGGCTCAAGGTCGATTGATATGTCAATGCGAAGTAACGTAGCTGGATGAAACTGGGATAATACATATAAAGAATTGCTACATTATAGTACAGGATATAACTGAAAGAAATATGCAATCAGACGATCAGAAATCACATGTTAGTAAAAAAACAATAATTTCAATGTAGTCACTGTGACTTATGATGGTGCCTAGAAAAAGCAAAATGTTTAACATGTTTCTTAATAGGGTGTGTGATTACCACGGAAATGCATATTCCGTAACGTGTTCCCACACTGACACAAGGTTGGTAAGGCGTTCTTTTGGTTGTTGCTGTGGTCTTCAGTCTAGAGATTGGTTTGATGGAGTTCAATCCTGTGCGATCTTCTTCATCTCCAAATACCTATTGCAACCTACATCCTTCTGAATCTGCTTAGTGTATTCATCTCTTGGTCTCCCTCTACGATTTTTACCCTCCACGCTTCCCTCCTATACTAGATTGGTGATCCCTTGATGCCTCAGACCGTGCCTTACCAACCGACCCCTTCTTCTGGTCAAGTTGTGGCACAAATTTCCCTTCTCCCCAATTCTACAGTACCACATCATTAGTTAGGTGATCGACCGATCTAATCTTCAACATCCTTCTGTAGCACCACATTTTGAAACCTTCTATTCTCTTCTAGTGTAAACCATAAATAATCCATATTTCACTTCCATAAATGGCTACACTCCACACAAATACTTTCAGAAACGGCTTCCTGACACTTAAATCTACAGCCGATGTTAACAAATTTCTCTTCTTTAGAAACGATGCCCTTTGCCACTGCCAGTCTACAATTAATATCCTCTCTACTTCGACCATCACAACTTCTTTTGCTCCCCAAATACCAAAACTCATCTACTACTTAAAGTGTCTGATTTTCTAATGTGATTCCCTCAGAATCACCTGATTTAATTAGACTACATTCAATTATCCTCGTTTTGCTTTTGTTCATGCTCATCTTATATCCTCCTTTCAAAACACTGTCCATTCCGTTCAACTACTCTTCCAGGTCCTTTGCGGTCCCTGACATAATTACAATGTCATCGGCAAACGTCAAAGCTTTTATTTCTTCTCAATGGATTTTAATTCCTACACCGAATTTTTCTTTTATTTCCTTCACTGCTTGATCAATATGCAGACTGAATAACATCGGGGAGAGGTTGCAACACTGTCTCACTCCCTTCCCAACCACTGCTTTCCTTTCATGCCTTTGACTCTTATAACTGTCATCTGGTTTCTGTACAAATTTTAAATAGCCTTTCGATTCTTGTATTGTCCCCTCCCACCTTCAGAATTTGAAAGAGATTATTCCAGTCAACATTGCCAAAAACTTTCTCTAAGTCTACAAATGCTAGAAACGTAGGTTTGCCTTTCCTTAATATTTCTTCTAAGACAAGTTGTAAGGTCAGTATTGCCTCACGTGTTCCAACATTTCTACGGAATCCAAACTGAACTTCTCTGAGGTAGTCTTTCCATTCGTCTGCAAGGAATTAGAGTTAGTATTTTGCAGCTGTGACATATTAAACCGATGGTTCGGTATTTTTCACACCTGTCAACACATACTTCCTTTGGGATTGGAATATTTGTATTCTTCCTGAAGTCTGAGGTTATTTCGTCTGTCTCATACATCTTGCTCACCAGATGGCAGAGTTTTGTTAGGGCTGGCTCTCCCAAGGCTATCAGTAGCTCTAATGGAATGTTGTCTACTACCACGGTCTTGTTTCGAGTTAGGTCTTTCAGTGCTCTGTCAAACTGTTCACGCAGTATCTCCTATTTCATCTTCATCTACATTCTCATCCATTTCTATAATATTGTCCTCAAGAAAATTGCCCTTGTGTAGACCCTCTATTTACTACTTCCACCTTTCTGCTTTCCATTCTTTGCTTAGAACTGGTTTTCCATCTGAGCTCCTGGTATTCATACATGTGGTTCTCTTATCTCAAAAGGTCTCTTTAATTTTCCTTTAGGCAGTATCTATCTTAGCCCTTGTGATATATGCCTCGGCATCCTTACATTTGTCCTCTAACCATCCCTGCTTAGCAAATTTGCACTTCCTGTCGATCTCATTTTTGAGACGTTTGTATTTCTTTTTGCCTATTTCATTTACTACATTTTCATTTTTTCTCCTTTCGTCAATTAAATTCAATATTTCTTCTGTTACCCAAGCATTTCTACTAGCCCTCGTCTTTTTACCTACTTGAACCTTTGCTGCCTTCACTATTTCATCTCTCAAAGGGATCCATTCTTCTTGTACTGTATATTTTTTCCCCGTTCCCTAATGCTCTCTCTGAATCTCTGAGCAACCTCTAGTTTAGTCAGTTTATCAAGTTCCCATCACCTTAATTTCCCACTTTTTTGCAGTTTGTTCAGTTGTAATCTACAGTTCATGACCAATAGATTGTGGTCAGAGTGCACATCTGCTTCTGGAAATGTCTTACATTTTAAAATCTGGTTCCTAAATCTCTGTCGTGCCATTATACAATCTATCTAAAACTTTCCAGTATCTCCAGGCCTCTTCCATGTATACAACCTTCTTTCATGATTCTTGAACCAAGAATTAGCAATGAATTAGTTATCGTCTGTGCAAAATTGTACCAGGCGGCTTCCTCTTCCATTCCTTACCCCTGTTCCATATTCAACCTGCCAGCCGCGGTGGTCTAGCGGTTCTAGGCGCTCAGTCCGGAACCGCGCGACTGCTACGGTCGCAGGTTCGAATCCTGCCTCGGGCATGGATGTGTCTGATGTCCTTAGGTTAGTTAGGTTTAAGTAGTTCTAAGTTATAGGGGACTGATGAGCTCAGATGTTTAGTCCCATACTGCTCAGAGCCATTTGAACCATATTCACCTAATACTTTTCTTCTCTTCCTTTTCCTGCTATCGAGTCCCAGTCCCCCAATACTATTAAATTTTCATCTCCCTTCAATATCTGAATATTTTTTTTTATCTCATCATACATTTCATCAACCTCTTCGTCATCTGCGGAGCTAGCTGGCATATAAACTTGTTCAATTGTGGTTGGCGATAGCCTCGTTTCTATCTTGGCTACAATAATGCGTTCACTATGCTGTTGGTAGTATCTCACCCGCACTCCTATTATTTTTATTTATTATTAAACCTGCTTCTGCATTACCCTTTTTTTTTTTTTTTTAATAAGAGGTGGAGCCCCTCCACGCCCACACCGGCATGATGGCCAACACAAAAGGTCTACTGCCATCTCTGCATAAGGGTTAGTATTCACTAAAGTGAGGTGTCGCAGGATGTGGGTACTGCGATGTTTGCGTACGTCTGGTTAGGATTAACCATTAATACGCGCTCATCTGGAGATAGATTGGTCGAAATCTGACGAAGGGTAGCGGTTTGAAGGGCAGAGGAAAAAAAGTGCCAAGGCAAGAGCCAAGGGAAAAAAACCTCTGCGAAAGTTAGGTCGGGCGGCAAGAGCAGTAGCGGTTATCTTGCTGCCTGCGATAGGTTGTGCAAGGATAGGCTTTGTTAGTAGTGGGTATCATGCATGCCGATACCTTGACGTTGTGCGCTTGTGCTGCTCGGCGGCTGGCGCTGGGTGCTGGTACAGAGTCCTCGTTCAGCGTCCTGCAACCTGCAACAGTTATGTTTGTTATCGGTCTTGTGTCCGATAGGTCATATACCGGAGGCACAGTGTGAGGGAGTGTTGGGAGATTGTTCGTGCGTCTGTGGGCGAGCTCGTCGGTGTCCCTGCTGTGGCCTGTTGGTCGGCTCTAATAGCAGCTGGTAGTTGCCAGTCAGTATTGCTGATATGCAGGGGCTTACCGACGTTTGTCGCTGTTTGCGTATGTTAGTTTACCATAGGTGGTTATGCCCTAGCTAGCAGTGTCTTTGGACGCTTGTGTTTCCACCTGTGGTTGTGATCGTAGTTTCCCAGAGTGAGGATGAAAGGATTGTTCGAGTGTCTCGAGTTCCTGTATAGTCGTGTGGCGTGTTTCTTGAATACTTCCTTGAGGGTATCAAGGCGGTATTCATGGTGAAGATCCACGGTGCGTGTGTAGCGTGGAGCATTGCTAATGATTCGTAGCACTTTGTTCTGTCTGATCTGCAGGCGGCGCAGTCGTGTGGGAGCTGCATATCCCCAGACGGGAGCTGCGTACGTCATCAGAGGTCTAATCAGTGTCGTGTATAAGGACCTCGACACCCTCCTATTCAGTGTGCTTTCCCTGTTGAGCATTGGGAAGAGCTGTTTGAGCCTCGCGTGCGCTCGGTTGGCAACGTATTCGATGTGGTCCCCCCATGTAAGTTTCCGGTCCAGCCAGACACCAAGGTACCTGACTTTCTCTCGGAAACGTATTGGGCGTGTATGTAGTGTTATCGGTCTACAGTGTTGGTGTTTGCGCAGTAGTTTCGGTCTGCGTGTGAACAGAACTGCTTCGCACTTGTCGACGTTTACTTTAATACGCCATCGCTCCAGCCAAGGCTCAGCTGTTCTGAGTGCTGTCTGTATTCGTGAGTTGATGTTCGACGGTTTCCAGTCTTGCGCGAGGATGGCGGTGTCATCCGCGTAGACGGCTAACGTCGTGTTTCGTGTCGCTGGGTAGTCATTAATGTACAGGTTAAACAAGCTGGGCCCCAGGATGCTTCCTTGGGGTACTCCAGCTTGGATACCGTGTTGTGTTGATTGTTTATCCTGCACGTTAGTGTTGAAACATCTGTTCGTGAGATATGAGTGTATGAGACGTACGAGTCCGTCCGGGAAACCAGCTTCGCTTAGTTTGCGTATGAGTCCGTTGTGCCAGAGACGATCGAAAGCCTTTTCGATGTCTAGGAACACGGCCCCTGTGGCTTTGTTCATGTTGTAGCCGTGTGTTATATGTTCGACTACGCGGAGGAGTTGTTGTGTTGTCGAGTGGTGATTCCTAAAACCGAATTGCTCCGGTCTTAGGGTGTCGTTGGCGATGCAATGCCTAGTGATACGTTTTAATATTACCTTCTCAACAATCTTGCTGAGCGAGCACAGCAGACTGATGGGTCGGTAATTTTGTGGGAGGGAGTGGTCTTTCCCTGGCTTCCTGAACATCAGGACCTTGGCCGCCTTCCAAAAGTCAGGGAAGTGTTGGTGTGTCAGGATGGCATTCGTTAGGTGTGTGAGGTATTCTACGGCTTTATCCGTGAACTCCTGGAGGACACGGTTTTGAATGCCATCAGGCCCAGGGGCTTTTCTAGCGTTGGTGTGCTTGATAGCCCATGTGACTTCATTTGTGCTAGCACGTCTGATTTCGTCGCCCGAGGGCTGGGCTACAAGTCGTGTAACCTCCTGGTCCGTTTCAAGTGTGAATGCTGGGTCTGAAGGAACCAGATTCGGCATGAAGGACGCTGCGAGTGTTGTGGCCATAAGCTCTGCCTTCTCCGTCGCGGAGTAGGCTGGGCCGTCTGGTCCTTGTAACGTGGGAATGTAATGTTTCTCCCTGGTGAAGTGTCTGGCCAGCTGCCACACGCCAGGACGTGTGGTATCCAGCCGAGAGAGTTTCTGTCCCCATTGTTCGTTTCTGAATGTTTGGATTTTATTCCGTATTATGCCCTGGAGTCTGTTGACGTGCAGTTTATAGAACGGGCGCCTGGTACGCTGCCAGTATCTCCTGAGGCGGTTCCTCATTGAGATAAGGCCCAGGATTTCCTGGGGCAGGGCCGTCGAGTGTTGTCTTGGTGTTGTAAATGGAATGGCGTCAGTCATTGCGTCTTGGACGGCAGTTGTGAGAGCCTCCACAGCCTCATCGATTTGCTGTGTGCTGTTAATTTCGTGGGTGTCAGGAATGCGACTATCAAGCGTTTCCTTGGACAGTGTCCAGTTCGCACGCTTGTAGTTAAGCATCCTGCGTGGTTCGATGTCCTGCAGTGTCTCTTCCATGTGCAGTATTACAGGCATGTGGTCTGAGTCCAGATCGTTTTCAACCGTTAGGTTGAGTGTGCATGTGATGCCCTTTATGAGGGCTATGTCTAGCACGTCTGGCCTATGTCGGGCCTGTGTAGGCACGAACGTGGGAACGTCCGGCCCAAGTATAATGTAGTTTCGGCCTAGTGCGTGTTCGTACAGTTTCTTGCCGTTGGAGGTTCGTATGCGTGAGTTCCAATCAGGGTGTTTTGCGTTGAGGTCTCCAGCGGCTATTACCCGCGGTGCTATGTTGAGTACTGTGCTGATATCGCGTGTTACTATGTGATTAGGTGGATTGTATAGCGATATCAGTGTGGCGTTGGCTCCGTTGAACTTGACCCTGACGGCCGTAGCCTCTAGTCTTTCAAGTGCTGGGAGCTCGATGTTCGTGTGGTCTATGTCTCTGTGTATAATGATTGCCGTGCCGCCTCCCCTCCTGCCATCCGCTCGGTCGGTACGATAGACGTAATAACCTGGGAGGTTTAGTTGTTTGCGAGGCGTAAGTAGTGTTTCGTTCACAAGAGCGATTCGGATACCCTTTCGCTCCATGAACGCGGCCATCTCGGCTTTTTTGTTTGCGATCCCGTTGGCATTCCAAAACAGGATCTGTGTGATTGTGTTTAAGTCTGCGTTTCGGGGCTGGTGTGGTGTATTATCCATGTATTAGTGTAAAGAGTGGTGTGATAGTGGCTTGGAAGCTAGTCCAGTTGAGCGTACCCGACATGAACTGCATGAAGAGTTGTGAGACACACCCCATAATCTTCGTGACTATTTCGGTGGTCGTGCGTCCGGGGAATAATGTTTCCATTATTCTCTGGAATGTTGTTGTAATGTTGGTCATGTCGGCCTGGGAGTTGTTGGTCGTGTTAGCGGCCGCTTGTTCCAGTGTTGGCGTTTGGTGAGGGCTGGCCTGCGAGTCGTTTGTTCGTGTGGCAGTTGTGGGCGCCTGTGTATTTTCTGTGGTGAGTGGGTGTGTTATGTGGGTTGTTGAGTTGGTGTCCGGGTTGTGTTCGTGGGTGTTGGTGTTCTGTTGACTGTGTACTTGTTGTGGTGCGGTCGTGTTCCTCGTGCTGCGGTAGTTTCTCCTTCTCCTCCTCCTCTGGCGCTGTGGTTGTCCCTGTGTGGGTGCGTTTTCTGTAGCCTGTGGTGGGCTGCAGTTCGCGATCTCAGGGGGTAGGGTGGTGTTGTTCTGCATTACCCCTATTTGCTTTTGTATTTATAGCCCTGTATTCACCTGACCAGAAGTCTTGTTCCTCCCCCCACAGAACTTCATTAATTCCTACTATATCTAACCTATCCATTTCCCTTTTCAATTTTTCTAACCTACCTGCTCGATTAACGGATCTGTCATTCCACCCTTCCATCTATAGAACGCCGGTTTTATTTCTCCTGATAATGACGTTTTCCTGAGTAGTCTCCGGCCGCAGATCCGCATGGGGGACTATTTTACCTCCTGAATATTTTACCCAAAAGGACGCCATCATCATTTAACCATACATTAAGGCTGTATGTCCTCGGAAAAATTTGTGGCTATAGTTTCCCCTTGCTTTCAGCCGTTCTCAGTACCAGCACAGCGCGGTTGACAACAGATGGATGGTCGTTGGTGTGTCTGGACGAGCTGCAGTACGTCTCCCCATCGAATCACACAGGTGCTCGGTATGGTTGAAATCAAGGTTACTGGGAGACCAGTAAACTCTCCGAATATCGTCTCATTCCAAGACCTCCTCCAGTTGACCAGTACGATGTAGTCGCACATTGTCATCCACAAAAATGAAGTCAGGTCCGAATGCTACCTTGAATAGACGCACATGAGTAAGGAGTGCAGCGTCACTGTAACGTTGATTGGTGAGTGTGCTGTGTTCAAAGACTCAGAAGTTCCTATTCCCATGGAACGTTACACTCCCCCACACCGTAACACCTGGATCACCATAATCAAAGCTGAACGTACCCTCATATGGAAACGAGTAATTCACCCAGAAACATTGTCGAAGATGATAGGGTGGTCTAGGTGCTACGGTATGGGCGTGGCAGTACTAATCCCAAAATTTCTCAACATGGTACTTTCACTAGGAAACTTCAGATACTCTGCTAACAACAACATACAGAGAGAACAGGAAATTGGCTTTCTGAGAGGAAAGTGACACTGTTTGTACAGACTCCAATATTCCGAATGAGCTAATATTACAAGCACAAAAAATTTCGAAAAAGTTCTATAAATGGCAAATACAACGACTCCATCCGCTACTACACACTCACTGTACAGTGTCGCTCCCTCGTCTGGGAAAACAGCAGCCGTTGATTAAACGGTTCTCATGGGAGCCCAGCAGAAGATCCTACATCAAGATCCTGTCATTGGTCCTTTGTACGACAGGACTGGAGGATCATCGCTTTCTGGTCATGTTTTCAAATCCTCTTGATTATGATGAGCTTCTAAGTTAGCCCTGACGTCGAAGTCTACCGATCATCGAGGACTTTGCTGGGGCTTCATACAGAATACCTGGACGACTTCTCTGCCCTTTTGTCTTCTTCATGGCCATAATTCTTGACTTTGTATGTGACGTCCGACAGCGAAGAAGGATACCATACAGCGTTTTAGTAAAATTTTATATAGATCTATTTTGTTCTGTTCAGTGATAAGGTGTTTCAAGTAGTCATCCTGAGTATCGTCCGGTTGAAACGGGAACATCCTATCCTTTGGCGTTTCGGCACCACGACTGTTGCGCAGGATCAATGGTTGGCTCTGAGCACAATGGGACTTAACATCTGAGGTCATCAGTCCCCTATTACTTAGAATTACTTAAACCTGACTACCCTAAGGACAGCACACACATCCATGCCCGAGGCAGGATTCGAACCTGCGACCATAGCGGTCGTTCGGTTCCAGACTGAAGCGCCTAGAACCGCTGGACCACACCGGCCGGCGGATCAATGGTACAAGGCCAGTAGTGTCTAGCATCGCTGAGTTGTATTGTTGTTTACGAATGTCGCGATGAATAGTGCTGAATCACAGTCCGTCTTCTTGACATCACAATACAGCGAAACATATCCTCCAAGCCCTATTAAAGCATTCCGTGAGGATTGTAGACCGGAAGCCTTTTCCAAGATCAGAGATCATCACCTCCTGCCTCAACATTCACTGTTGTAGAAGGAATTTTGTGGCACTTCAGCAGTCGGCACGGTTGTGGCTGCAGAGTAGAGGGTGAGGCAGTCAGTACAATTATACATGGATTCCCATTTATCAACTCTGGGAACTTCCCGAAGAGGTTGATTACAATTCGGTGGATGACACTCCTGCAGGCGGTAATGTTACCAGATGTCCTGGAAGTAATTGCAGCACATGCTTCCGCGACTGGCAGTTGCTCACGTAGTGTTTAAGGGAATGGTAGAACCTGGCCAGTGATATCTGCGTCTCATTCTGTTTAGAATCTGCAAAAATTCCAGATGAGTAATCGTTGAAGAACAGCGGAGATATTGCAGGATAGCTGTCCGTAGATGAGCTGGGGGTAACGAACAACTACTTCCTCTCCATTGGCTCATAGTTCCTCTTATACAATACTCCGTCTATTAAGTGGACGACCAAGAACGAAGTGCTCGGATTAAAAATGGTGTAAGACAGGGATATAATCTTTTACCGCTACTGTTCAATATGTACTTCGAAGAAGCAATGATGAAAATAATAGAAAGGTTTGGGAATGGAATTAAAATTCGAGGTTGAAGGACATGTGATACGAATCGCTGATAAAATTGCTATCCTGAGTGAAAGTGAAAGAGAATCACATGATCCGCTAAATGGAATGAACAGTGTGATGAGTGCAGAATATGGACTGAGAGTAAATCTAAGAAAGACGAAAGTAATGAGAGTATCAGAAATGAGAACAGCGAGAAACTTAAAATCATAACTGATGATCACGAAGTAGATGAAGTTAGGGAATTCTCCTACCTATACACTAAAATAACCAATGACTTACGGAGCAAGAAGGACATCAAAAGTAGAATAGCACTGGTAAAAAGGGCATTCCTGGCCAAGAAAAGTCTACTAGTATCAAACATAGGCCTTAATTTGAGAAAGAAATTTCTGAGAATGTACGTTTGGAACACATAAGACTATGGTAAAACCGGAACAGAAGAGAATCGAAGCATTTGAGACGTGGTGCTACAGACGAATGTTGAAAATTAGGCTGACTGATGAAGTGAGGAATGAAGAGGTTCTTCACAGTATCGTAGACGTAAGGAATATTTGGAAAACATTGACAAGGAGAAGGGACTGGATGATAGGACATCTCTGAAGACCTCAGGGAACGACTTCCACGGTACTAGGGGGAGTCGGAGGGGTAAAGAGTATAGAGGAAGACACAGATTGGAATATGTCCAGCAAATAACTGAGGACGTAGGTTGCAAGAGCAATGAAAAGGTTGGCACGGGAGAGAAATTGTGGCAGGCCGCATGCTGCATTAATCCAGTCAGAGACTAGTAAAAAAAAAAAAAACCAAAAAGGAGAGAGAGAGAGAGAGAGAGAAGAGTGGAACTCTCCATTGGTCCATCCATTCTCCTGTCTTCGAGGATTCTATGGTTTTCAGCAGCGCTGGATCTACCACCTATTCAGCATCAATGTCATTTAATGCAGCAATTGTTTGAGATTTCACCCATACTGCTGTGTTCCACCACAGGTTTCTCTGAAATCAGTCGATGTCCTTATGTTTGCGTCAACTTTCTTATTCCACTGTGACGTAGTGCTCATGAAGCCTGAGTGCTTATTTCGCCAGCCGAGCACATGGATCCATCAGGCTAGTTAGCCAACCTGGGGAATGGTGGCCCGTCATAAATGTGAATGATTTACTAAATAAACACAGCAGAAAGTTGTTAATGGCCCAAACAACTGGAAGATACTATTTCTCGGTTTAAAGTAATCCATCTAGGACTTAGGGAGTACTTGGAAAATGTATGTTATCATCTTTCCACTACCTTTCTGGATATCCAATAGAGCTGCACCTATCCCATAACTGCCTGTGTTATTGTGAAAGTCAATCTTGGCATTCTCGTCGTACAGAGATGGGACTGTACACGTTAGCTTCTCCTTAAGGACAAGAAAAGCTATTTCATTCACACAACTCGTTCGAGAAAAATATGGCATCTTCCTGCAGAAGTTCCTGCAAAACTCTTACTTGGTACACAAGGCTTTTTGAATCGCCAGTAATACAAGCACATTCCGAGAAAATTTCTATCACGAATATGACGAGGAGTGGGAAACCCTGTGAAACCTTTTATTTTTCTATATGGAGACGAAATCCAACCACGTTGAAACGGAACCAGTTATTCCGCCTTATTACATTACAAGAGCATAACAATTTTGTTGCCTCAAAAGCGGAAATAGTTACTCTCTTTTATCTGATATTATCCTGTGAACCTCTGGTGAAGGAACGCACATAATTTTGTATCCTCATCATAAATCACAGTCTGCACACCCCACACTTTTCCTTTTACGTTGCTATGTATTATTAAATGTTGAGTTGTCATGTGTCGTCTGCTGGGTGATAGAGTGTCAAACATAGGTTAGTTGTTGAGCCACTGGTACCAACTTAAATGGTGGTGTGACTTCAGTCTCACTTGCGCCTGTTTCTGTCTAGACTTCAGAGGTCGGTAGCAGCTCTCCTTCCCCTTCAGGCAAAGCAGAGCGACCGTTGGGGATGGTAGCCATCTATTGGTCACTCGTTGTCGTTGCGGAAAATGGTGAACATGGATCCACTGATGGTACTCGCAGTGCGTAGTTTCGTGGGCAACAGGGATAAGGTATTATATCATTTGTGTGTCTGATCCATTCTTTTAGTGGAGACTGATGGTTCAATTTCTGTTGCGACCACCGTATGTAGTAATTTTTAGTGTTAAATTCAGCAATTAGGATTTTCGGTTTTAGGTGCAAGCATGCTGCATCCCGCCAACCGTTAGAACGAAATCAGCCTAGTTTTTAGGTGGCTTAAGCACAATTGATCTTAGTACTTATTGTTCGCAGTTTTGATAAAGATTTGAGATTTTTATTAGTAAATTTGGCGTCACCTGTTGTCTGAAGTAGCCATGTTGTCGTAATTTGAATATCTTCGATGATTCACGGTAGACGTGTGCAACTATTTAGGAAAACCGTGTGATCTGTGTCAAATGTTTCAGAAATAATAGCGTTTGAATTAATTTGCTGTTTAACGGACTTTTCTACAGTTGGTTGTTGTCTCCTATCTGTCCACATGGTCAACCGAAGAAGGAGATTTGACCGCCAGCATCATAATTTTAGTAAGCATAGGT
Source organism: Schistocerca cancellata (assembly GCF_023864275.1). NCBI lineage: Eukaryota > Metazoa > Arthropoda > Insecta > Orthoptera > Acrididae > Schistocerca > Schistocerca cancellata. Next base: position 1,156,445,527 of record NC_064626.1, read on the forward strand.
AAATATTGTGAAATTTTGCATTTAATTTAAACCAAGAAAGATAACTGAGGGTGAGTTAAGCACTGAAAATGCGGATCGTTCTTGAGAAATTTTCGATGAGGTACATGTCAGGGACAATTTGTTTGATTGATCACAAAATATTGCTCCAGTAGTTGGACCATTACAGAATACAGGGAGTAGCTCACAATTGGTCCACCTCTTACTTCAGCGACAAGCAGCAAAAGGTCATTATTCACAGTATTGAGAATGGCTGTGATGTAGGTCTGAGTGGGGTATGGTCCAGTGGTGTGTGCTCCAGGGATCAGCGTAGGGACCACTCCTGTTCCTTATTTGTATAAATGACATGCCCTCTAGTATTACGGGTAACTCTGAAATATTTCTCTTTCCTGAAGGCATTAGCTTTGTAGTAAAGGATGCTGTGTGCAAAAATGCCTTGGTTTCAAATAGTGCGCTTCATGACCTATGTTCATGGCTTGAAGAAAATAAACTAACGCTAAATCACAGTAAGACTCAGTTTTTACAATTTGTAACAGACATTCAACAAAAACCGGGGTTTCAATTTCACAGTATGGGAATATGCTTAGTGAAACTGAATAGCTAAAATTTCTAGATGTTCAGATAGATAGTAAAGTATTGCAGAAAGCCTACGTTCATGATCTTGTTCAAAGACTTAATACTGCCATTTTTACTATTCTAACGATATCTGAAGTGAGGGATTGTTCGACACGAAGTTTAGTCTAATTTGCTAATTTTCATTAGCTTATATCGTATGATGTTACATCTTGGGGTAACTCTTCCCATTCTAAAAGAATGTTTTTGGCTCAAAAACGGGCGGTTAGCGCAATACGTGGTGTAAGATCACGAATCTCTTGTCGACCCTTGTTCAGGAGTCTGGGTATTTTAACACTGGCCTTTCACTGCATATATCCCTTACTGTCATTTCTTGTTAAAAATATTACCTCATTCCCAAGAATAAGGAGCTTTCACTCAGTTAATACGCCGCAGAAATCAAACTTGCATTTGCATCGGACTTAACTAAACTCTTGTGTGGAAAGATATGCAGTATACTGCTGCATCCATTTTCAATAAGCTACCACTACAATTCAAAAATGTCAACAGTAATCAACGAGCGTTCAAATGGTAATTGAAGAGTTTCAAATGGTTACAATGGCTCCAAGCACTATGGGACTTAACATCTGAGGTCAACAGTCCCCTAAGCTTAGTACTACTTAAACCTAACCAACCTAAGGACATCAAACACATCCATACCCGAGGCAGGATTCGAACCTGCGACCGTAGCAGCAATGCGGTTCCGACTGAAGCTCCTAGAACCGTTCGGTCACAGCGGTTGGCATGAAATGATTCCTCATAGGTCACTCCTTCTATTCTGCCGGGGAGTTCCTTGAAAAATTAAGCTGATTCTTGTTGTATTGTTGATTGCGTTTACTTAAACATGGCTCGACTTTTTTGAGGTTCATAAACATTTTATATTTATCTGTTATTACTTTTATGTTGTAATTTCATCTACTGACAGGTTCCATGACTTTGTAGATTTTCTCCTCACTTTGGTCCTACGGAACTTGACGTGTAAATAAAATAAAAAAGGTACGTATTGTTGATTAAAATTATTGGCATTTACCAAAGTGGCGATGGCCGTACAAAACTGCAAGACGTTACACGGTCTTGCTGAAATTCAGACTAGGAATTAACGTTTGCGCGTGTGAAGTAGTCAATTGATGTATGACCGTATAATGTGTCTGTGTTACTGTTAACGTTTACTTTGTGTTTACGCGAACAGAAGATTGATTCCCCACCAGAATAAATTTCATTCTCAATAGCATGACATGGCCATTCTCGTGGGTTGACGGGGGACGAGATATTCGTGCTTGAATTTCACACAGTATAGCAACAGAGATACCACCAATATCCTAGTGCATATCGTATTTAAGAGACCATAAGATAAGGACGAACGCGCCATTAGCGCATGGATATTGTTGACGATTACATTTCATTACTTTCATCTTTTTTTTTTTCAGTCATCAGTCTTCTGACTTGTTTGATGCTGCCCGCCACTAATTCCCCTCCTGTGTCAACCTCTTCATCTCAGAGTAGCACTTGCGACCTACGACCTTAATCATTTGCTAGATGTATTCCAATCTCTGTCTTCCTCAACGCTCTTTACTCTATACAACTCCCTCTAGTACCATGGAAGACATTCCCTGGTGTCTTAACAAATGTCCTATCGCCGCGTTCCTTCTCCGGGTCAATATTTTCCGTATATTCCTTTCCTCTCCGATTCTGTGCAGAACCTCCTCATTCCTTCCCTTATCAATCCACCTGATTTTCAACATTCGTCTGTAACGCCGCATCTCAAATGCTTCGATTTTCTTCTGTTCCAGTTTTCCCAAAGTCCATATTTCACTAACATACATTCTCAGAAATTTCTTCCTCAAATTAAGGCCTATGCTTATACCTAGTAGATTTATCTTGGCCCGAATTCCCCTTTTCCTAGTGCTAACCAGTATTTGATTTCCTCCTTGCTCGGTCCGTCATCATTTATTTTGCTGCCTATGTAGCAAAATTCCTTAACTTCATCTACTTCGTAGCATCAATCCTGATGTTAAGTTTCTCGCTGTTCTCATATCTACTACTTCTCATTACTTTCATTTTTCTTCACTTTACACTCAATCCATATTCTGCAGTCATTAGACTGTCCATTCTATTCAGCATGTATGTAGTTCCTGTTCACTTTCATGTGTACGGAATTTGTAATAAATTTTTTTTTCATAACAAGAAAACCTCTCATATCACGTGAAGTCATTAGGACCGCAATCGCTGTCACTTTTACTACGCCTGCGTTGATTGTAATCATGACGATGAGCGTAAAACAGGTAGTACAAAAATCTAGTGGAACAAAAACAATATGGTTCGTGTCTGAATAAATGGTTTAAAACGCTAGCTTCTGTCTTTCCGTTATCAGTTGTACTAATATAAATTTTATTTGATAAGTAATTAATTGTTTCGCACTATCCCCTTATTTTATTTTTCCCGGCGCAGAATCGACGAAGGTAGTGATAAAAGAGCAGGGTTCACACTACAGCCTGTCCACGATCTGTCCAAGCGTACTTGATTTAACAGAAAGGCAAAACAAAAAGAAAGTAAGATTTTTAATTATTCTGTAAGGTGCAGGCACTACTTTAGATTTCAGAACAGGACTGCAGTCTGAACCAGATTCGTACGGTTTTCAGGCAGCTTAGTTCTTCCAACGTCCTTAAAAAGCCATTTCATCCACACAACATCCATTTAAGGTGCAGAAGCAGTTTGGCAGGTAGTCCAGTACATACAGTGTACCAGGTCGCGTGTGCAGTGCGCACAACAAAAGCGTGAAGAAACCGTTCTTGTAGTTTTCAGAATGGCATTCAGCTCTCCATCCTGGGAATTGTGAGTTCAGTGCCTTGGCAAGGGCTACGGGAGCCTGCCAGTGTCGATGGTGGCTGCACCAAGACAGATGGCGTGCTTGTACTAACAAGCAACATCAGCACCAGCGGCTCGCCTTTATCTGGCGTTTTCCCACGACGTCCATGTACCATAGTTGTGGTCAGGCATCTCTCTCTGGCACACATGACGTCCACTGACCTGGGGGGCGTTGTCCAGGCGGTAGCGTGGCGACACGACAGTCTGAGATGGCAGCCGGCGGTCTAGGCCCTCGCGTCCCAGATAGTACTGGTAAGTGAAGCATGCAGCATTGGGCGGCTACAGCCACTGCGTTATATCTCCCCAAACTCAGGACCTCAGCCTACAAAAAGTTAAGAGGGTTGAAGACAACAACGGCTATCCAACGGATGGTGGAGTGTCTGCTGGTTACGGTAGATGTTTCAATCCCCTGAAGGGGCTCGAAAGGCGGGTATAAACGACGGCCAAGTGGCTGTTTGGCTGACTGATGACGAAGGATGGGCCACTGGTTGGCGTAATGCTGCGCTGATGGGTCATTTTGAGAATCTCCCCACACATAGACATAGCATGCGCAGCATTATGCAGGTCGTCAGCTCTATGCCTTCAGAAAGTTAATTGAACCACTGCGTTCCAAAATTCGCTGCCGTCACAAAGACACACAACAGTTCAGGGGGGGGGGGGGGCAGAACGTTACTGTACGGCTTTGGGCACTTACCTGGTCTGTAGTTATCGTGTATCTCTTGCCCAGCAGAAACTCCCAAAAAAATGTGACTCCAGTATATACGAAGGGTAAAAGGATGGAGCCGCAAAATTAGAGACCAGTATCATTAACTTGGGTTTGCTGCAGAATCCTTGAATATATTCTCAGTTCTAATATAACTTTTGCGCCCTACTCTGGAGTACTGCTATGCGGTGTGAGATCCGCATCAAGTGGGACTGACGGATGACATCGAAAAAGTTCAAAGACGGGTTGCTCGTTTTGTATTATCTTGAAATAGGGGAGATAGTACAACAGACATGATACGTGAATTGCATTGGTAATCATTAAAACTGTAAGTAGGCTGTTTATGTTTTCTTATTGGCAATGTTACGTAGCGCTCTGTATGAAAATCACTGGCTGTGCTGTGTGCAGTCTGTGGCTAGTTTGCATTGTTGTCTGCCATTGTAGTGTTGGGCAGCTGGATATGAACAGCGCGTAGCGTTGCGCAGTTGGAGGTGAGCCGCCAGCAGTGGTGGATGTGGGAAGAGAGATGGCGGAGTTTTGAAATTTGTAATACTGCATATTATGAACTGCTATGTATATTATAATTTTTCAACACTATTAAGGTAAATACATTGTTTGTTCTCTATCAAAATCTTTCATTTGCTAACTATGCCTATCAGTAGTTAGTGACTTCCGTAGTTTGAATCTTTTATTTAGCTGGCAGTAGTGGCGCTAGCTGTATTGCAGTAGTGCGAGTAACCAAGATTTTTGTGAGGTAAGCGATTTGTGAAACGCATAGGTTAATGTTAGTCAGGGCCATTCTTTTGTAGGGATTTCTGAAAGTCAGATTGCGTTGCGCCAAAAATATTGTGTGTCAGTTTAAGCACAGTCCTGTATAAATTTTTCTAAGGGGATGTTTCATATGGCGACCCTGCCAGAATACCTCACTGGCATCTTCTGATTTTTTCTTGTAGTTTGTGTAATTAGTGTAGATTTTGTTTATTGCTAGCGCGTAATTGTAGAGAGAATCTCCTTTGTAGTTGCAGCCTTTCATTGTTGTACAGTAAAACAGTTGTGGCATGCATGTAGATTTGCACCAAGCATTTCGCAGCTGCGTTTGCAATTAACGAGATATTATTTTCAGTGCTATGTTAATGTGTTCTCTTATTGTTGCTCTTCAAATTGCGTTTTTCTGTGATATCGTGTGAAATATTGTGACAATAATGGCGTGTGAAAAATGTAATGCTCGGCTCCAAAGTAAACTGAGAAATGACAGTGAAGACGAAAGTAGTGTGTTAGCGCTACCGAGTAATGAATTAACTAATGTTCAAAGTAGTAATTTGGTAATTGTACATAGGGAAATGGAGCGGGCTGCAAACAATGGTGTAGACAGTGAAACAGGTAGTGAACAGGGGAGCATTATCGATCGATTGGTAGGCAACAGCTCGCCTCAGGAATCCGAAATGACAGGACAAAATTTCGCAAATATTGTAGATTGAGGTTTTGCGTCCTCACCGTCTTCCCAAATAAGTCAAGACACATTTTCTGCTTGTCAAAATGTGAATGTTGCCGGTGCAAATTCACTGCCGAAAAGCACTGAGGAACATGTTTCAGACACCAGTGCACTGTTATTACAGTTAAGGCAACAAATGGGATAAAAGCTTCAAAGGTTAGACACAATGGAACAAAATCTTCAAAGGTTAGACACAATGGAACAAAATCAGAGACAAACACAGCAACAGTTAGACACAATGGAACAAAATCATAGACAAACACAGCAAAAGCTTCAAAAGTTAGACACCACACTTGAACAAACACGTGAAGTTTAACTACTGAGTTACATAACATTGAATCGAAATGTCAAAAAGTCTATAATGACGTAAAAACACAAATTTGTGAGCATTTTCAACCTATTTTTTCGCGGCATGAAAATGCATTACAGAATCACGAAGCAGCCATAAAAGAACTGCAAACTATTGTTCATCAAAATCATGAGACCCTGCAAGCTAAAATTGACTCAGTTGCATCTACCGATTCGGTTACGCAACTTGCAAAAACTCAAGAAAACTTAAAGGACACAGTAGATACTCTGAAAATTGGTTCAGAAAGACACATGGAGGAAATTAATTCATTATCAGAGAAAGTAGTTGAACTTTCGGATCAGCTAAATAATTTATCTACGAAGGTAGATGATAATCTGAATGACACAAAACCGGTAGTCTTTAATAACACAGAAGAGTGCGAACAAATTAGGAAACTGAAACAAAATCTGAATCAAATTAATACGCAACACCAAAGAGAAATCCGCGAAGTACAAGATCAGCTGACACAGGTAATACAAGAATTACGTATTTCAGAGGACACTCGTGCTCCAATACGGGAAGAGGGACATAGAAATACGGAACAGCCACAAAATAATAACAGAGGGCACTTCGGAAATTATGAAAGAAATTGGCAAGGTACACCGAATTTTGAGATGGAACCGCCGAAACGACGTAACAATGACCGACATGCGACTCGCCGACATGATGATTTTGACTATAAGCTGTTCATTACTACACGTAAATTCAAAACATTTAAGAATTCCGTCAACGACATTCATCCACAAGCATGGCTTCATCAATTCTCTCATTGTTTTCCTCCCAACTGGTCATTAGAACACAGATTAGAATTTATGTGTGGCTACTTAGAGAATGAACCAGCTGTAAGAATATGATCGGTCATTCACGATTGCCACAGTGAAGGAGAATTTTATCATGCCTTCCTCTCAGCATATTGGTCTCAAGCTACACAAGACCGAGTAAAACATAGGATCATGATGATGAAACACTTTGAACGATCTGAATTTTACAGTCTTGTCAAATATTTTGAAGACATGTTGCACAGGAATCAGTATCTTTCAAACCCATACAGCCCCTCAGAACTCATCTGCATTTGCTTAATCAAATTGCCTGTACATTTACGACATATTATTTTAGCAGGACGTTGCAAAGACGACATTGAAGCTTTTCAGGGACTGTTACAAGAACTGGAAATTGACACTGACAATCGCGGAACGCGAAAACAGGAACACAACAATTACAGGTCACATCCGTCGCAATTCCGCGATGACAGAAATAACGAGACACGACAAGGCTATTCTTACAACGCAAATCGTGACCAAAACAGACACCACCCATATGACAACCGTTGGCAGACTAATAGTTACAGAGAAAGATCGCTTTTCCATAGTAATGAATGTGACAGAGACAACCATAGAAACAGACAATATGGGAACCAAAACATTTATTATTATGGGAGACAGAATAACTTTAGACGCAACGGTCCAGCGTGCAGTTACGATTCAGGGATAAATTCTCCACCACTTAACCAACAAGAAAGAAACTACAGGAACTACCGACATGACGACAGACGATGTGATCGTAACGACAGACCTGAATTGCATCAGAACTGGCGGAATTTAGACAGGGCAGGGCCCTCTCCCAAGGTGAATTGGTGGAAGTTAGGTCTCCTAATCCCAGGAACGATGCGCGCCAACAAAGAAACAGACAATGACTCGCACCGCAGGCAGCCACGTGCGCCGGCTGGCTCAGAGAAAAATAACATAGACGCTAACCTTGAGCAAATTTTAGCATTCCTTACCGATGTATACAACATGATAATTGCGTTGAAGTTGAAACTCTGCGTACTAGAAAGAGTAAAGGTTTACACCACATTTCACATATAAAACCGTTTATTGAAAGATAATCTGCTTTTTAACTTTGTCTTTGCCATATAACTTTTCACTTTACATTACCAGTATGCTTTGTCAGACTTAGTATCTGTTAACATGCAACAGTGTTTGAAGTTAAATATCCAGTCAAGAACCAAGAGAACTTATTTAAACAGAAATTACGAATTCATTGTTATAGTGAACGGACGACGCAGTGTTGTTGTTTGTACGTTCTTGCTTGTTAGTTGCACGATCGCGTAACGACTATGAGGCTCACATACTTGGAACATATACTGGCACTGCTAATGAGATTTTCATGCAACATTTTGGTTTGCTTGAGAGTGGATTCTGGAGTTGAAGTGCTTTCCGTGAAATGCCAGATGACACAGTGGTTGGCTTGTGTGACAGTTATACGATTTTATCATGACGCTGCTAATGAGTGACGATTTACAATGTTGCTTTTGCGGTGTATCTGTTTTATATCTGCACAGTTTTTTCTGAATTCTTCTGTAAAGTGAGTCATGTTTTAGTGGTGACTTTTGTGCTATGGCTACAAGGAGGCAGCCTTTTCCGTAGGACAACAATACGTTACAGCACAGTACATTCCTCATCACGGCAATAAGTGTAATAACTAAGATATCTATATGCAAAGCATTTCACTTATGTGTATCATGAGGTAAGTACATTGGCTTCTGCAGAACTTAGATTTCGGAGGACAATAACTACAACACTTCCACAGAGATTATCTTACAACGAGACGCACATTTAGTGCTACAGGACACGTATTTGATTGATTAATTTTGTACTTAAATCATTTATTTTTAAATATATTTGAATTACAATGATACAAAGGTTTTCCGTAATCCATTTCATTCCATTGTAGTAATCTGTAACACCTGAGGGTATAATTACATTAATCCTCAGGGGGGTACACGCTTACTTTGTGTACCATGTGTTTGGCAAGCACAAGGAGCCCTAGCTAATATGGTATTTGCTTATACCACTTTACACATCGGTACCATATTTCTCTAACACATAAATTACACAGCTATCTGATTATTTAACAGAGAAACAAAAATTTTTTACTACATCAGTGACCCATGTTTACGCAATTACACAGTTGGGTACCTTCACATTTATGAAATTGTAATTTGTCCGTACTTTGTGAACTGTTCATATTTTTTCGGAACCATTGTGATACTATGAGAGCTTTGAATGATGTATTTGGTATGGGATCATGATTTTTAAAGTACGTTTGAGGCAGATGACACTACTGAAATGAGCAGAGAATTTCCTTTAGGTTTTGAAATTATTGGAGGAAGCTACGACGATTTTGAGAGTTGACTGAGGTGTTATGATGTTATTATTATGATGACTATGTGTATTATGGTGTTGCGGTATGTTAATGATCAATAAGCTGATGCTATATGAGTTATTTGATTATGCTACATATTTATAATGATGAAATATCGAGGAGTGTCGATGGATATGTATATTTGTAATAAGGTAAGGAATAATGAGTAGTGGTTAGGGACTCTGATTTATGAAAAGGATGTTGGAAACCAAGAAACTTACTTTAAGATTTACGAAATGTGTGTGTATATGCGTGAATGTATCACAATGCCGGCGAAAATATTTTGGACACTGTTATATTTATAGGATTTTGTTTCTACACATTTGCAACGTAAATTCTTGACCTGTGAAATATTTTTATATGAGACTGTCACTGTAGCAGAAACTGCTGTCGTAAATATTTCCGTAAGAAAGTTAAGTGGCCACCTGCACGTAATGTTTCGTGGGTACCCAGCTGTGCCAGATGGCTGGAGAAAAAGCCATTAGTGTGTGCCTTTTCAGAAGCACAGGTAGAAAAAAAAGGGAGGCCATTAACCTCGCTATGGACATTCCTTTATAGAAAGCACCACAAATACGACACGCTCATTACTTGGAAACATTCTTACATCTGCTCACCTGATTATGACAAGTATCTTTCTACAAGAGTTGAGAGATTTTTTTACTACGTTATGAAATGCCATATGGCTAATGAATGATGTTTCATGGCTTCCTTTGTACATATTTGCTTATTTTCTTTAATATCTAGTTCCTAGCTGCACTGCAGCATTGGTTAAAATAAAATTTTATAGATGTACTAATATAAATATTTTATGCCTACAGATCCAGTAAAAAAAATAACTGTATGATGTACTTAAAAAAAACGAAGGAGGACAAAAACATTTCACAGGAATTGCATACAGAATTTTCTTTTCAAGAACTTGGTAATTTCTTTTGTAGAATTTTGCGGTGCACCACTTTAATTACATAGACATTAAGAGGTGAATATACATTTCCCTTGTCTGCATTATTGTCTTTAATGTTTTTTTCTGCTTGAGCTATGTCATGTTTAGATATAAGTTATTTCATTTCCTGTTGCTGTTTGCCAGGCATAGTGTTACTGAATTTGACTTTGTGTTACTCTTCTAAGCCAGTTTACTACTGATTTGTTTTTCTTGTTTGCTGAACATTGCCTGATATTAGTTGTAATATTGCAATGGCTTTGCTAATTTCTATAATGCTGCTTGCTTCGCAAATCTGCATTTTTTCATTGCTGTTTGCGTTAATTGTTTTGTGCTGCTGCATTGCCTCGTCCCTTAGTTTAGCATCTGAGCTCAGTAGATTTAAGTTAGCTTAAGAGGGGGTAGCCTATAAGAGAATGAGTAGCGATGAATTTGAAGAAATGCACTGAGAGGTTATACGGGAAAAGTACAGAAAGCGGGTATAGATATGACTTTTGGAAATAATGAAGAACGAAATTTCAAATCACCAGTTTTCTCCTCCGATTGCGAAAACATTATGTTGTCACCCACCTACATAGGCAGAAATGATCATCACGATAAAATAAGAGAAAGCAGGGCTCTCACAGAAAACTTTAAGTGTTCGGTTTTCCTCGGGCGCCGTTCGAGAGTGGAACGCTAGAGAGACAGCTCGAGTGTGGTTCATTGAACACACTGCCAGGCACTTAATTGTGAATAACAGAGTAATCACGTAGATGTACAACAAACTTCCTTGACACTGAGAAGCTTATATCCTCGATTCAACACGGTTTCAGAAGCCATCGCTCTTGTGAAACTCAGCTTGCCCTTTTCTCACGTGATATACTAAGAACTATTGATGAATGGCAAAAGTCAGATTCCACATTTCTAGATTTCCGGAAAGCATTTGTCACAGTGCCACATTACAGGCTGTAATGAAGGTACGAACATATGGAATAAGTTAGCAGGTCTGTGAGTGCTTCGAAGATTCCTTGAATAATAGAACCCAGTATGCTGTCCTCGGCGGCGAGCGTTCATCAGAGACAGGGTTACCTCCCGGAGCGCCACAGGGAAGTGTGATAAGACCGATGTTGTTCTCTACGTACAAAAATGGTTTGGTGGACAGATTGGGCAGCAATCTGCGGGTGTTTTCTGACGATGCTGTGGTGAACGGTAAGGTGTCGAGGTTGGGCGACTGCAGGAAGGTACAAGACGACTTAGGCAAAGTTTCCAGTTGGTGTGATGAGTGGCTATATGTAAGATGCGGATGAGTAGGAAGAACAAACCTGTAATGTTCAGATACAGTATTACTAGTGTCCAGCTGGATACATTCAAGTCGTTTAAATATCTCAACGCAACGTTGCAAAGCTATATGAAATGGAACAAGCATGTGAGGATTCTGGTGGGAAATGCGAATCGTCAACTTTTGTTTATTGGGAGAATTTTAGGAAAGAGTGGTTAACCTGTAAATGTGACGTCATATAGGACGCTGGTGGGACGTATTCTTGACTTCCGCAAGAGTGTTTGGGATCCGTACCAGGTCGGACTGAAGGAAGACATCGAAGCAATACAGAAGCGAGGAGGAAAAATCAAATGTGTGCGAATTCCTAAGGGACGAAATTGCTAAGGTCAACGGTCCGTAAAATTACACCCTACTTACACTAACTTGTGCTAAGAACAACACACACCCATGCCTGAGGGAGGACTCGAAACTCCGGCGGGAGGGGCCGCGCAGTCCGTGACATGAGGCCCGAAACCGCGCGACCACTCCGCGCGGAAAGATGCGAACTGCTAGATTTATTACTGGCAGGTTCGAGCAACACGTAAGGTATACGCAGGTGCTCAAACGGGAATCCCTCGAGGAAAGGGAACATTCTTTTCGAGAAACACCATTGAGGAAATGTAGAGAATCAGGATTTAAAGCTGACTGCCAAACAATACTACTCGCTTCCCACGCCCAGGTTCCCGGGTTCGATTCCCGGCGGGGTGAGGGATTTTCTCTGCCTCGTGATGACTGGGTGTTGTGTGATGTCCTTAGGTTAGTTAGGTTTAAGTAGTTCTAAGTTGTAGGGTACTGATGACCATAGATATTAAGTCCCATAGTGCTCAGAGCCATTTGAACCATTTGAACCAAACAATACTACCGGCGGTGACATACATTTCACGTAAGGACCAGGAAGATTAGAAATGAGAAATTGGGCTCGTACGGAGGCCTACACTCTGTCTGCGAGTGCAACAGGGAAGGAAAGGACTAGTAGTGGTACAGGGAACCCTTAGCCACGCACCATACGGTAGCTTGCGGAGTATCTATGTAGATGTAGATGTAGATGCCCGTTGTCCAAGAAGCATGACTTCTGAAATGACACGAGCCGTCACTTGATGTGAAAGCCATCTTTTTACAGACAGCGTTGCCGCTTGAGAAATGATTTGCTTGTTTCTGTGTCGTGCAGCAGGAGTGCTTGCTACTACTTGTCTAGCTAGATCCTTCTTAGCTTGTGTTTTCTGGTTGCTTCTGTCAGAACGAACTTCCGGCTTTGTAGGTTGCGGTGTCCGTGAAGGAATGGATATTTAAGAAATAGCATACGCAGTACAGTGGATGGTCTCCTGGGTGAGGAAGTGCGAATGCGGAGTGTGCGCCCTGGCTGTCCGTGCACTGTTGATATCGGCAGTGAGTCCATGGTTGTGGTGGAAGGGGTGATGCGTGTTGTCTCCTGCCATACCTGCCCCGTGGTCTCTGTTCTGTAATATGGTGCTGGGCAGAGATTCGTAAGAAAGCCGATACTGGAACGACTACACGCAGAATACTGGACTGTAATAGTGTGCCATACTGCTTGTGTGGGCTTGAACTTTTGTGGACGCTGTCCATTAAATGGTGATTACTGCCCCCCCCCCCCCCCGCCACTCCCTACAATTCTCTCTCTCTACTTGCGTTCTGTGCAGGTGATAAGCGACAGTATTATTACTGGCAGAATACCCGCAAGCATAGTAAGTCTCACTCATATTCAACCGCAGCTCTGCGAGAGCAATTTGCGTACTGATATTTTGGTTCGCCTGTGTTATTCGTTGATGGAATGATTTCTCGTGTCATAAGTGACAGCCGGCCGGTGTGGCCGAGCGGTTCTAGGCGCTACAGACTGTAACCGCGCGACCGCTACGGTCGCAGGCTCGAATCCTGCCTCGGGAATGGATGTGTGTGATAGGTTAGTTAGGTTTAAGTAGTTCTAAGTTCTAGGGGACTGATGACTTCAGAAGTTAAGTCCCATAGTGCTCAGAGCCATTTGAACCATTTTGATAAGCGACAGTATTATTATTGGCAGAATACCTGCAAGCATAGTAAGTCTCACTTATATTCAGTCGCAGCTCTAAGAGAGCAATTTGCGTATTGATATTTTGGTTCGCCTGTGTTATTCGTTGAAGCAATGATTTTTTAAAATTATTTCTATTGTCCTATGAAAGTTACTATAAGACTGTGTATTCAGGCCCAGCTGGTTTTGTAAGTGGGTTGTACTCTGCTTAATGGAACATACTGAGTTGCTGCCGGCGAATTAGACTAATGTATTAACCTCAAAAAATGTGGCTTGCATTAACTCGTAATAAAGGCATGCTAAAATTGTTGCATAATTGATTTTGTCTCTCGGCATCGCAGTCGCATGTCAAATTTAAGCAAATACAGTATGCTTGCTGTAGTGTAAAAGAAAAGGAATAATACTTGTGACGCACTAGTTAAACTATCATGTCATTTGAACTGTTTACCGTATTAAAAATTGCGTGGTGAAATTGCGTGGTGTCTGTTCTTTTCAACATGTCCGAAACAACAGACACACCGCAGAATCCGCCGCTGTGATGTATCTTGTGTGAATCAATGATGCAGGGGAGGGAGGGGGGAGGGAAGAACAGGAAAGGAAAGGAACTGACGATATCATCTTTAATCGGAATCAGCGGTGACGAGTAAAAGTGTGTTCCCGGCTTCGAGTCCCAGCCTGCTATACATTTTCAGTCACCGCTGCTGATCCCACGTAAAATCCCAATGTAGCTGATATTGTCAGTTGTTCACTTTCCTTTCCTTTCTCCGCCCTCCACCTTCAATTTACATAATGAAAATTTCTTCTTAGGTCATAAATTTCGACTTCCATTTATCAAATATTTTCAGAACTGTTGAAAGCCTCGTAACAACTACGACTCTGTACTATTGTACATATAAGTAATTCTTTTCATCTGATTTTACGATAAACTTGTGTAAGTGATGTTCTGATTTCATTTCTTTTTGTTTCATGCTATTATGTTAAAGAAAGCTGTAAATCAGATTCAATGTGAATATTAATGTTTAGGTCAAATGTCAAGCAATATTGTGACAGAATTGAAGTCTAGCAAATGTTTAGACTGTTGTAAGATGTTTAAAATTGTAACTGTGCGTCTGGTCCATACATAGACAATGTGTTAGGATATGTAGAATGCAAAACCTCGGGTGAATACCCGGTCTGTCAGGGAGCGCGGTCAAATGCGCGCGGGCACTGCGCGGCACAACGGGGACAGTAGCAGTTGGAGTTTGCCACTAGTTTGAGCAACACCTTCTGGAAGACATAGCTTCACTGAGCGTCGGGTATGCCGTTCCAACGCTTACACAGCATGGCAAAATTCCATAGGCACTAAATGGAAAAGTATTGCGACGCTAAGAAGAATTAAAGTGCGGATAGGTCAAGAGCCACAGTTGTGGTCATAGGTGTGCTCTGTGCCTCGCCACTTTGCGCCCGCCAACCGCCGCATCGATACTAGCTGGTTGAAACTTTTAGTACTGTATTCGTATGGATCAAAGAGTAAACTGTGTATGTTTGGTGCAATAATAACCTAAATTTTACCAGAACTTTTCCATCATTTAATTATCCTCACAACTAAGCTAGACAGGGTCCTTCCCAAACGTTGTGCAATCCGAATGTCCCGAAATGAAAATTAAAAATTGTGTTAATAATCATTATTTGCGGAACTAGCTATTTTAGAATGATGTTTAAAGAAATGTTTTGTTAATGAACCAGTAAATGAATAGCGAAGGTCTAATGAAGTCGAAAGATAACTTTAGTATTGATATGTTAATGAAGTTTATTATTTCGAGACAGATTTAAAGGCATTTAAATGAGCAGTAAATAAGATGAAAAGAGTAGCAACTTATATACTGGAAATCTTGAATGAATAATAAATTCAGTAATCATTTTTTTTAATGCAGCCATCATAACAGTTTCAGGGTCCCCCACTCATTCATTTGAATTCTGAAGTGTTCTAAATTGGTTTGACCAGCAAAAGTTAAAGTTAATATAAAAGTCAAAATTTATCAGTGTTTTATCTTTAGCAAAATTGACAATTTGTTTGTGGCATGAAAGTACAATTTCTAGGGTAACCTATGCCCGATTGTGATCAGATTAATAGACAGTGTAAACGTTATAATGTAGTGTTATGTATTCATGATTTTCCATATCAGTACAGAACGTGAAACTATCAGTTCAATAGATTTTCTGGTTCTAAAATTCTACTATCTTATGCAGTGTTACAACTTGTTGTTTTTCATGAATATATACCAACTTGTACAGGGAAGAAACTCACTTAATGACTAATTAGGCTGGCGGCCATATTATTGTCATATTGGTAGCACCTTCTGGTTTGCTTTTGATCCATCCAGACGTGTATTTGGATTTCCAACTTACTTGACGGATCATTGTTATTACAGAGTGGATGTATGTCTGATTTGCCACCAATCAGGTACACGCGGTCGTTATCTATGCAAAAATCCTTTGTCATAAGGTGAATTCCGCTCACTTACCATAGCACAGGCTTTAACGAGTATTGTGTCAGGAATTACAGCTTCACCTTGTCAGTTGATCATGTACATTGTTTTGTGTGAAAGTGAAGGTACCTTAGAATGTAAGATTGCATCTTTAATAGTTTTAATGAGCTATATTTAATGCCATGTATGGTTACACACTAATTTACATAAGAAAAAGTTCTTGTCAGGTCATTAATTTCATTTTCATTTATTAAGCATTTTCAGAAGTGCTTAAGACCTCAACTTGCTCAATTGATCATGAATGTTGTTTAGTGTGTTAGAGAAACTGTCTTAGAATACAAGACTGCATCTTTAAATTTATCAGTATGGTATACTTGATGTCATGTGTGGTTACGTACTAACTTAGCCAGTGGATATGGTTGGAAATTATTATTTCCAAAAGATAGTTAGTTTTTACTGGGTTCAGCTCAAACCTGTTTTCCAACTCGCTACCTGCCTTTTCAGTGGTAGCAGAGTGTGCTGGTGTTAAGTTGGCAGTGCGTTCTGGTCCAGTTCCGTAATACAGAAGATTTAAATGTATGTACTGTATATTTTTCAAAGTTTCACGTGAGCGTAATGCTCCTTGTGCAACGGTACAGAAGGACACACTGGGCTTTTCGTGTATAACTAAGGGAAAATTACAACACGAGCTTTCGTACATGGGGTGAAGCCTATAAGCGCACGCTAGCTTGCGCTTGTAGGTGATGGAGACACTAAACGTTTATAATGTCATCTCTCTTGGACGCATATGTGCTACTTACGACAACTTTGTAAGACCTGGGTGTTATAGGCAACTATTAATATCACCATTGTTTGGCTTGATGTTGTAACCTGTATGTGTCCTAAGATCCGATGATGGCGGCTTTAGTTTCGCCGAAACCGGTAATCATGGAATAAAGAGAATACTAGTTTATTGTTTTACATGGATCACTATTTGTGATACACGATGAACTGGGACGTAACGATTGCCTCTGAAGGCATAATTGTGGCAAGTAACGCTTGCTCAGTATGCGACAGCCTCGTGGCAAGTGTCCAAGCTAATATTGAACACCAAATGTGCCCAGGTCTGTAGAATACAAGCAGAATTAAACCACTTGTTTAATCTTATACAGGATATAAGTTTATTTCGCTGTGATCCTAAGTTGAAACGAGTAATTGAAGAGTTGCGTAACAAAGTTATTCGTTCGCCGCTAGACAGTAATATGCTACATTTGCAAGAAGGTTCGGAAGGGGGTGAGGGTTGAATTATTGCTCAAGGTAAGCGTAAAAAAGAAGCTGAAGTCAGGGGAAGAGGTTGCATATGGTCATCGAAGTTGCTTAAGAAGGCGTCGAATCCACTACGGTCCATAGTGCCGAATGTGTCAAGTCTGGAATGAAAAGTAAAACAACTAGTGCCGCCTTTTTCGCATTTGATTTATGCACACAACAAGTTTCAGTGTTCCATTACAACATCTTCAGGGTGCTTGACCACAGTACAGCCGAGGGATCAAATCTTGTTGCCGGCCGCAGTGGTCTCGCGGTTCTAGGCGCTCAGTCCGCAACCGCGCGACTGCTACGGTCGCAGGTTCGAATCCTGCCTCGGGCATGGATGTGTGTGATGTTCTTAGGTTAGTGAGGTTTAAGTAGTTCTAAGTTCTAGGGGACTGATGACCACAGATATTAAGTCCTATAGTGCTCAGAGCCATTTGAACCATTTTTTGAAATCTTGTTTGTAGTCGCAACAGGCACCAATATTAAATAACTGGTGTCCATAGCTCTCTGGTTTGTATGACACTATCCTTCCTTTCATCAACCGACGAATAGCGTGTTGATGAACGAAGGCATAGTGCCATGTTAACCAGAGGTTCACTAGATTACTTTAGGTTATGTTACGCTGGGACATATAATATTTGTTCTTTCTACTGTATTAGAGTAGGAAAATGAGAAAGAAAGGCTGAGAATATTTGTAACATCATACCTGCTTGACAAGCATTTCCACCACAGACCTAAGATACGTAAAAGAAGAACATTCAGCTCAAGAGGTCAAGAAACGCCCAAAAGTTAAATGAATAGTATTTGACTCCAAATTTCATTTATGAACAGTTTAGTAGGGATTCTCAAACAGCGCAAAAAGTGATCGAGCACAGAGATCTTGGTTAAATAATGAAATTACTCAACGGTATTTAAAAGAACTTTAACTAAACAAACACCTATACCATTCACACTTCCAAATAAGCCTGAACAATCCTACAGTCCTATGGAACACGTTATACTGAGAGGACACAGAACTAAGAAAATAGCAGAAAACACAAGCTAAACTAAATCTGTTTATTAGGGAAAAAACACAGGAATTGTCTCTCTCTCTCTCTCTCTCTCTCTCTCTCTCTCTCTCTCTTTTGCATACACACACACACACACACACACACACACACACTCGCACTCAAAGACAGTCGCCTAATTCAGGCATCCAACACACACTTTCCCGAAGAGTAATGAATCTCACTTAAAATCAGTTCAATGAAGCGAAATATAACAGCAGTTTGGAATTTCCAACAGATTAAAATTGTGTACTGTCCCAAGACTCGAAATCGGGACCTTTGCCTTTCCTAGGCAAATGCTTTACCGACTCGGTTACTAAATTGGGTGGAAGTACCCTACCGACTGAGGTACCCGAAGGCAAAGGTCCCGAGTCCAGCACACAGTTTTAATCTGCCAGAAAGTTTCATATTAGCGCGCACTCCACTGCAGAAAATTTTGTTGTGCAGAAGCTCTCCTGCGAACAGTGCAGAACTACCACTCCTGAAAGAAAGGATATTGCGGAGACATGGCTTAGCCACAGCCTGGGTGGTGTTTCCAGAATGAGATTTTCACTCTGCAGCGGAGTGTGCGCTGATAAGAAACTTCCTGCCAGATTAAAACTGTGTGCTGGACCGACACTCGAACTCGAGACCTTTGCCTTTCGGGGGTAAGTGCTCTAACAACTGAGCTATCCAAGCACGACTCACGCCCCGTCCTCACAGCTTTACTTCTTTGCAGTTGTTATTTTCTATTTGTAGCACTGCAACTGGCATTTTCTGCATCTTTTCGTGCTAACAGGGTGGTCCATTGATCGTGACCTGGCCAAATATCTCACGAAATAAGTGTCAAACGAAAAAACTACAAACAACGAAACTTGTCTAGCTTGAAGGGGGACACTAGATGGCGCAATGTTTGGCCCGCTAGATGGCTGTGCCATGGTTCAAACTGATGTCAATTGCGTTTTTTTTAATAGGAACCCCCATTTTTATTACATATTCGTGTAGTACTTCAAGAAATATGAATGTTTTAGTTGGACCCCTTTTTTCGCTTTGTGATAGATGGCGCTCTAATAGTCACAAACATATGGCTCACAATTTTAGACGAGCAGTTGGTAGCAGGTAATTTTTTGAAATTAAAATACAGAACGTACGTACCTTTCAACATTTTATTTCGCTTGTTCCAATGTGATACATGTACCTTTGTGAACTTATCACTTCTGAGAACGCATGCTGTTACAGCGTGATTACCTGTAAATACCACATTAACGCAATAAATGCTTAAAATGATGTCCGTCAACCTCAATGCATTTGGCAATACGTGTAACGACATTCCTCTCAACAGCGAGTAGTTCGCCTTCTGTAATGTTCGCACATGCATTGACAGTGCGCTGACGCATGTTGTCAGGCGTTGTCAGTGGATCACGATAGCAAATATCCGTCCACTTTCCCCACAGAAAGAAAACCAGGGACGTCAGATCCGGTGAACGTGCGGGCCAATCCACCTGTCATGAAATACGCTATTCAATACTGCTTCTGTAACAGTTGTGTTACTTAATGTAACAATTCTGCTACTAAATGTAACTGGGTTTTCTCCTTGATGCTGTCAATTGTCAGGATGAGCATTCTCAAGCATTCTGTCAGGGTGAAAATATTAAATAAATAAACTTTTCTCTCTTAACAACATGTGGGCAGGGTGGGTTCTTCCTTGGCTCGGGTATGAGGTAGAATGAAACAGCATTTTTACATAAGATAACTTTTATTGGAAGTTTCGTACAACTGTATCTTACTGGGGCGTTCTGGTTCGGAGAGCGGCAGCCGTGTCGTTTGCGTAGCCTTCTGCTGCGGCAGCGGCGGCGGCGGCGGCGTCTGATTACGCGTAGCGGTGTGTATCTCGTGTCGCCGTCTCGCCCAGCTGACCGGAGACGCGCAGCGCGAGGTGGCCCGTTTAATTATTGCGAGCGACGTCGTGCATCGGATGGTGATACCTTGAATGTGGCGTCCCAGAGTTTCTCTTCTCTAAGCGGCCGCGTGTGTTGTGCGTCGACCAGCGGAGCGGCGCGGCGGGGGAAGGCCAGTGTCCCGGACTCGAACCACGGACTCCCGCTTGCCAGTCTTCGGCTATCAGATCTTCATCCCAGCTCACAGGTGACTGCTGATGTGAGGCCGTCTCCTTCCCGTCCTCACGAGTCACCCGGGTGCGTAAAATCAGACTTCAAATACCTTTTAATTTCCGTCTTCTGGCGCTGAGGCTGCTGCTTGCTATTACATTACAGCGGCGGACTTGGTGCGTCTGTGCATGATGTAGTCTCTTCTTGCACGACGGTCTTCGGCACCGAAACTGACTTAAAACAACTGCTTCGCTTCTTCACTTCTTCGTCTTCTTCGTCGCTCGTCTCCGTCTTCGTCTCCGTCTCCGTCTTCATCTTCCGTCTTCGTCTTCCTCTCTCGGGCCCACTGCGTCTCGCGTATTTATTCACTTCAGTTTACTGGAGGTGAACGACTTCACGGCCATTGCCTCTTCTGTCACGTTGAAAAGATTGTCGAAGAATCTTCTTAACGTCGGTCATTGGCTCTTGGAATGTAGGCGAGGGCCTTTGCTCACATGCGACCAATGAGAAACACGTGAGCCGGTCATTGCCTCTTCTGTCACGTTGAAAAGCTTCTCGAAGAATCTTGTTAATGTCGGTCATTGGCTCTTGGGATGTAGGCGAGGGCCTTTGATCACATGTGATGACTGAGAAACACGTGAGCCGGTCATCGCCTCTTCTGTCACGTTGAAAAGCTTCTCGAAGAATCTTCTTAACGTCGGTCATAGGCTCTTGGAATGTAGGCGAGGGCCTTTGCTCGCATGCGACAACTGAGAAACACGTGAGCCGGTCGGGCGATGCCCTGACGGCTGAATCGACAGCACCCGCTTATGTGGAACTTGCTGACTTCACGGTCATTGTCTCTTCTGTTCTGCTGTTCTGCCCGCTGAATGCCAGTATGTAACTCTCTAAACTAAACCAAGTTTTTCATTTACATTCTAATTTCTAATTCACTTTGATTTCGCTAATTTATTTACTAAAGTACCACTCAACACTTCAACCGCACGCGACCTATGTGCCGGACATCCATCATGTTGGAAGTACATCGCCATTCTGTCATGCAGTGAAACATCTTGTAGTAACAGCTGTAGAACATTACGTAGGAAATCAGCTTACATTGCACCATTTAGATTGCCATCGATAAAATGGGGGCCAGTTATCCTTCCTCTCATAATGCCGCACCATACATTAACGCTCCGAGGTCGCTGATGTTCCACTTGTCGCAGCCATCGTGAATTTTCCGTTGCGCAATAGTGCATATTATGCCGATTTACGTTACCGCTGTTGGTGAATGACGCATCGTCGCTAAGTAGAACGCGTGCAAAACATCTGACATCGTCCCGTAACTTCTCTTGTGGCCAGTGGCAGAACTGTACACGACGTTCAAAGTCGTCGCCATGCAATTCCTGGTGCGTAGAAATATGGTACGGGCGCAATCGATGTTGATGTAGCATTCTCAACAACGAAGTTTTTGAGATTCCCGATTCTCGCGCAGTTTGTCTGCTACTGATGTGCGGATTAGCCTCGACAGCAGCTAAAACACCTACTTGGGCATCATCGTTTGTTGCAGGTCGTGGTTGACGTTTCACATGTGGCTGAACACCTCCTGTTTCCGTAAATAACGTAACTATCGGCGAACGGTCCGGTCACTTGGATGATGTCGTCCAGGATACCGAGCAGCATACATGGCATATGCCCGTTGGGCATTTTGATCACAATAGCCATACATCATCACGATATCGACCTTTTCCGCAATTGGTAAACGGTCCATTTTAACACGGGTAATGTATCACGAAGGAAATACCGTCCGCACTGGCGGAATGATACGTGATACGACGTACTTATTCGTTTGTGACTATTACAGCGCCATCTATCAGAAAGCGAAAAAAGTGGTCCAATTAAAACATTCATATATCTTTACGTACTACACGAATATGTAATAAAAATGGAGATTCTTATTAAAAAAAAAAGCTGTTGATATCCGTTTGACCATGGCAGCAACATCTAGCGGGCCAACCGTAGCGCCATCTGGTTTCCCCCTTCGAGCTGGACGAGTTTCGTCCTTTGTAGTTTTTTGGTTTGATGCTTATTTCGTGAGATATTTGGCCCAGTCACGAACAACGGACCACCCTGTATTGTCTGAATTTTGAATCAGGTTTATTCTAAGTGCAGCAGCACGATCATGATGCAGGCCGATGCCGGACGACGGGACGACAGGGCTCCGGCTGCTGCAGCCGTGGCTTCGAGATTGGGTCCGGCCAGCCTCCATGTGCATTATATGTCTCCTTGCATGGCTTGGAGCCATAGCGCTGCTGACCTTCCATCTGGTCCTGTCACAGAGCAACAGTTCATTTTCCACACATGACAGTATGCACCGGTATCTGCAGACGATGTGCGCAGGGCCTTCACTCACTGTCTGCGGCCGTTCCGCAGCAGAACAGAGTCGTAGAAGTAGAGTTAACGTGCCGCTAATGTCGGGGCCATGGCCTGTTGACAGACCAACGACCGCTTCCTTATCTGACGCCAGTAGCACCTATCCGTGAACCGACTCGGTCAGGGGTTTGTTGACCTAGCAGTATTATTGTTGTAATGTACATCTGTAGTTCAATAAAACATGTCTCTGTCAACAACATATCTCAGGGTCCCTCGAACGCATCACTCTGTGCGTTAACATTTGTCGCTCTTCAATGGTGTCTGCAGGGGGATCTTCAAATCTGTCACCAAGCCATTTGGAGACAGACAACTCTTACAATCTCCATTAGTGAACAAGAAAGATGACTGAACTACTGCAGCTGTGCAGTTTCATCGATTCGTCCCAGGGCGGTTGCAATCTCTTTGTTTTGTTTCCGTGTGAGTGCGAGATCATGGCAAATCAGTAGGTTTTGCCTGGCACTGATGTTGTGCTTGTGGATTCCGTATGTCACAGGTGAACGCAGACAGTATTTTTGAGATGGCGTAAATATGAGCGTTAATTTTCACTCAGTTCATATGGCACTATTGGTGTCACGAGCAAGAGGTGTAGCTCGTTGTCTAGTAGCATACAAGTTGTTAACCATTAGTAGCGATTCAGGAGGTGAAGCTAAGTTTATTCGTTGTTTCGATCTGTAGACCTAATTATGAGCAGCCATTCAGGGGTTGTAGTTAACTTACAGTGAGAAATACTACGTGAAATTTAAAATTTTCTCGGTGAAGTTCTAAGAGATTTGGAGACTGAGAGAGATTTCTCTTCGAACTTCGTCAGCTTCAATGGATCATCTTAAGATGACTGGCAGACATCTAGTCGAAATATCGTGGAGTGAAGTTTACGACGGCCAGGTGCAACAGCGAAATCGATTCGAGTAAGAAATACTATGTTACCTTTATGGTGAAGTCTTTTCGTAACTTGATTTTGTTTTGTGCAGAGCAAAGAGTATTGTAGGTGTTCAAGCGTGTAAGGTAGTAGGAACTGTTGGAATAGTGACATGTTTAAGTGTTTCTTTCCTGTTCTGTTTGCGTAATTAATAAGAGGTAGTCATGTCGTGATCAGTACCACAGGGAGCGCGGTTCTCGATACCAGAATAGGTTAACGCAGAAGGGGGATTGAGAATTTTGAGAGACGAAATAGATAAGATGCAACGGGACAATGCAAAGATGTCAAAGAGATGGGATGCGATTCAGGCTGAGCGGAAAGAAGTAGTTTATCGAAAATTTAGGCGTATAGAGAGAAGTTGTGGAGAGAGCACAGTGACTGGATGACCGAAAACAATTGCGAGGTCAATGATATTTGGATTACGCAGAGGATGGAAAGGAGGGAATGACAAGAAGTAGAGTGTAGCGAGAAAGCGGTAGCTGGGAAGGCCAAGAGTAGGCTTATTGATTGTTTGCTTCTTCCTGCAGAACACTCGACTTCTGTTAGTGTAATAAGGAAGAGTAAGGAAGAACATAGCAGATGGTTGGATGACCTTTTGAGTGGGAAGACTGAGGTACTTGTACATCGTGTCGTGAAACGAGTTCTGAAGGGATCCTGACATGCAAATATTATGTTGTTCTATTATATATGTGAGTGACGAATGAGTGTTGCAATGATATTGTAAAAATGTTGCTTCATTATTGGTTGTTCTCTTCTATGCTTTTCACTTTTCTGACTTGAAGGGTTTCTCTCCCTTCTCTTTGTGTTCCAAAATTTTGCTTTACTGTGGAAAAAGACTTAATGGAGAAATGGAAGTTTACTGTGTCTTTAGACTGATTTGAATTATGTTCAGTGCAGCTGAAGCTAACATGCCGAACACAGTAATTCTGATTGTTTGAAGTGCAAAATGTCCCAGAGTTGTAAGCAAACTGAGAAACGCAAAAGGACATGTGTTCGTCAATCAATTTTCGACAGAAATAAGTGTTCCAATGAAATAACATATTTTTATTTCAGTGTTGTCTTTTAAATGTTTTATGGCTCCAGTCTTCAAAGCAGTAATGAGGTATTTTTAGAATGGACTATGTCGTATAGATCGATGGTTAACTGCTACCGTGTTCAATGAAATCGATATCAGACTGTATAAGTCTTAATGGGACCTGGAATAAACTAAACAATTAATATTATTTGATACAAACAATTATCTATCCCCCTTCCTCGTTTCCTAATGTTGCCCACAAGTTCCCTCGACATTAATTTTTGTTTTGTGCGAAGTTAATATTTTGTTGGGTCGCTCCAGTCTATGATTTCCACCAAGAAACAGTCTTCCTGTTGCAGATTTCTGAAAGCAATATTGGCTGTCCCCTTAGACACAATCTGCAATTCCATACTAACGTCATCTACTGTTTCTTCGTATCATTCATTAATATGCTTTAAATGTAAAATATGAATAACATCACAGGATTACTGATAATGTAGTGGAAGGAGCAGTTGTTTATATAATTCTAACCTCGTATCTTGATACGGTTCCTGCTTGTTCTTAACTCGACATACAATGAACCCAGGATCTGAAGGTTACTATGTTCCCAAGCTTGTAGTTATCATGTGGACTAGGAAATCTTCAGCGAGAAAAATCTGGAACACAAGAATGTAAATACGATTTCACAAATTTGTTGTAACTTCAAGGGCGCATCGTTGTGTGAAGTAACTAGAAAACAAGCCCGCCCACACGCCAGGCTGGCTGCGCGGTCTAACGCGCTGCCTCCCGGGCGGGAAGGCGTGCCGGCCCCTAGCACGAATCCGCCTGGCGAATTAGTGTCGAGGTCTGGTGTGCCGGACAGTCTGTGGATGGTTTTTGAGGCGGTTTTCCATCTGATACGGCGAATGCTGGGTGGTTCCCCTTATTCCGCCTCATTTACACTGTGTAGGCGATTGCTGCGCAAACTCTGTCTCCACGAGAACATTTGGGGTTACATTCGTGTCTGGTATGAGAATTTCTCGTGGAGAGGGGGGGGGGGGGGGGAGGGAGGGGGTTCACAGGGGCCGAAGCGCACAGTAACCCTGGGTTCAGTATGGGGTGGATGTGGGGTGAATGGACTGCTGTAGCCTGTTGTGGGTTTGTGTACAACTGAGGGTTACTAGGTCCCCAGTTAAATACACAATACACATTACAACTACAAAATACAGTTCAATACAGGATATGTTTCCACTTTCCATATTAAAGCAATGACAACAGTGTTATGAAATTTTTATTTGTTTAAATGTAGTTTGATCGTAGTATAGTTTCAGGTTCAAGCACAATTGGTGATTGTGCTTCGGGCTCAGTGTCTTCCCTACTACTTGGCAATACTCCTACATGCGCCTGCTGCTTGTCATCTGAGCAGACTGTCAAGTCCTCTGGATGTACAGGCGGTTGCGACTTCCAGCGTGGAAATGTCAGCAAAATGAAGCCATCTCTTCCTCATAATGTATTCTTCAGACATTGGCGATGTAATATGGTGGAACAGAAAAGTATCAGAAATCTATGGTCGCTGAATGTGATGGCTACTTGAGGAATTTGATGAATAATAGGCACCAGTGTACTTGGATAGCTCACAGGAGGATAATATACATAGAAATTATTGTTGTTGGTGGAGTGAAGATCTACCTAATAATTTTGCAGAAAAGATATTTTATTGCTAAGACAACAAAACATGTCTGGCAAATGCTATTCTTTGTACTGATGATTTAACATGTACTATTTCACTTCTTTGAATCACCAGAGTCCTTCATATCTTCAGTGGTGCGAGGAGCATTTATCACGCGTGAAAATCAACTCACACTTTGACAACCGCTTTGCCCAAGTTCTCACCCCTGAGCATGCCAATGAAAGCTTTCGGCGTGTTCTGGAAGCCTTCCGTGACGGTCTCCTTGTACTTGAGTTTGCCCTCCTTGATCCACTGCGCCATCTCCTTGAACGCCTGGTCCCAGCTGTCCAACCAGCGCCCCACGAAGAACCCCTCCATCTTGAGCTCCTTCCCCACCATGTACCTCTGTATGACGGGCGCCAGCGGCACCTTCGACTCGTTGTACGACGAGATGCAGCCACACACGGAGATGCGGCCGCGGTGCCTCATGTTGGCGATCACCGCACTGCTCTGCTCCCCTCCCACGTTGTCGAAGTAGACGTCGATGCCATTTGGGGCAGCCTCCTTCAGAGCCTTCTCCACGTTCACCGTCTTGTAGTTGAAGGCGTGGTCGAAACCTAACTCCTCCTTCAGCCACTTAACCTGTGAATGCACAGAGAAAAATTACGTATTCACGTCCCACGCTCATGTGTCACACTGACGCCACCTGGAAAGAACGAAATTTTTGACATTAAAAACTTAACTTTTTATTGGTAACTACAGTGACAGAATAGAAAGAACGAAGATGAAATAGAAAAAGGTGAAATAATATCATCTGTTATTACTGATAGTTCAATATACGTGAAGGAAGTCTGATAGGACTGCTGTTGTTCACTATGTAGACAAATGACTTGGCAGACTCATTGGGCAGCAGTCTACCCCTGTTTGCTGCTGATGCTGTGGTGTAAGGTCGGTATCGAAGTTGAGTGGCAGTAGGAAGTTACAAGGCGACTCAGACGAAACTCCCAGTTGGTGTGATGAATGACAGCTAGCTCTAGGTGTAGAAAAATGCAAGTTGATTTGGATGAGTAGGAAAAACACACCTGTAATGTTGGGATACAGTATCACTAGTGTCATGCTTGACACAGTCAAGTCGTGTAAATATCCGGTTGTAAAGTGGCAAGGTGATTTGAAATTGAACGAGCGTGTCAGAAATGTTGTAGAGAAGGCGAATCGTCTACCTACGTTTATTGGGAGAATTTTAGGAAAGAATGATTCACCTGTGAAGAGACCAAAGATAGGACGCCGGTACGACCTATTCTCATGTACTGCTCGACGCTTTGGGAATTGTAACAGGTCTAATTGAAGGAAGACGTTGATGCAATTCAGAGGCGGGCTGCTAGATTTGTTACCAGTAGGTTACAACAACACGTAAGTGTTAGAAGATGCTTTGGGAACTCAAATGGAAATCCCTGGTGCGAAGGCGACGTTCTTTTCGAGAAACACTGTTGAGAAAGTTTAGAGTACCGGCATTTGAAGCTGATTGACAAACTATTCTACTGCCGCCAAAATGCATTGTGTGCAAGAACCATGAACGTAAGAGACGGGAAATTAGGACTCATAAGGGGGCGTATAAACAGTCGTTTTCCTCTCGTCCTATTTGCGAGTGGAACAGGAAAGGGATGGACTAGCAATGGTACAGGGTACCCGCCGACACGCACTTCACGGTGTCTTGCGGAACATCTATGTAGATATAGAGGTAGATGTAGAAGAGCACTTTGTCCTCTGTTATTTTCATAAAAATAATTTATCTCTTTTGAAAATTATATGTAAATACATCACACTCAAGAAGGCCATAGCAAACAGTAGTAGGAAATTTTATGCATGTACTAAAATCATGATGCGGTAATATAAAGCTTTACTGAAGGTGTCAAGGACCGAGGAAGCCAATGCTTACAACATGTATGATGCCTAGATATCAGTTGATTTATGGGTTTATCTTCCAGGACCCAAACTACTAACAATATAACACGCAGTGCTCTGAAGTTGAATTTCAGCAGAGCTCATCGACATTTCCTCATTATCTTCATGAAGGGTCAGTATGTTCCACTCGTTTCTTGCATAAATTCTACAACAAAACCAATGTCCGCATGTTTAGCTGAGTGGTCAGCGCGCCTGACTGCCCTGTAGTCGGCTCGAGTTCCATTCTCGACCGTGTCGAAGATTTCCTTCATTCGCGGACTGGGTATTAGGTTGTCGTTCTCATTATTTCAACAAAATCGACACGCAAGTCGCCCGATACCGCGTCATCTCGTAAAGACCTGCAACTCAGCGGTCGAACTACCCCAGGTACGGCCTCCCGGTCATCAATACCATACGATCATTTAGTCTTAAACCAAAAAAATGTGTAGCAGACACTTTTCTAGTCAACACCCTTGCCCTTCACAAACAATGTTTGTACTGAAGGAACTATCCGAGTACAGCTTAAATTCCACCAGTATATCTGTCCTACATTCCAAGCTACTTGGAAGATTGGCTGTACACCTCAACGCCTAACTCTTCTGATTGTAAGGAATGGGGGTACATGTCAGAAAGCTTAAAAAACACAAGGGAAAGAGAAAAGAGGAAATTTTAACAGTTCAGAATGAATGACCCATTGTGAAAAGAAACGCCTGTCTCCTGCCATTTTTCCATGATACCCTTTCTTTGAGCAATAGAAATCTTCCAGTTTGTGCAGTGGAGCTACGGTGAAGCTTCGAAAGAGAGCCGGTGATGCTGCGAGAATTGAAGCCGTGATTACGAGACATTAGTTAAGTCTAGATTGTTCAGTCTGTAAGAATTTTTCCTGCAGAAAAATTTTATACTCAAGTCTGGGTCAGGCAGATTATTTTAATACGCCACGAAGTTTCGAAACAATAGCGCTCATACTCCTGCAAAGTGAAAAATTCAATTGGTTCGCCGGCCACTGTGACCTAGCGGTTTAGGCGCTTCAGTCCGGAACCGCGCTGCTGCTACGGTCGCAGGTTCGAATCCTGCCTCGGGCATGGATGTGTGTGATGTCCTTAGGTTAGTTAGGTTTAAGTAGTTCTAAGTGTAGGGGACGTCAGATGTTAAGTTCCATAGTGCTTATAGCCATTTGAACCATTTTCAGTTGGTTCTGTATTATTGAAAGTGGTTACAATTAAACTTTTGCTGCTTGTGACGACACCTAGGGGTTACTGCTACTGTGGTTGGTCTTCTAGACAGCATCCATACGACCAAACCAGTTGCTTGTTTACCTGTGTTTGCTCGTAGTCTAGGTACTTGGGCTACGCACCGCTCAATTTAGAAGAAAAGCTCGTAACCTGTACCTATGAAGCTACAGTCAAATAGTACGAACATTAGCTAGATTTGCGAGTTAATAAAATAAACAGAACTACTGAATAAAAGTTCAATGTATCATTTAATGGCAATGGTTCTATTATAACATGTATAATTGATGTAGACGACAGAGAATAACATTGAACCTTGTTGGCTACGCAATTTGAAACGGTAGGCCTAAAATTTGGTTTTCTCCAAATGTTTTACGAAGTAGCCGAGTGACTTCACGAGCAATGTGAGATGGAACTCCATCGTACATCAAGACAGTTGAGACCAAGTACCGTTCTCCCGTAGAATAGGGATCACATGTTGGCGAGACAGATGATAGTAACGTGTGAGATAATAGTACGGTGTGCCGTTCACGCTGCGTGTCCTTGGGGTCTGAGTTTCTCAAAGAAGAGTGGAGCCATCATCAACCGTGCCGTAAAGCCACAGCAAACAGCGACGCTTTCACTATGCAGGAGAACTGAATTTCCTCATTGTAAGAGTATTGAAGTGCGAAATGCATTGTTTGTTAAAAATCATTGAAAAGCCGAGATCGCATATTTTTTTTATTAAAGACAATCGGTTTCAACAGTCTTAGCTGTAATCTTCAGGTCTTAATCTTCTTTTTGTAATAAAACATGTTCATTTTACGCTGACTTCTTGCACAAGACGTCAAGTAGATATAAGTCAGCACATCTTAAAAATTTGTCATAGCTAAAATATTTGAAAACACACAACATCTTGTACAAAAGAACACGTCTGTATACATATTGCTCTGTACCAAGCATCTGTGAAAGATATGTATGCGGACATGGCCTTTTGGACAAGTTTCTGTGTGTTTTCAAATATTTTAGTGATGACAGACGTTTATAATGTACCGAGGTTTATCCACTTGACGTCTTGTGCATGAGGTGAGCGTAAAATGAGCATATTTTACTACAAAAAGAATGTTTAGGACCTGAAGATGACAGCTAAGACTGTTGAAAACGGTTGTCTTGAACTAAAAAAATCTTCTGTGCGATCTTGGCTTTTTAATGGTTTTTAACAACTTCCTGAACGTTCGTTGGTGGTTTTGAACCCCAGATGCAACAACTGTGAGCGTTAATTGCCACAGTGAGCGTTAAGTGTGCTTCATCAGTTCACAAAACATTTAAAGACGACATGTCGATAACTTCAACCTCTGCAACAAACGTAAGAGCAAATCTACTCGAATGTCTGCGTTACGTGGTAGAAGTTGGACAGCGGTGAGAAGTTCGTACACATACCATTTCACAATTGCTTGCAACATTTCTCGAACGGTGGGCCATGGAATGTTCAACTTTCGTGACACAGCTGGTGCACTGCTTGAAGATCACACACTGCATTCAGCGTTCTCAGGTATGGTAACAATACATTCTTTAACAACTTGAGGAGCAATTTGCCACCGGCCTCTCCCAGAAGCAGTGGCCTAATCGCCAGTTATTTTGAACTTCCGAATCATATTCTTCAGCTCCGGTGCAGAAATAGGACCTCTCCGTATTCCTTTAATGTATCGGTGCTGCTGAAGATCGGCAGTTGTGTTATTGTTGTTTTGATAAAACAGCTTTATGAGTAAAGCGGTGACAACCTTACTTCTAAGGATCTCGCTTTGTCTGCTACCACCAGCAGCCATAATGGCGGTTAAAAGCGTAAAAATGGTCTGAGGAAAGGACCGAATCCGGTTGCTAACAAATAAAAATATCTGAAAATGCTATCGAGACTGTTTCTCATTTGATTTTTACGAGTAAAGCCATGTTCACCTCGTCCAGATCCGCGTTGACTGTCTGGAACTGTAACGCACACTGTTGCCTGCGTTCCAACCGTGCGTGGCCGTACTAGTACCGGCGCTTAACGGCAGATTATGGCACCAAAATTGCTAACGACGCAAATCCGGCAGCGCACAGTGTCAACATCATTCCATCTACACTGCTTCAAGTAGCGAAAGTTCAATTCGCACCAACATAGAGTAGTCAGAATTCCATGCAAGTTGCTCCAGCAGTCAGCAAGGAGTATGTTCCGGTCTCGTGATTATCAGCGATTGATCGAAATCGGTCATCATTTTCTTACATGAAATATTTTATGCGGTCTACACTGTTTTTACTAGATTATTAATTATAAGCATCCTGTATCACTACCCACATAGACATCAAAGATCCCCGGAGTGTTCATGGTATTGCCGACATACCGTCACAGCTTTTTGATTGATATCATGTCATTTATCTCAATCTGATGACTGATTGGCGTGGTTAACGATAATTACCAGTAAGATTCTGGCAATAGTCAGAAATCCATACCTATAAGGAAACGCAGGAAAGCAACTTATTTTGGCAACATCTTTCTAAATGGTTATCACTGTTCCAAGTCATCCAAGGGGTGTAGACGGAACCATGCACTTATACGATGACATTCACAGACACAGAATTTCCTACTCAGCAGCAAAATTAACGTCACTGTAACCTTGATAACAGAAGCAGAAAACTGAGAGAAGCAGGAATCTGAGAATATCATGGAGATGTCTTTGTATGTCCATCCTTTTCGCTGGAAATCTTGGGGCCACGACCGTTCACTATTGTGAGAAATTGAAACGCCTACAGCCATCCTTGTGATCTTATTTACTGTTTAGCTACCAGTTTCGGGGCTTCAGTCCACCATTTGCAGGTCCTATTTGATGCTCAAGGGATTATCACGGTCCATATACACACTATGTGATCAAAAGTATCTGGACACCTCCCAAAACATACTTTTTCATATTAGGTGCATTGTGCTGCCACCTTATGTCAGCTACTCCGTATCAGCGACCTCAGTAGTCATTAGGCATCGTGAGAGAAGAATGGCGCGCTTCGCGAAACTCGCAGACTTCGAACGTGGTCAGGTGATTGGGTGTCATTTGAGTCATACGTCTGGACGCGAGATTTCCAAGTTTCTAAACATTCCTGAGGCCACTGTTTCCGATGTGATAGTGAAGTGGAAACGTGAAGGGACACGTACAGCACAGAACAGTACAGGCTGACCTAGTCTGTTGACTGACAGAGACCACCGACAGTTGAAGAAGGTCGTAATGTGTAATAGGCAGACATCTATCCAGATCATCACCCAGGAATTCCAGTCTGCATCAGGATCCACTGCAAGTACTGTGACCGTTACGAGGGAGGTGAGAAAACGTGGATTTTATGGCCGAGCGGCTGCTCATAAGCCACGCATCACGCCGGTAAATGCCAAACAATGCCTCGCTTGGTATAAGGAGCGTAACGATTGGCCGATTGGACAGTGGGGAACCGTTGTGGGGAGTGACGAATCACGGTACACAATGTGATGATCCGAAAGTTGGATGTGGGTATTTGCGAATGCCCGGTAAACGTCTTCTGCCAGTGCGTGTAATGACAACAGAAAAATTAGGAGGCGGTGGTGTTATGGTGTGGTCGTTTCTTTTTCATGGAGGGGGCTTGCACCCCATGTTGTTTTCCGTGGCTCTATCACAGCACAGGCCTACATTGATGTTTTAAGCACCTTCTTGCTTCCAACGGTCGAAGAGCAATTCGGGGATAGCGATTGCATCTTTCAACGCGACCGAGCACTTGTTCATAATGGACGGCCTATGGCGGAATGGTTACACGGCAATAACGTCCCTGTAACGGACTGGCCTATACAATGTCTTGACCTGAGTCCTATAGAACACCTTTCGGATGTTTTGGAACGCCGACTCGTGCCAGGCCTCACCGACCGACATCGATACCTCTCCTCAGTGCAGCACTCCGTGAAGAATGATCTGCCATTCCCCAAGAAACATTCCACCACCTGAATCAAATTATGCCTGCGAGAGTGGAAGCTGTCCTCAAGGGTAAGGGTGGGTCAATACCATATTGAAATCCAGCATTATCGATGGAGGGCGCCACGAACTTGTAAGTCATATTCAGCCAGGTGTCCGGATACCTTTGATCACATAGTGTACGACGCATCACTGACCGATATAATTGGTCTACGCAGACTATCTGTTCAACATTTGACAGTTGATGGTTGGAGAGACGACATCACAGTTACTGATATTCTGCGTAAACCTACGTTGGCC
This sequence comes from Schistocerca cancellata, assembly GCF_023864275.1. NCBI lineage: Eukaryota > Metazoa > Arthropoda > Insecta > Orthoptera > Acrididae > Schistocerca > Schistocerca cancellata. Next base: position 1,156,479,296 of record NC_064626.1, read on the forward strand.
ACTGACGCATAGTACATATGGATAGTGATAACCCCTTCAGCAACAAGTTAAGACCCGATGATGGCTCACTGAGCTTCGAAACTGATAGCTACACAACAAATAAGATCATAAGGATAGCTGTAGGTGTTTCATTTTCTCACAGTCATTAAGATGAGGTTGGAAATATTCCATAAAGGAGTTTGGGGGGGAGGGGATGGGGGAGCGCGATGGAGCGAAACAGTGGGCAGAGAACGGGGATGTGGAGAAAGAGAGTGACAGAGAGGAAGAAGGGCAACATCAACTGATGTATGGAACGCATCAAAGATTAATGAAGTATGGGAGGTGACTGTGGTAAACCAAAAGGTTAATTCAAGGAAAGGGGACGACAGGCAATGGCAGTGTCTGGCGCTTACCTTTACGTCAGAGCCTGCTATGCCGATGACCTTGCAGCCCTTGATGCGCGCTATCTGCCCGACAATGGACCCTACAGCGCCTGCCGCGCCACTGACGACCACGGTCTCTCCAGGCTTAGGGTCGCAGATGTCCAGCAGTCCGAAGTAGGCTGTAGCTCCGGGCATGCCCAGCACTCCCAGCGACAGGGACAGCGGCAGGTCTCCGTAGTTCTGCACCAGCATCGGTGGCAGAATTTCACCACTTTTCGCTGCTGGGTTAACCACTGTGCGGTCGCACCAGCCCCAGTAGCCGACGACGTGGCGTCCTACTGGGTAGTCCGGTGACCGGCTTTCCACTATCCGCGACACCTGTAATACAGCAAAGAAACAGTATTGCAAACCTTGTCCTCTGAAACACTTGCAGACAGACGTAAACGACTCAGTGGAATGTCATCAGATTGGAAGGCACTCATGTTAAGTGGGTCGAGACAGGTCTGACAAAGAAATGACAGTCTTAGGCCAGAGAAGGCTTCCCGATACTCATTCCCTGATCCCTTTCAAATATCTTCCTGAAGGATTAGAGGTATCAGCTCAGCTTCCATGTGGAAGAAATTAAAGAATACTGGACGTACACTGAGGGTGATTTTTCTTTTATTTGCTGAAAGCATACAGCGTGAATGACGCAACAGGAAGTATACAAGTACCAAAAGACATACAAGTCAGATCCTGTGGTGAGGATGAAATACGAATGTGCATCGCTTGGTATCACCTTCTTGATGACTCATACCTGTGATCCTAACATGGTGGCGCCGACCTTATGCCTCTGTGAGTACGCCCTCTGGTACGGGTCGACGCTGATGTATTCTGCCTCGCACAGCATTTGGCCATCCTGCAACGGCGGGAGTTCTTCGGTCTCGATTTTGAAATCAGTAATTTTGGGCTCTCCCTTGAAGGGGCTCGTGATGACGATTTTCCGACTATTCACCATGACTGACGGCTTCTGGCGTCTGCAGTAGGAATAACGACGATGTCAAGCAGCTCTTAACTGACCAACAGTGCGGTGTCGTGTTGCGTGAAGTACTCGCTCGCCAGCTGCTGCCCAGTTATTTATGCCCGCGTCTGCTGCGATAAGACGATAACGTCCTACGCCTGAGAGCAGATAAGTCGGTAGTCACGCACACACCGCCTGCCTAGATGAGTCCGCTTATCTCTGTATGCGCATCAGCAGCGCGGCGGCCTGTGTAACTTCTGGAATCGTATAGTCGAGAATGTTTCTGTTGTAAGATTCCACCAAGTGAATGAATGTCACAGTTTTCCTTTAGATAACTGTTTAGCCCCAGGTACATACGCTTCGTCACTATGTTCTGGCCATCACATTCACGGATTAATCATTAGTTTGCAAATAAACATTTATTCATTTGTCTATTTATTATTAACTATAAAGGCTGCAGTGACGGTTTGTCAGCAAGTGAGTAACCTCCATGAGTTGGCTACTATCTGTAGAGACGGTGGCCAGCTGTCGCAACATTAAGCCATCATTGTCAGACTCGGTAAGTTTGTACGACCAATCGATCGGCATCCAGCGGTGTTATCAGAATCCAGGGCACTTCTGCAGCACTGCAAGAGGTAAGGTGCGTGACACCAGGGGCATTTGCATGTCAACTCACCTGGTCCTGACGTATGTAAGTGCTCGAACCTATCTTGTAATGCGGGACAACCGCAGCCAGAAGTAGTCGTATTGGATAATGACCGCTTGGCAGCTCATTGCAAATCATTTATTTAACGACAGCTTCCCTTTCCATAGGACCTTCTTCATCAGTTTACATCTGTTAATACATAAAAAGGACGGAAGCACTGGTCCAGTACTATGGCTTCACCATACTTGCCATTTCGTTGATTGTTAGCAGAGGTTGTAAATTACTTTATTTTCACAAGACCGGTTTCGGACTGTTATAAGCCCATCCTCAGGTATCGTAGCTGGGCTGTGGTCCCCGAGCGCCGCTTGTACCAGGCGCGGTGTGCTGCCTATGAACGCAGAACAGGAAGTCCTGAGGATGGGCTTATAACAGTCCGAAACCGGTCGTGTGAAAATAAAGTAATTTAGAACTGAAGCGGTATTTTCAACCTCTGCTATAATGCTCAGTTGCGGGTGTTTTTCCAACAGGATTGTTTCTTTATTATTTGGTTTTCTGGAGACACAGATTTTATAACGTAAAGTACTTTTAGACAGGTTTACAGTATTTAAGCAACATATTACCGTTACTCACTAAAATATTCTGTATTAGCTTTATTTACTTCCCGCTTATTTCTTACATTATGCTCAAGTAAGGACACCTCAAATAACTTTAACGTTTACTTTATGATAACAATTTTTGGCAGTGTTACTCTCAGTAGGTACTTACTGAACATATGAGAAATCGAATTACACTGACGGAAAAAAAGGAAACACCAAAGCATGCTGGAAGTTCGTACCAAAAAGTAGTTAATGTAAAGTAACGAAGTTTATGAAATTCATTTGCCCAGGTAATAATTTCAGTGATTAACGTCGCAAGATGGTACATTAATAACCGTTGTAACCGCCACAATGTTGAACGCAAGCATGCAAACGTGCATGCATTGTGTTGCTCAGGTGCCGGACGCCAGTTTGTGGGGCGGAGTTCCACGCCTGCTGCACTTGTTCAGTAAGTACAGGGATGATGACGCTGGAGTTGCCGTACGATAATGTTCCATTTGTGCTTTATTGGAGATAGATCTGGTGATCGAGCAGACCAAGGCATTACATTTAAACTCTGCAGAGGGTATGAGGAAAACCACCACCACAGCTATATCTTGAGACTGTCTTTATTCTATCACACGACTAGTTTCGGCGACACACTACCGCAAGTCCCAGGTCCCACCACTACCAAAAGAGTGATTTCCTTGGGATGCTCGTTACTAGCACACGTTCGCTAGCATTCACCAGGAGTCTATACGAGACACCATATCAGGTGAAGACTCCTGATTAAAGCTAGCCCACGTGGGCTAGTAACGAGGATCCCACAATAAATGCTCCAAGGAAATCACTCTTTTTGGTAGTGTTGTAACCTGGGGATGGCGGTAATGTGCCGCACAAACTAGTTGTGTGGTATGACAAAGACATTCTCAAGATTCAGCTGTGGTGGTACTTCTTCTGATATACATTATCAGCTGAAATCCCAAGTCCTTGCCATAAGATGGATATCCATAAATTGTGCAGAGCATGTTTGGCTTGAACAGCTCTGTGTGGGCTACCGTTATCCTGTTGGAAAACACTCTCTGGAATATTGTTCACGAATGGCAGCACAAGAGGTAGAACCAGTAGAGTCGAATACAAATTCGCATTTAAAGTGCATGGGAAAGCCACGAGTGTGGTCCTGATGTCATAATAAATCGCAGTTCAGATCACAATTCCTGCTGTAGGTGCGGTGTGTCTAGAAAGCAGAAAGGTTGGTTGCAGGCCCTCCTTCTAGACAATACACAGCCATCACTAGCGCCGAGGCGGAATCAGTTTTCATCAGAAAACCGGCAGATGTCCATCCTGCCTTCCAATGAGCTCTCACTTGAAACCACTAAATTCGTGAGTGGCGGTGGTCTGGGGTCAGTATTATGCACGCCACAAAGCTTTTTTCTAAGACGATTTGAAACAGTTCGTTGTGTCGCTTTGATGCCAATACTGCTCAAATTCCTGCTGCAGATGCGGTACGATGCGGCAGAGCCATGGGCCGCACACGACGGCTTCCTTCTGGGTAGTGCCATGTAGCCATCCAGAGCCCCGTCTTCTTGCTACCGTACATTCTAGTGACAACCGCTAATGGCAATGATGTTCAGCGGTTGCATTCCTGCCAAATCTTTTTGCAATATCGGAGAAGCTCCGTGTAGGCCTCATTCATACTCAGTGGGGTGTTGATAATAGCGGCTTAAAGACTTTCTTGACTAATATCGACTCACCACATTCAGTGTCGAAGGTAAGTAACTCGCGCAACCGTTAAAACGTGTATTTCAAGCAAACATGATTTGCATCCTCGTAGAGGCGCTACTAGAGTCCCTCTTACGCGACTCAAACAAAATCGGAAATTACATCGTGTTTCAGGTCTACAAACGCTCTACCAACTTTCCTTTCTGTCGCACAACTCCTTCTTGGTGCTTCAATTTTTTCTGTGTCAGTGCATTTCCTGCCCATGTTTCTTTGTTGTCCGTAATCGCGTTATGTTATTCGAGGCAGGTTCCTAACAATTTTTTGTCGGTGAATGTGACCACGGCACACGAATTTTCTATTATCATATTGCCCCACGTCGCATGCGTAGACCTGTTTTCCGCCACCGACATGGCTTATCAGTCAGTCCATAACTGGCCACTTTCCCGTCTGCATGTCCATGTACTGTGGTCTGCTCCATTTATAGTACGTCATTATCACACAAATTTCCCCAACAGATTCGTGTTCATACTGTTATTGTTACTATGTGTGCTCTTGCTCATACTTCATACATTTTATGCTTGGGCACTCTGGATGGGTTGTGCTTGTATATCCAATAGTTAACTGGTTATGATCGGCCATTTGTCTTCCTTTGGGATTCTTGGTAGGTGTTTTTAATTTTTAATTTTTGACTTTGGTGTTCTAGCCAGTTTTTGTTTTTTTATTGCGATGGGTCGGAAGGGTATTTCTTGACGGTTCATAAAGGTCGACGATCAGCTAACTGCGTCATTTATTCATAGCAAGAAATATTCAGTCCCGTCCATGTTGCAACATCAATGTCATTATTCAACGTGTAAGTAATTTTCTCTCTTACTATTGATTGTAATTCGATGGCAATTGTGCAGAACGCTTATTGTAATTCGACAGATTTAATATGATGGCTGACTTTGCCGCACACGTCATGTGGTATATAATATTTTTCTTATTGAACTAGAATATAAGCATTTTGTGGTGCGATGGAGTAAGTGCAGCCGATGCATAACTCGAATGTTCCCTAGTTTCGACACTGAAGGGTGTAAAACGGAACTCTGCATGAATTTTCTCATTTTTATTTCTGACTTTATCAGACAAAATACAGTAAATCGAAGATATATTAGCCATGTTCCCAATGAAAGGCTAAATGAATGACTCATTGACGCTTATCACATTCACATTAGATTAGATTATTAAGTAGATATAAATGGTGACCGAAGCCTTCCAATATTACGAGGCACTATCTTTCTGCAAACGGACTATTCAAAGAGAGCACAGGACGGATAGTGTTAGAGGGTAGATATATTTCTCCTAGCTCGGATCTATGATCAGCAGCATGATCATTTAGAAAATAATGTAAACCATTAAATTAAAGACACGTGATGTGTATCCACAAAAGATGGGTGTGCCTAATAATTGAAGAAAATGTCATAACGATCTGTCTTCAGCAAGTGGGGTGGTGAGCAAGCTACAAAAAATGAACAGTGGCTGGCTGCTTGAAACCAATCGGAAGAATGATGACCACAAAAAAGGCTCACATGATAAGCAATGCTTGGAATAAACATCATTTTTTTTGTCTACAGTTGCCTGTGTCCTATACAGGATGAAACACTGTCACAGGGTTCCTACCCCTTAACTCACGAGATGTGGTGCTTCAGACCGCGCGAAAATTTTCGAACTCGCTCCCCAAGGCCAATTGTCGTGGAATGCTTCTGTACTCCCCCTACCCTCCTCAAATTGTCAAGCCTACGATGTTTTGTTGTCGGTTGCGTTATCGCCTTCTATTATTGATAGGTATTATTGATAGGTATTAGATAGGTATTTATTGATAGGTATTAGAGTCACCTAGACCGCGCCTCGTGAACTACGTACCTGTTTTCTTCAGTACGGTACCCTATAGCTCAAAATGTCTTCTCGCGAATGTGTCACTTTTAACGTTCCGGAGTTCGATCAAATTGTTAGTCGATCAATGGAGGAAAGTGTCAGTGATAAGGATGAAGAAATAAATGAAAAAGACCACGATTTTACATTAGCTAGTGATCAAAGTTCTGCTATCGAAGAAAAGTATCATTCAGAGGAAGAACTTCAGGAAAGTTGTGATGGGGATCTGTCTGTTTCTTTAATGAAATACTTAATGTGTCTGTTAAAATCGAATGTGTTCTGAGTGGGAGTAAGAAAAATGTAGTTCCCAGCAATGAATGTCAATTTGACAGACTTCCTTTTTGTACCTATCGGGTGGAATATTTATGCGGAAATTCGAGCCTTGCAATTTAAATTTATTTGGAAATTTATTTTCTACAGAGATTATAATTTTTCAAATTCAAAAGTTCTGTACTGTAACAGTCCGTTTACGTGTACTATTTAAAAGAACCATGCAAAATTATGTGCTTTTGTGTGATAAACAGTAAAATGCTGCAGGCTTTGTTTATTGCAATAAAATAGGCTAGGAGCATTTAAACAACACTTACATAATTGTAAAGATTAATGTTATACAGCATAAATATTTCATATGATTTTTGCCTTAAATCTCTGTTAAAATATAGGGGTCGCAGAGAACCCACCTCATGGTATACGTTATAGAAAAGTCACCTTTCGAGTTAAGAGCTAGTTATGTACTTCAGCCACACTTAACAACAGGTGCAGTTACATCTCTTTAGTGGAGTCTTCCCCTGTATCTCCCCGGAATACGTGAGTTCATCCATGAACTTCCCACTTTTAGTTATTTACACAACAAATAAAAGACAAAATTCTTAATGATAGATGTGTAATCCAAAATGCGACTGACGCTACACAAAAGTTCTGCACCATTGCGATTTGCCTTGAAAGTATGTTGCTATTGTGATTGTTTGCAAACTTGCATGCAGTTAACATGGACGCTCCCTACGCGTAGAACGCCGCTCTTGAAAGGATTGCAGCATTACGGACGCATTACAGACACTGCGGAACAGTAGAATGAACACCCACCACGCCACGAAGAACAATGGCGACCTGTGGTCATTGCCTGCATCGTCATGTTCCGCACAGTAGGCTTGTCAACCATGGAATTTACGTGTGTTCTGGAGTCAAAGTGATGTTTTGCGATCATGGAATCGGTTCCATTTGGCAGGTAATGTAGAATTTAAATCGCACCGGTTATCCATGTTCGAGAAGTGTACAGTATGATCGATATCTACGACTTTTTAGCCACAGGAACTGTGAACTGAATGCTCGACAACTGAATGGGAGTTTTGAAGAGGCTACAAGACGTCATCGGATCAAACCGTTAGGAGAAGACTGAATGCCGCGAATCTCTGTTCCCGACGACCAAGACGAGCCCCACGTCGTTACGTTGTACACCACAACCCCATTGACCCCGTTACAGATGGGCAGGAAATTATGCAGAATGGACACACCAGGGTTGGCGCTGGGTATTATTTGCGGACGACACTCGGTTCTGACTGTAACGCGATAAGCGCAAATAACCTGTTTTTTGACAATGTCGTAATATCGTAATCCTCTATCTAATATATGTGGAACAAGGTGGTGGTGGGGGTATAGTCTAATGAGGTATAGTCTAATGATATTCTTGTGTGCCATTATGTGAGGCGATACCAGACGTCTAATTTTTGAGGGATAACTCACTGCTCTACGGCGCAGGGATGAGATTCTGAACAAATAGTGGGACCATATCTCCAATATTTTGGTGAAAATTTCACACTGGCAGATGACAAATTCTCATCGTGCTGTTTTCTCGAGCACGTTCCTTCAGCGTGCTAGGATCACCAGACTTGATTGATCTGCCAATTCCTCAGACATAAGCCCAATGGAACATCTGCGGAATGGATTGAAACAAGCTGTTTTTGGATGTCGACAACGACGACGCACACTGGGAAACTTGTGTAGAATCGCCATTGAAAAATTAGACAACTACTCATTTCATTAATGGTATGTCACGACGGATTCAAAGTCCCTTCCGAACAAGAGGACGTTCCACCACGTATTCGCGTTGCTCAGGAGTGTTCTAAAAAGCCTCCAGTGGGAAACTGATGATTTTGTCTTCGCAAAAATGTTTGCTTTGTTACGATCTGATGATCTGGCTACATTGTTAAGACTGCCTCAAAGCCAAGTTTTGTTTTCTGTAGCATAAATTTCGAAATATGGGGTTGATGCAAAACTTTTGTTTACGTGTGTGTATTCAAATATGAGGTAAGTATTAGCAGCGTATTCTGGAAAGCAAAATAGAAATGAACTTGAAGATTTCGCTGGAGACTTGTTAACTCTAGGAATGTTACAATAAACCCTGCTCTTCAAGTGAAACAGCTAATCAGCTAGGTACCAGCTTTCTACTCAGTATAACAGTGTAACTCTATTGCTGGTTACATAAAGAGTTAAGCATATGTCTTAATCCAGGTTTGATGCCTTAGAAGAAGAACGACATAATTGCACCTATTGTCGGTGCGTCGACACCTCTGTATATTGAAATGGCGTATTGGTTTCAATCTGATATTTGCCTCGACTAGGTAACCAATACGTTTCCAATTCGTCATATCGTTGCAGTACAAACAATAAGCATCGAATTTAGACACGGATTACGTATAGTGGCGCAAGCGGATGTCCCTCAAAAACTGCTCAGTAACAGCGTAGTGAGATATCCCGAGGTCAAGTTCCAAACTCTGATATAGCGTCATGAGTTTGTGTTACGATGTGGAGCTTCCTGAGCGACGTGTCTGAATGGACTTTCCTGTTATCGCTATTAGGGTTTATCGAGCATTTGACATTTCCTGCCGGGCGACACTGATGAGATACATATAGCTCAGAATCAGTGTAGTCACTGCACGAGGAAGGCGCCGACAACGGTTCAGCTTTCACAATCGCTCTGTCGCTGCTGACTAACAGAAAGTGCTGTGGTAGTTGGCAACGTAAATTTCCATATTTCTTTGGATCTACATCGATATTCCGCAGCATACCTAGCGATGGTCGGAAGAGGCTGACTGCACCTCTGTTATTTCCCCCACTCTCTGCCACTTCGAGAATGGAGTTTGAAAAGAAACACTGTGCATAAATATCCGTATTAGCTCTAACTTCAGTGATTTTTTTTTTCGTCGTGGTCATTTCACGAGAGGTATGCTGGAGGAGTTAATACGTTAACCATTTCATCTTCCAAAGGACGAGAGTGAGTAAATAAATAAGTCTTGAATGCCACAGTAATACATATCGTGTTAAATTTCGTGCCTATACATTCACGGAAGGTGGCAGAAAATGTCACGTGGAAAGTAGCTGACACGCAGAATTCCGCGGCCAATGGTTGATATCCAGCAGCCAGACCAACAGGGCAGGTGTGCTGTGTGTGTGCACCCGACTGTGAGCCGAGGGAATGTCCGCAGAGCACGCCCATAGTAAAATTTCTACCGTATTTCACGGAAATCTGTGGTCAACTGCATAAAAGAAAAAGTAAAAAACAAGTAGCGTCCTGGTCGTCATGGTTATCCAGTGATGGCACATCGCCGGCCGGTGTGACCGTGCGGTTCTACATGTGGATGCAACGAAAAGTGAAAGTCTACTATTCACGGAAAACAAGAATCAAACTATGAAAAATGAGGAAAGTACGCCGGCCTTTGTGGCCAAGTGGTTGTAGGCGCTTCAGTCTGGAACCGCGTGACCGCTACGGTCGCAGGTTCGAATCCTGCCTCGGGCATGGCATGGCTGTGTGTGATGTCCTTAGGTTAGTTACGTTTAAGTAGTTCTAAGTTCTAGGGGACTGATGACCACAGATGTTGAGTCCCATAGTGCTCAGAGCCATTTGAACCATTTGATGGCACATCGCTTCCCCGTCTGGGGATGTTTCTTTACCTCCAGGAAATATCGGTCTTGTAGGTTGCAGAAAATTGAGGTACCAAATGAAGTTCACTCGTTGGATGTGAACGCAGACACAGGAATTCTATGCTGCAGGCTTTTAACGACTTACTGAATGATGAATAAGTGTTTAACTTTACACGGGGAGTGTGCTGAAAAGGGAAAACAAATCTCAGGCTGGCACACTCCGTTCTGACGTTTCTATCCCAGTATTTATTGACTCATCCTTATCTCGGAATTAATCAGTAGCCTTCCCCGCCATAACAAATGCCTTTATTATAGCGACAGGCATCGGAATTCGTTGAGAATCTCGAACATGATTTCACACTTAGTAAACGACTCCGTGACGAAACGTGTCGTCGCCTTTCCTTCGATCTTCTCTATATCTACTGTTAATCTTACTTTGTTAGTTGCCCAGACTGATAAATCATATTTAAGAATCGGCCGAACAAATGTTTCGCAAGTCACTTCTTTCGGTTGATCAAAAAAACGGCTCTGAACACTATGGGACTTAACTACTGAGGTCATCAGTCCGCTAGAATTTAGAACTACTTAAACCTAACTAACCTAAGGACATCACACACAGCCATGCCTGAGGCAGGATTCGAACCTGCTTTCGTAGTTGTCGCGCGGTTCCAGATTGTAGCCCCTAGAACCGCTCGGCCAATCCGGCCGGCTCTGTTGATCAGTTACATGTCTTAAAATTCTGTTAATCTGAGCCTGCCATCAACATTTCTTACAATTTATTTTTCATAGCTTTAAGGGGGGATGTAATTGATCTTTAATGATAATTAATTGACACCCTCAGCTGTCAAGATGTGTTGTTGATGTACCTCGATGGGTACAGCTGAAAATGCGCATTAGGTACATTACGTATGTAGACTGTGGACAGTTGGGAATGTGGGTCTCACGGGAAGCCTGCAAGGCTGCAGTCGCTCTATTCGTCTGTGTTCTCGGTGGCTGAGATGGATAGACCGTCTGCCATGTAAGCAGGAGATCCCGGGTTCGAATCTCGGTCGGGGCACCCCTTTTCAGCTGTCCCCATCTACGTATATCAACAACACCTGTCGGCAGCTGAGGGTTTCAGTTAATTATCATTTATTCTAGAGAAGCTGCACGGTCATCAATAGTATCTGTTTTTTCGAGATCAGTTACTAACTTCATATATAGTAATGGATTATGGTCCAAAAAACCGATTTTTCAAAAATATTATTTTCTTGATGTAAACAGTTTAACATATGTTGTATGTGAATGTAATCGTGATAGCAGCTTTAGAAATGCCTTTAAATTGTTGAACTGATTAACTCTGCACTGGTGGCCACTCGCACCTCTTCCGATATTTGGAAAACTGCTTGCTTCAGCGGAATTTTTGTCAGTCTGTAGGCTATTTTATTTCGATATCTTTGGCTGACATCTGTATCACTGGCTGGCATCCATATCTTTGTCGGAATCTTTCTTGCATGTGGCTTATTTACGATGTGGCAACACTGATACGTATCAGTAGGTGGAAGGTTGAATTCTCAAACCTTCACGTGGAAGTCGAGATTCATGCATAATGGATGATGGAAGAACTGTGTTTAGAAAACTGAGGTTTCTTGGAAATCGGTTTACCAACAAAAAGAAGGAATCAGCTCGAAATGAATAACATAAGCTCTCAGCTTCAGCATCGAAACTTGGGACAGGAGAATTAAACAGGTGTGTGGATGATGTTGATATGGATGCCACTGGATTCAGAACTATTGATTTACAGCTTCTCTGCCAGGCTATAAAGTATGTGTTAGCTGTAAAAATGCGCAATGCATGAATGTTGTTGAAGAAAGAATTGTGGGAATAGCTTGTGATTTATAAATTAATTTGTAATTCGTGTGCTATGAATTTTCATTTTCCTCCTTCAAAAAAACTGACACTGTTACCTACGAAAGCAGTTGTAGTTCAGCATATCGTCTGATATTCCTTAGACAGGGCGGAGAAGGAGGTAGTTAATTGTGTGGTTTCCTGAACATGCCTCCCACCTGTGCAAGGTTTGAAAAAATAAATAAAGAAATGTCTGATGCTGTATGCGATACTGCCAAAGTTTCTTTGAGGAAAGTAGTGGAATAATTGGTGGAAATAAACAGAAAAAGAAATAGTTCCGTGGCTAGATATTCATGACAGTGAATCTCCTTCAAATGTTACTCACCTGAGTGTGTCTGTATATGGGACCTGGATGAAAAGGGCTCACACATCTCTGTATGGAGTTCCATCTGTTATTGGTATTGACTCAGGTAGAGTTTTAGATGTAGAAAATATGTGTAAATACTTCCACCAGTGTGCAACAAGGAAAATGTCCAAGAATGAAAACAGTGAGAAACTGTGGCAAGAAAAGCATGCAGTAGCATGCTCTACAAATTATAGTAGCTCAAGTGCAGGCAAGGAGGCTGATACAGTTGTGAGGATGTTCTCCATATCTGAAGACCAGTAAGGTGTTAGATATATTAAATACCTTGGAGACAGGGACGTTTTCGTTCAAAGTTGTAACAGATAAAAATCCATACAGTACAACAATAGAAAAGTTGGAATTTGTTGGCCACTTCCAAAAGAGGCTTGGTGGTATGCTTCATCAGTTGCTGAAAGAGGAGCAAGGTGAAGTACTTGAGGATGGAAAACCACTGCGAGGAAAGGGAAGGCTTACTCTAAAAGGACTTTATGCTCTTCAATGTTTTATGGGAGAGCTATCAGGAGAAATACATAGTTTAGAGGCTTTTTTTCCACAAACTATCCACTGACCAAACACTAGTGCACACTCTGTGTCCCGAAGACGATTGGTGTAAGTTCAACAACAGAAATGAGACATATTCACATAAACACTCATTGCCAGACCCTGTTATGAATGGAATTACGACCACATTCAGGTTTCTTGCAAACTCCGATTTATTGAGGAAGTGTCTTCACGGAAAGGCACAAAATGCAAATGAAAGCCTTAATAATTTAATTTTGATTAGATGTTCAAAAGGACATTCCGTGGACTAGAAGTTTTATGTCACAATAACGGAAATAATGGCAGAATTGAAGTGCTAAAGAGAATTGTTATAGATCCTGGTGTGTTTACAACAGAAGCATTGTACACCATCGACGAGAGCAAGGTCAAGAAAGCTAACAGATCAGTGTCTTTTGCAAATACAGGCCAGACAGATTCGAAGAGGAGAGAAGAGGATTTTAAAATTGAGGTAAGCTTATTACTTTTATAAGTGTCAGAAGAAAATCTTTGAACCTCCATTTTTTTCTATTTTACATTTTTTGTCAATAGAAGCCTTTGCTCGAAAAGTATATGCGGTAATTCTATGAAAGTTTCAGGAACTATTCGCAACGTGTTGCTGTCTTCCTGGAACTAAAAAATATCAGGTCCTGCAATTACATTCTGATATTTAGATGATTATATGTAGAAAAAAATAGTTAATTTTGGATGTGTGAAATTTAAAACTCTGCTAATGATACAATTTGCACCATAAATTAATAACTGTACTTCAGCGGTCTTATAATCTTCTCAGGACACTACAATAAAATTTTCAGAGTAATTGTATAATTAGAATTTGAGTTATGGCTTTTTACAAAAGAGATAATAAAGAAATAAAAAATTGTAATTCATGGCAAAATATTAATCCTGCATATTTTATTATATTTTTCCGGTGAAACACAGATATTTTGCTTCATACATGCAAAATTTTAGATTTGTACATTAATAAATATGGCTGTAATGATTTCTTAAATAAATGTTTACATTTTCCGTTACAGGACCCCTTAAACGCATAGGTATTCACTTTGTCATCCTTCAAAAATCGTCTATTCCAAACTTCTTATATTCATTTTTCCGGACAAGCCCGGTGTAAAAGCCAGGCTGCAGAGGGTATGAGGAAGACGCTACCGATCATTCAACGTAGGCTATAGAGGTTGTGCATTACTCTGTCAATAGCAACTCAATGTTTCACCGTTATCCTACGTTTTTCAGCTCGAGATTACGCACTCTGTCCTGGAAATAAGCCAGCCATTGAGCTTCTAAGCTGACATGAATATGCAGCCCAGTATCAGCTCATCCTGTCACATTTTCTCGACTCTTTCTTAAATCTTACACATTTGATATATGATTTCATCAAAGAGTTTTGTATTGGAAGGATGGGAGAATTATACCATCATTTTCGTCCAGTGATGCTGATAACTTCATAATGTCTGCATGACGGACATATTCCCACTATTGCCAATGTTACTGTAAATCTCTTTTTCCCCAGGACGATTCGATACCTCCTCGTCTGTTGTTCCATCTACTCATCAATCTTCAGCCTTCTCTTGTAGCACAAATCTCAATAGGTTCTAGTCTGTTCTTGTCAGAACTGCTTATCATCCATTTTCACCTCCGTACAAGGCCACACTCCAGAAAAATACAACCAGAAAAAAGTTTTCTAACATTTAAACTAATATTTTTACAATTATTTTTTGCTATTGATAATCTACATTTTATAACGATCAGTCAAATCAAAACAAGACACACATAAAAAGGAGAGTAACCTGTTTATTAACGTTGTATAGCTTAATTTCAGTCTTTTGCAACTGTAGTAAGAGTCTTATCAAGACCAGACGTCTTCCTAATTATTTTAAAGCGTCTTCAGTGGCTACTGTCGCAATACGCTTTTCTCACCTACAGTTCTGTTTGTTATGATCATGCAACCTCGTAGACTACAAGCCTCTCCCACTCCGTTCGAACTATCGCTTAACTATCACGATCTTTGACTCTTGCAGTTTCAGTCTGGATTCTGTACAAGTTGTAAATAATCTTTAGCTACCTGTATTCTATTCCTACTCTCTTCACAACTGCGAAGTGTTTACTCCAGTCAACACTGTCAACAGCTTTCTATAAATCTCGAAAATGATTTAAACTTATGTTTGCTTTCATTCGACGTATCTTCTAAGATAAGTCATAGGGTCAGTATCGTCATGCGTGTCCCTGTTTCTCCGTATCCCATACTGATATACCCAGGTCTCTGCTTCTACGAAATTTTTCCATTCTTCTGTACATAATTCGTGTCAATATGATGCTACCACGGCTTACTAAACTGATGGTTTGCTTGTAGTGACACCTCTCACCATCAGTCTTCTGTGGAATTGTAATTTTTACGTTCTTCCTGAAGAATGAGGATATATTGTTTGTCTAATACATCTTGCACTCCATGTGGATTAATTTTGTTACGGCTGTCGCTCCCAATGATTCTGAGGGAATGTTACCTGTTCCATGGACCCTGTTTCAACTTAGATCTTTCGGTCTTTCTTAAAGTCTCCTTGTAGTATCGTGTCTCCCATCTCATCGTCACCTACTTCCTCTTGTATAACACTGTCTTCAAATTTGTTTCCCTCATATTGACTGTATATATTCCTTTCACCTTGCAGCTCGCCCTCCTTTGCTTGGTACTGGCTTGTCGATTCAGCCCTAAATATTCATTCAGCTGCTTTTCTTTTCTCGGTAGGTCTCTTTAATTTTTCGAGACCTGACGTCTACATGGTCCACTCATTAACGTACAATAATCTCTCACTCACTCACTGACGCACAATAATCACTCAGTGACGGCAGCTGGCAGAACTAGCAGTAGAGGGTACACAACGCATGTCGGAGCCAACAGAAACACACTACAGCCGTCGTCGTAATTGCGAACCGGAACTATTTATCTGACGCCCAAGAGGGCATAATGATTTGTTTTGGAGCCGAGGGTGGAAAAGGTTCTGAAATGGCGAAGTTTCTAAACTGTTCGCATGCCACTGTACTCGAAGTATAGCGTACATGGCAAATAACACTATTCAAAATCGGCGCAAGGCAATTCTGATGCACCACGCTCCTTAGATGACAAGGATGAACAACGGCGACGTGCTACTGTTGAACAACTGACCACCCAGATGAACCAAGGGACTACTGACAGTGTCTCCCCAACGAACGATCAGCGAATGTTGCTGCGTACGGACCTCCGAAGCAGGTGCATGGATGATGAGCTCATGCTGAATGTTGTTCATCGGTGATGAAAACTGGAATTGGCACTCCAGTAACACAAGTGGTACTCCACTATGTGGTGACATGGGGCATTTCCAGATGAGTTAAGTCTTATGCGTGTAACGTCTGAAAGCAAACACCCCACAACAATCGTCGTAAGGTTCCAGGCCGGAGGACGAGGCACTATGGTCTGGAGAATGTTATCGTGTCATTCACTGAGAGATCACATCATTTTGGATGGCACAATGGATGAACCCATATCCGCGTCTAACCTTGGAAACCATTACACCCCGACATGCATTTTCTTTTTCCTCGGCGCGATGGACAATGCGACGTGTCACAGCTCGCAGCACCAGGGTGGGTTTACCGTACTTCCCTGGTCACTAAATCTATCAGATTCGTGATCTGTGGGACATCTTTGATCGGGCTACTCGTTCCACGTATCATTAACCGAGTGAAATATCTCATCTGGACACGGTACTGTAGTCGGCACGGCTCCACATCCCTGTCGGTACCTTCCAGAACCTCACTGCCTCACTGACTCTCTTCCTGCACATCACGCAGAGGTTTGCGCCGCGGAAGGTGGCTTTTCAGGCTTTTGGCAGGCGGTTACACTAATGTGAGAGGACAACCTATGTTTCCCCTATTCACGATCGTGCTAAGTTTTGCATTTGTCCTCTGGTCATTCCCACTTAGCCATTTTGCACTTTTTGACAATCTCACTTTTAGGCGGATGTATGCTCTTTCATCTGACTCATGTGCTGCATTTTTATGTTACCGATTTTTATCAATTCAATAACTCCTGCTTTAAAATGCCTTGCT
This sequence comes from Schistocerca cancellata, assembly GCF_023864275.1. Lineage (NCBI taxonomy): Eukaryota > Metazoa > Arthropoda > Insecta > Orthoptera > Acrididae > Schistocerca > Schistocerca cancellata. The sequence goes on from NC_064626.1 coordinate 1,156,496,292, forward strand.
TGTTTACTTGAACCCTCTGCTGCCTTTTCTATTTGATCTCTCAAATCTACCTCTTCGACTTCTTTTGCATTTGTTTTCCTTGTTTCAGTTCATCCTATCATCATTGTCCCTCTGAAGCAACCTAATACAACATAAACTTAATAACGGATCCCATCTCCTTACGTTCCTTTATTTGCGCAATTTCTTCGGTTCCAATCTACAGTTCATAAGCAAAAAATTATGGTCAGAGCCAGATCTGCTCCTTGAAATGTCTTGGAGCTCTAAATGTGATTTCGAAATCTCTGTCGAAACGTTATGTAATCGAATTGAAACATTCAAGTGCGCTATGTTTCTTCTAAGGGATTACTAATTTATGCTCTGAGCAAAATTATACGATGTTATACATTTAATTCAGGCGACGTTCTATTATTTTTCCTTCTCCTCCATTCCCTAGTATCGAATTTCAGTCACCCACCGAGCGAGGTGGCGCAGTGGTTAGACACTGGACCCGCATTCGGGAGGACGACGGTTCAATCCCCCGTACGGCCATCCTGGTTTAAGTTTTCCGTGATTTCCCTAAATATCTGCAGGCAAATGCCGGGATGGTTCCTTTGAAAAGGGCACCACCGACGTCCTTCCCCATCCTTCCCTAATCCGATGAGCCCGATGACCTCGCTGTCTGGTCTCCTTCCCCAAAACAACCCAACCCTTTAGTCACCCATCACAATTAAATAGGCGTCTCCCTTAGCTATATGAATAATTTTCTATGTCTCATCATACATTTTGTCAATATCTTCATCTTCTGTAGAGCTACTTACTAGTGGAGAAGCTTGTGTTACAGGGGTGGGTGTTCGCTACATGTCTCTCTTGGCTGTGATGATGCATTCACTATGCCGTTCATAGTAGATTACTCAGATTCTTATTCAGTCTTAGGCCTACTCCTGCACTGTACCTGTTTGGTTTTGTGTACATAGCCCTTTTCTGACTTGACATAAAGTCCTATTCTTCCTCCAACCACACTGCGCTGATTCTCAATATATCTAACTTCAACCCACCCTTTTTTTTAAAATTCTTTAACCTACCTACTCGATAAAGGGATCTAAAATTCCATGCCGTGATCCTTACAATGCCAGTTGTTTTTTCCTCGTCAGGACATATTCAATAGTAGTCCCTGCCCAGAGATCTGAATTTGAGACAATTTAATCCCCAGAAAGTTTTGCTCAAGAGGATGCCGTAATCATTAACCTGTACGATACATTTTCATGCCCTCGGGAAAAATAATAATGACAGCAGTTTTCCCTTACTTTCTACCATTCTTAGTACCAGCACAGCAAGGCCATGTTGGCTGATGCTACAAGATAAGATCAGTCAGCTGCTCAGACTGTTGCCGCTGCAATCCCTGAAAAGGCTGCTGCTTCGGGAACCACAGGTGTGTCTGCGCTTTCTGCAGATAATCCACTATCGTTGTTGCACCAGTGGTACGGCTGCCTCAGTCGTTCAGGTGGGTGAGCCTCCCCACCTCAGCAAGTTCCATGGTTCACGGGACAGTGCTATATTCCTATGATACATGGTAAACGAAACATAACAGATAGCTATGAAAATATCAGAAGAACAGCAGAAACCAAAAAGATATTTTAAATGGGCTCATGACAGAACAAATGCTGGAGAACATACACACACACACACACACACACGCACGCAAACAAACAAATATTGAGCATTTCCAACATACCAACATACATTGGCGCTGTTAAGTCACTGTATTCCAAGTAGAATGCTATGAAATTTGATGAAAATGTCGTCTGCTATGTGCTTGCAGAGTCTGTTCTTTCACATACGAGGGCTATTCGGCAAGTAAGGCCCGATCAGGCGCGAAATGGAAACCACAGTGAGAATCACCACATATGTGGTGAGCAGTGTCTCTAGTATATCTGTCGATAGCGTCACATCGCTCTTTTCAGTTCTGAACGCATAGCTAGCACGTAAACATGCCTAGAAAATAGTGTCTCCCGCCTTGTAAGAGGGCTTGGTGAGAGATTTGGCTTGATGTTATGTAACCCACATAGCATTACTGTGAAGCGTTTCCTTCTTCGTGCCAATTCTCGGTCGCGCTCTAGGAGGTGTGAAGTGTAGAAGAAGTTATCGCAGCGTTTTTGATGGGGCAGCTTGATCACCCACAGTACAGCTCGTAATTGACGAGCATACCGATTTGTCGGAAAGCGCTGGTGGCTGCCTTCTATGACGAGGGTCTTTGAAAGTGGGTACAACGCTACGACAAATGACTAGGTAAAGAAGTAATTTGAAGGTGCAGCTAACTGTTGCAAATAAAACATATTTTATTTTTAAAGTAGTTTCCTTTTGGCAACCGATCGGACATTACTTTCCGAATAGCCTTCGTAATATTCAAGGAACCTTAAATGCCCGATTTTCTTAGAAGTTTTCCAGTACAGTTTAACTTCACCAAACATCATTTTATGGAAGAAAAGCTAATAGATCACGTTCCACATTAGAAAAATATGACTGACGTTGTTGACTGGCTAACATAGAAGGTCGAGGCACATTAATATGAAATCCGCCTATGTTTGAAGTCAGCATGTAGTAACCACTGACAAATGGCAGGTGGCTGTACTAGCAATCGAGAATATAAAGTGCGCCTGGACGACACGGAAAGCAGTGCAGTCGTTGTCATATTGTGGAAAATGAGCGATTTATGTGAAACCCAAAAAGGCTTGATCATTGGCTTTCGGGCAAAGGGTGGAAGCAAATTCAAAACGGTTACGTTTATAAACTGGTCGCGTGCCGCCGTGGTTAAAGGATACCGTGCATGGCGAAATGGCGCTGTCCAAAACTGAGAGCGAGGCACCTGGGGTTCACTAAGGGCCAAAGATGGCAAGGATGAATGACGGCTGCGGAGATGTGTACATGCAAAGAAACCTGGAACTGTTGAGCAACTGGCAGCCCATATGAATCAAGGAGCTACGAAAAATGTCTCCTCAACGACATATCAGTGAACTTTGTAGCGTATGGGCGTCCACAGCAAGCGCATAGATCATACTCCCATGCTGACTGATATTCATCCGCAACGAAGGTGGAATTTGCGCGCCAGTACCACAAAGTGGCGACAGACGGTTTTCTCAGATGACTCACTATTTATGCTCCGTCGGAAAAAGAAAACAACTGCCGGCCGCGGTGGTCTAGCGGTTCTGGCGCTGCAGTCCGGAACCGCTGGACTGCTACGGTCGCAGGTTCGAATCCTGCCTCGGGCATGGGTGTGTGTGATGTCCTTAGGTTAGTTAGGTTTAAGTAGTTCTAAGTTCTAGGGGACTTCTGACCTAAGATGTTGAGTCCCATAGTGCTCAGAGCCATTTGAACCATTTTTGAAAACAACTTGCCACAACCTTCGGAGGGGTCCATGACGGAAGAGGTAGAATTATGGCCTGGGGAATGTTTTCGTGGCGTTCAGACGGTGATGCCGTCATTCTGAAGATACGGTTGATCAACACAAGCATGCACCTATCCTTCACGACCATACCCACCACTACATGCAAATTGTTTTCCTCAGCACGATGGCATCCACCAGGAGCCCAGTGCAACACGTCACACTTCTTACAGTGTATTGGCGTGGTTCGTAGAGTATTAGGATGATTGTACCGTACAGCCCTGGCCACTAGACTCCCCAGATATAAGTAGAATATGTGGGACTAACTCGGTTAGCGCCATGGGTCCTCACCCGAGATATCGAGCGCAGTTGACCACGGCACTAGAATCGGCATGACTTCACATTCCAGTTGGTATCTTGCAGAGCCTAACTGACTCTCTTTCTAAACATCCTGCCGTGATCGGCGCTGCAAAACTGGCTTTTCAGGCGTTTGACAGGTGGTCACATTAATGTTATTTCGTTACTATCGATTTTAGTCCAACCTGTGGTTATGTAACACCAGGATGGATAACGTCTTATTCTTATCTACATAAGAATCGTACATATTTAAATTAGCAACTAAGGAAGAGGGTAGGAGGAGTCGGGGCAGACCGAGGAGAAGGTACCTGGATTCGGTTAAGAATGATTTTGAAGTAATAGGTTTAACATCAGAAGAGGCACCAATGTTAGCACTGAATAGGGGATCATGGAGGAACTGTATAAAGGGGGCTATGCTCCAGACTGAACGCTGAAAGGCATAATCAGTCTTAAATGATGATGATGATGATGATGATGATGATGATGATGAACTAAGGAAGAGAGGGTGCAGAAATCGACAATATTATTACTGCCTGCCAAGCACTTCCATTGCAACCCTACAACTCCTACAAGATAGCAATCATCAGACTCCACAGGGCAAGAATCAACAAAATGTGTAATCAAAATCATTCAGTTCAAAGTTGTACTTAACTAAAAGTAATTAGCGTTTCCCTGCAACATAAAGCTTAGTTAGGAGCACAGAGATCTATCGATATACTGAGAAGTTATAATTAAAGTTAAACTTACTAAACGCTGTAGATATAACATATGGCAGAAGAAAAAGAAGTAGTATGAAAATTGATCAATAGATGGCGCTGTATGTATCAGAATACGTAAACGAAAACACCTGTCATGCGCACGAGCCGTTGAAGTTGGTATAAAAACGCCGGGTGCACTGCTTTTCCTCTTTTCGCGTCCGCGACATTCACCGTGACTGTCTCAATACAGGACAGCGCTCTGCTCGTAAAGTTGTATCACAAGAATGATGACTGTGCACACATCGCTCTGCAGAAGTTCCGGACGCTGAAGGGTTTGAATAAAGGCGTTTGCCCGATGACTGCCGTGGGTGTGGAGAAATTGATTAGGAAATTCGAAAAGACGTGTTCTTTTGGTGTGCAATCTGGTAGAGGGAGGAAACGAATTGATTCGACGTCAGTGGAAGCAGTGGCCACAGCACTGCGGGAGGAGACGAGTGGTGGTGTGCAAACGTGTAGTGCACGGAGAATTGGACACACCCGTGGGCACGGTGCGTAAAATCCTACGAAACGTTCTTCTTTGCTATCCATTCTAAATTACCCACGTCCACGACTTGCTTCCTGTTGACCTGCCAATAAGAGAGACCTTTGCTTTAGGATTTCTTGCTCACGTATAAGTGGACAATGATTGGCCGTGAAGGATTTTGTCGACAGACGAACCCCATCTGACAGGATACGTTAATACACAGAATTATCGAATATGGGTAACGGAAAATTCACACGCAAATCAACCAGAACCAATTCATCCTGTGTGCCGCGGGTTTACGGCATCATTTACCATAGGGCCATATTTTTTCGAAGAGACAGTTGCTTTCGGTCCTGTTAACTATACCGTCACTGGTAAGCGCCAGGGGTGTATTTTGCGCGACGACGTCTTTTCAGCTCTCCGACAGCGTGAACATGTGGATGGGATCATTTTTATGCAAGGTGGCGCACATCCGCACGTTGCAGATCCAGTTAAGCAGCTACTGAAGCGCCATTTCGGAAATTCTAGAATTATCAGCTGCAATTTCCCTACAGCCTGGCCGTTCCGATCACCTGATCTTAATCCGTGTGACTTCTGGCTGTGAGGCTATCTGAAAGATGTTGTGTTCAGTGTTCCGATTGCAAACTTAGCTGCATTGAATGCACGCACTGCGCAACACAATCTGAACGTCATCCCGGAAACACTTCAATCGGTTGTGGAACATCCTGTTTCTCGATTTCAACTTGTTGTAGAAAACAGTGGACAGCATACTGAACATGTTTTGAACCATTCACATGGAAATTAATAATCCTATTCAATTTTGATTCATGCTTTTTGTGCGGTTTTTGGCCTTGGGACAATTAAAAACCGATGTGAGTGATGCCTTCCATGAGGTTCTTAGCCTCAGGACAATCAAAAACCGATTTTTCCCATCCGATGTGATATGACCTTGCCGTGTTGGATTGACTTAAGTAACTAGCAGTATCACACCTGTACACCCATCCACACCGAGTTGTACAGTTTGTGTAATGTCATACGTACACCTGAGGCATTGTTGTATAATTTATTTGTTATTTGGAGTCGACCAAAATTATGATGCTTACTATGCCATCTACTCCTAAATTTTGAACTATTTACTTTTCTGATGCCATACGTTTTCCCCCTTCTCCGATAATATTCCGTTGAAATTTGACGTCATTCTGACAAGTGGTGTTATTTCTACAGCGCTTTGAAAGTTTAACTTTAATTATAAGTAAATATTAAATATTCAAATTAGACAATAATATGAAAAAAGTTTGAACTATAAAAACTAATAGTTTGAACTTATAGGTAGCAACTTACCATTACAACGTTACTTTCTTATTCCATAAGATCGGGAAAGAAGCTAAGGTAACTAAGAATATATCAACACAACAGCAGAAAACACAAAAAATTTAAATATGTTCAGGAGAGAATAAGTGCACACACGCTTGTGTGTATGAGTGTGTGTGTGTGTGTGTGTGTGTGTGTGTGTGTGTGTGTGTGCGTTTGGGGTACAAGCCGAGATACTGTGATCATCGGTATGCTAATAATTACCCACTTCAGTTTTTTAGTTCTTTCTACTCTGTGTCTAAAAGTCCTCTTGCAAACATGTTAAATAATGTACTTCCTGACATTTTCTGCATGGACATAACTTCACCACTAAGTGGACGACACATGGCAGTATAGACTCACAATATTTGCTTGCACGTGACCACACTTCAAGAACTTACCTGCTGTCCAGGGGAAAATAAGAACTGGTGGCTTGATATTGCCACATATACTCAGAGGTACTACCCAACCTAAAAACATACTACTCCAGAAAGCTATAATTATTAGTCTGTGAATGAAGTAAATACCGATGTTACGTTGTCCATTACACAGTCGTCAGTAATGAATAAAAATATCGGCACTTATAACCCTCACACCTGTACATGGAAATAGTTAACACTTCCATAGGTAAATGGCTTCATCAAAAGGATTAAAACTGATATAAAAAAATCAGGAAGATAAACAAAGAAGCATTAACAATAAAGTTAATAAAGAAACAGTAAGCTACAGGGAAGAGAGTAGACAGCCACAGAATATGACAAAATGACACAGAAATGTTCATAAACATAAAAGAATACATGAATAAAACAAAGATATGTTTCAGAATACATTGTTGAAGAAATAAATTCTGATCCTGTTATTAGAGACCAAATGAAACTCAAAAAACATTCAAAATGTAAAATGTCTCAGTCACAAAAAAAAAAAAGAGTCAACATCACAAAAACTCCGAACCCTGCCCAAATTGCGTAATAGCAATAGCCCCATGAGCCTAGTTATCAGTTCCAATAGCCCTCCAACACACCACATTGCAAAGTCCACTCTCTAACATTTAACTGCACATTAAAAAATAGAGAAGAATGGAAGTATATAAAACTATTCCGAATTAAGCCACAATATATAAGATGTATAGATCTAAAATGTAAAAACTGGTATCTTTTGATGCCCAACATATACACATTAATCCCACACAGCAACACAATCAACACCATAAAAAAGCAGCTGGCAAGAGACCATAATTCACCAAGTAGAAGTACAAGGAACTGATGCAAATTATGAAAATAGCCACGTGAGCGAAAATAAAACTCCGTTTAACAACTCATCCACTTAAAATTGAAGGCCTCCGAGCAAAAGCCCAATCTCATTCGTACCAGCAAATATCTTAATACAGTAGAGCGTCGATTATACGAAGTAATTGGGGGACATGGGTGTCCGGAAAACTGGTTTGTTCGGATAATCGAACTGTTCATGTTTATTTGCCAAAATCAAGTACTGTACAGTAAATTTATTCACAGAAACAGGCATCTCTCTTAGTATTACAAACTGCGCGGAGCGGCAAGCCTCAACTCTAAGCTGGCGCAGCTGTTGCTGTGAAAAGCTTTGATACTGGCCCCTCTTCTGTTTAACCTCTATATAGCAGATCTCCCAAACACAAAGTCAAGAAAATTTTGCAATGCGGATGACATAGCACTGGCTACCAGAGACAAGTATCTCTTCAATACAGAGGAAGTCTTTAATAATGACGTCGAAATACTATACAATTATTTCAAGAAATGGAGACTCAAGCCAAACCCTAACAAAACTGAAGTATCTACATTCCATCTTACTAACAAAATGGCAAATGAAATTATTAACATAAAACTCGGAAACACCAACCTCAAACATAATAAGTTTCCAAAGTACTTAGGTATAACATTGGATCGCACTCTTTCTTACCGAAAACATCTGGAGAACACCACTGCAAAAATTGGAACACGGAATAACGTCATTCAAAAACTTAGCGGTACTACTTGGGGAGCTAACGCAAAAACATTACGCACCTCACCTATCGCCTTAGTGTTCTCTGTGGCTGAGTACTGCGCTCCAGTCTGGATTAATAGCTGTCACACCAAACTTATTGACAGGCAATTAAATAACACAATGAGGTTGATTTCTGGAACCGTTAAATCAACGCCCACGTACTGGCTACCGGTGCTATGTAATATTCTGCCCCCGGACCTGCGTAGAAAAGCGGCCCTACAGCACGAATTCAGAAAGATTGAGACAAAACCAGAACTACCAATTAAAGAAGAATTCTCACAACTGCGACACGCTCTATTGAAATCAAGAAAGCCACCCATACGCACAGCTGAGCAGCTTCAAAATAATAACTATGACCACATGAAACAATGGAGACTAGATTGGAACCAAAAGATAAATGACCAACTACAGACCTGGTTTGAGAGCTATAATTGCAACATCTCTGGAATGGAACTAACACGGAAAACATGGTCCGCATTAAATCGAATACGTACTGGACATGGCAGGTGTGCGGATTCACTACACAAATGGGGAAGAGCGGTGTCACCAGAATGCGACTGCGGTGCCCCTAGACAGACGATCCAACACATCCATGGTGAATGCTCCTTGCGAGCATATGCAGGGAAATGGTCCGACTTCCTGGAGGCATCCCCATCGGCGCTAGAATGGATCTCAAACCTCGATATAACCTTTTAACTGACCAATATAAACATAATTTATATTCATGATTGTTATAAGATTTTAATGTCTAACACTTGATGTATTAATGTTGCATGTATAGCCATACGCTAAATAAAATAAACTGCCGCTAATTCTACTGCCAGTGCCAAGCCGACAGAAGTGTGCTGATAGTTGAAACACTGCGACTGGCGGCTTGGCCGGTCAGCAGCGCCTTGTGAAGGCCCCATTAGAAGCAGTGTTCGCCAGCGGTGGCGCAGTGCGGCGACTACTGTGGGTAACTTGGTTTGGGAGTGAGGGGGATGATGGACGGTATGGTGGGAGAGTAACAGGTGCGAGCGAGTACAAAGCTCGGTTAAGCGGTCGTTCGGTTGACCGACGTTCGGATAATCGACGCTCTACTGTAAATCACATTGATAATAGCACTTGTGAAGAATTAACACAAAGCTCAAATATGAAGCTTCCGTAATTCGTTTTACAACTCGTCTGACTGTACCAGGCAATAAAGCACTTAAAAAGTAATTACTATGCTTCTTAAGTTTGTTTGATAACGTCGTTTTAATGGAAGAGTATATAAATGGTGAAGAAAATGTAAATTAGTTATAGCATATGTAGAATGTAGGTTTAAGTGGTGTGAGGGGAAATTTGTAACGACTCCTGTGTTATTACAAAGTTTCTATTTATATCCACACAGAAATAACAAATTAATTGTGATACAAAGGTCTGACGGAGTCGACAATCCCACTTATTTACAAAAGTCGTGATATGGCTGGAAACCCACTGTAACACAAGCTGGCGACTGTCTTTCCATTTATAGTATGTGCCACTTTTGCCGAAGTGTTCCTTAATATAGTGCTCCAACTCTAGAATTCCAGATACACGGACAAGTGATGTCACACTTTAACGACAGCTTTACCCAGGTTCTCGCCCCTGAGCATGCCGATGAAAGCCTCTGGCGTGTTCTCAAAGCCCTCTGTGACCGTCTCCCTGTATTTGAGCTTTCCCTCCTTGATCCACTGTGCCATCTCCTTAAACGCCTTGTCCCACTGGCCGAGCCACCGGGTCACAATGAAGCCCTCCATCTTCAGTTCCTTCCCGACCATGTGCATCTGGACGACGGGCGCCATGGCCATCTTGGTGGCGTTGTAGGTGGAGATGCAGCCGCACACGGATATGCGACCGCGGTGCCTCATGTTAGCAATCACCGCGCTGCTCTGTTCGCCTCCCACGTTGTCGAAGTAGACGTCAACGCCATTTGGGGCAGCCTCCTTCAGCGCCTTCTCCACGTTCGCCGTCTTATAGTTGAAGGCGTGGTCGAAACCTAGCTCCTCCTTCAGCCACTTGACCTGCAGATAGAATGCAACAGAGAAAGAAAATTATTTACATGTAAAAAAAGGACAAATTCATGCGTCATGCACGATTAGTAGTGTGAAGACCATATAAAATACAATGGTTGGACAAAAATTTGGAAACACAGCTAGAAATTTATACTTCAACTTCAGTGCAAGTACAAGCGAAACAGCCGGCCGCGGTGGTCTCGCGGTTCTAGGCGCGCAGTGGGGAACCGCGCGACTGCTACGGTCGCAGGTTCAAATCCTGCCTTGGGCGTGGATGTGTGTGATGTCCTTAGGTTAGTTAGGTTTAAGTAGTTTTAAGTTGTAGGGGACTGATGACCACAGCTGTTAAGTCCCATAGTGCTCAGAGCCATCTGAACCATTTTTTTGAACTAGCGAAACACGCTTGTTGCGCTGTTGTATTTGGTCACCAACGGCATCTGTGAATCTCCTCAAAACGTCACAAATGACAGTCGTGACCAGAACCACTGGTCTGTGTAGTGGCGAGTGGATTATGCTGGAGGTGAGTGAAATCGAACGTTGGCAAACTGTTTGTATGATGGATGCTTCCATACTTAAAGTTGCTGAAGTTTCAAGAGGTACCGTATTCAGGATTTATACCGCATACAAGGAAAGTGGAGAAACAACATCTGCTAAGTGACAACGCGGAGAATGTATGTGGTGACTGATCTTGACAAATGGTCGTTGAATAAAACATTTCCTTACTTTTCGTCTTTGGTAACAATCTTTTTTCAACAGATTATCAGTTTCGGTCGATAATGACCATCTTCAGATCTGTTTTATAAAAACAGTGTCCGAATGTACTGCTGCCATAGGACATTGTTTTTATAAAACGGATCAGAAGATGGTTCTTATAGACCGAAACCGGTAATCTGTTGACAAAAAGTTTGTGACCATGTATGTAAAGCAAAGGATTATAAAGAATCAGCCTCGATTGCAAATTGAAACCGGATGTTGACCTAGGTTTCGGCGCGGATAACCACGCCTTCTTCGGAACACACTTAAACTACCAACTGCCTAAAGAGGCATGGTCGAACATTAATACAGAACCCCCAATAGGGCAAAGGACTCGCATAAACTGCCTATAGAGGCATGGTCCAACATGAATACAGAACGCCCAAAAGGCAAAAGACTCGCATAAGATGTAAAATAAACGGTACGTGTGTACCATGTCAATAGCTGTACTAGCTCTCAGGTAGAGTTTACCTGAGTGCCCGCGGCCCACCGAACGTTGGCTGGGGTGAGGAAGCACCCTTCTGACGTTTGAGATAAGCACAGCTATTGACGTGGTACACACGTACCGTTTATTTTACATCTTATGCGAGTCTTTTGCCTTTTGGGCGTTCTGTATTCATGTTGGACCATGCCTCTATAGGCAGTTTGTAGTTTTAGCGTGTTCCGATGAAACCGTGGTTATCCGCGCCGAAACCTAGGTCAACATCCGGTTTCAATTTGCAGTCAAGGCGGATTCTTTATAATCATTAAATTATTCACGATTGCTGACGCGCTGCAATGTTAAAAGTTCTAAAGTAAAGGAAATTTATTATATATTCGGGTCATTGTTTTACTCGCGACAATGTCGCAGCTTGTGAAATTTAAGAAAACTGTGACGGAAAATGGATTGCAGAATTGAATGTCCCACTCGCGAAACCTGTCAGCACCAAAACAACATATTCAGGGAATCGCAGGGCGAGCTGCAGTTCCAAAACCAGGTATCAGTCACAATAAAATGACCGTAACAGAAAATATGCAGCTGAAACCTTAAAACACTGTCAAAAGAGCAAGATAAAAATGATATTCGGACGGATGAGTCTGGTTGCACATCGTTTCCAGCTTCTGGCCAAGTTTACGTCCCACGTGTGGAGCATGGTGGGGGTCGGTTATGATTTGGGCAGCCATATTTTGGGTGGTTAAGCCATACTTCGTCAGACGTGCACCATCTTCTATGTTGAAATGCCAGTAGGCTTTTTACCATGGAACATATGATACTTAGAAAATGAACTATGTTTCATCGATGTCTAACCAGGTTTCCGTGTACTGAAAATGGAAATTTATGTTAGCTGGGAGTAGGTACTGCCTGAAAATATTTTTAAATTATAACTGCCATTTTAATTCCAAATAAAAGCAGGTGCTGACAATTGTGGAAATTTCCGAACTATCAGTTCAATAAGTCACCGTTGCGAAATACTAACACGAATTGTTTACAGACGTATGGAGACACTGGTAGTAGCCGACCCCGGGCAAGACCAGTTTGGATTCCGTACAAATGTAAGAAGACTTGAGACAATACTGACCCTATGACTTATCTTCGAAGATAGGTTAAGGAAAGGCAAACCTACGTTTGTAGCATTTGTAGACTTAGAGAAAGCTTTTGACCATGTTGACTGGAATAGTCTGTTTTAAGTTCTGACGGTGCAGGGCAAAAATACAGGAAGAGAAAGGCTATTTACAATTTGTATAGAAGCCAGGCGACAGTTGTAAGAGTTCAGGGGCACGAAGGGAAACCAGTAGTTGACAAGGGAGTGAGACAGTGTTGTAGTCTATCCCCAATGTGATTCAATCTGTGTATTGAGCAAGCAGCAAAGGAAACAAAGGAAACATTTGGAGTAGGAATTATTTTCCAGGAAGAAGAAATTTAATTGATGTTCGAATATGCCATTATAATTCTGTCAGAGACAGCAAAGGACAGGGAAGACCATTTGAATGGAATGGACAGTGTCTTGAAACGAGGATATAAGATGAACATGAACAAGAGCAAAACGAGAATAGTGGAATGTAGTCGAATTAAAATCAAATGATGTTGAGGGAATTAGATCAGGAAATGAGATACATACAGTAGAAGACGAGTTTTGCTATTTGGGAAGGAAAATAACTGATGATGGTCCAGTAGGGAGGATATAAAATGCAGACTGGCAATAACAAGAAAATCGTTTCTGTAGAAGAGAAATTTGTTAACATTACATGAGTGTCAGGGAGTCTTTTCTTAAAGTATTTGTAAGGAGTGTAGGCGTATATGGAAGCTAAACACGGACGATAAACAGTTTAAACAAGAAGAGAATACAAGCTTTTGAAATTTGGTGCTAATAAAGAATACTGATGATTAGCTGGGTACATCATGCAATTAATGAGGAAGAGGAATTTGCGGCACAGCTTGATTAATAGAAGGTATCGATTGGTAGGATACGTTCCGAGGCATCAAGCGATCATGAATGTAGTATTGGAGGGAAATGTGGAGGTTAAAAGTCGTAGAATGAGACCAAGAGATGAATAAACTAAGCCGATTTTGAAGGATGTATGTTGCAGTAGTTACTCTGAATTGAAGAGGTTTGCACAGGATAGAGCGGCATGGAGAGCTACATAAAACCAATATTTCAACTGAAGACCACACAAAAACAACAACATCAACTGTCTTTTTATAATACTTCTTCTTAATTCGACTCCACTTACTGCCTATTATTGAGTAGCCGATTGTAACGCATTTACAGCTGAACATTATAATTTTCCTAAGTACTCCTACTTTGTAAAAATTTTTCATATTTGTAAATTGCTAACTTTTCCAGAGTACTTCTTGTATTTCCCAATAAAGACTAACTAGACGCTAAAGACTATTAGTGTTTCAAGTTTCAGGACTCTCCCCTACTTGAGAATAACCCTTAATAACAGATACGTTGTACAGGGTGAAACAGGAGAAATGGTCAGTATTGTTGGATATGACAGGGATATGATCATTTGAAGCAAAGAATACTTCATGTGGACATACACCCTTATTCCAAATGGTTTCGGATATATAGCGAATTTAATGTATATTTTTATTTATTTTCTGTATTATCCGATATTGAAGAACTATTTCTAAAGAGGAATTTTATTTGCCCATTCGATATAGTTTAGTGTAATACTTCTGTTATATAGATATCTATTAGCAGGAACACTAAAAAAGTAAGAATAACGAGTACATGGCCGCCCTAGCCCACGCTGACTGTTACCGCCACACAACATCGGGTTATCCTTCATGTTTTACTCTCCCAGCTGATTCATATCGATAAAAAATGTACCGCATTAGACTGATTTGGGACTGCTCTATAGAATGCGCACGTAAAATTCAGGTTCAAAAGTAGTTTTTTCTATGCCGAATAACAAAGAAGATTAAATGTGTTCAATCTTGGAAACCATTCGGAACTAGGCATATGTCAGGGTGAAGTTTTTCGATTCAAATGATCGTCCCCTTAGTACCCGTGAATATTATTGATTCCTCCTGGGATACACGGTGTGCCACATGTCATAGAGATAGAATGGAGTTAAGTTTCCGTTTCCACTCTGTAATTATCAGAATATGAACTCCCTTCTGCTGATATGCCCCACTCTGTTTTAAAGTACCTCTTCCATGAAAGTTAATAGCGGATTAAAACTGTGTGAGGGACCGAGACTCGAACTCGGGAGCTTTGCCTTTCGCGACTAAGCTCACCATCACGACTCGCGATCCACCCTCACAGCTCCAGTTCTGCCAGTACCTCGTCTCATATCTTCCATACTTCACAGAAGCTCTTCTGCGAAGTTTGCAGAGCTAGCGCTGCTGGAAGAAAGAGTATTCCGGAGACATGGCTTATCCGCAGCCTGGCGGACGTTTCCAATATGAAATTTTTACTCTGCAGCGGATGTGCGCTGATATGAATCTTCCTGGCCGATTAAAACTGTGTGAGAGCCTGAGACTCGAACCTGGGTCCTTTTCCTTTCGCAGGCAAGTGCTCTACCTACTGAGCTACCGAAGCACGATCGACGAGCCGCCCTCACAACTCCAATCCTGCCAGTACCTCCTCTCCATCCTTCCAATATTCACAGACGCTCTTCTGGTAGAGTATTTGCCCGCAAAAGGCAATGGTCCCGAGTTCCAGTCTCAGTGCCTAACACAGTTCGAATCTGCCAGGAGGTTTCATATCAGAGCGCACTTCGCTGCAGAGTGAAAATTTCGTACCGGAAATATCTCTTGCATGGATGGTAGTGTCATTTTTTCGGCCTTAACGAAGTAGTCTTCACTCTTAGGAAATTGGCAAATAAAAAGGGAACAGAATTAAATGGGAGAACTCACACTAAATGATTACCTTTAGGTCGGAGCCCGCAATGCCGATGACCTTGCAGCCCTTGATGCGCGCTATCTGGCCGACTATGGAGCCTACGGCACCCGCCGCGCCACTGACGACCACCACCTCCCCAGGCTTGGGGTGGCAGATGTCGAGCAGTCCGAAGTAGGCGGTGGCTCCCGGCATGCCCAACACTCCAAGCGCCAGCGACAGTGGCAGGTCTCCGTAGTCTGGCACCAGCATCGGCGGCAGGTTGTCGTCATCCGTCGGCGCCACGCTGATCACTGTTTGGTCACGCCATCCTAGTGACGCGACCACGTGACGTCCAACTGGGTACTCTGGCGAACGGCTCTCGACGATACGCGCCACCTGGAACCAACCAGACCGAAAACTAGCTGCCAGTATGACAGCAGTGGAACCAAGGCTGAAAAAGAAATTCAATCGCAGGAGACCACATGTCTGTATAACACGGTATTGGGCTTTTGAAATGGCTTCTGTTTGGTACAGCTCCGTGTTATGTAAGTAAGACATGCCACTTAAATTTACAACATGCTCGCTTACTGAGACCATATTACCCACACATACTGTAACAGTTATATAGTAAGTACGTTTCCAGGTTGGCTCTGAAAAGCGCCATTTGTATAAGTTTCATATTGTTGTTAATTTCGTAATCACTGTTGGAATTATCAATAACTTGTAGAACTCTAGGCAACCTCTTAAGTAACATGTTAAGCAATCGGCGGTTTAAAGTACATCAAGGAGAAGAGAAAAGCAGATGACATGTACTCAGTGACGGACTACCTCAGGGCTCTGTTCTTGCTCCAGTGTTATTCAACCTTTACACAGCTGACCTGCCCAATTTGACACGCCGAAAATTTCAATATGCAGGTGACGTGGCAATTTCATATCAGAGTGAAGACCTTTATGAATGTGAAGAACACATGACGAACAGCTTTACTAAAATTTATGAGTATTCTGAGACATGGCGACTGAGACCAAATGTTTCTAAAACCGAGGTAAACTTGTTCCACCTCTCTAATCGCCTTTCATCAGCAAAGATCAGTCCACAGTTCGGCCCTCTTGGCACAGTCAGATAAAACGAAAGCACAAAATACCTGGGAATCACTCTGGACAGAACTTTAACATACAAAAACACCTTTGCAACCTGGCCAAGAAGATACAACCATGAGTGAACCTTGTGAGGAAGCTGGCCAGCGGTAGATGGGGAGCAACCACATCAGTCCTCCGAGGAGTATCTCTTGCACTGGTATACTCTGCAGCAGAACACTGTGCACCAATTCGGCTCCGAGGCGCCCACGTAGTGAAAGTAGACATCCAAATGAACTCAGTTACGAGAGTAATTGGTAGTACAGTCCGGTGTGTGCACCAATTTGGCTCCGAAGCTCCCACGTAGTGAAAGTAGGCATCCAACTGAACTCAGTTATGAGAGTAATTAGTGGTACAGTCTGGCCTACACCAGACCTCCGTCGAAAAGCTTCTCTTTACGACCTCTGTCAGCAAGTTTCTAAAAACCACTCGATCCCTCTTCATGACGATTTGCGATCACTGCCCAGGAAACGGCTCAAATCTAAAAGATCAGCATATGAAATGGGAGTCGAAATGCTCTCCACAGGATTCGACCAGAACGCAGAGTGGAAACGCGATTGGCAAGCTACAAGTACCCACAACCACGAACTTGTAGACAATCCAACAGTTCCAGGTCCAGGCTTCGACTAACCAAGGGAGGTGTGGGAGCAGCTAAACAGATATCGGACTGAAGAGGGTAGGTGCAAATACAACATGCAGAAGTGGGGCTTTTCAAGTGACAGTGTGTGTGACTGTGGTGACACTCAAATAATGAGCCACAATGTGAATGACTGTCCAGTCAGACGCTTCCCTTGAATTGGCATCGAGAAGCTCCACGAGGCACTCCACTGGATCGAGTCCATCAACATCCGAGTGTAGTCTGGGCCGTTTTAAAACTTGTGTACTCTATATAATTTCACATGTTCATTTATATATTTCTTTGTTTTGCTAAATGTTTACAGAGGCTGTAGAGAGGACATAGTACATTTTTAAAGTACATAGTACATTTTTACAGTACAGTTTTACATAGTAAGCCATGTCCAGAAACGTCACTTTACATGGTGTCAATTATTGAACTATATGACTATATAACTTCTGAATAGTTTGCATTAGGGAGTTAAAACTGCACAGTTGGCCGCGGCACATGATGAGAATTAGTAAGCACTGGGTTTGGTATAGCGACGAAGTCCACTATCATTTGGATGGGTCCGTAAGTAATCCAAATTGGCGCTTTTGGGGGACTGAGAATCCGCATTTCGCCATCGAGAAGTCTCTTCACCCTCAACGAATGACTGTGTGGTGTGCAATGTCCAGTCACGGAATAATCGCCGCGATAGTCCTTGATAGCACGATGACTACCGAAAGGTACGTGAAGGTTTTGGAAGACGATTTAATCCTCATTATCCAAAGTGACCCAGATTTTGATAAGAAGTGGTTCATGCGGGACGGAGCTCGACTCCATCGAAGGAGGAGAGTGATGTCCTGGAGGATCACTTTAGGGATCGCATTTTTTGTTCCGGGGTACCCAGGTGCCACTGGCATGGACCTCCATTGGTCACCATATTCTCCGGAACTGAACATAAGCGCTAGATGTTGAAAATACCGCTTCGGTAGTAAATTTCTTTTACTATCACGACCGGTTTCGGGCTCTCATAAGCCCATCCTCAGGTGTCGCAACTGTGCTGTGGCCCCCGAGCGCCACGGTGGACGTGTAATAGGTGCGGCTTGCTACCTATGAGCGCAGAACAGTGACTGTCTGTTCTGCGCTCATGGGTAGCAAGCCGCACCTATTACACGTCCACTCGGGGGCGCTCGGGGGCCACAGCACAGTTGCGACACCTAAGGATGGGCTTATGAGAGCCCGAAACCGGTCGTAATAATACGAGGGTGAGTCAAATGAAAACTTTAAATATTTTTTAAATATTATTTATTGTGCAGTAGTGGTACAAAGCTGTATCATTTTTCTACATAATCTCCCCCCACGCTCAATGCAAGTCCTCCAGCGCTTACAAAGTGCATAAATTCCTTTAGAAAAAATTCTTTTAGTAGTCCGCGCAACTACTCATGCACCGCGTGGCGTACCTCTTCAACATAACGGAACTTTTCTCCTCCCATGGCGTCTTTGAGTGGTCTAAACATATGGAAATCACTTGGAGCAAGGTCTGGTGAGTATGGCGGATAAGGAAGCCACTCGTTTCCGTTTGGTGGAAGTGAACCCAGATTTCGTCCCCAGTAACTATTCTTGCAAGGAGGCCATCACCTTCTCGTTCAAAGCGCCGAAGAGGTTCTTCACAAGCATCAACACGTCGTTCTCTCATTTCAGGAGTCAGTTACCGTGACGCCCATCTTGCAGACAGTTTGTGAAACTGGAGCACATCATGCACAATGTGATGTGCTGACCCACGACTAATCTGTAAGCATGTTGCCGTGTCATTCAGTGTCACTCGGCGGTTTTCCTTCACTATGTCTTTAACCTCTAGTATAATGCTCAGTTGCGGATGTTCGTCGAGCAGGATGGTTTGAACGTAACGACTCCTTTTTTGTGGGACTATATTAGAAACAAGGCGTGCAGCAATAACGCCGACACCATCGATGAGGTGAAAACAGCCATTTAGGAGCTCATCGACAATGTACTGCTGCTGTTGTCGGTAAGAAAACAAGAAAAGATGTCCAGTAAACATGGCTCTAAAATGTAAACCTGAGGAACACTTGATCATCTTCGCTAATGTGAAACATCTTTATTAAACAACTGCAAATAGCTCTTTAAAGTATGTGTTTCAGAGCCCATGTATCCCGAATATATTGTCTTGGCTTGGTCCATACTATCACCTCTGAAAGTTGCATACCTTACATTAACAACAACAGTACCGTAACATGTACAGGGGATATGCAAAACAATGCAAACAGTGGTAGCAACGAGATGGTTGTGTTTGACGGTCAACAACGAGGGTAAGGCACGTGGCGCGCTGGACTGTGCAAGTTCAGTACAGGCTAGGCATCAGTGTAGGTTGTTTACGAGTAGTGCACACTTCGTACTTGCATTCAGAGGCCGAGGTCGACTTGCAGTGAAAGACCTAACAGACTTAAAAACAGGGCAGATTGTGGGGCCCTGATTAGCTAGAGGAGCAGTAACCAAGAAAGCCAATTTATTGGATGCTTCAAGAGCACCGGTTTCAATAGTTATGACAACCTACTCAGAACATGGAAAGACATCATCGGGTAAACGTAATAGTGGGCGCAAATCAAAACTAAATGAGATAGTTCGTCGTACGATAACACGAATTGTGTGAAAACAACACCAAACTACGGCGGCTAAAGTGACTGCATAGCTCAATAGCCATTTTCGAGACCCTGTAACCAACGACACTGTCTGCCGAGAACTCCGTAAAACGAATATTAGTGGACGACCTGCTATACCGAAACCAGTAGCGACCACAACCAACGCAAAGACACGTAAAACATGGTGTCAGGGGCATAAATCCTGACGGCTGATTCGTGGAAACACGTCATACGGTCCGACGAGTCAACGTTTTCGATATTTCCAACATCTGGCCAGGTTTAAGTCTGGAGAACGCCAGAAAATCCCTTCAATCCTGATTCCTTGATTCCAACGGTGAAGTATGGAGGTGGAAGCGTGATTGTGTGGGCAGCCATATCATAGTATTTAGCTGGTCCCCTCATTGCTCTCAAGGCCATTTTACAGCCAGCGATTATGTGAGCATTTTAGGTGACCAGGTGCACCCCTTGATTCAAATGTTGTCCCCCAACAATGATGCCATATTTCAGGGCGATAATGCTCTCATTTACACAGGCAGGACAGTACAATCTAGGTATGAGGAGCGTGCAAATGAACTGTAGCGTCTTCTCTCGCCAGCACTGTTCCCGGACTTGAACATTATCGAACCATTGTGTAGGACATTGAAGCGCAGGAGGTTCTGATCGAAGAGTGCCATAACATTCCACTGGAGACTATATAATCACTATATGCCAGTATTCCCAGAACAATCACAGCCGTATTATGGGCACATGGATGTCCAACATCCTATTAATAAAACATTCCCAAGTAAGCACAGGTGTTCACATTATTTTGCCCATCCCCTGTATTCCACTGTCAGAAGTATCAGAACGTTTCCGCTTATAACTGTCGCCACCTCAAAGTGATGCATTTATCCCTCTCCATCACCCCAGAAAGTTTGTAACATCATCACAGTATCACCCTGCACATACATAAATTTACAGGTGACTGGGCCAATAACTTTGATGCTCTGTAGTATCGATGGATGACGTTTCTGGATGTGGGTTCGTATGAAAACCTTTCTCTACTATGTCACCTCTACAAAGTTAGCTGTGAAATATCCTGTATATGTATGTATGTATGTTCCACATCCCCTAAACCACTTAACGGATTTCAACCAAACTTGGTACAGATATCACTTACTGCTTGGAAAGAACCACTGTGGGGGTTAGAACAATGTAGCTTTCAGAGGGTCTAGGATGAGGATGAAAAACAAGTGTATCCCACGACGCGGATATATCCCTAACTTGGTCATGCATTACTTGAGAATGAGAACGCTGAGTGACTTGAAACTAACTTTGTACAACATTTAAAACGTTTAGGAAACTATTTCTCCCCGAAAACCCTCCTCAAAATGATGAAAGGAAAAAGTTTATCGCTCATTACATTTTCACTGGTCATGCAGCGAAACTGCCGAATGAAACACGACGTTTTAATTTATAAGTTCTTTACCACTGTCTATATTTATGACACGTTTTGCAGGCGGTATTCACATATACCACTGAATGTACCAGAAAAGTTATATCATTAAACAACATATAACTCATCATAACTTCATAAACGCTGAGACGCGTGATAAACTGCAGCCATACGCAAGACATTTAAATTTCTTACTTCATTGGTACTTAATCTACACACAACGTTTTTCGCAGGAGGTATACACATCTACCGCTGAATGTACCTACGAAAGTAATCATAGTACGACGAGTAGTGGAGGAGATATGACGTCAAATACAGACATGTTTGGCAAAGTGTGGCATCATGCACAACGTTTTAATGTATTACTTGTTTACTACAAACTCTATTCACAACACACAGCTCAGACGGTACCCAGACATACCACTTCATGTACCAACTAAATTAAGTCATTTTACGGCACCTAGTTCAGCAGACATGACGTCGTAAAAATTGAAATGGGCGAAAAATTGCACATCATGCATGACTTTATGGTATATCATCGTGCAACGCATTGTTCAGGAAATACGACGTCATAAATGTTGAGCTGATGAAGACGAAACAGCATAGTGAAATTCGCTACGGATCAGGCATATAGCGTGACAATTATTGAACTATATGAAATAAAATCATCATAACTTCTGAACAGTGTACTAGGACGTTTTAACTATACCGTTGGCCGCAAGGCATGATGGGAATTAGTTGTTTTGGCCATTTGAACGTGAAAGTGTCACGGCAGAACGCACCTCAGAATATAGCGCTTGCGAAGGCCTACTGTGCGAGCAATAACAGACCAGTTGCGGCTCAAAGGAAATTTGCAACCGAGTTCAAACTGAAGACAACTGGTACAAGTGTGCTAACAATCGAGAATTTGATTCGAAAGTTTGAGAGAATGGGTAGCGTTCGTAACGACAGTGTTGGCAATGTCAGTCAACCAAAAAGGGTGAAAACGCCTGAAAACATCGAGAAGACAAACACTGTGTTTGAAACTAGCCCCAGGAAATCGATCAGACGAATTGCACAACAGATTGGAATCAACTGGGAGCCACTGCGACAAGTTATTGTTGAAGACCTGCAACTCTTCCTACACAAAATTCAAATCCGTCAGCCATTAGGCCCTAAGGCCATGGAACAGCAGTTGTGTTTAGCCAAAACCACCGAATTGACGAACAGGATTTTGATGTGAATATGGTTGGGTCAGCGACGAAGCCCACTTTCATTCGGATGGGTTCATTAATAAACAAATTTGACGCTTTTGGGTGACTGAGAATTCGAATTTCGCGATCGAGAAGCCTATTCCCTTCAATGGGAGACTTTGTGGTGTGCGATGTCCAGTCACGGATTAATGGGTGCGATATTCCTTGGTGGCAGGGCGACTACCAAATGGTACGCGAAGATTTTGGAAGATTATTTCATCCCCATTATCCAAAGTGACCATGACTTCTCAAAGGTGTGGTTCAAGCAAGATGGAACTCGACCCCATTGCAGCAGGAGAGTGTTTGATGTCCTTGAGGAGTACTTTGGAGACCGCACTCTGGCTCTGGGGTACTCAGAGGCCACTGGTATGGACCTCGATTGGCCACTATATTCTCCGGATCTGAGCGCATGCGACTTCTTTCTGTGGGACCACATTACAGGTTTGGTATACACCAAGAACCGCAAAACTATTGCTGAGCTTAAAACAGCTATTCAGGAGGTCCTCGACAGCATCGATGGTCTGATACTTCATTAGGTCATGCAGAACTTCGCTATTCGTCTGCGCCACATCATCGCCAATAATGGCAGCCATATCGAACATGTCATAACCCAAATTCAAATATATGTAGTGTCGTTTACATACTGAATAAAGTGTGTGCACAACGTAGTTAGTACGTTTTTTTCGTAAACGAGTAATTGAGTAATTGTCTCCCTCTATATGTGACATGTGTGCAATTTGGCAAGGCATGGGAAAAAGCTCCTCCTAATGTTTCCAATCGATTTTAACCAAACTTGGTACACATACTACTTACTTCTGGAAAGTTGTACTGTGCGCGTAATAACCATAAGCCTGCGATTGTGGTGGGTGTGATAACTTGGTGACGGAAGGTGGGGAGATGGGGATGGGCAGAGAAGGGTGAAGGATGAGATGGACATGGACATGAATGAGGAGATGGTGGAGAGAGAGAGGCGAAAGAGGAAGCGGACAGTGATAGGGAAGAGGTTGGGACGCACAGCGAGAGGGGGAGGGGAAAATGAACAGAGGGAGGGCAGAAAGAGATGGACAGAGAGATGTGGGGATCAGGATGTTGACAGGAAGAGGGGGAGGAGGAGAGGGACAGGGAGAGGAGGGCGGAGAAAAGTGACGCAAGGTGGTTGAGGTTGAGAAACTTAGTCAGGGGAAGATGAGATGAACTTAAGAGGGCTGAAGGGGACATGAATTTAGAGGTGGGAATGAGGTGATGGAGAGAGAGTGGAGGGGGAAACGGATAGACAGGGATAAGGGCAGAAGAAAATGGACGGAGAGTGCTGAGAAGTGAATATGGACAGAGTGGGAAGAAGGAGATGGGTTAGAAGATTTGAATAAATACATACTCGTGCAGTACTGGGTAACGGAAAACAATACTTAACCTCAGTGTGCTGCGAAATCCTTCGCACCCTGGTGCGACCACATGGGTTGTATTGGAATCTGCAAGTGGTGTGGGTGGCGAAATAAATCACAGTATCTCTCATCAAGTCAGTGAAAATTTTTAAACTGTTCACAAGTGCTATGTCAGCTCGGAGCACCCGCGTGCTATTGCACGAATATACACTCCTGGAAATGGAAAAAAAGAACACATTGACACCGGTGTGTCAGACCCACCATACTTGCTCCGGACACTGCGAGAGGGCTGTACAAGCAATGATCACACGCACGGCACAGCGGACACACCAGGAACCGCGGTGTTGGCCGTCGAATGGCGCTAGCTGCGCAGCATTTGTGCACCGCCGCCGTCAGTGTCAGCCAGTTTGCCGTGGCATACGGAGCTCCATCGCAGTCTTTAACACTGGTAGCATGCCGCGACAGCGTGGACGTGAACCGTATGTGCAGTTGACGGACTTTGAGCGAGGGCGTATAGTGGGCATGCGGGAGGCCGGGTGGACGTACCACCGAATTGCTCAACACGTGGGGCGTGAGGTCTCCACAGTACATCGATGTTGTCGCCAGTGGTCGGCGGAAGGTGCACGTGCCCGTCAACCTGGGACCGGACCGCAGCGACGCACGGATGCACGCCAAGACAGTAGGATCCTACGCAGTGCCGTAGGGGACCGCACCGCCACTTCCCAGCAAATTAGGGACACTGTTGCTCCTGGGGTATCGGCGAGGACCATTCGCAACCGTCTCCATGAAGCTGGGCTACGGTTCCGCACACCGTTAGGCCGTCTTCCGCTCACGCCCCAACATCGTGCAGCCCGCCTCCAGTGGTGTCGCGACAGGCGTGAATGGAGGGACGAATGGAGACGTGTCGTCTTCAGCGATGAGAGTCGCTTCTGCCTTGGTGCCAATGATGGTCGTATGCGTGTTTGGCGCCGTGCAGGTGAGCGCCACAATCAGGACTGCATACGACCGAGGCACACAGGGCCAACACCCGGCATCATGGTGTGGGGAGCGATCTCCTACACTGGCCGTACACCACTGGTGATCGTCGAGGGGACACTGAATAGTGCACGGTACATCCAAACCGTCATCGAACCCATCGTTCTACCATTCCTAGACCGGCAAGGGAACTTGCTGTTCCAACAGGACAATGCACGTCCGCATGTATCCCGTGCCACCCAACGTGCTCTAGAAGCTATAAGTCAACTACCCTGGCCAGCAAGATCTCCGGATCTGTCCCCCATTGAGCATGTTTGGGACTGGATGAAGCGTCGTCTCACGTGGTCTTCACGTCCAGCACGAACGCTGGTCCAACTGAGGCGCCAGGTGGAAATGGCATGGCAAGCCGTTCCACAGGACTACATCCAGCATCTCTAAGATCGTCTCCATGGGAGAATAGCAGCCTGCATTGCTGCGAAAGATGGATATACACTGTACTAGTGCCGACATTGTGCATGCTCTGTTGCCTGTGTCTATGTGCCTGTGGTTCTGTCAGTGTGATCATGTGATGTATCTGACCCCAGGAATGTGTCAATAAAGTTTCCCCTTCCTGGGACAATGAATTCACGGTGTTCTTATTTCAATTTCCAGGAGTGTATTTACCCACACACTACACAGCGCGAACACTCTAATGAGCCCCCATAAATGTTGTTTGACTTAAGAAGTTCGGTTACGTTTCGTCTATGGGGCACCAAATCATATTCGTCGCAATGTACACAATGTTCCACAACTGTATTTAATGTGAAAGCAGGCGGAATTTGCTATGCAAAATTCGCATACACATTAACGTATTTTTTAAAGTTTCAGAGTTTCGAGTTTATTTCAAAACACGACTAATTGCATGAGTTTTCTTTAGAAAATCGTCAAAGTTCCACAGTAGCTCAAACTATAATTCCACAAGGGCTACACAGTAAAACATTCTAAGTGTAGCTTGTATCACATGCAATCCGAAAAACAACAAGCCAATCAGAATAATTCACAAACGCGAACTAGCACCTATTTCATCGCTCATCAGATAAAACTTTCTCGAAACACACACTAACACAGCTTGACACCGTCCAACGGCGTCCGAAGCTAGACTCCCCTGCAAAATGCCGGTGTTCACCCGAGAAATCTCGTTCCAGGAATACTGAAGTCACTTAAACTACTGAACACAAAAACTAAAATGTTGAAATGTTTGTGAAATCTTATGAGACTTAACTGCTAAGGTCATCAGTCACTAAGCTTACACACTACTTAACCTAAATTATTCTAAGGACAAACACACCCACCCATGCCCGAGGGAGGACTCGAACCTCTGCCAGGACCAGCCACCCAGTCCATGACTGCAGCGCCCCAGACCGCTCGGCTAATCCCTCGCGCGAATATAAAAACCGCTGATACTCTTAATTTTAAACTTTTATACACATACGACACATCAGATCACAAGGAAATTCTCCGATAAATATTATGCTCTTATCAGTTATCTTTTGTCTGCCATAGTTTGCTTATAAACAATACTTTCTATGATTTTCCTCCGTTTACGGGTTTATAAGTGTAAGTATTAACAAACAACTTAAATTATACTATAAATCATTTCCTGTATATCTAAAGTTTACATTACTGTTGCTACTTTTAATGTTTTTCTGTTTATTCAGTAAGAAAAGCTGTTATTAACTGGGTGAAATACACTTCTCGGCCTCTCATCTAAATATGTGAATAATTTCAGTGAATCTTCTATCACAGTCCGATACAGTTGTACCAGATGTACCCTTAGACACCTCGTTAGTTTCAATAGCATAATGCGTTGCCGAGGTATTTATTTCCACAACTCAGGAATAACTTATAAACTAGCGCGGATATCGAAGGCACGTCTTCACTCATATATGGCTCGATATTTATTAATTTTGAGGCAAGGTTTATTTTTGCACTGCACTCGAAAAGCGGCCGTGAGAAACGAGCAGCCGTTGTGCAGCCCAACCTACGGGTTTTCACAGTCACGCGGTCACCTTAGCGGCCGGTGGACGTCCAGAGATAACCTCATCTGCGGAGCACAGGGTGAAACTGGCCCTCCACGTGCTCTTGCCAAGCTGATTTCGGCTGTCAACACGAGTATGAACCGATCTTAGCCGCCACCTGTGCGTCCGCGCTCCCATGTTTGTGATTGAATAAGGTGTCTCTCCCCTTTATAATAAGCTATCGTGTTACACTGGACAGCCCGCAAAATATAATCTGTTGGATTAACCTCACAAACTCTCTTCCGTCCAAAGAAGTGAGAATAACAGTCCGATAAACTCCTTGCCGGGCAATTCGTAAGTCCTTTACCCTCCGCCTTTTCTGCGTATGTTGGGGGCAAGGTTTCTTGGACGATGAGGACGATTGTAATATTCTTGCTTCCACAGACGGTCGGACTGTGATAAAAGTTCGTATGTAGGATGAATTACTCGTTGCTCTAACTATCCCAGAGGTCTGCTGTTAATTTCTGCTGGTGCTTTAATTCTTTCACCAAATCAGTTGAGTTTGAGGGCGCGATCCCTCTTGCGAAAGTATTAACTCTTTCGTCTACTAAGAAGTACGCTGGCGTGAAAACTTCGTCATCAGTCTCGGAGGCGGCAGTCGAGCAGATTTCGACTTCAGGACTTACAACAAATATTTGAAACCACTCCTCCTCCAGACTGCTTCGCCTGAGTACTTTACTACGGCATCGTTTTACTGAACCAATCATTCTTTCCCGACAGTTTACCACGAAGCCGCACGTTGGACAACCAACTTCCAGGTGCTGCGTTCTGCTTGCAGCGATGACTGCTTCTGCTTTCTTCTGCGAGGAGCAGTAATAATCTCGACTACCGAGCAGGGTAGCGCAGTGGTTAGCACGTTGGACTATTGGACTGCCATTCGGGAGGACGACGTTTAAAACCCGTGATCTGCTTCTTGGTTCAAGTTTTGCCTGATTTCCCGAATTACCTTAAGGCAAATTCCGGGATCTTTCCTCCGAAAGGGCACGGCCGCTTTCTTTGCCCATCCTCCTTTAATCAGAGACCGTGCTCCAATCCAATGACCTCGTTGTCGACGGAACGTCAAACACTGATCTCCACCTCCCACCATTAATCCTAACGGTGGTGGGAGCGGGTGGGTGGGGAGGGTTTCAAACTTCTGTGATGCTAGAAAAAGTATCAATGGTACTAATACGTAAAAATTTACCTTAACCTCTGATATTTAATTGCATTATAAATAACTGTGGAGAAAAGGGAATTACTACCATGAATATTAAGAGCTCAGATGAAAAGGCAGTTATAAGCAAAGAAGGGAAAGGAGAAAGGTGGAAGGAATATATAGAGGATCTGTACGAGGGCGATGTTCTTGAGGACAATATTGTAGAAATGGAAGAGAATGTAGATGAAGATGAAATAGGAGATATGATACTGCGTGAAGAGTTTGACAGAGCACTGAAAGACCTAAGTCGAAACAAGGCCCCACGAGTAGACAACATTCCATTAGAACTACTGACAGCCTCGGGAGAGCCAGTCCTGACAAAACTCTACCATCTCGTGAGCAAGATATATGAGACAGGTGAAATACCCTCAGACTTCAAGAAGAATATAATAAATCCAATCCCAAAGAAAGCAGATGTTGACAGATTTGAAAATAACCGAACTATCAGTTTCATAAACCACGGCTGCAAAATACTAACACGAATTCTTTACAGACGAATCGAAAAACTGGTAGAAGCCGACCTCGAGGAGTATTAGGTAGGATTCCGTAGAAATGTTGGAACACGTGAGGCAATACTGATCCTAGGACTTATCTTAGAAAATAGATTAAGAAAATGCAAACCTATGTTTCTAGCATTTGTAGACTTAGAGAAAGCGTTTGACAACGTTGACTGGAATACTCTCTTTCAAATCCTGAAGATGTCAGGGGTAAAATACAGGGAGCGAAAGGGTATTTACAATTTGTACAGAAACCAGATGGCAGTTACAAGAGTCAAGGGACATGAAAGGGAAGCAGTGGTTGGGAAGGGAGTGAGACAGCCTATGCCTGATGTTATTCAATCTGCATATTGAGCAAGTAGTAATGGAAACAAAAGAAAAATTCGTAGTAGGAATTAAAATCCATGGAGAATAAATAAAAACTTTGAGGTACGCCCATGACACTGTAATTGTGTCAGAGACAGCAAAGGACCTGGAAGAGCAGCTGAACGGAATGGACAGTGTCTTGAAAGGAGGATATAAGATGAACATCAACAAAAGCAAAACGAGGATAATGGAATGCAATCAAATTAAATCAGGTGATGCTGTGGGAATTAGATTAGGAAATGAGACGCTTAAAGTAGTAAATGAGTTTTGCTATTTGCGGAGCAAAATAACTGATGACGGTCGAAGTTGAGAGGATATAATATGTAGACTGGCAATGGCAAGGAAAGCGTTTCTGAAGAAGAGGATTTTGCTAACATCGAGTATAGATTTAAGTGTCAGGAAGTCGTTTCTAAAAGGATTTGTATGGAGTTTAGCCATGTATGGAAGCGAGGGTCATTTTCTAACAGTTTTTCCATTCGTCTGTAAAGAATTTGTGTTAGTATTTTCTGGAGACTAGAAATCTACTCTGTAGGAATCAGCATGGGTTTCGAAGAAGACGGTCACGTGAAACCCAGCTCGCGCTATTCGTCCACGAGACTCAGAGGGCCATAGACACGGGTTCACAGGTAGATGCCGTGTTTCTTGACTTCCGCAAGGCGTTCGATACAGTTCCCCACAGTCGTTTATTGAACAAAGTAAGAGCATATGGACTATCAGACCAATTGTGTGATTGGATTGAGGAGTTCCTAGATAACAGGACGCAGCATGTTATTCTCAATGGAGAGAAGTCTTCCGAAGTAAGAGTAATTTCAGGTGTGCCGCAGGGGAGTGTCATAGGACCGTTGCTATTCACAATATACATAAATGACCTGGTGGATGACATCGGAAGTTCACTGAGGCTTTTTGCAGATGATGCTGTGGTGTATCGAGAGGTTGTAACAATGGAAAATTGTACTGAAATGCAGGAGGATCTGCAGCGAATTGACGCATGGTGCAGGGAATGGCAACTGAATCTCAATGTAGACAAGTGTAATGTGCTGCGAATACACAGAAAGATAGATCCTTTATCATTTAGCTACAAAATAGCAGGTCAGCAACTGGAAGCAGTTAATACCATAAATTATCTGGGAGTACGCATTAGGAGTGATTTAAAATGGAATGATCATATAATGTTGATTGTCGGTAAAGCAGATGCCAGACTGAGATTCATTGGAAGAATCCTAAGGAAATGCAATCCGAAAACAAAGGAAGTAGGTTACAGTACGCTTGTTCGCCCACTGCTTGAATACTGCTCAGCAGTGTGGGATCCGTACCAGATAGGGTTGATACAAGACATAGAGAAGATCCAACGGAGAGCAGCGCGCTTCGTTACAGGATCATTTAGTAATCGCGAAAGCGTTACGGAGATGATAGATAAACTCCAGTGGAAGACTCTGCAGGAGAGACGCTCAGTAGCTCGGTACGGGCTTTTGTCAAAGTTGCGAGAACATACCTTCACCGAAGAGTCAAGCAGTATATTGCTCCCTCCTACGTATATCTCGCGAAGAGACGATGAGGATAAAATCAGAGAGATTAGAGCCCACACAGAGGCATACCGACA
The DNA here is from genome assembly GCF_023864275.1 of Schistocerca cancellata. NCBI lineage: Eukaryota > Metazoa > Arthropoda > Insecta > Orthoptera > Acrididae > Schistocerca > Schistocerca cancellata. The sequence continues at coordinate 1,156,526,806 of NC_064626.1, forward strand.
ATCCTTCTTTCCACGAACAATACGAGACTGGAATAGAAGGGAGAACCGATAGAGGTATTGAAGGTACCCTCCGCCACACACCGTCAGGTGGCTTGCGGAGTATGGATGTAGATGTAGATGTAGATGTCGTGGCTTATTAAACTGATAGTTCGATAATTTTCACATCTGTCAACAGCTGCTTTCTTTGGGGTTGGAATTATTATATTCTTATTGAAGTCTGAGGGTATTTCACCTGTCTCATACATCTTGCTCATCAGCTGGTAGAGTTTTGTTGGGCCCAGCTCTCCCAAGGGTGTTAGTAGTTGTAGTGGGATGTTGTCTACTCCCGGGGCCTTGTTTCGACTCAGGTCTTTCAGTGCTCTGTCAAACTCTTCACCCAGTATCACATCTCCTATTTCATCTTTATCTACATTCTCTTCCATTTCTGTAATATTGTCCTCAAGAACATCGCCCTTGTATAGACCCTCTATATACTCCTTCCTCCTTTCAACTTTCTCTTCTTTGCTTCGAATTGGGTTTCCATCTCAGCTTTTGATATTCATGCAAGTGGTTCTCTTTTCTCCAAAGGTCTCTTTAATTTTCTTGTAGGCGGTATCTATCTTATCCCTAGTGATATGTGCCTCTACATCCTAACATTTGGCGTCTAGCCATCCCTGCTTAGCTATTTTGCACTTCCTGTCGATCTCATTTTTGAGACGTTTGTATTCCTTTTTGCCTGCTTCATTTACTGCATTTTTATATTTCCTTCTTTCATCAATTAAATTCTATATCTCTTCTGCTACCCAAGGATTTCTGTTAGCCCTCGTCTTTTTACCTACTTGATCCTCTGCTGCATACACTACTTCATCCCTCAAAGTTACCCATTCTTCTTCTACTGTATTTCTTTCCCCCATTCCTGTCAATTGTTCCCTTATGCTCTCCCTGAAACTCTGTACAACCTCTGGTTCTTTCAGTTTATCCAGGTCCCATCTCCTTAAATTCCCACCTTTTTGCAGTTTCTTCAGTTTTAATCTACAGGTCATAACCAATATATTGTCGTCAGAGTCCACATCTGCCCCTGGAAATGTCTTACAATTAAAAAATCTGGTTTCTGAATCTCTCTCTTACCATTATATAATCTATCTGATACCTTCTAGTATCTCCTAGCTTCTTCTATGTATACAACTTTCTTTCATGATACTTGAACCAAGTGTTTCTTTTGTATCGTAATCACATTTTACCGAATTGTTTGCATCGTTTTTTGGACTGCGTGCGCAGTGACCAGTTTCTGTAGTGTGAAGATGCCTTTTTTTGGTATTTTGATTCATCAGTCTTCTGACTGGTTTGAGCAACTTGCTACGAATTCCTCTCCTGTGTCAGCTTCTTCATCTCAGAGTAGCACTTGCAACCTACGTCATTTATTTGCTGCACTTACTCCATCTCCGTCTTCCTCTACAGTTTTTGCCCTCTACAGCTCCCTCTAGTACCATGGAAGTCATTCCCTGATGTCTTAACAAATGTCCTATCACCCTGTCCCTTCTTCTTCTCAGTGTTTTCCACATATTTCTTTCCTCTCCGATTCTGCGCCGACCATCCTCATTCCTTACGTTATTAATAAACCTAATATTCAACACTCGTCTGTATCACCAGATCTCAAATGACGTTATTCGCTTCTTTTCCAGTTTTCCCACAGTCCTTGCTTCACTACTATAAAATGCTGTGCTCCAGACGTATAATCTCAGACATTTCTTCCTCAAATTAAGGCTAGTAGACGTCTCTTAGCCAGCGACGACCTTTTTGCTAGTGCTGGTCTGCTTTTGATATCCTCCTTGCTCCGTTCATCATTGGTTAATTTGCTGCATTAGTAGCAGAATTCCTTAACTTCACTTTCTTGGTGACCACCAATCTGATGTTAAGTTTCTGCTGCTCTCATTTCTGCTATTTCTCATTACTTTCGTCTTTCTTCGATTCACTTTCAGTGCATATTCTGTACTCATTAGACTGTTCATTCCATCAGCAGATCATGTAATTCTTCTTCACGTTCACTCAGGACAGCAATGTCATCAGCGAATCGTAATCAAATTTTCACCTTGAATTTTAATACCACTCCGGGTCTTTCTTTTACTTCCATCATTGCTTCTTCGGTATACAGATTTAGCAGTAGGGGTGAATGATAGCATCCCTGTGTTACACCCTTTCTACTCCGAGTACTTCATATTTGGTCGTCCACTCTTATTATTCCCTGTTGGGTCTTTTGTATATTATTGCCCGTCTCTCCTTATAGCTTACCTTTGTTGTTCTCAGAATTCCGAACATATTGCACCATTTCACTGTCGAACGCTTTTTACAGGTCGACAATTCCTATGAAACTTCTTGATTTTTCTTTAGTCTTGCTTCCATTATCAACCGCAACCTCAGAATTCGTTTCCTAAAGCCAAACCGATCGTCATCTAACACCTCTTCAGTTTTCTTTTCCATTCTTATGTATGTTATTCTTGCTAGCAACTTGGATGCATGAGCTGTTGTCAACTCCTGCAGTATTAGGAATTGTGTGCATGATTGCTTTCCGAACGTCGGATGGCACGTCCCCAGACTCATTCTACACCCAAACGTGAATAGTGGCTTTTTTGCCACTTCCCCAATGACTTTGGTGGAATGTTATCATCCCTTCTGCCTTATTTGATCTTAAGTCCTCCAAAGCTCTTTTAAAATCTAATACTGAACCCTCCATCTTTTCCAAATCGACTCATTTTCTTCTATTACATCAGACAATTCTTCCCCCTCATAGAGTCCTTCAATGTAATTTTTCCACCTATCTACTCTCTCTGTGCATTTAACTATGGAATTCCCGTTGCGCTTTTAATGGTACGTCTTTTTCATTTAAATTCACCGAAGGTTGTTTTGACTTTCCTATAGGTTGAGTCAGTCCTTCCGACAATCATATCTGTTTGATTTCTTCACATGTCTCGTGCAGCCACTTCTTCTTAGTTTCCTGCAATTCCTATTTATTTCATTCCTCAGTGCCTTGTATTTCGGTATTCCATAATTTTCCTGAACATTTTCGTACTTCTTTCATTCCTATTTCAACTGAAATATTTCTTTTGTTACACATTGCTTCTTCGCAGCTACATTCTTTGTACCTATGTTTTACTTTCAAACTTCTGTGATCCCCCTTTTTAGAGATGTCCATTCTTCTACAAGTGTACTGCCTTCTCAGCTGTTCCTTATTGCGTCCTCGTTGTTCCTTAGTACTTCTTTGCGTATTGATTTTCCCTGACCAATCACTTCAGCCTACTCTTCATCGCTGCTACATTGTGATCTGAGTCTATATCTGCTCCTGCATACGTCTTACAATCCAGCATCTTATTTCGGAATCTCTCTCTGACCATGATGTAATCTTACTGAAATCTTATTGTATTACCCGGCGTTTTCCAAGTATACCTCCCCCTTTTGTGGTTACTGAACCGAGTACTGTCTAATGCTGGCTGAAATTTATTACAGAACTCAATTAGTCTTTCTCTCATCTCATTCCTTGTCCCAAGCCAATATTCTTCAGTAACCTTTTGTTCTACTTCTTATCCTACAGAAGTCCCCCGTGACTCTTAGATTTTCATTTCCTTTTAGGTACTGTATTACCCTTTCAAAATCGTCATATACTTTCTCTATATCTTCGTCTTCAGCTGGCGACGACGGCATGTCTACCTTAACTGTCGTTGTCGGTGTTGGTTTGCTGTCGACTCTTATAAGAACAACGCTGTCACTGACCTGTTGATAGTAACACACTCTCTGCCCTATCTCCCCATTGATAACGAATCCTACTCCCGTTATACCATTTTCTGCCAGTGTTGTTGTTACCCTATCTCATGTGGCGAAATCCTTGTCTTCTTTACATTTCATTGGCCCCTACTATATCTAGATTGAGCATTTGCATTTCCCATTTCAGACTTTATAGCTTCCACACCACCTTGAAACTTCTGACATTCTCATGTTCCCCTCACCCCTGGCAAGCCCCTCCCGAAGATCCGAATGGGGGAACATTCCGGTAACTTTTGCCAATGGAGATATCAGCATGATACTTTTCCTATTACAGGTCAAATGTCTTGTGGATAAACATTATGGGTCTTGAATGCAGTGGTTCCCATTCCCTTTTGCATCCTTTTCGCGATGATCATTGCTGATTCTTCCCTTTTTAGGGGCAGTTTCCCACCCCTAGGACAGGAGAGTGCCCTGAACCTCTGTCCGCTACAACGTCCTCTTTGACAAGGACGTTGGCAGGATGAGGGTTACTTCTTAAGCCGAAAGTTTTCCGCCGCCAATGCTTATTATTAATCAAAATTTAATCGTGGGCGGGTTCTGAACCCGTAAGCGAGGACTAAACAAAGACGCTACCCCTAGGCCATGGGTGTGGTAGGTGTCTACCATCCGCGAAACGAGTAATTGAAGTTTGAAAATAAAAATCTCTGAACCCAAGACAGTATTTTTTTTATATTGATAATTATGAGAGATATTTTTTTTTCTTTTTCTTCTTTCTTTCCTTCTAGTTCGTTTAGTCTTTGATGTTTTAGAATATTTGTTGTTTTTTCGATAATATGAAACCAAAAACTGATTTTTTAAATTGATATTGCTACATCAGTCTCTTTTACCTGAGTATGCAAAAGTGTCAACGTATATTTGATCTTCTGTGTAATGCTTTTGTGAAATCCGCTGTGTGTGAAAACATATGTAATACGCAGCACAGTTATGTGCAGTGTGTTACTGGAGCAATATGGAAAGATGGCAATGGAAGAGTGACATTAAGTGCACCATCGTTGTGTGCGCGCCTGGGTTGCGAAATCGTTCTAGAAAGAAGCAGCTGAAAATTTATGGCCGCGTTCTTATTTTTTCGATCCCTGTGTAAACTAAATTTCGACGTGGACATTACAAAACGAAATGGTGGACAGTGGATAGAGTGAGCATCATTGAGTACTACAACCATCAGTGATAATGCTCAAGCGAATGGACTGTAAATATCGCTGTTAGAACAGTACTGTTTTGCACGTAACTGATTTCCACGAGTTAATGTACTTTGAACTTGTTATCTTGTGTGGAACTTAATGAGCTGCCTCGTGCGTTAAAACATGGATGTTTGTCGGGGAGACTTTTGAAGTGTTTATAACGTATGGTTCTGTTTCCGCCAGGACTTTGAAATTGCGATTGTGACTGCTAAAATCGGACGGACTGTAACTTCGCGATCGGCGAGTAAATGTGCTTTCTACACTGTTTTGAAACTGTGTACGGGACGTTAGAATCAGAAACACGAGTGTAAAGAATGTAATAGTCGTACACATATTAATGTCAATTTATACAACACCAACTACGTCTAACTGGTTGACGACAAAACAGATGCAGCGCAAGATAATATTATCATACACTGAGGAAGAGGATTTATCCTTTGTAATTTCATGGTTGATGGGGCTACAATAATTAGGCTGCCAGCATCACTGAGTGGCTGCTGACGTCACAGTGCGTCGTCTACAAAAAGATAAGCCGCAACGCTAAGCTCTGTGTCCCTGTAAAGAATCAAAGAATTTCGTGTAGTTTCAAATGTAATGTCTTTCTCTATTGCGATAAACTTTTCGCAATGTTTGTTTTCCTTGGAAATCACTGTAATTTCAGTGAAGTGTGTTACTATCTATGCTGACATTGTTGATCCACCATTAATATTACCCGTTGCCACTTACTACCAACTCCTTATTTATTCGTTTTATTGTGGTTGTTACTGCAGGTGTATCATGTATTATTTTCATGGGGTGTGTTCTCATGCATGTGTATAACCTTTTTAACGAGCGTATCTGGCCCATTTACGTGTTTTGTTGCGGAATGTCCCATCCCGCCTATGTTATGATGGACACTAGCATTAAATTCTGACCCCCTACCAGTCCGAAAAAAAATGGTTCAAATGGTTATGAGCACTATGGGACTTAACATTTGACGTCATCAGTCCCCTAGACTTAGAACTACTTAAACCTAACTAACCTAAGGACATCACACACGTCCGTGCCCGAGGCAGGATTCGAACCTGCGACCGTAGCAGCATCGCGGTTCAGAACTGAAGCGCCCAGAACCGCTCGGTCACAGCGGCCTGGTGACCAGTTCCAGTTACGCGGCTCGTCCGCCATTTTTGCAAGGCACGCTACTGGTGAGACATTCGAATCTGACAGCTGATAGTTTCTTACTTTCAATAAGTCATTATTTTACGACTTACTCATAAGCAAGTGCGGATTTATTTGGCTCTTATAGTTATAATTGTACAATATTATAGCCATTTCTTATTTAATACGAATTTATCTGAAGAATTTTCGTGTTTTAAGTTCATTAGGTGTTCGTTGCCAAAGTTTGGCGTTATTACATTCGTTAAGTTTGAAAGCAAAACGATTTTTGGTTAGTTTAAATTGTCGAAATCCACTGTCAAAATAATGCAAAGTAGATCCCTGAGAATCATTTTCTCTACATATGGCCCAGTTCGCGACAGGACTGTGGAACACAGCATGTTAAGCCTTAATTTCGTTACACTACTGAGACATTCTCTCTACACACTTAACTTAAATTCAATCAGTTCATAAAACGCAGTGCAGTACTAACTAACTAAAGCGCATTGTGCACTGTAGTGCTGATGCTGGAACCTCCAGGGCTAAGTAAAAATGAGAAAAAGTGTAGTAATTTCAAATTGCTGGTGAACTGAACATTTAATTGACTAAAGTGACTATTACCAACTTCTTAGTGTGTTTGCAAGCATTTCACGTGTATTGATTTTAGTAACACTGACTTAGCAGAAGTATTTGTCGTTAGGTAAAGTAATACGAGATTTTCTGAATTTATACGAATTTATTATGAAATAGTGGTTAGCGTTCATATGTCAAAAGTGGAAACCAGTTTAATTCATCACCCCATATCGTGTTACCATGAACTGAGTATCGACTAAAACTATCACCTTAGTAGGATAATGAGTTCCATGTGGGACCAACTCATTTGGCTCATTTGTAAATTATGTCAGATACAAACCAACGCAAATTGTTGCATGATTTCAAATTGAATTAAAAGCCTGATATGAGAACTAACATTTACTCAGGAGATGCTGGAAGACAAAAGGATCATGTAGTGCACATTTGTTAGTAATCCAAATACATTAGATGAATTAATATAGCTTAGACACTAAAAATCCAAGAGCAGTTTTGGAATCAGAACCAAAATTCGTTTAAGATGGTGCACTTCACTCGTAAATTGGGAGTCCCTTTCAGTTTCGCGAGATATTCACTTATAATGTTTTGTTAACATGTGACAAATGCCAATCAACTATGCTTACTAATACATTATTATATATGAAACCGAATTTAATAGACAACGAAAGACTGAAGTAAGTATTAACATAAATGAAGAAGACTTTAAGTAGGTTAATTATATTACTTAATATTTGTTTTTACATTGTTTTGTGACAGAACTTTCCTTAAACTGGTGGAGAGGGACACGTCTTTAAAAACATTTTTTGTAGACGCCAAGCTTCAGTTGACAGTGAGTTAATGTTGCGATAGGTCAGGCTGATGTACAATTTAAGCCATGCCCGGGTAAACGGGCTAACCCTCAAATGTAAAAACTTAGAGATAAGTGATGCCATCTGTTTCTGGCTGCGGGAACTATCAAAACTGACATTGGTCTCACGTCTAAAAATCCCATTAGGATATTTGGATATTAGGATATTTTGATAGTTCCCGTACCTAGGAACAGATGGCAACACTTATCTCTTAAGTTTCCACGTTCGAGGTTTAACCCGTTTTCCCGCGCATATCGTCAGTTCGTCTAACTCTTGTGAAAACCAAGCAAAAGTAATCTGGAAAACCCAAGGAAGCATGTCCAGTATTAGGAATGAGCGACTTCTGATAATACTTACAACAGCCACAGCACAAGTGAACTTCCGGATTACAGATCTGAAATCGAGTGCTACCATCGAATTCATCACGTTACGAACGAAGAATTTCATAGGGTTGGGTTGTGAAATAGCTGTGTTTCTATAGGTAGTGTCAGATGGGACGGAAGAATGAATAGGAATTTAGTGCAACAGTTAGCTAAGTTTCACAGACAAGTGTAAATACTACGAACCTGTGATCCGATCATGGTAGCCCCAACCTTGTGCCTCTGCGTGTACGCCCTCTGGTAGGGGTCGACGCTGATGTACTCCGCCTCGCACAGTATCTGCCCATTCTTCAGTGATGGTAGTTCTTCTTTCTCGATACTGAAGTCGTCTACTTTCGGCTCTCCTTTGAAGAGACTTGCAATGACGAACTTGCGTGCCTTCGACATAGATGGCTGCTGCGTCAGTTACGTACGGTAGTGTTCGCGACTTGTTTAGCTGCCTTAAGATGGAATCAGTCGGGTGTTGTCGTAGCTGAAGCGCTCACGTAGCTACTGCCGACGCGAAGTCTTTTGCAAGGTTATACGCCGAGCCAGGTCTCTTATATCAGGTGGCTTGATGATGCAATAGTCAAGGACACTAGGGTAGCTGCGAGGCGCCCGCCATCTGTGTACGGACCGGCAGAGAAGGAACCGCTGCGTCATCCAAGCATATCAGCGAGCCAAGTCCTCCGCATATTCCGAAGTCCCATTGCGACGTGCCGTATTGAGCGTCGTAACATTTCGAATAACTTCCTTGTACCGCAATGATGATATCTTGTTTATTGCCCGATGTATTATTAGCAGCAGTACCACACCACCGCCGAGTCTTTAAAGAATCCATCTCTCACATAGAAAATAGCATTTCTAAATTTTGTTGTAAGTCATTAAGCGCCCTCATTATTAAACACTGGATGAGTGAAGTCTTCGTAATTTGCCCTTCGATTTAAGAGAAGTTAGTTTTTTACGCTTCGCAGTATTTAAGATGTCATGTGTTTTGAAATAGTCATTTCCTCTATTATTCAACTCTCAGTTGGAGTGAGGGAAAAACGACTATAATTGCCTACATCTTCACGTACATCTACATGGATAATCTGCAAATCATATTGAAGTGCCTGGCAGAGGATTCATCGAACCACCTCCGCAATAATTCTCTATTACCGCACTCTCGAACAGGGCGCTCGAAAAACGAGCACCTATATCTTTCCATCGAGCTCTGATTTTCATTATTTTATTATGATGAACGTTTGTCCCTATGTAGGTCGATGGCAACCAAATATTGTCGCATTCAGAGGAGAAACTTGGTTATTGGATATTCGTGGGGAATTTTGCCGCAACGAAAAATGCCTTTATTTTGATAGCGTACATCCCAAATCCTGAACCATGTCCGTGACACACTCTCCCTTATTTCGTGATAATGCAAAACGTGTTTCTTTTATTAGGAATTTTTCGATGTACTCCGTCAATCATATCTGGTAAGGGTCCCAGACCGTGCAGCAGTACTTCAAAAGAGGATGGACAAGGGTAGTGTAGGTAGTCTGTTTATTAGGTCTGTCACATTTCCTAAGTGTCCTGCCCATAAAACGCAGTCTTTGGTTCGCCTACCCCGCAACATTTTCTATGTGTTCTTTCTAATTTAAACTGTTCGTAAGTGTAATATCTAGGTGTTCAGTTGAATTTGCGGCTTTATGTTTAGACTGATTTATCGTGTAGCCAAAGTTACTCATGTAGATAACCACACACATTTAATTATTTAGGGTCACTTGCCAGTATTTGCACGATTGAGATATTCTTTCTAAATCGTTTTGCAGTTTGTTTTGATCTTCTGATGACTTTACTAGACGAAAAACGACAGTATTCTCTGCAGATAAACTGACAGCTGTTCAGATTGCCTGATAAATCGTTTATATAGATAAGAAACAGCAGAGGGCTGTTACATACGTTGGGGAACGCCAGATATCACTTCTGTTTTACTCGATTACTACGAACTGTAACCTCTCTGACAAGAAATGACATATCCAGTCACAAAATGAGATGATAATTCCCCTAAGCACGCAATTTCACTACAAGTCGCTTGTACGGTAGAGTGTCAAAAGCCTTTCTGAAATCTATAAAAACGGAATCAAATTGAAATCCCTTGTCAATAGCACTCAACACTTTGTGTGTGTAAAGGGCTAGTCGTGTTTTACAAGAAAGATGTTTTATAAATTCGTGTTGACTGTGTGTCAATAGAACGTTCACTTCGAAGTAATTCATAACGTTCGAAAATAACATGTTCCAACATCCTTTATGCCTCCGTACAAGCTCTAATTTCTCTTATATTCGTGGTCCTTAAGTGAAATGTATGTTGGAGGCAGTAGTATCAGTCTGCAGTCAGATTCAAACGTCAGTTATCTACATTTTCTCAGTAGTGGTCGTCGAGAAGAACATCGCTTCCCTCCAGACATTCCAGTTTGAACTCCCGAATCTTCTCCGTAATACATTCGTGTTGTCCGAACGTACCGTACAAATCTTGCAGCCTGCCTGTGTGTTTCTTTTATTTCTTTCTTTAATCGGACCTGGTGCTGGTCCCAAACCGTCGAGCAGTACTTAATAACGGATCGCACCAGTGTCCTATAAACGGGATCCTTTACCGAACAACCAAACTTTCTTACAATTCTCCCAGTAATCCGAAGTCGATCACTCGCCTACCTTACCACAATCACGAGCAGTGACAGGACTGACCGTCTGTTACCGGTGGCTTTTTCTGCAGCTAAGCTAAACCAGTCGCCGTTTAACGTAGCCTCAATTTTTTTTCCCAATCTTCTGTGTGCCACCCTTGTCAGCACCTTGGATGTATGATTTGTTACACTGACTGCGATACTTTCCGCACTGGCCGATTCTTGCTATATTCGCAATTGTGTGGATGATGCCTTTTCGGAAGTCTCATGTTATATCGCCAGTCTCAAACATGCTACGCATCATCATTAATAGTCGTTTGGTTGCTACGTCTACCAATGGTTTTAGATATTCCAATGGAATGTTATCTCTCCCGTCTGTCTTATCTTGTCTTATGTCGTCCAAAGCTCTTTTAAATTCCGATTTTAATACTATATCCCCTCCCTCATTGCTGTCGACTCCTGTTTCTTCTTATATCACGTTATCAGTTGAGTCTTCCCCTCCACTCCCCCCCCCCCCCCCTCCCCGTCATAGACATGTCTTCAGTGCACTCTTGCCACCTATCCGTTCTCTCCTCTGCATTTAACAGCAGAGATACCATTGCACATTTAATGTTACCGCCCTTTCTTTTAGCTTCAACGAAGGTCGCTTTGACTTTTCTCTGTGTTGAGTCAGTCGTTCCGACAATTATTTCTTTTTCGATTTCTTCACATTTTTCACTTAGTCGTTCAGCCTTAGCTTCCCTCATTTTATTTACACTATATTCCTGAGAGGCGTATATTTCTGTTTTTCTGAATTTTCCTGAATATTTTTATAATTGTACTTCCTTCTTTCGTCGATCAAGTGAAGTATTTCTCCTGTTACCGGTGTTATTTCTTTGCATTTACCTTCCTGGCACCTGTGTACGCTCTGTGAATAACATCTCAATATTTTACTGCTTAATTACATTTCTTAGCTCTAGACTCCGCACTCTTCATTGGAAGTAGACCAGTCAGAGAGCTTCTAAGCCAGTGCAAATGTTTACCTCAGACAAATCCCAACAACAGCTCATCCAGTCACATTTCTTCAACTTCTTAGGCCAAGCACACTTTTTGGAAATGAGGCAAACAGAGAGCTTCGTATGGCTTGGATGGGAGGGGTATACCATCATTCTCGTCCAGTGCTATTGGTAACTTCATAGTGTCTGCGTGACATAGGACATTTTTGCACTATTGCCAGTGTTAGTTATTTACATCGGGTGCTTAAAATGGGGAAACGTTATACTATGAGGAGCTTCAGAGGATAGAGTAGCGTTATTTTGCTTGATTTTTCTGTTTTCGATATACCTTTTGCGAGCAATATATCCCTAAACATATGTGAATGACCACGTGGGAGTCGCAACAGGTACTAGCGTAATGTCGTAGCGGCTTTTTTCGTCTTACTTTTTTTTTTGCTAAATCTGGAAGTATTTGTACACAAATTGTAAAACCATATACTATAGTTTTGCACTGTAGATGTTGTTAGTGTTACCGTGGTCTTCAACCCAAAAATTGATTTGATGGAGCTTTCTATCTGTCCTCTGCTGACTTTCCTATTTCATTTCTGTTAACTAACCCTTGGTCTTCTTTTGTATTTCTTTCCCCGTTTCAGCCCACCCTGTCCTGATGCTCCCTCTGAAACTCTCAACAACGTTTCCCTCATATTATCTAGGTCTCATCTGCTTACGTTCCTACATTTCTGAAATTTCCACAGTTCAGATGTGCAGTTCATGAGCGATAAATTATGGTCAGAGTCAACATTTGCCCCTGGAAATATTTTGGAGTTAAAAGTGTGATTTCGAAATCTCTGTCGAACCTTTATATGATCAAACTAAAACATTCCACCGGCCGGAGTGGCCGAGCGGTTCTAGGCGCTACAGTCTGGAACCGAGCGACCGCTACAGTCACAGGTTCGAATCCTGTCTCGGGCATGAATGTGTGTGATGTCATTAGGTTAGTTAGGTTTAAGTAGTTCTAAATTCTAGGGGACCTCAGAAGTGAAGCCCCATAGTGCTCAGAGTCATTTGAACCATTTGACCATAAAACATTCCAGTGTAACCAGGTCTCTTCTACACATAAAATCTTCTTTCATAATTTTTAAACCAAGAGTAAGCAATGATTAATTTTAAAAATAATAACTCTCCACTTTGACTGAAAACGTCGTTCCAAAATAAGAGCAAAAAAATGAGGAGCAAAGAAGTAAATAATTTTAGGATAGGGAGAACGGAAGGTCAAAATAATGTGTGGAGTAAATTGGAAATGACTCACTTGTCATTACAAAGTTATTCTTTATTCTAAGGGAGAAATAACAAATTTACATTCACACAAAGGACTAATGTAATCAACTATACTGCTTACTTACAAAAATCATAGTATTGCTGAAAACCCACAGTAATATTACCTGGCGACTGTGTTTACATTTGTAGTATGCGCCTAATTTTGCACAAGTATTTCCTCCCAGTTACCTTAAATCAGTGATGTAATCCTCGAATTGCCGGCCGGAGTGATGATGATGATGATGATGATGTTTGGTTTGTGGGGCGCTCAACTGCGTGGTTATCAGCGCCCGTAAAATTATCCAATCTTTGCTCAGTCCAATTTCGCAACTGTCCTGGATGATGATGAAATGATGAGAACAACACAAACATCCTGTCATCTCGAGGCAGATGAAAATCCCTGACCCCGCCGGGAATCGAACCCGGGACCCCGTGCTCGGGAAGCGAGAACGCTACCGCGAGACCACGAGCGGCGGACGGCCGGAGTGGCCGTGCGGTTCTGGGCGCTACAGTCCGGAACCGAGCGACCGCTACGGTCGCAGGTTCGAATCTTGCCTCAAGCATGGATGTGTGTGATGTCCTTAGGTTAGTTTGGTTTAATTAGTTTTAAGTTCTAGGCGACTCATGACCTCAGACGTTAAGTCGTATAGTGCTCAGAGCCATTTAATCCTCGAATTCCAGCCAAACATACGAATGACGTCACACCTTGACGACAGCTTTCCCCAAATTTTCACCCCTGAGCATACCGATGGAAGCTTTCGGCGTGTTTTCGAAGCCCTCCGTGACGGTCTCCCTGTATTTGAGCTTTCCCTCCCTGATCCACTGTGCCATCTCGAGGAAGGCCTTATTCCACGGATCCAGCCACCTGGTCACCATGAAACCCTCCATTACGAGTTCCTTCCCGACCATGTGCATCTGGACGACGGGCGCCATGACCACCTTCCTCTCGTTGCAGACGGAGATGCAGCTACACACGGAGATGTGGCCGCGCTGACGCATGTTGCTGATCACCGCAATACTCTGTTCGCCTCCCACGTTGTCGAAGTAGACGTCAACGCCATCTGGAGCAGCCTCCTTCAGTGCCTTGTCCAAGTTCACCGTCTTGTAGATGAAGGCGTGGTGGAAACCTAGCTCCTCCTTCTGCCACTTGACCTGCAAATAGGATAAGACACAGGGAGAAAATTATTAAACTACAATAAAAGTGAAAACATGGTGCGTTGATGCTTAGAAGCACAAAGTACGTACGAGGGGGAAAAACCACTAGACCAATGAGTGCTTGGTCATAAATTCGGGTGCTAGCCTAGCCTGCACGTTGCACTGTTGTGTTTCACCACGGTGTTCAGTGTATTTTTGAGTGCATTATGTCGGAGATAAGTGAATTGCAAATAGGGAGGTTTGTTGGTCCTCTGATGGTGGATGCTTCTGTAAATATGGTGTATCAAATATTTGATGTCTGAAGAGGCGTCGTATCAAAGATTTATACTACATATACGGAAAGCGGCAAAAGGTCATCCGCTAAGTCAATGCTGATGAAAGTGTATGTCGAGTGACCGTAACAGACGCCCATTGAAGAGGATTGCGACGAAAAGTAAGAGGATGAGGGCTGAAAATGTCACTTTAGAACTGAATTTCATTATCATTGTGAAACCTGCCAACAAATGGTTCAACTGGCTCTGAGCACTATGGGACTTTACGTCTGTGGTCATCAGTCCCCTAGAACGTAGAACTACTTAAAACTAACTAACCTAAGGACATCACAGAACACGCAGTCATAAGGAGGCAGAGAAAATCCCTGACCCCGCCGGGAATCGAACCCGGGAACCCGAGAACGCTACCGCACGACCACGAACTGCGGACTTGTTGCAAAAAACAGGAAGCCCATAAAAGGAAAACGTATTACCGAGACCATATAACCTGAAAAAATGGTGGAATGGAAGTAAGCCACTTGGTAGGATTAGTTTTCAGAATGAAGTTTTCCCTTTGCAGCGGAGTGTGTGCTGATATGAAACTTCCTGGCAGATTAAAACTGAATGCCGGACTGACTCGTACATTTCCCAGGCTGTGGCTAAGCCATGTCTCCGCATATATTCTTGCTTCGAAATTTGCTAGTTTTGTCAGGTCCGCGTGAGAGTTTCTGTGAAGTCTGGAAGGTAGGAGACGAGGTACTGGCAGAAATGAAGCTGTGAGAACGGGCGTTGTTTGTGCTTGAGTAGCTCAGATGGCAGAGCACTTGCCCGTGAAAGACAAGGTCCTGAGCCCGAGTCTCGGTCCGGCACGCAGTTTTAATACTGTAGGAAGTTTTAGGATCAGTTTTCCTCCCAAAGCTGTTTCCAATTTCTGAGCGAGTCTATGTCCCAAAACTGAAACACAGCGGTAGTCCGGTGAGGATTTGGTCTGCCATATCCTGGTATTTCACTGGCACCGTGGTTCCTTTACGGGGTCGCATTACTGCCGAGGATTGTCAGACCATTTTGGCTGATCAGGTCCATTCCGTTATACACTACTGGCCATTAAAATTGCTACACCAAGAAGAAATGCAGATGATAAACGGGTACTCATTGGACAAATATATTATACTAGAACTGACATGTGATTACATTTTCACGCAATTTGGGTGCATAGATCCTGAGAAATCAGTACCCGCAACAACCACCTCTGGCCGTAATAGCGGCCTTGATACGCCTGGGCATTGAGTCAAACAGAGCTTGGATGGCGTGTACAAGTACAGCTGCCCATGCAGCTTCAACACGATACCACAGTTCGTCAAGAGTAGTGACTGGCGTATTGTGACGAGCCTGTTGCTCGGCCACCATTGACCAGACGTTTTCTGTTGGTGAGAGATCTGGAGAACGTGCTGGCCAGGGCAGCAGTCGAACATTTTCTGTATCCAGAAAGGCCCATAACGGACCTGCAACATGGGGTCGTGCATTATCCTGCTGAAATGTAGGGTTTCGCAGGGATCGAATGAAGGGTAGAGCCTCGGCTCGTAACACATCTTAAATGTAACGTCCACTATTAAAAGTGCCGTCAATGCGAACAAGAGGTGACCGAGAGGTATAACCAGTGGCACCCCGTACCATCACGCCGGGTGATACGCCAGTATGACGATGACGAATACACGCTTCCAGTGTGCGTTCACCGTGATGTCGCAAAACATGGATGCGACCATCATGATGCTGTAAACAGAACCTGGATTCATCCGAAAAAATGACGTTTTGCCATTCGTGCGCCCAGGTTCGTCGCTGAGTACACCATCATAGTCACTCCTGTCTGTGATGCAGCGTCAAGCGTAACCGCAGCCATGGTCTCCGAGCTGATAGTCCATGCTGCTGCCAACGTCGTTGAACTGTTCGTGCAGACGGTTGTTGTCTTGCAAACGTCCACATCTGTTGACTCAGGGATCGAGACGTGGCTGCACGATCCGTTACAGCCATGCGGATAAGATGCCTGTCATTTCGACTGCTAGTGATACGAGGCCGTTGGGATACAGCACGGCATTCCGTATTACCTTCCTGAACCCACCGATTACATATTCTGCTAACAGTCATTGGATCTCGACCAACGCGAGCAGCAGTAGCGTGATACTGTTTGTTGTCAATAATTATTGCTTTAACGTGACGGCGGATTACCTGGCCTGGGCCACTTGCCCTGAGTAAAAGCTTGAAGATGATTAACACTTGTTGCCTTCTTCTTTTGCTCGTTCATATATTGACACTAAAAAATATACAGTGTGATTCAGCTGCCCCAACCACTGTTATTTTATGCAACCCGAAACGTTATAGGTGGCCTTCGTAAACCACGAGTGAGATTTTCATATTTTCTCGCTCGCTGCTCGAAAATTATTAGCTCTATGGAAAAATAAACAAAACCTTTCTGTAGGAAATTCAGTGTTTTCGCCAGAGGCCGAAGTTTACGAGTTATTCGAGGGAAACGTACAAAAGTGACCTCCAAACGCACTCCGTCTCAACTGGTGAAGATTTCTAGTTTGCTGTTTACGATACTCCTTCATACCACTGCACGAATATTTGCGATTGCACGGATTATTTACCACATTTCATCACCTATTTTGGTCTTAATTGGTTGGCATCATTACCCTACTGGCTTAGTCATGCGCTTAAAATTGTAAAACTGAAGTTTGCCTAGGTTTTACCTAATACTTTCGTGGATTCTAATAGTATACGATAAGCAATTACACAGTTGTATTCGTCAGATCTTCGTAGTACAAAACTACTTTGCTCGTAAGGTGTAAGATTGAACCGAATTGTTAGAGTCATTAGCTTTAGAGCAAAGTTTAAAAAAGTCATTTTTCTTCAGCTGCTCTAACGGTCACGTTAACGAATTGTCCAACAATACTGGTAGCATAATAGCCCAATCAATAGAGATAACAAACGGTCGGATATCGGGAAGTTTGTGTAGTCGAAAATTTTTGTACAGTGGTAGGTCCCACGAACAACGTAGCAGAAATCCTAAGTAGTGAGGGATGAGTGTGGGGTGAAGGTGCGTTTGAATGTCCTTTTTGTACGTTTTTTCTTGAATAACTTTAAATCTGTAGCTTCTAGGGAAAACTTATGACAGGACAAAATTTAACTACATTAAAATGCCTAAAAAAAGGTACTATACTTTTTCTTTGTAGGCATAATCGGTTCACGTAGCAATCAACAGAATATAAAATGTTTAAGAACAAAAACAGTCTCGGTTGCGAAATCAATGTCAATGAGGCGTTCCACTATTTTGGCGCATCATCAGATTGTCCATAAAAAAAAGAAAAAAAACCAGTTACATACAAATGGGGGAAAAGAGGATGCTCCTATCTTGCACGGCTAAGCAGACAATGTGAACTAAGAGTAATAAAAGGGGGGTACGATGTCAAACGGACCGTCTTGGAGCAAGAGAGACACCACAGGTCATTTTAATTTCCACTGTCTATACTTTTACGAATAAATTCATAAAACTTTGTCAGCATGACCAAGAAGAATTAAGGATTCACAATCATAGCAGTGGAAGTTCAAAAAAAATAACAAAATAAATTTTTTTACATGTGAAAGTTCATCATTTTTTTCACTTCGAAAAACAATATGTCATTAAGACACGGAGTAAAACAGCTAATTTTTGTACTACATCCATAGCGTATGCGTGCTGAATCGATAAAACTTCAAGGTATCTGGATCTGCGGCAGTCTTACGCATCGCCAACAAGAGAAAGACATATTCCTAATCGTTAAAATAAAGAAACATAAGTTATAAAATGTAGACTTACCATAATCATGCAAAATTTTCCCGCCACATATTTGTACTTTCTCTGTGTTGTTCTGGCTGTTTCTCTCCTTTCACTAGATCCACTTTATGGTTCAGACGTTTCATAACGGATGGAGGCTAGAAAAAAATCCTGCAAGGACGGGACCAACGACGACTGCCTCGCCGCAGTGGTAACACTTGTTCCAAGTTAAGCGCTGTCGAGCTGGGCTAACGCTTGGATGGGTGACCATCCCGTCTGCCGAACGCTGTTGGCAAGCGTGGTGCACTCAGCCCTTGTGAGGCAAACTGAGGAGCTACTTGACTGAGAAGTGGCGGCTGCGGTCTCGTAATCCTACATACGACCAGGAGAGAGGTGTGCTGGCCACATGCCCTCCTTATCTGTATCAAGTGACGCCTGTGGTTTGAGGATGACGCGACTGCCGGTCGGTACCGTCAGTACCGTTTGACCTTCATGGCCTATTCAGGGGGGCGGGAGGGTTAGTTTTATGTTTTTGTGCTCCAGACGTACATCCTCAGAAATTTCTTCCTCAACTTAAGACCTATAATACTAGTAGAATTCCGTAGACCAGGAATGCCTCCTTTTTCAGTGTTATTCTGCTTTTGATGCCCCCCTTGCTCCGTCCATCATGCCTAAGTAGCACCAATCATTAACTTCATCCACTTCGTGAACACCAATCATGATGTTAAGTTTCTCGCAGTGCTCGTTTCTGCTGCTTCTCATTACGTCTTTCTTCGATTTACTCTCAATCTACACTCTGTACTCATTAGACTCTTCATTCCATTGAGCAGACCCTGTAATTATTCTTCATATTCACTAAGGATAGCAATGTCATCAGTGAATCTTGTCATTGATATCCTTTCACCTTGAAATTTAATTCCAGTGATGAAACTTTCTTTTATTTCGTCATTCCCTCCTCGATACACAGATCTAACAGTAGGGGCGAAAGACTACATGACTGTCTTACATCCTTTTTAATCCGAGCACTTCTGTAATGGTCTTCCACTCTTATGGTTATCTCTTGGCGCTTATACATATTGTACAGGGACAGTCAAAATGATGTGAACACCTGCACTTAATTGGGAACGGTTTATTAATAAGGCGTCGGACCGCCACTTGCCCGTAATATAACTGCGATTCTTTTTGAAATACTGGCATACAATGATTGTATAGTCTCGGTGGAGTGTTATCCCCTTCTTCGATCAGAACCTATTCTAACTCCTGTAGTGACGAGGGATGCGGAAATCTGCTCCGGAGTCTGCTCTCCAATACCGCCCACAAAGGTTCGATAATATTCAAGTCCAGTGGGACTGTGATAGCCAGGGAAGAAGCATGTTGCATGCTCCTAATACTGTATTGTCCTGGCTGTGTGAATGGGTGCATTCTCGTCCTGAAATATGGCATCATTGTTGGGGAACAGCATTTGAATCATGGGGTTCACCTGTACACCTAAAATGTTCACATAATCGTCGGCTGTAACACGGCCACTGAGAGTAATGGTGGGACCAGCAGAATACCACGATATGGTTGCCCATACCATCACGAAAAATTGGCTCTGAGGACTATGGGACTTAACACCTGAGGTCATCAGTCCCCTAGAACTTAGAACTACTTAAACATAACTAACCTAAGGGTATCACACACATCCACGCCCGAGGCGGGATTTAAACCTGCGACCGTAGCGGTCGCGCGGTTCCAGACTGTAACGCCTAGAACCGCTCGGCCACCCCGGCCGGGACACCGTCACACTTCCTCCTCCATGCTTAAGCGTTGTAATCAAGCACTCAGAATCGTAGGCTTCTTTTGGCGTTCTCCAGACGTAAACCCTGCCCGATTTGGAAACAACTAAAACGTTGAGTCGTCAGACGGTGAGACGTGTTTCCAATAATCAGCCGTCTACGATTTATGCTTCTGACACCAAATTTTACTCTCCTTTGCGTCGGTTGTCCTCACTGTGGTTTCGGTATAGCAGGTCGTCCATGAATATTCACTTTATGGAGTTCTCGGCGGACAGTGCCGATAGATAGGGGGTCTCATAGATGGCTATTGAGCTCTACAGTCACTTTAGCCGCCGTAGTTTTGTGTTTTTTGACACAATGCATGTTAGCGTACGACGATCTCTCCCACTTAGTTTTGATTTGCGGCGAACAATTACGTTTACATGATTATGTCTTTCCATGTCTTGTGTAGGCTGGCCTGACTGTTGAAACAGTTGCTCTTGAAGCATCCAATAAGTTGGCTGTCTTGGTTACTGCTCATACAGCTAATCGGGCCCCCACAGTCAGCTCCCTTTGGAATGGTATTAGGTCTTTCGTTTCACGTTGACCTCTTCGTCTGAATGCATATACGAAGTATGCACTACTCGTAAACAACCTGCACTGATGCCCAGTCCGTATTGAACACGCACTGTCCAACGCGACACGTGCTTTACCTGCGTTGTTGACCGTCAAAGACGACCATCCCATTACTACCACTGTGCATATATTTTGCCTCTTCGTTGTGTATTGTTCGCCTTTCCCTATAGCTTTTCCCTACTTTTTTCACTCGCGTTACAGGTGCCAGATACAGCTACAGTTTCTGACGCACTATGCGTCAAAACGTGCATGAAATTCATTGACGTCTGTGACATGAAATGCCCGGCAAGGTGCGACAGTTAACCCACTTTCAAAATCCGTTGACTGTGTTGTCTGCCAGTACAGGCGAACCAATTCGACGCGACAGGACCGAGTGGAAGATTCACCTACACGTCCTGACACTCCTCCCACCTAGTGCAACTACGCCACGGCGAGTGTTACGAATCGAAACTTGGAGTAAGAGGCTCTATCTGAGTCTTCTGGTGCCTCGCAGGCAGGAAAAACTGTTGTACATGGATGCTAGTGAATCTAAGAACATATGACGCTTCCTTGTCGGTGGCATCACATCAAGGAACGCATATTGTAAACGGCCAAAATGAGCTTCCTGCATATTACGCTGTTTTTGTTGTTGTGCTCAGTGAATATGAAGAATAATTACAGGGTCTGCTCAATGGAATGAAGAGTCTAATGAGTACAGAATATGGATTGAGAGTAAACCGAAGAAAGACGTAATGATAGAAACTTAACATCAGGATTGGTGTTCACGAAGTGGATGACGTTAATGATTGCTGCTACTTAGGCTTGATGGACGGAGCAAGGGGGGCATCAAAAGCAGAATAACACTGAAAAAGGAGGCATTCCTGGTCTACGGAATTCTACTAGTATTATAGGTCTTAAGTTGAGGAAGAAATTTCTGAGGATGTACGTCTGGAGCACAAAAACATAAAACTAACCCTCCCGCCCCCCTGAATAGGCCATGACGGTCAAACGGTACTGACGGTACCGACCGGCAGTCGCGTCATCCTCAATCCTCAATCCTCAATCCACAGGTCACTTGATACCGATAAGGAGGGCATGTGGCCAGCACACCGCTCTCCTGGTCGTATGTAGGATTACGAGACCGCAGCCGCCACTTCTCAGTCAAGTAGCTCCTCAGTTTGCCTCACAAGGGCTGAGTGCACCACGCTTGCCAACAGCGTTCGGCAGACCGGATGGTCACCCATCCAAGCGTTAGCCCAGCTCGACAGCGCTTAACTTGGAACAAGTGTTACCACTGTGGCGAGGCCGTAGCACAACAAAATATGGTAGTTAAACATGGACTGTGGGAAAACTGTGACAGAATCGAAGCATTTAAGATGTGATGCCGTAGAACAACTTTGAAAATCAGTTAGACTACTAAGGTAGGGAATGTATGTTACCTTGAGCGCACCAGTCGGCTCCGCCGTGGCAGTACAAGTAGGGCCACGGCTGCAAAACAGTGGTATGAACCGCACACGGCACAGAGTGTGTATTGGCGCGCACACAAAAATTAGTGTGGCAAACGGAGAAACAGGAGCCGCATATAGTGCGGCAAGAAGTACCCAGTTGGCGCGAATGATCGGCTTAAGGCACATTTTCGAAAAAGAAAAGTCTAAAACTAGTAATTAAAATTCATATAAACAAACCAATGCAGAGAAGCATAAAACCCAAAAATAAAATGAAAACACTCCCATATAAAGCATAAAGAATAGGTAAAATGCTTACATGATAAACAACTGAAACGTCCCCTTTGAACAATTATACAAGACTATGCTTAAACTGACACACAATATTTTTAGCGCAACGCAATCTGACTTTCAAAAATCCCTACAAAAGAATGGCCCTGACTAACATTAACCTATACCTTTCACAAATCACTTACCTCACCAAAAATCTTCGTTACTCGAACTACTGCAATACAGCGAGCGCCACTACTGCCAGCTAAATAAAAGATTCAAACTACTGAAGGCACTAACTACTGATAGGCATAGTTAGCAAATGAAAGATTGCGCAGTGTTCATAAATACACTGTTAAGTCACATTAATTGTGACCACGGTCTATCTGCGATATCAATGTGCAATATCCATTCACAGATGGTCTCTGGCAGCATTAGTAGTGGATGCTATACACCGAAACGCCAAAGAAACTGATATAGGCATACATATCCAAATACTGGGATACATAAAAAGTATACGGCGCTGCTGTCGGCAACTTGTATGTCAGACAACAAGTGTCTGGCGCAGGTGTGAGATCTGTTATTGCTACTACAATGGCAGGTTATCAAGATTTAAGTGAGTTTGAACGTTTCGTTATAGTCGGCGCACGTGCGATGGAACACAGGATCTCCGAGGTAGCGATGAAGTGTGGGTTTTTCCCAGGACCATTTCATGAGTGTACATTGAGTATCAGGAATCTGGTAAAACATCAAATCTTCGACATCGCTGTGGCCGGAAAATGATCCTGCAAGAACGGTACCAATGACGACTGAAGAGAATCGTTCAACGTGACAGAAATGCAATCCTTCCGCCAACTGCTGCAGATTTACGAGGTGCATTCAAGTTCTAAGGCCTCTGATTTATTTTCTAATTAACTACTCACCAAAAATCGATGAAACTGGCGTTACTTCTCGACGTAATCGCCCTGCAGATGTACACATGTTTCACAACGCTGACGCCATGATCCCATGGCAGCGGCGAAGGCTTATTTAGGAGTCTGTTTTGACCACTGGAAAATCGCTGAGGCAATAGCAGCACGGCTGGTGAATGTGCGACCACAGAGAGTGTCTTTCATTGTTGGAAAAAGCCAAAAGTCACTAGGAGCCAGGTCAGGTGAGTAGGAGCATGAGGAATCACTTCAAAGATGTTATCACGAAGAAACTGTTGCGTAACGTTAGCTCGATGTGCGGGTGCGTTGTCTTGGTGAAACAGCACACGCGCAGCCCTTCCCGGTCGTTTTTGTTTCAGTGCAGGAAGGAATTTGTTCTTCAAAACATTTTCGTAGGATGCACCTGTTACCGTAGTGCCCTTTGGAACGCAATGGGTAAGGATTACGCCCTCGCTGTCCCAGAACATGGACACCATCATTTCTTCAGCACTGGCGGTTACCCGAAATATTTTTGGTGGCGGTGAATCTGTGTGCTTCCATTGAGCTGACTGGCGCTTTGTTTCTGGATTGAAAAATGGCATCCACGTCTCATCCATTGTCACAACCGACGATAAGAAAGTCCCATTCATGCTGTCGTTGCGCGTCAACATTGCTTGGCAACATGCCACACGGGCAGCCATGTGGTCGTCTGTCAGCATTCGTGGCGCCCACCTGGATGACACTTTTCGCATTTTCAGGTCGTCATGCAGGATTATGTGCACAAAACCCACAGAAATGCCAACTCTGGAGGCGATCTGTTCAACAGTCATTCGGCGATCCGCCAAAACAATTCTCTCCACTTTCTCGATCATGTCGTCAGACCGGCTTGTGCAAGCCCGAGGTTGTTTCGTTTTGTTGTCACACGATGTTCTGCCTTCATTAAACTGTCGCACCCACGAACGCACTTTCGACACATACATAACTCCATAACCACATGTCTCCTTCAACTGTCGATGAATTTCAATTGGTTTCACACCACGCAAATTCAGAAAACGAATGATTGCACGCTGTTCAAGTAAGGGAAACGTCGCCATTTTAAGTATTTAAAACAGTTCTCATTCTCGCCGCTGGCGGTAAAATTCCATCTGCCGTACGATGCTGCCATCTCTGGAACGTATTGACAATGAACGTGGCCTCATTTTAAAACAATGCGCGTGTTTATATCTCTTTCCAGTCCGGAGAGAAAAAATCGGAGGCCTTAGAACTTGAATGCACCTCGTAAATACTGGGCCATCGGAAAATGTCAGCGTGAGAATCATTGAACAAAACATCCCCGACATGGGCTTTCGGAGCCTAAGGCCCACTCTTGTACCCATGAGGACTGCATGACACTATGCTTTACGCCTCGCCTGGGCCCGTCAACATCGACATTGTACTATTGATGACTGGAAACATGTAGTCTCGTTGGACGAGTCTCGTTTCAAACTGTATCGAGTGTATGAACGTGTACGGGTATGGAGACAACCTCATGAATTCATGGATCCTGCATGTCAGCAGGGAACTATTCAACCTAGTGGCGTCTCTGTAATGACGTGGGGCGTGTGCAGTTGGAGTAATATAGGATCCCTGATACGTCTAAATATGGCTCTGACAGTTGACATACACGTAAGCACCCTGTCTGATCAACTGCACCCATTCATATCCATTGCGCATTTCTACGGACATGAGCACTTGAGGCAGGACAATGCGGCACCCTGAACGTACGGAATTGCTACAGAATGGTTCCAGGAACATTAAACACTTCCACTGCCAACCAGGCTCCCCAGAAAAGAACGTCATTGAGCATATCTGGGATGCCTTGTAACGTGCTGTTCAGAAGAGATGGCCACCCCCTCGCACTCTTACGGATTTATGGACAGCCCTGCAGGATTCTTGGTGGCAATTCTCTCCAGCACTACTTCAGACATTAGTCGAGTGTATGCTACGTCGTGTTGTTGCACTTCTGCGTGCTCGCGGGGCCCTACACGCTATGAGTGAGATGTAGCACTTTCTTTGGTTCTTCAGTGTATAAAGCGTGTCGAGGAGGGGGGGGGGGAATCAAAAACGTGATTTGAGAAACTGTAATGCACCACAGGCCATAGATAACTGGGGTATTCGACGGTTGCGGAGATGTGTAGTGGAGAATAGCGGTGCAAAAGTTGAGTAAATGACCGTCTAGATGAAGCCAGGGACTACCAACAGTGACTGCACGAAGACCGTTCAGCGAATGTTGGTGTGTGCGGCCCTCCGCAGCAGGCACCTGGATCATGCATGCACAGTTGTTCATCGCCGTTGCAGGCTGGAATTTTGACGCCATTACTTCAACTGGACATCTACTGGGTGGCGCCAAGTGGACTTCTCAGATGACAGGTGAATTTCTGGGTGTACGGCGTGAAACATCTGAAAGCATACATCCTGTAGCAATCTTAGGAAATGTCCAACCCGGAAGAGACAGTTATGGTCTCGCGCATGATTAATTTCTGCGATCTATTCGAAAGTTATTGTTAATTCTTCAGCAACAGAGTTGTACGGTGTGTAAAAGTCTGGGTTCTGTTAAAACTAGTTACAGAACATGTGGGAGGTGAAGCCATACTTCTTCGGTCTTGCACGACCTTCTTTCTGGAATAATTTCTGTAATTTCAGAAAAAAATACTGCAGCGCACATAAAGTGAATGCCGTCATTTCAGAGATAAATATGAAAATATATTAAAGTCCATGGTGGAGCGCCATACATCACTCGTATTGAAGTCGGACGATTTCCAGTAACATCATACAGACGACGTGTTTAAAGTTACCTCGTGACAGATGTGTGATGTTACGACCCTGCTACGTGCTATCAGTTACGGCACCAGCTAACAGATGTCACTATCATACGGAAACCACGTGTGTACGTGTACCTCACCCCTCATGGTAATGTACATGTGCATCAGTGAAAAAGGCCAATAAAAAGGTGTTAGCATGTGGACGTAATGTGCTGTTCCAGTCTCTTCTGTACCTAAGGTCCATCACCGTTCCCTTTGGATTCCTACGTAATTCGATGCCCTCCGATACACACGATCGAACAGCGGAGGAGTGGTACTCAAGCGTCAACTTTAGGTTACAATATCTCCGGATGTAATTAACATTTTACAATGCAACAAACGGCACTGATTACGTATTTGTTTATATGTTCAGATGTGCTAACAAAACTAACGGGGCTCCATTTAAAAAAACGTAGGTTTGTGTTAAAAAATTTACTTCCGTGCATTTTTGTATGGTTTGCATTAAACAATTACACTAGCCCCTCTCGTCAAGTTCAGTCTGTGGAATCGGTTCGTCAGTATTTGATGTGGTTTACGAAATATATCCAGTGGTAACGTTAAGTGACTCACCCTGTATATAAAACTACTGACGTTTCGATCCCTGTTGCAAGCGATCTTCTTCAGAGTGTTTTTGTTTAATGTAAACAAAAACACTCTAAATAAGGTAAAGACACCGTGAAGAAGGAATAACGCCGCTTGCAACAGGGATCGAAACTTCTGTAGTTTTACATATATTGACAATACTGAATGTGCTAATGGCCGCGGAAGCTTACGCCTATATTCATACTTAGACTTCATGGCATTTAATAACAAGTTAAACTTGGAAGAAGAAAATATTTGATGCGCCGTTTAGGTACGTGTAGTGCGGCTTGTTCTGCTTCACATTGTCCAGTCGGGGAAAGTTATTTGTTTTGTAACACGGCAGGCGTGTGAGCTGTGGAAGAGAAGAAGATCAGAGTAAGGAGAGTGGAACCATTTTCTGTCCGTAAGCAACAAACCTAGACGTTTGAATTTCTGCTACAGGGCTGTCTAGAGGCAGACGTCTGAAATTTGTTCCAAGACACAACTCCCTTTCGTGGTCATGAATAACTCTTTATAAGAGATATATTACAGAATAAAATAACCGTTTACGAGGGATATATTACTTAATAAAATAACATAGCGATGCTGTGGATTCACGTTTCTGTTTTCATTCTGTAAGTATAAGGATATGAATTTCCTTCTGCTGATGTGCCCCAACCAGTTTTGAACTACGTCTTCCGTCGCCAGGCTTGGAATTTTTTGGGCCCTGTAACGAGGCATGCTAACGGGCAGTCAAATAATTCACGACAGGTGGACAGGTGTACACAATATTTTGAGCATTTGGCGAATGCTGGGATCCTGAAAATATCTTCCCAGAAGGAAGAAGAAATTGAGGTACATCAACATGATAGAGATAGAGCAATTAAGAAACTGGCGAATAATAAGGCACCAGGAGAAGACAGGGCAACGGGAGAGCTGTTGTAAGCAGGAGGTGGCACACATCAGAAAGAGATATATGATATCATAATTATGGAAAAAGGAAGAGATCCCAGAAGAGTGGAATTCAGCTACCATTATCCCACTGCCCAAAACTTACAGTAAAAAGAACTGTTGTAATGATAGAAGTATTGCTCTGTTATGCGTGCCATATAATGTGTTATCATTAATAATTCTTGAAAAGCTAAAGAATTTTGGTGAAGATATTGTTGGAGAGTTCCACGGTGATGTTTGGGCAGCACGATCAACCATGGATCAAATATGCACTATGTGACAAATCTGGGACAACTTCTGGAAATTCAGCCATCGGTTCCTGGTAAGGTTTGTAAATTTTTAGAGGGCGTATTATAACATACACAGTAAAGTATGTACAACGTCCTTAGCGGGCTTCGCATACCAAGGAAGTTAATTAACTTGATGAAGGTGTATTCAGCAAAGACAAAAGGCATGGTAACATACCAGGGGAGTTATTCAAGGAATTCAGCATCAGGACAGGTGTCAGACCAAGGGATGCCATTTCACCGCTGCCTTCTAATTATTTATAGTTTGGTCCTGGAAAAAGTAAATTTGACAAATGAAAAAAGACGGAAAAGGGGTGAAGTCTAAGACCGTACTTATTGGGATATGCAGACGGCATTGCAGCCAGATCAGAATCAGGGGAAGAGATTGTGGAAACCAAAGAGTACTTACTAAAGAATGCCAGTAATGTTGAACTGACGATTAACGTAGCGAAGATTGAAGTGATAGAAGCATCCAGAGAAGCCCCTAATGATGGAAGTTTCCAGAGGAGACTCTAATAACACAGCATTATTGATTGAAATATGGAATATAACCAGAATGGAAAATTTGAATTACCTTGGCACCTGGTTCAACCATCACCATAACCTAAAACAAGAAATTAATCAACATATTTTCAATAGATCTGAAACTTGGTTCATTTTGTAGCAATCGAAAAATTTATAAGTTGCCGGCCGGAGTGGCCGTGCGGTTCTAGGCGCTACAGTCTGGAGCCGAGCGACCGCTACGGTCGCACGTTCGAATCCTGCCTCGGGCATGGATGTGTGTGATGTCCTTAGGTTAGTTAGGTTTAATTTGTTCTACGTTCTAGGCGACTGATGACCTCAGAAGTTAAGTTGCATAGTGCTCAGAGCTATTCATCAGTTAACACCAAACGTAAGGCCCATAATGAAGTGATAGTATTAGTGTTGTTATGCTGAACAGAAGCGTACCACAAAAAGCGTGATAACCTGCTGCCTTTTTGATGAAAAATGATGAGAAAGATTTTTGGACTAGTCCGCGAAGAGAACACGTCGAGACATAGAAGGAATCAGTAACAGTAATACCTAATGAAACTACCGAACACCGTACAGAAAATGGAAGTGAAAGAGAATGAGCTAGCAGAGTACACAGCCGTGAAGGATATACATGCCAGGTTGAAGCTGTAGTTGTGGGATAATATGACAACTCATCCAATTCGATGACCAAGGAAGTGATGGGAGGGTGAACTGGAGGAGGACGTTCAGCAGTCGGGTGTCCTTGAGAACCGGATCCAAAGTGCACAAAATCATCTATGGAGAAACTTAGTAAGGTCGATGATCAATCTTCAGGGTCCATGATCCCCGATGAGGAAGTGTTTAGTCTTCGGAAGATGTTGAGTGAAAGAGGCATAATGGGGAGAACACACATAAAGATTACCTTTTGGTCAGAGCCAGCGATGCCGATGACCTTGCAGCCATTGATGCGCGCTATCTGTCCCGCTACGGAGCCCACGGTGCCCGCCGCGCCACTACCGACCACCACCTCCCCCGGCTTGGGGCGGCAGATGTCGAGCAGTCCGAAGTAGGCGGAGGCTCCCGGCATTCCCAGCACCCCCATTGCCAGCGACATAGGTAGGTCCCCGTAGTCCGGCACCAGCATCGGCGGCAGGCGCCGGCGTCGGATCCACCACTGTGCGGTCGCGCCAGCCCAAGGTGCCGACAACGTGCCGTCCTACCAGGTGCTGTGGCGATCGGCTCTCAACTATGCGTGCCACCTGTAACCAGACCGCAGACGTATCAGCAATCAGTCAGGAGTGGAAACGTTCGCTCATTCTAACCACTATGAGGAGAACATTTTCACCCCCAGAGGTCTCATTCCTATGTTTCATAATATGGTGTGTAGCCTTGGTAATAGCCTCAATTTAGTGACGAGGAGAGTGTGCTGATTTGCTTAGACATATCCTGATGGTTTCCACTGACATCAGCAGCTTGCATATGAGATAATTAAACATGTAAACGAAACGGAAAGAGATGTTGCAAGACTGAAACTTATAAATTGAGAAAACTCGATTTGTGCAAACAATTTAAGTGTTGACGAAAGAGTTCACAGGTGAACAGCCGGGTGTAAGTATCTAACGGGCACAATATTTCGGCAAGCGACTACACTGCCATCATCAGGTGCGCTGACGAACCTTCGACCATAGATACTAGTAGACTGGCCTTGCTGTGCAGAAGGTATAGGGCTGGTGTGGCTCCAACATAAACTACGTGACTGTTGGCAAAACGTGGCGGGATTTCAAATCAGCGGTCTGCCATCCTATGTTTGTATCGTATTCTACCCACATTTCTCAATTGATTACCAAACGCTTCCAAGATAAATTACTTTTTTATTTGCGAAAACTTATGTCAGATCTACATTTGACCTGGATTTGTTCACAATACCATTTATAAAATCTAACAAATACATCGAACGCCCCTCTGGTGCGCAGCGAGACGAAATTACTATAAACTATCGATTAAAGTAAAATGTCGTTAAAATTCTTTTAAACAGTAAGAGTGGGCTCGTGTCAAAACTTCAAATATTGGATTCGCCGCTGTTGAGCTCTAGTCACTTATAAAAGAAAGTGGAATATGGGAATTATGTCAACTACAAGTGCCAAAATTGTTGACTTTAGGAGCAGGTCCATTTTAGAGTATCAATTTTAAGTGCGCTTCAAAGGTTTAGTTTCTACTATTTGTACAAAAGTTTAAACTGTCACTTAAAAAAATGATATTTTAGATGAAAGGTGAGACTTTGAAGTTTTAGAAAATAATTTTGGAGCCTACATTTATTTAATAGTATTAGACGGTAGAAAAAAATTCTCTTCATGTGTCGACTATAGGTGCTCTTATCTTATTGTAATCTCACTTGTATATACAAAAAGGCGCGTATGTGCAGATGGCCTAAAGTTTTTCCGTTTCAGGGCCTGTATCCGAAGCTGCTTTCGGTTTTCATCCTTAGTGAACCTATGAGTAGAAACGAGAAACAGTTATATTTACTTCTGTAACCGAATTATCACAGACACTTTCCAAAATGAAATATGAGTCTGACTTTACAGGCCTCACTTTCAACACTTTAATTTACGTCATACTCTATTTCAAGTGCAAAAATCATGTAAAAGTCACTTCATCAGATTTCACTAAACGTATCTGCACTATCATAGAAACACACGTGAAATGTAATGCCATTTCCTCCGACAAAACGCTGAGTACAGCCATAAGCACAACACGAAACTACCATGTTTTGCCAACATTCACGTGACTTTAGCCCAGAGATGTTGGAGCCACGAAAATGACGTCAGGGCCAGTCTATTATATTTATGGTGGAAGTGACGAACCGACCGCTGAGGCGCCGGGGCCGGGCTTTTATCTCCTCCCCCTTCCAGGTGTTCCGAACGTGGTTCACGACCAGGCGCGGGGCATCCAGCATCCACTCACTTCGCGGTCTGTGCGCAGGGGAGCGTGCTGGCGGCGTCTTGTTAGTATCTCTGCCTGTGCCCGAAGTCAATTCGTGGTAGTATGTCTTCTTTCTCATTTTAATGAGATTCACGAAAGAAGTGGTCCCACTACGAAAGACTTCGAGAACTGGGCGCGGATAGCATTCGGAACGCCTCGACGGTAGGAGAGGGAGCGGGGGGAGAAGATAAACCTGGCGCCGGTGCCTTGGCGGCAGTTCGTCACCGCACCTGATGATGACGACGTGGTCGCTTGCCGAAACATTGTGCCCGTTGGACGCAAACACCTGGCTGTTCACTTGTGAACTCTTACATCATAAAGTACGCCAAGAGAAATTGAAGAACCACAATTTATGTGTTAACTCAATGTCAACTGAATAAATATAAAAGCTCCCAAAACCAGGAGAAGCAGGACACGTGCCACGATTGATAAGTGTATCATAGAACTACTGTAGGATGGTGGAATATCCCTTACATATGGGCTGCAGACATGCATACTTGCATGTCCGAAGGAACAATGCGATGTATCGAACACAGACACAGCACTAATGTACGATAGACGTGCAATAAGTAAAGCAACACTTTTTTGTCTCAGCCAATTACGTTTGAAAAAAAAAGCGGAATTTGTAGTGGAACATCTTGGAATATTCCAGCTTCAGCTCATATGGTTTCATGAAGCTTCTAAACGTGACAGCGCTACAAGTATCCCTTGAAATGGCCTCTGTAACAGAGGTGCGTCCCAAACAGACAGCTGCCATTGAGTTTCATGTGGCGGAAAACCAGAGCTTCACAGATATTCATAGGCGCTTGCAGATTGTCTACGGAGACCTATCACTGAACAAAAGCACTGTCCGAAGCCTGCAAAGCCGATCGGCCACGCACAGCTGTGCCTTCTGCAACGTTGGAACATGTGGGCACTCTCATTCGAGGTTATTGATGGATCACAATGAAACTCCTTGCAACACCACTGGAAATGTGTGCTTACGGTGCAGAGATCAAATGTATTGTGCTACTCTCAGGAAACTGAAAAAACCATTTCAGCTTGTTTATGGCCACAAAAATCAAAACCAACTTCTCGTTCTCCATGGTGATTCAGAGCCTCAGACAAGTCTGCGCACCAGAGAGGAGGTCACAGAACTTCATCGGAGTGTTCTTCCTCTTCCAACCTACAGCCCGGATCTCGAACCTTCCGTCTTCCATCTGTTTGGCCCAATGAAGGACGCACTCCGCGGGGAGCAGTCAGTGTATGATGCAGCCAGCCATGACTCCGACGTCGATCAGTAGAGTGGTGTCATGGGGGCATACAGGTTGTCGCAGTAAGATGGCGCAAAGCGATCGCATTGTACGCCGATTACACCTTTTGCAGGCAGTTCTAAGCAAAGAAGGAAAAGCAGAAAGGTGGAAGGGATATATAGAGGGTCTACAGAAGGGCGATGTACTTGAGGACAATATTATGGAAATGGAAGAGAATGTAGATGAAGATGAAATGGGAGATATGATAATGCATGAAGAGTCTGACAGAGCACTGAAAGACTTGAGTCGAAACAAAGCCCCGGGAGTAGACAACATTCCATTATAACTACTGACAGCCTTGGGAGAGCCAGTCCTGACAAAACTCTACCATTTGGTGAGAAAGATGTATGAGACAGGCGGAATACCCTCAGGCTTCGAGAAGAATATAATAATTCCAATCCCAAAGAAAGCAGGTGTCGACAGATGTGAAAATTACCGAACTATCAGTTTAATAAGTCACAGCTGCAAAATAATATCGCGAATTCCTTACAGACAAATGGAAGAACTTGTAGAAGCCGACCTCGGGGAAGATCAGTTTGGATTCCCTAGAAATATTCGAACACTTCCTACAGCGCATATGTAATTGCATTTCAGAATTCCTGTGAGTTATCCATTTCACAAAAGTGGAAACGAGTTTATTTAATCGCACCGCATCTTGCTACAACGATTTAAAATTCGATGGCAACTAAGTACTTTAGTTGGATAATGTTAGATCAACTCATGTGGCGGATTCGGAAATTGTGTCACATAATAACAAGAAAGATCCGGTTGCCTGATATCCAGATGCAATAAAATGACTGTTACGAAAGCAGAAATTTATTAAACAGGTGCTGGGAGATAAAATATCCTCTATTATACATACAACAGCAATCAAGAAGTATCGAACTAACATAAAGACAGAAACAGAATAGATTCGCAAATCCTTAGAGCAGTTTTTTTAAGATGAGACACTTCAAGCATATATTCTCAAACTTTAAAATTTCTTAAAAATGTCACTTACTTTATTTTACTAAGATGGCTGGAGTTTTGATAATTTAATAACGGGCTGAAGTATGGTCGCTATCACATTTATGAGCACTAAATCAAAGTTGGAACTTTAGTTGGGATATCTATTAATTTATAAATTAGATACATTTCTCAAAGTTTTGTTATCCCTTAAGTAATCATCAGTATTAAATATTACTCATTGTCTGCTACGTGGAAGTCGTAGGATAACTTAGAAACGCCGCCAGTCATGTGGAGCAGTCTGAAGCTTTCTTGGAGTGCTTTCCTCAATTTAGGAATCAAGTTGAAGTCACAAGGGCCTAAGTCCGGGAAACGTGTTGGGTAGCGCAGTACTTTCCAGTCCCATCGACCGAACAAATCAGTCACAACTTGTGCTATACCCGCCCGACCCTTGTCGTACAAAAAGATGGGATGGTCGTACAGAGAGTGTTGCCGCTTATTTTTCTAAGCTGTTGGAACACGGCCTGCGACCATCTGAGAGGAAGGAGCAGTGATACTTTCTGTACGACCAGCCGACCGTTATGCACGACAATGCTCGGTCACATATGGCGCAAGTTGGTACCGATTTGTTCGATCGATGGGGCTAGGACGTAGTGTAGCACACAACAAATTCCCCGGACTTAGGCCCTTGTGACTTCAACTTGATTTCCAAATTGAAGAAAGCGCTTCATGACACTCGTTTAAGAACTCGAAGGGCAATAGATCGCTCCACTCTATCAACGCAACTAGAGATGCGGAGGGTATTCTACAACTTCAACATCGCTGGCAAAATGTTATTTACAATGCTGGTGACTAATTTTGAAAACAGTAAAACCTTGAAAACTGTATCACTTTATATGAATTGTAAATAATTAGTTGCCACTACTAAAATTCCAGCCCCCGTACGACAGAAAAACTCGTTTTTGGTGAATATTAATGTAAATCAAAATCGAGCTAGCGTTCGGGTGGCTTAGATGTGTTACTAAATACATGTCTACAGTTCGATATCGCTGCGCAGTATCGTATTTATCTTCCGACATCGGGCAAGTGACTTTCAAATTAACTGTGTCACCTGTACGGGAATATACACAATTAATGTACGATTACAGGCTGTAGACATATGGTTGCCGACGTTGAAAGCTTCGATGTCAAACCAAACACCTTTCAGCCGTCTAGTTCCCAAACTTATTTTATTTGGCTACCAGTTTCGGCGATTCACTACGCCATCTTCAGGGCCCTCACCGACGTATACGAAGATTCCACCTCGGTTCTGGTCAAAACAGAGGCTGTAGCGAGCATAAATCTGCTAATACCAGTATTGCTGGCCGGTATTTAGACCAGAACCGAGGTGGAATATTCGTATACGTCTGTGAGGGACCTGGAGATGGCATAGTGAATCGCCGAAACTGCTAGCCAAATAAAATAAGTTTGGGAACTAGACGGCTGAAAGGTGCTTGACTTCACTTCCTGTATCGAGCAGCCGAGCCCCGCATCCATTTCTGAAAAGACAGACATACAGAGTATGGAAGTTTGAGTCTGGCAGTGAGCCGAACCAAATTGTAAGGCGACCGCTCGCGATAAGCGAGTCACGGTCCGTCGCAAAATTTTTAATGTCGTCATTCAATTATACAGCTGATGGTTGGCCATAATCGCAACTGCAAATACGTTTAATGTTTACAGTTCGTTTTGTGAGAACACTTTCCCAAAATCAGTGGGGAGAAAGACTTTTTCAACAATTTTTTTGTAGATGTCAAGCGCCACTTGAGATTGAGCTGATGTTGTAGTGGGTCAGGATGATCTAAACTTCTTTTATTTTTTGTGAAATTCAAGAAAATACGGGCTCGTGAATACGTTAAAACTTCTCTAGTCCGAGTCATGAGGGACTTCTAAGAGTTATTGACAAAATGACTACTGATTGTGAACACACATTTGGTTTTAACAATATTTACAACGCACATCGCAGATCCTGACAGCGCAAGTGAAATTCAGAACCAAAGACAAGGAATCCACTGTAGCCATCAGATTCATTAGCTTAAGATGATGAAAGGGGCAAGTGGGATTTGTGGAATACTTGTACTATTTTAATGAGGTTCAGCTTTTACATTTATTGACCTCAAGCAGAGGTGACGACACATGTCACAGACGATTCGACTGAACAGTAATTTAACTATACTTGACTGCCGACCGTAAACTTTACATACCTGTGATCCGATCATGGGAGCCCCGACCTTTTACCTGTGTGTGAACCCCCTCTGGTAGGGGTCGACGCGGATGTACTCTGTCTCGCACAGTATCTGCCCATCCTGCAACGGTGGCAGTTCTTCTTCCTCGATTCTGAAGTCGTCGACTTACGGCTCTCTTTTGAAGAGATTTGCAAGGACGAACTTGCGTGCCTTCACCATAACTAGCTAGGTCAATCCACGGACAGCAGGTTGTAGAACTTGTTCAGCTGCCTAAGATTGGATCAATAGGGTGCTGTCTCAGCCGACAAGCGCACGTAGCTGCTACCGAAGCGACGTATTCTGCGATTATATTGTAACAAATAAGCCCTCGGTCACAAATATTAAGTCAAAATTCACCTGGTTTCGACGCTACTATGAGCTCATAGTAGCGTCGAAACCAGGTGAATTTTGACTTAATATTTGTGACCGAGGGCTTATTTGTAACAATATAATTCTGACACGGTCACAGAGCCTTAGCAGCTATGTTAAAAGTTTTACGTATTCTGAGATGTTATACGGCGAGTCTGGTCTCGTATTATATCAGGCGGTTTGTTACATGAAATGGCAGACAATGCGTCAATGAGGGACGCTGCTTTAAGCTGCGAGGCGCTCGCCAATTGGCTAAGGACCGGCAATGAAGGAACCGCTGCGTCATTCAAACATATCTGCGAGCGGCTTTATTTACGCGTGAGTCAGTACGACTTTTATTCAAATGATGGCAGGCCTTCTGTTTTGTCTCAACACGGTGACAAAGCGCCATGCGACGATGCCTTTCGCAGCTTTGTGTCGTTTCGAGTAACCACATTTTCTCGCATAGCTGACCTCTTGTTTAGTGTCCGATGTGTTGTCATCACCTGTTACGTCCCCCTTTACATAACTAGGTTTTGAGAAAATACGTTTGACCACTTTCGGGTATGTCTAACAGAAAGTAAAATTTGGCAAAGCTTTCGTTTTCAATGGAAAATGTAACACCGATTAGTGAGGGACTGGTTTACAGGTTATCTCTTTTGTTGTTGTGGTCTTCAGTCCTGAGACTGGTTTGATGCAGCTCTCCATGCTACTCTATCCTGTGCAAACTTCTTCATCTCCCAGTACCTACTGCAGCCTACATCCTTCTGAATCTGCTTAGTGTATTCATCTCTTGGTCTCCCTCTACGATTTTTACCCTCCGCGCTGCCCTCCAATACTATCAGAACATGTCCTACCAACCGATCCCTTCTTCTAGTCAAGTTGTACCACAAGCTTCGCTTCTCCCCAATCCTATTCAATACCTCCTCATTAGTTATGTGATCTACCCATCTAATCTTCAGCATTCTTCTGTAGCACCACATTTCGAAAGCTTTTATTCTCTTCTTGTCTAAATTATTTATCGTCTATGTTTCACTTCCATATATGGCTACACTCCATACAAATACTTTCACAAACGACTTCCTGACACTTAAATCTATACTCGATGTTAACAAAGTTCTCTTCTTTAGAAACGCTTTCCTTGCCATTGCCAGTCTACATTTTATATCCTCTCTACTTCAGCCATCATCAGTTATTTTGCTCCCCAAATAGCAAAACTCCTTTACTACTTCAAGTGTGTCATTTCCTAATCTAATTCCCTCAGCATCACCTGACTTAATTTGACTACATTCTATTATCCTCGTATTGCTTTTGTTGATGTTCATCTTATATCCTCCCTTCCAGACACTGTCCGTTCCGTTCAACTGCTCTTCCAAGTCCTCTGACAGAATTACAATGTCACCGGTGAACCTCAAAGTTTTTATTTCTTCTCCATCATTTTAATTCCTACTCCGAATTTTTCTTTTGTTTCCTTTACTGCTTGCTCAATATACAGATTGATTAAACATCGGGGAGAGGCTACAACCCTGTCTCACTCCCTTCCCAACCACTGCTTCCTTTCATGTCCCTCGACTCTTATAACTGCCATCTGGTTTCTGTACAAATTGTAAATAGCCTTTCGCTCCCTGTATTTTACCCCTGTCACCTTCAGAATTTGAAAGAGGGTATTCCAGTCAACATTGTCAAAAGTTTTCTCTAAATCTACAAATGCTAGAAACGTAGGTTTGCCTTTCCTTCATCTAGCTTTTAAGATAAGTCATAGGGTCAGTATTGCCTCACGTGTTCCAATATTTTACGGAATCCCAACTGATCTTCCCCAAGGTCGGCTTCCACTAGTTTCTCCATTCGTCTGTAAAGAATTCGCGTTAGTATTTTGCAGCTGTGACTTATTAAACTGATAGTTCGGTAATTTTCACTTCTGTCAACACCTGCTTTCTTTGGGATTGGAATTATTATATTCTTCTTGAAGTCTGAGGGTATTTCACATGTCTCATATATCTTGCTCACGAGATGGTAGAGTTTTGTCTTGACTGGCTCTCCCAAGGCTGTCAGTACTTCTAAGGGAATGTTGTCTATTCCCGGGGCCTTGTTTCGTCTCAGGTCTTTCAGTGCTCTGTCAAACTCTTCACGCAGAATCATATCTCCCATTTCATCTTCATATACATCCTCTTCCATTTCCATAATATTGTGCTCAAGTACATCGCCCTTGTATAGATCCTCTATATACTCCATCCACCTTTCTGCTTTCCCTTCTTTGCTTGGAACTGGGTTTCCATCTGAGCTCTTGATAGTCATACAAGTGGTTCTCTTTTCTCCAAAGGTCTCTTTAATTTTCCTGTAGGCAGTATCTATCTTACCCCCAGTGAGATCAGCCTCTACATTTGTCCTCTAGCCATGTATGCTTAGCCATTTTGCACTTCCTGTCGATCTCATTTTTGAGACGTTTGTATTCCTTTTTGCCTGCTTCATTTACTGCATTTTTATATTTTATCCTTTCATCAATTAAATTCAATATTTCTTCTGTTACCCAAGAATTTCTACTAACCCTCATCTTTTTACCTACTTGATCCTCTGCTGCTTTCACTACTTCATCTCTCAAAGCTACCCATTCTTCTTCTACTGTATTTCTTTCCCCCATTCCTGTCAATTGTTCCCTTATGTTCTTCCTGAAACTCTGTACAACCTCTGGTTCTTTCAGTTTATCCAGATCCCATCTCCTTAAATTCCCACTTTTCTGCAGTTTCTTCAGTTTTAATCTACAGTTCATAAGTAATTGATTGTGGTCAGAGTCCACGTCTGCCCCTGGAAATGTCTTACATTTTAATACCTGGTTCCTAAATCTCTGTCTTACCATTATATAATCTATCTTAAACCTGTCTGTATCTCCAGGCTTCTTCCATGAATACAACCTTCTTTTATGTTTCTTGATTAAGTTGTGCTCTGTACAAAATACTTCCTCTTTCATTTCTTACCCCCAATCCATAGTTACCTACTACGTTTCCTTCTCTCCCTTGTCCTACTACCGAATTCCAGTCACCCATGACTTTATCTCTAAGGACAACTTATTCCTCCTACTCTACTTTCAGTTAAATTTCGTTCATTTATCGAAAACTCTGCTGTCGTTCACGTATTAGTCCAACGAAAAGGACAACACGGAACTCGGGATCCAAACTGTAAACTTTACAAATACTTTTGGAATAAATGAAAGAAAGGATTCCCATCCTCATTTTGTTCCTCATGACACCTCCTAAATTCCCTTGAGCGAAGTGTGTCAGTGTAATTTTGAAACACCCTGTATATCCGCATTTTTTTCTTTCAGGAAAATGTATTGTGCTTCCCTTTTTTAATAAAAATAAATCCGAAGTTTGTAAATATTCCACCTCCCACAGATGCATGTACCCAATGAATTTATGGTCTTTCTCAGCAGCAGAAGTAGATGGGATAGCAGACGGAAGCTTTCTGTATCATTAGCGCCGAAGTCCGCAGCTCGTGGTCGTGCGGTAGCGTTCTCGCTTCCCACGCCCGGGTTCCCGGGTTCGATTCCCGGCGGGGTCAGGGATTTTCTCTGCCTCGTGATGACTGGGTGTTGTGTGTTGTCCTTAGGTTAGTTAGGTTTCAGTAGTTCTAAGTTCTAGGGGACTGATGACCATAGATGTTAAGTCCCATAGTGCTCAGAGCCATTTGAACCATTAGCGCCGAAGCGAAGATGATGAACACTTTCTCTAAAAACAGCGACAACCATCGACACACGAGCGCACACCGAAGAATGCGAACCCAGCACGATCGAATGCACATTTTTTCCGCTCGCCTATCGTTCACACCAGAGAGAATTCCTGTTCGTTCTTGCTCGTTGACTTGTATTCTCTCCTATACAAACCTGTTGAAGTAGGAATTATTCTTCTAGTACAATTATAGCCGGCCGCGGTGGCCGAGCGGTTCTAGGCGCTTCACTCTGGAACTGCGCGACTGCTACGGTCGCGGGTTAGAATCCTGCCTCGGGCGTGGATGTGTGTGATGTCCTTAGGTTAGTCAGGTTTAAGTAGTTCTAAGTTCTAGGGGCCTGATGACCTCAGATGTTAAGTCCCATGTGCTCAGAGCCATTTTAACAATTTTGGGTACAATCGCTTTATCTGAACAAGAGTACAGCACGAAGGTTTAGATCCGAAGTATTGTTACCTTTTGGTGTAGCCTTTCGCAAATACCTTGGTTCCTTAGTTTTGTTTATATTAGCACTGTGTGAGATATGTAATGACGGGCTTCATCAGATCCTTTTTTACCTTTACCTTTGGCTCAGATCGTCCCGCGGAAAATCGACATAAGTGGAAGCGATTTCCTTTCATGACAATTTGTTTTTGCACACACAGTCACACATTTTTACTGGTACTTCGATTATGTATTCATCCATGGTCTGATGGAAGCGACACGTATATGAGGCAGCAGTTTTCGTGTATCACCTGTGGCAAGGCTGGTAGATATCGAGCGAATGACGCTTCCCGGGTGTTTCAGTACCAACGAATATCTTGACGGAATTGCCAAGGCACGGATAAGAACTGCTGCTTCACGCTGACTACATGTAGAGCAACACCTCCTTCTACAA
Organism: Schistocerca cancellata; assembly: GCF_023864275.1. NCBI lineage: Eukaryota > Metazoa > Arthropoda > Insecta > Orthoptera > Acrididae > Schistocerca > Schistocerca cancellata. The sequence goes on from NC_064626.1 coordinate 1,156,567,421, forward strand.
GAGTCTTACTCTAGTAGATGGATTTGCCGCTGCCTGGTGAGCTATCTCTGAGGAGAGGGGCGAATGCTGACTAATTACGCAGGGTACTTTATTGTCATTGTATTCGCCTTCCTAGGCGTACACATCAAAAAGAGCCAGTCGATTTCTGGAGGACGGCGTTTTAGGTACCGGTAACACAGAACTCAGTAACGAACACTTAATTACATTCATAGGAACAGTTAAGCGCACATCAATACTTTTTGAGTTTCATATGCTGCACTGTCATTAACGACTGAGAATTCATATGAATCTTGCTGCGCTCATATCATAGGATAATGAAGACATCAGCCGTGAACTATTCTCTTTCGGAGCGAACAGGTCATTTTCATACTAATTTTCCATTCTACTGTGTTTATGATAAGGCTGATCACATGGAGCTGGGAGTGGTAAGCTACATAACTCGACACATCCAGGAAAAAAAAACATTTTTTAAACATGTATGTGCCTCAGCGGCATTCAGACAATATTGACAAAAATGGACAGCTGTATTCCTGAGGAAAATGGTATTTTGAGAATTATTTTGTAGTTTTCTATAGCAAACGTTAGAAGACCATCAATAAAGTTACTAATGAAGCCTTGAATCAAATTGATAATCAAGTTAAATGATTTAAGCAGAATTTTAAAATTTTGACGTCTGGGTTTCAAGTCCCATAAACACTGGGAGAATCAATATTTACAGAATTTACAAATTGCTCAACAATTTTCCGTTATTCTGCCGATGAGTCAACAAAATGTCCAATTGGCATATAAACATTGAAAGCGTTAACAGTATTAAATAATCATTGAAAGAACTGAAAACGAACACGTTTGATTAATAATCCGGCTTTGGCATTAGGGAACTACAGATCGCAGGCCGAAAGATCTCATAAGGCACTTTCAGCCATTAACTATGAACATTAAGCGTTTTTCACATTTTACCCAAATCATCTTGATTTAAAAAAGATAATATTGGGAATTTAACACATGACGGAACAAATGATTCGATTAATTTTTCATGACATCACACATAGGCCTCTGCAAAGGAAGGACACAATTTTAAATTCATTATTTCTTTCTATACCAAACCATAATTGCGCGAAATAATGAAAGACTTTCAGTTTGGGTAGGTATTCTTTTTTTAGAAGTGGTCTTACGAGTTACTCGGGTATCTTCTGGTAATTCGGAAAGCCGATCCATATTGACGAATAAGACAAATATAACTGTTACGTGCGGGAACCCAACTTGGTTTCTACAACAAGGCTTCGCCCAGAGAACAGGAGTTTCGAAATCACAAACAGTACTTCAGTCACAAGTAGCTCAAGGTGCTCACCGTTTACCTTCTATGCCCGCTGTTGGCTGCCTGCTAAATACTGGCAACTGAGAATCCACTAATCGAAGCAGTAGAATCCACGAACGTGCCGATTCCGAAGACGCTAATTCGCGACCACAAAGTCAGCGGAAAGCAGTCATCCTTCGAATGTAGTAGGCACATTTTTCACAATTAATGATCAACATCCGTATCATGAGAAACTGGAACTCCGGCCTCGCTGAACAGCCTTACAGAACAGCAAGCAAACAAGCCACAGCGGAGAGAACAAATGCGATTAAATCCACTTGGTGATACTACGGTGTTTTCGAGTAAAAATGTTCAAACTTCACTTGAACTGTGTAAACTGGCGCCATATGACAGAATGGTATTGCCAATACCACAGTATTTGCACATGAAAAATAGACACATCAAAAATTTTTCCATCATCTCACATCCGAGTGTTCCGTAACCTGCACAGAAAATTGGAATAGAGATCAACATAAACATCATTTCCGCCCTTTTTATTGTTAATGAAAAACACACATTGCATGTTGTACCTCGTACAGAGAGACCTCAGAAGTGTTGGTCCAGATTGTTGTACCTCTAATACTCAGAACTGCGTCCTCTTGCATTGATGCATGCCTGTATTCGTCGTAACATACTAAGCAAAAGTTCATCAAGGCACTATTGGACCAGATTGTCCCACTCCTCAACGGCGATTCGGCGTACATCCCTCAGAGTGGTTGGTGGGTCAGGCCGTCCATAAACAGCCCTTTCCAATCCGTCCCAAGCACGTTTGATAGGATTCATGTCGGAAAACATGCTGGAAAATTTAGTCGCGCGATGTCGTTGTTCTGAAGGAAGTCATTCACAAGAAGAGCACGATGGGAGCGCAAATTGTCGTCCATAAAGACAAATGCCTCGCCAATATGCTGCCGATATGGTTGCACAGTCTGTCGGAGGATGGCATTCACGTATTGTACAGCCGTTACGGAGCCTTCCATGACCACCAGCGGCGTACGTCGGCCCCACATAATGCCACCTCAAAACAGCAGGGAAACTCCACCTTGCTGTACTCTCTGCACAGTGTGTCTATGGCTTTCAGCCTGAGCGGTTGCTCCAAGCATGTCTCCGACGATTTCTGGCTGAAGGCATATGCAACACTCATCGGTGAAGAGAACGTGATGCCAATCCTGAGCGGTCTAATCGACATGGTGTCGTGGTTGCAGAGATGGACCTCGCCATGGACGTCGGGAGTGAAGTTGCGCATTATGCAGCCTATTGCGCACAGTTTGAATCGTATCACGACGTCTTGTGGCTGCAGGTAAAGCATTATTCAACATGGTGGCTTTGCTATCAGGGTTCCTCCGAGCCGTAATCAGTAGGTAGCGGTGATTCACTGCAGTGGTAGTCCTTGGGCGGCCTGAGTGAGGCATGTCATCGACAGTTCTTGTCTTCCTGTGTCTCCTCTATGTCCGAAAAACATCGCTTTGGTTAACTTCGAGACGCCAGGACACTTCCCTTGTTGAGAGCCCTTCCTGGCACAAAGTAACAATGCGGACGCAATGGATCCGCGGTATTGACCGTGTAGACATGGTTGAACTACAGACAACACGAGCCGTGTACCTCTTTCCTGCTGGAATGACTGGAACTGATCGGCTGTCGGACCTCCTCCGTCCAATACTCGCTGCTGATGCATGATTGTTTACATCTTAGTGACATCTCTCAACAGTCAATGGGACTGTGTCTGTGATACAATATCCACAGTCAACGTCTATCTTCAGGAGTACTGTGAACCGGGGTGAAGCAAAGCATTTTTTGATGTGTGTATATGTAAGCATCATATAAATTTCGCACCAATCTAGAGCACACACATACACTGGCTTTATGTCTGAAAAAGATAGAACTGGAAATGCAACTGTATTTCCAAGAAAATTGTTCAGTCTCACAGGACCGGCGTGGGTAGTCACCACACACACATGCCATATGATACGCTATATGGTGCACAGGTGGCTCATTCCCCGTTGGAAATTTGCGCTGTGTTTCCTGAAGCCATTGGGAAAGGTCCGTGAGGGGTAAAGAGGTTGTCAATAATTCCGCATTTCTAATTTTTTTGTTTCTTGTCTTTCTTCTGTATCGCAGTTAAAATGGGGATTTGTTAATGCTTAGGGTTGTCACGTATCCTATTCCATTGAACCACAAAACACATTTTAAAGTCTATTGCTCCTGACGATAGCAATATTTTCTTACCTGGAATTAAACGAAAGGACACACAACAGAACCGGTTTCCGGGGTTGGTCTAAAATACAAATTAGCTAATTCGAAGGTATATGACACGAAGACTAAGGGCAGAATGACAGAAACCTAACAGCTGACTGACTAACCTGACTGAAATAGGCGAGCATTGGTCATAAAAAGAGACGGGCTAGGATATTTTTCAATTTATTCCGTAATAGCTTACAAATTCTATAGGTCAGAAAGTTCACATTTCATTGGCTATTGATTTTGTCGTCATATTTCGTTCACGTATAATTTATTATGAGCAACATTTATTAAAATAAGCAGTACTAAGTTATGCATACGCACTGGGACTCCCGCGTTTATGATCATTGGATAAATCCTGTATGTTAAAATTTAGCTATTCAAAATTTACATATTTTTAACTAAGAACTTCGTTTCATTAATACGCGTGTCAACAGATTCAGGAAAATCAAGCGATCAAAAGTATATCAATAAATCTCATATATTTACAGTAGTTTGGATACAGATGGCACTGAAAGTTTGAACTAGCTGAAATCTTTAACTAACAATATCATTTAAACTAATTACGTTTGGCATGATGTTAACACTTTAGTGAAAAGAGGAAAAGCAACTCTTAGTTTTGGAAGTAGCCTTCCCCTCTGAATTTACTTAATAGGTCGTAAGATCTTCCCTACTGCTAGATGTGCTAAAATTTATAATTGCATTAACTTTTGATGGCCATTTTGCTGTAACTAACTAGCTCATTGCAACCAGGAAAAGAAACTCTCTGATCTGAATAAAGAAGTTTTGTGGTGGTGGGGGGGGGAAATTGTTTCTACCAATTTCATAATTTGCATGATATGCACTTGATGTATGTATCTTAACATCTGAATTTTGAAAATAAAATTGGCGAAAATTTCATTATGACCTTAAAACATGAAACAGGAGTGCAAAGGGAGCAAGATGGTGGAGGTCAGCCTGCTCTGTCACAGGATCCGAATTTATTGTATCTAAATTATCGACATTCATAACGTCCAAATTCGCATCCTACAAACCTTTGGACACATTCATGTCTTCCTCTCGAACTTATCCATTCTGACGATCATTACCTACACACTGTCTGTCTTCCGTACGTGTGGCATACTCCTGCGTACCAAGGGCTGTGCTTTGTCCAATTCAGCATTCACCTTCCATGGCTCAGTCACACATAACGCTTTTACGGGCAAGCCAGTTCCTTCACTCAGGCGTTCTAGTTTCCCCGTGCCTTGCGGCACTTAATGGGGCAAATTAATCTTATTTGAAGTCAGGAACGGCAGCCATCTATACTTTACTCTGGTAAAAATAGTGAGTCATGACCGCAAACGTTGTTTTATTTCACTACTGGTGACCGGATTGCGTCTTGATACATTACCTTCAGACCAATGGTGGTTTGTGTCTCCAGATATATACACCGAAACGCCAAAAAAACTGGCACAGGAGTGCGCATTCAGATACAGAGATATGTAACCAGCCAGAATACTGCGCTGCGGTCAGCAACGCCTACATAAGACAACAAGCGTCTGGCGCAGTTTTTAGATCGGTTACTGCTGCTACAATGGGACGTTGTGAAGGTATAAGTGGGTTTGAACGTGGTGTTATAGTCGGAGCGCGAGTGTTGGCGCACACAATCTCTCAGGTAGGCATGAAGTGGGGATTTTCCCATACGACCATTTCACGAGCGTATAGTGAATATCTGGAATGCAGTAAAACAGCAAATTTCCGACATCGCTGCGGCTGGAAAAAGATCCTGCAAGAAAGGGACCAACGACGACTGAAGAGAATCTGTCAACGTGACAGAAATGCAACACTTCCGCAAATTACTGCAGATTTCAATGCTAGGCCGTCAACAAATGTGAGCCTGCGAACCATTCCACGAGGCATCGCCGATATCGGTTTTCGAAGACAATGGCCCACTTGTGTACTCTTGATGACTGCACGACGCAAAGCTTTACATTTCGCCTGGACACGTCAGCCCGCATCTCGTGGTCGTGCAGTAGCGTTCTCGCTTCCCACGCCCGGGTTCCCGGGTTCGATTCCCGGCGGGGTCAGGGATTTTCTCTGCCTCGTGATGGCTGGGTGTTGTGTACTGTCCTTAGGTTAGTTAGGTTTAAGTAGTTCTAAGTTCTAGGGGACTTATGACCACAGCAGTTGAGTCCCATAGTGCTCAGAGCCATTTGAACCATTTTTTTGGACACGTCAACTCCGACAGTGGACTGTTGATAAGTGGAAACATGTTGCCTGGACGGACGAGTCTCGTTCCAAATTGTATCGAGTGGAAGGACTTGTACGGGTATGGAGACAACGTAGTGACTCCATGGACTCAGGATGTCAGCGGGAGACTGTTCAAGCTTGTGGACGCTTTGTAATGATGTGGGGCGTGTGCTGTTGGAGAGATATGGGACCCTTGGTACGTCTAACAAAAATGTCTCTGAGCACTATGGGACTTAACATCTGTGGTCATCAGTCACCTGGAACTTAGAACTACTTAAACCTAACTAACCTAAGGACAGCACACACATCCATGCCCGAGGCAGGATTCGAACCTGCGACCGTAGCGGTCACGCGTTTCCAGACTGACGCGCCTAGAACAGCACGGCCACACCGGCCGGCTGGTACGTCTAGATACGACTCTGACATGTGACACGTACGTAAGCATCCTGTCTGATCATCTGCATTCATTCACGTCCATTGTGTATTTCAACAAATTTGGGCAATTCCAGCCGGAAAATGTGACACCCCACACGTCCAGCATTGGCACAGAATGGCTGCAGGAACACTCTTCTGAGTTTAAACGGCTCCGATGGTCACAAAACTCCCCAGACCTAAGCATTATTGAGCATATCTGGGACGCGTTGGAAAATGCTGTTCAGAAGAGATCTCGACCCCCTCTTACTTTCACGGATTTATGGACAGCCCTGCAGGATTCACGGTGTCAGTTGCTTCCAGCACTACTTCAGACATTAGTCGAGTCCATGCCACGTCTTGTTGCGGCACTTCTGCATGCTCACGGTAGCCCCAGACGATATTAGGCAGCTGTACCAGTTTCTTTATCACCGAAAAAAATAATGAATCATGGCCGCATATGAAGTTTAATTTCGTTACTGGCGACCGGTTTGAGTCTTGGTGAACTATCTTCAGACTAGTGACGGCTTGCCTTATCGTATATGCGTGTCAACCTTGTCGTCACCCACTGGTCTCAAGATGGTCTATTAAAACTCAAACAATAATGAAATAAAACCATTTGTGATCATTATAGTGCTCATAGGGCTTGCGCACTGTTTAATTTGCTCCCCTTTCGTGTTAGATTAACCGTACGGCAGCCTGCTAGTGGCATCAGCTATCCGCAGGTGAAACGATGTCCGATGGAGCACTTCTGTACGCTGTCCCAGGACAACTTAAGCGTGGTGTTAATATCGGAAAACTAATCTTGATATGGCGCAGTAACCATCGAATATACGAGACAAAACTTTCATGTATGTCCGGAAATGTTTTACTCTCACCTGAAAACTTATTTTCGGCGACGCCAGCAAATGCACGTCAATACCACCCGCTCCGCATAACATACATCGTGATAGGCTTAACTGCCTCTTCAAGAAGAGATTCAGACCTGCTGCAATCATGCACACAACTCTTTCCAACAACAATTTGTGCTCTCTTCGGTCTACTAAGTCAAAAAAATGGTTCAAATGTCTCTGAACACTATGGGACTTAACTTCTGAGGTCATCAGTCCCCTAGAACTTAGAACTACTTAAACCTAACTAACATAAGCACATCACACACATCCATGCCCGAGGCAGGATTCGAACCTGCGACCATAGCGGTCGCGCGGCTCCAGACTGTAGCGCCTAGAACCGCTCGGTCACCGCAGCCGGCTCACTAAGTCAAATAAACAAAATTCCGCGTCTGTGCTTGCTTTAGCCGTGTTGATATTCACTGCAAACTCTGATCAGCGGACCAGCTGGTGCTCTCATTGCTATCTGATGCCAGGGTACCGTTCCCATTCTGGGCTTTTCAACCATACCTTCTAGTCGGCCTACAGTTTAGTTCCTAGTGCCTTATTTTTCCTCATTTCCTGCACTGTCACTGACTGCCGAATCGTCGCATGCCGCCTGTCCTCCCACAAATGTAATACTTGGCGTCAGTAGCAAAAGTCTCCCTTTTATCGCGGACTCGTATTACAAGGTTCGCATCCTATACCGCTGCAGCCATGTTTCATCATCTTCCTTCCACGATACGTCTAGTAACCCTCACAAAATTGCTAAAGCTCTCTGTGCTGCTTCCTGCATAAAAACCTTATTTGTGTAAGTCACATGCTTTCACATTAAGCTTCCTAAATTTCTCCACAACTCTTTTCTGTTTATTTTTTTTTCCTTTTCTGTCGGCTTCCCTTAGCCAGCTCGTGTTTGTTTGTTGACCCCCAACGGTATTGGGTTTCGAGGCTTGCGGGTGTCTTTCATTTTCCTTCTCTATCGCTAATGGCCAAAGGATCCCAGAGTCCGTTCAATCTGCCGATTGTGTTAGGAATCAGAACTCTGAGAAACGTGCACCGAAATTTGGTGAAAGAATCAGACTGAAGAATTCCTATTCCTACTCCTACGTCCAAGAAGACATGAGAGTCGCGTGACCTCTGCTCAGTGCAGGGCGTACAGTGGCTGCACGCTATGTAGGTAACAGTAGAGGATGAAAGGCGCATTTTGCGGCTCTTTCAAGTGACTAGAACATATCGGCTAAGGAATTTAGCCCCCAAAAGAAAATCCTGGGCCTCCTAGAAAGGGGTTGACCAGATGGATGTAACCAGCTCTCGGAAAACACACACTACTCCGAGTACCCCAAGGAACCCCGGAAACAGTATGGTCTCAAAGGTCAGTGACAAAGTTATGAAAAAGGAAAAACTCAAACGGATCATCAGATATGTCAAAGTAGCAACCTGGAACGACAGGGAATTTCCCTGAAGGAGATAGAATTAGCAAATATACTTGAAAACATGGATATCGATGCTGTAGCAACCACAGAAGCGAAAATGAAAGTCAGAGGTAATAAATACGTACGCGATTACATTATGTTCTATAGCGGAGTCGAACAAAATGAAAGAGCAAGCAAAGGTGTGGCATCACTCCTGCATAAGAAATGGGAAAGAGAGATAAAAGATTGCACATACATAAGCGGAAGAATACTCACAGCTAGACTGAAAGTGAGAAGAGACAATAAGCGTATGCGAACGAGAATAAGGGAAAAAAAGAGTATAGAAACTTTTATGAAGATCTGCAGTAAACTCTAACTAAATGCAGTGACACTGATGACATTATTGTGATTGGTGATTTGGATGCCAGAATACGAAATATCCCAGTAACGAATGTTACTGAGCCTTCTGAAGAACCGTTATGTAATGAAAATGGAAAAATTCTAATAGGATTTGTCACTTGCAATAATCTAAAAATAGCAACCTCTCCTTTTAAGAAAAAAGACATATACAATAATTAATTTAGAGCGATTCGCTTCATGTACTAGCATTTATTCGAACGGGGCCCAGTTTCGCGATTTTAAAATCGCAGCATCAGGTGTATAAAATTATTGTACTTGGTAACACATAACATGCGGTTGGGCCAGTCTGTGCGTGGTTTGCGGTCCTTCAGTGTGGATGGCCGGGGGCGACGGTTACCGCCAATATAAAGTGATTGGAGTTCTTGAAATTACTGGCCCGACCGCATGTTCCGTGTTACTAGATATAATAATTTCGTACACCCGAGGCTGGAATTTTAAAATCCCGAAACCAGCCGTGGTCTGAATAAATATTTACAACTGAAGCGGATCTGTCTAAATTAATTATCATGCCTCTCAATTGAGGATGTACTACGTAACAAATCTTGTGAGATATACATAAGTATACTTGAGCCAGTAGTGGTCTTAGATCACTGACTACATTTTAGTATATGATGAGAAGACGTATGATCACATCATTTGACACTAATCTCCAGAACAGACCTTTTTGCGTAATGGAAGAAAATGACAAAACAAGTAACCAACAAGAAGAAAGCGTTTGTAAAGTATACTTTCTTGGAGAGTAGAGCATCAAAGGTTTTTACCAAAGGAGATTAAATGAAAAGTCAGCCAACTTGCAAACTAAAGATATTATAGAAAAATAGTTGCAATATCTAAAGAATACGATATATAGAGTAGGGTGATAAGCTCTCAGTGAAAAGAAAAACTAAAGAAAAGAAAGGACCTAAAGCTTTAGACTGTTAATGTAAGGAAAGCGGTTACAGAAAAGCAGGCTGCATATGTAAAATAATTAAGCCACCACAGAGCTGAAAAGATGCAATCCCTCAGGGAGTGAAGAAATATTGTGAAATATATATTAAGAAAGGCACGCCAAAAACCATGGGATAAATTTATTTCTAATATCGAGAATGATGTCCACAGGAGATAAGAGATGCTTTGTAAGGTTTTACAAACTTTAAACACGAGGGAGAAAGAAAAAAAAATGGCTCTGAGCACTATGGGACTCAACATCTTAGGTCATAAGTCCCCTAGAACTTAGAACTACTTAAACCTAACTAACCTAAGGACATCACACACACCCATGCCCGAGGCAGGATTCGAACCTGCGACCGTAGTAGTCCCGCGGTTCCGGACTGCAGCGCCAGAACCGCTAGACCACCGCGGCCGGCTAGGGAGAAAGAGACGATGCAAATAACTTACACTGAAGAAGGAAATGAATGAATTATTTCAAAGGAGTTTGGTATTATGATACAACGCAAGAAACAGAAATTGAAAAAAAAGAAACAAACGACAAGGCATTAGATCAAATGTAGTCTGACAAAATAAAATCTGTCCTTACATTAGTTAAGAACAGAAAAGCGACAGGAAGAGATGGTGTTAATGCTAAACTGCTAAAATATGGAGGAATGGTGTTGCGTTTACGACTGCTACGCACTTAAACGTATGTCGGAAGAGCAAGACTATCCCCAAAGACTGGAAGATTGCTAGACTGATATCGATTTTTTTTTTTTAAAAAGAGATAAACCAGTATGTAGTATGCAGGGGAATTAGTTTACTACTCAGCATACATGAAACATGCTAAGAATTTAAGCACAAAACAAAACGTAAGTACTAACGCATGAGAAACAAATGGGTTCTACGTATGACAATAGATGCAGTTTATGTTTTACAACAGGTAGTACAAAAACGCAGAAAATATAATAAAGAGACGTACATTGCCTTTACTAATTTCCAAAAGAGCTTTTCACTATGTCAATGGACACGAACTTTAGAGTTTAATGACCAATCGCGGATATTCGAAACATCTCATAAATGTGATAAAAAGTTTGTATCAGAATACGACTATCACCCTTGATGCCAACGGAAAAATTACGAATGAGATACCAACTAACAAAGGAATACGACATGGATGCTGTATATCCCCAACTTCATTTACCATTTACATACCTGAAATAATGCATACATGGAAAACAGAATTTCTAAAAGGTAAATACCGAGACAGGAGTACTCTTTTAAACAACTTTGTGTGTAATTAACACACAATGAAGACATAATGGCTGCTGGATCAAAATAGCTTTTTTAAAAATGAGTAAAGGCGCGCGTGTTTCTTTATTCTCTGCGTTTTAAAATACACTCCTGGAAATTGAAATAAGAACACCGTGAATTCATTGTCCCAGGAAGGGGAAACTTTATTGACACATTCCTGGGGTCAGATACATCACATGATCACACTGACAGAACCACAGGCACATAGACACAGGCAACAGAGCATGCACAATGTCGGCACTAGTACAGTGTATATCCACCTTTCGCAGCAATGCAGGCTGCTATTCTCCCATGCAGACGATCGTAGAGATGCTGGATGTAGTCCTGTGGAACGGCTTGCCATGCCATTTCCACCTGGCGCCTCAGTTGGACCAGCGTTCGTGCTGGACGTGCAGACCGCGTGAGACGACGCTTCATCAAGCCCCAAACATGCTCAATGGGGGACAGATCCGGAGATCTTGCTGGCCAGGGTAGTTGACTTACACCTTCTAGAGCACGTTGGGTGGCACGGGATACACGCGGAAGTGCATTGTCCTGTTGGAACAGCAAGTTCCCTTGCCGGTCTAGGAATGGTAGAACGATGGGTTCAATGACGGTTTGGATGTACCGTGCACTATTCAGTGTCCCCTCGACGATCACCAGTGGTGTACGGCCAGTGTAGGAGATCGCTCCCCACACCATGATGCCGGGTGTTGGCCCTGTGTGCCTCGGTCGTATGCAGTCCTGATTGTGGCGCTCACCTGCACGGCGCCAAACACGCATACGACCATCATTGGCACCAAGGCAGAAGCGACTCTCATCGCTGAAGACGACACGTCTCCATTCGTCCCTCCATTCACGCCTGTCGCGACACCACTGGAGGCGGGCTGCACGATGTTGGGGCGTGAGCGGAAGACGGCCTAACGGTGTGCGGGACCGTAGCCCAGCTTCATGGAGACGGTTGCGAATGGTCCTCGCCGATACCCCAGGAGCAACAGTGTCCCTAATTTGCTGGGAAGTGGCGGTGCGGTCCCCTACGGCACTGCGTAGGATCCTACGGTCTTGGCGTGCATCCGTGCGTCGCTGCGGTCCGGTCCCAGGTCGACGGGCACGTGCACCTTCCGCCGACCACTGGCGACAACATCGATGTACTGTGGAGACCTCACGCCCCACGTGTTGAGCAATTCGGCGGTACGTCCACCCGGCCTCCCGCATGCCCACTATACGCCCTCGCTCAAAGGTCAACTGCACATACGGTTCACGTCCACGCTGTCGCGGCATGCTACCAGTGTTAAAGACTGCGATGGAGCTCCGTATGCCACGGCAAACTGGCTGACACTGATGGCGGCGGTGCACAAATGCTGCGCAGCTAGCGCCATTCGACGGCCAACAGCGCGGTTGCTGGTGTGTCCGCTGTGCCGTGCGTGTGATCATTGCTTGTACAGCCCTCTCGCAGTGTCCGGAGCAAGTATGGTGGGTCTGACACACCGGTGTCAATGTGTTCTTTTTTCCATTTCTCAGGAGTGTATTAAACGTGGCTGCGAAACAGCAGCTATATGAATCTGAAGAGATTGAAAAAATCAGCCAACTAGTTGTAAAACAAAGGTTTATTGGTACTTGGCCTAGGCTTTGATATTTCTAAAAATATCTTCTTCAAAAGGAGTGGGCCTTGCTGCATCGCATGGTGGTACATTTGGTTAGTTGAAGCCGAGCGGCTCTTGTCATATACAAAATTGACAAAACGAGAATTATCCCAAGTCAAGGCTTTAGATATCAGCCAGATTACATTCTGAAGTACGCTAAATGTAATATGGCTGCTATTTAAAGCCATGACTTGGAATAATTCTCGTTGTATCAATTTTATATGCGACCAGAGACTCCAGGCTTCAGCTAATCTAATGCACCATCATGTGATTCAACAAGGGCCACTCCTTCTGAAGAAGATATTTTTAGAAATATCGAAACCTAGGTTGTTTTACAACTGGTTGGCTGATGTTTTTCAACCTCTTTTCTGCCTTTTTGTATTAAATGTTTTGAAAAATACACTGCATCAATCGTAGAGTGCTATTCATAAAACCCCGTTTGTTTCTCATGCATTACTACTTACGTCATGTTTTTAAGTCTTGTGCTTAAGATCTTAGCATATATCTTGTATGCTGGGTCTTGTAAACTAATTCCTCTGCGTTTGTTACATAGTGTTTTATCTATCTTTCCTAAAATCTGATGTCACTCTAGTAATCTTCCAGTCTTTGGGGATACTCTTGCTCTTGCGATATACGTTTAAGAGTGTAGCAGACGTATACATATGCTGACGATGCAGTGATCCTAGCAGACAATGAAAAGAACTCTGAAAGTAGTTTACCAGCTGGAACAAATAAGTGCGAAATTTGGCATAGCGATCTCAACAGCAAAAACTAAGACAATGGCCTGCATGAGGAATGAGCAGATTAGAACTGAAAGAGTGGTAGATCAAAAGATTTCAGAACAAGTAAACCACGTCAATTACATATGATGTGAGGAGAGGTATGGCTATAGCAATGATATAGAAGTTAGTCAGCTTAGCCGGGTATATAGAACAATCAACAGAAAACTTAAAAAGAAAGTAAAATACTCAAATTAAATTCCACAAAATAGCTGTATTCCTGACACTTTGTATGGAAGCAAGACCTGGGTAACTAGCAAAAAGCAAGAAAGCCGTACTCAGGCTCAAGAAATGACATTGCTGAGAGAGACTAAGGATTCCAGATATTACAGCAAACCAAACATCTTTAGTCTAAATGGTGAAATTATAGATTATAGGGAAAATAAAGCAAACATCTGTAAATAATGGAGAGTGATTGACTCTTAAAAGCTAGAAATTATGTAAGTGTCTAGGATGAAAAGATTGAAGAATACGCCAGCAACGATGGGTAGAGTAACAGGCAATTTTGGTTTGTACCTGAAGAGAAGAAGAAGAAGAAGTACTCTCGATGGCCACTCTATATCCTTGTGAAACACTGTTTAACTGCTCCCTTTAATGCCACAACTGTTCTTTCTCCTATGACACTAACAAGCCTTTCCCTAGAGCCTAGAACGTAAGGTGACTGAACGTTTCTTAACTGCTCACGATACCTTACTTACATTTCTCCATGTTCTACCAAGAGTAATTTGACATTATGAAACAACTGTCCTTCCGGCGAACCATCCAGCTTTGCGGCACTCAATACATTGTCCTCAAACACTAACACATCCTCTCCGTTGATTCACCAGAAAAGGGAGACATTTGGGTAGTGGTACTGGCATCAGGGATGGGCACTGTCACACTCGGTGGGCTAGCCACTGTCCTACTCTTCTGAGCCCGAGATCACCATCACACTCTCGACTGCAGACGGTCCCAGACTGCACGTCTAAGCATTAACCAGGCGACATTCCTTGCATCGTCTGCCACAACACCCCGGTTTTCTACATTTAAAACACCTCACCGCTGAATATTGAGAGCAGGGGAGCTACGGTCCACCAAATTACATTACCCTCACCTAATTGGGCCTAAACGTGCATCAGTTTCCCTAGTGTTCACCTTGAATTCACTGAAGTCACTGTCAGAGTTCACTTTCACGAATATAAGAGTCAAAACGATCCCCCAATGCAGTCGTTTCGCCATTGTCAAGGACTCGAATGGAGAGTGGTCAAATAAACAGTTTTCTCTCACTCAGCAAGTTGAGCTGATGTGAAACGCCAGTTCAAGGTATCACTCATTGTCACTGAGGCTCTTCTGAGGCCAATGTAAAAGCGATGTCTAAGTCTGGTAAACTTTGCAGCCTGACACACGTGCCAAATTTTGATTCCTTAAGTGACTCAGAAAATAATTCTTTTAATAGAATGCTGAGTAAGCTTTTAACTGTTTTTTAACATTGAGAGTGCCTTCTAATTTTAATTTGGTCAATAGTAAATTTTGTCACTGTAAGAACTGTTTGGCCTGTAGCCACAGTAATTTTCTGGCGTTGAAACTTAATTGAGCAGTTCAGGGTTAATTGAGAAGTTCTGATTAAGTTTTTCTGTATAATGCTTGCTTGTTTAAGTCTATTGTGGACGGCATCAATTAAAACTGTCATTAACATGTTATTCATCCTTACAGAATTTCGTCTGCAATAGATGTGTTTTAAAGTATTATGTATTTATTGGCTAATACAGCCCCTTACCACTCTACTAAGTTGCTCTTGTGGTTGCAGTTAGCGTGGTTTTGAGTGCGCGAATTGTGAGGTACTACTTTGCGCTTACATAGGGGAAAGTATTCAGACTGTGGATACTGTTTTGCTTGTGATTTTTGAGATCGTAAGTTGAGGGGGCAGTAGATCAGAGGTGAGTGTTGGGGTTTGTCGTTCAAGTAAGTCGCAAATGAATTACGAATTCGCAACTAGAACGATGCCTACAGAAGGAAGCGAAGCTGAACTGGGCCGAAGGTTGCGTGGTGCAGTGATTCAGCACTTGACAAGAACAGCTACAGGTTGAAAATTATTGAATTGCGTGAAATAAAATCATGGTGCTTCTGAACGGTTTACGATAGGGCGTTCAAACTGCGCGGTTGGCTGCGGGGAATGATGCGAATTAGTATTCGCGTTGTTGTTTGCCCTCTTCCATTTGGATAGGTTGCTCAATGACAGAAAATTGAAGTATTTGGGGGACTGAGAATCCGCATTTTGCGATGGAGATGTCTCTTAACCCCCATGTTTGACTGTGTGGTGTACAATGTCCACTCACGGAAAATCGGTACGATATTCCTTGATGGCACGGTGACTACCGAATGATGGTTTATGAAGACGATTTCGTACCCGTTATCCAAAATGTCCCTGATTTCGACAAGATGTGGTTCATGCAAGACGGAGCTCAATCCCATCGAAGCAGGAGAGTGTTTGATCTCCCGCAGGAGCACAATGGGGGCTGCACTCTGTTTCTGGGGTACCCAGAGGCCACTGGCATTAGCGTCGATTGGCCGCCACATTCTCCTGATCTAAATACAGGCGACTCCTTCTTGTGGGGCTATATTAAAGACGAGGCATAAAACAAGAATCCCAATACCATTGCTGAGCTGAAAACAACGATTCAGAAGCTCATAGGTACTTCAGCAGGTCGTGCAGAATTTCGCTATTCAACTGCGCCACAACATTGTAATGATGGTAGGCATATCGAACATGTCTTAACCTAAATCCGATTATCTGTAGTGACGTTCACAAGTTGAATAAAGTGTGTGCAAACGGTAGTTTGTAACTAATTTAGGCTTTTTTCATGTAGTTCAATAAATGTCACCCTGTACTATTGGCCGGGCAAGTGACACTTTCTCTGTTGCCGAGATTTTGCTCTCCGGTGCGCGTGCGAATGTGAAATTATTGCGAGATTGTGTTTCCCCTCACGCTCAAGGTTTTATAATCCTGGCCTAAGTGTCTGATCTACATCATGCTCATAAATTAAGGATAATGCTAACACATGGTGAAACAACGTTGTGGTGGGCGGTTTGCGCGTTTAAATCACCTCGGGGTATGACCATGTGGTGTATTTGACCTGCGGTCGTCGCACGGTGGCGCTGGCAGCAGTCCACATACGCAGAGGTGTGTTGGTACATGTCGGAGTACGGTGCAGCGAGTAAATGTGCATACGTTTTCAGACGTGCTAATCATGACTATGTGTTGAAAATAGTTCAAAGAAGTATTGATGACATTATGAGGGGTGGAATACTAGGGCAACTGGAGGCTGGTCAAACACAGCAGGTCATTGCACGGGGCCTCCGTGTGCCACAAAGTGTGATCTCAGAATTATGGCAGCGATTCCAGCAGACAGGATACGTGTCCAGGCGCTACAGTATGGGACGTCCACAGTGTACAACACCTCAAGAAGACCGATATCTCACCATCAGTGCCCGCAGATGGCCACGGAGTACTGCAGGTAGCCTTGTTGGGACCTTATCGCAGCAACTGGAGTAGTTGTCTCCAGACCCACGGTCTACAGACGACTGAACAGACATCGTTTATTCGCCTGGAGACCTGCAAAGTGCATTCCACTGACCTCTGGTCACAGAAAAGCCTGTAAAGCCTGGTGTCAAGAACACAGAACATGATCATTGGAACAGTGGTCCCAGGTTATGTTCACGGACGCGTCCAGGTATAGTCTGGACAGTGATTCTTGCCGGGTTTTCATCTAGCGTGAACCAGGAACCAGATACCAACCTCTTAATGTCCTTGAAAGGAACCTGTATGGAGGTCGTGGTTTGATGGTGTGGGTTGGGATTATGATTGGGGCACGTTCACCTCTGCATTTCTTTGACAGAGGAACTGTAACAGGTCAGGTGAATCGGGACGTCATTTTGCACCAGTATGTCCACCTTTTCAGGGGTGCAGTGACTCAAATCTTCCTCCTGATGGATGATAATGCACGACCCCACAGAGCTGCCATCGTGGAGGAGTACCTTGAAACAGAAGATATCAGGTGAATGGAGTGGCCTGCCTGTTCTCAGGACCCAAACGTCTGGGATGCTCTCGATCGACGTATCGCTGCACGTCTTCAAACCCCTATGAGACTTCAGATGCTCCGACAGGCACTGGTGAAAGAATGGGAGGCTACACCCCAGCAGCTGCTCGACCACCTGATCCAGAGTATGTCAACCCATTGTGTAGGTGTGCATAGTGATCATATCGCCTAGTGGTGTCAGGGTACATGCGCTGGAAACAGTGGGGTTTTGTAGCATATGTGTTTTGGGACGGTTTTCTCAACTTATCACCAATACCGTGGACTTACAGATCTGTGTCGTGTGTGTTCCCTGTGTGCCTATGCTATTAGCGCCAGTTTTGTGTAGCGCCACGTTGTGTGGCACCACATTCTGCAATTCTCCTTAAGTTACGAACATGAGTGTAGTTTATCCAGTAACTGACTAATAAAATCTTAATTCGGATTCCAATTTAAAATCACGAGTGGAAAAATTGCGAAAGGATAGTACTCAGTTACAGTTGTAAACAGATTATTTAGTTGGAGAGGTAGTACAGAATTCGTAGTGGGTTCACTTCCTGTGCAGGTTTGTTCGTGTGAAGGGAGGATTCCTTTGGATATGAATAGCGATTAGAAGTGGAAAATGTACGAGAAACTACAAAATCCATAGTATTCGATGGTGCAAAAAAGTGAAAATTTAACCATTGATACCAATGACCAAATCGTGTACGATGTTTTGTGGTTCTCTGTGTGATTAGAAAAACAGGCTAGGGCCTTGTGAATCGCCGACTGTATAGCGTTTCCAGTCCTGTATCCTTTAGCTCACGGGAAATTACGAAGATTAATTAATGAAGTTTTACACAAACAAGCATCTTTGGGTGAATTCCGCAAAAGGGTGTTGGAAACTTTTGTCAGGTAGGGTAAGAAATGAGCTGGTTAATCAGTATTTGTATAGAGTGCAAGCGGCGAATAAAATGCTTTTCGATATATAGAAGATATTATATCAGCGATTAGGGTATTGCGATTAGAATATGCGGAGTCAGGTAGTCAGTGATGTTCTAGAAGGAACGTGCCTGGAAGATCGGTTTCGTATTTTGTTTGTTGCCAAACATGAAAGTTATCAAGATTTAGATAAAATGGGGTCGAATATTGAAACCATTTGATTCAGTGATGAGAAACGTACCGAGATGGGCGGGTCACTGAATCGCGTTGAAGTTTCACAACCAGGGATGGCAAGGAGGGGAGGCAATGAGCAAAGGCTACAGCAGTAGGTGTAACAGGTCTGGTAACTTGGTGCAATATTGCAGGAACCTCAGACAAAGGAGTTGAAAAAGCTGACGACAGAAGTATGGATCTCAGGCAAACAATGTGGATAGGCTATTCAGGGAAGCCAAGAAGGTTAAACAAGTACACCGTGTGTTTCTACCCTTTATGTGTGGTTGCCTTAACCATGAACCAGTTTGTCAATTGATTCTGAGAGTAATGTGCCACTGTTAGATTTTAAATGGTGTAAGAGGTTACGGTATGTGCGTAAATTGGTTAGGTAAGTAATGATACTGTGATTTGCAGGTCTATTCATGGTGAAAGGTTGTCCGCTGCTGGGAAACTCAGAATTAGGCTTGGCATCCAGGAGTTTACGTAACCTACGAATTTTATGGTTGTGAAGGGATTTTCCGCTCCAGGTTTGTTAGCATGTCATCTGCTTCAAAAGACAAGGTGCATTCTCATTTACAGGGAGAAGAGTTTCTCATTTAGGTTTCATCCCACAAAAAGATTTAAATTTTGTAAGCATGGTTCAACTGGGCAAATAAACAGTATGAAGAGAGACGAATTATTGTTCAAGCCATGGCATTTGGAGAAGCATCAAAGTGAGGCGTCGTTGAATTTGTTGAACCCTCCTGAGGTTCTGACAGATAGGTTGGGAGTAACAAACAATAATATAAGATCCAGCTTACTAATGAGGTTCCATTATGGGGGTCGCCGTGCAGGTTATCCACATTCGAAATGCCTGAGTTAAGAAAAATAGCCGATCAGCAATTGTCCGAAGGAGTAATATTACCGTATATTTTGCCATACAAATTCTCGATTTTCTTGGCTAAATAGCCTGGGGTAGGGGTTATCGACCTGTTTTAGATTACAGTTCACTAAATAAAAATGTCATAGTGAAATTAGTTTATTTACCTGATACAAGTAATTGTTTCTGTCGATTCGCCGGAGCGAAATATTTTACCATCCTGGACATAAATCAGTAATATCATCAGGTGCCCTTGGCGGCTGGATCGAACTCGGTAACAGCTTTCGGTACGGGCTGAAACCTGTTCGAGTATAATCGACTCCCTTTCGCATTTTCAACAAGTGCCGTAGTGCTGTCTACATTGTTGGATTCGGTCCTGGGTGATCTGAAATTTAACTGTGTTTATAATTATTTGGACGACGTTGTAATTTACAGTCGTTCCTTTGATGAACTTCTGGACCATTTTCAACAAGTCTGGAGGCACTTTCGTGATGCAGGTGTAGGGAATTTGGCTCTCAAGGAGATCTCTGTCCTGGGACACATTATGACAGCTATAGGTAGCAGGATATATCCTGACTGTACCCGGGCAATCCATTCCGTTCCGCCACCTAACAATATAAAGGCATTTGCAAGGTTCCTTGATGTGCCAAATTTTTAGGAAATTCGTACCTTAGTTCGTCCGTGTAGTTCAGCCCTTGAATCAGCAAAAATGAAAGGGAGCATTATTTTAGTGGACAGGGTCAACAGGCAGTGTTTGTAGCGCTGGAAAACGCCCTAGCGAGTGCGTCAGTTTCCGCTGACCGACGCCTCGAATTCAGGGATAGCGGCCGTAGTGAGGCAGCAAAAGGAGGGGGAAGGTGATTTTTAGCTTACGCCTCGAGATCACTGTCTGCAGTCGAGATGAAATGGTCTGTATATGACCTCGAGGTGCTTGTCATTCTGTTTGGTCTTGCAAAGTTCAGGTTTTAATTGGAATGTAAGTATTTTAAATTAGCAACCGATAATCAGGCTTTCATGGGTATTAGCGTGTCCCAGAAGAACAGGGAGGATGGCCCGATGGGCCATGGGAATTTCGGCGTTAGATTTCAGGGAGAGCATGTTAAAGGCACGAAAAATACTATCGCTGATGCACTTAGCCGTATGTTCCAAGAGCAAGAGGAAAATGAAGAACCTGAGATGTTGAGTAACACGCAGGTGGTAGAAGACGAAGTATATGTCTCGATGACTGTAAGAAATTCCAGAGCTCTTTGGAATTTGCAAGAAAAGCAGGAAAATGATGGTAGTCTGGGTGAAACAAAGTGACAGACTAAACAAGGTAAGGAGGTAGCCGGAGATTCAGTTAGGAAGGGGCCTGTGTTTTATATCGATAATAAAGGTATGTTTGCCCTTGGAGCTTATACTGTCAGTGTTTAAATAGTTTCGTAGTTCCAAATGTGGGGGACATTTGGTGTTACATAAGACCTTGAGCAAAATGAAAGAACATATGATTTGGCCCACGTTGTATCGTGATGTCATAAAGTTGATCAACAGGTTTCGAACAAGTTTGCGAAGCCAAATGAAAATTCTGGTAGCAGAGAACCTAGGTGGAATAGGGCCTAACGTCCACAAGATAAAATTTTAATTGACTATTCTGGTCCTCTCCCTCGTTCCATACAAGGAACTCTTTACGAGATGGTTGTCGTTGATGCCTTCACCAGGTTAACTTCGCCTATTGCGATGAGGAGTACTAAGGCTGCTGTAACCATGAAATATCTAATTAAGATATTTGTTACTTTCGTTGCTCCTAACTGTTGTTAGTGATAACGCGCCAGCTTTTGTATCCATGGAGTTTAAAAGATTTCGTTTGCTAAAAAACTGAATCGGAACCTGAAGTCAGCCTTAATTATATCAGGGTGGAGAAAAATCGTGTCACGAAATTTCAATCCTGGATAGCTGATATCCATAGGAACCAAAATTACTAATGTTGCGTAGGTCGACAATGCACCATTATTAAATATGTAAACTTGGCGCCACGAGCTCCCATTGGCCGCGGGATTCCCCTGTTGTCGTTCGTTAACTGACAGGCAGCGCTATGGTTGTCGGTTCAAATCAACTCATCGACGGCTGGGTAATTGGCAGAGGTGCTCGTAGGGCGTGGACCCCGCGATCACCATACCTCACGCCAACAGACTTTTTCCTGGGGGGATTCTTCTAGCTTCTAGTTCACCCATCCGGATGCGAACCACCTAGAAACGAAGAGGAATTAATGGATCGCATTCAACATGCCGCCAATCACGTCAGGGCAATGCCAGGAATCTTAGAAATAGTTCGGAAAACGCCGTAGCACGTTACCAAGCTTGTGTCGCGTCAGAGGGTCGCCAGTTCGAGCACCTACTTTAAGTAAACAACGTCCTAGCTAGAAAAAAGGCCCTTTGCAGGGCCGACAGACTTTCTGTACCCGAACTAACAGCTGTTGGCGGGTTTGTTCCCGGTACGTCTTATCATGAAACAACAATGGATGTATCGCGATAAACGCAGATTCGCCCACAGATCCCCAGAGTGGATGGCTGCCACTCTACCACCGAGCGTGAGGGCCACCTTTTACATCGCGATCTATGGCAGGCAAAAAATTCGCGGGCATGTGTTGTCCAGAGCATCTGGCAACACGGCAGTCGTGCGGCCAATGGGAGCGCGTGGCGCTAAGTTTCCGTAGTTTAAAATGGCGCGTTGTCGACCTACACAACATTAGTAGTTCTGGTTCCTACTGGCATCAGCTAAGCAGGGTTAAAATTTCGTGAGACGATTTTTCTCCACCCTGTATAATGGTAACTCGCAAATGAGATTGATTGAGCCTCTTGACTGGGTTAACTTTGGGTTCAATACGGCAGTACATGTGCGTCATAGCACAACTCCTGCTAAACTGTCGTTCACCCAATTCTCTGCTATCCAAACTGTGATCGATAAATTGTCTGCTACTGGAGGATAATAATCCCGCTAACATCCGAAGGAATTGGGAAGGTGAGAAGAAAAGCATTCCCACAGCTCACCAGAGGGAGCCTGGTGTCCGGTTACACTCAGAATAGCTGAGCAGATTTATTTTAAAAAAACGAAAATGCGCTAAAATAAAGGGCATCTAAAGGTGTGTTACAAAATTTTACAGCGGTTCCTGAGTCCCTATGTGGTGATTAAACAGTTATCATCAGTGCGTTATTTGATACAAGACTGTACTTCTAGTAAGCAAATGCGAGCTCCTTGAGCCAGTTCAACATGTCCGGGAATCAGGGTGATGGGAGGGTGGTGGGTCAATTTCCTGTTAGTTCTTAGGCGCTTTTGTTTGCTTTAAGGGGAGCTGAATTGGGCTGTGGCGTGGCTGTTCGATTTTGCACGAATATCCTCTTTGTCCCATATATCGATAGCGGCCAAATTCTTCGGTTGCTAACAGGGGTGTATCTGTGGAGAGTGGAACCTCAGGACGGCTCGCTTCGTGAGCGACCAGCAGAGAAAAACAAGTCTGCAAGGTGTTCCTTGAGACGGCGCGAACTCTGGTGCTCTCTTGCTGCGGGCTTGAGTGGCTGTGTTCCTGTTGTGTTTTGAAGCGCGTCGCGGAGTGAGGGTTCGCCGGCCAGGGGCATAGCGGACGGAAACGTGTGCTGCACAGTTTGGGAGAAGCCCTGGCTGTTGTGATACGGCAGTGCGATGGTGACCTCTCTCCTGGGCCGTGAACAGCCTACGGATCAGGCTTGATTTGTCCGTGAGAGTAGGTAAGTTGGGTGACTGAAGTTTTCGCAGGTTACCTGATTGTGTATGACCCTGGTCGGACTCGGACCCATGTATACATTAAACGGTTATTTGAGTCGTTTTCTTATTCAGCACAATAGGTACTAAAGTCCAAGTAGTTATATTTGTTTGATTTGTGAAAATCTGAAAGGTTTCCTTCTAATCTGTTTGTGTTCATTTGTTCTGACACCTGTGATTCTATTTCTTTCGTGTGTTCCAGGTAGTTTAATAATTGTCATTTCCGTCGTTCATTAGTTTAGTTGCTTCAAAATTCGTGGAAGTATGTTCCGTCTATGCAGCCAAATAAAGGCAGTTAGTTTATTGCAACACGCGTTTCGCTTATTTTATTTGTGAAGCATCTTCACTGGCCTGAAGTACGTGTTTCATTCTATACATGTAATAAATATATTATATGGTAGTTATAATACGTTAGTATGTTAAATTTTGTCATATTTTTCTCTTGTTAGAATCATTTTTTGTAGCACAAATTTCGTGATGCGGTTTCGATGTTATCTGCGATTTCCAGCACTGTTAGAACATGTGTGTGCTCCTGGAGATGTGTTCATTAGTCTCCATGGTCCAGTTGCCTCTTTCAGCCATATTTGATGCAAGAAATGGCATGCATCATTCGCAGTTTACATTTTACGTGCAACATGTGTGTGTTTTCTGTGTGTAGTGTTGCCATCTGTCACTGTTGTTTATCTCTCGTCTATTGGTTGTTTTGTGTGTGGTTTGATATTTTCTTTTGTTTTATGTGTGTGTGTGTGTGTGTGTGTGTGTGTATGTGTGAGAGAGAGAGAGAGAGAGAGAGAGAGAGAGAGAGAGAGACAGAGAAGGGGGAGAGAGGAAGATTCATTAAATGTTTATTCTGACCCACTGCAATGAAAGAGAAGGTACTCAATGACCAAATCCATATAAGCAATAACTCTCTGATCATGTTAGCCACAAAAACAATAACAAACAGAGATCTGAAACTTAACCAGAAGAAGTAATTAATGAATCTTCATCTCCCCCCATGCTCTCTCTCTCTCTCTCTCTCTCTCTCTCTCTCTCACGCACACGCACACGCACACACACACACAGTCACACACACACACACACATACACACATGCACACATACACACACACACACACACACACACACACACAGAACAAATGAAACTATCGAACAACATACACAACACAACCAAAAGACGAGTGATAACACACAGCGACAGTTGGCAACACTACACACGGAAAACACATTTTCGCTGGCTCGCTTTGCTTTGTTATTGCTCGCGCAACAATTAATATATGAGATAAAATATGTTGCTACGAATAGAGCCCTGAAATACTTTTTAGGGATGCTGTGCTGTGACTTTCTTTGGATCATTAATTTTCAACAAAACAAAATATATTACGTTCTTATTATTCTGGATCTGGCTTTCTATTAAAGGAACATTGTTTCGTTACTGTAACTCGCTATAATGTTCAACAAATCATAATGCAAGTTTTCACTAAGTAACTCTATTCAAAACATTTAGACAGATTAAATTATTACACACCTTTACAAATCAGTACATAATGGCGTCCTTCTCTCAATCTTGACAAAAGAATGCTACACAAGTATACAATATAGCGCCACAGGCTCTTCCTACTCACGTAACTCCAAGAAGAAGACAGAGAAATTAATGCTCAATCACTACTATTTATACTCGTTGTGACATATGCTCATCTTTGTTTGATATTTAATAAGTATCGTCTGTAGCGGTTTCAGTACTCGCCGACACAGATATTATCTTTAAAAAAAATCGTTACATAATTCTACAGAAGTATAAAACATGACACATAATGGTTTCTCTTTATTACATAAAGTTCACAAGTTATTGAAAACTTTACTGAAAATTATTTCGTTATCAATACTGATGTTACAGTACACAATGTTTGTTCTACATCAAAATTTTGCAGTGGATTTTTGTTAACAGTAAAACACCAATACGTACCACGACTACCACGAGAACACGAGACTATTATCAGAGAAAAGATGTTTTTACTATAGTGTTTGCCACACCAGAACTAGCAAGATTTCTTTTATGTTATGAAGGTAAATTATCTTTTTGCACTGTTAATAATATATCATCCAGAGCACGCGTCCGCCTGTAAAAAACATCGTAAAATCTGCTGCTGTGCCCTGCAATTGCGAAAGCTGAAAGAAATAATTTTACTTCACTATTACCTGTCCGCTTCTTTGCGGTATGATTGGTTTCATTTAATGCAGTTTGAATGCGCCGCGGCAGCGGCTCGTTCGTTCGTAGCGCAGCTCTGAACCACGAATAATATTTAAATAGCTGAAAATGTCTTAAAAGGATGGGATAAAATACCAGGCAAGCTTATTACAAATCATAATGCAAGTTTTCACTAAGTAACTCTATTCAAAACATTTAGACAGATTAAATTATTACACACCTTTACAAATCAGTACATAATGGCGTCCTTCTCTCAATCTTGACAAAAGAATGCTACACAAGTATACAATATAGCGCCACAGGCTCTTCCTACTCACGTAACTCCAAGAAGACGACAGAGAAATTAATGCTCAATCACTACTATTTATACTCGTTGTGACATATGCTCATCTTTGTTTGATATTTAATAAGTATCGTCTGTAGCGGTTTCAGTACTCGCCGACACAGATATTATCTTTAAAAAAAATCGTTACATAATTCTACAGAAGTATAAAACATGACACATAACGGTTTCTCTTTATTACATAAAGTTCACACAATCATTGTCCACGTAATTACAATCATCCAGTTCAATTATTGTTTTCTCCTTTTTTACCACATATAATATGTGTTTTCCAGGAGACGTTACAACATGTTGAACACAAAATGTAAAGAGCAAGCGATGCATGCGATGTGTTGAATCAGATGTGGCTGAAAGAACGTCGGAAATCGGTCAGCTGCAGCATGGAGATTAATGAACACATCTCCAAGAGCACACACATGTTCTAACAGCACTGGAAATCGTAAGTAACACCGAACGATAATTTCACATCACGAAATTACAAAAGTTGATTTTAACTTAAAAGAAACAAAATAAATATATGTCAAAATGTAACACAGTAACATATTTTAACTACCAAATAATACAATTAATTATGTATGAAAAGAAACATGTGTCACAGGCCACTGAAAATGCTTCACAATCAAAGGAAACGAAACGCGTATGGCAATGGCAATAAACAAACCGCCTTCAATTAGTTGCATAGGCGGAACATACTCCCACGAATTAATAATTGTGCTTGGAAATTCTAGAGCTTGTATTGATGGCTGGCGAGCATTCTGTATCTCATGGCTTGGTGGGTCCTCGTTACTGCCACGTATTATTCCGTCATTTGATGGCAGCAGCCACTCAACAGATTCTGAACGTGATGCCAAGGTCTGTTGTTACTGTTAAACCTTGCAGCCCTACTAATGTTGAAATGTAATTCCTTAAGTGACTCAAAAAATAATTCATTTAATTGAGTGCTGTGTTAGATTTTAAGTGGTTTTTGACTTTGTTAGTGTCTCGCAATTTTACTTCGGTCGATAGTAAATTTCGTCACTTTATGAACTCTTTGCTTGTGGCCCTTGTAATATTCTGGAGTTTAAGGTTAACTGAGCTTTTCAAGGTTAAATGAGAAGTTGTGATTGAGTTTACCTCTGTAATGCTTAAGTCCATTCCAGGTGTGACCAATTGAACGTGTCTGTGGGAAATTTTATCTGTAGTAAATGTATGTGTTTATTATCTAATCCTGGATACTTAATCGTGACATACACGTATGGCTGGAAATGCACTTAGTTATCTAAGAGACATATTTGGAAAGAAATTACGTACAACTGACAAATTACACGGTGTGGAAGGAGTAACAGAAATTTATTGTAAAATACTAATACACTATTATGAAAGAGGAATGGCAGTGTGTAACTCATATAATTTTCTCCCTGTTACCAGTGGATAAAGTGACAGTCATAATTGTCCTCACAATAATCTCTGAAACACATGAATATTTGAAGAAAAAAGAAATTCTTAATATGATACACTAGACTCGTACCTAAGTCATTGGGAAAGTGATAGATTTGGACCGTTACTAATTTACTTTTCATTTGTACCCAGTAGGGAGAACTATATGTAAAGTGGGCTCGAATCCCTACAGCTGCTTTTTCGTGAAGGCGTGAGGGCGCGGTTCACATATTTACTTAACACTCCGACTCCCCACTACATGCTGTCCATGCTATGTGTTTTCAGTTACGTTTATCACAATTCCTGTTATGTTATAGTCGTCTCACTTTTGATTTCGACAGTACTTTCAATCGTCTCATATTTCAGTTCATCCTATATAGGTTTACTATCATGCTCCTTGAATCACTAAGCACAATTCTGGCCTTGTTATACAGGCAATTATCGCGCTGGAAGATGCCCTCTCCATCTGGGAAGACATCAACCATTATTTGCAGATGGACGGCAATAATGTAAATGTCTTTTCCAGTTGTCACACTACCTTCGATTGCTACCGTAAGAACCACAGAAGCATAGATGAAAGTCCCCAATAGATTAACAGCCCTACTGGCCTGCGACCGTGCCGCGGTGCACATTTCGAACATCCGCCCACCCCAATGACGGTGTACCCTGACGCGCCCATCGAAGAGCTGAAGCAACAAACGTAGTTCATCCGACCAAGTAACACGTATCCATTAATCCACTGACATAGCTGAAATAGGTATTGATGTTTTAGGATGAATTTGGGCACTCTTAGAGGTAGAGGTAGCCTGATTCGGAGACCCGTGCTCAGCAATGTGCTCTTAAGTGAGCTCCGACATACTTTTGCCTGGACCAGCACTGTACTCTGTCATCAGATCTGCCTCAGATTGCTGCTGTATAGGGAGGGTAATCTCCGACTTCTACGATCAACGGTGTGGTGTGGCCCTTCAACATGCTGGTGTACGACCCATTCAAGTTCCAGCTTAAAGCACAGACTTCCATGATCAATGGTGAGGTATGGACTTCCAGCATGTGCTGTACAACATAGGCAAGCTCGAACTTCCATGATCAATGGTGATGTGTGACCTCCAGTAACTTATCGCTAAATGTGATTTTACTGTCCTTCAACCGCTCGCGACAGTTTTTTTTTTTTGTCATCAGTCTACTGACTGGTTTGATGCAGCCCGCCACGAATTCCTTTCCTGTGCTAACCTCTTCATCTCAGAGTAGCACTTGCAACCTACGTCCTCATTTATTTGCTTGACGTATTCCAATCTCTGTCTTCCTCTACAGTTTTTGCCCTCTACAGCTCCCTCTAGTACCATGTAAGTCATTCCCTCATGTCTTAGCAGATGTCCTATCATCCTGTCCCTTCTCCTTATCAGTGTTTTCCACATATTCCTTTCCTCTCCGATTCTGCGTAGAATCTCCTCATTCCTTACCTTATCAGTCCACCTAATTTTCAACATTCGTCTTTAGCACCATATCTCAAATGCTTCGATTCTCTTCTGCTCCGGTGCGACAGTAGCACGCGAATAGTCGATCAGCTTCTGTGTTTCCGAGTTGCTCGTTTCCAGGGTTGAGCCGTACCAGTCCCGCCGTTGTCAAAGTCTCTTCCGTTAATATATTTCACCATTTGTGACACGTATCGTCGCTAAAATGTGGACAACCCGCATGTCATACAGAACAATGTGCTACGTATCGTAAACAATGCCCCATGATACAAACGCACCGCGATCCTGCACAGTGTGTGTTCTGCTTAGATCTTAACCAACTTGTTGGTTCGCAGCGATTCGCCAGGCGTTTCTATCTTCTGCATTCCTCTCGAGAGCTGTGTAGATGATGCAGCTGATGTGCTCCGTGATCTAGTTGATGTATTCTACTCTTGGCCTGCCTCTTTCGTTTTTCCCTTCTCCTGCTGCTGCAATGACACATTTAATGATACTCTCCTGTCTCAGCAGATGGCCGCCGCATTTGTCCTTCCAGCGTTCTATTACTTTCAGGACGCAAGCCTTCTTTTCATTCACTCATTTGATATCTTGAGCATTCTGTAGTAACACCATATCTCGAAGGCTATTAGTTTATGTTTTAGTGTTTCTCATGGTGTTCATGTTTCGCTCCTGTGCAGCAGCGCTCTCCAAACAAAGGTCTTTATGCGATCTTTCTTGAGAAGTTCACCTATGCTGCTGAATTGAAAATTTTTCATCTCTTGTTGAAAGCAGCTTTCGTCTTGTGGATTCGGTTTGCAATATTCTGTCCTGATCTTCGTTACGATGTAATTAACTCGCTCAGTAGCCAAAGGAATCGACAGTCTCTACTCGGTCATTGTTCAGTGAGCATTGGGCAACGTTATTTTGTCTGCTCACCACTAAGATTTTTGTTTTACCTTTGTTGATTTTCATATTATAGGAAGAACTGAGGGTGGTTTACATCTACGCTACCACCGTTTATAATTGCTCCCCTTCTTTACTTACCACTGCGATATCATCAGCAAAGTTCAGCATACTGATTTTTTACCATGAATTTTAATTACTCCTATACCTCCTACTACCTCCCTAATTTCATCTATTGCCATCTGAATGAATCCACTAATCAAGACAGAAGAGAATGAGCAGCTCTGTCGTACACCCTGCTGAATTGTAACTTCTTCTTCATGATCTCCACACCCTATCAGAGCAACTTCTTTTCTATACAGTCTCTGCATTACTCCTCATGCCACCCTCTCTCTCTCTCTCAGCATCTGCAGAAGCAGTCACCTGTCTACCCTTCCAAATATTTTTTCCAAGTGTATGAAGGCAATATCTGTGTCTTGACCGTTCTTTAGCCTTTCTTTAAGCAGAGCATTTCTTCTCATGTGCCTACACCTTCTCTAAAGCCAAATTTCTTGTCTCGTCCGTAATCATTTCATCTATCCTGCCTTCTTTGGGGGTTAGAATTATAGAGATCAAGATTTTCGAAACGTGTTTTACTAAGCTGAGGGTCTCATATTTTTCACGCGTGTTTGCAGATACTTTCCTTGTTACTGGCTCTGTGCTACGTTTTTATAAAGTCTGTTTGGAGCTCCCTGGTTTCGTATATAACTTGAATTAGATGGAACAGTTCTTCATGTAGATGTTCTCCAGCACCCTTGGTTAGTTCTACTGGTATATCATCGACAGGAGTGGCTTTCCCAGGTTTTAGCTACGTGACTGCAAGATCTAACTCAACTTGAAAGATACAATCGTCCTCTTCTTCCGGATCGATTTCTTCAGTGGCCTCCAGTTCCAGATCGTCACGATTTCCCGCTTACCGTTTTCCAAAGTATAGGTTCCACCTTTCTGCTATGCATTTCTCCCTGTACAATACTATTCCATCTTCATTTTGGATTCAACTGCAGCCGGCAGTGGTGGCCGCGCGGTTCTGGGCGCTGCAGTCTGGAACCGCGCGACCGCTACGGTCGCAGGTTCGAATCCTGCTTCGGGCATGGATGTGTGTGGTGTCCTTGGGTTAGTAAGGTTTAAGTAGTTCTAAGTTCTAGGGGACTGATGACCTCAGAAGTTAAGTCCCATAGTGCTCAGAGGCATTTTAACTACACTCCTGGAAATTGAAATAAGAACACCGTGAATTCATTGTCCCAGGAAGGGGAAACTTTATTGACACATTCCTGGGGTCAGATACATCACATGATCACACTGACAGAACCACAGGCACATAGACACAGGCAACAGAGCATGCACAATGTCGGCACTAGTACAGTGTATATCCACCTTTCGCAGCAATGCAGGCTGCTATTCTCCCATGGAGACGATCGTAGAGATGCTGGATGTAGTCCTGTGGAACGGCTTGCCATGCCATTTCCACCTGGCGCCTCAGTTGGACCAGCGTTCGTGCTGGACGTGCAGACCGCGTGAGACGACGCTTCATCCAGTCCCAAACATGCTCAATGGGGGACAGATCCGGAGATCTTCCTGGCCAGGGTAGTTGACTTACACCTTCTAGAGCACGTTGGGTGGCACGGGATACATGCGGACGTGCATTGTCCTGTTGGAACAGCAAGTTCCCTTGCCGGTCTAGGAATGGTAGAACGATGGGTTCGATGACGGTATGGATGTACCGTGCACTATTCAGTGTCCCCTCGACGATCACCAGTGGTGTACGGCCAGTGTAGGAGATCGCTCCCCACACCATGATGCCGGGTGTTGGCCCTGTGTGCCTCGGTCGTATGCAGTCCTGATTGTGGCGCTCACCTGCACGGCGCCAAACACGCATACGACCGTCATTGGCACCAAGGCAGAAACGACTCTCATCGCTGAAGACGACACGTCTCCATTCGTCCCTCCATTCACGCCTGTCGCGACACCACTGGAGGCGGGCTGCACGATGTTGGGGCGTGAGCGGAAGACGGCCTAACGGTGTGCGGGACCGTAGCCCAGCTTCATGGAGACGGTTGCGAATGGTCCTCGCCGATACCCCAGGAGCAACAGTGTCCCTAATTTGCTGGGAAGTGGCGGTGCGGTCCCCTACGGCACTGCGTAGGATCCTACGGTCTTGGCGTGCATCCGTGCGTCGCTGCGGTCCGGTCCCAGGTCGACGGGCACGTGCACCTTCCGCCGACCACTGGCGACAACATCGATGTACTGTGGAGACCTCACGCCCCACGTGTTGAGCAATTCGGCGGTACGTCCACCCGGCCTCCCGCATGCCCACTATACGCCCTCGCTCAAAGTCCGTCAACTGCACATACGGTTCACGTCCACGCTGTCGCGGCATGCTACCAGTGTTAAAGACTGCGATGGAGCTCCGTATGCCACGGCAAACTGGCTGACACTGACGGCGGCGGTGCACAAATGCTGCGCAGCTAGCGCCATTCGACGGCTAACACCGCGGTTCCTGGTGTGTCCGCTGTGCCGTGCGTGTGATCATTGCTTGTACAGCCCTCTCGCAGTGTCCGGAGCAAGTATGGTGGGTCTGACACACCGGTGTCAATGTGTTCTTTTTTCCATTTCCGGGAGTGTATTTGAACTCAACTGCATTTTGTTTATTACCAAAAAACTGTTTAACTGAGTACCGCCTTGAAACCCTCTCCGCAGTATTCAGAGAACTTGCCACACGACTGTACAGGAATTTATGACACTTAAACTGCGTAACTGCCATTACAGCGATAGGTTGAAGCCTACTCGTCCAAAGACAGTCAGTCCTCCTTAGGGTTAATTAACCACCTACGGTAAGCTTAGTTTAAGCACACACATACAACGCAATATCGGCGTGCCCCTGCAATTAAAAAAAATGTAACTGGCACTGCCAGCTTAGTACATACGACCCATAAACCGGCAACAGCAGGGAATCCGAACACGTATGAAGCGCTGGATCACCGTCAATATTTCAGACAGAGAGACCGATTTTATAATCAGATCGACCCCTCAGATAACGACTTGACTTGTTGTGGGTATGCAGACGCTAAAGCTGACGCCGGATGTATCGTCGGCGCCCAGTTACATCAGTACCTCTCAACGACGAGACTGACGTCTTATGACGGACGTTGACTATGAAATTGGTTCCGAGCACTGTACGATAGCCTTTGCTACCATAACTATACTGTTGCATGATCCATCGCAGACAGCAAGAAATCCGCTTCTGCTCTTGCTGCCCGCCCACACTGCCTCAGAGGTCTTTCTCGCATGGCGCTCACCAAGGCCCTTTTTCCCCGCTACGCTTAAAACTGATCTTCTTCAAACAACTTTCGGGCACTCCTGCCGCCCGATCGGCCCATATTACCCAGAGGTACAGACAACATCACAGTCCCTCTTCCTGTGATCTCCTCAATGGAATTACTGAAAAACGCAGAGGTGACAGTAGAGCTTCTGAGACTGTCACCATGCTGATGGGGGCGTAGAGGGAGACCACCCTAAAAAATTGCTAAAATGAATCCCCATTCGCTTTAGCTTAACTAAGCGCAAGGGGAGACGTATGCAAAGTTCCAATCCTTTGAAGAAACCTTATAAAGGCCAAAGTTTACAAGGTAATGTAACTAAATTGGGAACAGTTGTTACGGACTGCTACGTGGATCGACACACACTTTTTCAACCTTGTTGAAGTTATCCGTTTTTAATTATAAACAATTTTTCAATGTAGGTACTAATGCCCCTTTTTTGAAAAATGTGCCACAACGAAATTAATGTATTTTTGTACACACTTTCATATACCATAATTAGAAATATATGTGGAACATTTCTGGGGTTTTTACAGTCTTCCTAATTTCTGTGAAAAGGATATACGAAATCTTAGGGATTTTCGCTCAAATAAATGTCTTACTATTATAGTAAATGAAAATTCCTTCCACAGAGTGTTTCACTATAGTACTGAATAATTTCCTGGGAAACTTAAGAACTAAAATGTCAGAGATCTGTGAGAAAAAGGTACATAAAGTTGTGAAAATGTAAGTTACGGGAAACCTGAATGAAAGATTTGACAGAGTTCGTATTACGCCTTACCTTATGTGGGTGAACTAATGCTAATCATAAGACTTCTCCCCTTCTTCGTCAAGCAGTCTTTTCCTTGAATTCCCCTTGCGTTAACCTGATTTTCAAATTGAGGAACAGTAATACCAACTGCATAAATTCTTCTGTTATCGATTTCCTTCAGTATCGATCATGTGAAAGCTCTTGGATTAAATCCTAGCCTCTGTAGGGTCTGTAGTCTGCCAAGATTAGGAAAGTTAAAAACTATCCAGGATCAACATTAGTGAAACCGAAAAACTGTGGGGACAGATTCCAGATTGGAAATGTAAGAAAAAAGGACCTCCGAATATGTGTCCAGAATTGGACGTTGTGAGTGCCACGACAACAAATTGTCCTGGAATAAAGTACAAAGCTGCATCGCAGTCTTCTCACAAATGATGTTCAAAGTGGCTTCCATGCGATTGCAAGTGATAGGGATAGTAGCGGTTGCCATAGACACAATCATAGTTTGGGTTGTACTGAGGCTTGTACTAGGATTTCTCTCTATATCCTGCAGAACCAGGTCATCCAGTCCGCCACCTCCCTGCGCGTTCGTCTGTCAGAAATGACGCATGGTAACACAAACGCCCAAAAGGGGCTTGAACTGTTGTCTGATGTGGTCGATGTCAATGACGGACCAATCTGCTGCTTACGGTACGTTGCGTCAGTCACACCCAGTAATGCACAAGGAACACACTGCCCTTGGTCAGTGGTACTGCCACTTGTCACCGCCATCTACAGTGGCAACGAAGCATTCCTGGACACATGTTTACAGGAACTTTGTTCCTCCATTTTCGGTCTGGGATCTACCCCTGCAGTTTCTTAGGTTTCATTAATGCTCACCCTGTATGAGCATCTTACGCTGCAACTTCATCAGCAGTTGTGTAAGCAGATGTTGTCCTGAGGCATGGTATTCCTATCAGAGAGTTGTAACTTTCATTAGAATTTAGAATTTTCCATGCATTTTTATTTCTACGGTGTTTTCTTCCAGTTTTATGCAGCCTTAAGGCGGGAAATAGCTGGGTGTTTGGTTGGGTGTATGAATATACACCCAACCAAACACCCAGCTATTCCCCGCCTTAAGGCTGCGTAAAACTGGAAGAAAACACCGTAGAAATAAAGAATATGAGGAAACACAAGACAGCCTGGCCCTGTGCAAGCTTTCCTTAATTATTATTTTACATGAGACTTAGGAATGGAATTGGACCGTAATATTCCGGAACGGAAATTTCAATACTATGCAGTAAATGAAGTTAAAATTTAAACTTTTTCACAATTTTGATCACTTTCGCGTACGTCCCCTGTTAATATACCTGCAGCAACATGCGCCCTCAACAGTCTAAGTAGGCAGTGTTCCATAATGATGTAGATCACCTGTGTATTATTTATTCACACTGTCATTATAAACACTCAAATCATTTTAATACTACTTATCATATAAAAATGGTTACTTCTTAGTTAATTACGATTTAAAGAAAGGTACTGTAAGCGTGAAACTCGGGCTCGAAATAAGAGAGGGCCCGATGGCCCTAATTGGATAAAGTTAAATAATTAATTAAACTGAAATTTCGTGCAACGAATGCCACAAACTCTACATAGGACAAACTTCAAAATTAAATATAAAGAACACTCCAAAGAAAGTGGAAACAACCCATTCACATTTTTACAACACCTGCAAACGGAAAAACATAACGTAAAACCTATAAACGAAGAACTAGAAATCCTCCATATTACGCAGAAGGGAACATTTATAAACATCCTTGAGAAGTGGAGACATATTTGCATGCATACGGCAACCACAAAAACATACTCAACGAACAAATCGACCTAAAGCACAAAAAGTACATACAAAATTTTATTCACATTATAAATCAGGAAAACGGGTAAAGTAATAAATCATAGATGCTAAATAAAACATACCCAGAGTAACGGCGATAACAGCATGAAGAATATAAAGCAGAAACATAAGACCAACATAAACCATAGGCAATAACGAAACTATTACGAAAAAATTAACAAAGTAAAATAAAAATTGGAAATAAAACGAAAATAAACTGCAGGCAAAAACGTTATTAGAACAAAACCTATAAAAATAATAAAATACAACTGTATTCCACACATCACGTATTTATAATGGTAACTGTGGATACTTGTAATATTGCTGATCGACTGTCATCCAAGCTGTCAGAAAAGTAGCATACATGAAAACCAACTAAAATCGGATATACGTCTCCGGTGTACGCCTAGGAGAAGGTAATAATTCTAAAAAAGACAGGACTTGACTGCAATGATGTCACATGTAAGGTAAAAGTACCTGACGATCCATTACAGCTTTTCTAATCACAGTTATAGACCAATATATTACGACCATCCCTTACTCATGGATTTAGAGAACGCTCGATGATGGCAATATGCCGACAAGGGCTCATCGTGAGTGATATAAAATAAAAACACGTTACGGAGCAGTGTATCTGGCTATTATTCATAATAATCATGAAGTACTTTCAATGAAATGTGGTCCCGCCTGGAATGAAGGCAACCACCACAACACAGCAGCACATCAGGTAGCCGTCTCACCTTCGGGCAGTTCACTCATGCCTTGTGCTGTGTTGTTGTATAACGTAATCCGAAGATCTTGTGATGCTGAAGTTTCCTACTTACAGCTCTAACACTTCATGAACATTAGACACAGTGAAGCCTATCATTCCTAGTGTGGCACCCGAAAAGTGTATGTTTTACTGGGCTGTCAAAAACCGATTATGGAGCGATAAAGCATAGAGATTGTGACTGGGGAACAAAATTTGTTTGAAAGCTACCTTCGCCGCATATCCAAGAACAGAGGACTACCACATTCTTTTTCTTGAAAGAGTAATGGCTCAAACAGTGACGTATTCACACTGGCTCAGGATACTATGACACTCTTTAACACATTCAAGCCGGTGCTGAGAACTACACTCCTGGAAATGGAAAAAAGAACACATTGACACCGGTGTGTCAGACCCACCATACTTGCTCCGGACACTGCGAGAGGGCTGTACAAGCAATGATCACACGCACGGCACAGCGGACACACCAGGAACCGCGGTGTTGGCCGTCGAATGGCGCTAGCTGCGCAGCATTTGTGCACCGCCGCCGTCAGTGTCAGCCAGTTTGCCGTGGCACACGGAGCTCCATCACAGTCTTTAACACTGGTAGCATGCCGCGACAGCGTGGACGTGAACCGTATGTGCAGTTGACGGACTTTGAGCGAGGGTGTATAGTGGGCATGCGGGAGGCCGGGTGGACGTACCGCCGAATTGCTCAACACGTGGGGCGTGAGGTCTCCACAGTACATCGATGTTGTCGCCAGTGGTCGGCGGAAGGTGCACGTGCCCGTCGACCTGGGACCGGACCGCAGCGACGCACGGATGCACGCCAAGACCGTAGGATCCTACGCAGTGCCGTAGGGGACCGCACCGCCACTTCCCAGCAAATTAGGGACACTGTTGCTCCTGGGGTATCGGCGAGGACCATTCGCAACCGTCTCCATGAAGCTGGGCTACGGTCCCGCACACCGTTAGGCCGTCTTCCGCTCACGCCCCAACATCGTGCAGCCCGCCTCCAGTGGTGTCGCGACAGGCGTGAATGGAGGGACGAATGGAGACGTGTCGTCTTCAGCGATGAGAGTCGCTTCTGCCTTGGTGCCAATGATGGTCGTATGCGTGTTTGGCGCCGTGCAGGTGAGCGCCACAATCAGGACTGCATACGACCGAGGCACACAGGGCCAACACCCGGCATCATGGTGTGGGGAGCGATCTCCTACACTGGCCGTACACCACTGGTGATCGTCGAGGGGACACTGAATAGTGCACGGTACATCCAAACCGTCATCGAACCCATCGTTCTACCATTCCTAGACCGGCAAGGGAACTTGCTGTTCCAACAGGACAATGCACGTCCGCATGTATCCCGTGCCACCCAACGTGCTCTAGAAGGTGTAAGTCAACTACCCTGGCCAGCAAGATCTCCGGATCTGTCTCCCATTGAGCATGTTTGGGACTGGATGAAGCGTCGTCTCACGCGGTCTGCACGTCCAGCACGAACGCTGGTCCAACTGAGGCGCCAGGTGGAAATGGCATGGCAAGCCGTTCCACAGGACTACATCCAGCATCTCTACGATCGTCTCCATGGGAGAATAGCAGCCTGCATTGCTGCGAAAGGTGGATATACACTGTACTAGTGCCGACATTGTGCATGCTCTGTTGCCTGTGTCTATGTGCCTGTGGTTCTGTCAGTGTGATCATGTGATGTATCTGACCCCAGCAATGTGTCAATAAAGTTTCCCCTTCCTGGGACAATGAATTCACGGTGTTCTTATTTCAATTTCCAGGAGTGTATGTCTAATGTTGTGCGGCGACGCGCTCTGGGGTGGTGACCATATTCAGTCAGCCAAGCAAACTATTACATTACGTTTGATTTACTTTCATTCCAATTGATTTGTAGTGTGGAGGTCTTCCAGGATGTAGAACATCTCAGAAAATCAAAAATACATGACAAATATTTACAACTGAAACAAATATGGTAATGTACCTTCCACAGGTCCCAAGTGGAATGATCGTCATTTTTTTTAATGAACACTATATGAAAGAACCACTTTACAAACACTCATTTACTGAGATCGCATTAATGCACTGAATTTAAAATAAAAAAATGTTTTTATTTATATATACGGTGATAAATATAAAACAGAACTACTACAATACGTATTTACAATGAACACATTACTGCACTAAAACGGTGCAGACGT
This sequence comes from Schistocerca cancellata, assembly GCF_023864275.1. Classification (NCBI taxonomy): domain Eukaryota; kingdom Metazoa; phylum Arthropoda; class Insecta; order Orthoptera; family Acrididae; genus Schistocerca; species Schistocerca cancellata. Next base: position 1,156,606,041 of record NC_064626.1, read on the forward strand.
TAGATTGTACTTACAGACACACACTCACACACACACACACACACAGACACACACACACACACACACACACACACACACTTATTTTCAATGAACAAATTACTGGACTGAAATTGTTCAGAAGTTAGATTATATATATAAAAAATGTTTTATTATACTAACCTATTACTTTGAAAGTGGTGTATGTCCCTCCGTTTAAGAGAACCAGAGACCACATAAACTAATTTTACACTAAATTAATTACAATTTCATTTTTTGAGAATCCTCTTTCGTTGCAGGGTCACACAAAATTGTATTAATGGCCATTCGTTGAGCATGGCTGTAATGTAATACGTCATACATTACTATATTGCTACCAGCAACTTAAGAACATAGTTAAATAAGGGTAAATAATTGAACAGATATGGATAACTCTAACTGAAAAAGTCATATATATATACACTCCTGGAAATTGAAATAAGAACACCGTGAATTCATTGTCCCAGGAAGGGGAAACTTTATTGACACATTCCTGGGGTCAGATACATCACATGATCACACTGACAGAACCACAGGCACATAGACACAGGCAACAGAGCATGCACAATGTCGGCACTAGTACAGTGTATATCCACCTTTCGCAGCAATGCAGGCTGCTATTCTCCCATGGAGACGATCGTAGAGATGCTGGATGTAGTCCTGTGGAACGGCTTGCCATGCCATTTCCACCTGGCGCCTCAGTTGGACCAGCGTTCGTGCTGGACGTGCAGACCGCGTGAGACGACGCTTCATCCAGTCCCAAACATGCTCAATGGGGGACAGATCCGGAGATCTTCCTGGCCAGGGTAGTTGACTTACACCTTCTAGAGCACGTTGGGTGGCACGGGATACATGCGGACGTGCATTGTCCTGTTGGAACAGCAAGTTCCCTTGCCGGTCTAGGAATGGTAGAACGATGGGTTCGATGACGGTATGGATGTACCGTGCACTATTCAGTGTCCCCTCGACGATCACCAGTGGTGTACGGCCAGTGTAGGAGATCGCTCCCCACACCATGATGCCGGGTGTTGGCCCTGTGTGCCTCGGTCGTATGCAGTCCTGATTGTGGCGCTCACCTGCACGGCGCCAAACACGCATACGACCGTCATTGGCACCAAGGCAGAAACGACTCTCATCGCTGAAGACGACACGTCTCCATTCGTCCCTCCATTCACGCCTGTCGCGACACCACTGGAGGCGGGCTGCACGATGTTGGGGCGTGAGCGGAAGACGGCCTAACGGTGTGCGGGACCGTAGCCCAGCTTCATGGAGACGGTTGCGAATGGTCCTCGCCGATACCCCAGGAGCAACAGTGTCCCTAATTTGCTGGGAAGTGGCGGTGCGGTCCCCTACGGCACTGCGTAGGATCCTACGGTCTTGGCGTGCATCCGTGCGTCGCTGCGGTCCGGTCCCAGGTCGACGGGCACGTGCACCTTCCGCCGACCACTGGGGACAACATCGATGTACTGTGGAGACCTCACGCCCCACGTGTTGAGCAATTCGACGGTATGTCCACCCGGCCTCCCGCATGCCCACTATACGCCCTCGCTCAAAGTCCGTCAACCGCACATACGGTTCACGTCCACGCTGTCGCGGCATGCTACCAGTGTTAAAGACTGCGATGGAGCTCCGTATGCCACGGCAATCTGGCTGACACTGACGGCGGCGGTGCACAAATGCTGCGCAGCTAGCGCCATTCGACGGCCAACACCGCGGTTCCTGGTGTGTCCGCTGTGCCGTGCGTGTGTTCATTGCTTGTACAGCCCTCTCGCAGTGTCCGGAGCAAGTATGGTGGGTCTGACACACCGGTGTCAATGTGTTCTTTTTTCCATTTCCAGGAGTGTATATTCCATTGTTGTTAGTTGCGCCAAATATTTTCCTAAGTATTTTCCGTTCTACTTTTTCTAATTGCCTGATACGTGTATGCCCTAGGATTAGTGTGGTCTCTGCTGCATAAGGAGAGGGAGCACCACCGTGTCGTAACGGCGTAATTTGGCTTTTTGTGAGATAAACTTCTTGTTATAATGATTCCACACTACTTTGTATGCCTTGTCCAGTTTAGTCTTTCTTTCTTCGTTTGAGTCTCAGTTATGTCCACTCATTTGTAGTGTTTCACCGAGGTATTTGAAGTTTGCCGTTTTGTAAATCGTGCCATACTTTGTGTTCAGAGATGAGAGTTTCTTTGTGCTCATAAACTGTGTCTTTTCGTAAGAGATCTGTAGTCCAGTTTTTGAAGCGATTTCGTGCAGTTTTTCAATAGCGTCTTTTGTTTCCTTTATACCTTTCGTGACAATCGCCAAATCGTCTGCAAAAGCCAGGCATTTAATCTGTAGGTTTCCTAAGGTTATCCCCTGTTGTGATGTTTCCCATTCTTTTATGACCTTATCTAACACCAGATTGAAAAGGAGAGGTGAGAGGCCATCGCATTGTCGGACACCGGTGCGAATTTCAAAGGGCTCTGATAGTTCCCCACCGAACTTTACTTTGGAGGTCGTGTTGGTTAAAGTTTGCTCTATGATAGCCCGTGTTTTGTTGTCTACTTTGTATTCTGCTAGAATTTTGTGGAGAGTTTTCCAGTCGATAGAGTCGTACACCTTTTTGAAGTCAACAAAGGTAATGATCAGGTTCTGTTATGTTGTAAAATCATTTTCAGGTTCCAAATTTGTTCCACACAAGACCGCCCTTTACGGAAGCCTGTTTGGGATTCCCCAATCAAGTGGTCGGTCTGGCATTCCAGTCTGTTCAGTAAAGCTTTAGAGAGAATCTTGTATGTGACCGGTAGTAGGGATATTCCTCTGTAGTTGTTCGGGTCAGTCTTGTCACCTTTTTTGTGTAGTGGGTGTATCAGGACAGTTTTCCAGTCGTCAGGAATTTTCATGGTCTTCCAGCTGTCTTCCAAGATCCTGTGGATGTCTTTGGTGAGTTCTGGGTCTTGTAACTTCTAGATTTCCGCGATGATGCCATCTTCTTCTGGTGCTCTACGATTCTTGAGTGACTTTATTATTTCTTTGACTTCTTCTAGAGTTGGAGGTTCACTATCTGGATTGTATGTGCTCGTTTCTGTCATCATTTCTTCCATGGGTGGGGGGGGGGGTCCCTGTTGAGCAGTTTTTCAAAGTACTTTGCCAGAATGACACAATTGTTTTTGGTATTGGTTTCTAGGGTTCCATCCGGCCTTCTGAAGCACAAGTTGGGTGGTTGATATCCAGTCATATTTTCTCTGAACGTTCTGTAGAAGTTTCTTGTATTGTTCTTCATGAAGTCCGAATCGATCTCTGTCAGTCACCGTTTGCCATACTGTCATATATATACACTCCTGGAAATTGAAATAAGAACACCGTGAATTCATTGTCCCAGGAAGGGGAAACTTTATTGACACATTCCTGGGGTCAGATAAATCACATGATCACACTGACAGAACCACAGGCACATAGACACAGGCAACAGAGCATGCACAATGTCGGCACTAGTACAGTGTATATCCACCTTTCGCAGCAATGCAGGCTGCTATTCTCCCATGGAGACGATCGTAGAGATGCTGGATGTAGTCCTGTGGAACGGCTTGCCATGCCATTTCCACCTGGCGCCTCAGTTGGACCAGCGTTCGTGCTGGACGTGCAGACCGCGTGAGACGACGCTTCATCCAGTCCCAAACATGCTCAATGGGGGACAGATCCGGAGATCTTGCTGGCCAGGGTAGTTGGCTTACACCTTCTAGAGCACGTTGGGTGGCACGGGATACATGCGGACGTGCATTGTCCTGTTGGAACAGCAAGTTCCCTTGCCGGTCTAGGAATGGTAGAACGATGGGTTCGATGACGGTTTGGATGTACCGTGCACTATTCAGTGTCCCCTCGACGATCACCAGTGGTGTACGGCCAGTGTAGGAGATCGCTCCCCACACCATGATGCCGGGTGTTGGCCCTGTGTGCCTCGGTCGTATGCAGTCCTGATTGTGGCGCTCACCTGCACGGCGCCAAACACGCATACGACCGTCATTGGCACAAAGGCAGAAACGACTCTCATCGCTGAAGACGACACGTCTCCATTCGTCCCTCCATTCACGCCTGTCGCGACACCACTGGAGGCGGGCTGCACGATGTTGGGGCGTGAGCGGAAGACGGCCTAACGGTGTGCGGGACCGTAGCCCAGCTTCATGGAGACGGTTGCGAATGGTCCTCGCCGATACCCCAGGAGCAACAGTGTCCCTAATTTGCTGGGAAGTGGCGGTGCGGTCCCCTACGGCACTGCGTAGGATCCTACGGTCTTGGCGTGCATCCGTGCGTCGCTGCGGTCCGGTCCCAGGTCGACGGGCACGTGCACCTTCCGCCGACCACTGGCGACAACATCGATGTACTGTGGAGACCTCACGCCCCACGTGTTGAGCAATTCGGCGGTACGTCCACCCGGCCTCCCGCATGCCCACTATACGCCCTCGCTCAAAGGTCAACTGCACATACGGTTCACGTCCACGCTGTCGCGGCATGCTACCAGTGTTAAAGACTGCGATGGAGCTCCGTATGCCACGGCAAACTGGCTGACACTGACGGCGGCGGTGCACAAATGCTGCGCAGCTAGCGCCATTCGACGGCCAACACCGCGGTTCCTGGTGTGTCCGCTGTGCCGTGCGTGTGATCATTGCTTGTACAGCCCTCTCGCAGTGTCCGGAGCAAGTATGGTGGGTCTGACACACCGGTGTCAATGTGTTCTTTTTTACATTTCCAGGAATATATATATATATATATATATATATATATATATATATATATATATATATATAGGCCACTGAAGATGCTTCACAATCAAAGAGTGCCTAAGTTCATCCTAAAACATCAATACTTATTTTAGATGTGTCAGTGGATTAATGGATACGTGTTACTTGGTCGGATGAACTACGTTTGTTGCTTCACCTCTTAGATGGGCGTGTCAGGATACACCGTCATTGGGGTGCGCGGATGTTCGAAATGTGCATCGCGGCACGGTCGCAGGCCAATAGGGCTGTTAATCTATTGGTGACTTTCATCTATGCTTCTGTGCTTCTCCCGGTAACAATCGAAGGCAGTGTGAGAACTGCAAGAGACCTTAACATTATTGCCGTCCATCTGCAAATAATGGTTTATGTCTTCCCAGATGGAGAGGGCATCTTCCAGCGCGATAATTGCCTGTATCACAAGGCCAGAATAGTGCTTAGTGATTCAAGGAGCATGATAGTAAACCTATATAGGATGAACTGAAATATGAGACGATTGAAAGTACTGTCGAAATCAAAACGTGAGGCGACTATAACATAATAGAAATTGTGTTAAACGTAACTGAAAACACATAGCATGGACAGCATGTAGTGGGGAGTCGGAGTGTTAAGTAAATATATGAACCGCGTCCTCACGCCTTCACGAAAAAGCAGCTGTAGGGATTCGAGCCCACTTTACATATAGTTCTCACCTACTGGGTACAAATGAAAAGTAAATTAGTAACGGTCCAAATCTATCTATTTCCCAATGACTTAGGTATGAGTCTGGTGTATCATATTAAGATTTTTTTTTCTTCAAATATTCATGTGTTTCAGAGATTATTGTGAGGACAATTATGACTGTCACTTTATCCACTGGTAACAGGGAGAAAGTTATATGAGTTACACACTGCCATTCCTCTTTCATAATAGTGTATTAGTATTTTACAATAAATTTCTGTTACTCCTTCCACACCGTGTAATTTGTCTGCTGTACATACTTTCTTTCCAAATAAGTCTCTTAGATAACTTTGCTTTCAATTTCACCGAAATTATTTTTGACTTTTCAATACGTTCAGTCCTACCCACGATAATGTCTTTTTCGATTTCTTCACATTTTTCCGCGGTCTTTTAACCATGGATGCCCTGCACATCCTATTTCTTTCATTGATGTATTCCTGTGTTTATCTGAACGCTTTACATCTTCGTCCTTAGCTTTGTTCAACTGAGTGTCTTTTCTGTTAGTCACGGTGTCTTTGGAGTTACGTTCCTTGTACCTACGTCTGACTGTCCATCATCTGTGATTGCCCATTATAGAGATGTCCAATCCTCCTCAACTGAACTGCCTTCGCAATAACCACATACGAACTGCAACGCGTCTCAGCATTCCGCAGTGCTTTAGGAGTCCACATATATTTATCTTTTCTCTTAAACTTCAGTCTGCTATTCACTACTGAATTGTGACTCGAATCTATATCTGTACCTGGGTACGCCTTACAGCTCAACATCTGTTTGAGGAATCTCTGTGTGACCATGAAGTAATCCAGATGGAAACTTCTCGTCTCTCCTGGTCTTTCCCGATTATACCTTCTCGTCTCATGATTCCTGAACAGAATATTCGCTGTTACCATATGAAAATTATTGCAGAACTCCGTTTGTCTTCGTGCTCTGTCATTCCTACTTGCAAACCGATATTCTCATGAAATACTCTTCTATTCCTTCCCCTACAACCACGTTGAAATCCCACATAACTGATTCCCCTGTTCCCTTACATACTGAATTACCAGTTCCGGATGCTCACATACTTTCTCTGTATCTTCATCTGCTGCTTCCGACGTTGGCTTGTATACCTGCACTATCATTGTCGACATTGGTTTACTGTCGAACGTGATAACAACCCTACCTCTGAAATGTTCACAGTAACTCTCTCTCTCTCTGCCCTACATATCTAGTCACAACTTACCCTACTCTCGTTATACTATTTTCTGCAGCTGTTGGTGTTGTCCTACATTCTTTGGACTAGAAATCCGTAACTTCTTTCCATTTCACTCCATTAACACCTACTACATCTAGAATAGGACATAGCATCCGACTTTTCAGATTTTCTAAATTCCTTACACGTTGAAAGTTCTGACGTTCCATACCGACTTGTAGAACGTTACCCTTCGTTGGTTAATGAACGATTTTTCCTTGGTCACATCCTCCTTTGTAGTCCCCTCAAGAATGACCGATTGGGGAACTATTCCATATTCGTTTGCCAATTTAGAGCTCATTACGACACTTTTGCAACTACAGACCACATGTCCTGTAGATACACGTTATGAGTATTGAATTCAGTGCCTTCCATTGTCCTGTTTATTCTCATGCCGTTGATAATCGCAGATTCGGGCGCCTTTAGGGACGGTTTCCCATCCCAAGAGCCAGAGAGAGTTCTGAGGCCTTCCTTGTCCTCCTATTTGTATCGGAATTTAAGTAGTAGCTGGGTTCGAACCCGGTACGTTTTGATTAGCAATTCAACACGCTGTTTTTGAGTGGGATTCGAACCCACGCCATCATTCGATGACCAGAAGGCTCAAGCTGCTTCTGCAGCCTAGACTACCTCTTGAGTCTGTGGCCTTAGACCGCTTTCTCTCTGAGCAAAATCGGAAATGAAAGAATTTTTGTGAACCTCTGATTAACTGAAGCAAAACCTTTTAATTAATTTGACATTTCCTCTTAGAGACAATTAGAGAATAATTTAAAACAACTGGCGTCTACTGCCACATTTCTACAGAAACTGAAACGGTCAAAGTAGTTGAAATGGTTGAAATGGCTCTGAACACTATGGGTCTTAACTTCTGAGGTCATCAGTCCCCTAGAACTTAGAACTACTTAAACCTAACTAACCTAAGGACATCACACACATCCATGCCCGAGGCAGGATTCGAACCTGCGACCGTATCGGTCGCGCGGTACCAGACTGTAGCGCCTAGAACCGCTCGGCCACCCCGGCCGGCTTCAAAGTAGTATAATGGTACGGCTTTGAAGAGGCTCTTGTTTGTACCATTTTGCTTTGGAGAGGAAATGTAATTCTACCATTATTATTTCCTGTGTGGGTGAACTGTAACGGTAAATGAAATAAGAAAAGAAAACAGCATCTTCTGTCAAGATAAGCAGTTATAACTCAGAGGCTATTTAAAGAAGCATCTTCTGCAGTTGGTTTAAGTCGCAAATGGTTGGGTCTGCTCTATTGAACGAAAGCAGAACTGACTACCAAGATTTCTTCTCATATGTAACTGAAGAACGGCTGTGTGTATCTTTCTCTAATAAGGTGTTATTGTTTTTTTTTTAAATAACTGAAATATACTCTTCATAGTTAAAAACGTTCTTAAAGTTAAATATATTGACTCAGAAGTGACATATGACGGAAGTATTTCTGAAATGGGGATTAAAGATATTGAGTCAGGAATGAGATATGACGTAAGTGTTCCTGAAATAGGGATGCACTTCACGTGCGACTTGCAAACTGCGTTACGTTTAGTGAGTTTTAATATTGTTCTGCCCAAAAAATATTCGGAATTCTTCTTACATTTAGTTGAGTCGTCAAATATACCAAAATATCTTGCTTACGTTAGTCTTCTGTTGTTAAATGGTAGAGCGTCGCGTGCGCTTATAACCAGTTTGTGGTGTTCCTTTGGCCACGGAATACTATCTTTCATTTGGTGTTAATACATTTGCAGCTCTTACATGACTGCGTGATTCCATAGATGATTAAGTTTCTGCGTCTATACATACGAACCTATGTTCGTCGCTGTCACGTAGATCGCATGTGGCACGTATGGGTGAAACTGCTAAACGGAGTGCATGGAGTTTACAGATTGTTGGGATCTCCCTGTTCACTATGAAGTACCATCGTGCCATGACACTAGATGCACGATTCGGACGTTTTCTCACATGTTTGACCAATATCTGTGGTTGAATTCCTGTTCTTGCCTTAGCTGATGCTGAAGGGGTCAACTCCCACCGTATACACAATCCAATCAGTAGCCGACATCTACGAAATGATTTCCATGGAATACTGTGACACCGATGTTTTGTCTGTGACAATTGGAGTTGATGGTTGCAGACTCAACACCGGTGTTACAACATTCTATAGGAGCCAGTTCATGGATTTTGGCAACTGATGTGATTGTATATACGATTGGAGTTACCCCCTCAGCGTACTCTAAGGCCCGAAGATGGCGTACTGATTCACGGAAACTGGTTGCCATTTACTAAAATAACATCTAAAGGACAGCTGCAGGTGTCTTATTTTATTAAGTGACCCATGAACGTTCGATGGGATTCATGTCGGGCGATCTGGGTGGTCAAATAATTCGGTCGGATTGTCCACAATGTTCTTTAAACCAATCGCGAACAACTGTGGCCCAGTGACAAGGCTCATTGTAATCCTCCATGAATGGCTGAAAACGCCATGCAAGTAGCCGAACATAACCATCTCCAGTCAACGGTCAATTCAGGTGGACTAGTGCACTCCGTCAATTCCATGCAAACACAGCCCACTCTATTATGGACCCACCAACAGCCTGCACAGTGCGTTGTTAGCAATCTGGGTCCATGACTTCGTGGGTTCTGCGCCACATTCGAACTCTATCATCAGCTCTTACCGACTGAAATCCGGAGTCAACTGACCAGGCTACGGTTTTCCAGTGTCTAGGGACGAACCAGGATGGTCAAGATCCCACGAGAGACGCTGAAGGTGATGTCGTGCTGTTAGCTAAGGCACTCACGTTAGTTATCTACTGCCATAGACCATTTAACGCCAAATTTCGCTGCGCTATGCTGACGGATACGTTCGTCATACATCCCAGATCGATTTCTGGTGATGTTTCACGCAGTGTCGCTTGTCTGTTAGCACCGACCACTCTAAGTGAACGCCCCTGCTCTCGGTCGTTAAGGGAAGGCCATCGACCACTGCGTAGTCCGAGGTCAGAGATAATGCCTGAAAAGTGGTATTCTCGGCACACATTTGTTTCTGTGGATCTCGGAATACTGAATTGTGTAACGACATCCGGTATGGAATGTTCGATGCATCTAGCTCCAACCACCATTCGGCGTTCAGAGTCTGTTAATTCCTGTCGTGCGGGAATAATCACGTAGGTCATATTTCCATGTGATTCACCGTTATAGAAATGACAGCACCTGTAATGCACTGCCATTATATACATTCATGTTCAGAAAAACAGAACACCTTGAATGACTCGAGATGGGACGTTCATATTCGCAGGACATGTACATATCCGCCAGCGGGTTCAAGGTCCACATGGATATCGCGACGCAGCACTACGTACCAGGAAATCTAGTTGCCGCTCTCATTGTCGCTATAAAACGAAGGTAATGGATCAGTGTGACCTGACCAGATATGCATAATGCCTCGCAGACGTATGCGAGAACCGTACCGTCAGATCAGTGAGTTTGAAAGAGGACGCATTATTGGCGTGAGAGAATTGACGCATCCATCCGGGAAACTGCTTCTCATGTAGGTCGAAGTGTTTTGGCGGTGCAACGGGTGTGTGCAGAATGGTTCACGAAGGCTGTAGAACACGATGAGATGGATCAGGTAGCACCACGCAGACCATCCCTGAGAAGATCGACACCTCATCTGAATGGCATTTCAGGACAGGCCTGCGTCCTCCTCGCCTCTGACACAACAGTGGAAACAGTGTAACATGTCGTATACCATCAGCGGTGACAGTCCCTCACCGTCTATTACGGCATGGGTTATGTGTGCGTCGTTCACTTCTCCGCCTACATTTGACGAATGTGCAGAAACGTGATAGACGGCAGTCATGTATGGAACGTCGTCGCTGTGGACAGGAATGGCATCATATAATTTTCGGACGAATCCAGGTTCTCTTTGTTTGAAAATGATGGCCACATTTTGGTTCCCACAGACAGGGGGAGCGCCATCACAGTGACTGCAGTCGCACGAGTCTTACAGTGGCATCATGAGGCCGTATGGTCTGTCGTGCTACTGGGTAAAACCACAAGTCACAACTGGTGCGTCCCAGGGCACTGTGGCCATTGTGGCCTACGTAACTGACATCCTGCGACCCATTGCCATACCCCCCCCCCCCCACCCTGTACAACGCTCAGACGCGGTTTTTTGAGAAGGCAGTGCTTGTCCTCATATTACTGCACGAACACGAGCCTCCTTGGCGTCGCAGGATGTCAGCCTTTTATACTGACTCGCAAGATGAACAGACTTGTCGCCAATCGAAAGTGTGTGGCATATTGTGAAACGACGGGTGCAGTGCTGTGAGCTAGTGCCGACCACCACAGATGAAATTTGGAACCAAATGAATGCAGGGTGGATGGCTGTACCACAACACGCCATTCGCGCCTAATACACGTCGATGCCGTCACGCATGGGACAAGTTATTAGGGCCCAGGGCGGACCCTTTGCCTACTAGGCAACAGGACACAAGGTGCACTGAAGTGAATGAAATGATAATCATTATTACAGAGCATACTACTGTACATGTCCTGTGAATATGAATGTCTTATCGCTAGTCGTTCGACGTGTTCTGTTTTCTCTGAACATTAGTGTAGTTTGTGTACGTGATACTACCGCTTTATATATCCCATGTGTTCCATGACTATGGTCACCTCATATGCAGCTACTGCCCAAAGCCGACGGCACATGGCGAGGCAGCTGAAGTTTGCGATCACGCAGACAGGATATCCGACACCACACACAGCGTAGTCAGCAGAAAGGATGATCTTGTTAAGATGATATTGCGCACTGAGCGCTCCCCAGCGGCAAATGTCGGCTGTATTAAGAAAATGAAAAAAACATACATTTGGTTCACATAACTGGGCACGCATAGAATTCCTTCGTTAACTCTACTAAATTAACTCTACTAAACGGCACGTTTCATTTCTTGACAATATACAAGTCATGTTGTTCCGTCTGTGGTATAAGTAAGAAAAACTTCATTGTCACTGAACGTGTAATTACACAAAAATAAATTATACATTTCCACTGAACAAGGATATCAGCTTACAAAAGTTCATCAAATCGAAGAAACTCAGTCCTGATAGAGTTACAGAAATTAATTTTATTAATTTCATTGGAAAGCCCCACAATCTTTTAGAATACGTGGAGATAAAAGAAAAAGAATTGTATACAGGAGCAAGCAAAGCCTCTGCTTGTCTATCCTCGGTTCTGTAACATATCGTCTCAAGTAACTTCGCTACGCTGAATTTCGGCTAGTAAAAATTTCACACTTAACACTTTTAAGCATGGCTGTTTCTTAGCAAACGTACACTAGTTTGAACATAGGATTACACAGCCAACCGGTTGCAAATAACTATTTAGTACTCTGACATAGGTTTCGACACCTACTAAGGGCGTCTCCATCAGAATGAGTTTTTGAGAGCAGGTGTGCTCATGTCAAAACTAAAAAACACGTTCCAGCCCTCGCTACTTGCGCCTAGCTAGGATCAACACCTGACTGATCGGTCCAGTGGCTAACCTTGCTGCAACGAAAACATGGCCCAAATGTAGGCCACTGTGCCTATCAGTCTAATGTTGTTCCTAGCAAGGGGCACGTAGCAAGCTGGAGTGTGTTTTATTTTATTTTTGACTTGAGCATAGCTGCTCTAAATTCTGACCACTGCTTCTTCGTAATGTAATTTTAGGGTTTTTCAAAATTTCATTTTGATGAAGACATACTTAGTAGGTCAACGTACCATACAGTTATTTGCCACCGGTTGGCTGCAGAACCCTATGTTGGGCCTCATACAGTCTCATATAGGCTTCAATCGCCTAAAAGTTATTAGTTGACACTTAATTACAACAAATGTTAACAAGAATGACACGTTTTCATTAATCTACTACGGGTCACTACCTTAAAACGGCTTACTCTCACAATACCCGAGTTGTAATTCGAGAACAACTAAATACGAAAATTTCTTTAACCACGCTTCTCGTCATTCTATTACAACATATCGTACCAATAACGGGTCGTTCTCTAAACATTCAATGTGCTGGTGCTTACAAACAGCACATACATGGTGGTCCATCAATTGTGACCGGGCCAAATATCTCACGAAATAAGCGTCAAACGAAAAAACTACAAAGAACGAAACTTGTCTAGCTTGAAGGGGGAAACCAGATGGCGCTATGGTTGTCCCGCTAGATGGCGCTGCCATAGGTCAAACGGATATCAACTGTGGTTTTCTAAACAGGAACCCCATAGTTTATTATATATTTGTGTGGTACGTAAAGAATATATAATAAAAAATAGGGTTGCGTAGTACGTAAAGAACCCCCATGAACCATGGACCTTGCCGGTCGTGGGGAGGCTTGCATGCCTCAGCGATACAGATGGCCGTACCGTAGGTGTAACCACAACGGAGGGGTTTCTGTTGAGAGGCCAGGCAAACGTGTGGTTCCTGAAGAGGAGCAGCAGCCTTTCCAGTAGTTGCAGAGGCAACAGCCTTGTAACATTAACTAAAATGGCCTTGCTGTTCTGGTACTGCGAACGGCTGAAAGCAAGGGGAAACTACAGTCGTAATTTTTCCCAAGGACATGCAGCTTTACTGTATGATTAACTGATGATGGCGTCCTCTTCGGTAAAATATTCCGGAGGTAAAATAGTCTCCCATTCGGATCTCCGGGCGGGGACTACTCAAGAGGGTGACGTTATCAGGAGAAAGAAAACTGGCGTTCTACGGATCGGAGCGTGGAATGTCAGATCCCTTAATGGGGCAGGTAGGTTAGAAAATTTAAAAAGGGAAATGGATAGGTTGAAGTTAGATATAGTGGGAATTAGTAAAGTTCCGTGGCAGGAGGAACAAGACTTTTGGTCAGGTGAATACGGGGTTATAAATACAAAATCAAATAGGGGTAATGCTGGAGTAGGTTTAATAATGAATTAAAGAACAATAGGAGTGCGGGTAAACTACTACAAACAGCATAGTGAACGCATTATTGTGGCCAAGATAGACACGAAGCCCACGCCTACTATAGCAGTACATGTTATATGCCAACTAGCTCTGCAGAAGACGAAGAAATTGATGAAAAGTATGATGAGATAAAAGAAATTATTCAGGTACTGAGAAAAGGCGAAAATTTAATAGTCATGGGTGACTGGAATTCGAAAGTAGGAAAAGGGAGAGAAGGAAACATAGTAGGTGAATATGGATTGGGGCTAAGATATGGAAGAGGAAGCCGCCTGGTAGAATTTTCGCAGAGCATAACTTAATCATGGCTAACACTTGGTTCAAGAATCATGAAAGAAGGTTGTATACGTGGAAGAACCCTGCAGATACTAAAAAGTATCAGATAGATTATATAATGGTGAGACAGAGGTTCAGGAACCAGGTTTTAAATTTCAAGACATTTCCAGGGGCAGATGTGGACTCTGACCACAATCTGTTATGAACTGTAGACTAAAACTGAAGAAACTGCAAAAAGGTGGGAATTTAAGGAGATGGGACCTGGATAAACTGAAAGAACCAGAGGTTGTACAGAGTTTCAGCGAGAGCATAAGGAAACAATTGACAGGAATGGGGGAAAGAAATACAGCAGAAGAAGAATGGGTAGCTTTGAGGGATTAAATAGTGAAGGCTGCAAAGGATGAAATAGGTAAAAAGACGAGGGCTAGTAGAAACCCTTGGGTAACAGAAGAAATATTGAATTTAATTGATTAAAGGAGAAAATATAAAAATGCTGTAAATGAAGCTGGCAAAAAGGAATAAAAAGTCTCAAAAATGATATCGACAGGAAGTGCAAAATGGCTAAGCAGGAATGGCTAGAGGACAAATGTAAGGATGTAGAGGCTTATCTCGCTAGGGGTAAGATAGACACTGCCTACAGCAAAATTAAAGAGACCTTTGGAGAAAGGAGAACCACTTCCATGAATATCAAAAGCTTTGATGGAAACCCAGTTCTAAGCAAAGAATGGAAAGCAGAAAGGTGGAAGGAGTATATAGAGGATCTATACAAGGGCGATGTACTTGAGGACAATATTATGGAAATGGAAGAGGATGTAGATGAAGATAAAATGGGAGATATGATACTGCGTGAAGAGTTTGACAGAGCACTGAAAGTCCTGAGTCGAAACAAGGCCCCCGGAATAGACAACATTCCATTAGATTTACTGACAGCCTTGGAAGAGCCAGTCCTCACAAAACTGTACCAGCTGGTGAGCAAGATGTATGAGACAGGCGAAATACCCTCAGACTTTAAGAAGAATATAATAATTCCAATCCCAAAGAAAGCAGGTGTTGACAGATGTGAAAATTACCGAACTATCAATTTAATAAGTCACAGCTGCAAAATACTAACGCGAATTCTTTGCAGACGAATGGAAAAACTGATAGAAGTTGACCTCGGGGAAGATCAGTTTGGATTCCGTAGAAATGTTGGAACACGTGAGGCAATACTGACCCTACGACTTATCTTAGAAGAAAGATTAAGGAAAGGCAAACCTACGTTTCTAGCATTTGTATACATAGAGGAAGCTTTTGACAATATTGATTGGAATACTCTCGTTCAAATTCTGAAAGTGGCAGGGGTAAAATACAGAGAGCGAAAGCCAATTTACAATTTGTACAGAAACCAGATGACAGTTATAAGAGTCGAGGGGTATGAAAGAGAAGCAGTGGTTGGGAAGGGAGTGAAACAGGGTTGTAGCCTATCCCCGATGTTATTCAATCTGTATATTGAGCAAGCAATATAGGAAACAAAAGCAAAGTTCGGTGTAGGTATTAAAATCCATGGAGAAGAAATAAAAACTTTGAGGTTCGCCGATGACATTGTAATTCTGTCAGAGACAGCAAAGGACTTGGAAGAGCAGTTGAACGGAATGGACAGTGTCGTGAAAGCAGGTTACAAGATGAACATCAACAAAAGCTAAACGAGGATAATGGTATGTAGTCGAATTAAGTCTGGTGATGCTGAGGGAATTAGATTAGGAAATGAGACACTTAAAGTAGTAAAGGAGTTTTGCTATTTGAGAAGCAAAATAACTGATGATGCTCGAACTAGAGAGGATATAAAATGTAGACTGGCAATGGCAAGGAAAGCGTTTCTGACGAAGTTAAATTTGTTAACATCGAGTATAGATTTAAGTGTCAGGAAGTCGTTTCTGAAAGTATTTGTATGGAGTGTAGCCATGTATGGAAGTTAAACGTGGACGATAAATAGTTTAGACAAGAAGAGAATAGAAGCTTTCGAAATGTGGTGATACAGAATGCTGAAGATTAGATGGGTAGATCACATAACTAATCACTAGGTGTTGAATAGAATTGGGGAGAAGAGGAGCTTGTGGCACAAGTTGACAAGAAGAAGGGATCGGTTGGTAGGACATGTTCTGAGACATCGAGGGATCACCGATTTAGTATTGGAGGACAGCATGGAGGGTAAAAATCGTAGAGGGAGACCACCAGATGAATACATTAAGCAGATTAAGAAGGATGTAAGCTGCAGTAGGTACTGGGAGATGATGAAGGTTGCACAGGATAGAGTAGCATGGAGAGCTGCATCAAACCAGTCTCAGGAATGAAGACCACAAAAACAATAACAACAACAACAACGTAAAGAAACATGAATGTTTTATTTGAACCACTTTTTTCGCTTTGTGATAGATGGCTCTGTAATAGACACAAACATATGGCTCACAATTTTATACGAACATTTGGTAACAGGAAGAGTTCTAAATTAAAATACAGAACGTAGGTACATTAGAACATTTTATTTCGGTTGATCCAATGTGATACATGTACCTTTGTGAACTTATCATTTCTGAGAACTTATGCTCTTACAGCGTGAATACCTGTAAATACCACATTAATGCAATAAATGCTGAAAATGATATCCGTCAACCTCAATGCATTTGGCAGTACGTGTAACGACATTCCTCTCAACAGCGAGTAGTTCGCCTTCCGTAATGTTTGCACATGCATTGACAATGCGCTGACGCATATTGTCAGGCGTTTTCGGTGGATCACGATAGCAGATATCCTTCAACTTTCCGCACTGAAAGAAATCCGGGTACGTCAGATCCGGTGAACGTGCGGGCCATGGTATGGTGCGTTGACGACCAATCCAACTGTCATGAAATATGGTATTCAATACCGCTTCAACTGCACGCGAGCTATGTGCCGGACATCCATCGTGTTGGAAGTACATTGCCATTCTGTCATGCACTGAAACATCTTGTAGTAACATCGGTAGAACATTACGTAAGAAATGGGCTTACGTTGCACCATTTAGATTGCCATCGATAAAATGGGGGCCAATCATCCTTCCTCCCATAATGCTGCACCATACGTAAACACGCCAAGGTCGCTGATGTTCCACTTGTCGCAGCTTCGTGGATTTTCCGTTGCCCAATAGAGCATGTTATGACGGATTACGTTACCGCGGTTAGTGAATGACGCTTCGTCGCTTAATAGAACGCGTGCAAAAAAATCTGTCATCATCCCGTAATTTCTCTTGTTCCCAGAGGCAGAACTGTACACGACGTTTAAAGTCGTCGCCATTCAATTCCTCGTGCATAGAAATATGGTAAGGGTGCAAACGATGTTGATGTAGCATTCTCAACACCGACGTTTTTGGGATTCCCGATTCTCGATCAATTTATCTGCTACTGATGTGCGGATATCCGTGACAGCAGCTAAAACACCTAGTGGGCATCATCATTTATTGCAGGTCGTAGTTGACGTTTCACATGTGGCTGAACTCTTCCTGTTTCCTTAAATAACGTAACTATCCGGCGAACGGTCCGGACACACGTATGATATCGTCCAGGATACGGAGCAGCATACATAGCACACGCCCATGGGCATTTTGATCACAATAGCCATACATCAACACGATATCGACCTTTTCCGCAATTGGTAAACGGTCCATTTTAACACGGATAATGTATCACGAAGCAAATACCGTCTGCACTGGCGGAATGTTACGTGATACCACGTACTTATACGTTTGTGACTATTGCAGCGCCATCTAACACAAAGTGATAAAAGTGGTCCAACTAAAACATTCATATTTCTCTATGTACTACACGAATATGTAATAAAAAATGTGGGTTCCTATTAAAAAAACCTCAGTTGATATCCGTTTGACCTATGGCAGCGTCATCTAGCGGGCCAACCA
The DNA here is from genome assembly GCF_023864275.1 of Schistocerca cancellata. Taxonomy (NCBI): domain Eukaryota; kingdom Metazoa; phylum Arthropoda; class Insecta; order Orthoptera; family Acrididae; genus Schistocerca; species Schistocerca cancellata. The sequence goes on from NC_064626.1 coordinate 1,156,623,938, forward strand.
TAGCGCCATCTGGCTTACCCCTTCAAGCTAGACAAGTTTCGTTCTTTGTAGCTTTTTGGTTTGATGATTATTTCGTGAGATATTTGGCCCGGTCACTATCAATGGACCACCCTGTATACACAAGGTGGAATGTATAAGATAAAACCTATCGTAATGGGCTTCTACCGAGCACGGAAAATGCAGTATGGTTTCTTACTCTCTGCGTTCTTGCTTTCTATAGGTTCTGCTTTACGAGCCACATTGCCGAAATATCGCAGAACTTATTTTGAGTTTCAAGTGACGGAATGGCTCCTCAACCTGAAATAGCAGGACGTGACGTCACAAAACTCATAGAGCGGGATGTCAACGCTAGCTAACTCCCATGCGCCGACAGCTTAAGCCTGCTAATCCTGTTGAGGGAAGATAATAAGGTTTACTTCAGTACATATATGTATGAAGAGTATTCTTAATCATGTATTAGTTATGGTTATTCCTGTAAATAAACTGTACCAATGGATAACACATGTCCCAGGACGCTCACTGGCTTTCCTGAATGACGCAGCGGTCCCTTCACTGCCGATCCGCACACCAGACGGCGGGCGCTATGCCGCTTCCGCAATGTCCTTGACTTTCGCGCCGCCTTATATATGAGACCGGATACGGAACGTAGCCTTGCAGAAGACGTCGCATTGGCTGCAGCTTCGTGAGCACCTCAGCCGAGACAACACCTTCTGAGCCCCTTCTTATGTCAGCTGAACAACTTTTAAACTCCTGTCGGAAGCATTTCTCGCAGCTAGCTATGTCGAAGGCACGCAAATTTGTCATCGCAAGTCTCTTCGCAGGAGAGCCGAAACTCGAAAACTTCAGTATCGAGGAAGAAGAGTTACCAGCGCTGCAGGATGGCCAGATACTGTGCGAGGCGAAGTACATCAGCGTCGACCCCTATCAGAGGGCGTACACCCACAAGCACAAGGTTGGGTCTACCATGATCGGATCACAGGTATGTAAAGTTTACTGGCACCAGCCGACCATAGTTAACAGTCACATTTCCAGTTGGTCTTCTGTATCATGTTGCGCTATCTGCTTGCTTGACACGTCCTCACCCCTGCCCACACTAAACATAGCACAAGCATTCCACAATTCCACTCGTGGATTTCCTCATCTAAGTGTGGTGAAGTCGATAGCAGCACTCGATTTCAGGTTTCTGCTCCTAAACTTCACTTGTACTATCAGTTGTGTAACTATCTGTCATGAAAATATAGGTAAAGGAAAACGTGTGTTCATAGCTCAGTATTTGCTTTTCTAAGCAAATATCAGAAGTCGCTCGTAGCTAATATCTTACAATTTTTAACATATCTGCCAGCTTATTTTTGCCGGACTTCCACAAAAATTAAAATGATTATAGATCGGCCTGACCAAACACAATACCGATTCACTTTCAAGTTATGTTTGGCCTTCTAGAACAAATTTTTTAAAGACATCTCTGTCCCACCAGTTAAAGAAAAGTGTTGCCACCTAACAAAGTTTGAACAACTGTTTAGTAATTAATTTATGCTACCTGAAGGACAGCTCTATTTTAATTTATATTATCATTCAATTAACAGTCTGTTTTACATTTCTATCTAATCTATTTTAACGCGTACTATTGCGATAGCAGCTTTATTTGAGTCCAAGAGCTGTTTGTGTATAGTGTGTCTCATCTTATGCGAATTTTCGTGATGAGTCCAAAATTGGTCTTAGATTTTGCGAGTCTGCGTTATTTCAGGAATGACATTAATGAAGCCAATACGTTCGGATTACTGTTGTATGTTAAAACATGGTTTCTCCGGCTATGCTAAATAAATGTCACTTCCGAAAAAGTCTTTTATTGAATCTGATTATTATGCACCAGTTTCTGTTTTTCTCGTATTTGATACAATTTTGACATTAACGAAATGAATTGTTCACCCATGAAACTTACTGTCCTACTAAGACTTAATTGCAGTCGATGTTCAATTCACGGTAACAAAATATTGGGTAATGAATTAAAGTTGTTTCCATATTCGAAATTTGAGTTTACTTACAATTATCCTAAAGCACAATTTCGTGAAGGTCGTATGGTATCTATTGAATGAACAAGCAGGCATTCCTCATTTATTTATATAAATTATATACAAATTACATAAATACCGTATCATATTATGTACAAGAAATGGATGTAACGTGATTTAAATTTTGGTTAGGTTCAAAGAGTTCCTTGTTACGTGTCGTGATCGGCTTTGCTTTGGTAATTGATATAATATTGAATGACAATGTGTGACTTAAAATAACAAATTGATACGAATACTCCCTATTAAATGCAACGACAAATTGCTGTAATCAGCCACATTTGTTACTCTTTTCACAGGGAGTTTCGGAGAATTATACCTCCATCACAAGGTGATTTTATGTCAGTCATCAAGACATGAATATATTGTATGTACGACTGTGTAGTAATCTTTGGCACCGCCTTTCATTACTAATTGGCGGCCTTTGCAGGCGTATTTATGTGACGCACATTTGATATAAACTGAACCAGGCAGAACTTAGCACACCTTTCTTTGATTTTGATTCCGTTTGTACAGAGCGTACGTGGTGTACATATGACTGGGAAAGCAGATTGTGATCAATGATCACTGGAAGACAGTGTCACAGGTTGACAGAAAGCGTACATACTATCAGTTCACGCCTTAAGGGGGACGTTGATGCAAAACACACACTACTTGAAAAATGCACCAAATCCACAGTTTTGGAGATATGGCAATGAAATTTTGTACCATGCTTTATATGAAAGTAACACATTTAGATACAAAATCCTTTGATTATATTATTAAAGTTCTTTTGAATGAAATTTGAATTTTTATTTTCAATGAATAATGTATATTCAATTTTCTCAGAAAGTATTCAAGTGATATGTACAAAATTTTCTCTATTTCTTCTCCTTACATGTTGTAAGCTTCACTCATGAGGTTTTTGGAATAGGTCAAATAGTATAATTTTCATAATTTTTAATTATAATTCCACAAGTACAATTTTAAATTCATGCAAAATTCCAAGCACTTTGCCCCATATCTCAGCTTGCAATCAGAATTTAAAAATTAGTTCTTGAGAGATCGTTTATTTGGTTTACAGAAATATGTGTACAAAATTTCATAATTCTGGCATTCATAGAATCTGGAGACAAGGTACATAAACTTTGAAAAACAAACTTTTCAGGAAACGCAATTTAAAGTTCAACCTAACATTTTTCCTTATGTAACTTCTTCAGAAAGCACCACTTTGTACTCTGGGTCGTCTTTCCCTTCAGGGCTTCTCTTCTGGTTTCTTTTTGTCTGTCTTCTTTCCTTTACCAGGTCTTCAACTGACGTTTCACCTGCAGAGACACGCTGTAAATCTATTTTTCTCAGCATGTCTTGTGTAAAATTTCCTATCTTGAAGCCTAGTCTAACTAATACCTTCATCCTCCCGACGTTTATCCGGTTTTTTATACATTCTTTGTGATCGTGGCATAACTGAATGAAGAAAGAATCGATCTCTTGTATAAATATCCGTCAGTATCACAAGGCAAAAAAAGGATTGCTTCGACATAAACGATGCAGCTAGTTTGTTATTGTTTACAAGATACGGAACAGTGTCAAAGATTATCTATAAAATCAAATAGTATATATCATGGCCTTTTATGTGTATCCCGCACACGTTTGATTGAAAGTAATACACAGAATCGTTGTTCACTGAGCTGGTATTGAAGTGCTGCTTCAAAACGAGGGCGTGGCAGGGAGGCCGCGTCACGCTTTTAATTAATTTTTCAGGCACTTCCGATGCGGTTTCAACATTGAAAATTTGGGAACTTATTGTCCATGAGTTATACTAACAAATAAAAAATAAATCTAAACTAGAAATTTTTGGTCAATTTCATCAGCGTCCCCCATTAATTATTAACTTAAATCTACCAGACAGTAGAAATGTAGTTTCTCGAAACGCATTACCCAAAAAATAATAAAGGTCACTGGTTACAGAAATATATAATTTAAATACGTAAGTTGCGTTAGAAAATATGTCTTGGCTTTCAGTCACTGCCGCAAAAGGTGGAATAGAGATGTAATGTAACTGTAACCTGAGCACAATGTAATAAAGTCATTGGTTACATTAATCTGTTGTGGTGCTACAGAAAACTGCTGAAGATCAAATGGGTAGCTCACGTAACTAATGAGAAGATACTGAGCAGAATTGGGCAGACGAGAACTCTTCGGTACAACCTAACTAGAAGAAGGAATCGATTGATGGGACAAATTCTGAGGCATCAATAAATTAAATGCAGTGGTGGATTTTTGTTCTCTTCTGGCATTCGTCATTATCTTTCATTTCCCCTGTATTTAGGTCTAGATTACAACGCGTATCAGTAACCTCATCCGCGATTCTTTAGAAAATCGAACTCTCGTGTGTAAAACAGTTTCAAACACCAGCTTGCTTTAGAAATGAGTTAATGTACTGTTCTCGCACCTCAGAGTGTATCTATACTACCACATAACGACAACTCGTTGTTTTATGTTGTTACCAAAATAGCGAAAAGCACTTCCACGATTTTCTTCATATTTCCACGCAATACTCCAATGAACATTGGGACGATCATAGACTATACATTTTTAATATATGCGTTATACAAATACGAATGCGTGTGTGTGTGCGTTCCACATCTCCTCCTATATCATAGGAGAGATTTCTACCAAACTTCCTAAACATATACCTTACTGTCAGCTCACAACCGCTGTGGTGGTAAGAAACACCCACCTATCAAAGAGGTGGGGGTGATGAAGGTCCTTAGCCCGCAACATGTGAATTCGAACATTTTATTCATCCATTAATTGAGAATGAGAGGAATTATTGATTTGCAACATACGTTATGTACAATTTGAGACCCTTATCAAATTTTTCCTCTCTGACAATCCTTGTAGAATGACGAAATGTTTATCTCTTACTATTTTTCCGCGGTTCAAAGTACCGCATGAGGCACGGCATTGTAGTTTATTACTTCTTTACTGCAAACAGTATTCGCGACGCATTCTACAGACTGTATGCACATATAACCCAGTATTTTCGTGCGAATTTATACCATTGTACGACGCGTAGTTCAGGAGATTTGATGTCATAAAAACTGAGGTGCTTGAAAGTCTGCCTCATAATTCACGACTTTTAAATTTGTTACTTCTTTGCTACTATCAAATGGTTCAAATGGCTCTGAGCACTATGGGACTTAAATTTTGAGGTCATCAGCCCCCTAGAACTTAGAACTAATTAAATCAACTAACCTAAGGACATCACACACATCCATGCCCGAGGCAGGATTCGAACCTGCGACCGTAGCGGTCGCGCGGTCGAGACTGTAGCGCCTAGAAATGCTCGTCCACAGCGGCCGGCTTTGCTACTATCTCTCGTTACTAAAATTTTCACAGTCAGTGTCAACATATGCCGCTGAACAAATCTACAAAATTACATCATTGTGCAACACATAATTCATTAGACATGACGTCATAAATATTAAGCAGCAGGCCAGATGCTGTGTGGTATGGGCGTGGGGCATCGCGTGTTAGCCTTAGACAGGCGTTTTGTCACAGTCAGGGCGGCTCACCCCCGTCGGAGGTTCGAGTCCACCCTCGGGCATGGGAGTGTGTGTTGTTCTTAGCGTAAGTTAGTTAAGTTAGATTAAGTAGTGTGTAAGCTTAGGGACCGATGACTTCAGCAGTTTGGTCCCATAAGACCTTACCACAAATTTCCAACCTTCCAAACTGGCGTGGAAGCACAGCTATAAATAAATACCCGGCAAACGACGTGCGTCTCCACTGGTATGTAATTTATAATGGTGAACGTTGTTAACAAAAATCTCGAAGAGTTCTTGACCGATTCAGTTTAGGATTGTACACTATACCATAATGAGAAATCGATCTGACATATGACATATATGTTATTAATATACACAAAATGTAATTACATATGTAATATAAACAAATGGAGAAAGAATCGAAATACGGAGAAGAAGTGTGTTTCTACATCTGAAACACGGTGTCTGTTAAAATTTCGCGGTTTTGCTTTACATACGCGCTGTAACGGTCATGAGCATTGGTTACCGTTGAGGTCTGACGGGGTGAGATGATCTCAGTGAAGAATGCCTTTAAGGCGACAAAGATGCCATTATCAACACCTTTGCTGAGTTTAAACGAGGTCGTGTTATATGGTCACAAGAAGCCGTATGTTCCTTCTGCAATATTGCAGAAAGACTTGACAGGAATGTAGCCAATGTACCTGATTGCTGGGAGCGGTTGTCACGAGGCTGTACTACCGGAAGAAGACTGGCCTCCTAGCGGTTAAGTGGCACTACCAACAGGGAAGAGCATCGTGTTTGGTGTGTTTCTCCGGCGCATAGTATTGCACCTGCAGCAGCAATTTGAGCAGCTGTTGCCACACAATTACTTCAAGGACAGCTCTGAGTCCTAGGGCGTGTGCATTCCACCGACCCCAAACCATCGCCATTTGCGACTACAGTAGCGTCATGGGAGAGCTCTTTGGAGGGGGGGGGGGGAGGTCTATTGTTTTTTCTGATGAAAGCTTGTTCCAGTGATGGCCCTGTGTTGGGCAGAAGGAGACTAGTTGAGGGCCGCCTGCCAACCTGACTGCTTGACACATTTGCAAAAAAATGATTCAAATGGCTCTGAGCACTATGGGGCTCAACATCTTAGGTCATAAGTCCCCTAGAACTTAGAACTACTTAAACCTAACTAACCTAAGGACATCACACTCACCCATGCCCGAGGCAGGATTCGAACCTGCGACCGTAGCAGTCCCACGGTTCCGGACTGCAGCGCCAGAACCGCACGGCCACCGCGGCCGGCCCACACTTGCAATTATGACATGGTGTCCGATTTCGTATGGCAGAAGGAACATCCTTGTGGGTATCCCGCGCACACTGACCGCAAATTTGTACGTCAGTCTGGTAATTCAACCTGTCGTGCTGCCATTCATGAACAGAATTCGAAGATATCCAACACCATAACGCTCACGCTGTTGTAGACCAAGATGCTCCACAGCGTGTCGACGTGTTGCCTTGGCCTGCTGGACATACTTCTAATCGAGAGTGTATGGAATATTATTGCGCGGCAACTTCAGCGTCATCCACAAACCCTCTCTTTACTGACCGGCCAGATGCAACGGGCATGGAACACCATCCCACAGGCAGACATGCGGCACCAGTACAACACAATCAATGGACGTCTGCATGCTTGCATTCAACATTCTGACGGCCACACCGACTGTTAATGTAGCAGCACTTCTCCTTTCCAACAGCTTGTATGGAGCTAACATTAAACTGTAATATTGCAATGTTAATCACTTAAACATTTTAACTAGACAAATATATTAACGAAATTACGTTGCTCTAAATATTTGTTGATGGAGAATTCTTTTTTTCGTCAGTGCGTAATTGAGAAAATTTTTACCAAACATCTCGACAGTTTTTGACTGATTTAATTCAGATTTAGGCACGACACTCTAATGAACATTCGGACGGACACAGGTTATGTATTTCTAACGTACACAATAATTAACATATATGTAATGCATAAAGAGAGGACCTTGTTATCAAAAGTCTCAAATAGTTCTGGACTGAATTACTTCATTTTTTACGCTATACTCTAAACAACATTCGAACATCGGCTACTTTTTTTAGCGTGTATGATATGTAAATATATTTTATATAGAAAGACGAAACGTTGTTAGCAAAAATCTGGAAAAGTTCTTGACCAAATTACTTCATATTTTTACGCGATACTGTTATGAAAATGCGGACGGACGTGGACTATATAGTGCTTTTCGATATATACGACACACAAATACATATGTGGTATGTAAAGGAAAAAAATTGTCGGCAAAAATCTCGGAAAGCTCTTGAGCGAATTACTTCACATTTTTATACTTGCACTGTGCAGTAACGAATTATGAGACAGACATTGGCTATATATGTATTTTAAATGGCGATTTACAGGTTTTCTTTTAAATTCGAATGCGAGAAAGAAACTGCAGTACTGTGCTGTAAAAATGTGCGTTAGTATTTTCTTTCTCGCAGCTATTTTCTGCTTACGTGACAGGTCCTGTAAACCTTAGACAAATTGTTTTCCCTACACAAATCATCTTCCCTTCTCAATAATCCGAACAAAAATGGTTCACCGTTGGTTCTACAGCCAACAGGATGGTTGTGTTTATGGCTTATCGGCCATGGAATCTGAGTCGCCCGTAACTTAGTTGAAATGGTTCACATGGCTCTGAGCACTATGGGACTTAACATCGGAGGTCATCAGTTCCCCAGAACTTAGAACTACTTAAACCTAACTAACCTAAGGACATCACACACATCCATGCCCGAGGCAGGATTCGAACCTGCGACCGTAGTGGTCGCGCGGTTCCAGACTGAATCGTCTAGAACCGCTCAGCGATACCGGCCAGCAGTAATTTAGTAATCCCACACTTTCACAGAATAAAATTATACAGAATACTGTCTTTATACTGTCTTTGAAACTACTATCCTCACCGATCAAACAGCTGTAGATGTTTTTGACAACCCGTAAGTCAATGGTACCAACCGATTTACCCTTTCATTTTAAGCGACATCAGTTCCCCATCAAGGTTTCGTCTACAATACAATAACAATAAACAAGGCTCAAGGGCAGAGAGCGGTGTACGAGGACAGAGAAAGGCAGTAGAGCGTAGAGGAAATGGTCGTAGAGACGAAGAAGGGGGGGGGGGGAGCATGACCGAAGAGAGAGGGAGGTAGACTTTAAGGTGTGTGTCAAATGAATTAGCAATTGCGAAGCAATGCTGGGTTCACTTGTAACATTGTATTCCGGGATATGTGACGTTCAATGATATAATAACTATGTTATATGTAAATACTATCTGCAAAATGTGTTGTGAATGCAGTCAATAGTAAAGAAGTAATAAATTAAAACGGCATACTTGATGTGATTGATTTGCAGCATAAATAGCGAAAATGTACATATATCAAAAAATTTTTGCTTCACCTCGGTTCCGAGAGTTCCCGAACCTGTACAGAAAATTGGAATAGAGATCAAATTAAACTTCATTTCCACCCTTTCTATTGCTCATGAAGACAACACATTGCATTTTGTATCACGAAACAGCGAGACCTTCCGAGCTTATGGTCCAGATTGCTTTACATACCAGTACCTCTAATACCCAGTAGCACGTCCTGTTGCATTCATGCATGCCTGTATTCGTAGTGGCATATTATCCACAAGTTCATCAAGACACTGTTGGTCGAGATTGTCCCACTCCTCAACGGCGATTCGGCGTAGATCCCTCAGAGTGGTTGGCGGGTCACGTCGTCCATAAACAGACCTTTTCAATCTATCCCAGGTATGTTTGATAGGACTCTTGTCTGAAGTACATGCTGCCAAATAGTCGAGCGATGTCGTTATCCAGAAGGAAGACATTCTCAAGATGTACACGATGAGACGAATGCCTCGCCAATATGCTGCCGGTATAGTTGCACTATCTGTCGGAGGATGGCATTCACGTATCGTACAGCCATTACGTGGTCTTCCATGAGCACCAGTGGCGAACGTTGGCCCCACATGATGCCACTCCAAAACAGCAGGGAACTTCCACCTTGCTGCACTCGGTGAACAGCGGTTATAAGGCGTTCACCTTGACCGGGCTGCCTCCAAACACGTCTGCGACGATTGTCTGGTTGAAGGCATATGTGACACTCATCGGTGAAGGCACCGTGATGGCAATCCTAAGCGATCCATTCAGCATGTTGTTGGGCCATCTGTACCATCCTGGATGGTGTCGTGGTTGCAAGATGGACCTCGCTATGGACGTTGGGAGTAAAGTTGCGCCGGCCGTTGTAGCAGAGCGGTTCTAGGCGCTTAAGTCTGGAACCGAGCGACCGGTACGGACGCAGGTTCGAATCCTGCCTCGGGCATGGGTGTGTGTGATGTCCTTAGGTTAGTTAGGTGTAAGTAGTTCTAAGTTCTAGGGGACTTATGACCTAAGATGTTGAGTCCCATAGTGCTCAGAGCCATTTGAACCATTTTTTTTGGGACTGATGACCTCAGATGTTAAGTCTCGTAGTGCTCAGAGCCATTTAGTAAAGTTGCGTATCATACAGTCTATTGCTCACAGTTTGAGTTGTAAAAATGCTCACCATAGATCGGAGTTCGCCTTGGATCAGATTGTTATCAAGTAGACTAGGTGCATATTCTGAATCGTAGCGACCAGGATTTGATCACTGGTTATCCACAGTCATAACATCGGACAGACTTCGTACCCATCCTTTCAATATAACAAACAAGATTAGCACTCTCATCCCCCCTCCCAAACACCTTATTTGAGAGTCGTGTGTGGACTAATGTCAGTTATAACGTCGCAGTTCACATTAATAAGTCAGGTAATGAACAGGTGTGCCAGTCAGATTGCTCTGAGCACTATGGGACTTAACATCTGAGGCCATCAGTCCCCTAGAACTTAGAACTACTTAAACCTAACTAACCTAAGGATATCACACACATCCATGCCCGAGGCAGGATTCGAACCTGCGACTGTAGCGGTCGCGCGGTTCCAGACTGAAGTGCCTAGAAGTGCTCGGCCACTCCGGCCAGTCAGGCGTGCCAGTCCATTCATTGTCAAGCAGAAATGAAGTTTTGAGTCAACGCATGCAGGTGCGCTCACAACTGCAGTTTGATACAAGGACTACAGCAAATATTTGCAGCAATGTTCGAATGTTTTAGATCCCCTCTGCGGCTTGACTTTACTTTGTAACATTCTGTTAGTTTCCATGAATTTTTTTAGAGTTACTTGCTTTTCTACTGGCTACTAAAATTTGCGCTTGAGTGACACTGCTGTAAATTAAATAATTATTTATCTAGTAGTTTTCCGGAAATTTAGGCTGGTAACACGTTCATGGATGACTAAAGACGAATGAAAACAGCAAATCAATTCTTGTCCACCTGTCTCATCTAATAGAAGGTTTAATCGAATTTTTATTTATACTAGAATATAAAAAGTCACACTAGATAAAATTAGCTTTACCATTTGCCCCACCCCCACCTCTCCCCAGACAATAAACCTGTGTGCGGAGCTGTTTGCATGTTAAGGATCTGGCAGATAACATTGACAGTAGCCTTAGAACTTATGCAGATTATACAGTTACCTGTAATGGAGTAGTATCTGAAGAATGGTGCAAAAATATTGACAGATCCCGACAATATTTCAAGAAGTTGCAAAGTTTTGAAGCTTGATCTAAAATGTTCAAAACTGTAAAACTATGCACTTCACACAGTGCCGAAACGGATTATACCGTGGGTAAAGAATATCACTACTACGACAGTAGTTTATTCATGAATAAATCATGGGTGTAGTAAATGTCAGAATATCGACTACAATGATCACATAGGCTCAATCGTAGGGCAACGGGGTGGCAGTCGCCCGTGGTCGACCTGGGATTTGAGAACCACTCGAAACACTTCGTTACAATCCAAACAATATCTAGGAGAGTGACAAGTAGACAACAAGCGAAATTTACGAGGCAGCTTCGCGCGGCGCACTGCGATGCAACGACGGAAAAGCGAGCCAGTTCAAGGCCTACTGGTTCCTACAGGTTGCGGCTGCAGTTAGTGTGCCCTTGACGCGCTTGACCTCTTGACGTCAGCTGTAATTTACTCCCAACTGACGGTCAATCTAGAGGTTGGCTGCGTGCCTTTCTCTGCTGCATACAGCGGCACTAAATATAGGGACCGAAGTGGGCAGCGCCTTTCTTAAGACGCTGGATTTAGATTCGGAAGAAACAGAACTCAGACCGATTGGGCATCATTGATTTAGATTCTCCTTAATTATTCGTACTAATTTTATGGCTATCTCCTTCTCCTGCTTCGTTGGATTGTACTTCTTCTTAAGAGTTATGTTGTGGAGTCCTTGTTGTATAGGTTTCCCTCCTGATGGACACCACATTCAGTACTGGAAGAAAGGTTGGAATACGGTGTATCATGACACGGTAATAAATTTAGAAGGCTTTTGTCGGAGTTGCCAATCACTGCGCGATTCTACACTTGTACATCTCCATCGTAAATATCCTGTCGTAAGAGTTTTCACGCACACAGCGTCACTGTCTTTCATTAACTTGTCTGGTAAGAGCAAGACGTCTTATTTGCTAGTGAAATATTCTGAAGGCGTGTTTGAACATTTCCTTGCCTACAGTATCCGTTTCTACTGTGGCACTTGGAAGAACAGATCAGTCACTTCAGTCTGCGTTCAGGGCTACTAAGAAAAATTGACATAATCTCGAATATACTTCAGTAACAGTGAAACATTATTTATGAACCACAATTACTGCACTTTGTCAGTGCTGTAGGAGGCGGTGTTTACATCTAGTGTTGTAGTCTTCTTTATGAAAACTTTTCATCTAGAAAGATCGCAAGGATGGGTACGTTGATCATCTGGAAAGATCGCAAGGATGGGTACGCTGACCACTAGTTAAATGACCATCTTAATCGTCTGACTGGATCATCATCGTAACAGTCCCATCACATTTCCTGGAAGTACACCACAAATAGTTTTCAACCAAACGACAGTAATGAATGTAATTGTGTCTCTTAACAAAGGATCAGGGCAACTGCATATAAGACATCCGAAGGACACTGAATACGAAAGCGTCTGTTCAAACAGAAATGAACCAGTTCCTTCGGTTTCCAAACAATACTATCATTGGCTTAAGAATAAACCACATTTCATATCCCTGTAAGACACTAGCGGAAGTAACTTACTCGCCAAGTACATTCAGACAGAAAAATCATAGCTTTTATAATTTGACCATATGAAGTGTGTACCTGGAAACTTTTCAAAACAATTGTTGTCTCACAGCCTACACAGTTACTCTGAACAACTGTGAAGTAACACAAGAAGATGTAAAGAAAACGTGATGACTCAGTTTTAGTGCCAATTTATGCATATTTACCGACACATTTCGTCAATGAACTAGTGTCTTTGCTTCTCCAAAACAATTTTGTTCATTATACATACGTCTGTACTCCTTCTCGGCAGAAGACTGTTTCGCCGACTGCCTTATTTTCATTTTGTACCTACTAATCCTCATATTCACGGCACAGTGGAGTAGTAATTGTTTAAGAAATTGCAGTAAGTGGATAAATGTCAGACTACAAATTCAGAAGTTCAATATTCAATGATTCAATACTTAAACAGTTCCAGGACATTTTCCGTCAATTACCGTTTCTTTTTCTTTTTAACTGCATGCCATGATTTGCATACGTAAAAAATTCCAACTTTCCCTGTGGTTTGGAGTCAGCCCTAAACATGATCAACCTACTGTAGTATTTTAAGGAAAGTCATTAAAATGTCCAGAAGTATGGATATCCTGACATAAATAAGCAATGCAGATAATATGATTTAAACTACATGAGACATTGTCAAACGGGAGACAGGACAGCCAGTCAGTGTACGAGATTCCATAACAATTAAACTAAATACCAATGTTGTGACATTATCTACAAGTTGCAAGTACGTTCAAGAATCACTTTCAAAACGTAGGCGCAAATATAGGAATAAATGGTTCACTTAAAGAGTATATTAAAAAGAATATTCAATAAAACTTTAAGCAACTAGAGATAGCAGCAATAACCTTCAGCAACATTAATACAGTTTTACAATTGTTGAAGGAGTGGAAAATTTTAATCCTTGGGCTAGTAATCACAAAGGAAGTCTCACAGCGTTTCATTCTGGATCCACTTCTATTTCTTATACATGTGAATAACCTTCCACTTAATATTCAACAAGCAAATCTGCTACCTTTTGCAGACGATACTAGTTTTATAATAAATCCAATTAGAGAGAAAGCAACAGAAGAGTTAGTAAATGGTTTTATCAAAATAATTATTAAGTGGTTCTCTGAAAGTGGGATCTGTCTAAATTTTGAAGAAAACACACTACATTCAATTCCGTAGAACAAACAGAGTCCCACCAAAAACTTATGTCCACATGACCAGGAGTCAGTAAGTAGGGTAAAATGCTCCATAATTTTAGGTATACATTTTGATGAAAATTGTAACTAGAAGAATCATTTTACTGAGCTTCTCAAACAATTAAGTACAACTACTTTTGCTCTTCGCATAATTACTAATCTCGGAAACAAATGTATCAACCTGTTGACATATTTTGCTTATTTACACTCAATAATGTCGTGAGGAACAATTTTCTAGGGTAACTCATCACGTAGAAAAAAAGAATTTGCTGCACAAAAGCGACCAGGAAGAATAATAAGTGGTGTTCATCCACAGACGTCATCTAGGCACCTCTTCTAGAACCTATGCATTTTAACTATTCCGTGACAATAATTATTTTCACTAGTGAAATTCACCGTAAGTAATCTGCCACAATCTGGCAAGAAAATTGATGTACACACATACAAAACTAGAGGAAAAAGTGACCTTTAGTAACCATTATAGAAGCTTTCGGTACCTCAGAGAGGAGTTCAATAAGCAGCAATAAAAAATTTTAATCATTTACCCAATAACATAATATATCCGAAACGGGGTGAGGCAAGATTTAAATCTAATTTAAAGTCATGCCCCGTGGATAACTCCTTATTTTCGACTCACGAATTTTTACTTAAAAACTGACTGCTAGTAATAGATAAATAATAAAATAAAATAAACTTGTTGTAAGTGTAGTTGCAGGAGTAGGAATAAAATGATAATGTGTTCTATAATGTTAACACTTATCATGTATAAATATCCTACAAACTGACTTGATCCATATCATTTCGATAAAAGAGGCGTTCAAATGATCTACGGAATATATAACTAACTAACTAGGTTCTTGGCCGATTTACTTCAAGTTTCTAATCAGATGAAACAACGAAGAAAATTAAATGTTTAACAAATAAAATATATCGCTTTAAACAGACTTTAATTCCTATTACTAGAATAGATTAGAGCGGCAATACTCGTCTTGGAGATACACCATATGATTAAAAGTATCAGAACACCCTCCAAAAATTATGTTTTTTCATATTAGGTACAGTGTGCTGCCACCTACTGCCAGGTACTCCATATCAGCGCCCTCAGTAGTCATTAGACATACTGAGATAGCAGAATGGGGCACTACGCGGAACTCACGGATTTCGAACCTGGTCAGGTGATTGGGTGTGACTTGTGTCACATGTCTGCACGCATTATATCCACACTCCTAAATACTCCTAGGTCCACTGCTTCCTATGCGAAAATGAAGTGGAAACGCGAAGGGACACGTGCAGCACAAAAGCGTACAGGCCGACCTCGTCTGTTGACTGTCAGTTGAAGAGGGTCGTAATGTGTAATAGGCAGACATCTGTCCAGATCATCACACAGGAATTCCAAACTGCATCACGATCCACT
Organism: Schistocerca cancellata; assembly: GCF_023864275.1. Classification (NCBI taxonomy): domain Eukaryota; kingdom Metazoa; phylum Arthropoda; class Insecta; order Orthoptera; family Acrididae; genus Schistocerca; species Schistocerca cancellata. The sequence goes on from NC_064626.1 coordinate 1,156,639,387, forward strand.
GCAAGTACTTTGACGGTCAGGCGGGAGGTGAGAATACTTGGATTTCATGGTCGAGCGGTTGCTCGTAAGCTACACATCACGGTGGTAAATGTCAAACGATGCCTCGTTTTGTGCAAGGACGACTGGACACCGGAAAAACGTTGTGTGGAGTGACGAATCACGGTACACAATGTGGCGATCCTGTGGCAGGGTGAGGATTTAGCTAATGCCCGGTGAACGCCATTTGCCAGAGTGTGTAGTGCCAACAGTAAAATTCGGAGGCGGGGGTGGTATGGTGTGGTCGTGTTTTCCACAGAGGGGGCTTGCACCCGTTGTTGTTCGCGTGACACTATCACAGCACAGACCTACATTGGTGTTTTAAGCATCTTATTTTTTCCCACTGTTGAAGATTGCATCTTTAAACACAATCGAGCACCTGTTCATAATGCACGGCCTGTGGCATTTAAAGAATAAGACAGCAAAATTTCAGGGTGTCTGTCTAACAATAAAAAGATCATTAAGCAAAAGGGAACAAAAGAAACGGAATTCAAGTTGATCTTTGGCTCTGATATCAAACAAGGAAGACATGAATCGGACTGACACCTCAGAAATGGAATAGTTCAGTCAAAGTACGTAAACTAGAACATAGGTTTAGAAAACAAGATACTGGAAATTGCAATAATAGAAGAAACTGTCGCATATAAGTGGAAGGAACATGTAAGAATGCAACAAGGCAGATAACTTAAAGAAAGCTTTCCAATATATATCCAAAGTGGTAAGAGATGTACATTAGTCCAGGAAGAGTTGGAGGTAAAAAAATTGTAGTCGGAACAGGTTCAACAGGTACCTCGAAAGTAATTCACGAATGAAGAAGATGGTCATGAGGCTGAGACTACGAGCGAATTTGATCAGGTATGTATACACTAAAAATAGTACATGAGTTTGGCTACTTAGGCTGAAAAATAACAGCTGGTGATCGAAGTAAGGAGAAATAAAAGTTCAGACTGGCAATAACAAAAGAAAAGTATCGGAGAAATAGATATATGTTAACAGCGAATATTAACTTAAGTCTTAGAAACCCTTTTGTTAAAGTAGTTGTCCAAAGTGTACCCTTATATGGAAACGAAATAAGGACAGTAAATTGAATGTGAAATTAGCATCTCTTTTTACTTATACCTCATCTCATACTACAGCTTTTAGCTTACCCCTAACACATTTTTAATAAGCCTCAACTGATTTGTATGAACCTGCCTCCGGGTTTAAAGTGCGTTGTTTTAATTTCCATTAGTTGTGCATAATGTACAGAGAGTCCACTAGCAATTTGGTCTACATTCGTCGGTTCAGCCTGAAAATTTTCTATAAAAATGTTTTCAGTAAGTGTCGTATTATTCTGCTTCACACTAGTTAGAAAATTGACTATTTAAATAACATTTAAACACCAAAACAATAATTGTAATTGATTTTTCCTGTCCGTCTCTTAAGAAATCTGCATTGAAACCAAATTTTCTTTTTCTGACAGGTACCTCAATAATGTGCCTAGATTCCTCATAAGTAGCTGACAGTTTCCTAGAGGGTATCTGTAGACTGTTACATTTATCAGAGAATCATTCTGCATCAATAACTCACAAGCGTATGCTTCAAGGTTCTTATCAAGATAAAAACTATTTGTTTCAATAGTTTTGAGTTTGTGTCCAACTTCTACATATGTTACGACTCCTCCGTTTCCCATTTTAGTTCTACACGAAAATGTTCCAATTCTATAAGTCTTGAACCAAAATGGTCAAGTACTTTTCGAGATGTTTCATAAGAACGTTTCTCCTTTGTAAAACATATACTTGTTTATATATTCAGTGTAGTAAAAGATATATAGCCTATGTCCATCCAGATGTTTATTAGGGAATCGTGTCGAAATTTCAAGAAATCGGCTGAGAACTTCCAGAGTTTTTGGGTAACAACCTTTCACCTTGCTATATTTTAAAATATATGTGTTTCAATTCAGATTAAGAAATCTTATGTAGACTGTAATCTTCTTCTTTTCTCGAAGGTAAAGTGTGCAAAATTTCATCAACGTCAAAATAAAACTATAGTTTTGTTTGAATTACAAACAAAAAAGCAAACAAATAGTCACCATTCTTTACACATGTAGATATAAGGGGCAGTCAAATGAAAATGAAACCAATGGAAGAATTCAAATAAACTGTTTTTTTTTTTTTTTTTATTTCAAAAGCAATAGCCATAACTGTTCATACATTTATCCCACTGTGAGACTAGACGGTCAATGCTTTCATTGGAAAAATATTTGGAGTAGCTTAAGGTACCATGATTCAGCCGCAGCAGATCAATAGCAGGTAATGTCTGTCATCAGGGCTCCAAAAATTTGAAATTGGATGGCAAGAGATCAGAACCCCGTAGAGGATACTTCCCAGAGTAACCTCTGGAGCGTACTCGAAACAATCTTGACAACATGTAGCTGGGCATTACCCTGCAACAGAGTGTTACCAAGGTTGTCTCGAATACGCCGCAGAAGTTTCGTTGGGAAGCTCTTAAACAATCTCCTGATACCTCATCTCTCCCCAAACGATTTCCATATTTTTGGAGCCCTGCAGAAAGTCATTTGCAGACGCTGATTTCCTTCGAATGAAGAGGTACATGCCTGAGTAAAATCATAATTCCGGAGGCAACTGCTAACATTTTTCCACGAAGGCACTGACCATGTTGTCTCACAGCGGAATAAATTTATTAATAGTTACTAAATAATGGTGGGAATACATTGACGTCGCATTTTCGTTATACTCTTATATCATTTATCAGTACCGATGTTTTCTTGTTAACTGTTGTGTCATGAATTAATGGTAATTGACCTCGAGCTAACAATGTCCTTCCTTTTTAAGAAAAAATTGTTAGTAATTTTCTGGTTATTTCTTCACTTAGATTCTCCTGACTTAAATTTAGGACACTGCACCATGTTAGGGTTAGACGTATGTAGCTTTGATGTCTCAGGACTTAGTCTGGTTAGAATAGATAGTTGCTTATAACCCTGACACTGTAATATAGAGTATTGTAAATTCTCCAAAAATGACCGTTACGTGCTGTAAAATTACTAGAAGCAATTGACACCAGCATGGTGTACGAAATAGACTAAAATAATATGTGCTTATTAATTCTATGTGTAAAATATTCTGAAAGTATTTGTATGGAGTGTAGCCATGTATGGAAGTGAGACATGGACGATAACTAGTTTGGACAAGAAGAGAATAGAAGCTTTCGAAATGTGGTGCTACAGAAGAATGCTGAAGATAAGGTGGGTAGATCACGTAACTAATGAGGAGGTATTGAATAGGATTGGGGAGAAGAGAAGTTTGTGGCACAACTTGACTAGAAGAAGGGATCGGTTGGTAGGACATGTTCTGAGGCATCGAGGGATCACAAATTTAGCATTGGAGGGCAGCGTGGAGGGTAAAAATCGTAGAGGGAGACCAAGAGATCAATACACTAAGCAGATTCAGAAGGATGTAGGTTGCAGTAGGTACTGGGAGATGAAGAAGCTTGCACAGGATAGAGTAGCAGGGAGAGCTGCATCAAACCAGTCTCAGGACTGAAGACCACAACAACAACAACGTGTAAAATATTAGGCACTCGATTAAAAGTGGACACTGGTCAGTTCTAAACACTGCAGACGCCGTGGCACTACCATCAGCAGCCATGTACCATCGCTGGTGAGTGTGTCATGACAGTAAATGATCTATCGTGTTTGGACGCACCCATGACCACATCGTGACCGACGATGGTAGTTTTTCTGCTGTATCAACGTGTACTCTGTCTTACGAATCTATAAAAAAGGATGTTTCGTTCGCATTCGCGTAGAATACGGTGGTCTTAAACGATCCTGCACACAGTTTCCGACAGCACAATGTAAAGGAAAGTGCATTCAGTGGCCATATGGAGTTCGGTATACCGCAGAAGGAGCATGAAACTGCATGTCTGCAATGGGCCAAATCAGAAACTGCGGAGAAATTAGTTTTGTTAATGAGTCGCAATGAAGCATTGAATCCGCATGACAGAGGTGTTTCCTTGTTGTATTAAGGGTCGTTTTCGTGCTACGACTTGGCTCCACTCATTCAGACTGCGCTAAACATGTATTAGGCTACTAAAGTTCTTCTGGGTTTGAGGCCGCATTGTCAGTTAGCAGTACACCCTGAGGATGGCGACTTGCAACAGTCGCCATAACGTTACAGTTGACAATGCGGCCTCAAACCCAGAAGAATCTAATTGAATGTTACAAAGGCCGCTGAGGCCTACGTTTACGTGAATTAGGTTATTCATTTGAAACTGTCAGTGACGGTTTGTTGCCGTTTCTTCAACACATTTGCGATGTGTGTACTGCAGACATTCTTGTCCTCCAAGACAAAAACGTCAGTGAGTTGCCGCAATGGATATAGAATGCCTAGAAATGCCTGTGGCTTCTTCCTCACCGATTTGATAAAATTATTACAAACGATATTACATTGTATTAGGGAGTGATGCCCTCTGAGCGTGAAATCTGCGGGTGTCGCTCATGTTGCTATGTTGTACGGTAAGCTGTCGAAGCTGAATGAATGTAGCAAAATACAACACGACTTAGACAATGTCGAATGAGTGGTATGATAAATGGAAACTAGCTGGCAAAGTGGAAAAATACAATTTAATGCGTATGAGAGAATTACTATTGTCCTGCTTGACACAGTCAAGTCGTTTAAGTATCTGTGCATAACGTTGCAAAGCGACACGGAATGAAACTATCATGTGAAAACTGTGGTAGGCAAAAGAATGGTCGACTTCGGCTTATTGGGAGAATTTTTAGGAAAGAGTGGTTCACCTGTAAAGGAGAGCGCATATAGGACGATGGTACGAGCTATTCTTGAGTACTGCTCGAGTGTTTGGTATCCGTACCACGTCCAATTGAAGGAAGACATCGAAGCAATTCAGAGGTGGGCTTATAGATTTGTTACCGGTGAGTGTGATAAAACGTAATTGTTAAGAAGATACTTCGGGAATTAAAATGGGAATCATTGCAGGAAACACAAATTTCTTTCCCAGAAACAATGAAAAAATTTAGAGTCTAGTATGTGAAGCCGAATGCCATGCTATTCAGCTGCCACCAATATACATTGCGCGTAAGGACCACGAAGGAAAGATACGACAAATCAGGGCTAGTACGGAGGCACGCAGACAGTCATTTTTCGCTCGTTGTATTTGCGTGTCGAGCAGGAAAGGAAATGTCTATCAGTGGTACAGGATGCCCTCCACCACGCACCAAATGGTGGTTTGCGGAGTGTGTATGCAAATTTACATACAGAAAAAATACGAGCGCTATTCATCAACTAATTTCCTTGAATATTCTCATGTTGAAAAATGACAAGGAGCGATCTGTGTTACTTGGTAAAAAAAGTTTCTCTAGTCAAAATCACATAAATACTTCCTTATTTTGGACAACTCGATTGTACATACTCTACATATACGCCGTCTAAGGTGGATCATCAATGAACGGAACATGTCTAGCTAACGTAAACCGATGTGCTAATTTGCAATTTCACAGTATATTGCGATTTTTAAGACTTAGCAATAGTGTGTGACACTAAATATACGGATACGACCATGTGCACAAGGTACCAGTTGATAGTCAAGTTTTTGCTTCTTACGATCCTTTGTATAATATGCTACTTTTTATCTTCTGATACGATAGCTTACATTGTGGTTCCAACTCAGCAATGAACACGATTTGAAACTAAAATGGTTGTTCAGCAGAATATGCAACCAATGTCTGTCGAAAACCGTTTTGTCGAAAATAAAGAAGATTTTTTGACAGCAGTTTCCGTGTTCGTACAGCGTGCGTAGTAGTAGTGATAGTGGCTCCTCGGCGAAACAAACCTTGAACCAGTAGGTTGTGAGCACCGGAGAACTTAGGTCATGTCATTGTTTCTTCAGAGCCATATTCTCTCAACATGTGGCTGCAATCACAATTGCCACAATTTCCGAGGTACATTCTGTAATAGCGAAATTAGTATTATATTAACACCTTCAGCAGCTGACGGGCGTTGATATATATCAACGGGGACAGGTGAAAATGTGTGCCCCGTACGGGACTCGAACCCTGGATCTCCTGCTTACAGGGCATACGCTGCATCCATCTGAGCCAACAAGTGCACAGATTATAGCACGACTGCATGGACTATCTCGCGCACGCCTCCCGCTAGACCTACATTCTCACCTTATACGTCCACACACTACATTCGTGGTGTCCCTACCCAACACACTCACTACTTGGGGAAAGCATTCTTACCAAGTCCCATAAGAGTTCGGGTAATATGTGTGCATGCAAAGAACAGACACCATATCCATATAAGTATATAGTCCTGACAATACCGGCCATGACCTTCTTCTGTGCGGATGCACACTTATTACCCGAACTGTTACGGGACTTAGTAAGAATGCTTTCCCCAAGTAATGAGTGTTGAGTAGGGACACTACGAATGTAGTGTGTGGACATATAAGGTGAGAATGTGGGTTTCGCGGGAGGCGTTCGCGAAATAGTCCCTGCAGTCGTGCTATCCTCCTGCCCTTGTTGGCTCAGATAGATAGAGCGTCTGCCACTTACGCAGGAGATCCTCGGTTCGAGTACCGGGCTGGGCATACATTTTCACCTGTCCCCGTTGATATATATTAACGCCCGTCAGCAGCTGAAGGGGTTAATATAATTCTAATTTCGTTGTAGACGGTTGAAGGTCATCAATGGCGTCTGTCCGAAAGAACAGACACCATATCCATACAAGTATATTCTCTAACAAGGTTCTTTCTGGCAAAAAATTGTGTAGCTATTGAAATTTGTCACGCATTTCGCAAAGTTTATTGACGAAAAGTAATGAGTGATTGTGCAGACAATCGTGCCGTCTGTGCAACAAATGGGTGAACCAATGTCCGTGGTGAACAGAAAACTAGTCGACTGCTTATCGAATGCAAATCTGATTCAACTGATTGACGAAAGGGTTAAAGAAAACCATCTCGGGGATTTCTGTTAATTTTTCACTGATTAGTCTTACTTTCCTGCTCAAAGAGATTACTGCAGCCAACTTAGGTTCCATCAGAACAGTTGCGTCCAGATACTATGCTAAATTTCAGAAAAGGGAAAGGAATTAAGCAATGAGTCGCTGTCCAGTATTGTAACCAGATGTAGTTAGAATCTGACTACGTATGTGTTAAAGTCGTAAAGTAACATGTGCTGTCACGAGATTAACTAGTCTATACGACTAGATTTAAACACAGTTCGGATGGCTATTCAATAGCTGAAATCTAGATCTGCAGTACAATATAGGTTGGATAGCAACTCACTGGTGAATTCCTCTTCCTGTTTTTAACTACAGATGATTTGGACTACCGGAGATGTAATGATAAACTTGTGCCTAAAATTCTTTCTGAAGAACAAAAGACACAGCCTACGGCAGCAGTACTACCGTTTCTTCAGAATTACGAAAGGGAAGGTGACACTTTTCACGACAAGACTGTGGCAAGAGGCAAGATGTGGGGTCCGAACATGAATGCAGAAACAAAACTACGCTCGATGCAGTAGGGTCACACTGGGTAACCGCTAAACCCCGCAAAGTGTTCGAGGACACTTTCCAGCAAGGTACTCATGGCAGCTGTTTTCTAACTGAGAAAGGGAATATTGCTAGTGGAATTCTCGGAGATATATTGCACAATTCACGCTCAAAGTTACTATAACACTCTAAAAACCACGACAAGGGACGTTCGAAACAAAAGTCGTGGCTTGATTTTCCCACATGACAACACCTGAATGCATGGACGTATTGCGGCCAAAGAGTGAGAGTTCAGATGGTGAAATATTCGGTCACCCTGCCTTCAGCACTGAGTGGCACTTTACGATTATCATCTTATGACAGATGTGAAGAAGTGGCTTGGTTCAAGCGCTTTGGCGGTGATGAAGAGCTGAAAACCATCACGGAAAGATGTCTCCAATCGCAGGTGGCAGAAAATGTTTCATTGATGTGAACGCTGTTCGGAAAAGTAAATTAGTGTGCAGTTTCACAGTATTGAGAAACAAACATTCACATTTTTTTAAAATAGTAAACGCAGTTAATATTATAAATAGCCCCATTATTTCTCTCGCGTCTCAATTGCTGCCAGATTCTCAGTTTGCTTGCGGTTTCATTACAGGTGGCGCGTATCGTCGAGAGCAAGTCACCACAGTTCCCAGTGGGGAGGTATGTGGTTGGGTCTTGGGGCTGGCGAGACCGCACAGTGGTCAACGTGGCGGCGAAGGGTGACGAAGTACAACCACTGATGCCTGTACCCGACATTGGTGACCTGCCGTTGTCGCTGTCGCTGGGGGTGCTGGGAATGCCGGGAGCCACCGCCTACTTTGGACTGCTGGACATCTGCCACCCAAAGCCGGGGGAGGTGGTGGTTGTCAGTGGCGCGGCGGGTGCCGTGGGCTCCATAGTGGGACAGATAGCGCGCATCAAGGGCTGCAAGGTCATCGGCATCGCTGGCTCTGACGCGAAGGTAAGCATTTTGTGTTCGTTCATCCCACTGCATTTTTCTCTGTTTCCATTCAACTTCTTCCAGATAGTGAAGACTGCCTCGTTAAGGACCCAAAATATTGCTGTGGCAGCCATGGATGAAATAGTCCACCGCTAGTATCAGTACCGAAGACGTTACACACGAGTTGTCAGATGTGTGATAGGGGACAGTTACCAGTTTTATGATTTTTGAGGTTTTAATTGTTACTATCCTTTCCAGGACATTTGTTGTCACGGCTCAGTCTGGTTAAACTCATGTTTCTAACATGTACTAAAACTGCGTATACATCCTACTCTCCTGTCCCCCCTGTCTGTCTATCTGTTGCTCCCCCACCTCTTTATCCACCTCCACCTCTTTCCCACTCTCTGTGCCATCACCTTCTGCTGCTTTCTCTATTCATCTTCCACTCCCATCACTCCACTTGTTTCTGCCCCCCCCCTCCAACCCACTTCCCCGTGTCAATCACCTCCTCCCCAACTATGCATGTCTATCTACCCCTTCCCCCATCTCTCCATCTTCTCCTTTCTGCTTCCTCCACACCTCCATCCATCTTCTCTTTATTCCTTTCTCTGACCTTAAGTTTCTTTTGATGTTATTGCAAATACAGATTCTCTTGCATTATTCTAATTATAAACCAATAAAACATAAATACAACCTTCCTGTTTGCTGTTTCACCATTATATATCTTATGTGTATTTATATATTATGTATAGTAAAAACATGTAACCTATGTGTGTTTGAATGTTTGTTAGAGTTTGTGTAAGAATTTAAGGTGCATCAGTCAAGAACCTTTCGAGTGTTTTGCTAATAATGCTACCAATTTATTTATTACATACTAATCTATATATATATATATATATATAATATATATTTAAAGAAGTATATAACAACATAAGAGTACAGAATGCAATATTGTTTGAAAATTTCGAAGCAATCAATGAAGAACTTCCGGTGAGTCAAGATTTTGAACAAATGGTTATATTATTTATGTATATTTGTATAACTTACAGTGCTCCAGTAAGTATATAAGAACAATCTTGCATTGAAATAAAGTGTCACAAATTCCAAAGCAATAGGTGAAGAACTTTCGGAGATATACGATTTTGAGATTTACATTTTTATTTATGTAGCTAGGCTAACGAGTATGTTACAAAATTATCTAAACAATATCATCCTCAACTATAGGACGTTGCTCTAGGTATGTGATTTAAAGAATGGAAATTCTGAAAAGAAGCACACCATATTTAATTTGTAAACATCTGCAAGTGGAACAAATTACGAATCTTGTTTTCTAATCCATCAAACCTGTGTCAAAACAATTTAGTACCCCTTTGTACCTAAACGGTATCATTTATTCGCTGTTGTTCTTAGTACTTAGTGGGATGGAATTATTCCTGTGCTCTGCATGTATGAAAAATGCTGTTTTATGTTTATGTGGGTGCGTTGAGGTCCTTTTGTTAAAGTACCTGTGAACGTGAGTTAACTAAATATTCCCATCTTAAGTTTGTTATACTTATTCACTATCATCAAATTAAGACAATACTAATATCCCTGTAAATACTTTACTGTGTAAATACTATACTCCGTTAATAGCATACTCATATGTTGTTGTTGTCGTTGTGGTTTCCAGTCCTGAAACTGGTTTGATGCAGCTCTCTATTTCTTCCTCTGATACTTGGTACACCACATATCGTCTGTACACTTGTACTTACTCTGATACCTTGTACACTACATATCTTCTGTAAACTTGTAATTTATCATAGTATTAAACAATTTTCTCTAAAACAGCTGTTTCATGTGAGTTCAAGGTGATGTCCACCACCTGCCCTTCTAATGCAACTGATGTGTAACATTCCTTGTACTTGTTCATTAGACAGTTGTACAATGGCCTCACAATCGATTGCACAGACAGCATTTCGTGCATTGCCTTTAGGACAGTGTAAAAATAAAGTAACAAAACAAGACACAGATCCCAGGAACTGATAGAGAAATATACCAATGCAAATGTGCTAAAGGAAATATTACACTTAGATTCTGGTGACTACAACTTCCTCCGTATGAATAGTGAAACTTTCGATAAGTTCTTAAAGATACTTCACCCTGTTTTGAAAAGAAGACACAAATATTCTCTTTTACTTGGTCTTCTAATGACAATGCGTTGAAATACCAGAATGCGGGAATGTATATAAAGTGTCCGTAAATAAAAAGGAGACTACAGTTATATATAAGGAAATTTCAGTAGTAGTGTTATAATTACAGTTCATGAGTTACAGACGCATCCAGTTTTCCACGATGACCTGCACTTACTTTCAGAAGTCATTTCAAGAGCTACAGGTACGGGAGTCACGTGGGAGATATCGGGGCTGTAAAGAGTTTGTTCCCGGACTTCCCATCGAAATGTCTGAAGGAGCTCCAGGGCCCACTTGGTCGCTTATGGCCTAGTGTTGTTCCAGAGAAGCGCTACTCCATTCGAGAGCTTACCCTTGCGATTCGTCTTGATGGCCTGCTTGAGCCTCATAAGAATGTGGCAGTACTGCTCAGAGTTACATGTTGCATCCCATGGTAGCCAGTAAATTATTAGGAGTCCTTCGTCGAAAAAGGAACTCACCATATTTTTGGGGCCTTCGGAGAAGACTGGACCTTCTTTGAACGAGGGGGGGTCGAGATGCTGCCATTCCTTGTTCATCCGTTTGGAGGCAGACTCGATGTGGTGGCATCTCGTTTCATCACAGGCCACAATCTGAGCACTGAAATTACTTGCTCCACACGTCTCAACAAACTGGTCAGACAAATATCCATTCTCGATATATACGTTGCTCTGAAATGTGCTTAAGCACACACTCTGCACAGATTTTGCCGAAACGAATCTCCTCGTGAACTGTGTGATGCACAGTTCCTTTGGTTACTCGCAGTGCAACAGCAATGTCACATGTGGTGAAACAATTACGTGCGCCTGCTCAGGGCGTGGCATGTCCTCTGAGTTGACACAGTTCACCGTTTCATTGTTTCTCCATGATGCCAAAGTAGTCAAGGTCTCCACGAAAGGCACATTTTTCTTTCGAAGTCTGGTGCGGCACAAGTGTTTACATCATGCCACTTCAAGCTGCAGCAAGCGCTCACCAAACTACAGGTGACTGTACTAATTTGTAACATCTCCCTGTGCTTTTCAGCAATGCCGGGTTCGACTCCCAGTCAGACACAGAACTTTGAGTCATCTTATTTCGGGTTCAAACATGCCACTCTTAGTGATTGACGAAAAAGAATTCGATACTGGATGCCTTTTCTTGTGTAGTCCACAACGATGAAATGTGCAGGGTTCGACTCACAGTCAGTAAAGAACACTACTTCATATTATCTCAAGTGCAGGCATGTGCTCATCTCGCTGTTGGTAAAATAAACCAATTTTTAACGTCTGTTAGCGACTAGACGTCAACACGATTGATTCTGGGTTCGGATCTCAGTAAGCCAAAACTTAGACGTATGCTCATTTCAGTTTGTCATCTCTCTTGATGAAAAACTACGATTTCTGTCATTTATTTGTGCTTAGTGCACAATTCGATCAGGTGCTGGTTTCGAATCCTGGTGCCATACAAATCTTACACCATGTCACATCAAATTTAACTTAGTTACTTGAAACTGAAACCGTATTCAGTACCTCTCCTGGTTAGTTAACAGGAACAACAGTTGCTAGGAGGTGGAGATCACCGAAGTTAACCCTTTACTCGTGAGGTGACCTTTCTATCACGTGTATAACGAGGTGGGGTCTCTGGGCGCCCTATGTTTAAACAGAGATGTAAGGCAAAAATCATTTGAAATTTTTAATTTATGCTACATAACATTTATTTTTACAACACTTGTTGTTTCAATGCTTCTAGTTTATTTTATTGCACTAAACAAAGGTCGCAGCATTTTACTGTTTATCACACAAAAGTACATAATTTTGTGTGGTTCGTTTAGAATTAGATAGTTCACATAAATAGACCGACAAACAATTTCATCAACCTCGGAAAAGTTAAAAATGAGACATTCGTGCCAACACATTTTGAGCTATACGGTACCCTACTGAAGGTACGTAGTTCACGAGGCGCGGACTAGGAGGCTCCAACACCTTTCAATAGCACTTGTCAACAATGAACACAGAAGACGATAACGCAACCTACAACAAAACATCGTAGCTTGGCAATTTAAGGAGGGTAGGGAGGGTATAGAAGCATTCTACGACAACTGGCCTTGGAGAGCGAGTTCGAAAATTTTCGCGCGGTCTGAGAGACCAAACCTCGTGAGTTAAGGGTTAAGCACTGTCGAACTTGGAGGGGTAACCGTCTGGGACTGCCGAGTGTTGTCGGCAAGCGGGATGCACTCAGCGCTTGTGAGGCCAGTTGAGGAGCTACTTGACTGGCAAGTAGCGGCACTGGTCACGAAAACACAACGGCCGGGAGGGCAGTGTGCTGATCACACGGCCCTCCGTATCCGCATCCAGTGATGCCTAAGGGCTGAGTATGACACGGTGGCCGGCCTGTTTGGACGGTGTTCAATTGTTCAACAACACAGACCAAAAACAAAACAAATATTCAGTATTATAGATTTTGTTTTGGCGCGCTGAAGACGTAATATAATTTTCACCTTGTATAAACTGTCGACATACGGGCAAATGCAGATGATTTTCGCAGTTTTTCGCACTCATATTACCACATAGTCGTCAGTTATTTAGTTTCGTAATCGAAAAAAAGTCCTCTAAACACATATATGTTGGTCGAAAAATGGTAGCATTTTTGCAACCTCATTATGGAGACGTGGAAATTCTGTCTGAGGAAAGCAATGTAGACGTCCTGGGCAGTTTTAATGTTAAAGAGATTTGTCTTTAAAACGGAAATTACCTTGCAGATCACTCAATTACATACGCACATGGCCAGGGACGATTTCAACTGACATGGGAAACGGTCCGGAAAACGGGTCGAAACCAGAGGGTGTGGCGGACAAACTCCAATTTGAATATCCCGCCAAATTGTAAGTTCGCCGGAGGTTGCTATTGGTGTTCTTGGAGGCCATAGACATCTAGTGAACAGTCAGAACCTCCAGTTAGGGACAACTGCGGAATACAGCCGTAGAGCCGCGATTATCGAAAGTCTTCGCGCTCGGCGTTCGCCCACTGAAATTCTTCGGGCACACGAGATCAAATGTTTAGGCATTGTGGCCAAGTATAATGCTTCTGTCATGAACTGTGGCAGTCATCGAAAACGCGCAGGCGCTGATTTAGGATATCCCAGGGCAATCGCCGAGGAAACTGGCGTCAGTATTGAATGTCAGCGAGCTAAAACTGCGTCGGATGGCAGAGGAGAACCTTATACGAGCCGTTTAGTCCATAACTGACTCTCGGATAACGTTGACATGTTCTGGCCTAAGGAGTTCTGACCCACCAATAGGCCGGGTTCGAAACCCCTCGACTATTATGATTGGAGCGTAGTCGAAAGAGTTACCAATAAGACGAGGCAACCTTATGGCGCATCTGTACGCATCGCTATCGAAGCAGCTTTCGCGAAAGTGGATAGCTTTAAAGAGTGCGTGCGATCGCTTCAGGACAAGACTGGACGCGGTCATTGCGACTGAGGGGTGTTACATCGAGTAATGCTAATACTATTAAGAGATACCGCTACGTATATGTAAAAAGATTTTCATTTGTATTTTGTTTCAGTTAATTTGCTTGGAAAAGTTTTATTCGTCGGGATTTGAGCACCGCACCTTGTAGATGTAAGATTGGCAGTGTCCTCAAACCGTTTACGAAACTGTCTTTGTAATTCTTCCAAGGCCACAATAGATTCTTCAAACTTCACGTGTCTTTAACGCCAGAGAAATTAAGAAACAGTACTGTGTGTGTCAGAATCTGTCTCTTCTCCAACGCGGTTTTCTTCCGAAAAAAAAAAAAAAATGGTTCAAATGGCTCTGAGCACTATGGGACTTAACTACTGAGGTCATCAGTCCCCTAGAACTTAGAACTACTTAAACCTAACTAACCTAAGGACATCACACACATCCATGCCCGAGGCAGGATTCGAACCTGCGACCGTAGCGGTCACGCGGTTCCAAACTGACGCGCTTAGAACCGCACGGCCACACCGGCCGGCGGTTTTCTTCTGAAATGCTCCCTATCAAATCAGAAAGAAGTTGTATCTCACCTTGCAGTGTCTTACTGTATCAGTGTGCAGTCAAGGCCAATTAAAATGCGAGTTCTGCAATCCATTAACGATGTTCTAGTTTTCGTTCCTGCGCTCCTTTTTCCATGATAAATTCAACAATAGTTTTAAATCGAAACATCGTTCACAGGATGCCCCTTGACTCAACCAAAGAACTTTTTTTCCATCAAAAACTGTAGCAACCGACTGTGGAACAATGCGCGTGATTTTGGGAATTGTATTATTCGTACCAAAAATTTCTCCACGTGCTCCATACCCGCAAATTTAGCAAAAAATTCTTCTTGATGTACAGAACAGTGAATCGCCTCTGTCGACTATGCTGATATTTTGCTCTTTAACTGACAAGTAGACCTTCAAATTATTTCTGAATGGTAGTATAATGTCGTTTCGTAAGAAATTTGCACTACTTTTCGCTTATGTGACTGCATAATATAAACTGAGAATCCTCATCCCTCTCTTCTGTCATTCCTGTTCACTCTTAAAAGCTTCGCAGCATAAATAGCTTGACCGCCTCTCTTTGTGCAGTGATTTGGCCTGTGAATATCGTTCATACCAAGAACAAATAGAGAATGGTAAACGGCACTGAAATAAAAATTCTGCTGAAATGAAGAGAGTTGTGTCGACCGAAAAGTCCACACCGCAGTACTCACAAACGAAAGTCCCCATCGCCACCCCGTCAGACGTAGTGGTAAGATGGCCCAGTAAATAGCCCACCAAAAACTGAACAAAGATCAAGTATGAAAACAGGAAGGAGGTGTACTGAATTAGGAAAAATAAGTAAAATAGAAACAATAACCGATCCCAGCTAAAGACATGCAACATCGAGCTAATTGGGAAAAAGACGGCGTCGTGGTTGTGTGGTAGCGGCGTTAAACTACGAAGGGGGAGTTCCGCATTCAAAACTCCATTATGCCCATTGTTTTTCTCTCACAAAATTGTGAATTGTCAGACTGGTTATTGACGTAACTGTTCGCTCTATACAACTTTGTATCTGTGTCGTGGTGTAACGTCCGTTTGCAACAGAGAGGTGTAAGGAAGGGACCCCCAGACGTACGTACCTCCGATTTGTTCTACATAGGTACCACATGTTGTGACTCCTGCGTTACATTTTGGAACTTTTGACTCTTGAATTCGTTTGTTGTAACATAGTTTGCAACCAATTATTTGTTGTTTACATTTCTGTGCGAAATCGATGCGAAACCTCACCTGCTCTCACTATTCATCACATTTACTTGCGACGGTAATACGCTTAACAGCCAAAGAAACTGGGACACGTGCGTAATGTCGTGTAGAGCTGCATACAAATCCGTAAGATTAAGGAGTGGAGATCTCTTCTGAACAGCACTTTTCAAGCTACACCAGATAAGCTCAATAATGTTCATGTCTGGGGAGTTTGTTGCCCAGCGGAAGTGTTTAAACCTGCGTGTTCCTGAAGCCATACCGTAGCAATTCTGGACTTGTAGGATGTCGAATTGTCCTGCTGGAATTGCCTGTCTTTCGGAATGCACAATGGACAGAATGGATCAGATAGGAGGCTTACACACGTGTCACTTCTCAGACGTATCAGGAGCCCCATATCACGTCAGCTGTACTCGCCCTACAGTATTACAGAGCCTCCACCTGTTTGAACAGTTCCCTCTGACATGCATGGTCCATGGATTCATGAGGTTGTCTCCATACCCGTACACGTCCATTCACTCGATACAATTTGAAATGAGACTTGTCATCAACACTCCAATTTCGGTGTTGACGGGCATAAATCTTTGTGTCGTGCAGTCATCAAGGGTACACGAGTGGGCCATATCGACAATGTTTCGTTGAATGATTCGCACGGTGACACTTGTTGATGGCCCAGCACAGAAATCTGCAATAATTTGCGGTAGGGCTGCACTTGTGTCACGTTGAACGGTTCTCTTTAGTCGTCGTCGGTCCCGTTCTTGCAGGATCTTTTTCCGGCCCCACCGATGTCGCAGATTTAATATTTTACGGGATTCCTGGTACTCAAGGTACACTCGTGAAATGATCGTACGGGAAAATCGTTATTTCATAGCTATCTCGGAGATGCTGTATCCCATCGCTAGCGCGCCGACCATAAAACTATGTCTAAATCCACTTAAATCTCGATAACTCGCCATTGCAGTTGCAGTAACCGATGTAGCGACTGCTCCAGACACTTGTCTTACATAGGCGTTGCCAACCGCAG
Organism: Schistocerca cancellata; assembly: GCF_023864275.1. Classification (NCBI taxonomy): domain Eukaryota; kingdom Metazoa; phylum Arthropoda; class Insecta; order Orthoptera; family Acrididae; genus Schistocerca; species Schistocerca cancellata. The sequence goes on from NC_064626.1 coordinate 1,156,656,334, forward strand.
CGCCGTATTCTGCCTCTTTACATATCTATGAATTTAAATACGCATGCCTGTAGCAATTTCTTTGGCGCTTCAGTGTATGTACAACTCGTAATATTTACTAACGCTGCACAGAAAACGACCTCATGTCCCACCATTACAAAAACAGTAGTAAATGTCGGAAACAGCATATGGTGGTCTGTAGTATACATATCTTCAAGTAATTGTAAAATCGTTCACTAGATTGGAAAGCTGCCCAGGAAGCACTATGTGTTCCTAGGCACTCTCTCCTCCAGGTATTGCACTTTCCCCAGCCGGTGCAACAGATTAGTAGCGTTCGGTCATTTTTTTTTTCAGGAAGGAACGTTTTAACTGCATTTACTCAGTATACTTCTAAACGCATCCTTCACTAATCGTGTATGCGGATAATCGCGTCAGCTTGTCTGATATGATAATGAAGGAACTTTTTCCGAAATATCAACTGATTAACGTGAAACATGCACAGGTTAATGTAGCAAATCATATAAACGAAGGCCTCGAAATTATCACGAACTTTTAGAGTAATTCAAAGAAAATCGCTGAAGTTATTTCTAAATGTGGTCGCCAATTCAAGTGGATGAAAATCTCTTCTCTATTGAAATGATCAATATCAATACCTGATAGTTAAACTGTTCTTTACATGGTTTTCGTTTTATAAATCACTCACGATGAGCCCATTTCAGCATACTGCCTTGCCATTATCAGGTGCTCTGTAGGTAAATAAGTAAGTAAATAAGTAACATAATCGTTGGTAACTATCGTCAGAAAAGTTAGATTACATACGGTTAGTGTTTTTACCCTACATGCAGTATCTTGCTACCATGCGATGTCTTTTTTTAAATTATTTCTCCATAGATGTACGTTGGAGAAGTATTTTGTATGATATTTTTCTCTTCACAACTTTTATGTCAGTGAATCAGCGACATCACATGTCTACATAGTTATCCTTATGAGTAAGTGATGCGAGAAAATTTGGTTTTGTTCATTGTTGTTACAGGTTTGCCTGGAATATGTTTTAGTTTTCGTTCAGATTTTTGAGTTACATTTTTTAATTTTTCGTAATAATTTTGTTGTTGTCTATGAAGATTTAAAAATTCTAAAAAAAGACATGATATGGCAGCAACGATACTACATGGTAAGGTAAAACACCAGCAAATGTATTATAGCTTTTCTGATCACAGCTGCAGAACATAATATTACGACCATCACTTACTTACGTACTTACGTATGATGGAAGTATGCCGAAACGGTCTCATCCTGGGTGATTTGTAAACTAAAAACCATTTAAAGAGCAGAGTATCTGGCTCATACTCATAATAATCATGTCATTAGGGAACATATTTTGCAATGTAGGCCCCAAAGGACAAAAGAAAATCTCTTCATTAGCTAGTTGTCATCACAACAGAAACCTATTACTAACAATGGTAACCACATTTATTTTACGTCGTAAAGATTTTAAGCTGACAAGAAAAACTTGGAAATAAAATGTGGAAATAATCGATACGGAGGTAGTTAAAAGGCCAGTTCGTCAATTAAAATCGAAATTGACACTTCCTGGCAGATTAAAACTGTGTGCCGGACCGAGACTCGAAATCGAGACCTTTGCCTTTCGCGGGCAAGTAAGTGCTCTACCATCTGAGTTACCCAAGCACGAGTCATGTCCCGTCCTCACGGCTTTACTTCTGCCAGTACTTCGTCTCCTACCTTCCAAACTTTACAGAAGCTCTCCAGCGAATCTTGTGGAACTAGCACTCCTGAAAGAAAGGATACTGCGGAGACATGGCTTTGCCACAGCCTGGGGATGTTTCCAGAATGAGACACTTCTGAGACAATCGAAATTGCTTACCCTCACAATCGCATTTACCTGTATATACACAAATCATCAAATTCGCAAATAAAGATTGTATGATGTTACTGTTTTAAAAAGTTATGAAATTCTTGACTCAAGTAATAATGAGCAAAATTGAATTAAGTTACGTCGCAAAAATACGGAACACGAAGTAGCTCACAGAAACACTTTCACGGTAACAGCCATGGTATGAAAAGTCCGGAAGAAATATAGCTTCACTTTTCTGGTATTATAGCGTCTAAAATATTTATTATGTAATGGCACTTTCATTCACATGGTAACTTTCACTGTCTCTGAATGTAATATTGAACAGACTGCCTGACTGACTAACACCTTATTACTGGATAATTTAAGTCCTTCTCCAACAGAACAATTTCGTATTCTATATTTCTGAAATATCTTTGGTTAACTAATTATTAGATATTCATTAATGAAACTCGATTCAAATTACAACAGGAAAGGTACAGGATGGTAGCTCATGTAAAAATCACTGAGGTTAATGATAAAATCGAGTAGTTATAGTTTTACACGACTAGCACTGTTATTCACGTATGGAATCCCAATGAAACCAACCCAGATAGCACTCCGTCTTCAGGCCACGAGTGACCAACCAGGACCATCCGACCGCCGTGTCATCTTCAGTGAAGGATGGGGATAGGAGGGGTGTGGGGTCAGCACACTGCTCTCCCGGTCGATATGATGGTATTCTTGACCGAAGCCGCAACTGTTCGGTCGAGTAGCTCTTCAATTGGCATCACGAGGCTGAGTGCACCCTGAAAAATTTCAACAGCGCATGGCGGCCTGGATGGTCACCCACCCAAGTGCCGACACGCCCGACAGCGCTTAACTTCGGTGATCTCACGGGAACCGGTGTATCCACTGCGGCAAGGCCGTTGTCCCACCCAGATAGGCAAGTGTTAACGCGCCGCTTTCGAGATTCGAAGAGGCGAGCCTGCCTCTATACGAATCCCCCTCGACGACGAAAGCTGGATAGCCACCAAGCGTGAAAGTGGTCTTTAGGTGGTTTGCCACATCCAGTTAGCTTAATAACGGGCTAGTATCCGCGTCCCTCCTCAGTTACACGCTGCGCAAACGTTTAGAACAAAGGTTCTCACTCCAGAAGACAAGATTTACAGTGGATGTAGACAGATGGCGACTCAATTTCCATCCTGGGGGCAGTGATGGAATCAGAAAAGGCAACTTTATATTAGCTGTGATTAACATGGCCACACCCGGTACAACAACACCGACCGCGTAGAGAAACGTGAACAGGCAAGGAAAAAGAAGAAGATAATGATGAAGAAAATGAATAAGAAGAAGGAGACCAATTTTCAATGAAGTTCTCTGGTGTAATTTAGAAAACTTCTAACCTAATCGGGTCCGCACAGTGTGGTTCTGAGAAGTGTTGACATCTGCAACAATGACCCAGTAGCTCCATCACTTACGAGACCACTCTGGTCAGCTGCCGACGGTTTCGAGGTAGGCTGTTGATGTTATCTGAAGCTTAATCCTGCCCGTATACGTTATTCCCTCTGTGCCTCGTAAAATATCACTTTTTGACCTCAGATTGGCCAGCTTCTCGTCTTCCTCGTACTAGAGTGCCAAGGGCGCGTACTCTGCGTGACAAACCGAGGCCCAGAGGCATTTTTACTATCAGTCTACTCTCTGACAAATACAATAACATCTGACTTTTTGTACTGCCATGAACCAGGGTGACAAAATTTTGAGTTAGACACGCTGTTAAAACTGGTTTTACAAAATGCATATAGCATACGAAAAAAATATTTTATCTTCAGATGAAATTTCTAAGTTCAGGAAAGAAAAATGGTTTTCTCTCACAAAATTTGGTAATATATGAGAAAAATATTTCTTAAAAAAATATCACGTTTCTGTTTCAAGGTTCCACCAGCTGAGGAGTCAAGTATATATTTATAGCTGTGCGCAACACATCTTACACAGGGAATTGAATTATAAAACTTTTTCTGTACAATGTTTAAAGTAAGATGATAGGAAACGTAGAGCTGGACATTTGAAAGTAACTTCTACATCTACATTCATACTCCACACGTTATCTGACGGTGTGCGGTGGAGGGTACCTCTATCGGTTCTCCCTTCTATTCCAGTCTCGTATTGTTCGTGGAAAGAAAGATAATCGCTATGCCTCTGTGTGGGCTCTAATCTCTCTAATTTCATCCTCATGGTCTCTTCGCGAGATATACGTATGAGGGAGCAATATACTGCTTGACTCCTTGGTGAAGGTATGTTCTCGAAACTTCAACAGAAGCCCGTACCGAGATACTGAGCGTCTCTCTTGCAGAGTCTTCCACGGGAGTTTATCAATCATTTCCGCAACGCATTCGCGATTACTAATGATCCTGTAACGAAGCGCGCTGCTCTCCGTTGGATCTTCTCTATCTCTATCTGGTACGGATCCCACACCGGTGAGCAGTATTCAAGCAGTGGGCGAACAAGTGTACTGTAACATACTTCCTTTGTTCTTCGACTGCATTCCCTTAGGATTCTTCCAATGAATCTCAGTCTGGCATCTGCTTTACCGACGATTAATTTTATATGGTCATTCCATTTTAAATCACACCTAATGCGTACTCCCAGATAATTTATGGAATTAACTGCTTCCAGTTGCTGACCTGCTATATTGTAGCTAAATGATAAAGGATCTTTCTTTCTATGTATTCGCACCACATTACACTTGTCAACATTGAGATTCAATTGCCATTCCCTTCACCATGCGTTAATTCGCTGTAGATCCTCCTGCATTTCAGTACAATTTTCCATTGTTACAACCTCTCGATATTCCACAGCATCATCCGCGAAAAGCCTCAGTGAACTTCCGATGTCATCCACAGGGTCATTTATGTACATTGTGAATAGCAAAGGTCCTACGACACTCCCCTGCGGCACACCTGAAATCACTCTTACTTCGGAAGACTTCTCTCCATTGAGAATGACATGCTGCGTTCTGTTATTTAGGAGCTCTTCAATCCAATCACACAATTGGTCTGATAATCCATATGCTCTTACTTTGTTCATTAAACGACTGTGGGGAACTGTATCAAACACCTTGCGGAAGTCAAGAAACACAGCATCTGCCTGGGAACCCGTGTCTATGGCCTTCTGAGTGTCGTGGACGAATAGCGCGAGCTGAGTTTCACACGATCGTCTTTTTCGAAACTCGTGCTGATTCCTACAGAGTTGGTTTCTAGTCTCCAGAAAAGTCATTATACTCGAACATAATTCCATTAATGTCCACACCCGAAGGGTTCAGACGAGAGCGATAACGTACGATGGTCACAATTACACATGCATCGCGTCTAGCTTTTGAAATGAATTTCCTAAGAACCGGTTGAAGCATGACGTTTTCGAGCCACAGAGAGTCTTCATTGGCTTCATTGGATCCTCGACACAACGTGGTCTTCTAGGTATTCTGGTGTACTTAGAAAGGCTAGACCACTTTACAGGCATTTTATTATAAAAAAAAAGAAACCAAAATGTAACGAGCAGCCACCTAAATAAGAAAGCAAACTCAATAAACCTTCTATCCTAGTCAACAATATAAATAAAACCTATTGAAAGAAGCAAAGCAATGTCCTTAAGTTTTTAACACACAAAGCAATATCAGAAAATCTGTATATCCTAGGCAAGAGAATAGTCTGTTAGTTTGTATTTGTAATTATACGACTGCGGTCTTTAGTTCTGTCACTGATGTAAACTTTCAAAAATACATTTGTCGCTGAGTTTAAAAACAGCTAATAGCGCCGGCTATTGGTTCGTAGGTGTAGTTCGAAACTAAGAGCGCCAACTAGTGGATTTTCGGTGTATGGTGCAATGATTATTTAACATTTGAATTATTTTTGGGAGATGAGCAGCTAATTTTAGACAATTTTTTTAATTACGGTATCTTCCTTTCGCGATCCGATTATCTATATAAATAAAAATGTAAATGTTCGTTTGTTCAAAATCGTGTATCTCCGAAAGAACGTTGTGTCACAATTTCAAAGTAGTCGGTCAAAAACATTCGGAAATTGGCGATTAAGAGCATCTGCATTTACTATGAAAGCGTAAACGTACATGCTCCTTTCTTCAAAATCTCAAAGCTCCGAAAGTTTCCCACTGATTGCTTTGAAACGTTGATGAAACGTTGCATTCGAATACTGTCGTGTTTCTATACGCCTACTGGAACGGCGTCTGGTATATACGGAAATGTATATGTTATAGAAGAGGAAACAGTACAAAAATTAAAATGTTGATTGTTCAGAATCGTTAATCTCCGGAAGTTCTTGAACAATTGCTTCGAAATTTTGGTACAAACTTTAATTCTAATAATGGAATGCTTTTAGGTACCTAACCACGTAATATACCGATATGTCTATTTTAATACATATGATATACGTATTCACACACATATTATATATACAAAATGTACAGTGTGATTCAGGAAAACGGAAATATTTCCCCTATCCAATAAAACTAGAAATAGTAAATGAAATAAATTGAGTTCATAGTAATTGAAACGTACAAGTTTGCCATTTACGAAACACTAATGGTATTCACGTTTTCTTTAAAAAATTACGTCCTTTAGATGACGTCCTCCTGTATGAGTACATTCGTGAAATCTGCTGTTGAGATTCCTCATTAACCGCTGCAACATCTCAGCTGGGGAATTGCGAATTGCATCACGAATTCTGTGTTTTAACTCATCAAGGGTTCTTGTTAGAGTCGTTTGCTCTTGATGTAGCCCCGCAAGAAAAAAATCACAAACGGATAAAACTGGCGATCTAGGGGGCCAGGGAATGTTACTGAATCGTTTGCCAAACAATTCTCCCACATATGCCACTTATTGGCGTGCAGCGTATGATGTCGCTTCGTCCTGCTGAAACCAGGCTTCTTGAACGTTTCGAAAGTTGTTCAATGCAGGTGTAACGGAAGTTCGTAACATATCCACGGAACGATCGGCATTGACAGTTATTGTGTTTCCCTGTTCATTTGCGAAAAAATACGGTCCGGTAATCCCATGTGGGATTTTTCCTGCCTCGAGATGACTGGGTGTTGTTGTGTCGTCTTCATCATCATCATTCATCCCCATTACGGTCGGAGGAAGGCAACGGCAAACCACCTCCATTAGGACCTTGCCTAGTAAGGCGGTGCGGGTCTCCCGCATCGTTCCCCTATGCTCTGTAAAGAAGCATGGGACTTCATTTACATTTTTTTTTTCAATTCCATGTGATGAAATACCACACCATACTTTCAGTTTACTAGCGTGTAAAGGGAGCTCCTGAACGTAATTAGGTTTTTTGTTTGCCCAGTAACGGTAGTCCTGTTTATTCACATAATCTGTGACACGAAAATGTGCCTCACCTGACATCTACAACTTTTTTAGAAATTCATTGTCATTGTTTACTTTTGCTACCATTTGTTGACAGAATCCTAACCGTAACCGGTAATCGTTGTCCTTCAATTGTTACATCATATGTAGTTTGTACGGATGAAATTTTAAATCAAGATGAAGAATTCTGCGAACACTCTCCCGGGACATTCCAACCACTGCTGCTTGATTACGAATTGAGCGCCGTGGGCTCCGTAAGGCAGACTCGCGTACAGCATCAGTGTTCGCTGGAGAACACACACTTCTTGGTCGTCCTGTTGGTTTCTTCTTAAGGGAGATCCAGTCTCTACGCCGGATATTACTTCTGTTTTACTTGATGACCTTCCGTCTATTACTACGAACTGTGACCTTTCTGACAGGAAATCACGAATCCAGTCGCACAACTGAGGCGATATTCTATTAGGACAGTTTGGTTAGAAGACACTTGTGAGGAACGGTGTCGAAAGCCTTCTGAAAATCTAAAAATATGGAAACAATTTGACACCCCCTGGCGATAGCACTCATTACTTCATGAGTATAAAGAGCTAGTTGTGTTCCACAAAAACGATATTTTCTGAATCCGTACTTACTATGTGTCAGTAAATCGTTTTCTTCGAGGTACATCCTAATGTTGAAATACTCGTACAGCATATGTTCCCAAATCCTTCTGCAAATCGATGTTTACTCCTATTTCCCTTTTTGGGTATTGGTGTGACTTGAGCAACTTTCCAGTCTTTAGGTACGGAAATTTCTGTGAGCGAGTGGTTGTATATAATTGCTAAATATGGAGCTATTTTATGAGCATACTCTGAGAGGAACCTGACTGGTATACCATCTGGAGCGGACGCCTTACCTTTATCAAGTGATTTAAGCTTGATTTAAGCTGCTTCGCCACACCGAAGATATCTACTTCTATGTTTCTCATCTTCGTAGTTGTTCTTGATTGGAATTCGGGAACATTTACTTCGTCTTCTTTGGTAAAGTAGTTCCAGAAAACCATGTTTAATAACTCTGGGTTAGTGGCACTGTCATCAGTGACTTCACCGTTGTTTCGCGCAGTGAAGGTATTGATTGCGTTTTGGCACTGGTGTGTTTTATATATGACCAGAATCTCTTTGGGTTTTCTGCCAGATTCCGTAACAGAGTTTCGTTGTGGAAATTGTTAAAAGCATCTCGCATTGAAGCACGCGCTATATTTCGAACTTCTGCAAAACTTGGCCAATCTTTGAAATTTTGAGTTCTTTTAAATTTCGCATGCTTTTTCCGTTGATTCTGCAACAGCGATATGACACGTTTCGTCTACCATGGGGGATCATGTGCTATATATCTCTGAACTGCCATCGATACAATCTCTTTGAAACCATTCCACATCTCTTCTACGCTTACGTGATCAGATCGGAAGGAGTGGAGACTGTCTCTTAAAAACGCGTTAAGGGCCTTTTTGTCGGATTTTTTTTTTTAAACAGATGTACTTTGCGTTTCTCTTTGGTGGTTGTGGGTGTTACGGTGTTCAGCCTAGTAGCAACTGTCTTGTGGTCGCTAATCCCTGTATTCGTTATGATACTCTCTATTTGGGCAAGATTATTTGCTACTAAGAGGTCAAGAATGCTTTCGCAACTATTTACGTTTCACGAATCCAGTCGCACAACTGAGGCGATATTCCATTAGGACAGTTTGGTTAAAAGACACTTGTGAGGAACGGTGTCGAAAGCTTTCTGAAAATCTAAAAATATGGAGACAATTTGACACCCCCTGGCGATAGCACTCATTACTTCATGAGTATAAAGAGCTAGTTGTGTTCCACAAAAACGATATTTTCTGAATCCGTGCTTACTATGTGTCAGTAAATCGTTTTCTTCGAAGTACATCATAATGTTGAAATACAGCATATGTTCCCCAATCCTACTAGTTGTTGAAAATAATTTTCTGAGAAAGCATTCAGTACAATTTCGGATGAAGTTTTATGCCTGCCGCCGGCTTTAAACGAATAATTTTTCCAACATATCGAGGGTAGACTGAAGTTGCCACCGACTGTAATTGTATGAGTGGGCTACCTATTCGAAACGAGATTCAAGTTTTTTTTCTTTTTTTTTTAACTGTTCAGCAACTATATCTGTTACTATTAGGCACATATTAAAAACTGGTGCCTTCTCTTTTCTTTGTTTTCCATTCAATAACACTGAGCCTTAGTAAAGCGTGGCTGGGTACAGCTAGTGATGAAATAAAGATTATATGTTTCCCCAAGCTACTAAAGTAACCCGTGAAAACCCTCAAAAACTCACCTATAAGGTTTGGAGATTCGCGTGTTAAAACAGACAGACAAAAAGAGAGACAGGACGTTTTTACAGTTTTATTATTACTAGAGGTACAGATGTACATTCTTCAAGATGCTAACTGTGCATTATGCAAGCAGCTTTTCCTTTTGGGCATATCAATAATTTTATTTCATTGTCTTGCTCTACCTGCATGATAAATTTCTCTCCCCCTGCAGGTCAAGTGGCTGAAGGAAGAGCTAGGGTTCCACCACGCCTTCAACTACAAGACGGTGAGCGTAGACAAGGCCATAAAGGAGGTAGCTCCTCAGGGTGTCGACGTCTACTTCGACAACGTGGGAGGGGAGCAGAGCGACGAAGTGATCAGGAACATGCGGCACCGCGGTCGGATTTCCGTCTGCGGCTGCATCTCCGCCTACAACGCCACCAAAGTGCCTATGGCGCCCGTCATCCAGATGCACTTGATAAGGAGCGAGCTCAAGATGGAGGGCTTCATTGTGGCACGGTGGCTGGACCAGTGGGACAAGGCTTTCAAGGAGATGGCGCCGTGGATCAAGGAGGGAAAACTCAAGTACCGCGAGACTGTCACGGAGGGGTTCGAGAAGACGCCACAAGCCTTCATCAACATGCTCAGAGGCGAGAACCTGGGAAAAGCCGTCGTCAAGGTGTGAGATCGTTCGTCTGTGTAGATGGAATTACAGGCCACATCTAAAACCAATGCATGCTAACACCACGCAAATTTAGTCGCGTAATCTAAATTAATCATCAGCACGAATCACAGTAGGTCTCAAGCCACATTGTGTTTTGGCCAAATGAATAGCGTAACTGACTTTGTAGAGCTTCTGTATGCATTTTTAATAACCTCGATCATTCTGTGCTCCGCAGCTGAATAACGAACATTTCAATAAAAACCACCACTGCTGTTTTTCAGGTACGTTTATTATTACGATACAGTCCATTTCACTCCAAATGAACATCTCCAGGTGACCTGCAGATCAACAAGATAATTTTACTGAAGTTGCTGATATTTCACCCTCTTTCTCGGTCCACGTTCTCCTCCTTACCCCTGTCTACGTCCATTTCCTGCTCTCCCCTCTCTGTCCTTGTACTCTTCCCACCTCTCTCTGACCTTGAGAATTGTTTATTGTTACTGCGAAAGATACGTTTGTTGAAAACTGAAATCACTTAAAATGAAAGGGTAAGACGGTTGGGATCATTGGTGTATCGGGTACCGGAGACATTTCTCCAGCTTCTGGTTCTGTGAGGATCATTGCTTCAGTAACAGGAATTTGCGTTGGCTTAATCTGTGAACAGGTAGGGTTGTAAAGTGTCGAACGATTCAGCTTCCATAGTACCAATAATAGGCCGAAAAGCGATAAATACAACTTCACTGTTTTCCTTTAAAAACTGACGACGCGGACGAAAGCAAAACAGCACGTTGCTGAGCATATAGCTTTCGTTTAAAATTATACTCAAGGAAGAAAAATATATATGGGAGACACAATTTAGCTAGTGGGTGGAATAACCTGCCATCGTGGTTGAAACGGACTGCTAGAAAATGTTAAACCGCTCTTTCTCACAGCACAGCACAAAATTTCGTGTCTTTAATAGAAAAACTGTAAAACATTGTTTAAATAAAGTATACAGCTTATGCCTGTCTTAATGTATATTAGAATATTATGTAAAAGTTTGAAGGAATTCAGTGAAGAATTCTTCGAGACTCTTGGAATAACTTGAAAGACACATTTTAATTGGCAATGAGCATTTGAGCAAGTAGAAACTCATGGACCCACATATGTCCGTGCAATACCGCATTTTGGCGTCTGCAAGTGCTTGACTTCGCCAGCGTTAACAACGTGATGGACTAACTTCTGTGCTAAGTAACTCTGATACGGCAAAATGTATCAAACCTCAAACCTTTCGTCTTAACAGTTATTTCTCAGGAAAACCTGCTCTGCAAAACGGTTACAAGCTTTTCAGACTCTCACTCGCTCTCTCTCTCTCTCTCTCTCTCTCTCTCTCTCTCTCTCTCTATATATATATATATATATATATATATATATATATATATATATATATATATATAGGGTTGTCCATTGATCGTGACCGGGTCAGGTGTCTCACCAAGTAAGTGTCAAACGAAAAACTACAAAGAACAAAACTTGTCTAGCTTGAAGGGGTAAACCAGCTGGCGCTATGGTTGGCCTGTCAGACGGCGCTGCCATAGGTCAAATGGATATCAACTGCGTTTTTTTAAATAGGAACCCCCATTTTTATTACATACGTAAGGAAATATGAATGTTTTAGTTGGCCCACTTTCTTCGCTTAGTGATAGATGGTGCTGTAATAGTCACAAGCATATAAGTACGTGGTATCACGCAACATTGAGCCAGTGCGGGCGGTATTTTCTTCGTATGAGTGAGCTTCAAAGTGATGGTGCTCAACTGACCGCTCTGGCAATAACTACTCACGACAGCATATCAGGTCCCACATTGCCCACACTGAGAGTAGCCCACATAACTGCTGGTGTGATCGTATTGTTTGGCGGATATACTACTTCACTCATTGTTCTCGGTATGCTTCACCAGCAGCGCAGGTTACTGAGTCATCATCGTTTTCCTCGTAGCTGGCGGCTTCAAAAATGGTTGAAATGGCTCTGAGTACTATGGGACATAACATCTGATTCCCCTAGAACTTAAAACTACTTAAACCTAACTAATCTAAGGACATCACACACATCCATGCCCGAGGCAGGATTCGAATCTGTGACCGTAGCGGTAGCGTGGTTCCAGACTGAAGCGCCTACAACTGCTCGGACACACCGACCCGCCATGGGTTCCAGGTGGTGACCATAAAAGCTATGAGCAGTTCATCTACGTTACTGAGAAACAAAGGTCTTCTACGGTAATCTGTTTGTTTTCCATACGTTGGGAGGTGGTTCTATGTATCGAAACAAGAAAAATTTGTTTAGTATATAGGGGTTCTACGATGCATACGTTAACAGATACGAGTTCTTGTCAAGTGGAACAGATGTGTTTCACATTAGTGGAGATGAACAAATGCCCATAACTCTGAAGGTATGCACTTTAGAGCCTATATTTACTGGACTTGCTTCGTTCATTTGGTCCATACCATCTCCTCCCATAATATGGAAAGCAAAGAGATTGCAGTTGAAGAGGTTTGTATCGAAGATCAAGTAGAGCTCACAGCTCTTAATGTATGCATTTTGGAACCCTTATTCACTATGTTTCTTTCTCAAAGGTATGCGTGTACACCATTCATTATGATACTCCAAGGATTTATGTATTGCATACAGTCAAAGTATAGAGTCTGTGTCTGCCCATATGCTTACTAGGGCATTGTCTAAAAACTTGAAGAATATCAGTCAAGAACTTTCCTAGATTTTCAAAACAAATTTAAACGACGCCTTGTCTTTACACAGTAGTGTTGATTAACTCACACCGACAGTTCGCCAACAGAGTTCTTACTAATTCTCACAAATTGGCAGAAATGTGCCAGTCACGCGACAGAAGTCTTGAGAGGCAATGACATTACCAGTGGCAACAGAAAGATGTACGTGAACAGCACCACCTGGAATCCATGGCGGGTCGGTGTGTCCGAGCGGTTCTAGGCGCTTCAGTCTGGAACCGCGTGACCGCTACGGTCGCGGATTCGAATCCTGCCTCGGGCATGGATGTGTGTGATGTCCTTAGGTTAGTTAGGTTTAAGTAGTTCTAAGTTCTAGGGGACTCAGATCTTATGTCCCATAGTGCTCAGAGCCATTTGAACCATTTTTGAAGCCTCCATCCACGAGGAAAACGATGATGACTCAGTAACCTGCGCTGCTGGCGAAGCATACCGAGAACAATGAGTGAAGTAGTATATCCGCCAAACAATACGATCACACCAGCAGTTATGTGGGCTACTCTCAGTGGGGGCAATGTGGGACCTGATATGCTGTCGTGAGTACTTATTGCCAGAGCGGTCATTTGAGCACCATCACTTTGAGGCTCCCTTGTTTGTTACAGAATTAGTTCCTTACCATTTTAAGTAAACAGACACTCAGCGAAATATGCATATACAAACACCAAAAATGTTTTGCATATCCTCGGTTCCATGAGTTCCGGAACTTGTACAGAAATTGGAATGGAGATCAACATAAACATCATTTCCGCCCTTTTTATAGCTTATGAAAACCACACATTGCATGTTGTACCACCATACCGCCAGACCTTCAGAGGTGGTGATGCAGATTTCTGTATACACCGGCACCTCTAATACCTAGTAGCACGTCCTCTTGCATTGATGCACTCCTGTATTCATCGTGGCATACTACACATAAATTCATCACGTTGTCCCACTCCTTAACGGCGATTCGGCTTAGATCCCTAAGAGTGGTTGGTGGGTCACGTCGTCCATAAACAACCCTTTTCAATCCATCCCAGGCATGTCCGATAAGTTTCATGCCTGGAGAACATGCTGGCCACTCTAGACGAGCAATGTAGTTATCCTGAAGGAAGTCATTCACAAGATGCGCACGATGTGAGCATGCATTATAAACATTAACTTTTCAGTGGAATGGGAGTAATTATGTGAGTGTGAGTTACAGACTTTTACTTTTGACTAAACTTGGGGTACTTATTTGACTTTGGTTTCAGTGATGGATTTTGTGAGAGAGTGATTTATTTGAGGCAGATGCTAACTGTAATTATTAGCTGCAGATTTATTTATATTCATGTGTATTCTGGATAACGGCTCTTATTTTACATCGTCATTGATGCTGGAATACTGAACATTCGACCTCTGAAATTTTGCTCGACCGCCATTCCGTATGCACTGCTCCCCTCACAGTGTATATATTAATTATTTTTAACTGATTTTTCTGCAGAATCTGTAATTTCTGTCAGGCCATCATTCAAACATGTGTCAAAATAATTTATAAATATTTATTTGGTGTGAAATACAAACCACTGGTGTCGTAAATATCATTATTCCTAAAGTCATTTTTACTTTTTTACATTCATCAAAAAAAGTTTTGCATCACCCCAGTTCCCAGAACTCTTGTAGATAGACGTTGACTGTGGATATTGTATCACAGACGCAGTCCCTTTGACTATTCAGACATATCACTAAACCCGCCCAAAGATATAAACATCCAAGCATGAGCAGCGCGTATTTGACAGAGGGGGGTCCGACAGCCGATCAGTTCCAGTCATCCCACCAGGAAGGAGGTACACGGCTCTTGTTGTCTATACTTCAGTCATGTCTAGACGATCAGTACCGCGGTTCGATCGTGTCCACATTGTTACCTTGTGCCACGAAGGGCTCTCAACAAGGGAAGTGTCCAGGCGTCTTGGAGTGAACCAAAGCACTGGTTCTCAGACACAGAGAGAGAGGAACTGTCGATGACATGTCTCACTCAGGCCGCCCAAGGGCTACTACTGCAATGGATGACCGCTAAGTACGGATTATGGCTCGGAGGAACCCTGGCAGCAACGCCACAATGCTGAGTAATGCTTTTCATGCAGCCACAGGACGTCGTGTTACTGTTAGTTACACAAAACACACAAACCTTTATTTTCCTAAGACCCATTTAATAACATATTGCCTTAAAGGATCAAATTGAAACAATACAGCTGAATACCTAGTTAAGAAAACCTGCAGTACCTCCTGGGCTGTTCCAAAACCAGACCAAAAACAAGAACGACTGAAGGCCTGAACACAAGTTATAAAAATTGCTTTAAAGAATACACGCAGCTGACAGACTTATTAAAAAAAAAGTACTCCACGTAAATACACGGCTGAAGGCTACACTGTAGACATTGAACCACACAGGGCTTAGGTACTGGATAATAAGAACTTCAGATAGAGCAAATTTTTTAAACAAATTTAGTTTTAAGACAAATCAATCTTCAAATTTTGATTTAAGTCGGCTGAAGGCCTTATTTTAAAATTAAAATAAACTAATTAATGGATGGCTGAAGGCCTCGCACAGTTCATCAGACCAAAATGAAAATCACAATATAAAAACAACAGAACAGTGGTGCTCAGACGTGTTCCAAGAGTCGGCCTGAGGAAGTAGCTGTAACATAAGAAGATGTGCGACAGGCAGCCAAGAGTAAGGTTAAGTAATCGGATGGCAACATGACCCAGGGACGGCTGAATGACCAACCAACAATATAATCAGAATGAGATTTTCACTCTGCAGCGGAGTGTGCGTTGATATGAAACTTCCTGGCAGATTAAAACTGTGTGCCCGACCGAGACTCGGACTCGGGACCTTTGCATTTCGCGGGTAAGTACCATCTGAGCTACCGAAGCATGACTCAGGCCCGGTTCGCAGGAGAGCTTCTGTAAAGTTTAGAAGGTTGGAGACTAGATACTGGCAGATGTAAAGCTGTGAGGACCGGGCGTGAATCGAGCTTCGGTAGCTCAGATGGTAGAGCACTTGCCCGCGAAAGGCAAAGGCCCTGAGTTCGAGTCTCGGTCGGACACACAGTTTTAATCTGCCAGGAAGTTTTAACAATATAATTAATTCCCTTCGGCACGACGAACAGTACGACAATGGAAAATATCAGCCAAGGACGAAGATACGAGTAGCACTATGTCTTCAAAACTGGCGTCCAACACCAGCCAAGGCACAATAGCCATTCTTAAGAAAAAATATGAACAAAGTACTAAAATACTGTCGAACTACACGCTGTGCTGGACAGCATCAACACGGCGAGGAAAAACGCACTGTCAGAAAACTACGCTAATGGCCAGGGCCGGTAATGGGGCGATAATGGCCACAAGGCAGAAAATACCGCTGATGCACTTCACTGATAAGTAACAACCAATTTAATAGTTAAAGACCATACAGGAAGACGGATGCAAAATTACGCCGACTCCAGAACACAATACGTTGCTGCTAGCTGGAAAGCCCCAGGAATCAACAACCGCCAATGAACGAAGAGATGTCACAGCAGCTGAGGTTTCATAACAGGTTAACTGACCACTCAACTTCAGTGTCCAGGTTCGGTGGGAAACGAACTTTCTACACTCCTGGAAATGGAAAAAAGAACACATTGACACCGGTGTGTCAGACCCACCATACTTGCTCCGGACACTGCGAGAGGGCTGTACAAGCAATGATCACACGCACGGCACAGCGGACACACCAGGAACCGCGGTGTTGGCCGTCGAATGGCGCTAGCTGCGCAGCATTTGTGCACCGCCGCCGTCAGTGTCAGCCAGTTTGCCGTGGCATACGGAGCTCCATCGCAGTCTTTAACACTGGTAGCATGCCGCGACAGCGTGGACGTGAACCGTATGTGCAGTTGACGGACTTTGAGCGAGGGCGTATAGTGGGCATGCGGGAGGCCGGGTGGACGTACCGCCGAATTGCTCAACACGTGGGGCGTGAGGTCTCCACAGTACATCGATGTTGTCGCCAGTGGTCGGCGGAAGGTGCACGTGCCCGTCGACCTGGGACCGGACCGCAGCGACGCACGGATGCACGCCAAGACCGTAGGATCCTACGCAGTGCCGTAGGGGACCGCACCGCCACTTCCCAGCAAATTAGGGACACTGTTGCTCCTGGGGTATCGGCGAGGACCATTCGCAACAGTCTCCATGAAGCTGGGCTACGGTCCCGCACACCGTTAGGCCGTCTTCCGCTCACGCCCCAACATCGTGCAGCCCGCCTCCAGTGGTGTCGCGACAGGCGTGAATGGAGGGACGAATGGAGACATGTCGTCTTCAGCGATGAGAGTCGCTTCTGCCTTGGTGCCAATGATGGTCGTATGCGTGTTTGGCGCCGTGCAGGTGAGCGCCACAATCAGGACTGCATACGACCGAGGCACAAAGGGCCAACACCCGGCATCATGGTGTGGGGAGCGATCTCCTACACTGGCCGTGCACCACTGCTGATCGTCGAGGGGACACTGAATAGTGCACGGTACATCCAAACCGTCATCGAACTCATCGTTCTACCATTCCTAGACCGGCAAGGGAACTTGCTGTTCCAACAGGACAATGCACGTCCGCATGTATCCCGTGCCACCCAACGTGCTCTAGAAGGTGTAAGTCAACTACCCTGGCCAGCAAGATCTCCGGATCTGTCCCCCATTGAGCATGTTTGGGACTGGATGAAGCGTCGTCTCACGCGGTCTGCACGTCCAGCACGAACGCTGGTCCAACTGAGGCGCCAGGTGGAAATGGCATGGCAAGCCGTTCCACAGGACTACATCCAGCATCTCTACGATCTTCTCCATGGGAGAATAGCAGCCTGCATTGCTGCGAAAGGTGGATATACACTGTACTAGTGCCGACATTGTGCATGCTCTGTTGCCTGTGTCTATGTGCCTGTGGTTCTGTCAGTGTGATCATGTGATGTATCTGACCCCAGGAATGTGTCAATAAAGTTTCCCCTTCCTGGGACAATGAATTCACGGTGTTCTTATTTCAATTTCCAGGAGTGTACCTCCCGCAGGTAGCGCCTCACAATCCGACTGTGCATGCACACCGCCAGCAGTCCTGGCCTGACCTCGCGCCGCGGAGACTTCCTCGCTGCTCCGTCCCAACCGACAGACTGCCACACACACCACCACACAGAAATATAACGGCCACACCAAACACGGTACAAAGCACTAGTATCGATAAGCGCTGCTGCTGCCACTGACAGAGGCAAGTCAGAAACTCATTATTGCAGTAACTCAGGGAGAAAGACGCCACTCGATTGTGACAAAATACAAAAGAACAAACGGGATCAACGCGAGCTACTGAATATACTAATTGGCTAATGTCGAATTGATTTAAGTTAGAAGATATTAGTTCTCTTTTTGGCCACTAGATGGAAATCTTGCGCTGTGCAATGTTCGTATGGCATTCATACTGTTATTTGACAAGCTGTAAAGTGAGTGAACAGTATGGCTACCGGGAACAGAGACCATGCACTGTTAGTGAAACTGTTTTATGTGAATGGCAGCAATTGCAGTGCACATTAAAATAAGATCGCTGGCTGAAAGTTCTGTGGAGAGGCTCGATGTCATTAAATGGTTCAATTAAGATGATAATGAAATTTGAAAACACAGGTGACTCTGGTGAGGGACCCGAATAAGGGAGTCTTCCTATCCGGTGGAACTTATTAACGAGGTTGCTGTTGCTGTAACTGACAAGCAGCAAGTGTCCTGTGTAGTGTTAGTGCTCATGCAGTGTCACGAAAATGATTCATCCCACAGTCAACGGCACGGAAGCTTTTGCGGTCTTTATTACACTGTTACCCTGTACAAGATCCAGACAGTGGAACTACTGAAATCACGTGATTCACAGAAGCATTCTCAACTTGCTCTTCGGTGTTTTGCATATACCAAGATTGATGACATGTGGCCAGGCAACTTCTTATGAAGTGAAAGGTGAATTGTAGACTACAGGATGCAGTGGATACACAGAGCTGCCGAGTTTTGGATGCTGTTAAACAGAGCGTCGGATAGGAAGGGCTACTGCTCTTGCTGTATATGATTGTGAGGGTTGGTGTGGATTCACAAGCACCTGTCCTCCAGGTCCATTCTTCTTCGGAGAGTATGTACACAGAAGACCTATCAAATGTTCTCTCACATTTGCACATTATCGATACCTCCTTCTAGTGCACATGATTCCTGCTTTGGAAGAGCAGAACTATGTGGAACTCCCTGTTTTCATTCATGATAGTTAATAATAGAACCAACATTATGCCTTTCTCACTTGTTTGATGTTTTCTACCCATGTCCCATTCCTAATCCATATACGTATATGGAAAAATTTCTACTCGTCTTTCTTGCATCCATAAGGCCAGATTTGCACCTGTTGGCCAAAATTACGAAATTGAAAATATTTTCAAGCGTAATTTGGTTTTACCAAACCCTGCTGTCATACTATAATCACAGCCCACCCCATAGTACCAGAAATAGCTGAAATGCAAGCGCAGCTGCTAAATATTTGGTGCAAATCTACATGCATGGCACAACTGTTTTAATGTACAACAATGAAAGACTACAAATATAAAGGAAATCATCTCTGCAATTACGCAATAGCTACACTAATTACACAAACTACAAGAAAAAAATCAGAAGATTCCAGTGAGGTATCCTCGGCTATGGGTCGACATATGAAACGTCCCCTTAGAACAAATTTATACACGACTGTGCTTAAACTGACACACAATATTTTTAGCGCAACGCAATCTCACTTTCAATAATCCCTACAAAAGAATGGCCCTGACTAACATTAACCTATACGTTTCACAAATCACTTACCTCACCAAAAATCTTCATTACTCGAACTACTGCAATACAGCGAGCGCCACTACTGCCAGCTAAATAAAAGATTCAAACTATGGAAGACACTAACTACTGACAGGCATAGTTAGCAAATGAAAGATTTTGATAGAGAACAAACAATGTATTTACCTTAATAGTGTTGAAAAATCATAATATACATAGCACTTCATAATATCCAGTATTACAAATTTCAAAACTCCGCCATCTCTCTCCCCACATCCACCACTGCTGGCGGCTCACCTCCAACTGCGCAACGCTACGCATTGTTAACAGCCAACTGCCCAACACTACAATGGCAGACAACAATGCAAACTAGCCACAGACTGCACACAGCACAGCCAGTGATTTTCATACAGAGCGCTACGTGGCGATACCAATAAGAAAACCTAAAAAGCCTACTTACATAGCCCCCATGCTCCTCACAAAAAATTTTACAAATTGTTTTGGACACTGGCCAATACAGATTTGAAAAAAATTTTCATAATGACAATAACAAAGAAATCAAATGCACACACTTATCGATACAATGTTGGTCAAAAGCTAAAATTTTCTCACAGTCCATAAAGACAGTCCTGATCGTTCATCACAGTAAAATTGCAGTGTTTTACTCAAAGTCTGAGGAGTAAAAGAAAATGCACACGGAAGTAGTGGATTTCCATGCAGTCTTGAAGAAGTAGTGTTGTCCTTCCAACGGATAGACAGTGCTGACTCTTGACATGCAGACAGGTAATGGACCACAACAGAGCAAACCCACTGCAGAGTCAGTCGAAGTTTTGAAGAATATTGGTAGGTAGGTCATCACAGAGCAGACCCACTGTAGTCCTGGTAGAGAGTATGGTATTGGTGGGCCACCAGAGGTGCAGTCCCACTGCAGTCCTTGTAGAAATAATGGTACTGGTAGGCCATCAAAGATTTCGACCCACTGTAGTCCTTGTAGAGACGGCCAGCAGCCATCTGTTGCGACTGTGCAGTTGCACAATCACCATCGAAGAGTCTTGCGGACAATATAGCAAGTCCATAACCACCACTTGTGCACTCGCAAATTTTTTTTTATATACCCTTAGAACCAGCAATGCTGTTATCCAGTCCCTTGCTGAATTATTAACACACGTCCAAACAATATATTGTGCATATACTATGACCAACAGAAATATGTGCAGTGAAATGAATGCTTACAAGTTAGTTAATTTGATGAACTGGTGTCATTTACAATTTTATAACATGAGAATACAATAACAAAGGTACAAAATACATCATTAAAGAACATAACAATACAGATAACATTTGTACTAATAAGGGATTTACAAAAGAATCGAAATAACATATACATCAGTGTTACAGGAACTATGACATAAGTACATACATAAGAGATCAGAATAACTTTTGAAACATCAACTTCACATATGAGCAACAAAACAGAAGAGCTAAATAAAGTCTAATTATTTTTACAAAATAAATAACATAGTATTACAAAAATTCTACAACATAACTCTCATCAGCTAAACGCATAAAGACAGGAAAAACACAAATACACAAGGGTACACAAACACATAGCGGAATAACTCAAAAGGTAAGGACAGGCTTCGTTTTCAGTGTAACATTTGGTATTGCAGTCCAACCCAAAACTTCATTCCATAGATCTTTCATCTTATTTCAACACTTGTTTCCACCAAAAAATCCCATCCAAGCATGCTTTCTGTATTTATATGTTCACATATTTCTTACCTCATTATTTATTTTCCATTACCTTACCTCATCTCTAATTTCCAAGAAAATCCTACCTAAACCTGTTGTCTCTAAACCCTACTTTTTGTTAATATCCTCTTTCAAAATACTTTTTTGGCCAAACCATTTCCTTATAGCTTCTCAATGCATTTCTTCCAATTCATCACAACTCGTTCTCTTATATAGCCTACCCCATCTTAAGCTAACTTAAATCTAAAATGCTAAACTAGATGCTAAACTAAGGGACGAGGCAATGCAGCAGCACAAAACAATTAACACAGACAGCAATGACAAAAAAATGGAATTTGGCAAAGCAAGCAGCAGTAAATGTAATAACGTGTATCTAAACATGACAAACCCACAAGCAGAAAAAATAATACACTAAAGACAACAATGCAGATAAGGGAAATGTATATTCACATCATAATGTCTATGTAAATTACCAAGTACTTGAAGAGAAAATTATGTATGCAGTTCCTGTGAAGGGAAATGTCTTTTTGTGCTCCCTCATTTTTTTGGAAGTATATCACAAAATTATTATTTACTGGATCTGTAGACAGAAAATATTTATATTAGTACATCTATAAAATTTTCTTTTAACCAATGCTGCAGTGGAGCTAGATACTAGATATTAAACAAAATGAACAATCTCTCAACTACAAAAATGACAGATATAAAATGTTTCTCATCATTTCATTAGGCATTTTAGTAAATATCATAAATTACGAGCTCACCAGTGTAATCATATGTTTTCAAGTTTGAGCGTGTCGTATTTGCGAAGCTTTCTACAAAGAAATGTCAATAGCAAGGATAATGGCCTCCTTTTTTCTCCACCTGTGCGTCTGAAAGTTACACACTAATGACTTTTTTCCAGGCAACTGTCGCGCAGCTGGGTGCCCATGACGCATTACGTGAAGGTGGTCACTTAACTTTCTTACCGAAATATTTACGACACCAGTTTGCACTACAGTGACAGTCTCATATAAAATTTTACAGGTCGAGAATTTGCGTTACAAATGTGTAGACACAAAATCCTTTAAATATAATAGTGTCCAAAAAATTTTCGTTGGCATTGTGATACATTCACGCATTTACACACATTTCATAACTCTTTAAAGTACGATTCTTCGTTTCCATCATCCTTTTTCAGAAGTCAGAGTGCCTAACCACTACTCCTTATTCCTTACCTTATTACGCATATACATATTTCATCATAATAAATACATAGCATAAGCAGATTCCTCATATAGCATCATCTCATTGATCATAAACATACCTCAACAGCATAATACACATCATCGCCGTAATAATAACATCATAACAGATCAATCACATCTCAAAATCGTCGTAGCTTTCTGAATATTTTAAAACCTAAAAAAAATTCTGTGCTCATTTCAAAAGTGTCATCTACCTCAAACGTACTTTAAAAATCATGATCCCATACCAAATACATCATTCAAAGCTCTCATAGTATCACAATGGTTCTGAAAAAATATGAACAGTTCACAAAGTACAGACAAATACAATTTCATAAGTGTGAAGTTATCCAACTGTGTAATTACGTAAACATGTGACACTGACGTAGTAAAAAAAATGTTTGTCTCTTTCAGTTATATGATCAGATAGCTGTGTAATTATGTGTTAGAGAAATATGGTACCGATGTGTAAAGTTGTGTAAGCAAATACCATATTAGCTAGGACTCCTTGTGCTTGCCGAACACATGATACACAAAGTAAGCGTGTACCCTCTGAAGATTAATGTAATTATACACTCAGGTGTTACAGATTACAGCAATGGAATGCAATGTATCACAGAAAACTTTCTTTGTAATTCAAAAATCTTTAAAAATAATGTTTTAAGTACAAAATTAATCACTCAAATGCGTGTCCTGTAGCGCTAAATTGTGCGTGTTGTTGCAACATAATCTCTGTCATTACTTAAGGGTAGAAAATGTGCCAAGTGTGGTAATTATCGTCGTCCATAAGCAAAGTTCTGTGGAAGTCAATGTACTTACCTTGTAATAAACATAAGCGAAATGCTATGCGTATAGGTATCGTAGTTATTATGCTTATTGCCGTGATGAAGAAATTACTGTACTGTAATGTATTGTTGTGCTACATAAAAGTCTGTCTCAACAGCTATACCCCAAATTTACTACCAAAACATGTTTTACTTTCCAGAATAATACATAAAAACTGTGCAGATATAAAACAGATACACCGCAAAAGCAACAATATAAATTGTGTCACATATTAGTAGCGTCATGATTTAATCGTGTAGCTGTCAAAGAAACCAAATACTAAGTCATCTTTAATCTCACAGAAAGTACTTCAAATAAAGAATGTCTTATCAAGTAAACCAAAATGTTGCATTAAAGTCTCATTAGCAGTATATGTTCTAAGTATGTAAGCCTTATAGTCGTTACATAATTGTACAACTAACAAGCAAGAATGTACAAATAACAACACTGTGTCATCTGTTCATTATAACAATGCATTCGTAATTTCTGTTTAAAAATGTTCTCTTGGTTCCTGACTGGATATTTAACTTCAAAACATTGTTGCATGTTAACAGTTTCTCAGTGTGACAAATTGTACTAGTAGTGTGAAGTGAAAAGTTTTATGGCAAAGACTAAGTTAAAAACCATATTACTTTTCAATAAACAGTTTTACATGTGAAATGTGGTGCAATCCTTTACTCTTCATAGTACTCAGAGTTTCAACTTAAATGCAATTATCATGCGGTATACATCGGTAAAGAATACTGGAATTTTTCTCAAGGTTAGCGTCTATGTTATTTTTCTCTGAGCCAGCCGGCGCACGTGGCTTCCTGCGGTGCAAGCCATTGTCTGCTATCTCTTTGTTGGCGTGCATCGTTATTGGGATTAGGAGACCTAACTTCTACAAATTCACTTTGTCGAGACGGCCCAGCCCTGTTTGAATCCCACCAGTTATGATGAAATTCAGGTCTGTCATTATGATTATATCGTCTATCGTCATGTCGGTAGATTTCATAGTTTCTTTATTGTCTGTCACGTGGTGGAAAATTTCTCCCTGAATCATAACTGCACGCTGGACCGCTGCGTCTAAAGTTATTCTGTCTCCCTTGATAATAATTATTTTGGTTCCCATATTGTCTGTTTTTCTGATTGTCTCTGTGATAGTCACTACCGCGGAGAGGCGATCTTTCCATGTATATATTACTACTCTGCCAACAGTTGTCATACGGGTGGTGTCTGGTTTGGTCACGATTTGTGTTGCGAGAATAGCCTTGTTGTGTCCAGTTATTATTTCTTTCATCGTGGAATTGTGACGGATGTGACCTGTAATTGTTGTGTTCCTGTTTTCGCGTTCCGCGATTGTCAGTGTCAATTTCCAATTCTTGTAAGAGTCCCAGAAAAGCTTCAATATCGTCTTTGCAACGTCCTGCCAAAAAATATGTCGTAAATGTTCAGGTAGTTTGATTAAGCAAATGCAGATGAGTTCTGAGGGGCTGTATGATGTGCAACATGTCTTCAAAATACTTCACAAGACTGGAAAATTCAGATTGTTCAAAATGTTTCATCATTATGATGCTATGATTTACTCGGTCTTGTGTAGCTAGAGACTAATAAGCTGAGAGGAAGACATGATAAAATTCTCCTTCACTGTGACAGTCGTGAATGACCGATCGCATTCTCACAGCTGGTTCATTCTCTAAGTAGGCACACATAAATTCTAATCTATGCTCTAATGACCAGTTGTGAGGAAAACAATGAGAGAACTGATGAAGCCACGCTTGTGGATGAATGTCGTTGCCAGAATTCTTAAACGTTTTGAATTTATGAGTAGTAATGAACTGCTTATAGTCAAAATCATCGTGTCGGCGAGTCGCATATCGGTCATTGTTACGTCGTGTCGGCGGTTCCATCTCAAAATTCGGTGCACCTTGCCAATTTCTTTCATAATTTCCGAAATGCCCTGTGTTATTATTTTGCGGCTTTTCCGTATTCCTAAGTCCCTCTTCCCGTGTTGGAGCGCGAGTGTCCTCTGAAATATGTAATTTTTGTATTACTTGTTCCAACTGATCTTGTACTTCCCGGATTTCTCTTTTGTGTTGCATATTAATTTGATTCTGATTTTGTTTGAATTTCTTAATTTGTTCATATACTTCTGTGTCAGTGATGGCTACAGGTCTTGTGTCATTCAGATCATCATCTACCTTTGTAGATAAGTTAGTGAACTGATCCGAAAGTTCAGCTACTTTCTCCGATAGTGTACTTATTTCCTCAGTGTGTTTTTCTGAACCACGTTTCAGAGTGTCCATTTGTGTTGAAATCGTATCTACAGTGCCCTTTAAGTTTTCCTGAGTTCTTGCAAGTTGCATAACCGAATCGGTAGATGCAACTGAGTCAATTTTAGCTTGCAAGGTCTCATGATTTTCGTGAACAATAGTTTGCAGTTCTTTTATGGCTGCTTCGTGATTCTGTAGTGTATTTTCATGCCGCGAAACAATAGGTGGAAATACTCACAAATTTGTGTTTTTACGTCATTACAGACTTTTTGACATTTCGATTCGATTTTATGTAACTCAGTAGTTAAATCTTCACGTGTTTGTTCAAGCGTGGTGTGAAGATTTTGTTCCTTTGCGTCTAACTTTTGAAGATTTTGTCCATTTGTTTCTGATTTTGTTCAAGTGTTGTGTCTAACTTTTGTAGCCTTTGTCCCATTTGTTGCATTAACTGTAATAACAATGCACTGGTGTCTGAAACATGTTCCTCAGTGCTATTCGGCAGCGCATTTGAAACGGCAATATTCGCATTTTGAAAAGCAGAAAATGTGTCTTGACTTACTTGGGAAAACGGTGAGAACGCAAAACCTGAATCTACAGTTTTTGCAAGATTGTGTCCTGTCATTTCGGATTCCTGAGGCGAGCTGTTGCCGACCGATCGATCGATAATTCTTCCCTCTTCACTATTTGTTTCACTGTCTACGCTATTATTTGCCACCCGCTCCATTTCCCTATGCACAATTACCAAATTACTACTTTGAATGTCTGTGAATTCATTACACAGTGGTACTGATAAGCTACGCTCGTCGTCACTATTATTTCTCAGTTTACTTTGGAGCCTAGTGTTACGTTTTTCATACGTCATAATTATGACGTATTTCGCACGATAACACAGAAAAGCACAATTTGATGAGGAAAATAAGAATACACATTAACATAGCACTGAAAATAATATCTAGTTAATTGCAAGCGCAGCTGCGAAATACTTGGTGCAAATCTACATGCATGCCACAACTGTTTTACTGTACAACAATGAAAGACTACAAATATAAAGGAAATTCTCTCTATAATTACGCAATAGCTACACTAATTACACAAACTACAAGAAAAAAATCAGAAGATTCCAGTGAGGTATCCTGGGCTAAGGGTCGACATATGAAACGTCGCCTTTGAAAAATTATAAATGACTGTTCTTAAACTGACACACAATATTTTTAGCGCAATGCAATCTGACTTTCAATAATCATTACAAAAGAATGGCCCTGACTAACATTAACCTATTCATTTCACAAATCACTTACCTCACAAAAATCTTCGTTTCTCGAACTATCGCAATACAGCGAGCGCCACTACTGCCAGCTAAATAAAAGATTCAAACTCCTGAAGGCACTAACTACTGATAGGCATAGTTAGCAAAAGAAAGATTTTGATAGAGAACAAACAATGTATTTACCTTAATAGTGTTCAAAAGTCATAATACATATATTAGTCCATGAATCCAATATTACAAATTTACTCTTTCTGTTGGACACACGTCCAGATAGTCCACTTTCAAAATTCCGCAATCTCTCTCCCCACATCTACCACTGCTGGCGGCTCACCTCCAACTGTGCAACGCTACGCGCTGTTAACAGCCTACTGCCCAACACTACAATGGCATACAACAATGCAAACTAGCCACAGACTGCACACAGCACAGCCAGTGATTTTCATACTGAGCGCTACGTGGCGTTACCAATAAGAAAACCTATACAGCCTACTTACAAGGCCTTCAAGAGATAGTATAAGGGACGGCTTCCGAGTTCGGTAGCAATGAATTCCGTGTAGGCATCATAGTTGCAATGGGAGTAGTCTCCGATGTGTTTGTAGAGACAGGAGTCGGTACGCAGGTACATCAAGACTTGAATCTGGCATTTACAAAATTACCATCAGCCAATGTACCAAATATTACATCGGCCAAACAGGCGGAAATTTCAGAACCCGACAAGAAAATTTAAACTGCTACAGGCTTCATAAATGTAACAAATCAGCAGTAGCAACTCACATTATAGACACAAGCCACCCTTTCAAAATCGAAGACAATCTCGAAATCTTACACAAAATAGTAAAAAGTAAAAGAATGGATATCATGGAATAAATAGAAATTTTCATACATAATACAAAGCATGGGGATAACATTCTTAATTAAATAACCGAATTCAAAAACTCACAATCCTTCAACAGTCTTAAGCCAGTTTTAACCCAATAGATTCTAGATATGTCAATGTAAATAATTGACTACAAATCTGTCAGTACCAATAATATCGATACAAAACCTCGATAGTCGATAGAGACTCACACGCTACAGTCCGCCATCTTGTTTTGTGTGCATAATGTCGAAGCAATCTGTGCAGTGAATTACGTTGATAGTCAGTGGCAAAATACAATGTGCAATGGCGTAATGTAATTACACCAGTGATACAAGTGAAGCAGCAAGATGATGAAATCGTAAGTGATCAACCGTCATATAAAAGCCTTTCACACTATTTTCGTAACACATAACTGATGCAAATGTATCTCATCCTATACAGGCTGTGATATCATACATACAAGTAGTCAACCACATGGAAGAAAACCAGCAGAAGACGTAACTGATTTCGATTTCTAGCCATACACTGCCCTCCTGCTCTCCCCCCCCCCCCAAAAAAAAATGCCACACCAGCCGATATAGTAACAAACAATGGACAAAGAGTTCTAGATTAATCTAGTTTCAGACTGTTTCTTTTTAAGTAACATTTTTCTGTATGTATGTATAAACGCCTCAATATGAACAGAACATGTTCGAAACATTAAACATAAAATTAAAAAAATGACTGGTAGCAGAAATTATAATTAAGTAATTAACGGTAGTCGTAATTAAATTGTCGCTACTTGCAGCAGTGTAGACGAAAGACTATTTGCTCTAAGGGTACTCAATTTTAAAGGAACTACTGTTTAGACTGCGCGGTGCAGGATTTGTGATGTTAGTAGCGTTAGTGTCTTGAGTTGCCCTTTGGCGCCGGTAGGGGTACGGCAACGGATGGTTTCAAACACAAACATTGGTGTGGCTTACAGTTGCAGACAGCCAGCATCTGTCTGAACGAGGTGAGCAGTGTGGGACATTATTGATAAAGTTGTATTACCACAGCAGCAGCAATAATGTTACCGCTCATCGCGAATATCGACACATTAAGGGAATACACAGAGGTCCTCTTTTTGCACTGCGATTGGGAATGTCCGAATTAGTTGGCGAATTGGGAATTAATCCTGAGAGAGGTTGACCTTCCATTGTGCCACAAATTGTTGAAAAAGTTAGTGTTGACATGTTCAAGAATTCTGGATGCATTGTGCGATCTCCTAACAGTGCGCAAGCTGTGTCACGAGAACTGAACATTCAATGCTCCACCGTTCGATAAGTGCTGCGAACAGCTGTGAAGCGGTATATTTAGTGCAGTTCCAGGTTGTTGTGGATGCAGATGATCGTCAGATCGAGCAACGTTTATAACCTTGAACGTAAACATGGTGGACAGTTAAGAGATGTCACTCTATCATGTAAAAATTAAAGTGTTTCTGTCAACGGTTTATCTCTTATTTCTCTTCTACGCGTCCATACAAATGTTTCCACAATGCTTCTTTTCCTACGGTCATTTGCTTTTCATGGAGTTCCCCTCAAGTAGCCAAAGTTTAATTATAATCACACTGTACTTTCCTTACGGGATCGCGTACCCGAAACACTTTAACTTGTCATGTGCCCAAAAAAACACGAGGCAGCACTCTTCCTCGCCGTGATCAATGACCATAATGCCTTGGTTCATTAGTGTAGGTTCGCACTAAACATACATTGGTAAGGTGCGTAAAATTCCGCTGTCGATTTGCCGTCGTCCTAAATGAGAATGTCGCTCAAGTTCACCGTGACTTCATTGGTTGATAGCAGCATTGTCGAGAGTTGTGCCTGGTGTATGCAGTGCTGTAAATAAGCCTACTGCTGACCAGAATTTACTGCCTGTACTTTCTGCAGATGGTACGGAAGTAGCTCTCACTCGCCGGCAGCATGAGGTGTGAGCAAGACTTTTGACACTTGGACGGAGGTCCTCTTTAGAGGCAACCGTTCGAACCGAAAACGTAACAAGTGCAGAATACTCCCTATCCTGTGAGTAAGCGCAACAACGAAAGAAAAAAACAGCTATTGGCAAGAAGTACGGCATTTTCTTACAACCTCTCACTCTCTTGTAATATTCTGACAATTGCTTTAAACGTCCAATGACGAGAAATATTTCTGTTGAGAAACTTTTCCATATTCAGCCTTGCAGCAGGTCAACTACGGTTTGCCATATCCAAGTAGTGTATTGGTCATTTCGTTGCTTCTGTCCTGGTGCACAATAGCAAGAATAACGTTGCAGGACTGGTACAAGTCATTAATGTCTTCGGGGTATTTGTGAGAAAGGCTATGTTACTGAAGAAATTTTTACATCACCATCTGATTTTTTAGAATTTTACAGCGTCCATCCCCTTATGCATTTAATTCGACGCCGTACTAATTCTGTTACTTTGTAGATCAAACAAATGAACAGGATCATGTTTACTTTCGTTTAGTCTGTGCAGCTTGGTTCTCTACCTCAGGCACTAACGTGCTACAGAGCCCGGTACTATTAAGCTACAAGTAATGCACTTTGTTTTCAGGACAGTCTATCACGTAGGAGAAAGTTTGGTCTGTGGGGGTGTATACTACATGAGTTACTAAAGGTACCATAAGCGTGCCTACATTTTTCCGTGCAAACGCTACCAATTACACCTGTTTCCAGTTATTCGGAAGCAATCAAATAAGTTTACACTGTCCTTGAAAACTGTATACACAATGGAGTTTCGTTACAAACAAAATTAACGGACTGAAATAAAGGCAGTTGTCTATCACGACAGCATAACAGAAATAAAAGTTTAGAAGCCTACAGTCAAGAGTAGATTACAACTAACAAGCGATTTTTCCAGTGGGAATATCCATAGTCCCTTAAAAAGGACATGTATAAGAAACGTCCTGATTGCTAATAATATTCTGTCTAGTAAAACTCTTAACCATGACAGCAGAAAGTGTGATAAAATGTTAAAAGATATCTCAAATTACAAATATACACACTACAAAAAAAAGAAAGTGATTATGTACATCATAACATTTCTCTTGACTTCACAGTGGATAGCTGGTTAGAACTATTAACCAATTATTTGTTTCGCTAACTAGGTTCCAGGCTAAAAAGTCGGAACAAAGGTCGCAAAAATTAATAACAGAAAGAACTGGACAAAAGGCGTCGTTTTTACATATGAGTGAGAATACTATAAATTAATATGTATAATAAATAGATGGAGGTCACAGTTGTGACTTTTGTAGAATCATAGTTATCCGCAACATTTGTATATCTGCGAAAATTCTTTAAAATCACTGCGGTCAAATATTATAAGCAACAGTGGGAACCTAATAAGTGTTTGAATAAAATAATATCTTTAATTACGTCGTAATACGTTAAAGAATTCTTCTGCGATTATCAATAATAGCTTGTCTCTAGTTACCGGAGATAGTAAAAAAGTGAAGCCGAAGGTATTTGCTCCAAAAGCGTTAACTGGATCTATAGCTCGTCCGAGAAGGGTGGGGAAACCTTCGCAGCTGTGTGATTTGTGGGACAATTTATCATTTGCTACACAATAGCAACAATGTTTCACTCATTCTATACTTTTAAATAGTGAATTCTCTGTGAGGAATAAAGAGGCGTTCTGTACATTGAAAGCATCAAATATTTCACAGAGGGCTGTACATCAGACGGTTAAAAATGGTGTTTTTTTTAGGAGCGGTCGGCATAAATACACAACTAGGAAGCAATGCATGTTAGAAGTCCTCTGAAATTGGCTGTGAATGACTTATGATTCGGGTTCAGTCGATATCATCCTCTTTATTAATGAAACAAAACGAAGCGATCGGGTAATTCACAATGCATCACACCGAAATGACACTGGTTTCACTTGTCATACGGAGACAATGAATATTTTGGGAATAATATTCCGCTTACTATCTGTATTTTGGTCTTTCCTTTACCTACTCGTGTTTGAGAAAGACGCAAGATACGATTACTGTTATTCCGTGTTTCCAGTGATTTTCTCATCAATAGCCTAGTATTGAATATCTTCGCCTAGGCGTGATGGTGTGGCCAGTCATTATGAATAAGGGCCGAACACCGCTGCACATCTTTGAACGACGTACCGTTATAGTACAGCGTTATTGTATGGATATTATTCTAGATGCTGTCCGTATATTTAAACCTGTGTTAAGTCCCTACTTTCTGTTTATGGACGACAATGTTCGTCGACACAGGACCGATGAAGTGTCGGACATATTGTAAAGAGAAGATATTGAACGTATGGAACAGCTTGCGTATTCACCAGACCTAAACTCTTGTGGACATGCCTCGCATGTTCTTTGCAGACATGTTTGTCAACAAACATCCCTGCCCCGTATCGTGAAACTACTGAAACCCGCCTTATGACAGGCGTGGGAAGCTATCGCCCAAGTACTCTTCAACGGTTTGGTGGCCAGTATGAATAACGGGAGCGAAATGTACATTAGTGCCCGAAGAGGCCATATTCCTTACTGAGAGTCCGATGTCGACCATTATGTTGGGAGTCCGACCTATGTCAAACATGAACGTTATTTACGTCTGTTACCCTGCTTTCCCATGTACTGACATCTGTACCATTTTTCACTACAAATATATCACTCTGCTTCTGTTACGCATGTACTGTATACCATGCAATTCATCATTGCACGTGATTATTCCTGTCCAAAATTGTTTCTGTTCCTTGGCAAATGTCAAACAGAGTAGTTACCACTCCGATTATTCGGTGTCTTAGCTGCTGTTATGTCCTGCGGAAATGGGAGTACGTAAACCATGTCCTCCTTCACACATCACCAAAAGAAAAAAACGCATTGTTGCTAGGTAATGCCACCTGCGGGAGGGGATGGCACAACTTGAACGGCACATAATTCGACCCAGCACGACCTTCCTGAAGTTCCAGGCACCAGCCAGCCATGAATACGGGACACTGTCAGCCAGGCAGCCTGTCCCAGGAAACACCTGATGAAGACGTCGGATTACATCGTCGAAATATCGTGTCGGGAAGACTCGGACCATCGGCAGAACACCCGATGTCAACGGGATGACATCAGTTACTGGGAAAGTCTAAGAGATTACGTAATAAGACGTTCGTTGATGTGGCTGTGTACGATGTCTTGCCAGCGTGGCGGGCTCTGTCGTCGAAGTCGGGTACCTTGCAACGACTTGCTTAAAACTGTCAGTTCTACAGAAATTATCCACTCTCCTTGCGGTCATTTCTCCTTCTTCCCTATTAGGAAGCAAATCAGTGTTGCTCGATGCTCGACTGGGTAAGCTGTAGTAGAGGTAGCGGCACTAATTGTATTGCCAGGTCGGAGTATAAATTTTAGTTGCAGGTTAACTGAGCTATTAAAGGATAGGTAGTTTCTGAGCGGGAACTTTATAATCAAACTTACCCTATTTAACACCTATAATATGGAAACTAATTACTGTACGAGGACAAACATGTTAGCATTAATGTCGGCGACATGGGGAAGAGAAATAATATAGAACCAATTCAACTGAAACACTTTTAATGTGCTGCTGCGGTGCATCACACCATAATACACAGGAACTACTATTGCTGCAGAAGGGGCTCAATATGGCGCCCATCATTGTCCAGAAGAGTCTGAAAGCGCAGGATTGCATTCTGCACAGCAGAACGAAGCATGTTCTTGGTATTCTGGCTGCTTCTGGTAGTATGCTGCGCTTCAGATCAGCGTATGTGTGAATGTTCCATGATTTGGAAACGGTCGGCTCATAATTCGATCGTTCCCAAATGTGTTTCAGAGTAATAGGTGAACTTCACGAGCAACGTTTGGTGGGGGCCCATCTTGCATGAAAACTGTTGAGTTCAATGCGTCTCTTTCCAGCAGAGCGAATAAGACGTACTGGCAAAGCATATGAGTAACGTTGACCAGTCGCACTGCACGTCTTTGGTCCTTGAGCGCCAACCTGTTCAAAAAAGAATGGGCCAATAATAAACATAGCCGTGAAGCCACACCATACAGTGACACTTCCACCATTCGAGGAACTTCATGCACAGTGACTGGAGGTGAAGTTCCCCACAATCGGCGGTTGTGTGTGATCACGTCACCTATAAGGAAAATAATGACATGTCAACAAGTGCCGTGCGACTGGTGAGGTGTGTGAGACGATGTAACACGAAGACTGAACATGGCACGTGGTGGCCATAGTTGGAACAGGATGGTGGCGCTGTGATGCGTGGAAACCATACACTCCATTCTCTGGACATTAGCCCTTTTACTGCTCTGGACGTGTTAACGCGCGTACCTTTGTACCTATCCCTGTGTGATCTGAACGTGTTTACGCGCGCCACCAGTCCTTCCACCTGGTACTCTGAACGTGCCTACGCGTAAACACGTTCAGAGCACACAGGGATAGGTACAAAGCCGCGATCGTTAACACGTCCAGTGCAGTTAAAGGGTTAATGGTACCAAATTTGGTACCCATACGGTACCCAAGTTACAACGTGTTAAATAGGGAATGTTTAACAATAAACAGCCGGTATTTTCACTAGTTTGGTACACAAAACACCGCCAATCCCCTGATAATCTGAAATTGGTATTTCGACACATACACAGGCAATCACAGGCACTCAACGTAGCCTGCTCATGGTGTTTAACAAAACCATTTATCGGAAAGATTACGAAAAGGGTTATCTCCGACAGAATGCACGCTTAAATAACTCCACCACTGCCGGTCCCAAGTCCGGGGCCTCATTTCGCAAGTGATGAGGAAGGAGGAGGGGGAGGAGTAACACCTCGTTAAAAAAAACCTGGGTCCATCTGGCTCCGGATGGTAGCACCCTGTAAGGGCCCCTGCCTAGGGTTACTAGGTGAAACCTGGTCAACGGTCTCAAAGGCGGAAGAGGAAGTTCAGATTCCCAACGGCAGAGAGAGCGGAAGAACTACCTCCAGGACTCACAATCTTGGTTGTACATTTTGTGGCCTTTGGGCCACACCCAAAATAACTTTCATCAATCATGGAAGTGAGTGATGTAAACTATTTTACCCCAGGTGGACGATCCACCGTACGCCAGTACGTCAGCAGACATTCGGATTCTGGGGAGTCTGCAACATTGCACAAAGACAAGTCGGAGTGTCTTGGAATCTCATGCAAATTTCAGTATAGGCAATCAACATACCTAGCAACTTTCAATGCAAACTCATTGTTGAAAACCGGAAAACTAAAACATCTAACAGATACGCTAAAGAACCACAACATACTCATAACAGCCATTCAAGAAACACGATACATGGATACAGATACCTTCGATTCCGAAGGTTTTAGGATATACAAAGGGAAAGTGGGACCGAGAGTAATGAAAAATGTACCACATCTTGGGACAGCCTTTATAATCAACAAACAAATCTTGAACTCAATAGTTGGCTTTGATTCCCAATCAGAAAGAATCTCAAGTCTTACATTCACAAGCACAAACAAAATCTACACAATTATCAATGCACATGCCCCTATAAACGAGGATAACAGGAAAAACAAAGAAAAAGTGGAGGCCTTTTGGAATCATCTAGATGACATTATTCAGAAAATTCCAGATAAAAACATCATCATTCTTCTTGGAGATTTTAATGCGCAGATTGGTAAAGAAAAAAGATATAAGAAAATAGTTGGAAACTATCCTGCACACAAGAGAACAAACAGAAATGGTGTGAGACTAATAGAACTTTGCCAAGCACACAATTTAATTCTTAAATCCACAGCTTTCAAGAAACTACCGCGAAGGCAAAAGACATGGGTATCCCCAAATCCTAGCCTTGGGGAATTTCAACTTGATCATGTGGCAATCAAGAAGATTTCTAGCAAAGAAATCATGAACGTTAGGGTACTCAGGGGTGCAAACTTGGATTCAGACCATTACCTTTCTAAAATTAAGTTCAAAGTCATCCCAAACAGGAAACGCAGCATGAAACAAATTAAGGGTCGGAAGTATAGCACAGAAAAGATATTAAAATCAGATGAATTCACAAAAGCAACAGAAACCATTCAGACACAAAGCTGGGGGGATATCAAGGAAAACCTCATTACTACAGCTGAACGGATAGCACCTAACAAAAAAAGTAAAAAACATGCCTGGTGGTCGCTGGGATGTGATGCCCTCATTGAAACAAGGAAACAGGCATGGCAAAATTGGCAATCACGGAAAACAGAAGAAAGTAGACTGAATTTCATTACAGTTAGAAAACTGGTAGATAAAGATATAAAAAGTATTAAGAAGACACAGTAAAATAAAACTCTCCTCCAAATTGATGAAGAATTTGCAAAAAACAACACAAGGAGCTTTTACAGAACTTTCAAACAAAGGTTATCAAGATACAAAGCACCCACCCTCCAATTTCGAGATGTAAATGGGACCATCGCTCACAACAACACGGAAAACTGCAAAATACTAGCAGGCTACTTTGAGAAACTCATGAATTGTGAACCCATCCTTGAAAAATTTGAATCCATTCCAAACAACCGTGAGAAGCCGGATTCAGAACCACCGACGACTGAAGAACTACAGAAGGTCATTTCAGAACTTAAAAACAACAAGGCGTCTGGAGAAAATCAAATAGTGGCCGAACTATGGAAAAAGACTGACAAAAATGCAGTTACATCGCTAAAGTGTGTTTTCGATCAAATCTGGAAAGAAGAAGAGATCCCCGCAGAATGGAGAACAGCTCTCATCCACCCTATCCACAAGAAAGGTTTGAAGACAGACCCCAACAATTACAGAGGAATATCACTGCTGGATATAACGTACAAGATTCTTTCTAAAGTCCTTTTGAACAGGGCAGAGCCGCAATTGGATCCGAAAATCGGGGAATACCAGGGAGGTTTTAGAAAGGGTAGATCATGTTCGGAACAAATACTAAACCTCAAAAACATTATGGCATACCAAAAATCAAGGGCAAAGACATACGTTATCTCCTTCATTGATTTCAAAAAAGCATATGATTCGATTGATAGAGAATCTCTGTTATCAGTTCTGGAAGAAATGGGTTTGGATAAGAAAACAACTAATATTATAAAAGCGACCCTTACAAATACATTTTCGAAAGTTAAATTTATGGGCGAACTATCAGATCCCTTTGAAATAAAAACGGGAGTGCGACAGGGCGATGGGCTCTCACCGTTGCTGTTTAATTGTGCGCTTGAGAAAGTAGTCAGGGAATGGAACACAAATATTAAGAGTGGTATAAGACTGGGTTGCAAAAAGAAGAACCTTAAAGTAAATTGCATTGCTTTTGCAGATGATATGGCCCTGTTTGCTGAAACAATGGAAGAAGCACGGGAGCAAATCCTTGAACTAAAGAAACAAGCAGCTAAAATTGGTCTTCACATCTCCTCTGAAAAAACTAAGATATTGACAAATATCAAGCACTCATGTAAATACCTCAAAGTTCAAGAACAGAAGATTGAAATAGTAAAAGAATTCAAATATCTCGGAGAATGGATTACTTGGAATGCTGGGGAAAGCAAAGCAATGGAATCCAGAAAAAATAAACTTGAATTGGCCTTCCAACTAACAAAAAATACATACAACAAAAAATCCCTTTCATGGGGGTCCAAAATTACACATTACAAGACAGTGATTAAGCCAGAAGCACTGTATGCAGCAGAAACACTTAACATGAATTTCAAAGGCCAAATGGAGAAACTTGAGGTAAAGGAAAGAAAAATTTTAAGAAAAATCATTGGGCCAAAATTTCAAGACAATAAGATTATATACATCAAAAATGAAACTCTCTACAAGAAAATTGAAAAACTTTCAGATTCTATGCGAAAAAGGAGAATAAATTTTTATGGTCATCTTCTCAGAATGAATTCCAACAGATTAACTAAACAAATCTTTGACTTCTTCCGTAACCGAAAAACGAAGCCCAACTTGTTTAAAGAAACTGAGAAAGACCTAGTGGAATTAAATATTTCAGAAAGTTCACTTATTGATCGAACTGCTAAATTAATTACTAAAGATGAAAACATAAGGTTCCAAGACAAATCCACACAAAAGTCCAAATCCTTCATCTCGGAAGAAGAGAGGAGAAGAAGATCAGAAAGAATGAAGAAATACTGGGCCCTAAGAAAGGAACAACGCACAAAGAAATGATTGATCCAGCGTACCCCAAAGAGGGTGAAACGAAAGAAGAGAAAAAGCACGCTTAAATACTCCGCAACAAGATCGGTTTGAAAGCTCAATTCTCGGTTCCGATTTGCACAATACTCCACGCCGATTTTAATTAGTTCGAAAGTTACAGTTTACATGTGAAAATCGGAATTTAGTGTGCTCGTCTTTCTCACTGGTTCGCGATCAGTTTGCGGCACTCCACGGCCGATTAACTCGTAATTCCGCAAAATTTCTACATCTACTTGCATCTATTCAGGGCTCCTACTAGACGCGTCCGAACATGAAAAATGCTGAGCTCCAAACTATCTTAGACTTTACAAAGCAATTCTCTTAGTTCACAAAGTACGTGCGAACGTACTGTCCTTCGATTGGCTGATGAACAGTTTAGCCAATTTGATATCAGAATCAAACCATCTAATCCCACCTCTTTCACATTTGACTAACCACAAGGTAATAGTTTCCGAGGACAATCAATTAGGTAATCAAATTTAGAAAATAGACAAATATTAAAATGGATCCCTCTTTAAACAACTGAATTATCGTAAGATGTTTCTTGTTTTTCCAGTATCATAAACTGGTTGGTTTCAGTTTAAAAATTTCCCCGGGGAATATGATTCACTCTGACTCTAAAGTCACAATTCTCGTGCTAACGTATACACAGTTAACACACGTGATAATATTCATTTATTGCTATGCATTCACACTAATAACCAAACATATTAAAACAACAATAATTAATAGAAAATGTAATATTCGCAGAAGATACAGTTTTCTTTGCAGAATATATTATTTTGACCATTAAGAAATTTATAGTCCTTAAGATGCTGAAGTATGAGGAAGTATAGAATAGGATTGGGGAGAAGAAAAGTTTGTGGCACAACTTGACCAGAAGAAGGGATCGGTTGGTAGGACATGTTCTGAGGCATCAAGGGATCACCAATTTAGTATTGGAGGGCAGCGTGGAGGGTAAAAATCGTAGGGGGAGACGAAGAGATGAATACACTAAGCAGATTCAGAAGGATGTAGGTTGCAGTAGGTACTGGGAGGTGAAGAAGCTTGCACAGGATAGAGTAGCATGGGAGCTGCATCAAGCCAGTCTCAAGACTGAAGACCACAACAACAACAAGATGCTGATGCCTTTCGGACACAGCCGTAAATTCTTGCAGTCAGCTACTGGATCATAGCACACATCTGTATGTTACAACCAAGTTGTCTGTTCGCTAGCGTCCAACTTACATAGTTGCGATACAAGACGCCATATTTCAACCTCTTTTGTCAACTGAGGCAAGCATGTCGAGTTAGCTTACGCCTGTAACAGTACATTCTGCGAAAGTAGAAACGACAGAAGACTCTGCGTTTGGTTACAGCGCTGAAAACATTAATTCGTGGAGAATCTGTTCATGTTCCGGACAGGCATTTGGGTTTCGTGTATCCCATATTCTAAAACAATGCTTGTTCACTATGAGACTTAAGTGAAATGTGGCTTCTTTAGTACACGTCTGTCGGTCTGCGAAACCATTCACCTCGATCTGTGCTTTAAAATCAATGCACAATTGGCTCTGTTTTGGCCTATAGTCTGGATTCAGTACTGCAGCACTTGAATTCTGTGAGCATTCAACTGAAAACTGCAACAAATGTGTAGCGTAAGGACCTCTGTTCAATAGCAAATTGCGGTACACATTCTCAATAAAGAAATCTACGATTCCATCTATTTTTCAACAACGACTTTTCGAAAACTGTTAATGCGATGTTCAAAAAGAAACCCTTTGGGACTTATTTGATAATTGTGAAAATTCATTAGTAATTTCATTCTCTTTGGCATTGGCATTTAAGAACGTTAATTATCGCACGAAATTACATTTGTTTCTTTCGATTGTAACTGGTACGTATTTAAGCTTTACAATAGTTGGTCATAGCACTTCATTATCCATAAAAAACTGTAACAAAATTTCAGAAGTAACAGAAAAGCTCTTTATGTTAATACTGTAAAATGTATCGTTGGTTCTATGACCAAATAAATTTGGTATCTTTGTTTAGTTTCATACAACTTAATCTTTGACCATTATTCACCTACGTTAGGCTTGGATTCATTTTCATGTAAGATGAAGCGAAAAAGTGTTGGTTTAGACTTAGAGTAACCAAGGTTGCTTTAACTATGGAACAGAACACTCAATGGTCGTAAAGTTGCTGATTGTGTTTGATCTAATAATGTGACTAAAGAGATTAATGATATTGTTAACTGAAATATTCTTTTTAGCGAATTCCTATAAAAATAAAACGTTAAGTTAATTGTTGAAAATGTTGGAATTGACACTATACTACTATTTATATTCATCTGCAAATTAATATCTTCACTCATACGCTACAAACCTGAGCCTCCTAAGGAATCATACGCCAAAAAATATTTCGACGAGGCCATGAGCCACAAATGCTCCAAACAATCAAAAGAATATTACAACAGTTTTCTAACTCATACAATAACTATTAACGGAACCGTTATTCTACGGTACTGTGTCCAAAATTTTTTCTTCTGCATTTATAAATCAGATAGTAATGACAAATACAAATATTTATTTTTCATCACTATTAAATTATTATATGCTCTAACTAAATGGACTTCTGTGGTGGCATTGTTAGAGGACGTTTGCACAACACACGGCACACTGTTGATTGTGACACATTCGCTTCTCTGCTGGCATGCCACTCGGTGTTATCTAGCGCTTCTTCGGTAAATCGTACCAATGTCTTCCACAACTTCATCCCCGATGGATGGCCGCCAAGTGGTTTTCTTCTTGTATATACATTCTGTTTCACCCAATTCCTTTGTCATCTAACAATGTTATGACGGTATGGTGTCATTTTACCAAAGACAACGTCTTTGAAGAACGATTGTTGAGGATATTCATGCGTGTTCTACGATAAAATACCTCAGTTTTTGTCGCGGATGTCAGTATTTTGAATACTACAGCCAGCGATGAACAACAGTGGCAACTTCCCATTGTTTCATTAATACCAGTCCAAACTCTCGCCCTTCCCTCTATGTGATTATTTCTGAAATAAAGTAGTTACTGTTAACTCAGGAATATTTTCTTTTCGTCCCATTCATTTAGAATCGTCCATAGATCGTAAATAGTAATAGGCTTGTAACGCACTACGGGAATAATTCTGTTACCCTTCTTCGTGTTAAAAGTAACGTATTGAGTTCTGTCTCTCAGAAAGTCTTGAAAACAATCGCATATCTTGTCTAATACCAGGTAAGTTCATAGTTTCCAGAATGAGATTTTCACTCTGCAGCGGAGTGTGCGCTGATATGAAACTTCCTGTCAGATTAAAACTGTGTGCCGGACCGAGACTCGAACTCTGGACCTTTGCCTTTCGCGGGCAAGTGCTCTACCGACTGAGCTACCCAAGCACTACTCACGCCCCCTCCTCACAGCTTTACTTCTGCCAGTACCCTGTCTCCTACCTTCCAAACTTTACAGAAGCTCTCCTGCGAACCTTGCAGAACTAGCACTCCTGAAAGAAAGGATAGGTTCGCAGGAGAGCTTCTGTAAAGTTTGGAAGGTAGCAGACAAGTTACTGGCAGAAGTAAAGCTGTGAGGACGGGGCGTGAGTCGTGCTTGGGTAGCTCAGTCGGTAGAGCACTTGCCCGCAAAAGGCAAAGATCCCGAGTTCGAGTCTCGGTCCGGCACACAGTTTCTGCCAGTAAGTTTCAAGTTCATAGTTCGTTCACTAAGCGAAGGTGTGGTGCTGTACTCAATACCCTGCAAGGTTTATGCAACACGGCACCAACGTGGGTGTGCGTTTTTCCACGGCGCTCTGGGCTTCAGAACGAATGGAGCAAGCTTTATTTGTAAATTTCTGCCTACAGAATCTATATTTTTTATAAAGAAAGTTTTAGTGCTCCAAAACTTTCATAATGCTTGAACTCAGGACAAGTTACGTAATATTACAACACATTAACGCTGTCGATATCGACCTATAACTATACACGTAATTTCGACGACCGCTCTTAGAAACTGAAATTACCTGAGCTTTCTTTTCAAGAGCTCGGTTCCTCTTCGTCATTCTAGTAGCAGACTGTATACTACTGCTAAAAGGGGTGCATATTCTTTCCCGTAATGTCTGTAGAATGTCACAGGTATCTTATCTGGTCCACCTACTGTATGATGACTCGTTCTACATCGTTACGATTTATCTAGCAAAATGATCCATGTAACATGTTACTATCTAACTAAATCGCCTAAATTTGTCACCTGCACTCTACACATTAACAAATACATTTATTACACAAACACTCTTCAAACCCATTCCTGACATGGTCTCCGATTTAAATCTCTACATTTCCGTACAACATGCGCAAGAACCACTTGTCAGGTAATAAGAGTTACCCACTTCTTATTTTTTAATTTAGTGCCAGATATGTAGCAGATCAGCATTTTAACAGGCCACATATTCCGAAATTGTTAAAACGGAGCAGATCGTAATACGGTTTCTCTTTTCAACCGCCGCACGTACGTCAAAACGAAGGTAAGTGATCTCGGAACATAAAATCAAAATCGCTCAAAATCACTACGTTCACATTTCAGGTTAATTTTTGTGTACTCTTGCATTCTGAATATATATATATATATACAAAAAGAAGAAAAGAATATACGGATGTAAGTTAGCAATTCCTACCCACCACCTTAAAGGCATTACAATAATAGATATTCTTCTACGGAATAGAAGAAGTTGTCAAGGAGAAACTTTCTCGGCGTTGTGCATCCCCAGTTGTGCTAGAGACAACCTTAATGTGGAGTTATGAATGTCACTTTTCCCTTCATGTGATGTAATTATGTGTCTCACTGTTCCTCTTGAACTGTAGTGGATCATTTACAACACAATTCATGAGGGAATAAATGTAGTGTGAAGCGTAGTCAGAATGCCCAACTCCTTAAACAGATGGCTACAAGGCGATCACGGGCATGTACAACATATTAGTCTCACAGCATACTTTTGCGTAATGAAGATTTTTCTATTTCAAAGGTGAGATACCCCAGAGCATTATTCCATATGACATTACTGAATGAAAATACGCAAAACATATCAACTTAATGATTTGTGTCTCCCCAAGATTTGCAATGATTCTAAGTGTAAATGTAGCTGAGATAAGTTTTTCTTAAGAGTTCTAAATGTGATTTTTTCTTCTGTTTAAGTTCTTAAAGATGTGAACCCTCAAGAATTTTGAAGTTTCCACCTTATTTACTATTTTCCTACCATGATTTATACTTATCACTCGTGTAGTATCTTCAGATGAGGAGAACTGAATATCTTGGGTCTTTTTGAAAGTGAGGATGGAACCATTCGCAGAAAACCAGTCAATGATACTTTTAAGAACTTTGTTTTAGCGTTTCTTCTGTTTCTGTATGTATGCTTAGACTGATTACAATACCAGTTTCATCGGAAAAAAGAACTAATTCGGCTTGTTGTATATTAGCTCTTAACGCACGAGGCGTGATCTCTCAGACCGAGCGAGAATTTTAGAACTCGCTCTTCAAGGTTAGTTTTAACGGAACGCTGCTCTGCCTTCCCTACCCTCCTTAAACCGGGAGCCCAACAATGTTTTACTACCGGTTGCATTGTCGCCTTCTTTGTTTATTTGCTGACACGCGTTGGGGTTTTCTAGACCGCGCTTCGTGATCTACGTAGAGGTATTTTGCAGTGCATTACAAAACGTGTTAGCAGAAACGTATCAATTTTAAAGATACTAAATCCAACAAAATTGTTATTCAGTGGATAGAGGAAGACTGAGTGATATAGATGAAGACGTAGACGATGATTTTGCAATCGCCATTGACCACAACTCTGCTGGTCAACAAGAATATATCTCAGAGGAAGGACTTCAGGAGCATAGTGATGGGAATCTTTCTGTTTCTTCTGACTTAGAGGAAACGGTGTAAGTTACACAGAAAAAATAATACTACAGCAAGGATGGTTTCATGTAGTCAGGGGATCCTTTCAAGAATATTGTAGCACAATTTTGTCTTGCAGCTTCGTAGTCTTCGTCCTGCTACTAGAGCTCTAGGGCATCAAGTGGAGACTGAAAAAATATAGGGCTTATATTGGAGACAATATTACTATTCACAAACATGAAACCTGAACGTCAACGAGTTAAGTGGAAAAGTGCAAATACTGCAGATATGGCAG
Source organism: Schistocerca cancellata (assembly GCF_023864275.1). Taxonomy (NCBI): domain Eukaryota; kingdom Metazoa; phylum Arthropoda; class Insecta; order Orthoptera; family Acrididae; genus Schistocerca; species Schistocerca cancellata. Next base: position 1,156,700,639 of record NC_064626.1, read on the forward strand.
ATGTGGAAATGACTGAACTGAAAGCAATCATTGGCCTTCTCATCTATACATCTGTATTTAAATGTAACCATGAAGACATTTCTGCTATTTGGGCCACAGACGGAACAGGAAACGACATTTTTCGTTGTGTCAAGAGCCGAAACGGATTCGACATACTCCATTACTACCTTCGTATTGATGACCATCAGGACAGAACTGAACGAACAGCAGTTGAACCAGCAGCAGCAATACTGATATTTTTGAAAAATTTGTAGAAAATTGACAGACTTCTTACACTATAGTTTAGTGTGCTACAATCGACGAAATGTTAGTGCCCTTCAGAGGGAACTATAGATTCAAGGTCTACATGTATAAGAAACCTTATAGATATGGAATAAAAGTTCAGAGGCTAGTTGATTCCAAAACACATAATTTTCTAAATGGTTGTATCTACACAGGCGAGAATTCTGATGAAGGACTCTCACAGCAGAGGATAAAAACTATTCACTCCCCACCTAAGCATGCACCCGACTTCTTACACCAATCAAAAGAACGAATAGAAATGTGACGACTGATAATTGGTATACTTGTGTGGAACTTGCCCTATTGATGGAAAAAAGTGGTTGACGCTAGTTAGTACCTTTAAGAAAACCAAAAAGGAAATACCGAAGGAATTTCAACCCAACAGAAGACTTCCTATAGGCTCCAGTCAATAAGGGTTCACAAAAAGCATTACACGACTTTCGCATGTTTCAAAGAAAAATAGAGCTGTTGTGCTGCTGATCAGTGTGCATCATGCGCCAGACACAAATGAGGAAAAACAGAAGCCACAACTTATTCAGTGTTACAATGAAACTAAAGGCGGTGTAGACATCCCTTATGAAATGTGTTCCATCTACAGTTCAGGAAGGAGAACTCGTCGATGGCCCATGGCAATATTATAGAGAATTGTAGACATTAGTTTTGTCAATGCATGTGTATTGCACAACATCTACGAAGATAGTGAGCTTGCAAACCGGCTGAACTTTATGAAGAAACGTGCAAAGCATCTTGTTACTCCTCACACGGAAAGAAGAATTGAAAACATACAGCTTTCACGTGAACTGAGGGCTTACATTGGTAGAGTACTGGGAGTTAGTACGGGAGCTGTATGAGTGGATGCAGCAAACGACCGTCTTGACAAGAAGAAGAATTGTAAGCTTTGTGATCCAAAGAAGAGAAGAATAACTCCGTTCCTGTGCAAAATGTGCAAGATTCTTATTTGTCTTGAGTGCTTCAAGAAAAGTGTGTGTAAAGAAACAACAGTTTCTTCAGTATACAGCAAAATTTTCAAAATACACATTTCTTCAATGTTTCAATAATATACTGAAAGTGTTAGATCAAAAGTATTCTGATTGTTAATAAAGAAAAATGTATATTCCATTATTCAATGTCTGTTCTGCACACTTTCTTTTTGTACCTATCTATTGCAATTACTATGTGCATGTGAAACTCTGAAATTTAGTCTTATGTGGATAGAAACTATAATATTACATAAACCTACATTCAGTTGTATAACATATCCTGTATGATTACCAATTTAAGCAAAACGCGCGAAGTGCGAGATTTTGTGTCATAAAAAGTAATTTACTGCCGTCTTTATGTAGTGCAATAAAATCAAAAAGGAGACTTTAAATAATAGTACAAATAAATTTCGTGTAACTTAGATTAAAATTTCCATTGATTTACTCTTTAAACCACAATTTCAACATGGGAGGCACAGAGACGCACATCACAGGATACATAACAGAAAAATCACCTCGTGAGTTAAGGGCTGGATGTAATATCGTTCACATATATGAGGAATAGTAGTGAGCCCACGATTGAACCTTGGGGAGCCCCATATATAATTTCTCCCCATTCAGAATTATATTCCTGGAGTATACTGCTTGAATTACTAAGTACAACTTTCTGCATTGTTTTGATCAGACATAATATTATCCATTGGTTCGCTATACCATCAATCCAATGAAATGTTAATTTATCTAGGAATATTCACAGAGTCAAATGCCTTAGAAAGATCGCCGAAAATACCAACCAGTGCTGTTCTATTATTTAATAAATGTAAAATCCGGTGAGTGAACGTGTAGATGGCTTCCTCAATAGAGCAACAGTTATGAAACCCAAATTATAATTTGCTAAGGATACTATTGTTGCTAAGGTGAGATACTATTCTTGAATACATCACCGTCTCAAAAATTTTGGGAAATGATGTCAGTAGCGAAACAGATCAGTATTTATTGAAATCCCTTTACGACGTTTCTTAAACAGGGGTTTAACAACGGCATATTTCAGTCTCTCTGGAAACATGCCTTGTGTCAGTGGTGCTTTACATATTTCAAGTAAGATTGGGCTTATTACATATGAACAAATTTTCAGTGCTCTATTGGAAACAGCATAGAAACCAGATGAACTTGTATTTTTGAGAGAATGTATAATTTTCTTAATTTCGAAAGGAGAAGTTGGTGGTGAATACACAGTTACCATATATTGCTGTGAGCTTGTTCTTGAACTGTTTGTACCTATACTTCCTAATATGTTTAAGATATGATTATTAACTGCATTTGGTACGTGTGACCCACCAATAATTACAGCCCTTCCATTCCGTTCAATGGTACTGTTTTGTTGCTGTGTGGCTGGCTCTGCGATCTCTCGCTCCACTACATTTCATATTGCCCTAAGTCTGTTGTCGAAAGTACTTATTTCTGACATTATGTACATGTTCTTTGCTTTTTAATAAAATTTGTTAGTAACTTCGAATATTTTTTGTAGTGTTCAACTATTTCAGAACCCCTGCTTGTTCTTGCCAAAATATACATTTACCTTTTCCTTTCACAATATACTTTAAGCCCCCTTGTGATCCAGGTTTTTTACCTTACTGTTAAATGAACTTTCTGACTAGCTTAACAGGAAATCTACTTTCAAATAATGATATGAATTAACCATGCAAAAGATTACATTTTTTGTTAGCATTTGGTTCATTATAAGTTATATCTCATATCATCTCCTGTTAACTATTCTTAAAAGCATTTGTCCTGGTGTTATTAATCATTCTAACTAATTTCCACTGAGGGATATCCATACTGTAGGCGATATGTTATTTACCTAACTGTGCATCATGATCAGAGAGAGCATTTGTTACTGGGGAAACAGTTATTTTCTCACTTTATGCTTCATCAAAGATAACATTGTCAATTAGATTCCTACTGTCTTCATCCACCTGTGTTGGAAAGTTAATGACTGAGACCAAATTATAAAATAAAAATAATGTTTCCAGAACATTTTTCCTGAAAGAATCCTATAAAAAATCTACACTGATCTCATCACAGACTATAACTGCTTGCTGCTGTCTGACAAATAGCACAATAAGGAATCTATGTTCGTCATAAATAGTTCAAAACAACCCAGTGGTGATCTATATACATATATAATTAAAAGTTAACTATATTTCAGCATTAATTCACATGCACACATCTCTGTGTCCTGATCATTACAAAATCTACTTGTCTCAATGGTTGTCAACTTAGGTTCTATCTTAACCTATATAACAACTCCTCCTTCTCCTGTGTTATTTCTTCATAAGTAAGCTGCAATAGTGTGGTCTTTCACATATAACTTATTTAATACCTTGGTTATATGGTGGTCAGACTGGCAAAGGATGTCCATATTTTCAGAGCTCTTTAAATTTTCAAACAGACAATATTCACTTCTACCTCATTACTCAATCCTCTAATAATCTAATGAAATACGCTAACCTCTATTTTAGATACATTATGAAATATTTTGTGGGGCTCTCCTGTTATTTTCACTTCTTCCAAAACAGGGTACTCAATGCTGATTGTAACCTGAAAAGGATGCCCCTCTGACACCAACAACCACAGGGATCTTGCTATGAGTGATGGTGATCTCCCCATACATTATCTGCAAGAAGCCTGGCCAACCTATCTCTCCCTCTCCTATTCAGGTGTAGGCCATATCAAGTATATCCCCATCTTCCAATTTTAACAACAGACGATGCACTTACGTGAGATTTCGTTTCAGACAGCAGCAGCCTGATTAACTCAGTGTTCACACAGCTCACAGCAGTGTTTACCCAAGGCTGGTCATGACGCTGCAGAACCTCCCCAAAACTCACATTTGTGTTTGTAGTTGCTGCGCCTGTTTCACCCAGGTCACCTCTAAAGCAGCAATTACTGTTCTTGGCCAGGCTGTTGCCTGCTCCACCAACTACAAGAACCTGATCCTCCTTACCAAAACCTTTACACGAATTACTTACGTCCTCTGTCACCTGGCTTCACAGTGACTTGGTACCCAGTCCCTGATTTGTCCTGTACCAACTGGTCTACACCCCTCCCATGACTACTACCTAGCAGCAAGACTCTTTGCCTCACTTCCCTTTCGCTACCAGCTAACATTGAGTTTCTTTCCTAGAAGTCTGCTGCAGCCTACTGCGACCTGAAGCTGGAAGAGACTCTTCCACTTCTGCCTCAGGTAATACGTCAGATTTACTGTAAACTGTTAGGCTAAATGTGCATAAAGTTGAAGAGCTGCTTCCCTTTCACCCATTGTTTGTTACCGTTACACAGTTCCAAGATCTTTTTCCCCCTTCAGCCTGTTTAGTTCAAACTTCGTGTGACCTAGTTCATCCTCAAGGGAACAAATTTTTGCCTCCTTCTCAGCGATTCTCTTGCATTTTCTGCAAAGCTTGCAGTTTCATGGGAGACCGTTCAGCTCAGCATTCAGTTCCCCCTGCAGTCACCCCAGTGAAATTCCAACCCACAGTCTACACCTACCATTCCCCCCTTTGACTATCCTACGGCAACATCCACACTTATCACGTATTGTAGCACAGATTACATCCTTAAAAGTAGAATTAAATAATTAAACACACTTTAAACGAAATTTCGTTAGTTACGAGCACAAAAAGTAGGCCTACAGGCTAGTGCTTCACATGTATGACATAATGTAAAAAGTTATGTACTACCACTTACAACAAGATCTTAGCACTCACTCAACTGTAGTATCCGTTGAGCTGTCTTAATCACAACCGAATGTAACTTCATTGTACGCAACACTACGTAAACAACCCACATGTGAGAAATGTTGTAAATCAAACAAACTACGATTTATGCTACTTTAAGAAAATACGAACTTAGCAGTAAATGGACACGATCAAATTAAATTATTTTAAAGGAAAACTGAACAACTAAGCGGGATTCTCTACGTCATTGTGCCAAAATGTGAAAGATACACTACTACAAGCTGACCTCATGATCCTTACAGGTTTACTGGGCTAATACGTAACGTAAAGTAATAACTGCAATCGTACACTTAAAAACGCACTTATGCACGTATTTAATGAGTAATTTGAACTACATCTCCTGTTAATACAATCTAAATAACTTATCTTTACGAGGACGCAAAAACTAACTTTCGCATAAAGACATTCATAGATTCAAAACTGAAAATCTATGAATAAAAGTGAAGAACGAGAAGAAATAAAAAGGAGAGAAGGGAGGACATAGGTGTTGTTTACAGTAAATTACTTTCTAGTTATTTCCTGTCTCCAAGACAAGAATTTATTCTTAAAAAAACTAAAAATCAAGTTATTTTACTAATAAATAGCAAAACTCAAATCACAAAAAAACTTCATTATGAATTTATTAGAGTGGTCCAAACACAACTACGTGTAAGTCGTGTCGTTAGATTGTTTGAAGGTAATCTCCGTTGTGACCAGTAACCTTCTTAATCAACGAGTGCAACATTTCCTCGGTTGGCAGCTGTTGTTTCTCGTTACTCCTACGATTCTCTCTCTTTGGATGTAGTGCTCGCTCCAACTACTAATTGCAGAATCATGGTCCATACAGCGATTCATCTCCAAAGACGTCCCGTGCAAATGGGAACAAAACATTTGTGAACAGTTTTATATAATAGAGAGTCAGAAGTTCTCTACAGTGTAATCATAATGATGCACCTTTAAATTTCTCAGATTGCCTTCCGCACATTCACGTTTGCTGTTCATACCATTATAGTCTTCCGCGCGCCATTCGATCCCAATCACTTCGGTTATATTCTGTCGAAGAGAACGTAAAGTGTCCACTTTGGCAGTAGTTTGTTTTAAGGAGGAACAACGAGTGGTGATTAGATTCCATTGGTTGGAGGAGGTGAAAGGGGCTGCAATTCACCACACTTCCAGCTCAATATGGGGACAGGACGTGCCACATAAAAGAGTTTATTTGTGAATAGACATGTTTTAAAACGACCGGCCGAGTGTGAAGTTGGAGCCTGAACCCCATCAGTGTCCAGCACAATCCAAAAGATTCGGCAAGTTCACTAGGTGGTCTCAGCGGGTGAGCGAGTTACTATTGTTAAGGTAGCTTCTTCTTTCGACATAAGTCATGGTTCCCCGTATCAAATCATTCATGATGAACGCGGCTACCAAAGAGTTTCTGCGCAATATGATCGAGAATGCTCACTGAATAGCTCGAAGTCATAAGTGTTTGAGATCTGCAACACCAACACGAACAATGGAACGGGGATTGCGACTCATTGTTGACCTGGTTGATCACCATCGACGGGAAATGTTATGTTAACCATTTTTGGAAGCAAATTACCTGTACCGGAAGAGTACCTGACAAAGGAAACAATCACAAGAAAGAGTCTTACAGTAAATTGTTGAACAACAAGAGGGTGCCAGAAATTCGCAGAAAACGACGAGAGATGTTGTCGACAAATGTGTTGCTATTGCACAACGATAGCCACACCATTGAAACCATCAGGAAAGTGGGTTTTTATCCGCTGGAACACCCTCTCTTGAAACCCAAAACCTAGGACGCTCTCTCCCACTTCCAATTGGGGTGCTCAACAGTGCTTTGGAAAGTCGTTGATTTTGTTTATACGTGTAGGTAAGGAACCGATGCAAAGATGGCTTTGCTATTAATGGTGAACCTTCTTCTCGGCATGAATAGGCAAGTTTGTAGAGTGTTGCACCGAGTGCACTGAAAAGGAAGGAGAGCAGGTAGAAACATAACGGACATACCGAACTACTATTCACTTGTAAATATAAGAGACGATCAAAAATTTTCCGTTTGAAGGCGTTGCTGCAGCGAATACACAACGTAACGCGATTTCAATGCAGGCGTATAAGCATCGACATGTAGGAAAGGGGTTTTTGTGGCGTTAGTTTCTTTCCTAAGTGCGTCCAGTAAAGGTGGAAACATAACTTTATTACAAAATGCGTCCAAATACAATGAATGTGCTGTTAATTTTTTTCTTGACTACCAAAAGTGAAAACATCTGTAGCCATTCATTGGAGAACGAAGAATGGGTGTAGGGGAGAAAAACCACCATTGTGGACCAAGCTCTGTGCTGGTCGAGGTTGCCAACTCACATGGGAGATACTCGAGCACCTGCCCTTAAATATGGCGTTGAAGGATCGACAGTAAATGTCGAACGATGATGTGCAGCTGTTACGGACTTCTTCACACGCACACACAGTGTTTCACCATGCTGATATCTTAAACCTGGTACGTCAGTGAGATGTATTGCCCCAATGCTCACGGCGATTTTCCTGATTGGCATATTGACTGTGGACTGTAGGGCGTTCAAACAGAACCTTTTAGATCTCCATTATACATTAGAGAATGGAAAGTGTAGTTAATTTTTGATAGCCTTCGAGCTGTTTCTCTCAGTCCAGAAGTGGGTTTTCAAATTATTAAACTTTGACGACGGCTTTGCCCAGGTTCTCGCCCCTGAGCATGCCGATGAAGGCCTGCGGCGTGTTGACGAAGCCATCGGTGACGGTCTCCCTGTACTTGAGCCTGCCCTCCCTGATCCACGGGCCCAGCTCTCTGAACGCCTCGTCCCAGCGGCCGGACCAGCGGGCCACCACGAAGCCCTCCATCCTGAGCTCCCTGGACACGACGTGCATCTGTATGACAGGCGCCACGGCTACCTGGCTCCCATTGTAGACGGAGATGCAGCCGCAGGCAGCGATGCGGCCGCGGTGCCTCATGTTGGCGATTACCGCACTGCTTTGCTCCCCTCCCACGTTGTTGAAGTAGACGTCGACACCATCTGGGGCAGCCTCCTTCAGCGCCTTGTCCAAGTTCACAGTGTTGTAGTTGAAGGCTTGGTCGAACCCTAGCTCGTTCTTCACCCACTTAACCTGTCCACAGAGAAAAAATCTGCATTAGTAAAGGGCAAATATCGGTAGCATGTTGGTTACCTAACACCTTGAAGGGAAAAAACGAAATTTTGTACATGGCTGCACGTCAGAGACCGTAAATAGTTACAATTGAAAGAGAAACAGCCCTCGGTCATTATTTTTCTACAAATGAACCTGGTTTCAACACTGCTAGGAGTGTCTTCTTCAGAATTTAAAACAAAGAATGGTCTATATTCCATAACATGGTCAGAGAATCATGACTCCGTTTTGCAACCTGCACCAAGCAAGTAACGAGTGCCCTTAGTGGCTCCCCATCACAGTTTCCTTTATCTTAAATATGACTAATGCCTTTTTGAAATATTTACAGGGCTATTACAAATGATTGAAGCGATTTCATAAATTCACTGTAGCTCCATTCATTGACATATGGTCACGACACACTACAGATACGTAGAAAAACTCATAAAGTTTGGTTCGGCTGAAGCCGCACTTCAGGTTTCTGCTGCCAGAGCGCTCGAGAGCGCAGTGAGACAAAATGGCGACAGGAGCCGAGAAAGCGTATGTCGTGCTTGAAATGCACTCACATCAGTCAGTCATAACGGTGCAACGACACTTCAGGACGAAGTTCAACAAAGATCCACCAACTGCTAGCTCCATTCGGCGATGGTATGCGCAGTTTAAAGCTTCTGGATGCCTCTGTAAGGGGAAATCAACGGGTCAGCCTGCAATGAGCGAAGAAACGGTTGAACGCGTGCGGGCAAGTTTCACGCGTAGCCCACGGAAGTCGACGAATAAAGCAAGCAGGGAGCTAATCGTACCACAGCCGACGGTTTGGAAAATCTTACGGAAAAGGCTAAAGTACAAGCCTTACCGTTTACAATTGCTACAAGCCCTGACACCCGATGACAAAATCAAATGCTTTGAATTTTCGGCGCGGTTGCAACAGCTCATGGAAGAGGATGCTTTCAGTGCGAAGCTTGTTTTCAGTGATGAAGCAACATTTTTTCTTAATGGTGAAGTGAACAGACACAATGTGCGAATCTGGGCGGTAGAGAATCCTCACGCATTCGTGCAGCAAATTCGCAACTTACCAAAAGTTAACGTGTTTTGTGCAATCTCACGGTTTAAAGCTTACGGCCCCTTTTTCTTCTGCGAAAAAAACGTTACAGGACACGTGTATCTGGACATGCTGGAAAATTGGCTCATACCACAACTGGAGACCGACAGCGCCGACTTCATCTTTCAACAGAATGGTGCTCCACCGCACTTCCATCATGATGTTCGGTATTTCTTAAACAGGAGATTGGAAAACCGATGGATCGGTCGTGGTGGAGATCATGATCAGCAATCCATGTCATGGCCTCCACGCTCTCCTGACTTAACCCCATGCGATTTCTTTCTGTGGGGTTACGTGAAAGATTCAGTGTTTAAACCTCCTCTACGAAGAAACGTGCCAGAACTGCGAGCTCGCATCAACGATGCTTTCGAACTCATTGATGGGGACATGCTGCGCCGAGTGTGGGAGGAACTTGATTATCGGCTTGATGTCTGCCGATTCACTAAAAGGGCACATATCGAACATTTGTGAATGCCTAAAAAAACTTTTTGAGTTTTTGTATGTGTGTGCAAAGCATTGTGAAAATATCTCAAATAATAAAGTTATTGTAGAGCTGTGAAATCGCTTCAATCATTTGTAATAACCCTGTATGATTTTATAAATGACACATAAGTACTGTCAGTCTTTTAGGATGATTCCGAACTGATACCCTATCATACGTTTTGTCATTATTCTGTGACCATGTTATAGAATATAGACCATTCTTTGTCGTATATTCTGAAGAGGACAGTCCTAGCATTGTTGAAACCAGGTAAATTGGTTACAAATAGTGACCAAGGGCTGTTTCTGCTTCAATTGCACCTTGAAGGGACAACAAATAAATTGTTTTCAAATAACTCTCATTTGTTGTTGAGTCTCAGTTTAACATGTTTTTCTTAAATGACATGTTTCGATCACTCTTGATCATCTTCATATATAAGTAGTTGCCTCAACAACTCGTTTTGTCTTACTCACTAGACAAGCTCCGCCTGAACAACCCATGTTGTCTGAAAGACAAGATCTGAAGATAATTCAGAGTGATCGAAACGTCTCTTTTAATTAAAACAAAATATGCAACAGACTGCTGTGTCAGTACTGTGGTATGACACACAAGACTCCGATGGGCTAGACAAAACCAGCTACTGATTGAACTTCTTACAACTGGAGATGGTTCACCGTCATCGAAACATATCACGTAATTTTAAAAAATGTGCAAGTGAGGCTGAACAATAAATGGGAACTATTTGAAACATCAATAGAGATGCAGATTCTCTCGTGACGAATATACCGATTACAAATAGTTTAAAATACTGTCATAATCTATTCATTAAAAGGTACAACTTTATATTAAAGTAACACAATTAGACAAGTATTAAATTTAGAAGCTGAGTACACGTCTTTAGTCCGTGTACAACGATACTAGGCTGATGCTCTGCCACCGGTATTAAACATACCGATGCCTGATTTTTAAAGCGAATTCTCTAGTATCGTTTTCTGTAAACTTACGTGTCCTTCGTCTTTTGCAGGGCATCCCGTAATTTCTACATAATTTTCGTTTTTTCATGTCCATTCTTATTTCAAGTTTATGTATTTTTTATATGATCAGATAACTTAAATGCAATACATCTGAGAAGAATAGTCATTTAGGCACTTAACACCTGATTTAAGACGGATCTGAATACAAAGAATAAATGTACGTCTTAACACAAAACGTATTTTGAGATAATCCAAAAGTTTCTACGTTTTAGGAAAAAAAATAATGTCAGCGTTTATGTTTTCACACTTCTCGGAAGAGTATCTTCAGAACATGTGTATCTGTAGTTTTGGGTGCATTGACGAATCAGCATGTACTACTACGTAACGATGCGTGAGGGAGGAACGGTGCTTGCATGTCTGCAGCTTGGAACTATAGTTGGAGTCACGAATGATAGCGTCGAGTTTCGGCTTGCTCTGTGCATCTGAGTCACGCATTCTCCAACAGGCAATGAGCGTTCAGTAGTGTTCTGAGTGCTCTGTTCTGAATGTCTTAGCCAAAGCGAACCTTAAACGTGTTCGTAGCGAATTATTTAGTGAATTTTTATTCCATTTATGGCAAGTTGTCGTCAGTAATGGTGGTGATAAGCGACACATTTTTCACACGCAAGCGAGAAACTTAATTTACTTCATACACGTTTTTCATATCAAGCGCAAGACACGAGTATGCCCTTACTGCAACCGTATTTGGAACTGGCAACAATGCAGTCCCTGTCCGTGATCGACCTGCGCGAACCGCCATCGTTAGTAAATCGGAGATTATCGGCTGTGGACAATTGTTGGTTATTTGTGTTATATAGAAGAAAGTTTCATTTCACTGTTATTGTGATGGAGATGAAATGTAACGCCTATGGCAAAAGTACACGAAGAGATTTTTCTTGCATTGAACAAACAGTACAAACCAAACCTTCCATTTTATTCAAGCAACTGATAAAACCCCAGAGAATTATTAACAACAGGTCAATTGGAGAAATCCACCTCGTGACCTTGCTGTCTAAGTATCTGGAATCATTAACTGAATGATGTGCTCCCCTCAAAGTAATTCTAACTGTAAAATAGGAGCCATCTGCTCTAAATTGCATTTATTAACTGTTCTCAGTAGTACAATTGTGGGAATTGGGTGCATTTGGAACTCAGAGTGCACAAATTATCCAGATTACATTCTTCTAGTATTTGACAATCAGACCACTTAGCCATATCCAACGATACTTTTTCTTGCTCATATTTCCCACAAAATGATGAATACATAAAAGTTTTTCCCTCACCACTGTTTCGCTGTTCATGCAGCAAACTTTCAGTATCGGGCATGACGTTTTAATTTATTACATCTTTAGTACCAAACTCTTTTCAAAACGCATTTTGCAGACAGTATCCAGCCGCACAGTCCATGACACACTAAAGCATAGAATGCGGACAGTGTGACAACAGGGGAAGGCAAAAATTTCAGTGGCCAGACAGGCAACAGCGACAGAATTGACTTAAAACTGAGTGACGTCCAGTTCGAAGTATCCTTAAGTCAAGCTTACTCCAGAGAGGTGACTGTTACTTTGCTACACTTTTTACTGATGGTAAAGTCCACACGGCAGATTTAATACTCTGATTTATTGTTCTAATTGCCACAGCACCATTCTCTTAACTTTTTCTGCCATACTTAATTCGTTTCTCACAATTTAGTTGCGAATTATTGTTGGAGTAAGTAGTTGTGTGTCTGCAATAATATTCCAGTTTGGAGATTTCGTACACTAGCTTTGAGACGTGTTAGAGATTCCCAATAACAGTAGCTGGTACTAACCGTCTCAGACCTTGTTTACGCGACAGTTCAAATGACATGTTTTATTGAGTAATGTTGTGTTTTACTCCGGTAGTATGCTTTCAGTGTACTATCAGCACAAATGAAACCAATAAAACCGTTTGGGTACATGTCGGGATTCTTCGTGAAAACTTGCACCCTTGTCATGAGAAGTGGTTTCGCCTGGGGAGCAGGCCCGTGTCAGATGTGCCACACTATCCACACTGCTAAGTGTAGCTCTACGTTGACAACGCTCAAATTATAGTACAACAGTACGACTATGAAGAAATTACAGCCGGCCGGGGTGGCAAGGCGTTTAAAGGCGCTACAGTCTGGAACCGCGCGACCGCTACGGTCGCAGGTTCGCATCCTGCCTCGGGCATGGATGTGTGTGATGTCCTTAGGTTAGTTAGATTTAAGTAGTTCTAAGTTCTAGGTGACTGATGACCCTAGAAGTTAAGTCCCATAGTGCTCAGAGCTATTTGAACCATCTGAACCAGACATTACATGAAGGATGTGGCCTCTCGTTAAATCCCACTTCGCCCAGATACAGAGTAGCTCTGGGGCGGATGACGTTGTTTTACAGTTTACTTATTGATAACGGCAGTTTTGAAAGGTATGTGAAACACACGGTTCAAAACGTAAAGGAACTATTTTCTACATCTGCATACATACTCCATAATTTACTGTATCGTACATGGTAAATACTACGTAGTACTTACGTTATATATTTCATTCCCTACTATATTTGCATACTGAGTGAGGGAATAACGAATGTCTGTTTGCCGCCGTACGTAGACGAAGATGGCGTAGAGCGAGCACACTAAGAGAATTTGTGTTTTCACCAAATCATGGTTATTGGTTGCAGCTTATGTGTCTGGAATCTGCATACCATACAGTGTCAAACTGAGTGTTTTACAAATAATAAAGCTATATAAAGAATAGGACTCATGTGTCCATGACATCAGACCTGAAACGCGTCGGTTGTCCGCTGTTCCAGTTCTCCACAGTCAATGATTCACTACGACGCAATGCTGTGCTCCAGACGTACATTTCACAGAAATTTTTGTCTCTAACTACATCCTGCGTTTGGTACTAGTACCCTTCCTTTGGCCGTGAATGCCCCTTTAGCATTTGCTAGTCTTCTTTTTATCTCTTCCTTGTCCGCAGCTCGTGGTCGTGCGGTAGCGTTCTCGCTTCCCACGCCCGGGTTCCCGGGTTCGATTCCCGGCGGGGTCAGGGATTTTCTCTGCCTCGTGATGACTGGGCGTTGTGTGCTGTCCTTAGGTTAGTTAGGTTTAAGTAGTTCTAAGTTCTGGGGGACTGATGACCATAGCTGTTATGTCCCATAGTGCTCAGAGCCATTTGAGTCATTTATCTCTTCCTTGTTTCGTCCGTGTTACATTATTCTCGTCCCATGATAGCTCTATTCCTTGCTCTTCAGTTTTGATGTTAGGTTCGTCGCTAATCTCATTCCGTTTAATCCACTTTCCTTCATCTTTCTTCGGTTTTCTTAGAGTTTATACTCTTTACACATTACGTTGTTCATTCCAATCAACAGGTCATGTAATTCTTCTTCACTTTCACTGAGGAGACTCATCGGGGAGTGTTATCAGTGGTATCCTTTTATTTTGAATTTCAATGCCACACTTTAATCTTTCATTGCTCCTTCGATGTATAAGAGTGAACAGCAGGGCGAAAGACTACATCCCTGTAAGAACGCCTATGCGATAAAGCGATAATTTGTAGGGAGCGGGAGCAGGGAGGAAGGGGGGAGGTAAGAAGGTGGTAAGACCTGGAGAAGACGAATGGCGTCCGGAACCGCGGGACTGCTACGGTCGCAGGTTCGAATCCTGCCTCGGGCATGGGTGTGTGTGATGTCTAGGGGACTTATGACCTAAGATGTTGAGTCCCATAGTGCTCAGAGCCAATTATTAGACGAATGGCGACACGCAAGTAGATATTAAAAAGGTCCAGTTCCGACCCTGTTAAACACGTCCATAATATAGGTTTCTCAATCATCTTTTTAAAATAAAAACGTCTACGAGTATTGCATTTTTCCTTTCCTTGAGAGTGGGATGGCGGTGGGGGGCGGCTACCCCTTATTTCCCAGGCATGAACATCCGTTCACTTCTTTCTTACACTATTTCTTTAATCCAATCACTTCGTTCTTGCTTTTAGATTCTTATTCTTTCTTCTTGACCTCTGCACACATTCTGTACTGCAGAAATTTAGCCGGCCGCTGTGGTCTAGCGGTTCTAGGCTCTCAGTCCGAAACCGCGCGACTGCTACGGTCGCAGGTTCGAATCCTGCCTCTGGCATGGATGTGTGTGATGTCCTTAGGTTAGTTAGGTTTAAGTAGTTCTACGTTCTAGGGGACTGATGACCACAGATGTTAAGTCCCAAAGTGCTCAGAGCCATTTGAACCATTTTTTTTTTTTTTTTTTTTTTTTTTTGCAGAAATTTATTTCAATCCTTAGCCTACACTTTACCTCTATTTTCGTCCGTATTTCGGACGTGCTATACGAATTTGCTCTGTCGTACGCTTTTTCCAGAGGGACACAGGTTATGACGGTATTCTAATCTTTCTAAAGACTGGGTTCCGTTTGCAACCGTAACTTTACTTTCTTACTGAATAATTCACGTTACAGAACTGGCTTTTCGTAGCATGGTATAGGACCATTTCCAATTTACCAGTGTCCCTCTTCTCCGTGATCTCAAGGTCCTCCCTATGATTGTTCAAAATTGGTTGTTTCGTGTATTGCGTAACTACAGATAGTTCGGCTTTTGACTAGGTAATAAAACGTCCCACCAGAATCTTTCCATAGCTATACGTTTGTGATTTATAGTGCCATCCGTCAAGGACCTTCTTTCATCGGAGTCAATGTGACTTCCTGAAAAAAAAATTGGCTTTAGACAAGATCGAAGTTCTGTTCTAGCGTTGTGGGGCGCAGATACCTACTCTGAAGCCAAACATACGTCGGCTTATGAAATTTTAGATGTCTTAATGATGGACAGACTGGAAGAGATATTAATCACAGAAGCTGCTCCAAGATGGTCTTCATGTCACATGCTGGCTACCGAATCAGTAACAGTCCCAACCAATGAACTATAATACCACAAATACACTACAGGCCATTAAAATTGCTACACCACGAAGATGACGTGCTACAGACGTGAAATTTAGCCGACAGAAAGAAAATGCTGTGATATGCAAATGATTAGCTTTTCAGAGCATTCATATAAGGTTGGCGCCGGTGGCGACACCTACAACGTGCTAATATGAAGAAAGTTTCCAATCAATTTCTCATACACAAACAGCAGTTGACCGGCGTTGCCTGGTGAAACGTTGTTGTGATGCCTCGTGTAAGGAGGAGAAATGCGTACCATCACGTTTCCGACTTTGATAAAGGTCGGATTGTAGCCTATCGCGATTGCGGTTTATCGTATCACGACATTGCTGCTAGCGTTGGTCGAGATCCAATGACTGTTAGCAGAATATGGAATCGGTGATTTCAGGAGGGTAACACGGAACGCTGTTCTGGATCCCAACGGCCTCGTATCACTAGCAGTCGAGATGACAGGCATCTTATCCTCATGGCTCTAACGGATCGTACAGCCACGTTTCGATCCCTGAGTCAACAGATGGGGACGTTTGCAAGACAACAACCATCTGCACGAACAGTTCGACGACGTTTGCAGCAGCACGGAATATCAGCTCGGAGACCATGGCTGCGGTTACCCTTGACGCTGCATCACAGACAGGAGCGCCTGTGATGGTGTACTCAACGACGAACCTGGGTGCACGAATGGCAAAACGTCATTTTTTCGGATGAATCCAGGTTCTGTTTACAGCATCATGATGGTCGCATCCGTGTTTGGTGACATCACGGTGAACACACACTAGAAGCGTGTATTCGTCATCGCCATATGGCGTATCACCCGGCGTGATGGTACGGGGTGCGATTAGTTACACGTCTCGGTCACTTCGTGAGCGCATTGACGGCACTTTGAACAGTGGACGTTACATTGCAGATGTGTTACGACCCGTGGCTCTACCCTTCATTCGATCCCTGCGAAACCCTACACTTCAGCAGGATAATGGAATGGCAAGGAAAGCGTATCTGAAGAAGAGAAATTTGTTAACATCAAGTATAGATGTAAAGGTGAGGAAGTCGTTTCTAAAAGCATTTGTATGGAGTGTAGCCATGTATGGACGATAAATAGTTTGGACAACAAGAGAATAGAAGCTTTAGAAATGTGGTGCTACAGAAGAATGCTGAAGATTAGATGGGTAGATCACATAACTAATGGGGAGGTATTGAATAGGATTGGGAAGAAGAGAATTTTGTGGCACAACTTGACTAGAAGAAGGGATCGGTTGGTAGGACATGTTCTGAGGCATCAATGGATCACCAATTTAGTGTTGGAGGGCAACGTGGAGGGTAAAAATCGTAGAGGGAGACCAAGAGATGAATACGCTAAGCAGATTCAGAAGGATGTAGGTTGCGGTAGTTACTGGGAGATGAAGCAGCTTGCACAGGATAGAGTAGCATGGAGAGCTGCATCAAACCAGTCTCAGGACTGAAGACCACAACAACAACAACAACAACAACAACAATGGACGACCTTATGTTGCAGGTCCTGTACGGGCCTTTCTGGATACAGAAAGGCCAGCAAATTCTCCAGATCTCTCATCAATTGAAAACGTCTGGTCAATGGTGGCAGAGCACTGCAAGACCGCTACGGTCGCAGGTTCGAATCCTGCCTCGGGCATGGATGTTTGTGATGTCCTTAGGTTAGTTAGGTTTAACTAGTTCTAAGTTCTAGGGGACTAATGACCTCAGCAGTTGAGTCCCATAGTGCTCAGAGCCATTTGAACCAATTTGAATGGTGGCCGAGCAACTGGCTCGTCACAATACGCCAGTCAGAATTCTTGATGAACTGTGGTATCGTGTTGAAACTGCATGGGCAGCTGTACCTGTACACGCCATGCAAGCTCTGTTTGACTTAATGCCCAGACGTATCAATGCCGTTTAACACGCCCAGAGGTGTTTGTTCTCGGTACTTGGTTCAAATGGTTCTGAGCACTATGGGACTTGACTTCTGATGTCATCAGTCCCCTGGAACTTAGAACTACTTAAACCTAAGTAACCTAAGGACAACACACACACCAATGATCGAGGCAGGATTCGAACCTGCGACTGTAGCGGTCGCGCGGTTCCAGATGGTAGCACCGAGAACCGCTCGGCCACCACAGCAGGCGTTTTGGGTACTGATTTCTCAGGATCAATGCACCTAAACTGCGTGAAAATATAATCACATGTCTGTTCTAGCGTAATACTGTATATTTGTCCAATGAATACCCGTTTATCATCTGCATTTCTTCCTGGTGTAGCAATTTTAATGTCTGGTAGTGTAACAATGGATGCAAATTATCTAAAGGTACGAGACGACTTGTTCCAGTTAATAGGAGTAACTATTGAGAGCGACGTTAAGTGAAATGACCTCATACGATAAATAGCAGGAAAAGACGATTACAGACTGAGATTCATAGTAGGAATACGAATGAACTGTAGATCATCAATGAAAGAAGTGGCTCAGTAGGGGTTCCTTCGAACGACTCATGAGTTTTGTTCCTCAATCTGAGACCCTTATCAGGTAGGAATGAAGACAGAGGTAGAGAAGGACCAACGAAGAGCGGTTCTTTTCGTCACGGGCTCATTTGGTCGGCGTGGGAGCATTACAGAGGTGCTCAACGAACTCCAGCGGCAGCTGTTGCAAGATACGCGTTGTGCACCAGGGAGAGGTTTGCTATTGGAATTTTGAGAGAGTACTTTCCGGGAAGAGTCGCACAGTATATTACTCCGTCCCACACGTATCCCGCGAAATGACCACGATGAGAAAATTCGAGAACTTAGAGCCAGTACAGGGGCTTACCGACAGTAATTTCTCTCAAGCGTCATTCGCGAGTGGAGCAAGGAAAAGGAGATAAGTTAGTTGCACAAGACCTACCCTCCACCACACACCTTCAGACGGATTGCGAAATACTGACGTAGACATAAATGTGGAAACGATGGGAAATGATTCGCAGTTTGTGATAGGGGAGCCGGTGATTTTAAATAAACTTAGCAATGAATGCAGCAACGGTAGGGAAGAAAATAGACAAAGTTACAACAGGCAAAATATCTCTCTATAAATGTTCCCTGTGGTTGCCATGGAAAGGAAACAGAACACCATACAACACTCTGGCGACAATTTCCAAACATCCTAGATTTAAGAAGTATGCCCTACACCCTCTTTATCTCTGCACTTCTCTCATATCACAATAGTCATTGCATGAAAGATCAAGTTAACTATTACCAGTCACTGTTTATTTAACTCCACGACCCGTTTCAAATGTTTAAAGCTCCATCATCAGGTGGATTTGCATTTGCTAGTATGACATATGTGTGTGTGTTGTGTTACGATTTTTGGAGAAACTTGTGGCACTGTATAGTGGAGAAATAAAACGATATTTCAGTACATGTTTTTGGTGTTTTTCTCTTTACAAAAAAATCAATGGTTTATAACTCAGAAAAACTAAAACAAGTAAAGTAGAATACCTCCGGTGGACACAGGTTCCTTTCATTATGGCTACACATCACATCTATATTATTTTGTAAACAAGAATGGCGTCTGGAAACTGTTAGGTGCAAGGATATATAGCAAAAGAAAAACATTATCACAAAATACAAAGAATAAACATCATAACAACGCCATTATGGAATAAGTTTTAAAGGATTGTGCAGATCTTCGTTTTGAGGTGTTGAATACGTGCGTTGAATACCACCTTAAGTATTTGGTTCAAATGGCTCTGAGCACTATGGGACTCAACTTCTGAGGTCATCAGTGCCCTAGAACTTTTAACTACTTAAACCTAACTAACCTAAGGACATCACACTCATCCATGCCCGAGGCAGGTTTCGAACCTGCGGCCGTAGCGGTCTCGCGGTTCCAGACTGTAGCGCCTAGAACCGCACGGCCACTCCGTCCGGCTCCTGAAGTATTTATTTAACACCTCAAATCAAAGATCTCCCGAATCCTATAAGACTTACTCCGTAATAATGTTATGATGAATATTCTTTGTATTTTGTATAATGTTTCTCCTTTGCTATATGATCCTTGCACCTAATAGTTTATAGACTGCATCTTTGTTTACAAAATATGACAGTATAAGTGCGATATGTTACGACGTTGAAAGGAACCTCTGACCACTGGGTGAATTCTGTTTTACTTATTTTATTTTTATGATGTATGTATCATTGGGTTTTTGCAAAAGAAAGAAACCAAAAACACGTACTGAAATGCGTTTTGGTTATCCTCTATACAGTGCACAAGTTTCTCCAGCCGCGCGGGGTAGCTGCACGGCAGAGCGTTTTGTCACGGTTCGCACCGCTCCACGCGTCGGAGGTTCGAGTGGTCCCTCGGGCATGGTTGTGTGTGTTGTACTTAGCGTAAGTTAGGTTCAGGTAGCTTAATTACTGTGTAAGCCTATAGACCGGCGACCCCAGCAGTTTGGTCCTATATTCCTTACTACAAATTTCCAAATTTTCAAGTTTCTCCAAAAATCGTAACACAACACACGCGTATTACATACTAACAAATGTAAATCCACCTGATGATGGAGGTTGAAATCTTTGAAACGCGTCTTGGAGATAGATAAACAGTGACTGATAACAGTAAACTTGTAATTTCATTCGATGTCAGTAACAGTCATGGTAAATCCTATCCTATAATGTTCACTTTTCAAACTACAGTCATTATTTTCTATAGTAAGAGAGTAAGGTAGAGGAAAGTGTGACGGTACGTCACATAAATGGACAGTTGGAGAAAGGGAAAAGAAATTTTTGCTGTGAGATGTGTGAAACATTAATTATCTAATGACTAAGTACCTCTGCACTATGTATAACAAATAGTAAAGAACGTAAGTTATTATTATCAAAACACAAATATCGATGTAATTAACAAAATACAGTTTTTCGGTATAATCTCTGTGTAACATAGGCGAGGAAGATCAGAGACAATGCTGTGATTGAACGGGCTCCCCTATTTTTGTTTCGTCTGGAAGTAGGCCGCCATTGTAGCGTTGGATAATATTTAATCTAAGTTTGGTTATAATTTAGTAAAATATACTTATAATTGTTATTGTAAAGTGTGTATTATTGACGTAGTTGTCACCTCGCATGATCGCAACCATTAATTCTCATTAACCAACTTTTTACAGAACTTCGTAGTGCAGGGAGCTCATCTCCGCTAGCAGGATTTAGTCGGCCATTACGCTGACTGCATTATACAATTAAAATTTCATGTCATAATATTAAATGTAAATGCGAGAGACTTCTCAGTTTTGATCTTTCATTAATTTCAAAGTTAAATAGTGTAGTAATAAATTTCATTTACTAAAATCCACAGCACTGAATCATTTCAGTATGTTTCATTTTAGCCGCCTAACGGCAGATGAGATTCTCTCCAGTTTTGCCTTGCAAATAATGAACAAGAAATATTGAAAATCATTACACTAATAAGGTCCGCAATATCTCAGTTAATCTTTGTGACATTTGGTACATAAATAACCAGTAGCCCCTGAGACCCATATTAATAATTACAGTTTGCGTAACAATAGGCATATTTTCTTTTCTAAATAGCAGCGCTCACGCAAACTATTTATTGGAAGGCGGTGAGTCGCACCTTGTGTTTAAAAAATATTGTATCGTACGTAATTCGGGGCAGCCGATGTCCGTACGAGTGTTATCGCGCAATAAGTTAATTAAAGGTCTCATGCTAGCCACCCCAACCAAAATCATAAAAAGTAATTATAAAACAAAAATATATAATTGACCCACATACATATACAGTTATACCGTGAAAAAAGGTGGGGGTGGAGTGGACACCTGTGTTGAATGTGGTTACTTTAACGTCAGACCCTGCTATGCCGATGACCCTGCAGCCCTTGATGCGTGCTATCTGTCCCGCTATGGAGCCCACGGCACCCGCCGCGCCGCTGACGACCACCACCTCCCCCGGTTTGGGGTCGCAGATGTGGAGCAGTCCGAAGTAGGCGGTGGCTCCCGGCATTCCCAGCACCCCCAGCGACAGCGACAGCGGCAGACCGCCGAGGTCCGGCACCAGCATCGGCGGCAGGAAGTCTTTGTCTGCGTTCGCCACGTCGACCACGGTGCGGTCACGCCAGCCCCAAGCACGAAAGTGCGATGTAAGCTCTTTGCTTGTTCGGACGATGCATAAATTTTGAGATCCGACGCAACTGTGTACTCTGGGGCTGATGTTGCTTGAATGACAGGTGTAGCTGTACCAGTGTGCGTTCGATATTAAAAGAGAATTGAAAACGGGCCACATGGGGCCCAGAGCGGCACCAGGTTTGAAGCTCCACCGCTAGATGTTGGCGCTCTTGGAGCCTCAGCTACTGAGTCGTTGTGTAAGTATGAGATATCCTGTTGAGCAGCAGACGTTCAGGGTGCTCGGAATTTCCCGTGCACGCTGGCTGTTGGGGTCAAAGAATGAAAGAAAGGGACGTCATGAGAGGCCAAAGGGAGCAGCTAAAATAATGAATATAAGATATCACAATAAAAAGTGAATCCATTAGGATACTAGACACGCAATACCACCAATAAAAGCAGAACATTAAGACGAGGGCGAGTTGGCAGTGACCATCTCCCTGTCCTCCGCACCGTTTCAGACGGTCGTCGCCCCATCCCGATCCTTGCATCGACCCTCCCCTGAAATATGTCCACGATTATTCCTTTGTCGACTGGAATGCCTACCAGGATACCCTCTCTACCCAGGCCGATAGCCACCTCTTCGCCTACCACCACTCTGATGATGTTACCCAAGCCACCTCCTTTCTCCAGCAGACCTTGTCTGAGGCTGTGGAGGCCAAAGTCCCTACCGTCGCCATCTACCCGCACCGTCCCACTTTACCCCCACAGGCCGTCCTCCTCCTGCTTCAATTCCGCCGTCTACCATGCCTTCCTTCTAATGCATGACTGGGACACACTACAACGCCACCGGAAACTACAACGACACATCCGAAACTTGCTTGCGGCTAAAAAACGCCGGGACTGGCGACAGACATGCACCCATCTTAATGATACCATACCTATCAACTCGTCTAAGTACTGGTCAGGTTTTCTTTGCCCTCCCTGACGATCCCCAGTTCGATTACTCCCTCTTCCCTGATGTCTGCTATCGAAATGACACCTCTGCCCCTCCACTCGCTCCTGGATTCTAGTTCTTGGACAACATCAGACACAACGAGCTCAATGCCCCCATCACTACTCAGGATATCATCATTACACTCTGCACGAAATGTACGGTCATGACCGTATTACCTATCGCCACCTCCTCGAAGCTCCCGCCTCCTTCATCTCCACCCTAGACAGGCTATATCATGGGGTCTTGTCCAGCAGCTTCTACCCCAACCTGTGGAAAACCTCCCAGATCCTGGTGTTCCTCAAACCCGATAAATAGCCATCCGCTGCCTCCTCCTACCGTCGCATCAGCCTTACCTCAGTCTTCAGCAAGGTCCTGGAATCCAGCCTTACCTGACGCAGCCACCAGCATCTCGACCAGCACCGCCTCCTTCCCGATACCCAGTTTGGCTTTCGACCGTCCTTCTCTGCCGATGACCTTCTCCTTTACCTCTCTCATCTCCTCTCTGAACAACTCAACTCCCGTCGCTCCGCCGTCTTCCTCTCCCTCGACCTTGAACGTCCTTACGACTGTGTATGGCTTTCCGGTCTCCTCTTCAGGCTCCAAACCTTCGCCTTTCCTACCAACTGATTGGGTCCTTTCTTTCCCAACGTCCTTCCTATGTCACCATCCATAACACGGATTCCTACACCTTCTACCCCTCCGCCTGTGTGCCCCAAGGTTCTGTCCTCTCCCCTCTTCTCTACCTTCTATATATGATGGATATGCCACTGCCTTCACCCCATGTCCACCTTCTCCAGTACGCCGATGACACTACCTTCCTTGCCCTCGCCCCCACCCTACAACGCTCTCAACACCTTCTCCAATCCCATCTTGACTGGTTCACCACTTGGTGTAACCAGTGGTTGCTCAAGTTCAATCCTTCAAAGACCCAGGCGATCATTGTAGGCAAAACCACCCCCTCCTTCCATCTTCTCGACTTCTACATCACCATGTATGGCTGTCCTCAACTACCTCAATTGCCTTGGCGTCACCCTTGCTCGTCGCCTGTGCTGGACCTCCGATCTCTGGACAATTCAAACCAAGGCATGCTCCTGACTCCGTCTCCTCAAGCTCCTTACTGGCCACACATGGGGTCTGGACCCCTCCACCATCCACCACACCTATAAATCCCTCTTCTGGCCTATCCTCTGCTACGCCCATTCTGCCAGGATCTCTGCCCCCCTTACCTTTTACAAATCACTTCAAATCCTGGAACGCCATGCACTCTGCCTCGCCTATTGCATCCACCTCCCGTCCCCCACACTGCTCCTGTATGACCTAATTCCATTCCTGCATCCCTTCCTTTTCCTCGAATGGATATGGATCCTCTACACCTCCTGCAAACTTGATCCCCCTCAACCGATTGTCTCTCCCATCCTTTCACACCCCTGTCCATTGCCGTGCCTGTATTTTGCCATCCCACCTGCTCTCCATCTCTCCACTCTCCATACACTTGCCCAAGGTGGCTTCCTCCAACTCCCACTCCCTGATGATGCCCTCATCCCCTCCGTCTCTCCCTCCTACCAACTTTGATCCCCCACTTCCACTCCCTGTGTTTTTCCCAAGGGTACCCTCTTTCCTTTCTCTCCCTCCACTCTTCCTCTCTCCCTCCTATCCCCTTGGTCTTCCCTTACCCACTACCTTCTTTCCTCCCCCTCCCCGCTCCTCTGCCACTGGCATCTACACCCTCCCCATCTCCCTTTTCCCCCAAATTTTCCCCTTTGGCAGGTCCCCAGACTCGTACATGAACAGTGAACATTCGCGCGCCGGAGATCATCACCAGTGTTGGTGTGTGCCCACCGTGTTCGTGTTCCAGTGATTCATCGTTTGTGCTCCATCGTTCGCATGTGTCATTTCTGTCATCTCTGTTCGTGTCCACGTTCTGAACGTTTTTTATTCGGATACTGAGCCCGTGAATGGCTCCATGTATTTTTATTTTGTATGTCTACTGTTGTTTATCGACCATGTTTGCTTTCGATGTCTCCTTATACATCGTTTGTCCTATCTGTGGCCGAAGAGCGGCGTAGTTTACCGCTGCCAGTCTACCTCCATCAGGTATGAAAATAATAATAAAGGAAAAGAAAAACGAGTGCGAGGGTTTATACGCGCCATCGGTACAATGTACAATTTCTAATTTATTTTATGTTAAATATTTTCTGAATGGTAATTAACTTTAAAATTAATAACCTGGCAAACACTTTCCCGATTTTTTATAAATGATGTGTCCACGAACAGAGAACCAAAAGAGAATGGTATAAACATTACCAGTTTTGGAATACAGGCCAGGATGTCTATTCCGCATCGGGAAGCACTGGGAGTAATTAATGTGCTGAAAGTATCAGCAGTATGTGAAATAAACATAGGTAAGGAAGTATGAGTATAATTATTATTAAATGTTAGTATGTAAACGACAATATAAGAACAAATAGCGTTTTCCGTGGTATAATTAAAATTTACGAGAAAACCACGGAATGTAACGTAAGACTGAAGGGAGCAATGAAAAGCTGAGAAAATTTTAAGGCAAATTAATATGTGATACATTTCTACAGCGATAAATCTATAGTTTTTATAATATGTATTGAAAGAAATAAAGTAGGTATATGTTTTACCAGCGCATAATAGCCGCGCGGTCTGCGGCGCCTTGCCACGGTTCGCATGGCTACCCTCGTCGGAGGTGCGAGTCCTCCCCCTAGCATTGGTGAGTGTGTTGTCCTTAGTTAAGCTAGTTTACGTTAGGTTAAGTAGCGTGTAAGCCTATGAACTGATGACCTCAGCACTTTGGCCCCATAGGAAGTTACCACAACTTTCCAAATTCCAAAAGTATATGTTTTGACTCATGTAACAGTGCGAGGACGTAAGTACACGGCAGCCATCTTGGCGGAGACAGCCTAGTTTTCGCTGCAGTTGGAGAGGAATAGTCTAATTCTGTAGTATTAGGAAGCAGTCACTGTGGTGAATTTTGTATGCACGTAATGATTGTCGCTTCGTGAAAGTGTTGAAATTTCTTCAAGTGTCTAAACGTGGACATATAAAATTTATGTGTGTGCCGCTGGCAAACGCTTAGAAATATTTTAGAACTCTGAATTTTGTAGGATCTTCGTTAGGGAACGGTTCAGAACTTTTAAATTTCACCAGCAACCTTGGCGAGTGGTTTTTGGAACCTGTAATTTTGGCGGTTCGCAACAGACGACCTTTAACTTAAATTTAAAGGGAGTGGGACTTGGAATTGTTGCAACGTTTGGGAGTGCGCGAGTTACTGCCTGGGTTTATTTAAGTTCCAGCGTTGGCATACTAACATTCTGTATTGGCAGCTCACAAATTTATTACTGTCAGACACACATCCAGTCTTTCTGATAGCCGGCCGGAGTGGCCGTGCGGTTCTGGGCGCTACAGTCTGGAGCCGAGCCGGTTAGAATCCTGCCTCGGGTGTGGATGTGAGTGATGTCCTTAGGTTAGTTAGGTTTCATTAGTTCTAAGTACTAGGCGACTAATGACCTCAGAAGTTAAGTCACCTAGTGCTCAGAGCCATTTGAACCACGTTTCTGATAAATTCTCTTTACGTAAATTCCTGGCTGCATTTAACTGAAACTTTCCTTTTCTTCAGTTGAGGATTTTAGGTGAATGCCACTAGTTATTGATTTGCGGCTAGGCATAAACGCAGCCAAATTATAAAAAAAACTTCCAATCATTCCCTGTGGTCCTTGGCTGAGTGCTACTTACTGGAACTCATACGTTAGTATGAGACGACTCAAAACTAATATGTGATACTACCTCAACTTCTCTTCAAGGGACATCCAAAACTGTTCACCGTCAACGATTAAGTCCGCGAAAGTTGTAACAAAATTTATTTCTGAAAAGGGAAGTACTACACGGTTTCAGGACATGTGTCGCATCTTCAGCTGCGTGTTGAAATATGAGTCCACAAAGTATGCATAAATAAGTATAAAATAGATAAAAACATATTTTGAACGAGTTCGTGATGGCTTCGGCTGCAGTTCTCTTTATTTCATGTACGAGTATACAATTTCGGCGTTGGCCATTTTCAAGTATTTGAGACGGAAGCATTATACATTGAATACATTAGTGACACTTCAGATTTTTACATAGGAACAATTCATATCTATAGATAAATTAGGCACATTATAACTTACTTCACGGATGCTTCTTTTGTCCCCATCGGAGTTTCCAGACCTCCCTCGGGCATGAGTGTGTGTATGTTGTCCATAGCGTAAGATAGTTAAAGTTAGATTAAGTATTGCTACACCTGGTTTAATATCGTGTAGGGCCCTCGCGAGCACGCGGAAGTGCCGCAACGCAACACGAAGCGGCATGGACTCGACTACTGTCTGAAGTAGTGCAGGAAGGAATTGACACCAAGAATCCCACAGGGTTGTCCGTGACAGTACGAGGGGGTAGAGATTTCTTCTGAACAGCACGTCGTAAGGCATCGCAGATATGCTCAATAATGTTCTTGCCTGGAGATTTTAGTGGCCAGCGGAAGTATTTAAACTCAGAAGAGTGTTCCTGGAAGCGCACTGTAGCAATTACGCACATGCGAGGTGTCGCATTGTCGTGCTGGAATTTCCGAAGTCTGTTGGAATGCACAATGGACATGAATGGATCCAGTTGATCAGACACGATGCTTACGTACGTGTTACCTATCAGACTCGTATCTAGACCTATGAGGGGTCCCATATCACTCCAACTGCACACGTCCCACACGATTACAGAACCTCCCTCAGCTTGAATAGACACCTACTGACATGCAGGATGTCTCCGTACCCGTGCACGTCCATCCACACAATACAATTTCAAACGAGACTCGTCCGACCAGGCAACTTGATTCCAGTCCTCAACAGTTCGTTGCTGGCGTTGATGGGTCCAGGCGAGGCTTTGTGTCTTGCAGTCATGAAGGAAACACGAGTGGGCCTCCGGCTTCCAAAGCCGATGTTTCGTTGAATGGTTGACACAACAACACTTCTTGACGGCCCAGCATTGGCATCTGCAGGAATTTGCGGAAGGATTGCACTTCTGTCATGTTGAACGATTCTCTTCAGGCGTCGTTGGTCCCGTTCTTGCAGGATATTTTTCCGGCCGCAGCGATGTCAAAGATTTGATGCTTCACCGGATTCCTGATACTCATGGTACACTTGTGAAATGGTCATACGGGAAAACCTCCGCTTCATCGATACCTCGGAGACGCTGTGTCCCACCACCCGTGCGCCGCCTATAACACTGTGTTCAAAGTCACTTAAATCTTGATGACCTTCCATTCTAGTAGCAGTAACAGATTAACAATTGCGCCAGACACTTGTCGTCTTATTTAGGCGCTGCCGATCGCAGCGCCGTATGCTGCCTGTTTACATGTCTCTGTATTTAAATACGCATGCCTTAATGATGGCCAGACTGGAAGAGATATTAAGCATAGAAGCTATTCCAAGACCGTGTCGCTTGCTGGCTACTGAATCAGTAACAGCCCCAGTCAATGATCTGTAATAGCAGAAATAACAATGGATGCACATTATCTAAAAGTACGAGACGAGTTTCTTTGGCGGTTCGGTGTATCTAAGGTCGATGTTGTAACGTACTTAACACTAGGAAGATTATATTTATTTAACAGAAATTTGTGAAGTAAGCTACTACTACTCCAAAGTAATGTGCTTCTAAAGTACCGAAACACCTTTCTAACTTACTTTATGACCATTACATGCAGTCTTAGGAGCAAGGACGGGCATGGCATAACATGCTACTAAAGAATTATCCGTAGAGTAAGTTATAATGCGCCTAATATATCAACAGATATGATTTTTTCCTATGTCAAAATCAAAAGGGTCATTAATGCATCCAGTCTATAATGCTTCCATTTTAGAGAATTGAAATGGCCTAAGGCCGAAATTGTACAATTGTACATGAAATAGAGAGAAAGGCAGATAAAGGCGTCACAAAAACTCACAAAAGTATTTTAACTTATTTTAGCCTTATCCTTTGTGGACTCACATTTTAAGGTGCACCTGAAGATGCCACATATGTCCTGCAACCGGGCAGTGCTTCACTTTTTACAAACAAATAATTTTATAACTGCAGCTGATTTTATGATTGGGTCATATATGAGTGTTAATAAGGGGTTTTAGCAACAGACAGGCTACTTTCATTGTGTACACCCTGGCCCTCTCCAGCAGAGAACCGTCCGTCCAACCTTCCAGAAGAACAGCTCGTTACAGTGGCTTGTTTTCCTTCAGGTGTATGGTTAGTTGATTTGGAAAGCGCACTTAGAAAAGAAACCCTATGTGACTCCATCCTCATAAGAATTTGCACTTTGTCAGCTTTTATTCTCAGATCTTGAGGGGTAGTATTTGATAAGAGGCGCAAGCACTGAGTGGGGGTAGATCCGACAATGCCAGTAAATTGTCCCCATGTCCTCAGTTGCATTTGCGCTAGTTGTATGTGAGCTGTACCATGTTCAGCGGCTCAGCACAAAAGTCACGCTACAGCACTGCGGAGCGTATCTCCATGCTTTCCCAGCTGTTTGGCTCCCATTTTTATAGTAGGTTTACCCTTGAGCCAAGATCCTTCAACAGGTTCGTGCAATGCTTCTTAAATCACAGTGTCCAATCGAGGCTGAAGTAGTATTAGGGGCGTAGTTATAAGAGAACTTCTGCCCTGTGAACTAAAATATGTACCTTCCTGTGTACCTCTTTATTATGGAAAAGGAAAGCCGTTACAACTGCTTCACTTTGGTTTCTTTTGAAGTCACCGTTCAGTATGGTTACGCGCTTTAGACCGTACGTTCATAATGCTTAATGATCTCTGTGCCGATAAATTAATGCCAGGTCATCTGCATACTGGAATTTCTTCGATTAGGAAGTTGGGTATTTTGAAACTTCAAATTAAACAAAATACGATCCAAGACTGACCCTTGAAGGGGACAATTGTTCAAGGTTTTCAGCTTTCCTATTCAGAAAAATTGAAAATCTTCGATCAGACTGCATTTCTTATTTTATTTTATTTTTAATTTTTTTAATTAATTAATTTATTTATTTTTGAGGAAACATGCTAGCTTCTGACGTGGAATTACATCACCAGAGTTGAGCATCAACATTTCTCTGCATACTGTATCGTAAAGCCGCCGTCCGATCAACTAACGCTGTGTACGATTTGAAGCCTCTCTGAAATCCAGATGCAACCGATGTAATGAGTGTTAGCACTTATTAGCAGCAACTCCGATTTTTCTAAAGCCACGCTGCTGGACTGGGGTTTTTATCATTCACCACTAGGATGTGGTCGAAAATTAGGCGCGCCAGTAATTTATATGTTATGGTGAATAAGGATAATGTGTGGGCTAACATGCTCTAAGGAAACACTTTTACACAGTGATGTGGATGTTCTTGTAAATATTTGTATCTTGTAAATATTTATAATGGTCATCAAAGGCTCCAAGAACGTTCACATCGGATGTGAATTAAAGAAGTGTAAAAGGATCTCTAATACCCTCACGGTACATAAACTTTTTGTCGGATGGGATCAGGAGGACTATAATGTTGTTCGCTGATCACGCTATTGTCTACAGAAAAAAATCATTTTGTTGTAATGAATTATAGCTTCTTCAGACATGGTAAATGAAGGACAATGGGAAATGACAAAAGCTGTTATATTACAAGATAGTTGGTGACCATCTCTACCACATCGTATAAGTATTTATATGTAACAATAAGGCGACGTAGGAAATTTGCAGGTATTAGGAAAGGCGAACGGAAGACAGATTGGTAGGAAGTTTCCTGGAAAAGTTCACTGTGTGAATAAAGAGAGTTACGTTCAAGTCACTACTGCGATCAATTGTAGAGTATTGTTCCACCGTTCGGAAACAATATGACGTATGCATAAGAGACACTCACTGGATTCGAGATACTCTTCTAGGCTCGTAACAGGATAGTAGAGACCTTATAGAAGCGTAACAAAATATTTCGAGAAAGTCAAATTGGAATCATTTGAAGCAAAGAGACGTACTTCTTTCCAATCCTATTTGGTAATCTAGGAATATGCTAGAAGCCCCTACACATAATGCCTGTATATATCGCACATTGCTCTGTTTTGTCAACACATTGGTTCTTGAAACAACAATAAAATGGTGTGAGGACCTAACTCATCTGCTGTGTATGTGTGTTGGTAATAAGAGGTGACAATTTTTGGTTTAGAGTGACAGAGTCTACTGGCGATCTCAATCCTCTTGGATTCCAGGTGAACTTATTAATGTCCTTTCTCCAGAAAAGGTGTTCTTTACTTTCAGATGATTTAAATTTCCAAATTTTCTGAGCTCTCTTCCGATTTCGTTCTCATAACGATCCCCAAACGCTTCAGCTACGTTTGGTATTGGTATATTAACAAATGTAGCATTTAAATCTCTCCTTATTACAAACTAGACACGGCTGTTTTATTTATCCACCTGTTCCTGAAGTGTGTTGTAGAACATTTCCGATTCCTTTCTTCCTACCTCTGGTTCTTATACCATAAAGACTGGAAGATGACCTCTTTCCTGATTAAATACTGCTGACAGTATTTTTTCGATTATTTAATTAGAATAAACTAAGTTTTCCTTCCATTTCGTGTGCATCAGCCTGTGTTCCAGTCTCAGTGTACTCTCCAGTGTATATCCTACGATAGCCTGACATATATCAAGAATTTTATTTGCGAATATTGACAGTGTGAATGCTAGAAACTTAAGTCCTGAGGAGAAATTGGGTAACTTGAAAAGCACGAATATTTCGTCTTTGAGACAGACGTCCGACTTTTCGTACAATACATCCACACGTGGATTTCCTTATGGTTAGGAAAACATGCTCCTGTTCCAGTTTTATGAGTAAGTACTGCTGTCTACCATTGCAAATGTGTGATGGTTGTACAGATTACATAAACAGTGATAAACTTCTGCCACAGTTCTTCATATACGGACACATTCTCTTTTGTTGGTTTTTTTTAGAACGATGATAGCTTTAAAATCGTTAATAACAGCATGCCATGTTTAACTGAGAAGTCATCAAAAAAAGAGGATATTGTTTTAAAACATTTCTCACAGAAAGGGGGTGTACCTAATATTGTATCTTTTCTAATTATTTATGATTATGGCCACTGCTTGTAAAATAAATATTCAAATTTCGTAATTTTAGCATGCACACATAATTATTCATACCAGATGATCTCACGGTTAGCAGAAATATTTTTTTATGACTGGGAAACACTAATCTCTCAACTGAAACATTTGTCATCCTATAAGCAATGTGCTTCCATACAGAATTTCCACCATAATATCGACACAAGTTTCTGTGAAAGAGCTTTGGTATTTGCTGTTGCTTAATATTAACAACTCTACAGGTATCAGTAAGGTCTTCGGTTACGGTATGTGTGGCGTGTTATCATTATTGCAACAAACTTAAGTTTATCGTTGTTGTGTGGAAATTGTTGCCCTTAGCTACTTCACTACACATTATTGGAATAGGAAAGCCTATTTGTTCTAGGCTGCTGATTTTTATAAAGTTTTTGAAATTACGTCTACATCTAAATTTTATACATACTCACCGGAACCAACCTTTCGCTGACTGGCCGAGTCCAACTTCGGCGACCGCTGCTCACGTATTTTCCTATTCAACTGCCAAATTAAGCGAAGAAACAATGACTGCATATATGCTTCCACACAACCCAGATTTCTCTTCGCTTGTCTTAACTACCCTTACCTGAAATTAATTTTGATCGCAGTAGTATCGCTCTGCTGTCTTTCGCAATTCGTCACACTTTATCAATATTGTTTTGCTAAAATAACGTCTTCTTCTCTCCAGGGATTGCCGATGGAGTGCACTAGGCCTTTCCGAAACATTCTTGTGGTGTTCGAACATACCGGTAACAAACCTAGTAGCACTACTGTGAATGGCTTCGATCTCTTCCTTAGATCAGACCTGTTGGGAATTCCAAATTCTCAAGCAGAATTCTCGAGAATTTGTGCCAGAAGTGTTCCTCATGTTATCTCCTTTATAGATGAACTATACGTATCTAGAATTCTCCCAATAAATCAAATTTGACTATTAGCTGTCCCTACAAATAACCTTACTTGCTCTTTGCATATGTAATGAATCTCTGACAGAAGAAATTTTTCCGAACTGATAAAAATATGCAGTTGCTACACAGTTCCAAAATATTTGAAAAGTTATGTATACTTCAAAAGATTTGCTTGCCGTATCAGATTTTGGATTCCAGAAGGATGGCTCGACTGAAAATGTTATGTATACATACAGTCACCAAATAATACAAGTATTCAGTAACAAAATATCACCAGTTGCCTTTTTGTTATTTTCCCAAGGCGTTTTATTGTATACATCATGTTATACTCTAGCAACACAAAATTTGTAGAACTGGTCGCATTCCACACAGATGGTTTCAATCAGGCAAACACAATCCAAAACGATGTGCTGAATAATTCTAACAATTCTGGAAGGGTAGGTATCACAAAGGGGGTCTCACAAGATTCAATGTTGGGTCCATAACTGTTCCTTCAAAATGGTTCAGATGGCTCTGAGCACTACGGGACTTAACTGCTGAGGTCATCAGTCACCTAGAACTTAGAACTACTTAAACCTAACTAACCTAAGGACATCACACACATCCATGCCCAAACAGGATTCGAACCTGCCTTCGTAGCGGTCGCGCGGTTCCAAACTGTAGCACCTAGAACCGCTCGGCCAAACTGTTCCCTATACATGTGAAAGATCTTCTATTTAACATTCAAAAAGCAGAATACGTACTTTTTGGAGATGATACTAGCGTTATAATAAATCCCATTAGATAGAAACCCACGGTACAGATTTGAATGATATCTTGCCAACAATACTGATGTAGCAAGTGAACAGGTTATTAGTTTTCTGAGGGGTTCGACGCGGCTCACCACAAAGTCCTCTC
The DNA here is from genome assembly GCF_023864275.1 of Schistocerca cancellata. NCBI lineage: Eukaryota > Metazoa > Arthropoda > Insecta > Orthoptera > Acrididae > Schistocerca > Schistocerca cancellata. Next base: position 1,156,734,434 of record NC_064626.1, read on the forward strand.
CAGCGCCAACCTCTTTATCTAAGAGTAGGATTTGCATCCTACAGCCACAGTTATTTGCTGGAAGTAGCCCAGTCTCTGTCTACGTCGACAGTTTTTAACCTCGACAACTGTCTGTAGTACAACGGAAGTTATTCCGTGATGTCTTAACGGATGTCCTACTATCTTGTCCTTTCTTCCTCTCAGTGTTTCCCATATATTTCTTTCCTCCTTTATTCTGCAGAGAACCTTTTCATTCTTAATCTCATCAGCCCATCTGATTTTCGAAATTACTATGTACCTCAACAGCTCAATTGCTTCGATTCTCGCCGCGCGGGATTAGCCGAGCGGTCTGAGGCGCTGCAGCATGGACTGTGCGGCTGGTCCCGGCGGAGGTTCGAGTCCTCCCTCGGACATGGGTGTGTGTGTTTATCCTTAGAATAATTTAGGTTAAGTAGTGTGTAAGCTTAGGGACTGATGACCTTAGCAGTTAAAGTCCCATAAGATTTCACACACATTTGAACTTTTCTTTTTTTTTGCTTCAATTCTCGTCTGTTTTCCGACAGTCCATGTTTCAGAACCGTACAATGCTGTCCTTAAAACGTACATTCTCAGAAAGTTCTTCCTCAAATGAAAGTCTTTGTTTGATACTACTAGACATCTCTTCGCCAAGAATGCCCTTCTTGCCACTTCTAATGTGCCCTTTGTGTGCTCCTTGGTCCGTAACAGTTGATTAATTTGCCTAGGGCCTAGAATTACTTAAATTGATCTGCTTCATGATTTGCTTAACTTCATCTACTTCATGACCATCAATCATGTTCTTAAGTGTCTCTCTGATCTCATTTCTACCACTTCTCATTACTTTCGTCTTTATTCGATTTACTCTCAGTCCATGTTCTGTACTCATTAGTCTGCTCATTCTATTCAACAGATCATGTAATTCTTTTTCAGTTTCAATGAGGATAGGAATCTCATCGCATCAGTGGTATACTTTCACTTTAAATTTTAATCCCAGAATTGAGTATAATGCTCCAAATTTTTGGGAGTTCATACCAACGAAAACTTGAACTTGAAAAAGAATATTATCTAGCTTCTCAAACAAATAAGTTCAGCCAATTACGCTCTTCATGTAATTGTTAACCTTGGAAATAATCGAAGTAATCACCTGATGAGTTTTCCATGTTTCCGCTCAATGTCCCATGAAATAATTTTCTGGGGCAACTCACCACACAGAAAGAAACTACTGATTGAACAAATGCGAGCATTAAGGAGTTTATATGGTGATCACCCGTAGGTATCACTTCAAAGAGTTAGGCAATCAAACTGTCCATCGCAATACACACGTTTGCTATACGTCATAAATAACCCATCATAATTTGAGAAGAACAGTGATATCAATACCTGCAACGCTAGAGGAAAGAATGTTCTTTACTGCACATTATTAAAGCTGTAAGTGGCTTAGAAATGATTTGAGCAAACAGTAACAAAAATTTTTGATCATTTGTCCAATAATATAATATGTGCCAAGTAGGAAAGGAAATTTAAGATCAGGACCACTCCTTGTATTTCATGGACAAATTTTTAAGCAGCAGAGCTTCGAAATAGACGCACGTGGTAAGTGGAAATTAATGTAAGTAACTTTGAAAGTAAGAATAAAGTGTCGGTGCTAGCTCTGGTGGCAAGTGAGGCTGGAATGCTGATGAGTACCTGTGATCCAATCATGGTGCGTCCAACTCCGTGGCCCTCGGTGTAAGCCCTCTGGTAGGGGTCGACGCTGATGTATTCCGCTTCGCACAGTATCTGGCCATCCTGCAGGGCCGGGATGTCTTCGCTGTCGAGCTTGAAGTCGCTGACTCTCGGATCTCCTTTGAAGAGTCTTGTGATGACGAACTTCCGTGCCTTCGACATACTTCAGACCTATATCAGCGTTCTATTACGAACGACGGCTGGTTCAGCTGTCTGCAGGGGAATCCAACACAATCGTTCCCCAACAAAGACGCCGAGCGCCGCTCCTGCCAGCCTATTTACATGGTGGTGTCCGCTAGGAGTAACGTTACAAATTGTCATGCGGAAGCGTAGATAAGATAATCCAGCCTCCATTTGCTGGAGAGACCCCGCTATCACTCTCAGCACGTGCCTGTGACGACGCGCCTGCTCTCCATGTGACCAGCGGCTAGGATATCACAGGAGTACACCTGCCCCGCCACGTTGATTCATTTGCTTTTCAGCAGTTCATCCAGACATTTTACGGACATTGACCTCTTATTAGATGCTTATCTCCAATAAAGTACAGTAATTCCGCTCAATAGTTTAGACCATTTAGAGCATTTAACTGTAATGTTTTACTGATTTACATACATTATATATAATTAAATGATATATATTTTTATTATTTAATTCTATTACTTAAATTGGCTTTTTGTGACTTATATATTGAGTTGTTCCATGACACATTAACTCACATAGTTAGAAATCTTGTATAAAAAAACTGAAATAGACACTATTCACATTGCACAACAATATTTTACAGCTCGTTGTGACCTGACTTTCGGATTTCTAGGCCAGTTTTAGACAAATTAAGGATAAACTGATAGTCCACACAATATCAACGACAGTATAACTGTATAGATACGACCTTTTACGACTATATATCTATACGAAAAACGAAAGCATAGTGAAACACTCATAGAAGCTTCGAACAATTAAATCTTGTATTACATTATAATCAAGGATTGAAAGTATAAAACTTAAAAAGTTTCCGTTCGAAGGCCGTACAGTTCGAATCGCTATGCCACATCAGGGGAAATCGCCTTGAGTATTGAGGCAACCACCCCACCGACGCACAAAGTTGAAGATACCCGTTTGGTAAAACGCAGTGTTCTGCTGTGTCAAGAAGTAGGTAACTGCCTGTTGCACATCTTCGCCCGACAGGAATTGTCAAGCCCTCAGGGCCTTTTCAAAGGGACTGGAGGGTGATAATCACCTGGGGAGAGATGAGGATTTAGGGCAGATGCTTGAGTGCCTCCCACTCTAGCTGACGTAACATCTGCGTTACACTTGCAACAAGGGCACGCGCGGCATCATGAAGCGGCAGAATCCCTAGGCCCAACATTCCACATCGGTGATTTGCGATAGACGTCCTGCTCCATACACGTTCTTCATTCTCCGATGTATGTTTACCAGTGTTTGTTCTTCAGCAGGCAAGAAAAGAACAGCAACACGTTGGTCCCGTTTGGATGCATTTGGTAATAAGGTCACCGTAGTACACATTTCCGCATTTAACCAACACACGTCAGAAAGAAACGAACGCGATACTAATGCCTTACCTGTATGTCGGTGTTTATAAACCGTCATTGGATTCTCGCTGCAGCAACGATCTCGAACAGAAACATTTTGATCGTCCGTTATACATGCCAGAACGGTACACATGCGAGTACAGGAACAGCTGCTATGCTATATGTACAAAATAACTGGTGAATTCGTGAACTGGAGAAAAGGGAGGTAGATGAAAGGTGGGAGGAAGGAGACAATGAGATGTGGTTTTGGAACAGTCGTTACTATTTACAACAGTGTTGAGAACAATATTAATTGTTTGCTGTTATTTTATCGAGGATGAGTAATGGATCTGTGTTCGACCATTAGGGATTAAGATAGGATTCTGTGAATTGTGTTTATTAATACCCAGAATTTTGTGTTAATTACTCGTCTTTATCTGCTATATGAAGAACATCACTTATAATACACAAATACGTGCACCGCCTGATATCCATGCTACAAACGAAACCAGATATTGAAACTGGATCCAAAATATTTAAGGAAATCGCTAAAGTAATGGCTATAGTCGTATCGTAATTGATTAAATACCTAGCAAAAAGAAGAAAAAGAGGACAACAGCATGTCAGTATAGCACCAATTTTCGCTGACAACACATTCATCCCCCGCTCTCTCTAACCCCCACCCTTTCCATGCTATTTGTGGGCAAGACTTCTCAGGAACCCTCCAGCAATCTTTAGAATGGAAAGAGATTTAGAGGATTTTCTGCAATTCCTGTCTCCATTTATACTCAGGTCAGTCAGGTAGCGCTATAGAAACTAGACTAAATGAACATGAAAAGAACTGGTGTATGGAAAACGGAAAATATTCCACTGCTCTCGTTGAGAGCCATTCTTATTAAACTCGTATTAAATGTGATGTTTTCCACAGAGACAACAGAGGCAGAAAACTAGCGTTGCGTGAAATTCTGGTTACCAGTTTATATAAAACTCAGAATCCTTAATGACCAAATCGAGAGAGGTATTCATGCTTAATAAAGCAGCAATTACTAGTAAATATTTTCCTCAAGATAAGACAATACGTTTGTGATCAATAGTACAACAGTTGTCCCACCCACGTTTCACGGACTCCTTTCTCCCCTCTCCATCCTTCTTCACTCGTTTTGCCTGAACCTAAAATTCACCACTTATTTTGCCTAATAACATTTTAGTCTATGCCTGTACACATTTTTGTACTCTCTGGCCTGTACAATATTATACTTTTCATCGTTGAGTATAATGTAATTTAAAGTTCATTCTTTCTTACCTTATTTGTGTATTTCATTATACTTGTGTTTCCCGTATAGAAATATAAATCAGAAAATCACATTTCTTTGGAAAAACAATATTTACACAGTTCTAAACACTGTTTATTTAAGTACGTCTTTAGTCTTAATGTGTCTGAGTAAGTGCAGAAAACCAAACGCCGCTTCACAACAAATTACAAAATCTTACTATGGAATATTGATTGAAACCTGGTAGTCAAGGGAAGGCAGGATTCGGTTACGATTGTGGACGGGGCCGTAATCAGTTACTATTGGTTGCCTTTTAAAGATAAACACAATTTCTTTTAAACTAGTAATAGCAGACTCAACAATAAATAAAATACCACACGTTATTAATGAAGGAATAAACAACTGTGCAAATAATAGTGTTTTCAGCCATCTACAATTTACCAAATCGCCATTAAGTACAGATACAACAGATAATGTTGTGGTCTGGGCAGAAGGCCTTACACGCCATGAATGGCAATAAATTAAGAATTGTTTAAAACTCGCTGCAACTTACAAATTACAGGTAATGAAATATTAAAGGCGAGTAGCGACAAACACAGCAGAAGGCATCAGACGCCAGGAATGGCAGTAAATAAGATTTTAAAGGCTTTCTGCGTAAATACAAATAGAAAATTAGAATTTTTAGGCGAGTGACCACAATCACGGCTGAAAGCCTTACACACTAAGAATGGAGACAATATAAAATAATTGGAAACCTGCTGTAAAACAGCAAATACAATAGCAAAAGATTAATTAGAAAACAAGCAACTGATCACCAAAGGGGTGACAAAAGGTCATGGTAAACTTTGTAACACAAGAGGCCATTGACGGTTCTCCAGGAATCGACCTCTGAGCAGGTCCAGCAACAAACCGTTTCGCGAGCGATGAGATAGGCTGTTGCATTCACTTTACAAGATGGTAAATCACACTAGCGGCAGTCTAACGAATGACTAATGACAATATTGCTGAAGCTAACTGACGTCCGATAAACCAAATGCAACGATGGAACAATACGCAAAAGACGGAACAGGCGGTCTCCACTACGTCCCCAGAATACTGCGTTTAGAGCACCTGGAACGAGGAAGGAACCACCACCACCACAGTAGATAGCACTCCACTCGCTGCTCTTCGCCTCGGCGACACTACGAGCAAAGTCATTCGAGAATCGCGAGATATGACCATGATGGAGATTTCTCTACTTGAATTGAAATGCACCTGTCTTAAGGCTTGCTGGATCCGGTTCACGACGAGGTCGTGCACCCTTGTGATCACAGCCCTTCCATCAGGCAATCCATGTGTGCCACCAGCAGTCCTGGCGTGTTAAGTCACTGCGCGGACCTGAGTCCCCAACCGAACTGGCACACTCACACGGCCCGGAAATACGACGTAGCCCAAAAGATAGGTCAACAGTTACTACATATCGATAACAACCGCTGCTGCCACTAGCGGACAGGCAATGCTAGCGAAACCGAGTGGCGCCAGTCAACACGAGAAGTAGCGAAACAACCGCAACCATGCCAACTAAAAGATACCCTCTGGCCAGCAACAGAGGGTGGAAACTTACAAACAGCACCAACGGAGGCGCAGCACGGCTCATTGATGCTGTGTACTTAAATTTTTGATATGTCTATGTTCCTTCAAGTACGGAGGGAATACTCCACAAATCTTTTTCTTTTCTCCATCGTCTATATTTAACTGACTAGGCTTACAGCCTGTTCCATCTTAAGTGATTTCATCTGGTTCTCGCTCCTACACCTATCTTACCTATTGATTTGTGATTGATTACTTGTTTAACTATTCTAGCTTCAACCATTCTTTTGTCATTTGGTTTCCAGGTTATGTATAGTTGCATTGTCTTCACATTAACGCAGTGTATAATGCCATTTTATATTCCATCTCTAAGGGTGCGTCCTTTACCTTTCCTTAAGAATTTCACGCCAACCCACTTTATTAGTCCTTTGTGTTCCTCAGTTTATCTCCTAGATTATCTTCCACACACATTAACAAGGGCAGACATTACTTTATAAAATTTTAGCTTTGCATTCATTTTTTCTTACCTCACAGATTTCTGTATATTGTGCCGCAAATAGTATCAGAAAAAATGACATGTCTTAATTTCACGGGAGATAATGGGAACTAATTGTAGCCATGGAAATTGATGAATATTATTACAAAATGATAACCTACTGCAACATGACAGTTGTAGGTGACACAAAAGCAAAATACTCAAAATATGAGGTAAGGAAATATTCCGGTGTGCAAAACATAGGGGCGAAAGAAAATTTCTCTTGCTGTTTCTCTGCTAAGTAACACAGCTGAATGAAACTTGGACCATATATAGGGAGAACTACTCCAGTTTAGTACTGAAAGCATGCAAAAGAAATAGGCAATGACATGAAAAGCCCTTATCCTTTTGTAGCGGAATAATAAGTAACCTGTTGTATAAAATAAATTTAATTTCTTTGCGGGTTCTTCAGAAGGACATACAGGAAAATACACCACAAATAAGTAGCAGTTAGGTAAGAATGTTAGTCCGTAGCTCGTGGTATCGCGGTGGCATTCTCGCTTCTCGAGCACGGGGTCCCGGATTCGATTCCAGGCAGGGTTAGGGATTTTCACCTGCCCCGAGATGACTGGGCGGTGTTGTGTCGTCTTCATCATCATCATCATTCATCCCCATTACAGTTGGAGAAAGGCAACGGCAAACCACCTTGCTTAGTACGGCAGTGCTTAGCCTCCCGCATCGTTATAAAAAAATGGTTCAGATGGTTCTGAGCACTATGGGACTTAACATCTGAGGTCATCAGTCCCCTAGAACTTAGAAATACTTAAATCTAACTAACCTAAGGACATCACACACATCCATGACCGAGGCAGGATTCGAACCTGCGACCGTAGTGGTCGCCCGGTTCCAGACTGTAGCGCCTAGAACCGCTTGGCCACACCGGCCGGCCCCGCATCGTTACCCTACGCTCTGTCTAGAAGCATGTTACTTCATTTCCATAATGTTAAAAGTAGGGACGAAAATTTTAAAAAGTTTATAAATTTAAAGTAAAAAATGGTATCTACATTATTTGTGAATGTCAACAAAGATGTAACAGCTCTTACATCCTTACATGTGGTTCATAGTGTCTGTAAAAAGTTAGTATAAAGAAGTGAAACAACAAGTGCAGCCAATTACATGCATATCTCGAAGTTGGTCTCAGAGTAGGACTGAAAGTACGCTAAAAAATAAAGGATTGTAACTACAGTCGTGACAAGGCATAAACAAAATTGTAAATGAATATAAGCAGCTTAGTAAGTAACATAAAAACGTAATGATAAATAAAATAAGTTAATATAGACGAAGAGTGGAGCTATGGATGGGAAATTTGGGAACTAATCTCCATAGAGCTGTAGCGAACTTAGTAACGCCCTTGTAGGTAACCTGTCACCATAAACAAAGAGCGAAGCGCATCATGGGGCTGACACTTGTGACTCTAGTAAGTGGAGAGAGTAGTCTCAATTATTAGCCAATACTGAGCATCGGAAAGTGACTGTAGAGGGTAAGAAGCGTGGGCACTATTACATAATAATGAAACAGCTAGTACCCGAATATGTACAGGTCACAAGTACGTTTCGTGAATGAATTTTATGTAGTGGCTTTAATACCGATTGTATGGTAGTGTAAGTTTTATAACATGTCAGTGAATTGGTGTAGGGATGTCAATAGTGTGGCAGCAGGAAATACACCAGCGCAAGCAGCTCGCGAAATGCATCAACCCGCGAGAAGCAGTAACTGGAGTACATGGAGAAACAATTCCTAGTCAGTAGCTAAAACTAAGACTCAGAATTAACTACAAAAGACTGGAAACGTGGGCTTCGTTCTATACTATTGATACAGCGGAATAACAACTTCAGTAATGTATACAACATCCTAAATACCCTTCTTTAAGTTAATATAACTAGCGACATTCACGTAAGGCGTATGAAATGAGCGAAATGACTACCTGACCTTCAAAGATCAATGTTTACACAGAGGTAAGCATCTGTAATAAACTAAATCACCAGCAGTGGGCTGTAGGTGGTTAGGTGCCTGCAATAACGAACGGTTAACTATGTGGCAATGTAAGTGGTTAACTGCTTAGAACTGGATATCCTTATTTATAGTTGTAGCTACAGGTGATCATCTCACCAAAAATCTAGTTAATAAAGATAAAAAACGAACTACCTGTAACAAATATACCAATAATAAAAGATGGGGACTAAATGTAGCTGTTAGCGTCTGTCTAAATGTGACAGTGTGTACCTGACTAACAGCAACTAAATGCAACAAACACTAAAAATTTACTGGTTATAAATAAATAATTATTTACTATCTGCATATAGCAATTCTGAGGTTGTTTTTTTTTTCGTGTGGCAAGGGCCTTCCGGCGGGTAGACCTGATCGCCTGGGGCAAGTCTTTTGAGGTGACGCCACTTCGGTGACTTGCGCTTCGATGAGGATGAAATGGTGATGATGAAGACGACACAAACACCAAGCCGGGAATCAAACCCGGGCTCCCGGGAATGACAAGCCGGCGCGGTGTCCACTCAGTTACGGGGGCGGACTTGAGAATTATCAATCTAGGATACAGGTCGAGACCTACTGACTGCATCTTACTGAATATAACTATAAACAAGTAGCTGTAGTAGATACTGTACCGTGACTAACGACAATTTTACGTATGAAGATTAATGTAATTAACTATCTATACCTAAGTAACTCAATTACATACGAGATTGTGATTGTACGACCCTGTTAACCATTTATTACCGCGGGTACGATGCAATCTACAACCGACAGGTGAAAAGATATGTAAACAAGGACCTACAGACCATCTATTCATAAAATTACATATGATTTACTCTAGTTAGATGTAATGTGTACGGCTAATAAGCACTTTAATTCACTAAGTGTCAAGAGGGGTTATTTCAAATATCTTATGTCAATGTCGCTAGTTATATTAACTCCAAGAAGCGTATTTGTTTTTGTATACATTTCTGAACCAGCTATTCCGCTGCTTCAAAAGTATACAACGGTACGTTCCCTTTCTCCTATAGTTAAATTTTGACTCTTAGATTCGACTACTGACTAAAAATTGTTTCTGCGTATACTCCAGTTATTGCTTCTCGAACCTTGATGCATGTCGAGCGCTGTTCTCTCGAGCATACTTCCTGCTGCCACACTATTGACGTCCCTACGCGAATTCACCGACGTGTTCTAAAACTTGCAGTACCATACAACTGCTGGTAAAGGCTGTAGATAAAATTCTTTCACGAAGCGTACTTGCGACCTGCATATATTCGACTGTGCCCACGCTTCTTTCCCTCTAAGGTTGCTTAATATCAACCAATGTCAGATAATAACGTCTCCACTTACCTATAAGCATGCTACTGACCTCGCTACAGTTGTATGGAGACTAAATCTCAAATGTCCCATCCACAGCGCCACTTTTCGTCGATATTAACTTATTTGATTTATCACTAGGATTTTATGTTGCTTATTACGCTGTTTATATTCACTTACAATTTTGTTTATGCCTTATGACAACTGTAGATCTTTGTTTCTTTTTTTTATTTTACCGAACTTTACTCCCACTCTGAGACCAACTTCAAGATATGCATGTCATTAGCTGATTAGCTCCTGTTCTGGAATGATGTCTGAAATTGTTTCGCTTCTTTATACTAATTTTGTACAGACACTACGTAGCACATGTAAGCGTCTAAGACCTTTTATTTTATTACATCTGTGTATATCTCTGTTGCCGCTCGCAAATGATGCGATACGTAAAAGCATGTAATATTTTTTTATCTTTAAATTTATAAATTTTTAAACTTTTCGTCCCTAATTTTAATATTGTTATCTGATTACTTATTTGTTGTGTCTTTTCCTGGAGAGCTATCTGAAGAAGGCCACTAAGTGATCGAAACCGGTAAAGAAATTTAATTTATGTAACTGGTTGCTTATTATTTCGTTGTAAACGACTACAGGTGCTGAGGAGAGGTAATATTCTAAATTACTGTCTTATTCAAAAGCACTAATTACGCTGAAGTCACCGCGAACAATGATGGTTTCTTTAACATTACGAAAGGTAGGATACAGTTTTTAATAGAGTATGGTATCACCACAGACGGCAATGTATGCTCTACAACGTGCGTCCATCCTGACCGCCAGGTTAGTGAGGACTTCCTGTGGTGCGGTGTTCCAGTCCTCCACCAGCGCGGTTATAAACTGCTACAGGGTTGCTGATCAGCGTGGACGTCCTTCAATACGTCTTCCCAACGCTTCCCACTCGTGCAAGATGGATTTTAACTTGGAAAACAGGTAGACCAGTCCAATCGCCAAATATCCACAAGTTCAAAGAGCTTCCAACAGCACTGTTAGATGGGATCACGCATCGTCATTCATAAAAATGAGACCACGGACGAATGCTCTCAGAGAAGAACGCATATAGGTGCTGGAGTACAATGTGACAATAAAACTGACCGGTGTGTTTGCCGTGTTCAAATAAGAGAGGTTCAAACGGCTATGAGCACTATGGGACTTAACATCTGAGGTCATCAGTCCCCTAGAACATAGAACTACTTAAACCTAAGTAACCTAGGGACATCACATACATCCATGCCCGAGGCTGGATTCGAACCTGTGACCGTAGCAGCCACGTGGTTCCAGACTGAAGCCCCTAGAACCGCTCGGCCCCTATGGCCGGCTAAAGAATAGAGGTCAGTAAGCTCCTGCAACAGTGTGTCCCTACCTCCCCCTTACCCCCCGCCTCCCTCATACACACACACACACACACACACACACACACACACACACACACACACAGTGTACCACGTGGCCACCAAACCGAACATGCTAGACTATGTTCCTCGGTGTATAATGTGTTCTCCCCTTTAGCCAGATAAGCTGCGTCCAGCATCGCTGAATATCATCATTTTGTTGTTATACGTATTATGTGTCAGGGGAAGACACAATTTTTCGTTGGCATATTGACCTCCACATCTTTGAACTTTAACTCGTTACACTTACTGGTCAATGCTATTGTGACTATCCTCTGCCCCATATGCTCATTTCCGGTAGTTCATTCGGACATCACTTAATACTTGTGTATGTCAATGCACTTTGTATACTGCGCCTCACCTGTTCTTTCTTTCTACCGTTTAAGTTTTATGCGAAACTTGCTCTCATTCTTACACTTTTGCAAGTAGGTGTACTGCCTGCTTACTGTTTACTTAAGACGAGAAACAAAGGACTGTATCAAATCTAGGAATGTGCTCATAACAGACGGCGTAACATATGATACAGTGACTTTATCATACAAAGTATCGGAAGAGTCGAAGGATCATGTATGGGTTTTCGACATAGCTATTACACATTATGTACATATGCCACATATACTACCATTAAAACAGATTTAATGCAAAATATAATGCAGCAAAATTTAAAAATAGGGCTTCGTCTCCGCCATAACCTCAGTGGTACTCAACCCCACAACAGGCAACAACAGTCCACTCACCCCACCGCCGTCCCACACCAAACCCAGGGTTGTTGTGCGGTTTGGCCCCCAATGGTTGCGTGGTAGAATAATCATGGTGTAGGCATACGTGGAGACAGTGTTTGTGCAGCAATCACCGACATAGTGTAATTGTGGCGGAATAAGGGGAACCAGCCCGCGTTTGATGAGGCAGATGGAAAACTGCCTTAAGAGCCATCCACAGACTGGCCGGCACACCGGACATCGACACTAATCCGCCGGGCGTATTCGTGCTGGGACCGGCACGCCTTCCCGCTCGGGAAGCCGTGCGTTAGACCGCACTAGATTCGTATACATCCCTATTTAACAGACATAAATGTTTTCAACAATCCATAAATATTCTACAGTAGAGCAATATTCTGAAAAATAGCACACTTGGATTACAAAACTACAACAAAATGCAGATAAACGAAACTAAACGAATTGTCAGTACTATAAAACATGCCTCTTAATAATAATAAAATACTCAAATGGTTTCAAGAAAACCGATCAGATGTCTGTTAGATCCTAGCGAAATACCTTAAAATTACGGACTATGGTGAAATCGAACTATGTATCGCAGTAGATCAGCTATTACTTACTGAGTCACAGCATATGGAGATGGCCACAGTCGACTATAGTTTTTCTCTCTGTGGCAACAAGTGGTAGACCTTGGATATCACATCGAAACTTTTTCTTAGTAAATAAAAATTTTCTTACTTCGAGTCACGTACTGCGAATTTGGATCTTCGTTACTCTTAGTGTAAAGATAGGTACAATTTCCAGCTCCATTGTTACTGCCGTTTGGTGAAAATTGAGTGTTTCTATTAAACAAATTTTCTGTGCCAAAAGTCAAAACAAAAAATCGTTTCTTGAACTGATTACATAAAAAAAGACTTAATCACCTACATTCAACGTGCATCAATTGCATAAGTGATGCGAAATTTCAGCTTTTCACCTTACATACACCTGCAATTTTGACTATACTTCTCAAATCGAGTGTTTGTCGATTACATCTGTGGAAAATACACGCTTTCACAAGGAAATTTTCGAATGCAGATGTTTTTCACAACATCAAACAACAGTTTTGTTAATCGATGCAACGATTCACACGAGGTATAGAGAGAGAAGCCTTATCAAGAGTATTTACAGTGGAATACAGCGAGTACATGTTTTACTTCACACTGTTGGCTTTCAGTCACCTACTATATTTTGTAAATGTCATCTTACGTCGCGATTTACTGTCAAAGGACGACTCTAATGTCATTTACGGTCACATGCTGTTTTTATGTTCCTAGCGATAAGAGCCTATATCTCGATACAGATTTCCAGGGCACGAGTTTATGTGTAATGGAGGTGTGCGATAAACTGTAACGTCTCTTACAAGGGCGCTCACGTCACAGGACCGCGAGCGCGCTCTTTGCTGAGAATGAGTGAGTTTCACTGTTAGCTGATTTGCCAGTTAAAATCAGCCCCAGCCATTGCTACGATTTCCGTGAAAATGATATAGAACGGGTTGTTACCTATACGTGTAAATGACTTGCTTGTCTGTACATGCTTACCAATGACACATTACTACATACCACATTGGCTTAATTTTAATAAATGTGTACGTTTTGGTGTACGACATTGTGAACGATGTAATTTCCTACCGTTTAATAACAAATGTACACATATTCGTTTTCTATTTACTGCTTTTAAGGGAGAATTTCTCTATAGCGCAGAAGTATTAGAAGAGAGAATATGATTTCAATTTTACTTCCAAAATATCCTTCGCTGTCGGTTCGACTTTTACGTTATTAGGCAATTCACCAAAGATATGTGAAACTGCCTGTTTGACCCTCTGCAGAACCACTATAGATTTTTGTTATAATCTGTCAGATGAGGACATAACCCCATTATAAAATTGTAGCATTATTGTTGGAGATTTCATTATGGAAAGTAGATTGCGTTAGGTTGTTTAGATTACTTAAATACGTGGGAAAGAGTACATAATTATGGGTGAACAGTATTTGTTACTCTCACTGCTTGGACCGTATAGTCGAGATATAGTAATTTTATCGTCAGGACACTAATCAATGAGGCGTATTTTTTCGTGGTACTTCACTTACGAGACATCAACCACGGTCTTTGGAAGCGGATAGTGACCGTATATACAAGTTCATAATAGTGTATAAGTAGAAGAGCTGTTAAACGTGCTCGATAATGTTTTGGGGTATAGTTCATCGATAACTCATGTTAAGTTTGTAACTACAGCAATAAATATCATTTTAGTTTCGAAGAGTTACATATATACTTATAAAACGCTCACAGATTTTCGAAAGTAGACAGTTCAACGGGTATTTGCATTAAAAGTTCATGTCTCACTGCTGAAGTTCATGACTGATAGTACACACTGATCGCAAATATAAGCTTCGAAATGATTTTATTTTAAAGAGACGCTATGATATCGGTCTTCCTTTTATTTTTAATTTATTTTTGTTTTGCAGTTTTAATTTATTATTCATCCAGTCGTTTTCCTGAACTATAATTAATTAAGTAATGATAATAATCACAATACTGCAGCTAAAAACAGTAATGGTAATAAGAGAGATTAAAGGATGGCTTGCAAATAGCTTAGACGACTTGTAATAGTAGTTTTAGCTACGTATTATTAGTAATAGAGATATTACAACAACAGTTACTACTGCTAATGAAAGCATTACAAACAATGAAATTGGCAAGACAGTATGACGTGCTAATGTAATAATAGGAACTGTGATATTATTACGCAGGAGCTTATAAGAGTAAGAAATTTACATCGAATGCCCGTACGAACATTCTAAAATAGGCAGAAACTTAATGTGAAACGGAGGCCGAAGATAATACTAAGTGATAGAAGGTGGGTGCAAAACAGCAGAAGACCGTGTTTCTTGACTTCCGGAAGGAGTTTGATACAGTTCCCCATAGTCGTTTAATGAACAAAGTAAGAGCATATGGACTATCAAACCAACTGTGCGATTGGATTGAAGAGTTCCTAGATAACAGAACGCAGCATATCATTCTCAATGTAGAGAAGTCTTCGAAGTAAGAGTGATTTCAGGTGTGCCTGAAGGGAGTGACGTAGGATTGTTGCTATTCACGGTATATATAAATGACCTTGTGAATAACATCGGAAGTTCACTGAGGATTTTTGCAAATGATGCTGTAGCGTACCGAGAGGTTGTAACAATGGAAAAGTGTACTGAAATGCAGGAGGATCTGCAACGAATTGACGCATGGTGTAGGGAATGACAATTGAATCTCAATGTAGACAAGTGTAAAGTGCTGCGAATACATAGAAAGAAAGATCCTGTATCATTTAGCTACAATATAGCAGGTCAGCAATAGGAAGCAGTTAATTCCATAAATTATGTAGGAGTAGGCTTTATTTAAAATGGAATGAGCATATAAAATTAATCGTCGGTAAAGCAGATGCCATACTGAGATTCATTGGAAGAATCCTAAGGAAATGCAGTCCTAAAACAAAGGAAGTAGGTTACAGCACGCTTGTTCGCTCACTGCTTGAATACTGCTCACAGGTATGGGATCCGTACCAGATAGGATTCATAGAAGAGATAGAGAAGATCCAGCGGAGAGCACCGCGCTTCGTTACAGGATCATTTAGTAATCGCGAAAGCGTTACGGAGACGATAGATAGACTCCAGTGGAAGGCTCTGCAAGAGAGTCGCTGAGTAGCTCGTACGGGATTTTGTTGAAGTTTCGGGAACATACCTTCATCGAGGACTCAAGCAGTATACTGCTCCCTCCTACGTATATCTCGTGAAGAGACCATGAGGATAAAATCAGAGAAATTAGAGCCCACACAGAGGCATACCGACAATCTTTTTTTCCACGAACAATACGAGACTGGAATAGAAGGGAGAACCGATAGAGGTACTCAAGGTACCCTCCGCCACACACCGTCAGGTGGCTTGCGGAGTATGGATGTAGATGTAGATGTAGAAGACATTGTTGATTTAGAAGATAGATCAACACGTGTCTTTTAAAACCAGGAATGTGATTTAGTTCTCTGAGGTTCTGAAGAAAATTATTTAAAGGACGTATTCCGGCTACCTATAATGTTTTAGAGAAAGCTACTCACACCAGGAAGCGAAGCAAAACGGATCTTTGCCTTAAAGTACCAAGTGTTTGTACTACACTATTCAGCTATGAGTATTGATGCTGAGTGACAGGAGTTACTGCATTCGCCGATCAGACGACAGAGCACACAGATTTTGTGGATATCTCTGCGATTCTCTCCACATACCCAGGGTAGAGCCATCAGTCAACTAATTGGTTTTACGAGGCCCTCCACGAATTTCTCTTCTGTGACAATCTCTTCCTCTCAGAGTAGCACTAGCAATTTACTTCCGCAGTTCTTTGCTGGACGTATTCGAATCTCTGGCGTCCTCTAGAGTTTCTATCTCTACAGCGCCATCTAGAACCATGACGGTTGTTCTCCGATGTCTTAACAGATGTCCTATTCATCCTGTCTTTTCTTCCTGTCAACATTTTCCACATATTGCTTTCTTCACCGATTCTGCACACAACCTTTTCGTATCTTACCTTACCAGTCCACGTAATTATTAACATTCGTCTGTAGCACCACATTGCTTCGATCCCTTCTGTTCCGATTTCCCAGCATCCATGTTTCACTACCATACAATGCTGGGCTCCAAACGTAGATTCACACAAATTTCTTCCCCAAATTAACTCCTATATATCATTCTAGCAGACTTGACCAGGAATGCCCTTTTCGCCAATGCTAGTCTGCTTTTGATCTCCTCCTTTTTTTTTTCTTTTTTTTCTGTGTGGGTAGTAGTGTTCCTTAATTTCTTCTACTTCGTAACCATCAATCCTTGTGTTAGATTTCTGGCTGTACTCATTTCTGCTACTTCTCATTACTTCGTCTTTCTTAGATTTACTTTCAATCATTTTCTGTTCTCATTAAAGTCGTCATGCCATTCAGCAAATCATGTAATTCTTCTTCGCTTTCACTGAGGATGGTAATATCATCAGCGAATCTTATCATTGGTATCCTTTAACCTTGAATTTTAATTCCACTCCTGAATCTTTCTTTTATTTCGAACATTGCATCTTCTATGTACACATTGACCAGTAGGGGTGAAAGACTACATTGCTGTGTTAGACTTTTTTTTTTTTAATCTGAGCACATCGTTCTTGGTCTTCCAGTATTATTGACGCTTTGCACCCCCATTTCCGGGATTTCTAAGTTCCTTACCATGTTCGAACTTCTGACAGTTATGGCCTCGCTCATAGAATGTTATCCTTTCGTTAGTTACTCAGTCCTTTTTGCATGGTCACCTCCCCCTTGGCAGTCTCCTCTTAGAGACCCGAATGGGGGACGATTTCGGGATCTTTTGCCAATGGACCGATCATCGTGACTCTTTTTGAATTACAGACCTGTGGAAACACATTTTCCGCTTTATGTTGTATATACACATTTATATACCATATACGTATGTTTAAAATGTGGATGCCATACCCATCTGAAAGTTTACTAGGGAGTCGTGTTTTATTTGAAGTAAATCGGTCAGGAACTATTTGAGATATTTGGTACCAAAGACGAATGCCGCAAGTACGTACAGGTATTCACATTATTTTGCCTAACCCCTGTATGTTCCTGGATACATTATGTGCTCCTACCACATGTCATATAAGGGAACTACTGAGCCGGAACCTGCTCTTATGCGATAAGAGCACGCAACCTACTCCTCACCTTGGTCCAGATCCTATGCTCTTCCCAAAATGCCAAACGGTACCAGAACGTTGATCTTCGGGCGCCGTGCCACTTTGCAGCGTGAGACTGCATGCCTTGCAGGCCTATTTAAAGAGGTTCCATTTGCACCGCTCTTTGACATGGATCCTTCTTTACTGCGGCACAACACAGCGATCATCTACGTTCGTGAAGCTGTAGTTGAATTTGATCGGCCACTTCCTTCCCTTGCCTGTGGTTCGGAATGCTCGTTCTAAACGTCAAACTAAAATGTGAGCAATACCATTCTCCTGGGCTTTACTTGTCACACTTCGTCCTTCTTCCAATTTTGCTACGGTTTTTCCCGCGTGGCGTCATCATCGAGATGCATGCGGTTGCTATTGCAATGAAGAACCCCACCTCAGAGCACCGTAACTGCTGTTTGACTGTCACACGCTGTCTTTTTCTCATTCCTTCAGCTACTCAGCTTCCCTGTGTCGTGCTGTACCAGCCCCGCTTCACGTTATAGTCACGCTCACCTGTCCCCTTGTGACGTCCAGCATTCTGTGCACGACTGAGAGACATCTTACAACAATATGCCGCATTTTCGTTCATTTCGACATAGCTGCAAGTATGTTATATTACTTTATCTGCTTCGCCCTTGAGCTTTTCACATCAGTGTATTATCTGAAAAATTATCTGAAAAGTAAGGGTACAGTAATAGTTATTGCGCGAGACTTCATTCTAAAACAGCAATATAGCAATGGAAGACTTCGATAAGGAAGTGTGTAGTCTCCCCCCCTCCTTCCTAATTCCATCTATTGTCAGCATTAGTCTTTTATGAAGATTTGAGAGGAGCGAAGATTACAATAAACTTTCTAATTTACTTAGCTCGTCATGTAGAGTTGGCTCCAGTTCTTCTTGTCTAGCGGTCTGATTCTTGAAGCTGAAAATGTCACTTTTTAGGTCCTCGCGGTTGGATTGACCTAAATAAGTTTGAAGATTTTTATTGCAGAATTTTGTTTTTACGTTAGAACATTTCCTCACATTTTAGTATGTCATACAGTCTTTAGATTTTTCATATTATCAAAGCTGAAATTACGTTGCTCACACAAAATACATGAAAACGTCCGATCGATTTACAGGCATGCTTACGACTCCCACATTCTGCGGAAATAACCATATTCCAAAGGATTTACAGTTCCTCTTAACAAATGAATTTCTACTAGTTTCTGTTACATTATAAATTTCGATTGTTATTTCATAAATTAATCCAGGAATAAACGTAATAACAAGTACAGTATTGCGTAATTAATAAAAGAAATTTTAAGTTTGCCAATAGTTCGTAATTTCAAATGTTTCCGAAAAAAATAATGTTAACTGTACACTCAGAATTATACTCTGTTCATCATAAGAATGAACCTGATGTAAACATTACGCCATGTATTCTTCGGAGTTTACCTCAATCTCATTGGATACCGTTTCACATGGAGCGGAAGCGAAGTTGTGACCGGTACAGTCAAGTACTATCATAAGGATGCACGCACATAGATAGAGCGATAATGCGCGGGACAACAGCTTTACAGGCGCATTTAAGTTGTACAACAGCACTGGACAGCCACAATTATGTGATCAGGTGCAGTTCAGACGTAAAAAAAGACTAGCGGAGAAACAATATAGCTTCGAATCTCATTAAAATTCTTAAAGAGAATGAAATAAAATTGGGAGAAACTACAGCAGTAATGCGCGCTTCTTAGGTGACCAGACGGAAAGCATAAAATGCTCTGGTTCCTACTTGACATCGTACACTACTGGCCATTAAAATTGCTACACCAAGAAGAAATGCAGATGATAAACGGGTATTCATTGGACACATATATTACACTAGAAATGACATGTGATTACATTTTCACGCAATTTGGGTGCATAGATCATGAGAAATCAGTACCAAGAACAACCACCTCTGGCCGTAATAACGGCCTTGATACGCCTGGGCATTGAGTCAAACAGAACTTGGATGGCGTGTGCAGGTATAGCTGCCCATGCAGCTTCATCACGACACCACATTTCATCAAGGGTAGTGACTGACGTATTGTGACGAGCCAGTTGCTCGGCCTCCATTGACCAGATGTTTTCAATTGGTGAGAGCTCTGGAGAATGTGTTGGCCAGGGCAGCAGTCGAACACTTCCTATATCCAGAAAGGCCCGTACATGACCTGCAACATGCGGTCGTATGACATCTGAAATGTAACGTCCAGTGTTCAAAGTGCCGTCAATGCGAACAAGAGGTGACTGAGACGAGTAACCAATGGCACCCCACACCATCGCGCCGGGTAATACGCCAGTATGGCGATGACGAATACACGCTTCCAATGTGTGTTCACTGCGATGTCGCCAAACACGGATGCGACCATCATGATGCTGTAAACAGAACCTTTATTCATCCGAAAAAATGACGTTTTGCCATTCGTGCACCCAGGTTCATCGTTGAGTACACAATCGCAAGCGCTCCTGTCTGTGAAGCAGCGTCAAGGATAACCGCCGCCATGGTCTCCGAGTTCATAGTCCATCCTGCTGCAAACGTCGTCGAACTGTTCGTGCAGATGGTTGTTGTCTTGCAAACGTCCCCATTTGTTGATTCGGGGATCGATACTTGGCTGCACGATCCGTTACAGCCATGCGGATAAGACGCCTTTCATCTTGACTGCTATCGATACGAGGCCATATTCTGCTAACAGTCATTGGATCTCGACCAACGCGAGCAGCAATGTCGCGATACGATGACCCGCAATCGCGATAGGCTACAATCCGACCAAAGTCGGAAACGTGATGGTACGCGTTTCTCCTCCTTACACGAGGCATTACAACAACGTTTCACCAGGCAACGCCGGTCAACTGCTGTTTGTATATGAGAAATGGGTTGGAAACTTTCCTCATGTCAGCACGTTGTAGGTGTCGCCAACGGCGCCAACCTTGTGTGAATGCTCTGGAAAGCTAATCATTTCCATATAACAGCATCTACTTCCTGTCGGTTGAATTTCTCGTCTGTAGCACGTCATCTTCGTGGTGTAGCAATTTTAATGGCCAGTAGTGTATTAGAATCACAAACAAGAGTGATGAAAATTCCTAACTTAAGCACAGGGTGATTTTTCTGACCGAAACATTGTATTGCGTATTTAAACCGGGCACCTAGAGACGACGGAGCGGCTTCGTCCCGCTGTAGCCCTCAGTGGTTCACAACCCCACAACAGACCACAGCAGTCCACCCGCCCCACCGCCGCCCCAAACCGAACCTCGGATTATTGTGCGGTTCGGCCCCCAATGGACTCCCGCCGCGAACGTCTCATACCAGACGAGCACAACCCCAAATATCTGCGTGGTATAGTAATTATGGTGTACGCGTTCGTGGAGACAGTGTTTCCGCAGCAATCTTCGACATAGGAGCGCGCCATGGACGATGCAGAAGTATACTGCAGGGATATCACCGAACTGTTGAATACTGTAGCCACTGAAAGTATTAATTACAGTCAGACGTCAGGTAATCTCTTAGCTCCTTCCTTATCCGAATGCGAGAAATACATTTCAGTACTGGAACTGTCATTTGCTACGTTGATAGCGCGTTGATCAACTACAGAATGCACGGAGCCACCCAGGCGCCGCATTTTCTCCTCCTCTTTTATGACGTGTCATTCTACATCCGGCCAGCGTTCGGCAGTGACACGAAAAAGCTGCGTGCGTTAGAACCAGTACGTCTGGCAGTATAACTGTCTTTTTGTTTCTCGGGCTAAATCCCTAACTTGGCTCCAAATCAGTACTGTTGGGTTCGTATTGTAATGGTACAGTGCCAATGTAAAAATGCAGCATTTGTATAGTGTGCTCGATGTTGTGAAAATGATTGCTTTTCTCGTATCTACGACACATCTGTGGTATAAACAGTGGACGTAGTCCAAACAAAAAGTATTTAGTTTTTCATTTTTACCTTAAAAATTAAATTGTTAAGTTTTCTTAATTTAAGCAACCTCTGTTAACAGGATTTCATTAAATATCGATAACTGATGAATTTGAAATGAAAACGGGAATTTCACGTGCAATATGTAACTAAAAACAAGAATATCAGCATAATTCTTAAAAACTGCTTATGAATTTTACAATTACGAGATATAGGCAATTAAAATTGAATGAGAAGAAAAACTGGGTCAAGCGAGACTTGAACAACCGAACTACGTGCTGCAAAAATGCAAGAAGCAATTCCGCTGTACATTACCTTGCGCTTGTGTTGCAACTGTATCTAACAGAGTCCCTCGAAAAACTTCAAAGCCAGTTATCTCTGTAAATTTATGACAAACATTAAGAACAATCTATTTGATGGAGCTTTCTAACCATGTCCAACACGTGTGTTTCACAACAGAACAGGAAGCAGTCACAGCCATTTTCATACCGCGTATTAACAGCGTGACAATCAGAGCACAACAGTGCATAGGCGTGACTGTACACGATTTCTTTTTAAAAAAGTACATAACCCAAGCGTAATCTTGAAGTGTCATTTAACGTATCTTAGTAACAATATATCTGATACATAAGTAGGACCTACTTCCAAGAGCGTAATAACACCAGTGTACCTGTGCTACGGCTTCTGACCAATCGTCGTATTTGTGTTTGTTGTATCAGGTTTATTCTTATGATGAACGGAGTATAGTTCTTTTCAATCATAGCATCAAGACTCAAATGATTTAAATGGCTCTGAGCACTATGGGACTTAACTTCTAAGGTCATCAGTCCCCTAGAACGTAGAACTACTTAAACCTAACTAACCTAAGGACCGGTCAAACATCCATGTGCGAGGCAGGATTCGAACCTGCGACCGTAGCGGTCGTGCGGTTCCAGACTGTAGTGCCTAGAACCGCTAGGCCATCCTGGGCGGCTAACATCAAAATTAATACATTTCATAAAGTAAGTCATTTTGATAAGTTTTTGCTTTGAAGTTTCCTGTGTATAAAATTATATGTAAGTTTTCTGAAAAGCAACTAAGATAATACTGACATGTCCAAAATTCGAGAAATAATAGTGGTATCGACAACTACTGCGAGTGTCAGCTTTGTTTGCGCGAGAAATAATGCTAGACGAGGATGTACCGTTGCAAGATGAACTGAATTTAAATATTAGTCTAAACTATGTTGCGTCTAGCCATTGTGAGGAAATGTGTTACTTATGAACTGAATAAGCGAAATAAGTCTTACGAAATGTTATCCGTTCACAGCTCCAGTTTTCCACTTAAAATTGAAGATATTTAGCTAATATTCGTTAAGGAAAGAGGCCCTTTTCGTTTGAGATAACGAGACCAACATTCGTTTGAAGTGTGTCCTCTCAGTTATCCATCCGTTACACGTGTCTCATCGCCTTAAAAAGGAATCGGTTGCTATTAAGAATCAGTAAAACTTGACGGGAAGGAGGCTGCGCAGTGTATTTTATGGGGAGCTTATTTCCAACGATTTGTTCTCGTTTGGTAGCATACACTTGTTGACACAGTTATAGTAGATGTACGAGGGCAGTTCAATAAGTAACGCAACACATTTTTTTTCTGAAACAGGGGTTGTTTTATTCAGCATTGAAATACACCAGGTTATTCCCCAATCTTTTAGCTACACAACACTATTTTTCAACGTAATCTCCATTCAATGCTACGGCCTTACGCCACCTTGAAATGAGGGCCTGTATGCCTGCACGGTACCATGCCACTGGTCGATGTCGGAGCCAACGTCGTACTGCATCAATAACTTCTTCATCATCCGCGTAGTGCCTCCCACGGATTGCGTCCTTCATTGGGCCAAACATATGGAAATCCGACGGTGCGAGATCGGGGCTGTAGGGTGCATGAGGAAGAACAGTCCACTGACGTTTTGTGAGCTCCTGTCGGGTGCGAAGACTTGTGTGAGGTCTTGCGTTGTCATGAAGAAGGAGAAGTTCGTTCAGATTTTTGTGCCTACGAACACGCTGAAGTCGTTTCTTCAATTTCTGAAGAGTAGCACAATACACTTCAGAGTTGATCGTTTGACCATGGGGAAGGACATCGAACAGAATAACCCCTTCAGCGTCCCAGAAGACTGTAACCATGACTTTACCGGCTGAGGGTATGGCTTTAAACTTTTTCTTGGTAGGGGAGTCGGTGTGGCGCCACTCCGTTCATTGCCGTTTTGTTTCAGGTTCGAAGTGATGAACCCATGTTTCATCGCCTGTAACAATCTTTGACAAGAAATTGTCACCCTCAGCCACATGACGAGCAAGCAATTCCGCACAGATGGTTCTCCTTTGCTCTTTATGGTGTTCGGTTAGACAACGAGGGACCCAGCGGGAACAAACCTTTGAATATCCCAACTGGTGAACAATTGTGACAGCACTACCAACAGAGATGTCAAGTTGAGCACTGAGTTGTTTGATGGTGAGCCGTCAATCATCTCGAACGAGTGTGTTCGCACGCTCCGCCATTGCAGGAGTCACAGCTGTGCACGGCCGGCCCGCACGCAGGAGATCAGACAGTCTTGCTTGACCTTGCGGCGATGATGACACACGCTTTGCCCAAAGACTCACCGTGCTTTTGTCCACTGCCAGATCACTGTAGACATTCTGCAAGCGCCTACGAATATCTGAGATGCCCTGGTTTTCCGCCAAAAGAAACTCGATCACTGCCCGTTGTTTGCAACGCACATCCGTTACAGACGCCATTTTAACAGCTCCGTACAGCGCTGCCACCTGTCGGAAGTCAATGAAACTATACGAGACGAAGCGGGAATGTGTGAAAATATTCCACAAGAAATTTCCGGTTTTTTCAACCAAAATTGGCCGAGAAAAAAAAAGTGTTGCATTACTTATTGAACTGCCCTCGTAGCTTTAATTTTTAGTCTCCAGTCATCTGCCACAATCAATAGAAGAGAAAACATTAAAACTGTGCCATACAATTATGTAAAAACGAGAAACTAGAACCTATTTTCCGAACTGATATCAAATGCACCACAGAAAAAGCTGAAAAACTATTAAGGACATTTCTTATGCATCATTGTCTAGTGTGGTACGAGCGCGGAGAGACGAAAATGATCGTAAGAAAACTCACAAGAATTCACTTACCTGTTTCATATGTGATATCTATAAGTGGTCGCATCATGTGCTGGACTTTGATATTACTGATAAGTCTACTACACTGGAGTTCGCGCATATCTTATCTGTAACAAACAGTGAGATTCCACTGTTGTTCGTTTTAGTTATAGACAGCAGACGACCCCACTTGCCAGATTCAAGGCGTTTTAGCAACTTTCGTTGCTCAACCCAACAAACGAAGAAAATTATTTTTTATTTGGTGTTGAGTAGCGGATGAGACTGTGAATTAAATTGTTATGGGTTGTACTGTTTTCATCTTCGTTATTGTGAAGCAGATCTCCTCCATTCAATAATTACTCACAGCTCTTAAGGTTTATTGTTAATTTTTTTCTTGTTTTGGTCCACACTACCACCTACAATCTTAAGCGCGCCGGGTAGCCGTGCGGTCTCAGGCGCTTTGAAACGGTTCGCTCCCCCCCCCCCCCCCCCCCGGCCTTCCCCTCCGTCGGAGGTTAGAGTCCTCCCTCGGATGTGTGTGTCGTCCTTAGCGTAAGTTTAAGTTACACAAGTAGTGTTTAATCCTAGAGACCGATGCCCTCAGCAGTTTGATCCCACCACCATCTACAGTCTTAGAAACAGCAGTGCGGGTACTTATAGCGAGGTGTTAGAAGACTTTCCGTAACAACTATCGACTTACTCGTTTCCGGACCGGAGATCTCACACAGATCCTTCTCCATCATACTTGGAAGTCTGTAACGTCATCATGGAATCACATATAGGCGTCGCAGCCTATTAGTCTATAAATTCGTTTCTCCATAGCGTCGCTGAGTGACGTTTCCATACACGGGTTCCTATCCTCATTTTGTTCTCGTGACTCTTTAGGTTAGGTTAGGTTAGACTGGCCGTAGAGCGTGCTCGGATAGCCAAATGGGAAGGCGACCGCTAGCGATTGGAGGGAAATCCGGGTTCGAGTCCCAAACTGGCACAAATCCCCATTGTCGTAATTCCATTGATGGTTGTCTATATTCGAAATTTCGAAAATATAAAATGTATTTTATAACCACCATGATCTTGTTACTGACCTATTTAGTTTGCCATTTCCTTCGACTTCACAAAATGATCTGTTCTGGAGGTTAGTAGAAAACGATCTGATCCTATATCCTGTCCTCTATAAACTCTGGTATTCCTGACTTGACCCTCTAGCTTATCATTTACTAAAATGTACTCAGAAGGCCACTACAGGGCCAAGTATACTTGTGTGTATATTTTTTCTTCAAAAGTGAGTTTACTGCTTTTAGATTATTGTAAGTGGCTAAATCTCTTAGTGTTTTCCGTTTTCATTACATACCGATTCTCCAAAAGGCGCTATAGTATTCGTTACGGGGATATTTCCTATTCCGTCATTGAACTCACCCACCATAACGTTCTGATCAGTAGCTCTCTATTTATTCGGAGTCTTCTGTAGCTCTTCTTAGAAGGTAGTAAGCTCAACGTATTTTTCCTTGTTCTGATGCAAATACTCTTATAATGATGGCGATACCTCTTCTTTGTTTCAGCCTGACTGTAAGCATTATTTCGCTTATGTATGTGCAATATTTGATCTCATTTTCCCACCTCTTACGCAGGAGTAAAGCCACACCTATGCTTGCTCGTTCATTTTGATTGATTCCACCATAGAACATAAGGTAATCGCCTACATATTTACTATCTCTCACTTTCACTTTCGTTTCTGTGATTGGTACAGCATTGATATTCATCTCTTGTAGCTCATTTGCTAGTTCTGTCTCTTTCTGGAAAATTCTTATGACATTTCAGGTTGCTACTTTGATATAATCATTCACCCATTTCCCTGTTCCATTTTCACAGTTTTGTCATTGATCTTTGAATCCATCCTCTTCCAGAGAGTGCTTGGGTTCATAGGAGTAACGGGGATTTTCCGAAAGTAGCTTACCAAACATCTGCTCGATCTTCTTTCTAGGAGGAACTGGATACGTTTTGGATATTTAAAGGCTCCGGAACACTCGCCTTTCATACTTCCCCCGTTGACTACATAGCTTACAACCACTGCTCGCCGTCGATTGAGCAGAGGTTACGCGACTCATGTTTTCTTGAACGTGGTTTAGAGTTTGCTGGCATGGCTGCGAGAATTTCTCAAACACTGATTCATTAATCAAATTTCACTGGATGTTTCTCCGAGTTTTGATTCTGAACAGGTATCGGTAACCTAAACAGGCTCTGGGATCCCTTGCCAACCTCTGACCATTAGAGAACAAAAAGGAAAAGGAAAATGAAAGACACCATCATGCCTTGAAAGCTAATATCGATAGAACAAGAGTTGGCCAAGGGAGGCCGACAGAAAACAAAAACAGAAGAAGCCTGACACAAGTAAACAGAAGTAAAATGGCTCTGAGCACTATGGGACTTAACATCTATGGTCATCAGTCCCCTAGAACTTAGAACTACTTAAACCTAACTAACCTAAGGACAGCACACAACACCCAGCCATCACGAGGCAGAGAAAATCCCTGACCCCGCCGGGAATCGAACCCGGGAACCCGGGCGTGGGAAGCGGGAACGCTACCGCACGTCCACGAGATGCGGGCAAACAGAAGTAAAGTCAGACAGCTGATGCCCTTGCGGTTGCCACTCACATACTCCAAAGAAGAGAGTCCCGTAAAGGGACTACGCTTTGTCTGGAATCTCACAAACTCACCAGTCTGGCATGGGTGACCGTGCCAGGGGCGTGGCTCCTCCCAGCATGGGTCAGTGGATCATCGAGACACAAAAAACCTATTCACCAGTGATAAGGTGGTTATCCATGTCGAGGTAATGTTACTACACTGAAGCGCCAAAGTTACTGATGTAGGCATGCTTATTCAAATACAGAGATATGTAAGCAGACAGAGTACGGCGCTGTGGTCTGCAACGCCTATATAAGACAACAAGTGACTGGCGCAATTTTTAGATCGGTTACTGCTGCTACAATGACAGATTATCAAGTTTTAAGTGAATCTGAGCGTAGTGTTACAGCCGGCGCACGAGTGATAGGTCACAGCATCTACGAGATAGCGATGAAGTGGGGATTTTCCCGTACTACCATTTCACGAGTGTACCTTGAATATCACGACTCTAGTAAAACATCAAATCTCTGACATCGCTGCGGCCGGGAAAAGATCCTGCAAGAATGGGATCATCGCCGACTGAAGAGAATCGTTCAAAGTGACAGAAGTGCAACCCTTCCGCAGACTGCTGCAGATTTAACTGCTGGCCATCAACAACTGTCACCGTGCGAATCATTCAACGAAATATTGTCGATATGGCCCACTCGTGTACCCATGATGACTGCATGACACAAAGTTTTACGCCTCCCTTGGGCCTGTCAACACTGACACTGGACTGTTAATGACTGCAAACATGTTGCGTCGTTAGACGAGTCTCGTTTCAAAGCGGATGGACGAGTACGTGTATGGAGACAACCTCATGAACCCATGAACCCTGCATGTCAGGAGGGGACTATTCAAGCTGGTGGAAGCTCTGCAAATAGTATCGGGCGTGTGCAATTAGAATGATATGGGGCCTTTCATACGTGTATATACGATTCGGACTGCTGACACGTTCGTAAGCATCCTGTCTGGTCACCTGCATCGATTCATGTCCATTGTGCATTCCGATGGATTTGAGCAATTCCAGCAGGACAACGCGATACCCCACACATCCAGAATTGCTACAGAGTGGCTCCAGGAACACTCTCCTGAGATTAAACTCTTCCACTGGCCACCAATACTCCCAGACGTGAACGTTACTGAGCACATCTGGGATGCCTTACAACGTGCTGTTCAGAAGAGTTCTCCACCCCTCGTATTCTTACGGATTATTTACAGCCCTGCAGGATTCAAGGTGTTAGTGCCCTCGATCAGTATTTCAGACATTATTCGATTCGATGCCACGTCGTGATGCGGCTCCTCTGCGTCCTCGCAGTGGTCCTACACCATATTAGGCAGGTTTAATAGTATCTTTGAATCTTCACTTATAACTGTGTAATAGTAATTATTATAACTGTGTGCTTCGAGAATTTGTTCACTTTTGAATATCCATTACCATTAAATATTATTCCCATTTAATGATAGACAGAGTACTGAATCAAACATTTGAATATTCATTACATTTGCCTCCAAAAATTCCAATTCTCAAGTTTCATTAATATCCAATAGGTCAACGGCAGATCTTTTCCTGTCATATGTAACCCTGTGAACTTTTTTTTTCTTAAATTCCCATGTAAAGCATTTCATGAATATTACTTATTCACAAAAACCTTCCAATATTCAGTGTTACAGAGGATGTACATCAACATCTACAATAAAGATGAAGTCACGGTTCGCTAGCAATGTATTCAGGTCTAATTCAGTTATTAAATCTGAGTAGAAATTGTACTCTTCACGATCGTTCACAATATATAATTGGCTGCTCTTCTTTTATTTGGGAATGAAGCTGAAGCTTGAACAAAGAGTGTAACAAGCGAAATGCATATAATGCTACGGGTTAGCATGTGATGTTGCGCTCGTGGACGTTATCGGCTTCACCTCGCATAGTAAATTTACTGATCGTCCGTCAATGATGATGAATACTTGGAAGGAGTATTTGTGATTTTTCATGGTTTAGCTTCAGTACCACCAAAGAGCCTACTTACCATGCCGAACATTATGAATGAGAGTATATGCTGCCACAGTTTCTGTCAGTTCCACACTGCGGCTGCCATAGGTCCCGTTATAAAAATTCGTACGACTATAGGCGGCGGTAGAATAGACGCGTTCAGTTGCGCCATTTTAAGTAAGTATAAATACAAAGTAAGCAAAGAGTCTTCCTGTGATACACAAAAATTTATTTCTTAGGAACTGCAATACATAGTGCTACGCAGTCTGTACCAGATGGCCGGCCGCTGTGGCCGATAGGTTCTAGGCGCTTCAGTTTGGAACCGCGCGACCGCTACGGTCGTATGTTCGAATCCTGCCTCGGGAATGGATGTGTGTGATGTCCTTAAGTTAGTTAAGTTTAAGTAGTTCTAAGTTCTAGGGGACTGATGAACTCAGATGTTAGCCGGCCGTCATGGCCGAGCGGTTCTAGGCGCTTCAGTCCGGAACCGCGTGACTGCTACGGTCGCAGGTTCTAATCCTGCCTCGGGCATGGATGTGTGTGATGTCCTTAGGTTAGTTAGGTTTAAGTAGTTCTAAGTTCTAGGGGACTGATGACCTCAGATGTTAAGTCCCATAGTGCTCAGAGCCATTTGAACCATTTTGTTCCAGATGTTTCCTTAATGCATGAAGTTTCTATGGCTACACTTCTATATGTGCTCTGATTTCTTTCGTCTCTCTCTTATTGCAAGTGGGGTAATTTAGAAGTGATACTGACAAAATGCAGGAGACAGTACAATGGGTTTTGTGGTTTCGTAAACACGGTCACCTATTACAGTTCAGCGACAGTTCCAAAGTTCTCATGGTCGAGATACGCCAGGTGTGACGGTCATCAACGGATGATATGAAAAGTTTAAAGAGGCTGGTAGTGTTGGTGACGAAGCAAGAAGCGGCAGACATGGACTGATGGATGACAATGTCAGTATCGTGACTGCAACACGTCAAAGCAGGCCGCGAAAATCGACACGCTGTTTTTCCACATAGGCAGGAACATCTAGTCCCCACAACGCTATGATTAAGATTTCACGCAAACTGCTGTATTTCCACCCATATAAAGTGCAGCGTCTGCAGGATTTCGAAGCAATTACTTAGGTGGAGACGATCCAGCATCTTGGCCAACACGTTCACCAATCATAGACCGTCTTTTACATGCCATCGGCGTTGCCGCAGTGGGAACATCCGTTCCCGTCTGATCACCTAAGTTAAGCGCTATCGAGCTGGGCTATAACTTGGATGGGTGACCATCCTGTCTGCCGAGCGTTGTTGGCAAGTGGGTTGCACTCAGCTCCTGTGAGGCAAACTGAAGAACTACTCGATTGAGAAGTAGCGGCTCAGGTCTCGTAAACTGACATAAGGCCGGGAGAGCGGTGTGCTGACCATATGCCCCTCCATATCCGCATCTGGAGACGCCTGTGATTTGAGGATGACGCGGCGGTCGGTCGGTACTGTTGGGCCTCCATGGCCTATTCGGGCGGAGTGTAGTATAGTAGTATAGCTCCTCCCTCATGTGGGGTTAAACTGACGATAGTGCGAGCCGTTAAGCTGCTCCGGATACGAATAACTTTATGGCACTAATACGAGATGTTTCAGAGATTGGGACGGAAGAGATGTTGGCAAAGACACGGAGAGAAATTGAGCGTAGCCCAGAAGTTGCACAAGCAAAGCCAGGATAATATGCTGTACTGCAGCAATAAAAATTTTAAGCTACTATTAGAAACAAACTGCATAACAATATCTAGAAAACTTCCTTTGGAATACATTTTTGTAGCCAGGAAAGACTTTATACTCACCATGTATGGTCTGTTGAGTTTGCGGTTTGATGGCTGACCGTTAATGCTCGGTATGATAAACTTTTAACATTGCAGTAACTGTAGTCATCGTTTCATATACTTAAAATTTTGTCTCTGATTGTTTGGAAAAGACCCAGCTAAATGTCTAGCTATGTCTTTCAAGAGAAACGTTTTCAGTATTGGTTGAGGTGATAAATGTCGTGGGATAGCACACATACAGATGGCGGTAGTGTCGCGGACACAGGGTACAAAAGAGCAGTAAATTAGTGGAGCTGTCATTTGTACTCAGTTGATTCATGTGAAACGGTTTTCGACGTCATAATGGCCGCACGACGGGAATTAACTGACAAGAAACACTGCATGAAATAACCGCAGAAATCAACGTGGGACATACGACGAACGTATGCGTTTGAACAGTGCGGCGTAATTCCGAGTCAATGGGCTATATCAGCAGACGATCGACGTAAGCGCTTTTGCTAACAGAACGACATGGTCAGCAGCGCCTCTCCTAGGCTCCTGACCACATCGGTTTGATTCTAGACGATCGGAAAGCAGTGGCTCGGTCAGACTAGTCCCGCTTTCAGCTGGTAAAAGTTGATGGTGCAGAACCCACGAAGCATGGACCCAAGTTGTTAACAAGGTAATTTGCAATCTTGTGATGGCCCCATAATTGTGTGGACTGTGTTTGTATGTATGGACTGGGTCCTCTGAACGTTGGGCTACTTGTAGACCGTTTACAGCCGTTCATTGAAGTCGTGTTCCCAAACAACGATGAAATATTTTGTAGCTAATAATACGCAATGTCACCGGGCCCCAATTGTTCGCGTTTGGTTTGAAGAAAATTCTGGACAATTCGAGTGACTGGCTGGGCCACTCAGATCAGGAACATTTATCAGACATAATCGAGAGGTGAGTTCGTGCTCAAAATCCTGTACCGGCAACACTTCCGTAGTTATGGACGGCTATGGAGGCAGCGTGGCTCAATATTTCTGCAGGGAACTTGTAACGAACTGTTGAGTCCCTGCCACGATGAGTGCTGCACTATTCCGGGCAAAAGGACGTTCGACACGATATTAGGAGGTATACCATGACTTTTGGGACCTCAGTGTATGTTGTATAAAAGGCAGTCAAATGAGAAGTGAACACGTGCCGGACTGTATGGAGGATGGTACAGTGTTTCCCGACCAAATCACAGTAATGTATCCTTCGTCCGATTGGCAATGATGGGGTTGGCATCATTGTCAAACTTACCGGAACGTGTGTTAACAGTTTTGGACTTCTTTGATGTGGGATTTCTGAGATGTGGGATGCTTTCAGTGTCTACCATTTGCCCTCGGTCTGGGAAACGTGGCACCAAATAACATCAAGATTGCCTTCTTTGACTGCGGTGCCTCCCTTGCACGTCTAGTTTCTCGACCGTTGAACCACAATTAAAGTGCAGCTCTGTAAATACTCTTTCCAGAAACTGCGACGCACTATCAAATCAAAATGCCGATGAATGCTATCGGACAGAACCATCCTCTCGCACGATATCGCCCGCCCCACACTGCCGATCGGGCGAAGACTTTGCGTCAGCGATTTCGTTGGTAAACACTGCGACATCCTCTGTACATCCCGGTTTATTCACAGTGTGAGTTTCACATCTTTGTCGATATGAAAAAAAAAAGACATGCGTAGACGTTGGTTTCAGTCGAACGAATAACTGCAAGAGTGAACGCGGTTGTGGATCCGCTAGCTGCCGACCGCCTTCTACGAAACAGGAATTGATCACCTCATCTCCCTGTGAGATAAATGACTGAACTGTTGTTCTGATCACTTTTTATGGTACCGTTTCGTGGTCCCGTTGTGTCGATTGCTTGATTTTCATTTGACTGCCTGTCATACGTGACTGACACTTGTGTTTTTGTAATATGCTCCTTCCTTTACCCAGGTTGGTAGAGATAGCTGGAGATCTGTTGTTTTCAGCCACTGCGAGCTGGCAGTGATTAAGCTGGAGACCAAATTACAAAGATTTGGAATACGACTAGTTGAAATTGCAGTAGGTATATCCCATACAAATGAGGGTCATTTCTCGTTCTGGTTCCCGTATCCCCTGCCGTCCGCTGTCAAATTAATACGAGTGTCATTTCAAGAAAAATTATATGAAGCTTTGCGCAAATATGTTGCGCAGTGTGGCCAGTACGCCAGTCGATTGCACCACGTCACATTGTAACATTATGTTACAGAAATTACAATTCTGTTGTATGAATAGAACAGCATATGAGTGTTTTAAGTCATATCTGCAGAACAGGAAGCAAGAAGTTTCTTTATATGGTTAAAGTTATTTAAGGAAATCTCCCACTTCATCTAACTGGGGTGAAATAACATTAGGTAATCCATAGGGTTCGGTCATGGGTCCCCTTCTGTTCTTGATATATGTGACTGACCTCCCTTCTTATCCGAAACAAGAAGCTAGGCTGACACTGTTTGCTGATGATACAAGCATCATTATTAATCCAGTAAAAGAAACTGCAGTAGAAAATTACACAAATAATGTCTTTAGAAAAGTTATTGATTGGTTTTCTGCGAATGGGCTTGCTCTGAACTTTGAAAAAACGCAATACATCCTATTTTCTACTGTAAGGAGTGCAGTTCCTTCAATAATTATAACACATTCACAGGAATCAGCAGTCAGGGTAGATCAAGTTTTCTGGTATACTTATACATGAGAAACGTAATTGGAAAATTCGTATTTTGGAACTCTTAAAATGACTAGGTTCAGAAACTTTTGCAATCAGAATCACTGCCAATTTTGTGGATATAGAAATTAGTAAGCTAACATAATATGGAAACTTTCACTTTCTGATGTCATACGGAATAATATTTTGGGGTAGCTCAACACCTAGGCAAAGAGTATTCACTGTTCAAAAGAAAGTGCTTAGAATAATGTGTGGGGCTCATAGTCGCACATCTTGTAGACATCTGTTTAAAAAGTTTGGAATTCTTACAACAGCCTCACTGTGCATTTACTCAGTAAAGAAATTAGTTTTCAACACATGGACCGGTTGAAAAACAGCTGTGACATTCATGATTATAATATCAGAAGGAAGAAAGACTTACACTATACTCTACTTATCCTGTCTTTGGCACAGAAAGGAATAAATATGCTGCTGTAAAACTTTTCGATACATTACCAGATGAAATAACATTTCTGACAGACAGCAGTAATACACTCCTGGAAATGGAAAAAAGAACACATTGACACCGGTGTGTGAGACCCACCATACTTGCTCCGGACACTGCGAGAGGGCTGTACAAGCAATGATCACACGCACGGCACAGCGGACACACCAGGAACCGCGGTGTTGGCCGTCGAATGGCGCTAGCTGCGCAGCATTTGTGCACCGCCGCCGTCAGTGTCAGTCAGTTTGCCGTGGCATACGGAGCTCCATCGCAGTCTTTAACACTGGTAGCATGCCGCGACAGCGTGGACGTGAACCGTATGTGCAGTTGAAGGACTTTGAGCGAGGGCATATAGTGGGCATGCGGGAGGCCGGGTGGACGTACCGCCGAATTACTTAACACGTGGGGCGTGAGGTCTCCACAGTACATCGATGTTGTCGCCAGTGGTCGGCGGAAGGTGCACGTGCCCGTCGACCTGGGACCGGACCGCAGCGACGCACGGATGCACGCCAAGACCGTAGGATCCTACGCAGTGCCGTAGGGGACCGCACCGCCACTTCCCAGCAAATTAGGGACACTGTTGCTCCTGGGGTATCGGCGAGGACCATTCGCAACCGTTTCCATGAAGCTGGGCTACGATCCCGCACACCGTTAGGCCGTCTTCCACTCACGCCCCAACATCGTGCAGCCCGCCTCCAGTGGTGTCGCGACAGGCGTGAATGGAGGGACGAATGGAGACGTGTCGTCTTCAGCGATGAGAGTCGCTTCTGCCTTGGTGCCAATGATGGTCGTATGCGTGTTTGGCGCCGTGCAGGTGAGCGCCACAATCAGGACTGCATACGACCGAGGCACACAGGGCCAACACCCGGCATCATGGTGTGGGGAGCGATCTCCTACACTGGCCGTACACCACTGGTGATCGTCGAGGGGACACTGAATAGTGCACGGTACATCCAAACCGTCATCGAACCCATCGTTCTACCATTCCTAGACCGGCAAGGGAACTTGCTGTTCCAACAGGACAATGCACGTCCGCATGTATCCCATGCCACCCAACGTGCTCTAGAAGGTGTAAGTCAACTACCCTGGCCAGCAAGATCTCCGGATCTGTCCCCCATTGAGCATGTTTGGGACTGGATGAAGCGTCGTCTCACGCAGTCTGCACGTCCAGCACGAACGCTGGTCCAACTGAGGCGCCAGGTGGAAATGGCATGGCAAGCCGTTCCACAGGACTACATCCAGCATCTCTACGATCGTCTCCATGGGAGAATAGCAGCCTGCATTGCTGCGAAAGGTGGATATACACTGTACTAGTGCCGACATTGTGCATGCTCTGTTGCCTGTGTCTATGTGCCTGTGGTTCTGTCAGTGTGATCATGTGATGTATCTGACCCCAGGAATGTGTCAATAAAGTTTCCCCTTCCTGGGACAATGAATTCACGGTGTTCTTATTTCAATTTCCAGGAGTGTAGTTTCAAAAATAAATTGGAATCATATCTCCTTGACAACTCCTTCTATACCATAGATAAATTCTTGAATAAGAATAAATAAATCTGTAGGTATAACATATGCATTTTGTGCCATTTAAAGGAATGAGGTAGGTAAACAGAGTTTTAAGCTTAAAACAAAGAAACCTTGATTCACGTGTAAATTGCTTATGCACTTGACACGTTCCACATCACAACGGTTACCATGAGATTGATCAATGGAACAAATAACTAACTAATCAACTAACTAACTATTCTGAGTGCACAGTGACCACGTAGAGATGCCCACAACAACAGCGTCTTCCGCCAAGTGTGGTGTACGCGATGCCATTCCATGTGCTCATGCTGAGGAGTTCCGTCCGATATCACGTAGCCCACGTAATGTAGCTCTGATCTGCGACAGCCAAGTCCTGTCTTGACAACTCTCGGCACTCAAATCAGCTGCAACAGAGATGCTCCTGCAGCTTTTTCGATGGGAAGTGTTTGATCACCCATCGTACAGTCGTGCAGTCTAGACATGGCTCCCTCTGACTTTCATCTCTTTATTCACATGAACCACTGGCTGTGAACACAGCATTTTGTCGTAGACAGCCAGGTGCAGGCCAGCAAAAACAATTGGCTCAAAGCAGAAGTAGATGCCTTTTACAACGAGTATATTGGGACGTTGGTACAAGGCTTTGACAGTTGTCTAAGTCGGAGCGGCGACTACGTACAGAACTACCTGGCCTGGAAGGATGACGGAATACTGCAAACAAAATAATTTTCAGTTTCACTGTGGTTTTCATTCTGCGGCCGATCAGACCATGAAAAAAAAATAGCCGTCGTAGTAACCCGCGCTCATAAGTTTTTTCCACATCGTTCGTCTGTCTTCTTACACAGGCTTCTAGCGGTTGTCGAGACGACTTGCAATGTAAAGATTTTGCAAGGAACCCATCCCCGAAATGGGTCGTTTGGATATGAGTTTCAACATCGGATCATATTCAGTACTCCTGCTTTAGAGAACAGTATGTAATGGTGGATCTCAACACTGCTGTACCGAGTAACTTTAATAGTCCCTCGGTCCATCACAAACCATTTGGGTTCGACCACAGATACGCCTGTGAGAAACTGGCACGTTCACAACTACTAGGGTTGACTGACTCGACCTTGATGAGGATTTCCTTCGTCACGTGGAAGAGAATCCAACGACGAGTACTTGAAACACAGCCACTGATGTGAGATCCTGTAGAAATAGTGGTCTAATCTTCAAACTTATTCGAAAACGGTACATTTCTGGACATCAGTTCCTTGTCAAAGCTTTATCTACTAAGTCCCCTTCAAAATACTCAGAAACTTGTAGTGGGAGTTGAGAAACATCCCCCTGTTCTATTGTTCAATGACGAGGGACGCCTCTGCCCAAAAAAAAAAAAATGGTTCAAATAGCTCTGTGCACTATGGGACTTAACATATGAGGTCATCAGTCCCCTAGACTTAGAACTACTTAAACTTAACCAACCTAAGGACATCACACACATCCATGCCCGAGGCAGGAATCAAATCAGCGACCGTAGCAGCAGCGCAGTTCCGGACTGAAGCGCCTAGAGCCGCTCGGCCACAACGGCAGGCCAACTCTGCCCCTTTAGCTGCTTAACCACCTGTGTTCAACAGACGTACCATTTCGTACTTCAAGATCCTGACTTCTTACTCCCATCATTTTGCTTTTAAGCTCACTGCAATCAGTTAAAGTTCCTTTCGAACGCATCAAAATACTGCATCTTTATACGTCCTATTTATTTCATATTTAAAATATCTATTCTGATGCTACTCACTCTGCTATTTACATCCTTTTACTCGATTTATCAAGATGTTAGAGTAATACGAGGGCTTTGAAATCTGAATCCTAACTTTTTTTTGTAGTCGCGAAACAGTCTGGTCGACATCTCCTCATGCGTTTTGACATTTATTAGAAATATTTCTGATGGAAAAAGTGGGCAAGCCATCAAAAACAGAAAAATCCGTGGAAGAGCTCAAGTAGTCTCTCTCACCTTTCTTTTACCGTTACTGCAGATCAAATACTTGGGTAATTCCAACTTTCCTACATCTATCAAAAGTCTAATGAGAAAACCCAACAACCGGTTTATCCCTTCGCGAGCCGTGGGGAATACATTTCGCACCAAAAGTATTTCTGTACAGCGTTTAAGGGAATACGTGTTAGCACTTCTGCACGCCCCTGGAATCTGGTGGCAGTTCGCTTTACCAGCTGTGGTTTACGTTTGTTGTGAAGTACTGTCTTCAGAACTGTGGGAAGTATACATCCCATAAAAAATACGGAGCCTTAATGATTACTGAGAAGTATGGTTAACATCAAAGTAGTTTCTGTCATTTGTGGTCCTTGGGAAGCATTCTTACCAGCAACTTATGGGTATCCCTAGCACGGCTGGTCCCAGCGAAGGTTCGAGTCCTCCCTCAGGCATGGGTGTGTGTGTTTGTCCTTAGGATAATTTAGGTTAAGTAGTGTTTAAGCTTAGGGACTGATGACCTTAGCCGTTAAGTCCCATAGGATTTCACACACACACACACACACACACACACACACACACACACACACACACACTATCCCTAGTTTTTGTGAATACGTAGTACCACCTCTGTCTTTACCTGACATTTTGTGGTAGAACACCGCACCAAGTGTATGAAAACTTTTACAACAGTCAGTTTCTGTTTTTCGTGGAATCACTACTGCTTTCGGAACACATTGCTTCGCTTCTGCAATATACATTATTGTGACCTGTATCACCTCATA
Source organism: Schistocerca cancellata (assembly GCF_023864275.1). Classification (NCBI taxonomy): domain Eukaryota; kingdom Metazoa; phylum Arthropoda; class Insecta; order Orthoptera; family Acrididae; genus Schistocerca; species Schistocerca cancellata. Next base: position 1,156,773,268 of record NC_064626.1, read on the forward strand.
CCTTTATTGTGTGATAAAGTTTCTACGACTGTAAACTTTAATATGGTATCAAATATTTTAAAATAAAGTAGAAGAAAACATAAAATAAAAGCAGAAAACACTGTTCATTACTATGTTTCGCATAATGGCAACACAAAAAAGCTCACCAGAGGAAAGTGGGAAATCTATTTACCACCACAGTTTTCATACCTCACAAAGGTGCTGTAATAACATATGTAGCATCATAGTTTTTGGTCCTAAGTCACAAAAATAAAATTGCAGAAACATAAATGTAATCAGTTTATTACAATTTTAATAGAATACCAAAAAAGTTATCTTCGCTGATTTGCTACAGAAAATTGCGACCGCGAATTAATTATATGGCAAAACCTACGAATGTTCTTGAGGACTCGCAGGAACAGTGGGTGTACGAGGTTTGGAACTGTAATAGTGGTAACTATTTATTTACAGCCCGTACAAAATAGATAAGTGTTTCAAAGTTTTACTAACCTTCAACGTAGTCACCAGCATTGTGTATAAACTGTTGCCAGCAATGAGGGAGTCGTAGGATACTCTTAGGAGTGCCAGTTGTGTTGACAGTCCGAGGAGCGCGGTCTATTGCCCGAAGAATTTGTAGCAGTTGTGAAGCGAATGCCGTGAAGTTCTTCCTTCAGTTCAGAAATCGAGCTGAACTCACGAGGGCTTAAGTCAGAGTAGTGCCGTAGGTGGTATAGCACTTAGCAGCCCCATGTGTCCAACAAATCAGTAACAGCTTGCACTCTACGTGCTTGAGCACTGTCCTGCAAAACGATGGTCAGGTCCTGCAGAAAGTGTCATCACTTCTGTCTCTAAGATGGTCGTGGGTTGTGATCCAAAAATGAACGGCATGCTCCAGCACAGTATTTGTAATACTACACGTTCAGATACTCGCATATATAAAGAAGAAGTTCAATTATAAAGAGTTTCAATAGTATGCATGGAAAATACTTACAATAGAAATATTCTGTATGATCGATGTAAGGTTTCCAGGTAAAACATGGAAAAAATATGCTAATACATATATTCACAATAGTAAACTTCCGTATGATTGATGTAAGGTTTCCAGGAGGAACATTATGTTTCTTAGCGTTTAGTAATATACAAGTTCAGACGCTGGGAAACGTTACTAAATTGCAACGTTTGTGAAATTCGTTCATGTATAGCTTTACTATTCCCGGTTTATCGACGGGCCAGCTCCTTTCCATCCTTGTATTACTCATACTTAGGGTATCTTTGTATTAAGTTAGCGACCAACCTGCAACAGGAGGTCTAGTGTTCGATCATCCTCTTCGCACCTACAAGCAGCACTTGGGTCTAGCCTGAACCGATGGTAGCAAGACATTAATTTACGATGTCCGGTTAACACTGTTGCAAGATTAGATGATTGCGTTATCTTTAGGGAAATACGATGTTGAACTGACTGTAATAAATGATACATAGCCTTAAAACCCTATATTAATTTTGAAACACCGGTATAAGTAATTTACAAATTTTGAACAAAAATTTGTTGCGCATTGTGAGAGACGGCCATTTTGTCGCCAGCGCAATTCGTGAATCGTGCACCCGCGCACCTCGCTCTAAGGCCATTGTCCAGTCACAGACGATGAGTCACGACCGTGTCCAGTGCTGCCGCACATGCTTGCAATAATAGAAAAGAGCAGATATCTCTTGTGACACCAGTGCTGTCCATACAGAGTGCTGGGCGCGTATTTTTCGTTTGTACACCTCTTGCAGTTTTTGGTACGAAGCACTCTTGTCTTTGAAGCCTCTTCAGGTTTGCTGCTGGAGCCTAAAATCAACAAGTCTCGATATTTCAGCGATCCATCTGACCACCATCTTCAGGAGCTAAACAGTAGCAGGTGGATCTCCGAAATATCGAGTAGTGTTGTTTTTAGGACCCGAAGAGGCTGTCGAGAACTGTTAAGCGAGGGAACCCTACGCAGTGTCCGTCGTCTCTCTTACCATGGGCAGCACACCAAGCAGGACTAAATAAGGTTCTTCTCTTTTGTGTTTCATATGGGACCATCCGCAGCGAACTGCAAGCTTTGGGGCGGGATTCACACATTCACAGGATCAGAGGAAAGGGCAAGAGTATTGGAATCGTGTACTTTTCGGGTTCCATTCAACTTTAGGACCTCGCGCAAAATGTTGTGCCTTTGTTCTTATTCTGGATCTCATCAAAACACATTGTAGTCTACATGCGTTTCTGAATGTAAATTTTTCAAATTTTTGTAGATTTGTTTCTACGGAATTTTTGTGCTATGGTGCTTCAGAGTGGATGATAAACGTTGTATTCAGATGTTTGTCTGTCTCAATAACAGCTGACTTCGTAAGCCTCATTTATTCATGCGTTACACTAGACTAATTATACGTTCGGGCGTTGTAGATTGATAATCTTTCACTTTAATTCGCTCACAAATTCCATTACATAGCTCTTACCGTCGTTAGATAACTACTTAGCTACTGCACTGGACTATTCCAATAACGAAATATTTACAGAATATGTATACATGATTAATGTTAACATTATCTTCAGTCCTACTCATGCAACTATACTTAAAAACTGGGTGTCCCTGTTTGTATTTCTTCCGTTCTTTTTTAAAGGCTATAAATTTTTATATAGAATTTCGTCCATGGAGCAGAAGGAGATGTCCTGGAGAAATGATTATTTAATCCTATTGGGACAATGATAAAAAAAATTTCTTGCTGCATGTTGAACTCCTTTCTCAGCCACTGGCAGCCTTATTAATGCGTAATAAAAGTCTTTTACCTCTAGCGTTGTAAGTGAATGCACCAAATTGTCACGGATTATTTATGACCAAATTCACTAGCGAGTATATGTACTGTGGCGATGCAGTTAAAATGCCTAACTCCTTGAAAGGGCACTTACATGATGTCTGCAGGTGAACGCCCCACATTAGTATTACTGCTCGCTTTTGTGTAAGCAGTATTTCCGAAGTTCTTAGATACTCCAGAAAATTATTCCACAACACATTGCAATGTGGAAATACGTAAAATAGGTCAGAAGATCGATTCGTTTCTTCGAAGAAGAGCAAATGTAGTTGAACTGTTTGGAAATCTCAGTATTATACTTCTTCCTGTTTAAGTTAACTGCAAAATGTTCACCCAAAAATCTGGAGCATGTTACCCTATTTCCTGATACCTGTTTACATGTTGCCTGAACTGTTGCCATGACTATTTGTTATGTAGAACTGAGTATAGTGTGTTTCCTAAAAAGGAGGGAGAGTATTTTCATGGAACCGCTTAACAATTCTTTGAAAAACATAATTAAAAATTTCTTCTTTTGCTCTCCCTCTTTAGGGGGATTTATTATAACACCAGCATCATCTGATAAAAGCACCAGTTTCGCTTCCTGAAAGTTAATGGACATGTCATTCACATATACAGTTCGTCTGGAAAAATGTTCTAATATTTATAGAGAATGTAGTGTACAAAAAGGGAAGAAAAAAGGCCATATAAACATTAGCGGTGAACCTCATACCTTAGTCTCTACTACTACTAATACTACGACAATTAGTATTACTGTCAATCATCACGTCTCTGCCCTACTGTTCACAAGATGTGCTCGCTCTGACTGCGATCCACTGCAACGTAGCTTTCCACCCTACATCTCATGTAGTCAAGCATTCACTGGAATGCCTCAGTCTGTTGCCGGACTGCACCACAGCTAATGAAAACACGTTCTGTGCTTCCATTGGCTTGCCTGTAGTAGAAGATCGTATCTGTCATCTTGTAACGCCGGAAATGCATATCCTCCTATTTCCATCTTCTATTCAAGAAGTTCAAGGGTTACCTATGGGACCGTAAGGTGATTATTCATACAGACCATAAGGCGCTCACTTATCTGAAGGATTGTAAACTACTTCACGAAAGACTGACTAGGTGGTCGCTGTATTTGCAGCAATTCAACTATGATATCTGTTACGTAAAAGGGACCGACAATTGCGTAGCGGATGCGCTGTCGTGGTTGCCTGGGTCTAATCAAGATGTATTGAAAGATGAGTCAGATGGAGTGGTCAAATTATACTATTTTAAAGAAGTTGAGGGACGTAAATTAGTAGTGAACATCTGTAAGAATCTACGTCGTCATCAGAACGAGGACGGTTGTTTAAATATGGTGAAAACCCGATATGACGAAAGGAGTCCAGAAGGAGAGAAATTAAGAAAGTATTACAAGATATACGATCATATCTTGTACATACGTAAGGGTGAAGATAGTAATATTTGGCGGGTATGCTGGCCCACCAAATACGTCACGGAAATAATAGACTACTACAATTTGGCGTATGGTCTCTATGGACCAAAGAAATGTACGGAAAAGCTGAGTGCAGTAGTGCATTTTAACAACATGTTAAAACGCGTTACTGACAGAAGGTGAAGGTTACCAACTGCACGAGTCGTGGTCCTATGCAAAGTATAAGGCCTAACGACACCTTTGAATTACTGTGCGTGGACTTGTACGGACCTTTGCCCAAATCATCATGAAACATTGACTACATTTTAGTAGTGCTAGAAGCTTTTTCCAAGTTCATCAAACTATACCCGATTAGGAAAGCAACAGCCAAAGCAGTTTATAGCAAGCTTGTGATCGATTATTTTGTTCATATTGGTAAGCCCAAGGCGATTCTATCGGACAATGGGGCACAATTTACTTCTAGGTTGTGGAATGAAGGCATGGCAAGTAATAGGGTCGAAGTGATCCATATTTCAGCTTACTGTCCCGCTGGAAATCCCGCTGAGAGGTATATGCGCGAGCTAGGCCGGCTTCACCGTACCTATTGCCACCACAACCATAGGCCATGTTGCAAATATGTTGAAGAATTTGAGAGAATTATGAACACATTGAGACATGAGTCTACGGGATTTTCTCCACAGGAAATCCTGTTAGATGACAGAAGTAAAAGTTCAGTGGAAGAGATAATCAAATTCCCTCCACGGATTGACATTAGTATTGGTGTGAAAAAAGATCGTTTGCGAGAAATAATGAAGCTAAAAGCCGATGCTCGCATACGTCGTCATGACGCTAAAGCGCGTTTTGCTAAGTTTGCAATCGGAGACTTAGTACTTGTAAAAGGTCATGAGAAATTGAGCGAGATAGACAGTGAAATCTCTAAATTTAAGTTTGTTTATAATGGACCATATAAAGTCATTGGTATACCTCACACAAATGCTTATTGCTTAGAGTGTCCAAGCTCTGGAAAGCTATTAGGTGTACGGAACATTGTAGACCTGAAATTGTACCAATTAAGGATTGATTAATACCACAGAAAGGGTAATTTGTACAGTATGTAAATATAGAGTGTAAGATTTAAGGATGTGCCATGTTGCGATGCTTTTGCCTGACATAGAGGTCGTTAAAGAAGTTGTCATTAATAAGTAATTAATTTTGATTAAATGAGTTAAGAGTAACTGATTAGTAACCAATTGAAAAATCCAAGCTTGTAGTTTAAGTTTTCAGCTGAGTCACAGTAGATTAATGAATGTAAATATGATTTTGTAACTAGATGTAAGATTTCATAAACATGTGATTTACTAGTCATTGCCGATGTACTTAGACGCTGTTTTAAGTTTCAGGCTGGTACATGCGTGTGATGATGGACAGTGTCGAGTTATCCAATGTGATAGTGTTAAAGGACTCCTTGAGATTACTCGGGAGTGAGTTTTTCCGAAGGAATTCAGTGAAACGGACGTTCTGGAAATGCCGTTACAAGGGCGAGTGAGATCAAGCGTGCCGCACAGGCAGGCGCACCAATACTGGCGAGGCGGAGCCGCTGTCGGCTCTTGTGCCGCTGTCGGCTCTTGTGCTGCTGTCGGCATTCTTTGTACTTGCGGGTACCGAAGGCGGAGTTGTTTTTCTTCCCGGACAGCCTATGTGAAAGAATTCTGTTGTCAATATCTATGTTTTTGTCGATCTGCTGTATATTATTTTCTTGTTTAGCGTTAAGTGGAATCTCATGACGAGAATATTAATTACGAAAAGGTTATATAAAATGTGTATTCTATGTAATTTATTATTAATTTGCGTATTTTGATATACCTGTTTTTATGACCATGTACTCTGGGTAATTTTGTAAATAGAATTCCATTTCTTGATACTGTTAGGAATTTTCATGAATTTAGACTAGCTACACAATTTTCTATGTTTTCTATGAATTATTAATATGTTGTCAACCTGTTTTTTTTTGTGTAAGATGACAGAGTGGAATAAGATTAGGAGTGTCTCCACTCAATTATTATGGTCTAAAAATTTGTTTATGGTTAATCAGCCTAATGCTAAAATTTCTTGATGTTTTGGGCATATGCATTTCCGCTGTTTTATTTTTCTTTTTTTCTTTTGGGGACATTTTCTGAGTCTGTTTAGGTTACACGAACGTCCTCAGACAATGAGGGGCACGCGTAACGTCGGAAATGCATATCCTCCTATTTCCATCTATTGTACTATAAATTTTTTTCCTTATTTTGTTACCTGAAGATATGACGTTTCTGTGTCTTTGTATATTGTAATTGTTTTACTGTTTGTATATACACGCATTTATGTCGATGTATAATTGGTTTGTTTTGTAAATACTATTTGTATTTCTACGCTGGGTCTTGCCCAGGGAAAACTATGCTATCGAACGAATACATCGATAGGTCGTGTGCAGAACCAAAGTGTTTATTATCTTTGGTAGTGTGAACTCGGCCGCGTGGAGCGCGGGGAGAGCAGATTCTGGCTGGAGTAATACAGTTGAGCAGGTGTGTTGTGTGACGCTCCCGCGAGTTGCCGCACTTTCGGGGTTTGGCAGCATGTTATTGGGCTCGACTTGCTATGATGGTTTCTGACACGGTGTCGCGGACGGGAAGCGTTAGCTGGCACACATCAAGAGTCTGTTTCGGTTGGCTACCGTGTCGAGAAGAAGGCGCGCCAACATCCAGCTTCTGCAACAGCGACGGCCGACAATGAGCGACTGTCGCCACCTCCTCGATCGACGACTTCAAACCTTCAATCAACCAACAAGGAAGACTGCTAGCACGTAAAGTTTTAGAACTATATGGCAGACCTCAGCTTTTCAAACTGTTAAATTTTTCTCACTAAATTACAGCAACGTAGCATGAACCTTTGTTGCTCATTGTCCCAATTGTATTACCAAGTAGGGTCCCTTCCTTTTCCGGAATGAACCCGAGTCTCGTTGAAATTCAAACGCCAGCATTAAAGTAATATCATTCGATTTCACTCCTTAAATTTCAAAGTTCAGTTAAGGTATTCATAGCTGGCTACAATATTTAGATTACACAAGCACAAATTAAGAGTGCAAGTTTTGTTACCGTATTTTAGCTTACCTGTGACTGCAGCTCAGCTCGGTACGTACTAAATTTTACTATTGTTAATTGTTCAGAATGATTTAATTCAAGTTCAAAGTTAAATCTCTTATTTCTAAATTGCGTAGATTCAAGTTGCTTTTGAAATGATTGTTGAGGTAGCCCAAGACTAACAGTATTTTACTGAATTTCGATGTGCTTCATAAACAAAGCTCACTATTAATTTCAGTCACTAAATTAACTTTCAATTTTCTGGTTTTATTAATTCTTTTGATAAATTAAGTCAGAGTGTAGCGAAATTTATTACTTCTGACAAACTTTCAGTTTTCACACTACACGTGTCAACCTTCACTTGCCATGCTTCAAGTGCTAATTATATGTGTAATAACCTTTCTTTTTCAGTTACTATAATAATTGTCCATAGGACTGGCGACCGTAATTTCCCCCAAATGCCAAATATCTAATTACCGCTAGTTAATTGTTAACGTAATGGCCGCACATTTACTTTCTTTATTAACTTTACCCCTTTTCAAAATTAATTTCCACCAGTTTCATTTGCATTTTTCCTTTCATTTAGATGTAACCCTTTCCTCCCTCTTTACCGACAGAATAACTTCGGTGACGATTGCTTTTCCCAAATTTCCATTAGGTGCACGCGGTTTAATTTTTCACTGTCATTAAGGTGGATAAGTGAGGAGGAGGTTACAATCTCCTGTGTTGAATTGGGAGCTATACGTCCAATGACGGGCACAGAAACAAATTACGGTAATTATGGCTGTGTCACAACAAGCAATGCGCCATATGAATACTATGGTTACAACAGATAAAACTAAATTACCTGAAAGATACACAACTTACAGTAGGACGCTGTGGAACACTGTAAGTGTTCTTGTGTCTGGTGCCTGCTTGATACTAATTTAAACACGTTTCACTGGATGAAATTCTACTTCCTACGTTGTTTCCTCATTTGCCTCGTTTCAAAGTGCTCCGTGTGTAAGATGCAATAACTCCGAAGATGTGAGGCGTACAACCAGTGTTTAAAGGAAATTTCTTTCTTCCCGTGGTTATTTGCTTGATTTGGGGGGAGGGGACCAAACAGCTTGTAATGTGTTGTTTGTACTCCTTGGTTTATGGCAAAAATTAAAGTTTTGTAATGCGTATATGAAAAAAGGAAAAGAATATGTTGAAAATTTAAATTATTGTAATGCGAACATGTTTACGAAAGAAGTATGTTTGTTCAAACATCTCTGAGCACTATGGGACTTAACATCTGAGGTCATCAGTTCCCTAGACTTAGAAATACTTAAACCTAACTAACCTAAGGCCCGAGGCAGGATTCCAATCTGCAACCGTAGCGGCAGCGCTGTTCTGGGCTGGAGCGCCTAGAACCGCTCGGCAACAACGGCCGGCAGTATGTTTGTTAAAAGCTGGTTCATACTTAGGGCACTTGTATTTGTAACATGTAAAAGCTGTAGGGAAGTCATTCTGCAACGAAAGTGGCATGGGGCGATGTAAAAGGTGGGTTTGGATGTCGAACTGAGGGGCTACTCTGTGTGTACCTTAGCACGGTACACCTTGACGATGCTAAGAGAGGCGATTGGAAGCTTCATTTGAATGGATTTACCTCGGATGTGGATCTGGCTATTATTTGGTATTCACGGAATAATGGAATGTCTCTAATATGTTGAAAATCAGACGCCAAGAAGAGATTTTATAGAGCATATGCCCATCATGAGCTGTGAGTACAGTTAGCCGACATTTCGCCTGCCACTAATTTTCGCCACTGCTTCACAGACTTCATACATTCAGTTACGTAATGTATATTGGCATGTACCAGGTAATTCGTGTGTTGTTTCAATACTAATCACATAAAAAGTCAATTCGTGTTCAAACCCATAATTTCAATCCTGAGCTCGAACCTACGCAGGGTCCTCATCTAAATACTACTAAAACCGAGTATCCTGATTTAAATGAACAATTCTGGCATTCATGTGTTTAAAAGTGAATTTTTGTCTAAAGTAAAGGCAGTAGCAAAAGTTAAAGTAAGAGTGTAATTTGGATGTTTTCTTTATGGACCACTCTAAGTGAAATTGTTAAGGTAGGAAGTTTAAGTACAAAATATAAAGATCGATCAACAGAAAAGTGAAAACCTTAATTATTTAAAAGCTAAAACCATAAAAGTGAAGTTGGATAGGCTTTTGCTAAAGTGTCCTCAGTTTATTATAAAATATAGTTTTATAGGATTACAGTGCAAGAGTGTGTAAATATTATGGCGAAGAATACCTGCTTCACAAGTGATTCAAATATAAGTACATGTAAATCTTTAATGAACCGATTTGCGATAGTTCTATTAGAAGTCAAGTTATGCACATTTTCAAAGATAGTGTAGGTTTGGTACCCATAATGAATGGTTCCTTTTGAAGTTAATTAAGGACAGTGTTGCGTTTTATTACCTTGCAAAGTAATTTAAGGGAATTATTATCTCTTAGAGATAATTTATTTCTTTTCCAATAATCAAAGATCCTTGGCTAGCGAAACTATACCAATTTATGGGTCCCCACCATATTGTCCTCCTATTAAGAAAAAAAAAGCTATTACTGTTACTAAGGAAAACTGCTATATACGAAGGAACATAAAAGGGTATTTAAGATGTTATTCATATTTATTTGTGATATTCATGTCAGTCATGATAGAAGCCCGTCATGTCCAAAATTAGTTCTGCACTTTATGCAGTGATGTTTCTGTGTTTTGATACAGTAATGCTATTGATTGTGGCCATCATTATTATGAACTAGGTGTAATTTTGCTCCCCGTAATTTACTGGTGTGTGTGTATAGAGTACAATGTGTCAGGTTGTATCCTGTTAACTTCAAAAACTAATATTCAGTTTTCTCAAATATATGTTTCCCAATTAATGTCCCTAATTAGACTGGCTTCCATTTTCTTCATTCGCATATAATTTTACTACTTTTGTTAACTCCCAAGGTTAAGGTCCGTTTGGTTTACTGTCAACCTCATAAAATTCGAAATTATAGTCCGTTATCCTTTTCATTAGACACACGCAAGGTCGAACTTTGAAATCCTCTCAGAGGGTAACATTAGGGTATTTCACTGCACGTTGGTGTCATACGTAGCCTTTCCCGTGACAGAACTAAAGGTTCAGTTATTAGGGAATAGTGTTATTAGCTAGGTCGTTGGTCCCATCGGAATACGAAAGGATAGGGAAGGAAATTGGCTGTGCCTTTCATATAAACCATCCCGGCATTTGCCTAAAGCGATTTACGGATATCAGGTAAAACCTAAATCAGGATAGCCGCACGCCGGTTTGAACACTCGTCCTCCCAAATGCGAGCCAGTGTGCTAACCATACTACATCCTCTGTAAATACTGGAACGTTTTCTCTGAACACCCTGTAAAAGGAATAGGAGTGGATCCAAACTTGAATGCTTTGAGTTTCCCTTTGTGACTTTTCCCCAGTCACTAAAATTGTTACCCTTCTAATATTGTTTGAATTATTCATCACAACTGTTGCATTCTGTTTCTCAAGTACATTTCAAACAAGTTGTGTGGAAAGCCTTCAATTCCGTAAAACCTGAGTTTACTTAGACGGTAACATGAACTACACAATCAGACACCTTGGAAAGACCACAAGAAATGCCAAGATTATAAAAAAAATATCAGGTGGTAATATTTCATTATTTAAGGCTTGAGAATATTCTACGAGTGAATGTATAAATAGCACTCTTAGAATGGCATCCGTTCTGGACTATAAACAGTGACATGCTAAGTAAATTGGTTGTACGTAAATATGATGTAAATCTTGAGTACATTAGTCTTTCGAATATTTTCGAAACAGATGTCAGTAACGATATTACACTATAATTATTTATGTCTTTCATGTTCCCTTTCTTCTGAAGAAGTTTGACAGTTGCATATTTTAATTCGCATGAGAACATTCCTTATGCCACTGATGCATTATATATACCATCAAACATTACTTATTAAGTTAGTAGAACATTTTAGAATTCTATTGGAAATTTCATCAACGCCATATGAAGTTTTGCAATTTAGAATATTTGCAATTCTATTACTTTCAGTGAGCACTTAACATTTCTTTGATACAAAAGAGTCCCATTCACTTACACTGCAGGTTGTTCAGAAGCTAAGCAAAATATAACGGTTGCCTTTACCTTCCGTAATAGCTTCTCACCAATTCAGTTAAAGCGTCGCTAGTGCACTTCTTGGAGTTATACGATGGCACAGACAGACGGCATCACTGTATATTTATATTATGGCTTCCAACGCACAAGCTCTTCATTTTCTGGCTATTAGTTAGTGTAGGTAACAGACAACAACACATTTGTACTGCACAAACGGAGCCTACAATGATCATCCTAGTACAGTTTTAGACAGAATAGTTTGAGGTTTGCTGTCTACGTTATGCTTTCAAACTCAGTTGTTTTGCAGCCTGGTAACCTTCCATTTCGTTACATTTTGCGCAAATATAGCCGTCTCCAAAACGTTTCTGCAGTCATACTGCGTATTTAATGGCTCATATTCCGTTGTGGATATATATATATATATATATATATATAACGCAAGCCTTCGGCAACGCCCAGCTGGTGCAGTCGATCTCTGTGCGTCCTTCCGTCCACTGCCCTTTCGCCTGGCTAAGGCAGATACAGCAGCTTCACCCCCCCTCCCTCCAACCCCCCCGCTCTCCACACTCACCAATCCGCAGCCAGCGACGCGTGCGGGATGCTTCCATTATGGGGTGTCAGCCCCTGGTGTAGCGGCTCTCTGTTACAATGCATGCAGAAGATCTGAAACAGCTCTACTACGGCCTACGTCATGTTCACTTCTCCACCAACTGCTTCGTGTGTCTCTCAGTGCTTCTGATGGCAACCTTTGTGAATGTCCTATTGAATAATAAGTAAACATGATTCTTATGATTTAGGGGTGGTTGGATTGTTCTTTTATTTGTTATTTCTAAATAGTAACGTTCGTATTAATTTTTGTAAAATAATGAAAAGGAAAAACGTTCCTCATGTTCTGCACCATTAATAAATCGGTTGATTACTAGCATGGTATGTTATCTTTTATTCCACCATAGCGATAAATCAGATCAGTTTACTGTGTAATAAACACGTAGGGTCCAATGCCTTTTAATGTAGTGTGCAGTAACCGAGAAGGTCATTCCACATACTTCTGTGTAGCTACTTCTGTATTTTGATAATATTAGAACCTTCAGGTCTCCTTTCACAGACAAAACTAATTTCACCACTATAATTAAATGATCATAAGATAGGCTACACTCAGCCACTACAGTGCAGTAGTATTCCCAGGAGCACTCTACACATCAGAAACGACCACAATCGGAGCATCATTCATAACAGAGACAGAGAAAATAAAAGTAAAATGCTCAGAAAAATTTTGGGACCATTACGCAGAGATGGCATATGGAAGAAGAGACAAACCGAAGAATTATACGAACGCACAGACAGATTTACAGACACAATCAGAAAACGCCAGCTAACATTCTATGGAGACACACATAGAATGAACTATAACAGACCCCACAAAGAGTATTTTTGGTGTAGTAAACAGTCCAATCGGAAAACCAATTGGTTTTAAGAAATGGAAGAAGGGATCCGTATTGAAACGATAAATGAATGAGACAAATTCAGAAACAGAATGATAAACACGAAATTTGAACTAAAAGAAAAGCAGAAAACAGGCAAAATATGACCGAACAAAGGAAACAGGAACATAGCCAAAGAACGAAGAGAAAAAGAAGAAGGAAACAAGAAAAATGGAATAACCATCAAACATTCAAGTTAATCACTGTCCTGGAGACTAAAATGAGTAATAATAATAAATAATTATGATGATAATAATAATAACAGAACAATTAATAAAAATAAGATGTATAGATGGACGATTTTCTGGTAGATTAGGCTGTATGAATAAAGATTATAAGCAAAGAATTGTTTTAATTGTACCAATACAAAAACAACAATAGTAGATATTGAAACTTCCTGGAAGATGAAAACTGTGTACCGGACCGAGGCTTGACATCTGGATCTTCGCCCTTTGCAGGCAAGTGCTCTATCAACTGAGCTGTTTAAATACAGCTCACGACCCATCCTCGCAGTTTTACTTCCACCAGTACCTCATCCCCTACCTTCCAAACTTCACAGAAGCTCCCCTGCGAAACTTGCAAACTACCAATCTTAGACGAAAGAATATTGCAAAGGCATGGCTTAACCACAGCTGGAGGGATATTTCCAGAGTGAAATTTTCATTCTTCAGAAGAATATGCGCTAATATGAAACTTCCTGTTAGATTAAGAGAGTGCACCGCACCGGGACTCGAACTTGAAGTTTTTGCATATCGATGACAGGTGCTCTTCTGATTGAGCTACCCAACCATACTTTTAAGACGTTCTCCTGCAGAAGCTGAAAAACCAGCACTCCAGGAAGAAAGGATACTGTGGAGACATGGCTTAGCCACAACCTGGGGGGCGTTACAAGAATGACATTTTCACTGAAGTACTTTAAGGCGAAAGTAAAGTTGTGAAAACGGGTCGTGAGTCGTAGTTGGGTAGCACAGTCGGTAGATTCAAAATTGGGTTCCTGCAACCGAATGGCATTTGTAAAACGAGGCTACATGATGGAGTGAGAAAGGGAAGATTTTTCTGCGATTGTAAGAAATCTCTCTGTTGAGTTAAGAGAAGGGACCTCGAACCTTGATCAGACGGTGAAGCAGAGAGAGAACATGAAAATCTGTGCTTCAGTGTGCACACAGTAGGGACAGACAATCATAAGGCGAAATGTGAAGAGAAACAAATCTCTAACAGCATAAACATGTAAGAATCTACTATACTTGTTGCTTCGCAGCCTAAGTGCACCGTGGCGTCGAAACCTCACCTTTCGTGTGCTGTGTCACTGCCAAGTAACGCAGCTTGACGAAACGCAGAAAGAACTGCTACGGTATACTGCAGCAGGTGACTGAAATAAATACTCCATGAGACGATTAGAAATGACACTTTTATTCAAAGACAAATGAATACATTAGCGTCACCTGGACTTTACAAAACGCAGGTCATGTTTCTAACAGGTTGCGATCACTATGGAAAGAATGCACGCTGTACAACGTGCTCTCATGATGTCGGCAAGGTTGGTACACAGTTCTTGAGCCAACGGCGCGCCATTCCTCAATCAACAAGCGCGGTTGAAAACTGCAAGATAGTCATCGGCAGATGCGGATATCCTACAACACGTCTCCCCTACCCATCCCACACGTCCTTCGTGTCATTTAAATCTGAGGAACGGGCAGTCCAGTCCATTCGCAGAATAGCTTCTTGTTCCAATGCGGTCGCCCATTGTCATTCACAGAAATGAATTCACGGCCAGAGGTGTACAAATTCTTCTTCCAGCCTGCCTGTCCCTACCTCCGCTGCAAGCTTCACAGCATTTCAGCCTACCGCAACGGAGACAGAGGAGTACATGCATTCTGGCGCACAGTCGTTACTGCAGGCCATCTAGGGTTTCCGCTAGCTTGTAAAGCTTTACGGGACCACTTCAGCCCTCTGCGTCTGCCGACTGGCTGCGGTGTCAATTCACCGTCACTATCCAGGTGTATGTTTGCGCATGTAGATTCACTGCAGCGCAGTTATCTTAACAGTGAGAGCAGCGAAATGAAATACAAAAACAAAAAAAAAAAAACAAAAACAAAGACTTAAAGGAGATTGAGGTGAATTGGGGAATTTATACCAGTCCCGAAACAGAGCGAAATTGAACCAGGTGAGAAATGTTCTGCGTTTTTGAGGCAACTTCAAATAAATCTATAGTTATTTCGCAGTGCAAAGCCTTCCGTATACCTCTCCCATACCCCACGCAGATCCTCTATGACCTCATTCCTTTCCCCCATCTGCTCCTGTTCCTCGAACATATCCGCATACTCTACACCTCCCGCCGCCTTGATCCCCCTCACCCCCTGGTTGCTCCTCTCCTCTCCCATCCCCGCCCCCTGCCACGTCTTCACTGTTGTGTCCCCCCTATCCTCCAACCCTACACCCTTCATCTCCTTTCCCAAGGTGGCTTCCATCAACTCCCCCTCCCAGATGATGCCGTCTCTCCCTCCATTTATCCCTCCTATCAACTCTGATCCACACTCCCCTCCTTATCTCCGTCCTTTTCCTGGACTCCCTCTCCCCCCTCCTTCCATCCTCTTTTTTCCCCGCCTACCCTCTCTCTGTCCACCTTCTCTCAATCAAGTCCTTTTGCATTTCCCTCCTCTGAGTTTTCCCATTTCCTCTTGCGTCTGCCCTGCCTCTCCCCCCCCCCCCTTTATGAGTCCTCTCCCTCCTTCGGTTCCCCCCTCCTTTCGTTTTTCCGCTCCTCCCTCCTTCCCCCCCCCCCATCTGTGCAGCCCCCCCTTGGCTATGGTGTGTCATCTTTGTGCCGACATTTTAGTGCAGTGTTTACAGTGAGTGTTCAGTGTTGTGTGTCTTGTCCGAACTGTTGCGAGCGGACATCGTACTGTCGCTGGGTGTGCTTTTTATATCTCTTGCGAACAGAAACCAGACTGTCGCCATGTTTTTTTGATTGTCTGTCTACTATGTTACCTGTCTGCTTCCTGTGTATTTTATTAGCTTTTCCAACCCTTTGCTTTCCCCTATTTTCTGCCGTTTTACAATTTAAGTCACCGTTTTATCACCTGCTTTTATTGTTTCTTATCTACTTCTTACGTTTTAAAATCGAAAAAATTAAAGGAAAAAAAAGCAGTGCAAATTTCGTAAAAAGTTACTAAACACTCATTGGGGAACCTTGAGTTTGCTACTGCTCGTTTATAAATTTGACTAGCAGTTTTCTCACTCCAGAAATATTTTGAAAGAGGACAAAGAATTATTGGCTAACAAGTGTATGCAAATGTGTGCTAAGAAATTTTGGCCATTTACCAGTATACACTCTTTCTAAACTTAGGGCATACATTTAAAGCAATAGGAAAAAATATGGCTCAGTGCATATAAAATTCCACATAGGGGTCGTATTCAACGTAGCTCTAAGAAGATTAGTACAAAAGAAAAGCTTCTTCTAACGAACATGTACTTCCTGCATTAGCGAACTTCGTGTTTGCTAAAATGTATTTGGCGAATTTAGAATGAAATATTTTAGCCATTTAGAATGAATTCCACGAACCAGCAGCATATATCCTGGAATAAGTTATTAAAATTGGTATAACAGGTGTTATGAAAAACTAAAAAACTCCTCCCGAACAGACCATGAAGGCCCAAAGGTATCGACTGGCCGCCGTGTCGTCTTCAGCCCATAGGCGTCATAACAGGTGTTATACACGCATCAAAAATGTTTTGCATTATCCTGGTTCTCAGAACTCCTGAAGATGGTGTGCATATTGACACAGTCCCTTTGACTGTTCATAGATGTCACAAAACCAGCCCAAAGATGTAAACAGCCATGCATGAGCAACGCCTATTAGAGGGACGGGGTCCGACAGCCGATCAGTTCCAGTCATTCAACCAGGAAGGAGGTACATGGCTCGTGTTGTTTCTAGTTCAACAATGCTAGACGGTCAATACAGCGGTTCGATCGCATCCCCATTGTTACTTTGTGCCAGAAAGGGCTCCCAACAAGGGAAGTGTCCAGGTGTCTTGGAGTGAACCAAAACGATGTTGTTTGGACATGAGATACAGAGAGACCGGAACTGTCAATGACATGCCTCGCTCAGACTGCCCAAGGGCTACTAATACAGTGGATGACAGCTATGGCTCAGAGGAATTCTGACAGCAACGCCACCATGTTGAATAATGATTTTCGTGCAGCCACAGGACGTCGTGTTACGACCCAAACTGTCCACAATAGGCTGCATGATGTGGAACTTCACTACCGACGTCCATGGCGATGTCCATCTTTGCAACCACGACACCATGGAGTGCGGTACAGATAGGCTCAACGGCATGCCGAATGGACCGCACAGGTTTGGCATCACTTTCTCTTCACCGATTAGTGTCGCATATACCTTCAACCAGACAATCGTCGGAGTCGTGTTTGGAGGCAACCCTGTCAGGCTGAACGGCTTAGATTTACTGTCCAGCGAGTGCAGCAAGGTGGAGGTTTCCTGCTTTTTTGGGGGTGGCATTATGTGGGGCCGAAGTACGCCGCAGGAGCTAGCGGAAGGCGCCATAACGGCTGTACGATGCGTGAACGCCATCCTCCGACCGATAGTGTAACCATTTCGGCAGCATATTGGCAAGGTATTCGAATTCATGGACGACAATTCGCGTCCCCATCGTGCACATCTTGCGAATGACTTCTTTCAGGATAACGACATCGGTCGACTAGAGTGGCCAGCATAGTCTCCAGGCATGAACCACATCGAACATGTCTGAGATGGACTGAAAAGGGCTGTTTATGGACGAAGTGACCCACCAACCACTGTGAGGGATCTACGCCGAATCGCCATTGAGGGCTGGGAAAATCTGGACCAACAGTGCCTTGCTAAACTTGTGGATATTAAGTCACGACGAATACAGGCATGCATCTATGTAAGTGGACGTGCTACTGGATATTAGCGATAGCGATGTGTGCAGCAATCGGGACCCCCACCTCTGAAGGTCTCACTGTATGGTGGTAAAACATGCAATGTGTGGTTTTCGTGAGCAATAAAAAGGGCGGAAATTATGTTTATTTTGATCTCTATTCAGATTTTCTCTACAGATTCCGGAACTCTTGGAACCGAGGTGATGCAATTTTTTTATGTTATTATTTTATTTGGTGTTGCATCGTAATAGACATCTTCAGGTTTTTAGGAGCAAGGGATATCGAAACTCAGAGATGGTTCTGTTTACTACAAGAAACATGTATTACAGGTGACCTGATGATGATTCCACTTGAGAGAAGTTAGTAGTAGTGAAAGAGAGCGAAGATGTAGAGGAAGCCGTTCATAGCGAAATAAAAATAAATAAGCCCGAAATGCGCCGAAAAGGGAAAAAAAGGAGAAATAAAATCCACTATTTTCTGGGTTACAATGACTCAGAGTGAATGTATATCTCATTCAGTCTCGTCTTATTACACCTGAATAAAAAAAAAAGATTTTGCACGAACTTCCGATCTCTACGCTTAACACCACAATGAAAATGTACAGAATAAACTGCTACGTAGCGTAACACAGCGGGAAGACGGGCAGGCGAGCGAGACTCCTTTAGCCTGCTTGGGCTGCGCACACATTTGGTTGGATGGGTGCAGAGCAGTTTCCTCGCTCTGCTGACGACGTGCAGCCGCTTGCCTGCCTGGCTAACAGGCAAATACGGGCAGTTTAAAAGCGGAATGTGTACACCTCTGGACACGGCCGAATACACATGGGGGAAATGTATGGTGTCACAAGAATATTGACAGGTCAGTGTTCCGTGTTCAAAGATTCGGATGTCAGTACGACTATGCAACATTATGCCTGCACACACCATAACACGTGGACCACCAAAACGATCCTGTTCGACAGCATTCCTGGACGAATTACGTGGTTCCACCTGTCGCTATACGAAGCTACGTAGTACGCCCAGGAACACTTATTGCTAAATGTTTGGTGAAAATAAGATGCACATATTTCCATACACGGATTTTCAGTAACGTTATTGTGACACTAAATCCTTATCCATTAGCGACTTCTCAGGGGTCCATTCGGCCTTCGTTTTTGTGAATAGCAGTGCGCGACCGCATCGAACAGGACATGTGCAGGATCTCTTGGAACGAAAGGTTAGTCGGCGAAAGTCTTTTGGCCTGCCCGTCTTTCACCTACCCTCCACCCCTCCTGCCCCGAGCTCGCGTGGCATGCTATGGGAGACGGACTGGATCACATCCTTATGGCCAATGACTAGTTGTCAACTGCGCTGGTGGAGGAATGGTACGGGCTACTACAAGAACTCCTTACCCACCTTGTGGGCAGCATGGGAGCACTTTCCATAAGTTGCATTGCTACTGAAACCATCTCCTGCCTTTTCTAATGGCTGAGGACCATCATGAATAGCGGCGACTGGTGTGTAGGTATTCGACTTCACTGTCAGAACGGTTGGTCGCAGAGACAGATGCAGCAACTTACATTTTACTCACACGTCTCGCAGCCTGAGAAGATGTTGAAGGTAGGTCAGAGCAAATTACCTTGCCACCTATCCAAGATATTTATCACCTAAGAGATCGACGGTAAGGGCTTCTTCGTGCGAACTACCGTCCGCCTGAGGTCTCCACGCACGAGCCAAAACTCGCTATTCGTCCTGGTTGTCCTAAAACTCTAAATTCCTCCCGCACAGGCCATGAAGGCCCGAAGGCACCGACTGGTCGCCGTGTCATCCTCAGCCCACAGGCGTCACTGGATGCGGATATGCAGGGGCATGTGGTCAGCACACCGCACTCCCAGCCGTATGTCAGTTTCCGAGACCGGAGCCGCTATTTCTCAATCAGGTACCTCCTCAGCTCGCCTCACAAGGGCTGAGTGCACCACGCTTGCCAACAGCCCTCGGCAGACCGAATGGTCAACCCATCCAACTGCTAGCCCATCCCGACAGCGCTTAACTTCGGTGATCTGACGGGAACCGGTGTTACCACTGCGGCAAGGCCGTTCCTGGTTGTCCTACCGGACAACAAATAACCGAGAGAACTTCCTCAGCACGGGACTCGTCACCGTGAGCATCGACGCTGGAAATCTCCGAACCAAAGGATTCCCTCGCCATTCTACCGATGTCGTGGCAGCATCTGATTGACGCCAACTGAGGAAAGAGGAAAAGCCAACGTGTGCCAACTGCAACAGCCCACACGTTGATCGTTGCCATTGTTTGCGCGGCCTACCTGTGTCTCCCACTCGGCTCCCTGGCTTCTCACACGCCAGAACCGTCGTACGACGGGCAGCGTCTCGTCACCAGCGCATGCAGAGGCCCCAGCGTCGAATCACAGAGCACCCCAGGCTGCACCACATAGCTCCGCAACACCTCAGCAGGGTCCGAACCTCTTGGTCTTGTTACGGGGATTTCCTCTGTTAATGCATACAAAAACTAAATGAGAGAACTTCACAATTTAATTACTGTTTAAACCAAGCGGACATTTTTAGCAGTGGCAACGCCACTGTAGTGCAGCAAGAAGGTGGGAGAAGCTAGATTACAGAATAAAAATTTTATTTCTTATCTGATTTTTGTGGCTCTTCAACGAAATTTCGCTCACCGAAAGAATAATTTACGTCTCTGTAATATGATCCAGGGTTTGATATTCAGTTAAGAACACTGTGTAGTTAAAAATATGTATTCATTTATTCCCTCCAGTCCACATGTAATAACTATCACGTTCCCACAGTATTGTCAAACTTAAAATATTTTCATCATAGTCAGTCACAACCTACGTTTATAGCATTTGTAGACTTAGAAAAGTCTTTAGCAATATTGACTGGAACACTCTTTCAAATTCTGATGGTAGTAGCACGGGTAAAATACAGGGTGCGCAAGGCTATTTGTAACTTGTGCAGAAATCCGATGGAAGTTACATGAGTAGATGGAATGAAAGAAAGCATTAGTTGGGAAGGGAGTGAGACAGGGCTGTAGCCTATACCAATGATATTCGGTCTGTGCATTGAGCAAACACCGAAAGAAACAAAACAAAATTTGAAATAAGAATTAAAGTACATCGATAAGAAGTAAAAAAATTGAGGTTTGCCGTTGACACTGTAATTCTGTCAGAGACAGTAAAGGTCTTCAACAGCAGTTGAAGGAAATGGTCAGTGTCTTGAAAAGAGGATATGAGAAGAAAATAAAAAAATTAAAGCTATGGTAATGGAATGTAGCCAAATTGAATCAGGTGAAGTCAAGGCAATTTGATTAGGAAAAGCAGTTACTTAAAGTAGTAGAAGAGTTTTGCTGTTTGGGCAGCAAAATAACTGATGATGGTCGAAGTAAAGAGGATATGAAACGTAGACTGGCAATGTCAAGGAAAGCGTTTCTCAAGAAAATAAATTTATTAACATCGAGTATATGTTTAAGTGTCAGGAAGCCTTTTCAGAATGTATTTGTCTGGAAAGCACCCATTTATGGCGGTGAAACATGGGCGTTAAACAGTTTGGACAAGACGAGAATAGAAGGTTTTCAAATGTTGGAGGTGCTAAATAGAATTGCGGAGAAAAGAAATTGTGGCACAGCCTGACTAAAAAAGGGACCTTTTGGTGAGGTATATTCTGAGATCGCAAGGGATTACCGCTTTAGTACTGGAGGTAAGAGTTGGGGATAAAAATCGCAGAGGAAAGCTGTGGGATGAATACAGTAATCAGATTCAGAAGGATGTAGGCTGCAGCAGTTATTAGGAGATAAAGAGGCTTGCACAGAGTACAGTCAGTAGCATGGAGAGCTACATCAAACCAGTCTTCAGACTGAAGACCACAACGAAAACGGGCCACCACAATCACATAACAAATTGTACTTTCTTGCCAAAAAGGGGGTTAAGTACATCTATGAACAACTACCCTGGCAATTTTCATCATACTGAATCATTTGAGTCAACTTCCAAATATAAAATCATGATATTACCACTTTTCACCATGACAACACTCGTCAACAAATGCATCAACATACGACCTCCAATTACTAACCAAGAAGAACAAAGGTTGTGTACAGATCAATGAAAGTGCTTTACATAAGAAATGAGTTAGTTACATATTACTCCTGTGAGTTTATTTTATAAGGAATTTAAAATTAATTGTAATATCATTTGAACTCACCGACGTTGTAATTGCTTACAATTAACAATTCCAATATCACTGGCTTTAACTGTTATTAAATTTTTGAAGTAAATTGGATATACGAAAAGTAATAATGTTGTTTGAAAAGTAATTAAATCAATCTCATTTATATCAGGGCCATCATTTGAATGATACGTTGTTATTTGTACCCTCAATAGCATCTTTTTTTATTTCTGAAAAATATCTGTACCAAGCAATCCAATTATTTTTGTGACTGGAGTAAGCCGAAGTTTTCTGTGTATCAAGTAATATGATTATTTGCGTGCATCGCAAAGTCCAGTACGTGGCTAAAATGAGCCGTTTATTAGTTCCGTTACTGCCTGCAAACAGGACAATTGTAATGAAGCAGAAAAGGTAGTGCAAGACAACGGAACAGTCAGCACATGGCGATCATTGCCACTGAATCCTGCCAACAGCTGAGACACACCCACGAGCCAACCAGAGCACCGACACACATGACACACCTTATGCCGACTCTAGCCCTGCAAGCATCAGTGAAGTAGCAAGTCTCGTGACACGGAATGTTATGGTTAAATATTTTGAAATAATATGGTTTGGTTCTATCTGTGCATTGTTCATACTTGTGCACTTATCTTAAACAAATTAATAAATTGTTCCTTATGTTTGAATAAGATTAAATAATGTTATGTACATAGATGCCGTAATCTAAATAATATCCCCCAACTACAATATCTAAAGTTCAATAATAATAATTTATTCTGATTTGTTGCACACTGAATGCAGACTGGTGATTAATCTCGATTTAAATACCATGACCAACCAGAGAGCACATAGTAAACTCACTACGTAAGTGAAGTAACCGGTAACACAGCATGTGTTCTCAGCTCCAAATTGTTCAGAACTCACTTGGACGGTAAACAGAAGAAACCCAAGTACCATAGTCAAACGATGGAATGATTCTAAGCGCATCAATACTGAAATACAGCGCCCACATTAAACAGACCGGATTCTACTCAGAATAAGATCGGACTGAACAAGCGAAAAATACAAGTTTCACGAAACCATGGACAAGATAAAGCATAGTCCACACGTAGTTACCACCTGGAATATTTGCAAGTGTCTCAGTCACCGTCACAAAACGACCTTCTGTATCCTAAAAGCATGTGGCTCGATCATCACCCAGACCGGCATACATAATGCCTACTCAGCTGTGTCCATGTAAGCGTGATTGAGTAAGTTGTGGACTGCCTTTTTATAAGTTTGGAACACCTTACCGCGGAAATGTCAGTATCTTCCTCAGTTGACGACTTTGAACAATCACTAGCCTTATTTACAACGTTTTATACAACAAGCCAATCCTAAAATTATGTGCTTCATCAGAAGAAGAAAAAACTGAATAGAATAAGGTATTACACTTGATTCCACGTGAACTACTTTGACAACAAATCGAAGTTGAATCAATACATAATTATTTTAACTGCATGATGAATTCCAGTTTTCGTCTTCCGTGCCTTGAATAGTTATTGTATTTACATGTATGTCTTCTCTTTGTAACAGGACCCGACCTACTCTTTCCATTCCTGCAGTCACAATTCATGTATGTCTTATCGTATTTAAACTATCAACTAAACTAAATACAATATTGAATAATTTAAATAAACGCTTCAGCATACTAGATGTTGTAGGTGAAGCGTGTATACGTCCGCCAACACATACTGTCATTCTGATGGTGACACTGTTCTGATTTATTAAGGTACCTTTAATTAATTGGTCAATTAAACTGCCTCTCTCTCGTTAACTATACATGTAATCAAATTAATTACACACGCAAAGGAACATGTACGTAGCTAAATAGATTGATATTGATGAGCACTATAAATTGATACGCTTATCTGTTTTGTGGACATAAAATTATACTTGTTATTAATTATTTACTAAATATTCGTTACAGAATGTTTCTTGACCACTACGGTCACAGGTTCGAATCCTGCCTCGCGCATGGATGTCTGTGATGTCCTTAGGTTAGTTAGGTTTAAGTAGTTCTAAGTTCTAGGGGACTGATGATCTCAGATGTTAAGTCCCATAGTGCTCAAAGCCATTTGAACCAAAGTTTCTTGGTTCTCTCTATAAACATAGTCATCACATTCATATTATATCTATATATCCACTCAATTATATATTTCTTCTGTTTAATATGGTACATTGTACTTTACTGTGACTCAAACTCGCTGGAGTGGCGGTGAAAATACCAGTGGGGCCCATCCACTTCCTTACGGCGTGCAGTTGCGAAGGACTGCGTTGGATTCTGCTGGTTATGTCTCACTGGTCTCATAAGGGGAGAAACATCGCAGGATTGCCAAACTTTTGACTTGGAGCTCATAGCTAGACAACACCAGCGGCTGGTCGCTCCTTCGGGTCGCAGAAATGTATAAGACAATTGCTGTGTGACCATATGACCCCGATATTTATCCATAGAACGGAACATTGTCTGACGTCATCACATTGCTGCCATCAAGGCCCTACGTCACATGTTTACGGTTTGACAAGCTACGCACCGTCGTCCGACCACACTGCCTATGGTTTACGACATCGATGCAGGCGCCATTGCATAATACCAGCAGTCCAACAGCGTATATCGTGTCTCTCTCTCTCTCTCTCTCTCTCTCTCTCTCTCTCTCTCTCCCCCTCTCTCTCTCTCTCTCTCTCGCTCTCTCCCTTTTTTTTATGAGGTATTTGTCTGTTACGTTTGGACTCGTGGATGAAAATATTTATAAATTTACTTTATTTTACATCTATGGTCACAAATTTTTTGTCGCCAGACTACCGGTTTCGGTCTATAATGACCATCTTCAGATCTGCAACAAAATATTGGAAGACATGAATACACTAGCAGATTTTCTACAGCTTAAAACAATAAAACAGACCACAATTTGTTTTATAGTCTTTTTATATTATTTTGTGCACTCTGAAAGCTGTTTATTATTTATGTCATCATCGATAATATTGGCACTTGAGCATATGTCAATTACTGTCTCTTAGCTCTTCGTCTTTTTAACTATCTAACTCTGTCGTGTTTTACTTAATCGCTTTTTACTACTGTGATGCCTCTTGTACCTTACAAGCCCATTACAGAGTTTAGCGATTGTATCCCCATTTATTTTAAGTTGTTCAATTAATTATTGAAGAATATGTGTATGCCTACAGTAGCCACATCTGGTGAACTTGCAACACAAACATCTTCTGGAAACTTTACAGAAGTTTGTTTTGAACGGTAGTGCTGCTGACAAGATGACTATTGCATGTGCTGTTATAATGTATATTTGTCGATGCTAATGCTAATTTTGTGTTTAACATTTAACGTTGCCACCTTGGCTGCAGTACGTTAGTACATGTTTTTATAGAACAGGTATGCCTCTTCATGCTTAAATCGCACAAGTGTGCGTATATGACAGTGCGCTTTTCATTATGGTCTATGTTATTGTTTTAAGCTGTAGACAATCTGTTAGTGTATTTCTGTTTTCCCATAAATTGCTGCAGATCTGGAGGTGGTCTTTATAGACCGACACCGGTAGTTTGAAGACAAAAAATTTATGAGCAAAGACGTAAAGTAAAGGAAATTTATTCCATATTCGGGTCAGTGTTTTATTCGTGACCATGTCGCTGCTTGTGAAAATATTTATGAGTCGTGTTGTCGCGGATATTTCGCACACTCGTGTTAGCGTCTAAAATATACGCTATCAGTCATCAAAGTTGCTACGTGGGCAAATAGTTCTGGATAAAGATACTAGTTCGGGTTGTAACAAATAACTCGTGTTGTCAACACACAGGGCTAACTCAGAAATACGCTTGTGTTGTTTAAAAATTTCGTGGTAGTTAATGTCTTATCAAAGAACTATTGCAACAGCAAATAACTGACACTGATTTCGTTAACAAATTCAGAAACGGGAGTCACAAGTCATTTAAAACCACGCATGACAGCAATGAATTTGTATTTCTCAAACTTTTCTTTTACTCTGAGTGACGCAAATTCAATCAGCATCCGTTACTTCAAAACTTTTACAACCTAGATTTCTGAAAATAGTCTTGTGCAAAAACAAAAAAGGAACATTCTAGTCATTTGGGCTTGATCGTATTATTGTGCAGCCTTATCATCTCTATTTAACGAAAATATCTTTGTTTCCTCGTTAGGCAATTACCTGTTTTCCACTTACAATGAAAAAAATTCGTAATTACTTGAAAAATTATTGGCATTGAAGCTCAGATTGAAATTACCATGAAAGTTCGGTATTTCATTTCCATTTGTTGCATTCAGACGGCGACTGAAAAATTGTAGCAGACTGAAGAAATTAAATGAAAAATAAACCGTTTCCTGTCAGTGCAAAATTACTACAAATACAATAGAAAGTAAAACGTGCCCAGAGTTAATTCATGCACTTGATACAGATGATGTAAGCTGCTTTGTCAGTCTTCTTTTTGTGCTCCTCACCTTGCAGACTCGTTTGATGAGCAGTCCTTGCGAGTTTATTCTGTGGAGCCTACACCCTGAATCTGCTTACTGCATTCATCTGTTGATCTCCCTTACTCCCCACACTTTCCGTGATGTCTTAGAATGTACTCTGCCAACTAATTCCTTCTTATAGTCATGTTGCACCACAAATTGTTGTCCTCCCAATTCTATTCAACACCTCCTCATTAGTTACATGACCTACCAACGTAATCTTCGCGATTGTTCTGTAGCACCATGTTTCAGAAGCTTATATTCCTGTCTGAACTGTTTATCGTCCATGTCTAACTTCCATACAAGCCTACACTCCAGACAAATACCTTCAGAAAAGACTTCGCAACACCTGAATCTGTATTCGATGTAATAAATTTCTTTCTTCAGAAAAGCTCTTCTTGCCATTCCCATCCAGCATCTTATATCCTCTGTACTTCTGTGATCATCAGTTACTTTACTGCCCAAACAGCAAAATTCACGTATTTCTTTTAGTGTCTTGTTATCTAAACTAATTCTCTCAACATAACAGTAAGCGGGCTTTTCTTTCGTTAAAGTTCATCTTATATCCTCCTTTCATAACACCTGCCACTACGTTCAACTGCTCTTCCAAGCTCTTCGCTGTCTCTGATAGGATTACAATGTCATATTTGTATTTTGATGTATGAAGCACTTTCTGAACTGTTTTTTTATTAATCCTAAATTAACTAACTAGATATTTTATGCGGAACGGTTGCACCGTAAACAACGGTACTATATCTACTTAATACAGAAATCACGAAAAGAATGATGGCGCGCTGAGCCAAAGTCTTTTCTGTTTCTTTACTTCGCTCTATTTACGCAGCGTTTTTTCGTCAGCCTTTCCTCGGCAGTCGTCTCTTCACTTAAGGAGCCTCTTCACTCATGACATAATATTTTGAGGCAATTCAACATTAAGAGAAAAAGTATTCATTGCACAAAAGAGTGTAATCAGAATAATATTTATTTAAGGAATTCGGGATATTCACATTATCTTTGCAATAAATATATTCACTTATGAAATTTGTTATTAATAACCCATCCCAGTTCAAAAATAACAGCGAAGTGTATAGCTACAACACTTGAAGAAAGAATGATCTTCACTGTTCTGGGTTAAATCCGACATTGTCACAGAAAGGAGTGAATTATGGTGCCACAAAAACCTTTGGTCATTTGCCAAATAGCATTAAAGGTCTGACAGATAGCCAACCAACTTAAAAAAAAAATTTAAAGAATTTCTGAATGACAACTCGTTCTACTCAGTAGATGAATTTTTATATATGAAGTAGTAACTGTAAAAAAAGAAGAAAAAATATTAATTATTTAGTATAAAGAAAACTTATCTTAAAGTGTCACGTTCGACATCATTACGAAATGTCTTAGGCATGATCTATGGAACAAGTATTAATGTATGTATGTATGTATCTATGCGAGTATTCAACAGTAACCAATGGATTCCGTTAAAATGAGAGTATCTGATTTACCGACTGTTAGACATTAACGTCGAGAAAATAACTTTAGTTTCTGAGACTTCACAACGCCATGTAGCACCATTATGAGTTACATCGAAAAAAGTTTCAAGGACGACAAGATAAAATTCGAATGTAGTATGCCCAGGTAAGAGTGTACAACTCTCTCATAGATGTAAAGAGTAAAAACTGTTGGAGCGTTAGGACATGTTAGTGCTTTGTGCGAAATTAGGACTGGAATGCTGGACCTTGCTTTGCAGCCGAGTGGCCAGGGAAAGTTTCGTGGTTAACTTATAGCTTAGAACAGCCATTACTTTTCGCTACCACCATGTGAACGTCCGCTTGTTTGATCAACTACTCAGCTAGCAGACCTCGGAGATGAAAATTAGTTTATACGAGGGCTATGGGTCATTTTTTGAAAAAAAATGTTTTACTTTGGAGTTAAAAGTACGCCGTAATGTTTCTGAGTGTCATACTGCTGCAGGAAAGCAGAAACTTTACCAACACTGGAGCACTAATTTGAGTACACTCGCTTCTTGGACAAGGAAATTCACAAACATTTTCGAGAGCTCAGATTGATATCAATTCTTTCGCGAAAGTAAATGACCTTATTCCAGATCTGGATTCTGTACTCTGGCGTGCCTCCATTGGCAATTTACGACTGTGCTACGGCGACTACATCAAGCATTCATGATTTTACCTACTCTGAGATTCTCGTGCAATAGGTAAGGAAAGTGGTTTGGTGGTTTGACGTTAATTGTCTAGACATATGTTTCCAAACAAAACATTCTCCTCCCAACGAGAATAAAAGAGGATCGGAGCTTATTTTGCAACAGTAGCAGAACTCTCTCTTCTGTCTTTAGGTATTACCTGACGAAACTAGGCTGTAGCCAATGAACGCATTACCGTTTAGGAAGAGCATGTATCGTTAAAAGACCAGAGTTATGGTCGCTGACAAACTGACGCATTGGGAACCATTCTTCCATCAAACGTATTTCTATCTACCTTTCTGAAACTCATTGTTCTGGCTTGTCAACTGCGTCATTGGTCTAGGTATATTTATTTCATCATCATCTTGTTCCAGCCAGTATTCCACTTCAGTTATTAAATAAAGTTTAATTCTGTATCCTTACAAGAACCAAGTTTTTACTTATTTTACAATGTCACCAGACAAAAAATTACCCACCCCTAGAAAAATCATTGCCAAATTCGTTTATACCGTGTAATTCTGTCCATGGACTTGATAAACACCTGTATTCGGTTAGGAAGTGGGCTCACAAGGTTACGCTGGTACGTCGCATACAGGTTAGGCCATTCGCTGAGGATTTGATCTCGCAGTTCCAACAATTTGCGGTAATCCTGATGCCAGCAATATGAGCGCTTTTCCAACATGTCCTAAGGATTTTCTGTGTGTTTCATGTCAGGTGATTTTGCAAGCCGGTCGAGATGTGAGAGGGTGGAAGGGCGTTCAGAGAGACAGTCACAGATTATTCCAGACCGATGAACTTAGCTGTTGCCTTTACGTAACTGTGTGAGCAAAGGCCTCTTGCAAGGTGACGGACTTAAATGTTCATTGCACAAAGTTCCCGTCGCAGAGTTCTCGCTAACTGGTTGGCATGAACCTTCATTTACTCCCTGCAGCAATTTCTGTTGGATATGGAAGCGATTTTGACTCACAAGCCCTGATACGTACCTGCGGTCCCGATCAGTCAGGATTTTTTTCCTACCACAGCTCTGACGTCCTGTTTCGTGAACATGCGTTTTACATCACTGCTTGTAGAGGTGTGAAACAGCATGCAGCGAAGCATTAACCAATTCAGCAACTTCATACACCGTAGGGTCAGAACGCTGTAGCCAAACGGGGGTTTCAGGGTTCCTAATCCCTCCTATCATCTAAATTACACGTAACCTAGTTGTCGTGCAGTGTAACTGAAACAAATTTTGATTGTCAAAAATACGACGTAATACGGATAAGCACTTTCTTTAGTCAGCAATGCCAACGATAGGTTTAAGCCATCTATTGATCCATAGCACTGTCGGTTACCTCCCATCCCTATTTTAGCGAAGACCAATTGCTGGCCTTGCTTGAGCTCTGTTGGTTTATTAATCGGTTCAGTTCTTACTTGCTGTTGAATTTATTGTAAAAGCTGCCTCTTATTGTCTTTGTGCTGTGTGCTGTTGTTATACTTTCTAATTATCGATAAGTACGTAACAAAAAAGGAGAAGAAATTCGATTGTGATTAATCGCTAGCGTTGTGGTAAGTTAAAAATATGGACCCATTAGCATAAGCCCTAATTACCTATCCATAGCAGTTTAATGCTAGCGCTGGATTCTTTATTTGGAGGCTGGTAGAACTCTGAGGTTAGTTTTTTAGTATTTGACGAAACAGCGGAGCGGTAAAACCATAACAAATAACACTACATTAAAATCAGGGCATAGAAATACACTTGGATTTGTCTGTGGGGGCAAAACCCACGCTGATCAACAAAAATATCGCCCAAATGGCGATGTTTGCATTTTTTTTTAAATCTGCTCATTATTCTGTAATTAGTAGCCCAAATGGCAAAGTGTCGCCCAGTTTTGTCACTTTCGGCGTCACTCAATTGCGAAAATCAGTTCCGGTACATAAATATAGGAAGGAGTTTGAGTTTGGAGTGTGGAGAGCGGAAAGGGTACGGGATGACAGCACATTCTATAGTCAGTTCGTTTCTAAAAGATTTTTTCAGTCGGCCGCTTAAGTTCTTCTGAGTCGACTGCGCCCTGCATCCTTCCCTCCTCCAAAATCCAACTACGCACGTGTAATACTGTAATAACTGAATTCAGAAAATCTTAAAATATGCATGCATTCACACACTATCAAATGACTATACATACAGAACTAAGCATGGAAGGTCAGAATTCGATCTTTTTTTGTGATGCATTTTATTTTAAGAGGACATCATATGTCGTGTGCCGCCAGTGTTAAATTATCGAATTTTGTGACCAACGGCTTGGAAACCTTTTAAGACATCAACTTACAATTTTCCATAATTATTGAATGGACTTTTCTAGAAACACTGAACTAGAATTATTACTAAAATTGTACTCTGGGTTATGTTCTCTTTTTTTCTAACACGCAAATTTTTGACATAATTTTGTTAACAAATTAACATAAAAACAAAACAACTCAGGATATTTTATTTATTCTAGTTCCATACGTGTTGAATCTCACATTTGGCATGCTGTGAAAATTTCATGTCTCTGCCACCAGTACTTCTTTAGAAAACCGGTCATTTATTGCCAAAAACGTATTTCAGAGATATTAAGGTTCAAAACATTTTTATTACAAATTATTATACAGACTTACATTTCTGCGTCTTTTATGCATTAGAATTGCCTTTCGCCGGCCAGTGTGGCCACGCGATTACAGGCGCTTCAGTCTGGAACCGCGCGACCGCTACGGTCGCAGGTTCGAATCCTGCCTCGGGCATGGATGTGTGTGATGTCCTTAGGTTAGTTAGGTTTAAGTAGTTCTAAGTTCTAGGGGACTGAAGACCTCAGCTGTTAAGTCCCATAGTGCTCAGAGCCATTTGAACCATTTTTTCTTTTTGAACCATTTGAAGAATTGCCCTGGCCATTAGTTTGTGTCTTCTTCAGTGTCACAACAGGCCAGTGCTTGCCCCCTCTATTACTTTTTTGCTACTTCTGTCATTTGCTGAGCAGCTAACTCTGCTTCAAGTACATGAAGCTCATCCAGTTCCCACAGGTCTTTAGCTGTGTTCTGACCAAGTCTTATGCCCAACTTCTCCAGAACCTTAAGTCGTTTATAGTTTCCACCATTTAAAGTTGTTACACCATCAGACACTGCTAATTTTAGAGTCACAAGGCCAACAAATACATTTTTAGGCCCACGGAACCACACAATATCGAAGAAGAGCCGAACATCTCTTTGGAGAATCTTGGCACATAAAGCTAAATAATAAGAAAATAATAACTCAAATTGCCGTTATTTAGGCTTATGTGTCTGCTGGGACATGCTTTAATACAGAAAATATTGTTTCTTACATTGCAAGAAGTGAGAGATAAATGAGGAAATCTGGGATATTGTAAGGTTGCATATTTCCGAATCCTTTGCATTTTCGCCACCAAAAATTGTTCTAGCTTCTCTGTCGAACAGATATTTCTTCATTCAAAAACCCCTGTCGATAGTAATCACGGTGTCTCAAAAAATTAGCGGTCGTCTGTCCCTGATCACTTCCTCAGCTCAAATCCGGACTGATAGTAGAAGAGTGTAAAATGACCTTGGAAGGTGAATGGGAATTGGAGCATGACTGCTTCTTAGTGGCTTGCCAACATACAGCACCCTTAATTAATGAGATTATATCTCCGCTTGGTGAAAACCCTGAGATCATTGTCGAATAAAATGGTTTATCGTTCTTTACGGAAATTTTCAGAATAAATGAAAAACATGGGACTTTTAAAGTCCTCTTTAACAAATCGGACCCCCATTTTGACAATATCCTAGCTACGTTATTGATGGCCATGGGCACGGCCAAACACAATTGCATCTTCTTGCCACTCTGTCACTTCCTGACATTTACACATGTTTACATACAATATCCGCTTTAAACATGAACTTCCCTCTGATCGCTAATGCCTTATGCTCACTTAGAGGTATTGCGCCCGCAGTTGAGCACGTTACTTGATCGCTGTGCCATTCGTGAAAGCTTAACAAAGCATCTGTGGCTGCACACCGAGGTGACGAAGTATTTTTCTGGTGAGGTGAAATAGAATACGTGTTTATGATGACATGTTTCTTTACACTTCATCTCCATTCCTTGCCGAAATATATGAGGAGATGAAACTGCAAATGCAAACAGATATTTCAGAAGAGTTTTTTTGCGTTAATAGCGTTATGTGAGTCTCAGATTCTGTAACTTTAAAAAAAATCATGAAGTGATTTAGTAGTCACATAAAAAAATTTATGAAGTGATTAGATCTCTTTTGCAATCATTCGCTTATAATTGAGACGGCTGTGTGAAGAAGACCAATATCGTTCATGTACAATTTGCCTCTCTAGCCGTAATTACTTGAAACTGCACGGCACTCACATAAGATTTACAACTTCACTGGGATCGTAATACACATTTTCACACTTGCGGATCAGGTAGCAACCAAAGGAATAAAGGCAGCCTCAGTGTACGACTTTCGTGGTGAGAAAGCTGTTACAGACTAAATGTAGAACAGGTGAGTGAAATTCAAATTTAAGTTACCTAATGATGACTGCCTCACTATCTGTGATGTTCATACCCAATAAATAAGCAGACAGGAGTAAATACATTTAGTTACGTTCTGTATCGTCTTGTAAAGTACTGAAAGCGATTAAGAATTTTAAGCTTTCCAGTCCCAAAGGAAAGCTTCAGATGTGACGCTGTTCAGTACCGTGATGCAGAAGAACTAAAGAACGGACGATGCCGCCGGGGGCGTACTCCAAGCTTCTATTTTGTTTTCCACCAGAGTCTTTAACGTTTCTCTCGTGCTGGCCAACGCCACAAAAGTAACTCAATTTACGAAATCCATAAAGAGTACCACTCTCGACGCATTTATTTCGCAAACGTTTCCACGATTAGCAAAAGCAGCTCGGGTACTGTAATTCCATGGAGTTTTACAGGATCAGTGTATTATTGGGAAGAGTGCAAACATTCCTTTTATTAAAACCATTCCGCAATAAGCAGTGAGTTACAAAGAAGTTTGCATCTGAATCGGTTATTTGAGAAACCACACATGTCTACCAGCAGTTTTGAGCGAAGTGAGGAAAACTGTCTGCACCTTTACGGCTATTGGTCTTTTGTTCTACTTTTTACCCAGTGAGCTAAGCAGATGATTCATAGTAATTGTGCTTCGTCTCTTCTAAATCATCTTTTACTGAATGGGTACTTTAGGGTTCGAATTCATCCGGACACGTGTGGATTTCAGAAAGAAATGAAAAATTACTAGGGAAAGCTGAAGGAATCGATTTATTTTCTATTTAATGCTTACAAACAACATATTTTAAACACAGCGAATTGTACCCGTATCACATAATTAAATGTTATACTTAAATCCCCTCTTTTGCTACAAAGTAATGTCAACCTTCTGAGTCTTACTAACATTTTATTTTCCTAACAATGTCTTTTATTAAAGATTCTCTGCCGCCTCTTTCTTACGATAAGCAGGGCAGGAAAATTTCTAGTAACAGGTATCCTGCTGCCTCTTTCTTAGGAACAGCAGGGCAGCAGAATTTCCGATAACAGAAACAAGGCGGTAGTGAGTTTAACTCAGTCAACAAGGAGGGCGGCATGGCGTCAGCCAAGCTTTCGTGTACAGTATACTGCCCTCTAATTACTTCCATTCCTGCCGAAACCTCTTTGTGACAGGGCTCCACAATGATGATCCTGAAAAGGGGCTGGAGTTCTGTGAAGGGTTTGTAGTAAGACACATTCACCAGCGGGATATTTAAACTGAAATTTTCTTCGGCGATGACGCTAGTTTCCATTTGAACCAGAAAGTGAACGGACTTAGCTCCATCTCTTGAGCAAACAACAAACCCCGTCTCGCTGTCGAGGTCTACACTCGGACTAACGGGAGGTACCAAGCACTGCTATCGACTTTTTGAAGCTATCTATACGGTGATGTAGGTTACGATCCCTAGGTATCACACTCTGCAACCATTCACCCTGTTGGGCCTTCGCTTGCGAGTAACTGACAAAAAAGTATCCTTAATTTTGTGTGTTATTCAGAAGCCTAAAATCACACATAAAATAGTTTGGTATCATCCCGGTTCCCGGAACTCCTGATAGTAGACGTTGACTGTGGATACTGTATCACAGACACAGTCCCTTTGACTGTTCAGAGATGTCACTAAACCCGCCCACATCTGTAAACAACAATGCATGAGCAGCGCCTATTAGACGGAGGCGGTCCCATAACCGAAGATGTAAACAACCATGCACGAGCAGCGTCTGTTACACGGAGTGGCTCTGACAACAGGTTCCAATCTTTTCACCAGGAAGGAGATATACGGCTCATGTTTTCTGTAGTTCAACCATGCCTAGACGGTCAATACCGTTGTTCGATCGCGTCCGCATTGTTACTTTGTGCCAGGAAGGGAAGTGTCCAGGCGATGTTGTTTGGACAGACAGACAGGAACTGACGATGACATGATTCGCTCAGGCCGCCCAAGGGCTACTACAACAGAGAATGACAGCTACCTATTGATTATGTCTCGGAGGAAACCTGACAGCAACGCCACAATGTTGAATAATGTTTTTCGTGCAGCCACGGGACGTCGTGTTACGACTCAAACTGTGCACAATAGGCTGCATGATGCGCAACTTCACACCCGACGTCCATGGCGAGGTCCATCTTTGCAACCAAGACACCATGCAGCGCCGTACAGATGGGCCCAGCAACACTCCGAATGGACCGCTCGGGATTGGCATCACGTTCTCTTCACCGATGAGTGTCGTATATGCCTTCAACCATACAATCGTCGGAGACGTGTTTGGAGGTAACCTGGTCATGCCGAACGCCTTAGACATACTGTACAGCGAGTGCAGCACGGTGGAGATTCCCTGTTGTTTTGGAGTGGCATTATGTGGGGCCGAAGTACGCCGCTGGTGGTCATGGAAGGCGCCGTAAAGGCTGTTCGGTACGTGAATGCCATCCTCCGACCGATAGTGCAGCATATTGGCGAGGCATTCGTCTTCATGGACGACAATTTGCACCCCCATCGTGCACATCTTGCGAATGACTTCCTTCAGGATAACGACATCGCTCTACTAGAGTGGCCAGCATGTTCTCCAGACATGAACCCTATCGAACATGCCTGGG
This sequence comes from Schistocerca cancellata, assembly GCF_023864275.1. Taxonomy (NCBI): domain Eukaryota; kingdom Metazoa; phylum Arthropoda; class Insecta; order Orthoptera; family Acrididae; genus Schistocerca; species Schistocerca cancellata. The sequence continues at coordinate 1,156,809,191 of NC_064626.1, forward strand.
ATAGATTGAAAAGGGCTGTTTATGGACGACATGACCCACCAACCTCTCTGAGGGATCTATGCCTAATCGATGATGAGGAGTGGGGAAAATGTCGACTAACAGTGCCTTGATGAACTTGTGGACAGTATGCCACAACGAATACAGGCATGCATGAATGTGAGAGGGCGTGCTACTTTATATTAGAGGTATCGGTGTGTACAGCAATCTGGACGACCATCTCTGAAGGTCAATCTGTATGGTGGTACAAGATGCAATGTGTGGTTTTCGTGAGCAATAAAAAGGGTGGAAATAATGTTTATGTAGAGCTCTATTCCTATTTTCTGTACGGTTTCCGGAACTCTCGGAACCAAGGTGATGCAAAACTGTTTTTGATGGGTACAGTTCAGTAGTAGAGTATGACTGCTTGGTGTACAGGATCGGTTGGGTTCGAATCTCGACAGATGCTTTCATTTTGCTTTTAAATCTTTATCGAAATGACTAATTATTTTTATTCAGTAAACCGGTTCAAATGTATTTTTTTTAATTCCACTCCTTTCTCATATAATTTGAGTCATTATACTAACTTTTTCATCTGCTCTAATTTTTCTCAGGATCATTTAATCTCCACTTGAAACCTTTGTTCAAGTGTTTTAATTAATTTTATATATTAATTTCATTTTAATTTCTTTTGTTTTTCACCCTGTTTCTTCGTCCAGAGTAGTGCGTTCATTATATCTATTTCTCATTTTGCTTGACTATCGTCTTTTATTTAAATATTCATCTGCGTATTTTGTCCATGATGCACCATGTATTTAGGCTATGTTGTAAATCTTCGTTTGGTGATTACCACGTAAAAAAATTTAACATCTGATAACAATTTTTCACACCATTCGACAAACATAAACAGATTATTTCGTGTTTTATTTTTTAACAGACAGATCGGTATTTTCAGATAATTCAATCTTATAAGAAATAAATATAATTAAATTCATATTCATAAACATTACTATTTGAAAAGAATGATGTAAACAAAAATGAAACAAATTAAAAAGTTCATACGGTGATTAAAATAATGTGACAGAGAAATAGAAATAAAAAAATACATTTAAGTTAGTTAACTGAAATACTAATGATCGAAGTCTTTTCGATACAAAATAAAACATAAAAATTAAATTTAGTGTATGTGACGAGTTTCGAGTCCACAACGTTTGGCATGTGAAAGTGTTATTTTATCCACTACACCACGCAATCACACTACACAACCATCCGTTTTTAATGCTATTGAGTGCCACACAAAATTCCGAATTTTTCTTAGTCAATTTCTCGCAGGCGAACGCCCACCAAGAGGAATGAATGCTGTGTGTGATGCCTAGGATCTTAACCTACATCACTGTAGAGATAGTTTCAAAAAGCCGACCGCAAAGCATAGGTTAAATGTGTGATGTGGCATACATTGGGATATTCCAGATTCTTTTAACGGCACGTCCAATGTTACACGCTACAATCATCGTCTTCAGGAGTCATTAATATCCTATTGGGACGGTCTGCCACTCTAACGGAGAAGTGTGTTTTTCTTTCAGCAAGATGGCGCACCTCCATACTTCGGAATGTGAGGTTTCTCCTGGGCATTGGATTGGTAGACTGGTTTGGGGAGTGGTCACATAGGAATCTAGACTTCACTCCACTGGACATATTCCTTTGGGGGGCACCTCTAGGCTACAGTGCACACCAACACACTGAGGGCATTAATTGACATGCAGAAGCAAACCACCACAGCCTGTACAGAAATACCAACAGCGACGTCACGGCCAGTGACCAGCAGCGTCCGTCGCCGTCTTAAGGCAGGTTGGCAATCAGGTTGAACACCTGCTCGAACAGTCCACGGGTGTACTGCCGGCCCATAGTGTCCAATGGGCACAATGTTTCGGCAATCAGACATGTCGCCATCGTCAGGCGCGCTGACGAACTGAGCTCTTGAGGGCGGGCGGTCGTCTTAATTCCCCTCATCTCGCGAGGCGTTCTCTCCGCGGTCCGCGCCCACGCGTCAGCGGACGGTGACACGCTGGCGTCGGCGTCTGTCGTGGCGTCGGTGTAATTGCCTCGTCCACCCTAGTCGCCCGTTTGTTTCCTTTGCTTATCGTCTTTTTAATTAGAATCGATGGTGGTTTCCATGCGCTGCTGAGGTTGTAGCCGCAATCTCGGTTGATGAGTTCGTCCCTGGTACGAATTTCGATAGCCTCTCTAACGATGCTGTCGCAGTGTTTAGATGTCTGTGGCAGAACCCTGGTATGCTGGTAGTCCATTTCGTGATTTTCGGACAAACAGTGCTCTGCGACCGCCAACTTGTTGGGGTACCCATGTCGAGTGTGCCTTTGATGTTCTCGGCAACGATCTTCTATGGTGCGCACGGTCTGTCCTATATGAGTCTTCTCACACTGACACGGAATCTGGTATATGCCGGCCTTCCGCAAACCGAGATCGTCTTTGACATTACCCAATAATGCTCGTGTTTTATTTGGTGGGCCAAAAGACAATTCCTACTTGGTGTTTCCTCAATATTCGTCCTATTTTGCCCGATATGGCGCCAGTGTTGGTCAGACAGTGCGCACCATCGAAGGTCGTTGCCGAGAACATCAGAGGCACACTGGACTTGGGTACTCCAACAAGTTGGCGGTCGCAGAGCACTGTTTGTCCGAAAATCACGAAATGGACTACCAACATACCAGGGTTCTGGGACAGCGTCGATAGAGAGGCTATCGGAATTCGTACCAGGGATGGACTCATCAACCGAGATTGTAGCTACAACCACAGGAGGGCATGGAAACCACCATTGAGTCCAATTACGAAGACACTCAGCAAAGGAAACGAACAGGCGACTAAGGTGGACGAGGCAATTACACCGACGCCACGACAGACGCCGACGCCAGCGTCTCACAGTCCGCTGACGCGTGGGCTGCGACCGCGGAGAGAACGCCTCGAGAGGGAAGGGGTTTAAGATGACCGCCCGCCCTCAGGAGCTCAGTTCGTCAGCGCACCTGACGATGGCGACATTTCTGATCGCCGAAATATAGTGCTGGTTGGACACTATGGATCCGTGGGCTGTTCGAGCAAGAAATACGCCGAGAGAAACTGAAGAATCACAGTTTGAACACCTTTTGTCTTAGAGGTAGATGCGAGCAGGTGACGGCAGATGCCGGTTGCAATGTGCTGTTAAGTTTGTGATTGACTGATAATGTTAAGTATTGTACTGATGCCGGCCGGTGTGGCATACGAATGTTTAAGTTGGCCAGCCGGCCGAAGTGGCAAATTAGGTTTAAGTAGTTCTAAGTTATAGGGGACTGATGACCACAGATGTTAAGTCCCATAGTGCTCAGAGCCATTTGAACCATTATTGTATTAATACATGTAGCTTAGCCACAGGGAAGGGTGGAGCTATTTATTGTCTGGATTAGATCTGCGTTTATTAAAACACTTGTTTCAGACAAATTTACATAAAATTTCGGTCGCTGATGTCTCTTTAGACTGGTCCTCAATTGTTGTAACAGTATTAAACATTGAAACAACAGTTACTTTCGGAAGCAAATACTTAAAAGCAAGACATTAGTTCTGAAACAAATCTTAGAAAGAAACCAATCACGTCTCAATTAAATAAAAACCTCACAATTTAATAAAGTATCTGTAACTTTACCCTACAATAAATTTCAACGGAGTTAACTTTACGCAAATAGTAAAGAACTGCTCCTCTCACACTCACTTACAAGGCACACAATACATGGTAACTGAGACCAAAACAAGTCAGTAACCAATTAACAGTTTCACATTGTGATCTATAGCACTACATGTTAATGTTCACTGAGTAGTACATAATCTGAGCTGTAACATAGCTTCCCTTTTTAGTAAACGTCGAGTCGTGTCGCGGCCACTGCTTCATCATTATTCATCATTAACAGGTCCACTGGGATCAGCTTTAGTCTGTCAATCCACATAAATGCAATACAACATAGGTTTTACACCGGACACAACTCAGTATTAGACATCTGCTTTACAATCTCCTTGAACCGATTAGCACAGTTATTGATGCAACATTAATAATCCTACGCACTGTCGTGGCCTAATGTTGTTGTTGTTGTGGTCTTCAGTCCTGAGACTGGCTTGATACAGCTCTCCATGCTACTCTATCCTGTGCAAGCTTCTTCATCTTCCAGTACCTACTGCAACCTACATCCTTCTGAATCTGCTTAGTGTATTCATCTCTTGGCCTCCCTCTCGATTTTTACCCTCCACGCTGCCCTCCAATACTAAATTGGTGATCCCTCGATGCCTCAGAACATGTCCTACCAACCGATCCCTTCTTCTAGTCAAGTTGTGCCACAAGCTCCTGTTCTCCCCAATTCTATTCAATACCTCCTCATTAGTTATGCGATCTACCCATCTAATCCTCACCGCTCTTCTGTAGCACCACATTTCGAAAGCTTCTATTCTCTTCTTGTCTAAACTATTTATCGTCCACGTTTGAGTTTCATACATGGCTACATTCCGTACAAATACTTTCAGAAACGACTTCCTGACATTTAAATCTATACTCGATGTTAACAAATTTTTCTTCTTCAGAAACGCTTTCCTTACCATTGCCAGTCTACATTTTATATCCTCTCTACCTTGCCCATCTTCAGTTATTTTGCTCCCCTAATAGCAAAACTCCTTTACTAATTTAAGTATCTCATTTCCTAATCTAATTCCCTCAGCATCACCCGACTTAATTCGACTACATTCCATTATCCTCGTTTTGCTTTTGTTGATGTTCATCTTATACTCTCCTTTCAAGACACTGTCCATTCCGTTCAACTGCTCTTCCAAGTCCTTTGATGTCTCTGACAGAATTACAATGTCATCGGCGAACCTCAAAGTTTTTATTTCTTCTCCATGGATTTTAATACCTACTGCAAACTTTTCTTTTGTTTCTGTAGTGGACTGACAAGACAGCCAGTCCACAGTGACGGGTAACCGAAAGGCACGCGTTTAATTCACACAGGCTTGCTTAGGTCTGAAACAGGATACGTAATGAATGCTATAAAGAAAAGTACGTAGCTGCTGGAAAACTTAACTTTAATCCATCATTTCTATACAGCATTCTTGATGATACAAGTGAGACTCTCTCTAGAAATGTTTAATGGCGCCTTGCTAGGTCGTAGCCATGGACTTAGCTGAAGGCTATTCTAACTGTCTCTCGGCAAATGAGAGAAAGGCTTCGTTAGTGTATTCACTAGCAAAGTCGTCGTACAACTGCGACGAGTCCTAGTACGTTTCTCTAGACCTGCCGTGTGCTGGCGCTCGGTCTGCAATTACTGACAGTGGCGACACGCGGGTCCGACATGTACTAATGGACCGCGGCCGATTTAAAGCTACCACCTAGCAAGTGTGGTGTCTGGCGGTGACACCACAGTTTCCTTTATTGCTTGCTCGATATACAGATTGAATAACATCGGTGATAGGCTACAACCCTGTCTCACTCCCTTCCCAACCACTGCTTCCTTTTCATACCCCTCGACTCTTACAACTGCCATCTGCTTTCTGTACAAATAGTAAATAGCCTTTCGCTCCCTGTATTTTACCCCTGCCACCTTCAGAATTTGAAAGAGAGTATTCCAATCAATATTGTCAAAAGCTTTCTCTAAGTCTACAAATGCTAGAAACATAGGTTTGCCTTTCCTTAATCTTTCTTCTAAGATAAGTCGTAAGGTCAGTATTGCCTCGCGTGTTCCAACATTTCTACGGAATCCAAACTGATCTTCCCCGCGGTCGGCTTCTATCAGTTTTTCCATTCGTCTGTAAAGAATTCGCGTTAGTATTTTGCAGCTGTGACTTATTAAACTGATAGTTCGGTAATTTTCACATGTGTCAACACCTGCTTTCTTTGGGATTGGAAGTGTTATATTCTTCTTGAAGTCGCCTGTCTCATACATCTTGCTTACCAGATGGTAGAGTTTTGTCAGGACTGGCTCTTCCAAGGCTTCCAGTAGTTCTAATGGAATGTTGTCTACTCCCGGGGCCTTGTTTCGACTTAGATCTTTCAGTGCTCTGTCAAACTCTTCACGCAGGATCATATCTCCCATTTCATATTCATCTACATCCTCTTCCATTTCCATAATGTTGTCCTCAAGTACATCGCCCTTGTATAGACCCTCTGTCAAACTCTTCACGCAGGATCATATCTCCCATTTCATATTCATCTACATCCTCTTCCATTTCCATAATATTTTCCTCAAGTACATCGCCCTTGCATAGACCCTCTATATACTCCTTACACCTTTCTGGTTTCCCTTCTTTGCTTAGAACTGGGTTTCCATCTGAGCTCTTGATATTCATGCAAGTGGTTCTCCTTTCTCCAAAGGTCTCTTTAATTTTCCTGTAGGTAGTATCTATCTTACCCCTAGAGAGATAAGCCTCTACATTCTTACATTTGTCCTCTAGCCATCCCTGCTTAGCCATTTTGCATTTCCTATCGATCTCGTTTTTGAGACGTTTGTATTCCTTTTTGCCTGCTTCATTTACTGCATTTTTATATTTTCTCCTTTCATCAATTAAATTCAATATTTCTTCTGTTATCCAAGGGTTTCTACTAGCCCTCGTCTTTTTACCTATTTGATCCTCTGCTGCATTCACTATTTCATCCCTCAAAGCTGCTCATTCTTCTTCTACTGTATTTCTTTCCCCCATTCCTGTCAATTGTTCCCTTATGCTCTCCCTGAAACCCTGTATAGCCTCTGGTTCTTTCAGTGTATCCAGGTCCCATCTCCTTAAATTCCCACCTTTTTGCAGTTTCTTCAGTTTTAATCTACAGTTCGTCACCAATGGACTGTGGTCAGAGTCCACATCTGCCCCTGGAAATGCCTTACAATTTAAAACCTGGTTCCTAAATCTCTGTCTTACCATTATAGAATCTATCTGAAACCTGTCAGTATTTCCGGGGTTCTTCCATGTATACAACCTTGTTTCATGATTCTTGAACCAAGTGTTAGCTATAGTATGCTGTGCGCAAAATTCTACCAGGCGGCTTCCTCTTTCATTTCTTAGCCCCAATCCATAGTCACCTACTACGTTTCCTTCTCTTCCATGTCCTACTACCGATTTCCAGTCACCCATGACTTTATCTCTAAGGACAACTTATTCCTTCTACTCTACTTTCAGATAAATTTCGTTCATTTATCCAAAACTCTGCTGTCGTTCACGTATTATTCCAACGAAAAGGAGTACCAAGGAACTCGGGATCCAAACAGTAAACTTTACAAATACTTTTGGAATAAATGAAAGAAAGGGTTCCCACCCTCATATTCACCTACTATGTTTCCTTCTCTCCCTTTTCCTACTCTCGAATTCCAGTCACCCATGACTATTAATTTTTCGTCTCCCTTCACTACCTGAATAATTTCTTTTATCTCATCATACATTTCATCAATTTCTTCGTAATCTGCAGAGCTAGTTGGCATATAAACTTGTACTACTGTAGTGGGCGTGTGTTTCGTGTCTATCGTGGCCACAATAATGCGTTCACTATGCTGTTTGTAGCAGCTTACCCGTGCTCCTATCTTTTTATTCATTATTAAACCCACTCCTGCATTACCCCTATTTGTTTTTGTATTTATAACCCTGTATTCCCCTGACCAAAAGTCTTGTTCCTCCTGCCACTGAACTTCTGGCCTAATACCAGCATATTAATAACTGTTTCAACATGTGGATCTGAACTAGTTGATTATGTAGCACCCTCCTCATTCCACAATAGCGCTAAGAAAATACCGTCTGAGCAGCTATATAGTCTCTGAAATAAAACATCACAGTTATAGAACACCAGTTTTAATCACCAAGATCAGTAGCAAGAAGTGGATGCACCATCTGATAACGCAGGTTTATTAAATGGAGACAGTAATATTGCCGAGCAACAGAACCTGTAGCAAATATTGCATCAACACAACAGCTGCCTTTCAATGAACGCATCTATCTTCCACGGACACGTTATGTCCAGGTCGCTTGGTGAAGGTCACTGCGTCACTCATAAATACCGTGCGAGCCATTAACCTTTCTGTCCAGCGTAGTCTCCAGAAAATAAAATAAACGGCTGCGCTCCAAACCTGCGCCCCGGTTGCGACAACCAGCGTAGTGTTACTTACTCTCCCTTCTTCCATTAAAGCCCACTCGTTCGCCGAGATAATCCATTCTGAAGCAGCGGGGGTTGCGCTATGCCGGGACAAGGAAGTCTCACCAACCTACTTTGGCTGTTGTCAATCTATGCCATATATGGCACTGTTTTTCCGATTAAATCACATCTGTCTTTTGCTATATTCGTTATCTCCACTAATTACGTCTCTGTTCTAAGGGTCAAGACTACTGAACACCAATGTAGACTTTGTCACAGGACATGACTTTTCATTCACTCTGTATGGATGACACACTTTTGGGTCCATAGACCTTTACGTGTGTGTTCCGAAGCTAGGTTTCCCACACCACTTACCATTACGACTACGGCAATCAACAGACATTGCCATCTTCAACAGCCTTCTTCGTCTTCCGATACTGACTCCTGTCTTTAAACCATCCAGCCCGTTGTAACTTGGAAGAAATCACATAAAAAGCTCTAATCTCCGAAGTTTTTACTATTTGCCAGTGGTTTTTTATTTATTTATTTGCTTATTTAGCCTGACCAGATTAGCGCCTTAGGTCCCTCTGACCAGGAACAACACATACAGATATATTACCATGACTTTCATGAAAATGATAACAATCTTAGAGATGATAATAAGCATAACAATAATAATAATATTTGACAATAATGAAAGTAAAGATAAGTGGCAATAATAACAGTAATGAGAAAACAAAGTGCGGTTAAAATAATATAGACTAGTTTAGATCAACTTAAATCATGTTTAGTATTGTCAGATAAAGAAACGATAAAGAACAAGAAAATTGGAATGACAATAGTGGCTGTTAGAAGAGGATTTAAGTAGATGACTCTGTAAGCGAGGAGAAGGGAAAAGTTGTAGGGGGAATGGGGAGCGAAGAGTGTGGGCTGCAGACCAGTATGTGGGAGAGATAGCTATTGCGAGTGAAGATGAACCAATAGCTGCTGTCTGAAGCCTGGAAGTGATTTTTGTACCAGTATACTTTTTCTTCCCTCCACCATATACGCATCACAATCAACATGCTGCAGGTAATCGATGACCGAACTGACCCACACATATCCATCGAGAAATCGGAATTAATAATTCCTATCAAGGTTGCTCCACGAAATACAGAGATACACGTACAGTAGAAGAAGCTATATCCCTATTGGTTGGTTGGTTGGTTGGTTTGGGGAAGGAGACCAGACATCGAGGTCATCGGTCTCATCGGAATAGGGAAGGACGGGGAAGGAAGTCGGCCGTGCCCTTTGAAAGGAACCATCCCAGCATTTGCCTGGAGCGATTTAGGGAAATCACGGAAAACCTAAATCAGGATGGCCGGACGCGGGATTGAACCGTCGTCCTCCCGAATGCGAGTCCAGTGTCTAACCACTGCGCCACCTCGCTCGGTCCCTATTGGAAGTAATGGTTTTAACAAAGAAGCCTTCAGGAAGAACATGCATCTTTGTGTAACCAGTCGGCCTTCCAAAACAGTCTACAATAATGCAGCTGTAATATCAGTAGCAGTCAGCGCAAAGCACTTCTAAAATCAGTAGTTTTGTATGCAGCCAAAAATCATGAGCATAGGTGGCAATAATGGGTCTCCCGAAAACCTATAAAAGGAAGCGTGCTAGATTATTACAGTAATCAAATCAGAACAACGGTAATCAACAAAACTCAAACAAAAATGTTTACAGTAAAGGGAAAATCTTACAATAACGAGCTGCAGAAGACAGGCTCAATTTTTTGGGAACCTAAAATGACCAGAAAAAAAACAGCGAGCGGACTGAAAAGATTTACGGCTTGTTCATCACCAAACCCAAGAATTGAAAGCTCCACGGAAGAGCTCCAAGCATTAGAAATCAAGCCCGGAGACGTTTTCGACAGAGAGCTGCTCTGCTAAAAGAAACTTTAAATTAGACATGGTAACCCTTGGTCAACAAAATAATGAAAATTTTACAGCGCTGAAGAAAGCAAATATGAGTGCCTAATGCAAAAGGCTGATGGTGGTTTGAGTTGGTTTGAACGAATTAATGAGTAGGAAAAGATGTTAAGATGAATGCTATTTTATTAATTACTTAGAGTTTAGTGTACCTTGCGAAAAGAAACATGGTGGTTAAAACATCGTAAAATAACAGGTTACGTTAAAAAGTATGTAGAGTATCAGTCGAAAATGCCCGTCAGAGAGTTTTAAAAATGGAGTACCCTTACGGAGCATAAAGTTTTTTCACGAGAGCATGGAGATGGCACTCTCCGATCCTCGTCTGCAGCCACCGAAAGAAGAGTAAAGTGAACTGCAGGTAAGAGGCGGCGGCGAAACGTGTGGACACAACAGGATGCTCATCGGGTTGAGTGCTAGCGGTGGCTGATGGGCGGCGTGGGCAGTAGTAACAGAGTCTGCTCAAAGCTCACGGGACGGCACAAGAGTTAAAAGGCTTGCAGGCCTACACTTTGTCGTAGCTCTACTCAGTTATATTGCTGCTGCCTAAAAGCTGTCAGAGTGAGTGCACACACTTACAGGAATACCCAGCACTGCATTATTCCTACATGCGAACATTGTAATTTAACATGAAATGCAGTAAATAACGGCAAAGCCTTAGCTAGCTGAACACCATATACACTACTGGCCATTAAAATTACTACACCAAGAAAAAATGTAAATGATAAACGGGTATGCATTGGGCACATATACTAGAACTGACATGTGATTACATGTTAACGCAATTTGGGTGCATAGATCCTGAGAAATCAGTACCCAGAACAACCACCTCTGGCCGTAATAACGGCCTTGATACTCCTAGGCATTGAGTCAAATGCCGGCCGGTGTGGCTGTGCGGTTCTAGGCGCTTCAGTCTGGAACCGCGTGTCCGCTACGGTCGCAGGTTCGAATCCTGCCTCGGGCATGGATGTGTGTGATGTCCTTAGGTTAGTTAGGCTTACGTAGTTCTAAGTTTTAGGGGACTGATGACCACAGATGTTATGTCCCGTAGTGCTCAGAGCCTTTTGAACCATTTTTTTTTTAGTCAAACAGAGCTTCGTTGGCGTGTAAAGCTACAGCTGCCCATGCAGGTTCAACACGACACCACAGTTCAGCAAGAGTAGTGACTGGCGTATTGTGACGAGCCAGTTGCTCGGCCACTGTTGACCAGATGTTTTCCATTGGTGAGAGATCCGGAGAATGTGCTGGCCAGGGCAGCAGTCGAACATTTTCTGTATCGAGAAAGGCCCGTACAGGATCTGCAACATGCGGTCGTGCATTATCCTGTTGAAATGTAGAGTTTCGTGGGGCTCGGATGAAGGGTAGAGACACCGAGCGTAACACATCTGAAATGAAACGTCCACTGTTCAAAGTGCCGTCAATGTGAACAAGAGGTGACCCAGACGTGTAACCAATGGCACCCCATACCATCACACCAAGTGATACGCCATATGGCGATGAAGAATACACGCTTCCAATGTGCGTTCACCGGGATCCGCCAAACACGGATGCGACCATCATGATGCTGTAAACAGAACCTGGGTTCATCAGAAAAAGTGACGTTATGCCATTCGTGCACCCAGGTTCGTCGTTGAGTACACCATCGCAGGCGCTCCTGTCTGTGATGTAGCGTCAAGGGTAACCGCAGCCATGGTCTCCGAGCTGATAGTCCAAGCTGCTGCAAACGTCGTCGAGCTGTTCGTGCAAATGGTTGTTGTCTTGCAAACGTCCCCATCTGTTGACTCAGGGATCGAGACGTGGCTGCACGATCCGTTATAGCCATGCGGATAAGATGCCTGTCATCTCGACTGCTAGTAATACGAGGCCGTTGGGATCCAGCACGGCGTTCTGTATTATCCTCCTGAACCAACCGATTCCGTATTCTGCTAACAGTCATTGGATCTCGACCAACGTGAGCAGCAATGTCGCGATACGATATACCGCAATCGCGATAGGCTACAATCCGACCTTTATCACAGTCGGAAACGTGATGGTACGCATTTCACCTCCTTACACGAGGCATCACAACAACGTTTCACCAGGCAACTCCGGTCAACTGCTGTCTGTGTATGAGAAATCGATCGGAAACTTTCCTCATGTCAGCCAGTTGTAAGTGTCGCCCCCGGCGCCAACCTTGTGTGAATGCTCTGAAAAGCTAATCATTTGCATATCACAGGATCTTCTTCCAGTCGGTTAAATTTCGCTTCTGTAGCACGTGGTGTAGCAATTTTAATGGCCAGTAGTGTATACGGTCCGTGCATATGTTCGTAGCGCTTTTGTTCTTCGTGTAAGTATTTCAGTCGCTGTCATTAAATATTTGTAGTTCAATAATGCTGTTTAAGTTTACATATTGTACTTGTGTCACTTGGAAATAGTGAGTGGAGCTGTGGACGCTATAAAATATAGTCACAAGGGGAAAAAATCAAAACATTTCCGACGTATTCTTCTGTTTGATTTCAGTACATGGATGCCAACAGCGGATGGAGCCAGAAACATTCGCGCCGTGTGTAGGGATAATGCCATTGTACAGAAAATGCTTTTCTCGTTTTAAAGAGGATTTTTTTCGTAATATACAGTCTCCACGTTCAGGAAGACCTTCAGTGTTTGACAAATATCGTTTAAAGGGATTAGCTCACAATGACCCACGAAAGTGTATCCAGGAACTGAAAAATGCAATGAACTGTGATCATTGCACCAACGTGCGACATTTGTATGCAGTGGGGATGGTTCAAAAATCGGGTGTGTGAGTACCGCATTCTCTAAGCCAACACTACAAAAGTCATCGGATGGCCATATTGCAACTCTGCTTGCTCATAATCAATTCTATGGTGAACAACGCCGACCATTCCTATCCTGTACCGTTACTGGTGTCGAGAAATAGTGTCTTTATGTTAACATAAGGGGAAAAAAGGAATGGTTTTCCCACAACAAAGCAGCAATTTGCCGTACAAAGTCCTACACACAACCTCAAAAATAGTGATGGTATGGTGTACTACGAATTGCTACCCAGTGGTGTAACAATCAATGTTGCCTTTTATTGTGAACAACTGAGTAGTCTTGCAGGTGCAATAGAAGAACAACGACCAGGCAGACTGCGTGAAGTGGTGCTAGTCCACTATAACGGCTTTATATTAGATTAGATTAGATTAATTATTCATTCCGTAGACCCACAAAAGAGGAGACCCTCCTGGGTGTGGAACATGTCAGATAAACACATTACAAAAAAGAAATTAGAAAAACTTGAATTTCATTAATTTTAATTATCCCCAGTAAAATATTGTACATGAATTAAAATTAAACTTCTAATATTTACAGGTTTAATAGTTACATCTGCTTACATTAAATGCGTCATTCACACAGTAGCTAGTTACTTGTTACAACCAAGTATTGTCAACAATTAATGTAAATTATTCATTTCAATGATCCTCAGTTAAGAACAGTCAAATTATGTACAAAATTTAAAATTAAACTTCCACTATTTACATACAAGGGGAAAGGTTGCACCCGTGGTCTAGGGGTAGCGTCTTCGATTCTTAATCCAAACGTCTTCGGTCTCGGGTTCGATCTGATTTTTATAAATCAGCATTGGCGGCCGAAGTCTTCCGGCATAAGAAGTCACCCTCATTTTGCCAACGGCCTTGTCAAAGAGGGCGGAGGAGCGGATAGAGGTTCAGGGCACTCTCTTGTCCTAGGGATGGGAAATTGCCCTAAAGGCGGAAGAATCAGCAATGATCAACGATATGAGGATGCAGAAGGCAACGGAAACCACTGCATTAAAGACACGTAACGTGTATCCACAGGACATGTGGCCTGTATTTGAAAAAGTGTCATGATGATCTCTCCATTGGGAAAAGATTCCGGAATAGTCCCCCATTCGGATCTCCGGGAGGGGACTGCCAAGGGGGAGGTTACCATGAGAAAAAGACTGAATAATCAACGAAAGGATAACGTTCTACGAGTCGGGGCGTGGAATGTCAGAAGCTTGAACGTGGTAGGGAAACTAGAAAATCTGAAAAGGGAAATGCAAAGGCTCAATCTAGATATAGTAGGGGTCAGTGAAGTGAAGTGGAAGGAAGACAAGGATTTCTGGTCAGATGAGTATCGGGTAGTATCAACAGCAGCAGAAAATGGTATAACAGGTGTAGGATTCGTTATGAATAGGAAGGTAGGGCAGAGGGTGTGTTACTGTGAACAGTTCAGTGACCGGGTTGTTCTAATCAGAATCGACAGCAGACCAACACCGACAACGATAGTTCAGGTATACATGCCGACGTCGCAAGCTGAAGATGAACAGACAGATAAAGTGTATGAGAATATTGAAAGGGTAATGCAGTATGTAAAGGGGGACGAAAATCTAATAGTCATGGGCAACTGGAAGGCAGTTGTAGGGGAAGGAGTAGAAGAAAAGGTTACAGGAGAATATGGGCTTGGGACAAGGAATGAAAGAGGAGAAAGACTAATTGAGTTCTGTAACAAGTTTCAGCTAGTAATAGCGAATACCCTGCTCAAGAATCAAAAGAGGAGGAGGTATACTTGGAAAAGGCCGGGAGATGCGGGAAGATTTCAATTAGATTACATAATGGTCAGACAAAGATTCCGAAATCAGATACTGGATTTTAAGGCGTACCCAGGAACAGATATAGACTCAGATCACAATATAGTAGTGATGAAGAGTAGGCTGAAGTTCAAGACATTAGTCAGGAAGAATCAATACGCAAAGAAGTGGGATACGGAAGTACTAAGGCATGACGAGATACGTTTGACGTTCTCTAACGGTATAGATACAGCAATAAGGAATAGCGCAGTAGGCAGTACAGTTGAAGAGGAATGGACATCACTAAAAAGGGCCATCACAGAAGTTGGGAAGGAAAACATAGGTACAAAGAAGTTAGCTGCGAAGAAACCATGGGTAACAGAAGAAATACTTCAGTTGATTGATGAAAGGAGGAAGTACAAACATGTTCCGGGAAAATCAGGAATACAGAAATACAAGTCGCTGAGGAATGAAATAAATTGGAAGTGCAGGGAAGCTAAGACGAAATGGCTGCAGGAAAAATGTGAAGACATCGAAAAAGATATGATTGTCGGAAGGACAGACTCAGCATGCAGGAAAGTCAAAACAACCTTTGGTGACATTAAAAGCAACGGTGGTAACATTAAGGGTGCAACGGGAATTCCACTGTTAAATGCAGTGGAGAGAGCAGATAGGTGGAAAGAATACATTGAAAGCCTCTATGAGGGTGAAGATTTGTCTGATGTGATAGAAGAAGAAACAGGAGTCGATTTAGAACAGATAGGGGATCCAGTATTAGAATCGGAATTTAAAAGAGCTTTGGAGGACTTACGGTCAAATAAGGCAGAAGGGATAGATAACATTCCATCAGAATTTCTAAAGTCATTGGGGGAAGTGGCAACAAAACGACTATTCACGTTGGTGTGTAGAATATATGAGTCTGGCGATATACCATCTGACTTTCGGAAAAGCATCATCCACACAATTCCGAAGACGGCAAGAGCTGACAAGTGCGAGAATTATCGCACAATCAGCTTAACAGCTCATGCATCGAAGCTGCTTACAAGAATAATATACAGAAGAATGGAAAAGAAAATTGAGAATGCGCTAGGTGACGATCAGTTTGGCTTTAGGAAAAGTAAAGGGACGAGAGAGGCAATTCTGACGTTACGGCTAATAATGGAAGCAAGGCAAAAGAAAAATCAAGACACTTTCATAGGATTTGTCGACCAGGAAAAAGCGTTCGAAAATATAAAATGGTGCAAGCTGTTCGAGATTGTGAAAAAAGTAGGGGTGAGCTATAGGGAGAGACGGGTCATATGCAATATGTACAACAACCAAGAGGGAATAATAAGAGTGGACGATCAAGAACGAAGTGCTCGTATTAAGAAGCACTCTTCAATCTGTACATCGAGGAAGCAATGATGGAAATAAAAGAAAGGTTCAGGAGTGGAATTAAAATACAAGGTGAAAGGATATCAATGATACGATACGCTGATGACATTGCTATTCTGAGTGAAAGTGAAGAAGAATTAAATGATCTGCTGAAACGAATGAACAGTCTAGTGAGTACACAGTATGGTTTGAGAGTAAATCGGAGAAAGACGAAGGTAATGAGAAGTAGTAGAAATGAGAATTGCGAGAAACTTAACATCAGGATTGATGGTCAAGAAGTCAAAGAAGCTAAGGAATTCTGCTACCTAGGCAGTAAAATAACCAATGACGGACGGAGCAAGGAGGACATCAAAAGCAGACTCGCTATGGCAAAAAAGGCATTTCTGGCCAAGAGAAGACTACTACTATCAAATACCGGCCTTAATTTGAGGAAGAAATTTCTGAGGATGTACGTCTGGAGTACAGCATTCTATGGCAGTGAAACATGGACTGTGGAAAAACCGAAACAGAAGAGAATCGAAGCATTTGAGATGTGGTGCTATAGACGAATGTTGAAAATTAGGCGGACTGATAAGATAAGAAATGAGGAGGTGCTACGCAGAATCGGAGAGGAAAGGAATATGTGGAAAACATTGATAAGGAGAAGGGACAGGAAGATAGGACATCTGCTTAGACATGAGCGAATGACTTCCATGGTACTAGAGGGAGCTGTAGAGGGCAAAAACTGTAGAGGAAGACAGATATTGGAATACGTCAAGCAAATAATTGAGGACGTAGGTTGCAAGTGCTACTCTGGGATGAAGAGGTTAGCACAGGAAAGGAATTCGTGGCGAAGCGCATCAAACCAGTCAGTAGACTGATGACCAAAAAAAAAAAAATAAATAAATAAATAAATAAAAATTTACATACTTGAGACTTACATCTGCTTTCCATACATCCATCACTCACACAGTAGGTAGTTACTTGGCTGTTACAACCAAGTATTGTCAAAAATAAAAGTATAGTAAATTTTCATTAAAATGGTCTACTGCACTTGTTGAGAAATTCATTCTACCTGACTGCCTGACTGCCTGACTGACAACTACAGTTGGTAGTTACTTGGCTGTTACAACCAAGTATTGTCAAAAATTAAAGAGTAATAAATTTTCATTAAAATGGTCTACTGCACTTTTTGAGAAATTCATTCTTCCTGACTGACAAGAAACACTACACAGGAGTTTCGTTGGGAAGTCATTCCGCACCCAAGTTATTCACCTAATCTTGCATCGTCAGATTTTTAACTTTTCCGCTTTACCTTCAAGGAACTTCCTTTCCGGATGAAAACGTCTCGACGAGTTGTTCGTCTCAAAACCACGTCATTTCTACAGCCGACGGATTGAAAAGCTACCCAGGCGGTAGTACACTGTTGTAAATAGTGAAGAAAAGTATCTTATTGATTGTTAAATCCTGTTATGTGTATCTCTTGTGTTTATTAAGCTTAAGGAAAAACGCACGAACCAATATAGACTTTACTCAGAAATCAATCAAATCAGTGGTCGTTGTAAGAAGTTCACATTATATTTAACTAACAAGAAACAGAAGGCTAAGCAAGCTACCTTGCAGTTTAAAACACGAATCTTGTACTGAGACAAATGATCACTCTTTTTCCGCAGTATCAATTATTGAGACCACTCCTGCTCTTGACTTTTATGAATGATGCTTTAGACGACATTGATGGATCAGATATTGTAGCCTTTAATGGTGATATGAACATAATAATCACGCACAATAGATGTGGAGCAATAGTAGGAAAAATAGATGAAGCATCAGGAAAATTACTGATCAGTTTTGGGTAAACGCCTAATGATTTAAGACAAACTTAATCCATTTAGTTCTACTAAAAATGCGATATAGAGTCGCCAGTAGCAGTAGGCCATCTCAGGGTTAACAGGTTTGTTGGTGTAGGTTATTTTCTGTAACAAGTATACTCTAACACAATAAAAACTACGTACCACGAAGGAACTACCCAAATGGGACGGAAATGGGTACATGCTCATGTAGAGACAAAGAAATGATTACAATTTCCGAAGTAAATTGGATAATTTGTGCAAGAGAAAGAGCTTCTAAAACTGAGAAACTTAATAACGTGTTGGTCCACCTGTAGCCCTTATGTAGGAAGTTATTCAGTTTGGAATTGTCTGATATAGTTGTTGGATGTCCTCTTGAGGTTTAACGTGCCAGATTCTGTCCTAGTTGCGAGACAGATTGTCAAAATCCCAAAGTTTTTGGATGGCCCGGCACATAATGCTCCAAATGTTCTCCATTGGGGAGAGATTCAGCGACTTTGCTGGTCGAGGTAGGATTTGGCAAGTACAAAGACAGGTAGTAGAAACTCTCAATGGTATTATCTTGCTGAGTCATAAGCACAGAATGGTTTCCCATGAAGGGTAACAAAACGGTGGGTAAAGTATCGTCGACGTACCCCTGTGCTGTAAGGATGCCACGGATATGGATCCTGCTGTGGAAAGAAATGGCACCATCACTTAAATGCGGGCCATATGTGGAGAGACAGTAAGGTTGGTATACCACCGCTGTCCAGCGCGTCTCGAGACACGTCTTAGCTCGTCACAGGGGCTCAATTCTAAGCGGATCACTGAAGTCAATTCTACTCCAGTCAATGGCTTTCCAGGAATTTTATTTTAAAACCTTCACGAAGAAGATAAATAAATGAATGCCTTCCCGTCTGCGGAGTGAAATTGGTAACGAAGTGGGCAAATATCTTAAAATAGCAGAGCGCAAGGCAACTAGCCTTTACTCAGTATTTCTCATCACCCACGTACGGCGACTTGTGTATACACCACGTATGTTTTGTCAGTTGTAGTTCCCGTGGCTCTGTTAACACAGACTGGACAAAACGCTAAATGAATGATCTTGACGTATGCAAGCTATGCAAATCAACAGAGTGCAGTGCTGCTATTTAATTAAGGTTTAGAACCATATGAAGGTCAAATATGAAATGCAGATTTTGATTACGCTGTTAAATTTTATGAATATTCAACACTATGCGGAAGTGGATTGGTTGTGTGCTAGTTTTTTACACACAGTGCACCCACCCAACACATCTCTCCGATATAAAAGAAAATACATCAGTCCACGACAGTAATAGGCAATCATAGCATAGTCTGTAACAAAGTCTGCTGGCCAAGACAACTACAGCACGGAATTTTAAAATGACTATCTCACACATAAAATAGACACAACTCCACAGTACAACATTAAAATGCAGACGAACTGTGTTAAGTGAACGCACATAAATGTGAAGAATTAAATCATACGTCTACACCTTGAAACTGATGATTGTTTACATAAACGAGATGAAAGACAGATACTAAAAATCTATCTTAGTCATAAATTTTATTTCTAGACGTGATAGGAAAGGAATTTTAGGGTTAAAGCTATCTTAAATGCTTATCAGAATTGTTCAATATTTGTAATGAGGATTCAAGTCGCCGAACACTATTACCCTGTGGCTTCTAACGTAGCTGAAAAGTCCGTTTTCCATTACAGAATCTGTAAGGACTGTTGTTTTACAATCAGTTCGTTATGGCATGGCAGCACTGTTTGGTGTTTGCCATTGATTAGAATATAGATTCATCTCCGAGAAAGAGATTATTGCTTTGTTATACTACAAGAAAAGTTTGATGCGTCACGCATGTGCGCTGAAAAGACCGACCATGAAAACAATATCATTTATTGAAAGCGCCACCGACGTTGCGGATGAATGGCATCAGCAACATTCATCTGCCAGCGTAATGACGATATTTCAGACAAGTCGAGTAGGCTAACTCTATTAAGAAATAACACATGCAAAACGATGGCGCTGCATCTATTCACTCGCAAACACAGAGGTTGTAAGAGGTGAAAAAAAAAACTATGTCAACTGTTCGACTGCCATTGTTGTCTTACGTCTCCATCGGTTAAGTGAGAACAAAATTCCACGGGGCATCTAAATTTTGTACATAATATCTTCCCTGTTACATTAGTGTAAACATGAATGAGCAAGCTGTGGTAGGAATGAGAAGTTAATCTACACCTGAATTATCTTATTAATAAGCCAAATTTCCAATACTAAGACGACAAAAACTGCCAGGTTTTCCACAGCGCAATCTGACGGTGTGATACGTAGCGGCACAATGGGCTCTTATGTACCACAGACAATTTGAGGAGTACGTAGCTGTTACGTCTAACGTGTGTTATTACCTGAGAATTATATCGTTTTTCATACAAGCATGGTATCCAATTTGAATATTGTAGGAAATTTCATGATACTCTAAAATATCTTCAACTGCTTATCGTCACTTTCCAATGTTTTCGAGTGTTTTTAACGCATTAATGCTTGAAGATTCCTAGCCATAGCTGTACGTTCCCTGCTTTGGTTGCTTAAGAACCAGAAACATCACAGTCGCTGGCTTGTACTGAAAAGAGTAGCTAACACTGTAATGAGAACTTACTATATGTAGAAGAAAGTGTTGTACACTGGCGCATTTTTATAGAAGTATTGTACAATTTCTTAGTCCGTTTTCAAATGATATCATTCAATTTTTATGTGCTGCATCTTTTTCAAAAATTACAAAAATTGCTCAGTAAAATTTAGATTTTTGAAAATGTAGAAACATATTTCATGGTGCAACATGGTCCTGTAGGTTGTGTACTTAGGAACAAATGTGCTACTGACATACAGATGCCCTGAAATCTATAAAAGCTTGTCAATGGCCCCTTTAGTCGTCCGTCTGTTACGTTATTACTCTACTACACACCAACAACAGTAAGTGAAATGAAATTAAGCTGAAGTTTTATCAAAAACCAGTTATAAGTTAAATAGACTTTAAGACTGGAGCTATAGAGAACTAAAACAAATTTTCATTTTCAAGACGACCGCGGCTCGTGGTCTTTCGATAGCGTTCTCGCTTCTCGCACACGGAGTCCAGGGTTCGATTCCCGGCGGGATCAGGCATTTTCTCTGCCTCTAGATGACAGGGTGTTGTGTGCCTTTAATCCTCATTCGCTCGCAAGTCACCGTAGTGGCGTTAAACAATTTGTGGAGCGGCGGCAGATCCGCCCCGCGAGGGGTTTCCCGGTCACCAATGCCATACGCTCATATATACAGGGTGTTACAAAAAGGTACGGCCAAACTTTCAGGAAACATTCCTCACACACAAATAAAGAAAAGATGTTATGTGGACATGTGTCCGGAAACGCTTAATTTCCATGTTAGAGCTCATTTTAGTTTCGTCAGTATGTACTGTACTTCCTCGATTCACTGCCAGTTGGCCCAATTGAAGGAAGGTAATGTTGACTTTGGTGCTTGTGTTGACATGCGACTCATTGCTCTACAGTACTAGGATCAAGCACATCAGTACGTACCATCAACAGGTTAGTGTTCATCACGAACGTGGTTTTGCAGTCAGTGCAATGTTTACAAATGCGGAGTTGGCAGATGCCCATTTGATGTATGGATTGGCATGGGGCAATAGCCGTGGCGCGGTACGTTTGTATCGAGACAGATTTCCAGAACGAAGGTGTCCCGACAGGAGGACGTTCGAAGCAACTGATCGTCGTCTTAGGGAGCACGGAACATTCCAGCCTATGACTCGCGACTGGGGAAGACCTAGAACGACGAGGCCACCTGCAATGGACGAGGCAATTCTTCGTGCAGTTGACGATAACCCTAATGTCAGCGTCAGAGAAGTTGCTGCTGTACAAGGTAACGTTGACCACGTCACTGTATGGAGAGTGCTACGGGAGAACCAGTAGTTGCCGTAGTATGTACAGCGTGTGCAGGCACTATCAGCAGCTGATGGGCCACCACGAGTACACTTCTGCGGATGGTTTATCCAACAATGTGTCAATCCTCATTTCAGTGCAAATGTTCTCTTTACGGATAAGGCTTCATTCCAATGTGATCAAATTGTAAATTTGTGATACAATACGCCATTCACCAGGGCTGCATCAGCGCATCAGCGATTCAATGCGACGGAGGGTGGATGCATGTATCCTCGATAACGGAGGACATTTTGAACATTTCCTGTAACAAAGTGTTTGAAGTCACGCTGGTACGTTCTGTTGCTGTGTGTTTCCATTCCATGATTAATGTGATTTGAAGAGAAGTAATAAAATGAGCTCTAACATGGAAAGTAAGCGTTTCCGGACACATGTCCACATAACATATTTCCTTTCTTTGTGTTTGAGGAACGTTTCCTGAAAGTTAGCCGTACCTTTTTGTAACACCCTGTATACGTATCCCTTTGTGCTCCTGCGTACTTCCTGATGTCATCCAACGGCAGTCTCATGTGTATGTTTTCTATCAGAACCAAGGCTGCTGAAACAATTTATGGCCGCAAATAGATATTTCGGCTCTTGGTCGTCTAGGGGAGCGACCACACACGGCTGAACTATGCTTCCAGCATCTGTGATCACTAAAATACAGTAAGTGGGTAATCATTAACACTAGGCGACGCACGAGAATTTGTTTGATTTCCGCTTAATAAACTCAATTCGGCAAATAAGTCTGCAGTCTGTGGGAACATCAGCACATACTCCAGCATAAGACTGTAAGAGAGTATTCGAATTTTAGCTGCAGTTTTTTTTTTTTTTCAAATAATTCTGCAGATCAATGACGTGATGCCGGGTGTACAGCAGAGGTTTCCACGTCTACTGTCCTCTGTCTCTACTCCTCGCCCCATCACCACTCGTCACAAAGAAAGTTTAATGCTAAATATTCTGCTCCATGAATGCCTTAAATGGGAACTTTGCCAATGTATTACACCTACGCATAGTGTACCGAAGGAATGAGTACTCGCACCGTCAAATTGAGGGAGCGTTGCAGTCAAAATTGAGAATGCCTGAGAATTAGAACGAGAATGAGATAGTGAAGTAGAGGTCGAAAATCGTTTATTTATAAGGGCTCGTTGTCTGGCAATATAGGTACACACCAACTGAAACATTATATCCAACGTATTTCGCTGTAATCAACAAAGATAATAAAGTCTTCTTTGTAATGTTAAAGACGATAAACGTCTCCGAAAACCGGATTTGTACTATATTCCTCAATAATCTCTTCCGTGAGGCAGGCTATTGGAACAGTCGAGCAAATATTCAAGGAACATCAGTGACCCACGTGACAAACCAGTTGTCGTCGAGCACTGCCTCGAAAATAAAATGGAAGTGAAATACGAGGAGACACGTATCGGTGAGAAAACTCGAGGTTTCGGTCAGAGTAATTATGGAGCCCGGTACTTAAGTTGTCGAAAAAATCTAATAAATAGGGACAGAGGTATCAGTTTAAACAAGACTTGGGGTCCGGCACTCAATTTGCTAAGAAATCACATCCATCATAGTTGGGAATCTGCGTTTCGTGGAATATCAGCGCGATCTCTACCTTCACTATTTCTTATTGAATAAGTAACCTAATTATGTCTGAGACTTAAATACTAACTAATTCTAGAAAAATGGAATTATCCAGCTTGTTGATAAGTGGACAATATTTAATATTACTATTCTCAATAGTTATAGTTCCCTGATGTCACTTGTTGTTGTTGATCTGGCATTCTTTGCTGCACCATGATTAAAATTACGTAAAATAAGTAATGGAGTTTTGAATATTGTTAAAACCTTTCGTGTACTGCTTTCTACCGCTTGAAGCTAGTTATTGAACGACACGTTTACTACAGCTCTGACTTCATGCTGTGAGAGTTATTAATTTTGAATTTAACAACTACGTCATTTATTGCCTAATGGAAGACTCTCCTCTTCCAAATATTACGTTGGTGCATAAGTCCGTTCCCTTTTTTCAGTAATTAACACAATAATGTAAGTGTAATTAACAACACTTCAGGCAAGTTTTCCAACTTCCAGAGGTAAAATCGCCCTTTCCTTTGCCCAAGTATCTCAACTTTAGGAGTATACTTAATGGCATAGGTGAAATCAAAATAACACTACAGAAAGACAGATTCTTTTTCATTTTTTCCTGTACTTTCTTTTTCTTTGCTTTCTGTTTTATTTTCGTGATACATTGAAAGTGTTACTTCAAAGACACTTTTGACAACTTATTTCCTGTACAACAGGCAGTCGTCATGAATGTAATTGCGATTTTAATTAATTCTACTGCTGTATGTTTCCTCACTCTCTAACATGTTTTAAATTCATTTTCAAAAATGGTTCAAATGGCTCTGAGCACTATGGGACTCAGCCTCTAGGGTCATCAGTCCCCTAGAACTTAGAAATACATAAACCCAACGAAATCCATGGCCGAGGCAGGATTCGAATCTGCGACCGTACCGGTCGCGCGGTTGCAGACTGTAGCGCCTAGAACCGCTCGGCCACCCAGGCCGGCCGAATTAAATTCATTTTCCATCAGTTGAATAATGTGATATAAACTGATGAACTTGGAATTTTGTAAGGTTTAATGTGAAGCGATATGAGGTGAATGGTGTGGAAATATATCGATATGTAAACACAGAAAAAGCCAACAAAGATTCAGCATCGAGAACAGAAAGGTCACCGTCATGCCGCATATGCGATTTTCTGTTACTGAATCCATGGCAGACGAAAAAGTAACTGCTTATACGGTGACGTGTTTTTCGGCGTGTGCCGTTGACAAGGAATTAATAACCATATGTCGCGTTACTTATTATTCGGAATTTCTACTCAACACAGTAATCGTAAAAACAATGACGTGCAGACCGCTAAAGTGCGCGAACGCTGTAAGTACACTGCTTTTACTCTATATTTCGTAGGCCGCTTAGTGCGTACGATGGATAGCGACATCAAACAGAAAAACGATAACGCATTTCCCTGTCGTGAACTAACTTTAAGAACTCTCTAATGGGGAATTTACGGTGTGCCAATCCCCTCGAGACTATTGTGACATTTGTGCATATTGCGGATTGTTCGATGCATACCGCGGACTGTTAATCTAAGATTGTAAATATACACTGCCGGAAAAAAATTGTACAACATTCTAGAGGTTTCCGTGTCAAGCAAGATTTATTGTTGCAACAGTGAATATGCAGTGCATGAGATGATTACATCCACAGAGCAATAACGCAAGCGGTTCTGATGTACCAGATATTGGCCCACGTTGAAGCACCCATACTAGCCTCCACGGGCGGCGAAACAGCCGCTGCCTCTGGCATCCAGTCGATTGTGCCGATGGTGAATTCTGTCCAGGGATATATTATTCCACACCTGCTCGACCTGGACATGAAGTTATGTGAGAGTTTTTGGTTGACTAGTCGCACGAGTCACTTCTCGTCCCATCAAACCCCTTACTTGCTCCATTGGAGTTGTCCAGGGAAGTTGCTGGACCTCTCGTAGAGCTTATTAAGTTTCACGGGCTCTGAGTGGACGAGCATTATCCTGTTGGAACAACACATCACCTTCCAGATGTGAAAAGGCAAAAGAACACGTCTAACAACTTTCTGCACGTATCGAGTGCTGGGTAGCGTTCCCTTCAGAATCACCAAAGGTAAACAAGAGTTGTAGCTCATCGCACCTCAGACCATAAGGCTTGCGCCGAGGTTAGTCTGTTTTGGACGAATTCACTATACTAGACAGCACTGACCAGATGTCTGTCGTACGGGCAAATGACTATCACTAGTGTGTAGACAGAATCTGCTTTCATCGCTGAAGACCATGGCGCTCCGTTCCGTCTTCCAAGTGATCCTCTGACGACACCAGCCGAGCAATCCATATCGATGGTAAGTCGTGAGTAGAAGCCGGACTAGAGGTGTTCCAATGGTAATAACCGGATCGCAACAGTTTGTGTTGACACGTCTTGGTTCACCTGTGCTGTGGTAGGTTCACATTCTGCCACTTCCGTCTTTACTATACGACAACGCTGGCGGGTGCCTGTGCTGCGTGGGCGTCCAAAACCTCGTCTATGAATGTTAGAATGTTCACGTGACCACTGCTACCAGCACCGTTGCACAAGTGACCCAGCGCGTCCAACTTGCGTAACAGCTCTTCGAAAGGACCGTCCCGCCATTCGGAAGACCACAATTTGGCCCCCTTCAAACTCGCTCAGTTGGCTATAGGAAGCACGAGTGCGTCTCCGTAGCATGGTTGCGTACTTGCTTTATACGCTTGCGCCACACTGAACCTTCTGACAGTGAATATTTCCTAGCAAAGGATAGACGTATATAGCACTCTGTTAGCTACGCCACTACATTACCAGTTGATGGACGACACCGAAACGATTATCAGTACATGTACTATTCCCCTAATGGCATATGCCGTCATTGGGTCGAAACCGACGTTGTCTTTTCTTGTTTATTAATTTTTCTTCTTTTTTTCGTGGAGGGTATTCATCTTCTTTTGTAGTGGAGGCGGTTGTATAATGAAACGTGCCTAGCCGTCATCGAACGGAAATCCATAAATCTGAAACTGTGACAGACAGCAGACAACAAACATTATGACATCGGGATACGGCTCGTGCTTATTGAACGAAGCGTGTCTTAATTTCGTCGCTATATACAGCATTGGAATAGATTTAAGGAAAACACTTGGAAGGTCTACCCATATATTTTGTCATTTGCTGTTTCCTGTAGGACTTTTTATTACTTGACAACAATATTATTATTACAATTTTAAAAAAAATATTTATTAAAAGAATCAGAATTCTGACAATAAAAACTTGAACAGACTCAATTCACTAAAAATAAATTTTAAGAATTGTAACATTAAGAGTAGGGCTTGAAACAGGAAGCATACAGTTCCCAAAAAACAAGACGAGGTCACAACAACTGGGTGTGGCTGCAAGGTGGCTCAACAAACAATTTTGTCAACCAAATGAATTACAATGACAGCCATTAAATATACTAATAATTTCCAGGCTTAGGTAACCGTTACGCAGTTGCAAAACATTCATCCAAATACGGGAAGGATCAAAAGTCACGCCAATGTTTGTAGCTGTTGGAAGCCCGCTTATCAAGCCTTAATAGTAAAAAAAAACACCCTTAAGCAATAAAACACTAAATCCCTCAAAACAGAAAAACTGGGAAGGTATAAAATTTAAATATAAATCCCAGCCGTTACACTCCAACTAAACGTTGAAAATGACCTGTAATAAACATTCAGTTGCCTAATATTCAAGATAAGTGTGGAATACATGTAATTGAAATGTAGTTCCAACTGGTACAAATCAGCATAAGCGTTGAAAATAACCTTTAATAAATATAAAATTGCCCAAACTTCAGTGTGAGCTGAGAGCTACAGCAGACGGCTACCAAAGCCAACAAGGAACGAGCATCTAAGTTTCACAATAAGTGTAATTAGCTAATGACTGTGGAACAAGGTAAGGTACGACAGTTTATATTGAGAAGTAACTTAATACGCTGAGAAGTAGGTATCAGAATGCAAGATTTAAACGAATAGTTAAAGAGGTATGCGACGAGGAACCTCGGGTTTGGCAAAGAGGCGCTGAGCTTATTGAATTCACCATACAGAGCATGGTTCCCGCTTAGCTGGCGACACCCCACCGTGTCACGCGTCGAACGATCGACTTTACTCAGCTTGCTTTGTGAGCCACCAAAGCGCTACTGGCAGGGGCGCCAGACTGGCGGCCAACCCAGACGTCATGGCAAAATGCAAGCACGCTTTTGCTCCGGATCCAGGGAATAGGAACGAACCGCTTGCCCCCAGGGCTACCGTGCCAACATAAATCAAAATGTAACAGTAATCAGCACAAGTAAGGTTACACACAAGAAGGAGTAGAAAATTTGAACTAATAGCACAAGCGGCCACCGATAAAGGTTACAAGTTTAGAATTCCTTAAAATTATTATTATTCAGAAGCGAAAATATCAGCGCCTGCTGGTGCAGTAACTAGAACGTACTCATCTACAAATGTTGTTTGGCCTCCCTCACAGTTTAATTCCGTCCATAGAACGTATAACAGGGAATACCCGTAAACTTGCACGACATATGGCCTGTAACACAAATTGCGATCAGTATCACTGACCCCCATCGTGCATTCAATCACTCGTAGGGGTGTTAATATAATAGGTCCAATTCCACATAACACAGACATGGCCTTACAATATCAAGTACTGAAAACAAGAAAATAACGCTTAACTCCACTCAGGTATGAACGAGCAGGATTCTGGCGGGGGTGTTATTGCCTCCAGTCTGTCGAGGCGGTCGTTGAGGTGCTGTAAAATGTAAGCTTGCAGAATACGCAGGAAACTTGGCGATCAGGTTGCTCGCCACGTCCGTTGGTTTTCCAGCAGGCCGCCGCTAATAATTCTTAAGCGAGCTGGCCAGGACTGCCCCCTACCGACTTAACCTTGCGGTGGCTTCAAGAGACCAACGCCGGACAGCGGAGTCCCCCTAAAGCCGCAACTTGCTAGCCACGTTGTAAGTAGTCTGTTTATATGTTTGTATGTTGGCGGCGCTATACAAGGCATTAATATCATTGACAGGGCTCTGCGCTCTCGCTAAGAGACTCTGTGGCTGGAAGGACTCGCAGTTATGAGTTAATAGTTAGCAGTTTTAGCGGTGGAAATGTTAGCGAGAGCGGACGGTTTGGAAGTCTGTCTGCCATGGAGATTTAATGTTGGTTGGAAATGAATTGTAAAATGATGCTTGATTTATTTACTAATGTTTGGATAATAGAATTATTGATGATTATATAATTTTTGCAACTGGATGCCACATGAGTAAGGTAAAATCTGCTAAATACATTATTTGCTCTGCAACGAAATCTTTCTTTTGCTACCCATCAGAATAAGGTGGAATCTGCTAAATACATTCTTTGCTCTGCAACAAAATTTTTCGTTTGCTAACCGTATGCCTACTAGTAGTTAGAGCCTATAGTAGATAGAATCTTTTTATTTAGTTATTGTTAGGATCTCTTCTCATTCAAGGCCATTCTTTTGCGTTCTTTATTTGCAGTCAGCTTGCGTTGCATTTGTGTATTGTGGCTCATATATGAATGAATAAGTTTGAGTTGTATTTGTCAGGGAAAATTCTGTAGGTGAGTGTTGAAATGATAAGAAACAAGTAAAGTCATTGTAGGTTCAGTTGCAATCAGCAGTTTCAGAACATTCAGTTGCATTCAGCAGTTTCAGAAATAAAAACGTAAAAGTTTCACGTGTCGTCACTTAGCCGAGGATGTTTCACTATAATCTACTGATTTTCTTGTAGTTTGAATAATTAGTGCATAATTAGAAATTAGTTATTCTTTACTGCTAGCGCGTAATTGTATATGGAATTTCCTTTGTAGTTGTAGTTCCTTATTGTTGTACGGTATTGTAAAGAGCAAAACAGTTGTGGCTTGCATTTGTATTTGCACTAACTATATTGCAGTCGCTTTTGAAACTAATTATATGTTAATAATTTTCAGTGCTGTTTTCGAGTGTCTTCTTTTTTTTGTTTTTCAAACCATTTCTTGTGTAACTTCCTGGCAGATTAAAACTGTGTGCCCGACCGAGACTCGAACTCGGGACGAGATACTGGCAGAAGTAAAGATGTGAGTACCGGGCGTGAGTCGTGCTTCGGTAGCTCAGATGGTAGAGCGCTTGCCCGCGAAAGGCAAATGGTCCCGAGTTCGAGTCTCGGTCGGGCACACAGTTTTAATCTGCCAGGAAGTTTCATATCAGCGCACACTCCGCTGCAGAGTGAAAATCTCATTCGGCATTTCTTGTGTGTTATCGTGTCAAATACTGTGATAATCATAGCGTGTGATAAACGCAACACAAAGCTGCAAAGTAAATTGAGAAATGTCATTGAAGACGAGCATAGCGTGTTAGCATAACCTGGTAACTAAATAACAAATATTCAAGACAGTAATTTGATAATTGTGCATAGG
This sequence comes from Schistocerca cancellata, assembly GCF_023864275.1. Taxonomy (NCBI): domain Eukaryota; kingdom Metazoa; phylum Arthropoda; class Insecta; order Orthoptera; family Acrididae; genus Schistocerca; species Schistocerca cancellata. The sequence goes on from NC_064626.1 coordinate 1,156,839,054, forward strand.
AACATGGAACAGGTAGTAAATGGCGGTGTAGAAAGTGAAACAATCAGTGGACAGGGAATTAGTCAGTAACAGCTCTCCTTAGTAATGTGAATTAACAGAACCATTTCTTGCAAATACCGTAGATTCATTACACTTTTCTCAATTAAGTCCAGACTCATTCTCTGCTTTTCAAAATACGAATAATTCCGATGCAACCGCACTGCCGAAAAGCACAAAGAAACATGTTACAGTCACTAATGCATTATTATTGCAATTAATTCAAAATCAGAAACAAAAACACCGCAGCAACAGCTTCAAAAGTTACACAGTGGAACGAAATCAGATGTGAACACAGGAACAAATGGTACAAAATCAGAAACAAACATAACAACTTCTAAAGTTATTAACATCTGACGAAATTAATGAAACACTCGAACAAACACAGGAAGATTTAACCGCTGACTAACTTAATATCGAATCGAAATATTAAAAAATTTGTGAAGATGTAAGAACACAAATTTGTGAGCATTTTCAGCCTATTTTTTCGCGACATGATAAAGTATTACAGAATTATGAGGCAGCCATAAAAAAACTGCAGATCATTCACTGTTCATGCAAATCACACATGTTTGGATAATGGAATTATTGATGATTATATAATTTTTGCAATTCTGTACGTCAGTGTTGAAATGATAGAAGCAAGTAAAGTGACTGTAGGGTCAGTTTCACCCAGTAGCACTCAGTACGTTCAGTTTCATTCACCAGTTTAAGTAAAAACGTAGAAGCTTCAATGTGTCCCCCAGCCAACTGTCTCTGCAGGTCCCGAAAAACCGACAATACACAAACTTCTACGAAAGACCTTAGTTCTCGAAATACAATGAAATCTATATCGGCAACCCAACTACATAGTAGCTCCAGCGGAATGCCATGTTCCCAAGCCATTAAAGCCGCGACTGCTCAAAGATTGCGCAATCCTGCTACAGTCGCAGTGGTTGGGTACGGACGAGAGGAACTGCAAAACGACGTTAATTACTGGAATATACGATTGGTTATGAACCAACGACGCGGACGTTGACAATTCGCTGACATCACTAGTAATTTGGAGAACAAGGGTTCTCATACACGGGGGAAGGGACGCCACGGCACCCGTTAACGCGCTAGGAAAGAAGAAAAATAGTCAGTCATATGATTTTTTTCCCAGGCAATGGTAGAAATGTCGACGTTATACACATTTTTAACTGGGGAGGCTATTTAAAAGTCACCATGTGACCTCCAAAGCAGCGAAAATACTCCCTCCATGTCTAGCACTTCCATGCCCCCCTCCCCCCGACAAACTATCGTATGGGTGGAGACAGTAAGGACAGTAAGGAGCATTGTCGTAAAAATTGAACTCTCGTGAACTATTTTTATGTATAGTGCTACAAAGATTTTTCGCAAACGCAGTGGCAGTTAATCATTTCACACTGAATTTATGTAACTGTAAAATATCATAGAGAACTGAAATTTTTTTTCAGTAAAATTGAGAATAATGACTGAGAATTTGCTTCGTTCATTAAATGATTTTTTCACATAACCGTTAAAACTCATTAACTTCCATTATCGTCCTAGTTATTACAAATAGCTGCTATTATTATTAATGAGATCAATGCTATTCAATCTTTATATTTCATTCGTTTTTTAGTCGCTTATGAAATTTATTTGTGAACGTTTATCAGCATTTCCATGTTCTTATGTTTTGTGCTAATTCTCGTGTGGATTATTGTCCAGTGACGATCAAATACGCCCATTGTGCACTCTGTACCATTACGTTTGCAGACAGTAACTTACCACCAGTATTCCGGAGTGTTCAGTGAAATATTTTATTAAGAGCAATCTTTTTGATTTTGACAGATATGTAAATACTTTTCGTGTTATAGTTTTATGAATCTGGCTTGCATGTGTGATCCTAATATTCAATTAATCCTGCGAAAAGTTAAGTATTCTTGGTTTCAGTTACCTCAAAACTTACACACGTGAGAAACGATGGGAAACGTGTGAGGGCTCCTGCAGTTTTGTTAGATATCGCGTTAATGATTAGTGAGGTTAACATTCAAGGCGGGTCCTGTTTCACCATACGTTGCCGACGCCTTACACGATCGAGTACTTGACAGTAAACAGTATAAAGTCCCGGCAACATGCAGACATTTACAGCGCCGGCAAAATGGGGCAAGCGTCTATCTCTTTCGCCACCAGGGATTTCAACAGCCATGGAATACATCAAGATGAGCTAGCCCAAAGTGTAGTAGTGTACTTTCTATTTTACACTGAAGTCAGTATGTGAAAGCTGTTGACGGCATATAGCCTACACCAAGAACTGAACTGAGGGCCCACAGATTCAGCGTCCCCTCCATCGATAGATCACCCTCCTCATTGTCACTGGCTCTCAGTTCATGAGTCACAGCCAAGACCCATTTCTTTGAGTTAGCAGTTTTCTAACTGGTTTGATACGACAAGCTGCGAATTCCTCTCCAGTGCCACCCTCTTCATCTCAGAATAACACTTGCAACCTATGTCCTCAATTATTTCCTGGATGTATTCCAATGACTACAGTTACTTAAATGGGAGCTCTAGTGGGCAGTCCACTGATCAGCAACGTACCCACTTCTGATGAAGTGTCGGAATGAATATTTTTTCTCCTGCAGACAACGTTGTAGGTGGGGCAACCACAGCTATGAGTAGTCATTTTGGGTATTAATAGCCGCTTCAGCTGTATTTTTAAGTCCTCTATTACTGTACCACTACCGGTTTCGTGGCACTACAAGCCATATCTTCAGGCGAACATATGACTAAAACATTACAGCGGAAAAGCTTGAAACCTGTTTACCCAATATTCGTTGCCTCCATTTGTGCTTTAGTGCAGGTCACGACATACGCTATGAATTTATATTACATGCAAATTACTGCATCTGATAATTATCACCCAGGTCAGATCTACAGTGGAAAAAGAATGTGTAACGTAAGGAGGTTGTAACGCCGGAAATGCATATCCTCCTATTTCCATTTATTGTACTATAAATTTGTTTTCCTTATTTTTGTTACCTGAATATATAACATTTCTGTGTCTTCGTATATTGTAATTGTTTTACTATTTGTATATATATATTTATGCATTTATGTCGATGTATAATTGGTTTGTTTCGTAAATATTATTTGTATTTTTACGCTGAGTCTTGCCTAGGGAAAACTGCTATCGAACGATTACATCGATAGGTCGTGTGAAGAATCAAAGTGTGTAGGATCTTTGGTAGTGTTAACTCTGTCGCGTGGAGCGCGGGCTGAGCAGAGGGGGAGTCTGGCTGGAGTAGCGGGTGGAGCAGGTGTGTTGTGTGAAGCTCCCGCGAGTTGCCGCGCTTTCGGGGTTTGGCGGCATGTAATTGGGCTCGACTTGCGATGATAGTTTCTGACATGGTGTCGCGGACGGGAAGCATTAGCTGGCGCACATCAAGAGCCCGTTTCGTCTGGTGACCGTGTCGAGAAGAAGGCGCGCCAACATCCAGCTTCTGCAACAGCGACGGCCGACAATGAGTGACTGTCGCCACCTCCTCGATCGACGGCTTCAAACCTCCAATCAACCAACAAGAAAGACTGGAAGCACGTAAAGTTTTAGAACTGTATGGCAGACCTTAGCTTTTCAAACTTTTAAAATTTGTGTCACCAAATTACAGCAACGTAGCATGAACCTTTGTTGCTCATTGTCCCAATTGCATTACCAAGCAGGGTCCCTTCCTTTTCCGGAATCAACCCGAGTGTCGTTGAAATTCAGACGCCAGCATTAAAGTAACATCATTTCACTGCTTTAATTTCAAAGTTCAGTTAAAGTATTCATAGCTGGCTACAATACTTAGATTACACAAGCACAAATTAAGAGTGCGAGTTTTGTTACCATATTTTAGCTTACCTCTGGCTGCAGCTCAGCTTGGTACGTACTAAATTTTACTATTGTTAATTGTTCAGAATCATTTAATTCAAGTTCAAAGTTAAATCTCTTGTTTCTAAATTGCGTACTGAATTTCGATGTGCTTCAGAAAGAAAGCTCACTATTAACTTCAGTCACTAAATTAACTTTCGATTTTCCGGTTTTATTAATTCTTTTGCTAAATTAAGTCAGAGTGTAGCGAAATTGATTACTTCTGACAAACTTTCAGTTTTCACACTACACTTGTCAACCTTCAGTTGCCACGCTTCTAGTGCTAATTATATGTGTAATAATCTTCCTTTTTCAGTTACTATAGTAATTGTCCTTAGGACTGCCGACCGTAATTTCCCCTAAATCTCCAATATCTAATTACCGCTAGTTAATTGTTAACGTAACGGCCGCACATTTACTTTCTTTATTAACTTTACCCCTTTTCAAAATTAATTTCCACCAGTTTCATTTGCATTTTTCCTTTCATTTAGATGTAACCCTTTCCTCCCTCTTTACCGACAGATTAACTTCGGTGACGATTGCTTTTCCCAAATTTGTATTAGGTACACGCGGTTTAATTTTTCACTGTCATTAAGGTCGATAAGTGAGGGGGAGGTTACAAAGTGTCATGATTGTTAGAAAAAGACGACAGAGTGAAATTACTCATTCGTTGAGGAACAAAGTTCCCAAATTTATGGTGAACATAGTGCGTTTAAATAACAAACAAGTAATATGAAATAATTTTGGAATATCTAGATGGAGAAGAGCGGCGTAATTTCAGGAATGGTCACTTGACTCTTCTTACGGCTTGTGCTATATAGCGAAACTAGCTGTACCTGTCTACGTTCTCCTGTGGCTCAGTGGAAAATAAAGAAAAGGTAAAGCACATGTTCGTAATATGTATGGGAATGGGGTACACGTCCTACTCTCCTTTTCTCTCCTGTTTCTGTCCATCTCTCCCTGCCATTGTTCATCTCCTCCTCCTACCCTACCCTCCTCCCTCTCCATCTCCTCTTATCCCTCTCTCCATTCATCTCCTCTTTTCCGTTGTCTACGTCAGTTTCTTTCCACTCCTCTTTCTATCTCCTCTTCCTCCCTCTCTCGACCATAAGCCATTTTTATCGTTACTGCTAATTAAGATTCTGTAGCAGTACTGTAATAATAAACCATTAAGCCATGAATACAATTTACCTGCTTTCTAACATTGTTTCACTGTTGTATATTTTAAATATATATTTATATATTAAAACTTATGTTGTCTGTATGTGTTTAGACGTTTTTTTGCTAACGTATAAAAATTCTAAAATAAACAGAAACGTACGTTCTGTGATATTTGATAGCAATGTTTTCCCTTTATGTATTACATACATATATTTGTATGTTATATGTATTAAAATTATACATATATTAAAGAATTAAGCACTCAGAAACACATTAGAATTCAACGTTGCGTCGGAACTTGAATTTAACCGGTCAAGAACTTTCGGAGAAATTTAACAAACTAACATTTGCACTTTTATAGTTGTTCCTCTTTTGCTACATATACACTCATATTCAGTAAAAACAGAACACCTAGAACAACTAGATATAACACGTTCATATTCACGGGCATGTACATTAGCATGTGCTGCAGAAATGATTAACCGTTGACGGCCGCTGGTTCTAGGTTAATATCGGTATCGCGGCACAACGCCATCTACCGGCAAAATATGGCAGTGGCTCTCATTATCACTATTCAGAGGCGGGCTGCTAGATTTGTTACTGGTAGGTTTGATCATCACGCGAGTGTTACGGAAATGCTTCAGGAACTCGGGTGGGAGTCTCTAGAGGAAAGGAGGCGTTCTTTTCGTGAATCGCTACTGAGGAAATTTACAGAACCGGCATTTGAGGCTGACTGCAGTACAATTTAACTGCTGCCAACTTTTATTTAGCGGAAAGACCACAAAGATAAGATAAGAGAAATTAGGGCTCGTACAGAAGCATATAGGCAGACATTTTTCCCTCGTTCTGTTTGGGAGTGGAACAGGGAGAGAAGATGCTAGTTGTGGTACGAGGTACACTCCGCCACCCACCGTATGGTGGATTGCGGAGTATGTATGTAGATGTAGATGTAGAAATTAGAGGTGATGGATCTGTGTGACTTGAGCAGACGTGCAAGATGCCTCGCAGACGTAAGAGCGAACCTTACCGACTTATCAGTAAGTTTGAAGGACGGCGCAATACTGCCACAACAAGAGAATGTGGTACTTCTCATGTGCGACAAAGTGTTTCGGTCGTGCAACGGGTGAGTGCAGAATGGCCCACGGACGTGGGTTAGGTCGAACCAGACCACTCCTCGAGGAGATCGACACCTCATCCGAGTAGCATTACAGGCAGGACAGATCTGCGTCCTCCTCGGCTCTGGATCTACAGTAGAACAGTCACCATCGGGGTGACAGTCCATCGCCATTTGTTACGGCAATGGTTACGTGCGCATCGTCCATTTCTCCGCCTACCAATGACGAATGTACAGAAATAATCTAGACGGCAGTGGTCTATGGAACAACGTCTCTGGGGACAAGAATGGCTGAGATAGTGTTTCCGGACGCATTTAGTTTTTGTTTGTTTGAAAATGATGGCCGCAGTTGAGTTGGCCACAGACAGGGGAAGCAGCATCTTAGCGACTGCATTCGCACAAGACACACATCGCCAACTCAAGGCTTTATGGTTTGGGGTGCTACTGGACACAACCACAAATCACAATTGGTGCATGAAGAGTGCAACGTGACCAGTGTGACCTACCTGAATGACATGCTGCCACTAGTAACCATATGCTTTCTGCACAACATCCCAGACGATATTTTTCAGCACGACAATGCACGACCACATGTTGCTGCACGAACACATGCCTTCTTGGCCTCACAGGATGTCAGCCTTTTGCACTGGCCCGCCTAATCTTCACACTTATGTCAAATTGAAAAAGTGTGGAATATGGTGAATCAAAGGTTGTAGTGATGTGACCAAGTGCCCGCCACCACATATGAACTTTGGAAACAGGTGAATGCAGCATGACGCCTTTCGCACCTTATATAGGTCGATGCCATCATGTATGGAACACGTTATCGGGGCCCATGGCGGACCCTGTGACTGCTAGACAACAGGACACTTGCTGAACCGAGGTGACTGAAATGCCAATCATTTCTACAGATTACAATAATGTACATATGCTGTGAATACGAACGTTCTGTCTCTAGTCTTTCTATTTTTTTCTGAAAATGAATGTGTATTATGTACAGGATAGTCCATTGATAGTGACCGGGCTAAATATCTCACGAAATAAGCATCAAAGGAAAAAACTACAAAGAACGAAAGTCGTCTAGCTTGAAGGGGGAAACCAGGTGGCGCTACGGTTGGCCCGCTAGATGGCGCTGCCATAGGTAAAACGGATATGAACTGCGTTTTTTAAAATAGGAACGCCCATTTTTATTACATATTCGAGTAGTACTTAAAGAAATATGAATGTTTTTGTTGGACCACTTTTTTCGGTTTGTGATAGATGGCGCTGTAATAGCCACAAACATATAAGTACGAGGTATCACGTAACATTCCGCCAGTGCGGACGGTATTTGCTTCGTGATACATTACCCGTGTTAAAATGGACCGTTCAATGACTGCAAAAAAGGTCGATATCGTGTTGATGTATGGCTATTGTGAACAAAACGCCAGACGGCCCTTTGCTATGTATGCTGCTCGGTATCTAGGATGACATCATACAAGTGTCCGGGCCATTCGCCGGATAGTTACGTTATTTAAGGAAACAGGAACTGTTCAGCCACATGTGAAACGTCAACCACGACCTGCAACAAATGAGGATGCAATAGCAGGTGTTTTAGCTGTCGTCGCAGCTAATCCACACATCAGAAGCAGACAAACTACGCGAGAATCGGAAATCTCAAAAACGTCGATGTTGAGAATGCTACATCAACATCGATTGCACCCGTACCATATTTCTATGCACCAGGAATTGCATGGCGACTTCGAACGTCGTGTACAGTTCTGCCACCGAGCGCAAGAGAAATTACCGGACGATGACAGATTTTTTGGCACACGTTCTATTTAGCGACGAAGCGTCATTCACCAACAGCGTTAACGTAAACCGGCATAATATGCACTATTGGGCAACGTAAAGTCAACTATGGCTGCGACAAGTGGAACATCAGCGACCTTGGCGGGTTAATGTATGGTGCGGCATTATGGGGGGAAGGATAATTGGCCCTCATTTTGTAACCTCCCCAGAAAAATTTAAAAAGAAAAAAGACAATACTTAATAAAAATGGGAGCGAAGCGTAACCTCCCTAGCAATTAAATTTAATGACAATAAATGTGAAATTCGCAATCTGACTCTGGTGTAAGCTCCCACAAAAATAATGAAAAACAATTCAGTGTTAATGAAATCTCAGTGATAATGATAATTCAATTAAACCGAAATATCGGTCTTTGGCCCTGTGCAAAAATCAGAATTAAATTCTTACCTCATTGTAACTGCTAGTCAAATTTCTGCTCTTATTCTTGCGCACGGCTTGGAGGAACTGCATTGCAAATAATAATATTCCTTTTTTTTTGTAATTTAAGTGAAACTTTTCTTTAAGGGAAGTGGAACGAAATCGTTAATTCAATTAAATAAATTTTTTTTTTGTAAAATGCTTTGAAATCAAAATTATTATTGGGACACTTGTTGGAAATTAATTACAATAAATAAACTTTACATTATCTGATGATTACCTTAATTAACAATATACCTCATTCAGGATCTTGACCAGTGTTGCCGACAGACTACATCACACAACCGCACTGGGCTGCTACTACTGACCGACTGCTCTGCATGACGATTACAACTGAACTGCTCGACGACTACTACTGTACTGCACTACATGACGACTACTGCTCAACTCGACGAGTACTGCCCAACTGCACTACTACTACAGTACTGCACCACGATTACAACCGAACTGCTCGCAACACTCGCGCGGTCAAGCGCAGACTCACCACGATTATAGGCTCTCTGGTCAAAGATTTTAACGTGCCTCACCATCGCTGCTATGTTACATACGTGTTTCATAACCCTCCACTGGGGGGGCAAAAATTTGGCAGCGATGGTGAGTCATTTGGACTTGCCATCGCAAGAAATTTTTACAATTTACAGAATATTCAAATTTAGTACATTAATTAAATGTTGTGCACATGCACCGAGTACAAAATATATCAGACAAAGACAGGATGTGAATACAAAACATAGTAGTAAATCAGAAAACTGTATATACAAATTATTTGACAGATAGCAAAGTGCACACGCACTGAAAAAATTCTTTAGCATTTTCAGAACAAATAAACAGAATGGCAGAAAATCGTGTTGATAAGTGACATGAGTGTACTCGCACTGGAGTTGAGAACATATTAGCAATTTACGAAATGTATATACAATTAGTAACAAATGACATAAGTGCATACGTACTGAAGTATTGAATATACAGAATGAGTACAAATCATATTGAAAATGCACAGGCACTGAAGTTCAGTAGAAAAAATTTTAACACACAACATAAGTGCACATGCACTGTAGTTCAGAACATATCATTAAAATAAAATAATAAATAAAAAAATGTATATACAATATAAAAGACAAGAGTGCACATACTGTACTTGAGAACAAATCGAAAAAATGTCTTAGGCATTTTTGCAATAAACATAATGGCAAAAAATCATATCGACAAGTGACATAAGTGTACTCGCACTGGAGTTCAGCGAATCAAAAAAAATGTATAACCCATGAACAGAAATAATGTTAGCAAAAAATGATTTTCACTATGTGACAAGAATTAGGATAGGAAAGGGAAGGATTGCATCATGGTTGTAGCACTTTAGATAGCACACAGCTGTTCTGAAAGTCCATATCTTTCCACAGAAGTACAACACCAAGTGACACAATTTGAAGTTCTTTTCCCATCAGAATTTACCAGTGTGGCCAAGACACTGAACTCTCGTAGTAACATTTCATGTTCTCATTTTGGCAATACATTAGGTACACCAAACAGTGGGACCATAATAACGTCTTCATCGCTCACGGTGGTGGACAGCATGTCGTGTCAACACCACGCTCTTACAAGGCACACCAACGTAGAATTAGTGCAAAACCAAAGACAGTGCTCCATGATCACTAGGATAGACAGGACAAATGGACATTGCAATAATTCAGGGTAGTTAGCTCATGAGGTGAAGGACATTAAGTCACATAATATTGACAATTACAGTCTTCATTAGTAGTTTGCGGCATTCATAGCCCAGTGATTGAACATTTCTGTACCAAGTATGTAGTATTACAGAAAAATGTTCATTAATTGTTTTACATAGAATCAGTAACCTTCTTTTCCTAGTTACAAAGCATTATTAAACAATCGCATTCTTTTCCAGTTACAAAGTATGGCATAGTTAATTAATCATTGGTCATTCCAATAGTAATAATCATTAGCCTTCTCCTAATTACAAAGCATTATGAAGCAATCGCATTCTTTTCCAGTTACAAAGTATGGCATCGTTAATTAATTATTTGTTATTCCAATAGTAATAATCATTAGCCTTCTCCTAATTACAAAGCATTATTAAACAATCACATTCTTTCACAATTATAAAGCATAGTTAATCATTTGTCATTTCAATATAGTAAGAATCATATTCTTTTCCAGTTACAAAGTATCAACATTGAAAACAAGAGCTAATTAATGGCATAATTAATAACATAATTCATTGAGTGACATTAATTATTGCCACTCAGTGGCCATCAAGTATCAAATAGTATAAAACATTGTTCCTCATTCAGTATTATTCAGATCATTAAGAAGTAATAACAATTCATTGAGTGACATTCAGATCATTACGAAGTCATTATTAAAAATCAGCTAATTACAGTCATAGCATTAATAATCATACACATTATAAGTAGTCTCATTACAATAAACAGTGGAGTTATTATAAGGGAAAGCAAGAAGAGAAAAAGAAAAAAAATTGGTTCTGGGTTGTTCCTGTAAATGAAAAATGTGTAGTTGTTCCTGTAAATCAAAAATGTGTAACGTCATTCGTCATGAGTCAGCTGTAGCAAGGTTATGAAACAAGGCAGTATATGTGATCACATTTATAAATGATAAACACAAATGGGTTAAAAAAATGCAAGTACTAGAACAGGTATAATAAGTAACAGGTTTAGTATGTATCATGAAAAACTTCTCCTGGAAAAAAATACAAAATGGATTATTGACTTGAAAGAAGAAACGCACACTATGCTGAAAAGTAGTGAACTTCGAATTAACAAGTAGTGAAATGTGTATAAACATGTGTTCCATAGCTGTCCTTTCCAAAACTTTCCGTCATCCTACTATGCAATATAACACTTGCTGTCAAAACAAACTGCAACAAATACTTAAATAACTACGTAGCATAAATACATAACTTCAACATTATCCTCATCTGTAAAGAAAAAACTTCATTATCAATCACTTCATTATCCATATTATCATAACTTTATTATTATCATCACCTGTAAAGAAAAATTTCATTATTCATAATATCATATTCTTCATCATTATTCATCAGTATTCATTATCATCTGCAAAAAGATCACTTCATTACTCATTATACAACTATTCCTTATCTCTAGCATATTTCATCACTAAAACTAAGATGTGCAGTTCTGTCCGACAGCCTGCATCAATCACCTCGTATTCTGAAAGAAAAATTAGTTAAGACTGCTATTCTACGATGAGTATAGTATATTCTTGTTAATGCTTGTTAATCCTGATCCATTTACTCTTCCTCATAAAGTTATTGCATCTTCTATCGTTTATTCCGTAGGTGAAATTCCCATTTCTGTTGAATTTATTTCTTACACGCATCATTTCTTTCTGAAATTGATGAACAGAGATTAACGTCTTGCATTTAAATCATATACCCACTAAATAATGACTGGTTTATGGTGACACAATTAACCATACAGCATAACATTACAGACAACGTAATACGTCAAAGACATTGACAGTGTTCAAAGCCAAAATGTACAGAGAATATCACAATGCAGCAGCAAAAAATGTAAAAGTCACGATGTTGAGATGTCATCAGGCCCAAAAAAAAAATGTCAAAGTCGACTGGTGTGTGTTATATCTTAACAATTTCACAGTGCATATAGACAAAACTGGAATACAATCGTACTTAAAAAAGTGGAAAATGTGCATGGTCTGATGTGTAACGACAAGAAAAGCGACCTGCTAACCTTACCTTGCCGGGCACTTGCCAAGAAAAAATACGATAATCATCAGTAATTAGTCAGGTGAATATAATTGCATTAGTAAATGGCATCATAGCATGTTACATCATAAAGTGATTTCATTCAATAAACGGTTTAATGTTTGAGACATGGTGATTGCCTTTCGATTTTCTGGTTCTCAAAGTTTCGACGTGTACAACATTGGGGTGAGGGATGCTGCGAATCCGATATGGACCTGCGTATAGAAGTTCAAATTTACTGCACTTACCTTTTAATTTGCTGGATAAATAGTGTGTACGTACTAATATTTTCTGTCCCACCGTGAAAGTCGCGGCGTGTAGAAACCTGTTTTTGCTGTCTTCTCCGGCGCTCTGCGGCACGTTTGATGTTGTTCAGCGCAATGTCAATTATTTCGTGGTGTCGTAAGCGACGAGATGTAGGAAAATTTACAAATTCTTTAATTTTGTTTGGAGGTTCAACGTTTTTCAGTATAACAGACGGAGATAGCATAGTGGATTCATTTGGAATGGAATTAATTACATCTTGGAATGAGAGTATGTATGTATCCCAATCAATATGTCTTTTGTGGCAGTATATTCGGCACAGCTTACCAATTTCTTTCATTAACCGTTCACAGGGGTTCGAAGAAGCGTGGTACTTGGGTATATAGATCGGAGAAATGTTTCTGGCTCGTAACATGCATGTCCATATGCTACTACGAAATTGAGATCCATTGTCAGAAATTACTTTCATCACATGCCCTACATGAAATAGAAAATGTTTTACAAATGCTTTCGAAACAGTTTTAGCAGTAGCTTTGCGTAACGGAGTGAAGGTAACAAATTTTGAAGTCAGCTCAACAGCGACAAAGATGTAGCAAAAACCTCTGTTAGTTCTCGGAATCGGACCAAAAATATCTACTGCGGCCATATGTCTTAATTTAACAGGTACAATGGGATATAAAGGAGGAATATGTGAAGTGGTGTCTGATTTAGCTTTCTGGCAAATTTTACAAGACGCTAAAGCTCGTCGTATACGTTTCTCCATGTTGGTAAAATAACAGTTCTGTCTCAGTATAAGAAAACATTTTCGTGCTCCGTAATGTGCGTAACTTAAATGAGTGTACCAGATTAATTTGTTAACAAGTTCGTCAGGGATGCATAATAACCAATTGTTGCTGTCAGGATGAGAACGGCGAAACAGAATGTCATTGCGTACAGTGTAGTGGTTCCTAATCGTAACATTTTTCCTATCTTGCCAAAGGTGTTTAATTTCTTTCCACACATTGTCTTTATTTTGTTCTTGTGCTATGTCCTGTAATGACGATGAAATAAAATTTTCAAATGCTACTTGCTGAATGTACATGACACTGAAATTTGATTTGCAGAAGTTGGTTGCTACGTCTTGCTGATTGTTGCCGAGAGAACGCGATAGTGCGTCTGCTATAACATTTTACGTACCGGGAATGTGAACTATTGTAAAATTAAATTCCTGTAAATAAAGTTTCCATCTGCTTAATCTGTCGTGAGTGAATTTGGCCGAAAGTAAAAATTGTATCGCTCTGTGGTCTGTGTACACGGTTGTATGTCTGCAATAAAGAAAGTGCCGAAATCTCGTAAAAGCCCATACAACACATAATGTTTCCAATTCTGTAACGGAATAATTTCGTTCAGCAGGTGACAAAATGCGGCTTGCAAATGCGATGTTTTTAACTACTGTAGAACCATCTTCTTCAATTTCCTGAAAAATATGTACACCTAAAGCTGTGTTGGAACTGTCGGTGGCAATGGAAAAATTTCTGGTAAGATCTGGGTGCGATAAAAGTGGAGCATTCAACAAGGCTTCTCTCAGGTTCACAAATTCAGAATGTGCTTGCTTATCCCAAGACCAAATACTGTTTTTACCTGTCAGTTGACATGATCTAGGTGTGTCTAAAGCAGAGTGATGAATAAATTTACGAAAAAAGTTAATTAAGCCCAAAAAACTGCGTAATTGCTTTTTTGTCGTAGGAACAGTAATGTCACGTAGAGCTTGAAGTTTTTCCGGATCAGGCGCAATGCCTTCTGCTGAAATTACGTGTCCAAGAAATTTTATAGAAGTTTTGCCAAAATGCGATTTACTGAGGTTAACTGTGAGTCCTTGTGCATGGAAAGTTTGTAACAGTTGTTCAAGAATCAGATTGTGATCAGACCAATTAGCTTCTGCAATAAGAATATCGTCTACGTACGTCGTAATTCTGTCCTTAAGTTCTGTCGGAAGTATTGTGTTCAAACCGCGAATAAAAGCTGCAGAAGAAATAGTTAAGCCAAATGGTAATTTACAAAATTGATAACAGTCGCCGAAACAGAGAAAAGCTGTATATTTTCTGCAATTTGGATGAAGTTGAATTTGCCAAAATCCCGATTTCAAATCTAATGTAGAATAAATAGCTGTACCATGAAATTTCTGTAAAAGTTCCTCTAGTGTCTGTGGTCGATCTGTTTCATTAATAATAATGTCATTAATGTGACGTGAATCAAGTACGAGGCGAAGTGAGCCATCTTTTTTCTTAACAATATGTAGCGGGTTTATGTACGGACTAACTGCTGGTTCTATAATTCCTTGATCAAGCATATCCTGCAATTCTTTTTTAACTTGTTCTCTGTGGATATACGGAATGGGATAATGTTTAGCTTTAAATGTATCGTGCTGTTTCACTTGAAATTCATACATAAAACCGGACATAGTACCAGGAACATTGTCGAAAATTGGAGCTTGCTGTAAAAGAATTTCGTGTAAGTGCGTTCGTTCGTCGTCTGTAGTTGCACTGCTCTCTTTAACCTTATCAGAAATCAATTGCATTACGTCGTAGTCAGCTTCGTCTGGAGTATTATAGTTGTGTACGTACGTATCTGTGAACAATGTGGGATTACAGTCTATGTTACGTGTTGCGGAAATGACCTCTGTGCGGTTAATTGTTTGTTCTTCCGCAGATAAAGAGTGCTGAAATTCTAAAGCCAATTGTACATTTTCATCCTTTAACATTAAATAAGAATTTTTAAAATCGATAACTGCGTCGTGTTGTACCAGAAAATTCGTACCTAAAATTACGTCTGTTGTCAATAAAGGAACAATCCAAAAATTAGAGTGGAAAGTATGACCTCCAATACAAAATGATAAATGCGTCTGTAATTTAACGTCTACTCCTTTACTCGATACTGCTCCTTTCACTTTTATTTTGCCTAAAGGTAATGTCGGATAAGTATTCTCTTTGTTGCACTCGTTAAAAGTCTCCTCATTTATTACTGATATAGGTGATCCAGAATCAATTACTGCTGAGAATTTTGATGAACCAATTTTAATTTCGATGACAGGATGTGAAATAGTTTTATGAACAAATGGTCTTTCCAGCAAGAGACTGTCTCTGATATCGTCAAAAGTAATTACATTTTCGTGAACAACATTTTGCGTGTCAAACGTAGTGCTTGTGTTATTGGAAGATGCGTCCTGTACAGTATCTAGTCAGATTCTATCTGACGTGTTATTATTATTAGGAGGATTCTGTGGCATTTCGACTATTTGAACTGTCCTATTACTTCTTCCAGACGTATTACGCTCTGGATGGTACCTACTGTCGGGTTCATTCATGAGAATAGGTTCTTGTGTAAAATTTTGTTGCTGGTAAGACCGACTGTTATTATATGTACGCTGATAATTGTGTTCATCGTTTTTACGTCTGCCGTAATAGTCATTCCTATACGGTGCATTACGATAGGAATTGAAATACTGTCTTCTCTGTACGTAGTTGTTTCCTTGCTGCCGTACGTTACTATTTCTTGTATCAGGGACTATACGTGCACGCGGCGAAACATTAAAGCCTGGTTGACCTTGTGCATTCCATTGTTGGTTAGGTATGCTAACCGGCTGGTTTTGATGTTGTTGTTGTGAAATACCTCTATTGTTACTAAAGTGTGGTTCCTGTTGCTGAAAATTTTGACGATATTGATAATTAGAATTTTGGCTGTTATTAGAGTTTTGGTAGTTGTCGTTCCTAAAGCGTCTGTTATCTTTCCTATTGAAATTACGTGTCTGATCATAATTGCTGTACTTTTGTTGACCTTGGTTATTATAAGAAAAATTTTTGTTTACAAAAGAATAATCGGATTGTTGTACTTCTAAAAGCTGCAACAGATTCCTGAATGCTGATATGTTTTCTTTTTGCTGACCAGTTAAAAGTGACACTCGTAATGACCGTGGTAATTTAGAGATGCATAATTGTATAAGTGCGGATTCACTGTACGGTTCACTTAGGTACTGGTTTTGTTGTACCATGTGCTCAAAAAATTGCGTTACACTGGGAAAATTTGAGTTTTCATGGTTTGGCAAACTAATTAGTTGGTCTTTAATTCCGCGCTGTGTCGTCTTCGACCAGTACGCTGACAGAAAAGCATTCTGAAATTCCTCTACTGAGTAGCATTGCCTCGCGATCAGTCTCATACGAGTTGCCGGTTCGCCTTCCAAAAAGCTGCAAATAAATTCAAGTTTATGCGTAACAGGCCAAGTCGGTGGAAGAGCAAAGCTAAATTGTTGAATCCAATCCAGTGGGTGAATCTGCGTTCTATCGTTTTTAAATACTTTAAACTTTCTCACTGACAGAAAATGTTTGTAATCGAAATTATCATCTCTGTGTGATGCAACAGGTTCTGGATTGTAAGAGTATCTATTGAACTGTGGTTGTTCGGAATCTAAGTCCCATACTCTCTGTAGATTACTCAAATTATACGCGCTGCGTGAGTCTGACAAATGTTCATAAAGTGGCGTCTGTTGTGATATGTTATTAACTGAAATGTTTTTCATCTGTGTTACTTCTTGTTGTAAATTTGACAACTTCCTGCGTAACGTGTTGTTAGATGAATCGATCTCATTAATTGTCTGCTGTAAATTCTGAAATTCTGGTGTTTGGTTAAAGGAAACCGGTGCAGTATCGTCTGATTTATTATCATTATTACTTTCAATAGCATCAATACGACTGGCTAATTCATCATATTTTTCAGTCAGTATTTTTGCCTGATCATCGGTTTTAGAATCGGACGCATTAATCTGTTTTTGCAACTTACGTGTAGTTTCGCTCAGTTTTTTAACATCAGCTTTGATGACATCGCAATCCTGTGTTAGTTCTAATTGTTCGAATCTGTCTGTCACTGTTTGAATATTTACTGTGTGTGTATCTGTTTTTGATTTAAGATCAGAAATTTCATCCCGTAATTCCGTGTTCAACTGTTCTATGGTATTAATTTTGTCGGACACTGTAGTAATATTATTGTCTACATACGTCTTCGCTTTCACTAACATTTTACGTTTGTCTTCTTGTCTTTGTGCAGTGATTGTTTCCATGACTTGTCGTTTTACTTTGTTTTGATCTTGAATAAATTTGCGGAAATGCGTATCACTGTTTTGTATGTGGAGATTAAAGCGTTCGTCAATCTGAGTGTTCTGTTGGTCGAATTTCGCGTCGATCTTTTCATCCATTGTGCGCGAAAGTTCTGCTGTCATTGGTTTAAACTCGTCGCGTAATTGTGTAGCTTTTTCAGAGCATTGTTTAGCGACTCCGCTAATTTCGTCTCTGAGTGTTTCTGTTGCGGCTGTTTGCATTTCCCTTAATTCTTGCGCAACAGACTTAATTTCTTCGCTATTTTTTTGTGAACAAGCCTCAATTTCCACGCGCAACTGTTCCTTAGTGTCATGACACTGCACGGCAACAGCTCTAATTTGTTCACTAAGCTGTCTGGAATTGTCTTCTAATTTTTCGTTTAACTGTCTGGAATTGTCGTCTAATTTTTTATTTAACTGTCTGGAATTGTCGTCTAATTTTTCATTTAACTGTCTGGAATTGTCGTCTAATTTTTCGTTTAACTGTCTGGAATTGTCGTCTAATTTTTCGTTAAGGCTGTCTTGTTTTTCATTAATTTCATTAAATTTTTTGTTCTGTTCACTAAATTGTTGTTGTAGCAATCTTGCTATAATTTGTTCAAAGCCAAAGTTAGCGTGCTGTTTACTGGTGGATCTGGAACTTTCTCGCTTACTGTAACCATTTGGTTATTCTGAGATTTAGAAAAAGGTTTGTCAGTCGGATGTACACTGTCAGACATTATTTCGGAATTAAATGGATCCGTCGTACTCTCACTACACTGACCATTTTCATTCGAAAAATTTGTTTGTATGTTACTCGAATTTTCCAAACCGGTTGTACTAAGCTGGGTAGCGCTCATTACTATAGCCCGCTCCGCGTCATCAATTGTCGTCAAGTTAACAGACGAGACAATTGAGTTCGTTTGTTCATCATTAAGGTAAAAGTCATCACTAGTGGTTGGAACGCATTGATTGTTAGTGAACGCAGGATTGTCATCATTACACTGCGTGTCACATGTCCTATCGGTAAAGTCGTTTAAGTCGGTAAATTCATTCATAATACCTCGCGATACACTATTCACAGTCTTTCGCGGCATTTTTACAATAGTCACTAATATTCACAAAACAAATAAGCACAAATGCAACAACAACACACAAATACAACAGAGCAACGAATTGCCGTTGACCTGTAGAAAGAAAGTCACAAGATTAGTAAAAGCGTTGCGCCAAATCCTAATTATATCTAAGCAAATAAGAGCAGATATCTGACTGTTTTTCAAAAGACTCTCAACGAAATACGATCCTGGACTGGGTGTCGCCAAGTGTAACCTCCCCAGAAAAATTTAAAAAGAAAAAAGACAATACTTAATAAAAATGGGAGCGAAGCGTAACCTCCCTAGCAATTAAATTTAATGACAATAAATGTGAAATTCGCAATCTGACTCTGGTGTAAGCTCCCACAAAAATAATGAAAAACAATTCAGTGTTAATGAAATCTCAGTGATAATGATAATTCAATTAAACCGAAATATCGGTCTTTGGCCCTGTGCAAAAATCAGAATTAAATTCTTACCTCATTGTAACTGCTAGTCAAATTTCTGCTCTTATTCTTGTGCACGGCTTGGAGGAACTGCATTGCAAATAATAATATTCCTTTTTTTTTTGTAATTTAAGTGAAACTTTTCTTTAAGGGAAGTGGAACGAAATCGTTAATTCAATTAAATAATTTTTTTTTTGTAAAATGCTTTGAAATCAAAATTATTATTGGGACACTTGTTGGAAATTAATTACAATAAATAAACTTTACATTATCTGATGATTACCTTAATTAACAATATACCTCATTCAGGATCTTGACCAGTGTTGCCGACAGACTACATCACACAACCGCACTGGGCTGCTACTACTGACCGACTGCTCTGCATGACGATTACAACTGAACTGCTCGACGACTACTACTGTACTGCACTACATGACGACTACTGCTCAACTCGACGAGTACTGCCCAACTGCACTACTACTACAGTACTGCACCACGATTACAACCGAACTGCTCGCAACACTCGCGCGGTCAAGCGCAGACTCACCACGATTATAGGCTCTCTGGTCAAAGATTTTAACGTGCCTCACCATCGCTGCTATGTTACATACGTGTTTCAATTTATCGATGGCGATCTAAATGGTGCAATGTATGCTGATTTCCTACGTAATGTTCTACCGATGTTACTACAAGATGTTTCAGTGCATGACAGAATGGCGATGTACTTGCAACATGATGGATGTCCGGCACATAGGCCGCGCGCGTTTGAAGCGGTATTGAATAGCATATTTCATGACAAGTGGATTGGTCGTCGAAGCCCGCACGTTCACCGGATCTGGCGTCCTCGGATTTCTTTCTGTGGGGAAAGTTGAAGATATTTGCGTCATGATCCACTCACAACGCCTGACAACATGCGTCAGCGCATTGTCAATGTATGTGCTAACGTTACGGAAGGCGAGCTACTCGCTGTTGAGAGGAATGTCGTTACACGTATTGCCAAATGCATTGAGGTTGACGGACATCAGTTTCAGCATTTATTGCATTAATGTTGTATTTACAGGTAATCACGCTGTAACCGCATGCGTTCTCACAAATGATAAGTTCACAATGGTACATGTATCACATTGGAACAACCGAAAGAAAATGTTAAAACGTACCTACGTTCTGTATTTTAATTTAAAAAACCTACCTGTTACCAATTGTTCGTCTAAAATTGTGAGCAATATGTTTGTGACCATTACAGCGCCATCTATCACAAAGCGAAAAAAGTGGTCCAACTAAAACATTCATACTTTTTTACGTAATAGACGAATATGTAATAAAAATGAGGGTTCCTATTTAAAAAACGCAGTTGATATCCGTTTGACCTATGGCAGCGCCATCTAGTGAGCCAACCATAGCGCCGTCTGGTTTCCCCCCTTCAAGCTAGACAAGTTTCGTTCTTTGTAGTTTTTCGTTTGACGCTTATCTCGTGAGACATTTGGCCCGGTCGCGATCAATGGACCACCCTGTATACACCAGATGGCATATCAGTAAGGATATAAAGGCCCTCTGAATAGGATTGGAGAGAAGAGAAGTTTGTGGCACAACTTGACTAGAAGAAGGAATTCGTTGGTAGGACATGTTCTGATGCGTAAAGGGATCACCAATTTAGTATTGGAGGGCAGCGTGGAGGGTAAAAATTGTAGAGGGAGACCAAGAGATGAATACATTAAGCACATTCAGAAGGATGTAGGTTGCAGTAGGTACTGGGAGATAAGAAGCTTGCACAGGATAGAGTAGCATGGAGAGCTGCATCAAACCAATCTCAGGACTGAAGACCACAACAACAACATAAAGGCACTCGAGTAATCGAGTGCAATGTTGTGACAAAATTTCAAAGTAGTCCGTAAATAACTTTGTGAATTTTGATATTTTGAAGAAAGGAAAATCTACGTTTGTAGTTACGTGTAAACAAAAAGTGAATGTTCGTGATCGCTTTGGCCGAACGCTTTGAAATTTTGACACAACTTCCAATAGACTACGCGTATGTTTTTATTTACCAGTAGTATAGGCGTAGGTAGGGGACTACACATCTTTTTGTCTTAAAAATATTTCCACATGTTTCTCACTTAAAAAGTGTTTACACATACTTCTCACTTAAAAATATTTCCACGTACTTCTCACTTAAAAATATTTCCACATATTTTTCTCTTACAAATATTTTTGTCTTATAAAATTTCTACTTAAATGTTCTCTTACAAATATTTCCTCATACCTTCCGCTTTAAACAATTTCTTTTTGAATTCCTGTTAAGAAATTTCCTGTTAAATTTCAGTTAGAAACCTTTATCGATAAACCTACTTTCACTATTTCCACACGTTTTCCACTTAAAAATATTTCCACAGAGTTTCTGCATAAAAAATATTTCCACAGAGTTTCCGCATAAAAATTTCCCACATCTTTTTCACTTTAAATTTTTAAAACATTTTACGTAAAAGTGGTCGGCTGTTTAAACCCTCAACATTTTGCGTAAAAAAATGGCGAGCACTTTATGGCGGGCACTTTATGGCGAAATCTTGGAGACAGTAGGGCGGCCTTCTAAACAGCATATTATTGGGCAAAAGATGGCGACACTTTTAGACGGGCACTTTTTGGCGAGCACTTTTTTGTGAAATCTTGACGACCTTACGGGAAAAGTATTCGGGTCTTTGAGCCAGCATCTTTTTGGTCAAAAGATCGAGGAAACTGTATTGTGAGTGCTTTTTGGAAACCACTTTCTGACGGCCGCTTTTTGCGACTTCCAAGCAGCGCTCAGTCCTCGCTCGGCGGGCACATTTTTGTGATCGCTTTCTGGCGGCCGCTTTCTTGTGGTCACCTTTCGGTGAGCACATTTTTGCAATGATTATTTTGCAAAGACAAGACACGAAAATTTTAAAGGGTGTTTACCCTTTAAAATCATACTGTTATGATGTTCTTGTAAGTCACCTCAATTATTTCCTCGTTGATAGGTACCACTTTAATTATCTCTTTATTATCATCCATCAGCAGCTCGTACCAACGGGTTGGGTTGCGTTGTTTTGGGGGAGGAGACCAAACAGAAAGGTCATCGGTCTCATCGGATTAAGGAAGGATGGGAAGGGAAGTCAGTCGTGCTCTTTCGAGGAACCATCCCGGCATTTGCCTGAAGCTATTTAGGGATATCACGGAAAACCTAAATCCGGCAGGACGTAGGATTGAACCATTGTCCTCCCGAATGCGAATGCAGTGTGCTAACCTGTGCGCTACCTCGCTCGTTCGTACCAACGCTCAGTGTCATCAACGCGTTCTGTAAACTCTGCTTCCATTTATATATTCCGTCATTCTCTACTAGAACCATACGTTTGTCGTAGTTAAAGTTAAATTTCTTACCTATAGCTTTATTTACAAAGTTCTTTGTTTTCTTGTCTCTCGTAATCATATCGTTGTTTATGATGACTTTGTCTTTCGAGCCGTGCACTAGCTCAGGCATCGTTTTCATATTCAAACCTTTAGGATTACGGTGGCTGACAGTGAAACCTTTAATTTCCGTAATTCTTTTGCCTTCATATGTTTTGTACGCATAACTCTTTGGTCCGGTACTTATCCATTCAACACCATAATGGTCGTTACCAAACTCGTCAGTCCGCTCGCCCAGCACACAACCTGTTTTCACGGTGTTCGTGCCATCAACTTTGTAAACAACAATGTCTGTGTCGTAGTACACAATTTTATAGCCAGATCTATCGAGCATACCATACAGCCTCAATCTAGCATTGATTGTTGTGAAGTCGGCCACAAATATGTTTTTGCTAGTGCTATCTTCGACGTAGAAGTCATCGTAGCGGTAGGTCACCTCGATTATTTACTTAGCTTCACATTAGTTATCTCTAATTAGTCGTCGAGTAGCAGCTGGTACTATCGCTCAATGTTGTCTATTAATTTTGTTTGTGACAAGTTCTGTCCGTCGCTGAATTTTTCCAAGAGGGAATTGAGGAATATTTTGGCAACAGCTCGCCTAGCAGCATTGGGTTCTATATTGTTAATGTCGAGCGCTATATCGTGCTTTTCCTCGATAACTCGCTCGTACTCTTCTTAGACTTGTAATCAGCTTCCCAGGGGCTATTTTCTAGTTTGATCTTCATGAAGGTTTTAACGTGGTCTCTTATACTTATTGAAGAGGTCCGGAAAATACTCTTTTTTCAACTGTTTCAAGCCGAATGTCTTGGGAAACGTCGGAAGCCCACCTATGCTATCGACTACTCTGAGTCTTAGTGAAGGTATTTTCAGCGCCTTAATCTTCGTTCCTTGGAAAATTGTTTTGATATTAATGCCATTACTGACACAATACTGCAAAATGATGTACCTATCATAGGCCTTTGCATTTTATGCTGTACACGTATAGCCGCTGTTGTCGCGTGATGTCAACAATTGACAAAAATCATTGTTATTTCTAAACTCATATCTGTTTCCTTTAAAGTCGTGCACTGCCACAAAGTTTGGCGTGTGTATTCCTGTGTCTTACTCTGCCTCGAAATCGAAAAGTAGTACTTTTCTGTGTAAGTGCATGTTATAAGCCGGTTAATGCCGCTTCCATTATAAGTATAAAAATCATCACAGTAACCACCGCATCTTTTTCTTCTTGGCGTGTAGCATTTGTGTTCACTTATCTTCACTCATTCTTCGCCAAGTTACGGCAATCAGAGATACCACAGTTGTGTCCGCTGAGGTTTCTTCTGCATATATTTTTACACTTTTCGCACTTGTAAACTTTTTCACAAACTCGTTTGTGGTTGTGATTCTTGAAGTTTTCCCGGCGGAAGTTTTCGGGCGTGCACTCGGGACAGCGACAATTCTTCTTGCGATGTTTCGGCTACAAACCTCCCAGCCATCTTCAAGGCGAGTCAGAGACCGAGTTCATAGCGTTTGCGCGTGCCTATTTATGCGGAGAGTCACGTAATACAAAGCTGTTGAGGATTGAAAGCGCATGCGTCAAAGATATCAAAAATGGTTCAAATGGCTCTGAGCACTATGGGACTTAACTGCGGTGGTCATCAGTCCCCTAGAACTTAGAACTACTTAAACCTAACTAACCTAAGGACATCACACACATCCATGGCCGAGGCAGGATTCGAACCTGCGACCGTAGCGGTCACGCGGTTCCAGACTGTAGCGCCTAGAAACGCACGGCCACTCCGGCCGGCTCAAAGATATCAAAGTCGCCACTACTGCGCTAGACATAGATAAGATGTATATAGCAAAGATAAACATATAAGCGCATAGTGCAAACAAAATAGTGCTGCTGCGAATCCACCGTGCTTGTAAATAAACAATTAATCTTTAAAAGTGGTAACATCTGTCGGAAGTGAAGATGCAGAAATTCTTTCCGAACGAAGGTGTGAAATAAGCGGCTTCCAAGCATTGTGAAGATGAAATCCTTCGTCACGGTTTAGCAGGTTGTCGGCTAGTTGTATTTCTATAGCTTCCTTAACAACTGAGTCCCAGAAAGATGAAGCAATAGTTAAAATCTTAACATCTTTATAATCCATGGCATGGCCAGTAGAAATGCAATGTTCGGCAACTGCTGATTTGTTGGACTGAAGAAGACGTGTGCACCGCTGGTGTTCGACGCATCGTTCCTGTACGGTTCGCGTGGTTTGCCCTGTGTAACGTTTGCCACACTCACAAGGGATTTCATAAACTCCCGCCTTTCGCAAGAGCATCCTTAACGGATCCCAGCAAGGCTGCAGTCTTTGCTGGTGGGCGGAATATCACATCCACTTTATGTTTCTTCAAGATTCTAGCGATTTTAGAAGAAACATTACCCACGTATTGGAGAAAGGCTGTAGATTTCACTTACCTTTCCACTTCCTCATCCTTTTCCTGTGATTTTTCTGCAGTTTTTATTTGCAGGGCTTTCTTAATCTGCTGTTGCGAATAGCCATTTCTCCTAAAAACTGCCTCCAGGTGTACAAGCTCATCCTGCAGGCTGTCAACATCAGACACTACATGAGCCCTGTGGACCAAAGTTTTCACAACACTCATAATTTGCGACGGATGGTGGCAGCTAGACGCCTGCAAATACAGGTGTGTGTGGGCTTACGGTATACGCAATGACCTAGGGATCCATTTTCTTTCCGGCGAACCAGCACATCCAGAAACGGTAAACAGCCATTCTTCTCTTGCTCCATAGTGAACTTGATGTTTCCGTGAATGGAACTGAGATGTTCCAAAAAGTTTATCCTCTCCGTGGGGCCACACTATAAAAGTGTCATCCACATAAGTTAACCAAACTTGAACGCACCATTGTGTCATAAGAAGCTTAGTGACTTAGAATAAGGACGTTTATACTCAATTACAAACGCCAGCAGCGTAAATACAATGACATAAAACATCTCTAGTGTCCAATGGCGAGTTTAAAATTCTTTTACCAGGTAGATATAACAGAGTGCTGAATTACGAGGACTATGCAGTGAAGTTGATATATAAAGGTTACAAGAGTGTCG
Organism: Schistocerca cancellata; assembly: GCF_023864275.1. Classification (NCBI taxonomy): domain Eukaryota; kingdom Metazoa; phylum Arthropoda; class Insecta; order Orthoptera; family Acrididae; genus Schistocerca; species Schistocerca cancellata. The sequence goes on from NC_064626.1 coordinate 1,156,864,700, forward strand.
ATGGCTGGTCCTACGACCTACTCACTCTGACTTTGCAGGCAATTTCCCTCACGCATAACTAAGATACTGTGATGTTACTATTATAGAAAAATAAATTACAAACTTAGGAATAGAAGTAGTGAACGGCAATGATTTTTCAATAACTCTATATGTAAAAATGCACGTCAAATTTCGCGTTGAATATATGAACATATCCATTACCACTGTTAACTGTCACTCCCCAAAACAATTTTTAGATTTCTTATCTTATTTCGTCAGTTATATAAATGGAAATAACAGTAGAACTAATACTCCATCACATCACTGTAACATCAATTAACATGCATCATTTGAGACATACGATACTTTAATAAACATAAACATGTTGCATAGTTTTAAAAATGTAAGTTAAATGTGGAAGTTTTTTTACCAATTCAGGAGACAAAACTCAAGTGCTCAAACGTCGCAAACACATTACTACGCTTCATTTCTATAGTTATTCTTGCTTTATCTCATTAACCGCGCTTGATGTACGGTTTATCTCATTAAATGTAACGGCTAAGTCGTCCTCTCACTGTTTGGTGAAAAACTGAAGCAGATGTAAGGGCCAGCATATCAGTATAGTAGTACTCGAGATCGTCTAAACAGCGGTCTTTTTTATTACTCCAAACTGAACATGAACACTCACAACCACAAGAAAATTCCTTTTTTTTCTTTTTTGAAGATACAGGTTTCGGTCTGTTTGGACCATCTTCAGACCTACCACCATGACGGCGAAAGAAGCAGGCGCTATGTCTCCAAGAAGCAGTTAGCGCCTGCTCCTTTCACCGTCATGGTGGTAGGTCTGAAGATGGTCTAAAACAGACCGGACCGGTAAACTCATTAGGAAATAAGTTTCTTGCGGTTGTGACTGTTCATGTTCATTTTTAAATATTCATACAGTCCTCGAAAATGGAGTTGTAGCTCCAAAACGCGTTAAACAGCAATCACTAAATTAAAAATTTGTGTCTGACGATGGAATATTATTAATTAATAAAGCCCAATCAAGAAGTTACAGTCATCGACAGCCCACAAATGGTTCAAATGGCTCTGAGCACTATGGGACTTAACTTCTGAGGTCATCAGTCCCCTAGAACTTAGAACTACTTAAACCTAACTAACCTAAGGACATCACACACATCCGCGGTCGCGCGGTTCCAGACTGTAGCGTCTAGAACCGCTCGGCCGCTCCGGCCGGCTCGACAGCCCTCAAATTGTTAACAACCTTAAAAAATCCTTTTTTCTACATCCCACAGTTTTCGAGTGCCGAAATTCGTGGTGTTATATCTGTGGAAGATACGGTCTGGTGGTCTGGGCTCGATAGTGACCAATTCAATATGCTGCCAAGCTGCTGTTGTACAATGTGTGTGTGTGTGTGTGTGTGTGTGTTTGTGTGTGTGTGTTTGTGTGTGTGTGTACGTGTATGTTTGTGTGTGTTTGTTTGCGAACGTGTTGCCTATAGCGTCACAGCAGCGAGCGAGTGCAGCAAACTAGAAACGAAGGCCGAGCTCTACTCTGCGTTGGATACACGGGGGCTGCCGTCAGCTGTTACGTTACATGCCCTTGTTCTCTTGTCCCGTACAATGTTTGTGTCAAACAGTCGAAAGTGACACGAGTGCAGACCGTGTAGTAGTATATCAACACCATTACCGCCATACACTTCAAGCGTGCTGACATGTATTTGAGAAGTCACATACACCAACTGCTCCACTGAACAATGCACTGCGCTACAGTTACGTAATTAACATCGATCATAATTATATTTTTCTTAACATGTTTGTTTGCATGGCCTTTTCCATCAGCTGGTTACTAGAATTAAATATTTCTTTCACTTTCCTTCATAAAACGTTTGAGTTGTTTCTCTGTTGCTATTTATGTATTAAAAACTGTAGGCTTTATAAAATTGGCACACATTTTACTTACGATATCTCTGCCTCCCGTTACGTGTTATGAAGTCCTGTATTTTTTCCTTAGCTGTTATCGAAGTTTGAATCGTGTAAAAACAGTGTGTGTACACTTTTTGCAGTTTTTCTCTTTTCACTGAGCCTCTCTGTCTTAGGTATTTTTCCACATTTGTCATGTTTCGAATTCGTTTCCTTTTACTATTGAATATAAGGTGCTTTAAAAAATCACCTAGCCAAACAAATTGCCATACACCATATAAATCGTCCCAGTCTATGGCCATGGTGCAGCAACCGTGGTATATTTTCAGTAGTGGAAAAAAAAGGGCCCAGGTTGCAACGACAGCAGTAACTTTAGTGACGCGTTTCGTCTTTTTGAGGCAGCTTCAGAATTTGCTTAGGAACTGCAGGTAATTCTGAGGATGCCTCAAAAAGGAGAAACACACCAACAAAATTTCTGCTGCCACTGCAACCTGGACTGTGTTTTTGTTTTCCTAAAGAAGAGGTGGCTTAAAGGGCCGGCAATTTGGAAGTCGAAGTGAGAGTGGGGATTAAAAATTATAGAGGAAGACCAATGCTTGAATACAGTAAGCAGCCTCAAATGGATGTAGGGTGCAGGAGAGGAGTAGAGTAGAAGAGAGTAGAGTGGAGAACTGTATCATACTAGTTTTCAGACTGAAGACGACGACAACAACAACAGTTAAACAAATTCTGGTGATGGACAGATTAGTCAATTATAAATGTACTCCAGCGGCACCTGATTCTATTGTCAAATTTCTGAGCTGCTGTGTGTGTGTGTGTGTGTGTGTGTGTGTGTGTAGAAAACAAAATCGCCTTGAATGTAATTGAGAACTCGTATTCTTTCGTATATAATTTTATGTTTCGAAAAAAGGAATCCGTAGAAGTGGTGGAGTATATTCTTACACTGTACACACGAGCAAAATAGTGTACAGCTGAAACATCAGTCTCAAATCACATAAAAATGGTTAATCTATTTTATATATTTCATGAGTAATCATTTTTTTGTTCTATAAGACAAAAAAATTTAAACTTTTCTAAACAACGTGGAGCTTGTAAACCTGTTCTTTTTATCACTACTGGTCTAATTTTTTATCTAATTAATCATCGTTGTATTAACAAGAGATACTGTAAGTCTTATGTCTGTAGCAGTCATAGTTTTTGAGAAAAGTGTACCAGAAGGTCAAAAAATGTAGTTCTGAGAAAAATGGTATTAAAGTTTTACGTGCAAGAAAGTAATGTACAATGTCATACAGACACACTTTTAAAACATTCCACGGCTATACTTGGCTCAGCTTCTTGATATTTATCTTCTTTTCTTCTTTTCTTTGATCTTCTGGCTATCCTGGCCTCCTTGGTAGCATTTCCTGCAGAAATATCAGCGTAACGTATACGGTCCATGTCAATCTTTTACAGTCCCCTTTCAGTATTGATACCATCCTTTGTTCCCAAGAGTCTTAATACATCAGTCTTCTTTGACACACCAGCATTGAAGCACATCACTGCATCATGAACACCAAATTTTAGTGTTTCTTTTCTAACGAAAACAGTTTTTGGTGGCCTTGTCCAAATGACAGAATTCAAACTTTCATTTGGGTTTTGAGGTTTTCCATGGAGACACTTTTTCAAGAGCTCTTGTTGGCTAAGGTCTCTGAAAATGGGTTTCACAGCTAGCAGGATTTTTTCTGGAGTTGAATGTTTGTGCTTATAGCTGGAAGATGTAGCTGGGTTGTTGAATTTGCACCAGCTGTCAGGTCCCCACGAACAAATTAATAACTCCGAATCTAATAATCAGATTTATATGAAACAAACGCCATTTTGTAGCAAAATAATTGGAGCATAGATTAAGACTAAAAACATTCGATTTTTTTGAACCTGTTCGCGACAGTGTCCCCTTAAATACAGCACAGTGCTTTATGGATTCAGTGAGATAAAAATAGTCTGCAAGGAACTATTAGGGGTTAATCATGTCATGTCGAAACCCTGACTGCTGCTTTCCCCCATTTCATTACGAAGCGCAAGTTGCTGCAGGCCCCACATGACCGAATTTCAAAGTATATGCCCACGAGTCATGGTATGCCTTGTGGGACTATCTTTGGCGAGATAAACGGAATGGCGACAGTAGTGTCTCTTGGAGATCTTTGTATCGGCGATATATCACAGCGTCGCCAGCTATTGTTTGAAAATTCGTTTTTGCATTGGTTACTCGAGGTAGAACATCTGTACTGGAAGGACACAGGTCAAGATGTTGCTGCACGCTGTAGTTGCTGAGATCGTATGATGCCCTTTCTCTTAGGAGGGGCACTGCTGCTATGACACTCCCAGTTAACCTATTACGAGTTGTACCACTTCCGATGATTCTTTCAAACATGGTAAATTCAAGAATTTTATTTATGTCCTGCAGTAATTTGTAGCGTGCCAGGGGAGGTGTTGGTGTCCTGTACAGAGAAGACACGGACCAGCAAAAAGCAAAACACTAGGATGTTACAACCATCCCCCTAAGCAATAAGTTCGAGGTGCTGTTCTGAACTGAAATCGAGACTGAGCCAGAGTTTTAGCCGAACCTAATCTAGATATGTGTGCTATTCTTACACGGACGAATTTATACGCACTCCTTGAGATATCTGCATCCGAAAAGCCTTGCCGAGCAACTGGTACCGACTGAACTAAAGTGGACAGTGTGCACACAAGGGGAACAAAAACGAGAATAAGAAAGAACATTGACAGCAGACAAAGCTTCTTTGTACTACCGTATAGAACTCAATTAGCTTTTTGTGTACGGCCGTCGATGCTCGTCATGCAGCAAACTAAGGAATAGGAGGACAAATGCAAAAAACTAGTAATTAACATGACGTCTCAGGATATGGGATCCTCCTGATTTCCTGCTGCTCCACCTGTATTTCTAAACTTCATAGAACACAGTTGGTAAAGAGAGTTGGTTGAAGACAGACGTTGTTCATAGTGGACCAGTAACTAGTCCATTTGTTTAAATTGAGCATTCATCTTCGACGAAATAATTGGTCAATATTTCCAGTCGTTTATTTGTGTTTGCCCGCAACCATAACCTATATTAATGTTTTATTGTTAACTACCTTAGCGAGCGCTTCTTTATTCGCGTAGGCTGTTATGGTCTGCTCACATTTCTTTTTTTATTTTTCTTTAATCGATTTTTATGTTTTTTCGCAAATTGCAACACGTTCTAAACCGTTCACGCTAATTAAAGGCCATGGAAGCATAGTCTTTTCCGAGTGTCTCCTGCTAAAAGGCAGTTCTGGTAGCAGAAGTACAAGGTTTTCATTAATCCCGCTTTTTGTGTTATTGTGGTGATATTTCCATAGAATATTTCATCCCCTAACACGTATTCCTTTTTGTCTAATTCAGAAACGAAATACCAGTTTTAACACATACAGTTTTTAAAAAATTTTAATATAATGCTCTGACTAAATCATCATGAAATATTTTCTCACAAAATTTTCGTCTCCTATTTCAGCGCAGTACGGGTTGATTTTCCAGAAACAGTGAAATGCATTTTTTTTAAATTTCTAACAGAGAAGTCAAATACAAATTTTCATAGATTTAGCTTCAAAAATGCGTGAATAATGAAATAGTTCCACAAAAACTTTGATCCTCGATTCCCTGTTTCATACCCTTAGGGGTGGAATTTACAAACACACTGAAAACTTAATTTTTTATTTGTAACCCAGATGTCAAATACCAATTTCCATATCTGTAGCTTTAAAACTACTTTAATAATTTGTTAACGAAGATTTATTTTCGTAAAAATATCCTCACCTTTTATTTTTCGCTCATAGGGTTTAAATTGAAAAATTCTGAAACATTTATTGCTTCATTTCTGACCGAGAAATGAAATACCAATTTTCGTAGGTCCAGCTTCAAAATTGCGTTAATAGCAACTTATTTTCAAAAAACATTTCATCCCCTCTTTAACCACCATAGGGATAGAATTTAGAAGAATCCCTTTTTATACAATGCCTACAGTATGTGCACAACCGTCTATCCAAATTTCAGGTTCCTATTCTTAGCGCTTTTGGCAGGGCGATGATGATTTAGTCAGAGCATCACCTTTTATATACATATACACTCCTGGAAATGGAAAAAAGAACACATTGACACCGGTGTGTCAGACCCACCATACTTGCTCCGGACACTGCGAGAGGGCTGTACAAGCAATGATCACACGCACGCACAGCGGACACACCAGGAGCCGCGGTGTTGGCCGTCGAATGGCGCTAGCTGCGCAGCATTTGTGCACCGCCGCCGTCAGTGTCAGCCAGTTTGCCGTGGCATACGGAGCTCCATCGCAGTCTTTAACACTGGTAGCATGCCGCGACAGCGTGGACGTGAACCGTATGTGCAGTTGACGGACTTTGAGCGAGGGCGTATAGTGGGCATGCGGGAGGCCGGGTGGACGTACCGCCGAATTGCTCAACACGTGGGGCGTGAGGTCTCCACAGTACATCGATGTTGTCGCCAGTGGTCGGCGGAAGGTGCACGTGCCCGTCGACCTGGGACCGGACCGCAGCGACGCACGGATGCACGCCAAGACCGTAGGATCCTACGCAGTGCCGTAGGGGACCGCACCGCCACTTCCCAGCAAATTAGGGACACTGTTGCTCCTGGGGTATCGGCGAGGACCATTCGCAACCGTCTCCATGAAGCTGGGCTACGGTCCCGCACACCGTTAGGCCGTCTTCCGCTCACGCCCCAACATCGTGAAGCCCGCCTCCAGTGGTGTCGCGACAGGCGTGAATGGAGGGACGAATGGAGACGTGTCGTCTTCAGCGATAAGAGTCGCTTCAGCCTTGGTGCCAATGATGGTCGTATGCGTGTTTGGCGCCGTGCAGGTGGGCGCCACAATCAGGACTGCATACGACCGAGACACACAGGGCCAACACCCGGCATCATGGTGTGGGGAGCGATCTCCTACACTGGCCGTACACCACTGGTGATCGTCGAGGGGACACTGAATAGTGCACGGTACATCCAAACCGTCATCGAACCCATCGTTCTACCATTCCTAGACCGGCAAAGGAACTTGCTGTTCCAACAGGACAATGCACGTCCGCATGTATCCCGTGCCACCCAACGTGCTCTAGAAGGTGTAAGTCAACTACCCTGGCCAGCAAGATCTCCGGATCTGTCCCCCATTGAGCATGTTTGGGACTGGATGAAGCGTCGTCTCACGCGGTCTGCACGTCCAGCACGAACGCTGGTCCAACTGAGGCGCCAGGTGGAAATGGCATGGCAAGCCGTTCCACAGGACTACATCCAGCATCTCTACGATCGTCTCCATGGGAGAATAGCAGCCTGCATTGCTGCGAAAGGTGGATATACACTGTACTAGTGCCGACATTGTGCATGCTCTGTTGCCTGTGTCTATGAGCCTGTGGTTCTGTCAGTGTGATCATGTGATGTGTCTGACCCCAGGAATGTGTCAATAAAGTTTCCCCTTCCTGGGACAATGAATTCACGGTGTTCTTATTTCAATTTCCAGGAGTGTATATGAAATGGGAAAATAATTTGCTAATTTTTATGGTTTGTGAAATGCTCCCAATGCCGTTTTTGGTTATTACTACAAAAATAGAGAAGAGAGGAGAGAAACGATTTGCGTTCGCACCAAGTACTTTTGTTCATTGGAACACAGTATATGTTCTAAAACCCTACTGTAAATCGACGTTAGTGATATGTGCCTGTAATTAAGCGGATTACTCCTACTTCCCTTTCGGGTATTGGTGTGACTTCAGGAATTTTCCAGTCTATAGGTGCGATTCTTTCTCTGATCGAGCCGTTGTATATAACTGCTAAATATGGAGCTATTGCATCAGCATACTCTGAGAGGAATCTGGCTGGTACACAATCTGGACCGGAGGTCTTGCCGTTATTAAGTGATTTAAGCTTCTTTGCTACACCGAGGATATCTACTTCTACGTTTTTCATCTTGGCAGTTGTTCTTGATTGGAATTCAGGAATGTTTACTTCGTCTTCTTTGGTGAAGGAGTTTTGGAAAACCGTGTTTAATAAGTCTGTCGTTAGTGACTTCACTGTTGCTATCGCTCAGTGAAGTTATTGATTGCGTCTTGTCACTGTTGTGCTTCATGTGTGACCAGAATCTCTTTGGGTTTTCTGCCAGATTCCGAGACAGTGTTTGATTGAGAAAATTATTGAAAGCATCTCACATTGAAGTACGCGCTATATTTCGAACATCTGGAAAACTTTGCCAATTTTAGGGAACTTGCGTCCTTTTAAATTTGTCATTCTTTTTTCGTTGTTTCTGCAACAGCAATCTGACCCGTTTTGTGTACCATGGGGAATCAATACCATCACTTATTAATTTATGTGGTATTTATCTCTCAATTGCCGTCGATAATATCTCTTTGAAGTTATTCCACATCTTTCCTATGCTTCCAAGATCAGAACGGAAGTGGTGGAGACTTTCTCTAAGGCGTTAAGAGCATTTTTATCAGCTTTTTTTAAATAGATTGCCTTTGTGTTTGTTTTAGATGGTTGTGGGTGTTACGGTATTCAGCCTAGCAGCAACTGCCTTGTGGTCGCTGATTCCTGTATACGTAATGATACTCCTTATTTGTCCAGGATTATTTGTTGCTGAGAGGTCAAGTATGCTTGCGCTACGATTTACGCTTCGAGTGGGCTGACGAACAAATTGTTCAAAATAATTTTGTAAGAATGCATTGAGTACAATTTCGGATGACGTTTTATTCCTGCTGCCTACTTTAAACGTTTGATTTTTCTAGCATATCGAGGGTAGATTGAAGTCACCACCGACAATAATTGTGTGAGTGGGGTACTTATTTGAAATGAGACTCAAGTTTTCTTTGAACTGTTCAGTTATATCTTCTGAGTCTGGGGGTCGGTAAAACGATACATTTAATAGTTTAGTCGATTGTCAAGTGTAACTTATACCAATACTATTTCGCAGAGACTGTTTACTTGAATTTCACAACAATGTAAACTACTTCTGACAGCAATACGTATTCCACTATCAGCCGAATTTAATGTATCCTTTCTGAACACTATTAGGTCGTTAGAAAAAATTTCGAATGAACTTATTTCCGGCTTTAGCCAGCTTTCAGTACCTACAAGCATTTGAGCTTCAATGCTTTCTCTTAGGCCTTGGAGCTCTGGTTCTTTCCCAACACAGCTACGACAGTTTACAACTACAATACCGATCGTTTCTAAAACTACCTGCCCTTTCTCCCCCCCCCCCCACCCTTTTAGGCGTATGCCGTTTCTGTGGTTTCCTGAGACCCTCTAACCTAAAAAGCTGCCCTGTCACTTCCACACAGCCGCCGCTACACGTATAGCCGCTTCCTGTGTCTACTGGACTCATGACCTATTAAGAGCGGTTGCAGGTTGCAGGCTGCCAACTGGCGTCCTAACCAGCACGCGGCTGTCACTGGCACCGAAGCTGAACCAGCTGCCATCAGAAGAACAACCCCTCCACCCTGTCCTTCAATGAGCTCTCTCTTGACACCACTGATATCGCAAAGGACGGTGTTTTAAGGTCAGTGGAATGCTTCCTACAGGACATCTGCCTCGGAGCTGTCCTTGAAGTAATCAATTTGTAACTGTTCGTTGTGTCACTGTGATGACAACTGCTGCTCAGATTCCTGCTGCAGGTGCAGAGCCATTCGATGAACACGATGGTCTTCCCTCTCGGCAGTGCCACGTGACCATACAGATCCCGGCATTCTTGCTACCGTACAGCGTGACCATCGCTGTCAGTAACCATGCACAGTGGGTACATTACGACAAAGATTTTTTTTATTTAAGACAAACCTGATTTTTATCCTCATAGATGCAGAAATACGCCTACCAAATTCCGTTTATGTCGCACAACTCATTCTTGGTGTGACGATGTTTCTGTCGTCAGTATATTTTGGAGACAGTGTGTTTCAACTACCTTGTACATGCAGAGAGGGTAATGTAATACCACATATTCATACCAACGTCGTTCAATAATGAATGCAACACATTTTTTTCTGAAAGCAGTTTGGTTTTATTCAGGATTCATATACACCGCATTATTCCCCATTCTCTTGGCTACTAAAGCCTATTTTTCAACATAATCTCCGTTCAATGCGACGACTTTACGCCACCTTATTGGGAGGACCTGTATGGGTACATGGTAACACTCTACTGATGGGCGTCAGAGCCAACGCCTTGATGCGCCAGTAACCTCCTCATCATACACGTACTGCTTCTCACGGAGTGCATCGCTCATTGCGCCAAAAAGAAGAAGAAGAAGAATCCGATGACATTCTGTGGGCTCCTATCTGATGCGCAGACTTGTGTGATGCCTTTCGTTGTCATTGAGAGGGAGGGGATCCTTAGCATTTTTGTGGCGACGTCCATGCAGAAGATGTCAGTTAGACTACATCTAGGCCAGGTACAGATTCCGAAATCAGATATTCGACTTTAAGGCATACCAAGGAGTTGACATAGACTCAAATCACAATTTGTAAATGATGAAGAATAAATTGAATTTTAAGAAACCATTCAGAGATATGAAGTGAGAAAAGAAGTGCGGTACGGAAGTAGTAGGGAATGAAAAGACACAGCCGAAGTTCTGTGAGGCTATAGATGGATAATGAACAGCTCAGTAGGCAGTTCAGGTGAAGAGTAATGCATATCTCTAAACGGGGCAGCCACAGAAATTGGCAAGAAAACCGTAGGTACAGGGAAGGCAACTCCGAAGAAACCATGGTTAACGGATGAAATCTTCAACTGATCGACGAAAGAAGGAAGTACAAGAATGATCAGATAAATCCAAGAATACAGAAATACAAGTCACTTAGGAATGAAATGAAAAAGAAGTGCAGGGATGCTTAAGCGGAATGGCTGCTTGAAAACCGTGAAGAGATCGAATAATAAATGATTATCCGAAAGACGGACTCATCATACAGGAAAGTCAAGGGAACCTTCGATTAAATTAAAAGCAAAGGCGGTAACATTAAGAGCGCAGTGGAAAGAGTTCACTGAGGGCGTCTATGAGGCGGAAGACTAGACTGATCTTATGACGTGATAGAAAAAGAAACAGGAGTCAACAAGGAAGAGAGGCGGCATCCTGTATTACTGACACAGAACCAGACTTCAAAAGAGCTGGGAAACGCTTAAGATCAAATAAGACAAAAGGGATAGATAATATTCCATCGTAATTTCTGAAATCACTGTGGAAGGTGGCAACTAAAGAACTATTCATGTTAGTGTTTAGAATGTGTGGCACTGGCAATAATCCATCACTTTCGGAAACATCATCCACACAATTCCGAAGATAGCAAAGCCGAGAGGTGCGAGAATTATCACTCAATCTACTTAACATCTCATGCATCCAAGTTGCTGACAAGAATAATACACAGAAGAATAATAGATAAGAAAATTGACGATCCATTACATAAAAATCAATCCGACGTTAAGAAAGGTGAAGGCACCAGAGGCAGTTCTGACAATGCGGTTGACAATCGAAACAAGAATGAAGAAAAAACGACACAATTCATAGGATTTGTCGACCTGGAAACATGTAAAACGGTGCAAGATATCTGATGCCAAGAAGGAACAATAACACTGGAAGACTAAGAAAGAAGTGTTCGGATTATAAATGGTGTAAGTCAGTGAGGTAGTCTTTCACCATCACTGCTCAATGAATGCACCGGAGAAATAATGTGGAAAATAAAAGAAATGTTAAAGAGTGGAATTAAAATTCAAGATGAAAGGATATCAATTATAAGATTCACTGATGACATTGCAATCCTCAGGGAAAGTGAAGAATTACAGGATGTGTTGAATGGAATGAAAAGTCTAATGAGTACACCGAATATGGACTGAGAGTAAACTGAAGCAGACGAAAGTAATGATAAGTAATAGAAATGATAGCAGCGAGAAACTTTACTTTAAAATTGTAGATCACGAAGTTAAGAAAAGTAGCCGCTGACGGACGGAGGCAAGTTCAGCATAAAATGCAGATTAACACTGGCAAATAGGGGCATTCCTAGCCAGGAGTTGTCCGCTAGTACCAAACATAGGTCTTAGTTTGAGGAAGAAATAACTGAGAGCGTACATTTGGAACACAGCATTGTATAGTGAGACATGGAGTTCGGGAAAAACGGGAACAAGAGAATCGAAGCCTTTGGGATATGGTCCTACAGAAGAATGGTGAAAATTAGTGGAGTGATAAGGTATGGAATGAAGAGGTTCTCCGCAGAATCGGTGAGGAAAGGAACATACGTAAAAAGTGTGAATTAGAATGGACGGATCGTAGGAGGACACGTTCCATGGCACTAGACGAGAGGTGGAGGATACATCCAGGGCATAACTGAGGACGTATTAAAAAAAAAAAAAAAAAAAGAATTTCTGGTTTTCTGCAAGAAGAAACTCAATGACTGTCATCTGTTACACACAGTATTTTAAAGGCTGCTTATAGCACCACCACCTACTGGAACACAATGAAGCTGTAGGGGGTGAAAATGGGATATTCCACGATGTAGCACAAAAGATTCCGCCTTTATTCAACCGGAATTGGCTAGATAAACAGTATTGCAAAGTACCTATTGGCCTCTCGTAGAGTAATCATGATGGAAGTGTTGATGAAAACTACATGAGACTGCACGTTCGAATAACGAGGAACTTTATGAATGCAAGACCCATTGTGTACACGATAATAGTAAAAGAAAAACAAGAAATGAAGCAACTACGCGAGCCGCGGGAGAGAGTACCCTCGACTGTCGAGCCGCCAGCCGCGCCAGGCCAGTGCAGAGTGATGCAAACCTCTCTACGCGATTACTGGTGCGATATTTCTGGCCGGAACGGCGCCGTGGAGAGGCGGGGAGACAGTTTAGATGAGTCCTCCCGCGCCGCTCGCGTTCGATCAGAGTGCTACTCGCGGCGCAAGAGGCCATCGCCGCCTTTATGGCGGGCGCCCTCTTCTGCAGAGAGGTCTATCGCTCAGGTGGCTCCGGCTCGCTCCCCGAGTAAGGCTTCCGGGCTGGCGATAGCTGTGTCTGTGTGTTGCCCCATGGGGAGATCTGCCGAGGCGCGCCGTGTGTCTCGCTAAGTAAAAGGAAACCATTACAATGGAGGACTGCAGAGCCAGTAAAATTTGATTTCGTTCAGCAGGGAGCTGCAAAAACTGGTGGAGGTGCATATGTAGTTCAAACATTGTAAAATTATAGTCCTTAGATGTTATACTGATAGTGTGTTGACACTCTTCCCAGGCTCCATTCGCGTATGAAAAAGGAAGAGAAATAATATGGTGTATTACGCGCCCTACGCCACCCGCCACAATGGCTTATGGAATATAGTCTGAGAATGTCTGTAGTCTGATTAACATTACTTGATAGTTGACCCTTGACGCGTTTTAGCTTGTTTCCTCCAATCAGAGCACTCAACGTCACGACCGAACGGTTCGCCGATGGCAGACAGCCACAACAATTGGTAAGTTCGCTCTTTTATCCGTCATTCTTTCTATCCTTTCTGCGTTATTTGATCCTAAGTCTTCCAAAGCTCTTCAGATTCTGATTCGGGTACTGGATCCCCCTATCTCTGCCCCGTCGACTCCTGTTTGTTTTCTGTTACGTCATCAGACAAGTCTTCCTCTCTTAGGGTCCTTGATTGTACTCTTTCCACCCATCTGGTCTCTGTGCTGCATCTGACAATGGAATACCCATTGCACTCTTAATGTTACAGCTATTGCTTTTAATTTTACCGAAGGTTACTTCACTTTTCTATATACTGAGTCCGTCCTTCGACGATCATTTACCGGCAAGGTAGCTCAGCGCTTTCGGTCAAAGGGTTAGTTGCTCTCTGTAATAAAAAACAAACTAAGTAAATGAATCAACGATGAACTTCAAGGGGTGTCATGGGACATCCGCCCCAACAAACGTAACGAACAATACCGTACAAAATAAGAAAATCCGGCACCGTAGCTCAGCGTGTTCGGTTAGAGGGTTTAGCTACCCTCTACAATAAAAAAAACTGATTGAATTGATCAACGAAGAACCTGAACAGGTGTCATGAGACGTCCGCCCCGTTCATATACAACGAACAAAATGAGATGAGCAAGTGATGCCTTACTTTTAGCCGGCACGGTAGCTCAGACTGTTCGGTCAGTGTGCTCCGTGCTCTCTGTAGTAAAAAAAAACTGAGTCAAAGAATCAACGCTCAATTTCAATGGATGTCTTGTGACGTCCGTCCGGACCAAAGGCAACGAACTACATCGAACAAAAATGAAAGAAAAAAAAGTGGTTAGCATGACGGATTGCCATCCTACGGGCCCGGGTTCGATTACCGGCTGGGTCGGGGATTTCTCCGCTCAGGGACTGGTTGTTGTCTTCATCATTTCAACCCCATCTGGCGCGCTGGTCGTTCAATGTGGCGTCGAATGTAGTAATACCTGCCCCAACGCTGCCGGACCTACTACGTAAGGGGTCTCCCGGCCAGTGACGCCAAACGCTCATTTCCATTTCCATAAGTCTGGCGCTTTTATTTCGTATTTCATCATACAAGACAACTAACCAAAAACAACACGTACACGTACCTATGCTAATGAAATACACGCTTCTTATACACAGCAATATCTAAACACTACTGGATACTCCCACCAGACGCGGTTCGGCGTCACATATACAGCTACCAAAACCACAGAGATCGGCTTACATTAGATAAGCTTTGCACGACATGACGAGAAACCGAGTTTTTAAAGGCTGTAATTCATCATTATGACTGGATGATCGCAGCCAAAAATATCTCAGGTTGACACAGTGTGTACTGCTGTGAGTTTATGAGACTGTCGTATAGAAATAGGTAGCACATCAATCGAAAAATGATGTAACGGATAGCGTAATAACCTGCCGAGTTGAAAGTCAGAAGTTCAAGTATGATCAAACTTCGATAATTTTCTTTTTACATCTAATCTAATAAAAAGAATTCGATTATCATTTTTTATTCAATTAAATGGTTTGGATGTACTTTTTTCTAATTCTTTGGCACATCATTTTCGTCATCGTACTGACATTTTTACGTCCTCTTTCTTTTACCTATCATTATTTTTTTCGTCTGGTGTCAGCCTGCGTCGCCTCTAATCTGCAACCAAGTACCGGCAATGACTGTTCATCAGTTGCTAACATGATAGCTTGTGTAGCCAGTGAGAGGACAGTTTCATGTAACTAATGAGTGTGAGAAATTGCAGTTTGCTTTTAACGCTGAAACTTAACATTTTCTGTCTTGAGTTTGTTCGCAGAGTTTAGCTTCGATATCCGTGAACAAAGCGATCGCGATTTTAATTCTGCCACAGATTGCACACATTTGCACATCAAGGGGCTGTGGTTAGCTTGGAACACGATTTTAAATTCAGGGCTGCAAAACGCGTCTCGTGCCGCATTTCCCGACTGGTCACTTAAAATCATGTGTTGACAGAGCGTCTCACGTTTGCGTCATATCTCTCGGCGGCCACTCGCAACGTTGATCCGCGTTACACATTAACAGCAGTTGCCAAGTGGCCTGTGCTTGTGTGTCACCACTTACCTGTAACCGAGTAGTAGCTGGCAGCCGATGGGGCAGCACTGTAGCGGCGAGTGACAGACGTCAACTATCAAGTAATGTTAACCCTGCTGGCCACAGCACCAGGCTCCTACGTCTGGACCACACGGTAGGCCTCAGAGGCCTACATGAGACATAATAATGAAAAACACTTAAATTATTTAAATTCCATGACAGGGGTTAGGGTATAATACATTAAATAACCTTGACTAAGCTGGCCGGGGTGGCCTAACGGTTCTAGGTGCTACAGTCTGGAACCGTGCGACCGCTACGGTCGCAGGTTCGAATCATGCCTCGGACATCGATGTGTGTGATGTCATTAGGTTAGTTAGGTTTAAGTAGTTCTAAGTTCTAGGGGACTCATGACCTCAGAAGTTAAGTCCCACAGTGCTCAGAGCCATTTGAACAATTAACCTTGACTAACATAAAACAAATATATGTTTCCTCAAAAAACAACAAAAGAAAAACAACCAAACCCTCAAAAATTAAACAATAGTATTCTAAATGTCATATAACTAAAAAAATTTATCATATTAGAAAATCATGTTCAGTTTCTTAGAACTAAAATCCGTATCACAAAATTCAGCGGATGTTTCTCATTTTTTTACAGGTATAATTTGGACAGTTTCTTTTGTGGTGCTCACCACACAGTGACAACTTACATAAATCCCAGTGCATTTTTTATTTTCTTGGTTTTTTATAGTCACTAAATTTTCAGTAAGTTCTTTTGGGAATAGTTCCTTGCTCAGTTTCTTCACGAGCTGCCTCTGCAGGTGGAGTCATGTTCAGTCATCTATAAATACTGTCCCGTAGGTGATGGGGAATTGGTGTGTCAAGCCTATCCTTCATCCAAGGTGCTGTAAGCTGTTCAGAAATGGTCAACGTAAAATCAAATCGCGACAATGGTTTTGTTCGATCGTTGTTTCTCTCTTTCTCCTTGTTTTTGTAAAAACTATGGAGCAACACAGTGTAGGCATTTATGCAAGCAATATTTGTCATGTTGTAAAAAACGCATACATTCCATCGCCGTGTTTTTCTGGCAGTGTTATAGTACTGACACACTTGATCAAACACGTCCACACCCGCTTTGGTTTCGTTGTAGTTGAGTCTCACATAGGTTTTTCTGGAATCTGGATGTACCGCATCATCTCCATGTATGGTTGAGACGATAGTAACCATTTTACTTTTCTTTGGTCTATATGAAACAGCTGTAACGGCTTCTCGGAATATGAGAAGCGACGTTCCAACTTTGAGGTCCTTGTACTTCATATCGATGAATTCCGGGCGGAATTCTCGATTGTTTTTCTTTATGGTCCCGATTTATGCCAGTTGGTGGGTTTTCAGCAAGTCAATGGCAAGAGGAGTACCAGTAAGCCAGTAACCCCCGGTGATATTACGATAAGTACCTTAAACTGGTTTGGTAAGTAGTTTGGTAAAATAAACAGCAGCAGGTACACCAGGTGGTGTGGAGCCATTACCCAAGTATGGAATAGCATTTATTAGATATCGAGTTGCTTGATCGCCAAGTGTTATGGTCTTGATCCTGTATTTATTAGGCTTGCTAGGTGCATACATTTTGAATGGACACTTACCCCTAAAACACTCTATCTGTTCATCTATAGTAAGGTGCGAACTTGGTTGATATTTGACCTTACATTTTCAATTAGAATATTCCAAATTTCAGAGACTGACGCAAATCTGTCTATCTTTCGTCTTTCTTCTCGCGTCTGGGAATCGTCAAATTGTAAGTTGCTATTAATAAAAACAAAACGGTTGCGAGACAGTGTAGCTCGTAATCTATCTCCACTTATCGTGCGGTCATACAGCCGTTTGATGGGGACATGATTGTTTTTCGTGGCTCCAAACAGAACAAGAAGACCAACAAAGCTTCCAGCTCTTCTCCAACAACTGGTCTGAGGGGAGGCTTGCATTTCTTCGCTGCTGAAAAATGCATTTTTTTCTTGTCCATCTTTTAATTAGAGTGTTTCACTATAATATGCATTAGGAAATGTGTGAAAAATGCTCTGAAGCCTTCAACAGGCGTCTTAGCACCAGCAGCGGGCAAAGGGTCTTCACTTCTAGAGGTACTCTATTTTTTTTTTTTTTTGTGTCTTCGTCGCAGTCGTTATCATGGGCCTGGTTTCCAAACTGTGAAGCCATTCTTCCCTTTAACCTCTGCTCCGTGGATGTAAATTTGCAAGCGCTCAGCTTCCTCTTCCACTACCATTCTTTCAACTTCAGCAGCAACACGTGGTTTACTCTTTACCTGAAGATTACATCCTGTCTTCCTCTTCCTGCGTGGTTGTAAAGGTTTTGAAGACGATGAAGTGTCCTTTTTGGAAGTTCCGGATATGACTTGTCGTCGCACAGTCTCTCCAACTGCTTCTTCATCATCTGAAGGGATGAATTCAGGATCGTCATCTGAAGAGTGTTCTGATTCCGAATTGGAACCTTCTTGTACTTCAGTATCACAATCTCCTTCCGCTAGAAGTGATTGAACTTCAGAGGCACGGTTATCATCTGACAAAGGTTTCGGCAATTCTGCTAACATTTCATCATCTGTGTAGAATCGCTTTTCACCCTTAGCATCAATTCTGAAAGTAGTAGGAACACCTGCATTGGAAGACAGCATAAGTAATCAACTGATAGAATGGAAAAACTAAGGATTCTATCTATTGAAAGAAGACGTGTATTATTATAGTCTACAAATGGTTCAAATGGCTCTGAGCACTATGGGACTTAACATCTGTGGTCATCAGTCCCCTAGAACTTAGAACTACTTAAACCTAACTAACCTAAGGACATCACACACATCCATGCCCGAGGCAGGAGTCGAACCTGCGACCGTAGCAGTCCCGTGGTTCCGGACTGAGCGCCTAGAACCGCTAGACCACCATGGCCGGCTATAGTCTACAGGAAAGAAAAAAACAAGTCAAAAGAGGGACACTGTAAGATAAAATACGGACCACCGACAAGCTCACCAAGGCCTCGGAGACCTAGATACTGACATATGTTCAACACCATAGGCCTCGCAGGCCTAGGGACAATTTGGATCCAAGCCACACCATATACCTCCCGAGCCTAGGGACAATTTACATGTAAGCCACACCAGTGCTCTCGGAGGCCTAGTTGTTTACCTGAACTGGCCGACAGGAACGGAAGTGTTGTGCACGGCACACTAGCTGAGAGACAACTAACTAGAGGAGGCTTACACGAGAGTCACGCCCCCTCCAGCTGTGTTGGAGCAGGATTAGACAAGACTGAATGAGCATCTCAGCCTCAGTGGACCATGGTGTGGCCGGCGGGGTTAAACGGATTAAAGTCTCACTTATAACACTATACCGCAACAGAACAAATAGTCCTGCTAATGGAAAAGCCACGTATGGCACCATTATATGGGGAATTGTGCATGTAGTTTAATATTACCTCTGTCACAGGATCTGAGCGTTATGTACGAGTAATGGATATGGAAATCAGACTATTAGTTGTTTTGCTAAGAGTTTTCTAGCTGTTACAAAGAATGCAGTAAAATGGAGTATTATTGAATCTAGGACGTTTCTGTATCAAGTTCATTAATCGATTTGTCTAATGGATTTACGTCGCCAGGCTGACAAGGCAAAGAATTGGTTAAGTTTAAGAAAAGCAGAAGTAAATTTGGCCTAGTTTCCGGCTGTCCCCTAATATATCCTCATAAATAAATATAGCTTTGACGCTATGGTCCAGAGAAACACACAGGAATATTTTATCTACTACACCCTCATACATACCTATACAGTTTTTATCTAGAGAGGCCACGAATTTTTAATCATCACTGTGTGCTAAAAATAAATTTGGACAGGGGGGGGAGGGGAGTTGTATGTTTGCATTTTGGATAAACAATTTAAATACTTAAATATTATAATAACGCAGTACATTTAAATTTATTAGGACACTGTGTATATGTTTCTCTTAACAAATAATCTATCAAAAGCCGAAAGCACGGAGAGTGAGGTCACTCTACATTGTCATTCAATAATTATATGCAACCCTACTTCTGTGTTATTGAGCCACATAAGAAAATTTCTTTTCATAACTTTTTGGACTGTACTGAACTTTATTTATAAGTGAAAGAATTTTATCTATATTTCACTCAAAACTTATTCACTCACTTTCACCTTACTTGTTGCCACAAAGAGAGTGACAATATTACAATCGTTGAATCTGTCTGAAAATATTTACTTCAGTACTTAAACAAATTTTCATTTCAGCACTTCTTCAACGAAAATCTTACAGAACTTTTACATTTACTTTGAAAGTTAGTTCACAACAGTTACCTCCAGACATTTATTCAAGGCTTAAAATTAGTGCTTTACTCAGAAATAAAACACTTCAAATATTTTGTAAATAATAGATTTGCTCGGAATAATCAAACACCTGGAAAGGACACTTTATATGTGAATGATTAGGAATCAAATAACAGAGTGAACCAAATTTTATGTTTAACACAATGATTATTCGAAACAGTTAATTTTGAATTAATGGTTCACGCCTCTACAATTGTAATTGTACAGTTCGTAACCTGTGGGCTGTAGGCGTTGTATGTGGCAGATAGTAATGGCAGCTACAGTGTCAATGGTAGGGCATAAAAGTTTCTTAAAGTATGGGCTAATTACTACTTCTTGGTGTCGTTTTAACGTCCATAACATAGCCTAACAACTTGTATCAAGGCCGTAATAACTGAGCAGTAGTCACCCGAGGCTACTGTGCAACAGTTTCCAGGCAACGCATCGCCTGCTTCGTCCGAGCGGTGCCTCTTTCACTGCTGACTACAGAATGTGTCCTCTCGTTCCCGCTCGCCCTACAGGTAGCGCGTCAAAAACCCAGGTCATCTTTTACGTTTCCCACACTAGCTTCTGTACAGTAAGAAAGCACTCCATCTTCTACATAACACATATCCTACACATCGTCCCTAAGCTTGTACCATTTTGTACAAATGTCAACTTGCACAAGTATATAAAATTACACTCACACACATACATTATCATTTCATTTATCTATGACAAAATACTATTTAGTAAATTATACAGTTCACATTTTTCTTTACATAAGTTACGAACATGCATTAGCAAAGCATTCTAACATCAGCTATCTCAAACTTTTCGAATAATCTTTGCATAGCACAGTTATACTACTGCGGCGAGGTGGGTTAACAGTCGCGTTGCGTTGCGTATCTGTTTGACCACTGTCTTTCGTTGTACTGTGCACTACCAAAAGTTCCACCTACCTCAGTACGGCTTCTGGTCATCAGCCCGATTCTCTGCCTATGTAGATACTGTTCAGATGATTTTAAAGGCGGCGTTAAAGGAAAACATCGTCATTACTTAATTTTGCAAAGTCCACCTAAACTCTAGTAACAAGCTATCCTGTAATATCTTATAACGATTTTTGGATGGAGGGCGATTGCATTATTCTTTTAGAAAAAATGTCAAAATTCCACAAGTTCTTTATATTTCTTTAAGTTAAAAGTTAGAGAATTAGCCATCAGCCCGTATTTATTTAAACGACTGAAATCAATGACCTCAGCTCACAGTTCATACAACCCAGTATACACGCAAGACAGCCAGAAATGTACGTAAGTCCGACCTGAATTATTACGTGATCTACAGTCGATGCTCTGCTACAGTATATGAGTTTCACATTCGTTTTTTTTTTTTTTTTTTTGTGGATTTCTAATAAAGAAACTGCCGTGCGGGATTAGCCGAGCGGTCTTAAGCGCTGCAGTCATGGGCTGTGCGGCTGGTCCCGGCGGAGGTTCGAGTCATCCCTCCTGCATGGTGTGTTTGTCCGTAGGGTAATTTAGGTTAAGTAGTGTGTAAGCTTAAGGACTGATGACCTTAGCAATTGATTCCCATAAGATTTCACACACATTTGAACCAATAAAGAAACTGCTCGCCAACTATTACATAGATGAATATCAAACATGCCTCGCGGAAGTCTACAAAGGACGAAAGTTCACACGCGTATATCTTTCCAACTAAACACTTAACAAAGCACAAATTACCAAAATCTGTCCGTAAATGCAACTGATTTCACGGAAATACTATCCGGACGCGAAATACCAGTAACTTCTGCATTTTACTCATAACGTAGACTGACACGTCCAACATGACCTTCACGTCCGATAGTTAGCCAGCGGCTGCCTCTCTGCCGTTCCTCCTAGGGGCTATAATTACTTGCAATGTGCGGGAAATGCTTCACTCTGATTGGATGTTCAAAATGACCAGTCAATCAAAACAATCCTTCGAGTTCTTTCTCGCGCCAAAACTGTCCTACGCCAATCAATATTCACCGATGCATTTTTGTCACTTCATCATGCTAATCTTAATAAAGTGTTTAACAAAACCAAACGAAAAGAAAACTAATCTTGAAATGAGTTTATAAAATCATTACTCTGCAAATGGCTATTCTGGCTACCTTCTTACAAAAGAAAGTACCCTAGGACATTTGTCATAAGCAAGGTAGGGATATTACAGCATTCATCGCAACTGCTTGCTTCACACTTTCCCATGCCATAGTTACGTAATGTTTAACATCAGATAATATTGAATCTTAACGTATGTCCCACACATTCACTCTCACTCACTCTCATTTATTCACACAACAAAACAAATAGTTATAAAATAAATATTAATCCTTTCTGAAATATATTGTTGTACCATTTAGTGAATTCAGTAATAATTCCAAATGATACTAAAAGACGAACTGCTATGAATCCCAACTGACTTTAATCTTATGAGTGTCGGGTTTGGTGTTTTACATAATTGTCTCTAAATCTGAAAGTATCTCAGCTATATAGCTGAGATTTTAATATAAACTTCCTTTTAATAACAAAGGGCTGTATATTGACTTTTAAGAAAATTGGAAAATATATAATACCGTTTACTTAGTTATTTAGGGACTTGAATATTCTGTCGCTCTAACTAATACAGGTTGAGCTTCCCACGGCTAGGCTAGCGACAGGTGCGTGGGAGTCACGCTAAGATACCAGTGGCTGTATAGTGTGTCGGTAAACTGAAGAGCGAGCGAGCGAGTCCCCACTCTGCCTACCTTGCTACGTCACAGGGCGCTTCTACAGGCTGTTTCACAACGTAGTACAGTCCCTGCTTCTGCACCCGCTTTAAATCTTTGGCGACGCCGTGTACAGATACGTCCCGGCTGCGTTTATTTTTAGACAAATGCGTTAAGAGTGTAAGGAAAACAAAAGACGATGCTTCTTCGTAACAAAACACTATACAGTAAATGATATTAACATTTAATAATATTGCCGGCCGCGGTGGTCTAGCGGTTCTGGCGCTGCAGTCCGGAACCGCGAGACTGCTACGGTCGCAGGTTCGAATCCTGCCTCGGGCATGGGTGTGTGTGATGTCCTTAGGTTAGTTAGGTTTAAGTAGTTCTAAGTTCTAGGGGACTTATGACCTAAGATGTTGAGTCCCATAGTGCTCAGAGCCATTTGAACCACTTAATAATATTTACGGAAGTCAGGATTCTACTACAAATATACATTCACATGAATAGGCATTCGGTTCTATGTTCCTCTGTTCGTAAGACGAACCAGATATAGTGCAATCAATCTGTAGAATTTAAGGCTTGTTCTTACTTTGTGTTTTTACTAAAAGGTAAAAGTTTTCTTTGGAGGGCTGCATTGACACTTAACAATTCTTGCAACACGAAGAGTGTTTAAAAAGTAACCGGAAATTTATAATTTCGTCTGTTGTATTAGTTCGATTCGTACTGCTTCTTTTTTTGTCACTGTCTTCGTAAACATGTCTCAAAAGTATTTGCAGGTAAATCCCATTTCACGCATTGTCTTGTGTAAAACATCTTTCTTTGAAGGATAATGTATTTTTTATTTCACGGCAGTAAGTAATTTCCGTAACGTGGGCACTATTTTTTGGTTTATGTAAAAGTTCTCCATCGTTTGTCGAATGACCGATTTTGTGAAACTGCCTATAACGATGGACTACCTCCCTAAATTATTAATTTTCCTTCGCGGCGATTCCAATAAACCGTGCGCCTTGTTTTCGCGTTCCTTCCTTATGCGTTCTGTTGTGGGGAGGCTGACGTTTGCATAAACTGCAGCCTTTTATTGGGACAGGTAATATTAGCCAACAGTTCTTTTTGTGTTGCCTCCTTAACACACGCTGTAATAACGTTAGAGACGATCTAACACTCGTTACTTCGCAAATACTTCCTCTTCTTCGTATTCTGCACATTTTTTGCAATGCAGGAAGATTATCCATCACTTCCGGATACTGAAGTGTATGAGTTAGAACACAAAGTCAACTGACTGACACTGCCAACTAAGATCCCACGAACAGAAACGACGTATATCAATGCACGCCGAGCTACACCGCTAGACAGGTTACGGGCAACTGATTTTGGGTGGCCCTGTAGGCCAGTGGCAGGGTTCTTCCGGGAAAGGCCACTTCCCCCACCAAAGGCGCTGCTCGCTCTTGAGTTTACAGACAGACTATATATCGCCACCGCCAATGGCTCCATAGCAATGAGCAATACTTCAAAGTAGCTTACTGCAATAAAATGCTATTCCGTACCGACTCGCGATGTTACACTACAACAAATTTTAACTAGAATTTTTTTTATAAATTTAGATGACTCGTAATTGTGTTTTACACTGACCTATAAGGTCGCTAAAATCAACTGATCCCTTGTCAAAAATTATGTTCGGTGATGCGTTCCGGTATAGCCCATAATCGGAACATCTAAACTACAACATAGTTGCCATGAAAGTACAAGCATGAATTACATTGTCTGAAAGAATTAATTTATCACTCTTTCAAAGCCCCATAATTCCCAAACATTGCAATATGGCTCCAAGGTGCCTGAAACCTTCCTCTCCGATGCTGCAAAAGCTTGGCGCCCTGAGACGTCACTCTCGACGACGCTTCTAACAGAAAGGCGGCGCCTCACGAGAAAAAAAAGGCCGCAACTCAGAATTTCACGTGACGTTTAAGGTGGGGAAATAATGTCACATTGGCACCACATGTCAGCACAATTCGGCCCGAAGCCACCGCGGACATGTCTACGTTCGGAAGATCGTCACATCTTGTCTCATCCACAATGCACTCTTTCTTTTGACGTCATTTCGAGGTCGGAACCTAGACGCCCAGCGCTGAAATCAAGTGGTTCTCTTTTATTGCATGACATACCGTTGCTCAAAATCGGCACGAAAAGGCCGGAGGGGGTGGCATAAAGGGCGTCAATGGAACCATCCATTTCCCTGGGGCCTCAGTTCCCTTGGCTGTTGAAAACGACGGTTCACAATGCGAAGGGGAAAAGGAAGACGTTACTACCTTCGAGACTACTGACATACTCGGACGTTTCAATCCTTCTGTAAGAACACCGTAGGGCTACATTCAAATTAAACGTGATCCAGCCCCTTTGGAGTAAAGTGCTACCGAAGTTTTTGCTCTAGTATATAGGCTGGTACCACTATCCACCATTCAAAACCATTCGATAAAATTAGAAAAAGATCCGGAGCAGCAAAATCTCCTCCAGTGCCTTGGTCACAGGGGTGTGAGATATTGACACATTAAAATCGCTACACTCCATGATTAGCACAATGGCACTGTTGCAGCAACCGTAGTAGATCCTCAAAGTAGACTGTGGCTATCTGGCTGTTACCTCTCAGTTCAATGGGACTCTTAATTACATTCGACGCGTAGGTTACGATTAACAGAAGTTTTTATCGATTGTGTGATGATACCTAGAACAGGTGAAACGCATCACATGTGAAGATGAAAATACCTGTCTTGCGCAACCAAAACTGTTCTTTCTGTTCTTTTGACACATTCGTAAATAAAACGGCAAAGGTTCCTTCTAAGAGTCCCAGCCCGGCAAAAGCCTCGGTTCCAACCACTCACCTTTGTTCAGAATCTTTAAAATGTAGGTTACAAACAGAACCCATGAGCTAATACCTAGGTACAGGAATGCAGACTACATCGCTGCTCTTGCGCCTGATAGCAGGCCATCCGCAATCGGAGTATGTCGAAGGGATTGCTGGTCCGGAAACGCCTAGGCTTTCGTCAGTGGTTCTGTCTGTACAGGTAAAAAAAAAAAAAAAAAAAAAAAAAAAACGCACTTCCTCTCGCGGCCATACTGGCTACGTTTGAGAACCGTGACTGTGTGGCATAATTACTTATTTATGTTTCCTGCTAACAGTCCCCTTCTTTTGTGTTATGATGAATTTAACGTACTGCAACGTGTTTCTAGCACCTTCTGCACACTTCAGGTATTTATACATACAGAAGATTGTTACTTAATGTAAAATGTCTTAAACTAATTCAACGTAGGACTATTGATCGCTACTAGTGTGCCTGCTGGGGCATTTGAAGAAAAGACGTTCCGGCCAGAAATTGATGTCCAGTAATTTCCTCTGCTGATGTGGAGCTGCGTCTCGTTATTTATTATGACTGATGCAATAGCCCATGTAGGCTGCAGATTGTTTTCCATCAGCTGTTATAATACGAAAATAGTGTGATCCACTATTTTATTTGACAGTTATTCAGTTACGATTTTGGCGTCCAAAGCATCGTTTCAATTATTGGTACACTGGCAGAGCTGTTGGCATACATACTCTATTGCACTATTTATTTTGGCACTCTTTTTCAACATAATTCCCTGCACAAATTTTTCAAGATACATTTTGACACTATAAGTTCAATACAATAGTCGGCCTTGCAGCGAGTGAATGAGTATCGATAATCTCATTTTACATCGATGTTCTCCTTACTGTCAGTCGGGTAGTCGTTTGTTTCCTATTGGCACACCTTAAATTTATTTCAACAGAACTGGCTTAAGCCTACTGAAGAAATCTGAGTTCAATTCGACAGTTTCATTAACAATGTCTGAAAGGATGTCCTTTGCGAATATGGGACACAGTCTCAAAATTCTAAACAAAATCGTAAAAAGCAAAACACGAAGTGGAAATTTTCATTCATAATACTAAATATGGAGATAGTATTCTCAATGAAATCGCCGAATTCAAGAGCTCAGAATTCATCAGTTGTCTTAAGCCAATTGTAATGCAACGGATTTCACGTGTGCGAATATGAGCAAACGACTACCAGACTGTCAGCATTGCGAATATAGACGTAAAATACGGTTATCGATATCCATTCACAGGCTGCAAGGCCGCTAAATTATACTAGATGTAAAGTGTTAACATGTATGTTGAAAAAGTTGTTCGTTGAATTACGTTGATAAACAGAGCCAAAATAAATCGTCCTACAACAGCTCCCCAGTGTAGCAATAATGCAATCGAAATTTTGGCAGGCCAAAAGCGTAACTGACCAACTCTCAAATCAAAAAGTGTTTCACATGAATTCCGTACCATAACAACTGATGCAAAAATACTTGTATCCCACACAAGCTGTGACGGCAATCATAATGAACAAGGAGACACAGCTCAGCCCCATCAGAAGACATCATTGGACGTTAATTTCTGGCCTACCACCACCCCGTCCCACACCCTCAAAATTCCCCAATAGGCACGCCAGGAGCGAACATTAAACATAAAGTCCTGTATTAATTCAGTTTACGACATTTTATTTATAAATAATTTTTGTGTATGGGTAAACACCTGAAAATGAGCAGAACATGTTCGAACCGCTTTGAAATAAGTTACACATAAAACAAATAAGAGAACTGGTTCCAGAAAATACAAATAAGTAAAATTTGTGGAAAGTTAAGCAAACTGCTTATGGCGATCTCTAGTGCGCATGCATTTCCAACATCCGTCAGTAGACTGAAGTACCGACCAACTAGCATCGTCTGCTTCTAGATGCACTATCCACTAGGTATGACAGTCTCCACAACTCGTTAGTTCGACACCTCGAGAAAAAGAGAATCGAGTCCGACGAAAGAAGCAGAGATCAAAGGTTTGCAGAAAGAAAAGCAGTGAGACAGAGAGATAAGCGAGCGGAGGAAGGCTGCCACGAGATGGAAGGAGCGCAGGCGTTTCCTCGTCTCCTCGGCTGAAGATTAATAGGCGGGAATTAAGTCCCAGTGACTCGGAGGCGCGGCGTCGCAAGCGAGCGGTTTATTAAGACAGCCGCCGCGTCCGACCCGGGGGTGGACGGCTCGTAATTGCATTTATGATGAAGCCGCGGCGGAGGGACGCGACCGCCCGCTTTCGAAAGGACGTCAGCGCTCCGGCAGGAGTAAAACGAAACAGCGGCGCAGCACCGCCTTGTGAGTGTTCCACAAACGACGTAACAGGTCGGAAGGTGTCGAAACAAGTTTTCATATTACACATACTTGAAATATTCCAATACGTTTTGCAGAATACATATTTCTGAGAGAAGTAGAGGTAAGGTACAGGGAGAAACGGGTAATATACACTACTGGCCATTAAAATTGCTACACCATGAAGATGTGCTACAAACGCGAAATTGAACCGACAGGAAGAAGATGCTGTTATATGGAAACGATCAGCTTTTTAGAGCATTCACACAAGGTTGGCGCCGGTGGCGACATCTACACCGTGCTGACATGAGGAAAGTTTCCAACCTATTTCTCATATACAAACAGCAGTTGACCAGCGTTGCCAGGTGAAACGTTGTTGTGATGCCTCGTGTAAGGAGGAGAAATGCGTACCATCACGTTTTTGACTTTAATAAAGGTCGGATTGTAGCCTATCGCGATTATGGTTTATCGTATTGTGACATTACTGCTCGCCTTGGTCGAGATCCAATGACTGTTTGCATAATATGGAGTCGGTGGGTTCAGGAGGCTAATACGGTACGCCGTGATGGATCCCAAAGGCCTCGTATCACTAGCAGTCGAGATGACAGGCATCTTATCAGCATGGCTGTAACGCATCGTGCAGCCACGTCTCGATCCCAGAGTCAACAGATGGGGACGTTTGCAAGACAACCACCATCTGCACGAACAGTTCTACGACGTTTGTAGCAGCATCGACAATTAGATCGGAGACCATGGCTGCGGTTACCCTTGACGCTGCGTCACAGACAGGAGCGCCTGCGATGGTGTACTCGACGACGAACCTGGGTGCACGAATGGCAAAACGCCATTTTTTTCGGATGAATTCAGAACTGTTTACAGCATCATGATGGCCGCATCCGTGTTTGGCGTCATCGCGGTGAACGCACACATCTGTTATACTAGGCGCACGGTCGTCAAATGTGCTACATCCCGCGCGCCATAGGTGGCGCTCCACACATTGAGCTACAACGCACCGTTTAACAGGAACCTAGTCGATAACTATGATAAAATATTAATCACAAGTCTACAAGTGCAACTAAAGGACCATATACTTATTAATACGACTGTCCAACAGTTAAAATGCTGTTGCATACGATCATCAAAGTGGTCAAACATTAACAAATTCATATAAGAATGTTCGCATCACTATTGGAAGCATCATTCAAAAACGGGGCTATTATATGCAAATAAAACTCAGCTTACATCATACGTTCTAACAGCTTATAGGGCTAATTCTACCAGCCGACCTTAATCGTTGTACATAGGCACACTACTAATGAATGACGAGAGTTCTACGAACAGCAGTCTCGTGCGCAAGCGCGGTAACATGGTCCAAGACAATGAAAGGCACATTAACCTAACTGTCTCAACACAAACGATTATTAACATAACATCTCATCCCTCTTTACGATAATTTCTTACAGGAGCATTGTCCTAAAACAGTAGTTATCTCAAATAACCCTACAACACTATGGCACAAACAAGTCACCACTAGTGCCTGTCTGCTATACCTAATACGGGCTGCGCCTACTATAAGAGATGTAGGCCTAGTGGCGGAGGTCATACGGCGCCATATGTAGTTTTACTTATGATCGAAACAGGCTTATGTCTGTTGAAGATGTTTTATTTTATTGATCGTGATGCAGCCGCTGGGCTAAGACGATTTTCATTTTGTAAAGCTTATGTAAGTAATATGTTATCACATACGTAATTTTGGAAGTTTATGTATAGGCAGCATCAGATCAGCCAGAAGACTGATGACTGAAATAAAAAAAAAGATGTTGTGTGTTGTGAATTGGCAAGACAGCCAAGTCATTATGCGAGGATGCCGAAATGCACGCGTTTAAGCTCACGCAGACTGGCGTGAGGTCTGGAACAATTAAAGGAGTTTATAGTAGCAAATAAAGTACGTAGTTGATGTAATACTTAACTTTAATCCATAATTGGAGAACATCGTTCTTGTTGATACATGAATTATAATCTCGATATAAACTGGTAACGGCGCCTTGCTAAGTCGTAGCAAATGACGTAGCTGAAGGCTATGCTCACTGTCGTCTCGGCAAATGAGAACGTACTTGTCAGTGTAGCTTCGCTAGCAAAGTCGGCTGTACAACTGGGGCGAGTGCTAGGACGTCACTCTAGACTTGCCGTGTGGCGGCGCTCGGTCTGCAATCACTGACAGTGGCGACACGCGGGTTCGACGTATTCTAACGGACCGCGGCCGATTTAAAGGCTAACACCTAACAAGTGTGGTGTCTGGTGGTGACACCACATTGTGATCTGTACTCGAGGTTTTCGGGTAAATGACCGTCATTCATAGTGGTTAAATGTCGGAAATTGGATGGTGATTTCCGGATCTCAGTTGATTAAACACTTAGCTTTAAAACTCATTTTTATTGACGAAACGTGTAGGGACATTCGTCGACATTTAGCATAACATGAGACCCTACACAGAGCGAAAGAGAACTTTCACTACCGTTTCGTTCCTCAAACCGTTTAAAAATACTTAATCACAAAGACTTAAATCTATATAGTGTCTGAGTACAAGGCATTGTTTTCTTCAGTATATACTGATGGAAAAGAAATCACAACACGGAGAAGGAGTTGTGCGACATATACGAAAGTTGGTAGGCATGTTTCTAGTAGGCATGTTTCTACATGTGAAAGATGATATCTTAAAATTTCGCCACAGTCGCAGAAGAGTGGTGCTAGTAGCGTCACTGTGAGGATGTAAATCAGGTTTGCTTCAAATACACGCCGCAAGTGAAGCGAGTGGCACTTACAGATCAGATCGTGAGCGGCAGTTACAGATCAGACGCGGTGAGTTTAAGTTAGTCAAGAATGCCTTGAAGGCCAAAAAGATGCCATTATCAACACCTCCCTGAGATTGAACGAGAACGTGTAGCTGGGCCATGAGAAACTGAATGTTTCTTCTGCTATATTTTAAAAGAACTTAGCAGGAATGTGTACACTGTGTATGAATACTGGCAGCGATGGTCACGACAATATACGGCCGCAAGAAGACCGGATTCCAGACAGCCACGTGGCACTAACGAGAGGGAAAACTATCGTGTTCGGCGTATGGCCCGTCGCATCGTAGTGCTGCTGCAGCAGAAATTTGAGCAGCTGTTGGGACCAACACAACAAACTACACTCCTGGAAATGGAAAAAAGAACACATTGACACCGGTGTGTCAGACCCACCATACTTGCTCCGGACACTGCGAGAGGGCTGTACAAGCAATGATCACACGCACGGCACAGCGGACACACCAGGAACCGCGGTGTTGGCCGTCGAATGGCGCTAGCTGCGCAGCATTTGTGCACCGCCGCCGTCAGTGGCAGCCAGTTTGCCGTGGCATACGGAGCTCCATCGCAGTCTTTAACACTGGTAGCATGCCGCGACAGCGTGGACGTGAACCGTATGTGCAGTTGACGGACTTTGAACGAGGGCGTATAGTGGGCATGCGGGAGGCCGGGTGGACGTATTGCCGAATTGCTCAACACGTGGGGCGTGAGGTCTCCACAGTACATCGATGTTGTCGCCAGTGGTCGGCGGAAGGTGCACGTGCCCGTCGACCTGGGACCGGACCGCAGCGACGCACGGATGCACGCCAAGACCGTAGGATCCTACGCAGTGCCGTAGGGGACCGCACCGCCACTTCCCAGCAAATTAGGGACACTGTTGCTCCTGGGGTATCGGCGAGGACCATTCGCAACCGTCTCCATGAAGCTGGGCTACGGTCCCGCACACCGTTAGGCCGTCTTCCGCTCACGCCCCAACATCGTGCAGCCCGCCTCCAGTGGTGTCGCGACAGGCGTGAATGGAGGGACGAATGGAGACGTGTCGTCTTCAGCGATGAGAGTCGCTTCTGCCTTGGTGCCAATGATGGTCGTATGCGTGTTTGGCGCCGTGCAGGTGAGCGCCACAATCAGGACTGCATACGACCGAGGCACACAGGGCCAACACCCGGCATCATGGTGTGGGGAGCGATCTCCTACACTGGCCGTACACCACTGGTGATCGTTGAGGGGACACTGAATAGTGCACGGTACATCCAAACCGTCATCGAACCCATCGTTCTACCATTCCTAGACCGGCAAGGGAACTTGCTGTTCCAACAGGACAATGCACGTCCGCATGTATCCCGTGCCACCCAACGTGCTCTAGAAGGTGTAAGTCAACTACCCTGGCCAGCAAGATCTCCGGATCTGTCCCCCATTGAACATGTTTGGGACTGGATGAAGCGTCGTCTCATGCGGTCTGCACGTCCAGCACGAACGCTGGTCCAACTGAGGCGCCAGGTGGAAATGGCATGGCAAGCCGTTCCACAGGACTACATCCAGCATCTCTACGATCGTCTCCATGGGAGAATAGCAGCCTGCATTGCTGCGAAAGGTGGATATACACTGTACTAGTGCCGACATTGTGCATGCTCTGTTGCCTGTGTCTATGTGCCTGTGGTTCTGTCAGTGTGATCATGTGATGAATCTGACGCCAGGAATGTGTCAATAAAGTTTCCCCTTCCTGGGACAATGAATTCACGGTGTTCTTATTTCAATTTCCAGGAGTGTATTACAAATCGATTACTTCGAGGACAGCTTCGAGCCAGACGCCCTGAACCCAGAACCACCGCCATTTGCGACTTCAGTAGTGTCAAGTGAGATCTCACTGGAGGGCAAGATGTTTCCCGATGATAGCTGGTTCTGTCTCGATGCTAGAGATGGCCGTGTGTTGGTTTGAAGGAGGCCAGTTGGCGGCCTGCAGCCAGTCTCTCTGCATCTGGACTCTCTGGAACGCTAGACGTACACCTGGAGTTGCGGTCTGGGGTGCGATTTCGCATGGCAGCAGTGGCACTCCAGCGATTATCCCATACACCGTGACTGCAGATTTGCACGTCAGTCAGTTGGTTCGACTTGTAGTGCCGCCATCCTTGAACAGCATTCCCGGGGTTGTTTTCTAACAGAATAACGCTCACCCACATTCCGCTGGTCCAAAGCGTCGACATGTGGCTTTGGCCTGCTCGGTCACCAGATGTCTCTAATCAAGAACCTCTGGGACATCACCGAACGACAACTCCAGCGCTATCCACAAACAGCACTAACGGCCCCTGTATTGATCGACATAGTGCAACAGGTATGGAACTACATCAGTCACCTTATACAGTACAATGCATGCAGGTTTTGATGCTTTCATTCGACTTTCTGGCGGTTACACCGCTTACTTAAATATTTCCAACATTTCGCTCTCCGTCAGCAACTGTATAAACATTAATTTTAATTTTAATAACCAACATCCTCAGTTGCACCGTTTACCTAGAATTTACCTAGGTTTCAGTCGGGATAACCCAACCTTCTTCAGAATAAAAGTAACTACCATTTGTCCATAGTGGATATCGTCAAGCTAAACTACAAATCCGTAAATTACCGTCAGACTGTAAAAACATCTGAAACTGCCTCGGCCCAACTTCGCGACCGCGATGCGGCAGCCACAAGTGCTGTACTGGCATCCTCACTGAAGAAGATCATTGGCCTGTACGCCTTATCTGTATGGCGATTGTATCTGTTCTTTTGGACATCATATTCTTCAGTGCGGATGCACTCACATTGCCCAAACTCTTAAGAGAATCGGTAGATTGACTGCCGTGAGTAATAAGTATAGTGGGCAGGGCCACTAAAAGTGTAGTGTGTGGACAGTAAGTTGAGAATGTGGATCTCACGGGGAGCTTGCCAGAGATAAGTCCCTGCAGTCTCTCTGTCCTCTGTGTCCTCATTGGCTGAGACAGATAGAGCGCCTGCCATGTAAGCAGGAGATCCCGGATTCGAGTCCCGGTCGAGGCACACATTTTCAACTGTCTCCATTGATATTTATCAATGCCTGTAAGCAGCTAAAGGTCTGGATTTCATTATAATTTCATTCTTAGAGAGCTGCAAGATCACCAAAGGTATCTGTTCTTTCGGATAATATTGAGAGAAATAGAGATGGTATCTGTTCTTTCGGACATATCCGAAAGAACAGATACCATATCCATATCTCTTACTATTGTCCAACTCAGTTACCTCTGTTAGCACCCAGTCTGCATTTGGGCTGTCAGGTCAGCGTCGCAGACTACGTCTTGTAGTATCAGTCTAAATGCCCTAGGGTGTGTCCTCAACAGTGCCCTAGTTGGTGTCACTAACTTGGACACTGACTAGCGTCTTACAAAGTGTCCTGAACGGCGTCCTAGACAGTCTTAGACATTGTTCTACACACTACTGCCTAGACATTCTTCTAGACAGTGCCATAGACAGTGCCACAGATTGTATTCTAGGCTGTGTCCTGGACGGTGTCCTCAATGGTGTCCTGGATGGTGTCCTAGATGATACACTAGACATTGTCATATAAGGTGGCCTAAAATATGTAGTAAATGGTGTCCATAAGGGTTTCCAATTTGGTGTCCTGCTCGGACAGGTACAGGCTGGTCGCTATCTTCGTGGGAGTCCTTAGGCCGTGCTGGGTTGACGTCCGGTTGGAGTTCTGGATGGCACTGAGAACTGCTGCTGAAGAATTCTATCGACAGATAGTGGGCCACATGCTTTCATTTAATGGTTTTGCAGTGTCCTGAATAACCCGGAAGAACGCTTTTCTTGTGGTATCAGGTGGCATGTTGGTGTGTGTCACTCGACATGGAGACAGAATGATGCCGTGTTCACAGTGCTGCGGTCGACTGTGGGTGCTGGTTGTGGGCGATATGGGTGCCTCTCTTGGAGTCCACTGGAGTCTAGCTTGTAGAGAGAGAGACAAACTGTTGTTTTCTGGCGAGTATACAGAGCGACGGGTTGCTGTTGTCTGCCACTGTTTGCCAGCAAGCACGCGATGTGTACAACCAGAATTTGGACTGCCACTTGTGACGGGCTTCGGTGGAGGACTCCTAAGGCTGCGGCAACCCACCGGCCGCGAATGTGTTACAGTGGAAACAGTGGCCAGGGGAAAGGAAAGACACTACATGAACAGCCGCTAAAAGGGCTCTAATCTGTTGATTTTGGTCAAAAAACACGCACCGCTCAATATATAAGACAAACGCTGTTCGAAATACTACATGTGTGAGGCAAGGAAGCTGAAACGTTCAGTGTGAAGGGAATTTCATAGCAGTGGAAGAAATAGTGAGAAAATTTGCTTTGACGTTAGATGATATTGCATCGTATTTAAGATACGGTGAGTACATGAGACGATTGGTGCTCATCTGGTGGTCATCTGATGTTGATGATTGGGTAAATAAAGTAAAAAAGACGACGCCTAAATGAGGAGTCGCCTCTTCCTAAGGAGAGAGGTGAGAGAAAGATACGGGCACCTTTAATCTCGTTAATGGAAGCCATCATCTTGCTGAGGATATGAGCGTCGGAAACCTGCCGTGCATCTGCTCTCACCTGGCCGGCAAGTGTTCTCTGTGGGGGGTTGCTGCCGGGACGCTGGGGAAATGAACTGGAGTGCTGGCGTATCCGTCAACGACTGGTGCAGACTCTGGCATGCACCGGAGACGTAACATCTCTGCTTCGGAATACGGAATCACCTGTATCCTGTGATGGAAAATTCCTTAGGTTCTGGAGTGAAGGCGTGAAGAATCATTTGTGTCGTTGAAGAAGCGAACTTCTTTTCGGAAAACGACAACATGAGAGGGGCCGTAACGTGCTGACTTGGGCAATAAGTGTCGGGCATTGGTTGATCAATCTCATTATCACTATGGGAAAAAAAGTTATTGTGCTTAATCTGATAAAAGCGTTCGATGTGCAATCATAGCAGATGGGACTTTCTTGAAATATAGGGCAACGGATTCAAAGATTTCAAGCGTTAAGACTTTAAAACGCGAATTGTGCTTGGTTACAAGTATGGCTGAAAGAGTGTGCAGGTTTATACGTGTTTTTGATCGGTAAAAATAAAGAAACATCTTTTGCCATGTGATAAGTACACCACTTTAACATGTACTTGATGCGAGAAGGTGAAGGGAATCTACCCTGTCTAATAGGTCTGGACTGCATCTCACTAGTTCAGATTTTTTCTTTCAGCACCATGAAAAAGGTCAAACGTTTGTGCTAACACTATTTTATAATACTTTATGCGAATTTCTCTGTTGCAAACATGTCTGGGTAAATGACAAAGGATAAAATACGGTGGTTCAATACAAAGTTTACAGAACACGAACTTACGATCGAAAACGAAATCACATAACTGGTACACGCAATTATACAGCACTCAACTGTTAATTTCAGTTGAAGGTGGTGGCAGCGTGTATCTCCTGGGCCATTCAGAAAAGGCGGCAAACATATCCACGGTTCTTCCTGCGTAACAAGTTCGTAAAATTCTCTTCTTAGCGCCGGATTTTCATTGTACAGAGCCGGCCGCGGTGGCCGTGCGGTTCTAGGCGCTTCAGTCCGGAACCGCGTGACTGCTACGGTCGCAGGTTCGAATCCTGCCTCGGGCATGGATGTGTGTGATGTGCTTAGGTTAGTTACGTTTAAGTAGTTCTAAGCTCTAGGGGACTGATGACCATAGACGTTAAGCTCCATAGTGCTCAGAGCCATTTGAACCATTTTTCATTGTACAGAGCTAACCAAAATATACAATGAACAATAAGCAGAATTACTTCCGCAATCGAGGCTATATTATATAATTTTTGTTCTTCTCTCCTCTTTCAGGTCACAAGATAAGCACCTATCGCGTGCTAGCCACCGACTGACCCTTGCCACACTTGCCTAGCCTTGCCTTGCCTAGCACTTAGAATGCCAGATCCACCTTTTTTTGTTTTTTATTTCTGCTTAGCCAGTTCCGTTGCAGAGGGACTTCCCTCCGAGTTTTACATAATTACAAACCTACTTTCCCTACTCATCAACCAGTATTACCACTAAAGTATTAACTTTAACATTTTTTACAGAACATTACTTTTGAAATTACATCCATAGATTAATTGTAATTGTATAAACTATCACAAATACTGTATAAAATATTTACATCGTTGTGCGAAAGTAACATTAACTGAAAACAGACAAAGAAGTTAGATAAGATCATTGTAGGTAATATAGATAATTGTGTTACAAATTGTATGTATTGTTGCCTCTGGGAGCCGTTAGTTAGGCAGCTGAGCCTGAGGGACCTGGCTTATAATATTAGTCATTTATTGATACGGGGACAGTGACGCATTCAAGTAGCGTGACTGTGTTACGGCAGGGTTTGTTCCTAAGGAAACTGAGAAGAAAACACTGTGAATTTCTTCAAGAAGCATGGCAGTCTTAAAAACAAGTCTCGTTTCTACTTATATACTCGTATAGTGTGAGTCACGTAAGACAGAACACATCATTAAGTTCGTGAACGGTGCCAGATATCGAAACAAGGTTTTCAGCAAATGTAGTGTGCTGTAGTTTGGTGTGTGTTGTGTTTGTTGTGTTGTGATCTTCAGTCCTGAGACTGGTTTGATGCAGCTCTCCATGCTACTCTATCCTGTGCAAGCTTCTTCATCTCCCAGTATCTACTGCAACCTACATCCTTCTGAATCTGCTTAGTGTATTCATCTCTTGG
This sequence comes from Schistocerca cancellata, assembly GCF_023864275.1. Classification (NCBI taxonomy): domain Eukaryota; kingdom Metazoa; phylum Arthropoda; class Insecta; order Orthoptera; family Acrididae; genus Schistocerca; species Schistocerca cancellata. Next base: position 1,156,902,040 of record NC_064626.1, read on the forward strand.
TCTCCCTCTACGACTTTTACCCTCCACATTGCCCTCCAATGCTAAATTTGTGATCTCTTGATGCCTCAAAACATGTCCTATCAACCGATCCCTTCTTCTAGTCAAGTTGTGCCACAAACTTCTCTTCTCCCCAATCCTATTCAATACCTCCTCATTAGTTACGCGATCCACCCACCTTATCTTCAGCATTCTTCTGTAGCACCACATTTCGAAAGCTTCTAATCTCTTCTAGTCCAAACTAGTTATCGTCCATGTTTCACTTCCATACATGGGTACACTCCATACAAATACTTTCAGAAACGACTTCCTGACACTTAAATCTATACTCGACGTTAACAAATTCCTCTTCTTGAGAAACGCTTTCCTTGCCATTGCCAGTCTACATTTTATATCCTCTCTACTTCGACCATCATTGGTTATTTTACTCCCTAAATAGCAAAACTCCTTTACTACTTTAAGTTTCTCATTTCCTAATCTAATTCCCTCAGCATCACCCGACTTAATTTGACTACATTCCATTATCTTCGTTTTACTTTTGTTTATGTTCATCTTATATCCTCCTTTCAAGACACTGTCCATTCCGTTCAACTGCTCTTCCAAGTCCTTTGCTGTCTCTGACAGAATTACAATGTCATCGGCGAACCTCAAAGTTTTTACTTCTTCTCCATGAATTTTAATACCTAGTCCGAATTTTTCTTTTGTTTTCTTTACTGCTTGCTCAATATACAGATTGAATAACATCGGGGAGAGGCTACAACCCTGTCTTACTCCTTTCCCAACCACTGCTTCCCTTTCATGCCCCTCGACTCTTACAACTGCCATCTGGTTTCTGTACAAACTGTAAATAGCCTTTCGCTCCCTGTATTTTACCCCTGCCACCTTCAGAATTTGAAAGAGAGTATTCCAGTTAACATTGTCAAAAGCTTTCTCTAAGTCTACAAATGCTAGAAACGTAGGTTTGCCTTTTCTTAATCTTTCTTCTAAGATAAGTCGTAAGGTCAGTATTGCCACCACATGTTCCAACATTTCTACGGAATCCAAACTGATCTTCCCCGAGGTCGGCTTCTACCAGTTTTTCCATTCGTCTGTAAGGAATTCGCGTTAGTATTTTGCAGCTGTGACTTATTAAACTGATAGTTCGGTAATTTTCACATCTGTCAACACCTGCTTTCTTTGGGATTGGAATTATTATATTCTTCTTGAAGTCTGAGGGTATTTCACCTGTCTCATACATCGTGCTCACCAGATGGTAGAGTTTTGTCATGACTGGCTCTCCCGAGGCCATCAGTAGTTCAAATGGAATGTTGTCTACTCCCGGGGCCTTGTTTCGACTCAGGTCTTTCAGTGCTCTGTCAAACTCTTCACGCAGTATCTTATCTCCCATTTCGGCTTCATCTACATCCTCTTCCATTTCCATTGGTGTGTGATAAAGAGTTTTAACTGTTGTATTGGTAGAGATACTGGAGCAGGTATGATTTATTAATAGAAAGATATACTTTCTTAAACGATGGCCGAAAGCGTTGTAAACATGCTCTTACCTGGTCATGTATGTGTATCAGGACTATCGGCTATTTACTTGCCTGCGCTGCAGAAGTAGCACGACGCGTGTCGTCTACCGGCAGGCCACTTCTGCTTCAACATTCGTCGCACGCAGACATGTACGGCAATCAGGTACACTCCACTTCATGCGGCGAATGGTGGCACGAGGTGCATTGCCGAAGAATGCGGGATCAGCCAGAGGAGTATATTCTGCATTTGACATCCACATAAATTGCACCGTTATCGTCTCTCGCTGTATCAGGTACACGGCAGACGTGATTTTGAAAGTCGTATAGGATATCGTTGGTTTGCTCCGCGTCACTTAGGAAACAGCACTACGTTCATCCAGCGTGTGCTCTTTACTGACGAAGTAGTATTTACGAACCACGGTAATGCAAATTTACGTGACGTGGACTACAGAGCAGCTGAAAATCCACTCTGGCTTCGTAAGATACAACAACAAAGACCACAAACTTACGGTGCAGCATCATAGGGAATTCCATTGCGGAAACCTTACTTCTCCCTAGGGATGTTAATTGGAAATACCTATGCACACTGTCTTAAGATTACCTGTGTGTTGTTGTAGGAGAGGTACGGAGTGATAATTATTGAAATATATTGAAAAAGACGTAAATAAGTTACAAACTACTGAGTGCACACACTTTATTCTACATTTGAATGGAACTACAGATATGTAGGTTATGACAAGTTCGATATGCCTGCTGTCATTGGCGATGATGTGGCACAGACGAATAGCGAACTTCTGCATGACCCGATGAAGTGTCGGAAAATCGTTGTTCTCGGTGACCTCCTGAATGGCTGTTTTAAGCTGAGCAATGGCTCAGTGGTTATCACCGCACAACTTGTCTTTGATACAGCCCCACAAAAAAGAGTCGCATGTGTTCAAATCCGGAGAATTTGGCGGCCAATCGAGGTTCATGCCAGCGGCCTCTGTGTACCCCAGAGCCAGAATGCGGTTCCCAGAGTGCACCTCCAAGACATCAAACATCATCATGCCCCACGCCCAACCGTGAAGTTTGAACATCCTAACGTAAACCACTCAGAAGCTATGACGATTTTATATGTTCCAACTCAAATACTGAACAAAAAGTTTCATGGTCATTGCAGTACAACGGTTGGCCAGGTCTCCTGATTTGACCTATTGATTTTTTTTCTACAGAGAGCATTGCAAGATGCAGTCTATCATGAAGACCCAACTACGCCAGATGATGTGTGGCGTCGTATCGCCACAGTGTGCAATATCATCCAATTTATTTTCATCCGTTCACCTACCTCTCGAATGGCCATTGCGCTGCATTCGACGGAAAACAATTTTAAAACACACTTAATTTAAGTGTAAATATACACACTTCAAAAAAGGTTTGCATCACCTCGATTTAGAGAGTTTCTGAACCGGTACAGAAAGTTGGAACACAGATCAACATAAAAGTCATTTCCGCCCTTCATATTGCTAATGTAAAGCACACATTGCATGTTGTACCACCATACAACGAGATCTTCAGAAGTGGTGGTATAAACTGCTGTACACACCGGTACTTCTAATACCCAATAGCACGCCCTCATGCATTGATGTATCCCTGTATTAGTCGTGGAATACTATACAAGGCACTGTTGGTCCAGATTGTCCCATTCCTCAACGGCGATTCGTTGTAGATCCCTCAGCCTGGGTGGTGGGTCACGTCGTCCATAAACAGCCCTTTTCAATCCATCCTAGGAATGACCGATAGGGCTCATCTCTGGAGAACATGATGGCCACTCTAGTCAAGCGATGTCGTTATCCTGAAGGAGGTAATTCACAAGGAGTGCACGACGGGGGCGCAAATTATCGTCCATGAAGACGAATGCCTCACCATTATGGTGCCGATAAGGTTGCACTATAGGTCGGAGGATGGCTTTCACGTATCGTACTGTCGTTACGGCGCCTTTATGACCACCAGCGGTGAACGTTGGCCCCACATGATGCCACCCCAAAACAGCAGGGAACCTCCACCTTGCTGCACTCGCTGGACGTGATTCCAATACTGAGCGGTCCATTCGGCATCTTGTTGGGTCCATCTGTACCTTGCTGCATGGTGTAGTGGATGCAAAGATGGACCTCGCCATGGACGTCGGGAGTGAAGTGGCGCATCATGCGACCTAATGCGCACAGTTTGAGTCGTAACACGACGTCCTGTGGCTGCACGTAAAGCATTGTTCGGCATGGTGGCGTTGCTGTCAGGGTTGCTCCAAGCAATAATCCGTAGGTAGCGGTCATCCACTGTAGAAGTAGTTCTTGGGCGCCCTGAGTGAGGCCTGTCATCGACAGTTCCTATATCTCTGTAACTCCTCCATGTCCAAACAACATAGCTTTGGTTCATTCAAATACGTCTGACACTTCCCTTTTTGGGAGCACTTCCTGGCACAAAGTAACAATGCGGAAGCGATCAAACAGCATTATTGACCGTCCATGCATGGTTGAACTACAGACAACACCAGCCGTGTACCTCCTTCCTGGTGGAACGACTGGAACTGATCGGCTGTCGGATCCCCTTCGTCTAACAGGCGCTGCTCATGCATGGTTGTTTACATTTTTTTTGGGTTTAGTGACCTCTCTGAACAGCCAAAGGGACTGCGTCTGTGATACAATATCCACAGTCAAAGTGTATATTCAGGAGTTCTGGGGACCAGGGCGATGCTAAACTTTTCTGATGTGTGTATGTTTTGTTAAGATATGTATTTATTAGGCCTCTTAGCGGTTGTCAGGACCAGTTCTTTAGCCTACGGCAAATAATGGAGAAGTGTTACGAGTGGAACAGGGAATTGTATCTATGCTTTATAGATCTAGAAAAGGCATATGACTGAGTCCCTAGGAGCCAGTTATTGTCTGTTCTACGAGATTATGGAATACGAGGCTAACTTTTGTAAGCAATTAAAGGTCTTTACATAGATAGTCAGGCAGCAGTTAGAGTTGACGGTAAATTGAGTTCATGGTTCAGAGTAGTTTCAGGGGTAAGACAAGGCTGCAACCTGTCTCCACTGCTGTTCATATTATTTATGGATCATATGTTGAAAACAATAGCCTGCCTGGGTGAGATTAAGATATGTGAACACAAAATAAGTGGTCTCGCAAACGCGGATGACTTACTTGTGATGGCAGATTCGATTGAAAGTTTGCAAAGTAATATTTCAGAGCTAGATCAGAAATGTAAGGACTATGGTATGAAGATTAGCATCTCCAAAAGCCGGCCGGTGTGGCCGTGCGGTTAAAGGTGCTTCAGTCTGTAACCGCGTGACCGCTACGGTCGCAGGTTCGAATCCTGCCTCGGGCATGGATGTGTGTGATGTTCTTAGGTTAGTTAGGTTTAATTAGTTCTAAGTTCTAGGCGACTGATGACCTCAGAAGTTAAGTCGCATAGTGCTCAGAGCCATTTGAACCATCTCCAAAACGAAAGTAATGTCAGTGGGAAAGAGATATAAACAGATTGAGTGCCAAATAGGAGGAACAAAGCTAGAACAGGTGGACGGTTACTTAGGATGCATATTCTCACAGGATGACAACATAGTGAAAGAACTGGAAGCGAGGTGTTTAAAGCTAAGGCAGTGAGCGCTCAGCTACGATCTACTCTCTTCTGCAAGAAGGAAGTCAGTACCAAGACTAACTTATCTGTGCATCGTTCAATATTTCGACCAACTTTGTTGTATGGGAGCGAAAGATGGGTGGATTCAGGTTACCTTATCAATAAGGTTGAGGTCACGGATATGAAAGTAGGTAGGATGATTGCAGGTATTAGTAGATGGGAACAATGGCAGAAGGGTGTTCACAATGAGGAAATCAAAGAAAAACTGGGAATGAACTCTATAGATGTAGCAGTCAGGGCGAACAGGCTTAGATGGTGGGGTCATGTTACACGCATGGGAGAAGCAAGGTTACCCAAGAGACTCATGGGTTCAGCAGTAGAGGGTAGAAGGAGTCGGAGTAGACCAAGGAGAAGGTACCTGGATTCGGTTAAGAATGATTTTGAAGTAACAGGTTTAACATCAGAAGAGGCACCAATGTTAGCACTGAATACGGGAACATGGAGGAATTTTATGAGGAGGACTATGATCCAGACTGAACGCTGAAAGGCTGAGTCAATCTTAAATGATGATGATGTATTTATTATATTTTGTGGGAGATACACCATCACTCATTCTGGATAAACAGTTTAGTTTATTTAAAATATGTTCCATCTAATTACGGTTTCGAGTAGTATCCATAGATCACTTGTTCGATACCAGGTAGTTTACTTTAAGGAACATTGAGGTATCTCCAAGCAAACACAAGTCAGTTTTTATCAGCATATTTTTTTTTCAAAATCTAAGAAAGGTAATAACATAGTTTTCTTTCTCCTTTCAACAGAGCTCTTTATCATTATGAACTATGAGTGATCGAAACTTCTCGTGCAGCTTTGGCAAGTAAGCAGCAACGGGGAGGTTTCAAACGGAAAGCCTCATGACGGAACTGTAATTGTTTCCACAAAATACGGGACACGTATACGCATTTGAAATAGTTTCTCTAAATCCTGTCCTATGCGCCAGAAGTTAACATAGGATGTAGTTCCATATTACAGAAATCATAGCTAATCCTGTATCTACGTCGTATAGGAAATGAGGTTTTATCTCAGTAGCGTATGGTTTCTCGCGTGGCAGCACTATTTATTGGTGTTTACACCACTGTAGCTGACTCTTGCCACATTGATTTCTAAATCAATACATTTCTCGGATTCTTTTGCGAAGAGATTCAACCTCAACGCTAGTAAGCATATCACTGTACTCCTCTTTCCAAGTGCTTTCGGATTCCATGAAGAAAACGTGTATCATTCTATTTTTAAAAAGTTGTACTTGCTTCAGTATCTCGATCGATATAGGAATTAAGACATTAGAGCGCATGTCACTCTGAGGACTACGTTTCGATGGCTGAAGAGTTCACGAAATAAAAGGATTGTTACGTCTTACATACCTCAACCTGTAGACTGTTACCTGGCACAATCAGCATAATCACTCAGTTCTTTCCAGCCATTTTGTTGCGTATTTATTCGTACCTGTTCAACAAAAGGGGTTTTGTGGCCTGAAAAACATCTTTTTGCAAATAACCACTGAATCACCAATTTGCCTGGTATTCTTCCACACAACAATCAATGTATTGTTAACAGGCGTTGTGGAACCTATCTTACAGAAAATACTCTAGTGCAATTATTTTATTCATAAGATGAATATAAAGTTGGGCAGCATTAATGATACTAGAAGCATATAATCGTCAATAGATAATCGTCCACTGTTTGAAATCCTCCTGCCAGTTTCCCAGCTCCATTGTTTTTTGATCATGTTTATCCACACAGTTCTCCGCTATACTTTAGATAGAGACTCGCTTGATGCTATGATGATGCATCCTATTCGTATTAGTTTCTCCTTCAGCTGCTGGCCACAATAATTGAAATTTTCATCACCATAGAAGCATGAGGTAGGGAGAATTCTTAGTGGAAAACGCTACAACTATTTAATTGCAATGTGAAAATCATTTTGAAATCGCTTGAGCGGAAGCTGTCGCGGTCGTTATTGTTTCCGATGAGTTTCACACACGGCAAACTCCCCATCGCATTCGCCTAAGATTTCGCGATAAGAGGGCCCAGTGGACAGACCGTCAAGGAATCACAGATCAAGCATGAAAACAGGAAGAATGTGTACTGAAATGTGATAAAAAGCTAAATATAAAGAGTGAACGGTATGAGCTTAAGAAGCACAACATCGAGGAACGTCAAAGAGCGAAGGCGGTGTCGTTCAGCGGTCACGGTGTTGGAATGCTAAGCTATTATTTTTTTTTATCACAAAATTATGAACCGCCCGTCCGGTTATTAACGTGTCTGTTCGCTATATTCAAATTGCGACGCGGTGTGGCGTCCGTTTCCAACAGCGAGGTGTAAGGAAGGGACCTATAATGAAAGCTGATATTGCACAACTGCTCTCTTAGGAGCCGAAAGGAAGTGACTTTCGAATGGGAACCGCAAACATTGATGACAAGGCGACAGATCAACCGAATCCTCTACCGGAAACATCTAGTATGTTACATGCGGGATTAATGACAATACGTGAGATATGCCTCCTTGCCCGATTTAGGTGTTCGTGTGAATGTGATCACTCAAAAGGAACTGATGAAATGTAATAGTTTGTCACATAAGCCACAACAAATGATCGCAAAAGTTTCACAATAACACAGTTTTCTCTTTGCTTTATGAAAACATATGTTTTTAAAGTTTATGAATTTGAGTTCCGTTGTGGAAGTTTTTACTCCTGAATTCCTTTGTCGTAACGTAGTTGACACCCATTTATTTGTAGTTTTAATTTCTATGCGAGGTCTATGTGGCATGTCGCCTGCTCTCACTATTTATCATGTATTCTTACCACATGCTTCATATTCTATAGCCAATTTATAGTATGACAATTTCCAAAACCATAGAAATAGAAGAAACATTTCAATACTCGAACAGACAGTTCATTATTTTGTGAAAAAAAAATGGCGCGACGGAGTTTCGAACACGTCTTGCCCGCTTTGCCGTCGAACACCGTGACCACTAAAACACATCGCCTTCGCTATTAGATGTTGCCCGATGTTTTGCTTCTTGAGATTATACCGTTCACTGTTTCTATTTTGCTTCCTCGATGTTGTGCTTCTTAAGCTCATACCGTTCACTCTTTATATTTAGCTTTTTATCACATTTCACTACACCTTCTTCTTGTTTTCAAGCTTGATCCGTGTTCAGTTTTTCACGGGCTCTCGACGATCTTACCACTAAATCTGAGGGGTGTGCGCTGGGGAGTTTCCCTTAATAGTACGCAGGCGCGTGAGGTGGTAACATGGATCAATGCATATTTTGTGCAACATGATTCTGATAATGCTATTTGCAAAAGTATGCCACATGGTGATTCATTTTACAGCGTGAAGTGATCGGATACTCAGTATGTTTTTAATTATACTGTTAATGACACTTTTACTATACTTCTAAATAAATCTGTGTTGATGCTAAGTTTCTATTATTTACTGCCAAATTGATATGTGTGTTTGGCACAAATACCCCTAATTTAAAATTAAAAGGAAGGTCAGCATTGGCCGTAATTTTGATGATTTATTTACAGCAAAATCGTTTTGTAGATCAGATAATGATAATCTTCAGTGCTTTAACGTACAAGTTAATGCTCGTAGGCACTGGTGTCTAGTTATTAGCAGTAACAGAATCTATGAAACCATCACAATTATTGTGATCGTTTCATAACTTATGTGCCTACGAGCTTTAATTTTTACGCTAAAGCACTACGGAGTCGCCAATCCCTAATATAATAATTCGAAACAGCACAAAACACAGTGTAGAAGGCTAAGAAGAAACAAGTATATGGCTCGAGTTCGAGTCTCGGTCTGGCACACACTTTTAATCTGCCAGGAAGTTTCATATCAGCGCACACTCCGCTGCAGAGTGACAATCTCATTCAAGTATATGGCAGTTTTCTGTGAACAGAAATTCATTCTTGCCAACAACTTGCAAAATGTGTTTAAAGAAGCTGTCAGAACGCCCACTAGTATGCACATAATTATGTATGCAAAAAATTAGGATAAGATATTGTACCAGGAGTCAACACAATAAAATCTAACTAGACATTACATAATATATAAATATGCCATATTAATTCATTGTCGTATCATACATAAGAAGATAAACTTAAAGAGAAATATGTTTCAGGTTGTATGAAACTCTTGAAGGAAGCCCTGTTTCTGAAGATAAACGTTGAAAGAAATATGTTTCAGGTTGTATGAAACTCTTGAAGGAAGCCCTGTTTCTGAACCAGAGGAAATAAAATTGGCTGAGACAGTCTTCATGGAAAGTAATCTACAACTAAGATAAAGTTAGGAGATGTGGCGGCCTATTTGAAGTAAGTTTCTAAACTGAGTCCCAAATGTTCTTCAAAAGAATTCCGGCAAGGAGCAAAATGACAATGCCACTCGAGTTATATGAATACGTCGAACATATACACTGGTGTGCAAAACTTGAGGACGAAAAGTGACTTTCGCATGACGTGTTGCGGCCAAGTAACGTAACTGGATGAAACTTAGACCAAGCATAGAACGAACTGTGAAAGTATTGCACAGGAGTTCACTGAAATATATACGCAATGAGACGAAAAAATGACACTTTTATTCGTGAAAATAATTACACTGAAGTCATCACGAATCTTGGTCCCCTACACATTACAAAGCCCGGTAAATGGTTATTAATTGAGCGTGTGATTACTAAGGACATCAATATGTGCCGTGCAGCGTTCTACCTGGCTGAAACAAGAGTGGTAAGGCGTTCTTCTTGTAGGGCGTTCCATCGTCCGGCAGCGCGTCGTTGACAGCTGCTGGTGATCGTTGGTGCCTGTGTAAGCGTTGCCCTCCGTCTTAACGCATCCAACACGAGCGACGGGGTTTAAGTCTGGGGAGCAGGCATGCCAGTCCATTCCACTAATGTTATCTCGTTCCAAGTGCTCCTGCACCTGCGCTGCTTGTAGCTACGTTTTGACGACTTTAAGTCGCAATTTTAATGAAAAATAAACTTTAATTAGTTTAAGTGTCCGCCCCCGGTAACTGAGTGGTCAGAGCGACAGAATGTCAGTCCTAAGGGCCCGGGTTCGACTAACGGCTGGGTCGGAGATTTTTCTCCGCTCAGGGACTGGGTGTTATGTTGTCCTAACCATCATCATTTCATCCCCAGCGACGTGCAAGTCGCAGAAGTGGCGTCAGATCGAAAGACTTGTACCCGGTGAACGGTGTACCCGACGGGAGGCCCTAGTCACACGACATTAGTTTAAGTGAAACATTTAAGTACTAATCATAAAAAAGGATACAGTATATCCTAAGACAGTAAAAGAGTAACAATACTGTAGATTAGAATTCATTTGTTTGTATTAATCTATAAGTAACAGAGACAATAGTGTTTCGCTTTCACTTTGTTCGGATCGTTCTGATAGCTCATTTTGTTTCGATCATTTTGTTTCCTCACTGAATGTTCTTTTTGCGTCAGTGTTAGCTAGTGCCAGCGATATGTACCTTGAGTAGTGAAAATATATGAGCTCAAAAGGATCGACAAACTTTAATTTCTGAAAAATACCCTAAATATGTTATGAAGACGAAATATGAGGAGATGTTAACTAAGAAAGAGTTTCAGTTTTATTTAAAGTGCAGTTGAAGATACGTTTTGTGATAAATCAGTTTAACTAACCTTGAACGATTCATTTTGAAACTGTATTGAGAAAAGCTAACTTAAATCGCTCCATAGTGCTCCGCAGCGATAGTCCTTTGTTCAATAATCAGCCAGTATTATTAACTGTCAGCCTAGCATCCCTGGTAGCTGTAGAAAGCAAGCAATGAAATACGCCAAAGAGCATAAAACCAGATAATGAAAGACTTTTTTTATCTGTTATTAATTTCTATCAGTGAAGTAAATCAGCGGCGCTTATTTCATGTTAAACTGTATGTAACCTGGAGCCTGTATAGTTTTGTCTTCCCCGATCAATAAAAAAAATCCAGGAGAACACCAGATTAAATACATGATCGATGTGGTCGCGTATTGTCGTCCGTAATATTCAAGACAGCGCCGAATATATTCCTGAATAAAAGAACATGTTGAAGATCCACAATAACGTTGGCCGGTACTTGAGCCGCGTTCAAAGATTTGGATGTCAGTACGCTAGTCCCATAATACCCGGGCGACCAGTCATCATGTTCGACAATATTCTTGGGTATACGAGGTGCGACAATAAAGTAATGAGACTGATGTGAAAAAAAAAAATGTTGCTTACCGTTTTAGTCAAGATTGGTGTTGTCTCCTTCAAAGTAGATCCCTTCTGACTGCACACACTTTTTCCAGCGCTTCTGCCATTGATGGTAACATTTCTGGAACTCATCTTCTGAAATATCCTCCAAGACCCCCGTCATCTTGTGTTGTTTGAAAATGGTATCCCTTGACCGCCGTTTTGACTCTTGGAAATAGAAAAAAGTCACACGGAGCGATATCTACTGAATAACATGGCTGTGGTAGTACTGATATTTGTTTTGAGGTGAAAAATTTCTGTACTGACAGAGCAGAATGGGATGGCGCATTATCGTGATGCAGAATCCAATTATCAGCAAAATAAATGGCTCTGAGCACTATGGGACTTAACGTCTGAGATCATCAGTCCCCTAGAACTTAGAACTACTTAAACCTAACTAATCTAAGGATATCACACACATCCATGCCCGAGGCAGGATTCGAACCTGCGACCGTAGCGATCGCGAGGTTCCAGACAGAAGCGCCTAGAACCGCTCGGCCACAACGGCAGCACAATTATCAGCAATGTTGGCATGGACACGAAAACTATTTTACGAAGTCTTTCTAAAATTTCTTTGTAGTGATATTGGTTAACTGTGGCCAGGAGGCACCAACACTTTTTGAACAGTTCCGTTGGTATCAAAGAAGGACACAAGCATGCACTTCACTTTTGTCTTTGACATGCGAGGTTTTTTTTGGTCTGGGTGATCCCTCTGAGCACCATTGGCAACTTTGGCGTTTTGTGTCCGGATCGTACTGAAAAATCCAACTTTCATCACCAGTGATAACATGGCTCAGCAATTCTGGATTGATTTCCGTTTGCTCTAACAGATCAGCTGCCACATTTTTCCGTGTTTCTCGCTGTTGTGGTGTGAGATTTTTGCACAAATCTTTCTCATACAAAGATCTTCAGTTATTGTTAGACGAACCGTTTCTCGATTGATGTTCATTTCTTCCGCCATCATTTTCACACATAATCTTCGATCTCATTGTACGAGTTCACGCACCTTGGCCAAGTTGACATCCGTCCGTGAGGTAGATGGTCGTCCACTGCGGTCTTCGTCTTCAACATTCGTTCTGCCTTGACTAAACATTTTATGTCAACGATAAACTTGAGCTCTTGACATAATCTCCTCTCAAAAAACCTACTGAAGCTTACCGTAATTTGTCGTCGCGTTTTCACCCAATTTAACGCAAAAATAAATGGCATACCGTTGGGAAATATTATATGGTTCCATTTTCATGACGAGAGACACAAACACATGTTAACTTATTACTACTGAGCAGTTGCATCGTTGTGCCGCTTGGCCTAGAAGCAGATTATAGACCAAGGTACAAGATATTGTACCTACGCAAGCCTGCAGGGTTGCCACATCCTGCAAAGAAAATCAGTCTCATTACTTTATTGTCGCACCTCGTATAACATGTTCATAATTGTCGAACGTGATCGTTTTGGTCGTCCACGTGTCATGTTGTGGGGAGGCATAATGTTGAAAAGGGCCACTGAACTCCAAATCTTTGTACACGGTACAGTCGCTGGTCAACATTATTACGCCACTGTACTCATCCCCATATTCGTCCTTTCAGTGCTGCACTCTGCCCTGAGTCAGTTTTATGGATGACAATGCGCCACCACTTCAAGCAGCGTAGGTGTAGGAGCGCCCGGGACGATAGGATATTGGGCGAAAAGAATTTTATGCCCGTTCCCTCTGCTTAAACCCCATCGAGCACCTGCGCGATGCTGTGTGGTGCGGTATCGCAGCACACGCACTTGCACCCACGATCATCGAGCAGTTGTCAACAGCACCGGTGGAGGAAAGGATCGCCCTACCCCAACAACTCCTCACAAAGCTTGTGGCCAGCATGCAGATCAGGCGTTACTGTCTGATATGATCTGAATAACCGTGTCCAGCAGTTTTGCTACCCAGGAGACCATCAATTGTTTTCTTTGAAAGAAAATGTAATTCCTTTTTGCCTCATTGAGTATTTCTCTCAGTTATCTTCTGTACTATACTGTAGCACTTTTTCTATGGTTGGTCCAAGTTTAATCGAAATATGTTACTTGGCAGCGACACATCATTCGAAAGCTACTTTTCGTTCATAAGACTTGTACTCTAGTGTAGTCGAATGGTAGGCAAATATTGTATTGAATTTTGTGTCCGATGAAATGTTGTTGTAGTTGTTTTTGTTTTCTTTTGTGATCTCGAGTCTAAAGACTGGCGTAACACAGCTCTTCACTCTGCTCTATCGTGTGCAAGACGCTTTATTTCTGCTTAACTATAACCTACGCCAATATTAAGCTGCTTGCTATAATGAACCTTTCTACTCCCTCTGCAATTTTTATGCGTCCCAGTCCCCTCCACTAGAAAATAGACGCTTCCTTCATGCCTCTCGATGTGTTCCTTCAACCGTCCTATGATTTTAGTCTACTTGTTTCATAAATCTCTTCTTTCCCCAGTTCTATTCTGTACGTCCTCACTAGGTACTCGGACTGCCTATCTTCTGCAGCATGGCATTTCAAAACCTCCACCTCTTCTCGTCTGAACCGCTTAACATTCACGTTCTACTGCTATACAAAACTAGAATACGATTAAATATATTCAGAAAAGATGTGCTAGCCTTCAAATGTTAACACATTTCTCTCTTTCAGTAATGGTTTTCTTCTTACAGCCGTTCTGCACTTAATATCCTCGCTACAGCCATCGGTCACTATCAGATATTTTGCTGCCTAGATAGCCAGTTCATCAATTTGTAATCTCTCATCCCATTTTCTAATTAAATCCCTCATTATCGCTTGATTTAATTCGTTATCATTGCATTGCTCTTCTGTTGTATTGTATTGTATGTTAACCGGGGGCCTAGAAACGACGGAGAGGCTCCGTCCCCGCCGCAGCCGCAGTGGTCCACAACCCCATGACGACTACCGCAGTCCACTTCACCCCTCCGCTGCCCCACACCGAACAACTCTTTCAGGGTTATTGTGCGGTTTGGGCCCCGGTGGACCCCCCAAGGGAACGTCTCATACCAGACGAGTGTAACCCCTATGTTTACGTGGAGGACTTGTTCACACAGCAATCGCCGACATAGTGTAGCAGAGGCGGAGTAAGGGGAACCAGCCAGCCTTCGCTGAGGCAGATGGAAAACCGCCTAAAATCCATCCACATACTGGCCGGCTCACCGGACCTCGACACAAGTCCGCCGGGCGGATTAGTGCCGGGGACCAGGCTCTCCTTCCCGACCGGAAAGCCGTGCGTTATACCGAACGGCTAACCGGGAGGGCTTGCTCTTCTATTACTTATGTTCATGTTCATCTTCAATAATTTGCAATTGAGTTACAACGTCCAAGACTGAAGTATTCGTAAAAAGTTAAAGTTTTATCCGGGTCCACATCTATACTCTTCAAAGCACTGTGAGGTGCATGGCATCCCATTGTACCAGTTATTAGGGTTTCTTCGTGTTCCATTCACGTATGGATCGCGAGAAGAATGATTGTTCAAATGACTCTGAGCTCTATGGGACTTAACTTCTGAGGTCATCAGTCCCCTAGAACTTAGAACTACTTAAACCTAACTAACCTAAGGACATCACACACATCCATGCCCGAGGAAGGATTCGAAACTACGGCCGTAGCGGTCGCGCGGTTCCAGATTGTAGCACCTAGAACCGCTCGGACACATCGACCGGCAATGATTGTTCGGAAGGCCCCATGTGTGCAATAATTATTCTAATCTTATACTCACGATCCCTGTGTGAGTGACACGTAGGGGATTGTAGTATATCCCTAGAGTAATAATTTAAAGCTGGTTCTTAAACTTTGTTAAGAGACTTCCTCAGGATAGTTTTCGTCTGTGTTCAAGAGCCTGCCAGTCCAGTTCCTTCATTGTCTCTGTGAGTCTCTCGTGGATTAAACAAACATGTGGCATTTCGTGCTGCCCTTCTCTGTATACGTTCAGTATTTCCTGTTGTCCTATCGGGTACGGGTCCCACACATTTGAGCAATATTCTAGGATGGGTCGCGTGAGTGATTTGTAGGCAAACTCTTTTGTAGACTAACTGTACTTCCCCAGTAGGCTACCCCTAAACTGAAGTCTACTACCTGCTTTACCCACGACTGAACCTATGTGATCATTCCGTTTCATATCCCTGCAAAGTGTTACACCCATGTATCTGTAAGAGTTGGCCGATTGCAACAGTGACTCATTGTTACTATAGTCATACAATGTTTTGCGAAGTGCAAAATCTTACATTTCTCAATGTTTAGAATTAGTTCCCAATCTCTGCACCACTTTCAAATCTTATCAAGATCTGACTTAATATTTATGCAGTTTCTCTGAGATAGTACTTCATTATAGATACCTGCATCATCAGCCAAAAGCCTGATTTTAATATTAATATTGTCTCTGCAGTCATGGACTGTGCGGCTGGCCCCCGACCGAGGTTCGAGTCCTCCCTCGGGCATGGTTGTGTGTGTTTGTCCTTAGGATAATTTAGGTTAAGTAGTGTGTAAGCTTAGGCACTGATGACCTTAGCAGTTAAGTCCCATAAGATTTCACACACATTTGAACATTTGAATATTGTCTGAAAGATCATTAATATACAACATGAACAGCAAGGGTTTGAACACACTTCCCGAGGACACATCATAATATTACTGTAATTGAATACTCGGTCCCCTCCAAGGATCTAATAAACTAACTGCGGCATTCCAGTCAATTGTGAATAATGGACATCACTCAACCATTAATTATATAACGGATATTAAGATACAAGCAATAACTGACAAGGAGAGGAATAATTGCAAAAGAAATGAACCACAGGATAGCTCACAAACAGTAAACACGCTGTTTCAATGACAGTAGACGGAATGTGTTAATGAGCTTGCTCATTACACTTTTTGCTAAACTTTTCTACTTTCGTTCTCACACATTTGCTTGTTCGTCACAGTCCGGTGTGTCTGGTTATAAACCGTTACGTCGGCACGGGAGTCCGTTATCATGAAAGAGCTCAGCCGTTTGGACGGTTTCGCACATTAGAATGCTCCGTGTGCTGCATGCGCCGCGAATGCCAGCCGAACCGCATTTCACGCGCAGCTCACGTCGCTTCTACCAGACCAGCCACGCCACGTGTGGAAGTGGAATTCACCGGCGAACTGTAGCGCTAGCTGCAGCACTGCGCCGCCAAATTAAGAGAGTCTGGACCCCCTCCCCTCCACCTCGCCACTATAATATAACGGCGGAGGTGCGACGGCCAGGTTTTTTGGCCAGTGTTTCATGGAGTTCGCAGGCCATTTATCACGCCGCTTCTGGCGAGGACGTAAGCCAGGGCGGCAGGCAGTTTTTCACTGAGCTCCGTTTTTGTCTCAAGGGTGACGCAGGGCGATAAAGGGCGCATCAGCGGACAGCCAGGACAGTGCCCTTACAAAGTATGGCTTATCCGCCGCTACACGTGGCTGTGCGCTCGATATGAAGCTCTGTCGGTGCCAGCAGATAAGCAGGATATCCGGTAAAGTGTGTAGCTCATTTCTGCCTGCGTAACAAGGGACGAACAATGGGATGTTCACCGCCTCCTTCAAAACTGTGCCATTTTCAGCGTTAGAGAAACTCATGGAGCCTGTTATCATTTTCAATTTAAGTTTTTTATATCAATAATAATAAAACGATTTATATTTTTTTCTCCCGTTGTGCCTCCTTCTGTGGTAATAAGTTTATGAATTCCAGACAAAGAATATCCCTGATTAGTAGGAAACGCTACAGACCGAAACTGACACATTGTAGTATGTGATACATTTGACTAGTATACAGCATGATACGTTACAATACTGCTTCCATTCCATTGTTAGCTGTCTGATCCAGCAACTGGATATGATATTTTTTAAACGTTGCAGAACTGTTTTTTATTGCCGGCCGCTGTGGACGAGAGGTTCTAGGCGCTTCAGTCCGGAAACGCGCTGCTGCTACTGTCGCAGGTTCGAATTCTGCCTCGGGCATGGATGTATGTGATGTCCTTAGGTTAGTTAGGTTTAAGTAGTTCTAAGTCTAGGGAACTGACGACCTCAAATGTTAAGCCCCATAGTGCTAAGAGCCACTTGAACCATTTTTAACAGCTTTTTTATTAATACCATTTATGCGTTTCGACCTTATTAGGCACCTTCAGATTGTGCAAAAATTTGTCAGAAGAAAGTTCATACGTCAATTGCCACAATAGGGTATAAAGTGAGAAGAAAAATTAACTGAGTAGGGTATCCGCTCGTCAAAAGTCCTATCGAAACCGAAAAGAATCTTACATGTGCTATGATGGGATCGGTATGGTCTACAAAGCCCAGAAAAACGGCAGCATACATGTATTAAGTATTTTTATACGTTATGTACACCATGCTGGTCCGATCATAGTTCATATAAGATAATTTTCGGTTTCGGTAAGATTTTTGATGATCGGATGCCTTAGATGGTTATTATTCTAATTGTATGCCCTGTTGTGGCAGCTGATGAATGAAGCTTCTTCTGCTACATTTTTACATGCCTCACATGGGTGAAATCCGTAACTGGTATTACTAAAAAGCTATTTTACATCCGAGACTGCCTTTATGAAATAAAATACTATCGATGACAGTGTTCGTAAGGCAGAGTTACTAAACACAGACTTCCGAAGTTCCTTCACCAGAGATAACGAATTAAATATGGTAGAATTCGTATCAAGAAAAACTGGATCTTTTTATCGACCTCCTATCTAAGATAATACAATTGCTGGAAGGATAACACAACACGTACCCGACTCATACAATTATAGTTTCTGGTGACTTTAATCTACCCTAAATAAGTTGGCGAAAATACATATCTAAATCCGAAGGTACGCATAAAACATCGTCTGAAACTGTGTTAAAAGCATTCTCTGAAAATTAATTCTAACAATTAGTTCATGAGCCCAGACGGATAGTAAACGGTTGTGAAAACACACCTGATCTCTTAGCAATAAATAATCCTGTACTAATAACGAGCATCAAAACGAGATACAGAGATTAGTGAATACAGTGTTCACGTGGCGAGTTTGTATAGTGTACCCCCAAAATCTCCACATTAAACCAAAAATTTACCTATTCGGAAACGCAGATAAAAATTCACTTGGCCCTTTTCTGAGAGACAATCTTCAATCCTTCCAAATTAATAATGTAAGTGTGTAGACCGGATGTGGCTTGATTTCAAAGAAATAGTATCGACAGCAATTGAGAAATTTATACGAAATACATTAACAAACGACAGAGTTGATCCTCCTCGGAACACAATACGGGTCACAACACTGTTGCAGAGACAACGCAAACAAGCATGCCAAATTCAAACGAACGCAATATCTCTAAGATTGGCGATTTATTACAGATGCTCGAAATTTAGCGTGGACATCGATGCGAGATATTTATAATAGTTTCCACAACGAAACTTTGTTTTGAAACATGGCAGAAAATCTAAAGAGATTCTTATCGTATGTCAAGTATGCTAGCGGCAAGACACAATCAATGCCTTCTCTGCACGTTAGCAATGGAGATACTATCGAAGACAGTGCCGCCAAAGCAGAGTTGCTGGACACAGCCTTCCGAAATTCCTTCACCAGAGGAGACGAAGTAAATATGGCAGAATTCGAATCAAGCCTAGTTGCCAACATGAGTAACGTAGAAGTAGGTATCCTCGGAGTAGTGAAGGAACTTAAATTACTTAACAAAAGCAAGTCCTCTGGTACAGATTGTATACCATTTGGGTTCCTTTCAGAGTATGCCGACGCAATAACTCTATATTTAACAATCATATACAACTGCTAGCTCGACGAATGATCCGTAGCAAAATACTGGAAAGTTACATAAGTCATTCCAAAATTGCGGAAAGGCAATAGGAGTAATGCACTAAATTACGGACCCATATCATTAACGTCGATATGCAACAGGATTCTGGAACATATATTGCGTTCGAAAAAAAAGAATTACTTCAAATTGTCTGTTAACATATGGTAAACACGGATTTA
Source organism: Schistocerca cancellata (assembly GCF_023864275.1). Lineage (NCBI taxonomy): Eukaryota > Metazoa > Arthropoda > Insecta > Orthoptera > Acrididae > Schistocerca > Schistocerca cancellata. The sequence goes on from NC_064626.1 coordinate 1,156,921,464, forward strand.
GAAATCTGCGTTCTTGTGAAACTCAAGGAGCTGTCTACTACACGAAGTGTTTAATGCTATCGACGAGGGATTTCAAATTGATTCCGTATTTACAGATTACCATAAGGCATTTGACACAGTACTTCACTAATCTAATTTCGTGTTCATGGAATATCGTCTCAGATATGCCGCTGGATACGTAATTTCCTCTCAGAGAGGCCACAGTTCGCAGTAATTCACGAAAAGTCCTCGAATTAAACAGGAGTGATTTCTGCGCGTTCCCCAAGGTAGTGTTGCAGGTATTCTGCTGTTCCTTTCCTTTATGAACGATTTAGGAGACAATATGAGCAACTACCTTTAGTTGTATGCAGATAACGCTGTGGTTTATCGTCATGTAAAGCCATCAGAAGATCAAAATTCATTGCAAAACGATTTACAAAAGATATCTGTGTGGGGCGGGAATCGAGAATTGACCATAATTAACCAGATGTGTGAGGTCATCTAAGTGAGTGCTAAAAGGAATCGCCGGCCGCGGTGGTCTAGCGGTTCTGGCGCTGCAGTCCGGAACCGCGGGACTGCTGCGGTCGCAGGTTCGAATCCTGCTTCGGGCATGGGTGTGTGTGATGTCCTTAGGTTAGTTAGGTTTAAGTAGTTCTAAGTTCTAGGGGACTTATGACCTAAGATGTTGAGTCCCATAGTGCTCAGAGCCATTTGAACCATTTAAAAGGAATCCATTGAACTTCGGTTACACAACAAATCTATTAAATTTAAAGGCCGTGAATTCAACAAAATATACAAAATACCCAGGAATTACAATTACGACCACCTTAAACTGAATGAAAATACTGTGGGGAAGGCGAACCAAAGACTGTGATTTATTGGCAGAAATCTTAAAAGATACAGCAGATCTACCAAAGAGGCTGGCTACTCCACGCTTGTCCTTACTCTTGTGGAGTACTGTTGCGCGGTGTGGGATCCTTACCAGTTAGGATTAATGGCTACACAAAGAAAGTTCAGAGGAGGGCAGCAAGTTTTGTATTATCAGGAAACAGCGGAGAGAGTGTCCTCGACATGATACAGGATTTGTGGCGGATATCATTAAAACAATGGCGTTTCTCGTTCCGGCTCGACCTTCTCACGAAATTTCAATCACAAACTTTCTCCTCCGTACGCAAAAATATTTTGTTGATGCCGACCCACATAGGAAGAAACGATCATCATAATAAAATAAGCAAAATAGGGCCTCCCAAGATAAGATTTAGGTGTTCTTTCTTCCGTGCGCTGTTCGAGAATGCAATATTAGAGAATTAGTGTGAAAGGTGGTTCGATGAACCCTCTACGAGGAACAAAAGTGTGATTTACAGTGTAGCCACAGAGATGTAAATGAAAATAATACACTACAATGCTATTATATACATTGTTGGTGGTATCTTTATTTTGGACGTACACCAGCCATTCTTAAGTGATATTTAACGCAATATATAGATATTATCTAAACAACTCTTTTGTTCAGAAATATGCAAAGAGATGAAAACAAATGTTCAAAATAAAATATTTGATAATCAGCCAATGAAATGCTGAGTAAATTTCTGCTTGAAAAAGGAAATAAAATATTAGATTTTGTAATCAGTAATGAAGTTTTCTAGCGTATGTAAGGTCAAACCTAAGATATGCTAACCTGTCAGTTGTGACTGGGTATGTCGTATTTTTGCTGCAACATACATTAGAGAAACTGAGGACTTACTATACTTCATTTACAACAGGACTCTTAATTATCATTTTGATGATACTTTGATAGGATTTACATGATTACAAATTATAAATATATGTTGACATTTATTTTAAATAATTTATTACACGTAGCATAATAAATCCCTATTCGTGAAATTCTCGGAAAAAGGTTATTCTCTTGTTTAGGCACAGATGAATATTATACTTACTACACAAGAATAATGTCCGTCTCTTACCGGTTTGTCTTCACTACTAAATGACTTCGTTTCACTTCTTAACTAAGCTGTTCCCTCTTTTTACTGTTCGCACGTTTTACATTGCAGGTAGGTGCGAGTTATGAACGCTATCCTGTAAATTCCCGATCCCTCTTAACGTAACACACTTCCCGGACAGTGATTTCTATTTATTACTTCTTAGTGTTTATTACTGGAGCTGCAGGTTATGAACGTTGTCACAAGGATATGTTATGTGATGATTTTATTCGTCTTATAATGATTCATGTTGCCCTAGTAAGAGACGCAAAGTATTAGACATTGTCTCGTCAAGCACTGTAATTTATTTGCTGACGCCACAAGCCAAGACACTATTCTTTAAATTAAATTCGTTACTCTCCTAGCCCTCCTGGTTTGTTGTAGTAGCTAGATCCCTGGAATAAAGTTGAGATTACTGTCTTCCAAATCACCCCTAAATTTCATTTCTGTGCCCGTGAGATCATGACAACCACCTGACGTGTTCCTTTCAGTGTACATCTACATCTACATAGATACTCTGCAAATTACATTAATGTGCTTGACAAAGGTTTCATAGAACAACCTTCAAAATTCTCCATTATTCCAATCTCATAAAGCACGCGGAAGAAACTAACACCTGTATCATTCCGTGCGAGCTCTGATTTCCCTTATTTTATTATCGTGATCGTTTTTCCCTATGTAGTTCGTCCTCAACCAAATATTTTCGTATTCGGAGGAGAAACGTGGTGATTGGAATTTCGTGTGTGTGTGTGTGTGGGGGGGGGGGGGGGGGGGGGGGGGAATTCTGCCGCAACGGAAAACGCCTCTGTTTTAATTATTTATACCGCAAATCCTGTATCATGTCCATAACACTCTCTCCCCTACTAATCGATAATACAAAGCGTGCTACCCTTCTCTGAACTTTCTCCGTGTACTCCGTTAATCTTAACTAGTTACGAACACACACCATGCAGCAGTACTCCAAAAGAGGACGGACAGGCAGTCTCTTTGGTAGATCTGTTACATATAGTAAGTGTTATGCCAATAAATCACAGTCTTTGGTTCGCCTTCGCCACAATATTTTCTAAGTGTTCTTTTCAATTGAAGCTGGTCGTAAATGTAATTCCTAGGTATTTAGTTCAATTTAGGGTCTTTAGCTTTGCTTGACTTAGCCTGTAACCGAAGGTTAACCGATTCCATTTAGTACCCAAATAGATGACTTTACACTTTTTATTAATTAGGACCAGTTCCCAATTTTCGCACCATGCAGATGTCTTTTCTAAATAGTTTTACAATTTATTCTGGTCTTCTGATGACTTTACTAGTCGACAAACGACAGCGTCATCTGCAACCAACCTATGACGGCTGCTCTAATTGGCTCCCAAATCGTAAATCACTTCTGTTTTACTCAACGACTTTCCATCAGTTACTACGAACTGTGACCTCTCTGACAGGAAATCTCCAATCCAGTCACATAACTGGGATGATATTCGATAGGCACACAAGTTCACTACTAGCTACTTGGGTGGTATAGTGTCAAAAGCCTTCTGCGAATCCAAAAATATTCAATCAATCTGAAATCCGTTGTCGATAGCACTCAACACTTCATGCGAGTGAAGAGCTAGTTGTGATTCACAAGAGCAGTGTTTTCTAGATCCGTGTGACTGTGTGTAAATAGACCGTTTTCTCTGCGGTATTATTACTTTATTTACTTACTAGTTTAAATTTGAGTACACTTACGAATATACTAACACTGCTACTAGAGGAATCTTATTTCTGTAGTGATAGATACGTCACTTCAGTTGCTTCACTTAAGGTCACAAGCCAGGTGGCAGTGTGACAGTTGATCTGCTGGGAGCGCGGTGTAGAGACTAGACCTAATGATAATTAAGAGCCATGGTTTTTGGAAGGCATGTGGGTCTAAGGTCTACACGCGGAGGAAGGTACCAGCGTGGGCGCTGGACTAAGGTGATGGCACACTAGCTGATAGGAGAATCAGTGACCACCTATGTTTGGCTACCGCGTTGCATCGGCTGCTGGTGGAAGCTTAGGCTAACAACTGCAGTCGCCAAAACATGACTGATCTCTGTGCATGGTCTATAGACAGAAATTATTGAATCAATCGGATATTGTAAGCAGAGAGATGCTAATTTTTAGTGAGAATGCGGCAAAGAGTGGCTGTTGAAACTTCCAGCTCTTGTGTAACATGACGAATCAAGGTTCCTGTATTATCGGCCACGCGCTCCTGTCGCAATGTCTCCTCGTGAACGACTATTTCGAGCCCGTGTCACGTGTTTGACATCATCAACTAAACGAGTACGTTCGAATTTTTTCGAGATTAGTATCTCAGTTGACGCACTGGGAACGTCATTTGTACCGGAAATTGGATCCACATTACGAATCGCAGAGACGAGAAACGTGATTTGACCTACAGGTACATACGTTTTCACTGCTCCACGGCCCAATCTCGATGATCCCAAGCTCACTGTAATCGTAGTTGACGATGATGTTGGGTCAAAATGGGAACACGTAACTGTCGCTTGCTGTGGAGCCCCATGATCGTACGAAACACTTGTCAACGCACCAGCATTGTTCTGTCCACGGATCACTCACAGATCCCAACTACCGTTATTTACATAGTGGGCGAAGCCTCCAACGTGCACGTTCCCAGATTATGCGTGCGCTAGTGACACCTTGTCATCTACGCGTGCTTTCATCAACGTTTAAGCATTTTCCACATAGACTGACACCAACCGTATGCAAACAGTCGAATAGCTTAATTTTGAAAAGCGCGTTCCAAGGTGTAGGGCCATAACATTTAGCCATTTATTAAAGTGGTTTACATCATTATATTTACCCATTTGTGGCGCTTATCGCTGGTAGAATGATTTTACGCACTCTTCTTTGCTACGCTTATATACACACATCAAAAAGGGTTCTGCACCACCACGGTTTCCAGAACTACTGAAGATAGATAATAACTGCGGATATTCGACTATTCAGAGTTGTCACTAAACCCACCCAAAAATGTAAAGAACCATGCATGAGCAGCACCTATTAGACGGAGGAGGTCTGACAGCCGATCAGTTCCAGTCATTCCACCAGGAAGGAGGTACCCGGTTCGTGTCGTCTGTAGTTCAACCATGCTTAGACAGTCAATACAGCGGTTAGATCACGTCCGCATTGTTACTTTGTGCCAGGAAGGGTATCAACAAGACAAGTGCCCAAGCGTCTCGGAGTCAACCAAAGCAATGTTGTTCGGACATGGAGGAGATACAGAGAGACAGGAACTGTCGATGACATGCCACGTTCAGGCCGCCCAAGTGCTACTACTACAGTGGATGATCGATATCTACGGATTATGGATCGGAGGAACCATGACAGCAACGTCACCATGTTGAATAATGCTTTTCGTGCAGTCACAGGACGTCGTGTTACGACTCAAGCTGTGCACAATAGGCTGCATCATGCGCAACTTCACTCTCGACGTCCATGGCGAGGTCCATCTTTGCAAACAGGGCACCATGCAGCGCGGTACAGATGGGCCCAATAAGATCCCGAATGGACTGCTCAGGATTGACATCACTTTCTCTTCACCGATGAGTGTCACATATACCTTCTACCACACAATCGTGGGAGACGTGTTTGGAGGTAAACCGGTCAGGCTGAACGCCTTAGACTGTCCAGCGAATGCAGCAACGTGGAGGTTCCCTGCTGCTTTGTTGTGGCATTATCTGGGGCCGACATACTCCGCTGGTGGTCATGGAAGGCGCCGTAACGGCTGTACGATTGAATGCAATCCTCCGACCGGTAGTGCAATCATATTGGCAGCATATTGGCAAGGCATTCGTCTTAATAGACGACAATTCGCGCCCCCATCGGGCACCCTTTGTGAATGACTTCCTTCAATATAACGACGTCGTTCGAGTAGATTGGCCAGCGTGTTGTTTAGACATGAACCCTATCGAACATGCCTGGGATACATTGAAAAGTGCTGCTTATGGACGAAGTGACCCACCATGCACTCTGAGGGATCTACACCGAATCGACTTTCAGGAGTGGGACAATCTGGACCACCAGTACATTGATGAACTTGTGGATAGTATGCAACGATGAATAAAGTCGTGCATCAATGCTAGAGGACGTGCTACTGGGTATTAGGGGTACCGGTGTGTACAGCAATGTGGACCATCGCTTCTGGAGGTCTCGCTTTATGGTGGTACAACATGCAGTGTGTGGTTTTGATGAGCAATAAAAATGGCGGAAATGATGTTTATGTTAACCTTTATTCCAATTTCCTGTACAGGTTCCGGAACGCTCGGAGCCGAGGTGATGCAAAAGTTTTTTTTTTTTTTTTTGATGCGTGTAGTTAGCTCACAAAGTCACGAAGCAGCAATGCCATCACTATGCGATTCAGTCGCGCGGTGAACAGTGTATAACCTCCCCCTCCTAATCAGCCTATTGGATTAAGATATAAATGGCCGTGATCGAGTATGCCTATTGACATTTTACAGTGATACAGTAAGTGAGGCTATAGTTACCAAAGGAAAAGCCTTCCGGGGTGGCCGGGCGCTTCTAGGCGCTACAGTCTGGAACCGCGCGATAGCTACGGTCGCAGGTTCGAGTTTTGCCTCAGGCATGGATGTGTGTGATATCATTAGCTTAGTTAGGTTTAATTACTTCTAAGTTCTAGGGGACTGCTGACCTCAGAAGTTGAGTCCCTTAGTGCTCAGAACCATTTGAACCAAAGGAAAATAATGCCGGTTAGTAGGAGGAAATGGAGCAAAGACAGATTTGAAGGAAAAAACTATTCTAAACCTAATCTAAATACTGACAATAATTCAGAAACAGTTGGGGATTAGTGCAATCACTCACCAACCACACAGATGAAAGAAAAGGATACCACGTAATACTTAACACAAAAAATATTGATTAGCAAACAGAGGATAATTAAACGGTCGCCAGTGCACCAGGGCAATGAATGTCCAAAATGCTAAGACAGGTAATGGGCAAGAAATTTATGCAAATAATCACTGGAGTGGCAACAGAATGTTGTCATCATTTTCCACAATTCAACAGTTCACGAGAAAGTATATGAATCAGAAATCACTGTTTTTGCAGCTACTTATTCTGAAATACTAAATTTTGAAAATAATTTAAATGAAGTTGCTGGTTAAATAAATGACTGGATTTGACTGAAGATTTGTTACGTAAAAAATAACTTTAAGTAACCTCAGCGTAACGTAAGGCAAATTTGGAAAAGGGCAAGCAAGATACTTTTAATCAATGAAATATTGAATCGAATTTACTTTCGGGAAATGAGTAACTAATTTCACTTTTAATACAAGAACAATAAAATACATACGAAGCCAGCAGAATCACTCGCTGAGCTAATTGCAGAATAAAAGAAACTGCGGATTCTTGATCTTGCTTTGTCTTTAATCATTTGTTTTGTCAGTGAAATTTTTCGTTACTTTGAGTGAGGTTAACGCTCAGAATTGCGAATTTGTTAAGCCTCTGTTATACTATGCAAGAATGAACAGTTACTGAGGCAATAAAATTTAGACTGGAAGTGGTCATTACCGTTCATACAAAACTGGCAGTAAATAGTTAATCAATAATCACGTTTTTACGACCCTCGGTGATTGCATGGAAAGAAAAGGGACAGTGCTTGGTAATAATGTCTGAGGCTAATGACAGCACAGGTGCCCAATGTGTTTTAACTTTTGCCGGTTACTGTTCAAGGTACTGTTCCAGAGCCACAGATAATTATGGGACAAGCAGTAGTTAAAATTGCGTGCCACTCCTACCGTGCTCCCAATACTCGCGGGTTAACGAATCAGACGGGTCTACATTGGCGCGAGCATAGCTACACACCGTGTCTGTGGGAGCGCCCAACAAACACTTCCGCACTCTTTCATGACTGAAGCTGCTCTGCCTCCTCTCTGCTCGCAACGCGACACAGACTCTCCATATGCAAAGATAAACAACGGCACAGCTACTGCCATTCCGTCGTTGCTATCGATACATTTAAATAAATTTCCCATGGCTATTACCCAGCAAGCTACAATATTTGCATTATAATTACAATCAAATATGTACATTCACAAATAAATACACTGTGACAGTCGTTACATATTAAATACAGTTTCTGTAATAAAGCTTACAGATTCAGAATTAGAAGTACAGTACAAATTATCGACGGATATTAAACACCGAAATATTTTTGATGGTCCAGAATATATATTACCTGCATTTTCTTTGTTACACGTGGTGTTAATGTTTTGGCTCATTAGTATATAGTTGGGTGTATCACGTAGAAAGCTATACCGGTGGCCAGTTATGAGCTGTTAAAAGTCAAGCAATGTTCTTACACATTTTTTCACATCAGTTGTACCTCAAACGTAACAAGATACTGACTGCATGGCAAGTACTTCTAATCCTGTAAAAAATAGTTTGGGGCGCCTATGGAAGGTAAAATGATAGTTCCCGGAAGCTTTAGAGTCCGAGGTACATTCTCCCTTTCAAGGATGTCCACGTTCTGTATTTACGCTTGTGAGTGCTCGAGTACGTGTGACGAGCATGTTTCAAGTCTTCTTCGAGGGCCGACTGGTAGCTCGTTTTTCCTAGACTACACGTTCACCTCTTACGTCGTCCGTACAAAACGTCTGAGGTGTAAATGCACCGAATCTATTTTTCACGTCGTCCGGCAACAGCTTTCGGCACTTTGTGGACTAGTGAATTAGTTACTAGAAGGGAAACTGCGAAAAATGCATTTGGAAATTCTTGACTTCAAGCTACTACGTGTAGAAGATATGATGCAACAACAGAAAACTATGCGTTATTCTGAACTGCCAAAGCCACACTTCTTCACAATTCAGTCATTCTAAAAACTTTAATATTGTTACGTCTGAGTATCTAACCTGTGGTACACTGTTCATATTCCAGAATAAAATTTTCAATCTGCAGCGGAGTGTGCGCTGATATGAGACTTCCTGGTAGACTAAAACTGTCTGCCGAAACGAGACTCAAATTTGGGACATTTCCCAGGTCCCGAGTTCGAATCTTGATCCAACGCAATGTTTTAATCTGACAGGAAGTTTCACTGCTCCCACTACTAACATCTTCAGATGAAGTAATTTCTAATAACACTATCGTGATTTCTTCAGTATGGAGAACAGCAGAATTTTCCGAATAGTGGGATACATGATATTAACGTGATCAGCTACACACACCTTCTGGAACCCCGAAGAAAAGTTCGAACCAGGATTTCACTCAGTCAGTAGTTGTGGAGTCCCTGTATTATATTACTCAGAAGTTACGTATATCGTTCGCTCAAGAAATTTATAATGTGAGAACCCAAAATTGCATTGTTATTCGGTAAATGACAATATTCACTGTGTGGGGTCAAGAGTCTCCCACTGTTCTTGTAACGTTGCTCCACGAGGACCTTTACTGTAATCATACGACATGCCCCACTGGTTCAAAAATGTACGAGGATGGGAGTTTTGGAAGGTAATTTGACATAACAGGTTCAGAAACTGACAACTTACCTGATCATGCCAGTAGTTTCCTTTCTACATAGTGTTTCAGAAGTAATGGTCATTATTCACAGATATGACAGGAGTGATCATTGGAAACAACAATGGCAAGTACATCCGGTTTATTTCCCAAGACTCGATTTTATTCCAGGTGATAGAACAGCGCAACATAAATATGTTACAGCACCTTTCTCTATATTTAATGTTACCTTCAGACTTTTCATGGCAGTACAGCGTTTACCACTTTAGGTCTTTTTCCAGGTCCCTTATCGTATACTTTTTATATTTTATGAAACGGAACACAGGAACCCAAATTTTTGATAAAACATACATGTAATTACTGCAGCTTTCTTCAGTACCTATCTTTCTCTTTCCTTACCCACTGTTTCACTAGTTTTAAAAGGTGGTCTTTAGTCACTTTATGAGCCACAAGTATCGTTCCAAGTTTCTATTTTTCCATCAGTACTCCGTAAGTCACCTGACGATATAGCAGTAACTGATCGCCCTGTTCATGTTCCATATGCGAGTAAAGCATTCACTCCTGGAATATTTGAAGATACCTAAGTTGACAAACTGATAATACAAGCATGAGAACATAGTAGAGAGAACAATGCTTTACTTGTCTCCAGAACTCCAAAATAATTCGCTCGTATTGTATTTTCTGTTTGCTGACCAAATAGCTCTGTTTCTGCTTCTTAGTCGCTACAGCAGCATTGTTAATAAGTACATCAGTTCCACCATGTATTCCTTTCATGTTATCCCAAAATCTCCGAATTCTTTCCCAGTTATGTAGCCCTTCTATATTAATTCATCGATACATTGATAGCTTTTAGATTTCGTGTGTCATCTCCTGCCGTTAAGAATACAGTGCTATCAAATTGCTCGCAAAGGCCATGGACAATTGAAAAACCTCATTTCCACTAGTGACCACGGTAGTCTTCACTTTATTTGCCAATATTATATGTAAATTGAAGATAGAGGGGAGGGGGGGGGAGAAAGGAAAGGAAAGGGAACTTGTAACTGATTTCAGCTGCATAGAGACATTACGCGGAATCAGAGCAGTTGTTAACACACGTACCTAGTAAGCAGGAGATTCCGGGTTCGAATCCCGGCCCGGGAAACATTTTCACACGTCGCCTCTTGTTCCGCATAGTGTCCCTATGTAGCTGAAGTCAGTAATCCTTTCTCTTTCCGTTTCTCTCTCTCTTCCCTCTTCTTTCGGACACCTTAATATAACTGACAAAATTATCCCACCGGTGCTCAACAGCACTTCTGCCGCCAGTGTAGCAGGCTTCAGTATACGATGGAATGAAAGCTGGTGTGCATGAAACCGTTCACTAGCTAAGGGCATCGAGCGAAATTCCTGACACCAGCTTCAGTTTCTTCAGTCTGTTACTAAGATACAGATTTCTAATGGTCATTAAAACTGATAGTTCCAATAATGTTATTCCACTGCCAACGAGGGTTGCCAATCACGGACTTCCATTCTATATCCGATGTAGCTCGCAGAAGGAAAAATACCAATAGTTGTTTCATTCTATGTGTTACCTAAATGTGCTTGTTCAGAGTATAAATTAAGCAACAGCTCCTAAAATCGTCAATAAAAATGTTGCCCGGGCAGCCCGAAGCCAGTTCTTCGAATCGACGACACTTCAGCGACGATGAATCCTCGACATAAATTCGTGCTACAGAATACTTATTTGCAAATGAGACGATATAGGGAAGAGCATATTTCTAATCACCACCCTCATCCACATTCCACTACACAGTACGAAATTATTCCAGCTGGTCGTATATTGGAAATTTAATGAAACTGTAATGAATTCCATGCATTAAGAGTACAAGCAATGAAATATTGTTAAAATTCCTATCGAAAAATTCAAATAGCGGCTTTATAAATACCAATAACTGCAAATGCCTGCACAATTTAGAGGATTTCATGTCCCTCACACAAGAGATTAATCACCATTCGCAATCTGATTGCAACCATTATACACTGTTGGATGCAGTGGGTTACAGCAGAGAACACGAACTGCTTAAACAACAGATTGTAATCAACGATTTTCAAGTAATGTGGTATCGAAAAATATGCAGATGTATACGCGTACTATGTCTCACACACTCATGAATCTTAGAGGACAGAAGTGAGAAGGGCACTCGTATTTGTAGTCATCAATTACATCTGTCGCTTTAAATACTTACAAGCTCCATAAACACAGCTATATGATCTGTAACATGTCAGATGACGATGAAAAATAGTACCAAGGAATATCAAAAATGGTTAAAATGGCTCTGAGCACTATGGGACTCAACTTCTGAGGTCATCAGTCCCCTAGACTTAGAACTATTTAAACCTAAGGACATCACAAACAACCATGCCCGAGGCAGGATTCGAACCTGTGACCGTAGCGCGGTTCCGGACTGGAGCGCCTAGAACCGCTCGGCCACCACGGCCGGCACCAAGGAATATCGACTGATATTCCAGTAGCTAACTGATAGCCAGATAAGCATTCAATTAAGCTGGATATGTCAACAACTTTTTGAAAGAGTAACAATCTCACTGTAGATACTTAAATGGAAGTGATACTAAGGTGAGCGAATGCACTCTATTGACCGGACACTACGAACTGTTTCGAAGATACAAGGAAAAGCCCAGTAAAATGGAAGAAAGCGCTAACAGGTGTGCATTTCTCTCGATAATGTAAAAACGATTATTCGATTTTCAAGGAAAGTAACTAGGTTCCACATTCCTAGCAGTTTAATGAATTTTTAGACGACACAACTGTCGTGTCAGTACAGTGGGTAAGTCTTCATGTTTTTCGGAAAGTGGTAACAACGGTTCCCGTCACATCACCGAAGTTAAGTGCTGTCGGGCCGCCCTAGCCTTTGGATGGGTGACCATCTGGTCTGCAGAGCGCTGTTGTGCAAGCAGGATGCACTCAGTCCTTATGAGGCAATCTGAGGAGCTACTTGATTCAGAAGTAGCGACTCTGGTCTCGGAAATTTACATACGGCTGGGAGAGCGATGTGGTGACCGCATGCCCCTCCATATCCGCATTCAGTGAAGAGGAATTTAGATTTTTTTATGCCTTTCAACCGACAGAAGTTGGCAGTGGGTTGTAAACTCCCTTCTACTGTCTCGTCGATCTTTCCACATGGTTGCACATCTATGAATTAATATGTTGTAGATCTGAGAGAACACTTGTCATATGGTTTAAACGCTGGCCCAGTCAGAGTCGGGTATCTTTAATCCTGACATCGATTGTTATGGTGGTTAATTAAACTTATTATTTGATGTTTACGTAGCACCACAAACGTCGATACATAATTCAAATGGTTCAAATGGCTCTGACCAGTATGGGTTAACATCTGAGGTCATCAGTCCCCTAGAACTTAGAACCACTTAAATCTAACCAACCTAAGGACATCACACGCATTCATGGCCGAGGCAGAATTCGAAACTGCGACCGTAGTAATCGCGCGGTTCCGGACTGAAGCGCCTAGAATCGCTCGGCCACAGCGGCCGGCGATACATAATTAAAACTAACGAAAAGCTCAACAAGTTCTCTCATGTGAACTAACAATTGATGCAATGCTCTCTCCTACTTTGTTTTAGACAAGATTGACACACTTAGCAAGTGCACACACACGGATCCTTACCATCCACGCAGATGCAAGCCGCCAGGCACTGCTGTGTGTAGCTTAAACTGCACCACTTACAGCCGTTGTGCCCTTATTGTACCACAGTACATTATTAATAACTATCACTTTGTTTATTTGTTGATGATGTAAAGGGGTCCAATACGTTACCTACCTTATATGAATTTTGTCATGACATGCTGATTTGAAAAAGCTTTCGGCAGCTCATACACTGTCATATTACTTTCTTGTAAACTTCCTTATTCAATCCAGTAGCTGACCAAAGAATTGCAGCCCACGAAAAGTTCCGAAATACGGCTTCATATTAATACGTTTCTCCACTCCATATGTCCAACGCCCATCGTTCGTAAGTGTGGTTGTATATGCTAACGGCTTGGCAGCACTGCAATAATAGTGCAGTTGCAAAAAGCTGTGGAAGTTTCAAGGTTCATTACTTTGCTCTTTGCTATAGCGGATTTATACTTGGATATACTGCTTATTGTGGGCGCTTTGCGGTACATGAATGAATGTTCACAGCAGGAATTTCTGTATGGTGAAAAACTATAGGCTCTGAACTCCAGACGTAGTGAACAAGATTTCATAAACTCTGAGAGGAATTAACGCTGTTATCAGTAGTCAAGTCACACGTAATGTTTTCTGGTAACTCGAAAAACGTGGAAATACCACAGAACCCATCCGTCATGACAAAGAAAATACCTGCGCAGTATCGCATCCTCTGTACTCCCTCCACAGCCCAGCACTCAGTCCACTATGCCACACGAATCATCCAACCCTTCTTTCATTATCTCTACATCCTCAACTGATCCCAGGTGGATAATGTCTCAAACTGATTAACTATATGCTACAATCAATTGAAAGGATTATTGTCTTCAGTCTACTGTTCTTTCTCTTTCCCTTCTTCATTTTACATTCTCTCAACACAGTCTTCAGCTGCTGGTCTTGATCACACATTCACAATTGTCTTGCAAGTGGCTCTATTGTGGATCCATTTTTACTGGACCTTCTCTGTTTCTATTACTCTAGTTATTCCAGAATGAAATTTTCACTCTGCAGCGGTGTGTGCGCTGGTATGAAACTTCCTAGCAGACTACAACTGCGTGCCGGACAGAGACTTGATCTCGGGACCTTTGCCTTTCGAAGGCAAGTGCTCGAACATGTGAGCTACCCAAGCACAACTCACGACCCGACCTCACAGCTTCAGTTCCGTCAGTACCGCGTTTCCTACCTTCCAAACTTCCACTTGCCAGCGAAAAGCAAAGGTCCAGAGTTCGAGTCTCAATTCGAACACAGTCGTAATCTGCCAGGAAGTTTCATATCAGCGCACACTCCACTGCAGAGTGAAAATCTCATTCTGGAAATATTCCCCAGGCTGTGGCAAAGCCATGTCTCCACAACTACCTTTCTTCCAGGAGTGCTAGTTCTGCAGGATTCGCAGGAAAGCTTCTGTGAAGTTTGGAAGGTAGAAGACGATGTACTGGCAGAACTGAAGCTGTGAGGTTGTGTCGTGAGTCGTGCTTGTGTAGCCCAGATAGTAGAGCACTTGCCCGCAAAAGGCAAGGGTCCCGAGTTCGAGTCTCGATCCGGCACACAGTTTTAATCTGCCAGGAAGTTCCACTCTACTTATTGTCCTTCTCTGCAGCTGGGTGGTCAGCGCAGCTGGCTGCCACGCTTGAGCTTTGGGTTCGATTTCGATTCCCAGTGCTGCCAGGAAGTTTTCCTTGGCAAGATGACTGGAACGGACTGCACTCAGCTTCATGAGGTTAACTGAGCAGCTGTTCGACCGATTACTAGCGGTTCCAAGGACAACAAACCAGTCAACGACGAGGAGAGCAGTGTGCTGAGCACATGCATCTGCATACCACAACTAATGACGGCATCGTCAGAGGATGACCCGTTGGTCGGCGGCGCCTGATCGGCACGTCTAGGACCTGAACGGGGAACTTTATCTACCTATCTACCTGTCAGTATGTATAGATTAATATTAAGGAGAGCACGGAGGAGTCTGCCTCTCAGGTTCAGAGGAGCCTATGGGCAACAACGTTGGAGGTATACTATTAGTTATACTAGGCGTATTCCCAGTAGATGTTAGCGTCAGATGCAGAGGTTTTCTTTACTGGCCTCGTAAAGAAAATCTTCCCAAGTTGACAGAAATAGTTCTCCAAGAAATAACAGCCAAACCACGGCTAAATTATGGAACACTTTCACAACACGTAGCAAAAAATGGTACACATTTCCAAGTATCAAGGAGAAGATAATTCCATGTAAGTATGTGAAGAGATGTAATTGATAAATATGCGTGCATGTGGTGACATTGGTGCGCGAGGCCCAACTGTACTAAAGTGTCCTTCCCACGAAGATTTGCAGACTCAAGGAACAGGCACTAGTTCATTAAGTGACTTTTTACAGACAAAAAAAGTAGAAAAAAAGGCACGAGGGAAGGAACTTAGAAAATACACTCCTGGAAATTGAAATAAGAACACCGTGAATTCATTGTCCCAGGAAGAGGAAACTTTATTGACACATTCCTGGGGTCAGATACATCACATGATCACACTGACAGAACCACAGGCACATAGACACAGGCAACAGAGCATGCACAATGTCGGCACTAGTACAGTGTATATCCACCTTTCGCAGCAATGCAGGCTGCTATTCTCCCATGGAGACGATCGTAGAGATGCTGGATGTAGTCCTGTGGAACGGCTTGCCATGCCATTTCCACCTGGCGCCTCAGTTGGACCAGCGTTCGTGCTGGACGTGCAGACCGCGTGAGACGACGCTTCATCCAGTACCAAACATGCTCAATGGGGGACAGATCCGGAGATCTTGCTGGCCAGGGTAGTTGACTTACACCTTCTAGAGCACGTTGGGTGGCACGGGATACATGCGGACGTGCATTGTCCTGTTGGAACAGCAAGTTCCCTTGCCGGTCTAGGAATGGTAGAACGATGGGTTCGATGACATCTACATCTACATCTACATCTATACTCCGCGAGCCACCTTACGGTGTGTGGCGGAGGGTACTTATTGTACCACTATCTGATCCCCCCTTCCCTGTTCCATTCACGAATTGTGCGTGGGAAGAACGACTGCTTGTAAGTCTCCGTATTTGCTCTAATTTCTCGGATCTTTTCGTTGTGATCATTACGCGAGATATATGTGGGCGGTAGTAATATGTTGCCCATCTCTTCCCGGAATGTGCTCTCTCGTAATTTCGATAATAAACCTCTCCGTATTGCGTAACGCCTTTCTTGAAGTGTCCGCCACTGGAGCTTGTTCAGCATCTCCGTAACGCTCTCGCGCTGACTAAATGTCCCCATGACGAATCGCGCTGCTTTTCGCTGGATCATGTCTATCTCTTCTATTAATCCAACCTGGTAAGGGTCCCATACTGATGAGCAATACTCAAGAATCGGACGAACAAGCGTCTTGTAAGCTACTTCTTTCGTCGATGAGTCACATTGTCTTAGAATTCTTCCTATGAATCTCAACCTGGCGCCTGCTTTTCCCACTATTTGTTTTATGTGATCATTCCACTTCAGATCGCTCCGGATAGTAACTCCTAAGTATTTTACGGTCGTTACCGCTTCCAATGATTTACCACCTATGGCATAATCGTACTGGAATGGATTTCTGCCCCTATGTATGCGCATTATATTACATTTATCTACGTTTAGGGAAAGCTGCCAGCTGTCGCACCATGCATTAATCCTCTGCAGGTCTTCCTGGAGTACGTACGAGTCTTCTGATGTTGCTACTTTCTTGTAGACAACCGTGTCATCTGCAAATAGCCTCACGGAGCTACCGATGTTGTCAACTAAGTCATTTATGTATATTGTAAACAATAAAGGTCCTATCACGCTTCCTTGCGGTACTCCCGAAATTACCTCTACATCTGCAGATTTTGAACCGTTAAGAATGACATGTTGTGTTCTTTCTTCTAGGAAATCCTGAATCCAATCACAAACCTGGTCCGATATTCCGTAAGCTCGTATTTTTTTCATTAAACGTAAGTGCGGAACCGTATCAAATGCCTTCCTGAAGTCCAGGAATACGGCATCAATCTGCTCGCCAGTGTCTACGGCACTGTGAATTTCTTGGGCAAATAGGGCGAGCTGAGTTTCACATGATCTCTGTTTGCGGAATCCATGTTGGTTATGATGAAGGAGATTTGTATTATCTAAGAACGTCATAATACGAGAACACAAAACATGTTCCATTATTCTACAACAGATTGACGTAAGCGAAATAGGCCTATAATTATTCGCATCTGATTTATGACCCTTCTTGAAAATGGGAACGACCTGCGCTTTCTTCCAGTCGCTAGGTACTTTACGTTCTTCCAGCGATCTACGATAAATTGCTGATAGAAAGGGGGCAAGTTCTTTAGCATAATCACTGTAGAATCTTAAGGGTATCTCGTCTGGTCCGGATGCTTTTCCGCTACTAAGTGATAGCAGTTGTTTTTCAATTCCGATATCGTTTATTTCAATATTTTCCATTTTGGCGTCCGTGCGACGGCTGAAGTCAGGGACCGTGTTACGATTTTCCGCAGTGAAACAGTTTCGGAACACTGAATTCAGTATTTCTGCCTTTCTTCGGTCGTCCTCTGTTTCGGTGCCATCGTGGTCAACGAGTGACTGAATAGGGGATTTAGATCCGCTTACCGATTTTACATATGACCAAAACTTTTTAGGGTTCTTGTTTAGATTGTTTGCCAATGTTTTATGTTCGAATTCGTTGAATGCTTCTCTCATTGTTCTCTTTACGCTCTTTTTCGCTTCGTTCAGCTTTTCCTTATCAGCTATGATTCGACTACTCTTAAACCTATGATGAAGCTTTCTTTGTTTCCGTAGTACCTTTCGTACATGATTGTTATACCACGGTGGATCTTTCCCCTCGCTTTGGACCTTAGTCGGTACGAACTTATCTAAGGCGTACTGGACGATGTTTCTGAATTTTTTCCATTTTTGTTCCACATCCTCTTCCTCAGAAATGAACGTTTGATGGTGGTCACTCAGATATTCTGCGATTTGTGCCCTATCACTCTTGTTAAGCAAATATATTTTCCTTCCTTTCTTGGCATTTCTTATTACACTTGTAGTCATTGATGCAACCACTGACTTATGATCACTGATACCCTCTTCTACATTCACGGAGTCGAAAAGTTCCGGTCTATTTGTTGCTATGAGGTCTAAAACGTTAGCTTCACGAGTTGGTTCTCTAACTATCTGCTCGAAGTAATTCTCGGACAAGGCAGTCAGGATAATGTCACAAGAGTCTCTGTCCCTGGCTCCAGTTCTGATTGTGTGACTATCCCATTCTATACCTGGTAGATTGAAGTCTCCCCCTATTACAATAGTATGATCACGAAACTTCTTCACGACGTTCTGCAGGTTCTCTCTGAGGCGCTCAACTACTACGGTTGCTGATGCAGGTGGTCTATAGAAGCATCCGACTATCATATCTGACCCACCTTTGATACTTAGCTTAACCCAGATTATTTCACATTCGCATTCGGTAATAACTTCACTGGATATTATTGAATTCTTTACTGCTATAAATACTCCTCCACCATTGGCGTTTATCCTATCCTTGCGGTATATATTCCATTCTGTGTCTAGGATTTCGTTACTGTTCACTTCCGGTTTTAACCAACTTTCCGTTCCTAATACTATATGCGCACTATTTCCTTCAATAAGAGATACTAATTCAGGAACCTTGCCCTGGATACTCCTGCAGTTTACCAATATTACGTTAACTTTTCCTGTTTTTGGTCTCTGAGGACGGACGTTCTTTATCAACGATGATAATGTCCTCTCTGGTAAGCCGTCAGGTATTTTATCGTTTCGCCCAAGGGGGGGGGGGGTCCCTCTAACCTAAAAAACCCCCGTGTGCACGCCACACGTACTCTGCTACCCTAGTAGCTGCTTCCGGTGTGTAGTGCACGCCTGACCTGTCTAGGGGGGCCCTACAGTTCTCCACCCAATAACGGAGGTCGATGAATTTGCAACCATTATAGTCGCAGAGTCGTCTGAGCCTCTGGTTTAGACCCTCCACACGGCTCCAAACCAGAGGACCGCGATCGACTCTGGGCACTATGCTGCAGATATTAAGCTCAGCTTGCACTCCGCGTGCGATGCTGGTTGTCTTCACCAAATCAGCCAGCCGCCGGAAGGAACCAAGGATGGCCTCAGAACCCAAGCGGCAGGCGTCATTCGTTCCGACATGTGCTACTATCTGCAGCCGGTCACACCCAGTGCGTTCAATAGCTGCCGGAAGGGCCTCCTCCACATTACGGACGAGACCCCCCGGCAAGCACACCGAGTGCACACTGGCATTCTTCCCCGACCTACCCGCTATTTTCCGGAGGGGCTCCATAACCCGCCTAACGTTGGAGCTCCCTATAACTAATAGGCCCGCCCTCTGTGACTGTCGGGACCTTGCCGGAGAATCGGCCACTGGCCCAACAGGCGAGGCATCCTGTGGTGGCTCGGAAACGATGTCATCACCACTAGGAAGCACCCCGTACCTTTTGGAAAGGGGTAAGGCAGTTGCCACGCGGCCAGATCCCACCTTCGCCTTTCGGCCAGGCACGCGAGAGCCCACCACTGTCCGCCATTCACCCTGGAGTGATGGCTGACCGGTAAGATGCTCACTGCCGGAAGACGCAGCGACATCAGGGGTTCCATGTGATTCCAAGGCCACCGAAGTAGGCATAGGTCTCACCACAGTTGCCCCAACGCCACTACGAGCCGACGCCTGCGCCTCGAGCTCGATGAGCCTAACAGACAAAGCCTCCACCTGCCCCCGAAGAGTGGCCAATTCTCCTTGCGTCCGCTCACAACAACCACAGTCCCTACACATGACTATGTTTACCCTACCCTATACGGTGACAAATTCCCAAGATAATCTTCTGATGAGCTACTCTGATAATCAAGAAACACTCACTGAAATACGAGACGCGAAAACTACGCTAGGTTTTCCCAGAAAAACTATTTAAAAGCTAAGCGCAGCAAATAAGTACAAAAACGCTTTATACAAACAGTACTCGCTGCTGCTGGTGCTCTCGCTGTCACAAGACAACTGCTGATTCAAGTGACTAGTGGCTAACGGCCGCGAAACAAACAAAAGACAGTTTTAGGTCGCTTTGTTCTAAACGATCAAGAAAACACTAAGAAATCTAACACGAAAACTACGTAAAGTTTTATCAAGAACAGTTAGTTACTATGCAGAGCAGATAAACACAAATAGAATCCCTTCCTTAGTGGAAGGTCGTAAACAAAATGCAAAATAAACGCTTTATACAAACAGTACTGTGCTGCTGCTGGTGCTCTCGCTCTCGCTGTCACAAGACGGTTTGGATGTACCGTGCACTATTCAGTGTACCCTCGACGCTCGGTCGTATGCAGTCCTGATTGTGGCGCTCACCTGACCGGCGCCAAACACGCATACGACCATCATTGGCACCAAGGCAGAAGCGACTCTCATCGCTGAAGACGACACGTCTCCATTCGTCCCTCCATTCACGCCTGTCGCGACACCACTGGAGGCGGGTTGCACGATGTTGGGGCGTGAGCAGAAGACGGCCAAACGGTGTGCGGGACCGTAGCCCAGCTTCATGGAGACGGTTGCGAATGGTCCTCGCCGATACCCCAGGAGCAACAGTGTCCCTAATTTGCTGGGAAGTGGCGGTGCGGTCCCCTACGGCACTGCGTAGGATCCTACGGTCTTGGCGTGCATCCGTGCGTCGCTGCGGTCCGGTCCCAGGTCGACGGGCACGTGCACCTTCCGCCGACCACTGGCGACAACATCGATGTACTGTGGAGACCTCACGCCCCACGTGTTGAGCAATTCGGCGGTACGTCCACCCGGCCTCCCGCATGCCCACTATGGAGTTTGTAAAATAAAGGCACAGCGGGAGAAAAAGTAATTGTATCTAATAGCACTGAGGAGAATATTGTTAGGGAAGCCAATATTGGTGAGTATTCGCCGACGGTGGAATAAATTCCTGAACAGAGACCGACAGGAAGCAATCGATTTGTGGCCAACAACGAGGCAGCTATGGCAGAACTAACAGAATCAATGGGAACTTGAAGGCGACTAATGTGGATCTCCAATCAAGAGAAAGCTGCGGAGGGAGTGAGTTCAATCTGTTAAGTGTTAAGGCTGACTGACTGATCTCACGGCGACTGTGGTCAATGACGTAGGACCAGCTGTGCCTCCTCCTCAGCGCTGATGCACAGTGGGTTCGAGATACTTTGAGGGTGATCTGGACCCTATAACTACCGAGAGGGGAGGGAGCGCTAGTGATGCATTAAGTTGCCCCAGCAATCGGCGACTCACGTAAGTAATGTTAGCATGGGTCATAGACGCAGAAATCTGCAACAGCGGCTTCCTAACGGATGCAACTTCCTTAACTCGGAGGTATGCCAGTGGTTAGGATTATTAACTGCTAGTATGACATCTGATCCGATAGAAGTGCCGATAATGTTTAAGGGTTTTTTTTCTGTTTTTGCTGTTCTATATCATGCTAACTGAGCAATCCGTCATTGTCCAAGTTTTTATTTACCTAAATCTTTTGTTAGTCTAATTCCTTCTCTCTCTCTCGCGTCCATCTCCACCTCACTCTCTGTCCATCTTTCCGCAAACTCCCTCCAAATTTTCTACTTCCCCGTCACTCTATCCATCCGCTGTATACCTACGTATCTTCTCATCCCCCTTCCCTTCCTCCAAGTCCCCTCCTCTTGTGTACATGAACCCATCATCAGTGAAAGGCCCACACCCACCTCCAATCCCAATTTGACCTTAGTGTTTGTTCCCAACAGTACTTATTTCTAAATGGTAAACAGTATACATACCAAGTTGCGTTGAAATCTATCCAAGAGCTTATTCGGAGATGTCAAACATGTGGGCAAGTGATATACTGCGTGAATAACCTAAAACGTGCACCGAAATATTGCGGAAATGGAAAGTGATATTGATGTGTCATTTTCACAGAATGGATTGGTAGTCAGGGGTCGTATTGTTAGCCAATCAGTGGACTGCAATAATACTTAGAAAGTGTACTTTTGTGCACGTTTTTAAATCTAAAAATGTCAATTGACGATACGATACTAAAAGTAGTCTAAATTAGAATGTCAGTGGTGTTTGTTGCAAGATTCTAGTGCGAGTTGTTTACCCGCTATCGTAGTTTGGAACATCCTCGCACCCAAACTTGTACAACACCTGTGGTTGCACATACTAAAGAACAACACAAGCGCATACACTAGTTAGATATATTCTGACGAATAACAAGACAACTGAGCTTCATAGATTGTGTTCGAAATGACCACCGGTGGCGGCAACACACGCTTCCAATCTGGTATGGAACGACTGCTGCACACATTCTGGTATTTCAAAGCAGATGTCTGAGCAGGCTGCAGTAATACGTCGTTGCATATCACTGGGTTAGTTGGTAAGTCCTTGTAGACAGCGTCTTTCAGATTCCCCCACAGAAAAAAAAGTCTACAGAAGCAAAATCCAGGGAACGGACCGGCAATTTGCAGGTCCTCTGCGCCCAATCCAACGATTGGGAAACAATTCGTGAAGATGTGATGCAGTGCTTCGTTCACTGTGAGCTGGACAGCTATCAAGTTGTTCCAGAGGTTCGTCCTAGTCTGCAGGGGAACGTCTGTAGTATCTGCGGAAGATAGTCTGTCAGAAGGCTGCGATAATTGTGCGACTGCGCTCCCGACAACCTGTCAAATTTTACGAACTGTTTTACGTCAGCACGTCGTTTCTGTATCTCCATGTACCGAATTTCACGACGAGCTGGCGTGACCATAGTCATAGAGCGAATTCGCTTTACACGGAAATAAATGGGCAAAAATGTACGTACCCTAATCATACTCTACTTACATATAAATAGCCGGCATCCGCAAGATCTCGCCAGAAAGGATGAGTATTTCACTCTTTATTGATTTTCAATTCCGCCCGAAGGGGGCGGCTAGCAGCAGCTTAGTACGCTGCTCTACAGCCTACAGACTTTTTTTAAAAGCGGAACAAGAAAAGAAACAAGAAAAAGGCGACAAAACGGTGACTTAATGTGTAAAATGGCGGAAAAATGCGGAAAGTTAAAACAGAAAGCAAAAGGGGTTGGCAATGTTAATAAAAGACACAGGAATCAGACAAGTAACATAGTAGACACACAATTACATAAAATGGCGACAGTCTGGTTTCTGTTCGCAAGACATAAAAATCACACCCAGCAACAGTATGATGGCGGTTCGCAACACTTCTCAAAAGATGGAACACGGAACACTCACTGTAAAAACACTCACTGTAAAACACTGCACGAAAACGGCGGCACAAAGATGACACTCCCGAGACAAAGGAAGATGGGGGGGGGACCTGGAGGAGGGGGAAAAACAAGCAGGGAGGAGAGGAAAAAAACGATAAGTAGGGAACCAAGGAGGGAGAGGACTCATAAGGGAGGAGAGGGGCAGGATAGACGCGAGAGGGAATGAGAAGAGGTAGAGGAGAGAGATGCAAAAGGACTCGGGGGAGAGAAGGGGGCAAGAGAGGGGAGGTGGGGAAAAAGGAGGATGGAAGGGGGGGAGAGGGAGCCCGGGAAAAGGACAGAGGAAAGGAGGGGGAGTGAGGATTAGAGTTGATAGGAGGGATAAATGGAGGGAGAGAGAGCATCATCCGGGAGGAGGAGTTGATGGAGGCCACCTTGGGAAAGGAGATGAAGGGTATAGAGATGGAGGGTAGGGGGGACACAACAGTGAAGACGTGCAGGGGGCGGGGATGGGAGAGGAGAGGAGCAACCAGGGGGTGTGGGGGATCAAGGCGGCGGGAGGTGTAAAGGATGTGGATATGTTCAAGGAATAGGAGCAGATGGGGAAAAGGAATGAGGTCATAGAGGATCCGTGTGGGGAAGGGGAGGCGTATACGGAAGGCGAGGTGGAGTGCATGATGCTCAAGGATCTGGAGGGACTTGTAGAATTTGGGGGGGGGGCAGATATCCAGGTGGGACTGGCATAACAGAGGATGGGATGGATTAAGGATTTGTAGGTGTGGAGGACGGTAGAGGGGTGCAACCCCCATGTCTGACCGGAGAGGAGTTTGAGGAGTCGGAGGCAGTTGTGGGCTTTGGATTGGATGGAGCGGAGATGAGGGATCCTGGTGAGGTGACGGTCAATGGTAGGGCCAAAGTAGGTGAGGGTGGGGGTGAGGCGGACAGGACAGGTGCAGACAGTAAGGGAGAAATCCAGGAGCCGGAAGGAGCGAGTGGTACAACCTACGATGATTGCCTGGGTCTTGGAAGGATTGATTTTCAGGAGCCACTGGTTACACCATGCAGCAAAAAGATCAAGGTGATTCTGGAGAAGGCGTTGGGACCGTTGGAGGATGGGAGCGAGGGCGAGGAATGCGGTGTCATCAGCATATTGCAAGAGGTGTACTGAAGGGGGGGGGGGGGTTGGGGCATATCTGCCATGTACAGGAGGTAGAGGAGAGGGTAGAGGACAGAGCCCTGGGGCACACCTGCAGGGGGGTAGAAGGTGTGGGAATTGGCATTATGGATGGTAACATAGGAGGGGCGGCGGGAGAGGAAGGAGGCCATCAGACGGATGTAGCTGACAGGAAGGGCCTTTTCGAGGTCGAGGGAGACAAAAATGGCGGAGCGACGGGAGTTAAGCTGGAGGGAGAGTAGATGAGTGAGGCAGAGGAGTTGGTCATCGGCAGAGAAAGAAGGTCGAAAGCCCCCTTGGGTGTTGGGGAGGAGATGGTTTTGGCAGAGGTGGTGTTGGATGCGCCGGGAAAGGATGGATTCCAAGAGCTTGCTGAACACTGATGTGAGACAGATAGGACAATAGGAAGAGGCATCAGATGGAGGCTTGTTGGGTTTGGGGAACATCAGGATACAGGAGGTTTTCCACAGGTTGGGATAGAAGCCAGTGGCAAGGATGACATTGTAGAGGGTGGCAAGGACTGAAAGGAAGGAAGGAGGGAGGGGTTTGAGGTGGCGTTAGGTAATGCAGTCGTGGCCGGGAGCAGTGTTGCGTTTACTGCGGAGTGTGAGGCTGATGTCCTGTGTAGTGATGGGAGTGTTGAGTTCAGATGGTGGTGTGTGGCCCAAGTAGTGGAAGCTAGGAGCAAGGTAAGGAACAGAGGTATTCGTACGGTCCATGACGTCAGGGAAGAGGGTTCACTCGTCGAAACGTAACAGTTGTTTAATACTAGAACCCGGTTGGAAACCCGAGAGCATTTTGTCAACTGCATATGACGGGAAGGTTTACATTCGGAAGTGGAATTTGTTCCATGTTTTTGGTATATGCAGGGAGGTCCATTGATACGGATCGAGCCTAATATCTCACGAAATAAGCTTCAAACGAAAAAACTATAAAGAACGAAAAATGTCTAGCTTCAACGGGTAAAGCACATGGCGCTATTGTTGGCCCGCTAGATAACGCTGCCATAGGTCAAACGGATATCAACTGCGTTTTTTCAAATAGGAACCCGCACTTTTATTACATATTCGTGTAGTACGTAAAGAAATATGAATGTTTTAGTTGAACCACTTTTTTCGCTTTGTGATAGATGGCCCTGTAATAGTCACAAACCTATGGCTCACAATTTTAGACGAACAGTTGGTAACAGGTAGGTTTCTTAAACTAAAATACAGAACGGAGGTACGTTTCAACATTTTATTTCGGTTGTTCCAATGTGATACATGTACCTTTGTGAACTTATCATTTCTGAGAATGCATGCTGTTACAGCGTGATTACCTGTAAATACCACATTAATGCCGGCCGCGGTGGCCGTGCGGTTCTGGGCGCTACAGTCTGGACTCGCGGGACTGCTACAGTCGCAGGTTCGAATCCTGCCTCTGGCATGGATGCGTGTGATGTCCTTAGGTTAGTTAGGTTTAAGTAGTTCTAAGTTCTAGGGGACTGATGACCTAAGATGTTAAGTCCCACAGTGATCAGAGCCATTTGAACCAATTTTTTGAACCACATTAATGCAATAATTGCTCAAAATGATGTCTCAATTCATTTGGCAATACGTGTAAAGACATTCCTCTCAACAGAGAGTAGTTCGCCATACGTAATGTTCGCACATGCATTGACAATGCGCTGACGCATGTTGTCAGGCGTTGTCGGTGGATCACGATAACAAATATCCTTCAACATTCTCCACAGAAATAAATCCGGGGACGTCAGATTCGGTGAACGTGTGGGGCATGGTATGGTGCTTCGATGACCAACCCAACTATCATGAAATATGCTGTTCATACCTCTTCAACCGCACGCGAGCTATGTTCTGGACATCCATCATGTTGGAGGTACATCGCCATTCTGTCATGCAGTGAAACATCTTGTAGTAACATCGGTAGAACATTACGTAGAAAATCAGCATATAGTGCACTATTTAGACTGCCATCGATAAAATGGAGGCCAATTATGCTTCCTCCCATAATGCCGCACCATACAAGGTGCATTCAAGTTCTAAGGCCTCCGAATTTTTTTCTAATTAATTACTCACCCGAAATCGATGAAACTGGCGTTACTTCTCGATGTAATTGCCCTGCAGACGTACACGTTTTTCACAACGCTGACGCCATGATTCCATGGCAGCGGCGAAGGCTTCTTTAGGAGTCTGTTTTGACCACTGGAAAATCGCTGAGGCAATAGCAGCATGGCTGGTGAATGTGCGGCCATGGAGATTGTCTTTCATTGTTGGAAAAAGCCAAAAGTCACTAGGAGCCAGGTCAGGTGAGTAGGGAGCATGAGGAATCACTTCAAAGTTGTTATCACGAAGAAACTGTTGCGTAACGTTAGCTCGATGTGCGGGTGCGTTGTCTTGGTGAAACAGCACATGCGCAGCCCTTCCTGGACGGTTTTGTTGCAGTGCAGGAAGGAATTTGTTCTTCAAAACATTTTCGTAGGATGCACCTGTTACCGTAGTGCCCTTTGGAACGCAATTGGTAAGGATTACGTCCTCGCTGTCCCAGAACATGGACACCATCATTTTTTCAGCACTGGTATTACCCGAAATTTTTTTGGTGGCGGTGAATCTGTGTGCTTCCATTGAGCTGACTGGCGCTTTGTTTCTGGATTGAAAAATGGCATCCACATCTCATCCATTGTCACAACTGACAAAAAGAAAGTCCCATTCATGCTGCCGTTGCGCGTCAACATTGCTTGGCAACATGCCACACGGGCAGCCATGTGGTCGTCCGTTAGCATTCGTGGCACCCACCTGGATGACACTTTTCGTATTTTCAGGTCGTCATGCAGGATTGTGTGCACAGAACCCACAGAAATGCCAACTCTGGAGGCGATCTGTTCAACAGTCATTCGGCGATCCCCCAAAACAATTCTCTCCACTTTCTCGATCATGTCGTCAGACCGGCTTGTGTGAGCCCGAGGTTGTTTCAGTTTGTTGTCACACGATGTTCTGCCTTCATTAAACTGTCGCACCCACGAACGCACTTTCGACACATCCATAACTCCATCACCACATGTCTCCTTGAACTGTCGATGAATTTCAATTGATTTCACACCACGCAAATTCAGAAACCGAATGATTGCACGCTGTTCAAGTAAGGAAAACGTCGCCACTTTAAGTATTTAAAACAGTTCTCATTCTCACCGCTGGCGGTAAAATTCCATCTGCTGTACGGTGCTGCCATCTCAGGGACGTATTGACAATGAACGTGGCCTCATTTTAAAACAATACACACGTTTCTATTTCTTTCCAGTCCGGAGAAAAAAAATCGGAGCCTTAGAACTTTAATGCACCTCGTACATTAACCCGCCAAGGTCGTTCATGTTCAACTTGTTGCAGCCATCATGGATTTTCCGTTGCCCAATAGTGTATATTATGCCGGTTTACGTTACCGCTGTTGATGAATGACGCTTTGTCGCTAAATAGAATGCGTGCAAAACATCTGTCGCCATCTGTGTCTCTTGTGTGTGACGTCGTTTTGTGTTTTTTCGTGTCCGGCGTCACGCTTCTACGTTCACTTGTGCCGTCGGACTCACCAGTGTTCTGTGCGCCGTGTCAACGTGTTTTCAGTGTCGTTATCGTCGAGTGTGAACGGCTCCGTGTTTTTTGTGTCTCTGTAACCACTATTTTTTGCCCGTCACTATGTTCATTTTAATTCTCCGTTATTGTACTGTTATTGTCCACTCTATGGCTGAAGAGCGGCGTAGCATTCCGCTGCCAGCCTACCTGATTGTTCAGGTGTTAAAATAACAATAAAGAAAAAAAAACATCTGTCATCGTCCCGTAATTTCCCTTTTTCCCAGTGGCAGAACTGTACATGACGTTCAAAGTCGTCACCATGCAAATCCTGGTGCATAGAAGTATGGTACCGGTGCAATCGATGTAGATGTACCATTCTCAACATCGACGTTTTTGAGATTCCCGATTGTCGCGCAATTTGTCTGTTACTGATGTGCGGATTAGCCGCGACAGCTGCTAAAACACCTACTTGGGGATCATCATTTGTTGCAGGTCGTGGTTGACGTTTCACATGTGGCTGAACACTTCCTGTTTCCTTAAATAACGTAACCATCCAGCGAACATTCCGGACACTTGCATGATGTCGTCCAGGATTTCGAGCAGCATGCATAGCACACGTCCGTTGGGCATTTTGATCACAATAGCCATACATCAACACGATGTCGACCTTTCCCGCAATTGATAAACGGTCCATTTTATCACGGGTAATGTTACACGAAGCAAATACCGTCCGCACTGGCGAAATGTTATGTGATACCACGTACTTATACGTTTGTGACTATTACAGCGCCATCTATCACAAAGCCAAAAAAGTGGTTCAACGAAAATATTCATATTTCCTTACGTACTACACGAATGTTTAATAAAACATGGGGGTTCCTATTTAAAAACCGCAATTGATATACGTTTGACCTATGGCAGCGTCATCTAGCGGGCCAACCATAGTTTTTTCGACTGATACTTATTTCATGACATATTTGGCTCAGTGACTATCAATGGATCACCCTGTATATGTCCGACTGCTAAAGGGGAGCCTACAAATAGTTAGCGGAATTATTATAATTACAGAGTGCACGTGTATGTTGTGCTGTTCTCGAGTTGTTAATCCTCGTCACCGTATAGTCACATCGAATTTGTTTGCACCTTCAGGTAGGCAGGCCAATTACTAGATGTGCAAAGCTGGTTGCATTCACCCGTTCCAGGCCACATGACGCCAACGATTTTAACCCAAGTATTGATGCCTGCCGTATCACGAACGAAGCCATACTGAGCACCTGAAGTGTGAGTAACAAACTTGGAGAGACCCGCTGTCCACTGATGTGCTCTATGTGCTGAAAAGTATAAGGAACTGAGCTGAAAATGACTTACAAGTTCGTGGCGCCCTCCATCGGTAATAGTGGATTCAATACGGCGTTGGCCCGCCCTTAGCCTTGATGACAGCTTTCACTCTCGCAGGCACACGTTCGATCAGGTGCTGGAAGGTTTCTTGGGTAATGGCAGCTCATACTTCACCGAGTGCTGCACTGAAGAGAGGTATCGGTTTCGGTCGGTGAGGCCTTTAACGAAGTCGAAGTTCCAAAACATCCCAAAGGTGTTTTATATGATTCAGGTCAGGACTCTGTGCAAGGAGTCCATTACAGGGATGTTATTGTCGTGGAACCACACCGTCACAGGCCGTGCATGATAAACAGGTGCTCGATCCCAGCATTGCTCTTCAACACTGGGAAGCTACAAGGTGCTTAAAGCATCAATGTATTCCTGTGTTTTGATAGGTGCCTCACAGAACAACAAGTGGTTTAACCCCCCCCCCCCCCCCCCCCGCAAAACACGACCACACCATAACACCACCGGTTCGTCACTCCACACAACGTTTTTCCACTATTCAATCGTCCAATGTTTATGCTCCTTAGACCAATGACGGCGTCATTTTGCATTTACCGCCGTGAGGTGTGGCTTAGAAGAAGCCGCTCGACCATGAAATCCAAGTTTTCTCACCTCCCGCTTAACTGTCGTAGTACTTGCAGTGGATCCTGATGCAGTTTGGAATTTCTGTGTGATGGTCTGGATAGATGTCTGCCTACTACACATTACGACTCTCTTCAACTGTCGGCGGTTTCTGTCAGTCAACAGACGAGGTCGGCCTGTACGCTTTTGTGCTGTACGTGTCCCTTCACGTTTACACTTCACAATCACATCGGAAACAGTGGACCTAGGGATGTTTAGGAGTGTGGAAATTTTGCGTACAGACGTATGACGCAAGTGATACCCAATCACCTGAAGACGTTCGTAGTCCGTGAGTTCCGCAGAGCCCTCCACTCTGCTCTCTCACAATGTCTAATGACTACTGAGGTCGCTGACATGGAGTACCTGACAGTAGGTCGCATCAGAAAGCACCTAATATGAAATACGTATGTTTTTAAGGGTGTCCGGATACTTTTGATCACACAGTGTATGTCTGTTCTCGGTATTTCTTATAGGTTTTGCGTAGTCGTCTTCTGAAAGCCTGGAGGTACTTAGGAATAACCATGTGTGTAATACCAGCCCCAATTTCATCCTCCCAACCAACCTACAGCCCAACCCCTTTGGAAAACGAAATGGCTAGATATAGTATTTTCATAGGCCTATAGTTACATATGAATAACACATTAATTAAAGTAATCGTACATTAATACTTTTGAAACACAGTTGTAGCCAAAAGATTAAAGATGATGTCAAACTGATAACGCAAGCAAGGGAATTTTGCCTCTTGTAGGAATATTGGTAAGATATTTCGCCATTTCTGTAGCTTCTTGCTAGAAGATGAGTTCGGTTTGTGCTTTTTCTGTGAGGTTCTTGTGTTAGTTCCCGAGAAATTAGTCACGGCATTTGTACATTTAGATGATCAGATACCGATAAATGGCTCTTGAGAAATGTATCTGGCAACGTATAATCTGGTAACATCTTTGTATCTGTATTTCGGAAGCTTCCACTAATTGCGTTTGTGGAAGTTCATTTCGTGGCTAACTGGGTTAGGAGTATCACTCTTTAATATAGGGTGGTCCAAAAGTCCGGAAACACCCTGATAAAATCCAAATGGAGTAGGAAACAAGGAAACAGAGTCCCTGCACACGAGGAACGGGAAGGGGGAAACTTTATAGGCTATGCCACCAACATGTCTGCCATCTTGAAAGCCGCCATCTTGGATTAAACTCCAAAATTTCAAATGAGAATGTGGTCATGTGACATATCAAAAAGATGGAGAATTTCACCAGAAAAACAATGCCGTTGTTATTTTAAACATAGCTTTATTCATTCTCGGTTTATAGCCAGTTACATGTGGCAGCAGATTTTATCAGGGTGTTTCCGGAGTTTTGGACCACCCTGTAGAAAATATCCAGTTTCAGCACATTTTTATCCACTGCGGTATATGATGCTCCCAAAGTCGAACAGAGAATGGGTCAGTACCTTATACATGCCGCGCGGGATTAATCGAGCGGTCTGGGGCGCTGCAGTGGTGGACTGTGCGGCTGGTCCTGGCGGAGGTTCCAGTCCTCCCTCGGGCACGGGTGTGTGTGTTTGTCCTTAGGATAATTTAGGTTAAGTATTGCGTAAGCTTAGGGACTGATGAGCTTAGCAGTTAAGTCTCATAAGATTTCACACACACACAGTACCTTATAAAGTGTCAAATGTATCGCCCGTTCTGCTCTCCACCAGTTTCTAGTAACTCCTCTTGTTCTATTCATAGTTTCTTCCACCTTATTTGTTATTTACACGAAATGACGATTACACATTAGATTCCAAGTAGTTAAGCGTACGACTATATGGGAAATCTGCCCACCAAGGAGAGTTAATTCGTTGTTAGCAAAATTACAGAGTAGCGCAGACGTAGCCTTGTGACAAATACACATCAGAATCACAGGACAACGAGACCAGCCTATCATAGAGCTCTGGAGGTGTTTCTGCCTGTGCTGACAGTCAAGTCGTCAGCTAACACCTCGTCAACTTCGGATGAGGTTACTTCTGTTGAGTGTGTTGTTGCACCACATTGCTCATGTCACAACGTCTACAAATGAATCAGACAGACATCGCTAGGGAGTAAAACTTTGAGTCCAGCCATATTTATTTTTTCACCATTCTGCAGTACCGATAGTTTGTGCCATTACTTGCTTGCCCCTACAGTTGACGAGCGGACGTTGGTAGCTCGTGGCGACCCCGGTCCCACCGTTCAGACCCAGGGGGCGCAGCTTGGTGGTCCGGCAGTCCAAACACGGCCTCAATAATGCACGCGTGCTGGCAAACAGGTAGCTGATGCATTAAAAATGCGCTCGTAATAGAACGGAGGGCCGCCCGCCATTAATACGTAATTCGTGCCAGTTAGCCGTGCGTGCAATACATGTTGTACGAGCACCGGTATGCGATGCTCCTGGGGAGGCAGCCATATGCCTGAGGGATTGGTCGCTAGTGCCCGCGCAGCCAGTGTTTTGAATCGTACAGGTATGCAATGTTCGAGTCATAAAAGTATAATTCTTGTGATCCTGAAAAATATAAATCCATAAAGCTTTTAAGGGCAATAAAATTACTGTGGCACTGTAGGGAAGCGGGAAAAATTAGACTGCTGCTAATAATAACTTGCGTGTTACACGACTTCTTCAGTATAAGGTAACAACGCATTTCAGTAGACCAGCAGCCGTGGTACTGAAGTCACTGTGCTTTTGTCGTGAAAACAGTTACTAAGGTTCGTCGGTTATACAGGCGTTCCATAGACCATTTGAACTACTCTTTTACCGAAATGATGTGGAACGAGTCAGTTTACGAAATATAGATATATGATTTTTTATTTTAATGCACACATCTGCTTAATAGCTTGTTTGTCCATATTTGTACGAAATACATCACTGATGCTGCATTTCAGGGATCTCCACAGTTTGTTGATAGTTTTGTGGAGGTATGTGCGATGTGTCCCCGCATACGTCATGCAACTGGCGTAAACAAAGGGCCGCTGATTTGTGTTCACCGTGAGGGTTCCCGATAACGACCCACATGGGTTCCATACGATTTACATCACGGGAATTTGGTCGCCATCAACGTGAGTTCACTATAAAGCTCCTCAAACCGTTGTAGCACGGTTATGACTCCGAGACACGGACAGTGAAGTCGCCGTCGGGGAATACATCAGGCAGGAAGGAATGCAGCTGTTTCGCAGCTATCAGCGTATCTTTGATTACTACCACAGTTTCACACAAACGCAGGAGAATGTCTTCCATAGCATAATACTGCGTCCGTGGCGCACTGCACGTTTCAAGCTGCCTTTCACCTCGATGACAGCGTTTGTGGACCATCGACCTAGAGTAGCAATGATGTGATTCACTCGAAAACCAGACACGTTTCCATTGACCGACGGTCGAATCCCGATGGTCCTGTGCCCACTGCAGACGTAATTGACGATGTCGTCGGGTCAACGTGTGAGCACGCGGGGGTGGTCTGCTGTAGAGCTCCGTGTTCAACAACGTACGATGAACGGTGTGCTCCAAACCACTTGCGCTTGCACTAGGTTTGTGTTCTTTCGGCACAGATACACAGATCACCATCTATCCTGGTTTACGGAGCATAGAAGCCTCCGAACCCCACGTTGTGTGAAGAGTCGTATACGTACAACCATTTAGCTCGCCTATTGGTAGTTTCACTGTCTCTCTACCTGCTTCTGTAGATCCTGACGATAGTAGCACGTGAACATTCGACCTGGTTGTTCACAGGCTCTGGATAATAATGACCTGCTCTTTGTCAAACTAGCTTATCTCATCGGATTTCACCATTTTCAGGCTGTATCTTCGCTACAATGATCCCCCGTCGGTGTCTGCTACGTTTACATACTTTTGTTGCCTCCTCACGTCTCCGCAAAGCCTCCAGGCGGCATGCAACGTAGCGGTGGGCTGTGGTCATAATGCTTTGGCCTATCTGTGTACTACTTTTCCGCGCTACTTACGCAAATGTACTTAAAAAGTTTCTTTTTTTCCAGGCTACAAATCTTCAAATAAATATACCTCCAAGCAATGCAAGTTGTTCAGAAAAAAATTATTTTGCATTAAATTCAAAAAAATTATTTTTGGTTGCCTGACACATGTTATGTTATTCATAAATGGACAAACATTTTTGTTGCTGCATATTAAATTCCTTTCTGACACCATTAATAACGCGCTATAAAAGCAATTTTTTTCTCCAATGTTGTAGGCATGGACATAACACTACTGGGTGATCGAAAAGTTTCCGCTCGAAGCCCCTACAGTCCTGAATCGGTGTGCCAATCTGGCAAAATCACGGTGAGCATTTACGCAATTTTCCTACCAACAATTAGAGCATACCAGTTTGGTAAAACGCCATGTCCTGCTATATGAAGAAATCCCTTACAGCCTGGTGCACGTCCTCGTGTAACAGGAAGCATGGACTCTTCAGCTCCTTTTTTTAGGTACTGAAGGGGTGATAATTGGGTGAGCAGAGACCAGGACTATAGGGTGAATGCCCCAGTGTCTGCCACTTAGGTTGGTGGATGAGTTTGTCCTCCCAGAACAACCGGCGCCTTGCGTCTAACTGCTACCAGACCGGAACTCAGCACAATGGCTTTCGGCATACATGCTGCACCATTCTTCATTCTCCGATGGACGTGTGCCGATGTTTGTCCTTCGGCAGCCAAGTAAAGAACAGCAGCACGTTCGTCTTTGTTTCAACGCATTTGGTAACAAGGTTGTCATAGTTCACAATTACACATATACCGCACGCGTATCAGTAAGACACAAGTACAATACCAATCCCTTGCCTATATGTCGGTGCTTGCACAGGGTGTTACAAAAAGATACGGCCAAATTTTCAGGAAACATTCCTCACACACAAATAAAGAAAAGATGTTATGAGGACATGTGTCCGGAAACGCTTAATTTCCATGTTAGAGCTCATTTTAGTTTCGTCAGTGTGTACTGTACTTCCTCGATTCACCGCCATGATTTCATACGGGATACTCTACCTGTGCTGCTAGAAAATGTGCCTTTACAAGTACGACACAACATGTGGTTCATGCACGATGGAGCTCCCGCACATTTCAGTCGAAGTGTTCGTGCGCTTCTCAACAACAGATTCGGTGACCGATGGATTGGTAGAGGCGGACCAATTCCATGGCCTCCAAGCTCTCCTGACCTTAACCCTCTTGACTCCTTTATGGGGGCATTTGAAAGCTCTTGTCTACGCAACCCCGGTACCAAATATAGAGACTCTTCGTGCTCGTATTGTGGACGGCTGTGATACAATACGCCATTCTCCAGGGCTGCATCAGCGCATCAGGGATTCCATGCGACGGAGGGTGGATGCATCTATCGTTGCTAACGGAGGACATTTTAAACATTTCCTGTAACAAAGTGTTTGAAGTCACGCTGGTACGTTCTGTTGCTGAGTGTTTCAATTCCATGATTAATGTGATTTGAAGAGAAGTAATAAAATGAGCTCTAACATGGAAAGTAACCGTTTCCGAACACATGTCCACATGACATATTTTCTTTCTTTGTGTGTGAGGAATGTTTCCTCAAAGTTTGGCCGTACCTTTTGTAACATCCTGTATATCCGCACCGGAGTCGCGTTGTGTTGCATATAGGTTACAGCAACGCCCAAAAACGTAATATTTTGATCGCAGCTTATATTCTTCTCAAACGGTGATGGATAATTTATGATTAATTTCATAAGTGAATATAAAAAGTGTGTAAAAATCTATGTATACAATTTGTGGAAGTGTTAGAGGTGACAAAAAATAACGACTTTGTTATGCGACTTAAATATCACATATGCACAGTTTCCTTGTTGGTTTCGAAGGTGGTCAATCTGTACACTGACAATGACAGTTATTTTGACTGCTTCGTGTGCAAAATCTTGACACTGGAATCTGGGACACAATTACATCTCACTGCGAATATGGGCATGATTTTGTTACCCTAGCACTGAACACGTCTCTTGAAAAACAATAATAGTATTACTGTTTCCTCCCTCGGGAATGGGTGTGTTTGCCCTTAGGATAATTTAGGTTATGTAGTGTTAGGACTGATGACCTTAGCAGTTAAGTCCCATAAGATTTCACAAACATTTGAACATTTATTACTGTTTACGTTTGTGTTGTGTTTAGCTGCGCGGAGTGGCCACGTGGTTAGAGGCGCCACGTCACGGATTGCGCGGCCCCGCCCACAGGAGGTGCAAGTCCTCCCTCGGGCATGGATGTGTGTGTTGTTCTTATCAAAAGTAAGTTTAAGTAGTGTGTAAGTCTACGGACCGATGACCTCAGCAGTTTGGTCCCGTACGAATTCACACACATTTGAATATTTTCATTTGTTGTGTTTACATGAGAATTTCTACTGAATTTTATAGGTCCTTAATGGATGACTACGCTGACAGAATTAGCTGACTGGCACCTCATTTCTACGGAGCCTCGAAGAAAATCGAGCAACAAGGGACTTGTAACTAGAAAGGTTTCCAGGTAGGAGGTTACCAAATCGTGTCACATTTCTAAGACTTGAAGGCCGTGTGCGTGAAACAGGATCCCTTAGAACAGACCGACAAGAATCTGGAAGAGCTCTTTGTATGTGATCTGTTGACTTTGAGGAAGCTGTGTTACATCTAAGTGGCAATAAACCTTGCAATCGCACACTATCCTCAGCCTAGGATCTCAACGCCTCTAACATTGACGTGTGCAGATAGCAGTTGTGCACTAATGTAAAAAGACAACATTTTCAGCAACATTTGTAAAACAATATTTATCACACGGCAATTTAAAAACCATCTCTGAACATGTCTAGTGCCAAAATCTTCATGTACCCTAGTGGGGAAACGGAGCACTTAAGACATTGTTTCCTTTTCACATAAAAACAACGTTTCTTCTTACCTCGTCTAATAACTCTACAATTTTCTGTATGCGGTGTTTTTATACCCCGTATGTCGTGATGGTGTAGGTAAAATCTCTAACTCCATGAAGAGGTACCTACAAGACGACTATGGGTGAGCACTACCTATTCTACTTACTGCCCGTTTTTGTTCAATCAGTACTTTCGTTATAAGTGGTGAGTTACCAAAGAATATTATTCCTTGAGACTTTATTGGCTTGAAATATTCATAAGACGTTAGGACATTGACTCGTATGTTTCCACGACCAGCAATTACGAGGAGCAAAACTCTATTCATTTTAGCAGATCAGTAAAACGCTTCTTCGAATTAAGGTTTCACCAATGTGTTTGTCCCAAAATTTGGAACATTACAGCCTGTTTACTCGCTCATTTTCATGTACTACGTTAGTTGTTGGTAGGGTGTAGATGGCGTCCAGAAGTGAGTACAGTATGTTTTCTGGAAATTTTAAAGGAACCTCTTAGCAACTGAACCTTCCTGGCAGATTAAAACTGTATGCCGAAACTCGATTTCAAGACCTTTCTCTTTCGGAGACAAGAGGTCTACCATCTAAACTTACCAAGCACCACTCACGACCCGTCTCCACAACTTTATTTCCGCCGATACCTCACC
Organism: Schistocerca cancellata; assembly: GCF_023864275.1. NCBI lineage: Eukaryota > Metazoa > Arthropoda > Insecta > Orthoptera > Acrididae > Schistocerca > Schistocerca cancellata. The sequence continues at coordinate 1,156,959,140 of NC_064626.1, forward strand.
TTCTACCTTGCAAACCTCACAGACTTTCCCCTGTAAATCTTGCAAGACTAACACTCCCGGAAGAAAGGATATTGCGGAGGCATGGCTTCGCCACAGTCTGGGAGATTTTCCAGAATGAAATTTTCACGAAGTTTTAATCAGCCAGGTAGTCTCATATACGGGCACACACCGCTGCAGAATGAAAATTTCACTCTGGAAACATGTAACAATTTTTTGAGAAACGATTATTAACACTTTGCCGTCCGCACGTCTCGTACAAATTTATTCGCCTGGCGCCGGCAGCGCAAAGTCGGATTACTTGGCTTGTCACCGGCCGCTTGTCACTTTTCCGTTGATAACACATTGACTTTCGCGCGCTTTAATTTTCCCGAAATCGTCTATTTTGCCGTATCGTTCCACAAACTCTAATTCTCTTTTCGAGTAACTTCTCTGCAAGTTCTACACTGTTATAATAATTATCGAGGAAGAGGTGATGTCACTTTCCATCAGAAGGTGTCAACAGTTCCCTCACTGTTTTTGCTTAAGGCTGTCTAGCGCCGGAATATATCTTGAAATAGAAAATGTATCCCGTACTCGAATAACACAGCATCCGAATGGGTATACCGTATTTCGCAAGTTTCGATGGATTGTGAACTTTAAAATTTAACCATCCACGCCACGGTATCATCCCTTCATCAATTGAGTTGTTTTAACTTAGTTTAAACGTTTCTTTAAGCTTTTGGGAAAAATAATCAATTAAGAATAGCACTTTGATAAGCCGGTCGGCACTTTCCAGTTTATTGTTGCTGTCGGAAAAATTGTAAAAATGATAATATTTGTCTGAATCGGTTGCGGGACATCGTTTTGCGAAATATCGGTGTGTCTATCAACGGTTTCATTGACGATAATCATTGATCCTTGCATTTCTTACAATTCCCATAAGGATAGCAAGCCCAAACCATTTTCTAAGTTCGTAACGTCGACAAATTGGGCATTTTTTTAATCCAGTTTCCCTCTATTGCAATTCTGACTGTAGTACTTTTTGGTTTCGTTGCTAATATATTCAAATAGGTCGTTCCCAATATATAATTGTACGATATCCTCGACGCTCTGTGTACCTTTGGGAAATATGTTAGGACCCGGGGATCCTTCCAATTTATTAATGGTCCTCGGTAAATCAAAGTCTGACTAATGGGAACTGTCTTCTTCCTCTCATTCAGCCGAATCAGTTGGCAATCGTAGCGTTCGCCGAATTTTTCTTGGACGTATTTCACTATCTTCCTACGATTCTGCTTCACTTTCATTTTTTTGATATCCAATGTCTTCTTACCAATCGGCCAAGTCGTCCGGAACATCAGACAAGACGTCCGCGCATTCATCGTAAATAATCCTATTGTCTGTTTCGTCCACCATGATGAAAGGGCACAAGTACTTATAAAAACAAAACACTTGTTGACGAGTATTATTTATTGTTATCTAAACAAAACATCAACAGAATGCAAAAGAAAATAACGTTCTGTCGCCGGCCACTTCGCGATGCTTTGCTCACGACACCACTGTGGTGTCGCCGGCCGTTGACTCCTATTTCGCGTACGACACCACTGTGGTGTCGCTGGACAGCATAGTGTTAACAAGAGCAATTACTTTTTCTGTAATGAAATTTACTATATTAGTACCATCGTCTCCATAAAGCAGCAGCCATGACTTCTAATGTTATGCAGAAGGTCATTCACATACATAAGAAACAGAAGTGGACACAAAATTGAACCCCATGGTACTATGTTACTGACTTCTCTTCAGTTGCTAAAATTTTTCTACCCTGCCAACCATGTCTGAATCATTCAGCACAAGTCTTTTCATTCTGTTCTGTATGTACGATTCAAACCAGTCTTCGGTTCTACAGAGCTTCGGTTTTCCTAAGAGAGTAACATGATCTATGCAATCTATGCACTCCCGTACCTTAGAAAGATCACAAACAATACCATTGGGTGATATTTAATTACTTAAGGCTCGTAATATTTGGTGAGTGAATGTATGAACATCATTCTCAGTCGCACAACTCTTCTGGAATTGAACTCTGATGTGCTGAGGAAATTTTTTCTACTTAAATGTTAGATATTTCTTGAGTACGTTACTTTTTCGAATATTTCAGAAGAAAACTTTACTTTAGAAAGTGTGCTATAATTATCTCTGGGCTCCATAGCTGAGTGGTCCGCGTAGATGGCTGCTATTAGAGGTGGGTCGAACTCGTTCATTCCCGTGAACTACTTCATTCATTTCACTCTTTGCCGTGAAGCGTTCAAATGAAGTAGTTCATTCGTGAAGTACGGAAGCCTAGCGAAGTTGCCCAGTTCGCCGCTCAGCCGCTGCTACGCTCACTTCGCCTCGCTCGTACAATAAAGCTTCGTAATACTTCACAATTTTACAAACAGATGGCGGAACTATGGAGTAATGTGCACGCAACGTTTTACGCTCTTACAGCGTCTGAGTTATCTTAAATAGAGAATGGTCGAAGGGGACAAAGGGCGTTTCTGTCTGTGTCCAAGTGTCTGAACAATTTTATCTTGGACTCTACGCCCGTGAACGGCACCTTGTATTTTAAAAAGTGTTTGGATCTGTTTATATGTCCACCATATTTTTTCTCTAATTGTCTTCATTTCTATCTTTTCTGTTTCTCTGCGGCCAAAGAGCGGCGTAGTATGCTGCTGCAGGCCTGCCTGTATACAGGTTTCAAAATGACAATAAAGAAAAAAAAGGGGGACAAAGGAAAGATAAACAGAGAAGGCTGTCACATATAAAGAAGGTACTACATTTAATCTTGCTCTAGATTTTCTCTTGAAGCGCCCAAAAAAGTCTTTATCTGCCAAATGAAACATTATTTGTTGTATTCATGAACTGAAAAATAGGGCTACCAACGAAATGCAGTCCAATTTTATGTTCCTTTTAAAATTTAATCCAAAATGGAATGAGTATATTTAACACTGTAACAAAGTCTGTATACCTACGTTAAGTAATTATTCAGAAGTTTTCCTGTAGACTTTATTTTTGTTGACAATAATAACCCACTAGATTCAAAACGTAAACTGTCACCTGTAGTCATTGGTACGATTTCAGGTAAAATCTCTCTTTCAGTGTTATTAACAAAACTTTTATTTTCATGTTTGCTGTGCGTGCTCACACAGATAGCCTCTTCGTTTCTATCTTTAATATTCATTTGTCTTCAAGCGCTGCCAACGGTAGGCTACCCGTAGACGCGAAGTTTAACTGCACAAATAGTCACGGGTAATGATGTCAGCACTGCAGGTAGCAGCTGACGCTGCCTTCTCCTCATCCCTCACCACCCCCACCCATCCTAAACCTATCGTTCCCCACTAACACCGCGTGATTCGTCGACAGGCAGGACAGGGAGGAGTGAAGTGATGGGAGGAGGAGTGACGTGGGTGAGGAAGAGGGGAAGAGAGTGAGTGAACTAGAAAAAAGTGTGCAGTGTGCTATCTGTGAAGAGTTTGAAGTACCAGTTCATTGAAATTGAATGGTTAGTTCACACTTCACAGGAGTGAAGCGTTCATTTGAACGACTCATTCACGAGCTCACCATCACTAGCTGCTATGCAGAGCACTCGGGCTCGTTTCCCGCCACTGACAGGAATTTTTCCCTGGTGGTAGGACTGGTATGGGTGCAGTTAGCCTCGCGATGACACGTGGGAAATTATCTGAATGAAGAGTAACGGCTCCAAGGTCTAACAATTCGGAAAAACGCTCGGGAATGCAGTGAGCTGAGGACATGCCCCTCCATAAAACGTCCACATGACCTCATCAGGCAGAGAATGACACGGTGGCCGGTTGACATCCCATGGGCTTTCAGGGTCTCGAAGAGTAGCTGGTTTCTTGTATAGAGGTTGAACAACGGCATATTTTACTCTCTCAGAATTTCTATCTTTCAGTAATTCATTACGGAGTGGTACCCTGCATTGGCGGCAGCATAATTAGCTGTTAGGTGTGAGTTCCAAGCCTCATCAAGTAAACGAAAATAATATTTCAAGATCGGTGAGTTGTATGCCGAGGTAGGTGGTCTCACAACGCCTTGTGAAACGTGTAATCCAAAAGTTGACACAAGGCTTTCATCTACTGGGGTGACTGCCTGTACACGGGTTGTCAGATAGGAATATCATCGGTCAAACTTATTTTATTTTTAATCCTAATCGTAGCCGCACTTTGTTGGATAAGACGTCTGAGAATTTACTGAGCACCTCTAGTAGTTCCTTAGCTTGAAGAGGCTCGAGTAACTTACCTCAAACCCCACACTGAGTGCGTCGGTACTGTCGATTAACTGCAATCACTGAGAACAACAGATTTGAAATTCTGACGAGAACACCTACTAGCATAATTTGGAACCAACTTGGTTAGCGGAGTGAAGTCACATCCCAAAGCAAATTGACCAACCGATCCTTCACTACTATCAACGCTGCTTGCCATGAAAAATGTTGAACACCAAGACACCTGCAAACAGCCCAACACTTTGACATTATGACATCTCTCGACCGTAGCTCGTGAGGGAGCTGAACTAGTCGTGGTCCAATAATGAGAGACAGCTTCCAGAATCAAGCGAGGCACATAAGGGTTCGCGGTTTAACTCAACACAAAGGAAAGGAAGGTGCTGATTTATCACTGCTAGATGCGACTACATCGCTTTGGTTGTAACGACACCTTGCATGGTTCAGGTTCCCCCTGGCGTCAGAGTGAAGATGCATGAGTCTTTTGAGCTGTCGTCGACCCATCCTCTTTACTGATGTACCCGTTTACGCTCCTGCACTCTTCAGTTCTGCTGCAAATATTTTATTTAGCAACTTAATATATTTGACAAACCATTGTGGAGCTGTGTAGTTATAATCGGAGCCCGTTCCCAGTATGTCGACGAAACTGATGTGTAGCTATATCTTTGTAAGGTTTCAGAGTCTGACGACGACAGCTAACTACTGTCGAGACTGTTAATGAAATAAACTATATCACACCAGGCAGTCTTGGCTCCAAATATTACAAATTACTTGCCTTTTGTGGACTTCGTGGATAATTTTCAAGAAAAGATTGATTCAAATAATGCCACAATGTTAATGTGGTACTGAATTTGATATTAGCATCTATATACACCTGACCCCATAAAACCGTATTTAACATTTTATTTTAACCTACTGTTTTTAAATTCTGGTAACTTTTTTTTCTCAGAGTGAGCAGAGAGAGTCCTTATACCGGTAACGTAACTGGACGAATTTAAAAGAATCATAGAGGTTGTTTGTTTTGAGGCCTTGTCGGAGCAGGAGATCTGGATAACAAAAACGTGTGCACCTCTTCGACCAAACAGCTATTGGATCCTAAGATTTTATTTATGGACCTCTTTCGTATTGCACTTTAATGAGGAAGTACCCTAATATGTCTCTCCGAAAAATATATTACAATGTTTTGTTGTACGAGAGGTATTATTAATTAAAAAGCGAGACACAATTTTGTCGCGCCCTTTATTAAGCGTACTTAAATTGGCTAACATTTTAATAGCAGTCTGTTGCTGTTTCCCTGGACCATGAAATGTTTCAAGCGCTTGAAACACTGCACAGTTCAAACCCATTAGCAAACTCGCGTACAGGTCTGAAAAGTGAAACAAATGACCACTCACCTCCGTATACACTCCTGGAAATGGAAAAAAGAACACATTGACACCGGTGTGTCAGACTCACCATACTTGCTCCGGACACTGCGAGAGGGCTGTACAAGCAATGATCACACGCACGGCACAGCGGACACACCAGGAACCGCGGTGTTGGCCGTCGAATGGCGCTAGCTGCGCAGCATTTGTGCACCGCCGCCGTCAGTGTCAGCCAGTTTGCCGTGGCATACGGAGCTCCATCGCAGTCTTTAACACTGGAAGCATGCCGCGACAGCGTGGACGTGAACCGTATGTGCAGTTAACGGACTTTGAGCGAGGGCGTATAGTGGGCATGCGGGAGGCCGGGTGGACCTACCGCCGAATTGCTCAACACGTGGGGCGTGAGGTCTCCACAGTACATCGATGTTGTCGCCAGTGGTCGGCGGAAGGTGCACGTGCCCGTCGACCTGGGACCGGACCGCAGCGACGCACGGATGCACGCCAAGACCGTAGGATCCTACGCAGTGCCGTACGGGACCGCACCGCCACTTCCCAGCAAATTAGGGACACTGTTGCTCCCGGGGTATCGGCGAGGACCATTCGCAACCGTCTCCATGAAGCTGGGCTACGGTCCCGCACACCGTTAGGCCGTCTTCCGCTCACGCCCCAACATCGTGCAGCCCGCCTCCAGTGGTGTCGCGACAGGCGTGAATGGAGGGACGAATGGAGACGTGTCGTCTTCAGCGATGAGAGTCGCTTCTGCCTTGGTGCCAATGATGGTCGTATGCGTGTTTGGCGCCGTGCAGGTGAGCGCCACAATCAGGACTGCATACGATCGAGGCCCACAGGGCCAACTCCCGGCATCATGGTGTGGGGAGCGATCTCCTACACTGGCCGTACACCACTGGTGATCGTCGAGGGGACACTGAATAGTGCACGGTGCATCCAAACCGTCATCGAACCCATCGTTCTACCATTCCTAGACCGGCAAGGGAACTTGCTGTTCCAACAGGACAATGCACGTCCGCATGTATCCCGTGCCACCCAACGTGCTCTAGAAGGTGTAAGTCAACTACCCTGGCCAGCAAGATCTCCGGATCTGTCCCCCATTGAGCATGTTTGGGACTGGATGAAGCGTCGTCTCACGCGGTCTGCACGTCCAGCACGAACGCTGGTCCAACTGAGGCGCCAGGTGGAAATGGCATGGCAAGCCGTTCCACAGGACTACATCCAGCATCTCTACGATCGTCTCCATGGGAGAATAGCAGCCTGCATTGCTGCGAAAGGTGGATATACACTGTACTAGTGCCAACATTGTGCATGCTCTGTTGCCTGTGTCTATGTGCCTGTGGTTCTGTCAGTGTGATCATGTGATGTATCTGACCCCAGGAATGTGTCAATAAAGTTTCCCCTTCCTGGGACAATGAATTCACGGTGTTCTTATTTCAATTTCCAGGAGTGTATTACATAATATGGAATACGTCTATCGTTTGAACTTATACTCTAGGACAACCAATGTGGGTTCCGAAAACACCGAACAAGGAAAGCTTAGTTCTTATCTTCTGTGAAGTTTCTTGGCTGCAGCCGGATGACGTCAACATCTTCCCACGATACTGTGGCTGATAACCATGCAGCCATCTTCAGGTGAGTGCTATACGTCAGATAAAGCTCGGACAGCTTGCTGAAAGGTGATGTCTCGGAATTTTTTGCGTGAAACCTCTCAAAGCTTCGTAAGTAAAATAAACTTTATTAACATTCTACATCTTTATTCATAAAAAATTGTTCAAATGGCTCTGAGCACTTTGGGACTTAACATCTGAGGTCATCAGTCCCCTAGAACTTAGTACTACTTAAACATAACCAACCGAAGAACATCACACACATCCATGCCCGAGGTAAGATTTGAACCTGCGACCGTAGCGGTCACGCGGTTCCAGACTGAAGCGCTTAGAACCGCTTGGCCACACCGGCCGGCCTTTGTTCATCATGTGTGCTTAATTATTTGTCAACATATTCACCGGGACGACAAACACATTTCTCCCATCGACAGACCAGTTTGTTGACAGGGTCCTTACAGAATGTTTGACATTGTTGAGGGAGCCTCAACCTCACTTCTGCTGGCACCGGTTCATCACTATCGCAGTGAAATCTACATCTACATCTACATCTACATTTATACTCCGCAAGCCACCCAACGGAGTGTGGCGGAGGGCACTTTACGTGCCACTGTCATTACCTCCCTTTCCTGTTCCAGTCGCGTATGGTTCGCTGGAAGAACGACTGCCGGAAAACCTCCGTGCGCGCTCGAATCTCTCTAATTTTACATTCGTGATCTCCTCGGGAGGTATAAGTAGGGGGAAGCAATATATTCGATACCTCATCCAGATCCGCACCCTCTCGAAACCTGGCGAGCAAGCTACACCTCGATGCAGAGCGCCTCTCTTGCAGAGTCTGCCACTTGAGTTTGTTAAACATCTCCGTAACGCTATCACGGTTACCAAATAACCCTGTGACGAAACGCGCCGCTCTTCTTTGGATCTTCTCTATCTCCTCCGTCAACCCGATCTGGTACGGATCCCACACTGATGAGCAATACTCAAGTATAGGTCGAACGAGTGTTTTGTAAGCCACCTCCTTTGTTGATGGACTACATTTTCTAAGGACTCTCCCAATGAATCTCAACCTGGTACCCGCCTTACCAACAATTAATTTTATATGATCATTCCACTTCAAATCGTTCCGCACGCACACTCCCAGATATTTTACAGAAGTAACTGCTACCAGTGTTTGTTCCGCTATCATATAATCATACAGTAAAGGATCCTTCTTTCTATGTATTCACAATACATTACATTTGTCTATGTTAAGGGTCAGTTGCCACTCCCTGCACCAAGTGCCTATCCGCTGCAGATCTTCCTGCATTTCACTACAATTTTCTAATGCGAAAAGCCGCATGGAACTTCCGACACTATTTACTAGGTCATTTATATATATATTGTGAAAAGCAATGGTCCCATAACACTCCCCTGTGGCACGCCAGAGGTTACTTTAACGTCTGTAGACGTCTCTCCATTGATAACAACATGCTGTGTTCTGTTTGCTACAAACTCTTCAATCCAGCCACACAGCTGGTCTGATATTCCGTAGGCTCTTACTTTGTTTATCAGGCGACAGTGCGGAACTGTATCGAACGCCTTCCGGATGTCAAGAAAAATAGCATCTACCTGGGAGCCTGTATCTAATATTTTCTGGGTCTTATGAACAAATAAAGCGAGTTGGGTCTCACACGATCGCTGTTTCCGGAACCCATGTTGATTCCTACATAGTAGATTCTGGGTTTCCAAAAACGACATGATACTCGAGCAAGAAACATGTTCTAAAATTCTACAACAGATCGACGTCAGAGATATAGGTCTATAGTTTTGCGCATCTGTTCGACGACCCTTCTTGAAGACTGGGACAACCTGTGCTCTTTTCCAATCATTTGGAACCTTCCGTTCCTCTAGAGACTTGCGGTATACGGCTGTTAGAAGGGGGGCAAGTTCTTTCGCGTACTCTGTGTAGAATCGAATTGGTATCCCGTCAGGTCCAGTGGACTTTCCTCTGTTGAGTGATTCCAGTTGCTTTTCTATTCCTTGGACACTTATTTCGAATGTGTTCTTTAGATTTTGGAAAAAGATGAAAACCGGAGGGGCCTAGTCGGAAATGTATGGAGCATGATCGATGACAGTGAACCAGAGGCGGCGAATTGTTGCAGGTGCCGCCAAGCTCGTGTGTGGTCTGGCAGTGTCATGCTGAAAGAAACAGCGCCCTCGTGTGGACGGACTGTTTGGAATTCGTGCTTTCAGTTTTCCGAGGGTCTCGGTTACAAAATGTGATTCCTCACACACCGACATATTTACGTTACACACTGCCACGTCACATAATACAATTCGGAGCCATCTAGTTTCAGAGGGTTGCAACTTGCGGAAGCGAAGCGGGAAATTCGACCGAGTTATATTGAAAACAGAATAAAAAATTCGGAGACATTACTTTCCAGCATACCTTGTATATTTGTGAAAGGATAATGATACTTCCGTGTTGCTTCTGTAAACTCTCTTTTTTTCAAGGATTGCTGCATACCATAACACATATCAGCATTCAATCTTACCCTCATAATCATCATAGAAGCTGTTGGTGCTGGACTGGTAATAGTTCTTTCATCTGAGGTATTTATTCAGTATCTATTATCTACATGGGCAGACTGGAAAAATTTGTAGTAAGGCCAGCACTCTGACCTGGTTCTCCTGCTCATTAGACAGATGTGCTGCCTGGCACTGGCTTTCCACCGCTGCACAGGCTACTCTATCACACCTTCCTCCTCAATCCAAATTCCTGCTCACTTGTCAGTCCACTTGGTATTCCCCACAAAATTTATCTAAAGCATTTTACTGTATCTCCTCTCTATCCCGAGTTAGTACACACACACACACACACACACACACACACACACACACACAAAAGCACACACACGCACAAGTGTGTATGTGGGTAGAATATTATAATTATATAATTCGCACAGGTGTCCGACAAGGCGATGGCCTCTCACCTCTCCTTTTCAATCTGGTGTTAGATAAGGCCATAAAAGAATGGGAAACATCACAACAGGGGATAACCTTAGGAAACCTACAGATTAAATGCCTGGCTTTTGCAGACGATTTGGCGATTTTCACGAAAAGTACAAAGGAAACAAAAGACGCTATTGAAAAACTGCACGAAATCGCTTCCAGAACTGGACTACAGATCTCTTACGAAAAGACACAGTTTATGAGCACAAAGAAACTCTCATCTCTGAACACAAACTATGGCACGATTTACAAAACGGCAAACTTCAAATACCTCGGTGAAACACTACAAATGAGTGGACATAACAGAGACTCAAACGAAGAAAGAAAGACTAAACTGGACAAGGCATACAAAGTAGTGTGGAATCATTACAACAAGAAGTCTATCTCACAAAATGCCAAATTACGCCATTACGACACGGTAGTGCTCCCCGAGGCACTATATGCCGCAGAGACCACACTAATCCTAGGGCATACACGTATCAGACAATTAGAAAAAGTAGAACGGAAAATACTTAGGAAAATATTTGGCGCAACTAAAAACAATGGAATATGGATCAAGAAACCCACAGAGGAACTGTACAAACATACGGAGACAATCACAGAAAAGATTAGAAAATGCAGACTACAATTCTATGGACACTTATACAGAATGCCATCACACAGGCTGACCAAACAGATCTTTGACTGGGTAACTACTAGAAACAACAAATGGGTGGCAGAGGTAGAAAACGACCTGAACCAACTCAACATAACAGCAGACACAATAAACGACACAATAAAATTCAGAAACATCATTAAGAAAAGTAAACTACATGAGATACAATGTGACAAGCGAACAGGCATAAAATGGACCGAAGAACGCAAGCAAGAGCACAGCCAGAAGATGAAAGAAATATGGACAACCAAAAAGGCAATCAAGATGAAGCCGAAGACACAAAGCCGACAAGAAGCATGGACAGAGGACCGGAAACAGAAACACAGCGAGCGAATGAGGGAAGTTTGGGCAGCAAGGAAGGCAGCAAGAGGAACTGGCCATGAAGTATAATCCAAATGCGCTCTTTAAGGGCAAAACACCAATAATATATATATATATATATATATATATATATATATATATATAGGGTAGTCCATTGATCGCGACCGGGCCAAATGTCTCACGAAATAAAATAAGCATCAAACGAAAAAACTACAAAGACAGAAACATTTCTAGCTTGAAGGGGAAAACCAGATGGCGCTATGGTTGGCCCACTAGATGGCGCTGCCATAGATCAAATGGATATCAATTGCGTTTTTTAAAATAGGAACCCCCATTTTTATTACATATTCGTGTAGTGCGTAAAGAAATATGAATGTTTTAGATGGACCAATTTTTTCGCTTTGTGATAGATGGCGCTGTAATAGTCACAAACATATGGCTCACAATTTTAGACGAACATTAGCTAACAGGTAGGTTTTTTTAAATTAAAATACAGAACGTAGGTACGAACATTTTATTTCGGTTGTTCCAATGTGATACATGTACCTTTGTGAACTACTCATTTCTGAGAACGCATGCTGTTATAGCGTGATTACCTGTAAATACCACATTAATGAAATAAATGCTCAAAATGATGTCCGTCAACATCAGTGCATTTGGCAATACGTGTAACAAAATTCCTCTCAACAGCGAGTAGTTCGCCTTCCGTAACCTTCGCTCATGCATTGACAATGCACTGACACATGTTGTCAGGCGTTGTCGGTGGATCACGATAGCAAATATCGTTCAACTTTCCCCACAGAAAGAAATCCGCGGACGGTGAAAGTGCGGGCCGTGGTATGGTGCTACGACGAACAATCCACCTGTCATGAAATATGCTATTCAGTACCGCCCCAACCGCACGCGATCTATGTGCCGGACATCCATCATGTTGGTAGTACATCGACATTCTTTCATGCAGTGAAGCATCTTGTAGTAACATCGGTAGAACATTACGTAGGAAATCAGCATCCATTGCACCATTTAGATTGCCATCAATAAAATGAGGGCCAAATATCCTTCCTCTCATAATGCCGCACCATACATTAACCCGCAAAGGTCGATGATGTTCCACTTGTCGTAGCCATCGTGGATTTTCCGTTTCCCAATAGCGCATAATATGCCGGTTTACGTTAGCGCTCTTCGTGAATGACGCTTCGTCACTAAATAGAAATCGTGTAAAAAATCTGTCATCGTCCCGTAATTTCTCTTGTGCCCAGTGGCAGAACTGTAAGCCACGTTCTAAGTCATCTCCATGCAATTTCTGGTGTATAGAAATATGGTACGAGTGCAATAGATGTTGATGTAGCATTCTCGACAACGACGTTTTTGAGATTCCCGATTCTCGCGCAATTTGTCTGCTACTGATGTGCGGATTAGCCGTGATAGCAGTTAAAACACCTACTTGGGGATCATCATTTGTTGCAGGTCGTGTTGACGTTTCACGTGTGGCTGAACACGTCGTGTTTCCTTAAATAACGTAACTATCCGGCAAACGTTCTGGACACTTGGATGATGCCGTCCAGGATACCGATCAGGATACATAGCACACGCCCTTTGGGCATTTTGATCACAACAGCCATACATCAACACGATATCGATGTTTTCCGCAATTGGTAAACGGCCCATTTTAACATGGATAATATATCACGAAGCAAATAACGTCCGCGCTGGCGGAATGTTACGTGATACCACGTACTTACGCGTTTGTGACTATTATAGCGCCATCTATCACAAAGCGAAAAAAGTGGTCCAACAAAAACATTCATATTTCTTTACGTACTACACGAATATGTAACAAAAATGGGGGTTCATATTTAAAAAAAAAACGCAGTTGATATTCGTTTGACCTATGGCAGCGCCATCTACCGGGCCAACCATAGCGCCATCTGGTTTCCCCCTTCAATCTAGACGAGTTTCGTTCTTTGTAGTTTTTTCATTTGATGCTTATTTCGTGATATATTTGGCCCAGCGACTATCAATGGATCACCCCGTATATATATATACATATATGTATATGTATATATACATATGTGTGTGTGTGTGTGTGTGTGTCTGTGTGTGTTTGTGTGTGTGTGTAGAATAACTCGGGATAGAGGGGACATACATCAAAATGTTTTAGATAAAATTTGTAGGTGGCAAATAGGATCGTGTATTGGCTTTGATCTGTAACCTTATTTTCAAGGTGATTTGGAGGTCAATGCGACTTTTTAATGGGGATCCTAATATTCGATTTAACAATTGAAAACAGCTGCAAATTTTGCGTATACAATGATATATTATTGAAGGTCATGGCAAGGTTCAATTAAATGTCCAACAAGAAGATATGTTTTTACCTGTATTAGCGATTAATTAGGAATAAATGAGGGAAAAAAATACAACGTAAAATAGAAATTGGAAGGGGCAGAAGGGGACATGTATCATTTGCCAATAACCATTAAAGATATTGACCGACGTTCATTCAAAAGTTGAGATTTGTTTCGTGGAAAGCAGTATTTGTGACGTCGGATTTGGACAGAGTGAAGATTAATTGGAACTTTAAGATTTAACTGACATGTTGACTGTCAAAGATACATCACAACGTATAGATGTTATTTTGACATCTGCAAGATAATACAAACATCACGAAGTGTGTATCATTGATTTAAATGTCGTTTAGTGAGTCCTCTCTCTACTCCTCCTTTGACATTTCCTTTCTAGTTTGTATCTAACATGGTGTTTTACTGCATCCCTCCTCTAATCCAAGTTAATCCCTTCTACAACTAAAAAAATAATAGTTTGACATTCATTGTACCTTGCATTGACCTTGAGTAATGTATCATTTCACATGTAAAATTTGTCGCACTTTTTAAATCTTAACCCAGACTTTAGGATTCCGATTTTAAAAAATCACTTCAACCTCAAAATCATTATGAAAATCACTTTCAACGTCACGGCCATTGGCAGCAATTCATGACCCTCTCTGTCACCTACAATTTTTATCTAAATGATTTTGCTGTATCTCAGTTGCGTCCCGAGTTATTTCCCATTATGGATTAAAATGGTCCACTTTGTATATCTGCAGACTGAAGGCGTCTGTGGGAGACTCAGGCTGGAATTCCGGCGTTTGGAGAAATTTTCATTTTTCACTTCAGTCTGCATATTTACATTATAGATGTTTGAGACTTGAAGATCTCTCGAAGCATATGGTTTCATTTGATTTTCAGCATATGTTCGTGTTAGTTGTAACTCCACGGTTGTCATCTAAATACGAAATAGATGCTTTCAGGGCCATTCTCAGTGCGATGTAGCATCTGTGTGGCCCCATTGAAATAGTGCCAGAGAGGATAGACCTTTCGTTTACACAGTTACACAGGATAGTACAGCCAGATCAGCCTCATCGCGTATCTTGAGTGTGGAAATGAAACTGTCTGCAACAAGGCGGGTATCTACAAGGAAAAAGCGACGACCTGTGGTACCCTCGGACTGTCAGCACGGTGACCGTTGTTAAGAAGTCTGCTAACGCGTCACTAGCAAGAGGCGACAAGTGACGAAACTGGAGACAGAAGAGGTACCTTGTCTGAAAAGGAAAGTCTTGTTTCTCCTACAGCAACACTGTGGACACATCCGTGTGTGGACGCCCCTGAGTGTACGTACGTGGCGAGACTGTTAAAAAAAAATCAAAAATGTTCAAATGTGTGTAAAATCTCATGGGACTTAACTGCTAAAGTCATCAGTCCCTAAGTTTACACAATACTTAACCTAAATTGTCCTAAGACGAACACACACACACCCATGCCCGAGGGAGGACTCAAACCTCCGCCGGGACCAGTCGCTCAGTCCATGACTGCGGAAGACCGCCCGGCTAATCCCGCTCGGCCTGGCGAGACTGAATTCAGCATTATCGTGCCCAGTATCTGGTATGGGATGCCATTGGGTACACAACACCATCGCCGGCCGGTGCTACAGTCTGGAACCGCACGACCGCTACGGTCGCAGGTTCGAATCCTGCCTCGGGCATGGATGTGTGTAATGTCCTTAGGTTAGTTAGGTTTAAGTAGTTCTAAGTTGTAGGGGACTTATGACCATAGCAGTTGAGTCCCATTGTGCTCAGAGCCATTTGAACACAACACCATCACCCGTGATCCACATAGCCGGTAATTTAGACGGTAGTACCTATATTTATAACCTATTAACGCCTGTGGCTGTTCTCTATCTTCGAGGTGTTAGCGACGCTCCTTTTCCAACAAGATAACGCAGGACCACGTCTTGCCCCTTCTATCCAGACCCTCCTCAACGTAGAGGGTATCCGCTATTGCCCTGGCAGGAACATTCTCCAATGTTTTCGCTTAATGAAGACATTTGGCCATTGGCTTACCATGAGATTGTCACGCCATCACTCGCCAGCCACTACCGTTGCAGAACTTCTGCAAAGAGAAGAAACTAATGGCACGAAGTTCTCGTAACTGTCATAAAATATCAGTTACACCTGATACCCATAGATGTGAAATCTTTGTTTCTGCCAGAAGTGGGTGCTCTGTCAATACATTTGTGGCATATTATTGGGTTGTTGCATAAGTTTGTAGCGTTTTCCCATGAATTTAGAAACGCAGCACATACATATAACAGAGACTTTAGTCATCAGTAATGTATTCTCCTTCACTGTTTGCAACAGTATACCAATGCTGACGTAACTTTCGATAATGTGGTTTTGAGGCGAAGAATACGACGTGTCGTGTTCGGGGCGCATTTTCATACGGAAATGAAGTGCCTTTAAGGTTTTTCGTAGTGAGCAGAAAAGGTGAAAATCTGAGGTCGCACGATCAGGTGAATGAAGTGGGTGTGGAATGACTTCCCAACCAAGCATAATTTGGAAAATATTTCGAGTAGATTTCCCCACCATGTTATAGTTCTGGGTGGAGATTTTAATTTGCCGGATATAGACTGGGAGACTCAGACGTTCATAACGGGTGGCAGGGACAAAGAATCCAGTGAAATTTTTTTAAGTGCTTTATCTGAAAACTACCTTGAGCAGTTAAACAGAGAACCGACTCGTGGCGATAACATATTAGACCTTCTGGTGACAAACAGACCCGAACTATTTGAAAAAGTTAACGCAGAACAGGGAATCAGCGATCATAAAGCGGTTACGGCATCGATGATTTCAGCCGTAAATAGGAATATTAAAAAGGGTAGGAAGATTTTTCTGTTTAGAAAAAGTGACAAAAAGCAGATTTCAGAGTACCTGTTGGCTCAACACAAAAGTTTTGTCTCAAGTACTGATAGTGTTGAGGATCAGTGGACAAAGTTCAAAACCATCGTACAATATGCGTTAGATGAGTATGTGCCAAGCAAGATCGTAACAGATGGAAAAGAGCCACCGTGGTTCAACAACCGAGTTAGAAAACTGCTGACTGCTGCGGAAGCAAAGGGAAGTTCACAGCAAACATAAACATAGCCAAAGCCTTGCAGACAAACAAAAATTACGCGAAGCGAAATGTAGTGTGAAGAGAGCTATGCGAGAGGCGTTCAATGAATTCGAAAGTAAAGTTCTATGTACTGACTTGGCAGAAAATCCTAAGAAATTTTGGTCTTATGTCAAAGTAGTAGGTGGATCAAAACAATATGTCCAGACACTCTGTGACCAAAATCGTACTGAAACAGAGGATGACAGACTAAAGGCCGAAATACTAAATGTCTTTTTCCAAAGTTGTTTCACAGCGGAAGATTGCACTGTAGTTCCTTCTCTAGATTGTCGCACAGATGACAAAATGGTAGATATCGAAATAGACGACAGAGGGATAGAGAAACAATTAAAATCGCTCAAAAGAGGAAAGGCCTCTGGACCTGATGGGATACCAGTTCAATTTTACACAGAGTACGCGAAGGAACTTGCCCCCCTTCTTGCAGCGGTGTACCGTAGGTCTCTTAGAAGAGCGTAGCGTTCCAAAGGATTGGAAAAGGGCACAGGTCATCCCCGTTTTCAAGAAGGGACGTCGAACAGATGTGCAGAACTATAGACCTATATCTCTAACGTCGATCAGTTGCAGAATTTTGGAACACGTATTGTGTTCGAGTATAATGACTTTTCTGGAGACTAGAAATCTACTCTGTAGGAATCAGCATGGGTTTCAAAAAGACGGTCATGTGAAACCCAGCTCGCGCTATTCGTCCACGAGACTCAGAGGGCCATAGACACGGGTTCACAGGTAGATGCCGTGTTTCTTGACTTCCGCAAGGCGTTCGATACAGTTCCCCACAGTCGTTTATTGAACAAAGTAAGAGCATATGGACTATCAGACCAATTGTGTGATTGGATTGAGGAGTTCCTAGATAACAGGACGCAGCATGTTATTCTCAATGGAGAGAAGTCTTCTGAAGTAAGAGTAATTTCAGGTGTGCCGCAGGGGAGTGTCATAGGACCGTTGCTATTCACAATATACATAAATGACCTGGTGGATGACATCGGAAGTTCACTGAGGCTTTTTGCAGATGATGTTGTGGTGTATCGAGAGGTTGTAACAATGGAAAATTGTACTGAAATGCAGGAGGATCTGCAGCGAATTGACGCATGGTGCAGGGAATGGCAACTGAATCTCAATGTAGACAAGTGTAATGTGCTGCGAATACACAGAAAGATAGATCCTTTATCATTTAGCTACAAAATAGCAGGTCAGCAACTGGAAGCAGTTAATACCATAAATTATCTGGGAGTACGCATTAGGAGTGATTTAAAATGGAATGATCATATAATGTTGATTGTCGGTAAAGCAGATGCCAGACTGAGATTCATTGGAAGAATCCTAAGGAAATGCAATCCGAAAACAAAGGAAGTAGGTTACAGTACGCTTGTTCGCCCACTGCTTGAATACTGCTCAGCAGTGTGGGATCCGTACCAGATAGGGTTGATACAAGACATAGAGAAGAGCCAACGGAGAGCAGCGCGCTTCGTTACAGGATCATTTAGTAATCGCGAAAGCGTTACGGAGATGATAGATAAACTCCAGTGGAAGACTCTGCAGGAGAGACGCTCAGTAGCTCGGTACGGGCTTTTGTCAAAGTTCGAGAACATACCTTCACCGAAGAGTCAAGCAGTATATTGCTCCCTCCTACGTATATCTCGCGAAGAGACCATGAGGATAAAATCAGAGAGATTAGAGCCCACACAGAGGCATACCGACAATCCTTCTTTCCACGAACAATACGAGACTGGAATAGCAGGGAGAACCGATAGAGGTACTGAAGGTACCCTCCGCCACACACCGTCAGGTGGCTTGCGGAGTATGGATGTAGATGTAGATGTAGCCCATGCATAACGTTTTTTGCCAGTACAACAGAATGCGGGAGGGCGTTATCGAGGAGTAACACCACTTCACGCAGTCTTCCTGGTCGTAGTTCTTGGACTGCTCTGACAATAAATATCAGCACTGATAGTTACACTTTGGGAAGCAATTCCTAGTACATCACAACTTCAATGTTCCATCTACATCTACATCTACCTACATCTGCATCGTTACTATGCAATTCACACTTAAGTGCCTGGTAGAGGATTCATCGAACCATTTTCAACTACTTCTCTACCATTCCACTCTCGAATGGCGCGTGGGAAAAAGGAACACCTAAATATTTCCGTTCGAGCTTTGATTTCTCTTATTTTATTATGATGATCATTTGTCAATAAAATATTTACGCACTTGTAAGAGAAAGTTGGTGATTGAAATTTCGTAAATAGATTTCGCCGCAAAGAAAACCGCCTTTGTTACAGCGGCTGCCACCCCAACTCGCGTATATCAGTGACACTCTCACCCCTGTTGCGCGATAACACGAAACGAGCTGCCCATCTTTGCACTTTTTCGATGTCCTCCGTCAATCCTACCTGGTGAGGATCCCACACCTCGCAGCAACATTCCAGCACAGGACGGACAAGCGTAATGTAGGCTGTCTCTTTAGTGGGGTTTGTCACATCTTCTATGTGTTCTGTCAACAACGCGCAGTCTTTGTTTCGCCTTCCCCACAGTATTATCTGTGTGGCCGTAATTGTAAATCCTAGGCATTTAGTCGAATTGACAGCCCTTAGATTTGTGCGATTTATCGTATACATAAATTGTCTCTAGATCATTTTGTAATTGAAATCGATCGTCTGACGATTTTACTAGACGGACAATTACAGTGTCATCTGCAAACAGTCTAAGGGGGCTGCTCAGATTATAACCTAGATCATTTATATAAATCAGGAACAGCAGAGAGCGTATGACACTACCTTGCGGAACGTCAGATATCACTTCTGTCCTGCTCGATGATTTACCGTCTATCACTACGAACTGTGACCTCTCTGAGAGGAAATCACGAATCCAGTCACACAACTGAGACGATACTCCATATGCACGCGATTTGATCAATAGTCGCTTGTGAGGAACGGTATCAAAAGCCTTCTGGAAATCTAGGAATATGGAATCGATCTGAGATCCCTTGTCGACAGCGGTCATTACTTCATGGGAATAAAGAGCTAGCTGTGTTCCATAAGAACGATATTCTCTGAATCCGTGTTGGTTATGTATCAATAAGTAATTTTCTTCAACGTGATTCATAATGTTCGAGTACAGTATATGCTCCAAAATCCTACTGCAAATTGAGCTCAGTGATATGGGTCTGTAATTCAATGGGTTACTCCTATTTCCCTTCTTGATTATAGATTTGACCTGTGCTACTTTCCAGTCTTTAGGAACAGACCTTTCTTCAAGTGAGCGGTTTTGTGTGATTGCTAAGAAGGGCTCTATTCCGTCTGCATACTCTGAGAGGAACCTGATTGGTATACCATCTGGACCGGAAGACTTGCCTTTCTTAAGTGATTTGAGATGTTTCGCAACACCTAAGATATCTACTTTTATGTCACTCATGTTAACATCATCAGATGCATAACATTATCTTTAATGAACAATTGATGTGACATACCGTGTCAAATACGTTCCGGAAAGCTATAAATATGGATATGCCAGTTGCCCTTCATCCATACCTCGCAATATCATGTGACAAAAGGGCAAGCTGAGTTTCACACGAGGGTGCTTTCTAGAGCCGCGCTGGTTCCTCAAGTCGAGGACTGTGATCTCTAAGAAATTTATTGTATTCGAACTCAGAATATATTCTAGGATTCTGCAGTAAACCAATGTTAAGGATATTGGTCTGTAATTTTCGGGTTCGTCATTTTACCCTTCTTATATTACCTGCGCTTTTTTTCCAAATCGCTTGACGAGTAATTCGCGACGAATGCAAGATAAGGGGCCAATGCCGTAGATTACTCTTTGTAAAACAAGATTTAGGATACCATCTGGAACTCATTACTTATTTGTTTTCAGCTGTTTCTTTGGTTTCTCTACGCCAGGGGTGCTTATTACAACGTCATCCATACGGGACGCTGTGTGATTGTCAAATTACGGTATGTTTGTGCGATTCTTCTGCGCTAACGATCTCTTAAATGCAGAAATTAAAACTTTGGCTATCGTTTTGCTATTTTCAGACGGAAGGTTTAGGCTGACTTAGCGGTTTTACACAGGTCCAGCATTTTTTCGGGTTCTATACCAGAGCTTTTGACTGGGTATGACGGTGGTAGTTGTTGTACGCTTCGTGCACAGGTCTTTCCATAGGACCACCAATTTTTACTAACTTGTGGCTATCGTCAATTGCGCTTCCTCAGGATTTTCAGCGACTAGCGTCAGATACAGGGAAGCTGTGGTCCACGAGAAGACTCTTTTTTTCTTTTTTAATTGTGGCAGACGTTGCTGTGAGTTAGCAAGCAGAAAGGATGCGTACAGTACCGCATTCCAAAAGTGACAGACGGCCGGAGAGCGTGGGAACTAGACCGAGTCGTGCTGAAGAGTTCACAAGGAAAGCTGTGATTCACTTGTCAGCATCAGCACCAAGCACCTAACTTTATTTACGTTTGCAGTTTAAGTGTTTGTCTAGAATTCCAACTGTGTTGATGAACTTATCCATACTTGTGGCTTTCTAAATATGATTCCAGCAGCTCTAATATCACATTCCTAAACTAATTAAAGGTTTTGTTTCATGTTGCTTGTCATTGGTAGACTGAATCGACCAATAGTGTCCGCCCGCTGGGGGGGGGGGGGAGGGAGGGGGGCAGGCTAGCTGACTTAGCTAGTCTAGAACATACTTTCAGAGGGCGAAGACCTGGGTGCGGAGCAAGAAAGTACTTCGTCACCCAGTTAGTGACAAATTTTCATGCTGGTAGTATGCGTGCGTTACAAGTTCTCGTATCGTGTACTTAGAAGTGAAGTTTAAACCAGCATCTGAACACATTTTAAACACAGTCAGCGGCTAGTATTAAAAGATGCAACACGCGTTTCTGGAGGATGTTATCTTATTTTGCACAAAACTGACTTTTAATTAGAACTGCCTCTAGAACATTCTTCTGCAGCTCCTAATGTCGAAAAACCCGTCTGAAGACTGTTGTGATATATAATGTTATTATTACGAAAGGTGATAATTAGATTCGTCTATTTCTTATGCAATCTTTGATGCTAGATTGGCTCTTAAAAACGAATTTATATTTCGTTTCCCGCTTTTGAGATAAAAATTAATAAAATTCAGGTGAAATCCCAGTATCTTGAATTTTCATTATTGTAGTATCAAATACTGGCACACGCTACACCTAAGATTCACTCTTTAACGAATTCGAGTTGGTAACAAAAGCAGACGTAGGAGATATCCAGTGGGGAGAACGTGACAGTTATACAACACACGAGCTAAACACACCTCTCCCAACTCACGCTAGAAGACGATTGAGGGAAAACTCTGGAGTTTTTTTCACGAATTACTCAACGCAGCCCTCCGCATTCAACGACTCGCAAGAAAAACTTGAGCTGTTAGCATGTCACATGCAGAATATGTGTCACTGCAGGAACATTCCACATATCATCCTAATTTCTTAATTATTTCTGAAAGGGTGGCAACCGCTACATTTTCACTTCACTTTGACGTTTGGCGGATTCCTTAACCTTGCTTTTTGCAAAAATTTTCAAGGCTTTGCTTACCAGTACAACTTGCAGTTTTACGATGAAACGGTCTGTTTGGAATCGACCAGTCTGTAGTAAAGAAGAAACGAAAAATAAAACGGGGATGACTAGTATCAGGTTCTAGAAACAGCTTTGGGTGTCGCAGTACGAGATGGAACGCGGATACGCGAGAGCAGCCGAACGACAGGAATTTAGCAGGAAAGCGCGCGGAGAGCAGTAATCCCCTCGCGACCTACATACATCGCGCGTGTCACGTGTCAGCCGGCGTACGATGAGCGCCCGCTAACAGACTTTGCGGCAACTGGGCCGTGAAGTCTATAGTCTGTCGCAGCCCGCGTTAAGCCGCACGCCTCAGCGAACCGCCAACCCGGCACCGTTCTGTGAGGCGTCCGTCAGTAGCTGGGGCGACAGTGGCTGACTCGTTAATTAAAACGCGCACGTTCACGCCATGCGCGCTTTAGCGTTGCGCGTAGGCAAAAGCAGCGAATGAAATGTCGCTCACCTAACCAGAGAGGCATGTGTGGAACGACGCTAGTGATACCGAGGGAGACATGTCTTTTCGCATAGATCTGTCGGTGTTCGTAAGGACAGCTGACCATATATCCTCAACTGGAGAGAAGTATTTGAGACTACCTTGAGTCTGGGTTTGTTCATAGATAACTTTTCTGCCACCAGTCACGATTTTCTTTTATTCACGCAGCGTGACAATTATAGAACTACATGAAAAAAACTAAATTAGTTAAAAATGATAATGTGGTGTCACCGCCAGACACCACACTTGCTAGGTGGTAGCCTTTAAATCGGCCGCGGTCCGTTAGTATACGTCGGACCCGCGTGTCGCCACTATCAGTGATTGCAGACCGAGCGCCGCCACACGACAGGTCTAGAGACACTTCCTAGCACTCGCCCCAGTTGTACAACCGACTTTGCTAGCGATGGTTCACTGACAAAATACGCTCTCATTTGCCGAGACGATAGTTAGCATAGCCTTCAGCTACGTCATTTGCTACGACCTAGCAAGGCGCCATTACCAGTTACTATTGATGCTGTAAAACATGTACCGTCAAGAGCGATGTTCACCATTTATGGATTAAAGTTAAGTATTCCAACAGCTACGTCCTTTTTTGCTAAAGTCTATCTTCCTTGTCCTGTTCCAGACCTCACGCCAGCCTGCGTGAGCGAAAACGCGTGCCTTTCGGCTTCCTCTCATAGTGGGTTGGCTCTCTTGCCAATCCACAACAGATAAAGTGCACACACTTTATTCAACATGTAAACGATGCTAGAGATATTCGGATTTACTTCATGACACGTTCGATATGCCTGCCATCATTGGCGATAATGTGGCGCAGACGAATAACGAAATTCTACATGACCCGTTGAAGGGTCGGATCATCGATGCTGTCAATGACCTCCGGCATGGCTGTTTTCAGCTCAGCAATGGTTTTGGGGCTATTGATGAACACCGTGTCTTTAAAATATTGTGTCTCACTGTTTAGAGGCACAAAACGCGTGGGTGTTTTCAGCTCGTTACTAAATGCAAATAAGTAGGAGGCCGAGTTGATAGGAGCTGAAGGATTCCAGGTTGCAATATGCGGTATGACACATTGTTAGAGAGAAAGTTTGTCATTCAAGAAACACATAGTACAACGAAATTAGTTACCTTCAGTAGTTTGCAGGACTGCAGCTGCAGCTATGAACTGACAATCTCGTAACATGGAATACTATGAACTAATACAACATATTCTCAGGGACTAAGCCCGATGGGCCCTCTTCAGGGAATCAATGCAAACATTACAGAACTGGCTGAGGGCCGATTATGAAAGTGCGTCTGCCTAGGTTGAAATCTAGCTAACAAGGGAACCTCTCCATCACACCCCCCTCAGATTTAGTTATAAGTTGCCACAGTGGATAGGCCTTGAAAAACTGAACACAGATCAATCGAAGAAACAAGAACAAGTATTGTGGAACTATGAAAAAAATAAGCAAAATTTACAAACTCAGTAGTACATGTGCGGCATAAGCAACATCAAGGAGCGTATAAACTCCAGAGCGTCGTGGTATTGTGGTTAGCGTGGGCACTTGCGGAACGAGAGATCTTTGGTTGAAGACTTCCCTCGAGCGAATATTTTAATTATTTATTTTCAGACAATTAGCAAAGATCAGGCACTCACACATAATCAACTTCGCTCTCCAAAATTCCAGGACATGTTCAGATTTGCTTGGACATATGCAGAATTTGACGGTCTACGCACGGAAAAATTTGAAAACGTTAAAAACATATGTTTTGACAGAGCACAGGGAAAAGTGTGCGACTGTGAAACGGTTGCATTCATTTGTTGCAGTTTATGTGACAAACTCTTATGTTTTCGTCAATTTTTTGGGAGTCATTATCACGTCCACAAGAAAACCTAAATCGGGCAAGGTAGAAGAACATTTTTACCCATTCGCCAAGTGTACAAGTTAGGTGGGTCGACAACATATTCCTGTCATGCCGTCACCAGTGTCGTATAGAATATGTCAGAAGTGTTTTCCTGTGGAGGAATCGGTTGACCTATGACCCTGCGATCAAATGTTTTCGGTTCCCATTGGAGAGGCGCGTCCTTTCGGTCTACTAATCGCACGGTTTTGCGGTGCGGTCGCAAAACACAGACACTAAACTTATTACAGCGAACAAAGACGTCAATGAACGAACGGACAGATCATAACTTTGCGAAAAGAAAGAAAGAAAAATTTTTCATACAACGGAAGACATGAACCAAGGACCTCCCGTTCCACAGCTGCTCACGCTAACCACGGGACCTCGTCGGGCCTGAGCTCAGACTCTCCTTGATGTTGCCTATCTTGCGCATGGACTACTCAGTTTGTATATTTTGCTTATTTTTTTCATAGTTCCACACAACTTCTTCCTGTTTTCTTGATTGAACTGTGCTCAGTTTTTCAAGGCCTATCCACTGTGCCAACTTGTAACTAAATATGACGGGGGTGCGATGGGGAGGTTCCCTTGTAAGAAGTGAACGAGGCACACTCCAGTTCCGTCGAGCTGCACAGCCCTCTAGAGTGCGCTGTGCTCGGCAGACGACGGGCTGCCAAACTTCTGTTGGCGCGGCGTTGTAGTGGTATCTGTGGCAATGATACTACATAAAACAGCCTCACAGAAACTAGTGGCAAATGGTTAGAATGGCGGCCAATCGAGTTCCATTCCAGTGACCTGTGGGTACCCAGACCCAGAATACGGTCCTCTAAGACCTCCTTCAGGGCATCAAACACTCTCCTGCTTCAATGGGGTTGAGCCACGTCTTGCAAGAACCACATCTTATCGAAATCAGAGTCATTTCGGATAATGGGGATGAAATCATCTTCCAAAACCTTCACGCATCGTTCCGTAGTCTCCGTGCCATCAAGAAATATCGCACCGATTATTCTTCGACGTGACATTGCACACCACACAGTCACCCGTTGAGGGTGAAGAGACATCAAGATCGCGAAATGCCAATTGTCAGTCCCCCAAATGTGTCAATTTTGCTTACTGACGAACCCATCCAAATGGGAGCGGGTTTCGTCGCTAAAGGAAACAACAATGCGCATACTAATTCCCATCATTCCCCGCAGCCAACCGCGCAGTTTGAACGTCCTAACGCAAACCTTTCAGAAGCTATCTCGATTTTAGTTCATACAGTTCAATAATTATCAACCTGTATTTTATACGACTCGTTTCAGGAAATAATTAACATTTTTAAGGGCTTGTCATGTTTGATGTTTAGCCACCGGCCTTGCCGCTGTGGTAGCACCGGTTCCCATCAGATCACCGAAGTTAAGCGCTGTCGGGCTTGGCTGCCACTTGAATGGGTCATCGTCCAGGTCTGCAGAGTGCTGGCGGCAAGCAGGGTGCATTCAGTAGAGGAGCTACTTCATTGAGAGGTAGCGGCACCGGTCCCGGAAACTGACAACAGCTGCGAGAGGGGTGTGCTGATCTCATACCCCGCATTCGCTGACGCCTACGGGTGTAGGACGACACGGCGGCCGGTTGGCACCCATGGGCCTTCAATGTCTGATACGACGGTTTTTGATACGTGAGGTCCTGATTCATTTTATTGACTCCGCTGTAATGTATAAAAAAAACGCGGAATTTTTACTTTGATGATGAAGTTTGTATGTAGTTAGCAGCGAAATTTCTAAGAATTTGTACGTACAGTTTCCTTAACGGTCCATTTGTGCAGACTCTCACACATCTTAAACATCACACAAAACTTCCTGCTCACAGTGTTCGTCAATAATAACTTATATAGATAAACAGTTGCACAGATGTTTTTAGATTATTCGACAATGTACGGCTCTTCTACATAGTTTGACATGCATTTGTGTAGAGGTGTTTATCTTAACAGCCTGGTTCATAATTTGGTTAAATCTGTTTTACCGTGTTGCTTAATTCTACTTGCTACTAATTTCATTGAAGTATAATTTCGCAATGTGAATGTAACTACTGTTCTTCTAACAAATAAAGGGCATAAAATGGATTTGTTCCAAGAACTGGATATATATTCACAATGTAAGAAATGTGAAGATAAAATGTTAAACGAAAAGCCGGCCGCGGTGGTCTAGCGGTTCTGGCGCTGCAGCCCGGAACCGCGGGACTGCTACGGTCGCAGGTTCGAATCCTGCCTCAGGCATGGGTGTGTGTGATGTCCTTAGGTTAGTTAGGTTTAAGTAGTTCTAAGTTCTAGGGGACTTATGACCTAAGATGTTGAGTCCCATAGTGCTCAGAGCCATTTGAACCATTTTTTTGTCAAACGAAAAACTTGAAAGTGAATAATCGACAACTAACTAAAAATTGCGCGCTTTGTTATATGTTGCAGTAAAGTCAGCAAAACAAAACAGGACCTCACACATCAAAAACATTACGTAAAATTGGCTTAGTACACAGAGAAAACGCACGTGAAATGAGAATCATTTTGCGAAATGCCTCGTGTAAAATCGTGACAAGTAGCGGAAGGGTTACTGATAAACAAACCCATTGTTTTCACAGTCGCAGACTTTAGCAAAACCATTTATAATGGACAAAATCAGATAACTCATTAATGCCACAATGAATTTTTGCTAATTTTTTAAATTTACCCCTTTCACCTTTTTGATACATCGAAAAAGAAGCATTTAAAGTCGTAACCCATTTTTCACATTTGTAGTTGGCAGAGTACCCTAGGACCAATGGTCAATATTCAGACATATGACAGGAAGGATCATTAGAAGGAAAACACTCGAGCAGACGTCTGCCCCAAAACACATACTTTAACAGCTATTAGAACTTGTTCATCTTCCCTACTGTGAAAAATGTAGCCGGCCGGAGTGGCCGTGCGGTTCTAGGCGCTACAGTCTGGAACCGCGTGACCGCTACGGTCGTAGGTTCGAATCCTGCCTCGGGCATGGATGTGTGTGATGTCCTTAGGTTAGTTAGGTTTAAGTAGTTGTAAGTTCTAGGGGACTGATGACCACAGCAGTTAAGCCCCATAGTGCTCAGAGCCATTTGAACCATTTTTTTGAAAAATGTATCTCCCATAGACAAGAGCGTATAGCTCTTAAGGTACGCCTTTTAGAGTTTATGTTTATCAAATAATTTTTTTCTTGTTGTGAGCCGTAGTATCTCCTCCAAAGATATAGAAAGCAAAGAGCTAGTCTAGAAGAGGTTTGTTTCAAAATGTCTAAGATGAAGAAGTGCTCGTAACTTTTAAGGTGTGTATCTTAGAGTCCGCGTTTACTGAATTCGTTTTGCTTCGAATGATCGTTCCTGTCTTATCCCTGAACATTCTCTATGTAAAGCTGAGCCCTTTTGAGAGCAAAACGAACATTTATCTGAAGAGGTTACAGATTTTTGTATTGAATGAAATATACGTCACTACAAATTACCATTAAAAAACAAAAACAACAAATTCATTGGCGTCATGGACAGAAAAGCATTCAACACACAGTCCCACTTTTCATTTCTTGCACTGGGTACTTGCTGATCCCTTGCGGCTTACTCCAGTGCATCGTTTTCAGTTTTTAATTTCTGTATTTTCACAATCAGAGAATTCATTCCATAAAACCTGAGTTCATCTGCTATAGCATTGGTTGTCAGGGTTCTTTTAGGCCATTTCGGTGGCGTTGCGTACCTGCTCAAGCATACCTGCACAACATCACTTCGAAAATTCACATGAGAGACTGTGTTTCCGCCTTTGAGGCAGAGTATCAAGGCACTGTGTACAGCGACATAAAAAAAAAAAAAAAGCCCCGTACTGTTTCCGGTTATGAATATTTATCCTGCACTGATTCACATTTTGATGTACTGGACCAGTGGCACCCGTGTTCTTCCCGTATTCTGTCAGGATGGAGGCTCGACTCGACGAGCTCCAGTGTGCTTCCTTGACCACTCAGTATATCGTCTAACATCATTTATCTGCGAACTTCCACCATGCAGGAATAATTGTAGATGATGGTTCAGATGGCTCTGAGCATTATGGGACTTAACTTCTGAGGTCATCAGTCCCCTAGAACTTAGAACTACTTAAACCTAACTAACCTAAGGACATCACACACATCCATGCCGAGGCAGGATTCGCGAGTGCGACCGGAGCGGTCGTGTGGTTCCAGACTGTAGCGTCTAGAACCGCTCGCCCACTCCGGACGGCAATAATGATACGTCAGCAACTTCTGTTAATCACTACAACGAAAAACCAGCCAACGTTCGAAATTAATCTTCTTCTATTCACTCGATGACTATTTTCGGGCTGAGACTCATTTTCAAATCATCGTAACATAGTCAGAAAGGGTGTTTCCGAACATTCGAAAACCATGATACATCTCATAGAGAATCTTTAAGCCTGTAACTGTCCGCCAATTTTTGACGTGGCTTTTGCATTTTCGAAAATATCCTTTTTGACTGTGCTACGATGATTTAAAATGAATCCCGGCCCGAAACTAGTGATCGCGTGAATAAAAAAACCTGAAGTTCAACTTTAGCTGGTTTTTCGTTGTATTGATTATTTACTTTGTTGGCACAAGCTGTATTTGGTACCTTAGAACCAATGGAGTTGTCATGTCATTTACACAGAAACAGACCAATTTTGTTTCGTATGGCAGAATGAATAGTAAACTCTTTCACCGTTCCTTTCTCCTTCTTCTTCGGAAGGGAACAATTTTCTGGCATACAATTTTCTCTCACAATCCCAATGCTCCGAAAATCTAGTTGTTCAAGAAAAATTAACCAATTGAAACTTGTAAACAGGCAGTCAAACCAGAAGTAAAAATTATCAAAATGCTCTCATTAGTGCTTTGATGAAATGCTGAAAATGTAGCATGTGTCCTTCAAATACACATATCCACCCGATACAGATAAAATTGAAACAAATCAGCCCTCGGTCACAATTTTTTAAGTCTTATTGGCCAGGTTTCAACACTTCTGAGAGTGCCTTCATCAGAATTAAACAACTAAAACGGCCTATAACATAGCTACAAATTTATAGAAAAAGACATTTTTATATAGTATGTCTACGCGTAGACACGTTCAGAGTACCAGGTAGCAGGACTGGTGGTGCGCGTAAACACGTTCAGAGCACACAGGGACAGGTATAAAGGAGCGTGCGTTAACACGTCCAGAGCAGTTAAAGGGTTAAGATCTTTAGTGGGTACGTTTCCACGTAAAAATTTATTTCGTGTGGACCCTGCACGGAGCCGAGCCTTCGCGGAGTGTGTCGGTCAAGCCGACTAGCGTGACGTCACAAGGTCGTCGTTTCAGGGCCCGTGTATCTCTTCGGCCCCGATGCTGTTCCTCGCTAAGAAGACACTTCGTCACGTGAAACACAAAATGAGTTCTACGATATTTCGGCAACGTGACACGTAAAGTATAACCTGTAGGAAGTTACAAGCAGGAAGTTACAAGCAGGAAGCAAGACGGCATGCTATATTTGTCGCCTTCAGTAGAAGCCCATATTCGATGGGTCTTACGTTATACACTACACCCTACGAATATATGCTGTTTCCAGGCACAAGCACATTGAATGCCTCGAGACCGAACTGTTATTGGTATGATTTGTGGTAATAGAATGACGGGAAACGTCATATTGGGGGCTACAGAATTTTTGAAATTAGCTATTTCCGCGTAATAATCCGCTTGTTATGAGAGTGAGCTGTTTCAAGGCAACGTGTCGTTCTTATTAGGATTCATTATAACTAAATGTCGGTAACACCTAAACGACTAAAGTACACGAAACGAGGTTAGTGGTTCAAATGGCTCTGAGCACTATGCCGGCCTGGGTGGCGGAGTGCTTCTAGGCGCTACAGTCTGGAACCGCGCGACCGCTACGGTCGCAGGTTCGAATCCTGCCTCGGGCATGGTTGTTCAAATGGTTCAAATGGCTCTGAGCACTATGGGACTTAACTGCTGTGGTCATCAGTCCCCTAGAACTTAAAACTACTTAAACCTAACTAACCTAAGGACATCACACACATCCATGCCCGAAGCAGGACCGTAGCGGTCGCGCGGTTCCAGACTGTAGCGCCTAGAACCGCTCGACCACCCCAGCCGCCGAGGTTACTGGTAGAGTTGTCATCGCAGAAGTGAGTAGTCAGATCTCCGTATGACCTAGTATAAGCCCCGGTCAGTGGCGTGGGAACTTTCAGGGACTAAATTTCAATTACCGCGTGCATATTTGCTCAACATTTTTGATTATGGTCCGCGTATTCCCGTGTTGGCTAGCTTATAATTGATTGTTAACAAAATGTGGCTCGACTGCTGTTTATATACAATTTGTTTCATTGATTTTGGGAGGACATTTTTTGTCAACTCGCCTACGTTTACTCAGTATACAGTCCGAGGCGTTTCAGCAGCTCTGTCTCTATTGCTGTCAAAGTCACGTCTTCCGAAAGCTAACTTTTACAGGTGACTACAGTAAAAATGAAAAGAAGACATTGTAAAAAAAGTACCTTAAATAAGTGTACCACATAACACAATAGGTACAAAATAACCCTTGGATTCATGAAGGGTCTTTTAGTCGTGGCAGCCTTCCATTTTCTCAATGAATTAATTAATTAATTAGACGACGCCCTGTGTAATCGTCGGAAATATAGTCCAATTTGTTCGGAGAAAAATATTATGATTTGCAAATTTAGTTGCTTACTTTATTTCATGAATTTTGTTGTCCTGCACGTGTATGCATTACAGGTGTCCTGCAGAATCCTTAGGAAAGAAAGCATATTTCTAGTATGTTTGTCACTGATCTGAGCGGTGTGTTATAAGTTACTTAAAACACTTACCACTTCTGCACAGTTATATTCCATGTTTTAAATTCAGAAGTACTGTAAAAGCTGCAACTAAGTACTCTTTTGAAGTCAAGTACATTGCTGATTGTCAAAACAAAGAAGAGAAGGCTTCAGATTAGCACAAGTTTAGTTTTATAAACAGAATAATTATGCAAGTTTCTAACATTATTTACAAAGATAAGTAATACAATACTATCTGTAAGAGAAAAAAGAACATCATCTGAAGTCAGCACAAGTGGTGGAAATTTTAGATCAACTATTACTCAGTGTCATGAAGGTGAAGCTTACTCTGATCAGGAAGATAGAACATATTCACACACTGAGGCCTGCGGGATGATCAGCTCGCCTCTTCTAGCGTCTCAAGCAAGGTATGCAATAAAGAATAAAATGTTTCGCACTATGTAGTTGCTGATTTCCTTATACGCCGTGAAAAAGTCATAAAGTAAAAAACTTCCAGCAATAAGCAGAAAAAGGTAAACAATATCATGAAACTTCTTCCTGCCTCGTTAAGAGGTAGTGTAACGAAACAAAAAGAAATGATGCAGAGCATTTTCATCACAATTATTATGGCTTGAAAGACAAATTGTCAATTATATGTTATGTAGTCAAGAAAAACAAAAATGTCATATTGGTAATTCCCTTTCACCCCAGCACCACTATAATTGGACATAACATCAACTACGAGGATGTTTTATTCTGTAATGAATGTAAATCAAGACATGATTCTCTTGGCTTGAAGGTACGTACATACTTAAAAGGAACAATCAAGTAGATGATATTTTGTCTTACAGACAAGTGTATTACATATAATAGCATATTTGAGATTATTTTCACAGCGATTTTCCACCTACATGGAAGGAAGATATGATAAATGAAGAACTTTGCTTATATGGATAGCAGCAAGTTCTACAAGCTTCAACACAGCTCCACATCAGGCGAAGATCGCGGAAACTACAGGGTCACCAAAACGACGTTGCTTCGAGTGCCAAATCGAATAGACAGGAAAAGTGCTCAAACATTCTACACATGCACAAAAAATATAAGCCAGGAACATAGTGAAGTTATTTATAAAGAGAGGCTATTTATATGAGCATATCTTCTGGTGTGGACTCGTAAAATTTAGAATTAGTTCCCCTATCTCAGGGAAAGTGCAACATAATTTATAAAACTATATTTCATATTATAATGAAATAAAGGTCACAATATGAGAATAAATGCTTATTCTTCTGCCGGAATAACTTCTTCAAAAATATAACATTTCTGTTAATACCACCATACTGTGTTGGTTTTAAGGACAGAGCACTTTCATGCGTTTTGCGAGTACAGGCAATTACACATCCAAGAGACAGTTACGACAGGTTTCAAAATATCTTGCATAATGGAGGAAGTGTCAAGGAGGATCATAGTCACGTGACACTTTCGCACCGAAACAGATAATACCAAACAGACAAGAATTTAATCTGAAAACTTACGTAATATTTGTGGACTGGGAGAAAGCATTAGACAGAATTCGCAGAGATAAGCTATGGGCAATAATGGAAAAAAGAGAAATGTCCAGACATTCTGATCCAAGCCATAGAAAAGCCTATATATGAACACCAAATGATAACTGACATACATAAGAGATATCTCCTGAAATACAAACAAACAAAGGAGTAGAACAAGGATGCAGCATGTTACCAACGTTACTCAATATTTATATGGGGGACATGATCAGTGAATGGAAAAGAGAACTGTGTCATTCATAAATATTGGAAGGATAAAGATATTGACATATATAATTCGCGGATGACCAAGTTGGTACACAAAGCACCGAAGATGAATTACAAATAACATTATAGAAGCTATGTGAAATAAGTACAATCTACAAACAGACTATTTCCAAAACAAAACTAAAGAAATGGCCTTTTTAGGTATCCATCCAGTGCGAATAAGAATAGTCTTCTTTATTACAGCGACAGAAAAGGTAGCCCATTTCCGACTTTTAGCATGTCACATGTCATATGAACAAGCTATGGATGCACAGAGATAAAACTAATACTGTGCAAATAATAATATGTGCTACAGTAAGGAAATCACTCTAGAGTAAAAAAAGGGAAGAAGAAATAACTAAAATTTTATAAAGCCATGACAGTCCGCACTTTATTATATTTAAAAGCTGTGGAAATCTGGACGCTGAGGAATAAATATTTACGGCAACCGGAAGCAACAGAAATGAAATTTCCAATGTCTCTAACAGGCTGCACTAGCGAACACAAAATTATAAGGGAAGTAAAAAGAGTAGAATTAATAACGCAACCAATAACCCAAAAAGCAATCCAGTACAAAGAAAAACAGAGAAAACATATACTTCGTATGCCAGAACAAGGACTTCCTAATCTAGCCATAGATTATAAGCTATGGAGTGACAGAAGTGTGGGAAGACTGAACGAAGAAGAGTTTCTCAGACCGGAACTGACCCTATGTCTAACACTATAGAAGGAAAGATATAATATAGTGCACGGTTCCCAGGAATTATCTTCCAGTTTAACACTTTAGCTTGAAATACTACATAGTAAATGGAGGTTATTGACATATGGAGAGATAACTCGTAATTTATTTAATTTTTATTGTCAAGGTGCAGCAGATTTCTCTAAAAATATCGATACCACAGGAAAAAGCTCACTGTGTATTCTGGTTCATATAGACGATGCCCGATACTCGAGAGGAACGGAACTTATGAGTGCAGCATGTCGCTTACGGAAACAGCTAGCATTCTCTCTAAACAGAGCGCATGTCGTCCACCTGCTTCAGACGGCATGATAGTGGACATCTGCAAGGAGTCCGAAAAAATCAGTGCTTAGCCAGAAACAGAGTTGAAAATTCCACGATCAGTATTTCACCAAGTCCTGCTTGAGGTATTACGTGAACAAATGCAATAACACCAACAGTTTGCAGTGGATATGCTAACCAGGACGGGCGCAAAAAATGACTTCTTGGGAAAGATTTATTTTTCCGATGAGTTAACTTTTTGTGTATCCGGCAAACAGAATGGTTGTAATGTTCGTATATGAGGATCAGAGTGTGTTCACGTTACATGTGATATGAGAAAAATAGTGTCAAAATGTGTAATGCGCACTTACGTCGATTGCGTCATTAATCCACTTTTTAGCGAGAGTACCATCAACTGTTATGTTTACCTGACTTGTTACATTAATGCCACGCCTGTAACTTGACGTTATATTCCAGCAGGATAGGGTGCTGCCCTGCTGCTCCCTAAATGTCTGTCGGTTTCTAGATGTGAAGCTCCCAAGTAAGTGGATGGCACGACATGGTCCGATTCGGTAGCCGCCACAATCACGTGACCTCACACCGCTAGACTTCTTCCTGTAGGGTTTCGTAAGGGATCAGATGTACCGAAGTAGGCTTAAAGGATCAACAGAACGTATTTACAAAGTATGTTAATATAACTCTGTGGAGTTTCTGGAGCTTATAAGGAGATAAGTAGAATGCCGACTGCATTTAATCGATGCCAGCAGGTATGCACACATTGAAGTGTGTAATTGAGCGAACAAAACCTTCCTATTTATTGTCCCAAGTGTCGGAAACCAAATTTTATCATCTAGTATGTTTTAGAAGGCATTAAAGCCTTAAGCTGAAATTGAAAATGTTTCTCAGTTCAAATATTTAGGGAAGACCAGTCAGCAAACCAGCCAAGAAAAGATTGGTTACGAAATTCTTTGTCACAAAATGCAAAAATTTTTGTCGGTTACGTAATAAAAACTGCATGTCAGAATACACCAATCTGAGACACTACAACATAGCCAATAAACCAGACCGTCTATATGAGGCTGAAGCACTCATTTTAGACTGAAGGAAAAGCATGGGAGAAATCCAAAAAAGAGAACGAAAACTAATCAGGAAAACGTTAGATCCTAAAAGAAAGGAATATGCAAGGAGTAGGTAAGGAAATTGAAACCTATACCATCATTTACCGAGATATTAAGAAAAATCAGGGTTAAGTTCTATGGGAAATTAAAAGAACTAGACCAACCAAATTAACACCTATGTTGTAGAATTCTACGAAATCTACTGTATAACTAAAACTGAAACAATACAATTGACCAGTGTAGTAAGCACAGTGTAGTAAGCACACGTGGAACACAGGGCATGTAGTCAGAGGAACCTAATTCGACAGCGTCATTTACTGTGGTAACGATACATTTCCGGACCTTTTTTCTTCCACTTCCAATCAGAAATCCGTCTCTGCAGTTTGTCCGTTTTATTAATGTTCGTCCTGTATAAAGCCTTATGACTTATGTACTCTATGTTATTGTGACAGCAGTGAAGACACTTCCCTTGCTGTTCACAACATTAAGCTGTAATGAACCAAGTCAATTAAATTACCATCTATACCACCTATATTCTTAAAATCAGAAAGATTTTGTTTAAATTTTTATTCCTTTCTCTTTTAATTTCGTAGCTCTACATTTTTTTCTTTACTTTTCTTTCTGTGAACAGTTGGGATCATTACATTATTATTAACGAGCGTGGGCGAGGTATTAGCTCGATTCTTCCCCCAGGGCCTTAGGGTTGTGCGGTGGGGAACGTATGCCGTCATGAGTCGTCACACATCCATGACGATTGACATGCAGCTTGAAGGCGAAGCACGTGCCACGGAAGTAAAGTATGCCAACAAATAAGGCCTTTCAACGGCACAGATAGAGCTTCACTCTAGGAGTGTGCATTTTTTGTGACGAGTATTGTCGGTGGATTGTCAGCTACACCATTGAAAACAAAGTGGTTTGAGAGAAACAATATGATGTCAACAGGCGGTAGGAGGCTGGTATGTTAGACAAGGGATTACTGTACTTTCTGCGTATCGTATATGGTTGGAATATTTCATAAACTGGTGAATGACTGTGTACTATGTTGGCTCATTTAAATATTTTTGAATTTAATGTTTACGATTATCAGATATTGTGTCTACCTGCAGCGTAGATGTAGCTCAAGCAAATGCTAGGGCGGTGGAGATGTTTTATTTGATGTCACTGTGGTATTTATGCTGAAAATGATCGTACAATTACTCCATGCTGGTAAAGCTGAGTTAATCTCATTGGCATTTTCATACTTTTGATTCGTAAATGTGGCAATATGTTTACTTGTGCATCCGGTAACATTTTAAGTGCCGTGATGAAACTGTGACTGGAGGAGCCTTGTTTGGATAAACGGGTAATGGTAGCGTTTTTCTGGTACTTACTGCGGTAAGAGATATTTTCATGGTGGACATTTTCCGACCTAAGCCGAGGTGTAACTGCATTTTTTTGGAATTGTGGAGTCGCCAATAGATTTCGTTAAACATGTCGGAGTAAGACTTGACAGTGTTATTATGAGCTGCAGCAATATTCGGTAGCCCTATGTGAAGTTTCGGTGCTTACTTGTAGTCTATGTGTATTCTCAAATGTATGAAATGGGTAGCGCGAGTTAAATGAATAAGCAGCTCCTTCTATATTACAATTTTATTCATTGCACTGATGTAACAAGTTTAATTAATACTTACTGTTGTTGTTGTTGTTGTTGTGGTCTCAAGTCGAAACAGCAGCTCTCCATACTAGTCTATCCTGTGCAGACCTCTTCATCTCCGAGTACCTACTGCAACCTACATCCTTCTGAATCTGCGTATTCATCTCTTGGTCTCCCTCTACGATTTTTACCCTCCACACTTCCCTCCAGTACTAAACCGTTGATCATTTGATGTCTCAGAATCCGTCCTACTAACCGATTACTCCTTCTAGTCAGGTTGCGCCGCATTTTTCTTTTCTTCCCAGTTCTACTCAATACCTTTTCATTATTTGCATGATCTAATTAAGCCTTCACCATTATCCTATAGTGCCATATTTCAAGAGTCGTGTTCTCCTCTCGTCTAAACGATTTATCGCCCACGTTTCATCCCATATCAAATCTTCCAGAAAAGACTTCCTAACACTTAAATCTACATTCGATGTTAACAAATGTTTATCCAGCAATTGCCAGTCTACATTTTATATTCTCCCTGCTGCGGCCATGATGATTTTTCTTGCTGCCCAAATAGCAAAACTCATTTATTACTTTAAGTGTCTTGCTCAGTAATCTAATTCCCTCTGCATCACGTGATTAAATTCAACTACATTCAATTATCCTGGTTTTGCTTTTGTTGATGATCATCTTATTTCCTCGTATCAAGCCACTGTCCATTCCCTTCAACTGCTTTCCCAAGTCCTTTGCTATCTCTGGCAGTTGTTAAGCCACTCAAATGTAACGAAATTTAAGGTCATGTACAGGAAAACAGAGATTGGAATACACCCAGCAAATAAATGGTTCAAATGTCTCAGAGCACTATGGGACTTAACTGCTGAGGTCATCAGTCCCCTAGAACTTAGAACTACTTAAACCTAACTAACCTAAGGACATCACACACATCCATGCCCGAGGTAGGCTTCGAACCTGCGACCGTAGCGGTCGCACGGTTCCAGACTGTAGCGCCTAGAACCGCTCGGCCACCCCGGCCGGCCCCCAGCAAATAGTTGAGGACGTAAGTTGCAAGTGCTACTCTAAGATAAATAGGTTGACACAGAAGAGGAATCCTTAGGAGGCCGCAGCAAATCAATCAAAATGAAACTTCCGCGTTTTTACATAAATTGCTGAACGCAACTGAACCTTCTTGAACTGCTGGGTTAAACTGAACCTAAGGTCACTTTACTTGTTTTTATCATTTCAAGACTGACCTACAGAATTTTCCCTGACAAATACAACTCGAACTTATTCATTCATGTGTGACCCACAACACACAAATGCAACGCAATCTGACTGCAAACGATGAACAAAAAAGAATGCCCCTGAGTTAGAGGAGATCCTAACAATAACCCATATATTTCCTAAGACACTTACCTCACATAAAATCTTCATGGCTCGAACTACAGTAAATACAACAAGCATAGAGCCAGCTAAAGAAAAAGATTCTAACTACTGCAGGCTCTAACTACTAATAGACATGTTATTAGCAAAGGACAAATTTTGTTGCAGAGCACACATAGTATTTAGCAGATTTTTACCTCGATCATGTGACATCCAGTTCCAAAATTATATAATCATAAATAATTCCGTTTCCCAGACATTAGCAAATACATCAATCATCATTTCACAATCCATTTCCAGCCAACGCTAACCCTCCATGACGGACACACATCCAGACCGGCCGCTCGCGCTAACCCTGCCAATCTCCAACACTGCTAACTACTTACTTCTAACTGCGAGTGCTTCCCGTCACAGAGTCTCTTACAGAGGCACAAAGCGCTCTCATTGATATTAATGCAGTCTATAGCGCTGCCAACATACAAACATATAAACAGGCTATTTACAAAAAAACTAATGACGAAAAAGGTCATGTTCTTGTCTTAATAATTTCCCAAAGAAACACAGAGTTAATGTTTTTGTGAGACAGTAGCTGGCTCGAATTTTTCTATTTAATTATTTGCAATTAAGCTGATAATATGTTTAAATGCCTTTTGCTTAAATTGTTATGCACCTTTACTTAAATTGTTACACGCAGAATGTGCACTTTAAATTAGTTAATGTTTAAACGTTTTTTGGGGATAGCAATGTTGTCATATGAAACTTTAGCACTCAGCGATGGAATTCCACACGTGATACATAAACAATAAGTAAAATCTTTTGTTGCTTCCATTTTAGCTATCAGTGGTAATCCGTGTTTATGCAACTATTTTTGTGAAATAAAATACATTCTGACGCACTGGCCCACTACATGTCCAATAGTCGGCTTGTTGACAATCCATGGTGCTAAAGACATCGCCATGCTCTCCATGTGGAGACTTGTGTACCTCAAAACTCCTGTGACGTGGCTGTACGATCCTGCAAATCTCTGTGAACACTATGTCTGGTCTCTTGGGCCCTTTTCGCTCCAGGTCACTGAGATTGCGCATAGTACTGGTATGGCCCTGCTGAACATATCGACTGCACATGCGCATGGTAGTAATGAGGTCCAGACCAAAGCGAGCAGCATAAAGTGAAACGATAAACCTTAATGTAGACAGCCGGCCATGTTGTCACGCTCTCGGATTCCGACAGGTACCCGTAGATCTTCTCTCATAAGAAACAACACACCTTCTCAGAAACAAACACGTGATATCTTACTGAGAAACCTCCTGCTTAATCTTTCCGTCTACACTGAATGTATGTGGCATTACTCTCACCTGCTTTGTGCAGCTTCTTGAGTATTCGACATGTATTGAATGTTACCTTCACGGTGCTAGATTATTAATGGTTAGCAGTGTTGCCTTGGCTCCAACAGTCCCACCGAACGTTATAAATGATTAAATAAAGTTAACAAACAGTAAACTGCAGTCTTTAATGTGGCCGTTCTAGCAGTTATCGAGAACCTCGCATTCTAGCTCAACAGCTGCGGATGCAGTATACGCAGGGCTGGTACCCTACTACTCCTGTTCCGGCACAACGATGGTGCACTGCGTGTTGCCGTCTTCACTCCCACAGGCGCTCCCCCTTCGGAGACAAACAGTGATGCGTCTCGCCATCACTTCCTGTGCTTGTATTGGGTGCTGTTTGTAAACATTCCGTTCACAGGTTCAGTGCTATCAAACACCACCATGAGCTGCTACCATGGCTCAGCAACAACGGCAGCCTCGCTACCACGGACTACCTCACGCCCACGGATCACGTGGTCCTCGAGAGCCGGCAGACATTCCGTCGCCGCGGTGTATTTAAGCATAGGCGCACGTTCCACCTTCCAGTTGCAGTCACAGTTCCGTTCCAGGCCCCATCCTCTGATCGCTCAAGGTGTCTAACTTGTTGGAGGACAGCTGGCTGCACCGTTTCGCATTTCGGCGTTGCACCGTCCAGAAGCCATCAGCTTTCGCAAGGACTCATTGTTGCGTAGCAGCGAGTACGTCCCGACTACTATCACGAGCTACGTCACGATCCAGATAACGACAATCTCTCGCCGTTGCTACATTCATACAGATCAAGGACGACCACTTTCATTATCGTTTTATTATATGGAACTTCACTTCTTTGGTGTTTAGACTCCAATAAACATTAGTTATCTAACTAACAGTTGAATCATTAGTCACTGCAATACATACTACCGTGCAACATCCGGGCATAAAAGTGGATGTCGTAACGGAAAGCAAGAGAGCCTATCGAAATAATCAAAAGCTCTAAAACAGCATAAACAAGAGAGACTAGTAACAGGTTACCTACGATTCCAGCGATTCCAGCACACCGGACCGCATGTGTTCGCCTGCCAACAGCTGTATCTGACCCAGGTTTAAATGCATAGACAGCGACCACGAGAGAACCATTGTGGGGCTTCAACGTTCCACTGAAGCGAAACACTGTGCCCTGGATACAAACTGTTGGTTTGCTGTTGCCTTCCAGTCACCTACGAGAGCTGTCTATGTCATTTATTAGGGTGGCACAGACAGTAGCCTACTGATTGGTAGTCTCCTACCAGGCAGCTTCTGGAGCTTCCTTCCAGTCAACCACCAGAGTACCACAGGCAGCAGCTCACCATACAGTTAACCCACTCCAAAGTACCTCTCTTCAAATTCTCCTGCGGCATCCCAGATATGCGGCGTTTGTAGCGACTGGATAACCGAAACAAACAGTATGCAGGGGACGACATTAACCGTCCTGAAGAGGACAGCTACAAAGTCGGTCGAAACTTCGGATGTTACTTGCTTTAAGCACCCCCTAGTTGATCAATAATATTGCGGAATGTTTTCTGATGCGCAATAATGTTGAACTGTAACGACGAGATTCAAAGGTTGCGCATAAAATTTTGAAATATGTTCGACATTATGGGCAGTATCGACACAATCCTTGTAACCTCCCCATAAAAGTATATGATATTATTTGGTTAATGATTCCAATTTTAGTGTAAACTCAGAACAAAATTAGTTCCTTTCACATTTGTAACCTCCATACAGAAATTCATTCACATTTAAGCTCCACACAAAATTTGTTTCCCATTTAATGTAAGCTCGAAACAGAAAAATTCTTAAACCTCGTAATAAAAAATAAATTCAGTAACCGGGTAGAATTAGGACGACAGCAGCGCTGCGTCATGGCCCTGTAAGATCATTCTGAATAAAAGAAGGAAAAATTCTTACCTCAATAAAAACGGCGAATATATCTGCTCTTATATAAAATTTTTCAGCGACAGCTCTGTGCAATGCTGGCCGATAGATTTGTCATTTATGAAAAGGAAGCAACTGATTTTTCTTTTGTAATAATAGGAATGATCATGAATTGAAGAAATTAGTAAATTCTTTAAATTGAAATGAATGTTTTTTTTTAGAAATTACTTTATATCACCAAGATTATTATTAGGACATTTTTAAAAGATTT
The DNA here is from genome assembly GCF_023864275.1 of Schistocerca cancellata. Classification (NCBI taxonomy): domain Eukaryota; kingdom Metazoa; phylum Arthropoda; class Insecta; order Orthoptera; family Acrididae; genus Schistocerca; species Schistocerca cancellata. The sequence continues at coordinate 1,157,001,076 of NC_064626.1, forward strand.
ACATGGGAATTTACATAACATTACTAGATATGCGCGAGGCTGCTTTCTACCTTATACAATAATACTCAGGCTCCAGCATCGCTGCACCGCGACCGGCCCAGCCAACAAGATGCACCAGACCAGAGCAGACAGGCGACTGCTCGCTAGCAACAACTTACTGCTACTGCTACACAGTTCGTACTGCAGTCAACACTGCTCTTTGGTCTCAGATTCTCTTATAGCTTACATATCGCAGGCAGCACATACCTCTTGCATCCTTGACAGTGGCTCGCGTGCTACGCAGACCAAGATTAGGTTAGGTTTGTTGCTGTGTGGAAAATGAGATCAGAACATGACGAGAGAGCATTATTACTTGAGTCTATCGAAATGTATAAATTGTTGCCGGCATTGTGAGAGGTTAGGGCAGATGAGTATAAAAACAGAAGTGTTCTGAATGATGAATCATATGATTTATTGCTCAGAAATGCAGTAATGGCGACGAGGGAAGGCGTCTTTAAAAAAATTAATTATTGCAAAGCTATGAATCAAAATATGTATAAACATTTATCTATGAGTATGCATCACTCACCCGAATATAGTCCTTTAGCGCATGTATTGTTACAAGACACGTTTGCATAACTATGACTCACATACTCTAATATAAACTTTAATTCTTAGAAAGAACTGCCAGAGGCAAGGAATCGTAGCGTAATAGAGAAATCTTCATTTGATGGAATTGTTTCCCTCATTGGATTATTTTGTTTTGTGTTGATGGGAATATGGGTGTCGGTAGAAATTTATCCGAGAGGGGTGAGAATGTATGGGCAAAACCATTCTCAGTAATGTATCAAATGTCGAAACCTCAACACAAAAGAAGTTATGTTAATCTTCTTTTTTTTTCTTTGTCTTTTCAAATCTCTCAACAAGTAACCCCTTCGTGAGTGATTTTTAACGCACCATGAGCCAATCTTTCATCCACCTTTTTTTCTGCTTCCGACATAGTAGAGGAGTTATCACAGAACAGCATCTTTCTCGTGCAACATTCCAAACCACAGAAACAGTGCACATATTTTTCACAATATTATTGAGCCCTCTAGGGAGATTCTAAATAATATTGTACATATTACAGTGCAATATCATTGAGCGCCTAGTGTCCGCTTTAGTGTTTCGTGATAGCGTAGCCTAATATCGACAAGTATTTGATCAGTAATGACACTAGCTGTAAAAGGTTAAGAACTTATATGATAATTCCTTCTTTTGAAGCTCTAATCCGCAAGTGAATTTGACCTATATTTCAAACACTTGTTCTGGGCTTCCCTCAGTAAGCTAGCGCACCAAGGAGGAAGGATTCATCGGAAAATGCGTTATGCGCTGTGTAAGAGCGTTTATAAATTACTCGCTCCTTTATTTACGTGCACAAAAGTGGAGGGTCTCTAATTTTACTGATTCCTGGATAGTGAAAGAAGTACGTCGCCGGATTTGAATAATTTAGACAGTAGTCCAGGTTTAATTGGACACGCCCTGGAAGCACGCACAGAGGAGTGTACTTAACGGCGCATGGCCGCCCTCGGGTCACGCCTGCTTCTGTTTGGGCACGCTGGCCCTTTTCCCCTCTCCCTCCACCACCACCGCGGCGACCAGGCTCCTCTTGTTGTTGCACTCAGAGAGCGTGCGGCAGCTCCTTTCAAAATTCACTTTGTACACAGGATTAAGGGGGGATGCATATTCATCAGGGGCTGCGCCGCGTTCTCGCGCCCGCAGGTGGAGGCGCGGGCGTCGGCGGTGTGAGCAAACGTTAAAACCTGCGAAGATCCCAGCGAGGATCCCCCCCACTCTACCTCCCTGCGACACTCACCCCTCACTCAGCTCGCCCACGACGGGTCCTCACCCCCCACCCCCATACCTCGCTCACGAACGGGACCTCACCCCACCCCCTATAGTTCCCTCACAACGGAAGACCGGAAACAGTACCTGCATTTGCGTATGGAAAATACGACTGTCTCCATAACGTTTTTGTTATCAGTATGATTTTTATATTCTTCATTTCTTTAGGTCTAATGAGTCAAGCTACATTTTATAAACAGAGGCTAGAAAGCGGATAGTGAAGCTAATGCAAATAGTGCAAGCTGTTTGGTGGATAAAGCTTACATTTATCTCTCTACTGACATAACACAGTATTTTTACTGTGCTGTTTTGGTTTGTGTTTGTTCTGTGTCTTATAATCCGGAAAGATTTTTTTGGATGAATAAAAGAAATAAACCCTGTTGCCATCTGCGGCATCGTAAGCTTTTATTACCGACATACGTAACATTTCCAACCACATTATTTGCGAAGTGTAGTTTTCCCGAAAGATCACGTCATATTAAGCGATTAATTTGATGATAATTGGCTCACATTATAATTAACAGACAGCACGTTAGTACTTCGCTTTCATTTATTATTTTAAATCATTCGTGATTTTTTGTTCCGCTTGTTGTAAATACCATTAGGTACCGGAAATACATATTTTGTTATAGACACTTCTACTTCATCAATAACATACAGTTATAATGGTAGTCGTGTCTGTAAACGTTTACATTAATACCTGAAATTTAAAGTCTTTGCATTATACGTCGGAAATTGTTCATTTTCTAGTTCTCGTTCTAGGAGTAACATATCTGCGACGATGTGTATCATTTTGCTCCGGTTGGGCGGAGCATCTTGCTGATCAGGGGTGGAGCTTAACTGGGGTGGGCGGGAACTACATGTTGGGATCTTCGCAGGTTTTAAGGGTGGTGTGGGTGGGGGAGGGGGAGGGGGAAGGGGAGGGGAAGGTGATGGTGACGGAGCGGCCGGGGGGAGGGGGTGAGGGGCTGTGTAGTGTGAGGCAGCGGTGGGCCACCGGCCTCTTCCGCGCGAGTCGTAAACCGTAACGAGCGGCACGCCTGCGGGCAGAGGCGCGCTGGGGAGGGGAGGGGAAGGATCTGCTGACGCGGCGGCAAAAACTCGCTCCCGGCACCTCTAGGAGGATCAGCCCGCCGCCTCAACCCTATCTGCTCACTTATTCGGCGACGAGGCGCCGGTGGCTGGAGTGGTATTCTATACTGCCTCGGCGGTAACGAGCGAAGCACTTCCTCACCCTCCAGACGGAGCGAATAAAGACTTGCCCGATATCTCACTCGAGTCTTCTCGTGACATTATCTACTCCTGTGTGCGTTGGTGCTCGCTTCATAGATAGCTTTACCTGCTGCGCCCAATCTGAAAAGCTTGGTGAATGAGGAATGACTGTCTTAATCATTTCATTTCTAATATTTTGAGAGGGCCTCGGTTAGTCCAGGGCAGGTCCTAGGTTCTAAATTACATACGATAAATAAATTTTTAATTGGAGTTTCAGATTAGTCGAAAGTGGGATACCGGTTGTGAAATTTTGGCAAAATAACAGTAATCCTCTTAGTGATGAATCTTTAAAGCATCGAACCCCAATGTAGAAATATTTTGAAACGTCTGATTATTTTAAAAATGAGTTAATGTGCAAAAGAAATTGACTTTAAATATTTTGCCATTGAATTTCAACTACTGAAATTAAACTCGGAAAATGAGTGCAAAATGACATTTATTAAAACGTTAATATCACATTTGACGATTATGTAAACAAAACCTTCATAGAGAGGATAAAGCTATTAGGGTTGGGGACAGGAACAGTTTATAAGCAGTAAGCCGTTACAGAGTGACATTAAAGTTCATGATGCTTCAACTCCAGTTAAGTTTCCGGCAAAACACAGTGACAACAAGCAATGAACGATGCCAGTTGAGAGCAGAAAATTCTCCTCAACATTTGATTGCTCAGAACGACTGTTGTGTAACAGTCGCATGATTCGGCCCGTCTGCTCTACAGAACGGGAAGCTGCTCCCATCTACCTCAGTGACGTCCGTGCTATACGAGTTCCAATATGTAGACCCTCTATGGTTGAAGATGATAAACCGTAGTTATGTTGGGTTCATTAGTTTTGGATTATTCTCCTATGACTAATGAAAATATCAAAATCAAAGCAAGTTTTTCAAGCATCTCAATGCCTATGACTTCATATCTCCCGAACTGTGTCGTACAGCGACATAATTTTGCAGATACATGCAGTGGTGTATGTGGATACCGTTTGCAAAGTGTGTTACGGATAAACTTGCTATCAAAGAAGTTATAAATTAAAACGCCATGGCTGACGCCAAAGTCTTGCTGCATCAACAGAAAAAAAGTAGTAGGCGATAAACTTTTCTACTTTCATTATTTTGCGGGAGATGTCAGAGGCCCGCATCTCGTGGTCGTGCGGTAGCGTTCTCGCTTCCCACGCCCGGGTTCCCAGGTTCGATTCCCGGCGGGGTGAGGGATTTTCTCTGCCTCGTGATGGCTGGGTGTCGTGTGATGTCCTTAGGTTAGTTAGGTTAAAGTAGTTCTAAGTTCTAGGGGACTGATAACCATAGATGTTAAGTCCCATAGTGCTCAGAGCCATTTTTTAGATGTCAGGGAGGAAGAGGTTTAAAAAGGGATTGAAATTACGTATAAAATTGGCTGTTGGTCGCTAACAGCTGGCATTCTCAAATATTGCCTGAATATAGTCCGAGTATTTTGTGCTCCAAGAGTTGCGCTGCCCCATTGAGCAATGGTAAAAATTGCTGTTTTGAAGAGGACGCCGCAGCGCGTAGTGTGAAGCAGTCGACCGCCGGTGGCGACGCTGTGGCAATCGCACCTTTGGTGTCTCCCTCTGGTGGGAAAGGGGAAAGGTTGCGTGTTCACGTGCATTTAAGGGGCGCTATGAGCTCGCCAGTCAGTCTGGGGTCAGTCTGGGTCAGTCTCTCGTTCCCAGCTTGCTAGTCTGTCTCTCGTCCGCAGTTGTGAGGCAGCTAGTGTCTGTCAGTCGTTCGGAGTGCTAGTATGTCTGTCGTTCGGATCAACCTTTAGAGCCGGCTAAATGAGAGTCTTTCCACTCCGCCAGTAGGAGAAATCAGCGAGTGGTCGCCCGGTCGCGGCTTAGTTCCTGCATCTGAGTCTGCGCGTTAGGCCGCCAGTCTGCTCGAGTTTGCTCAGGCAATGGTCATTGGCGGTTGGATCGATCGGTTGATCGGTCGCGCACTGAGACACAAGATGACTTGTCCGTCGGCGCATGTGAGGTCGTCACGTGCGTCCAGTGGGCCGCGCCGTATAGCGAGGGGTAGTGGCTTCGCGGTCGACATGAGAGCAACAGGAGTCAACCCACGACATCGGTGCTGCGCCAGGTCTTCTCGAGAAATCGCAGTTTATTAGAAGTTAAGTGATTGGTGATATCTTGTGTGATTAATTCTTGTTAAATTCTACTTGTTTTCTTGGTCAGTCTCTCGTCCCCAGCTTGCTTGTCTGTCTCTCGTCCGCATTTGTTAGGCAGTTAGTGTCTGTCTGTCGTTCGGAGCTGCCTCTGTCATGTTTGTCGGATTTGGTGTGTTAACGAATTTATTGCTTGGAGTGTAACGGCCTAACATGTTTTGATCTTGCCTATCATCTTGAGAGGCGGTATCTGTGTACTGTAGAGCATCTTAACTTGTTTGGCCAACCCTGTAGAATTTTATATAAGATTGCATTTCATGGGCTTTTATTTAAATGATCATTTTAGTAAATAAAGTTGCCACCATTTCACCGTAAGACATTCTTAGAAGTTAAAATCAAATTGTCCCTTCAGCGGCAAAGTTAATATTTTCAATTTTTAGTGTTTTGTCCATTTACATCCCTCCTACAGGGGTGCATAGTTTGTGTGCTTGTGAAAATTGTTAAAATTTTTAGTTTAAAGTAATTTGGTTTGTTGCAGATTTGCACCAGTGTAGTCTTTCAGAGGCTGTTGTGAGCGGTATTAACTACGGCCGTGTCAAAACGGAGCGGCAAGGTTCTCTGCGCGAAAGCTCATACAGTCAAAACTTGTTTCTTCCTGCCTCTGAATAAATTTTAACTTGATATTTAGAAGGTGCTTTGAGATTACAATTTTAAATCTCTTCTTTTAAAAATGCTTTTAGGCACTATTCAAGTGAATAAAATTCCCATTTGTAAAAGGAATTTGATTATGATTTCATCAGTTACTCCCTGGCAACTACTTCCACGATTACGTAGTGTAATTAAATGTGTTAATGTTCTTAATTAATCGCTAGTAAATAAAATAAATTCTTAAGAATATTCTTTGAAAATAAATCCACAGTTCAACCATGACATATACTCAGTTTGTAATTTTAATATAGTACTGTGCAAGACAAGAAGGAAAGTAACATTCACATGTCCTGTCACTGTCAAGCTACACAGCTCGATAAAACTTGGATCATACTTGGAAAGAACTGCTACAGGACAACCGAGGAGGTAAGTGAGAAAAAAAACGCATTGAAACGAACCGAAATGAAATTCAAGGACACTGAAGTCAGATCTCTCACCATACGGGACACTACACTGTAGTCACACCTCCCGCAATATGAGGCTACGTGATACACCCAGGATCATTACGCAATATAATCGTTTTGATCTTCCACATGTTATGAGACGGGGAGGCATGACGTTGCATGGGCATACTCGCGACCAAATCTTTGTACACTCGCGGGTCAACGTTATTGTGACTCTGTGCTCCTCCGCCATGTGCGTCTTTTCAGAGGTGCATTCGGGCCTGACTTCATTTTTATGGATGACAGTAAGGGACCCATCGAACAGCGCACGTGGAGGGTCTGGAACGAGAGGATATTCAGCAAATGTACTGGCCTCCCGTTCCCCCGACTTAAATCCCACCGAGCAAGAGTGGGATGCTTTGGGAAGACGTGTTATAACACTTTCGCATGCAGTATCGACAATCCAGTGGTTGTCAACCGCGCTAATAAAGTAATGGAACGCTCTACCAACCACGTGACCGGCGTGAAGAGCATGCACTGTCACCTACGCTATTAAGAAATACACCCTGCCTTTCGTAACGTCCAGGGGAATCGTAAATCACGGTCTCTTTGAATAAAATAGTCAGATCTGTTCGTCTCATTATATACTTCTTTCATTTGCTTTCTGTACTACACAATACTATACTATACTATACCATACTATAGCAATTAATTCTATTTTACCCTAATTACATCGAACTATGTAACTTGGCAGTGACACATCATGTGGAACTGACTTTAATCCTTAAATTTCACAAGCCATCGTGCATTATATTCAAACTTTATCCTAAATGTTAGCTCCTAATGAGTAGATTATGGCACAATTTTAAAATGTTAAACTCGCCCAACAATTATATGAAATACTGAAAATCATTTATGTGTTGCTCCTGGGAGCCATTAGAAAGGCAACTTACGACTTGCATCGGATTACCGTTTTAAAGTACACCAATAGAGGATGAAATCTGACCAAACTAGTTAAAATTCGGGGTACAGTCGCAAGGTATGTGACATATTTCAAGAGCAGGCTCTCATCTTCAAGAAAAAGTTTGTGCTTTCTGTGCCAGGCCAAAACTACGTATAAGTAATTGAAAAATTATACACGCATCTTACTATCGTAATATACCCATACTGATTTATATACAAGCCCAAAAACCATGAAGCATTGATAAAACTTTGGTTGTCTCCATAGGCTTCAACTGAATTCCATTGATGACTCACATATAAAGATTTCTATTTCACTTTGTCACATCTTGCTAAATGTACCGCCACGAAGTTGAAAATTATACGGAACGACTGAGCAAAATAACTTTGATGCTGCTAAAGGCTGCAGCAGACAGAGGTTTCCATCATCAGTCCTACTTATTAGAAAACCTAAGGTGATATTTGGTAATGGTGAAGGAGTCTATATTACTATATCTCGGGGAAAATCACTCATGAGACGTAAATTAATTTACACAAGTCGGTATATTTACTGAATAAATTACATGGCTGTGTTCTGTTAGTGCTCTCGCCAAAAAACAGTCGGTACAACAAATTTAGAACACATGCGTCGCTGGCAAAATTCAGTGGATAAGAGAAAATTTCAGACTCTCGTAGAATAATGACAACAAAAATATTAAGAAAATTACATTAGCAAGGGCGGTGTAGTGATGAAAAACAGACTTACAATTGTCGTTGCCCTGACCACACAAAAGAAGAGCGCTTCATAAAGCATCCTGGGGTATAATCTACAAGTTATCCTCACAAACGTTTGCCAAAAACGAGAGTTTATTCCCATTTCCATTTGAGAGAATCTAGTTACCTCTGACATACAGGGATGGTGATAAATATGGAAACAACACAAAAGACAACACATACTCTGCCTAATACAGTATGCGAGACTCGTTAGCATTTAAAACAGCTTCTAGGTGTCTCGGAGTGGATAGATACAGGTCCTGTATGGTTTTCATGATAATCTAATACCATTCTGCCACCAAAATAATGGCAATTTGAGGTAACGATGATGGAGGTGGATAGGGATGACGCACGCTTGTCTCCAAAGCACACCTCGAAGGCTCAATACTGTTGTATCTTGTGACTGCAGTGCAAAAATTCATCCTCGTGTTCACTACATTAAAGACACATGATGTGTGTCCACGGGACATTTGCCCTGTAATTGAAAAAGTGTCATGGTGACATCTCCATTGGCAAAAGAGTCCAGAATAGTCCCCCATTCGGATTTCCGGCAGGAGACTGCAAACGGGGAAGTGACCATCGGATAAAGACTGAATAACCAACGAAAGTATAACGTTCTGCGAAACGGGGCGTGGAATATCAAAAGCTTGAAGGTGGCAGGGAAGCTAGAAAATCTGGAAAGGGAAATATAAAGGCTAGATCTAGATATAGTAGGGGTCATTGAAGTGAAATGGAAAGAAGACAAGGAGACAAGGATTTCTGGTAATAGCGTAATATCACCAGCAGCAGAAAGCGGTATAACGAGAGTAGGATTCTTTATGTATAGGCAGTTAGGGCAGAGAGTGTGTTACTGTGAACATTCCAGTGATAGGGTTATTCTCTCCAGAATCGACACCAAACCAGCACCGACAGAGAGCGTTCAGGTGTACATGCCGACGTCGCAAGCCGAAGCTGAAGAAACAGAGGCCGGCCGGGATGGCCGAGCAGTTCTAGGCGCTACAGTCTGGAACCGCGCGACCACTACGGTCGCAGTTTCGAATCCTGCCTCGGGCATACTGTGTGTGATGTCCTTAGGTTAGTTAGGTTTAAGTAGTTCTAAGTTCTAGGGGACTGATGACCTCACTCAGAAGTTAAGTATCATACTGCTACAAAAAAGAAAAAAAAGGAAATATGAGAACATTGAATGGGCATTTCAGTATGCAAAGGGAGATGAAAATCTATTAGTCATTGAGAACTGGAATGCGGTCATGGGACAGGACTAGAAGAAATGGTTACTGAAGAATATGAACTTGGTACTAGGAATGAGAGAGGAGAATGACTAATTGAATTCTGTAATAAATTTCAGCTAGTAATAGTGAATGCTCTTTTCAAGAATTACTAGAGGGTAAGGTATCCTCGAAAATGGCCGGGAGATACGGGGAGATTTCAGTGAGATTAAGTAATGGTCAGACAGACAGAGATACGAAAAACAGATTGTAAAGCTCACAAAGGAGCGAAAATAAACTGAACGTAGTAATGATGAAGAGTACGCTGAAGTTTAATAGATTACTCAGGAAGTTTCAGTACACAAAGTAGTGGGGTACGGGAGTACTAAGGAATGAAGAGATAAACTTGAAGTTCTCTAAGGCTATAGATACTGAAGTTAGTAATTGCTCAGTTGGCTGTAGAGTCAAAGTTGAATGGGCGTCTCTAAATGGGCAATCACAGCAAAACGTAGGTACAACGAAGTTAATTGCGAAGAAATCATAGGTAACAGACATACTTCAGTTGATTGATGAACGAAGAAAGTACAAAAATGTAGAGGGAAATGCAGGAACACACAAACAGAAGAAGGGTAAGTGTTACGTTCCTTAGGGACCGAACTGCTAAGCTCATCGTTCCCTAGGCTTACATATTACTTAATCTAACTTAAACTCTGTTACGCTAAGGACAACGCATACATCCAAGCCCAAGGGAGAATTCGAACCTCTGACGGAAGGAGCCGCGCGAACCGTGGCAAGGCGCCCCAGATCACGCTGCTATCCCGCGCGGCAAAACACGAGTCACTTAGGAGCGAAATAATTAGGTAGTGGAGGGAAGCTAAGACGAAATGGCTGCATGAAAGATGTGGAGATATAGAAAAAAGTGATGATTGTTGGGAGGACTGAGTCAGCTCACAGAAAAGAAAAAAAAACCGTAGGTGAAATTGAAAGCAAGGATGGTAACATTAAGTGTGCAACGTGGATTCTAAAGCTAAATGCAGAGTGAAGGCCTCTCTGAGGCCGAAAACTTGTCGTGACGTGGTAGAACGAGAAACAGGGTTCCATATAGAAAAGATAATGGATTAAGTGTTAGAATCAGAATTTAGAAGAGATTTGGCAGACTTAAGATCAAATAAGGCATATGGGGTAGATAACACTCCATCAGAACGTCTAAAGTCATTGGGGAAGTGCCAAAAAAATGACTATTCACGTTGGCGAGTAGAATGTATGAGTCTGGCGATATACCGTCTGACTTATGTAGAGATACTACACACAGAATTTCGAAGACTGCAAGAACTGACAAGTGACAGAATTGTGGCACAATCAGCTTAATGGCTCATACAGCCAAGGTGTTGAAAAGAATAATACACAGTGGAAAAGATAATTGAGAAAGTGTTATATGACGACCAGTTTGGCACCAGATAAGCAATTATGATTTTGGGGTAGATAATGGAAATAAGAATAAAGATGAATCAAGACATGTTAACTTTAATTGGATCTGTCGTCTTGGAAAAAGCGTTAGACAAAGTCAAATGTGCAAGATGTTCGAAATTCTGGGGAACATAGGGGTAAGCTATAAGAAGAGATGGATAGTATACAACGTTTACAACAGCGGAGAGGGAATAAGAAAAGACAACAACGAAGCGCTCAGATTAAAAATGTAGTAATACAGTGAAGTAGTCTGTCACCCCTAATGTACGTTCTATACATTTAAGAAGCAATGATGGATTCAAAGAAACGTTGACGAGTAGAATTAAAATTCAAGAGGAAAGGATATGAGTAATACGATTCACTGATGACAGGGCTATCATGAGTGAAAGTGAAGAAGAACCACATGATATGCTGAATGGAATGAAGAGTCTGATGAGTACAGAATATGGGTTGAGAATAAATTGAAGAAATACGAAAGCAGTGAGTGAGCCGTGGGGGACTCGAAATGGATTTCGCGTGCCTTCAAAAAATGGCTCTGAGCACTATGGGACTTAACACCTGAGGTCATCAGTCCCCTAGAACTTAGAACTACTTAAACGTAACTAACCTAAGAACATCACACACATCCATGCCCGAGGCAGGATTCGAACCTGCGACCGCAGTGGTCTCGCGGTTCCAGCCTGAAGCGCCTAGAACCGCACAGCCATACCGGCCGGCCGCGTGCCTTCAGTTCGGGCATTATTCACTGGCGCCACTATTGGCAGCATGAATCGATTGTACCTTGTCGCTGATTATCTCTGGCAGAGCGAGTGCTAAAATAGGCCTTGAGCAGCGTTGTTGAAGCAGTAAGAGCTAGAGTGAGAGTAACAGCGGACTAGGACATCACGGGCCGAGTTCCAGACGTAGTGGGTCAGTCCGCCATAGCTCTGGCTATGTCGAGACGTGGTGTAACTGCTGGAGCCGGAGGTAGCACACTGAGCTCAGTACGGCTTCCTTCTGTCCACGCCAGCTGATTTGTCCAGCTTTGATATTCCGTGCCGTGCAGTAATGAGTGCTGGGAGTCGCACTGGACAGTTCCCAGATTTTCAAATATCTGCTACACGGTGCATTTGTGGTCAGTATTTCTTGCACTACGATGCGGCCACATCTTTTGCCTGCGCTTGGTGTCTTACTGAAATATTTGTTTGAGCGTAATTACGTGAGCGAAGTCTCTGCTGCTTCAGATAATTTGTACTTCCGATCACTCGAATATTTGGCTATACATGTAATCGTGATGGTATTGAGGATTTCTGTGTATCACTGAGAGATTCATTGTAATGTATTTGTAATGGCTAAATGCACCGTGAAAGACAAAATTCGTTGGATAATCTTAATTTAAGATGTTCCCATTAATATGGCCATCGGCTTTTTTGTTCAGGAGTATTATGATGAACTGTTTTGGTAATAAGCTGTGGCAAAAAATTTGCAAATGAAGTAATCTTAAGTGCTTTTAAAGATTTGGCATTTAATCTTTTATTGTATACGTTTGCTTTGAAAGAAATTTCCTGTGTTCAATATATGTGTAAAATTCTGTTGTAAAATTCCTTGTCTACCACAGACGGAAGCATTCTTTGTAAGATCTAAATTACTGTCAGACCTTCTACTCTGTGCATTAAGTTTTATTTATCAAATTTTATGAAGCTAAATGATTAAGAGACATTACCTTCGCCACTACTACACATTCTTGATGTTTGTGAAACTAGTTAAAGATTTTTTTTTTAAAACTTGATGGCATATTAAGGGGCCTTATGCTGACCATTTCTCGAGAAAGTGACCTTTAGTATTTGTTTAACTTGGTTTTTCGGCCTATGTTTCACATTATTGGTGTTTGTTATTAACAGCCCTGCTTAGTCTTCTGAGCTTCGGGCTGGTTATTAAGGGGTTCGTGGCTGCAGGAGCTTGTTGCTCTTATGTACCACCTTTGTGTTTAATGGCTGCCCTCGAAGCGTGTCAGCGATTGCCTTATGACTTAGCTCGCTTTTTAGCGACGCCTGCTGATAATTTTATGTTAAGTACTGCCTGTATTACTTAATTTTCTGATCTATGGATAATTATTTAAAATTTTACTTAAAGTTGTATATCTCCTCTGAACTAAGTAAATTACTGTCTTTATTATGAAGCCACGCGAATATTTCCAAATCATTTAACAATAATAACTGGTATGAGCCTAAATTAGCGTTGGACTTGCAACACCCATTAGGCTGTTTTGGATCTTGATAAAATTTTCCGTAGATTTTATGATGATATTGGCAGTGTATTTGCCCTCTTGCGTCTTAAGGGCCTCTTTGATTAAAAAAAAAAAAAAGGTACTGTTTTGTATTATTGTGGCACTGTTTTGTACCTTGTTGAGGTAAAATCATTTGTTCAAGTCGGTTACTTCTATAAGCAACTAATTAACTCTACCATGTCGCTCATAATTATTCGTGATTATTGTATTTATTTATTCATGCTGTTATGGGGTGGTTAAATAAACGTAAACATTGAAACGACAAATGACGTTGCTATTGTGGGTTCACCCTTCCGTGATTTCCTTGTCCTATCCCAGCCTATCAGTAGTGGCTTCAGTGGGAAGTAGCGAAAATGAGAACAGGGAAAAACTTAACGTTATGATTAGAACTACTGACGGCCTTGGGAGAGCCAGTCCTGACAAAACTCTACCATCTGGTGAGGAAGATGTATGAGACAGGCGAAGTACCCGCAGACTTCAAGAAGAATATAATAATTCCAATCCCAAAGAAAGCAGGTGTTGACAGATGTGAAAATTACAGAACTATCAGTGTAATAAGTCACAGCTGCAGAATACTAACACGAATTCTATACAGACGAATGGAAAAACTGGTAGAATCCGACCTCGGGGAAGATCAGTTTGGATTCCGTAGAAATATTGGAACACGTGAGGCAATACTGACCTTACGACTTATCTTAGAAGAAAGATTAAGGAAAGGCGAACCTACGTTTCTAGCATTTGTAGACTTGGAGAAAGCATTTGACAATGTTGACTGGAATACTCTCTTTCAAATTCTAAAGGTGGCAGGGGTAAAATACAGGGAGCGAAAGGCTATTTACAATTTGTACAGAAACCATATGCCAGTTATAAGAGTCGAGTGGCATGAAAGGGAAGCAGCGGTTGGGAAGGGAGTGAGACAGGGTTATAGCCTCTCCCCAATGTTATTCAATCTGTATATTGAGCAAGCAGTAAAGGAAACAGAAGAAAAATTCGGAGTAGGTATTAAAATCCATGGAGCAGAAATAAAAAATTTTAAGGTTCGCCGATGACATTGTAATTCTGTCAGAGTCAGCAAAGGACTTGGAAGAGCAGTTGAACGGAATGGACAGTGTCTTGAAAGGAGGATATAAGATGAATATCAACAAAAGCAAAACGAGGATAATGGAATGTTGTCGAATTAAGTCGGGTGAGCTGAGGGAATTACATTAGGAAATGGGACACTTAAAGAAGTAAAGGAGTTTTGCTATTTCGGGAGCAAAATAACTGATGATGGTCGAAGTAGAGAAGATATAAAATGTAGACTGGCAACGGAAAGGAAAGCGTTTCTGAAGAAGAGAAATTTGTTAACATCGAGTATAGATTTAAGTGTCAGGAAGTCGTTTCTGAAAGTATTCGTATGGAGTGTAGCCATGTACGGAAGAGAAACATGGACGATACATAGTTTGGACAGGAAGAGAATAGAAGTTTTCGAAATGTGGTGCTACAGAAGAATGCGGAAGATTAGGCGGATAGATCACGTAACTAATGAGGAGGTATTGAATAGAATTGGGGAGAAGAGGAGTTTGTGGCACAACTTGACCAGAAGAACGGACCGGTTGGTAGGACATGTTCTGAGGCACCAAGGGATCACAAATTTAGCATTGGTGGGCAGCGTGGGGGGTAAAAATCGTAGAGGGAGACCAAGAGATGAATACATAAGCAGGTTCACAAGGATGTTGGTTGCAGTAGGTACTGGGAGATGAAGAAACTTGCACAGGATAGGGTAGCATGGAGAGCTGCATCAAACCAGTCTCAGGACTGAAGACCACAACAACAACAACAACAACATGATTGATAGTCACGAAATAGATGAAGTTAAGACATTCTACTATCTAGGCAGCAAACTAACCAGTGATGGATGGAGAAGGTAATCTAGCACTGGCAAAAAGTGAGTTTCTGGCCAAGAGATGTCTACTGGTGTCAAACATAGGCCTTAATTTGAGGAAGACATTTCTGACAATATACGTTTGGAGAGCAACACGGTAAGATAGTGAAACATGAACTATGGGAAAGCAGAACCAGAAGAGAATCGTAGCATTTGAGATGTGGTGCTACAGACGAATGCTGAACATGAAGTGAACTAATAAGGTAAGGAATGAGGAGGTTCTGCACAGAATTGGAGAGAAAGGGATGTGTGGAAAACACTGACAAGAGGAAGGGACAGGATGACAGGAAATCTGTTAAGACACCAGGGAATAACTTTATGGTACCAGAGTGCGCTGCAGTTGGTAAAACATGTAAAGAAAGACAGAGGCTGCAATACATGCAGCAACCAAATAATGGCAGTCGGAGGTTACAGTTGATACTGAGATGAAGAGGTTGGCGAAGGAGAGGAATTCATGACGGGCCTGGAAAAACCAATAAGGAAACTGATTACCTTAGTATGGGGTCTGCAAGTGTCAGTACGTGTACGGAAAAGACAACCAGTCTTGATTTTTGTGTGCATAATTGAGTTGGTAGTGTACTTGTGATGTAATTGTTTACAGTTTTGTGTTTCAAGTGAGAATAAGTGGTAAGACTATGTATTCAGACAATAAAATGTTGGAAAACATCATATCAAAGAGACGTTGAAGCAGTGCGTCATCGAAGCGTCGAAAGAATAGACGTGAAATTGAGAGCAGTTAGAAAAGAGTCAGTGTCTCTGCTAAGAAATTGAAAGAAAGTGACGACGATCTTGATGTGAATTATGGACTGACCGACAGGAGAACAATTTTTTTTGCCATTTTCAGTGTCATTCCTTAATATGTGAAATCTAAACCTGCAATGCAGACATCACGTTCGAAGGACGAAATTCTCGAGGCCTAGGTTTCACAACAATTATTGCTAGTGGAAACTGCCCAGAGGTTATTTTACCAAGTATTAAGTTTATACGGAATGCGTATGAAATCATCCGTCTAACTGTCTTAGCAGTGTGACTGCTTGGAGCAGTGCTAAACAGAATTATAAAGTTTTGTGCTTTTGTGGAGTTTCCACAATCAGTATTTCTAACGTTCTATGTAAACTAATGGACGTAATTTCGGTCGCAACTACAATGGTATGAGAAGTCAGTCCTGTTATAGCAGAATATTGATAAGCATTATCTAAAACTGAAATTGTTTCATTACTTCATGTCTCTAGCATATTTCAAAACTACAAACGATTTTTTTGGGAATATGATTTTTTAAAATCGCACACATCAATAACTTTCAATATCTGTTTATTCAAAACTTTAACCATGACTTTGAAATAACATTTCAAAGTGAACAGAGTACGAGATTTTCGTTTAATTAATGTTATAGTTAGTAACAAATGACTGTCCATTTTTGGCGAAAATTGAACTGTATTCAAGCACCCGCCAATAACAAAACAATGAATATTTCTAAATTCCTGTACATTATTCACTAGCAACATTCATATAGACTGCCTAGATTTTTTGATTTTTTTCAGATTTAAATTTGCACCAGTTATACTACGTGCCGCGGATCGCCTCAGATTCAGCGTTCCTGGAGAGATTTGCTGAATTTTCGCCATTTTGTAATGTTTTACGACAAAATATTTTGTAATATACTTAAATATCAAGTAAATAACTATCCCAAGTGTTATTTCTGTATCACCATTCCTTACGCCAAAAAAATTATCAAAGGAAACGCTTTTTCTTTTGGGCTGGTAAATTGGTGTTACCGTTTAAGGAAATGCTAAATATGACACTATCGTGAGCCCCATCTCCAAATGATCCGTACAGTGTTTCATACCATTATCGTCTTACGTAGCAGAAGAGTTGCATACAGTAAACTGATATTTCCACCAACCTCCACATAAACCATTATGACTCTTCCGAGGAAGTTGAACCATTGACTCACGTCCGTTGTTTAATTAAGACGTAGGATGTGTTCAAGCAACTCAAGTGGCAGACGTTATAAGAGAATATTTGTGCATTACTGCTTACACGTATATCACGAAACGGCTAACCGTGTTCGTGGTTAATTTAGTTCAAGGTTGGTTGTTGCAGATTGCCTGCCTAACGGCTTTCAGGGCAGCAAAACTTGGATTTGCAACATTTTATATACATTGACCCAATTTAAAATTTTCAAATACTGTCATAATCTGCTCTCTAAGACATGTAATCGTATGTTTAGGGTTTAACACAGAAAGACAAGTAATACAGGTACAAACTGTATACATGTCTCCAAGTAGCGTAGCTCATGACAAACAGATTACCCAGCATATATTCATTCAGACCGAGGTAGAAACGTTTATCGGTTACTACATTTTACGTGTTTCTGCAAAAGAACTTTAGCATAAGGCAGGACATTTTAATTTACTACTTCTTAACTACTGTGTTCGTAACGCGTTTACCACTGAATATAGCAGCAAAATTATATGATTTTACGGTCCGTTGTTCGGGAGCTATGATGACACGAACTGTTAGGTTATTACGAGGTAACTATTACGAGAGACGTCCAACAAGAAAAGCAACATGTGACTAAGTAGACTTTCCAGCCATATTGTCGGATCTTTAGCCGGATCAAACTGTCATCTGCACACAAATATTTGCGCTGACCACTTGGCCGCCATCATCAGCTGAGAAAAGTTAAGCCGTTGTCGCCGATAACTGATTCAAACCGTGAAAGACGAAATCTTTATATGCAGCGAAAATTCGAAGGTGCGTGTGCTAAGGTAAAACGCTTAAGCGCGTAATTGTTGCTGCGGCCCCCTGGCACGAGATGAGTTGCAGCGCCTCCAGTGGTGTATACTGTCGACAAACGATATATCGTTAAAGATTATTATTCATAGCAGGCCGATTCAGATATCGTAGTTTCTTCATATCCGAGAAAACTTGACTCCAAGTTTTACTTCGCGGGTATCCATAGTCACGGTTAACGATACTATCTATTAGTCTGATTTCGACAGATTCCTTTAAAAAACAAGCCCAGTAAAGCGAGGCGTCTGCATGCACTTGTGCCTCATTCTATCCTGTGTCCCTCCGTAAGACAGTGCTCAGGCTCCGCAGATTTATGGTGTTGTAATAATCGCGTATTGCGATGATGTTCAACACATCCGTCTTTGACGGTACGAATAGTTTGGCCAGTGTATATTTTACCGCACTCACATAGTATTTTCTAAATGTCAGGCTTCCTGTAACCTGAGTAGTCCTTAACACAGAGACAAGAAGTGCTCTAATATTACCTGGCAGACGGGATACACATCTAGCATAATGTTCCTTCAAACTTCTACCTATCTTGGGAGACACGTTCCCAGCATATGGAAGGAAAGCTACAGAACTAAATGTGTCCTCAGCTATTTTAGGTAGTGGTCCAAACTTAAAATAACGTCGAATCTGTCTGCTCATATAGCCATTATGTTTAAACACGTCCTTCATATGTTGCAGCTTTCGTGGTAAATTCTCAGCACCCGAGATGGCATACGCTCTTTTGTCCAAGCTTCGTAGGATTCCTGTATGTTGAAACAATGGATGACAGCTGGCAGCATGTAAATATCTATCAGTATGTCTGGATATCCTTTAAACTCTGTGTCCAAGTTCTCCGTCATCTTTTTTATAAACCAGTAAGTCCAAATAGGGTGACTTTCCCTCATTTTCAATTTTAGTCGTAAATTTGATGTTAGGATGTAAACAACTGAAATAGTCCAATAACCGATGCAAAGAATCTATTCCATGTGGCCAAAGAAGAAACATACCGCCAACAATTCTCAAAAAGAATAAGGCTTCAAAAAATATGTTTTCAGGGCCATATCCTCAAAGTTCTCCATAAAAAGATTAGCGACTATGAGAGATAAAGGATTTGCCATAGCCACAGAGTCAGTCTGTTGAAAATATTCGTCATTGAATAAAAAATAAGTGGACGTCAGTACATGACGGCAGAGCTTCATCATTTCCATATCTAGTTTTTTATTAACAGAGACACCATTTCGAAACTGACAAGTAATTCAGAGTGACCAAGACGAAGGGATTTTAAATGGTGATTAAAATTCATGGAATTGGAAATATGGTGTCCATATTTGCCTACATGAGAGCAGAGGACCGTCGCTAAATATTTTGCCATTTTATATGTCGGCGCCGAAGATTACTATGAATCGGGCGTAATGGGACCCCATCTTCACGGACCTTCGGCAACCCGTATATTATATAGTTGGATCGTCCGCACCCGGACGAAGTATTTTATAAGTGTCCTGAGGTAACGAGGGTCTTCAAAAGTGAAATCGTTGTCCGTTTGATGCGATCCGTGCGATCCTTTGTAATATACAGTAATGCAACCCATTTTTCCCTGAAAGTAGCTTGGAATTATTAAGGATTCTAAACCCCATATTATTTCCCTCTCATTTGTCTACGAAACTCTACTTTTCAGCTTAATCTCCGTTCAATGCGACGGCCGTACGTTATTTTACTGCGAGGGCCTGTTTGCCCGCATGGTACCACTGTACTGTTTGACGTCGGATAAAACGTCTTGCTGCATCAGTAACCTGCGCATCATACATGTGTTGCTTCCCTCGGAGTGCATCACTCATTGGGCCAAACACATGAAATTCGAAAGTATGTCGATCTGGGCTGTAGGGTGAGTGAGGCAGAATAGTCCAATGGAGTTTTGTGATCGCTACCAACAGAGGCGTCCAGTTGTGCAGCGAGGTTTTAGAGTGTGATCCGTCAATCACCTCGAATGACAGAGTGCGCACGTTCCAGCATTGCATTACTCACAGCTGTGTGAGGGCGGCCGTGAGATCGGACAGGTTTGAGTGACCTTGTAGCATTGTCGACAGGCGCATCGCCCGGCGACTTACGTGCTTTTGTTCACTTCAAGATCTCCACTGATAAGCTTCAAGCGCCTATAAATATCTGTGATACTCAGGTATTCCACAAAAAGAAAACTCAATGACAACTTTTTGCTTGGAATGTATCTCCGTCACAGAAGCCATTTTGGAGCCTTAGTATAGCGCCACCAGCTATCAGAACTTCACGAAACTATAGGGGATGAAATGGGAATATTCTGCAATATCCCACAATGAATTTCCCATTTTTCAACAGAGGCTCGCTGTGAGAAAAAATTGCTGCATTACCTCGTTTAAAACCGAGCGTAAATTTTTCAGGTTGTACTCACCCAGTACTTGATAATGAGAGTACTTGACGACTTCCATTAAACTTTGGATGGAGATTCAAACCTTTTCTCAACTTTAACTCGCTTATATGTTGCGCGACAGATATTTAGGACTCGAACATATTTTTAAAGTAATCAGAAGTAGGAAGCGGTTTTATACATCGTAGTTTATTTCTTTCGAAAACCTGGAGTTTACTGGTGCTTTGCGAAAAGGACATGAAGATAAAAAGTGAATGATTGAGCTCGCATGGGGGCTTAGCAACAATCGATCAATCAGAATAGTACCTCAGAGACCTACTTGTAATCCTAAAGCTGACCTATGTGACGTATCACTCACATTCTTCCGGTTGTGCACAACGAGCACCAAATTAATCGTTTGGAATTTTAGGTTGCTTTGTCTAAGCTCGTTCACCGACGTTTATATCCTGTTATACCAGAAAACAGGTGTAGTGGTACATTAGATTGCAATCTGTTCCACACGTGAGTGTATTTGAGATACTAAGGAGTGTAGATACTCTACAGTTTTTTGTTACTCTCACGAAACTGCCTTGAGTGATTCTCGGCAAATAAAAGTTATTCGACGCTTACAAACGGCAGCACAGAAGCAGATGTATAAAAAAAAGTTTGTATTTTTTCCGCTAGGGAATTTTCAGGGCTACTTCGCAGCATTTCATTTATTTCTTTTCCGCGCTGCCGTTTTCTGAATAATTCCGTCTGCAGCAGAATTCCGGACGCCGTCTCGAAAGAAGAGCGCTTTTTTATTCTAATACAATTCGCTCTTTATCTGAATAGCAAATTACACCGCACCCAGAGGCGAACCAGGCGAAATGAATGGCAAAAGAGGTGATTTGTATGGGTGTATGAATAATACATCGACGCTGACGGGGGTGTCAGAATTAGCAGCAAGTTCTGTTCCACACTGTACTGGTCCGTCATTAATGCCAATGAACCCCATACATTGTTTCGATACCGACATCTTACATAACTATCCACGCAGTCATATTTTACGATAGGAGAAAGATGTATTCGCATGCCGATAAATATTGGGTGGTGTATAGGTTCGTAGGCTTTTTCCATACTTCAAACACAACAGAAACACAAAACAGAGAGTATAGTAATCATTAATACATTATCATTCGCTACTTTCAACACTCTGTCAACGCCGGAGTTACTTTGCGACTCCACGACTGTGGAAATCACGTGGTTTTGAGACGAAGAACTCGTCGAGTTAAGTTCGGAACGCGTTTTCATCTGAAAAGGAAGTTACTTGAAGGTCGACCGATAGAGAGAGGAAAAGGTGAAAATCTGAGGGCGCAATATCAGCTGAATAAGGTGAGTGCGGAATTACTTTCCAACTCAACTCCGGTAGAATGTTTTTCGTCAGTCTAGCAGAATGTGGTAAGATGTTATCGTGGAGTAGCATCACTTCACGCAGTCTTGCTGGTCGTTGTTCTTGGACTGCGTCTGCAAGACATCTCAGTTGTTGACAATAAATGTCAGCATGGATGGTTACACGTCGGTGAAACATAGCCACTGTTCCACTAGATGCATGACATTATCTTTTTGTGGGCGTGCGCAGGTCTTCCTAGGTCAAGTTTCTGCTTTATCTGCGCTCTTTTCCTTATGTTCGCATGAAGAGACGATTTCTCGGCACCAGTGACGATATAGTTTAGGAATGGCCGGTTTTGTTCACGAGCCAGCTGATGGCGAGCTAGCAAATGCATATAAGGCCATCCGCTGATTCTTACGATTTTGGCTTAGAGTATGCGTTGCTCAAACACCCGATTTTTGAACCTTTCCTATTGCACACAAATGTCGCACGATGGAGCAATGGTCACAGTTCGTCACATCTGCCAGTTCTCGAGTACACTGACGGGGACCATTGCGTTTTAATGCATTTAAACGACATTCATCAAATCCTGTTGTTCTCCTGGAGAGTCACTAATGTCAAAACTATCCTCTTAAAAGGAGATAGCCAGTTCCTTGCCCTGTTGGGTCCAATGATACTGTCCTCATACACGGCACAATTATTTTTGCCTGCGTCTACTGCTGTCGACATCCATTGAACTCAAACTGGAGTACACGCCGAAAATGTTCAGATTTCCTCACTTGGCACTCCATTTACTAGTGTCCACAGCTCCACTCAGTATCTCAAAATGATAAAGTGTTAACCCAAACAGCAACAGTGGACTACAAATAAAAAGTGACAATCGATAAACAAACTCCTCGTGGAATATAACTCCGCGTATAACTTGCAGTTTATTTGAATTTTTGCTCATTATTTCTCACAAGGGTAGTGCGTGACATCGAATGCTCAGAATCTCAAGAAAATGTGCTTAGGATAGAAATCGGCCATCCGAGAGACTGTGGCAGGAACTATTCCCACGCGTTACCTCGAGAGACGTTTGAATGTTGAGCCATTCAAGGTCTAAGAGAATAGTTCTGGTTACGCGAAGAAACAAAATATCGATATAATAGGACTACACATATATCAGTATCGTGACTTACTGCTGTATCCCTCTGCTTAAAATAATTAAGCCATCTGAAGAACACACTTTTACTACTGAACTCATAGTGTTGCACAGCCATTGTCTTCAAATTTCAAATGTGGGATTTCAATGAAGATACCGAAGCAAAATGGAGCAGACCAATAAGCAGACTTCACTAAAGTTACTTTTTCACATTCAACGTAACTTCTGCATGCAAACAGTCCCATATGAACGCCACTCGAACTGAATTTTCATATTGATATCTGAACGTGAGAACCTGCCTTTTGCCAAGAATATTACAGTATAAGTTTGTATTTCAGTGCAGAATGTTGGTCATACAGCACGTAGTGAAGTCTTATGGTCAAATGACGATCCTGTAAATATACTTCTGGTTTTACAAACTGTAGTTTCACGGAATCAACGATCCTTCTCGTGTAGAGCTTATGTTGGAAGAAAAGCACATCTACATCTAAATCCATACTATGCGATCCACAGTAAAGGGCATGACACATACAACGTCATATTCTATCAATTATTTTTGTTCTTTATCCCTTGAAATCTCTTACGGACTACCGAATGAATTATTGTTCAAATCCTATTGTGCGTGTTGTAATTAATGTCATCTTATTTTTTCGACCTCTATGAGCACGATACGTAAGCAGTGAGAATAGCAAATTCATTCGTGATTCATCACTTAAAGATGGTTCTAGAAACATTTTATGTGTCAGGTTACCTTCCATTGGGAATGTTGGTGCACTCAACGACTGTTATGTGATTTATAAGTGATAGAGCGCAGCAATCACTCGTCCTTTTTGCCGGTTTTACTACGCAGATCCAAATTTCGGCTAGTGCCTAACCGTTATCAATGCACTAATTTTTAATCTCGATGCATATTAGATGCATCGAGATAAATAAAAATAGTGCACTGATAATGGCTAGGCACTAGCCGACATCTGAATTTGCGTAATAAAACCGGCAAAAAGGACGACTGATTGCTACGCTCTGTCATTTATAAATATTTTATGTAGGTTTTCACGGGATAGTTTGGGTATATCTTCAACCTTCTGCCAGTTCAGTTTCTTTAGTATCTTCGTGACATTCTCTCGATGGAATGAAGAACGAACCTGTGACCAATCGTGTTGCCCTTCTTTCTATTGAGTGAATAGCTCCACTTAATCCTATCTGGGAGCACCCGTGGTCTAGGGGTAGCGTCTTTGACTAATAACGAAAACGTACTCAATCCCAGGTTCGAACTTCACTACACCTTAAATTTTGAACAAAAATCGTCATTAATGGTGGTCGAAAACTTCGGGCGTTAGAAGTTACCATCATTATCCCCAGCGGCCTTGTCAAACAGGGAGGAGGAGCTGACAGGTTTGGGGCACTCTCTTGTCCTAGAAGGTGGAGTAATCAATAATAATCATTGGCATGAGGATGCTGAAGGCAATGGAAAGCACTGCGTTAAAGGTACATCATGTGTATGCACAGGCCGCACGGCCTTTAATTGAAAAAGTGTCACAAGATCTCTCCGTTGGCAAAAGATTCTGGATTAGTCCCCCATTCGTACATCTGAGAGGGGGCTGAAATGGGTGAGGTGACCAAGAGTACAATACTGAATAACCAACAAAACGGTAGCGTTCTACGAGTTGGAGATGGAATTTCAGAAGTTTGAACGTGGTAGGAAAGTTATAAAATCTGAAAAGGGAAGGGGGAAATGTTGAATCTCAATGTAGATATAGTGGGAGTCAATGAAGTGAAATTGAAAGAACGCAAGAATTACTGGTCAGATGAGTGTAGGGTAATATCAACAGCAGCAGAAATGGTATAACGAGAATAGGATTTGTTATGAAGAGAAAGGTAGGGCAGAGAATGAGTTACAGTGAACAGGTCAGTGATAGAGTTGTTCTCTTCAGAATACACAACAAACACACATCGGCGAAAATAGTTCACGTATACCAACCGATGTCGCAATTGGAAGATGAGGAGATAGAGGAAGTATTTGAGGATACTGAGTGGATAATTCATTACGTAAAGGGAGATGAAAATCTTAATAGTCATGGATGATCGGAATGTGGTTTTATAGCAAGGAGTGAAAGAGTTACAGGAGATATGGACTTGATAGTACGAATGAGACAGGATGAAGAATAATTGAGTTCTCCAATACATTTCAAGTGGTAATGGCGAATACTTCGTTCAAGAATCACAAAAGGAGGAGGTATACTTGGAAAAGGCCGGTAG
Organism: Schistocerca cancellata; assembly: GCF_023864275.1. Taxonomy (NCBI): domain Eukaryota; kingdom Metazoa; phylum Arthropoda; class Insecta; order Orthoptera; family Acrididae; genus Schistocerca; species Schistocerca cancellata. Next base: position 1,157,025,923 of record NC_064626.1, read on the forward strand.
ACACGGGAAGAATCCAGTTGGATTACAACATGGTCAGACACAGATTCCGAAATCCAATATATTGTAATGCATACCCACGAAGCGATATAGACTAAGATTACAATTTAGTAACGATCAAGAGTGTCAGGTAAGGAAGAATTATTGCGCAAGGAAATGGGATACGAAGTATTAAGGAATGAAGAGATACGCTTGAAGTTCTCTGAGGCTATGGGAACTGCGATAATAATAGCTCAGTAGGCAGTTCACTTTAATAGGGATGGATATGTCTAAAAAAGGGCAATCACAGAAGTGGAAAAGGTATACAGATTTGTACAAGAACATACTTAATTATTTGTATGTTAAGAAATGAAAAGGCTAAGATGTGTATTTTATGTATATTAACAATAAATATGTAGACCCGCTGATCTGACTATTAGACGAATTTTCCTGGGAAATTCGCTGGAAACTTTGGTATAGGTTTAACCACCATCTAGGCTTAACATCATCAAAATCGGATCATGAAACGAATATATTCATACGTATTATAGAAACGTATTTACGTATGTGTCTATGTCCACATCACCTACCTATAAAAAGGAGGGGGGTGGGGGGAGTGAAAAGGAAATGCAAGTCACAACGTGCGAATTCCCAGATTTTATTTATTCAGTATTTTGAAAACGAGACCACTTACTGACTTACAATAAACTTTACACATAATTCCAAGCCCTTACAAAATATTCTCTCTCAGGCAACCCTCAAATAATTATAAAAGGGAAAACGTTTATCGCTCACAACAGTTTCGCTATTCATTTTCGCATCAGACATTACGTTTTAGTTCATTACCTCTTTACCCCTAACAGTATTTGCGACACATTTTGCAGACAGTGGTCACAGATATCTCTGAATGTACCTCTAAAATAACATCATTCCATGACAAGTAGTCAGATACCACGCCGTAAACCCTAATATGTGTGAAAACTGCCACATCATGCATGACGTTTAAATCTGATGAGGAGGTAGCTTGAACACTGAAGAAGAACATAGATTGCTTTAGAAAGCTTGTCGTACAAGATACTTATTGATTTCAATAATATAGCGCAAATAAAACATAAACTCCGTCCGAACAAGCCTCGTAACGTCCAACGGTATTGACCGACCCACGCGGCATCCTTATCCGACAGGCGTCACTGGTTGCACATATAGAGGCTTGTGGTCAGCACACCGCTCTCCCGCCCGTTATTAGTTTTCCCGACAGGAGTCACTACGACTCAATCGAGTAGCTTCTCAATTGGCCTCTAAGGGGCTGAGTGCATCCTGCTTGTGAACAGCGGTCGGAAACCCTGCACGGTCATCCGTCCCAGTGCTAGCCAAGCCCGACATCCATCAACTTCGGTTATCTGACGGGAATAGGTGTTACCACTGCAACAACGCCGTTAGCAGGAAACGATATTTACACTTTGAAAAAGCTATTTATTCTTAGAATTTCGAACTTCATCGTATGTATGAAAATGCTTTTATCGGTCGATAGTTGCTATGTATACGATTCAAAGTAATGAATACAATGCTTATAGAATCTTCAATGTGTTTAATCTATACTGCTACATTATTAACTGCTTAATGTAGATGTTGCATAACGTGTAACCATTGAACTGTTTTCAGCCAAACTTGGTATACATATCAGTTAGTGCGTGGAATGGATTTCTGTGGGAGTAAAAACCACCTGAGGCTTGGGGCCTTATATCGCTCCTGTCTAGAGCCCATGTATTGTAGAGATTGATGCATGCGTGCACAGTAACAGATGGTCTAAACCATGTTCAGTCGAGTACATAGTTCTAATTTTCAACTGCTAGAGGACAGTAGCGGACAGAACTAAACAGAAAAACTACAATGTTGTAAAGGATTTTGACCACCAGAGTCCAGTAGAGCACAGATATATTAAAAATGCAGATCAAGAGAATGTTTTTGTGAATTGTTCTGTTTACTTCGTGAACGATTTTTTTGTTTATTTATGTTTGTACAGTTTTTATATGCTTTTAGTAGTGTGAATGATTCGTGAATGTGGCCTAAAGTAAATATGTTGATCGTTCTACTAATGAACGCTGTTCGAACTAGTGTGAGAAAGTTTTAAGGCAGTGTGAATGCGGACGTTGGAGAACTTTGTATCAAAATATGTTAAGTAAGTTTACCGTAAAAAGAAAGCTAGTTCGAGAGCAAATGAAAATAGTTAATAATGTAAAGTATAAACAAAATATCAGAATGTTAAATATTTATTTCAGGAAAAAGTGCACTTAGAAAGTGTATTATTTGTTGATTGGTTAGTCATGAAAAGCGCGGAAAAACGCGGGAGAATAATGTTTTTCAATAGGTCTTAAAGATAACTGACCAATCAGAACGGAGTATTCTCCTCGCGTCTTTCCTCTTGGAGATAGAGAATGGTTACAGCAGTCTAAGAGTCGGAGCCCAGCCTTTCCAATGGTAAGGTGTAGTATGAACTGCGAAGGAAGTTATATATGTAATTTGCTGGTTTTATTTGTGCTACATGTTTCAAAGCTGTTTTAACGTGAATGCATATTTATTCCAGTGTGGTTTTAAAAATGTACGAATTTTTTAAGTAATTCTGTGTATGAGAAAAGACACTAATTACGCGTGGGATATTGAGCAGAAAGGTGACTAAAAACTTGAGTGCATTAGACACCGATAAACCTAATAGTTGGCGAGCATTATCATTTAAGAACAATCCGTGGTTAGTAGCTGTTCAGATTTCGGTAAATACCTCACCTTAAACTTCATAACGTGAATGAAAGGGTTTGTGCATGACTGTGTTAAGATTAGCACGGTCTTGGCAGTGATCGCATAATTCTCGACTTCGGCATTTACCGATGTTTTGCCAGTATTTCCACATTTCATTCAAAATTAAGACCTTTTCCCGATTCATAGAATAGTTACGCTGTATGCAGCCTGGTGCGAGTTGCAGTACGGGAGGTGTCTGCTCGGCTTTCCTGCCGGCTATCTGCTGCAACAAGTTTACAGATAGGTGCAGTATTGGACGAAGGTAACCGTGTCGCCGCCCACCTGCCTTTGAAAGTGACGGGGCTGAAAAAAAAAGTGTAGCCCAAGATGCGCCAATACTCAGACTTTATTATCCATTATTTGAGAACAAGAACACTTAGTGACTTTCAACAAACTTTCCAGTTAATTTCTAACCTTTACAAAACTTTTTCTAGTTGACAACACCACAGAATGATGAAAGGATGAAAGTTTATCCTTTACTACATTTTCGCTGTTCATGTAGTAAAACTGTTGCATCACTCATGACGTCATTATGTTTAAATTTATTAATTCTTTGATACCAGCTATATTCGCAACACATTCATCATACAACATCCTCAAATGCTGATGAATTTACCTACAAACTTGTATCCTTGTACGACACATACCTCAGGAGATATGATGGAAGGACGAGATGGATAGAAAGAGAGGTGGAGGGGGAGATGGATAGAAAAGAGGAACAGGAGGGAGAGGACAGGGAGAAGGAGGAAAAGGAAATAGCTATAGGAAGGAAAGAGGAGGAGATGGGCATAGAGTGGGGAAGTAATTGATGGAGAGGGAAGAGGAGGAAATGGACAGGGAGAGAGAGGAAAAGGAGATGAGCATAGAAAGGAAAGAGGAGAAGATGGACAGAGAAAGAGGGAGAGGAGATGGACAGAGGAGGGGAAGTAGCAGATGGACAGACAGGGTCGCAGGAAAGGACAGACAGAGTGTGTTTGGGGACGAGGAAGGGGGGGGGGGGGAGGCTCGGAGGATCTTACTCTCCTGGTGCCACAAACCGCCGTCAGTTTTTGGTCTTGTCAAACAGCCTCCTCCACTATATCCTGTCCTTGGCATCTTTTTCTCTTGCTCCAGTTATATGAAGATCCTTGGCCGCCTGATCTCTCCATCTTTTTTTCCGTCTGCCTAAACATCTTCTCCCTTCAGGAGTCTTCTCTAACATTTCTCTCAGTCCTGATGATTCCTCTCTTCTATAGGGCTGCCTAGCCCACCTCAGTCTCCTTGCCTTGGCCTTCGCAACAATATCTGATTCATTACACAGTCCATTGACCTCTCTGGTGATTATTCTTATTCTTTCTCCTCTCTGATCAATTGGTATCCTCCACAGGATTTTATTTTCGAAAACTTTTGTCTTTATCCCTGGATATCCATTCATTCTTCATATTTCTGCTCCATATAGTAATACTGGTTTCATTATGGTTTTATATATCTTTACTTAGGTTACTCTTGGTAAAATCTTTAATGATAGTAGTGTTTTGTGTGAATATGATGCCGTGGATGCCACTTTTATCCTCGCTTCTATTCCTCATTTCTCATGATTTCTGTTATTTACTCTGATTCCCAGATATTTAAACTCTTCTGCTTCTTCAAACACACGGTAATCAAACTGCGTGGCTTCCAGCTTTTTTGTCTTGTAATTTCTTTCTACCCTTGTGAATTTTATTTTCTCGTCTTTCACCTCTAATTCAGCTTCCCTGGCTTTCTTGCCAGTATTTTCAGGTTATCTGGATTTACAGCGGATGAGGCTCCCGGACTGGTTTTCTGTTAATAGTGCGATGTTAACTCCAATATTTTGTGTCACCAGTGTATGCGACGGTGCTCGAGATTTATGAAGTGATGAATATTTTTCCAGAAATGGTTTTGAAGCCTATATGTGAAAACGGAGAAAAGACTTATTATTATGTTGTGGCTTATTATTATATTATGAAATGTAAATAATTTCCAATAACAGTATGTTTTATTACATTTATAACCAGTTTTATACAGAGAATAATCATATAACAAAAGATAATAGCGCTAAAAGAATGTATTGGCATTGTGTTGCCTGTGAAACTTTCCTTCTTCTATTGTTCTCTTTGTTGTATGAAGCGGATGAGAGCGAAGATAAGTTGAGGTCTGTCCTTTTCAATATTGTGAAAGGTAGTCATAAATGACCAAAAGAAAAATATAGCGTACAATTATAGTGTACGGACTTTTATTTGTAATCAGGTAAACAATTATGAATGTTTTAAGTTTTGTGCCCGCAGCAGACCAGATTGTGCTTTGTCTTCCGCAATTACGTGAGCGTATGGTGCGGCAATTTCAAACTGTAGAAATAATCAGACATTAATTCTTTTGATCGTTATTACAATATTTGAACTCCGAAGACAAGCAACCACAGGAATTGATTATTCTTCTACCCGAGCGGTGAAAATAACATTCAGTAGAACAATCTTAAACTTTACATAAATGAAATAATTCTTTGTGGCTAGTGTGTGAGATTAATTGTTCTCAGAGTAATTTATCAGTGACTTAAAATAAAAATACTTACGACACCAGTGTTCTTATGAGAAGATGATGTGGTGTGATGTGTTAACTATTTGGTGCGTACATTTTAAATTCACTTACTGAATTGGTGAAGCAGCATTTCAATATTTATTTGTATTGATAAGGTATGGCAAAGTAATTCATTATACACTCCTGGAAATGGAAAAAAGAACACATTGACACCGGTGTGTCAGACCCACCATACTTGCTCCGGACACTGCGAGAGGGCTGTACAAGCAATGATCACACGCACGGCACAGCGGAAACACCAGGAACCGCGGTGTTCGCCGTCGAATGGCGCTAGCTGCGCAGCATTTGTGCACCGCCGCCGTCAGTGTCAGCCAGTTTGCCGTGGCATACGGAGCTCCATCGTAGTCGTTAACACTGGTAGCATGCCGCGACAGCGTGGACGTGAACCGTATGTGCAGTTGACGGACTTTGAGCGAGGGCGTATAGTGGGCATGCGGGAGGCCGGGTGGACGTACCGCCGAATTGCTCAACACGTGGGGCGTGAGGTCTACACAGTACATCGATGTTGTCGCCAATGGTCGGCGGAATGTGCACGTGCCCGTCGACCTGGGACCGGACCGCAGCGACGCACGGATGAATGCAAGACCGTAGGATCCTACGCAGTGCCGTAGGGGACCGCACCGCCACTTCCCAGCAAATTAGGGACACTGTTGCTCCTGGGGTATCGGCGAGAGCCATTCGCAACCGTCTCCATGAAGCTGGGCTACGGTCCCGCACACCGTTAGGCCGTCTTCCGCTCACGCCCCAACATCGTGCAGCCCGCCTCCAGTGGTGTCGCGACAGGCGTGAATGGAGGGACGAATGGAGACGTGTCGTCTTCAGCGATGAGAGTCGCTTCTGCCTTGGTGCCAATGATGGTCGTATGCGTGTTTGGCACCGTGCAGGTGAGCGCCACAATCAGGACTGCATACGACCGAGGCACACAGGGCCAACACCCGGCATCATGGTGTGGGGAGCGATCTCCTACACTGGCCGTACACCACTGGTGATCGTCGAGGGGACACTGAATAGTGCACGGTACATCCAAACCGTCATCGAACCCATCGTTCTACCATTCCTAGACCGGCAAGGGAACTTGCTGTTCCAACAGGACAATGCACGTCCGCATGTATCCCGTGCCACCCAACGTGCTCTAGAAGGTGTAAGTCAACTACCCTGGCCAGCAAGATCTCCGGATCTGTCCCCCATTGAGCATGTTTGGGACTGGATGAAGCGTCGTCTCACGCAGTCTGCACGTCCAGCACGAACGCTGGGCCAACTGAGGCGCCAGGTGGAAATGGCATGGCAAGCCGTTCCACAGGACTACATCCAGCATCTCTACGATCGTCTCCATGGGAGAATAGCAGCCTGCATTGCTGCGAAAGGTGTATATACACTGTACTAGTGCCGACATTGTGCATGCTCTGTTGCCTGTGTCTATGTGCCTGTGATTCTGTCAGTGTGATCATGTGATGTATCTGACCCCAGGAATGTGTCAATAAAGTTTCCCCTTCCTGGGACAATGAATTCACGGTGTTCTTATTTCAGTTTCCAGGAGTGTAGTTGGGCATATCAGTGCATAAATAAGAATTATCAGAGATTCTTTATTTATTTCAAAAAATTACAGTAGTGTTATTCTAGTTGCTGCATTTTCATACGTTTTACAATAACACTTACACACCACCACAACAACTTAAAACAGAACAAATGCCCATTACATTAGTGAAACTTCAGACAAACTGGTCACGTGGCCATATGGTAGCGACTCATGTGCTCTGTTAAGGTGTGTTATTTTTTGAACTGCTTATGTGTGTGTGTGTGTTTATGCACATTAATGTGTTCGTGGTTGGGGTGTGGCGTTTTAATTGTTTGATTGTCTGTGTATGTTTCCTTCAGATTTAGGGAACTGAACGTCACTTTTCTACTGTTTTCGTAGCTCCTTGCGTTTAATGTTGGGGTCGCTTCAACCCCGAATTTTTGTTGTTGGAAAGTGTCTAAAGTTGCAGGGAAGGAAAGGCTGGGTGGACGGAAAGGGTAATCGATTTCCTTGGAGGTGCGATAAGGCGACGTTTCGCTGTCTCCGACGCCTCCGTCATAGGAACGATTTGTTTCTGAGCGCTGCGCCCGCCAGGCTCTCATCAATCAGCGCACCCCCCCCCCCCCACCCGCCCGCCACCTCACAGCCTTTACCGCTGCTGGGGGCCTCCTTTCTGGAGGTTAAAGGCTGGCGCCAGTGGAGATTCTGCAGACGGCCAGAGGCGCTGCGCTGCCAGCTTTCACCGCGTCTGCTGAAACGTAAAGTGCGGGGGTGTTGGAGGGGGTGGGTGTCGGGGAGTAGGGACGGGAGGGGAGGGTGGCCCGTCGTAATTGGACCCAGGGGAAATGAGGGGCGCACAGTGTCGGCCGGTTCGCCATTTGTCACCGAGAGGCCCCTACCTCACTCAGAGGAAAGCCGCCAGTACGTTCCGCCTGCGTGGGATGCCTAGAGCCTTTCTACAGTTATTCCTGACCCACATAACCTCAGCCGCCGTAATAGTATCGATGCACTGCCGTGTCTTTCTGGTTCATTTATTCACTTAATCGTGTCGCTAGGGCTCCCCGTCGGGCAGGCTGGTCGCCGGGTGCCAGTCTTCCAATTTGCCGCCACTTCGGCGACCTGCACTCGATGAGGATGATAGAATGATGATGACCACAGCACAACACCCAGTTCCTGGGCGGAGAAAATGCCCCGACACAGCCGGGAATAGAACCCAGGCCCAAAGGATTGACAATCCGTCGCGCTTACCAATCAGCTAGCAGGCGCGGACGTCTTTCTGGTGCTCAAACCAGATGACCCTCCCCATTCCTTCCAACTACAGCACACCGAATATGAAAGTCAAAGCCACAGTTACGTGTCAGCCATGCTATTATTAGAACCAGGGCACAATCTAAGCTGGAAGCATCCGACCGTCTGCAATTATATTCTACAAGTAAGCGTACGATATTCTTACTGTCAGTACTCGATCATTTTCTTACAAGTCTTTCGAAACCAATGAATCAACTTCTTAACAGGTTCCGCATACTTCAACTCAATTTTGTTTTGCAGGATAATTTTTAAGCTAACTCATCATTTACAAAGTATTGATCGCACATAAGCGAGCAGTAAGACTAATTGAGATATTTAGTGGCAGTCAATTTGCAGGTACATCTTCAGACTGTTGCGCATTTTAACGGCGCCTCAACCGTGCACCAACAGCCTTACCGCAGTGGTAACACTGGTTCCCATCAGATCACTTGAAGTTAAGTGAAATAGGGCTCGGCTATCTCTGGGATAGGTGATCATTCAGTCTGCTGAGTGCTGTTGGCAAGCGGAGTGCACTCAACCCTAGTGAGGCAAACTGGGCAGCTACTTGACTGAGAAGTAGTGGCTCGGGTCTCGTAAACTGACGTAAGTTTGGGAGACCAATGTGCTAATGCTGACCACATGCCCCTCCATATCTGCATCCAGTGACGGTGTGGTCTGAGGATGACACAGTGGCCGGTGGTACCAATGGGCCTTCATGGCCTGTTTGAGCGTAGTAAGTGTTAGCAGTGTAAGTGAAATTATTTCTACTGATGACTGAGGACAGTGTATTGAACAATGTAACATCATTATTTACTTCAATTATGGGCTATTAGTTTTAACTATTATGAGTACTATATTTTCAAGCTGGTTAGTTCCTCCAAGTGTGAGTGGCACAAGCAGGTCATTACTGTTTATTTTCCCCTGGGCAGCAGGTCGGCCATTGAAGCATGGACGTGTGGAAGCGAAACTGACGCTCCACGCGGACAAGTGCAGTTCACGTCTTGGTGCAGCTATGATTGTGCAAAAAACATGAGGTAGTGAATTGTCTGATTTGGTTAGAGAAGACTTTTTGTTAAATGGCTCAAATGGCTCTGAGCGCAATGGGACATCGGAGGTCATCAGTCGGCTAGAACGTAGAACTACTTAAACCTAACTAACCTAAGGACATTACACACATCCATGCCCGAGGCAGGATTCGAACCTGCGACCGTAGCTGTCGCGTGGTTCCAGACCGAAGCGCCTAGAATCGCTCGGCCACACCGGCCGGAGAATATTTGTTACTTGCAGAGAAAAAACAACTAACACACTGAAGTTGATACATGTTGTGGTACAAATTATACGTTGTCATGCAATAAATCTATTGCTATATTCATACCATCAGTCATTACAGAACTAGGCTAACCCATCGTAAATCCTGCTCTTCATACCATATTTTGGCGGTATATCAGACAATAATTATGAATTATGTGGAAGTGTCCACTCATGAAGACAATGATAACGCTCATTTACACTTAATTTGCGTCATCAGTCCCTTGCGTACAATCAAAGTAGTGTTCCTGAGGACGGAGTGTAACTAGGAGGCATCTTAGGAACAGATTACATACGTAGTTGGAGTAATATCCTATCTCCACCAAATAGTTCGTCCCAAATACACTCCTGGAAATTGAAATAAGAACACCGTGAATTCATTGTCCCAGGAAGGGGAAACTTTATTCACACATTCCTGGGGTCAGATACATCACATGATCACACTGACAGAACCACAGGCACATAGACACAGGCAACAGAGCATGCACAATGTCGGCACTAGTACAGTGTATATCCACCTTTCGCAGCAATGCAGGCTGCTATTCTCCCATGGAGACGATCGTAGAGATGCTGGATGTAGTCCTGTGGAACGGCTTGCCATGCCATTTCCACCTGGCGCCTCAGTTGGACCAGCGTTCGTGCTGGACGTGCAGACCGCGTGAGACGACGCTTCATCCAGTCCCAAACATGCTCAATGGGGGACAGATCCGGAGATCTTGCTGGCCAGGGTAGTTGACTTACACCTTCTAGAGCACGTTGGGTGGCACGGGATACATGCGGACGTGCATTGTCCTGTTGGAACAGCAAGTTCCCTTGCCGGTCTAGGAATGGTAGAACGATGGGTTCGATGACGGTTTGGATATACCGTGCACTATTCAGTGTCCCCTCGACGATCACCAGTGGTGTACGGCCAGTGTAGGAGATCGCTCCCCACACCATGATGCCGGGTGTTGGCCCTGTGTGCCTCGGTCGTATGCAGTCCTGATTGTGGCGCTCACCTGCGCGGCGCCAAACACGCATACGACCATCATTGGCACCAAGGCAGAAGCGACTCTCATCGCTGAAGACGACACGTCTCCATTCGTCCCTCCATTCACGCCTGTCGCGACACCACTGGAGGCGGGCTGCACGATGTTGGGGCGGGAGCGGAAGACGGCCTAACGGTGTGCGGGACCGTAGCCCAGCTTCATGGAGACGGTTGCGAATGGTCCTCGCCGATACCCTAGGAGCAACAGTGTCCCTAATTTGCTGGGAAGTGGCGGTGCGGTCCCCTACGGCACTGCGTAGGATCCTACGGTCTTGGCGTCCATCCGTGCGTCGCTGCGGTCCGGTCCCAGGTCGACGGGCACGTGCACCTTCCGCCGACCACTGGCGGCAACATCGATGTACTGTGGAGACCTCACGCCCCACGTGTTGAGCAATTCGGCGGTACGTCCACCCGGCCTCCCGCATGCCCACTATACGCCCTCGCTCAAAGTCCGTCAACTGCACATACGGTTCACGTCCACGCTGTCGCGGCATGCTACCAGTGTTAAAGACTGCGATGGAGCTCCGTATGCCACGGCAAACTGGCTGACACTGACGGCGGCGGTGCACAAATGCTGCGCAGCTAGCGCCATTCGACGGCCAACACCGCGGTTCCTGGTGTGTCCGCTGTGCCGTGCGTGTGATCATTGCTTGTACAGCCCTCTCGCAGTGTCCGGAGCAAGTATGGTGGGTCTGACACACCGGTGTCAATGTGTTCTTTTTTCCATTTCCAGGAGTGTACATCTCACGTAATGACGAAAATTAAAAAATTCGAAAAATTTGAACTTACGTGATTCTTTACTAGCAGTCATTCGTCTCACGGTATGTTTGTGAATGGAGTAAGGAAGTGGGGGGTGAAGGGTGGGAGGGAGGCTTCAGATAGTTACAGCAAGGCCACACGTCGTAAGATAGGTTGTGAATAACAAGCATTGGTACAGCACCATGTTATCGACATTGATAATGGCAAGATATCGGTGCAAGGGACTTCAAAACTTTCGAGGTTGTTGTAATTTCATGTTTGAAGTCAGATAACAAATGACAACAGAAAGACTTTTTCATGTGATATACTTAGAAATTAACAGTGTCCGGATTTTTTCTTTACTTGTATAGCCGAACGTTTCTTCTTGCCAAAGTTAATTATTCTGCATCAAGGGAAAGTACCCTACAGGTGTGAGTTTGCAAGCATCAAAATATGTGACATAAACGGCCGAATATTTGACTGACTTATCTTAGAAGCTTAACATTTTAACACCATGAAAAGACAATAAACTGCAACATATGACATAAATTTAGACTCGGTAATTATATCCATTCCTGAGAAAAAAATGTCATCTAATTAGAAATGTTTTTTCGGTGAAATAATCACAGAATCACAGTTTTCGTATTTTTGCTTTGTTTGTTGTTTGAAATTCTGCCTCTTTTCGAATTTCATGATTCTAGGTGAACGTGAAGTACCCGTAGATTTCGATGAGTTAGTTTGCGGGTGGCAAACTACGTGATATAAACAGCCTTATTCTTCGACTGCATCGATTTAATAGCATAACTGTTTAGACCGACAAGCGCGGTATCCCTAAATGTGTGACATAAATTTCAACTTGATTCATCTACCCATACCTAAGAAAAAGCGTTTTCAACAGTCGGACAGATAGACAGACAAACGAACAACAATTTGACCCTATACGGGTTCCTTTTTAATGATCGAGATACAGAATCCTAAAAAATAGATATTCCACGTTATGTGAGCACTTTGTTAGGTATTAAAACTCATTTTGATTCACTCTCCCTCCCATTTATATTTTACTACGTCAAAGCTTCTATAGCATTCATTGCGAGTGATGCAAATTGCAGTGTGCGATATGTGGAAAGCGTTATTAAAATATGACGAGTGATGATTTGTTAATCTGCCAAAGCCTGGTTGAAACTGCCCCGGGGACCCGAGGGAAATGTAACATGTGGAGTTGATATCGCCGGTGTATTTTAATGACGTCAGCTGTTACATGGCGATGACGTGAGGAGCTCTGGAGGCGGGTATTGTGACCGGAGTTAGCAGGATGCGAAGTCTCTCGGACAGTAGTTCAGGGTGATTCTGGCACACTTTGGGTAATGTAGAGGGCACTGTAGTGATGGCAAAGTAACCACGTCCGAGTCAGAGTTCCTGTTAGGCGGACCAGTACTGTCTCTATACACTGGTGCACCAAACAATTATGTCCACCTAATTAATAACATGTTAGTCAACCTGTGGAACGAAATGCAGCAGCTGTTCCTCTTGACATGGATTTGGTAAGCCCTTGGTAAGTTTCTAGAGGTGTGTCACACCTGTGCATACAAGTCACGAAATTGCCGTAAATTACGGACCGTAGGTTTCTGTGCCGCGGAGGTGACAACGGTAGCATCCAAGAAGTGCGTCATTGGATTCAAACCAGGGAAATTAGGTAGCCACGGAATCAACATCAGCATTTCGTCACACACCTCAAACCATTATATCAAAATTCCGACCTAGTGATAAAGACGTTTTCCTTCGGAAAGATACCATCGCCAACGGGGAAGACAACAATAATGAACAGATGAAGGTGCCCCACAAAAAAATGTTCACGTAGTCCATGTAGACTCGCAATGGGAACTTTTTCGAAGAAGAGAAATTTATTAACATCGAATATAGATTTCAGTGGCAGGAAGTCTATTCTGAAAGTATTTGCATCAAGTGAAGTCATGTGTAGAAGTGAAGCATGGATGATAGACAGTGCAGACAAAAAGAGAATAGAAGTTTTTGAAATGTTGTGGTACAAATGAATGCTGATTAGATGGGTAGATCACGTAACTAATGAGGTGGTACTGAACAGAAGTGGGGAGAAAAGAAATTTGTGGCACAACGTGACTAGAGGATGGAATCAGTTGGTGGCACACTTTCTGTGACACCAGGGGATCACCAGTTTAGTACTGGAGGGAATTGTGCGGAACAAAAATAATAGAGGGAGACCAAGAGATGAATACAGTAAGCAGATCCAGAAAAATGTAAGTTGCAGTAGTAACTCGGAGGTGAAGAGGCTTGGACAGGATACAGTAGCGTGGAGAGCTCCATCAAACCAGTATTTGAACGGAAGACCACAACAACAACAGTCCATAGCTGTCATGGTGCTTTGGCTTACTACTACAGGTCCAATGGATTCCCGCGTGAAAGGCCCATATCTGGATAATAATGGCCCCATCCCTATAAGTTCTTGGAGTCGTGCCGAGTTTCGGTCAACATTCGCCTGGATAACTGCGTATCTAGGCACGACTTCGAGTCACAAGAAACGTGGTTCATTCGACGAGGCAACATGTTTCTTCTCATAAAGATCTAATCATGATATCACGCCGTCTGCGATCGATGCATCAACTGTAGGAGACATAGGGGTCGAATGCTGCTGAACCCAACAATGTGCACTCTCCAACAACGTACGCTCTCCAACAACGTACGGTCTCCAACAATGTGCACTCTCAACAGTTGTTCCAAAACTCTTCTGCCAGCACCAGAAGTCTGCTCTGCCATGAGGCCTACCACACACTGCTAAATGTCCTGATTTTCAGACGGGGCAGATTTCGATGATGATGTTTGGTTTGTGGGGCACTCAACTGCATGGTCATCAGCGCCCATACAAAGTCCCAATTGTTTTCAAAGTCCCATTTTTTACACTGTCCAATCTTGCCACTGTCAGGAATGATGATGAAATGATGAGGAAATACAAATACCCAGTACCTGGGTTGAGGAAATCCCCAACCTGGCTGCGGATTGAATCTGGGACCCCGTGATCCAGAGGCAGCAATGCTAGCTAGTAGACCATGGCTGTGGACCGGGCAGCTTTCGACCTCCACGTTCCGTACACGTCCAGTACTGCCCTTCAAACACTATCTATAGATGCTCATGTCTGTAACACGAAAACAATCGACTAGAAACTTCATTTTCGGGATGCTCTTTTCCAGGGTCCAGATCATAGCAACCTGCCCCTTGTGAAAGTTCTTTTGGCATTGATTTTTCTTCCTGTTTGTGATCCGCATCGTCGCTACAATTATTTCCCATTCGCCCCTATTCCATTTATGTACTATCCCACGGGCAGCATCGTGTCTTGTGGTGGACAGTAGTAATTTTTCTGCTCACAGTGTGGGTTTCCCGTTCTACATGCCTAGAAACGTCACCTACGTTCAAACAACGTACAGGAACGCAGCCGATGACGTCTTCCACAACTGACAAGATTTCAGCACGTGAAACGAAAGATCGCTGTGGAAGGTCTAGGCCGACGAAGAACCCCAATGATGACCAACGCCAGGAGCTGTCGATGCTGAGTATTACTTACCAGCTGGTGAGGACGTGATAGTAAGTCGGCCCATCTGTTGTTTGACCAGAAAGACACTATGATTTCAAGTCTAATTTAGAAGATACAAGGTTTTAAAAAGTTCCATATTTTGAGAGATGGTAGTATGGACTAAACCAGACTAAAATGTCTAATATTCATGGCCTATAAAACATGTAACATAAGAGCTATAAGCACTTGCCATCTGAGTTACTGTGTAACACATCTCTTCTACTGCCCAGAGCTTTCCATAGTAGAGACTTGGCAGTATGGTTTCAAACAGGAAAGGGTTTACCAGTGAACACAGACTAAAATGCTTACATTAACAGCCAACTAATTCAGGCTGCCCTTCAGCAAAATCAAAAGCAGTACTTGTTTGTCTTCATTGCTGTGAAACACATCTCTTCTACAGAAGTAAGTGCTGATACTTCTTAAGGAGTGCTCATGTTTGCTTTAAGTGTAAAAGAGCTGAGCATTATCAGTATCTTCATGAGTGGACACTTCCCCATAATTCATAATTATTGCCTGACATACTCCGAAAATAAGGCATTAAGAGCAGGATTTACGATGGGTTACCCTAGTTATGTAATGACTGATGGTTTGAATATAGCAATAGATTTATTGCATAACAACATTAACTGAAATGAAATTAAACACAGTATAGCGTATATGATGTCAAATATCTGTTTTCCAACAAGGCAGAGTTTGCTTAGCAATGCGAAAATCAAAACGTATGGGAGTAACTTGACAGTGTTCTATTCCAAATGGTTCAAATGGCTCTGAGCACTATGCGACATAACTTCTGAGGTCATCAGTCGCCTAGAACTTAGAACTAATTAAACCTAACTAACATAAGGACATCACACACATCCATGCCCAAGTATTCCGTTCAAGTACTGTGAGTGGGACGATATCTGAGGGTGTACCTCACTACCGCGCCACAGTGAGTGAGCACCTGGCCGAATTGTTCTACTGTGAAATGTCCTAACATGTTGTTCTTATGGTCTTCAGTCTTGAGAGTGGTTTGATGCAGCTCTCCATGCTACTCTATCCCATGTAAGCTTCTTCTTCTCCCAGTACCAACTGCAACTCATATCCTTCTGAATCTGCTTAATGTATTCATCTCTTGGTGTCTCTCTACGACTTTTACCCTCCACGCTGCCCTACAATGCTAAATTTGTGATCCCTCGATGCCTCAGAACGTGTCCTACCAACCGATCACTTCTTCTAATCAAGTTGTGCCACAAACTCCTCTTCTCCATAATTCCAATCCATAACTTCTCATTAGTTACATGATCTTCCCATCTAATCTTCAGCATTCTTCTGTAGCACCACATTTCGAAAGCTTCTGTTATCTTCTTGTCCAAACTATGTATCGTCCATGTTTCTCTTCCATACATGGCTACACTCCATACAAATACTTTCAGCAATGACTTCCTGACATTTAAATCTATATTCAATGTTAACAAATTTTTCTTCTTCAGAAACGCTTTCCTTGCCACTGCCAGAGTGTATTTGATATCCTCTCTACTTCGACCATCATCAGATACTTTCCTCTCCAAATAGCAAAACTCATCTACTGCTTTAAGTGTCTCATTTCCTAATCTAATTCCCTCAGCATCACCCGACTTAATTCGACTACATTCCATTATCCTCGTTCTGCTTTTGTTGATGTTCATATTATACCCTCCTATCAGGACACTGTCCATTCCGTTCGACTGCTCTTCCAAATCCTTTGCCGTCTGTGACAGAATTGCAATGTCATCGGCGAACTTCAAAGTTTTTAATTCTTCTCCAAGGATTTTTATACCTACCCCGAATTTTTCTTTTGTTTCCTTTACTGCTTGCTCAATATACAGATTGAATAACATCGGGGATCGGCTACAACCCTGTCTCACTCCCTTCCCAACCACTGCTTCCCTTTCATGTCCCTCGACTCTTATAACTGCCACCTGCTTTCTGTACAAATTGTAAATAGTCTTTCGCTCCCTGTATTTTACCCCTGCCACCTTCAGAATTTGAAAGAGAGTATTCCAGTCAACAGAAAAAAATGGTTCAAATGGCTCTGAGCACTATGGGACTCAACTTCTGAGGTCATAAGTCGCCTAGAACTTAGAACTAATTAAACCTAACTAACCTAAGGACATCACACACATCCATGCCCGAGGCAGGATTCGAACCTGCGACCGTAGCGGTCTCGCGGTTCCAGACTGCAGCGCCTAGAGCCGCACGGCCACTTCGGCCGCCTCCAGTCAACATTGTCAAAAGCTTTCTCTTACAAATGCTGGAAACGTAAGTTTGCCTTCCTTCTAAGATAAGTCATTGGTTCAGTATTGCCTCACGTGTTCCAGTATTTCTACGGAATCCAAACTGATCTTCGCCGAGGTCGGCTTCTACCAGTTTTTCCATTTGTCTGTAAAGAATTCGCGTTAGTATTTTGCAGCTGTGACTTATTAAACTGATAGTTCGGTAATTTTCACATCTGTCAACACCTGCTTTCTTTGGGATTGGAATTATTATATTCTTCTTGAAGTCTGAGGGTATTTCGTCTGCCTCATACATCTTGCTCACCAGATGGTAGAGTTTTGTCAGGAATGGGTGTCCCAAGGCAGTCAGTAGTTCTAATGGAATGTTGTCTACTCCCGGGGCCTTGTTTCGACTCAGGTCTTTCAGTGCTCTGTCAAACTCTTCACGCAGTATCGTATCTCTAATTTCATCTTCATCTACATCTTCTTCAATTTCGATAATATTGTCCTCAAGTACATCGTCCTTGTATAGACCCTCTATAAACTTCTTCCACCTTTCTGCTTTCCCTTCTTTGCTTAGAAGTGGGTTTCCATCTGAGCTTTTGATGTTCATGGAAGTGGTTCTCTTTTCTCCAAAAGTCTCTTTAATTATCCTGTAGGCAGTATCTATCTTACCTCTCGTGATATATGCCTATGCATTCGTTCATTTGTCCTCTAGCCAACCCTGCTTAGCAATTTTGCACTTCCTGTCGATCTCATTTTCGGGACGTTTGTATTCCTTTTTGCCTGCTTCATTTTCTGCATTTTTATATTTTCTCCTTTCATCAGTTAAATTCAATATTTCTTCTGTTACCCAAGGAACATAGGATGGATAAATGATAGGAGACCTGGACGGGTGAACCCAGTTTGAGCACATCACTTTTTCTTAAGAAATTACTAATTATAATGGGCCCTGTTAACTTGTTCCATATGGTGCAAGTAGCGTCCTGTGCAACAGCCATCCATGCTGCATTCACCTAGTTCAAAGTTCATCTCTGACGGTTGGCATTAGTGCTGCACCCGTCGTTTCACCATATCCCACATACTTCCGATTGGTGACAAATATGGTGACCTAGAGGGCCAACGCAAAAGGTTGACATCCTGTGACACCAATAACGTACGTGTTCGTGCGGCAACACGTGGTCGGGGATTCTCTTGCCGTGAAATGGTGTCTGGGGTGTTGTGCAGAAAGGGTAAGGCTACGGCTCATAGGATGTTATTCGCGTAGGTCACACTGGACATGCACCAACTTTGGATTGTGGTGGTACCCAATAGCACCCTCATACCATTATGCCTTGAATTAACGCTGTACGTCTTGAGTGAATGCCGTCACTGTGATGCCGCTCCCCCCGTCTAGGCGAACCAAAATGCGTCCAATATTTTCAAACAGACAGAACCTGGATTCGTCCGTAAACACTATCTGATGCCACAGTGACATCAATCCAAGCACCACTGCCGTCCAGCATGGTTCTTCACACTGTTGACCTTGAAGCCACACGCCACATGGCATTGTAATATACATGTCCTGTGAAAATGAACGTCCTATCTATAGTAGTTCAAGGTGTTCTGTGCTTTCTGAACGTGGATATGTTTAGGAAGTCTTGAGTCCATTCACAAATCTGGTCCGATACTCGGTAAACTCGAACTTTCTTCACTAAACGACAGTGCGGAACTATATGGAAGCGTGCTTGAAGTCAAGGAGTCAAGGAATTGAGCGCCGGTGTCTACGGCGTTGTTGATCTCATAGATAGACAGTTGGTTTTTGCGGCCAGACAAATAACCTTACTACCAAGCGCTGCGTCTGCTTCATAGGCTCCTCAGAGCACAAGTCCCATAGCCCTTCCCTTCAGAGATCAGTCAACTTTTTTCTCATCGTACTCAAAACAGAAGTTCTCACTTACTTGGTGCGCTATGTGCAGTCGTTCATAAAAGAAAAACCTTGGTAAAGTCCTCCCTCTGTTGCTGCTGACCGCGCCTCTGCAGCAAGCTGCTCTGTACTCTGCGGGCACTTCGGTGCACTGTTGGTTTTAAGAGAAAGGTGGACACTTCATTCTGACTCTCTCATGACGTTTCCTGAAAATCAATATATATTCCAGCTTTACCTTCTGCCCAACAGCAAAACCAGTTGTGCTATCCTCTATCATCTACGTTTCTGTACTTTTCCTTTCTCTATCAAACAATCAAATTGCTATTCCCTTATTTGCATTATTACCGTTTTATCACGTTCCCCTTTGTCACCCACTTCCACCCATTTCTCTCATGCCAGTTCCTACCAGCACTTATAGTTTAAACCTCCCTTTCCGTAATTTATAGCGAAGAGAGTTGTACCATAACACTCTTTTCAGACCAGCCTCCAACCAGACCTGTAACGGAACTTTGATATATTTTCTTACTAGCTGAGAAACCCTCCGGTGTTAGGCCTCTTTTTTGTATCTGTGTGTCCACGGCCGTACCACCCAGCATCTGAAGTTGTGCTCAATGTTTATGACGTCACATCTCCTGAATTATGTATCGTACAATGATATAGTATGATGGGTGCATTCAGCGGCATATGTTGATACTGCCTGCGAAATTTATTGCGATTAGTTATTAGCGAAGAAGTAATCAGTTTAAACGTCGCATTTCATTGTTTGCCACTTCTTATCTCCTAAACTACGTGCCATATGATGACATAATACCGCACTTTAATTCAGTGGTACATGTATATACGGTCTATTAAAATGTGTCTCGAATACAGTTAGTAATAAAGAAGTAATAAATTATGATATCATGCCTCATGCGGTACATTTACTGCATTGAGAGCGGAAAATTAGTGAGCCATATACATTTTTCCTTTCATTATTTTGTTTGCGTTGTCAGCGAGAAAAAAATTAACAAGGACTTGATATTATGTGTAATATCTGTTGTTAATCACCAAGTGGTTGCATTCTCAAATACTGGATTGAAATCTGGGAATTCACAAGACGCGGGCTACGTTCTGTTTGCAGCCTCCCTCTTGTCCCCTCACGCCCCCGCCATCGATAGATATGTGGTTCTTACCACCACAGCGATTGCCCCCTGTGAAGGTATATGTGTACCAAGTTTGGTAGAAATCGAGAGAAGATTCATTTTTATAATAGGTATGGACTCCAATTTTAAATTATGACACTTAATTTTTATAGGTTGTAGAAGTCTTTTCCTGAAATTACTAACGTCACTCCCAAGTATTAAAGGTTTTCCAAGTCTGAAAACATTTTACAAGGTGCAGAATGGTCATGTGTCCAAGACAAATTTTCTATTGACCCTCAAACGCTTTGCAATAGAGAAAACTCTTCTCAAAACCGTATTTCATCTTCCAACTGTTACGTTATTGCTCTACTGCGCACAAAAAAATCAGTGAGCAAATTAAAATTGCGTAGAAACGTTATGAAAAACTAGTTACAAATTAAATAAATTTCATTTTGAAATACAAGCTATTGGAGATTAACGCGAATTTCATTTCCAAGACAGGTAAATTTGTTAAGACATTAAAGAAACTAAGTTCATTTACAAGTACCACACCTTCCATTGTGAAATACATTCTATTTACAGAAGAAATTTACGTTGTTCCCAAACTGCAATATCTTCTAAACTTTTGAGGCTAATTAAGGCCATAGAACCATGGTCTTTTCTGATTGTACTTCTGAGCGAAAAGCGGATCTAGTAGTTGAGGCAGAAGGTCTTTGTTAACCCTTCCTTTTGAGTTCCTGTTGTGATATTTCCATAACAGTTCACATACCCTAACACATATTTATTTAAAATCAATACGTTTTAATAAAACGAAAATTTAGTATAAAAATTTTCATCCCTCGTATCACCCCCTTACAGGATGAATTTCCAAAAAACATTGAAACACGATTTTTTTTAATTTCTAACAATGAAGCCAAATACAAACTGTAAGAGATGCACATCTGAAAATGATTTATTAGTACGTCAGTAATGATTTAGCTTGAAAATAAACTTTCATCTACTAATTTCTTCTGTCAGTGGTTGAATTTCTCAATAAGCTGTGAGTGTAATTTTTTTTCTTTTCTTTTTTTTTATCAGATCGATAAACCAGACATACATTTTCGTAGTTATACCTTCAAAATTGCATTAATAGCAATATATTTTCAAAAAACTTTTCATCCCCTACTTCACTCTCTTAGGAATGGAATGTCGAATAGTATGCCTGCTGTTTTAAGATCAACTTTTATCCTTAGCGGTTTCGGGTGGCAATGAGGAATCAGTCGGTCAGTGAGAACATTTCCTTTTATGTATTGAGATACAGCACTTTACTCTCCACAAAATCCTGTAACTGATGAATTAACAATTATTTTCATAATCAGTTTATTATATTATACAACATCTAAATGTGTGTAATGCGAAATGTCTAAAAATACTGTAAAAATCTACTTCTTGTCTAACAACAACAAAAACTGTATTATTTGTAGAAACATTCGCGCTATCGTTCTTTTGTAATCAGAGCGTACGACATCAGATCTAAACCTCAACTTACGCTTTGACGTGCGCAGTTCTTCATCTGATTTTAAAATCAGTCACTAGACTACAGTGCCAACCAAAGTACATCATGTATTCCTAAGTACATTATCCTCCAGGTACAACCATTCCCCTATGTATTGTCGTATTTCAGTGTCATTTATTAACGTACAAAACTGCCCTTAAGAACTCGAGAATCACGGCCTCCAGCGAAAACGTATCCCCGTACAAAATTCAGCATTTTCCAAGAAAAAGGTAGTGTTTTACAAACTACACAACGTTTAGTTTACGTATTGAATAATAACATTGTAGTTTTAACTGGGTTCAAATAATAAAAATATTTCACTCCTTGCCCTGTTCCCTCTCCTTATCCCAGTTTTTTTATCCACTTTCGTCTGCACCCTCTCCTATCCCCTCAATGCAATACTGTCATTCTCACCCTGTTTACGTATGGTGCATTACCTAACGAAACTACAGTGGCTGTCCTCTCGGGACTTGGGTTATTGGCTTAATATTGTCAGCATTTATTTCGTGACATTGGTAATAGAGAGTACTACTCAAAAGTTGAGATATTTCATTATTTGGTAAACTTTTCTGGTAGCTACAGTAGCACCATAAGCCTATCAAGACGCTTCTTCTCATACCTAATACCTCCCCTCCTCCTTCACGCATTTCTGCTTTCAGTGCGTTCGTAAAGGAGCACAGATGATTCTTTCATATATAACGGTAGATACTACAGCACTGTATGTTATTGATTCTAATCAGTATATCTGTTCACCCTACATCTACTTCCTCCAGACCTCAAATTAATCAAGTGATTTATTGATGTGGCTTTGTTAATAGAGACTATTTTCTTTATAGCTTTTTCCTCATACTACTTCTATCTTTTCCCAAAATAATTTTTCCTGTGCCTTTAACGTTAATACAATCATAAAATTATGCGACCCCGTGGCATGAATTGTAAGTTAGCTTTTGAAACGTCAGCCAGCCATCATCTGAGCACCAATTTAGGGATTGTAGTTATGTGACACAGTACTACATGTTAACGCATTTTACGTGGTATTTAAAATTGATTTCAATGTTTTTAAATACCTTTAATCATAATTTCATGTGCACGTTGGGTGTGCAATTTCATAGCAATTATGTTTCATATGGAAGATGTTCTTATGAAGGGTTACAGCTGGAAGTTATGTATTCATTTTAACGACCCAATAAGGTCGTAATATAAGACATGCTGACAGCTGCCGTCATTAAATTTCAGTAAGACTCAGGGGCATGATGGAATCCGTATTAAATTCTGCACCAAATTTTTAGCTGAATTGTTCCGTCTTTTAACTATAATACGCAGAACATCACTCAAACAAAAAGCTGTGCCCAGTGGTTGGAAGAGAGGACGGGTCACACACATCTACAAAAAGTGCTGCAGAAGTGATCCATTAAACCGGCGTCCAGCTTTCTTCACGTACAGTTGTTGTAGAATCTTATACCTTATTCCTGGTTGAAATACACGAGCAGAGTGACCTCACTCGTGCCAACCAGTATGATAACCGAATGCATCGATGACCTAAACGCCAAGTTGGGGTTTCCTCACACGATACCATGAAGAACATGGGTCAGAGCAGTCAGATATACGCAGTGCTGCTCAGCTTCCGAGAGGCACTAGACTCAGCCCCACGCATACGCCTGTTATCGAAAGCATGATCATATGGGGTATCGGAGAGAATTTGTGAATGGATTGAGGATGTCTTGGTGACGAGGAAACAGCACGCGAGCTTGGACGTGCAGCCATCTAAAGGGTTCAGAAGGAACTTCAGTGTTCCCCCGGAAACAGTGTTGGTATCCTTGCTGTTCATGCTGTATATTAATGATAATAATGACCTTGAGGACAATTTTAATACTAACATCAGCCTTTTCGTGGATAATGTAGCTGCCTGTAACCAAGTAGAAGGTAGCCGGACAACGTTGTCATTGTGGGCAAAGTGGCTTCTGGCCACTTTGCGTACTGGGAATAAGTAAAACCAGAGCTCGAAATAAAGGCTCAGCAGGGATACTTACAATAAGTCCTTACAAAAGTGACCTCAAAGCAGTAAATATAGAATGAGAAGAAAAACAAAGGAAAAAGAAGGAAAAATGGAAAGCAGCCGACGAAAAGAAACGCAGTAAAATGACAATTGCGAAGAGCAGGAAACACAACCCTGGAAGAACTCCTTTTGACGGTAACGCTGACACACAGTGCGTCTACCGGAAAGAAAAGTTTTCAGATACAAGGCCAGAAGAACAATGGATTTAGTGACAGTTTTGGCTGCACTGGGCTCTCGATGTCTGTTCAGGTATTGAGGTACACAGTTTGACTTTTTTTTTTGCGAAAAGGGTAATTCGAGTCACGTGTCACAATAAAATACATATTTAGTTCTATGTTAAAGCAGTTTATTATAATTTATTCTTGAGTTCAAAACTAAGCTGACACACATGTCGGGCAGAGTGATTATTTTGCCACTTCGTGAAAAATGTACTTAATGTGACCATAAGATGATTAAACCTAAAACTAAACTGCGCTCGAACAGGCCTTGGAAGGCCCCACAGTACCGACCGGCCTCCGTGTTACCCTCAGATCACAGGCGTCACTGGAAGCACATATGGAGGGGCATGTTGTCAGCACTGCGTTCTCGCGGCCGTATGTCAGTTTCCGAGACCGGAGCCGCTACTTCCGAATCAAGTAGCTCCTCAGTTTGCCTCACAACGTCTGAGTGCACCCCGCTAGCGAACAGCGCTCCGCAGAGGAGATGGTCCCCCATCCAAATGGTTCAAATGGCTCTGAGCACTATGGAACTTAACATCTATGGTCATCAGTCCCCTAGAACTTAGAACTACTTAAACCTAACTAACCTAAGGACAGCACACAACACCCAGCCATCACGAAGCAGAGAAAATCTCTGACCCCGCCGGGAATCGAACCCGGAAACCCGGGCGTGGGAAGCGAGAACGCTACCGCACGACCACGAGATGCGGGCTCCCCCATCCAAGTGCTAAGCCAGTCCGACAGCGCTTATCTTCGGTGATCTGACGGAAACCGGTGTTACCACTGCGGCAAAGCCGTTGGCATAACGTGGTTATACTATTCGATATCATACTTCAATTGCTGTAAATTATAATCACTCATCTTTATGCATTTCTGTATATTACACAAAAAGAAAAACCTTCATGTCGATGAGAAAAGGTCGATTTCGCGTTAATTGTTGCTTCATCGTTTATGCGATAGTTTCCTGTCTCCACTTATTATCCAACTTTTTAACCGCCCTCGAAGTACTTCATAGTCCCTATCAAAAATAACCGATCGTATAGTTACCTGTAACACAAACATACATACTAAGACAAGAAAAAAAAAAAAACGCATTACTTTTGCCCATATACAACCAGTTATTCGGTTTCACATTGGTTCATAGAATGTTACATGTGCTCCTGAGGCATATCGTGTCAAATTCTGTCCAATTGCGCATTGTATCGTCAAAATCCTGCCCTTAATGCTCAGAAAGTTCTCAGTTGAGGAGAGATCCGGCGACCTTTCTGGCCAAGGTACAGTTTGACCAGCACGAGGACAAGCAGTAGAAAGTGTTCCTGTCGGTGGAATGGCGTTATCTTCCTAGAATGTAAGACTAGGGCGTCTTAAAATGAAGTGCAACAAGTTTAGACAAGAAGAGAATAGAAGCTTCCGAAATGTGATGCTACAGAAGAATGCTGAAGATTAGATGGGTAGATCACATAACTAATGAGATATTGAGTAGGATTCGGGAGAAGAGAAATTTGTGGCACAACTTGAGTAGAAGAAGAGATCGGTTGGTAGGACATATTCTGAGATATCAAGGGATCACTAACTTAGAATTGGATGTGAGTGCGGAGGGTAACAATCGTAGAGGGAGATCAAGAGATGAATACACTGAACAGATTTAGAAGGATGTAGGTTGTAGTAGGTACTGGGAGATAAAGAAGGTTGCACAGCATAGAGTAGCATTGAGAGCTGCATCAAACCAGTCTCCGGACTGAAAACCACAACAACAAACTTATCTCAGCCTCTTGAAAATGCAAATATGACACTGAACACCAGTCAGTTACTCATACAGAGTTAGCATTTGTAGATGTACAACATTTCTTCCGAAGTTTTAGGAGTCTTTGATTATGTGTTCTGTCGGTAAAAACTGTTAGTGTTAACTGTCGCTCTATCGTTCAGACGGATTTTCGTATCCTCAGTCATTATCCAACATTTTTAATCGCCGTCTAAGGTGTTTCATAACAATTGCTGCAGATAACCGATTGTACACGAGGCATGTCCGGAAAGCCGGAAAGTAAGTACCATTTTCGTTTTGGAAAATAACTCATAAAATTTTTTTTCTTCAAAACAAAATTTATTTTTGCGTGAAAGACTATACATGGTCGCGACTATAGTCCAGACACTTTTCAAAGCGGGAAACCAACTTTTCTGTGCCCTCTTCGTAGACAGACACCATCAGTGAAGACAGGCACTGCTGATTATCGGTTTTTTCATCGTAGTCTGCTTGTTGAGTCCCTTTACAGAGGTGAAACCGTCGCAGTTCGAAACAAAAAGCGTGGAACGCTCAGTTACGGCACTTTGTTGCTCCATAACAACTCACGTCCCCATTCTGCTGTTGTCATTCAGAGCCTTCTTCGGCAAATCGGTTCGAAATAGTTCGATCACCTACTGTTTAATCGCAATCTCACACCTGACTGCCACTTGTTCTTCAACTTCACTGCGCTTTAACAGCGATGACGACGAAAAAACACCGTGTTCAGCAGAGGCGGTCTTCGCAAGCCGCATATTTCAATGAAGAGGGTATAGAAAAGCTGCTTTCCCGCTATAAGAAATATCTGAGCAATTGTGGAAACCATATAGAAATATAGTTTAAGAAATGCTCTTCCTTCCAAAAATAAATTTTGGGTTGACAAAATTGTCTTTACGATATTTTTTTCCTGAACGGTATTTACTTTCTGGTTGTGCCGGAACTTACTTGTTACAAATACGTATAATACTTTCTAGTCTTTACGTACAGATCTTTCCGCGAAGGATCGGTTGCACGTGATTGCTAAGTATGGTGCTATTGTATCATCATACTCTGAAAGGAAACTGGCTCGTATACCATCCGGATCGAAACCTCACCTTTATTAAGTCATTAAAGCTGCTTCATATACCAAGGGTATCTACTAACTTACTCATGTTGGCAGTTTTTGATTAGAGTTCAGGAAAATTTACGTCGTCTTCTTTGGTGAAGGATTACAGAAACCTGCTTTGCCAGCACTGTTATCCGTAGCTACACCATTTTATAGCACGATGAGGGTATTGTTTGTGTCTTGGCATTAGTGTACTTTACATACGACCGGAATCTCTTTGGATTTCCCGCCACATTTCGACAGAGTTCTCAAGCGACAGAGCTTAGTTTAGAAGGAAACCAACTACTGCCTGCGTTACATATAGAAGCACGTCCGGAATGTACAGTTATCGCCGCGTCAGACTGCGGTACTGCTGGAAGAAAAGTCGTCCGCAGCGGCGAACAGAGAGATACATATTCAAGGATAAGCGGGGCGGATGGATGGCGGGGGCGGCGCAGGCGGAGGTGGCTGCCGCCCCAGGGAGATCCAGCCGCCCCACCCAGTCGATACCCCGGCGCTCGTCTGCACCGGAGATCACACTGGCTGCAGCGCCAGCCCAGGGTCCCTCTAGCTTTGGATACCGCGGCCTGAGGGAAAAAAAATATGTGGCAGTACTGGAAAATCGAACCCGAGTCTTCCACATGGCAGCATGCCGTGCTATCGAGTAAGCTACGGAGGTGGACGATGTTTAAAATATACAAACCTAAAAATTCAATACTGGGTTTATCTCATCATGAAACCGTTACTTCCAAAAACCCTGTCGTAATATAGTTCTTATTTTTCGACTTTTTCCTAAAAGTGCAAAATGTAGTACAAAACCATCAAAAACGGTATCTAACCTTTAGAGGTAAGCTATAAATTAGAAATTTCAGTAGCATGATCCATTCAAAATTCAGAAACTGTACTAGCTCTATAGATAATAATTGTAATATTGTATGGTAGGTAGTTTGGAAAGTCTCAGGGTCAGAGAAAGTTGACTACGAATAGTTTCATTCCAAAATCTCTACAGGCTGTAGTTACACATTCAGAAAAGAAGGGAAACAAGAACCGACACACTATGATGGAATCGTCCAAATGGGATGGAAATCTGAACATGTGATGTGTATCCAAATTGAGCAACTCCGTATTTCGTTGGTTCATTGTAACACTATTTGTTCATTGTAAATCTAAAGTTCTATAATTTTTTGCTTTAAAATTTTCTCATATTGGAACTATATTTTCTGTGTATGTAAAGTAAAGTCTGCTGTAATGGAGGCTGAAGTTACTTGCATTCATGTGAGCAATGTATGTAAAATACTATGTAAATTGTTTATTATGTTAAATAATTTCCTGATGACATTTTAAATATTAAAATATTTGTGTGTACAAACTGTTGATGCTGACGTAAGTATGACGATTGTAAGATATGATCACACTTAGGAACAATGTAACAAACAGGTGTTAAGTTAAAGATAGTGTGATTTTGTTTGAAACGAAAGTGGCTCTCGGTAGTGGGAAAGATGCCAAGGGGGGAATTGGCGCGCTACCTAGAGCATGCGTGTGAAACATGTCACACAGTCTGTAGGCAGCAGTGATTGAGGCAACACCCTTGCGGAGCAGGAGAAGCTTTGCCAGCAAATTTGCACAAAATTGCCTCGGCTGAATGCAAACGGCTTACAGCATACCTGCGACTTGTTGGGCCACTGTATGTAAAATTGAACGACGCCAAGATGAGAAATTGAACCCTTACGGCAAGATACTTGCAGGCCATACTGTGGGTACAGTAGCCGTCATAACTGTTCACCTCACCCAAGCCGACATCCACCAGATAAGATTTAATTGTATTTTACTTTTGTACAGCGTGAACCATTAATTTAAATTGTGTTTTATTAATCGTTCAGGAATTTTAAAGGAACTGGTTTACCCTGTTATTCCTTCCTAATCACACACCTACATAGGATGGTTTCTTCCCGATATTTGATTATTCCGAGTATCCTTTTTTACAGACTTATGAAGTCCCATGTTAATATAAACAAGCACCATTTAATTTACTTTTCTGTAAATAATGAGAAAGTTTTCTTGACTATTGCAAAGTGTTATATTAAAAGTTTGCTTACGTAAAATTCAGTCAGAGTGAAGAAAAGTTACTAGAATCTATTAAACGACTGTACAGAGTTTGTTCAGGGAATAATAGCTTTCGAAAGTAAATTCCAGTAATTAAGAAGTTTTCTTGAAGTGAAATGTTCAATAGAAAAAGTGTGATTTAGTATCTAAGTATTTTAGTATTTAAATTTGTTGCTTATGGGAAGTGCTTCTCTAAAGGTCCTCCATGGCCAATTGTTCTTAGCTTCCTTGAAGTTATGTACTGAGCTTTTTCTCTCTCAAAAACGTAATGTACAAGGCTGTAGTCAAACATTGTTTACATTGAGTAACATTTAATTGAAGAAGCAATTTCAACAGTAGCAAGAAAGTAGGCAAAATCAATATTTCTGCTTTGCCAATACTTCACTCTTTCATTGCCTGGATAGAATGGCGACCATTAGTACACGTGTGAAACCACTAAATTAACTTGGGACTGAGTTGTCCTAGCTTTAATATAATACTATTCGTAATGCGTTTCTATCCAACGGCTGGTAAGATCTTAATAGAAGAATTTAATAGTCTGATTTACTTTCCATTCCATTTGGATCCTGCTCCCATGAACCATGGACCTTGCCGTTGGTGGGGAGGTTTGCGTGCCTCAGCGATACAGATGGCCGTACCGTACGTGCAACCACAACGGAGGGGTGTCTAGTGAGAGGCCAGACAAACGTTTGATTCCTGGAGAGGGGCATCAGCCTTTTCAGTAGTTGCAGTGGCAACAGTCTGGATGATAGACTGATCTGACCTTCTAACACTAACCAAAACGGCCTTGCTGTGCTGGTACTGCGAACGGCTGAAAGCAAGGGGAAACTACAGCCGTAATTTTTCCCGACGGCATGCAGCTTTACTGTATGGTTAAATGATGATGGTGTCCTCTTGGGTAAAATATTCCAGAGGTAAAATAGTCCCCCATTCGGATCTCCGGGCGGGGACTACTCAAGAGGACGTCGTTATCAGGAGAAAGAAAACTGGCGTTCTACGGATCGGAGCGTGGAATGTCACATCCCTTAATCGGGCAGGTAGGTTAGAGAATTTAAAAATGGAAATGGATAGGTTGACGTTAGATATAGTGGGAATTAGTGAAGTTCGGTGACAGCAGGAAGAAGACTTTTGGTCAGGTGAATACAGGGTTATAAATACAAAATCAAATAGGGGTAATGCAGAAGTAGGTTTAATAATGAATAAAAAAATAGGATTGCGGGTAAGCTACGACCAACAACATAGTGAACGCATTATTGTGGCCAGGATAGACACGAAGCCCATGCCTACTACAGTAGTACAAGTTTATATGCCAACTAGCTCTGCAGATGATGAAGAAATTGATGAAATGTACGATGAGATAAAAGAAATTATTCAGGTAGTGAAGGAAGACGAAAATTTAATAGTCATGGGTGACTGGAATTCGAGAGTAGGAAAAGGGAGAGAAGGAAACATTGCGTGAATTTGGAATGGGGGAGAGAAATGAAAGAGGAAGCCGTCTGGTAGAATTTTGCACAGAGCATAACTTAATCATAACTGACACTTGGTTCAAGAATCATAAAAGAAGGTTGTATACATGGAAGAATCCTGGAGATACTAGAAGGTATCAGATAGATTATATAATGGTATGACATTTAGGAACCAATTTTGAAATGTAATACATTTCCAGGGGCAGATGTGGACTCTGACCACAATCTATTGGTTATGAACTGTAGATTAAAACTGAAGATACTGCAAAAAGGTGGGAATTTAAGGAGATAGGACCTGGATAAACTGACTAAACCAGAGGTTGTACAGAGTTTGAGGGAGAGCATAAGGCAACAATTGGCAGGAATGGGGGAAAGAAATACAGTGGAAGAGGAATGGGTAGCTCTGAGAGATGAAGTAGTGAAGGCAGCAGAGGATCAAGTAGGTAAAAAGACGAGGGCTAGTAGAAATCCTTGGGTAACAGAAGAAATATTGAATTTAATTGGTGAAAGGAGAAAATATAAAAACGCAGTAAATGAAGCAGGCAAAAAGGAATACAAACGTCTCAAAAATGAGATCGACAGTAAGTGCAAAATGGCTAAGCAGGGATGGCTAGAGGACAACTGTAAGGATGTAGAGGCATATATCGCTAGGGGTAAGATAGATACTGCCTACAGGAAAATTAATGAGACCTTTGGAGAAAAGAGAGCCACTTGTATGAATATCAAGAGCGTTGATGGAACCCAATTCTAAGCAAAGAAGGGAAAGCAGAAAGGTGGAAGGAGTATATAGAGGGTCTATACAAGGGCGATGTACTTGAGGACAATATTATGGAAATGGAACAGGATGTAGATGAAATGGGAGATACGATACTGCGTGAAGAGTTTCACAGAGCACTGAAAGACCTGGGTCGAAACAAGGCCCGGGAGTAGACCACATTCCATTGGAACTACTGACGGCCATGGGAGAGGCAGTCCTGACAAAACTCTACCATCTGATTATCAAGATGTATGAGACAGGCGTAATACCCTCAGACTTCATGAAGAATATTATAGTTCCAGTCCCAAAGAAAGCAGGTGTTGACACATGTGAAAATTACCGAACTACCAGTTTAATAAGTCACAGCTGCAAAATACTAACGCGAATTCTTCACAGACGAATGGAAAAACTGGTAGAAGCCGACCTCGGGGAAGATCAGTTTGGATTCCGCAGAAATATTGGAACACGTGAGGCAATACTGACCCTACGACTTATCTTAGAAAATAGATTAAGGAAAGGCAAGCAACATTTCTAGCATTTGTAGACTTAGAGAAAGCTTTTGACAATGTTGACTGGAATACTCTCTTTCAAATTCTAAAGGTGGTAGGGGTAAAATACAGGGAGCGAAAGGCTATTTACAATTTATAGCGAAACCAGATGACAGTTATAAGAGTCGAGGGGCATGAAAGGGAAGCAGTGGTTGGGAAGGGAGTGAGACAGGGTTGTAGCCTCTCCTCGATGTTATTCAATCTGTATATTGAGCAAGCAGTAAAGGAAACAAAAGAAAAATTCGGAGTAGGTATTAAAGTCCATGGAGAAGAAATAAAAACGTTGAGGTTCGCCGATGACATTGTAATTCTGTCAGCAAAGGACTTGGAAGAGCAGTTGAACGGAATGGACAGTGTCTTGAAAGGAGGATATAAGATGAACATCAACAAAAGCAAAACGAGGATAATTGAATGTAGTCTAATTAAGTCGGGTGATGCTGAGGAAATTAGATTAGGGAATGAGACACTTAAAGTAATAAAAGAAGTGTTGCTATTTGGGGAGCAAAATAACCGATGATGGTCGAAGTAGAGAGGATATAAAATGTAGACTGGCAATGGCAAGGAAAGCGGTTCTGAAGAAGAGAAATTTGTTAACATCGAGTATAGATTTAAGCATCAGGAAGTCGTTTCTGAAAGTATTTGTATGGAGTGTAGCCATGTATGGAAGTGAAACATGGACGATAAATAGTTTGGATAAGAAGAGAATAGAAGCTTTTGAAATGTGGTGCTACAGAATAATGCTGAAGATTAGATGGGTAGATCACATAACTAATGAGTAGATATTGAATGGAATTGGGGAGAAGAGGAGTTTGTGGCACAACTTGACAAGAAGGAGAGCCCGGTTGGTATGACATGTTCTGAGGCATCAAGGGATCACAAATTTAGCATTGGAGGGCAGCGTGGAGGGTAAAAATCGTAGAGTTAGACTAAGAGATGAATACACTAAGCAGTTTCAGAAGGATGTAGGTTGCAGTAAGTACTGGGCGATGATGAAGCTTGCACAGGATAGAGTAGCATGAAGAGCTGCATCAAACCAGTCTCAGGACTCAAGACAACAACAACCCATTTGGATAATTCCTTCATAGTCCGTCTTTTTTTGTTGTCTTAGATTGTGCAAATACATATTGTCTGTGCCTTATTACCTTAAACAAATCGAGCTATGAATGGGTGTTTACCACTCCGCAATGGGAAGAGCTATAATATGGCACGACTAGCTCTTCGATGTTACAAGACTATAGATTTTGCTAGACTGAATATAGAGACTTTCAAATTTTATCTTATTCTAAGGGCTACAAAAATTTAATTTTCAAAAGAAATTTCCTATTTTAAAGTGACATACTTTGACCTGCTTCAAAGCTCCGCTATGACGTCAAGTTTTTTTTTATTTTGGGTAAAAATTTTCAGTTATTATTTCACAAACATTCACTGGACATAAGGCTAACATCCAGACGACTGTCTTTGTAGTCCCATAACACGGCGAACATGTTTCAGTTACTGTTTGCACAGCTGTTGCTGTGAGTGTGCCAAAGTTGCAACAACTTGTTGGTGGTATGTAGGTGCAATCAGCCACAAAATGCTTGATGTTATTTTTTTATAGACGGGCATTACCGTATTCTAATTGCTACAATTCATCGTCGAACAGCTTGCATATTTTGGTCAAATAGCATTTTAATTTTTTATATTTCACATTTACAAAGGTATAATAACGATGGTTGAAAAGAGTGTGTCAGAAATCTCCATTACATAATAATTGCACTAAGTAACGATAACAATAAATCCAACTTGAGGCTATTCTTTGCATTGTGTAAGATTGAAAATAAATAACCATTCAGATATTGATAGTAACAATCTGAGGGCGAAACATGGAAGCGCGATTCTGAGGATTGTTGTGAGAGGAGGTCTGTCTGGGAGAGCAAAATTTCAGTAGTGTTGGTCAAGAGTTCGGAGATAGAAGATGTATCACGCTGCCCTCACGTCGGTGATGGCAGACATACCACACTCAAGGCCTGATTTCATTTATATGGCTTAACTACGCTTGACGATGGAATTAGAGGTAAAATTCGCAAGCATAGCGTAACGCGTAGCTGCTGGGTTAGGCTTGTGATTTTTAGTCCGAGTTTGCAATAATCCCATGTTTTGCTTGTCAGTTAAGGAAGCCTCCTTATCCTCGAAATAATAATAATTATTCTCCACATCTTATTCATATATATGCTGTGGTTATTAAATGTTAATGTAATTTAGAAATTGAACTAATTTATTAATCTGGCACTAACGCATTATCTCTACTTTGGTCATTGTCAGGCATTTCGCCATTGTTAATACTTGTCACACTATTATTGGTCATTGTGATTTTCAAAGTTTTTAAATAGACTCAATTTAGGAAATTCCTTCTTACGAGTTATTTATTAGATAACAGGACCCAAGAAAACTCCTTTTTATTTAATTCATTCTTAGTAATAATAAGCTTTAGCCGCTGCTGCTGCATGCTGCTGCGAATTGCTGTAAGCCACGTCGAAAAAGGCAGTCATCTATAGAGGTGAATGCAAAATAGAGGTACTGACTCACCACAACATGTCATGTACTCTAATCCAGAAAAATTCCGTTGCACAAGTCAGATTCTGAATCAGTTGTAAAGTCTTATTCAAATACGCAGTCAGATAGCTTAGGTATTCATTGTTACAGGTTCATTTATTCCTGTAGTTTTTCATATTCAAACACGAAGTCAGATAGGATATACAAATGTAAGATTTAAGTTTTTCATGTAACGATCTGTTGAGGGTTTAAATAACAGTGAACCTGACACTCATGCAACACGCACAGTGTTATGCAGGCTATATTCCGATTACTGATACCTCTGGTTGCTAATCGAGTCCATTTTCACAGACGAACATAGGCATTGTTTGTTGTAGGTACGTTAAATGGTTCAGCTAGAGAGTTGTATAAGAATGCAAATTCAGTGAAATACGCGCCTGGAGCATTTATTTTCACAGTTTTCTCCAACGAATCATATTCATGTAGTTGTTTGTGTTGTCACACATCCACACATCATTTTCCATTATTGTACGTTTTCGTTAATCCACAAACAAAATTACGAAACCACACCACTTCCTTTGTCTCAGATATAACATATGGAACAAATAAAGAGTGATTACAACAATACATGGGTGTCAAAGATACTGTAATTGTGATACATTACATAGAGATGGCATTTCGAAAAAAAGGCACATAGTACTGTTCTATTAAGTTGAAAATTTGTTTTACATTCATTCTAGGACCTTAAATGCCGAGACGTAGATGGAATGTAGTGAATTATAAAATTACAGACGCGTTCCATGGGACGGTAGACAAATAAATGTGGTTAAGAAGATATGTAAAAGCCTCATGTGGAATGTGCGATTTGAACGATGGTGACGATAGTACGTTAAGATTTATTAGCATATAGTCTGATAAACTTTGTTAACTGTAATAGGTACATAAAATACTCTAATATCTGTTTCATGATCTGCAAATGGGCGAGGAAGTGCTATTGTGCAATGTGGACAGTAGTGGACAGTACCTCAAGGAAGTTTTCAAGAAAGGAGTATGAGCCAATTCGGTCTGCTCATTAAGACTATAGTCAGGGTATCGGTTTGTGTGTGTATGTGTGTGTGTGTGTGTGTGTGTGTGTGTGTGTGTGTGTGTGTGTTTGTGTGTGTGTGTGTGCTGTGTGTATTTGTATTTCTTTTGACAGATTAATAGTGACCTTTTCTTAAGCTAGGTGTACAATTTTCATGTAGTTCTCACTGAATGGCTTTCTTCAGCAATTTGGACTGCAAAATAAGGCAGATGAGTTTATGTTGCCAAGTCTAAAAGCGTCAAGGTATGCTTCACAATTAACCTCAGAACTTCTGGCTGTCTGACGAATTCTCAGTTTTAGGAAGCCTTGGATAGATTAACATGACGGATTACTTTTTGTTGTATATATCAGCCTCGACAGCGCTAATGGAACCAACCTTTAACTAGGCTTCAGCCCAAATAATTGAGCCTTCATCAGAAGATATACCTGAATTTATAATTTGTCTAAGAGGGCGTGGCCTAGAAATAAAACTAAAACAACCTAGACCATGCCCTCTTAGACAAATTATAAATTCAGGTATATCTTCTGAAGAAGGCTCAATTATTTGGGCTGAAACCTAGGTAAAGGCTCGTTTCATTACCACAGTCGAGGCTGTTTCTTATATATTTGATTATCACTATTGCTGACTGGGCTGCAATGTTGAAAGTACAAAAAGTTTTTGTTGTAATTTACTTTTAGTAGAGAAGCTGATTTCAATATCCTTCTTTCTAAATAAGTTTGATATATAGTGTGACAATGGGAATATGAATAGGTTTGGCTTCTGTGGGAGATGAATTTGTTTTGGAGTGAATGTTGAGTGAATTTTCTGTTCTGTGGTTCGTTGCTGCCGTACATCACCAACAATATGTATCACAGAACAGCTATGGTCTCGTAACGTGCCCTCATTTGACAAAAGTGCATCACGTGGAGTTGTTGGATGAATGGACAAGTACGTGGAGTCTTCCACATTCTCCCTACCCCACCTCCCCAAACTCACAAAAAAGTCACATATGGTGAGATCAGGGGACTTTTCTTACAGCTGCCCCAGAGGCAGTGCACTGAACTGTTGAAAAATGGAATTATTGATTTGTTCTCGCAATTTTGTAATAAACGAGCTAACTAGGAATCGCATGAACTGGCAACTTACAAAGGTCAACTCTTAACTTAGTTGAGTGCGAATTCACTTCTAGGTTCTGTCTTCATTAATTTAGAAGCTGTAGCTATAGGCATAAGAATGAATCTTTTTGAAACTGTCTGTAATCTGAATTTCTTAATTCTTATTCGTAACTGCCAAGTATAATCATAACAAATGATACCAGCACTTGTTTTATTACTTGACAGTTCTCACTTACTTGACAGTTCTCACCGGTTGAAATGTGTGTGTCTGCACGCTCCCACTCAATATATACAATTAATCACAGAAGCTAGGACCACGCCCTCCATATTTACATAAGTACTACAAGCTCAAAATTGTTTCCCGACAACGTGAAAACGAAGTACAGTGGCATCTTGGACAACAATAACAATTTATATACTTTCTCTCTGGCAGTCCGTCTTTTTTTTAAATACATGTAATGCAGGTATTCAAAACAATGCTTTCGGGTTGAAGAACGATTAATAGTTTCAAACTCTATCCGTCTGCATCAGAAAAAAGTGAATTATGTCGGTAAATGTAATTACAGTGAAATATGCGAGGAATTTAAATACTGCTCTATCAGGAGATTTCGGAGCAAATGTATATTACCGGTGGGTGTGCAGGCTGTACTGATAAAACGCATTTCAATATCGGCTCCCAACTCAGATAATAATGCACAGTAATTATATCCAAAGACCAGTTTACGATACATCTGCTCATTAATCGTCGATGACACACGAATGCAACCGACATTTCTATTAACATAAACATTGAAATTTACGTGACAGGACGTTCTGAGATTTAATGCTTTCCTGTATATAAAATGTAGCGAATGGCGACCACGTTTATGTTTCAACGCAGACATTACAGAATAGCAAACATGAAAAGTTATGCCCAATATTTCAGAGCACTGGATTATTTTAGTATCTTATCTGCCTGATGTGAACATTGTATGAACTTTTTAGAACAAGAGTGGAATCAGATAAAAAACAGGGGTTGCTGGCCAAAGGAATATGAAGCAATGATATATTCTGCAATCACTTTTTTTAAGATGTAGAATCTCATTTTAATTTGCAAGATCAATGAAAATACTTACATATGCTTTTAAAATAAACTTATATAAATTTCAGCAATTAGACCATAAAACCTAGTAGAAGGACTTGGGAAAGAGCAACGCATCACAAACAAATGTGTAATAACTTGTAGGTCAGCCACATACTGAAGCAAAAGTATTTGAATCGCCAAAACTGAAAATGCGATGGTTAAGAATTGTTCGACAGGAGCTCTAAAGCAACAACAGTTTTTATACTGTTGCATTATGCGCATCTACGTCTACATCTACATTTATACTCTGCAAGCCACCCAACGGTGTGTGGCGGAGGGCACTTTACGTGCCACTGCCATTACCTACCTTTCCTGTTCCAGTCGCGTATGGTTCGCGGGAAGAACGACTGTCTGAAAGCCTCCGTGCGCGCTCTAATCTCTCTAATTTTACATTCGTGATCTCCTCGGGAGGTATAAGTAGGGGGAAGCAATATATTCGATACCTCATCCAGAAATGCACCCTCTCGAAACCTGGCGAGCAAGCTACACCGCGATGCAGAGCGCCTCTCTTGCAGAGTCTGCCACTTGAGTTTGTTAAACATCTTCGTAACGCTATCACGGTTACCAAATAACCCTGTGACGAAACGCGCCGCTCTTCTTTGGATCTTCTCTGTCTCCTCCGTCAACCCGATCTGGTACGGATCCCACACTGATGAGCAATACTCAAGTATAGGTCGAACGAGTGTTTTTTAAGCCACCTCCTTTGTTGATGGACTACATTTTCTAAGGACTCTCCCAATGAATCCCAACCTGGTACCCGCCTTACCAACAATTAATTTTATATGATCATTCCACTTCAAATCGTTCCGCACGCATACTCCCAGATATTTTACAGAAGTAACTGCTACCAGTGTTTGTTCCGCTATCATATAATCATACAATAAAGGATCCTTCTTTCTATGTATTCGCAATACATTACATTTGTCTATGTTAAGGGTCAGTTGCCACTCCCTGCACCAAGTGCCTATCCGCTGCAGATCTTCCTGCATTTCGCTACAATTAATGTTGCCTAAATTTTTATGATTTTTTTCGGTGGACCATCTAAGCTGTTCAGACATAATTAGACGCATTACTCTTGTGTCAGGAAAATTCGTATGGAATGAAATCTCAGGTCATGCACTCAGCCAGGTAGGAAAATTTGTGTACGTTGGCTAACTCGACCCTGTGATAGCTCTGCGTCGTGAACATATGCCGGCATGAGCAGAGTATGTAATCATGACCTGCAAATGTAAATCATGCGTGAAGCAAATTAATGAGGGATTAATATTGGTAGCCATTATGCAGAGTAGCTTACCAGATAAACATCCATAAATACATGGACCAATTGTTTTGTCTCGGCTAATCTCATTCGTGCGACGTGATTAGGCACCCTTTCGCATCATTAATTATTCATAGCTTCCAGATCCAGAATATATCAACTGCTTACGCGTCGCCTGTTTCTGAACCTGTTCTTTCGTTAGGAACTGACATTCTGCACCCGGATTGGCGGATGCGGAGTTGATTGGATTCTGAAATACCGCTAAAACAGATGCACTTTATTAATTTCATGGTTACTGAAGAGTAATATTGGCTTCAAAATGCCCCACCTCTCTCTCTCTCTCTCTCTCTCTCTCTCTCTCTCACTCTCTCTCTCTCTCTCTCTCTCTCCCTCTCTCAGTATGTTCCTGTCTCTTTTCCAATCTCATCCGTTTCTTCCATCTAACTTTCGTATTGACTTTTCCAGCTGTGGTAAGTGATTTAGGTACATGCTCATACAACATTTGCAGCTACTATTGATCACGTATGAAGCTAAGCTGTGAGTGTCACGTCTTCTTTCAGATGGATTAATATACGGTATACGATCAAAAGTCTAAGTATGGGAGTCGACATACATGACGACTTGTTCTCTGCTTGGGACACTTTCAGTTGTATGTCTGATAGTCTGTGGAGCCTATTCCTCAACATGAGCAGAAATTGCAGAAGGTAGTTATGATGAACACTTGTATATGCAGCAAAGTAGACGTACTAGCTCATCTGACAGATCTGCCATTGGGTTTGGGTCGGGAGACTGGGCAGGCCAGTTCAGTGTAGGAATGTTATTGTCCACATACCACTGCCTGACTTATGTCGATTTACGACAGGTTCCATAGTTACATTTATACAGTCACCGTTTCCAAACTGTTCCTCCACAGTAAGCAACAAGCAATACTGTAAAATGTGATCACATCCTTCCGCATTCAGAGTTTTCTAAAGTCCAATAAGGGGACCATACCCAAACCACGTAAAACGCCCCTATACCGTAAGTAACCGGCCGCTGTGGCCGAGCGGTTCTAGGCGTTTCAGTCCGTAACCACGCGGCTGCTACGGTCACAGGTTCGAATCCTGCCTTGGTCATGGATGTGTGTGATGTCCTTAGTTTACTTAGGTTTAAATAGTCCTAAGTCTAGGGACTCATGACCTCAGATGTTAAGTCCTACAGTGCTTAGAGGCATTTGAACCAGTTTTTTATACCGTAAATCCATCTCGTCCGCACTTTAGTGCTGCTACCACACATTGCAACCGAGGTCTTGGGGTAGCATCTTTGATCACCAGTCAAAACATCTTCAATCCCGGTTAAAGTCTCGCCACTGCTTAAATGTTTAATAAAACCCACCGGCCAAGGCATAAGAAGACACCCTCGTTCTGACGAAGGCATGGTCAAAGACGGCGGAGGCATGGACAGACGTTCATGGTACTCTCATTCCCTTGAGCTGGCTGCCCCTGAAGGTGGAACTCTTAGCAATGATGAAAGGCATGAGGATGCAGCAGGCATTAAAGACACATAAGCTGTATCCAAGGAACATGTGGCCTCACATTGAAAAAGTGTCATAAGGACCTCTCCGTTTCCAAAAGATTCTGGACTAGTCCCCCGTTCGGGTCTTCTGGAGGGGTCAGCGAATAGAGAGATGACCATTAGAAAGAAATTGAATAACCAACGAAAGGGTAAAGCTCTACAAGTCAGCGCGTGTATTGTCAGAAGTCTAAACGTGGAAGGGAAGCTAGAAAATCTGGAAAGGAAAAATGGTAAGGTTCAATCTGGATACAAATGGCGTGAGAGAAGTGAAATTTGAAGTCGACAAGGATTTCTGGTCAGACGAGTATAAGGTAATATCAACAGAAACAGGAAATGATGTTACGGGAGTTGGAAGGAGGATTAAGAGTGAGTTACTTTGAACAGGTAGGTGATAGTGTTGTTCTCATCAGAATCGGCAGCAAACTAATTTAGGTACACGTACGCAAGCAGAAGCCGAAGAAATAGAGAAAGTATTTGAGGATACTGAACAGGTAGTTGACTCCGTAAAGGGAGACGAAAATCTAATAGTCATTGGTGATTTGAATGCGGTTGTAAGGCAGGGAGTGCAAGAAAGCACTACGGGAGCATACGGGCTTGGTAGTAGGAAGACTAATTGAATTCAGCAATAAATATCAATTACTAATAGCGAATACTATGTTCAAGAATCACAAGAGGAAGAAGTATGCTTGGAAAAGACCGTTAGATACGGGAAGATTTCAGTTAGATTACATCATGGCCAGACAAAGTTTCCAAAATCTGATACTGGATTATAAGGCTTACCCAGGAGGAGATATAGACTCAATTGAAGAGTAGCCTGAAGTTTGAGAGAGTAGCCAGAAAGAGTCAATGTCCAAAAAAGTGGGATACGAAAGCACCTAGGAAGTTATCTGACGCTATAGATACTGCGATAATGAATAATTCTGTAGGAAATTCAGTTGAAGAGTAATGGGATCCAAAAAAGGGCAATGACAGAGGTTTGGAAGAAAAACGTAGGTTCAAGGAAGGTAATTACCAAGAAACCATGGATAACAGAAGAAATACTTCAGTTGATCGATAGAGAAAGGAAGTAGAGAGAAATTCAGGAATACAGAAATACAAGTTACCTAAGAACAACATGAATAGAAAATGCATGAAAAGTGTAAGGAAACCGAAAACGAAGTGATTGTCGGAAGAACTGATTCAATGTATAGAAAAGTAAAACACCTTCGGCGAAATTAAAAGCAAGGGCGGTAGCATGTTCCGATGTTAAATGCAGAGGAGAGAACGTATATGTGGATATTGTACAATGAGGGCGTCTACGAGGAGGGAAACTTACCTAATGACGCGAAAGAAGGAGAAACAAGAGTCGATAGAGAAAAGACAGGAGATCCACAACTAGGATCAGAATTTAAAAGTGCTTTTGACGAATTAAGATCAAATAAGGCGCAAAGGATAGATAACCTTACATCGGACTTTCTAAAATCATGGGAGAAGTGGCAACAAAATGATTATTTGCGGTGGTGTACAGATGTATGAGACTGGCGACATACCATCAGGCTTGCGGTAAAACACCGCCCAAAGTTTGATTTTATCTTGATAAGAGGCAGGTGTGCACTGTGGCATTCATTCTGAAAAACATTAACAAAGCATGTGTTGCCACTCTGATGTTTTTTTATTAAGATAAGGCACTATCATTCCCGCTTCGGTAGGCCAGGCTTGAAACTAGTTGCCCAATATAAAAACTACAACTGTTGACAAAATCGTTAATATACGCTTTAAAGAATTCAATAAAAGTGCTACTTTCCTGTCAACAATGAATAAATATAAAATGGTGCGAAATGTTCGAAGTCCTGAATGGAGTCTTGATGGGGTAAGCTCTATCGAGAGGCAGGTAATATACAAGACGCACAAGAACAAAGAGGGAACAATAAGAGTGGAAACCAAGAACAAAGAATACGGATTAAAAAAGGTGTAAGGCAGGTGTGTAGTCATTCACCCCTACTGTTCAATCTATACGCTGAAGAAGCAAGGACGGAAATAAAAGAAAGACTCAAGAGTTCAGGGAGAAACGATTTGTACGACAAGATCCGCTGATGACATAGCTATTCTCAGTGAAAGGGAAGAAGAATTACAGAATCTGATGAATGAAATGGCCAGTCTAATAAGTAAGAATATGAACTTGGGGTGAATCGAAAAAAGACGAAAATAACGAGTAGTGGCAGAAATGAGAACAGGGGGAAACTTAATATTAGAAGTGGGATTACGAAGTAGACGAAGTTAAGGAATTCAGATACATAGGCAGCAAAATATCCCATGACGGACGGACCAAGGTGGGCATAAAAAACGAACTAGCACTGGCAAAAAGGATTATTCTGGCGAAGAGAAATCTGCTAATATCAAACGCAGGTGTTAATTTGACGAAAATACACTCCTGGAAATGGAAAAAAGAACACATTGACACCGGTGTGTCAGCCCCACCATACTTGCTCCGGACACTGCGAGAGGACTGTACAAGCAATGATCACACGCACGGCACAGCGGACACACCAGAAACCGCGGTGTTGGCCGTCGAATGGCGCTAGCTGCGCAGCATTTGTGCACCGCCGCCGTCAGTGTCAGCCAGTTTGCCGTAGCATACGGAGCTCCATCGCAGTCTCTAACACTGGTAGCATGCCGCGACAGCGTGGACGTGAACCGTATGTGCAGTTGACGGACTTTGAGCGAGGGCGTATAGTGGGCATGCGGGAGGCCGGGTGGACGTACCGCCGAATTGCTCAACACGTGGGGCGTGAGGTCTCCACAGTACATCGATGTTGTCGCCAGTGGTCGGCGGAAGGTGGACGTGCCCGTCGACCTGGGACCGGACCGCAGCGACGCACGGATGCACGCCAAGACCGTAGGATCCTACGCAGTGCCGTAGGGGACCGCACCGCCACTTCCCAGCAAATTAGGGACACTGTTGCTCCTGGGGTATCGGCGAGGACCATTCGCAACCGTCTCCATGAAGCTGGGCTACGGTCCCGCACACCGTTAGGCCGTCTTCCGCTCACGCCCCAACATCGTGCAGCCCGCCTCCAGTGGTGTCGCGACAGGCGTGAATGGAGGGACGAATGGAGACGTGTCGTCTTCAGCGATGAGAGTCGCTTCTGCCTTGGTGCCAATGATGGTCGTATGCGTGTTTGGCGCCGTGCAGGTGAGCGCCACAATCAGGACTGCATACGACCGAGGCACACAGGGCCAACACCCGGCATCATGGTGTGGGGAGCGATCTCCTACACTGGCCGTACACCACTGGTGATCGTCGAGGGGACACTGAATAGTGCACGGTACATCCAAACCGTCATCGAACCCATCGTTCTACCATTCCTAGACCGGCAAGGGAACTTGCTGTTCCAACAGGACAATGCACGTCCGCATGTATCCCGTGCCACCCAACGTGCTCTAGAAGGTGTAAGTCAACTACCCTGGCCAGCAAGATCTCCGGATCTGTCCCCCATTGAGCATGTTTCGGACTGGATGAAGCGTCGTCTCACGCGGTCTGCACGTCCAGCACTAACGCTGGTCCAACTTATAACACTCCCTTCTGCTACTACTGTACCATAACCTCAATGCTAGAAGCAGATTGTGACATAAAACAATTTTGTAAAAGCAACTATGGCACAAAGCAACAGAGCAGTGTTACCCTCTGAGAGGAATTTTGTTAATTTGACCGTGTTGTTCCTAACGGAGGTGGCTTATCGGAAATGAAAGTAAGAATTACGTAAATATTGGAATAGTGACAAACAAAATTTTGCCTAGCTATACTATTCCTAGAATAAGGGAAACGGTCGCCAGCCTAATTAGGCAAGAGAAAGATTAACATTCTCGTTTATGAAAGTAGGTATAAGTAACTATAATGGGCAACACAACAAACACAACCTAGATTTAGCAACTCTCGAGTGTAATGAACTCTGACACAGAAATGTTTTAAGATTGAAGCTAACAACTGGAGCAGCACAAAAACAAAAAAGAACTATTTGCAAAATTATAACACGTACAGAAAAACACTATCACTTTCAGGGTTTACACAAACTGAATGGTCTTTATACTGATAATATGCACACAAGAGAGATAAACACTTAGTGATCATGAACATATAATTTCCTACTATGCAATTTTCTACTGTTACTACCGTAAAACATAAAATTAACATTAATGTAAGATACTGACCCACTTTCTGATATTAACAATAGGCAGTAGTGTGATTATTTACTAAGCAAAACTGTATAAACCACTGTCTTGAGAAATTTTAATTTGCAGTTGGCAATAACACTTTAATAAGCAGTTTTACTAGGAAAATTATTTCAGCAAGCATCATTAACCATAACTTTCTCTTTACTATGTTCAAAGGGGCATCAATTAGAAAACTGTGTTTCAATGTACTTTCAGTAAGGACACTCGGTAATCACTTTACTTCAAACGGAGAGGACCCTGAGAGGTGTTATGATGAGGAGTAAAATCAAGGTAGGAACATAAATTCCGATATGAATTACCTTATATTTCAGCACACTAACACACCCATTAGGCTGATCCTTCACTGTACATCAATGCAGTATTCCGATACAATGATTGCGCAATGTGGTGGCAAATGCATGTTGGTAGGTGGAATTGCAGGTAGAATTGCTGGACTCT
Source organism: Schistocerca cancellata (assembly GCF_023864275.1). Taxonomy (NCBI): domain Eukaryota; kingdom Metazoa; phylum Arthropoda; class Insecta; order Orthoptera; family Acrididae; genus Schistocerca; species Schistocerca cancellata. The sequence continues at coordinate 1,157,070,864 of NC_064626.1, forward strand.
GTCATTTCTTGGTGGCGATGATAAATACAAATTCCAGAATAGTTCCAGCTCTTTATCCACCCATCCGAGGCATTGGAAAGAAGCAGGAAAAGCCTCTCTCTGAATCAGCACAATATGCACCTTTACAATGGCAGTGCACGGACTCGTAGATCGCCCCAGACTGCTGGCTCGTCTCCGACTCGTGGCTCGTCTCCGACTGACTATCAGTTCCACCTTTTCCACCTATGCCAACCATAATTTGCGCGCGCTACACATTTCCGTTCCAGAGGGGAACCACTACACCATTTACATACAAACTAACTAAGAACCCTAAGTGAGGATCAGCAATTTACATAACAGCAAACAAATACATTAAATAAAACAGAACATTTTCACATATTGACACTTCTACAAAAAATTATTCACACAAAATTACAATTACATACAATAAGTTCTGTTCCCTCCAAATGGGACAAAGAACTTTAAATTACAGATACACTACTTTACATAGAATCAAATCACGACACCAAAGTTTTTTAACAAAGAAAAGAGTACACAATTTTATGTTATCGATTTAAACACATTTACAGAAGATCAACAATGTGACATTAAATAAATCAAAAGCAAAATAAATCCATACAGCATAAGAGCTGTGGTGTTACAAACTGAGGCGCCAGGTGGAAATGGCATGGCAAGCCGTTCCACAGGACTACATCCAGCATCTCTACGATCGTCTCCATGAGAGAATAGCAGCCTGCATTGCTGCGAAAGGTGGATATACACTGTACTAGTGCCGACATTGTGCATGCTCTGTTGCCTGTGTCTATGTGCCTGTGGTTCTGTCAGTGTGATCATGTGATGTATCTGACCCCAGGAATGTGTCAATAAAGTTTCCCCTTCCTGGGACAATGAATTCACGGTGTTCTTATTTCAATTTCCAGGAGTGTATTTCTGAGCATGCACGTTTGGAGCACAGCATTGTACTGCAGTGAGACGTGGACTGTGGGAAAACAGGAATAGAACAGAATCCACGCCTTTGAGATGTGGTGCTACAAAACAATCTACATCATATAAACTCCGCTAGTCACCAAGCGCTGTGTGGCGGAGGGCGCTATTCGCGCCAAAGTCATATTTCCTCCCCTTTGTTCCACACGCAGATCGCGCGAGGAAAAAAGGACTGTCTGAAGGCCTCAGTATGAGCTTTCCCTTATCTTTAAATGGTGATTACGCGATATGAAAATTGGTGGTAATAATATATGCTCTACATCCTCGGCGAAGATCGGATTTTGGAATTTAATGAGCAGCCTCTTCCGTTTAGCGTGTCGTCCATCTGAAAGTGTGTCCCACTTCAAACTTTCTATGAGATCTGTAACGCTCTCGCGATGGCTAAATGTACCAGTGTTGCCACTCTCATTTGGACCTTCTCAGTCTCTTGAATCAGTCCCAAGTCGTAAGGGTCCCAAACAGACGAACAATACTCTAAGACTGGACGAACTAAAGTATTTTAAGCAATTTCTTTTGTTGAAGGACTGCATCGCTTCAGAATTCTACCGATAAACCGCAATCTAGAGTTCGCCTTACCCGTTACTTGTGTAATCTGATCGTTCCATTTAAGATCATTTCGAATAGTCACACCCAGATACCTGACGGATGTTACCGCTTCCAAAGACTGGGAATTTATTTTGTACTCGTACATTAATGGCGATTTTCGCTTTGTTATACGCAGTAGGTTACAGTTACTAATATTGAGAGATAACTGCCAGACATTACACTACGAATTTATTTTCGGCAAATCCTTATTGCTTTGTTCACAACTTTCGTGTGATACTACTCTCCTGTAGACTACAACATCATCGGCAAACAGTCTAATGCCGCTGTCAATACCATCAGCCGGATCGTTTATGTAAATCGTAAAACGCAGCGGACTGATTACGCTACCATGGGGCACACCAGATGTTACGCTTGTTTCTGTTGAAGTCTCCCCATTCAGGACGACGTACTGCTCCCTGTCTGTTAGAAAACTTTCTATCTAACCGCATATGTCATCGGATAGACCATACGCGCGTACTTTTTGGAGCAAGCGACAGTGTAGATCTGAGTCGAACGGCTTTCGAAAGTCGAGGAGTATGGCATCAACATGGGAACCGGTATCCAGAGCATGTTGTATATCATGCACAAAGAGGGCCAACTGTGTCTCGCATGACCGCTGTTTCCTAAAACCTTGCTGGTTTCTGCAGATGAGCTTCTCAGAGTCTAGAAAGGTCATTATGTCTGAAGACAAAATTTGTTCCATGATTCTACAACAAATCGATGTCAGTGAAATTGGCCGGTAATTATGTGCAACCGATTTTCTACCCTTTTTGTGGATTGCTATGACCTAGACCTTTTTCCACACCCATAGAACTTTCTGCTGTTCCAGTGATCTCTGATAGATGATGGATAAGAATGGTGCTATATTTGTAGCATAAATATAAAATCTTACGGGGATACCGTCTGGGCCAGATGCCTTACTGGCGTCTAAGGATCTTAACTGTTTTGCAATCCCAGATACACTTAACACTATGTCAGCCATCCTTGCGTTTTTTCGATAACTGAAAGGGGAATGGTGCTGTAGCCCTCTACCGTAAACGAGTTTCTGAAAGTTATGTTTCGAATTTCTGCCTTCTGTTTATCATCACCCGTTACATTACCCGTACTGTCAGCAAGAGGAGGTATTGAATTATTTGTAGCGTTCATAAATTTTACGCACGACGAATAAAGTCGGGGTTATAAAAGAACCTGCAGATAAAATATTGCTTTCAAATTCGTTAAAAGAATCTCTCGGTGACCTTTCGACACCTACTTTCATTTCGCATGATTTCTGTTTGTCAGCGGGGCAGTGACTACGTTTGAAACGACTGTGCAAAATTCTCTGCTTTCTCAGCAACTTCCTAATATGTTTGTTGAATCAAGGTGAATCCTTTCCCTCCTCTGTATTTTTGCTAGGCACATATTTCTCTAGCACGTGGTGGAAAATACCTTTAAATTCTGACCAAAGATGCTCAATATCTATCTGTCCCACGGTGAATGCTTGGAGCTGACTTGAAGATATTGATTAATGACACTATTTTTGAAAATGTTGAAAATGAAGTGGGTTGATGACTTAAAGAATGAGGATGTTTTCCGGAAATCGGCGAGGAAGGCAGTATATGGGATGTAGGCTGCAATTGCTACTCTGGGATGGAAAGATTAGCACAGGAGAGGAATTTGTGGCAGTCCGCATCAAACCGATCAGAAGACTGACGACAAAGAAAAAAATTCACGTGATGGCAGGTAGAGTTCTTCACGCACTCGCCAAACCCAAACCATTCCATCGGATTACCATAAGGTACAGAGTGATTCACCACTCCTAATCGGTAGTTTCCATTCATCCACTGTGCAGTGGGGTCGCTATTTACACCACCTCATACATCGCCTAGCATCGAATAGTGTCGCTTATGAGGTCCTGCTCGTCCTACTCCTCATTCTTTGTAGTTCTCTACGCGCAGTCATTGAACCAGCCGTTGCGCCTGGGTCGCTGGTAGCACCCTGGGAAGCACGAATTGGAGCCCGCTGATTTCATGCGATTTACGCAACCACTCTCCGTAATGCTCGACGGTTCCTATCCGTCACTATAGGGGTTGGTTTAGCTGTGGCTGTTTCTTCTCGTTTCCACTTTACAATAACATCACCAGCACTCAACTCGGGCAGCTTTGGAATAAATGCGATGTCCCTGATGATTTTTATTACTTATTTGACATCCAATTACTGGTCCACGTTCGTAGTCAGTGAGCTGTCCTGTCCGATCCATTTTGATGTCATTTCTTCACTACTGACTCCACCTCCTGTGACATCTGGTGGTCAGTTCCGCATTACAAGTGGGCATCTGGATATAATTGATCAGATGGTGTCCTTGAATGAGGAGCTGGCCTTAAGTGTGTTACTACAAGTGGCTGTAAGTTCAGTAGTGTAATTCAGTTGCTGCGTGACATCTCCCATTTCTAGTAAGGTAAGGTCTGAAGAACTAGAAGGCGGAATATTACATAATGGAGGCAAAGCAGCCCCTACTTTATATCGCAAGAGAACGTGTAGAGAATTCACAGTCTGGTGATTCATCAGACCATTGTGTCACGCATTCTTCAAGAATTAGCTAGCCAAAATACGAAACAGGCAACACTGCGAATATGTCTTCACCAAGCAAAAGAGTATGACAAAAGAAAGTGTTACTTCTTTATTAAACCGGTAAAAATATGACAAGGGTAAGATTCAATAAAGGTTCGTCCAGAATCATCATTGTTGTGAGTAGGCGTCTAACGAAAGCTACATGAACAAAGCACAACTGTCCACTACAGGATACTGTGTCGACGACACAGAACTTAGAAATAATGAAAGTTATAAAGTTACACGGGTTTTTAATTGCATGGTTACCGATAATCGTATAGCTCATGGACTTAGATGTTTTTTCAAACCGAGCCAGAAATAAATGAAGAGCCCTGAGCCTGCCAGAAACCTGTGTGTAATTCTACATTCCTGAGTTAAATTAAGTACCGTAGTTGTTTGATGACTTGACGGAAGGACAGAATCAAGATGCTGAGATAAGTAACATTAAACAATAACTTGAGAAAGATCTACAGATACTCGGGTAATCTATTAACAAAGGTCCTTTCTATTACCGCACACGCTATTACAGTAGATTGAAGATTTGTCCTCCCAAGGAATTAGTTCTAGCTGTCATTAGTATTTTCATAGATCTTCATACGGGGATCATTCGGGTGCGTACAAGGCAGTCATTAAAATTGAGGAGCATTTAACGTGGGACGCTTTGAAATGCTGTGTAAGGAAATTTGTCACTCTTTGTCAGAACTGCACCACAGCTAAGCCTAATCCAAACAGCGGGCGGAGTTTCTTGCATTCCAACCCAGAAGGGAATTTTGGGGATAAGCTTTTTGTCGATTATTTGAGGCCTCTGCCCAGTGCAAAATTTTTTAATAGGTGTATATTTGTTGAGGTTGACGCCTTCACTAGTTTTACATGCTTTCTCTCTTGTTTTTTGACCTCTTTTTCCGTAGTTGCACGTATACAAGTAAATTGCCGTCTTTAGCAACTCTAATGAAAGTCGTGTTCAGACCACACGCATTCAGCTTTATTGGTCAGTTTTTGTTGTTGTTAATTCCATTCTTCTTCGTCTTGCATGTGTATGTGCTGAGTATTTACATTTTCACACAGCAGTTTCACTGCACCTAACGCATTTAAACTTTCGTTCACTGCCCTCCCGTCATTTTGCGTGTCTGTTTACAGTTTCTAAAGACGGCAGTTATCCTATACAGCTTGTTTACTCGTTTTGTTTGGCTCTTTCAGAACAAAGCAATGACAACCCGAGTTACCGTCCAGCACCTCCCAAAACATTTCTTGTTTTTCGACCGCCCACAATTTTCTCATGACAATTTCAGATGTTGTTGTTGATGTGGTCTTCAGTCCTGAGACTGGTTTGATGCAGCTCTCCATGTTACTCTATCCTGTGCAACCTTCTACATATCCAAATACGAGGGCTATCCACAAAGTACATTACGTTTTGGAATTAAAAATAAATAAAGTATTGGAAATGTTTTTATTATATACAGATGAAAGCCACACTTAAAAACTACTTTTCTACATAGTTGCCATTTAAATTAAGGCACTTATCGTAGCAATGGACGAGCCTGGAAAATCCTTCGTCGTAAAATTCGCCCGCCTGCGCCTTCAACCACGTGGTTAATCAGTAACCCGGTAGAAATACGATTTTTGTGGATTTCCTGGAAAGAGGCACTACAATAAACTCTCAAAGGTGTTGCCAAACTCTGCACAACCTCAGAAGAGCAATACAAAACAAGCGCAGGGGAAAGTTGGGCTCAAAGATCTTGCTGATTCTCGACAACGCCCGGGCCCACACGGCAAATGCCACTCGTGAAGTTCTCGAATGTTTTAAGTGGGAGTTGTTTCCTCATCCGCCGTACAGTCCCGACCTGGCACCGAGCGACTTCCACTTATTCCCAGCAATGAAGAAGTGGTTGGCTATGCAGCGTTTTGAAGACGACGCACAGCTTCAAGAGGAGGTAACCACGTGGTTGAAGGCGCAGGCGGCCGAATTTTACGAAGAAGGAATTTCCAAGCTCGTCCATCGCTACGATAAGTACCTTAATTTAAATGGAAGCTACGTAGAAAAGTAGTATTGAAGCGTGGCTTTCAATTGTATATAATAAAAAAAATTCCAATACTTTATTTATTTTTAATTCCAAAACGTAATGTACTTTGTGGATAGCCCTCGTACCTTCTGCAGCCTACATCCTTCTGAATCTGCATAGTGTATTCATCTCTTGGTCTCCCTCTACGATTTTTACCCTCCACGCTACCCTCCAGTACTAAATTGGTGTTCCCTCGATGTCTCAGAACATGTCCAACCAACCGATCCCTTGTTCTAGTCAAGTTGTACCACAAGCTCCTCTATTCCCCAATTCTATTTAATACAGATTATACAGATTGAATAACATCGGGGATAGGCTACAACCCTGTCTCACTCCCTTCCCAACCACTGCTTCCCTTTCATACCCCTGCCACCTTCAGAATTTGTGAGTATTCCAGTCAACATTGTCAAAAGCTTTCTCTAAGTCTACAAATTATAGAAACGTAGGTTTGCCTTTCCTTAATCTTTCTTCTAAGGCGTAGGGTCAGTATTGCCTCACGTGTTTCAACATTTCTACGGAATCCAAACTGATGGTCCCTAGGTCGGCTTATATCAGTTTTCCATTCGTCTGCAAAGAATTCGCGTTAGTATTTTGCAACCGTGACTTATTAAACTGATAGTTCGATAATTTTCACATCTGTCAACATCTGCTTTCTTTGGGATTGGAATTATTATATTCTTCTTGAAGTCTGAGGGTATTTCGCCTGTCTCATACATCTTGCTCACCAGATGGTAGAGTTTTGTCAGAACTGGCTCTCCTAAGGCTGTCAGTAGTTCTAATGAAATGTTGTCTACCCTGGGGGCCATGTTTCGACTCAGGTCTTTCAATGCTCTGTCAAACTCTTCACTCAGTATCATATCTCCCATTTCATCTTCATCTACATTCTCTTCCATTTCCATAATATTGTCCACAAGTACATCGCCCTTGTATAGACCCTCTATATACTCCTTCCAACTTTCTGCTTTTCCATGTTTCCTTAGAACTGGGTTTCCATCAATGCTCTTGATATTTATGCAAGTGGTTCTCCTTTCTCCAAAGGTCTCTTTAATTTTCCTGTAGGCAGAATCTATCTTACCCCTAGTGAGATAAGTCTCTACATCCTTTCATTTGTCCTCTAGCCATCCCTGCTTAGCCATTTTGCACTTCCTGTCGATATCATTTAAGATATCTTTTGCATAATAATAGTGTTTCTCATATCACGACCACACGTTATTACACACAGCCGTCTTTTATCTAACGAATCCTTCCGTAATTTGAAATCAGCTCTTTTTATTTTTTATCTTCAATCTCAGGTAAAGAATGGAGATTCTATCAGGTACATTTATTCTGCTTTTAATACAGTAATCCATGAAGCACTTGGGTAACACGTAGCCGAGTGGTTTGACGCGTCATGACACGGACTTCTCGGCCACTCCCGCCGGAGATTCGAGTCCTCCCTCGGGCATGGGTGTCTGTGTTGTTCTTAGCATAAGTCAGTTTAAGTAGTTGACGTAGTGTGTAAGTGTATGGACCGATGACCCAAGCAGTTTGGTCCGTTAGGAATTCACACACATTTGAAAATTTGGGCAACACCTTCTGTGGTGATGTTTACGTATCATATTAATTCGTCTGTATCTACTTTATGACCAATAAATGACATCCTTCCTGAATATAGTGAAGGCCACCAGAAAACTGGCAAGCTTCAGAGAGCAGTGTCGTTCTCACTCAACAGAGGGAGCCTGCATGATATGACGAGCGAAGTGCCCTACTTCGTTAAAAGTAGGTGATGCAATCTTTTTGCCTATATTGTACGATGCACAGCGTACAGTGTCATCTGTTAAAGCTTTTCGAACTGTTGCGATACTAGTGTATAACGTCTTTATAAAATTGTTAAACTTTTCACAATAAATATACGATTTGCTGCAATCGACAATAGATGTTAGTTTTCGCGAAATTTTATTTTGAGATTAGGTTTCCATCACTGGAGAACTTGCAATTTCGAACTAGACGCTGCTCTACGGATATTCAGTTTGGTTTTCTCGCTATTTCAGTATTTTGATGAGTGAGCTTTCCCTTCTTCAGCAATAAGAATTGTTTTGTGACAGATAAGATACTGCTTCGCATGGCTCTTTCCTCAGTTTAAATATCTTGTGTTGACTTTGAAAACTGTCAGAAAATAGAAATTTTCTCTCCAACTTAGGTAAATTTGAAAGGAAATAGTATTATAAGACACCATAAAGTGTTTAAGTCGAGTAAACAAATTGTATCAGTCCACTTTTCGGTTAATGTTAGAGTTGAGCAATAGCAGGTAATAATAACAATCTGATACTAGATCAAAGAAAATTAAAAACAGTATCTTACCAAAAATTAGGTGTATTGTTTAATAACAAAAAAAAATGATCTCGTGTGAAAAAGCACGTGCTACGCTCTTGAACCGCTGGCGCAGCGTGGGATAACTCTCGCTGCCCTTGTGTGTCTCAACACAGACAGGAAAGACTTCCAATCATGTCAGGATGCATTGGCTAATCGACAAGTTCTGCTTTGCCTCACCCGCTCTGCATGTAGCGTGGTTCTGACCTTGTGTGTGTGTGTGTGTGTGTGTGTGTGTGTGTGTGTGTGTCCTAGCCTAGTTGTACCGGCAAAAGGAAACAGAACAGAGACATAAGAATAGCATTGCTTGTGTTACGACTTCTGCACCACTTGTTAGCAGCAGACACAGTGGCTGCGCCAAAGACTGAGACGGCGTGGAGTTTGACAGTTATTTATAGAGCTTTCTTTACAATTTCTCCCTCGTCGTCGCTGCCCAGCCCTGCGGATCCCTCCGCCTGGCTGCTGAAGTGTAGATTCTCTGACAATGCAGGCAACGCGCGCCGCTGATCGCACCCGGGAGCCTCAAGCCACCAGTGCTCCGCTGAAGCCAGGATGCCCTGTCGTTGAGGTGGTCGACGCTCGGCGCCCCCAGTACGGGCGCGCCCACGCAACCGCCCCGCCGTGAGGTCAGCTGCCGACGTCTGCTGCACCGGCGGCTGGGAAGTCGTCAGTCGCGATGTCCGTGAGGTCTCGTCATGGACGGACCACGCCCCGTGGGGCCGGGTTGCCATGAAGTCCGGGCATCAGTCCCCGGCGACGCTTGTGACCGAGACCGCGCTGCGGCCGGTCCTGCTGGAAGTTCTCGCTGTAGTTAGTCAGCCATGGAGCCGACCGAACCAGGGCCGACCCCTAGAGCTGAAGTTGACATCTGGCGGCGAACGGATGACTCCTGCGAGCTGGAACAGTCTTCCAGAATCGTCACTTACGAAGATTGAACATTCGGACACGGACCACGTCCGTCCTCAGATCCGAACTGCTTCCTAATGGATCCACTATTTATATCCAGCAGGAAGATGTTTTTTTACCCTCGGTGGTTGCATTTTGTTATTACTCCCACAGTATATTGCAGCGTAACTTAGTGTGCTGGCCTCACGTCCCCTTACTCAGCACTCTCCAGGCTTCGCTCGGCGCTCAGTCTGTGTGCGTTCTTGCGTCAGCCTGGTGGTAGACTGCTGCTGTCAGCAAGGCTATCTGTGCCTGCCTCATCGCAACGCCTCGGTCGCCGGCGTGCATCTGTTTTGCTATTCTCCACTGCGTGAAGCAACGCTTACTACACGTGGCCGCAACACTTCGTATATCGACATCGTTGCAGCATGGAAACGCTGTAATAAATACGTCTGACAAGGCGGAGCGCAGAATCGCGGTTTGACCGGGTCTTGGTGCTCGGTTCCTATTTGAGCTAGGAGCGTAATGTATGAAGTTTTCAGTTTAACACATATCAGTGGCCATTTGCATAGCCTTCCGACAACCTGTCTCATTGTGTTTATGATTCACTATACTAAGCCAGGTCTGGACGACGAACTGGAGTTGGCGCCCACGAAAATTTTGCGAATCGATTTAATCCTATGGCAAAAGATTTTAATTGGACTGAAATTAAAACTCAGCTAATGACACCATTTACATGTGCACTGTTTGGATTTTAAGTGCGTTTCCTGGGAGGCTTTTGAAGCACACCACTTCTTTAATTTCGGCTTCTAAGAATCGTGTACAGTTTTACACGAAGGCAGGTAAATGGATAAAGGGAAACCGATATTTTTGGATCCAGTCACCTTTATCCGTTATCGAAATACGATGGGTTGAATTCGACCTAAATTTAGGACAAAAATGCGTTCTCAGTTGAACTGCATGATCGGAAACAATTTACAGTGAATCAAACAGTAAAAAAATTCAGTCTTATGATAAAATTGAGAACTTGCTTCCCAAAAATACAGCTTCGTTGGAATTTTACTGGTTAAGAACACGTGTTTTGTGATGTGTTTTATGTGCGCCACTTATATGTCACAAATTCGTTTGTTTCGGTTCAAATTTTTATTACAAGGCGGACAGATACATACAGTTAATAGTTGTCCATTTGTTTTGTGAAAAGACACATCGTTGCCTGCTATGGCGGTCTAATGTCAAAATTATGATCGAATAAAGGTTGGGAAGCAGAATGAAAATTGATCCTCTCGCAGCACAATAAGGCAAATATGTCGTGGGTGGAGTTAGAGATTCCAAGAAAGGAACTACCTTTTCGACTTGTCTGGTAACTTCAAAGAAATTTACATCAAAACGTCTTCACATAGCCAACCGGTGTGTCCGAGCGGTTCTAGGAGCTTCAGTCTGGAACCGCGCGACGGCTACGGTCGTAGGTTCGAATACTGCCTCGGGCATGGATGTGTGTGACGTCCTTAGGTTAGTTAGGTTTAAGTAGTTCTAAGTTCTAGGGGACTCATGACCTCAGATGTTAAGTCCCATAGTGCTCAGAGCCATTTGAACCATTTTTGTCTTCTCATATTCGCGGTTTTTTACGAGTTAACGCTACTTCCGCAGCACAGTGAGCTCTTTTACATCCAGACTTCCAGATGTCAGACAAGCAGATCGGTACGAAACGTTGTATGTCGATAGAGTATCCGTCAAAAGTCCGATTTACTTCGTACTGTGTGCTGCCATCTAGCAGAAAGGGCGTAAACATTAGTTAAAAGAAACAGCAAAACTACGCAGCACATCGAAAGCATAACCGTAAGCATAACTGTCAGCAAGTTTCACATGTTGTTTTTGTGGGGAAATTGATAGAGCATTAGATCCGCGTACCGAAGATCCCTGGCTCGAGCTCCAACAACAACAAATTCTCATACCAACTGAAATCGAGAGTCATGTGAGTCTCAGACGTCTGGGCCCAGTACCAGGAGGGGGACTGCAGCCGATGCCGTGCTGCAAGCAAAGGCAATGGCGTTTGTCGTCTGCTGCCATAGCCCATTAACGCTAAACTTGGTACACTGTTCTGGCGGATACGTTCGTCGTACGTCGTTCATTGTTTTCTGCGGTGTTGCTTGTCTGTTATCACTGACAAATCTATGTAAATGCCGACTCTCTCGGTAATAATGTGAAGGCCGTCACCACTGCATTATCCGTTGTGACAGGTAATGCCCGAAATGTGATATTCTTGGCACGCTCTTGACACTCCGGGTCTCGTAATGTTGAATCCCCTAACGGCTTCCGTAACAGGACGTCCAGTGTGTCTAGCTCCAACTACCATTCGTCGTTAAAAGTCTGTTAATTCCAATCGTGCGGCCATAATCACGTCTGATAGAAAAACAACTAAAATCGTTCAAAAGAGGAAAGGCCGCTGGACCTGATAGGATATCAGTTCGATTTTACGCAGAGTTCGCGAAGGAACTTTCCCCAGCCGGCCGTAGTAGCCGAGCGGTTCTAGGCGCTTCAGTCCGGAAATGCGTGACCGCTACGGTCGCCGTTTCGAATCCTGTCTCGGACATGGATGTGTGTGATGTCCTTAGGTTAGTTAGGTTTTAGTAGTTCTAAGTTCTAGGGGACTGATGACCTCAGATGTTAAGTCCCATAGTGCTCAGAGCCATTTGAACCATTTGAACTGGCCCCCCTTCTTGCAGTGGTGTACCGTAGGTCTCTAGAAGAGCGTAGCATTCCAAAAGATTGGAAAAAGGGCACAAGTCATCCCCGTTTTCAAGAAGGGACGTCAAACAGATGTGCAGAACTGTAGACCCATATCTCTAAAGTCGATCAGTTGTAGAATTTTGGAACACGTATTATATTCTATTATAATGACTTTTATGGAAACTAGAAATCTACTCTGCAGGAATCAGCATGGGTTTCGAAAAAAACGATTGAGTGAAACCCAGCTCGCGCTATTCGTCCACGAGACTCAGTGGACCATAGACACGGGTCCCCCGGTAGATGCCGTCTTTGTTGACTTTCGCAAGTCATTTGATACCATTCCACGCACTCGTTTAATAAACAAAGTAAGAGCATATGAACTATAAGACCAATAGTGAGATTAGATTGAAGAGCTCCTAGATAACAGAACGCAGCATGTCATTCTCAATGGTAAGAAGTCTTCCGAAATAAGAGTGACTTACGGTGTGCCGCAGGAGAGCGTCATAGGACCGTTTCTATTCACAATATATATAAATGACCTTGTGGATTATATCAGAAATTCACTGAGGTTTTTTGCGAATGATGCTGTAGTACATAGAGTAGTTGTAACAATGGAAACTTGTACTGAAATGCAGGAGGATCTGCAATGAATTGACACGTGGTGCAGGGAATGGCAATTAAATCTCAATGTAGACAAGTGTAATGTGTTGCGAATTCATACAAAGAAAGATCCTTTATCATTTAGTTAGTATACATCAGGTCAGCAACTGGAAGCAGTTAATTCCATAAATTATCTGGGAGTAGGCATTAGAAGTGATTTAAATGGAATGACCATATAAAATAATCGTCGGTAAAGCAGATGCCACACTGAGATTCATTGGGAGAATCCTAAGGAAATGCAGTCCGAAAACAAAGCAAGTAGGTTACACTACACATGTTCGCCCACTGCTTGAATACTGCTCACCAGTGTGGGATCCGTACCAGATAGGGTTAATAGAAGAGATAGGGAGATCCAATTGAGAGCAGCGCTTCGTTACAGGATCATTTAGTAATCGCAAAAGCGTTAAGGAGATGATAGATAAACTCCAGTGGAAGACTCTGCAGGAGAGACGCTCAGCTCGGTAAGTGCTTTTGTTGAAGTTTCGAGAACATACCTTTACCGAGGAGTCAAGCAGTATATTGCTCCCTCCTACGTATATCTCGCGAAGAGACGATGAGGACAAAATCAGAGAGGTTAGAGCCCACACAGAGGTATACCGACAATCTTTCATTCCGCGAACAATACGAGATTGGAATAGAAGGGAGAACCGATAGAGATACTCAAGGTGCCCTCCGCCACACACCGTCAGGTGCTTTGCAGAATATAGATGTAGATCTAGATGTAGACGAATCCCTTTCACATGAATCACCTGAGTACAAATGACAGCACCACCAGTGCAATGCCTTTTATTCCTTGAGTACGCGAAACTACCTCCATTGGTATATGAGGATATCGCCGTCCCATTACCTTTGTCACCTAAGTGTATGGTGAGGGTGTAACGACAAAGAGAGATAAATGTATTTGCTAAATCCGAATATAGACTCTCTGGGTGAATCTCGATTAAATCGCCTCGGTTTAGCAGGCAAGTCAAGGCGATGTTCTGCGACAACGCTACAACAAGTTCCCTACTTGTCATCTTCACCTGAAGATGACAAGTAGGAAACTTGTTGAAAAATTGCCGCAGAACGACGTCTTGATTCAATTGATAACCCAAGAAGACTTCATCATAAACTTATGTGCTTCTAGAGAGTCTGATGTACCTACAATAGGAAATATCAGAGTGTGGGGGTGCATCTGTAACAGGAAGTAAACCACAGTGTCGATGCTCGCATCCTAAACTTTAATGACACATTGTGTCATATAGCACGACATGGGTAATACCGTGTCGGAGACCACAATGGCGTGTGTCGTGTCATATGACAAGACAGCATGTATCATCTTAGTTTACTTGACATGATGCATTAAGAAAGACTGTAAGATAGATCCTTATAGTTATAGACCTATAGTTTATAGTCGAAATCAATCTGTTGCAGAATTATGCAACATATTTATGCTCAAGAATTAAGATGTTTTTGGAAAATGAACTTTTCCCCTATAAAAATCAACATGTATTCCGCAAACAGAGATCCTGCGAAACAGCTCGTTCAGTTCCTCCATGAGATCCACAGAGCAATGGACAACAGCGCTCAGTTTGATGCCGTTATCCTTGATTTCAGTAAGGCACTGACACCGTCCAGCGTTGCCGTTTGATGAAAAAACCACGAGCTTACGGAGTATCGGAGCAGACCTGCGATTAGATTCAAGACTTTCTTTCAGATACAACTCAACACGTCGCTCTTAATGGAATTTAATCGATAGATGTAAAGGTAATATCCGGAGTACCACAGAGAAGTGTGATAGGACCGTTGCTGTTTACAATATATATACACGATCTAGTAGACAGCGTCGGATGTTCTTTGAGGCTGCTCGCAGATGATGCAGTTGTCTGTACCAAAGTAGCAACGCCAGAAGATAGTAAGAATTTGCAGAACGACCTGCAGAGTATTGATGAATGGTGCAGGCTCTGACAGTTTACCCTGAACGTAAATAAATGTAACATATTGCTTATACATAGGAAAAGAAATCTACTACTGTACAGCTACACTACTGAAGCAGATGGAGACAGCGTCTGCCGTAAAATACAGGGTTATTACAAATGATTGAACCGATTTCACAGCTCTACAATAACTTTATTGTTTGAGATATTTTCACAATGCTTTGCACACACATACAAAAACTCAAAAAGTTTTTTTAGGCATTCACAAATGTTCGATATATGCCCCTTTAGTGATTCGGCAGACATCAAGCCGATAATTAAGTTCCTCCCACACTCGGCGCAGCATGTCCCCATCAATGAGTTCGAAAGCATCGTTGATGCGAGCTCGCAGTTCTGGCACGTTTCTTGGTAGAGGAGGTTTAAACACTGAATCTTTCACATAACCCCACAGAAAGAAATCGCATGGGGTTAAGTCGGGAGAGCGTGGAGGCCATGACATGATCACGATCTCCACCACGACCGATCCATCGGTTTGTAGCAATTGTAAACGGTAAGGCTACTGCTTTAGCCTTTTCCGTAAGATTTACCAAACCGTCGGCTGTGGTACGTTTAGCTCCGTGCTTGCTTTATTCGTCGACTTCCGCGGGCTACGCGGGAAACTTGCCCGCACGCGTTCAACCGTTTCTTCGCTCACTGCAGGCCGACCCGTTGATTTCCCCTTAGAGAGGCATCCAGAAGCTTTAAACTGCGCATACCATCGCCGAATGGAGTTAGCAGTTGGTGGATCTTTGTTCAACTTCGTCCTGAAGTGTCGTTGCACTGTTACGACTGACTGATGTGAGTGCATTTCAAGCACGGCATACGCTTTCTCGGCTCCTGTCGCCATTTTGTCTCACTGCGCTCTCGAGCGCTCTGGCGGCAGAAACCTGAAGTGCGGCTTCAGCCGAACAAAACTTTATGAGTTTTTCTACGTATCTGTAGTGTGTCGTGACCGTATGTCAATGAATGGAGCTACAGTGAATTTATGAAATCGCTTCAATCATTTGTAATAACCCTGTATCTAGGCGTAAATATCCAGAGCGACCTTAAGTGGAATGGCCATATAAAACAGACTGTGGGAAAAGCAGACACCAGACTCAGATTCGTCTGAAGAATCTTAAGGAAATGTATCTCACCCATTAAAGAGGTAGCTTATAAGGCGCTTCTTCGCCCAATTAGTGAGTATTGTTCATCTACCTGGAATCGCTATCAGCTAGGACTGATATAAGAGATATAGAAGATCCAACTAAGAGCGGCGCGTTTCGTCAAGTGATCGTTTAGCTGGCGAGAGAGCCTTTAGAAAACGCTGAACAAACTCCACTGGCAGAGGTCACAAGAGAGGCGTTGTGCATCACGGAGGGATTTACTATTGAAATTTAGGGACAGCACTTTTGAGGATGAACCACACAATTTATTACTTCCCCCCACATACATATATTAACCACGAGGGGGAAATTCGAGAAATTAGAGCCACAACAGAGGCTTACCGACAATCATTCTTCCCATGCACTATCCGCGAGTGGAACAGGGTTGGAGGTATCAGATATGGGTACCGAAAGTACGATCCACCACACATTATTAGGTGGTTGCAGATGATGTAGATGTAGATTGTATTACGTGACATGGATACTAATACTAAGAGATGAGCGGTCTGAGGCGCCTTGAGACGTACCTCGCGGCTCCCCCCGTCCGAGGTTCGAGTTCTCCCTCGGGCGTGGATGTGTGTGTTGTCATTAGCGTAAGTTAAAGTTAGATTAAGTAGTGTATAAGCTTAGGAC
The DNA here is from genome assembly GCF_023864275.1 of Schistocerca cancellata. Taxonomy (NCBI): domain Eukaryota; kingdom Metazoa; phylum Arthropoda; class Insecta; order Orthoptera; family Acrididae; genus Schistocerca; species Schistocerca cancellata. The sequence goes on from NC_064626.1 coordinate 1,157,087,436, forward strand.
AGATGACCTCAGAAGTTTTGTCCCATCAGACGTTACCGCAAATGTCAAAATTTACTAATACTAATAATTAAAGAAAGCGCCAGTATGGTTCAAATGGCTCTAAGCACTATGGAACCTAACATCGAAGGTCATCAGTCCCCTAGAACTTAGAACTACTTAAACCTAACTATCCTGAGGACATCACACATATCCGTGCCCGAGGCAGTATTCGAACCTGCGACCGTAGCAGTCGCGCGGTTCTGGACTGAAGCGCCTGGAACCGCTCGGCCACAAAGCACCAGTATGTCCAGATGTTTTGATTTAAATGTCTTCGAAGCTGCTGGATGAGTGAAAAATTAGTTTCCTACTCTTACATCTCCAGCTCTGTCCGGGTCACATTATCCTTATATTTGTGCTACGATACGAGTATCTTCTATTCTGATCCCCTCATTGTTTGTCCGTTTATTGCTTCCAATATTTATTTCTTTTGCTTAGGTCATCAGCTTCGAACGGACCTTGGTCGTGTGTTTTCTGCTTCATCTCGAAAAAGCGTAACACAAGTCGGACGAAGTTAAAATGCCTGACATCTTCGGCCAAAGTCGAGCGCTTGACAAACGTATTTACGCACTATTGCTACGCCTCGGACCTTTACGCCCACGTTGAGGCGGACATGTGATTGTGGTGAGTGCCAGACAGGTGGTTGCTTTGTGGACGTGGTCGGGGCTGGGTTGCGGCATTGCGTTCGCTCACGTGCGCTCTCGCCTCCCTGTGGATGCTGCCTGTGTCGCTTCTCCAATATTGTTCCCCCTTTGTCGCAAGTCTCACAATCTCTCCTCCCTGCGCTGAGAGCCGAGAGGTGAGGGCCGGATCAGATTAAAGCCGGAAGGCGTCGTCCTCCAGAGCCCGCCCACACCTTTCATTTCGGCTCGGGGGCGTCCGGTAGCTGAGAGAACGGATCGATCACAGTCGTTTTCCATGATCCCCTTGTTGTTAGAATGACGGGACATTGAAAGTCTATCCTCTGGAGACAGCAATTAACGAAAAGCAATAAAGGTTTGGCTTACTCGTGACAAGCGTCCTATGTTCCTTCACTGGCTTTATCTCATTGCTGAAGTTTCGCTCTACTTTTGTATTGAAAGGTAAAATCTCGCTTGTGGTGGTTTCTCCACAATACTACAGTTTGCATTTGCTTTTCATTTCCTACGGACTGTGTGCTAGGCTTCTAAGACTTTAGTATCAAAATAAGATTAGTATTTCTTCCTAACGTACGAGGGGCATACAATAAGGAAAACAAGACATTTATTCTGAAAGCTAGTTAGTTTTGTTTATTTTTACAATTCACTTAACTACACTACTGGCCATTAAAATTGCTACACCACGACGATGAAGTGCTACAGACGCGAAATTTAACCGACAGGAAGAAGATGCTCGATATGCAAATGATTAGCTTTTCAGAGCAATCAAACAAGGTTGGCGCCGGTGGCGACACCTACAATGTGCTGACTTGAGGAAATTTTCCAACCGATTTCTCATACAAAAACAGCAGTTGACCAGCGTTACCTGGTGAAACTTTGTTGTGTAAGGAGTAGAAATCCTCCTCGTGTAAGGAGGAGAAACGTGCACCATCACGTTTCCGACTTTGATGAAGGTCGGATTGTAGCCTATCGCGTTGCGCTTTATCGTATCGCGACATTGCTGCTCGCGTTGGTCGAGATCTAATGACTGTTGGCAGAATATGGTACCGGTGGGTTCAGGAGGGTAATACGGAACGTCGTTCTGGATCCCAACGGCCTCGTATAACCAGCAGTCGAGATGACAGGCATATTATCCGCATGGCTGTAACGGATCGTGCAGCCACGTCTCGATCCCTGACTCAACAGATGGGGACCTTTGCAAGACAACAACCATCTGCACGAACAGTTCGACGACGTTTGCAGCAGCATGGACTATCAGCTCGGAGACCATGGCGGCAGTTACCCTTGACGCTGCATCACAGACAGGAGCGCCTGCGATGGTGAACTCAAGGACGAACCTGGGTGCACGAATGGCAAAACGTCATGTTTTCGGATGAATTTAGGTTCTGTTTACAGCATCATGATGTTCGCATCCGTGTTTGGTGACATCGCGGTGAACGCACATTGGAAGCGAGTATTCGTCAACGCCATACTGGCGTATCACCCAGCGTGATGGCACACGTCTCGGTAACCTCTTGTTCGCATTGACGGCACTTTGAACAGTGGACGTTACATTTCAGATGTGTTACGACCCATGGCTCTACTCTTCATTGGATCTCTGCGAAACCCTCAATTTCAGCAGGATAATGCACGACCGCATGTTGCAGGTCCTGTACGGGCCTTTCTGGACACAGAAAGTGTTCGACTGCTGCCCTTGCCAGCACATTCTCCAGATCTCTCACCAATTGAAAACGTCTGGTCAATGGTGGCCGAACAACTGGCTCGTCACAATACGCCAGTCACTACTCTTGATGAACTGTGGTATCGTGTTGAAGCTGCATGGGCAGCTGTACCTGTACACGCCATCCAAGCTCTGTTTCACTCAATGCCCAGGCGTATCAAGGCCGTTATTACGGCCAGAGGTGGTTGTTCTGAGTACTGATTTCTCAAGATCTATGCACCCAAATTGCGTGAAAATGTAATCACATGTCAGTTCTAGTATAATATATTTTTCCACTGAATACCCGTTTATCATCTGCATTTCCTCTTAGTGTAGCAATTTTAATGGCCAGTAGTGTATTCCCGACTCTGTCGACTGCATAACCCTTTCTTTTTGCAACGTAATCACAATGCGACATCCTTACGCCATCTTAGTGGGAGAGCCTGTCTACTATTCGACGTCGGAACCAAAGTCGTGATCCGTCAATAATCTCTCCATTTTCCGCGTACTGCTTTCCGAGGACAGCATCCTTCATCGGGCCAAACAGATCAAGGTCGGTTGGTGCGAGATCCTGGCTGTAGGATGGGCGAGGAAGAACAGACCAATGAAGTTTTGTGAGACCCTCTCGGGAGCGCGGATTTGTGTGCCTTTTTTCGTTGTCGTGGAGAAGGAAAAGTTCGTTCATATTTTTGTGAAGATGAACACGCTGAAGTTGTTTCTGCAATTTGCTAACGGAAGCACAGAAGACTTCAGAGTTGTTGCACCGTTAGGCAGGACATGAATAGAGTAGCAGCTCAGAATCCCAGAAGACCATCACCGTGACTTTAGTCTTCCACTTACGAGGTGAAGTGCTGTGGCGTCACTCCACGGGTTGCCGATTTTTTCCCGATTCGAGGTGATGAACCCACGTTTCTTCGCCTGTGACGACCTTCGACAAAATACTGCCACGATCAGCCTAGTAAAGCACAAGGAAATCCTCACAGATGGTCCTTCGTTGGTCTTTGACGTCTTCTGTTAGGCTGCGAGGAACCCAGCGGTCACGCACCTTTGAGTTCCCCAACTGTGGGATGAGAGTGTCCGCACGTTCTAAGATTGCGAGTCACAGCTGTGTGCGACACGTTGGTACGCGGGAGATAGTACAGGTTTGCGCGACCTTGTTTCGATGATGAGACATTCCTTGACCAACGACTCACCACGCTTTTGTTAACTACCAGGTCTCCGTAGATGCTCTGTAGGTGCCTATGAATATCTGCGATGCTCTGGTTTTGCGCGAAAAGGCACTCAGCAACAGCTACCTCCGCGGAACGTCACACAGTTACAGACATCATTTCGAAGCTACGAATAGCGCTGCCACCTGTCGGAACTTTATGAAATTATAGGGGCTGAAGCGGGACTGTTTCACGGCGCTCCACAAAAAATACCGCAATTTTTCATTTGAAGCAGGTCGAGGAAAAAGCAGGTTGAGCGTTACAAGACAAATGAAATATTTTTTGCCTGAAGTTAATTTAATGGTTCGACAGCAGCCGTGAAAAGACACATCGTTATACGAGTATAATAAGAGACTCTAAATTTCAGTTAAATACGTTACAATTCGTAAATTCAGACTAATATTGTCTTAAATAATACTGCATTTAATCAATAGCTTTAAAAGTAATCGCGTATAGCCTGAAAAAAATGACATTTCTCACTTTAAATGAATGTAATTCTGTAGAAATTAATGTTCCTTCAAAAAGTTTTTTTCTGAAGGAATTAAGAAGTAACATTGCATTTTTATTCTTTATATATTTATTCATTTCGCTTGGCAGGATTACAGCCACCAGGCCCTCTCTGATACCTAACCAGGCAGTCAACATATTTTGCATTACATTCGTTACAGTATTATAAGTTACACCTAGTGTACAACATTATACAATATTTAGTAATCATTACACTACAGAGACACAGAAACATAAAACACAGGTTGCTTTCGTTCACGTGAAGTATTGCAATAGAAACAAATTACGCCGCCGGCAAGTGTGGCCGAGCGGTTCTAGAAGCTTCAGTCTGGAACCGCGCGACCGCTACGGTCGCAGGTTCGAATCCTTCCTCGGGCATGGATGTGTATGATGTCCTTAGGTTAGTTAGGTTTAAGTAGTTCTAAGTTCTAGGGGACTGATTACCTCAGATGTTAAGTCCCATAGCGCTTAGAGCCAAAGTACGCCAATGTAGAATGTAGATGTAACCCTTGACAGCTAGCTGCAATGAGTATGAGAGTAGAGGTGGACGAAGGAGAGCAAAAGGGAAGTGATAAATTGCAATATTGTGAAGATAAGGCGGAACGAAATGGAGTTACCGACTGAGAAATGAAATAGAAAGAAGCGAAAGTGGAAGGACATCGGACTTTTTGCTTTACTATTTAACATAAGAGAAAGCCACCATTTACCTTTATTTTTCAAGAGAATTATCTGACTTTCATCCAGCGTGCTGAATTTAGCTTCTGACCCCATTTTGATCCACCTGCAGTGATGTTCCTCATTGGTGCTACGTATCCAATCCACCTTCCTCCTCTGTAGCATCTCGTTAGCCACTATATATGCTTAAGTGTTATGAATGTTAGAACTTATTACATTCCAAAGTCTACCCACGAATTATTTTGTGTATAAATATTCCTTACTGATGATTAAATTTATGGAAAAAACAGAAGACCACCCCACTTTAAGTAACCATATCATTAAATTTGTTCTATTTCTGGTTTACGATGACCAAGTGAAGACAGAACAGATTACGAGCTAAAAAAGATTAATTCCATGGAATACAATTCCAACTATGCTCCCATAAAGACCGGAAATTTATGAAGGAAACTTCCACTTTGGCTAACTGAAGAACTAAAACATCACATGAATCTCAGAACGGACGTACAAACTACGCCTCACGCCTGAAAATAATATTGCTCACAAGCAGAAGCGGAACAGAGTCAGTCAATCTTTGAGAAATGCAAAACTCCGGCATGACCAAAAATTGACTGTGAATAGAATGAGACCGGCTGTCCTATGAAAAACCTACGTTGTCTTGTTGTAGACAAAGTAAAAGCTGCTGTGGATCCCACTGTCCCAACCGAAGAACTGAACCGGTATAATACGTTAGCTACAGCCGTAACTGAACCACAAACGAAACAGACTCATCGATTATTTCATTGGATAAACAACTCTAATGAGGAAAAATTCTATCTACAGCACGTTACTTGAAACAATGTCAAAAAATCAATCGTAAATATCAGAGCAGTGTCTACTGAACACTATGGCATCTTACTCCAAACGATGAAGCTTATTACTTATTATCGATCTACCATTGCCCACTATAACAGATATCTTCGGCTACGTCTTAAGTACTACAATTCTTTTTCCTGAGATCTGGAAAAATGGTTCAAAAGGCTCTGAGCATTATGGGACTTAACTTCTGAGGTCATCAGTTCCCTAGAACATAGAACTACTTAAACCTGTCTAACCTAAGGACATCACACACACATCCATTCCCGAGGCAGGATTCGAACCTGCAACCGTAGCGGTCGGCGGTTCCAGACTGAAGCGCCTAGAACCTCTCGGCTACAACACACTGATAACCGGCCTATTTGCGGTTCTTTCTGCACTGTTCACGGCCTTAGAAGTATAGTCCACGATCAGCTAACGAACTGCGCAACTAAAAACCATCTGAGCGGTCTAAGGCGCTGCAGTCATGGACTGTGCGGCTGCACCCGGCGAAGGTTCGAGTCCTCCCTCGGCCATGGGTGTGTGTGTTTGTCCTTAGGATAATTTAGGTTTAGTAGTGTGTAAGCTTAGGGACTGATGACCTCAGCAGTTAAGTCCCATAAGATTTCACACACATTTGAACATTTGAACTAAAAACCAACTACTGGACGAACACCAGTCATATTTTCGTAAACATCGCCTCACATCTGCCTTAATTAAGGTAACCGATGACTTGAAGCTTGCCATGAATGTACAAGAGACAACTATTACGTGTGTCTTAGACTTCAGCAAAGCCTTTGACACTGTCAGCTTTTACATTTTCATTGCAAAATTTAGCAGCCTAAGTTTCTTTCCAAGTTCAGTGCAATGGTTGCGCTCATACCCGACGTCTCGCCAGCAGTGCGTCATGTCCGGCACCATAAAGTCACATTAGAGGCAAATGGTATCAGATGTCTCCCAACGTTCGACGTTAGGTTCTATACTCTTTTCACTGAACGCAAAATATGTTTCATTAGTTTTGTTCTACTGCAAATTCTATATGTACCCTCATGACCTATGGAGACTCTGAGTACAGACCTGTGTGCGCAATAAAAATGTGGGCAGGATACAGGATTAAGGCTCAACCCATTCGAAACCCAAGCGCTACTGATTGGCCCATCTAGTATCATTAGCTCGAAATGTCTGTAATCAATATCACACTTAAACCTAAATGCGGGGAATAACGACTTCTCTCTTTTGGCAAACACTGTAGAAATAATGTAACAGATGAAAATCTAAACTGGATTGAGCACGTAACTGCATTGTGCAGGAAGTCGTCACCTTCTCTCGATGTCTTACAAAAATACAAAGATCTTTTCCCTCTTTTCCTGCAAAAGGATCTTGCAGAAACACTTCCACCTCCACTTACTGATGACAGCGATATTATCTTTTCAAGGCCTTTCTGGGGAAATCTCACGGATGCCCGGAACTGGTTATGAACACCTGTGTTAGTTATACCTATTTGTCTCTTTGATCACATTTCACAGTCATATGCACGGCTATCATGGTGCGTGCTGACAGGAGCAGAGATATCCAAAACCTCTGTCTTCTCCACTGTCTCATCAACGAATGTTGTGCCTCATATCTCTCCTTCTTGACCTTAACGCTCTTAGCCGAATAACGTGACAGAAACGCCCGTTCCCATCAGAATAAAATCCTTTCTGTCCCACTCCATCGTTCAGACACTCTCTAAAAGTTCTTTCCAGTAGCAAAAGCTGACTCTAGAATAATCTTCCGCATTATATTACAGTACTAAATAACATCTGCGGCTTATAAAGACACAAACGCCGTATCTACTAAAGCAACAGTAAGGATATCATTGTCCCTGAGCGCACTCGTTACACTGGCACATATTTTTTTCCAATCAGATCTTCGTCCTTTCACAGTGTCCTTAGCCGATGCTTTCGCCTTTAATTTCCTTTCTCCAAAACTCGATATATCAGAAAACATCTATCTCATACAAATATAAATTCTTTTTTTATCTGCCGCTATCATTTTCATCATTATTATTATAATTACTATTCTCACTATTACTGGCAGCAGCTACAGTAGTATAAGTACTGCAAGTAAGCATATGTTTCTTTCGTTGTTTCCAAATTTTTCTTGAGGGTATTTCAGTTCCGTCATTGCTGCTACAAAAATGCGTGATTCTTTGTCACCAGACGCGTTGCCCTTTATTGAGGTAAAACATCATCATCGGTTGTGACTTTCGCTCGATTTCTCGCGTACTTCCGGAAGTGCTGTCTGCTAGCACATCGTTGTTTTTCTGCGTTAGATACTGATGAAAATTGAACCAAAATTATCAGGGTCTCACGCAGAAAATCAACGATGTGCTAGCAGATGGAATATCCCGAAGTAAGCGAGAAATCAAGCGAAAATCACCACCAATGATGATGCTTTACTCCAACAAACCGAAACGCGTTTTGTAAAAAAAAATCACGCATTTTTGTAGTTGGAAAGACAGAAAAAAAATATCCTTAATAATTGTAAAGCAAACTACGAACACTGTGGCCACACAAATGAAGAATTTAATGCCATATTTTTGTCCAACTCCTGTATGTTCTGAGCGTGATTTCTCATTTACTAACGTCCGACAGCATTAACTGTTAACTTGCGTCTCTTCATTGTTGTTGTCGCATGCCAAAGATGTTAGTGCCTTACCTGCAGTAGCTTTGCTTAGAGAATATTACTACCTGTTGTGAAGACATGATTCTACCTTTGATTATGATGATGATTTGGTTGGTGGGGCGCTCAACTGCGCGGTCATCAGCGCCCGTACAAAGTCCCAATCTTGACACAGTCCAATCTAGCCACGTTCACGATTGATGGTGAAATGATGGGGACAACACAAACACTGGGTTTCGGGCAAAGGAAATCCTCAACCTGGCCGGGAATCGAACCAGGCACCCCACCTGAGGCAGTGACGCTTGCCACTAGACAGCGAGCTGCGGGCGATTCTACCCATGCTTCTGCTACATTCCTTACTGCAAAGTTTTGAAACAGTTTGTAACAAGTTTACTTTCCAGTCCTCCAAGTAATAAGTATTGACAAAAAAAAGTAGGCCTCTGTAGGAGGGGCGCCCAATACCGGTTAAAAAATTGCGGAATATGTTGTAGGACATCGTGGCACATTCCTGCTTCATCCTCTGTAGTTTCATGAAGTTCCGATAGGTGGTCGCGCTGTACGTAACCTTCAAAATGGCTTCTGTAACAGAGGTACGTCCCATTCTGGCATTGAGTTTATTTTGTAGGAATACCAGAGCATCGCAGAAATTCATAGGTAGAATGTCATCGGAGACATGGCAGTGAACAAAAGCACCGTGAATCCTTGGGCAAGGCATCTGTCACCGTTCCCAAAAGGTCGCACATACGCGTCCGATCTCTCCTGTGCTGGCCAGAAGCACACAGCTCTGACCCCTGCAATACTGGAACGTGTGCACACTTTCATTCTAGGTGATCGACATATTGAAATCATAAACCTCGCTGCACAACTGCACGTCTCAGTTGGTAGGGCCGTCACACTCTTCCACCAGTCGGGGTTCTCACAGGAATGTGCTCGCTGAGCTCTTTGCTGCCTGCCACAAGACTATAAAGAGCAATTAAGCACCATCTGTGCGGAACTGCTTGCGCGTTACGATACTGATCGTGATAATTTTTTATCGAAAATAGTCACAGGTCATGAAACATGGGTTCACGACCTCGAACTGCAATAAAACGGCAATCCGTGGAATGGCAACACACCACCTGTTCTCTGAAGGAAAAGCTCAAAGCCTCATCCTCTTCTGGTAAAGTCATGGGGACGGTCTTTTGGGATTCTGATGGAGTTATTCTGTTTGGTGTAATGTACCACCCTCAGGAAATTGATGAAACGGCTTCAGCATGTTCGTCATCACAAGAATGAAAACTATGTTCTCCATTATGTCAACGCATCGCCTCACACAATTCTGCGAACCCCAGAGGAGCCCACAAAACGTCATTAGCCTGTTCTTCCTCATTGACCCTGCAGTTTAGATCTCTCAACTTAAAACTTCCATCTGTTTGGCCGCACAGAGGATGCAGACTGCGAGAAGCAGTACATGGATGATAGGGAGGTGTACTGATGCAGCAAGACGTCGGCTTCGACGTCGACCAATGGAGTGGTACCATGTGGGTGTACAGGCTTCCCATTAAGGTGGCATAACGCTGTCACACTGGATGGAGATTATGTTGATGATGATGATGATGTTTGGTTTGTGGGGCCCTCAACTGCGCGGTCATCAGGACCCATACAAAGTCCCAAGTTTTGCACAGTTCAATTTTTTACACAGTCCAATGTTGCCCCTGTCACGAATGATGATGATGAAATGATGAGGACAACACAAACACTCACTCCCCAGGCAGAGAAAATCCCCATCCCGGCCGGGAATTGAACCCGGGACCGCCGCGTATGAATAGCCGAGCCGTCTGAGGCGCTGCAGTCATGAACTGTACGGCTGGTCCCGGCGGAGGTTCGAGTCCTCTCTTGGGCATGGGTGTGTGTGTTTGTTCTTAGGATAATTTAGGTTAAGTAGTGTGTAAGCTTAGGGACTGATGACCTTAGCAGTTAAGTCCCATAAGATTTCACACACATTTGAACATTTTTGAACCCGGGAGCCCGTGATCCAAAGGCAGTAACGCTAGCCACTAGACTACGAGCTGCGAACGAGATCATGTTGACCAGTGGGGTTTTGTAGCCAAAAGAGTGGGGAATAATAGCACGTATTGGATTCCTGTATACAACCAACCTTCTTTCAGGGGAAAAAAATGTATTGCGTTACTGATTGAACGACCCTCTTGCATATATATAGTTGAAAAGAATACAAAAAATGCAAAAAGAAATAATTGGTGATTACGAAACTCCGTGTTGTAGTGATACAAGCTCCACATGAAAAGGTGCGTAGCCTTGTGCTACGTACACTACTTAACGTACTGTACTCTCTCCTCCATGTTGCACGTAGAGTCCGCAGGTATTCCACAGACGTATCGGCCGCTTCTGCTGATCCCCGCTGTGCTCTGCCCGCATCGAAATCGCTTCCCTCGGTACCCCCTCCACACCCCAGGGTGTCCCAGCGCCCTCCGGTGATCGTCGCAGTTTCACGGTTCGCCGGAGGGTGCCGCGGGGCAAATGATTTCCGATACCAGGCCCTCCCCTCCCCCCTCTCCCTTCTGCACACCCTCCCTCTTGCTCTCCTCCCACAATCTGCGTTTCCTGTCTGTTGTAGAGTTCGCCGTCGCGCCGGGTCGCGTTTTACAACGGCTGGTAACGTTCCGCTGTTTCCCTCCCCGCCTTCTCCAATTTCACCCCCCACCTTCACCACCGCCACCCGCACCACGCACCCTCGCTTCCGATTCAATAAAACGGGCAACAGTTTTCACGAGACCGGTTGGTGGGAGGGAATGAAGTGTGGTGGGGGATGGAGGGGGGGGGCGGAAGAATTCGGTTGCGGTTTTCTGGTCCCGAGGACAAGTTTTCCAGCTGACGTAATAACACTTCCGTCCGCGTCAGGAGCGGTGCGACCAAACGACCGCAGTGCTGTGTTCTCATTTCTGGGGAAACCAAACGTGCGGCCCAGAGCAGTTGTAGCAGGAGGCTTGTTATGTACATGTGTTTCGGTGTGGTGGGCTCGACACACACGAACTGCTTTTCGTTCTGGCAGCCAGCGTTAACTCTGATGCAGCCCCATAAGCATCCTGAATTACTGCAACATCTCCCTCCGATTTTATGTTGCCTGAGTGCTTTGGAAATATTTTTGTTTTTCAACAACAGCGATTCAAAAGTAACAACGAAAAAAGCATTAAAAAGGAAAGGTAAAGCTTACCTCAACCGAAACGTTCGTTTGTCACGGTGCACGTATGAAACAGTATCGGTTCACTTTCACCTTCATGCGGAACAATTAATGGTCGTGGTTGTTGTTACAGTAACCATTTTCATATCTTTGATCGGCGTACGCCATCAATACGTCATGCTGCTAGAGATTGTGTGCAGTACGACGATCAATAAATAGCCGTCTTCCCTGTTCTTTTAATGACTTTTCTACGCCACAAGACGCCTCTGGCACCCAAGTTTCCTCTTTTCGTGTGGCTCTGTCCTGCATCGCACTCCTCTTTGCATCGTTGGACCGTAGCTGGCGTCTTTATCTTTTTCTGTATCGTGAATGTCTTCAGTTCCATATTTTAGATGCCCATATTTCCTCTGCCACAGTTCTACAACGTCCTTACCATGTCAGGCGTTTGATATCAAATGTACCTATAATATCCATGGTAGCTCCCATCTGCTGTCGTAGCTCTTCGTTTTTTATTTTCTCTCGTCTTGTCATTCCACAGATTGGTCTCCAAAATTCCATTTGCATTGCCATTAATTTCATCTCAGTTACTCTGGCGACGTCCCACAGTTCAGCGACCGTCTTTTCTGAAAGTACGTTTTATGGAGTGTAGCCATGCATGGAACTGAAACATGGACGATAAACACTATAGGAAAGAAGAGAACAGAAGATTTTTAAATCTGGTGTTACAGAAGAATGCTGAAGATCAGATGTGTAGATTACGAAACTGGTCCTGGACGGAGTTGGAGGGAAAAGGAATTTATGGTACTACCTGATTAGAAGAAGGGATCGGTTGGTAGAACACTTTCTGAGACATCAAGGAATCACAAGTTTAGTAGCGGATGGAAGTGACCCGGGGGGGGGGGGGGGGGGGGAATGGGAGGAGAGGTAAAAGTTATACAGGGGGACCAAGAGACAATCACAGATGAAGAGACATCAAACCAGTCTTCAGACTGAAGACAGCAACAACAACAACCACGTCTTCCTTCAATTATTTTGACGTATTTTAATTCGAAATTTATTTTACTTGCTAGTTGTTCCTACCCTTGTCCGAAATGATATTGCATCATCTATAATTAGGTGTCTAATGTCTTCCTGAATCTCCAACAATCACGTATTCAATCTTCGTGAAGTTTATTTTTTTCATACCCAACTGCTTATATTTTCCTTTAAGCTTTATTAAAACGAAATACAAGTCTTTTTCTTCCTCGGCGAAAAAGACCTGACCATCTGCGAATTTTATGGAGAACATAATGTCATCGCCCAGTCTAATTTCCAAGATTTTGCTCTTCCTTTCCAATCTAAAGTGCTTCGTTCTAAAATATTTTGAAGAGGATGGGCACTAAACCACATTCTTCTTCAGTCCTTTGCTAACTTTAAAATATCTGTGATAGTAACTTCCCTACTTTAACACAACAAGCAGAATCTACATCTGCATCTACATCTAGGGAAAAATGACTGCCTACATGCCTCTGTACGAGCCTAATCTCTCCTATCTTATCTTTGTGGTTTTCCGCGAAATGCAAGTTTGCGGCAGTAAAATTGAACTGCAGTCTCAAATGCTGGTTCTCTAAATTTCCTCAATAGCGATTCACGAAAAGAGCGCCTCCTTTCCTCTAGAGACTCCCACCCGAGTCCCTGAGGCATTTCCGTAACACTCGCGTGATGATCAAACCTACCAGTAACAAATCTAGTAGCCCGCCTCTGAATTGCTTCTATGTCCTCCCTCAATCCAACCTGATAGGGATCCCAAACGTTCGAGCAGTACTCAAGAATACGTCGTATTAGTGTTTTATAAGCGGTCTCCTTTACAGATGAACCACATCTTCCCAAAATTCTACCAATGAACCGAAGACGACTATCCGCCTTCCTCACAACTGCCATTACATGCTTGTCCCACTTCATATCGCTCTGCAATGTTACGCCCAAATATTTAATCGACGTGACTGTGTCAAGCGCTACACTACTAATGGAGTATTCAAACATTACAGGATTCTTTTTCCTATTCATCTGCATTAATTTACATTTATCTATATTTAGAGTTAGCTACCATTTTTTACACCAATCACAAATCCTGTCCATCTTGTATCCTCCTACAGTCACTCAACAACGACACCTTCCCGTACACCGCAGCATCATCAGCAAACAGCCGCACGTTGCTATCCACCCTACCCAAAACACCATTTATGTAGATAGAAAACAACAGTGGACCTACCACATTTCCCTAGGGCACTCCACATGATACCCTCACCTCCGATGAACACTCACCATCGAGGACAACGTACTGGGTTGTGTTACTTAAGACGTCTTCGAGCCACTCACATACTTGGGAACCAATCCCATACGCTCGAATCTGAATACAGCTTTCTGATGGCTTGTACGTAACATTTATGAATGCTCTGGTTATTCATTATTTCCAATATCCTAGGAAGAGGAACTCTATCAAAGGCCTTATGGAGGTCTCCAAAAGCCATGTGTGTCTCCAAGTTATGTGCCATTCTCCTGTCAGTCACCTGTCTAATGCGGCATATATTATCAATACAAGAAATGCCTGCCCAGAAGCCATTTTGTTTATCTGATTCCTCAGTTTATCTCTCAATTCTAGTTTTAAGGGACTTACCATATGATCTCCATATGTTAGAAGTGAGAAATGTGATGTCTTCATAACTTGATCAGTCATCATTGCTTCCCTTTTTAAATATGTTCATGATGAACTCTTTTTTAAACTCTACAGTGATTACCGCTCCACGAAGACAAATTAAATAACTTCCCGAGTTTTTCAAATAATACGTTTGGCATGTCCTTCTACAAATCCATATACACAGCTCCAGATTCTGGTACATTGCCATTACTGAATTGTTTAGCTGTCTCCTGTATCCCCGTTGCTCTTACCTCCAGGCTATCTGCGCCGTATTCGTTGCCTGCAAAGAACGTATATTCTGAAATTCGGATCTATCTGCAGTAAAAAGTTCTTCATACTACATTTTCTATCTATTTAAGCTTATCAGCTGACAATTTATGCTACTACTGTCATTTCTTTTTATTACTACATTGCATAATTCTTTGGACTTTTAGCTACCTATGCAGTCATTAACTTATTTGTACTTAACTTCCCACGTAGCATTTCCTGCTCTAATCACTGCTCTCTCTGCCTCTCGTCTCGTCACACCTACTTCTGTCATTAGTCTTATCGCTCATAAGCCTTCCGCTATATGCCTTTTTCTCGTTCCCTTTGCTGCATTGTCATCACTTCACCAATCACTTTTAAATATGACAGATGTGCTCCCAGCTTCTCAGACACTTCCATAGGCCGATTCATGAATAGTTCTCACAACTGCGGTTACACGCTATTTGCATTGTTGTATCATCAGTTTGATATAGCTTCCCACTCAGTCTAAATTTGCACAAGAAGGCAATTTATACTGTGATCGGTCCAGTTTCTCTCCATTCTCATTACGATTGTTTTGGCATCTCACAATTTTTTGAAACAGAAGCCAACGTGCACACCAAAAGAGTCAGATCAACGTCACAACCCCCAGCAAACTCTCTAGCCTTCCACCTTAGTACGATTACTCTCTTTCCCTGCTATATAAACAATTACAGAGTGTAACTTCTTTGTAGGTTGTATCTCTGTGTTAAAAGAAAAACATTCCATATCTTAATACTATACAGTCCACACATTTCTACCTTCATCTCTCCATTATCACTCACAGCATCCTCTCTAAATTTGTTTAGAATCTGGTTAGACTCTGTTACCCACTCGTCCTTTAAAATAAGCTAAAAGATACAGCTCTTTGATATGGCTAATTTCATCTAGGAGCATTGTTAAATTACTGAAGAAATTAGTCCCCTCAATTTGAGTAGCATTATTTGTGCCTACATATGCTGCAGTGATCGCAGCTGCGACTGCCAGATTTTTGTGATGATTTGGGGGGGGGGGGAAGGAAAAGCTGAAAACTGCTACCAGACTGGGCACCACATGTACACTGAGAATGCTTTACACAGGGATGTCGTCACAAGAAACTAGGATTTCTTACCATGGTAAATGTCTAAAATATGGCGACAAATAGGTATTAGTGAATGGCAGTGTTTAATTCTTACAGCTCTTTAGTGCAATAATGAAATCAATGTAAGTAAACGTTGTGATCTTCACTCCTTTTATGAAATGTTGTTACGGGTAGCCCAATGATAATTTTTGAAGTAGGACGTAACGGGTATAAGTGTGGATATTTCTTTTGGTGGCCAACATCAGGCGATAAAGTGTGGATTCACAAGTTATCCTCTCATAAGAAGCATAGTCCACCACGTGGTATAGCTACAACCATGCAAAAAACGTCAAGTCGTAACGTTTGAGACGTGTCTGTGGGCAGACAGTTCACCGCAAAGGAAAAAAACAAGTAACATACTGATGTATATTAATGTACCACATTTAAAGTTATCAGCACTTATATCCGTCACACTCTCTCTCATATACATGCATTACAATGAAAATTTGGTCCTAGTAGGATGGGTTCTTTTTATTATCTGTGCCATAGGCAAATTTCAACCCCGCGTCATATTTTAGCATGTATCTTAAGCTTCCAGCTTCATTTTACACTGTATTACAGTGGACAGGAGTATGTCTTAATTCTGTGCGTACATGGCACAAAAATAGTACAAGTTTTTCAACGGATTCGTTGCCAGATACTGTACTACAGCCAGAAGGGATAGAAAACATTTCATCAAAATTTCTAATATCATTCGGCGAAGTGGCAACAAAATGACTATTTACGTTGGTGTGTAGAATATATGAGTCTGGCGGCGTACCATCTGACTTTCGGAAAAATATAATCCACACAGTCCCGAAGACTACAAGAGCTGACTAGAGCGAGAATTATCGTACAATAAAGTTAACAGCTCCCGCATACAAGTTGCTGACAAGAATAATAAGGGGGGGCTCTGAGCACTATGGGACTCAACTGCTGAGGTCATTAGTCCCCTAGAACTGAGAACTAGTTAAACCTAACTAACCTAAGGACATCACAAACATCCATGCCCGAGGCAGGATTCGAACCTGCGACCGTAGCGGTCTTGCGGTTCCAGATTGCAGCGCCTTTAACCGCACGGCCACTTCGGCCGGCACAAGAATAATACACAGAACAATGGAAAAGAAAATGGAGAATGTGTTAAACGACGATCAGTTTAACTTTACGAAAGGTAAACGCGCCAGAAAGGCAATACTGACATCGCGGTTGATAATGGAAGCAAGAGTAAAGAAAAATCAAGACACGTTCATAGGATTTGTCGACCCGGAAAAAGCGTTCGACGATGTCAAATGTCTTAAGATATTCGAAATAATAAGGGAAATGGAGGTAAGCTGTAGCCAAGAGGGAATAATAAGAGTGGAAGACCAAGAACGGAGCAATGGATTAAAAAGGGTGTAAGATAAGGATGTAGTCTTTCGCCCCTAT
This sequence comes from Schistocerca cancellata, assembly GCF_023864275.1. Classification (NCBI taxonomy): domain Eukaryota; kingdom Metazoa; phylum Arthropoda; class Insecta; order Orthoptera; family Acrididae; genus Schistocerca; species Schistocerca cancellata. The sequence continues at coordinate 1,157,104,361 of NC_064626.1, forward strand.
TGTTCAATCTATACATCGAAGAACGAATGACGAAAATAAAAGAATGGTTCAGGAGCGGAATTACAATTCAGGGTGGAAGGATATCAATGATACGATCCGCTGATAAGATTGCTATCCTGAGTGAAAGTGAAGAACAATTACATGGTCTGCTGAATGGAATTAACAGTCTAACGATATCAGAGAATGGGTAGAGACTAAATTAAAGAAAGACGAATATAATGAGAACTAGAAGAAACGAGTAGAACTAGGAACTCAACATCTGGCAAAAGTGGTTTCTAGCCAAGAGAATTCTACTAATATGAAACACAAGGCTGATTTTGAGGAGGAAATTTCTGAGAATGTACGTTTAGAGCGCAGCATTTTATGGTATTGAAACATGGACTGTGGGAAAACCGGAACGGAAGAGAATCGTAGCAGCTGAGATCTGGTGCTATAGACGAATGTTGAAAATTAGGTGGACTGATAAGGTAAGGAATGGGGAGATTTTGCATAGAGTCGGAGTGCAAACGAATATGTTTAAAACTCTGACAAGAAGAAGGGAAGAACATGTGTTAAGACATCAGGCAACAACTTTCATGGTGCTAGAGGGAGCTGTAGAGGGTAAAAATTTTAGATGAAGACAGACACTGGAATACATCCAGCAAGTAATTGAGGACATAGGTTGCAAGTACTACTCTGACATGAAGAGGTTTTCACAGGAAAGGAATTCATGGTAGTTCCCATAAAACCAATCAGAACACTGATGATCAGGAAAAAAGGAAAAAAAATATGTTAAAGGATCATGCATCCAAGTTGATGACCAGAATATAGTACACAGGAATGGAAGAAATTTAAGATCTTTTAGGATAAGATCAGTCTGGCTTTTGGAGAGGTAAGAGCACAAGAGAAGCAGTTCCGAAGTTGTGAATGGTTATTAGGATAAGAGTCATGAGAAATCGAGACACGTTCAAAGAATATGTTGACCAGGCAGAAGTGTTCGACCGTAAACAATGTTGCAAGATGTTTCGACCTTATACAATGTCGCAAGATGTTCCAAATTCTGAGGAAAATAGGGGTAGGCTACAAGAAAAGAGGAATAATAGACGATATATACAAGGACAAAAAGGAAGCAGTGAGAATGGAAGACCAAGAAGGAAGTGGGTTTGGGAAGAGGGCATATTATGCAATTGTCGAATTCTAATATTTGTCATTTTCGTGACGAAAAAAGAAGTTACGGATATTGTTTACAGTCGCGATTCATTGTCAATTCTACAAGTCCTAGAAATTTGTAATGAGAATTCTGTGAGACAGCTGTCGAGCTTCCTGGTGATCATCCACCCCTCCCTTCCTGGATCGTTTCACCTTTTCAGTCATTGTAACTCTCAGCTGGCTTCGTGCAATGAATGTGGTGTTCCCTTACATCATTTGACCGTCATTTAATCCATAGTAAAGTAGTCGAGATGCGTGGCAAACGTATGACACCCGTTGCGTTATCATTTTTCGTTAGACGTGTTTATCAAAATTTCGCTTTAATTGCGATCATTATGATGTAATATACACACATCAAGAAACGTTTTGAATCACCTCAGTTCCAAAAGTTCCGGAACCTGTACAGAAAACTGGAGTAGAGATAAACATAAACATCATTTCCACCCTTTTTATTGCTCACGAAAACCACACACTGCATGTTGTAGCACCACACAGCGAGACCTTCAGAGATGGTTGTCCAGATTGTTATACACACCAGTACCTCTAATACGCAGTAGCACGTCCTCTTGAATTGATAAATGCCTGTATTTGTCGTGTCACACTATACACAAGTTCATCAAGGCACTGTTGGTCCAGATTGTCCCACTCCCCTAAAGCGACTCGACGTAGATCCCTCAGGTTGGTTATTGGGTCACGTCGTCCATAAAGAGCCCTTTTCAATCTAACCCGGGCTTGTTCGATAAGTTAATGTCTAGAGAACATGCTGGCCACTCTAGTCAAGCGATGTCGTTATCCTGGAGGAAGTAATTCAGAAGATGCGCCGATGGGTGCGCAAATTGCCGTCCATGAGACGAATGCCTCGCCATTATGCTGCCGATATAGTTGCACTGTCGATCGGAGGATGGCATTCACGTATCGTACAGCCATTACGGTGCCTTCCATGGCCACCAGCGGCGTACGTCGGCCCCACATAACGCCACCCAAAACAGCAGTGAACCTCCACCTTGCTGCACTCGCTGGACAGTGTGTCTAAGGCGTTCAACCTGACCGGGTTGCCTCCAAACACGTCTTTTTCGATTGTCTGGTTGAAGGATATGCGACGCTCATCGGTGAAGAGAATGTGATGCCAATCCTGAGCTGTGCAATCGGCATGCTGTTGGGCTCATCTGTACCGTGCTGCATGGTGTCGTGGCTGCAACTATGGACCTCGCCATGGACGTCGGGAGTAAAGTTGCGCAACATGCACACAATCTGAGTCTTAACACGACGTCCTGTGGCAGCACCAAAAGCAGGCCGTATCGTCGGCTGTTCCTGTCTGTCTGTATCTCCTCCGTGCCAAAACAACATCGCTTTGGTTCACTCCGACACTGCTTCACATTTACCTTGTTGAGAGCTCGTCCTGCCACAAAGTAACAATGCGGATGCGATCGAACCGAAGTATTGGCCGTCTAGGTCTGGTTGAACTACAGACAACTCGAGCCATGTACCTCCTTCCTGCAGTTCCTGGTGGAATGGCTGGAAGAGATCGGTTTGGACCCCCTCCGTCTGACTGGCGCTACTCATGCATGGTTGTTTACATCTTTCTGCGGATTTAGTGACATCTCTGAACAGTGAAAGGGACTGTGTCTGTGATACAATATCCACAGTCAACGTCTATCCTCAAGAGTTCTGGGAACCGGGGTGATGCAAAACTTTTTTTGATGTGTATGTATTGATTATTAATGACAATGTCTCGTAATCAATTTGCTCAATATCGAGCCTCTGCCACGTCCATCGTCCATCTCACCATTCAAAACATCCTCAACAGACTAGTTATTCTCAAGTTCTTATAGTAAATGTACGAAACCTAGAGATTTGTTTGGAAGGACTGATGAATGATGTTTTGGCTGAGAGTGATACTGAACCAGATTACGAATCATGAAGTGATGATGATACGAATTCAAAACTGGAAGTGGATGACGATGGTGGTGATGATTTTCTGAAGTAGAGGAATGGGAAAGAATGGGAAAGGGGTAGTTGGAAAATCATGACTTCCAGCCACACTGGACATTGTGATATTGCAATGGCGACAGATGAAAATTTGTTTGGGACCAGGACTTGAACTAAGATGGTCCGCTCCTCTAGAACGGTTGCCTTCACCATCTCGGCTAACCAGACTACCCTCTCGTCTCACGCAGATTCTCCTCTTATTGCATAGTGTATTGAAGCGTCACTCGTCTATTACATTTCCTACTCGCAAATTCTTGATTCAGAAGAAGACAAGGTAATATTTGGTTGACGATTCCTCGGCTGAGACTCAGGGTCGATCCCTTCACTAAGAATCAAGATTCTGAACAACTATGGGACCCACATTTACTTTTACTTTTTATACAAAATAAGAGTACTCTCATCGTTTTTACAGTATATTTTAAGCTCTTGAGTTTTAGACTTTTATAAGCCTGACAGCAGTATCTAAATCTGGCAACAAATGCGTTCATAAACTGGTCTCAGTGGCTAAAAGCAAACCTAACATTTTTCGCAGCACTACAAAATAGTTTTTAGGAGATACTGACAGCTCTTCCTAAGGCTTCCAAAGTTCTTTCAAATTCTAATCCTGGATACCCTATCTCTTCTAAATCTCTCCTGCCTTTCTTCTATTACATCTGACAAACCTTCTCCCTCACAGAGGCCTTCAATTTACGTTTTCCACCTATCCGCTCTCTACTCGGCATTTGACAGTGGGATTACCATTGCACTCTTAATGTTACCAACGTTGCTTTTAATTGCAACGAATGCTGTTTGGACTTACCTATATGCTGAATCTGTCCTTTCGACAATCATTTCTTTTTCGATTCCTTTCCACTTTTCATGCACCCATTTCGTATTAGCTTCCCTGCGCTTCCAATTTCATTCATTCCTCAGCGTTGTGTATTTCTGTAATCCTAAATTTCCTTGAATGCTTCTGAACTTCCTTCTTTCATCGATCAACGGAAGTATTTCTTCTGTTACCCATGGTTTCTTCGCAGTTACCTTTTTTGTACCTATGTTTTTGCTTCCGACTTTTGTAACTGCCATTTTTAGAAATGTCCATTCCTTCAGCCTACTTTTCATCACTATTACATTGTGATCTGAATCAATATCTGCACCTAGGTACCTCTTAAAAACCAGTATCTCATTTCGGAATCTCTGTCTGACCAAGATGCAATCTAACTGAAATCTTCCTATACGTACCGACGTTATCCAAGTATGCCTCCTCCTCTTGTGATTCTTGAACACACTATTAGCTAATACTAGCTGAAATTTACTAGAGAGTTCAATTAGTCTTTCTCTTCTCTCACTCCCAACACCAATCCCATATTCTCCTGCTACTCATTCCCCTACAACCGCATTCCAGTGCCCCCATGACTACTAGATTTTCATCTCTCGTCACGTACGAAATTACCTGTTCAACATCTTTATATACTTTACTCTGTTTCATCATCTTCAGCTTGTGACGTCGGCATGTATACCTGAACTATCATTGTCGGTGTATGTTTGCTGTCAATTCTGATGAGAACAACTCTGTCACTGAACTGTTCACAGTAACTCACTCTGCCCCGTCTTCCTATTCATAATCAGTCTTACTCCCGTTATACCATTCTGTGTTGCTGTTGATATTATACTACACTCGTCTGACCAGAAATCCTTGCTTTTTTTCTGTTTCACTTCACAGATCCCCGCTATATCTAGAATGAGCATTTGCATTTCCTTTTTCAGGTCTTCTAGATTCGGGACATTCCGCGCACCCGACTCGTAGGACGTTGTCTTTTGGTTCGTTATTCAATCTTTTGCTCATGACCACCTTCACCTTGGCAGTCTTGTCGCGGATATCTGAATGCCGGCCGGTGTGGCCGTGCGGTTCTAGGCGCTACAGTCTGGAACTGCGTAATCGTTACGGTCGCAGGTTCGAGTCCTTCATCGGGCATGGATGTGTGTGATGTCCTTAGGTTGGTTGGGTTTAAGTAGTTCTAAGTTCTATGGGACTGATGACCATAGATGTTAAGTCCCATAGTGCTCAGAGCCATTTGAACCAGTTTTGATATCTGAATGGAGGACTAGTCCAAAATCTTTTGCTAATGGACAGATTACCATGACACTTTTTCAGTTATATGCCTCACCTCTTGCGGATACAAATTACGTTATGTGTCTTTAATTCAGTGGTTTCCATTGTCTTCTGCGTTCTCACGCTGTTGATCATTACTATTCTTCCACCTTTATGAGCAGTTTCCTACCCTACCGTTGGCAGAAAGAGGGTGACGTCTCATGACGGAAGTATTCGGCCAAAAATGTAGTTTTTATTTAAAATTTAAGTGGTAGCTGGGTATGATTGCCGGACCCATGAAAAAGGTCCACATAGCACTTGAAGGTGGTGGTGGTTAGTGTTTAACGTCCCGTCGACAACGAGGTCATTAGAGACGGAGCGCAAGCTCGGGTTAGGGAAGGATTGGGAAGGAAATCGGCCGTGCCCTTTCAAAGGAACCATCCCGGCATTTGCCTGAAACGATTTAGGGAAATCACGGAAAACCTAAATCAGGATGGCTGGAGACGGGATTGAACCGTCGTCCTCCCGAATGCGAGTCCAGTGTGCTAACCACTGCGCCACCTCGCTCGGTGCACTTGAAGGTGTTTAGGGTTGCATAGAATCCTTCAGTAGGGGAAGGTGAATGACATTGTGGTTTTAAAGTGTTTTGATGGATGTTCTGCCAGGCACTTGATTGTGAACTGCAGAGTAGCCATGTTGGTACAATTTTCTAATTAATAATAATGCAGTAAGTTTTATGGTGAATGGTTAGTAGTAGACGCCTTTTATAGTTAGTAGTTCTTATGTCTACACCAGTTCTGTAAAAAGCATATAAGTACATGGCTCGTGGTCACACAGTCGCATTCTCGCTTCCTGAGCACGAGGTCCCAGGTTCGATTCCCGGCGGGGTCAGGGATTTTCACCTGCCTCGAGATGACTGGGTGTTCGTGTTGTCCTCATCATTTCGTCATCATCATGACAGTGGCGAGATTGGGCTGAGCGAAGGTTCGGAATTTGTACGAGCGCTGATAACTGCGCAGTTGAGCGCCCCACAAATTAAATATCATCGTCATCATCAAAGGCATATAATACGAGAGATCTACACTTGTTGTTGTGGTCTTCAGTCCTGAGACCGGTTTGATGCACCTCTCCATGCGACTCTATCCTCTGCAAGGTTCTTCAATTCCCAGTACCTACTGCAACCTACATTCTTCTGAATCTGTTTAGCGTATTCATCTCTTGGTCTCCCTCTGCTGTTTTTACCCTCCTCGCTTACCTTCAATACTAAATTGGTGATCCCTCGATGCCTCAGAACATGTCCTACCAACCAATCCCTTCTTCTTGTCAAGTTGTGCCACAAATTTCTCTTCTCACCACTTCGATTCAATACCTCCTCATTAGTTATGTGATCTACCCATCTAATCTTCAGCATTCTTCTGTAGCACCACATTTCGAAACCTTCTATTCTTTTCTAGTATAAACTATTTATCGTCCACGTTTCACTTCCATACATGGCTACACTCCACACAAATATTTTCAGAAACGACTTTCTGACACTTAAATCTCTCTTCTTCAGAAATGCTTTCCTTGGCATTGCGAGTCTACATTTTACATCCTCTCTACTTCGACTATCACCAGTTATTTTGCTCCCCAAATAGCAATACTCATTTACTACTTTAAGTATCTCATTTCCTAATCTAATTCCACATCATCACCCGATTTAATTCGACTACATTCCATTATTCTCGTTTTGCTTTTGTTGATGTTCATCTTATATCCTCCTTTCAAAACCACGTCCAATTTGTTCAGCTGCTATTCCAGGTCCTTGGCTGTCTCTGACAGAATTACAATGGCATCGGCGAACATCAAAGTTTTTATTTCTTCTCCATAGATTTTAATTCCTACTCTGAACTTTCCTTTTGTTTCCTTTACTGCTTGCTCAATATAGAGATTGAATAACATCGGGGAGAGGCTACAACCCTGTCTCACTCCCTTCCCAACGACTGCTTCCCTATCATGTCTCTTGACTCTTATAACTGCCATCTGGTTTCTATACAAATTGTAAATAGCCTTACGCTCCCTGTATTTTACCCCTGCCACCTTCAGAATTTGAAAGAGAGTATTCAAGGCAACATTGTCAAAAGCTTTCTCTAAATCTACAAATGCTAGAAATGTAAGTTTGCCTTTCCTTAATCTATTTTCTAAGATAAGGCGTGGGGTCGGTATTGCCTCACGTGTCCCAACATTTCTATGGAATCCAAACTGATCTTCCCCGAGGTCGGCTTCTACCAGTTTTTCCATTCATTTGTAGTGAATTCGTGTTAGTATTTTGCAGCAGTGGCTTATTAAACTGATAGTTCATTAATTTTTACATCTGTCAACACCTGCTTTCTTTGGGATAGGAATTATTATATTCTTCTTGAAGTCTGAGGGTATTTCGCCTGTCTCATACGTCTTGCTCACCAGATGGTAAAGTTTTGTCAGGACTGGCTCTCCCAAGGCTGTCAGTAGTTCTAATGGAATGTTGTCTACCCCTGGGGCCTTGTTTCAACTTAAGTCTTTCAGTGCTCTTCACGCAGTATCATATCTCACATTTCATCTTCATCTACATTCTCTTCCATTTCTGTAATATTGTCCTTAGAACATTGTCCTTGTATACTCCTTCCACCTTTCTGCTTTCCCTTCTTTGCTTAGAACTGGGTTTCCATCTGCGCTCTTGATACTCATGCAAGTGGTTCTCTTTTCTCCAAATGTCTCTTTAATTTTCCTGCAGGCAGTATCTATCTTACCCCTAGTGAGATAAGCCTCTACATCCTTACATTTGCCCTCTAGCCATTCTGCACCTTCTGTCGATCTCATTTTTGAGATGTTTGTATTCCTTTTTGCCTGCATTATTTACTACATTTTTATATTTTCTCATTTCATCAGTTAAATTCAATATCTCTCACCAGCGGCAAGGTCCATGGTTATACTTATTCATGATAATAATTAATTAGACAGTAGAAGTGCCTACTTGCTTTCTTACCTGCAGAATAGCGTTTGGTGTGTTAACATTTCATTTTGGGCTCGGCGTGCAATATCGTGTACAAGTAGCCCCCGGTTATGTGTAAGCTCAGCCGGTGACTGCCTTCGCCTAGTGGCGGCGGCCAGATTAATTACGGAGCACGTTTCGGCCGGTGTCGCCGTGTTCGCCCTCGGGACGGAACACGCCGGCCGGTCAGGTAGCGGCTCCGCCCATGCAAATTGGCGCCTCCCGGGCCGCGCCGCCATCTTTTATTCATGGGGCAGGTGCGGCTAAGTGGGCCGCGCGCGTCGCCTTGTCGCGACGGGAGCGCAAACTGTCCGCTGCGCCCGCAGGCTCTGCAGCGGCGCCGTCCTTTGTGTCGCCACGCGTGTGGAGGCGCGCGCGCCCGCCACTGCCCTGCACGCCACTGTGTTGACCGTGCTTGTGATGCGGGCAGCCTAAACATGCGGCGTTGTAGAAGCAAAATAGCGCGAGGTCGGCGATTTCGACTGCTCGGCAGCAACGCGTTCCCAGCGAAGAGCAGAGGTACTGTTGTCGTTATATATTCGTATGTGGACATTTCACACTAGTCTACCTCAAAAGCAAATAACAATAAGAAAAAAACATTAACTGTAATGTTTTTAATTTTTTATGTTTATTGTTATACCTTGTACGAGGAGGGTTCAACCCGCCAGGGCTATAGTCTGTCTGTAAACTGAAGAGCGAGCGAGCGAGTCCCCACTCTGCCAACCCAGCTACGTCACAAGGCGCTTCTACAAGCTGTTTCACAACGCAGTACCGGCCCTGCCGCGGCGCGCGATTTAAATCTGTGGCGACGCCGTACACAGACACATCTCGGCTGCGTTTGTTTTCAGACAAATGCATTAAGGCCATAAGGAATACAAAAGACGATAGCTTCTTTCGAAATACAACAATAGAGTAAATAATATTAACATAAGAACTGAAGTCAGGATTCTACTACAAACATAGAACCGAATGCCTGTTCATGTGAATATGGTATATGTTCCTCCACTGCTATTCGTAAAACGAACCGCACATAATTCAATAAATCTGTAGAATTTATGGCTTGTTCTTACTTTGTGTTTCTACTGAAAGGTAGAAGTTTTCATTGAAGGACTGTGTTGAAACTTAACGATTCTTGCAACATGAAGAGTGTTAAAAAAGTAAGCAGAAATTTATAATTTTATGTGTTAGTCCGATTTGCACTACTTTTTTGTCACTGTCTTCGTGAACATGTCTCTAAAGTATGTGTACAATGTTATGCATATTGGCTATTTACTCTGTTGTCAGTTGTCAAAAAGATTACATGTGTTTTGTAGCATCAACGATTATTTGTTTTGTATAAAAATAGATCAGATAATCTGTATCAAATTTTGTTGTAAGAATGGAATAAAATGTATGAAATTTTAAGAAATATTGAATATTGCTTTTGGTGAACTTGTTATGAGTAAACCAAGGGCATACAAGTGGTATAAACATTTCAAAGTGGGTCTTAAAGGGCAGCTGACGTTTGCCTAAATTACAGCCGGTTGGTTGGGAGTAGTAATATTAGCCAACAGTTCTTTTTGCGTCGCCTCTTTAACATACGCTGTACTAACATTAGAGACGATCGAACGCTTGTTACTCTGCAAATATCTTCTTCGTATTCTGCACATTTTCTTACAATGCTAGACGATTATCCATCACTTCCGGATATCGAAGTATATCAGTAAGTATACAAAGTTAACTGATACTGGCAACTAAAATCCCACGAACAGAAACGACGTATATCACTGCACGCCGATCTGCACCGCTACACAGGTAACGGGCAACAGATTTTGGGTGCCCCTGTAGTCCGGTGGCAGCGTTCTTCCGGGAAATGCCACTTCCCCCACCAAAAGCGCTGCTCGCTCTTCAGTTTACAGACAGACTATAACGCGCTGCTTCCTGGACTCGGGTAGGCGCGCTGGCCCCGAATCGAATCCACCCGGCGGATTAATGACGAGGTCCGATGTGCCGGCCAGCCTCGATGTGGTTTTTAGGCGGTTTTCCACATCCCGCTAGGTGAATACCGAGCTGATTCCCATGTTCTGCCTCAGTTCTGGCTTGCAGACATCTGAACCCATTTGCACTATTCCATGGATTACACTCGACACAGACAGTTAATGTACATTAATTCCGTCCAAGGGGGTACGGGGTGGCGGCAGCAAGGGCATCCGGCCACCCCTTAAACATTAACATGCCAAATACGATTAATCATGTCTGACCCTGCGTAACTGCGGGACAAGTCTCAAGCGATAGTACGAGGGGCGTTTGCTGGTAAAGCAACACATTTTCTTTCTCAGCCAAATTCGGTTGGAAAAATAGATAATTTTCTGTGGGACATTCCAGATACAGCACCTAGAGTATCATGAAATGCTGATAGGTGCCGGCACTATTCGTAGCCTTCTACATAGCGTCCGTAACGGGGGTGCGTTCCAAACAGAAAGCTGTCACTGAGTTTCTTTTGGCGGAAAACCAGGGCGCCACAGATACTCACAAGCGTTTGCAGAGGGCCTACGGAGACCTGGCAGTGAACAAAAGCACAGTGAGTCGTTGGGTGAGGCGTCTGTCATTGTTGCAACAAGCTCATATAAAACTACCAGATCTACTGTGTGCCGGGCGGCCACACACTCCTGCAACAGTGAAACGTGCGGACACTCTCACTGGAGTAGATTGACGGATCACAATGAAACACCTCAGTGCTCAGCTGGACATCTCTGTTGGTAACCCTGATACATTCGTCCACTAGTTGGGGCACTCGAAGGTAAGTGCCCACTGGGTTCCTACACCTAACAGAAGGTAATAAAGAGAAATGAAGGAACATCTGTGAGAAATTTCTTGCTCGTTATGAGGCTGGTTTTGACAATTTTTTGTCGAACATCGTCACAGGCGATGAAACATGGGTGCATCACTTCGAATGGGAAACAAAATGGTAATCCTTGGAGAGGCGGCATATCACCTCTCCTCCGAAGAAAAAATTGAAAACCGCACATTCAGCCGGTAAAGTCTTGATGACGGTCTCATGGTGCTCTGAAGAAGTTATTCTCTCTAATGTCCTCCCTCATGGTGCAACGATCATCTCGGGAGTGTATTGTGCTATCCTCAGGAAGCCGAAGAAACGACTTCAGTGTGTTCTTTGCCACAAAATAGCAAACGAACTTCTCCTTCTCCATGACAACACAAGGCCTCAGACAAGTCAGCGCGCCCGAGAGGAGCTCACAAAACTTCGTTGGACTGCTATTTCTGATCTAGCCTACAGCCTGAATCTCGCAATTTCCGACTTATCAGTTTGGCCTAATGGAAGATGCATTCCGTGGAAACAGTACGTCGTTGATGGGGGGAGGTTATTGATGCAGCAAGACCTTGGCTCCGACGTCGACTAATTGAGTGGTACTACGTGGGCATACAAGCTCTCCTAGTATGGTGGCGTAAGGCCGTCGCATTGAACGGCGATTGTTTTGATAAACAGCGTTGTGAGGAAGAATATGGTCGATCGTAACCCTGAATTAACGTAACCTGTTTTCAGAAAGAAATTTGATGCATTACTTATTGAATAGAAGTGAAATGAAATGATCGTATGGCATTGCCGGGCCCAGGGAAGTTCGGCCGCTGAGTGCAAGTTTTATTTCAGTCGACGCCACATTGGGAGACTCGAGTGCTGGTGATGAGTGTGAAATGGTTATGAGGACAACACAACACTCAGTCCAATCTCCAGCCCGGTCGGGAGTCAAACCTGGGCCCGCTGCAAGGTAGGCAAGCACGTAACCACTCAGCTAAGCAGGCGGACACGATTATGGAAGTCAATGGCTCAGAATGTTAAATTCGTGGGGAGTCCATGCTTACCATATCGGACTGAACCAAGAACTAACGCCTCGGAAGTTCGAAGAAGCCTTGTATCAAGACGCGATTACATTAGTAATGTTTTGAGATGAAGTCACACTTACAGATATTGGTGAATTAAACAGGCACAGTTGTCATTAGTAGTCGGATGCCCATCCACAGTGGTACAGAACTGTTGACAACCAACAGTGTTGGAGACTTAAGGTTTGGTGTCGATAAAGCTATATGAATGGTCCTGCTTTCCGCTGTGAGATCAGTAGAATTGACCATATAAAAACACTGCATGAGGTAATTAGTCGAGCCAATTAGTATGAAATGCCTCTATGCATAGCTTTCATTGACTTCGAAAAAGCCTTTGATTCTGTCAGCCACATTACACCATACCAGGAGTGAAAACAAAATATATAAACATATTGTGCCACATTTATTACTCGTATGTAGCATCTATGAACGTAGGAAAAAACAAGTGCGAATTTTCCATTGGAAAAGGAGTAAAGCAGGGTGATCCTATATCCCCGAAGTTATTTATAACAGTTCTCGAGATGGCTATGTCAAATATTATTTGGAACAACAGAGTAATAAGAATAAATGATAAAGGGCTCACCAACCTGAAATTTGCTGACGATATAGTGGTCCTAGCTAACAGTAAAATGGAAATGCAGTCTTCTACAAAAGACTTAACAGATCGTTGTCAAGAAGTTGGACTTAAAATAAACCACTCTAAGATTAAGGTTATGCATAATAAGCGCAGGACAGATAACACTGAACGGCAACATCCTAAACGATGTTACAGAATACATTTTTCTGGTGCAATTAATTGAAACAAAAGGGGATTTGAAACTTGAAAATTTTCGTCGAATTAAACTGTGTTAAAGGGCTTACGGAAGGAATGCAACAGCTTTCAAATCTAACATGCCAGTCTACTTAACGAAGACAGTTTTTGATCAGTGTGTCCTACCGGTTTAAATCTACGGGTGTGAAACTTCGACTTTAAATGAATTTTTCAAAAGGAAACTTAGAACTGCTCAGAGAGCTAGGGAAAGGTCGTAAGGATATTATAGAACGGGTTAAGACTCTGCAATGGCAGTGGGCAAGACATATTGCACGAACGAAGGTTGGAAGGTGGATAAAATCAGTTTTAGAGTGGAGTCCCAGAGGAAAACGAAGACCACCAGGGAGACCACCTGATCGCTGGGATAAGGAACTCAGGAAAGTTGCGGGCTTCAACTGGCAGAAGACAGCAGCGGACAGAGATGCATGGAAACACCTCTTATATATATATATATATATATATATATATATATATATATATATATATATATATGTGTGTGTGTGTGTGTGTGTGTGTGTGTGTGTGTGTGTCTGTGTGTGTCTGTGTGTGTGCGTGTGTGTGTGTGCGTGTGTGTGTGTGTGGCATGAAAACTGACGTGGACTCAGCAACTAATATCAGAATATACTCTCAACGAAGATGGAAAGACGGTTTTCCTCACATTCCCAGTGCCCCCAAAACCTTGTCATATAAGAATAATTAGAGCAACAATAAACAACGTAGAATAAGGTACAAAAAGTATTGAAGCTCATTAGTGCGTAGTGTCACTTTTATCTAACACTGAATATTTAGCATGGGTCCCTGTGATAGAAATAATATTGCATAAACCGAAATAAATGACATGATATTCTTGGTTTATTAAGTAGCTATTAACAGGTTTTGAAGCAGGATGAAAAATTATTCTGCTGGTCATAGTTACTCTAAATACATTCTGTGACGAAATTCAATATAATTTATGTTTAAATTCAGTTTCCAATTGTCTCAATCAAATTAAAAAAAGGCTCACAACTACTAACACAAGATGAAAAAACAAATATAAAACATTCCATAAACGACCCAACAAGATATAAAAGTTCACTGCTGCCGAATAAAATCACTAAAATTCCAGTCTTGAGTTTTGTCACGCATGCCTTTAATGTAATGATGAGGACTAATGGCGTTACTTAATCTTTCCAGTGACAGAAAGTCCAAAGTCATAGAATTTTAATTATTACATCGAAGTAGTGAAGTTAGGTAATTGTTTTATATTCATTAGCAGGTTTGTGTCTGCAGTCCTGGTTCAAACAATTGGCTCAAAGAAAAATCATTTTTACCCATATTGAATTTTATAGCCACTGCTGTTGGGATATTTCATTAATTTAAAAACAAAAGTAAATGTTGCATTTAGTAGTGGAAACTGCCAAGTTCTCAAAGGATGTGTGTGTGCGTCTTCCGACAATTGTTATCTTCCAGCTTTGATGTTTAGTTAATTTGAAGCTTCTATTCTCAGAATTTCTATTTATTTGGAACATGTAAAGGGAGGAAGCGTCACAAAACTTACAAATGTTCAAATGTGTGTGAATTCGTGGGTGACCAAACTGATTATGTCATCGGTCCCCAGACTTACACACTCTTTAAACTATCTTATGCTAAGAACAATACGTACACCCATGCCCGAGGGAGGAGTCGAAACTCCTGTGGGAGGGGCTCAAAACTTACACTCCTTCTCAAAGCATCCTCGATAAGATTGTGAACACAGAATTCCCCTCTTTCCTTACAAACCGATTTCATATGCAGAAACTACTTAATAAGTGTGTTTCCCTTAATTTCAGCTAACGTCAAATGGTCCAAATGGCTCTGAGCACTATGGGACATAACATCTGAGGTCATCAGTCCCATAGATGTAGAACTACTTAAACCTAACTAACCTTAGGATATCACACACATCCATGCCCGAGGCAGGAGTCGAACCTGCGACCGTAGCAGCAGCGTGGTTCCGAACTGAAGCGCTTAGAACCGATCGGCCCACTGCATCGATACCGGGGGGGGGGGGGGCTACCAGTAAATGGAGACACTACCGAGTGACATTGTAAGATAAACGTTCAGTACGCCTGATAATGATTCGTTAGCAGGGAACGTAAACTGGACTGTAAAATTCGTTAGCAGGGAACGTAAACTAGACTCTCCTTGTAAATCTGGACTTGACTTTAATCATAGAAAGGATAATGCAGCGTACTAATTTCGAAGTAAATTACATTTAAAGTTCTTACATCAACAAGTATAACTGAGGCACAAACTGGTATTTTCATCTAACGTGAGATGAGAAGCGAACTGAAAAGCGTCCTACGAATTTAATACAAGCAAATGTGAAAGTAACAGTATGTAACCAAAATCTCTAGTATGGTGAAAGAGAGCATAGGCAGAAAATGATCTTTCTGCTACCAGATCATTTAAAGAACGGAACTCACATATGTAAAATAGCTAATTTTTTTAAGCATCTCAATGTCTGTGATGTCATATCTTCTGAACTGTAGTTCAGACGGATACTCAAGTTTCACTGGATGAACAGTGAAAACGTGCTAAGCGATAAACATCTTTATTCTCATTATATAGTGAGGGGTGTAACACAAAAAATTTTGAAAACGTTTAAAATTTTGTGTAAAGTGTGTTGTAAGACAGAAATTACCGCCTTCTCAAATAATGGATGAGTAACTGTAGCTGAGTGGACAGTGCATCGACTTGTTATGCCGGGGGGGGGGGGGGGGGGGCTTCGACTCCTGGCGGGTTTGGAGGTGTTCTCCGCTCAGGAACTGGGTGTTTGTGTCGTCTTCATCAGCCTCACTTCATCCTCATCGACGCGCAAGTCGCCGAAGTGGTGTAACCTCAAAATAATTGCACCCAGGCGATCGGGTCTACCCGTCGTAAGGCCCACGCCACACGACATTTCACTTTTCGGAATAATTTACGCGTCATGAGTTACACAGTTAGTAATTATAACAAATAGCTTACTATATAACTCTAGAAATACCTACGCATTATCGATAATATCCGTTACCAACTTGGAGAGGGGGGGGGGTTGGCGACCACAAAAAAAGAAATTTTTAAAATTGCACTTCCATTTCATTAACAACATACTTACTAATGGTTTACTGATGTGTATCCAGGTCCCAGAACATGTCTTACCAATAACAAAGCATATTCAATAACATATACTACCAGATGGGTTGAGGGTTTGTACTTTATGCCTTGTAAACGTAAAAACGTGAACTCCGTCCACAGGCCCTGGCGGACCCAGTGGTACCCACCGGCCGCCGTGTCATCCTCAGTCCACAGGCGTCACTGGATGCGTATATGGAGGGGCATGAGGTCAGTACACCGCTCTCCCGGCCGTAGGTCAGTTTCTGATACTGGAGCCTCCACCTCTCAATCAAGTAGCTCCTCAGATTGCCTCACAAGGGCTGCGTGCACCCCGCATGCCAACAGCGCTCAGCATGCCGGATGGTCAGCCGCCCAAGCGCCTAGCCCAGCCCGACAGCGCTTAACTTCGGTGATCTGACGGGAGCCGGTGTTACCACTGCGGCAAGGCCGTTGACCGTACTTTAAGGCTAATCCGAAAAATTTAGATAATAACAATTTCGTTGACTGTTGTTGATTTCTATTAACAACATTCTACTTAAAGATGTGTTGATGTGTAGGTAGGGGCCTTCTGAAGCTGAAAAGTACTGAATATCACGTTCGTTGTGCAAAGTCACATCTGCCACCACCTAAGATAGACTTACATTTTTGAAATAAATATAACTGAAAAAACTACAATAATTACAGGATCTTGTAACAATATTAATCAAAATTAATATGAAGTACAATATTTACCCGAGGTTGGCATAAAGCATCACTCCCCCCCACCCCCCACCCCCCTCACCCATACTGCTAGGTTTAATGTGATATTACGTATTTTAATGAGTACATTATTATAGTACTTTAAATTTTTGAGTTCTATCCATAGCTGCACGAAATACGGAAAATGGATTTTTTCTTACCCCTGAAGTCCTTAGGTAAGCTATCTGCACTGGTGTGAGTGAAGAGGTGTCAGTTTTCACTCTGCAGTAATATAGATTCTGAAATTAATTTTTCCGTAATATGACGTGGATCGTATCTCCGAATCAGGATGCCAAATTCAGTTAAAAGCCTTAGTCTTCCAAGCGAAAGGAGTGGAATGAAATTCGAAGAGGAAACCGTGTCACGTGGGACATGCATCACATAGAAGTTAATCCAATATGTTTCACTTCGCACAGCAGATCGGAAATATCGATGTACAAGTAGAATTTCCTCGTAATGCTAGTGCGGCACTGTGTTTGTAAACGGATTACGATCCCCTGGTTTAGTGGTGGCGGGGATACCGCTCGCTGGAGCACATTTTTCGTACTGCTCGGAATGAAATGCACAGTGGTTGCTTTTTGGGTGGGTGTAGAGGAAAGCGGGCGCTGGCTGTTATTATTATAATCGATAATTAGATCGCGCAGCCACACCGTAAACGTGAACGAGCGGACCAGCTACGCAGCCGCGTTGCGTAAGCAGGCAGAATCCAATGGAAACCTGACAGGACGTTCGCGCAGCTCCACTGTGTACCGAGCACCGCACTGTGCCGTAACGAAACCGAAAGTAATTTGGCGCGACACTGATTATGCAGCGGACTGGCTGACGTAACGACATTGCCAGCCGGCTGGCGTACGGAATAACCGTATTACAAGCAGGGGTAGCGGCGCAGCCCTCGCTGGCGCGGCAGCGCGGCTACAGGATAACAGCGTTAGCCTCCCGCACAGCACCCGGGGCTGGCAGGTGACGTAGCCCGTCTGGCCTACCGAACACGGGAACAGGGGAACACCTGTGCGCCAAGAGCCCCACTGTGTCTTCTCGTCATTACACTCAAATGACAAAAGTCGCGGGATAGCGATATAGCCGGCCGCGGTGGGCGAGCGGTTCTAGGCGCTTCAGTCCGGAACCAGGTGAATGCTACAGTCGCAGGTTCGAATCCTGCCTCAGGCATGGAAGTGTGTGATGTCCTTAGGTTAGTTTGGTTTAAGTAGCTATAAATTCTAGGTGACTGATGACTTCACATTGTGGGGCGGCGGGTGGATATTTATTGTTAATAATGATGTTTTGTGTAATGTAGGAAAGATGCATTTCCCGGCCGATTAGCACCATATGTGGGGCGGCGGGTGGAATTAATTGTTTATTAAATAAATGTTTTGCTTTTTTTTCTCGGCCGATTACCAACATATGTGGGGCGGCGGGTGGAATAATTGTTGTTAAATGTTCCTATTATTTATGCAGTCTTTTGTCGTTCTCAACACTGGCTCTATAACTACAACATTGGCAACCAGAAAGTGATTAGCAAAACGTGAAGCCTGTAATTAGAATTCCTAGTGCCCACTTCATCTGAGAAATACACTTATAGCTACAGCTGATAACTCTGAGGAATTAGGAGATTGTCTGGGATTCATAATCAAAAACTTCTCTCTAAAATGTTCACTATATTCTGAAAGTCACAGACCAAAAAAAGAATCCAGACAAGCCAATTACCAGAGCAGTTCAGAGTCTTTGCGCTGATGCAACTACAACTGTTCAAATTAAACGTTTAAGTGAATGCTCGCCATAATTTGATGATAATGCTCATCAAACGCCACGCTAAATAATGGTAGAATGTCTGTCCCACGACGGCACGTGAAAATACGACATACGCAAACTGAAGATAGATCATTAAAGTCATCCCAGAATTAACACTTCACTCGAAAACGAATTCATGGTTACGCGTATCCCGATTAACTTATTACGGCATCCGAGGCTGTTTATAGCAATGATACCGACGCGACGCGACTCCCGGCACAGGTGGTGTGCTATTCAGCATCTGGAGAGAACTGGGGCCTTCTTCTCTCGCGCAGCGTTCTTATATATAAAGCCGCGGTGCGGACGGCTAAGGGAGCGCTGATCAATTCCGCTCTCCCGACTAGCCGTTGGGCTAGTAATGCACCACTTTAAGTTATTGAATAAATCATCGCTTCCTTTGCTGATGGCCAATGAAGCTCTCAATTTAAATGTGCATTCAGCACACAGGTAAGTAATCATAACAAAAGTCTGACGTGGCTAAGTCAAAAATTTTGGGCGAGAGAATTAATTTAATTACACTACACGCAGTAGACGAGCTCTGAACTTGCCCTTTGGAGATACGCTATAGCTATAGTTTTATAGTTATTCAATTGAAACTTCTCAAATCTTTATGATTATAGCGGATCTCCCTTATACTTAAATTTAAACATCCTAGCCTTATTTATTAGCCTACTTAATCTATCTTGCTTCCTTAATTTCTAAGACAAAAACCAGAAAATCATGAGTTTCAACTAAAATTTTAATTTGTGAGATCCAGAATACTGTTTATACTAAATTATTATGCAAAAGGAATCTAAATACAAATTTTTAAGTTTCTAGCTCTTTTCTGTTGCGCCAATGATTTTTACAGAAAAACGTCCAAATTTCGAAAATGGTTAAAGTTATTGAACTGATATTCAACACATATTGATTTAGTATTGCTCCTGACACGCTAGAGACGTTTCAGGTTATTTACTTGATTTTTACAGTATTGCGCAACATTTATGACGTCAGGGCTAGTTACAGCGGACTAGGCTGGCATACAATGGAAAGACTGATGTGAATTTTATACGGCGTGGGTAGGCTGCTTTCCTACAACATGTTGAGTCTCATAGTGCTCAGAGCCATCTGAACCATTTTGATAGCGATATGGACATATACAGATAGCGATCGTATCGCATACACCAGATATAAAAGGGCAGTGACGCCTCCTGTCCCCCACGCAGTTCCTCTATGATCTGATTCCTTTCCTTCATCTGCTCCTTTTCTGCAAACATATCCGCATCCTCTACACCTCCCACAGATTTGATCCTCCTCACCACCTGGCTGCTCCTCTCCTCTCCAATCCCCGCCCCCTGCCACGCCTTCACCATTGTGTCCCACCTAACCTCCACCTTAACACCCTTCATCTCCTTTACCAAGGTGGCTTCCATTAACTCCACCTCCCAGATGATGCCCTCTCTCCCTCCATTTATAACTCCTATCACTTCTGATCATCACCTGCCCCTCCCTCCCTCTGTCCTTTTCCCAGGCTCCCTCTCCCCCCACTACCATCCTGTTTTTTCCCCACATACCCTCTCTCAGAATCCCTTTTCTCCCCAAGTCCTTTTATTTTCCCCTTTACTGCCCTCCCCACTCCTTCTCGCGTTCGTCTGCCCCCCTTTTTTCTATGTCCTCTCCCTCCATCGACTCCCCCTTTTTTTCTTTTCCTCGCCTCCCCCGTTTTTTTCCTCTCATCCATCGGAGTCCTCCCCCCACCCCTATCTGTCACCGTGTCGCCTCTATATTGCTGGTGCTGTCTGAATGATCAGTGTTGTACGTACCCTGTCAGACTTGCAAACAGCGACCATACTGTAGCTAGTTGTGTTTTTTTTATCTCATTTGAACAGAAACTAGACTGTCGCCATGTTATTTTTGATTGTGCCTGTCTCCTATCTGTGTATCTTCATCCGCATCGTCAACGCCGCGTTTTTAAATTTCAGATTCCACAACTTTCTGCTATTTTACAGTTTTTTTGTCAATATCACAATTTTATCACTTGTTTTTATTGTTAATTTATATTCTCATATTGTTTTTTATCTTTTCTATAGGCTGTAGAGCGGCCTATTACGCTGCTGCTAGCCCGAACCACCCTCCCGGTGGGGGTGGGGGGAGGGTGAGGGTTTGGGGGAATAGAAATCCAAAAAAAAATTGGAACCGACCCGTCTTTTGTACTCACAAGGGCTAGCCGCGGCGTTCGGAACACCGATTTACTTCAAACTTTGTACACCTTCAGCAGGCCATTAAAACAACGTAATGTACAGGTAGTAATGTGCACTACTCTGCCAATTCCAAGAAAACCACAAGAGAAATTTTAAGCGTGTATCATGTAACTCATGTATCTGTGCGAAGGAGCCTACTGTAAGAAGTCATTGTACTGAAGCGGTTGGCTTTCGCGATAAGCAAGATAATCGTGGACACGTCGACAGTTAGAATCTGGATAACTCTTATTTTTTAAAATCTAATTTCTTCATCATTGGCCATATTATTTAATTTAAATGATATTTCAGAGATAATATAATGAAAAAAATGTACATTTTCATTAACTTGTTGTAAATTTCGCCTGTAGTAAATTTCATATGTTATTTGACTTATTTACTATTTCTAATTAGATTTTCAAGGACGACGGACAGGCTTGGAAAGCCCAGGGAAAAGGTCGATAACTAATTATGCGAATGATGTTATTCACAACAGTGCCAGACTACAAGAGTAATGTACAATTACTTGTCGGATGTGCTATCGATATCATACGTTGCGGGATGGTAATTTTCATACAGATATGGAAAACATAAATCGAAACTTCACGCAAATACTTCATGCAAATGCATGTGGTTTTTTCATTATATTACCTCTTAAATATCGTATAAATTAAATAATATGACCAGCGATGAAAAAAATAGATTAAAAACTGAGGTAGAGTTGGAGTCGAACCGTCGTCTCCTACACGTTCGTTTTACGATGCTTGAACGCTTATCACATGCCGACAATGAACTTTTAAGTCCGACTCCTACGCAGAGGTACATAAGTCACATAGTAGAAGCATAAAACTTCTCTTGTGGTTTTCTCGGAATTTCAAGAGTAGTACACCTACTGTTTGTGCATTATGCTGTTTTAATGATCTACAGAAGACGTACTAAATTTGAAAAAAATCTGTGGTCCTAACGTTATGGCCTACGCTTGTCGGATGATTCATTCCAAAAGGTTCCTCACGTGGTTATGGACGCACAACCGGAATTAATACACGTTGAACGCGGATTGATAGCTCAAGCAGGACGCGCCAGCGACACTCCCGTTCAGAAATCGTTGCGGAATTCAGTATTCAGAGATACATAGCTTTAAGAATGTGCTGATAATACCAAATCTCTGGCGTTACCTCTGACCGCGGACAATGCAGGGGCCGAAGGTGTTCACTTAACGACGGAGAGCAGCGGCGTTTTCGTAGAGTTGTCAGTGCTAACAGACAAGACACACTGCCCGAAATAAACCACAGAAATCAATGTGGGGCGTAAGGCGAAAGAATCAGTAAGAAAAGTGAGGTGAAATTTGTCCTTAAGGGGCAATGACAGCAGACGATCGACGCGAGTGCAATTGCTATCAGCACTACATCGCCTGTAGTGCCTCTCCTGGGCTCGTGACCGTAATGGTTGCACCCTAGACGACTGGAAAAGCGTGTACTAGACAGATGGGTCCCGATTTCAGTTCGTAAGAGCAGATGGTAAGGTCAGAGTGTGGCGCGGACCCCACGACGCTGTGGACCCAAGTTGTGAACAATGAACTTCGTAAGCTGGTGGTGGTTCCATAATGGCGTGGGCCGTGTTACATTCAGTTGACTGGTTGCTCTGGTCAAACTGAACCTCTTGAAGAGCATCAAAAGTTATTCATGGACCTTATTTCCCAAAAAACTGTGGAATATTTATAGATGACAGTGCATCTTGTCACCGGGCAACAATTGTTTATGATTATCAAAACTAGACATGATTGTCTTAATGGGATTTCCGCGATCGTTCATTAAATGAAAATATGGCATTTCAGTCTTTGATCACTATTTTTTATTTTCAATGACCGGTTTCAGGCTAGCTGCCCATCTTCAGATCTGTTAGACAAAGTTAAAAATATAATTAACAAGAGAGGTACAGTTAGTGATAGAAATATCGAAGTTTATAAAAAGAAATTTTGGAACGTATTAAATGCCAACATACCATATATTGCAGTTACAGAGTAACTGGTCAGTACAGAACAATCGGTTCGCTGTCATAACTAAAGTAAATTTTGATCTGTTGAAACCTTATATCGCACTTTTGGAGAAACCTGATTGGTAAGAGTAAAAAGTGCCTTCTACCTATAAGAATTGTGCATATGTTATTATTTCACCGCACATATTAATGGCGAATATACTTTTTAATAAAACAATTTTTAAAGTAATAACACATGATTAATCTCTTTCTTTCTTTTGAGTGGACCATGAACCGAAATAATTTACACTAATTTAAAATTTCTTTATAAAGAAACTTTAAAATATAATTAATATGTAGATATTATCTCGAAAATGCGCGTTTCCTCTTCTTTGTTTTGATTCGTGGTGGAGAGGATTTCCCTACGTCAGAACGTATACAACGTCACGCCAAGTCCTCTTCCACCGCGCCCATTTCACCTCGCCGCCAGTACACTGAGGGCCGTTCCGCTGTAGCTGGTTCTTACTGGGGCGTGCTGTTGCATTCAACAGTAAACCTAAAACAGGTCTTTAAAAATCTCATAGTAACTCCTGTGCATAAAATGACTTCGCTCATTAAGTAGTAGGCCTGGGGCTTTTCTTTTATGAGCGTATATTTCAATCTCTTCGAGCATGTTGAGATAGAGACTTTTTGGAGCTTTATGTAGCACCTCCATTTGTTCATTTATATTACTCACTTTATGTTTACTATCTTTTACATGTGCTCCAAATGCTGTCCGATTGCTATCACTGCAATGTTCCCTGTACCGAGTTTCAAAATTCCGCCCTGTCTGTCCTATATAATACTTATCACATTCAGCACATTTGATGTTGTATACTCCGGAATTGTTGTATTTCATTTGTTCTGTCGTTGCTGGTTTATGTCTTAGTCTATGTGCCATTTGCCATTAATTCTGGAATGAGACAGCCATGTTTGTTTTTGGAAAGAATTTAGCAATTCTTTCCGACACACGCCCTTTGTGTATCAGGGTGACAAACTTCTTCTTAACTTTAATTTTCCTAATATCGTTACTGATACCAGCGGATTGGTTTTTGATCTTGTTAAACATACGTGTAACATCTTGTGTCCTGTATCCATTAGCTGCTCCTACTTGCTTAATAAACCTATTTCTTTCTGCAACTCATCTTCCTTTAGTGGCAATCTCAGGGCTCTGTTGCACATTGCATGACAGTACGCTCTTTTATGCTGTG
The DNA here is from genome assembly GCF_023864275.1 of Schistocerca cancellata. Taxonomy (NCBI): domain Eukaryota; kingdom Metazoa; phylum Arthropoda; class Insecta; order Orthoptera; family Acrididae; genus Schistocerca; species Schistocerca cancellata. The sequence goes on from NC_064626.1 coordinate 1,157,128,386, forward strand.
CCGGGTGGTGCGATGTCGCTTCTATGATGTTGTCGGAACAAGTGTCTTTTCTATAGACGCCGCAAACGTGCCTACCTCCCTCCTTTATAACGGTCAAATCTAAATAGTTAATCGGCCCAATGTTCTCCATTTCTAGCGTGAATTGAATTTTTGGATGCTCCTCGTTTAAAACTTTAGTCATATCCTCTACTTCTTCTTTTTTCCCTTTGAATAATAAAATAGTGTCGTCAACATACCGTCTCTAATAAATTAACTTCTCCTTAATTTCTGGAAAAGAGCTGAAAACTTTGTTCTCAAAGTCATTCATAAAAATTTCAGCTAAAATGCCTGATAGACTGTTTCCCATAGCTAAACCTTCATCTTGAATAAAAACTTTATCGTTAAAGATAAAACTATTAAAACTCAATGTGAACTCTAGCATATCAACGCGGTCGACTATTTCACCCATGCTCATTGACCTATTTTTTATCAGGTTTTTCCTTATAATTTGCACCGTTTCCGCTATTGGTATATTAGTGTAGAGATTCACGACGTCCAATGAGGCTAGGACGGCGTCCTCTGGAATTGCAATGTCCTTCACTTCGTTCGCGAAACACACACTATATTTTACATTGTAAACTTGGTATTTTTACGCAGATTTTAACTTACGATACAAAGCCTTATTCAAGAGCTCATTAACGGCTTCCATCCCATTTCAAATAACACTCACTGGTTTGTTCTCCTTGCGTAACTTTATTTGCGCTCTTGCTTCTGGTGTTCTTGGATTCATCTTTACTAATCTAGATTTTTCATTTGGAGTGAATAAAAATTGTATTGTCCCATGAGGACAATCTGTCTGAAACTTCTTTGTTAGATCTATTTTGATTTATTTAATTCCATTTTCTTGAAAAAACTGCATTGTCTCACCTACATAATCTTTTTCATAAATCACAACTGAGGTACTGCCCATATCTGACTTAATCACGATTGCGTGGTTAGAATCCGGTGTTAAGTTAATTTCTTTCACTGAGCTGAGGTTTACAAAAAGTATCAGCATCTGTTCATTGTATTAAATTTTCCTTTGTGTGAGCAGAAAACCACGTGCCTTTGCTTATTCGGATCAGTTCTGGGTTTCTTATCACTCTTGATTCCATATTAAAGTCCTGTTACAAACAAGAAACGCACGGTTTTGCTCCACTACACGTTTTTCGTTGTCTTACTAATATCTTCAGCTCCCCGACAGGTGTTGCGATTTGACGCTGAATGCAGTTCCACCGACAGCAGCGACTTCAAATCAATCTTCTTAGATGTTTCGGTCGAGAGTCGTTATGGTTTCAAAGTTGATTTTATTGTATGCTTAGATTCAGATCGTACAAACCAGAAAGATATTTGCATTGCACGTGTCTTCACGTACGAGATAGGACTCACTACAGAAGCATCCAATAGCTTTCCAAACTTTCGTGATAATACTAATTAATATGGAAAACATAAATTGAAACTTCATGCAAATACACGTGTCAATGAAATTTGCATTGCGCTTGAGAAAGTTCAGCCGTTTGTCCCCAAATTTTTCGAGTCACACACACTTATCACACAATTTTTCCTGAAAAGTTTGTTTGAAAGATGTTTCAAAATTTCTGTTGGGCATTTAAGGAAGGTTAGTTTTCAGTGTGACAGGTACAATTAAATAGCAAATTGAAGACGTCTGTCCGATGTGAAGTATGAAAATGTTTGTTATTCAACATCCAGTTTCACTTCCATTGTAGAGCATGTAACTCATTTGGATGTGCATTTACTGCCTAATGTTCCTCTGTCAGTTTGACTTTCATTTGCAGGACCAAGGTTCAGTTCTAAGACTGCCAGGGATTTATTCTTTGTAATGTGGCGCAGGTAACGTTAAAAGTGGTGAGTGTCGGGGGATTTGTTGGGACGTGAATAGTTGTCAAGTTTGGAGACATATATCAACAGTACAATCTAGCAAATCAGTGTACACGACCACAATAAAAAAAATATTACTTGCACCCAAAACCAACCAATACACGTAAGCTTAACATCTTACATAAAATGCAAAATCGAAAAAAAACACCTGACCCACTCTTAAAGTAAATGTGACTTTGTGAGAACTGGAGACCACAAGGAAAATGATGAACCTCAACTTAATTACTCCCATAAAAAAATGAAGGAACAGTAATGAAACAGAGTAGCTGGATCAAGCGTAGAACACATTTCAAGAAAGAAATAAAAATTTCAGTAGACACCTAAACACCTAATTCTGGTACTAATTCTGCAAATTATTTAAAGGCAGTATGAAATAGACAACTCAACGAAAAGCAGAGGAAGCTGTACACTATGCTGGAACATAGATGAATTAGACAGGTCCAGCAAAAGCAAACGCTAGGCCAATCAATTAGAAACCAACGATCACCCATTTAAGCACAACTTAACAATAATTGAAGATCATATCTCTAGGGTCTCGAATATATAAATCTCCAGTAACTGAGACGTATTTCAGTCAAACACAGTTAGGTCTTGCAGCGGCCCCACCATGAGGACAATTGTAAACAGGCTGAATCCTGCAAGTGCTAGGATAATTTTACAGTGATGGTGAGACAATAATGGATAACGAAGTAAATAATAATACATAACACAGCAAGTAAATAAACGAATAATTATAAACCAGATAAGATATGAAAGTCTGTATATTTACGTGATGCGTCAATTCCTTACAGAAAGAAATCCTTTCACAACTAAATAAGTCGCAGTATCTGCCACCCTTCAAATTAGAAAGTCATCTATTCTATCTATGTTCATAATTACGAATTTCATTAAATTTTGGCCAGTTTGTTCAGTTGTAAATTTGCTCTCCCAAAAAGTGGAAAGTTCTATTGCCATATAGCTTCGTAAGCAGATGACACGCTAAAACGTACCGAAATACGACACACGGTAACGTACTAGTAGATATATCTATCTCCTCCAAACAAAACATGAACGAACCGATATCAGTTTCTTTCTACAATGCAGGATGGTTTCAAGACAAGATGAACGAATTTTGAAACCTCTTCTCAAATAAATTTCGGTACTATGATTTTAAAATGAAACTGCAAGTAAACTTTAACTTACGAAACTGCCTATTATGAAGAATCTGTACCTTGAAGTATTGCTTGAAGTGTTAATTGAAAAACGGTATAGCTTTATTATTTTATTTGTGGAATATGGTGCTGAATGTACTAATTTGTGAATTAAGCCAAACGGCTGGTTTCCCTTCAAATTTCACATTTTACGAAATGGCTCAGAAAATAATATATTTAAACAGTGATTTCGATGTGCTGCTTTTATACTTGACTACACAAGGAACCGAATTTTCAGTTCACAGCTTCCATTTTCAGTGGAATCCAAAACTATGAAAAACTCGATTTTATCAGGAACATGATGAATAAATTGGGCAGTGGGAGGTACTTGCTTCTTCACAAAGTGAAGTTCGCCAAAGTATTGAATTCTTACCTTGATACTACGTCTAAATTATTTTAAATCTTCTTTTTTGCGATGTACTGTCGTGGTAAGAACCATCGATAAGGACTTGCTCAGCAAAACGTATGTGGAGTTTGATCAAATACTAACAAGAGGTCACCGCCGCAAATCACTGTCCCATCATTAAGAAAGCAGGTCCCGTAGGCATCTGTTCAACTGTACAAAATCTAAGATAACACATAGGTACTGTTTGTGTGTCTACCTGAAGGCACGATGTCCGCTGTTGATCAGAGAACTTTCTCGTGAAACTGTTACGTTTGCTGTAGGCGAGAGAGCGTTATTTTGGTGGACTCATGCGGATAATTATCTACGCTGTTGGTATCAGATACACGCATACTTGACAAGCCACCATCCGGCACATGGCGGAGGGTACCTTTTACCACTACTAGTCGTCCTCTGTCCTGCTCTACGCCCAAGTGGAGCATGGGGAAAAGTACTGTTTCTGTGATTCCATAGGAGCAATAATTTCTCTTAAATTTTCTTATGCAACTACACATATATCAGTATTTCGCATGGCACCTGATAATCTGTAGCGGAGGGTACTTCTGGTACCACTAACTGATCCCCCCTTCCCCGTTCCATTCGTGAATGTCGCATGGGAAGAATGACTGTCGGTAAGGCTCTTTATTGGCTCTAATTTCTCGAACTTTCTCGTTGTGACCATTTCGCGAGGCTTATGTGGAAGGAAGTAATACGTCGTCCGACTCTTCCCAGGAAATACTCTCTCGAAATTTCAGTAGTAAATCTCTTCGTGATGTACAACGCCTCTCTTGTAGCGTCTGCCACTGGAGTTCGTTGGATATCTGGGTGTAACGATCTCACGCCGACTAAACGATCCCGTGACGAAACGCACCTCTCTTCTTAGGAGCCGGCCGCTGTGGCCGAGCAGCTCTAGGCGCTTCAGTCCGGAACCGCGCTGCTGCTACGGTCGCAGGTTCGAATCATGCCTCGGGCATGGATGTGTGCGATGTACTTCGGTTAGTTAAGTTTAAGTAGTTCTACGTCTAGGGGACTGATAACCTCAGCTGTGCTTGGTCAAATCCCATAGTGCTTGGAGACGTTTGAACCATTTGAGTCTTCTTTGGATCTTCTCTGTCTCTTGTACCAGTCTTACCTGGTAAAGGCTGCAGATTGATTAACAATACTCAAGAATCGGTTGTACAAGCGGCTTGGAAGAAAATTTTTTAGTGGATTAATTACTTTTCCTTAAGATTATTCCTACGAAGAATCTATTTTTGCTACTATTCGGTTTTTGTGGTAATTCCATTTAAGGTCGCTCCGGATAGTTACTCCAAGACATTTTACAAAAGATGCTGTTTGTTGTAGTTCCTCACCAATAGTGCAGTTGTTCAGTAATGGATTCATTTTCCTGTGTATGCACAATATGTTACATACATTCAGGGTAAACTGCCAGTGCCAGCACTATTAATCAAACCTCTGCAGGTGGTTCTGCAGATCGGTACTGTCTTCTGGCTTTGCTGCCTTCATACACACAGCCGTATCATCTGTGAAAAGCGTTAAAGATTTTTCGACGCTTTCTTCAAGATCATTTATAGAGACTGTAAACAGTAATGGTCCCATCACACCTCATTAGGCGTACCCCTGTAATTACCATTACGTCTATCAATTTTGTTCCGTAACGAGCTGTATTTTACAGGAAGTGATGAACTCGGTCGAAAATCTGATCCGACAGGTGGTAAGCTGGTATTTTTTTACCACTAAACGGCAATGCAGAACGGTGTCAAATGCCTTCCTGAAGTCGAGGAACACGTCATCAACCTGAGAACCCGTGTCTACACCGCTATCGATCTAATGGAGGAACAGAGAGAGCTGAGTTTCACAAGATACCTTCACTGTCTTTAAGAAAGATGGATATTGACGGCCGTAGGATCGTTCTGCGGTCTGCCGCAAATGGAGGTTCTCTATTCTGAATAGTAATTCGCAAAAATAGAAAGTCTTCTTCCACGCAGGGATTCCCATTTGAATCCGCGGAGCATTTCCGTAATGGTCGTGTATTGATCGACCGTGCTGGTGATAAATCTAGCAGAAAGCCTCTGAATTGCTTCGATGTGTTCCACCGAGCTTGGTCCGGCAATGGTTAGCACATTGGTCTTACATTCAGGAGGACGAGCGTTCAGAATCGTTTCCGCTTATTCAGTTTTAGATTTCCCGTGGTATCCCTAAATACGTCCTTCGAGTGGACATAGACGATTTCCTTCCGTTCCATTACGCAACCCGAGTTTGTAGCCCATCTCCAATAACATTGACGACGACGGGACATTACTTTCTAATCTTATTTTCCATTCTCAGGCGTCTACCTTTAATGTGACTGGGTGGGGTTCCGGATGATTTTGGTTTTCGTACAGTGAGCGTCTACGGAATCATGTGCTGTTTTGGCGTGTCGTATATCCATCACAACCACGAAGGAGCAGGGTGTTGACCAAAAGCGTCACACACACTTACAACAGCCACTGTGGCCGAGCAGTTCTAGACGCTTCAGTCCGGAACCACATGGCTGCTGTCGCAGCTTCGAATTCTCCTTCGGGCATGGATGTGTGTGATGTCCTTAGGTTAGTTAGGTTTAAGTAGTTCTAAGTCTAGGGGAATGATGACCTCAAATGCACGGCCCCATAGTGCTTAGAGCCATTTAAACCATCAAGCATCCGGAAAAACATCAAATCTCCAACATCACTGCGGCCGGAAAAAGATCCTGCAACATCGGGACCAACGACGACTGAAAACAATCGTTCAACGTGACGGAAGTGCAAACCTTCCGCATATTGCTGCAGATTTCAGTGCTGGGCCATCAACCATTCTCAGCGTGCGAACATTCAACGGCACATCATCAATATGGGCTTTCGGACCCGAAGGCCCACTCGTGTACCCTTGACGAGTGCACGATACAAAGCTTTACGCCTCGCCCGGGCCCGTCGACACCGACATTGGACTGTTGATGAACGGAACCATGTTGCGGCGTCGGACGAGTCTCGTTTCAAATTGTACTGAGCGGATAGACATGTGCGGGTATGGAGACAACCTCATGAATCAATGCACCTTACATGTCAGCAAGAGACTGTTGAAGCAGGTGGAGGCTCTGTAATGGGGTGGAGCGTGTGCAGTTGGAGTGGTATGACACTCCTAATACGCCTATATACGACTCTGAGAGGTGACACGTACATAATAATCCTGTCTGATCACCTTCATCCATTGAAGTCCATTATGCATACTGACAGATTTGGGAAATTCCAACATGACAATGCAACACCCCACACATTCATAATTGCTACAGAGAAGTTTCAGGAATACTCTTCTGAGTTTAAAACTTCCGCTGGCCACAAAACTCCCCAGAGATGACCATAACTGAACAAATCTGGGATGCCTTGCAACGGCAGTTCAGAAGAGATCTTCAGCCCCTCGTACTCTTGCGGATTTATGGACAGCCCTGTAGGGTTCATGGTGTCAGTTCCCTCCAGCACTACTTCAGACATTAGTCAGATCCATGCAACTTCCTATTGTGGCACTTCTGCCGCTCACGGGGAGCCTACACGATATTAGACCGGTGTACCAGTTTCTTTGACTCTTCAGTGTAGAAGAAAAGCTGATGGCGACTACTCGAAACATTACCCATGACCTTGGGCTCCTGTGGAACACGCGGTCAGAGTTCATTGTCTCCGCTGTGAGCGAACAGTGAAGTGAGTGGCTTGAAGATGATCTGATAATCAAACTTGTATTATATCTAATCGGCACTTTTCCGGACATTTGTTTCTTATCAAAACGTTATCTCCTAAGTCCCCTCTGTAGCTCCTATAAGCCTACAATATGAATTGCCAAACACTTTGTTTACATTTTTGTTAAAGTTCAATAACAGTAGCTACATTTTAGTCTGTATTTAGTGTAACATTTACTTTGCATTGATTTAACATAAAGTCCACAATCGATTGCAGAGAATCTTGCTGTTGGACCGCGAGATGTTTCTTAAAGGAGAAAATGCACGGGCCTGATGAGAGACAGTTGCGGACAAGTAAGTGAGTGTGGTGGTTTACCACCGAATGGATTGCAGTGTTACGTCGATGCTGAGTTTATAGCAGGTACGAGCTGGTGTGGTGCGGAAGTATACTTTAACACTCGTAGTAGACTGCAGTGTACGCTGAGTAATGTTATGACGTGTTGTTAAGCCGTCGGTTACGGGCCTATACGGCGGTCGGCGTGAAGAAAGTTCGTCGTTGCAGCGAGTGGGGTTGGCCGTTTCTACCGCACTAGGCGTCGGCCTTTGCTGCCTCGCTAAAAGTGAAATACGGTCAGTGGTAAGCGCGTTTAGTTGTCACACAGACCAGAAATTGTACTATGATGGAAAGTTATTCTATGTGGTTGAACAGAACTGGTTTTGCGTTGGTATAATGTGCGTAAGCATCTTCCAATTCCCCTCCCCCCTCCCCCTTTCCTAATTCCATCTATTGTCCACTTTAGTCTTTTACGAGGATCTGAGAGGAGGGAAGATTACATTAACCCCCCTAGTTTACTTAGCTTGTCATGTACAGTTAGTTCCAGTTCGTGCTGTCTAGGGGTCTGACTATTGAAGCAGAAAATGTTACATTTTAGGCCCTCATGGCTGGATTGATCTAATTGAAGATTTTTGCTGCAGAAATGTTTGTTTTTACGTAAATCTATTTTATCATATTTTAGTATATCATACAGTCTTTTGATTTTTTCACATTAACAAAGCCGAAATTACATAGTTAGCACAAAATAAAAAAAACGTGTACGATCACATCTGAGGCATGCTTACGATTCTGACAAATTTCTGAACCTTGATTTATTTCTTGACGTAAATATTGTTCTCTGTGTTTGCTAATTAATATCACTTGCATTCACTTCGCTTACTTTTTTTTAAGATTGACTTCTGCAGCAGTCGTGGTTTCGTGATTGGGCGTCTTTGCCAACACGTACTACATAAGTGAAACAGTCTACACGTTAAAAAGTGTCCACCACGTCTAAGTAAATCTGCATTTATGGATTCAAGTCCCGTTGCTTTCCGGTTTTAGTTTTCTTCACGGCGGCGTTTAGTTCATGGATGTCATTTGGTCGCCGTCATGCGGGTTACCCGTTATGGGCAGCTCTTACCCTAATGCATGGTTTTCGTTACGCCAGAGCTGTGCAAGCTATTAATATTCTGGTATTAGATTTAGCTTTGTTGTCTCTTTTCAATTTTATTTAAATGCTTTATCAGCTTGCAACCTATAGACTGTCTTCTATGGATATCGAGGTTAGTTCTGCGCACAAAATTATTCCACGATTCTTCATTTATTTGCCTGACAATAGCTACTACTTTGTTTCTTTTCTCCTTACTTTCTAATTACACAGATTCTATATTCGTCTATTCATATATCTGATATGCTCACTTCCTTTTCTCAACGGATTTTTTTTCTAGTGATTCATTTGTGACTTGTCAATACAAGTTTCATATTCTCTAAATCAGTTTCTAAACTGTCATTTGTATCTGTCTGGTTTAGGGAGAAAATTTGGAAATTTGTGGTAAGTTCCTATGGGACCAAATTGCTGTGGTCATCGGTCCCTAGGCTGACACACTATTTACTCTAACTTAAACTAACTTACGCTAAAGACAACACACACACCCATGCCCGAAGGAGGGCTCGAACATCCGACGAGGGAGCCGCGTAAACCATGGATGGCAAAGCGCCCTAGGCCGCGCTTCTACCTCGCGCAACGGTTTAGGGAGAGATTCAGTCTGTTTTGGTACAGAAGTTTTATGCTCTCCTCGTGTAATATATAGACCTTAAAACCAGCTTCCCTTCTTGTTTCAACGCCTTTTCTTTTCTTCCACCTAGCGAGCATAGCTATTTTTTCTACCACTAGGTAGTTGTCCGAGTAAATGTCGCTACCTGTGTAAACACAAAATCCTGAACTTGCTTGCATATTTTTACATTTGACCATGACATAGCCTGCTACTGATGTCTGCCCCATAGTACTCCATATGTATTTACGTATATCTCCCTTCCCAAAAACAGAATTAGTAATATTCGATCCATTACTTGAGGTCAAATGTGCTGTTCGTTAAAAGTTCCCACCGCTAAAGGCACTAGATTATTTCCTATTCTGGCATTTATATCTCAGCCGATTAATAGGTGATCCGTTTTATTTTATGTATCTATTTTTTCTGTAGGGTTCCATAAGAAGCTCCAGTCTTTTCATTTTTTCCATCTTCAGGAGAGCACGCCCCAGTCATTGTTAAACTCTGTCGATCTACTCTGAATCTCAACTGGAACTGCTAAGAGTATTCTACGACTTCTACATCGCTGGCAACGGGTTATACACAATGCTGGTGACTACTTTGAAGGTCAGTAAGAGTTTGAAACATGTATCTATTTTGTACGAACTGTAAATAAATAGTTGTCACTATTGAAGTTCAAACCCTCGTACTAATGTATATACTCCCTTACTTGCTCTTTTGTCACTTCCTGCACCGGTGTTAATAATAAGGTAGCCATCTAAATCCGCAGTTCCTCTCAGATTTTTTCTTTTTATTGTTAATTGTCGCAATATTAATATTGCTTTGTTCCATTTCTTTAAATAGGTCTGTTTCTTTTAGTGCAGTGTTCTCAGATTCCAGGTTGAACGTTACTCCAAATAGTCTGCCCGTTTTTTTTTTTTTTTTTTTTTTGCCTGCTTCATCTTCTATTTAACACTCCCGGCTGGTTTCTTTGAAGATTATGATCCATCCTGTCTTATCTCTAAGCTCTGCTGGAGGCCGTCTAATCAGAATCCTTCAGGGCATCCTTGTGATCTACTCTTCGTCTCGTCCCAACACTTCGACCTGTCTGACTTCGGTGACCCTGCAGTGAGTTTAACCTGCCACCAGCGTAGCTCTCACGGTAAAATGGGACACGCAAACCTACTCACCACAGTAAGATGGCAACCTTCGAGGAGGCACTGCCGAGTTTCAAGGTAATTTTGTCCTTTCTCTTGGGTTCAGAATTTATCTTGGGCTGTATTTAATTTGTTTAAAATGTAATGTTACACAAAAGTTTGGAATACTGTCATAAAATGTAGTCTACGATGACAGAGGTCTCACTGACCTAGGCGCTCCATGCCTTATCCATTTAGAGCCTATATACTGGTTTGTGTTTTCTACTGGCATGCTTCGTGACCGTTTCCCAGTCATGTAAACACACCGCTGCAGCAGCGGCACACTACGAACAGTCCAATAGCAACAACAACGTCATTCAGTTTGTGTTCAGCACTGCAGTAACATTCCACGTAATGGCATATAACACTTCGATTTAATCAGGATAGTGGCATTATTTTTAGCAGGTCATACGCAGAAAGACCTTGCCAATCGGTTACATGTCATTCAAAGTGCTGTATCTATGTTATGGAGACAATTACAGAGGGACGGGAAATGTGAATGACAGACCTCGCTGTGGTCGTCCTCGTATGAAAACACCAATGCAGGATCTTTTCCTCCAACTGTCGGCTCGCAGGCGTTCTACATCAACTCCCAGAAACATTGGAAATAACTTCTCCTGGGCAACAAGGATTCGTATTTCAGATCAAACAGTGCCTATGAGATTGCCTCAGATTGGTCTTCATTCCAGAAGAACAAAGAGAGCTTTTGCAGCGAACCAAGGAAATCGACGCAGTTGGAGGATCTCGGGTCTTGCACGTCAACTTCGGACCGTTGCAGAATGGAGTAATGTCATGTTTGTTGTCGAGATCACGATTTGTTCGCGACCGGACACCAGAAGTGTTAGGATTTGTAGAAGGGCTAGACGACATCAGAAACGCCGATACGTTCAGGAAGTCCATCAGTTTGCTGGGGGAAATGTAATGTTCTTGGCCGCTATAATGATGGGACGGTGAGAGGGTGACTGGTCCCTGATAGTTCCAAGAGGTCCTACAAACGATTGTAAGGCCCTACAGAGGTGAAATCGGTAACAACTTTATCCTAATCGCTGACAATGCAAGACCGCATTCTACTTTAGCAGTGTCTCGGTCACTTCAGAGCTGCAATATCAATCGAATACATTGGCCAGCGCAGTCCCAAGACATGAACGCAGTTAGTCACGTACTGAAAGTGGCTATTGCACAGCCTCGACATCCACGTAATCATGAGGACTTCACTGAAGCTACCATTGAGAAGTGGGACCTGATACCTCAAGATGAACTTGATGATACCATCCTGAACAACGTCTCGCAGAGTGGAACACTTCATCTGTGTCCGGGGATGACATACTCATTACTGAAGACTAATAATCATCAGCATGAGACGAAAATTTCAACTATTTTTGTTTTCTAGATGTTCACTTACGTGATAGTCTGCATTATTTTGTAATGATCTTTTGTAAGCAACCAAAATCGTTCCTGTTTTCAGAAGGAATTATCTTTATTTTGTTAATATGGTAATATAAAAACCTCAATAGGTTTGATCGTAGTAAGCTCTATGATATTTCAAACTTTTGTTGAAGTGTGTATTAGTCTCAAGAAAGTTGCACATCTTCATGTTCTAATCTGTTACTGAAAGAGAGGGATAGTTCATATTTGTAACTTGCCGCATAACGTTCTAATTACAGTAGTACTAACAGCTACACAGTAAGATGAATAAAGGATCTAGATCTAATCCACTCCTACCAGATCACAAAGAAATGGAAAAAGTAACACAGTATAGGTAAGTCGTTGTGCTATTGTAACATTATTCGACCCTACGAATGAATAATTAGTATATTCTTAGTGCACAGAATAAACACGACACTCACCAGAAATCTCTCACACTCTTTAGCCATTTATAATTAGTACACTGCTTTAAATTAATAAAGGAAAGTGCACAAAAGCACACCTGAAACATGTAAGCAAGTGCCTGAAACCGTAAGCGGAGATATAACAATGATGTTATCAAGTGATAACAGAGAGCTACCTGTTGGCTTCTGTGCATCCACATGAACTCCACCTGCCCTTCCCTGACACGCAGTCATTCTTACACTGTGCTCCATATGATGTGGCATCATTAAGCTTAGCAATAGCTCAACTCAGGAAGAGGTTCCTACACCATTCAATAAGTAACATACTACTGTGGTAAAAATACACTGTATTGTTGCGGCCCTATGTCCTCCGATTAGTTTGATATACATTAATAACAAGAAATACCCAAAGATCATATCGCCACACACTACAATTCACAGAACCTATACGGTAGACGATAATTCCAACTAACCTGAAATACTCTTAAATTTGGCTCATTAGTGACTTCCGTTTAAGACCACAATAGTACTACTGCTGCCATGCGGGATTTAGAAAACTAAACGGCAGGCTAATTCTGAATAGGCTGGGCAACAACACCCAAGATATTCTTCAAGACGATATACAGTAAGTATTGATCCGCACATTCGCTACCGGAAGGTCATCAGGGACGATTTAATACAACACTAAGAAACTTCACAACCAGATAATAAACTTTGTCTAACTTATTGTCAGCAAGGTATAGAAAAAATTGTGGTAAGTTCCTATGAGACCAAACTGCAGAGGTCATCGGTCCCTAAGCTTACACACTACTTAACCTGTGGAGCTCGGTCTTCCTGCGACCGTACATTCTCGTGGCCACAGCCGCGAGCCATCATGTACAGTGGCTACATTCCTGCCAAGTCTTTCTGTAGTATTGCAGAAGGAACATCCAGATTCTGGTAGCGCTGTTATACTCAATGAGGTGCTGATAGTGGCGTCTTTGTCGCCTTAAAGGCATTCTTGACTAAAATCAACTCACCACGTCCAGTCTCAAAAGTAATAATGCTCGCGATCGCTGCAGAGTGTATTTAAAGCAAACCTCGTTTGCATTCTCCTAGTAGCACTACTAGGGTCACTCTTGCGCAACTGGCACGAAATGTGAATAGACTGCATCTTTCAGATGTAGCAACAAGCGTCCCAACTTTGATTTATATCGCACAACTTTTTCTTCGTGGTTTTTTTTCCATCAGTGTAATTTTGTGATGAAATTAGCTCCTTAAAAAGGTACTTTTCTAGATGGACTTTTTTTTTGTTCTCCTTGGCTTCAGTGCTTGAGACGAATCCAACGGCTTGTTGCTAAGGAACGTCTGCCCCTGCAAATTGTTTGTTACTCATAGTTCATTCCCTTCGTAACCTTGCACGGAGACTCTTCCTATGCTCTGCTTCGGTCCTACGACGAGTGACTTGCGCTTTACCAGGCCCTACGACATCATACCGCTCTAGAATTGTCGGGCTCTGCCATCGCGTGCTCCAGCGAATTCTCATGCTAGCACTCAACTGAAATTTGAGTACGTATCGATCCGAAGTTCGGATTTCCCAAATTACAGAAACCGCATTAATGATATGTTCCACTACATTCCTTTCCTTACTCTACTGACATGAATACATAACTTATGTAGCGGGAAATGAGTGTAGTCAGTGATAGAGCAGGTCACTGCCACGTTTCAGGCTGTATACTCGACGCGTATTGCAATGCAACAACCCCCAGCTGCTGTGATGAGTGCTTTCATAAAGCTATTCGTGTTTCCTATTCTGTCTTTCTTCTTACTGCCTTTTAGTTATATCCTCAATTCTTCTGCATGATTTATAAATTTTGGATTAAATAGTAACAGACAGCAGAAAACACTAACAAAACTGTCACTCTTACATTATACTATCAAACAATATTGTATAGACAATTCTAAATAAATGTAACAATTGAGTGCAGTTTCTTTATCGTAATTTTGTTTGATAGTTGTGTCATTAATTTCACCTCCGTACAGCCATCACTGATTTCTGAGTGTGCCATCAGTGACGTGTTTTTGTTGTGTGTTACGAAAATGGAACAGCGGAATTTAGAGCAAAGTTTTGTGTTAAACTTGGAAAATGTACGAGTGTGACTTTTTTAAAAGTTGATTCAGGCTTATGGGGAACATTTCTTAGCAAGAGCACGACTGTTTCGCGGGCATAATCACCTTTAGGAGGCCGAGATCACGTTCACAAAGAACCTCGCTCATTGAGACCAACTTCAAACACCGACGATAACGTCAGACGTGTGTGTGCCCCTGTGAGATTGTTCCTCCAGAAGAAATGGATAAGCAAGTGTTTTATGAAGATGTTATTGAAAGGCTGCGGAAAAGGGTGAATCGAGTGGGACCAGACATTGTAGACAAGTGGATGCTGTATCACGACAACGCCCCATGTAAAACGGTCAGTTTCATCAAGGAATTTTTGACCTGAAAAGGCACTCCTCTTGTTCCACAGTCCCCCCTCCCCCCTTCTTCCCCTGATCTGAGACTATGTGACCTTCTTCCCTTCCAAAAACTGAGAAATGTCTTAAGAAGCTGGAGAACATTCAAAAGAATCTGATCGACATGTTGAAGGCCCTACCAGCTGAAACTTGTCAGCGCTGCTACCATGACATAACAATGACTCCGCCTTCGTATAATTGCCGAAAGGAACTACTCTGAAGGGGACAATACTGCTTTTAGAAAAAAATATATAAATAAAAACTTTGGTAGATAAAAAGTCTCATTACTTTTCTCATACACCTAGTAAATAAATAACTGTCGGAATAAGGTTTTTCGTACATGATTTCAGACCGCCTTAGTATCGTTTAGATGACCATGACCTTGATAGTCCTAAAACAGAATCACCGTCATTTTCGTGCACACCTAATGCTGGTAGAACCTTCACACACATCAGTGTTATTTCTTATAAAGCGTTGTAATGCATCGGCCAGACGAGACGCTCAACCGCCCACTTAGATACAATAGGTGCCTGACACTAGGGCCAATACTCAACCGCGCAGTTGGGACTCAGACACCGACAGATGCTGTCTTGTGTTCTCCCAGCTCCTGCTATATGTCCGAACCGCCGTCGGAGCGATTGTGGACCCGAACCCATATTACCAAGGAGGAGTGAAAGCCAACGGTTGCAAATGTACAGGAGCAGCTGACAAATTTTCACATCCGCAGGGAATGGGATGCTGACCATCTCTTGAAGAAACCCACACAACCTGCCAAGCGCTGAAATGCCTTCTAGGAATAACTTCCTTTGCAGTTACGTGTCGTGCTTTAGCACTGTGGACAACACATAAGTGTTACGAAAGATGCTGAAAACTAATTTGATTGGCCAGAAGAGGAATTTGAGCTGGGCAACAACTGAGTGCATAGCCATGCCCAGAGAGATATGTCAGCAGAATGCTAGCAGAGAGAACATCGTAATTCTGCAATCGACTTCGAGACTGCAAAGAAGACACTTCCTCTTGGGAATCAACAGCAGACATTCCAATTGGAAACACCAGAGGAGGGACGTCAGTGATGGGCCTTCTGAGCACCACTGACGCAACGCCAGACCTCCATTTCTGGCCGAAGCCCAAACACACGCCCCACCGTGCCTCCACGCTACCGCCATGAGATACTTTAGCCGACTCCGCACATGCACAACCATTCCATCACTAGCTCGACCACTCACTGGTAAGTGACTTGTCCCAGAACACTCCTATGGAAGTCTTTCTGTCATTCCAGTTTTTAGGATTCCGTACCTCAATCGATAAAAGGTGAGCACTTTTGCGATCACTTTTTTGTCCATATGTCAGTGATAACAAAGTTTCGCACGATCAAGATCGAAGGCAAACTCCCTGGTAGGTTCATACTGTGCAGGTCATTCAGCTAGGTAAACACTCTGAAAGAATAAATACAGAATCATACTGGTGTAACGAGGTGATCAGAACCGATGGAATGTGATGGTATACAATTTAATGTGAAACAGTTTGCTGTGGAGTTTATCACCAGACTGGAAATTGGAAATTTGTGATAAGATCCTAGGGGCCCAAACTGCTGAGGTCATCGGTCCCTCGTGAAACTGGCTATCCTTTAAGGTTTAGCTGCAGACAGTGCGTTAATATGTTTTATAGGCACGGATAAAACAAAAATTCGGGGACTGAATTTGTCATGTGCTTCCAGGTGTATGAACTGCATTGTCACACACTTGTAAGGACGGATAGTTTACTGTAAAGGAGTATGATTTTTATTGAATCAGCAGTGGTTTCGTGGTGAAACATGGTAAACTAACTAAACAAACACTGCTTTTGGCCTTGTTTCACAATTTTATTATTAATGTTATTGCACCACATAAGTGTCGGGTTATAAGCCCATTTTCAAGTACATTGCTGTACAGTAATGTACTTGAAAATTTCTGTTCAGTAATGTACTTGAAAATGGGCTTATAACCCGAAACGTAGGTGGTGCAATAAAATTAATAATAAAATTGTGAAACAAGGCCAAAAACAATTTGTTTAGTTGAGTATGATTTTTATACACAGACCAGGAATCATGAAAAAGAAAGTTATTTTGACCACTTATTGGCTTAAAGCAGTGCTCATACCGTAGATGTAGTTCTCTTACGCCCATCTTACCACTCTTGCTTGCTGTGAAGTAAATATTCCCTACTGCCCTCTACAAGATCACGACACTAGAAAGAATCGTAGTGGGCAGAATACCTCCAACTTTTCGCAGCACAATAAATAATCTTCCAACCAATTTACCATACAGATTAAGAGATAGAATAATTGTATATGAATGGTATGATCTCGATACAGCTCTCTTTGTACTGCTAATTTCTAGGGTTCCTTTCATATGCGTTTCCTCTTCATACTCAACAGATCAGAACTGAAAACAAACTCCTTACTGAACTGTGGTATGAGC
Source organism: Schistocerca cancellata (assembly GCF_023864275.1). Lineage (NCBI taxonomy): Eukaryota > Metazoa > Arthropoda > Insecta > Orthoptera > Acrididae > Schistocerca > Schistocerca cancellata. The sequence goes on from NC_064626.1 coordinate 1,157,145,593, forward strand.
TTGTTTACCTCATCTACAAATTTTCACAGTTTGCTGTGCACCGTCAGGTTGACGCTTTGTTCGAAATTTCGTTAACTTGCGTCTTCCAGTGCTGTAGCACAGTTTGAAGCTGTAAGCAACAGATCGAATCACAAGACTGACGAACAAATTTGCAGTCAGGATTCCCGATGTAAACACGAGACTGTTCGTGCTGTCATACGAAATCTCACCCTAGACGTGAGGTGTGCTTACCAAGCAGAGGGTTGGTTGCAGGCACTCAACTGGCTTGTTTCTAACCGCCACTGCCACCGAGGCAGAACCAGCTTCCATCACAAAGCACAACAGACCTGCATCCTACCCTCCAACGCGCTCTTGCTTGACACCACTGAAATTGCAAACTGCGGTGGTTTGGGAACAGTGAAATGCACGCTACAGGGCAAGTGGCTTGGAGTAACCAGTCTGTAACAAAAAATTGGTTCAAATGGCTCTGAGCACTATGGGACTCAACATCTTAGGTCATAAGTCCCCTAGTACTTAGAACTACTTAAACCTAACTAACCTAAGGACATCACACACATCCATGCCCGAGGGAGGACTCGAACCTGTGACGGGGCGAGCCGCACGAACCGTGGCAAGGCGCCTTAGACCGCGCAGCTACCCAGCGCGGATGTTTTAAGGTAAATTTATTTTGTCGCATTTTAGTATATTATACAGTATTTTGGTTTTTAATGTCACCAAAGCCGAAATTACATTGTCCGCACAAAATACAAATATAGGTCCGATCCCATCAAAACATGCTTACGACTCTCACACTCTGCGGAAATAACCGTATTACAAAGAGTTTACAATTTTTTTATGAATTTCTACTGGTTCCTGTTACAATATTACTTTAGATTACTATTTCGTAAATGAATCTAGAAATAAACATAGTAACCTCTACTGTATCGCGTAATTCATAATAGGAATTTTAAGTGTGTCAATATTTCGAAATTTCAAATGTTTCTTAAAAAAATAATTTTAACTGTAGATTCGGAAGCAGTACTTTTCGATTATAACATCGAGACTAATAGATTTTATAAAGTAATTCATTTTCATAAATTTTTGTTTGAAATATAACATCCTGTGTATGAAACGATATGGAAGTTTTCAGAAAATCGACTGAGATAATAGAAATTCTTCCAATCCATATATAGCATACAGCAAACCAGTGCTTAACAGTATTGATTGAAAACAGTCTTGGTAGAAATTTTAGATTTTTTATTTTCCAACGACGCGTTTCGCCTTATTTGGGCATATTCAGGTTATTTTTTCTAGATGGACGCGAGTGACACGAAGATCTGCATAATGCGTTCCCGTTCACAGGAGCGAGTAACAGAAACAGATTCTGTTGCTCGCTCCTGTGAACGGGAACGCGTTATGCAGATCTTGGTGTCACTCGCGTCCATCTAGAAAAGAATAACCTGAAGATGCCTAAATAAGGCGAAACGCGTCGTTGAAAAATAAAAATCTAAAATTGCGGCAAAGACTGTTTTTAACCAATACTGCCAACACCGAGATAATACTGACCTGTCCAAAATTCGAAAAAAAAATACTGGTATCGACAACTACTGTTGAGGAAGAGTACTGTTAGAGGAGTGTGTCCCGTTACAAGTGCTGTGCTGTGATGTTTTGGCGAGCTGTACAGGCTCAGCGTAGTGAGGCCTGAGACAGCAGCAGCAACCGTCGTGCCGCCTCGTCAGCTTCCGCTGCCGGCCCGCGTGGTAGGAGGGGGAGGAGTGGGAGGGGGCTGTGGAGGGCCATTGTGCGCCCAGAATGATTATCTGGCCGGCCGCGCCGCGCTGAGGGCGGGCGTGGTTAAGGGCCGCTGCCGGCAAGGGCGGGCGGACTGGCGGGCGCCGTCCCACCCCGGGCCCTGCGGCCGTGGAGGACGGCCACCAAAGGGCACCGCAACCGGGGAACAGGCTTCGCTTCGTTACTGCAGTCACAGGAATCCCCGCACTCATCTGTGGCTGATTACGGACGACAATTACATACACAGGCCAAAAATGCAGCACTCCGGACTGGTTCCTGTTTTGCATTTAACTACTTATCTCACACGAAGGCCCTGTGAGTGTCCACCATTTTCTCATCATTTTCTCCATCTACTGGACAGTCGATCATTCTTAACACACTAGAAGTACTGGACTTCGCCATACCCCTAATAGTAGCATGCGAGTCATTTTTGACCCACAGTAGGAAAGCACCGTTTTTTTGTTTTTTTTGTTTTTTTTGTTTTTTTTTTTTTTTTCTTTGGATGGTGTGTTGAGTGTCGCCCTGTTGTCAATACGTCCAGGAAGACTGTAAACTGTAACCAACTGATAATTTGCTCTCTAAAATGAATAGTACGCTGTCAGACATAAATCTTCAGTGATAAACATTTCTTATTTTAAATTTTACAGGAGAAATTCCACAGTCTTTCATCAATCATCGTTAGAACAAGTAAGTTGAAAGTAGACTGTTTAGGTTTTTATGTTGGTAACGCCACGTAGCGCTCTGTATGAAAACCACTGGCTGCGCTGTGTGCAGTCTGTGGCTGGTTGGCATTGTTGAAATATTCGCTATTCTACTGTTGGGCAGTTGGATGTGAACAGCACTTAGCGTTGCGCAGTTCAAATGGCTCTGAGCACTATGGGACTTAACATCTATGGTCATCAGTCCCCTAGAACTTAGAACTACTTAAACCTAACTAACCTAAGGACAGCACACAACACCCAGCCATCACGAGGCAGAGAAAATCCCTGACCCCGCCGGGAATCGAACCCGGGAACCCGGGCGTGGGAAGCGAGAAAGCTACCGCACGACCACGAGATGCGGGCGCGTTGCGCAGTTGGAGGTGAGCCGCCAGCAATGGTGGATGTGGGGAGAGAGATGGCGGAGTTTTGAGAGCGGATGATCTGGACGTGTGTCCATCAGACACAGTAAATTTGTAATACTGGATGTCATGAAATGATAGGTATATTATGACTTTTGAACACTATTAAGGTAAATACATTGTTTGTTCTCTATAAAAATCTTTCATTTGCTAAGTAAGCGTATCAGTAGTTAGTGCCTTCAGTAGTTAGACTCTTTTATTTAGCTGGCAGTATTGGCGCTCGCTGTATTGCAATAGTTCGAGTAACGAAGATTTTTGTGAGGTAAGTGATTCATGAAATGTGTAGGTTATTGTTAGTCAGGGCCATTCTTTTGTACGGATTATTGAAAGTCAGATTACGTTGCGCTAAAAATATTGGGTGTCAGTTTAGTGTTGATCAGGATAAGTAAAGAGCGAAATCTCTGAGTACGTTCAGTTCTGCTCAGGTGTTTGAAAATCAAATAACGTAAGGGGTATCCAAGCACAGTAATTCATAAATTTTTCTAAGGGGATGTTTCAAAGTAAAACAATGTCCGAACGTTTTTCTTTATAAAAAGATGGAAACAGAGTCAAAACTTCTATTTGTGTGAGTACTAATAGTACTTTTACTTTTATAGACAAATAAGGTAAGTACGGAGTATTTGTGAAATATTCTACAGCGCAGCAGGTGCCTAAAATACTTTGCATGCTTTCTTGATTCTTTAAACCAAGGAACTAACACATCAATCCATAATTATAAATATGTAGTAACAAAGAGTTGGCAGAACTGTCTAAGCTGGGATGGGCTCACAGTTCAGTCATTCGACAAGAGATTTTTCTTGGCAGGTTTTGTACACGTACTTGTTACTCGCGGACCATCCCTTTCATGTTTTATTCCCCTTTTGTTGTTTGCTGGAAACCTGAATTTGACAATGCCTTCTTTTTTCATATTGGCCATCTCCGGTATAGGGTGCCTGATAGGGACGAATGGCTCCTTTCTGTAGTTTGTAGGGAGCAGCAAGTTCTTCGGCTACTCTGAGGATAAAGTCTCAGCGTAAGTTAAAAGCTGTGTGAGCATTAATTATAGCAAGGTCAAGAATATCTTGATAGACATGCACTGGCCATCGGTGGTCAACTGTATCGACTCACCCTTAGTTTCTTTATAAAACTTCAAGTTCCTGGAACTTCCCTCTCAGTATTCTCATTCACCTGACATCCAGCATGCATGTTACTTAGAAAAAGGACATTTTTTTTCTTTTTCTGTTGATACACTGTGAGAAGATTGTTGCCTGAGCTATACATGTGTTTCGCCTACAATGCGCTGTCTCCACTACACGCCGCAGGAGGGACCTTTTTGATGATCTCCGGAGAGCGCCAACTAAACTTATTAGTTTTTGTTTCAGCTCAGCTGCCAGTATCACGGAGGTGAAGAACTGTGAGTTGTGATGTAATGACAAGAGTTGAGGAATGGCTGAGCCAGCTTCATAACGACATGGTGACCAAGACCCTTGCTTGGATCACGTGTTTCATCTTTGCCATGGTAAGGGAATCCATTCAGGATGTAGCGCTTGTCCGATCACACAAAAGGCAGTACTTTATCCCATACTTACCAGGTTCATTGCCGGCCTTTGTGGCCGAGCGTTTCTAGGCGCTTCAGTCTGGAACCGCGTGACCGCTACGGTCGCAGGTTCGAATCCTGCCTCGGTCATGGATGCGTGTAATGTCCTTAGGTTAGTTAGGTTTAAGTAGTTCTAGCGGACTGATGACCTCAGATGTTAAGTCCCATAGTGCTCAGAGCCAGCCAGGTTTATTTGGTACCTACTCTATAAATGGGCACCTACACTTGTAAAGATGCACTTGCTCGGCAACAGTCATATTCTCTTCTGGCTTATAGCAGGCAATGAAAATGACAGTGAATAGATTCCATTTTCCTGAAACAAGGCAAAATTTATCCGTTTCCTTACCACGTCTTCTTGATGACATAGAATCAGACCAAAGATGACTGCAAATTTCTGAACTCTCCACTTCCACGCCAAGGAGTGGATGCTGCACGGCGCTTCCTCTTCTTCGTCCACGTTGAGCTGCCGCGCCACATCTGACACCCGATGTACCGCGACAATGTCCAACTCTCGCTGCTCCGCCAACTGCACCAACCGCGACGCCTTCGCCGTCTTGTGACTCCTCCACAGCACCTACATCATCGTCAGCTGCAAATTAAATCGTTTGTCAAAATTCTCTGTAACTCGTGAGAGAAAAGGAATGACGGCAAATGACAGGCCACGATGTAATATGACTTACGAATTTGTATTAGATGATCAGAGATATTCCGTTTGAGTTTTGAATGAAGATTTATTTATAAGTGGCATACCGACCCCATCCCGACCGATAAGTCCTTCACACCGTCGTCCTCGTCCTTGTCTAAGGTCCCATCTTGCACTGCACACACGTTTGGCTTATCGTTGGGAGGGATGTCCATGACCTGCGGTGGGATCCATAAATGCTACACCTAAAGAATAAGAGAAACAAAGTCGTACAGTTAAGCTGGTTGGTTCAAAATCTTAGGTAGAATGGTTCATGCTTATGTAGTGCTAGAGGCAGGTCATCTCAGATGGATCAGATTGTGCTTGCTGTTCATTTGATGCATCTGAATCACTTAAGGCAGCAGTTTCCACTGGAACAAAATTGTCGTTCTCCTCCACATTCGTCTCACTACCAGATTCATCACTCGATTGCGTCGGTGAAACGTTTTCCAGGTAATAGAGAATCTCGGCCTCCGTAAGGCCACATCGTTCTGCCATCGTAGCTTCAATGATACGAAGTCGCGAAAATAAATTGCGAAATCAAGTCGCTGGCGTCGGGACTGCCTCAACACGTTCGGCTTCACCACAGACAAAGATATACTTGGAAGAAATTTCTGTTAGTGTGACGCGCCTGACATCTGCTGTCGTATAAGAAAACTATTAGTAGTGCCTCAAAAAGCGGTGTAGGTAGGGGGGGGTGGAGTGGGCTTCCCCATTGTGTAATATGTTGTTCTGTGACTTCCCAGTGTCATTTAGAAGGTGTGCACGTCACCAGTCCGCAGGAAACGGAAAGCCACGCTGATATAAAGTATCGATCAACCTTCAAATTTTTCGTATTTCACATTCTTATTGGCACAAAGTGTCGTAATATACTCCCTCATCTCATGAATAATGTGAGGCAGACCCAGAAACTATTTAATTTCTTGGAACCGGTGTTACTGATATCAAACTGTGTTAAAATGCGTGTGGGTCAAAAATGATCCACATCGTATTACTGGTATAACAGGTAAAGTTTTTATACTTCTAGATGGGCTAGGGGCATGAAATTTTGGTGAACTGTACAAACCTATAAATTATGTAAAGACACGGGAGCATTTGGTCCTGCGATCATTGTGGAGAGAGGTCGGGTCCTCGAAAAACCCTCATGGTACTTCTAGTGGTTATGGTTGCACAGTGAAGAATTAGTATTTATAGACACGTCACGAAACTTGTCACGCTAGAGGCCGAGCGCCAGTCACAATCAGGTAAGGTTACCACCAACAGTGATCAGCATGTTGACCAAATGTTGGTTGCCATATTGATCTATTTTCACGTAACGTTCAAACTGTCACAGATATATAAAACAAAAAATTAATCACGTGCTGTTGTATCTCATAGGCTTTGTAAAATATATAGTTTATTTCTCGTACTGAAGAAAAATGACGTAAGCTCTATTTTCATTCGATGTACCATATTTCACGTGTGTACAATGGGTGTTTTTCAAACACCATGTTTCAATAATCGATATGTTACGCCACAGACGTTCTGAGTACAAGCAGTGTTGGTTGCTAGTAGGGTTGTCGTTGCAATAAGATTCTAAGAGCAGCTAGAGAGAGGGAGGGGCCGGGGGGGGGGGGGTGTTGGCTATGCTATTGAGCGATTGAAAATGGATTTCAGAGCACAGACATAAATATACAGAGAAGGATTAACTATGTATTACGATTTTCGTAGATATTACGTGGACAAGTGAGGGTTCTTTGAAGAAAAGTGTTGCTGTTTTGCTTGCTTGCTTGTAACTGTGGTGTGTACGAATAACGGAAAAGTTTAGTGGAATCTCTCTTTATTAGTTTGGGTTAGTCAGTTTTATTGTTTAGACTTGAGTAACTGATCAATTCACAGTTGCTCCCAGAATTTAATGAATTATCACTCATTTGTCATTTCAGTAAATAATTTAAGCCGAGTAAAATTTGTTATAAAGGACAAATTATGTAAGGTAACTGTTATAGTTATACAATAAGTTTGTTTTCACAGATACAGTTTTTTAAAGGTCAGTCTTCCTTCAGTCACTTAGCATGTTCAAACTGCAGCACCATATCCTCAGAAAAAGTTTTATTTTCTGATTTTGCGTGTCGCCGCACTGAACTCTGCGGAATACAGTGGCTCAACGCAAAGCATGATCTGTTTAGAATGGTTTTACGCCCTTGCATTGCACTGCGCAGGGCTTTCTCTCTTATTTAGCTTGCTTACATTTTATGTTCATAACTTCTGGCAGTACGAAGTTTCAGTTGACACAGGTAAGACACAAAGAACGAATTGTTACAATCAGTTTTACAATACAGGCAGGTTATAGTTACATCATTGACACTAAGCTTTATGTTTTATAGTTCATTATAATCGTCAGTTTATGTGAAGTTCATTTCAGTTTTCGTTCCATATGCAGATAGTTATTCTTACAGTGCATTGTTACGTCTGCATATGCGTTATTCAGTTTTTAGAAATTTGTTAGGCAGTTTTGAGTGCTGAAATTTACAGGTGATTTTTTTGGAAATATCTTGCTTCGTTATTCTTTCAAAATTCGATTCATAATTTTATACAACTTTTTTATTCTGCTAGCTTTTTCTGTTGGAATTGCAAGTCACGTTTCTGGCGTCATGCATTGTGGCACTTCAATGTGCTGCACCATAAAATTTCACAGAACAGCTTATTTAATACTCAGTTAAGTTTTGCAATCACGTTGCAAAAAATAATTTAAAATATAGTTACACAGTTAGTTTCAGCACTCTTTTTTTTATCGGATAGCGTTTCCGTAATTACCACTTGTACTGTTCATAATAACAACACAGATACACGAGTGTAAGGAATAGCAGTTCAGTTCACTCCAGTGTTCAGTTCACAAGATTAAACACAGTAGAGAGAAGTTACAACTTCATTCGGACAGACACAGCACTCTGCGAAGCCACCTAGACTGCCCTCGCTAGTAGTAGAAAACAAAGAGAGTATGAAATAATATAAAGCCGGAAAATCCGTTTACAAATTAATAATGCTGACGAGTTGACACGTTTTTTTGCTAGCGAGGATTGACCTACCAATTGCGTGCTTAAGAACGTCAACAGAAAGTCAGTCAGTTTGACAGTGAGTATTTTCTACGTCCGAGAAACGCCACCGATATCAAGCCTGCTTGGCACAATATTGGCTGGAGCGGGATGAACGTTTTTCCCATCCACAATTTGTTTTATTTCAAAATCACTCAAGATGGCGAGTTTTCTTAATGTTGGAGCTATTACTTACAAACAGCACCAGAGGGTATGCTATCGGGTAGGGACACAACTGATTGTGACTTCAAAGAATTGGCATCCGAACAACTCAGTAACCTGAATTGCAAACGGCGGAGCTGCACCACGTGTCTGACACCAAAGAAGTTGTCAGCGCCAAATTCACGAGGTGTTTCGGGATCGGAAAATTTTCCTCCTCCTGTGGAATACTATTGTGGGTTGGTGCCCAAACTCACAAAAACGCGGAGAACCTATCTCCGGGTATCGGCTGTGTGCAGTTGCTTGAATATGTAGGATGTGTATCTCCGTGAGTAGCCACAATGGGGAAGTTACCACCGTCTTATCACATGCCTATGTCTCCAACACCTTAGAAGCATCAACGTGTATGTAGCTCGTCACATCATTGGTAACTGTGAGCAGAAAATTTTTGTTTGTGTTGGTTTACAATATACCACCCTGTTAAATTTTATTATTCACATACTGTAGCATCCTCCACCCCTGGCTTTATTAATTATATGATTGACAAGACAAAAATAAAACCTGCAAGAAATTGACGGGGACAGATGACTACGTGGTCAAGGGTGGGAGACTCTCCCACCCTCTGGTAGGGAACTGGTGTTAGATCATCTTTCTCCTAATCTTACTCGCCTCAGATGTGACGAGGCCCCCTTCAAAGTAACACTCCGTTACAGCCAAGTACGAAAATTTCCAGTCGCTACACTATCGTAGTGGCTAACAATTAACGCATGCCGTCTGACATTTCATTCTACATCATTAATTCATCTGTTCGCTGTAAAACCAAGTGCACCTAACAGCTGTGTGTGTATGTGTGTGTGTTGTGTGTGTGTGTGTGTGTGTGTGTGTGTGGTTTGAGTTGCCCAAATGTACATTGCCGGAATAGGTTTGTTATGGACGTCAAGCTGCAACGCAATTACCACGACAACAACGTCTAGTTGCGCATGACCCAGAAACTAATCTTCCTGAAATACTCCTATCTGATGATTACTCTGCAGTAGCTCGAAAACTACTTGATAGTGCAATGAATCGCAACAAATTAAAAAACAGACTGGCTGCATGTCATACGTGCAAACATCGCCATTTCAGAGCACAGCTACAGATCGTCGTCCACAATGGATATAATGAATTAAGATATTAAATCTTTTTAAAGTAACTATTCACATCTTATAAAAACTTGGTATCTGCGTTAGCTGTTAGTATTTCCTTGATTGCAGTATCATATACAACTCGTATCACGATGATTTAATCTCATCTTCAGGTGTATACATCTACAAAAAATACAGTATTAATTAGAAGTTATAATATTGGTGAAAATCAACTAAATAACCAGAAGGATATGGGAACAAATACTAGCATAACTTATTTAACATTGGTTAGTTAAAAATACGCAGTTTCCCACAGTTATGATGATGTTAGAATTGTCATAAGTGCGTAAATTGATTGGTTACAATATGAAACATCAAAAATTGCAATGGGTGGTATTCACAGGCAGTGTACATCACCATTGTGAGCGGTTAGTATGGCCCTAAAACGGGGCTGAAATAAGACCCCCTGAGGAAAACTGCATGGAATAATTCCGTATTTGAACAGACAAATATGAAGACTCACTAGTAATGCAAAATCAACAAATTTCCACAAAAGCGAGATGGCAGAGGCGTGAAGTAGGAGAGCCAGGGCCACCAAACAGACCAGCTGACGTAATGTTATTGAAACTGCCGGCGCATACCTTCCAGCATGTGACTTTTGCCATCATTTGTTCATTTTTCGTCAGTGATGAGTCTTTATATTTATCTGTCCAAACACGGGTGAACTTACTGACAACACATCGAACCAAAAGCGCTTCTCATAACAGTTTTTGCTGACACAAGTCTGGCTTCCTGTACATAAATAACCAGTTTTTTGCAGCTTGCCGTGTCAGAAGCAGTGCTGTTGAGCATGAGGTCGAAAAATACTTCCAGACTGTTCACGTCTCTTATCAATTAGAGAAAGCAAAAAATCTCGTGTTAAGATGGTGTGGTAATTGCAGCCCCATATTTTCTACCTGGAAATGTCTTCCATCGCCGGCTACAATTTAAAAGAAACGACGTATTGTTCCGTAAACACTAATTATCGCCTTCAACCTCCGATTGCACCAATGATACAACAAAAAATTTAATATCTTGACAGGTGTACCAATGTATCACCTTACTCCACCATTGATCAATGTTCAGTCTGTCTGCGGTATGCTTAGTTCTGCATAAAGGGCTTTCAAAACCAGAAACGATAAGGCACCCCCTGCCAACGCTATCTCAATGCCATCAAGTGAAAATACGTTCACAAAACGGAACAAGGGACATGTTTCACTGTCCTCCGGCCCATTGCCTTCCTCATTTCTTTGGCATAATACTAACTTTTGTACTAGCAAAATATAACTTCTTTAGACCTTACAAATATTATTGTTTTAAATCCTTTAGCATTAACACTGCAATCAAAATACATTTCTTAACTTCAGCTTAGTTTTACAACTTTTGATGTTATGTACCAAGAAAAAGGTACACAAGAAATACTACGAGAAGCTCCCACGCACAGAAACAACCACCTCTTTGGCGTCTCTCAGCAGCTTTCAGCAGCCTCTAGATGGCGCTCACAAACATGGACCTCTTTCTGCTTTCGTATCATTTCCTCTGGTGCGTCTTATGTCCACCGGTAGTGGAGACAGCAACTAGGGAACGCTGGATTACTTCGCTTCCGGCTTGTAGTGGTGGACGTAGAAATTCTTCCACCGACATGCACCAAACCACAACATGCTATGTACACTCGCTCTGTTCCACACAACTGGTCAAATGTAACAGTTGCTATTTACCGATAACTGTGGCCAGTAACAACTTGTCTGTGAATATTTTTATCAGTGATACTTAAGATACCATAAACTGCCAAGAGACAGCAAGTACCATGCGTCAGAGTGTACCGAAGTACCTCTTTTTAAAATAGTCTTAATAAATATTATTGGTTTTTTCTTATTTTGTTGCCGCATTATTGTTATAGGGCGCCCTGTCGCAGCAAGTGTATATTTAATAATCATAGTGTGCAACTACCCCCAATAAGGAAGTGTACCAGGGAAACATTTTTCTGCCAGCGTGCATGTTTCGGATGAATTAACAGTACCATTCAATTACTACACTGCTCCAAAGAATTAGGGAAACACGTACACCTGCGTCCCATATGTTAAATTTGTTTTGATACAAGCGGTTCCTGTGGTCTTGACACCTTTGCTTCCAGCGCAGACAACAATTAAAATTATTTGCTATCTGTCGGCTGTGTTACGCTTTACTGTGTCAGGTGACAACTTTAGAAGGAAGTGAATACCGGTATCTTGATGTTATCTAGTAAGGTACACAGGTGAAATTTGTCATTTGTGGACGTTGTATTGAACCACGTACATGCAATGCGACATCTTAATGCAGTGAAAGTTCAAAAGGTGGTTTGTTTGGCCCAGAAAGGATGAACTTCCGGTTGCGTTGCTGCAGATGTTAATGCCTCCCCATGTGTCATCCATAGGTTGTGGATACGCTATAGGGAGACAGGTCAGTACACATGGCGAGTTGGACAAGTTCGCCGACGCATTACGACCCAAGATGAAGACCTTTGTCTGGCCACCTCTGCGTTGCGGCGTCGTATTGATACCGCTAGAGCACTGCAACACGATCTCAGGAAGGCCAGTGGAGCCGCTGTGTCCGATCAGAGTGTACTGAACAGGTTACGAGAAAGAACCATACGACCGAGACGTCCTTTCGAGTACCCCACTTGAGAAGACAACATCCTACTGTTTGCCTTCAGTTCTGCCGTTCCTCAAGTCAAAAGGCAACATCGTCACTGGCGAAATGTTTTACTCACAGACTAGCGCAAGGTGATGGCTGTGTTTGTGTGGTGAGTGGTACCTGCCTATTGTTCTTCAGGAAATCGAGAGATTTCCAAGTTTCTGTCATTTTGTGCGGAGGCTTCAGTATTGACAGATATACGGACCTTGTCGTTGTCCACGGTCGCCCATCCCCGGGCGGTATATCGAACATATACTGTTGGACAACGTGGCAACTTCTGCATACGGCTTTTTTAACATTTTTTTTTTATTTCTGAGTTACCAGTCCGGTGACTGGTTTGATGTGGCCCGCCACGAAATCCTCCCCTGTGGCAACCTCTTCATCTCAGAGTAGCACTTGCAACCTACGTTCTTAATTATTTGCTGAATGTATTCCAATCCCTGTCTTCCTCTCCAGTTTTTACCCTCTACAGCTCCCTCCAGTACCATGGAACTAATTCCCTAACGTCTTAACAGATGTCCTATCATCCTGTCCCTTCTCTTTGTTTTCCACAGATTCTACGTAGAACCTCCTCATTCCCCACATCTCAAATGCTTCGATTCTCTTCTGTTCTGGTTTTCACACAGTCCAGGTACCACTACCATACAATTGTGTGCTCCAAACGTACATTCTCTGAAGCTTCTTCCTCAAATTAAGGCCTATGTTTGATAATAAAGGACTTCTCTTGGCCAGTAATGCCCTTTTTGGCAGTGCTAGTCCAGTTTGATGTCCCTCCTTGCTCCATCCGTCAATGATTATTTTGCTGCCTAGGTAGCAGAAATCTTTAACTTCATCTACTTCGTGACCATTAATCCTGTTGTTAGGCCTCTCACTGTTCTCATTTCTGCTACTTGTCATTACTTTTGTCTTTCTTCGATTTACTCTCAATCCATATTCTGTACTCATTAGACTGTCCATTCCATGTAGCAGATTATGTAATTCTTCTTCACTTTCACATAGGACAGCAATGTCATCGGCGAATTGTGTCATTAATATCCTTTCACCTTGTATATTAATTCCACTCCTGAACCCTTTTTTATTATTATTTTACGATGTACAGATTGAACAGCAGGAATGAAAGACTACATCCATGTCTTACACCCTTTTTAATCGGAGCACGTCATTCCTGATCGTCCATTCTTATTATTCCCTCTTGTCTCCGGCGTCTGTGGCCGAGCGGTTCTAGGCGCTTCATTCCAGAACCGGGCTGCTGCTACGCTCGCAGGTTCGAATCCTGACTCGGGCATGGATGTGTATGATGTCCTTAGGTTAGTTAGGTTTAAGTAGTTCGAAGTGTAGGGGACTGAAGACCTCAGATGTTCAGTCCCTCAGTGCTCAGAGCCATTTTTGAACCCTCTTGGCTCTTGTATACATTGTACAGGGTTATTACAAATGATTGAAGCGATTTCACAGCTCTACAATAACTTTATTATTTGAGATATTTTCAAAATGCTTTGCACACACATACAAAAACTCAAAAAGTTTTTATAGGCACTCACAAATGTTCGATATGTGCCCCTTTAGTGATTCGGCAGACATCAAACCGATAATCAAGTTCCTCCCACACTCGGCGCAGCATGTCCCCATCAATGAGTTCGAAAGCATCGTTGATGCGAGCTCGCAATTCTGGCACGTTTCTTGGTAGTGGAGGTTTGAACACTGAATCTTTCACGTAACCCCACAGAAAGAAATCGCATGGGGTTAAGTCGGGAGAGCGTGGAGGCTGATCATGATCTCCAGCACGACCGATCCATCGGTTTTCCAATCTCCTGTTTAAGAAATGCCGAACATCATGATGGAAGTGCGGTGGAACACCATCCTGTTGAAAGATGAAGTCGGCGCTGTCGGTCTCCAGTTGTGGCATGAGCCAATTTTCCGCGGGCTACGCGTGAAACTTGCCCGCACGCGTTTAACCGTTTCTTCGCTCGCTGCAGGCCGACCCGTTGATTTCCCCTTACAGAGGCATCCAGAAGCTTTAAACTGCGCATACCATCGCCGAATGGAGTTAGCAGTTGGTGGATCTATGTTGAACTTCGTCCTGAAGTGTCGTTGCACTGTTATGACTGACTGATGTGAGTGCATTTCAAGCACGACATACGCTTTCTCGGCTCCTGTCGCCATTTTGTCTCACTGCGCTCTCGAGCGTTCTGACGGCAGAAACCTGAAGTGCGGCTTCAGCCGAACAAAACTTTATGAGTTTTTCTACGTATCTGTAGTGTGTCGTGACCATATGTCAATGAATGGAGCTACAGTGAATTTATGAAATCGCTTCAATCATGTGTAATAGCCCTGTATATTACCCGTCTCTCCCTACAGCTTACCCCTATTTTTCTCAGAATTTAGAAGATATCACACCATTTTACACTGTCGAACGCTTTTTCCATGTCGACGAATCCTGTGAATGTGTCTTGATTTTTCTTTCGTCTTGCTTCCATTACTAACTGCAACGTCACAATTGCCTATCTGGTGCCTTTACTTTTCCTATAGCCAAACTGATCGTCATCGAACACATTTTCAATTTTCTTTTCGTGCATACGGTAGTGAAACTGAATTCATTCTGATGCTAGGATCCGTGTGGCGGAGGTCAACAGGGAGGAATGTCTTGCAAAGCCTGGACATTGAAGTAATGGAATGGTCTCCGATGAGTACCGACCAAAGCCCCATCGTGTAAATGTGGTCATCGTTGTAAGAGGTGTTGTGGTCGTCCTGTACCACCACAGACTGTCACAGAACTCTCTTGGGCTCTGATCGAAGAGTGCGAGTGGGTACTACAGGCTGACCTCCGTAGTCTTTTGTGGGACATACCACGTAGAGGTGAAGGAGTGATAAATGCCCATGCAGGTCTTACCCATTATTGAAGTTCTGAAACTCCAATGATAAGCATTCAGTATGACGGGATGAATGATTATTTCAATTTAGTTTTCGACACTCATCGGGAATTTCAGTTACTCTTGTGTGGACGTTCGAGTATGTAATGATGTTTCGTTGTCTACTTAATTTGTGAAAGATAGAGATAGAATTTGTATCATAGCCAGTCGTCAATTATTGGTCAGCTGAGTGCGGGAGACGACCAGTACCATGTTCCCCTAAATCTTTTGAGCAGTGTACATTTACAACAGTTTTGTTACAGTTATTCGCCTTAGCACCTCACATAATCATTGCTGAATCATTTCAGACATCGGCAACACACGACGTAATTGTAAAAGTGACATCACTCCATTGCAAGTGAGCATTGCACAGTAAGGTGTCTTGCGGAGCATGAGTGTGTGGAGTGCAACATGCCATAGTTAGCATCCACCAATGTACATCCACCAATAGTGGAGACAACCAATAGGTGACGCTGTCAGCAACGGACTACTTGGCTTCCGCCTTGTGTTGATGGACGTGGAAATTCTGCGGCCCACGGGCACCAAGCCTCGCCACACCACATACATTCGGTCTGTTCTACACCAACAGTTAGACCTTTTACTTTAATGCCTGCAATTAGACAGTGCTCTGAAGACTGCGTATTGACGTAACAGTCGCTATTTACTGAGAACTACGACCAGTAACAGCATGTCTGTCAGTATCAGTGATACTTCACATATGATAGACGAGCGGTTCGCAACCTGGTGGTAATTACCCTCTAAGGGGTAAAATGAAATTTTCTTATGGGTAAAAACTACATGATTATTTTCTGCTTCAGTCACGAAACTAAATTATTTTCAAAAGGTCATTACCATTACCACAATTTTTAAGACTCTAATATTGATTATATAAGTTATCAATAATTACTTTTTCTCGATTAATGCAACCAGGTTAGAGGTTGCTCACATAGTCCTCCCACTGCACTCATACACTGTGCTTTGTCCCATACATCACTGATGATAAAATTGAGACATAAACATAAGAAATGTTAAATATTTCAATAAAATGTCTTCTCCAAGCTGCAATAGTCCAGTAACTGGTTCTTTAATTGCTTCGAAACAGATAAATGAATTAATTGACAGCACGACACTGCAATAACTACATAAGGGCTGCTATACTGGTGCTATACTGTTAGTGGCTATAGACAGACACAGCATTAACAGCCTGAAGTCATCCAATTTCTTCCAGTTCAGAAGTAAGGAGGGCAGTAATCAAATGATTTACGCCTAGTAAATAAACTGCACACATTTCAACTTGGTTGATTTTAAATGGGGTTGTAATATACAGGTCAAGCAAGTACCACGGTGCACGCGAGTAATGCAAAGGATGTATGTTTTGTAACAAGTGTATACCATCACTGTGGGCAGCTAGCTTTCTTACCACAGAAGGACTTGTGGGTAGCACTTGCATTGCACCACTTCAAATGGTTCAAATGGCTCTGAGCACTATGGGACTTAACATCTGTGGTCATCAGTCCCCTAGAACTTACAGCTACTTAAACCCAACTAACCTAAGGACAGCACACACATCCATGCCCGAGGTAGGATTCGAACCTGCGACCGTAGCGGTCACGCGGTTCCAGACTGAAGCGCCTAGAACCGCATCGGCCGGCTAGTGCACCACTAATCCCTTCGTCATTCACTCTAGCATCCCCCGTCCTCCACTCCTCCTCCCCACCATACACACACACACGCGCGCGCGCACACACACACCCAAACTACGGATCGTTCAACTTTCATCATTTTAAAAATGAAAGTGTTCTAAGAAACGTCTTTCATTCTACAATTTCGTCAGGTGCTAACGCTGGTGCTAACGTCGGAATTGCGATGGAGGGGGAGGGGGGTCAACAGACGGCAAAGGGGGCGGGACGGCGGGAGTACTAGCTAATGTTTGATTGCACTCAGCGGTAATGGTCTAAAATAGGTTGGGATTGTCAAGAAACAGCAAGTGCCACGCGTCATAGCGTACCAAAGTGCAATTATTTATCATATTCTCAATATATGTTGAGGGTGTTAGGACAGCAACCAGCCACAAATTTACTTTCAGTTCCTTTATTCAAAGATTTGACTGTTTGCTGTCCTAACACCATCAACATTTCTCTTCAAACAAGAGCTACGGTCTCCATGATGTCATCTTACGACAAAATTGCATTCCCAATATATGTTGTTTGTTACTTCATATTTTGTTTCCACGTCTTTGTTGTAGAGTTCCCTGTCACAGCAAATGTTACATAATAGTGATAGTGTGCAACGACTACCGTTAATATTTTTCTGCTACTGCATATGTTTGTGCTGAATTAATAGTAGCATTCAGTTACTATGTTAACATCAGTTTGATAACACTCGCCATAACACCTCAAATAATCATTATTAAATCATTTAGGATAGCGACAACACACCACATAAGTGTGGAAGTAAACCTGTACCTTTACAAGTGCTAGAAGTAAACTTCCGTATTGCACAGTACAGTGTCTTGCGGAGTATGAATATAAGTAGATGTAATCTTGTTAAGAGTCGCTGTTAGAAGAAGTGGAATAGAAAAGTAAAGGGAGCTAACTGGGTAGCATTAAGGAATGCCAGGCGTTCTGTTGTTCCTTGCCCTGTTCACTGTTGGTCCCTTACGGCAGAGGAATCCTGGATGAAGCTCTCCACATATATTCCGGCGTCGATCGCACAGACGGGTCCTGGACTTCACACCGCCACCAGTGGTGTGATTCCCCCAACCCCCGCCAGAGAGCACGGTTCTCCCCCTGAGCTCCGACCGCCCGCTGCACACAAATTCCGCCCTAATCCCGCCGCCGCCTGCCGTAATTAATTTAACAACTGTGCTGGCGCGCCTGCTCTCTCGCTGCCCGCCCAGCCGTCGCGACTGCCCGCGCTGTCTGCGGTGATCGATGTCGCCGACCACGACCCACGACCTGGTCGCGCCTCGCGCCACGCCCCCTAGCGGCGCCAGCACCCGTGCCGCGCGATTCCTCCCTCTCCGCCGGGCGTCCGGTAGCAATTACCGGCGGCAAAACCGCTTAGCCGGCAGGCAATCAAACGCTTGCTCGCCCGCGATTCACCTTCTGTGCTGAGCCAATACGCCCACGGCGAAATGCTCTTTCGCCTCGTTATTTGTATCTGCAGCTGTCTCTTTACAGTCCTGCAGGTAGCAGAATGGAACTAAATTTCAGTGTCCAGACACTTAAAGACAAGTCATTTAATGCAAAATGTCCATTGTTTTTTGCAAATATGTCATATTGTTAATTCGACAAAAGCTCGTTTGTGGTATTATTTTACTTCAGCGGACTAGTTTCGGACGTTGCGCATCATCAACGGTGTCAGTATTCCCCAAAAAACACATGTTCCTTATAATAAGTTACTTACTGTAGTTTTACATATCTATGATATTTCATTTCATTGCAAATGGTCTTGCCGTATATGTAATGTTCTGCCGGCCAGGGTGGCCGAGCGCTTCTAGGTGCTACAGGAACCGCTTGACCGCTACGGTCGCAGGTTCGAATCCTGCCTCGGGCATGGATGTGTGTGATGTTCTTAGGATAGTTAGGTTTAAGTAGTTCTAACTTCTAGGCGACTGGTGACCACAGAAGTTAAGTCCCATAGTGCTCAGAGTGATTTGAACCATTTTTTGTAATGTTCTCTGGCATATCCCTTTGACAGTATTTAGTAATGTTCATGTAATGGTACGATTACATCATTAGCACGTTTCATTCCTTCTCCCGAGGGGAGAAGGCTGGCTGTTTTAAGGCTTATCTCAGTGCCCTTCATCAGCCAGAAGTTTACATCTTAATTTTATTTATTGTACATAACTTATATTTTTGAATACATGCTATACATAGTTTTTTTTTGGTTCATTAACATATAAATAAGTGATTGATAACATTATTGCCCGCATCTCGTGATCGTGCGGTAGCGTTCTCGCTTCCCACGCCCGGGTTCCCGGGTTCGATTCCCGGCGGGGTCAGGGATTTTCTCTGCCTCGTGATGGCTGGGTGTTGTGTGCTGTCCTTAGGTTAGTTAGGTTTAAGTAGTTTTAAGTTCTAGGGGACTTATGACCACAGCAGTTGAGTCCCATAGTGCTCAGAGCCATTTGAACCATTTTTTTGATAACATTATTAATTAAAATAATTGAAATATAAGTAAAAATAAATAAGTATTAAATCATTGGGGTTTACATTGTTTTTTTTCTGCTATCTTGTGCAGGAGTGTTATGTTGTGTTGTGGTGTTCGTACTTTTGCGTTTTCGCTTACTTCTACGTTACAGGCTCTCCTTTCCTGTTACTACAGTACTCGGAGTTGGGTATTATAATATTTTCCTTACTCTACGATTGTTTTTGTTCTCTTTTGTCATGTTTTGTGTGTGTTGATGTTGTGTTTCTCTGTGTCATACTTGTGTGTTTTGTGCAGTGTGGAGTTGTGTGTTTTGTGCAGAGTGGAGCCGTTGCGGTGTTTTGGATATGGGTTTTGGTGCGTTATACTTTATGTCATGGGCTTTTGTTATGGTCTTTCATCTAGGTGAGATGGGGTGTATATATTAATACATAATGTATATTTATGTAATCAGGTTAAGGAAATTTTTTCCGTATCATTGGCAACTGCTGTGCAGGCAAAGATTACTTTTGGTTTACATCACAGAGTATACAAATTACTACTTCTACTTTGTATTATCCGTCTTAGCTAATCAAAAAATGTGTTTCCATTAAAGTATACTAACGAATGTGATGTCATGATGTTTAGTTACATATGTGTAATCTCTATTTCTCCCGAAATACTTAGTATACTGCTGTTTACAGCAGTACTCATTTACGGGACTGATGGACACTGCGCAATGTCACTGGCTGAGTGGGTTTGTTTTCTTAAGTGTCTACCAAACGAAAAAGGCAGTTTACTAAATATCTTCAAAGAAACACAAATTTTCATATACACATATAGCGAAACACCCTGACATTATGTTCAACGAATATACCTATCGAAACAAAAAAATAATCAGTAGAACGAAAAACCAGTCCAGGGTGCAAATATTTTACTTTCTCATTCATTCAGTGACTAGTTTTGGGCCGAGACCTATTTTCAAATGAAAATAACAATGTCGTAAATGGAATTTCCGAATACGTCAAAAAATGTACAGTGCACTTTTTTGGCATTTTTGACTTTGGTATGTTGATTTGAAAATGGGTCTCGCCCCGAAACTAGTCTTCGAATGAATAAAAAGCAAAATATTTCCAGCTTGGACTGGTTTTTCGCCCTACTGATTAACGGAAGCTGCTAACCCAAGCTAATCCAGCATGGTGGAAAGTCGTAAAAAATTCATCCAAAATTTTCATTAATATACTTCAATGAAAGCAGATTTGCTTCTCTGATGATGGGCAACACCCTAAACTAGCCTGGTGAAATAAAATACTACCACAACGCAGCTTTTGTCCAAAACTTAATAGATAAGATGACATACACTCCTGGAAATGGAAAAAAGAACACATTGACACCGGTGTGTCAGACCCACCATACTTGCTCCGGACACTGCGAGAGGGCTGTACAAGCAATGATCACACGCACGGCACAGCGGACACACCAGGAACCGCGGTGTTGGCTGTCGATTGGCGCTAGCTGCGCAGCATTTGTGCACCGCCGCCGTCAGTGTCAGCAAGTTTGCCGTGGCATATGGAGCTCCATCGCAGTCTTTAACACTGGTAGCATGCCGCGACAGCGTGGACGTGAACCGTATGTGCAGTTGACGGACTTTGAGCGAGGGCGTATAGTGGGCATGCGGGAGGCCGGGTGGACGTACCGCCGAATTGCTCAACACGTGGGGCGTGAGGTCTCCACAATACATCGATGTTGTCGCCAGTGGTCGGCGGAAGGTGCACGTGCCCGTCGACCTGGGACCGGACCGCAGCGACGCACGGATGCACGCCAAGACCGTAGGATCCTACGCAGTGCCGTAGGGGACCGCACCGCCACTTCCCAGCAAATTAGGGACACTGTTGCTCCTGGGGTATCGGCGAGGACCATTCGCAACCGTCTCCATGAAGCTGGGCTACGGTCCCGCACACCGTTAGGCCGTCTTCCGCTCACGCCCCAACATCGTGCAGCCCGCCTCCAGTGGTGTCGCGACAGGCTTGAATGGAGGGACGAATGGAGACGTGTCGTCTTCAGCGATGAGAGTCGCTTCTGCCTTGGTGCCAATGATGGTCGTATGCGTGTTTGGCGCCGTGCAGGTGAGCGCCACAATCAGGACTGCATACGACCGAGGCACACAGGGCCAACACCCGGCATCATGGTGTGGGGAGCGATCTCCTACACTGGCCGTACACCACTGGTGATCGTCGAGAGGACACTGAATAGTGCACGGTACATCCAAACCGTCATCGAACCCACCGTTCTACCATTCTTAGACCGGCAAGGGAACTTGCTGTTCCAACAGGACAATGCACGTCCGCATGTATCTCGTGCCACCCAACGTGCTCTAGAAGGTGTAAGTCAACTACCCTGGCCAGCAAGATCTCCGGATCTGTCCCCCATTGAGCATGTTTGGGACTGGATGAAGCGTCGTCTCACGCGGTCTGCACGTCCAGCACGAACGCTGGTCCAACTGAGGCGCCAGGTGGAAATGGCATGGCAAGCCGTTCCACAGGACTACACCCAGCATCTCTACGATCGTCTCCATGGGAGAATAGCAGCCTGCATTGCTGCGAAAGGTGGATATACACTGTACTAGTGCCGACATTGTGCATGCCCTGTTGCCTGTGTCTATGTGCCTGTGGTTCTGTCAGTGTGATCATGTGATGTATCTGACCCCAGGAATGTGTCAATAAAGTTTCCCCTTCCTGGGACAATGAATTCACGGTGTTCTTATTTCAATTTCCAGGAGTGTATTTCTCTTACACTAGCTATAACTTTACGCTTAGTAATTTCGTGTCCAGCTAACGATCCCGCGGCAACGGCTCCTTCACTGATTCCTTCACTAATTTACTTTCTCACACACTACCAGTATTATTGCCACTACAGAGTAACTCATCAGAATTCTCAACTAATACACTTCCACACACATCATTAATCTTATTGCCATTACATCGTAGTGTAAGGTGTCAGGCAAATCCAACACCTTCCATGAAAACCCTGACATGATAAGCAAATCCAGTAGTATGTTACATAGCTCCGAATAAATCGTGACATTAAATTAACCAAAGTAATACGAGTAACGAGTGAGCAAATGGAACACCACAGACTAACACAAGAATGCCTAAATGCATGTCATACCTTCCCACCGTGAGACAGACGCAGTTCCGAGGGGAGAAACGAGAACAGAAGCCGAGAGCAGAACCGTGTTAACCTGGAAGACTCTACGATAAGGGACGGACACCCACGTCACCAGCTAACCGCTAGGACCACACCCCAACCGCAAGTTTTAGCGTGAGACTTTTTCACGTCTCTGTTACATCAGGACCACCCCCCAGACCATGTTAAAAGCTAGAGCCCTCCAGAAAAACATTATAGATCTTACGATAACACAAAAAGGGCCACCCCAACCGCAAGTTTTAGCGTGAGACTTTTTCGCGTCTCTGTTACGTCAGGGCCACCCCCCAGACCATGTTAAAAGATAGAGCCCTCCAGAAAAACATTATAGATCTTACGATAACACAAAAAGGGCCACACCAGCTGCAAGTTTTAGCGTGAGACTTTTCTGCATCTCTGTTACATCACGACCACCCCCAGCCCATGTTAAAAGATAGAGCCCTCCAGAAGAACAGTATAGATCTTACAATAACACAAAAAGGACCACACCAGCTGCAAGTTTTAGCGTGAGGCTTTTTCGCGTCTATGTTACGTTGCAAACTTTAAAAACATTGCCCCACCACGAAAAGTATAACGTTTCTCATTGGATAGATTTTTGTAGGCGGAGCTTAAGGTTAACATTGAGACCCTGATTGGTCAGATGAAAACACAGCCAGATAGTTTTTTTTAAACCAACTTCGGTAAATTGTAGTAAGGAGAAGTTAGGAGAGAGTTGCTTCCGAGACGGGGAGGTGAGCGGAGCTGTGCTGTCCGCTGCCCCCTGACGAACACCGACAAGGTAATGAACGCACGCGATGCCGCATAACAGCGCATAAAGCTTCACTCAGAACTGCAGAAGTCTCATCTGTTACACCCCATTTTTGCGTAATACTAGTGTCGATCGTCAATTAAAGCTCATGGTGTTCACATTTGCCACTTTAAGTAAAGATCTGAAACGCGATGATTTTTCTGTTATGTAGTTATTGAGAAGCCACATCAGCCACTGTAATTTACGACAAGTTAGATAAGTAATTAAAGATAATTGAGGGTCACTGTAGACCATTTTGGTAGTTTTCTCTATTGTGAAACTTAATTTAAACCTAGATTATAGATGTGATATGGCATAGGTCATCCTTCGATCCATGGTAGAACTTGGAAACCCATTCAGGGAATATTCGTTCACATTTTTGTTGAACGCAGTTGGTTTTTACCATCCAGTATTAAAACATTTCCTTTTATCAATAGTGCAATTTATAAACAATGTTTTGCGAGTAGAATAAAATTTCCAATGGTAAACTTAACTGCTTTTTCGACGTTATTTTACCAGCTAACTAAAAATACGAAAGCCTTGAACCCCTTCCACTAAATTTAGTTAGTATTAAGATTCTTTTACAGGGAGTGCAGTGGAGCTGACGCTGAAATCATTAAGTATTTGGTTATATCATCGCTAGTCTCACTGAACTCTTATGAATTCTACATGTCATGTGTGGACTGGCGTCTCCTTACCAGCAACAGGTCCCAGGTTCAAACTAGTCAATTCCCTAGAAAACACGCTCAGAGCATCGTTGCGCGAAAGTGGTAGGGAGACACGATATAGAACAAACAGACACCACGCAGAATGTTAGAGTACTCCATAAGACTCCTCAACACACTCAATTTCTGCTAAGATTCGCTTCTAAATCCCTTTCGGATACCAAATTTTCCACCCAAATTGAACCCACGCTACCTTTTCTACACCTACACTGAATGAAGTATCTAACTTCATAGACTCAACATCTAAACTAAAGTTACACGGGGCGGATAACCTAAAACTTGCACCAACATTATTTCGGGAATTAAGGCACTATTGCATGTGGATTTTCCAGAACGGTAGGCAGGAGCCTGCTTTGCAACCCATGTGAAGAGTGTTATCGGTTTAGAATGTGCATTTATTTAGAAAAGGTACAAATATTTCAATGGAACTGTGCTTACTAACAGTACCACAATCAAAGTAGAGTGAATTAGAAAGTGATGCTTTTGTTGCAGGAGTCTAGTGAGAGGCCGGCCGGAGTGGCCGAGAGGTTCTAGGCGCTACAGTCTGGAATCCCGCGACCGCTACGGTCGCAGGTTCGAATCCTGTCTCGGGCACTGATGTGTGTGATGTCCTTAGGTTACTTAGGTTTAAGTAGTTCTAAGTTCTAGGGGACTGATGACCTCACATGTTAAGTCCCATAGTCCTCAGAGCCATTTGAACCATTTTTTGAGTATAAATACAAGCTTGCAGCCTGCTACGCGACGATTCCTGCACACGTTCTACTATTTCAGTTGAAATTACAGAGCAAGGAGGTGTAATGCGCCATTTTATATCAATTGGTGCCGTTAATAGCTTCCCCCGAAAGAAAAAAAAATCGAGTGGCGCCAGATTTGGGGAGTGGACTGGTCAAGAGAGAGGTCCTCTGCGTCCAGTACAGCGATCTGGAAAAATTACCTGAAGACACGCAACCGTAAATCGCGCACTATGGGCTGGACAGCCATAATGTTGGTACCACAGGTTCCTCTTTGTCTGAAGGGGATCGTCTAACATCCATGGAAGACGATCCGTTGGGGGGGGGGGGGGGGGTGAGATGCTTGTGCGAATTTAGTGTTCCATCTACGAACAATGGTCTATCAGATGATGGTGCGCTATTCCGAACGACATTCCATGGTCACTAACGTTCCACCTGATGAAGGACAAGGATTGTCAACAGACCAGTAATGCACGTTTCTCAGATTTACTTGGTCAGGAATGGTATGTATTGCTTCCTGCGTAAACAAGTACATGAAACGTCCGGAGTATCATGTCTTAATGACCACATACAAATGATTCCACACTTCGCACAATCGTTTCCATGGAGACAGACGTGATGTTGATAGAAACTAATGACGATGGAGAACGCGTTGTACACTCGGTTGATTCACGCAGCTTCCTTGTGCGATTGCACGGGAATCACGTTGCGGATATACTGCTACGTAGACAGAACATTAATGTCACTCTACTCTCTAGTCACACTTTTTGTTCCGTTACGCAGTTCATGCGTTACCCTACCACTACCTCGTAACAGTTTGAAGACGTTCAAAAACAACTGTCGCGAAGGTTGACGTCTATTGAGATGTCACTCGGCGTGTATGGTACACGAACGAACGACATCGTCCTACATTCACCATTAACAACGAACAAATCAGCTTCTTCCGCATTACGAAATACCATATTTCGAGCACGTTCTTGCGCGTCTACTATCACAAAATAACTGACAGAACCGTCGCAATACAATCGCAGTGTTCAACAAAACACAATGCAAACAAAAATAACGTCGTCACCTAGCATCTAATAGACAGGATGCAACAAACAACTGTTTGTGTTTTAAAAAAACCACAACACGATAACTCGTAAAGTACTTACACTAGCTGCTATTTTCAGCATTTTGTTGTCAATGAGGATTGTCCCATTTAAAAACTGGTAACTGTTGTGAATAACTGCACTTTCTTGCCGGCCGGAGTGGCCGAGCTGTTCTAGGCGCTACAGTCTGGAACCGCGCGACCGATACGGCCGCACGTTCGAATCCTGCCTCGGGTATGGATGTGTGTGATGTCCTTAGGTTAGTTAGGTTTAAGTTGTTCTAAGTTCTTGGGGGCTGATGACCTCAGAAGTTAAGTCCCATAGTGCTCAGAGCCGTTTTTTTGCACTTTATTAAACGTCTCAAAATCTGTTTACTGGCTGCAAGTACGTGGTCTTGCCTGCAGTTCAACTCTGTGAAAACCGCTTACCGATAGCTCCTTCTACGTCCGAAATATTTGCGGTGAAAACGTTCGGTGATTAAACCTGTATTCCATTATCACTTCTGTAATTTCAGACTTCTCCAGAATTCATTATCACATAAAAAAGCATCTATTTTGTAAGGATACCAGGGAAACCTACCTTTGTATTAATGTTGCCTCTCGGTGGCTGCGTCACTGGTCATTTAGCTAAAAATGTACGAGATGGGATTGTATCTCTATATAAATGATAAGGGGAGTCTAGTAGTGCTTGTAAAATGTTGACAGGAAATCACCTCGCATATTTGCTTACGGAGTTTTACTCGCATCACTAAAAGCCAGGCCTCTTTACAAATCAAAAGTGTTTATGCACTCACTTTTGACGGAAAACTTTGAAACACATTCCAGCAAAAGGATAAGAATCATGAATTAATTGGCCCATAAAGTAATTTTTTTTCTATTTCAGATCAACAAGTTGTCTACCAGGCAGACAAATGATAATAGTTCCTCAAGGCACAGAAGCATGTCTACGAATGTTACTTATTAAGCCTACCACTGAGTGTAATAGTCACTGCTCATATGCTCGAATAATCGCGAGGCCGGTTCAGACAACAAGACTAGAGCACACAGTGTAGAGAATACTGAAATCTCGGAGCAAGTTACCATCATGATTTAGATTTTTCCGTGATTTCCCTAAATCACTTCAGACAAATGCCGGGATGGTTCCTTTGAAACAGCACGGCCGATTTCCTTCCCCCATCCTTCTATAATCCGAGCATGCGCTCCGTCTCTAATGACCTCGTTGTCGACGGGACGTTAAACACTAATCTCCTCCTCCTCCTCCTCCTTGGAGCAAGTTACACACTGTCCAAGACTTAGTTCCAAGAAAAATCCTGAAGGGTACGGAACTGCGCGCGCTTCGTCATTATATAGATGCGCGCTGGAATACTATGTGATTTTGATTATTTGATTATTATTTCTAATTTCTCTAGGTCAAATTAACCCTTTTAAAATAAATGTAATAATCCCTGCCAGATTTTCTTTATCAAATAGGTGATATGAGCAGTAGCTGCTAACCAACTTATGCTTACACTGTATCAATTTCTGACTTTTGGGTTCTTTCTTTCCTGAGGCCTTATTCCCGCTGCAATGCGAATCGGCCTTGTTACTATTTATTTGGCAATGTTAGTTGCAGAGGGTGGCGGGATGCCCTTCCTGCCGCCACCCCGAACTCCCCCAGGACGGAACTAGTGTACCCCAGCTGTCTTCATCCAGTGTAAGCCATGGGAGAGTGCAAACGTGTTGCAAATGTCTGCGATTCGTGTAATGGAGGCGGAACGTGGGGAACAGCCCTGTGTTCACCTAGCAAGATGTGGAAAACCGCCTAAAAACCACACCCAGGCTGGCCAGCACACTGGCCCTCGTCGTTGATCCGCCAGGTGGATTTGATCCAGGGCTGGCACACCTACCCTAGTCCAGCAAGCAGCGCATAAGCGCTCTTGGCTACCCTGGCGAATTTCTGACTTTTCGGTATGGAATCCACATTGATTATTAAAATTCGGATATTAAAAATTATACAGTTTTTAATTGTGGCAATTACATATTTGTTATGAGTATCATTGAGAATAGAAAATTTGGCCCATCAATAGTATGTTAATATATTCCTGAAATTTATAGTCGTGTGGTCAAAGTATAAGAATTAATTACATCTCCGGAACTGATTAGGTTTGAACAACAGTAAACTTGTCTTGGAAATAAGCAAACATTGGTCTGCAGTTTAGAGATAATCCACTTTTCTGAGTCTGTTTATTAGTTAATAGATTTTTATGGATGCCTTCTAGGTAGAAGTCTTTGAAACACAGCAACTTCTGATAAACATCATTTCTGGTGAAACTAATTAATATAAAATGTTCGAAATAGTGAAATGCACAATATGAATAAATAGGTTTCACAGGGAACATTAATTTACATTTGTTTCTAAATTCATATAATGTGTGCTCAGATAAGGGTTTTATCATCACAGTTTTTGGGAAGAATAACAGCAAGAAGGAAAAGCTTTTACAGATCCTAGCTATTGTAACTAGGAGTGTAAAAGACTAATTAGGATGGCGGGAGGCCAAATCTGCTTTGTACAATTTAAAATTTGTTGCATGCTTATGACATTTATACGATTCTTCCTGATACATTCGTGTCGATATATTTCGGGTAAGGCAGCAGCAGTGCTTTGACTTTCATTTCTTTGGCATACTGCGAGAGCACACTAGTTACACATGTGCCACATTCAAAGGCGACGCCCATATACTGTACAAAAAAAGAGTAGCGGAAGTAGGATATGGACAGCGAGTGTATACATGAACGATTCCCAGGAGAGTGGAGGGTGTTTGTTTTGAAATGTGGCAGGTTTCCCTGTTTGGATGTGGCTACATGGTGGGCAGCCAGGTCTAAAGCCATCACTTCTTTCTTACCATCTCCATTGCTGTTGTGGAACATACAATGTGGTGGTGGCAGGTTTTAATTCCATCCCGGAAGTATTTCGTTGAGGCGTAACTGCTGAGAGGCTGTGGTTTTTCGTTTTCTTTCCTTTGTTGTAATTTCATACTCCTGCCCAATATGGCAGGAGAGGGCTGGCAGCAGCAAGGTCCACCACTCTTCAGCCAAGTGGCTTTACAAAAAATACGTAAAGTGCAATTCATAGATAAAAAGGGATAAAAAAGGGAGGATATAAAAACACAATAAATGGAGATGATGGAAGTTAACATATACACTAAGATGGGGACATTCACTGGGTCACAGTTAAAAAGTCGACATAAAATTAAAACAACACAGCTGGCAATTTGTGGGTCACTTAAAACACTGGACTCACATACAACTTAAAATTCGGCCACAGTATAAAAACAAGCAGAGTGAGAGACGTTAAAAAAATCACTGTTAACGATGGAGCACACACAAAGAATAAAAACCGCCGGTAGGGACCTGTCAAGGGACAGGAGGCCTGAGATCAGGGAGAAAAGGGGAGGGAGGTGCACAGGGGGGCTGGAGGGGGTAGGAGTAAGAGGGGAAGGGGGCGCACCAAGATGCAGAAACATGGGGTGGGAGATGAAGAGGGTAGACAAGGCAGAAAGGAGTGCAGAGACACAGAAGGGGACAAGGGAAAGGGAGGGAGTGTAGGAGGGAGGAAAACCACTCAGGGGAAGGGAAGGGGGGAGTGAGGGAGCCCTGAGGAGTAGGGGAAAGATGGGGTTATAGTTGGGAGGAGGGGTAGAGATCAGGGCGAAGCTCATCATCCAGGAGAGATAGGTGCTGGAAGTTGCATTGGGAAGGGAGATGGAGGGTGTGGAGACAGAAAGAGGGTGGGACACAGTGTTACAAGTGCAGCAATGGGCTGGGGGTGGAGAGGACGGAAGACACCAGGGGGTGTGGGGGATTGAGTCTGCGGATGACGTGCAGGGTGCGGATGTGTTTGAGGAAAAGAAAGAGATGGGGAAAGGGGATGAGCTTGTGGAGGATTTGCATGGCGGACAGAAGGTGGATATGGTACACGACGTGGAGTGCATGGCGTTCTAAGGTTTGGAGGGTTTTATACAATGTGGGAGGGGCAGAAATCCAAGTAATGCTGGAATAACAAAGGACGGGGCTGATCAAGGATTTGTAGATGTGAAGGACTGTGGAAAGATGCAGTCCCCATGTCCCAGAAGACAGGAGTTTCAGGAGACAGAGTCTATTGTGGGCTTTATGTTGGATTGTAGGGAGATGGGTTGTTGGGGAGAGGTGACAGTCGAGGGTGAGGCCAAGGTATTTCAGGGTTGGTGTGAGACAGATAGGATGACCATAAATGGTGAGGAAAGAATCGGGGTGTCAGAAGGAGGGAGTGGTACGACCTCTGACGATTGGAAGGGTTGATGCAAAGGAGCCACTGGCTGCACAAGGTGGTGAACTAGTCATGGTGGATTTGAAGGGTACGTTGATACTGTTGAAAGATAGGATAAAGGACCAAGAATGCGATGTCATCAGCAAATTGGAGGAGGTGAACAGGCATGGGGGTGGGTTGGGCATATCGGCAGTATACTGGAGATAGAGGAGAGGGGAAAGGACAGAGCCTTAGGGCGTGCTGGGCAGTGGGAGAAAAGTACGGGAGATGGAATTGTGGATATTGACATAAGAGGGTCAATGGGAGAGGAAGGAAGCAATGAGATAGACGAAACTGATGGGGAGAGCATAGTTATAGAGTTTGAAGAGGAGCTGAGGATGCCAGACATGGTTGTAGGCAATCTGGAAGTCGAGGGAAACAAAGACAGTGGAGCAACAGCAGTTAAGTTGGAGGGAAAGAAGAGCAGTAAGATTAAGGAGCTGGTTGTCAGCTGATAAGGAGGGTCAGAAGCCACACTATGTAATAGAAAGGAGGTGGTGATGAATACAGTGGGAGAGAATGTACTCCAAGACCTTACTGAACATGGAGGTGAGGCAGATTGGCTGATATGAAGAGATGTCAGAGAGAGATTTGTTGGGTGTAGGTAACAGCAGTACATGGGAAGTCTTCCACAGGCGAGCGTAAATGCCAGTGGAGAGGAGGACGTTGTACAGAGTAGCAAGGGCAGCCAGGAGGAACAGGGTGGGTTGCTTGAGGTGATGGTAGATGACACAATTGTGACCAGGGTCAGCGTTGTGTTTGGAGTGGAGGTTGAGTGTGATGTCATGTGTACTGCTGGGAGTGTTTATATGTTAGGAGGTAACTGATCCAAGTAATGGAAACTAGGGGCGAATGGTGGGACATAGGTATCAATGTGTTCAAAGATGGTGGGGAAGAGGGAGTAATCAAAATGGGGATCGTCTGGATGGGAGTAGACCTCAGACATGTGGGAAGCAAATGGTTAGCCTTACTGAGGTTGTCAGGAAAGGGGCGGGGGGGGGGGGGTGTCGTGTAAAAGAGGTTTGCATCTTTCCCAGCGCTTGCATTATAAATGAATTCATAAAATGAATAATCAGTAAAAGAGGGTAATGCAGGGTGGGATGGCTACCAGTAAGCTGGTCGAAGGTTCAGCAGTACTTGGAGGAGTTGACATGGAGGATGGAGGTGAGGCATGTACATGTCTGGTGTGTCTCGATGTTTCTCTGCTGTAAGGAGGTTCTGGATTTGTTTCTGTAATTGCTGGTGGCATGGGAGTAACCCCATTCATGGGTGCAGAGGAAGGAGCGGTAGAGCCTGCATGATTCACGTTGAAGGACAGCCTGTGGAGGAAATGTAGGGTGGTGAGGGTGGATGAGTTTGGTAGGAATGTGGGCCTCCATAGCATCAATGATGGTCATCTGGAGGAAGAGAGAGGCATGGGTGACGTCAGCGGGATGGTGAAAGGTAAGGGAGTGGCTTTCAACCTATGAGGCAATGGATTCCCAGTAGACATCGAAGTCGGTGTGGTGGTAGTCGTGGATGGACTTCGGAGGGGCAGCAGGGTGAGGGGCTGGAGGGGGGCATGGGTGGAGGAGATGGTGGGAAGAACGGGGAGATGGTCACTACTAATGGAATCATGGACGTCTGCGGCGACAAGACCAAGGAGGTTGGGGGAGGAAGCGAGGATAACATGTGGGGTGGAGTTACTTTCAGGGCGGACGGGTTGTGGGACAGGAACAGGGTCACCGTGGAGTGTGGCAAGGAACTGATGCCACCAGCGAAGAGTGACAGGGTCATGGCTGTGGATGTTGACGTCGGCGGCAATCACATAAGTGGAGAAGGTACGGTCAACATGAGAATTGAAGGCGTTGGGGAGAGGAGCTTGGGACATATAGAGATAGTACAGAGGCTGTGTGTCAGTTGTTTCCATGATGTAGCTAATTTTGGACTCATGTCTGATGTATTGCAGAATAATCAAGTTGTTCTAAATGTGAGTGAACTCACTAATTATCGTGGCAGTTCGGACGCCCCATCATTTATGTGTCCCTTTTATTCAAAATTCCAGAGGGAGTACCGGCGGAAACTAGAGTGTGTCCTGGACTATTTCACCACTTTTCTAACTATTACGTCACCTGGGCGGTATTCTGCAGTAAACTGATTGGTCTTTAACCGCCAGAGTTCGTACTCGATTAACTGTATGAGATTCTGCCAAGGGTGTCGTCTAGTAACTGATTATTCATTTTATGAATTCATTTATAATGCAAGCGCTGGGAAAGATGCAAACCTGTTTCTTCTCTTAGATGATACGTAATCGTTTTAAGGTGCTATTTTATGTGTGGTAGCTTTCCTTGCCCTGTATTATTGCTGTAAAACTTATATCTTTCTATTCTACCTGTTTCTACTGTATGGCAGGGACTGATGTCAAATGTAACTGCCTGCTTCTAGGCAAAGATTACGCGATGACTCCTTGGCGTTCCTCATTGGCATAAAATCTTGGTTGTTGCTTTATCTGCATCATTGGAAATCGGCTAGTACTAAATTAAAATCCATGAAACGGTACAGCGTTGTTCTGATTATTGGCTCCTGTAAAATAAATTTTGCTATAACATTGTTCAATTTGTTGTTTGTTTCAGAGGTTTTCTTGATCCTAAACTGTCTTTCTAATGGCGCCTTTAAAATAAATTTTTCACGTTACATTCTACAATTTGGTCTTTGGTATTCCTAAAGGTTCTTTGATGCTGAACTATCCCCTTTAGTGGCAGCTGTAATGTAGTTTGTTAAAAGTGACTACTATATTGGCACCGTTTAGCTAATTTTTATGTTAAATTGTGTGCTTAAATCGTTTGGGTATTAAATAAATTTTGACACTAAGTTGATGCTTTAATTAGCGGCCTTTTTAAATATTTGTTTGAGTGTAACACTAGCAGATCTTTTTATTGACAAATGGTTCAAATGGCTCTGAGCACTATGGGACTTAACTTCTGAGTTCATCAGTCCACTAGAACTTAAAACTACTTAAACCTAACCAACCTAAGGACATCACACACATCCATGCCCGAGGCAGGATTCGAACCTGCGACCGTAGCGGTCGCGCGGCTCCAGACTGTAGCGCCTAGAACCGCTCGGCCACGCCGGCTGGCTTTTACTGACACCTTTACCATATTAATAGCATTCGATGTACTGTAAGCAGTTAAATAATAATTCAGATTTGCATAAGTAAATAATTTAATGTGCTTAGTCTTATGTAAAGTGTTTGGGTTAAGTCAAGTCAATTTGTGAATTGTTTTTTGTTAAGTGTGAGCTCACCCACTTACCACTCCAAGATCCCAGCATCCTTAATTCCTTCACTTCCATCGTCTGCATTCTTCTTGTCATTGACTTAGTTTTCCATTTTCATACCTGTGATGCAGCGCATCGTAGGTTTCTGAATTCCTGTCTTGGTTTTATGGTCTGTGAATCACTGATCCGTCAGGCTTTTACTGTTGATCGTGATCTCAGAATTGAAAATTGTTATGATTATTACGTTGCTTAAAATTGTTATTCGCATAGCTGTTCCCATAAACAACTTGATGTTTATTTTGATTTCCGTTGCTCTGCTTCGCATCAAAATTGTGTTATTCGTGTGATACCACCCACTTGAGCTTCTCTAAAAATTTCAAAATATTCGTCGATCGGCTTTGTTAGACTATGCAGAAAGTATGTAAAATACCTGTAAATCGTCCTTAGAGCACTGTGACCTCTGTCAACACACCCATCGCTCAGTTTATGTGCACTAAATTTCAGTCACTGAAACGCCACCATTCCTGTAACATGGTTCCGTTTCAAAATTCGTTTTGAAGTCTTATTTGCTTCTCCTCTTCCGAGAACGCATCTAGAACACATCTCTAAATAATCCACAACCAGTAAACGAATTTTTGATTAGGATTGCGATGGCTGAGGATCCCCTACAGTTTTACGTATTTAATTTCCATCTCATTCAGTATCCCTGACTAAAATCCATTTTTGCAATTAGCGAGAAAATTAAATGGATGGTATCTTGTCGCTGGTGAAACCTTTCACATTTGATGACCCAAGCTGTGGTATTCCTTGCTATGGTAGCTTCCTGAATTACAGTCATTGGCTCAGGGTTACTTGCAAAACCATTGACTCCTTATTATGGTTTTGTTACATTTCGACGCCTCTATCATCTCTACAATTTGTGTGCAACCTAATTTGTAAACAATAACGCTCCTAGTGAAATTAGCTTTATGTCTGTCGATTTTATAGCATTACGAGCGACGTGTTGAGGTCTGTCCTGCCACAAATATGGCCTGATACTCGGTAAGCTAAATGGCGATGTGGAACTGTAGGAAATACCTCTCTACACTCAATGTGATCGGCATGAACATGGATGCCGATATTACAGTGCTGTGGATCTTATGGACAAAGAGAGCGAGCTGAGTCTCAAGAGTTTCAATTTAAACTGGATAAGAATTATGCCCCAATTCTCCTGAACACGGTTTAGTATATTCAGCATTCTGCCAGCTTAATGATTAAATTTTTCAAAGATACACTATATCAATTTAACAAAGCTAGTACAAGTTTGACGCCTTCTTCCCTTTCTTCTTCGGTGCCTTATTTCACATGTCTCTTGAAGACAGCCCTCTTCTTCTTTTTACGCCGTTCTAAACGTATGTGAGTCATTTCAGGATGCAGTTGCGTACGTCCACTGAGTTTTCTCATTTTGAGAGTACTGAAGGGCAGTCTGTGTTAATGGTAACAAGCACCCAAGATCGCATAAAGTATTTCTTTATTTAAGATATAGGTGGTACGTCTTGAATCTGTTCTGTTACGTTTGCTACCTCCAACGTGCCTAGGATGTGATCGTTTTTTACTTTGACTCTTAGCGTCACAGCTCCAGGCCAGCGCAACATTCTTTTCTGCGTAACGTGGAATTTTCGTTTCTCAAATTTGCGCTTGATCCATTATTCGGAATGGTACCTTAGAGCTTGACGTTCCACTCGTTTAAAAGTCCACGGGTCGGACAAAAATAAGGAAAAACCGCTGTAAACGGATGCTTGAACATAAATGCAAATACCTGCGGGTGGCGTTGTTGTATCTAACCACGAATGGCACTTTTGCAATACCCTCAACAAGTTTAAAGAGTAATTCGTAGTCAAAGCAGTGTTCTGTGTAATTGAGAGTGCATTGTGTCGGAACTAAGTGATTTCGAAAGTGGGCAACGTCTTGGTGCCCGTGTGGTGAGTGATTCCGTAATAGAGGTAGCCGCAATGTTTGGAATTTCAAGAGGCACCGTATCGAATATCTGTATCGCATACAGGCGAAGCATCGTCCATTAAGTCACAAGGTCGACGATAACATGTTCAGAGTGATCGTGACAGTCGGTCACTGAAGACGATTGTGACGAAAAATTGGGGGACGAAAGCTGCAGAAGTCACTACAGAACTGAATGTCTTACACGCGAACACTGTCAGCACCAAAAACAACATGAGGTCAGCTCCAGAAGCAGGGAATCACAGAGCGAGTTGGAATTCCAAAACCACACGTCAGTGATGCAAACGCCCGTAGCCGTAAAACATGGTGCTGAAGCAATAAAACCTGGACTTTGAAGAAACGGAGGAAAGTCATATGGTCGGATTAGTCTTGTTGCACACTATTTCCAACTTCTGGCTGAGTTTACGCCCCAAAAGTAAAAAAAATTGGGTTCGCTGACGGTTTGGGTAACCACATCGTGATCGATCCCATGGTCAGTAGCCGGTCGAGGCACAAGCACCAACAGGGAAGTGACCGATATT
Source organism: Schistocerca cancellata (assembly GCF_023864275.1). Lineage (NCBI taxonomy): Eukaryota > Metazoa > Arthropoda > Insecta > Orthoptera > Acrididae > Schistocerca > Schistocerca cancellata. Next base: position 1,157,181,479 of record NC_064626.1, read on the forward strand.
GTGACTTTTACGAGTTCCAACCCAGGGGCGAATTTTATAATATCATCTGTGTGCTTTAAGAGTTTAGTTTCTTGTGTTTCTGAGTATTTATTTAATATCTAATAGCCACAGTTTTCGATTGCGTCGGAAGGTCAGTCGATTTTGTGACATACTACAAATTCCTAATCGGGGACGAACTATTTGGCTTCACCTAAGTGCTTCGATAGATTGGTTTTTGAATCTCTGCATGTTAATCTAACTTATTGGACACAGTTCCTGCGTATTCTTCAGCGTCTACAGTAGAGTTTCGCAGCACGTGCAGTTTTCCACGATCTTTAGTATGGACAGGGACTTCCACTGTTGTGTATGGATGCGAGCCGAGTTGGTGACACTTCGCTCTCAGCTTCAGGCTGTGATGGCTTCGGTTACACAGCTCGAGGCTGCAGTGTATGGGCACCACTGTTGTGGGCCGGCCGTGGGGATCCAACGGACGTCCAGCAAGGCCCAGTCCTCCGATCGCTCCTCACCGGTGGCCAACCCAGTTACTGCTCGCACTGAGGCTGACCCCTCGCCTGTAGTTGAGTGGGAGGTTGCCCCAGAGCGCAGCAGGCGCCGAAAGACTTCCGAGGCGGCCGCACGTAAGGTCTCCCCAGTTTGTCTGACAAACAGGTTATAGGCGCTGTCTGTGGCTGACGCTGTCGCTGAGCCAGATGCTGTCGCCTGTCCTGTTGGAGAGGAAACCTCTCAGCCTGCAAGACCCTGACAGAGGGTGGGAATATTGATACCTGGGAGCTCCAACGTTAGGCGCCTTATGGGACCCCTTAGGGACATGGCTGCCAAGACGTTAAAGAAAATCAATGTGCACTTCGTGTGCATACAGGGTGGAGTCATTCGAGATGTGGAACGGGTCCTCCCGGATGCCATGAAAAGCACAGGGTGCAGCCAACTGCAAGTGGTTGCTCACGTCGGTACCAATGATGTGTGTCACTTTGGATCAGAAGAGATTCTCTCTGCTTTCGAGCGGCTAATAGAAATGGTAAAGGCTGCCGGCCTTGCTTGCGAGATGAAAGCAGAGCTGACCATTTGCAGCATAGTCGACAGGACCGATTGCGGACCACTGGTGCAGAGCCGAGTGGAGGGTCTAAAACAGAGGCTCAGGTGGTTCTGTGACCGTTTAGGCTGCAGATTCCTCGACTTGCGCCAAAGAGTGGTTGAGATTCGGGTTCCGCTGAATAGATCTGGTATCCACTATATGCAGGAGGCGGCTACACGGGTAGCAGGGCTGTGTGACGTGGACTGGGCGGCTTTTTTAGGTTAGAAGGTCTCGGGAAAACACAAGAAGGGTTTCAGACACAAAGGGTGCAGGCCGAACTCAGGAAGAACGTAGATACAGGAACCATTGGTATAACAGCTGTAAATTGTCTTAGCTGTGTTGGGAAAGTACCAGAGCTCCAAGCGCTAATAGAAAGCACTGATGCTCAAATCGTTATAGGCATTGAAAGCTGGCTAAAGCTGGAGATAAACACAGCCGAAATTTTTCCGAGGAACCTAACGGTGTTCCTAAAGGAAAGGCTAAACACTGTTGGCAGTAGAGTGTTTGTTGCGCTTAGAAGTAGTTTATCTCGTCGCGAAATTGATGTTGATAGTTCCTGTGAGTTACTATGGGCAGAGGTGAATGTTGTCAACCGGAATAAAATAGTAAATGGATCCTTTTACCGATATCCCAAACCAGATGACACAGTTGATGAAACGTTCAAAGAAAACTTGAGTTTGGATTCAAACACGTACCCGACGCATACGATTATATTTGGTAGTGACTTTCATTTACCCTCAATATATTGGGTAATATACATGTTTAATTCCGGTGGTACGCATGAAACATCATACGAAATTGTGCTAAATGCTTTCTCTGAATTATTACGAGTAGTTAGCTCACGAGCACACGCGAATAGTAAACGGTTGTGAAAACTCACTTGACATCTTAGCAAAAAATAATTAAGACTTAATAACGAGCATCAAAACCGATACAGGGATTAGTGAACACAGGGTTGTTGTAGCGAAAGTGAATATTGTAACTCCCAAATCCTCCAAAAATAAACGGAGAACATACCTGTTCAAAAAAGCAGATAAAAATTCACTTGACGCATTCCTCAGGGACTATCTCCACTCCTTCCAAATTAATGATCTAAGTGTAGATCAGGTGTGGCTTAAATTCGGAGAATTGAGAGATTTATACTAAATATATTAACAGACGACGGAGCTGATCCTCCTTGGTACACGAAACGGGTCAGAACACTGTTTCAGAAACAAAGAAACAAACATGCCAAATTTAAACAGACACAAAATCCCCATGATTGGCGATCTTTCACAGAAGTTCGAAATTTATCGTGCACTCCAGTTCGAGATGCTTATAACAGTTTCAACAACGAAACTCTGTCTCGAAACCCGGCAGAAATTTCGAGGAGATTCTGACGTATGTGAAGTATGTTAGCGGCAAGAAACAATCAATGCCTTCTCTGCTTGATAGCAATGGAGATACTATCGACGACAGTACTGACAAAGCAGAGTTACTAAACACAGCCTTCCGAAATGCATTCACAAAAGAAGGCGAAGTAAATATTTCAGAATTCGAATCAAGAACAGCTGCCAACATGAGTAACGTAGAAGTAAATATCCTCGAGTAGTGAAGCACCTTAAATCACTTAATAAAAGCAAGTCTTCTGGTCCAGACTGTATACCAATTAAGTTCCTTTCAGAGTATGCTGACACATTAGCTCTATACTTGACAATCATATACAACCGTTCGCTCGACAAAAGATCCGTACGTAAAGACTGGAAAGTTGAACAGGGCACACCAATATTCAAGAAAGGTGGTAGGAGTAATCCACTTCATTACAGGACCATATAATTAACATCGATATCCAGCAGGATTCTGGAACATATATTGTGTTCAAACATTATGAATTACTTCGAAGAGAACCGTCTACTGACACACAGACAACTTGGGTTTAGGAAACATCATACTTGTGAAACACTACTAGCTCTTTATTCGCATGAAGTGTTGTGTGCTATTGACAGCGGATTTCAGTTCGATTCCGTATTTCTGGATTTCCAGAGGGCTTTTGAGACTGTACCACACAAGCGGCTTATAGCGAAATTGTATGCTTATGGAACATAGCCCCAGTTATGTGACTGGACGTGTGACATCCTGTCAGAGAGGTCACAGTTCGTAGTAATTGACGTAAAGACATCGGGTAAAACAGAAGTAATATCTGGCGTTCCCCAAGGTAGTGTTATAGGCCCTTTGCTGTTCCTTATCTACATAAACGATTTGGGAGACAATATGAGCAGCCGTCTTAGGTTGTTTTCAGACGACACTGTCGTTTATCGACTAATAAAGTCATCAGAAGATCAAAAAAACCTGCAAAACGATTTAGAAAAGATATTTGAATGATGCGAAAATTGTCAGTTGGCCTTAAATAATGAAAAGTGCTAAAAGGAATCTGTTAAACTTCGGTTTCACGATAAATAAGTCCAATACAAAGGTCGTAAATTCAACTAAATACTTAGGAATTTCAATTACGAGGAACTTAAATTGGAAGGAACACATAGAAAATGTTGTGGGGATGGCTAACCAAAGACTGCGTTTTATTGACGGGACACTTAGAAGATGCAACAGAAGACTGCGCTTGTCCGTCCTCTTTTAGAATATTGCTGCGCGATGAGGGATCATTACCAGTTAGGACTGACGGAGTACATCAAAAAAGTTCAAAGAAGGGCAGCACGTTTTGTATTATCGCGAAATATGAGAGAGAGTGTCGCTGAAATGATACAGGATTTGGGTTGAATATCATTCAAAGAAAGGTGTTTATCGTTTCGACAGAGTCTTCTCACGAAATTCCAGTCACCAACTATCTCCCTCGAATGCGAAAATATTTTTTTGACACCGACCTACATAGGGAGACACGACCACCACGATAAAATTAGGGAAATCAGAGCTCGTACGGAAAAATATATAGGTGTTCGTTCTTTTCGCGCGCTGTACGAGATTGTAACAATAGAGAATTGTTGTGAAGGTGGTTCCATGAACCCTCTGCCAGGCACTTAAATGTTATTTGCAGAGTATCCATGTAGATGTAGATACTTGCTCTGCATCGTACAATGTTTGTTCCCGAATGGTGATGCTCTGTTCCAAGACGACAGCAGCCCTTTTCACAAGCCGGCATCGTCCAGGACTGGTTTTGTGACTACGAGAATGAGCTGACACATTTTTCCTAGCCGCCAAAGTCAACAAATCTCCGTGTATTGAGCCTTTGTGGTCTACTTTGGAGAGAAGTGTCGGTGATCGCTATCGATTTTCATCATCGTTACCCGAATTTCCATTATTTTGCAGGAAGAATGCTGTAATTTTCCATTGTAAACATAAAGGATATGAATGAGATTTTCACTCTGCAGCGGAGTGTGCGCTGATATGAAACTTCCTGGCAGATTAAAACTGTGTGCCCGACCGAGAATCAAACTCGGGACCTTTGCCTTTCGCGGGCAAGTGCTCTACCAACTGAGCTACCGAAGCACGACTCACGCCCGGTACTCACAGCTTTACTTCTGCCAGTACCTCGTCTCCTACCTTCCAAACTTTACAGAAGCTCTCCTGCGAACCTTTCTTTCAGGAGTGCTAGTTCTGCAAGGTTCGCAGGAGAGCTTCTGTAAAGTTTGGAAGGTAGGAGACGAGGTACTGGCAGAAGTAAAGCTGTGAGTACCGGGCGTGAGTCGTGCTTCGGTAGCTCAGTTGGTAGAGCACTTGCCCGCGAAAGGCAAAGGTCCCGAGTTCGAGTCTCGGTCGGGCACACAGTTTTAATCTGCGAGGAAGTTTCATATCAGCGCACACTCCACTGCAGAGTGAAAATCTCATTCTGGAAACATCCCCTAGGCTGTGGCTAAGCCATGTCTCCGCAATATCGTTTCTTTCAGGAGTGCTAGTTCTGCAAGGTTCGCAGGAGAGCTTCTGTAAAGTTTGGAAGGTAGGAGACGAGGTACTGGCAGAAGTAAAGCTGTGAGTACCGGGCGTGAGTCGTGCTTCGGTAGCTCAGTTGGTACAGCACTTGCCCGCGAAAGGCAAAGGTCCCGAGTTCGAGTCTCGGTCGGGCACACAGTTTTAATCTGCCAGGAAGTTTCATATCAGCGCACACTCCGCTGCAGAGTGAAAATCTCATTCTGGAAACATCCCCTAGGCTGTGGCTAAGCCATGTCTCCGCAATATCGTTTCTTTCAGGAGTGCTAGTTCTGCAAGGTTCGCAGGAGAGCTTCTGTAAAGTTTGGAAGGTAGGAGACGAGGTACTGGCAGAAGTAAAGCTGTGAGTACCGGGCGTGAGTCGTGCTTCGGTAGCTCAGTTGGTAGAGCACTTGCCCGCGAAAGGCAAAGGTCCCGAGTTCGAGTCTCGGTCGGGCACACAGTTTTAATCTGCCAGGAAGTTTCATATCAGCGCACACTCCGCTGCAGAGTGAAAATCTCATTCTGGAAACATCCCCTAGGCTGTGGCTAAGCCATGTCTCCGCAATATCGTTTCTTTCAGGAGTGCTAGTTCTGCAAGGTTCGCAGGAGAGCTTCTGTAAAGTTTGGAAGGTAGGAGACGAGGTACTGGCAGAAGTAAAGCTGTGAGTACCGGGCGTGAGTCGTGCTTCGGTAGCTCAGTTGGTAGAGCACTTGCCCGCGAAAGGCAAAGGTCCCGAGTTCGAGTCTCGGTCGGGCACACAGTTTTAATCTGCCAGGAAGTTTCATAAAGGATATGTATTAATCCATTCCGAGACGAGTGGAAGCTGTTTCGAATGTCAACTATTTACCTACTGGTACTTCCTGATTGTGTTTCACTCCCTGTATTTCCTTTGACTTGGATAGGCGATTTTGCATCGCGATTGACACACTTTGGTGAGCTAAATTTCAACGACCCATTTTTTTATACTATTTTCAAAGTCTTTGTCTCTTGAAGCTATCGAAGTTATTGTCGACCCGAGGTACTTGGACTGATCATTTGATGTTAGACGGGAATTATCTCTATCGAACTGGACGTCGTTCTGGGCCGTAATTACTCTTAAATCCTCTACGTTCTAGGACTGCTCACCTGGAACTAAGGTCGTTTTGAGCTTCTCGTAGAGATTCTGTTATTAGAACTATATCGACAGCGTATGAAAGCGTCTGTGTAGCTAGCTTCTGTAAACTTTCTTTGACAACGATCGTGCATAGACTGAACAGCAGCGGACGGAATGCAGACTGTTATTAGACCCTAACTTTTAGCTCGAATTTTTCGCTGACAGCTGCAGGTTTTACATCTTTCATATTGATACTCTTATACACGCTAGACATCGTAATTTACTACGCATTGTGTGAGAAGAGCCTGCCGTACAAACTTTCTTGCTACCCGGTCGAAGATATATTCGAGGTCGATCAACGCAAGATGGAAGTCGTTATTGACATCTTTACGTTTTTGCATTAGGATTTTATTGCTACGAATAACGCCTACTTCGCTGGTAAAATCACAGTGGTTGGACGTAGATTTTGTTACCTTGTTTAATAACAGAAGTTTCATACCAACGGCTTTCATTATTAGTAGGGGTGTGTGTTGTACCTAAAGGATAGTGTACCTAGGGACATATCATGATTTGTGAACGGTACTTCAGCCTAGTGACTGACTTTAGAAACACATGAAGGAACGCCATAAAAGCTTTCCGGTATTTCGCCTTTTTTTGTGAGACATGAGATTGTGTTTTGTACAGCATTTGTAACTATTTTGATGTCGACAGACTTGTGTGCTGAAAATGTAATAAAGCAGTTTTCAATATTTTGGTAAGTGCTCAATTATACAGGATATTTCCGCAAGAGCGTGCAAAAATTTAACAGGGCATAGAGAATGCTCTACTGAACAATTCGAGGCAGGGAACCTGGGGTCGGAGAAGCCAGCTTAAGGAGATAGTAGGAATAAAATCACATTACTGTGTCTTTTCTTTTTACATTAGTTAACTGACACATCGAACGTACCGTTTGTACTATATCTTGCAAAATGTGGTGAAACTGACGGCATCAGCCTCAATGCAAGCTTGACATCGGAGAACAAGATTCTAACAAATCTCCCTGTTGTCTTTCGATTCACATCACAGGCATCTACAATTCTGAAAACTAATTCCATTTCCATATCCACTGGAGTGTCATACACAAGTAACTTTAGATATGCTCATAAGAAATAATCAAGGGGATTCAGGTAAGGTGACTTCGCAGGTCACGGGACAGGATCTCCCATTCCAATCCAGTATCCAGGAAATACAGCACGTCTCTTAAGTAATAGAACCCAGTACGTTGTTCTCGATGGTGAATGTTCATCGGAGGTGACGGTATCATCTGGAGTGCCCCAGGGAAGTGTGGTAGGTCCGCTGTTGTTTTCTATCTACATAAATGATCTTTTGGATAGGGTGGATAGCAATGTGCAGCTGTTTGCTGATGATGCTGTGGTGAACGGGAAGGTGTCGTCGTTGAGTGACTGTAGGAGGATACAAGATGACTTGGACAGGAATTGCGATTAGTGTAAAGAATGGCAGCTAACTCTAAATATAGATAAATGCTAATTAATGCAGATAAATAGGAAAAGGAACCCCGTAATGTTTGAATAATTCATTAGTAGTGTAGCGATTAAATATTTGGGCGTAACATTGCAGAGTGATATGAAGTGGGACAAGCATGTCATGGTAGTTGTGGGGAAGGCGGGTAGTCGTCTTCGGTTCATTGGTAGAATTTTTGGAAGATGTGGTTCATCTGTAAAGGAGACCGCTTATAAAAAACTAATACGACCTATTCTTGAGTACTGCTCCAACGTTTGGGATCCCTTTCACGTCGGATTGAGGGAGGACATAGAAGCAATTCAGAGGCGGGCTGCTAGATTTGTTACTGGTAGGGTTGGTCATCAAGCGAGTGTTACGGCAATGTTTCAGAAACTCGGGTGGGAACCTCTGGAGGAAAAGAGGCGTTCTTTTCGTGAATCGCTACTGAGGAAATTTAGAGAACCAGCATTTGAGGCTGATTGGAGTACAGTTTTACTGCCGCCAACTTATACTTCGCGGGAAGACCACAAAGATAAGGTAAGAGAGATTAGGGGTCATACAGAGACATATAAGCAGTCATTTTTCCCTCGTTCTGTTTGGGAGTGGAACAGGGAGAGAAGATGCTACACTCCTGGAAATGGAAAAAAGAACACATTGACACCGGTGTGTCAGACCCACCATACTTTCTCCGGACACTGCGAGAGGGCTGTACAAGCAATGATCACACGCACGGCACAGCGGACACACCAGGAACTGCGGTGTTGGCCGTCGAATGGCGCTAGCTGCGCAGCATTTGTGCACCGCCGCCGTCAGTGTCAACCAGTTTGCCGTGGCATACGGAGCTCCGTCGCAGTCTTTAACACTGGTAGCATGCCGCGACAGCGTGGACGTGAACCGTATGTGCAGTTGACGGACTTTGAGCGAGGGCGTATAGTGGGCATGCGGGAGGCAGGGTGGACGTACCGCCGAATTGCTCAACACGTGGGGCGTGAGGTCTCCACAGTACATCGATGTTGTCGCCAGTGGTCGGCGGAAGGTGCACGTGCCTGTCGACCTGGGACCGGACCGCAGCGACGCACGGATGCACGCCAAGACCGTAAGATACTACGCAGTGCCGTAGGGGACCGCACCGCCACTTCCCAGCAAATTAGGGACACTGTTGCTCCTGGGGTATCGGCGAGGACCATTCGCAACCGTCTCCATGAAGCTGGGCTACGGTCCCGCACACCGTTAGGCCGTCTTCCGCTCACGCCCCAACATCGTGCAGCCCACCTCCAGTGGTGTCGCGACAGGCGTGAATGGAGGGACGAATGGAGACGTGTCGTCTTCAGCGATGAGAGTCGCTTCTGCCTTGGTGCCAATGATGGTCGTATGCGTGTTTGGCGCCGTGCAGGTGAGCGCCACAATCAGGACTGCATACGACCGAGGCACACAGGGCCAACACCCGGCATCATGGTGTGGGGAGTGATCTCCTACACTGGCCGTACACCACTGGTGATCGTCGAGGGGACAGTGAATAGTGCACGGTACATCCAAACCGTCATCGAACCCATCATTCTACCATTCCTAGACCGGCAAGGGAACTTGCTGTTCCAACAGGACAATGCACGTCCGCATGTATCCCGTGCCACGCAACGTGCTCTAGAAGGTGTAAGTCAACTACCCTGGCCAGCAAGATCTCCGGATCTGTTCCCCATTGAGCATGTTTGGGACTGGATGAAGCGTCGTCTCACGCGGTCTGCACGTCCAGCACGAACGCTGGTCCAACTGAGGCGCCAGGTGGAAATGGCATGGCAAGCCGTTCCACAGGACTACATCCAGCATCTCTACGATCGTCTCCATGGGAGAATAGCAGCCTGCATTGCTACGAAAGGTGGATATACACTGTACTGGTGCCGACATTGTGCATGCTCTGTTGTCTGTGTCTATGTGCCTGTGGTTCTGTCAGTGTGATCATGTGATGTATCTGACCCCAGGAATGTGTCAATAAAGTTTCCCCTTCCTGGGACAATAAATTCACGGTGTTCTTATTTCAATTTCCAGGAGTGTAGTTGTGGTACGAGGTACCCGCCGCCACGCACCGTATGGTGGATTGCGGAGTATGTATGTAGATGCAGATGTAGGTGTAGATGTAGAATACCATTGATTAATGAATGGGTCTATCGTTGATTCACAGCACATTCTGTCATGGGATAATATAAATACGAGACAACAGAGCCACCTTATGAACAAGTAAAGCAAACAAAACCTGCATCATAACTTCCTGGTAATCAGGCTCTTCCTCCTTGTTTCCTTGCAGGCAATCAAAACTTACATGTAAATAAACAGCACAATACGTGTAAACCTGTACGCATGTTAGTTTTAAATTTCTGGAGAAGAGAAATGCTAGGCAAGGCGGTAGACAAGTTCACTTCCATATCTCCTTAAGCTGGCTTCTCTGACCGCAGGTCCCCTACCTCAAATTGTTCAGCGCAGCACTGTCTATGTCCTGTTACATTTTTTGCACGCTCTTACGAAAACACCCTGTAGATTTAAATTATAGATTTTATACCATCTAAAATTCTGTAGAATTTTAAAGCTAGTTGTACAGCGTGGTCAGAAAATGTCTGGAAAACCTTGTAATAGTGTTTCAGGGTAAGTTGTGCTGAGAAATAATTGTTCCGAAAAAATTCGATACGTTGCGCACTTTCCTTGTGAATTAGCATTGAAGTCAGCCAATCAGGACGTTGTGTGAGCAAATTCAACATACAATTAGTGACAGCTGGTCTCATATCCAGATGATAACGCATGAGCCTGCTCAATCTGTGGCTCGAATTCGATCCTTACTACCGTCCCAAGTCCAGTTTTTGTATCTCTCACTGGTTAGGTTTCAGGAAACCGAACGAAGAACACATGTGGAGACACCGTCTCTGACGGAACGCTTGAAATCGCACGCGCAACAGCCTAATTGGCTAACTTCAGTGCTAATTAACTCGGAAATGACACAAGGTGCAGATTTCTTTTCTTAAAAAGTTATTTCGCAGCACAACCTACATTCCAACACTCTTATAAGCTTTTCAGACTGTCTCTATAAGATTTGGAATATTGAGCCATACTTTGTCAATCGTGGCCCATCTTCTATCAGGAAACCGAAGGGCGTCTTTTATCGTGGAACATGTGTTACTTGCATACGGACTGAGTTACTTTAATGTCGTTGCAAGTGTATCTGTCTTGAAAATGGAAATTTGTGTTTGTTTCCAACAGTTTCAGTTACAAAAAGTATCTAACTTGTAATTGCTTTTCGAAAATACTTTGATTTCCGTTACTAATTATTGGTGTGTAGTAGACTAATACTGTAACCGATAGACAACTAAACACACTAGTGAGAAAATTTTCTCGCTTGCAATTGTTTTAAATTTTATGTATGTATACTGAAGCGCTGAGCGAAAATGTATACCAAGGTCGGGAATCGAAACCGAGTGTACTGCTTACGAGGCAGTTGTGCCAGCCACTAAGCCACTTTGCGACAGCGGTCCCGACAACTCTACAGTTTACCCTGGCACGCCTCCTTCCTCGCTCCAAATTCTCACTGCCGACCCACTCTACCTTAATTTCCTCCTTCCGCACGAACAGGCTGTCCATGTTCTGGAATAGCAAATCGGTCTGGCTCTGAGCATTATGGGACTTAACTTCTGAGGTCATCAGTCACCTAGAACTTGTTGTTGTTGTTGTTGTGGTCTTCAGTCCTGAGACTGGTTTGATGCAGCTCTCCATGCTACTCTATCCTGTGCAAGCTCCTTCATCTCCCAGTATCTACTGCAACCTACATCCTTCTGAATCTGCTTAGTGTATTCATCTCTTGGTCTCCCTCTACGATTTTTACCCTCCACACTGCCCTCCAATGCTAAATTTGTGATCCCTTGATGCCTCAAAACATGTCCTACCAACCGATCCCTTCTTCTAGTCAAGTTGTGCCACAAACTTCTCTTCTCCCCAATCCTATTCAATACCTCCTCATTAGTTATGTGATCTACCCACCTTGTCTTCAGCATTCTTCTGTAGCACCACATTTCGAAAGCTTCTATTCTCTTCTTGTCCAAACTAGTTATCGTCCATGTTTCACTTCCATACATGGCTACACTCCATACAAATACTTTCAGAAACGACTTCCTGACACTTAAATCTATACTCGATGTTAACAAATTCCTCTTCTTGAGAAACGCTTTCCTTGCCATTGCCAGTCTACATTTTATATCCTCTCTACTTCGACCATCATCGGTTATTTTACTCCCTAAATAGCAAAACTCCTTTACTACTTTAAGTGTCTCATTTCCTAATCTAATTCCCTCAGCATCACCCGACTTAATTCGACTACATTCCATTATCCTCGTTTTGCTTTTGTTGATGTTCATCTTATATCCTCCTTTCAAGACACTGTCCATTCCGTTCAACTGCTCTTCCAAGTCCTTTGCTGTCTCTGACAGAATTACAATGTCATCGGCGAACCTCAAAGTTTTTACTTCTTCTCCATGAATTTTAATACCTACTCCGAATTTTTCTTTTGTTTCCTTTACTGCTTGCTCAATATACAGATTGAATAACATCGGGGAGAGGCTAAAACCCTGTCTTACTCCTTTCCCAACCACTGCTTCCCTTTCATGCCCCTCGACTCTTATAACTGCCATCTGGTTTCTGTACAAACTGTAAATAGCCTTTCGCTCCCTGTATTTTACCCCTGCCACCTTCAGAATTTGAAAGAGGGTATTCCAGTTAACATTGTCAAAAGCTTTCTCTAAGTCTACAAATGCTAGAAACGTAGGTTTGCCTTTTCTTAATCTTTTTTCTAAGACAAGTCGTAAGGTCAGTATTGCCTCACGTGTTCCAACATTTCTACGGAATCCAAACTGATCTTCCCCGAGGTCGGCTTCTACCAGTTTTTCCATTCGTCTGTAAAGAATTCGCGTTAGTATTTTGCAGCTGTGACTTATTAAACTGATAGTTCGGTAATTTTCACATCTGTCAACACCTGCTTTCTTTGGGATTGGAATTATTATATTCTTCTTGAAGTCTGAGGGTATTTCGCCTGTCTCATACATCGTGCTCACCAGATGGTAGAGTTTTGTCATGACTGGCTCTCCCGAGGCCATCAGTAGTTCAAATGGAATGTTGTCTACTCCCGGGGCCTTGTTTCGACTCAGGTCTTTCAGTGCTCTTTCAAACTCTTCACGCAGTATCTTATCTCCCATTTCGTCTTCATCTACATCCTCTTCCATTTCCATAATATTGTCCTCAAGTACATCGCCCTTGTATAAACCCTCTATATACTCCTTCCACCTTTCTGCCTTCCCTTCTTTGCTTAGAACTGGGTTGCCATCTGAGCTCTTGATATTCATACAAGTGGTTCTCTTCTCTCCAAAAGTCTCTTTAATTTTCCTGTAGGCAGTATCTATCTTACCCCTAGTGAGACAAGCCTCTACATCCTTACATTTGTCCTCTAGCCATTCCTGCTTAGCCATTTTGCACTTCCTGTCGATATCATTTTTGAAACGTTTGTATTCCTTTTTGCCTGCTTCATTTACTGCATTTTTATATTTTCTCCTTTCATCAATTAAATTCAATATTTCTTCTGTTACCCAAGGATTTCTACTAGCCCTCGTCTTTTTACCTACTTGATCCTCTGCTGCCTTCACTACTTCATCCCTCAGAGCTACCCATTCTTCTTCTACTGTATTTCTTTCCCCCATTCCTGTCAATTGTTCCCTAATGCTCTCCCTGAAACTCTCTACAACCTCTGGTTCTTTCAGTTTATCCAGGTCCCATCTCCTTAAATTCCCACCTTTTTGCAGTTTCTTCAATTTCAATCTGCAGTTCATAACCAACAGATTGTGGTCAGAATCCACATCTGCCCCAGGAAATGTCTTACAATTTAAAACCTGGTTCCTAAATCTCTGTCTTACCATTATATAATCTATCTGATACCTATTAGTATCTCCAGGATTCTTCCAGGTATACAACCTTCTTTTATGATTCTTGAACCAAGTGTTGGCTATGATTAAGTTATGCTCTGTGCAAAATTCTACAAGGCGGCTTCCTCTTTCATTCCTTCCCCCCAATCCATATTCACCTACTATGTTTCCTTCTCTCCCTTTTCCTACTGACGAATTCCAGTCACCCATGACTATTAAATTTTCGTCTCCCTTCACTACCTGAATAATTTCTTTTATCTCGTCATACATTTCGTCTATTTCTTCATCATCTGCAGAGGTAGTTGGCATATAAACTTGTACTACTGTAGTAGGCATGGGCTTTGTGTCTATCTTGGCCACAATAATGCGTTCACTATGCTGTTTGTAGTAGCTAACCCGCACTCCTATTTTTTTATTCATTATTAAACCTACTCCTGCATTACCCCTATTTGATTTTGTATTTATAACCCTGTAATCATCTGACCAAAAGTCTTGTTCCTCCTGCCACCGAACTTCACTAATTCCCACTATATCTAACTTTAACCTATCCATTTCCCTTTTTAAATTCTCTAACCTACCTGCCCGATTAAGGGATCTGACATTCCACGCTCCGATCCGTAGAACGCCAGTTTTCTTTCTCCTGATAACGACGTCCTCCTGAGTAGTCCCCGCCCGGAGATCCGAATGGGGGACTATTTTACCTCCGGAATATTTTACCCAAGAGGACGCCATCATCATTTAATCATACAGTAGAGCTGCATGTCCTCGGGAAAAATTACGGCTGTAGTTTCCCCTTGCTTTCACGACTAATGAGCATGATGGGCAAACATATATTAGGCGCACTACGAATGTAGTGGTGTGGACATGTTGGCAATGTGCGTCTCACGGGGAGCGTGCAAGGAATAAGACCCTGCACGCGCACTATTCTCTGTGCCCTCGGTGGCTCAGATGGATAGAGCAGCGGCCATGTAAGTAGGAGATCCCGGGTTCGAGTCCCGGTCGGGGCACACATTTTCAACATGTCCCCAATGAAGTATATCAACACCTGGGAGCAGCTAGGGTGTCCATTCAATTATCATTTAACCTAAGGACATCACACACATCCATGCCTGAGGCAGGATTCGAACCTGCGACCGTAGCGGTCTCGCGGTCCCAGACTATAGCGCCTAGAACCGCTCGGCCACCCCGGCCGGCTCTGGTACAGCACCTCACCATAGAACGTAAATGAGGGACACAGCCTGAAACCCAGGTGCAGGTATTTATACAAATGAAATGACACAATTCGATTCTCGGCTTCGCTACAAGTTTTCGCTCGCTGCTTCAGTCTATGTACATAAAATCATATGTGTATGAGACTGAAATGTCCCCTTTGAAGAATTGTATACGACTGTGCTTAAACTGACACACAATATTTTTAGACTGCACACAGCACAGCCAGTGATTTTCATACAGAGCGCTACGTAACGTTGCCAATAAGAAAACATAAACAGCCTACTTGCAAGACGAGTAAAGTCTCTGAAATTGTGTAATTTCATTCGTTTTAAATTTTAATCGAATATTTGTTGTACCTCGGAGCAAGTTATCCTATTTGCGTAAACCTTACTTGTCCAGAGTAAGTTTTGTAATTTCACAGGAAAGATGCCGTACATAATAATTGAATCCCATAATTTAGAAATGGAGTAAGAAAATTACAGGGCTAACTAGAGGCGAAAGTTTGAAAAGTGTTCAAAGTTCCAACAGTCTCACTAACAACAGACATATTCGCCTCGACAGATGCAGCAACTGTATTGGTATTTACGATAATTCTCATTTATTGTTCCGTCTCAGTGCATCATTTTTTTTAACGTCAGGTGAAATGTTTCTTTCAATCAGGATCATCTTATGACCTATGTAGTTGCCTCAACCCTGTCTCGTCTATTCAGTATCACATTTCAGAGTACACTGATATGTGGTTCTGAATAGACAAGATGACTTGCTGACGCTGCTACTTAGATCCGAAGATGATCGTTGCTGTGTCGTCCGAACAAGACACAGCCACCGTCCGCTGTGTCCGAGCGGTTCTAGGCTCAGTCCGGAATCGCGATGCTGCTACGGTCTCAGGTTCGAATCCTGCCTCTAGCATGGATGTGTGTGATGTCCTTAGGTTAGTCAGGTTGAAATAGTTCTAAGTCTAGGGAACTGATGACCTCAGATGTTAAGTCCCATAGTGCTTATAGCCATTTGACCCAAAACACAGCCACGGCAAAAGCACCACAGGTGCAAAGACGCCAGCTGATGCCAGTGCCATAGAGACTCGCCACTTGCGCGAGTTCCAACAGCGCCACGGGCGGCGCTGAAGATGAAGATATTTACTTCGCCTCGGCCACCTGCTGGCCGAGTACAATCGTGCAATGATTGGACGACAACGGACAGAAACCTACTCAGAAAACAGAAAGCAGTTCTCACCCACTTGGTTATAAATGGTTCAAATGGCTCTGAGCACTATGGGACTTAACTTCTAAGGTCGTCAGTCCCCTAGAACTTAGAACTACTGAAACCTAACTAACCCAAGGACATCACACACATCCATACCCAAGGCAGGATTCGAACCTGCGACCGTAGCTGTCGCGCGGTTCCAGACTGTAGCTCTTAGAACCACTCGGCCACTACGGCCGGCCCACTTGGTTATACATCACTACCCAGGCCCGACTTTGACAGGGAACGTCGTTTAGCGGACTCTTAGAAGTGAATAGACAGTTGTAAACGCATTCGCTATGTACTGAGAAATTTACCGACGGTTATTCGCACTTAGCCATTGATGGCCATTTTTGTGTTATATCACATGCAGTGTTGCGGATTTCGTTATTCAACAAATCACAAAGATAAGTAAATTTTTTAAACTCATTTGTGTGAATTTGTTACTAATTTGTTGGAGTGTTGTAGAACCTTCGATCTCCTATTCTGTTTCCTGTCGCTGAGACATAGCTGTGTAATAGTGACAGGGAGAAATTGTCTTAGCGGTATACTGTACCAGAGGGCGTTTCACGAACTCACAGACTCTGTCTACTGTAACAACAGTGGCAACTCGACCTCCACAGCACCAGCGAAAGGGCCTTTGCAAAACTGGGGACGAGGGTTTACAAAAATCATAAGAGATCGAAACACGAAATCTAATTGAAACAAGTACAACTGAAACGGAACAATAAATGAGAATTATCTCGAAGTAAAACACATTCCCTTTAAAAAAAATGAAAAATGTAGTCAGAGCGAGTCTGGAGAATATTTTTTTTCGGCACTCTGATTTCTAATGTTGTGGAAGCATTAGGAGACCGTACGGTTGATAGATCTCCGCGGTTGTGTGTGGTCGATAGCCGCAAAGGGCGGAGCGTCGATTATGCATAATACTACACACACGCGCCCATACGGCTGTGCTGTCGGACGTGTGCTCATGCTGCTAGCTGTTTCGAACGGAGCACATTATCAGCCGGTGACACGCAGGACCGAGCGACAAATTGGCCTCGCGATACGGCAACATTTGCCAGACTACTGCGGCCGGCTTACAGGATGGCGAGGGGGTGGAAGGGGGGAGGGGTGAAGGAGTGGTGAGCAGGGAGGAGGGAGGGGTGGCGACAAGCTGTGCAGGGCGGCTCATTACAGGCAGCCAGCCAGCCAGCTGCCTGTCGACAGGGTAATTGGAGCGCGCGGCGTGTCAGGTAACGAGATGAGCGGATCACGCCTCATCTCCCTGCTGACGAGAAAACCTCCTCCCCCAAGCAGGGGTTCCAGTTGATGCCGGTGACGCAGCGGCGAGGGAAAGATGCCTGATGTGGCGTCCGTCCCATCTGACGTAATCTTGGACTTCAACTTGGACGAACACGTAGTCATATTCATCACTACGTCGTAGTGCGGTGACGAGTATGCTAACAGTTCCGTGACCGATTATCAGAGCAAAGTCGATCGTGGCCTATAACATTAAATCTCTGAACCTCACCAAAATGTATGACAAGTTAATTCGATTTTAGGGAACAACTGTAGAATCACTTTGTTGTCCTGAACATTTTGGGAAGGTTCCAAGACGCTACTCCAGGCGGGTGGAAATATAAGTGTGCGCAGCGGAAAATAATAAACGCTAAAATTAAGATATGGCCCTGTCTGACTACCCCCGGTAGCAGATCTTAGGATCTCTTCATTCTATAAATTACAATCTAAACATAATTGAATGATGAAGGCAACTAATCCTACTAAATGATAAACGTTGTTCCTACTTATATATGTATTGTAGATTTAAAAAAGAAAGAACCTTTATATTAGTAATTTTACATTTCCTAAGTAAAATTACTGATCAGTTGCTCAACTCTACCCCATAGTATGACAGCGCGGTATAATATCAATAACGCGAAATGAATGACATCATCCTCGCACCAAACACTAGAAGACATTACTTTCAAAGATGATCTGCAATGGAGTGCAACGTTAGTTGAAATAAACTAACGTTATCACAGCTGTTGAGCTATTATAGCCCTAATCATTTTGCGATATCACCATATGTACTGCATCCGGTGCGTCGAAGTGATGTTTCCCGTACTCGTCTGCGACGATGGAAGAACTCGAGCCACAAATAAACTTTTCCAAACACTAGGACAGCAGAAGGCCGTCCTCTGACTAATATACTCTAATACTGTCTTCTCCTCTCTTTGTTCTACAGACGAGAAACGCGAACACCCAGCCACAAGGACGGATTTCAGATACCGTCTCAACGTAAGTATAGACAGAGGAAAAGGGAGAGAAGGAAACGTAGTAGGTGAATATGGATTGGGGCTAAGAAATGAAAGAGGAAGCCGCCTGGTAGAATTTTGCACAGAGCACAACTTAATCATAGCTAACAATTGGTTTAAGAATCATGAAAGAAGGTTGTATAACTGGAACAATCCTGGAGATACTAGTAGGTATCAGATAGATTATATAATGGTATGACAGAGATTTAGGAACCAGGTTGTAAATTGTAAGACATTTCCAGGGGCAGATGTGAACTCTGACCACAATCTATTGGTTATGAACTGTAGATTAAAACTGAAGAAACTGCAAAAAGGCGGGGATTTAAGGAGATGGGACCTGGATAAACTGAAAGAACCAGAAGTTGTACAGAGTATCAGGGAGAGCATAAGGGAACAATTGACAGGAATGGGGGGGAAGAAATACAGTAGAAGAAGTATGGGTAGCTTTGAGAGATGAAGTAGTGAAGGCAGCAGAGGATCAAGTATGTAAAAAGACAAGAGCTAGTAGAAATCCTTGGGTAACAGAAGAAATATTGAATGTTACCCAAGGATTTCTATTAGCCCTCGTCTTTTTACCTAATTGATCCTCTGCTGCCTTCACTACTTCATCCCTCAGAGCTACCCATTCTTCTTCTACTGTATTTCTTCCCCCCATTCCTGTCAATTGTTCCCTTATGCTCTCCCTGAAACTCTGTACAACCTCTGGTTCTTTCAGTTTATCCAGGTCCCATCTCCTTAAATTCCCACCTTTTTGCAGTTTCTTCAGTTTCAATCTGCAGTTCATAACCAATAGATTGTGGTCAGAATCCACATCTGCCCCAGGAAATGTCTTACAATTTAAAACCTGGTTCCTAAATCTCTGTCTTACCATTATATAATCTATCTGATACCTACTAGTATCTCCAGGATTCTTCCAGGTATACAACCTTCTTTTATGATTCTTGAACCAAGTGTTGGCTATGATTAAGTTATGCTCTGTGCAAAATTCTACCAGGCGGCTTCCTCTTTCATTCCTTCCCCCCAATCCATATTCACCTACTATGTTTCCTTCTCTCCCTTTTCCTACTGACGAATTCCAGTCACCCATGACTATTAAATTTTCGTCTCCTTTCACTACCTGAATAATTTCTTTTATCTCGTCATACATTTCATCTATTTCTTCATCATCTGCAGAGGTAGTTGGCATATAAACTTGTACTACTGTAGTAGGTGTGGGCTTTGTGTCTATCTTGGCCACAATAATGCGTTCACTATGCTGTTTGTAGTAGCTAACCCGCACTCCTATTTTTTTATTCATTATTAAACCTACTCCTGCATTACCCCTATTTGATTTTGTATTTATAACCCTGTAATCACCTGACCAAAAGTCTTGTTCCTCCTGCCACCGAACTTCACTAATTCCCACTATATCTAACTTTAACCTACCCATTTCCCTTTTTAAATTTTCTAACCTACCTGCCCGATTAAGGGATCTGACATTCCACGCTCCTATCCGTAGAACGCCAGTTTTCTTTCTCCTGATAACGACGTCCTCCTGAGTAGTCCCCGCCCGGAGTTCCGAATGGGGGACTATTTTACCTCCGGAGTATTTTACCCAAGAAGACGCCATCATCATTTAATCATACAGTAGAGCTGCATGTCCTCGGGAAAAATTACGGCTGTAGTTTCCCCTTGCTTTCAACCGTTCGCAGTACCAGCACTGCAAGGCCGTTTTGGTTAATGTTACAAGGCCAGATCAGTCAATCATCCAGACTGTTGCCCCTGCAACTACTGAAAAGGCTGCTGCCCCTCTTCAGGAACCACATGTTTGTCTGGCCTCTCAACAGATACCCCTCCGTTGTGGTTGCACCTACGGTACGGCCATCTGTATCGCTGAGGCACGCAAGCCTCCCCACCAGCGGCAAGGTCCATGGTTCATGGGGGGATGAATACTTATACAGTTAAAATAGTTTAAGGAACAAAACCACATACGCCATTACATAAATAATGGCCATGTCTCATATGTAGAGCAAGCCATGGATTCCACTATAGCACACCAGACTTTAGAAGGCAACCATACTACTGACATCCGTAAAAAGAGCAGTACTGAAGAGAAGTTCGGAGGTATATGTGTTGCAATTGTAAAAAAAAATACTGAGGAGCTGATCAAAGATCTTGAGAAAGTATTTTCATCATATGGTACAGAAATATCTCGATGATAAGTTTTTTGCTAAATGCATTGGACTATGAATGCTGGGTGACATTTCAACGCATTTCTGAACATTGTATTTCAGCTTGTTTTTATCTCATGGATACTATTTTCATTATGTTTATGATAGAATTGACTTTTGTTTATATATATTTCACGGAGTACATGCAATGATTTTGCTACTGTTTAACATTGTAAGATCGAGATGTTATTCTATGTCCGGGATAGCAACTTCGTTTTTCTGTTTACATGTGAAACTATACCAAAGATATTCGCCAAACATTGTCCAGCCCATGCATTTAGCAAGAAATGTATCATCGAGAAATGACGAAAATACTTTATAAATATCTTTTACCAATTCCTCAATATTTTGTACAATTGTAACACTTATACCTCTGATCTTCTCTTTAGTACTGCTCTGTTTACGCATGTCATCAGTATGGTTGCCTTCAAAAGTCCTGTGTGTTAAACTGGAATTCGTTGCATTCTCTACATGTGAGACGTGCCATTATTTGTGTAATGACAGATGTGATATTGACTTAGACTGTTTTAACCGTGTAACTTATCATGTACATTTTGCACTTCCTTGGAAATGAATTTGTAACATATCCTGTAGAGTACATGCATTTTTTCGTATCTTTGGATAGAATCTTTGAAGGTGCTCTGTGACTGAAACCGGTCGGGATTTGGGTTTCAAATAAAATGGGAGCTGATTGTTAAGCTCGCATTTTATACATTACTTTGCTGTCCGTCTGTCTGTCTGTCTGTCTGTCCGACTGTAAAAACGCATTTTCTTAGAAACGTGTGGAAGTATGAAGAAGAAATTTATGACACATACTAAAGTCTGTGATCTCTTGGTGGTGTAGAAATTGAAGCTTCTACGTCGATAAAAAGATACGGCAATTTATGCCACATATTTTGATGCTCGAAATCTCACTCTTAGAAACCTGCGGATTACTAACTTTCGAGCTACAGTTATGAAATTTAGCACGATTAAGCCAAAGACAAAAATTCGAAAACTCGTAATTTCAAATTACATCACACGAAATAAATTTTTGCCTTTTGCTGTACAGTGTCTGTCGGTCAATCTGTTAAGAACCGGTTTTCACAGGAATTGGTAAATGTATCAAGTTGACATTTATATCACATAATAAGATCTGTAGTCCCTTGGCGGTGTAATAAACTTTAGATTCTAAGTCAATGCAATCAAAAGATACGGTTGTTTATGTCATAAATTTTGTTGTTGTTGTGGTCTTCAGTCCTGAGACTGGATTGATGCAGCTCTCCATGCTACTCTATCCTGTGCAAGCTTCTTCATCTCCCAGTACCTACTGCAACCTACATCCTTCTGAATCTGCTTAGTGTATTCATCTCTTGGTCTCCCCCTACGATTTTTACCCTCCACGCTGCCCTCCAATACTAAATTGGTGATCCCTTGATGCCTCAGAACATGTCCTACCAACCGATCCCTTCTTCTGGTCAAGTTGTGCCACAAACTTCTCTTCTCGCCAATCCTATTCAATACTTCCTCCTTAGTTATGTGATCTACCCATCTAATCTTCAGCATTCTTCTGTAGCACCATATTTCGAAAGCTTCTATTCTCTTCTTGTCCAAACTATTTATCGTCCATGATTCACTTCCATACACGGCTACACTCCATACAAATACTTTCAGAAATGACTTCCTGACACTTAAATCTGTACTCGATGTTAACAAATTTCTCTTCTTCAGAAACGCTTTCCTTGCCATTGCCAGTCTACATTTTATATCCTCTCTACTTCGACCATCATCAGTTATTTTGCTCCCCAAATAGCAAAACTCCTTTACTACTTTAAGTGTCTCATTTCCTAATCTAATTCCCTCAGCATCACTCGCATTAGTTCGACTACATTCCATTATCCTCGTTTTGCTTTTGTTGATGTTCATCTTATATCCTCCTTTCAAGACACTATCCATTCCATTCAAATGCTCTTCCAAGTCCTTTGCTGTCTCTGACAGAATTACAATGTCATCGGCAAACCTCAAAGTTTTTATTTCTTCTCCATGGATTTTAATACCTACTCCGAATTTTTCTTTTGTTTCCTTTACTGCTTGCTCAATATACAGATTGAATAACATTGGGGAGAGGCTACAACCCTGCCTTACTCCCTTCCCAACCACTGCTTCCCTTTCATGCCCCTCGACTCTTATAACTGCCATCTGGTTTCTGTACAAATTGTAAATAGCCTTTCGCTCCCTGTATTTTACCCCTGCCACCTTCATAATTTGAAAGAGAGTATTCCAGTCAACATTGTCAAAAGCTTTCTCTAAGTCTACAAATGCTAGAAACGTAGGTTTGCCTTTCCTTAATCTTTCTTCTAAGATAAGTCGTAAGGTCAGTATTGCCTCACGTGTTCCAACATTTCTACGGAATCCAAACTGATCTTCCCCGAGGTCGGCTTCTACTAGTTTTTCCATTCGTCTGTAAAGAATTCGTGTTAGTATTTTGCAGCTGTGGCTTATCAAACTGATTGTTCGGTAATTTTCACATGTGTCAACACCTGCTTTCTTTGGGATTGGAATTATTATATTCTTCTTGAAGTCTGAGGGTATTTCACCTGTCTCGTACATCTTGCTCACCAGGTGGTAGAGTTTTGTCAGGACTGGCTCTCCCAAGGCCGTCAGTAGTTCTAATGGAATGTTGTCTACTCCTGGGGCTTTGTTTCGACTCAGGTCTTTCAGTGCCCTGTCAAACTCTTCACGCAGTATCGTATCTCCCATTTCATCTCCATCTACATCCTCTTCCATTTCCATAATATTGTCCTCAAGTACATCGCCCTTGTATAGACCCTCTATATACTCCTTCCACCTTTCTGCTTTCCCTTCTTTGCTTAGAACTGTGTTTCCATCTGAGATCTTGATGTTCATACAAGTTGTTCTCTTATCTCCAAAGGTCTCTTTAATTTTCCTGTAGGCAGTATCTATCCTACCCCTAGTGAGACAAGCCTCTACATCCTTACATTTGTCCTCTAGCCATCTCTGCTTAACCATTTTGCACTTCCTGTCGATCTCATTTTTGAGACGTTTGTATTCCTTTTTGCCTGCTTCATTTACTGCATTTTTGTATTTTCTCCTTTCATCAATTAAATTCAATATTTCTTCTGTTACCCAAGGATTTCTACTAGCCCTTGTCTTTTTACATACTTGATCCTCTGCTGCCTTCACTACTTCATCTCTCAAAGCTACCCATACTTCTTCTACTGTATTTCTTCCCCCCATTCCTGTCAATTGTTCCCTTATGCTCTCCCTGATACTCTGTACAACTTCTGGTTCTTTCAGTTTATCCAGGTCCCATCTTCTTAAATCCCCGCCTTTTTGCAGTTTCTTCAGTTTTAATCTACAGTTCATAACCAATAGATTGTGGTCAGAGTTCACATCTGCCCCTGGAAATGTCTTACAATTTACAACCTGGTTCCTAAATCTCTGTCATACCATTATATAATCTAGCTGATACCTTTTAGTATCTCCAGGATTGTTCCATGTATACAACCTTCTTTCATGATTCTTAAACCAATTGTTAGCTATGATTAAGTTGTGCTCTGTGCAAAATTCTACCAGGCGGCTTCCTCTTTCATTTCTTAGCCCCAATCCATATTCACCTACTACGTTTCCTTCTCTCCCTTTTCCTACACTCGAATTCCAGTCACCCATGACTATTAAATTTTCATCTCCCTTCACTATCTGAATAATTTCTTTTATTTCATCATACATTTCTTCAATTTCTTCATCATCTGCAGAGCTAGATGGCATATAAACTTGTACTACTGTAGTAGGCATGGGCTTTGTGTCTATCTTGGCCACAATAATGCGTTCACTATGCTGTTTGTAGTAGCTTACCCGCATTCCTATTTTCCTATTCATTATTACACCTACTCCTGCATTACCCCTATTTGATTTTGTGTTTATAACCCTGTAGTCACCTGACCAGAAGTCTTGTTCCTCCTGCCACCGAACTTCACTAATTCCCTGTTGGTTCCTGTAGTCATGTCCTAGTTCATGAATCACGGGCAACGTATGAGTGGCCAAGTAAGTGGTCCCGACAGTCGGGATACCAGTTACTTTGGAATAAGGCTGGGCATCTCGGACATATTCTGAGTCGTGGTCACCTTTGTAATCATACGGCAAAGACTACCAAATCCACCGGTTAGTCCCTCAGCCGTTAGGGGTAAAACCCAATGGGACTCGGGGCAAGTAAGGCTAGCAACCTGCTTCCCTGGTACTTTAAATATGATGCTCGCAACAATCAGAGCAAAATGCCTCGGACCTTTGGAGGTGATGGAGTCCCACCTCTAACTGACAAACCAGGGACTCCTAAGATACGACTTGGCAAACAAATGGTAATGAGATGGGGAGCTATTAATATCAATGGGGGCTACTCTGGGAAGAAGGTAGAGCTGGCAGAGGCTGCAAGTAAGATGGGGCTGGACGTTTTAGCTGTTAGTGACATTCGGGTAAGGGGTGAGAAAGAAGAGGAAGTGGGAAAGTACAAGGTCTACCTGTCAGGAGTCAAAGCAGGAATAGCACAATGGGGTGTAGGGCTTTACATCAGGAAAGAAATGGAACCCAGCGTAGTTGCAATAAGGTATGTAAACGAGCGACTGATGTGGATAGATTTGACAGTGTCTAGCAAGAAAATTAGGATTGTGTCAGTATATTCGCATTGTGAAGGGACAGATCAAGATAAGATGGATAGTTTTTATGAGGCACTCAGTGATGTAGTTGTTAGAGTACAGGACAAGTACAGTGTTCTGCTCATGGGTGATTTTAACGCCAGGATTGGAAATCGAACAGAAGGGTATGAAAAGGTTATGGGTAAATTTGGAGAGGATATGGAGGCCAACAGGAACGAGAAACAACTCTTGGATTTCTGTGCCAGTATGGGCTTAGTAATCACAAACTCCTTTTTTAAACATAAGAACATTCACCGGTGTACTTGGGAAAGCAGGGGAACCAGATCTGTCATTGACTATATAATAACAGATCAGGAATTCAGGAAGGCTGTGAGGGACACACGTGTATTCAGGGGATTCTTTGATGACACTGATCATTTTTTAATCTGCAGTGAAATTGGGATTGAGAGGCCGAAAGTGCAGGAGGTCAGGTCCATATGTAGGAGGATAACAGTGGAGAAACTTCAGGATAAGGAAATCAGGCACAAGTATATAACAGCGATCTCAGAAAGGTACCAGTTAGTTGAATGTAGTCAATTACAGTCATTGGAAAAGGAATGGAGAAGGTACAGGGACACAGTACTAGAAGTGGCTAAAGAATGTCTTGGAACAGTAGTGTGTAAAAGTAGGATGAAGCAAACAGCTTGGTGGAATGATACAGTCAAGGCAGCCTGTAAAAGGAAAAAGAAGGCGTATCAAAAATGGCTACATACCAGAACCCAGGTAGACAGAGAAAGTTATGTTGAAGAAAGAAACAAAGCCAAACAGATAATTGCAGCATCCAAGAAGAAATCGTGGGAAGACTTTGGAAACAGATTGGAGAATATGGGTCAAGCTGCTGGAAAACCATTCTGGAGTGTAATTAGCAGTCTTCGAAAGGGAGGTAAGAAGGAAATGACAAGTATTTTGAACAGGTCAGGAAAACTGCTGGTGAATCCTGTAGATGCGTTGGGCAGATGGAGGGAATATTTTGAAGAGTTGCTCAATGTAGGTGAAAATGCGATCGGTAATGTTTCAGATTTCGAGGTAGAATGGGATAGGAATGATGATGGAAATAGGATCACATTTGAGGAAGTGGAAAAAATGGTCAATAGATTGCAGTGCAATAAAGCGGCTGGGGTGGATGAAATTAAGTCGGAACTCATCAAATACAGTGGAATGTCAGGTCTTAAATGGCTACACAGGATAATTGAAATGGCCTGGGAGTCGGGACAGGTTCCATCAGACTGGACAAAAGCAGTAATCACACCAATCTTTAAACATGGAAACAGAAAAGATTGTAACAACTACAGAGGTATCTCTTTAATCAGCGTTGTGGGTAAAATCTTCTCCGGTATTGTTGAAAGGAAAGTGCGAGTATTAGTTGAGGACCAATTGGATGAAAATCAGTGTGGGTTTAGACCTCTAAGAGGTTGTCAGGACCAGATATTTAGCTTACGGCAAATAATGGAGAAGTGTTATGAGTGGAACAGGGAATTGTATCTATGCTTTACAGATCTAGAAAAGGCATATGTCCGGGTTACTAGGAGGAAGTTATTGTCTGTTCTACAAGATTATGGAATAGGAGGCAAACTTTTGCAAGCAATTAAAGGTCTTTACATGGATAGTCAGGCAGCAGTTAGAGTTGACGGTAAATTGAGTTCATGGTTCAGAGTAGTTTCAGGGGTGAGACAAGGCTGCAACCTGTCTCCACTGTTGTTCATATTATTTATGGATCATATGTTGAAAACAATAGACTGGCTGGGTGAGATTAAGATATGTGAACACAAAATAAGCAGTCTTGCATATGCGGATGACTTAGTTGTGATGGCAGATTCGATTGAAAGTTTGCAAAGTAATATTTCAGAGCTAGATCAGAAATGTAAGGACTATGGTATGAAGATTAGCATCTCCAAAACGAAAGTAATGTCAGTGGGAAAGAAATATAAACGGGTTGAGTGCCAAATAGGAGGAACAAAGTTAGAACAGGTGGACGGTTTCAAGTACTTAGGATGCATATTCTCACAGGATGGCAACATAGTGAAAGAAGTGGAAGCGAGGTGTAGCAAAGCTAACGCAGTGAGCGCTCAGCTACGATCTACTCTCTTCTGCAAGAAGGAAGTCAGTACCAAGACTAAGTTATCTGTGCACCGTTCAATCTTTCGACCAACTTTGTTGTATGGGAGCGAAAGCTGGGTGGATTCAGGTTATCTTATCAACAAGGTTGAGGTTACGGATATGAAAGTAGCTAGGATGATTGCAGGTACTAGTAGATGGGAACAATGGCAGGAGGGTGTCCACAATAAGGAAATCAAAGAAAAACTGGGAATGAACTCTATAGATGTAGCAGTCAGGGCGAACAGGCTTAGATGGTGGGGTCATGTTACGCGCATGGGAGAAGCAAGGTTACCCAAGAGACTCATGGATTCAGCAGTAGAGGGTAGGAGGAGTCGGGGCAGACCGAGGAGAAGGTACCTGGATTCGGTTAAGAATGATTTTGAAGTAATAGGTTTAACATCAGAAGAGGCACCAATGTTAGCACTGAATAGGGGATCATGGAGGAACTGTATAAGGGGGGCTATGCTCCAGACTGAATGCTGAAAGGCATAATCAGTCTTAAATGATGATGATGATGATGATGATGATGATAACCTACCTGCCCGATTAAGGGATATGACATTCCACGCTCCGATCCGTAGAACGCCAGTTTTCTTTCTCCTGATAACGACATCCTCTTGAGTAGTCCCCGCCCGGAGATCCGAATGGGGGACTATTTTTCCTCCGGAATATTTTACCCAAGAGGACGCCATCATCGTTTAATCATACAGTAAAGCTGCATGCCCTCGGGAAAAATTACGGCCGTAGTTTCCCCTTGCTTTCAGCCGTTCGCAGTACCAGCACAGCAAGGCCGTTTTGGTTATTGTTACAAGGCCAGATCAGTCCATCATCCAGACTGTTGCCCTTGCAACTACTGAAAAGGCTGCTGCCCCTCTTCAGGAACCACATGTTTGTCTGGCCTCTCAACAGATACCCCTCCGTTGTGGTTGTACGTACGGTACGGCTATCTGTATCGCTGAGGCACGCAAGCGTCCCCGGTTCACACGCAAATTCACTCATGAATGCATTTGGCAATACGTGTAACGACATTCCTCTCAACACCGAGTAGTTCGCCTTCCGTAATTTTCGCACATGCATTGAAAATGCGTTGACGCATGTTGTCAGACGTTGTCGGTGGATCACGATAGCAAATATCCTTCAACTTTCCCCACAGAAAGAAATCCGGGGACGTCAGATCCGGTGAACGTACGGGCCATGGTATGGTGCTTCGACGACCAACCCACCTTCATGAAATATGCTATTCAGTGCCGCTTCAACCGCACGCGAGCTATGTGCCGGACATCCATCATGTTGGAAGTACATCGCCACTCTGCCATGCAGTGAAACATCTTGTAGTAGCAACGGTAGAACATTACGTAGGAAATCAGCATACATTGCACCATTTATATTGCCATCGATAAAATAGGGACCAATTATTCTTCCTCCCATAATGCCGCACCATAAATTAACGCACCAAGGTCGCTGATGTTCCACTTGTCGCAGCCAGCGTCGATTTTTCGTTGCCCAATAGTGCATATTATGCCGGTTTATGTTACCGCTGTTGGTGAATGACGCTTCGTCGCTAAATAGAATAAGTGGAAAAAATCTGTCATTGTTCCGTAATTTCCCTTGTGCCCAGAGGCAAAACTGTACAAGACGTTCAAAGTCGTCGCCATGCAATTCCCGGTGCATAGAAATATGGTACGGGTGCAATCGATGTTGATGTATCATTCTGAACACCGACGTTTTTGAGATTTCAGATTCTCGCGTAATTTGTCTGCTACTGATGTGCGGATTAGCAGCGACAGCAGCTAAAACACCTACTTGCGCATCATCATTTGTTGCAGGTCGTGGTTGACGTTTCACACGTGGCTGAACACTTCCTGTTTCCTTAAATAACGTAACTATCCGGCGAACGGTCCGGACACTTGATGATGTCCAGGATACCGAGCAGCGTACATAGCACACGGCCTTTGGACATTTTGATCACAATAGCCATACATCAACACGATATCGACCTTTTCCGCAATTGGTAATCGGTCCATTTTAACACGGGTAATGTATCACGAAGCAAATACCGTCCGCACTGGCGGAATGTTACGTGATACCACGTACTTTATCGTTTGTGACTATTACAGCGCCATCTATCGCAAAGCGAAAAAAGTTGTCTAAGTAAAACATTCATATTTATTTACGTACTACACGAATTTGTAACAAAAATGGGGGTTTCTGTTTAAAAAACGCAGTTGATATCAGTTTTACCTATGGCAGCACCACTTGCGGGCCAACCATAGCGCCATCTGGTTTCCCCTTTCAAGCTAAACGAGTTTCGTACTTCGTAGTTTTTTCGTTTGATGCTTATTCTGTGAGATATTTGGCCCGGTCACTACCAATGAACCACCCTGTATACATTGGTCTATTCTTTCAGACATGTCCGAAAGGACAGAAACCATTTTGATCCTGCAGCCTCTATGGATCAAGACACAAAGGAATTAAATACCTTAATACCTTGATTTATAACACTGGGCAAGTTGAAAATTGATAGCTGACCGGGATTCGAACGCACGTCTCCTGTTTACTAGGCAGATGCGCTGACGACTACGCCATTGGATACAGTGCTCGCCACCTCCTACCCCAGCACGGCACCCGCCACTCACAGCCTCTCGCTATTTGCCATGCAGGTGCACATCTAGCTCCAACTCTTACCGAAATCGGTAAGGTTAATGAGCAGGGGCAGCAAATCAGTAGTATGTGGTATAAGTTGAGAATTTTGGTCTGAAGGGAGCTGTGCTAGAGCAGGCCATGCGTTCGCGGTGACCACTGTGTCCGTATGGCGTAGTGGTCAGCGGATCTCCCTAGTAAGAAGGAGACTCGGATTCGAAACCCAGTCCAGGACAGATTTCCAACCTGCCCCCTTGAGATATATCAATGCCCAAAGGCAGCTAATGTCTTTAAGTCCTTTGTATCTTTGCCTAGCCGTTCTTAGAATGGAAACTCCCCATCGCACCTCGCTCAGGTTTAAGGCTAAAATGACCCAGTTGATAGGCCGTCAAAAACTGAGCACAGGTCAAGCTTGTAAAACAGGATAAGATGTACTGAACTGTGAAAAAAGAAGCAACGCCGAAACAGAGAACTGCCCTAGCTTCAGACATGCAACATTGCGCTAATTGCTAGAAAGACGGCGTCGTGGTTGTGCGGTCAATGTTGGACTACAGAGCGGAAGACTCGTGGTCAACACTCCCTCGTTCCCCACATTTTTTCACGAAACTATGAAAGTTCCGTCCGTGACTGTTCTTCTTCTGTAGTCTCAGCAATTGTCATACTATACATTGACTATAGAATATGAGTCATATGGTAAGAATGTATTACCATCGCATGTAAATGTGTTGAATAGTGGTTAGAATAAAACTGAAGAAACTGCAAGAAGGTGGGAATTTAAGGAGATGGGACCTGGATAAACTGAAAGAGCCAGAGGTTATACAGAGTTTCAGGGAGAGCATAAGGGAACAATTGACAGGAATGGAGGAAAGAAATACAGTAGAAGAAGAATGGGTAGCTTTGAGGGATGAAATAGTGAAGGCAGCGGAGGATCAAATAGCTAAAAAGACGAGGGCTAGTAGAAATCCTTGGGTAACAGAAGAAATATTGAATTTAATTGATGAAAGGAGAAAATACAAAAATGCAGTAAATGAAGCAGGCAAAAAGGAATACAAACGTCGCAAAAATGATATCGACAGGAAATGCAAAATAGCTAAGCAGGGATGGCTAGAGGACAAATGTAAGGATGTAGAGGCTCATCTCACTAGGGTTAAGATAGATACTGCCTACAGGAAAATTGAAGAGACCTTTGGAGAAAGGAGAACTGCTTGCATGAATATCAAGAGCTTTGATGGAAACCCAGTTCTAAGCAAAGAAGGGAAAGCAGAAAGTTGGAAGGAGTAAATAGAGGGTCTATACAAGGGCGATGTACCTAAGAACAATATTATGGAAATGAAATAGGATGTAGATGAAATGGGAGATATGATAACGCGTGAAGAATTTGACAGAGCACTGGAACACCTGAGTCGAAACAAGGCCCCTGGAGTAGAAAACATTCCATTAGAACTACTGACAGCCTTGGGAGAGCCAGTCCTGACAAAACTCTACCATCTGGTGAGCAAGATGTATGAGACAGGCGAAATACCCTCGGACTTCAAGAAGAATATAATAATTCCAATCCCAAAGAAAGCAGGTGTTGACAGATGTGACAATTACCGAACTATCAGTTTAATAAGTCACAGCTGCGAAATACTAACGCGAATTCTCTATAGATGAATGGAAAAACTGACAGAAGCCGACTCTCTCGACCGTCAATACGGGTTGTATGTCTCTGCCCTGCTACCCCCTGGAGTTCGCTTTCGTCGCCTCCTTCAACACCTTAATTTTTCACTCCCTGCAACCTTTCGAGTGGGCGAGAGTCACACGCCACCTTGGCTCCAGGCTCAGGTCCACGTTCACCTTGACCTCAGCTCGCTCCCAAAAGAGGTTACCCCCGGTTCGGTCTACCACTCCCGTTTTGTGGAACTTCGTTCGAAGTTCATCAATATGACCTTCATTTATACAGATGGCTCTAAGACCAATGACGGGGTCGTGTGTTCTTTTATTGTCGGGGCACAAAGTTTCAAATACCGGCTCCATGGCCATTGTTCGGTCTTCACAGCTGAGCTCTTTGCCCTCTACCAGGCTGTTCTTTACATCTTCCGCCACCGACATTCTGCTTATGTCATCTGCTCCGATTCCCTGAGCGCCATCCAGAGCCTCAGTGATCCGTATCCGATTCACCCTTTCGTGCACCGGATCCAACGCTCTCTTCGGCAGCTGGTGGACGTCGGTTTTCCGGTTAGCTTTATGTGGGTCCCTGGCCATGTCGGTATCCCTGGGGACGAAGCTGCAGATGCCGCGGCCAAGGCTGCGGTCCTCCAGCCTCGGACAGCTTCTTGTTGTGTCCCTTCATCAGATTGTAGCAGGGTTATTTGTCGGCGCATTTTATTGCTGTGGCATGCCGATTGGGCTGCACTTACAGACAACAAGCTTCGGGCCTTGAAACCTCTTCCCGCGGCTTGGACGTCCTCCTCCCGCCTTTCTCGGCGGGAGGAGGTCGTTTTGGCCCGGTTACGCATTGGACACTGCCGGTTCAGCCATCGCCATCTGCTGACGGCTGCGCCGGCGCCGTTCTGCCCATGTGGGCAATTGCTGACGGTCCGCCACATTTTAATGTCCTGTCCGGATTTTAACACACTGCGTCTAGATCTTAACCTGCCATGTACTTTAGATGCCATTTTAGCGGATGACCCACGAGCAGCTGCTCGTGTTCTTCGTTTTATCAATTTGACAAACCTCTCTAAGGACATTTGATGATGCTGTTTTTTTAATCCTATGCCTGTCAGTCTGTCTTTTATCGTGTTTTCCCTTTTAGTTGTTGTTTTAAACTTGTGCCTCGCGGTGCATTCTTAACATAGTGAGGGCGCTAATGACCATTGAAGTTGTGCGCCCTAAAAACCACAAAAAAAAAACGTACTGACTGTCACTCACTTTCTGCGTAAATCTAATTTGTGCTCCGTGTGTATGTTCCAGAATTTGTTGACCGACTTTCTGGGAAGTCGACCGAAATCGAACCGTTACAGTATTTCCCTAATGCGTCTGCTAGAGTCTTTTCACTTCCCCGTAATTTCTTTGGCTATAAAAATACTTGGTGAACCGCTCAACGTCCGCAGCTCGTGGTCGTGCGGTAGCGTTCTCGCTTCCCGCGCCCGGGTTCCCGGGTTCGATTCCCGGCGGAGTCAGGGATTTTATCTGCCTCGTGATGAATGGGTGTTGTGTGATGTCCTTAGGTTAGTTAGGTTTAAGTAGTTCTAAGTTCTAGGGGACTGGTGACCATAGATGTTAAGTCCCATAGTGCTCAGAGCCATTTGAACCATTTTTGAAACCGCTCAGCCTGCATCATAGAAAAACACATTATTTCAAATTTCCCATTTTGTTTGATTACGTATATTAGTGAAATAGGCTCTTCTCAGCCATGTATGTAAAATCAAAAGTAAATGTCTGCTTCACACTCGTATATATCGTTTTAAATTGACCGCCTGGTGTAAATGTTCATTTTAATGAAATAGCAATTTCCTTTGGCTGCTTCACAGCCTTGTACGTAACAATACTTTCTTGTCTGTGTGTTTGAATCTGTTGAACCAAAAACCTATTTCACAGACGTGAAGGTTATTTTTCCTTTTTTAAATTCTGCTTTTATGTAACTGATGTTTATTGGTACTAAAGCCTGCTCCACAGACGTAGACATTGGTTTATATAAATATCAGCGAACAGCAATTTCTTTCGGCTGTTTCAAAGCCGACTAATTTTTCTATCTGGTGACTGGTATTACTAGGTTCAAGTCTCGTTGAGAAAGGTATATACTCATTTAAAATCCCACGTTTTCGGACTTTCCCAACTAGTGAGAACTATTACTTTTGGTTCTTTTTTTCCAGCTGTATATGTGAATTATGTTAAGGTTTTGGAGTTTACTGATGTTACTATGTATTCTTCATCCTGTCTTCTTCACAGCCATTTATACGCTGTTTCCTGATTTCATGAGTCAGATATTTGTCTATGTGTATTGCAGAGTTTTTTTGAAGAAAAGTTTGATAAATTGTGGGTATTTTTCAGAATCTGACGATTTTTTTTTTCAAGCTTAGCCTCTGCGGCGAACAGATGTTACTTACTTTTGTAAATAACAAATAATCGCCTTCTGTGATAAATCAATAAATAATTTGGCTTCTAATATTTGACTTTCTCTGACTACATTACTACTAACAGATCTTAGCTCTCTATCAGTTAAGTTTTGCTGTCATGGCTGGAGAATGTCTAGTAACTAAAGACCATAATAAGATAATATCTTTTATGGGTGACCGAGGTGTTTACCTAATTCCAGAATTGCATCACAAATGAACCTAATGTCAATTAAATGATTGCTTTAAAAAGGGTCAATTAGTCATTAGATGCCGGAGCAACATGTTCGATGTGTCACAAACAGTTTCTAACAGTTTTCTATAAAACACGAGTAAATACTGTACCATAATGACATGATTTAATTCAGTTTTAACTCATTAATATTTACATTTCACATAGCTACTGAACCTGACATACAGGAGAACTCTGTGACTGGTGAAACTGAATCCACTGCAGCCAAAATATTCTTTACAATAGATTCAAGAACTCCATATTCTGATTTGTGGACTGCTTGGGGCATGTTGAGTGAAGGCTCAGACTTTTTTAATCGATATTAAACATTTCCATAGAATAGAGGATATATTTGTAGATGGGCTACAGCAAGTAAAGGGTTTCTGAGAAACAGAAATTTGTTAGGATCTAATACAAAGTCATATGTTATGAGACATTTTCTAAAAATATTGTATGGAGTCTAACTTAATACGGAAATTGAAAGTGGACGATAAAAGGTGTGTGCAAAAAATTGGTATGTGTCACTCCATTGATAGAATGGGACGTCTCATGTATCATTCGGAACTGGTTTAAAGCCATTAGTATCTGAAGTTTTTTACTTCAGTAGATAAAATACACTCTAAGACAAAAAAGCAGACACACCACATTGGAATTACCCGAACTGGGTGAAAATCGGTAAATGTGATGTACATGTATGGACATATATGATAATTTCAGAAAAATTGGATAATTTAATTTAGAGAAAGAACTCGACAGAAAATCCCTAGCTCGTTGGAGGGCCGTGGGCATAATGCTACAAACGTTCTGAATTGGGGAGAGATCCGGCGACCTTTCTGGTCAAGGTAGGGTTTAGTAAGCTCGAAGGCAAGCAATTGAAACTCTCGCCACTTGCGCGGGACCATTATCTTGCTTAAATCTGAGCCCAGCACGCCCCCGGTAGCTGAGTGATCAGCACGACGGAATGTCAATCCTAAGGGCCCTTGTTCGACTCCGGGCTGGGTCAGAGATTTTCTCTGCTCAGGGACTGTTTGTTGTGTTGTCCTAATCATCATCAATTCATTCCCATCGAAGCGCAAGTCGCCGAAGTGGCGTCGAAAGACTTGCACCCAGGAAACGGTCTACCGGACGGGAGCCCCGATGGCCAGCGAAGATGTATCTGGAGATTCCCAGGGCAGAGGTGGGATAACAATCTGAATGTCACCCGCCCTAGGGCCCGACAACCAGTAGCGATGGTCTGGATTGCCATTTCATTTCATAGCAGAACGCCGCTGGTTGTCACTCTTGGCAACCTTACAGAAAGTGGCATGGCGATATTCTACGCACCGTTTTATTGCCCTCTACGGCAGCCATCCAAAGCTTACATTTCGCAAAAGAAATGCTCACCCGCTCGCGGTGAGAGTTTCTGCTGTTTTTCTACGCGCTTGCCAAACCATAAACCATACTTTCGCCAGCAAGGTGATATGATCTCTCCCCTATTGACGGAGCCCTCCAATCGGCTAGGGATTATGACTATCTAACACGCCAATTGGACAGAACATGGCACGATATTCGTCAAGAGGACATCCGACAACTCTATCAATTAATGGCAAGCACAATACCTGTTTGCATATGGATCACAGGTGGACCAACGCTTTACTGACTTCCTCAATTTCTAGAGCTCTTTCTCTTGAATAATTAAAGTTTCAAAGGTGCGCCAAAGAACACACAATAGAAATCTTAACCTGATAGAGGCATTACCTCTCACCACATCCAACAATTCTATGAATTAATGTCAAGCACAACAGCTGCTACCATAGGGATCACAGGTGGACCAACGCTTTATTGACTTCCTCAATTTTTAGAGCTCTTTCTCTTGAATAATTAAAACTTCAAAGGTGCGCCAAAGAACACACAATAGAAAACTTAACCCGATACAGCATTACGTCTCACAACGGACAAAAAAGTGGCCGACGGCCTTCACTTAACGACTGAGAGCAGCAATGTCTGCGTAGAGCTGACAGTATTAACAGGCAACCAACACTGCGTGATATAACAGCCGGAATTAGTGTGGGGCGTACGACGAACGTATCCGTTATGGCAGTATGGCCGAGTTTGGCATTAAGGGCTAAGGCAGAAGACGATCGACGAAATTGCCCTTGATAACAGCACGACATCGCCTGCAGATCCTCGCCTGAGCTCGTGACCGTATCGGTTGGACCGTAGACGACTGGAAAAACGTGGATTGGTCAGATGAGCCACGATTTCAGTTGGTAAGAGCTGATGGTAGGGTTCGAGTGTGCCGCAGGCCGCACGAAGGTATGGACCCACGTGTCAACAAGGCACTG
This sequence comes from Schistocerca cancellata, assembly GCF_023864275.1. NCBI lineage: Eukaryota > Metazoa > Arthropoda > Insecta > Orthoptera > Acrididae > Schistocerca > Schistocerca cancellata. The sequence goes on from NC_064626.1 coordinate 1,157,218,029, forward strand.
TGCAAGCTGGTAGTGGCTCCATAATGATGTGGGCTGTGTTTACATGGAATGGACTGGATCCTATGGACGAACTGAGCCGATCACAGACTGGAAATGATCATGTTCAGCTACTTAGAGACCGTTTATAGCCGTCCATGGATTTCATGTTCCCAATCAACGATGAAATATTTATGGGTGACAATGCACCATGTCATCGGTTTGAAGAACATTCTAGACAGTTCGGACGAGTGATCTGGCCATGCAAATCGCCCGATGTGAATCCTATCGAACATTTACGATACATAATCTAGGGGTCGATTCGTGCATTAAATCCTGCACGTGCAACACTTGAGCAATTATGGACGGCTATAGAGACAGCATGGCTCAATATTTCCTGTAGGGCACTTCCAAAAACTTCTTGAGTCCATGTCACGTCGAGCTGCTGCACTACGCTGGGTAAGAAGAGGCCCTGCCCGTTATTAGGACGTATCCGATCACTTGAGTAACCTCAGTAAACTATATATCATTATTGGAATATGTTTAGAGATGTGCTCAGGGATTTGGTAATATTGATGGTACTTAACGGGATTAATATGCATAACAATGATTAGTGTCGAAATATAAGGGAGAATGGAGCGATAGATAAAGGAGGTCGTGAGGATTAAAGAGAAATTGCTGTAATATGGGTGATTCCGTGAGATACGGTATAGTTGGTCGCCCTAATTACAGGATACATAGCTGCGAGACGCAAAATGCGTAACAGGAGCTCCAGGTGGTATGGGCACTGACAGTCGCTGTCGACAGTGGTAGGCGCAGTAATGAGTGAGGGAAAAAGATCTCGATTGTTTTATCATGTGGGATAGGGGATAGACCAGAGTACCATGTGTGTCCCCGTTTCTAGACCGACTTTCCCACCGCTGCCCAGAGGAGAGCGAGCGAGCTGATGATGATGATGATGTTTGGTTTGTGGGGCGCTCAACTGCGTGGTTATCAGCGCCCGTACAATTACTCAATGTTTGCTCAGTCCAATTTCGCCACTTTCCTGGATGATGATGAAATGATGAGGACAACACAAACACCCAGTCATCTCGAGGCAGGTGAAAATCCCTGACCCCGCCGGGAAGCGAGCGAGCTGCTGTGGTTGTTCAGAACAACAAACAGATACGGTTGCACTGCGGCACACCGGAGCACAGGGGCAGTGAAGGTGTGGACTGCTGGATGGATGGGGATTCAAACAGGCCGTGAAACAGCGGCACGCAGGACGTTTTAATTCAATCAATTGTAGCCTGCGTGGCAAAATTTCATCATTCAGAATGGATACCAATCAGTATTTTAAAGAGAAACAATAATTTTAATCCGATATTTGCGTAGATCGCCGTCCAACATTAATGTTAATGGATAAAAATAACAAGCTGCCCAATAGCAGTAGGAAAAAATGCAGAAATTTTAGCAGAGACGTTTACCAAACTGTTAAATAGCAATTATCCTCCACAACTACTTCAAATAAACATCGATTCTCCTGCTAAAACACCACCCGGAAATATATACCCATCCGCAACCCATGAAGTCTTCAAAGCTCTGAAAGTGCCCCAAAACTACAAAGCAAGTGGGGAAGATCAACCATTTACAGAGCTTTGGAAACGTGCAGCACAACCAGCGAGTAGTGAAAATTTTAAACAAGGAACTACCATAACATTGAACTACAGCTATAATCATTCCATGACAGAAAAGCGGACACTAAACAACTATAGAAAATCCTCAGTCCTAAAGCTGTAAAGAATCCTCATTTAAATTAATTTCTAGAATGTGAGAGCATTATCTGTAATACCCACATGAAGTTCAGCCTAACGTTTATAGACAATTAAGGTGAACAACCTGAAAGTACAAAAATCGCTAATTGATATTTAACTTATGCCATAAGCGTCAGTATTCGGTTCCACTTACCATCGTTCAAATAGGTCCGGAGCTAGTGGACTTGGGGTAGCGCTCTCGCTTCCCGAGCACGGGGTCTCGGCTTCGATTCCCGGCGGGGCCAGGGATTTTCACCTGTTTCGAAAAGACTGGGTGTTGTTGTGTCGTAATCATCATCATCATTCATCCCCATTACGGTCGGAGGAAGGCAACGGCAAACCACCTCTACTAGGACCCTGCCTAGTTCGGCGGTGAGGGTCTCCCGCCTCGTTCCCCTGCGCTCTGTCAAGGAGTATGGGACTTCACCATCATCATTCAAATAAATCAGTTGCATTAAGGAGGTTGAGATATGAAACTCAGAAGATATAAAAACCAGCATTTTCTTTCCTTTCAATTTTTTTTCTGTTTCGGAAGATGTTATTTTTCTTAATAGCAAAGTAAAACATTCAAATCTATTGGCTATGAAGAACAAGCTCCTACATCTAACAGCAAGAAGGATTACAATTTTATCAGGATATATCACATTTAATTCATTTATTTTGTCTTTATGATGGAACAGCATTGCGTATTATTCCGAAGAACTAAATGTTATATAAATCCTTCCAAGTTTTTGCTGCAATCGACACTTAATTAACTCGTTACATTTACATCACGACGCGATCCTTTCCGCAATGTTTGCCGTTGTCAAGTGATGGTATATGTTAGTAGTTGTTTCCTTTATGTCTCAGATGTTACGACGCACGTTACGATTGCATCCTGGAGCGTCGTTTTGATTCTCTCTCGGCTTTCGTGCTGCTAGTAATATTTCCAAGTGATCACGTTTATAATAGCACTTATATAAATTGAGGAACCTAATGTCATGGGATACCTCCTATTATCGTTTATGTTCGATGTACTGCAGCAACTTTACGTGATAAATATTGAGACATGCTGCCTCTACGGCCGTTCATAATGGCGAAAGTGTTGCCGATACAGGATTTTATGCGCGAATTGGTTATGTACCATAAATGTCCGATGAGATTCGTGTCAGGTGATTTACGTGGCCAAACCGTTCACTCGAATTGTTCAGGTTGCTCTTCAAAACAATTGTCATTAATTGTGGCCCAGTGAGATGGCGCATTGTCATTCATAAAAAATCTATCGTCGCTTGGGAACATTAAGTCCACGATGGCTGCAAATGGTCTCAAGCTAACAAAACATAACCATTTCTAGTCACTAATCAGTTCAGCTAGACCGGAGGACCCAGTCAACTCCATGCAAACACAGCCCACACTATTGTGGGGTCACCAATAACTTCCATAGAGCTTTGTTGACGACTTGGGTCAATGGCTTCTTGAGGTCTGCGCCACAGTCCCACCATACCAACAGCTTTTACCAACTTAAATCGTCACTGATCTGGCCAGGCCACTGTTCAGACATCAACGATCCACCCGATATGGTCACGAGCCCAGGAGAGGCGCTACAGGCGAAGGCATTCGTTCAGGTCGTCTGCTGCCATAGCCTAGTAATGCCTCGGTTGTCTGCTTAGCCGATTACCGCCACATTTAGCGGCACTGTTCTAAGGAATACGTTCTTCATTCGTCCCACATTGATTTCTGCGGTTACTTCAAGAGGTGCTGCTTGTCTGTCATCACTGAGAAATCTACGCAAACGCCGCTGCTCTCAGTCGTTAAGTGAAGCCGTCGGCCACTGCGTTGTCCATGGTGGGAGGTAATGCCCGAAATTCGGTATTCTCGACACACTATTGCCACTGTGGATTTCTCTAATGATTTCCGAAATGGAATGTCCCATGCATTTAGTTCCAACTAGAATTACGTGTTTAAAGTCACTTAACTCCCATCGTGGGGCCCTAAACAAGTCGGACACGTTTTCACAGGAACCATCTGAGTACGAACGACAGATCTGCCCGTGCACTGCCCTTTTACACCTAGAATTCGCCTACGCGATACTGCCGCCGTCTGTTTGTATGCAATCGCTGTCCCATGACTTTTCTCAACTCAGTATCTGTTTACTGCTAAAACTAGGAACAATACATAGAACATGTTATTTACTTCAAGAAGAATTTATTACTCCAACATGTAAAGAGTCACAGACTCTTGAAGTCGAAACTACTGTCACTGTGTTCGAAGGAAACTAAAAATATCAGTTAAACATCTCGCTGCATCTCTTCAGTGAAGCCACAACCGGAGAAAAAAATAACATGAAAAAGATCTAGTGGTGAAGCTCGTGGCTGGAAACCGTAAGGTCGCTGGATTAAAATTAGCTGGATCTAAACCCGATCGGAACACGGATTTTTGAGTCTGCCCTTAGCCTAGCATTTACTTCTCGATTGTGAGGTAACGGGCGAGTTGAGGCGCCCTGAAAATATTCTAAGTTCGGAGTCGGCGTGGCCGCACGGGCCGCTCGGCAAGCCGGGGCACGTCAGCAACAGTGTGGTGCCGGGCAGTAGTCGGAGCAAGAGCGGTAGCCCCAGCACGTGGTCCAGGCCGACCACGTGGCTGGGAATCCCACGTTGACGCTGTATCGACGAAGGTGATTTGTGTCCATGAAGGAGATTTGTATGCCGGGAGTACCAAAGATGGCGGACTTTGTGAAACCATAATGGCAGACATTTCACAGTTCATGTAGAAATTATTAGTAGCCATAGGAATCATGATACCTCAAAAAGAAACATGTACATTACCATTATTTGCACGACGATTCTGATGGTGTAATCAGATTTTCAATATCTTTATTAGTTTGAAGATTAGCATGTGATTCTAAATTATACAAGTAACACCCAGCAACGAATTTCCAAAATTAAACGGTTCATCCGATTTTTTGCACCCACGTGTCTTTAGAAAGCTATTAGTGTAAACCTAAATTGGTGTGAATTACACGCATGTAAGTTGAATACTACATGAGTTATTGGAGGTGAAAGTGACCGAGTACTATTGATCGCGTGAGGCCATAAGTACTGCTCAGTTACACGAAAAACGTAGTAGCATGCTTATAAATATATATTTATTCGTCTATGCCTTTTTTATATCCGATATATACTTCTTCTTCTTCCGTTTCACCCTCCTTGGGGTACGCTGGATCAATCATTTCTTTGTGTGTTGTTCTTTTCTTAGGGCCCAGTATTTCTTTATCCTTTCTGATCTTCTTCTCCTCTCTTCTACCGAGATGAAGGGTTTGGACTTTTGTGTAGATTTGTCTTGGAACCTTATGTTTTCATCTTTACTAATTAATTTAGCTGTTCGATCAATAAGTGAATTTTCTGAAATCTTTAATTCTACTAGGTCTTTCTCAGTTTCTTTAAACCAGTTGGATTTCGTTTTGCGGTTACGGAAGAAGTCAAAGATTTGTTTTGTTAATCCGTTGGAATTCATTCTGAGAAGATGACCATAAAAATTTATTCTCCTTTTTCGTATAGAAACTGAAACTTTTTCGGTTTTCTTGTAGACAGTTTCATTTTTGATGTATATAATCTTATTGTCTTGAAATTTTGGCCCAATGATTTTTCTTTAAATTTTTCTTTCCTTTAGCTCAAGTTTCTCCATTTGGCCTTTGAAATTCATGTTAAGTGTTTCTACTGCTTACAGTGCTTCTGGCTTAATCACTGTCTTGTAATGTGTAATTTTGAACCCCCATGAAAGGGATTTTTTGTTGTATGTATTTGTTGTTAGTTGTAGGGCTAATTGAAGTTTATTTTTTCTGGATTCCTTTGCTTTGCTTTCCCCAGCATTCCAACTAATCCATTCTACGAGATATTTGAATTATTTTACTATATCAATCTTCTGTTCTTGAACGTTGAGGTATTCACATGAGTGCTTCATGTTTGTCAATATCTTAGTTTTTTTCAGAGGAGAAGTGAAGACCTATTTTAGCTGCTTGTTTCTTTAGTTCAAGGATTTGCTCCCGTGCTTCTTCCGTTGTTTCAGCAAACAGGTCCATATCATCTGCAAAAGCAATGCAATTTACTTTAAGGTTCTTCTTTTTGCAACCCAGTCTTATACCACTTTTAATATTTGTGTTCCATTCTCTGACTACTTTCTCCAGCGCACAATTGAATAGCAACGGTGAGAGCCCATCCCCCTGTCGCACTCCCGTTTTTGCTTCAAAGGGTTCCGATAATTCGCCCATAAATTAAATTTTCGAAAATGTATTTGTAAGGGCCACTTTTATAATATTAGTTGTTTTCTTATCCAAACCAATTTCTTCCAGGACTGATAATAGAGATTCTCTATCAATCGAATCACATGCTTTTTTTAAATCAATGAAGGAGATTACGTATGTCTTTGCCCTTGATTTTTGGTATGCCATAATGTTTTTGAGGTTTAGTATTTGTTCCGAACATGATCTACCCTTTCTAAAACCTCGCTGGTATTCCCCGATTTGCGGGTCCAATTGTGGCTCTGCCCTGTTCAAAAGGAGTTTAGAAAGAATCTCGTACGTTATATCTAGCAGTGATATTCCTCTGTAATTGTTGGGGTCTGTCATCAAACCTTTCTTGTGGATAGGGTGGATGAGAGCTGTTCTCCATTCTGCGGGGATCTCTTCTTCTTTCCAGATTTTATCGAAAACGCACTTAAGGGATGTAACTGCATTTTTGTCAGCCTTTCTCCACAGTTCAGCCACTATTTAGTTTTCTCCGGACACCTTGTTGTTTTTAAGTTCTGAAATGATCTGTAGTTCTTCAGTTGTCGGTGGTTCTGAATCCGGCTTCTCACTGTTATTTGGGCTGGATTCAAATTTTTCAAGGATGGGTTCACAATTCAAGAGTTTCTTAAAGTAGCCTGCTAGTATTTTGCAATTTTCCGTGTTATTGTGAGCGATGGTACCATTTATATCTCGAAATTGGAGGGTGGGTGCTTTGTATCTTGATAACCTTTGTTTGAAAGTTCTGTAAAAGCTTCTTCATCAATTTGGAGGAGAGGTTTGTTTTCATATCTCTTCTTAATCCTTTTTATGTTTTTATCTACCAGTTTTCTAACTGTAATGAAATTCAATCTGCTTTCTTCTGATTTCTGTGATTACCAGTTTTGCCATGCCTGTCCTCTTGTTTCAATGAGGGCATGACATTCCAGTGACCACCGGGCATGTTTTTACTTTTTATGTTAGTTGTTATCCGTTGGGCTGTAGTAGTGAGGTTTTCCTTGATATCCCCCCAGCTTTGTGTCTGATTGGTTTTAGTTGCTTTTGTGAATTCATCTGATTTTAATATCTTTTCTGTGCTATACTTCCTACCCTTAATTTGTTTCATGGTGCGTTTCCTGTTTGGGATGACTTTGAACTTAATTTTAGAAAGGTAGTGGTCTGAATCCAAGTTTGCACTCCTGAGTACCCTAACATTCATTATTTCTTTGCTAGAAATCTTCTTGATTGCCACATGATCAAGTTGAAATTCCCCAAGGCTAGGATTTTGGGCTTTCCATGTCTTTTGCTTCGTGGTAGTTTCTTGAAAGCTGTGGATTTAAGAATTAAATTGCGTAATTGGCAAAGTTCTATTAGCCTCACACCGTCTCTGTTTGTTCCCTTGTGTGCAGGATAGTCTCCAACTATTTTCTTATATCTTTTTTCTCTACAAATCTGTGCATTAAAAATCTCCAAGAAGAATGATGATGTTTTTATCTGGAATTTTCTGAATAATGTCATCTAGATGATTCCAAAAGGCCTCCACTTTTTCTTTGTTTGTCCTGTTATCCTCATTTATAGGGGCATGTGCATTGATAATTGTGTAGATTTTGTTTGTGCTTGTGAATGTAAGACTTGAGATTCTTTCTGACTGGGAATCAACTATCGAGTTCAAAAAAATGGTTCAAATGGCTCTGAGCACTATGGGACTTAACATCTATGGTCATCAGTCCCCTAGAACTTAGAACTACTTAAACCTAACTAACCTAAGGACATCACACAACACCCAGTCATCACGAGGCAGAGAAAATCCCTGACCCCGCCGGGAATCGAACCCGGGAACCCGGGCGCGGGAAGCGAGAACGCTACCGCACGACCACGAGCTGCGGACTATGAAGTTCAAGATTTTTTTTGTTGATTATAAAGGCTGTCCAAAGATGTGGTACATTTTTCATTACTCTCGGTCCCACTTTACCGTTGTATATCATAAAACCTTCGGAATCGAAGGTATCTGTATCCATGTATTGTGTTTCTTGAATGGCTGTTACGAGTACGTTGTGGTTCTTTAGCGTATCTGTTAGATGTCTTAGTTTCCAGGTTGTCAACAATGAGTTTGCATTGAAAGTTGCTAGGTACGTTGACTGCCTATGTTGAAATTTGGATGAGATTCCAAGACACTCCGACTTGTCTTTGTGCAATGTTGCAGACTCCCCAGAATCCGAATTTCTGCTGACGTACTGGCGTACGGTGGATCGTCCACCTGGGGTAAAATAGTTTACATCACACACTTCCATGATTGATGAAAGTTATTTTGGGTGTGGCCCAAAGGCCACAAAAAATACAACCAAGTTTGTGAGTCCTGGAGGTAGTTCTTCCGCTGTCTCCACCGTTGGGAATCTGAACTTCCTCTTCCGCCTTTGAGACCGTTGACCAAGTTTCACCTAGTAACCCTAGGCAGGGGCCCTTACAGGGTACTACCATCCGGAGCCAGATGGACACAGGATTTTTAACGAGGTGTTACTCCTCCCCCTCCTCCTTCGTCATCACCTGCGAAATGAGGCCCCGGACTTGGGACCGGCAATATATACTATTCATGAAGAAATTGGCCAAATATTTACTGTGTTTTAGAAAGCACAGAGAAATTAGGCTACTGGCCTACCTTCTGTTTCTATTCTTTTGATATACGTATGTTTATTTGATTTGTTTGTGTATTTAATGATGTGTGTTAGAGCGTATTTATGATCCAAGCGTAGGAATATTTATTTAATTTCAAGTTATTTAAATGTAAATCCAGTATTTCATATGTGTTTCAATATGTTTGTGAGTGCCCATTGGCTTGGAGACATGGCGGGAGCGCTCTAGTCAATCACAGCTCTCTTTACTACGGTAGGCGACTACCGAAGTCAGTGGAGAGACTGTATGGTAGCGGGGGAGGAGCATCGAGTTGCACAGGATGGGGTGTTCTTGAGGGGAAAGCGGGACGGACGGTCGCAGAATATACTTGGAGAGTATTGAGCAGTTTGTGCATGGTCGCGGGCGATAGAAATATTTCATAGTGCCGACTTGTGCATTTGTGAAATTTCCGTGGCTTCTGCCGTGAAGCCGTAGTATGCGTTTAGAAGTGAATATCTTGTGAGCTATGTTGTTGTTCATAACTAATTACGTGAATTAGGAATTTAATGTTTCCCTCTTATTCAATTTATATTTTATTTAACCGCTGGACCATCGACACCAATAAGTGTTTTGCAGTAATAAACGGCTTGCTTAAAAGTACTTGTGCTATCGTACTCATCATTTAAAGTCTTTAAAAATAGTACCTGCAGATTTTATTTAATTGCAAGGTTTCATTTATAAATTCCTATGTTACATTCAAAATTCGCAATTGCTGAGTGATAGAAACCTTCGACAATTCGATTCACGTGTATATTCACATTGTATACTGTAGACTCAGCAGTATTTGGTTTGTAATACGGCAACTACGTATCCCAGCCCCTAGGCAACGAAACAAGCCAAAACTTTTAGTATTTCGACCCTGAGTGTGAGGGTACGTAGTTGAGGGTCACTTTTTTTTTTACTGAAAGCCCGCACTATGATGTGGCAATTTGCCAGAAACGAGACGTTGGTTGGTTCCCACATTAAGCTGTAAGCCTCCTTTCTACGTCTGTATAGCTAGATTAGGCTAGGGACGCGAAAGTCATCGAATGGCGTCCAACTGCAAGAGTTGCACCAGGCCATAAAGCCAAACGAAATTATTATTAACACAGTCCCGCAATGGAGTATTCCATGCTGTCGTAATCATTACAGTATTCTGTGAAGTACTGTGACTGGTGTGTAACGTAACATTGATCCGTTGCTTACACCCAAACCTCCAGGTGTCAGACGCTCAGATAGGTACCAAACGTAGTGTGTCGATAGAGTACCAATCAAAACACCGATTTAATTCGTGCTGTTGTCCAGAAGAACGGGCGTACATGATACATGAAAGTAATACCAGAACTATGGAGCACAGGAAAAGCATAGCTGTGAGTAGCTGACATGGATAGCTTCCTTGGGGAAGTTCGTAAAACGTTAGGTCGTCGTACCAGTGATGTGGGGTTCAAATCTCAATGACGACACTTTTTTTGTTTCTACTATATTATGAGTGAAAATGTTATACAGGACAATTAATACTTCCGCATATTTGACGCAATTGTTTACTTATTCTACTGTTCCGATCCCTTATGTTTACTCTGTAAGACTACAAGTGCACTAGCTGGTTCACGAGTGGTGTCCGTTCTGTCACACATGACCGACAGAACACCACACATATCTATACAAATGGTTTTCTGCTTTCGACTAACGTAGCGAAAGCACACTGCCAAAAAAATATTGCTACAAACTCCGTAAAGCCCTTTTACATGTTAGGGAAATGTTCTCACACGTAATAGTGTCCAGCGTAAATAGATAAAAAATATTGTCGTCAGTTGGTTTTAAACGTGGGACATTTGTTGCGACGAGCTGTCAATTTGCCAACTAACCCACGCGAGGATTACGAAACAATCAGTCACAGATACGCTTTCCCTGTACACCGTAGTTCCGGTTTTACTTTTAATTACCTTTCACGCATGTTTATTAGACGACAGCACGTAGCACGAACTAAATAGGTGTGTTTTGGTTGATACTCTATCGACAAACAACGTTTTTACCAATCTGACTGTCTAACATGTGTAGTTTTGGGTGTTAGCACACACATACATACAAAATGCGCGCGCCGCTATCTTTGTCGTGTTAAGGTTTGAAACCAACATACAAGTCACACGATAAAAGGCAAAAAGATGAATTTTTGCCCCTTTGGCGGTATGCAAAGTGGAATCGACAGTTATACTGTTTTTCATTTACAGCTGATTTTAACAGTTGTACAGCGTCTTGTATTACTATTACACATGCAGTAGAAATTCTTGATATTATTACGGTAGCTACGGTTTTTTACATTTTATCAGTTGAATTCGTATCTGTATGAAGCGTTGCATTTACAGCTCTTTCTTTGCACAACTCTTCGGATAATTCCTGTATTTGTTGCACTGAGACTCACAGGAGCAGAAGACAAAATATATCTTCCGCGAGAAACGTTTACTTTTCTGACAATTCCTCAAAAGTACATGTAAAATATTTCAGTACGCTTCTATAAAAAGAATTACAATCGCTTCTACCATGTGCCCGGTTATTAGGCAGAATAAGTGTTCATTTTTTATGAGATTTGCTTAATCCAGCAGTGAAAGCGAAACAGTACAGCATAAGAAGCGTAAAATACTACAAAACGTTGATTATAGAGATATCTCTTGTAGTATTTAGATAGTAACATCCTGTAGTCTCTAAATCTTCGACATTCATTGAGTGCTATATCTGAGCGTATTTTTACGGTATACGTGTACGATGTTCCTTAATCATCGTAATGAAAAATGGTTCAAATGCCTCTAAGCACCGTGGGACTTAACATCTGAGGTCATCAGTCCCCTAGACTTAGAACTACTTAAACCTAACTAAGCCAAGGACATCACACACGTCCATGCCCGAGGCAGATTTCGAACCGGCGACCGTAGCAGGAGCGCGGTTCCGGACTGAAGCGCCTATAACCTCTCTGACACAGCGGCCGGCCATCGTAATAAATACTCGCAAGATGGAAGACCATCCACATCTGCTTGGTAACGATTAACTCCTTAAGTTTGGCTTGTAAAGGCACTGAACTACTCTCCTAAGAGGTGTACGCAAATTTGTGGCGATTTTAAAATAAATTTTACCATGAAACGATATACTTCTTCCTTTCAGAGGTCTTTCAGTGCAACAAAACGCCGCAAAATATTTCACCATTGTAATAAAGAAATATTGGAAATTTCCAGGAATGATTGCCCATCGAAGTCGCGGGTTCCAAACGATCCATATCGAACAAGCGATTGTAAATCGATCATGCAACTGATGGGGAGCGTTATAATCATTTTTATCTGTTCTCCGTCGTTCCCTTAGTTGCTCTAAGTTAAATACCTCCACGAATTATTTGTGAGTCGCCAGGGAAACCCAACGATTTATGTCGGAAGTGAGTGGGATGTCTGGTGTCCTTGACGTTTCTTCGGCGGATTCTCTCACATGGAAAAATCCACCTCCATGATTATCCAGCGTAGAAAATTGTTTCACATTTTGTCGCAAATATGGAGTTCTATCGGAAGAGGGAAGGAGGGACCGCGTAGACTGTGGTGGTGTGAAGTGTGTAAAACTTTGTAAGAAGAGTTTTGATGCAGAAATACTGTTATAATTTCATAGCGGTCAGTGCGGAAAATGAACGAGGATCAGAAAGAGTACATGGTTCGACTCTTCTAAATTATCCATCCAGACCAGCGTAATTCTTCTTTCTTGCTGGATTCGAGACTGCACCTTGCAAGTAACAGGATCGGAAACTGACTTGCCTGTTACTACCGTGTGCGACTATTTCGGGTTGTACAGAGAATTGTGTTATGCGGTAGCGGCGAACTACAGTGTACCTATTGGTGGACCGAGTAAAGTTATTGAACTGGACGAATCTCACATAGCAAGAAGTAAGAAGTGGAGAGGACGACCTTCGAAGAGTGAAACTGATCATATTTTGGTATTCAGTGGCACAGAACGAGAGTCCCGGAAGTGTTTCGTTGTCACAATATTGCCCACAGACAAAGTCACTTTAGTGCGCCTGATAAAGCACTTCTTACTGCCTTGTAGTAAAGTTATTACAGACGCGTTTCAGTCGTACAGCACTCTGAAAGCTGAAGGATTCGACCACTAGTTCGTCAACCACTCTGTAGAGTCCGTGTCTTCGGATAACTCCAGAGTGCACACGCAGAACATCGAGCGGCTGTGGAAATCTGTGAAGTCCTCCATTAAAAGAGAATGACTTCCAGGAGAAAGAGACGAACTCTACTTGCTTCAATACCTCTATTTCCACAAGTTTCATTTGCAGAGAAAAGTTAATGCAAGTGACACTCAATCCATATTTTTGCTTGATATGGGAGGCTGTTGTTCCCGTATCGTATACATGACATAGATTTTCACATGATGACAACACCCACGACGAGTAAGGTAAGTCGTCTCCCTTGTAATTACAATTATTTTTGTAACGCTCTTCACTTGTCGTTGCTGTAGTGACCACCGTAAACATACTCATAACGCCCGCCACCAGAGTCGCATGGTCGATTTACAATCGCACGTTCGATATGCACTGAGATCCCGCGACTCCGATAGGCAGTCATTCTTGGAAATTTCCGAAATGTTAAAAGAAAATACTATAATTAAGATAAACTGAACACTATTCCAAAAGTCACCTTCAAATGGTTGCCAACTCTAGTCAGCTGACTGAGTGGTTGTTTTCAGAATAATGACGTCAGGCGGGATCTATCATCTGTGGTCTGTTGTCTGTTGATAGTGATGCGTGACTGTCTTTGCAACTAGTCTAGTGAGTATGTGTCACGTAACGCAGCAATGGTCGGCTGCGAGGATGTAGTGATACAGCTACAGGTGAAGGACTGGAAGTGCCTGGCGTCTTTCGGAGACTTCTGTATAACAGCGACTTTTCAGGTACCAGAAACCAAATTATCTTATTTTCCGTGTTGTTTAGTAACATCACTGTAGTTTTCAGTCTGGTACGATTGTAGTATGGAAAGCTGATCATTTTCTTTTTTTTTTCAATCTGCCCATAAAAACTCAGCGTTATACGTACATCGTAGAGGCCAGTAAAATGTAGCGGAGATACAGGTATATAGTATGGCCTTTCATCATAATTAATAACTGGTGTGTAGCCGAGGAATTTGTTGTACTGATGGGTATTTTGTATTACTTATCTCAGTCAACTGGTTCATTATCATGTGAAATGCAAACAGTTCTATAAAAACCATCTTAAAAAGAACGCCACATTGTGCAGATGGTGGCAGAGGTGAGAAGCAGAAGTAATATGCTATCACAGTACACCTTCCCTTTTGTTTCCAGCGGTATTTGGTTCTTTAACTGACGTATAAGATGTCCTTCAGTTCACCTAAGGACTTCACCTCAACAGTACAATGTGACCCAGAGTGTATAATGTTCCCTTTCCCTTCCATACAAGTCAAGTTCTACTTATGCCCTTAAGTCATGTGAATTTTGTGAGTCATTCCCGCTTACATTGTATGATACTTTCGTTGTGCTACTACAATGGCCCATAGCATATATGTTAACTGAACAAACTAGTTCTGTGGATAGTATTAAATGATGTAGATATTTGTAGCTTCAATCAGATTTCTCATTTTACTTTTATTCGTCAACAGTTGCATGCTTTAATTTATTTGGTATTACAAATTGCGTGGATATACCGAGTGCACTGTAATGTGCTAGAAGTTGCGTGCTTCCTTATTTCTCCAAGCCTCTCTCTTGACTGTTGTCTAAGATATATGGGATATAAATTCTTACGGTTATAGTTGGTGCATTTCAAGCTCCTTAACGAGTGCAATATTTCCCTTCGCTACTCAATAATCAACGTCAAATATCGTTTAATATTGCATAAAAGTATTAAGTGTCCTAATGATACCACTAAACAGTTTGTGTATTATATATATTGTGACAGACAGGGATTCGCCTTCAAATATCTGTAGAGATTTGAATTATAAGTTAATAGAGAGAACTTGTCAATCAAAACTAGATTTTGTTGTTGGTACAAATTGTCGTTGACGCAGAATGGTAGTTGTTGATGTTTCTCTGTGTGTGTAACGGAAGTATTAGCACTGGTTAATTTAGTGTCCATCCTGAAATTTACTAAAAATCATATGGTACATTTCGAGACTACAGATAACAAGGAAATAAATGTGTGATCAGCCATACGTTTGCAGTTTAGCTAGGAATGACGCATAAATACCCGCAGATGAATTAAGATTTCTATGGGTCAGTAAATATTCATTACGAACTCCGAGCGCTATCGTGTCCCCACAGCAACGTTAAGCCATTCACTTCTCAGAAAAGCATATTGTGATAATGTTTCAAATAGGTTTTGATTTTATTGTTTCGTTGCTCCAGAGAGTTTACATTAAAATGTTCTCTGTACGTTTAAACTATGCACTGATCGTTCTGGTGAAATAAGATAGGGAATTATAATCGCTGGAACGCCGCACTTTTAGTGAAAGAAAGTAGCAGCACGGAGATTTATACACGACGGACAAAGAAATGTAGAATACATGAAATAAACCTAAGAAAGCACCGTATGTAAACGAATACATAAAACGTGAAAGTTGCTTTCCACATCATTGCTGAACGTATGGCTTAGTGGTGTCTTAAAACTACACACATCCTCTTAATTTGAAAGTGAGCTCAGTTTCTCTAATTTCTAGACAATGAGGCAGTAATAGCTGTCTCTTATTCTGAGGGATTGTAAATAAAAGGAGTAGGCAATAATAAATTCATATTCTAATTTATGCACGGAATCGTAAATAAATTTCACCTCTGTTTCAGTATGGCGCTTTCTAGTAATTCGACTGAAATTATTCAGCTACAGTATGATTTGAAGCAAAAACGTTAAATTGAAATGCACCTGTTCAACAAACACAGAGGAGAAGAACAGAATGAATGTTCTACGACTATGTGCCTGAGGATAACAGAACTAAAGGGAAAAAAGTGGAATATCAGAAGTTTTTTGTTTTTGTCTTAACAGCGTTTAGAATATACAAGTAAATGTATCAAACACAAGAAGAAGCAAAGGTGTTTGAAAAGCGTTCGACGTGGTCTACCCACAAAGGCCATTAAGAGCAGCAAAACCGAAAAGAATTTGACACTTATGGAATACTTACGACAGATGAAATGATTGAAATAGCTCACTATTTAGCATCGTTTGATTACGTTTCTTCTCATATTTGGAATTTTTATCATTCATCTCTCTCTTTCTCTCTCTCTCGCCGTCTCTGTCTCCTTCACCGTTTCTTTGCCCTCCTGTCCCTGTCTGTATCCTACTACTGTTATTAATTCTGGAATAAGATATCTGGAATGATGGAAGAACATAAATGATAACGTAACGACGAATACTCGTTTTATACATCATTCCAGAAAAAATCTAAGAGGAACTCGATTGAAAAAGTGTGTATTCTGTGAGTGATCAAATCTGAATCCCCTACAAAGAGCTTACGATATAAGAGGATTTGCTATTCTAGCCATGGTCTTCGACCAATGACGTAGTGAACATGTGTCAGATGGCGTGAGCAATATGCCTCCTCTGACGTTATATTCGTTGCCAATATTTAGAAACGTACACAAAAAAGTTCCGATCAGGAGAATTTATTGAAACGAGAACCGAATTTTTTTTTTGGTATGGGCAATGATGCTCATCAAGTCGAGTATCACTAAATAGCCCTACGGTTTGTAATACATCTCCCCCAACTCTTTCTCCCAGACAGAAATTCATTGTCTCTTTTTTTTCTCAAAAAATTGTCTTCTTGTTGACTAGTTGGAACCACGGATCACATGTCATCTTCAGTTCCTCTTCTTTCTTTGCTGTTTCCAATATGTGCAGTACTTCTTAATCTTCTCTTCACATTGTCTTTTCCTTTCATCTGTGCATGTTGTTCCGGTTTTTTATTTCTTCTGCCCCGAAAGCCTACTAAATTTTGTACTTTGTTCTCGAAAAGGTATCTTTCTCTTATTTTCGATTATTTGATGTTTTCTTCTATTTCTTTTCTTATTTCTGTAATGCACGCTACTGTCAATTCTTTTTACCTGAAATACAGGGATATTTGTTTCATTGGTTGTGGGAACACTATCCACACTAAAAGACCGTATGCAACTGATACAGCTGAATAAAAGCTATTTATTTTGCACTTCTGCAAGAAACTTATCAGTTGCTACGGCATTTTGAAAGGAAACAAGGAGAACGAAGGTGAGCAGACACAGAGATATCTCACACTATTCTAACGCAGCGATAGCCTTTCGTT
Organism: Schistocerca cancellata; assembly: GCF_023864275.1. Lineage (NCBI taxonomy): Eukaryota > Metazoa > Arthropoda > Insecta > Orthoptera > Acrididae > Schistocerca > Schistocerca cancellata. The sequence continues at coordinate 1,157,234,978 of NC_064626.1, forward strand.
TTGATTTCTGTGTCACTACGAAGACCCAGCTCCCTATCACTTCCCACTCCACCTTTGGCAGAGCGGATCTTCGTGTATAAAGGCGTGTCTGTTTACCACTCTGCTAGCCCTGAAAGGAGATGGCAACTGTTCCCGTGAAACCGGTGCAGCATCCGCTTAGCTCGTGGCTTCCGGCGTAGGCGAAGGTCCAGCTTTGATCCGTATTAGTTTCCTGGTAACAGGCCGAAAGGCTTAACCTGCTCTACAGATAAGTTGCGGCTCTACCATTTTGTAGGATCTTCAGTGTGTGTTCGTCGCCCTTCAAGACTGAATGTGAACTAGTGTAGGGGGTTTGTAAAGGTGCCAAAGTCAAAACAACGTTCGGTGATATTAAAAACAAAGGTGGTGACGTTAAGAGTGCAATGGGAATTTCACTATGAAACACAGAAGAGAGGGTCTCTATTAGATGCAGGACTTGTCTGATGGAGTATTAGAAGAAGAAATTGGAACCGATAGGGTTGACTTAGTTCATCCAGTATTAGAGCTAGAATTTCAAAGATCTTTGGAAAATCGTAGTCAAAAAGTCAGAAATCGAAACAATTCTGAAGATAACAAGAGCAGATACGTGCTAAAGCTATAGCAGAATCAGCTTAACAACTCATGCACCTAAGCTGCTGACAAAAACAAAGAAGATTAGGAAGGATTACTGGGTATCAGTTACATGACTATCAGTTTTGTTTTTTGAATCGTAAAGCCATCCGAAGTCCCTGGATCTCGTGATCGAGAACGTTGACGTGATACCATGTATCTACGAACAGTTTTATGTACCTCTCATATCGCTACCTATGAAAATGACGTTAAGTCGAAAGGCGTAAGGTTGTTGGAAAAAAAAAAGTTTGTCCAAGACAAAAGATAGTTATTACATGGCCGCTTCCTCTCATAGGATTTTCATGCAAATCGCTGCTGATCCGGTTGAGATAGTTGGCGATCCGTGCCCATAATACTTGAAAGATCCAGAATTGGGGAAGTTTCGGCCACCTTATTGCAAAGATAGGGTTTGGCAAGCACGAAGACAAGGAGTAGAAACTCCCATCTTGTGTGGATGGGCATTATCTTGCTGAAATGTAACTTCAGGATTGCTTACAACGAAGGGAAACAGAACGTGTTGCAGATGACAACCAAAGAGGTGCTATTATGAAGAGAAATGGCATCCCAGACCGTCACTCCTGGTGAGGGAGCAAATGGCGGGCGGAAGTCACGTTGTTATCTCGAGGTGTCCGTGGCATCACTAGCCACATCTTCGCCAATCACCGTGCTCATTACGAAGTGGAACTCATCGCTGAAGGTAGTTATACTTCAGTCAATGAGAGTCGAGGCCGGAAAAGTGACTGGAGACGCCCCGGGCTGCAATGGGATGCTAGCCTGACAGCCGGCAACCATACGACCAGGCTATCAGGAGTGATTTTTAGGGGTGTTACTTCTTTTCGTAACGGGACTCCTTTGGATGTAATGAAAAAAAATGGCGCTGAGCACTATGGGACTCAACAGCTATGGTCATCAGTCCCCTATAACTTAGAACTACTTAAACCTAACTAACCTAAGGACATCACACAACACCCAGTCATCACGAGGCAGAGAAAATCCCTGAGCCCGCCGGGAATCGAACCCGGGAACCCGGGCGCGGGAAGCGAGAGGATGTAATCGGCGGCACCCTTACAGCGCAGCAGTACGTCGACGATATCCTATATCCCGGTTTGTTGCCCTTCATTATGAGCAATCCTGGAGTTACATTTCAGGAAGATAATGCCGACTCGCTCATGCCGAGAGCCTCTGCTGCTTACTTTCTCGCTTACCAAACCTAATCTCGCCCAGCGAGGTTGCTGGATCTCTCGCCAATTGAGAACGTTTGGAGTATTATGGAGAGGGCTCTCTAACCATCTCGGGATTTCGACCATTCAACGCAGAATTCGACACAACGTTCCTCAGGAGGACATGCAACAACTCTGTCAATCAATGCTAAGCCGAATAAGTGCTTGCTTGAGGGTCAGAGGCGGACCAGTGCGTTATTGGATTTCTGAATTCGTGTAGCTCCTTCTCTTCCGCAAATCCAACAGTTTTTATGAAACTCTAATCGTTCTGAGAAGTGTACGGCTCGCGTTGACGCCGTTCATAGCTTGGAGTTTTGTAATACCGATAGTGGCGTCTCGTCTTCTTAGTGTGTTCACTGGCGCCACTACGTTTGCTCGCCTTGTCTGTCCGTCAGTGGCAGAAGCAGCGCTTATCGATAGCGCGTACTGTGGTACCATCTTTGGAGCGGTCTCTAGCATCTCCGGGTCGTCGTGTGGAGATAGTTGAGTTGGAACGGAGCAGCAGTGAGGTCCGGAAAGCCAGTACTCGACCGACCGTTGGCGACATACATGCACTGTCCGACGGAAGGATGTGGTCACGAGAGTACACGATCACGTCTTGGACCGGATTCAGCGAGCTTTAGTTGATTGGACCGTGACATTCCAGTGATGCAACTTTCACCTGTGTGTGTGTGTATGTGTGTGTGTGTGTGTGTGTGTGTGTCCGCCCGTCGGAGTGACCTCATGGAAATAAGTTCACAGTCGACGATTTTTACTGGGATCTTTCCCGTGCCTGACTTGAGCGGGGACGACCGTTGGTTGGTCGTTCGGTCGGTCGTCGCAGCGGACGACGTGAATTTGGTCTTCCGACTGCTTGGGGCTTCTCTGTGTTTGTGCCGACTTCTAATTAGCCCGTGTTGTTTCACAGTGACTGGTTTTAGTATTGTGAGGTGTTGGTGGAATTGTTTTCCAGGATTCGTATGTATCTTGTGGTTTTGAATGAGCAGTTATTTTAATGCTGTCTGCGTACTGGATTTGGTGAGGTAGTTGGAACAGACATCAGGTCTGTTGGGGACGCAGCAGCGAGCAGGTCCGTGCAGCGCCAGAGCAAGCCGGGGCCGCTGGCGCTTGCTGTCACTGCCGGATCCAGCAGGGGTAGCTGCGAGAGCCACGACCTCGTTGCACACCGTACCCTAGACGTTTAAGCTGAGTGAAGAGTTAACTGTTAATGCTACCTCGACTATTCTGAGATTTCGCCTTTCGTCGGCGGGTTGTTGCTCCCAGGGCCGCTGAACATGGCGGCAACGAGCGAAGTGATTCGAGGCCGTGAAATATTGCAGCCGTCTTTCTCTATTTGTTATTCATCATTGAATTTAGTATTATTCTTATTAGTGACGTGCATCCACCGGTATTTTCTACCTTGTGACCGCTAACGACCCAGTTATCTATCCCCGTCGTGTTGATACTGTCCGACATGGCGTGTAGTTTGACAGCCTCTTGTTATATTGTACTGTATTTTTTTTTTTTTTTTTTTTTGAGGTCGACCTTGGTTCTGTTTCCTTAGACCTTGGGTGTTTTCTGAAGACGGGGTGCTGTCTGTCTCTTCGCCGTTTCCGGAAAATATTCCATCGTTGTACCGGTGATCAGACGTTAGGCGGATTGGTTACTCGGAAGGTCGGCGCTTAAGCTGCCCTTAGTTTGAATTGACATCCTGTTACATGAGTAAAAATCTTGGCTGCCTGTCTGACCTTACCTTATGTTTGAGTTACGTTCCCAGCTCGACCCTTGGAAGACTTTCTGAGAACCGCTTGTCCTGATCCCTTAGATTGTGATGTTGGTTTTAAGGATATTTGTAATTTTCTAATTATTGTTGGTGTGGTTTTCAGCCGAGAAATAATTTCGCTTCTCTCATAATAAGGCCTTCAGCCGTATTACAATAAATTGTTTTAAAACAAACTTGTTTCAAAACCAAAGTATTTGTTGAAATGTGTGCTATTTGGAATTATTCTTCTGACTACTAATTCAGGTCTTCAGCCGTTTGTTATTGGAAGTTGTGTGTGGCCTTCAGACAAGACATAATTTCACTTCTTTCATAATAAGGCCTTCAGCCGTGTTACAATAAGTTTTTTTCTAAGAAAACTTGTTTTAAAGCCAAGGGATTTATTTTAAGTGCTACTTGGAAGTGTTTTCCTGACTTCTAATTCAGGCTTTCAGCCATTTGTTGTTTGACGTTATTGTTGGTGGCCTTCGGCCCTAAAATTGTGGATTTTTTTCTGTGATAAGGCCTTCAGCCGTCATACAGTCAATTGCGCTTTTTAAGTTTGTTTTAACATTTTAATTTCTTTAAATAAAGTTTACGTATTTGTTGTGCAACCGAGAGTAGTTGATTACGGCCCCATCCACAATAGTAATCTTATCCTACCCCATTCTGAGAAACCAGCTCTCACATTTGTTTGTCTGTACATGGACATCACTCAAACCGATTACTGTACCCTTCGGATAATTCCTTCGTAGTTCGCCGTTTCGTTTGTTTTTCTTCGTGTTACAGTGTATTTTGAATTCCAGAATAAAATTTCCAAATACTCTGATGTTGAAGCAGTGCATAGTTGCATTGCAACCAAAATTGCAGATTTTTTATTAATACAGATATGAGAAATTTGTCACTTCGAATTGGGAATTTGCTAATAAAATTATTTACTACTGTCGATATTCTAGTGCACCAACGGTATTTGGTCTTAAATGTCTGAATCTGGAAGTGAATTGCAGTAGCACATGCCACAGGCAAGTGCATGTGTTGTGGTTTACAAAACATATCACGACCTTGGCGGTGTTGCGAGGCCTGTCAGCATGGCAACGTATGGACACGCTTGGCACAGCAGTACCCGACCAGTGGATGGCAAAAGCCCTTCCTCACAGCGGCTGCCAAAATGTTCACCGTACGTGCCACGAGGCATAGCAAAGGCCAAAACAGCACAGCTTGGAAGCACATAAATACCTAGACATATATACTCAAGTCATTTTTGCTAGAATCGCAGCTACGTCACCATGGGGCTGTGTCACTTTCTCGTCATATGGAATGTTGTTCGTGGTCCGCTGTTCGATTCTGCGTCAAGGCAGTGTGCCTTGAGACCGCTTTTCCTGGAGATGCCTCCACAGCGGGCCATCACCAGGCCTGGGAAGTAGATCGCCGGCCATTAACACAGCGGAAGTGTCTCGACCGCATGAGGTGTGTCGCAGCTAACCAAGTTCTCATGGACTTGGGGGTCGCCACTGACAGGAGCAGTTGCATCACAGTCTGCCGTCCAGCAGCCAATGCTCCACTCTTCAGCATTGCGTAGCGACAACGCAGGAGGCAGCTGAATGGAGAAGCCAAGTTACCATTTCCTGTTTAGTGAGCTACGGCGTAGTGCCGTAATATGGCGTTTGAAATTACAACTTGTTTAATTGTTGCTTTTGACACCCCCCCCCCCTCCGCTACCCAAACCATCTCCACTAGTCATATAACAATCCTCAGACGACACTCCGTTACTGGTAGACAGTGATGACAATGACACATAAATGATCCATCAACAACTAAACACCCTGAACCCTAAAAATGAAGTTCACAATGGACGTAGAACATAATAAAGCATTTCTCACAGCGTCAGCGTATGGCCGATCCGTAGTATTATGAACAATGAATAAATTTTCAACTGCTAAGGTCGCTAAAATCATTTATTCATAGGGATGACCATTTCGGTCACGCTCTCTTGTCATTTAGGGCCTATGGTTACATCGTTACATAATCTCATTCTTCAATGTGATCAGTGGTGCTATACAATTTATATTCACGTTGGTATCGTGAGCTATACTAAAAGTCGGAGAAATAACATGTGTGTACCTAGCGGTTATTTTAAAATTTACATGTTGACTTCTAATACAGATCATGCTACCAGAAGGGACATACATTGTATGGCATCACTTGCTGTACTGAAGGAGGACGTCATGTAATTGTGTAAACATAGATCCGAAGATGGCAACAGAGAATTCCCGAAACTGGTTATCTATACGAATAAATTATTTTAGCGACCTTGGCAGCTGAAAATTTATTCAGTGTTAAGAACATAACAATTCAATGAACTTTGTAGACTGAACCATAAACGACAGTACCACAGATTTCAGATATATAGTAAACCCACCACCAAATGCACTCCTGCCACCCAAATTCGAATAAATATACCTTCTTCATATCAATGAATAATAGAATCACGAATCTACTACTTGTCACTGAATCACTACAGAAGGAAATTAGAATATTAGAATAAATAGTACAGAAGAAATCTTGCAACCCCACATGACCAACATAGACAAATAATGATAAAAAAGGAGAAACGTCCCACAAAAAACGTACCTACAGTACTATCTACTTAAAATACAGAAGTGAAACTAGCAATTGTTAACAATAACAATTTGAAATAAAAATTCTGTTGAAATTCTGTCACACAAACACAAAATACCTATTTTCTTAAATCAAGGAATTTGTAAAATCTTTGGCAACCATTGCAGCAAATTCTACATCGAACAAAGATATAGAAATTAAAGAATAAATTTCAAGAAACACACATATCACTGTGAGAGTAATCAATCTACATTTTATGTGATCCAGAGCAGAAAAATAGAAAATGCAGTAAAAATTCTACTTAGAGTACGAAAGGACATACGAGTATCCTGCAGGAGCTGGAAATTTACACCCACACAGATGCATACCGAAACGAAATTTTTAATACACAAACAAGATTAAAACTTAATATCACCTAGAAATCTTTACTGAGATTCTAAAGGAAAAAGGATAAATTCCCAACACTTCACGACATAGAAAACAAAGAATATTCCACACAGATATCTTTGTACGATAAATAAAAATCATAGTTCTACAACTTACGTAATGTACTTATTATCGCAGATTTTCTGTGAATAAAATTCATTGTAAACATGTAGCATCACTGGGGAAGGCTGTCAAAAAAAGCAGTGAAACACGTATAAGTGCTGTTATAAAACTGATCACAACCAATAATTACCAACAGCACAAAACTGAGAGAAAAGCAAAAATGCGCTCCAGTGTTCAATGCTGTAACATAGGTGGTAACGCCTGAGATATAAAGCAAACAACTACTAACCGCATGCTTCTATATTGCATTATATTGAAACGCAAACTAGGCAACCATTAACAAAGGCTTATGCCATATATTTTTGTACCATAACATATTGTGGTATATATTGTAAAACAAACAAGTACAAACATATACGTAGACAGTACATTTCTATCGTATTATATAACAAAAACTTCTACCATTACTGTTGGATCACTTGAAAATGCCAAAAATTGTCAAAACAAGTTCCTCCCGATTTAAATATAACAAGTTAATATAGCGTCAGTTGCAGCGAAATCTTTTAAGAGCATATGCAATTTGTCATCCGCGTGTCTCATTGGATACTAGTTGTATGCTTTTTTGAAACCAACTACAGTGAACACTGGAAGTATAATTAAAAATCCTCTTCAGTCACAAATTTTCGTTTTTATTAATTACACGATGCATTTCATGTTTTAATTCATACTCGCAGGGTACTGAATACAGTCACGTTTGCAGCTGCAAAATACGGATAAAATTAAATACAATGAACACCTTCGCTCTAACTAACGCACTAGTGAATCCCAGTGAAACAGTATCCGTTGCAACTGGCAGACGTAGCTTCACACTTTATGCATTAATCGTTGTTCATTGTTCATTGTTATTGTGAGATCAGGGCTTGTGGGAAAAAGCATCCGCAACAGATACAGTATGTAACTCATTCAAGGAGAATAAAATCAATTTATTTTGCACACCTACTACAACATAAACTTGAGAAAAATCCAGTTGCTACAGACACATAGACGGAAACAAAAAGAACTGAACGAAAATGAACAGATACATAAATATTCGTCATTGTTCTCATTTACTTATTGCCTGTACTTTTCTGATAAGTGTCGCCACAAGCATCTCCTCATTCATTCAGTAGAGGTGTCCAAAGAATAGTCATCTTAGCCTTGCCATTACTTCAGATATTTCCGGTATACCTTCGCGGCTCTCCTTGTTACTTCTCATTTTCCAAACATCTGTAGTTTGTATTTCAACTATTACTTTTTTCTGATAAGCTGTCAAGCGTCTCTTAATCTGTCCAGCTTATAGTTCATCATCAAACGTCCACATGCTCACAAACATTCTGACCTCATCACTGTCCTACAGTGTTTCAGTTATATTTTTTCTAAATATGCACTTAATCTTGTAGATATTTTTTGTCAAATTATTTCTATTTATGTAATTGTTAGTCAATTTTTTTTCTCGTCGACTCTTCTGCATCATTTCTCGAAGATATTCAAATTTACTATTCCTCTTGGCTAACTTACTTATAATTAACCGATGATTTTTACGTCAAGAAGTGAGTTGCCCCACTCGCCTAGTACTGACGATATAATATATTCAGGACGAAGGCAGGGATATTTCAATAAAATATGATGTAAGCCGTAACGGATACCACGAAACAGAGCACGAGAAGCTAGATTCGCAAAACATATTATGTAGTTTAAGTGTGGACTACAATACGCAGTTAGGAATTCATTAATATGTCAGGAATAAAGCAAAACGTTCATAGTAAGAAGAAATTTCACTACTAATACAAAAGGAAATGAGGCAAGTAAATTACAAAAGACCAGCTGTAGTGGATATTCTTAGTAATGATAAAACACTGAAAAAGAGATGCAATATTAGAATACTCCTCGAAACAGAAGAGACGGTGTCTCTTTCCAATACGCATCAGAAAATTAAAAAAATAATTATTCCTAATGGCAACCAGCAAGGCTACAAAGAAAGTGATTCCCAAAATCGCACCAAGACTTGGCGTCATAGCAGCTACTACCATTACGTCGTAGTCGAGGGCTAGTACTACAAGTCCTCTTTCACCTAAGAAATATTCAAAAATATTGAACTCGTAATTTAGTACTTATCGTAATTAGCAGCAACTACGGGACAACTTCAGCTTTCGATATCACGTGTCGGCTTTGAGCAGTGATAGCACTGTTGCAACGATCTTAAATTCATAATCATTCAGAGATTAAACATTATCTTTGGTTGTCCTAGTAACGAGCGAAAACAGTGTTTACATTTCACATGAACTTGGAATTATGAATACATTGTCCTTTCGAATATATTTGTGTATTACAGTGATGTTTAACCATTAATCCTTTGATTTATTTCGATACCTTATTTTGTAGAGTACTGTGATTTTTATCTAGTTGTACTGGTATCGGTTTTTGCAGATTTAGACGCTATCGCTTTATTGGTGTTTGTATGTGTATCGGCGTTTAATGTTCGGTTAAATACGTCAAGTGCTGTTTTGTTTTTAGCGTTTCATTTGTTTCACTTTTTCTGGCTTTGTACAGCCTTTTGGCTTCTTTTTGTTGCTATTGGTTTCTAGTTTATTGCATTTTATAGGTTTTTTAGTCGAGCAACATAGGAATAGTAATATTTTTAGTGCCACGTTTTGTTAGTTCTCTTCATTTTTGGCTGTGTGTACTGGTAGAGCCTTTTGGCTATCCGTATTGGTATCGGTTTTTTAGTTTTCTGTATTGCTGTCAATTTTTTCAGTTGGGCTCCACGCATCAAGTGATAAACTCGATACCGTTTTTCGTGTTCTTGATTTTCCACTATTTCTCTCGGTATCATCTGTTTGCTTTTTCCACTTGAGTTAATCCTCCCTTGCCCATGGCTTCTGTTAACAAATGGCACCCAATAAAGGCCATGTCACACCGTGCGGATTTGTAAGCCTAGTTGCAGATGTGAATCAAGCAGTCACTTTGAACATTTAGCGAGCCCAGACATTTGCCTGCAGAGTAACAGCGACCGTTAGAAATTAAAATTGTAGACTCACCACAAGTCTCATGTAACGCTTTGATTGAGTGAAACGTGCAAAATAAAGAAAAATTTACATGCGCCATGTCGCGGTCATACACTTTTAATTTACTCTGAACATTGACTGATCGAAGCCAACCATGGTGATGTAGGGGAGACTTAGTTGACCAGTAAGAGTAGTACCACTGTGAGATGACCCAATATTCAACTTGATAGTATCCGATGTTCTTGTATGCAAGATTTACAAGGCAATACAAAACAAATATTGAAACTGAAACCAGGAGGAAAGAAAGAGCTCATGTTCAACATGAAACCGACTGAGGTCGGGCGCAGTGGTTAGGACATTTGACTCGCATTCGGAGGAAGACGGTTCGAGCCCGCATCCGGCCATCCAGGTTTAGATTTTCCGTTATTTCGCGATATCGCTCCAGACAAATGCCGGGATGCTTCGTTTGAAAGGGCACGGCCAACTTCCTCCCCCATCCTTGACACAATCCAAGGTTGTAATTACCTCAATGTCGCCGGGACGAAAAACCCAGTCTTCCTTCCTTCCTCCCTTCAACAACTCTCTTCGGAAAAGATAAATGAATTAATAGGCAGCATGACACAACAGTAACTACATAGGGGCTATTATAGTACTGCACAGAGTATTATTATTATTATTATTATTATTATTATTATTACTGGTATTATTACTACTACTGCTACCACTTGTGGTCAGACACAAAACATTAACAGCCTGTAGTCGTCTAGTTCCTGCTACATCACAAGTAAGATTGCAGCAATCAAGTGATTTCCGAACAGTAAGTACTGTGCACACATCTTAATTTGGTTGATTTTAAACGGGATTGCCGTGTGCAGGTCAAGCAAGTGCAGCAATGGAGAGGAGTAATGCAGGGGAATCATGTTTTGTAACAAGTGTGTGCCCTCACTGTGCGTAGTTAGCTTTCTTATCTGAGAAAGAGGTATGGATGTAAAACTTGCTATCCAACATGAATTCCTTCTTCATTCATTCTAGCACACGCACACACACACACACACACACACACACACACACACAGCCACCTGTAACCTCCCCCTCACTTGCCGACCTTAATGACAGTGAAAAATGAAACCGCGTGTACCTAATGGGAGTTTTGGAAAAGCAATCGCCACCGAAGTTAATCTGTCGGTGAAGAGGGAGGAAAGAGTTACATCTAAATGAAAGGAAATGTGCTAATGAAACTGATGGAAATTAATTTTGAAAAGGGGTAAAGTTAATAAAGAAGGTAAATGTGCAGCCGTTACGTTAACAATTAACTAGCGGTAATTAGGTATTTGAGATTTGGGGGAAATCACGGTCGCCAGTCCTAAGGACAATTACTATAGTAACTGAAAAAGAAAGGTTATTACACATATAATTAGCACTAGAAGCGTGGCAACTGAAGGCTGACACGCGTAGTGTGAAAACTGAAAGTTTGTCAGAAGTAATAAATTTCGCTACACCCTGACTTAATTTAGCAAAAGAATTAATAAAACCGGAAAATCGAAAGTTAATTTAGTGACTGAAGTTAATAGTGAGCTTTCTTTCTGAAGCACATCGAAATTCAGTAAAATACGGTTAGTCTTGGACTACCTCAACAATCATTTCAAAAGCTACTTGAATCTACGCAATTTAGAAAGAAGAGATTTAACTTTGAGCCTGAATTAAATGATTCTGAACAATTAACAATAGTAAAATTTAGTACGTACCAAGCTGAGCTGCAGTCACAGGTAAGCTAAAATATGCTAACAAAACTCGCACTCTTAATTTGTGCTTGTGTAATCTGAATATTGTAGCCAGCTAACTGAACTTTGAAATTAAAGCAGTGAAATAGAATTAGCTATATTACTTTAGTGCTGACGTTTAAATTTCAACGACACTCGGGTTCATTTCGGAAAAGGAAGGGACTCTGCTTGGTAATGCAATTGGGACAATGAGCAACAAACGTTCATGCTAAGTTGCTGTAATTATAGTGACGAAAATGGAACAAGATTAAAAGCTGAGGTCTGCCATACAGCTCTAAAACTTTACATGCTTCCAGTCTTCCTTGTTGGTTGATTGAAGGTTTGAAGCCGTCGATCGAGGAGGTGGCGACAGTCACTCATTGTCGGCCGTCGCTGTTGCAGAAGCTGGATGTTGGCGCGCCTTCTTCTCGACACGGTCACCAGGCGAAACGGGCTCTTGATGTGCACTAGTTAATGTTTCCCGTCCGCGACACCATGTCGGAAACTATCATCGCAAGTCGAGCGCAATTACATGCTGCCAAACCCCGAAAGCGCGGCAACTCGCGGGAGCGTCACACAACACACCTGCTCCACTCGCTACTCCCGCCACACTCCTTCTGCTCAGCCCGCGCTCCACGCGGCAGAGTTAACACTACCAAAGATCCTACACACTTTGATTCTTCACACGACCTATCGACGTAATCGTTCGATAGCAGTTTTCCCTAGGCAAGACCCAGCGTAAAAATACAAATAATATTTACGAAACAAACCAATTATACATCGACATAAATGCATAAATATACAAATAGTAAAACAATTACAATATACAAAGAGACAGAAGTGTCATATCTTGAGGTAACAAAGCAAGGAAAAAAAATAGTACAATAGATGGAAATAGGAGGATATGCATTTCCGGCGTTACACGTGCCCCACATTGTCTGAGGATGTTCGTGTAACGTAAACAGACTCAGTAAATGTCCCAAAAAAAGAAACAGCGGAAATGCATATGCTCAAAACATAACAAAATTTAGCATTCGTCTAATTAATCGTAAACCAATTTTGAGACGATAATAATTGAGTGGAGACACTCCTAATCTTATTCCACTCTGTCATCTTGCACAAAATAAAACAGGTTGACAACATATCAAAATTCATAGAAATCATAGAAAATGGTTTAGCTATTCCAAAATCATTAAAATTCGTAACACTATAAGAAATGGAATACTATTTGCAAAATTAATCAGAGTACATGGTCATAAAAAACAGGTATATCAAAATACGGAAACTAATAATTAATTACATAGAATACACATTTTTATGTAACCTTTTCATAATTAATATTCTCGTCATGTCCAATTAACGCTAAACAAGAAAATAATATACAGCAGATCCAAGAAAACATAAATATTGACAGCAAAATTCTTTCACATCAGCTGCCCGGGTAAGAAAAGCAACTCCACATTCCGTACTCGCGAGTACAAAGAATGCCGACAGCGGTACAAATGCCGACAGCGACACAAGAGCCGACAGCGGCTTCGCCTCGCAAGTATTGTTGCGCCCGCCTGCGCGGCACGCTTGATCTCACTCGCCTGCGTAACGGCATTTCCAGAACGTCCGTTTCACTGAATTCTTTCGGAAAAACTCACTCCCGAGTAATCTCAAGGAGTCCATAAACACTATCACAGTGGATAACTCAACACTGTCCATCATCACACGCATGTACTAGCCTGAAACTTAAAACAGCGTCTAAGTACATCGGCAATGACTAATAAAAACACACTTTCATAAAATATTACAGAAAGTTACAAAATCATATTTACATTGCTTAATCTACTGTGACTCAGCTGAAAACTTAAACTAGCAGCTTGGATTTTTCAGATGATTACTAATCAGTTACTCTTAAATCATTTAGTCAAAATTAATTACTTATTAATTACAACTTCTTTAATGACCTCTAGGTCAGGCAAAAGCATCGTAACATGGCACATCCTTAAATCTTACACTCTATATTTACATACTGTACAAATTACCCATTGTGTGGTATTAATCGATCCTAGGTTGGTACAATTTCAAGTCTACAATATTCCGTATACCTAATCGTTTTCCAGAGCTTGGATACTCTAAGCAATAAGCATTTTTGTGAGGTATACCAATGACTTTATATGGTCCATTATAAACAAACTTAAATTTAGAGATTTCATTGTCTATCTCGCTCGATTTCTCATGAGCTTTTACAAGTACTAAGTCTCCGATTGAAAACTTAGCAAAACGCGTTTTAGCGTCATGACGACGTATGCGAGCATCGGCTTTTAGCTTCATTACTTCTCGCAAACGATCTTTTTTCACACCAATACTAATGTCAATCCGTGGGGGGAATTTGATTATCTCTTCCAATTCACTTTCTACACTTTTGTCACTGCCGAAATTCCTCACGTTACGGCAGTTCAAATTCATTCCTACGTAAATGTCATCCGGCCAGTTAACAATGTGTATAGGCTGGTATTGCTTATGCACACCGTCTCCTGCCTCGTCAAAACTAACTACTATCGTTTTATCTTGTGACGTACATGTCAAAGTTTTGCTTTCGCAATTAATCACTGCACGGTACTTTAATAGCCAATCTAACCCGATAATTACTTCCGTAGTCAAGTCTGGCACGACAACAAACTCTTGTTCAAATCGTGCCCCACCTATCTCGAAGTTGACAAAAATCTGTTTTGTGACCGGTTTACTGGCCTTCCCAGTAGCACCGATAATTTTCACTCCTGTTACTGGCATAACTACGATGCCGGGTCTGTCTTTCAGAACCTCAAATATTTTCCCAGATACAGCACTCAATTCTGCACCGGTGTCAATCAACACGTTTAGTTGTAGGTCGTGCATATTAACAGACACTACTATCTGTCTACACTTGTCCTCGACTGTTTCTTTATTTTCCCACAGTAAATCCTCGTCTATATCCAGGTCATTCCAGAAAAAACCATCCGGCTTTGATCCTAAATCCGGCTTATCTGGCGGCTTTTTCAGCCTCTGTTCAAATACAGTTTTAATTTCAACACGTTTGTCCTGAGGCTTAGTCTGTAGCTTCGCCTCCAATACCGAAACCTTTTCCTGTAACTCGTCAACTATTGAGTGTTGCTTTGCTATCAGTTCATTAATCGTCACCTTCGTTGATTACACTTCGGTCAGATTAATCTCATCCGCCAATCTACCTGGAGGAATGTGTCCAGTAGTTTCTGCAATTACTTCCGCTAGATCTGCGCAACCCACACTGCTATCGTCTGACCGTATAATGTCAGCTCTAACCTCATACACGTTGTAATCTATGTGCTTTTCTACCAATCGTGTCCGGCTATCACTAAAATTTTCGCAATCTTTCTCCTTAATACTCTCGCAATGTTTAAACTGGAGGTTTGCGTCGGATGGGTCGGTTACTTCTACCACTGAAACTTTCGGTAAGGTCTGCCGGTTAGGGCCAGAACTTTCCGTTACTACTTCAACATCTAACTCCGGTGGGACGAAACACGACGAATCTTGCTCGTGCTCCCCCTTAACATCAACTATTTCTAGTAAAGTCTGCCGATTAGGGCCAGAACTTTCTATCACTTCACAAACACTATCTTCCTGCGGGACGAGACGCGGAAAATCCTGCACGCGCTCCCCATAAACGCTTCTCCCATACAGACCCCTATAATCTCTTAGTTCGTCGTATAAGCGACCGAACTGCCTTAACCAGACCTCATCCCTCTCTGCATCCCCTCGCTCGATGACGGACGTTTTATCCGACATCTGATCTTCTCTCAACACTTGCGAATCATTCTTAAACTCAATCTCCAGTTCCGCTGTGGATATTACAGCTGCCACTTTATGATCGATTCCCGGAACACTACTTAAATTGTTCTCACTGACAGCGAATGTATTTTCTACTGCCGTGTATACAGCTGATCTACTACTTGTGGGCGCACTCTTTTCTCTTAACACTGGCACACTCTCCCGCCGTTGATTATTCCATACGGAATTTTAATAACGGCGACACCTGGGTTTTCTCTTGTTATTCGGCCGCCAAAATTTCTCCACGCCCGCTCGGCCCCTCACCGGCGCGGCTAATGGTTTCCCTGTCTCGTCCCAGCAGATACGCTCCCCGGATGCTGCTGAGGCGGCTGATCACACCTTCTGCCGTTATTACTATTCTGTGAAGCCCGTATCACGTTAGTATGATACTGGTTTCTGTCATTCCTGTTATTATTTGCATTGTACCGATTGTTATTACGGTCCGAACCATTATTGTTATTGCTGCGGTATGCATTATTCCCATGGTTATCATTGTTGTGGTTGCTGTGGTACTCGTTGTTGTTACCACGGCCTCTACCACTGTCGCGATTATTGCGCCAATTGTCCTCGTCCTCAACTCTTTCCAGGAAATCATTCACTGTCCTATAATTGCTTCCTACGTAGCGTTTTGTATCATCTGGAAGCTTCTTGTAGAGTTCCCAGACTATTTCGGATTCCGTGCGGCGATCACGCAAATATTCCAACTTGCAGATCCAGCCCTCACAAAACTCCTTCATCGAGCCGCGCGAATTCGCATCGAAAGGCCTCGATACGACAAATTCGCGCCAGACACTTTGCTGTTTTTGCTCTGACCAGTATTCAGCCAGAAACAAATTTTTAAAATCGTCAAAAGTCAGGTTCGTAATGTTGAGGTTTAAGCCCCAACGCTTGGCATCACCAGCCAGCACATCAATAACCGCATTAATTTTTCTCTCATTAGTCCATAATCTCGGTAAAACTCTTTCACAATTTTTAATGAAAACCGTCGCGTGTATACCGCCTTTTTTCAAGGGGTCGAACCGCTCCTCTTTCGTCAACAATTCCGAACTATGTGCACAGATTGGCACATAGCTCTGTTTTTCGTCAAGTTTCTTTTCTAATTCCGACACTCTCGTAATTACTTGGCAAGTGGTTGTCGCAAGCGTTTCCACTTCCCTCTTTTTCTCTTCGCAGGTATTAGCCTGCTCCCTCACTTTAGTGTCTACTTCGGACACTAAAGCCTTTAAAGTTTCCACCTTCTGTTGATCCTCTTTTTTCACTAATTGAATTTGTTCCGTCACCTTATTCTCGATGATCGGAGCAACTGCTTCTCCTACACTTTTCTCGATTCTGCTAATTTCGGAATCAAAACGAGTATTTATGCTCGCAATTTCCGCCTGAACGCCTATCATTTCCTGTTTAAGATTACCGATTTCGGTATTAATTACAACAATATCTTCTTTGATTTTATCAACTTTTGTATTAACAACTCCAACATTGTTGTTAACAACGTTAATAGCTTTGTTCTGATTGTCTAGCATCCGTTCAATTTTTTCAGACTGAGCTTCTTGCTTGGCAGCCTGAGCTTCTTGCTTGGCAGCCCGAGCCTCTTGCTTGGCAGCCTGAGCTTCTTGCTTGGCAGCCTGAGCTTCTTGCTTGGCAGCCTGAGCTTCTTGCTTGGCAGCCTGAGCTTCTTGCTTGGCAGCCTGATCTTCTTGCTTGGCAGACAGAGCTTTAATTTCTGCCGATTGACTCTTGATTTCGTTAATCAAAACATTCAATAAATCAGTTAAATTCCCGGAAACTACCGGTTTTACTTCCGTAGCGGCTTCCTCTTTAATTGTCCCCCCGTATTCGTCATCAAGGGATTCACATTTGATTTTCACTTCCGATTCCGAAACATTTTCTAAAGTGTGGAATTCCATTTCTGCTCTTTGTTGCGTTTCGGCGGTCGCGTCTTTCATGCTAGCCGCCTGCCCCTGAACAATGGGTACCGCGGTGCGCATTTCCCACTGTTCGACCGATTGTTCCGTATCCAAGTCAACCAAATTTTGGCAATTGTTGTCTTCACTCATTTTAATAATTTTCAATATAAATGCCAAACCTCAAATATAATTAGGATTACTCCCACTACTTATTCTCGCTGCCGTAACGGCCGGTACGTAACCAGTACTTTGTTATGAGATTTGCACAATGCAAAATTCGTGTCCAGAACAACCTCAAATCCGAAGATTGTCCTGTCACCAGGTCGCCACGTGTAACCTCCCCCTCACTTGCCGACCTTAATGACAGTGAAAAATGAAACCGCGTGTACCTAATGGGAATTTTGGAAAAACAATCGTCACCGAAGTTAATCTGTCGGTGAAGAGGGAGGAAAGAGTTACATCTAAATGAAAGGAAATGTGCTAATGAAACTGATGGAAATTAATTTTGAAAAGGGGTAAAGTTAATAAAGAAGGTAAATGTGCAGCCGTTACGTTAACAATTAACTAGCGGTAATTAGGTATTTGAGATTTGGGGGAAATCACGGTCGCCAGTCCTAAGGACAATTACTATAGTAACTGAAAAAGAAAGGTTATTACACATATAATTAGCACTAGAAGCGTGGCAACTGAAGGCTGACACGCGTAGTGTGAAAACTGAAAGTTTGTCAGAAGTAATAAATTTCGCTACACCCTGACTTAATTTAGCAAAAGAATTAATAAAACCGGAAAATCGAAAGTTAATTTAGTGACTGAAGTTAATAGTGAGCTTTCTTTCTGAAGCACATCGAAATTCAGTAAAATACGGTTAGTCTTGGACTACCTCAACAATCATTTCAAAAGCTACTTGAATCTACGCAATTTAGAAAGAAGAGATTTAACTTTGAGCCTGAATTAAATGATTCTGAACAATTAACAATAGTAAAATTTAGTACGTACCAAGCTGAGCTGCAGTCACAGGTAAGCTAAAATATGCTAACAAAACTCGCACTCTTAATTTGTGCTTGTGTAATCTGAATATTGTAGCCAGCTAACTGAACTTTGAAATTGAAGCAGTGAAATAGAATTAGCTATATTACTTTAGTGCTGACGTTTAAATTTCAACGACACTCGGGTTCATTTCGGAAAAGGAAGGGACTCTGCTTGGTAATGCAATTGGGACAATGAGCAACAAACGTTCATGCTAAGTTGCTGTAATTATAGTGACGAAAATGGAACAAGATTAAAAGCTGAGGTCTGCCATACAGCTCTAAAACTTTACGTGCTTCCAGTCTTCCTTGTTGGTTGATTGAAGGTTTGAAGCCGTCGATCGAGGAGGTGGCGACAGTCACTCATTGTCGGCCGTCGCTGTTGCAGAAGCTGGATGTTGGCGCGCCTTCTTCTCGACACGGTCACCAGGCGAAACGGGCTCTTGATGTGCACTAGTTAATGTTTCCCGTCCGCGACACCATGTCGGAAACTATCATCGCAAGTCGAGCGCAATTACATGCTGCCAAACCCCGAAAGCGCGGCAACTCGCGGGAGCGTCACACAACACACCTGCTCCACTCGCTACTCCCGCCACACTCCTTCTGCTCAGCCCGCGCTCCACGCGGCAGAGTTAACACTACCAAAGATCCTACACACTTTGATTCTTCACACGACCTATCGACGTAATCGTTCGATAGCAGTTTTCCCTAGGCAAGACCCAGCGTAAAAATACAAATAATATTTACGAAACAAACCAATTATACATCGACATAAATGCATAAATATACAAATAGTAAAACAATTACAATATACAAAGAGACAGAAATGTCATATCTTGAGGTAACAAAGCAAGGAAAAAAAATAGTACAATAGATGGAAATAGGAGGATATGCATTTCCGGCGTTACACACCCACCCATACAAACTAAATATCATTCACCTTTCATCATCCTAAAAATAAAGTGTTCCAATTAAAGTCTATCATTCTACAGTTTAGTTAGGTGCTAATGTTGGTGATAATGTAAGACGGGGGTGGGGGGTAACAGATGGCAGGCTGGGAGACTACCTAACGTCTCATTGCCCTCAGGGGTAATAGTCTAAGAAAAACTGTGATCGCCTGCACTAGATGGTAACATCTCTTCGGTTGGGTGGTTGTCCACGAGATCCTTTGTGGTGGAGAGGGACGCTATGGGTTGTCTGTTCCAGTTCACCGACAAATGTAACGCTGAGTGACCCTGTTGGGTCCTAGTTAAAAACTCAGTCCGAGCAAGAGAACAGCAGACTGTCAGAGTAGGACTGTTTTCTATTCCCACCCTATGCGACCGTTCCTACAAAAAGCTATGTTCCTTACCGCGATTTCTGGGGAAACTATCCAGATCTGTTAGGTTGCCACTGCCTGGATGGTCCTAACCGCCAACTACCTCTCAGCAATGTATCCCTGCGTACCTGGAGCCCTCTTTCGATCCAAGAAGCATTTCTAGACGGTGATCGATATCTTGCCTCACCTAGAATTATTCTTTGAAAATTAACCTGGCCAATAGTTATTCCTGTACAGAGGTAATAATCGTAAGTAGTTTCCGTGTCAAGCTCCTCTCGGGGACACACGTAAAATCGGAAGCCAGTGTTTTCTATTTTAGTTTATAGCTTAACAATGAAATGTATTCAGTATTACATACTGCGGTTTTCGTCTTTTTGTATCCGTATCGGCGTTTCAAGTTGAGCTGTGTAGATGAAATTATGCTTTCGATATCACGTTTCGTTAGCTTTTGCGATTTTTGCTTTGTATATGTGTGTCGCTATCTTGCTGTTCGTACTGTCATCTGCATTTGGCTTTCGTGAATTGGTATCGGTCTTTTAACTTGAATTAAACGAGTCAAGCGGTGCTTTAGGTACCAGTCATAGTTGGTTCACACTGAATAAATTTTTATTTTTTATTTTATTTTCGTTTCTTTTTTCTTTGCACCTTTGAAACAAACTGTTGTAAGGCGTTTCTGCCGGCCGATGTGGGCGAGCGGTTCTAGGCGTTACAGTCTGGAGCCGCGCGACCGCTACGGTCGCAGGTTCGAATCCTGCCTCGGGCATGGATGTGTGTGATGTCCTTAGGCTAGTTAGGTTTAAGTAGTTCTAAGTTCTAGGGGACTGAGGACCACAGCAGTTAAGTCCCATAGTGCTCAGAGCCATTTGAACCATTTTTAAGGCGTTTCTCTCGTTCATTGGTTTTGTATTTAATTTTGCTGTTCTTATGTTACATTTTATTTTGTCCGTGCATAAAACTCTGAATTTCTTATATTTTTCCCAGTTAGCTTCAAAATTCATTATTAAGAATTTGCACGATTCAGCATTTGAAGTTAACATTTATGCGACATGGGAACGGGCAATGTCATTCGTCTCCATTCAGAAATAATGTTTGTCTTGCACTTTGGGGCTGCTATGACGTCATTCTAGTAATTATAATATCGAAGTCTCTGGTATATTCAGAACTGCTACTCTCCAGCTCTGCTCATAACCGAGACAGGTGGCGCAGTGGTTAGCACACTGGACTCGTATTCGCTCACGTCTGGCCCTCCTCATTTAGGTTTTCCGTGATTTCCCTAAATCGCTTCAGGCAAATGCCGGGATGGTTCCTTTGCAGGGGCACGGCCGACTTCCTTCCCCGTCCTGCCCTAATCCGATGAGACTCATGACCTCGTTGCTTGGTCCCCTCCCCCAAATCAACCAACCAACTCTACTCATAACTGTCTGAAAAGAGAATTCTTGGGATAACAGTTAAACCGCACAGAAGTAAACTCCTCACACAGAAATAATCACCTCGCTTACCATGGACGTATTACTGTTCATTTTTATGTAGCAATCCTTACAAGTCTTCAAAATAATATCTTTTCTTTCGACTCTTCAACGTAGCACACAGCTGCCAACGAAAAGGAATATTGCGTTTGGGCTAAATCACAACATCTGCCTCGGTAATTCACATCTTCCGGTAATATCACTTTCACTTGTGAATTTCAGGACCCTGTCCTACGATTGTGAGGAACTGTTTTTAAATCCTCGGTATCTAAGTGTGCAGCAAGTCCACGAAATGATTTGAAACTGAGTCTTTCAGCCAGTCTGGTCTCCTGTGAAAGCGATTCCGATTCTACTTTAATCCTAAAAATAAATATTCGCCGTGAAGTCCTGGAAAACTCTTTGATACTTAGACGAGTCTACACTGTCTAGAAGAAGTACTCCTCGACCATTAGAAAGTTTTCTCATCCATACTAGTCCTTTGTTAGCGATATTAGCCGAGTCTGCTAATGGTTGCTGACGAAGGAATAAACCTTCTGTGTGTAAAACAGATGAATTCTTTGTGTGGAAATCCACAGATCGGCTATCTCAAGTCATTGATAGAAAGGATATGTTCCTATCGTAGCGGTTTCTTCCATCATACTTCATGTGATTAAAACTACTAACGAAACTAAGCTAGAAGGGCGTGCTGAAAAGTAATGCCTCCGAATGTTTTATTTGAATGTTTGAAATCTTTTTAAATAAGCCAAACTCTATTAACAGTCTACATCTTTATTCTGTGTGTCCATGAATTTATTTCTAAAACATAGGTACCATGACGACGACCACATTCCTCCCAAAGAGGGGCCGTTTGTTGATACCGCGACAACTCTACTTGCACCACTTCATCACTATGAAAGTGAACTCGTCGAAGGCATTCTTTAATTTTTGGAAACAGACGAAAACCGGGTGGGGTCCAGTCGGGGTGGTATGGAGGATCAACGATAACATTGCACCCAAGGTGCCGGGTTCCTCCATATGTCACAGCGCTAGTGTGTGATCTGGCATTATCACGCTGAAGTAGAGAGTGCTGCATGTGTGGACGAAATCTTCGAATTCGAAACTGCATTACAGCACGCTGTTTCTCACCCATCGACATACACTGAGGAGACAAATGTCATGGGACACCTCCTAATATCGTGTCGGACCTCCTTTTGCCCAGCTTAGTGCAGCAACGTGACGTAGCATGGACTCAATATGTCGTTGGAAGTCGCCTGCAGAAGTTTGTAACGCCGGAAATGCATATCCTCCTATTTCGATCTATTGTACTATGACTTTTTTCGTTATTTTGCTACCTGAAGATATGCCATTTCGGTGTCTTTATATATTGTAATTGTTTTACAATTTGTATATATATATATGTCGATGTATAATTGCTTTCTTTTGTAAATTTTATTTGTATTTTTATGCTGGGTCTTGCCTAGGGAAAACTATGCTATCGAACGATTACATCGATACGTCGTGTGGAGAACCAAAGTGTTTAGGATCTCGGGTAGTGTTAACTCTGCCGCGTGGAGCGCGGGAAGAGCAGAGACTGGCTGGAGTGGGGCAGTGGAGCAGGTGTGTTGAGTGACGCTCCCGCGAGTTGCCGCGCTTTCGGGGTTTGGCAGCATGTAATTGCGCTCGAGTTGGTATGATAATTTCTGGCACGGTGTCGCAGACGGGAAACATTAGCTGGCGCACATCAATAGCCCGTTTCGCCTGGTGAACGTGTCGAGAAGAAGGCGCGCCAATATCCAGCTTCTGCAACAGCGACGGCCGGCATTAAGTGATTGTCGCCACCGCCTCGATCGACGACTTCAAACCTTCAATCAACGAATAAGAAAGACTGAAAGCACGTAAAGTTTTAGAACTGTATGGCAGCAGACCTCAGCTTTTCAAACTATTCAAACTGTTTGCATCAGTAAAATACAGCAACTAAGCATGAGCCTTTGTTGCTCATTGTCCCAATTGCATTACCAAGCAGGGTCCCTTCCTTTTCCGAAATGAACCCGAGTGTCGTTGAAATTCAAACGCCAGCATTAAAGTAATATCATTCCATTTCACTGCTTTAATTTCAAAGTTCAGTTAAGTATTCATAGCTGGCTACAATTACCAAACAGAACTTTATTTAGATTACACAACCACAAATTAAGATTGCGAGTTTTGTTACTATATTTTAGCTTACCTGTGACTGCAGCTCAGCTTGGTACCTACTAAATTTTACTATTGTTACTTGTTCAAAATCATTTAATTCAAGTTCAACGTTAAATCACTTATTTCTAAATTGCGTAGATTCAAGTTGCTTTTGAGATAATTGTTGAGGTAGCCCAAGACTAACCTTATTGTATTTAATTTCGTAGTGCTTCAGAAACAAAGTTCACTATTCATTTCAGTCACTAAATTAACTTTCAATTTTCCGGTTTTATTAATTATTTTGCCAAATTAAGTCAGAGTGTAGCGAAATTTATTACTTCTGACAAACATTCAGTTTTCACACAACACGTGTCAACCTTCAGTTGCCATGCTTTTAGTGCTAATTATATGTGCATTAACCTTTCTTTTTCAGGTATTATAGTAGTTGTCCATAGGACTGGTGACCGTAATTTTCCCCAAATCTCATATATCTAAGTAACGCCAGTTAATTGTTAACGTAACGACCGCACATTTACTTTCTTTATTAACTTTACCCTTTTTCAAAATTAATTTCCACCAATTTCATTTGCATTTTTCCTTTCATTTAGATGTAAGCCTTCCTCCCTCTTTACCGACAGATTAACTTCGGTGACGATTGATTTTCTCAAATTTCCATTAGGTACACGTGGTTTATTTTTTTCTGTCATTAAGATCGATGAGTGAGGGGGGAGGTTACAAGTTCTGAACCATGCTGCCTCTATAGCCGCCCACAATTGCGGAAGTGTTGCCGTTGCACGATTTTGTGCACGATCTTACCTCTCGATTATGACCCATAATGTTCGGTGCGTTTCATGTCGGACGATCTGGGTTGCCAGACCCTTCAACTCAAATTGTCCTGAATGTTCTTCTCACAGTTGTGGACAGGTGACGTGGCGCATTGCCATCCATAAAAATTTAGTCGTTGTATGTGAACATCAAGTTTATGAATTGCAGAAAATGGTCTCTAAGTAGCCGAACATAACTATTTCCGGTGAATGGACGGCTCAGTTCGACCCACACCATTAGGGAGCCACCAGAAGCTCGCACAGTGCCTCGCCGACAACGTGGGCCATGACTTCGTGAGGTCTGTGCCACGCTCGAATCCTAACATCTGCTCTCACCAGCTGAAATCGTGATTGATTAGGCCACGGTTTTCCAGTCGCCTAGGGTCCAACCGATATCGTCCCGAGCGCAGGAGAGGCGATGCAAGCGATGTCGTGCTGTTAGCAAAGGCACTCGCGTCAATATTCATGTGGTGGATGGGTGCCAGGAGGTGCCGTATTAAAACTCGACTACAGAGCTTCGTTCACCTCAGTCCGCGTCACAGGCCCCCCATTGCTCAAGAAGTACCCCCAGCGGCCTGTGCAAAGCAATGCTGTGTCATGCCGGCGTTGTTCGCCAGCTGTAGAGTTCCGACTACGTCAGGATGGCCGCGCCAGCCGCCGACTCAGCGGCCACCGTCCCCGTTGACTCCGCGCTGCTCCGCCGGGAGCCGTACGCTGGCCACGCTGCTGCTTCTTCCTCGGCTGCCGTAGCTGGGAACGCGGCGGCAACGATCGCCCCGTTCCGGCGTCCGAACATGCGGCCCTCACCTTGTAAGTCTCCGGCGTGTGTCTGGAGACGAGACGACTGCCTGCGGTAATGACCCGAAGACTGGCCCACCCCGGCTGGCTGCGGACCCCGCGTCAGCCACAGAGGGTCGGACCAACGACACGCCATTGACTGGGACGCTGTCGCCCCATCTGTTGCCGTGTGTCGTCGGTAGGGTGACATACCCCAACGTCTAGGAGATCTACCACACTTGAAGGAATCTCGTTAGAAAACAACACCTATTTATACTCTGCTGCGCACCTCTGTTCTGCTAATGCATCGCTCCGAGTCAAGTACGCCCCAAACCCCGAGTGCGCCAGTGGGCCCTTTCTGCCTATATCTTGCGACATGAGAACCTCTGCATTTACGTTTTTTAGCGGTTCGATGGCCCTTGTGGCCTCCATTCCACTTCGTAACCGCTGGTCAGCGTAACTTACGAGGTGCATTCAAGTTCTAAGGCCTCCGATTTTTTTTTCTCCGAATTGGAAAGGGATAGAAACATGCGCATTGTTTTAAAATGAGGTCGCGTTCATTGTCAATACGTCCCAGAGATGGCAGCACCGTACGGCAGATGGAATTTTACCGCCAGCGGCGAGAATGAGAACTGTTTTAAATACTTAAAATGGCGACATTTTCCTTACTTGAACAGCGTGCAATCATTCGTTTTCTGAATTTGCGTGGTGTGAAACCAACTGAAATTCATCGACAGTTGGAGGAGGCATGTGGTGATGGAGTTATGGATGTGTTGAAAGTGCGTTCGTGGGTGCGACAGTTTAATGAAGACAGAACATCGTGTGACAACAAACCGAAACAACCTCGGGCTCGCACAAGCCGGTCTGACGACACGATCCAGAAAGTGGAGAGAATTGTTTTGGGGGATCGCCGAATGACTGTTGAAGAGATCACCTCCAGATGGCATTTTTGTGGGTTCTGTGCACACAATCCTGCATGACGACCTGAAAATGCGAAAAGTGTCATCCAGGTGGGTGCCACGAATGCTGACGGACGAACACATGGCTGCCCGTGTGACATGTTGCCAAGCAATGTTGACGCGCAACGACAGCATGAATGGGACTTTCTTTTCGTAGGTTGTGACAATGGATGAGACGTGGATGCCATTTTTCAATCCAGAAACAAAGCGCCAGTCAGCTCAATGGAAGCACACAGATTCACTGCCACCAAAAAAATTTCGGGTAACCGCCAGTGCTGAAAAAATGATGGTGTCCATGTTCTGGGACAGCGAGGGCGTAATCCTTACCCATTGCGTTCCAAAGGGCACTACGGTAACAGGTGCATCCTACGAAAATGTTTTGAAGAACAAATTCCTTCCTGCACTGCAACAAAAACGTCCGGGAAGGGCTGCGCGTGTGCTGTTTCACCAAGACAACGCACCCGCACATCGAGCTAAGGTTACGCAACAGTTTGTTCGTGATAACAACTTTGAAGTGATTCCTCATGCTCCCTACTCACCTGACCTGGCTCCTAGTGACTTTTGGCTTTTTCCAACAATGAAAGACACTCTCCGTGGCCACACATTCACCAGCCGTGCTACTATTGCCTCAGCGATTTTCCAGTGGTCAAAACAGACTCCTAAAGAAGCCTTCGCCACTGCCATGGAATCATGGCGTCAGCGTTGTGAAAAATGTGTATGTCTGTAGGGCGATTACGTCGAGAAGTAACGCCAGTTTTATCGATTTCGGATGAGTAGTTAATTAGAAAAAAAGATCGGAGGCCTTGAATGCACATCGTACTGCAACCCAGCCCACACCTCGCTGTAACTTGTGCTCAGAATATCGCACAAAACTAACTTCCCCTATCCTGTCCGCTACAGTCTGCTGCCATAGCCGACAGTAGTCCTAATACATCCCTCATCGATTTTTGCGGTTAGTTCACTCAGTGTTGCTGTCTGTTAGCACTACGCTAACGCCGCTGTTCTCGGTCGTGAAGTGAAAGCCGTCGGTGACTACATTGTTCGGGGTGAGATATAATGCCTGAAATGTGGTATTCTCAACACACTGTTGACATTCTGGTTGTCGGAATACTGTATTCCCTAACGATTTCCGGAATGGAACGTCGCATCCATCTGGCTACAACTACCACTCCACGTTCAGAATCTATTAATTCCCATTGTGCGGCCATAATCACGCTGGACGCCTTTTTACATGACTCACCTGAGTACAAATGACAGCTCCACTAATGCAATGCTCTTCTATATCTTGTGAACGTGATACGACCCATGTCTTTATTTGTGCATGTCGCTATCCTAGACCTTCGTCACCTTAGTGTAATTAGGTTACACACCACCATATTACACGCTACAATTCTGAGCCGTCTAGCGGCAGGAGGCTGTAAATATGTAGACACGAAGTATAAAGATGTAAAACGTTAATAACGTTAGTTTTCTTTCAAAAGCTTGAAATGTTTTCTCATAAGTAATTCGGAGGTAATACTTTTAAGAACGCCCTAGTATTTACACTACCGGAAACTAAAATTTCTACACGGAGAAGAAATGCAGATGATAAACGGGTATTCATTGGACAAATATATTATACTAGAACTGACATGTGATTACATTTTCACGAAATTTGGGTGCATAGGTCCTAAGAAATCAGTACCCAGAACAACCACCTCTGGCCGTAATAACGGCCTTGATACGCCTGGGTATTGAGTCAAACAGAGCTCGGATGGCGTGTACAGGTATATCTGCCAATGCAGCTTCAACACGATACCACAGTTCATCATGAGAGTGACTGGAGTATTGTGACGAGCCAGTTGCTCGGCCACCCATGACCAGACGTTTTCAATTGGTGAGAGATCTGGAGAATGTGCTAGCCATGGCAGCAGTCGAACATTTTCTGTATCCAGAAAGGCCCATACAGGACCTGCAACATGCGGTCGTGCATTATCCTGCTGAAATGCAGGATTTCGCAGGGATATAATGAAGGGTAGAGCCACGGGTCGTAACACGTCTGAAATGTAACGTCCACTTTTCAAATTGCCGTCAATGCGAACAAGAGGTGACGGAGACGTGTAACCAATGGCACTCCACACCATCACAACGGGTGATATGCCAGTATGGCGATGACGAATACACTCTTCCAATATGCGTTCACCGCGATGTCGCCAAACACGGATGCGACCATCATGATGCTGTAAACAGAACCTGGATTCATCCGAAAAAAATGACGTTTTGCCATTCGTGCACCCAGGTTCGTCGTTGAGTACACCATCGCAGGCGCTCCTGTCTGTGATGCGGCGTCAAGGGTAACAGCAGCCATGGTCTCCGAGCTCATAGTCCATTCTGCAGAAAAACGTCGTCAAACTGTTCGTGCAGATTGTTATTGACTTGCAAACGTCCCCATATGTTGACTCAGGGATCGAGACGTGGCTGCACGATCCGTTACAGCCATGCGGATAAGATGCTTGTCATCTCAACTGCTAGTGATGTGAGGCCTTTGAAATCCAGCACGGAGTTCCGTATTACCCTTCTGAACCCACCGATTCCATATTCTGCTAGCAGTCATTGGATCTCGACCAACGCGAGCAGCAATGTCGCGATACGATAAACTGCAATCGCGATAGGCTATACAATCCGACCTTTATCAAAGTCGGAAACGTGATGCTACGCATTTCTCCTCCTTACAGGAGGTATCACAACAACGTTTCACCAGTCAACGCCGGTCAACTGCTGTTTGTGTATGAGAAATCGGTTGGAAACTTTCCTCATGTCAGCACGCCGTAGATGTCGCCACCGGCGCCAACCTTGTGCGAATTCTCTGAAAAGCTAATCATTTGCATATCACAGCATCCTCTTCCTGCTGGTTAAATTTCGCGTCTGTAGCACGTCATCTTTGTTTTGTAGCAAATTTAATGGCCAGTAGTGTATTTTTGTGAGCGCCATTTATAATTTTAAGTTCCTTGTGATACGCGGGATATGTTGTCCAACAGATGAGGAGAAATAGCGACATTAGACATCAAACAGGATGATCCTCAGTGATAGACTATTATGTTTCCACATATTACATAAATGAAAATTTTAGTTACTGTATGAACAACGAGTAAGAGCAAGCTCGCTCTTTCATTGTTTTATCATAAAGTACGGCGTACATAACAGATTATTCACTCAGACTGCTTCTAATGTAATCCGTAATGGGTGCAACACTTCCACTCTAGCAGCCTACCACGTCAGTCGAAATGGCGTTACATTTTACGGCCTGCGTAGAGCTGCGTAGCAGCAGCGCTAAAATCATTTACGCCTTATGAATCGCGAAAGAGCGACTGCAGTAAAAAGCCCGTGGTCGTTAATTTTAATAACGCCGCTCTGCCGGCGTCACCGCAGCGGCCCGAAAAAGAAAGAAGTGGCGTGGAGTTAATTTGAAGCCACTGCGCTTGATTAGGGAGCAAGAAGGCATCCGCGGTCACCTGCTTTCATAAAGAGAATCCACCGAGCTGCTCAGTGAGGTCACGGTTAATTAGAAAAATTGTCGCACACCAAACCGCAAAGCAGCTTCTGAGATCTTGGATATCCATGCTCCCAGAAACTGCATGTGCTTCTTGCTCATTATGGAGCAAAAGCAATGTAGGGTGTATTATGGGCGCAGAAAAGAGATATGGGAAACTTTCTAACGGACAGCTTACGGATAAGTAGAAATTACACTGATCGCTGTTCAAATTGCAACGCCACCGTCTCTTAAGTAAGATCGTGGCCAGATGTATCAGTAGAAAAATGTACTTGACAACAAACTAATTCCTATACATACGTCATGTATAAAGAAAAGAAAACTACAATTACAGATAATGAAACTTCCTGGCAGATTAAAACTGTGTGCCGGACCGAGACTCGAACTCGGGACCTTTGCCTTTCGCGGGCAAGTGCTCTACCAACTGAGCTATCCAAGCACGACTCACGCCCCTTCCTCACAGCTTTACTTCTGCCAGGAAGTTTCATATCAGCGCACACTCCGCTGCAGAGTGAAAATCTCATTCTGGAAACATCCCCCAGGCTGTGGCTAAGCCATGTCTCCGGAATATCCTTTCTTTCAGGAGTGCTAGTTCTGCATGGTACGCAGGAGAGCTTTTGTTAAGTTTGGAAGGTAGGAGACGAGGTACTGGCAGAAGTAAAGCTGTGAGGACGGAGCGTGGGTCGTGCTTGGGTAGCTCAGTTGGTAGAGCACTTGCCCGTGAAAGGCAAAGGTCCCGAGTTCGAGGCTCGGTTCGGCACACAGTTTTAATCTGCCAGGAAGTTTCATATCAGCGCACACTCCGTTGCAGAGTGAAAATCTCATTCTGATTATAGATAAAAATACGTCCAGTCACAACCTGTGACGACCATCACTTGGCATCTCCGAAGCATACTTGAAGCAACGTTTTCCGCGTATTTACGTGGAAGAGACCTCCAAATGTATCGCATCTGCGTTGACAGCTGTTTCAAAGTGAAGACGTTTGTTGTTGCAACTTAGTTTTGATGTAAGATCATACACGTTCAATAGTATTAGCGTCAGACGACTGGGAGTTGCAATCCGGAATCTGCACACCTTTCCCCGTTTTCCAGTCGCTCCAAAGCCTGCTACGGTACTTCGGATGATTTGTAACACCGAAAATACAGATAAAATACCTTTGCACCATGCAAAAATTTTTGCCGTTTAATATCCGTTGATATCTTCCACTGCGTAGCTAATTGTGACACTGTAAGCTTTGTTACAGAAATAATATTTAATATGTAATGGATGTAATAGTGTATTTATTTCTGACTGTATATAACTGATTGTAATTTTAATGTAAATACTGTTTGGATAACAGACAAGGGAAATTTATTTTAATGTATCGACAGCAGTAGCTGTTCCGTTGTTTATCTATGGGTATGGAGAGCTTGTCGCGCCTCGAGCAGAGGGCAAGCAGAGCAGCTTGAGAGCTGAAAAAGTGCGGAAGTGTTTTGTTAGCCCGCGAGTATTGAGAGGAGGACATGAGTGGACAGGTGGAGGAAGCTGCAATTCTAACTGTTGCCTGCCCCATAATTATCCGTGGCTCTGTAGAATACTCGCGGCACTCAGTCAGCAGCAGCAATAGTAGCAGCTCATCATTGTTGTCGCCTACATTCTTCGTCGTCCGGCCAGCTACAACATCGCAAGACCGTTGAATGACAAAATATAAGTAATATTGTACAGGCATTCCCCCGTGGTGTTCCTTTCACAATTTTCGACTAACTGTCATGAATAATAAGCTGCAATAGTTAAAATTTGAAGGGCAGCTGTGTTGTCATTGGCCTCAGACACTAACACCAAGCATGGTCCGTTTCCTTTCCACGTAGTCACCAGGTGTCGCAAAAATATGCAACCTGATTAACTACTTACTGCCGGTTTTGTTTGTCTGCTAATGACAAGTTTCAGGCTAAATTATTCTGCCTCAGTAACTGTTCATCCTTGTATTCCATAACAGAGCTTAACTATTGTCCATTTTCGAGTATTACTTTCACTAACTGAAACTAACGTAAAATTTCGCTGGCAAAACTGATAACTAAAGATACAGTACAAACTAAGAGTGCGTAGTTTCATTTAATATGTATTTAGCTCAGCGACTGATTTCTGCTGCATGGTATGTGTTTATTGTTCTTATATTAAAAGTAAAATCAGCTGCTCATTGTTTAGAGGGCATTCAATTCGGTCTTTCAGTAATCAAGAGTAAATTGCTTGCCGGATTGTAAATTTTCCATTATGTCTGATTCATTTATTTTCTCGCGAACTGTTGTGTTGAGGAAAAGCGTGACAACCTTATGTTGACACGCCAGAGTTTATTTGCTTATTTTGCTTTACCATTATCTTTCTTAGGATTTTCGATATTCTTTGCTCTAGTAGATGACGACCGTTAAATTATCCAAATATTGCTTGGTACCTTTGCCGCCTGTGTGGTTCGTGAGCGACTGCACTATATTCCAACCGTTCCAGAATTATCGTCAGTATTTGTATTAGCTTTAGAATAGATTCTTCCTTCAGAAGGGTCTGTTGTACCCTTTGCTCCTACTAACCGGTTTTATTTTCCCTCGGTAAAGATAGCCTTACGCACCGTAAAATTTCACTAGCCATACGCGATCACAGTCAATTGTATCGCAATCCAGTAGGCCGATTAGGAATGGGGAGGTTACACATTGTTCTCCTGCAGTGTCCAGTCTTCATTTTCGTTGATGACCATATGTTTGAGCCGGCCGGAGTGGCCGTGCGGTTCTAGGCGCTACAGCTGGAACCGAGCGACCGCTACGGTCGCAGGTTCGAATCCTGCCTCGGTCATGGATTTGTGTGACGTCCTTATGTTAGTTAGGTTTAATTAGTTCTAAGTTCTAGGCGACTGATGACCTCAGAAGTTAAGTCGCATAGTGCTCAGAACCATTTGAACCAAATGTTTGACAGGTAGCGTCAAACATCTTTGATAAACGAGTCGCGTAAGCTGCATTCATGTCTCTTCTGTGTATCTCAGTTAAGAGTTAAAAGGAAAACTAATGCTTTACGGACACTGAGTGAAGGACAAAGGTTCCCTTTGTTGGGTTATGAAAGAAGTAAAGAGGTAACATTTACCATCTGTGTGTAATACCGACAAAACATGTAAACTGCTTGTAAACAGCATTTACAAACGACTTATTGGTGTTAAGTGTACCACATGCTTGAATGTGAAAATGAACAGAATTTCAGCACAGCCAAAAAAGTTGTTGTGAAGCTATGTCTATTACACAATACACTGATCAGCCAGAACATTATGACTTCCGACATGCTATGGATATAAATTCGTGCAGGCGATAGCAGCGTCACCTGGCGACGAATGACCGCTGGTCAAAGCCACGCACGGTAGATGTAGAACGAGCGAGCGTGCTGTCCGTGTATAGAGTAGGGAAGGCGTGCCAAAAAGTGCCATCTATCTGAGTTTGACCGAGGGCAGGTTGTGATGATCCGGAGGCTCGGCAAGAGCATTTCGGCCACTGGACGACTCGTCGGTGTTCGAGGACTGCTGTGGTAAGCGTCTTCAACGTCGTGGCGAAACCAAGGCGCAACCAAGTCCAGACATTGTGGAGTTGGGCGGACACCCTTCACTACGAGGTGCATTCAAGTTCTAAGGCCTCAGATTTTTTTTCTAATTAACTACTCACCCGAAATCGATGAAACTCGCGTTACTTCTCGACGTAATCAACCCTGCAGACGTACACATTTTTCACAACGCTGACGCTATGATTCCATAGCAGCGGCGAAGGCTTCTTTAGGAGTCTGTTTTGACCACTGGAAAATCGTTGAGGCAATAGCAGCACGGCTGGTGAATGTGCGGCCACGGAGAGTGTCTTTCATTGTTGGAAAAAGCCAAACGTCACTAGGAGCCAGGTCAGGTGAGTAGGGAGCATGAGGAATCACTTCGAAGTAGTTATCACGAAGAAACTGTTGCGTAACGTTAGCTCGATGTGCAGGTGCGTTGTCTTGGTGAAACAGCACACGCGCAGCCCTTCCCGGACGTTTTTGTTGCAGTGCAGGAAGGAATTTGTTCTTCAAAACATTTTCGTAGGATGCACCTGTTACCGTAGTGCCCTTTGGAACGCAATGGGTAAGGATTACGCCCTCGCTGTCCCAGAACATGGACACCATCATTTTTTCAGCACTGGCGGTTACTCGAAATTTTTTTGGTGGCAGTGAATCTGTGTGCTTCCATTGAGCTGACTGGCGCTTTGTTTCTGGATTGAAAAATGGCATCCACGTCTCATCCATTGTCACAACCGACGAAAAGAAAGTCCCATTCACGCTGTCGTTTCGCGTCAACATTGCTTGGCAACATGTCACACGGGCAGCCATGTGGTCGTCCGTCAGCATTCGTGACACTTTTCGCATTTTCAGGTCGTCATGCAGGATTGTGTGCCAGAAGATATGGTCCCAGCTCTCTCCAGCAAACGACCAAGGCCTCATTGCTTCCACGCCACTACGCATCGCTGCTGTTATCCGTGCCAAAGGTAGACATATTAGCTATTATGTAGGTGGTCGTAATGTTCCGGCAGATCAGTATATACACTGCAAACAGTTTCCTTCGCAGTTTTCACTCGCAAACGGGTTTACACGAACCTGCGGTCACTGACCGCAGAAATTCCTGTCGGGTTGCTCATTTACAAGGCGTGGGACTCGTGTCCGATGACTCTAGCTTAGAAATTTTCTAAGACAGCGTTCTTGCATCGTTTCAATTGGCCTGCCAGTGGTAAACAATTCTTTGTAGACATGATGGACGGTGATTGTTGATACAACAACAAATGGAACCATTTCCTTCCTGGTGTGACCTTGGGCGTCTCCTTACAAGTTAGCCCCGTTCCACCATTTTCAGACGTCTGGACGTACATTCTACCTTACGGCATTGATAACAATCAAGCAACTACCACACACACACACACACACACACACACACACACACACACACACACACACACCGCTTTCACTACCATGGCTGATGTCAGTGGTTGTGGAGGGTCACATCACAGTGTGGTACCGGTTTTACGCCTTCAAGAGTACTGGATAGTGATGAGTGTGCTCTTTTAAGGGCTCCCTAATATTTTTGCTTTAAGCTTTTGTTAATTATATTCCTCTAGGAAATTTAAACACAGGGAGGATAAAGTAACACAACATACAAGGGTTGTTCGGAAAGTAAGGAACGATCGGTCGCGAAATGGCACCCACAGTGAAAATCAAAACTGTTTTCTTTGCACATTTAGCTACACCTTCCAGGTACTTCTAAACATAGTTGCCGCTCCAACTTGGACATTTGTCGGAGCGTTATGCCAAATTTCCAACACCATCATGATAAGAGGCAGCCGCCCGTGCTTTCCAATAATTCTCTACGCTAGTCTGTAGGCCGTAGCCAGCGTTTCATGTGAACAGAGATGATACTCAGGACGAGCCAATTCGGGCTGTGTTGTGGGTGATCGAACAATTCTCATCAAACAGGCTGCATAAGCGTCTTAAATGCCCCTGCAGAGTGTGGCTGAGAATTGCCGTGAAGAAAGAAGTGCGTGGCAGTTGTGTTAGGTGGGCTGCATTCTTTAAGGCGATGTCTCTCAGCGGGCTGTCCTAGTTGGTGGGTGACATTTTTGTTCTAGGCACGTTTACACGTTTACTCGCTCACAGTGCCTCACAACTGAAAAGAGCGTCTTGATGCGATCGACGGTCATACTAGAGACACTGCCCAACACATCTGTGAAAAGGCTCGTCGGATTTTCACAGTGGTTTCCATTTCACGTCCGATCGCACCTCACTTCCCGAATAGACCTCGTACTAACTACTAGGTGGAAATGAATGAGAGGTCGCGTACAGAAAGGCGGACGTCACAGCGCATGACGTCAGTGTAGCTACAGCTCCAAATGGGGCCGGCCACGCAACATGACGCAGGGAATAGACAGTGTTTGTCAATTAGCGAGCAGTTACAATGCACTCAAGACATGCTCTGCGCTATGACATGGCCCGCAGACAAAATGTCGATGTCAAACGCGATATAATCTGGAAACTGGAAGAAGTGTGACGAGTGTACTCCAGGAGTTTGGTATTGCTCACAGCATTTTTCCACTTGTATTGGGTGCATTGCGAGCCACACGTACTGCTGCCCTAAGGAGAGGAAGTTGTGTACCGCGATCAAATACAGCGACTGATGACTGCTATATTGTGCAACAATCTGAAATTTACGCACGTCGAACAGCGGGTGGAAATGCAACCACGGATAACAAGGGTGCGAGGTGCGCAGTTGCACCCTCCACAGTATGCGAGTGGTATCTTTGCCAAACTGCCGGCATGTTGTGTTTGGCTGACACGCGCTCAGCGCCGGCACAGTTTGTGACGGTACCGAGAGCATAAGGACTGTATCAACGAGGATTGGGGTAGCGTGTTCTTCTCGGATAAGAGATTCAATTCGAGTAGTCATTATGGACGTTTCCTCATGTGGCGAGAGGCGCGAACACGTAATGTACCCAGGAACATCACGAAAATTGTCGAGCATGATCGTTTCGTGGTCCAGGTGCTATGGTGAGCGGAGGCTTAATGTTGCACGGGCGTACTGACCTCCATAACATTGAACACGGTACACGCCAGTGGCATTCCGACACTGCAGTCCTTTTCTATGTGTGTCTTGTCAGGGTTCCATTCGGTCCTGACTTCTATTTATTGAGGACATTGCTCCATCTCATAGAGCAGCTCAGGAAGAGGAGCTCCTGTAACTACAGGACATTCAACGAATGGACTGCCCTGGCCGTTCCTCCGGTTTAAATCCTATCGATGACGGGTTGGATGCGTTGGGGAGACGCATTGCAGCGCGACCACATACATCTACATTTATATTCCGCAAGCCACCCAACGGTGTGTGGTGGAGGACACTTTACGTACCACTGTCATTACCTCCATTTCCTGTTCCAGTCGCGTATGGTTCGCGTGAAGTACGACTGCCGGAAAGTCTCCTTACGCGGTCGAATCTCTCTAATTTTACATTCGTGATCACCTCTGGAGGTATAAGCAGGGGGAAGCAATATATTCGATACCTCATCCAGAAACGCACCCTCTCGAAACCTGGACAGCAAGCTACACCGCGATGCAGAGCGCCTCTCTTGCAGAGTCTGCCACTTGAGTTGGCTAAACATCTCCGTAACGCTATCACGCTTACCAAATAACCCTGTGACGAACCGCGCCGCTCTTCTTTGGATCTTCTCTATCTCCTCTGTCAACCCGACCTGGTACGGATCCCATACCGATGAGCATACTCAAGTACAGGTCGAACGAGTGTTTTCTAAGCCACCTCCTTTGTTGATAGACTACATTTTCTAAGGACTCTCCCAATGAATCTGAACCTGGCACCCGCCTTACCAGCAATTAATTTTGTATGATCATTCCACTTTACATCGTTCCGTACGCATATTCCCTGATATTTTACAGAAGTAACTGATACCAGTGTTTGTTCCACTATCGTATAATCATACAGTAAAGGATCCTTCTTTCCATGTATTCGCAATACATTACATTTGTCTATGTTAGGGTCAGTTGCCACTCCCTGCACCAAGTGCCTATCCGCTGCTGATCTTCCTGCATTTCGCTGCAATTTTCTAATGCTGCAACTCTCTGTATACTACAGCATCATCCGCGAAAAGCCGCATGGAACATGCGACACTATCTACTAGGTCATTTATATATATTGTGAAAAGCAATGGTCCCATAGCAATAGCCTCCTGTGGCACGCCAGAGTTTACTATAACGTCTGTAGACGTCTCTCCATTGAGAGCAACATGCTGTGTTCTGTTTGCTAAAAACTCTTCAATCCAGCCACACAGCTGGTCTGATATTCCGTAGGCTCTTACTTTGTTTATCAGGCGACAGTGCGGAACTGTATCGAACGCCTTCCGAAAGTCAAGGAAAATGACATGTACTTGGGAGCCTGTATCTGATATTTTCTTGGTCTAATGAACACATAAAGCGAGTTGGGTCTCACACGATCGCTGTTTCCGGTATCCATGTTGATTCCTACAGAGTAGATTCTGGGTTACCAGAAATGACGTGATACGCGCCAGAAGACATGTTCTAAAATTCTACAACAGATCGATGTCAGAGATATAGGCCTATAGTTTTGCGCATCTGCTCGACGGCTCTTCTTGAAAACTGGAACTACCTGTGCTCTTTTCCAGTCATTTGGAACCTTCCCTTCCTATAGAGACTTGCGGTACACGGCTGTTATAAGAGGGTCAAGTTCTTTCGCGTACTCTGTGTAGAATCGAATTGGTATCCCGCCAGGTCCAGTGAGTGATTTCAGTTGCTTTTCTATTTTTTGGACACTTATTTCGATATCAGCCATTTTTTCGTTTGAGGGAGGATTTAGAGAAGGAACTGCAGTGCGGTCTTTCTCTGTGAAACAGCTCTGGAAAAAGGTGTTTAGTACGCCGTCGACCATCCAGAACTTGTCGGAGGACTGGAACAGCCTACCATAAGAGCTCTCCATCTCCAAACCAGCATCGGGGCACGTTGCAGAACATGTATTGCTGTCCGCAGTTATCAGATACCCTAATAAGAACCATGTCCCGCCTTTTGTAATCTCCAAGGGGTCATAATAACTCTCTGCGACTTCATTGTAATGATTGTCTCGTAATATAAATATCATTGCTGCTTGTCTCACTGCGTATTTCCTTTAGTTATCCTCTGCGCTGTACTGTAGCAGTTCTTTCATTGTACGTCAAGTCACATCGAGCTTTATTACTCGGCAGTGGCGCATCATGTGATAGTCACTTCCGTCCTTTGTAATGTGGTTATAATTTCGCATCTTACAACCACTCATCCACATACTTTACCGTGATCCACAAACGCAATTAGGTATCAGGTGATAGGCTGTACGTCGTATATACGAATATATAAAGGCAACTGACATTGTCACCTACGTCTTGTAACTAATTGATAACGCTTATTGCATGAAAGGTGACGGAGTGTCTTTATTATAAAAAACGGAGTAATGAATGATTGCCCATTCTAGTAGAGGTTGTAACGGCAGTGGAGATGAAACGGCAGGCAGAACTCAAGCTCTGGGTGGAAGACCAGCACAGGTGTTGGTCCTGATTAAACACAGGAAGCAGCTAGACAGACGTCGTGGCACCTGAGCTCTGGAGCGCAATAGGATGACGGCCGGCCGCTATTGTAGTAGGGGCCGGAAGGATAACCGGATAATACTTCCGAACGCTGAAAATCATGGACGCAGGTGAGAGGAACGAAGAAGCAGGACCTCGAAAACCACGTAGGCTGGGTTATCTCCAAAGATTTTTACTCAGGAGAGTACCATTGTACGAGTTTAGGTTTTTCCTCGCAAACTTTCGGCACTGGACGACAAAAGACTAAAATATTGGTGATCGGCGTTCGGAAGAATCTGTAGAGTTGGAGAATATTCCGTGGTTTCGGGAATATGATTAGTTTTCGGAATTACGATGGTGGGGAGTCAAGCCTTGCTGGGAAGCCAGTGCTGGAGAGACGTGGTCTTCCATTGTGAGCTCCCGTGTGTGACGGTCGCTCGATATCAGCTTTGTTGATACAGACGGACTTGCTACATTTGCTCTCAGTAGAGCTTATACTTAGACCAGTTAGAAATTGTACTGTTGTGAACCTATACGATTCTGGACTTCACCTCCTGGTTGGAAGTCGTCTTTGAGTACGCAGCGTTCAGTAATTGAGAGCACTTTTTCTGCCTATACATACGTTGAGACGTTATCTGAACTCCCTCCTTGTGGTTGGGAGTTTGCGTTTCTCGTCTGTAAAACACAGAGAGGAGAAGACAGTATTATATTAGTCAGAAGATCACCTTCTGCCTTCCTAGTGTTTGAAAGAGTTTATTTGTGGCTGGAGTTCTTTCATCGTCGCAGATGAGTACGAGAACCATCGTTTCGACGCACCGGACGCAGTACATACGGTGATACCGCAAATTGCTTCGGCTTATTAGGGCAATAAAAGCTAAACAGCTGTGATCACCTTACTTTATTTCCACTGAGGTTCCACACCATCGCAGATCACCTTTGAAAGTAGCGTCTTCTAGTGTTTGGTACGTAGACGATATCAGTCATTCCGTGTTATTGATATTAGACCGCGCAGTCATAATAAGGCGCAGGGTTGGACAATTGATCAGTAATTTTACTTAGAAAATGTAAACTTTGTTATATAAAGGGTTTCTTTTTAATCTACAATAAATATATAAGCAGAAACAACGTTGGCCTTTAGTAGGATTAGTTGCCTTCTTCATTCATTTAAGTTTAGATTGTAATTTATAGAATTAGGAGATCCTAAGATCTGCTTCAGGGGGTAGTCAGACAGGGCCATATCTTAGTTTTAGAGTTTATTATTTTCCGTTGCGCAGATTCATTTTACACCCGCCAGGAGTAGCATCTTGGACCTCAACCATGTGGGGCACGAATTTCACTGCAGTGGACATCTTCTCACGTGGTGATTTCAATCAGTCATA
The DNA here is from genome assembly GCF_023864275.1 of Schistocerca cancellata. Lineage (NCBI taxonomy): Eukaryota > Metazoa > Arthropoda > Insecta > Orthoptera > Acrididae > Schistocerca > Schistocerca cancellata. The sequence continues at coordinate 1,157,274,769 of NC_064626.1, forward strand.
AGGCTGCAGACGCGTGCAGGGTACAATGCTTGTAGCGAGTGCCCACTCGCAGAGGACTGCGTACACTTGAAGCGTTAGAACTGATATAGAACGCCACCGAAGCTAGCATTAAGAGCCGTGCACTGTTGTAGACGCTATGCATCACAGGGTTAGATTCTGCACACCAGTGTAATCTTTTGTTACCTATTTGTAAGTAACGACGAGTTTCTGGCACGACAAATTGAGGAACAGGATCCCTAAAGACGTGCGCTACGTCTGCAGGGCTCCAGCCAGGAGACGCGCAACTGCAGGGAGGCGCGCCGCGCCGGTCGCCTTCCGCTGCTCTACGTGTGGAAGCAGCGGCGCCAGCGGCTCCCGCGCGTGCGCTCTGCCGACGTCAGGGTGGAGGTCTCCGCAGAGACGGGGGCAGCGCCCAGGCTAGCCTTCCTGCACCTCAGCCTGCGCGAGGCGCAGGACGTGCTCGCCCACCCGAGCAAGGTGCCCGCCCCTGCTGTGCCACTTGGGTCCACTTGGTTTACATTTATCTCAGACCGAACCGTCTCATGTTAATATTCACGTTACTGCTGTTCTGCATCTCTATGTGCAATCTGCAGATCGTAATGTCTACTTCTCGATATCACATTTATTGCAGGTTCAGTGAGCGTTTAAAACAAAACGCAGCTAGTCCTGACAAAGATAAATTTTTACGCTTTTTAATTACTGATACACAATTTGTCCCAGTTCCGTTAGGAACGCTTCAGTGAAATTCCAAACTGTAATGCTATCTGGTGGCGAGATGCGGCGTTACCATCAATGAAGTTTCAAAAACAGCTGTGTAAAAAGTAAAAGCTCTAGCACTGTGAATATAACAGTACGTGTTTTCCACTCGTAGGAAAATGTTAGTGGAGTAGTGACACGTCAGCTCTTTGGTGGGCGAGAATTCGTCAAATTCTGGCCGAATACCGAGAGGCAGGTTCCTGGATGCTCCTCCATGATGACACCCCAGCCCACAAAGCTAAGACTGTGCATCAGTTTTTGGGCAGCGTATGGGTCACAGTGCTGTATCACCCGCCATATTTTCCCAACTTGGTTCCAGCCGACTTCTGGTTGTTTCCCAAATTAAAGCCACCCGTGTGGCCGAGTGGTTCTAGGCGCTTCAGTCTGGAACTGCGCAACCGCTACGGTCGCAGGTTCGAATCCTGCCTCGGGCATGGATGTGTGTGATGTCCTTAGGTTAGTTAGGTTTAAGTAGTTCTAAGTTCTAGGGGACTGATGACCTCAGATGCTAAGTCCCATAGTGCTCAGAGCCATTTGAACCATTTGAACCCAAACTGAAATTGGTAATTAAAGGACAGAGGAAAGGACACAGGAAAGGATATCTAAGGAAACTGAACTGTGGCACTAAATTCAGTTCCAAAAAAGGATTACAGGGACTATTTCAAACCACTTTTAAAACTATTTCAGTTGTGGTTCGATTCTGGAGAAGACTAGTTTCAATAAGTAGAACAAACAGAATTGGCGAAAGACTGATCAGCATGTGTAAAATGTTGTAAAATGTTCCAGTTAAAGCTCATGTGCACACATTTCCGCAAACTGCCAAGAAAAGCGAAAACCTGGAGACATCCAAATCCAAACCTACGCGAATTTCAACTGGATCACGTAGCCATATCTAAAACGTACATCACGGAAATTATGAATGTTAAAATAGTCTGAAATGGGGAATTCGATTCAGATCATTATCTCTCTAAGATTAAAATAAAATTTCTCCATCTAAACCAAAACAGGCGACCAAGAAAGTGATCAGGTACAACACCACTACAGCTAATATTACAAAAGAAGAAACAGAAAAATTTAGAGAAGAAATTGAGAGAAGTGAAGAAGGTGATTGGCGTGAACTCCAGATGAAAATAACTCAAGCAACACAGTAAACTGTAGGATTAGCCAAGAATAAAAAGAAGACATGGTGGAATGTGGAGTGTGAAGAAGCACTAATACATAGAGCTCAAAAATGGAGAAAATGGAGATGTTCGAAAAATGAGGAAGATCTTGAACAATTCAGACAACAAAGAAAAAAAGCATCAAAAATAATCCGGAAAATCAAAAGGAACTTTGAAAATTGTCAGCTTATTGAAATAGAAGAAAATTTCACCAAAATTAATTCTAGAAATTTTTACCAAACCTTTTAACACATACTTAAAGGATATCAGGCTCCAAGTATTTGTTTAAAAAATGAAAATGGCAAAATAGGATTAAATTATAAAGAAAATTGTGTCATTTTAGCAAATTTTTTTGAAAAGATGTTAAACTGTCCAGTTCCAACAGATAAATTAGAATTTCCAATGACACCTCAAAATCTAGAGGAAGATTTCCCGCCAACAGAGCTAGAAATTCATGAAGCCATCAAAACACTCAAAAACAATAAAGCAAGTGGTTAAGACTCCATTACAGCAGAATTATTGAAGTGGTCAGAACCAAAAATCATAAAGGATCTACAGCTGCTTTTTGAGAACATTTGGAAAACTGAAAATATTCCAGTTGAATGGAAAACAACATTAATTCACCCGCTACGTAAAAAGGGAGGCAAACAAAATGTCAGTAATTACAGAGGAGTGTCACTTCTGCCAGTGGCATACAAAATATTATCAAAAATTCTCCTCAACGAAGTGGCAGATACTATAGACAAACAACTAGAAGAATATCAGGGTGGTTTTCGAAAGGGAAGATCCTGTGCAGAACAAATTCTTAACTTAAAGTCAATAATTCGCCATAGAATGTTAACCAGCAAACCAATACTAGTGTCATTTATAGATTTCAAGACAGCATTTGCTTGTACAGACAGAGAAACGATAGATAAGGTCATTAGAGAATTCGGTGTTAAATCAAAACTACCAAACATAATTCGTCAAACACTAACAGGTACAGTATCTAAAGTCAAATTTGTGGGAGAAGAATCTCAGCCTTTTGAAATAAAAACTGGTGTTAGACAAGTTGATGGTTTATCACCCTTACTGTTTAACTGTGTTCTAGAAAAAATTGTAAGGATCTGGAATTCGGAGCTAAAAAATCACAAAATTGAACCAATAACTCTGGGTAGGAAAACAAATGGAATTAAGCTAAACTGCTTGGCTGTTGCGGATGATTTCGCAATACTTTCAGAAAACCTGACAGAAGCAGTTACTCATATAAACATTCTGGAAAAATAAGCAAACAGAACTGGTCTCAGAATTTCAGCTGAAAAAACAAAATTCATGACAAATATAAAAAATGCAACAAAATACATAGAAACACAAATAGGTAAAATAGAGCCAGTAAATAAATTTAAATCATCATCATCATCATCATCATTAAAGACTGATTATGCCTTTCAGCGTTCACTCTGGAGCATAGACCCCCTTATACAGTTCCTCCATGATCCCCTATTCAGTGCTAACATTGGTGCCTCTTCTGATGTTAAACCTATTACTTCAAAATCATTCTTAACCGAATCCAGGTACCTTCTCCTCGGTCTGCCCCGACTCCTCCTACCCTCCACTGCTGAATCCATGAGTCTCATGCGTAACCTTGCTTCTCTCATGCGTGTAACATGACCCCACCATCTAAGCCTGTTCGCCCTGACTGCTACATCTATAGAGTTCATACCCAGTTTTTCTTTGATTTCCTCATTGTGGACACCCTCCTGCCATTGTTCCCATCTACTAGTACCTGCAATCATCCTAGCTACTTTCATATCCGTAACCTCAACCTTGTTGATAAGGTAACCTGAATCCACCCAGCTGAAACGTCCCCTTAGAACAATTATTCAAGACTGTGCTTAAACTGACACACAATATTTTTAGCGCAACGCAATCTGACTTCCAAAAATCCCTACAAAAGAATGGCCCTGACTAACATTAACCTATACGTTTCACAAATCACTTACCTCACCAAAAATCTTCGCTACTCGAACTACTGCAATACAGCGAGCGCCACTACTGCCAGCTAAATAAAAGATTCAAACTACTGAAGGCCCTAACTACTGATAGGCATAGTTAGCAAATTAAAGATTTTAATAGAGAACAAACAATGTATTTACCTTAATGATCATAATATATATAGCAGTTCATGACATCCATTCTGTACTCAAAAATCCGCCATCTCATTTCCCACATCCACCACTGCTGGCGGCTCACCTCCAACTGCGCAACGCTACGCGCTGTTCACATCCAGCTGCCGCTGCCCAACACTACAATGGCAGACAACAATGCAAACTAGCCACAGACTGCACACAGCACAGCCAGTGATTTTCATACAGAGCGCTACGTGTCGTTACCAATAAGAAAACATAAACAGCCTACTTACACAGCTTTCGCTCCCATACAACAAAAGTTGGTCGAAAGATTGAACGGTGCACAGATAACTTTGTCTTGGTACTGACTTCCTTCTTGCAGAAGAGAGTAGATCGTAGCTGAGCGCTCACTGCATTAGCTTTGCTACACCTCGCTTCCAGTTCTTTCACTATGTTGCCATCCTGTGAGAATATGCATCCTAAGTACTTGAAACCGTCCACCTGTTCTAACTTTGTTCCTCCTGTTTGGCACTCAATCCGTTTATATTTCTTTTCCACTGACATTACTTTCGTTTTGGAGATGCTAATCTTCATACCATAGTCCTTACATTTCTGATCTAGCTCTGAAATATTACTTTGCAAACTTTCAATCGAATCTGCCATCACAACTAAGTCATCCGCATATGCAAGACTGCTTATTTTGTGTTCACATATCTTAATCTCAACCAGCCAGTCTATTGTTTTCAACATATGATCCATAAATAATACGAACAACAGTGGAGACAGGTTGCAGCCTTGTCTTACCCCTGAAACTACTCTGAACCATGAACTCAATTTACCGTCAACTCTAACTGCTGCCTGACTATCCATGTAAAGACCTTTAATTGCTTGCAAAAGTTTGCCTCCTATTCCATAATCTTGTAGAACAGACAATAACGTCCTCCTAGGAACCCGGTCATATGCCTTTTCTAGATCTATAAAGCATAGATACAATTCCCTGTCCCACTCATAACACTTCTCCATTATTTGCCGTTAGCTAAAGATCTGGTCCTGACAACCTCTAAGAGGCCTAAACCCACAATGATTTTCATCCAATTGGTCCTCAACTAATACTCGCACTTTCCTTTCAACAATACCTGAGAAGTTTTTACCCACAACGCTGATTAAAGAGATACTTCTGTAGTTGTTACAATCTTTTCTGTTTCCATGTTTAAAGATTGGTGTGATTACTGCTTTTGTCGAGTCTGATGGAACCTGTCCCGACTCCCAGGCCATTTCAATTATCCTGTGTAGCCATTTAAGACCTGACATTCCACTGTATTTGATGAGTTCCGACTTAATTTCATCCACCCCAGCCGCTTTATTGCACTGCAATCTGTTGACCATTTTTTCCACTTCCTCAAATGTGATCATATTTCCATCATCATTCCTATCCCATTCTACCTCGAAATCTGAAACATTACTGATCGCATTTTCACCTACGTTGAGCAACTCTTCAAAATATTCCCTCCATCTGCCCAAGGCATCCACAGGATTCACCAGCAGTTTTCCTGACCTGTCCAAAATACTTGTCATTTCCTTCTTACCTCCCTTTCGAAGACTGCTAATTACACTCCAGAATGATTTTCCAGCAGCTTGACCCATAGTCTCCAACCTGTTTCCAGTCTTCCCACGATTTCTTCTTGGATGCTGCAATTGTCTGTTTGGCTTTGTTTCTTTCTTCAACATAACTTTCTCTGTCTACCTGGGTGCTGGTATGTAGCCATTTTTGATACGCCTTCTTTTTCCTTTTACAGGCTGCCTTGACAGTATCATTCCACCAAGCTGTTTGCTTCATACTACTTTTACACACTACTGTTCCAAGACATTCTTTAGCCACTTCTAGTAATGTGTCCCTGTACCTTGTCCATTCCTTTTCCAATGACTGTAATTGACTACATTCGACTAACTGGTACCTTTCTGAGATCGCTGTTATGTACTTGTGCCTGATTTCCTTATCCTGAAGTTTCTCCACTCTTATCCTCCTACATATGGACCTGACCTCCTGCACTTTCGGCCTCACAATCCCAATTTCACTGCAGTTTAAATAATGATCAGTGTCATCAAAGAATCCCCTGAACACACGTGTGTCCCTCACAGCCTTCCTGAATTCCTGATCTGTTATTATATAGTCAATGACAGATCTGGTTCCCCTGCCTTCCCAAGTATACCGGTGAATGTTCTTATGTTTAAAAAAGGAGTTTGTGACTACTAAGCCCATACTGGCACACAAATCCAAGAGTTGTTTCCCGTTCCTGTTGGCCTCCATATCCTCTCCAAATTTACCCATAACCCTTCCATACCCTTCTGTTCGATTTCCAATCCTGGCGTTAAAATCACCCATGAGCAGAACACTGTCTTGTTCTTTTCTCTAACAACTACATCACTGAGTGCCTCATAAAAACTATTCATCTTATCTTGATCTGTCCCTTCACAATGCGAATATACTGACACAATCCTAATTTTATTGCTAGACAGTGTCAAATCTATCCACATCAGTCGTTCGTTTACATACCTTATTGCAACTACGCTGGGTTCCATTTCTTTCCTGATGTAAAGCCCTACACCCCATTGTGCTATTCCTGCTTTGACTCCTGACAGGTAGACCTTGTATTCTCCCACTTCCTCTTCTTTCTCACCCCTTACCCGAATGTCACTAGCAGCTAAAACGTCCAGCCCCATCTTACTTGCAGCCTTTGCCAGCTCTACCTTCTTCCCAGAGTAGCCCCCATTGATATTAATAGCTCCCCATCTCATTACCATTTGTTTGCCAAGTCGTATCTTAGGAGTCCCTGGTTTGTCAGTTAGAGGTGGGACTCCGTCACCTCCAAAGGTCCGAGGCATTTTGCTCTGATTATTGCCAGCATCATATTTAAAGTACCAGGGAAGCAGGTTGCTAGCCTTACTTGCCCCGAGTCCCATTGGGTTTTACCCCTAACGGCTGAGGGACTAACCGGTGGATTTGGTAGTCTTTGCCATACGAGCACAAAGGTGACCACGACTCAGAATATGTCCGAGATGCCCAGCCTTATTCCAAAGTAACTGGTATCCCGACTGTCGGGACCACTTACTTGGCCACTCATACGTTACCCGTGGTTCATGAACTAGGACATGACTACAGGAACCTACACCATGAACCACCATCAATTTAAATATCTTGGAAAAACTATACAACAGAATGGACTAGAAAAATCTGCAATAGATGTAAGAATTAACAAAATGGAAAGAGCCCATCGTTTGACCAAAAATATTTACAACGAAAAATGTATGTCTAGAAAAATAAAACTGAAACACTACACCACAGTGGTACAAAGAATGTTTATATGGATTTGAATGCCTAACGATGAACTATAAGATGGACAAACTAGAGGTACTGGAAAGAAGGATTATTGGATAAATAATGGATGCAATGAAAACTGCAGATGGTTGGAAAATAAGAAGTAATGAGGAGATCTACAAAAATATAGAGAAAATATCTGAAGTAGTGGCCAAACGAAGATAAACCTTTTTTGGACACCTGTACCGAATGGATGGAAATAGACTAACAAAACAAATACTCCTATATTTCTGGAAGGAGAAATCGACAATAGCATGGATTACAGAAGTAAGAAAAGATCTTGAAAGAAGCAACATTAATGAATCAGAAATAGCACAAAGAAACCGTTTTAAAAACAGAATACTAAATTTGGAAGCCTTTCAAAGCAGAAGAAATGAAAAATCGGGAACAACATGAACAGAAGAAAGGAAGAGACTTCATGGGGAGAAAATGAGGGAATACTGGAAAAATAGGAAACAACAACAATGGAAGAAGAGGAACTGAAATTGTTAACGTGATCCTAGTTGGTCAATACGATTGTAAAAAAACAAGTAATGATTTTGTGAACATAATCCATGACTTTCATTTCACTACAGCCCTAACGGAACTAGGACACACTGTTTATACAAACACTAACAAAAACGGCAATGCATCGTAATCACTAAATATTCGTGGTATTGGATTATGTCCTGCTCCATTATGCTCCCCTATCCCTCTTCAACTTCCCCTGTCCACTCTTTCCGTCCATCTCCTCTCCCCCTTCATGTGTCTGTCCACCTCCTCCTTGCCTATCTCTACGTCCATTTCGTCTCTTTCCCCTTCTCGCTGACCTAAAGCGTTGTTTCAGTGCTACAGCCAACGCAAACTTTGTTAGTAATTGAACTCGATGCTACTGCATCTGTGACGATAAAAAGATCAATGATATTGTTCCTCATAGTTAAATGTGCAAATGGATACGATTACAAAATTTCTCATGATACAAGTCCCGTTGTAGTATTGTAACCATAAAGCGATAAACAACTTCCATGCTTTCTGTTAAAAACGGTATGTACAAGGAGGAACAGTATATATGGCAGAAACAAATATTCTAATGGTCCAAATGGCTTCCCACCGTAGTTGAAACGAACTGATACAAAGAAAACAAAACCACACAATATCACTGTGCAGCGTAGAACAGCATTTTCTTTCTCACAGTTGGTTTTAGGAAAGTCGTTTGAAAAATATGTAGCCTATGTCCACTTGAATTTTTATTACAGTATTGTACATACGTAATTTTAAAAAAAATGTGTGATCTATGTCCTTCCCAACGTTCATTAGAGTACCGTGTAAAAATATGATGCAAATCGGTCAAGAAGTTTTCGAGATTTGTGGAACTACGACTTTCCTATTCTCTGTGACCCTAAATGACGTTTGAAAATTTTCATAGATTAAAAATAAAATAGGTTATTGAATAAAGAAAGAGCAGTGTCTGTGCCATGTTCTGTAGTTCATCTGCTTACGATCTATGACTGGTGTGTCAGGTTCAACACTGACCAGTTTACGAGGTGCTCTATATCACCTTCTCTTTCCACATGAAAATAAAAGTAAAAGACTGCACCAGAATCAATCATTATGATAATAATAATCAAATACATTGAAATATTAGTGAATTGAAATACAATAGGTAGTTATTTCGTGGCTATGTACTAAGATATAAAATGTAATTAGATATCAATTCCATCCATACGATCGTTACAGGAGTGAAGCACGAATGAGATATAGATATACAACGACAAAAGCAATGGACCAAGGGCGGAATTCCGAGTGACTTTAGAGAGTACATTTCTCCATGACGACTTCTCAGATCCTCAGATAACCCGTTCCCATCTGTTTCTGAGGGCGCTGTCGAATCATTGTACTGCACCGTCTTCTTCATCCACCAACGCGTCGTTCGCTAATAACACTTGCATCAACAGATCACCAGATTTGGGCAAACCTTCTTAACTTCTGCATTTTCTTTCCGCAAACACATAGGTATTCTTATTCTGCTTGTCATCGTCTTACAGGATAGATCGCAGGCATTTGAAACCAGTTTATTTTTAATGTATAACTCTTTCCGATAATAATTTACAATTATAAAAACTTTCTGCATGTACTCCCATCTTTTCTGGCTATCTAAATGATTTTGCCTCTCCCTCTGTCTCTGAAGTTGATACAATCAACGAAGATTTTGAATCTAATGTCTTACCTTTGTTAACGTATCTGACCATGGCACACACTTTATCAAGCTTGTGCTCTGGGTAAACAGTATAGCCCTCCCCTTCCTTAAGCTGATAGCGTTATCAAATTTTCAACTCCCGTAACGTCTGCTCGAGTTTGTAGCAGCTTCAACTCCCTTTTCAGTAGCGAACAATCTATCCTCTTGAATTTGTAGCATTGAACTGTACATTCTTCTCTTCTTTCCCTGCAACTCGTCCTTAACCATCACACATCTACGTTGTGATATTCCCTTCATTCACACCCCCCCTAATTTTACAATATCAGAAAATATTTAACAGTTCTCCACATTTATATCACTATTATAGCTGGCTTCCACGTTATTCTGAAATGTGGCCGGGTTGTTTGTCTTATTTGCCACCGACAGGTAGCATTCGATAATCGCAAATCGATAAATATCATCCGAAATTGTGCTAAACGCATTCTCTGAAAATTATTTCGAGCAGTTAGTTCACGAGCCCATGTGAATTGTAAACGGTTGTGAAAACACACCTGATATCTTAGCAACAAATAATCCTGAGTTAATAACGAGCATCAAAACCGATTCAGGGATTAGTGAACACAGGGTTGTCGTAGCAAGATTGAATATTGTAATCCCCAAATCCTCGAAAAATAAGCGAAGAGTATACCTATTCAAACAATCAGATAAAAATACGCTTGATGTCTTCCTGAGAGACAACCCCCACTCAATCCAAATTAATAATATAAGTGCAGACCAGATGTGGCTAAAATTCAAAGAAATAGTATCGGCTGTAATTGAAAGATTTATGCCAAATAAATTAACAAACGACGGACCTGATACTCCTTGGTACACAAAACGGATTAGAACACTGCTGCAGAAACAACGAAACAAACCTGCCAAATGTAAACAGACACACAATTCCCAAGATTGGCGATCTTATACAGAAGCTCGAAATTTAGCGCGGACTTCAATGCGATATGATTATAACAGTTTACACAACGAAACTTTGTCTCGAAACCTGGCAGAAAATCCAAAGACATTCTGGCCATATGTGAAGTATGTTAGAGGCAAGAGACAACCAATGCCTTCTATGCTCGATAGCAATGGAGATACTATCGAAGACAGTCCTGCCAAAGCAGAGTTACTAAACACAGCCTTCCGAAATGCCTTCACAAAAGAAGACGAAGTAAATATTCCAGAATTCGAAACGAGAACAGCTGCCAACATGAGTAACGTAGAAGTAAATATCCTATGAGGACGAAACAACTTAAATCACTTAATAAAAGAAAGTCTTCTGGTCCAGATTGTATAACAATTAGGTTTCTTTCGAAGTATACTGATGCATTAGCTCCATACTTAAAAATCATATACAACCGTTCGCTCGACGAAAGGTCCGTACCAAATGACTGGAAAGTTGCACAGGTCACACCAATATTCAATAAAGGTAGTAGGAGTAATCCATTTAATTACAGGCCCATATCGTTAACTTCGATATGCAGCAGCATTTTGGAACATATGTTGTTTTCAAATATTATGAATTACCTTGAAAAAAAAAACGGTCTTTTGACACACAGTCAACAAGAGTTTAGAAAACATCGTTCCTGTGAAACACAACTAGCTCTTTATTCACATGAACTGCTGAGTGCTATTAACAAGGGATTTCAGATCGATTCCATATTTCTGGATTTCCGGAAAGCTTTTGACACTGTACGACACAGGCGGCTCGTAGTGACATTGCATGCTTATGGAGTATCGTCTCAGTTATTTGACTGGATTTGTGATTTCCTGCCAGTTCGTAGTAATTGACGGAAAGTTATCGAGTAAAACAGAAGTGATTTCTGGCGTTCCCCAAGGTAGTGTTATAGGCCCTTTGCTGTTCCTTATCTATATAAACGATTTGGGAGACAATCTGAGTAGCCGTCTTAGGTTGTTTGCAGATGACGCTGTCATTATTGACTAATAAAGTGATTAGAAGATCAAAATTAAACTGCAAAACGATATAGAAAAGATATCTATATGATGCAAAAAGTGGCAGTTGACCCTAAAGAATGAAAAGTGTGAGGTCATCCAGCTGAGTGCTAAAAGTAACTCAATCTTCGGCTACACGATAAATCAGTCTAATATAAAAGCCGTAAATTCAACTAAATACCTACGTATTACAATTACGAACAACTTAAATTGGAAGGAACCCATAGAATATGTTGTGGCGAAGGCTAACCAGACTGCGTTTTATTGGCAGGACACTTAGAAAGTGTTACAGATCTACTAAGGAGACTGCCTACTCTACGCTTGTCCGTCCTCCTTTAGAATACAGCTTCGCCGTGTGGGATCTTTACCGGATAGGACTGACGGAGTACATTGAAAAAGTTCAAAGAAAGGCAGCACGTTTTGTATTATCGCGAAATACGGGAGAGAGTGTCGCACAAATGATACAGGATTTGGGCTGTACATCATTAAAAGAAAGGCGTTTTTCGCTGCGACGGAATCTTCTCACGAAATTCCAATCATCAACTTTCTCTTCCGAATGCGAAAATATTTTGTTGACACCGACCTACATAGGGAGGAACGATCACCACGATAAAAGAAGGGAAATCAGAGCTCGTACGGAAAGATATAGGTGTTCGTTCTTTACGCGTTCTATACGAGATTGCAATAATAGAGAATTGTGAAGGTGATTCGATGAACCCTCTGCCAGGCACTTAAATGTGATTAGATGTAGATACAGAGAAAATATGAAGTTAGCTGAACGAAATAAAAAGTGCTGAGACCTTCCTCCATCGGCAGGCTTCCAGCAGTTCATCTTTGAGTCGAGGGGCAGGTCTAGGTATCGCTTATAGAGGTGACGTCATTGAGGCGTGATTCTCTTTCAGGCAGCAGGTCACTTGTGTAGCTTCCGCTGTGTGCAGACCACCACCTCCCCCGTCCTATCAGGGCAAACATCTTCCTCTGTTTTGATACAGTATTAGGACAAGGTATTTCACCTGCAGCCGACCTGGGACGTTAGTTTTCTGCAATACTTGGCGTCTCATGCAGTGTCTTTGTCTCAGCGAAATCCTAGACCTAAGGTCCTGACTCCGTTGACCTTGATGAAGGGCTGAACGAAATTACAATGAAACTAACTGAAGCTGTCAGTTAAATATCGAAGTCGGCAATGTGTGCACATATAGACATATGGCGTAAAATTATTTCGTCAGAGAATCCATATGCCTATCAAGTTCACACCTCAAAACATCTGTCGAAACGCAGCTCTTTTCCACTTTATAATTATACAACAAACATTATTCACATCTCACAAGACAGATTAGACATTCCTAAGCTCTTTAGTATGCTCTGGTTTCCTCTCTGTTGACCGAACGTAAACGTGCGAGACTTAACATCATATCGTTATACCTGTGAGGCCTTGTTGGCACGAACCACTTCACCAGGAGATCATTACTACATTGACAGTGATATATGAATTAGTTATCTAAAGTAACTCAAAACTGACGGTGTAAATACGTCATAATAGCACAGCACTGAGAGGAACTCGCATGTTATTTTGGAATATATCTGAAGATTGATTTAGTTGTTGTTCTGGTCTTCAGTCCGAGGAGTGGTTTGATACAGCTTTAAATGCTACTCGATCTTCTGTAAGCCTTTTCATCTCGAATAGCCCCTGAAACCTGCATCCTTCTGAATCTGCTTAAAGTATTCATCTCTCCCTCCAATACTAAACTGCCTATACTTTCATCTCTCAAAATGTGTCCTATCAACCGATCCCTTCTTATAGTGAGGTTGTGTCATAAATTTATTTTCTCCTGTGTTGTATTTGGTACCTCCTCATTAGTTATGCGGTCTACCCAAGTAACCTTCAGTGTTCTTCTGTAACACCAAATTTCAAAAGCCTCTAGTCTCTTCTTGTCTGAGCTTTTATAGTCCATGTTTCACTTCCATACACGGATGCACTCCACAAAAGTACCTTCGTAAATGATTTCCTAACTCTAAAATCTGTGTTCGATGTTAACAAATTTAACTGCTTCTGGAAAGCTTTTCTTGCAATTGGCACTCTACATTTTATATCCTCACTACTTCGGGCGTCACCTGTCACTTTGTTGCCCCAATAGCAAAACTCATCTACTATTTTAAGTGTCTTGTTTCCTCATCTAATAACCTCAGCATCGCCTGATTTTAATGTCCTAAGACGCTGTCCTTTCCGTTCAACTAATCTTGCATGTCATTTGCTGTCTCAGACAAAAGGAAAATGTCATCAGCATAGCTCAAAGTTTTTATTTCTTCTCCATGAACTCCAATTCCTACTCGATATATTTTTTGGCTTCATTTACTGCTTGGTCAATGAATAGATTGAATAACATCAGGCATACGCTAAACCCTGTCTCACTCCCTTCTCAACCACTGGTTCCTTTTCATGGCCCTCGACTTTTCTAACTGCCGTCTGGTTTCTGCAAACAGCCAAGCGCTTCCTGTATTTTACTCCTGTTACGTTTTGAATTTCCAGTAAAGTATTGCAGTCAACGTTGTAAAAAGATTTCTCTGGGTTTACAAGTGCTTTAACCATAGAATTACGATTCGTTGATCAGTTTTGTTAGATAACTCTTAAGGTCGATATTGCCTCACGCGTTCCTACATTTCTCCAGAATCCAAAGTGACCTCCATGAGGTCGGCTTGTAACAGTTTCCTTATTCCTCTGTTAATAACTCGTCGTTGGTTGGTTAATTTGAGGGAGGAGACCAAGCAGCGAGGTCTTCGATTGCTTCGGGTTACAGAAGGATGGGGAAGGAAATCGGCCGTGCCCTTTCAGAGAAATCATCCCGGCATTTAGGATTTAGGGAAATCATGAAAACCTAAATCAGGATGGGCGGATGCGGGTTTGAACCGTCGTCCTCACGACTGCTAGTCCAGTGTGTTAGTCACCTCGCTCGGCTCTATTTAGTAACCATTAATTATTAAACTAGTGATTAGGCAATATTTGCATCTATTTTCTTCGGATTGCAATTATATATTCTCTTGATGTCTGAGGGTAGTACGCCTGCCTCATACATCTTGCACAGAAGATGGAAGAATTTTGTCATGCTTATATCTCAGAAGGCTATCAGTAGTTCTAAAGGAATGTTGTCTTCTCCAAGGGTCTTTTTTCGACTTCGGTCAATCAGTGCTCTGTGAACTACTTCTCAGATTGTTTCTTCCACCCTGTCTTGACCTACCTGCTCTTCCATTTCTGTAATATTGCCTTCAATTTTTTCTCCCTCGTATAGAGACTCCTTCCATCTTTCAGATATCCCTTCATTGCTTAGGACTGGTCTTCCGTCTTAGCAATTGATGTTCGTACACCTGCTTCTCTTTTCCCCAAAGGCCGCTTTGACTTGCCTGTTGGCGGCATGTCTCTTACCATTAGTTATGTATACTTCTACATCCTTAGATTTGTCCTCTGGCCATTCCTGCTAAGTCATTTTGCGCTTCTTGACAGCCTCATTTTTCAACGTTTGTATACCCTTACACCTGCTTCATTTGCTACATTTTTATATTTTCTGCTTTCGTCAATTAAATTCAATATCTCCTATTTTAGCCAAGGATTTGCTAGCCAAGGATTTTTAATTGTCTTTATCTGTTTACATATTTGATCATCTGCTACCTTCACTGTATCATTTACCATTTCTCAAAGATACCCATTCGCCTTCTGCTTTATCCATTATCCCTATCCCAGTCAGTCGCAGCCTAATTCAGACGTCATGATCCAGGTAGGAGGGTAGGAGATAAGTTGATGATGATGATGATGAGGTCCCATATTCCGAGGAGCACAGGCAACGATGCGGGAGACCAGCACCGACGACTGGTCAACGTCCTAGCAGAGTTGGTTTACCATTCCCTTCCTCCGACCGTGATGGGGATGAATGATGACGATGAAGACGACACAACAACACCCAGCCATCTCGAGATAGGGAAAATACCTGAACCCGCCGGGAATCGAACTCCGGACCCGTGCGCGGGAAGCGAGAGCGCTCCCGCAAGACCATGAGCTGCGGACATACAGGTCAGTTAGTTACCATTAATTAATAAAAGCAAGAAGCTTGGCTTGAATATAAGTAAATTATCCCCTCTAGCTTCGACTAGAGAGGTCTATCAGAAGAAAAGTAGCTTCTGCCGCCGCAGCGTCCCACGAGCGCTGCGCCATGTCATCTACACTACTGGCCATTAAAATTGCTACATCATGAACACCGACAGGAAGGAGATGCTGTGATGTGCAAACGATTAGCTTTTCAGAGCATTCACACAAGGTTGGCGCCGATGGCGATACCTACAACGTGCTGACATGAAGAAAGTTTCCGATTGATTTCTCATACACAAACAGCAGTTGACCGGCGTTGCCTGATGAAACGTTGTTGTGATGCCTCATGTAAGGAGGAGAAATGCTTACCATCACGTTTCCGACTTTGACAAATGTCGGATTGTAGCCTATCGCGATTGTGGTTTATCGTATCGCGACATTGCTGCTCGCGTTGATCGAGATCCAATGACTGTTAGCAGAATATAGAATCGGTGGGTTCAGGAGGGTAATACGGAACGCCATACTGGATCCCAACGGCCTCGTATCACTAGCAGTCGAAATTACAGGCATCTTATCCGCATGGCTGTAACGGATCGTGCAGCCACGTCTCGATCCCTGACTCAACAGATGGCGGCGTTTGCAAGACAACAACCATCTCCACGAACAGTTCGACAACGTTTGCAGCAGCATGGACTATCAGAGACCATGGCGGCGGTTACCCTTGACGCTGCATCACAGACAGGAGCGTCTGCAATGGTGTACTCAACGACGAACCTGGGTGCACGAATGGCAAAACGTCATTTCTTCGGATGAATCCAGTTCTGTTTACAGCATCGTGATGGTCGCATCCGTGTTTGGCGACATCGCGGTGAACGCATATTGGAAACGTGTATTCGTCATCGCCATACTGGCGTATCACCCGGCGTGATGGTATGGGGTGCCATTGGTTACACGTCTCGGTTACCTCTTGTTCGCACTGACGGCACTTTGAACAGTGGACGTTACATTGCAGATGTGTTACGACCCGTGGCTCTACCCTTCATTCGATCCCTGCGAAACCCTACATTTCAGCAGGATAATGCACGACCGCATGTTGCATGTCCTGTACGGGCCAGTACATTCTCCAGATCTCACCTCAACTGAAAACGTCTGGTCAATGGTGGCCGAGCAATTGGCTCGTCACAATACGCCAGTCCCTACTCATGATGAACTGTGGTATTGTGTTGTAGCTGCATGGGCAGCTGTACCTGTACACGCCATCGAAGCTCAGTTTGACTCAATGCCCAAGCATATCAAGGCCGTTATTACGGCCAGAGGTGGTTGTTCTGGGTACTGATTTCTCAGGATCTATGCACCCAAATTGTGTGAAAGTGTAACCACATGTCAGATCTAGTATAATATATTTGTCCAATTAATACCCGTTTATCATCTGCATTTTTCTTGGTGTAGTAATTTCAATGGCCAGTAGTGTACATTTGTCTCCATTTCCTCATCCAACCTTATGACGTCGTAGTCTGGTGTTACAGAGTCGCCCAACTCAGGTGTAATCCGAAAGTATATGGCTCTAAGGAAGGGGAAATGTTGTAAGCTGTCCTGTAAGCGGCTTTATAGCTCTTGATGAAGGTCGGAGGAAGGCAGTGGCGACCGCCTCCCTTAGGACAGTGCCCAGTTACTGAGAGCTTCCCGCGCCTTCTCCCTGGCGGTAACGCCGACCTGGGCTCGTGCAGTGAGCAGAGCTCTTCCAGCCAGCACGACGGCCAGACAGCGGGCGGTTGTCTGCAGCCGGAGCGCCACTCGTGGCGCAGCCTGGTGGGCGGGCCCCGCGGCGCCCAGCTGCTGGTGGGGGCGTTCTTCAGGCCGGCCGCCGCCGCCGCCGCCGCCGCCTGCGACCTCCGCCCCCTCACTGCCTCACCTCACTCGCCCGCGGGTGTCGAGAAGACACCCGTACACAGCAGGCCGCCGTCCGCGAAACCCGCAGTAGCCTTCGTTTGGGACGCCGACAAGCAGTTCTTCCGCATGGAGCCACCCACCTCGAGGGATGAGCTCTATCGCTTTTCGGTATGTACTTCATGTTACCTACCAACTCTTAAGTATTCCCTAGGGCACAAATTAAAGCTCTGTTACTTTCATGCTGCCGTCCGTTGTGACCGAACGGTTCTAGGCGCTTCAGTCTGGAACCACGCGACCGCTACGGCCGCAGGTTCGAATCCTGCCTCGGGCATGGATGTGTTGGATGTCGTTAGGTTAGTTAGCTTTAAGTAGTTCTAAGTTCTAAGGAACTGATGACCTCAGACGTTAAGTCCCATAGTGCTCAGAGCCAGCCAACTTGTATGCTTCCGTATACCAACACCTGTACCTTGGAGTGACACTGCAGCACAGCCCCTGTGGAATCTTCACCACACTTAAACACAGTGAGTAAATCTAGTTTTGTCCTCCAACTATTATAGTGAAGTGCTGTTGTGACTTTATTGTCAAATACTGATATATTTCTTGTGCGGCTGGTCCCGGCGGAGGTTCGAGTCCTCCCTCGGGCGTGACTGTGTGTGTTTGTCCTTAGGATAATTTAGGTTAAGTAGTGTGTAAGCTTAGGGACTGATGACCTTAGGAGCTAAGTCCCATAAGATATCACACATATTTGAACAGTTTTTGAACTGATATATTGCTTCTACCATTCTGTGGATTATTTTATTTATAGTGGGCACATTTGCTATGAGGAAGCCTTGCCTTTTTCAAAATGGGAAGGTTTTCTCCTGGAGTGGTCTTAGGGTTCTCTTTGTCAGCAAGGGGCAGTCAGCGAATCTCGTTAGGAGCGGTGAAGGTCCGATGGGAGATATAGCCACCTTCATGCTTCTGTTGACAAAGCTGGCGCCTCTCCGGGTTCTGAATGGATGGCATTGAGTCATCCAAGAGAAAAACTGAGGAGGTCGTTTCTGTCTATTCTATTTTGTCATCATAGTACGAAACCCCGAGATGCCATCCAACCAGCATGGGGAGGTCTTTTGGATTTGCTCCAAAATTTCGTATACGCTATCGAATTGAGCCGTTGTACCACTATGTTTGGCTCCTACAGCCCGACCAGTCAATGGGACATTGCTCCGTCCCAGCATCAAACTATTATTAAGATGCGTTTCTTGCGGCAACTGTGGGAAGTTTCCGCAGCGTTGCCCCATTTTCTTATGAAATAAACGATATTTTCGCCCGTCACAATGGCCACAGCATTGTTTTGTCCCCCCTCCCCCCCTCCATATAGGTAAATTCAACTAACTACCACGGAATTACAGTTATGAGTAACTTAAATTGGAGAGATCACATATATAATGTTGTGAGGAAAGCAAGCCAACAACTATGATTTATTGTGAGAAGACAGGAAATGCAACGGTGCTACTACAGAGACCGCTTACACTACACTTGTCCGCCCTCTTCTGGAGTACAGCTGTGCAATGAGGGATCCGCATTATACAGCACTGAGGAAGGTTCAAATGGTTCAAATGGCTCTGAGCACTATGGGACTTAATGTTATATCCTAGCCAGTAATGCCAACCGAGCCCGCTGCCAAAAGGTTGGCAGCATCAAAGTCCGGACGCCGTCCGCATAAGCAGCGCCAGCGATACAGGAAATCGCCGCAAGTCTGCGCGCGCCACCGCTGGCTTCTGGCTTCTTAAGCGCTGGAGTCGCGAGCGCTAGGACAGTTCTGTATTCGCCGCTCAGTTGTATACTCGCCACCGATTTGTGTACTTGCTAGTCAGTTGTGTGTTCATCGCAGCAGAGTTGTTGTTTGTCGTCAGCCGACGCTGACCTAGCCGCTCCGACTCGAACTAGACAGATTTCTGTAGACACGGAGTTCACTACTGTGTTTCTGTATCTTCGTTAATAAAGATAAGTACCGACTTTTATTTAATCAGAGTGTTTGGGTTTTCATCTTTCTGTTCACTGTTCCAGCGGACCGGTCGGCCCGCTATTAAAAGTGTGGCGGTGACTCCGTAAGCCGTTTCTACAGCGAAGTGTTTGTCGCTACGAACGCCGCCACAAAACTTAACTTATGAGGTCATCAGTCCTCTAGACTTAGAACTACATAAACCTAACTAACGTGAGGACATCACACACATTCATGTCCGAGGCAGGATTCTAACCTGCGACGGTAGCAGTAGCGCGTTTCAGGACTGAAGCGGCTACAACCGCTCGGCCACAGCGGCCGGCCATTGACAGAGGTCATCAAAAATATACAGAGAAGGACAACTCGTTCGATATTATCGTGAAACAGGGATGAGGGATCGACAGTTATGATACACGAACTGGTGTAGCAATCTTTAAAACAAAGGCGTCTTTCGTTGCGGCAGGATCTTCTCATGAAATTTAAATGACCAACTTTTTCCTCCGAGGCCGAAAATATTTTGTTGGTGGCCACCTACACAGCGAGCAATGATCATCACAATAAAATTACAGAAATCGAAGCTCCTGAAGCGTTCATTTTTCTCACATGATGGTCGAGAGTGGAACAGTAAAGAAATAGCTTGAAGATGTGTCGGTGATCTCTCTTCCAGTCACTTAATTATGAATTGCACAGTAATCATGAAGGTGTAGATGTACATATAGATGAAACTGCTGGGTTTTAGAGGGAGATCGGCGCCCATCACGATGGCGACTCGTCTCTCGGCTTCCTTTTGGTGCTCATGGGTGCATCATTTGTTGATTTTGGGGAAATGTAAGTGTCGCAACTGCGGCAGTGTGATTCATATTCTGAAAGGATTGATAACTAATTACTTCGCCACACCACTTGTGTTCCTTAATGTGGTTATAAGTTATGGTCGTTGTAGTTGTGGTCTTCAGTCCTGAGACTGGTTTGATGCAGCTCTCCATGCTACGCTATGCTGTGCAAACTTCTTCATCTCCCAGTACCTAGTGCAACCTACATCCTTGTGAATCAGCTTAGTGTATTCATCTCTTGGCCTCCCTCTACGATTATTACCCTCCACGCCGCCCTCCAGTATTAAATTGGTGATCCCTTGATGCCTCAGAACATGTCCTACCAACCGATTCCTTCTTCTACTCAAGTTGTACCCCAAACTCCTCGTCTCCCCAATTCTATTCAATACCTCCTCATTAGTTACGTGATCTACCCATCTAATCCTCAGCATTCTTCTGTAGCACCACATTCCGAAAGCTCTTCTTGTACAAACTATTTATCGCCCATTTTTCACTTTCATACATGGCTACACTCCATACAAATACTTTCACAAACGACTTCCTGACACTTAAGTATATACTCGATTGTTAACAGTTCATCTTGTATTCTCCTTTCAATACACTACCCATTCCCTTCAACTGCTCTTCCAAGTCCCTTGCTGTCTCTGACAGAATTACAATGTCATCGGCGAACCTCAATGTTTTTATTTCTTCTCCATGGGTTTTAATACCTACTCCGAATTTTTCTTTTGTTTCTTTTACTGCTTGCTCAATATACAGATTGAATAACATCGGGGATAGGCCACAGCCCTGTCTCACTCCCTTCCCTACCACTGCTTCCCTTTCATGACCCTCGACTCTTATAATTGCCATCTGGTTTCTGTACAAATTGTAAATAGACTTCTGCTCCCTGTATTTTACCCCTGCTACCTTTAGAATTTGAAAGAGAGTATTCTAGTCAACATTGTCAAAAGCTTTTTCTAAGTCTACAAATGCTAGAAACGTAGGTTTGCCTTTCCCTAATCTGTCTTCTAAGATAAGTCGTAGCGTGTTGCCTCACGTGTTCTAATATTTCTACGGGATCCAAACTGATCTTCCCCGAGGTCGGCTTCTACCAGTTTTTCCATTCGTCTGTAAAGAATTCGCATTAGTATTTTGCAGCCGTGACTTAGTAAACTGATAGTTCGGTAATTTTCATATCTGTCAATACCCGATTTCTTTGGGATTGGGAATTATTATATTCTTCTTGAAGTCTGCGGTTATTTCGCCTGTCTGATATATCTTACTCACCAGATGGTAGAGTTTTGTCAGGACTGGCTCTCCCAAGGCTGTCAGTAGTTCTAATGGAATGTTGTCTACTCCCGGGGCCTTGTTTCAACTTAGGTCTTTCAGTGCTCTGTCAAACTCTTCACGCAGTATCATATCTTCTATTTCATCTTCATCTACATTCTCTTCCATTTCTATAATGTTGTCCTCAAGTACATCGCCCTTGTGTAGACCCTCTATATATCTGGCTGTATCTTTTACTTTGATTTCACGAGGTACCGAGATGCGCAGATCTTGTTGCGCTTTTCCCGTAAAGTCTTCCATACTTTTATTTACCACCTCTCACTGTTACCCTCGTTTTTGTAATATGATTTGAGTTTTACGTAAATTAGGCCTCTATCAATTTTTATTGTTATTTTTGTCAGTTACCAGACCAAAGACATGTCTGATAATGTCTGTCTTAACTTAGTTTCCAGGTCGTTTACAATTTCCTGTAACGTTTCCATGTCTAGGCGCAAATAACCGTAAATATAACTTGATGCACATCTAACGACCATTGCAGTCGCTCCTCTTGTACGATCACAGATTTGTTTTATAATGACCATTATACTTACGCTGATTGGCTCTGATCCACAAGTGGGACACAACTTTCATTATGCAGTGCAGTGTTGTATAGAATAATGCTGTCTAGAAATAGAAATTACAAAATTTTGTAATACAGCATGTTACAGTAGGCCAGTAGAATCTGCTTTCTGGGTTCTGGATGTACACTCTTCGACATTAAACTTGGCCGACAGCCAGCCGCCACTGAGTCTTAAGTCCATGCCGATCACAACGTGGCACATATAACACGGCCATACTGATAATGAGTACAGCTATCTACGTAACTTGTTGACTGTGGCAGTTCCTTTCACTGGCACTGTTGGATTCCTGACAGTAAAAACAACTTATTTGTATTTTGTAATGATATGATCTGCTGTCGGTTTGTAGCCTTCCCTTGAACCGGCTCTCCACTGAGGTTTGCAGGAGCAGCCTGCGGCTAACATTGAGGACTTGTGAGCTCTCCATTAAATTCTTCGTACTACTTCTGCAGTCGATACTTGGCAGTATTGTTAACGATGTTCAGCAGTTCATGGTAATGCACTCAGTTTCAGGACTGGTGCTGAGTGATCCTGCATACTGCTCGTAATGTTCTCTTTACATACTGATAAAGTATCGTGTTTATGTGACATCGAGAACGTAAATTTAAATTCGAGAATGGGCACTCCACGCTTAAATTACAACTGCTTTTGCATTTTATGTTGTGAAATTTCTGTCTTAATTACTACCAGAGCAATGCCAGTAAGCTAAACGAAACAGTGTCATGTTTGTTCCGTGACATCGTGGTCGTCTCGTGGTCGAATCCAAGGATAGTTGCTGTTTCAGGTCTCGTTGCACTAACAATGTGTATTGCTTTAGTTTTCTTTGTTTTTACTCGGGAAATGTCGAGAATGGTATAGAGTAAGAAAATGCTAAGATCTTTGCATTGGGCCGACTGATCAGCCTATTCTTATTTATTTATTTTTTTATCGTCAGCCTTCTTCTGTAATGCAAGAAATATCATTACTTATTAGTCTGTTACTGTTACTATTATTTTTCTTATTCGTTCATTTGCAGGAACTTTCCCATAGCTATTTTGGCACCAATGCGCTTCACCAGTAGTTCTGGAAGAGTGGAATGTTGGATGTTTCACCACGCATAGTACGTAAATTTACCCCGGCTTCTCGTTTTCAGGCCGTAGAACAAGCCCAATATGATAAGACGACAACGGGAGGTCGGGGACGCAGGCAGAACCCCTGGAAAAATCTGTTGATTTAACACCATGATGACAGATAAACTCGCACTGCGGTATATGAACAGTCGGATATGCAGTAAGGTCTCTGCCACTGCTACAGATAGCTGTGAATTTGTGAATATGACCATGTTTTACGGTTGCCTCGTCTGCTTGTTATAGTGTTATATCTGTAAATCGAAGACTATTATCATTTTGTTCTGTTGCTGAGTTATGCCATTGGAGAAATTAGGATTTATTCTTGCTTTTATTTCCGTAACTACCTCAGCTATATGGAAATTCCGAGTAATGAAGAGCGTGTTTCACTTATTACTTTCCATTTCCAGTATAGTTCATAATCCTCCTGGACTCAGTGCTCAGTGCATCGTGCAAGGAGGATTAGTGGTCTACATAACGAAAACTAAGCAGCAACACACAAAAAAGTCGCTGTAAAGTTTCAGAGAATCCATCAGTGACATCCATTGGGATTCTTTACATCATTTAGGGTCCGAACAAGAGGGGAACATTACGAAAGCAATGGATAGATCTCAAGGTAAGACACCTATGAAGGTGCAGCACTGGACGTTGCCCACATCCACAGTTCAGTTTCTGTGTCAATGGACGTAATTTTCAATCTCCTCCCTTCTGTAGCATCAAATGAATGGATTACTGCCTGGTTCAAATGGTTAAGATGGCCCCAAGCACTATGGGACTTAACAACTGAGGTCATCAGTCCCCTAGACTTATACCTACTTAAACCTAAGTAACCTAAGGACATCACACACATCCATTCCCGAGGCAGAATTCGAATCTGCGATCGTACCAGCAGCGCGGTTCCGGACTGAAGCGCCTAGAACCGCTCTGTCACAGCGGCCGGCTGATTACTGCCTCTCATCGAATAATTAGTTATCTGGGTTTCTTGTAGCTTCCATCCCCAACCGCGTACTTCTGCAACCTCGTGGAAAGTCGTGGAATTCTATGTGTAAGTGGCGCAAGACCGCACGTAGGTACATTGCATTTCGAGGTCCAAAATGTGTGACACTTTACTGTTTCGTGGAGTGTGGTGTAAGGATCGTTTCCAGTGCCTTTTTATTCCATTGAAATAAGCTGCCATAGCAAAATGTCAAAGCATTTTATTCGCCTGTATCTTACGAATATTGTAATCGTGATGGAAAATTTTTTACCTCAATACTTCAAATGTCGTGTGTTACATAAGCGGAACCTAATGACAGTAGATGCTAACTGTGCACTGAAATTAAAAATAATACCGGCTTTAACACCGAGCGAGGTGGTGTAGTGTTTAGCACAATGGATTTGCATTCGGCAGAACGATCGTTCAATCCCGCATCCAGCCATCGTGATTTATGTTTTCCGTGATTTTCCTAAATCACTTCAGGCAAATTCCGGGGTTGTTCCTTTGAAATGGCACAGCTGACTTCCTTCGCCATCCTCCTCTAATTCCATGAGACCGATGACCTCGCAGTTCGGTCTTCTCGCCCAAATCAACCCAACCGGCGTTAACCGCCACCTTCCACGCTGGGAAGTTTCAAATTCTAGGTGAAGTCTAACTGAATGCCTTAAATATAGATAGCCTGAACGGTGACTGTTAGGAAGTATCAGATGATAACGCTGCACAAAAACCAAACGCGCTCACACTTCCCCACAGAGCGCCCTCAGAAGACGAGCACGTCAATCATTTCGCTACATTGTTGCCCCTAGCTTAGCTGAGAACAGGCAACTTGGCTGTAAATATTTGGCAACTCTGTGGTAGTACTTTTACTTTCGTGAATGCTCCTGCATTGTTCCGATAAATTCACTTGGCATTCTCTTTCTACTAATGCAACTTAATCCTCGTTAAGATGAAACACTGGGATTCAAAGTTTAATATTTGAAATCCATAAATGCCATACTTCACATAAGTAACAACTTTTTTTATCTTTAACGTTGCGTAACGAGGCTAAAGCGACCAATATTTCGATGACAGAGACCTACTCCCAGCGTCATCTCATTGACTCACTGGTTCTGCACGTCTTGCGATGCAAGAGCGGCGTGAGTTGTCAGTCTTAAGGGCGGTGCCGATTAGTGCAGTCGAGGTTCCCATTTTCCGTTTCACTTAACTGAGTTCCAAAGCGCTGGAAGAAAATCTTTAATAAAATCGAAAGATTACCTTTACACATTAAATGTTCGCATAAGCTCGACTCGGTAAGCAGTGTTAATGCTCATGGGTGTCTCTTTTACGAATACCAAGCTGCATCACTGTTCTAATGTTTCTTAAGAGATTCGACTCGGCCGTCAACAATACGAATTTGAATTTTGTTTGTCACGTAGGACACCGTTGTCAGGGGAATGGTTACGAAGTGAACATACTGATTAATATAGTTCCTGTGTGACATAACTTTATAGCAGTAATTAGGTACCACCGTAGACGCTTACTGAACTCGTAACTCTGGTGACTCTGGTAACTTAGAAATTGACGATTTTGTTGGTTTAAATCTAGTCGAATATCTTAAACATTACTTAAGATCAGCGTTATGTTCTCCATGAACCTATACTTGGTCCTCTAATCGTACGGTGTGCCTGCGTTGTTGCTTAGCGTGCATTGCAAGGTATTTAAACATTTTACCGCATACATTTACCGCATTACACTACAGTTACTCACTGTGGCTTTACGAAAACATATGATTTTCTGATGAAAAAACGTATCACGAATCGCTTCTAAAAGGGATAGAAATGAAATTTAAAGCATCACTAAACAATATAGTGAGGTATTCTAATTGGATAAAAAAACTATATAGGGTTTATTAAAAAGGACTTTACAGTCTTTAACACTCACACTCATTTATTCATTTGCCCAACAGATGTGTCATTTTATAGAAAATACAATAATATTTTTACCATACGCCTAAACAGATTAAAAGTAGCTTCGACTGGTTATGTGGCACAGATGCCACCCGCAGTCGATTTCTTGCCAAACTTGCTGTAACATGGTACGTCCGACTCGTTCAACTGCAAGATAGATTCTAGCTCTGAGCTCTGTCACAGCATCTGGTAAAGGTCTAATAAACAAGGTACCCTTGATGATTCCCCAAAAGAATAAGTCTAGAAGTGTCTGTCATAGTGAAGGTGGGTACCAGCAATTGGTGCACCGCAGCTCATTGACTTGCGTGTTAAGTGAACAATTATGAAATAACGGACGTCTTACCAAAATGTGAAAAGCTAATTTATTTTCCTTTAAGATGGCACCAAAACCAAACCTGGATGCCGTATGAATAAGTTTGTATGGATTTTTGAAGTCTTGAATGCGGCCTATATAAGTCTTACTAATTCTGTGCCGTGCCCGTGTTTTCCATATTAGTGTAATACATCACTTACTGTATTAAAACGGGTCGAACGAGAAATTAAAACTATACACATTTTTTGTGGAGCATTACTTAACAACTCAAGAATTCTGTACTATCCGGAGGGGTGAGCGATAGCTGACAATTTCGACAAAGCTATCAGTTCCTAGTAACGTGTTTACATTTTTCGGCATGCGGTTGCTGCTGTAGTGGTTATAAACCTAAGTACTGACAAAGTTATTAGTGCACTGTAATACAGTTGTTAAATTTAACAGTTTTCAACGGTGTTTCGTACTGTTTGTGACGAAATAACGATTTAATAAACGTTCGCTCGCTGTGTGTTTTAGAGTTTTCTGAGCGTTGAAGTCGTTTAGTAAATTTCGTGCTTTAGTTCTCAGCTGACGTTTCTTATTGTTTATAGTGAAATATTTCCGTAAAATTTCAATTCAATGTTTTAACTTCGTTGAGTGTTCCAGTGGCCGCTTGAATTTTTGGATTTAGCTAATAATTTTGCGGTGTTTTGTTGGCATTGGTATTAGTTGTGGTTTAGTATTATTAATACAAGTAATTGCTTTCTTAGTAGAGAGAGAATTTCGAGAGCGCTATTGTTAGTTCTATAAATAATTCTACTGGTCTAACTGAACTGAAGTAACGTAGACGTATAGTTTTTTCAGTAACTGTAAAATTTTACTATGAGTGAGAAGTGTGGGCTCTGTCGTAGGTTTGTGAGTAACGGGTTACGGTTTGGGATTTGTTCGAAGTATTTTCATTGGGAGGGATGAAGCGGGGGGGGGGGGATGCTGTGGGGAAGCCAGTTGGCATTCTAGTGAGATCCTCTCCTGGAAAAGCAGAATTTGTAGGAGAAATAAGTTAACAGAGGAGCAATAGCGTAAGATCTATGACTTTTAAGTGCAGTTACAATACGCAAAAGAGGAAGTAGATAGGTTTAGGAGGGTGAAAGTTGCCTGGGAATGGGAACTGGCAGTTGGCATGAAGTCAGTTAGGAGGAGGAGGTATTCAGATAGTTATACTTTGCGTGTATGCAATAGGTTTGACCAACTGTCAGAGTTGAGCACACAGGAGCCTCTTGCATCTGCAGGTGTAGGGCACATGCAGCAGCCCTCAGCAGTTAGTAGACCAAGGTCAGTTGCAAAGTCTAACAGAAAGAAGGTTCTGCTGCTAGATAGTTCGCATGATAGTGTTGTGGGCCAGTATTTGCAGGAGCTGTTGGGGAGTGAGTACCAGGTCATCAGCATTGTGAAGCCTAGTGCAGGGTTGGCTCAGGTGACTGACAGCATAAGGGAGTTGTGTAGGAATTTTACAAAGGAGGATCATGTAGTGCAGCAGGGAACAGTCTTGATAGGGACGGCGAATGTGATGTAGGTGGTGACCTGGTAAAGATAGCTACTCAAAGTGGTGGCACTAATGTGCATTTCGTGCAACTGTTTCCGCGTCATGATCGGTCTCACCTTTATGCGCATCTTAGGCGCGTTAACCTGGGGCTGAGGAGGGCGCTGATGGCAGAGGGCATTGGTCACATTGCAGTGGAGCCAGTTAAGCCTATCGGTTTCACTAGGTATGGCCTGCACCTCAATAGGTATGGGAAGGGGAGGCTGGCAAAGCTTATAGGTGACATTGCAATGGGCTATGGTGGGATCACTCATGAAAAAATTCCTGTAGCATTTGGTGCTAGAGCTGCACCTCTTTTAGATTGAAGTCAGCTGATAGGTATATCTGCTTAAAGGAAGTCCCTCTAATTAAGGGCTCACCTTCAGAGGACATCATGTGTCCAAGTAGAGAAGTAATCAGCATATTTCATCATAATAGAAGGGGTATTAGAGATAAAGTTAGTCAACTGCTTATAGATGTTGAGTCTGAAATTATTGGTATATCGGAGCACCACTTAAATAATTTGACAATTCAGTGGCGTCCTTTACCAGGATACAGATTAACTGGCTGTTTCTCAAGGAGTTCTTGCCCTGTGGGGCAGTGGCCACGTACATAAAAAAACAATATTCCATTGAAGTCCATACACTTACCACGGCACTACACTGATTAGACATTAGAATGTTACGCAGAGGCTATTGAATTTAGTTGAACTAAACTAATTGTTGTTATTTATAGGTCCTCTAATTCTGACTTCAGAGCATTTATACTAAAACTACAGAGGGTCCTTGGTTCACTTTATGGAAGTACCAGAAATTAATTGCATGTGGTGACTTCAGTATTAATTTTGTATATGATGGTGCAAGAGAAAGAATATTGGTAGATCTCCTAAATTAATATGATCTGATTCAGACTGTGTTTTTTCCACCTAGTGTGCAGGGGAACATTAGCACAGCCATAGACAATATTTTTATTCATTCGTCATTAGTAGATGAGCATCATGTTAGTAAAAGGGTGAATGGCCTTTCAGACCATGATGCACAAATTTTAACACTAAAAGCCTTTTGTACTCAAACAAATGTCACATGCAATTACAAACTATGTAGGAAAGTTAACCCAACAGCAATAGAAAATTTTTCAAACCTCGTCAAGGAACAAGAGTGGCAGGATGTTTATAGAGCCGATAATGTGGGTGACAAATATAACGCTTTCCTTAACACATTTCTCATGCTCTTTGAGAGTTGCGTTCCATTAGAACGTTCTAAACGGGGTTCTAGCAGTAAAAGGCAGCCAGGGTTGCTGACTAGTGGGATCAGGATATCATCTAGAACAAAGCAGGAATTATATCTAAATGTCAGAAGTACTTACAATGAAGTTACAGTAG
Organism: Schistocerca cancellata; assembly: GCF_023864275.1. NCBI lineage: Eukaryota > Metazoa > Arthropoda > Insecta > Orthoptera > Acrididae > Schistocerca > Schistocerca cancellata. Next base: position 1,157,304,276 of record NC_064626.1, read on the forward strand.
CCCATTACAAACAGTACTGTAAGGTGGTTAAAATTGTTATTAGGAAAGCAAAGAGTATGTTGTACGCAAATAGAATAGCTTATTCACAGGGTAAAATTAAAACCATATGGTCAGTTGTGAAGGAAGTGTCTGGCCAGCAGCACAAGGTTGACGATATAAAGTCAGTTCGTAGTAAAAATATTTCTGTTTCTGGTAAATCGGATATGTACAGTATTTAACAATCATTAACTGAGCGTTGCTGGTGAATTAAATAAAAATTTAGTTTCTATGGGGAATCATAAACTTTCTTGGCAAATGCTTTTCCGAGACTGATATCTGAAATACTCCTCTATGATACAGACATGGGGGAGATTGAGTCAATAATTAAATCACTGAAGACTAAGGACTGTCAAGGATATGATGGAGTGCCTAGCAGAATATTAAAGTACTATGCTGCACATGTTAGCCCTGTATTTAGCCATATTTGTAATTTTTCCTTTAGGAAAGGTCAGTTTCCTGAACAATTGAAGTACTCAGTAGTAATGACGCTTTATAAAAAGGGAGAAAGGGATAGTGCAGACAATTTTAGACCTATTTCTGTGCCATCACTGTTTGCTAAGGTTATTGAAAAGGCTGTGTATGTAAGGATAATTAATCATTTTATGCCATATTATTTGCTTTCAAATGTACAGTTCGGCATTAGAAGTTGTTTAACAACTGAAAATGCGGTATTCTCTTTTCCCTGTGAAGGGTTAAACAAAAGGTTTCGAACGCCAGGCATATTTTTTGATTTAACTAAGGCGTTTGATTGTGTTGACCACAAAATATTGTTTCAGAAGTTGTACCATTAAGAAATACGGATAGTAGCTCACAATTAGTTCACCTATTACTTTAGCAACAGTTAAAAATGTTGAGAATGGCTGAGATGTGGGGACTGAGTGGGGTACAGTCAAGTGGGAAGTGCCAAGGGGTCAGTGTTGGGGGCCACTCCTGCTCCTTTTTTGCATAAATTATGTGCCCTCTAGTATTTTATTGTATTGTATGTTAACCGGGGGGCCTAGAAAAGACGGCGAGGCTTCGTCCGCGTCTCAACCGCAGTGGTCGACAACGCCACGACGACTACCGCGGTCCACTTCACCCCTTGCCGCCCACCCCGAACCACTCTTTTAGGGTTGGGGTTGTTGTGTGGTTCGGCCCCCGGTGGAGCCCCCCAGGGAACGTCTCACACCAGACGAGAGTAACCCCTATATTTGCGTGGTGGAGGAATGGTGGTGTACGCCTATGTGGAGAACTTGTTTGCGCACCAACGTCGACATAGTGTAGCTGAGGTGGAGTATGGAGAACCAGTACGCATTCGCCGAGGCAGATGGAAAACCGCCTAAAAACCATCCACAGACCGGCCAGCTCACCGGACCTCGACACAAGTCCGCCGGGTGTATTCGTGCCGAGGACCAGGTGCTCCTTCCCAATCCAGAAAGCCGTGCATTAGACCGCACAGCTAAGTGGGCGATGCCCTCTAGTATTACTGGTACTTCTAAAATATTTCTGTTTGCTGATGACACTAGCTTGGTAATAAAGGATGTTGTGTGCAACATTGGTTCGGTTTAAAATACTGCAGTTCATGAATAAGTTCATGGCTCGCAGAAAATAAACTAACCCTAAATCACAAAAATGGTTCAAATGGCTCTGAGCACTATGGGACTTAACTGCTGAGGTCATCAGTCCCCTAGAACGTAGAACTACTTAAACCTAACTAACCTAAGGACATCACACACATCCATGCCCGAGGCAGGATTCGAACTTGCGACCGTAGCGCCTAGAACCGCTCGGCCACTCCGGCCGGCCTTAAATCACAATTAAGACTCAGTTTTTACAGTTTCTATCACACAATTCAACAAAACCTGCCTTCTTAATTTCACAGAATGGGCATATGATTAGTGAAACTGAACAGTTCATATATCTAGGTGTTCAGATAGATAATAAAGTGTCGTCGGAATCCCACGTTCAGGATCTTGTTCCAAGACTTAATGCTGCCACTTTGACTATTCGAACAGTATCTGAAGTGAGTGATCTTTCGACTCGAATATCAATCTACTTTGCATAATTTCATTCGGTTATGACGTATGGTATTAAATTTTGGTGTAACTTTTCCCCTTCTAAAAGGATATTTTTGGCTCAGAAACGGACGGTTCGGGCAATAAGTGGTGTAAGTTCACGAATCTCTTGTAGACCTCTGTTCACGAGTCTGGGTATTTTGACATTGGCCCCTCACCATATATGTATTCCTTAACTCTTGTGCTGAAAGGTGTGCAGTATATTGCTGCATCCATTATCAGTAAGGTACCACTAGAATCCAAAAATCTTTGCAGTAACCCACGCGCTTTGAAATCGAAACTGAAACGTTTCCTCATGGATCACTCCTATTCTGTCGAGGAGTTCCTTGAAAAATTAATCCGATTCTTGTCGTATTGTTGATTTCGTTTACTTAAACGTATGGCTTCACTTTTTTCGGGTTCATAAACATTTTATTTTTATAATTTCATGTACTGACACGTTCCATGACCTTGAAGATTTGCTCCTCAATTTGGTCTTTTGGAATTTGACGTGTAAATAAATAAACAAATAACAAGACCCAGAGAATCCTGGTGTATGCGGCATTTACGAATGCAAACAGTCATCTTGCCAAGAACCTCTTGCAAAGATGTTATTGAACGGATCTATTACTAATTTTCTATGGAGGTGGTGTTGTACAGATTTCATGAATGTTAAGAACTGCATTATGCAATACACAGCTGAATCAGTGTGTTTTATTAGAGATGTTCGATTTAGGTATAGAATCAGACCATTATCAGTGTGTCAGAAGCAAAACATATGGCAGCTCTGCTACCAATTCCGGCGAAAGGCGCTGTAAAAATTTAGTCAACGAGTGGTCCGGAACACCAGAGGTACGTAGTTTACCGCTGGACGACGGGCGCAGACGGTTCACTACAGCTCTAACAGAGGCCAACACATCCTCCAGGAACTCTCGCAGCCCACAGTGCTGCCGCGTTGCTAATTCATCTGTCCCACACCGCGATTGGCACGAACCAGGAATCTGCGGCTGCTGGCCGCTGACCAGGATTTACTAATCAAACAGTTCTCGGTCCCAAGTTTGATGATGATGATGATGTTTGGTTTGTAGGGCGCTCAACTGCGCGGTGATCAGCGCTCGTTCAAAGTCCCAATTTTTACACAGTACAGTTTTTACACAGTACAATCTAGCCACTACCAAGAATGATGACGATGATGATGAAATGATAAGGACAACACAAACACCGATTCCCCGGGCTTTGAAAATCCCAAATCCGGCCGGGAATCGAACCTGGAACCCCGCGATATAGAGGTAGTAACGCTAGCCACCAGACCAAGAGCTGCAGACCCAGGTTCGAACCCGCCACTGCATAAGAGGCTACCCTCATTCTGCCAACGGCACTGTCACAGAGGGGCGAGGAGCGGACAGAGGTTCACAGCACTCTCTTGCACTTGAGGTGGCTAACTGCTCCTAATAGGCAGAAGAATCACGAATGATCAACTGCATCAGGATGCATAAGGCAATGGAATCCTCTGCATTAATGACACATGTGGCCTGTAATCTAAAAAGTGTCATGACGACCTCTCCATTGGAAATAGATGTCTGACTAGTTCCTCATTCGAATCTTTTGGTGGGGACTGCCAAGGGAAACATGATCATGAGGAAAAAATTCAATAACCAATGAAATGGTAACGATCTATGAGTTGGGGTGTGGCATGTCAGGAGTTTGATATGGTAGGGAAGTTAGAAATCTTAAAAGGGAAATCCCAAGCTTCAATTTAGATATAGTGGAGTTAGTGAAGTGAAATGGAAAGAAGATACGATTTTGTGGTCACATGAGTGTAGGGTAATATCAACTGTAGCGGACAATGGTATAAAGGTAGTGGGATTCGTTATTAATAGGAAAGTAGGGCAGAGAGTGTGTTACTGTGAACAGCTCAGTGATAGGGTTGTTCTTATCAGAACTCACAGCTAACCAACAACGAAAGCGATAGTTCAGATTCACATACCGACATCGCAAGCTGAAGATGAAGAGACAGAGAAAGTAGATGAGGACATTGAACGGGTAATGCAGTAAGTAAAGGGAGACGAAAATCTTCTAGTGATGAAGAACTGTAAGAGTAGAAGAAAAGCTCACAGGAGAATATGGACTTCGGTCAAGGAATGAGAGAGGAGAAAGAATAATTGAGTACTGTAATAAATTTCAGCTCGTAACAGCCAATCATATTGTTCAAGAATCACAAGAGGAAGAGGTATGCTTGGAAAAGGCCGGATAATACGGGAAGACTTCAGTTAGATTACATCCCGAAATCAGATACTGGATTGTAAGGCGCACCCAGGAGCAAATGTAGACTAAGATCACAATATAGTAGTTATGAAGAGTAGGCTGCCGTTTAAGAGTTTAATCAGGAAGGCTCGCCGGCCGGGGTGGCCAGGGTGGCCGAGCGGTTCTAGGCGCTACAGTCTGGAACCGCGCGAGCGCTACGGTCGCAGGTTCGAATCCTGCCTCGGGCATGGATGTGTGTGATGTCCTTAGGTTAGTTAGGTTTAAGTAGTTCTAAGTTCTAGGGGATTGATGACCTTAGAAGTTAAGTCCCATAGTGCTCAGAGCCATTTGAACCATTTTTTGATGAAGGCTCATTACGCATAGAAGTGGGATACGGAAGTACTACGGAATGAAGAGTTAAGCCTGAAGGTCTCTAAGGCTATATATACTGCAATAAGGAATAGCTCAGTAGTCAGAGCTCTCGAAGAGGAACGGACATCTCTCAAAAAGGCAATCGCAGAAGCTGGAAAGAAAAATATAGGTGAAAAGAGGGTAACAGCGAAGAAATCATGGGTGACAGATGAGATACTTCAGTTGATTGATGAAAGAAGGAAGTAAAAAAAATGTTCAGGGAAATTCAGGAATACATAAATGCAAGTCGTTGCGGAATGAAATAATCAGGAAGTGCACCGAACCTGAGACGAAATGGCTGCATGAAAAATGTGAAGAAATCGAAAAAGAAATGATTGTCGGAAAGACTGACTCAGCATATAGGAAAGTCAAAACAACTTTCGGTGAAATTAAAACCAAGCATGGTAGCATTAAGAGGTCAACGGGAATTCCACTATTAAATACAAAGGTAAGAGCGGATAGGTGGAAAGTATACATTGAGGGACTGTATGATGGAGAAAATTTGACTGATGTAATAGAAGAAGAAACAGGAGTCGATTTAGAAGAGATAGGGAATCCAGTATTAGAATCAGAATTTAAGACAGCTTAGGAGGACTTAAGATGAAATTACGCAGAAGGGATAGATATTATTCCATCAGAATTTCTGAGATCATTAGGGGAAGTGGACTCGAAACGACTATTGACACTGGTGTGTAGAATGTATGAGTCTGGATACATACCGTCTGAATTTCAGAAAAATGTCATACATACAATTCCGAGGACTGCAAGAGCTGAGAAGTTCTAGAATTATATCACAGTCAGCTTAACAACTCATGCATCCAAATTGATGACAAAAATAGTATACAGAAGCATGGAAAACAAAATCGAGGATGTGTTAGACGAAGATCAGTTTGGCTTTATGAAAGGTTAAGGCACCAGAGAGGCTTTTTGGTGTTGCGCTTGATAATGGAAGCAAGACTAAAGAAACATCAGACGCATTCATAGGAAAAAACGTTCGACAATGTAAAATGATACTACATGTTAGATTATGAGGAAATTAGGGGTAATCTTTAGGAAGAGTCGGATAATATACAATACGTACAAGAGCCAAAAGGAGATAATAAGAGAGCAAGGCCAAGAACGAAGTGCTCTGATTGAAAAGGGTGTAAGACAGGAGTATAGTCTTTCAGCCCAACCGTTCACTCTACTCAGCGGAGAAACAATGATGGAAATAAAAGGTAGGTTCAGGAGCGAAATTAAAATTAAAGGTGAAAGGATACCAGTGAGATGATTTGCTGACGACATTGCTATCTTGAGTGAAAGTGAAGAAGAATGACATGAGCTGCGTAATGTTATGAACGGTCTAATGAGTACAGAATATGGACTAAGAGTACATCGAGGAAAGACGAAAGTAATGAGGAGTAGCAGAAATGAGAACAACGAGATACTTAACACCAGGACTGATGGTCATATAGTAGATCAAGTAAAGGAATTCTACTAGCTATAACAATGAGGAATAGAACAAGGAGGATTTCGAAAGCAGACTAGCACTGGAAAAAGTGCATTCCAGGGCAATAAAAGTTTACTAGTATCAAACGAAGGCCTTAGTTTGCGGAATAAATTTCTGAGAATGCACAGGGTTATTAAATATGATTGAAGCGATTTCACAGATCTACAACAAATTTATTTGAGATATTTTCACAATGCTTTGCACACACATACAAAAACTCAAAAACTTTTTTAGGCATTCACAAATGTTCGATATGTGCCCCTTTAGTGATTCGGCAGACATCAAGCCGATAATCAAGTTCCTCCCACACTCGGCGCAGCATGTCCCCATCAATGAGTTCGAAAGCGTCGTTGATGCGAGCTCGCAGTTCTGGCACGTTTCTTGGTAGAGGAGATTTGAACACTGAATCTTTCACATAACCCCACAGAAAGAAATCGCATGGGGTTAAGTCGGGAGAGCGTGGAGGCCGTGACATGAATTGCTGATCATGATCTCCACCACGACCGATCCATCGGTTTTTCAATCTCCTGTTTAAGAAATGCCGAACATCATGATGGAATTGCGGTGGAGCACCATCCTGTTGAAAGATGAAGTCGGCGCTGTCGGTCTCCAGTTGTGGCATGAGCCAATTTTCCAGCGTGTCCAGATACACGTGTCCTGTAACGTTTTTTTTCGCAGAAGAAAAAGGGGCCGTAAACTTTAAACCGTGAGATTGCACAAAACACGTTAACTTTTGGTGAATTGCGAATTTGCTGCACGAATGCGTGAGGATTCTCTACCGCCCAGATTCGCACATTGTGTCTGTTCACTTCACCATTAAGAAAAAATGTTGCTTCATCACTGAAAACAAGTTTCGCACTGAACGCATCCTCTTCCATGAGCTGTTGCAACCGCGACGAAAATTCAAAGCGTTTGACTTTGTCATCGGGAGTCAGGGCTTGTAGCAATTGTAAACGGTAAGGCTTCTGCTTTCGCCTTTTCCGTAAGATTTTCCAAACCGTCGGCTGTGGTACGTTTAGCTCCCTGCTTGCTTTATTCGTCGACTTCCGCAGGCTACGCGTGAAACTTGCTCGCACGCGTTCAACCGTTTCTTCGCTCACTGCAGGCCGACCCGTTGATTTCCCCTTACAGAGGCATCCAGAAGCTTTAAACTGCGCATACCATCGCCGAATGGAGTTAGCAGTTGGTGGATCTTTGTTGAACTTCGTCCTAAAGTGTTGTTGCACTGTTATGACTGACTGATGTGAGTTCATTTCAAGCACGACATACGCTTCCTCGGCTCCTGTCGCCATTTTGTCTCACTGCGCTCTCGAGCGCTCTGGCGGCAGAAACCTGAAGTGCGGCTTCAGCCGAACAAAACTTTATGAGTTTTTCTACGTATCTGTAGTGTGTCGTGACCATATGTCAATGAATGGAGCTACAGTGAATTTATGAAATCGCTTCAATCATTTGTAATAGCCCTGTACGTCTGGAATACAGCATTGCATTGGTAGTGAAACATGGACTGTGGAAACACCAGAACAGAAGAAAATTGTTACACACGAATTTTGAAATCTAGGTGGACTGATAAGCCAAGGAATGAATAGTTTCTCTGTAGAATCGGAGAAAGACTGACAAGGAGAAGGGCCAGGAGGATGGGTCATCCGTTGAGATATCAGGGCATGACTTTCAAGGTACTAGAGGGAACTGTGGAGGCTAAAAGCTGTAGAGGAAGACAGTGATTGCAATACAACCATCAGATATTTGAGGAAGTAAGTTGCAAGTGCTACTCTGAGATGTAGAGGTTTGCACAGAAGAGGAATTCATGGCGGGCCGCATGAAAGCAGTCAGAAGACTCATGACCCGAAAAAAAGTTCCTTTTTTAAGCAGGTGTTCCATGTAAATTGTTTTGTTGCCTCAACACCTTAATGCTGAGTGTGCACCACATTATGGCCGATACTTCAGGATAAGTGTAATGCAGGTGGAACAATCCACATGCATCAGTACCGCGCGTTGCAGATCTTTTCGGATACAGTAGAGTACCTAGTATAAATATCTGAGTTGAGCAGCTGCAGCTCAGATGCATGTTGCAGACGCGCGTGAGCGGGGCAAGAGACCTGGACCTGCTGGTGCTGGGCCACCGGGGACGCGGAGGGGGCGGCGGGCTGCGCCTCGAGTGCGCGCTGACGGGATTCCCCGCGCTGACCGCTGGCTCCCTGGCCAACATACTGGCAGAACCCTCCGCAGACGACCGCAGCGCGCTCTGCTTCCGAGGCAGCGTCACCGGCTTCCGGCAGGTGGCCTGCGGCTCGCCCGTCTCACTTCGGCTGGTCGACAGCCGTGGGAACTGCATCGGGTGAGAACGCGAGAGAGGCTGAATGGGAACCTCCTGATCACCACCTTCATGCATTACACTGAGGTGACAGAAGTCGTCATCAGAATGAGATTTTCACTCTGCAGCGGAGTGTGCGCTGATATGAAACTTCCTGGCAGATTAAAACTGTGTGCCCGACCCAGACTCGAACTCGGGACCTTTGCCTTTCGCGCGCAAGTCCTCTACCGAAGCACGACTCACGTCCGGTACTCACAGCTTTACTTCTGCCAGAGCACTTGCCCGCGAAAGGCAAAGGTTCCGAGTTCGAGTCTCGGTCGGGCACACAGTTTTAATCTGCCAGGAAGTTTCATATCAGCGGACACTCTGCTGCAGAATGAAAATCTCATTCTGGAAACATCCCCCAGGCTGTGGCTAAGCCATGTCTCCGCAGTATCTCCAGGAGTGCTAGTTCTGCAAGGTTCGCAGGAGAGCTCCTGTAAAGTTAGAAAGGTAGGAGACGTGGTACAGGCAGAAGTAAAGCTGTGAGTACCGGACGTGAGTCGTGCTTCGGCAGCTCAGATGGTAGAGCACTTGCCCGCGAAAGGCAAAGGCCCCGAGTTCGAGTCTCGGTCGGACACACAGTTTTAATCTGCCAGGAAGTTTCAGAAGTCGTTATGTTCCATGGGACTCAGGACGAGTGATCTGGTAGCCGAAATCATTCGCTCGAACTATCTTCAATGTTTTTAAAGTCAACTGCGAACAATTGTGGCCTGGTGACCTGACGCATTGTCATTCATAGAAATTCCATTGTTGTCTGGGAACATGAAGTACATGAATGGCTGCAGATGGTCTCCTAGAAGTCAAACAAAACCATTTCCAATCAATGTTAGGTTCATTTGGACCAGAGGAGTGAGTCATGTACAACAGCCCACACCATTATGGAACCACCAACAGCTTCTACAGTGCTTCTTTTTTTTATTTTATTTATTTATTTATTTATTTTTTACTACTTGGTTCCATTTCCATCACTCTGCGGGGGTCTGCGCCACACTGTAACCCTATCATCAGCTCTTACCGACTGAAATTTGTTCTCATCTGACCAACCCACGGTTTTCCAGTTGTCTAGGATCCAACTGACATGGTCACGAGAACAGGAGAGGCGCTGCAGGCGATGTTCCGCTGTTAGCAAAGGCATTCGTGATGGTCGTCTGCTGTCACAGCCCATCAACGCCAAATTTCGTCGCCTTGTCCCAATGGATACGTCCGTCGTAAGTCCCACATTGATTTCGGCGGTTATTTCAAAGAGTGTTGCTTGTCTGTTAGCACTGACCATTCTACTCAAAGGCCGCTGCTCTCGGTCGTTAAGTGAAGGCCGTCGGCCACTGTGTTGTCCGCGGTGGGAGGTAGTGCCTGAAATTTGGTATTCGTGGCATACTCTTGACACTGTGGATCTCGAAATACTACATTTGCTAATGATTTCCGAAATGGAATATTGCATGTGCCTAGCTCCAACCACCACACCGATCTTAAAGTGTGATAATTCCCGTCGTGAGACCATAATCACGTTGGAAATCTTTTCACATGAATCACCTGAGCCCAAATGAATGTTCTGCTAATGCACTGCCCTTTTATACCTTACGTATGCGCCGGCCGGTGTGGCCAAGCGGTTAAAGGCGCTACAGTCTGGAACCGCGCGACCGCTACGGTCGCAGGTTCGAATCCAGCCTCGGGCATGGATGTGTGTGATGTCCTTAGGTTAGTTAGGTTTAAGTAGTTCTAAGTTCTAGGGGACTGATTACCTTAGAAGTTAAGTCCCATAGTGCTCAGAGCCATTTGAATCATTTTTGAACCTTACGTATGCGATACTACTGCCATCTGTATATGTGCATATCGCTACGCTATGACTTTTTACCTCAGTGAAGTTTTTTAACTATCGAATATCTAACTTGTTCGTTCAAATACTTTACAGAAGCAGACATAATACTACCGTACAGTGCTGCATCAACGCTTTGACCCAGTGAACGTTCTCAAACATTGTACACTGTACTTGGATTTGTGGCCTCACTTATCAAACTCTAGACGAACTATCAGTTTATAAAATTCACTCTCGCCTCCCTCACACTGCATACCTAACAGATTTGTTACTATACTCCAGTCATCCTAGTCGCCAAACTTATCTGCTCTGCGGCTTTTATGCCACTCATGTCCCACAACTTTCCCGCTGCACGATCTTCCCATCATTTCCAAACGAAGTTCATATCGTCACCTAACTGACCACGACTGTCGTCCTCTTATTTTTCCTCACAATCCTCTTCAGTGCCGTCTATCATGATCACTCAAATTACACATTCGTCCGCGCTATGTCTTAGCGGATGATGTGTGATATTTTGCCGCTTTCCCTGTATGCTGCATAAATATTTGATACAGTCCCTCTTGACATACAAGACACTTCGGCTTTTTTGGTTATTGAAGCACCCACCATCCAACGACCAACAATTTCCTTCCATTAGCCCTAATCTCTCTCAATATATAATACGTCGTGTTTTAACATACTTACTTGAAGTGTTTATTTTTTTAATGGTTCCAAAGTTATGTGTCAGCATAAAAATAGCAATAATAAGAATACCAATAATTAAATCGTAAAAAAATTTATAATATTGATAATAGTAAACAGTGAGTAATACCTAAGAGAAGACGTGACCGGGCCAAATGCCACAAACGAATAAAGCATCAAAGGGAAAAAGTACAAAGAATAAAACTTGTCTAGCTTGAAGGGGGAAACCAGATGGCCCGATGGATGGTCCGCTAGGTAGCGCCGCCATAGGTCAAATGGATATCAACAGCGTTTTTCTTTTTTTCTTTTTTTAAAGGAATTCCCATTTTTATTACACATTCGTGTATTACATAAAGAAAGATGAATGTTTTAGTTTGACCACTTTTTTCGCTTTGTGATAGATGGCGCTGTAATAGTCACAAACATATGGCTCACAATTTTAGACGAACCATTGGTAACAGGTAGGTTTTTAAAATTAAAATACAGAACGTAGGTACGTTTGAACAATTTGTTTCGGTTGTTCCAATGTGATACATGTACCTCTGTGAACTTATCATTTTTGAGAATGCATGCTGTTACAGCGTGATTATCTGTAAATTCCACATTAATGCAATAAATGCTCAAAATGATGTCCGTCAACCTCAATGCATTTGGCAATACGTGTAACGACATTCCTCTCAACAGCCAGTAGTTCGCCTTCCGTAATGTTCGCGCATGCATTGGCAATGCGTTGACGTATGTTGTCAGGCGTTGTCGGTGAAACACGATAGCAAATATCCTTCAACTTTTCCCACAGAAAGAAATCCTGGGACGTCAGAACCGGTGAACGTGCGGGCCATGGTATAGTGCTGCGATGACCAATCCACCTGTCATGAAATATGTTATTCAGTACCGCTTCAACCGCACGCGAGCTATGTGCCGGACATCCATCATGTTAGAAGTACATCGCCATTCTATCATGCAGTGAAACATCTTGTAGTAACATCGGTAGAACATTACGTAGGAAATTAGCATACATTGTCCATTTATATTGCCATCGATAAAATAGGGGACAATTATCCTTCCTCCCATAATGCCGCACCATACATTAACCCGCCAAGGCCGTTGATGTTCCACTTGTCGCAGCCATCATTGATTTCCCGTTGCCCAATGGTGCATATTATGCCGGTTTACGTTACCGCTGTTGGTGAATGACGCTTCGTCACTAAATAGAACTCGTGCAAAAAGTCTGGCATCATCCCATAATATCTCTTGTGCCCAGTGGCAGAACTGTACACGACGTTAAAATTCATCGCCATACAGTTCCTGGTGCATACAAATATGGTACGGGTGCAATCGATGTTGATGTAGCATTCTCAACACCGACGTTTTTGAGATTCCCGATTCTCGCACAGTTTTTATGCTACTGATGTGCGGCTTGACAGCAGCTAAAACACCTACTTGGACATCATCATTTTTTGCAGGTCTTGGTTAACGTTTGATATGTGGCTGAACACTTCTTGTTTCCTTAAATAACGTAAATATCTGACGAACGGTCCAGACACTTGGATGATGTCGTCCAGGATACCGAGGAGCATTCATAATAGACGCCCGTTGGGCATTTTGATCACAATAGCCATACATCAACACGATATCGACCTTTTCCGCAATTGGTAAACGGTCCATTTTAACACGGGTAATGTTTCACGAAGCAAATACCGTCCGCACTGGTGGAATGTTACGTGATACCACGTACTTATACGTTTCTGGCTATAACAGCGCCATCTATCACAAAGCGAAAAAAGTGGTGCAACTAAAACATTCATATTTCTTTACGTACTGCACGAATATGTAACAAAAAAATGAGGGTTCCTACTTAAGAAAACGCAGTTGATATCCGTTTGACCTACGGCAACGCCATCCAGCTGGCCAAACATAGCGCCATCTGGTTTCCCCCTTCAAGCTAGACGAGTCTTGTTCGTTGTAGGTTTTCGTTTGATGCTTATTTCGGGAGGTTTTGACCCTGTCGCTATCAATAACCACCCTGTATAAATATGTGGTATCACGTAACATTCCGCCAGTGCGGACGGTATTTGCTTCGTGATACATTACCCATGTTAAAATGGACCGTTTACCAATTGCGGAAAAGGTCGATATCGTGTTGATGTATGGCTATTGTGCTAAAAATGCTCAACGGGCGTGTGCTACGTATGCTGCTCGGTATCCTGGACGACATCATCCAACTGTCCAGACCGTTCGCCGGATTGTTACGTCATTTAAGGAAACAGGAAGTGATCAGCCACATGTGAAATGTCAACCACGACCTGCAACAAATAATGATGCCCAAGTAGGTGTTTTTAGGTGCTGTTGCGGCTAATTCGCACATCAGTAGCAGACAAATTGCGTGAGAATCGGGAATCTCAAAAACGTCGGTGTTGAGAATGCTACATCAACATCTATTGCACCCGTACCATATTTCTATGCACCAAGAATTGCATGGCGACGACTTTGAACGTCGTGTACAGTTCTTCCACTGGGCACAAGAGAAATTACGGGACGATAACAGATTTTTTGCATGCATTCTGTTTAGCGACGAAGCGTCATTCACCAGCAGCGGTAACGTAAACCGGCATAATATGCACTATTGGGCAACGGAAAACCCACGATGGCTGCGACAAGTGGAACATCTGCGACCCTGGCGGGTTAATGTATGGTGCGGTATTATGGGAGGAAGGATAATTGGCCCCCATTTTATCGATGGCAATCTAAATGGTGCAATGTATGCTGATTTCCTATGTAATGTTCTACCGATGTTACTATTTTAATTTAGAAAACCTGCCTGTTACCAACTGTTCATCTAAAATTGTGAGCCATATGTTTGTGACTATTTATTACAGCGCCAACTGTCACAAAGCGAAACAAGTGGTCCAACTAAAAGATTCATATTTCTTTACGTACTGCACGAATATGTAATAAAAAATTTGGTTTCCTATTTTAAAAAAATCGCAGTTGATATCCACTTGACATATGGCAGCGCCATCTAGCGGGGCAACCATAGCGCCATCTGGTTTCCCTCTTCAAGCTAGACAAGTTTCGTTCTTTGTAGTTTTTTTCGTTTGACACTTATTTCGTGAGATATTTGGCCCGGTCACAATCAATGGATCACCCTGTACATCCACTACTTTAGCGTCCATTACATTTGAACATGTCTGCACTATTTCATGACTTACACTATACACAGACAGCTGCGATGCACTGCTTCCATCTACTTGGGGTGGGGGGGGGGGGGAGGGGTACAGGGTGGCGGCAGGAAATGCATCCGGCCATCCTCAGACACTAACATTGCGAAATCCGTAGTCCGTAGTAACAGAGCCGACCTCGCGTTGGAGTGGGACTAAGGCTCAAGGAAATGTTGATGATAGCTTACTGTCCACTGCTACATTCACGTAGATTGTATGGACTACAGTGATTTTGTCTTTATTTAATCGAATTTCTTCGTTGTTCACAATCTGCAACAACTTCTAAGCTTTTCACCGTATTTAAGGCCATATAAGCATGGTATTTTACGAATTTACTTCAGACCAAAACCGATTCTGGTAGCTGGAGACCAAAGCTTTTGTGAATCAGGCCTTTTGCGTTGTTGTGGAGATATTTCCATAGCAACTTTCATACCCTAACAAATATTTCAATATCTGCCCGAGAACTGAATTACCAGTTTTCATAAATTTAGCTGTAAACTACTTTTTAATGCCACTAAACACTTTCTTACAAATTTTTATCAGAAACAGCGTTACCTTTCGGGTTGACTTTCCAGAAACAGTGAAACAGTATTTTCTTTTATTTCTAACCGAGGAGCCAAATACGTGTTGCCTTAAATATACTTTAGCAGTTCTTTATTAATTATTTATTTTCAAAAAACTTTCTCCCACTATTTCACCTTTTTAGTATAATGTCGAAAAACGTATTTTTTTAATTTTCTGACAGAGAAACCTGCCGTGTGGGATTAGCCGAGCAGTCTAAGGTGCTGCAGTCATGGACTGTGCGGCTGGTCCCGGCGGAGGTTCGAGTCCTCCCTCGGGCATGTGCGTGTGTATTTGTCCTTAGGATAATTTAGGTTAAGTAGTGTGTAAGCTTAGGGACTGATGACCTTAGCAGTTAAGTCCCATAAGATTTCACCCACATTTGAACATTTTTAAACAGAGGAACCAAATACCAGGTTTCGTAGTTCTGGCTTCATTATTACCTTAATGCGGTATAATTTCAAAAATCCCTTTATCTCCTATTTCACTTATTAGGAATGGAATTTAGGACAATTTTTCTTCTCTGACCGAGAAACCAAACACCAGTTTTCTAAGATTTTGCTTAAAAAATGCTTTCGCAACAAAATATTTTCCCTAAAATGCTTTACCTCCTATTATACCGCTTATGGGTTGAATTTCCAAAACCAATGACATGCATGTTTTATTTCTAACAGAGAAGCCAAATATAAATTTTCATAGATTTAGCTTCAAAATTCTTGCACAATGAAATATTTCCATAAGACCATTCATCCCCCATTTCACCCTCATGTGGATTGCATTTTCAAAAACAGTGAACTACATATTGTCTTTATTTCTAACTGTGTAGTCAAATTTAAATTTTTGCAGTTTTAGCTTAAAAAATGATTTTGTGATATAATATTTTACAAACAATCTCATCCCCTATTTGACCCTCTTAGGGGTTCAATTTCCAATAACAATGATACACAATTTTTTTATTTCTAACTGAGAAGCCAGATTTAAATTTTCATAGATTTAAGTTTAAAAATGCCTTCACTGTGAAATATTTTCATAAAAAATTTTATCCTGTCTCACGCCCTTAGGGGTTCAATTTCAAAAAAAATAATTCATATTCTGGGGTAACTCATCAAACCGAGCAAAAGTTTTTAATGTGCAAATGCGTGTAATAAGAATCATTTGTGGTATAAATTCAAGAACATCATGTAGAAACCTGTTCAAGGAACGCTGTAAGCTAACCATTGCTTATCAGTATACTTATAGTATATTTATTCATTGATGAAATTTGTAGGAAGTAATGTATCTCTGCTTCCAACCAATAGCGAAATACATAGTATCAATACTAGACATAAGAACAACCTACATAAAGACCTAAAATCCAAAAAGAGGTCGTATATAAAGGAACACACATTTTCAATAAATTGCCAGCAACCATTGGTAACTTGGTTTCAGATAAAGCACGTTTCAAACAGAGTTTGAAAGACTTCTTGACAGACAGCTCCTTCTACTCTATAGATGAATATCTTAACAGAGATTGTTAAGCCAGCTTAAGTAAAAACATATGTTAGATTTCAGTTTTGACAGCACTTGGTTGCAACAGTCAAGATAAATTTATTAATACTACATAACAAAGTTCCATTCTGATAGCATACTAATTCTGTAAGTGTTAGCTGTTCCAGTTTACTGTATTGCATTCATCTATTTTGACAATCTTCTTACAGATGATCAGGATAGTAAATATTATAATCAAATGTTATATTTTTTATGTTATACTTTCTGACATGTTCCACACCCACGAGAATCATCTCATTTTTGGGCCTATGGAACGAAAACTGAATCTAATCTTATCTAGTCTGAACAGACCCAAAACGATGAAGTGACCTTTTCGTTTCGCTCAACAGGCACGCCGACTTCCAACTCAGCACTCTGCTGAGTGGACCGCTGTTCAAGGATTTCTCCGCTGGCGGCGATGCTTGCAATATATTCGAGGCCGAACACGTCCTGACGATGGCGTGCGACGAACAGGGCTCCATACCTAAGGGAGCCGACGGGTCGGTGCCGACCGTCACCGTGGTGGCGTCTCTGCGGCGGATCTCCCTCTCCGAATGGGAGCACCGTGGTCAGTTCGCCACCAACTGCACCGCTGTCCAGCACTACGAAGGCTCCAGCCACGGGTCTTCCAGCTCTGCATCTCCAGCACACTACTCCCCAGCCTCCTCCACCTGTTCTCAAGGCTTAACACTGGGGTGCGATGAAGAGTCAGCAGGCGAAACAGTTGACAAATCGGGAGACCCTGCTGTATCCTCGGGGATAAAGCAAACCAACAACTTAAGATCGTGCCAAAGCCTTCCAGCAGAGAAATGTAGTGGAATTGCAGACCAATCCACCATACACTGTCGTAGCTATCCAGTGACGCCAACCCAATATCGTTCTGATGATGGAAGACCTGTAGTGCATTCCTCCCCATCATCTCTCACCCAAGACAAGCCTCGAGGCTTTCCAGACATTATTCCAGATGAATCTGTACCGTCTGTCAGTGCCTCATTAGCTGCAAGTGACACGATTGGACAATCCATCGCATGCTTAACGGGTCACATTCGCACTCCTTCTCCTTCAGACAGTGAAACAAGATTCATTTTAGAACACGCCCCATATCATAGCACAGCCAGTATCGGTGAACGAAGTGAAGGAGCCTCAGACGGGACAGCTAGTATTGCCAGTGGAAGCTCTTCATCGGTAGATTTGTCTCCAGTCTCATCCTCTGGCGAAATTCCGAAAAGTGTACGGGAAATTCCTGTAAACCAAAGTCTGACAGAAAGTGTTTCTAAGGCAGCCATTGACGATTCTTATGCCATCGTAGGCACCGTGCCGACAGTAACAAACTCACCTGCAGCTGCTGAAGAGTTTTCTTCATCCGAGTCGTATCTCGTTTTGGACACGAATTTGAAAGTCAATGACAATAAGGCTGTGAAGAAGAAGAAGAAGAAACATAGCACTAAGGAGGGAGATTCCATTCGAACCACTTACAACAAAGTACAATCGTTTTCCTTGGATAATCAATTGGCGTCGCCCCTTTTTAATGATACAGAAACTGTCACATCAATAGAAATGGACCTACCTTCCTCCTCGAACAAGGACATATTTCGTTGTCATTCATCTCTTGCCTTAGACAAGAGTTTGACTGGCAGTCACTGCTGGTCAGTGAAACAAAACAAACGCGATGGAAAGACGCAATCACCCACTCGTGTTGGAACTGCTGTAAAATCACAGCCTCAGTCACCAATCGCTCCAAACACGGGTCTTACCAGCAAAAGAGATTTCAATGATGCTGCTACAACTGCGACTGAAAAGTCTTCGCACCATGAGACGCCACCGAAGAAATGGAGTTACACAGAGAAATTAACAACACAGTACAATGAATGTAATAGCTCACATTTGATGTACCGTGCAAGGTATTCAGTTACGAAGATAATAGTATTTGACGATTCCCTGTGCGGGATACTGTTCATTGGTTTTCAGCATCCACAACTGGAAGAACAAAGCGTTTTAACGAAAGTCGTTATTAAGAGTGCGAATGAAAACATTATGCCATCTGGGCTGGTTGGCACGGTGAAGATCTGCACTCGCCGAGGCGACGTTTTGGAGCAAGTGGCTGCACTGCCACCGATGATGAACGTCAGTCATCACAAGGTCCGCTGCGATCCTCATTTGGTTCAAGCCGAGTTGAGCTTCGTGGTGGCGGAGCCTGGCAAATTTGCGTTGTATCGGGTGGCCACAGGCGAAGTGGTCGGAACCGTTCACGCTGACCTTCACGTTTTAGGTCCATACCGCTGTCCTGCTGTCATTTGTGATCAGCTGGGGAATACCTGCCTTCCTGGCATCAACGAGGAATTTACTGAAGATGAAAGTCAGTCGGTTTCTGCAGAAGACGAACTTCGCAAAGTCAGTAGGAGTCACGACCGTGACCATTTGCCGGATTCGGTGAGAGACGGTAAAAGTGGAAAAACGGCGTGGCGGGAAAGGGAAGTACTGGAGAACATCGACGATATGTACGCGGATGTCTGTCGGATGACTGAAGAGACCCAAACGTTGAAGCAGCGTGAGGAGTGGCTAGACCCAAATGTAAGGCGCGTATGGATGTGGCGGTTGGAAATTCTGGAGGAGCGGTACAAAAGAGCCTGTCAGCAATATAGGGAACATTACGGCATAAGTAATTGACTCTCTCGGTTACTTATGGTAACACCTGCGGTGTTTTATATTGGTCATGTTTACATGCATCCTTCAGGTTTACATTATTCTTGTGCGACAGGTATGGATTTGCTAGTACGCACATTGCATTCTTTTTCATTATCATCATCTTTATCAATATCCAACACTCATCTTCATTTTGATCGTTTTTGTATATATCATGTCTATTCTATCTTTTTACATTTTCAAACATTTTATTTGAAATGTTCCTTTTACATCATTTTCTTGAGATGATTCTTTCAAATTTTCAGCATACCGAAACGAAGCATCTCCCACGTGGTTATCGGTTCCTTTCACGCACTACTTTTCATAAATTATTAGATGAATATTGTCCATCACATCAATCTCCCACGTGAAAGTTAACACTCTTTCAAGACAGTTAGTGCTGTACAGTCCTTATGTATAGTCACTTTATTCGCCCAAAAATAATATCTGAATTGCTTCAAACATCATATTACAGCTAAGGCGGTTTTCATCAAGAAGGGGTAAATTACTATTTTTGGCCAATATACTACTCGAAAATGCAGTTGCTTAGTTTACATTTTTCCTATGAATCATGTACTTCTTCGAGAATCTCCACACCTACGGTAAAAATCTACTGTCAGCACTCATGTGCAAAGGTAGAGATGTATCAGAATGGGGCAGTTCGTGATTCTACATTACTTCCTTCTTCAGCGACCCGAAAGCTGACTGGCATTCATCTTTCCAAATAGAAACAATGATTCTCCTAAATAAATTATTCGAGTTGCGATTACTGAAAGTATGCTCCTTTGCAGATTCCCTTCTAAAGCACACACAGCCTGAGAAAAACTTTGGATCTTTGTTAATCTTAGGTAATGGACGATAGCAAATTTTTCAAGATCCTTATCACCCCAAAACATAGCCATTGCGTGTCCTCAAAATTTAATTTCCTTTTTCACAAATTCACATTTTTCCGCTTTACTGTCATCCCACGTACTTGAAGAGTTTTAAAAACTTTATTCAGTAGTTCATAGTGCTCAGACTAAATTTTCCTAGTAATTAGTGGGTCATGTACATAAGTACTCAGCCACGAGTTCAACTCAATCCAACGACGAAATCTAAAGTACATATGAACACAGAAAGAGACGTAAATTAAAAGGAAGGCCTCGATAACGTTGTTGTTTTTGTGTTTAAGAGATTGCAGGACTGACGGTATTTTTGTAGTGTCCTGCTGATAACTCCTGGCTAGTCATGTTATATATGTTATTAAATTTCTGTATTATATGTTCGAGACAGTCATTCTTTTATTTAGTATTCATGCATCTATCACAAATCTCCCTCCTCCATCACTCTTGATTACTAAAATAAGTGGGTTTTTCTATGGACTGTTACTTATTTCAATCAAACCCAATTCTAACGTTTTATCGATTTCTCTCTACACTGCTTCCTTCTCTGACAATGTAATCACCTGTGATGAAGCGTTCCCTAAGCCTGAAGTAGTGTGGATGTGTTCAGACTGCGGGGATCGTTCTTCTCGAATTATGAATTGCTGGTTTTAAAATACTATTCAGACAAACCGTGTAGACATTCTGAAAATTGACTTTTTCATCGCTACTGCTGTTCTTCTGCTGGAAATGGGAAACTATGTATTCTCGAAGACAAAATTGAAGATCTGTTAGATAATGATCAATTTGGCTTCAGGAAAGGTAAAGGCACGATGGAAGCAATTATGACGTGTTGATCTGGAAAAAGCTCTTCGACAGTGGAAAATAGTGCAACATGTTCGAAAGTCTAAGAAAAATAGATGTAACTTGTAGGAAAAGACAGGTAATATACAATATTTGTAAGAACCAGGAGGGAACAACAAAACTGAAACACGTAAAACGAGGTGCTGTCATTAAAAATGGTGTAAGACAGCCTTTCGTCTCTACTGGTCAGTCTATACATCGAAGAAGTAATGTCGAAAATAAATGAAAGGTTTAAGAGTGGGATTAAAATTCAAGGTGAAAGGATATCAATGATACGATTCGCTAATGACATTGCCATTCTCAGGGAAAGTGAAGATGAATTTCAGAATCTCCTGAACTGAATGGACTGTCTAATGAGTACAGAATATGCACTGAGAGAAAATCGAGAAAAGGCTAATGTAATGAGAATTAAGATCAATAATAAACTTAACATCAGGTCTGATGATCACGAAGTCGATTCAATTAAATAATTACGCTGCCTAGGCAGCAAAATAACTCATAATGAATGCATCAAGGAGGACATCTAAAGCAGACTTATACTAGCAATAAGGTCATTCCTGCCAAAGAGAAGTCTAATAGTATCAAACGTAAGCCTTATTTTGAGGAAGAAATTTCTAAGAATATACGTTTGGAGCGCAGTATTATATGTAAGTGATCATGAACTCCGGGGAAACTGGAACAGAAGAGAATAGAAGAACATGAGATGTTACGCTACAGAAGAATGTTGAATGAGAAGATCTCCGCAGAATCGACGAGGAAAAGAATATAAGGAAAAACACTTAGAGGAAGTAGGGATAGGATGATCGGACATGTGTTAAGACGTCAGGAAGTAACTTCGATGATACTAGAGGAAGCTGTAGAAGGTAGAGACAGTAAAGGAAGAATAAAAACTGTAGAGGAAGGCAGAGACTGGAATACATCCATCAAATGGTCGAAGACCTATTCCGAAATTGCTACTCTAATATAGAAAGGTTGCCAGAGGAGAGAAATTCATGGTGGGCTACATCAAACCAATCAGAAGACTGATTATTTTTCTGAGCTTTCCAGTACATGATAAAAAGTATTTAGGCATAATATAAGAGCAAGTATATAAGGGAACATCACATCTACAAAGAATGTTGATACATTTCGTGTAGTATGGCACAAACTCTGTCTGACCAAACTGATGACAATTCTGTACAGATCTCACAGTTCGAGTAACATCATCATATGTGAGCTATTACGTCAGTGTCTTTGAAAGTTTCCATATTCGCTGATGCGCTCCACTTCTCCGAGCCCGGACGTCGTAGCACTATGTAACAGCAATACCAGCAGGTACTGCAACGTGTAGCATCGTTATCCCGTCTTGGAGATGAGCAGCGTCCAAGGACCACAATGCAATGCACGTTCAATAAGGAAGCTTCCTAATAGTTCATGATTCTAAGCTAATTACCTAATAATAAATCCTTTGACCATACCGATCATATTGGTCGGCTTTGTAGGCATTCGGTAACATATCGCTTTACGAAATTTAATACGACTGCAACGCAAACTATATTTATCGCTCAGCTCTTCAAATCCTACCTTAAAACTTAAAGACTGTTCGATATTTAATTACTTTGTTGTTACAATAAATACCCATTAATGTTTTATTAACAAATTGATCTCAAGAATAATCTTGTTACGAAGTTCTGGTACAATTACAAACTCGTATTCAGACTTCTTTTCTTCTATTGTGAAAACTATGTCTGCATTTGTCTAAATGGGTTCATTTAGTTTCATTGTCACACCAAGAGGTTGGCACAGCGACTAGCCCATGTTTGACTTCGAGATGTCGAATAAATGCTTGTAAAAGTGTATTTATCTGAAAACCTGTACCCAGTTATACTTTTAGTTTTACATCGCATATTTGAATCGGTGTGAGTGCCTGTTTCATATTTTCGGTCTCTCCATTTTCCAGAACTTCTCATAAAAAACTGTCATCGTACCTTAAATCATTTCAAAAGACGTTAAAGACCTTCAACGTTGCACTTTCTGGAGGTATAATCGATTTTTCAATTGCTACTTCCTTAACAACTTACATCAGGTGCTGCAAATGTATTGCCCTTCAGTTTCAGTCTCTTTGTTTTGCAAAGAGAGACACTCTGGGGGCTCTAATATGTTATCCGCTGTTATTATTTCAATCTCTTTATGTGTGTTTTCATCACTGTGAGCTATTAAGTCTTCAAGTTCAACTTAATACTTCGTAAGTTTCTCATTTGCTTCTATTTTCCCTATACAGTAGTCCTGACTAAAATTTTCGTGGCATTCTCCCTTTATTTATTTCCAGTTGCCATACCCGAATAGAAATGCTTCACTTGTTATGCTATGATAAAATCATCTGCTCCCGTAGGTACCTACTGCAACGTTCCTCACTTTATGGCAAACAATTTCACTTTTATTAGCTACCACGTACTTCGCGCGGCGCTCCCTGCCCATTAAACTTAACTCCTTCGTTTAACAGCTGCTCGTGTTTTCTTCGCAGCGCTTTCGACTCTCCTGTATATATACATACACAGACACACACACATAGTTTCTCTTGGAATAGGTGGCCTTATTTTGTGAGCGCATTCGCTTTTTTCTCTTTTCTCTGTATATTCTTCATTACTTACTTCTTTGTACATTCCCACTCGCATTGCTTTAAACGTTGATTCAAGCTGCCATGCTGTTTCATCCAATTATGCATTTTTGTCGATCCATCCTAAAGGTCGTTGTTTACCGTTTTTAATAGTAGCAGATTACTGTTATTGCCCTCCATTCGTTTGCTTACTTTCTTGTACTCACTGGTGACTCTTACTTAGTTAAGATTCTGAGAAGTGAGTTCAGTGCTCGCGCCAGTGACGACATTCCTCTGTAAGGCTACCAGTGAAGATTCATTCCTATGCTTAGGTGGCTTATGTGTTCTGTCCTCACACTTAGACTCCAGTTGGGCTAGCGCACTTCTTGTTACTGTGATGTTACACCTCTCTCTAATGTGTTGCTGACCTGTTTCACGTGCGGCTGCTTCCTATAGAGCTCAGTAGGATAGCTGTGACATCGATGAGAATTGTTATGTTTACTGTTGGACCAAAAACCTCTTCGGGCGAGTCTTTGATCCGTAACGAACACGGCCTTTGGTTTCACGAGACATAGTCGAGATATACATTTGTGCACAGCTTCAGTTAACAAACTGCATGTCGCCTACCATTAGGTGGCACTTCGCTACAAGGTTCCCACCGCTACCGATAGCTGCCATCCCGTACCAGAATTCCTGTGCAGCTAAGGGCAAATTACACGGGTCTACAAATCTATACTTTACAATTTTTCTTTAAGATTTTAGATGATTCCAGCGCTTCTTGAGATGCTCATACAGAAGGCTTATACAAAATGCAAATATTCGAAATAATTTTATTTGCACCTTGCTTTTGATAGGGTGCCTTATCTGCCTCAGTGATACTGACAGCCATACTCTTGGTATCTCTTGAGAGGCCAGACAAACGTGTGGTTCTCGAAGAGGGGCAGCAGCATTTTCAGTAGTTGTAGAGGCAATGGTCTGGATGACTGACTGATATGGCTTTGTAACATCAACAGAAACTGAAAGCAAGGGGAAATTACAGCCGTAATTTTTCCCGAGGGCATGCAAATGGTTAGGTGACGATGGAATCCTCTTGGGTAAAATATTTCGGAAGTAAAATAGCCCCCATTCGTATCTCCGGGAGGGGACTACACAAGAGGATGTCGTTATCAACAGAAACAAATCTGGCGTTCTACGGATCGGAGCGTGGAAAGTCAGATCCCTTAATCGAGCAGGTAGGTTAGAGAAGTTAAAAATAGAAATGGATAGCTTACAGTTAGATATAGTGGGAATTAGCGGAGTTGGGTGGCAGGAGGAATAAGACTTCTGGTGAGAAATGGCTCTGAGCACTATGGGACCTAACATCTATGGTCATCAGTCCCCTAGAACTTAGAACTACTTAAACTTAACTAACCTAATGACAGAACACAACACCCAGCCATCACGAGGCAGAGAAAATCTCTGACCCCGCCGGGAATCGAACCCGGGAACCCGGGCGTGGGAAGCGAGAACGCTACCGCACGGCCACGAGATGCGGGCAGACTTCTGGTGAGGTGAATACAGGGTTATAAATACAAAATCAAATAACGGTAATGCATGAATAGGTTTAATAATGAGTAAAAAAAATAGGAACGTGGAGAAGCTACTGTGAACAGCATCGTGAACGCATTCCGTAGCCAAGACTGATATGAAGCCCAAATGCATCTCAGTAGTACAAGTTTATTTGCCGACATTTTTACAAAGGCACAGACGGTGTTTAGAAAGGATAGATTGCATGCAACCGGTGGTGGCGTGTTTGTCGCTGTTAGTAGTAGTTTATCTGAAGTAGAAGTGGATAGTTCCTGTGAATTATTATGGGTGGAGATTACACTCAACGACCGAGCTAGGTTAATAATTGGCTCCTTTTACCAACCTCCCGACTCAGCAGCATTAGTGGCCGAACAACTGAGTGAAAATCTGGAATACATGTCACATAAATTTTCTCAGCATGTTATAGTCTTAGGTGGAGATTTCAATTTACCAGATATAGAGTGGGACACTCAGATGTTCAGGTCGGGTGGTAGGGACAGAGCATCGAGTGATATTATACTGAGTGCACTATCCGAAAATTACCTCGAGCAATTAAACAGAGAACCGACTCGTGGAGATAACATATTGGACCCACTGATAACAACCAGACCCAAACTTTTCGACTCTGTAAGCGCAGAACAGGGAATCAGTTATCACAAGGCCGTTGCAGCATCCCTGAATATGTAAGCAAATAGGAATATAAAAAAAGGGAGGAAGGTTCATCTGTTTAGCAAGAGTAATAGGAGGCAGATTTCAGACTACCTAACAGATCAAAACGAAACTTTCTGTTCCGACACTGACAATGTTGAGTGTTTATGGAAAAAGTTCAAGTCAATCATAAAATGCGTTTTACACAGGTACGTGCCGAGTAAAACTGTGAGGGACGGGAAAAACCCACCGTGGTTCAACACCAAAGTTAGGAAACTACTGCGAAAGTAAAGAGAGCTTCACTGCAAGTTTAAACGCAGCCAAAACCTCTCAGACAAACAGATGCTAAATGATGTCAAAGTTAGTGTAAGGAGGGCTATGCGTGAAGCGTTCAGTGAATTCGAAAGTAAAATTCTATTCTATGAACCTAGGACGTTCTGGTCTTACGTTAAATCAACAAGTGGCTCGAAACAGCATATCCACACACTCTGGGATGATGACGGCATTGAAACACAGGATGACACGCGTAAAACTGAAATCCTAAACACCTTTTTCCAAAGCTGTTTCACAGAGGAAGACCGCACTGCAGTTCCTTCTCTACATCCTCCCTCAAACGAAAAAATGGCTGACATCGAAACAAGTGTCCAAGGAATAGAAAAGCGACTGAAATCACTCAACAGAGGAAAGTCCACTGGACCTGACGGGATACCAGTTCGATTCTACACAGAGTAAGCGAAAGAACTTACCCCCCTTCTAACAGCCGTGAACCGCAAGTCTCTAGAGGAACGGAAGGTTCCAAATGATTGGAAAAGAGCACAGGTAGTCACAGTCTTCAAGAAGGGTCGTCGAGCAGATGCGGAAAACTATAGACCTATATCTCTGACATCGATATGTTGTAGAATTTTAGAACATGTTTTTTGCTCGCGTATCATGTCATTTCTGGAAACCCAGAATCTACTCTGTAGGAATCAACATGGATTCCGGAAACAGCGATCGTGTGAGACCCAACTCGCTTTATTTGTTCATGAGACCCAGAAAATATTAGATACAGGCTCCCAGGTAGATGCCATTTTCCTTGACTTTCGGAAGGCGTTCGATACAGTTCCGCACTTTCGCCTGATAAACCTACGGAATACCAGACCAGCTGTGTGGCTGGATTGAAGAGTTTTTAGCAAACAGAACACAGCATGTTGTTCTCAATGGAGAAACGTCTACAGACGTTAAAGTAACCTCTGGTGTGCCACAGGAGAGTGTTATGGGACCATTGCTTTTCACAATTAATTTAAATGACCTAGTAGATAGTGTCGGAAGTTCCATGCGGCTTTTCGCGGATGATGCTGTAGTATAAAGAGAAGTTGCAGCATTAGAAAACTGCAGCGAAATGCAGGAAGATCTGCAGCAGATAGGCATTTGGTACAGGGAGTGGCAACTGACCCTTAACATAGACAAATGTAATGTATTGCGAATACATAGGAAGAAGGATCCTTTATTGTATGATTATATGATAGCGGCACAAACACTGGTAGCAGCTGCTTCTGTAAAATATCTGGGAGTATGCGTGCGGAACGATTTGAAGTGGAATGATCATATAAAATAAATTGTTGGTAAGGCGGGTGCCAGGTTGAGATTCACTGGGAGAGTCCTTAAAAAATGTAGTCCATCAACAAAGTAGGTGGCTTACAAAACATTCGTTCGACCTATACAAAGTAGGTGGCTTACAAAACATTCGTTCGACCTATACAAAGTAGGTGGCTTACAAAACATTCGTTCGACCTATACTTGAGTATTGTTCATCAGTGTGGGATCCGTATCATGTCGGATTGACAGAGGAGATTGAGAAGATCCAAAGAAGAGCGGCGCGTTTCGTCACAGGGTTATTTGGTAAGCGTGATAGAGTTACGGAGATGTTTAGCAAACTCAAGTGGCAGACTCTGCAAGAGAGGCGCTCTGCATCACGTGTAGCTTGCTGTCCAGGTTTCGAGAGGGTGCGTTTCTGGATGAGGTATCGAACATATTGCTTCCCCCTACTTATTCCTCCAGAGGAGATCACGAATGTAAAATTAGAGAGATTCGAGCGCGCACGGAGGTTTTCCGGCAGTCGTTCTTCCCGCGAACCATACGCGACTGGAACAGGAAAGGGAGGTAATGACAGTGGCACGTCAAGTGCCCTCCGCCACACACCGTTGGGTGTTGGAAGACGAAAATTTAATTATGATGAGCAACTGGAATTTGTTAGAAGACAAAGGAAGGGAAGGAAAAATAATAGGTGACTGTGGAATGTGGAAAAGGAATGGATGTGGAAGCCGAATGGCAAAAGTTTCCAAAGCGCATTATTTAATCATCACTTTAAAGTATCGTGAAAGAAGGTTGCATATTTAGAAGAGATCTGGAGACACCTTCATATTGGTTACATAATGGTAAGACAGAGATTTCTAAGCCAGATTCTAAATTGTAAGACATCTCCAGGCGCAGATTCTAAATTGTAAGACATTTCCAGCGCCAGATTTGAACTTTGGCCACAATTTATTGATTATATTCTGCAGATTAAAACCGAAGAAGCTGAAAACAGTTAGGAAATTAACAAGCTGGGGCCTGGATGAGTTGAAAGAACCAGCGCTGTTGAGAATTTTACAGGGGGCGTTACGCAGCGCTTGGCTGGAACATAGGAAAGGAATAGTGTAGAAGACGAATGGACAGCTTTGAAATACGAAGCAGTTTAGGCAGCAGAGAATCAGCTAGGTGAAAACATAAGCCTTAGTAGAAATCGTTGGATACAGCAACAGACGTTGAATTTAACTGACGAAAGCAGAAAATATAAAAATGCAGCAAATGAAGCAGGCAAAAGGAAATAAACTTCTAAACAATGATACTGACAGGAAGTACAAAATGGGGAAGGAAAAATGGCCAGAGGACAAAGGTAAGAATTTAGAAGCCTATATCACTAAGGGAAAAACAGATACCGTCTACAGGAAAATGAAAGAGATCTTTCGAGAAAGAAGAGCAGATGTATGAATATCTAGAGCACGGATGGGAACCAGTCATAAGCAAAGAAGGGAAACCTAGAACGTGGAAGGAGTATCAAGAGGGTCTATACAAGGGAGATGAACTTGAAAGCAGTGTCATTAAAATGCAAGAGGACGTAAATGTTAATGATTTGAGAGATACGATGGTGCCAGAAGAAATCGATAGAGCAGTTAAAGACCTAAGTCGAAACAAACCCGCGGGAGTCTCGGAAGAACCAGCCGTGACAAAACTCTTCCATCTGGTGCGCAAGACATGTGAGACAGGCGAAATGCAGTCAGACTTCAAGAAAAATACAATAATTCCAATTCCAAAGAAAAAATGGTTTGACAAATTTGGATATTAACTAGTCAGTAGTTCAAAAAGTCGTTCCTGCAAAATACTAAAACAAATTCCTTACAGAGGAATGGAAAAACTGGTAGAAACCGACCTTGGGGAGAGTAGCTGGATTCAGGAGATATTTAGGAACTCGAGAGGCAATAGTAGCCCTACCAATTACCTTAGAAGATAAGTAAAGGAAAGGCGAACCTATGTCTACAGCGTTTGTAGACTAAGAGCTCGCTTTTGACAATATTCGCTGAAGCACTGTCTTTGAAATTTTGAAAGTAGCAGTTGTAAGATACAGGGAGCACAAGTAAATTTGTGCGCAAATCAGACAGCAGTTACAAGAGTCGAGGGGCAGGAGTGTAGCTGATCTTACATGTTACTCAGTTTGTATATTTAGCAAGAAGTAAAGGAAACAAAAGCAAAATTTGGAGTAGGGATTGAAATACAGGTAGGAGAATTAAAATCTTTGTGGTTTACCAGTAATTGTGTCAGAGACAGCAAAGGACGTGGAAGAGCAGTTAAACGGAATAAACAGCGACTCGAAAGGAGGATATAAGATGAACTTCAAATAAAGCAAAGCGGGAATAATGGAATGGAATGGAATTAAATCGGGTGACGCTGAGGAATTGTATTAGCAAACGAGACACTGGAAGTGGTAGAGGAGTTTCTCTATTTGGACAGCAAAGACTGATGATGGCCAAAGGAGAGAGGATATAAAATATAGAAAGGCAATGACTAGAAAGGCGTTTCCGAAGAAGAGAAATTTGTTAACATCAAACATAGATTTAACTATTTTGTCGAAGTATTTGTCTGGAGTGTAGTCATCTATGGAAGTGAAAAATGGGCGATAAACTGTTTAGACAAGAAGAGAAAAAAAGCTTTTGAAATGTGATAATAGAGAGTTATGCTGAATATTAGGGGAGTAGACGATCTAGCTAATGAGGCGATACTGATTAGAAATAAGGAAAAAGAAATTTTTGGTGCAACCTGACTAGAAGGACGGATGGGTGGTAGGACAGATTCTGAGACATCAAGGATCACCATTTCAGCATTGGTGTGATATGTGGGAGAGAAAATACATAAAGGACGACCCAGAGATGAGTACAGTGAGAAGAATCAGAAGGATGTAGGTTGCGGTTGTTATTCAGAGGTAAAGAGGCATGCGTAGGACAGAGCTACGTCAAAGCAGTCTTTCGAGTGAAGACTGCAACAATAACAACAACAGCCGGCCACGGTGGCCGTGCGGTTCTGGGCGCTACAGTCCGGAACCGCGGGACTGCTACGGTCGCAGGTTCGAATCCTGCCTCGGGCATGGATGTGTGTGATGTCCTTAGGTTAGTTAGGTTTAAGTAGTTCTAAGTTCTAGGGGACTGATGATCTAAGATGTTAAGTCGCATAGTGCACAAGCCATTTGAACCAATAACAACAACAACAATAATAACATGATAAAATAAGGCACTCCTAATACTGTAATGAAGTATTACGTTTTTCAGGTTTAATATAAAGGCATATACCCCAACGTTTCTTCTTTTCCGTCCCAAACCACCATTACTTTTTCTTCTGTGCACTGACTGAGGGCACGCCCCATGCGCATCCAGCAGAAGTCAACTATCATGCTGGCATCCCATCAGCGCTGTTACCCATCCATTTGTATAATGTATGCTTGAAATCTATCTACCTATCAATCACTTATAGCAACTAGATTTTTTAGAAAACCGCTGACGGAGGAATCCCGAAAGGTCAGGATCAATCTCACTGAGGAATTCAGTACTTCGGACTCATCCAGCATGTTTATTACTAATTTCTACAATCAAGGTCTTTGCAGTTGTCAAGAACAATGTTGACTACTTTTTAAAGGTTACCCAAGATTAACTTTTAAATATGATTCATTATGGCTTAAAATGCTACGTCTTTCATTAATTTACTAATGTCAGGACTGACAAAAAACCCTTCCTTTCGTTTTAGGTTCTGACAGCCACAGGAACTTACTTTCCACATACCTGAGAGAGTCGCCATATTTTGGTGGGGATTTAATGAACTGTTTCGTGGTGCCAAGCTTTATTTGAAGCAGAAGGAAAATTTTTTGTGTCCAACATTGAATCGAATAGTCCAACAGTTGGTATTCTACTTCGTAACGTATTTTGAGATCATTGTTTGTCTGTAGTGCGACTGTCCTATTTGCATAAGGAGTAGGGGTTCCTTCCTCTCAGTCCGAACACATTTAGTGTGGGGTACATGAATTGTGCTGATCGCCAGCCTTTGCACGGAAATACGGAAAATACACGTCCTCGCAATGTCTAATATTGTCCGCTGCTGCTTTTTCTCTACAAATTTGCCA
This sequence comes from Schistocerca cancellata, assembly GCF_023864275.1. NCBI lineage: Eukaryota > Metazoa > Arthropoda > Insecta > Orthoptera > Acrididae > Schistocerca > Schistocerca cancellata. Next base: position 1,157,335,526 of record NC_064626.1, read on the forward strand.
CTGATGAATCATAAGTGATCAGGAGAAGTAATGTAACGTTTTGAATTCGTGAAATTCGCAAAAACAGACCACTAGACTTATCACACATTGCTGATGTTTACAGGAAAAAGAATATGTAAATCAAATGAACAGGCCTTAACAATACAAATACTATCGAAATACATAGACAGCTGTATTACGGACTACAAAATTAAACATCTTTTCTAGCTGCTTACTTTATAAACCTTCTACAGGAAACTGGAAATAATATTGCACTTGACAGGCAGTAAGTACCATTCCCTAGAGTTACCCTTGAAATGTGACATATCAGCAGGTTGTGGTGATTTTACAAAAGTCACCTTCAAACTACTACGAATGTTCTGACTAGTAGGCATGTCTATAACAAGCAAAAGGAAAAGTTAGCCAAAGATGCACTAACCAATGAATAGTACAGGACCACTTGGTGTGTTTGCAGTTGCAATTCTGACCCACCTGGCTCCAACTACAGCCCTGATGTGGGATACCATGTTTTGAGACAGCAATACTTTTGACACCAAATGTAGCGCCCTTGGGACAGGATGCTAAGGTGATTCGTACGCCAATGTCAGATCGAGGTCAGCATGTTGATGAAACACATCAGCTATGTGAGTCTCCTGACTCAGAGGTATGCTTGTTTAACGCCCAAATTCATTAGTAAAACGGTATTACAACTTCTCGTCCACAAAATATGACAGTTGACTCCTCAACATCCAAGCAGCCAGCATGGGCACAAGCGCAAACCATAGCACTCACCTGGTATATGCTGACTCGAATGCTGCCAATAGTCACAGCAGCAGCAGCAGGTACGCCATGACTTCATGTGGTGTTAGCACTTCATGCTGCCTGGACTGCTCAACATGGCGACCAGCTTCCCAGAACAGAACACCAGGGAACCCGTGACCCTCTCATACACTGAATGTTGGCAAGGTATCTACCAGCTATGCTCAGAGTACCTGAATCCACGGAGAAAAGTGCCAGGGTCTCCTGTAGGGAATCTGCTACAGAAGGAGAGGCAGGGAGCAGCTGTGGCTCACACACATGATGATGGATGATGAGTTGCCCTCAGGCCCTATTGGTTAACCCTCTAGATGGCCTCCTAGATTATGACAATCGCAGCACCCCATCAGTCTTGACTTGGCAGTTGACGCTGCAGCTCACAACGATTAAGTCTCTGCGGACAAAACTCACTGATCCATAGTAGATTCGAGGCTACTAAAAGAGCAGAGGGCCGACTGACAAGGGCCTCCCCACCCATCAGAACTGCTAAAACTAAATCGAGCTCCACAACAACGCAACTAGTATTTACATGGATGAGCTTGTTTGCTCTGCTACAGTGAAGTGGTAAAGACATCATTCACTCTGGTTCTCCCACTTGGTCAGCTGTCTTGGTCGGTTTAGGATTTCAAACACTGAAGAACTAAAGAAAGTGGTACACCTGCTCAATATTGTGTAGGGCCCCCAAGAGCATGCAGAAGTGCCGCAACATGATGTGGCATGGATTCGACCAATCTCTGAATTATTGCTCGAGGGAATTGACACCATCAGCCCTGCAGGGCTGTCCACAAATCCGTAAGAGTACGAGGAGGTGGAGATCTCTTCTGAATAGCACATTGCAAGGCATCCCAGATATGCTCAATAATGTTCATGTCTGGGGAGTTCGGTGGCCAGTGGAAGTGTTTAAACTCCAAAAGAGTGTTCCTGGAACCACTCTGTAGCAGTTCTAGACGTGTGGGGCATCGCATAGTCCTGATGGGATTGCCCAAGTCCGTCGGAATGTGCAATGGACATGAATGGATGCAGGTGATTAGACATAATGCCACCTTCCAGAGTCATATATAAAAGTATCAGTGGCCCCACGTCACTCCAGCTGCACATGCCTCACACCATTACAGGGCCTCCATCAGCTTGAATATTACACTGCTGACTTGTAGGGTCCATGGATTCATGAGGATGTCTGCATACCCGTACACATCCATCCGACGAGGCACCATGTTTCCAGTCATCAACAGTCCAACGGCGAGGGGTAAAGCTTTGTGTCGAGCAGTCATCAAGGGTACACGAGTGGGCCTTTGGCTCTGATAGCCCTTATCGATGATGTTACGTTGAATGGTTCGCATGCTGACACTTGCTCATGGCTAAGCACTGAAGTATACAGCAATTTGCGTACAGGTTGTACTTCTGTCATGTTGAACGATTCTCTTCAGTGATCATTTGTCCGATTCTTCCACGATCTTTTTCCGGCCACAGTTGTTTTACGGGATTCCTGATATTCATGGTATGCTAGTGAAATGCTCATAAGGGAAAATGTCAACTTCACCGCTACCTGGGAGATGGTGCATTCGATTGCTCATGCACCGACTATAGCACCTCGTTCAAACCGACTTAAATCTTGATAACCTGCCTTTGTAGCAGCAGTAGACGATCTAACAACTGCACCACACACTTTTTGTCTTATATACGCGTTGTACCAGTTGGTTTGGCGTTTCAGTGTAAATTCGCCTTTCAAACGCACTTTTCCGCCATTTCAATAACTGAATAATTACTCTTGCGTCTGAATTAAAGTTTCTTGTGACGTTTAGTGCAGTCATCACGATGACGCTAGTCACCACAATGACACCATCTGTCTGTTTCCTTGATAACAATTTGCTATATTTTTTGCGTGATCAATCACCCATTCTACTGCACCTCTGACAATACCAGGGAAGAACTTTCACATTTTTCTCCGTGTATGAAGAATACTATCTTCTTGTGCTAGAGTAAGGTATGCATTTTATTGGGGGAAGCAAAGTCTCAGAAACAATAGTGAGTGGTCGCTCCTAGTCATTCTACATCCTGCAGTCACCCTGTACAGATTGACCTTTAGGTAACACACTGATGAGCTTATTGTGTAGTTTCATAAATGCAAATGTCATAGATCTTGGGTAGCAAGTGTCCATGAGATTACTTCAATATTCGTTCATACTTACAAAAATTCCAAGCCAAATGGGGTTCAGACTGTGAGAGCTGGTTATAACTCTAACATTTCATAAGCATTAGATGCTGTGTGGCACTGAACTTTAAGGAGTATCTCTTGTATTTAGGAGACTAATATTTTTCATCTTTTCGTATGTTGATTGACACACTGTATTTTACTGCCTGGAGAACACGTATTTTGTTTAATGGAAAAGAACTGTCCTTTGCATAGCACTGATGTGTAGGAAAATGTAAACGAAAACGACATGTAGCTGGCAGTACTGTCAACATTCCTTCTTCAAGTTGTTATCTATTGTTTAGATAGTATTTGGGGATTCTGCGACCAATCCAGTTACGCATTTCAGCAAGATTAAATGCACTTGACAATTATTACATTGTATTATATATCTAAATGAATTATGGTTCTATCACCATTCTCAACTATTTCTGTGTTTAACTAACTAAATCATTTTATTTAAGATAAACCATTTCGTATCGTCTGCGTCAGTTATCCAGTAGAATATAATCCTTTTTCATTATTATTAGTCCATTTTATTGCAACTTATTTTTACTTTATAATTCGCATTTCATGCTAATGCTTGTATAATTAGACTGCAGGATCCCAGGTTGCAACTATTTCTTGCACCGAATTCAACTGCTGGGCATGAAAGCAGGCATGTACAGCTCTACCCTATGTCTATATGGAACGACGGTTATTCTAAATAGAGCCGTGCGTCGACTACCGCGTTTACTGCGAAATCTTATTTCAGGGGTCTTATTTACTGATAAGCATTAATAACAAGAAGTGATGTTTTTCAGAAATTCATTCCATCGGACTGCCATAGGCTACAGCACGTTTCATCACAACAAATGTTTCGTTTACAGTCATCCAATGTCCACTGGCGTCACACTTTAAACGGTATCAAGAGTCACTTTAGCATTGGCTACAAAAATGGATGGCTTACGAGGAGCATCGCTATCACTGTATCCCAGGTATTTTTAACTCCCTGCTGATAGTAACTGTGATAACTGGACTCATGGTAAGACTTATAAACTAACGAGTGGTTCCTTCTGTCGATTCCATGCGATATTTCACAACCACCCTCGACAATTCTCGAAGGTTGCTGTCCGTTGGTCCATGAGGTCTGCCTGGTCGTGGTTTAACTGTGGTTTGTTCATCTACGTTTAAATTTGAAGATCACACCATTTGCAATAAATTAGGGCAACTTCTCACGGGTTTGTTACTCAGGTGACACCCAAAAACTAGTCCATGATCGAAGTGAGTGACCTCTCTTGACCTACCCATTCTGCCGTTACCGCTTTTCTGATGACAATAAAATACTCCCCGCCTGCTTTTTTACCGACTGGTCCACATCCAAGAGACCTACGACAATTACACGTCGCTATTTTTTGCTTCTCATTGAGCGACCCGTTTTCTCCACACGACTTCTTCGTCGAAAAACATAGTAAGTTTCTTGCAGAAGCGGTACCGGTTAGAGTGTCTCTAGAATGTGTGTGATTCAGTATGGCTCCAATTGGGTTGGATCATCCCTATGTGCTTAAATGTTCAGATGCAAAGCATACAGGCAGCTAACGGGACATATTGTGACACAAAAAAAGAAAAAAAAATAGTTTGCGTTACCTGCGACGTTTTTTACTTGTAAATAAGTCGAAGAAGAGGAAATTTCACGTACTTTTAAACAAAACGTAACAATGATTAGCATACATACGATGACAGTAAGTCACAACTGCGCTCACACGTCAAAGGTCATCTCCTCGTCGGTATAAATAGTAATACTGGAAGGATCTACAGAATGAAAGAAAGGGCACGAAATTGATTTTTATACCATTAATACAAGACACATAAAAAGTAATTTGTAGTGATAAGGTAAGTGATTAATTTGAAAAAGTCGTACATTTACAATTTACTTAATTAAAGTTGAAACGTGTATGAGTAAAGTGAGTACCTAATATTGCTATTGCATTCCACAAAAAATTATTTAATGTAGTTATTTGAAATGATTTGAACAACAACGGTCACTACAACGTGATCAATTGTGAATAGCTGTGAAGTGATGCATGTGCTGTAAGAGATTAGTATAAAAACCGGCAAACTGCAGAGACGCATTTCTGACTGGAAATAGGGGAAAAAGGTCCTGTGAAACTGTGTACAGGAATTGACAATGTGCGTGCAACGACAACAGACCCTCCTGGAACACACTACACAGCTGCATCGCACCCACGTCACCACTGATTGTAAGCGTATTGTCATATCGCTGGCTTGGTTGCGTAGTATCTTCGCGAGCGGCTGCATTTGCAGCGTCGATCACGGGACACGGGGCTGCTATGTTGTGTCGTGGGTAGCTCTGCAAGGGAAAGGCATTATTGTGGAAGTTCAAGTGTGGCTGCAAGTACTATTACTGTAAAGTAATGAGATATGAAAGTGGATTCAGTGAAAAGTGCGTAAAGAAGTAATTAAAAATGCGCCATGCCCCCGGTAGCGTATTTGAGTGTCCACCCGTTTGCGTGTTGTACCGTACATCAATCGTCCGCGTCGTGTTCGGCATCCAAGAACGAAACTATTGTGCATCAGTAAAATAGTTTACCACATAGGAGAGCAATCAAGTGCCAGTGTCTTGAAGAGAGCGTGAGAACATGCGTTCGGTCATCGCGTTTCCGCATCGTCAACAATGAGCCGCGTCGCGACGGTTACACGTACGCTTGTACAAGTTGTAAGTAGGCTGTTTAGGTTTTTATGTTGGTAACACCACGTAGCGCTCTGAATGAAAATCACTGACTGTGCTGTGTGCAGTCTGTGGCTGGTTGGCATTGTTGAAATATTCGCTATTGTAGTGTTGGGCAGTTGGATGTGAACAGCAGGTAGTGTTGCGCAGGAGAGGCGCTCTGCATCGCGGTGTAGCCAGGTTTCGAGAGAGTGCGTTTCTGGATGAGGTATCGAATATATTGCTTCCCCCTACTTATACCTCCCGAGGAGATCACGAATGTAACATTATAGAGATTCGAGCGCGCACGGAGGCTTTCCGACAGTCGTTCTTCCCGCGAACCATACGCGACTGGAACAGAAAAGGTAGGTAATGACAGTGGCACGTAAAGTGCCCTCCTCCACACACCGTTGGGTGGCTTGCGGAGTATGAATGTAGATGTAGATGTAGATGTAGTTGGAGGTGAGCCGCCAGCAGTGGTGGATGTGGGGAGAGAGATGGCAGAATTTTGAGACATATGAAAAGTCCCATTAGAAAAATTTATGAAATACTGTTCTCGTAAACCCCTTACGTTATTTGATTTTCAAACTGCTGAGCATAACTGAACGTACTCAGATGTTTCTCTCTCTATTTATTCTGATCAACACTAAACTGACACACAATATTTTTAGCGCAACGCAATCTGGCTTTCAATAATCCCTACAAAAGAATGGCCCTGACTAACAATAACCTATACTTTTCATGAATCACTTACCTCACAAAAATCTTCGTTACTCGAACTACTGCAATACAGCGAGCGCCAATACTGCCAGCTAAATAAAAGATTCTAGCTACTGATAGGCATAGTTAGCAAATAAAAGATTTTTATAGAGAACAATGTATATACCTTAGTAATGTTCAAAAGTTATCATATATATATATATACAGGGCGTTTCAAAAAGAAAGAGCAGATTTCAAACATTTATTTCTCAAAAACTACAAATGATAGAAACACAATTCAAACGTTTCTTGTCAGAGAAAGGTTCAAAGTTTTTCAATGGTCCGCGCAGAAGTTCCATGCAAATCCGCAGTGGCGCTGGCGTTTGTTTGTAGGAAAATGGCGACGACACCACAGGAACGATCATTTTGTGTGCTGCAATTTGCAAAGTTAGAGTCCATTGTTGGTGTGCAACGTGCATTCCGCCGTCAATTCAACAAACAGCCGCCTCGTCATAAGCAAATTTATGAGTGGCATCACAGATTCGTAGAAGATGGTTGCATCTGCAAGCGAAAAAGCACGGGTCGTCCACGCACATCGGATGAAAATGTCGAGCGTGTCCGTGCAGCTTACGAAAGGAGCCCTAGAAAATCCACGACACGGGCAAGTCACGAACTAAACATGTCTAAAACAACGGTATGGCGCGTTCTGAGTAACCGTCTGCACATGAAGCCGTACAGTTGCGTCGTGTGTGGAAAGAAATGAGATACCGGTTTGATATTTGTCGTGTAACAAATGGTGCTCATATTGAGGTACAGTTTTGATATTTGTTGTGTAACATTTGGTACTCATATTGAGTGAAGGACCGTTGGAATTGTGTTTCTATCATTTGTAGTTTTTGAGAAATAAATGTTTGAAATCTGCTCTTTCTTTTTGAAACGCCCTGTATATATATATATATATATATATCAGTTCATGACATCCACTATTACAAATTTACTCTTTCTGATGGACATACGTCCAGATCATCCGCTCTCAAAATTCTGCCATCTCTCTCCCCACATCCAGCACTGCTGGCGACTCACCTCCAAATGCGCAACGCTACGTGCTGTTCACATCCAGCTGCCCAACAGTACAATAGCGAATATTTCAACAATGCCAACCAGCCATAGACTGCACACAGCACAGTCAGTGATTTTCATACAGAGCGCTACGTGGTGTTACCAACATAAAAACCTAAACAGCTTACTTACAAAGTGAGAACAATGAATTGTATATTAACTTTTGTGAGGTATTAAATTATTACAAGTGTCACGAAGGACTGGTACCAGGTATCTGTGTGTATGTGACGAGCGTGAGAACTTTCGTTCGACCATTTGGCTTCCACAACATCAACAATCACCCGCGACGTTTCGGTTACGATACGCTCGTCCAGGTGATAACTGTTGTTGTTGTTGTGGTCTTCAGTCCTGAGACTGGTTTGATGCAGCTCTCCATGCTACTCTACCCTGTGCAAGCTTCTTCATCTCCCAGTACCTACTGCAACCTACATCCTTCTGAATCGGTTTAGTGTATTCATCTCTTGGTCTCCCTCTACGATTTTTACCCTCCACGCTGCCCTCTAATACTAAATTGGTGATCCCTTGATGCCTCAGAACGTGTCCTACCGACCGATCCCTTCTTTTAGTCAAGTTGTGCCACAAACGTCTCTTCTCCCCAGTCCTATTTAATACTTCCTCATTAGTTATATGATCTACCCATTTAATCTTCAGCATTTCGACAGATAATCATCATGATTACGTGTGTGTCTATCACTGAATGTTCGGCCAGAGTAAGACTGAGAATTACGTGTGACGGCGTAAAGTACAAAAGTGACAGACATTAACATCGTTAAGGATACTGTACAGTAATAAGGAAATGATAATTATCGCCTCTCATGAAATAAGCAAGAATGTCAATTTGCATCAACACTTACGTCTCAGTGTGTAAACAGTGTGTTGAGTGGTACTTAAGGTAATTAAATAAATTAGTGAAAGCAAAATGAAGTAGAAATTAGAAAATAAATGAAAAACTTAGTTTACTTTAGAAGAATTACACACTGGCAAACAGCTCACAGAGCAGCAGTGACAGAAGAGCGCCGGCCGGTGTGGCCGTGCGGTTAAAGGCGCTTCAGTCTGGAACCGCGTGACCGCTACGGTCGCAGGTTCGAATCCTGCCTCGGGCATGGATGTGTGTGATGTCCTTAGGTTAGTTGGGTTTAATTAGTTCTAAGTTCTAGGCGACTGATGACCTCAGAAGTTAAGTCGCGTAGTGCTCAGAGCCATTTGAACAGAAGAGCCAATGACCATGAAGTCAGCACGTTCAAGAAGCTGTCGATTCAGCCGTCAGGGCATCACCTGACCGGTTCACATGTTTCTCAATTGTCACATATGATCAACGGCCCTCGCCTACATTCCAGGAGCCAATGATCGACGTTAAGAAGATTCTTCGAGAAGCTTTCCAACGTGACAGAAGAGGCAATGACCGTGAAGTCGTTCACCTCCAGCGAACTGAACTGAATAAATACGCGAGACGTAGTGGGCTCGAGAAGAGAAGAGAGTAGCAGTAGTTTTCAGTCAGTTTCGGTGCTGAAGACCGTCATGCAAGAAGAGACTACATCATACACAGACGCACCAAGTCCGCCGCTGTAATGGAATAGCAAGCAGCAGCCTCGGCGCCAGAAGACAGAAGTTAAAAGGTATTTGAAGTCTGATTTTTACGTACCCGGGTGACTCGTGAGGACGGGAAGTAGACGGCCTCACATCAGCAGTCACCTGTGAGCTGGAATGAAGATCTGACAGCCGAAGACTGGCAAGCGGAAGTCCGTTGTTCGAGTCCGGGACACTGGCCTTCCCCCGCCGCGCCTCTCCGCTGGCCGACGCACAACACACGCGGCCGCTTAGAGAAGAGGAACACTGAGACGCCACATCCAAGGTATCACCGTCCGATGCAAGATTTCACTCTCAATAATTAAACCGGCCACAGCACGATGCGCGTCTCCAGTCAACTGGGCGAGACGGCGACACGAGATACAAACCGCCAGGCGTAATCAGACGCCGCCGCTGCCGCAGCAGAAGGCTTCGCAAACGACACAGCTGCCGCTCTCCGAGCCAGAACATCGAGTAAGGGAACAGTTGTGCAAAACTTTCAATAAAAGTTATGTAAAAATGCTGTTTCATTTTACCTCATTGCTGAGCCAAGGAAGAACCCACCCTGCCCACATGTTGTTAAGAGAGAAAAATTGATTTATTTAGTATTTTCACCCTGATATAATGCTTTAGAATCAAATGCCCTTTGCAGTAATGCTCATCCTGACAATTGACTAGCATCAAAAGAGAAAACCCAGTTACATCTAGTGACAGAAGTGTTACAAGTGCAACCTGCGATTTTCTTATCGTCTCTGAATATAATTTTTCGAACCAGACGTCGGACAGTGTTGTGTTTAGTGTTGAGTGGCTCCCCTAAATCCGCTTGCGTATTCATATACGTCATTTCAGGCAAGACAGCAGCTGTTTGGAGCAGAAATAATACGACTGCCGCAGGAGTACCAGATACGTGGCGTGGGCAGAACGCGCGGTCAAAGCGAGAACCAGTTTAAGGGTCCCCCACCAGTTGCACCCCCAGGTGTGTTACAAGATGTTCTACGTGGCCTTCATCGCATGCAATGGTCGCGTTCACAAGTAGCATCAGGGATTGCCGTACCATTTCGCAAGTTCCGGTGTCTCTCCGAATAGCGTCACAGGCATTGAACCCGTCCTCAAAATCTGGTGTACGCACAGTCTGCCGCGTCCCTGCACGTTCGTCTGCCTGAAAGGACCCATCATCACACAAACGGCCTAAAAGGGTTTGAAATGTGGTGTGATGTGATTGGTGTATCTGGGCGTACTTGTTTTGGTACAGTCTTGCAGCTTCTCGACCGTTTCCATCTGCTTGGCCGTACAGAAACACCATCTCGTCTTGTTCTCGACCATTCTGCTGCTTACAGTACGCTGCGTCAATTACAGAGCCTGCGACACACAAAGAAAACACGGCGCGTGGTCAGAGGAACTTTCATTCGTCAGCGCCATCTACCGTCGCAACGATGCGTTTCTGAACACATGTTCATAGGACATTTCTCCCTCCATTCCCAATCATCAGGAATCCGTCCCTGCAGTTTGCCTGTTTTATTAATGTTCAGCCTATATATTGTCTAGGTCAAAGCGGTTGAGTTTAGTTAATCTAAACAGTTCCGACAAATACTAATTAGATTTGTTAGGTAACATACCTAGACTAGAATAAGGGATCGGTTGGTAGGACATGTTCTGCGGCATCAAGGGATCACCAATTTAGTATCGGAAGGCAGTGTGGAGGGTAAAATTCATGGAGACCAAGAGATGAATACAGTATGCAAATTCAGAGGAATGAAAAAGGATGAGTCAAATGAAAACCTTAAACTTGTAATAACAAATCGAAATTTCGCGCCGTTATCCTGTTGGTTGGTAAGCGTGCTACAAACAGCGTGCCTGTAGGTGGCAGCATAGTGCAGCTGCACACATACTGTCGCAGTATCAATATAAAGGTGGCCGCCCCACTTGCGACTTGCACCAGGGAAGAACAGCGTTCTGTTAATCAGTTTTTGCGTAGTGAAGGTGTGAAACCTATTGAAATTCGTCGACGAATGAAGGTTCAGTACGCTCATGCATGTTTGTCACTGCAGCAAGTCTACGAATGGAGTAGGAATTTCGCAAATGGTGTGACTTCAGTGGAAGATGCTCCTCGTCCAGGTCAGGCACAACGAGTTGTGACTCCACAGAACATTGCTGCAGTTGAAATCATAGTGAAGGAAAACCGCCGAATGACACAATGACATTGCAGCATGGTTACAGATCAGTCATGGGTCAGCACACCACATTGTGCATGGTGTGCTCCAGTTTCACAAAGTGTCTGCAAGATGAGTGCCACGGCAGCTGACTCCTGAAATGAGAGAACGACGTGTTGATGCTGGTGAAGAACTTCCTCGGCGCTTTGAACTAGAAGGTGATGGCTTCCTTGCAACAATCGTTACTGGGGACGAAGCCTGGGTTCACTTCCAGCAACCGGAAACGAAGGGAGCGAGCAAGGAATGGCGCCATTCCTCATCACCAAAACCAAAGAAGTTTCGAACAGAACCATCTCCCGGGAACGTTATGCTGACTATCTTTTGGGACGAAAAAAGCGTCATTTTGGAGCATTACATGCCTAGAGGGACCACTGTCACCAGTACATCTTACACAGATCTCCTAAAATATCATCTGCGGCTTGCAATCAAATCAAAGCGACGTGGATTGCTGTCAGCTGGTGTCCTTTTGCAACATGTCAATCCAGGGCCCTTCACTGCCCGTACAACAGTTGCAACAATCACAGACCTGCATTTTTAGTGTCTTCCTCATCCACCATACTCACCAAACCCTGTCCTAAGTGATGTCCATATGTTTGGACAACTCAAATGGGAGGAAAGAAGTTCCGTTCTGATGAAGAGGTACGCCACAAGGTGCATGAATGGTTGTGTGGACTATCAAAAGAATTTTTTTCTAAAGGAATTTATGGACTTTGTAAGCGCTGGAGGACTTGAATTGAGCATGGGGAAGATTATGTTGAAAAGTGATACAGTTTTGTACCACTTCTGCAAAATAAATAATATTTAAAAAATTATTTGAGGTTTTCATTTGACTGAACCTCGCAGGTTGCAGTAGTTACTCGGAGATGAAGAGGCTTGCACAGGATAGAGTAGCATGGCGAGCTGCATCAAACCAGTCTCTGGACTGAAGACCACGACAACAACAAGTAACATACAATATGTTTCTTAGCCACGAAACATTTTACTATCAACAGGAGTACAGTAAATCGTCAACTGTGTCTTGTAACTTTATGTCGACTTTCTTGACTGTCCCACAATGAACGTCTCCATCTCAGTGTATATTTTAACCCCCATTATCTCCAGTTATTCTGTTTTTATGTCCCCCTTTTTATCGCCTTAATATGTATAGTTTTCTTCTTTCTTAATTGTCATGACCTTCGGCCGAAGTGCGGCGGATTGTGCCGCTGCCATCCCTGATATCGGGCAGGGGAATGAAATCACAATAAAGGAAAATAAATGGTACAGTAGTTCGGGAAACTAAAGCAAAATCTTACCGTAGAGTTAGCTTAAGGGCACTCAACGCCATTGTTACAAGCGATCATACTCTATGCCGTAGTCACATGTATTATACTGTAACATCTACTTGTAACCTCCCCCTCACTTATCGACCTTAATGACAGTGAAAAATTAAACCGCTTGCACCTAATGGAAATTTGGGAAAAGCAATCATCACCGAAGTAAACTTGTCGGTAAAGAGGGAGGAAAGATGTACATCTAAATGAAAGGAAAAACGCAAATGAAATCGGTGGAAATTAATTTTGAGAAAAGGGTAAAATTGATAAAGAAAGGAAATGTGCGGTCGTTACGTTAACATTTAATTGGCGTTAATTAGATATTTGAGATTTGGGGAAAATTACGGTCGCCAGTCCTATGGACAACTACTATAATAACTGAAAATGACAGATTTATGAACATATAATTAGCACCAAAAGTGTGGCAACTGAAGGTTGAGACGTGTTGTGTGAAAACTGAATGTTTGTCAGAAGTAATAAATTTCGCTACACTCTGGCTTAATTTAACAAAACAATTAATAAAACCGGAAAATTGAAAGTTAATTTAGTGACTGAAATTAATAGTGAAGTTTGCTTCTGAAGTACTACGAAATTAAATAAAATAAGGTTAGTCTTTGGCTACCTCAACAATCATTTCAAAAGCTACTTGAATCTACGCAATTTAGAAATAAGAGACTTAGCTTTGAACTTGAATTAAATGATTCTGAACAATTAACAATAGTAAAATTTAGTACGTACCAAGCTGAGCTGCAGTCACAGGTAAGCTAAAATATGGTAACAAAACTCGCACTCTTAATTTGTGCTTGTGTAATCTAAATATTGTAGCCAGCTACGAATATTTTAACTGAACTTTGAAATTAAAGCAGTGAAATCGAATGATATTACTTTAATGCTGGCGTTTGAATTTCAGCGACACTTGGGTTCATTCCGGAAAAGGAAGGGACCCTGCTTGGTAATGCAATTGGGACAAAGAGCAACAAAGGTTCATGCTAAGTTGCTGTAATTTTGTGAGGCAAATGGGGCAATTTTAAAAGCTGAGGTCTGCCATACGGTTCTAAAATTTCTCGTGCTTCCAGTCTTCCTTGTTGGTTGATTGAAGGTTTGAAGTCGTCGATCGAGGAGGTGGCGACAGTCACTCATTGTCGGCCGTCGCTGTTGCAGAAGCTGGATGTTGGTGCGCCTTCTTCTCGACACGGTCACCAGGCGAAACGGGCTCTTGATGTGCGCCAGCTAATGCTTCCCGTCCGCGACACTATCATGGGAAGTCGAGCGCAATTACATGCTACCAAACCCCGAAAGCGCGGCAACTCGCGGGAGCGTCACTCAACACACCGACTCCATCGCCCTACTCCAGCCAGACTCCCTCTGCCCGCGCTCCATGCCGCAGAGTTAACACTACCAAAGATACTAAAAACTTTGGCTCTCCACACGACCTATCGATGTAACCGTTCGATAGCATAGTTTTCCGTAGGCCAGACTCAGCGTAAAAATACAAATAAATATATAGTAAAAAATTACAATGTATAAAGACACAGAAATGTCATATCTCCAGGTAACAAAATAAGGAAAAAAATTTATAGTACAACAATGGACATAGGAGGATATGCATTTCCCGCGTTACATACTGTCGAGACTTGAATTTTATTTTCTGAAAGAAAGAAACTGATATTGCACATTTTGATGATTCCAAAAAATATTTACCGATTAATTTCAAATGATAATTGAAACTAACTTGATTGTTGGTTTATTTAGGGTAATCTGTTTTTGGAAAGCAGCGTGATTGGAAGGCTGGAAGCAAGGTCTGTTGATTAACAGGAATGGTGCCCACAAAAGTATGTTGCAAAAGTCATCAAACTATCTGTGCTTCATTTTCGAGTGGAAACGTTCCTACTTAATAAAACTCATTTAAACGTAAAAATGACTGTGTAGTGTGTTTATTGAGCTCTAGAAACGATGGTGAGAGAGTAATTGACGACAGAATGTCTATCTTCATGCGTTCCAAGTAATCACTCGATGGAAATCTGTGCTAATAAGCGCTCCTGGTGTTCACGGAAGTGCACGAAATGGTTAGCGTGTGCTGCATATTGGCTGATGATATTGCGCGAATACCGCGCATACAATGACAAAAGCAGATATCAGATTATTACATCAGTGTACACGATTGTGCTTCAAAAGCGGTTGCGCTACTGCAGCGTGTGTGTCGCTTAACTTTGTGCTATGCACTGCTCTCAGATACTCAGAGTGGAATCTGTAAACGCGACGTTAATCGCGAACTGCAATTAAAGTTCATAGCGAATTTTTAGTTGTGAATCGCGAAAGTCATGAGTGATTCAGCCACTGTGCTCGTTTTCTCACCAGGTGTTACCGAGCCAGCTTACAACTTTTCTCTTGTTTGCATGGGTGTACTACGACGGAATATTCTACAAATGTATACTCAATCTTTATCTCGTGAAACGAAGTAATCTACTACTTAGCTTCTGAACAGCTATTGAGCAGACGTTATTCGATATAGCTTTGCAATATTTCCGATCACTATGTCGTCAAATTGTATACAAAATTAGTAACAGTCTAAAAATTTAACCAAAATCTTGTGGTTGATTGGGTAATGTCGTGTAATTCTTCACCAGCTCGACTTTTCAAACCCACTGCTGAGACCTTCTTCAGCAGTACGTCCATGTATAGAATAGGAGGGGAGCAGGGAAGTGATACCTACCACTGGTTTCCGTGAAATATTTAGTACAATATACAGGATGTATCAAAAAGAATCACCCAATTTTAAAAAAATCATAACTATTATATTATTTGAGATATGTGCGTGAACAACGTGCTGGTGGAAAGAGCAAACACTCGAGTTTTACATGGTTCCCGCTAGGTAGCGTCAGTGTGCGCCCAGTTCAGTTCTAGAAAAACGTTCTAGAGACAACGCAAATCATTTTGTGTTCTACGTTCTGCGCATTGTGGGTCAGTAATAACTGTTCAGCCTGACTTTCCTACTAGGTATGGTTTGGATCCTCCTGCATCACAGAGGCATCAATCATTCCGAGAAACAGGTTGTCTGTGTAAAGACAAATCGCCGGGCCGTCCCAGAGTGTCTGACACAAACGTCAAACGCACCTGCTCCAGTTTCACAAGGAGTCCGCAGAAATCCGTCTGCCGTGTAGCTCGACAGCTCAACATGCCCCCGATGGCCGTCTGGCGTGTGTTGCGTCGACGTTCACACACGAAACCATACAAAATTCAGCTACTGCAAGCTCCTCGTGAAGGTAGCAAACAGTAACGTGTGCGTTCTGTAAATTCGTTCATGACAAGATGGAGGATGACAGTTTTCTTCCACGCTTCCATTTAAATGGAAAGGTGAACCGTCATAATGTGAGAATATAATTTTTGATATCGATATCTCGATTTCGCCTGTTTCCACCACTGGGGCGCTGTATGTTTGCTTGCGCTAGAGGGCAGATACGGCACCTTCTCGTGCATGCGTTGTGGGCCTTCTGCGGCCTACTTAGGGGCCGCCGCTTGCACTGAGAAGTTAGTTCCGGCGAGATCGTGTACCAGCACTCTCACCTGAAGATGGCGGCCAGCTGGACCGCTGAAATATTGTTTCAAGATGACGTTATGAACCGGCTGCACACCCGAGACGAATATTATCAACTACAGTATCTCTTTAAAAAATATGTTGTGAGTAAAAGTCAACAACAATGAACAAAATTTGCATTTTTATATTTTTTATGGTGCTTGTAAAATCGGCAGTACCCATTATTGAATGTGCAATGATGTTGCTAAGAGTCTGTTAAAAGATAGTTTCAGGTTCTCGACCCTGACTACACATCAGAACCTCTTTACAAAGTATGTTGTTATATAATTCAAAACAGTTAAAGAATTTTATTTTTTTAGATTTTTTTAAAGGGCTAGGTGCAAAGATCCCCTTTGGTAATGCATGTTATGGAAAATACCTTGGCACTGCTAGAGTTAGTGAACTTAGCTGATCTTATTTTTTCCCTGTCCTACGTGCTATTGGTCTATTAGACCATATTTTCAGGTTCTGGATCCTAAATACACACCAGTACCACTTCAAAAAGAGAATTTAATTTTTTTAGAATTTTTTGGGATGGGCACAAAGACTCCTCTTTGGAAAACGCATGGCACTGCTAGGGTTAATGAACTTGGCTGATCTTGTTTTTTCCCCTTCTTTTACATGAAATTGCTTATCTACTTTATAATACACTTTGAACTTTATTTTACTTTCCATTTATGTCTTATAACTCAGCCGGCCGGAGTGGCCGAGCGGTTAAAGGCGCTACAGTCTGGAACCGCACGACCGCTACGGCCGCAGGTTCGAATCCTGCCTCGGGCATGGATATGTGTGATGTCCTTAGGTTAGTTAGGTTTAAGTAGTTCTAAGTTCTAGGGGACTTATGACCAGAGTAGTTGAGTCCCATAGTGCTCAGAGCCATTTGAACCATTTTTCTTATAACTCAGTTGTTAGTGTACTACTTTTTTTCATCTGCTTTTGCATTAGCCAGTGGAGTGTCAGATCAGGTACCTGTTTCGTTATTTATGTGTTAATAATAAATATTTCCAGAGTCGCCCATGCAATTACTCGGTACGGTGAAACTTCCTGGCAGATTAAAACTGTGTGCCCGACCGAGACTCGAACTCGGGAGTTCGAGTCTCGGTCGGGCACACAGTTTTAATCTGCCAGGAAGTTTCATATCAGCGCACACTCCGCTGCAGAGTGAAAATCTCATTCTGGACTCGGTACGGTATTTACATATATATTGTCAGAGGAGACCTTAAACTGTCAGTAGTCTTCCTCTATATATGTCTTGCAGCTACATAGCGTTTCATTAATGTCCTTCTTACTTATTTATACCCAAAACAACCTTCTACTGTCATGACCAACTTCAAAGACTAACAGTTCATACTTAATTCTAAATAATGGTCAAAAATAGGAACCGTACTATGCAGAGACGATGTTTGACACCATACAGCACGCCTAAAAACATCTTACGTACTACCGAAAGATTAAAATTATGTAAACTTTTCTTTATAATCTGATCCTAATTGTTTTTTGTGTAAACTACAACAAATCTGATTCTTCAGTTCACCTTCCCTGAAACTCATTTTACGTAATGATTACTTTTCAGAGTAATATACGATTTCACTTACTGAGGTTTATCTGAAGCAGTTGTGGGAATACTGTGCAGAGCAATGTTGATGCTTGTACTATATACGTATGTGCTGTTTACAAATATTAATGTTCTGGTATTTCGTGGACTCCACTATCTGCACAGTATATCACAAGAAATTAAAAAAATCGTCTCTTTACATTTAGCCCTAAAATGTCGTAGCTGGTATTGTTTGTGGGAAACTAACATTCAGCAGCAAAATAGCCGAATTACTTCGGAGAATATCATCCTTTTCTAAAGTACTAAGGTAATCTGGTGTTTCTGAAATTAGTCCCATGTTTCCAACGTAACTTGAGATTTGTATGTCCTATCTGCAGATACACGCTAAAGATAATTCTGCTCTGAAATGGCAGTTACAAAGTTCTTTGTTTCCCTATTCGAAGAAACAGCCCTCTCATGCTACAAGTGACACCTTTCGTTTCCTGCAGAAGCTATTGAACGTCGGTTTAGTATCAGAGCGATATGAAACGTAGCAGAAAGCTCTGGAAGAACGTTTTCTAAACTAATGTTCGCGGTATATTACGTAAAGAAGCCAGACTGCGCCAGCAGATAAAGCACTCACCATTACAGGGAAAGCTGCTTGAATCGTCTCATTCGCTTATCGGGTGCCATCCGTTGAATCCCCGAGAGCTTCAGAAAGGATCGCGGTCCCGGGGGAAAGCCATTACCGGGATGTTTCAGAATATCTGCCAACGCATTGCCGTAAGAGGCTTACGGGGATGGGGGGTCTGCGAGACAAAGCCTTACTGAGGGCCACTTACTTCCGTCCTGGAAAGATGGAGACAGGAAGAACTAGAGGAGCTACGTGGTAGAAAATATATATCCACATAAAAAAAAGTTTTGCATCACCTCGGTTCCAAGAGTCCATGAACCTGTACAGAAAACTAGAATAGAGATCAACATAAACATCATTTCCGCCCTTTCTATTGCTCATGAAAACCACACATTGCGTGTTGTACCACCATACAGTGAGACCTTCAGAGGTGGTGCTCCAGACTGCTATATTCACCCGTACCTCTAATACACAGTAGCACGTCCTCTTGCATTGATGCATGCCTGTATTCGTCGTGGCATACCATCCACAAGTTCATCAAGGCATTGTTCGTCCAGATTGTCTCTCTCCTCAGAGTGGTCGGTGGGTCAGGTCGTCCATAACCAGCCCTTTTCAATCTCTTCCAGCCGTGTTCGATAGGGTTCATGTCTGGAGAACATGCTGGGCACTCTAGTCGGACGCTATCGTTATCTTGAAGGAAATCATTCACAGGACGTGCGCGATGGTGGCGCGAATAGTCGTCCATGAGACGAATTTCTCGCCAATATGCTGCCGATATGTTTGCTCTAACGTTCGGAGGATGGCATTCACGTATCGTACAGCCATTACGGCGTCTTCCATGACCATCAACGGCCTATGTCGGCCGCACGTAATACCACCCCAAAACAGGTGGGAACCTCCGCCTTGCTGCACTCGCTGGGCAGTGTGTCTAAGGCGTTCAGCCTGACCGAGTTGCCTCCAAACACGTCTCCGACGATTGTGTTGTTGAAGGCATATGTGACACTCATCGGTAAAGAGAATATGATGCCAATCCTGAGCGGTCCAATCGGCATGTTGTTTTACCCATCTGTACCGCGCTGCATGGTGTCGTGGTTGCAAAGATGGACCTCGCCATGGACGTCGGGAGTGAAGCTGCGCATCATGCAGCCTATTGCGTACAGTTTCAGTCGGAAGATGACGTCCTGTGGCTGCACGAATAGCATTATTCAACATAGTGGCTTTGCTGTCATTGTTCCTCCGAGCCAGCAGCGGTCATCCACTGCAGCAGTAGCTCTTGGGCGGCCTGAACGAGGCACGTCATCGACAGTCCCTGTCTCTCTGTATCTCCTCCATGTCCGAATAACATCGCTTTGGTTCACTCCGAGACGCCTGGAGACTTATCTTCCTGACACTAAATAGCAATGCGGACGTGATCGAACCGTGGTATTGATCGTCTGGGCATGGTTAACTACAGAAAACACGAGCCGTGTACCTCCTTCTTGGTAGAATGATTGGAACTGATCGGCTGTCGGACCCCCTCCGTCTAATAGGCGCTGCTCATGCATGGTTGTTTACATTTTTGGGAGGGATTAGTGACATCTCTGAACAGTGAAAGGGACTGTGTGTGTGATACAATATCCACAGTCAAACTCTATCTTCAGGAGTTCTGGAAATTTGGGTGATGCAAAACGTTTTTGATAGGTGTCCCACCTATATATAAGGTGTCTCACGTAATTCTGTCACCTCAGATAACTCTGGAACAACAACAGATATTCAAAAACGGTTTTCACAAACATGAACGTACGGCAGGAGCTTAGGAAACCTAATACTACGCGAAATTTTAAAACATAAACAAACACTGTTTTCAACACAAACTTGTGTATTTTAAATGGCCATCCGCTGTTATTTTGTACGTAATCAATAGCATGAATAATCACGAAAATAATGGCGTAGTGTGCATGGCAATACGTCAACTACATCCCGAGAATTGCGAAGATAAGTTGACGCTTGAAATAAATTAAGCGCACAGCTAGCGCACGTCCTGAGACAGAAGCGTGCGCCTCACGCTGCCTGTGTCAGGGGCTCACACAATGGGAAGCTATGCACAATCCACAAAAATAATCAAGTAACACGTCCAACGCAGAGTTTCGTTTTTGAAATTGTAAATGTATGTTTATTCTATCGCAAAGACAACTAGAGCTGCAATTAGAGATAACACACTTGAATTCCCTTTGCTAAACACATTTCCATATGCCCTGTCGCCCACAGAAACTGTATTCTTCACTTAAAACTTCCGGGCTGATAGGCCGTGGTCGAAGTATAAAACACTCTCCTGACGTTTCGTCCACGACTGCGGGAGACATCCTCGGAGGTAAAGCGGCGAACTGCGAAGAGAACTCGACGAAGCGCTGATTATATAGGCAGTACAGAGGGCGCCACAGTCGATCACGTGGCGTCGGCTATGAGATTGTCTCTGGTAATGCCAACATTCTCGATTGAAAGTAATCGATCGTCACGCTTGCGGTGCAACGCTGGATGAGAGCAGTTCAGCAGACGAGATTAGGAGACACTTGTACGCTGAAGGTAGTGCGTGCCGTGGTGATATTGGTATGTTTATGGCAGGATACAGGCGCAACTCCTGCTCTGAGCACAGTACTACATGCGATGCATTACGTCAGAAACTGTGACTGTGCTATCCTTTACAAGGCACATCTTTCAGAACTTATGAGGTTTAGTAACGTGCAACAAACTATGTTATCACTAATTGTACTTCTAATTGTCATTTCGCAACTATAAACATTATGCGCAGGACATCCATCGTCCAGATTCCTCATTATTTGACACATTATAAGAGGTGGACCGGTTCATGTAAGGTACAGCTCAAGGAGGGGCTAAACTGTCCCCCTTCAGGAGTGCTGTCAATTAAATATGGACCACTGATGAGTTGACATACAATATCACACCATACATTAACAAAAAATGGTTCAAATGGTTCTGGGCACTATGGGACTCAACATCTGACGTCACCAGTCCTCTAGAAGTTAGAACTACTTAAACCTAACTAACCTATGGACATCACACACATCCATGCCCGAGGCAGGATTCGAACCTGCGACCTTAGCGGTCGCGCGGTTCCAGACTGAAGCACCCAGAACCGCTCGGCCACTCCGGCCGGCATTCATTAACACTCCACTGACGTAGTACGTCATGACATCCTGATTACTGGCAGTGTGAGGTGCATGCTTGAGTCTCAGGACGTAAGCTAGCTGTGCACTTCATTTATTTCAAGCGTCAACTTATCTTTGCATTTTCTAGAGATTTAATTGACGTATTGCGATGCAACCAACAGTATTATTTGTTTAATTTTTCATGCCATTGACTGCATACGATATAATAAGGGGTGTCCATTTAAAAATACACAAGTTTGTGTTGAAAATAATATTTGTTTACGTTTTAAAATTTCTCATGGTATTTCGTTTCCTAAGTACCTGCCGTAAGTGCATGCTCGTGAAAACGGTTTTTGAATATCTATTGTTGCTCCAGAGCTATTTGTGGTAGCAGAGTTAGATGAGACACCATATATATATATATATATATTTCGTTGGCACAAACTAACTTGTTCTCTTTTTGAGCATATCTCACAAGCATACGTTCATATCAGTTAATTAAATTAACTTGAAACGATTTCGTATGTATGACTCTGAAGAGTATACTTAAGGCTGACTCATAGTAGTCACTAACTTTGAAACTGAGAAATAATAACACACCTTTAGAGGTTTCTTTAAAACCATTAAGTAACGTAGAGTGTGCCAGTGGGGTTTTATTATAGAAGCTGAAGTTTGTGGGCCGCTGTTCCTCCTTCCAGAGCCGTTAACGCAATTTAAGTAATCCCAAGTTTTAATGAGCGGAGTTTAGATTGACGTTCACTGTCTCGCGAGACCGTTGCCTCAGAAAATAAGGCCAGGCAGAAAATGTGGGTAAATGCAAATGAATGTTAATACATAGATACATCGTATAAAGGAGGGGTATATAAATTAATAGCCAGGGGCGCCTGCAGCTTTTCAAGTCAGTAGAGGCAAAATATTTTCTCTGTGCATGCGATTTACAAATTTCAAGTACGTTGTTACCTGCTCATAGTTTTTTCCTGTTGGTTATCTACAGTGCACTTTCAGCACCTGGTCAGTGTGTTACAAACATAAATAAGCTATCAGTATAATTATAGAAAAATCTGTTTTTAAATTCGCTGATTTTAGGTTTCCCGCCATTTACGTTATTTTCTGTCAGTCCCATAGGACACCCAGTCCTAACAATGAAATGTTTCCCTCCCATTAAGTGTTACTTAAGGATAACATTTCCCACATTTTACGCTTATGAAATACTACCACAGCTCCAATACCTATATTAAATTTTATTTATGTGTAAACTACATCATGTTGTCGCTCACAAACAACCTGTATGACATCTCGGATATTCGGGAATCCAGCCGGATGTTCGCGTCGTTCCCGCACGATATTTCAACAGCGTGCCTCGCTGTCCTCCTCAGGTGCTACCTGAGACTGGTCCTTGGGTCGATCGAGTCCAGTATTTATGCCTGGAAGGAACTGGACGGTCCCTAATCGGTCCGCGCCAAGTCGAGTGTTCCGCCTGTGGTTAGCGCCCGCCAGACGCGGCTTCATTGGCGCTCTCTGGTCGCCGGTGTTCCGACCGCCGTCCGCGCCCGGCCTGGCCGTCTTCTGAAGCCGAGTTCATGGTCTGAGGTGTGTCAAACCTGGTCTCTGATGTCCGACACCTTGTCTCACGGCTCTTCTCTCGGTCTCCACGTCTATGTCTTGTAGAATCCCAGAGTGTCGTGCATTGAGTTTTCACAAGCTCAAGCGCTGGATTCCGTATAGTGCTGATTTGGTATCCCAAGTCACGGTTGATTAGATTGTCTGTGACCTTAATCTCAATGGCTTCTTTAATGACACTGTCCCAAAATCTTGAGGCCTGTGTCACAATCTTGGTGTCATTGTAATCCACTGAATGACCAAGTTCCAGACAATGCTCTGCTATGGCTGATTTAGTTGCCTGTCCGGTATGTCTGTGGTGTTCTTTACACCTGATGTCCACAGTTCTGGTAGTCTGTCCAATGTATGAGATCCCACACTGGCATGGTATGTTGTAAATACATGGCTTGCGTAGGCCCAGGTCATCTTTTACATACCCCAGCATAGCCCCAATTTTGGTGGGTGGGCAAAATGTGCTCTTGATGTGATATTTCTGGAGAATCCTGCTGATTTTGGCAGAGATAGGTCCAGCTACTGCAAGCTCCTCGTGAAGGTAGCAAACAACAACGTGTTGCCTCTTCTGGTTCTTCTTCTGGATCTTTTGGCGGATTGTCAGGTTGAAGTGCCTTCTGGATATCTCTAGATGAGTACTCATTCCTGCTGAACACTGATCGTAAGTGTTCTATTTCTGTGGGCAAACTATCAAGATCTGACAGTTTTTGTGCTCTGTGGACCAGTGTTTTGAGCACTCCATTCTTCTGTGCCAGATGGTGGCAACTGCTGGCTTGTTCGTATAAGTCAGTGTGCATAGGTTGGCGGTACACACTGTGTCCAAATGTGCCATCTCCCTTTCTCTTCACTAGAACATCCAAGAACAGAAGTAGTCCATCCTTCTCCATTTCCATTGTGAACTGAATGTTCGGATGGCAAGAGTTCAGATGAAGTAGGACTTAATCTAAATTCTCCCTATCATGGGGCCAGATGACAAAGGTATCATCCACATACCTATAAAAGCACTTGGGTTGATAAGTGGCTGAAAAGAGTGCCTCCTCTTCAAACCTTTCCATAATCAGGTTGGCCACCACTGGTGATAGACGGCTTCCCATCGCCACCCCTTCTGTTTGTTCGTAAAATTGACCCCATATAGGAAGTACGTTGAGGTCAGTACATGCCTGAATAGGTCAAGGAGAGCCCCATCGAACTTCTCTCCAATAAGGTCAAGTGACCCCTTCAGTGGTACCCATGTGAAGAGAGACACCACATCGAAACTAACCATGATGTCTGTGTCTGTGATGTGTTGCTGCCTCAGCCATTGCAGGAAATCCTCTGAGTTCTGGATGTGATGTGCACAATTATCCACATGTGGTGTCAACATCTTCTTCAGGTATTTTGCAGTAGGGTAAGTTTCTGCACCAACATTGCTGACAATAGTTCGCAGAGGAGTCCCATTCTTGTGAACCTTGGGGAGTGCATACAGTCAATGTGGTGCTGATACTTTGGGACACAGCTTCTTGACGACTTGTTCAGGCAGTCCTGTCTCCTTCAACAGAGCCCTGGTCTTTTTGTCCACTTTCTCTTTAGGATCGCTCCCTATTGACCTGTATGTAGGATCCGCCAGAATTTGTTGCACCTTTGTGTCATATTCTGTTTTCTTTAGGATGACTGTCGAGTTCCCCTTGTCTGCAGGCATCACCACAATGCTGTCATCCTTCAGGAGTCGCCTCAGTGCCACCCTTACATCACCTGAAATATAGTATTTGTGTGGCTTGGTCTTGGTGAGCACCCTACAGGTCTCCTTCGGATCTCTTCGGCCACACTAGAAGGTAGTGTGTTGGCCACTTGCTCAACTGCGCTGATGAAGGCTACTACAGGCACGTTGCTAGGGGTCACTGCGATATTGAGGCCCTTGCTGAGTACTTTTAGGGTGGTCACATCGAGCTGCTTGTCACTTAGATTGACCACCGTGTGTGTGTCCCCAGTCTGTTGCACCTTCTTGTTGAGGCGCTCAAACTTGGTTAGTCGGCATGCCATTGACGGCTGGCTGATGCATTCTGCTAGAGACCAGGGGGCACTGTCAACCTGGTCCCAGTCTTGAGCGGTCAAGGAACCTGCTATAGTTAGGTGAAGATACAGCAAATCCCTGGATGTGACATCCAGTCGATGGCGCAAGTCGTGCACTCTCTCTCTAACCAGAGCGAGACCAGCTCGGTGTTTGGTCCTGTTTGCCACACTGGAGTTAACGTGATGCTAGATCCTGGCAAAAACTGGAACTACCTCCCCCTCTCGGCATCTCAGCAGGAAACTGAGAGAACTCAGCATAGTCCCTTTCCTTTGTTGAAGCTTGTCCAGCTTCTTGATGTTGCAGTACATCTCCTCCCCGTAGAGTCATCTGATGTAATTCCTGATGCTTTCCCGGCGATCTGTAGACATCTCGGATATTCGGGAATCCAGCCGGATATTCGCGTCGTTCTCGCACGATATTTCAACAGCGTGCCTTGCTGTCTTCTTCAGGTGCTACCTGACACTGGTCCTTGGGTCGATCGAGTCCTCCCTTCCACTATCTTCTAACTACATCTAGTGGGGGAAATGTAGTCTTTATCCGAAGGCATTTTCGATCGAGTCAAGTATTTATGCTTGGATGTAGCTGGGGGTTCCCTAATCTGTCCTCGCCGAGTGAAGTGTTCCGTCTCTGGTCCGTGTCCGCCAGACTCGGCTTCAATATTCTGACTGCCGTCCGCGCCCGGTTTGGCCGTCCTCAACAGTTGTGGTCGTCATCTGAGGCGTGTCAGACCCAATCTGAGATGTAGGATTCTCTGACTCTGTTACTATGACTTCCGTTTCGTGCTGGGCGCTCCATAATCGGTCCGTACCGCGTGATGTTTTCCGTCTGTGGTCAGCGCCCGCGAGACGTGGCTTCATTGGGGCTCTCTGGTCGCCGGTGTTCCGACCGCCGTCCGCGCCCGGCCTGGCCGTCTTCTGAAGTCGAGTTCATTGTCTGGGGTGTGTCAAACCAGGTCTATAATGTCCGACACCTTGTCTCACGGCTCTTCTCTCGGTCTCCACGTCTATGTCTTGTAGAATCCCAGAGTGTCGTGCATTGAGTTTTCACAAGCTCAAGCGCTGGATTCCACGCAGCGCTGATTTGGTAACCCAAGTCACGGCTGATTAGATTGTCTGTGACCTTAATCTCAATGGCTTCTTTAATGACACTGTCCCAAAATATTGAGGTCTGTGTCACAATCTTGGTGTCATTGTAATCCATTGACGACCAAGTTCCAGACAATGCCCTGCTATGGCTGATGTAGTTGCCTGTCCGAGTCTGGTATGTCTCTGGTGTTCTTTGCACCTGATGTCCACAGTTCTGGTGGTCTGGCCAATCTATGAGATCCCACACTGGCATGGTATGTTGTAAATACCTGGCTTGTGTAGCCCCAGGTCATCTTTTACATTCCCCAGCAAAGCCCTAATTTTGGTGGATGGGCAAAATATGCTCTTTATGTCATATTACTGGAGAATCGTCCATGTTTAAAAGAAATTGATGTTCACCTGTTTACTGCTATCATCGAGTTATGTATAGTTAGTTGTTCACTAATGCCAGGCATGGCACATGAGTTTTGAAACAAAAATATCAATGTTTTGCATCGATATTCTACCATAGGTTACACATTTGTGGAACATCGTTATCTGTGTGTTGAATTTTTAGATTAGCTCCAGCTGTTTCAGGAAATGTTGGGGAGAAGAGAAGTTTGTGGCACAACTTGATGAGAAGAAGGGACCGGTTGGTAGGACATGTTCTGAGGCATCAAGGGATCACAAATGTAGCATTTGAGGGCAGCGTGGAGGGTAAAAATCGTAGAGGGAGACCAAGAGAAGAATACACTAAGCAGATTCAGAAGGATGTAGGTTGCAGTAAGTACTGGAAGATGAAGAAACTTGCACAGGATTGAGTAGAATGGAGAGCTGCATGAAATCAGTCTCTGGACTGAAGACCACAACAACAACAACAAGTTCTAGGGGACTGATGACCAGAGATGTTAAGTCCCATAGTGCTCAGAGTCATTTGAACCATTTTTGTAACACGCAACAACAGTTGGCAACACTACGCACCGAAAACACACATGGAAAACACAAATGGAAGTGAAACATGCGATGTGACAAATGGGGTTGAAACAACGCCAGAAATCGGCCAGCTGGAGTATGAAGAGTAGCAATGTGTTAACAGCGCTGGAAATCGTAACACCGAACGATTCATTCACAATACAGAACTTGTGCTACAAAAGTTGCTTCTAATGTAAAAAGCAAGCGAAAAATACGAGATAATGTAATATAGCAGAATACTATAACTATCATATAATACGTTTATTGTATGTATAAAAAGAAACATGCATTTCAGGTCACTCATGATGCTTCCCAAATAAAATACACGAAACGCCTTTGGCAAGAAACAATCTGCCTTCATTTAGTTGGATAGACGGTACATACCTCCACAAATTTAGAGCAACTAAGGGAAAGATGGAAAACAGATAAAAATGACGATTAATACAATTGTTTACACTTATTTACGAACTTCGATTCATAGAAACAATAAATCGAAAAGTAAACATGGGAGGAAGAAATTTGGTAGCCCACAGACTTGTGTTACACAGAAGAAATGAAAAGACAGTGTGAGTCGAAGATGAAGTAGTGCTGGAAAAATAGGAAACAGCAAGGAAAGAAGAAGACGCTGTTACGTGATCGTAGTTGGCCAATAGGAAAAAAAATGTTAGTACTTTATAATGAACTAACGGAGACTATTGGTCTCTTATACCTAAATAATCACAAAATATCGTTGACAAAACCCCGAAATTGTTTTCTGAGTCCATAGCGTATATACACGTAGCAGCCCCTCTCCATCTCTGCCGAGACACTAATTTTCATGCAGCGCCAGACGTCTTGACCATGATGAAATTCCCATTCTTAGCGTGTAAGTAGCTGTTTTAGATACTACCTACTGTGCTGTTGAAATCATTGCACGACGGGCAAGTATCCAGTAAACCGGCATTAAGACCCCTTGACAGCAACTACGTCGTTTCGCCAAATAACTAAAAGCAAATTCGAAAACAATGCGAGTGGTTTACATTCCCTTCGTTGTCCAATCCATAGTTCTGTTATGTTTGTAATATCCCGGACGTAGACAGCATATTTAATAGTAAAATAGCCCTTTCTTTTCTTCTCTCTCTTCAGAAGTCTTGATAGATATAATATGCATATTAAAAAGAAATTGAAAGATTAAATGTAAACTTTATACATCATTAAGTGTGCGCTACAGGAATCTTCGTGTTTTCAACGAACCTTTCCCTCGTGTCTCAATTAAAGTTATTCTGCAGGCGTCAACCCATAAATGCTGCAGCAAACTGGTTGATCTCCGACGCTGCTCCCGAGCCATGAAGCTCATTGGCTTAATCGGTGCTCTAAACCCACTGCAAGGCATGGTAGCAAGCTGCATACATTGTGCCTCATATACAGCATTACTAAAGCTCGGTTAGCGGGTGCAATATCATCCTGAGTGTAGCCTCACAAACGCTGGAAACTGGACCACACTATTCGGCGTAATATTCGCTATTACGGTAGTTATAGTGATCTACTTGTCTGGTACGCTGTCCCATATTGATTATCACATTCTCTTTGGAAGCCAGTACTGCTTCTGTTCAGTGGGCGTTTACCTGTGATCTCAAAAACACAACACAATTAAGATTAAAAAGAGGTGAAACATAGCATTAAAGTTACTTCGGGTGTCTTGATGCTCGTTCCACTAAAAATCTGAAGATGTAATTTCTGTTATCTGTTTAAGCTACATTTGTACAGGAAATGGTCAATCGTTCTTTCATTTTCTCTTAAGCTGCTCATTTCACCATACTAGTAAACAACACGGTACATGAATAATTGAGAGACAATTCCCTTCTTATTTCCACATATTTGATTATAGCTTGAATATCATTTCAGTTATGCAGTCATACAGATCAATATGAAATACGCATGTAAATTTTGCCTACACTCTAGTAGTGAGAATTCAAGGATAACGATGTTATTAAAATGTATTGAAAATCAGATAAATATGTGATTGGGCTCACTGAGATTACTATTTTTAATGCAACTTGGAGTAGGGTTTCGGCAGGAGTTATATCATGTCTAGTATGTGTGAGCTGTAAGTATATAGGGAATATTGTATTAATGTGTAAATAATAATTAAAAATGTCTAAGATAGAGGACAACAGACTGTCATATTTCACTTAATCATTTACATGTAATTAAATGGAGCCTTCAAATCCCTTTTACACGGAGGAATCGTGTTGACACCTGTGACATTCACGACATTGTAGTAGTAGTAGCAGTACAAGCTTTATTCATCCGTAGATCTCTTTTTACGAGGATGATTACTAATGTACAACTGACAGCAGATAAATAAAACATCGCATGTTACAACATCCATTTAAATACATGGAGAATACAGGGTGATTCAAAAAGGCTTTCATGCCTTCATTACAACATGCGCTGCGTTTTTTACTGATTAGTTTTCGTTAAACTGTCGGTTTGGAGTACTTGTTTTCATAGTTTTCGTCCAATAGACAACGTTTGTAGTTTTCGCCATATTCACATCATTGAACACACAAAATTGCATAATTGAACGCTTCAGATTTGTCAATGAATTCATTTCCACCACACTTCTATCGTTGCACACGTAAATTTGTATCACTGGGCACTTCAACGTATTCTTAGTCACAGAAGAGACTTCTAACATGCACCACATGTTTTGATAGATACATAGTGTTTACAAACATATGATTTTCAAAGATGCTATGATATATCGTAATATTACGTAGATGCTACATGTTTGGAAAAAGATCCTATGTTCACTTATGAAATTGAAACGCCATTTACACCAGTACAAAGAGATACTGATTTTGTGAATATTAGAGCGAATACTGCTACACTAATTATAAAGATATTCCATGTCAAAGATTTTTTAATTTTCTTTATTTTTTATATGGGTAAGACAGTACATTATTCATTTATATTTAGCATCATGGGAATTGTAGTAACAGATAAATTTGCTACTTGATCTGCAGATAGGTGTAGGAGTGATATTTACTTTGGGGGGTGGAAATTAATTTTTGTAGATTTTTCAGAAAAGGGGTGTTAGCCAGCTCAGTTTGTTCATTATGGAAATAGTCTGGGGTACTGTTTTTGTGTTTGCGTATTTCTATTTCTTCCAATATATTTATACTGGCTCTCTTTTCTATTAGATGTAAAATTTTTTAGTTGTTCTCAGTATTTCTCACTGAATGGTTTTCTTCAGCAATAAGAGTTGCAAATGCAGCTTTTTCCAAGTTTTCAAGCCTTAAAGCATCAATGTGCTCATTGTATCTAACTTCAAATCTTCTGCCTGTCTTTCCAATGTAGAATTTTGAGCATGTATCACATTTGAGCTAGTATATTCCTGATTTACTGTAGGGGCTTTTGGTGGTGTTTACATCATGGATTACTTTTTGTAATAACTTATTATTTGTGGAATAGCTGATTCTGATATTTTACTACGTAAATATGTTTGCTATTTGGTTTGATAGTGGGCCTAAGAATGGGAGAGCTTCTGTGGCATACTGATTTGGGTTGGAGTGCATGTTGTGTTTGTGAGGGTACTGGTGTGTAGTATCTGTAAGTGGTTGTTCTTTGGAGGGCTACAATGGGCAGTGGCGCAGAGAGTCGCAAGCAGGGGCAGTTGTTGAGAGGCTGTGGAAGGTGTAGGTTGCGTGAGCCAAAGGCGGTTTGCTTAGCGAAGGATTTATCTCTATGTTTAATTGTAGTGGTACAAAGTTTGAACAATAGTGTTTTTATGTTTGTGCAGTGTGATAAAGCAAATAAATTTAATCTTACCAGTTTTTAATGTGTCTCCATCAGTTAGTACCACATTGTATCTAACTTCAAATCTTCTGCCTGTCTTTCCAATGTAGAATTTTGAGCATGTATCACATTTGAGCTAGTATATTCCTGATTTACTGTAGGGGCTTTTGGTGGTGTTTACATCATGGATTACTTTTTGTAATAACTTATTATTTGTGGAATAGCTGATTCTGATATTTTACTACGTAAATATGTTTGCTATTTGGTTTGATAGTGGGCCTAAGAATGGGAGAGCTTCTGTGGCATACTGATTTGGGTTGGAGTGCATGTTGTGTTTGTGAGGGTACTGGTGTGTAGTATCTGTAAGTGGTTGTTCTTTGGAGGGCTACAATGGGCAGTGGCGCAGAGAGTCGCAAGCAGGGGCAGTTGTTGAGAGGCTGTGGAAGGTGTAGGTTGCGTGAGCCAAAGGCGGTTTGCTTAGCGAAGGATTTATCTCTATGTTTAATTGTAGTGGTACAAAGTTTGAACAATAGTGTTTTTATGTTTGTGCAGTGTGATAAAGCAAATAAATTTAATCTTACCAGTTTTTAATGTGTCTCCATCAGTTAGTACCACACCACTGCATTTAACAATGAACGAAGTCTCGATATACACAGTCAACCAAAACAAGAGGAATGTAACATAATCATTAATTACAAAGGACCATTCAAGATTAGAAAGCTGGTTCGCCCGAATTCAGTGGAGGTGGAAGTGATTAAATCTGCCCAATATCATAGCCTACAACATGTTGAGAACGTTAAGTTGTATGTCCTGAACTATCACAGGGAAGTGTCAACTAGTGAACCGTGTTTAGTTATAAATATGCTACGTTACTGATGGACAAACCTTTGGACAATTGTCGTTAGCTATTGTGAGATGTTGAAGACTGTAGTCGGTAGCTGCTGTGAGCGCATTTTATTCTCTGTGTTTGATATCGTGTGACTTTCTCTTATGTCCTGTGACAGGCGCAGAAGTGGACAACCGAGCGACGCTTGTAGCGTGTGTTTTGGTTTTCAGGAAGCAGGCAACAGTGCACAGCTAAGCGCGCAGCGCGTTAGTCTTTTGTTACCTCACGCTGCCGTAATGTTATTTTATTGTTTTCATGCCTGCCTGCCAATGACCTTCGACGCCCGGCGCGCTACGTTTTGGGGGAGGAGGAGGAGGTGGCTGATGTCACGAACAGCTGACTGGCATCCGGCACTTGTAAACATAACGGGAACGTGCCGCCGACGAACCGTACGGCGGAATGCGGCGATTCTTTGTGGCCGTAACAACAGATCCTAGATCTTCCAGTCTCCGGCGGCGTCGATGTCGCTCTTCCCTTGCATCAAACGTCGTAACTGCTTGTGACGACCAGCTCAACACATAGGACAGTGATAAAAGCAGAGTAACAAGTGCTGTGTTCCGTATAGTGTTTGTGAGTCCACAGCTGCGGCGATGCCACTCCCCCTAGTGAAATCGTGTGAAGTTCTGCTCAGCTTATAGGTAGGGCCCCAAAACAGAGTACCCAATATTTCCTTATGGTGTGAAAAGTGCTCAAGCCAACTAAATGTCTTTTATTTATAAATGATTCACACAGTGTAACTTGGTTGCAAATGTAAAATATTTCTTTAGAGGTATGTACTGATTTTTGCATAAGTACTCTGAGTGCTGTGTGCCAATTTATAAATTTCAATAGTTAATTGATAAAATGTTTTATTCCTGTAACTGTAGTTTTGACAGATGCATAGTGTCAATGCTTTTGTATATATAGGTTTTACATTTGTATTAGGTTATTTAAAATTAGGCTCATCTATTCAGATTCCATTCCTTAGTGTCAATTATGTTCTTTACTGTGATTCATGTGTGTAATTAAGAGTAACCATTACTAATATGCTTGATATCTCCAACAAAAGGGAAACTGTGTCAGTCACATTATCTTATCTTTATCACATTTTTCTTGCTGATTTACAGACAGTTAATAAATTATGTGTGAAGTTCTTGCAGTCATTAAATAATTTCCAAATTGCTATATTCATTGATCATGTTTTATGTGCATGGAGATAAGGTTAATTAACATTAGTTATATTTTGAAAGTCAATTGTGCTCAGGGTCAGATACTTATTGCAACTACTTTGACATGAAATACTAATTAGTGTAATTTTCAACTTCTGATTTTTTATTGTATTGACTTCTGAGTCCCCTCAAAAGCTAACAGAGCTCTAGTTTAATTTTGGTGGGGATGTGAAGGTACTGGTGTGTAGTATCTGGAAGTGTTTGTTCTTTGGAGGGCGACAATGCCCAGTGGCTCAGAGAGTTGCAAGCAGAAG
This sequence comes from Schistocerca cancellata, assembly GCF_023864275.1. NCBI lineage: Eukaryota > Metazoa > Arthropoda > Insecta > Orthoptera > Acrididae > Schistocerca > Schistocerca cancellata. The sequence continues at coordinate 1,157,368,836 of NC_064626.1, forward strand.
CAGTTGCTGAGAGGCTGTGGAAGGTGTAGACTGCGTGAGCCAAAGGCGGTTGCGTAGCGAAGGATTTAGCTCTATGTTTAATAGTAGTGGCACACAGTTTGAATAATAGTGTGTTTATGTTTGTGCAGTGAGATAAAGCAAATAAATTAAATCTTACCATTTCTTAATGCGTCGCCATCAGTTAGTACCAAACCATTGCACTTAACAATGAATGAAGTCTCGATATACACAGTCAACAAAAACAAGAGGAATGTACCATAATAATCATTAATTAACCCATATAATCTCCAAGGAGACGGGAGCTTATTTGTGGATTGATGTTTAGTGGAATTGTGTTTCTTTATTTTCATTTCGTTGTGGAGTTTTTCTATTATTATATGCTTATATCCATTATTATGAGCAACTGTTATAACTATATTGATTTCATTTTGATGCTCTGTGTCACTCATTGGTACTTTTTTAATTCAATGTACCATGGGTCTGAAATATGCCATTTTTTGTTACAAAATTACGAGTGTAAGTCAATTATTATCCGCAATTTAGTTATATTTTTGTTTATTTTGGTAGTAATGTCGTTTTATGTTGATGAAGAATGCTTCGTTTATTTGTTGTTTTATCTTTGCAATTTTCAAGCTTCTTGGTTAGTTTCCTTATCGCTGCCGTGTTTTTAATCGTGGCTGCCCAGCTGTCTATTTGCACCAAAGCAGAGCAACGTTAAATGATCCGTTTTTGTGGTCGGAAGGCGTATCAGGGACCGAAATTCATCGAAGACTTTCGGTACAATACGGGAACAGTGTTTTGCCACAACGGAGTGTCTACGAATGGATTGAAAAATTCCGAAATGGTTGCACAAGTGTTACGCACGATGAAAGAGCCGGACGTCCATTTACCGCCACAAATGAAGAAACCATTAAGCGTTCATGTGAAATGATTCTCTTAGACAAACAATTAACTTCTGACGAAGTGGCACATCGTCTGCAAATTAGGCACGGTTCTGCCTACGAAATCATCGACAACAGACTTGGGTTTCATAAAGTTTGTGCAAGATGAGTCCCAAAACATCTCACACACATGCATAAACAAATGCCCTTGGACATCCGCAAAAAAAATTTGGATCGCTATGGTAACGAAGGGAGCAACTTCTTAGACAGGATCATTACTGGTGACTAAACATGGATCCATCATTACGAGCTGGAGAGTAAACGGCAGAGTATGGGAGGGAAACATCCAAATTCGCCGTGCAAGAAAAAGTTCAAGACCCATACGTCCATAGGAAAACTGATGCTTAAGGTTTTTTGGGACGCACAAGATCCAGTACTGGAACACAATGGGGAATGGGCACAACAATAAACAGTGTATGTTACAGTGAGGTGCTTACTGCCAGGCTAAAGCCTGCAATTCGAAGCATACGCCCGAGGATTGCTGTCAAAAGTTGTTGTGTTGTTGCATGACTGCTGCCCACACTGCTGAAACGCTCCAGAAACTCAAATTTGAAGTACTGGATCATCCCTCATATAGTCCCGATCTTGCCTCTTCTGACTATCACGTGTTTGGTCCACTCAAACAGGCACTGAGGTGCCGTCGATGTGCAGTGAAAGAAGCGGTGCATTCCTGGCTCGCAGCTCAACCTTCTTTTATGAGAGCATCAGGAAGCTTTTACAGCAATGGACCAAGTTGCGTTGAAACGCAAGGAGATTATATCGAGAAATGATGTCCTTTTAAGTTCCCTATTTGATTACAATAAAATTTTATAACTACTTTGAGTGTAATAATTGACTTATCCTCGTATTTGTGTAGATGCACGTTCCTAATACCTAGATTCAATCTGCATATGCACTATAAAGACAATAGCTCAGTTCTGTTACTATCTTATTCATTTTGGTATCGTTTATTGTGTTTCTTTGTAGTTTTTCAGCTATTTACGAAGTACGTCATGATGGTTGGCGAATTTTATACTCTGCTGTTTCGATTTTTAACTAACACGCATCTCTCTTGCAAGGACGTGTACTCAGTGTAAGTTAATTACAAGTATATGTCTATACACTGACTAACCAAAACACTATGACCACTGCTCACCGCGACGCTGGTTGCCGCCCGGTGGCGTTGCGTGTGTGTGACACGGTATGAAAAGTACATAATTGGAGCAGACACGGACGGTGGTCACCTTAGCGAACATATGGGCTGCAAATGGAGAAATCCACTGAGATAAGCAACTCTGACAAAAGGAGGATTATTATGAAGCAGAACCTGTGAACGAGTATCTCCAAAACGGTGAAGCTGGTCAAATGTTCACGTGCTAAGGTCTTTAGCACGTACGAAAATAGATAGGTGATCAATGAGACTACCATTGGGCGCTAAATGACTCTACACAGAACATGGGTTTCGGAGGCTTGTCTGCTATGTAAAGTTGGGTAGATGGTGATGTGTGGCATCTCTGCCTAAAGAGCACAATGCTGGTGCACACATAAGTGTTTGGAGCACACTGTTCATCGTACATGGTTGAAAATGAAGCTCCACAGCAGACCACCCCTACGGTTCACATATTGTAGTTCACATATTGTCCCAACGACATCGTCAATTATGATTGCAGTGGGCATGGTACCATCGGGAATCGACCGTCGATCAACGGAAACGGTTCAGTTCTTTGGGTGAATCACATTTTCGCTACGCTAGGTCGTCGGTTCATAGCCATCATCGAAGTGAACGGTGGCTCCAAACGTGCAGTGCGTCATGGACACAGGCTGGTGGGAGCAGTGTTAAGCTGTGAAAGACATTCTCCTGCGCTTGCATAGGACCTGTGGTAGTAATCTAAGACACCCTGACAGTTTGGAACCATCTATATCCCATCATGCTTGATATCTTCCCCGACGGCGATGTCATCTTTCATCATTATAACTGTCCGTGTATCGGAGTCATAACCGTGCTACAGCGATTTGAGGAGAATTATACTGGGCTCCGATCGGTCTGAGACGTCTTGTCACAGTCCGCGTGGCTTCCCCTGTCGGAGGTTCGACTCCTCCCTCGGGCATGGGTGTGTGTGTGTGTGTCGTCCTTAGCGTAAGTTGGTTTAAGTTAGATTAAGTAGTGTGTAAGCTTAGGGACCTATGACTTCAGAAGTTTGAACCCATATGACCTTAGCATAAATTTCCAATTTTTTATAGTGAGCACATGTAGATATCTCGGCAACCAAGTTCGCTAAAAAAGGCCAATCACGAAAGTTGCAAATCAAAACATAGGTACAAAGAGTGTAGCTGCGAATAAACTACGAGTAACAAAACAAATACTTCAGTTTATCGATGAAAGAAGGAACCACAAAACTGTTCAGGGAAATTCAAGAACACAGAAATACAAGTCACTTAGGAATAAAATAAATAGGAAGTGCAGGGAAGCTAAAACGATATTGATGCATGAGATATGTGAATTAATCGAAGAAGTAATGATCATCGGAAGGAGTGACTGAGCATATAAAAGAAGTCAAAACAATCTTCGGTGAAATCAAAACCAAGGATGGTAACATTAAGAGTGCAATGAGAATTCCACTGTTAAATGCGGAGGAGAGAGTGGATAGGTGGCGAACATAAACTGAACACCTCGGTGAGGGGAAAACTTGTCTGCTGACGTGGTAGAAGAAGAAACAGGAATCGTTATAGAATAGATGAGGGATGTAGTATTAGAATCAGAATTTAAAAGAGCTTTGGAAGACTTAAGAACGAATAAGGATGAAGTTGTAAATAACATTCCATAGGAACTTCTAAGAAACAGACAACACAACAACTGTTTACATTGTTGTGTGGAATGTATGAGTCTGGGGATATACCATCTGACTTCTGGAAAGATTTCATCCAAACTATTTCGAAGACTGCAAGGGCTGACAAGTGCGAGAATTATCGCACAATCAGCTTAATAGCCCATGTATCAAATTTGCTAACAATAATTCTATACAAAAGTAAGGAAAAGAAAATTAATGATCTGTTAGATGACGATCAGTTTGGTTTTAGGAAAAGAAAAGGCACCAGAGAGGCAAATCTGACGTTGTGGTTGATACTGGAAACAAGACTAAAGAAAAATCAAGACACGTCCATAGAATGTGTAGACCTGGAAAACGCATTCTAAAATGTCAAATGCTGCACAGTGTAAGAAATTCTGAGAAAAAATAGGAGTAAGGTGTAGGGAAATGCGGATAATACACAATATGTGGTAAGAGCCAAGAGGGAACAATAAGGGTGGAGACCAAGAACGAAGTGCTCCGATTACAAAGTGTGTAAGTTGAGGATGTAGTCTTTCCCCTCCCCCCCCCCCCCTGCTGTTCAGTCTATACATCGAAGAAGCAATGGCGGATATAAAAGAAAGGTTCAAGACTGGAACTGAAATTCAAGGTGAATTGATATCCATAATAAGATTCATTCAAGGTATTGCTATCCTCAGTGAAAGTGAAGAAATATTACAGGATCTTCTAATGGGTATAGGATATGCATTGAGTGTAAATCGAACAAAGACGAAAGTAATGAGGTTTAACAGAAATGAGAACATCGAGAAACTGAACATCAGGTTTGGGGTCTACGAAGTCGTTGAAGTTAAGAAAATGTGCTAAGTAGGCAGCAAAATAATCAGTGATGAACGGAGCAAGAAGAATATAAGCCAGTCGGACTATAAATGACAAAAAGGTCATTCCTGATCAAGAGAAGTCTGCTAGTATCTAACATAGGCCTGAATTTGTGGTAGGAATGTCTGAGAATGTACTTTTGGAGCACAGCATTGTATTGTAGTGAAACATAGATTGTGGGAAAACCAGAAAAGAATAGAATCGAAGCATTTGAGATGTGGTGCTATAGAAGCATAATGAAAATTAAAGGGACTGACAAGCTTAGGAATGAGGAGGTTCTCTGCAGAAACGACGAGGAAAGGACTATATGGAGAATATTAACAAGAAAAAGGAACAGGATGATAGGATATCTGTTAAGCTATGATGGGAAAGCTCCCATGGTACTAGATGGAGCTCTAGAAGCTAGAAACTGTAGAGGGAGACAGACATTGGAATATATACAGCAAATAATTGAGGATGTAGATTGCAAGTGCTACTCTGAGCTGAAGCATTTGGTACAGAAGTGTAATCCACGGAGGTCTCCATCAAATCAATCAGAAGTCTAAGGGCCCAAAAGAAAATAGAGAAGGAAGGTTGAAATAAGAAATATAGCGAATGGAGGAGAGACATAAAATATGGGAGTGCACAGAAAGAGGCAGTGGGGAAAGAGAGAAGAGACGAGAGATAGAGTGAAACAAGAAACAGGAAGAATAAAGAGAATTTGCTGCAAGATCTGCAGGTGTAGATAAAATTACGCCATGTAAAAATGGACTGATGGACCAACTAGAAAGTTAAATGGAAGTATTTAGACAGTAATCAGAGGAGTATGGTGAAGATCAGGGAAAGGATATCCACAAGATGGGTTCTGAAACAGAAGAATACCATAAGGAATTTAGGTAATTCGAGACGGAGTTACAAAATAGACTAAGTCACCAACAGAACCCGAATATAGAATGGTTGTGTGTTCAGACGCGCTCAGTAGACTAAAATGCGTGCAAATTTTATTGCAGAATACACAACTGAAAACGATCGAATTCTTGCAGCAGTTTCAGATACTAAATGAGACTTATTAATAGATAAAAGTAGCAGAGGACTGTGCCCTGCCGGCCGGGGTGGCCGAGCGGTTCTAGGCGCTACAATCTGGAACCACGCAACCTCTACGGTCGCAGGTTCGAATCCTGCCTCGGCCATGGATGTGCGTGATGTCCTTAGGATAATTAGGTTAAGTAGTTCTAAGTTATAGGGGACTGATGACCTCAGAAGTTAAGCCCCATAGTGCTCAGAGCCGTTTGAACCATTTTTGACTGTGCCCTAAAGTGAACTCCCCATCCACCCACTTCTAAAACGGACCTCCTACGCTGTTGCCACTTCGTTCTCTTTAACTCTAGTGGGACCACACGTAAACAGTAGTTTACTCTCCTATCACTCTGTAGCAGAGTATACAAGTTGGCTACCACACTTGTTGCTTATCACTACAGCATTACATCTTCTGACAATGGAAAAAGGCTTACATTGGGCTATCCTTTTCGTTATTTCTCCTCAGCCTCTATTTGTTATTCAATAATAAAGCTTAGTAAATTATTCTAGAAAAGTTTGATTACAATAATATACATTCCCGAAAGAACATATACCATGAGCAATCCGCAACTCTGATATATCCTATGAAATTATAGGTGGAGGGGGAAGAAAGGAGAGGAACTCGGCACGCTCCCTTGCCGACTCAAATTCTCATCGAGTGCCAATTGTCCACAGTCCCTGCCTCTTGGACAGGTCAGAAAGAACAGACGCCATGCGCTCATGTAATTGATTCGTCTCGATGGGCCGTGAATCTACCTCCTTCAGTCCGGATGCCAAATTGCATTCGACCTCCTGCAGGAATGTCAAAGTAACGAGCATGGAGGACATGGGCGGAGACTGTGGACAGGTGGCACTTTGTGAGACTGTGGATCGGCCGGGAGTCCTGCCAGGTGGCCGAGTGATTAACACAACTGCCTAGTAAGCAGGAGATCCCTGATTCGATCCCCGATCCAGCACACATGTTTCACTCGTCGCCGCTAATTCCGGACAAAGTCCCAATGCAGCTGACATCAGTAGTTCATTCCCTTCCGTTTCCTTTCTCCCTCCCCCACTTTCAGTTGAAAGTCGCGAGCTCTGTCTTCTTGTCTCGTGTTTTCTACTGAAAATCTCGTGCTTGTACTCTTGTTAACTTTACTATTACTGAGATCGCCTAAAATCTATTTTATTTTATTGGTCCTGTGCGCAACAAATAACTTACTTGGTCTTTATGCTGCCACTGCTTGATCTGCTGCATTCCATTATTTAACAAAAACATAAAAAACCTATTATTCATGCTGAGTGCAATGCATGTTGTGTATGGCGGCTTCTGCTGTTGCTGTGGCTGCTGCTGCTTACTACAATTACATATAATTAAAGAGAAAGGGTTTGGTCAAATCTAATCTCGATAAATGATAACCCAAACAAAAAAACTATATTCTGAAAGCCATTCTTTCTCATTCAATTAACATAACGCTAGACTTTGAACAATCGCTTCGTTTGTAAATCTGCCTCCAGTGGCATTAAAGCAATATTACAAATTAATCAAACTCTTCAGACAGACTGAAATACTTCTCAACTGAATACATAGTGAAACAATTCGCTGACAATTACAAAAGAAAACAATGACAAAAATCAATATTTAATCTACCAATGGTTCCCCCTTAAGAATTCAACTCCTATCATTATCAAAAAAAAAAAAAAAAAAAAAAAAAAAAAAAAAAAAAAAAAAAAAGGTTCAAATGGCTCTGAGCACTATGGGACTTAACATCTATGGTCATCAGTCCCCTAGAACTTAGAACTACTTAAACCTAACTAACCTAAGGACAGCACACAACACCCAGCCACCACGAGGCAGAAAAAATCCCTGACCCCGCCGGGAATCGAACCCGGTAACCCGCGCGTGGGAAGCGAGAACGCTACCGCACGACCACGAGATGCAGGCTTCTATCATTATCAAAATTACCATCTGCTGCTACGCACATACACAAACCCTTTTCTTTAAATTAATAAGCGCGCTGCAAATTATAAAAAATATCAACTAAATACCAAATCCTGTGTCGCTGCTGGCGGACACAGCAGTACGGGTTCGCCGCTCGTGGTCTCGCGGTAGCGTTCTCGCTTCCCGAGCACGGGGTCCCGGGTTCGATTCCCGGCGGGATCAGGGACTTTCACCTGCCTCGAGATGACTGGGTGTTTGTGTTGTCCTCATCATTTCATCATCATCCAGGAAAGTGGCGAAATTGGACTGAGCAGAGATTGGGAAATTGTACGGGCGCTGATAACCACGCAGTTGAGCGCCCCACAAACCAAACATCATCATCATCATCACAGCAGTACGGCAGCTCGGCGACGACACCTCGCCCAACACACGTGCGCACCACCGCAGGCGGGCTCCAACACTGGCTTCAAAACTGCCACTAGTTAATCCGTGCGCTGCGAGGCGCGACAACAATATCTTGGATTCCAGAGCTTGTGTATGCGCGCTGTAGCCAACCTTTACATCCTAAGAGAGTATTGCCAACTCTCACAGTTACATAATAGTAGAGTTTATTTTAATGTTTATGACCAAACAATTTGATTTCAACATTTAGATAAATATTTTTACGATTAACTAAATGTAAGATATAACTGCGTAAACAAGGCCCCATTCACTTGCTTTAACTGAACCCCCTACTTTCTGAAGTTTAATGTGGGTCTGTGCCGGCCGGAGTGACCGAGCGGTCTTGCTTTGGAACCTTCTTTCCTTTGGCTCACTTGTAATGACTTGTGAAGCACGGCCACACAACTGGCCAACAGGAACAGCACTGAACACGCTTTCAAAGACAAAATCACTGGTAAAAACTGACAATCTTTTTCTTAAAAGCCAAAAACCGGAACTAGTTCCTTAAACGACGCAAACCTAAACATACTGGAAGAAATCCTACAGAAGTATTCTCCAGAAGGTCTCTTGGTTTTAGCAAAAACAAGACTGAGAAATGTTCTATAACCTTCTGGGAGATGGTCCCTTGTACCTACCTTGGAAATAGTATATGATTTTTCTGATTTAATAACTTTCTCCATTTTTTTCAGTGCTATTATCAATGTTTTTAGAATTGAACTTATTCTAGCAACTATTTTTAATCGCACAAAGTGTAAGGATTTTGAAAATAATTTTTTTACACAGTAAATTTAATCATATTTTTAAGTGTGCGTAAATGGTGCATAGAGCCACAAAGTATATATTAGTTGCTTTTAAAACCTTTTTAAATATTTTCTATACTTTTAATCGCAAACAAAATGACGGTACATGTTGTAAGTTGTACAATAAATAAAATTTCGCAGTTACAGCCAGCTGACTACCAAACATTGCCTCAAGTTTCCTTAGTAAGTTGAAGCTCGTCGTAATCCGTTTAGAGAACTTCACAGCGTGTGGCACCTGCCATTAGGTGGCTCACGGCAACCGAAGACGTGCGTCCTCCGCACAGCCCACCACGAAGCGGGACCGGATGGTATTCGGGCTCATTCGAGCAGAAGCCGGCACATCTGCCCCCACCCCCCTTTCTGATATTGGAGCGCTGTGGTAGGGTGGTGGGGGAGGTCGCGACCGGGCCTGAGTGCCGGAAATCAGCCGCGTCCTGACGCGGGCGATCCCGTTTAAATGCTAATACGGGGCCACCGCGCCGCGCCGTACCGCAACCCGCAGAGCACCGCATCGCAGGCCGCCCGCTGAATACCACCAGCACGGACGCACGTCGCCCTGTCCCACGTGGCTTCTCTCTATCCCCACAGCTACACGTTCCTTCTCAACTCACACTAAACCACACAGCCCTTCAAAGGGAAATGACATCTACGAAACTGCTTGTTAGGTCCCCCCTCCCCTTCGAACTCAGTTTAGTTCGGGAGCTCGTAGTAAATGATAGAAGAGTCGTACAGTAAGTATGACGGAAAATGCTTTTTCATCCGAGACTTACAGAGATTAAGATCATCAATCTTTGGATTATCTTCGTGAGTCATCACCTAAGATTTCTTCTTACCTCTTTTACAGCAGTGCTCTATTAGTTGGTGTCCATCGCAGAAACAGTATCAGTGCTATCGGATTCTCTGAGAAGTGAAATTCTATGTCCTGCAATTACTAAGTGATGAAAATGGGCTTTGCATTAGTTGAAATGATGTTCCTGAATTCCCTTATGATGTCTTTATTTACGAAAGCACCATAAACTGACAATAAATGAAACAATATGTTACATCAGTAGAATGAAAGATCAAACCACCAAAGTTCCAAACTTTACTTTAAATTCACTCGATGACTAGTTTCGAGTCGAGACCCATTTTCAGATCATCGTAACATAGTCAAAAATGGCATTTCCGAAGATGTCAAAAATTTAACAACAAACTATTGCAGCGTGTTGCACATTTTTGGCATCTTCGGAAACGCCATTTTCCACTATGTTACAGTGGTCTGAAAATGGGTCTCGTTCCGAAACTAGTAATCGAGAGAATAAAAAGTAAAATTTGCAAATTTGGACTGGTTTTTCGTTCTACTGATTAAAAGAAGTTACTGAACCAAGCTACTCCAACATTCTGGAAGTTCGTAAATATGTTACGCGTTAACTCAGAATTAGCAACTTGTTGAGGGTCTATCGGATTTTTTCCCCCAAGGAGATTCAAGTCTAGGCTTTAACTACAAGCTAATCAATAGGCGTATCGTGAAATGAATTTTTGCTTGTTTTATAGAATGTTGGGCTATAAGAAGTAATTTGGTTTTAAAGTTTAATATATACAGTATTTTACGTTTTCGATTTTAGTTAGGACCGTCCGGTTTTCGGCTTCTTCCCTATGAACTGTTCGTTTCAAAACTACATACAAACACCTAAAAGATTTTTTTATGATTTTTCTAAAGTAAATTTTTCTCAGTCCAAAGTAAACATATAAAAGAAACAATGCGTTTGTTTTGAAGGACCTCAGTTGTAGTTTTAAGAAGCTACAACCACTGTTGCGCAGTTACCGTTTTTCCGTAAGTGCTTGCCTGTGCTACTTGCTTGTTTGTTTGGTGTTCATTCAATGTATGGCACTGTATTCTTATCTATATTTCTCCCCTAATGTATGCTGTGGTTGAGTGTGCGTGAGAATTTCGTCTTGTAATTACTAACAACGACACTGATTTTTGATTATTTGGAAAACACAAGTGCAGCCAACGAATAATGGGACATACACAAAAAACCAACGCACTCAGTAACGGTGGCAGTAAGCGCTATTATTATATTGTCATACTCCTACTGGGTTATCATGAGGGGGAAGATAGTTGAATTGGGATTATTTAATAAAGTAGTAAGGAGGTTCTTACTCTTTTATAATTATGAATCTGAGGTTGATAATAATCAACGGGGATACGAGAAATAATTGATTGAAGTATCCAACACTGATCTTACGTGACTGAAATTTTATTACAAAGTAAGATGGCATAATTGAATATAATATGGAATCATTGGTCTACTCTATAATCGGTGCTGATAAGTACTGAAATACGTAATTGGTCTCGTACCATTAACCAATTGTCACACTATAGGGAGGCCGCAGGAAAAATCATTACCACACACTACTGTACGACCTTCCCACGCGCCGACCCGCTGAAGTACACCGTGAAGCACTGCGAAAAATGCCGCTACTGTATAAATTAATGCAAAAGGGTAATCGCACAGAGCTGGAAGCTACCAGCAGACATGGCCGGGTACATAAATTTTCAACCGCGCACTTGAGACGAGCCAAAAAGGGGACGTTGGTTGGCGAACTGTATCTATGATGTATTGCATTTCACAACACCTTATTACCTTCCAGACGGAGTGTCTTCGCATTGCGACCTCTCCTTAGCACGTCCTGGATACCAACCCACGAGTCACGGCCGTTGTTCGAATTGCAACGTTTCTATTGGCTGAAGGCCAAGCTCCGCCCTCTACACTTTTCAGAACCGATCTTTCCGAAGTCTCTCAAGCTACCCCTGTGCTTAGTTTCCCTAGTCCCTCTCGTAAGAAGCCTACTGCATCTACTGACAGCCTTTTAAGCAGCCCCTCACGTTTCCAAGCCCAACACATTCAAACAACATTCCATCACATATACTGGAAAGCTACAGAGAGGAAGAGAAAATGTGAGACATTAAAAAAGAAACCGAAAGAAAATACTAAGTTGTCTTTCTCCAAGCCCCTTAGTTGGCTTGCTGACTTAACAAATGAGCATCATATGGTATGTAATTCTGCAATCAGTTGATTAACTTCTGACATCCTTCAACTGGGATTTATTCAACTAAGGTATGGCTTGCGTTCATGAAGCGTACTCACAGTACCATTTCACTGTGATTTTATAGTGTGACACGTGTTTTATAAAGAGTGCAGTTTATTGTTCTGTGCGTGCTGGACCGGGGGAATAACAGTGGGAGCAATGCCGGAATCTGGTGCTACGGTTGCCAGTCGCAGACAAACTGTTTTCCAACAGCTCGGGGTTCGCGGCAACGACGCATTCATTTGCACGCTGTAAATCGCGAGGTCCAGCCCGCACGGAACCCGTCTTAACTATCACTATTTATAAAATCCGTGTCACGCTGTATGATCACGGCGGCTGTAGCTTTTTACAACCACACAAGAGACCATCAAAACAAACACATGATTTCTGTTATGTGTTTACCCTGGGGTAACACCCAAACCTCCACACATCAGACACTCCTGTCGGTACCAAACAACGTGTGTACTTCGATAGAGTATCAACCAGAACTCTGATTCAGTTCTAACTACGTGCTGTCGTCCACCAGCACGGGTGTAAACGTTAATCAGAGGAACACCAGAACTACTAAGAACATCAAAAGCGTAACTGTATCTACCACGTGTTGCTTCTGTGGGGAAGTTGGTAGATCCAAAGGTCCCGGATTCAAACCCCAAAGACGACCAATTATTTAACTGTAATGCGTGAAAGCGTTGCATGGGACAACGTGTTTATGACATGTAGAACGGCTGTTTGGAGTTTACAGCAATGTTCTCTTGGCAGTCTGCTATTGTTTCGTTTCTCTGAAAGTAGTAAACCTGCAGAATACATTTGTAGTTTACAGAATATACAATCCGAACAGAAAAATAAATGAACAATTGCATCACATGTGCGGAAGTAATAGTAAGAGTAATAATTAATAATAAAGAAAATAATAAGATCAGTTAGAAGTACATAACGTTCAACTAACGAACTGAAACAAGAGTGCCAAAATAACATTGCTAAAAACTCCTAAACGTCCTTTTAAATGTCAGGAAAATGTTCTCCCATATAACAGCTTCTAGCGTAAACAGTTAAAAAATGGCCTTCAGATTGATTTTTACGCTCTATTTTCGCATCCACGTGAGATCTAGCATACAATTACTCACACATACGCTTTTCCTGTGCTACGTAGCTCTGGTGATACTTTTAATTACCGTTTAAGCTTGTTGTACTGGACCACAGCACATAGCACAAGCTGAATCGGTGTTTTGTTGATACTCTATTGACGTTCCACGTTTACTAACCCATTTGAATGTCTGATATCTGGAGGTTTGTATGTAATAAAATGATACTTTAGAAAATTCATAAGAACCTTTCTTGTTCTACGTTTCTGCAACTTGAAATTTCCACTACCAGTATACGTGCCTACAAACTATTAAAATTTCATTAACATCAGACAAATACATTTCAAGCTGTTTAGTTTTGAAGCGAGCAATTCGTAGCGAAGATGCCAAAAAGCGGACAGTCCTTACTACAATCTGAAATAGAAATTATGTATTGAATTTTAAAACCGAATTGCTCCATATAGCCTAAGTCTGAGAACAACAAGAAAAATATTTATAACTCAATTTGCGAGAGGCCCATTGGGTTTATTGTAGTTCAAGCTTAAAATCGAATCTCCATAATAAAAAATCCGATGATTGGAAGCCATCCTATTGGCGACTGGTGATTATAGCTCTTACTTACATCGTGGAACATGGGAACTGTTTGTAGTTCATTTGTTTATTCAAATGACTACTGTTTTGTAATGTTGTTGTAAGAAAGTGTTTATGACCAACAGGCTTTTCGTAATACATGTAATAGAAAATGTTGCTTTCGTTAGTAAATATTAACTAAACAAAATCAGTAGCTTCGCACGACAATGGCAGTGGTTTCCCTACCAATCGTGCTCTGGTGTAAGTGTCTTTCTCACAGCATGCCACAGCCCCACAGTCTACCATCAACGCCGAATGGTCCAGCGGCTACTTCAGCCAGCCTGGGAACTTAAACCTTACTCCCAGCTATGGGTTCAGCACTTCTGACTAAACTTACTGCACGCGATATACACTCCTGGAAATTGAAATAAGAACACCGTGAATTCATTGTCCCAGGAAGGGGAAACTTTATTGACACATTCCTGGGGTCAGATACATCACATGATCACACTGACAGAACCACAGGCACATAGACACAGGCAACAGAGCATGCACAATGTCGGCACTAGTACAGTGTATATCCACCTTTCGGAGCAATGCAGGCTGCTATTCTCCCATGGAGACGATCGTAGAGATGCTGGATGTAGTCCTGTGGAACGGCTTGCCATGCCATTTCCACCTGGCGCCTCAGTTGGACCAGCGTTCGTGCTGGACGTGCAGACCGCGTGAGACGACGCTTCATCCAGTCCCAAACATGCTCAATGGGGGACAGATCCGGAGATCTTGCTGGCCAGGGTAGTTGACTTACACCTTCTAGAGCACGTTGGGTGGCACGGGATACATGCGGACGTGCATTGTCCTGTTGGAACAGCAAGTTCCCTTGCCGGTCTAGAAATGGTAGAACGATGGGTTCGATGACGGTTTGGATGTACCGTGCACTATTCAGTGTCCCCTCGACGATCACCAGAGGTGTACGGCCAGTGTAGGAGATCGCTCCCCACACCATGATGCCGGGTGTTGGCCCTGTGTGCCTCGGTCGTATGCAGTCCTGATTGTGGCTCTCACCTGCACGGCACCAAACACGCATACGACCATCATTGGCACCAAGGCAGAAGCGACTCTCATCGCTGAAGACGACACGTCTCCATTCGTCCCTCCATTCACGCCTGTCGCGACACCACTGGAGGCGGGCTGCACGATGTTGGGGCGTGAGCGGAAGACGGCCTAGCGGTGTGCGGGACCGTAGCCCAGCTTCATGGAGACGGTTGCGAATGGTCCTCGCCGATACCCCAGGAGCAACATTGTCCCTAATTTGCTGGGAAGTGGCGATGCGGTCCCCTACGGCACTGCGTAGGATCCTACGGTCTTGGCGTGCATCCGTGCGTCGCTGCGGTCCGGTCCCAGGTCGACGGGCACGTGCACCTTCCGCCGACCACTGGCGACAACATCGATGTACTGTGGAGACCTCACGCCCCACGTGTTGAGCAATTCGGCGGTACGTCCACCCGGCCTCCCGCATGCCCACTATACGTCCTCGCTCAAAGTCCGTCAACTGCACATACGGTTCACGTCCACGCTGTCGCGGCATGCTACCAGTGTTAAAGACTGCGATGGAGCTCCGTATGCCACGGCAAACTGGCTGACACTGACGGCGGCGGTGCACAAATGCTGCGCAGCTAGCGCCATTCGACGGCCAACACCGCGGTCCCTGGTGTGTCCGCTGTGCCGTGCGTGTGATCATTGCTTGTACAGCCCTCTCGCAGTGTCCGGAGCAATTATGGTGGGTCTGACACACCGGTGTCAATGTGTTCTTTTTTCCATTTCCAGGAGTGTAACTCTGCGAAACAGGAAAATGAAATGTAAACTGAAGGTGAGGGCTAACTTACGTGATTACGTTCTTAAACCAGTTAGTCAGTTAGATAGTGTTCAGACCAAAATGAGTGAAATGTTACAACAGGTACAGGATGGAATACACACAGTAACTTACCAAAATTATAAAAAAGCAACAAAGCCAAGAGAAAGTAAATCAACAACTACCATACTAGCAACGATGATGTAAGGATAAGTGACGAGATAAAACTATCTAATTCTGACCGTGACTCTGTCCAGCCATTTATCTTAGTACCATAATGAAACGACAGTTAATGAATCGACTTCTGGAAGGAATCATTTCGATGCCAGAGTTGCAATAAAAGTCACATTCGTAATCACTAAACGAAAATATTCAATTAATTTTTAATTTATTTCCTATTTTATTTTAGTCTGTTGAGTAGATACAAGTACAGATCAAACGTTTCACATGAATTGGCAAGAGTGTAGCCCATAATATTTTAACATAATTTCTAATGTCTTCGCATAAGTAAACATTATGTTTGTTTATGGGCAAAATATCTACGTGAAAAAAATATTAATTTTTTCTACATTAGCTCTTGACCATCTGGAGCACAGATGTATGTTCATCTGGAATCCATTTTCTATACTGGATTTCTAGATTTTGTAATTGATAGTTCTGTACTGCACTACCGTACATCACCACATTACACAGCACTACACTACACTACTGGACTTGGTATGATAACCAAACTAGATTTCTCATTTTTCTGGAAGGATGTAGTTATTGGGAAATAGCTGTCAGAGTCTCAGGAAATCCTTCCTGGTCCTCCCCGAGCTCATCTGCTCACTGCTTCCGGAAGGTTGTTGAAGGTGGATGTTCTGCCGTGGCGGTTCTCGCTGTCATCATATAAGGCCTCTTCCTGGTTGTCTCTCATCCAAGTAGGCTTGCAGTTCATGAGCTGAAAAAAGACTCGCTCTCAAACGATGTGGTCCAGGGTGCTGAATACTCCACATTCACAAGTGTCTGTGATGCGTGTCATATTTCCCTAAGTAGCTGGGATATTCCTAAAATAATTGGGAGAATTGCAAATAAAGTGGCGTTTTACGTAGGCGTGCAAACTGTATGAAACTAGTGCTCTACTATCAGACTTTTGGAAAAACCTTATCCACACTATTCTTAAGTTTGCAGGAGCCTACAAGTGCAACAATTATCGCGCCACCCTTAAAGCACAACGGTATTTCGACGATATCGTACGTACCATTTCAGCAAACCAATGCCTGCCCGCACACGGAGAGAGTTTCTATTGCTTGTCTTCATGCATGCCAAACCTACCTTGGCCAGTAAGGCCTCCGGACCCCTCACCAGTCGAGTACATTTCGCGTATTACGGGAAAGGCCCTCCAACAACCAACTCGGGATTTTGACGCTGTCAAGCCAGTTAAATAGAATTTGGTACGATATCCCTTAGAAACATACCTAACACCTCTTTCAATCAATGCCAAATCGAATAACTACTTTCTTGAGCAACCTCCTTCTCTTGACTTTTTTTTATATAGAAATTACGTTCACAGACGGAACAAAGTTTACACAGTGCACACACGAATGGCACACAGGACTTTCCTCCATTACAGAAACAGGAGGAATATAAAAGTGAGAAAAAAATATTATGCACACAAAATTTAAGGACAGCATAGCTTATTCAAGCCAATGGCCTTTACATCGACACACAGTAACATTCAAAGTGCTATTTTCTGAAGATCTCTGGTGAGCGTGTCAAATATTACGATGAGCAAAAGGGCAGAAAAAGCAGATACCTTATGGACACCTACAGAAACAGGATAACCTAATCCTTCAACAGCAGAATGTACTCATGTTTTTCGTTTAATACCTTAGGATTTCTCATTTCACATTTTGTAGTTCTTACGATATGTTGAGAATGTACCATCGACCATTTTCATTATTCAAAATATGTTCAAATGTGTGTGAATTCTTATGGGACTTAACTGCTAAGGTCATCAGTCCCTAAGCTTACAAACTACTTAACCTAAATTACCCTAAGGACAAACACACACATTCATGCCCGAGGGAGGACTCGAACCTCCGCCGGGACCAACCGCACAGTCCATGACCGCAGCGCCCTAGACCGCTAGGCTAATTCCGCGCGGCATTTTCATTATCGCTTGTAAAATCCCTTTGACCCACTAATGTCTGATACCGTATGGTTCGTCCTCCGAGAACATGAAGTAAGTACCGGAAGAGCTCTACTGAGATTAAAAATGTCATGCGGTGCCACCTAACGTCGTGTCGGACCTCTTTTTTCCCGGCGTCTTGCAGCAACTGGATGTCGTATGGCCTCAACAACTCGATCCAAGTCCCCTGCAGAAATATTGAGGAATGCTATCTCCATAGCCGTGCATAATGGATCAAGTGTTGCCGGTACAGGATTTTGTGCACGAACAGGCGTCTCGGTTATCTCTCAAAAATCTATGACGGGATTCATGTAGGACGATCTGGGTTCCCAAATCATACGCTAGAAATGTCGAGAACATCCTTCAAACCAGCCGCAAACAATTGTGGCCTGGTGGTATGGCGCACTGACATTCGTTAAAAATTCTATCGTTGTTTAGGAACATGAATTCTATGAATGGCTGCAAATGGTCTCCAAGTAGCCGAACATACTGTCAATGATCAGGTCAGTTGGAACGGAGGATCCAGTCTATTCCGTGGAAACACAGCCCACAAAATTATGGAGGCACTACGAGCTTGCACATTGCGTTGTTGACAACTTGGATCCGTGGCTTCTTGGGGTCTCAGACACACTTGGACCCTACTATCAGCTCTTACCAACTGAAAATGGGACTCATAGGACCAGGCCACGGTTTTCCCGTAGTCTAGAGTCCAATTGATATGGTCACGAGCCCAGGAGCGGCGCTGCAGGCGATGTCGTTCTATATTACCAAAGGTACTCGTATCAGTGGTTCGCTGCCATAGTCCACTCAAGCCAAATTTCGCAGCACTGTCCTAGCGGATACGTTCATCGTACGTCCTGCATTGATTTCTGCGGCTATTTCCCGCAGTGTTGCATGTCTGTCAGCACTGACGTCTCTAAGCAAACGCCGCCGGTCTAGTTCGTTAAGTGAAGGCCGTCGGCCATTCTGTTGTCCGTGGTGAGAGATAATGCCTTAAGTATGGTATTCTCGGCACACTCTTGACACAGTGGATATTGGAACAATCAATTCGCTAAGCATTTACCATGCGTCTAGCTCCAACCACCATTCCGTGTTCCAAGTCTGTTAATTTCCATTCTGCGGCCATAATCACGTCGGAAACCTTTCACATGAATCACCTACGTAGGAACCACAGCTCTGCCAATGGACTACCCTTCTATACCTTTGTACGCGATGCTACCGCTATATGTATATGTGCATGTCTCACGGCGTTTTGTCATCTGTGTATCCGACTGCTCGGGAGTACATTCAACCTTCTAACATTTCACGTGCTGACTAGTAGAGTGTTGCCCTTTCGTCGATTGTACAGTCCTCCCCTGACGGTCTCCTCGTAAGACGACAATGGTATATAATTTGAAGTAAAATCAAACAGAGAAGTTGCTTGTTACACTTTCTCTTGATCATTAGAATGAACAGAAGAAAACGTATAAGAAATGCTTTGGCTTTCGTTGATTCACTTCCTCATACAGGGAGAATCAGAAGGAGAAGCCTAGGCATATTAGATTTTTGGCAAACAGAATTTTACTAAACGGGACTGAATGTCAGCAGCTCTATAATATCTATCACTGCACTAAGAGTTTATGTTCTTGAAATCAAACGAACATACCACTTAAAATATTTAGAGAGCTTGTTTTCTCAATCTGGTCTATAAATCAAGAAATAGCAAACAGAATTGAAGCAGCTTCCTAAATCTTCTAGCTACTCTGTTTCATCAGTTAGTGTTAGATTGAGCTTTCCCGTAACTTTAGAAACTCGCATTTTTAAAAGCTATTTGGCCAAATTTTTTAAATGTTGGCATATAAGTACCGAAATTGGCAACATGAATCAGTAGTCGCCTTCAGGGAGCAGAGATGCCGTTTCTTCAGTCTTGTCTTCAAAAAGCAAAGTAGGATGAAACAGAAAAATGACGGCCTCTAAAAAGGTATTTATTTAGAAAGGAGTCGGATGGATGCCATGGAACTCAACATAGTGAATGGTAGGGCCGTATGCAAAACAAAAATCATCTTTAAGCAAAATTCGTTGACAATAATTCTAAAGATTATATGATACAGAAGACCCTGCTGAATGATAGCGACATTTTAACGACCGCGACGAACACATTCAGAACGACACTTGCGAGATATGTACTTCTATTTTAAATGTCGAAAGCCAAGAATATTAACGGGTCATAACTTCATGAAACGGTCCCCCGTACAACTTTGACCGGGTTAGGAGCGAACAGCAGACGAAGATGAGTGTGATGATGATGGTGACAACAGGGCGTATAACAAAATGGTTCAAATGGCTCTGAGCACTACGGGACCACATCTGTGGTCATCAGTCCCCTAGAACTTAGAACTTTTTTTTTTTGGTCATCAGTCTACTGACTGGTTTGATGCGGCCCGCTACGAACTCCTTTCTTGTGCTAACCTCTTCATCTCAGAGTAGCACTTGCAACCTATGACCTCAATTATTTGCTTGACGTATTCCAATCTCTGTCTTCCTCTACAGTTTTTGCCCTCTACAGATCCCTCTAGTACCATGCAAGTCATTCCCTCATGTCTTAGCAGATGTCCTATCATCCTGTCCCTTCTCCTTATCAGTGTTTTCCACATATTCCTTTCCTCTCCGATTCTGCGTAGAACCTCCTCATTCCTTACTTTATCAGTCCACCTAATTTTCAACATTCGTCTATAGCACCACATCTCAAATGCTTCGATTCTCTTCTGTTCCGATTTTCCCACAGTCCATGTTTCACTACCATACAATGCTGCACTCCAGACGTACATCCTCAGAAATTTCTTCCTCAAATTAAGGCCGGTATTTGATATTAGTAGAATTCTCTTGGCCAGAAATGCCTTTTTTGCCATAGCGAGTCTGCTTTTGATGTCCTCCTTGCTCCGTCCGTCATTGGTTATTTTACTGCCTAGGTTGCAGAATTAATTAACCTCAGTGACTTCGTGACCATCAATCCTGATGTTAAGTTCTCGCTGTTCTCATTTCTACTACTTCTCATTACCTTAGTCTTTCTCCGATTTGCTCTCAAACCATACTGTGTACTCATTAGACTGTTCATTCCGTTCAGCAGATCATTTAATTCTTCTTCACTTTCACTCAGGATAGCAATGTCATCAGCGAATTGTATCATTGATATCCTTTCACCATGTATTTTAATTCCACTCCTGAACCTTTCTTTTATTTCCATCATTGCTTCCTCGATGTACAGAATGAAGAGTAGGGGTGACAGGCTACAGCCTTGTCTTACACCCTTCTTAATATGAGCACTTCGTTCTTGATCGTCCATTCTTATTATTCCCTCTTGGTTGTTGTACATATTGTATATGACCCGTCTCTCCCTATAGCTTACCCCTACTTTTTTCAGAATCTCTAACAGCTTGCACCATTTTATATTGTCGAACGCTTTTTCCAGGTCGACAAATCCTATGAAAGTCTCTTGATTTTTCTTTAGCCTTGCTTCCATTATTAGCCGTAACGTCAGAATTGCCCCTCTCGTCCCTTTACTGTTCCTAAAGCCAAACTGATCGTCACCTAGCGCATTCTCAATTTTCTTTTCCATTCTTCTGTATATTATTCTTGTAAGCAGCTTCGATGCATGAGCTGTTAAGCTGGTTGTGCGATAATTCTCGCACTTGTCAGCTCTTGCCGTCTTCGGATTTGTGTGGATGATGCTTTTCCGAAAGTCAGATGGAATATCGCCAGACTCATATTCTACACACCAACGTAAATAGTCGTTTTGTTGCCACTTCCCCCAATGATTTTAGAAATTCTGATGGAATGTTATCTATCCCTTCTGCCTTATTTGACCGTAATTCCGTAAATTCCGTAAATTCCGATTCTAAAACTGGATCCCCTATCTCTTCTAAATCGACTCCTGTTTCTTCTTCTATCACATCAGACAAATCTTCACCCTCATAGACGCTTTCAATGCATTCTTTCCACCTATCTGCTCTCTCCTCTGCATTTAACAGTGGAATTCCCGTTGGGCTCTTAATGTTACCACCGTTGCTTTTAATGTCACCAAAGGTTGTTTTGACTTTCCTGTATGCTGAGTCTGTCCTTCCGTCAGTCATATCTTTTTCGATGTCTTTACATTTTTCCTGCAGCCATTTCGTCTTAGCTTCCCTGCACTTCCTATTTATTTCATACCTCAGCGAATTGTATTTCTGTATTCCTGATTTTCCCGGAACATGTTTGTACTTCCTCCTTTCATCAATCAACCGAAGTATTTCTTTTGTTACCCGTGGTTTCTTCGCAGCTACCTTCTTTGTACCTATGTTTTCCTTCCCAACTTTTGTGATGGCCCTTTTTAGAGATTTCCATTCCTCTTCAATTGTACTGCCTACTGCGCTATTCCTTATTGCTGTATCTATAGCGTTAGAGAACTTCAAACATATCTCGTCATTCCTTCGTACTTCCGTATCCCACTTCTTTGCGTATTGATTCTTCCTGACTAATGTCTTGAACTTCAGCCTACTCTTCATCACTACTATATTGTGATCTGAGTCTTTATCTGCTCCTGGGTACGCCTTACAATCCAGTATCTGATTTCGGAATCTCTGTCTGATCATGATGTAATCTAATTGAAATCTTCCCGTATCTCCCGGCCTTTTCCAAGTATACCTCCTCCTCTTGTGATTCTTGAACGGGGTATTCGCTATTACTAGCTGAAACTTGTTACAGAACTCAATTAGTCTTTCTCATCTTTCATTCCTTGTCCCAAGCCCATATTCCCCTGTAACCTTATCTTCTACTCCTTCCCCTACAACTGCATTCCAGTCGCCCATGACTATTAATTTTTCGTCCCCCTTTACATACTGCATTACCCTTTCAATATCCTCATACACTTTCTCTATCTGTTCATCTTCAGCTTGCGACGTTGGCATGTATACCTGAACTATCGTTGTCGGTGTTGGTCTGCTGTCGATTCTGATTAGAACAACCCGGTCACTGAACTGTTCACAGTAACACACCCTCTGCCCTACCTTCCTATTCATAACGAATCCTCCACCTGTTATATCATTTTCTGCTGCTGTTGATATTACCCGATACTCATCTGACCAGAAATCCTTGTCTTCCTTCCACTTCACTTCACTGACCCCTACTATATCTAGACTGAGCCTTTGCATTTCCCTTTTCAGATTTTCTAGTTTCCCTACCACGTTCAAGCTTCTGACATTCCACGCCCCGACTCGTTGAACGTTATCCTTTCGTAGATTATTCAATCTTTTTCTCATGGTAACCTTCCCCTTGGCAGTCCCCTCCCGGAGATCCGAATGGGGGACTATTCCAGAATCTTTTGCCAATGGAGAGATCTTCATGACACTTCTTCAATTACAGGCCACATGTCCTGTGGATACACGTTACGTGTCTTTAATGTAGTGGTTTCCATTGCCTTCTGCATCCTCATGTCGTTGATCATTGCTGATTCTTCCGCCTTTAGGGGCATTTTCCCACCCCTAGGACAAGAGAGTGTCCTGAACCTCTATCCGCTCCTCCGCCCTCTTTGACAAGGCCGTTGGCAGAATGGGGCTGACTTTTTATGCCGGAAGTCTTCGGGCGCCAATGCTGATTATTTATCAAAATTTAGGCAGTGGCGGGGATCGAACCTGGGACCGAAGACGCTACCCCTAGACCACTTAGAACTACTTAAACCTAACTAACCTAAGGACATCACAAAGGTCCATGCCCGAGGCAGGATTCGAACCTGCGACCGTAGCAGTCGCGCGGTTCCGGACTGAGCGCCTAGAACCGCTAAACCACTGCGGCCGGCGGACGTATAACAATTTTCCTTATCAGTGTCTGGGTTTCCATCGTTTTGGACCACGCTCTCTGGGTGCTGCTGTTTTCAGAAATCTTACTGTAAATGCTTGAAATACCACTGTACGATTAACTTTTACCGCTTAACCATGTTACAACATGGAATAACTTTATAAATTTAGTTCTCAAAATCGCTCTTCAGTCAGCAAGTTCTTCGTACAATCTTGACTCCAATTTCAAATTGGTAAACTGCAAAACAGTTCACTAAAAATTCTACAAATTTTTGTGAATGTTTCTTTCAGTCGATAGTAGATTTACTTTGATAAGATGGAGAGAAGATCTTCCTAAACTTGCAATCTTTGACAGACCGTAATAGATAGAACCAACAAACAGTACTGCAAAAGATGCACTAGGAGATTACAAGTGTCGTTGTAATCGACATACTACTTATGTTTTTGTTATATACATTTCTCATTAGCACTAAAACAGGTGCACCGGCTTCCAGCCCCTAATGCCTTGATAACTGGAGTTATTAATAACTGGATCCTTCTATTCATAAAAGTTCCACGCACTGACATTGCACAAAGACCTTGCGAAGAGTCGTTTGAAATATTCCTTTTTCTCAGATGTGAAACTGTAATTTCACTCTGCGACTCGCTGATATATTAACGAGTACTTTCTATCCCAATGCAGAAGTCAACAAAGAGGTCTCTTTTATCAAAGGGCAGAAACGCTGTGAAATGTTGTCCTTTCCGAGCCGTTTTACTCGTCATGAATGGGAGGTGAGACATCTATTCGGGGAAATTTTAATGTTTAGCTCGATGTGGAGACAAAAGTGTCAAAGTAAATGGACCCAACTTGTCTCTTGGCGTGTTAAAATTCCTGGAAATTCTCAATAAGAGCTTGCCAGTACGCTTGGCACAGTCTGTTTAAAGAGAGTGAAAATGAGAGGAAGAGGGAAATCAAAAGAGTCGGACGCATTTCTGGGAACACCTAGTCTTCCGTGCTAAACTACCGTTTCATGAAGGGGTTTAGGGCTCTCGTAATTTCCGTGCGACAGACAGGGACATTTCTCTGAAAGTGACTGAAAGTTGACGTAATTTGGGAAGCAGAAACTGGGACAAACAGGGACACATCTCTTAAGCTTCACAAAGTTGCAGATGAGAGCAAATTGTTGCAGCGATCGCCTAACTGTAGGAGAGAGGTGGTACACACAAGCAGATCCTCAGAGCAGACACATCACACAACAGCTGACATTCGGTGAGTGAGACACTATTTTCGAGGGGGAAGAAGTATTTAAAAAAGAGAAGGAGGAGGAGAGGGAAGTTGTCACAATACAATAAAAGATTTAATGCAAAGGTACATTGCACACTTATTGTTTTGCCCGTTAGCTGCGCCCATAAGTACTGAAATTCATGATGCTCAAGTTCAAAATTTTTTGGTGAACTGGTAGGCCTAACAAGGAGAAGTCCTCAGTGGTGCTATCGACTTTTTGAAACCATCTATGCGGTTATGTAGGAGAAGATCCCAGGTACCACACATTGCAGTCATTCACCCTGGTGGGTCCTCATTTACGAGTAATTGGCAAAAAAAGAATTTCAGAATTTTTTTGACATTCAATAGCGTTAAAAGAGGTGGTTCAAATAGTGTAGTTTTGTGGTGTAAACGGGAGGATAATAGTTGCACACGCAAGGGATTTTGGATTTGAATCTCGCCATGTCCAGTGAATTTTTTTTCTATTATATTGCTTGAATTACATGTAGTTCTTTTATCCCCATTCTTTTCTCACATCCTTTTAATTATAATATCAACTTGTTCATTTGCTCTCATTTAGCTTCTTATCACTCTCTTTCCACTTGAGTCCGCAGCTCGTGGTCTCGCGGTCGCGTTCTCGCTTTCCGAGTAGGGGGTCCCGGGTTCCATTCCCGACGCGGTCATGGATTTCCACCTGCCTCGAGATAACTGGGTGTTTCTGTTATCCTCATCATTTCATCATAATTCCTGAAGTGGCGCGATTGGACTGAGTAAAGGTTGGGAATTTTTGCTGGCGCTGATAACTGCGCACTTGAGCGTCCCACAAACCAAACATCATCATCATAATCTTTCCACTTGAAAACGTTATTCGTGTGTTTTTAGCTAATTTTGTGTATTAATTTCGATTTAATTTACTCTGTTTTATCGCCCTGTTCTTTCATTGACATTATTGTGTGGATATTTCATTATATCTATTTCTCATTTTCTTTGAATTTTTTTATACTTCTCAAAACTACTTTCAGTTAAATCTTCATTTACGTTACTTTATTCATAGTCCAATAGATATTTAGGTTATGTTTTAATTGTTTGTATGATGATTACCATGCAAAAAAATGCACATCTGGTAACAAAAAATAGATTTCTCACACCACTGTACAGTCAATATTTGTAGACTATTTGGTCTCTCTTTTTTAACTGATCGGTAATTCAAAATAATTAAATATTATAATACATAAAGATAATTAAATTCAAAAATTTCGATTGGAAAATGAATGATATAAAGAAAAAATTAAACAATTAAAAATTTACATTTAAACCAATTAACTGCATAAAAGTAATGATAAAAGTCATTTCGATAAGGATTTAAAAACAAAACAAAAAATGCAGCACCTGACGAGTTTAAACCCACAACCTATAGCTTTTGAACCTCTTATCCTACCGATTACACCACAGAACCAGACTAATTCAGCTTTTTAACGCTATTGGGTGTTACACAAATATCCAAAATTTCTTTTTTCGTCTGTTACTGGCAAACGACGGGCCACCAGGTTGTATAGCTGCAGGATGTGATAACTGGGATCTTAACCTGCATCATCGTATATTTGATTTTGAGAAGTACACCGCCCCGCTGGGGGCTACCCTTTGTAAGTGTATTTTTCCAATTCTTTTCCAAAAACACACGACACCTAAGAAATGAGACAGAGAGAAATTTACACATTCCAATTTGGCTGTCTAGAAGGAGTTATTTCAGAAGTACAGAATTTATTACTGGCACGATTCCGTTATTGTTAGAATTATCGCTCTTCCGTACTAGCACGTTCATATTATTGGGCCCTCGCACACCGCAGATTCTCAGCGTTGCAAGCTACAATCAGTCGGTTATAAATTCGTTAACTTCTTCATTCATACTTAATACTAAGTATAATTAATGCAATAAAACCAAAGAAAGATCATTATAATAACAAAACTTGTGACGACATAATAAATTACACAGCTAATTATTTTTAATATGTTATAAGGCACAAATTAAATACTTAAATATGTTGAAATGCAGAGGTTTAGCTCTACACAACTAACAAAATTTCAATTTAAATTCTTTGCTCTCCTCTACATTTCATATTTAGCAGATTTCAGAGCTTTAGAGAGAAGATCCTTGCACTGAAAAAAAAAAAAAAAACATAAACTCTGCCTGAACATGAAGGCCCAACGGTACCGACAGGCCACCGTGTCATCCTCAGCCCACATGCGTCACTGGACGCGGATATGATAGCGCGTGTGGTCAGCGCACCGCTATCCCGGCCGTACGTCAGTTTACGAGACCAGAATCGCTACTTCTCGATCAGTTAGCTCCTTAGTTTGCCTCACAAGGGCTGAGAGCACCCCGCTTGCCAACAGCGCTCGGCATACCAGATGGTCACAAGTCACACCAGTTCATTTCGTAATTAAAAACACAATTTACTGTCGCCTCGACTGTTGATGTTTGCAATTTATGCTGTTCCTCAGTCCGCTCGATATTGATGAGAGAGAACACTATTTCCAAGTTAATATTGTGTACTGGAACGCTAAACACGAGCATATGCAGATTTAGTAATTGCAAATACTGCTCTATGCGTCCGCACTTTTCGGAGAAATTGATCCATTTCTCCTAACATGATTTACTAGACACGTTGTCACTATTCGTTCTGATGCAGTGACCTGTATGAAGAACCAAAACTCGTCAAAGAATGCACTGTTGTCTACTGACAATTCTTTAGGTTGCAAAAATATTACTGTCCTTGTCATTTCATTTGTAGCCAGCTCCCTGTCCAGCAACAGTCTTTAAAAAATGTTGAATTCTTCTACCATTTCTTTAAATAAACCGGACAAGTTTCTACATCTACATGAATACTCTGCAAATCATATTTAACTGCCTGGCTGAGGGTTCATCGATCGCCTTTACAATTCTCTATCATTCCAAATTCGTAAAGCGCGCGGAAACAACGAACACTTATATCTCTCCGTGCGAACTTTGATTTCCCTTATTTTATCGTGGTGATCGTTTCTCCCACCGTAGGTCGGCGTCAACAAAATGCTTTCGCATTCGGAGGAGAAAGTTGGTGACTTGAATTTCGTGAGAAGATTCCTCCGCAACGAAAAACGCCTTTGTTTTAATGATGTTCATCCCAAATTGTGTATCATTTCAGTGACACTCTCTCCTCTATTTAGCGACAGTACAAAACGTGCTGCCCTTCTTTGAACTCTTTCGATGTACTTCGTCAATCCTATGTGGTAAGGATCCCACACCGCGCACCAGTATTCTAAAAGAGGACGGACAAGCGTAGTGTGGGCAGTCTCCTTAGTAGGTCTGTTACATTTTCTAAGTGTCCTGCAAATAAAACGCAGTCTTTGGTTAGCCTTCCCCACAACATTTTCTGTGTGTTCCTTCCAATTTAAGTTGTTCGTCATAGTAAAACCTAAGTATTTAGTTGAATTTACGACCTTTGGATTTGACTGATTTATCGTGCAACCGAAGATTAATGGATTCCTTTTAGCATTCATGTGGATGACGTCACACTTTTCGTTATTTGGGGTCAATCGCCAATTTTCACACCTCACATATATCTTTTCTAAATCGTTTTGCAATTTGTTTTAAACTTCTGATGACTTTATTATCAATAAACGACAGCGTCTTCACCAAACAACCTAAGACGGCGACTCGTATTGTCTTCCAAATCGTTTATATAGATAAGGAACGGCAAAGGGCCTATAGCACTACCTTGGGGAACGCCAGAAATCACTTCTGTTTCACTCGATGACTTTCCGTCAATTACTAAGAACTGTTACCTCTCTGACAGGAAATCACGAATCCAGTCACGTAACTGAGACGATATTCCATACGCACGCAATTTCGCTACAAGCCGCTTGTGTGGTACAGTGTCAAAAACCCTCCCGAAATCCAGAAATACGGCATCAATTGGAAATCCCTTGTCAATAGCACTCAACACTTAATGCAAGTAAAGAGCTATTTGTATTTCATAAGAACGATGTTTTCTGAATCCGTGTTGACTATGTGTCAATAGACCGTTCTCTTCGAGGTAATTCATGATGATCGAACACAAATATGTTCCAGAATGGTGCTGTGTATTGACGTTGATGATATGAGCCTGTAATTTAGTGGATTACTCTTACTACGTTTCTTGAATGTTGGTGTGACCTGTGCAACTTTTTGTCTTTGGGTACGGATCTTTCGTTGAGCGAACGGTTGTCTCGTTAAACGTTTCAATTTCAGGATGGAATTTCTGAATTTCCCTCGCTGACGCAACCTCTCTTTTCTTTTCTTTTTTTTTTCCACGGTTCATATCACTTTGCGTGGTACAAATGGTTCCTCTTTACGCCATCCTATCGCTCCGACAACGTCTTCCAGAATCGCAGATACTTCTACAATCTTGCTACCTGCTGAAACACCCTCCGTTATGTCCTTTATTGGGTTTTGTGTGATTTTCGAAAGCCGCCAAACAGTTGATTATTATGAATATATGACCGTGTGCTTAATAGATGAAAGGCCATCGGTTTTTCTGCTGTGGTTTCAGGGGTATTTCAACAGAGTGCGGCTGTTCTGAGACGGAATAGTTGATGATTGAAAGTTTTTCTATTATTAAAGACCACAAAGTTTGCGATATACAAACTGATACGTATTTTCTATTAACACACAAATTCTGTGGCAGTTGCTACCTTCGCCTTACACGCTCCATTACGGTTACATCTGTTATTTGTTTGCTGATTTTAAGTACTTCCTCACACGCAATGATGATGGTTAACATTCGCAACAATCCTCACTGTAATCCATGGCCGACGCGGTTGACGCGAAACACGTAATTCAGCACTTGTCACTTTTGGTTTTATATCACTCGCGAATAGGTATTGATGAGGGTAAACCCCTCGACAGTAAGGGGACGCGCTCATTTGTCACACACCGGTGAATTTACAATTTACTCCTCACTCGGCACATCCACCATTGACACCGTACTCAGGTCGACCGCCATTCTTGTCCGTTTTCGCAGTACAGCTTTCACTCGACACTAATCTCACTGCCTCCTACAGCGCTAGACAATCGACTCCTGTCTGCTATCGACCTGGCTGTCGGATACTAATATCTATGTTCGTGGGATCACGAATCCCTTACACGGCGTTCTCAAATTTAAATAGTTGTCTCTGCAATACACTCATCTCACTGTGTAGAAACCGTAAATATGGCTCATTCAGCGTATTCAGAAACAGTTGTCACAAATTAAGGTGCTTTTACCAATGAAACGAAGAATAGCTTACGATCATCATGCAGTTTTAGTACTCGCTCCATTGAAACAAAGATAAGAGTTTTTTTTGTCTGTAACAGCGGTGTATGATACTCTATGTGAACAAACTCAAAAAATTCTTTTAGACATTTAGACGCTCCATTCGACTTCGTGTGTGGAGAAGTAATTGGAAAGTGTAATTACAAATGTTTTCACATCAACACTCAGCACGTCAGCGGCTGATTTTGCAGCATTATGTAATATGTGTGTGTGCTGAATGGAACTCTTACAATATATTTGTTTACTTCATGTTTACTTCACTTTTCAGTTTCACAAAACATCCTTTATTCCACCTCCTTGTACTCCTCGAAAATTAATGTGTTACGGCAAAACGGTACGCTCTTTTATCAATTTCATTTTCTATTGTGCCAGTGACACGAAACGTACTTATTACAGAGAGAGTTTCATTCAGCAGAGAAGTTTATTTAAGTAATTGCACTCGAACGCCGTTTTTCGTTATAAAATACTGAATAATTAAAGAAAATATTATCTCGGCCACATGATTACCAGCGTCTGTAGCTGCATCAGAATAACGGACATCTGAAAGATGATAACACACTTGTTTTGAAAGTGTTGTGTGCTAACACTGATTTCACAGTTGTTGCTGATTTTGTTCTGCCCCTGGAGCTTAGCCTAGAAACACAATCGACTAATTTAAAAGACATAATGGTTAAGGCAGTTTTAAAACATTGTTAATTCCGCTGCTGTTACTAATTCGCCCTGTTTAAATGAATTTGAAACAAAATAACACATTTTTTAATCGCTTCGATTTATGCTTTACGCTAGGTAAATGATCCTTAATATCTGCTCTTCCCCCACGTGCACTGAAAACATACCATTTACAAATTACACATTCTACTCTGTATTCATTCTTCTTCGTTTTAAGAAGAATCACTCTTCTGAATGTTTTTCTTGGAATGAACACTGTCTTTTTGGCATTTTCAGTTCACGTCAAACAGCCGAACAACTGAACACCAAATTACCCGCTATACGACTCAGTAATAGAGAACCATGTTACTGTAAGGCGTAAATTAAACTGAGATATGGGATAATAATACAAAATCTGCAGCGTTACAGTGCAATAATACTCAGTGCAGCCGGCCGCTGGTGGCCGAGTGGTTCTAGGCGCTTCAGTCAGGTTCGAATCCTGCCTCGGGCATGGATGTGTGTGATGTCCTTAGGTTGATTAGGTTTAAGTAGTTCTAAGTTCCAGGGGACTGATGACCTGAGATGTTAAGTCCCATAGTGCTCAGAGCCATTTCAACAAATACTCAGTGCAATAATACTCAGTCAGCTGCGATAACAGAATCTTTCGTTTCTTAGCTTAACAGCTCAAATTGAAATGAATGTTCAAGTAAGAACTTGGAGAAAAGATAGATAGTATGAAGAATATTTCTCTGAAATCCGAAATCCGGGACAAACTGCGGTCTGTCCTAAAAGTATTTTTCGGGACACTGATTTCTTTAATCTGAAACTGGGACTGTGCAGGAAAACCGGGATATCTGGCAACCCTAGCTTCGTATCGTCGATATTAAGTAATTATTAGCAACGAATCAATTTTGAATTCAACAACGTAGCGTAAGTTGGAAGGGTCCGATCAGTAACTAAATTTTTAGCGCTGGAAACAAGCACATTTCTGTTGACGGGAGAAGCTATTTACACGCTCGACTTCCCCGGAAGTGAGGTCAAAATGATGTGTCCATGTCCAGCAGCACATTTCGAGTAAGCCGACCGTAACACTGATACCATCTTCTCCCTGTGTTAGTGGCCACACAGAAAACAAAAATGTACTGGACCCTTGGAAATCCAGATTCAACAAATAAATATTTCACTCGCAACAATTTAAGCTGTCCACTGGGGTTCCTGCTTACTCACATCCTCGAAAATCACATCATATTCTGAAATAAACGGCCAATCATTTGTGACTAGGAAGAACACGAATTTATATTGGTCCGCATTTCACTCGCTGCAATTGAAGCAGTACTCTTAGGATCCTGCTTAACCACAGCCTCCGAAATCTTGACATGTGCTGAAAAACCGGCCAAGTGTTTGGGACAAGCGAAGCTGCGAATGTCATGTTACTCCTTTCACTTGCAGCAGTTTCATCCTTTGATTTCTAATTAGTCAGAAGTCACAAAATTAAAGGAACTCATTTCTGAGACATCCTGCTCGGCTACGTAAGTAACATCGGATATTGTAGAATATACTTGAATTACATTCATAGCGAAGTCACAGAAATGTTTAAAACACTAAGATAAAAATGTTAACATGTAGCATAACGGGAACCAACTTCCTTCTGCTTCACAATCCACGTGCTTGACTACTACCCTGAACTGCAAACATGCAACTTCCACCTTAGTTTTGTTCATCTTAGTATTGCTGAAGGTTTTACTGCCGTTATGTCATTAACTGGCATTTAATTGCTCAAATCGCACCAAGGGTAATGCGTTTGTGATAAATCTTCAATGAGCCGTTGCCTTGAAGTGACATACTGGAAATTAGAATATGAAAACAGGGAAATACGACGAAATCGATATTGCATCCGTCGCATCAAGTGACACTTCATTTTACATCACTTACCTTTAAGCTGAGCGTGTTGCTAGCTTATCCCGTCTGACCTGATGTTATGGGGCTTGTCAGAGATAACTAGCGGAGGCCACAGAGGACATAACTCACAGTACTGCGTGCTGCGGAGAGGAGGCCTATTCTCGTCAAGGGTTTTGGGGAGTTCTGCGTCAACCTCTTTGGCAAGCAGGCTTTTCCAGCCCCATGGCGCGTCGGTACATCAGAGTATCCGTTAACGGCAGACTTAGACCACTTCCGTTTAGGGCCAGAGATTTTTGATATCATACTGGTACCGTCTTTGATTCAATGCGGCAGCCGCCATATTCCTTTCGCCATATTAAATGTTTTGTGTTATAACTTGCAGTTCCCGTTTCAAGGCAACGTCGCATTGAAAATTTATCACAAACACGTCACCATCATCACTAAATGTCAGTTAATAACGCATCAAGATATAAGCCTTCAAGACATAGTGCTATAATCAGTGCAGGAGATGGCAGTTCTATGACTCAAGCCAAGAACAATGGATAATGTCGAGAATTACAGTCGAACGATGCACGTTTGTGTCATGTTATACGCCAAAATTTTTTTCCTTGTTAGCCATAAAACTTACTGGTAGATTAAAACTGTGTACCACAGCGAGACTCCAGCTCAGGTCCTTTGCATTTCGTGGGCAAATTCTCTGCCAACTGAACTACCCAAGCACGACTCACGTCCCATCCTCGCAGCTTTACTTCCGCCAGTACCTGGACTCCTACATTCCAGACTTGACGCAAGTTCTCCTCCGAAACTTGCGGTACTAGCACTCCTGGAAAATGGATACTACAGAGACTTTCTTTTGGACGTCATGAGTCAGACTTGGGTAGTTCAGTTGGTAGAGCACTTGCATACGCAATATAAAGGTCCTGACTACGAGTTTCGCTCTGGCATACAGTTTCAATCTGCCAGAAAGTTTCGTATCAGTACACACTCTGCTGCTGAATGGGAGTTTCATTTTGGAAACATCTTCCAGGCTGTGGCTCAGGCAAGTCTCCGCAGTACTCTTTCTTGCAGAAGTGCTAGTCTTGCAAGTACCGCAGGAGAGCTTCTCCGAAGTTTGGAAGGTGGGAGACGAGGTACAGGGGGAAGTAAAGTTGTGAGGACGGCTTGTGAGACGTGCCATCAATAGCTCAATTGGTACAGCATAGGCCTGCACAAGGTAAGGGTCCTGAGTTCGAGTCTCGGTCAGGAACAGACTTTTACTCTGCCAGGCTGTTTCATGTCGGCGTACACTCCGCCGCAGCGTGCAAATCTCACTCTAGAAACATTGTTAACACATTTCTGGACTTTCTTATGAATGTAACAAAAATGTGTTCTGCAAGATTTAGTATTGTTTACATTTCCGTCTGGTTGTAGAACGAAGAATGAAGTAAATATTTGGCTGTTTATTTCGGAATATGTGGCTATTTCCGAGTGCGTGGTTAGGCAGGAACCTAGGAGAGAGTTTAAATTTAGGAGGGTGAAAATAACACCAATAACGTGCAGATTGATCCTTGTCACAAACATTTGAATGTTTACATCCTAGCGTACGCGAAGACCATGTAGAGATAGATGCTTTACATGTTACAACCAATTGGTGTTCTGCTTGGTATACGCTGTCGCTGACGACATGCCGGCACATCAGTCTTTGGTAGAGAGTGCACTGGTTATTGCTGCTGCTGGATCCTGATCAGGGTGGCTATGGTGTTGGGTCAGGGTTGCAGCACACTGCACAGGCAAGCCTGTGGCTTGTTGCAAGCCTTGAGCACACATTTAATTCGCGGTTTGGTTGTGATTCTCGTATTGAAAACATATATATATATATATATATATATATATATATATATATATATATATATATACAGGGTGAGTCACCTAACGTTACCGCTGGATATATTTCGTAAACCACCTCAAATACTGACGAACCGATTCCACAGACCGAACGTGAGGAGAGGGGCTAGTGTAATTGTTTAATACAAACCATACAAAAATGCACGGAAGTATGTTTTTTAACACAAACCTACGTTTTTTTAAATTGAACCCCGTTAGTTTTGTTAGCACATCTGAACATATAAACAATTACGTAATCAGTGCCGTTTGTTGCATTGTAAAATGTTAATTACATCCGGAGATATTGTAACCTAAATTTGACGCTTGAGTACCACTCCTCCGCTGTTCGATCGTGTGTATCGGAGAGCACCGAATTACGTAGGGATCCGAAGGGAACGGTGATGGACCTTAGGTACAGAAGAGACTGGAACAGCACATTACGTCCACATGCTAACACCTTTTTATTGGTCTTTTTCACTGACGCGCATGTACATTACCATGAGGGGTGAGGTAAACGTACACACGTGGTTTCCGTTTTCAATTACGGAGTGGAATAGAGTGTGTCCCGACTTGTCAGGCCAATAGATGTTCAATGTGGTGGCCATCATTTGCTTCACACAATTGCAATCTCTGGCGTAATGAAAGTCGTACACGCCGAAATACATCTGGTGTAATGTAGCCGCAGGCTGCCACAATACGTTGTTTCATATCCTCTGGGGTTGTAGGCACATCACGGTACACATTCTCCTTTAACGTACCCCACAGAAAGAAGTCCAGAGGTGTAAGATCAGGAGAACGGGCTGGCCAATTTATGCGTCCTCCACGTCCTATGAAAAGCCCGTCGAACATCCTGTCAAGGGTCAGCCTAGTGTTAATTGCGGAATGTGCAGGTGCACCATCATGCTGATACCACATACGTCGACGCGTTTCCAGTGGGACATTTTCGAGTAACGTTGGCAGATCATTCTGTAGAAACCGCGATGTATGTTGCAGCTGTTTGGGCCCCTGCAATGAAGTGTTTGTTACAACACGCAACTGAACGTCGGAGGTTTCAAGCATCAACTTTAGGTTACAATATCTCCGGATGTAATTAACATTTTACAATGCAACAAACGGCACTGATTACGTATTTGTTTATATGTTCAGATGTGCTAACAAAACTAACGTGGTTCCATTTAAAAAAAACGTAGGTTTGTGTTAAAAACATACTTCCGTGCATTTTTGTATGGTTTGTATTAAACAATTACACTAGCCCCTCTCTTCACGTTCGGTCTGTGGAATCGGTTCGTCAGTATTTGATGTGGTTTACGAAATGTATACAGCGGTAACGTTAGGTGACTCACCCTGTATATATATCTTGCAATGTACATTCAAAGTAATTTCACGAACCGCTTGTTTTATGATCCTTACGGTAATTTTGAGATTCTGGTGTGAACTGTTGGAGCTCTCTTGACATGTGAGTACCAAGATCCAGCTTTAACTTCTACATTAGCAAGTGGAAATGGCTTTAGAAATCTCCTTTTCTCCCTCAAAACCAATTAGAAAATTCTGTAACTTTTGTTTTAGATGTTACTGAGTAGTTACGTGGTTTGTTAATTTGTGTAGCAGTGGACTTCACAGCACATGTGAGATTACAAATTTGTTATATTGCCAAACATAGTAGTATTCATCTCCTTAGATTTCTCGGACCTCATGTAGTTTTTCTGTGTCCTACCATACCGCCAAGTGGCATTCATTCATACTGATAATACACTCCTGGAAATTGAAATAAGAACACCGTGAATTCATTGTCCCAGGAAGGGGAAACTTTATTGACACATTCCTGGGGTCAGATACATCACATGATCACACTGACAGAACCACAGGCACATAGACACAGGCAACAGAGCATGCACAATGTCGGCACTAGTACAGTGTATATCCACCTTTCGCAGCAATGCAGGCTGCTATTCTCCCATGGAGACGATCGTAGAGATGCTGGATGTAGTCCTGTGGAACGGCTTGCCATGCCATTTCCACCTGGCGCCTCAGTTGGACCAGCGTTCGTGCTGGACGTGCAGACCGCGTGAGACGACGCTTCATCCAGTCCCAAACATGCTCAATGGGGGACAGATCCGGAGATCTTGCTGGCCAGGGTAGTTGACTTACACCTTCTAGAGCACGTTGGGTGGCACGGGATACATGCGGACGTGCATTGTCCTGTTGGAACAGCAAGTTCCCTTGCCGGTCTAGGAATGGTAGAACGATGGGTTCGATGACGGTTTGGATGTACCGTGCACTATTCAGTGTCCCCTCGACGATCACCAGTGGTGTACGGCCAGTGTAGGAGATCGCTCCCCACACCATGATGCCGGGTGTTGGCCCTGTGTGCCTCGGTCGTATGCAGTCCTGATTGTGGCGCTCACCTGCACGGCGCCAAACACGCATACGACCATCATTGGCACCAAGGCAGAAGCGACTCTCATCGCTGAAGACGACACGTCTCCATTCGTCCCTCCATTCACGCCTGTCGCGACACCACTGGAGGCGGGCTGCACGATGTTGGGGCGTGAGCGGAAGACGGCCTAACGGTGTGCGGGACCGTAGCCCAGCTTCATGGAGACGGTTGCGAATGGTCCTCGCCGATACCCCAGGAGCAACAGTGTCCCTAATTTGCTGGGAAGTGGCGGTGCGGTCCCCTACGGCACTGCGTAGGATCCTACGGTCTTGGCGTGCATCCGTGCGTCGCTGCGGTCCGGTCCCAGGTCGACGGGCACGTACACCTTCCGCCGACCACTGGCGACAACATCGATGTACTGTGGAGACCTCACGCCCCACGTGTTGAGCAATTCGGCGGTACGTCCACCCGGCCTCCCGCATGCCCACTACACGCCCTCGCTCAAAGTCCGTCAACTGCACATACGGTTCACGTCCACGCTGTCGCGGCATGCTACCAGTGTTAAAGACTGCGATGGAGCTCCGTATGCCACGGCAAACTGGCTGACACTGACGGCGGCGGTGCACAAATGCTGCGCAGCTAGCGCCATTCGACGGCCAACACCGCGGTTCCTGGTGTGTCCGCTGTGCCGTGCGTGTGATCATTGCTTGTACAGCCGTCTCGCAGTGTCCGGAGCAAGTATGGTGGGTCTGACACACCGGTGTCAATGTGTTCTTTTTTCCATTTCCAGGAGTGTAATTTAGTTCTTATAGTTTGTCTCGGGTGAACCATCCCAATAAGGAACCTAAAATGAAAAAGATCCCTTAGAAAATTTAAGTTACCGTCCCTGGTTTGTGTGGCGGTGCGGTCTTTTCCCTTACACGATGGTGTTTGACTCACCATTCGGTGATCTTTTTGTGCGGCACACAACATGCCTGAAGAAAGCGAGAACCTGTAGTTGAAACAAGCCGCATTGCACTTATTTACAGGGTACAAAAAACCTTTCCAATTTCCGGTTTTACTAGCTGTTAAATGAGAGAAGAAAATCGAATTAAAATTCCAATATGTTGTAAATCCTTGCGTACACTTTCAACTACCAAAGTCCATACTATTTTGGAGCTTGAAAATACCGCAATCACACCTGAACCACTCTGAGTAGCCAACTAATGGTAAAAAATTAAACTGATACAGAAAAATACATGTAGTTTCCCGTGTGGCTCGAACGATCGTTTTGAAATGTAAAAATACAGCCTCTTAATTTGACCAGGAAGGAAAACGAGGAAGGAAAGGACCAATGGGGACTTCGCACAGTTAATTCTCTGGTACAATATAGAAATTTATTTTTGACATACTGAATTACATTAATTCCAATTAAGAATCTAATTAAACAACAATTAATTTCAATACTGAACAATAATCAGTGATGGCAGAAAATGTCAATTATAACTCGCATGCAATCACTGGTAGTCAGATCAAAAGATAAAAGAGTACTGATGCAAACTTGAATCAAATTTAAACAGCCATGAAAACTACCGAAACTTCATGAGCAGGAGACACCAATAAAAAAGTTAATGAAACTCAACCAGTCACATAATAGGCAGAAGACACCACTAAAAAATTTAATAAAAACGAACCAGTCACATAATAGGCCACTGCCAAAACTTCGTATACTAAAATGCAAAGTAATCAAAGAAGAACAAAAGACTTAACAGCTCATAAAACAGAGATGGTAGCAAGCCCTAGTGGGTTCCACAGTAATGTTCAAGTAATTAAAATTTACATTAAATAAGAGTGACCTTTGAGATCTCAACCACAAATTAAATGTTTAAATAACTTAAAAAAGCAGTAATGTTATAAAAAGAGAGCCTCTTTTAGTTAACAAATAGAATGAGTCAGAATTGTTCTAAAATTTCAACTTAACTTTAAACAGCACCAATAAAGGCCACGGCTGCGCTTAGAAGAAAATGACACTGCAGAAGACGGACTGCACGACTTTTCACTGCCCAAGATATGTGCACAGAGTAGCATAAACAGGCGGCTGTGTAAGCCGACTGGCCCCAGAATGACTGGGCCTGACTAGGATCGCTAAACAGCACCAACGCCAGAGCACAAGCATCCCTAACAAGATTCCCTGTGGCGCAAATAAATTCCAATATCTGCTACCTGAAGTCACAACCAAGATTACAACAAATAATGATTACGCTTCCAATAGTTAGTGCAATTTCTTACGGAGCGATAGTCGAAATTTAAATCTTCTGAGAAGTTACCAAAATTTTAAGACGCTACTTACAATTGGCTTCAAGACAATCTCTTGTCGTTGGGGTAGGAAACTGCCCCTAAAACGCAGAAGAATCAGCAATGATCAACGGAATGAAAAAAAAAAAACAATGGAAACCACTGCATTAAGATACATAATGTGTATGCACAGGAAATGTGGCTTGTAACTAAAAATGTCATGATCATCTCTCCATTGCATGAGATTCCCGACCTGACCTCCTTTCGGATCTCTGGGAGAGCACTGCCAAGGGAGAGGTGACTATGACAAAAAGACTGAATAATCAACGAAAGGATAACGTTCAACGACTGTCGGGTTAGTATATAAGAAAATGGTACTGAAGTTAGAAAATCTGAAAATGGGATTGCTGGGATCAATTTACGTACAGTGGTTGTCACTGAATTGAAATGGAATGAAGACAAGAGTTTCTGGTCAGATGGGTATAGAACAATATCAACAAAATCAAAAAATGGTACAACGGGAGTAGGATTCGTTATGAAAAGGAAGTTGGGGTGGAGAGTGAGCTGCCGAGAAGACAGAAGATGGAGAGATAGAGAAAGTAAATGAAGATACTGAACGAGTGACGCAGTGTGTCATGTGAGGTAACAATCTAACAGGCATAGGGGACTGGAATGCGGTTGTAGGGAAACGAGTAGGAGAAAAGGTAACAGGAGAATATGGGCTTGGAACAAGCAATGAGAGAGGAGAAAGTCTAACTGAGTTCTGTAATAAATTTCAGCTAGCAATAGCGAATACTCTGTTCAAGAATCAGAAGAGAAGGATTTACACTTGGAAAAGGCCGTGCGATACGGGAAGTTTTCAGTTACATTACCCCATGGTCAGATAGAGTTTTCGAAACAAGACAGACGATTTTAAGGCGTACCCAGGAGCAGGTACAGACTCAGAGCACAATGTAGCAATGATGAACAGTAAGCGTAAATTTGAAAGATTAGTCAGGAAGAACCAATACGCAAAGAGGTGGGATATGGAAATACTAAGGAATGCACAGATACGCTTGAAGCTCTTTAAGGTTGTGGACACTTCAATAAGGAATAGCTCAGTAAGCATTACAGCTGAAGACAAATGGACATCTCTACGAAGAGCAATCATAAAAGTTGGAAAGAAAACATCTGTACAAAGAACGTAACTGGAAAAAATCATGGATAACAAAAGAAATACAAAAATTTTCAGGGAAATTCAAGAACACTGAAATACAAGTCTCTGAGGAATGAAATGAAAAGGCAATGCAGCGAAGCCGAGGCGATACGGCTGCAGGAAGACGGTGAAGAATTAGAATGACTGACCGAGCATATAGGAAAGTCAAAACAAGCAAAGGTGGTAACATTCACAGTGCAATGGAAATTTCCACTGGAGACGAGGGAGCGGATATGTCACATAGTACACTGAAGGCCTCTGTGAGGGGAAGGGCTTGCCTGATGACGTGATAGAAGGATAAATAGGAGTCGATAGGGAAAACAGAAGAGATACTGTATTTAGAATCAGAATTTAAAAGAGCTTTGGAAGGATTAAGATCATATAAGGCAGAAGGGGTGGATAAAATTCCATCGCAGTTTCTAAAATCGTAGGGGGAAGTGGCAACAAAACGACTATTCATATTGATGTGTAGAATGTATGAGACTGGCGGTATACCATCAGATTTTCAAGGAACATCGTTCACACAATTCCGAAGATTGCAAGGAGTCGTGAAGAGCGAGCATTACGGCACAACCAGCCTAACAGCTCACACATCTAAGTTGCTGACAAGAATAATATACAGAAGAATGGAAAAGAAAATCTGTTAGATAAGATCATTTTTTTCTTTATGGGGGCCAAAGGCGCCATAGAGGCAGCACTGGTGCTGTCGTTGATAACAGAAGCAAGACTGAAGAAAAATAAAGACACGTTCATTGGATTTGCCAACCTGGGAAAAGCGTTCGACAATGTAAGATGGTCCAAGATGTTCGAAATTCTAAGAAAAATAGGGGTAAGATATAGGAAAGACGGGCAATATACAACACGTACAAGAACCAAGAGGGAACAATAAGACTAAAAGACCAGGAACTAAGCTCTCGGATGAATAAGGGTGTAGGACAGCGATGTAATCTTTCGCGCCTATTGTTCAATGTATAGATCGAAGAAGCAATGACGACAACAAAAGTTAGTTTCAACAGTTCAAGGTGAAACGATATCAACCATAAGTTGTCATTGAAAGTGAGGAAAAATACAGAATACGGATTGAGAGTTATCCAAAGAAAGACGAAAGTCATGAGTCGTAGCAGAAATGAAAGCAGGTAGAATCTCGACATAAGAATGGGGGCCACGGAGTGGGCGAGGTAAAGGAGTTCCTATCTGGGCAGCAAAAAAGACCTCATGATGGGCGTAGACCAGCACTGGTGAAAAGGGCGTACATGGCCAAGAGAAGTCTATTAGTATCAAATATAGGCTTTAATTCGAGGATTAAATTTCTGAGAATGAACGTTTGGAGCACAGCATTGTATGGTAGTGAAACATGGACTGTGGGAAAACAGGAACAGAAGAGATTAGAGGCCTTTAAATGCGGTATTGCAGAAGAATGTTTAAAGTTAGGTGGACTGATAAGGTAAGGAATGAAGAGGTTCTCCGCAGAATCAGCGAGAAGAGGACCACATACAAAACATTGACAAGAAGAAGGGACAGGATGATAGGATATCTATTAAGAGATCAAAGAATAACTTCCATCGTACTAGAGGGACTTGTAGAGGCCAAGAACTATATTACTCATGCGATCCAGATACAAGTTCCAAAGGTCTTCTCAAAATACTCTCAGTTATTCAGTTATTCGCAATATGTCACATAGATCACACACACATCATATGACAAGCACGCAAGTACGAGTAATAATATATATGAATCTGGCCTAATTTTACATAAAAAATAATGGCGACATTACGAAAAATGCATGCCGAAAGTCACCAAGTGAAGATCGAAGGGATCACTGTGATAAGAAGAAATGTACAGTTACCAGTCACTAAATGCTGGCGCCTATTGCGACTGGATCAGAGGTGGGATTCCTTCTACAAAACGATCAGAGGGCCTGGAGATTGTGTAATGTAACGCTGAAACTGGTTGCACAGATAAAAGAGAAATGGAATTTATGTGGCTGTTCGAGTTTTGATTTGAATTTTATATCGAACAGCCGAGGTCCCGCAACATAGAAAGATGGACTTACAGGGAAAACCAAAGAGGACCTTCTATGAAAAAAAAAGGCACTGCAGACCATCACTCCTTGTTGTTGCCTCGTATGGCGGGCGAAAATCAGATTGGACTCCCACCAGTGGCCAGGCCGTTTCGAGACATGTATTCGACGTCGAATCACATTAACTGGAGTAGAACTGTCTTCGGTGATAAGTCCCGATTTGAAATGAGGCCCGCTGGCCAGCGAAGATGTGTGAGGGATACCCCCTCCCATTTGGGAGGGCGACGGTTCAATCCCGCGTCCGGCCATCCTGATTTAGGTTTTCCGTGATTTCCCTAAATCACTCCAGGCGATTGCCGGTATGGTTCCTTTGAAAAGGCACGGCCGACTTCCTTCCCCGTCCTTCCCTAATCCGATGAGACCGATGACCTCGCTGTCTTGTCTCCTCCCCCAACAACCCAACCCAACGAAACCCCCTCCCGGACAGCAATGGCATAACGGTCGCCTGCCATATGGCCCAACAACCAGGAGTGATATTCTTGGACGCCATTTCTTTTTACAGCACGACACCTTTGGTTTTCATCCCGGCATCCTTGCAGCACAGCTGTACGTCGACGATATTCTACGAACCGTTTCCCTTCGTGGCAGGCATCCTGTGTTTGCATTTCAGCTAAATATTGCCTGCCCGCACACGGCGAGAGTTCTGGTGCCTGTCTTCGTGCTTGAAAAACACTACCTTGGCTATCAGGGCCACCGGATGTCACCCCAATTGAAAACGTTGGAGTATTATTGGCAGTGCCCTCCTACCGTCTCGGGATGTTGACGATCTAAGTAGCCACTTGGACAGAATTTGGCTCTATGTCCCTCAGGACATCCAACAACACTATCAGTCAATGCCAAGCCGAATAACTGCTTGCATAAGGGCCAGAGGTGGACCAACGCGTTGTTGACTGCTCAATTTTTGAATCTCTTTCTCTTGAATAAATCACCGAAAGTTTCTGAATTTGTGATCGCTCGGTGTCTTGAAAAGAGGTTATAAGAGGAACTTCACCAAAAGTAAAACAAGGGAAACGGAAAGTAGTCGAATGAATTCGGAGGATGCTGAGGGAAATAAATTGGGATATGGGACACTGAATGTGGGAGAGGTGTTTAGCTTCTGGGCAGCAAAATAATTGACGATGGTCGTCAAATATGGTAAAAAATGCTGAGTGGCGATAGCAAGAAAAGGATTTCAGAAAGAGAGAAATCCGTTGACATCGATTATAAATTTAAATTTTACGAAGT
The DNA here is from genome assembly GCF_023864275.1 of Schistocerca cancellata. Lineage (NCBI taxonomy): Eukaryota > Metazoa > Arthropoda > Insecta > Orthoptera > Acrididae > Schistocerca > Schistocerca cancellata. Next base: position 1,157,412,340 of record NC_064626.1, read on the forward strand.
CTTTCCTTGGTGTCTGTATGGAGTTTAGCTTACCATGCAGGTGAACTACGGACGATAAGCAATTCACACTAGAAGATAACGGAAGCTTTTGAAATGTAGCGCTACAGAAGAATGTTGATGAGTAGAATGGTAGATCGAATAACACATGAGGAGAACAGAATTGGGGAGAAAAATTTATGGCGCAACTTGACTAAAAGTTGGTATCCGTTGATATTGCAAATCATGAGGCATCAAGGAATGGTCAATATGGTAATGGAGTTTAGTGTGGTGTATAAACGTTGCACAGGGAGACAAAGAACGAGTAGAATAAGGAGATTCAAATGGATGCAGGTTTCAGCTGACATGCAGAAATGAATCGGCTTGCATCTACATCTACATACAAATCTACATCACTACCCTACAATTCATAGTTAGGTGCCTGGCAGAGAGTTCATCGAACGACCTACAAGTTATTTCTCTGTCATTCAACTCTCGAACAGCAAGATGGAGAAATGAGCACTTAGATCTTTCCGCGCGAGCTCTGATTTATTTTATTTTAGTACAATGATCATTTCTCACCATGTAGGTGGGCGCCAACAACATGTTTTCACATTTCCGAACAGAAAGTTGTTGATCGAATTTTCGCGGAAAGGACCTAAGCGGAAACCTTTTTTGCTTTAATGACTGCTATTCCAAATCGAGTATCATGTCCGTGACACCCTCTGCTCTGTTTCATGATAATACAAAATGGTGTGGCCTTCTTTGGACGTATTCGATGTCCTCCCTCAATCCTATATGATGCGAATTTCGCACCCCTCAGAGATACTCCAGGTCAGGAAAGGCAAGCGTAATATAGGCAGTCTCTTTAGTAGACCTGTTGCCGCTTCTACGCGTTCTGCCAATAAATCGCAGTCTTTGGTTCTTTTCCTACCTGTCCACATTTAATTTATCTGTAACTTAAATGTGAAGACATCGAAAAAGGTATGATTGTCGGAAGGACAGACTCAGCATACAGGAAAGTCAAAACAACCTTTGGTGACATTAAAAGCAACGGTGGTAACATTAAGAGTGCAACGGGAATTCCACTGTTAAATGCAGAGGAGAGAGCAGATAGGTGGAAAGAATACATTTAAAGCCTCTATGAGGGTGAAGATTTGTCTGATGTGATAGAAGAAGAAACAGGAGTCGATTTAGAAGAGATAGGGGATCCAGTATTAGAATCGGAAATTAAAAGAGCTTTGGAGGACTTACGGTCAAAAAAGGCAGAAGGGATGGATAACATTCCATCAGAATTACTAAATTCATTGGGGGAAGTGGCAACAAAACGACTATTCACGTTGGTGTGTAGAATATATGAGTCTGGCGATATACCATCTGACTTTCGGAAAAGCATTGTAAGTAGGCTGTTTAGGTTTTCTTATTGGTAACGCCACGTAGCGCTCTGTATGAAAATCACTAGCTGTGCTGTGTGCAGACTGTGGCTAGTTTGCATTGTTGTCTGCCATTGAAGTGTTGGGCAGCTGGACGTGAACAGCGCGTAGCGTTGCGCAGTTGGAGGGGAGCCGCCAGCAGTGGTGGATGTGGGAAGTGAGATGGCGGATTTTTGAGAATGGATAATCTGGAAGTGTGTCCATCAGAAACAGTACATTTGTGCGAATGGATGTCATGAACTGCTATATATATTATGACTATTAAGGTAAATACAGTGTTTGTTCTCTATTAAAATCTTTCATTTGCTAACTATGCCTATCAGTAGCTAGTGCCATCTGTAGTTTGAATCTTTTATTTAGCTGGCAGTAGTGGCGCTCGCTGTATTGCAGTAGTTCGAGTAACGAAGATTTTTGTGAGGTAAGTGATTTGTGAAAGGTATAGGTTAATGTTAGTCAGGGCCATTGTTTTGTAGGGATTATTGAAAGTCAGATTGCGTTGCGCTAAAAATATTGTGTGTCAGTTTAAGCACAGTCATGTATAATTATTCAAAGGGGACGTTTCATATGTCGACCCTTAGCCTAGGATACCTCACTGGAATCTTCTGATTTTTTTCTTGTAGTTTGTGTAATTAGTGTAGCTATTGTTTATTGCTAGCGCGTAATTGTAGAGAGAATCTCCTTTGTAGTTGCAGTCTTTCATTGTTGTACAGTAAAACAGTTGTGGCATGCATGTAGATTTGCACCAAGTATTTCGCAGCTGCGCCTGCAATTAACTAGATATTATTTTCAGTGGTATGTTAATGTGTTCTCTTATTTTTGCTCTTCAAATTGTGCTTTTCTGTGTTATCGTGTGAAATATTGTAACAATAATGGCGTCTGAAAAACGTAACACTAGGCTCCAAAGTAAACTGAGAAATAATAGTGACGACGAGCGTAGCTTATCAGCACCACTGTGTAGTGAATTAACAGACATTCGAAGTAGTAATTTGGTAATTGTGCATAGGGAAATGGAGCAAGCGGCAAATAATGGTGTAGACAGTCAAACAGGTAGTGAACAGGGAAGCATTATCCATCGATCGGTCGGCAACAGCTCGCCTCAGGAATCCGAAATGACAGAACACAATATTGCAAATACTGTAGACTTAGGTTTTGGGTCCTCACCGTTTTCTCAAATGAGTCAAGACACATTTTCTGCTTGTCAAAATGTGAATGCTGCCGGTGAAAACGCACTGCCGAAAAGCATAGAGAAACAGATTCCAGACACTAATACATTATTATTGCAATTAATGCAACAAATGGAAAAAAATCAGAGACCAACACAGCAAAAGCTTCAAAAGATAGACACAACTGAACAACACCAGAGACAAACACAGCAACAGTTAGACGCAATGGAACAAAATCTTCACACCACGCTTGAACAAACACGTGAAGATTTAACTACTGAGTTACATAAAATAGAATCGAAATGTCAAAAAGTCTGTAATGACGTAAAAACACAAATTTGTGAGCATTTCCAACCTATTTTTTCGCGTCATGAAAATGCATTGCAGAAACACGAGGCAGCCATAAAAGAACTGCAAACTATTGTTAATGAAAATCACGAGACCTTGCAAGCTAAAATGGACTCAGTTGCATCTACCGATTCGGTTACGCAACTTGCAAAAACTCAGGAAAACTTAAAGAACACAGTAGAAAGACAGATGGAGGAAATTAGTTCATTATCAGAGAAAGTAGTTGAACTTTCGGATCAGCTAAATAATTTATCTACGAAGGTAGATGATAATCTGAATGACACAAAACCAGTAGTCTTAAATGACACAGAAGAGTGCGAACAAATTAGGAAATTCAAACAAAATCAGAATCAAATTAATACGCAATACAAAAGAGATATCCTTGAAGTACAAGATCAGTTGGCACAAGTAATACAAAAATTTCATATTTCAGAGGACATTCGCGCTCCAACACGGGAAGAGGAACTTAGAAATACGGAAAAGCTACAAAAAAATAACACAGGACACTTCGGAAATTATGAAAGAAATTGGCAAGGCGCACCGAATTTTGAGATTGAACCGCCGAAACGACGTAACAATGACCGACATGTGACTCGCCGACATGATGATTTTGACTATAAGCTGTTCATTACTACACGTAAATTCAAAACATTTAAGAATTCTGGCAATGACATTCATCCACAAGCATGGCTCCATCAATTCTCTCATTGTTTTCCTCCCAACTGGTCATTAGAGCACAGATTAGAATTTATGTGTGGCTACTTAGAGAATAACCAGCTGTAAGAATGCGATCGGTCATTCACGATTGTCACAGCGAAGGAGAATTTTATCATGCCTTCCTCTCAGCATATTGGTCTCAAGCTACACAAGACCGAGTAAAACATAGCATCATGATGATGAAACACTTTGAACAATCTGAATTTTCCAGTCTTGTGAAATATTTTGAAGACATGTTGCACAAGAATCAGTACCTGTCAAACCCATACAGCCCCTCAGAACTCATCCACATTTGCTTAATCAAATTACCTGAACATTTACGACATTTTTTGGCAGGACGTTGCAAAGACGACATTGAAGCTTTTCAGGGACTCTTACAAGAATTAGAAATTGACTCTGACAATCGCGGAACGCGAAAACAGGAACACAACAATTACAGGTCACATCCGTCGCAATTCCGCAATGAAAGAAATAATAACTAGACACGACAAGGTTATTCTCACAAATCGTGACCAAAACAGACACCACCCGGATGACAACCGTTGGCAGAGTAGTAATAATTACAGGAAAAGATCACCTCTCCGCGGTAATGACTATCACAGAGACAATCAGAGAAACTGACAATATGGGAACCAAAACAATTAATATTACGGGAGACAGAATAACTTTAGACGCAACGGTCCAGCGTGCAGTTACAATTCAGGGAGAAATTCTCCACCACTTAACCGACAAGAAAGAAACTACAGGAACTACCGACATGACGACAGATGAGATAATCGTAACGACAGACCTGAATTGCATCAGAACTGGTGGGATTCAAACAGAGCAGGGCACTTTCGACAACGTGAATTTGAAGAAGCTGAGTCTCCTAATCCCAATAACGACGCGCGCCAACAAAGGAACAGACAATGACTCGCACTGCAGGCGGCCACGTGCGCCGGCTGGCTCAGAGAAAAATAACATAGACGCTAACCTTGAGCAAATTTTAGCATTCCTTACCGACGTATACAACATGATAATTGCTTTGAAGTTGAAACTCTGCGTACTAGGAAGAGTAAAGGTTTACACCACATTTCACATGTAAAACCGTTTATTGAAAGATAATCTGCTTTTTAACTTTGTCTTTGCCATATAACTTTTCACTTTACATTACTAGTATGCTTTGTCAGACTTAGAAACTGTTACCATGCAACAATGTTTGAAGTTAAATATCCAGTCAAGAATCAAGAGAACTTATTTAAACAGAAATTACGAATGCATTGTTATTGTGAACAGATAACACAGTGTTATTGTGTGTGTGCATTCTTGATTGTTAGTTGCATGATTACGTAACGACTATAAGGCTCACATACTTAGAACATTTACCAGTATTGCTAATGAGATCTTAATGCAACATTTTGGTTTACTTGAAAATACATTCTGGATTTAAAGTACTTTCTGTGAGATACAAGATGACTTAACCCTTGGTTTCTTTGACAGCTACACACTTATGTCACGACGCTACTAATGTGTGACACAATTTACATTGTTGCTTTTGTGCTGTATCTACTTTATATCTGTACAGTTTTTCCGAATTCTTCTGGAAAGTAAAACATGTTTAATAGTAACTTTGTGGTATAGCTACAGTAAGACAGCCTTTTTTTTGTTTTGTAGCACAACAATACGTTACAGTGTAGTACTTTCTTGATCATGGTACTGTACGTAATAACTACGATATCTATACGCAAAGCATTTCACATTTGTTTATCATGAGGTAAGTACATTGGCTTCTGCAGAACTTAGCTTTTGGAGGACAAAAACTACGATACTTCCACAGAGATTATCTTACAACAAGACGCACATTTAGCGCTACAGGACACGTATTTGAGTGATTAATTTTGTACTTAAATCATTTATTTTTAAAGATATTTGAAGTACAATGATACAAAGGTTTTCCGTGATACATTTCGTTCCATTGTTGTAATCTGTAACACCTGAGGGTATAATTACATTAATACTCAGGGGGGTACACACCTACTTTTTGCACCATGGGTTTGGCAAGCACAAGGAGCCCTAGCTAATATGGTATTTGCATATACAACTTTACACATCGGTACCATATTTCTCTAAGACATAAATTACAGAGCTATCTGATTATTTAACAGAGAAACAAACATTTTTTTTACTACATCAGTGACACATGTTTACGCAATTACACAGATGGATAACTTCACACTTATTGAATTGTATTTCGTCTGTACTTTGTGAACTGTTCATATTTTTTTTCGGAACCATTGTAATACTATGAGAGCTTTGAATGATGTATTTGGTATGGGATCATGATTTTTAAAGTACGTTTGAGGTAGATGACACTATTGAAATGAGCAGAGAATTTTTTTAGGTTTTGAAATTATTGGAGGAAGCTACGACGATTTTGAGAATTGACTGAGATGTTATGATGTTATTTTTACGACGACGGTGTGTATTATGATGTTGAGGTATATTTATGATCAATAAGCTGATTCTATATAAGGAATTTGATTATGCTATGTATTTATTATGATGAAATATTGAAGTGTCGTCGCAAGATTGACGTGTCGACGAATATATACACTCCTGGAAATGGAAAAAAGAACACATTGACACCGGTTTGTCAGACCCACCATACTTGCTCTGGACACTGCGAGAGGGCTGTACAAGCAATGATCACATGCACAGCACAGCGGACTCACCAGGAACCGCGGTGTTTGCCGTCGAATGGCGCTAGCTGCGCAGCATTTGTGCACCGCCGCCGTCAGAGTCAGCCAGTTTGCCGTGGCATACGGAGCTCCATCGCAGTCTTTAACACTGGTAGCATGCCGCGACAGCATGGACGTCAACCGTATGTGCAGTTGACGGACTTTGAGCGAAGGCGTATAATGGGCATGCGGGAGACCGGGTGGACGTACCGCCGAATTGCTCAACACGTGGGGCGTGATGTCTCCACAGTACATCGATGTTGTCGCCAGTGGTCAGCGGAAGGTTCACGTGCCCGTCGACCTGGGACCGGACCGCAGCGAACCACGGATGCATGCCATGACCGTAGGATCCTACACAGTGCCGTAGGGGACCGCACCGCCACTTCCCAGTAAATTATTGACACTGTTGCTCCTGGGGTATCGGCGAGGACCATTCGCAACCGTCTCCATGAAGCTGGGCTACAGTCCTGCACACCGTTAGGCCGTCTTCCGCTCACGCCCCAACATCGTGCAGCCCGCCTCCAGTGGTGTCGCGACAGGCGTGAATGGAGGGACGAATGGAGACGTGTCGTCTTCAGCGATGAGAGTCGCTTCTGCCTTGGTGCCAATGATGGTCGTATGCGTGTTTGGCGCCATGCAGGTGAGCGCCACAATCGGGACTGCATACAACCGAGGCAAACAGGGCCAACACCCGGCATCATGGTGTGGGGAGCGATCTCCTACACTGGCCGTACACCACTGGTGATCGTCGAGGGGACACTGAATAGTGCACGGTACATCCAAACCGTCATCGAACCCATCGTTCTACCATTCCTATACCGGCAAGGGAACTTGTTGTTCCAACAGGACAATGCACGTCCGCATGTATCCCGTGCCATCCAACGTGCTCTAGAAGGAGTAAGTCAACTACCCTGGCCAGCAAGATCTCCGGATCTGTCTCCCATTGAGCATGTTTGGGACTGGATGAAGCGTCGTCTCACACGGTCTGCACATCCAGCACGAACGCTGGTCCAACTGAGGCGCCAGGTGGAAATGGCATGGCAAGCCATTCCACAGGACTACATCCAGCATCTCTACGACCGTCTCCATTGGAGAATAGCAGCATGCATTGCTGCGAAAGGTGGATATACACTGTACTAGTGCCGACATTGTGCATGCTCTGTTGCCTGTGTCTATGTGCCTGTGGTTCTGTCAGTGTGATCATGTGATGTATCTGACCCCAGGAATGTGTCAATAAAATTTCCCCTTCCTGGGACAATGAATTCACGGTGTTCTTATTTCAATTTCCAGGAGTGTATATGTGTAATAAGGTAAGGAGTAATGAATAGTGGTTAGGGACTCTGACTTGTGAAAAAGGATGTTGGAAACCAAGAATCGTACTTTAAGAGTTATGAAATGTGTGTAAATGCGTGAATGTATCACAATGCCGGCGAAAATGTTTTGGACACTGTTATATTCATAAGATTTTGTTTCTACACATTTGCAACGCAAATTCTCGACCTGTGAAATTTTGTATATGAGACTGCCACTGTAGTGCAAACTGGTGTTGTAAACATTTCGGTAAGAAAGTTAAGTGACCTTCACGTAATGCATTGTGGGCACGATGCATTACGTGGGTAGGTGCGTGACAGTCGCCTGGAAAAAAGCCATTAGTGTGTGCCTTTCAGAGGCACAGGTGGAGAAAAAAAAAAAGAGGCCATTATCCTCGCTATTGACATTCCTTTGTAAAAAGCATCACAAATCCGACACGCTCAAACTTGAAAACATATGATTATGATGTGGAGCTCTTAATTTATGATATTTACTAAAATGCCTAATGAAACGATGAGAAACATTTCACGGCTATTGTCTTGCTAGTTGAGAGAAATGCCATATGGCTTGCTTTATGTATTTATTTACTCATTTTGTTTAATATCTAGTTTGTAGCTGCACTGCAGAATTGGTTAAAATAAAATTTAATAGATGTACTAATATAGATATTTTATGTCTACAGAGACGACCTAGCAACATTGTTTCTATTTCATAGGGGGCCATTACTGACTTTTTTATTTCAATTATAGTTTGTCCTACTACTAGTGGCTATTTACGTTGATGCCTATCCAGTCTCGCACCTACGGGCTCTTCAGCTGCAAAGTTATGTATTTCATCGACTAATATTTTCCATTAGATGTACTTTCACGTAAAAAGCTGTACCGAGAATCTTACCTCACCTGCTCCAACTCACTTCCTACATTCGGCCTAGTACCTCTGCGAGACGTATAACAAATATTAAAGAACGTAAGTTATTATTATCAAAAACAAATACCGATGTAATTAACATAACACAGTTTTTTGGTATAATCTCTGTGTAACATACGCCATGAAGATAAGAGACAATGGTTTGATTGAACGGACTCTCCTGTATTTCGTCTAGTGGTAGGCCGCCATTGTAGCGCTGGATAATATTTAATGTAAGTTTGGTTGTAATTTAGTAAAATATACTGATAACTGTTATTAGAAAGTGCGTATTATTGACTTAGTTGTCACCTCTCATAACTGCAACCATTAATTATAATTAACAAAGTTTTTTCAGAACTTCATAATACAGGGAGCTCATCTCCTCTAACAGTATTTAGTTGGCCATTACGCTGACTGTATTATTTAATAAAAATTTTATGTCATAATATTAAATGTAAATGTGAGATGTTTCTCTGCCTTGATCTTACAATAGTCTCAGAGTTAACAGAGTAAAACTAGATTTCCTTTATTAATATTTAGAATACTGAAAGAGTTCAGTATGTTTCGAGTTTGGCCACCTAACGGCAAATGAGATTCTCTCCAATTTTGCCTTGCAAATAATGAACAAGAAATATTGAAAATATTTTCATTCAATAGGCTCCGCAATATCTCAGTTAATCTTTATGTAGTTTGGTAGGTAAATAACCAGTAGCCCCTGAGACCCATATTAATAATTACAAAAAAAAAAAATGTTCAAATGTTTGTGAAATCTTATGAGACTTAACTGCTAAGGTCGTCAGTGCTTAAGCTTACACACTACTTAACCTAAATTATCCTAAGGACAAACATACACACCCATGCCCAAGGGAGGACTCGAACCTCCGCCGGCACCAGCCACACAGTCCATGACTGTAGTGCCCTAAACCGCTCGGCTAATCCCGCGCGACTTATAATTACAGTTTGCGTAAGAATACGCATATTTTCTTCCCTAAATAGCAGGCTCATGCAAACTATTTATTAGAAGACGGTGAGTCGCGCGTTGTGTTTAAAAAATATTATACCGTACATACTTCGGGCCAGCCGATGCCCGTACGAGTGTTATCGCGCTATAAGGTAATTGAAAGTCTCATGCTAGCCCACAATATTTAAAGCCACCGCAACCAAAATCATAAAATATAATTATAAAAGTAATCCTTCATAAGAGGGCCCCACCCCCACATATACACTTATAACGTGATAACTGGTGGACTTGCGTTTGTTAAGTGACTAAGGCTGCTTCGCTACACTGAGTATAGCTACTTTAAATTACTCAAGACGGCAGTTGCTCTAGATTAGTCTTCTGTTGGGAAGGAATGTAGGAAAACGGTGTTTAGTAACTCTGCTTTAGTGGGTCTGTCATCGGTAACATCACCATTGTTATCGCACAGTGAAGGGATTGATTGTGTCTTTCCGCTGGTGTAGTTTACATTTGCCCAGAATCTCTTTTGATTTTCTGCCATATTTCTAGATAGAGTTTATTTGTAGAAACTGTTAAAAGCATTGTGGGAAATTTAATATATTTTTATTTTATCCGTCTCAGTTACAAGAATGTACTGTGTACTGCAGCAGTGGCTGTTGGTTTCGAGTAGACTCGCCCACTCTCAAACCACACATCTTGTTCTTGTCCGTAACTAGTTATAAAACATGGTTAAAAAGAACATGGACAGGTTTGTGCGAGAAAGGCGAACTGTGAGCAACATATACCCTCACTGATAAGGCAGCCTATGTATCTACTCTTATATGTGTGAACGATATAATTAGTGTTTGCGTCGTTCAGGTATAACAGTAGACACATAGGCTGTCTTATCAGTGAAAATATTTGTTGCTCACAATTTGACGTTCTTACAAAGCTATCCTTATCTTTTGGCAACATAAGTAGTTACGTTTAAGGACAAGGTGTGTGGTTTGAGAACGGTGGACTCAGCCCGAAACCGGTATCACTGCAGGAATAAACTGTGTAATGCAAGTGAGACGGACAAAATAAAAATTTCTCAAAATATCCAGAATACTACACAGCTGCGGACCAACCGTCCCGGCGCAACAAAGCGTCGAATCAGGAAGTATTAAATACGTCTTCCACTTAAGTCCGCGGTAAATTTCGAGGTTCAGTAAAAAATCGCAGATGTGGGAGATTATGCATTCTACACTACTGGCCATTAAAATTGCAACACCACGAAGATGATGTGCTACAGACGAGAAATTTAATCGACAGGAAGAAGATGCTATGATATGCAAATGATCAGCTTTTTAGAGCATTCACACAATGTTGTTGCCTGTGGCGACACCTACAACGTGCTGCCATGAGGAAAGCTTCCAACCGATTTCTCATACACAAACAGCAGTTGACCGGCGTTGCCTGGTGAAACGTTGTTGTGATGCCTCGTGTAGGGAGGAGAAATGCGTACCATCACGTTTCCGACTTTCATAAAGATCGGATTGTAGCCTATCGCGATTGCGGTTGATCGTATCGCGACTTTGCTGCTCGTGTTGGTCGAGATCCAATGACTGCTAGCAGAATATGGAATCGGTAGGTGCAGGAGGGTTATACGGAACGCCGTGCTGGATCCCAACAGCTTCGTATCACTAGCAGTCGAGATGACAGGCATCTTATCCGCATGGCTGTAACGGATCGTGCAGCCACGTCTTGACCCCTGAGTCAACACATGGGGACGTTTGCATGACGAAAACGATCTGCACGAACAGTTCGACGACGTTTGCAGCAGCACGGACTATCAGCTCGGAGACCATGGCTGCGGTTACCCTTGACGCTGCATCGCAGACAGGAGCGCCTGCGATGGTGTACTCAAGGACGAACCAGGGTGCACGAATGTGAAAACGTGATTTTTTCGGATGAATCCAGGTTCTGTTTACAGCATCATGATGGTCGCATCCGTGTTTGGCGACATCGCGGTGAACGCACATTGGAAGCGTGTATTCGTCATCGCCATACTGGCGTATCACCTGGCGTGATGGTATGTGGTGCCAGTGGTTACACGCCTCGGTCACCTCTTGATCGCATTGACGGCACTTTGAACAGTGGACGTTGCATCTGAGATGTGTTATGACCCGTGGCTCTACCCTTCATTCGATCCCTGCGAAACCCTACATTTCTGCAGGATAATGCACAACCTCATGTTGCAGGCCCAGCAGGGGCCTTTCTGGATACAGAAAATGTTCGACTGCTGCCCTGGCCAGCACATTCTCCAGATCTGTCACCAATTAAAAACGTCTGGGCAATGGTGGCCGAGCAACTGCCTAGTTACAATACGCCAGTCACTACTCTTTATGAACTGTGGTATCATGTTGAAGCTGCATGGGCAGCTGTAGCTGTCCATGCCATCCAAGCTCTGTTTGACTCAATGGCCGGGTGAATCAAGGCCGTTATTACGGCAGGAGGTGGTTGTTCTGGGTACTGATTTCTCAGGATCTATGCACCCAAATAGCGTGAAAATGTAATCACATGTCAGTGCTAGTGTGATATATTTGTCCAATGAATACCCGTTTATCATCTGCATTTCTTCTTGGTGTAGCATTTTTAATGGTGAGTTGTGTATTAGTCGTGGCTTCGTTTGCGGTACAGAGTAGCGTGGAGAGTTACATCAGACTAGTGTTCGGAGTGAAGACGGCGGCGTATTTACGATGCCTGGGCGCTGTGAGAACTCGAGAGAAACGGCGTGAGTTCGCTGCGGCCCAGGTGTGATGGAGACAGAGGGGAGCGGCTGTCGTCATTTGCGGCGTCCCCTTAGCCCGGCTACCCTCCCTGGGGCCACATGTGCGCGCGGGTCCCGTTTGCATGCTAATGCCGCGGTCGGCCGGATGGCTTCCGCGAACGAGCCGAGGCGTCGCTTGGAGCATCTCCGCCGATATCCCGCGCCACCACCGCCGCAGCCGCTGCCTCCACCTACCACCACCGACCACCCACACCTGCCACCTGCTACCTGCGCAGTTACGACGCATGGCCGGGGAGCGGCCAGAATCACTGAGCAGCCGGTCAAACTCGGCGCGCACAATGGCTCCATTCTCAGCCGAGCCACCGCCGCGCGTGCCCACTCAGCAGACGCACATTGCCTTGGCCCGCTTCACAGGGCCACTGTAGATATGGACGGCCAGAAGCTGTGAAAGCAGATAGCTCTTGGATGGTTGCCTAAATATAATTGATCAGGAAATAGAAAGAGTTATAGCAATCACCTTCCAGGCTAACACCATTCCATTCGTGGCAGAAATGGACATAGAGGAAAAAAGCTGAAAAATTTAATTGCAAATAAAAGAGTCAGAGTCAAAGAGTCAAATAAAAGAGTAAAACCGTTCGCTCAACTAAATATCCGTACCCACAGACCGGAAAGTTGTGCAGGTCACACCGATATTGAAGAAAGGTAGTATGAGTAATCCACTAAATTACAGGCCCATATCGTTAACGTCGATATGTAGCAGGATTTTTGAACATATATTGTGTTCGAACATTATGAATTACCTCGAAGAAAACGGTCTATTGACACACAGTCAACATATGTTTAGAAACCATCGTTCTTATGAAATACAAGTGGCTCTTTTTCGCATGAAGTGTAGAGTGCTATTGACAAGGGATTTCTGCTCGATTTCGTATTTCTGGATTTCCGGAAGACTTTTGACACTGTAACACACAAGCGGCTCGTATTGAAATTGCGTCCTTTGGAATATCGTCTCAGTTATGTGGCTGTATTTGTGATTTCCTGTCAGAGAGGTCACAGTTCGTAGTAACTGACGGAAAGTCATCGAGTAAAACAGAAGTGATTTCTCGTGATCCCCAAGGTAGTGTTATAGGCCTTTTGCTGTTCCTTATCTATATGAACGATTTGGGAGACAATCTGAGTAGCCGTCTTAGGTTGTTTACAGATGACGCTGTCGTTTATCGACTAATAAAGTGATCAGAAGATCAAAACACACTGCAAAATGATTTAGAAAAGAATACTCTTTTAGAATACTGCTGCGCGGTGTGGGATCCTTACCAGATAGGACTGACGGAGTACATCGAAAAAGTTCAAAGAAAGGAAGCTCGTTTTGTATTATCGCGAAATATGAGATGGGGTGCCACTGAAATGATACAGGATTTGGGCTTGAAATCATTAAAAGAAAGGCATTTTTCGTTGCGACGGAATCTTCTCACGAATTCCGATCACCAACTTCCTCTTCCGAATGCGAAAATATTTTGTTGACACCGACCTACATAGGGAGGAACGATCACCACGATAAAATAAGGGAAATCAGAGCTCGTACGGAAAGATATAGGTGTTCATTTTTTTAGCGTGCTATACGATATTGGAATAATAGAGAAATGTGAAGGTGGTTTGATGAACCATCTGCTAGGCACTTAAATGTGATTTGCAGAGTATCCATGTAGATGTAGATGTAGAGTTAATGTAAGAAGGGATACTCCGCTTAAGCTGTTCAAAGCGATGTCAGTGTGTGACGGAACACTCTTACTGTTACATTTATGTACTGTATTGTTGAAATCTGGAATGATTCATTAATGACAGGGAAAGATATGAAACAACCATTGTAAAATGTTAGTTGTGTTGAAACTTCCTGGCAGATTAAAACTGTGTGCCCGACCGAGACTCGCACTCGGGACCTTTGCCTTTCGCTGGCAAGTGCTCTACCAACTGAGCTACCGAAGCTCGACTCACGCCCGGTACTCACAGCTTTACTTCTGCCAGTACCTTGTCTCCTACCTTCCAAACTTTACAGAAGCTCTCCTGCGAAACTTGCAGAACTAGCACTCCTGAAAGAAAGGATATTGCGGAGACATGGCTTAGCCACAGCCTGGGGGATGTTTCCAGAATGAGATTTTCACTCTGCAGCGGGGTGTGCGCTGATGTGAAACTTCCTGGCAGATTAAAACTGTGTGCCGGACCGAGACTCGAACTCGGGACCTTTGCCTTTCGCGGGCAAGTGCTCTACCAACTGAGCTACCGAAGCACGACTCACGCCCGGTACTCACAGCTTTACTTCTGCCAGTACCTCGTCTCCTACCTTCCAAACTTTACAGAAGCTCTCCTGCGAAAGCTTCTGTAAAGCTTCTGTAAAGTTTGGAAGGTAGGAGACGAGGTACTGGCAGAAGTAAAGCTGTGAGTACCGGGCGTGAGTCGTGCTTCGGTAGCTCAGTTGGTAGAGCACTTGCCCGCGAAAGGCAAAGGTCCCGAGTTCGAGTCTCGGTCGGGCACACAGTTTTAATCTGCCAGGAAGTTTCATATCAGCGCACAATCCGCTGCAGAGTGAAAATCTCATTCTGTGTTAGTTGTGTTGCTTGTGAGGTTTGTATAGGGCACTAAAACTGGTAAAATTTTCAAATTCTCAGAGAGAAGCTAACTCTCTACCTGAGGGCAATATCCACAAGGGGCTGCCGCAATGAAAACATTTCGCCACCGAGACTGGGTCAGGGCAAAAAACAACATCGGCGTTTCTGGCGAGCCAGGCAGCAGACTTCAGGAGAATGTAGTGGCCCAGACTACCCAAAGGGGGTCACGTCACCTACGTTATGTGCCAAAAACGTCTAGGGCGAATGCAACAAACGGTACCAAAGGCTTCTACGAACCAGTTCTACACTGAAGAGGCAAAGAAACTGTAACACCTGCCTAATATGGCGTAGGGCCTCCGCGAGCTCTCAGGACAGCTGCAACACGACGTGGCATGGACTCGACTAACGTCTGAAGTGGACCTGAAGGGAACTAACACTATGAATCCTGCAGGGCTGTCCATAAATCCGTAGGATTATGAGAGGGCGGTGATCTCTTCTGAATATCACGTTGCAAACCATCCCCGATATCATCCATAACGTTCATGTCTGGGGAGTTTCGTGGCCAGCGGAAGTGTTTAAACTCAGAACAGCGTTTCTGGAGCCACACTGCAGCAATTCCGGACGTTTGGGACGTCGCATGTCCTGCTACGAGGTGCATTCAAGTTCTGAGGCCTCTGATTTTTTTTCTCCGGACTGGAAAGAGATGGAAACATGCGCATTGTTTTAAAATGAGGCCGCGTTCATTGTCACTACGTCCCAGAGATGGCAGCACCGTACGGCAGATGGAATTTTACCGCCAGCGGCGAGAATGAGAACTGTTTTAAATACTTAAAATGGCGACGTTTTCCTTACTTGAACAGCGTTCAATCATTCGTTTTCTGAATATGCGTGGTGTGAAACCAATTGAAATTCATCGACAATTGAAGGAGACATGTGGTGATGGAGTTATGGATGTGTAGAAAGTGCGTTCGTGGGTGCGACAGTTTAATGAAGGCAGAACATCGTGTGACAACAAACCGAAACAACTTCGGGCTCGCACAAGCCGGTCTGACGACATGATCGAGAAAGTGGAGAGAATTGTTTTGGGGGATTACCGAATGACTGTTGAACAGATCGCCTCCAGAGTTGGCATTTCTGTGGGTTCTGGGCACACAATCCTGCATGACGACCTGAAAATGCGAAAAGTGTCATCCAGGTGGGTGCCACGAATGCTGGCGGACGACCACACGGCTGCTCGTGTGGCATGTTGCCAAGCAATGTTGACGCGCAACGACAGCATGAATGGGACTTTCTTTTCGTCGGTTGTCACAATGGATGAGACGTGGATGCCATTTTTCAATCCAGAAACAAAGCGCCAGTCAGCTCAATGGAAGCACACAGATTCACCGCCACCAAAAAAATTTCGGGTAACCGCCAGTGCTGAAAAAATGATGGTGTCAATGTTCTGGGACAGCGAGGGCGTAATCCTTACCCATTGCATTCCAAAGGGCACCACGGTAACAGGTGCATCCTACGAAAACGTTTTGAAGAACAAATTCCTTCCTGCACTGCAACAAAAACGTCCGGGAAGGGCTGCGCGTGTGCTGTTTCACCAAGACAACGCACCCGCACATCGAGCTAACGTTACGCAACAGTTTCTTCGTGATAACAACTTTGAAGTGATTCCTCATGCTCCCTACTCACCTGACCTGGCTCCTAGTGACTTTTGGCTTTTTCCAACAATGAAAAACACTCTCCGTGGCCGCACATTCACCAGCAGTGCTGCTATTGCCTCAGCGATTTTCCAGTGGACAAAACAGACTGCTAAAGAAGCCTTCGCCGCTGCCATGGAATCATAGCGTCAGCGTTGTGAAAAATGTGTTCGTCTGCAGGGCGATTACGTCGAGAAGTAACGCCAGTTTCATCGATTTCGGGTGAGTAGTTAATTAGAAAAGAAATCGGTGGCCTTAGAACTTGAATGCACCTCGTAGAATTGCCCAAGTTCGTCGGAATGCCCAGTGGACAGGAATGGATGCAGGAGATCAGACAGGATGTTTACGTACATGTCATCGGTTACAGTCGTATCTAGGTGTATCAAGGGTCCCATATCACTCCAGCTGCACACGCCACACACCATTACAGAGCCTCCAGCAGATTGAACAGTCCCCTGATCACATTCAGACTCCATGGATTCATGAGGATGTGCCCATACCCGTACACGTCCATCATCTCAATACAATTTGAGACGGGACTCTTCCTACCACGCAACATGATGCCAGCTATCAACAGTCCAACATCGGTGTCGACGGGCCGAGGTGAGGCGTAAAGCTTTGTATCGTACAGTCATCAAGGGTACACGAGTGGGCCTTTGGCTCCGAAAGCCAATATCGATGTTGTTTCGCTGACAATTGTTGATAGCGCAGCATTGAAATCTGCAGTAATTTGCGAAAAGGTTGCGCATCTGTCACTTTGAATCATTCTCTTCAGCCCTCGTTGGTCCCGTTCTCGCAGGATCTTTTCCCGGCCGCAGCGACGTCGGAGATTTGATATTTTATCGGACTCCTGATATTCACGGAATACTCATGAAATGGTCGTACGGGAAAATCCACACTTCATAGCTACCTCGGAGATGCTCTGTCCCACCGCTCGTTTGCCGACTATAACACCTCGTTCAAACTCACTTAAATCTTGATAGCCTGCCATTGTAGCAGCAGTAACCAATCTAACAACTGTGCCAGACTCTTGTTTTGTCATATAGGCCAACAGCACCACTGTATTCCACCTGTCTACATACCTCTGTATTTGAATACGCATACCTATACCAGTTTCTTTGGCGCTTCAGCGTATATCATAATAAATTCACTACGCAAGCATGGCAAAAGGAAAACCGCTGATACATTCGTAATAGCAAGCGCTATGCGGTCGTGACCAATAACGTCGCTTAAACTTTAGCCACTACTTCTCTCCATAAATATAACAGCAGTTTAACTCAAAAGGCAGTTAATCAGACGGATCGATGGCATACATGAAGTTCGCATTCGATTCTCTGATTCCAGCGTAATGGCGTCTAGCACAAGACTGTTGTAGGTTTCCTGCATGCTACGGACTACAAAAATTCAAATGGTTCAAATGGCTCTGAGCACTATGCGACTTAACTTCTAAGGTCATCAGTCGCCTAGAACTTAGAACTAATTAAACCTAACTAACCTAAGGACATCACACACATCTATGCCCGAGGCAGGATTCGAACCTGCGACCGTAGCGGTCACGCGTTTCCAGACTGAAGCGCCATTAACCGCACGGCGACACCGGCCGGCGCTACGGACTACAACAGCCGCTACTGGGAGATATTGGCTACCTCGCCGTAATCACCAGTCGCAGAGTTCAACACCACAGTCAGCCTCTCCCGGAGACGGGAGTACCAGGAGGGCTTTCTGTGCAAGGATACAAGCATTCCTGACATTCCGGCAATCTGAATAGGGCCTACCTGGACGGCAGGCCAATATCGTCAACTTCACGGCTACACGAATGCCGTCATCGCGGTACGATGGATGACGAAGAAGGGTGGTTAGCGCTAGGGGACAGAGCACCTATCAAGTCGGCGTGTGAGAGTCCAACCGACATATCCGCCGCCTTCACTGACTGCCGCGGCGTCGCTATACAGTCGTACCCGCCAGTGCAGCAGCTGTATGGAACGAAGGCCAGCTGCCTTGAGGGGGCTGAAGGCCGTTTACGGCGCGATTCCTCAGCGGGCATTGGCATACGATGACAACCGCGAGTCAAGACGTTACCTGTGGTTTTGCGGAAATAGACAACTAATTTTGAATTATCTTTCACTGCGCCTACCGGCGACTACAGGTCACTACCGTCTTTCCAAGATAGGTTGGCAAGGAGCGAACTGTGAGAGCGCCTTCGGACACAGAAGCAACTCTACTTACGCCCACCCAATGGTGACCTCTTGCAGTTGGATTAGAACTGCACATTTATTTTACTTTTCTACTGCGTAGTGCAGGAGCACGACGTGGCATGGACTCAACGAGTCGTTGGAATACCACTGCAGTAAGACTGAGTATTGCCGCCTCTATAGCCATCAGAAATTGCGAAAGTGTTGTACGTGCAGGATGTTGTGCACGAACTGACCTCTCAATTATGCCCCATAAACATTGTATGGGATTCATATCGGACGATCTGGATGGCCACATCATTAACTCAAACTGTCCAGAAGGTTCTTCATCCCAGTCACGAACAACTATGGCCCGGTGACATGCCGTATTGTCATCTTTAAAAAATCCATCGTTGTTTCGGAACATGAAGTCCCTGTATGGCTGCAAATGGTCTCTAAGTAGTCGAACATCACCATTTCCAGTCAATGACCAAAGGACCCAGTCCACGTAAACACAGCCCACACAAATATGAAGCCACCTTCCGCTTGCACAGTGTCTTGTTGACTACTTGGTTCAGTGGCTTCGTGGAGTCTGCGCCACACTCGAACCCTGCGCTCTTCATGGTGAGAGGTAAGGCCTGAAATTTGGTATTCTCCGTACACTCGACACTATGCATCTCGAAATAATGAATTCCGTAACGGTTTCCGAATTGGAACGTCCCATGCGTTTAGCTCCAGTTGCTATATCGCGTTCGAAGTCTCTTTAATTCCCGTCGTGCGACCGTAATCACGTCGGAAAACTTTTCATATGAATCAACTGAGTATAAATGAGAATTCCACCAATGCACTGCCCTTGTGTACGCTGACTACCGCCATCCGTACATGTGCATATCACTGTCCCGCAAGTTTTGTACCTTACTGCATAAGCAAAATTTTTTTTATTAAAGTGAGTTTTATATCAAAAGAGCTGGAAGTGATAAATCCGACTATCTTACAATGTACTTGAGAAAAAGAGGAATTATTCATAACTCACACTCTGTTGGCGTCTTACAGGTAGACCTGTCCTTAGGCCATCTTGAAAGTTACCTCTTACACTTTCAATCTTCAATATTTAAATTTCTCTTTCACTGTTCGTTGTTTTCCTGTATTAATTACTGCAGAGATGCAATTATGTATATACTTCATCGATTGCCAACAACGTAAGTTCTCTTTCGGCCAGTCTTTGAGGTTTTGAGGACGTTTTCTTCGAGTTCTAGCTGACCAATAAGGTCACGGCTTTCATTGTGGGGAATTTTGGGTCGAGAGTGCTTGGAGTAGCAATTAAGACATTTTCCGAAAGAAGGATCCATACGTCTATGTACCCTTTTTCGGGAAATCGTTTAAAATTAATTAGTGGGTTGCACAGAACATTCTGCCCAACGCCAGAGGTCATGACGGCATTTCGTTGATGCACGCGCAAGCAGCACTCCTCATTCAGGTTAATGTACCGAGCACTTACGTGCAGGTCAGCTCCAAGAATCTTGTTGCCAAGGGAACTGAGTTTAAAATGCAAAAGTATTTTGTTTTGAAATACAAAGCAGATGATTACGTAGTAGCATCACTAACAAAAGTCCGCATACTTCGAATTTGGAA
Source organism: Schistocerca cancellata (assembly GCF_023864275.1). NCBI lineage: Eukaryota > Metazoa > Arthropoda > Insecta > Orthoptera > Acrididae > Schistocerca > Schistocerca cancellata. The sequence goes on from NC_064626.1 coordinate 1,157,432,718, forward strand.
ACACAAATACAGTCATGGAGTATTGAAAAACCTCAGACTATGAACAGTGACATTTAATCCAGTGAAGTCAGAAGAAGAAAATGATGTCAGGGATTTAATTAAGTACATGGATGACGAAAGTAGTTCGTGAGTATATGTTTGAAGATAGTCTCCAAAAACCAGACATTGTTTAGCAAATAAAATCTGTCCATCATAATATGTGGAGCACTGGACCAAAACAGGTATTTTATTTGTATAGTTGCATTTTGTTGTCAATTTACTTCCTGTTATTTCATTCTTGTACCCTTCTATGGGCTCCTCGGTCGTAGGTGTTATTAAGAATAATATTACTGTTATGTTTCAATGTGTTCTGTGAGTGGAAATAACATTCAATGTAAGAAATGTTTACTCATTATAACATACTTTTACCGTGTCCACACGGTAACTGAGACTTTATTTTCTTTCCTTATTCATAGTTTAATAAATTCAGTTATCATCTGACACGTAAAACATAATGTCGTGCAATTCACTTGTGTTGTGGCAACGATAAACGTAATAACTGGGGCCAAAATTTATCTTTGATTTGGTTATTAATTTCTTCCTTTAATAAAACTACAGAATCACTGAAAATCTCAACGCTCTTATTTACTGTTATTTTCAAAATAGCAACGGCTCATTGTTTACTTGGAAACAATTCGTTCGGTTTAATTCTCTGACCACGTAATATTGACATTAACTCTGTGAAAAGACGATCGGACTTCGGAACAAAGAAAATTGATTGCAGATTCTGTTTCAATGAATAACTGAACAATAATGTTGCGGAACTTGGCAACTGAAGTTAATTCCTGCACGAAAAGTAAAGCTTCCGTATTTAAATATTCCACCGTTTTCTCTGTTATGAACTTTTCTCTTTAATAAAATTAAAAGGTACTTACAAAGGAAGTAATCTGGACGTAGTTAACTCTTTCACTTCAGTTATCTCAAACGCTGACATACATGATAATGTGCGACAACTCTCATGAATTAGCAGTCTCGAAAACAAAGAAAAATCTACTGCTAGACAGTATAATACATTGTACATGAGGATCTTTGTCCTCATTGTTTCCATGAAAATGGTATTAGCACAATGTTTATAACGATCACTGGTCTTGCGACGACGACAAATGTTGTATCCATTAATTATTATTTCATTTCGTACTTACATGAGGCTTCATTAGAACATTAAAGCTTTGAATAAGAAATTAATTTTGGGCGTAACACTATACACTGACACTGATTTGTGGGAAGGGAGTCTTAAATGTTTATCAGAAATATTATTTTATGAATTAAACACATAGATTGAAATATCTAGTTTTATTGAAAGATTTACGTAATAGACGTACACATCCTGTTAAAATATGTTTTTGTATTAGATTCAGGTTATTATTCAAATAAATTAAAAGTAAGTATTTAAACTGTTACTTTCGGCAGAAGTTTCAACTGTTTTAGAGTCTGATGGTGCGGATTGCTGTTCACTGTAAGGCCTAGTATACACGACGACACTAGGTTGCAGGCAACTGCGCTACCGGCCACTGCGCATGCGCGCCACGCGTTTGCTCAACTCGATGATGAAACTTAACACTTTCGTCGTGTTCCAACTTTGGCGACACTAGTTGCATGAGTTTTGAGGTTACGTGTGTTCGTAGAGTGTAGACAAACTGAAATATGAAGTGGGGAACGGAAAATAATGATCGGTTTTTGAATATCTATGCTTTGCATAAGTGTTTGTGGGATGCTGATTACAAAAATAAGCAACATATTACTGCTCCAGAGACCTTCATGTGCGATCATAACATAGATTATTTGACAATATCCGAGCTTCAGGGCAAAATTTGTTGAGTTAGGACCACATATAAAACAGAATAAAGAAAAATACAAGCAAGTGTAATTCTAGCTGTGGCAATGCTCTCGTCTACAAGACTAAAATATCATCGTTCGAGTTGGCAGACTCTTTGTTAAGTAATATTGTTGACAAGAGGGAAGGCTATACAAATTCAGGAAGCTGCATTCTTTAATCAATATTCATCTATTCAAAACGTCGCAGCAGTGCTCCCCATTCACATATGTTAGAATTTTGAAATATTGCCACTGTACAGATCTATCTTCTAGACAGTAACTTGCAAACCATTCTCTTCTTCATGCGGCCTGCTTCGAATAATTACTGCTGTTAATGTTGATAATTATTGTTGTTAATGTTAATAATTAATGGTGTTAATGAAAAAGCGTCATCATCAACTAAAACCATATCTCATAGCATGCCGAGTGTTCTCGATTCTAATGCACGCAATATGATATGTAATTTAAGTTCTGGCGACAGTGCTTCTTGCATTACATTACCTATATTCCTTATCACATAATTAATTCTACTTAGAAGAAACGTGAACAGTTCTGGTGACATTCTAAGATAATTAAAAAAACTTCATGGGTCTTCCGTTATAAATTGTTTCAGCAAGGTTGCTGAGCCACGGAGCTGACGTGTTTCCTTCATCCAGTCACGAGTCGAAACACATTTCTTTCTTTTTTTCTTATGCAGTGATTCCACGCAACAAACTTTAACTCCATCACAACTCGTGCCACGTGCAGCTACCAAAACATTCATTTCAGACACGACTCAGGGACCCACAAAACGACGAAACTAAAGTGTATACTGGTGTCGCCGTGTCTACAGTCAAATATGAAACCACTTGCGTGCAACTCATTCCACGCAACGAGTGGCGCAACCCAATGTCGTCGTGTAAACTAGGCTTAAGGTGCGGGGTTAAGATGCAGCTCCACTGTGCAATACGATCTTTTTTAATCATCCACAGTGAACTTGCCCATGCATAGTTATTTTCTCAGTTCGCATTCGAAAGTAAATGGAACTATCACGATTTGGACGCATGTCTGGCATATGGAAACACCGCCTTAGTGAGAAGAATATATTTCTCAGTCAGGTACGGAATCTATTTGTTATTAATTCATCCGAATGGTAAAAACTTTATCTCATCACTCTTCCTATCAGCGAACATTTGTTAAAAACTTGTGACTCGTAATGATCTTTCTTTTAATCGTCTTTTGCTTATAAAATCTCCGTGCCACGCGTCTTCTTGAGCTATTGTGGTTTAACCCTTTGACTGCTACAGCCGCGCTCGCTGCATTCTGTAGTGAGAGCGGCTTTTGCTGTCGCCTTGTGCTACCTAGAGTGAAACACTGAAGTTACATCTGCTACTTGTGTTCTGCTTTAGCCCCACGCTCCGGCTTGCCTGTGCTGAACATTCCTAGACTACTGGGCGTGACGACTTTGTCTGCCACTCTGGATTTCGGCAAACCCTATACAAATCAAATACTGTTATTCTGACAATTTTAGTTTTTCACTTTTTCACTCTAAAGCATCTCTAGAAGTGAATGACAGCATAGACAAGGCACACGGACGTGCCAGTTTTGTTTCACGACTCAGAATTAGATCGTTCCTTGAGTATTTCGTAGGACTTCAGTACCGAATGACAAAAGCGACGTGTTGTTTGGGAATCGCCTTATTAACTTACAAGGAACCCCTTGTGTGCGAGGTCACTGTATCAATCTTTAGTAAGGTTCATTTGAAAGTGCTGTGTTAACAGTTATGACAGGAAAAATATTAGCTGCTAATGATTGACCATGTGCTCAGGAGGATGACAGAAAACCGGGAGGTGAAGATATCAACACCTATAGGATGTACATATTACATTTCACATAGTGGGCATCGCCAACATTCAAGAAATGTTCGCAACAAACCATTAACATGCACCGTGAACACACGCCACAGTGACCACAAAGATTCTCACCATAAACATCAAAGGTGAATTCTGTAGGAGTTACAAACAATGCATACAGAATCATAACGGTTAACAGAGTGATGATAACTGATGGAATGTGGTGGCGTGCAACCGAATAGAAATAGTCTGTCGTGGAGATTATCGTGAAACCGGCTATAGATTACGGCGTAGCTGCAGATAGTGTGATAATGCACTGACGAGCCAAAGAAACTGGTACACCTGTCTAATATAGTGTAGGGCCCCTGCGGGCAGCAACACGACGTGTCATGGACCCGACTAATGTCTGAAGTAGCGCTGGAGGGAACTGACACCAGGGTTGTCCATAAATCCGTAGGTGTGCGTGGATATGATCTCTTCTGAACAGCACGTTGCAAGGCATCCCAGATACTCTTAATAATGTTCATGTCTGGTGAGTTTGGTGGCCAGTGGAAGTGTTTAAATTCAGAAGAGGGCTCCTCGAGTCACTTTGTAGCAAGTCTGGACGTGTGGGGCACGGAATTGTCCTGCTGGAATTGCCCAAGTCCGTTGGAATACACAATGGGCATGAACAGATGCAGGTGATAAGACTTGATGCTTACTTCCGTGTCACCTTTCTGAGTCGTATCTACACGTATCAAGTGTCCCATATCACTCCAATTGCACACGCCCCACACCATTACAAAGCCTCCAACAGTTTGAACAGTCCCCTGCTGACATGATGCAGGGTCAATGGATTCATGAGGTTGTCTCCACATCCATACACGTCCATCCACTCGATTCAATTTGAAACAAGAATCGTCCGACCAGGAACATGTTTCCTGTCATCAAAAATCCAATGCCATTGTTGACGGGTCGGGGAGTGGAATGTCGGAAACTTCAAAGTAGTAGGGAAGCTAGAAAATCTGAAAAGGGAAATGCACAGGCTCATTCTAGATATAGTAGGGGTCAGTGAAGTGAAACGGAAAGATGAGTATATGGTAACATCGATAGCAGCAGGAAAAGGTGTAACGGGAGTAGGATTCTTTATGAACAGAATGGTAGAGCAGAGAGTGTGATACAGTGAACAGATCAGTGATAGGGTTGTTCTTGTCAGAATCGACAGCAAAGCTACACCGACAACGAAAGTTCAGATATACATACTTACGTCGCAAGCTGAAGATAAAGAGATAGAGAAAGTGTGTGCGGATATTGAAAGGGTAATACAGTACATAATGGGAGATGAAAAGTTAATAGTCATGGGGAATGGAATGCAGTTGTAGAGGAAGGAGCAAAATAGAAGGTTACAGCAGAATATAGGCTTGGGACAAGGAATGAGAGAGAAGAAAGACTAATTGAGTTCTGTCATAAGTTTCCGCTGGTAATAACGAATACTCTGTTCAAGAATCACAAGAGGAGGAAGTATACTTGGAAAAGACCAGGTGATGCGGAAGGTTAGATTACATCATGGTCGGACAGAGGTTCCGAAATCAAATACTGGACTGTAAGGCGCATCCAGGAGCAGATATAGACACAGATCGTACTGTAGTAGTGATGAGGAGTAGGCTGAAGTTAAAGAGATTAGTCAGAAAAAAGCAATACACAAAGAATTGGGATACAGAAACACTAAGGAATCACAAGCTTTAAGTTCTCTAAGGCTATAGATACAGCAATAAGGAATAGCTCAGTTGGCAATACAGCTGAAGAGGAATGGACATCTCTTAAACGGGCCATTACACAAGTTGGGAAAGAATACATAGGTATAAAGAAGGTAACTGCGAAGAAACCATGGGTAACAGAAGAAACACTTCAATTGATCGATGAAAGAAGGAAGAACAAAAAAAAATTCAGGGAAATTCAGGTATATGGAAATAAAAATCGCTGAGGAAGGAAATAAGTAGGAAGTGCAGGGTAGCTAATACGAAATGGCTCCAGGAAAATGTGAAGAAATTGAAAAACGTATGATAGGCGGAAGGAATGGCTCAGCATACAGGAAAGTCAAAACAACCTTCGATGACAAAAAGCAAGGGTGGTGACATTGAGAGTGCAACTGGAATCCCACTGCTAAATGCAGAAGAGAGAGCAGATAGGTGGAAAGAGTACTTTGAAAGCCTCTATGAGCAGGAAGATTGTCTGATTTGACACAAGAAGCAACAGTGTCGATTTAGAAGGTATAGGGGATCCAGTACTAGAATCAGATTTTAACAGAGCTTTGGAGGACTAAAGGACAAATAAGGCAGAAGGGATAAACATCAGAGTTCCTAAAATCATTGGGGGAAACGGCAACAAAACGAATATTCACGGGATAGATAAGGATGGTTAAAGGTCAAAGGAATATTTATTGTCTATAATACACTCCTGGAAATTGAAATAAGAACACCGTGAATTCATTGTCCCAGGAAGGGGAAACTTTATTGACACATTCCTGGGGTCAGATACATCACATGATCACACTGACAGAACCACAGGCACATAGACACAGGCAACAGAGCATGCACAATGTCGGCACTAGTACAGTGTATATCCACCTTTCGCAGCAATGCAGGCTGCTATTCTCCCATGGAGACGATCGTAGAGATGCTGGATGTAGTCCTGTGGAACGGCTTGCCATGCCATTTCCACCTGGCGCCTCAGTTGGACCAGCGTTCGTGCTGGACGCGCAGACCGCGTGAGACGACGCTTCATCCAGTCCCAAACATGCTCAATGGGGGACAGATCCGGAGATCTTGCTGGCCAGGGTAGTTGACTTACACCTTCTAGAGCACGTTGGGTGGCACGGGATACATGCGGACGTGCATTGTCCTGTTGGAACAGCAAGTTCCCTTGCCGGTCTAGGAATGGTAGAACGATGGGTTCGATGACGGTTTGGATGTACCGTGCACTATTCAGTGTCCCCTCGACGATCACCAGTGGTGTACGGCCAGTGTAGGAGATCGCTCCCCACACCATGATGCCGGGTGTTGGCCCTGTGTGCCTCGGTCGTATGCAGTCCTGATTGTGGCGCTCACCTGCACGGCGCCAAACACGCATACGACCATCATTGGCACCAAGGCAGAAGCGACTCTCATCGCTGAAGACGACACGTCTCCATTCGTCCCTCCATTCACGCCTGTCGCGACACCACTGGAGGCGGGCTGCACGATGTTGGGGCGTGAGCGGAAGACGGCCTAACGGTGTGCGGGACCGTAGCCCAGCTTCATGGAGACGGTTGCGAATGGTCCTCGCCGATACCCCAGGAGCAACAGTGTCCCTAATTTGCTGGGAAGTGGCGGTGCGGTCCCCTACGGCACTGCGTAGGATCCTACGGTCTTGGCGTGCATCCGTGCGTCGCTGCGGTCCGGTCCCAGGTCGATGGGCACGTGCACCTTGCGCCGACCACTGGCGACAACATCGATGTACTGTGGAGACCTCACGCCCCACGTGTTGAGCAATTCGGCGGTACGTCCACCCGGCCTCTCGCATGCCCACTATACGCCCTCGCTCAAAGTCCGTCAACTGCACATACGGTTCACGTCCACGCTGTCGCGGCATGCTACCAGTGTTAAAGACTGCGATGGAGCTCCGTATGCCACGGCAAAGTGGCTGACACTGACGGCGGCGGTGCACAAATGCTGCGCAGCTAGCGCCATTCGACGGCCAACACCGCGGTTCCTGGTGTGTCCGCTGTGCCGTGCGTGTGATCATTGCTTGTACAGCCCTCTCGCAGTGTTCGGAGCAAGTATGGTGGGTCTGACACACCGGTGTCAATGTGTTCTTTTTTCCATTTCCAGGAGTGTACAACATAGAGTCTCCAGTGATCTTTATTTTACAATTGCCATTGCCAACTTTAGCCCATATAAACAAGTACTCGTCGGCATTCAATTTCTTCTTTCTTCTGGTAGAGATAATAAATGGCATAGAAGGAACAAGTGTACCATATGGTACTTTAGCCAACAGTCCTGTAGTCTCTGCTATACTCCATGTCTTCCAAGCCAAAATATTTGCATCTGGGAAGGCTTCAAGGCCACCATAGTCACAGTGATATCCCCATACAACAGCCAAGGTCAGCCATGTACTACCTCCAAACAGAGCCTGTACATCACATGTGAATTGCAGTCTGAGGCCTCGAAAAACATTCGGGCCTCCAATTAGCTGTTGCTTATTAAACTGCCCAGCCAAATCAATGTCTAGTGCCTTCAGTGAACGATACACTGGAACGCTGTGCCGCAAGCGACGTCGCCAAGCACGTCGCCGAGGCATTTCTGTGGCACGTAAAATGTATGAGTCTGGCGACATACCACTGACTTTCGGAAAAGCATCATCCACACAATTCCGAAGACAGCAAGAGCTGACAAGTGCGAGAATTATCGCACAATCAGCTTAACAGCTCATGCATCGAAGCTGCTTACAAGAATAATATACAGAAGAATGGAAAAGAAAATTGAGAATGCGCTAGGTGACGATCAGTTTGGCTTTAGGAAAAGTAAAGGGACGAGAGAGGCAATTCTGACGTTACGACTAATAATGGAAGCAAGGATAAAGAAAAATCAAGACACGTTCATAGGATTTGTCGACCTGGAAAAACCGTTCGACAATGTAAAATGGTGCAAGATGTTCGAAATTCAGAAAAAAGTAGGGGCAATATATACGGAGAGACAGGTCATATACAATATGTACAATAGCCAAGAGCGAATAATAACAGTGGACGACCAAGAACAAAGCGCTCGTATTAGAAAGGATGTAAGACAAGGATGTAGCCTTTAGTAACTACTGTTCAATCTGTACATCGAGGACGCAATCATGGAAATAAAAGAAAGGTTCAAGAGGGAAATTAAAAAGTTGAAAGGATATCAATGATAAGATTCGCTGATGACGTTTCTATCCTGAGTTAAAGTCAAGAAGAATTACATGATCTGATGAATGGAATGAACAGTCTAATGAGTACAGAGTATGGATTGAAAGTAAATCGCAGAAAGACGAAGGTAATGAGAAGTAGTAGAAATGATAACAGCGAGGAACCTAACATCAGGATTGATGGTCACGAAGTAGCTGAAGTTTAGGAATTCTGCTACTTAGGCAGTAAAGTACCCAATGACGGACGGAGCAAGGAGGACTTCAAAAGCAGACTAGGTATGCCAAAAAAGGCATTCCTGGCCAAGAGAAGTCTACTAATATCAAACATCGGCCTTAATTTGAGGAGGAAATTTCTAAGAATGTACGTCTGGAGTACAGCATCGTATGATAGTGAAACATGGACTGTGGGAAAACCGGAACCGAAGATGGTTCAAATGGCTCTGATCACTATGGGACTTAACTTCTGAGGTCATTAGTCCCCTATAACTTAGAACTACTTAAACCTAACTAACCTAAGGACATCACACACATCCATGCCCGAGACAAAATTCGAACCTGCGACCTTAGCGGTCGCGCGGTACCGGACTGTAGCGGGTACAAACACTCGGCCACTCCGACCGGCGAACAGAAGAGAATCGCAGCATTTGAGCTGTGGTATCACAGACGAATGTTGAAAATTAGGCGGACTGATAATGTAAGGAATGAGGAGGTTTTACGAAGAATCGGAGAGGACAGGGATGTGTGGAAAACACTGATAAGGAGAAGGGTCAGGATGACAGGACATCCGTTAAGAAATGAGGGAATGACTTCCATGGCACTAGAGAGTGCTGTAGAGGGCAGAAACTGTAGAGGAAGACAGAGATTGGAATACATGGAATACATCCAGTAAGTAATTGAGGACGTAGTTTGCAAGTGCTACTCTGAGATGGAGAGGTTAGCAGAGGAGAGGATTGCGTGGTGGGCCGCATCAAACCTGTCAGACGTCTGATGACCAAAAGAAAAAAAAAGTTTTCTGGTCAGGACTCCATCTCATTACAGTGATGTTATTGTCATATAACTTCTCCGCCTCAAGCCGTGCATTATAAACAGGTGCTCGATGTGTTGAAAGATGCAATCGCCATCCCCGAATTACTCTTGAGCAGTGGGAAGCTAGAATGTGGTTAAAACACCAACGTGGGCCTGTACTGTGATAGTGCCACGCAAAACAAGGAGGTGCAACCTCCTTCCATGAAAAACACGACCGCACCATAACACCACCGCCTCCCAATTTTACTGTTGGCACTACACACGCTGGCAGATGAAGTTCACCGGGCATTCGCCATACCGGGTCGCCACATTGTGTACCGTTATCTGTCACTCCACACGAAGTTTGTCCACTGTTCAGTCGTCCAATGTTTACGATGCTTACACCAAGTGAGGCTTCGTTTTGCATTTACCGGCGTGACGTGTGGCTTATGAGCAACCGCTCGGCCATGAAATCCAAGTTTTCTCACCCTCCGCCTAACTGTCATAGTACTTGCAGTGGATCCTGATGCAGTTTTGAATTCCTGTGTGATGATCTGGATAGATTTCTGCCTCAAACTTCCTGGCAGATTAAAACTGTGTGCAGGATCTAGACTCGAGCTCGGTACCTTTGCCTTTCGCGAGCAAGTGCTCTACCAACCGAGCTACCCAAGCACGACTCACGCTCCGTCCTCACAGCTTTACTTCTGCCAGTACCTCGTCTCCTACCTTCCAAACTTTACAGAAGCTCTCCTGCGAACCTTGCAGAACTAGCACGCCGGTCCGGCACACAGTTTTAATCTGCCAGGAAGTTTCTTATCAGCGCACACTCCGCTGCAGAGTGAAAATCTCATTCTAGATTTCTGCCTTATACACATTACGATCCTCTTCAACTGTCGGCAGTCTCTGTCAGTCAACAGACAATGTCGGCCTGTACGCTTTTGTGCTGTACGTGTCCCTTCACGTTTACACTTCACTATCACGTCGGGAACAGTGGACCTAGGGATGTTTAGGAGTGCGGAAATCTCGCGTACAGAAGTATGACAAAAAGAACACCCAATCACCTGACCACGTTTGAAGTCCATGAGTTCCGCGGTGTGCCCCATTCTGGTCTCTCACGATGTCTAATGACTACTGAGGTCACTGATATGTATTACCTGGCAGTAGGTGGCAACACAATGCACCTAATATGAAAAATGTATGTTTTTTGGGGTGTCCGGCTGCTTTTGATCACATAGAATATGATATGCACCCAAAATATTCCTTTGTTTCGTTTTTTTCGAACCCTTCATGTTTCCATTTTATTGAGGTGTCAGAAACAGATTGCATTTTTCCTCTTTCATTTTAAGAGATTTTGGAGTTATTGTCTTGTTGTTTTATGCTTCTACTAACATTTACATGAAACCCTTCCCTTTTATTCGACGTTGACCTTTGCCAATTGAAACTTTTATTACTGTGCTTTCGCTGCACATTCAACATACTTTGGTCTTCAGCTATTTACGTTTTTTAAATAATGACACATTTTAATACATCTGTATCGCCTTCATTTTCTGAACGGCTTAAGTTATTGCTTAATTTATCCCGATACACCTTTCTGTCCTTAAAAAATTCTAATAACCTACTTATTGAATAACTCTATATTTGCGCTTTTTCTGCAGTGTATCTACATTTTTAATTCTACGTACCAGAATCGTTTTAAGATTTTGCGTCCTATTTCATAGTTCAAAGATAATTAAAAATGGCCGAAGTCAGAATTAAACTATATTTCTTGATGACCATTATGGTTCATTTAATATGCTGTTTTGATCTATCTATTAACTTTCAGCATCAAATTGCAAAATATTAAAACTTTCTCTAGAGCATAGTGCACCCTACGTAAAACTTATACTGCCGTACATCTGCCAGATATCATTTACGTTCACAAGATACGGAAATGTAAATTTCACCTAATTACATGATCTGTCTTTTCCTGTTTTACTCAGGTACCACTTCAGCAATTACTTATAATTTAATAATATGTAAGAATGATACAGGAGAGCTGCATCGTTTAGACAGGTACAACTTCTACGAAACTGCCTCAATCACGACGATATTACCGTCCGTTTGAGGATCGGCGCCTTATATTGCTCCTGGGTGGATCAAATGGCTCTGAGCACTATGGGACTTAACTTCTGAGGTCATCAGTCCCCTATAACTTAGAACTACTTAAACCTAAGTAACCTAAGGACATCACACACATCCATGCCCGAGGCGGGATTCGAACCTATGACCGTTGCGGTTGCGCGGATCCAGACTGTTGCGCCTAGAACCGCTGGGCCACCCGGGCCGGCTATATTGCTGCTGTCTAGAGCCTGTGTATCGGGAGAATGACTCATGCGTGCTCAGTGACAGATGGTCTGAAGCACGTTCAGTCGTGTACGTAGTTCTAATTTTCATCTGCTAGAGGACAGTAGCGGACAGAGACACTCAACAAACCGGTCAACAGAATGTTTTTGTGAATTGTTCCGTTTATTTTTGGAACGCTTTGTTTTGTTTATTTATGTTTGTACAGTTTTGTATATGGTTTTAGTAGTGTGAGTGATGCGCGAATGTGATCTAACGTTACGTAGGTCATTGTTCTACTGATAAACGCTGTACGAACTAGCGTAGGAAATCTTTAAACAGTGTGAATGTAGACGATGGGGAATTTTGTATCTTATACATTACGTAAGTTTATGGTGAAAGGAAAGCTAATTCGAATGCAAATGAAAATACTTAATAACATCAAGTATAAACAAAATATCAGAATTGTAAATATTTATTTCGCGAAAAAGTACAGCTCGAATGTGTGTGATTTGTTGATTGGTTAGTCATGAAAAGCGCGAACAGACGCAGGAGAGTAATGTTTTCCTATTGGCCTTAACGAAAACTGACGAATCAGAATGGAGTATTCTTTGCGCGACTTTTTCTCTTGGAGGTAGACAGTGCTCACAGCAGTCTAAAGTAGTCGGAACCCAACCTTTCAATGGTAAGGTCGTGTGTAGTATGATCTCCAAAGAAAGTCATAGTTTGCCAATTTTAGTTGTGCTACATCCCTCAAAAGTGCTTGAAAGTGAAGGCATATTTATTCCGATGTGTGTTTTTAGAAAGTATGAATTTTTTAAGTAATTTTGTGTACGAGAAAAGACATTAATTCCGCTTGCCCTATTGAGCAGATCGGGGATTAAAAATTTGAGTGCATTATACACCGATTAACTTAACAGTATGGTGAGCGTTTTCATTTAAGAACAATCTGTGCTTAGTAGCTGTTCACATTTCGGGAAATATGTTGCCATAAACTTGCTAACGTGAGTCAAAGAGTTTGTGCACGACTATGTTAGGATTAGCACAGGCTTGGCCAGTGAACGTGAAATTCTTGACCTAGAATATACCAAAGTTTTGGTAGTGTTTCCATCTTTCATTCAAAATAAAGACCTTTTTCCCGTTTCTTAAAATACTTACATTGTATGCAGCCTGGTGCGAGATGCAGTACGGTAGGTTTCTTCTCTCCTTTCCTACCGGCGATCTGCTGCAATGAGTTCATGGGTAGGTGCAGATAAAAAAGGACAAAAGGAGCCGCACCGCCGCACGTTGTCACAAGGCACATTCAACTCTAAAGTGCTTTCGGGTGGATAAAGCGAGACTGAAGTTTAAGGTTCGTTTCAACAAACTTTAAATGCTCAGAACAGTGTTTAATTGTGCGACTGTCTAATATCGCTTATCCTTTATCAGAAAGTGCGTCTAACTGGTGTTTCCCAGTGTCCCTCAACTTCAACAAAGTACAAGTTTCATTCTCATGACTGTGAAGATACAAGTCAGGATTATGGATGAAATCTATAGAGACCATTTATGGTATTAATAAGGACAGCACACCTCAAAGCAGTTGGCATAGGGAGACTCATTTGTCTAACAATGAAAGGTTATTGATTCCAGAATCTCACAAATTAATGAAACGATTCAATTCAGGGAATCTAAACTAGGATATGACGTCACTGAGTGCAATCAGTTCTGCCACAGTCCATCGCTAATCATCCGATCAGACAGTGATAATTTTCAATTAGAGAATTATCCCATTAGCTAATTAGTATGCGCTGTAATCTCACTAATCCTTATAAGCTCATTAGGCCCACGCATTGGCTTCCCAAATGGAGACATTGCTGAAATTAAATATACATGAAGTACTACTTTAACGTCTCATAAGCATGTTCTGCACAATTACAGTCCATTCTGACAACCGACTAACGAATTTGTGAAAGTATTAGAATTCTTGCCTGGAAAGTTCTTTCAGAGTTATACTGATCTCTAGATGTTTGAAATATTTTAAAACGCATTAAAATAACAGTCTTTGGTACAAGTCGCATACCAGCATTTTATTTATTTTTGCTATACTCGTAAATAAACTGCTCCTGCAGGAGAAAATAAAATGTAATTGAAATAATATCCATCCGATTTCGGAAGGCCACAGCTTCTATATAAATGGAGATAAAAAACTTTGGATGAATTTCTGCTTGAACATAGAACTATGAACTTTTAATAGAAAGAATAATCTACTTTTACATAATACACACAACCATAGCCTACTTTTTACAGTTACATTTTGCGTAAACACTTTCATTCACATTCCACAAATTCTCAGTATGCCTTCCATAGCACACTTGATAAACTTTCAAATGACAGAATTGTCCCATACTGTTGTTATCTCGTCGCTGTTGCCGTGTAGCGTCCATTTACCCAAATATTTTGGCGGCACAAATACGCAGTCTATCACAAACATAAAAAGAAATCACATGCCATGAGGTCTAACGACAATTCAGGCCAATACAGCAATGCGAAACATGGATGGCCTTTATGCTGTACCAGATACAATGACATATACACAGATCGTAACTGAATCGAACCTGTTGGAACGAAGAATGCAAGACATATTTTCCTACTTTGCTCTCTACATCTGTATCTACATCTACATCTACGTGGATACCCCGCAAATCATACTTAAGTGCCTGGCAGAGGGTTCATCGAATCACCGTCACAATAATTCTCTGTTGTTCCACTCTCGAACAACGCGCTGAAAAAACGAACACCTATATACTCGTATTTCCGTACGAGCTCTGATTTCCCTTATTTTATTGTGAATATCGTTTCTTTCTATGTATGTCTGCGTCAAAAAAAAATATTTTTCCATTGTAAGTTGGTGATTCAAATTTCGTGAGAAGTTCCCGTGACAACGAGAATCGCCTTTGTTTTAATGATGTCCACCCCAAATCCTGTGTCACATCCGTTACACTCTCTCCACTGCTTCTCGATAATGCAAAACGTGATGCCCTTTTTTGAACTTTCTTGATGTACTCTGTCCATCCTATCTGGTAAGGATCCCAGACCACGCAGCGGCACTCCAAGAGAGGACGGACAAGCGTAGAGTCTGCAGTCACTTTAGTAAATCTGTTGTATCTTCCAAGTGTTCTGCCAATAGAACGAAGTCTTTGATTTGCCTTTCCCACAACAGTTTCTCTGTATTCTTTCCAGTTTAAGTTGTTCGTAATTGTAATTCCTAAGTATTTAGTTGAATTTACGGCCCTTAGGTTTGATTAATTAATCGTGTAACTGATTGTGCGCAGAATTCATGTGAATGACCTCACACAGTTAATTATTTAGGGTCAATTGCCAATTTGCGCTCCATAAAGATATCTAATTTAAATCGTTTTGCAACTGGTTTAGATCTTCTGATGACTTTACTAGACGATAAATGGCAGCATCATCTGCAAACAACCTAAGTCGGCTGCTCGTATTGTCTCCTAAATAGTTTCCATAGATAAGGGACAACAGAGGGCCTATAACACTACATTGGGGAACGCCAGATATCACTTCTGTTTTACTCAACGACTTTCCGTCAGTTACTACGAACTGTGACCTCTCTGGCAGGAAATCACGAATCCAGTCGCGTAACTGAGACGATATTCCATAAGCACGCAAGTGGATCACAAGCCACTTGTGACATTTAGTGTCAGAAGCCCTCTGGAACTACAGAAACACTGAATAAATTTGAAACCGCTGTTTAATAGTACTCAACATTTCGTGTGAGTAAAGAGCTAGATGTATTTCACAAGAACGATGTTTTCTAAATCCGCGTTGACTGTGTGTCAATAACAGTTCTCTTCGAGGTAATTCGTAATGTTCGAACACAACATATGTTCCAAAATCGTTCTGCGACTTTACTGCTATAGGCCTGTAATTTAGTGGATTACTCCTATTGCCTTTCTTGAATACTGGTGTGGCCTGTGCAACTTTCCAGTCGTTGCTGAAGCTAGCGGTTGTATATTATTGTTAAGTACGGAGCTGTTGCTATGACTCGACGCCAACTTGTTAATGAAGGACGCAGAGAGCGGGCTAACTGCACCAAACAGATCCCCTAAAACAGGGGCGGCAAAGCATTCAGCAGACGGGCAGTGCCCTGACTCGCGTGCCGTACCTGTCAGCCTGGCTGCACACAATTCCCCTCTGCCACGCCATGCACTCCAAGAAAGAAGAGTGGGGAAACTGCGAACATGCCATATTAAGATGACAATGCAGTCGCGCTCCACATATTTCTCAACAGCGTAGATCACAAACGGAACAAATGTTCTGTATATACTCGGCGAGTGAAAATTTGTACT
Source organism: Schistocerca cancellata (assembly GCF_023864275.1). Classification (NCBI taxonomy): domain Eukaryota; kingdom Metazoa; phylum Arthropoda; class Insecta; order Orthoptera; family Acrididae; genus Schistocerca; species Schistocerca cancellata. The sequence goes on from NC_064626.1 coordinate 1,157,448,985, forward strand.
CTAAGCAACGGCATTCCTGCGCGACGTTTCTATCTACACTCCTGGAAATGGAAAAAAGAACACATTGACACCGGTGTGTCAGACCCACCATACTTGCTCCGGACACTGCGAGAGGGCTGTACAAGCAATGATCACACGCACGGCACAGCGGACACACCAGGAACCGCGGTGTTGGCCGTCGAATGGCGCTAGCTGCGCAGCATTTGTGCACCGCCGCCGTCAGTATCAGCCAGTTTGCCGTGGCATACGGAGCTCCATCGCAGTCTTTAACACTGGTAGCATGCCGCGACAGCGTAGACGTGAACCGTATGTGCAGTTGACGGACTTTGAGCGAGGGCGTATAGTGGGCATGCGGGAGGCCGGGTGGACGTACCGCCGAATTGCTCAACACGTGGGGCGTGAGGTCTCCACAGTACATCGATGTTGTCGCCAGTGGTCGGCGGAAGGTGCACGTGCCCGTCGACCTGGGACCGGACCGCAGCGACGCACGGATGCACGCCAAGACCTTAGGATCCTACGCAGTGCCGTAGGGGACCGCACCGCCACTTCCCAGCAAATTAGGGACACTGTTGCTCCTGGGGTATCGGCGAGGACCATTCGCAACCGTCTCCATGAAGCTGGGCTACGGTCCCGCGCACCGTTAGGCCGTCTTCCGCTCACGCCCCAACATCGTGCAGCCCGCCTCCAGTGGTGTCGCGACAGGCGTGAATGGAGGGACGAATGGAGACGTGTCGTCTTCAGCGATGAGAGTCGCTTCTGCCTTGGTGCCAATGATGGTCGTATGCGTGTTTGGCGCCGTGCAGGTGAGCGCCACAATCAGGACTGCATACGACCGAGGCACACAGGGCCAACACCCGGCATCATGGTGTGGGGAGCGATCTCCTACACTGGCCGTACACCACTGGTGATCGTCGAGGGGACACTGAATAGTGCACGGTACATCCAAACCGTCATCGAACCCTTCGTTCTACCATTCCTAGACCGGCAAGGGAACTTGCTGTTCCAACAGGACAATGCACGTCCGCATGTATCCCGTGCCACCCAACGTGCTCTAGAAGGTGTAAGTCAACTACCCTGGCCAGCAAGATCTCCGGATCTGTCCCCCATTGAGCACGTTTGGGACTGGATGAAGCGTCGTCTCACGCGGTCTGCACGTCCAGCACGAACGCTGGTCCAACTGAGGCGCCAGGTGGAAATGGCATGGCAAGCCGTTCCACAGGACTACATCCAGCATCTCTACGATCGTCTCCATGGGAGAATAGCAGCCTGCATTGCTGCGAAAGGTGGATATACACTGTACTAGTGCCGACATTGTGCATGCTCTGTTGCCTGTGTCTATGTGCCTGTGGTTCTGTCAGTGTGATCATGTGATGTATCTGACCCCAGGAATGTGTCAATAAAGTTTCCCCTTCCTGGGACAATGAATTCACGGTGTTCTTATTTCAATTTCCAGGAGTGTATAATACTATCGTCTCCTTTTGCAGTTCGTGGCGTGCCAGTACAGCTAATACGTATCCTCACATCATTATTATTGCTACTCCCTTCATTTAACAATTCCTCCTCTTCAGAACCTTGCAAAATTGACTCTACTTCCTCTCTCAAAACTTTGGTCTTCAGATTGCCACTATTGCCGGAGATGTAAGCCTTTACCCCATTTTCGTCCTAATCTGATTTAAACCAGTTAATCTGTCCCTCCCTACTACATTAGGGTTTTCATTTTCCTTCTTGACCTGTTTTCCGAATGTGTCATAAATTCTGTCAGCTATATAATGAGAAGGGTTTAGTACATCACTGATACTGCCTGTTCCTGTTTCATCATCCCTGTTGTCGGTTTGCGTGTACTGACTAACTGCGGTCTGCGCTTTCTTTACTGGCTGTGTTACTGTTTCCGCCTGGTAAGTGCCAGTTTCCTCATAGACGGGACTTAGTTTCCCTCATGCGGCCTATTATATTGAAATGCGATTCAGAATCAGATCGGGTAGTATTCTGCTCTCCGTCTTGTCTCAACGGTACATTATTTCTATTTCTGCCTTCGTCACTATAATTATTGCGGAAACGCGGTCGCTTTCGACCTCCTCTTTCTCTGCCAAGGCCTCGAAAACGATAATTATATCGTGTATTCTAAACTTCTATACGCCTAACGTTCACTTTGCCATTGTCATTATTTCGGTTGTTTAAATGACTGTTAGAGGACCTATTATTACTCTGCATCTACATCTCAACAGCAGCTACTCTCTCCACTCGCTCCAGGTACTCAGTGAACCTATCCACATCGTCTCTACGTGCGGAAATGATTCTTTTCTGCCATACCAAGGCAGCTTACCTTCGACTCCCATGATTATCATATCCCATTTCAACTTTTCTCTCAGATGTGACAACCGTGAAACTCACTTTTTAGAGAAATCTGTAACTAATTCCCGACCAAGAGCAAATGTTTTAACACTCCAAAAATCTCTCGAAACATCGTTTTGTTTATTGTGTAGTCAGTACACATTAACAAATGTAGCGATAAATTCATAAAGAGTTTTGCACCGTACCAATACGTCAGCCGACCATCGCGAAGCATCTCATGACGAAGGAAATTTCTCACGTTCCGACCATGCATTTGATGAAACATCCTCTAAATCACTTGGAACTCTAATGGGTGAATTTTTTTGTCTGGATCAAAACGTAAAAGTTGACGGCATCCTATAAAAGCTGCGTCAACTGAAGCACAATTCCTTACGTAGTATTACAAGAGCTACCAGAGTTTACTCTATTTTCTATGTTGGTAATACTACTATTTAGTTCTTCTATTTGTAGTTCCACTACCGCCACCTCCCCAGGAAGTTTTAATTAACACCGTCACATAAATTCACACATTCAGGTTTTACTTTCTTAATATCCTTCTGACAAGCATTTAAGCATTTTAGTTGATTCCTCAAACCGATTAGATTAAAGCTTGGATTCATTGCCTATTCTTTCTGAGTACCTCCCATCCACAAGATAATGTGCGTCTTTGAAATCTTTACGAACTCCACCAGTTTCAGTTCGGTTGTGAACATACTATGCAATTCAGTTAGGTGTTGGCCTACATCGACTTGGAGATCATTGTGGTTAGACGCAATTTTCTAATTTCAGCAATTCAATTTTCAGTCATTTCATCCTTTAGTTCTGTACTACTATCTTATAATTTTTCACTTATAGCCTTTAGTTCTTTACTACTAGATTCAGTCGTATTGCGTACTTCTTTATGATGCGATTCACGTTTAGAAAAGAGTAATTGCAACTATTTTGGTGCCTCTACCTTGTCGTTTGGCATTTCAACCGGTTTTAAAGGCGTTTTTAGTATTTCCTGACTCAGCTAAATTTCATAAATATTGAACTTAGTTCCATTTTCTTATTCAAGTCTTTTTTTTTTTGATTTCAACGTCAAGTACTTGATCATCAGCAACTGGTTCTCACTTTGCTATAACATTGAAATTTACCATAGATTCTGCTTTTGGCAAGTCACCTTCACGTTTTAGAGGTATTACTTTGACAGAATCATCCTCGTTAATATCAAATTGCTAATTGTGAGGATTCATCATCATTATCATTAGATTCCATTTCAATAGCCTGTTAGAAACAGTTAACAAATAGTTTAAATGACTTCTTTTGCGTCATGTCTATATGAAAAGCCACTTAAGTTATCTAAGCGTGCTTTAGATCAGCATACTTCGTTTAAAAGGGAGTGAAAACTATTATTGAGATCAACCAGAAAGTGATGGAGAACACACTGACCATAATTTCCAGTCTCCAGGTCCTCATTACTCTTTGTGCTCACTGAAAAAAATGTTCCTACTTGCTATTTGCTCCGCAGGATCAGGAACTGAGAATATAAATAAAATTTTTGAGTTTTAACTGATTGCTATATCAGTAAAAGGCGGAGAATCGGACAGAGTTTCAGGGCACTCTGTTGTCCTAGGGGTGGGAAACTGCCACTAAAGGCGGAAGAAACAACAATGATCAATGTCATGAGGATGCAGAAGGCAATGGAAATCACTGCGTTTAAGACACGTAACGTATATACACAGGGCGTATGGCCTGTAACTGAAGAAGTGTCATGATGATCTCTCAATTGACAAAAGATTCCGGAATAGTCCTTCATTCAGATCTCCGGAAAAGGACTGACAAAAGAGAGGTTACCATGAGCAAAAGACTGAATAATCAACGAAAGGATAACGTACTACGAGACGCGGCGTCCAATGACAGAAGCCTGAACGTGGTAAGGAAACTAGAAAATCTGAAAATGTAAATGCTAAGCCTTAATTTAGATATGGTAGGGGTCAGTGCAGTGAAGTGAAAAGAAGACAAGGATTTCTTGTCAGATGAGTACAGGGTAATTTCAAAAGCACAAGAAAATGGAATAACGGGAATACGATTCGTTATGAATAGGAAGGTAGTGCAGAGAGTGTGTTACTGCGAACAGCTCAGTGACAGGGTTGTTCTTCTCAGAATCCACAGCAAACCAACACTGATAACGATAGTTTAGGTGTACATGCCGACGTCGCATGCTGAAGATGAAGAGAAAGAGAATGTGTACGAGGAAAATGAAAGGGTAATACATATGCAGAGGGGGATGCAAATCTAATAATTATGGGAGACTGGAATGCAGTAGGGGAAGGAGTAGAAGCAAAGGTTGCAGGAGAAAAGGGGCTTGGGACCCGGAATGAGAGAGGAGAAAGACTAATTAAGTTCTGTAACAAGTTTCTCGTAGTAATAGCGAATACTCTGTTCAAGAATCACAAGAGAAGAAGGTATACTTGGAAAAGGCCGGGTGATACGGAAAGAGTTCAGTTAGATAACATCATGGTCAGGCATAGATTCCGGTATCAGATACTAGATTGTAAGGTGTACCCAGGAACAGACATAGACTCAGGTCATGATATAGTAGTGATGAAGAGTAGGCTGAAGTTTAAGACATTAATCCGGAAGAATCAATACGCAATGAAGTGGGATACAGAAGTACTAAGGAATGACGAGATACGCTTGAAGTTTTCTAGGGCTGTAGATACAGCAATAGAAAATAGCATTAAGCAGTACAGTTCAAGAGGAATGGACATCTCTAAAAAGGGCCATCACAGAAGTTGGGAAGGAAAATATAGGTACAAAGAAGGTAACTGCGAAGAAAGCATGGGCAATGGAAGAAATACTTCATTTGATCGATGAAAGGGGCAAGTACAAAAATGTTCCCGGAAACTCGGAAATACAGAAATACAAGGCGCTGAGGAGGGAAATAAGTAGGAAGTGCAGGGAAGCAAAGATGAAATGGCTCCAGGAAAAATGTGAAGACATCGCAAAATAAATGATTGTCGGAAGGACAGACTCACCATACAGGAAAGTCAAAACAACCTTTGGTGACATTAAAAGCAACGGTGGTTACATTAAGAGTGCAACGGGAATTCCACTGTTAAATGCAGAGGAGAGAGCAGATAGATGGAAAGAATACATTGAAAGCCTCTATGAGGGTGAAGATTTGTCTGATGTGATAGAAGAATAAACAGGAGTCGATTTAGAAGAGATAGGGGATCCAGTATTAGAATCGGAATTTAAAAGATCTTTGGAGGACTTACGGTCAAATAAGGGAGAAGGGATAGATAACATTCCATCAGAATTTCTAAAATCATTGGGGGAAGTGGCAACAAAACGACTATTCACGTTGTTGTGTAGAATATATGAGTCTGGCGATATACCATCATCCACACAATTCCATTCTGCTGATCTGCACAGCTTTGAAGTCTGCTACACAGCATAACAGGCAAGGCGACGAAGTGCTACCAACATACTATGCACAGGCGTGAAATCGAAAAATTATCGGAACTTGGACAGACTGTTTTCAATCATGTGTAAGACTAAACTAACGCTGAAAAGTGTGTTAAACACAACACGTAAATATAAAATATAAATGAAAGAAGAAACTCTAATTAGTATGAACTGTACTAATAAAAATTAATTTCAGCTTATCGAGATACAAACTGTTTTAGTAAGACAAAGTACCCCACATCCTTACGAATTAGCAAAATATTACGCGCATTCGGCCACGAAACGGTCTGTGTCATCGTTCAGACCAGTCACATTGGATTACCGTTGCTGAACTACCATGGAAGTGTGCAAATTTAGCAAAGCGTGAGATTCATAACGAAATTCTGCTAAAAATCATTCGTTGCCACACTTAAGTCAATTCAGTTATTGACAGAAGCGGAAAAAGTAGGCACTAACAAGTATGAAATTCTACAAGAGTTTCATATTGACATCCACACAAGGCACTGGTTCACAATAAAGGTAGCAATAAAACGCATTGGGGGCGCGAGAATTCCTTAAAATGGCTTTACTGATAGTCTGTCTGCCTCCATCGAGATTAGACCCCGAAACAAACCAGACCTCCCTTGCATTAACTAACAGCTTTTACTACACTAGCAGACAACCCAGGCAAACAGCCCTCTATTATTACCCCAGACATAAATAAGCCGGCAATTTCGCAATGAAAATGGCAAAATGATCTGCAGCTTCGGTTGCATGGAGCTTTCTGGACTCAAAGAAATGAATTTTCTACCTTTATGTCACCGCTTATGTGACGATCACTCGGGATGTTTATCGAAATAACAAAATACTGTTATTATCGAGTAAATTTAGTAATATAATTCTGCACCACCCCAGCAAATAAACGGCGACATAGCTGCCAAACATATTCTCCATTAGACTCACCACAGCCAGAAAACGTTCATTAGCCGAAGTATTTCTTAAGCTAGGTAGCAATGGGAATGCTCTCACTTCTAAATGCGGTGGCATAAATACTGGGATCTGAATTACCACGTGTATAGGCAAATGGATTTTATTTGCATTCCTGTAAACGTGATTTGGATCGAAAGCGTAGCTACGATTAATATGCTGATATATCGACTGCAACTATAACATTTCGAATAAAGAGTAGGGTGAATTATTCATTGGTTCTTAGGTTTTTGCCACTAAATCGGTAAAAATGGAACCCTACTAGTTTCACTTTCTTGACCGTCTATCTGTTACCCAAACCTTGAAACCCGTTTACCTCCAGTACGGGTAGACACAATAAGCGGAAATGTGTCGCACTTCCTGCGATGTACGGTCCCTTGGTGGTGTAAAAAAGTAAGCTTCTATGTGAACGCAATCTAAATGTAAAGAAAATTTACACGAAAGGTCAAAAAATGGCTCTAAGAACTATGCGACCAAACTGCTTAGGTCATCAGTCCCCTAGACCTAGTACTACTTAAACCTACCTAAGCTAAGGGCCTCACACACATTCATGCCCGAGGTAGGATTCCAATCTGTAACTGAAGCAGCCGCGCTGTTCGGGACTGAAGCGCCTAGAACCGCTCGGCCACAGCACCCACTGAAACCCTTTTCACCATTAACAGAATTTCGTTATGAATCTTCACGCATTGCTAAATTTGCACACTTTCATGGTAGGTCAGCAACGGTAATCCAGTGTGACTGGTCTGAACGATGACACAGACCGTTTCGTGGCCGGATGCGCGTAATATTTTGCTAATTCGTAAGCATGTGGGGTACTTTGTCTTACTAAAACAGTTATGTCGTCTCTATAAGCTGGAATTCAATTTTATTAGTCAGTTCACTAGTTACGGTTTCTTCTTTCATTTATATTTTATATTTACGTGTTGTATTTAACACACTATTCAGCGTTAATATAGTCTTACACATGATTGAAAACAGTCTGACAAAGTTCGGATAGTTTTTCAATTACACGCCTGCGCATGGTATGATGGTAGCACTTCGTCGCCTTGCCTGTTATGCTGTGTAACAGACTTCAAAGTTGTGCGGATCAGCATAACGAAAAGGAGAAGTTCTCGCTCGTTTTGTCCACGACTGTACATGTGACACTTCCGCGACACAGCTCTCTGTTGATCTCTTGACACTGTACTCGAAAAAAAATATATTTTTTCACTCGTGAATTTTAACTAAACACATTTATTCGTCTCTCACAATTAGAATGCTCACTGTATGATGATCAAATTCAACTATCTTTTTTAGCAAACGTCGTGATGCATCTGATAGTTACCTTGACAACAAAGACACGAATGTGGTATGTAGGCTCCTCACAACAATTTACAGATACAATTACTCATCAAGACAAATATAAAACATTCAGCTTCTATCGTGAATATTTTAGCCGTTCCTAACAACAAAACACTTGTCATTTTTGTAGGCCGAAGGGCGTATACCTGGTGTGCCCAACAAAAACTTACGAACGGCTCCTTAACAGTGACAACTTGTGCTCTCGAAAGGGCAACTATCGATTCTGATGTTAGCAATGATACTTAAGTGCGTTTACAAGCTTTGAAAATTTCATATGACTTACACGTCTGATCTGGCTCCCATTTTTTTTACAGCAAAAACCAAAAAATTTTTCTGCTGTACAGAAAAACAAGCTGAATGTGACTGTAATTGATTGTATGATACACATCCGATCTGAAAGTCTCTTTTCTGACAGATTCGCTGAGATATAATCATATTATGATGTGTACCTTTCAATCTTTTCAGAATATGGAAGTTTTGTTACATAAGCGCAGTATCCTTGATGAATCCCAGAAGATAAAATTCATGTGTGTCAGTTACAGTGAACGTGGGAGCACAATATACACGTTAAACAGTTTTCAATGAAACCTACGACGTCCTTAAGGTAGCATGACAGTGCGCCATCTTGCATTATGGGTTTCTGCGTTCTTGGTTAGGGTCAAAAGTTTTTCGAACATATCTAAGTACACTAATCTGTGGATTCCATTCTATATGAAAAAGAAAGGGCCATCATCTTTGTTCTTGCTCAATGCACAAAAGACGTTAACATCTGCGTCATTACGAACATTGTTGTGGATTTTCATTTCTCCAACTCTCATAGTCGTGTTCATTAACTTCACCACATTATCGAAACGTCAACTCATCAGATGTTCATTTTTTACGAATCAGTGTAACACTTCTACACAAAAGTCGTTACATGCAATCCCGTCAGATCTTTTAGGTCATACGCGATTATTAATTTTTTCGTTTGAGATGCTTGTGTCATGTGAACACATCCCAAGCAGCAACATGTAGGACACCCAGCTCACAAGAAACTTCCTGGGTTGATTATGTAAAACTATTAATAGAGCTTTGCCCACACTTGCTTCATAAAGTCGTCAGACACTAGTGGACAACCTGGGGATGTTTATGGATCACCGAGCCCCAAGTTCGACGAAAGACGTGTTGTCGTAAATGGTTGACAAACTGGAAGGACCTTTACGGTGTTCTGTACGAAAATTGCGTTGTACAGTCGTTGCACATTTTCAATTTTGTAACCAAAAGAATACAATGAGTTTTTCCAGGACTAGTAAAAGCAGCAATGTTTGCTCAAATTGGGCCTAGTGCTTGCAATGGTAAGATTCGTATTAACGTTCTATGTGAATCAAAACTTGATCCATTTTCCTACAAAATTACGGCATGATTAGCTGTGTGAAAAGTACGACTAAGCCTGCATGAACTTCCAAAGTAGTTATAAACTCGTTTTATAAACACCCCGTACGGTAGAAGGCTGACAAAGCAAGTAGAAATTCTTTCGCTGACCTGCTACGGGCGTCACACATTATAAGAGAAAGTGCTTTTCGAGCACGACACTCGACAAACGTAATTTTCAGTTGAGAGACACCTGTAAGAGCTTAACAAAGTTGATTAGTATCGTTTAGATTACGCAATCTTGCCGGGGAGCCATATTGTCGCTTGGTGGAAGCAGGGGAATCCCTTCCTCCCCATCCGCCTGCCACCCTCTTCTCCTCCTCCCCACCCCTCCCCTCCCCCTTTTCTCTCCACCATTCCCTGTCGCTGGCAGGTGGCAGTCCCTTCTCGCGTGGTAATTTACTTTGCTCCCCGGTGCTTCTTCCCTGCAACATCAAAGGCGGCGCCGTGAAGATCAATCAAGGCCGCTGCAGCCGCTTCCTCCTAATTAATTGGGCCTTCTGTGTCGCGGCGACGATACGCCCACCCGCTTAATTGCAGAGGCAAATCTAATCTGCGTGCCGTGTCGCTCTCAAACATGGGCGCTGGCCGACGAATGGACTCCGAAGCGGCCGTAAGTTTGTGACGTTTTGACGAACGGTTCAGTTGGCGACGGTCTACAAAAGGAAGGTACTGTACTGAAACAGCGATACTGAGGAAATTTATAGCAGTTAGTCGTGCCAGCGCTACTTCAATACTGTTTATGGCTTTCGGCAGTGGTGAGATATTTCTTGCGACCGGAAACTTAATAACTGAGCCTTCAACGCCCGAAGGAACAACCTCTCTCTCTTTACGTACACTGTTGTAAAAAGGGTTTAACTAAATATAGTAGCGATTTTTAAAGTTTATTGGCTTCTTACATGCCCAGGGGACGACCACACTCCAAAATGGCTCAAATGGCTCTGAGCACTATGGGACTTAACATCTATGGTCATCAGTCCCCTAGAACTTAGAACTACTTAAACCTAACTAACCTAAGGACAGCACACAACACCCAGCCATCATGAGGCAGAGAAGATCCCTGACCCCGCCGGGCATCGAACCCGGGAACCCGGGCGTGGGAAGCGAGAACGCTACCGCACGACCACGAGATGCGGGCGACCACACTCCTGTCACATTACTCTGCGTAATTCATATCTAGCTCGAATCGTCTGAAGTTTTCGAGATCTCATAATTTGTGAACTACCCGACAAAAAAAGGTAGTTCGTATACCATGACTGGCTGGGTGTCCATCAAGAAAGACGTTCATCCACCTGTTTACAAGTTGGTTTAATTGTTTTTTGGACGCCATTTCACTAACTTGCCTATAACCCACTCCAAGTAATTCTGGCAGGAATAGGGGATGTACAGTTTAACGTGATATTCAAACATTTCATATTGGCATATCTTCGTATCATTGAGAGCTAAGACAGACTGAAAAATTCTGCCATCTGGTAGGTATTCAGTCCCACAAATTTACAGTCTCCAGTCTCGCACTCTACCCATAGACCACCAAGCCAAAAATTATAGTAGTGTTATATGACCTTTGGATTGTCACCCATAGAGAGTGAAACGAGACATCAGGATGACAGTAGATTTGTTCATTTAATTTCTACACTATTGAACATTAAAATTGCTACACGACGAAGATGACGTGCTACAGACGCGAAATTTAAACGACCGGAAGAAGATGCTGTGATATGCAAATGATAAGCTTTTCAGAGCATTCACAGAAGGTTGGCGTTGGTGGCGACACCTACAACGTGCTGACATGAGGAAAGTTTCCAACCAATTTCTCATACACAAACAGCAGTTGACCATCGTTGACTGGAGAAACGTTGTTGTGATGCCTCGTGTAAGGAGGAGAAATGCGTACCATCACGTTTCCGACTTTCATAAAGGTAGAATTGTAGCCTATCGCGATTGCGATTTATTGTATCGCAACATTGCTGCTCGCGTTGGTCGAGATCCAATGACTGTTAGCTGAATTTGGAATCGGTGGTTTCAGGTGGGTAATACGGAACGCCTTGCTGGATCTCAACGGCCTCGTATCACTAGCAGTCGAGATGACAGGCATTTTATCCGCATGGCTGTAACGGATCGTGCAGCCACGTCTCGATCCCTGAGTCAACAGATGGAGAAGTTTGCAAGACAACAACCATCTGTATGAACAGTTCAACGACGTTTGCAGCAGCATGGACTATCAGCTCGGGGACCGTGGCTGCGGTTACCCTTGATGCTGCATCACAGACAGGAGCGCCTGCGATGGTGCACTCAACGACGAACCTGGGTGCTCGAATGGCAAAACGTCATTTTTTCCGATGAATCCAGGTTCTGTTTACAGCATCATGATGGTCGCATCCGTGTTTGGAGACATCGCGGTAAATGCAAATTGGAAGCGTGTATTCGTCATCGCCATACTGGCGTATCAACCGGCGGGATGGTATGGGGTGCCATTGGTTACACATCTAGGTCACCTCTTGTTCGCATTGACGGTACTTTGAACAGTGGACGTTACATTTCAGATGTGTTACGACCCGTGGCTCTACCCTTCATTCGATCCCTGCGAAACCCTACATTTCAGCAGGATAATGCACGACCGCATGTTGCGGGTTCTGTACGGGCCTTTCTGGATACAGAAAATGTTCGACTGCTGCCCTGGCCAGCACGTTCTCCAGATCTCTCACCAACTGAAAACGTCTGGTCAATGGTGGCCGAGCAACTGGCTCGTCACGATACGCCAGTCACTACTTTCGATGAACTGTGGCATCGTGTTGAAGCTGCATGTACATGTACATGCCATCCAAGCTCTATTTGACTCAATGCCCAGGCGTATCAAGGCTGTTATTACGACCAGAGGTGGTTGTTCTGGGTACTAATTTCTCAGTATCAATGCACCCAAATTGCGCGAAAATGTAATCATATGTCAATTCTAGTATAATGTATTTGTCCAATGAACACCCATTTATCATCTGCATTTTTTCATGGTGTAGCAATTTTAATAGCCAGTAGTGTATATTCTAGACCTCAGTCATAGTACATCAGGAACAGCTCGGAGGAGGCATCTAATTGCGCCTCTTGCAAAGCAATAGATGTCTGGCATTGCTGACACTACAAAGAGAAGGACCGAGAATGAAGTCCCTCGAATGCCACTGTCACCGACACCCCCGGCTGCGACCATGATGACAGCACAGCGGCACAGCTGATGATGGCCGTGAACTTCCTGCAGCGAGACGGTAGTTCCGTTGTGACTCAGAGCAGGCTGCCCTGTCTCGTAATCGAACAGCAGACCCCGTAACGCATTCTCCGATGTCGCTCCAGGTGTCACTTGCTTGTCGTGTAGGCTGTGATACTGAGATGAGAGTGATTTCGTACTCGAATGGTTGAGTACTTATATGCTACAGACTATGCTCGTTTAGGTGTTAAGGCATGTACCCTGAACACTTTCATGGTAGCAAGTGAGGAAAGACTTCTGTCATTCTCCTAGCGTAGCTCGGTACGGGCTTTTGTCAAAGTTTCGAGAACATACCTTCACCGAAGAGTCAAGCAGTATATTGCTCCCTCCTACGTATATCTCGCGAAGGGAGCATGAGGATAAAATCAGAGAGATTAGAGCCCACACAGAGGCATACCGACAATCCTTCTTTCCACGAACAATACGAGACTGGAATAGAAAGGAGAACCGATAGAGGTACTCAAGGTACCCTCCGCCACACACCGTCAGGTGGCTTGCGGATTATGGATGTAGATGTAGATGTAGATGTACTGCAGTGTCAGCTGTTGCTATACCACACCCAAGTGATCCCACTTCACATCTGTCAGCCGTGTTTGGCACCGCAATAAATAACACTCTTGCCTGCCTGCGGCTGGCTCAGCTGCAGTTTACTTCCTCTCTGGCGTATTTTTTACCAAATACAGTTGATAACCTATGGTCGTAAGGATTTCTCTGAACTGAAAACTGGACTATATTTTCTTTAACTTGAGATGGAAACATTCTCTACGACTCTGGACTGCTCGTAGCCAAGAGAGAGAGATTTCTGGCATGCTGCTCCAACAGGTTCTTCCCAGTTTACTGTCACACCTCCTTTGTCAGTCACTTTCGCTGACTCACAATGCCAGCGACTCAGTGGGAGTTGGAACGTGAAGCCCCTAGACAAGCACCAGGGATGAGTTTTGCAATTACACAGGGGTTTTGGCGGAGGCCACAGCCTCGCTTAAAGAAAGAACATCTTGCAAGGAGCCTGGCGGACAGTGCGAAATGTGCAAATAGCTGGGGGACCCATGCAGATACGAGGATAGAGTGTAGACACAAAGTGCCAAGAATTCGCACAGGGTGGCGTTTGACACTAAACAACTATGGAAAAAAGTGTGCTTATAGGAAAGTTTCTTGGACAGTGAGGAGACTGCTTATAAATCATGAACTCTAGCAGATTCTTGGATGAAGTACGAACATGAGACTGTTGGGGACTTACAGAGAGAAATCCGTTACAAAGAAATATTGTGTGGCTGGTTTCACAGCACCAAATGATTGAAGAAACACGCCAAAAAATATGTGTAACCAATGTTGGAAGCAGCCCTGAAAGCGAAAATCTGAGAAAGGCGCCAATTCTCCACACAATGTAGAAAATTTCCATCCAGAACTTGGAGGCGTGGTTACAAAACAGCTATCAGTCATTGGACGGCATTGCAAATTTACTCCGCAAAAGATAACGCAGAGAGCGTGAAAATTTCGAGGAGTCGTTGAGTTTCGCAAGATGATGAGAAGGGAAGAGGACGGAGACAAGGTGGACGAAAGAGGATAGCGGGGCTCTTCCATTCATCGCCCACATCCACCTTCAGACACCGTGATATCGCCACCACAGCTACAGCTACAGCAACATACGGCGACAATGCAGAGACCAGTCGTCGAAAAGCCGCGAGTCTCTGGTGAGAGCCGCTATGAGACAACTCGCCGTACCGACACACGACAGATAACTTTGAAGAGTGGTTAAATGATTCATTGTCCCCTCCTACCCGTGAATAATCGAGTCGCGTCAACCCCAGTGAAATTGGCCCTGAGACTTGAACTAATTTTATGTTTTGCCATGTGTGTAAAAGTTACCGAAAGAAATGTAGTCATCCAAATAATATGGTCCATTCGCTTACCCTCATAACCTTTTGCTTTTTGATTTCACACAATTATTGATGTTAATTATTACCTCACAGCATAATTAGTAATCTAAATGTCAATTTATGCAAGAGATCAAAGCAATCTCAACTCACCACGTGTTTGATTCCCAACGTGGGGCAGTATAATTAGTATTCTTCATGCCATTTTATGCTAGAGATCAAAGATTTCTTGATTCACTACATTACTCGCTCATTAAAAACTGTACCACACTCTCTTACTGTTTTTTTATTGGATAATAATATACAATGAAGAAATTATGGGGACGAACTGTTTTACAAAAATATCTGCTGACCAACTTTTGACGGGACAGAATGACCTGTGATTTCTTAGTGTTTAGTTTAAGAACAAGGTTTTGTGCTCAGTTCGATACTGAACCAAGGTCTCCATCCGAGAGTATTAATAACCAATGAACACGGTTCAAGGTTCATACTTGACAGTCCTCATTACAGGTCGCCTTTCTAATGGCTTCCATGGGCAACAAACATTTGATTTTCAATATTTAATACAATTATTGTACAAAATTAAAAATTTTATATGCTTCCATAATGCACACATTAAGAGGTATAATCTTACATGTTTGACACAGCAACACAAGTATTACAGTGAGAAACTGCTTAGACGTGTTCAGACAGCATAGCTCCCCACGCCCAAACGCTGTGAATATATTCATCCAGTATTTGAGAGTGAGAGCATGTAACGACTTCCAACAAGCTTTAAACGTAATTCCAAAACTTTTCCTTATTTTTTCCCATAAAAAAAGTTAACATCAAATATTTAACGCTATGACATGGCACTTTTATTTACATTTCTGTTTATGTATTGCTTATTTGTGAGGTGAGTACAAGGCTTGCTAGCTCAGGAAGAACGCTCCAGGTTATCTTGCTAAGAAACGAGAAACGAGATGACGGGGGGGGGGGGGGTTAGAGAGTTGATTTGGCCATAGGAACTAACTCTCAGGGACTCTAGAGAACGGAAGTGGGTCCCCTGGGGTCTATAGTTTCTGGGTAAGGTTGTCGTAAGCCTTTGGTCAAAGCTCTGGAAGCGAATGTGGTTTTCACATTAGCTTGTCAAACCGAGACTTGAGTGGAATCTCAGACCCAAACAATTGTCCTATAACTCATTCTTGTTAGGCGACCCGCTAAAAGCAAATACGACCTCTGCAATTCTAATTTGTTTGTCTCGCTATGAAATGCTTCCTATGCAAAGCAAGCGTGGATCGTTTTTGTTTAGCTACCAAATATGATTTCTATGTGTTGTTACGACTTGCGTTTTGCGAGTTTTGCACTAAGTTCGTCGTATTTTTTGTTAAAGGCTGGTTAAAGAGAATTAAAAAAGTTCGACAGAGCAGTTGCTGTCCAACACATTAACTCATTTGTAAAGTAATCAGCCGTTTGAAGCCGTTTTACACGTGTAGTTCGGTTTACTGGTGCATACCTAATAAGGCACCACAAATGTTCAAATTGACCTATAATGTACGAATTCCTACAAATCAATTACCTGAATGATTACTGTAGCGTCCGCAATTTGCTTCTCAAATAAGTATCAGTCGTGATTCCGGTGTCGTGGACGATGAGTATAAGGGACAGACACGACCGCTCATCAGTGACTAACGCCTCCACAGGAGCAGAAATTCGTTCCCCCCGACGTTTACGGAATCAGCGCGGGTTTGCATGGAGGCCTCGCCGGCTTAAACGAACCGGCTAACCGCTAACCCGAGGGCGGAGGCGAGGCGTGTTGCGGGCCGGCCGACCCTGCGCCTGTGGAGCCTGCAGCCCTTTAACATTTGCGAGATTTTGCGATTTACACGGCGAAGCGAGAATTCTCTGGCAAACTCAGAGAAACGGGTGAAACTGCTGAGAGAGAAATTTCCTCTCAGTTAAGCAGGATCTTCCAACGCCTCGCTTTGCGCAATAAAATCGTGTTTCGGGCAAAAGCAGATCCGTTCAAGATGAACCCAGTGAACCTCATATTTGAACTAAATAAAAACTTTTCTTTTTCGGCTGTCTCAATGTTCTTTTCGCATAATCCAGCATACTTCTGAAATCCTTTTTCATGATGTATTAAGAGGACTGAACACTTGGTGGAGGAGAAGAAGAAGGGCTAGAAGAACACGAACAACAACAAAAAGAACAAGTAAAGAGAAGATAACTGCTGTAGCCGCACAGCCTATTTTGTTTTACTATTTTATTTATCCAGAATACTCTCACAGTTTTACTCAGTAAACGACCGATGATAAAGATGTACCTTACTGGCAAAACTACTCATTCACAACCTGAAATGTCGTATTTTGTAAATATCAATGAGTGAAATTTTGAATCAGTAAACTCATACAAATACATGCGTGCAACAATTTGTGAAGACGTTCATCTACATCTACATGGTTACTCTGCAACTCACACTTAAGTGCCTGGCAGAGGATTCATCGAACCATTTTCATACTACTTCTCTACCACTCCACTCTCGAATGGCGCGTGGGGGAAAGGCACACCTAAATCTTTCCGTTCCAGCTCTGATTTGTCTCATTTTATTATGATGATCGTTTCTCTCTACGTAGGTGGCTGTCAACAAAATATTTTCGCATTCGAAAGAGGAAGTTGGTGATTTAAATTTCGTAAATAGATCTCGCCGCAAAGAAAACCGCCTTTGTTTCAGTGACTGCCACCCCAACTCGAATATCATATCAGTGACCCTCTCACCCCTATTGCGAGATGATAACACGAAACGGGCTGCCTTTCTTTGCACTTCTTCGATGTCCTCCGTCAATCCTACCTGGTGAGGATCCCACTCCGCGCAGCAGTATTCCAGCAGAGGACGGACAAGTGTAATTTAGGCTGTCATTTTAGTGGGTTTGTCGCACCTTCTAAGTGTTCTGCGAACAAAGCGCAGTCTTTGCTTCGCCTTCTCCACAATATTATCTATGTGGTCTTTCCAATTTAAGTTGCTCATAATTGTAACTCCTAGGTATTTAGTCGAATTGACAGCCCTTAGATTAGTGCGATTTATCGTATACCCAAAATTTAATGAATTTCTTTTAGTACCCATGTGGATGACACTTTTCTTTGTTTAGTGCCACTTTTCGCACCATCCAGAAATTCTCTCTAGATAATTTTGTAATTGGAATTGATCTTCTGATGATTTTACTACACGGTAAATTACAACGTCATTTGCAAACAATCTAAGGGGGTGCTCAGATTATCACCTAGATCATTTATACAAATTAGGAACAGCAGAGGGCCTATCACACTACCTTGCGGAACCCCACATATCACTTGTGTTCTACTCGGTGATGTACCGTCTATCACTAAGTACTGTGACCTCTCTGAGAGTAAATCACGAATCTAGTCGCATAGCTGAGACGAAACTCCATATGCATGCAATTTGATTAATAGTCACTTGTGAGTAACGGTGTCAAAAGCCTTCTGGAAATCTAGGAATATGGAATCGCTCTGAGATCCCTTGTCGACAGCACTCATTACTTCATGGGAATAAAGAGGTAGCTGTGTTGCACAAGAACGATATTTTCTGAATCCGTGTTGGTTATGTATCAATAAGTAATTTTCTTCAAGGTGATTCATAATGTTTGAGTACAGTATATGCTCCAAAATCCTACTGCAGATTGAGGTCAGTGATATGGGTCTGTAATTCAATGTGTTACTCCTATTTCCCTTCTTGAATACAGGTGTGGTCTGTGCTACTTTCCAGTCTTTAGGAACAGACCTTTCGTCAGTGAGCGGGTACGAGCGGCCCTCTGCCGGTCACGTTCCTCCAACCACTTCCCGCCTGTGCGGAATTCTGGCGTTAGCGCTAACAGAGGGCGCTGATTATGTGCAGCACTATGTGTTCTTTCATTTGTGACTCCTATAGCGATTTGTTTTATGCTTGTTTAATATAACCCGTTGCACTATCAACGGTGTTTAATATTTATGTCATTATCTAGACTATTGGCACTAGAGCACATGTCAACCACTGTTTCTTAACTCTTCCTCTTTTTAACAATATTACTTTTGTCGTGTTCTTCTTTTTATTGCTTTTTATTTCTGTAATGCCTTTTTTATTTGTTACAAGCTTATTATAGACTTCAACTATTGTATCCCCCTTTATTTTCGCTGTTTCAATTAATTATTAAAAACTAGCGTATGCTGACATTAGCGACATTTGGTGAACTTACAACACAAACATCTTGTGGCTACCGTACGGCAGCTTGTGTTAAACAGTAGTACTACTCACAACATGACTCGTGCTTGTGATGTTATTTGTGTGTATTTGACGATGCTGGTGCTGATCCCGCATTTAACATTTGACGATGCCACTATGGCTGCAGTACATTAGGACTTTGTTTTTTATGAAACGGTCATGCCTCTTCGTATTTAAAGCGCACAAATGTAACTTTTGTCAGTACTACTTTTCACTACGTTCTATATATTGTTCTTAAGCTGTATACAGTTAGCGAGTGTACTTATGTCTTTTCCCATTCTTGCTGCAGATCTGATGATGGTCATTAAAGACCGAAACCGGTAATCTGTTAACAAAAAAGTTTGTGACCATAGACGTAAATTAAAGGAAACTTATTACATGTATGGGTCACTGGTTTTTCGTGACGATGTCGCAGCTTGTGAAACTTCCACCATCAGCGATGCCACATGCACCGTGCGTTTTTCTGACTAGCAGTCATTCCTTGCCAGGTGGCGCTGCTATCGCCTACATGTGTTTATATCGGTGGTCATAATGTCTGGCTGATCAGTATATTCGAGTAAGGATAAAGTATGTCTGGAACAACAGTGAAATATTTACTGTATGGGAGGTGCGTTGTTGATGCATCAACTATGTACGTTTCAACACTTTGCCCACAGACGCACATATATTTACTTTAAGTTAATAGTTAGATTCACTTACGTTTATTCTGTAACTTCTTATTCCTCTGGACTTCAAGGTTTAGACACTTGTGCCTCTTCCTGTTCTGCGTTCATCTTTCACTGTCACCTGCTTCTGGGCTTTCCTACGTCCCTTCTTCCTCTTGGCTGGTACACCATGGCCTGATGTGGGATTCTCTCTTCACCAGTGGTGGTAACTGATGTTTCCTAACATTTCATTTTCTTCAGTTTTTCAATAATACTATAAATATCTAGCTTAATGCTAATATCTTCGTTTCTTACATGGTCTTCCCAGTTAACACCTCTAATTGTCCCGAGAATCATGATTTCCACTGCTTGTATTTTACTTTCACCACTCTTCTTAGGGAATCCAAGACCTACATTCATATAGTTGTAGCCGGTGTGTTATAAAAATTTAATTTTGTTTCCTTCCGTATTTTGTTCTGGAATGTTTTATCATTCCCCATGTTGAATGGTATTTTTAATCTTATTTTCTATATTCCTACCATATTACAGGTTACGTCGTAACGTAAAAAATTAAAGCTGGAGGCCTTCTTGAGTGGTGCAGCATCTATTATTGTTATTTTTGAGTGGGTGCTGTATTTCACATAATGAACCATGATTTTAGTTTTGTTCCTTCATATTCAAAGATTATATTACCTTTATCCTAACTGATGTAATTTAAACACAGCTTGCCTAGCTCGTTATTAGTTTCTTCCAAAATTGGAACAACATCTACGTACACAAGGATATTAGGTATTTATTTATACTAATGTGCATACCAGAATTTACTTCCTATCGCTAGATCTTAATCAAATCACTTCCACATGCATTAAAAAATGTTGGTGACAGGCCAAAGCCGTATTTAATTCCCTAATTATCAGTGATTTCTTTACTTTTATTATAATTTTTGTAGCCTTGTGTAAGCTTTTAGCACGTCGCTTTAGTGAGATGTGCAGCTTCATTCATGATATCTCATAGTTCCTTTCTGTTCCCAGTTGTACGTTAGGACCGCCAAGTAATGTTACTAGTTGGCGTTCCTATCGTGCGACTGCCTGGCGGCGGACGGTTTCTGCCAACATACAATGATTGCAGCTCTTGCATTACCTGGCCTGACTGCTGTTATGTGTTACCAAATACAGTAATTTCATAAAACTGAAGATGGGCTTTTTAGAATCTCAAAACAGGTCGTGGTTTGCATAAATAATTAGTTCAACTGAAGCGGATCTCTCTAAATTAACTACCAACCAACAACAGTAGTTCAGATATATGTGCCTTCGTCGCAAGCAGAAGATGTAGAGATAGATAAATTATATGAGTATATCGTTGTGCAGAATGTACGAGTCAGGCGATGTAGCACACTTCTGGAAAAAACATCATCCACACACTTCCGAAAATTGCAAGGGCCGTCGAGTGCGAGAATTATCATATAATCAGCTTAACAGCTCATACACCCAAGTTGCTAAAAAGTCCAATATACAGAAGAATCAAACAGAAAATTGAAGGTTTCTTCAATGACGATCGGTTTATCGCTAGGAAAAGTAAAGGCACCAGAGAGGCAGCCATGATGTTGCGGTTATTAATGGAAGCAAGGATGAGGAGAAACGAAGACATGTTCAGAGGATTTTTCGACCTGGAAAAAGCGTTCGACACTGTGAAATGAAGCAAAATGTGGCCGAGCGGGTCTGGGCGCTATAGTCTGGAACCGCGTGACCACTACGGTCGCAGGTTCGAATCCTGCCTCGGGCATGGATGTGTGTGATGTCCTTAGGTTAGTTAGGTTTAAGTAGTTCTACGTTCTAGGGAACTGATGACCTCAGAAGTTAAGTCTCATACTGCTCAGAGCCATATGATCTTTCCTTTCTTTTTGAAGGAAAATGTTCGCAATCCTAAGAAAAACAAGTAATTTGGAGGAAAAGACTGAAGTTCTACAACACGTACAAGAACCAAGATTCGTAGACGACGTTAATACCCTCAATGAAAGTAAAGAAGAATTACAGAATCTGTAGAATGGACTGAACAATCTATTGAGTACAGAATATGTACTGAGGATGAATCGAAGAAAACGCAAGTATTGAGAAGTAGAAGAAATGACAACACCAAGAAACTTTTCATCAGAACTGGTGATCGCAAAGTAGACGAAGTTTAGGAACTGTCCTACCTAGGGAGCAAAATGGCCATGAGAGTAAAACGTCCCCTTAGAACAATTGTACACGGCTGTGCTTAAACTGACACACAATATTTTTAGCGCAACGCAATCTGACTTTCAAAAATCCCTGCAATAGAATGGCCCTGACTAACATTAATCTATACCTTTCACAAATCACTTACCTCGCAAAAATCTCCGTTACTCGAACTACTGCAATGCAGCGAGCGCCACTACTGCCAGCTAAATAAAAGCTTCAAACTACGGAAGGCACTAACTATAGTCTGTCGGTAAAGTGAAGAGTGAGCGCGCGAGTCCCCACTCTGCCTACCCTGCTACGTCACACGGCGCTTCTACAGGCTGTTCCACAACGTAGTACAGTCCCTGCCGCGGCGCGCGCTTTAAATCTGTGACGACGCCGTGTACAGATACGTCCCGTCTGCGTTTATGTTTACACAAATGCGTTAAGATTATAAGGAAAACAAAAGAGGATAGCTTCTTCCGAAACACAACATTATAGAGAAAATAATATTAACATAAGAACGGAAGTCAGGATTCTACTACAAACATAGAACCGAATGCCTGTTCATATGAATGTATGTTCCTCTATTCGTAAGACGAACCAGATATAGTGCACTCAGTCTTTAGAATTTAAGACTTGTTCTTACTTTGTGTTTCTACTAAAAGGTAGAAGTTTTCTTTGAAGGGCTGCTTTAAAACTTAACAATTCTTGCAACACGAAGAGTGCTTAAAAAGTAACCAGAAATTTATAATTACGTGTGTTGTATTAGTTCGATTCGCACTGCTTTTTTTGTCATTGTCTTCGTAAACATGTCTGAAAAGTATTTCCAGGTAAATCCCATTTCACGCAATGTCTTGTGTAAAACATCTTTCTGCAACGAAAATGTATTTTTTGTTTCACGTCAGTGATTAATTTCCGTAATGTGGGCATTATTTTTTGGTTTATGCAAAAGTCCTCCATCGTTTGACGAATGACCGATTTTGTGAAACTGTCTGTAGCGATGGGTTTCCTCTCTAAATTATTAGTTTTCCTTCGCGGCGATTCCAGTAAACCAAGCGCCTTGTTTTCGCGTACTTTCCTTATGCGTCCTATTTTGGCGAGGCAGACGCTTGCATAAACTGCATCCCTTTGAGTCTGACTGGTAATATTAGCCAACAGTTCTTTTTGTGTAGCCTCCTTAACACAAGCTGTAATAACGTTAGAGACGATCGAACGCTCGTTCTGTGCAAGTATCTTCTTCGTATTCTGCACATTTTCTTGCAAATGCAGGGCGATTATCCATCACTTCCGGATACTGAAGTATATCAGTGAGTACACAGAGTCAAGTGACTGAGATTGGCAACTGATATCCCACGAACAGAAACGACGTATATCACTGCACGCCGAAGTACACCGCTAGATAGGTAACGGGCAACTGATTTTGGGTTGCCCTGTAGGCCAGTGGCAGGGTTCTTCCGGGAAAGGCCACTTGCCCCACCAAAAGCGCTGCTCGCTCTTGAGTTTACAGACAGACTATACTGATAGGCATAGTTAGCAAATGAAAGATTTTTGTAGAGAACAAACAATGTATTTACCTTAATAGTCATAATATATATAGCAGTTCATAATATCCAGTATAACAAATTTCAAAACTCCGCCATCTCTCTCCCCAAATCCACCACTGCTGGCGGCTCACCTCCAACTGCGCAACGCTATGCGCTGTTCACATCCAGCTGCCCAACGCTACAATGGCGCAGGGATTTTTGAAAGTCAGATTGCGTTGCGCTAAAAATATTGTGTGTCAGTTTAAACACAGTCATGTACAATTGTTCTAAGGGGACCTTTCAAGAGGTCAACTTGTGTCAATCATACGCCTTTATTTGATGAAGAAATTTACTTTTGGGGCACTGAAACAGAGACCGTAGGAAAACCAGAACAGAGGACAATCGGAACATCTAGAAATGTGGTACTGTAGAAGAATGTTGAAAAGAAGGTAGACTTAAAGGTAGAAAATGAATCGGCGAGGATTGGAACATGTGGAAAACATTAAACACTGATAAGGAGAATGGACGAGATGACATAATATCTGTTAAGACATCAGGGAATGACTTCCTTGGTATTAGAGAGAGCTGTAGAGCGTAAAACTATAGAGGAAGACAGAGATTTTAATAGTTCGAGTAAATAATTAAGGACGTCTGAGATAAGAAGGTAGGTAGAAGGCAGGAATTTGTGTTGGGCAGAACCAAACCATTCAAAAAAGTGATGACAGAAAAAGAAAGACATAGAGGAAAAGTGGAAAGAAAACGAAATTTCGCGTCAATAGCAGCGAAGCGTATCCTGGCACTGTTAATGGATTACACTACGGACTGTCAAATTTGCAAAGTTGATTTAAAATGTAGTGCGTAAGAATCGACGGATCGTGTAAATAAACAACGTGCCGCTTTAATTACGATGCTTCATTTTTTAATAAGATACCCAGTTCAAATGGTTCAAATGGCTCTGAGCACTATGCGACTTAACTTCTGAGGTCATCAGTCGCCTAGAACTTAGAACTAGTTAAACCTAACTAACCTAAGGACATCACACACATCCATGCCCGAGGCAGGATTCGAACCTGCGACCGTAGCGGTCGCTCGGTTCCAGACTGTAGCGCCTAGAACCTCATGACCACTCCGGCCGGCTAAGACACCCAGTGTTGTACGTTGTATTTGCAAGTATGTTATCTCATCCGCAAAAAATCACTCCTTTATGGTGTTACCTTTTAAAAATTAAAGCTGGCAGATGGAACAGTATCGCACAGAGTTTTTTGCTAGCCTGGAGGTCCATTTCTATCCGAGAAGAGCTTTGAAGTTTTTTCAAAAGTTACATTTCGTTGCATTGTTCACAATTTCGTGGAAATTTGTCTACAGTCTAGATCGTCAGTGAAACATTTATTTCGTGAGTTTTTCTTATTCCGCTTTGGCACAGACACTACAATGTTGCTCCACTCGCCGCGTTCATGTCACTTCTCTTATTAGCTTCACACCTCCGACTTACCTAACTTTCACCTATTAAGCTGTGATTGCAAATTAGGTGGTCTTCTCTGTCCGCACTATCTCACTCTTCTTGCTCTCATTGTTACAGAAGCTAATGACATTAACCGCAAGTTGTCACGGCTCCACGCGAGAAGATTTTCCGTCATCACTTTTCGCGCGCGCACTGCAAGGAGGGATTGCGCGTTACTTTCATGTGGAACGTAACTGTACCTATTCAGGTAACGAAGTTGCTTGTCGCTAGAGACGAATAACCCGCTCGCCTTTCTGAAGTAAGCTGCACTTTAACACCTAAGACTATCTTCCAAAAACTCGATATATGTTTCTTTCGTACAGATGAAAAAAACATTTCTTTGCTTGACTAAAGTAATATAAATATGCGCAAGTCCTCTATTTCTTCATGTAATATGACAATAGTCCCATTTTTTATGGTTTCTGTGCCGTCACTAAACGTCACACTTCCGCAGCAATTTGAAGGATGGGGCTAATAGGATTGCGGCCACGCTATTTTGCAATGCGGGGAATGAAGTAGTGAAAGTAACTCTAGATCAGCGACGTCCGGAGGCAGTGCGGGAGGCCAATATGCACTTCAGATAGGACATTCTGCAAAACAGGAAGAAGATCGCTAACCAGCAGATGGCAAGTGGAACCCTCAAGTTGGAATGAGAGAACTGGGGGCTGGACTTGGAAAATATATATATATATATATATATATATATATATATATATATATATATATATATATATGAGTGTGTGTGTGTGTGTGT
This sequence comes from Schistocerca cancellata, assembly GCF_023864275.1. Lineage (NCBI taxonomy): Eukaryota > Metazoa > Arthropoda > Insecta > Orthoptera > Acrididae > Schistocerca > Schistocerca cancellata. The sequence goes on from NC_064626.1 coordinate 1,157,474,491, forward strand.
GTGTGTGTGTGTTTACCGGTGGGGCATGCAGCTCCAGGTACCGGCACATGTTCTCGGTTTGCCTGTGACACAGACGCTGTTGTTTTACAGGAAGTAAAAAAGCACAACTGTCTAGTCTATATGTGAAATCGCTGTATGTCACTATATTAATTTACACATCGATCAAATTCTTGTAAGACTGATTTTGAAGAGAAGCCCTACGTTGGACTGCAGATTAACGAGACATTCATCAGTGAATCAAACTGGCTTTGTTTTATCATTGCGAACGTATCTAAGTAATAGACTTCGACACATGTCAGGCAGTGTGGTAGTTTCGATTAATACGCAGTGTATGATTCAGCAGGACCACGGTCTCTGTTAGCTGACAGTGAACTTTCTGTGTGTATTATTGGCTCATTTTATTTGCTTATTTGATTTCATTTACATTCACTGAAAAAGCGCAAAGCGTCCTGTGTAACATAAACGTAATATGATGTCTATTAAAATTTCGCGCAGGCATATTCGAGTGGCACTAGTAGTGCCACCGTGAGGATATAATTGAGGTTTTCTTTAAATACAAGCTGTAGTGGTTATAGAATCAGTTATCTTCGAGACTGGATTTGGTGAATTGATGTTAGTCAAGAATGCCCTTAAGGCGAAAACGACTCCATTGTTTTGCTTTTGTTGATGCTAGTCCTATTCCTCCTTTAAAGACACTGTCTATAGCGGCCGACTGCTCTTCGAAGTCCATTGCTGTCTCTGGCAGTTCTTTGGTGTGACGTCACGTGTGCCGGACTGCTGTTGAAATTGCTCGTCAATATTTTATAAAGTTTTTGTCTTCAGTTACTTAATATTTTAAAGTTGACATGTGTTAATATTTGCTGTAAAATAACTTATTAGTGGATTTTTAATTAATCTCAGTCTTTTTTCCTACGTTATTGACTCGAGTGGTCTGTTATTCGAGAATGTGCTTACGTCGCTCTTCCTAGCCTCGGGCCTCAGCAGTGTGTGTACATTTCGCGGCGTGCGGTTGCAGCTATAGCGGCTATAAAGCTAAGTACTGACAACATATTTGTGCACTGTTACACAGTTATTAAATGTAATAGTTTTCAGCGGTGTTTTGTGCTGTTTGTGGCGAAATAACGATTTGATAAACTTTTGCTAACGTTCGCTCGCTGTGTGCAGGGGAACAGAAGAACTGCCATAAACAATATTTTTATTCATTCTACATTACTTCATTACTTCATTACTTCATTACTAAATGGGAATTCTATTAGTAAAAGAGTGCATGGCATTTCTGACCATGATGCACAAATTTTAAATCTTAAAGGAATTGTGCTCACACAAATGCCACATATAACTATACAGGAAAGTTAATCCAACAGCAATAGAGAGTTTTTTAAACCTTATAAAGGAACAAGAGTGGCAGGACGCTTCTATTGCCGGTAACATAAATGATAAATATAATGCTTTCCTTAACACATTGGCAGTTGCTTTCTATCAGAATGTTCTAAACGGAATACTAGCAGTAATAGGCAGCTTGGGTTGCTGACTGATGGGATAAGGATATCATGTACAACAAAGCGGGAATTGTATCACAATGTTAGAAGCAGTCACAATCAACCTACAGAAGCCCTTTACTAACAGTATTATAAGGTGCTTAAAAATATTGTTAGGTAGCCAAAGAGTATGTGGTATGCAAATAGAATAGCTAATTCACAGGATAAAATTAAAACCAAATGGTCAGTCGTGAATGAAGTGTCTGGTCATCAGCACAATGTCTACGATATAAATTAAGTACATAGTGAAAATATTTCTTTTACTGATAAATCAGATATATGTACAGTATTTAACAATCATTTTCTGAGCATTGCTGGTGAATCAAATAAAAATTTAGTTTCTACAGGGAATCATATAACTTTCTTTACAAATGCCTTTCTGAGATTGATACCTGAAATACTCCTCTGTGATACAGACAGGGAGGAGATTGAGTCAATAATTAAATCACTGAAGACTAAGGACTCTCATGGTTATGATAGAGTGCCTAGCAGAATATTACAGTACTGTGCTGCACACGTTAGCCCTGTATTTAGCCATATTTGTAATTTTTCCTGTAGGAGTGGTCAGTTTCCTGAACGATTAAAACACTCAGTAGTAAAACCGCCTCATAAAAAGGGAGAAAGGGACAATGTAGATAATTTTGGATGTATTTCTATGCCATCAGTGTTTGCTAAAGTTATTGAAAAGGCTGTGTATGTAAGGACAATTGATCATTTTATACCACACGATTTGCTACAGTTCGGCTTTAGAAGTCGTTTATCAACTGAAAACACTATATTCTCTTGTCTCTGTGAGATACTGTATGGGTTAAACAAAAGGTTTCAAACGATAGGCATATTTTTGATTTAACTAAGCCGTTTAATTGTGTTGATAACAAAATATTGCTCCAGAAGTTGGACCATTACAGAATACGGGGAGTAGCTCACAATTGGTTCACCTTTCACTTTAACAACAGACAGCAAAAGGTCATTATTCACAATATTGCAAATGTGACAAATAAAACACTTACAGCCGTCCTTGTGATTTTATTTTATTTTGTCGCTACCAGTTTCGACGCTTCATTGCGTCCTCTTCAGGCTGTTTTCATGCGGTACAGGTTGATACGATCCGCATGCATAACCCATCAGTTGCCAGCACTACTGGATTAGCAGAAACTGAAACTTACATGTCAGCACTCCAACCATCAACTGTCAACTTACACGAGAACCATTCAAATACGACATCCAAAGATATGGATAGTAAACGGCCGTCGTCCCAGAGACGTCCAGTTAAAGGGATGGACATACAAAATGTTGAGAGTGGCTGTGATGTGGGGTCTGAGTGGAGTACATTCTAGTGGGGGGGGGGGGGGTGCCCCAGGGATCAGTGTTTGGGCTACTCCTGTTCCTTATTTATATAAATGATAAATTCTCTAGTATTACGAGTAACTCTAAAATATTTCTGTTTGCTGATGACATTAGCTTGGTAGTAAAGGACGTTGTGTGCAACATTGGCTCTGTTTGAAATAGTGCATCTCATGACCTAAGTGCATGGCTTGTAGAAAATAAACTAACGCTAAATCACAGTAAGACTCAGTTTTTACGCTTCCTAATACGCAATTCAACAAAACTTGAAGTTTTAATTTCACAGAATTGGCATACGATTAGTGAAACTGAACAGTTCAAATTTCTAGGTGTTCAGATATATAGTAAACTGTCGCGGATGTGAGTGATCCTTCGACACGAAAGTTAGTCTACTTTGCTTATTTTCATTCGCTCATGTCGTACAGTATTATGTTCTGGCGCAACTCTTCCCATTCTGAAAGGATATTTTTGGCTCAGACACGGGCGGTTCGGGCAATTATTGGTGTAAATTCACGAAACTCTTGTAGACCCCTGTTCACGAGTCTGGGTATTTTGACCTTGGCTTCTCAATATGTATATATTCCTTACTGTCATTTCTTATTAACAATATTAGCTTATTCCCAAGAAAAAGCAGCTTTCACTCAGTTAATACTCGACAGAAATCAAACCTGCATTTGGATGGGACTTCCTTAATTCTTGTTCACAAATGTGTTCTGTATGCTGCTGCATCAATTTTCAGTAAGCTAACCCTCGAATTTAAAAATCTTAGCAGTAATCCACGCGCTTTCAAATCGAAACGAAAGAGTTTCCTGATGGGACACTCCTTCTATTCTGTCGAGGAGTTCTTTGAAAAGTTGTTGAACGCCTTTACTTAAACTTATGGACTCACTTTTTTTTGGGTTCATAAACATTTTATATTAATTTTTTAATACTTTTATGTTTTAATTTCGTTCCATAGCCTTGGAGATTTGCTCCTCAATTTGGTCCTACGGAACTCGACATGAAAAAAAATAAATAAATTACAATATCTTCAGCAAACTAAAATTTCTCATTTTTTCTCTCTGAATTTTAATTCCTACTCCAAAACTTACTTTTGTTTCCTTCACTGCTTGTTCAATGTTCTATAACATCTGGAATAGGGTATAATTCTTTCTCACCCCTTTCTCAACCATTACTTCCTTATCAAGCCCCTCGATTCTTATAACTGTCACCTGGTTCCTGTTCAAGTTGTAAATAGACTTTTGCTCCGTGTATTTTACCCCTGCTACCTTCAGAATTTCAGAGTTAATATTCCGGTCAACATTGTCAAAAGTTTTCCTACGTTTACAAATGTTAAAATCGCATGTTTACCTTCCTTTAACCTATCTTCTAATGTAAGTTCAAAAATGGCTCTGAGCACTATGGGACTTAACATCTATGGTCATCAGTCCCCTAGAACTTAGAACTACTTAAACCTAACTAACCTAAGGACATCACACACATCCATGCCCGAGGCAGGATTCGAATCTGCGACCGTAGCAGTCGCGGGGCTCCGGACTGAGCGCCTAGAACCGCTAGACCACCACGGCCGGCTTCTAATGTAAGTCGTAGGGTCCATACTGCCTCGTGTGTTCATACATTTCTACGGAACCCACACTGATCTTATCCGCGGTCGACTTCTGCCAGTTTTTCCATTCGTCTGTAAGAAACTGGTAACAGTATTTCCTAACCTCGACTTGTTAAACTGATAGTTCGGTAATATTCACAGCTAGCATGAACTGCTTTCTTTGGAATTTTAATTATTACATTCTTCTTGAAGCCTGAGCGTATTTCGCATGATTCATACATCATGCACACCAAATGGAACAGTTTTGTCACGGCTGGCTCTCCCAAGGCTATCAGTAGTTGTGACAGAATGTTGGTTACTCCTGGGTCTTATACAAAAATGTAGACTTTCACGGCCGGAAATGTCATGTCCATTATACACTACTGGCCATTAAAATTGCTACAATAAAAAGAAATGCAGATGATAAACTGGTATCCATTGGACAAATACATTACACTGGAACTGACATGTGATTACATTTTCACGCAGTTTGGGTGCATAGATCCTGAGAAAGCAGTACCCAGAACAACCACCTCTGGCCATAACAACGGCCTTGATATGCTTGGGCATTGAGTCAAACAGACGTTTTCAATTGGTGAGAGATCTGGAGAATGTGCTGGCCAGAGCAGCAGTCGAACATTTTCTGTCTCAACGTACGTTTCATTTCGGTGGACGAATATCCGTTCTTCATTAGTGCATTGTGGAGATGTTCCATCTCAGCGTCGAGCAACTCATGCTCAGATAACTCATGTTCAGATAACGAACGTTAGGATAAATTGGTAACTGTCTGGGAAACTTTCGTTATCTGACGATGAGACACCTGTGCTTGCCAATGGAGGAAATTTTGCTGTTAGTCCGCGTTTTGTGCTGCCGAAATGAAACGTGCGTTGAGACAGCCACGCAGAACCCATAGTGACGTACAGGCTACGGCAAAATCTAAGGTTTCCCTGCCGTTCGTTAAAAATGTAACGGAAAGAATAGGGTGGGATCTTGACGAAGCGGAATATTTACGTAATTTAGAAGCCCACCAGGAAGATACAGGAATACCTTAAGCCTTCCAAGGACGCTCGAAAACCACTGGAAAAAGGTGGAGTGTATAGGATCCCATGCAGCTGTGTAGTTGTTTATGTGGGTACCACTAAAAGAACTGTTTCAAAACGTTTGGAAGAGCACAAGGGAAATTGTAGAAGAGGAGAAACGGAACGATCAGCTGTTGCGGATCGTGCTTTCCAAACAGGTTACCACTATATTCGTTTTGAGGAGACGCAAGTACTAGCGGCCACAAGCGGATGTTACGAAAGGCTCTACAGGGAGGCAATCGAAATCGCCAAACACCTTAATAATTTCAATCGAAATGAGGAGGGCGTGAAATCAAACGGTATATGGATGCCGGTGTTGAAGAAGATGTGTACCACCCGTCCACCACTGGGTGATGGCAACGGCGTAACGACGGCAGAGCACAGCGGCCAATTGCACTGACGTTTTCAAAACACGTGACGTCACGCCGCGGTGCGGGAGCGCGGACACGGAATTTAGCGGCAGTCAGTAGCGAGCCAGTGGGTGTGTTGGACCTTCCATCGAGCTAGAGACCCCCTTGAAGATGTCCTCCGGAGACGGGGACGAAACGTTGGAATCTGACACAGAATTCATCAACCGACCACGGCATAACAGCCCGGATAATTATAATGGTCCTGGGATCTTGTTTCGACTTAGGCCTTTTTGTGCTCTGTCAAATTCTTCTTGCAGTATTTTATCGGTCAGCTCATCTTCATCTAAGTCCTCTGCCATTTCTATAATATGTCCAAGTTTATCTCCTTTTCATAGATCCTTTACATACTCCTTCCACCTTTCAGGTTTCCCTTCTTTGCTTAGGACTAGAATAGCATCTGAGCTCTTGATATTCACACAGCGGCTTCTCTTTTCTTTCAAGGTCGCTTTAATTTTCCTGCAAGTGATACCTGTCTTTCCCACAGTGAAATATACTTCTAAATCATTACATTTGTCCTTCAGCCAGTCCTGCTTAGCTGTTTTGCACTTCCTGTCAATCTCATTTTCTTAGACATATGTTGTCCCTTTCTCCTGCTACAGTTGCTGTATTTTTATATTCTCTCTTTTTATCAATTAAATTCAATATCTCCTCTGTTGTCCGAGTATTTCTACTAGTTTGTCTTACCTATTTGAGACTCTGTTGCCATCACTATTTCATCTCTCAAAGCTACTCATTTATCTTCCATTGTGCTCCTTTATCCTGTTCTAAGCAATTGTTGCCTAATGCTCCCTCTAAAAATCTCAACAGCCTCCTGAACTGTCAGCATATCCAGGCGTCATCTCCTTAATTTCCTACCTCTCTGCAATTTCTTTAGTTCATTACATATAAATTGTGATCAGAGTCCACACCTGCGCCAGGAAATGTCTTATAATTTAAAATCTTGTTCCGAAATTTTTGTCTTACCATTATAAAATCACTTTGAAATCTTCTGGTGTTTGTGTCTCTCCCACGTATGCAATCTTCTTTCATGGTTCTTAAACCAAGTGTGAGCGATGATTATATTATGCTCTATGCAAAATTCTGCAAGTCGACTTCTTCTTTCATATCTTTCCCCAGTCCATATTAAGCAACAACTATTCCTTATCCTCGTTTATCTAATATCTAAATCCATTCCCCCATCACAATTAAATTTTCATCTTCTTTAACTATTCAAATAATTTATTTTACCTCATCACATATTTGTTTAATCTGTTTATCATCTGTGGTGTTGGATTTAATATTGACTCGTACTACAGTGGTGGGTGTTGGTTTGTGTTTGTCTAGTCTACAATAATGCGTTCACTATGCAATTTGTAGTAGCTTTCCCGCATTCCTATTTTCTTTTCGTTGTTAAATGTACTCCAGTGTTACATTATTTCATTTTTTATTTATAACCCTGTATTCACCTGACCAGATGTCCTGTTACTCCTGCCACCAAATTTCACTAATTGGCACAGTACCTAACTTTAACGCATCCATGTCCCTTTTCAAATTTTGTAGCCTACTTGCACTGTTAAGGGATCTGCCGTTCCACGCTCCGATCCGTAGAACGCCTGTTTTGTTTCTCCTGACGGCGACATCCACCTACGCACTCCCCACCCGGGGATCCGACTGGGGACTATTTTATCTCCAGAATATTTTACCCAAGAGGACGTCATCATAATTTAACAACACAGTTGAGCTGCGCGCCCTAGGGAAAACTTACAGCTATAGATTTAAATTCCTTTCAGCCGTTCGCGAAACCAAGTCAGCAAAGCCATTTTGGCAGATTTTACAAGGCAATTTGTGAGTCATCCGGACTGTAGCCCCTACAACTACTGAAAAGGCTACGGCCTCTCTTCAGGAACAACACATTTGTCTGGCCTCTCAACAGATACCACTCAGCTGTGGCTTCATCTACGGTACGGTTATCTCCATCGCTGAGGCACGCAAGCAATCGCATCAACGGCAAGGTTCATGGTTCATGGAGGGTGGGTAAATTTATTATCTGGTAAGATTTTCAGTTCCACAACCATCGTGAATTTAAATTACTCGGTGTTGTAGTACATTATCCATCTTAAGCAACTATAAATTTATTTGTTGAAAAAAATCAGAAAGCACTACCATAAAAGAAATTTTATTTCCTTAAAGGTTTCAGATACTTAGTTCCCTTCTTCAGAAGATTGAACCTATCACATTATTAACGAGTGTCAAATGTCATATGTCAAATGTCATATGCATTATAGTGCATGTACAAATTTGGTATATTACGAAGTGAGTTCAGTAAGTAATGCATTACATATTTTTTCTCGACTACTTTCTATCTAAAAGATTAAGAATTTGTTGTGGATATCGGGGAGGATTCCATTTCAACCCCTATACTTTCATGAAGTTCGGATGGATGACCTCTCTATACGTGGTCTTCAAATTGATGTCTATAACGGAAGTGTGTCCCAAGCAGAGACCCGACATTGAGTTTCTTTCGGAGGAAAACCAGAGCATTGCAGATATTCACAGGCGCTTACACAATGTCTGCGAAGACCTGGCAGTAAACAAAAGCACGGTGAGTCGTTGTGCGAGGCGTCTTCATCATCGTAACAAGGACGCGCAAACCTGACGGATTTCCTGCGGACAGGCTGGCCGCCCATAATTTTGCTACCCTCTTGAAATCGAAGTAACGAGTTCAGCCTGTTCTTCGCCAAAAAAATGCAAACAGACTTCTTCTCCACAACGACGTACGGCTTCACACACATCTGCGCAGCCGAGATGAGCTTACAACTGTTCATTGGACTGTTCTTCATCCACCCTACAGCCCGGATCTTGCACCATCCCACTTTCATCTGTTTGGCACAATGAAAGATGCACTCCGCGGGAAGTAGTACGTAGATGATGGGGAGGTTATTGATTCAACAAGGCGTTGGCACCGACATCGATGACTGGAGAGGTATTATTCGGTCATACATGCCTTCGCAGTAACGTGGCGTATGGTCGCCGTAATAAACGGAGATTATGTTGAAAAATAGCATTTCGCAGCCAAACGAGTGAGAAATAATGGGGTGTACTGAACTCCTAAATAAAACCAGCCGAATTTCAGAAAAAAGAAATATGTTGCATTACTTACTGAACGCTCCTCATATATTTGCATATGCACTATCTTTCTTATAACTACAGTAATATGTTGCATACACCTGCTTATTTTCGACACTCGCTAACAATGCGATAGTTCCAGTCTACTGAAGAGGGGCACTAGGTGCCTAAAACCGATAAAGAAATAAAATTTCTTTTCTACTAATGGTTGCTGATGTTCTGAATAAAAGCTATTTTGTCATGCATTTGCCCCTGAAGCGGAAGTTTTCAACAAGTTCTTGTTGTTGGTGTTTTGGCTGTCCAGGTGATTCATGGAAAGTTAGTAACATTTTAACTACATCTTGTAAAATGAGATTTTATGTGGTTCGTAAATAAATTCGAACATATATAGGAGTTCAATCACAGTGCATCCATGTCCTTTCTCTTCTACTACCATCATTTCAGTTACAATTTTTTAATGATCTCATTCAGCTATGAACTACTAAAAATCCGCCTATTATCGCTAGACAGAGGAGCCTACTTAGGCAGCGCAGTGGAGCAAGTACTCGCAATAAGCCACCGTCAAATTAGGGTCAGCGCCGTGGGCTGTCCGTAGTTTGGGAGCGCTGTTGTGACGGGACGTGGACGCGCAAGCGCCGGGCCGGGGGTTAATCTGTCTCCCCCGGTTTATGAGGCAGTTTAGTTGGGCTGTCTGCTCGTCCCGTTCCAGTGCTGTACGCCAGGGGTCGATATTAAAGCACGCCTCGCGTGCTTGCAGCAGCAGCTGGCCTCCTATCTTCCACACCACAGGCGGGAGCATAGCTCCCGTTGCTGGCCCGTGGGCCAAGTATCTGGTACAGATAGTACAGATACTTCGTACACTATTAAGTCTGATACCCAGCTACATGAGATACGCTAGTGTCAACCGAGAAGACTGCATACTAAACATTTCATCTTTCGTGTGAAACGAATTATAATTATTTCCAATATCAAGTTTAGCAAGTAAGACAGTGGCAGAGGAGGGAAGCAAGTAGACGGAAGAAGGAACAAACATGATTGAAGAAGATAGCAGAGGTACTAAGAAAATGCAGGGTGTTCCTAAAGCCCCTTTACAACTTCAAAATTTTTTTACAACGGCAGTTGTTGAAATATTTTAACATCATTTCTTTTATTGTAATCAGTGTTCACAATTTTTTTTGACAGTGTTTAATAGACCTCTATATGGGCGCCTTTAGTTTCACGAAGCACATCAAGACGGTACTCGATTTCTTGCCATGTACGCTGTAGCATAGCGTCATCAGTGGTGGCAGTGGCACTACGAATCCTTTGCTTCAAGTCAGCAATGTCCCGTATCTGTGTTTAATACACGATATCTTTTACATACATGAAAAAAGTTCGAGGGAGTGATATGGCGAACGCGGTGGCGAACGAATTGGCCCATCCCTCCCAGTCCATCTGCCTGGAAACGTTTCATTGAGAAACAGACGAACATGCAGTCGCCAATGTGGTGGTGCACCATCTTGCTGGAAAAAGATAGTTGGTTGTAAGTGAATCAGTAGTGGTGCTACATATTCGGTCAGAAGGTCGAAGTTAATATCTGCAGTAATTGTGGACTCGTTGAAGAAAAATGGCCCAATTATTCGGTTTCACATGATTCCATATAACACATTCAGTTTTGGACTATCCCCGTGAAGCTCCCTAGTCACATAGGGGTGTTCAGATCCCCAGATTCTCACATTGTGTCTGTTTAATGTCCCAGAAACATGAAAAGTTGCGCTTCAGTCTGGAACCGCGTGACCGCTACGGTCGCAGATTCGAATCCTGCCTCGGGCATGGATGTGTGTGATGTCCTTAGGTTAGTTAGGTTTAAGTAGTTCTAAGTTCTAGGGGACTGATGACCACAGATGTTAAATCCCACAGTGCTCAGAGCCAGCCATGAAAAGATGCCTCGACACTGAAACAAACTCGCTTGAGGAATGCTTCATTCTCAGAAAGGCGTTCCGGCATGTTGAGTGCTAACTCTGTCCGTTTTGGCTTGTCATTTCGCTCAAGTGTCTGTAACAGTTGCACTTTGTAAGCATACAACCGTAAGTTCTTCTGGAGGACCTTATGCACAGTTGAACGTGGTAGTTGCAACTGTCTGGCAGCAATGCGGGTGGACTTCATAGATGAAGGAGTAAAGACGTTTAAAACGCGATCGATGTTTTCCTCGGAGGTTCTTGGTCGCCCGCTCCTCCCTTTATCCAACACTGTCCCTGTCTCCATAAACTTTTTGTGCCATGCACGGATTGAAAGGCGCGATGGTGTATCTCTTCCATACTTCGTTCTGAAGCTCCGTTGAGTCTGAACATCCGATTTGGTCTCAATAAACCAGGAAACACATTGTGCCTTCTCTTGAGGAGTTGCCATTTTATAGAGGTTCAGTTCCTTCCACCAACAGAGTATCTGAAACACAAAATTTTATTTTATATAAAAACTTTAGTAAACAGTGATTACAATAAAAGAAATTTTGTTAAAATATTTCAACAACTGCCGTTGTAAAAATTTTTGAAGTTGTAAAGGGACTTTATGGACACCCTGTAGTATAGGGAACGGTGAATAAGAAGAGGAGAGGCTTGAGAGAACGTGCAACAATGATAGATAGGGATGAGACAAAGGTTACTGACAACGAGACACTGGAGATTGTGTGGAAGGAGTCCTTTGTAGATTCAGACGATCTTGGAGATCGGGATAATACATTAAAGAGGTAGAAATAAATTCTTGGGGGAGGAGGGGGGGGGGAGAGCAGGGGAACGACCAGACATGGCAATAAATGGAAATAGCACTGTACAAGATGAAAGGAGGAAAGGCATCTGGTATGGACGTAGTAAGTGTCGAAATGACGGAGACAGCAGAGGAGGTTGGAACACTCTGGCTGTATTGTGTGATGAGGGTGGTGTGGATTGAGAAAAAGACTCCATAAGATTGGAAAAGGATACTAATTGCCCCTTTATTCAAGAAAGGCTATATAAAGGATTGCAGAATCTACAGGGGAATCACAATGATATCACACTGCACAAAGGTATATAAAAGTATCTTGGAGCGCAAAATCCGAACAAGAGTCGAGAGAAAATAGAGGAACAGCATGGCTTCAGACCAGATAGGTCAACTTTTGACCTTATTTTTGCAGTGAGGCAGCTCCAGAAGCACCAATGTGAATTCTTGGGAATTTTAGATGGTCTTTCTCGATGTAGAAAAGGCATTTGACAGCGTCGGCAGAAGAAAGATCTGGGAAGAACTAGAAAAGAAGAGAATCGAGAAAGAGACGACAAGGAGAGTGGAGGGGATGTGGTGTGGAAGTCCGAGTTGCCTGAAAGTGGGAAATGAAAGGACGGATTGGTTCCAGCAAACACGTGGTGTGAAACAGAGCAGCGCATTGTCATCTCTCCTCCTTAAACTTCTTGGATGAGGTAATGGCCAACGTAGCAGAGAAACCTGGAGAAGACAAGACGAAAGCAGTGGCAGATCTCTTTATTATCTAGGGAAACAGAGAGGAGGAGATTCAGAAACAACTGGATGCTTGGGAAGAAACTCGGAGACTGTATGCGTCGAAATTAACGTAAACAAATGTGACATCATGGTTACAACTAAAAAGGAAGACAGACCGATTATCATAATAAGGATTGGAGGTGAACAACTGAAGAAGATGGAAAATGTCAAGTACTCTGGACGTGAATGGAAGAAATGACAAAGAGATGAGTGAAAGTGGCAGACAGGCAGAAGCATTTCAGTGAAGTGTTAGGAGACTGGATTCGAACAAAGAGGTCCCACAAAAAAGCAAAGAAGTGATTACATCCCATTACTGACCCATGCACCTGAAACATGGCTAATGCAGGAAAGAGCAGGTTCCTGGCATGTGGAATTAAGTCCCTCAGAAGTAGGGTAGGAGTAATAAGGAGAGATAGGATAAAGAATGAAAGGGTAAGGGAAATATTGAAAGAAGAACTCTTGCAGACCAGGATGGAAACATCAAGGCTAAGCTGGTTTGGACACTTAATATTGGTAAACAAGAGGGGTCTCAAGAACAAGTGACCAAGAGGAAGACCGATGGATAGATGACTGAAATGTATGGAGTTGTGTGTTGAAAAGAGGCGAGGCCTGGACAAGAGTGAACACAGAAAGATGGTGAGAAAACTGGACTAGATGGCGAGACTTACGTTCCTAACGGATGAAGTCTGGGATTGAAAAATGTTCAAGATGATGATGGTCAATATTATATGTCTGACACAAAAGTGCTGTGGTTAAACTATTACGAAATCGAAGGTACAGCACTTTCGTCGTCTGAATGACGGCCGGTAGGCTATATCGGTTCCATATCGTTCATACAGAAATTAGAAGCGATGAAAAAAGGTGTACCACAAACATCTATGTTGGACGTTTTTCTAGTGATATGTAAAGGAGGAAACGAGAGAGAGGAAACGTGGAGAGAAAAGGGGAGGGGGGGCAGGAGGAGATGAACAGAGGGACAAAGAAGCAGGAGATATTGGAGGATGACTAGGAGATAGAGGGAAACGAGGAAGTGCACAGAGGGGAAATCAGCGGCTGGTCAGAGGGGGGAGGAGCAGAAGGACAATGTCCAATCTGTCTACTGAAGCAGCTGCAAGATCTAGGGTGCGCTAGGCTGCGCTAACGACAAGACAGGCGCTTTACAAATTGATTTTTCTTACGATGTGGAATGTACACGCCTGTGAGACCGGCAGACCGATAGCAACGCGCATACGAGAGCATGAGCGAAAGATTTGTCTGTGGCAGCACAGAAAGTCTGCAGAGTCCGAACACCGGCAAGAATGAGCGAAGGAAAGCAAATTTGACAAACCTGCGCACTGACCAAGCGCAAAGATATACAAAAGAACTGTGTGAGTTGCTGTTTCATTTGATGTACAATCTATAGTTGTAAGTTGTATGTAATAAATGCCACAAAGCGCTCAAACCCCTACATTCATTTTGAAACACCCTGAATTTCACATATATTCAACATATTGTACTTCACACGTAATTGCATCTCTACCGAATGTCGCCGTCCAGTTTCATTTTGAAGCAGGGCTACGCTTACGACGTGAGGAGTTAGTGACAAAGAAGTCATAAATTTAAACATCATGCATATCGTGGCGGTATTTTCCGCACCTCAGTGTTTATGACGTCATATCTCCCGAACTTTTTTCTTCAAGGAAATTTGTTATATTCGGACTGAGAATATGTTTATGGATTCTGTAGCAAACTAATGTTAAGGATATTGGCCTATAATTTTGCCGATCCGATTTTGTACCCTTCTTATATACAGGTGCCACCGGCTCTTTTTTCCATTTGCTTGGGACTTTGCACTGGGGTTGGGGGGGGGGGCTGAGCGACAAAGCAGTGCTGTAGAATACTTTTGTGAAACGTAATTGGTATTCCATCAGGGCCTGGCGACTTAGTTACCTTCCTCTCTCTTTCAGTTGTTTCTCCACTTATGCTCATTACTATGTCTTCCAAGCGGGAGTCTGTGCGATGGTCAAACGTTTGTACGTTTCTCTTGCGTGAATGAAATGTTAAACGGGAAATTTAAAATTTATGCATTATTTTTGCTGTCTTCTACTGCCACACTAGACTGCTAAAAGAGTGACTGGATAGAAACCTTAGACCGACTTAGCGATATTATTTAGGACCGGAGCTTTCTCTAGAAGATCTTTTTCTAACATATGACAGTGGTAGTAGTTGTAAGCTTCGCCCATCGACCTTTGTACAGACGCACGAATTTCTGTTAGTACATACGTACCGGTACATAGATACATACATCCATCCATTTTTATATGTTTGGATAAATGGGTACAATATCCGGCACACTATGGTGAGAACCGCCGTAAGCCTTGAACGCCAAAACAAACGTTAATGCTTCAGTAAATGGCTCGCGACGGCCCAGCTCCAGGTCGCGTGGGACAGTTCGGAGCGGTATTCGCATTCGGAGTGCGGCCCGCCTTTTGCAGGCCAGGCCTGCTCCGTGCTGTGCTGTGGCCGACACCGGGCAGCCTCTGCAACCGCGGCCGCCTTCACCCCCTCCCCTCAACCCCCTCCCCCCACCATACTGCCACTGCGCTCTCCCCACACGCGTTCGTTTCACGTCGCAAACGAGGCGAGAGCCGAGCCTGGCAGAGTGGCCGAAAACCGCCGCCACGCCACGAGTGCAGAGCAAACACCTTGCCTCCAGCCCCAGCTGCATGAAATGCTGCGCAACCCGTCCAACCCCAACGTCCCTCACCATCCCATCCCACCACACACCACCCTGGTTCCCGCTACCTGTGCGCCTTCCACCAGGACTTCACTGCCCTGCGCAAAATTCAACAGCATTGCGGACACATCTCGAATGTCTATAGTCTAATTCAAATACCGGCAGTTACGTTTCTGCTAAGTTCCTCGAATTCGACAAGGCATTCTCTACAGTTCTGAATTAACACTTAGTGAAATAAATGTCAGTTTGCAAAATATGTACTGGTCACTGTGGCTTGATTCTCGACTTCATAGTACACTGCCAGAAAAAATTCAGCACCCTGCACCATCAAGGACTGTGTTCAGTGACACGAGGATATAATAACACGCGGATAGTGAGGGGTCGTATTGTTAGTGATTCGTTCGTGACGATCATCGGCTATCTCATGCCGTTTATTAGGATTGTCTGTGTGAACTCTTTTTTGACCTTGCTTGTTGGGTTTATGGGTGAATAGTGTCTGTTAAATTCATTCTAGGGTACAACCATGTCCTGTGTCCTGCTTACGAGCATGTAGTCCTTTTGGCCTTCAGCCATTTGAACAACGTTCCATTCTGGGCGTGCGAGGAGCTAGAGGGGCGTATCAAGCAGTCGTTGCCAATGTTTGGCGCATCCTGTCGATGGTGTGCCGCCGCTTTCAGCAGACGTTTGTAGAAAATTCCCGCACCCGCAGATCAGGTTCTCGATGTTAGTTACAGATGCACGTCAAGATCGACGAATGTTTGGCCACCAATTGTGTAATTGTAGAATAGTGTACTTCCTCTCCTACATATTCACAATATCTTTTATTTATTTACGTTCGAGGTCAACTGTCAAAGCCTGCACCATTCATCAAAGCTTCGCAGGTCTTCCTGCAATTCGCTACTGTCTTGTGACGTCATTACCCTCTTACAGACAACCGCTTGATCTGATGTAGTAAACAATGATGGTAGTATCACAGTTCTTTGGGATACTTTTGGAATTACCTTTACATCCGTCAGTTTTGTTCCGTTAAGAGCGACACTAAGTTCGCAATGGTTCAGTTTTTTTCGACTCGGGGCTTACGGGAGTGTTGCGTCAAACGAGCCATGAGAGTTCTAGCCGATACCACTTCGCGCCCATTCAGTTTGAGTTTCGAGTCGGAAAAGCTTCGCACCGTCGCAGACGCACGCGTCGTGCTGCGGTAATTCATCGCCTTACTGCTGGTAGCAGTTAACTGTCCATCACTCTGAATGCAATCCAGCAGTGTTGCTAGCGTTCACTCGCTGTTTCGTTGGCTCGGCGAGTGTCAATGTTTCACACTATAACCACTAACCAATTGCGCCATCCTTGCAGGAATAAGCTAACGGAAAAAAGTCGCAACACTAAGAAAGAGTCGAGCGACATAAATGAAATTGATAAGCTCGTTTCTACATCTGGAATATGATGTCTATTCAAATTTTGCACCAGTCGCATAACAGTAGTCCTAGTAGCGCTAGTACATAGGACAACCAGCCACAGAAAAAGACAGTAGCAATATGTACCTGACTGGAAGTGCTATGATGAGTCACATGAAGTAAATGCATTTAATAATCATTTCTTAAATATACAGAAAGCGCAGGAAGCAAACAGCTCAAGATCAAAATCTCAGCAGTATGTTGAAAATGTACACTTCACAAAATTCAATCATGTGAATGCAGTACACTGAGGCGATCTGAGCCCCGAGGTGTTTTTTTTTTCTTTATAGTAAAAATTATACAGCTGATGCCTAATCGTATTCGCAAATTGTAAATACATCTCTTCTATTTCACATGGTTGTAGATCATCCGCAGTGTCTGCTCCTTCAGGCATGCATGTATGCATTCCATAGTACTATACAGATACTGTAAAATGCAGACATTACAAAACTCTAAACTTTCTGCTTCTTTTGCTTCATTATAATTTCTGGTAAAATATACCAGTATTGGCTGACAAGTCCGGCATTGCCCGCGTGCTCATTTTGCCTATTTTGTAACACAAACGAAAACAAAAAATGAACTAGATTTGATTACACAGTGAAACAGTTATGCCCAGCGACTGAATTCATTTCAAGTAGTAAAGGGCACAGTAATTATTCACAAATGATGTTTAAAGCGTGTCTAGATTTCGGTCACTGTGCTACCATCTTCAGTGAACTTAGTGGTTCAAAAATGGTTCAAATCGCTCTGAGCACTATGGGACTTAACATCTCAGGTCATCAGTCCCCTAGAACTTAGAACTACTTAAACCTAACTAACCCAAGGACATCACACACATCCATGCCTGAGGCAGGATTCGAACCTGCCACCGTAGCGGTCTCGCGGTTCCAGACTGAAGCGCCTAGAACCGCTCGGCCAACAACGGCCGGCGAAGTCAGTGCCTGACATAAGTAGTCCACTTGAGAGTTCGTGCATATACAAGTGGTTTTAATGTTATAACTCTCGTTTATTGTAGTGAAGATGACCACACAGTGACCGAAATCTAGGCATGCAATAAATATCATTTGCGACTGATTGCTGTATCTTTTACTGCTTGAATAAATGAATTATGTTTGTAGTGAAGTACCGGAAAAAAGTTATTCTCCTGTATTTGTGGAAACACCTTTGAAATTATAAAACAGTCGTAAAAGAAATATGCATAATGTTCAACTGTATAAGTACAGTATCCAGATTAAGATACATGATCCCAGACGGTATCTGTTCGCTGGGAACCTACAACGCGATTTTGTAAACATCTCTATGGTAACGCTTCTTCATAGCTCTATAGACAGCTATCGTTCCAGCCTCCAGCCGTTTGCGCTTAACATTTGGACGCTGTCAAAAGCGCTGCCAGGTTTCAGGGATTTCCTTAAGTTGATTCGACTGTGAGATTGTCCTGGCAGTAAACAATAAATGTATGAAAGCTTAATGCATGATGCAGCATTTTTTCGCGGATATCAGTGTTTATGACGTCATATCTATTGAACCATGTGTCGAACAATCTTATACACTGGCGTCCAGAATTAAAGCAACAAACGGAAATTTTTCAAGGTTGCATTTATTTTGCCGCCAAACAGTATAAACAAGTGGAAGTAAACGAGAAAGGATGTGAAGAATACAGAACTTAAACAACACAACATGCACAACGATACACAAAAATGTTCTGCCTTTCTCCCAACTTAACTGATTTACACATATATTTCATCAACTGGTTAATGTGCTCAGTATGCGATGTGATCACCTCTGGCAGCAGTACGGACCTGACAACGACGGACTGCCTCGTGATGACTGGGTGTTGTGTGATGTCCTTAGGTTAGTTAGGTTTAAGTAGTTCTAAGTTCTAGGGGACTGATGACCATAGATGTTAAGTCCCATAGTGCTCAGAGCCATTTGAACCATTTTTTTGAACAACGACGGAGCGTGCTGTGAATAATCTCACGTTGAGGCAATAAAGCCCAATTTCTCTGCGGAGTTGCTCGCAAGTCTTTGAGAGTGGTTGGTGGATGCTGACGTGATGCAACCTGTCTTCCTGATCCATCACAAACATGTCCTATGTGAATCAAATCGGGAGGGCGGACAGGCCACGCTATACGTGCAATATCTTCCGTTACTAAGAAAACATCAACCACCTGTGCTGTATGGGGTCGAGCATTATCCTCCATCAGTACGCAGTCTGGACCCACAGCACCTCGGAACAACCGCACGTGAGCTACCTACATCTCGCCACGATACCTGACAGCAGTTAAACTTGTGTCCGTCCATCATGGACAGGGGACATCAACTGATTAAGTAATTGTCGAAGTCAATGAAATTTGCCAACAGCCGTGTAACTTACGATATTATTTTATTTTAATGTGAAGGCTACCACTTTCAGCATTTCATTAAGCCATCTTCAGGCCCCATAGATGCATATGCATCTATCCAAATAAACGGAAATGTCATATAGAGCCATAAATCTCTGGACATCGTGAATTCAGTCGTTACACTAGGGCTTCTTTCGAAGACTTACTAGCAACTGTTGCTATCAAGGCTTCCAATGAAGCCCTAGTGTAACGATTGAATTCACGATGACCAGAGATTTATGGGTCTATAAGACATTTCCGTTTATTTGGATAGATGCATATGGGGCCAGAAGAGGGCATAATTAAATGCTGAAAGTGGTAGCCTTCACATTAAAATTAAATAATATCTTACGTCACACGGCTGTTGGTGAATTTCAATGACATTGAAACTTTCCTGGCAGATTAAAACTGTGTTCCGAACCGAGACTCGAAGTCAGGACCTTTGCCTTTCGTCGGCAAGTGCTCTACCAACTGAGCTACCCAAGCACGACTCACGTCCCGTCCTCACAGCTTTACTTCCGCCAGTACCTCGTCTCCTACCTGCCAGGTTCGCAGGAGAGCTTCTGCAAAGTTTGGAAAGTAGGAGACGAGGTACTGGTGCAAGTAAAGCTGTGAGGACGGCGCGTGAGTCACGCTTGGGTAGCTCATTTGGTAGAGCACTCGCCCCCGAAAGGCAAAGATCCCTAGTTCGAGTCTCGGTCCGGCACACAGTTTTAATCTGCCAGGAAAGTTTCATATCAGCGCACACTCCGCTGCAGAGTGAGAATCTCATTCTTCAATGACATTGTCAGTTAAACCTTGCTGATTCACTTGTACAATTTCATGAAGAGTATTCGAGTGGTCAAAATGGCCCTGCCTCCACCACTAAGGATCCTCCTCGGTACAGGTGTTTTTCCACAGTTTTTGGGTCCCAAAATCGTGTTCCCAGGTCCTTCCAGATGCGAATCCGCCATGAATCACTCTCCAGACCAAATCGGGACCCGTCTGTGAAAAGAACATTGGCTCACTGTTTGACCGTCCAGGAGGTATATTGAACTACTCCACCCCAGACGTTCCCTTCTATGAAGGCACGTAAGCTACACATCCAGCACGTCTCCGACAATGAAGATCTTTCTCCTGAAGCCTTCTGTACGCCGTTTGCCTCGATACGTCCCGTGGATTCTGCGAATTCGGACGGCAGTTGATGTGCAGTACCAAGGCTCTACCATCGTGCCTTTACAGTTAAATAAAGGTATTCTCTTTCTAATGTCACATGCGGTTGGCGCTGCCCTAATCTTCGGGGTACCGTTTAGGTCTCTATATACTGTCGCCACATCCGAGAGCCAACAAAACGATTCACATAAAGCCATCGGGTCACATGAGTTTACGATTGTCCTATTTCCATTTTTTATATGGCCCTCCACCACAGAGTCTGGCAGGCATCTTCTCTGTGCTATACTGCACCGTCTGTTTCTACATAGACTGCGACTGTGGATATGGGAGTACCCGGCAAACACTATACCGTTTGATACCTGCCCTGATGTCATCCTGGGCGTGGCCGTCCGTTGACCGACATGCCATTTTCCGTGCAGAACGCGATCGTATGGACATCTTTTGACAGTTAGTATGATCGTGAACCAGACACAGGACGGGGAAACAGCGGATTGTTGCTTTAATTTTTGACGCTAGTGTATTTACGTAGGTACATTCTGTGTCTTATGTTGACACGCCAGGGCAGCCGAGGACGCTAACGCGCTGCTTCCTGGACTCGGGTAGGCGCGCCGGCCACAGATCGAATCCGCCCGGCGGATTAACGACGAGGGCCGATGTGCTGGCCAGCCTGGATGTGGTTTTTAGGCGGTTTCCCACATCCTGATAGGTGAATACTGGGCTGGTCACCGTGTTCCGCCTCAGTTACACGGCTCACAGACGTCCAAACACATCGCACTATTCCAGGGTTTACACTCGACGCAGACAGTTGGGGTACACTAATTCCGTCCTGGGGGAAACAGGGTGGCGGCAGGAAAGGCATTCGGCCACCCCTTAAACATTAACATGCCAAATCCGATTAACGATGGCTGACCCTGTGTAACTGCGGGACAAGGCTCAAGCGATAGATAGAATTTTGTGTCTTACGTTGCAATTAGAGTTAGTAGCAAAGAAGTAGTAAATTTAAGGGATAGTAGCAAAGAAGTAATAAGTGTAAAGGTCATGAACGATGATGCACTTCGGTGTTCATGACATCGTATCTCCTGAACTATGTGTGATACAATGATATACTTTGTAGATGCATTTAGCGCCTAATGTAGATACTCTCATGGAAACAGTTAGTAGTACAGAAGTTATACATTTAAACGTATGCCTGATGCGGCAGTTTCTCAAGCAGCTCATTGTTTACTACGTTACGTGTCCTAAACTGTGATAGATATGTCGTTCTTACCCACACAGCGATTGTTGCCTGCCAGTGACGGATATGTGTACCAAGTACCCAGTGGTTTAGGAGGCGATGTGGACTGTACACTCACATACACACACATATTTTTATAACATGTCTAGCTTTTTGTTACTCATTATTTCCTTCTTATTGGAGCTGCGAAGCTGCGAGATCCTAACATGTTTAACCGATTCCAACAGCCAGCCGAGCCGTTCAAGGCGCAAAAAAAAAAAAAAAAAAAAAAAAAAAAAAAAAAAAGTGGCTCTGAGCACTATGGGACTTAACATCTGAGGTCATCAGTTACCTAGAACTTAGAACTACTTAAACCTAACTAACCTAAGGAAGTACAAACATGTTCCGGGAAAATCAGGAATACAGAAATACAAGTCGCTGAAGAATGAAATAAATAGGAAGTGCAGGGAAGCTAAGACGAAATGGCTGCAGGAAAAATGTGAAGACATCGAAAAAGATATGATTGTCGGAAGGACAGACTCAGCATACAGGAAAGTCAAAAACAACCTTTGGTGACATTAAAAGCAACGGTGGTAGCATTAAGAGTGCAACGGGAATTCCACTGTTAAATGCAGAGGAGAGAGCAGATAGGTGGAAAGAATACATTGAAAGCCTCTATGAGGGTGAAGATTTGTCTGATGTGATACAAGAAGAAACAGGAGTCGATTTAGAAGAGATAGGGGATCCAGTATTAGAATCGGAATTTAAAAGAGCTTTGGAGGTCTTACGGTCAAATAAGGCAGAAGGGATAGATAACATTCCATCAGAATTTCTAAAATCATTGGGGGAAGTGGCAACAAAACGACTATTCACGTTGGTGTCCAGAATATATGAGTCTGGCGATATACCATCTGACTTTCGGAAAAGCATCATCCACACAATTCCGAAGACGGCAAGAGCTGACAAGTGCGAGAATTATCGCACAATCAGCTTAACAGCTCATGCATCGAAGCTACTTACAAGAATAATATACAGAAGAATGGAAAAGAAAATTGAGAATGTGACGATCAGTTTGGCTTTAGGAAAAGTAAAGGGACGAGATAGGCAATTTTGACGTTACGGCTAATAATGGAAGCAAGGCTAAAGAAAAATCAAGACACTTTCATAGGATTTGTCGACCTGGAAAAAGCGTTCGACAAAATAAAATGGTGCAAGCTGTTCGAGATTCTGAAAAAAGTAGGGGTAAGCTATAGGGAGAGACGGGTCATATACAATATGTACAACAACCAAGAGGGAATAATAAGAGTGGACGATCAAGAACGAAGTGCTCGTATTAAGAAGGGTGTAAGACAAGGCTGTAGCCTTTCGCCCCTACTCTTCAATTTGTACATCGAGGAAGCAATGATGGAAATAAAAGAAAGGTTCAGGAGTGGAATTAAAATACAAGGTGAATCGTATCAATTAAATGATCTGCTGAACGGAATGAACAGTCTAATGAGTACACAGTATGGTTTAAGAGTAAATCGGAGAAAGACGAAGGTAATGAGAAGTAGTAGAAAAGAGAACAGCGAGAAACTTAACATCAGGATTGATGGTCACGAAGTCAATGAAGTTAAGGAATTCTGCTACCTAGGCAGTCAAATAACCAATGACGGACGGAGCAAGGAGGACATCAAAAGCAGACTCGCCATGGCAAAAAAGGCATTTCTGGCCAAGAGAAGTCTACTAATATCAAATACCGGCCTTAATTTGAGGAAGAAATTTCTGAGGATGTACGTCTGGAGTACAGCATTGTATGGTAGTGAAACATGGACTGTGGGAAAACCGGAACAGAAGAGAATCGAAGCATTTGAGATGTGATGCTATAGACGAATGTTGAAAATTAGGTGGACTGATAAAATAAGGAATGAGGAGGTTCTACGCAGAATCGGAGAGGAAAGGAATATGTGGAAAACACTGATAAGGAGAAGAGACAGGATGATAGGACATCTGCTAAGACATGAGGGAATGACTTCCATGGTACTAGAGGGAGCTGTAGAGGGCAAAAACTGTAGAGGAAGACAGAGATTGGAATACGTCAAGCAAATAATTGAGGACGTAGGTTGCAAGTGCTACTCTGAGATGAAGAGGTTAGCACAGGAAAGGAATTCGTGGCGGGCCGCATCAAACCAGTCAGTAGACTGATGCCGAAAAAAAAAAAATAAAAACCTAAGGACATCACACACATCCATGCCCGAGGCAGGATTCAAACCTGCGCCCCTAGCGGTCGAGCGGTTCCGGACTCAAGCGCCTAGAACCGCTTGGCCATACCGGCCGGCTAGGCGCTACAGTCTGGAACCGCGTGATCGCTACGGTCGGAGGTTCGAATCCTGCTTCGGGCATGGATGTGTGTGATGTTCTTAAGTTAGTTAGGTTTATGTAGTTCTAAGTTCTAGGGGACTGTGGACCTCAGATGTTAAGTCCCACAGTGCTCAGAGCCATTTCAGCCAGTATCCAACAAATCGGTGACTCTCTTCGTGTAGAAACGTTGTTGACATCTTACAGAGTGGAATACTAGATAGGACATCAGCTTCAAATCACGGGGCTTTGTTAACATTTACCGCGCATCGCCTAGAGGGCCAGCTCCTTGCATTTTCGTCACCTGGTATCACACGAGCTGTGGAAGACGGCGCGGCGGGTTGAGGTAGCCGCACTGTGCTGTCTATACCGACATCTCGCAGCAGCGGAGCGCGCCGAGGCGAGTGTTGGCAGAGGGCGATTAATTACCGCGGGGGTGGGCGACTTGTTGACGACGGCCGGGCGGTCACTGTCGGCGCGGCGCTGGACGCTGCCGGGGCGAGTGCACTGCAAACACTTGCTGCCTGCAGCGGTCGCCACATACCGTGCGGTGCAGCGCATGCGCGCCAGTGCACAGTCGAGTACACAGCCGGGCTGCGCTGGAAGCGAGCTGCTGCCTGTTCGGGCTTGTACAGCAACCCAGTGCTGACGTCTCCTCAGGACGATCGTGCAGACACGCCGCCGTTTGACCGCCGCACCAAACAACCCGTACGGAGAACACAGAATTAGGCCTCCCTCGCGTTGCTAAGCAGCTCAAAGAGTCGCCAGGTCCAAGTGGAATAATCTCTTTTCGAGTTTACACAGACTTCAGTTAGGCACTGACGTCATGCTCATCTCCATCTGCACCTACATGCATACTCCACAAGCTATGGTACGGCGTACAGCAGGGGAGTGCCAAGTACAACCACTGTCTATATGCCTCCCTACTACTCATAACTTCTCTCGTCTTATCTTCATCACAAATTTAAAAAGCTATTATTGCAATTGCCAATCGTGTGCCTCGTGTGGCAATTGCAATAATATTTAAATTCAGGTGTATATAAAATATCATGCAAAGACTGTGACAAGAAATGTACTGACCAGACAGTAAGAAATTTCGCCTTGCGGTTTAAAGATCGTACAGTAGGTAACTCTCGTAACAAATCACTGTTCGGCCAGCATTTGACGCAGAGTAAGCATTCAGAGGTTTCCAGTGACAATAATGTGAGAATCCTTCATAAAGTACCTAAGGGATTACTGCTTAACGCCCTTGAGGAGATGTGAATTAATTCACATTTAAAAAAAAAACTCTATCACTGTTGAACGAACAACTTGATTTTAGACAAAGATACTTTTCAAAATTTCTTTAAGATTTCTTTAGGGTGGCTGCAGCCTTTTCGTTATACTTTCATAACAAAAAAAATCAAGAGCTTTGTTTAGTGGTAATTAATTATGACTGAACATATTATTGCATTATAGTTACACCCGTGGATGGCCACTCCAGTTCTTTTACTTTTACGGAACATTCAAGCATTTCAATAATTTCGATATATACTACAGATTTGGATCAACTGCTTTCTGTAACAGTTATTTACTGATTTGCTGATGTATTTGACACGTCTTTTAAAGATACTAAATTTGCTTCTTTCATTTATATGTTTTCTGTCTCCAATTACTGTCGTATTCTATTTCATTGTTCTATATTTTTAGAGAACTTTACTCTCACGTCATTTTACATAGATTTCTTTATCAGACCGATGTACTATCTTATTGTAGGAATATTTAGTTAATAATTAGTAATACATAGAAATTTTGAAGAGAGTATAGTCCAAGTTTATAACCAGAATCTTTGCAGTAATGTATAGTCCATGGAAGTTATCACTTAAGCGGTTTATTATGACCACAAGTGATTATATTGTAGGAGTGAGTCTTCGCTACTACCGTCCAGTAAAATTGAAGCACGAACGTCGACTTCCAAGCCACCAGACACCCGCCGCCTCCACAGCGTTCTGTTTTCTGCCATGGTGTCTGTGATGGACCTCGATTCAGTGCAAGTATCGATACTAGCAAGCCGTTGCTATAGCAACCAAACAAAGCTGTCCCTGCTACAACGAGTACAAAAAATGCCCAGAAAAGGGTAGTCTCCATACAGTAGCAATGACAGCATTCCCGTCATTTTGTTTCTTTTACTTCAATTAATTATGATAGAATTAGACGCACAAAATTTTATGTATGTAGTTTTTGTGTTCATTTTTGTACACATTTTTCTTAAAAATTCGACTAAAGCAGACAATGTAGCATATCTAACGCATGATTGGTTTTCAATGATGTAGTGCTGTATGCGATGGGTGGAGCTTACAGTATTTAATCTCCACTGAAGCTACCTTATTCAGCAGTAACAGCCTTACTTCTACGAATCTCGCTCTGTCTACCACCACCAGCATCCATAATGGGTATAATGTCGTATTTTTTAATTATTGTAGTTGATATTTTAGAGGTTTTTATCCATATTTTCATCCCTCTACACTGAATATGTATTATTACTGTATTGCAGCTGAGAAAACTCCGAAGAAACCCGTTGTTAAAGAATAAAAATCTGTAAACTCGATCGAAACTGTTCTTATTTGATTTTTTACCATTTTATACCGATCGCTGCTTCGTTCCAATCACAGAATGATTTCTAAAGTTCTTCAACAGTGCTTTACGAAAAGAAAGTCGTCTTCCTTCCAGGGATTCCAATTTGTGTTCACGAAGCATCTCCGTAATACTTGTGTGCTGATCAAATCCACCGGTAACAAGTCTGAGAGTGCGCCTCTGAATTGCTTCGACGTTTCCCTTTAATCCGACCTGGTCTGGATCGCAAACACTGGAGCAATACTCAATAATGAGTCGCCCTAGTGTTTCATATTCCGTCTCTTTTATACATGAGTTACTCTTTCACAAGATTGTCTCAATAGAAAGAAGTCGACCAGTAGCCTTCCCTACTATCAACAAGATGTCTTCGTTCCATTTCATATCGCTTTGCAACGTTTGTCCTAGATATTTAATCCATGTGGCTGTCTGAAGCAACACACTACTAATGCTGTATTCGAAAATTACCGGATTCTTTTTCTTACTCAATTGCATTAATTTACATTTTTCTACGTTTAGGACAAGCTGTCATTCATCAGATCAGATATAAATTCCTTTTATATTATCATGGTTTCTCGTACATCATCAGCCAACAGTCTTAAACGGCTTTTCATCCTGTTTCCAGATCATTTATATACAGAGAGAATAAGAACAGTCCTGTCACACTTCCCTGAGACACTCCTGCATTTGCTGTTAATCTCTCGCCGGAACACCCAAACGTCAAAATCTAGGTATACTGTGCCTTATTTCTGCACGTCACTGTTTTGATAAGAAGGAACATCTTGTATTCTTGCAGTCAGACTGTGTTGTGAAACGAAACTGGAAATTGCCAGAAAGCTTCAAGAGTGGGAGTAACACTCAGCATAATAACACACTCCGGTGACATTGCCATAGTGAAAGTGAAGAAAAAGTACAAGACATGTTGGATGGAATAATCAGTCTGATGAGTAGGGGATATGTACTCAGAGTAAACCGAAGAAAGACGAAAGTAATTAAGAATAGCAGAAATGAGATTAGCGATAAACTTAACTTCAAAACTACCGACCGCAAAGTGGACGAATTTAAAGGATTTTTCTGTCTTGGAAACAAAAAAAAAACGCATGAAACGAGGGGGACAAAGAAAGAAGATTAGCAAAAGCAGCCTACCACTATCAAACACAGACCTCAATTTGAGGAAGAAATTTCTAAGAATGTACTTTTGAAGAATGACATTGTAAAGTACTGAATCATGGGCTGTGCGAAAATCGGAAGGGACGGAAACGAAAAGTTTTAAATGTGATGCTGTGGTTTCGATAGCCACCATGCCACGACGTAATTGCAAGTTCGTAGGTTGACACTACGACACCGACACAGATGAAAGCGCCCTCTATCCGGCGCTGTGCAGCTCTACGAGCGGCGCTCTAGATTCTACCCTTTTGATTCCGAGTAGACGACCAAGCAGCATTGTTCATTTTCATAGTGGGCGAGCCACTACAGATTTTGCCTGTGTAACTTTTGTGAGCATTGATACATCCAGCTTCGCACCTACGTGCTCCTCAGTGCAAAGTTAGGTATTCACGTTATTATGTATTCAAGTTAATATTGTTCTGACCTAGTAAATCCATTTTTACCTAATAACAGTACCGAGAGATTTTTACCTTACCTGCTCCTACTCGCTTCTTACATTCGGCCTACCCTTCAGTTTACAGGAGCAGAGCCAAGCGCCGCCTATCCAGGCGGGATACAAAAGATGCTATAGCAGAATATTGGTAGGCGGATTGATACACAGGTTCTCCCCAAAAATCGGCAAAGAAACGAACGTATTGGCGTGTTTCTGGGGTCTCCTACAAAGCCGCCAACCCGCAACGTAACGCTGCTATGCGGGTCATCGCTCCAGCTCCGCAGGCGCACCTACCGACTTCAGCCGAACTTCGCCTGACCTGCAGGAAGCAGGCTGTTCAGAGGGCGAGTACAAGATCAGTAGATGCTGCCACATCTATGGACCTTTTGCTGCTTTCGCCAGGCCTTTTTCCTGGGACAATCCGAGTCCACTTCGCTAGACCAATAGCTGTGTGGTAGTCTTAGGCCACGCATGTATAACTGCCCTCTCGCAGCGAGCAGCAGGCATTTCCGTTTCTGCCAGCAGTACGCCGCCGACCGGACCAGACGTCTCCCTCGCCACACGCAACCACCACGCATCGCGACCCGCTACTCCGGCCGTGTACTCTGATGCTGGAACTCCTTGTACTGCTCGTCAGATCGGACTTTAATTTTCTGCCTACTGTTGATCTCTAAGAAGATTCGTTAGCAAGAGAATTTTTCAGAAGACAGTCCTACGCAGAGATTTATTTGTATTGTGTTCCACCAACTGTAAGTTAATGGAACAATCAAAAAAGCCCTTTTATCTTCTGGAACCCCACATCAAATTATTATAAATTAAAGACACTTTAATTTAAAATTAGAAGAAAAGACTTTATTATAAATATTTTCTTTGTGGCACAGTTCCATTCTTCACCGTTTACAATAGCTTTTAAAGTGGAAAATGGAACTGTTTCACTGTTTTATTAACAACTGTTTTGAAGTTCGGTATTATATCAGGCAACTGTATGCGCATGTCTGGGGCAGCATCCGTTACCGACATATATTCTTATTTTTTGCATAAGTATAAACTGAAAAACCTGTTTCACAACGATACGTTGCCACTAAAGGTAGCAAAGTTAAGACCGTCTTTTCTGGTACTTCAGGGTATTCATTCTTAAGACTAATACAAAACTCGTTCATTGACACAGATTTAAAGTGTGTCTTAATGCGGATGGACTCCGAAGACGAATGAGTGTTTCGTATTCCAGGACGGTTAGCATCGCAGGTTGACTTTTTATGTATGAATGGATTTTCTATCCAAACGACCCAGTATCTGCAAGTAATCTCACAAACACTTCAACAGGTTTAACAAATGGCCAGTGACGATATTTCTCATTTCATTTGGTAATCCCAACAGATTTTCTTGCAGAAAATTATATGCGGTAACCCAGGACTTTAATTTCTTTTTAGAGGCCGATAGTTTCTCTCTCGCGATAAATATGGTTGTTGATTTTTCCTGCAAAAGTGTAGTTATTTCTTAGACCTTTCCAAAAATTTCGGCATGATATGTAAACTTTCTAAGCCATTGTCCATCATGCAACACATCGGAAATGGTTACGGATGTTGACATGTTTTGCACCATTTGGAAACCCTTCAGCTCATCACGAAATTCATACAGCCTGGCTAAATCTTTGCCTCTCGAAAGCCATTGGATATCAGTGCGCAGGAGGAGTAATTCATACACCTTACCAGTACCCTTATGTTCGCAAGAACCCATTCCTTTAATTTCAAGAACGACTTTTCTGATTTGTTGTGAAGTGCTAACGGATATCAGAACTTATTTTTGTAAACATAAACTGATTGTGTCCATAAACTGTTTATTGAGTGCAATCAACTAACTTACTATCAAGGTACCGCTAGCTGGGACACTTGACATACAATACTCAAACAATGTCAAGAAGAAGAGACAGGTTGATAAGACATGTGTTAAGACGTTCTGGTGTAATTTTAATGTTACTAAAGCAAGTTCCAGAGGGTAAACACTGTAGTTAATTGGAGAGACTGGAAAACATCCAACAAACAATTGAGAACGTAGGCTGCAAGCGCAAGGTTGGTCAAGAGGGGTTGGCCACATGAACCAGTCAGAAGGCTGATGACTCCTAAAAGAAAAGTGTAAGAGGGGCAGAGTTATATTTGATGAATGTAAACTGTTCGCAATAACCTCGCATACCGAAGGTTACACAGGCAATCCCAAAGGAAGAGAGTAATCAAAGACGCGCTGGAGGGCGGTCAACGTATAGAGAAGCGATTTTGCTTACACGAAGGGAAATTAGATTAGATTAGATTAATACTAGTTCCATGGATCATGAATACGATATTTGGTAATGATGTGGAACGAGTCAAATTTACCAATACATGACATAATTAAGTTAATTTAACTAGATAATTAAGTTAATTTATAACTTTTTATTTTTTGTTTTTTTTATTTTTTTATAATTCTGTTGTTTGGTTTTTTTCTTTTTTTCTTAATTTATATCTAAAATTTCCTCTATGGAGTAGAAGGAGTTGTCATTCAGAAATTCTTTTAATTTCTTCTTAAATACTTATTGGTTATCTGTCAGACTTTTGATACTACGTGATAAGGCTTTAGTGGCAGTATAATTCACCCCTTTCTGTGCCAAAGTTAGATTTAATCTTGAATAGTGAAGATCATCCTTTCTCCTAGTATTGTAGTTATGCACACTGCTATTACTTTTGAATTGGGTTTGGTTGTTAATAACAAATTTCATAAGAGAGTATATATACTGAGAAGCTACTGCGAATATCCCTAGATCCTTAAA
This sequence comes from Schistocerca cancellata, assembly GCF_023864275.1. NCBI lineage: Eukaryota > Metazoa > Arthropoda > Insecta > Orthoptera > Acrididae > Schistocerca > Schistocerca cancellata. Next base: position 1,157,505,319 of record NC_064626.1, read on the forward strand.
TAAACGTCTGCAGGATGATCTTTGGTGGACTCCAGCTATTATTCTGATTACACGCTTTTGTGCAACAAATACTTTATTCCTCAGTGATGAATTACCCCAAAATATGATGCCATACGCAAGCAATGAGTGAAAATTGGCGTTGTAAGCTAATTTACTAAGATGTTTATCACCAAAATTTGCAATGACCATTATTGCATAAGTAGCTGAACTCAAATGTTTCAGCAGATCATAATTGTGTTTCTTCCAATTTAATCTCTCGTCAGTGGACACACCTAAAAGTTTTGAATATTCTACCCTTGCTCTATGCTTCTGATTAAGGTCTATATTTACTAATGGAGTCATGCCATTTACTGTATGGAATTGTACGTACTGTGTCTTATCATAATTCAGTGAGAGTCCGTTTACAAGGAACCACTTAGTAATTTTCTGAAAGATGTTATTGACAATTTCATCAGTTAATTCTTTTTTGTCAGATGTGATTACGATACTTGTATCATCAGCAAAAAGAACTAACTTTGCCTCTTCATGAATATAGAATGGGAAGTCATTAGTATATATTAAGAGCAACAAAGGACCCAAGACCAACCCTTGTGGAACCCCATTCTTGATAGTTCCCCAGTTTTAGGAATGTGCTGATCTTTGCATATTATGAGAACTGCTTATTTCAACTTTCTGCATTCTTCCAGTTAGGTATGAATTAAACCATTTGTGCACTCTCCCACTCATGCCACACTACTTGAGCTTGTCTAGCAGAATTTCATGATTTATACAATCAAAAGCCTTTGAGAGATCAGAAAAAATCCCAATAGTTGGTGTTTGGTTATTCAGATCATTCAAAATTTGATTGGTGAAAGCATATATGCATTTTCTGTTGAAAAACCTTTCTGGAAACCAAACTGACATTTTGTTAGTACTTAATTTTTCAGATATGTGAAGCTCCTCTTGAATACATTACTTTCTCAAAAATTTTGGATAAAGCTGTTAGAAGGGAGATTGGACAGTAATTGTTGACATCAGATATATCCCCTTTTTTATGCAAAGGTATAACAATAGCATATTTCAGTCTAACAGGGAAAATGCCCTGTTCCAGAGAGCTATTACACAGGTGGCTGAGAATCTTACTTATCTGTTGAGAACAAGCTTTTAGTATTTTGCTGGAAATGCCATCAATTCCATGTGAGTTTTTGCATTTAAGTAAGTTTATTATTTTCCTAATTTCAGAGGGAGAAGTGGGTGAGATTTCAATTGTATCAAATTGCATAGGTATGCCCTCTTCCATTAACAGCCTAGCATCTTCTAATGAACACCTGGATCCTACTATAGCCACAACATTTAGAAAATGATTTTTAAAAATATTTTCAGCTTCTGACTTTTTGCTCATAGAGTTTTCATTCAATTTGATGGTAATACTGTCTTCCTGTGCTCTTGGTTGATCTGTTTCTCTTTTAATAATATTCCAAATTGTTTTAATTTTATTATCAGAGTTGCTGATTTCAGACATGATACACATACTTCTGGATGTTTTCTTAATATAACACAGTAGTTTTTATAATGTTTGATAGTTTCTGGGTCACTACTCTTTCTTCCTGTCAGATACATTTCCCTTTTCCAGTTACAAGATTTTTATACCCTTAGTAAGTCATGGTCTGTTACATAGTTTCTTATGAGTATATTTAATTATTTTCTTGGGGAACCAGTTTTCCAATGCATTTACAAAAGTGTCATGAAATAAATTACGTTTTAAATTGGCATCAGGTTCACGGTACACCTCATCCCAGTCTAACTGCTGTAGGATTTCCCTGAAATTTGCAATTGTTAAATCGTTGACTGGACGTACTACTTTGGAGAATTGTTTAGTACTGCTGAATGGAGCTGTGTCATATATTGTAACTAGCTGTGCACCATGATCAGAAAGACCATTCTCAACAGGCTGAGCATTTATCTGGTTAAACTTATCTTGGTCTATAAAGAAGTTATCTATCAGTGAGCTGCTATCCTTTACCACCCAAGTAGGAAAATCAATAATGGGTGTGAAATTGAAAGAAGCGAGTAATACTTCAAGTTCAGTTTTCCTATTACCCTCTTTCAGAGAATCTACATTGAAGTCCCCACAAATAATAATTTGCTTCCCCCTGTCTGACAGGTAGCACTACAAGGAGTCCAAATTTTTCAGAAATAGATGAAAATTTCCTGATGGGGACCTATATACAGTTACAATTATAAATGTCCCTTTATTTAATTTAAGCTCACAGGCACATGCTTCTATATGTTTCTCTACACAAAACTTTTTTGTTTCTATACTTTTTGCACAATGATAACTTTTGACATACATGGCAACTCCTCCTTTCCCCATATTTTCTCTAATTACATATGCAAAGAGCTTATACCCACTTACATTTACCTTATCCATATCAGTAACAATGTGATGCTCAGACAGGCATAGTATATCTATTTCATCCTCAACTTCTAAACAAACCAGAAGCTCATCTATTTTATTCTTTAAACTCCCAATATTTTGATGAAATATGCTTACATTATTTTTAATTATACTTTTATGAGAACCTTTCCTTATTCTAACATTTGCAGTACTCTCTTGTTTGAGTTTCTCATCGTGCTTAGGCCTAGTTCCTATACCAGTGGTCACATGGTGTTGAGAGAGGCAGATTATGTCAACTGGGTTGGGTGACTTAAATTCATCAATGCAATTACCTAGGACTGAGATACAACTTGGTGGAGATAAAATTTCTGATGACTCGTGAAAATTTATAATTTACAGCTGTGATTGTTGATCCAATGTGCTAGAATTGTGCTGTTTAATTTCTTTCCTAAACTGAAGATTTGTTTCAATCCTGACCTCTCGTAGAACTTGACATCTTTCTGTCTTACCTACCCTAAAATATGTGCTGCTCCAACACCTGTAAACACTGGTATATTACCATTCATGGCAGTGCCTCCCCCCCCCTTAAATTTCCTGTTATTACCCCAGCCAGTTTACCCTTCCCTTTCCTGTTGAGGTGTAGGCCATGCCTGGTATAGCCCCACCTACTGAGAGAATCAACAGGAACCACACCAATATGAGCCCCCGCACCTGACCCAAGCAACCGTTCCAACTCTAAATTAACTCTCCCAACAGAAGAGTTCAAATGAGGCCGGTCATGGCGTCTCAGGACAGATACAAATTCAACATTGGTGTGTCTCGATGCCGACGCAATCTTTACCAGGTCACACTCTATACTGTACCCAGGATCTCTGTCGATACTGTTCCCTGGCCCTCCCACAATAACCACGGTGTCTTCTCTGGTAAATCTTTTATAGAGTGAACCCAAATCCTCTGTCACCTGATCCAGACTAGCACTTGGTTTGAAAAAATTTGTGACCAGGTATTCTGGTCCTAATTCCTCCTGCAGAAGTTGGCCTACACTCTGGCATGAGAACTGCCTAACAACAAAACTTTCTTCCTTTTCGATGACTTTCCTACATTCTTTTTCAATTTCCTATTGAAAGTTTGTTGTGTCCTGTCTACACCTACCTCTGAGTAAGAGATGTCCACTACACAAAACGCCAAGTGTAAACGTGTGTACTAAATCAGCTGAAGTTTCTGGAAAGAAATCGATATCAGAGCTGGAAGAGGATGACGTGACAACATTAATTGGAATGCAGTAACACCTAGATAACGTGGGCCCAGTTTAAACTCTACTGCAATTCCACCCTCTTTTACAGTCACAAAATTCCGGGATACACTGAATTATTAATAAAATTTGTGTACCCCCGTGGTGTTTGTATCATATAACTTATGTATATCTAGTTGCCCGTTGTTATCTCAGCAACGGAATACTCACGTCTACAGATGATTAAGATGACCCTACCATTGACAACCTAAGCCTAGGGATTATAAAACTGAGTATCGTGTTATAGTTTCACTTTACTTCACATCAGATTAGCATGTCAAACCAATGATTCCTATCGGGATGATATTATAATGGACCATAACGCGGATAACGTAAATTATTTATTCTCCAAAAAATGCAAAATGCAAAATATTATATAAATAGTAGCTGGGGTACCCGGCTTAGTTCAGGGAATTGGTATGAGATGTCGTCCAAGTATGGTTCTGAGTATTTTTTTGTCCATTTTCCATCACTCAAACATGACGAATTGTGGCTTAATGGCTCGCATGATCCATGAATCACGTTTCTCATTAGTATGTCGTACGGTTCCGGAACTTCTTCTGGATTTGGAAATTCAGCTTGGATGATATAGGTCGATTTCCGTAGGGTGAATTCTACGGCTGTCCGCTGTGGCCGAGCGGTTCTAGATGCTTCAGTCCGGAACCGCGTGACTGCTACGGTCGCAGGTTCGAATCCTGTCTCGGGCATGGATGTGTGTGATCTCCTTAGGTTAGTTAGGTATAAGTAGTTCTAAGTTCTAGGGGACTGATGACCTCAGATGTTAAGTCCCATAGTGCTTAGAGCCATTTTTTGAATTCTGACGTGTGGACATGTGACGTGGGGACTGATGACCTCAGATGTTAAGTCCCATAGTGCTTAGAGCCATTTTTTGAATTCTGACGTGTGGACATGTGAGATTGTGAGTGAGGTAGTCCTTCTGTTTGCCATTTAGTTGTGTACATCGAGCATCTAAAGGTTGCAAAGAGGTGGTATTTTGTGATGACTTGAATAAATCTCATTTGTTTTTGTCGGAAAGCTCGGTCTATTACGTCGTGTCGATACATGGAGGCTTGTCTGGACCTTAATTGTTCTTTGATTTCCGGCTCCGACGAATTGCATGTGAATGTTAGGAAGAGGTAAGAACGCCCATATTTTCTTATGTAGGTCATGTCATCTTGAGGGTAATTGTGCATGTGTCTCGGACATCCTTTGCATGATGAGTTTAAGATTACCATTGTTTCAAGATCTTCAATGTTTCAGTCTTTTATGACTGCGTCTCGAAGTTGGATGTAGCCTTCCGTGAGCAGTTTCTTCTGATCCAGTCTTCTGTATAGCACCCGTTCCGCTTCTATTTTTGTATACATAAATGCTGGGAATTGTTGGAATAAACGGCTAGTGTTGAGAATGTGATTTTATGTATTGTTGTCTCTGTTCATTGAGTAGTAAGTCCTTAGAAGAGACTTCTTTTGTTTATTTCTACTCCTGTTTCGGGCTGGACCTGTTTCATATTAAAATGACATAAACTCAGTCACTTTCAAACCCGGGTCGTAAATAAATAAACGACAATCTGTTCATTTAAAGAAAATGATATCCACTCTCTCCGTGCAGAAATATTAATGGGTATCGGTGAGCATCATATGAACAGCGAGTCCCTACAATGCGTTGTAGTCCTTCTCTTGTTAGTTGTACAATTATGTCATGCCTTGTGTTTTCATTGTTCACAATTACGATGGCAACTTAGTCTATCTGAGATGCATTAAATCGAAGTTCGTGTTCTCGAGGTGGTCTTTTCTCGGCTCGAAAAATAACTTTATAGTCATCAGAAATCATTCGGCATAGTGCTGTTTTGAATACATGAATCAGTTAATTGTATTTATGTAAGATCCTCTGTACGTCTTGGACTATTTCTTGTCTCATTCCACTGTTATTTGTACATTGTTGATCAATTTCTGGTTCTTCTTTTTCGATTAAATATACTTGCAGACATTTGTGGGCATCGTTGGGTAGTGGTGGTAATGATCCCATGTGGTGATAGATTTGTCCCTCGATGGATAACACCTAATCGTTTTCATTTCTGTAACTGTTGATCGAAGTGACACCGAAAGAGGGAATTTGGAAGCAGGCGTTGTACGCTTTCACTTTTTGAAGAGAGTGTTTCGATAATGGAGTTTTCTCGGTCACGTAATGTAAAAATTCTTGCAGCGATGCTTCCCATGGTCGTAATTGGATTTTTACATTCGTGCAACAGAATCCTCGCGTTTCTCTACTGAATTTTCCGTTCCGCAAAATCCACAGATGTTATCCATTTTCCCGTTTACGACGTGTTTGTGTTTGTTATATTCTTTCGTCGGGTCATAGTTGAATGTTTCGTTTGTTAGGCTGTACTGTTTACTTGTCCTCGTCTGCGCTTCTCGTAGAGTGATACTTTCGTGGCTGGCTTGAGTTTGCAGTCTTTTATTATAAGATTGTGCCGCAGTTCTTGATTCTTGAGATCGTTCATTTCGTTGTTCTTCTATTTCTCTGCTTCTCAGGGTGATCGTTGTCGTTCGTTGGGAACTTCAACGAGCTTCGAGCTTTGCGTCTGTTTCGTTTTTTCGTTGTTCTTGTTTTCGCTGTTTTTCTTCAGAACTGCAATGTTTTCCTCCTCTTTTACGTTTGGGCATTGTCTAAAATATAAATCAAATCAACTTTTTATTCAAACACGCTAAGTGCACTTGACACACTTTTCACACCTTATTTTCGGTTTATATTCAGTCACTGTATCACTTTGTCTACTCACACTTCACTGTTTGTTTCAGTCACTCACTGCACTACGTTTTCAGTTCCTCCCTTCATCACTGATAAGAAACTGACGTTGGAACCCACGACAGGTCTTTCTTTATAAACCCCTACCAACGGGTAGCCAAACGAGTGGCGAATTCAAGAACATACCAGAAAGGCTTCGAATGGTCCACAATGTTCCAGAACATTCCACAACATTCGAGTAGTTTCTGGAATGTTCCACAATGACCTGGTATGCTCCCGAACATTCTGGAACCTTCTCGAATGTTTCAGATTATTCCCGAATCTTTCAGAACGTCCCAGATCATTGTGGAACGTTGCGGAACATTCCGTAATGTTATGGAATGCTCTCGAATACTCTCGAATGTTCTGGAGTGTTCTCGAGTACTCTAGAATGTTCTCCATTGTTACAGAAATTTCTAGAGGGAGATACTTCAAAATCACACCCTTCATGGGAAAATGAGAACCTTCTTCATGGATGGGAGATAGAGGGTTACTCCACCGTATAACTCCCTTGACCATACTCTGACTCATTTCTGAGTTTTAGTGGCACTTTTATAATATATATTGATGAACAATACAATATCGGATTCTACCGTCCACGTAATTTTGAGATTGACAGAACATATGTTTGACCTTCTTTAGACTGCACAACCCAGTATTACACAGACACAAAGTTGCCTGATATTGCTTAGTGGTGAGAAACAGAGGACCTCCGCCCTGTCACCTTCAAACAATGCTAAGCGAACATGCAAATAGAACTCAAAACATTTGCTTTGAGTGTTTCCCTATCTGACGAACCGGAGGGAGCATACTGCAGAACGGACAGCAGTTTAACTGGACTAATGATCTGCCCGCTGAGACGTTGGCTGCTGTGCATGTGAGATATGTGGCGTACCTGCAATTCTCTGTCTACACAGAGGACACAATATGCCACCTGAAAACTACTAGGGCTGAAATAACCTCATTTCAAGAGATATCACGAGTAAAGATTTCTGTTTGCTCACTAATCAGGCACAGAAACTCATTCTCCTGTGAGGAAGAACTTAAGTATTTGTCAGACTCCACAGGGAGCTAAAGAAACGTCACTCGGCTAAACAGAATAACGACTTCTCAAAGTCTAACCACCAGATACCCCACTGTGCCTCCCTGGAGGAACGTCCTTGCTCAAGTGATACTCCGCTCTCTCCTGGCGACAAATCCAAGTGGCCATTACAAAAACACAACTTCCCATGACAAGTGTCAAGAGTCTCCAGTCAGTCACCCGAAGCTCATACTCCTTTCAGGAAATTATCTGGAAGTTCCGTTTCCCCTCCTACATCCTTAGCACTCCGCCAATAGAAAACGCGTCTCTGCTTTTCGGCAGGAAGCGTGACCTTGTGTTGCCCATGAGAAGATACCACGCACATTCTTTCACTCTAAAGGAGTACAGTTTCGCCTTCTTCTTCTTCTTGATGCTCTTCCTCTAGGTCCGTTATTCTGAAATTTTTTCTGCCCTGGCAGAGTGCACTGTCTGCACTACAGGGGTTCTGCCACCTCGAGGATCATAAACCGCCGCCGCCAACCTCTGATCTCTCTTAGGGTAGTAAACGTTCGCCCCAGTCTCTTCCCAACCACTCTTTAGCAGATAGCGGCTTCTGAAGAATGAGTGGCCCATTTCGTCTTTTCTGTGAGGGCTCAGCCCTAACTAACTCCCAAACATGCAGGACTACAGAAATTGTTAGCGCATGGCGATAGGCAGTTTCAGCCACTGAAATTACTAATACTCCAGCTGTGCATCATGAACAATGTTTTAATGTAAATATAAATCTTCAAGAATATTACGAGGTGCATTTAAGTTCTAAGGCCTCCGATTTTTTTTCTCCACACTGGAAAGAGATAGAAACATGCGCATTGTTTTAAAATGAGGCCGCGTTCATTGTCAATACGTCCCAGAGATGGCAGCACCGTATGGCAGATGGAATTTTACCGCCAGCGGCGAGAATGAGAACTGTTTTAAATACTTAAAATGGTGACGTTTTCCTTACTTGAACAGCATGCAATCATTCGTTTTCTGAATTTGCGTGGTGTGAAACCAATTGAAATTCATCGACAGTTGAAGGAGACATGTGGTTCAAAATGGTTCAAATGGCTCTGAGCACTATGCGAGTCAACTTCTGAGGTCATCAGTCGCCTAGAACGTAGAACTAATTAAACCTAACTAACCTAAGGAAACCACACACAGCCATGCCCAAGGCAGGATTCGAACCGTAGCGGTCGCTCGGCTCCAGACTGTAGCGCCTAGAACCGCACGGTCACTCCGCCCAGCGAGACATGTGGTGATGGAGTTATGGATGTGTTAAAAGTGCGCTCGTGGGTGCGACAGTTTAATGAAGGCAGAACATCGTGTGACAACAAACCGAAACAACCTCAGTTCCGCACAAGCTGGTCTGACGACATGATCGAGAAAGTGGAGAGAATTGTTTTGGGGGATCGCCGAATGACTGTTGAACAGATCGCCTCCAGAGTTGGCATTTCTGTGGGTTCTGTGCACACAATCCTGCATGACGACCTGAAAAGGCGAAAAGTGTCATCCAGGTGGGTGCCACGAATGCTGACGGACGACCACATGGCTGCCCGTGTGGCATGTTGCCAAGCAATGTTGACGCGCAACGACAGCATGAATGGGACTTTCTTTTCGTCGGTTGTGACAATGGATGAGACGTGGATGCCATTTTTCAATCCAGAAACAAAGCGCCAGTCAGCTCAATGGAAGCACACAGATTCACCGCCACCAAAAAAATTTCGGGTAACCGCCAGTGCTGAAAAAATGATGGTGTCCATGTTCTGGGACGGCGAGGGTGTAATCCTTACCCATTGCATTCCAAAGGGTACTACGGTAACAGGTGCATCCTACGAAAAATGTTTTGAAGAATAAATTCCTTCCTGCACTGCAACAAAAACGTCCGGGAAGGGCTGCGCGTGTGCTGTTTCACCAAGACAACGCACCCGCACATCGAGCTAACGTTACGCAAGAGTTTATTCGTGATAACAACTTTGAAGTGATTCCTCATGCTCCCTACTCACCTGACCTGGCTCCTAGTGACGTTTGGCTTTTACCAACAATGAAAGACACTCTCCGTGGCCGCACATTCACCAGCCGTGCTGCTATTGCCTCAGCGATTTTCCAGTGGTCAAAGCAGACTCCTAAAGAAGCCTGAGCCACTGCCATGGAATCATGGCGTCAGCGTTGTGAAAAATGTGTACGTCTGCAGGGCGAGAAGTAATGCCAGTTTCATCGATTTCGGGTGAGTAGTTAATTAGAAAAAAAAATCGGAGGCCTTAGAACTTGAATGCACCTCGTAAATGTATGTTGGAAACATCTTGCTGCCTTACTTATGTTTGTACTCGTATATAGTAATATCCCTTTTTTGCACTGCCTATTTCTGATAGCTTCGGCTGGTAAGTACAAGTGGTTGCTGAAACGTAATACCTCCATATTTCTTAAGGAAAAACTCTTACGGCATTCTAAAGGAAACAAACTTCGTTAACGTTCTATGTCATTTTGAAGATATGTCTACCTCAGTTGTAAGTCTTTTGTTTGTAATTACGACCCACATAGCAGCATTTTAGCTGTATAATCACGTCCAATAAAATCTTTGTTCTTCGACTCCACATATTTGCAGCTCTCTCCCGCTAGAGGGCTCAGAATTGTAGCGTATGACATGTTGGTGTGTAACGGAACTATGTCAGTGCGTGAGCAGCAGTGTGCTACAATCGAGTTTTGAATTTGGAGGCTTTGTCCACACATTGAACACAATCTCCTTCAGCATTACAATTCTAGACCACACACAACCTCTGCAACATCTGTAACTTGGGTTCACTGTTACCAATCATCCTCCATGCATCCTCGACTTGGCCCCATCTGATATTCATTTGCTTCCAAAACATAGAATCTTCGATAGAGATGAAGCGGTGCAGGCAGAGTTGTCGTTGTGACTTCGTGAACAGACATTCTACAGTGACGGTATCAACGGACTGGTCTCTCGTTGGGTGAAATGTGTTCGTTGCCATGATAACTATGTTGAGAAATGAATATGAAGAAATGAAGAGTAAAGATGCAAAATTTTAATAACATTTGTTTTATGTAAAAATCTGTAAGGGTTTTTACATAAAAAATTGTGTGGCATTACTTTTCGTATTTTCATTTTTTTATTAACTGTGACACTGTTGAAAAGTAATATGAATAAAATTTCTTGTTCCATTAACTGTTATCGGTTCAAATGGTTCAAATGGCTCTGAGCACTATGGGACTCAACTGCTGAGGTCATTAGTCCCCTAGAACTTAGAACTAGTTAAACCTAACTAACCTAAGGACATCACAAACATCCATGCCCGAGGCAGGATTCGAACCTGCGACCGTAGTGGTCTTGCGGTTCCAGACTGCAGCGCCTTTAACCGCACGGCCACTTCGGCCGGCTAACTGTTATCGGTCGATGAATAATTAACTGTATTACATCGTATTTCTTGTGGCTACAATTTTATGTCATGGTTTGCGTGATGACTTTTGATTGCTTTTCAAATAAAAATGATATAAGCAATAGCGATTATTAGGAATCTCTTTCAGTTATAACGTTTCCTATTATTTTTTGCTGATTTGAAACTGAATAGCATCATCTGTGGTAACTTATACGATGGTGCGCGCCATCCGCTTGTCGATTACGTATGTAATTTTATTCGAGGGTAAGTTTTGGGTAAGCCATGAATGGCTACGTACTTAGATACTGAGTGGTAGTGGCCGGCCGCTGGTGGCCGAGCGGTTCTAGGCGCTTCAGTCTGGAACCGGGCGACTGCTACGGTCGCAGGTTCGAATCCTGCCTCGGGCATGGATGTGTGTGATGTCCTTAGGTTAGTTAGGTTTAAGTAGTTCTAAGTTCTAGGGGACTGATGACCTGAGATGTTAAGTCCCATAGTGCTCAGAGCCATTTTGTGTGGTAGCATTTGAATCCTGCGTGTTATTGAAGTTCGGTGCCTAGATTTCTTTTGTATATTAAACTGGTAGGGTTTAAGTGCTCCGTTTTCTCTTTGAATTCTATGAATCACATAACAATAAGAGTCACACAAGCGACTGGAAAAAAGGCGCATGTAATTCTCGTATATACGGTGGGTAACAGAAATGACCTGCAAAGTTGTAGCCCAGTATCATTAACTTCGGCTTGCTGCAGAATTCGTGAGCGTGTTCTGAGTTCGAATATAACAAATTTCCTTCACGGACAAAGTTCTATCCACAAATCAACACGGATTTAGAGAACATTAGTGGTGCGAAACTAATACTGCCTTTTCTTGCACGATATCCTCCGGAACCATGAAAAAAGAGCAACGAGCAGATTACATACAAGCATATTTCCACAAAGCGAAGCTCTGATTACACGGAATAGTTTTTCAGATGTATGAATGGATCCATTTTAAGTAACGGAATTCAGTACGTTGTCTTGGACGTTGAGTGTTCAAGCAGACGCGCCTCAGGGAAGTTTTACAGAACAGGGCGCCGAAGGAGAATCATCACCATTTTAATATAGGTGGATAGGGTTCTAATGACACTGAAAAAGAGAGCTAAAAAGAGAAAGAGTTAGTATGTGTGCGTGCGTGTTTGCGTGCGCGCGCGCGCGCGCGCGCGCGCGCGCGTGTGTGTGTGTGTGTGTGTGTGTGTGTGTGTGTGTGTGTGTCTGTGTCTTCATTGGAGTACTGCTGTGCCCAGTGCAGTATAGTTTAATGTACTGCGTGTGCAGTGAGGGCAATGAACAATGGTATGATGTAAATGTATAGTGTAAAACAATTTTTTTCGTAAGATAATATTACTTTATGCAAGAATTACTTGTTTTTAAAAACATTTCCTCGGTTAAGGTGATGTGCCACGTGTCATTTTGTAAATGATGTATGGATAGGTAAGCAAGTAATTGACTTCTTCCTATGTTCACTTCGATCTGACGCACTAGGTAAGTGTGAACCTGCGTCTGTTTGCGAATCACGCTGTAATGGACGGTAAGTGTCATCGTCGAGTGAGCGCCGGAGAATACAGGATGACTTGGACAGATTATACACTGTCCAGTCGCACTGATGAGACCACCTGTCAAAACCCTGAATAACCATCTTTCGCAGCGCGGTCCGCTGCGAGACTTGCTGCAAGAGAATCGATGAGATTCTGGAACGTACCGTCAGGGATGTGGGGCCTTCCCACTTCCGTCCCATAGCCATAATCGCTAGGTTTCTTGGTTGAAGATCCACGATGCGCACAGCCCGATCGTGGGGGTCCGACAGAGTGTCCATTGGTTTTACATCCGGGCAGTTTGGTGACAAGGGAGTAAGGTAAACTCATTCTGGCGCTCCTCGAACCATGCACGAAAACTGCGAGCTCTGCGACAGGTTGGACTGTCCTGCTGTCAGGTGTCATCGTGCCAAAGACAAAGAAACTGCATCCAGTGTTGGACGTGGTCCCCGAGGATAGATAAATACGTGCGTTGAACCATTGTCTTCCAGAACAACAAGATCACCCAGGTAATGCTACAAAAAGGTTCCTGAGATCATTACGCTCCTCTGCCGACCTGGACCCTTCCGAGGACTGTTGCACAGTGTTTTCTTTCAGACGTTTTACGCCTTTCACACCAACTACCATCTGCCCGATGGAGCATAAGACAGGATTCATCTGAAAAGGCCACCTGTTACTACTCAGTGGGCATCCACTTGTTGTACTGACGTACAAATTCTAGCGTTCTTCGGCTATGAACAGCATGATGGGTGCATCAACCACTAGCCTGTTGCGGAGGTCGATAGACAGCAACGTTCGCTGAACAATCATTGACGTGAAGCTGTTGGTAGCCCCGTGGATCACCTGCGGGATCAGTTGCTCAGCAGTTGCACGTCTATTGGCCCGTACACATCTCCGCAGCCGTCGTTCACCTCTGCCATCTATGGCCCGTTGTGTGCAACAGTGGCCTCGACACGGTTCTGGATATTTCCAATTTGCCATGCAGACTATACTTTAACCACGGAAGCATATGAATATTTTACAGACCTTGCCATTTCGGAAACGCCTCCACCCTAGGCCCGAGATCCAATGATCATGCCCTTTTGGGCGTCAGATAAATCGCTCCGTTTGCACATTACGAGAACGACCGCATCGTTTTCCGCATCCCCCTCCCCCACTTGCTTTAAATATCCTCCACTGCTAGTGCTGCGACTTGTAATCTCTGAATAGTTATAGCACATTTAAGTCGAATATATGCTGTGGTCACACTACAGTGACTGGCCAGTTTGTATTTGGTATGACAAACGGCAGCTTGCCCTCTATGTGGAAAAATGTAAATTAACGCAGATCGTTAGGAAAAGCAATCCTGCAATGTTTCAATGCATTATTTGTGGTGTGTTTCTTGCTACAGTCATGTCACTTATATGTCTAGCCGTATCACTGCAATGAGTTTTGAAATGAAACGAGAACATAACCTCCGTTGTAGGGAAGGCAAATGGTCGACTTCGGTTTATTAGGAGAATTCTAAGAAAGTTAAGTTCATCTACAAAGGAGACCGCGTGCAGAAAATTTCTACGAACTCTTGAGTATTGCGCGCTTGTTTCGGATCCCTATTATGTCGGCTTAAAGGAAGACATGAAGCAATTCAGTGGCCTGCAGCTAGATTTTTACCGGTAGATTATGGAACGCAAATGTCAATCCCTGGAGGGAAGAAGACCTTCTTTCCGCGAAACGCTATTGAGAAAGTTGAGGGAACTGGAATTTACGGCAGACTGCAAAAACATCCGACTGCCATATATACACATCTTTCGTAAAGACTGCAAATACAAGATACGTGATATCTTGGTTTGTACAAAATTGGTAGTTTTATCACGATGAGCAATCAAAACTTGTTATGGACTCTAAAATCGAATCATAGCCACCGCTTTTGGTGTTTGTTGTTTTTTATACAGGTTACTGCGGCTCTCGTGAGGAAAAAAGGGTTAATGAAGTTTCATACAGTTAATCACGTGTCTTCATTCCGTCCAAGAGTGTCTTAATTTACTGTGTGGTTTCACTTAAGCATAAACAAAGAAGTGCATCTCAGAGGTGCAGCGCGGTCAGTAGAGCTGGATGGGAGTCGCGACTAATGGAGTGTTAACGTAGTCAGCTCCATTAGCGGCGCACGCTGCGCCAGGCGGTGTACCTGCCGATAGGCCGATAGGGGTGTGGTTGCCGTGGTGAGGGCTGCGGGCACGGTGGCCGACCAGCGGCCACCTCAGGAATTCCGTCGGCGGCGGCTGCTGCTGCTGCTGCTGCTGCTGCGGCTTCGCGCTTTAGGCTGCCCGAATCAGCTATTAAACACCCACCGCTACCTGCATATCCTCAACCTGACGAGCAACACGCAACTCGACGCTCTTGACGGAAAGGACTACAATTGTAGAACAGTGAGATGTATTAGAGGTGGCCGTAACTCTGTAAACACAATAATGGACATTGTGAGGCAACGTAATCCACGTATATTCGCTTCTGTTTAGGTTTGTTTTTTTGTTTGTGTGTGTGTTCCACAACTACTACTAAATAAATGGGCCGATTGCAACTATAGTTGGTACACATTGTGGTGTCACCGCCAGACACTTGCTAGGTGGTAGCCTTTAAATCGGCCGCGGTCCGTTAGTATACGTCGGACCCGCGTGTCGCCACTATCAGTAATTGCAGACCGAGCGCCGCCACACGGCAGGTCTAGAGAGACTTCCTAGCACTCGCCCCAGTGGTACAACCGACTTTGCTAGCGATGGTTCACTGAGAAAATACGCTCTCATTTGCCGAGACGATAGTTAGCATAGCCTTCAGCTACGTCATTTGCTACGACCTAGCAAGGCGCCATTACCAGTTACTATTGATACTGTAAAACATGTACCGTCAAGAGCGACGTTCACCATTTACGGACTAAGGTTAAGTATTCCAACAGCTACGTCCTTTTTTGCTAAAGTCTAATTTCCTTGTCCTGTTCCAGACCTCACGCCAGCCTGCGTGAGCTAAAACGCGTGCCTTTCGGCTTCCTCTCATACCGGTGTTGGCTCTCCTGCCAACCCACAACACACATATCCCTTACTGTCAGGCAACAATCGCTATGAGGATAAGATCTACACTATTGGCAATTAAAATTGCTACACCAAGAAGAAATGCAGATGATGAATGGGTATTCATTACACAAATACATTATACTAGAACTGACATGCGATTACATTTTCACGCAATTTGGGTGCATAGATCCTAAGAAATCAGTACCCACAACAACCACCTCTGGCCGTAATAACGGCATTGATACGCCTGGGCATTGAGTCAAACAGAGCTTGGATGGCGTGTACAGGTACAGCTGCCCATGCAGCTTCAACACGATACCACAGTCCATCAGGAGTAGTGACTTGCGTATTGTGACGAGCCAGTTGCTCGGCCACCATTGACCAGACGTTTTCAATTGGTGAGAGATCCGGAGAATACAAGCTTTCAATGTGCGTTCATCGCGATGTCGCCAAACACGGATGCGACCATCATGATGCTGTAAACAGAACCTGGATTCATCTGAAAAAATGACGTTTTGCCATTCGTGCACCCAGGTTCGTCGTTGAGTACACCATCGCAGGCGCTCCTGTCTGTGATGCAGCGTCATGGGTAACCGCAGCCATGGTCTCCGAGCTGATAGTCCGTGGTGCTGCAAACGTCGTCGAACTGTTCGTGCGGATGGTTGTTGTCTTGCAAACGTCCGCATCTGCAGACTCGGGGATCGAGACGTGGCTTCACGATCTGTTACAACCATGGGGATAAGATGCCTGTCATCCCGACTGCTAGTGATACGAGGCCGTTGCGATCCAGCACGGCGTTCCGTACTACCCTCCTGAACCCACCGGTTCCATATTCTGCTAAGAGTCATTGGATCTCGACCAACGCGAGCTGTTTGTGTGTGAGAAATCGGTTGGAATCTTTCCTCATGTCAGCATGTTGTAGGTGTCGCCACCGGCGCCAATCTTGTGTGAATGCTCTGAAAAGCTAATCATTTGCATATCACAGCATCTTCTTCCTGTCGGTTGAATTTCGCGTCTGTAGTACGTCATCTTCGTGGTGTAGCAATTTTAATGGCCAGTAGTGAAACTTCCTTTCATAGTTCAGAAGATATGACGTCAGAAAGAAAGAGATGCGTGAAAAACTACCACCTCATGCACGACATTTAAATGTACTGCTCCAGTGCTACTAACTGTTAGCAATAAATCTCGCACGCAACAACCACATATGCCGCTAAATGCATCTAGTGTATAATTGTACCACACATAGTTCAGGAGGTATGACGTCATAAACAATGAGATGCGTGAAATGCTACCACATTGTGCATAAACCTTATGTTTTTTACTGCTTTGCTGCTAACTCTATTCGCAACACAGTGTGTCCACTTATGCGGCTGGGTTTACGTAGAAAATTATGTCCTTGTACGACCCATAGATCAGGAGATTTAATGTCATAAACATTGAGAAGCGCGAAATACTGCCGCATCTGGCATGGCGTTTGAATTTATTCTTTTCTACTAACTCTGTTCGCAACTTATTTTGCTGACAGTAGCTGTTATGTGTGAGGTGGAACTATGGGCCTCATGGAAAAAGGGTGACGCAATTTGACTCTTAGTCTGATAACAAGAGGTGGCCATTACTGCACACGTTGATCAGGTAGGCTGACGTGAGGATCAATGAACTGTACTTGACGGGATGTATCTGGAACAATTTAGGTGGTTAGAAGTTAGTAGACAGGAATACAATTAAATACTTAGCTTTAATTCAGCATCAGCGATGAACGTCAATCTTGACTTACAATAATATTTACAAGTTTAGTTGTAGACTGAACTGCAAATACTGCTTTACAATTCTGATTGCTTCACACATATAGATCAATTGGCAATGCATAAACTGTATGTGGCGCCTGGCTAGGTCTTAGCTACTGACTTAGCTGAAGGCTATGTTAACTAGCGTCCGTGCAAATGAGATCTCTGAAGCTATAACAAGTGAACCATTCCTACTGAAGTCGGCTGTAGAACTGGCCAGTGCGCTAGCTTGTCTCGTAAGGCCAGCCGAGTGGCGGCGCTCGGTCTGCTAGCGTCGACAGTGGCGACTCGCGAGTCCGATGTGTACTGACGGACCGCGGCCGATTTGAAGCCTACAGCCTAGCCAGTGTGGTGCCTTGCGGTGACACCACAATAGCCACACATGCTGCTGAATGTACCTACACAAATACGTTATTGTAAGACACGTAGTTCAAGGTATATGTCATAAACTCTGAGATACGTGGAAAAATACATCATGATACTCCTACAGTCGGGTCAACTTAAGGAAATCCCCGACATCTGGCAGCGCTTTTCACAGCTCTGAAATACGAAGCGTAAACGGCTGCAGGCGATAACAATAGCCATCTACAAAGCTATGAAGAGACGTGCCCAGTGTATAGAAACTGGCCGTGATCATATTTCCTAATATGGATCCTGTACTTAAACATTTGTACATTTTTGTTGCACATTTCTTTTTACGACTGTTCATAATCTCAAACTCGCTTTCACGAATACATGTAAACGAAACTTTTTCGATACTTCATTAAAAATACTGGTAATTTTTGTTAACAATTCCAATGGAAAACTGGCAAAATGAATACCTGGGCCAGGTCGGATTTGTCAGCTAGTGACTACTAAAGCTTTACGATCCTAAACATAGCCTTCAGCTGAACAATATTACTAAAAATGCTGTTTTGGTCCAGGAAACTATAACAAAGACAAGGAACGATATTCAGCGGCAACAGTTCTCAGTGGCTTACTTTGTACGTACACGCTATGGGGACAGTGAAAACGTACATCGAATGCAACTGAAAGATTTATATCAATTACATCAATAAGAGACGGTAGTGACTCCCCTTGGGACAAAAAACAGATAAGAACACTGATGAAGAAGCCATTAAAAAGCCATGCCAAATTTAGAGGAACGCATTACCGCCAAAATCTGCGATGATTTACTGAATCTCGGAAGTTATAGCGGACTTGAATACGATATGTTTTAGTAGTTGACGCAACGAAACTCTTTCTCGAAATCTGGCAGGAAATTGAAAGAGATACTGGTCGTGTTTAAAGTACGAGTACCACGGAATGCTTCCGTTCAGAAGCAATCATCAAACGGTTTAAGGCATTTATTCTACGCGCAGGAGGGGGGGGGGGGACGAGACGATCAACTCTACTTTCTTAGAACGTGGTCCAAAAGCACACCGGCTCCTTTACTTCCTCGCCCGACCGAAATAGACCTTCACCTTACGTGGTGCCACCATTTCGAGCCCGAGAGCAAACGTCAAAGTCAACAGAGGAAGCTTCCGACATCGCCCCCACCAAAGACATTGAAGGCTGTTTAAACAGGTTCCGGTAAGGTCATGAATACCTTCTTCTTCATCATGCAGGGGCCCTTCCTTCCTTGAGTTCCTCGAGTGTAGAACCACAATCATTGGCGGTGGACGGAGCAAGATCGGTAAGAAGACGGATATCACTACTGAACAGATGAGTCGACGTCCGTGCTCTTGCGGATCTTGCTCCGCCCTCCGCTACAAGCCACCATCAAGTTGTTCACGGCCTGAAGATGGTCTGAATTTATAGACCGAAACCGGGTGCTACCTATAATAAAAAAAATCTCCTACGATGGAGGTTTTTTTGTTTTCCTTTTACAATGTCGAATGCTTTTTCCAGGTCGAAAAATCCTATGAACATGTCTTGGTTTCTCCTCAGTCTTGCTTCCATTAATAACCGCAACGTCAGGGCTGCCTCTCTGGTGCCTTTACCTTTCCTAGCGTTAAACTGATCGCCATCGAACAGACCTTCAATTTTCTGTTTGATTCTTCTTTATATTAGACTTTTCAGCAACTTGGTTGCATGAGCTGTTAAGCTGATTGTATGATAATTCTCGCACTCCACGTCCCTTGGTATTTTCGGAATTGCGTGGATGATGTTTCTCCAGTAGTGTGCTACATGGACTGCCTCATCCATTCTCTAAAACAATATTCTCGTATACTTTATGTGTACATCTTCTGCTTGCGACGTAGCAGCATATATCTGAACTACTGTTGTCGGTTGATAATTTAGACGGATTCATTTCAGTTGTACTAATTATTTACGCGAACAACGACCTGTTTCGAGATTCTAAAATCCCATCTCCAGGTATATGAAATTACTGTATTTGATAACACATAACAGCGGTCGAGCCAGGTAATGCAAGAGCTCCAATCATTCCATGTTCGCAGAAACCGTCTGCCGCCAGACAGTCGCAAGGTAGGAACGCCAACTAGTAAGATTACTTGGCGTTCCTGGGAACAGAAAGGACCTATGAGATATACGGAATGAAGCTGGACATCTCATTAAAGCTACATCTAAAATCTTAGACAAGGCTATAAAAATAATAATCAAAATGGACACTAATAAAAGTAAAGAAATCCCTGACAATAAGGGAATTAGCCTGTCACCAACATTTTTTAATGTATGTAAAGGTGATTTGATTAAGATCTGGCGATAGGTAGTAAATTCTGGTATACAGATTAATAGAAATATCCTTGTGTATGTAGATGTTGTTCCATATTTGGAATAAACTGAGAACGTGCTAGACAAGCTGTGTGTAAATTACATCAATTACGATTTTTTATTTTTTGACTCATCAGTCTTTTGACTGGTTTGACGCGGCCCGCTATGAATTCCTCTCCTGTGCCGACCTCTTCGTCTCAAGAGCATCACTTGCAACCTACGTCCTCAGTTACTTGCTGGATGTACTCCAATCTCTGTCTTCCTTTACAGTTTTTGCCCTCTACAGCGCCCTCTAATACCCTGGAACTCACTCCCTGATGTAAGAGATGTCCTCATACTGTCCCTTCTCCTTGTCGGTCTTTTCCCCATATTCCTTTCCTCTCGCAGAACCTCCTCATCCCTTACCTTATCAGTCCTCCTCATTTACAGCATTCGTCTGTAGTACCACATCTGAAATACTTCGATTCCGGTTTTCCCACAGTTACGTTTCTCACTGTTCCCATTTCTGTCACTACTCATTATTTCGTCTTGCTCTCAAGCCATATTCTGTACTCATTAGACTGTTCTGTCCATTCAGCAGATCGTGTAATTATTCTTCACTTTCACTGAGGAGAGCAATGTCATCAGCGAATCGTATCATAGATATCCTTTCATCCAGAGTTTTAATTTCACTCTTGAAGCTTTCTTTTACTTCCATCATTGCTTCTTTGATGTACAGATTGAATAGCAGGGGCGAAATACTACATCCCTGTCTTACACCCTTTTTAATCCGACCACTTCGTTCTCAGTCGTCCACTCTTATTATTCTCTCTTGGCTCTTGTACATATTGTATGTTACCCGTTCCGGCTATAGCTTACCCCAATTTTACTTAGAATTTCGAACATCTTGCACCATTTTATATTGTTGAACGCTTTTTCCATGTCGATAAATCCTATAGACATGTCTTCATTTTTCTGCAGTCTTGCTTCCATTATTAACCGCAACATCACAAATGCTTCGCTGGTGCCTTTACCTTTCCTAAAGCCAAACTGATCGTCATGTCACACATCCTCAATTTTTTTTCACTCTTCTGTATATTATTCTTGTAAGTAACAGTGATGCATGATCTGTCAAGCTGATTGTACAATAATTCTCGCACTTCTCCACTCTTAAAGTCTTCGGAATTATATGGATTATATTTTCCCGAACGTCGCCAGACTCATACATTCTACAGACCAACGTGAATAGTCGTTTTGTTGCCCCTTTCCCCTTTTACTGAATTTTAATACACTACTGGCCCTTAAAATTGCTACACCAAGAAGAAACGCAGATGATAAACGGGTATTCATTCGACAAATATACAGGGTGATTCAAAAAGAATACCACAACTTTAAAAATGTGTATTTAATGAAAGAAACATAATATAACCTTCTGTTATACATCATTACAAAGAGTATTTAAAAAGGTTTTTTTTTTTCACTCAAAAACAAGTTCAGAGATGTTCAATATGGCCCCCTCCAGACACTCGAGCAATATCAACCCGATACTCCAACTCGTTCCACACACTCTGTAGCATATCAGGCGTAACAGTTTGGATAGCTGCTGTTATTTCTCGATTCAAATCATCAATGGTGGCTGGGAGAGGTGGCCGGAACACCATATCCTTAACATACCCCCATAAGAAAAAATCTCAGGGCTTCTTGGAGGCCAGTGATGAAGTGCTCTGTCACGGGCTGCCTGGCGGCCGATCCATCGCCTCGGTAGTTGACGTTCAGGTGCTTGAACCAATTTCAGACGATAAGGTTTCATAACTAACCTTTTTCGTAGGACTCTCCGTACAGTTGACTGTGGAATTTGCAGCTCTCTGCTAGCTCTGCGAGTCGATTTTCCTGGGCTGCGAACAAATGCTTGCTGGATGCGTGCTACATTTTCATCACTCGTTCTCGGCCGTCCAGAACTTTTCCCTTTGCACAAACACCTTTTCTCTGTAAACTGTTTATACCAACGTTTAATACACCACCTATCAGGAGGTATAACACCATACTTCGTTAGAAATGCACGCTGAACAACTGTCGTCAATTCACTTCCGCCGTACTCAATAACACAAAAAGCTTTCTGTTGAGCGGTCGCCATATTAGCATCAACTGACGCTGACGCCTAGTCAACAGCGCCTCAAGCGAACAAATGTGCAACTAAATGAAACTTTATAGCTCCCTTAATTCGCTGACAGATAGTGCTTAGCTCTGCCTTTTGTCGTTGCAGAGTTTTAAATTCCTAAAGTTGTGGTATTCTTTTTGAATCACCCTGTATTATACGAGAACTGACATGTGATTACATTTTCACGCAATTTGGGTGCATAGATCCTGGGAAATCAGTACCCCTAACAACCACCTTTGGCCGTAATAACGGCCTTGATACGCCTGGGCATTGAGTCAAACAGAGCTTGGATGGTGTGTAGAGGTACAGCTGTCCATGCAGCTTCAATACAATACCATAGTTGATCAAGAGTAGTGACTGGCGTATTGTGACGAGCCAGTTTCTCGGCCACCACTGACCAGACGTTTTTCACCAATTGAAATGGAGAATGTGCTGGCCAGGGCAGCAGTCGAACATTTTCTGTATCCAGAAACGCTAGTACTGGACCTGCAACATGCGGTCGTGCATCATCCTGCTGAAATGTAGGGTTTCGCAGGGATCGAATGAAGGGTAGAGCCACGGGTTGTAAAACATCTGAAATGTAACGTCCACTGTTCAAAGTGTCGTCAATGCGAACAAGAGGTGACTGAGACGTGTAACCAATGGCACCCCATACCATCACGCCGGGTGATACGCCAGTATGGCGATGACGAATACACGCTTCCAATGTGCGTTCACCGCGATGTCGCCAAACACGGATGCGACCATCATGATGCTGAGAACAGAACCTGGATTCATCCGAAAAAATGACGTTTTGCCATTCGTGCACCCTGGTTCGTCGTTGAGCACAGCATCTCTGGCGCTCCTGTCAGTGATGCAGCGTCAAGGGTAACCGCAGCCATGGTCTCCGAGCTGATAGTCCATGCTGCTGTAAACGTCGTCGAACTGTTCGTTCAGATGGTTGTTGTCTTCTAAGCGTCCCCATCTGTTGACTCAGGGATCGAGACGTGGCTCCACGATCCGATACAGCAATGCGGATAATCTGGACTGCTAGTGATACGACGCCGTTGGGATCGAGCACGGCGTTCCGTATTACCCTCCTGAAACCGCCGATTCCATATTCTGCTAACAGTCATTGGATCTCGACCAACGCGAGCAGCAATGTCGCGATATGATAAACCGCAATCGCGATAGGCTGCAAGCCGACCTTTATCAAAGTCGGAAACGTGATGGTACGCATTTAAGGCTAGGCGCAAATTGAGACGTGTGTAGCGCGTGTGGCGCGACGCAGCGCAGCGCACGTTTTTGTAACATCACAGGTTCAAGTGGGGCCGCGCAAATTGCGACGCGACGCGACTGGGACGCGACACGCGCCTGCGCCAGGTCGCGCGGCGTTGTGGTTGAGGCACAGTTTCTCGCGCCTCGCGTCGCGCGTGCCTCGCTACCACCGTGGGAAATATGAGGCGGGGAGCGGAAAAGTAGCCCGGCCATATGCTCACATCGGAACGGCGCATATCAGCAGTGGTAGTATTGCCCATACGATAAATATTGCCTTACTGTGTACTAAATTTTATTGCCTTTGGGTAGTGTTTCGTTTTTCGCCATTTAAACCCTCCAGCTTTCTTTGTTAGCACGTTATACTTTTCTGTTACTTATATCTGCATAGTTCTGTTTTTCTTCTGTCATGAAAAATGTATACTTCAGTAACTGATGAGCCATTGGCCGCTGGAATTGCACCATATGCCTCCGTGATGTTTTCAGGTCGCAAGAAGGGACAGAGGGTAGTGAATAAGGAAGCAAGGAATATTATAAAACCTTGTGATTAAGAAGCAAGGCAGGAAAGTAAAGCAAGGTTGTATTCTCGCTGCCTAGTAAGCTAGCGTATCTGTACGATCTGTTACAAAAATTTAGAAAGGGATAATCTCCACAGGTGTCATCCCTTTGTTCTTGTGGTAAAAAGCGTCCAAAATCTGAAGTGTATAAGTTTCACTGTGATTACTCTGATATGTATGTAATAATGTAAAACGACACACTGTACTACATGCATCTGAACAACATATTTCCACTGCAAGCTAGAAACAGTCGAAAAGCAGTCACAAATAACAATGTTTTAATTGGTTCGCCGTGATGAGAAAAAGCATTTGAATTGTTGCATGGATATTATCAGCATTAATAAACTAATTATACAACAGCAGGCTACACAAATGAAGAAAATGGTCGATATTATTACGAAAGTAGGAATATCCTAAAAGAGTATTATGATAAGATATATTTAATTTGTTG
This sequence comes from Schistocerca cancellata, assembly GCF_023864275.1. Taxonomy (NCBI): domain Eukaryota; kingdom Metazoa; phylum Arthropoda; class Insecta; order Orthoptera; family Acrididae; genus Schistocerca; species Schistocerca cancellata. The sequence goes on from NC_064626.1 coordinate 1,157,529,735, forward strand.
AAAATGTGCTGCTGACAAAGGCAAATCTACTTTAATGACAATGTTTTTCGAACTCCATTTCACAAGGCACACATGGCTAACTTCTGCATTCCTGTCGCGCGCATTATCCTTCGCTGCTGGCAATACACTGACTGTGCGACAGATCAATTGTTTACTTTTCTCAATAACAACTATTTTATTCGCGATCACGCATTGTCAGTTTAGTAAGCCATAGGTGACTAAACAGTATCTGGCATGTGCCTATTATTCCGCCTGAAGGAACGCTCGTCATTATTTTAATACTGCTCAGATCAAGAGAAGGAATAAAATCCTTTAGTAAGTTTCCATTCCCGTCGCTCAGTGTTAAAAATACGATGGGTTACGGGGATTCCACCAAAATTCCAACAGAATTGCCGATCTGTTTTTGTGTGAGTTGTTAACCTTTTTTCGAAGAAGCATCACCATTTATGAGTAAAGGCCACATTTCTCTTGGTGACTGGTTTAATTGTACTTCCTTTGTCACAGAGTAATTTGCCAAACTCATCTCACAGCAGCTATTGAGACAGAATTCCGAAACGTAGGGCCTCATTAAACAAGTAATTGGCAATTACAGAGCTCAATAGCTTACGAAAAACCTCATAGTATCGGTTTGCAGTAACATAAAAGAAGAAATTTCATGTTTATTTTCATACTAGGAAGCTCTTGTTTCGCTAGCTGTCTATAACTCTTAAAAAATTACAGTCACTGGAGTGAAATAAATAAAAAAAGAAGTATAAGTAGTGATATATCGCCATAGATAAGAAAGTTCCGTGTGCTTAATAATTGGCAAAACACTCTCCTCCCTGTGTGCTATCATTCGCCAAACTTTCGTTTCGATGTCTCGAGCGGTTTAGGAGATACGAGAGATGTTGCGAGTATTTCATTCTCGCGGGCGTGAGATCGGAAGTGAGCGCGCTACATGGGATCCATGTTCTCGAGATCGGAGGCAGATAGAGATCTCCTCCCAAGTCTAAACAAAAATTGAGCATGTTAGCTACAGGGTGTTTCAAAAATGACCGGTATATTTGAAACGGCAATACAAACTAAACGAGCAGCGATAGAAATACACCGTTTGTTGCAATATGCTTGGGACAACAGTACATTTTCAGGCAGACAAACTTTCGAAATTACAGTAGTTACAATTGTCAACAACAGATGGCGCTGCGGTCTGGGAAACTCTATAGTACGATATTTTCCACATATCCACCATGCGTAGCAATAATATGGCGTAGTCTCTGAATGAAATTACCCGAAACCTTTGACAACGTGTCTGGCGGAATGGCTTCACATGCAGATGAGATGTACTGCTTCAGCTGTTCAATTGTTTCTGGATTCTGGCGGTACACCTGGTCTTTCACGTGTCCCCACAGAAAGAAGTCACAGGGGTTCATGTCTGGCGAATAGGGAGGCCAATCCACGCCGCCTCCTGTATGTTTCGGATAGCCCAAAGAAATCACACGATCATCGAAATATTCATTCAGGAAATTAAAGACGTCGGCCGTGCGATGTGGCCGGGCACCATCTTGCATAAACCACGAGGTGTTCGCAGTGTCGTCTAAGGCAGTTTGTACCGCCACAAATTCACGAAGAATGTCCAGATAGCGTGATGCAGTAATCGTTTCGGATCTGAAAAATGGGCCAATGATTCCTTTGGAAGAAATGGCGGCTCAGACCAGTACTTTTTGAGGATGCAGGGACGATGGGACTGCAACATGGGGCTTTTCGGTTCCCCACATGCGCCAGTTCTGTTTATTGACGAAGCTGTCCAGGTAAAAATAAGCTTCGTCAGTAAACCAAATGCTGCCCACATGCATATCGCCGCCATCAATCCTGTGCACTATATCGTTAGCGAATGTCTCTCGTGCAGCAATGGTAGCGGCGCTGAGGGGTTGCCGCGTTTGAATTTTGTATGGATAGAGGTGTGAACTCTGGCGCGTGAGACGATACGTAGACGTTGGCGTCATTTGGACGGCAGCTGCAACACGGCGAACAGAAACCCGAGGCCGCTGTTGGATCACCTGCTGCACTAGCTGCGCGTTGCCCTCTGTGGTTGCCGTACGCGGTCGCCCTACCTTTCCAGCACGTTCATCCGTCACGTTCCCAGTCCGTTGAAATTTTTCAAACAGATCCTTTATTGTATCGCTTTTCGGTCCTTTGGTTACATTAAACCTCCGTTGAAAACTTCGTCTTGTTGCAACAACACTGTGTTCTAGGCGGTGGAATTCCAACACCAGAAAAATCCTCTGTTCTAAGGAATAAACCATGTTGTCCACAGCACACTTGCACGTTGTGAACAGCACACGCTTACAGCAGAAAGACGACGTACAGAATGGCGCACCCACAGACTGCGTTGTCTTCTATATCTTTCACATCACTTGCAGCCATCTGTTGTTGAAAATTGTAACTACTGTAATTTCGAAAGTTTGTCCGCCTGAAAATGTACTGTTGTCCCAAGCATATTGCAACGAACGGTGTATTTCTATCGTTGCTCCTTTAGTTCTTATTGCCGTTTCAAATATACCGGTCATTTTTGAAACACCCTGTACATTTCATACGCAGCAACATATGGTGTAATACGCACCAATAGCAAAATCATAGCGCCCCCTAATTTTCGTTGCAAACTTTTTGAGTTATGCGTAGTGTCCTACTAAAACGTGTACATCACAATAAGAATGGTCATTAGCGAGGTGATGGGCACGAAGCTGACATATAACGCTACAAGTAGGGCAAAAATCATATATTTTCAGAGAATAGTTTCTGTAAAATCGTTTGAGAAAGATAAGAGGTTGCGCGCGCTTCGGTGCTGTCAGCGCAGAGCGTCGCCAGTCGGCGCGTGCGAAGTATGGTGTACGCGTCGCAATATGCGCTGCACCCGCGCGACCCGTGCGGCACGTGCGTGTCGCGCTGTAGTGTCGTGTCACGTCACACGTGCTATACGCGTCTCAATTTGCGCCTAGCCTACACGAGGCATCACAACAACGCTTCAGCCGCGCTGGATTAGCCCAGCGGTTTAGGGCGCTGCAGTCATGGGCTGTGCGGCTGGTCCAGGCGGAGGTTCGAGTCTTCCCTCGGGCATGGGTGTGTGTGTGTTTGTCCTTAGGATAATTTCGGTTAAGTAGTGTGTAAGCTTAGGGACTGATGACCCTAGCAGTTAAGTCCCATAAGATTTCACACCCATTTGAACATTTGAACAATGTTTCACCAGGCAACGCCGGTAAACTGTTGTTTGTGTATGAGAAATCGGTTGGAAACTTTCCTCATGTCAGCACGTGGTAGGTGTCGCCACCGGCGCCAACCTTGTGTGAATGCTCTGAAAAACTAATCATTTGAGTATCACAGCATCGTCTTCCTGTCGGTTAAATTTCCCATCTGTAGCACGTCTTCTTCGTGGCGTAGCAATTTTAATGGCCAGTAGTGTAGTTACCGGTTCACGGAAAATTTTAATTCCTTGAGGTACGTTTCTGTGAAAAATACGCTCTTCAATTAATGGCAATTTTGATCACGCTGCGGAATGCACGTATAATGTTATTTGCAAAGCGACTGAGATGATGGAGTAAAGTAGACGGTCCAGACTAGTCCATCTACTGCTCGTTCAGCAAACGCGGCGATCAATCGCCCGTGCTATTGGCTGCGCCCGCCTCCCCAGACAACCAGTACGGACATAATGTGAGACACGCTACGCTGTTCGTGCTACGGGGAAGACGCGCGACAGACCGTGCAGGAGCCCTGTTAGGTGGAGAACAGGGGCAGTTTCACGCACCGGCGCACACCTCTGATTACTGGCGACACGGGCCGGTCCAGAAGGGTAGGCGCGGGAAGGGAAGAGCTCCATGAAAGTCAAGATAAGCCAGCCTCACTTTCCAACTTCCCATCTGAATTCCTATCTTTTTTTTCACTTCGATTTTATTGCTGCAGTAGGTCTCCGCATAATGACGAGGAGAATACGACAAGTGCCGCAGTCCGATTATCCCACAAACTTCGCTCAGTAGAAGAGGTGTCAAAATAAGCGAACACGTGGTTCGGCTTATCTGTGGATACGAGACCATTCCGAGGAAATGACGGTCAAAGTTTTCGACGTAATTTAAATTCCTGTTAGCGCGCCTAATCTGAGCCGAAATGACGTCACAGTGGACAGCGTTCGGCACTCGACCACTGGTTTTATTTTATATACTTTACTTTTTTTTATCTGTCAGTGTCCGCCGTAGGTCACTGCGCCAATGTTTCTCGTCAAGTTAGGGGACACAAGGGCGTTGTATTAATAATAAATTTACAGCTGGATTTCACAATAACTGTCAATCAGTTACTGTACAGTATACGAATTGATGATATTTTCAGGGGTTACAGCCTTTTTAAATTCTCATATTGGAAAATTTCATTCTTATATCAGTTCTTATATTACTTCTCATACTTTATGCTCACGTTGAGTCTTCAGGAAGGTTTGGTGCATTCGCTTTGATGATACCGATGGTAAAGACATTCGAACATAGAAATTCTGAGCACCACTAGCAACGCTGGAAGGCAGGTTTGTTACAGTGACATTTCTTCGTATGAATCTCACTCGGGATGAAACGTCGCTAACATTGCTGAAGATTTCACACGTTGGTAATAATTTCGCCGCCAACCATGCACAACGGATCATTTTAGCGAAAACTATAGCTTGCAGTTGATTATAAATCGAGATACAAAAATGTTCAAAATATTCAAATGTGTATGAAATCTTATGGGACTTCCCTGCTAAGATCATCAGTCCATAAGCTTACACACTACTTAACCCAAATTATCCTAAGGACAAACACACACACCCATGCCCGAGGGAGGACTCGAACCTCCGCCGGGACCAGCCGCACAGTCCATGACTGCAGCGCCCCAGACCGCTCGGCTAATCCCGCGTGGCCTAATCGAGATACGCTAACGGAATTTGACTGAAAGCTTTTTCAAATAATTTTCCCATTTATTATTATTATTATTACTCACATATAGACCCACGTGAGGTACAATCAATCAATGTCGCTTTTGATGGTTGGCTTACCTTTGTGTCCAAATCTGTTTCATCCTTTCAGAATGAAGTCTCTTCATTTCATCAGACCATGGTGTTCCAGTCCGTTTTCTAATTTCACTCTCACCAGCTTTCCAATCAAATATTTTTCGTCTCAATGTTTCTTCTATCTGTAACGTCTGCCTGAGTTATAGCGGCTACGTTAAGATCCTCCTTAATAGCAGCGATCCATTTAACTGGCTCAGTTTTGGCCTTAATTCTGTTTCCAAAGAATTCTACTATTTATTTTGTCAACCTAGCGGGTGCCATTCTTTCAATATGAACATAAAATTTAAGTCTTCGATTTCCCATGTCACCGTGTGTTTCTGTCTATTCTTCTGTTTCCTTATTACTGATTATGGAGCCTAATATTTTCCTAACAGTCTTTATTTCTCTCTTTCGAATTTCTTCAATATCCCCCTTTCTATTAGAAATTAAAATTTCTGCTCCATAAAGACATTCAGGTTTGATTACAGTGCTGTAATGCCTAAGTTCACTGACTGAAGAAAGTGATTTTTTATTATAAATGTTTTGTGTTAATCTGAATGCAGTTGCCATTTTTTGACACCGAACATCTTTTACAGCTTTTTCCAGGGCGTTTTCTAGTATGATTTTCCCCAAGTATTTAAACTGAGGAACCCTTTCTACTTTTCCATATTTTGTGTTCAAAAATCTCGCTGGTAGCCACTGCGCCACCTCTACAGCGGCAAGATTCACCCTCTAAAAGGTATATAAATTACCTCTAAAACTTTGAGCATCGTTTCCTCAGAAACGGTCTAGAATTTAGGGATAAGCCGAAACATATGACAGTTTATTATGATTCCTCTTCCACCGAACGAAGTTTCTGGGAAATAGAGCTATGGCACTAGCTGTGTTCCCTTCGCGAGAACGGAAATACATCATGATAAACTTTGACCAACATTTCTGAAAAATGAAACTTCCTGGCAGATTAAAACTGTGTGCCCGACCGAGACTCGAACTCGGGACCTTTGCCTTTCGCGAAAGGCAAAGGTCCCGAGTTCGAGTCTCGGTCGGGCACACAGTTTTAATCTGCCAGGAAGTTTCATATCAGCGCACACTCCGCTGCAGAGTGAAAATCTCATTCTGGAAATTTCTGAAAAATATTTAAATGGTGAGGCAATCTCATAGCTTTGGAAAGTAGAATATACAACAACAGTTCACAAGAAAGGAAAAAAAACTGTAAGAATTACAGACAAATAACTCTAATTAATATACGAGAACATACTGTAAACTAATGCCTCTGAATTTTGTATGTGATAACTCTTAACCAATTTAAAATAAAATAAACGGCGTTAATGTTCTACGTCTGTGTTATTCAACTCTACATATTTATTTCTCAACGTTGTCACCCTGAGGACGAATAAATTTTTCCCAAAGGAAAACCAGTTTGTTGATACCGTCACTCTAAAATGTCGGACTTTGTTATTTATTTTTTTTAATTACACATCAAGTTGGGTAGGACCAAATTCAGGAGCAAATCTCCAATCTCATAGAACGTGTCAGTACTTGAAATTACAATATAAAACTAATAACACATAAAAATAAAATTTTTATGAACCCAAAAAGTGTCAAGCATAAGTATAAGTAAACACAGTGAACAATATGATATAAGAATCAGCTTAAGTTTTCAAGGAAATCCTCAACAGAATAGAAGGAGTGATTCATGAAGAAAGTCTTCAGTTTCGATTTGAAAGCGCTTGGATTACTGCTAAGATTTATGAATTCTTGTGGTAGCTTATTGAAAATGTATGCATCAGTATCTGCACAAGAGTTAAGGAATTCCGATCAAACTGCAAGTTGGATTTCTGCCGAGTATTAACTGAGTGAAAGCTGCTTATTCTTGGGAATAAGCTGATATTGTTAACAAGGAGCGACAGTAAAGAAAATATATATATTGAGAGGCCAGTGTCAAAATACCCAGACTAGTGAACAGAGGTCGACAAGAGCTTCGCGAACTTACACCACATATTGCCAGAACCTGCCATTTTGAGCCAAAAATATCCATAAGCGAATGAAAATAAGCAAAATAGACTAATTTTCGTGATACTTCAGATAACGTTGGAATAGTAAAAATGGCAGCATTAAGGGTCTGAAGAAGCTCCTGAACGTGGGCTTTACTATCTATCTGAACATCTAGAAATTTGAACTGTACAGTTTCACTAATCATGTGTCCATTCTGTAAAATTAAAACGTCGGGATTTATTAAGTTGTGTGTTAGAAACTATAAAAACTGAGTCATACTGTGATTTAGCGTTAGCTTATTTTCTACCTGCTATGAACTTACGTCAGGAACTACACTATTTGAAACTGAGCCAATTTTGAACACAATATCCTTTCCTGCCACGTTAATGTCTACAGCAAATAGAAATATTTTAGAGTTAACCATAAGACTAGAGGTCATATCATTTACAGTATACAAATAAGGAACAGGATTGGCCCCATCACTGATCCCTAAGGCACCCCCCGCCCCCATTTGCACCTGTCACTCAGACCCCACATCACAACCATATTCAACACTGTGAATAATGACCTTCTGCTGTCTGTAGTTAAGGTAAGAGGTGAACCAATTGCGAGCTGCTCCCCGTATTCTGTAATGGTCCAACTCCTGGAGCAATACAGGGTGCACATAACGTCCAGGAATGTTTTCAATTATTTATTGCACAGGAACTAAACATTCTACATATGTCATAAATATTGCATTTTGAAAAGAAACTCTGAAAATTTTTTATACGAGCATTCGATATGCGAACCATGACTGACCCAGCAGAAGTCAATACTGTAAGCCAATTCTTGCCATACATGTCCCAGCACGGCATCGTCCACTGTGGCAGTCGTTTCCCGTATTCTCTCCCGGAGCTCTGCTACATCACGTGGTAGAGGCGGTACTTACACCAGATCTTTAATGTGTCCCCACAGAAAAAAGTCACACGGAGCGAGATTTGGAGATCGGGAAGGCCATTTCCTGAAACAGCTGTCCCCTTCTGTAGCACCGCCGATCCATTGATGTAGCGGCTCCACGTTCAGGTACCCACGGACTTCACAATGAAAATGGGGTGGAGCCCCGTCCTGTTGAAAGATGAACGGAGAGTCCGATTGCATTTGAGGCATCAGCCATTGCTGCAACATGTCCAAGTAGGAGTATCCAGTGACAGTGCTCTCGGCGAGGAAGAATGGCCCGTACAATTTTCGGCGAGACAAGGCACAAAAAGCATTTACCTTTGGGGATTCACGCTCAAATTCAGTGCATTCGTGTTGATGCTTTGTACCCTAGATTCGACAATTATGGCTGTTCAATTTCACATTAATGTGGAAAGTGGCTTCCTCGCTAAAAATTCAGCGATCAACAATGCCATCCCCATCCTCATTCTATTGTTGAAACTGCCAACAAAACTCAAAACGCTCTTCTTTGTCGTCGTCATTGAGCTTCCGCACTAGCTCCAATTTGAATGGTTTCATAGACAACTCCTGATGCAGGACTTTCCACAGTGTCATTGGAGCCATTTAGAGCTCACGGGATGCACGACGCACGGATTTCTTTGGACGCTTATGAATGTCTCTCGGACGCACTCCACACTCACTTCACTCACACTGGGACATCCGCTTCTCTTTGCCGGGCACAAGGAACCCGTCGTAACTAATTTGTTGTGCCAGTGGTAAATGGACTTCTTTGTTGGTGGCTTCTTACCGTACTTGGTTTTAAACATCCGTTGAACAGCTGTAGCACACTTGTTTTTATCGAACTCCAACACACAGAAAGCTAGCTCCGCACCTGAACTCGCCATGTTTGCGACTAGCGCTGACTACCGGCAAATTACCAAACTATGCTGTGGCGGTATACATCACAAAATCTTTCAGGGTTTTTCTTCAAAATAACATAAGTATGATATCTGTACAATGTTTGGTTCTTGCGCAATAAATAATTGAAAGTGTTTCCAGACTTTATATACACCATGTATTTTGTGATCAACACAATCAAACACCTTAATTAAATTAAAAAATATGCCTGGCGTTCGAAACCTTTTGTTTAACCCATTCAGCAACTCACAGAGAAGAGAGAATATAGCATTTTCAGTTGTTAAACGAATTCTAAAGCCGAACTGTAAATTTGACAGCACATTATGTGATACAAAATTATCAGTTATCCTTACGTACACAGCCTTTTCAAAAACTTTAGCAAACACGGATGGTACAGAAATAGGTCTAAAATCATCTACAATATCCCTTTCTCCCTTTTTATAAAGCGGCTTTACTAATGAGTACTTTATTCGTTCAGGAAGCTGACCATTCCTAAAGAAAAAATTACAAATATGGTTGAATGCAGGGCTAACATGTGCAGCACAGTATTTTAATATTCTGTTAGGCACTCAACTCTTGCTTATACTATTTACTTCAAATGGAACATGTTGTATTTGGATCCAGTATACTTTGAACAGTTGTAGCCCATTGCTTACTATAGTACACGAATGTTACATAGCTGGCAAGTTCACTCATTAGTGCAGTAATAGTAATATGAAAGTGAAGTCCGGCCCAATAGTTAAAATAGGTATCTTGAAAGTAATCTATCAGTAGACTCAGATCAAGGCTGAATACTTCAGTTACAACACAATATGAGAAACACTATTAACTATCTACACATAAAATTACAAACACTATTACTTAAAAACCTGTACAACAATAATACCTTACGCTCTCCCTACACAGTCTGCTAGCCAGTAACTGTTCTCGATCATCATCGTTTTTGCATGTAACTGCAACACTGCACAAAGAGTACAATAAGAGCAGTCTTTAACATGAATAACGTGCCTTGGCTACTGAACTTGGTGAAACTTTATCTATCCTTTTATGAAAAATACTTGAAGTACTTCAACACTTATGCTCACTGAATAATTATGAAATTTACTACTGTACAAAATTTATTAACTGTAGTGAAAGTTTACTGAAACGACTTTTCAGCTCCATAACATACGATACTCGAAAATATCGTAGCACTAGGTAAACGGCTAAGGATAAAATACGGGGGCTCAACACAAAGTTTACTGAACGCAAACCTGTTATTGAAAAAGAAACCACGTGACTCGTCCATGCAGTTATATGTTACTCAACTAGTTATTTGAGAAGAAGTTGGTGGTTGTATCGATCTCCTGTGCAATTCAAAAGAGGGGGAAAGCTATCTATGGCTCTTGCTGCGTAACCAGCTCTGAAAATTTTCTTCTTAGCGTCGTATCTTAGTAATACAGAGCTAACCAAAGTATGCCATGAACAACAGGCCAAATTATGTCCTCATAGAGGCTATATTATACAATCTTGCCGTTCTCCTTACCTCATTCAGTTCACAAGATGCTAACACTTTGCCGCCTAGCCACTGACTAACACTTGCCACAAAGGAGCCTCGCAGTTCAACCGCCAATTCCATCTTTTATATTCCCGCCAGTCCAGTTTCGTGGCAGAGGGGCTTCTTTCCATGCTTTACATTATTACAAACTTATTTTTCCTACGCATTAAACAGTATTACAAATACAGTTTCAAAGTTTTAAATCTAACGTTTTAAATCTTTTACAACACGCTATTATTGAAATTACATCCAAAGATTAATTATAATTACACACTAGGTCATAAATAATAACTAAACCTTTACATATATGTCACATCACAGAACATGGTTATACAGTCTCATAAACTAAAACAAAGAGAGGAGTCAGATAAGAGAAACATTGGTAATATCAATAATAGCGTTACAGCCTTCACCTTTTCGCGTTTCTTAACGACTGGCCACTAATATAAAATAATGCTGGAAAGAAAGATCGTCGAGCGATAAAATTGAGAGTGAAACTCTTTTGCCTCCTACAGACGAAGTATGATGAAACGGACAACTGTATCCTGGCAGAGTCCTATATTAATAAAATCTGTGTGGCGTTAAACCTCGCCGCGGCGCAGCGTTTGATGTTTACAGGGTAAATATTTTCTCTCCTGCTCGCGGTTTGGAAGTGTTTCACTAGTGGCGGTATCATTTGCTTTTGTTAGGACACGCCTACTAGAAAAGCAGTCGCGCTTGTTTTCAGAATAAACATATATTGTCCGTAGATTTTCAGACTGTTTACCGCGAGCCTAATGTAGCTAGCGATAACAGTGACTGGTCTAGAAAGTTTATCTAACCACTTCATTTTGGAAGAATCTTAGCAGTGATGGTGGCATTGTCTCAAAAAGCGTTTAGCTAAAATACTATGAAAATATGTTAGTAAATAAAGTTTTCAATCGTAACGCCATTTAAAAATTGTGTTGACTGTGGGTACTGCACACCATCACACATGGTGTCCGAGAAGAAATGGTCATTATCCAGGAATAAGTGAAGAACGATCATTTAAAGCAAAAAACTTCATATGGACATATGCTCTATTCGGAATGGTTTTAGGTAGAATACATTTACTGTACATTGTTATTTACTTTCTCTAGAATACACTATAAGTTTTACGTAATACGCATATACAACAGTTATTAAAATTTACACCGTGCGTTTTACGAAGTATCCACTGAAAAATATGTATTTTTAACACATTCGCCTCTAACCATCATCGTACACGTAACATTACAGATCTTATGCAGTACACAATAAATGTTCCAATGAATATTCAACCATCAGCTTCAGTGTATTAAATCACTTTTGGGAGGGCACGGTTTGTTGTTTCTGTGAGTACCTCTGGATGTTCCCTTGTGAGGATAAGACACATACGTACATGCTGCTAGCTCAAAAACAAATGCACATTCAATATTCTCCACCACGAAAAAAATTCTCGGTGGGACATATGAGTGTGTCCATATGAAGCTTTTTGCCTTAAATGGGCGTTCCTGCCACATCTTTGAATACTGACCAACGTCTAGGGGCACCCTACACCAAAACAAGACGTTGTTCAACATCGTTTGCAAACCCCTCGAGATGTTCTTGACCGATTTACTTCAAATTCCAACACGTTACTCTCATAAATAAACATGCAGACGGACAAAGGCTACGTATTTCTTTTTCTTTCTTTTTTTTTTTTTTTTAGTATAAAGGTTCCCGAAAAGCAATTTGACCAGTAGCACAGAGCAGGAAGACGTAATCAAACAAAAGAAAACAAAAGAATTTGAGTACAGGAAGTAGACCCCTGCAAGCGCGTGGCCTATCCATGTGGCCTTCACATGTCTCCATAGGCCATACCGCAAAAACGGTTTGAAGTGGAAAATTTTGGTGTAGTTCTTTTTAGTGATTCATTTTATGCTTCTTGCGGCGCTGAACACGAATCTGAAACTGCCAAACAAAAATTTTCCCGCAAATATGAGAAAACATAAAAAAACAACAAAAAAACCTTTTTATTGGTTTTCAGCTTATAATTTTCAAAGCAAGCTATTTACACAAAAAGTGGCCCAATAGTAAAATAAAGCGGTGTAAATTACCTACAAATTATGTCTAACATTTTTTCGTATGTTGCATGGTTTTCACGCAAAATAGTGCTCAAAAATGGTTCGAATGGCTCTGAGCACTATGGAACTTAACTTCTGAGCTCATCAGTCCCCTAGAACTTAGAACTACTTAAACCTAACTAACCTAAGGACATCACACACATCCATCCCCGAGGCAGGATTCGAACCTGCGACCATAGCGGTCGCGCGGTTCCAGACTGTAGCGCCTAGAACCGCTCGGCCACTACTTCCGGCAAAATAGTGCTCAGATGTAGGTGAAAGTCGCAATTTTTTGGAAAACAGCAAAAAGAAATTAATTAATAAATTGCAATTATACACTCAAGAGAATTATTTCATTTGCACGTTCTTGCCTTTCAATGTGTTTACCTGGCAAACCGTAGGAGAAACTAAACTAAACCGTTCCCGAAGAGACCATGAAGCCCCAATATGACGACTGGCCGCCATGTCATCCTCAGCCCACACGTGTCATTATAACCGTTCATCATAAGAATAAACCTGCTGTAAACAAACACAAAAGCGACGATTGGTCAGAAGCCGTAGCACTCGTACGCTGGTGTTGTTACGCTGTTGGAAGGAGGCCCTACTTATGTAAGAGGTATCTTATTACTAAGTTACGTTAAATGAAACTTTAAGATATTCAAATGTATTAACAGCTATCAACGTTTTTCTTAATCACGCTTTAGCTACGTAGTTTTTATTTCAAAAATAGTGTACAGTCACAGCCTCTTCAGCGTTGTGCTCTGATTTTGGCGCTGTCAATGCGCAGTATGAAAGTGGCTGAGGCTGCTTTCTGTTCTGTAATGGAACACGTTCGCAAAGTTCCGAGAAATAGGTTGTTCTCTACGTTTTTCATAAATTTACAGAGATAATCTGCTTTGAAGTTCTCCCAGCGTTGTATACACTATTGGCCATTAAAATTGCTACACCATGAAGATGTACTACAGACGCGAAATTTAGCCGACAGGAAGAAGAAGCTGTGATATTCAAATGATTTGCTTCTCAGAGCATTCACACAAGGTTGCCACCGGTGGTGACACATATAATGTGCTGACATGAGGAAAGTTTCCAACCGATTTCTCATACACAAACAGCAGTTGACCGGCGTTGCCTGGTGAAACATTGTTGTGATACCTCGTGTAAGGAGGAGAAATACGTACCATCACGTTTCCGACTTTGATAAAGGTCGGCTTGCAGCCTATCGTGATTACGGTTTATCGTATCGCGACATTGCTGCTCGCGTTGGTCGAGATCCAATGACTGTTAGCAGAATCTGGAATCGATGGTTTCAGGAGGGTAATACGGAACGACGTGCTGGATCCCGACGACCTCGTATCACTCACTAGCAGTGGAGGCGACGGGTATCTGCACGAACAGTTCGACGACGTTTGCACCAGCATGGACTATCAGCTCGGAGACCATGGCTGCGGTTACCCTTGATGCTGCATCACAGAGAGGAGCACCTGCGATCGTGTACTCAACAACGAACCGGGGTGCACGAATGGCAAAACGTCATTTTTTCGGATGAATTCTGGTTCTGTTTACAGCATCATGATGGTCGCATCCGTGTTTGGCGACATCGCGGTGAACGCACACTGGAAGCGTGTATTCGTCATCGCCATACTGGCGTATCACCCGGCGTGATGGTATGGAGTGCCACTGGTTACACGTCTCGGTCACCTCTTGTTCGCATTGACGGCACTTTGAACAGTGGACGTTACATTTCAGATGTGTTACGACCCGTGGCTCTACCCTTCATTCGATCCCTGCGAAACCCTACATCTAAGCAGGATAATGCACGACCGCATGTTGCAGGTTCTGTACGGGCCTTTCTGGTTACAGAAAATGTTCGACTGCTGCCCTGGCCAGCAGATTCTCTAGATCTCTCATATACTGAAAACGTATGGTCAATGGTGGCCGAGCATCTGGTTCGACACAATATGCCAGTCACTACTCTTGATGAACTGTGGTATCGTGTTGAAGCTGCATGGGCAGCTGTACCTCTACACGCCATCCATGCTCTGTTTGACTCAATGCCCACGAGTATCAAGGCCGTTATTACAGCCCCTCAGTTGTTCTGGGTACTGATTTCTCAGGATCTATACACCCAAACTGCGTGAAAATGTAATCACATGTCAGTTCTAGTATAATATGTTTGTCCAATGAATACCCGTTTATCATCTGCATTTCTTCTTGTTGTATCAATTTTAATGGCTAGTGGTGTATAATGCAGTTGGCGAACAGTTTCTCATAGAACGTGTTGCGCAGTAAGTAGCGTTATGGGGTGTAAACCAAATCCTGTTATTCGTGTGTTAGATCATATCTGCCTAGTATATTTTTTCTTTTCCCCGTACAGTTTGAAATACCTACATCTCAAAATTTTTCATTAATAATACACGTCGTCTGATTTATAATTACATATTGGATGCGAAATTCGTGTTTCCTTTTCAATTACAAATTCTTAACTATCCATGTCTCATGAAATACTGTTAATAAAAAAATTGTTTAAATTAGGACAACAAAACATTAATTTTTAAAGCAGAAATGTAAAACCAGATCCTCTTTATCTGGAGTATGTCCATCATTTTATATCACAGAAGTAGATAAGTATCGTACTCGTAGAAACATGAAAAACAATCATTTTCCCAGCATAGAGCACAAATGCTACATTTTTATGTTTGCTAATTTACCACTACAATATGAACCCAGCAGAACTGATCTGGAGCCAAGCTGCGGGATTTGGTCTGATAAGTAAGAAGACTGTTAAGTTGACAGGTGTACTGGAACTAACTCACGCAGCTTTTTTTCACGTCACGGCCGAACGCTGGCGGGATAAAAGAATAATAGAAGATGCTGCACCTGATTTGCTTCGTGGATTCTGTTGTTGATAGGCTCGTTATCAACGTAGATGGTGACACTTCCAGAACTGAAATGTATTTCTCGGATTCGGATAAGGAAGAAGCTACGAGATTACCAGACGACTGACTGTAAGTAATACCTTCAGTGGCTTCAATATTAAAGTATACGGTAAACTCCGTCATTACTTTCTTACGTTACACACAGCTTACGCAGAAAAATTACCCTCTAGGCAAGTCAAGAATTTTAATCATTCTTGTTTTTAGTAACAATAGGACGTTAGCTTAAAACGATGGCGTGTTACGGTTTTCGCCTAGTCATCTAAGGAGCGTATTGTGGGAGGTTTTGAGTTTATTATTTCATTCTCCATAAAAATTAAATTACATTCGAAGCTGTATTGCTCCTCTGATCGTCTCTTTTTACGTGTGAACTGCAGGTGGCCACGTCACTGCAGGCTAGCTGTACCAGCTGACCGGCCAGTGCTGTCCAAGTTAAATGAGCGGCTAAAGCTGTTGTCCCGTATTATCGCTAAGTCGATGTGCGCGTAACGCACAGCACAAAACGTACCCTTATTATTGTACTTGGCAGTACTCAATACAGCTTGAGTGTAGTCCCATTTTAAACGGAAATCCAATGAGGTTTCAGTAAAAGCGGAACAATACATAGCGAAATGTTTACATCAGGTTTATTCTTATGATGAACGGATTATAGATGCGGATATGGAGCGGCATGTGGTCAGCACACCGCACTCCCGGCTGTATGTCTGTTTACGAGACCCGAGCCGTTACTTCTCGATCAAATAGCTCCTTAGTTTGCCTCACAAGAGCTGAATGCATCCCGCTTGGCAACAGCGCTCTGCATACCGGGTGGTCATCCATCCAAGTGCTAGCCCAGCCCGGCAGTGCTTAACTTCGGTGATCTGACGGGAACCGGTGTTACCACTGTGGAAAGGCCGTTGGCTAAACCGTAGAAGAAGCTCTTCTTTTTGTCCTTTGTGACACTGGAGCTCAACTGCACACCCCCACTCTCTCGCTCTCTTCGCTAGCACTCATTGTTTATCTGTCAAACCTAAGAAGTCGATTTTTGTGTGGCGAGATATGTTCAGACGCCTAAACGCCTCACAGTTAACCCAGTTTGTTTACATTCACTGCAGCGGTCATGTGATTTATCTCATTTTCTCATGGCGTGAAGTTAATTTCGTTTCTGAGTGTTTTCGTTGAGATACACTGCAACAACTCGGTCGCAATGTCCATTGATAAGAGTTTTGTTCGTCAAAAGGACCTGAATGAGTGTGCAGTGAAAGTAGTCGAGGAAACATGAATAGAAAGAGAAATGATAACAAGAAAGCTCCTTTGGCAGCTAAAACATGTGTCAGAATACATGTTTCATCTCAAAAAACTTATATAAAAGAAAGAATGATAGCTCCTCAGCGGAAGAAAGACCTTCAACAACCTGTCACACAACCTTGGATTCGTCTCGATAGCCGCTATCAGAAAATAAGAACCAAACTATAGAATCCCATTTTAAAAAAAGTTGACCCATATATCTCTGACGCGAACCCACCTAGCAACAAAAACCCCACGTCATATTATGGCCCCCGTTGTCCCATGCAACAACTGTCCCACAACTATTACTATCATACTTTCAAAGTTATTCTATTGTAGTTAGTGACTCACCCTCTATATTATTCGTTATTTAAGATACAAATAATTTATTGGCAAATAAATTTGTCTGAATAATCTGCTTATTCGAACAATTATCCAGACAGAAATTTATTTGTATATTACCCATCTCTCTTCACTACTAAATCTTACGCTTCCTTTCTTTTCCATTCGTATTATCAGCTGTAAGGAGTCCTGATACTTCATTTGCTCTTTTTACTCACCCTTGGTGAATATCAGGTATACAGCAAAGACTTTCTCCATCGAAAACACTAAAAATCGATACCAAAAATAACTTCTAATTCTAGCGTTGTTATCAGCGCTCATACAAATTCTCAATCCCTACAGTGCCTAGTCTCACCACTTTCCCGAATGACGATGAAAGAATGAGGACAACACAAACGTCCAGTTCCTGGGAGGAGAAAATCCCCAACCCGGCCGGGAATCTAACCCGGGAACCCGCGATCCAGATGCAGCAATGCTACCCACTAGACCATGAGCTGGGGACGTGCATAGCGAGTGATATAGGCGAATGCTACTCACACGGATTCGCCACGCGAATGCATCGGTGTAATAGAAACTACGGGGAGGAAATGCCTGTCTTCGGCGCTACGGGAACGTTATTGAAATCTGAAATATAGACGTCTTTACTGAAAATGAACTTAATTCACAAGAAAATGTATACGTAGACAAACTATTCGGAGTACCCATCGTCATAATGAGATAGAGAAAAACTTGAAGCATCACATACACGTGTATCGTTCACAGCTTGACTTACGACGCAGAACATCTTTAGAAATAAGATGACCGTGTTTCATGTATCAGTATGTCTTAAAAGGGTCAAAGTAAATGAAAAATGAGCACGTTCTTGCGCACAGACTTGCCACCGCTTAAGTGACATAAATATGTCGTAGTAAATATAAAACTAACCACAATTTTCAAGCTGGTATAGCGCTGTAAATATTAAGTTGTGACACCTCATTTATATTCCGCCGTTCCTGTCTTCCTGTCCTATATTTCTGGTCTGTTTTCCACATCTTCAATGGAAAAACAATTTTCCTTATTGTTTAAATGCTCTGCTCTCGTAGATAAAACCTATTGCTAGAAATGAAACGAAACAGCATATATTCCACACCATAGCACAGCAATTCTTTCTCGTAATCGGTTTTAACAGGAAAACTGTGTATCAGCGTTAAAAAAAAAAAATAGGTAGCCAATGCACAGTTCAAAATTTTTATTAGAACATCGCTTATAAGTCTGATATATGTCATGTCTCTCCGAATGTTTACTAGAATGATTTACTTGAAACTTCTGCACATTACTGTAATAAAAATGTTTATTACAGCCATTGAAGCTACGATACTGACAGATCCATCAATTGGAGAGGTCTCTCTCACAGCCCATATACCAATGATCGCAGGCGTTTTACCCTTTTATTTAAGGCAATTTTAATTCTCAAAACAGCTTTCGTTTGCAACATCTATAAACAAGGTTCTAAGTCGGAGAGAGGGGAGCGAGGAAACGCACTAATTGTTGGAGGGGGAGGGAGGGAGGGATGGGAGGAGGAGGAAAGGGATATATTTAGGGGGCAGGAGGAGATGAACAGAGAGAGATTGATAGAGGATACGGACACGGAAAGGGGGAAAAGGACATTGGTATGTATATCCAATTTCCATGCAAATTTAGTAATTGCAAAGCATTGCCGGATTCGTTAGTCTCATCTACGAGGAGCGACCAATACGTACTTCTTTTTTCGGTCAGTTTTAGTTGAAAAATTACAGAATTTGTTGTGGAACATAATGGGATAATCCCACTTCAGCCCCTATAGTTTCATGAAGTTGAGACCGGTGGTGACGCTACACACAGCCTTCAAAATGGCGTCTGTAACAGAGGTGCATTCCAAGCAGAGAGCTGTCATTGAGTCTTGTTGGCGAAAAACCAGAGCATCGCAGGTAGTTATTGGCGCTTGCAGAATGTCTTCGGAGACTTGGCAGTGAACAAAAGCACGGTGAGTCATTGGACGAGGCGTCTGCCATCATCGCAACAAGCCCTTCCTGCCTCCCGCGTGCCGAACGGCCGCACACAGCTGTAATCCCTACAATGTTGGAACGTACAGACACTGCCATTCGGTGTGATCGACGGGTCACAAACAACTCGCTGATGAATTGGATGTTTCTTTTGGTAGTGCTGACACACTTTTCCAGCAGTTGGTGTATTCAGATGTGCACGCTAGGTCCCTCGCCGCCTAACAGAGGACGATAAAAAGCGACGAAGGATGATCTGTGCGGAACTGGTTGCGTGTTACTACGCTGATCAGACAGTTTCTTGCCCTCATCGTCAGAGGCGATAAAACATGGGTTCATCACTTCGAACCGGAAACAAAACCGAAGTTCACTGACTGGCACCACTCCACCTTTCCTCCGAAGAGAAAGTTCAAAGTCGCACCCTCAGTCAGTAGAGTCAAGGCGACAGTTTCCAGGACTCTGAAAGGGTTATACTGATTGATGTCCTCCCTCATGGTGCAACAATCAACTCTGAAGTATATTGTACTACTGTCAGAAAATTTAACAAACTTCAGCGTATGTATCGCCACAAAAATACAAATGATTTACTCTTTCTCCATGACAGAGCAAGACTGCGCATCCGAGAGAAGCTCAAAGTTAGACTGTTCTTTCTCATCCATTCTACAGCACGGACCTTGCACCTTCAGATGCTCTCCATAGGAAGCAGTACTTGAATTACGAGAAGGTTATAGATGAAGCAAGACGTTTGCTCCGATGCCAACCAGTAGCATGGTACCATGCGGGTATACAGACACTCCCGGTAAGGTGGCGTAAGGCCGTCGCACTGAACGGAGATTACGTTGATATATAGGGTTCTGTAGCCAAAGGAGTGAAGTATAATGTAGTGTAGTGGAATCATGAATAAGATTCACGTGTTTTCAGGAAAAAATGTATTACTTACAGAGCGCCCCTAGTACACTCTGTGTTCATGGAAGAGCCTCTGAATGCTTCCATTTTGATGTTCGAACGAAATAAACACTGGGTAACAGAAGAAAGTACAAGAAATGATCAGAGAAATTAAAAAATGCAGAAATACAAGTTACTTAGGAATGAAATAAACAGGAAGTACAGAGAAGTTAACGCGAAAAGGCAGCACGAATTAAGTGAAGAAATCGAAAATGGAATGATTGGTGGAAGGACAGACTCTGCATATAGAAAAGACTAAACAACCTCCGGTAACATCAAAAGTACAATGGAATTCCACTGTTAAATGCAGAGGAGAAATCGAAAATGGAATGATTGGTGGAAGGACAGACTCAGCATATAGAATAGACTAAACAACCTCCGGTAACATCAAAAGTACAATGGAATTCCACTGTCAAATGCAGAGGAGAAATCGAAAATGGAATGATTGGTGGAAGGACAGACTCTGCATATAGAAAAGACTAAACAACCTACGGTAACATCAAAAGTACAATGGAATTCCACTGTTAAATGCAGAGGAGAAATCGAAAATGGAATGATTGGTGGAAGGACAGACTCAGCATATAAAATAGACTAAACAACCTCCGGTAACATCAAAAGTACAATGGAATTCCACTGTCAAATGCAGAGGAGAAATCGAAAATGGAATGATTGGTGGAAGGACAGACTCAGCATATAGAAAAGACTAAACAACCTCCGGTAACATCGAAAGTACAATGGAATTCCACTGTTAAATGCAGAGGAGAAATCGAAAATGGAATGATTGGTCGAAGGACAGACTCAGCATATATAAAAGACTAAACAACCTACGGTAACATCAAAAGTACAATGGAATTCCACTGTTAAATGCAGAGGAGAAATCGAAAATGGAATGATTGGTGGAAGGACAGACTCAGCATATAGAAAAGTCTAAACAACCTCCGGTAACATCAAAAGTACAATGGAATTCCACTGTCAAATGCAAAGGAGAAATCGAAAATGGAATGATTGGTGGAAGGACAGACTCAGCATATAGAAAAGTCTAAACAACCTCCGGTAACATCAAAAGTACAATGGAATTCCACTGTCAAATGCAGAGGAGAAATCGAAAATGGAATGATTGGTGGAAGGACAGACTCTGCATATAGAAAAGACTAAACAACCTACGGTAACATCAAAAGTACAATGGAATTCCACTGTTAAATGCAGAGGAGAAATCGAAAATGGAATGATTGGTGGAAGGACAGACTCTGCATATAGAAAAGACTAAACAACCTACGGTAACATCAAAAGTACAATGGAATTCCACTGTTAAATGCAGAGGAGAAATCGAAAATGGAATGATTGGTGGAAGGACAGACTCAGCATATAGAATAGACTAAACAACCTCCGGTAACATCAAAAGTACAATGGAATTCCACTGTCAAATGCAGAGGAGAAATCGAAAATGGAATGATTGGTGGAAGGACAGACTCAGCATATAGAATAGACTAAACAACCTCCGGCAACATCAAAAGTACAATGGAATTCCACTGTTAAATGCAGAGGAGAGAGCGAGTAGGTGGAAAGAGTGCACTGAAGGTCTCTATAAGTGGGAGGACTTGTCGGATGGCGTGCCAGAAGAAACAGGGGAGATATTGGGGTCAAGTATTAGAATCACAATGTAAATCATATTTGGACGACTCAAGGTCAAATAAGGCAGATAAAGGTCCAAAATTATGTGTAACGTTTGTTGCACTTTTCTAAGTGCTCTCCTTCGGTCCAGCGGTTTAGGAGGAGATGTGGAGCATACATATATACAGCAGTCGCATATGCATCCATTTTTATAACTTCTATGGATTCAATAGACTCCTTTCGGATCCTATTTGTTCATAAACAGATAAAACGCTTAGTAAAGCATACCACTTGCACTCTTAGCAATTTAATTAAAAGGTTTATAAATGCAGTTAGAACCAGAATGCCGAAATTGGCTCAGTTACTACAAGAAAACTGAACATTTCTGCAACTGAACACGTGTTACAGGCAAAACTCACTATATTCGTAAATTGTCCTTAGTGTAGTATGCACCAAGGTCACAAGCTCACATTAGTGTAAGGTAAAATAACAGCAGCGAAAGTAACAATTGGTAAACAAGTCGAAAGAAGTGGATCAACTGGACCACAGAACACAAGTCCCCTATAGCACAGAATCACCATATGCTGCCGCCACCCCACTCTGGCTGAGTATCTGCAGGTATAAATGTAGATGTAGATGTAGATGTCACAATGAGCAAGGCCAACTTGCAATTCGAACGCGATGCTTCCCAGCAAAGTGACTTTGATCAATCCTGACTTCCGTTCAAAACACGACCCGATTACGGCTGGTGTGAGGAAGAACTGCAGCATCTGTTCGTGGAATAAACAACCGAGCAAACAATATGAATTGAGAGCAAACGGAAGAAAGGCGTAAGTAAAGAGGAGTAGCAGAAATGAGACTAATGACAATATGGGGGATGAAGAAGTAGGTGAAGATCATGAAACTAACACATGACGGACGAAGTACGGAGGACGTAAAAGGAACACTAGTACAGTCAACGAGGGAATTCCCAGCAAAGAGAAGTCTACTAGTATCAAACATCGACCTTAATTTGAGGAAGAAATTTCTGAGAATATAGACATTTGGAGCACAGAATTGTATGGTTGTGAGGTGTGGACTGTGAGAAAAACCAAAGAAGAAGAGAATTGAAACGTTTGAGACGTGAGCTGCAGAGGGATACTGGAAATTATGTTTGAACTGCTAAGACAAGCAACGAGGTGTTTTCCCCAAGAATCGATGAGGAGGGGAACGTGTGGATAACATTGATAAGAAGAAGGGACGGGATGGCAGAACACGTGTTAAGGCATCAAGGAATAATTTCATGGTACCTGAGGGAGCTCTAGAGGGCAGAAAGACAGTGACAGGAATACGTCTAATACACAAGTGCTACTCTGCGTGGGCGTCCGCAAAAGGGGGGCGGCGTTCAAGAGGGGCAGCTGACCCTCCTGGAATCAGTAGTAGACGTTTATTAATTTTAAAATTCTCAAGTATTTTTAGAAATGATTGCCTCTGGTGCTACTCAACCACGTGCGGGGGTTAACAAATGGCTCTGAGCACCATGGGACTTAACATCAAAGGTCATCAGTCCCCTAGAACATAGAACTACTTAAACCTAACTAACCTAAGGACATCACATACATCCATGCCCGAGGCAGGATTCGAGCCTGCGACCTTAGCGGTCGCGCGCTTCCAGACTGAAGCGCCTAGAACCGCTCGGCCACATAGGCCGGCGCGGGGATTAACACAATAAATACTATGTTGTTTGATTGTCAGGTTGTTACTGGAAATTGTAGCGTTTTCTTATTGTGGCGGCAGTTTCGACGTTCTTTTGCAATCTTTGGGACTGTGAATCTTTACAGAACATTGCCAAAAGATAGTGCTATGTCTTTCTCCTGACATACCCAGGCTGTAGGATGGATGCTCATGTTCGTCTCACTTGGAGCTGGCCATTACAATGTGCATGACCTCGGAGATGTGTGGACACGCGTCATAATGGAGCAGAATCACTCCCTCTGTGACTAGCCAAGGTTTTTTACTCTAGATGGACTTGTGTAAGCTACACAGTGCCTCACATTACATGTCACTGTCTTTCTTTTACGTGCTCGAGGAATTGCATGAGTATCGGATAGACGTCGAAAAATACAGTGCACATCACCTTGCCTGCTAAGGGAACAGCTACGAATTTTTTACGGTGAGGTAACGACACTACATTCGCGACCCTACATGTCTCACTACATTATCCCAAAGCGGCACATGCAAATTTTAACCAGTTTGGTTGTTACGAAGTTTCCTAACTTTTCATTTGAACACTACTTACACTAAAGAAATAAGCCTACCTTCAGGGTACACCAGTAATCTACTTTGGTAATATGTGTGCTAGACAACTGTCAAAGACGCCAGGATACTATTAACTTTGTATATTTTCTATCATATTTATTTCTTGGGGTACGACACGTTCTCAAACCCTGCCAATCCTTTGTATAATATATAGAACTTTTGGGGTGTTGCCCCTCTTGAAAAGATTTCTGAGATGAAAAGGTTGGACAGGACCCGTGCAGGGGCAGTATCACAATGTTCTAAGAAGACTGATCCTATTCCTCGAGTTATCGCTGTACATTCCAATGCATTAAGGCTCAAGCAGACTAGCTTGGGCCTCATTTACGTAGACTGAGATTTGGGGAGGAGACAGTGGCAGTGATGGGGGCTCCCCTGTGCTATGGGAGATTATGAAACTTTTGCACAAAGCATATTTTTCGTACCTAATAAGCTACAACTTGCTAGTCTGCAAACAATCGTATTAAAGGTTGCATCAGTAAAATCAATTGCTTGGCAAACACAAAATTTCATAATAACATTATCAACCACAATAACGGAGCTATTGAGAAACCTGGGTACTGATTTTTGTTCCAGTCACCAGATACAAGAAAAACATTTGTTTAGTCGAACTACAATACTGCTTCATGCATTCATTTCAAGGGAACAGTAACAGCTCAGATAATTACCAAGAAAAATTTACAGCAATCATTTCTTGATGCTGATCTGCCATTTTACTCCCTGACTTGAACATTAAAAAAAATGGTTCAAATAGCTCTGAGCACCATGGGACTTAACTGCTGAGGTCATCAATCCCCTAGAATTTAGAACTGCTTAAACCTAACTAACCTAAGGACATCACACACATCCATGCCCGAGGCTGGATTCGAATCTGCGACCGTAGCGGTCGCGCGGTTACAGACTGTAGCGCCTAGAACCGCTCAGCCACACCGGCTGGCCGAACATTAAAAGGTCATTTGGTAGAAAACCAGTTTTTCCTCCCGTAGAAGAATCAATCATTTATGTAGTCTCATGAGCGAATGCATTTCTTCTATTTTGTCCAACATGTACATGATATACGAGTTCTACCTGGGTGCGCTATAGCAAGGAATCATCCTTTCGAACGTGCCGCTTTTCTTCCTAAGCCTTGATCCATCTGACCACTCGCTGTGACAACTACGAATATGTGTTTCATGCGCATATATGATGGATCTGTCCTCTTTGCGGTAATTTCTCACGTTATTAAGAAATTCAGTAAGTTTAATCCATATATCTATCGAACCTTTAAACATATACGAGTAAATAAGATGGAAAAAAATAACTGATGTACTAATTGCTTAGCTTGTGTACTACGGATCGTAATGATGAAATGATTGCTTAAATGAGGTATTTGCTTTGTTTAGTAGAACTAGTGACTTTCAAAAAGGGTTCAAATGGCTCTGAGCACTATGGGACTTAACAGCTATGGTCATCAGTCCCCTATAACTTAGAACTACTTAAATCTAACTACATCACACAACACCCAGTCATCACGAGGCAGAGAAAATCCCTGACCCCGCCGGGAATCGAACCCGGGAACCCGGGCGTGGGAAGCGCGAACGCTACCGCACGACCACGAGCTGCGGAGCTAGTGACTTCAATGTAGGGGGAAATTACATAGTAGTCTCCCGACAACCCGCTCTTCAAAATAACATAAATGCGTAATTTCTTCTCGTTCTTCCTCCTGGAAGTCTTTAGCTAAGTTTTCTTCCGCCCTTTATTCTCTTTACTGTGCCATGGATAACTCCAATGGCTGCTGCAACGCTCACTAGCATTCTTCTTAACGAAACTGCCTATTCCAAAATAAATTTTGTAACGCTGCACATAGTCTTCCGTGCGTGATAGTAAGCACTTAACTTTGCACCCACAATGTGTGCACACTACGACACCGTGCTAGGATTGCATAGGTTGCAGACGAAAGACCGTTGACAACCGAGGCAACTCCTGCTTCACACTGAGGTGACAGAATCCATGGAACACCTCCTCAAGCCCGGCGTACTGCGTTAATTGTCCAGAATGTTCTTCAAACCAATCGCTAGCAACTGTGACCCGGTGACATAACGTCGCTGTTAGGCAACGTGAAGTCCATGAATGGCACAAAATGGTCTTCAGGTAGCTGAAAATAGGCCTTTCCCGTCAATGATTGGTTCTCTTGCACCTGACGACCCAGCACGTTCCATGTGAACACAGCCCACACCATTACAGCCACCACCTGTTCGGACACTCCTTGTTGTCAAGTGGCTTCTGGAAGTCTGCGCCACACTACCATTAGCTGTTACCAATTCAAATAGGGACTCATCTGACCAGGACGCGGTTTTACGGTCGTCTATGGTTCAATCGATATCGTCACGAGACCAAGAGAGGTTCTGCAGACGATATGGTGGTGTTAACAAAGACACTCGCATCGGTCGTCTGCTGCCATAGCCAAGGCCAAATTTCGGAGCTCTCGTCCGACATTGATCTCTGGGCATTGTTGCTTGCCTGTTAGCACTGGTAGCTCTACGCAAACGCCGCTGATCTCGGTCGTTAAGCAAACAATTGGGGTGGATATCATTTAAATAAACGCGTTGCTTGTTGCAGCGAGAGCTTCTCACGAAATTTAAATCACTAACTTTCTTCTCCGAATGGGGAAATATATTTTGTTGGCTCCTACCTACACAGGGAGAAACGTTCATCACAATAAAATAAAGGAAATCAGAGCTCTCACGGAAAGATAAGGGTGTACGTTTCTTTCGTCCGCTGTTAGAGATTGTAATAATAGAGAACTGTTAGGAAGGTGGTTCGATGAACCCTCTGCAGGCACTTACATGTAATTTGCAAAATGTTCATATAGATGAAGATGTGGATGAAGGCCGTCGGCCATTGCTTTGTCCGCGGTGAGAGATAATTCCTGAAATTTGGTATCCCTGGCCCATTCTTGACACTGAGGATCTCTCAGTATTGAATTCACTACCGATTTCCGAAATGGAAATTTCCATGGGTCTAGGTTCAACTATCACATCGCCGTCAACGTCTGTTAATTCGCGTCGTGCTGCCATAATCACGCCGGAAACCTTATCACACGAATCACCTGAGTACAAATGACAGCTCCGCCAATGCACTGCCCTTTTTCACTTTGCGTACGCGATGTTACTGCTATCTACGAGGGCAGTTCAATAAGTAATGCAATACTTTTTTTTTCTCGGCCAATTTTGGTTGAAAAAACCGGTAATTTCTTGTGGAATATTTTCAAACATTCCCGCTTCGTCTCGTATAGTTTCATTGACTTCCGACAGGTGGCAGCGCTGTACGGAGCTGTTAAAATGGAGTCTGTAACGGATGTGCGTTGGAAACAACGGGCAGTGATCGAGTTTCTTTTGGCGGAAAACCAGGGCATCTCAGATATTCATAGGCGCTTGCAGAATGTCTATGGTGATCTGGCAGTGGACAAAAGCACGGTGAGTCGTTGGGCAAAGCGTGTGTCATCATCGCCGCAAGCTCAAGCAAGACTGTCTGATCTCCCGCGTGCGGGCCGGCCGTGCACAGCTGTGACTCCTGCAATGGCGGAGCGTGCGAACACACTCGTTCGAGATGATCGACGGATCACCATCAAACAACTCAGTGCTCAACTTGACATCTCTGTTGGTAGTGCTGCCACAATTGTTCACCAGTTGGGATATTCAAAGGTTTGTTCCCGCTGGGTCCCTCGTTGTCTAACCGAACACCATAAAGAGCAAAGGAGAACCATCTGTGCGGAATTGCTTGCTCGTCATGTGGCTGAGGGTGACAATTTCTTGTCAAAGATTGTTGCAGGCGATGAAACATGGGTTCATCACTTCGAACCTGAAACAAAACGGCAATCAATGGAGTGGCGCCACACCCACTCCCCTACCAAGAAAAAGTTTAAAGCCATACACTCATCCGGTAAAGTCATGGTTACAGTCTTCTGGGACGCTGAAGGGGTTATTCTGTTCGATGTCCTTCCCCATGGTCAAACGATCAACTCTGAAGTGTATTGTGCTACTCTTCAGAAATTGAAGAAACGACTTCAGCGTGTTCGTAGTCACAAAAATCTGAACGAACTTCTCCTTCTTCATGACAACGCAAGACCTCACACAAGTCTTCGCATCCGAGAGGAGCTCACAAAACTTCAGTGGACTGTTCTTCCTCATGCACCCTACAGCCCCGATCTCGCACCGTCGGATTTCCATATGTTTGGCCCAATGAAGGACGCAATCCGTGGGAGGCACTACGCGGATGATGAAGAAGTTATTGATGCAGTACGACGTTGGCTCCGACATCGACCAGTGGAATGGTGCCGTGCAGGCATACAGGCCCTCATTTCAAGGTGGCGTAAGGCCATAGCATTGAATGGAGATTACGTTGAAAAATAGTGTTCTGTAGCTAAAAGATTGGGGACTAACCTGATGTATTTCAATGCTGAATAAAACAACCCCTGTTTCAGAAAAAAAATGTGTTGCATTACTTATTGAACTGCTCTCGTGTATACGTGCATATCGCTATATCATGACTTTTGCCTCAGATGAAGCTCACAGCTCAGCAAGTGGCACGCAAACGAGGTGGCCGCACTTCCAGAACAGAGAAATGGACTCAGCCGAAGGCCGGGATGAGAATTAGTTTCTGTGCAGAAACCACCTTGACTTGTGCAACCTCTATCTACAATGTGAGATCTTCCTTCCTTGAATTACTGCACAAATTAGACTATACGTGGTTGCACATTAACTCGACCTACTTTTTTGCATGTAGGAATTTTGATATTTTTAAAATAACCGGAAGCAGATATATCGATATTGAGAATAATGTCATTATCGACTCTCGATATACAGGCAATGTGATCGATATATCGACGAGAAGCGTATCGAGGTACCGGTTTAGAAAAATATCGCCTGCACATTGCAAATATACTTCCGGTTTTAAAGCTGTTTATTTAAGTATTTATTTATTTATAAATATTCAGCACATAAACAAGCTAGCAGCCTACCTATTCCCCTTAGAGAAAGAACTTAAAGGAAAACGATTTACTTTCGCGCTTGGTGATAACCACTTTCCTAACAATGGTAACTGCTGGTATACGGCACAATAAAACGTGTGCAATGGATCCATTGTTCCGTTTCGTCAGATGCCGAATTTACCTGGAACACTTCATGTCGACTTCCCTGTTTTTTTCTTTTTTTTTTTATTTTTGCCAACGCTAGCGACCCAGCAGCTGTCGTGTCAAAATGGCGTGGTGCAGCTAAACGTTGCAGTTTCTGTTGGTAGTGCCGAGCGCCGATTACGTCAGCATTTCCCCTCATACGTCTCCGCCCACCGCTGAGATCAATCTTGTCGCTTAGATTTTTGTTCATTATTTGCAGCAACTGTTTTGAAGAATGCCGACTTGAAGAAACAGCTTACTAGTGGGGTTAAAAATTGTTTTTAACGCAAGCAATAAGACTCCTTCACATAGTGAAAGTAAAATTATTTTGTACTACAGTTTCTAAAAGCAGCATTAAATATTTAGCGTGAATTTGGAAAAAAATAATATGAAATAAAAATATTGGCATTCGATATTGCCATTTTGATATCGATATGTCCCGTGAAGAATATCGGCGACATACAATGAAGCACCAAAGAAACTGGCATAGGCATGCGTGTTCAAATACAGAGATATGTAAACAGGCGGAAGACGACGCTGCGGTCGGCAACGCCTATATAAGACAACAAGTGTGTGGCGCAGTTGTTACTGCTGCTACAATGCCAGCTCATCAAGATTTAAGTGCGTTTGACCTTGGTGTTACAGTCGACGCAAGAGTGATGGCACACAGCTTCTTCAAGGCAGAGGTGAATAGGGGATTTTCGCATACGACCATATCACTAGTGTATCGTGAATATCAGAGATCCGGTAAAACATCAGATCTCCGACATCACTGTGGCCGGAAAAGATCTTGCAAGAAAGGGACCAACGTCGACTGGAGAGAATCATTCAACGTGACCGAAGTGCAACCCGCCAGGAAATTGCTGCAGATTTTAATGCTGGGCCGTCAACAAGTGTCGGCGTGTGAGCCATTCAAAGAAACATCATTGATATGGGCTTTCGGAGCCGAAAGCTAACTCATGTACCCTTAATGACTGCACGACGCAAAGCTTTACGCCTCGACTGCGGCCGTCAACATCGACACTGGACTATTGCTGACTGGACGTGGGCGAGTGTGGAGACAACATCATGAATACATGAACCCGCTTGTCAGCAGGGGACTGTTCAAGCTGGTGGAGGCTCTGTAATGGTGTCGGGCGAGTACAGTTGGAGTGATATGGGATCCCCTGGTACGTCTACATACCACTCCGATAGGTGACACGTACGTAAGCATCAAGTCTGATCACCTGCATCCATTCATGTCAATCGTGCATTCCGACAGACTCGGACAATTCCAGCAGGACAATGCGACACCCTAAATGACCAGAATTGCTACAGAGTAGCTTCAGGAACACTCTCATGAGTTTAAATACTTCCGCTGGCCACCAGACTCCCCAGATATGAACATTATTGAGCATATCTAGGACGCCTTGCAACGTGCTTTCCGGAAGTGATCTCCACCACCTCGTACTCCTACGGGTTTATGGACAGCCCTGCAGGATTCATGGTATCAATTCCCACCAGAACTACTTCTGACGTCAATCGAGTCGTTGTGGCACTAATGCGTGCTCGTAGGGGCCCTACACGATATTAAGCAAATGTACCAGTTTCTTTGGCTCTTCAGTGTATATCGATACTTTTTGGAAGAAATGCTGAAATACTGACAGATCGACATTTTATCGGCAGTCCTAGATCGGTCTCCAAAGCGGCGAATCGTCAGACTTGCGCGAAGCCGGAGGCGCAGGCAGCTCGCCGAAGCAGCAGCGTCGCACCACCAGCAACAGCAAGAGCTGCGGCGCCAAGACGAACGGCGAACGGCGCGCCGAGTCTGCGGCGGAGGCGGCGGCTTGATTTAGTTGGGGGCGCGGAACGCCGCCGCCGCCCCCCACTCAAACTTCTCATTTAGCCGCCTGTTAGCCGAGTTAGCGCCAAGTAGCGGCCGACGACTGTCTCTCTCCGTCACTGCCGCTGCGACTCTGGACCCTTCTGGAAAGTTCCTCCGCCCACCCAATAAAATATGGTTATGTGGCGACTGTTGCTCGACAACACTCTAATCTCGCTGCTGCCGTACTCTGTTGATTTTCTGTTCGAAGGGATTTATGCTCACTTGTAAAAATTTGACATGTTGAGAAACGCGGTCCTATTAGAAGTACGAGGTTTATAATTTAATCAGCAACTAGCCACAGGTATCGTTTAAGAAAGTTTAACTCAAACCACTACCGATTTCGGACTTGCTACAAATCTCTCTTCACATGGATTTTAGAGCTTTGAAGAAATTTTTAATAGCCAAGATCGCATTCAATACGATTTCCTACTGATGACCGGTTTCAACAGTAAGACTGTCATCTTCTGATCTTCAAAGCACTTTTTGTTGCGCATCCTGTTCCATTATGACTGTATTAACATACCATGTTGACTGTATAGCGATTGTCATGTAGCACATTACACAGTTTTGTTAAAAATAAAATTAACTATTGTACTATTTCCAGCTTTACAGCCATCATATGCGGCTACACGAAGCTCTTCTTAGAGCAGTTGAGAAGGCAGCAGTGGCAAGATGACGCAATGTGATGTGAGGTAGCGGTGACAGGTGGTTTGTTCGGTACGGGTATCGTGAGGAAGAACGCCTAAATTGTGGTCCTTCTCAGCGATTGGCTGCTGCTTTCGGAAGTTTCGCGCCAAAATGATAGCCTTCTGTTATTACTACACTACTGTCCATTAAAATTGCTACACCACGAAGAAATGCAGATGATAAACGGGTATTCATTGGACAAATATACTATACTACAACTGACATGTGATTACATTTTTACGCAGTTTGGTTGTATAGATCCTGAGAAATCAGTACCCAGAACAACTGGGGGCTGTAATATCGGCCTTGATACTCGTGGGCATTGAGTCAAACAGAGCTTGGATGGCGTGTACAGGTACAGCTGCCCATGCAGCTTCAACACGATACCACAGTTCATCAAGAGTAGTAACTGGCGTATTGTGACGAGCCAGTTGTTCGGCCACCATTGGCCAGACGTTTTCAGTTGGTGAGAGATCAGTAGAATGTGCTGGCAAGAGCAGCACTCGAACATTTTCTGTATCCAGAAAGGCCCGTACAGGACCTGCAACATGCGGTCGTGCATTATCCTGAAGAAATGTAGGGTTTCGCAGGGATCGAATGAAGGGTAGAGCCACGGGTCGTAACACATCTGAAATGAAACGTCCACTGTTCAAAGTGCCGTCAGTGCGAACAAGAGGTGACCGAGAGGTGTAACCAATGGCACCCCATACCATCACGCCGGGTGATGACGAATACACGCTTCCAATGTGCGTTCACCACAATGTCACCAAATACGGATGCCACTATCATGATGCGGTAAACAGATTCTGGATTCATCCGAAAAAATGACGTTTCGCCAATCGTGCACCCAGGTTTGTCGTTAAGTACACCATCGCAGGCGCTCCTGTCTGTGATGCAGCGTCTAGGGTAACAGCAGTTATGGTCTCCGAGCTGATAGTCCATGCTGATGCAGACGTCGTCGAATTGTTCGTGCAGATGGTTGTTGTCTTACAAACGTCCCCATCTGTTGACTCAGGAATCGAGACGTGGCTGTACGATCCGTTACAGTCATGCGGATAAGATGCCTGTCATCTCGACTACTGGTGCTACGAGGCCGTTGGGATCCAGCACGGCGTTCCGTATTACTCTCCCGAACCCACCGATTCCATCTTCTGCTAACAGTCATTGGATCTCGATCAACGCGAGCAGCAATGTAGCGATACGATAAACCGCAATCGCGATAGGCTACAATCCGACCTTTATCAAAGTCGGAAACGTGATGGTACGCATTTCTCCTCCTTACATGAGGCATCACAAACAACGTTTCACCGGGCAACGCCGACCAACTGTTGTTTATGTATGGGAAATCGGTTGGAAACTTTCCTCATGTCAGCTCGTTGTAGGTGTCACCACCGGCGCCAGCCTTGTGTGAATGCTCTGAAAAGCTAATCAATTGCATATCACATCATCTTATTCCTATCGGTTAAATTTCGCATCTGTAGCACGATATCTTCGTGGTGTAGCAATTTTAACGGCCAGTAATGCACTAGAAAAACTAAGCAGTTGGACCGATGACCTAGCAGTTTGCTCCCTTCCCTCCCTCTTTAAACCATCCACCCAACTAAGCAGTGTGTTTACTTGCATTTCATAATAAAAAAAAAAAAAGATTCTCTCTGTGTCAGGCTGCCGGCCGATGTGGCTGAGTGGTTCTAGGCGCTTCATTCTGGAACTACGCGACTGCTACGGTCGCAGGTTCGAATCCTACCTCAGGCATGGATGTGCGTGATATGCTTAAGTTAGTTAAGTTTAAGTAGTTCTAAGGTCTAGGGGACTGACGACCTCAGATGTTATGTCCCATAGTCCTCAAAGCCATTTGAACCATTTTTGTAGCAGGCTATCATTCCATAATTTGAAAAGTATTAATAAACAGCGGAACAATAAACGACTGCTAAAGGAAAAGCCAGACGAAGCACTCTGGAGGTCTTCGTATCGCGCGTGACTTTGATGCCAGGCTGTTTCGGCTGCAAGATCAGGGCTGATTCAGCAGTGTCGGAGGACAGACATGTTGTCTGACGTGGTATCAGTTAGGACTTAATTTGCAATATCTAGTTCGTAAATGTGAGAGTTGGACTGACAGTCTTGGAGGACAGATATGTAGTCTGCGCGGTCGGTGTCAGTTAAGACTTTATTAGCGATGCATGCGTTGAATAAATGTGTGAGCTGGTTCGAGAGTCTCGGACGGACATCTTCTCTGCTGCGATATCAGTTAAGACTTAACTTGCAATGTCTAGTTCTTAAATGTGATAGCTGTAATTACGGAAATACAGAGTTCATTAATTTGTTGACGAACAGAAGTTATTTGACTCTAAAGTGGAATTAATTGTGCAGTTTCTCGTGTCCTGCTAATAAAAAAAGCGAGTGGCATTCCGTATAAAGAACTAATTGGAAATTTAATTATTTCTTAAGTAACAGTTCCTCGCTAAGAGTTTCTTACATCCTCAAGATGACGTATTCACTACATACGTGCTGTCTTCCGCGCAAGGGACAACTATAGAGATCGGCAGGTTGATGAACATTAATTAGAACTTACGCATTCCACCTAGGGCAGTGAAAGCAAATAGGGACCTAGCGGGTACTGCAATCTTAGTACAAATGAGATCAGTGATACGTCATCTGTGGTAACACAGAGGAGGTACGAAGGACAGAAATTTTCGAGGGAAGGAGTTTACGGGTTGACTATTATTGACTATACGAAATGAAATCGTCGTAACTTCTGAGCAGTTCGAGTTTAGGACGTTCAAATTGCGCGGTTGGCCGCGCGGAATGATGGCAATTAGTACGCGCAAGCATGATTTGGTGTAGCGACGAAGCCCACTTCCATTTGGATGGATTCGTTCATAAGCAAAACTGGCGCATTTGGGGGGGACTGAGAGCCTGCGTTTCGTGATCGAGAACTTTCTTCAACCTCAACGGATTACTGTGTGGTGTGTAATGTCCAGTCATGGAATAATCAGTGCGATATTCCTTGATGGTGCGGTCACAACCGAGCGGTGCGTGAAGGTTTTGGAAGATGATTTCATCCCCATTATCCAAAGTGACTCTGATTTCGACGGGATGTGATTCATGAAAGATGGATCTCGACCTCATCAAAACAGGAGAGTGATGTCCTGGAGGTGCACGTATGGCATCGCGTTCTGGCTCCGGGGTACCCAAAGGCCACTGGCATGGTTCTCGATTGGCCGCCATATTGACCGTATCTGAACGTAAGCGACGCATTTTTGTGGATCTATATTTAAAGACAAGGTGTACAGAAATAATTCCAAAACCATTGCTGATCTGAAAACAGGCATTGAGGAGGTCATCGACAGCATCGATGTTCCGACACTTCAGCGGGTCATGCAGAATTTCGCTATTGGTCTGCGCCTTATCATCGCCAATGACAGCAGGCATATCGAACATGTCATAACCTAAATCCGAAAATCTGTAGTGACGTTTACATGTTCAATAAAATCTGTTCATGCCATAGTTCGTAACTAATTTACGTTTCTTTTCATTTAGTTCAATAGTTGTCACCCTATATCGTGTTGACATTATGGTGGATAGCGTGCAGCACATTCCATATAGTTTCACTAAAAATAAAAACAGGTTTGTCACAACTAAAATCAGAACAGCTAAAAAGCACCTTGCGTAACAAGTAGTGTCCACACACATCACATTCCACTGATGCTTGTTAAATTCTGAATTGGGTGACAATGTATACTTGTGAACAAGTTTACGTTTACATGACGAGTTAAATGCACCATCGGCCCACATTCCTTAATTTACACCATTCAACTGATTAACTATAAGGTACAGTTAAGGCGTTCAAGAAATTGTACCTATTGCATGGCTCTTACATAGGTATCTTGTTAAAAAGTACGTAAAGGTTACATTTCCTGATATTTTTCTTTCAGTTTCATCAACGCTTAAGTTTCTTCAAAGCAAATACAGATCGCCCCTTTCAGTCTCTAATTATAAGATATTTTAATCAAATTGTGCCCCGACAGGCTCAGAAGGAAACATACGCGTCGGTGATTTATTTAACTCGTAATGTAAACATAAACATGTGAATGTGCACTCTTACGCAATTCAACATCTAAGATTCATTGGAATGTTATATGTGTGGACACCTCTAGTAACAAAAGGTGCTTTCTAGCTAAAGTTATTTTATTTGTAAAAAATTTGTTTTTATTTTTAACTAACCCGTTGAAAGTGCTACATACCATCCACCACAAGATGAGCATGACAAGTGTGATGCAGTCATAATGAAACAGGATATACACTGAAGTGCCAAAGAAACTTGTATAGTCATGCGAATTCAAATACAAAGATAGGTAAACAGGCAGAATACAGCGCTGCGTTCGGCAACACCTATATAAGACAACAAGTGTCTGCTGCTACAATGGCAGGTTATCAAGATTTAAGTGACTTTGAAGGTGGGGTTATAGTCGGCGTAGGAGCGATGGGACTAAGCATCTCCGACGTAGCGATGAAGTGGGGACTGTCCCGAGACAACTTCATGAATCCACGTATCCTGCATGTGAGCAGGGCACTGTTCAGGCTGGTGGAGGCTCTGTAATAGTGTGGGGCGTGTGCAGTTGAAGTGAATTGGGACCCCTGATACGTCTAGATACGACTATGACAGGTGACACGTATCTAAGAATCCCGTCTGATCGCCTGCAGCCATTCATGTCCATTGTGCATTCCGACGTACTTGGGCAATTCCAGTAGGACAATGCAAGACCCCACACGTCCAGAATTGCTACCGAGTGGCTCCAGGAATACTTCTGAGTTTAAACATTTCCGCTGACCACCAAACTCCCCAGCCATGAACATTACTGAGCATTTCTGGGTTGCCCCTTCGTACCCTTACAATTTATAGACAGCCCTGCAGGATTCATGGTATCAATTCCCATCAGAACTACTTCAGACCTTAGTCGAATCGATGCCACGTCGTGCTGTGGCACTTATGCGTGCTCTTCGTGGCCTGCTCGCGGGGTCCATACACGATATTAGGCAGCCGTACCAGTTTCTTTGGCTTAGTGTATGACCGGTTCTTTGAAGGTCAGACGACAGTCTTAGATGTTGAAACCGATCATCAGGAAAAAATATTACTGAATGCGTTCTTGGCTATTAAAAGTTTCTTAGAAGTAAGTATTGAACGCTCTTTCCTGTCACTAATGATAAGAAATTACAGACTTACAGTTTCCCTTTGTTTCTTGCAGGGACCTCGTTTCATGTTGGATTTGTACCAAGATCAACAGAAGATTTTTTCGTTAACAGTCAGTGCAGTTGCGAGAGATTCATTTCATTTCGATCTTCACAGAAACTCGAAAAGAGGCAGGCAGGAGATTTTGGAAATCATTTGTGACGATAAAAGGAATGAAAATTTAGATCGGGGAGACATCAAGGAATTCATCACAGAGTTTTCAACAAGACTTTAAGCCGGTATGGCGTATCCTGTCTCGACCCCCTTCCCCTCATCCCTCCATTCAAATCCAAACGAATTCAAAAACACAACACTGGCGATCTTTTACAGAAGCTTGAAATTTAGCACGGACTTGAATGCGACGCGTTTATAATAGTTTCCACAGCGAAACTTTGTCCCGAAAACCAGCACAAATTCCAAAGAGATTCTGGTCGTATGTAAAGTATGCTGGCGACAAGGCACAATCAGTGCTTTCTGTGCCCGACAGCAATGGAAATATTGTCGATGACAGTGCCGCTAAGACAGAGTTACTAAACACAGCTTGCGAAATCCCTTCACTAAAGAAGATCAGTTGCCAACATGAGTAACGTAGAAGTGCTGAATCAATTTAAATCACTTAATAAAGGCAAGTCTTCCCGTCCAGACTATTTGACAATTAGGTTCCTTTCAGAGTATGCTGTTGCAATAGCTGCATACTTAACAATCCGTACCCAAAAATTGGAAATTAGCACAGGTCTCACCAAATATTCAACAAAGGCAAGAGGCGTAATGCACTAAATTACAGGCTCACACCATTAACATCGATATTCAGCAGGATTTTGGGACATATATTGAGTTCGAACATTACGAACTGCCTCGAAGAGAACGGTCTATTAACACATAGTCGATTTGTATTAAGGAAAAACAACTAGTCCTTTACTCACATGAACTGTTGAGTGTTGCTGACAAGTGATTTCAAATTTATTTCGTATTTCTAGATTTCCAGCAGGCTTTCGACAGCGTACCTCACAAGTGGCTTGTATTCAAATTACGTTCTTATGGAAGAGCGTCTCAGTTATGCGAGTGTACTAGTGATTACTCGTAAGAGGGGTCACAGTTCGTAGTAACTGACGGAAAGTCATGGAGTAAAACAGAAGTGTTATAGGGCTTCTGCTATTCCTTATCTACAGAAACCATTTGGGAGACAATCTGAGCACCCGCCGTTGGTTGCTTACAGATGATGCTGTCCTTTATCGTGTATTAAAAGCATCAGAAGATCAAAACCAATTGTAAAACGATTAAGATAAGATATCGGTATGGTACGAATATTGGCATTTGATCCTAAATAATGAAACGTGTGGGGTCATTCACATAGTGCTAAAGGGAATCCATTAAACTTCGGTCACATTGTAAATCAATAAAATCTGATGATCGTAAATTCAAATAAATACCAAGGAATTACAATTACGAACGACTTAAATCCGAAAGAACCCATAGAAAATGTTATGAAGAAGGCGAACCAAAGACTGCGTTTTATTGGCAGAACACTTAGAAGATGCAACAGATTTACTAAAGAGAATGCCTGCAGTATGCTTGACCGTCCTCTTTGGAGTACTACTCCACTGCACCCGTGGATGCCCACGTGAATGCTCCCCACGGCATACTCGAGCCGCCGTCAGGTTGTCTGGTGTGCGGACATTTGCCACGATTTTACCTGCTCCGAAGGGTTGGGTCCCTTGTCTCCTCCTCCTCCTTCTCATCGCTTACTGAGCCTTTCCGCTGGTTTACATAACATAGGACCAGTATCTCTTTGGATTTTCCGCCACATTTCTAGAGAGAGTTTCGTTGTGGAAACTATTAAAAGCATCTCGCATTGAAACCCGCACCAAATTTCGAGCCTCAGTAAAACCTCGCCAATCATGGAGATTTTTCATTCGTCTAAATTATACTTGCATTTTCGGTGCTCCTGCTGCAGCCTTCTGTCGTGTTTTGTGTACCATGGGGGATCCGTTTCGTCTCTTATTAATTTATTTGGTATGAATCTCTCGAGTGCTGTTGATACTATATCTTTGAACTTAGGCCACACATGGTCTTCACTCACATAGTTTGGAAGGATTGAACACTGTCTCATAGAAAGCCGTCAAGAATTTTTAGCTGCTTTTATAAATAGATGTATTTCGCGCAAAGTTTTGGTGAATTTCTTTGTTATGGAATTGAGCCTCGCTACGACTGTGTGCTCACTGATCACTGTATCCGTCGTGATGCACAGGACTGTTTGTAGCTAAGAGGTCAAGTGTGTTTTCGTAATCATTTATAATTTGAATGGCCTCGTGAACTAATTGTTCAAAATAATTTTAGAAAAAGCATTTAGAACAATTAAGGAAGTTGTTTTCTATCTAATGTTCAAAAAATGGTTCAAATGGCTCTGAGCACTATGGGACTTAACATCTGTGGTCATCAGTCCCCTAGAACTTAGAACTACTTAAACCTAACTAACCTAAG
The DNA here is from genome assembly GCF_023864275.1 of Schistocerca cancellata. NCBI lineage: Eukaryota > Metazoa > Arthropoda > Insecta > Orthoptera > Acrididae > Schistocerca > Schistocerca cancellata. The sequence goes on from NC_064626.1 coordinate 1,157,569,064, forward strand.
GACATCACACACATCCATGCCGGAAGCAGGATTCGAACCTGCGACCGTAGCAGTTGCGCGGTTCCGGACTGCGCGCCTAGAACCGCTAGACCACCGCGGCCGGCTATCTAATGTATTTTTGTTAACATACGGAAGGTAGATTGAAGTCACTGCCAACTATAATTCTATGAGTAGTGTTCCTATTTTTGATGAGACTCAAGTTTTATTTGAACTGTTCAGCAACTGTTTCATCTGAGACCGGGGGTCGGTAAAAGAAGCCAGTTATTAATTTATTCCAGTTGTCGAATGTAACTTCTGCCCATACTAACTCACAGGAACTATCTGCTTCAATGTCGCTTGTGAGCTGGAACACACATTACATTATTTTTCCTTAAGTTGTGCTTCTTCTTTCTGTTGTATTGCAGATCATTAAAATTACGGATTTTCCTTCCAAAACCTAGGATTCTTTCTGTGTGACCCTGTAAATACCAGAGCCAAACAATGTATAACAACAACGGACGTTACAAGCATGGCATTCTGTATTACCTCATTTCCTTATTTCTAACATTTTAAAATTGTACGTCGACTTTAGATGACATGTCAATCATAGATGTTCTTATCTCTATTTATTGAACGTATTTTCAGTCATGTTTTGAACATGTTTCGCCGTAAGGGATATCGGATTTTAGAGAGTAAATTAATATGAAGCATGTCGTTCTTCTTTTTAAACATTCACATACTCATTTCTTCGTTCCTTATTGTCTTTTGGGCATGCAGTTGTAGTAATTAAACTAGGCACAAATGCAGTGATCAAAAAGAAATGAGTAGCGTACATTCGCATTCTCGTTACATCGTTCCTTTCATGTTGCTCCCATGGCGATGGACTGTTTCTATCGCAGTCAGTAAGCGTGAAAGGAAGCTACCATACAGACAGAGGGATCTATATTTATACTTGGCAGAAGTAATTAAATACTGACATAACCGCCGGTATCGCTTTCGTTTCCCAAAAGTAATAAATATAAGATTTCGGGAAAGAAGTTCTGTATTTGGCCAAGATGTCAAACAAGAAGGTCCCTTACGTAGTGGTTGTATCGAGTAAGATGTGGAAACGGCGGTTTGAAAGCGGACAGAAGTTCGAGGAAGGGCGTCCCTTACCTGAGGGATCGCTACTCAAGCTACGTGGCGAAGGGGCGAGTGTGCCAAATGTCCGGCGTGGCAAATGTCCGGCGTGGCAAATGTCCGGCACTCGGTTGTCTCCGTCCTGCAGTACAGGTGCTAAGGAGCTGTTCATCTGGATGATGACGGATTCGTGCCCTGTCATAGGCATGATGAAGAAGGTATCGGGCTTCATCAAAGAGTACAACGTTCTGCCACTGCTACAACGTCCAGTGCCTACCGTAACGTGCTCATTTCGGTCGAAGTTGGCAATGTCGTGTTGTTACCATCGGCACGTGTGTGGGTCGTCAGCTGCAGAGGCCCATCGTTAGGAGTGTTCAGTGCACTCTGTGTGTCAGACCCTCTTATAATCTGCCCAGCATTAAAGTCTGACGTTAGTTCCGCCACCGCTCACCGCCTGTCCTGTTTCAACACCCAAAGCACTCGAACACACGACAGGTCGTGCTGTTTCCTAAATGCTTGTGCCGATTCTCTGGGCCATCACAATTTGCTATCGGTGAAAGACAGATCGCACCCCTTCCCCATGCTACAATCAGACAGAAAACTCACTGATACTACACACTGGCCACGAAGATGTGCTACAGACGCGAAACTTAACCGACAGGAAGAAGATGCTGTGATATGCAAATGATTAGCTTTTCAGAGCATTCACACAAGGTTGGAGCCGGTGGCGACACCTACAACGAGCTGAAATGAGGAAAGTTTCCAACCGATTTCTCATACACAACAGGCAGTTGACCGGCGTTGCCTGGTGAAACGTTGTTGTGATGTCTCGTGTAAGGAGGAGAAATGCGTACCATCACGTTTCCGACTTTGATAAAGGTCGGATTGTAGCCTATCGAGATTGCGGTTTATCGTATCGCGACGTGGCTGCTCCCGTTGGTCGATATCCAATGACTGTTAGCAGAAGATGGAATCGGTGGGTTCAGGAGGGTAATACGGAACGCCGAGCTGGATCCCAACGGCCTCGTATCACTAGTAGTCGAGATGACAGGCATCTTATCCGCATGGCTGTAACGGATCGTGCAGCCACGTCTCGGTCCCTGAGTCAACAGATGGGGACGTTTGCAAGACAACAACCATCTGCACGAACAGTTCGACGACCTTTCCAGCAGCATGGGCTATCAGCTCGGAGAGCATGGCTGCGGTTAACCTTGACGCTGCATCACAGACAGGAGCGCCTGCGATGGTGTAGTGAACGACGAACCTGGGTGCACGAATGGAAAAACGTCATTTTTTCGAATGCATCCAGGTTCTGTTTATAGCATAATGATGGTCGCATCCGTGTTTGGCGACTTCGCGGTGAACGCACATTGGAAGCGTGTATTCGTTATCGCCATACTTGCGTATCACCCTGCGTGATGGTATGCGGTGTCATTGGTTACATGTCTCGGTCACCTCTTGTTCCCACTGACGGCACTTTGAACAGTGGACGTTTCATTTCAGATGTGTTACGACCCGTGGCTCTACCCTTCATCCCTGGGAAACCCTACATTTCAGCAGGATAATGCACGGCCGCATGTTGCAGGTCCTGTACGGTCTTTTCTGGATACAGAAAATGTTCGACTGGTGCCCTGGCCAGCACATTCTCCAGATCTTTCACCAATTGAAAACGTCTGGTCAATGGTGGCCGAGCAACTGGCTCGTCACAATACGCCAGTTACTACTCTTGATGAACTGTGGTATCATGTTGAAGCTGCATGGGCAGCTGTACCTGTACACGCCATCCAAGCTCTGTTTGACTCAATGCCCAGGCGTATCAAGGCCGTTATTACGGTCAGAGGTGATTGTTCTGGGTACTGATTTCTTAGGATCTATGCACCCAAATTGCGTGGAAACGTAATCACTTGTCAGTTCTAGTATAATACATTTGTCCAATGAATATCCTTTTATCGTCTACATGTCTTCTTGGTGTAGCAATGTTAATGGCGAGTAGTATATGTGCTCTGTACATGTGCCTGACTAGCAGTCATTCTTCGCCAGGTGACGCTGCTATTGCGTGGACGGATTTATATCGACGGCAGGTCGGTGGCCATAATGTTCTGGATGATCAATGTACATTGGACATAGCAACTTTTCAAAGTATTTTGATATCGTAATACCAGCCGAAGCCAATAGACAGGGATTCACGTAAAAGGCTTAAGGATCGAGGATAACGCTGGACGCAGACGTGGATCCCACACTGCGCTGTCCCATTCGCAAGCCCAGTATACGCTGCGAGGTAACAAAGCTGACAGGTACCTCGCAGTGGAACGTCGCATGCTGAGCAGCTGCTAATGAAGCTCGCGAGAGGGCGGCTGGCGTGTGGCGTAGCGGCTGCCTAACCTCTGTTTTAATCCAGGCCTACCGCAGCGCCGCCGGCGGCAGCTCCAAACACTGCGCGTGGCTTTGGCTCTCTGACGTAGGGGATTCCCACGTCACTCGCAGCCGGCATTGGCCGGCCAACCGGCTCACGTCACCTTCGGATTATTTACGGCTATCTGTAATGAAAGGCCATTCATAATAGCGTAATGCTGGCTGGACGTTCACAGTCTCTTGATTTGTAACTTCACAAGCAGCAGCCGAAAATTTATGGATCACCGGCACCCACACGAAGATATGTAGCTCTACACCATTCCTCTTCTTCCTTACGTCACACTATTTCGTCCTACATTATTCCGTGTGTTCTATAATTCTGTTTTCAGAATTATGGTTCAATAGATATAACAAATCAGTGTCAAAATGTTGCCACAACTACCTATTTAATGTGTAAAAAAAAAATACTAGAATTTACGCGTTTCGAAGATCAAACTATCAACCTAAGTATAACCGTACATGAATCTCAAAAAATGACCAACATAAAACATACACAAGAACAGCTAGCATTATTTTATTATTCAACAATGTATTTATTAATAATATTATTATTGCTCTTGTTTATGTTTTTTATTGGTCAATTTTAGAGATTATTGAACGGTTATGCTGGTGATGAAGACTTGATCTTCGAAACGGGTAAATTCTAGAATTTTTTTAATACTGTAAATACGTGGTTGCGCCGACATGTTAACTTTGGTTTTATGTATAAAATCAAATAGATAACAAAACGTTTTCAACAATTCATATTACAAGTCACTTTCGTTCTATAGCCCTCATACATTAGTCATGAACATAGTCACGTCTTTACTTAATTTGTCATTACCGCTTTCGGTTATACTAAATGTTACTTCAGGAAACGTACAAAATTATGAACATTTTCTTTTAAAAACATTAGCAAAACACATCAAGAAGATCATTACATATTCCTACTGCAGTTATGGAAAATAGTATCAAGCCTTTTTCTTTTTTGGGGAATCATCAGTCTCCTTATTGGTTAGATGCGGCCCGCCACGGATTCCTCTCCTATGCTAACCTCTTCATCTCAGAGTAGCACTTGCAACCTACGTCCTCAACTATTTGCTGGATGTATTTAAATCTCTGTCTCCCTCTACAGTTTTTTCCCTGTACAGCTCATTCTACAACCATGGAAGTCATTCCCTCATGTCTTAACAGATGTCCTGCCATCCCGTCCCTTCTCGTTATCAGTGTTTTCCATACTTTCCTTTCCTCTCCAGTTCTTCGCAGAACCTTATCTTAACAGTGTTTCCTTATCCTAACAGTGCACCTAATTATCAACATTCGTCTGTAGCACCACATCTCAAATGTTTCGATTCTCTTCTGTCCCTGTTTTCCCACACTCCATGTTTCACTTCCATTCAAAGCTCTACTAAAGACGTACAGTATAAGAAATTTCTTCCTCAAATGAAGGCCTATGTCTCTTGGATAGGAATGCCCTTTATGCCATTGCCAGTGTGCTTTTGATGTCCTCCATGCTCCGTCTGTCATTGCTTATTTTATTGCCTAAGTAGCAGAATTCTGTAACTTGATCTACTTCGAAACCATCAATCCTCATACTACGTTTCTCGCTTTTCTCATTTCTGCTACTTCCCACTACTTTCGTCTTCTTCGATTTACTCTTAATGCATATTATGTACTCATTATATTGCTCATTCCATGCAGCAGATCATGTAATTATTCTTCTCTTTCATTCAGGATAGCAATGTCATTGGCGAATCGTATCATTGATATCCTTTCACCTTGTACTTTAATTCCACTACTAAACCTTTCTTTTATTTCCATCACTGCTTCTTCGATGTACAGATTGAACAGTAGGAATGAAAGACTACATTCCGATCTTACACCGTTTTTGATCCGAGCACATCGTTCTTGGTCGTCCAGTCCCTCTTGGCCCTTTAATGCATTGTATATTACCAGTCCCTCCCCATAGTTTGACCGTATTATTTTTTTTTAATTTCGAACATCTTTTACCCTTTTACGTCGTCGAACTTTTTTTCCAGGTCGGCACATCCTCTGAAAGTGTCTTGATTTTTCTTTAGCCTTGCTTCCTTTATCAACCTCAACGTCATATTCGCCTCTTTTATGTTTTTACCTTTTCTACAGCCAAACTAATCGTCACCTAGTACATTCTCAATTTTCTTTTCCATTCTTCTGTATATTACTCTTGTCAGCAACTTGGATGCATGAGCTGTTAAGCTGATTGTGCGATAATTTTCGCATTTGTCAGCTCTTGCAGTCTTCAGAATTGTGTGGATGATATTTTTCCGAAAGTCAGATGGTATGTCGCCAGACTCATACATTCTACACTCTAACATAAATAGTCATTTTGTCGTCCCTTCCTCCAATGATTTTAGAAATTCTGATGGAATGTTATCTATCCCTTCTGATATATTTTATCTTAATTCATCCAAAGCTCTTTTAAATTCCGATTCTAATACTGGATCCCCAACCTAAATCGACTCCTGTTTCTTCTTCTATCACATCAGACAAATCATCCCTCTCATAGAGGGCTTCAATGTATTCTTTCCACCTATCAGCTCCCTCTTCTGCATTTAACAGTCGAATTCCCGTTGCACTCTTTAATGTTACCACCCTTGCCTTTAATGTCACCGAAGGTTGTTTTGACTTTTCTGCATGCTGAGTGTCCTTCCGACAATCATTTCTTTTTCGATTTCTTCACATTTGTCACGCAGCCATTTCGTCTTAGCTTTCCTGCACTTCCTACTTATTTCATTCTTCAGTTACTTGTATTTCTGTATTCCTGAGTTTCGCGGAACATTTTTGTACTTCCAGTTTTCATCGATCAACTGAAGTGTTTCTTTTGTTACGCATGGTTTCTCTAAAATTATGTTCTTTGTACCTATGTTTTCCTTTTCAACTTCTGTGTTGTGCGTTTTTGGAGATGACCATTTTCTTGAACTGGACGAAGTCTACTAAGATATATCTTATTGCTGTATCTATAGCCTTCAAGAGCATCTCGTCATTCCTTACGGGAATCGGTAGATTGACAGTCGCGAGTTATGAGTATAGCGTGCAGTGTACTAAAAATACAGAGTCAGGACCGTAAGTTGGAAGTGTAGGTCTCACAGGGAGCGTGCCACAGATAAGTCTCTGCAGCCGCACCATCCTCTGTGTGCTCGGTGGCCCAGTCTGTTTTTCGGCCAGTGAGCAGCGAGGACGTCTTGTTTACGTCCCGTCCGCAGAGTCGCAATCGCGCGTAGTTTGTTTACTTCCTCGTCGCACCTTGTTCTCGCGTCCGTTGACTTTGAGTCACTATGGCTCATTCGTACAGAAAAGCTACCACCAAGATCAGCTTCCAGCCCGACTACGCAAGACCACGAGCCTTTGAAATCGGACGATTCATCCATGACGAAGTTCAATTACCACCACAGCACATCATCGGTATCCACCTGTCCATCACAAGTAGTGTCGTTTACGTCAAGATGGTCGATGACGAATGGTTCAAATGGCTGTGAGCACTATGGGACTTTACTGCTGAGGTCATCAGTCCCCTAGAACTTAGAACTACTTAAACCTAACTAACCTAAGGACATCACACACACCCATGCCCGAGGCAGGATTCGAACCTGCGACCATAGCGGTCGCGCGGTTCCAAACTGTAGCGCCTAGAACCGCTCGGCCACACCGGCCGGCGTCGATGACGAGTTATGTCACGCAGTTGTTAACAGATTTGCGAACACTCTGAAGTTTAAATACTCCGATGGTCACACCGGGGAGGTTGCTGTTCACCATGCTGGTCTAGGATTACGCACACAAAGGGTTTTCGATCTCCCGGTCGAAGTGCCACCGGACGTAGTTACCTCAGCTTTCCACCCGTATGGGACGGTAATTAGCCTCGTGGCCGAAAAATGGAACTCCTTCGAGACATACCAGGTCCTCAACGGCGTCCGACAAGTCAAAATTGAATTAAAGAAATATGTGCCATCCTACTTAGTAACAGGTGGATGTCGAGCAATCGTAATGTACGATGGACAGCCTCGTACTTGATCTTGTTGCGCCCACGAGGGTCATGTACGCTAGGCGTGTATTCAACGTAGTGTTACACAAATTCCATTAGATGTTACAGCACCACCTCCTACACTCACGGCCCTCCCCCTCAATTACGCAGGGGTGACACGATCGCCTGTCATGGCAGAAGAAAGAACACTTGGAAGACAGGAAGCGTTAGAATGCACACTTGTCCTGGACTGACCAACAACTTTCTCGTGTCCACAGAGATTGAAGAAAGCCGCCCATCGACTCCACAAGTAGATTCGGAAGAGAATGAAACTCGACGCTAAGGTTCGACTGACCTCCGCTTGTCTCCCTGAGGGGGATGCGATGCAGAAACCACAAATTCTTTCGGACACATAAACCCACGTCCGCAGACAAAGGTCACCGAGAAAACATAAAAAGCTATGTCGCACACCCTCAGACGATTGCCTCCAGCGGACGTCGTCTCCAGTTGACGACCGGACAGCCGACGGGACGAGGAAAATGGATGACACAGGATCGCCCTCATGTCACTTTGAGTGCGACAATCCCGTTTCCGCTCTATCGGGCAAACAGATCATAAGCACAGCGCCCGCCATTGGTAAACAACCAGAAACAGCTGCGGATTCACCCTTAGTCATTCAGCTCATAAGTGTTCTACCCCAGCCACTGTTAACTTACGGGCCTTGGACATTGAAGACGATTCTGTGCCCGCTGTGGTGGATGAGGAGAGGGGTCTCTCCTCCCACACCTCGGCCCATCCCGAGTAGCAACAGATGACGGCAAGGACGCTGCCTGCAGATTACAGGCCCCACCTTTTACTGCGACGTTGACGGCGGCCCCCACTGCACGAGACGATCTACAGACCTATCGTTTAATGACGACCAACGTTAACACCATTCGGACACATAAGAAGTTGTCGCTGCTCCAATACATGCTCAATGTAGCACACGTTGACATTGTGTATCTCCAAGACGTCTTCGTCGCCGATTTCCAGCTTATGTATAGTTATAAGTCTCATGTGTCCCATTCCTCGCCAACTAACAGTGGTGTCGCAGTTCTCCTCAGAGATGGCCTCGAGGCGGACGAAGTCCGATATCTCCGCGACGCTAGAGGAATGGCTGTAGCGAAATGGTTCAAATGGCTCTGAGCACTATGGGACTTAGCATCTGAGGTCATCAGTCCCCTAGAACTTAGAACTACTTAAACCTAACTAACCTAAGGACATCACACACATCCATGCCCGAGGTAGGACTCGAACCTGCGACCGTAGCGGTCGCGCGGTTCCAGACTGAAGCGCCTAGAACCGCTCGGCCACCACGGCCGGCTGGCCGTAGCGGTAGTGGTATTACGCATCCAGTTTATCAATGTGTACCCCCCCTTCCGGAATGATCGCCGTCGCGATCGATCGCTCTTCTTCGCAGAAGGAATAGCATCGCTTTTTCAGGGCTGGCACAATGGTTTGGTATTAGAAGGTGATTTCAATAGCACCCAAGCACCTAAAGATCAGCTGCTACGCCGTTCACCGTGCCACGAACTTGGGACAATCATCAGCGATCTCCAGCTGGTAGATACATGGGAACAGGTCCTTGGAAATCGACCTGGATACACCCATCTCACGAGTCAGTCGCCGGCCCCCTGTGACCGAGTGGTTCTAGGCGCTTCCGTCCGAAACCGTACTGCTGCTACGGTCGCAGGTTCAAAACCTGCCGCGACCATAGATGTGTGTGATGTCCTTAGGTTAGTTAGGTTTAAGTAGTTCTAAGTCTAGTGTTACTGATGACCACAGATGTTAAGTCCCATAGTCTTAGAGCCATTTGAATCATTTTAACTCGTCACCTGCGACATGAAGATATTCATCACACTATTAGCAAACCGTATACGACCGACCCTGACTCACGTCATGTCACCATATCAGACCTCCCTAGGGGTATCAATAACATCCACACAGCACTGTGTCGATACCTTGACATACTAGCTCTAGCGAGGACACGCCACATCCCGGGAGCGCAGGCATCACTAGATTTTAACCAAGCTTTTGATCGAGTGGACCACGCATACCTAACGTCCGTTCTCCAGCACATGCAGTACCCACAGCAATTCAGAGACGTCGTGATGCGTCTCCTCCGAGGGGCGACTACCAAACTGCTCGTTAACGGGCGTCTCTCGCAGTCCCTCCAGATTTTCCGATCCGTGCGTCAAGGCTGCCCCTTGTCGACGTTACTATATGCTCTGGCACTGGAACCGCTCCTTCTGGCCTCCGTCAACGCCTCACCGGCCTTACCCTACGTGACGTCACATTTCGCTGTACAGCATATATAGACGCACTGGTTATCCTGCTCCGTGATCGGGACGATGTAACCTGTGCACTAGAATGGATTACCACATACGGTGTGGATTCCGGCAGCTGTCTCAACGTCACCAAATCGGTCGCCATGGCCATAGGAGACGGGTTGACCCCAGTGTGTGTCGACCAGCTACAGCTTAGTGGCACTGTCAAATGTACAGTTTCACGACGACATACAGCGCACTGCGGCCCTTAACTACCGCCGCTTATTACGTCAAACTCGGGTCCAGATCTTCAAACTTCGTCTGCGAACCCTCGACATTCTTCAAAGGACGCACTTCAATGTTTACATCGAATCGTGCCTCCCACACATAGCGCGTGTCCTTTCAATACCGTTACTGATGGCGCGACGTCTATTAGCAGCATTCGGAGCCTACGTCAGTATAGGCATGTTCTTCAGTGTAAGTTATGAGTCGCTGACCCTTCCCCCAGAAAGGCGAGGTCTTCGCCTAGTCCATGTCCACGACAGAGCTGTGGCCCTGTTTGTCAGCTCGCACATCAAACTGTGGCGCCACCATTCGGAAAGTTTGACAGGTTTGCTGCTGGAGTCCTTAGCTCCGTCCTCCCTTATGCCCCCACTGACGACGCAAGACATAGCCCCACCCTTCTACTACTTCTGGCACTTTTACACTGAACACAGTTATGGCCGTGTCGCAGTACCACCGATGAAACATGTGTCGGCGTGGGATATATATCATGTCCTACAGTAGAGGCGCCCACCACACATCATGGAAGCCAAAAATCCTCAGGTTAATTGTAAGGTGGTGTGGCGGACGATACAAGCGGTTACACTGGATTCAGACGTCCGATCCACATGTTACATCATAGTCAATGGTAAATAGATCACCCGATCACGCCTCCACAAGACAACTATGTTGTAGTTGCCTCTGTGTGTAGACTGCGGAATAAAGGACACGGACGAGCACCATCTCACACGTGGCGCGGCAGAAGACGTATGGCGCTTGGTGCGACAAATTTTGTCGTATTTTCAACAACTGACTCCGGAACACATCACACCTCGGCTTTACTATTTCCGGATGAACAGTATTTCCTGCTCACTAAAACCAACGCAGTCACGTGGATCCGTGGGCATGCGATACAAAACTTATTTCACGATGGACCTAAGTATGTATTAGACTTTTCGAACTACCTACAAGAACAATGTTAGTTATAATCCGTCTTGATTGCATAAAATGTTTATTCAAATGACCGGTTTCGATTCCTCTAGGTGACGCAGCATGTGAAGGTTACTGTCTAGGGACAGGTTACTCCTGTAACCGAAATTCCAGATCTGAAGATGGTTCTAGAGGAACAGAGACCGGTCATTTGAATAAACATTTTATGCATTCAAGATGGATTATAAGTAACATTGGAAAAACTAGTGATTGCGGTTATCCCATCAGATATTATGTCTGGTCTTGCAAACCTACAAGGACGTCACTGCAAGATCGTACGGAACCCACAATACGGACAATATTTTTTTAATTACTTAGGGAGTGCCCAACGCGACGCTCCACGCAGCTGGATCATCAACAGGTAGGAGAAGATATCCATTGACGATCTGACAAGACTATGCCTCATTATCGGTGGAATAACAAACGACATACGTGAAGACGTACCTGGATGATGAAGCGTAAGGAGAGTAGCGACACACCCTTCTGCATCGTGTACGAAGCACTTTTTTCCGTTTACCCCATATATATTACCTCGGTGTAGGAAAGTACCGAGATATTGTTTTGTTTACTCACAGCACGATGTGGTGTTAGGTACATTTATTTTTGTTTTGGTATAGAGTAAATTAAATTACGAATAAATTAAAATGAGTAAATAAAAAAGTAAATAAAAATAAAATTCCCACAAAAGATTTCCCCTTATCATCCCTGATACCTTGACGGGCGAGGGGGACACTGTGACCAGGCCTCGGGTTACGAACCCTGCCCACTCTACCCTCCGCGCCCCCCTCCACCCCTTCAATGCCGCCACCCGTTTAAAAAAAATAGTGTTTAAATCAACCGCGTTCTAACTGAAAAAAAGAAAAAGAAAAAATCCCGATGTGATCCATAACTTTTCTTTTCGCCAAAAAAAAGTCGGATAGAGCGTCTGCAGTGTAAGCAGGAGATCTCGGGTTCGAGTCCCGGTCGGGGCACACATTTTCAACTGTCCCCGTTGATACTTATCAAAGCCTGTAAGCAGCTAATGGTCTGGATTTCATTGTAATTTCATTCCTGGAGAGCTGCAAGATCTGTTCCTTTCGGACATGTCCGAAAGAACAGATACCATCTTCATTTAGATAAAACTTACCGGCAAATGATCTTCAGTGCGGATGCACTCACATTGCCCGAACTCTTACTAGAATCGGTAGATTGACTACAGCGAGTAATGAGTATAGTGGGCAGAGGCACTACAAATATAGTGTGGAAAGTAAGTTGGAAGTGTATGCCTCACGGGAAGCGTGCCGGAGCTGAAGATCTCGGGCTCGAGACCCGTTCGGGGCACACATTTTCAGCTTTCCCCGTTGATATTTATCAACGCCTGTAAGCAGCTAATGGTCTAGCTTTCATTGTAATTTCATTATTTTTTCCTGACTAATTGCTTAAACTTCAGCCCACTCTTGATCACTACTAGATTGTGACCTGCGTCTGTACCTGCTCCTGGGTACGTGTTACAATTCAGTATCTGATTTCAGAATATCTGTCTAACCATGATGTAATCTAACTGAACTGAATCTAGAGGAAGACTGCACTGTAGTTCCTTCTCTAGATTGTCGCACAGATGATAAAATGGTAGATATTGAAAAAGACGACAGAGGGATAGAGAAACAATTAAAATTGCTCAAAAGAGGAAAGGCCGCTGGACCTGACGGGATACCAGTTCGATTTTACACAGAGTATGCGAAGCAACTTGCCCTTCTTCTTGAAGCGGTGCACCGTAGGTCTCTAGAAGAGCGTAGCGTTCCAAAGGATTGGAAAAGGGCACAGGTCATCCCCGTTTTCAAGAAGGGACGTCGAACAGATGTGCAGAACTATAGACCTATATCTCTAACGATGATCAATTGTAGAATTTCGGAACACGTATTATGTTCGAGTATAATGACTTTTCTGGAGACTAGAAATCTACTCTGTAGGAATCAGCATGGGTTTCGAAAAAGACGGTCGAGTAGAACCCAGCTCGCGCTATTCGTCCACGAGACTCAGGGGGCCATAGACACGGGTTCACAGGTAGATGCCGTGTTTCTTGACTTCCGCAAGGCGTTCGATACAGTTCCCCACAGTCGTTTAATGAACAAAGTGAGAGCATATGGACTATCAGACCAATTGTGTGATTGGATTGAAGAGTTCGTAGATAACAGAACGCAGCATGTCATTCTCAATGGAGAGAAGTTTTCCGAAGTAAGAGTGATTTCAGGTGTGCCGCAGGGGAGTGTCATAGGACCGTTGCTATTCACAATATACATAAATGACCATGTGGATGACATCGGAAGTTCACTAAGGCTTTTTGCGGATGATGTTGTGGTGTATCGAGAGGTTGTAACAATGGAAAATTGTACTGAAATGCAGGAGGATCTGCAGCGAATTGACGCATGGTGCAGGGAATGGCAACTGAATCTCGATGTAGACAAGTGTAATGTGCTGCGAATACATAGAAAGATAGTTCCCTTATCATTTAGCTACAAAATATCAGGTCACCAGATGGAAGCAGTTAATTCCATAAATTATCTGGGAGTACGCATTAGGAGTGATTTAAAATGGAATGATCATATAAAGTTGATCGTCGGTAAAGCAGATGCCAGACTGAGATTCATTGGAAGAATCCTAAGGAAATGCAGTCCGAAAACAAAGGAAGTAGGTTACAGTACGCTTGTTCGCCCACTGGTTGAATACTGCTCAGCAGTGTGGGATCCGTACCAGATAGTGTTGGTAGAAGAGATAGAGAAGATCCAATGGAGGGCAGCGCGCTTCGTTACAGGATCATTTAGTAATCGCGAAAGCGTTACGGAGATGATAGATAAACTCCAGTGGAAAACTCTGCAGGAGAGACGCTCAGTAGCTCGGTAGGGGCTTTTGTTAAAGTTTCGAGAACATACCTTCACCGAAGAGTCAAGCAGTATATTGCTCCCTTATACGTATATCTCGCGAAGAGACCATGAGGATAAAATCAGAGAGATTGGAGCCCGTACAGAAGCATACCGACAATCCTTCTTTCCACGAACAATACAAGACTGGAATAGAAGGGAGAACCGATAGACGTACTCAGGGTACCCTCCGCCACACACCGTCAGGTGGCTTGCGGAGTATGGATGTAGATGTAGATGTAGAAATGTTCTCGTATTACCCGGCCTTTTCCAAGTATACCTCCTGCTCTTGTGATTCTTGAACAGAGTATTCGTCATTACTATCTTAAATTTGTTACAGAACTCAATTAATCTTTCTCCTCTTTCATTCCTTGTCAGAAGCTCATATTCTTCTGTAATCTTTTCTTCTACTCCTCCCCCTACAGCTGCATTCCAGTCCCCACCCCTCCCCGACTGACATTTTCACCTCCCCTAACTTACAGTATTACCATTTCAATAGCCTCATATACTTCCTCCATTTTTTTATAAGAATAACCCTATCACTGAACTGTTCACAGTAACACACTCCCTGCCGTAACTTCCTATTCATAACGAATATTACTCCCCTTATACCGTTTTCTGCTGGTGTTGATATTATCCTATACTCATGTCACCAGAAACCACTGTCTTCTTTTCATTTCACTTCAGTGACTCCCGCTACTTCTAGATTGAGCCTTTGCATTTCCCTTTAGAGATTTTCTGGCTTCCCTAGCACGCTCAAGCTTCTGACATTCCACACGCTGACCAGTAGAACGTTATCCTTTCGTTGATTATTCAATCTTTCTCTCATGGTCACCTCCCCTTGGCAATCTGATCCACGAGATCCGAATGGCGGACTATTCCGTAATCTTTTGCCAATGGAGAGATCATCATGGCACTTTTTCAATTAAAGGCCACATGTCCTTTGGATACATGTTACGTGTCTTTAATACAGTGGTTTCCATTACCTTCTGCATCCTCATGCCGTTGAACATTGCTGATTCCTCCGCATAGGCTATGACCTCTGAAGAATGTTAGTACATGAGGAGCTGGGAGTGGTATGGTGTCAGGGTATAAAAATCTAACACACCAGCAGGAAAATATTTTTATTTAACAAATAGTGAAAATTAAAATTTTGAACAGGTGATATTTGACAAACTTAAATGAATAGTTCAAACAATGTCAGAAGCGTGTAAATGTGTAGTGATTGACGAAAAGTCACTAAGAGAGTCCCACAGGGTTCAATTTTGGATCCGACATGTCCACGACGTTCCACTTATCTTTCATTAAGCAGAATGATACATTCAGCAGATTATACTAGTGTCATAAGAAGTTCCATTACAGTGGAAGGAACAGAAGAGGTTGAAATTTTTTCCAAAATATTATGAAATGCTTCTCAGAAAATAATTTCTCCCTAAAATTTAAAATAAAAAACATAGTATGTTCAGTTCTGTGCAGCAAATAGTCACACCAAACTTGATATTGCTCATGAGTAAGAGTCAGCAACCAGGGTAGAATGCCCCAAGATCAGTTACTTTTGCTCTTCATATAACTGCTAATGTTGAAAACAAACGACTTAATCTCATGACATATTTTACATATTTCCATTCAATAATGTCCTATGGAATAATTTTTTTAGGTAACTCATCACTTAGAAAGGAAGTATTGACTGCTCAAAAGCGAGCTGTAAAACAGATTTGTGGTGCTCACTCATGGACGTCATGCAGGTACCTCTTTAAGAAGATAGATATTTTAACTGCGCCGTCACAACACACATTTTAGCCAAAGAAATTCGTCATAAATAATTCATTATAATTTGAAAAGAACAACGATGTCTATCCCTACAACACTACAGGTAAAAATGACCTTTACTACCAACTGTTAGAGTTGACAGTGGCACAGAAAGGTTTTCGGTACACAAAAACAAAAATTTTAATCATCTGCCCAAAAACATAAAATGTCTGACAAGTTGAAAAGCAACTGCTAAATTTAACTAAGAATCATTTCTCCTGGACAGCTCTTTCAATTCCACTGACTAATTTTTATTTTAAAACCTGTAGCAATTATAAAAACAAAGAAAAGGAAGTTTATTTGCATCAGTAGGACTGGAATATAACGAAATCACTAAAGTTAACACTAATAATGTATTCATATCCTATAAACTGACACGTTCCACATCACTTTAATAAAAAAATCTTTCAAACGATCTATGCAACCTGTAACTAACTTACTTACTAACTAACTAACCGCCTCATCTTCAAAAAAGTAAGGCCCACTGAAACGTCCCCATTGAACAATTTTACATGTGAAACGTCCACTTAGAACAATTATACAAGCCTGTGCTTAACCTGACACACAATATTATTTAGCGCAACGCAATCTGACTTTCAATAACCCCTACAAAACAATGGCCCTGACTAACTTTAACCTATACCTTTTACAAAACACTTACCTCACAAAAATCTTCGCTACTCAAGCTACTGCAAAACAGCGAGCGCCACTACTGCCAGCTAAATAAAAGATTCAAACCACTGAAGGTACTAACTACTGATAGGGATAGTTAGCAAATGAAAGATATTAATAGAGAACAAACAATGTATTTACCTTAATATTCATAATTGACATTCAGTCTTACAGATTATCAAAACTCCGCCATCTCTCTCCCCACGTCCACCACTGCTGGCGGCTCACCTCCAACTGACCAGCGCTACGCGCTGTTCGCATCCAGCTATAGCAGTTCATGACAATAATGGCAGACAACAATGCAAACTAGCCACATACTGCACACAGCACAGCCAGTGATTTTCATACAGAGTGCTATGTAACGTTGCCAATAAAAAAACATAAACAGCAAACTTACATAAAGAAAGCCTAAACAGCCTACTTACACCACTGCAACCGCCTGCCCAAAAGCTACACCAAACCATTACTCGTTGTGGATGTATTTCCCTTTCTTGAGCCACGCAAGAATCTTTTGACCCCCATAAAGGACAGTTCTGAATATTCAAAAAGCAATTTAACTAGAAGTACGCCATGTCGCTATGGGTGATGTGCTTCGTAAGACCGTACTCTTCCTGTCGTCTGCGTCAACTTAATTCCGTAACCGTGGTAATGGACTCATACCGGAGAACACGCCATACTGAAGTTCTTGGGAACGGTGAAGAATCGACTTCACTGGACTAACAGCCACACTGTCATGAGTCGCCACTATGTTTTGCATATTTCGGTGAGAACGAAGCCACTGAGAACTCTTCACGTTAAAAGTTAAACCCGTTTCACTGAACTTTACAATAAGTCTGTGAACTGCTGATTCATTCGGCACTTCATTACGACACTGAAGTGCGCGACGACGTCTCATAACCTCCGTTCTGATTAAATGTTTTTCACTAATAGCGCACGCCGCCCAGTAGTTTACTGTTCCGTGGCCAAACTAACAAAGAAGAAATCCGAGAATTTCAGACTAAAGCAATTCTGTTTAGCATGTTTGCAATTCTTCTGTACCAACACATGCAGGTAAATGTATATTGACAAATGAGAAAATAAGACCTCAAATTAGACAAAGCGCTTCAGATTTATGACTAGGCTAGAACAGTCCAAGTCAGTATTTAATTTAATTGAATCCGAATGAATGAATAATTACTCAATGAAAATAATAATTTATACATATATAAAATTCCTTTCACATAACACGCTAACACTTTATACCACTTTATTCCACTTTCTAATCATAACGAGCTGACCTTTTAATAATACTTACTCGTTTCACTGCCATAATTCGTTGAGACGACATTTGCTGGAACAGTTAGGACAGGACTGGTAATGTTCCGTATCCTCAGATTCACCATTAACACATCTGTCCCTACAGACATCTAGGGTTACAGCTGAGCTTTTTTAACTACGTTCCAGGCCATTTCGCTGCTGTAGGTCCTTTCATTAAGAGATTTCAATCCACTTCTTCTGCCTTGTTTCACTGATCTTTACTAGTGCAGTGCATTAAAAGAATCCTGCTTTTATAGTGCCTCGTTTTTGCTCTGGATAGCCTTCGATTCTTCTGTGATGAAACGTTGTCGGCAGCCTCGCGGGAAACGTGTCTTGGAAATCATTTGGAAAATCTCTACGAATATTTTGTAATTTACCGGTATTGGTCTAGTTTCTTTATACCTGCAGCAAAGTCTTCATCATTCTGCATTCATTTGGTCTATTATAAACCGGACTTTTTGCGGCATGTTATTTTAGTTATTTTACTAGTGGCAAAATTGGCCTATTAGGCTTATACACTCCTGGAAATTGAAATAAGAACACCGTGAATTCATTGTCCCAGGAAGGGGAAACTTTATTGACACATTCCTGGGGTCAGATACATCACATGATCACACTGACAGAACCACAGGCACATAGACACAGGCAACAGAGCATGCACAATGTCGGCACTAGTACAGTGTATATCCACCTTTCGCAGCAATGCAGGCTGCTATTCTCCCATGGAGACGATCGTAGAGATGCTGGATGTAGTCCTGTGGAACGGCTTGCCATGCCATTTCCACCTGGCGCCTCAGTTGGACCAGCGTTCGTGCTGGACGTGCAGACCGCGTGAGACGACGCTTCATCCAGTCCCAAACATGCTCAATGGGGGACAGATCCGGAGATCTTGCTGGCCAGGGTAGTTGACTTACACCTTCTAGAGCACGTTGGGTGGCACGGGATACATGCGGACGTGCATTGTCCTGTTGGAACAGCAAGTTCCCTTGCCGGTCCAGGAATGGTAGAACGAAGGGTTCGATGACGGTTTGGATGTATCGTGCACTATTCAGTGTCCCCTCGACGATCACCAGTGGTGTACGGCCAGTGTAGGAGATCGCTCCCCACACCATGATGCCGGGTGTTGGCCCTGTGTACCTCGGTCGTATGCAGTCCTGATTGTGGCGCTCACCTGCACGGCACCAAACACGCATACGACCATCATTGGCACCAAGGCAGAAGCGACTCTCATCGCTGAAGACGACACGTCTCCATTCGTCCCTCCATTCACGCCTGTCGCGACACCACTGGAGGTGGGCTGCACGATGTTGGGGCGTGAGCGGAAGACGGCCTAACGGTGTGCGGGACCGTAGCCCAGCTTCATGGAGACGGTTGCGAATGGTCCTCGCCGATACCCCAGGAGCAACAGTGTCCCTAATTTGGTGGGAAGTGGCGGTGCGGTCCCCTACGGCACTGCGTAGGATCCTACGGTCTTGGCGTGCATCCGTGCGTCGCTGCGGTCCGGTCCCAGGTCGACGGGCACGTGCACCTTCCGTCGACCACTGGCGACAACATCGATGTACTGTGGAGACCTCACGCCCCACGTGTTGAGCAATTCGGCGGTACGTCCACCCGGCCTCCCGCATGCCCACTATACGCCCTCGCTCAAAGTCCGTCAACTGCACATACGGTTCACGTCAACGCTGTCGCGGCATGCTACCAGTGTTAAAGACTGCGATGGAGCTCCGTATGCCACGGCAAACTGGCTGACACTGACGGCGGCGGTGCACAAATGCTGCGCAGCTAGCGCCATTTGACGGCCAACACCGCGGTTCCTGGTGTGTCCGCTGTGCCGTGCGTGTGATCATTGCTTGTACAGCCCTCTCGCAGTGTCCGGAGCAAGTATGGTGGGTCTGACACACCGGTGTCAATGTGTTCTTTTTTCCATTTCCAGGAGTGTATATGGTTTTGCACTTGTGAAGCTTTTTTCAGCGTTATATCCACGCCTCCATATTTTTTATTAAAGGAGTAAGATAATTTATGGTCAAGCAATTGCGGTAAGTTGTTTCCGCCCATAATATATTGTCACTGCCATACGTTTCTTGTGGTGTTATGACAGTTGAAGTCCCCGACTACCAACGGTGTTTCCTGGTTAAAGAAATTCTGCGTTAGTGTCAAGTTGAGATTGTCTCCAGGCTGATTATCCACAGATGTTATGGTGACGGTGCTGCATTCGATTGTTAACAGCTCGGTGTTGTTGCATTTGGCCCTGTTTGTCGATGTTAACTCTATATAAGCTTTTGAGAAGATTGTGCTGCTATTTTAGTGTCTGAAGTTTCTAAGGAAAAGGGTATAAATTCTGCTACTGGTCTTTTTTTATCTTTCGTCACTGTGCGTTTCTTGTTTGCACAGTATGTCTCATTTGCGAGTGCGTCAAAGTTCTGAAAATATTCGTTCTTTATTTTTGGTGATTCCCTCGACTCTTTTACTTGCAGTGGTCAAGCTTTTCTGTGACAAGGGCGATATCCCTTACTCGTTTCGCTTTGAGGTACGGTTGTGGAAAGATGGGTCGCTTCTTTTTACCTCAACGTTCCCAGTGGAAGCTTTGTTTCTCTGCAAAGGGACCGCACATATGGCTAGTCGTTCTTTGTTCCCCTTATCTCCACTATTAATTCTGCCATTTTGCGCCGTCTGTGTGATGGCGATATTAAATTTCATTCGCAACTGGCAGTAAAGTAACAGGGGAATGCCGGAAGTGTGTGCAATATAAATTATATGAGGACAAGCTATATGAAAGTCGGGCTCCGTACATTCCACAGAAAAGGTGTTTGCAGACAATACGAGATGTCACATGGTGGCTGAGAGGTGACAGTGAGAATGATATTTCTCAGTGACAACATAGCAGTGGCGAGCAGAAGATATAATGATGCGAATAACGTGGTACATGAACTCGCACAACCACGAGAGATTGGTACTGACCGAAATTTGGCGTTCAGATGTCTAAATGAATATCCACTCGAGGTACCACACAATCCAAGTATGTTTTTAAGACGTATATGACTTAAATGGGACTTTCTTTTGAATCATGCCTTTTCTCATTGGTTCGACGCATTCCGAGAGGAATTCCTCTCATGCCATCCCCTGTGTCTCAGAGAAGCTTATAACACTGCCGGCTACTATCAACTGAGCAATTCGCCGATAGTGTTACTCCTCTGCAGGGAATGTTGGTTGCCCTTACACGTGTGCTAATGCTGACGATATGGTAGTAAATTTCGTTACTCTAACAGTTAATTTTATTAGGAAGGAACAGTTGAACTAGTGGGTTTCAAACCAAGGTTACGGTAGTTATAATGTAAACTATAGTTGCTTATATGAAAAAGGCTGCCAGTCTAATTAGGTAAAGGGGTACCAGGTTATTGCGTTTTTTTTATTAAGAAAATGAATTGTTGTATATGACTTTACGTGGTACCGAAATTTGAGTTGCAAATAAGACTCGAAACAGTAGCACAATCCAGAAAGTAATGGAAAAGTAGTTTGTGATGATCAGTATAGATAAAAGCTTAAACAGTTTTGGCAGAAAAGGTCTCACAACAACATGTACTGTCTGTATTCAAAGCAAGAAAGCAAATACTCAATACACAATATCACTGC
This sequence comes from Schistocerca cancellata, assembly GCF_023864275.1. Classification (NCBI taxonomy): domain Eukaryota; kingdom Metazoa; phylum Arthropoda; class Insecta; order Orthoptera; family Acrididae; genus Schistocerca; species Schistocerca cancellata. The sequence goes on from NC_064626.1 coordinate 1,157,590,411, forward strand.
AAAAGGGAGGAGCACAACTAATTTGTACATGAGGAAGTTTTACTTATTAACTATTTAAAAACACTGACATATAAATGATAATTATTGTACTGGTTATTATGCCTACTATATGTTTCCAAACATAGCATCTACTTCTTTGCGTTCAGTAGGGCCTAAGTAAAACGTGGAGACCCTGAATCTATTCTGGTGCAAAAAAGGTTGTAGCAAGTTAATCTTTCAAGAACACAAACCTTATTGAAATCATGGATGCGTTTCCCAAACAGTTTCCCCTACAATAATGCTTGTAATGTTGGGTCAGCAGTTAGTATGGGCCCCATAAATTGTTTTATCAATTGACTGAGATCTAAAACTTCTGTAAGACACTACATTAGTACACTTTTATAAGGAAATACATGAAGAAAAACGGTTTAAAAATCCTGTAAGCAGGTATTCATCATTTTGGCTGTTAAACTGTAATGATGAAGAATCAGTTTTTTATGATCACTGTTTCATTTAGTTAATTTTAATACTGAACTAAGATTTTGGCAAGAATTAAGTTTAAGCAGTGTAATTAGTTCTTGACTTTGCATACACGCTTTTGCAAAACCGACGCTATTCACCCACGCAAATCACACGGAGTGTTTCAGAAACAGAACTAACTGAACACCTGAGATTTACTGCAACACGAAAGTAAACTGGCAGTATTAAAACAATAAATAATCTGTACTTAAGTAAGTTAGTTAGTTAGTTAGATGTTCCACATATTATTTGAACCAGTCTTTTATCGGAAAGATGTGGAAGGAATCAGTTTACAGAATATGTATACATAATTAGAGTTAACATTAATGAACACATTTTTTTAGTGCTACTCATGCAACAACATTTCATACATTTTAAAGAACACTCAGATATACTGCAGCACTTGAGAAAGTATCCTGCCTAGGTAAAATGCCCAAGGATTCAGTCATGTTTCTGTTCAGAAAGTAGAAAGTAAAGTACCTCATCAATGTTGACATGAACTGGTAATTTTTCAGGCCAACGGTTCGTTTCCCTTGGGGAGGAACCTAATCTAAAAAAAAACATGTGCATGCCACAAGTACTGTGCTACCCATGTAGCTCCTTCCTGTGAGTAGTGCACAACGTTTTATTTTCACTATTGAGTGTCCTTCTGCCACCTAGAGTGTAGTTGTTAACCTTGTGTGACTGTAGGTTCCCTTAAGTTTTTATAGTAAATCAGTTATTAGCTAGATGGATAGGAACTGTGTCTGTTGTGTGCGGATGCAGGAGGAGTTGGCCACAGTCCAAACGCAGCTGGAAGGTTTGTTGGCCACAGTCAACAAGCTCCAGAGTGCCACCTTGAGGTGCGGTGGGGATGGGGTGCCTGGGGCATCCTCTGCTGTACTAGATGTGCAAGGGAGGGATGTCACAGCTCTCTGTCACTGAGCCGACCTCAGGTGCGACTGAACCGGCTGGCCCACTCTCGCCTCAGTGTGGGTGGCGGACTGTGTCGAGGTCTCGAGCCTCAAGGCGAAGACTGCATGGGGGACGCAGGCTCCTGCCAAATCCCATGCACCTTTCTTTCTAGTAGATTCAGTGTGCTATTTGATACTGAGTGGGGGGGGGGGGAGGCTGAGCCGGATCGGAACGCTCCTTCTGCCAGGATAGTTGCCACTCTTTTAGCAAGGTCCGGACAGGCACGTGTGGGTAGGGGTTACTGGGAGCTCCAATGTTAGTCGGATCGTGGAACCCCTCAGGAACATAGTGGCTAGGGCGAGGAGGAAGTCCAACGTTCACTCGGTGTGTTTGCTGGGGAACCTTGTCCGGGATGTGGAAGAGGCTCTTCTGGCGGCTATCGAGCGTGCAGGGTGCAGATTGTTGCACATGTCGGCACCAACGATGCGTGTCGTCGGGTTTCCAAGGAAATCCTTGGGTCCTTTCGACGGCTGGCTAAACTGGCGAAGGTGGCCTCCATCTCTTGAGGAGTGGAAGCCAAGCTGACGATCTGCAGCATCGTACCCAGGGTGGACCGGGGTCGTCTAGATTTGAGTCGAGTGGAGAATCTAAACCAGAGGCTACGTCGACTCTGCGACGGAAATGGTTGTAGATTCCTCGATCTACGCCATGGGGTGGAGGACTGTAGGACGCCCCTTAGTAGATCAAGGGTGCACTACACACAAAAAGCAGCTACATGGGTAGCACAGTACTTGTGGCATGCTCATGTTTTTTTTTTTTTAGATTAGTTTCCTCCCCAAGGGAAACAAACCGTTGGCCTTAAAAATTACCAGTTCATGTCACTGATATGGGTGTGCCTACTGAAAAAATTTTTAGTTCACCTAAATAATTCATTCCAAGGGATTTAAATATGGTTAATCTCACGTTAGTAAATTGTCAAAGTGTCTGTGCCAAGATCCCTGAGTTACTTCAAATGGTTCAAATGGCTCTGAGCACTATTGGACTTAACATCTTAGGTCATCAGTCCCCTAGAACATAGAACTACTTAAACCTAACTAACCTAAGGACATCACACACATCCATGCCCGAGGCAGGATTCGAACCTGCGACCGTAGCAGTCCCGCGGTTCCGGACTGCAGCGCTTAGAACCGCACGGCCACCACGGCCGGCCCCCCTGAGTTACTCCCCGAAATAAACAGTAGCAGTGCCAATACTGTATTAGGTACCGAAAGCTGGTAGAAACCAGACTTAAAAAACAGTGAAATTTTGAACTTGGATTGGACAGTGTTTAGGAAGGATAGGACAGAGGGTATGGGGGTTAGTGTGTACATTGCAGTTAAAAGCTGTTTAAACGCAGTTGAGATCGATACTGGGTCGGACTGTGAAATAGTCTGGATAAAGCTGTCAATCAGACAAGAATAGACCATTGTATTAGGATGTTTTAATAGACCACCAGCATCCGCAACAAACGTCGCAGAACGTTTCAGGGAAAGTCTTGATTACATGGAAAGTAAATATCCCAATTATCCATTAGTTATAGGTGGAGGCTTTAATCTGGCATCCACTGGCTGGGAAAATTACACGTTTATTGCAGGGGACAGAAGCAAAGATTCGTGTGAAGTTATTCTAGAAGCGCTCTCAACGTACAGCCTTGAGCAACTGGTTAGAAAACCAACTCGAGATGGGAACATATTAGATATCTTGGCGTCAAACAGACCTGATATTTTTGAGGAAGTTAATATAGAAGAAGGTATTAGCGACCATAATGTCTTTGTGGCTTCTACGTCAGTGGAAGATGCAAAAAAATATATATATATTCAGCATCTTTGGTCGGAATTTAAAGATATTGTCTACCATATGCTAGAAAAGTATGTGCCAAGCAAAAATATAGGGAAGGGAAAGGATCCACCTTGGTACAACAAACATACTAGGAAGTTGCTGAGAAAGAAGAGAATTTTGCACAGTCATTTTAAACGTAGTCACTGTCCCGCTGACAAACAGAAATTATGTTAAATGAAAGTATCTGTCAAAAGGACAATAAGAGATTCTTTTAACGAATGTGAAAGCAAAATTTTATCTGCAGATTCTAAAAATAACCTCAAAATTTTCGTCGTACGTAAAATCTATGAACCCTATAAATAATTCCATACCTTCTCTTGCGGACAGTACGTGTAATGTAACTGATGATGATAAACAGAAGGCCGAAATTCTAAACCTAGGTTTCAAAAACTCGTTTACGGTAGAGGACTGCAGCACCATTCCCCCTTTCAGTTATCGAGCTAAAGCAACGAGGGCTGACATAGTGTTTAGTGTATCTGGGATTGTAAAACAATTAAGATCCTTAGACGCCAGTAAGGCATCTGGCCCAGACGGTATTCCCATAAGATTATATGTTGACTAAGCTACAAACATAGCACCATTCTTATCCATCATCTATCAGAGATCATTGGAACAGCGGAAAGTTCCACGACGCTGGAAGAAGGCCCAGGTCATTGCAATCTATAAAAAGGGTAGAAAATCGGATGCACGTAATTACCGGCCAATTTCACTGACATCGACTTGTTGTAGATTCATGGAACAGGTCCACTGCTTTTTACGATTTACATGAACGACCTCGTTGATGGTACTGACAGCAGCATTAGACTGTTTTCCGATTATGCTGTAGTCTATAGGAAAGTAGTATCACACGAAAGTGGTGAAAAATTAATGAGCGTTTGCAGAAAATAAATGCATTGTGTAATGACTGGCAGTTATCTCTCAATATTAGTAAGTGTAACCTACTGCATATAACAAGGCGAAAAATCCCCATTAATATACGTGTACAAAATAAATACCCAGACTTTGGAAGCGGTAACATCCGTCAAGTATCTGGGTGTGACTTCTCGAAATGATCTCAAATGGAATGACCAGATTACACAAGTAACGGGAAAGGCGAACTCTAGACTGCGGTTTATTGGTAGAATCCTGAAGCGATGCAGTCCTTCAACAAAGAAAATTGCTTACAATAAGATAGTTCGTCCAGTCTTAGAGTATTGTTCGTCTGTATGGGACCCTTACCGGTTGGGTCTGATTCAGAAGACTGAAAAGGTCCAAAGAAGAGCGGCAAGACAAGTGACTGGTAAATTTAGCCATCGCGAGAGCATTACAAATCTCATCGAAAGTTGAAGTGGGACACACTTGCAGATAGACGGCGTGCTAAACGGAAGGGGCTGCTCACTAAATTCCGAAATTCGGTCTTCACCGAGGATGTACACCACATATTATTACCACCAACTTTCAAATCACGCAATGATCACCATTCAAAGATAAGGTGAATTAGTGTGTCCAGACAGTCGTTTTTCCCTCGCGCGATCCGAGAGTGGAACAAAGACGGGGAAATATGACTTTGGTGCGAATTGTGCCCTCCGCCACACACCACTTGGTGGCTAGAGGAGTATATATGTAGATGTAGAATTAAATTCAGTTTTGATTTATGTTAGGAACTGAAAACACATGAAGCCGAGATCACACAAGAAATCTTCTTTACTTAGTTTGATTACTATTTTGAGCTAACAATCTAGCCATTTTCAGATCATAAACATTCTTGATTGAAGTTTGGGCCATTATGACTTCACAAATGTTTCTGAAGATGACATCCATACATGAGATAATTAGAACAAGATTATCATCGTTTGTGGCCAGTTTAATTATTACAGCTTAGTACCTGACACAACCAGTATTTGCACAGCTTTGAATAGAATAGTCATCTGCGGAAAACACATGCTTTTCGAGACATAGACTGAAAACTCTAATTTTGCATTTTTCTTTGCGAAACCAACCTCCTACAAGGCAGCAAACATAAAATTCGGAATAGGCAGCCCAAAAAAACGTACAGAAACGGTTGGGAAAACACTTCCCTGATTTTGCAACGAAAACCCCTGCTTTGAATACGAATTGACTGGCTCATATCCCTACTGCCTTTTTCCCACCTCAAGTGCTCCAAAGGTATTTCAATTTCTGACTCTAATAGTGCGACCCTTGTCCCCTATGCAGACTGGAGACTTTGCACATTATTGCACAATGATATGAAATCATATGTAGCTGCTATATAACATATATTTCATGAGTGCCTGTCTGACCCCAATGGGCTTTAGTGAGACAGCATTAAAGAACCAATCATTTATTGTTCAACAGAACACAGATGATGCGATGACATCTCAGGCTGCCTGCAGCAGGAGGACATAAGAATCATACGTCGTGCCAAGAACCACGGACGCTAGAGCGGGGACACCATAACCAGTGGTTCCCAATCTGTCTTAGGCCATTACCCCTGAGTACAATTAGACATCAGCTAGTACTCTCGCCCTCACTCCTCCCTGGTGACTGTTGCCCCTCTGCCCCCACCTATACGTACTGTCACCAACTTAACATCTAACTAGACTACAGGATTAAAGATATTTCTTGGAACATTTTTGTTTTTAAAGTGATGAAAGATGAATGAGATTCATTTTGTGTGTGTGTGTGTGTGTGTGTGTGTGTGTGTGTGTGTGTGTGTGTGTGTGTGTGTTTGTTTGGGGGGGGGGGCTGGGAGAGAGGTTTTAGAATGATTGACGAAGGAATTTGAATTTGTGGTGCAAGTGCTACCCACAACTCCTTCTCAGATAAGAAAGCTAACTATCCACCGCGAGGGTAGACACTTGTTACAAAACATGATTCCCCTGCATTAATCCTATCCATTGTGGCACTTGCTTCACCTACACACTGCAACATCATTCAAAATCGACCAAGTTAAAATGTGTACACTGTACCTACCGCTCCTAAATCACTTGATTGTTGCACCACTTACTTCTGAACTGGCAGTAAGTGGATGACTACAGGCTGGTAATGCTTTTTGTCTGACCACAGCCAGTAACAGTAACAATAATGATAATAATAATAATACTGTGTACAGCACTATAGTAGCCCTTATGTAGTTACGGCTGTGTCGTACGATTAGTTAATTCATTTATCTGTTTCGAAGCGAGAAGTGAAGCAATTTCTGGACTGCTACAGATTCTATCTACGACTTGGAGAACACATTTTCTTGAGATATTTAGCGTTTGTTACGTATATGTATCAATTTTATCACCAGCGATGTATGGAACAAAGTACAACATACACTATGTGATCAAACGTACCCGGATACCCCCAAAAACATACGTTTTTCATATTACGTGCATTGTGCTGCCAGTTACTCCGTATCAGCGACCTCAGTAGTCATTAGACGTGAGAGACTAGAATGGGGCGGTCCGCGGAACTCACGGGCTTCGAACGTGGTCAGGTGATTGGGTGTCACTTGTGTCATACGTATGTACGCGAGATTTTCACACTCCTAAACATACCTAGGTCCACTACTTCCGATATGATAGTGAAGGGACACGTACACCACAAAGTGTACAGGTCAACCTCGTCTGTTGACCGACAATTGAAGAGGATCGTAATGTGTAATGAGCAGACATCTATCCAGACCATTACACAGGAATTACCAACTGCATCAGAATCCACTGCAAGTACTATGACACTTAGGTGGGAGGTGAGAAAAATTAGATTTCATGGTAGAGCAGCTGCTCATAAGCCACACATCACGCCGGTAATTGACAAACGACGCCTCACTTGGTGTAAGGAGCGTAAACATTGGACGATTGAACAGTGACAAAGCGTTGTGTGGAGTGACGAATCACGGTGCACAATGTGGCGATCTGATGGGTATGGAGAATGCCCAGTGAACGTCATCTGTCAGCGTGTGTGGTGCCAACAGTTAAATTCGGAGGCGGTGCTGTTATAGTGTGGTCATGTTTTTCATGGAGGGGGGCTTGCACCCATTCTTGTTTTGCGTGGCACTATCACAGCACAGACATACATCGATGTTTGAAGCACCTTCTTGCTTCCCACTATTGAAGAGCAATTCGGGGAGGGCGATTGCATCTTTCAACACTATCGAGCACCTGTTCGTAATGCACGGCCTGTGGCGGAGTGGTTGTACGACAGTATCATCCGTGTAATGAACTGGCCTGCACAGACTCCTGAATTGAATTCTATAGAACACCTTTGGGATATTTTGGAACGCCGACTTCGTGCCAGTCCTCACCGACTGACATCGATACCTCTCGTGAGTGCAGCACTCCGTGAAGAATGGGCTGCCATTCAACCTTCCAGCACCTGATTGAACTTATGCCTGCGAGAATGAAAGCTGACTTCAAGGCTAAGGGTGGGCCAACACCATACTGAATTCCTGCATTACCGATGGAGGGCGCCACGAACTTGTAAGTCATTTTCAGCCAGCTGTTAGGATAATTTTGATGTCATGAGTATATGTGTGGTGGGTGGACTATGTGAGGAACCTGTAATCTCCACCAAATTAATGATAGTAATTGAGAAAAAGCAATTATTAGTAACATATAATAGGCATTAAGGTGATAGTAGTAATGATCTTTTGAAAATAATTTAGTTTCGTGACTGAAACATAATCGAATCGTTTTGTTTTTTCCCCTCAGAAAATTTCACCTTATCCTTCAGTGTGTAATTACCCCTAGGTTGGGGGTAATGACTGCTGTAGACGCTGCTGTGACAACAGGAGCAGCACTAGGTTGCTGAGAAGACGAGACGATTGTAGACTTCAGCCATGATGCCAGCAGCAGTAGGCAGTCATGCGTGCGGTGTTTGGAGTCGTGCAGAGTGAAGCTGCGACTTCCTGATAGGAGGGTGGCCGGAAGTAGTGCGGTCTGCCCACAGGAGCAGAAAATAGGCATCAAGAAGTTTGCCTACACAAGCAAAGGTCCATCAGCGACTGCACGCTCCTGAAAGAAAACGAAGACCTACGTAGTGTGAGGCGGCAGTAGGGTCCCGTACGATGACGAAAAGCGTGTTGCACGTCTGGGGTTATAGGGCAGGTCACAAAGTGTCCCTCTGATCGAAGGCGCCTCGGGCTCAGCATGGGGGGCAGCGCTGTGGCTGACAGTGTCTACGACACCTGCAAGCTATTTACTGCTAGTTCTCATCAAGTCACACTCTGCGAAGGTTCTGCTTGCATCAAAGTATCTGATTCTCTATACATGGAGTGCATTGAGGCCTGAAAATGGCACTAATGAGATGCCGAAACTGGTCGTGTAAATAAAATAAGAACTTCTGAAAACAAACGGCTGTTTGTTGATATTTTGCAGCAATAAAGAGTGGATGGGTGGTCTGGTACAGACTTTTTCCACCCAAATTAACCAATAGTTTTATAGGAAGATATATGAGGATGTAGATGTAATGTGCCTTACTCCTTAGGTGTTTCTAGAAGTCTTGGAGTCTCTCGTGGTCACAGTAGGGCAGCTGCTCGCAGTTCCTGGAGGTCAACGAAATGATGTCTGCGGAAACGGCTCTTCATAGACCGAAATAAAGGCCAAATCAGGATATTAAGATTTGTGTGGCAGTATCTGGAACCCCATATCAGCAATGGTAGATGTGGTTTTCCCATTCGTGTCGAGCCGAGCGTTTTCGTGTTGCAATAGCACTTTTCGCGGAAGGGCACACTCTCCACATACTGCCACCAATTGCTTGTGAATAATCCGCAGTGTTACACCCTCTTCCTCAGAAACATTGTCTTGCACCGCTGGCCTTAATGATCACACACTCACGTAGTGACAGCAGTTGGGAAAATGGGATGTATTGTGCAGGGATTACACCCCGTGTGATTGCCTTGACATCTGCAATTAGACTAAAGTACTATTTATTTGCAATTGTAATGTTAAGTCAGATGGCTTACCATAAGTGTAAATCAATATGAAACGCTCCTCGTTGATATGTAGATCTACTCAAAGCTGCTATGTATTTTTCACAGAGTTTTATACTGACTAGATCTGCCACACTCGCAAGATAATTTGATTTTTGGTTGTTAGTTGTAAGACCTCAGACCAGAAAAGAGTTTCACTGTTTAAAATTTTAAAAAAAGGAAAAAATAAATCTGTCCCACTCAGTTGGAAAGCTGTAAGTGCTGCGAGGATTAGGAGCCAAGTAATTGCTTCGGTATCCGTCCTTTTGAATCAGCGGAATTCCGTCTTTTCTGCTCTTCTACTTGAGAAGAGCGTCCGTTGGCGAGAGTCCAGCGCCGTGTGCACTTTCGTCGCCGCCGCGCACGGCCTTGCAGAATGCGCCAGTGCAGTGGGGCACCTCCCCCTCCAACCCCCTCCCCACTCCTATCCCAGCACACCCTTGCAGCGCACTCTCGTCGCTCCCGCCTGCACTAACAACGCCGCCCTAATTGAATTCCCTGGAGGTGGATGCTACCACCTGCAGTCCGGGCGCAAATTCCAGGAAGGCTGCGGGGGGTGGTGCAAGCGGGGGTTGAGTTCGGATTCCTTCCTTCCTTCCTTCCCCTCCTCCTCATCCAGCCCTCTCGCCGAGCGGATAGGTAGCTGGACACGATCGGCTGCGTGAGAGTAGCAACCGGTTTACACGCAAATATGCGTTCGAAATTTTACTGTCTGCTATTGCTATTACGAGGGCAGTTCAATAAGTAATGCAACACATTTTTTTTCTCGGCCAATTTTGGTTGAAAAAACCGGAAATTTCTTGTGGAATATTTTCAAACATTCCCGCTTCGTCTCGTATAGTTTCATTGACTTCCGACAGGTGGCAGCGCTGTACGGAGCTGTTAAAATGGCGTCTGTAACGGATGTGTGTTGCAAATAACGGGCAGTGATCGAGTTTTTTTTTGGCGGAAAACCAGGGCATCTCAGATATTCATAGGCGCTTGCAGAATGTCTACGGTGATCTGGCAGTGGACAAAAGCACGGTGAGTCGTTGGGCAAAGCGCGTGTCATCATCGCCGCAAGGTCAAGCAAGACCGTCTGATTTCCCGCGTGCGGGCCGGCCGTGCACAGCTGTGACTCCTGCAATGGCGGAGCGTGCGAACACACTCGTTCGAGGTGATCGACGGATCACCATCAAACAACTCAGTGCTCAGCTTGACATCTCTGTTGGTAGTGCTGTCACAAATGTTCACCAGTTGGGATATTCAAAGGTTTGTTCCCGCTGGGTCCCTCGTTGTCTAACCGAACACCATAAAGAGCAAAGGAGAACCATCTGTGCGGAATTGCTTGCTCGTCATGTGGCTGAGGGTAACAATTTCTTGTCAAAGATTGTTACAGGCGATGAAACATGGGTTCGTCACTTCGAACCTGAAACAAAACGGCAATCAATGGAGTGGCGCCACACCCACTCCCCTACCAAGAAAAAGTTTAAAGCCATACCCTCAGCCGGTAAAGTCACGGTTACAGTCTTCTGGGACGCTGAAGGGGTTATTCTGTTCTATGTCCTTCCCCATGGTCAAACGATCAACTCTGAAGTGTATTGTGCTACTCTTCAGAAATTGAAGAAACGACTTCAGCGTGTTCGTAGGCACAAAAATCTGAACGAACTTCTCCTTCTTCATGACAACGCAAGACCTCACACAAGTCTTCGCACCCGAGAGGAGCTCAGAAAACTTCAGTGGACTGTTCTTCCTCATGCACCCTACAGCCCCGATCTCGCACCGTCGGATTTCCATATGTTTGGCCCAATGAAGGACGCAATCCGTGGGAGGCACTACGCGGATGATGAAGAAGTTATTGATCCAGTACGACGTTGGCTCCGACATCGACCAGTGGAATGGTACCGTGCAGGCATACAGGCCCTCATTTCAAGGTGGCGTAAGGCCGTAGCATTGAATGGAGATTACGTTGAAAAATAGTGTTGTGTAGCTAAAAGATTGGGGAATAACCTGGTGTATTTCAATGCTGAATAAAACAACCCCTGTTTCAGAAAAAAGATGTGTAGCATTACTTATTGAACTGCCCTCGTAGTTTCCGATAATTGGCTCCTTCTACCGACCCCCAGACTCCGATGATATAGTTGCTGAACAGTTCAGAGAAAATTTGAGTCTCGTAACAAATAAATACCCCACTCATACGGTTATAGGTGGTGCGGACTTCAACCTTCCCTCGATATGTTGGCAAAAATACTTGTTCAAAACCGGTGGTAGGCAGAACACATCTTCCAAGATGGTCCTAAATGCTTTCTCAGAAAATTATTTCGAGCAGTTAGTCCACGAACCCACGCGAATTGTAAATGGTTGCGAAAACACACTTGACCTCTTAGCCACAAACATCCCAGAGCTGATAGAGAGCATCATGACTGATACAGGGATTAGTGATCACAACGTTGTTGTAGCTAGGCTCAATACCGTTTCTTCCAAATCCACCAAAAACAAACATATAATAATTTTATTTAAAAAAGCGGATAAAGTGTCACTAGAAGCCTTCCTAAGAGACAATCTCCATTCCTTCCGAACTGACTATGCAAATGTAGACGAGATGTGGCTCAAATTCTAAGATATAGTAGCAACAGCAATTGAGAGATTCATACCTCACAAATTGGTAAGAGATGGAACTGATCCCCCATGGTACACAAAACAGGTCCGAACGCTGTTGCAGAGGCAACGGTAAAAGCATGCGAAGTTCAGAATAACGCGAAATCCCGAAGATTGGCTAAAATTTACAGACGCGCGAAATTTGGCGCGGACTTCAATGCGAGATGCCTTTAATAGGTTCCACAACCAAACATTGTCTCGAAATTTGGTAGCAAATCCGAAGAAATTCTGGTCGTATGTAAAGTACACAAGCGGCAAGACGCAGTCAATACCTTCGCTGCGCAGTGCCGATGGTACTGTTACCGACGACTGTGCCGCTAAAGCGAAGTCATTGAACGCAGTTGCCCGAAATTCCTTCACCAGGGAAGACGAATGGAATATTCCAGAATTTGAAACACGAACAGCTGCTAGCTTGAGTTTCTTAGAAGTAGATACCTTAGGGGTTGCGAAGCTACTCAAATCGCTTGATACGGGCAAGTCTTCAGGTCCAGATTGTATACCGATTAGGTTCCTTTCAGATTACGCTGATACAATAGCTCCCTACTTAGCAATCATAAACAACCGCTCGCTCACCGATAGATCTGTGCCTACAGATTGGATAATTGCGCAGGTCGCACCAGTGTTTAAGAAGGGTAGTAGGAGTAATCCATCGAACTACAGACCTATGACGTCGGTTTGCAGTAGGGTTTTGGAGCATATACTGTATTCAAACGTTATGAATCACCTCGAAGGGAACGATCTATTGATACGTAATCAGCATGGTTTCAGAAAACATCGTTCTTGTGCAACGCAGCTAGCTCTTTATTCGCACGAAGTAATGGCCGCTATCGACAGGGGATCTTAAGTTGATTCCGTATTTCTAGATTTCCGGAAAGCTTTTTGACACCGTTCCTCACAAGCGACTTCTAATCATGCTGCGGGCGTATGGGGTATCGTCTCAGTTGTGCGACTGGATTCGGGATTCCTGTCAGGAAGGTCGCAGTTCGTAGTAATAGACGGCAAATCATCGAGTAAAACTGAAGTGATATCAGGTGTTCCCCTTGGAAGCGTCCTGTGACCTCTGCTGTTTCTGATCTATATAAATGACCTGGGTGACAATCTCAGCAGTTCTCTTAGGTTGTTCGCAGATGATGCTGTTATTTACCGTCTAGTAAGGTCATCCGAAGACCAGTATCAGTTGCAAAGCGATTTAGAAAAGATTGCTGTATGGTGTGGCAGGTGGCAGTTGACGCTAAATAACGAAAAGTATGAGGTGATCCACATGAGTTCCAAAAGATATCTGTTGGAATTCGATTACTCGATAAATAGTACAATTCTCAAGGCTGTCAATTCAACTAAGTACCTGGGTGTTAAAATTACAAACAACTTCAAAAATGGTTCAAATGGCTCTGAGCGCTATATGACTTAACATCTATGGTGATCAGTCCCCTAATACTTAGAACTACTTGAACCTAACTAACCTAAGGACATCACACAACACCCAGTCATCACGAGGCAGAGAAAATACCTGACCCCGCCGGGAATCGAACCCGGGAACCCGGGCGCGGGAAGCGAGAACGCTACCGCACGAAAACTTCAGTTGGAAAGACCATATAGGTAATATTGTGGGGAAGGCGAGCCAAAGGTTGCGTTTCATTGGCAGGACACTTACAAGATGCAAGAAGTCCACTAAAGAGACAGCTTACACTACACTCTTTCGTCCTCTGTTAGGATATTGCTGCGCGGTGTGGGATCCTTACCAGGTGGGATTGACGGAGGAAATCGAAAGGGTGCAAAAAAGGGCAGCTAGTTTTGTATTATCACGTAATAGGGGAGAGAGTGTGGCAGATATGATACGCGAGTTGGGAGGGAAGTCATTAAAGCAAAGATGTTTTTCGTCGCGGCGAGATCTATTTACGAAATAGTAGCTGCCTGTGTGTTGTTGTTTCTTCTTTTCCCTGTCTTCGTCTTTTATATGCACTATTAATAAACAGCAGATTTAAAAGAGTTTGGGAAATTCTCATAAGTGAAGACTAGACTATATTTAGAAAAGGAAGATCAATAACAGATAACGTATTTATTCTGCAATGAGAAATAGAGTAAAGACAAGAGCATAACCTTAATACACACAAAACACAATCATAAATTTGGTTAATCCATTTGATAATCTGAACAAAAAAAATAATCTGGGCTAAAAGGAAAGACACAAATAGTCCATTCAATCAGTAAATGTCATAAGACGCCTAAAGAAAGAACAAAAAATTATGACAAATACAAGTGAAATAGGAACACAAGAAATTTTAATAAACAAAGGAGTTTGACAAGGATGCCCAGTGTCACCTATTATTCTTAAAATCTCTTTTACTGACATTATGTTGAACTACAGGCAACAGATATGAAAACATAGTGAAAACATCATACAGCATTTTTTAGAACTCTAAATATTTATAGATGCTGCACCAAACACAACCGATATCTAACAACAAGAAAACTGTAGAAAATGGCGGGATCTGCTTATGGCGGTCTCTAGGATGCGTTCTTTCATTTGATTCTACAATCAGTCGCTAGACGTGACCAGATACATAGTGTGTTCATAGGTACACCATCCTCTTTCCTTATCACCTGAATGGCCTTTAAAAACAATACGATGATGAGATTCCTAAAACCAAATCTGGTGTAGTCATCTGGACCGACCTAAAATCATTGTGTGTAATTTGATTTTAAAACAAGTTTCGTTCTCCACTCACATGAAACGTCAATTTCGTCCACGCAGTAACAAAGATGCTCATGTACATATGGCTAGACTTGGAAATATTTGTGGCATTATTGATAACGTCTTTAAAATTAAGACCAGACGAGAAGCGAAAACAAAAAGAACATTAGCTAAATTTCAAAACGCACTATGATTCTCAAGAACAGAACACATAAAATGCAAAGCAGTTCGACTAAAACAGCTGAAAGCACAATAACGAAATACCACAACACCTGGTACGAACACATAAAAAGACTTCCTAACTGACATCAGCTTCAAGCAGGCAAAAAAAAAGATTTTGTAAATTCCAAAACGACATGGACAAACATTAATTTTAGTGAAGATGGAACAGGCTTAGTGCCTAATCCCTGAACTCATATTTTTACGCTTTTGTGGTATTGTGTCTACATCACGCAGAAATTCACATACACGCTAAAGAATGTTTGTTTGAACACACAGATCATTCTCATATTTCGCTTAAACGAACACCCTGGATGATACGTTAAGTGAATGAGAATTTCTGCGTGATAGAACATAAAAAGAAGATAGTAGGGACAAGAGAGAGAATTCAGCCGTTATATTCAACATGCAAATTTCCAGAGAAACCAAAAATGGGGAACCTTTTCTGCCGGCCGCTGTGGTCGAGTGGCTCTAGGCGCTTCAGTCCGGAACCTCGCGGCTGCTACGGTCGCAGGTTCGAATCCTATCTCGGGCATGGATGTGTGTGATGTCCTTAGGTTAGTTAGGTTTAAGTACTTCTAAGTCTAGGGGACATAGTGCTTAGAGCCATTTGAACGATTTTGTTTTTTGGAACCTTTGCTGATAGACACCTTCCGTGCAGGAAACAGGCCTATGAGTGTCATGCAACGAAAACTTTAATATTTGCTGTTATGATACATCGTTTTTCGACGTAGTTCCAGTGCCGTGTAATGCACGCATTCCACCCCTTCGAATGTGCATGGATATCTCATGACTAGAATTCCTTTGGTTGCGGATGAACCTACTCGTACAGCGAGGTTTTCTCTTCTTCATTGCTTCTGAAACTCCTGATTACCAGCTCTGTCTTAAGCTGACAGAACACGTGAAAGTCAAGGGCGACGTCCGGTGATGAGACATTCAAATGTAATGTCAGGTATGGCTGCCACAGTTGCTAAAGAGATACTTCAAAATATGGTTCAAACGGCTCTGAGCACTATGGGACTCAACTGCTGTGGTCATAAGTCCCCTAGAACTTAAAACTACTTAAACCTAACTAACCTAAGGACATCACACACATCCATGCCCGAGGCAGGATTCGAACCTGCGACCGTAGCGGTCGTGCGGTTCCAGACTGTAGCGCCTTTAACCGCTCGGCCACTTCGGCCGGCAAAGAGATACTTAAGGAACGAGGACTGTGTTGCAATTAAATAGCTGTGGTCAGATATCCTCGTCATATACTCCCGATTCCAGGGCGAAGATAATTTTGTAAGAGATATCAGTATGAATTACTGGTCACTTTTAATTGTCTTTCTGCGTAATGCTTCGAAATTTTCCGTTTTGCATTCCAAAAGAGAGGGAGAATGACTTTCGCCGCCGATCATTGTGTGCTGAATTTTCTTTTTTTATTTTGGCGAAAGACTATGACACTTCCCTTGATTTTTCGTTGGCAGTTGTTGGTAGTGCACCCACGCTACACCTTCTGTATCAATTGTCTTCGATCAGCACCATCAAAATTTATAACAAATAATACGGGTCTCTGAATCTCAGGTATATAATATTTTCCAGTGACTGCGATTATATACAGAGTACGACTTACAGTGGCTGGACAGAAACACCAAAAACATAATGCATTACAATGCCTGATTGGTGATGGAAAATCCTTGGCATTCAAAACAGCTTCCAGTCTTCTCGTAGTGGGTAAATATAGTTTTCAGAGGTTTTCAAAGGGTGTTACACCACTCTCCCTGCAAAGTAGTAGCAAGTTACGATGTTACAGATAACCGCGGGACTGCTACGGTCTCAGGTTCGAATCCTGCCTCGGGCATGGATGTGTGTGATGTGCTTAGGTTAGTTAGGTTTAAGTAGTTCTAAGTTCTAGGGGACTGATGACCTAAGATGTTAAGTCCCATAGTGCTCAGAGCCATTTTTGATGCTACAGATGGATAGCGATCACGCACCTTTCTCTTTAAATTAGATGACAAAAGGTCAATAATATTGCGATCTGGTTACTGTGGCTGCCAGTGGAAATGCAAAAATGCATCCTCGTGCTCAAAAGACCTGTCCTGACCGATGGAAGCTGTATGAACAATGGCACAGTCACCTTGGGTCACAGCACCTCCATTGTGGAACAGACATTGTACCATGGGACTTGCCTAATCAGCGGAAACAGTCGCAAAATGCTTGGCAGTAATGCGACCTTGCGCAGTAACAATGGGGCACATCAATAACAGCATATGGCTGTAGCAATATACAAAACACATATTACATAACAAATAATAAAGAAGTACTTATATCATGATGGTGACTGTGAATGGAGCAGGTGCTGGTTCAAATGGTTCAAATGGCTCTGAGCACTATGGGACTTAACATCTGAGGTCATCAGTCCCCTAGAACCTAGAACTACTTAACCCTAACTAACCTAAGGACATCACACACATCCATGCCTGAGGCAGGATTCGAACCTGCGACCGTAGCGGTCGCGCGGTTCCAGATTGAAGCGCCTAGAACCGCTCGGCAACACCGGCCGGCCGAGCAGGTGCTGCACCTCCACGAACGATAACTTATAAGGAGAGAGATACAGCTGTTGCTTAAATTTGCGATGCTCCGCCCACAGGACACATGTTACATCACCGATAGTCAATCAGGCACATAGGACGTAAAACTATTTTTAAAATGAAGTATATATGAAGTGGTCACACGAAAGAAAAGAAGAAATAGGTGCCTTATACTATATAAAGTAACTGCTGTACATTACATCAATCTGTGATAAAGATATATTTGCAAGAGATATCCAATCACAACCTGTTGTGAGAACATCAATATCCATCTATGGGCATTTATCGTAAA
This sequence comes from Schistocerca cancellata, assembly GCF_023864275.1. Classification (NCBI taxonomy): domain Eukaryota; kingdom Metazoa; phylum Arthropoda; class Insecta; order Orthoptera; family Acrididae; genus Schistocerca; species Schistocerca cancellata. Next base: position 1,157,608,026 of record NC_064626.1, read on the forward strand.
CCCATAGACTGTATGACAGCATAGACGGCGGTGTGACACTAAAGGTTCCCATAGTGCCGGCGTGGTCATATCGATATGCGCCATTCAGCAGGAGAGAATCTGGGAGCTGTAACAGTGGCTGGAAGTCACAAACGTACAGGCATGAAGGTTGACATGTAGAAATGCATCGAAGTGATTGCCTATTGCTCTTAGATCGTAATGCCAGTGAAAATACTGCTTTACCGACGCCAATATTTGTCATCGAAGCGGCGTAGAGGTGATGATGTGTTCGTTTAACAGGAGCCGATTTCAAAGCTGCGAGAGTCAATAGCTGTAACCAGCTATTGGTATGCAAGTAAGACGACTGTCGTAATCGTGTTAAATCCCTCAGATGACATCAACCATGTAACTAACAAGATAGAAAATAAAGTACGATACCTATAGCATTAAAAAGGAAAAAAATGTAGGTTACATCAAAATAAGCACCGCACAAAGTCTCATTTACCCATCAAGGTAGTCAAAGAATTCTTTACGGTCATGGCTATCACAGTAAACCCAGTTTATGGGTAGTGCCTCACTTCATGATGGCTGTCACCTAGGCTAACTAAAGAACGCTATCTTTCTTCGGTTTTTATTTATTCCTCTCATTTCTCCAAAAAATTATTGTAACTTCATCCTTATTGATATTTTCGTGGCTCTAAACAACTACAGTCACATTATAATTTAACTTTTGGCTGTTTATGTCATTTTTTTTACGTTTATAACTATTTACATGGGTCCGTGATGTATTACATCATACTGTTGTAACCTATATGTTGTATGCAATTTTTCTTCCTTTTGGTCTCCAACTTCGGGATTACAATTTCAGTTTCGTAAATCACTGAATTTCTTCACGTAAATACGAAAACGACATTCTAAAATATTTTATGTAAACATTCATGTCTTGTCTCACACACTTTTCAGCTCCTTTTTATAGATACTTGGTGTCACCAACTGACCAGGTATCAATGTAGTACGGACATGAACTGTATCTTTCACAATACTGGTCAATACATTTTGATTCATCACCCTACAGTATTAGCGTGCAACGGATAGAAATTATATTATTTTAATTTTTAAAATGCAGGTCATCTTGTCATCTGTACAAAGCGGCTGCCATCTTCTGATGGCCACTGGCTAACGTATAAAAGTTCTTGTTGTTAGCTCTACGAAGGCCAGCCTTGAGTGTAAAAGACGATACTGCTTCAATATTACGACTACCGTTAACTCCACATCATATAGAAAAACCAGGCCTTTATAAATATATAAAGAAATAAGAATTGTAAGTACAGAAAAATATTAAAATACTAATATTTACCCGTAGACGCCTACCAATGTTACCATCAGTAACTTGCGTCAGTAAAAATAAACTGAATTATGAGGAACGTAATGTATTTGTTGTAAAAAGCAAACGTATGTCTAAAGTAACAGACATATCGAAAAAGTATTAATTTCTTAAGATTTATTCACAATTATGAGAAACAGAATTTGCACTGTACACAAACAATTCGCCTATTAAAGAAACAAGACTTATTTTGATAACGAAGACTCTCTTAACACGAAACAGTCCATCATTACTTCTCTGTTCAGCTACTTTTTTCTGTGATTTGCGTTGTTTCTCATTCGAATGTTTCCGAGTGTTAGAACAACTCATTTAATTATGAGTCCCTTAACGATGTCACACAATAGCATCAGTCGTCAGATGCAAACCCGCAGTTCATTTCAATAGAAATGGAAAGTAAATAGCAAACAACTTCATTAGACGCAACGTTAATCTGAATCGTACGCTTTGCGCCATCATCACCAAGTGCTCATGAGTTAAAATAAATGAATGGTAACATTCAACATCAAAATACCCGATGACGCCTCTTTCTCACTTCATCTGTTTAAAGTACAAATACAAATAACATTTATTCGTTAGTAATTCCATTTGGTTGATTAAGAAATTTGAGAAGGGTGTCGTATGGTTGTCAGTAATTCCCATATGTTTTCCTCCAGGTTCCTCACGTAGATTAGGATATTTATGAGAGGTAAGAAGGTTTCTGTTTTCTTGGTAACATGTTACAAATACAGAAGGAAGGGTAACAGTCAGTTGTTGTTGTTTGATTTCTGTGAAAAGTCCTAATTAAAAAAAGCATGAAGAAATAGAACTAACTGTTGAATTATATTTATTTTGGAAGAGCAGAAAGCACAGGCAAGAAAAAGCCAAAACTACTTCTTGGAGTTAATCAGTCTTTCTCATACTGTAATAAAGCAAATTTCTTTTATTTCTACTGCATCTTTCCGTTTGTTCCGTGTTATTCACGTAATAAATTATCCTTTCCACAACAGACTCTCACATTGCATATTGAAGCCTAATAAAATTATTACATCCTTTTCCAGAAGGAAGCATTCTTTATAGAGCTTTTGCCATATCATCGCAACTCTGTAGAAGTTTACATTATGACATAACCAACACATTTGAAACGCTTCGCATGCTTTGTACCCCGTCGTTTGGCTAATGACGATATTGCTGTCTGTTACAGGAGATCTGTTCACGTAACATTGTTCTTGAATGTTCCTCTATTTTCGATAACCCATAAGACGTGTTTTGTCTGATTCATCCTATTTTCTGTCTCTTCCTATTTTGCATAGTTGTTTAAATGTCTTCAATCTCACTTTCTGGACGAAATACAACGAAGTCTTCTCCTACAAGTTTGTTTCTACATCTTTCCTATATAACTGCGTCAACAAGTGAGCAGGAAACAAAATATGTGGCCACAATGAGGCCAAAATAAAGATTATAAATTGTGTCATAAGCGGTAAGCGTTCAGGGCGATTTATGATAACACGAAAACCCAGTAATTCTCAACAACACATTCCTGAAACTGTTTCAAATTTATATCTGTAAATTCTGTACAACATCTACGCTTCTCAGCTTTCGAGCTCAATGATGCTACTATGGTTTCCAGCTCCATATGATTAATGCTGGATGATTCGTTACACGATATTGAATCAGCAATAAAAATTAAAAAAACGGTCCCAATAACTAATGTAATATTTGATGGTAAAATCTTCATCTATGGAGACACTGAATAAAATCCATGTAATAGGAGGGAAGCCGGTGAGGAGGATCATCTTTCATTGAGATGGACGCCCAGCTAACTATTATCGCGATTATTTTGTCCACGGTAATGTCGAGTGTTGTAGATGCAGAGTACTTTACCTCGGAATACGAGATGTTTCCTATTCGGTGTTTCAGTCCAGTAACTGATTTTAGAGCCACATGAAGGAATGCACTCTAGAAACCGCCAGCAGCAATTTCCGACATTTTACACTGTTTTTCTTGTTGTGAGACATGGAGAAGTGTCTTGAGCAGCGCTTGTAAATTTACTCGTTCTATGTATTCAAGCGCTGTGTAATATGTAGCTAGTCTTAGGTTGTCAGTTACACAATTTTGTGGTGAGTAAACCTCAGTATATTCTTAAAAATTGGTATATAACGTGTGGATGGTAAAGCCAAACCTCACCTGTCATGCACCTCCTTGTACCTTGAAAAGGGAGGAAGTCTTTTACCATGAAACACATGATATTTGGAGATTACCTGAATTTCCTAGTGTTTTAACAATTTTGTCTGTTCTGAAAACGGAAATTTGTGTTAGTTGCCTGTTGCTTCTGTTCCTAAAGGATTTTAACTACTAACAGGTTTTTGATAACACTTCTACTTAATATGATTTGCTTAGTGGTTACTGATGTGTAGTAGGTTAACTCTTCGAGTATAAGTGGTTTCTGCCTGAAACCACTATTTTACTTAATTTTTCTTTGAAGTACCAGTGCTTTTTGTATGAAACCACCAATGCTATTGCAAGGCAGGGATAACTAGTGATGCATTGACGTACTTCTACGAATGTACTGCGCTGTATTATTTACAATGTTCAAGGCTTCAGTCGCCACAGAGACTGTGCTACGAGAATGTAAGAGCTTTCGACACGTGTTTTCTTTGTAGTGGTGATGTTCAGGAGATCATTTACAGTGAAAATAAGTATATCTAAAGTTACTGTAAGTAAATTTGGGTTTCTACCACTATAGTTACAAGTGATTTCGAAACGAAACTAGTAGAGCAGGACGTATTTCTGACTTAAATTTATTATAGGGTCACTTTTAATTGTTATTTAGGATCATAATTTGTTTTAGGCATTATATAAGTTCATTGAGGGGTAGTGTCTTGGAAAAATGCGAAGTTTCTTTCAAATATATCTCATGGAATGAAGGGCGTTTGTAAACAGTATATCCCATTGGTTCCAAAGTGAATCCACGACCTTAAAACAATTTATTGTTAACTTTTTGCCATTTCTTCTTGTACTCGGTGCTTGCTATGATAAAAAAGGTCAATTTCATGAAAAATTGTAAAATTACCTTCCAAAGTTACATACCTTAAAATACATTCATTAAAATAATTGATTGTTTACTTTTTTTCCAATGTCTTCTATTCGTTACTTACTATGGCAATAAAGATCAATTTTGTGAAAGCTTTTAGAATTAATTTTCTTACGTTGTTGGGTTTTAAATGGTTATTAATGTAACGCATAGACTTTTAAATAAAATACTGACAAAATTTTCTCGACTGCAATGTTGTTAAATTACAACAGAATATTTGTTCGTAGGTGCTTTACCAAGCTGTACCTCGAAACAGTTTTTCACTTTTAGAGAATCCCTACTTTGCATGATAAATTTTCATTAATCAGGAAAAGACTGCAGCACACAGAATCTGAATGCTCTAAGTTCTAAATATAATAGAATGTTATATGAAACTGCTATTACAGGGCTGGCTAGAGGTGAAAGTCTCAAAAGTCTTCCAGCAGACAACAGTCTCCGCTATACTATTCTGTCAAGTATTTTTAATGTTTCATTTGAAAGTCAGAAGCATGTGCGGTTATCACGAAAGATATAGGCACAAAGAAGTATTTCTGTCTCGGATGCATGCCCGAAAGATGATAGAGTAGGTCAACTGACGCTGCCAACACTGAAAATCTCAACAGATGTATCATCCAGACTGGTACGGGTTTGATTATTCTGCAGGTAAAGGAATTTCGCGATATTCGATCCACACTGTGTAACGCAAAAGCAACAATGCAGAGAGCGTAATTTACAGGATGTATACTGCCCCGGTTATTGTGCCTCAATAACTGCCAAAACTATTTGGTCCTTACAGGCTGTGGCTGCCAACAAAGTGGTGGAATGGTTTTTTTCTGTTATGTTAGTCGGCATAGCAGTAGTAAGAACAAACACCGACGCGAAGGCTACCTCTTCTCCCATCACTGATATCAACTTCGCGCCATTCGTCCTCTCAGCTGAAGATTTATCTTCAATATATGAGGCCAAACTGAGATGGCGTTTGACAAGGAAGGGATCGAGTGGCCAGTGGTAGCACAATAAACGACTTCTGACGATTCTGGCAGAGCCTCCAGTCGCCATTTTGGTCCTGTTCTTTGATCTGGCATCAGAGCTATCTTCAATGGCTAGTCATGTGATGCGGTAACCGTCAATCTCTTCTGCAGCTCCTCCCAAGCCTTTAGGTTCAAAATTGTGCAGACAGCACAAAGTCTTCAACTTTGTATTTTGGGATAAGGAGTCAGTAACTATAAATAAATATTTCAGGGGGTAGAATTTTTTTAGTGGGAATGTGAACCACCTATTTATCAGCTGTTTATGTGACATAACAAATGCTGCCTGTCACGTCGATATAATTAGTGGCATCTTGAAAAACAAATAATAATTCTCCGTGACACCTTCACGGTTGAGTTCACCAGTTTACGTTTCGTAACTGGTTGCCGAAGTTGGAGTCCAGAGAACGGAAAAAATATCTACAGAAAAGTTTTCAATGGGCATCATCCTAAGTGGCTGAATGTGTATCTACAGGTAGAGAATCACGAGAAAACTAATTGCTCAAGTCACTGAGACCTGGCGAAATTTTTCAGCAAAAAGTTTTTTTTTCAGCAATATTCACGGAAATTTTGTTGAACTCCGCGTGAGTAAATTCTTGACAACTTGCCCGCAGGATACATAGCTCGAAGAGAGTGATGTAGAGAATACTGATGGGGTAGCACTCACAGCTCTTTCTTAAGCCGGGGCGGTGGGGCTATTGGTTTTGAAATCAGAATTTAGTGCTGCCAATCCATTATCCGACTCTAATGCAATACATGTATAGAGACAGAAAGCTGTGACTTAGTATTGTTGCTATGAGACACATTTTTTGTTGTGAGGAGCCAGTTGTTCACGTCCAAAGTACTACACTGATGTGCAAAACTTAAAGACGAGAGTAACTTTCGCATCATGTGTCACTTATAAATAATATAACTCTCTAAGACGTGGACCTTATGTTGAAAAAACTGCTAAATTATAATACGGAAGGCATCTAATAGGAGCACGAAGTGAGACGAACAAAAATTATATTTTTATTCAAAGACAACAAGTTTATAACACTGAAGTAAAAGCGATTAAAAATGGTCTCTTGACATTAGAAAGACTAGAGATGTTTCTTAATGTTTCACTATCACGGACGGCAGTGCACGCTCCGGAGGATGATTTCATGCTAGCCACAACGTTGGTAAAGAGTTCCTTTGATTGGGCGTTCAATTCGTCCACCAGCGCGGCTACAACTGCTGGATGGCCGTCGGTGCATGCGGACGTGCTGCAGTACGTCTCCCCACCGTATACCGCCGGTGCTCGTAGGGATTTAACTGGATGGGGAGGGGATGGAGAGCTATGGGTAGACCAGTCCACATTGCCTGAATATCCCTCGTTCTAGGAACTCGTTCACTTGCGCTGTTCGATGCGGTCGCGCAATATCATGCAAGAAAGCGCAGTCAAGGCCGAATGAACCCCTTTAAAGGCGCACGTGAGGAGTGCAGTGTCAAAACAACATTGGCTCGTTAATGTTCCATGTTCAAAAATTTGGAGATTAGTAACCCGATGAAAAATTACGCCTCCCCACAACACAACGACTATGGTCAATAATGCTGTAAGTACCCTCATATATCGTGAGGTGGGAACACATAATGCACCCAGGTGCATTATTGAACATATTCGTTTTTCTAGATAAGATGTTGTGGTGTGGAGAGGGATGTTGTTGGATATGCGTAGGTATAACCATAACACTGAATACAGAGGAAATGCAGTACCATACACACTTGTGTGAGTTACGAGCTGTGACTGGTAAAGATGAGAGATGGCAGACCCATCACGAGTCTTACCTTATACAGGGACTCAATAAACGTACTTGCAGTACTCAATCTATCCTCAGAAACAGGATAGATTACCAGGATAGGATATGGAAAAGAAATAGGAATAAGAGAAAAAGCTTTAATGGACCTTGAAAAGTGGCACCTGGGACGATAGGGGAATTGCTATTAAGGAAATCGAATTAGCTTAACTTTGAATCAAAGGGAAGTAGATTTTGTAGCAATTACAGAAACAAAGAAGAAAACATCTGGAACTGAGTACGTAGACAACAACATTAAAATCTACGACGGAGTAAAGCAGCAGTATTTGTGTTACCATCAATGGGATGATAAAAAATTGGACCATGAATTAGTAAATGATACACGTTGTACTAGTAGGAATTAAAAGTTTGAAAGGAGTCCTAATAATAATACCAATTAGTGCCCCAGAAGAAGGAAAAATTGACGAGCCCACTGCCTTTTATCAACAGTTACAAGGGATCTTAACCAAACACAATAAAAAACAGATTTTGCTTATGGGAGATCCCAATGTTATAATTGGAAATATACCAATTCCAGAAATAGTAGGCACATTTGGAGCAAACGTACACAGTGAAAACGGGAAAATACTCCAAGATTTGCACCTTCAACAATTTGGAAATTACTAATAGTTTCTTTAGGAAGAAAGATATACCAAATTTACCTCGTCAGCAATGATCTATTGTAGATTACAAAATAATAAACGAGGAATATCCTGGCCAGGTTAAAGATACTAGTACCAGAGATTACCGTGGAGTTGATACTGGATCAGATCATTTCTTATTGGCGTCAATAATTGAAAAATACGCAAAATGGAGGAAATCGAAGAAAACTGGTTGTATCAAAAGGAAGAACAAGCTATTAAAGTTTACCTTCTAGGAGACAGCAGTATAAGAGATAGCTATCGCAAGCGGATGATAAAAATATTAGCAAATTTAGAAGCGGTAGAAGACCTGGAAGAAGAATGGAAAAACTTAAAGACAGCCATGTCGAACATAACTATGGAGGTTCTGAGGAAGAAAATAAAACACATTGAACGTAGAGGAATGAGGATTTGAAGGCCAGAAATGAAAAAAGTAATTAAAGAAAATAGTCATTTACATAGCAGAGAACGAATGGTTAGCTCATTATAGAAAAATATGGTATTATGACACTGTAATTCAGACATTACTTGAAATAAATGACACAAAAGGCCTGGATGATATTGACATAAGACAAGCCGGAGATGTGCTCAGCCGAAATCTATGCGAAGAACATAACGGTGTTCCAAACGGATAGGCTAAATACAGTTGGCGGTGGCGTATTTGTTGCTATTAGAAATAGTTACCTTGTCGAGAAATTGAAGTAGATAGTTCCTGTGAGTTGGTATAGGCAGAGGTCATTCTTGGCAGCCGGAATAACATAATAAAGGGATCCTTCTTCCGACCTCCAAATTCAGATTATACATTTGCTGAAAGGTTCAGAGATAACTTGAGTTTGGTTTCAAACAGGTACCTGGCTCATACAACTATGGTTGATGGTGACTTTAATTTACCCTCGATACGTTGGCGAAAATACATAATTAATTCCAGAGATACGCATAAAAAATCATCCAAAACTGTGCTAAACGCATTCCCTGAAAATTGTTTCCAGCAGTTAGTTGATCAGCCCAAGCGAATAGGAAACGGTTGTGAAAGCACACTTGACCTCTTTGCTACAAATGATTCTGAGCTAATAACGACCATCAAAACGAATACAGCGAGTAGTATACACAGGGTTGTCGTAGCAACACTAAATATCGCAACACCCAAATCCTCCAAAAATAAACAAAAAGTATACCTGTTCAAAAAATCTGAAAAATTCATTTGACGCCTTCCTGAGAGACAATCTCCACTCCTTAACGAAGTAAGTGTAACCAGATGAGGTCAGAATTTAAAGAATTAATATCAGCAGCAATTGATAGACTTATACCAAATACGTTAACAAACGACCAGCAATTGATAGACTTATACCAAATACGTTAACAAACGACGGAGTTGATTCTCCTTCGTACACAAAACGGGTCATAACACTGTTGCAGGAGCAACTTTAAACGGACGCCCGATCTCCAAGATTGGCGATCTTTTACACATGCTCGAAATTTAGCGAGACTTCAAAGCAAGATGTTTATAACAGTTTCTACAACGGATCTTTGTCTCGAAAACCTGGCAGAAAATCCAAAGGGATTCTGGTAGTATCTGAAGTATGCTCGCGTAAGACACAGTCTACGCCTTCTCTGCACAATAACAATGGAAATACAATCGAGGACAGTGTTGCCAAAGCAGAGTTACTAAAAAGATTCTTCCGAAATTCCTTCACTAAATAAGACGAAGTAAATATTCCAGAATTCGAATCGAGAACAGCTGCCAACATAGGCAACGTAGAAGTACATGTCCTCGGAGTAGCGAAACAACTTGAATCACTTAACAAAAGCAAGTCTTCCGGTTCAGATTGTATGCCAGTTAGGTTTCTTTCAGAGTATGCTGATACAATAGCTCCATACTTAACAATCATAAACAACCATTCGCTCGAAGAAAGACCGTATCCAAAATCTGGCAAGTTCCACAGGTCACATCAATATCCAAGAAAGGTAGTAGGAGTAATCCTCTAAATTAGAATCACATGTCATTAACGATTATATGCAGCAGGATTTTGGAACACGTATTGTGTTCGAACATTATGAATTACTTCGAAGTAAACGGTCTACTGACACACAGTCAACACGGATTTAGAAAACATCGTTCTACACTACGCTTGTCCGTCCTCTTCACCAGATAGGAATGCCGTAGTACATCGAAAAAGTTCAAAGACGTGCAGCACGTTTTGTATTATCGCGAAACAGGGGAGAGAGTGTCACTGAAATGATACACTATTTGGGGTCGACACCATTAAAACAAAAGTGTTTTTCGTTGCGGCGGAATCTTCTCATGAAATTTCAAAAAACTTTCTCCTCAGAATGCGAAAATATTTTGTTGACGCCGACCTACATAGGGAGAAACTATCACCGTAATAAAATAAGGGAAAACAGAGCCTGCACAGAAAGATATACGTGTTTGTTTTTTCCGCGCGCTATACGAGATTGGAATAATAGAGAACTGTGAAGGTGGCTCGATGAACCGTCTACCAGACACTTATATAGATGTAGATGTAGAACTGATGGAAGCTCTAAAACCTTCAAATTATGGGAAAGCTACTGGTTAGATGTTGTTAATATGGAACTGTGGAAATATGGACGGTTATTCATTCATGTAAGACTTCTTCACCTTTTTAATCAGTGTTGGAGAATAAGGAAGTACCAAAAGACTGGGTGGAAGCCAAACTGATATCAGCCTTTGAAAAGGGGGATAAAAATAACTGTAGTAGCTATCGGGATATAAGCCTTCTGGATTCAACCTATAAATCATGCTTGTATACTCAAGTCCTGAATGCAAAAGATAAAAGCATAATAGAAAAGTCAATATGTGAAGAAGCATCAGGTGTAAGAACAGGACAATCAACTACTGACAATGTTCTTACACTGCAACAAGTTATAGAAAAGAGACAGGAGCTCAACAGAGAAACCTATCACGTTTTTATAGTGTTTGAGAAAGTTTTCCACAATGTGAATAGACAAATGCTATGGAATATCATGGCTTAAGGACAATATTCATCTCACCTCATAAATGCTATTAAGAGTCTAGAATTAGTATATTTTCAAATGTAATGTCCAACAAATGGGTCCCAGCTGGAGATGTGAAAGTCAAGGACAGTCTATTATAAGAGGTCAGTGAATATGTCTGCCTTCGCCAGATTATAAATATTAAGGGAGACATAAGGCCAGAAATCTATCGACGCATAAAGCTTGCCTGGTAAGCATTTGGGAAGAATTCAACAGTATTCAGATCAAAAATGCCAGTAAATCTGAAGAAAGCAGTATTTGATCAATGCATTCTTCCTGTGATGACGTATGGCTGCGAGACATGGACACTGAACTCATTCACAAAAGAGAAACTTAGGACAGCACAGAGAGCCATGGAGAGATCAATGCTGGGCTATACAAGAAAGGACAGGAAAAGGGCAGATGACATCCGGTCTGTGACGAAGGTTAATGACATCTTAGAGACAGAAGGTTCCTCGAAATGGCAGTGGGCTGGCCACGTCGCAAGAAGGAAAGACAACAGATCGACGAAGGTAGTGCTGGACTGGAGTCTGAGAGAGCACCAGAGGCCTAGAGGAAGTGCACCAAACAGGTGAGACAAAGACATCAAGAAGATCGCTGGTAACACCTGGCAGAGAACTGCCCAAGACCGTCCCACTTGGAGAAGACTGCTGAAAGCCTACCTGAATCCACGACTCGAAGAGGCCACATCATTTAATGATTGAATTGGCTGATGATGATTTATATATATATATATATATATATATATATATATATAAAAATTGAAAGTATACTAATTCCAGAAATGAGAGGCAAATTTAGAGCAAATGAACGTAATGAAAATGGAAAAATAAGCTGAGTTTCTGGTACCTTCAACAATTTGAAAAGTACTAATAGATTATTTATGAAGAAAAACGTATTCATAAATAATCTATTTGCACTTTTCAAATACGCTGATATGAGGGGAGGGAGACGAAATTATAAGCAAATGGAAAATGTTGACTACAAATGGAGTTCTTTTACGTCGTGACACTAGACTAAATACAGTTCAAAGAATGAAGACGACCTTCAGATGAGAGTCTGTACATTGCAATAGATGCCTCAGATTACCCTATCACTGTGATTAGATAAAACATGGGTGATGGCATTTCAGGATACGCTATCAGTGAGACCTAAAATAGTCTTGAATAATAAGATCTTGGAGCATGAATACATTTTAAATATCTAGTGTGCGATATCACTTGCGAATATAATCATCACGTGAACCAGAAATTAAGTAAATTTTTTCTTTCTGTGGAACCATCGTAAAAAGATTGCAGGATAAAACCAAGGAAGAAACATTGCTGAAGTTTTATAAAACAACAACAGTACTCACCCTTACTTACGGAATTGGAGCCTGGACAACAACAAGACACTAAGAAAGTAGATTAAAGTCTCAAGGTGTGAGATTTCTAAGGGCGGAAGGATTTACAAGGAAATATCGTTAAAGAAACGAAGATGTCAGAAAGTGTAAATCATATGGGTGTAGAAGGGTCCCCGGTAAAGACTCTAAATTGTAAATGCACCAGAAGAAGAAAAGAAGAAAGATCATGCAACAAATGTGTACTGTAACCGGAAGTCTGGGTAATACGTGAGGAAGAAAAAGAATAAGATGTTTACTGATCTTCAAGCCTTAGAACAAGGTACAATCACTGGTCAGAGTTATTGTGGGACCGTACTCCTTGCCCGTGAGCGTCTTTCCGGGGGTGCATTCCTCCATGACTTCGTGTTTGGATGACAATGTGCAACTGCTACGAACTGCTCACGAGGAGGAGGAGGAGGAGAAGCTCTTGCAACAGAGAGCATATTAGACAAGTGGACTGGCCTGCCCGTTACCCTCAGTTTATATCCCATATCCCATACAGCACGTGAAGGACACTTTGCAGAGACGTATTACAGCGAGTTCACATGCACCAACCGTCAACCAGCAATTGTCAATCGCGCTATTTGAGGCATGGGTCGCCCTACCAGAAATACTCCTTACCAATCTCGTAGCCACCGTGGGAAAGCGTTGCGAAGCAAGCACACCTGTTATAATCACCTACCCTATTGAGAAAGTACGTCCCGAATGTTTTTATGTCCAGGGGACCATCATAGTAGATCGTCGTTTCATCTTTTTAATTATTGTCGTTAAACGAAAGTGTCATTTCTGTTTGTGTCAATGAGTATTTGAGTCAGCTACTGATCGATAATTACCAAGATCAGGAAAATGACATGGAAGGACTACGCCCATTTTACTATCATCATTTATCCTTTTGACAATGCACATTTATTTTTCAAAGTAATAACAGTTATCCTTTAAGAAAAAGAATTAGGAGAAATGGAAGTTAATTTTCCTTGTTAAATTTACACTCTGAATAACAGGGTTACCGAACTACAATTAGATCCCTTTACCGGCCTTAAACAAGATGCAATAAGATAAGACAATGGGTTTAAAAAGTTTAAATTTAAAGAAAAAGTTAAATAAAGTAGCGAGTGATTGAATCTGAGCTTTCATAAATTTTTGCAAGCGAGCTTAACACAAAGATATTACGCCCGCTCCTGTAAGATAAATATTCTCTAGTTAGCAAGTCATAACTGGTCGCCTTTACTGTTTACTCAGTTGGCTTACACCAAATAATTTAAAATAGAATTCAGAAGAAAGTTACAGTATGTATTAAAGAGAACAATAACATTTAAGGGAAATTCCATGTATGAAGCCAATTAGTCATATAAAGGCCCCTTGACCGATAGCAAAATTTCGTTTGCAGTGTAAGTCAGGTAACATAAGGCACTCAACTCAACTTCACGACACGTGACTGCAAAAAAATAGCAAGTTGCTCTAGGATATGCTCTAAGGCCGTCCACAAAGCCATAAGCAAGCCAGGCCCACATGGCAGAAAGCTGCCGACTCGGAACGCTCTCCCGGAAAATTAGCTGGTACTCTCAATAAACATCGAACACAAATCTCTCACAGAATTACACTACATCTGAAAGTTGTTGTTTAACCAAGATTGCACTTATAGAACCTTTCCAATAACGTCATACGTCCGAGGAAATAAGCGTCGGTAAAAATGTAAGTTGTAAAAGAGAACTACCCAAAGCGAGCTGTAAATTCTTCCAGGAAGGTACTCGCTAAGGTCTTACCAGTAGCCAGAGCTCAAAATACAGAAAACTTAAAGGCCTGGATCATCAGAAAGCAGACCAGCTTCTAAAAAACAATTAAAACAAGTATTAAAATCCAGAAACAGTTTGTTCTCTTACATAAAACAATTGAAAAACAAATTTTTTAAATTAGGTAATTAATAGACCCCTGATATAGTTATGCGTGAAAGCTGTGCACATTACATAGTATCACAAATCGCCAGGACAACCAGATATGACGCAAACCACCAAATTCCACATACCTGAAAGAAACAGCCGTAAGTTTGAGCAAGCGTGTCCGCCCATGGCATAAACCTACAGCCTAAAGCCGGGCCGAATGTGGTAAACCCATGTTACATGAACATGTCATAGGAAGAATAATTAACCATGGCATATTTTAGAGAGAACCCTGGCCAGCAGACAAATACAAGTCACTTCAAAAAATCCACAGATCAGGCAGGACAATAGATCTGTACTAGAATCACACGGAGTCAAATAACAAAGGCGTGCATGACGACTTGTTCTTTTCCGCGAACACAGGCCCTACAGACCATGCGCTGCATCAACGATCTGCTTCCATCTTCTACCTCTCGCTGTCTCCCTCCACCCTGCGTGGATTCCTGATGCTGCGATGTCCTTCTCTGTGTCGTCTTTCCACCGTGTGCGATGTCGACCCAATGGTCTTGTTGCTTGAGGAGTGCCCCCAAATGCCTTCTTAGGAACTCTGTTTGATTTCATTCTAACCATCTGCCCAGCCCTTTGCAGTCTCCTGCTTTTTAATTTCTGGGCGCAAGTGGGCTGTTTCATTAACTGATAAAATTCAGTGTTCTTTCGAACTCTCCATGTGCCATTCACTAACACAGGGCCGCAAGTTTTTCTCACCACCTTTCTTTCTTTCGAAAACATTCAGTTTTTCTCTTTCTTTCTTGTTAAGCGCCCAGCTTTCCGAACCATAGAGTACTACTGGCCAAATGACGGTGCTATATATCTTCATCTTAGTGGGGACTGACAATGCTCTACTTTTGAGTGGGCTGCTTAGAGAGTACAGACATCTTGATCCTGAGGCGCTTCTCTCTTTTATGTCCAGCGTTATGATATTTTTACTGCTGAAGCGCGATCAAGGGTATTTAAGCCGACGAACTTTTCTGATTCTAGAATGGTGGTCAGTTTCACAGTGTGGATCTGGTTTTATGACTCTCGACTTATTTCCACATATTCTGTTTTTTTTTTTTTTAATCAATAGTCTCATTTTGCTGGAACTGTGCCTGAGAGATCAGTACAAGTCCTTCAGTTCTTCTTCTGATTCAGTGAGTAAGACTATATCATCTGCATGTGCCAGGAGTTTTACTTCACTGTGTTCGAATTGGAGACCATTATATGGTTGTAAATAACACTCTCAAACCACTTTCTCTAATGCAAGGTTGAAGAGATACATGAAAGAGCATCTCTCTGTTGTAAACCTGTTTGATTGAGAAGTTGGGCGATATGGATGCCCTGAATTTCACTATTGCCTGTGAGCCATCAACGCACAGCTGTATCATACTAAAAATTTTACTTAATGAATATAAACGAAAGCATCAGCCCGAATAGCTTGCGGGGCGGGAGTTCGGTGCATAGAGCTGAACAAACAGATACGCACAGCACAGGCGAACCGAACCTTTGGCCTTCTACCCAGTCCTGGCGAAGAAGAATGAACGACGACCTGGAAAAGACGTCGTAACGATCCGCACCGCGCGTCTGCTGCTCAAGCACTGCCGCTGGCCCCAGCTCCACACTGCATGAAGACTGCACATAAACTGCCTGCACTGCGCTGTTTGAAGGCCTCTCCAATGCTGCTCTAGAAGCCGCTTTTGAAGCCTAGCCAGAGCAGCGATAAATGCAGAAGGGAGTAATACATGCCGCCTGCTGAGACATCAGCTAGAAACTATCAAGAGTGAGAAGGTGAAATGATGAGTCACAGCGCAGATATTCTTTGTACTACACAACAGCATTCTTTCTATATAGGTCACACGAATGTTGTGCTGGCGTAAGCTGTCGCCAGCACATCCGTCGGCAAAGATGTAGTAATAAGAACGATAGTAGACGCTGGATCAAGCATACCTGTCAGGAGAGAGGCCAAAGACAGCCTCGCAAGCAACAAGCCGCCAACGTCCTCTCGACTGCAAGTATTTAGGCCGCCGCCGCTGACCAGGGGGTCCCAGTTTCAGTCACCAGCTCACTTGCTCTGTCTCAAACACTATCGCAGTCGCTCAGCCACTAGCTCAGTCACTGTGGCACCAACTCGCAATCCAGTTTGGCGTCTGTCATTCATCGCACCTGGGACTCGTACTTCACCAGCAGTGAGGCTAACGTGAAATATTACGGATGAGCTTGTACCACAGCACATAGACTCTCTTACAGATAAGTAGCTTCCTGTTCATGTAATTAAAGGACTCTATAGGGAGAGGATACCAGCCCACAAACAACATCCTCTTCCTTGATTACTATGGTACAAGACTCTACAGTGGCGACGAGGACACGACAAATGTTATTGCCGTTCTTGAGTTTTGCACACCCGTGTGTTTTCCACAATGTACTCCATTATAATTTCCTAGTGTTAATTTAGTGACAATTCTTCTCGTACACTATGCTTGATACAACAACAAAGAAGCCATTACCGTTGAAAATTACAACAGAATATTATACCCTTTCTGACACTCTGTTGCTCTACAGCATTGTTGCCACTGTGTCAGAGGCTCAGTCACTTGCGGAAAAATACAGCCGAAATTGTTCCGTTTCTGCTGCCTCGTGTTATGTCTACAGATGGTTCAAATGGCTCTGAGCACTATGGGACTTAACATCAATGGTCATCAGTCCCCTAGAACTTAGAACTACTTAAACCTAACTAACCTAAGGACAGCACACAACTCCCAGTCATCACGAGGCAGAGAAAATCCTTGACCCAGCCGGGAATCGAACCCGGGAACCCGGGCTTGGGAAGCGAGAACGCTACCGCACGACCACGAGCTGCGGACTATGTCTACAGATGCAGCGCTCACTTAATGCAAAGCTTAAACACTTACTCGCAGATTACAAGCGCTGCGTTTGGTGATCCATCCTACTTGGGTCTCAGAATCCCTTTCATTCGACGTGAGTTGTTAGCTGCGAATACAGCGTATATGTGGTCCAGCTAAATGTGTACCAGATCGGCGCGGAAATGCAGAGTGCCTGCAAAGATATACAGAGACTTAACGACAGCTGCACAGATGGCGCAGTAACGTTGCAGCACGTTTGCAAAGCGGATTAGCTAGTGGTTTACGAGACGCACAACACTATGTGGGCACTACCACACGAGAAGATTAGAGGCTGTGGTGGGCTCTTGCTTACTGGCTCGCCTCGTCCGTTGTTAATTACGTACATTTTCCCAAACATTTTTCCATGCTTGTGTCATAATACCTGGTCTACCTTTCCTGATGGAAAAAGTAATAGAATATTTGTAGCCGTGTTTCTCGAGGAGATAAGCATTAAAATACGTTCTAAGATCACGCGCTATTTTCTTGCCCTCCTCTGGACTGTCTCTTTTGATCGAGTCCATTCTTCTAACAGAAGTGTCCCCCACATTTTCTACGCAGTACCTTCATTTCTGCAGGAGATTCCCCGCCCCAAAAAAATCGTTATAAAAATTGTCATGATTTCACATCATCAAAATCGCTCTGCGTTGTGTATCCCAGTGAGAAATGTTGCGTCACTTTTTTGCAGTACTTATAATAACTAAACGAATAAACGACCTACAGACTATATAACAATTGAATTGTGATGTACGTTAAACAAGTAGTCAAGCTCCTGCAGTTCCGCCTTTCAGTTATCTTGGTGTTCGTGTAAGCAAGCATATCTCTGACATGTATATCTTCGAAGCGACAGTGTAAACTAAAGTATACTGCAGACCACATGCAGCTAATAGCAGTGCCCAAATTCCTTTCGACTCTACTGACTGTGTAAGTAATCTTTCTTTTTACAAATTCATTTCTTAACATTAACACCAGGTTTATCACCAACAAAAGACGAAACATAACATGTCTTGCACTTGGTCTGGTTCTGTGAAAAGACGTCTGCGCTCTTCACCGCATCTAGTGGGTAACTATACAGCTCTCCACCTCACGACGCCTATCTGAACTATCGAAACGCATAATGGGAAAATAAATGAGTGAATAATACGATAAACTGTTTCATTTAAATTTAATAACAGTCGCAGCCCTCATGACGCCTTCATTTATAAAGGAAATATTCCCTTACACATTTATTTCACTACACTGGTTTTGCCCTAGTCACAAACAAGTGGATCACATATTGAAACACTGGAACACGCAATAATGTTGTTCGTAGATAGGCACAGGTGCCAAAGGCTGGAACGTTTTATTTTATTTTTGGCTTGAACATAGATGCTCTAAATTCTGACCATTGCTTTTTCGCAATGTAATTTAACGGTTTTGCAAAATTTCATTCTGATGAAGACACCTTTAGCAGGTGTCGAAACCTAGGTCAATGTACCAAACAGTTATTTGCAACTGGTTATTTAAAACTTCATTCTGATGAAGACACCTTTAGTAGGTGGCGATACCTAGGTCAATGTACCAAACAACCGGTTGGCTGTATAATCCTATGTTGAAACTAGTATACGGTTGCTGAGTAACAGTCATCTTTAAAAGGGTAACAAATGGTTCAAATGGCTCTGAAGACTGTGGGACTTAAGATCTAAGGACATCGGTCCCCTAGAACGTAGAACTACTTAAACCTAACTAACATAAGGACGTCACACACAGCCATGCCCGAGGCAGGATTCAAACCTGCGACCGTAGCGGTCGCGCGGTTTCAGACTGAAGCGCCTAGAACCCCTCGGTCACACCGGCCGGCAAAAGGGTAACGTGTAATAACATTTGTTGTACAGGAATCGAATATCCCGTACCTATAAAAATAGCGTAACACACTCTTTTAAACAATTGTACCTTAAAATTCTTAAGCAGTAGGGAGCATACCATAGACTCAGTTGTGTTGTGTTTACGGGCCAGACTATCGGTAGCACAGCTTACAGAAAGGCCTTGATTGATTGAGGGCGGGTTGGGAGGGGGGGGGGGCGTTATAGGACTAAAGGGCGAAGTCATCAGTCCCGCTAGAAGGGGTACAGTACAAACAATAGCTGCACTGATCCGATGTAATCAGGGGTATCCCATCGGAGAGTTCACATTTACAGCATTCCTGATCGTGGCATCACCTTTGGACACTCACGTGATTCAATTCTAGTGGATTATCAAACAAAGCAGGTTGTACAAAATTGATCAAGTAACCTCGCAATTTGCTCCGGGACAGCCAGAAAAATCGCTTCCGTGGTGTGCAGAGAGAAGAAAGAGGCATTATAAAACTATTTATCCGATCTAGGTTGAACCTAACTGACTCTCAACACACTGTCCCCAAATTGAACGTGAACAATTAATTCACAATCTGCGCGAGAATAGAAAGCAGCACATGTACATGTAACACGTCAGCCTCAGTTGCAAATAGAAAAAAATGGTTCAAATGGCTCTGAGCACTATGGGACTCAACATCTTAGGTCATAAGTCCCCTAGAACTTAGAACTACTTAAACCTAACTAACCTAAGGACATCACACACACCCATGCCCGAGGCAGAATTCGAACCTGCGACCGTAGCACTCCCGCGGTCCCGGACTGCAGCGCCAGAACCACACGGCCAACGCGGCCGGCTGCAAATAGAAACCAAGCTTAAATGCCTAAATGCAAATTTGACCTAATGTCAGACAAAAAGTTTTAATGCAATTAAGGACCGTGGCGTTGCACCACGAGTCTTACTGATACTGATGGTTAACTTCTGTTCTTTCATTAATCAGTGTTAGACAAAGTCGGTTCAACACACCTGTACACTAACTTAATTTTAAGTACAATATATTTATGCACTGCTGCCTTTCTTTCTCACAAGCATTATGTTTTGCTAAGAATATGTAGCATTCGCCCGTGTTCACTACCTGCGGCCTTCGCTAATCGACGGACCACGCCGACTACCCGTAAGACCCTCGCTCTACCAGCACTGATAGTTCGAGAGAGATCCCACAGTTGAACAGCTACCGTTTGCTGAGTGATTTCTAACAACCCCTCTGCTCTGCGATTGTGTGACGTACACTGATCATATGCTTTGAAATTACTGGTGGGACTGTGAAAGATAAATAAGACGGGTTCCAACCACTACTACGATGTTCGATCAAAACGTTATGCTTCCTGTACTTTAAAAATTTAATAATTAACGTATGACACAGGAATTAGTACAGATCATATCCTGAATTGTGCTCTCCACAACGCTACCGTTTAACGTAGTCACCACGCATTTTTACACATTTGCACCATCGTTCAACACCGGCATTAAAACCAGTTTGGCAGTATGCAGGGTTTTGTTTCGCGATCCATAATTTTAAAGCTGTTTTTCCATCCATCAGTAAAGTATATGGCGATGCTGTAATGAACATCAGCAATGTGCAGCGTTGCGTAATAAAGTCGGGTAACAGACAAAGGAATATTGTTTGATGAAGCGATTCTTTGAGATAGACACATTAGAAATCTGTAATACCATACTTGAGAAACTTAAGGAGGCAATAACGCCCTCCCCCAAACGTCATTTTTCACAACCTAAGAGGCCGCAAGAATGGACTGGTCAGAGGTGGATCATGCACCCTACGGCCCAGGTTTGGCCGTGTCTGACTTCTGCCTGTTTCGACCTATGAAAGGCTACCTACGTAGTTACAGATTTAGTGACTTGTATGAGATTAATACAGCTTTAAAATCATGAGTAAGGAACCAAAAACCTCAGTTTTTCCTAACTGGTTTTGATGCGCGCGTTCGTTGATGGCGCAAGTGTGTACAAATGAATGAATCATAAGAAGGTAGGAAGAATGGGTTTAACGTCCCGTCGACACCGAGATCATTAGGGACAGATCACAAGCTTGGATTGTGTCGAGAATGGGGAAGGAAATTGGCCGTGCCCTTACAGAGGAACCATCAAAACATTTTCCTGGAGAGATTTAGGGGAATCACGGGAAACATAAATATGGACGGCCTGGCGCGGGTTTGAACCATCGTCCTCTGGAACGCGAGCCCAGTGTGTTAATCACTGCGCCACCTCGCTCGGTGTGCAGGTGAATAGTGACTATACAGATCTACACTGTTTCGTGGAGGGCTGTTCATTCAGCGGCCCACAACGACTTCAGATACCTCACTCAAGATTTTCTTATTCTTCTCTCGCTCGCTACACGCAAACTGCTAGTCCTATGGGAAAAAGATGAACAGGACCTTTTTTGTAGGAAGTTTAATGTAGTTAAATTTTTTACTGGGATACGTTTTCACTAGAGGGCACGGTCCTCGAATTATTCATGAAAAAGTACGAAAATGACTTACTAATGCGTATTTCTTGATTAACTCGAAAACCGTGGCCTCCAACGAAAACGTATCCCAGTAAAAAAATTGAACTACATTTAACTTCCTACAGGAAGGTCCTGTTCATTTTTTCATTATGACGGATAGTTTCCATGCAGCGAGAGTACAAAAATCTCGCACTTGGTTTCTGAAGACGTGATAGCTTGAATAAAACCTATCGGTAGGGGCAGCTGAATCGGACTGTATATTAATTATTAATTTTTTTGTGACACAGGAGACGTTAGTTTTCTATCCAACCTCGTGTGTTGATGAAGACGAATGGGGAAACGCACAGAAGTATACGTAACACGGGTTATTTCGCGAACTCAATTGACATATTTCGTCTTAACTCAATTGGTTCTTGGCCGTGGTTGTGTAATGAAACATGACGGCGTGTTAACAGCCAACACATTTCACCAGCTCTGAATTGATAACTATATTTTGCATGGATTATATTTACGAACATGTACTGAAGGTGCAGACACATTGTCATTCAGTATTTGACATTCAAAATTACATTAAACACAGTGGCTTTAAACTATGTGGGATAATTTCTTAAAGACGTGCGCTTTGCGACCATAGGTATTGCTTACATTGCAACATTACTAACTTGACCTTGCATGTACCATCGCAGCAGACCCGTATACAATGAACACAACTCAAACCTCACCTCAAAATTCAAAACGTTTTCCAAGGACTATCTGGCTTCAGGTATCTCCAGAATGTGTCCTCAATGAAATTCAATGAATTGTGCCTCTCGCGGTAACTCGCATTTCTGCAATGTTCGCTACCCACACCCAGTGACAGAAATAACTGTGCAATATTTCAAACGGGCCAATACAATTGTAGTGAGCTTAGCACTCCCATAAAGGTGGTCATGTCTCATGTCCCATAGTGTATTTGTACATTAAAGGAAAAGTAACTGATATAAACATAGAGTGATGATAGTGAAGATACAATGCCCATATCACGAGACAACACATGGTTTCAAATTGACAGGCGCAATAAAAATTGTATTGAAGTCATGCATATCATATACCATTATTTTTAATTTATATTTATAATGTTGTAAGGTCCCACTTGTTGAAACATATTAAGATGTCTTTGAGAAATATTGAAGTTCCGTTGTCTGATATGTTATGTCTATGCTGTCTAAATATCTTTATTATTGGTGAAATAAGGAAGGATGAATAACGCAAATATTGACAAAAGTTCATATATATATATATATATATATATATATATATATATATATATATATATATATACACTCCTGGAAATTAAAATAAGAACACCGTGAATTCATTGTCCCAGGAAGGGGAAACTTTATTGACACATTCCTGGGGTCAGATACATCACATGATCACACTGACAGAACCACAGGCACATAGACACAGGCAACAGAGCATGCACAATGTCGGCACTAGTACAGTGTATATCCACCTTTCGCAGCAATGCAGGCTGCTATTCGCCCATGGAGACGATCGTAGAGATGCTGGATGTAGTCCTGTGGAACGGCTTGCCATGCCGTTTCCACCTGGCGCCTCAGTTGGACCAGCGTTCGTGCTGGACGTGCAGACCGCGTGAGACGACGCTTCATCCAGTCCCAAACATGCTCAATGGGGGACAGATCCGGAGATCTTGCTGGCCAGGGTAGTTGACCTACACCTTCTAGAACACGTTGGGTGGCACGGGATACATGCGGACGTGCATTGTCCTGTTGAAACAGCAAGTTCCCTTGCCGGTCTAGGAATGGTAGAACGATGGGTTCGATGACGCTTTGGATGTACCGTGCACTATTCAGTGTCCCCTCGACGATCACCAGTGGTGTACGGCCAGTGTAGGAGATCGCTCCCCACACCATGATGCCGGGTGTTGGCCCTGTGTGCCTCGGTCGTATGCAGTCCTGATTGTGGCGCTCACCTGCACGGCGCCAAACACGCATACGACCATCATTGGCACCAAGGCAGAAGCGACTCTCATCGCTGAAGACGACACGTCTCCATTCGTCCCTCCATTCACGCCTGTCGCGACACCACTGGAGGCGGGCTGCACGATGTTGCGGCGTGAGCGGAAGACGGCCTAACGGTGTGCGGGACCGTAGCCCAGCTTCATGGAGACGGTTGCGAATGGTCCTCGCCGATACCCCAGGAGCAACAGTGTCCCTAATTTGCTGGGAAGTGGCGGTGCGGTCCCCTACGGCACTGCGTAGGATCCTACGGTCTTGGCGTGCATCCGTGCGTCGCTGCGGTCCGGTCCCAGGTCGACGGGCACGTGCACCTTCCGCCGACCACTGGCGACAACATCGATGTACTGTGGAGACCTCACGCCCCACGTGTTGAGCAATTCGGCGGTACGTCCACCCGGCCTCCCGCATGCCCACTATACGCCCTCGCTCAAAGTCCGTCAACTGCACATACGGTTCACGTCCACGCTGTCGCGGCATGCTACCAGTGTTAAAGACTGCGATGGAGCTCCGTATGCCACGGCAAACTGGCTGTTACTGACGGCGGCGGTGCACAAATGCTGCGCAGCTAGCGCCATTCGACGGCCAACACCGCGGTTCCTGGTGTGTCCGCTGTGCCGTGCGTGTGATCATTGCTTGTACAGCCCTCTCGCAGTGTCCGGAGCAAGTATGGTGGGTCTGACACACCAATGTCAATGTGTTCTTTTTTCCATTTCCAGGAGTGTGTATATATATATATATATATATATATATATATATATATATATATATATATATGAGTGTGTGTGTGTGTGTGTGTGTGTGTGTGTGTGAGTGTGTGGTGATTCGCTTAATTGCGTTTAAATGTCATATAATTTCGAGTTGGTGTGGATTTTGGATTAAATTGTAAAACATGAGCTTTCTTTACCATTCTGTTTTCTGACTGTTTGATGAAGCCCGCCATCAGTTTCGCTCTGGTGCTAAACTTCTCCATTTATTTGCTGGATATTCCTCTATAGTTTTTACCCTCTACAGCTCCCTCTAGTGCCATGAAAGTTATTCCCTGGTCTCTTGACAGATATCTACATCTATGTGGTTACTATGCTATTCATAATAAAGTGCCTGGCAGAGAATTCAATGAGCCACCTTCAAGCTGGTTTCTACCGTTCCACTCCCGAACGGCGCGCGGGAAAATCGAGCACTTATATTTTCCTGTGCGAGCCCTGATTTCTCTTATTTTATCGTCATGATCATTTCCCCCTATGTAGGTGGGTGCCAACAGAAGTTTTTCGCAATCAGAGGAGAAAACTGGTGATTTAAATTTCATGATAAGATTCTGTGGGCACGAAAAACGATTTGTTTTAATGATTACCACTCCAAATCACGAATCATGTCTGTGGCCTTATCTCCCCTATTTCGCGATAATACAAAACGAGCTGCCCTTCTTTGAACTTTTTTAATGTCCTCCGTCAGTCCCACCTGATGCAGATTCCACACCACACAGCCAGAATAGACCGGACAATCGTGGTGTAAGCAGCCTCTTTAGTAGACCTGTTGCACCTTCTAAGAGTTCTGCAATGAATCGCAGTCTTTGGTTTGCTCTGCCCACATTATCTATGTGATCGTGCCAATTTAGATTATTTGTAATTGTAATAGCTTAGCTGAATTTAGAGCCTACAGATTTGTGTGACTTACAGCGTAATCGAAATTTAGCGGATTTCTTCTAGCACTCACGTGAATTTCTTCACAGTTTGCTTTATTCAGGGTCAATTGCTACTTTTCGCTCCGTACATACATCGTATCTAATCATTTTGTAATTCGTTTTGGTCATGTGATAACTTTACAAGACTGTAAATGACACCATCACCTGCAAACAACCTAAGAGGGCTACTCAGATTGTCTCCTGTGTTGTTAATATAGGTGCCCTATGTCCTAACATACTGTCCCTTTTTCTGGTCAGTGTTTTCCATATGTTCCTTTACTCACCGATTTTGCAGAGAGCATCTTCATTACGTATCTTAACAGTTTATCTAATTTTCAACGTTCTTCTGTAGCACCACACCTCAGATGCCTCTATTTTATTCTGTACCAGTTTTCCCACGGTCTGTATCTCACTGACACTTGATGCTGTGCTCCAAACATACAATTCGTCGTCAGATTAAGACTTACGTTTGATACTAGCAGACTTCTTTTGCTCGGGAGCGCCTATTTTACCAGTGGTAATCTGCTTTCCACGTCCTTATTAATCCTACCGTCATGGATTATTTTGATGCCTAGTTAGCAGAATTCCTTAACTTCATCTACTTCGTGATCATCAATCCTGATATTAATTTAATCAGTGTTCTTATTTCTGCTACTTCCCATCCGTTACTTTCGTCTTTCCTCGACTTAATCTCAGTCCATATTCTCTACCAATTAGACTTCATTCCATTCAGCAGATTCCGATAGAAAGTTATCTATCCTCATGCTTTATTTCAATTTTAAGTCTCCCAAAGCTTTCTAAATTCTCATTCTAATATTAAATCTCCCCTCTCTTCCCCAATGACTATTTTTTTTCTTCTGTCATGTCATCAGATGAGTCCTCCCTCTCGCAGAGGCCTTCAGTGTAATCTTTCCACCTACTTGCCCTCTCCTCTGCATTTAACAGTGAAATTCTCGTTGCGCTCTTAATGGTACCACCCTTATCTTTTGTATCACCAATGTTGTGTTGAATTTTATATATGCTGAATCAGTCCTTCCAACAATGATGTTTCAATTTTCATTTCTTCACATTTTTCGTGTAACGATTTCACCTTAGCTTCCATCCACTTCCCATTTATTTCATTCACAAGTAACTTACGTTTCTGTGTCCCTGAATTTCCCTGAACGTTTTTATACTTCCTTCTTTTCTCGCTGAAGTACTTCTTCTGTTACCCATCATTTCTTCGCAGTTAACTTCATGATAATTATGTTTTTCTTTCCAACTTCCGTGACTGCCCTTTTTAGAGATGTCTACTCTTCATAAGCTAGACTGTCTACTGTGCTGTTATCGCATTATCTATAGTCTCAGAGAACTACAAGCGTACATCTTAATTCCTCAGTACTTCTGTACCCCAGCTCTTTGCACACTGATTCTTCCTGACTAGTTTCTTAATCTTCAGCCTACTGTTGATCGTTAGCAATTTACGATATGAGTTTATATCTGGTCCTAGGCACAACTTACGTTCCAGTATCTGTTTTCGGAACCTCTGCCTGACCATGATATAGTGTAACTGAAATCTCCAGGTCTGTCCAAAGTACTCCTCCTTCTATTGTGATTCTTGAAAAGTGTATTCACTGTTACCATCTGAAATTTCTCGATGTACTCAATTAGTCTTCCTTCTCTCTCATTCCTACTACCAAGCGCATATTCACCAATAACCCTTTCTTCTTCTTCTTCCTCTATATGTTCATTGCATCCTCCATTACTGTTAGATTTTCTCTTCCATTTACATACTGAATAATCCGTTCCATATCCTCATGTACTTTCTCTGCCTATTTATCTTATGCTAGCAACGTGGCATGTGTACCTGAATAATTGTTGTCTGATGACTTTCAGTCGATTCTGATGAGAGCCACACTATCACTGAACTGTTCACACTAAGTCACTTTCTGTTCTACCTTCCACTTCATAACAAATCCTACCACCACGATACCATTTTCTGCTACTATCGCTAGTAACCTATGCTCGTCTGACCAGAAATCCTTGTCTTCTTTCCATTTAACTTTACTGATGCCCACTATATCTAGACTGGATATCACCATTTCCATTTTCTGACTTTCTACCTTCCCTACTACATTCAAATATCTGACATTCTGCGCTCCGACGTGTAGAACGTTTATCTTTCGTCGGTTACTAAATCTTTTTCTCATCGTCACTTCCCCCTTGGCAGTCCCTCCCTGGAAATCCGAATGAGAGACCAACATGGAAACTTTAGCCAATGGAGAGATCATCAGGACCATTTTTCCAGTTAGAGATCGCATGTCCCTTAGATGCAGTATGTTCCTTTAATACAATGGTTTCTATTGCCTTTTGCATACTCATGCTGTTGATCAAACCTTGATTGTTCACCCTTTAAGGGAAAGAGGCTTTTACGTGTTTATTTATATCAGAGTAAAGTCTGCACCTTGCTAAACATTTGCTGTACAATGTGAAGTTGTCAAGACGTCAAAAAAATAAAACTTCATTTCAGATGTAGAGTTTTTATCTCACACTTTTTCATTTCAACTATCTGTGCAGAAGAATTTGTATTCAGGGTAGCCACAGCCTGGATATACCTTTCTGAAGACAAAATCGCATCAGCCTTAAGTACTTTGTTTATAAGCACGACTGATTTCAAACCATATTAGCTACACCATCAGGTGCAATAAAATCAAGTTTGGTCATCCATTCTCTTTTCTGATCAGAACATGATTTTATTTCGTTGCACCTGATGCAGGTAAAATGCTGCAGAATCAATCATGCTTGTAAATAAAGCATTTTCTCCTGAAGTGGCTTTACCTTCAGAAAGAAAATCAGCTAGCTATGCTTGATACCTTATAAATTGAAATGTTTTATTAATTTCCCATAGCACAATTTCTGATTTGCCACATAGTTATGGACGCAAAATTCAAAAACATACCACTTCAAAAAAAGTCCCATACTTGCCTTAACATAATGCCAAAGCGGAAAATCCTTCCACATAAAATTCTAGTTTACCTCGACAGGCGACCGCTGGTAAACGACCTGTGAGCCACAAAACTACGGAATGAAAGGATGTAAAGCCTGTATGAGAGGTTTGCCGCGAAGGATGTTAAAATACGTTGGCCAGAGAGAGGAACTCTCTAGGGGCTCGAGCACTGCTTGAGCCTTCAGCTCACAAAAGCCTGCGCATGTTAAGCCGCCGGAGCACTGACCTCTCTTCCGCGAGTAGTCTGCCGGGAGCCTAGCAGACACAGACAGAGTGGGTGGCCAGACAGAATGGGGGGACGGTGCCCTACGCAAAGCGGCCGCCTGGCCCCTAGGCTTCCCTGCGCAGCACAGCCCCCTCGCCCCTCTCCGCCCTAACCCCGGCGCGTTAGGCTTCCCTGCGCAACACGCAGACCAGCCCCTAACGGTGGTGCGCTCGGCTTCCCTGCGCGGCACCCAGCCAGTGTTTATCTCACGCTTGCGAGGCCAGTGCACAGCCGGCTGCGGGCTTAGCGCACGCTATTTATTACCCGGCGGCCACGCCTCTGATTTAGAGCGCAGCAGCAGCAGACCCCAGACCCCCGGTGGGCAGAAGTATATTTGCGGGTGGCACAAGCGTTAAACTTGATCGCGCGCTCCTCGCTGTGTCGCTAGCCGCAGTGCGAGAACAACCCCACTGTGCAACTAATGTTGCGGGCCCCGAGGCAGTGCGGTGTTTTGCTGACTGTGTAGCTCGATAACGCAATGCTGGTAGCGCAACTAAGGGATACTGGAGTGAGATAGCACAGTATTCCTCAAGCCATTTCATTGGTCTCACATTTTACGCATTTTTGCGTTACTTGCAAAGCTGCTTTTCTGATTCTCAATTACCTTTTCAGCTGACCATAGAGCAGACTCGTCGAAGAACGACTCTACTTTCATACCAGTGGTGGGAGGAAGACGTCATATTCGGTCAGAAAAACGACAGCACGAGGGAGTTCTATCGTAACACACACTTTACATTCTTCTCTCAGGCTTCATCGTTTGCTAAACGCGGTCTGGAGAAGGAACGTGCCACCTTATTAGTTTATTTTTGGTACACCTCTTTCCAGACCCTTAGTTCAAGTTCGTTGGTCATGAGTGAGTGGAGATTAGTGAATCTTGAATTGGTATGTTTAAACGCGCAAGTAGAAGAGCTTCTACATATACATCCATACGCCGCAAGCCACGTGACGCTGTTTAGTGGAGGATACTTCTGGTACCACTAACTAATCCCCTCCTCCCCGTTCCAGTTGCCAATGGTGCTTGGTAAGAATCATTTATCGCTAAGCCCCTGTATTAGCTCCATTTCTCAAATTCTGTATTGCATATGTAGCATAGGTCAATTGCCAATCTAATTTTTTCGCATGGTCGGCCCGAATGGGATCTCTTCCCCCCTCCCCCACCCCACCTGGGAAAAGATTCAAAATCCTATATTCTGTTCGTCATATCAAATTTTGTTGGTAGAGAGTGATTTGATGGCCATTGCTTTTTGCAAGCATAGGCCGTCGGTATGTGTTCACGTATTCCATGCCCTGAGCACTATAAGTCTATTGTTTCTTAAATTCTGGCTAGCAGTAACTATTGTGGTGAGTCTCACTAGTAGGATAAACTGTTACTTGTTTTTTTAACTATACGAGTGCATGTGTCAATATGTAACTTTACCTTCTAGTGCTAAAAAGTGATGTCTGTAACCCAAGGAATTATCCACCGCCAAAAGACATGTGTACCCAAGCGACTCGATCACATTCATCCAATTATGATTACGTCCATGTGGTTTTACTATGAATATAATGTAATAAAAATATTTCAGATAAGTTGATGCCGCCAGTATTTTCACTTTATATGAATAAATGTTCACCAGTAAAAAAAAAATCGTGTTGGTTGCATAAATTATTTTGCTTTCACTCACGCCCATTCCAGCTTTCTATATTTAACCCCGAGAGATCAATGACATGCAATGCTAAAACATATTTAAAGAAACTAGTGAGTGGAAATGGATATGTGCAGTACAGAAAAATTTAGCGTCACTTACTATATGTTACTTTCCTTGGCAGGCTCGTTTAAATTCGAGTAGTCTGCCTTGGCAAATCCTAGTTCAGTTCAATCAATGTGTCATTTTGGTTGTGCTGTCAATGCTAATCAGTGAATGTCATGTACCTGGAATTACGACTTCGCAAAAATATGTCCACGAAAATTAAATCCTTTCGTTTACAATCTTTGCTCAGTTCAGTTTTATTCACCACAGTAGGCTTCTGTCACGTGGCACCTCAGCATTCTGTTTTTAACGGTAACAGTAGATATTTAACGCTTATTACACGCGCTGTTCAAAATGATGATATAAGATGCGCAACCGTACAGGGGTGACTGCAGGTTTTCACGACAGTAGGAGCAAAATATTTTCTCCATTCATTTGATTTACAAATTATGAGGATATTGCTATCTGCTTATCATTTTCTCACATCAGTCTTTGCAGTGCCTTATTTGTACCCTGTTAGAGCCGTAAACACAAGCAATAACACTATAATTATTATAAAGCCTGTTTTTACATTGTCAGATTTTACGTTTTTTCGCCATTTACGCCATTCCACCTGCTGTAAGTCGTATTCATTAAATTAATTGTTTTTCTGTCATTAAAAATATCGTATGGATAACATTCCCCACATTTTGCGCTTTCGCTTACGTCACATTATTTTGATCATGCAACTAATATTTTCAGAGAAGACTTCCTTGGATTTACGTTACAAGCAATAATGCACACGTTATTGTTTCGTACCTCCAAAATCTTTTATTTTGTCACCCAAAATAAAACATCATACGATATTATTAATGGGGTAATCAAATAATTTCTTAGTACAACGGATATCATTTTCTATTCTAAGAGAAATATATGTGGCATTTTAGGGGCCTTTCCAAAGTGTTACCATAATGTTTCATAATCTGACTGTACTTTCAACTTAAAAAGATCATACAGTAGCGTTTGAATTGGCTTTTGCTTTTACTGGAAAGTCATGTTATCTACACAACAATATGAAAGAAGTAATAGATTTCAACTTAGCGGAATTAGTTTCTGCTGGTATTAATTTAACAAGATTCTCAAAATGGCTCTGAGCACTATGCACTTAACATCTAGGTCATGAGTCCCCTAGAACTTAGAACTACTTAAACTTGACTAATCTAAGGACATCACACACATCAATGCCCGAGGCAGGATTCAAACCTGCCACCGTAGCGGTCGCTTGGTTCCAGACTGAAGCGCCTAGAACCGCGCGGCCACTACGGCCGGCACAAGATTCTCATCAGACAAATGTTTGACGAAATCAGAAACAAGACTCTCTATAAATTTCATAATAGATTTTTGCCCGAAATTGCATAGCCAAATGAAAAATCGGAACTGGACAAATAAGGTAACAAACTGACCAACATTAGGTATAGTTTTGAGAGAAAAGTGTAATTTCTTTCAAGTAATCAGCATAATTAAAGGAAACTTAATTAGTGCTCTGATAAAAAATTGAAAATTTCGTTAACAGCTGTGGCTATCTATTTATCTACCTCTACATCTATGTGATTACTTTGCTATTCACAATAAAGTGCCTGGCAAAGTGTCAAAAAGTTCATTCCTTCAGAGACTAGCTACTCTGTACATAAAACATGACGTTGGTGTAGATACTGTGGAATACTTTCTTTCATGTTAAAAGGTAGAATAAATGTCAAATAATGCCATAAATTGAAAATTTCCTGCTTTCTCTTGCTCTACATATTCTTAATAACAACAGGCTACCAATCGATATTTAAATATAGTTCACGGTTTCTGATCAAAACGTGACAATAAAAATAAATTTTCGAAAGAAAAACAGTCAAATGGTAATTGAAATGAATTGTCCGAAAGTAAGAAACATTTGATGCACATCATTTGCTTGACTGGATTTCCATCATCATTCAAAGATGTGTCAAATGTTTCTACAATCCTTGTATCCTTGAGATGTCCAACATCTCTCCCTAAATCACTGGATCGATTACAATGAAATTTGGTGTAAAATTACTGGATGGCAATCACCACTACGGTGTTTACAATCATCTAGCTGCTGTAGTACAAAGTTATAGACGAAAAACTTTTTTTCTTCTAGTCATAACATGTCACGCAGAACAAGTACATTCTACCCCCAGTTTTGGTAAGCATAGCAGGGGTTACATGTGCAGATGGGCTTGGCTATGTGGAGAGGAAGGGGAGGAGGAGATGGATAGTGAGAAAGGCAGAGGATGAAATGGACAGAGTAAGAGAAGAGTCAAGGATGGCCAGATATGGAGAGTATGAGATTGACATAGAGAGATGGGAGGAGAAGATGGACGGAGAGAGTGAGGAGCACGAAATAAGATGTGAGAGGATGATGTGGACTGAGAGAGACGGTAGGAGGAAATTGGGAGGAGGAAGTGGAAAGATAGAGAGAGAGTAGGAGGAGATTGCTAGGTGTAGGAGGAAGACAGATAGTGGGAAGCAGGAGATGGGCTGAGAGATTGGGTAGGACGAAAATGGCAGATCCAGTAGGAAAGAGGAGATGGCCAGAGAGTAGGCAGAGGAGGTATGGTCAGAGAGAAGGAGAGGAGATGGTCAGAGAGAGAGGAGAAGATGGCCATAAATGGGGGGAAAAGGAGGTCAACTGAGAAAGTGGAGAGGTGGGGGTGAACGGAAAGATGTGAGGAAGAGATGCTCAGAGAGAGGGGGAAGATGAGTACAAATATAGGGGAGATATTCAATGAGAAATGGGGAAGAGCACATAGAATGGGGGATGCTTAAGGGGGAGATGACAGAGAGATGGGGTGGCGGAGATTGATACACATATCAAATGGACCATAGATACATATATCAAGGCCACAAAACACCCGAACACTCGATACAGCGTAAGGAAGAAGAGGTGGTCATAGAAAGGGGAAGAGGTATGTGCAATATATGTCTTTAAATTACGCGGAATAAGCCATGTGGAAAACAAATGGTCTATTATATTTTCTACTTGTAGATATATCATTTCACAAAACATGACAGTATAAAAAAATTTCTTATGATACCGGTAAACCCTTAGGTTTGTTTGTCACTACATTAACAAAATTGTTTGACGTTCCTTCTGCATAATTATGCCATTTTCGGTTCATTATCACTGAAGATTCATGAAAAATTTTGAAATCAGTGAGTGGACGACTTAAATACGCCATGATGACTGCTGTATGTTATATACGGCCGAAAAAGCACACACGACTTACAAGTGCTCTTTACTGCTTCAGAATAAATCAACCATGGATATATCGACAGTCAGTACAATCGAAACTTTCTCTTTATGCCTTCTATGTAAGTCTTTAAAGGACTATTTTTGTCAAGTTGCCATAGGTTTAATAAAATTCCTTTGTTGCAATGTAATTGCCAACATGGCATATACTGACCATGAGACTACTATCCTGTTCATTAAAGCACTTAAAACCGACAATGGTAGTGTCTAATCCCATATTTTCTCCATCAGTACAATTACTGGGATTTTTAATAGCGATATTTGATTCTGACTTACGCTTTTCTAGTGATATTTCATCGCAGGTAGTATCTTTTTTGATTTCCTCGCTTTTCAATCATTTGTGAGGTACAACACGAATACCAGACATTTCTCTCTATATTCTCTATATTTTTCCATCTCTCCCGCTATACTGATCAGCTGGGTTTTGTGAAGGCTCATTGTACAGACATACACGCTCTAATGTGGTGCTTATTTGCAGTAGGGATTATGGAAAGAGATAAATGAACGCAGGTGTACAAAAATTACTGAACGAGCGGCACCTAATGCTAGATCCCATAGGATGGCAGCAGTTCCAATGACTACAACTTTCTACGTTTACCGACAAGCTCCGATCAGCAGCCACAGTACAAATGAACTCTCCTGCAGTAAATATGAAACAACCAGCTACTTTAAATTGGTGCCTGAGAGTGGTTAATCAATATCTGAATTTTGGAGTAATAAACTTTTACTGCATCTGTTTTGTCGAGAATCTGTTTCTCTTTCCCCAAGACTGAATATTCACCATGGACATCCTCCTCAATGAGACCGCGCAAACCTGTAGTAGTTTGGGCAGTTTAATTTCACTTTATTATTTCTTATTAATAATGTACAGAGTTTTTTGACATTTAATCCTTCTTTACTTATGAGCTATATATATATATATATATATGGATACTGCCTGCGAAGTTTGTGGCATGTTCAGGTAGTAGTAAATAAGTAATAAACTAAAACATCGTGCCCGATGCGGCAGTTTCACTGCATGAACAACTAAAATTTTGTAAGCAAAAAACTTCTTTTGCTTTCATTATTTTGTGGGGGTTATATGCGAGAAAATTTCACAAAAGTTGCAGATTATGTTTAAGGTTTGTTGCAGGTCACTAAGTGCTCACATGCTCCCTTTGATCGGTAGACCGTTCTTAAACTCAAAGCGATTTTTCAAAACAGTGAGTGATATGCATAACAAGTGTAGTAGATTTCGGTCTATTGTTCTAGGAGGAGGTGTGGAACATGTGTTCATACATACACACATATGTATATCCATTTTTATAATATTCATGGATTACTATTTTACTATGTCTGTTCTTACCGATATTTGTTGCTTCAATCGTCTTCATACAACTTACTGCACTGTACCGTGTTTTTCCATATTTTTGACATAAACACTTGAAACTGGTCTTGGAGGCTGACGCCGATCGTGACGATTGAAAGTAAATGTCCAGTTGGTGCTGTTAGTTAATTCCATATAAATTCAGTATCCACTATAGCACTACAGAGAAAACTGTGTCACCTTAGTGAGATTATGGTAATAATATTATTACTTTCTATCTAACAGGTACGACAATAACGCAAAATTTGTGTAATGACATTTCTGTATTCCCAAATCATCTATAAATATAGTCATGTATACTTCCTACAAAGTGTATATGTACAACATAAAACGTGTTCGCAGTTCCGAATACGGAGAACCATCTCCTGCGTGATGGAATGACAACAATGAAAAATATACTTTCACGGCACTCTCTCGAGTATGCACAACATCTGGCGGCGTGCCGTAAGCATTTTCTTGCTCTATTTACCGAGTCATCATTGTCTTCTTAAGGCTTAGGAAAGGTCCCCGGATTTTTTTTTGTCTTTGTAATATTCCTTTATAATAACGTAGTATCTCTAGAGCCATTCTTTTTTACTCTTTTTGAAGGTATGTCCTTTTATTGACAGAGGCTTTCTTTTACTGATCACAAGACGCTGCTTCGGCTTTCAGA
The DNA here is from genome assembly GCF_023864275.1 of Schistocerca cancellata. Taxonomy (NCBI): domain Eukaryota; kingdom Metazoa; phylum Arthropoda; class Insecta; order Orthoptera; family Acrididae; genus Schistocerca; species Schistocerca cancellata. The sequence continues at coordinate 1,157,643,498 of NC_064626.1, forward strand.
AAACCGATAACGAAGTTAATTTTCTGTATCGCAGTTCGGCGTCGTGGAAAGCATTCCCGAAAGTCCTGTAAAGCCAGTTTGAGGCACCCAAACCTCTGAATCGAACTGAATGAACTCTACAACTTTCCGTCTTCCCGTACTGTTGTACAGTACAGTCGACGTTCGTTAAAACTTCGAATTTAGTAATATACTCGTGCAGAAGTTTCTCGCAGTGGGATTAAAAGACCCTTTGAAGTGTAGTGCGAGGCAACTGCTCCTGGAAAAGCTTTAAATTGAATTGAAATTAGTGGTAAGTTCCTGTGGGACCAAACTGCTGAGGTCATAGGTCCCTAGGCTTACGCACTAACTTAAACTAACTTACGCTAAGGACAACACACATACATGCCCGACGGAGGACTCGAACCTTCGACGAGGGTAACCGCGCGAACCGTGACAAGGCGCCGTGGACCGTGCGGCTACACCGCGCAGCGGAATACCTTTGAGGTGGCTGTTAGGGAATTTCAATACCAGTACGACACGTATTAAAAATCTACTGCTTGGATAACTGTCTCGTTTCCTTGATTTCTGTGCTTATTTCATCATCATCGACTTATACATCATGAAGGACTGCAGTCTATGTCTTGAAATCTTTAGTTCTGTTGTAAATGAAGATCACTGTTTATCTGTTATTGCCTTGATGCAGTTTCAGGTCAAACACATCGGTACGATAGTCTCACTTGTGTACAATTCGTTAAGTCACTATTAACTTCGTTTTCCAAAATCATCGAAAAATATCTCTGAACAGTTTTAAACTTTCCTACCACTGTAGTTGTTACAATACTGCTACAATACTGTACTATAGAGATACAAGTCCTGTTTTTCGAGGCGGTTTCTTCACCTTTTCTTCCAATTTCAGTTGCAGGTACCCCTCCAATCCGTAACGTCACCGTGTCACTTAAATCTAAAAATCCGTATGGTTGATAATCTTCCGACTTCTGCTTCAATAAGAGTACGCTCTTCATCGTTTCACTTGAAGGTACTGTAAGGGATACACGATCCCTTTAACATGAATAATCTCAACTTGCTAATACACGTCTTGAGTAGATAAAAGATCGATTGCCGAGAGCCGAATTCGCTAGGTGAAAGGTATTGTTCCCGGTCAGTGACTCATGTCGTTCGTGTGATGGCTTAACGAGATGTGGTGGAATCGCCTGTATGTGTCCTCATCAGCATGAATAAATCGGTGTAATTATACAAATTAGTGAAGTAAGTGTTTTTATCAAAAGGTTAATGTTTAGAGTGCTGATGAAGACGTTTGTATCAGCCGTACCGGCCTATGTATAAGAAGTGTTGACCACACTTGCGCACTACAACAACAGCATGTGACTATATTTCGATGTCTTCGAGCTGTGCAGAAATTATACGTGAGTAGACACGAAAATCAAAGTTTCCTACTATCTCCCTTTGGGTTTAACAATAATATACTACTTAACATGGTGCAAATTCAGAGTGACCTTAGTTATTGCAAAATCTGTGTTTCCTGACTATAATGGCTTTGAGCAATCAAAACTGTCTGTAGAATCTCCTTTATTCAATATGTCAATTCAACATTTAAACGGGAGTGTTACATTAAGTTTTCTATCACTGACCATCCAAAAAAAGTCTAACATGGAAATAGTAGCCTTCATTCGAGAGTATCAATATTAGTTTGTCGATCCAAGCAATTTTATATAACAATGTAATTAAGATTTTCACAGTCAGTGCCTTAAGACAGCGCTACCTCATTCCCGATTGTTACTATCTCCATAGGTACACAGCCTATGTATAAGTAACCAAATTAAATTGTTGTTGACGCTAAATCAGGAAGGGGAAAAATCAGTTTGGTCTACGTGCTTTATATCCGCTCAACTAGTGCTTTATCTTTCTCCTCAGTATCGAGGAATGTTTGATCTCAAACAAAAAACTGACAGCAACTTCAGTATGGAACGTGTTATTCATCATTATTATTTATTTACCATTACAGTATTAAAATAAAATATCAGAAAAAGGATGACATCAAACAAGAATTAGCGAATACGTAGGATGGGTTTCAATAATATATATACAATAACCTTGAGAGACTGTAATTTTGAATAGGATTTTGCAAAATATCGTTTCTGTTGGGTAGCTGATTTATATTTCTCTAGGTAACTCTGCTAAAATTTTCTTTTGGCTTAACACACCAAGAAAAAATAATTGTGCCTTCGGAGACATTCTGACTGCAATTTGAATTTCACATCCTAATCCGAAGTGTTTACGAAAAGCGATAATCTTCTTTCTTGAAACATTGCACTATGACGTCAACTATTCTGAACTCTTGGAAGTAAGGCTACATCAATTATCTCACAATTAAATATTAGCTGCTACACCATAATACTCTGACATCAGTATGCCGATATCAGGTTCACATTACACACTTGTAACAATTCAGTACACTGAGCTCGGGATAAGTGATTTTAAAACAGTGAACTTCAAATTTGGTAAGGTAGATGCTCAGATGTATCGTGAGACCCTCGTGACTGATGTCACCAGTGGTTTCCATTAATCGATTAAGGCAAATGCGGTCTGGTGCTATCAGAGAGCACGCCCTAATCCGTTCCAAACTATTCCCTGATTCATTTTGGGTTCTGTCTCTCCTGAGGTAAACCTCCACAAGAAATTAACCTCTAAGCTTTCAACCTCATTGTTCTACACTTTTGTCACTGAAACAAGACTCTATTTACACTTAACCCTCATGTTTTAGAATACTGAAGAATAAAAATAACAGCGATACCTAGATCTCAATCTGAAATCATAATTACAGTTTTCGGAAAATTCTTCGTAACTCACATATTGCCATCTTCCACTTTTCCATTAGTAAGATGCACCAGACTGTAGTGCCTGTTTGCCTGGGGAAGAAGTTGCGCAGAGAAATCTGCGATCCAATTAAACTTGAGAATTGCTTTTAAGTCTGGAACGAACAGCAGCGAAATAATGTTTTACGACATCAGCTCGCCTGAACCTGTAGAGCAAATTCCTAATGTAATTACTGAAATGACAAGAGTAAAATAATTTGCAGCTTAACAGGTTAGAAACACAGCGGGGTAACGTCGTTTAAAGAGATAAATAAATTTCTTGCAGAGGTCGAATGACACCAAAAATGACAGCTATTATCCCGATGATAATTTCTCTGAAAAATGTATGTATAGAGTTGTTAATAAAAATAATTTAAACATTTGTTCTTGATTTCCCATGTCGTCTCATTTGGATCTTCGTTTTATCTTGAATGCCTGACTTACGGTAAAGCACAGAATTTACAAACACAACAATTTTCGGGGACATTGCAGGATCAGAGTCTGGATTCAGCAGAGAACGTCAAGAGAGATTGAAATTGAGTAATGCATGGAGATACACAGGGAGAACAAAGTGCGATAGCGCATCTATCATGTGTGAGGTGTTCTCCTGTTTCAAACTGCATAAGAATAAGAATTCTAAGAAAACTACAACTCCACACTTGTAAGCAACAACTGTAATACATAGACAGTGCATGCGTCATGATTTTAGGCAAATAATTTTTAAATTATTCATCCAACAGTCTTTTAACAAAAGAAACACTTTGCTGAAATAGTATGAAGCATCATTAATTAGAATGATTTTTTAATTCATTTCCATTACCTTCTCACAAGCATCAAACATTGTATTTAAAAGTAATTCTTCGACTTACGTTGCTGCAGGTGGCGAGTTTATGAAGAATTATGTCCAAGATCAGATAGGCAGACAGAAATTAGCATTTGGAATGGAGCCGTTTCCTATCTAAAATAATCTAACGGTAGTGACTGACGTCTGCAAGCAGTGTTCTAATTTTTTCCTCCCTCGTAGAGAACGAAAACTGCACTAGAGTCAGTTAAATATTATCTCAGCGACAACCGAAATATTCAGCCGAGTTTTCTAATGTGTACCTCATTCGATCTGAAACCGTGATAAGGATGATCATTTGTTGATTTTATAAAACACGGTCTTAGCGTGGGAGATGATCTCTACGTTATGTTATAGTGGCTCTTGGGTACTAATAAAGGAAAATGGAACTATTTTCCCAATTTATTGACTTGTTTTAATACCGCTAATTATATCAAACCTCCAAGTAAATGTTGTTGCTTTTCAGGCAATGTAGCTATGTTACAATTATTTTATTACATAAACGCTGAGTATTTATGTAAGAATCTATCATGATGATGTTCATCGTCGGCATTGGCGGGAAATATTTTTGTATTGTACATCAACTCCATTACGAAACGACGAAATTACGTGTTTTTTTTCCTTAACGCTAATGACAAACTAATATCACTTTTGAGTAGGGATATTGACTTACGGAATTATGTTACAGGAAAACAATTTGTACTCGATCTATCGTGAACGCAATGGATAACGTGTTTCCCCTACAAAAATAAATCATAATATTAAATACAAAATTAATCACTTCATCCAGTTTTAGCAGTTGTATTACACTTATACAGCCTGATGGTTTGCATTAGAATGTAGGAATGGTTTGCTTATAGAACAGAAAGCAAATCTTATTTATCATTCACTTAGACGGTAAGATCAAGGAGTGTCCGTTTGAATAAGAGTCCGATATGCATTCCACTCGTCTTCTAACTAATAAGCACATATTGAATCTAGTATTTGGACGAAGAGACTACAAAGCAATATTTGATTTCCTTCGCGGGTGTAACGTCTCGTCTATTATCAGGTCATAATAAGTGTAAACCCATTTATAAACCAGTTAACAGCCCGCAGTTCCTAACATGGCTATTGCTCAATATCAAGTGCTTCAGTTCAGTTACTTCTTAATTATACATACTTCAGTATAACGTAAGCACACAGTGAGTGAGATCTCGTATGCGCTTTAAATATCCTACTTGTGTTTAACATTAGCCATAGAAATGAGTCACAGTGCATTAGATATGACAGCTCGTTCTGACTTTGTAGAGAGGGCCAGAGATGAATTTATCTTAACGTTACAAAATTAAACACTGGGAAGCTATATCGACCTCTGTAATCTGGAATTCAATACTATTCTGATGTGTTTCTGTCAACGACAAATCCTCATTGTTATTTGACGTTGGTGAGGCACTTCTAAATTTAGAACCAGGGAAAGAGCGTCAGGTATGTTCCCTGTATTGACAAAACTCCAGAACTGTTGATTTACGGAAAGTCAACAAAGAGAATAGGTCTATTTTACAATGTACGAACAATCTATAGATCTGAATATTGCATTATTCGCAAATGTGGCATGTCGTATTTAGTCAGACAGAGTGAGATATAGTTTCAATTATTTAATATCTAAAAAGCCGCCATTCGCGCATTCAGACAAGAGTCCACAGTCCACAAATTTCTGACATGCAAAAGTCTGGAACACAGTACCATTTTCACAACAGTTGTCTGATATACTTGTGAATATACATGTGGTAATTTCTTCAAAATTTATTAGTTGTACTTAACGTAATTAATGAAGACGCCTGCATTCATTGTTCATCAGAGGCTAAAGTTGCATGTAATTAAAAATCCTAAGAAAAATCCAAATTAACAGACGATTTCATAAAATTTAGAACAATAACCAAGGTGTGTGAAAGTAGTAGACTGCACAAATACGAGGCAGTGTACATTTTATCCCATGCTTTTAAGTATCTTGAATATTCCATAAACTCGAACTGTAGAGAAACTGATGACCTGGTTGCATAAGACCAGATTGGGTTTGTAGCAGTCCAACGAATACAATATGAAACTTCGGTCTTGCGTGTACTGTCAGAAAGAAGGCCAGAAATAGGTAGGCAAGCATATCTCATAGGCACTGATATGGCTTCAACTTGTAGCTGATTTTCATCACGGTGATAAACATAGTACAGATTCGAATGATCGCAGTATAATGTATAAATAGCACAATAATCAGGGCACGTTAATTATTGTAAGTGGTACAGGAAATGAGGCTGCAACGAGAAATGTTCTCCTAATAAAATTTTAGTGTAAATATCAAAGAACCTCAATACAAACAATAAAAGAGATAAGTGGAACATCGTTATCTCTAGTGACCAAATGTTCTGCATCTACTTTGCAGAGGACGTAATGGTAGCTGCAGATTGAGCGTTTGGACATACGAAGACGATGTGAACATAAAAATGGGTAACCACTGGGAGAGATGTATATAACCTCCACTGTCTGCTTTCACCACTGAGTATGGAGCAACAGTTATCCAAAAATAAGCTTGGCATTGCAAAGCACAGTCAAACAAGACGTTACATGAGGGTTCGATTGAACAGTGTTATTGCTTCTCTTTCATTAATTCATCTTCATTTAGAGATAACGGAAAACGATTCCAGATGTACAACAATAAGGAAACTGAGCGTCTGTTGTCGAGTAGACGTGACCAATCGAGAAATCGATGGAGAATGGTGAGCAGCAAGTGGGCAGAGGAATGAAATAATCACAGGAAAGCAGTATGACAGTAACATACTGCACAGCAGGTCTTAGTTTGCCCAGTTCACAAATGAAAGAGCAGAAGACGAATAATGAGGAAAAAATTATAAAAAGAGAGAGAGGGAGAAATGATATAAATGAAGGAATGGTAGGTAAAAGAGAAAAGAAATGGGAAGAGAAGGCCAGGGACAAGATGGCAATCAGATGGCAATACAGCTCAAGTAAATAATATTGGAGCGGAAAGTAATTAGTTGTCTCGCTAGTCAAACTTGGAAGGTCTGCTATGGTCTGACGTAAAAACATGCAACACGGTAGCTGCTGCAAGTACGGTAGTATTGTTTATGCCTAACAGTGGTATCTGGTGAGCTTGTTTTGGTATAAGACGTAAGCGTGACTGCGCGTGTCAGGTGTGTAAGTGGCGTTAAAAATCAAATGTCAGAGGTCACGCTATTAATGGTGTATTTTATCAAATATCACAATCAGAAAAATTAGGTTACTGAGTGCAACAGGTTCATAAATTAGATTATTTGTGATTTAACACGTTCATCACTATCAGTGAAAACCATACCGGTAGTGACAGGTAGCAGTCCTCTGATATGACAACAATGTTTCTTTTCGATCTCGAATATGTTAACCAAATGAATTGTATTTATCTTCTGCAACCGTCACGGTAAACCAACGAGAAGGGTAAGGTGTGGGAGTTTACAGAGTGAGTGAGGTATACCAGGTTCCGCAGCTAAAATGGTTTCCTTTCCGAACGTCGGATACTTAAATTTCATAGCAGAATCTCAATCAGAGAACGCTTAAAATATCTGCCGAAATATGGAGGAAACAGTCATCTGACTTGTGTTACATTGCCAATGGCCACTTGTTTCCCTATTTTCGGAAAAATAAACTGCCTCGTCGTCTCTTCAATTCGCAGCTCTTCAGTTATTTGAAAGATCACTGGTATGATTTATGTTTGTATGTGTGACTTATCAGTTTCTTACGATGACACAAACGAAACTGTATGTCGTACTTTCCGACAAAATATTACATGCCATATTAGTAAACAATGTAGTATTCAAATTTGTAGATTTTTCTTGTGTATTGTAAAAGAGACCCTTTCCTTTGTTGACTCTTCAGAAATAATATGGACACCAACTATGGTGAATATGGGGAATACGTCAACATGGAGAAGACATGTGATACCGATTCCTTCATTTTATGTCTATAACCGTCTGATCGCTGCCGCGTGGAAAAAAAAGAAATAAAATAAAATAAAAATAAAAACTGACACGCCCGTGGACCTGTGTTATGCCAGAAAAACACAACAGAATGTATCTCAATTACAGATTCCAAACGTCAAAATACTGGTTCTGCGTCACTTTTTTGTTAATTTTTGTTGGCACGTTTTTGCAGTCCAAGTAAACATTGCAATCCCTGCTCCATAGTACCACAGCACTCTGCTAGAGAAGTGGAAACAAAATGGCGCAGCCCACTGATAAAGTAGAGTAACCTGCGATGATTTCCTTTCTGCATATGAAGGAGAATAACGTTGCAACAACACATGTTGAGTTACTGGAAATATATAGCAGAAATGTACCGTCATATGACACTGCAGTAATGTCGCGCAGATGCTTCCGCTGTGGTCAAAGAAGTCTAAATGACAAGAAAGCAAGTACTGAAGCACCTTTCCGTGAAGAACCGCAAGAGAAGCTGAGGTCTTAGATCTCGAATACCGTCATAATACACTACGGGCCGTTAAAATTGCTAAACCAAGAAGAAATGCAGATGATAAACGGGTATTCATTGGACAAATATATTATACTAGAACTGACATGTGATTACATTTTCCCGCAATTTGGGTGCATAGATCCTGAGAAATCAGTGGCCAGAACAACCACCTCTGGCCGTAATAACGGCCTAGATACGCCTGGGCATTGAGTCAAATAGGGCTTTGATGGCGTGTAGAGGTACAGCTGCCCATGCAGCTTCAACACGATACCATAGTTCATCAAGAGTAGTGACTGGCGTATTGTGACGAGCCAGTTGCTCGGCCACCACAGACCAGACGTTTTCAGTTGGTTCAATTGGTAATAGATCTGTAGAATGTGCTGGCCAGGGCTGCAGTCGAACATTTTCTGTACCCAGAAAGGCCCGTACAGGACCCGCAACATGTGTTACGGGTCGTAACACATCTGAAATGTAACGTTCACTGTTCAAAGTGCCGTCAGTGCGAACAAGAGGTGACCGAGACGTGTAACCAATGGCACCCCATAGCATCACGCCGGGTGATACGCCAGTATGGCGAAGACGAATACACACATCCAATGTGCGTATACCGCGATATCGCCAAACACGGATGCGACCATCATGATGCTGTAAACAAAACCTGGATTTATCCGAAAAAATGACGTTATGCCATTCCAGCACCCAGGTTCGTCGTTGAGTGCACCAACGCAGGCGCTCCTTTCTGTGATGCAGCGTCAAGGGTAACCGCAGCCGTGGTCCCCGAGTTGATAGTCCATGCTGCTGCAAACGTCGTTGAACTGTTCATACAGATGGTTGTTGTCTTGCAAACGTCCCCATCTGTTGACACAGGGATCGAGACGTGGCTGCACGATCCGTTACAGCCATGCGGATAAAATGCCTGTCATCTCGACTGCTAGTGATACGAGGACGTTGGGATCCAGCACGGCGTTCCGTATTACCCTCCTCAACCCACCGATTCCAAATTCAGCTAACAGTCATTGGATCTCGACCAACGCGAGCAGCAATGTTGCGATACGATAAACCGCAATCGCGATAGGCTACAATCCTACCTTTATGAAAGTCGGAAACGTGATGGTACGCATTTCTCCTCCTTACACGAGGCATCACAACAACGTTTCACCAGGCAACGCCGGTCAACTGCTGTTTGTGTATGATAAATCGGTTGGAAACTTTCCTCATGTCAGCACGTTGTAGGTGTCGCCACCGGCGCCAACCTTGTGTGAATGCTCTGAAAAGCTAATCATTTGCATATCACAGCATCTTCTTCCTCTCGGTTAAATTTCGCTTCTGTAGCACGTCATCTTCGTGGTGCAGCAATTGTAATGGCCAGTAGTGTATATTCGATGCTTCCGCTGTGGTCAAAGAAGTCTAAATGACAAGAAAGCAAGTACTGGAGCACCTTTCCGTGAAGAACCGGAAGAGAAGCTGAGGTCTTAGATCTCGAATACCGACATAGTTTATTCGATGCAGTATCAGTAAAAATCAGCCACTGATGAGTTTTCAACAATGTGCAGGACATTTTGAACATAACAAAGGTGACCACATATTGGGTTCCGCGACTACCCACGCCCATTTTAACGCCCACCGAACCGAACCATCAGCGGATGTATGTTACAGCTCTGTTAGTTCAGTCTAAGTTACAACTTCAGCTTCCCAATCACCATGGACGAGTGCTGCGTCTCTCACTATGGCCCAGAAACGAAAGATCAGTGTAGGCATTAGTGTTTCACCGAGGGAGGTTGCGCACTGGTTAGCACACTGGACTCGCATTCGGGAGGACGACAGTTCAATCCCGCGTCCGGCCATCCTGATTTAGGTTTTCCGTGATTTCCCTAAATCCCTCCAGGCAAATTTCGGGATGGCTCCATTGAAAGGGCACGGCCGACTTCCTTCCCCATTCTTCCCTAATCTGATCAGACAGATGACTTCGCTGTCTGGTCTCCTCCTACAAACAACCCCAACTAGTGTTTCCTCCACCGCCGAAAACGGCGATTCCACAACATGATCGAGCAAGGTGATGCCGTGCGTGTTTTAAGCGACTGCCATTGCGTGGTGTTAAGCCTTTGCAATGTGGTTTTACAGAGTAATTCTGAAGATTAAATGGGTAGAATATGTAACTTATGAGGACTTACTGAACACAACTGGGGAGAAAAGAGATTTTGTGACATAACTGGATAAAACGAAGGGATCGGTTCATAGGGCACATTTTGAGGCATCAGGGAAATGTTACTTTGGTATTGAGAGAAGTGTAGGGGGTAAAAGATTCAGAGGTAGGACAAATGTATGGGTGTTGCATTAGTTATTCGGAGATGTTTGCAAAAGTTTGAGTAGCGTGGAGAGTTATATCAAACCAGTGTTCAGGCGGAAGACCATAACAATAACAACAAAAGCATATGCCCCTGAGTGACACACTGTCACAGGAGCATACAATCGAAATTTCTTGAAGAGGTTTTGAAAGTCTATCCAGAGGAAACGGCGCCAGTGGCTGTTCAAGGGGGAATTTTTGCTCTATGAATAAGTACTAACTCATCCGGTATCTACACGACTTGGACTGCCAAACTTTGCCCCATACCCCGTATTGTCCGTACTGGCACTCTATGCTTTCCTCCTCAAGAGCAGATGAGGGAACAAGTGTAAGGCATACATTCCCAGAATGAGGACAAGGTGACTTTCGAGGCGCCACGTTTCTTAAGCAGCCGAAATGCAGACTTCTGCAACCGAAGTCTCTCCCAAATCATCCATCATTGTGAAAAATATGTCGCACTTACGGCTGAACATATAGAGGACTAGCACCACCGAGTTTCATGCTGTCAGATCGATATTCCTGAAGTGATGGTCAAGACTATGTAACTACACTCGTATGTACGGGATTGGTAAAATAAAACTATTCCGCGCAATATTTCATGCACCTTATCACAGGGAAAGTAACTTACATCACAGGCAGCAGTTGCGGATGATGCAAGTTCATTTCCCTGTCCTAACGTGTACCACAAATACTGGTATGCTAAACTTAAGGACGAAAGTAACCTTCGCACTATGTTTCACCGTAAAGTAACATAGCTTGACGAAACTTTGGGCCTACACACAAAGAAATGCTACGGTATAGTATATAGTACCTTTGTAAAGACAGGAAACGGAAAGAAATACGCAACGAGACGAACAGAACTGACATCTTTTTTAAGAGACAATAACTACTGTACATCGAAGTAACCTCGATTATTCATGGTCCCCTGGACGTTTCTTAATAAGGTGTGTGATCACCATGGGCGATAATGTATGTTCTGCATCGTGCTTCTATGTTACCCCGATGTTTGGAAAGGCGTTCTTGTGTTAGGGAGTTCCGTTCTTCCACCAGCGCTTTCGCCAACTGCTAGAAGGACATCGGTGCATGCAGACGTGCTACAGTACGTTTCTGCACCGACCCACAGGTGCTCAAAGGAATATAAATCGTAGGGGGTGGGTATGCTACTCCGCCAACTATGCTCTCGTTCCGAGCGCTTCTACATCTGCGCTTCGATGCGGTCGCGTTTTGTCATCCACAACAATAAAGTAGCGCTTCAACATCTGCGCTTAGATGCGGTCGCGCTTTGTCATCCATAACAATAAAGTCAGGACCGAACGCACCCCTGACAAACTCACAAGGTGAAGGAGTGCCTTTTATTACCAGACGAAACTACAATCGTGGGGCCACAACTGTGGGATCTTTGATTGTTCTGGAAGATGGCTCATCATACTTACAACATTTGAAAGGTTAGTCACTTTATTACATGAGTGATAAACGGATTTACTTAACTTGATACAATCCTTTGCCATAGCAGTGCTTGATAATTTATAACTGTCGTTGGCTATAAAAACATCACATGATACACTAATTAACAAATTGTTCTCTTGAAATACACTAATTATAAACTGTTCTCTTGAAATACAATGTCCAACACTTACCAAATTACGTTTCAGTCTGAGGCTAGAATAATTCGTTAGTCTTACTCGATGATGTTGACTGCTTGAGCTGAGATCACAAACTGGAACCGAGCACTTCCATTCTGGGTTCTATATTGACCTCTGTGTGAGGGTGCTGCTTCGCTGAGAGAGAGGGCATGTCTTCTTCAGCCTCTGCCATTTGTCGCAGCAGACTCCAGCGAGACATCGTTAATGTGTGTGGTATTGATATGCCTCGCACAGTGTGATGTGTCACGCCGCTATCTTTGGATGGTACCACAGCGCCATGTCGGAAATCGTTGCCTACTTTTTTTAGATTCATCAGTCTCCTGACTGATTTCAAGTGGCCCGCCACGAATTCCTCTCCTGTTCCAACCTCTTCATTTCAGAATAGCACTTACGACTCAATTATTTGCTGGATGTATTCCAATCTCTGTCTTTCTCTACAGTTTGTGCTGTCTACAGCTTTCTATAGAACCAAGGAAGTCATTCCCTGATGTCTCAAGAGAAGTCCTATCATCCTGTCTCTCCACCTTGTCAGTGTTTTCCACATATTCCTTTCCTCTCCACTCCTGAACCTCCTCATTCATTACCTTATCACCCCACCTAATTTTCAACATCTGTCTGTAGCACCACATCTCAAATGCCTCGATTCTCTTCTGTACCGGTTTTTTCACAGTCCAGGCTCCACTAACATCGAATGTTGCGGTGCTAGTGTACATTCTCAGAAATTTCTTCCTCAAGTTAAGCCTGTGTTTGTTATTAATGGACATCTCTTTGCCAGGAATGTCCTTTTATCTGTGCTAGTCTGATTTTGATGTCCTCCATCCTCCGTCGGTCATTGGTTATCTTGCTGGGTAGCATAATCCCTTACCTTCATCTACTTCGTGACCATCAATTCTGATAAGTTTCTCGCTTTTCTCATTTCTGTTACTTCTCATTACTTTCGTCTCTCTTCGATTTACTCTCAACCCATATTCTATACTCATTAGACTGTTGATTCCATATAGCAGATCATATAATTCTTCATCACTTTCACTCAGGATAGCAATGTCATAAGCGAATTGTATCATTGATGTCCTTGCACTCCTGAACTTTTGTTTTACTTCCGTGATTACTTCTTCGATGTGCAAATTGAACAGTAGGGTTGAAACACTGCATCACTGCCTTAAACGCTGTTTAATCCAAGAATCTCGTTCTTGGTCGTTCACTCTTATTATTTCCTCTCGGCTCATTTGCATATTGTATATGACCTGTCTCTCCTTATAGCTAACCACCAAATTTTTCTCAGATTTTCGAACATCCTGCCCCATTTTACATTATCCAACACTTTTTCCACGTCAACAAATCCTATGAATGTGTCTTGATTTTTCTTCAGTCTTGCTTCCATTACCAACCACAATATCAGAATTGCCTCTGGTGCCTTAACCTTCCCTAAAGCCAAGCTGACAGTCATCTAACACATTCTCAATTTTCTGTTCGCTTCTTCTGTATATTATTCTTGTCAGCAACTTGGAGGGGATAGCTGATCCAAGTACCAGAAAATAGGGGTGAGCAGCGGGACAAACGTATCAGTGCGTTCAAGGACGTTGGGTAATAGGGAGTAATCAAAATGGGGATCATCAGGAATGGAGAAGACCTTGGATATGTGCGAAGCAAAATGGATAGTCTTACAGAGGTTGTCAGGAAGGGCCAGTTGTCGTGCAGAAGAGGGTAATGCCGGGGCGGATGGCTACCAGTATAGCGGTGGAAGGTTGACCAGTACTAGGTGCAATTGACAGGGATGGTGGAGTTGAGGTGTATACATGTCTGGCATAAGTCCCCGCGATTTTTCCTGTAAGGAGATTCTAGATGTGTCGCTGTAATTGCTGGTGGTGGAGGAATGTTTCCCAGTCATGGGTGTGGAGGAAGGAGCGATGCCGGCCGCTGTGGTCGAGCGGTTCTAGGCGCTTCAGTCTGGAACTATGTGGCTGCTACAGTCGTAGGTTCGAATCCTGACTCAGGCATGGATGTGTGTGATGTCCTTAGGTTAGCTAGGTTTAAATTGTTCTAAGTCTGTGGGACTGATTACCTCAGATGTTAAGTCCCATAGAGCCATTAGAACCATTACAAGGAGCAGTAGAGTCTGTGGGATTGATGGAGAAGAAGGACGGCCTGTGGAGGTAGTGTAGGGCAGTGAGGGTAGATGAGTTCAGTAGGAATGTGGGCCGCCACAGCATCAGTGATGATCTTCTGGAGGAAGGACGAGGAATGGGTAATGTCAACTGGATGGTGAAAGGTAAGAGGGTGGCTTTCGACTTGTGAGGCAATGGATTCCTGATAGGCATCAAGATGGTGCGGTGGTAGCTGTGGACAGCCTTCAGAGGGGCAGCAGGGTGGAAGAGATGATGAGCACCACGGAGTGGTGGTCACAACCAATGGGATCGAGGATGTGCATGGCTATATGACCAAGGAGGTTGGGGGAAGTTAGGAGAACATCTGGGTTGGAGTTACTTTCAGGATGGGTGTGTTGTGGAAGAGGAACAAAGTCACCATGGAGGGTGGCAAGGAACTGATGCCACTGCTGAATGGTGGCAGGGTCACAGCTGTGGATGTTGAGGTCAGTGGCAATCACATAGGTGGAGAAGGCATGGTCAACATGGGAAATGAAGCTGTAGGGGAGAGGAGCTGCAATGTTAAATTTGATTTGTGTTGGAGGTTGAAGTACAGCTTCACTGGTTGCCCACTGTCTTACTGTGTTGGTGGATGGTAAAACTGTTCAATTCTACATTGATGCCATTCCAAAGACATCACTCAAATGCACTTTGAAGGTGTGGCAGTGGGACTCGAAGTCCCATACCACCCTCCAATGGTGGTAGTTCAGGTTGTAGGGAAGAGGTAACATAATGACAAACAACATTAGGTATTAACATCGGTGGTTTATCATGGTTGACACCCATCGTTTGGTCAAGTCAATACTAATGCTGCTGTAAGAAGGCTAACGTCAACCGTGGTTGGAATCAAATTCCTCAAGCATGGTGAGAGGAACTGGGTGTCAGTGCCAATGTTAGGGTGTTGTGATGCCAATGATTTGTAAACCAGCGAGCGTGTCGGATAGGGCTTCTACTTTGGCATAGAGACGCCTTGAGTTCTCTCGTGGCCATCTTGAGAGTGTCCATGTCTGTTTCCTCATGGAGGGTAACTACCCTCGTGATGGCTGGGGCATGCAGATTCCACTGAAGAACCTTATTCTTCAATCACTGTAGGGTCTGCATCCAGGATGCACTAAACGTAGCCAACGCTGTGGAGCCATAGGTGAGAGAAGGGTGGACAACCATCTGGTGCAGCTGAAGCTTGGTGTTAAGGTTCAGTTCCCTGCTGGGTACAATGCTTTGATCAGCTTGAGTCCTTTCTGGGTTACAAATTGGGCATGGCGATGGAAGAGCAGTTTCTTATCTATCTAGACACCTAGGTATTTGGTATCTGGGGACCATGGGACCTGGATGCCTGATATAGTGATATTGTAGCGAAGGATGGGGCGTCGTTTAGTGAAGTAGACTGCTGTAGTTTTGGTAGCATTGAGGGAAATCTAGTTGGATTGGCACCATATCACTGTCGCATCCACCAGTCTCTGCAGGCGAACAATGATGTGGTCTGTGTTGCTTCCGGTGATATGGAGCACCGAATGATCAGTGTACTGCGCCAGGTGGCAGTGCTTTGCTAATTTTTTTTTCTTTATTGTACTTCAATGCCCCATCGGGGCAGGCTGGCAGCAGCATATGCGCTGCTCTTCAGCCGAAAGACATAGAACAAACAATAGAAGACATTTAAAAACATACAAAGGAGAAAACATGGTGAACATAGATATAAAAAATGGAGAACATCATGAAAGGCAATAGACAAAAAAAAGGTGCGACTGTAAAATGGAGATAAAAACCATAAAAAAGTAGTGCACACAAAAAACCACACACTGGGACAGTTAAAAGAACACAAGGTACAGTATGACCGGAGCATAAAAGTATTGACAGATGGCGTAGCACATAACAAACACTGACAGTGACACTAAGTACAAGGTCAGCACACAATTAAAATCACACCTCTCGACGCACAGGAGAAACAGCACTAAACACAACACGGACATGGCACACTGATGATGATCAAAATAGAGGATCTGCCAGACGAAAGGAGATAGATGAGGGAGACTGGATGAGGGGGGGGGAGGGGGGGAACAGAGGGGGGAGATGGGCGGGGGACGCGCCAAAGAGGGCCAGGTAGGGAGGGATGTGGGAAGGAAAGAGGCAAGAATGAGGTGCAGTGTCTCAGGGAGAAAGGAGGAAAATCCACTCTTTGAGAAGGAGGGGAGAGGAAAAAGAGGGCCCTGGGTAGGGGGGGGACAAGACCATGTTATAGATGGAAGGAAGGGTAGATGTTATGGTGAAGTTCATCATCCAGGAGGGGGAGGCGCTGGAAATTGCCCTGATGAAGGAGCTGGAGGGTGTGGAGGTGGGGAGAGAGAGGGATACAGCGATAGAGGCGCAGCAATGGGTGGGGAGTGGAGAGGAAGGAGGAAACCAGAGGGTGGGAGGATCAAGCCTGCTGACAATGTAAAGGATGCAGAGATGTTGGAGGAACAGGAGGAGGTGGGGGAATGGGATGAGTTCATACAGGAGCCCTGTGGGGAAGGAAGGAGGATATTGAGCGCAAGGCGGAGGAGATGGTGCTCGAGGATTTGGAGGGCCTTGTAAAATTGGGTTGGTGCAGAGATCCAGGCAGTGCTGGCATAACAGAGGATAGGACAGATGAGGGATTTGTAGGTGTGGAGGATGGTAGAGGGATGCAATTCCCATGTCTGCCCAGACAGAAGTTTCAGGAGGCGGAGGCGAGAATGGGCTTTCTGCTGGATGGTCTGGAGGTGAGGGGTTCAGGTGAGGTGATGACCGAGGGTGAGGCCAAGATATCACGGGGGGGGGGGGGTGAGCTGGATGGGACAACCATAAAGGGTGAGATACAAATCATGGAGACGCAAGGAGCAGGTGGTGTGGCCTATGATGATTGCCTGAGTTTTGGAGGGGTTGACATGGAGGAACCACTGGTTACACCAAGTAGTGAACTGGTTAAGGTGGGTTTGGAGGGTACGTTGGGGCCGTTGAAGGGTAGGATAGAGAGCCAGGAAGGCAGTGTCATCAGCATACTGGAGAAGGTGGATGGGTGGGGGTGACTTGGGCATATCAGCTGTATACAAGAGATAAAGGAGAGGGGAGAGCACAGAACCCTGGGGGATGCCAGCAGTGGGATAAAAGATACAGGTGCTGGCATTGTGGAGGGTGACATAGGAAGGACGGTGTGAGAGGTAGGAAGTGACCAGACGGACAAAATTGATAGGCAGGGCGTAGGTTTGGAGTTTAAAGAGGAGACCGGGATGCCATACATGGTCATAGGCATTTTGGAGGTCATGGGAAAGAAAAATGGCAGAGTGACGGGAGTTGAGCTGGAGGGAGAGAAGTTGAACGAGGATAAGGAGTTGGTCTTCAGCGGAGAAGGAGGGTCGGAAGCCACACTGGGTAAGGGGGAGGAGGTGATGGTGAGTAAGGTGTTGATGGATACGGTGGGAGAGGATGGATTCGAAGAGTGTATTGGGTTTGAGGAATAAGAGTGTAGTGGGTTTGAGGAATAAGAGTACGCAGGAGGTCTTCCACAGGTCACGGTAGAAGCCGGTAGAGAGGATGACGTTATAGAGATGGCGAGGACAGTCAGGAAGGAATAGGGGCTTTCTCGGAGGTGGCAGTAGGTGTGACAGTCGTGACCAGGGGCCGTGTTGCGTTTGGACTGGAGGATAAGTTTAATGTCTTGTGCTGCGATGGGAGTGTTTATGTTGGAGGCGGGCAACTGCCCCAAGTACTGGAGACTAGGAGCAAGTGGAGCGACCGAGGTATTGACATGTTCTATGATGGTGGGGAAAAGACTATAATCAAAGTGGGGATCATCTGGGATGGAGAAGACCTCGGAAAGGTGGGAATCAAAGTGTTGGGCCTTACTGAGGTTGTCAGAAAGGAGGCGATCGTTATGGAGAAGGGGGTAGTGGAGAGCAGAATGGGAACCAGTAAGGCCATGGAAGGCGGACCAGTACTTGGAGGAGTTGATAGGGAGTGCGTCGTTGAGTCATGTGCAGGTCTGGCGCCAGTCTCGGCGTTTCGTTGCTGTAATAAGGTTCCATGTGTGTCGCTGTATTTACTGGTGGCGTTGGAATGTGTCCCTGACATGAGTGCGCAGGAAGGAATGATAGAGGTGGCAGGATTCACAGAGGAGGAGGACAGCCTGAGGAACAAGAGTGGGACGGTGGGGGTGGATGGGTATAGTAGGAACATGGGCCTCCAAGGCGTCAGTAATTACCTTCTGAAAGAAGGACGAGGTGTGGATGATGTCGTGAGGGTGGCAATAGGTAATACGGTGGCTTTCGACCTGGGTGATGATGGATTCCCGGTAGGCGTCCCATTTGGCATGGTGGTAGTCATGGACGACCTTGGGAAGAGGTGCAGGGTGGGGAGCTGGAGGGGGGCGCTGAGCAGACGTTATAGTGAGAAGGATGGGGAGGTGATCGCTACCTGTGGGGTGAAGGATGGCGACGGCAATACACCCAAGGAGGTTGGCGGAGGCAATGACAACATCTTGGGTGGTGTCACTTTTGGGTTGGGTGTGCTGGGGTAGGGGAACAAGGTCACCTTGGATCGTGGAGAGGAACTGATGCCACTGCCAAGGGCAGCAGCAGTGCAGCTATGGATGTTGAGGTTGGCAGCAATCACATAGATGTGTGAGATGAAGTCATAAGCAGAGAAGCAGGGGAGCAGACATAGATGGTGGCGCAGGTAATGGTGAGGGATGGGAAGAAGACGCTGAGGATAAGGTGTTCAGTGGGGTCATTGAGGAGAGGTTGTGGTGGGACAGGGATATGCTTAAGGTGGCCAATCGTGAATCCACCCTGTGCACGAGGACCAGGAGCATCAGTGTGGTGGAGGATATAGGGAGAGGAGTGGATAGAATGGTGTGGCTGGAGAAAGGTTTCGTTCAATAGGAAGGTGTCGACCTGGTAGTGGGAGAGGGTGTGCATGAGTAGGTATTTGTTGGAGCGTAAGAAACAAATATTCTGGAAGAGGATGTGATACTTGTGCCACACCATGGCGAGAAGAGAGGGGGGTAACAGAGGGAAGGGAAGAGGCTTAAATTAGGGTGTCGAGGTTGGTGAAGCTGAAGTGGGCTTGCTTGTGGGAGTAAGTGGCAAAGGTGTTCAGATGGAAAACAGAGCGAGCGGCAAGGGAGATTTGCTGAAAAGAGTGAATGTTTTGGAGTACAATGGTAAGGAACCAGATGATGCCCTCAGTCATGGGGTGTGGACACAGGGAATTGTTGGGGTGGACAGGGGGATCAATGGGACGGACAGGGACTTAACCCCAGGGGTGGTTGGAGGGGTTTGGCTTTACACTTGTGGGAGTAGGTGGGATGGGGGCCATTGCAGGTGTTACAGGAAGGAGGAGTGGCGAGGTTGGGGCAGTTCTTAAGAAAGTGGGAGGCCTTGCAATAGGGACCGGGGTGCGGGTGGTTGCAGTTGGGAGTCAGGTGGTCATTGTACATCAGGCACCACTGGCAGCGGTATGATTGGGAAGGGGATTTGGAGGATTCAACAGGGTGTCTACCATGGTAAATCAGGGCACCCTGGGTGAGGAGATGGTCAATGGACGGTGTGGACACAGAAGACCCACATGAGGTAGGTGGGACCAGAGGCATTGTGGATATGGCAGGCAGAGCGGATTTCTAGGTCTGGGTGGGAGTTTAGTTCCGCCAACACCTCATCCTCCGTGATCACCGGGCTAAGCTTGGTGATCACAGCGGTGCAGGTGGGGAGGGGGGGCGACCGGGAGGCTGAGGCTGACGAGGAGTGGAAGAGGAAAGGAAGGGTGTCACACATGCACAGAAGCCAAATATAACTCGTGGGAGTTTACAGAGGAGGTCCATGTGAAAGGAGGGGGATAGGGACTTGATAAAGACTGAATCCCTGCGATGAATGAGTGGGGAGACAGGAGCACCAGGTAAATACTTTCGTATTTCTATGCTGAGGGTAGGGGCATCAAGGAACTTAGGATCAGGATTTGACAGGGCAAAGGTGTGGAGGATGGGGGCCAGGGTATGGGTGACTGGAGGAGGGGTGGTGTCCGCGGAGACGACAGGAGGAGGGGAAGGTGGTGTTGACTTTTTGTGGGAAGTGGCAGGGGCAGAGTCGGTAATGACGAGCTTCTGGAGTTTTTTGGAGAAGCAGCCGGTTCAGTGGTGGCGACAGTGGCTCGGCATGATGTGATGCATGCGGGGGATGCAGATGATGTAGTGACAGGGAGGGTGAGAGAGGGGAAGCTGGCCACCTGAGGGGTGGCAGCAGAGGCGGCAACTGAGGCGTATGTGAGGGCGGGGATAGTAGTGGGAGCTGTTGAGGGTGTGGAGACTGAAGGAAGGGTGTAGAGGTGGGGTATACATGAGGGGAGGAGATAGGAAAATGGGTAAGTGACGCAAGGGGAGGTGAGGTGTAAGGAGGAAGCCCACGGGTGGCACTCCAGGA
Source organism: Schistocerca cancellata (assembly GCF_023864275.1). Classification (NCBI taxonomy): domain Eukaryota; kingdom Metazoa; phylum Arthropoda; class Insecta; order Orthoptera; family Acrididae; genus Schistocerca; species Schistocerca cancellata. The sequence continues at coordinate 1,157,664,241 of NC_064626.1, forward strand.
AGTGATTGTGGAAGAGGGGAAGGGAGAGGTGTAGATGACGGTGGAAGTGGGAGTGCTCATGGTGGACGAACAGCGATGGATGGACGGACAGCAGGCGACAGCGGTGGCGGCGATGGACGATGGCGGTCGGACGGCGACAGACAGATAGCAGGGAGCATGTAACATGGAAATGCATATCCTCCTATTTCCATCTATTGTACTATAAATTTGTTTTCCTTGTATTTGTTGCCTGAATATATGACATTTCTGTGTCTTTACATATTGTAATTGTTTTACTATTTGTATATATATCTATGCATTTATGTCGATGTATAATTGGTTGTTTCGTAAATATTATTTGTATTTTTACGCTGGGTCTTGCCTAGGGAAAACTGCTATCGAACGATTACATCGATAGGTCGTGTGAAGAATCAAAGTGTGTAGGATCTTTGGTAGTGTTAACTCTGTCGCGTGGAGCGCGGGCTGAGGGAGGGGGAGTCTGGCGGGAGTAGCGAGTGGAGCAAGTGTGTTGTGTGAAGCTCCCGCGAGTTGCCGCGCTTTCGGGGTTTGGCAGCGTGTAATTGCGCTCGACTTGCGATGATAGTTTCTGACATGGTGTCGCGGACGGGAAGCATTAGCTGGCGCACATCAAGAGCCCGTTTCGTCTGGTGACCGTGTCGAGAAGAAGGCGCGCCAACATCCAGCTTCTGCAACAGCGACGGCCGACAACGAGTGACTGTCGCAACCTCCTCGATCGACGGCTTCAAACCTTCAATCAACCAACAAGGAAGACTGGACGCATGTAAAGTTTTAGAAGTGTATGGCAGACCTCAGCTTTTAAAACTGTTCAAATCACAAAATTACAGCAACGTAGCATGAACCTTTGTTGCTCATTGTCCCAGTTGCATTACCAAGCAGGGTCCCTTCCTTTTCCGAAATGAACCCGAGTGTCGTTGAAATTCAAATGCCAGCATTAAAGTAATATAGCTAATTCTATTTCACTGCTTTAATTTCAAAGTTCAGTTAAAGTATTCATAGCTGGCTACAATATTCAGATTACACAAGCACAAATTAAGAGTGCGAGTTTTGTTACCGTATTTTAGCTTACCTGTGACATCAGCTCAGCTTGGTACGTGCTAAATTTTACTATTGTTAATTGTTCAGAATCATTTAATTCAGGCTCAAAGTTAAATCTCTTCTTTCTAAATTGCGTAGATTCAAGTAGCTTTTGAAATGATTGTTGAGGTAGTCCAAGACTAACCGTATTTTACTGAATTTCGATGTGCTTCAGAAAGAAAGCTCACTATTAACTTAAGTCACTAAATTAACTTTCGATTTTCCGGTTTTATTAATTCTTTTGCTAAATTAAGTCAGGGTGTAGCGAAATTTATTACTTCTGACAAACTTTCAGTTTTCACACTACACGTGTCAACCTTCAGTTGCCACGCTTCTAGTGCTAATTATATGTGTAATAACCTTTCTTTTTCAGTTACTATAGTAATTGTCCTTAGGACTGGCGACCGTGATTTCCCCCAAATCTCAAATACCTAATTACCGCTAGTTGATTGTTAACATAACGGCTGCACATTTACTTTATTTATTAACTTTACCCCTATTTCAAAATTAATTTCCACCAGTTTCATTAGCATTTTTCCTTTCATTTTGATGTAACCCTTTCCTCCCTCTTTACCGACAAATTAACCTCGGTGACGATTGCTTTTCCCAAATTTCCATTAGGTACACGCGGTCTAAATTTTCACTGTCATTAAGGTCGATAAGTGAGGGGGAGGTTACACGTGGCGACCTGGTGACAGGACAATCTTCGAATTTGAGGTTGTTCTGGACACGAATTTTGCATTGTGCAAATCTCGTAACAAAGTACTGGTTACGAAATGGTCGATACGTCAGCGAGAATATTAGTGTGAGGAATCCTAATTAGATTTGAGATTTGGCATTTATATTGAAAATTATTAAAATGTGTGAAGGCAACAATTGAAGAAAATTTGGTAGACTTGGATACGGAACAATCGGTTGAACAGTGGGAAACGCGCACCGCGGTACCCATTGTTCAGGGGCAGGCGGCTAGCATGAAAGACGCGACCGCCGAAACGCAACAAAGAGCAGAAATGGAATTCCAAACTTTAGAAAATGTTTCGGAATCGGAAGTGAAAATCAAATCTGAATCCCTTGATGACGAATACGGGGGGACAGTTAAAGAGGAAGCCGCTACGGAAGTAAAACCGGTAGTTTCCGGGAATTTAACTGATTTATTGAATGTTTTGATTAACGAAATCAAGAGTCAATCGGCAGAAATTAAAGCTCTGTCTGCCAAGTAAGAAGATCAGGCTGCCAAGCAAGAAGCTCAGGCTGCCAAGCAAGAAGCTCAGTCTGCCAAGCAAGAAGCTCAGGCTGTCAAGCAAGAGGCTCGGGCTGCCAAGCAAGAAGCTCAGGCTGCCAAGCAAGAACCTCAGTCTGAAAAAATTGAACGGATGATAGACAATCAGAACAAAGCTATTAACGTTGTTAACAACAATGTTGGAGTTGTTAACACAAAATTTGATAAAATCAAAGAAGATATTGTTGTAATTAATACCGAAATCGGTAATCTTAAACAGGAAATGATAGGCGTTCAGGCGGAAATTGCGAGCATAAATACTCGTTTTTATTCCGAAATTAGCAGAATCGAGAAAAGTGTAGGAGAAGCAGTTGCTCCGATCATCGAGAATAAGGTGACGGAACAAATTCAATTAGTTAAAAAAGAGGATCAAAAGAAGGTGGAAACTTTAAAGGCTTTAGTATCCGAAGTAGATACCAAAGTGACGAAGCAGGCTAATACCTGCGAAGAAAAAAAAAGGGAAGTAGAAACGCTTGCGACAACCACTTGCCAAGTAATTACGAGAGTGTCGGAATTAGAAAAGAAACTTGACGAAAAACAGAGCTATGTGCCAATCTGTGCACATAGTTCGGAATTGTTGACGAAAGAGGAGCGGTTCGACCCCTTGAAAAAAGGCGGTATACACGCGACGGATTTCATTAAGAATTGTGAAAGAGTTTTACCCAGATCATGGACTAATGAGAGAAAAATTAATGCGGTTATTGATGTGCTGGCTGGTGATGCCAAGCGTTGGGGCTTAAACCTCAACATTACGAACCTGAATTCTGACGAATTTAAAAATTTGTTTCTGGCTGAATACTGGTCAGAGCAAAAACAGCAAAGTGTCTGGCGCGAATTTGTCGTGTCGAGGCCTTTCGATGCGAATTCGCGCGGTTCGATGAAGGAGTTTTGTGAGGGCTGGATCCGCAAGTTGGAATATTTGCGTGATCGCCGCACGGAATCCGAAATAGTCTGGGAACTCTACAAGAAGCTTCCAGATGATACAAAACGCTACGTAGGAAGCAATTACAGGACAATAAATGATTTCCTGGAAAGAGTGGAGGACGAGGACAATTGGCGCAATAATCGCGACAGTGGTAGAGGCCGTGGTAACAACAACGGGTACCACAGCAACCACAACAACGATAACCATGGGAATAATGCATACCGCAACCATGGCAGCAATAACAATAATGGTTCGGACCGTAATAACAATCGGTACAATGCAAATAATAACAGGAATGACGGAAACCAGTATCATACTAGCGTGATACGGGCTTCGCAGAATAGTAATAACGCCAGAGAGTGTGATCAGCCGCCTCAGCAGCATCCGGGGAGCGTATCTGCTGGGACGAGACAGGGAAACCATTAGCCGCGCCGGTGAGGGGCCGACAGGGCGTGGAGAAATTTTGGAGGCCCAATAACAAGAGAAAACCCAGGTGTCGCCGTTATGAAAATTCCGTATGGAATAATCAACGGCGGGAGAATGTGCCAGTGTTAAGAGAAAGGAGTGCGCCCACAAGTAGTAGATCAGCTGTATACACGGCAGTAGAAAATACATTCACTGTCAGTGAGAACAATTTAAGTAGTGTTCCGGAAATCGATTATAAAGTGGCAGCTGTAATACCCACAGCGGAACTGGAGATTGAGTTTAATAATGATTCACAAGTGTTCAGAGAAGATCAGATGTCGGATAAAACGTCCGTCATCGAGCGAGGGGATGCAGAGAGGGATGAGGTCTGGTTAAGGCAGTTCGGTCGCTTATACGACGAACTAAGAGATTATAGGGGCCTGTATGAGAGAAGTGTTTATGGGGAGCGCGTGCAGGATTTTCCGCGTCTCGTCCCGCAGGAAGATAGTGTTTGTGAAATGATAGAAAGTTCTGGCCCTAACCGGCAGACTTTACTAGAAATAGTTGATGTTAATGGGGAGCACGAGCAAGATTCGTCGTGTTTCGTCCCGCAGGAGTTGGATGTTGAAGTAGTAACGGAAAGTTCTGGCCCTAACCGGCAGACTTTACCGAAAGTTATAGTGGTAGAAGTAGCCGACCCATCCGACGCAAACCTCCAGTTTAAACATTGCGAGAGTATTAAGGAGAAAGATTACGAAAATTTTAGTGATGGCCGGACACGATTGGTAGAAAAGCACATAGATTACAGCGTGTATGAGGTTAGAGCTGACATTATACGGTCAGACGATAGCAGTGTGGGTTGCGCAGATCTAGAGGAAGTAATTGCAGATACTACTGGGCACATTCCTCCAGGTAGATTGGCAGATGAGATCAATCTGACCAAAGACGAATCAACGAAGGTGACAATTAATGAATTGATAGCAAAGCAACACTCACTAGTTGACGAGTTACAGGAAAAGGTTTCGGTATTGGAGGCGAAGCTACAGATTACGCCTCAGGACAAACGTGTTGAAATTAAAACGGTATGTGAACAGAGGCTGTAAAGGCCGCCAGATAAACCGGCTTTAGGATCAAAGCCGGATGTTTTTTTCTAGAATGACCTGGATATAGACGAGGATTTACTGTGGGAAAATAAAGAAACAGTCGAGGACAAGTGTAGACAGGTAGTAGTGTCTGTTAATATGCACGACCTACAACTAAACGTGTTGATTGATACCGGTGCAGAATTGAGTGCTGTATCTGGGAAAATATTTGAGTTACTGAAAGACAGACCCGGCATCGTAGTTATGCCAGTAACAGGAGTGAAATTTATCGGTGCTACTGGGAAGGCCAGTAAACCGGTCACAAGACAGATTTTTGTCAACTTCGAGATATGTGGGGCACGATTTGAACAAGAGTTGGTCGTCGTGCCAGACTTAACTACGGAAGTAATTATCGGGTTCGATTGGCTATTGAAGCATCGTGCAGTGATTAATTGCGAAAGCAAAACTTTGACATGTACGTCACAAGATAAAACAATAGTAGTTCGTTTTGACGAGGCAGGAGACGGTGTGCATAGGCAATACCAGCCTATACGCATTGTTAACTGGCCAGATGGTATTGACGTAGGTATGAATCTGAACTACTGTAATGTGAAGAATCTCGGCATTGACAATAATGTAGAAAGTGAATTGGAAAGTATTTTAGACGGTGTGTCAAGCGTAACACACGAACAAAGACGAGGCCGACTTTGCCGTACCTATTGCCATCACAACCATAGGGCATGGGGCAAATAGGTAGCAGTATTTGAGAGAATTATGAACACCTTGAGACATGAATCGACGGGATTTTCTCCAGAGGAAATACTGTTGGATGACGAAAGTAAAAGTTTAGTGGAAGAGATAATCAAATTCCCTCCCCGCATTGACATTAGTATTGTTGTGAAAAAAGATCGTTTGACAGAAGTAATGAAGCTAAAAGCCGATGCTCGCATACGTCGTCATGACGCTAAAGCGCGTTTTGCTAAGTTTGCAATCGGAGACTTAGTACTTGTAAAAGCTCATGAGAAATCGAGCGAGATAGACCATGAAATCTCTAAATTTAAGTTTGTTTATAATGGACCATATAAAGTCATTGGTATACCTCACACAAATGCTTATTGTGTTAGAGTATCCAAGCTCTGAAAAGCTATTAGGTATATGGAACATTGTAGACCTGAAATTGTACCAACCAAGGATTGATTAATACCACAGAAAGGGTAATTTGTACAGTATGTAAATATAGAATGTAAGATTTAAGGATGTGCCATGTTGCGATGATTTTGCCTGACCTAGCGATCATTAAAGAAGTTGTAATTAAAAAGTAATTAATTTTGATTAATCAATTTCATTTTAATCAATTTAATCATGATCTAATCAACTGAAAAATCCAAGCTGCTAGTTTAAGTTTTCAGCTGAGCCACAGTAGATTAAGGAATGTAAATATGATTTTGTAAATAGCTGTAAGATTTCATGAATGTGTGTTTTACTAGTCATTGCCGATGTACTTAGACGCTGTTTTAAGTTTCAGGCTAGTACATGCGTGTGATGATGGACGGTGTTGAGTGATAATATTGAGGGACTCCTTGAGATTACTCGAGAGTGAGTTTTTCCTAAAGAATTCAGTGAAACGGACGTTCTGGAAATGCCGTTACACAGGCGAGTGAGATCAAGCGTGCCGCACAGGCGGGCGCAACAATAGTGGCGAAGCGGAGCCGCTGTCGGCTCTTGTGCCGCTGTCGGCTCTTGTGCCGCTGTCGGCATTCTTTGTACTTGCGAGTACGGAAGGCGGAGTTGTTTTTCTTCCCGGACAGCTGATGTGAAAGAATTCTGCTGTCAATATTTATGTTTTTATCGATCTGCTGAATATTATTTCTTGTTTAGCGTGGACTTTCATGGCGAGAGTATTAATTATGAAAAGGTTATATAAAATGTGTATTCTATGTAATTAATAATTAATTTGCGTATTTTGATCTACCTGTTTTTATGACCATGTACTCAGATAAATTTTGTAAATAGTATTCCATTTCTTCATAGTGTTACGGATTTTGACGATTTTGGATAGCTGAACCATTTTCTATATTCTCTATGAATTTTAATATGTTGTCAAACTGTTTTCTTTTGTGCAAGATGACAGAGTGGAATAAGATTAGGAGTGTCTCCACTCAATTATTATCATCTAAAAATTGGTTTATGGTTAATTAGACGAGTGCTAAATTTTGTTGATGTTTTGAGCATATGCATTTCCGCAGTTTTTTTTCCTTTTTGGGACATTTTCTGAGTCTGTTTAGGTTACACGAACATCCTCAGACAATGTGGGGCATGTGTAACGCTGGAAATGCATATCCTCCTATTTCCATCTATTGTACTATAAATTTGTTTTCCTTGTATTTGTTGCCTGAATATATGACATTTCTGTGTCTTTACATATTGTAATTGTTTTACTATTTGTATATATATCTATGCATTTATGTCGATGTATAATTGGTTGTTTCGTAAATATTATTTGTATTTTTACGCTGGGTCTTGCCTAGGGAAAACTGCTATCGAACGATTACATCGATAGGTCGTGTGAAGAATCAAAGTGTGTAGGATCTTTGGTAGTGTTAACTCTGTCGCGTGGAGCGCGGGCTGAGGGAGGGGGAGTCTGGCGGGAGTAGCGAGTGGAGCAGGTGTGTTGTGTGAAGCTCCCACGAGTTGCCGCGCTTTCGGGGTTTGGCAGCGTGTAATTGCGCTCGACTTGCGATGATAGTTTCTGACATGGTGTCGCGGACGGGAAGCATTAGCTGGCGCACATCAAGAGCCCGTTTCGTCTGGTGACCGTGTCGAGAAGAAGGCGCGCCAACATCCAGCTTCTGCAACAGCGACGGCCGACAACGAGTGACTGTCGCAACCTCCTCGATCGACGGCTTCAAACCTTCAATCAACCAACAAGGAAGACTGGACGCACGTAAAGTTTTAGAAGTGTATGGCAGACCTCAGCTTTTAAAACTGTTCAAATCACAAAATTACAGCAACGTAGCACGAACCTTTGTTGCTCATTGTCCCTGTTGCATTACCAAGCAGGGTCCCTTCCTTTTCCGAAATGAACCCGAGTGTCGTTGAAATTCAAATGCCAGCATTAAAGTAATATAGCTAATTCTATTTCACTGCTTTAATTTCAAAGTTCAGTTAAAGTATTCATAGCTGGCTACAATATTCAGATTACACAAGCACAAATTATGAGTGCGTGTTTTGTTACCGTATTTTAGCTTACCTGTGACTGCAGCTCAGCTTGGTACGTACTAAATTTTACTATTGTTAATTGTTCAGAATCATTTAATTCAAGTTCAAAGTTAAATCTCTTATTTCTAAATTGCGTAGATTCAAGTAGCTTTTGAAATGATTGTTGAGGTAGTCCAAGACTAACCGTATTTTACTGAATTTCGATGTGCTTCAGAAAGAAAGCCCACTATTAACTTCAGTCACTAAATTAACTTTCGATTTTCCGGTTTTATTAATTCTTTTGCTAAATTAAGTCAGAGTGTAGCGAAATTTATTACTTCTGACAAACTTTCAGTTTTCACACTACACGTGTCAACCTTCAGTTGCCACACTTCTTGTGCTAATTATATGTGTAATAACCTTTCTTTTTCAGTTAATATAGTAATTGTCCTTAGGACTGGCGACCGTAATTTCCCCCAAATCTCAAATATCTAATTACCGCTAGTTAATTGTTAATGTAACAGCCGCACATTTACTTTCTTTATTAACTTTACCCCTATTTCAAAATTAATTTCCACCAATTTCATTAGCATTTTTCCTTTCATTTAGATGTAACCCTTTCCTCCCTCTTTACTGACAAATTAACCTCGGTGACGATTGCTTTTCCCAAATTTCCATTAGGTACACGCGGTCTAAATTTTCACTGTCATTAAGGTCGATACGTGAGAGGGAGGTTACAAGCAGCAGCGATGGACAATAGCGGTCCGACGGCGACAAACGGACAGCAGGCAGCGGCGGCGATGGACGATGGCGGTCGGATGTTGGGGGACGGCGACGAACAGACGGATGGACAGCAGGCAGCAGCGACGAACGGACGGACAGACAGCAGGCAGCAGCGACGACGATGGACAGACAGCAGGCAGGGAGGTGGATGGACAGACAGACACCAAACATAACAGCCACAGCAACTACGCTTCAAAGACGTAGATTACATGCTGAGGGTAGCCCAGGCCCTGGAATCTTGTGCATTCGAAGGAGGGAATCCAACCCTCTAGATGTGCAATGTTAAAAAATTTTTATTTCTTTATTGTGATATCATTCCTCTGCCCCATATGGGCAGGGGAGGGCTGTCAGCGGCACAATCCGCCGCTCTTCAGCCGAGTGACACGACAACTAAAACAAGAATAAAATGATACATACATAAGGAGATGAAAAAGGGAAACATAAACCAGAGTAAGGGGAGAAAATGGAGGTAAAATATACATTGAGATGGAGATGTTCATGGGGGACAGTTAAAAAAGTCACTAGAAAGTTAAAATAACACAGTTGGCGATTCTTAAAACACAGAGAAGACACTGAATGCACAGGCACAGGTTAAAAGTCGGCCACAATATTAAAAACACTCTAGAACAACACACTTAAAACCCACTTGGTGCGCACACAACGAAAAATAAAACTGCCAGGTGGGACCTGCCGAGGAAAAGGTCAGAGAGGATGGAAAAGGAGAGGAGAGCATGGGGCAGCTGGGGAAGCAGCAGGATGAAGAGGGGAGGGGCCTCAGTGGGTTCACGAAGAGGCAGGAGACACGTGGGGTGGGAGAGGAAGAGGGAAGACAGGGATCGCAGAGACACTGAAAGGAGGCACAAGAGATGGAGGGGAGTAGTAGGGGGAATCCGCTCAGAAGGAGTGAGGGGGAGGATGGGGAGCCCTGAGGAGGAGGCAGGAAGATGGGGTTAGAGTTGGTAGGAAGGGTAGATGTCAGGGCAAAGCTCATCATCCGGGAGGGGTAGACGGTGGAAATTGTGTTGGGAAAGGAGATGGAGGGTGTGGAGATGGAGAGAGGGTGGGACACAACGGTAAAGGCGTGGCAACTGGTTGGTGGTCGATAGGATGGGAGAAACAAGGGAGTGAGGGGGATCAAGGCAGCGGACAATATATAGTGTGCGGATGTGTTCAAGGAAAAGGAGAAGGTGGGGGAAGGGGATGAGGTCGTAGAGGATGCACGTGGGGGACGGAAGGCGGGTGCGGAAGGCGAGGTTGAGCACATGGCGTTCGAGGATTTGGAGGGCTTTATAGAACCGGGGAGGGGCGGAAATCCAAGCGACGCTGGCATAACAGAGGATGGGGCGGATCAAGGATTTGTAGGTGTGAAGGATGGTGGAAGGATGCAGACCCCACATCCGGCCGGACAGGAGTTTCAGGAGATGGAGGCGGTTGTGAGCTTTGTTTTGGATGGTAAGGAGATGGGGAGTCCAGGTGAGGTGGCGGTCGAGTGTGAGGCCAAGGTATTTGAGGGTAGGAGTGAGGTGGATAGAATGGCCATAAATGGTGAGGTAGAAATCATGGAGGCGGAAGGAGTGGGTGGTGCGACCTATGATGATCGCCTGGGTCTTGGAGGGATTAACAGGGAGGAATCACTGGTTGCACCAAGCGGTGAATTGGTCAAGGTGGGTTTGGAGGGTATGTTGGGACCGTTGAAGGGTAGGATAAAGGGCTAGGAAAGCGGTGTCATCAGCGAACTGGAGTAGATGAACAGGAGGGGGAGGTTCGGGCATATCAGCAGTGTACAAGAGATAGAGGAGAGGGGAAAGAACAGAACCTTGGGGCACGCCGGCAGAGGGGTAGAAAGTACGGGAGTTGGAATTGTGGATAGTCACATAGGAGGGACGATGGGAGAGGAAGGAAGCAACGAACAGACGAAGTTGATGGGGAGAGCATAGGTCTGAAGAGGAGCCCGGGATGCCAGACACCGTCATAGACGTTCTGGATATCAAGGGAAACAAATACAGCGGCGCGACTGGAGTTAAGTTGGAGGGAAAGGAGATTGGTAAGGTTAAGGAGCTGGTCGTCGGTGGAGAAGGAACGCCGGAAGCCACAGTGGGTAAGAGGAAGGAGGCAGTGCTGGTTAAGGTGGTGGTGAATACGGCGAGAGAGGATGGCCTCGAAGACCTTACTGAACACGGAGGTGAGGCAGATTGGACGATAGGAAGAGGTATCAGAAGGGGGTTTGTTAGGTTTAGGGAACAGCAGAACACGGGAAGTCTTCCACAGGTCGGGGTAAAATCCAGTGGAGAGGAGGACATTGTACAGGGTAGCAAGGACAGACAGGAAGGATTGAGGGGATTCCTTGAGGTAACGGTAGGTGACACCATCATGACCAGGGGCGGTGTTGTGTTTGGAGCGGAGGACGAGTTTGATGTCTTGTGTGGTGATGCGAGTGTTGATGTCTGAGTGGGGTAACCGATCCAAGTACTGGAAGCTAGGGGCGAGAAAATCACAGGTTTTAAACTTCATAATACTGCGCCTAAGCAGCCACTGACATACACGTAAGTTGACGATCGTTTCACTAACGTCAGTGGCTGTTCTCCCACAGTGTAGCGAAGTTTAAAAACTGTGAGTTACTCATCTATTTTATTCCACAACCATATTAAGTAAAGAAGTCCCGCTATTTGGCAGTAAATTAGGCTATTACACAAATGTTCTCGCATTTACTTTTGACAAAATTGGTTTATATATCCATCACCACCCTATTCTGACCATGGCTAATGATAGGTCTGGCACGCCCACCACGGACGCATCATTTGGCTGGACTAGCCCCCACTCTACGTCCAATACTTTCCAACCATACCTGCCCACGTTAGGCTAAATTTTTCTGCCTGACTCATGTAGTACTGTCACCGTCAGAGGGTGGTACGGGACTACAAGTCCCACCGCCACACCTCCAAAGTGGATTGCAGTGTGTGCAGTCACTGCCCTGTGGATAAATTTACTGCCTCACCAACACAGTTAGACCACAATATACCGGTGATGCTGTATTATAACATATCACAAAAAAAAAAAATCAAAACCACCATCTCCGGCGGTACCTCGCTACGACTACCGCCCTTCGATTGTGCTATTCCAGCACTAATCGAAGCGTTAGGGTTGCAGTTGCCAGCTGGCCAGCCAGCCTTCACCATCACCATCACCATCACCATCATCATCACCATCACCATCTCCAGCGCCGACTACTGCGTCCGCACTGGGACCTGCCACTTCCTACCACCTCCTTATAGCTCCTTATAGCACCATTCCGCCTCCCTTAAATGCCCTAGTGGCACCCCCAACTCCTCCACTCCCAAGAAAGCCCCGGTCCGTCCTCCTTAACCCCCCCTAGGATGCCATGGATGTCTCCCCCCTCCTCCTCCCGCTCCCTCCTCCTCCTCGTCCTCCTCCTCCTCCTCCTCCTCCTCCTCCCCTCCCCTCTTTATACAAATACCTCCTCTCCCATCCCAATCCTTCCCTTCTCGAGGCCTGGAACCTCTCCCTCCTCCTCCGCCAACAATTCCCTGGTGCCCCCATGTCACTCCTCACTCCCAGACAGGATTCAGTTCTCATATCCACCCTCCATACTGACTTCCACTCCCACCTCTCCATCACCCGGTTTGGCCCCAACACCTCCCTCACCCTGCTCCTTCTCTGTGTCCTACCCGCCAACCCCAACCCCCGCGTCACCCGCCGACCCTCACCACCATGATCACTTGGCTTAGTCCTACGATCACGGAGGAGGAGGTGTTGGCGGAGCTCAAGGCGCATCCCTCGCTGGAGGTATGGGCAGTCCGCTGCATTTTTAACTCAGCCGGCCCCACCTGCCTTATGCGGGTTTTCTCCAAGGACTCACCCTCCATTGACCATCTCCTGAAGTAGGGTGCCCTCCTCTTCAACCAGCGAGATAAGGTCGACCCCTCCCATTGCCCTCCACAATCCCTTCGCTGCCAGAAGTGTCTGCGCTACAATGTGCACCCAACAGCTGTGTGCCACGAGGCCCCCACCTGCCCACATTGTAGGCAAGCACACTTCCTCCGGCAGTGCCCTAAACTTCAGTCCTCTCCCTACTGTAATACCTGCAATCTCCTCCATCCCACCTACTCCCAAAAATTTAAAGCCCCTACCCCCTTCGACCACTCCTGGACTCACCGTCCCTGTCAGTCCTCTGGACGCCCCCACCCCTCCTGGCAATTCCCTTGCCCCCCCCCCCCCCCGCTGAGGACATCATCAGGTTCCACACCATTGTCCTGTAAAACGTCCATCCTTTCCAGCGCCCTCACACTCTCCAACAGGTCTCTCTCGCCACCCATTCCATCTTCCACCTAAAAATGTATGCCACTTATTCCCACAACCAGGCCCATTTCACCTTCTCCCATCTCGACACACTCGTCTAAATCCCTGTCATCGAGCGACAGCACCATATCCTGTTCAACAAGATTCGTTCCCTTCCTGCCGACAAGAACCTCTTCATTCACACCCTTGCAACCCACCGCGTGGATGCCTTCCTCCTCAATGAAACCTTCCTCCAACCCCACCACACCATCCACACTTCGCCCTACCTTCTCCACTGCTCTGATAATCCCCTCCTGATTGCGCGTGGCAGCGTTGCCATAGGTCACCACCGCCAGATCCCGGTTCGGCTCCAACCTCTCCTTCCCGACCCCACCGAACACCTGATCCTTAGTCTCGTCTTCCCTGGCCTTACCATTACCTGCGCCACCATCTCTGTCCGCCCTAACGCCCCTATTCCTTTCGACTTCCTCTCCCACATTGATTGTACCTTCTCCTCCTACGTGTTTGCCGCTGACCTCAACATCCATAGTCGTTCCGCCACCCAGTTATGGCTGTGGCATCGGTTCCTCTCCACCCTCCAAGGTGACCTCGTCCCCATTCCCCAGCACACCCGCCCTGAATCCAACTCCACTGCCGATGTCATCCTCTCCTCCCCCAACCTCCTTGGCCGCATAGCGGTGGATGTCCTGGACCCCCATTGGTAGCGACCATCTCCATGTCATCCTCACCGTTTCAGACGGTCGTCACCCCCGCCCCGACCCTCATAATGAACCTCCCCTGAAGTACACTCCTGGAAATTGAAATAAGAACGTGAATTCATTGTCCCAGGAAGGGGAAACTTTATTGACACATTCCTGGGGTCAGATACATCACATGATAACACTGACAGAACCACAGGCACATAGACACAGGCAACAGGGCATGCACAATGTCGGCACTAGTACAGTGTATATCCACCTTTCGCAGCAATGCAGGCTGCTATTCTCCCATGGAGACGATCGTAGAGATGCTGGATGTAGTCCTGTGGAACGGCTTGCCATGCCATTTCCACCTGGCGCCTCAGTTGGACCAGCGTTCGTGCTGGACGTGCAGTCCGCGTGAGACGACGCTTCAATCAGTCCCAAACATGCTCAATGGGGGACAGATCCGGAGATCTTGCTGGCCAGGGTAGTTGACTTACACCTTCTAGAGCTCGTTGGGTGGCACGGGATACATGCGGACGTGCATTGTCCTGTTGGAACAGCAAGTTCCCTTGCCGGTCTAGGAATGGTAGAACGATGGGTTCGATGACGGTTTGGATGTACCGTGCACTATTCAGTGTCCCCTCGACGATCACCAGTGGTGTACGGCCAGTGTAGGAGATCGCTCCCCACACCATGATGCCCGGTGTTGGCCCTGTGTGCCTCGGTCGTATGCAGTCCTGATTGTGGCGCTCACCTGCACGGCGCCAAACACGCATACGACCATCATTGGCACCAAGGCAGAAGCGACTCTCATCGCTGAAGACGACACGTCTCCATTCGTCCCTCCATTCACGCCTGTCGCGACACCACTGGAGGCGGGCTGCACGATGTTGGGGCGTGAGCGGAAGACGGCCTAACGGTGTGCGGGACCGTAGCCCAGCTTCATGGAGACGGTTGCGAATGGTCCTCGCCGATACCCCAGGAGCAACAGTGTCCCTAATTTGCTGGGAAGTGGCGGTGCGGTCCCCTACGGCACTGCGTAGGATCCTACGGTCTTGGCGTGCATCCGTGCGTCGTTGCGGTCCGGTCCCAGGTCGACGGGCACGTGCACCTTCCGCCGACCACTGGCGAGAACATCGACGTACTGTGGAGACCTCACGCCCCACGTGTTGAGCAATTCGGCGGTACGTCCACCCGGCCTCCCGCATGCCCACTATACGCCCTCGCTCAAAGTCCGTCAACTGCACATACGGTTCACGTCCACGCTGTCGCGGCATGCTACCAGTGTTAAAGACTGCGATGGAGCTCCATATGCCACGGCAAACTGGCTGACACTGACGGCGGCGGTGCACAAATGCTGCGCAGCTAGCGCCATTCGACGGCCAACACCGCGGTTCCTGGTGGGTCCGCTGTGCCGTGCGTATGATCATTGCTTGTACAGCCCTCTCGCAGTGTCCGGAGCAAGTATGGTGGGTCTGACACACCGGTGTCAATGTGTTCTTTTTCCCATTTTCAGGAGTGTACATCCATCATTATTCCCGTGCCGACTGGAATGCCTACCGGGATACCTTCTCCACCCAGGTCAAAGGCAACCCCTTCACCTACCACCACGCTGACGATGTTACCCATGCCACCTCCTTTCTCCAGCAGACCTTGTCTGAGGCCGTGGAGGCACACGTCCCTACTGTCGCCATCCACCCCCACCATCCTACCATACCCCAACAGGCCGTCCTTCTCCACTGTGAATCCCGCAGTCTCTACCGTGCCTTCCTCCAGACGCGTGACCCGGACACACTCCGACGCCACTGGCAACTCCAGTGACACATCCGAAACTTGCTCGCAGCTAAGAAACGCTGGGACTGGCGACAGACATGCACCTGTTTAAATGCTACCCTACCTATAAACTCGTCCAAGTTCTGGTCAGCCTTCTGTCGCCTTACCAGAACTAAACCCTCCCACTACTATCCTCTTCTCCACGATGATCACCCCTTCCCTGACACCCTTAGTACGGCCAATCACTTTGCCTCCTACCTTTCCGATGTCTTTTCCATCCCCAACAAACCCCAGTTCGATTACTCCCTCTTCCCGGATGTCCGTGACCGTACTGACACCCCTATCCCTCCCTTCGCACCTGGTTTCCAGTACTTGGACAACATTGCACACATGGAACTCAATGCCCCTATTATACACAGGATCTCATTGCACACTCCGCACAAAATGCAACACCGCTCCTGGTCATGATCGTGTCACCTACCGCCACCTTCGTGAAGCTCCTGTCTCTTTCCTCTCCACCCTGGCCAGGCCCTACAATGTAGTCCTGTCCACCGGCTACTACCCTGACCTGTGGAAAACCTCCCATATCCTGATGTTCCTTAACCCGGTAAACCACCGTCCGCTGTCTCCTCCTACCGTCCCATCAGCCTTACCTCGGTCTTCAGCAAGGTCCTGGAATCCATCCTCACCTGAAACATCCACCAGCATCTCCGCCAGCACCGCCTCCTTCCCGATACCCAGTGTGGCTTTCGGCCGTCCTGCTCTTCCAATGACCTTCTCCTCTACCTCACTCATCTCCTTTCCGAACAGTTTAATTCCCGTTGCTCCGCAATCTTCCTCTCCCTGGTCCTCGAACGTGCCTATGACCACGTATGGCATTCCGGTCTCCTCTTCAAGCTCCAAAACCTTCGCCCTTCTCATTAACTACGTCTGTCTGATCGGCTCCTTTCTCTCCCACCGTCCTACCTGCGTCACCATGCATAACACGGATTCCTACATCTTTTTCCCTCCACCGGTGGGCCCCAAGGCTCCGTCCTCTCCCCCCTTCTGTACCTTCTGTATACGGCGGACATGCCACCGCCGTCACCCCCCGGCCACCTTCTCCAGTTTGCCGATAACACCGCCTTCCTTGCCTTCGCCCCCACCCTGCAGCATTCCCAACACCTTCTCCAATCCCATTTTGACCGGTTCACTGCTTGGTGCAACCAGTGGTTGCTAAAGGTCAATCCCTCCAAAACCCAGGCGATCATTGTAGGCAAAACCACCCCTTCCTTCCGCCTCCTTGATTTCTATCTCACCATCTATGGTCGTCATATCGCCCTCACCCCCACCCTTAAGTACCTTCGCGTCACCCTCGACCATCGCCTCTCTTGGACCCCCCCATCCCCTTTTTCTCTGCTTTCTTCCATTAAAGGAAAGAAAAAATTGACAGTGACTTGTGTCAAGTGTAGTGATTGTTAATACTTGATAATTGTCTCAGAGTGGAATCTAGATTGTGGAATAGAACCTGTTGTATAGCGAAATGGCGGTTACATCTTTCATTTACCTCCTGTACAATGTAGTAGTAGCAATTCTTTCTATGTGTGGTGTAAGTTTCATCGAGCTGTGTTTCTAGTGACACATCATGGGAAAGTCAGTTTCTTCTCCAAGTTTGGCACACTAGCGTATTTTCTGGTTCACTTATATTGCTCCGCCCTGTACGAGTATGGTCTAACGAGGAGGCATTCCGCCCACCAGGACATGGCCAGATCGATAGAACAGCCCGACCGCGGGGGCAGTGACGGCTCCGGTAGAGGCTCAGCGTCTATCGGTGGTTGCCTGCAGATTAGGGGCCGGGCGGGAGCGGCCATCTGGAGCAGCCAGCGGCCAGCCAGCTTAGGCCCTAGCTGAGCCGGCTGCCCCCCTCCTGGCGACTCAGCGGCCCGGCTCTGCCAGCGGCTTACGTAGCCAGCGGACGGAGCGGACTGTAAGGCGATGCAAAGCGAATACTGCTACCGGCTGACGAGTTTCTCAGTACGATCATTCTGCTGGCCGCAACCAAAGCGAAGGAATATTATCTGTCTGTAATACAGTTTACATGTTGTAGGGAAGTTCTTGTAGAATTTAAATAGTTTAGGATTAAAGGAGACCATTCACTGAAAGCAGAAGCATTGTAAACCTTGAGTTGTCGGTAGGTAGACACAAAAGGAGGAAAACGTGCTTCATTTCGAACTCATTCTTTGATGGGCTAGAGTACATAAACATACACACACTCTCAGACATGCGCGTACACTCGCGTATGTCACTGCATCGTGCTGGCTAGAAATTATCCTTGACGAGTTACAGTACACAAACAAACACACACACACACACACACACACACACACACACACACACACACACACAACTTCTAGCCTCCTCCATACAGTGACGGGGGCGCAGGTGTTTTAAGGGCACATCAGCATGCGAAAGCGATAATATAATTTTTTCGCGCTGTCAAAGACATGATATGTAGCGCTATAGATAAACAATACGTAGTTACGGTGAAAAAAAAAACAGCAACTGTTTTAATATTTTACTTCAGCTCTGATTCCTCTCGCGCTACTTAGAGTTGTGAGATAATCTGTTTCTGACCGGACGCATTTTGTCATTGCTTTGTAACTCCTGACGTTTTGTTACAAAGGAACACAGGCAGATTTGAAGAGGCTCATCGACGTCCTCATTTATATTAATATACTGCCAAGCAACAATTATTATTTATATGTAAGTGTCTATTCATAATTTACCTGCATATGTGAATCTATATTTTATTACTCTCTATGTCTTTTTGTTATTTTAGTAGTTTCAGCAATAATTTAAGCGGCTGTGACATGGCAGAAATTTGTGTGCAGTCTGATGGAAAATTATCAAATCCTAACATAAAAGACCCATAAGTCAATCTTCACGGCAATTTTACTGCAAGAAGTCCAATATTTCACACGGTAATGCAAAACTTTTAAGCAAATGCACGACCTCAGCCAACAATGCCATTGTTTGCACCCCAGATAATGTGTCGTTTAATCTTAATACTTTGAAATATTATTGATTATTTGAACCGTATTCTCATCCTCACACGCAGAAGCAAATTATTTATATTGGTGACCGTGACAGGACTTTGTTACATGTATCATACCATCTGTTCTCTTTTTCATGACAATAAAAACAACTGGAGGAACAATTACCAACCATTATTTGGAAAACAATCAAGAAATCCCCGATTTGACCTGGCTGAAATTGCAATCTACAGATCCAAATTCCACAGCACAGTAAGAAGCAACATATGCGCATTTCCATTCAGTTTACAGTGTGCCCAATCAATCTTTAGATTCAGTGTTAAATTCATTCAAAATTCAGATTCATTTCATTTTATTTAATTTTCTGACAATTCGCGAGTCCATCTAAATCACGACAATAGTTATCAGCTTAAACAATAGGTTTTTTTCAGTACACAAAATGGTCATATTCAAGTTCATTTCTTATAACATGGCGATAAGCCAGCAAGATTGAAATTTTGCGCGTGAAGATTTGGTTCCATTTATACGCATTAACAGGATCAGTGACTTTATTATACGGATTGCATACACATTTTACACACTTACGAATTCAATTACTTTCTTTTCGCATTTTTCATTTTGGTCAAAACCAGAAACCAATCCAACATGGAACAACAATTTGATAACGTGAATACCGATACACACACCAACACCGACATATACAACAATAGCATGAGTAACCAAGTACCGAATCAGATTGTGACAGGAAATGATTTCATTTCTTTGCTGTCAACTTCAGAATGATCAAATTCCGAACCAAACTTACGTTTGTACGTCTCAGCTAATAACGCGGTGGGAGCAGCGCCATGTCTTACACAAATTTTATCGCAACATCGAGCACAATCATGAAAGGTATTTCCAAACTAAATGGAAAACAGACAAAGAATGACGAACGTATTTCTCAATTAGTGGAAGACAATGCAACCCATCTAACAAAGACCGAAGAAAGACTGACACGATTACTTGACAACATTAACACTTGTTTGACAGAGCAAATAAACGACTTGTGGAGACATTCTCAGAGCTTACTTTGCAGCACGATCAGACAGTATCAGATGTGAATGCAGTCAAACATCCAATAAAAGACAGTCTGTGAAAATATGGTTATTCTGATTAAGACCAATAATCGTACAAACGAGGAAATACACACCATAGTAAAGAATGTTGAATGTAAACTCGGTGAGGTACAATCTCATATACACGACAGTGTACAGAAGAAACTCACACACGCTTTTCAAACTTCAATGAACAATTTCGTACTTGGACAGCACAGAAG
This sequence comes from Schistocerca cancellata, assembly GCF_023864275.1. Classification (NCBI taxonomy): domain Eukaryota; kingdom Metazoa; phylum Arthropoda; class Insecta; order Orthoptera; family Acrididae; genus Schistocerca; species Schistocerca cancellata. The sequence continues at coordinate 1,157,684,128 of NC_064626.1, forward strand.
AATAAAAATTTGAATGAGAAATTGTCAGCCGTAGTGCAAGGCGCAGTGATTGATTACATGTCGAAAGACAAACGGGTGATCGACCACACAGTACGATATACCACATCTGAACAAACACACACATACAACCCTTCACCTACACAAGATTTGGTAAAGAACAATTTTATCGTCATGAATCGCACCACACAGGAACACCGAACATCAACAGTGACACGAATCAAAACATGACACCAGAATACCATCACAATTACTGCTCAGAAGACATACATTCACAACACCCACAAGAACACTACACGTTCTCAGATCGCAACAGACGCAATGCCTGTAAGGAAGAAGAAAGCCTGTTTAAACACAGAAGTTTCAACCCTATATTCCAGGAAAGAATACCATATACCCTGTGATATTCCTCAAAGCATTCGAAAACGCCTTTCCTCGCTCTTGGAGCGATAGAAAGAAAAGTTCCCACGTAGTTGATTACATTCAGTGCGAAGCTGGGCATACAAAGAGAGTGACAAATTAACACATATGAGCAACTCGAAAATGCATTCCTGAATAGATACTCAAAAAACGGAAACCTGAGACGATACTTTGAGAAATATCGCAACCTATCCACTTCCTCGACGAACCAGTCGCATCTCGTAACACAATCAGTTCACTCAAATCCAAATTGCCGTTCCACATAAAAGAAAATTAGTCCATCTCCCTGACAATGACGCAGAATACTGTTTAGAAAGACTTGACGCTATTGATTTACTCTACAAAGAGAACTAGCAACGCCAGTCCCGGAACAGAAATCATAATATTTACGTATCGGCTATGCCGAACTTACAGACTAGCCAATCCAACTCAAGCGCGCCGCCAAACGTTTCTTTCGTGTACCCGCAAAATACACGAAACTATTTCGAAAACTCACCACCACAATACAATGCAAATAACTGCAGCCATCAAAACAACTATACACAAGGGGGTAATCCCTACAAAAAAAACGAAAATTTAATAAGTTCAATCCAAGAACAAATCATAACCAATACGGACAAAATGCTAACAACTTCCGTAATGGACAATCTTCAAACAGGAAACAGTGGCACGTACATAATATGAATTACACGGCACTACAAAACCACATGCAAAACCAAAACTTTCATCCACATAATATATTTCACTACTATCAACACTGACAGAAACCGGCGCTGCCTATACAACAGAATAATTGTACAAATCAAAACATCATGCCGGCAGTATCTCATACACAACAGCAACACTGAAATCAACCCGGAGACTGGCGACGCCAATACACACAGGTAAATATAATTGAAATGCAAAGCGAAACGCCACCTATAGCTAACACTGACACTACCCAAGCCAACACTGCCCAAGAGTTAAACTAGCCGCAGTAACTACCGTGCCCCAGGGCGTGACTGAAGAATACTTGGGGGGCAGATTCACCACACAATTACTATTTGACACACCAAACTAACACACCACACAGCAATACGATCAGATGCACGCCACATGAATCACACACACTATTCTAGGGATACAACGAACAAGGAAACTTTGCTGATGGCGTCACGAGTGATAACACACATTTTCGATCCAAGAACAAACAGTGCTATCATCCACTACAGTTACAGTAGGGGGAGTACCCACTACTACTGTCATTGATACAGGGGCTGCAGTCAGTGTAGTATCACATAACTTGTATGTAAAGCTGAACGAAGTGACCTAAGTAGCAGAATTTCCTGTTCAGAATTGTCAGATACACATTGCATTAGGTAACAAGTCTAGGGTAGGTAAACAAGTGTTTGTGAAGTTGGCGATAGGCAATGGGACTACTCAATGGCCATTCCTTGTCGTTCCACACTTAACTACAAATTGTAGTTTAGGTATAGATTTTTTGTGCGAGAAGGACTCCATTATAGACTCCTCGAAAGGTATATGTTATTTTTTAAGTGAAAGTGAGATCTGTGTGAAATTAGACACGAGAACAATTTAACATGATAAACACTGCACTGGATATGAACTGCAGATGATACACGAGACAGATCAACACTGCACACCTACACATATGTCACAGACAGAGTATGAATGCAAAGACATATTAACACAAATTAATTCTAAACTTTCAGAATGCACTGCAGTTGATGAAGAGGAAAAGTCACAGCTAAAGGATATTCTAGTTAAAAATGTGAATGTATTTACAAAAAGACCCGATGTGATCAAAAGTTACACATAAACCATCGAAGTGAAACCTCACCAAATATATTTCCATAAGTCTTAGACGTACTTATATCTATACGACCTGCAGTTTGGCACGAGTTAAAGCAAATGCTAACATGGGGAATTATAGAGCTATCCCCTTCACCCTATTCTACACCGTCACATGTAGTGAGACAACCTAATGGAAACATATACCTTTTACTTGATGCCAGAGCTATAACTTGATAATATTACCAGTCAGAACATATTCTGAGAATTTAGAGGAACAGCTACAACGATTTTTCGAACGCAATGTACTTTTCTTTACGTGACTTGACCAATTCATTTTGTCCAGGAAGTATATTGCTTTTATGTTTGCTGATCGTACCTATCAATTTTGTGTATTACCTTACTGTCTAAACGTAAGTTCAGAATGGAAACAGTTTTTGAAAGACTACAACTTAAATGCATTTTCATCTCAAAATTTTCACCTTCTGTCAAGCCTTGTGAAACGATATTCAGAGAGTTAAATCGTTTCATGAGAACCTACATCTCTATAAATCATTCACACTGGGTACACTATCTTGCCTTTTGACTCTTCTGCTTTTCGGTGAGTAATACAGGTTAGTTCTTAGAGTAAAGTAAAGCATAGGGACTAGTCACAATGAAATAAAGCAACAACAATCTCCCAATTATTCAGTATAAAGAGAACATGGAACTGAACAGATAACCAAAAAGACACACGTTTTCTCGAAAATTACTATTAACATTAAAGGCGTGTTTTTTCTACGTAGCACGATTATTTTAAACTCCCGCAGAAGCTGCCAAATGAAAGACATGTTTCTGCTTACTGCTTATGTCTTAGTTACAAATCTTGGCCTGGACTGCTAAGCGAAAGACTGCGTTAAGCAAACTGAATTATTAATTAAAGTGGCCTTATAGTAGGCTCAGTGACGGCTAAACAAAGTAATTAATCTAAAGGTGAAGCACCGACAGCATGCGACTCTACCTTTATTCTTGGTACTCGAGAAATACGTAGCTGTATTTAGAATTGTGACCCATTGTGGTCATGGGGTCGAGTCGTACATGGCTGCTTCCGTGCCCATCAGCCAAATTATTATCAAAAAGTGGTACTAACTTGTGGACCTGCAGTTTAATTATCACTGGCATGTAATACGAAATACTAAATAAACAAGTTGCAGTAATGTATTCTACTGAATAATTTATGGAGACAACACCAAAGGACTTAAACTGAATAAACAGATTTATTCAGTTAGTGGAATGTAGAAACTGATAAGAATAATGGCCCTACAGTACAGCGTTTAAACGTGAAGTAAAATTCTGTTAAACCAAACATATGATCTGACGGTGCTTAAATGCAGGTAAGCTTGCGTAAATATGTAATTAGTATGGTTGCAGACTCCAAAAATACTGTTTTAACATCAGTGCTAGGTGAAAAATAGATTTCCAATCTGTTAAATTAAACACAATTTGTTCAGCAACTCACATAAAGTGCACTTATGGCAACCAACAAATTAACACATGTGAATTCTCAAGTGGGTTCTCGTATTCTCTCCAGCATTAAGTCTAAAATCGCAACATAAGTAGGTTAAATTTCCATCTAGCACATCGTTAAACGCTCCATAAATGTTACGTTTCCAGTGAGTTCTCAGAGTGTAAGTCTCACTTGCGTCAGAACGTTTATGAGTACGAACAAATATTTGAAGTATTCCCGTGTCTGATGGCTTCGCAAATTCTATTATTTTACTAGTCTGATACATTACTATCAGCTCAGCAACACGCTGCCTCACTATTAATCTATACAGGGTGACCACTAGACATAGAACGAGCAGTAGCTCCTGCTTGCATGCCCTTCGTAGACTTCGGTTCCCCCTCTAACAAAATCTACAATGAAGTTGTACTTAACAATACAGAAAATGGAGTATCACTCTAAAAATAATCAAGTTACAATATTTTCATTTGATTTTAATTAAATCTCTTTTTCTTCCAGTTCCTTTAAGACCAAACACATTATTCTACATCTAATCATTTCAGAATAATTAACTAAAACATGAAGTTTGTGTATAAGGACTTATGACAAATAACGAAGAAGTACTTTTTTTAATGAAAATTCCGCCATTTAACTGGTAGATCATTAGTTCACTCTACAGTCAGGATTTCGGCCTTGACCAGTTTCAAATACTGCAATGTTGGACATGCATGTGGTCTATAAACGAAATCATTGTCAAAATATATTAAACTTGGTTATGTAATGCACGTGTCACAGCACAGTAATGACAACACATTCACAAAATATCTGGCAGAAATAAAACAGACTTTCGTGACATGCATCGAACGACTGTGCTATAAAAAGGTCAACACCAACGGTTGTTACGTGTGCAGGCATCACACAAGCCTCAGTATGACATTTTAAGTCTATCCATACCTGTTCCGTAATTTCTGCGCACTTGCCGTGCGTTGCACTTTGTATCTCCATCCCGTTCGTTTTGAATAATTGCCACTGCTTCTCGTGGTGACACAAATCATACGATTCTTTGTCCAGTGCCGGGACTTGACTGCCAGAGTCGAGTACGCATTGCACCTCTTTTCTTACCGTGGATACTCTTAAAGTTGGGTGTCTGACATCTACCGTTTTCTGAAATTCCTTGGTTTCCTAAACGGAGTACAATTCATGAACAATGCCATCAATAAGCTGGTGATTACTAGCTGCATTGCCGTGGCGTCTACAACAAGTCAGCTTTGTGGAGCGTCATCTCCCTCATTAATCCTACGATTATTACTTGGGTCTGCACATCCACTTCCATAATCTCCATTCTTCCCTTTCACCTATCAGTCTCTGGTCATTATTCCTTCCATCGTCATGTGTCCAATTATTTTTGCAGTCGTCTGGCAGATACTATGGTCCCCAGCGACGGCTGTCATTTCTGTTTTTCCATTCATTTTCGTTTCTTCCTGGTCGGTGTCTCTCTCTTCAGTTACAAGTCCTCATCTGCTAATTCTCTGGCGGAAAGTTTTCCTGCAGGAAATGCGCCTGTTCTGTTGCTTCTCAACTTCTCTTGCATGCTAACTCATCCTGTAGCTTCTGGAATCCTGTAACATCGTGCATATTTATGCAAGCGATCCTTATTTCTTTCTGAACCTGACGTGAAAGCTTCATCAAGTAAAGTTTTATTATTTCTCATAGTTCAAACACCACGTCTAAAAATCGGTTTCTCCCTATGAGGACTTTGAAATATTGCACTGGCTTCTGACACCTTGGTTCTACATAGTTCTCGATCGTCATGAGTCCTAGTTTTACATGATCTTGTTTCCACTTGCACCATCACTCTTCCAAAAATGCACTCGTAAATTCGTCTCACACCTCCGCTAGAACAGTGTTACTACTCAAACATACATTACTTGGGAAATAACAAATTATAAGTTCTATAAAGCTCATATTGAAAAGGTAAGGCTTCCATTAAATTTAAAGAAAGTAGTATTGGCAGTAAATTTCATTACATTTTTCACAGCACGTTGGGACACTTCACACAAAGTTTTCAGTGACTAAACTAAAAAGTGTCTTTTTTCGACTTATGTCTTTCCAGGGTGCATATGTCCTCTATTGTCACATTGTTTCTCATGTTTTCGATTCTGCTCCCTCTCTGCAGTGAGCATACAAAATTCAGATTTTCAGGACAGTGGCTATGATTTTGGTAACGCCTCACAGAATGCCTCAGTCCACAACTTCAGATGTAGATGGTTTTTGGTGTCCGGAAACGCTGAAAATTTCTGTACTGATACGAACTGCTTCCAACGCTCCTCTTCTTCCAAGACACAAGAACTCGTTTCGGCAGTCATGGTGGTAATTTTTGGTGAATCATAGAATTTCGGTCGTTCTCTGATGCGGCATTACCTTTCAGTCAAACCGTTAGTCTCTTCTTCTTGTCCGTTGTGGTCTACTTCTCTCTCACTCGTCACGTTCTCTTTCCCGTTATTCGTTATTGAAAACCTACTACCCACTTTCCCTTTGGTAGTGCTTCCAATGTCTCCTTGTGGCTGTGGTTTTTGGTTTCTGGTGCAGTGTTAATCTGTACCAAATCCCTTATTTTGGCGCGCAGTCCGGAACCGTGCGACTGCTACGGTCGCAGGTTCGAATCCTGCCTCGGACATGGATGTGTGTGATGTCCTTAGGTTAGTTAGGTTTAAGTAGTTCTAAGTTGCAGGGGACTGATGACCGCAGCAGTTGAGTCCCATAGTGCTCAGAGCCATTTAAACCTTATTTTGGCGTGTTCTAAGGTTTGTCGGAACCGCTCTGTCAGAAGCTTTCCCATACAGTTTGATAACTGCTTCACGGTTGTGGTTAGCACTTCAACTTATTCTACTACCTTCTCAAAGGTGTCTATCTGTTCTTCCCTCTATGATTTCACTCCTTCAGTGTCCATTTTATTGGCATTTGTATATTTTCTTAACACATAGCTCATACTTTCAGCGTCCTGCATTAATGTCTCCACTCTTGAATTTATTTGTTGTATCTTGCCATCTATCTTCTTATCTAAGATTTTCCCTGACCTCTTATTTCGTGATGTCACCATCTAACTTATATTTTAGGGCTCCTACTTGTTTATAAAGTTTTCTATTTAAGTTTTTGAATTGTTGCTCATTTTTTCAAAATTGTGTCCCATTCCCCCCCCCCCTTTCCTTATGCCTCACGTCAGTCCTTTCTTTAAATAAGTTTCCGATTTTCTTAAACTGTTCATTAGTCGTTTTAAAATGTTCAGTCAGAAAGTTCCGCAGGTCGAATACTGAAGGTGTTGTTGTTTGTGTTCTCGTCAAGCTTCAGTCTGTGCTGCTCTTTCGCGTCCTGTAATTTCTACGTTTTCTGCTGCAGGTGAAGCTTCATACTCCTCTACTCCTCTAATATTTCTGCTCATCTCCAAAATCTCGTCACTACCTCATCCCTGATCTAGTTCTTCAACGATGTTGGTTTCGTCTTGAGATATTATTTCATACGGTTCACTGTTATTTAATACTCAGTGCTTTCATTCAGCACTTACATATCCGAATATCCATTAAATGTTTCTGAATTACTTGAATTTCCCTCTCTGTTTCACTCATCAATGCTAAACCTCTCGCCCTCCCTCTCGTAAACCTTGACATTAATACAAAAATTAAATTCCAAACACACCTGACATTTAAAACGAAGCTAATCAATCTAACATTAAATTCCTCAATCTTCCCACATGCACTAAAAATCGTTCCCCTCGTAATGTACAATACACATATACACATAATAAATACAATCATCTGTAGAAATACAATGACGATTCTTCCGCTCGACAACGATGGACAGATACTCACCTAATTCACTGAAAAATGTACATAAATGGTTATGTGCTAGGACTTAGAACTATTTTTTGTTTTGAGAATTGAGTTATTCTTAAGGTAGTAACGTACACCTTTCTGTTAATTCCAAGATCCGCGAATCTGACTGCGGTGTCAGGAGATAGCTGATGAACGAATCCTAGGCAGACGTCACTAAAAATGCAAATCCAAAACTATTAAGGTGCCCTCCAAAATAGTGAACGTTGAAGCTTATAACTACCACATCAGACGCCAATCAAAATGCCTTTGATTTATTCCGATAGAATTGTTGACAAACAATAACATTAATATAATAAGGCCTTGACATACGTGACATATGAGTCAGGGGAAAAGATACTAATAATTGCGCAAGTGAATTAATTGCAATCATGAAGTCTGTTACTGTCGTTAAAGTAATTGAAACCAGGTACTACTACAAAACGGAATACATCAAACATTTGGTTGGACTTAAAAACAAACAGTTCACTTGCTCGAAATATACGTCTTCAAAATGAATGAAGGTGGAAGTTCCCTACACCTTATCTCGGTGTTGCTGCCAGATCTCATAGTAGTGTTGTAGGTGGAGGCTGAAATGCCGATTAAAAAAGATTACTAATAGCCCCGATGACCTTGTCAATGGGAAGATGAAAATCAGTCCCAAATTTCTCCCTCTATACAAGTCCTTCACAACATCAGTTCTGAGGGCCGCAGGCCAGGGTATCAGCGTGACATAGGAAGCTCCCAACGGTCGAGTAATTTTTGATCAATTACTTATTAAAAGGAAACTTCATGCTGTCACGTTTCCCATTTCTTATTGAATTCCGATTGGAGGCCTCCAGACATTCTGAGAGCCGACCTATAAAAATGCTTCTTATAATGCGCTAGTCCGCTTCCTACTATTTGGTTAACCAATCTCGTTCGTTCTACCATCTTACACAAGAAAGGAATCTTCACTGTCTCTCTCCCTCTCTCTCTCTCTATCTATCTATCTGTCTCTTTGAGTAACCGATGAGATGGTCGATGGCACAGCCAAACTTCACTGTCTAATTGCCAATTCCTGCAAATTCTTATGTTGCGTAAACATTTGCTTTTTGCGGAGCCAGCACATCCAGTGGCGACTCCCGTCTTCAAAGACTCGAAATTGCAGGTCCACATTCCATTTCAGAGATGTTTATCACTGTCATCTGGTGCTTTCCGGAGTAGAAGTCAGTTTTCTCCATATTATGAGCACAATAGCGCCTTCTGCTGAAACGTGTTTCTTCTCACTCCAATGAAGGCTGTTATACATTTTCACCAGGGCCTTGTGCCACAGGAGATCCTATCTGTGTTCGCCCACAAAACTAGACGTCCCAGGGTGCTACAAGAAAATTCTGATTGACGGCTGACGACCTGCTGAAGCGTGCGCTTCTGGCTCAGTCCTTCTGCAAAGTGGCTGTAAGGGCGGCGGCCAATTCTTACAGTCCCCCCACCGTCCTGAATGCTTCTAGTGTTCTCTCACGCCTGCAAGGCACAAAAAGCTGACGGCCGTTTACTATTGCGATAAAATAAAACACCCACAACAGCTCTTACGTTTTTATTTTATTTTGTTGCAACCAGTTTCAGCTCTTCAATGCTCCATCTTCAGGCATAAAACTGTAACGATAGCATTATCAACTCAGCAATCAAGCTGCTTAGAAACAGTTTAAAAACAGGATGAGAAACAATGGTAAGACCTACAAGTGAATTTACACAGAACATTTGATAGAAAGAACAGATACAGCTGAGCCGAGGCCGACTCGCGTTGATGCCATTTGTTCTTTGGCATTTTGTCCCAATCGAGTGGCGTCTTTTTTCTCCCTGATGTACTACCGTAAAGAGTTGCTGGCTTGCCTCCGTCAGTGGCAGCAGCAGCGCTTATCGAAACTAGTACTGCTGTACCATTGCCATGTGGTGGTGTGTGAGGCAGTCTGTCGGTTGCGACAGAGCAGCGAGGAAGTCTCCACGGCGTGAGGTCAGGCCAGGACCGCTGGTGGCGTGCACAAGCGTTCGGATTGTGAGGCGCTAGCTGCAAGAGCTACAAAGTTCGTTGCCCACCGAACCTGGACACTGAAGTTGAGTGATCAGTTAACCTGTTATGAAACCTCAACTGCTGTGACTTCTCTTTGTTCATTGCCGGTTGTTGCTTCCTAGGCTGTTCCAGCTAGCAGCAACATATGATGTGTTGGAGTCGTCGAAATTTTGCATCAGTCGTCCTGTATGGTCTTTAACTATTAAATTGGTTTTTACTTATCAGTGAAGTGCACCAGCGGTTTTTTATGACTTGTGGCCATTAAAGCCCCAGTTACCTGCCCTGGACGTTAGTGCAGTTTTCCAGCAGTGTGTTTTTCCTCACTCTGTTGATGCTGTCCAGCATGGAGTGTGGTTCAACAGCCTTTTAGTTGTTTCTCCATATTTTTTTTAGTGGGTTATTGTGCCTTGGCTGTTTTTAGACGCCAATTTTGAAGACGTAGTGCTGCTGGTATCTTTGTCCCCAGCTGATACTTTCTGTTGTCGTGCCATCGTTTGGGAGGAAGGGGATTGAGTAGGTTGTTGGTCAGTCCTTCAGCTGTCCTTGGGTCGGGTTGCCATCCGATTATTTAACCTTACTCTTGGCTTCCTGTCTCACCTCACCTTATGTTAGAGCTACCTCCTCAGGCTGACCCTTGGTACACTTCTGAGCATCATTGTTCTGTTGGTTTTAGGTGGTGATTTTTATTTTAGTCTGAAGTACTGTGTGAGGCTTTCAGCTGTCTATTAATTTAGTTTGTTTTAATTTTAAAATAAGGCCTTCAGCCGATTTAATTTAAAAATTGAAGACTGATTTGTTTAAAAACTTAATTTGGAAAGTTTGTTCTATCTGAAATTCTTGTTATCCAGGCCTTAAGCCCTGAGTTGTTCAACGTCTTGTGTGTGGCCTACAGCGGGTTATTTACGTGAAATATTTTTTTAAGTAAGGCGTTCAGCCGTGTGTATTCACTAAAGCAATTTTTTTATAACTTGTGTTCAGGCCTTCAGTCGTTATTCTTTTTGGTGTGGTTTTGGGCTGTCAATCCAGGAGGTATCTCAAGCTTTCCTAACTAGACCTTCAGCCATATTGTCTTATTTTGATCCTTTTAAGGCAATGTCTAATTAAGTAGTTCTTAGGAAAACAAAAGTTTCTGTGTTTTGTGCAACTGACAGTAACTGATTACGGCTCCCTCCACAACCATAACCTGATCTGCTCTATCCTTCGAAACCAGATTTCAATAGCCATTGCCACATATCTAAAATATACCATAACGAATTTTAGATAGATCCTGAGAAAACAGTATCCAGAACAACCGCCTCTGGTCGTAATAACGGCCTTCATACGCCTGGGCATTCAGTCAAACAGAGCTTGGATGGCGTGTACAGGTACAGCTGCCCATGCAGCTTCAACACGATACCACAGATCATCAAGAGTAGTGACTGGTGTATTGTGACCAGTTGCTCGGCCACCATTGACCAGACGTTTTCAATTGGTGAGAGATCTGGAGAATGTGCTGGCCAGGGCAGCAGTCGAACATTTTCTGTATCCAGAAAGACCCGTACAGGACCTGCACCTGTGGTCGTGCATTATCCTGTTGAAATGTAGGGTTTTGCAGGGATCGAAAGAAGGGTAGAGCCACGGGGCGTAACACATCTGAAATATAACGTCCACTGTTCAGTGCCGTCAGTCGAATAAGAGGCGACCGAGACGTGTAACCAATGGCACCCCATACCATCACGCCGGGTGATACGCCAGTATGGCGATGACTAATACACGCTTCCAATGTACGTTCACCAAGATGTCGCCAAACACGGATGCGACCATCATGATGCTCTAAACAGAACCTGGATTCATCCGAAAAAATGACGTTTTGCCATTCGTGCACCCAGGTTCGTCGTTGAGTACACCATCGCAGGCGCCCCTTTCTGTGATGCAGCGTCAAGGGTAACCGCAGCCATGGTCCCCGAGCTGATACTCCATGCTGCTGCAAACGTCGTCGAACTGTTCGTGCAGATGGGGGTTTTCTTGCAAACGTCCCCATCTGTTGACTTGGGGTTCGAGACGTAGATGCACGACCCGTTACAGCCATGCGGATAAGATGCCTGTCATCTCGACTGCTAGTAATACGAGGCCGTTGGGATCCAGCACGGCGTTCCGTATTACCCTCCTGAACCCACCGATTCCATATTCTGCTATCAGTCATTGGATCTCGACCAACGCGAGCATCAATGTCGCGATACGATAAACCGCAGTCGCGATAGGCTACAACCCGACCTTTATCAAAGTCGGAAACGTGATGGTACGCATTTCTCCTCCTTACACGAGGCATCACAACAACGTTTCACCAGGCAACGTCGGTCAACTGCTGTTTGTGTATGAGAAATCAGTTGGAAACTTTACTCATGTCAGCACGTTGTAGGTGTTGCCACCGACGTCAAGCTTGTGTGAATGTTCTAAAAGCTAATCATTTGCATATCACAGCGTCCTCTTCCTGTCGGTTAAATTTCGCGTCTGTAGCACGTCTTCTTCTTGGTGTAGCAATTTTAATGGCCAGTAGTGCATAAAGGGCAGTGCATTTGCGGAGCTGTGATTTGTATTCAGGTGATTCATGTGAAAGGACTTCCGACATGATTATTACCGCACGGTGAGAATTAACAGGATTTGAAAACGGAATAAAAGTTGCAGTTAGACGCATGAGCCACTGCGTTTCGAAAATCTTCAGGAAATTCAATATTCCTTGATCCACAGTGACCACATTCGTAGGACCCTAGCCGACTGTAAAGCCGTGTCCTCGTTAGATGAGTCCTGATTTTTGCTGGTGAAAGCTGACGGTATGGGTCAAGTGTTGTACAGACCGCACAAATCCATAGACCTAAGAGAACAATAAGCCACTGCTGCAAGCTGGTGGTGGCTTCATAGTGGTGTGGGCTACATTTGAAAGGTCTGGTCGGTCGGCTTCTGGGAGACCATTTGCAGCCGTTCATGGACATCACTTTCCCCAAAAGAAAATGAAAAGAATAAAAATGATAGAATGTTTATCAATGACAATGAGTCATGTCACCGGGCCACGATTGTTCGCTATTGGTTTGAAGAATGTTCTTGACAATCCAACTAATGAAATGGGCACCCAGATCACCCGACATGAATCCTATTGAACATTTATGGGACGTAATCGAGAGATCAGTGCGTACACAAAATCCTGCAACGGCAACAGTTTCGTAACGGCTATAGAGGCAGCATGGCACAGTATGGTATTTCTGCAGGGGACTTCCAGCGACGTGTTGAGTCCATGCCAAGTACAGTAGTTGTACTATGCTGGACAAAAGGAGGTCCGACATGATATTAGGAGGTATCTCATGACTGAATACAGGCTTTCATGACTGGATGACACTGCTGCTGATAAACCTTTCGGGATATAAGGTCAAGGTCCACGAAACTCTTCAGTTCCCAGCGTTTCGTCCAGAACTGCGCTGGACATCTGCAGAGGAGTTCCTGCTCCGTTGAGTCTGCCGAATGACGGGTCGGAAGTCTGAGAATGGCATATTTACGACAGAAGAAGGAACGTGGCCGGAGTTACACGTGATAAGCAGAGATAATCCTTGTGAAAGATGAAAACTGACTATCGATTGTCGTCTTGTCAAAGATAAAAAACTGTTAAGCGAATCTGCAGAGCTACTGTCCATATGTCGCTAAGTTTCATTGTCTCTTCCTCCCTGCTAAAATCATGCCTATATGTATGTCAATGGATTCTCTATATAGGGGTGGATACTGTTCGGCGTCGCAGATAATATTTTTGTTTCAGAAAACTTCGTAACTTCCTGACTGAAGAGCGTGGTCTGCTACAGGCGATTTGTCTGTTTTCCCTAGTCGGCAGACACTTTTGTATTCCTTTAGCCTTTTATTTATACTTGTCTTGGTTGTTCCAACATAGATGGAATTTTGGAATGTAAAAGTTTTTCGAAAGATAACGCACACGGTCAGATATTTACACAAGATCTCTAATTACCGTCCACAACAAAAGAGAAGTGTCATTAGAAGTCATGTCGATAGAGCTAAAAGGCTTTGCCCTCCGGAATACCTAAAAGCCGAAGTAAAACATCTGAAGCACGCTTTCAAGAAAAGACAAGTAAAGTAAGTAAACAGAATTATACGACTAAGTAACGGAAAGCCGAAGGACAAGCAGGAAAAACAGCCATGGAAGCATACAGTATCTCTCCCTTTTATTAAAAATGTTGCAGATCAGATCGAAAAGATTTTACAGAATCACGACATTAAGCGGTTTTTAGACCAACAAATAAAATAAGTCAAGCACTCCGATCTGCCAAGAATAAACACCCTCCTCTGTTAGCGTGTGGCGCATATGATATTCCGTGCACTTGTGGTAAAGTTCATATTAGAACAACCAAGAGAAATGTGAATACACGGCTAAAAGGCACACAAAATTCTCTGCCGACTCTGCTTATCACGCCGTTTTTCTGTAGTGTATATGTCGCTCTCAGACGTCCGACTCAACGGAACAACATCTCTGAAGGTGTCCAGCACAGTTCTGGACGAATCGTTAGGAACAGAAGAGTTTTGTGGACCATACATGAAAGGTTTACCAGCAGAAATATCCCATGACTTTTACCACCACAGTGTACAATGTGAACAGCAAAGTTCCCAACACGCCTGTCTGCAGCACATCTCAAGTTACTTCTACATTTTCCGATTACCCTCCTTCATACATAACACGCTTAGAGCCTGCCAAGAAGTCCTCAACCCGGTAAAAAACTTCGCCTGATAACGCATACGATCGTGCTTTCGATAACAAGCGTGTGTGTGGTCTTGGATGAAATGCTTTTCGGAAGTCGAGAAATCCTCATCTGTCTTATCACCTTCATTCGGCGTTTTCAGGATGTCATGTGACAAATGCGCTAGCTTTGTTAGCGGGATGTGTGCTGGCATAGGCATATTAATCGAACATTTTATAACCATCTCCTGTCGTAAGTGAAACACAATTAAGAAAATGAAATGGACGAAATCAGACTACCGTATCGCGTATTACATCCTTGATGACGTCAGCGAGTATAATTTGAGGAGAACCGCAGAGTTTCCCCGTTCTTGCTACGAAGTTGGAGCGGATATTTGGCGATGAAAGGCGATATTGCTCCTCCAGATTATAATATACGCCAACTCCATAGGCTCTGTAGGGGTTAATTAAATCCAGCCGGCTACTCGTATTTAATTAAATACTTTGCCACTTTCTCCTTCTGGAAATTACGCCGATAACTTAGTTTGTTTGACCGCAAAGTGAAATTAAGCTGACCTCTTACTGGCTGCGCGCGGGTCGGTGACGGCCGTCGCAAGTTGGTAATTACGCTAATGAAACCTTGGCAGGAGGCTGAGCCGACAAGACAAGAGTTCGACTTCATTAGACATCGGCAGGAACAGAGATAATTGGCGATCGCCTTGAAGTTATGCTGCAGGACTGTATGACATCACTTTGCTGTTCAACTACACCGTAAAAAGTCGTATAGGTAATATGAAAGTTAAGATGGACGTTCTCCACGTCTTAGACTACATGAAACTGTAATACAAATTTTACAGTACTTCTGGCACTTCCATAGTTTGCATACTCTTTCGGTGTGTAGCTAAAGACTAAAATATAACAGAATACATCATATGTAGAAATTTTTTGTCCTTTGACGGGCATTTATTTTGCAGACACGATTTGTGTTTTTCCACGTTATGTACACGTAATATTTTTATACGGAAATCCTAGATCTAGGAGAAACGAGAAAAACTTCCTGATTCCACCATGGGTCATTACTCGAAATGCCCCTCCCCCTCAGCGTAGATGATGAAAATTAATAAAAATAATAAAGAGCACGTGTAACATGCGCATGGGGCACACAATACTCGTTAAAGCCTGTACTGTAGTAAGTGAGCGGGGTTCATCTTATGAGAAAGGATTTTTGTATAGATATCGACCGTGTGTACCTGAATGGTGGCAAATCAGACTTACACCCACTCTGTAATAACAATGATACGTCAAATAAGTTCGAAATGCAATTACACGTCAAGATGGACCAAAAGCAACACTGAAGATGCTACCAGTTTGATAATAATGCGGTCGCCAGCCTAATTAGGCATTAATTTAGTTTCTTCCCTGTACAAGTTGGTATATATTCATGCAAAACAACACGTAGTAACACTGCATAATATAGTAGAATTTTAGAACCAGAAAATCTATTGAACTGATAGTTTCACGTTCTGTACTCATATGGAAAACCCATGAATACATAACAATATACTATAATGTATACTACAAAACTTTATACTGTCTATTGATCAGATTAAAATCAGGAATAGGTTACCCTAGAAATAGCACTTTCGAGCCACACACAAAATGTCAATTTTGATAAAGATAAAACACTGATAAATTTTGGCTTTTATATTGACTTTAACTTTTGCTGGTCAAACCAATTTAGAACACTTCAGAATTCAAATGAATAAGAAGGAGGGCGGGGGGACCTGAAACTGTTATGATCACTGTGTTAAAAAAATTGATTACTAAATTTATTATGCGTTCAAGATTTCCAGTATATAAGTTACTACACTTTTCATCTTATTTACTGCTCATTTAAATACCTTTATATATGTCTCGAAGTAATTGAACTTCATTACTATATCAGTATTAAAGTTATCTTTCAACTTCGTTAGACCTTCGTTATTCATTTCCTGGTTCATTAATAAAACAGTTCTTTAAACACTATTCTAACATAACTAGGTCTGCAAGCAATTATTATTAACACAAAATTTAATTTTTCATTTCGGGACACTCGGATTGCACAACATTTGGAAAGGAGCATGTCTAGGTAAGTTGTGAGGATAATTAAATGAGGGTAAAATGGCTCTGAGCACTATGCGACTTAACTTCTGAGGTCATCAGTCGCCTAGAACTTAGAACTAAGGAAACCTAACTAACCTAAGGACATCACACACATCCATGCCCGAGGCAGGATTCGAACCTGCGACCGTAGCGGTCACTCGGTTCCAGACTGTAGCGCCTAGAACCGCACGGCCAAAATGAGGGGAAAGTTCTAGTATAATTTCTATGGCTCTTGACGTATCGGCACTTTAATTCTTCTTAACGTCGCAATACTTTTCCATTTAGTGCCTATGGAATTTTGCCATGCTGTGAGGGCGTTGGAACAGCATACCCGAGGCTCAGTGAAACTACGTCTTCCAGGAGAGCCTCCTCGCGTTGTTGTTGTTACACACGTAGTAAAATAAGTAGACACTTACGACGTCTCCTTGTTTCTGACGACATTCCTGTGTCTTCTTTGGTTGTTTAAATGGTTTTAGACCTTCTGGTTGACACGTGTACGTCTCTGTGACATTACAAGTGTGATCCATTATATCTGCTGGAGAGCGTCACAGTGCGGCTGAAAAATGGACTGACTGATACTCGAAGACAGATGCAAACCATCCCATGTAATTTCCTCATTTTGAGAGTCATGAAGGGTAATCAGTGTTAACCGTAAAAAGCCATTCAACATCCGAGATTGCATAACATATTTCATTATTTAAGACAAACGGTTTCAACAGACTTTGCTGTCAACTACAGGTCTTAATTTTTTTGGTTCTAAAACATGTTCATTATAGGCTGAACCTCACGCACAAGATGTCAAATGGATAAGGTGCTGATTTCCATCCGTTTTACATTTTGGGCATGAGGTTCAACGTAAAATGAACATGTTTTACAACAAAAAGATTTTAAGACCTGTAAATGACAGCAAAGTTTGTTGAAACCGGTTGTCTTGAATAAAGAAGTATTTTATGCAATCTTGGCTGCCGAAAGGCTTTTACACCCCCTGAAAACCTCCTTACAAAGTATCAAGAACCAGCCTTAAGTGATAAATTTAGGATTACCTACGACCTCCTGTGTACGGCTCCCACAGGAATCTTCTAGGACAAGATTAGATTAAGTATGCCACACACAGGGTATTTAAGTATCTAAGCAATCTGTCTTCCCGCTTTCCATACGTGAATGAAACGAGACGGAGCCCTAACGATTGATACAGTGGGAACCGCCTACTGCAATGCACTTCACATTGGTTTGCAGAGTTTGCTTTTAGATATAGATCTCTAAAACACCACTTGTATTTAGAAAAATTTGCACACATTTACACATAAACTCACCTCTCTGTGATGTGCCACGCAGAGTCGAACATAGGAAGTTAAGGTGAGTAAGTCATCGGTAATTTGGGAAACATTTTCGCACTGACATGGAGACATTCAGTCATCAGCTTGTTGTCACAAATTACTTAAACTCAGTACATGTGCAAACCATCTCCTGTCGTGGTGGGAAAATAAACTGTTCACGATGCATTACATCATTAGTATTGAGTACCAGTACGCGTAGCGATAGATGACTTTGAGTTAGGGTGGCAGATCCTTGCACAAAATCAGTGTCGCTAAGTTAAAATGATACTGGAAGATGCTAAAGATTCGGGTCACTGACTTACTGTCTCCCTGTTTACACCACCTAATTTGATTGGTCGGCATAAGACGAGGTGAAGTAGGTCTGACTTTGCACGTCTTCCTGAGAACTATAATATCGGGGTGTGGGATCTAGTGACAGCAGTCCTTTCTGGAATGTAGTAGGCAACAAACACGTACGCAGCGCACAGATATCTGAACCAATTTTGTACTGACACTCAGAGATCTTGGTAATCATTTCCAAACACCTCTCAGATGATAGGTAAATCTCCGCTGTCAGATTCTGACAGATTAGGAAACGTCGAAAGTTTGGCAACTGAAGGTAGCTTTGAATGGCAAAGAAGGAGTCCAGGATAACATACGCACTCTTTGATAATATTAACAGAACAAAATGACTATTCTTGCACGTGGGGAATGTCATTTTATGTGTTTAAAGTGACCCCTATTATCACCAAAACAACGTCTATTCCGCTGAACTGTTGACCACAATATGGCTATTAGTGTCGCCAGTGTGACAGCCGCACAGAATACCTCAATGGTTTCTCGCAACTCGTTCAGTGAAGCTGGCTTCTATTGGTAAACATTTTACAAGGTCACCCATAGCTAAACGTCAAGAGGTGTAAGGTCTGGAGACCTTAGTGGGTACTCCTCTTCAACCTATCCATCGTCCGGGTAGATTTTCATCCAAATTGACATCTCTGTGGTAGTGAGGTGGAGCGTCATCTTGTTGTAGGTAAAACCTTCCATTTCCAAACACCTCTCGGATGGCAGGTAAAATCAATGTTGGCAGCACATGAAGATATACCTCACGAGTTACGGTACGCTCAGAGAAGAATGGACCAATCAAACCGCGCGATGCCGGCCGGCGTGGCCGAGCGGTTCTAGGCGCTTCAGTCTGGAACCGCGCGACCTCTACGGACGCAGGTTCGACTCCTGCCTCAGGCATGGATGTGTGTGAAGTCTTTAGGTTAGTTAGGTTTAAGTAATTCTAAGTTCTAGGGGACTGATGACCTCAGATGTTAAGTCCCATAGTGCTCAGAGCCATTTGAACCAAACCGCGTGATGAATTATCCAAATGGGATGGAAGTCAATGATGTGATGTATGTGTACAGACAAACAAATGATTGCGATTCCAGATAAATTGGATGTTTTATTCAAGAGAAAGAGCTTCTCAAATTGAGCACGTCAGTAACATGCTATTCCACCCCTGGTCCTCATGCAAGCAGTGATTCGCCGCCTTGGCATTCATTGATACAGTTCTTGCATTTACTACTGAGGGATATTGCGCCTCATTCTGTCGAATTGGCGCGTTAGATCTTGAAAATGCCAAGATATTTGCAGGTTCCTGCCCTTAATGCTCCAAACGTTCTCTATTGGTGAGAGTCCGGCAATGTCGTTGACCAAGGCAGGGTTCTGCAAGCACGAAGCATAACATAATACTCAATACAGTTCATTGTGTTGCCGGCCGGAGTGGCCGAGCGGTTAAAGGCGCTATAGTCTGGAACCGCACGACAGCTACGGTCGCAGGTTCGAATCCTGCCTCGGGCATGGATGTGTGTGATGTCCTTAGGTTAGTTAGGTTTAAGTAGTTCTAAGTTCTAGGGGACTTATGACCACAGCAGTTGAGTCCCATAGTGCTCAGAGCCATTTTAGTTCATTGTGTTGTTTACAACACTCATGTACCATACACTAAATTAGGTGAATCGCTGTCTGTTACATTATAACATTTGTTAAATAAGTTTTTTTTAAATCAATATGGCTGGACATATTATGACCTTTATCTAGTTTTTGCGGACGAATATACTATTTAGAACCGTTTTGGTGCACAGAGAAGTACATAGAACGTCCACGTAAAGGAAAGGATGCTGTCCTCCACCGCATACATTGATTCCCACAAGAAAACTATTTGTGTTATATGCAGCAGGCTGTACACAAAACGTTGAAGAGGGATAGTGAGTACACTGCCAACAAAACAAAGTACTCCTTCTGCGTTTGAATGCTCCGTCGTTATTAAGCGCTGGACCTCGGCTGCCACCCCACTCGTCTGTGTTCTCTAGAAGTGTCAGATGCGTTGCAGGCACACACGGCTTAGCCAATAAATCAGTTATTTAGCACTGCAAATTCCTCTCACCTCGATGAAGTCATCGTTAGTCTGTTGTTTCATGGAATCACAAGGTCTCTACACTTATCAGTCAGAACATCACGACCACCTACTCAACAGCCGGTATGTCAGCATTTTTCGCGGATAATAAGGGCGACCCGTCATAAAATGTAAGCAATGAGTCCTTTCTAGGTCGCTGGAGGGCGCTGTCACCACGTCTTCAAATACAAGTCTCCTAGTTCCCGTAAATTATGGGGAGGGGGCGATGAGCTGTTACACCTCGATCAATCACATCCCAGATGTGTTTGATCGGGTTCAGATCTGCAGAGTTGGAGTACTTATCACATCAATTGGAAATAGCCACTATGTTCCTCGAACCACTCCATCACACTACTGACCTTGTGACATGGCGCATTATCTTATTGAAAAATGTTACTGCCGTCGAGAAACATGATCGTCGTGAAGAGGTGTAGGGAGTCTGAAACCAGTACACGTTACCCCTTGGCCATCATGGTACCTTGCACGAGCGCTACTGGACCAACGACGCCCAAGTGAATGTTCCCCAGAGCATAATGAAGCCACAGCCAGCTTGTCTCCGTCCCGCAGTGCTCGTGCCAAGAGCTGTTCCATTGGAAGAGGATAGACTCGCACCCTCCCATCGGCTTGATGAAGAAGGTATCACACCATGCAACGCTCTGTCACTGCACCAATGTCCAATGCCGATGGTCACGTGACCATTTCAGTCGTAGTTGCCGATGTCGTGGAGTTAATATTGGCACACGCGTGGTTCGTCGGCTACGGAGGCCCATCTTTAGGAGTATTCGCTGCAGTATGTGTTCAAACTCACTTGTACTCCGCCCGGCATTAAAGTCTGATCTTAGTTTCGCCAGCCGGCCGCGGTGGCCGAGCGGTTCTAGGCGCTTCAAATGGCTCAAATGGCTCTGAGCACTATGGGACTTAACATCTGTGGTCATCAGTCCCCTAGAACTTAGAACTACTTAAACCTAACTAACCTAAGGACATCGCACACATCCACGCCCGAGGCAGGATTCGAACCCGCGACCGTAGTAGTCGCGCAGGTCCGGACTGAGCGCCTGAACCGCTAGACCACCGCGGCCGGCTCTAGGCGCTTCAGTCCGGAACCGCGCGAATGCTACGGTCGCAGGTTCGAATCCTGCCTCGGGCATGGATGTGTGTGATGTCCTTAGGTTAGTTGGGTTTAAGCAGTTCAAACTCTAGGGGACTGATGAACTCCTCTGTTAAGTCCCATAGTGCTCAGAGCCATTTGAACCATTTTTAGTTTCGCCACAGTTTGCCGCCTGTCCTCTTTTACCAGTCTGCCCGCTTACGACGTCCGATATCTGTAATGTGGGGTGGCCGCCCAACCCCTTGACGTCTGAGCGTAGTTTCCCCTCAGTTTCGCCACGTGTTGAGGACACTCACAACAGTACTCCTCTAACACTAAACGAGTCGTGCAATTTCCGAAATGCTCGTGTTGAGCCTCCGGGTCATGACAATTTGCCCTCGGTCAACTAAGAAAAATCGCCCACCTTCCCCATTGTACATACGGACAGCACGCTCACTGATACTACGTAAACCGTGTGTGTGCGTGACTAACAGTATTTCCTCGCCAGGCTACGGTGCTCTCGCCTGGACGGGTTTACATCGACCGTTGGTCGATGATCATAATGATCTGATCAGTGTAAGTCAATTGATCGACTAAGCGGATGGCGTAATAAAGGCCACTCAGTTAAGACCAAAAAAGCTCGACTGTGGGAAATAATTCGGGCAGTCGCAAATTTCTGTTAAATGCAGGGGAGAGAGGGATAGGTAGAAAGAGTACATTCAAGGCAAGGGGAAAGACTTGTCCGATTACGCGATAGAAGAAATAGAAGTCGAGAGTGATGAAATATATGACCGAGTATTACAATGGATAATAGCTTTGGAAGAGCTGGAAGTATACCCTCAGACTTTGGGGAAAACATCAACCACACAATTCCGAAGATTTCAAGACTCGACAAGTGAGAGATATATTGCACAATCGGCTTAACAGTTCATGTATCCAGCCAGACCTCTAGCTCTGACGGTGCGTCGAGTATTGTGGAGGGTGATTGTAAGAAATTGCATGAAATCAGTGGAAGAAACCAATCCTGATTTCCAAACTGTAATCAGCACTCCAGCTAAAAGAATGACTGTGGCTATGGAATTAAAAAGGATAGGTTATAAATTACTACATCCGCGGTCAGCGGATTAGGACAATTGTCAAGACGTAAAAGAAAGTTTATTTCCTGTAAATAAAGACAAGTCTCTTTCCAGTGGTCCTAACCTGCAAGTTGAAGGCCTAATTACGAAGGCCGAAATACAACTGATCCGTGGTGGCTTTAATTTTGGCGGGCATGCCAGTCCCGTGGCGCCACTATTTACTCGTACAGCCGATATCGATCCTGGTCATATGCTACGGCTAGGGTCTTTGGTCGAGAGGTGTGTTATTGGGTTTGGTAGACCATGGTACTCGCAATGAGCGGGAGGCCACATGGCTGGCAAGTTGGTTTTTGCGGTACTCCTGCTGTCCGGGCGTGGAGCCCGTGAAGTGGCGAGTTGTTAAAATGGTCTCAGCCAAAGTTTTCCAGCTGGATTAAGGGGCTCCGGAACGCCCTATACTTGCAAAGTTAAAATAACGCTTATAAATTACATCTTTCCTCACAAAGTATTTGAGATAGGAAGTTGAACATTTTACAGATTACTTATTGGAATATGGGCTACAACTTAACACAGGGATTTTACAAAATTTTAGTTCAGTTATTAAAGATGATTTTTTTTCAATTGTAATGAAAATTCACAACATTTTTTTGCAATTTTTTATTTATATATTCAAAAATATACAGTTTTTTGGAAAAAGGCTGTGTTAAATTATGCAGAAGGTACTGTGTAACATTTACTGAAAGTTTGAAACAAATATGTTTGGAAGATCCTTAGAAAACATGTAATTAGTATGAGAAAATAAAAGTTTTGGGAATCGAGCGACAAAGATTGGATTTTTAGTGCATTCCAGGTCCATAGGATGGATTATCTTCATCCTCTGCAAACTCCTCCTCCAGCTTCCTCTTGTTCCTCCTCCTGTTTACTCTTGCTTGTATTTCTGGACTCTTTACAGCCCTGTCTGCAGCCCGAAGGCGTTCTGCGTCGTTACATATGGGCGATACTTTCTTAGTTATCGTCTTTATTGTTTACAGTAATAACACATACCTTTGGCTTTCCAACATTTCTCCTTTTCTTAAAAGCCTTCAGAGGATTTCTAATAACTTTACTTTTACTCATTATTATACTTCAACAAAACAGAGACTCAAGAAACAGAATTAATTACGAATATTTTCGAGATAACGACAGAGTAAATAAACATGAAACAATCGACAATCACACCAGCGATATATATTGAACTATCACAGGTTAGCCACAACACATACTTTATCTCACATCACTAAAATGTACCTGATGAACACGGACGTTAATAATAACACCATTTGACAGCAGTTTAACAGCGCCACAGTGGGTCACGCCCATGTAGAACATATTTCAAAAAAAATTTAAAAATAGTTGTAGTCTTCGGAATTGAATAAATTATATATCTATTAAAAGGTAATAGTCTGCAGATTCAGAAAACGCAAAAAAGTAAAAATTGAACTTTTCATGATTTTGAGCCTTTCCGGATCCCCTAAGTATTAATAGCGGCGAGTTACTGGAAGGACAGCTGACGCCATGTGCAACCTGGTCAGCAAGCGCCGGGCCAGCTCTGGAGGCGTACACAATACGACACCTGTAAATGACCTGCAAAGATACCCCTGCTTGGAATGCTGGAAGTCAAGATTCCTTCGCACTTGAGTGGAATTACGTGTTGATCTTTATTGGTACTTGCTATCGTAGGCCCACGTCTGTGTTAATGTTGAATGTTAATTACGCCTCTGAGTGACTGTCTGGATGGTCACCGGTCAGTGAAACTGATTTTAATCTCTGTGTTCCAGATCATATTCATTGCAAGTATACAAATACTCTCTGGTGTAAATTGAGTTGCTGTAATTGGGACTGCAATATAGTCTGTGTCGGAGACTATTAAAAAAGGGTCTGCCGTGGTATGTGGATTTGCGGGTAATTGTAGATCTCGTCGTCAATTTGTAAGTAATTTTAAGGAGCTTGTCAGCTCGTGACTTGTATGTGCAGCCACTTCTGCAATAAGTTAATATTTCATATGTCAGAAATATTGTCGTTTGTTGCGTTATTTGGGCACATTACAGTTTCTTTCTGATGCATATTTGCAGGGTAGTTCTGGCACAGGACGACGCGTCCCTGTTTCCTGGGCCCGGCGAGGAGACGGGTTTTCTTCCTGCTGCGGCGACACTTCCGTCGTTGCTTAGCGTCAAAGTTTGACCACAACCAGGCGCCTCTGTCAGCTGCCTCACTTTATCGCCAGTTAAGTAAAATATCCGATCGTTTTTGTACGTGACACGGCGGAGCATCGGCCAATTAATTTCGGAACCTTTGATCTATTCAAATATTGAGAGGTGAGAAAGCACATAAGCCTTAAAGTGTGTTCCGCAAGTTCTAAGTTCCTTGTGAATTTATTTGCCCTTTACTACCGTTTAAACTTCAGGCCCTATTAGCTAGTTCTGCAGCGTGTGCTGGTGTATACCAACTGGGAATCATATTTAAGTTGTATACCTTCTTGTATTTAGGAGAACTATGTATTGCATTTCTTAAAGGATTTTATTAAGTTTATAATTTGTTAAGAGATTTCCAACAGCCACAATCAGTGGCGTAACTCTTTATCGTTTCTGTATTTTGAGTGGGTGTTGTCTATTTCTTTAAAGTTTTATCCATTCTTGGGAAATGTTAGTACTTTTAGTGGAAGTCATTTGTAATTCATTTTACTGATATAACTTTGTTTGTTGAATCAGCTTGCAGTCAAACCTAGTTGTTGTGACTTTTTACTCGTATTTAGTGACTTACATGTATTCCTGGATTTAAGCCCTGTTGTAATGGTAAAAATTGTCAACGTTTTTTATTAATGAATCGATCATGTTCAAGTTCCTTAAATTATTGTGAGCGTTGTTACTCATTTTTACAAGTTTTTTAATTTGTAATCGTAACTATTATTGTTAAGCAATAAAATGTATTTCATGAAATGACAAATGACGAAATATGTGGGTCACCTTCAGTTGGGAACCGCGATGCTGCTACGGTCGCAGGTTCGAATCCTGCCTCGGGCATGGATGTGTGTGATGTCCTTAGGTTAGTTAGGTTTAAGTTTTTCTATGGGACTGATGACCTCAGCTGTTAAGTCCCATAGTGCTTAGACACATTTCAACATTCACCTTCGATGCGTTTTTCCTTAATATTAACCCAACCCTTCTTGTGAGCTAGCAACAACAAGAACAAATAATTTCTGTCTAAATGCCCAGACCTCAAAATAACGCTTGGTAGAAAGCCAGTTTTAATAACAACAACAGTTATTACATCAATTGATGAGTGGTGGTGGAAGGCTGGCATTGAAAAAAATTTAAAATAATAGAATTTAGGTTGACGGCTGTCGAGGTATTCTCACATACTGACAAGCAAGCCAATTACTGTTTCTGAACACCAATCGCAGATAGTGAGTTCGACGAGTGTAGCCAAAGTTAATAAACAGCATTAATTACTAGTCCAAACTCTTGACACGGCGTCGTAGGCCACATGTCAACTGCTAATGGTCTGGAGCGTTGCGGTTCTCCCGGGAGGACGACTCGGTGACGTATCTGGCGGTGGGCTACGACACATCTTCCTGATGCACCGTAATAAGCTGCGATTGTGGAACAGCTTTTGTTCTCAGCGTCTGGCCCAGTGGATTACTTGGTGAAGATTGCCTTCTGTAGTCTGTGCGCGGCCTCAAATGGGCTGCCCGCGGCAAAATGCTCGACGCACTATTTTAAGTCAGGTATCTGTGTGTAATAACCTAGTTCGTGTACGTCGGACCTCTAGCGGCGTATCTCACGCCTCATGGTGGCTGCCGACTTGGCTTGGATTCTTCTTGATGTCCGCCAGACTGGCCCCTACTCAGTCCGGGACCCGCCTGACGGTTATGTTGTGCTGGTAGCTGGTGAGTTAAGGCGTTCTGCAGAGAATAATTACAAACAAACCGAGTTTCCTACAACAAAACAGCTGCGGCGTTCTCCAGCCAACCAACCAAACTAATAATTAAAACCACGAATAGTTTCCCATAAGCCACACATTTGCAAAAAAAAAAATGTTCACATGTGTGTGAAATCTTATGGGACTTAACTGCTAAGGTCATCAGTCCCTAAGCTTACACACTATTTAACTTAAATTATCCTAAGAACAAACACACACACACCCATGCCCGAGGGAAGACTCGAACCTCCGCCGGGACCAGCCGTACAGTCCATGACTGCAGCGCCCCTAGACCGCTCAGCTAATCCCGCACGGCACATATTTCCAAATGATGTTGTCATTTACCGTCTTGTAAAGTCATCAGATGATCAAAACGACTTGCTAAATGATTTAGATAAGATATCTGTATGCTGCGAAAGTGGCAGTTACCCCTGAATAAAGAAAAGTGTGAAGTTATTCACATGAGTACTAAAAGAAATCAGCTAAATTTCGATTACACAATAAGTCACACGAATCTGTTGGCTGTAAATTGAACTAAATACTTAGGGATTGCAGTTACAAATAACCTAAATTAGAACGATGACATAGATAATATTGTGGGTAGAGCAAACCAAAGACTGCAATTCATTGGCAAAACACATGGAAGATGCAACAGGTCTGCCAAAGAAACTGCTTACACTACGCTTGTCAGCCCTATTCTGGAGTACTGCTGTGCAGTGTGGGATCCGCATCAAGTGGGACTGATGGATGACATCGAAAAAGTACAAAGAAGGGCAGCTCGTTTCGTATTATCCCGAAATAGGGGAGATAGCGTCACAGACATGATACGTGAATTGGAGTGGCAATCATTTAAACAAAGGCGTTTTTCGTTGCGACGGGATCTTCTCATGAAATTTCAATCACCGGTTTTCTCTTCCGATTGCGAAAACATTAGGTTGGCACCACCTACACAGGGAGAAACGATCATAACGATAAAATGAGAGAAATCCGGACTCGCACAAAAAAAATTAATTGCTCGTTTTTCCCGAGTGCCGTTCGAGAGTGGAACGGTAGAGAGACAGCATGAAGGTGTTTCATTGAAACCTCTGCGAGGCACTTTATTGTGAATAGCAGAGTAATCACGTAGATGTAGATTTAGTCTGCTAAATGACGCTTGAAGTGATATAAAGAGTGACGCACTGAACAGTGCATGATTTTATACGAGGGATAGGGAGTGACGAGCCACGCTGCTCTGTGGCAGTCGGATGAAAGAATTTGTGTTTGGCGAGTGGCGCAGTTCCTGCAATGAAATTCAGAGTAGGTGGTGCTGTGGTATAGCGGTGCTTTTCGTAGTTACGGTTGGATCCTCTTGTTGAGCTTCAGAAAACTCTAAATTTTTAGGGGTAAAAACACATTGTATAGCATTTTGTACTGAATGTTGTAGAGGTTTAGTTCAAAGAAGATGAGTAATTGTATCAGCCAGACAATGCATCCTGTAATAAAGGAGTATCTGAGAGACGATGGTTGTAGACAATACAATCCCTGAAATGGGCTGGCCTGCCTAGAAAGCATCCATTTTCGTAGAATGTGGATTGTATATTTCCCCAGTTCCCTGGCAAGGATGTCTTTATCAGACACATTTGTCTTGTATTCCAACCTTCGAAGGACGCCCGTGGTTGTGAAGGGTGGAGGCAACTAGAAGCAACTTTTGCACACATTGCACAAGTACACTACCAAAATAAAACCATAAACAATAAAAAAATCGTGTAACTAGGGCCTCCCGTCGGGTAGACCGTTCGCCTGGTGCAAGTCTTTCGATTTGACGCCACTTCGGCGACTTATGCGTCGTTGGGGAGGAAATGATGATGATTAGGACAACACAACACCCAGTCCGTGAGCGGAGAAAATCTCCGACCCAGCCGGGAATCGAACCCGGGCCTTCATGATTGACATTCTGTCGCGCTGACCACTCAGCTACCGGTGGCGGACACCACAAACAATATAGCGTAAGCAACATATTGTGGGAAGAGTGCAACAGCTAGTCCACATTTTGCGGGAAACGTGAGAACTGAATCATCACCGAAGATGGGAACGTCAGTTTTGCGCCTGCAAAGAATCGAAACACAGTTGTATGGATGGAATCAGAAATTCATAGTTCTTGGTGCAAGGTATGTTGCTGTAGTCGCTACCTGTCGTGGTTGAGGAACCGCAGACTCGCTCGACCTGTAACGATGACGCGGTGCAGGCTAAATTGAACGCCGGGCGCGCTGCTCGCCGCGTCAGCGCTGTGTGACCTTTAGAGCAGGCACTCCCCCTTCCCCCCCCCCCCCCGCCCCTCAGACCGCCTCGTGACGCAGCATTAAAGATTCACGCCCCTGGGAGCCGCCTCCTCCCAGATGAGCAGCTTTTTCATCCGAGCCCTGCTCGTCTTCCACATGAGCGAACAACAACAAGGAATACTGCTTATAGACACCGACTCGAAAACAAAGTGTCAACTATTCCTAGAGGCAACAGTCATTCCCTTCTATAGTTGTCTAAATACCGATAGATTAAAATTGTGTAAGATGTTCCACAGTCTCAAGAACATTATTGTAAGCTACTGGGAAAGAGTGATAAAGTACGGTATCTACAGGAACCAAGACGGAAAAATAAGGTTAAGGAAAGTGTGACAGGGGTGCAATCTTTCCTCCCTAGTGTTTAGTCTATATACCGAAGAAACAAGGTCGGAAAAGAAGGTTCAAGAGTACAATTGCAATTCAGGGTGAAATGATATGAATTATAAGATTTGCTGATGACTTTGCATCCTTAGTCAAAGATAAGAAAAATTACATGACGTGTTAAATGGAATGCTGCGTTCATGATATGGATTGAGAATTGTCTGGAGAGAGGTTTCCCGTGGCAGGTCACTCATCAGCAACACCGTAATGAAGACATATTGCCAAATGGAAGTATACGACGTACGTTACGTTTGTGTAACAATTTATTACGTCATTGATGCCTTAGAGACATAAAAAATATTGACATTGCTGGTTTCGGCAAATAATTCTATCTTCAGATGTGCTTAATCTACAAAGATATTCGTACAGAGAAACAAACACAGTTAAGCACTTTCAACATAATAATGTCATTTAACATAGCGAATGTACATATCGTCACATGATATCCTTTGAAGATCGCAATTATTTGCCGAATCCAGTAATGTAAATTACTTGTGTCCTTAATATTTGTGCATGAGTTTATGAGACCCTCTGTTATAAGAAATGAAAAGAAAACATCAGTGCGCAACGGACAGTCCCACAGCACATCAAGCGGCAAGAGTTGTGGTGGTGGTGGACCGCGAGTGGTTGTTGTGTTTACAGGCCTCTTCTCAGTGACTCAATGCGTGTCGTGCCGTGTCTACTCCGCGATTCTCATCCTACTTCTTGCTCCGTACGTCTCAATCCTAAAGCAGTTTTGAACACACTATAGTCTTACACTAGAGGTATGTGCTATTTGACATCGTAACATTTTTAAGATCGGCAGTAGCAGGATCGCACACCATATCACCCTCCCACATGGGCAGCTGCATCATCGCAACTCGCACCTACGCCTCACCGACTACACACGAGTAACTTACAGGGTGTTTGTAAATTAGTTGTACAAAAGTAACCTTCAGTTCTGAAAAAGGTAAATAACTTACAGAAATTTTTTGATACATCTTCAAGTTCTATTTACCAATGTTCAGTGTGGCTACCTTTTGTAACACGAAAAATGTCTCATCTGTAATCAACTTCCCGCCAAATCCTGTGACGCAAATCTAGAAGTACTGTGGGAACTGCTTGTGTTATCCGTCGTCGCGGCTAATCGACGTTTCCCAGAAGTGAACGGATATTGTCTTTAATGTTATCCCATACTCTGAGGTCCATTCGGGTTAAATCACCTGATCATGGAGGCTATGGTATTGTTCCATCACGTCCAATCAAATCAACACATGCCTACAGAGATGCGCGACAACCTCTCGATGATAATGTGGTGGCACGTCTTCTTGCCTTCAAATAAGTTTATATCGCATTGTAACTGAGGCTTTAGATAATGTTTAACCATGTCAAAGAACGATATAAGAGTTACGGGTGACTCGGCAAAAATGAAGGACCGTACATCTTCATACAGATTACAGCACAAAAAAATATTACCTTAGGCGAGTCTCGCATATGATCGATTGCGTGACGTGCTTTCTGCTCACCCCATATCTGAACTCGATGCCAATTCATTTTACCGCAGATATGGAAGGCGACTTCGTCACTAAACACAATTTTTTAACTAAATCATCTTCAGTCTGCATTTTGTCAATAATTTCTACACAAAACCTATCTCGTTTTTCTTTGTAATTCTCTTGAGGCTTGCAATAGTTCCAATTTGTAGGGTTTGAATTAGAGGCCTTTCTGTAATATCATCCACAATGTAACGATAGGAACATTCAATTCTAAGCTAACACGTCTCTTTGATTTGCACGGACTGCGAATGTAAGTCTGACGAACTTGTTTAACTGCTGCGTCCGATACTGCTGGACGATGCTGTACCGGTGTTCTATGCGATATGCGGCTGGTTTTCGTGAAATGATTTTACCGATTAGTAATAATGTGTCTTTGATTTTGTGACTTGCGATATTTAGTCCTGAATTTTCTCTGATCTGTAGTAGAGGATTTGGATTCATGAAACCATAAACAATACTGCGTGCGCTCTGCAACGTTATATACTGAAGCACCAAACAAACTAGTATAGGTATACGTATTCAAATACAGAGATATGTAAAGATAGAACACGGTGCTGCGGTTGACAACGCATTTGTTAGGTCAGTTACTGCTGCTATAATGGAAGGTTATCAAGATTTAAGTGAATACGAATGTGGTGTTATAATCTTCACATGAGCGATGGGACACAGCATCTCCGATGTAGATATGAAATGCGGATTTTCCAGTAAGGCTATTTCACGAGTGTACCGTGAATATCAGGAATCTGGTAAAACATCAAATTTCCGACATCGCTGCAGCCGGAAAAAGATCCTGCAAGAACGGGAGGAGAATCTTTGAACTTGACGGAAGTGCAGTCCTTTTGCAGATTTCAGTAATGGGACATCAACAAGTGCCAGCGTGCGAACGATTCAACGAAACGTCATCGATATGGGCTTTCGGAGCTGAAGGCCCACTCGTGTACCCTTGATAGCGTGACACAAAGCATCTCGCCTCGCCTGGGCCCGTCAACACCGACATTGGTCTGTTGATGACTGGAAACATGTTGCCTAGTCGGACAAGTCTCTTTTCAAATTGTATCGAGCGGATGGATGTCGAACGGATGGACTTTTACGGGCATGGAGAAAATCTCATGAATCCATGGAATGTGCTTGCAGTACGGGAATGTTCAAGCTGGTGGAGGCTCTGTAATGATGTGAGACGTATGCAGTTGGATTAATATGGGACCCCAGATACGTCTAGGTACGACTCTGATAGATGACACTTTCGTAAGCATCCTGTCTGATCACCTGCATCCATTCATGTCCATTGTGCATTCCGACGGTCTTGAGCAAGTCCAGCAGGACAATGTGACACCCCACACGTCCAGAATTGCTACAGAGTGGCTCCATAAACACTCTTCTGAGTTTTAACACTTAACCTGGCCACCAAACTCCCCAGACGTGAACGTTATTGAACATATCTGGGATGCCTTGCAACATGCTATTCAGAAAAGATCTTCACCCTCTCGTGTTCTTACGGATTTAAGGACAGCCCTGGAGGATTCATGGTGTCAGTTCTTTCCAGCACTACTCCAGACGTTAGTCGAGTCCATGCCACGTCGTGTTGCTGCACTACTGCGTGCTCGAGTTGGCCCTACACGATATTAGGCAGATCTACCAGTTTCTTCGGCTCTTCAGTATACAACTGATTCGCGCATGCCACCTAGCTGGAACGTCAGGAATTAACAGTGTTGGCCGATAATAAAACTTGGCGATATACTGAATTTATTGCTGTATAAAACAGTTCCCTGAGTTTTTATCC
This sequence comes from Schistocerca cancellata, assembly GCF_023864275.1. Taxonomy (NCBI): domain Eukaryota; kingdom Metazoa; phylum Arthropoda; class Insecta; order Orthoptera; family Acrididae; genus Schistocerca; species Schistocerca cancellata. The sequence continues at coordinate 1,157,716,469 of NC_064626.1, forward strand.
TTCTCACAGTGAACGGATACTTTTGTACAACCAATTTATAAACCCCCTGTATCATGCTTCAATTTATCTAACAACAGCGACTGTATTATGAAATTATAACAATCCTTATTTTATGTAGTATTTATCATAGTTCGTCATCGTCACTGGACGCCAGACCTAACTATAATAGGTAATGTTTTGAACTCACGTAACTTTCTGTCGTAATGCTCCCTCACTACAGTAATTTTCGACCATCGACTTTTCATCCACTTAGGATTCTTCACACAACGTAGTTCTGTTCTGCCTAAGTGCCCTTCACTTTTCCTCTTTCCTTTGCAAAGTCCCCTTGTGATGCTTAAGTGCAGTAGAAAACATGCAAACACAGTGTCGTCTTTTCGTTGCCCTCAGCAGAGATTTCCAGCTGTTTATTCAACGCTCGCAGTTGCTCTTTGCAGGAGGTGGCTGGTTTTCGCAGTTAGCTGGCTTCCCGGAAAGTCATACTTCCTCCTTTCCTTTTGATACTTCGTTATTTCGACTGGAACTACAAACACTGCTTTTCTCGGGAAAAAGATAAGAAAAAAACAAGGAAAATATCACAGAGTTTTACTTTTCAGCTCGTAAGTATGTGAGAGTCCTCCTGCCAGCCGTATGTAAGCTACGCGAAAAACCAAGACGGACATTTACTTACAGACACAGCGAGAGAGATGCTTATGTTGACTGTTTGCTTTCCTGCACATGATACTGCTCTTGCACTTCGTTTTACGCTGGAATTTTCCAGCGCCGTTGCTCAGCCTAACTCCTCTGCATCTCTCCAGTTCCAGTCGTTAGTAACTCAGCCTCTCGCATTACGGCGTTGCCATTTATAAAGTTTCTATCATTGGTGAGAAAAATTTTCTGCCTGAGTATAAATTGTTGTATCTAGGTTGGCGTATGAAAGTAACATCCGACACGCAGCGAGACCAAGTTGGCAGAAAATACACAGTCTGACAAAGAAAGTGGAGCAACCAGAAGGAGAGGACGAAACGTACACGGAACTTCACATTTCCGGCGACAGGTAAACAAACAAACGTTTGCTACTTCTGTTACGTCATTAATGAAAACACTCTTAAGTTGTCTGTGATTGCTTTACACCTACTTTCACCGTTTACAAGAGCCTGAAAACTGCTTATGCTTTCAGCCAGAAAGCGATGGACAACATACTGACCACAATTTTCAGTCTACAAGTCCACATTACTCATTTCACTCAGTGAAAGGAAATGTTCGTACTTTCTATTTTCTCAGCGGGATCATGAACAATGACTATGAGTAAAAGTTGTGAGTTTTAATTCGTTGATATATACAGTAAAGGTTCACACGCACAAAATATAATACTATTCCTAATAAAATAATGATGTCCCTATCAGAAACAGTCCTATAACTGTTCAGAAGCGACCTCTACGGGAGGTTCCAGGCAAAATGGTCTATCTCCATGACTTAAAATCACCATAAGTTAATTACTTTCATTAAAAATGGAAAATAATCTCTCCATGTACCACACGGTTTTGTCAACATTACGGTCGGCACACAAACAGCTACTTCCATGAAATATAAGTGATCCAGAACGGTGCAAAGTCTTCTTGAATTCTCTTCCTACTTTTATTGAAAACGCTTTTGATAGGTGCCCAGCTCTGACGTCATCCGAGGCACAGCGCAAGCGGGCGCTTGACTGACATGGACAGATTGATACCTTGGTGCAAAGTGTTCCTGCTAACTGGCCCCCATGGATGCATTCATTCATTTGCGAAGACTATCATAAAGTCTTCGCATCCTTCAGAAATGTTCCGCGAAATTCAGAAATACAGAAATACTAGTCACTGAGGAATGAAATAATTAGGAAGTGCAGGGAAGCTAAGGTGAAATGGCTGCATGTAAAATCTGAAACAACTGGAAAAAAATGATTGTACAAGGAAAGACTCAGCATATATGAAATTCAAAACAACGTTCGGTGAAATTAAAAGCAAGAATGGTAACATTAAGAGTGCAATGGAAATCCCACTGTTAAATCCAGAGGACAGAGCGGATACGTGCAAATAGTACATTGAAGGCCTCTATAAAGGGGAAGATTTGTCTGGTGCTATAGAAGAAGATACAGGAGTCTATTTAGAAGATACAGGGAATCCAGTATTAGAATTAGAATTCAAGAGAGCTTTGGAGGACTTAAAATAAGGCAGAAAGAATAGATAACATTCCATCAGAATTTCTAAAATCATTAGGGGAAGTGGCAGCAAAACTACTGTTTACTTTGGTGTGTAGAATGTATGACTCTGGCCACATAGTATCTAACTTTCGGAAAAGTTTCATGCGCCCAATTCCGAAGGCTGCAACAGCTGACAAGTGCGAGAATTATCGCACAAGTAAGAGTGAATGGAAGAAAAATGAGAGTAATGAGAAGTAGTAGAAATGAGAACAGCGAGAAACTTAACATCAGTATTGAAGGTCACGACGTAGATGAAGTTAAGGAATTCTGCTACCTAGGCAGTAAAATAACCAATGATCGACGGAGCAAGGAATCGATTAAAAGCAGACTAGCACTGACAAAAAGGGCATTCCTGGCCAAGAAAAGTCTACTAGTACCAATCAAAGGACTTAATCTGAGGAAGAAATTTCTGAGGCTGTACCTATGGAGCACAACATTGTGTAGCAGTGAAACGTGGGCTGTGGGAAAACCGGAAGAGAAGAGAATCGAAGCATTTGAGACGTGGTTCTACAGACGAAATTTGAAGATTAGGTAGACTCATAAGGTAATGAGAAGTTCCTGCGCAGAATCAGAGAGGAAAGAAATATGTGGAAAACACTGACAAGGAGAATGGACAGGATGATAGGACATATGTTGAAAGATCAGGGAATGACCTCCATGGTACTACAGGGAACTGTAGAGGAAGACAGAGACTGGAATATATCCACCAAATTGTTGAGGACATGTGTTGCAACGGCACAAAAGAGAAATTCATGGCCAGCCGTATGAAACCAGTCAGAAGACTGATTACTTAAAGGAAAATATCTTCTCCTAAGGCAAGATCCACCAAAACTTTTGTAACTGTTTCTTGATATCCTGGACACTGGGAAGGGATCTGGGAATCTTGTAGATCTTAGGAGTACCTCAACAACACGCAGACAGTTCAAACAGACACACGGTTGAAAAATTGCGCCATAATAATATCGAATGATGTGTTGCAGATGAGGATGCAGGGTGCCGGTGACGTATTGTTGGGCTCCGAAACACTACTATCCGTGATCTGAAGTCATACCTCATGCTTCGCCACATCATGACGTCAAGAATAACATCGCTGTGCCTCTCCAGAAGATAGGAAGAGTGGGCTATATACTCAGGTCGCCGCCATAACCGTCGCCGACGGTCTTGTCGGATAGTGGAGAACCAGCATTCATCACTGAGCACTATCTGACACGTTATTAACAGACATTACGATATGGGCTGCCCCTGACTACAGCTCAGTTAGTAATCCCTGATGTGACGTTACCTAACGGTTACGGCAGGTGTAGTTGCTCTTCCATCCAGCATCCCATACAAACACACAAGTACTCGTACTTGGGCTATGCATGGCACTGTAAAAATAATAGTTCCATGTAGTTATAGGGTTGAGCCACACGTGTCTGCTTTCATGCCTTGCGGCTAATTAACTGCGAATAATTACCACTAGCTGTGATCCTGTGGTCAAATAGTCTATGCATTAGCTACAATTGCGAATTAATAAAATACATAAAAACACAAAATAAAACTTGAATGAATAATTTAATAACAAGAATTCTACTCTAACATCTGTGATTGACATGGACGGCAGAGAACTGTGTCGAATAATGCTCATTCAAGAAAGGACATCTCGAATAAACAGAAAGTTGTCCTATGAAATTCATTTAAAATACAGACAGGAAAAACCCTTATCAAATGGAGTAAAGTTACGTTGTGAGCTTTAAGAGGAAGGTAGCAACATCCCCAAACTAAACAGTCATCAAAGATACGCAAGAATTAGGATCATTTCCCAATCACAAGACACGCAGTATTCCCCAGCGCAGAATAGTTCAGAGTTCGACATGATGATTTACAAATTAACCCACACAATGCAAAGAATAATCACCCATACTCTTTCTATCCTCAGTTCTGTAGTACAAGCGGAAAAAGCTAGTCCTGCTCTGGAGCACTTTCAGACGTCTCGAAATGCAAAGACCCTTAAGAAGTTAAGGTATGGTAATGGCCAGTTACCAACGACAACCCAACATCTATATGACTGAATCATACACGTTACCTCAGACAGGTCTGCCTTCTCCAGTAACTCAACATAAAGTGCCCTACTTCCTCGAGATGTAATATAAAAGCTACAGTCTCGTAGTGGCTGTTCATCACCCAGAATCAATCAGCCACACAGCTGAATAAAGAACTATATCACAGGCAGGTCTGCCTTCTTCAAGAACAATCGTAAAGGAGCCCCTTCAGCTCTTCACTCGAAAAGTCCCACTGGACTCCCGTAGTTTTGTGCTACTGCCTGATTCTCCATTGGTTGAATGCTGTCCCCACCAAAAATAAATCGTTCTTAAGCTCTGCAGATAGGATTTATTTAAACTTTCCTGCACTGAACTATTAGAACAATTTGTGAATAAAAATGTTATAAACATTCTGTCACACTCGGATAGTTTCAAATAATTTTAAAGAAAGACTCGTCCATAAATAAGCAAGGATTCCCGAGCACGTGCACTCACGGTAATGACAACAGAGCGTCGTTATATATTATCTAAACAATTATTTATACCTTCTTGACAGAAGCATCTTTTAGTTATCTTTTCAAATGTGGCGTCAGCTAACAAATGCAAGTCACCACTTTTAAATTAGCACAGTTTTGTTTAATAGCATCTGCAGTCAATATTTAAATAAATTTACTGGCAAAATAGTAAACTGTCCATTAAATAAAGACAGAAGTATAACAATATGCGAGGTATTCGTGCTGTATTCGTTAGCTGTGTAAATGTGGATAATATGATCTTGAGACAAATATCTGCATAATGAAAAAGAAATAAAAGGCATCGTAAATCAATAAATAAAATAGATACTGATACGTAGATTTCAGGGATGATAACTATAGTCTAACACTATCACCGAGATATTGCATGCTGATATGGCATGAAGCGTATCTACATCTACATCTACATGGATACTCTGCAAATCACATTTGAGCACCTGCAGAGGGTTCATCGAACCACCTCCTTCACAATTCTCTATTATTCCAATCTCGTATAGCGCACAGGAAGAATGAACACCTGTATCTTTCCGTAACAGCTCTGATTTCCAGTATTTTATCTTGGTGATCGCTCCTCCCTATGTAGGTCAGTGTCAACAAAATATTTTCGCATTCGGAGGAGAAAGTTCGTGATAGGAATCTCGTGAGAAGATTCCATCGCAACGAAAAACGACTTTCATTTAATGATGTCCAGCCCAAATCCTGTATCATTTCTGCGACACTCCCTCCCATATTTCGCGATAATACAAAACATGCTGCCCTTCTTTGAACTTTTTCGATGTACTCCGTCAGTCCTATCAGGAACGGATCCCACGCGCGCAGCACTATTCTAAAAGAGGACAGACAAGCGTAATGTAGACAGTCTCCTTAGTAGATCTATTACATTTTCTAATGTCCTGCCGATAAAACGCAGTCTTTGGTTAGCCTTCCCCACAACATTTTCTATGTGTTCCTTCCAATTTAAGTTGCTCGTAATTGTAATACCTAGGTATTTATTTGAATTTACGGCTTTTAGATTAGGCTGATTCATCGGGTAACCGAAGTTTGTGTTCCTTTTAGCACTCATGTGGAGGATCTCACACTTTTCGTTATTTAGGGTCAACTGCCAATTTTCGCACCATTCAGATATCTTTTCTAAATCATTTTGCAGTTTGTTTTGATCTTCTGGTGACTTTATTGGTTGGTTCAAATGGTTCTGAGCACTATGCGACTTAACTTCTGAGGTCATCAGTCGCCTAGAACTTAGAACTAATTAAACCTAACTAACCTAAGGACATCACACACATCCATGCCCGAGGCAGGATTCGAACCTGCGACCGTAGCGGTCACGCGGTTCCAGACTGAAGCGCCTTTAACCGCACGGCCACACCGGCCGGCTGACTTTATTAGTCGATAAACAACAGCGTCATCTGCGAAAAACATAAGACGGCTGCTCAGATAGTATTCCAAATCGCTTATATAGATAAGTAGCAGCAAAGGGCCTATAACATTACCTTTGGGAACGCCAGAAATCACTTCTGTTTTACTTGATGACGTTCCGTCAGTTACTACGAACTGTGACCTCTCTGACGGGAAATCACAAATGTAGTCACGTAACTGAGACGATATTCCATAAGCACCCAATTTCACTAAGAGCCGCTTGTGTAGTACAGTGTAAAAAGCCTTCCGGAAATCCAGATATACGGAATCACTCTGAAATCCCTTGTCAATAGCACTCAACACTTCATGAGAATAAAGAGCTAGTTGTGTTTCACAGGAACGATGTTTTCTAAACCCATGTTAACTGTGTGTCAATAGACCGTTTTCTTAGAGTTAATTCATAATGTTCGAACACAATATGTGTACTAAAATACTGCTGCATATCTACGTTCATGACATGGTCGTGTAATTTAGTGGATTACTCCCACTACCTTTCCTGAATATTGGTGTGACCTGTGCATCTTTCCAGTCTTTGAGCACGGATCTTTCGTCGAGCGAGCGGTTGTATATGATTGTTATGTATGGAGCTAAAGAATCAGCATACTCCGGAAGGAACCTAATTGGTATACAGTCTGGACCATAAGACGTACTTTTATTGAGTGATTTAAGTTGCTTCACTACTCCGAGGGTATTTACTTCTACTTCACTCATGTTGGTAGCTGTTCTCGATTCGAATTCTGGAATATTTACTTCGTCTTCTTTTCTGAAGGCATTTCGGAAGGCAGTGTTTAGTAACTCTGATTTGGCAGCACTGTCTTCGATAGTATCTCCATTGCTATCGCGCAGAGAATGCATTGACTGTTTCTTGCCGCTAACATACTTCATATACGACCAGAATCTCTTTCTGCCAGGTTTCGAGAAAAAGTTTCGTTGTGGACACAGTCATAAGCATTTCGCATTTAAGTCCGCGCTAAATTTCGAACTGCTGTAGAAGATCGCAAATCTTGAATTTAAGCCACATCTGGTATACACATATATTATTAATTAGGAATGGGTGGAGATTGCCTCTCAGGAAGGCGTCAAGTGAATTTTTCTCTGATTTTCTGAATAGGTATATTTTTCGAGGATTTCGGGATTACAATAATCAATCTCGCTACGATAACCCTGTGTTCACTAATCCCTGAATCGCTTTTTATGCTCCGTATTAACTCAGGATTATTTGTTGCTAAGAGGTCAAGTGTGTTTTCACAACCGTTTACTATTCGCGTGGGCTCATGAACTAACTGCTCGAAATAATTTTCAGAGAATGCGTTTAGCACAATTTCAGATGATATTTTATGCCTACCTCCAGAATTAAACATGTATTTTCGCCAAAATATCGAGGATAAATTAAAGGCACCCCCAGCTATTATCGTATGAGTCGGGTACGTGTTTGAAATCAAACTCAAGTTTTCTTTGAATCTTTCAGCAACTGTGTCATCTGATTTTGGAGGTCGGTAAAAGGATCCAATTATTACTTTATTCCGGTTGCCAACAATGACCTCTGCCAATACTAACTCACAGGAAATATCTACTTCAATTTCATGACAAGATAAACTATTTCTAACATCAACCGTGTTTAGCCTATTCTTTCGGAACACCGTTAGGTTCTTCGCAAAAATTTCGGCTGAGATTATATCTGGCTTTAGCCTGCTTTCAGTGCCTATGGCGATTTGAGCATCAGTGCCTTCTATTAGCGCTTGGAGCTCTGGTACTTTCCCAACACAGCTACGACAATTTAAAACTGTTATTCCAGTGGTTCCTGTATCTACGTTCTTTATGTGTTCAGCCTGCACCCTTTGTAACTGAAGCCCTTCTTGTGTTTTCCTGAGACCCTCTATCCTAAAAAAAACGCCCATTCCAAGTCACACAGCCCATGCTACACGTGTAGCCGCCTCCTGCGTATAGTGGACACCCGACCTATTCAGCGGAACCCGAAACCCAACCACCCTTTGGCACAAGTCGAGGAATCTGCTGCCTACACGGTCGCAGAACCGTCTGAACCTCTGTTTCAGACCCTCCACTCGGCTCTGTACCAGGGGTTCGCAATCGGTCCTGTCTACTATGCTGCAAATGGTCAGCTCTGCTTTCATCTTGCAAGCAAGACTGGCAGCCTTTACCACTTCTGCTAGCCGCTCGAAACCAGAGAGTTGTCAATTCAGAGGTTCATTGTGTAAACGTTCGTGCACTGTGAAATATGAACTTCTGTAGTTTTAAAGATATTGTAATAGTGTTGTTTCATTGGAGGCTCTTCATTTTTCTGGGATTGCTGATGTATTCAGATTTACAGTAATATTTGGTTGCAAATTATTATAGACTCTTGAAGAAAAGTAAGAAGCCGTCTTTCAGTTTCTCTCAGAGCCAGTCATTGCTAGTCATTCCGCATTCTGCTAAGCAAGCGACCTTTGTCCAGCTCTACTGTGTATAGATTTACACACATCCAGTCTTCATCCCAGGCTGGACTAGAGTATCTGCTATGTTCTGCCCTGAGTCCCAGGACTGCTAGCGTTCAGCCGTACATCAAATACATCTTACTTCGTAGCACCTCTAGGTGGCCCATGAGCGCACTCAAATATGCGAAACGTTACACTGATCAACAATGTGACAACACTCATCAGCAGTCCATGTTTCCCAGTCACATCACCACTCCAAACACAGCCGTTAGTATGCAGCCTATGCATAGAATGGTTATTTCCTAGTTCGACTGCTGCTAGTCTCTGACCATTGATGTGGTATGACACAGAAGTTTACAGGCTTAGATGTAAAAGGGTTACAATGCGCTTGGCGCACAATATGGCGATCCTCCCTTATAAAGGTCAGACGTGTTTGGCTGGAACCTTAACAGCGAGTATGCCTGGCCCCACATCTCCATGCTGGGACATCTGAATGCCTCACAAAATTGATTACCGCATCATTCAACCAACTGACCAAATGGAGACTCAAAAGAAGGCCCCTTTCAAACGTTGTCAGAGGCTGATAACGCTGTATTCGATACCTCCGTGCCCTTCACAGCGATCACTCAACATCTGACGCTGTACATGGCCCTGATATACCCTACCCAGCCTATTACCAACACTAATACTTTCTGGTGGTAGTTCGAGACATCACAGATACATGCTGCTCTGATAACGTACGAGTACATACCAACTGATGATGTGTACCTGCACGAAGTTACATTTACATCCAAACATTGCCTTAGGGTGCTTTATTTTTCTCAGGCAGTTTATGTATATGCCAACGGCCTTGCCGCATTGTTAACACTGGTTCCCGTCAGATCAGTGACGTTAAGCGCTGTCGGGCTGGGCTATCACTCGGTTGGCTGACCACCCAGTCAGCGAAGCGCTGTTGGGAATCAGGGTGCACTCAGCCCTTTTGAGGGAAACTAAAGAGCTACTTGATTAAGAAGTAACGACTCCTGTCTCGTAAACCGACATACAGCCGGAAGAGCGGTGTGCTGATCACATACCCCTCCACATCCGTATCCGGTGACGCCTGTTGGTAGAGGATGACACGGCGGCCGGTCTCGACCCGTTGGATCTTCAAGGACAGTTCGAGCGGAATTTTTTGTTTTTATTTTATGTAGATATATCTACGTTTACTAGATCACCAGCAAAACTAACACAGTATTACAAAACTGCATCATGTTTAATACGCCGCCACTAAGAACAAAATATGCTATATATATATATATATATATATATATATATATATATATATATATATATATATATATACACTCCTGGAAATGGAAAAAAGAACACATTGACACCGGTGTGTCAGACCCACCATACTTGCTCCGGACACTGCGAGAGGGCTGAACAAGCAATGATCACACGCACGGCACAGCGGACACACCAGGAACCGCGGTGTTGGCCGTCGAATGGCGCTAGCTGCGCAGCATTTGTGCACCGCCGCCGTCAGTGTCAGCCAGTTTGCCGTGGCATACGGAGCTCCATCGCAGTCTTTAACACTGGTAGCATGCCGCGACAGCGTGGACGTGAACCGTATGTGCAGTTGACGGACTTTGAGCGAGGGCGTGTAGTGGGCATGCGGGAGGCCGGGTGGACGTACCGCCGAATTGCTCAACACGTGGGGCGTGAGCTCTCCACAGTACATCGATGTTGTCGCCAGTGGTCGGTGGAAGGTGCAAGTGCCCGTCGACCTGGGACCGGACCGCAGCGACGCACGGATGCACGCCAAGACCGTAGGATCCTACGCAGTGCCGTAGGGGACCGCACCGCCACTTCCCAGCAAATTAGGGACACTGTTGCTCCTGGGGTATCGGCGAGGACCATTCGCAACCGTCTCCATGAAGCTGGGCTACGGTCCCGCACACCGTTAGGCCGTCTTCCGCTCACGCCCCAACATCGTGCAGCCCGCCTCCAGTGGTGTCGCGACAGGCGTGAATGGAGGGACGAATGGAGACGTGTCGTCTTCAGCGATGAGAGTCGCTTCTGCCTTGGTGCCAATGATGGTCGTATGCGTGTTTGGCGCCGTGCAGGTGAGCGCCACAATCAGGACTGCATACGACCGAGGCACACAGGGCCAACACCCGGCATCATGGTGTGGGGAGCGATCTCCTACACTGGCCGTACACCACTGGTGATCGTCGAGGGGACACTGAATAGTGCACGGTACATCCAAACCGTCATCGAACCCATCGTTCTACCATTCCTAGACCGGCAAGGGAACTTGCTGTTCCAACAGGACAATGCACGTCCGCATGTATCCCGTGCCACCCAACGTGCTCTAGAAGGTGTAAGTCAACTACCCTGGCCAGCAAGATCTCCGGATCTGTCCCCCATTGAGCATGTTTGGGACTGGATGAAGCGTCGTCTCACGCGGTCTGCACGTCCAGCACGAACGCTGGTCCAACTGAGGCGCCAGGTGGAAATGGCATGGCAAGCCGTTCCACAGGACTACATCCAGCATCTCTACGATCGTCTCCATGGGAGAATAGCAGCCTGTATTGCTGCGAAAGGTGGATATACACTGTACTAGTGCCGACATTGTGCATGCTCTGTCGCCTGTGTCTATGTGCCTGTGGTTCTGTCAGTGTGATCATGTGATGTATCTGACCCCAGGAATGTGTCAATAAAGTTTCCCCTTCCTGGGACAATGAATTCACGGTGTTCTTATTTCAATTTCCAGGAGTATATATATATCACTATCACTATATATATATATATATATATATATATATATATCACTATCATCAATAGCTAAAATACACTGAGGTGACAAAAGTCATGGAATACGTCCTAATATCGTGTCCGCCTTCCAATTGCTCAACATAGTACGGTCACTCGACGTGGCATGGACTCACCAAGTCATTGGAAGTCCCCTCCAAAAATACCGAGCCTTGTTGCCTCTATAGTCGTCCATAATGTCAAAATTGTTACCGGTACAGAATTTTGTGCACGAACTGACCACTGGATTATGTTCCATAAATGTTCGATGGCATTTTCGTTGGGCAGCGTAGGTGGCCAAATTATACCCTTCAGTTGCCCAGAATGGTGTTCAAACCAACCGTAAACAACTGTCGCCCAGAGACATGGCGCATTCCCACCAATAAAAATTACGTCGTCATTGTGGACCTCAAGTACATGAACGGCTGCAAATGGTCTCCAAGTAGCCGAAATCATTTCAGTTGGACCAAAGAACCTAGCCCATTCTAGACACAGCCCACAGCACTATCGAGCCACCACCTGCTTGTACACTGTTTTGTTGGCAATTTTGGTCCATGGCTTCGTGGGGTCTGTCCCACAATCGAATCCTACCGTCAGCTCTTACCAACTGAATTCGAGACTCAACTGACCAGGCGTCGGCTCCCGGTTACTGAGTGGTCAGAGTGTCACTCCTAAGGGCCCGGGTTCGATTCCCGGCTGGGTCGGACAGTTTCTCCGCTCAGGGACTGAGCGTTGTGTTGTCCTAATCATCATCATTTCATCCTCACCGACGCGCAAGTCGTCAAAGTGGCGTCAAATCGAAAGACTTGCACCCGGCGAACGGTCTACCCGACGGGGGGCCCTAGTCACACGACGTTTACATTTTTTACCTGACCAGGCCACAGTTAACCGGTCGTATATGGTCCAAGCGATACGTTCACAAGCACAGGAGAGACGCTGCAAGCGATGTCGTGTTCTTAGCAAAGCCACTCGCATCAGTCGTCTGCTGCCATAGCTCATTAACGTCAGATTTCGCCGTACCGCTCTAGCAGTTACGTTCGTCGTACGCTCCACATTGATTTCTGTAGTTATTTCACACAGTGTTACATGTCTGTTAGCCCTGATAACTCTACGCAAAAGCCACTGCCCTCGGTCGTTAAGTTGAGACCGTCGGCCAAAGCATTGTCCGTGGTGAGAGCCAATTCCTGAAATCGGCACACTTTTCAAACTGTCGATGTTGGGGTATTCAATTCCCTAACCACTTCTGAAACTCATTGTCCCATGCATCTGGCTCCAATGGAAAACCCCTACTCAGAATCTGTTAATTCCCGCCGTGCGGCTATAATCACGTCGGAAATCTTTTCACATGCATCAACTGAGTACAAATTGCAGCTCTGTCACTGCACAGCACTTTTCTACCTCGTGTACGCGATACTATCGCCTCGTGTATCCGTGCATACCGCTACCCCGTAACTTTTGTCATCTCAGTGTAAAAATGGCTTTTACACCATTCTGGCAGAAAAGAGTTCCAGCACCGCTGCCAGTTGTGATAAAATCTGATAATTTATTTCGTCCGTATCAGTTCTATAGAAACAAAATTCGGCTACAGTGCTAAACGCCACGCGGAGTGGCCGCGCGGTTTGAGGCGTCCCGTCACGGACTGCGCGGCCGCTCCAGGCGGAGGTTCGAGTCCTCCCTCGTGCTTGGGTGTGTGTGTGTTGTTCTTAGCATAAGTTAGTTTAACTTAGTTTAAGTACTGTGTAAGTCTAGGGACCGATGACTTATGAAGTTTGGTCCATTAGGAATTCACACACACACACAGTGCTAAACGGTTGCGGCCTGTCATGCCCATTTTTAAACCAAAATCTGGAAATTCCGGAGTACATGTATTACAGTAACATGCACAAACAGTGTGTATGTCCACATTTACGTAGACATATGCCTTGCTATTAATTGTAGTTAATCATACAATATGGTGTCAAAAGGCACAGTAACATATATAGCGGGCAACAACCTTCGCCGGCCGGTGTGGCCGTGCGGTTCTAGGCACATCAGTCTGGAACCGCGTGACCGCTACGGTCGCAGGTTCGAATCATGCCTCGGGCATGGATATGTGTGATGTCCTTAGGTTAGTTAGGTTTAAGTAGTTTTAAGTTCTAGGGGACTGATGACCTCGGATGTTAAGTCCCATAGTGCTCAGAGCCATTTGAACCATTTTTTGAACAAGAATCTTCATTGATTTAGACTATGCCACTGTTGCTACTGTCTGACTGAAGCAACCAAAGTGATAAATATGACTAACAGTAGTCAACAGAACACCTTTGTAGCTATCGTCTTCATACATATGAGCATAAACATGTGGTTTTCTATGGTGCTGCAGTAACAATTGTCTTTGTATTGATAAAATTTTAAAAGTAAAGAAATACAGAATCTACATTATAGAAAACGCAGAAAATTTGTTTTATAAAAAAACGTCGCATTCAAATGAAAAAAAAATGCTACGGGAAATGTCAACAATTATTTACAAAATAGAGTAGCGTCCAAATGGAACATACAAGACGACGACATACCGCACCCTCCTGCATACAGCCCTGTATTTTTGTAGGAGGATACAGTACCAAGCAAAACACGGAGTCAATGCTAAAACCTAAAATATGCTATTCATTATTGCTTTTTAGCCAAATACTCACCAAAATAAAATAAGGCAAAATAAATAAAACATTTACAGTTTTACACATTACATTACTAGAGTAAACTTTGGCACCAAACCCGCAATAATGCATTAAATAAATGTTACACATCATCATACTGAACATCATCCAATCCAATCATCATTCATGGCGCAAAGGGCGCATTCAAAGTGAAGCATTATTTGTGCATTGATCATATAAAAATAATCGTAGGTAAATGTATTACATAAAATGATGGTAATGTAATATTACATAAGAGTACATTACAAAAGAGCATGTTACAACTATTATGCGTCATTACGAGACGTGCAAATTTTGTTAATACACATTTGAACAAGTGTATCAAACACTTACGTATGCGCGAACTCTAAGCACGATAGTAATACAACAACATATGTTTTTCGCTCAGAAAGGCAATAACTATAAGTACTGCTGATACATACAGTTCGAGTCTCGGTCCGGCACACAGTTTTAATCTGCCAGGAAGTATCATAAACAGTTATTATTTGCTAATTTCAATGTACCTATAGTAGTTGTAACTTGGCGCCATGTATTACAGCACCTTGAAATGCATTAACCTAGTTATTTCTAGTGTAATATAGCTACCGTATGGCGGTTATGTGCCGTATCACTCATTACAGGTTTTGGAATCAAACCTGCAACCACTTACATGTCTGCTGCTAGCTACTATCTATCAGGACAACATCTAAGAATTTAGTCGCATGCTCCAGGTACCATGGTGAACACGATGAGCATTTACACAAGGCAAAAAAGGGGCGAAATTATATACCCTTGAAGAACTGGAAATATACAGGGCGAAGGTAAAAGAGCCTGACAAACTGCTAAATTAGCAGGCAGAATTTAAATATAGTAGACTTTTTAATTAAAAAAAATATTACAATGAATGAAGTATATGGTTCTGATAGTGTAGTAACGGAATGTGCTATCATGTAAACTGCGATGCTTACGGCACACTAGCGTGTTTTGAGCATGACCTTGCAAGGTATTAGGTCCGTTAGCGGTAGTACAAGGTTTTCGTCCAGTACATGCACGTGACTGAGGATATGATGTAGATAAGATGTGTAGCACTTAGATAATGAGTAGTTGTAAATACCTTATGTATATGTAACGTTATTATTATATGATTAGAAGTTGACTTCGAAACTCCGTAAGCAATGCTGCATCATACAGTAACGAAAACAGAGAACTGCGAGGCAATCGGTACGGCAGTGTAAGAATTTTTCATTTGGTTGGAACAAATAAATATGATGGTTTGTGTAGGCGCCATATTTGTATGGTATGGAGTTCATGACTGTAACTAGCCGGTAGACATCGTTCATGCCTTGGCACTTAACTAGAACTTTAACTCCCAGTATGACCTTAAATATATGTACCACTGTCCATAGCGCGTACATGCTTTCATGTCTGGATCAGATATAATTTGTTGGGTAGTTTTGGTTGTTAACGCCATGTAATATCGCCATAGGTAGCAACTTATAATTGAAAACGCATTCACAATGGTGTGTAAGCAACAATTGATGTTTAATATTCCTGATACATGGTAACTAGCAGCAGATGTTTAAGAGGTTGGGAATCTGAGTTGAAATCCTGTAATGAGTGTTACGGCATATGTCCGCCATACAGTAGACTATATTACACTTGAAATAACTAGGTTAATGCATTTCAAGGTGCTGTAATATATGGCGCCAGGTTACAACTACTATACATTGAAATTAGCAGCCGTCAGCTGTGGCCGAGTTCTTCTAGGCGGTTCAGTCTGGAACCGCGCTGCTGCTACGGTCTCAGGTTCGAATCCTGCCTCGGGCATGGATGTGTGTGATGTCCTTAGGCTAGTTAGGTTTAAATAGTTCTGATGACCTCAGTTGTTAAGTCCCATAGTGCTTAGAGCCATTTATAACCATTTGATCTGAAATTAGCAAATAATAACTACCTATGTACTGAAACTTGAGAAGGTATCACATACGATGTGACTGTCGGTATGACGTAAATTTTTCAATACGTTCATATTTTATTCATGACGCCCTATAATAAAGAAGATACTTTGTTTTCATAAGAAAATTTTAATGCATGATAGAAAAGATGGTAACGGGTTCCATTCCACAACCCAGGCATTCTATTATACAGTACGCATTGGTCACACAAAAATGTGCTGTGCTGTACGTGTCAGTAGTACTCATGGTTAATCTCTGTCTGAGCGAAAAGCATATGTTGTTACATTAGTATTGCACTTTGGGTTTGTGCATACATAAGTGTGTAATACACTTGTTCAAATGTTTATGACCAAAACTGCACGCCTCACAAGGTTCAAACGGCTCTGAGCACTATGGGACTTAACTTCTAAGGTCATCAGTCCCCTAGAACTTAGAACTACTTAAACCTAACTAACCTAAGGACATCACACACATCCATGTCCGAGGCAGTATTCGAACCTGCGACCGTAGCGGTCGCGCGGTTCCAGACTGTAACGCCTAGAACCGCTCGGCCAACACGGCCGGCGCCTCATAAGGATGCATAATAGTTGTAAGACGTTCTTTTATACTGTCATGTTACCAGTGTTTTGTATAATACTTTTACCTACGATTATTATAATGAACATCATATTCTAGGTTTTAGCACTGACTCCCTGTAGCGCTTGGTACTGTACCCTGCTACGAAAATACAGGGCCTCCTGGCCTTGTATCTTCCATTTGGACGCTATATTATTCTGTAAACAATTAACATTTCTTGTAATGTAGGCTAATATTTTTCATTTGAATGCCACATCGTTTTGTGGAACAAAATTTCAGCGTTCTCTACAGTAGGGATTTGATATCTTTTTTTTATTTTTAAAATCTTATCAATAAAAAGACAATGGTTGTGGCAGGACCATAAAAACTAATAGGCAGCTAGCCCACCCAGCTAGCCGCGTGGTCTAACACTCTGCTTCCCTTTGTCCGCCGCTCGTGGTCTCGCGGTAGCGTTCTCGCTTCCCGAGCACGGGGTCCCGGGTTCGATTCCCGGCGGGGTCAGGGATTTTCACCTGCCTCGAGATGACTGGGTGTTTGTGTTGTCCTCATCATTTCATCATCATCCAGGAAAGTGGCAAAATTGGACTGAGCAGAGGTTGGGAAATTGTACGGGCGCTGATAACCACGCAGTTGAGCGCCCCACAAAACCAAACATCATCATCCACTCTGCTTCCCGACCGGGAAGGCGTGCCGGTCCCCGGCACGAATCTGCCTGGCGGATTAGTGTCGAGGTCCAGTGTGCCGGCCAGGCAGTGGATACTTTTTATGGCCGTTTTCCATTTACCTCGGCAAATGCGGGCTGGCTGCCCTTATAATGGCTGTTACACTATGTCGGCGATTTCTGTGCAAACACTGTCTCCACGTACGTGTACACCATAATTACTCTACCACGCAAACACATTTGGGGCTACACTCGTCTGGTATGAGACGTTCCGGGGAGGGGGGCGGGGGTGCCCGAAACGACAAGACAATAACCCTGGGCTCGGTGTGGAGGCGGGGGTAGGGTAGGTGGACTGCTGTGGCCTGTTGTGAACCACCGAGGGCTACAGAGGGACGAAGCTTCTCTGTCGTTTCTAGGTCCTCAGTTTACTACAATACAATGCATAATACACACAATAGGCAGCCACATGGCCATGTGCATATGTTTGAGGATGACACCTACAAAGGTGTCCTGTTGACTACTGTAGGTAATATTTCTCAGTTTTCCTGTGTCAGTCAGCCAGTAGCAACAGTCACATAGTCCAATATCAGTGAAGGTGATTTTTGCCCACTGTGTACTCTGCTGTCGCTTTTGACACTGTATTGTATGAATAATTACGGTTAAGAGCAAGCATATGGGTACGTATAATACGGAAATACACAACGTTTGTACACATTATTGTAAGACATGTACTTGGTAATTTCTAGGTGTGTGGCTTAAAAATGGGCCTGACAGCCCGAAGTAGGTAACCACTACAGCTACAGGTAATGCAACAGAGACGGACAAAATAAAAAATTATCCAGTTTCCTTAGTACTGACCTTCCCATTGCAACATGCCTCCGAAGCACCGCTGCCAGTTGCCGCATACTACTCTGCCTACACATTTCTTGTGTAGCGCGGGCGAATCACAGACGACCCGTCTTCTTCCTCTAAACCGTCTGGCGCTGGTATTTTGTTTATTTAGATTGTGGAACGACATCAAAGTACTGCCACAACTCACAGAGAAAAATTTTATACGATTCCACTGAAAACGACCATTGCACGAGAAACATAAATGATTACTGCCTTCGTCTCACATAAGGGCGGGTGAGCGGTGGAGATGGGTCATTGTTGAACGTATCAGCAAGACGGTACCTTCCTCTGCGCTCGGCTCCAAATGTTCCAAAGAACCAGCGATCATTGACTAGGTCGCCACCATCGATAGTAGAACACCTTGCGCTCCAAGTTACTTGTGAGTTGGAGACAGATGCTCTGCGGAACGGAAAGTTGACGTATGCTGCCTGCTACGCGGAACCCTCTCGGTGTTTTGGCAATACCGGGAGCTAAAACAGAGCGCGAGGGGAAAATGGGAAGTGTATTTCATACCGGAGCCCTGCGGTGGTGACTATGTAGGCAAAGGAAGGAGCTGACGAAGCCCGACCGCTGGCGGGGGACAGCCTATCCGCACCATCCACATCCACAGCCCACAGCCGAGGACGCGAGCCAATTACGCGCGGCGTAACGAGTTCCTTTGTGAGGCCGCCTGCCGACCCTGCAGGGCGTCCGGACCCCACACCCACCCTGCCATCTCCAACCACTACTTACAACCCTGAGACTGGTCCTAGATGTTTCACACACACTTAGAAAGGTCTCAGCGAACGTTGCGTCCTGCCCTTACACACAAAAAAAAAAAAAAAAAAAAAAAAAAAATTCAATAGATATAAAATCCAGTCACAGATCGTAACACTCTAGAGATGGTATCGATCAGTTGACTTTGTAGTCAGATCGGTTGCCGAGCACCAAACTCGTGGGCCTGGTTACCGAGCAGTTCAGCTGATACGTGTACGCTGCACGTTAACTTATAACATTCCAGGTAGCCAAAATATCTTAACAATAAACATACGTATTTTTAAATGTCTGCTACAGTTGTGTTGAAGATACCGTGTTTTGATTAATATACACTACTGGCCATTAAAATTGCTACACCAAGAAGAAATGCAGATGATAAACGGGTATTCATTGGACAAGTGTATTATACCTAGAACTGACATGTGATTACACTTTCACGCAATTTGGGTGCATAGATCCTGAGAAATCAGTACTCAGAACAACCATCTCTGGCCGTAATAACGGCCTTGATATGCCTGGGCATTGAGTCAAACAGAGCTTGGATGGCCTGTACAGGTACAGCTGCCCATTCAGCTTCAACACGATACCACAGTTCATCAAGAGTAGTGACTGGCGTATTGTGACGAGCCAGTTGCTCGGTCACCATTGACCAGATTTTTTCAATTGGTGACAGATCTGGAGAATGTGCTGGCCTGGGCAGCAGTCGAACATTTTCTGTATCCAGAAAGGCCCGTACAGGAACTGCAAAATGCGGTCGTGCAAAATCCTGCTGAAATGTAGGGTTTCGCAGGGATCGAATGAAGGGTAGAGTCACGGGTCGTAACACATCTGAAATGTAACGTCCACTGTTCAAAGTGCCGTCAATGCGAACAATAGGTGACCGAGACGTGTAACCAATTGCACCCCATACCATCAAGCCGGGTAATACGCCAGTATGGCGATGACGAATACACGCTTCCAATGTGAGTTCACCGTGATGTCACTAAACACAGATGCGACCATCATAATTCAGTAAACAGAACCTGGATTCATCCGAAAAAATTACGTTTTGCCATTGGTGCACCCAGGTTCGTCGTCGAGTTCGGCATCGCAGTCGCTCCTGATTGTGATGCAGCGTCAAGTGTAACCGCAGCCATGGTCTGCGAGCTGATAGTCCATGCTGATGCAAACGCCGTCGAACTGTTCTTGCAGATGGTTGTTGTCTTGCAAACGTCCCCATCTGTTGACTCGGGGATCGAAAGGTGGCTGCCCGATCCGTTACAGCCGTGCGGATAAGATGCCTGTCATCTCGACTGCTAGTGATACGAGGCCGTTAGGATCCAGCACGACATTCCGTATTACCTTGCTGGATCTCGATCAACGCGAGCTGCAATGTCACGATACGATATACCGCAATCGCGACAGGCTACAATCCGGCCTTTATCAAAGTCGGAAACGGTGATGATACGCATTTCTCCTCCTTACACGAGGCATCACAACAACGTTTCACCAGGCAACGCCGGTCAACTGCTGTTTGTGTACGTGAAATCGGTTGGAAACTTTCCTCATGGAGCACGTTGTAGGTGTCGCCACCTGTGCCATCCTTGTGTGAATGCTCTGAAAAGCTAATCATTTGCATATCACAGCATCTTCTTCCTGTTTGTTAAATTTCGCCTCTGTAGGACGTCATCTTCGTGGTGTAGCAATTTTAATGGCCAGTAGTGTATATGTCTAGAAAAATTACTTGTAACTCCTTTCAACGTCCTAGTTTGTATTAGTAGTGTTCGCATTTTCGTGCACTGTGTTTTTATGGCAATATATTTTTAACTCTGTAATTACATATTTTATAAATATAAATCCCTGTACAAGCAGTTGTCTTCTACTGTACTAACGGATATTTTGTATCGTAAATGTATTCAACGAAGAGGGCGCAGTTGACGTCGACAGCAAACACGGAGCTTAGCTGCGTAGGTTTATGTAAGCTGGTGGCGCAGTTTGATTCTCACCTGCTAGTTGGCATGTTCTTCACTGTAAACAACTACGTATGAAGTTATATTTTTTGCATGATTATGTAAGTCCACTCCACTTACTCTTGGTATGTATTTTATTTTGTAAGACTCAGTATCCTGTATCGCAAATTGACACATAGTGCATTGATCTTTTAGGTTTGACTTTGTGTGTGTCTTTATTTTATTTTAGTACTGAAGATTATGACTCTGTGACTTATATAGACATGGAGTAATAAAAAAACGGTTTCAAATTTATACAACCAATACTGGAGTTTCGCTTGTTTGCAATGCTTGTCTTTAGAAGAAAGGAGGACAGACTGGTCAGTCTCGTATCCTAAGTGTGATTAATTCTCCCTGCTTCGGAATCAAAACAACCCTCCCTGTCCTCCAAGCATTAGAACTGATTCCTGCTGCTAGGGTGACCCTAAACAGTGTACACAGAAATCTAATGAAATCCTCACCTGCTTGTTGCAGTAGAGACGGAAAGATTTGTATCCTATGAGGGATGCCGTCGGCACTCACTGACAAAACAAGTGATTAATTAGTGATTAGCGATGTGAGAATGCAAAGTGAGCGATATGATGTCAGAAAATAAAACGATACTAAGAAATAGAGAAGCAGTTTAATGTGCAACAATACTCAGTGTAGTCATGAACCACAGCTTGTAAGTAACCTTTTTCAAAGTTACTACAACATGGAAGCAACAATGAAATTCAAGAGACACAAAATTCACGAAATATCGTATTCCAGTAAATATTTACCGTATCTGAAATTCATATTTAACTAGAAAGTTCAGTTGACAGAGAATACGGAAAACCGTCAACATTTCGTCAAACATGGTGGAATTAAGATTTATTGAAATACGTAAGAACTAAATGGTGTCAGCAAACATCTTTAAAAAAGACACATGTGATTCGTATTTGTGTTAATACCAAAATTCGAGTTGTATTTTTTATTGTTGAACATCATTGACAATGTGACAGATATAAGAAACTCTGTTTTAAAATGTACTCATGTGCAGCTAGTAATAGGTTTCACTCTCTAGTCAAATTACATGCACTAATTACAAATGAAACCTGTGAAAACATATTTCCATAATGAAGTATCAATATAACAAGCTTTAATACATTTAAAACAATCGTTAGTATCTTTCCTCTTTTTAACGGTAATGTTGCATTTTGATAAACACCTGTGTAAGGAATTAGAAAATAGCATTGTGAGAGAACTATTGACACAGTGGGTTTCTGGAAGGCCTTAAACCTTCCTGATGGAAAGCTGACTTGTGGTGTGTACGCTCTAGAATGCAGATTCATGTACATTGTGTTCTGTAAAATTATGTATTGCGTAACACTGATGAAACTTGTACCTACCAGTGAATAAGTTATTTACCAATTTCAACGCCCTGTCTATTTATTTAAGAGAAAGCAGAGGAAAGTTAAATAAAATCTACGCAGAACCTAGAATACAGGAATACACAACGCAGTTCTACAGTTTCAGAGGAACAACGCAACGAAATGTAAATAGTACAAACTCATCAACTTGTCCCTCTTTAGCTAACCTTGGAGCAACGGACGTTTTTGTGCATACTTCATGACCTATGAGATCGCTTTTGACTTCCAGACAGGAAATCCGAGTGACAGAAGATTCTAACAGAAGAGGAAGATTTCGAGTCCAATATATGCCATCACAGGCCTATTGTGTGCCTATTAAATGAATTTGAAAATTTAATGTTAAAAAGTGTGTGAAATCTTATGTGACTTAACTACTAAGGTCATCAGTCCGTAAGCTTACACACTACTTAACCTAAATTATCCTAAGGACAAACGCACACATCGATGCCCGAGGGAGGACTCGAACCTCCGCCGGGACCAGCCGCACAGTCCATGACCGCAGCGCTTAGACCGCTCAGGTAATCCCGCGCAGCGAAAATTTAATAAGTAGACTTCTCTTGTAACGTAAATTATACTTGACATCCTGTACCTACTGATCAATTACTGAAGTACATGACCCTCAACTGACAAGGTCAGGATAATTATGAAAGCCGCAAAACTTTTTAACCGAAGAAAACAAATTCGAAGGTGGTGTGGAACGTTCAAGGAAAAGTAACGGTGTGCTTAAAACTGCCTTTGTGGCCCCGCTGGCATGGAGGAAGAACTCCTTTTCTCGGTGCACTTCAGAATGGATAATCTTTGAGCCTGGAACATCCTCACCCCACTGCATAATTATTCAACTCATATACACTGATGTGACCAAACTCAAGGGATACCTCCAAATTTCGTGTCGGGTCTCATTTTTCCCGTCAATGTGGCTTGGATTCAAAAGTCGTTGGAAGTTCCCTGCAGAAATATTCAGCCATGCTGTCTCTATAGCCGTTTGTAATTGCGAAACTGGTGTCAGAGCAAGAGTTATGCGCGACCCGACCTCTCGATTACGTCTCTTAAGTGTTTGATATCATTCATGTTGGGCGATCTGGGTGGCCAAATTACTCGTTCGAACTGTCGACAACGTTCTTCAAACCACCTGCAAACAATTGTTGCCTGTTGACAACGCTCACTCTCATCTTCAAAAACTCCATCTTTGTTTTGGAGCTTGAAAGCCATAAGGACAGGAAATAGTCTCCAAGTATCCAAAATTATCATTTCCAGTCAACTATTGGTTCATTTGGACCAGAGGATCTAGTCTGTTCCATGCAAACACAGCCCATACCACTATGGAGCCACCACCAGCTCTCACCCTGAGGGAGATTTTCACTGTGCAGCGGAGTGTGCGCTGATATAAAACTTCCTGGCAGATTAAAACTGTGTGCCGGTCCGAAACTCGAACTCGGGACCTTTGCCTGTCGCGGGCAAGTGCTCTAACGAAGATCCCGAGTTCGAGTCTCGGTCCGGCACACAGTTTTAATCTGCCAGGAAGTTTCATATCAGCGTACACTCCGCTGCCGAGTGAAAATCTCATTCTGCAAACATCCCCCAGGCTGTGGCTAAGCCATGTCTCCGCAATATCCTTTCTTTCACGACTGCTAGTTCTGCAAGGTTCGCAAGAGAGCTTCTGTAAAAAAAAAGGCTCTGAGCACTATGGGACTTAACATCTACGGTCATCAGTCCCCTAGAACTTAGAACTACCTAAACCTAACTAACCTAAGGACATCACACAACACCCAGTCATCACGAGGGGCTTCTGTAAAGTTTGGAAGGTAGGAGACGAGATACTGGCAGAAGTAAAGCTGTGAAGACGGGGCGTGAGTCGCGCTTGGTTAGCTCAGATGGTGGAGCACTTGCCCGCGAAAGGCAAAGGTCCCGAGTTCGAGTCTAGGTCCGGCACACACTTTTAATCTGCCAGGAAGTTTCAGCTCGCACATTATTTAACAGCTCTTACTAACTCAGATCGAAATTCATCTGGCCAGACCACTTTCGCCATCTATCTAGGGTCCAACCGGTACGGTCACGAGCCCAGGAGAGGCGCTGCAGGTGAGGTCGTGCTGTTAGCGAAGGCACTTGCCCTCGTCGTCTGCTGCCAAAGCTCATTAACGTCAAATTTCGCCGCACTGTCCCATCAGATACGTTCGTCGTACGTCCAACATTGATTTTGGTCGTTATTTCATGCCGTGTTGCTCGTCTACTAGCACCGAAACTCTAGACAAACGCCACTGTTCCCGCTCGTCAAGTGAAAGCCGTCGGCCACTTCATTGTCCGTGGTGAGAGGTAATACCTGGAATTTGGTATTGTCGGCACACTCTTGACAATGTGGTTCTCGGAATATTGAATTCCCTAACGCTTTCCGAAATGAAACGTCCCATGTGTCTAGCTCCAACTACCATTCCGCATTAAATGTCTGTTAATTCCCGACATGCAGCCACAATCGCGTGGGTAACCTTTTCACATGAATCACACGAGTACAAATGACAGCTCTGGCAATGCACTGCCCTTTTACATCTTGTGTACGCTATACTGCCGCCATGTGTATATGTGCATATCGCTATCCCACCTCTGTGTCAAATGTTGGGTTGCCTGCAGAGATTAAATTATAATGGTCGAGGCACAACACCTAGGTAATGAAACTAACGGTTTCGGATAGATCGTGGAAACTGTTGTGGAAGTCTGGTACCCTCTTAGCTAGCAGCATTTCCTGACCTCCATGACCTTGAACCAGATGTGTATAGGGTCATCGCATTGGGTTCAAAATGGTTCAAATGGCTCTGAGCAGTATGGGACTTAACATCTATGGTCATCAGTCCCCTAGAACTTAGAACTACTTAAACCTAACTAACCTAAGGACAGCACACAACATCCAGCCATCACGAGGCAGAGAAAATCCCTGACCCCGCCGGGAATCGAACCCGGGAACCCGGGCGTGGGAAGCGAGAACGCTACCGCACGACCACGAGATGGGGGCCATCGCATTGGGAATCCGGTCGCATCACGAGAGGATGCACATGGCTATAGCTCGCGCAGGATACAGTGGACGACGCACAGTGACCAGTTTTCGTCCAAAGCGCAGGGCGAGTTGATTCGCTTGTTCAGAAGGGGAGGCCGACAAACGTTTGCTACCTTTCCGCCGGTCGGCGGTGATAGAATCGACCCGCACGCCCTGCAATCGTACCGGAGTTTACAGAAACTAATCGGTAAAAAAATTTATTTTTGATTTACTTAAAGCTTTATATGCCAGGTTCATGATGATATGCCCACCAGTCCGTTAATGGCCATAGTTACTGTGATATTTACGTGGAATTAAGACACTGCGTGAAATTCGGAAAAGTGTGAAACGAAAAATAAAGGTCGCTATGATTGTGCGTTTGGTGCATATGAAATTTAGCAAATGTCAACATGTAAAGAGGAGACTATTTTACAATATCGTTATTACACTACTGGCCATTAAAATTGCTACACCACGAAGACGCGAAATGTAACCGACAGGAAGAAGATGCTGTGATATGCAAATGATTAGCTTTTCAGAGCATTCACACAAGGATGGCACCGGTGGCGACACCTACAACGTGCTGACAAGAGGAAAGTTTCCAACCGATTTCTCATACACAAACAGCAGTTGACCGGCGTTGCCTGGTGAAACGTTGTTGTGATGCCTCGTATAAGGAGGAGAAATGCTTACCATCACGTTTCCAACTTTGATAAAGGTCGGATTATAGCCTATCGCGATTGCGGTTTATCGTATCGCGACATTGCTGCTCGCGTTGGTCTAGATCCAATGACTGTTAGCAGAATATGGAGTCGGTGGGTTCAGGAGGGTAATACGGAACGCCGTGCTGCATCCCAACCGCCTCGTATCACTAGCAGTCCAGATGACAGGCACCTTATCCGCATGGCTGTAAGGGATCGTGCAGCCACCTCTCGATCCCTGAGTCAGCAGATGGGGACCTATGCAAGACAATAACCATCTGAACGAACAGTTCGACGACGTTTGCAGCAGCATGGACTATCAGCTCGGAGACCATGGCTGCGGTTATCCTTGATGCTGCATCACAGACAAGAGCGCCTGCGATGGTGTACTCAACGACGAACCTGGGTGCACGAATGGCAAAACGTCATTTTTTCGGATGAATCAAGGTTCTGTTTATAGCATCATGATGGTCGCACCCGTCTTGACATTGCGGTGAGCGCACATTGGATGTGTGTATTCGTCATCGCCATACTGGCGTATCACCCGGCGTGATGGTACGGGGTGCCATTGGTTACACGTCTCGGTCACCTCTTGTTCGCATTGACGGCACTTTGAACAGTGAACGTTACATTTCAGATGTGTTACGACCCGTGGCTCTACCCTTCATCCGATCCCTACGAAATCCTACATTTCAGCAGGATAATGGACGACCGCATGTTGCGGGTCCTGTACGGGCCTTTTTGGATACAGAAAATGTTCGACTGCTTCCCTGGCCAGCACATTCTTCAGATCTCTCACCAATCTCTCGCCAGACCTCTCTGGTCAGTGGTCACAATACGCCAGTCACTATTCATGATGTAGGCGCCATCCTACCTCTCCTTGCCTCCAATGCGCAGGGGTATCAAGGCTGTTATTACGGCCAGAGTTGGCTGTTCTGGGTACTGATTTCTCAGGATCTATGCACCCAAACTGCGTGAAAATGTAATCACATGTCAGTTCTAGTCTAATATATTTGTCCAAGGAATACCCGTTTATCATCTGCATTTGTTCTTGGTGTAGGAATTTTGATAGCTAGTAGTGTATTTAAAACTCCATTATCTACCGTGATATTCGAATAACTACAGAAAAAGAATGTAATTTTTAAGGACCATCGATAGCTGATGAGAGGAGAAATGCTGTGGGTTTTGCAACAACATATGAGAAGACATTACGTGTTTTTTTATTTGGTACCGAGGATGTGTTTTTTTATAAGCTGCTATTTTTCCTGACTTCCCCACTTAATAAGCTTAATAAACCACTGTTTCAGAATTCTCTCAGAGTTGTGTTTGCACAACATGTTAGCGAGGCGAGACAGTGTAAACACCGCTGTGTTTCGGCAAAAGAAACAAATTTTGACATGGCAGCCACTCGTGACGCTTCTTTGAAAGCCATGCCAAAATAAATAGCTGCATTTTCGACGGAATTCTTTCCAGATACCAAGAAAAGCAGAGGCGACCGTAGATCTATTTGAATGGTGACGTTGCAAATGTGGGGGTCGAGGGGTCCCACTTAATATTTACAAACAAAGTGAGTGTAGGCTTCAGTTTCGAATGACATTTCCCCTACAGCCGTCTAGGCGACATCCCACCACCTCTGCCGCTCCCTCACGCTTCCCCGCCCGACTGCGCATCTAGCGGCCACGGATTTTGCGCGTAGCATGCCACCTGCGATCGCCAGAAAATATGGAAGTAAACAGTCTGCATTGCGAGACGACTGCACACCACATGTCGGTGCTACTTCGATTGTATTTTCCAGTTTTGCTGCTGTTTGCATTCGAGTCTCATTCACCTTCATGACCAACCAATCCCTTCTCTTAGTGTGCCAATTAGAAGTTCCTAGCAGAAGGACAATTTTTTTTTTCACCTTTTAAATTCTTCTTTTATAAAATCAGTGTACCACAGGGATTACTTCAGATAATCAGTCAATTAGGATCGGTAGTGTCTCGGTTTGTAAAGGATACCTCACATTTCAGTTGTGTTTACCGTTCAGAATAAAAAAAATTATTCGACTACATCTTTGTTACATGCCAGTGACCATTCCACTATCCCTAATACTACAACGCTTTCCAGCTGGATCTGCTGCTGTAGGGAACCTACATGCTGCCATGTTAAAGGACACAGGAGGATCGTTCAAGTTAGCTGTTATTTATCTAAAGGTAGCGGGAGGAAGCTGCAGTTAGGGTAGAAAGTCCGATATTCACCGCCAATACTACTTCACCGTTTCATTTTGCTATTTCTTTGATGTGATACTTTTGCGAGTAACGTGCCTACCCTTATGTAATACTCGCTTTTTGAGCTGTCGAATCAGTGGCGGACCACTTGTAAATGGTCACAATCAAGTCCAAATCCGAAGGCAGGGCTCTCAATGAAGCACAGCACTCAGAACTGAAAGCATGTTTGCCACTGACACCAACGTAGATTCATAACTAAAGTGACCTTCTGGACGGAGAGTGGAGATATTTATGCGGACATCGAATATTTCAGAATATACAAATATAAGGGCTGGGGTACACGCGAGATTTATTTGTTCTGAGACAGTTTGGTACTCTCAGATAATACTCGCAGAATTGTTTAAGCTAGAGGGTTTTTTTTCTTATAGTTACTCTCAGATAGTTCCTTGCGAATGCTTTCTGCAAGTGTCAGAAAGACAGCGATGCGGATGGAAGAAATACGCTTTGTAATTGGACCCAATATTGCTACTGTAGTTACTACTGCGCGTAAATCCATTAATATTCAAGACAAGACTGGTTGTGACACTAACATTTCTAACATCAACTACGCTTATTCTCTTTAATATCTGGTAAAATAACAATTACGATGAAATAACTACATCAATTTCATCTTGACACCCATAGATGTTGAAAAGCCAAATAGGACCAATATCTGATAAATGAAGCATATCTGGGCATTTATTTATTTTAAATATTTTACTTGTATCGACGTAAGAGACCACCCGTAAATTCCTGAAGGTCTGTTGTTCAACATTCAGTATAATATAATCAACAAATACCACGCACGTAAAATTGTAAATACGGTACACCTGTGCTACTTACAGTTAAATAACAATCTTCTGAGTTCCGAAACAATTACTTTCAAACATAAATTCACTTGTTTCTCTATGTTAGTAAATCCACGCTGTAAAATTAGTTTGCTTGATTCCTTCAATTGTGGATGTTCTGGTAAATTTCTTCTGCGGAGATGTTAACAACTGTAGCCATTTCAGCCAATGTACTTTGCTTCTTATTTGAGTTCTTGTAGTCCGGTAATTGCACATTTCACAACGCTTCTAGTTGTTTTTTGAACGTTCTTTTTGCAGTACCCAAAAAGATTAGTCAAAAACCGAGTAGAAGAGCGTAACGGCAATTGCAGGAGAGAGGACATCGGCAGAACATACTTTGCACCCAGGAGACCACCACATTGATTTCAATAGGACTCACGTACTCGCAGCCACAAGCGGATACGATGAAATGCTGTACACAGAGGCCATAGAGATTGTAAGGAAGGAGTAGGACGTGAAATTGAATGACATATTGATTCCGGTGCTGGAGAAGATGTCTACCAGTCTTCCACCATTGGGTGATGACGGCAGTCGACAACGGCTAACTGCGCTCGGATATTCAAAATATGTGACATCATGCCACAGTGCGGAAGCGGAACTTTGCCGCAGTCAGTAGCGAGCCAGGGCATGAATCGGACACTCAAAGAAACTACGATCCCCCTTGAAAATGTACTCCGCAGAAGGCGATGGAACGCTGGATTTTAATGTGAAGTCCATTCGACCACGGCGTAATAGCTCCGTAAATTTCATTAATTGTGACATTTCCGGCCGTGAAAGTTAACATTTCACAACTGAATATGAAACGGGGGGGGGGGGGGAGGAAGGGGGAGGAGGCGCAAGAATGTGCTTTTTGTATTGTGTCACAGCTCAAAACTGAGGGCATGTTTTACCCTTGTACAAGAGAGAGTTCTATAGTCCATTTACGATGAAGCTGAAGGCGTTTTCTAGTAATGTATGCAGCATCAGTAAATTGCTGGTGGAGATACTTGGTAGTAAAGGTGGTCCTGTTGTGCTTTTATTTGTTTCTTGTACTGTTTTTATGCAGTTCCCTGATTTTAACACACTACGGGCCCAGAGTGTGGATACTGTGGTTTCTTAGTTGATGCCTGCTTGTGTGTCACGGGGATTGAAATACGTTTGGGTTGTACAGGTATTGTCTTGCCTAGGAACGTTTTGTATTTATTGTAGTATTATGCCCATTCCTACACTAACAGAGTACTGTGGCCAGAGTAATGTAGATTTATTATTAATTCAAGAGGTTCAAAAATCAGCCAATCAGTCGCAAAACAAAGGTTTATTAGCCCTTGACCTAGGTTTCGATATTTCTCAAAATATCTTCTTCAGGAGGACTGGGCCTCCTTACATCACATGGTGATACATTAGATTACCTGAAGCCAAGCTGCCATTGTCATATATAAAATTGACATAAAAACGAGAATTATCACATGCCATGACTTTAGACAGCAGCCAGATTACATTAATCTTACTTCTGAATAAATACCCACTGGTAAAGGCTCTTGCCAACATAAAATTATAACAGGAGACACAGGACAAAATATTTGCGTAAGTTAAGTATACACCATAACAGAGAAAAAGGCCTTTTTACACAAGCTTTTAAATGTGCATTTACATTTTGTGGAGCATAAAACCTCAGGGAGTCATCGGCACTCAAATTAATGCGTCAGAGTGTTAGCGATTCCTTCGAATTTTCACATCGCATTTAGTGAGCACTTTGATAATACCGTAACCTAGGTTAGTACAACCAAGAAATGAGTACACTGAAGAAGTAAATTTCTTCGTCTTAGCGTTATTATTCACTTCCAAAGTAACATGTTACATCAGCCTTTGCCGATTTTTATAATTCGAACTCGCCACAGTCGGCATTAGAGAGTTAATAAATCCATACACATTATAAAAACGGGTGTACGTACACTATTTGAACAAAAGTACCCGGACACCTGGCTGAAAATGACTTACAAGTTCGTGGCACCCTCCATCAGTAATGCTGGAATTCAACATCGTGTTGGCCCACCCACACCCTTGACGACAGCTTCCACTCTCGCAGGCATACGTTCAATCAGGTGCTGGAAGGTTTCTTGGGGAGTGGCAGCCCTTTCTTCACTGAGTGCTCCACTGGGAGTGGTCTCGATGTCGGTCGGTGAGGCCTGGCACGAAGTCGGCGTTCCAAAACATCGGAAATGTGTTCTATAGAATTCAAGTCAGGCCTCTGTGCAGGCCAGTCCATTACAGGGATGTTATTGTCATGGAACCACTCAGCCATATGCCATGAATTATCAACAGGTGTTGAAAGATGCAATCGCCATTCCTGAATTGATCTTCAAATGTGGGAAGCAAGAAGGTGCTTCAGACATCAATGTAGGACTGTTCTGTGACAATGCCGCCCAAAAACACAAGAGGTGCAAGCACCCTCCATGAAAATCACGACCACACCATAACACCACCGGCTCCGAATATTACTGTTGGCACTACACACTCTGACAGATGTTGTTCACCTGGCATTCGCCATATCCACACCCTGCCATCGGATCGCCACATTGTGTACCATGATTCGTCACTCCACACAACGTTCTTCCACTGTTCAACCGTCCAGTGTTTACGCTCCTTACACCAAGCGAGGCGTCGTTTGGTATTTACCGGCGTGATGTGTAGCTTATGAGCAGCCGCTTGACCATGAAATCCAAGTTTTCTCACCTGCAGTCTATCTGTCATAATACTTGCAATGGATCGTAACGCAGTTTGGAATTCCTGTGTGATGGTCTGGATAAATGTCTGCCTATTACACATTACGACTCTCTTCAACTGTCGGTGATCTCTGTCAGTCAACAGACGAGGTCGGGCTGTACGCTTTTGTGCTGTACGTGTCCCTCCACGTTTCCACTTCAATATCACATTTCAGGCAGTGGACCTAGGGATAAATGTAAAAATCTCGCGCACAGACGTATGACACAAGTGACACCCAATCACCTGACTACGTTCGAAGTCTGTGAGTTCCGCGCTGCGCCCCAATCTGCTCTCTCACGATGTCTAATGACTACTGAGGTCGCTGATATGGAGTACCTGGCAGTAGGTGACAGCACAATGCGCCTAATACGACAAACGTAACTTTTTGGGTGTGTTCAGACACTTTTGATCATATAGTGTATTTATGCTTGTATATATGTACGTTCCACATCTCGTTCTGAACCACTGGACAGATTTCACCCAAACTTGATACACATATCTTTGCTATGGGGATGGAACCACCTACATATCAGAGGGGTAGGGGTGGGGGGATCTCACAGAGTGGTAGGGGTGGGAGGCGAAGAAACAGTGTAAACCAATATGCTCGCAGGCTAATATCCTCACTTCGATAATCTAATATTTGAGAATGAGAAAACGTAGAGATTTACAACTCGTTGTTGTTGTTGTGGTCTTCAGTCCTGAGACTGGTTTGATGCAGCTCTCCATGCTACTCTATCCTGTGCAAGCTTCTTCATCTCCCAGTACCTACTGCAACCTACATCCTTCTGAATCTGTTTAGTGCATTCATCTCTTGGTCTCCCTCTACGATTTTTACTGTCCACGCTGCCCTCCAATACTAAATAGGTGATCGCTTGATGCCTGAGAACATGTCCTACCAACCGATCCCTTCTTCTAGTCAAGTTGTGCCACAAACTCCTCTTCTCCCCAGTTCTATTCAATACCTCCTCATTAGTTGTGTGATCTACCCATCTAATCTTCAGCATTCTTCTGTAGCACCACATTTTGAAAGCTTCTATTCTCTTCTTGTCCAAACTATTTATCGTCCATGTTTCAATTCCATACATGGCTACACTCCATACAGATACTTTCAGAAACGACTTCCTGACACGTAAATCTATACTGGATGTTAACAAATTTCTCTTCTTCAGAAACGCTTTCCTTGCCATTGCCAGTCTACATTTTATATCCTCTCTACTTCGACCATCATCAGTTATTTTGCTCCCCAAATAGCAAAACTCCTTTACTACTTTAAGTGTCTCATTTCCTAATCTAACTCCTTCAACATCACCCGACTTAAATTCGACTACATTCCATTATCCTCGTTTTGCTTTTGTTGATGTTCATCTTGTACCCTTCTTTCAAGACACTATCCATTCCGTTCAACTGCTCTTCCAAGTCCTTTGCTGTCTCTGACAGAATTACAATGTCATCGGCGAACCCCAAAGTTTTTATATCTTCTCCATGGATTTTTAATACCTACTCCGAACTTTTCTTTTGTTTCCTTTATTGCTTGCTCAATATACAGATTGAATAACATCGGCGATAAGCTACAACCCTGTCTCACTCCCTTCCCAACCACTGCTTCCCTTTCATACCCCTCGACTCTTATAACAGCCATCTGCTTTCTGTACAAATTGTAAATAGCCTTTCACTCCCTGTATTCTCCCCTGCCACCTTCAGAATTTGAAAGAGAGTATTCCAATCAACATTGTCAAAAGCTTCCTCTAAGTCTACAAATGTTAGAAACGTAGGTTTGCCTTTCCTTAAACTTTCTTCTAAGATAAGTCGTAGGGTCAGTATTGCCTCATGTGTTCCAACATTTCTACGGAATCCAAACTGATCTTCCCCGAGGTCGGTTTCTACCAGTTTATCCATTCGTCTGTAAAGAATTCGCGTTAGTATTTTGCAGCTGTTACTTATTAAACTGATAGTTCGGTAATTTTCACATCTGTCAACACCTGCTTTCTTTGGGGTTGGAATTATTATATTCTTCTTGAAGTCTTAGGGTATTTCACCTGTCTCATACATCTTGCTCACCAGACGGTAGAGTTTTGTCAGGACTGGCTCTCCCAAGGCTGTCAGTAGTTCTAATGGAAAGTTGTCTACTCCGGGGTCCTTGTTTCGTCTCAGGTCTTTCAGTGCTCTGCCAAACTCTTCACGCAGTATCATATCTCCCATTTCATGTTCATCTACATCCTCTTCCATTTCCATAGTATAGTCCTCAATGACATCGCCCTGGTATAGACCCTCTATATACTCCTTCCACCTTTCTGCTTCCCCTTCTTTGCTTAGAACTGGGTTTCCATCTGAGCTCTTGATATTCTTACAAGTGGATCTCTTTTCTCCAAAGGTCTCTTTAGTTTTCCTGTAGGCAGTGTCTATCTTACCCCTAGTGAGATAAGCCTCTACATCCTTACATTTGTGCTCTAGCCATCCGTGCTTAGCCATTTTGCATTTCCTGTCGATATCATTTTTGCCTGCTTCATTTACTGCATTTTTTATATTTTCTCCTTTCATCAATTAAATTCAATATTTCTTCTGTTACCCAAGTATTTCTACTAGCCCACGTCTTTTTACCTATTTGATCCTCTGCTGCCTTCACTACTTCATCGCTCAAAGCTACCCATTCTTCTTCTACCGTATTTCTTTCCTCCATTCCTGTGGATTGTTCACTTATGGTCTTCCTAAAACTCTGTACTGTCTCTGGTTCTTTCAGTTTATCCAGGTCCCATCTCCTTAAATTCCCACCTTTTTGTAGTTTCTTCAGTTTTAATCTACAGTTCATAGCCAACAGATTGTGGTCAGAGTCCACATCTGCCCCTGGAAATGTCTTACAATTTAAAACCTGGTTCCTAAATCTCTGTCTTACCATTATATAATCTATCTGATATCTTCTAGTATCTCCAGGCTTCTTCCATGTATAAAACCTTCTATTATGATTCTTGAACCAAATGTTAGCTATGATTAAGTTGTGCTCTGTGCAAATGCTACCAGACGGCTTCCTCTTTCATTTATTGCCCCCAATCCATATTCACCTACTATGTTTCCTTCTCTCCCTTTCCCTACTCTCGTATTCTAGTCACCCATGACTATTAAATTTTCGTCTCCCTTCACTACCTGGATAATTTCTTTTATCTCATCATACATTTCATCAATTTCTTCATCATCTGCAGAGCTAGTTGGCATATAAACTTGTACTACTGTAGTAGGCGTGGGCTTCGTGTCTATCTTGGCCACAATAAAGCGTTCAGTATGCTGTTTGTAGTAGCTTACCCCTACTCCTATTTTTTATTGATTATTAAACCTACTACTGCATTACCCCTATTTGATTTTGTATTTATAACCCTGTATTCACCTGACCAAAAGTCTTGTTCCTCCTGCCACCGAACTTCACTAATTCCCACTATATCTAACTTTAACCGATCCATTTCCCTTTTTAATTTTTCTAACCTACCTGCCCGATTAAGGGATCTGACAGTCCACGCTCCGATCCGTAGAACGCCAGTTTTCTTTCTCCTGATAACGACGTCCTCTTGAGTAGTCCGCGCCCGGAGACCCAAACCTCACAGTAAAGCTGCATGCCCTCGGGAATAATTACAGCTGTAGTGTCCCCTTGCTTTCAGCCGTTCACAGTACCAGCACAGCAAGGCCATTTTGTTTAGTGTTACAAGACTAGATCAGTCAATCATCCAGACTGTTGCCCCTGCAACAACTGAAAAGGTGCTGTCCGTCTTAAGGAACCACACGTTTGTCTGGCCTCTCAACAGATACCCCTGCGTTGTGGTTGCACCTACAGTACACAGCTATCTGTATCGTTGAGGCACGCAAGCCTCCCCACCAACGGCAAGGTCCATGGTTCATGGTTCATTTGCAACTCACTTTCCTCATAATTTAAAACCTTTACGGAACTTTAGGAGTGTATAGTTTAACTGTGATACGTAGAAAAAAATTACTCGGGTTTCCAGCCGCGTAAAGTTATTTAAAATCCACGTAAATTTCGACCGAGTACTCCTCGGCCATTGTTAAGTGTTGATTGTCTTCTGGTTGCTGCTGTCATCCTTATATAGCCGCGCTGCCTTCCGTGACGTCAGTTGCACCCGCTCCGGCAGCGTATCTGGTAATGTTTGCGTTGTGCGGCCGCCGCGCCAGCTTCAGCCTTCCAATGACCGGGTCCCACTCTGTGCTTAGCTGCAGGCCACCGTCTCTATTCAGCACGTTGTCACAAATTTTATTTTGATCGTTTCTTATTATGCTATCCCAAAAACTGTTAGTTCGCGTGAAAATAGACGTCTCGCCGAATGCAATACGATAATTGTTTTCTATTGCATGCTCTGCTGCCGCTCATTTCTCAGCGTACCGTAGAGGAAAACATCTTTTCGTATTCTACACAGCGCTGTTAAATGGTACGCACAGCCTTCTGATATAGAAGTGTCTTTTACAGGCCTCAGGAGTTGTCGAATTTTTGCTGGAGCCCTGAAGACCGAATCCATTTTATACCCCTTTAGGAGCCAGCTTATCTTTCATGTTATTGAGCCACAGAACGGAAAGAACGTAACCTTCTTCGAGTCCTCCTCGGAGACTTTCTGCCTACGTATTTTCGGAAAGGTATCTTGCGAAATCTGGCGGTTGTTGTAGCCATTTTCCTTGAATACTTTCCGCAAGTGGCTCAGTTCCCTCGGCAAGTTTTAGAATCTGAGACGGCTTCGGCTCGATTCTCAGAACAGAACGTTTCTGCGACGGATGGTGGTAGCTGTTAGCGTGAAGATATCGGTCTGTGTTGGTGGGTTTCCGGTAAACGCTGTGGCTGAGACACTCATTTGCTTTTCGGCGGACGAGGACATCAAGGAACGGCAAGGGACCATCTGTCTCTATCTCCATCGTGAACTTGATGTTGTCATGGACGTTGCTGATGTGGTCCAAGAATTCTCCCAGCTTTTCACGTCCACGAGTCCAGGCATCGAATGTGTCGTCGACGTAACGACAAAAGTAAATAGTCTTTTCGGGGGCCGTGTCCAGGGCAATATTCTCGAAGTACTCCAAGAACAGATTGGCTACAACTGAAGCTAATGGGCTTCCCATCGCAACACCGTCGGTTGAAATAATCTCCTTCATACAAGAAACACGATGACGTCAGAGTATGCTTGAATAAATCTATAACACTGTCGTCAAATAACTGGGAGAGCAGATCTATAGAGTCTTTAATGGGAACGCGCCTGAACAATGACACTACATCAAAGCTGACCATAATATCCCCTTATCCCCTTCTCCTAGATGCAGGAATTTAATTCGACTGATGAAGTCGGCTGTATTCTTGATGTGGCGCACACAATGACCAACGTGCGGGGTAATGAGGTTGGCCAGATGTTTTGCGAGTCTGTAAGTCAGCGATGCAATGGTGCACATGATGGGGCGTAGAGGAGTGTGCTTCTTGTGAAGGCTATAATGTAGGTGGTCGAGGTACCCGAGGAAGGAGATTTTTGATGACATCCTCTTCCAGTGGAGACCTTTTGAGAAGCTCCTACGTCATCCTCATTATTATTGAAGTCGGGTCCTTTGACAGTTTTTTATATGTCTCTTCCTCCAGCATCAACCGAATCTTCGCGTTATAGTCGGCTCGTTCCATAATGATGGCTGCATTGCCCTTGTCAGCTGGCAGGGCTACGAGATGCAGATCGTTGTGGAGTTCAAAAAACGGTCTCTGAGCACTATGGCACTTAACAGCTGAGGTCATCAGTCCCCTACCACTTAGAGCTACTTAAACCTAACTAACCTAAGGACATCACACACATCCATGCCCGAGGCAGGATTCGAAACTGCGACCGTAGCGGTCGTGCGGTTCCAGACTGAAGCGCCTAGAACCGCTCGGTCACACCAACCGGAGTTGTGGAGTTCACGAAGACCATTACGCTCAGTTCTCGTCATGTTTGAAGTTGGCGGTTTGGATTTAGAAAGAATGTGGCTCGTTTCTCAGCGAATTTCTTCTGTTGTTTCGCTGGGCATCTTGTGAACTGCTTGTTCCACGTCACTTATTATGTCAGCAAAAGGGACACTCCGCGGCGATGGTGCATAATTAAGTTCCTTATTGAAAGCCGACATTGCACCCCCGTCGATGTTTCTTGTCGTCATGTTGATAACGATGCGTTCTGTAGTTTTCCGCTCTGCTCCTGCGTGTTGTTGTGAAAGCCTGCTAAACTTCCCTTTCTGCCTTTCCGTGGTTGTCCGCTGTGATGACATTTGTTGTACTACTGTGACTGAATCAATCCATTACCAATCCAAAGCCGAGAGTGACTCCGCAAGTGGACGGCCATTAGCTCTCGTCTGTTTGTATCCAACTGCTTTCTAGTATGATGTACCCTCTCTCTCGCAACACGGCGAAGCAGGCGCGACGAAATATTCTCTTGGCAGCAGCAGTGTTAATATGGTGGCTCACGTAAGCAAAACGTGGAATAGTCTTCTCTTCACAGCACCGTAATAGAATGGCTAGAGACTCAATAAATTAGTCTTCTTGACACTCAGCTTTCCGAGGCGTTTGATGCTGCGCCACCTTTCCTCCCCATAGAGGTAAATAATATAGGAGTTCTCAGCAATATGTTGTAATAAAAGTTTCTCGGGTTTCCAGCAGCGTCAAGTGGTTTAAAATTCACGAGCTTTTGGCCGAATTCTCCTCTGCCATTGTCAAGTGGTGACTGTCTTCTGTTTGCTGCAGCCGTCCTTATATACCCGCGCTGCCTTCCGTGACGTACCCGCTCTGGCACAATATACACTCCTGGAAATGGAAAAAAGAACACATTGACACCGGTGTGTCAGACCCACCATACTTGCTCCGGACACTGCGAGAGGGCTGAACAAGCAATGATCACACGCACGGCACAGCGGACACACCAGGAACCGCGGTGTTGGCCGTCGAATGGCGCTAGCTGCGCAACATTTGTGCACCGCCGCCGTCAGTATCAGCCAGTTTGCCGTGGCATACGGAGCTCCATCGCAGTCTTTAACACTGGTAGCATGCCGCGACAGCGTGGACGTGAACCGTATGTGCAGTTGACGGACTTTGAGCGAGGGCGTATAGTGGGCATGCGGGAGGCCGGGTGGACGTACCGCCGAATTGCTCAACACGTGGGGCGTGAGGTTTCCACAGTACATCGATGTTGTCGCCAGTGGTCGGCGGAAGGTGCACGTGCCCGTCGACCTGGGACCGGACCGCAGCGACGCACGGATGCACGCCAAGACCGTAGGATCCTACGCAGTGCCGTAGGGGACCGCACCGCCACTTCCCAGCAAATTAGGGACACTGTTGCTACTGGGGTATCGGCGAGGACCATTCGCAACCGTCTCCATGAAGCTAGGCTACGGTCCCGCACACCGTTAGGCCGTCTTCAGCTCACGGACCAACATCGTGCAGCCCGCCTCCAGTGGTGTCGCGACAGGCGTGAATGGAGGGACGAATGGAGACGTGTCGTCTTCAGCGATGAGAGTCGATTCTGCCTTGGTGCCAATGATGGTCGTATGCGTGTTTGGCGCCGTGCAGGTGAGCGCCACAATCAGGACTGCATACGACCGAGGCACACAGGGCCAACACCCGGCATCATGGTGTGGGGAGCGATCTCCTACACTGGCCGTACACACACTGGTGATCGTCGAGGGGACACTGAATAGTGCACGGTACATCCAAACCGTCATCGAACCCATCGTTCTACCATTCCTAGACCGGCAAGGGAACTTGCTGTTCCAACAGGACAATGCACGTCCGCATGTATCCCGTGCCACCCAACGTGCTCTAGAAGGTGTAAGTCAACTACCCTGGCCAGCAAGATCTCCGTATCTGTCCCCCATTGAGCATGTTTGGGACTGGATGAAGCGTCGTCTCACGCGGTCTGCACGTCCAGCACGAACGCTGGTCCAACTGAGGCGCCAGGTGGAAATGACATGGCAAGCCGTTCCACAGGACTACATCCAGCATCTCTACGACCGTCTCCATGGGAGAATAGCAGCCTGCATTGCTGCGAAAGGTGGATATACACTGTACTAGTGCCGACATTGTGCATGCTCTGTTGCCTGTGTCTATGTGCCTGTGGTTCTGTCAGTGTGATCGTGTGATGTATCTGACCCCAGGAATGTGTCAATAAAGTTTCCCCTTCCTGGGACAATGAATTCACGGTGTTCTTATTTCAGTTTCCAGGAGTGTATGTTTGCGTTTCCAGAATGAGATTTTCACTCTGCAGCGGAGTGTGCGCTGATATGAAACTTCCTGGCAGATTACAACTGTGTGCCCGACCGAGACTCGAACTCGGGACCTTTGCCTTTCGCGGGCAAGTTTGCGTTGTGCGGCAGCCGCATCCGCTTCGACCTTCCGATGGCCGGGTCCCACGCTGTGCTTAGCTGCAGGCTGCCGTCTCTATTGAGCGTGTTGTCACAAAAATTTATTTCGATCGCTTCATTTATTATGCTGTCACAAAAACTTTTGGTTCGTGCGATAATAGCTGTCTCGTTGAAAGCAATACGATGACAGTTCTATATTGGACTGACTGTGTGTACCTCTGAACAGCACTGTGTAGAGCACGAGAAATGTTTTCATCTACGGTACCCCGAGAAATCAGCGGTGGCAGAGCATGCATTAGAAAATAGTCATCGTATAGTCATTCGACGAGACATCTTGTTATCACACAGACTAACAGTTTTTGGGACAGAATAATAAAAGCAATAAAAAAGCAATAAAAGCAAAATAAACAGCGTGGGACCCGGCCATCGGAAAGCTGAAGTGAGCACGGCGGCCTTGCAGCGCAAACATTGCCACATATGGTACCAGTGACGTCACGGAAGTCAGCGCGGCTATATAAGGACGGCAGCAGCAAACAGAAGACAGTCACCACTTGTCAATGGCCGAGGCGAACTCGGCCAAAGCTAGTGGATTTTAAACCACTTGCCTCAGCTGGAAACCTGAGAAACTTTTATTACTTTACGAAACCGTTTCTGGGTTACAACCCCACCAAAACCTGAAGGAAAAAAAAGTATCATATGCTACATTTTCGCTTTTCACGCAGTGAAACTGCTGCATAAAGCATGACGTTCTAATTTGTTACTCCTTTACTACTTAACTGTATTGGCGACACATTTGGCATGTAGTATTTACATATAACACTGAATATACCAGAGAAATTGTATCAGTGTACGGCACCTACTTCATGCAGTATGAGGCATGAAAATGAGACTGTAGGGAGAAATTTGCTATAGATACAGACGAAATATTTATACAAATAAGCAAGATATATGTTAAACATGTTAAATATGTGACATATATTTGACGTGCATGTGTGGACAAACTCATCCTAAACCCATGGAAAAATGTCAACCAAATCTGGTACAGAACCACCGCATAACCACCACCCTCCTATTGGGCTGTGAGTGATAATATGGAGAGAGAAGGGGGCAGGGGGACATGGAAACCAAGTAAGGGAAAAGGAGGACATGGGCACAGATAAGTTACAGGAGGAGATGAACAGAGAGGGGAGAGGAGGGGATGGAATTAGAGGGTGAGGAGAAGATGGACAGAGAGAGTGGGGTGGAAGGGTTGGAGTTAGAAATGTGAGGAGCAGATTTACAGAGAAAGTGAGAAGGAGGAAATGAACAGAGAGGAGCTGAAGGAGGAGGTGGAGAGGGGAAGAAGCAAATGTAGTAAGTGAAGATCAGAATAAATACATGTGTGGGTAATGCAGGGCACTCAGCTAGTGCTTTTATAAGCCCAGCCTGCACAATACCAGTGCAAATCACACTCCACACAAACCCTGCCCAAAATGCCTGAGGTACATATTTCTAAACCAGTCTGATTCATACAGCCGCAACACCCCATGCGGAGAAAGTTGTTATTCCCTTAAACACAGTTTTTTTCTGTCATGGTCGCACTTTATTATTTCTGATTATGCGTTTCGGTACTCAGCCATCCTTGAGCCAAAGAAAAATAATTTAAAGAAACAACACAACATATTACTTCAGATTATATATTAGTACGAAGGTTTAAGGATATACTTGACTCTGGTCGCCGTGCTCCTGTCAGTCAGTAATGCCCCAGGCGTCGAAGCACAGTCCATTTCCTGACTCACTGTCCATGACGTGGCTGCAGTTTCTTGCACTGCTGAGTGCCGCTAATCACGTAGGATCACTGGGTTCGATGGTGATGGTGACTATGGCTATCCTGAGCCCATCGACTCCGTAATCGCATGGCGCTCATGAAACCATTGTGAGGCAACATTGCGTAACGATGTCGAGATCCCACAGCTGTCAAATTCAGACAAACTTTGAGTTGTGACGCGATCTCCTCATAGACAACTCACATTCAAGTACGGTTTCTGAAAGAGAAGCTCGTTGCTTAATACAGTCCGCTAAAAGAACGTCCCTGACACTTCACGCGCGAATCACTTAATGTGGAGGGAACACTCTAGCGCAAATTCGAGCTCTGGAATTCGTGAACGTTGCCATGGTGACGGTGCTGCGTTGCCACCTTTACCACTCAAGATGGCGTGTGCACCATGCTTTCTCAGTGGCTGCAAAGCATCTGTCGCATGGTCGCCATTTATCGCAGATCGTGACTTACTGAGTCAGTTCGTGTTAATGGTGCATTGTAAACAGCGGCCAGTTTCAAATGTATGTGATGTGGCCTCTTTCGCTAGCCATAGAAAAGTGGGTGAGGGTTGGGGGAGCGGTGGTCGAGGGGTTCCTTGAGCAGCCAATTTCGAGAGCGCGTGTTGAGGAAGAACGGAATAAGAGGGGCCTCATATACCGTCGATCGGACTGATACATTGCATGACTGTCCTGGGACCGATACTAGGTATCTATATAATATCAGAAGATAGCTGAAC
Source organism: Schistocerca cancellata (assembly GCF_023864275.1). Taxonomy (NCBI): domain Eukaryota; kingdom Metazoa; phylum Arthropoda; class Insecta; order Orthoptera; family Acrididae; genus Schistocerca; species Schistocerca cancellata. The sequence continues at coordinate 1,157,759,202 of NC_064626.1, forward strand.
GATAGTTGCACCTGTGGCAGTGTGGCACACCAGAACACACTTTGTGCTTTACGAAGATGCAGCGAGTAATGAACGTCAGGTGTTAAGGATGTTGGATCCCATAACAGCACTAAGGGGCGAGTCGATCTGGCGCATCTTGGACGATACTGTAACTGCAGTATCCAGGAAGGCCAAGGAAGACTTCACGACGCATTCAGCCATACGTCATCGTGCAGCCAATCAAGCTAGACAATGTACTCTGTAGATGAAGATGAAATAACAGAGGTCGGCGACCACCGAATGAAATACTGTCCTAAGAATCTACACTGCGTTGGTGCAAGTGATCATGGAAGTTCGGACTAAGAAGTAACAGTGATGGCTGGAATTACTCACTACAGTGGGAACGCTGATGACATGCTTCCCAACGCCCAAGGAATCCAGCAGACAATGGGTGTTGACCGGGGTAGTATGAGGGCGGATCCAGTAGCGGAAACAACAATCTACATATTAAACGCACCAAAGTAAATGAACAAACAGAGGACAAATTCTGTAGCGCTTGTAGTAGAGATTAGTAGTTGGGTGATTTGTTAATGGTTTCATTTTAGTTTCGTAGTAGTAGTAGTACTTATTTTTCTTTTTTAAAAAATTCAGTACCGGAAATAAATACTTAATATATAATTTATTACTATCCAAGGAATTGTGACTTGTATGGCCTATTTTTGCTTTTCAGATAACAGGCTGTAATTATGAAAAATAAATAAATCTAAAGTGGTCGAAAGTAGGTGATTGAGTTGCTACAGCTCTGAATTCTGCAACGACCTCTGTGAAGAAAACAATGACGGAGGAGTGTTCTGGAGATCTACAGGAACCAAGTGCTTCTTATTAGACTCCAGCAAAAGCCGCTCTATTAAAACGACGGAAGTCGATCATTTTGAAGTAGACGCAACTCGGAGACATATACAGTACATGAGTACTGTGCGCGGAAAGAATGTCTCACTTTGAAGAAGCTGCTTCTCTCACTATGGGACAGTGAGTTGTTTTTCGGAGAGAAAACGAGTCTTTCAGTTGCATTAAAGAAGTTAGGCTTCCGATGGAAAACTTTTTTCTGGAAAAACAGTTCTGCCTGAACGAGAGGATATCGTTGTATGGAGATGCAGTGTTTTGAGGGCAATATCTAAGTCTTAACCTCTCGAAATTATTTCGTTCGACGAAACGTGATTAAATGTTGGTCATTCGACACGGGCTGCGTGGACTGAACGATGAAAGCTCCACGCGCAAAAGTAAGTTGGCTCATTCTCTTACAGGCTGGAACAATCGGTGGACTTCCACCAAACGCTTTGTTGCTGATTACGTCAAAGAAATATGGGGGTTACCACTAGGAAATAACGGCAACGAAATTGAAAGAGTGGTTCACATACTTTTTGCTTCCAAACATACTAAAGAACTCCACTATAATATCCGATAATTCACCATACCACTCCACGCAGTTAAGCTAAGCACTTACATACAATAGCAGGAAGAGTGGCATAGTAAACTGGCTGGAGAAGAATGACATAGATTTATCTGATAGGGAAGTTAGATAGTCAGAACTGCTGGAAATCCTGAAAGAGCACGAATCACACAGAATCGTTTACGAGACTGAAAAAATTGTAGATGAAAACGGTCACACAGTGTTGGGTCTGCCACCATATTTTTGCCATTTCAATGCACTACAGATCGTGTGGGCTTATGTGAAATTATATGCTCCAAAGAGAGAAGTAATTTTAAATCAAAATATGTCGAATTTGTAGCGCTAAGGCATTCAGGAGAACGTACTACCACAAAACAGAACAATACTGTCAAATATACGTAGCATATTTTGGAAGAGGCATAACGAGAAACGAGGTGTAATAGTAATATTAGGAAAGGATACCGTAATGAAGACGCACCCTGTGAGGACTGTGGAATTTATTCTCTTCAGTAAAATGTAGGTAATAGATGAATTCATGCTTTGAAATATGAATTAAAATCTTGGAACATCGTTATCTTTACTATACCTAACTCTTTTTTAATTACAATGAGCTAGATCCCTTCAGGTTATTAGCGTTTTTTCATGCTTCAGTAATACGCCATTGCAACGGCTCTATAATCGGTTTTATTATGATTTATTGGCTTTCTGTAGATGCCAATGCAGCCGTCACAGTAGTGGGGAGACCATACGTCAGTGCCATGGAGACGATTTTCATGTCAGTGTGTGACGCCGGAAATGCATATCCTCCTATTTCCATCTATTGTACTATAAATTTTTTCCTTATTTTGTTACCTGCAGATATCATATTTCTGTGTCTTTATATACTGTAATTGTTTTACAATTTGTATATATATGTTTATGCATTTATGTCGATGTATAATTGGTTTGTTTTGTAAATATTATTTGTATTTTTACGCTGGGTCTTGCCTAGGGAAAACTATGCTATCGAACGATTACATCGATAGGTCGTGTGAAGAACCAAAGTGTTTAGGATCTTTGGTAGTGTTGGCTCTGCGCGTGGAGCGCGGGCAGAACAGAGTCTGGCTGAAAGTAGGGCGGTGGAGCAGGTGTATTGTGTGACGCCCCCGCGAGTTGCCGCGCTTTCGGGGTTTGGCAGCATGTAATTGCGCTCGACTTGCTATGATAGTTTCTGACACGGTGTCGCGGACGGGAAGCATTAGGTGGCGAACATCAAGAGTCCGTTTCGCCTGGTGACCGTGTCAGGAAGAAGGCGCGCCAACATCCAGCTTCTGCAACAGCGACGGCCGACAGTAAGCGATTGTCGCCACCTCCTTGATCGACGACTTCAAACCTTCAATCAACCAACAAGGAAGACTGAAAGCACGTAAAGTTTTAGAACTGTATGGCAGACCTCAGCTTTTCAAACTGTTCCATTTGCCTCACTAAAATACAGCAACTTAGCATGAACCTTTGTTGCTCATTGTCCCAATTGCATTACCAAGCAGGGTCCCTTCCTTTTCCGGAATGAACCAAGTGTCGCTGAAATTCAAACGCCAGCATTAAAGCAATATCATTCCATTTCACTGCTTTAATTTCAAAGTTCAGTTAAGGTATTCATAGCTGGCTACCATAACCAAACAGAATTATATTTAGATTACACAAGCACAAATAAGAGCGAGAGTTTTGTCACCATATTTTAGCTAAAATGTGACTGCAGCTCAGCTTGGTACGTACTAAATTTTACTATTGTTAATTGTTCAGAATCATTTAATTCAAGTTCAAAGTTAAATCTCTTATTTCTAAATTGCGCAGATTCAAGTAGCTTTTGAGATGATTGTAGCGGTAGCCCAAGACTAACCTTATTTTATTTAATTTCGTAGTGCTTCAGAAGCAAAGTTCACTATTAATTTCAATCACTAAATTAACTTTGAATTTTCCGGTTTTATTAATTCTTTTGCTAAATTAAGTCAGAGTATAGCGAAATTTATTACTTCTGACAAACATTCAGTTTTCACACAACACGTGTCAACCTTCAGTTGCCACGCTTCTAGTGTTAATTAAATGTGCATCAACCTTTCTTTTTCAGTTATTATAGTAGTTGTCCATAGGACTGGCGACCGTAATTTCCCCCAAATCTCAAATATCTAATTAACGCCAGTTAATTGTGAACGTAATGACCGCACATTTACTTTCTTTATTAACTTTACCCTTTTTCAAATTTAATTTCCACCAATTTCATTTGCATTTTTCCTTTCATTTAGATGTAACCCTTTCCTCTCTCTTTACCGATAGATTAACTTCGGGGAAGATTGCTTTTCCCAAATTTCCATTAGGTACACGCGGTTTAATTTTTCACTGTCATTAAGATCGATAAGTGAGGGGGAGGTTACAAGTTATGAGGATTAGAACGTAAAGACAACACAGCACCTAGTCCCCGAGCGGAGAAAATCTCCGACCCGGCCAGGCATCGAATCCGGCCCCCTTTGGTTAGCAGTTCTCCGCACTGACCGCCCAACTTCCGAGGCGTACCTCCACAATTCTGCGCAGTGAAATTCACGGACAGGCGACCGACACGGCCTAAAACAAACAGGCGCGTACTAGCATTGGCAGCGCAGCCGCCAGCTGTCACAGACATTGTTTCAGCGGCTTGACTATAGATGCCGTTAATCCTACCTCTGCTGTCGCCCTGAAATATTAATCATTTCCATATCCAAGCCTGCAGTACAGTTCATGCCAGCGTAGCATCTGTTACATGCTGTCATAATGGTGGGGCAATTCATGGCTGTATCCGCAGGAATTAGGGGGGACATACACATTTACGTGGGCTCCCACCCAGAATGGATCTCGGATTTTTTTCTTAACAAACATTGGCAAAGGTGAAAGAAATTATAGGTGACGGATAACAGTACTCAGACCTTAGACTTTTTCATCTGAAACTTCACGGAACTCTAAGCCACCGAGTCACACTCTATATATGCCACAAGAATAAGATTTGTTTTATCTATTTTCCCAGATGATTAATTAAAATTTTTCTTGCTTTTTGTGCCCCCCAAAGTTTTATTCAGATGTCAGCAAATATGAATGATCGCAAAATAACGATAAACACAGTTAAAAACTATGTAAAAAAGAAACATTTGCTACAGCGTACTGATGAAAATGTACATTGATGGGTGAAAACATTATGACCACTTGCTAAACAGCGGTTTGGTCCACCTTTAAAAACAAATACCGTAGCGACTCTCTACGGTAAAGATTCGATAAGTCCTTTAACTTTAATGAAAAAAGTGAAAAGTAAAATATTATTAATGAACAAAGTGAAAAGTGAAAATATTGTAAAACAATGCTATGTAGCATATAAGAACTAAAAGAACCAATGTAAAGAACAACCAAGATATCACTAATACGTCAGGAGGTATGTTACCAAATAAAGAATATGAATACTGTCCTCCATGAAGGAGAGACTGTCGAACTACACTGCCGGAAAAAAGTATTAGCACACTTGGAAAGGCGACGTCGATTTTGATCTGATGACGAAATATGCCACCTGGGGCATAGTAGATGCACTGGTAATGATTTCAACTCCTCCGTCAACATACACTGTAGTCGAATGGTTACCAGAGAGCCGTCTTTCTCTACCCTTTAATAGGGAATTCTCACAGCCAGAAGGCTCAGTGTGGTGCAAAAGTGTGAATCAATCAGGCAACCATGACACGGAGACGCACTGGTCCTTCCTACAGCCAACTGAACGAGTTTGAAAGGTGTCAAATTGTGGTCATCCGAGAGGTGGGATGGTCCTTTCGGAGAACTGCCACGCAAATTGGACGTGCTGTGTCAGCTGTGTAACGATGCAGGTATCAGTGGTCACTTGAACATTCTACATCTACATCTACATCTACGTGATTACTCTGCTATTCACAATAAAGTGCCTGGCAGAAGGTTCAACGAACCACCTTCATGCTGTCTCTCTACCGTTCCACTCTCGAACACCACGCGGGAAAAACGAGCACTTAAATTTTTCCGTGCGAGCCCTGATTTCTCTTATTTTATCGTGATGATCATTTCTCCCTATGTAGGTGGGTGCCAACAGAATGTTTTCGCAATTGGAGGAGAAAACTGATGATTGAAATTTCATGAGAAGATCCCGTTGCATGAAACACGCCTTTGTTGTTAATGTTTGCCACTCCAATTCACGTATCATGTCTGGGATACTATCTCCCCTATTTCGCTATAATATAAAACGAGCTGCCATTCTTTGTACTTTTTCAGTGTCATCCGTCAGTCCCACCTGATGCGGATCCCACACCGTACAGCAATACTTCAGAATAGAGCGGACAAGCGTGGTGTAAGCAGTCTCTTTAGTAGACCTGTTGCGCCTTCTAAGTGTTCTGTCAATGAATCGCAGTCTTTGGTTTGCTCTACCCACAATATTATCTATGTGATCGTTCCAATTTAGGTTATTTGTAATTGTAATCCCTAAGTATTTAGTTGAATTTATAGCCCTCAGATTCGTGTTACTTATCGCGTAATCGAAATTTAGCTGATTTATTTTAGTACTCATGTGAATAACTTCGCACTTTTCTTTATTCAGGGTTAATTGCCACTTTTCACACTGTAGATATATCGTATCTAATCATTTTGTAATTCGTTTTGGTCATGTGATGACTTTAAAAGACTGTAAATGACAGCATGATCTGCAAACAATTTAAGACGGCTACTCAGATTGTGTCCTATGTCGTTAATATAGATCAGGAAAAATAGAGGGCCTATAACACTTACTTGGGGGACACCGGATTTTACTTCTCACACCCATAGAGGTCCTGGACGCCCACACGGCACAGACGACCGCCAGGATCTTCGTACTGTAAGGACAGCAGTGGCAGACCGTACAGGTACCACAGCACAGGTAAGAGGGCTTGCGAGGCCAGAGGTGTCAACTCGAACTGTTGGGAACCGGGCGTTAGCGGTGGGACTACGGGCATTCACATCCCTAGCTCGTCTTCCTCGCACGCCACAGTATCGACGGGCACGGTTCGTCTGCTGCTGTAAGAGATCACTTGGAAGATGGAATGGCGCGGCGGGTCTTCAGCGATGAAAGCACGTAAGTGATGCTCGTTTCTACATACGTCATAGACCAGGTGAGCACTGTCTCATAGAGTATATTCGTTCAAACCACACCAGCCCCACACCAGGCCTCGTGGTATGGGGTGCCACAAGCTAAAACTCTCGTTCATCTTCGATGTATCTCGAGGTGACGCTAACCAGCGCTTGGTACGTGGGTTGGATTGATTTGGGGGAAGAGACCAAACAGCGAGGTCATCGGTCTCATAATGGCTCTGAGCACTATGGGACTTAACATCTGAGGTCATCAGTCCCCTAGACTTAGGACTACTTAAACCTAACTAACCTAAGGACATCACACACAGCCATGCCCGAGGCAGGATTCGAACCTGCGACCGTAGCATTCTCGGGGTTCCGGACTGAAGCGCCTAGAACCGCACGGCCACCGCGGCCTGTGTCATCGGTCTCATTGGATTACTCGGCATTTGCGTGGAGCGATTTAGGGGAATCGCGGAAAACCTAAATCAGGATGGCCGGACGCGGGATTGAACCGTCGTCCTCTCGAATGAGAGTCCAATGTGCTAACCACTGCGCCACCTCGCTCGATGTGCTCGGTACGTGCAGAGTGTAGTTAGACCCGTTTAGACCCGTTCTTCTGCCGTTTTTGCAACAGTAATGTGTTGTGTTGTCCTAACAGGACAATGGTCGCTCACACACTGAGTGTTAAATTCAAAATTTTCTGCAAGACGTGCAGAAACTTTCCTGTTACCCGGCCAGCACAATCTCTGGACTTCTCTCCAACAGAGCAACTATGGGATACGTGTCGACGTGAAGTGACTCGTGCGACGCATCAACCAATAACTCTTACAGAGCTACGTGAACAGGTCCAGCAGGCATGGCATAACGTATCCCAGAGCAGTATTCGCCATCTGCACAATCGACTGGATGGCAGATGCAGAGCTTGCATTGCTGACTGTAGAGGCTACACCGCAAACTAACATGGGTATTTCAGCATGGGTCGATGCCTGGTACCTCAGAATCGCTTGTCCTGTTCATCTGTTGATCTGAAATGTAATCATTTCAGGTACTCCACATGCACTGTTGCACCAATAAATCTTGAGTGAACTGGAAACATCTAAAAGAGTGTACCTTTTTTAGCAGTGTATATCGTCTCGACAGAGTGACCAGTTTGTGTTGTCGCATAATGGGAATAAGCCCAGAATTTAGATGCGTGACTGAAAGAACAGGCACTGTTGATGATCACGGCTGTACGAAACACTTCGAAATTAATTCGCTGACTGCCAGTTCCTTGATAGCGGTTGTGGCACGTACTATCCAATAGTGACGTATGAAAAGTTGTGACAGGCCGGCAATTGAACCCGGATTTCACGCTTTTCGCGAATGGTCACCTTAACAACTTATCTTGTAGGTTACTGTCAAACTTTATTGCGTAACACTGCGGCCAGCTGAAGTGGTTAAGGCAGCCACTCGTGATGATCGATCTGGCACAAGGTATGTACCTAATACAGCTAATACCGAAGTATTCACAGTCAGCGAATTAATTTCGAAGTAAACCCAATGTTTTTAATGGATGAATAAGACGACGATATCCACCTTTCATGGCAATCTACACTCAGCAAGCTAGGTTATTGTGTGTGTTCCGTCGTGCTTCATTTCTCCACAGAGGCGACAAAATCATGTTATATCGGCACGCGCGTGCTATACAGACGGGGGTAGTACACGCACACGTGGTATAAAAGGGCAGCGCATTGACGCAGTTATCATTTGCTCTCATTTATGGCCGCACGACAGGAATTAACAGACTGAGAATTGAATGGTAGCTGGAGTTACACACATTCAATACTGTAAATCGTTGAAAGCAGGTGATCTAAGATGTGAAAATTATCGAACTATCAGTTTAATAAGTCACAGCTGCAAAATACTAACGCGAATTCTTTACAGACGAATGGAAAAGTTGGTAGAAGCCGACCTCGGGGAAGATCAGTATGGATTCCGTAGAAATATTGGAACACTTGAGGCAATACTGACCCTACGACTTATCTCAGAAGCTAGATTAAAAAAAGGCAAACCTACGTTTCTAGCATTTGTAGACTTACAGAAAGCTTTTGACAATGTTGACTGGATACTCTCTTTCAAATTCTGAAGGTGGAAGGGGTAAAATACAGGGAGTGAAAGGCTATTTACAATTTGTACAGGAACCAGATGGCAGTTATAAGAGTCAAGGGAAGCAGTGGTTGGGAAGGGAGTGAGACAGAGTTTTAGCCTCTCCCCGATGTTATTCAATCTGTATATTGAGCAAGCAGTAAAGGAAACAAAATAAAAATTCGGAGTAGGTATTAAAATCCATGGAGAAGAAATAAAAACTTTAAGGTTTGCCGACGACATTGTAATTCTGTCAGAGGCAGCAAAGGACTTGGAACAGCAGTTGAACGGAATGAACAGTGTCTTGAAAGGAGGATATAAGATGAAAATCAACAAAAGAAAAACGAGGACAATGGAATGTAGTCGAATTAAATCGGGTGATGCTGAGGGAATTAGATTAGGAAATGAGACACTTAGAGTAGTAAAGGAGTTTTGCTATTTGGGGAGCAAAATAACTGATGATGGTCGAAGTAGAGAGGATATAAAATGTAGACTGGCAATGACAAGGAAAGCGTTTCTGAAGAAGACAAATTTGTTAACATCCAGTATAGATTTACGTGTCCGGAAGTCGTTTCTGAAAGTATCTGTATGGAGTGTTGCCATGTATGGAAGTCAAACATGGACGATAAATAGATTGGACAAGAAGAGAATAGAAGCTTTGGAAATGTGGTGCTACAGAAGAATGCTGAAGATTAGATGAGTAGATCACACAACTAATGAGGAGATATTGAACAGAATTGGGGAGAAGAGGAGCTTGTGGCACAACTTGACTAGAAGAAGGGATCGTTTGGTAGGACATGTTCTGAGTCATCAAGGGATCACCAATTTAGTATTCGAGGGCAGCGTGGAGGGTAAAAATCGTAGAGGGAGACCAAGAGATGAACACACTAAGCAGATTCAGAAGGGTGTAGGCTGCAGTACGTACTGGGAGATGAAGCAGCTTGCACAGTATAGAGTAGCTTGGAGAGCTGCATCAAACCAGTCTCAGGACTGAAGACCAGAACGTCAACAACAACAGGAATTCAATATTCCGAGATCCACAGCGCAAGAGTGCGCCGAGAATAGTAAATTTCAGGCGTTACATCGCAATATCAGAAGGTATCCCATGACTTAACATTAATTTCTACTTGAATCACTAAATAGACCACACAAGAGACACAGCGTGCAGACTGTGCTGATGGAAAAACTAGTGTCGATGGCCTTTCTTTTTCCTGGAGTGAATAAGCGGGAACCGAGGCAACGGAATACAGAGCCGCGAAGGAACTGATGCCGCTTATTAAAGCAGACGCAGACATCAATTTTCACAGGCTGCAGTAACGAGACATAATGAAGTTAAGGACTAGGAGCGCAATATAGTTAAAAACTTTTTAATGGTCGAGATCTGGAAGTAAAGTTGTTGAGGCGAGCAGACAAATAAAGAGACTGCTTCGTTGGAGATGCCACTTTAAGAGAAAACTTGTGACTCGTGTAAATAGCGGGCTGTAATGAGGGAAGTACAATGTTTGGAAACTTGAAGTTCCGTAATAGGCGCTCACTTACAAACTGTAAAATGAATGGCATCAACATAGTATCTGACTCAAAAGAATTACATTATTATTTTCAATACCCTTTCCAGACAAAATAATATCTGAATGAAAATGAGGTAACGTCCTGCAATGAAAAATTGACTTAACACTGTGGGCCCCATTTAAATTATTGATAGCATCAAAGCTAGGCTTTGCCTTGTAAAACGGCGGCAATAACAGTGAAGATATACTAATACGTATGTAGAGCATTAAGCTGTAACAGTGTTTCCCGCTGTCAGCACGTGCATATATTTGGCCCTATGTCTGCATGTGTGTGTGTGTGTGTGTGTGTGTGTGTGTGTGTGTGTGTGTGTGTGAGTGCGTGCGTGAGTGGGTGCGTGCTTATGTATGTGTGCTACCTCATTTACGAGATGTGTGTTCGTTATATTAGATAGTTCTTATTGGTTTTTTTTCGCCTTCCCTTGAAGTAATTCTTGTAGAATTCACTGTGTTTTTTAAAGGTTTATCACATTTTTATCTCTGCACTTACAGCTCCAACTGCCAAATTCTTTATTAATTTTTCACTGACCTTATTTATATCCTGTTACACCTCCGTTTCATTTGGGTCCAATATCAAATGCAAAAGTATATAAGTTTTCCGGCCCTTGGGCTGCAAGGCAGCAAACAGTAGAAAGTGGCTACGTGTTGTATAGGCATAGATCTCAACAAATTGAAAATCAGTTTTACTAAACAACGTGAATACAGAGAGCATGGATGAGACAACACAAACCAGGAACTAGCGTCCAGTGTATCAAATGGCCTGGACTGGATACCTAGTACAATTAAATAATATTCCAAAACTTTGGAAAATTAGTTCAGATGGTTCAGATGGCTCTGAGCACTATGGGACTTAGCTTCTAAGGTCATCAGTCCCCTAGAACTTAGAACTACTTAAACCTAACTAACCTAAGGACATCACACACATCCATGCCCGAGGCAGGATTCGAACCTGCGACCGGAGTGGTCACACGGGTCCAGACTGTAGCGCCTAGAACCGCTCGGCCACCCCGGCCGGCTGGAAAATGGGTCTCAAACAAACATAAAGAATCAGAAGACCATAACTAATACACAGCATCCAATAACAATATTTTGCACCACTGAGACCAAAATTTTGGAACAACGAGTTATCACAAAAATAACAACGTCGCTGTACAGTAGTTCAACAACGGTCAGTTCCGCTTCGAGAGCCGAGTGGGTGTGCCTGGAGCGCTTTTCCGCAGTCTTGTTTGTGTCTTCGAGTGTCTCGCACTATTGTGTGGCCCGTAGTGTTAGTTGTGTGTGTCCGTTAACAGCAGCATAGTCCACTCATAGTGTCCTCCATGAGCTCCAAGCGTGTTCCGTGAAAAGATACTGTCAGCTTTAGTTTCGATAAATCCACACGTTCCGTGCAGCTCTGGTCTTTGTAGACTCATGATTGGCTCGTTGATACAGTTCAAATAACATGTGATCAGGTTCATACTGCCTATTTATATTCTGATATATTTCTTTCGTAAAGTTTTTGGATCCACTACAACTACATATGTTGATTTTTCGTCATGGTTCTCAAGTTCTTCCGAAACATCCTGATGGTTCCATAAGAGTGATGCTTCTTGCTAATATGGAACTGGACTATAAAACTGTCCGAGTGGTCAGTCTCACGCCGTAAGTAGATGACGGTTTACTGAAGGAAGTGTTGCTCCATGAAGTGAAGGGTACGGTATATGATGCCGATCTAGTCCACTCCACACCTATTGCAATGTTATAGAGGAATCCATTCAGTGAAAATGGTAGTAAAGCGTAGCATACCTTCCCATCTACAGGTATGTGGTAGCCGCAGTCATATCACGTGTAGTGGACATGCTTTCTCTGCAGTGGAAGTGGCCACCTTAGATCTAATTGCTAGCAGCAGTTTGAACAACACAGAAAATTCACATAAGGTGATCTCTTTTCTACAGCTCACAAGATTCATGCCACATCTTCCCAGGTGCAACGGAACAACAGAGTAATACACACTGTACTGCTCTCTCACTGCATGATCCTGAAATTATTACTGCCAGACCGGCAGTGTCTAAAGTGAGGGTGGTGAGGAGAAGGGTACATTTATTCCTCATCCATCTTTCCCTTATGCAACTTTGTATCTTGTAGTGTCTAGTCCTGCGTTCCTGATGCGGTTGGTAGCTCAAAAACAACTGCTGAGTTCTTGTGTATCTCCTAGGGTTCCTCCTGCTGTTGAAGTAACACCTCTGGAATCACCAATGGGTGGGGAATTTGTTGAACCTTCCGATGTTTCAACGATTCAGCAGCACCAAATTGAGAATCCCCTAAAATTACCTATTCTTGTCCGAGCGGTTCAGTCTGGAACTGCGCTACTGCTACCGTCGCAGGTTCGATTCCTGCCTCGAGCATGGATGTGTGTGCTGTCCTTAGGTCAGTTAGGTTTAAGTAGTTCTAAGTCTAGGGGACTGATGACCTCAGAATGGTTCAAATGGCTCTGAGCACTATGGGACTTAACATCCATGGTCATCAGTCCCCTAGAACTTAGAACTACTTAAACCTAACTAACCTAAGGACAGCACACAACACCCAGCCATCACGAGGCAGAGAAAATTCCTGACCCCTCCGGGAATCGAACCCGGGAACCCGGACGTGGGAAGCGAGAACGCTACCGCACGACCACGAGATGCGGGCTGACCTCAGAATGTTAAGTCCCATAGTGCTTAGAGCCATTTGAACCATTTGATCCTATTCCCTTGCTGTCAGCCATTCAGTTGATGACAGAACGGCCAACTATTGTGTATGCAGTGGACCGGATTGGTGACCATGAAATTGCATCAGTCGACCCAGATGTTGTGATGCTTCAATCTTCTCTTTTGTGTCCTTCTGAATGGCAAGGATCTCATCCTGTGGAGTGGGCCTCTGAAGCTCCTTGTTTGCCATCTAGACTGCTTAATGTTCAGAAAACAGCTACGTCCCTAACTGCCGACACTGCATTGGCTTGTAGTCATTGCAAACAATGCGTCCAGCCTGAGTGTTCGGTGAAATGCTTTGCTTTTTCTGACTGCTTTGATGCGGCTCGCCACAAATACGTCTCCTGTGCCAACCTCTTCATCTCAGAGTACCACCTGCAACCACTTAAAGTGTTGAACAAATAGCACACCTTACATTCAATTTCTGAAACAATTATAGTTACACTGATATGTCACACGACTTAGTTACGTGAAAATGTACGAATTATTGATAGAAAAAGCGAATAAACAAGCCAGCATTTTGTGAATATAAACCACTAACACTGACATTAGTAATTGCGTGCAAGTAATTTCTCAGACCCGAACTGCAAGACCCAGTTCTGAGGGAAGGAGAATTTTACAATAGCATTGCCGATCCCATATAGGCCGAAAACTTCAAAGCGGGACATCCAGCGGTCACAGTGAGATACTGGAGTCATTGTGCAGACCGCCGGTGGCAAAAGCCGCCTTTATCCCTGCTTTTAACGAAGAGACTTCGGAAAGCCTTTCTACAGGAACACGGCTAGAGATGGCATATCAAACGTCTGGAGAAACCCAACTCAAAACACTGGTCGCACTTGTACCCACCTGTGTTAAAACTCACGTAAAAGAAACAGCCCGACGAAAGAAACGGTGCCTGCGACAGACTATAAAAATTCTAGTGGGTGGAGTTATAACAAGTGCTCTGACTGGCCAGAAAGGAAATGCATGGCCACCAGCTTTGATATACGCAAATGTAGACAGAAGAATTCGCTCTTTCTCTTGCAGGAAATTGTTGAGTGTTTGAGCAAGGTGACTCGCACCATGCTGAGATGATTGCGAGAGTCATTATGTGAACCCTTGTTCACAGGATCGTCTTAACTCGTAAGGAGTTAAACAGCAAAGTCTCCTAGACTGGATAATTGCACCAAGCACTGACAGTTAACGCTTGCGAGCGATTTGAGGGAAACGCTGTATGTGCCATACCCATATAAATAGCGTAACTATGCCAGTTAACTTAGATAATGAGCAACTAGGAGACTCAGATTACCTGAAGACCTAGGAAATGTATCAGACTGGTGTTGAAAAATCGAGAGAGAATTAAAATACTTTCTCAGGTTCACAGCTCGCGCCGACAGCAGCCACTGCCGCCGCCAACGTAAGGTAAACAAGCGCGCTCGCGCTACACCAGCAAGTGATTTCAGTTGACACTCAGAAGTGCGATCGTCTCCGTCTCTCCTACTCCTTTTTGTACATTCAGACATGACCTGTAGTTAAACGTATTCACGATTATCGGACTTAATTGAAGCAGAAACGCGAGACATCCAATTTAACAAAAAGAATTGATCAGCCACTGTAAAGTGCTTCAAACCCCTGAAGTTATTAAATTGTTTTAACTGTGTCCTTCTTTTTGACTGCTTTTTACCGACCCCGTACACTAATTGTTTAATTTAATTGTGCATTTTTAGCTTAACTGATATGTCTAGCCCCAATTGTATTTAATTTGTTTGTATTTCTTCGACCCCCACACATGGTCATCTTCCCGGGTTCGATTCCCGGCGGGGTCAGGGATTTTCTCCGCTTCGTGATGAGTGGGTGTTGTGTGCTGTCCTTAGGTTAGGTAGGTTTAAGTAGTTCTAAGTTCTAGGGGACTGATGACTATAGGTGTTAAGTCCCATAGTGCTCGGAGCCATTTGAACCATTTTTTGAACATGGTCATCAAACACCTTACTATTAAATACCCTTACAATAGTTAGCAATTTCGCTTCACAGTTGTGAACACCCCATATCTACATCTATATCTACATCCATAGTCCGCAAGCCACCTCTATCGGTTTTCCCTTCTATTCCAGTGTCGTATTGTTCGTAGAAAAAAAGATTGTCGTTATGCCTCTGTATGGGCTCCAATCTCTCCGATTTTATCCTCATGGTCTCTTCGCGAGATATACGTAGGAGAGAGCAATATACTGCTTTGACTCCTCGGTGAAGATATGTTCTAGAAACTTAGACAAAAGCCTGTACCGAGCTACTGAGCGTCTCTCTTGCGGAGTCTTCCACTGGAGTTTATCTATAATCTCCGTAACACTTTCGTGATTACTAAATGATCCTGTAACGAAGCGCGCTGCTCTACGTTGGATCTTCTGTGTCTCTTCTATCAACCCTGGTACGGATCCCACACCGATGACCAGTATTCAAGCAGTGAGCGAACAAGTGTACTGTAACCTACTTCCTTTGTTGTCGGACTGCTTTTCCTTAGGATTCTTCCAATGAATCTCAGTCTGGCATCTGCTCTACGGACGATTAATTTCATATGGTCATTCCATTTTAAATCACACCTAATGCCTACTCCCAGATAATTTATGGAATTAACTGCTTCCAGTTGCTGACCTGCTATATTGTAGCTAAATGATAAGGATCTTTTTTTTCTATGTATTCGCATCACATTACACTTGTCTACATTGAGATTCAATTGCCATTCTCTAACCATGCGTCAGTTCGTTGCAGATCCTCCTGCTTTTCAGTACAATTTTCCATTGTCACAACCTCTCGATATACTACAGTATCATCCGCAAAAAGCCTCAGTGAACTTCCGATGTTATCCATAAGGTCACTTACATATATTGTCAATAGCAACAGTCCTACGACACTCCCCTGCGCAACACCTGAAATCACTATTACTTTGGAAGACTTCTCTCCACTGAGAATGACAGGCTGCGTTCTGTTATTTAGGAACTCTTCAATCCAATCACACAATTTGTCTGATAGTCCACATGTTCTTACTTTGTTCATCAAACGACTATGGGGAACGGTATCAAACGCCTTGTGAAAGTCAAGAAACACGACATCTACCTGGGAATCCGTGTCTATGGCCCTCTGAGTCTCGTGGACGAATAGCGCGAGCTGGTTTTCACACGATCGTCTTTTTCTAAACCCATGCAGATTCAATATTTTACTCTCCTGTATGCATTATAATTATATGTCACGAAGTCATACTTAGAGCAAAAATAAACCTTACTAACGAAACTCAAATATTTTCATTTTTTACTAACATATAGTTACGCCTGAACGTGTACACTAATTTCTGTTTATATACAGGAAGTGTAGTAGAATCAACATTGAGAGCGTTATCTGATTACATCTCTGTCCATACTCCTTCAGTCTTCTGAAACCTTTGTGGTGAGCTGGTGTATTCTCACCTTTCAGGCCATAGGTACAAACACAAATTCCTAAACCACAGAGCATCCTTGTGCAGCTGTGCTAGGAAGATGTATCAGAAGCACTCATGTTAGATAATGGCGACCCGGTCAGGATGGTAAAAACCATTGTAAAGTGGTCGACCGTATGTAATTAGTAGGCCAGAAAAATATACTCTAAAATAAGTTTTTGTATTAAATTTTTGTGTTGTGTCTGACAACTCAGTAGGGAGGCAGTGACGTGTAATGCACTGAGTTGCGTACGCAGTATCCCCACAGTATAGTTGTAACGCCATTGTTAGCTTTAAGTTTTACTTGCAGCACAGGAGGCCGACACGGCCTTGGTAAGTTGGTTCTGTCCAAACTGGTGAGTGACAGTCGTACAATCTTGTTACTGTGTCAAGGGAACTAGGAACAATAGAGAAAGGGTGAAGGTAATAATTTTATACAGCGAGTAAGGTCGTGTGAACGCATGATTACGCGAAGTAGGGCATGTCAATTAAAATTGCAAAACTGGAGTCAGAGAGGTTAGCAATGGTAGATCGAGACCTTGACCGAACTGAGACTGATACCCAGAAAGATAACGTACGGGAACCTCAGAACAGAAGAATAGACGACACAATGCTGCGAGAAATGGATTAGGGGGTTGCAGCAGGACGTAAGTACCGTACAAAAAGCTGCCGAAAGTGGCGATCAACACATTGCAGACGTGCCCGAAGATGAGGAACGCCTTTAATACGTAGAACCCATAGTACATCTAATACGACCTCCCTCACAACCAAGTACAGGCAGTGCAAGTCGAAATATGTCACCGCATAGTTCACTGCAATCAGTTGCAGACAGACACGAGAATGTAAGCACAGAACGAAGCGCGTTGGAAGAAGAGGTGATAGGACCCGTTAATTTGTCGGAAATTGTCCAGCACTTAAAGAGCACCATAATCATACAAAACAGAGACATAAAATAACAGATATGTGAGCAGAGTGAGGAGAGTGTGAGAACAGCGAAACAAATACGTGAGCAAAGCGCAGAAACAACGAAACAACTGCGTGAAATTAAAAAAACGAGGTCAAAGAACAATTTCGTCACATTGAGGAAGAGGCGAAAGAGTCCTGAGAGGTGATTAAAAATTTTATAACAGATCACAGGGAATTAAGATCAGATACTGACAAGGTCAAAGCGGACGTGCAGACATTGTGGGATGACATCCAGACAGAAATGAAAAGGTTGCGTGACGACACTCAGGGTGAAATTAATACGTTACCTGATGACAACAAAGCATTACGTGACGATGCTCACGGCGAAATTGCAAAGTTAACCATACAGATTAATGCAGTTACACGCCAAGCAGCGGACACAGCACGATAAATAGTTGAAGAGAGTGTTTTGTAAAAATGCATCACGAAAGCGGTTCTCAAGAGGTATGATACTCGCTTCATGAGAAGCGAAAACGAAGAATCAATTTGAAACGTTCAAAGAACTCTTGTGAATTACAACAGAGCGAAGAGATCAAGATCATACAAGCTGTGAATCCGTAACAACTTCCGAGTCAATAACGCCATCAGAAAGGCGAGAACTTTCACAGTGGATCAAAAAAGATTTCAGGCAAACACAATCCCAGTCACAGGCGGAGAAGAAGTTACGCGATATCCGACCACCTGTAACGCCACAAACACGTTTCGAAACTTACGAAGATCATGCGGCACCACGAAGACATCGCGTACGCGAAGACTATAGCGTAACGCATACCGACACTCGCGCGCAGCCGATGGAAGAAAGTCACTGCGTTCCATTACAACGATATCATGCAAGACTAGGTGAATGTTGCAGTGGGAAATATCCAATGGATTTACCAAACCTGAGAGACTGACACGTGAAATGATCGGGAACAGAAGTGGCGAGGACTCTCGAATTTCGTACGATGCGTCTACGATCATTTGCTCACTGTCAGGAAGCTTCAGCATTTCCGTGAAGGAAACTCAATGCATCCACAAACCTTCATTGATCAATTCAGAACTACCAGAACATTGGATATTAGCACACATACTAGACTGTATCTGTGCCCATATGTCTGGAAGAATAGCAGAAACGATGCAAAATGTAACAGCTACATGTCGATAAAATGAAAATTTCAGAGATAAGTTTCTCTCACGCTATTGGTCGAGTGGAGCACAAAATTGGGAGAAGTATGAACTACAACAAAACCCATACTTTGAGAATTCTGGAGGGAAGAGCCTGTAAAATTTTCTGAAGCAATGGCAAGGAAAAACCAATGGTTGGATGTGCCATACAGCGATGGAGAATTGATTAAATTGTGTACCGTGAAGCCGCCACTAAAATACCAACAGTCACTGGTAGGACGCGAAGGCAATGACGTGCAAGTCTTCAAAGGAGTTTTGAGAGAACTAGAATTCATATTCTTGGAAGATGAGGCAAGGAAAAAAGTGAAACCCGTGTGCAAATGTGGATGAAAGTCCTCGAAATGCTCCGGAGACCGCACGACGAAATGTCAGCTATTACAAACCGCGTGATAACTTCGCGCCGAGAAATGACAATCGATTCCAACAGAGAAATGGGTACGGATACGGAACAAGAAACGGTAATGGTTATCCACCCAGTAATGGCAATAATTACTACAGGGGGAATAACGGCAATCGCAACGGGTATTGGAGGACAAACTGGCCGACAAATTTCCATCAACGAAACCCGTATCGACAAGTCAAACAAAGACAGGAAGGACCGAAAGAAGACGTGCAGATAGACGTTGGAATTGACGAGAGAGCGCCCAAGTCAAGGAGAACAGCGCACCTACCGAAGCAAGCAGCAGCAACGTAACGAAACAAATAAACACTTAGACAGGAGAGGTGAAAGATGAAGAAACAGAAACGCAGAGACCGAAAGAAATCGAGATACCGCAAACATCAGGTTGTACAGGAATTCGTTGGAGGATTTCGCAAAAAATGGACTACCGGAACCAAATGAAGCAGGTATAACGGAAGTCAAGTTAAAAGGCAAAGTAATTAGCATTGCAGAGTTATTTAATACTGAAACGAGGGAGAGCCGATTCCAAGAGGATAACGTGCCATCGAGAGCAATAAACGTTTTGTCATGACAAGCAGTAAATGAGGACAGCAGGGATCAGGTAAATGCAGTAAAACAACAACATCTTATTGGGAAGAAATTAACTGGGAAGATACTGAGAAAGAAAACGAACTGTCAGAGGCAGGCACAACAGGAGAAGAGAATAGGGAAGAAGTAATTACAATTGCCGAGTTATTTGAGACAGGCCAGGGAAAACGAACTCAAGGAGGATAATGCGCCAATTTAGTCAGCTAGCTGACAGACAGTCGTGACCAATCAACCAAGTGAGATGCATGAGGAATATGTTATGCTTTTTTCTCATAACATACGTTTCTGTAACTATAAAAATTATTTTTCCTTCCTTTTACTTGCATTATGCACTGCGGATTTTAAGGTCACTTACATAGATATTGAAGAAAATGAAAAATATAAGGACCCATCTATTTTTATGCAATCAGTTTTGCATGACAATCTCGTTAACAAAAATTTACAAATATCACAGAAAAGCCTCATATCAAACAAGGGAGTACTGATGCCATATGTCATTGTCGGAGACGATACATTTGGTATATCTAAAAATTTAATGCGTCCTTATGGAGAAAGGAGTTTAACAAACTGTAAAAGAATCTTTAAAAACCGTCTGTCTCGAACTAGGCCATTTTTAGAACACACTCTGCAAATAAATGGAGAAAGGAGAATTTTTCATCGCACAAAGGATGTTCGAGATGAATTCATGAATTTGCAATTGCTGATAATAGTTACATATTGTGTTAAAAAAAATTGTGTCAATAACGGGACTGTAAACCTGAAGACATATTGCACGCCACCCTCTCCCTCCCCAGAGCTGGAAATTCTTCAAAGTCCTACAAGCTGTGGAAAGTCGTCGTGAAATCTGTTTCATGATGAAGGGAAGGTTTGGCTGCTTCGACAAGTGGACGGACATGAAAGCTCTCCACGAGAAAACTTGCTCGCAACCGGCAGCACGGAGCCAGCTGGCTGTCGCAGCTGCCCATTACGCGGCCAACAATGGACGACTTGTTTTTTTTATATTGCCGCAGGCTCCCTACCTAGTGCGTCACATACAGCCTTACGTCACTACCGATTCGGCCCCCTTCACCTGTCTCTGCACCTGCCAGTGCATCTCCCCTTCCCATTGCTAACACGGCGCAAGTACTCTGCGTAAGTAGTCAACGACGAGAATACCGCCGACAAAAACTCTCAGTTTTCAAAACCTTTCTTAGATTGCTAGCACTATCACATATGCGTGTCACCTTAGTACACTCCTGGAAATTGAAATAAGAACACCGTGAATTCATTGTCGCAGGAAGGGGAAACTTTATTGACACATTCCTGGGGTCAGATACATCACATGATCACACTGACAGAACCACAGGCACATAGACACAGGCAACAGAGCATGCACAATGTCGGCACTAGTACAGTGTATATCCACCTTTCGCAGCAATGCAGGCTGCTATTCTCCCATGGAGACGATCGTAGAGATGCTGGATGTAGTCCTGTGGAACGGCTTGCCATGCCATTTCCACCTGGCGCCTCAGTTGGACCAGCGTTCGTGCTGGACGTGCAGACCGCGTGAGACGACGCTTCATCCAGTCCCAAACATGCTCAATGGGGGACAGATCCGGAGATCTTGCTGGCCAGGGTAGTTGACTTACACCTTCTAGAGCACGTTGGGTGGCACGGGATACATGCGGACGTGCATTGTCCTGTTGGAACAGCAAGTTCCCTTGCCGGTCTAGGAACGGTAGAACGATGGGTTCGATGACGGTTTGGATGTACCGTGCACTATTCAGTTTCCCCTCGACGATCACCAGTGGTGTACGGCCAGTGTAGGACATCGCTCCCCACACCATGATGCCGGGTGTTGGCCCTGTGTGCCTCGGTCGTATGCAGTCCTGATTGTGGCGCTCACCTGCACGGCGCCAAACACGCATACGACACGACTGGAGGCGGGCTGCACGAAGTAGGGGCGTGAGCGGAAGACGGCCTAACGGTGTGCGGGACCGTAGCCCAGCTTCATGGAGACGGTTGCGAATGGTCCTCGCCGATACCCCAGGAGCAACAGTGTCCCTAATTTGCTGGGAAGTGGCGGTGCGGTCCCCTACGGCACTGCGTAGGATCCTACGGTCTTGGCGTGCATCCGTGCGTCGCTGCGGTCCGGTCCCAGGTCGACGGGCACGTGCACCTTCCGCCGACCACTGGCGACAACATCGATGTACTGTGGAGACCTCACGCCCCACGTGTTGAGCAATTCGGCGGTACGTCCACCCGGCCTCCCGCATGCCCACTATACGCCCTCGCTCAAAGTCCGTCAACTGCACATACGGTTCACGTCCACGCTGTCGCGGCATGCTACCAGTGTTAAAGACTGCGATGGAGCTCCGTATGCCACGGATAACTGGCTGACACTGACGGCGGCGGTGCACAAATGCTGCGCAGCTAGCGCCATTCGACGGCCAACACCGCGGTTCCTGGTGTGTCCGCTGTGCCGTGCGTGTGATCATTGCTTGTACAGCCCTCTCGCAGTGTCCGGGGCAAGTATGGTGAGTCTGACACACCGGTGTCAATGTGATCTTTTTTCCATTTCTAGGAGTGTATATAAACAATTTTGGAGACAATCTGAGCACCTGTCTTCGGTTGTTTGCAGATGTCGCTGCCGTTTATAGTCAAATAAAGTCATCAGAGTATCAAAACAAACTGCAAAACGATGTAGAAAAAATATCGGAATGGTGCGAAAAGTGTCACTTGACCCTAAATAACGAAAAGAATGAGGGCATCCATATGAGTGCTAAAAGGAACTCGTTAAACTTCGGTTACATGGTAAATCAGTCTAATCTATAAGCCGACTAAATACCTAGGTATTACAATTACGAACAACTTAAATTGCAAAGAACACATAGAAAATGTTGTGGGGAAGGCTAACCAAAGACTGCGGTTTATTGGCAGGACACTTAGAAAATGTAACAGACCAACTAAGGAAACTGCACAAACTACGTCTGTCCGTCCTCTTTTAGAATACTGCTGCGCTCTGTGGGATACCTACCAGATAGGACTGACGGAGTACATCGAAAAAGTTCAAAGAAAGTCAGGACGTTTTGTATTTCCGTGAAATATGGGAGCTCTGTCACAGAAATAAAACAGGATTAGGGCTGGAAATCATTAAAAGAAAGGCGTTTTTCGTCGCGACGGAATCTTCTCACAAAATTGCAATCACAAACTTTCTGCTCCGAATACGAAAATATTTTGTTGACACCGATAGGGCGGAACGACCACCACGACAAAATAAGGGAAGCCAAAGCTCGTACGGAAACATGTAGGTGTTCGTTCTTTCCGCACGCTATACGAGATTGGAGTAATAGAGAATTGTGAAGGTGGTTCGATGAACCCTCTGCCAGGCACTTGAATGTGATTTGCAGAGTATCCACGTAGATGTAGAATGCTGCTGGACGTCCAGAGTCATCCAAAGTGTTTTAGGTTTAACTCTGAGCAGTCGCGGCTTTCTCACAGCGTATCGGTGTTACTATTCTTAAAAAAAAAAAAAAACGGCTCTGAGCACTATGGGACTTAACGTCTGAGGTCATCAGTCCCCTAGAACTTAGAACTACTTAAACCAAACTAACCTAAGGACATCACACACATCCATGCCCGGGGCAGGATTCGAACCTGCGACCGTAGCAGTCGCGTGGTTCCGGACTGAAGCGCCTAGAACCGCGGCCGGCACTGTTCTTAGGATCTTGGACTAAAGTGCTGCCATTGGAGCGCAGCGCCCTCTGGTGTGGCAGCTCTGGGCGTGGTGACCGGTATGAGACGAGGAACGAAACTGTAAAGAGCTGCTCGTGGCGCCTCTTCGCCACGGTGATGGTATTTGGCGGGCGACCAATACTGGGATCATGTTACCCTGTGTAAATTATCGACTACTGACGTGGCTTGTGTTGTGGTTTATCAGAAGGGCGCCGAGTTGTCAGGGCAGTGTTCACTGTAATTTCGGTCAGTCTACCTTGTGTTTGTAGCGTACGTACGCCCGTGTCTTGGTATTCCAAGGGCAATGTGATGCCAAGGTCATGTAGACCTTTTAGACTGATCTATCGCCTGACAGCTTATTATAATTTGTTTTATTTGTTAACCTCATATATCTGTGGTGCTTGTGAAGCTTTAGTCAGTGTAAAGCGCTATGCTCCAGAAGGAAGCTTATTTGGGAGGCTGGCGGTGTGCATTAGTGTACGCGTTACTACGTCTTGTCCACCTCCCATTGACATATCTGATTTTAAAGTAAATTATTGGTCATGTAGTTTTCAGTTGGAGGGACAGTGAAATATTTACTATTACCAGTTACCACGGACCTTTAATTGTTCATATCACAATGTGTGTCGCTTTTGCTATTTTACTGGTCCATTTATAATTTGCTTTTGTTGCTCTGGTTTCCTTACAGCTAATGCCAAAGGCCTATGCTGTTGATACCGAGCGAGGTGGCGCAGTGGTTAGCACACTGGACTCGCATTTGGGAGGACGATGGTTCAATCCCGTCTCCGGCCATCCTGATTTAGGTTTTCCGTGATTTCCCTAAATCGCTTCAGGCAAATGCCGGGATGGTTCCTTTGAAAGGGCACGGCCAATTTCCTTCCCCATCCTTCCCTCACCCGAGCTTGCGCTCCGTCTCTAATGACCTCGTTGTCGACGGGACGTTAAACACTAATATCCTCCCCCTCCTCCGCCTATGCTGTTGAGAGATTAGCCGGCCGGTGTGGCCGAGCGGTTCTAGGCGCTACAGTCTGGAACCGCGCGACCGCTACGGTCGCAGGTTTGAATCCTGCCTCGGGCATGGATGTGTGTGATGTCCTTAGGTTAGTTAGGTTTAAGTAGTTCTAAGTTCTAGGGGACTGATGACCTCAGAAGTTAAGTCCCATAGTGCTCAGAGCCATTTGAACCATTTTGTTGAGAGATTATATAGTTCATCTGCTACATTTAAGCGACTCAGATAAATTTTAGTCTGTTGCAGGACCCATTTGTCCAAACCGCTATGGACGAATATGTGTACGGACGAGCTTTGAATGTCATGCGAGTGTTCTTGTTTAAAATATTTGTAGTTGGTTTCTTAGATCTTTTGGTTGTCATGGTTTTTGGTAAGAGCTCAGGTTAATTCTATCCAAAGAGAAATTTATCTGATGCACAGCCGTGTGCTGGAATTCTAATTAAAATCGTTTGTGCTGCAGGGAACTGTCATTAATAATCTTTTGTACCACTTTGCTGGTCCGTGTTACGCAGGATCGGGCCCCACTTACTCACGGCCCGTCGGTATGCTTACCCGAATGTTTACGTCATTTGGAGTGCATACACTCGTCAGCTCGCAGCTGTCTTTCACGCTGTTTGCTCCAACCGCAGCCGCACTACTTAATGTTCCTGCTCAAGTTTATACCTGGAGTAATTCTGAGTTTGTATCCGTTAGCTTGTGGCCGCCACCTTATACAAATTTTGATGTGCACTGAGATCCAAACATTTACCTTAATGTATTGTAATTTAATTATTCTCGTGTTGTTGAAATTGTGTTCAATCTTCAATTGACAGAAGGTGGACGAGGTTAAGGAGTTGATCTTCTGCAGAGAAGGAGGGTCGGAAGCCACACTGGGTAAGGGGGAGGAGGTGGGGTTGACGGAGGTGGTGATGGATACGACGGGAGAGGATGGGTTCGAAGACCTTACTGCATACGGAGGTGAGGCCGATGGGACGATAGGAAGAGGCGACGGAAGGGAGTTTGTTGGGTTTGAGAAGTAAGAGAACGCGGGAAGTCTTCCACAGGTCGGGGTGGAAGCAGCTAGAGAGGATGACGTTGTATAGATTGGTAAGAACAGTCAGGAAGGAGAAGGTGCATTCTCTGAGGATGGAAATACTCTAATGCAGACCTTTTAAAATGTTGTAGATTCTCGTTCTTTTGCCTTGAGAATAAGCGCCAACTTGTGGGATGCAGAAGTTAGTAAGGTCACATTTTTGTATATTTTCATTCATTCATGTGTTATGGGGTAATATTCTGGAGCAATTCATCAGGCGAAAAGTGTTCACTGCACAGAAGAAAGTAATTATTAGGATTATGTGTGGGATCCACATTCATACACTTTGTAAGCAAGTCTTGACGCCTTTCGCATGAAACCTCCGATGCTATTGCAAGACAGAGACGTCTAGTGGTATACAGAGGTACTTCTACGACTGTGCTGCGTTGTAGCAGTCACTCGCAGCGTTCAAAACAACAGACGGCGCGGAGATTATGCCACATTATGGAAAGGGCTTGTGACATACGGTTTTTATTTTATTGTAATCATGTTGAGATCATTGACAGTGTAAGTAAGTATATGTAAAGTTACTGTAACGTAAATTTGAATTTATACTACTGCTTTAACGAGTGGTTTCGAAATGAAACCACTAAAGCAATATATGCTTTTGATATAAAGTTATTAAATTTTAGGCCCATTTTTGCTTCTTATTTAGGACTGTAATGTGTTGTAGGCATTATGAGTCCATGCAAGTTTCGAGATGTAAGAATGCCTCTAGGAAAAATGCGAAATTGCTTCCAGTTATATCTCAAGAAATGATGGGTGGTTGAAAACTGTATATCCCAGATGTCCCAAAGTGAAGCCACCTTTATGTACATAGAATGAAGCGGAGAGTGAAAAATTTGTACCAACGCTGGGAACCTAACCCAAATCTCCTGCTTACTAGGCAGGTGCTTTAGGCACTTTTTTTTTAGCATTTTGTCCGTTGTTGATCGTTGTGTTTGGTCGTTGTGGACGTCTCAATAACATCCATTCAAGTTCCTTTAATGATCCTTTCACTCAGCTTTTTTATTACAGAGGTCAATCGGCTCTGATCGAACACGCTGAGCTACCGTGCCGGCGGCACTAAGCTACCTTGGCACAGTGGTTCACACAGCTGCGCAAATTACCCTGGCACACCTCCCTCCTCGATCCAAATCCAGTCTACTTTAAATTCCTCCACAAACACGTACAGAACTGCTGAGACCTTGCATGTTCGCTAGCCGCTTCAGTCTATATACATAAAATCATACCTATATGAGACCAGTGAAGTCTCTGAAATTGTAATTTCATTTGAAACCACCTTCTTGAAACACTGTTTACTTTTTGCCAATTTCTTCTAATATAGGTTGCTTACTAGGATAATAAAGGTTAATATTAGAAAAACTTTAAAATAATATATCAAATTGGAAAATTTATTGTTTACTTTTCGTGAGTTTCTTCCTGCATTCGTTTCTTATTATGTTGATAGAGGATAATTTTGTGAAAAATTTCAAAATTCAGTTTACTTTCATATTGTTGGGATTCAAAGCGTTGGACTTTGCAATACTAACAAGACTATCATGTTACATTTATTCGGTTATGAAATTTGTTACCAAGAATACATCTGTGTTTGAGAGTGACATAGGTATTCACAAGAGCACCAGCACAAGGAAAAACGATGGTTAACTCTTTAATGAATCTCATTTTTCCACCGAAAGGGGTATGGAATCCAAGTTTTTGACAGGCAATCCATAGCAATAAAATGTCTGACACATGTCTTCAAATTTAGGTTACCTACGTTCCTCCTTAACAATCCCTTCTATAACAAATACTCTTTTTGAAGAGAAGTAGAAAGTCATTTTTATAGAAAAAGGCTGTAAATGGAGAACATGTAGCTGTAGAAATATTTTTCATCTTTTTTAGAGATATATGTGTTCTATGTTCTTTTATTATCAAAACTTTGCCGTGTCTCTTACTGCTATCGAATGAAGTAACAAGTTTTCTGTCAAAATTAACTTGCAATTTTGTTCATCTATGCAACCAAAGATCTCGACAGTGCTTTGACACTTGCTCCGACTTTGTGCTTTGTTTTGCTATATGTTCTCTGCACTTATTATAGGGGTAACGCTCGTTTCACAAAAACTCCCCCAAATATGCAGTCATTTTGACGTCACACACAATATCGACAACCGCATGATCGGCTATCGACTTTAGTTAGCATTCGATACGGGCCTCTCACAAGATATGTACCGGGCATATACAAAAACAAGTCATTCTTCGAATGATTTATTATAATTATTGTTATAATAAAATGTCATGTAAGGATTTATCGACGGTTAACACCTTCATATAAGAGTGCTCCCTTAGGATTATCGCCAATAATTTACTAATTAAGAATGAATGAAACACTCATTTTGTGATTTGCACTGTGCCGTTTCAATGTAACGGGGCACAGAAATTCATCACAAACACATCGCCATTATCATTAAATGTCGCTTAATAACGCATCAACAAACCAAGCCTTCAAGATAGAACACGATAATCGAGACCATAGTTAAACATTGCATGGTTAAGTGCTAGCGTAATGAAAAACGTCGTAGTTTCTGGAGTCCTAAATTGTTGGTTCACATTCCGTTACATGCAATTTTTTGTGTTAGCTTCGTTAACACATTTTGTTACTTTCTTATGAATGTAATTAATGTTCTGCAGTATTGGATGTTATTTACATTCAATCTGATCTGAAAACGAAGGACGAACTAAGTACACTCCTGGAAATTGAAATAAGAACACCGTGAATTCATTGTCCCAGGAAGGGGAAACTTTATTGACACATTCCTGGGGTCAGATACATCACATGATCACACTGACAGAACCACAGGCACATAGATACATGCGGACGTGCATTGTCCTGTTGGAACAGCAAGTTCCCTTGCCGGTCTAGGAATGGTAGAACGATGGGTTCGATGACGGTTTGGATGTACCGTGCACTATTCAGTGTCCCCTCGACGATCACCAGTGGTGTACGGCCAGTGTAGGAGATCGCTCCCCACACCATGATGCCGGGTGTTGGCCCTGTGTGCCTCGGTCGTATGCAGTCCTGATTGTGGCGCTCACCTGCACGGCGCCAAACACGCATACGACCATCATTGGCACCAAGGCAGAAGCGACTCTCATTGCTGAAGACGACACGTCTCCATTCGTCCCTCCATTCACGCCTGTCGCGACACCACTGGAGGCGGGCTGCACGATGTTGGGACGTGAGCGGAAGACGGCCTAACGGTGTGCGGGACCGTAGCCCAGCTTCATGGAGACGGTTGCGAATGGTCCTCGCCGATACCCCAGGAGCAACAGTGTCCCTAATTTGCTGGGAAGTGGCGGTGCGGTCCCCTACGGCACTGCGTAGGATCCTACGGTCTTGGCGTGCATCCGTGCGTCGCTGCGGTCCGGTCCCAGGTCGACGGGCATGTGCACCTTCCGCCGACCACTGGCGACAACATCGATGTACTGTGGAGACCTCACGCCCCACGTGTTGAGCAATTCGGCGGTACGTCCACCCGGCCTCCCGCATGCCCACTATACGCCCTCGCTCAAAGTCCGTCAACTGCACATACGGTTCACGTCCACGCTGTCGCGGCATTCTACCAGTGTTAAAGACTGCGATGGAGCTCCGTATGCCACGGCAAACTGGCTGACACTGACGGCGGCGGTGCACAAATGCTGCGCAGCTAGCGCCATTCGACGGCCAACACCGCGGCTCCTGGTGTGTCCGCTGTGCCGTGCGTGTGATCATTGCTTGTACAGCCCTCTCGCAGTGTCCGGAGCAAGTATGGTGGGTCTGACACACCGGTGTCAATGTGTTCTTTTTTCCATTTCCAGGAGTGTATTTAGCGATTCCAGGACATGTCATTAGGCAGGAACCTAAAAGGACAGTTTAAATTACTGTGAGTGAAACGAGCAACATAGGTATTGATATTCTTCCTTCTACAAATATTTGCGTCTTTATTTCCGAATATGTAGCGACTTCCGAGCGTGTGGTTAGGCAGGAATCTGAGAGAACAGCTTAAATTGTTGCGAGTGAATCGAGGAGCAATAACATTAATATTTTTCTTTGTCATAAAGTGGATAGCCGATCATGCGGCCGTCGATATTGAACTCGACGTTAAAATGACGTGTGAAACGCCATCTTTTTCTGTCGGTGTCAGAAAACTGAAGGTGTACATGACATCACAAGGAAAGGAGCCCGTGACCACTAAAGATATTTTTATTTTACTTCCACCTTTATATTTATTTATTTATTTTATTTTATTTTCATTTTTTTTATTTTATTTTATTTTATTTTATTATTTTTTTTTTTTTTGGAAATGATAGCACGCAATGTGGTTCATATGCTGCATGATAAATACTCGAAGCCTTTTTATTTGCCAAAAAATTGAAGTAATTCGTCGCGACAGAGATTGGCAGCTCAGGATGAGTTCAGACGCCACAGCACCACAGGAAAACCCAAGCGGTGTGATTGTACACTTCCACAACACCTGGAAAATGTCGTAGCAGGACTTGTATTCACGGCCACAGAAGCGAAATGGTTAGGATTTACTCCTAAGTGCGTTGCAGACATAAGCAGTGACTGGTAATAATTGACTTGTTCCATTGTGTGGTCTAATTTCGTTATGTTAACACGATCCCCGTCATTACGTTGATCACGAATATAATCGACAGAACAAGCAACTAACGACAGACTACGCGGGTGTTGGGACCGCCAGCAGTGTCGTGGTTACTGGCTGCGGACTGATGACTCGGCGCCGGCTGCTGGCTGCCTTCCAGGCCTGGACAGCCCCTCTCTCCAGCGGGCTCCAGTGGCGCGTATTGACGCGGGCGCCATCAGGGCCGGCGGCGTGATGGCGGCGAACCGACGGGGGCTCTCCCCCATCTCACCACCAAGTGGTGCCCGCATTCGTGGGCAAAGCGATGCTCACAAAGTGGCATGGATGTACACAGGGTGGACAATACAAATAATCTGTACACAACAACACTTAAGAATACTCATGCTTATCCACCGTCTTCAGTTAAAATAATTTATCCTCCAGCTCTGATCCAATGTGTTACGAACTGGAATTCCATTTTCAAGGACTACACTGACACTTCTATGGTTTGTACCTCAGTCTGTAGAAAATTAAATCTTATAGGATCACTTTGTTCTGTTTTCTTGTGTGTCTGTCAGACTGTTACGAACCCCTTTCTTCAGTAACGAGTAGACGTATCTAGTTGAAATTCTGTCATATACTAAGGTCTACAGTCCTTTACTGGTGTGAGGAATTGAAGCTTAAGTCAATGCAATCAAAAGATATTGTCATGTATGTTACATATTTTGGTATTTGCAAACTTACTCATCAGAACGTATGGTACACATATGGTTGACCTAGGCTCATGAAATCTGGCATTAAGAAAGGTTTCACAGTACAGGCAAAGGAAAAAAATCCAGTAATTGTCAATTTGTGATTATATCACATAGAAAAATTTTTGTCATTTAGCACCTCGAGTTCCTGCTACTAATAAGGCTAGTACACTGTTCGTTTGTTACATATTTTTACGAGCTTCAAACAGGAGCGATTTCAGCAATCGATAGGAACTATGATTGCTGTGTGCAGATGTCAGCTGAGATGCTGATCCTTCGCTCACAGCTCCAGGCTGTGTTGGCTTCCGTCACACAGCTTGAGGTTGCTGCCACGGGGCATCACTGTGTGGGGGGTCGGACGCGGGGATGTGAGGGACGCCGAGCTCGTCCCACGTGTCCCCCGATCGGTCCACTGCTGTGACCTCCCTGGGTACTGCCCGCACTGAGGTTGACCCCTCACCCATGGTCGAGTGGGAGATCATTACAAAGGCTGGCAGGCAGCGAAAGGCTTTCCGAGGGGCCGATTGTAGGGCCTCCCTGGTTCGTTTGACGAACAGGTTTCGGGTGTTATCTGTGACTGACGAAGTCTCTGATCGGATGCAGTCGTCCACCCTGTTCCAGAGAAAGATTCTCTGCCTCTAATCTCTGGGAACTCACAGAAGATGTGTTTGCTGATAGTTGGGAGCACCAACGTTAGGTGCTTAATGGGGCCCCTTAGGAAAATTGCTGCCAAGGAAGGGAGGGAAGCCAGTGTGCACTCCGTGTGCATACCGGGGGTGGGGGTGGGGAGGGGGAGTTATTCTGGATGTATAAAGGGTGCTTCCGGATGCCATGAAGAGTACAGGGTGCAGCCAACTGCAAATGGTGGCTCATGTCGGTATCAATGACGTGTGTCATTTGGGATCGGAGGAGCTGATTTCTGGCTTCAGGTGGCTGGTGGAAATGGTAAAGACCGCCAGGCTTACTTGCGAGTTTAAGGCGGAGCTCACCATCTGCAGCATCGTCGATAGAACCGACTGTGGTCCTTTGGTGCAGAGCCGAGTGGAGAGTCTGAATCAGAGGCACTGGCAGTTCTGAGACCGTGTAGGCTGCAGATTCCTTGACCTGCGCCATCGGGTGGTGGGTTTCCAGGTTCCGCTTAATAGGTCAGGAGTCCACTACACACAGGAGGCGGCTTCACTGATAACGGGGCCTATGTGGAAGGGACTAGATAGTTTTTTAGGTTATAGGGTCCCAGGAAACCACATAAAGGGCGTTCGTCTAATAGGGGGCAGGTAAATCACAGTAATGTAGTTGTAGAAACGATCGGTATTGTGGTTGTAAAATGTCATAGATGTGTTGGGAAAGAACCACAGCTCCAAGCCCTAATAGATAAAACTGAAGCTCAAATAATTGTAGGTCCGGAATGCTGGCTATAGCCGGAAAAAAGTTCAGCCGAATTTTTTCCAAAGGATCTAACAGTGTTCTGGAAGGATAGATTAAATACGGTTGGTGGTGGAGTATTTATTGCTGTCAGAAGTAGTTTAACTTGTAGTGAAATTGAAGTAGATAGTTCCTGCGAAATACTATGGGTAGAGGTTATACTTGACAATCGGACTAAACTATTAACTGGATCATTTTACCGACCCCCCCTCCCCACCCTGCCCGACTCACAAGATACAGTTGCTGATCAGTTCAAGGAAAACGTGAGTCTCATTTCAAATAGGTGCCCCACTCACATAATTATAATGGGAGGTGACTTCAATCTACCCTCGATGTACTGGAAAAAGCATACGTTTAAAGCCGGCAGCAGGCGTAAAACATCATCCGAAATTGTATTGAATGCAGTCTCAGAAAATTATTTTAAACAATTAGTTCATGAGCCCACTAGCATCGTAAATTGTTGCGAAAGCATTCTTGACCTCTTAGCAACAAATAACGATGTACGAATAGGGAGTATCATGACGAATACAGGGATTAGCGACCACGAGGCAGTTGCTGCTAGGCTGAATACCGTAACACCCACAACCATAAAAAAGAAACGCAAAGTACATATATTTAAAAAAGCTAATAAAAATGCTCTTAACGCCTTTTTAAGAAACAGTCTCCACTGCTACCGACCTGATCATGTAAGCGAAGAAAGCCCGCATCTCGTGGTCGTGCGGTAGCGTTCTCGCTTCCCACGCCCGGGTTCCCGGGTTCGATTCCCGGCGGGGTCAGGGATTTTCTCTGCCTCGTGATGGCTGGGTGTTGTGTGCTGTCCTTAGGTTAGTTAGGTTTAAGTAGTTCTAAGTTCTAGGGGACCTATGACCACAGCAGTTGAGTCCCATATTGCTCAGAGCCATTTGAACCATTTTTTTAAGCGAAGAAAAGATGGGGAATCATTTCGAAGACATAGTATCGACGGCATTAGAGAGATATATACTACATAAATTAATAAGTGTTGGTACCGATCCCCCATGGTACACAAAACGGGTTAGATCTCTGTTGCAGAAGCAACGAAAATGCATGCTAAATTTAAAAGAACGCAAAATCTTTCGCAAAAATTTACAGAAGTTCGAATAACAACGCGTACTTCAGTGCGAGATTCTTTCAATAATTTCCACAACAAAACTCTGTCTCAGAATCTGTCAGAAAACCCAAAGAGATTCTGGTCATACATAAAACACGCCAGTGGTAAGACGCAATCAATACCTCACCGCGCGATAACAACGGTTAAGTCACTGATGATAGTGCCACTAAAGCAGCGTCATTAAACATGGTTTTCCGAAACTCCTTCACCAAAGAAGAAGTAGTACGTATTCCTAAATTCCAATCGAGAACTTCCAAGATGAGAAACATAGTAGATATCCTTGGTGTATGAAAGCAGCTTAAATCACTTAATAAAGGCAAGGCCTCCGGTCCAGATTGTATATCAGTCAGGTTTCTTTCAGAGTACGCTGATATTTAGCAGTTATACACAACCGCTCGCTCACAGAAAGATCCGTACCCAAAGATTGGAAAACTGCTCAAGACACACCAATACCCAAAACGGGAAGTAGGAGTAATCCGCTGAACTACAGGCTCATATCACTAACGTCGATTTGCAGTAGGGTTTTGGAACATACACTGTGTTCGAAAATTATGAATTACCTCGAAAAAAACGATTTATTGACACATAGTCACTACGGGTGAAGAAAATATCGTTCTTGTGAACACACTTGCTCTTTATACTCATAAAGTAATGGGTGCTATCGACAGGGCATGTCAAACTGATTCCATATTTTTAGATTTCCAGAAGGCTTTCGACACCGTTCCGCACAAAATTCTTCAAACCTAACTGCGTGCCTATTGAATATCGCCTGAATTGTGCGACTGTATTCGTGATTTCCTGTCAGAAAGGATACAGTTCATAGTAATAGACGGAAAGTCATCGAGTAAAACAGAAGTAATATCCGGCGTTCCCCAAGGAAGTGTTATAGGCCCCCCTATTGTTCCTGATCTATATTACCGACATAGGAAACAATATCAGAAGCCCTCTTAGATTGTTTGCAGATAACGCCGTCATATACCGTCTTGTGAAGTCATTAGATAACCCAAACGTATTGCAAAATGATTTAGATACGATCTTTGGTGTGAAAAGAGGCAGTGGACCCTGAATAAAGAAAAGTGTGAAGATATTCACATGAGTACTAAAATAAATCCGTTAAATTTCGATTACGCGGTAAGTCACACAAATCTGGAGGCTGTAGATACAACTAAATACTCAGGAATTACAATTACAAATAACCTAAATTGTTTCGATCGAATAGATAATATTGTCGGTAGAGCAAACCAAAGACTGCGATTCATTCGCAGAACACTTAAAAGGTGCAACAGGTCTTCTAAAGATATTGCTTACACCACGCTTGTCCGTCATATTCTGGAGTATTGCTGTGCGTTGTGGAATACGCATTAGATGGGACTGACGGATGACATCGAAAAAGTTCAAACAAGGGCAGCTCATTTTGTATTATCGCGAAATAGGGCAGATTGTGCGACAGACATGATACGAGAATTAGAATGGCAATAATTAAAATTGGAAATTTGTGGGAAGTTACTATGGGACCAAACTGCTGAGTTCATCGGTCCCTAAACTTACACACTATTTAATCTCACTTAAACTAACTTATGCTAAAGACAACACACACATCCATGCCCGAGGGAGGATTCAAACCTCCGACGGTGTCCCCTGTAGGCTAACTCACTCATCAAAAGATATACATTACTTCCCCTTGATCTACAAAATGATTCAAATGGCTCTGAGCACTTTGTGACTCATCATCTGAGGTCATCAGTCCCCTAGAACTTAGAACTATTTAAACCTAACTAACCTAAGGACATCACACACATCCATGCCCGAGGCAGGATTCGAACTTGCGACCATAGCAGTCGCGCGGTTCCGGACTGAAGCTCCTAGGACCGTTCGGCCACCGCGGCCGTCCCCTTGACCTACAGAATCCTGAAATTTGACAAGATGAAAGATGCAAGGCTTTACGGTAGAAATAACGGGCAGAATCCTAAAATTGTTAATTTGTTATTTTAGTCCTGAGACTGGTTTGATGCAGCTCTCCATGCTACTCTATCCTGTACAAGCTTCTTCATCTCGCGGTACCTACTGCAGCCTACATCCTTCTGAATCTGCTTAGTGTATTCATCTCTTGGTCTCCCTCTACGACTTTTACCCTCCACACTGCCCTCAAATACTAAATTGGTGATCCCTTGATGCCTCAGAACATGTCCTACCAACCGATCCCTTCTTTTGGTCAAGTTGTACCACAAACTCCACTTCTCCCCAATTTTTCTGTAGCACCACATTTCGAAAGCTTCTATTCTCGTCTTGTCCAGACTATTTATGGTCCATGTTTCACTTCCACACATGGCTACACTCCATACAGATACTTTCAGAAACGACTTCCTGACATTTAAATCTATACTCGATGTTAACAAATTTTTCATCTTCAGAAACGGTTTCCTTGCCATTGCCAGTTTACATTTTATATCCGCTCTACTTCGACCATCATCAGTTATTTTGCTTCCCAAATACCAAAACTCCTTTACTACTTTAAGTGTCTCATTTCCTAATCTAATTCCCTCGGCATCACTCGACTTAATTCGACTACATTCCAGTATCCTCGTTTTGCTTTTGTTGATGTTCATCTTATACCCTCCTTTCAAAACACTGTCCCTTCCGTTCAACTGTTCTTCCAAGTCCTTTGCTGTCTCTGACAGAATTACAATGTCATCGGCGAACCTCAAAGTTTTTATTTTTTCTCCATGGATTTTAATACTTACTCGGAATTTTTCTTTTGTTTCCTTTACTGCTTGCTCAATATACAGATTGAATAACATCGGGCAGAGGCTACAACCCTGTCTCACTCCCTTCCCAACCACTGCTTCCCTTTCATGCCCCTCGACTCTTATAACTGCCATGTGGTTTCTGTAGAAATTGTAAATAGCCTTCCGCTCCCTGTATTTTACTCCTGCCACCTTCAGAATTTGAAACAGATTATTCCAGTCAACATTGTCAAAAGCTTTCTCTAAGTCAAAAAATGCTAGAAACGTATGTTTGCCTTTCCTTAATCTTTCTTCTAAGATAAGTCTTAGGCTCAGGATTTCTACAATCCCTCGTCTTTTTACCTACCTGATCCTCTGCTGCCTTCACTATTTCATCCCTCAAAGCTACGTATTCTTCTTCTACTGTATTTCTTTCCCCCATTCCTGTCAGTTGTTCCCTTATGCTCTCCCTGAAATTCTGTACAACCCGTGGTTTAGTCAGTTTATCCAGGTCCCGTCTCCTTAAATTCCCACCTTTTTGCAGTTTCTTCAGTTTTAATCTACAGTTCATA
The DNA here is from genome assembly GCF_023864275.1 of Schistocerca cancellata. NCBI lineage: Eukaryota > Metazoa > Arthropoda > Insecta > Orthoptera > Acrididae > Schistocerca > Schistocerca cancellata. The sequence continues at coordinate 1,157,795,718 of NC_064626.1, forward strand.
ACCAATAGATTGCGGTCAGAGTCCACATCTGCTCCTGGAAATGTCTTACAATTTAAAACCTGGTTCCTAAATCTCTGTCTTACCATTATATAATCTATCTGAAACCTTTTAGCATCTCCAGGGTTCTTCCATGTATAAAAAATTTCTTTAATGATTCTTGAACCAAGAGTTAGCTATGATTAAGTTATGCTCTGTGCAAAATTGTACCAGGCGGCTTCATTTCTTAGCCCCAATCCATATTCACCTACTATGTTTCCTTCTCTTCCTTCTCCTACTATCGAATTCCAGTCACCCATGACTATTACATTTTCGTCTCCCTTCACTATCTGAACAATTTCTTTTATCTCTTCATACATTTCATCAATTTCTTCTTCATCTGCAGAACTGGTTGGCATATAAACTTGCACTACTGCTGTAGGCGTGGGCTTCGTGTCTATCTTGGCCACAACAATGCGTTCACTATGCTGTTTGTAATAGCTTACCCGCACTCCTATTTTTTTATTCATTATTAAACCTACTCCTGCATTACCCCTACTTGATTTTGTATTTATAACGCTGCATTCACAGCCCTGTATTCACCCGGGAGAGAAATCCAGAACATCAACACACGAAAGGGCTTCTTTGACTCGGATCACCACATACTACAATAAAGACACTCCTAACCTCTAAGAGGAAACAGCAGAAAACGAAGATCATTAGACCAGACCCTGAATATCTAACAGTCAACTAAAAGAAAATACTGAAGAAAATTATGATAGGAAGAACGCAAAACTGGGAACAACTATCAAGAAAGCTTCAGGAAGCTATGAAATTAGCAATAGCACCGAGAACCAGGAAACACCGCTGGTGAAACCACACATGTGACCTAGCAATCGAAAGACAATCAACACAAGGAAAAAGTTCAATAGGAACAAGATACCAGAAAATTGGCAGGAATTTCTAAAAATATGTAAACAGACAAGTAAAATTATCCGTAAAGAAAAACGAAACTACGACAAACAGGAACTATAGGAGATGGAAGCAGACTCCACAAGGAACAACACGAAGAATCTCTACAGGACGTTCAGAGAAAACATGATGAAATACCAAGCACCGAACCTTTGCTTTAGGAGACCAGACAACAACCTAGAGACCAATACCAAGAACAACTATAACCTCCTAGTGAAGTACTTCGAGAAACACATTAACGCAGAATCACCAACAGACAAACTGGACACAGAGGAACCCGCACCAAACTCAGCTAGAGAACCGCCACTGATAGAAGAACAATAGAGCACCAGAAGAGGATGGAATCGTCGCGGAATTCTGGAAGCTACAAGATCCGGATCACACAGAACAGAAACACATCATCATGTAAAATCGCGTAGTCTCCTTCCGCCGCCGAACAGTGTGTCAGCAGTGCGCAAGTAGCAGCATTACTGCATTTACTAGGCAATCTTGTATTTTAATAACCGTTTAAATTTTGTGTCAAATTGTTTGTGTTCTCTGTAGATTAGATCAGACGTTCTTTCCACAACAGTTTTTAGCATGGATAGGGACTGCAGCTGTTGTGTTCGGATGCACGCTGAGTTGGCATCCCTCCCAGCTTCGGGCAGTGTTGGCTTCGGTCACACAGCTTGAGGCTATTGCCAATGGGCATCACTGTGGGGATCCGGATGGGGTTTGTCGGGAACGGCCAGCTCGTCCCACGCATCCCCCGATCGGACTACGACTGTGGCTGCCCGGGATACTGCCCACATTGAGGATGATCCCTCACCTGTGGTAGAGTGGGAGGTCGTCTCGAGGTGTGGCAGGGGGCGAAAGACATTCCGGAGGGCTGAACGGAAGGCCTCTCCAGTTTGTCTGACGAACCGGTTTCAGGCTCTGTCTCTGGCTGATACTGATGTTCGAACGGACATGGCTGCTTGTCCTGTTACAGAGGTTGCCGCTCAGTCTGCAAGATCCGGACGGTCGCAGAGGGTGGGCTTACTGGTAGTTGGGAGCTTCAACGTCAGGTGCGTAATGGGGCCCCTTAGGGATATGGCAGCAAGAGAGGGGAAGAAAACCAATGTGCACTCCGTGTGCATACCGGGGGGAGTCATTCCAGATGTGGAAAGGGTCCTTCCGGATGCCATGAAGGATACAGGGTGCACCCATCTGCAGGTGGTCGCTCATGTCGGCACCAATGATGTGTGTCGCTATGGATCGGAGAAAATCCTCTCTGGGTTCCGGCGGCTATCTGCCAGTCTCGCTAGCGGGATGAAAGCAGAGCTCACCATCTGCCGCATCGTCGACAGGACTGACTGCGGACCTTTGGTACAGAGCCGAGTGAAGGGTCTGAATCAGAGGCTGAGACGGTTCTGCGACCGTGTGGGCTGCAGATTCCTCGACTTGCGCCATAGGATGGTGGGGTTTCGGGTTCCGCTGGATAGGTCAGGAGTCCACTACACGCAACAAGCGGCTACACGGGTAGCAGGGGTTGTGTGGTGTGGACTGGGCGGTTTTTTAGGTTAGATGGCCTCGGGCAAGTACAGAAAGGGCAGCAGCCTCAAAGGGTGCGGGGCAAAGTCAGGACATGCGGGGGCCAAGCAGCAATCGATATTGTAATTGTAAACTGTCGAAGCTGCATTGGTAAAGTACCGGAACTTCAAGCGTTGATAGAAAGCACCGAAGCTGAAATCGTTATAGGTACAGAAAGCTGGCTGAAGCCAGAGATAAATCTGCCGAAATTTTTACAAAGGCACAGACGGTGTTGAGAAAGGATAGATTGCATGCAACCGGTGGTGGCGTGTTTGTCGCTGTTAGCAGTAGTTTATCCTGTAGTGAAGTAGAAGTGGATAGTTCCTGTGAATTATTATGGGTGGAAGTTAAACTCAACAACCGAGCTAGGTTTATAGTTGGCTCCTTTTACCGACCTCCCGACTCAGCAGCATTAGTGTCAGAACAACTGAGAGAAAATTTGGAATACATTTCACATAAATTTTCTCAGCATGTTATAGTCTCAGGTGGAGATTTCAATTTACCAGATATAGACTGGGACACTCAGATGTTTAGGACGGGTGGTAGGGACAGAGCATCGAATGACATTATACTGAGTGCACTATCCGAAAATTACCTCGACCAATTAAGCAGAGAACCGACTCCTGGAGATAACATCTTGGAACTACTGATAACAAACAGACCCGAACTTTTCGACTCTGTAAGTGCAGAACAGGGAATCAGTGATCATAAGGCCGTTGCAGCATCCCTGAATATGGAAGTTAAGAGGAATATAAAAAAAGGGAGGAAGGTTTATCTGTTTGGCAAGAGTAATAGAAGGCAGATTTAAGACTATCTAACAGATCAAAACGAAAATTACTGTTCCGACACTGACAATGTTGAGTGTTTATGGAAAAAGTTCAAGGCAATCGCAAAATGCGTTTTAGACAGGTACGTGCCGAGTAAAACTGTGAGGGACGGGAAAAACCCACCGTGGTTCAACAACAAAGTTAGGAAACTACTGCGAAAGCAAAGAGAGCTTCACTCCAAGTGTAAACGCAGCCAAAACAGACAAACAGAAGCTAAACGATGTCAAAGTTAGCGTAAGGAGGGCTATGCGTGACGCGTTCAGTGAATTCGAAAGTAAAATTCTATGTACCGACTTGACAGAAAATCCTAGGAAGTTCTGGTCTTACGTTAAATCAGTAAGTGGCTGGAAAAAGCATATCCAGACACTCCGGAATGATGATGGCATTGAAACAGAGGATGACACGCATAAAGTTGAAATACCAAACATCTTTTTCCAAAGCTGTTTCACAGAGGAAGACCGCACTGCAGTTCTTTCTCTACATCCTTGCACAAACGAAAAAATGGCTGACATCGAAATAAGTGTCCAAGGAATAGAAAAGCAACTGGAATCACTCAACAGAGGAAAGTCCACTGGACCTGACGGGATACCAATTCGATTCTACACAGAGTACGCGAAAGAACTTGCCCCCCTTCTAACAGCCGTGTACCGCAAGTCTCTAGAGGAACTAAAGGTTCCAGATGATTGGAAAAGAGCACAGGTGGTCCCATTCTTCAAGAAGGGTCGTCGAGCAGATGCGCAAAACTATAGACCTATATCTCTGACATCGATCTGTTGTAGAATTTTAGAACACGTTTTTTGCTCGCGTATCATGTCTTTTTTGGAAACCCAGAATCTACTCTGTAGGAATCTACATGGATTCCGGAAACAGCGATCGTGTGAGACCGAACTCGCTTTATTTGTTCATGAGACGCAGAAAATATTAGATACAGGCTCCCAGGTAGATGCCATTTTCCTTGACTTGCGGAAGGCGTTCGATACAGTTCCGCACTGTCGCCTCATAAACAAAGTAAGAGCCTACGGAATATCAGACCAGCTGTGTGGCTGGATTGAAGAGTTTTTAGCAAACGGAACACAGCATGTTGTTATCAATAGAGAGACGCCTACAGACGTTAAAGTAACCTCTGGCGTGCCACAGGGAGTGTTATGGGACCATTGCTTTTCACAAATATATATATATATATATATATATATATATATATATATATATATATATATATATATATATATATATATGACCTAGTAGATAGTGTCGGAATTTCCATGCGGCTTTTCAATGCTGTAGTGTACAGAGAAGTTGCAGCATTAGAAAATTGTAGCGAAATGCAGGAAGATCTTCAGCTGATAGGCTCTTGGTGTAGGGAGTGGCAACTGACCCCTAACATAGACAAATGTAATGAATTGCGAATACATAGAAAGAAGGATCCTTTATTGTATGATTATATGATAGAGAAACAAACACTGGTAGCAGTTACTTCTGTAAAATATCTGGGAGTATGCGTGCGGAACGATTTGAAGTGGAATGATCATATAAAATTAATTGTTGGTAAGGCGGGTGCCAGGTTGAGATTCATTGGGAGAGTCCTTAGAAAATGTAGTCCATCAGCAAAGGAGGTGGCTTACGAAACACTCGTTCGACCTATACTTGAGTATTGCTCATCAGTGTGGGATCCGTACCAGATTGGGTTGACGGAGGAGATAGAGAAGATCCAAAGAAGAGCGGCGCGTTTCGTCACAGGGTTATTTGGTAACCGTGATAGCTTTACGGAGATTTTTAGCAAACTCAAGTGGCAGACTCTGCAAGAGAGGCGCTCTGCATCGCGGTGTAGCTTGCTCGCCAGGTTTCGAGAGGGTGCGTTTCTGGATGAGGTATCGAATATACTGCTTCCCCCTGCTTATACCTCCCGAGGAGATCACGAATGTAAAATTAGAGAGATTCGAGCGCGCACAGAGGCTTTCAGACAGTCGTTCTTCCCGAGAACCATAAGCGACTGGAACCGAAAAGGGAGGTAATGGCAGTGGCACGCAAAGTGCCCTCCGCCACACACCGTTGGGTGGCTCGCGGAGTATAAATGTAGATGTAGAAATGGGAAACAGAAGAGATACCGAAACAATGGCGCACAGCACTGATACATTGTCGAAGATTCAAATTCAAATCGCACATCTATAGGTCCAGACATAATTATCTCGTTGTGTTTCGAGCAGTCTATTACGATGATCCGTGAAAGCTCCTTGCACCTTTGTGGACTGCGTAGGCACCCCCGTCCCTCTTCTTCATCAGTTTCATAGTAAGAAGTACGAAACCTTGCTTACATGTCGTATGCTACACTGTATACATTTTCATTCCACTGCAGATGTAAATTTTCATATGGGTAGAATTCTGAAATCAGGTACACTTTGGCATTAGTTAACTTTCAGTTGTCGAACACGGTGAAATAGTTTGCTATATTACCTCTTCTATCAGTCTGAAACGCAAGTATGATGAATCTAGATGTCTGTAGCTGCGAGGTGGTTTTAACAGCCCACGTTTGTCTGCCCGCAGTCGGTAACACTGGCTACTCGAAAACCTCACACGATCGAAATGTCAGTGATAGAAATGTACTGGAATTCAGGACTTTTAAAAGCTTCAAACGCTCCTCCTCTGATACACTGATGTGAGGCATTTTCCATATTATCTTGCTGATTGTGATCACATTCTCTTCTTGAGCTCCTTGAATGTATGAGCTATTATCCGTCGCACTCCGTACCAGAATGAGTTCTTGTTTAGCGTTCATAATAATCTGTCTCATGTCCTCAAAGCAGTCCATAAGCATTTTTAGAGGTATGCATGCCGTAAATCGATTGTACTCTGCAACTGTTCTATCCTTCGTATCGTCTATAAACCACCTCGCATTTTCTAAACGATGCAAATCTGCGGGTGATGCAAAGACGTATGTTTTAAGGGTTGATGTTATGCCGACATTGCGTGTACGGTCGATATCAGACCCACTGAGTTCATAGCGTATCTCTTGGAACAGGAATGCTAAAGCGTTACTGTGAGCTTGGATCCCACTGTATCGCTGCCGTCGGTTTTCTTGAATGACTGCTCTAGATACATGAAATTCTTGCATGGAAGCGTAAGTGCGTCTTGGTGCTGGATGACAATCCTAATTTCATCGTTCTTATTAAATGTGGTTGAAGCGTAAGGTTTTTGAGAGAAGTATTCCTGACGTATAATTGTCTCATCATACTCTACTGGACTGGTTATACTGAGAGAACGACTCCAAAGCATGGTTTCAAGCCAACCGATTTAAGAGACTCATAGTTCTCACGTGTTATCACTTTGCGGTTTGGTAGCGAAGTGACGTGCAGTGGATTGCGTGCCCTTGTTTTAAACCGTACGCCCATCCTGCCTTAGATGAAAACGTACAATAATTTCCTCACCACGAAAATCAACAAGTTGCTTATTCTTGTCCACAATACGCAGCTCCAAATAGTCCAATGTTTCAGCTGACAGTGGAAGGTATATTGCATTGGCAGGGGTCTCAAAATCTTATACCCCGTTGCAACTGAGGGGAAGAATCCGTAAATAGTATAAATCAGACTGTCATTGAAGTAGGAGTTCGTTGCAATGTTACACTCGACTCGGATTGTGCTGACGGAAAGTATGTCCACTGTCTGTTCTGATTGTAAAGTTTACTTGGATCCTTCTTCCAAATCTGTCGTTTTGTGAAAACCGATAGGTACGCTATTGAATCTTTCTGGTTAAAGTCAATCGTTGTATTTACAGTCCTTATTTCAGATTTAAGTGTATTGATGTTTGCACGTAGCTCAATACATTTTCCAGACTGTTTTAAGACTTCGTTTAAATAATCGGTATCGTATGCAGGCAGTTCTATTTCCACAATCTCTCTTTCACCATTAATATCCAGATGCTGTTTGTTGTTAGTCTCAGTGATATTTGATATGCTGCATTGTACGTCTCCAGACCAATCAATGCAATACTCCATTCAGCAATTTTCAAATCAACTAGCGGGGAGTAATTTGCACGCAATACAGATTATCGTTCTTTTAACGTCAAAGTGTACGACATTGCATCTGAACCTCAACTGATGAAGGAATGTTTAAAGCTCCTCCTTACATAGCATTCTTCGTCTTCTTTGTAAACGTCATGAGAAGCATCATGTAAAGATGTCCACAGAGGTGTGTATTAAAGTCCTGATAGCGTCGATGATTATAGAACACCTCTGAGCACTATGGGACTTAACGTCTGAGGTCATCAGTCCCTGAGTGAAGTGTCGTTGAAAGTCTTCTGGCGGTTGCAGGTCACCAAATGAGTGGAAATAGTAGATGGTATCGGCATTTTCATAATATATGATACCAAGTGGGTCCCGGGGCCTCCAGCAACATCTAAATTCACAATGTCACATCCACCAGTTTTCCACATAGTCTTCGGCAATGTATCCCGTATAAACACACCACGGAATCTTGGAATGTTGAAGCTGTTTCTAACAAACTTAAGAAGATCTGTATTTGTGAGTGGACGATGTGGTAGGACCGCTAATGGACTTTTCTTTATGAATAGACCAAGACCTTTCCTGTACAGTTTCAAGTATAGTCCTTTTCCGATGGCTGCGGCTTCCCTCCTGCGGTTATGTTTTCTTGCCTCTTCTAACTGCACTTTGGAGTTTTGCGCGTTCTTGATCGTTCGAGCAATAGCTGCAGCACCATCAGCGAGGGCCCTTACCGCCGAGAGTGATGAGAGGTCCGGTATGAGAAATGGAAGATAAACGCCAGATGTCTTGGGTATTAGTAGAACTCGAGGTGCTCTAACCGATCCTCTTCTTCTTCTTCTTCTTCTTCTTCCCGCACCTTTCTGCTTCAGTACGTTTTTAGCTGCATACATCGCTGTCAGGATACAGTTCTTCGAACAGCTCTGCTTCTCGACCTTGCCCTTCTTCGTGTTTAATGCACAACGTGCAGCATTCTTTCACCTTCGTATGCTCCTTTCTATTATTTGCTTTGTTTTGTTTTACTATTATTATTATTATTTGCGTAACAACGCATATATGAAAAGAGCCGCGAAATACCTTTTAGTAATGCTGTGCTATGAATTTCTTTATAATCATTAATTTTCAACAAAACAGACTATATTGGGTTCTTGTTGTTCTGTATCTGGCTTTCTATTAAAGGAACATTTTTCGTTACTGTAACTCACTCTAAAAGTCAACATATCTTCCCTACTTTACAGTTATTGAAAATGAAAATTACTTTGTTATGAATACTGCTGTTACAGTTCGCATGATTGTTCAACAACAAAATTTTGCACTGGATTTTGGTTATCAGTAAAACACCATTCAGTACCACGACTAGCACAAGAACATGAGACTATTATCGGAGAAAAATACGTTTTCACTATAAGGTTTGCCAGACCAGAACCAAGCACAGCAAGATTCCTATTATATTCCGAAGGTAAACAATCTTTTTGTACTGTTAGTTATATATATTATCAGCGGCCCGCGTCAACCTGCAACACATCATAAAATCTGCTCCTCTGCTCTGCAAGTCCGGAAGCTGAAAGAAATAATTTTATTTCACTATTACCTTCCCGCTTCTTTGCGGTATGATAGATTTCATTTAATGTAGTTTGAATACGCCGCGGCAGCGGCTCGTTCGTTCGTAGCGCAGCTCGGCACCACGGATAATATTTAAATAACTGAAAATGTCTCAAAAGGATGGGATAATATGCCAAGCAAGCTATTACAAATAACAATGCAAGGTTTCATTTAAATAACTCTATTCAAAACATTTAAATATGTTAACCATTACACACCTTTAAAATGAGTACGTAATGGCGTACATCTCTCAGTCTTGACAAAAGAAGGCTACGCTAGCGTACAATACAACGTCACAGGCTATCCTACTCGCTTAACTCCAAGAAGAAGACAGAGAAATTAATGTTCGCTGTGTATTATTTATACTAGTTGCACATTCTCATCTTTGTTTGATATTTATCGTCTGTGGCGGTTTCAGTACTCGCCGACACAGATAGTATCTAAAATAAATAATAAAAAAAATACATAATTTTATACAATAACAAAATATGATACACAAGGTTTTCTCGTTACTACATAATATGTCCTTTGCTAATAGACGTTACAATTCATAACTCGCTTGAAGTTCATCACTCCTAAACCCATGGTTTTATCAACGGCAAATATTTCATTGCGTTGACCTATACCAATATCCTTCTTCTCCGTATCGCCTTAGCCTTCTAAGCTAAAATCCTATCTGCAACGTGACAACCAGAGAGGTCTTTATTTGCAGAGTATGCAATGTCATGTTCCATAGACGCTTCGTCAAGCAGATTAACCCCCTTATTACCTCTTGACAAGCGTTTCTGAAGCTTTATTCCAGGTCCACAGTAGTTACAACCCGGAATGTGTAATATCACTGGTAGTTTGTCTAGGATACCACCACCTCCTCTAATGCGTTTCCTAGCACGCATGTTATTCTACTGCAGTGGTTGTGAGCTGTGCACCCCCATTATATAGCAAACCGTTAGCATCAGTCCAACTGTTTCGCGCAGCAGGAAAACCAAGCCATTTGACTAGTGCTTTATTTCCCCGACGTCTTATGACTATCTCCACGAGAAACAAGTCCAGTTCTGAGCTCTTCTGCAACTTCTCGGTGTAGAAGCAGCTGCAATATTTTCACCTTTACTATCCTTCAATATATAAGTTTTGAGAATCGTTCTTTGCACCTCTGGAACTGTAAATATCTCTGTTGACCAGTTCGGTAGGTATGATTTCTCAAATGCGGTCTTGTGTTTTGACATACGTACCAAATCACCTACATTAAATTTCTGTGTGCGTGGATCCAGCATTTTAATGCGATAGTACACCGTATCCATGAGTCCATTATCACGAACGTCGATTGGTCTTATTGTTATTGTGGTATGTTTGGCTCGATTATGCTGAGCAATTATTTCTGGGAGGATCTCTGTCCATTTTTATGAGCCGCAATGTTAAAACGCATCCAAAAAGAATTATACGAACACACAGACAAAATAAACAGACCAAATCAGGAAACGAAGACTACAGTTTTACGGACACCTCAGCAGAATGGCACCACATAGGATAACGAGGCAGATCTTGGACGGGGTTAGTACAAGGAAAAACAACAAATGGATGAATGAAGTAAGAAATGACATGGAACAACTCAACATCGCACAGGAAACAATACAAAACCAAACACTCCTTAGGAACCTGATCAGAAGAAACAAATACAAGAGACACCACACAACAAACGAAGACAGTGGACTGAACAGAGACGACAAGAACAAAACCAAAGGATGAAGGAACACTGGACGAACAAGAAAAAAGAGCAGCCAAAGAGAACACAGGCCCTAAACGAAGCAGAAACACAGCAAAGGCATGAGGGAAGCTTGGGCAGAACGTAAACAGAAAACAGCAGGGAAATGGACATAAAGTTTAGTGTAAATGTGCTCTTCAAAGGCATAACATAAATATTTTTGACAGGAACAGTTACACATCTGACTTGGAAATATCGATACCGGTAACAAACAAAAATCGTCGATAATCTCGATTACCGGGTTGGATGAACTGTCTACATACACAAACAAGTTTTTAACGAAACGCTCGGTGCGTGAGTCCTTTTCGGATTTTTTGTGCATTACATTTGCCTCGGCTTGCCATCAAGTATTAAATGAACGACATAGTTGTTGGTTTTATGCAAAAGGAAAAGCATCTCAGACGAGAAACGTAGTAAGAAAATAGTTAATTCTGTTGTATATTACCAGACTCTAACATAAGTCACGACATACCGCCTCCTTGTCTTTGTTACTCAATGCGACCGCAGAGCCACAGGCGGCCAGCAAGCGACGCTTGGGAAGAAGATACCGGATGAATGTGAATAGTATGGTTTATATTGATTTGTTACATAGTTTCAGTAATAGGGAGCTTCTGCAACAAAAATCGACTATAACTAAAAGATGATACAACATTCGTCATTTTATAGCTTCCTAAGACCCCTGGGATGTATGAAACGGTACATTAAAAGGCAGGTTATTTATGATTTTCTTGTAATGTATAGATATTTACTGTTGTTTTTCTTTCATAGCAAATAATTGCTAGTAATCACCAGAAAACCTGACATTTTGCAGAAAGACGTTGTACATCCATGCAACAACGAGAAGTATTGTTTGCTTTACTTTCAGGCAAATTAGTGAATTTGGAACGTAGAACACATGTATGGAACTAATACCCACATTATTTAGAGTTTCCAAATAAGCCACCATACCTGTAGCTGGATGGAAATTCTCACAGACATGGTAATAACGCATCAAAAGTAAGAAAACTGTTTTCTAATACAGAAAACAATTCCACAGTTGGTACATCTGACCCACAAGTGCAAAGAATCTTCAACACTCGCACTTACTAAAATATTCATTTATGAGGAGATCGATTGAAATGTAAGAATGGACGAATCATTAGATCTCATAATTTTTACATCTCAAGGAAAGTCCCTATAATGATAAAAACAGACAACAACTAAAATATATGTTTCTCATGCATGAAATGTCTTTATATTCTCTTTCTTTCAGCGGAACAGGCAGCAGTTATACACTTACACATGTGTTTCTTCGTGGGTCAGTTGTAGCTTATGTCACTCAATCAATAAGATTCGGCTGTTTTTACAATTATTAGGCAATCATTCACGTTTCCTAATATTTCACCAACTTTTAGAGGCAAAAAACATAAAATCTATCTTTCAGAAATCACGTAGAAAAGGAATGAAATCAAACATCGTCCTTGTCGCGCACGTGACTGTGCTTCCTCGCCGCTTGGAGCGCTAGAATCACTCCAGCTCTGAAACGGTAACAAATTTTGTAGAAGAGAGCGTCGTGGGTATGCATATTAGATTGTCTTATTACCCTCATTTGGCCATTCAATGGGTTGTCTTCCGTGTCCGTGAAAAAGTTCCACGTTCAGACGTACACTTCAAATCATATAGCTTGTTTATCACTGTACTGGAGACTGTGGCACTTGGAGGATAATATACCTAGGAACACAAGACGTTTCTTTTGCTTGGTAATACAGTTTAGTGATTGCTTTTAGACTCACACGAACAAATAAGCACTAGAGACCACCGCAGTAAATAATTCGCGTTCAACACACTAACGTGATGCATAATATATTAAAGTAATTAGGAATTTACTGTTAATTCTTCAGGTTTAAGGTATTATAGAAAGTAAAATACCGTATGATTGTAAGACGCGGTTACATAACGACTGGACAGTTAACTCTTATTTCGTTAGTGGTGCACAGTCTTGAACCCGCAAACAGAAGAAGGTCACCCACCATAGAATGTGAGCTAATCATAAAGAAATTGAAGAAATTGAGTTTCTTTAACGTCAACTACTTTTCCCGTCTGAAAAATAGAAATTTAGGTCAGTTGCCAATAGCTGCTATTTCAAAATATTTTAAAATTTTATTTCTGGTAATATTTCTTAATTTGATTTCACTTATTGATTCCTGCTTATGCAGTAGAGTAATAATGTTACACATTGTCTGTTAAAATACAGTATTCTCAATATTTTCTCGATTACAACATATTTAAATTTGAATACAATATTAGTTCTTAGGTAGATGAGAATGTAATTTTGTCACATTTGGAACAACATTGCTTTTCCAAAGTAAGTTTCTTGATTTCAGTAAAAGACTGCAGAGCACGCAATGTCAGTGCTGTCTTCTCAAAATGAAATAAGAAACTATAGTGAAGTTCTGTTACAGGATCCCCAGAGGCGCTAAAGTCTGTAAAGCTTAAGAGGTAGAACAATCTCCCACCAACCCCCACTCAAGTGAAACTGTCTGATTTTGGAAAAAACGACATTTTGTCAATGGAGTGAGTGATTGATTATTTTGTAAAAGTTTTTTGTTTATTTATAGATGAAATCACATTCTTATGACACAGTCATAACCTGTTTCGGCCGTACAGTGACCATCTTCAAATTCTATAACAATACAAAAGAAAATTTATATTAAACCTAAAAATAAGTACAATATTTAACCAGCCTTATCAGTAATCTAACTGACTTTATGCGAAATACATATAGTTCATACCTAAAGCCGGCATACACTGGACACAGGTTCATGCGTTGTCAAAGTAGCTATAAAATGTAAAACACCGGTCTTATATAGATATAAAAATTTGTTATATTTTTTGCCCCCTCTTTGCGCAAGATTCGCGCGTACTCTAGAAGATAGTCTTTATTTTTAAAAAGCTTTTAGGTATGAACTATATGTATTTCGCACAAATTCAGTTAGATTACTAACAAGCCTGGTTATTTATTGCACTTCTTGTTAGGTTTTAATATAAATTTTCTTTTTTATTGTTATAGAATCTGAAGATGGTCGTTGTATGGCAGAAATCGGTTATGACTGTGTCATAAGAATGTGATTGTGTGTATAAATAAACAATTAAATTTTTACCATTTGATTTGTGATTATGTTATCGTCACGGATTAAATAAAATAAAGCAATTCAAAACAATAAAAGTCAAATATTGAAAGGGTGAGTCAATAAATAAGCCACAAACTGCAGAATGCCGCATACCGTCTTAAATTTCGCGCCTGTACGTAACTAGAAGGTGGCAGCACATGTCGCGTGGAAGCTAGCAGTACACAGTATTCCGTGGTCAATGGTTAATAGTCTGAAGTCAGACCAAGATGGCAGGTGTACTAGGAGTGTGTGCCCAAAATAGGACAGCGTGATTTTTGTGAGCTGATAGACTACCCGCAGAGCACGTCCATAGTGAAATTCGTCTGATATATGGTCAGAACGGCATTTCATAGAAATGTGTGTTTAGATGGAACAGGAATTCGTCAAAGGACAAGGAAAAAATCACAAACAGGGAGCGTCCTCGCCGCCCTGGTTATTCAGTGATGGCACTTCGTTTTCACGTCGAGGGATGTTTCGTTGCCCCCAGGACCCACCGGTCATGTGGGCTGCAACAGTTTAAGGAACCAAATAAACTTGTTATACGCTGAGAGGTCACTCGTCAGATGCAAACACTGCCACAAGACTTCTACTCTGCAGTCTTTTGACACCTTGTCGAACGTTGTTTACAAAAACAGTATGTTGAAAAGGAAAACAATTTTCAGGCGCATACACACTGCTCTAATGTCACTACCCAGGTTTGTGACTAGTTTAATGACTCACTCTGGTACTTTTGCATTTTTATATGTAGTACAGTGCAGTTAATAGTCACTTTACATCTTCCTTAAATAATTCTCTTTGAGTTATTTCATGTTATTTAACTTCATAAGATACATAACGATAATAATGTAGTATAGTGGCACTACCGTTTGGGATAGGAAAAGTCAGTTTTGGTGCAATATTTCTGAGCACGTAAGTTACAGCCAAGAGCAGGTCTGTTTACAGGGAGTTTCACTCACCAGCAGTTGCGAAGTAAAATAGAGGCCACAGAGGCGTAGAACAGCCAGAAAAAGTACATGCAGCGGTTTGCATGGCACAAGTCACAAGCAGAAGGGGCCCACTGGCCACCCTGTACTTATCGGTATCACTTCTTCGGGAAAGATAGCCTTATCCAATTATAAACAATCCATTAGGCATACCTGAGATCCATGGCCATATTTTATATCGCAAGCAGGATAGGCCGATTAGTAAGAGGGAAGTTACAAAGTGTGTCATGGAACATGCAAACGTTACCATATAGAACACTGCATCAAAAGGACGCAGTCAGTAAGTAACTATGCAAGCGACAGTAAGTAAAATATCTAATTCCGTGTGTTATAATAATTGTACTTTGACCTTGTATGGCCATTTGACTTCAATAAACGTATTATTAGGATCTCAGACTATGACGACTTTCTTCTTTAGTTTGTCAAATCATGTTAACAAAAATTAATTCCAGAAGTTGTAACAATAATTTCGAATTACACGGCAGACGTAGAATTTCCTTTCTCGATTGGTTTTGTATCTTGTGCATCCTTTTCGAATGCGAGCAGGAAAGCGAAGTACTGTATGCATATATAGCGAGTGGGCTCCACGGCGTCTGCTCGTGGACGGACGCAACATTTAACGAACGTGTCTCCGCCGATACCTGCCGCTGGGGTGGGTATAACGGCGAAACGGAAGTGTTCCCGCAAGTGGTTAGCCGGGTTGAGCCTCTTCGGCACTTTTTATTCGCCCCCGCAGCCGCCGCCGCCCATTTAAAACCGCTACCGTCCTTCGGCTCCTTTCTCTCTTTTTCCAGCCCTGCCACAGCGCTCATTTCGCCTCTAGCGGCGCGGGCAATTTACTCGACCAGAGGATAATGGCTTTCTAGCGGGTGCGCTCCCCTGGGATTTATGCCGTCCCTCTATCCTTCCCCGCCCCCCTCCTCCGCCACCCTAACAGGCCGATCACAAAAGCCGGGCTGTGTTCCTCCCCTTGCCTCCCCGCGCCAATGCTTGTTATGGAGCCCCGTCCGCCTGTCCACAGTTTGGCGGGTTGCCTGCTCGCCAGCGTTAATGGATCCAACTGCCCGCACAGTAGCTAGCAGCTGCCTGCGCCAGCCGCGGGAGGGCCGCGCAGTTGCGTTGCTGACAGCAGACGGGGGAGGAGGTTGACAGCGCCGCGCCGACATCCACTGATCTGCAAATTACTGCGCTGTGCAGCAGTACTGGCACTGTTCCGGTCCTAAGGGCGCTAGCGGCCGACCGTACCGCAGCCTCACCAAACGAGTGAAGTGATCCGGTTGATTATTCATTGAAAGCGATATTTCTAATAATAATCAAAAAACTGACAAGATGATTCTAACCACTTAGCCTTTGGATGCATAACAGGGGTGTTTTATACCCGTCAATTATTCATTTTCTCAATAAATAACCTTAAAATTAGTTTACTTTTGCTGAGGTACAGTTGTTATTGAGGTCTTCAGTCCTGAGACTGGTTTGATACAGCTCTCCATGCTACTCTATCCTGTGCGAGCTTCTTCAACTCCCGGTACCTACTGCAGCCTAAATCCTTCTGAATGTGCTTAGTGTATTCATCTCTTGGTCTCCCTCTACAATTTTTACCCTCCACGCTGCCCTCCAGTACTAAATTGGTGCCGGCCGCGGTGGTCGTGCGGTTCTAGGCGCTGCAGTCCGGAACCGCGGAACTGCTACGGTCGCAGGTTCGAATCCTGCCTCGGGCATGGATGTGTGTGATGTCCTTAGGTTAATTAGGTTTAATTAGTTCTAAGTTCTAGGGGACTGATGACCTAAGATGTTAAGTCCCATAGTGCTCAGAACCATTTGAACCATTTTTGAACTAAATTGGTGATCCCTTGATGCCTCAGAACATGTCCTACCAAACGATCCCTTCTTCTAGTCAAGTTGTGCCCCAAACTCCTCTTCTCCCCAATTCTATTCAATACGTCCTCATTAGTTATGTGTTCTTCCCATCTAATCTTCAGCATTCTTCTGTAGCACCACATTTCGAAAGCTTCTGTTCTCTTCTTCTCTAAACTATTTATCGTCCATGTTTCACTTCCATACATGGCTACACTCCATACAAATACTTTCAGAAACGACTTCCTGTCACTTAAATCAATACTCGGGTGTTAACAACGCTTTCCTTGCCATTGTAAGTCTACATTTTATATCCTCTCTACTTCGACCATCATCAATAATTTTGCTCCCCAAATAGCAAATCTCCTTCACTACTTTAAGTGTCTCATTTCCTAAAGTCGCAAGTTAGGTTGAATATTTCAACCATTTCGTCCATAAGGGACGCCATTATGAGGGTGCGACTGTTGATGAAGACAACTAAAACAGTTTTTGTGTCAGTCAATTGTTTATTTTGCTAATACGCGCTTCTATGGTTCACACCATCATCTTCAGGTGGAGAACTGTTTATTTACACAGCTGGCGTTGGTGAAGAGTACATACGTCTTTCCACAGTTGCAGACCACGGGAATTGTAGGTTACTTTGCAACAGTGCGCAGACTTTGTAGAGGTATGTTTCGTCTATGCAACTAATTAAAGGCCTTCAGTTAGTTGCATAGACGGAACATACATTCACGAATTTTAAAGGAACTAGGAAAAGACGGAAAACAGAAAAAATGACGAGAGTGCAGACTTTTTAAAACTCTACCGTACCTCAAAAGACGCAAGTTAACGTACACTTCCCTTGTCTGCAACTGTGAAAAACGTCTGTATTCTTCACCAACACCAGCGTTCCAAATAAACAATTCTCCACTATAAGATGATGGTTTGAACCATCGAAATGCGTAGTGGCAAAATAAACGAGTGACTGACGCAGAAACTATTTTATTTGTAATAACTTATCGGTAATAGTTACCACTTCCACACAGTCATATTCTCTCTAGGGAGTTCAGAAGTACGGAAAAAGCTACGTCTGAGTGTTCTTTTGAAGCTACGTGCGTTGCTCAATGACAAAATACTTTCAGAAGAGCGTAAGTTTAGTTTCATAACCAGTGTAATTATATTTTTATTCTATACGTATAATAGGCAAACAATATTACCTGCGAGACACAAAAGAATAGCATCTAAATTCAGCATAAGTGATCAAAATTTTAAATCAATTATTACTGAAAGACTTGGAGATGGAACTCTCTCTGACCAGGGAGACAGCAGACATTTAGAAACCAACGACCCTCAGGATGATCAATTCGCGTCTTCTGATGTCTCAAGTAGAGTAAGCAGCGAAGAATTACATGATACAAATTACATTTTGGTGCTCTCCTTATCGGTCATGATGGACGATGGACGATGGACGATGGACATAGAGTAAATTAGTGCCATCAACTAGCAGAATACGCGTGCATAATATCATGAAAATTCCTCCTGCTGCATTAAATGGTAGTGCAACAATGCATAAAGTAAATGTAACCATAAATGATGGCGTCCAAGTCCACAGAAATTTCGTTTTCATCTTTTTGGTTTGAAAGACACTTTCACAAGTATACTTTACGTGGCCGTCAAAAACAAAAGTGTGATATTGCTATTTTTACTGCATCATGGCATCTCTGTAGACGAAGAAAATAAGGGAAATCTTTCTTTTAGTGTTCAACTCTGAGGTTGTTTTTCAGCAGAGCGCCATTCCTCTCTCCTGTCTGCCTTCCTCTTCATTTCCACGTATGTGTTACATCCAACGTCATTCATGATCTGTTGTATGTATGATATCCTTGGTCGCCCCCGCCGATTTCTTCCCTCAACAGCTACTTCTGCTATTGATCCAATGATGTTGTTGTGTCGTAGGATATGCCTTACAAGTTTGTCCCTTTTTGTTTGGATGTGCCTCCACAGAGATCTGGTTTCCTGTACTCCTCTAAGCACCTCTTCATTTGATACTTTGTCTCTCCAGCTGATCATCATCCTTCTTTAGCACCACATCTCCAGGGCGTCAAGCCGTCTTCTCTCTTCTCTTCCAGTTGTCCAAGTTTCACATCCGTAGAGGATCACACTCCAAACGAAACCTTTCATGATACCTTTCCTTATTTTCAGACTGATGTTGTTCCTCCTCCGATTAAATGCAATTTTGGCCTTTTGTATTCTGCTCTCAATTGCTTTCCGGCTTCTATCATCCCTTGTGATCTTGCTTCCCAAGTAAGTAAATTCCTCTATCACTTCCAGCTCCTCTCTTTCAATTCTCATTCTCAGAGGTTCATATTCTGCCCCTGTACTGCATACCATCACTTTAGTCTTTTTCTTGTTTATTCTCACTCCATACTGATTGCATAGATTTTTTCCATTATTCTGAGGACTTCGTCTAGATCTTCTTTTGTCTCCGTGACTACAGCAATATCATTTGCATAATGTAGCATGTATGTCTTTTGCCCATTAATTCTGATCCCTACCTCAGTAGTTTCTCGAACTTGGTCTATAGCTTCCTGGATGTAAGCATTGAATATAAGAGGAGAGAGAGCACATCCTTGTCTTACCCCTTTTCTAACGCATGCTCCTTGTTCCTGGTGACAGTTCCTAATCACTGCCTCCTCATTCTTGTAGAAACTGAGGATCACACGGATATCTCTGTACTTCATTCCACTTTTCCTCAGCACTCTCAACATCTTTTGCCAGATAACGTTATCAGATACCTTTTCTATGTCTACAAAGGCAATATAAGTTGGTTTATTTTTCTGTAACTCATTTTCGATAAGGAGGTCTCACAGCCAGAATTGCCTCTCTTGTTCCCAATCCCCTTCTGAAACCAAACTGATCTTCTCTCAGCATATCCTCCACCTTCTCCTCAATTCTTTTCAGAACTATTTTTATGAGAATTTTTAATGAATGTGACATTAGGCTTAGAGTTCCGTATTGTTCACATTTTGTAGCTGCTGTCTTCTTTGGTATAGGAACAATGATACATTTCTGGAAGTCTGTCAGTATCTCTCCTGTGTTACAGATGTACAAAATAAGTGTGCTACTGAGTAGGGATTTCATACCGATTCTGTATTTCTGGCTTTACGGAAGGCTTTTTACACTGTACCACACAAGCGACTTATAGTGAAATTGCGTCTTATGGAATATCGTCACAGTTATGTGACTGGATTTGTGATTTCATGTCAGAGATGTCACAGTTCGTAGTGATTGACGGAAAGTCGTCAAGTAAAACAGAAGTGATTTTTGGCGTTCCTCAAGGTAGTGTTGTAGGCCCTTTGCTGTTCCTTATCTACATAAAAGATTTGGGAGACAATCTGAGCAGCCGTCTTAGGTTGTTTGCAGATGACGCTGTCGATAACGACTAATAAAGTCATCAGAAGATCAAAACAAATTGCAAAACGATTTAGAAAAGATATCTGAATGGTGTGAAAATTGGCAATTGACCCTAAATAACGAAAAGTGTGAGGTCATCCACATGAGTGCTACAAGGAATTCGTTAAACACGATAAATCAGTCAAAACTAAAGGCCAAAAATTCAACTAAATACCTAGGTATTACAATTACGAACAACTTAAATTGGAAGGAACACACAGAAAATGTTATGGGGAATGCTAACAAAAACTGCGTTTTATTTTCAGGACACCTAGAAAATGTAACAGATCTACTAAGGAGACTGCATACTCTACGCTTTTCCGTCCTATTTTAGAATACTGCTGCACGGTGTGGGACTGACAGAGTACATCGAAAAGTTCAAAGAAGGCCAGCACGTTTTGTATTATCGTGAAATATGGGGGAGAGTGTCACTGAAATGATACAGAATTTGGGCTGGACATCGTTAAAAGGAAGGCGTTTCTTGTTACGAGGAAATCTTCTCACGAAATTCCAATCACCAACTTTCTCCTCCGCATGCGAAAATATTTTGTTGATACCAACCTACATAGGCAGAAACTATCACCACGATAAATTAAGAGATATCAGAGCTCGTACGGAAAGATATAGGTGTTCGTTCTTTCCACGTGCTATACGAGATTGGGATAATAGAGAATTGTGAAGGTGGTTTGATGAACCCTCTGCGAGGCACTTAATTGTGATTTGCAGAGTATCTATGTAGATTTTAGATAAATAAGTTTAAGCAGCATCGTTTTCACGCTGTCACCAGAATTCTGTATTAGTTCTGCAGGGACATCATCAATACCGGTTGCTTCGTTGCCCCGTAGTTCTTTTAGAGCTCTGTTAAATTCTTCTTGCAGAATGTCATTTCCCTTGTCATCTTCGTCTACTTGTTCTTCCCCTCCTATTACTTCATCCGAAAGAGGTGTTCCGGCATACAACTCCTCTATGTATTCTTTCCATCTCTTCACCATGTCTTAAACAAACATTTTCCCTTCTTTATTTTCTATTGGTTGTGTTACGTTTGTTAAAAAAGTTGATTTGCTGTTCTGTAGGCTAAATCAGTTCTTCCATTTTGCATATTTTCTTCCACTTCCTTGCACATTTCTTCAAGAAAATTTTCTTTTGATTTCCTAACTTCTCTATTAACTAAGTTTCTTTGTCTTCTGTATTCAGCTTCTCCTTGTTCATCAGTTGCATTTTTGTATAATCTCCTGTTTTCTATAAGCTCAATAACATCTACTGTAATCCATTTCCTCTTGTTTTTGGGTTCAGTTTTTCCAACTATCTTTTCTGCTGCTTTGTATATACCATATTTAATTTGATCCCAGTCTTTATTTACTCCACCATGTTGAAAAATTTTAGCTACGTTGTCTGTTTCGTGAGCATAGCGCTTTGCCAGTCTCTCATTTTTCGGTTTTTCTACAGGGTGTTTCAAAAATGACCGGTATATTTGAAACGGCAATAAAAACTAAACGAGCAGCGATAGAAATACAACGTTTGTTGCAATATGCTTGGGACAACAGTACATTTTCAGGCAGACAAACTTTCGAAATTACAGTAGTTACAATTTTCAACAATAGATGGCGATGCCGTCTCGGAAACTCTATGGTACGATATTTTCCACATATCCACCATGCGTAGCAATAATATGGCGTAGTCTCTGAATGAAATTACCCGAAACCTTTGCCAACGTGTCTGGCGGAATGGCTTCACATGCAGATGAGATGTACTGCTTCAGCTGTTCAATTGTTTCTGGATTCTGGCGGTACAGCTGGTCTTTCAAGTGTCCCCACAGAAAGAAGTCACAGGGGTTCATGTCTGGCGAATAGGGAGGCCAATCCACGCCGCCTCCTGTATGTTTCGGATAGCCCAAAGCAATCACACGATCATCGAAATATTCATTCAGGAAATTAAAGACGTCGGCCGTGCGATGTGGCCGGGCACCATCTTGCATAAACCACGAGGTGTTCGCAGTGTCGTCTAAGGCAGTTTGTACCGCCACAAATTCACGAAGAATGTCCAGATAGCGTGATGCAGTAATCGTTTCGGATCTGAAAAATGGGCCAATGATTCCTTTGGAAGAAATGGCGGCCCAGACCAGTACTTTTTGAGGATGCAGGGACGATGGGACTGCAACATGGGGCTTTTCGGTTCCCCATATGCGCCAGTTCTGTTTATTGACGAAGCCGTCCAGGTAAAAATAAGCTTCGTCAGTAAACCAAATGCTGCCCACATGCATATCGCCGTCATCAATCCTGTGCACTATATCGTTAGCGAATGTCTCTCGTACAGCAATGGTAGCGGCGCTGAGGGGTTGCCGCGTTTGAATTTTGTATGGATAGAGGTGTAAACTCTGGCGCATGAGACGATACGTGGACGTTGGCGTCATTTGGACCGCAGCTGCAACACGGCGAACGGAAACCCGAGGCCGCTTTTGGATCACCTGCTGCACTAGCTGCGCGTTGCCCTCTGTGGTTGCTGTACGCGGTCGCCCTACCTTTCCAGCACTTTCATCCGTCACGTTCCCAGTCCGTTGAAATTTTTCAAACAGATCCTTTATTGTATCGCTTTTCGGTCCTTTGGTTACATTAAACCTCCGTTGAAAACTTCGTCTTTTTGCAACAACACTGTGTTCTAGGCGGTGGAATTCCAACACCAGAAAAATCCTCTGTTCTAAGGAATAAACCATGTTGTCTACATCACACTTGCACGTTGTGAACAGCACACGCTTACAGCAGAAAGACGATGTACAGAATGGCGCACCCACAGACTGCGTTGTCTTCTATATCTTTCACATCACTTGCAGCGCCATCTGTTGTTGAAAATTGTAACTACTGTAATTTCGAAAGTTTGTCCGCCTGAAAATGTACTGTTGTCCCAAGCATATTGCAACAAACGGTGTATTTCTATCGCTACTCGTTTAGTTTTTATTGCCGTTTCAAATATACCGGTCATTTTTGAAACACCCTGTAGTTCCCATTCAAGTTTTACTGGCTTTTTCTTCAAACGTCTGAATCTGAGTGAACTTTCATCAGCACCAGGTTATGGTCACTGCCTATTTCTGCATATGGATAGCTCCTGCAATCTTTTACCTGGTTCCTAAAAGTGCTTTCACTAGAATGTGATCAATCTGTTGTCTCCTCAAGTCTCCAGGGGCCTTCCATGTGTGTCTTCTTCGTTTGTGATGTTGGAAAAGTGTGTTTGCAACAACTAATTTGTGCCTTGAGTGGAACTCGATTAGTCGATCTCTTCTTTCATTTCTTCTTCCAAGTCCATATTTTCCAACAATTCCTTCCTCCGGTTCTTCACCCACAATCGCGTTCCAGTCGCCCATGACAATATGGTTTTCATCTCCTTTAACATGTCTCATAGTATTACTTATTTCGTATATTTTGTCAATGACTGCATCTTCTTCTTTGGATATTGGCATATAAATTTGTATTATTACAGTGTCCTTTGGTTTAGTTTCAAGTTTGACTAGTATTATTCGAGAGCTATATTGCGCATATCCCTTGACACGTGAGCCATAGTTTTTGCTCCAAATTATTCCAACTCCTCCCGTTCCTGGTCTATCTTGGTCAGTTCCGGTGTGAATGACTGTATTCTTCAGACCATAAATCACCTGGTTGGGGGCCATCTCATCTCTGATATCCCTAGGATATCGATTTCCAGTCGTTCCATTTCAATTTTTAGATTTTCTAGCTTGCTAGCCTGAAGGAGTGTTCTCACATCCCAAGTGGCTGTGTTAAAATTGAGATTCTTTTCCTTTGTGTTGTCTGTATCTTTTGCAGTCCCCACCCAGAGATCCGATTGGGGGACTATTTTATCTCCGGAAAATTTTAGAGAACATGCTGATATGGTTTACTGCTGATAAAGACAATAATGAATGTAAATTGGAAGTTGTTTTTCTTGACCAAATGGCACATATATGTAATTGGACAAACAAGAAGATGATATTTTGTCTCATTTACAAACCTATTAGGTGTGGGCATTTTCACAGGAACTTCCCGCCTATGTAGAAGGCTGATCTCGTAAAAGGAGAATCTTTATCATATGGTGAACACAGTTCTGCAAGCAATGACACGGCTCGCCAGTGTACAAAGATTGTAGAGACTGGAAGACCAGCAGAAACATGATGCTTCATGTATCCACGGTGATTAGACAGAAAAAGTGGTAAAACATTCTACAAACGAACAAAAAATATGTGTAAAGAACGGAGATAAGCTGTCTATAACTCTTTTCAAACTCAGTAAGCTTATGACATAATTTGTGATACTGTATTTCATATTACACTAAAATAAAGGTCACAGCGGTAATAAATGCCTTCTTATTCGTTCTGTCTCAATAGTTCCTTTAAAATTTGATAACATTTCCGTCAATACCAACATTTTGTATTGGTTTGAGGACAGGGATCTGATAGACTCCGCAAATGCATTTCTGCGTGTACACACACTCACGCATCCAAGGGTTAAGATAAGCTAGCTTGATGATCAGGACGATGGTGTTCCACAAATCGGTGCAAATATTACTTTTCACCATCATCATCATCATCATTATGGTCAACATTCGCGGATTAAGTTCGAGGAGCCTGTTCCGGGTTCAGCGTCCTATCTCCATCGCTTCCTGGTCCAATCTACTTCCCTCATTACTTTGGATATATGTTGTAAAACTTTCTTAGGAGATATCCATTGTTGCTTCCATTTATGCTTACGTTTGTCGATTTTTTCCCTGTTATTGCAAGTATTTTAATCTCATTTCTAATATCGTCTAACTTGCATCCATTAACTGATCTGAGAACGTCTTATAAAGCGCCAGTAATTTTAAGTTACTAAACTGTTTCTTGTTTTTGTGATTTATATTTTTATTCTTTATTCCAATTTTTGTGCTTGAAAATGGCCTAAGGCCGAAATCTGAATCATGTAACGATAGAATAAAAATTATTACATTCAAATGGCAGCAGCATCATTGAAAAATATACTTTAAAGTCTGAAGCCTGACTGTTCAGGTGTTACCCGACAACCACATGGGCCAAAAGGTTCAAAAGAAGCCGCTGAAATATTTTATAAACATGTCACAGAAGTGAAATGGGTCGCTAACTTGATGGATGGGTTTTTCCCACCTTTCAAGGTTGTAATTACTTTGGTTTCTCTCCACACTTTAGGGAAACATCAAATGAATATCTTTGTTATACTCAAATACTAGTTTTCTCTTGTCAGGCATTATATTTTAATAATTGTGAATCATATCAGTTAACGGCTCACTCCGCGCACCTGTAATTTGCCACACCGGCAGGGAACTTCAACAATCTGCTCCACTAAAGCTAACTGCTACACGAAACACTGTCAACATATTTCTTTTGAGTTATGGATGTTTGACATACCGACAGAATCAATACGAAAGGCAATAAGTGTACACCCGGCACTGTTTAAGGACCGAGGTTGGGCGGTACGTAAGGTAGAGAACTTCCATTCAGGAGTCAAGTGATTCACGTTACCCTTCGAAAAGCCACATTCAGGTTTCCCGTGGTTTCCTTTATACAGACCAATGTGAATGCCGGAATAATTCTTTGAATAGCAAACGACAGACTTCATTTCCTATCCTTGTTATGCTTCGACTGGACGTTAATGCTAAACATCCATCCCTTCCGGAGTACTTTCAAGAGCTGAAAATATACCAATATGAGAGTCGTTCAGTCATAGTATATGGGAAACATATTTTGTATGAACAGCCGTGTTTTCGCCAAGGAACCACCCTATCTTTCATCACATGTGTTCTGTTACTAGGAAGGAGAAAATTAACAGTTGTCTGATAATACATTTGGAACCCGTTCCTGCCTAATAGGAAACAGAATAGTTACCCATGTTACAACATTCTTCAGTCTAATGAACATAGCGTCCCATTTATCTCGACCATCCCAAATTGCTTTTTCTCGTTATCATCCTCACTAACAATTATGGATTAAGCATCATTGCCGGTTCCGAAAGCGAAGAAATTTGAAGTTGATCGCATTATCTCCTTGATCCTCCTATCCTTCTTCTACCATTGGGTCTGTAGTCATTGATTTTTCTTGGTATCTGGCTTTGGACTGTACATAGTAGATGGTCGTGTAATTCCATTCTATAATATTGGATGTTTTCTGCTATTCCTAGCACGTGGAACTCCTGTCTTGCCTCGCTGTTCGTCTTATGACCTTTTAAGGTGGGTCCTGTCAAAGGTCTTACAAGTCTAGATTCTTCCTCTTCCATTCTATAGAATTCTTTTGTCCTTAATTCCATACTTCGGAACCACAGAGTAGTAAAGGTACAGAAACATATAAATGTGCCTCACAGATGTTGTTCAGCTGCCAGGGTGACAACTGTCTTTCATGTACATCTACATCTACATGGCTACTCTGCCTGGTACCGGTTTCATCGAACCACCACCACAATAAGTCTGTGTTATTTCACTCTCGAACAGCGCTCGGAGAAACGAACATCTATATCATTCCGTGTGAGCCCTTATTTCCCTTATTTTATTATGATGATCGTTTCTCCCTACGTAGGTCGGAATCAACAAATTATTGTCGCATTCCGAGGAGGAAGTGGGTGACTGATATTTCATGAGAAGATACCACGCCAACGAGAAACGCCTTTTCTTAGTGACGTCCACCCCAAACACGTATCATGTCCGTGACGCTCTCTCCCCTACTTTTGGATAATACAAAACATTCTGCTCTTCTTCGACGTTTCTCGATGTACACCGATAATCTTATCTTGTAAAGATGCCACATCGCGCAGCAGTACTCCAAAAGAGGACACACAAGCTTAGTGTAGGCAGTCTCTTTAGTATATCTGTTACATTTTATAAGTGTTCTGCCAATAAAACTCTGTCTCTCGTTCGCCTTTCCAAACCACATTTTCCATGTTTTCGTTCCAATTTAAGTTCTTTGTAACTTCTAGGTATATAGTTGAATTCACTCCCTTTAGATCTGGTTGATTTATCGTGAAACTGAAGTTTAACGAGTTCCCTTTAGCTCTCATGTGAAAGAGTTCACAGTTTCAATTATTTAGGGTTAATAACCAATTTTCGCACCACACAGATATTTTATCTACATCGTTTTGCAATAGGTTTAGATCTTCTGATGACTTTACTAGACGATAAACGACAGCATGATCTGCAACGTAAGACAGCTGCTCATAAATCTTTCATGTAGATAAGAAACAACAGAGGGGCTACAACATTACCCTGGGGAAAGCCAGAAATCACTTCTGTTTTACTCGATGACTTTCCGTCAGTTACTACGAACTGTGACCTCACTGACAGGAAATCTCGAATCCACTCACACAATTGAGGCGACATTCCATATACACGTAATTTGATTACAAGCCGCTTGTGAGGTACAGTGTCAAAAGCCTTTTGGAAATATAGAAATACGGAATCAATTTGAAACACTTTGTGGATAGCACTCAACACTGTGTGTGAAGAAAGAACTAGTTGCATTTGACAAGAATGATGCTTTCTAAATCCGTGGTGGCCACCCGTCAATGGACCGTTCTCTTCGAACGTAATTCATAATGAAACTTCCTGGTAGATTAAAACTGTGTGCCCGACCGAGACTCGAAATCGGGACCTTTCCTTTCGCGGGCAAGTGCTCTACCAACTGAGCTACCGAAGCACGACTCACGCCCGGTACTCACAGCTTTACTTCTGCCAGTATCCGTCTCCTACCTTCCAAACTTTACAGAAGCTCTCCTGCGAACCTTGCAGAACTAGCACTCCTGAAAGTTTGGAAGGTAGGAGACGGATACTGGCAGAAGTAAAGCTGTGAGTACCGGGCCTGATTCGTGCTCCGGTAGCTCAGTTGGTAGAGCACTTGCCCGCGAAAGCCAAAGGTTCCGAGTTCGAGTCTCGGTCGGGCACACAGTTTTAATCTGCCAGGAAGTTTCATATCAGCGCACACTCCGCTGCAGAGTGAAAATCTCATTCTGTAATTCATAATGATCTAACACAATTTATGTTCCAAAATCCTACTGTATATCGATGTTAGTGGAATGGGCTGGTAATTTAGGAGATTACTCCTATTGTCTTTCTTGGCGTGACCTGTGCCACTTTGCACTTTTTGGGTACAGACCCTTCATCGAGCAAGTGGTTGTATGTGACTGTTAAGAATGGAGATATTCCATCAGTATCCTCTGGAAGGATCCTAATTGCTGTACAATCTGAACTGGAAGTCTTGCTTTTATTAAGTGATTTAAGTTGCTTCACTGCTCTGAGGATATGTACTTCTAAGTTACTCGTGCTGGCAACTATTCTTGTAAATTTCTTCCTTACGAAGATATTGTGCGGTAACAGGCGGGTTGTGGCGCCCTGAAAATATTCAAAGTTGGGAGTTGGCGTGGCCTCTCGGCGGTCTGCGGCTCGTCGGCGGCCACGTGGTACCGAGCGTTCGCCGGGGCAAAGGGTGAGCACATGGCTGGGAATTCCTTGGTGACGCTGTGTCGATGAAGGAGACATCTCAGGAGTGCCAAAGATGGCGGACTTTGTGAAACCTTAATGGCAGACACTTCACTGTTCGTATAGAAATTAATAGCAGCTCGATGAATCATAACACCTCAAAAAGAAACATGTACATTACCATTATTTACATGATGCTTCTGATGGTGTAATCAGAATTTCAGTATCTTCATTAGTTTAAAATTTAGTATCTGACAAATTATACAAGTAACATCCAGCACGTCTTTCCAACATCTAAATGGTTCATCCGATTTTGTTGGTCGACATGTCTTCAGAAAGCTATTAGTGTAAACCTAAACTGCTATGAATTACAGGCATGTAACTTGAATAGGGCATGAGTTATTCGAGGTCAAATTGGCCGGTTACTATCGATCGCGTCGGGCCATAAGTACTCCACAATTACGCGAAAACATAGTAGCAGCAAGCTTATAAATATATTTCTTCATCTATGTATTTGTTCATATCCAATATACACAATTCATGAAGAAATTGACTAAATATTTACTGCGTTTTAGAAAGTACAGAGACAACAGGCTACTGGCCTACCTTTTGTTTCTATTCCTTTGATATATGTTTATATGATTTATTTATGTATTTAATAATATGTGTTAGAGCGTGTTTATGGTCCAGCCGTAGGAATATTTGTTTAATTTCAAGTTATTTACGTGTAAATCCAGTATTTCGAATGTGTTTCATTATGTTTGTGAGCGTGTGTTGGATTGGAGATAGGGCGGGAGCGCTCTAGTCAGTCATAGAAATCGTTCCAAAAGGGACAAATGGAGAGAATATATGGAAGTGGGGGAGGAGGATCGTTTCCGGAGAGGACACGAGGCAGTTCTGGAGAGTGCGGCGTGAGGGTCAGTATGGGACAGGACAGGAGAGAGTCCTGGACAGTACGGTGCGACGGACGCACAGTCGCGGGAAAGACTTGGAGAGTGGAGCAGTTTGTGTGTGGTCACGAGACATAGAAATATTTCGTAGTGCCGACTTGTGCACTTATGAGATTTCTGTGGCTTCTGCAGTGAAGACGTAGTATGCGTTTAGAAGTGAACATCTCGCAAGCTATGTTCTTGCTCATAACTAATTACGTGAAGTAGGAATCTATTGTTTCCCTGTTATTCAACTTATATTTTATTTAATTGCTGGACCATCGACACCAATAAATGTTTTTACAGTTTCAAAGGTCATTTTAAAAGGTGCTTCTGCTATCGTACTCATCGTTTAAAGTCGTTAAAATAGTATCTGCAGAATTTATTTAATTGCAATTTTTCATGTATAAATGTTTATGTTATGTTCAAAATTCGGAACTTTCGACCATTACATTCTTGTGTATCTTCATATTGTATACTGTAGACTCAGCAGTGTTTGGCTTGTAATGGGGCAACTACGTATCCCAGACCCTAGACAACGAAACCAGCCAAAACTTTCAATATTTCATCTCTGAGTCTGAGGGTACGTAGCTGAGGGCCATCACCACACCTCACTTCATCATTTTAATTTTTAAAGACCGCAATATGAACAGCAGTACGTCGTTTTTAAATAGTAGCATATATCTTTTATTCGGTAACCCATTTCCTCTTCTTAAGACCTGGTCGAAAACGTATCACATTATACTATTCACATTATTGAAAGCGTACCCAAAAATTGACTCCACTGTATTAGCGTAGCGTAATTCTTCCATAAGCTGCAGGTAAGAGTAAACTGGTGGAAACATAAGGAAAACGCAAATACACATTCTTCATGGGTGAGTAGCATTCCTGCCTTCTCTTCGTTGGTAAATATTGTATCCACACAAACCTTCATCTTAAGATGGTTGACTGAAGGACCGACGTATGTTCCTTGTGTTCCTATTTGTTTGACGTGAGCTCCACCATACGAACGTGCATTGTATGGTAATATAAGAGAATCAAAGTCAGTCTTGTGGCATGTTTTTAATAAAACCATAACATCACGTTTACGTGAGTGTTGCGCTGTGATAGGTCTTACAACAGGTCTTAAGTGGCTCCAGAAAGGTTCAAAATCATAAAATGTTCAGTTTTTAGTTTTTTTGCATTTTAAAAACTACAGACGTTCCCCTTTAAATTGATATATAATTTACTCACTTCAGAAGACTACCTATTTTCTAAATATTTTTGAAATATGTTCTGCATGGGCGTGACCCGTTGTGGCGGTGTTAAACTGTTGTCAAATGTTCTACTCATGAATCTAAATGCTCATCATGTACATTTTAGTGATGCGAGGAAAAAATAAATGTTACAAAATAAGTGTTGTGGCTAACTTGTGATGTTTCGACATATATCGCTTGCTCGATTGTTGTGTGTTTCATGTTTGTTTAATCTTTTGTAATCCTGAAATTTTTTCTAATGTATTCTGTTTATTGAAGTCTCTGTTTTACTGAAGGATAGTCATCGGTAAACGTAAAGTGGCTAGAAATCCTCTGAAGGCTTTTAAGAAATGGAGAAATATTGGAAAGCCAAAGGTAGATGTTATTATCGCAAACAATAAAGATCATAACCGGGTGTGTGAATCTAACAGTCATAGTACACCTCCACACTGCAATAAAAATGAGAAACAAAGTACTTCGCAGAAGAAGGTTGGTTCAGTTAGTGAAAAGTATGAATGCTTCATGGGCGAATCGAATGTGAATGAAACATTTGATACGTCAGTTTTCAACGGAATTTTTGCAAACTTTATGAGATGCATTCAATGTAGTGAAGTCGATCTGGAACACTCTACAAAAAATCATGTAGGACTTGCCAGTGAAATAGAACTGAAATGTGGCAAGTGTTCATACAGGACCACCTTCTGGAACAGTGTTGCAGTAACTCTAAATGAAGAAAATGGTAGCAAAATCTATGAACACAGCATTAGATTTGTTTATGTTTTACAATTGGTAACGGTACTACTGCAGGTGCAGTTACCTGTGGCATGACGAATCTTCCAAATCCCCAACGTAGTCTACGAACTTTAACAGATTTATAGGGGCTAAAGTAAAAGATGTCTCTATACAATCAATGAAGAAATCTGTGGAAGAGACAGTAATAGAAAACAGTGGTAATAGAGACTTGACTTTACCATTCGATGGTACCCGGCATAAACGGGGACACACATCTCTTCATAGTGTAGTGTCTGCCACCAGTATGTATACAGGCAAAGTTTTAGATGTAGCCGTAATATTCAAATATTGTAGGCGTCCACAAAAAATATAGGTAACAAGAAAATAATTGCACAGCTACCTATAGTGGCAAGAGTGGAGGAATGGAAGTGCCTGGTGTTCCTAGCATATTTCAACGTTCTGCTCCGTTTGATAAAGTGCGATATATGAATTACTTTGGTGATGGTGATTCTAAAAGTTTCAAACATATTCAAGAACTATGGTGACGATGTTGCAGTGCCAGAAATTTGCGTGTATTGGACACGTACAGAAACGAATGGGGTCAAGACTTCAGCGACTGAAAGCTTCGAAAAAAAATAAACCTTCAGTGATGGTAAAGGGCTGAATGGGGAGGGAAGATTAACTAATAGTGTAATTGACAAAATACAGAACTATTAAGGATGCCTATTAGGCAAAACACACACAGTGTCGATGAAATGAAGAAGGCTGTTTGGGGTTCTTTTTTTTATACTTTTTCTACCGAAGAAAGTCCCCTTCACTAAGTGTGCCAAATCACAAAACAGTTGGTGTAAGTACAACAAGGGATTGTTAACTGTTGAAGCAAAGAAAGGTTTCAACATGGTACGAACTATGCTTGCTTTAGACAAGGAACATCTTCAGACTGCTGACAGGGCTGTAAATAGCCTAGAAATACAAGCAAGAGTAAACAGGAGGAGGACAAACAGGTAACTTGAGGAGGAGTTGGCAAAATATTAAGATAATCGATCCTATGGACCTTCAATACACTAAAATGTAATCCAAAATATATCGCTCGATCCCCAAAAGTTTTATTTTTTCATACAAATTACAGTTTCCTACCAAACCAATTTTCTTAAAATTTTCAGGAATTCCCTTCTGTGTAACTTAACACAGCCTTTTTCCAAAAACCTTTATTTTGTTGAATTTATAAACAAAAATGGCACTTAAAAGTAGTGAATTTTCATTATAATGGAAAAAATTTATCTCTAACAACTGAACCCAAATTTTTAAAAATCCCTAATTTACGTTGTAGGCCATACTCTAGCAAATAACCTGAAAAATCTCAACTACCTAGCTCAAATACTTATGAGAAAACACGAAATCTATAAGCGCTATTTTAACATTGGAAAGATAGGGCTTTCCAGAGCCCCTCAAGGAGAGAAAGTGGACAGCTGAATAAAACATATAGGCTGCTATTTAAACAAGACGTATTGCTGTTGACACCTTCGCAACTAATAAAGTTACAAGAAACGCACTCTTGATGTTTAATGTCCCACTAGTAGCTCCAAAACATTTGTTGTATATTATTATTATTATTATTATCTTTTTGACTTTTTTTTTCTCAGACTTAAGTCTGGTTAAAAATGGAACGTGACGCGGACCTCGGTCAAGCGTGACTTCCTTGTAACTGTATGGTATATGTTATATTGCATTTAGGAACTTTCGGGTAATTGAACATGTATCAATAATTACAGATTTTTGTAGTTGTATATATATGTTTGGATGTAGCTGTATTGCATTGATGTACTGGTGAATATTGTGAGGTATGACTCCTGTAGTTGATAGTATAATTGGGATAATGTCGACTTTATCCTGATGCCACATGTCCTTGACTTCCTCAGCCAGTTGGATGTATTTTTCAATTTTTTCTCCTGTTTTCTTCTGTATATTTGTTGTGTTGGGTATGGATATTTCAATTAGTTGTGTTAATTTCTTCTTTTTATTGGTGAGTATGATGTCAGGTTTGTTATGTGTTGTTGTTTTATCTGTTATAATCGTTCTGTTACAGTATAATTTGTATTCAACATTCTCCAGTACATTTTGTGGTGCATACTTGTATGTGGGAACGTGTTGTTTTATTAGTTTATGTTTTATGGCAAGTTGTTGATGTATTATTTTTGCTACATTGTCATGTCTTCTGGGGTATTCTGTATTTGCTAGTATTGTACATCCGCTTGTTGTGTGATCTACTGTTTCTATTTGTTGTTTGCAAAGTCTGCATTTATCTGTTGTGGTATTGGGATCTTTAATAATATGCTTGCTGTAATATCTGGTGTTTATTGTTTGATCCTGTATTGCGATCATGAATCCTTCCATCTCACTGTATATATTGCCGTTTCTTAGCCATGTGTTGGATGCGTCTTGATCTATGTGTGGCTGTGTTAGATGATACGGGTGCTTGCCGTGTAGTGTTTTCTTTTTCCAATTTACTTTCTTTGTATCTGTTGATGTTATGTGATCTAAAGGGTTGTAGAAGTGGTTATGAAATTGCAGTGGTGTAGCTGATGTATTTATATGAGTGATTGCTTTGTGTATTTTGCTAGTTTCTGCTCGTTCTAGAAAGAATTTTCTTAAATTGTCTACCTGTCCATAATGTAGGTTTTTTATATCTATAAATCCCCTTCCACCTTCCTTTCTGCTTAATGTGAATCTTTCTGTTGCTGAATGTATGTGATGTATTCTATATTTGTGGCATTGTGATCGTGTAAGTGTATTGAGTGCTTCTAGGTCTGTGTCACTCCATTTCACTACTCCAAATGAGTAGGTCAATACTGGTATAGCATAAGTATTTATAGCTTTTGTCTTGTTTCTTGCTGTCAATTCTGTTTTCAGTATTTTTGTTAGTCTTTGTCTATATTTTTCTTTTAGTTCTTCTTTAATATTTGTATTATCTATTCCTATTTTTTGTCTGTATCCTAGGTATTTATAGGCATCTGTTTTTTCCATCGCTTCTATGCAGTCGCTGTGGTTATCCAATATGTAATCTTCTTGTTTAGTGTGTTTGCCCTTGACTATGCTATTTTTCTTACATTTGTCTGTTCCAAAAGACATATTTATATCATTGCTGAATACTTCTGTTATCTTTAGTAATTGGTTGAGTTGTTGATTTGTTGCTGCCAGTAGTTTTAGATCATCCATGTATAGCAAATGTGTGATTTTGTGTGGGTATGTTCCAGTAATATTGTATCCATAATTTGTATTATTTAGCATGTTGGATAGTGGGTTCAGAGCAAGACAGAACCAGAAAGGACTTAATGAGTCTCCTTGGTATATTCCATGCTTAATCTGTATTGGCTGTGATGTGATGTTATCTGAATTTGTTTGGATATTAAGTGTGGTTTTCCAATTTTTCATTACTGTGTTTAGGAACTGTATCAATTTAGGATCTACTTTGTATATTTCCAAAATCTGTAGTAACCATGAGTGGGGTACACTATCAAAGGCTTTTTGGTAATCAATGTATGCATAGTGTAGGGACCTTTGTTTAGTTTTAGCTTGATATGTCACCTCTGTATCTATTATCAGTTGCTCTTTACATCCTCGTGCTCCTTTGCAGCAGCCTTTTTGTTCTTCATTTATAATTTTGTTCTGTGTTGTATGTGTCATTAATTTCTGTGTGATGACTGAAGTTAATATTTTGTATATTGTTGGTAGGCATGTTATGGGGCGATATTTAGCTGGGTTTGCTGTGTCTGCTTGATCTTTAGGTTTCAGATAGGTTATTCCATGTGCAAGTGTATCAGGGAATGTGTATGGGTCTGCAATGTAACTGTTAAATAATTTAGTTAGATGTGAATGTATTGAGGTGAACTTCTTTAGCCAGTAATTTGCTATTTTATCATTTCCAGGGGCTTTCCAATTGTGTGTAGAATTAATTGCTCGGGTGACTTCATGTTGCAAAATTATCACTTCAGGCATTTGTGGTATCATCTTGTATGTGTCTGTTTCTGCTTGTATCCACCGTGCATGCCTGTTATGTTGTACCGGGTTTGACCATATGCTGCTCCAGAAGTGTTCCATGTCTGTTATGTTTGGTGGATTGTCTATTTTAATGAGTGTGTTAGCCATTGTTTGGTAAAATCTTTTTTGGTTTGTGTTGAATGTTTGGTTTTGTTTCCTTCTATTTTCACTTTTTTTTGTATCTTCTAAGTCGTTTGGCCAATGCTTGCAATTTCTGCTTTTTTTCATCTAATTGCTCTATTGCTTCTTGTTGTGAGATTTTACCTAACCTTTTTCGTTTTTTGTCTGATATTTCATTTCTTATAAATTGTGTTAACTGTCCGATGTCTTTTCTCAGTTTTTCTATTCTGATCTGTAACCTGTGTTGCCATGCTGGTTTTGTGGGTTTCTTCTGTGTGTTGGTTTGTTCTGATCTCTGCCTAGTGTGTATATTTAGTGTAGTGAGTGCTCCTATATAAACCAGTAGTTGTAACTCTTCCATAGTTGTGTTTTCATTTATTTTGTTGTGTATGATTGTGTTGATAGTTTTTATTGTTGTTTCGACTTGTGGGTTATTTGGCGGTCTATGCAAGAATGGTCTAATGTCTGTATTTGTGTCTTTGTATTCTATATATGTCAGCTGAAATTTCTCTTCTATATCTAACACGTGTCTCTCTTCGTGTTCTATTTGTGCTTGTTCTGGTGGCTGTCTTAAGATTTCGTTTTCCTCTGATTGTTTAATTGATGCGTGTTGGTCTTTGTTTGTTTGCTCTGGGATGTTTGAGTCCATTACTGTGTTTTCTTCCTCTTCTGATTGCACATTATTTTGTTCCAGTATTTGTTGTACTTGTTGTTTGATGTTTTCTAATTCTGACTGGGGTATCCTGTTATTTTTGATTATTACACGGATCTGATCAGCTAGTCGTTGTTCTGTTAAAAATTTTAATTCCGGGTATCTGGTAATAAATGTTGTGTATACTTGTGATCTGTATCCAGTTGTGTTGGTTCCTAGGTTTGTTGCTTGGTAATAACAGAACATGAGGTGTCGATTAACTTCATCTGACCATCTCATCCTCTGTCTTTGTTTTCCTTCTAGGGTGGTTGCAGGAAGCATATCCTGCAAAACACCTCTATTCGGATTTAAATCCTTTTCCAGTTGGCTGGCAGTGTCGTTACCATTGTGGGCGGGCATAGGGTTCAAGCGTCGTCCCCGACCATGACGGCACTTGTCCGAGGCTTCTTTAGTTCTGTCCTGAACCAAGTAATCACACTAAAAGGGGGGTTAGCCCTATTAGTGGTTTGTTCTTTTCGTCGCCTTTTACGACTGGCAGAACATACTGGAGGCCTATTCTTCTCCCAGGCCTCCATTATTATTATTATTATTATTATTATTATTATTATTATCGTCAATTCCCCCTTAAGGAGAGGGCTAACACACAATCAATTTTCATGGCCTTTTTGTTTTTCCTTTTTTTCTTCACAAAAGCCTCTCATATATTCACTGTGTTCCTTCCTCCTGTCTTCTTTCTATTTCTTTCCCTTCTTTCCTGTTTTCTTTCCTTTGGACTTTTGCTGATATTTCTTTTTTCTGATTTTTTCTCTATATTTCTCCTTGTCTGCCATGTCTTCTGTGGAGATGATCAGTTGCTTGAGGTCTTCCATGATTTCCTTTACCCAACTGGTTATCACTGTATTGGTTGTCACTATGTTAAAAATTTTCTTTGTCAATCTATTTTCGTTCACTCTATGTATGTGTCTGTATAACTTTGCCTTTATTTTCCTGGTGTTGTTTGTAATCGTCTTTGTCTGTTCGTACAATTCTTTTATCGATCTCTTTATCCAGATCCCCTCTTTCTGAAATGCCCCGTAGATCCTTCTCAGAGTTTTCCTCTCTTCTTTTTCCATCTCCTGTATTTTCGTTATTTCCTTGATTACTGTTGTTTACGAGGCATACAAGCCCTCTGGTAAGACTACTGTACTGTATTGTCTTAATTGGGCATTCATGGAAATACTTCTTTTGTTCTAATGGTTCCATGTAAGTTTGTACACTTCTTTAGTTTTGTGATCCTTTTTTCACTGGATGACGACTTCAGTCCTGCTTTCTGTATAATCTTTCCAAGGTATCTGAAATTTTCTACTTGTGTTATCTTTCCAAACTTTGTTACCAGTAGGTGTCTATCTGTAGATTTTATATCCATTTACTGCGTTCTTTCATATGAGATGTATAGTCCTGTTTTGGCTGAGATTTCGTGCAGTGTCTCTACAGTTTCCTTGGCTTCTCTTCTGTTATTTTTTGTGATGGCTATATCATCGGCGATGGCCAGACATTTTATGTTGATTTTTCTATCATTGTCTTCCTAAGTTTACACCACTGACTCCTTTACCAAATGTCCTGGTTATTTTCCCCAAAACTGAAATAAATAAATTTGGTAACATCCATCTCCCTACCTCACTCCTGTCTTGATTTCGAATGGTTCCGAGATCTCTCTCACAAACTTCACTTTGGACGTTGTATTTGTTAATGTTTCATGGATTAGCTTTCTGGCGTCGTTGTCCACCTTTATTGCTTCCAGTGCCCTGAATAGTGTTTCTCTGTCTTTGGAGTCGTAAGCCTTTTTGAAGTTGGCGAAAGTTTTGTGGTGTTCCTGGACTTTCTTGTTGTTAATATTGTTCTCAGGAAACAGATCTGTTCGCAGCATGCCCTTCCCTTTCTGAACCGCCATTGGTATTCTCTTATCTGTGGATCTGTTTGAGGCTCTATCCGATTTAACATCGCCTTTTATAGAATTTTGTGTGTCAGAGACAGTAGTGAAATTCCTCTGTAGTTATGAGGTTTGCCTCCTTTTTGTGGAGAGCGTATATTAGCTCTGATTTCCATTCTTCTGGTGTATTTTCTGTTTCCCAGGTGTTTTTGATGAATCTGAGTGTTTTGGATATTTTTTGCTGGATAGGAAGTTATTAATGGTGATCAAGATAAATGGCATATTCTGTATATGATCTTCGAAAACTATGATTTGATTTCAAACAGCGAGAATCCACGGGTGATCAGGTAGACTAGGAGTTCTTCAAGAGCACCGAATCTCTGGCGTCGCGCCCTTAGGGAGCCTGGCAGGGGGCAACCCATTCTGAGACCCTTTATTCTCATCTCGCTCCGCCGGGATTACCTCTAAACTCACCTTCTGCCAGAGCTAATGCGAGTTCTCGTTAACATCTCATTTTCGAGTAACGAACTCATCTGAACAGACAAAGCCTGCCACGAAAGATGGTGCCGCGTCACGAATAATTAATGGCAGCTTTTACGATCCATCATAAATTTTGTTCGTAGAGGGAGCGAAATGAAATCTTGCTGAAACAGTCAATTCAGGTATGAATTAGTGATACGTTAAAGAACGTAGTTCAAATACGCACCAATCTCATTCACAACAACCGAAATAAAGAGATAAAATGTTCCAACATTCTAAAATTTATTCTCATAAGCTACGGAATATTCTGCCATTTTCACACACTATGAGAAATCAGAACACGGCCTACAGGAAACATGTCAAATTTCGTTACAAACTAACGTTAAATATTTCTTACTTTTGCTTGCGATAAAAGAAAACTGATTCTCACAGGTATTGTGTTTGTATGATACCAGAGTTGCTCGTTATTAAATATTCTAATTGGGTTACTAAAAGAGAATTAGAGACACTTGCAAGATGTATTAACCAGTGAAAAAACGATTAAAATCTATTAATCAGCTGAGTCATCTTATATTATATACGGAGTACGAGGTTCTCAGTGAGAAACAAGTATAGAAAACATAGAGAACCTATCGAGTACCATTAGTCTTATGGATATACGACGAAAGTTTTCAGTAATACCAAAAAATTATTGTGACTTTAGGTGCATTATTTTTAGTGTAAATATCTGTAATCTAATAACCCTTTTGTAATCAAGGCTACTCAAATAGTTACTCAATTTCATTTTAGTTCTCATACTACATTTTTAGTTTGTGAGAAAGAGTCTCCTAAGTTGAACGAAAACGTTCAGATTTACGAATTAACACAAGTAATGCAGTTGTTATTGTGTGGTCGCAGCTTAACTGTGAAGTCAACAACTACAATTTTTAAACAGTCAGTTAGACAAGGAGGAAGTCTTACAGGGAAAGAAGAGAGACGGAGAGGGCAGTAATGGACTCTAGTGAATCTCGCCATTAGTGAATGTGGTCAACATCACTTACAATGTTTTCCTACGTTTCCTTTACCATACAGAGTCAGGTTAAGAACTCCACTCTGATGACACCATAAACTGTGCAGGAGATTCATCGATGTGGACTGTTAGGTATGTCTCCTACAACTACACAAACATGGCATGGCGAAGCGGTTAGTGGATTATGTGAACACCCTTATGTGTAGCAAAGTGAGACTAGAGAGAGCAGGCTTGCCCAGAACTGCAGTGTGCATCACGACATTTCCTTTAATTATCTGTCAGCGAGTAAAACCCTTCAAGGAATCGCTGAGTGAAGTTAAAACACAAGCCGACTTATATGGTAAACATCTTCATAGATCACAAAGACTAACGAAAAAATGGTACAAATGCAATTTATCGTACAAGGTCTCATGTAAGCAGAAAAAGATATCACCGCTTTCAACGTTCATGTCTTATGTACGAGGGGCGTTCAATAAATAATGAAATACATTTTTTTCTCCGTCATTTTCAGTTGAAAAAATTAGGAATTTGTTGTGGTACTTGGTGGTATATTACTGCTTCAGCCCCTACAGTTTTCATGAAGTTACCAAAGGTATCGGCGTCCTACGTGGCCTTCAAAGTGGCGTCTGTAGCGGAGGTGCGTTCCAAGCAGTGAGCTGTTACTGAGCTTGTTTTAGCGGGAAATCAGAGCATCGCAGATATTCATAGGCGTTTGCAGAGTGTCTACGGAGACCTGGTAGTGAACAAAAGCACGGTGAGTCGTTTGGCGAGGCATGTGTCACCATCGCAACAGTTCGCGCAAACCTGTCCGATGTTCCGTGTGCCGGTCGGCCGCACATAGCTGTGACTCCTGGAATGCTGGAACGTCCGGACACTCTCATTCGACGTGATCGAGGGATCACAATCAAGCACCTCGTTGCTCAACTGGACGTCTTTGTTGGTAGCGCTGCCTCATTCGTTCATCAGTTGGGGGTACTCAAAGATGTGTGCCCCTCGGGTTCCTAGCCGCCTAATGGAAGACCACAAAGAGTCATGTATGCGGAATTGTTTGCCCATTGCGAGGCTGATCGTGACAGATGATTGGGGTTGTATTGATGCAGCAAGACGTAGATTTAGACGTCGACCAATAGAGCGGTACCGTACAGGCATAGAGCCTTCCCCAGTAAGCTGCTGTAAGGCTGTCGTATTGCAAGGCAAGTACGTTGAAAAAAAGAATTTTTCGGCTAAATAATAATATGGTGTACTGGAATCGCGAAAAAAACCAACCAGCATTCGGAAGAAAAACGTGTTAATTTATACTGAACCTACTAAGGGCTAAAGCTACGTATTGGACACTGGACGCCCCCCCCCCTTCCCCCTGAAATCTTGGTTCTGGTGATAGACTGATATGTAGCGCAGTCCGAGGTCTAGATTAGGTTGGAAGGTGACAATTCGGGTGTGAGTTTGCGAATCCAACGAATGTGAAAGCAGAAAATCTGGTTGTAGTAAGAAATTGAGAGGTAGCAAAGCACAATGTTTACTCCCGCACCACAATGAAAAATACATTGGGGGGGGGGGGGGGGAGGGTCCCAATATAGTTATTGTGACAAGCAACTAATAATATGTAGTTTCCAAGTAATTTTCAATACGGAAAATATCAGTTCCTTGTTGCTGTTGTTGTTTCCAGGTCTTCAGTCCAAAGACTGTTTATTCAGCTCTCAACGTTAGTCTGTCCTGTGCAGGCCTCTTCACCATTGAATAATAACTGCAAATGACATCCATTCGACCCTCGGTATCGTATATGTCATTTGATACAAGAGAGTAACAGGGCAAATGCAAAAATATTCACTGAACTTAAGCTAAAGGATAGTGAAACGTTTCTACTTAACAACTGCTATGTTTAACCTTCAAATCTAAAGGGAGTGGAAGGGCTACCCCAATAAAGTCAACATTTCAATTCCATTGAGTTTATTAACTACCAAAAACAATCTCACATAAAAACGGACAAACCTCACTCAGGCAAGATTATCTACGAAACACTCATTACATAAAATCATAAGTAAGTTAATAAATCATTAGCCAACGATCTCCCATAACCATTGAGGAACGCCACTATGGCTAATTTTGACCATAACTTTAACAAAACAACTTTAGTTAAAAATGGTTCAAATGGCTCTGAGCACTTTGGGAGTCAACTGCTGTGATCATAAGACCCCTAGAATTTAGAACTACTTAAACCTAACTAACCTAAGGACATCACACACATCCATGCCCGAGGCAGGATTCGAACCTGCGACCGAAGCGGTCGTGCGGTTCCAGACTGTAGCGCCTTTAACCGCGCGGCCACTCCGGCCGGCAACTTTGGTTAAGACAGGCTATTTAAGATCCTTTCAATTCCAATACTTTAACATTACATGTAAAATAACAGCGGACACGCAACCTCAGTTTTAACACGAATACTTAGAACATTTTTACTAAAGCGTAACTTAGGCATTCTTGCAAATTACTAAACTAGAGAACCTATCAGAGCGAACCACTAAATTATTCAAATGCCTGTTGGCTTAGATGGGCTTTTAGGGCACAGAAAGTTACAACTTTGTACAATCATAAATGTGTAACAACAGAAGAAAGGCCCAAGCTTGTAAGGCCGAAGTTTAACCACGAACGGTGGAGCCGACTGAGGGAAGTAATACTTAACTTCGAACCAAGACGTGGCTCCGTTCGCAGCCCCACATCGAGTAGGCCACCGAAATATGACCCCAGCAAAGGCTACCGAAGGAGAACACACGAGCTCAGGTTACTCCACCGGCCTTAAGCCAAACTTGTAATCTAAGTCTGCGCTTCGGTTGCCCGCTGCCTCAGCTCACTGAAACACAGACCACACCCGACAACAGGAGGCCAAAGAAACTTTTCTTACCTTTAACATTCAAGATTGACCAGTAAATTAACACTATTAAATTAGGGCTAAACAACAACTAATTTCACTCGCAAGTGCTTTTTTTTCTAAGAGAAACGTAACTAATAAACAAACGCTAAGGGTGGTAAATTAACTGGCTCACGAGAACCGACACTCACTAGAACTTAATGACACACATATTGACCACCTTAAGTGGGCCTGCAAAGCTCAACACAGTAACCTTTACAAATAAAAACTCAGATTGCCCGCAGAGGACATATTGACATGGATTAACCGATATCGTAAGCAAATTCAACACTTGATAACAGTAGCTAATGAACTAACATTCTGCAAATACATCAATATTATGCGGAAGCAGAGCACACGCATAGTAAGAGGCATCAAATGAAATTGAACACACATAACCTCACGCGTCCGGCAACGTCTTACTATACCAAGAGCGATCACAGTCACAGTTAACTAAGCGCTCTTAGTAATTGGAGTACTTAACTGGGTGTCTTGATGCTGGGGCGATTTTGCGAAGATGTCAGACCATCACTTCGCAAGACCTTAACAACTCACGAGGTTGCCGGAGAGTGCACAGCGCCGTCCAACTCCCGCCGCCTCCAGTACAGCCACGTGGTCACCGCCGCCCGGCCTCAGGCTTCTGCCCGCCAGCCAATCGCTGACTCGTGCACCGCCGCCTCCCGTTCTCAAAGCGTTGTTCCCTTTACTCGCGGTCAGCACTCGCTTATATCCTGCGCCGGCCCAAGCCCCAACACAAACCTCTGTACTAGAAAATCGATCGAACTCATGTCAGAGATACTACTGCCGCCGGTCCCGCCACGGCTTAGATAGGACAACCTTCACGAAATAAAGAGAAATTAGGACAGTAACGTTTACCCTGCCAACTGTCATCTGCATGAACCAGATGGCAGTTAGAAGAGTCGAGGGACATGAAAGGGAAGCAGTGGTTGGGAAGGGAGTGAGATAGGGTTGTAGCCTCTCCCCGATGTGATTCAATATGTATACTGAGCAAGCAGTAAAGGAAACATAAGAAAAATTCGGAGTAGGTATCAAAATCCATGGAGAAGAAATAAAAACTTTGAGGTTCGCCGATGACATTGTAATTCTGTCAGAGACAGCAAAGGACTTGGAAGAGCAGTTGAACGGAATGGACAGTGTCTTGAAAGGAGGGTATAGGATGAACATCAACAAAAGCAAAACGCGGCTAATGGAATGTAGTCGAATTAAGTCGGGTGATGCTGAGGGAATTAGATTAGGAAATGAGACACTTAAAGTAGTAAAGGAGTTTTGCTATTTGGGGAGCAAAATAATTGCTGATGGTCGAAGTAGAGAAGATAT
The DNA here is from genome assembly GCF_023864275.1 of Schistocerca cancellata. Classification (NCBI taxonomy): domain Eukaryota; kingdom Metazoa; phylum Arthropoda; class Insecta; order Orthoptera; family Acrididae; genus Schistocerca; species Schistocerca cancellata. The sequence continues at coordinate 1,157,839,609 of NC_064626.1, forward strand.
AAAATGTAGACTGGCAATGGCAAGGAAAGCGATTCTGAAGAAGAGAAATTTGTTAACATCGAGTATAGATTTAAGTGTCAGGAAGTCGTTTCTGAAAGTATTTGTATGGAGTGTAGCCATGTATGGAAGTGAAACATGGACGATAAATAGTTTGGACAAGAAGAGAATGGAAGCTTTCGAAATCTGGTGATACAGAAGAATGCTGAAGATTGGCTGGGTAGATCACATAACTAATGAGGAGGTATTGAATAGAATTGGGGAGAAGAGGAGTTTGTGGCACAACTTGACAAGAAGAAGGGACCGATTGGTAGGACATGTTCTGAGGCATCAAGGGATCACAAGAGATGAATACACTAAGCAGATTCGGAAGATGTAGATTGCAGTAAGTACTGGGAGACGAAGAAACTTGCACAGGATAGGGTAGCATGGAGAGCTGCATCAAACCTGTCTCAGGACTGAAGACCACAACAACAACCACATGAATATCCAAACCATCAATGGACATACTCAGTAGGAATTAGCAGCAACTTTAGGAATACTCGGTGCTGAGGGTAATGGCTAAAGATGAGGTCGTAGAGGCCATCTTACAAAGTCTAAAAAACAAATCGCCTGGACCGGACGGTATCCCCATGGAGTTTTAGGAAGTACTCATACCAGAAATAAAGACTAAACTACTACAATAATTGTTGGCGAAGTAAGCCTATTTACTTCGCCAACAACACAGGAGAACGCACCACAATTTCAAAACTGTGACAAGTGGTATATTGTGCTACCAAAATAAATGGACCATAGCATCATTTAAGTTAAAAATAAAAATTAAACCCACTGAAGATAGCCCAAAAGCGGTGAAACATCTTGGGTAAAACAGAACAGATAAAAAAGGTGTCTTGCATAAGACGAAATTTCTCATCCCATCTTCGTAGCAAGCACTGACTTAGACAAGAAGAATTGCACAACAAGATTTTGGTTTTATGTCTCTATGAAAGACTGTACTGTACGTCATAGTCCTGACACGAGATCCTGAAATTATTACCATAACAATTTTAGTTGTAATCCTTGCATCCAGAGTAAAACCTATGTAATAGGTATATATAACTTTATTATTGACAGAGTATTCATTTAGGGATTTTATTTTTCTCTGTTGGAAATGAAATAGCGCCGTTTCAAGATTCCATTTCAATTTATCGACAAGAATATGCCGGTAGGTCGCCGAATTTCACTACAAGTATTTCTTTACAGGTTGTTTCTTGTGTATGTTCACTTCCAATACAAAGAGGCACATTGAAGATAAGCCTTCAGTGACATCGAAGCAACAGCATAGGTTAAGTTGCAAACAAGTCTCTCCAATAGAATAAAAAAAGCTGTTTTGTGAAGTAACTTCATTTTTCGTTGGTATGTTGATACTCTTCCTTAAATTATTCGCACAAGTATCTCCGCGTAACATCTTAAAGACAAAGAATTAGCATAGTATGGTACATTGATGAAGAGCTACTGGAGTGACTGCGTTTTAACACTCTGTGCTAACACATATATCAAAAGCCGTAAATATTTATTTTCAATTTTCGGTGCCCACTGGGTTCTTTCCGAGATTTGTTGTTGTAACATCCACTCAATAAGCAGCCAATTAGCTAGAGAGGAATAAACGTTATGCATGATATTTCCAGGCACGTGCGCAACACACACGCTCACACACACACACACACACACACACACACACACACACACACACACAAACTCTCATCAACAGACAGAGAAATGCTGGCAAGCGGTGTTGCCGCTAGCAGCCTCGTAATTCTAGTTACTGCACTGCAAACGTCACTCGTTTTTTATTGACGAACTCCACCCCCGGAAAACATTTTTTCAGCGTTCGCTATTTGAATTATTTTCCATAAAATGTGAGTGCAGAACCTCGTTTCTATATGCGTATGACAAACAACTCTAAAAAATCATTTGATCTTTGTCGCCCCAGTTTGACGTCAGAACAAGCTGTGATGCGAATTGCTACATGCCCCTGTATTACTGGCTTCCTGTCAGAAGAGATTTACAGTGTGTTATCGATACGCAGGACTGGCAGGGAATACGTTCATCGCTTTGCAAACGTCCGGACGTATTACGAAACGTTCTGAAGAACTTTACACTAGCCATCAATATAGGTGCACTACGTTTTTTGTGCTAGCAACTACTAAGCTATGCTGAAGCAGTAAAACGTAACGGCTGTATTGGAAAGATATCACTGCTACCACCACGCCGAATGGGACTTGGCACATGAACCTAAGTGTGTCAGAAGTATCGAGGTTACAGTGTCGCATAAGGACAAAATATGCGAGATGTTATAAAACTTCATTGTAGCTCGTCATGAGTGAAGAGAGCATGAGGCACTTTATTTCTGAGTCAGTTCATCTGTGGCCTATATGCGGTCGAATTTTGACGTGTTTCTGGTAAGATTCTATGTGTTTGTGCCTTGACGCCTTCCTAAGAGACAATCTCCACTCATTCCAAATTAATAAGTCTAAACCAGATGTGGCTTAAACTCAAGGAAATACTATCGGCAGCAATTGAGAGATTTATAGCAAATAATTTAACAAACGACGCAGCTGTTCCTCCTTGGTACACAACACGGGTTAGAACACCGTTGGAGAAACAACGAAACAAACATGACAAATTTAAAGAGACGCAAAATCCCCAAGATTGGCGATCTTCTACAGAAGCTCGAAATTAAGCGCGGACTTCAATGCGAGATGCCTATAACAGTTAGCACAACAAAACTTTGTCTCGAAACCTGGCAGAAAATCCAAAGAGATTCTGATCGTATGTGAAGTATGTTAGCGGCAAGAAACAATCAATGCCTTCTCTGCGCGATAACAATGGAGATACTATCGAAGACAATGCTGCCAAAACAGAGTTACTAGACACAGCCTTCCGAAATGCCTTCACAAAAGAAGACGAAGTAAATATTCCACAATTCGAATTGAGAACAGCTGCCAACATGAGTAACGTAGAAGTAAATATCCTCGGAGTAATGAAGCAACTTAAATCACTTAATAAAAGCAAGTCTTCTGGTCCACATTGTATACCAATTAGGCTCCTTCCGGATTATGCTGATGCCTTAGCTCCGTACTTAACAATCATATACAACCGTTCGCTCGACGAAAGATCCGTACCCAAAGACTGGAAAGTTGCGCAGGTGACACCAATATTCAAGAAAGATAGTAGGAGTAATCCACTAAATTACAAGCCCATATCGTTAACGTCGATATGCAGCAGGATTTTGGAACATATATTGAGTTCCAACATTATGAATTATCACGAAGAAAACGTTCTGTTGACACACAGTCAACATGGGTTTTTGCCGCGCGGGATTAGCCGAGCGGTCTAATGGCGCTGCAGTCATGGACTGTGCGGTTGGTCCCGGAGGAGGTTCGAGTGCTCCCTCGGGCATGGTTGTGTGTGTTTGTCCTTACGATAATTTAGGTTAATTAGTGTGTAAGCTTAGGGACTGATGACCTTAAAAGTTAAGTCCCACAGTATTTCACACACATTTGAACATTTTTTTTAACGTGGGTTTAGAAAACATTGTTCCTGTGAAACACAACTAGCTCTTTATTCACATGAAGTGTTGAGTGCTATTGATTTCTGGATTTCCGGAAGGCTTTTGACACTGTACCACACAAGCGGCTCGTAGTGAAATTGCATGCTTATGGAATATCGTCTCAGTTATGTGACTGGATTTATGATTTCCTGTCAGAGAGCTCACAGTTCGTAGTAATTGACGGAAAGTCATCGAGTACAAGAGAAGTGATTTCTGGCGTTCCTCAAGATAGTGTTATAGGCCGTTTGCTGTTCCTTATTTATATAAACGATTTGGGAGACCATCTGAGCAGCCGTCTTCGGTTGTTTGCAGGTGACACTGTCACTTATCGACTAATAAAGTCATCAGAAGATCAAAACAAACTGCAAAACGATTTAGAAAAGATGTCTGAATGGAGCGAAAAGTGACAGTTGACGCTAAATAACGAAAAGTGTGAGGTCATCCACATGAGTGCTAAAAGGAACTCGGTAATCTTCGGTTACACGATAAGTCAGTCTAATCTAAAAGTCGTAAATTCAACAAAATACCTAGATAATACAATCACGAACAACTTAAATTGGAAGGAACACTTAGAAAATGTTGTGGGGAAGGCTAACCAAAGACTGCTGTTTATTGGCAGGGCACTTAGAAAATGTAAGAGACCTATGAAGGAGACTGCCTACATTAGGCTTGTCCGTCCTCTTTCATATTAGTGCTGGGCGGTGTGGGATCCTTACCAGATAGGACTGACGGAGTACATGGAAAAAGTTCAAAGAAGGGCAGCACGTTTTGTATTTTGGCGAAATATGGGAGAGAGTGTCACTGAAATGATACAGGTTTGGGCTTGAAATCATTAAAAGAAAGTCGTATATCGTTGCGACGGAATCTTCTCACGAAATTCCAATCACCAACATTCTCCTCCGAATGTGAAAATGTTTTGTAGGCACCGACCTACATAGGGAAGCACGATCATCAAGATAAAATAAGGGAAATCAGACCTCCTACGGAAAGATATAGATGTTTATTCGTTCCGCGCGCTGTATGAGATTGGAATAATAGAGCATTGTGAAGGTGATTCGATGAACCCTCTGCCAGGCACTTGAATGTGATTTGCAGAGTATCGATGTAGATGTAGACATTCGATCACGGTATTGGTACTGCTAATAGGCCAGTAGCTGGTGCCAGTCACAAGCGTCAAGTGACGAACAACACACCGTTGCCGCTTCGTATCACTGTTAGATTACACGGTGACAAATATTGAACTACAGGGGGTAAGCAAAATAATGTGAACACCTGTATTTACTTGGGAATGGTTTATTAGTAAGGGTTTGGACCTCCAATTGCCCGTAATACAGCTGCGATTCTTCTTGGAATACTGGCACATAACGATTGTATAGTTTCCAGTGGACTGTTATGCCACTCCTTGAGCAGAAACTTTTCTAATTCCTGTAGTGCAGTGACCGGGGAGGCGGAAATCTGCTCCGTAGTCTGCTCTCCAATACTGCCCACAAGGGTTCGATAATGTTCACATCGGCAGACTGTGCTAGCCAGGGAAGACGCTGCAGTTCAGTTGCATGCTCCTTATACCACGATTCTACTGTCCTGGCTGTGTGAATGGGTGCATTATTGTCCTGAAACATGGCATCATTGTTAGGGAACAACATTTGGATCATGGTGTGTACCTGATCACTTAAAATGGTCACATAATCGTTGGCTGTAACGCGGCCCTTGAGAGTAATGATGGGACCAGCGGAATACCGTGATACGGCTGCTCACACTATCACACTTACACGTCCGACCGCTACGGTCGCAGGTTCGAATCCTGCCTTGGGCATGGATGTGTGTGATGTCCTTAGGTTAGTTAGGTTTAAGTAGTTCTAAGTTCTAGGGGACGGATGACCTCAGAAGTTAAGTCCCATAATGCTCAGAGCCATTTGAACCATTTTTTTCCTAACGTAAACCAGGTCCGATTGTGGAAATAACGAAAACGTTGACTCGTCGGACTATATGATGTGTTTCCAGCCGTCCTAGATTTATGCTCCTGACACCATGTTTTAAGCTTTTTCGTCTTGCTCCTGACACAATGTTTTAAGCTTTTTGCGTTGGTTTTCGTCACTAATGGTTTCGGTATAGCAGCTCGTCCATGAATATTCGCTTTCTGGAGTTTTCGGTGGACAGTATCGATAGATACGGGGTCTCGAAAATGGCTACTGAGCTCTGAAGTCACTTTAGCCGCAGAAGTTTTGTGTTGTTTTGATACAATTCGTGTCCGCGTACGACTGTCTCTGCCACTAAATTTTGATTTGTGCCCACTATTACGTTTACACGATGACGTGTTTCCACGTTTTGTGTAGACTGTCATGACTGTTGAAACAGCTGTTCTTGAAACGTTCAGTAAGTTGGCTGTCTTGGTTACTCATGCTACAGCTAATCGCGCCCCCACAATCTACCCTCAATGAAACTCTGTTAGGTCTTTCATTGCACGTCGACCTCTGCCTCTGAATGCAAATACGAAGTGTGCAGTACTCGTAAACAACCTGCACTGATGGCTAGTCCGTACTGCACACGCACAGTCCAGTGCGAGTCGTCCCTTTCCTGGTTGTTGACCGTCAAACACAACCATCCCTTTAATACCACTGTTCACATATTTTGCCTATCCCCTGTATATGAAATAAATTCGTCGTAACCTCTGAAAGGCTTGCGTTACAACGTTCATACTGCACTGTTGGTTGCGGAGCATTATGGGAATTAGTATGCACATACGCATACGTCTTGTTGTTGGAGCCCACTTTCATTTGGATGGGTTCATCAATAAGCAAAATTGGCGCGTTTAGGGGACTGATAATCTGCATTTCGCGATCGAGAAGTCTCTTCAACCTCAACTGGGACTGTGTGGTGTGCAATGTCCAGTCACGGAATAACTGATGGCTCTGAGCACTAAGGGACTCAACTTCTGAAGTCATCAGTCCCCTAGAACTTAGAACTAGTTAAAGCTAACTAACCTAAGGACATCACACACATCCATGCCCGAGGCAGGATTCGAACCTGCGACCGTAGCGGTCTCGCGGTTCCAGACTGCAGCGCCTAGAACCGCACGACCACTGCGGCCGGCGGAATAACTGATGCGATATTCCTTGGCACAGTGACTGTCGAACGGTACGTGAAGGTTTTGGAGGATATTTCATTCCCATAATCCAAAGTGACTCTGATTTCGACAATATGTGGTTCATGCAAGACGGATCTCGACCCCATAGAAACAGGAGAGTGTTTGATGCCCTGGAGGAGCACTTTAGGGACCGCATTCTGGCCCTGGGGTACCCAGAGGCCGCTGGCAAGGGCCTCGATTGGCCGTCATATTCTCCGTGTCTGAACACATGCTACTACTTATTGTGGGGCTATATGAACGACATGGTCTACCGCAGTAACCGTAAAGTAATTTCTGAGCTGAAAACAGCCATTCAGGAGATCATCATCAGCATCGATGTTCCGACACTTCAGAGGGTCATGCAAAATTTCGCTAATCGTCTGCGCCTTATCATCGCCAATGACAGTAGGGATATTGAACACGTCATAACCTAAATCCGAACATCTGTAGTGACGTTTACGTGTTGAATGAAGTGAGTGCGCGCAGTAATTTTTAATTAATTTACGTTTTTTTTCATACAGTTCAATAATTGTAACCTTGTAGATACATATACTGGCTGAACCAGAACTACATCAACCAACTTTCGTATGTTGTTCCGGATACCTTTTGAGTATTTTGGTATGAGTGACACACGGTCTCGGTCAGCTCGTTACAAGGTAACAATATAATTCCGATTTATTCCGATTGTTACTGAAATCACCCTCGTTTCTGTGAAATCAGCTTCACTACAGCGAAGAACCGTGTAATACGCAATAACCTTAACGTGCAACACACAACACAGGGTACTGGAACTATCCTCGCACGAAACACGTATACTTTTATCACAGTGTGGTCAGTCTGTTCAGTCAGTGTACGTCCCTCATATCTCTCCTCGTCCTTAACGCTTATGTCTGAACAACATGACAGAAACACACGTACCCATCATAATAAAATCCTCTCTGTTCCACTGCATCGCTCAGCCACCTTCTCCAAGTCCTTTACAGTAGCGGGAACCCGACTCTGGAATAACCTCCCTCGGTATGTTAGAGAATTTAAAAACATGTCCAGCTTCAAAAAACAGTTAATGACGTATCTACTTAAGCAACAGTAATGCTTTCCTTTGTACACGAATGCACTTCACCTCATTACTTCCCTCTTTCCCCCTCCTTAAGTCTCCCTCCCCCAAAACTCGCTATACTAGTAAACATCTACTTTACACACCAAGATATTAATGTACATCTGCACAAATCTTCATTACTATTGCCCATTTTTCTCATGTTTATCATTATTAATTAATTTTTTTTACTGATACTATTATTACTTTTATCATAATGTGTAGGTATAGCAACTGTCGTAAAAATACTGCCAGTACTTACTTTATTAGGCCTTAGTCATTATTCTTTATTCATATTGTGACTAAAGTAATCTAATTTTCTTATTTAAACTATGTTCATGATGTAACTCTGATGTGTGAAATGCTGCATGTGTGAAACACTGGTCCGATGTAAGAGAGGGCCTGATGGCCCTAATCTGATCAGGTTAAATAAATAAATAAAATACAGCACACAATACGGACATAACTGCTCCCTTGGAAGTATTGTTCAAATTGTCGACCAACACGATCAGAGTAGAGTGTGCAGTGACGTACTATCGACTGTCTCACACGCGAAAGACTTTCAGAAGTTTGGCACTATACTTCTGCAGCTGCGATAGTCCGTGGGATTATCGACCGGTGTCTCTTAAATTAGGCTGTTCATATGCTCCCAGACTGCTGTCACGTCCAAAGTCAGAGCTGACCACATAACATGTCCTCCACGACCAATCATTTGTTGTCCAAACGAAACGCAGAAACTCTGTGACGAACCGCCGGAGACCGTGGCTCCACACACCAAAACTGTCAGAAGGTACCCTGAAAAAACCCGGGAAAGTTTGTCGGTGGAGTTCTGGTTCATCCTGTATACTGATGGGTAAACGACGCACAGCAGTGACTTTGCACGATGGACTATCTCGTCCACAGCTACATCTAAAATTTTCAAATAATGTGTTTTCTTCTTTAACCTACAAAAGTAATAAGAGAAAGGAATATTTATCTTGATAGGTAAACATAAGAAACGTTAATCTTTCTGACATATATGAACACAGTATATTTAATTATTTTCCAGAAAATTACTGCAACAAGCTATTATTTTTCAAATAGAACATTATTTTTCTATCACGTAGCTGATGTTCATTCAGGATCAGAAACAACAGAATACCTTGAACGACTAGAGGTAGTACTCCGTCTTCAGGCCACAAGTAGCCCATCGGGACCATCCGACCGCCGTGTCATCCTCATTGAGGATGCGGATAGGAGGGGCGTGTGGTCAGCACACCGCTCTCCCTGTCGTTATGACGGTTTTCTTTGATCGGAGCCGCTACTATTGGGTCGAGTAGCCCCTCAATTGGCATCACGAGGCTGAGTGCAGCCCGAAAAATGGCAACAGCGTATGGCGGCCCGGATGGTCACCCATCCAAGTGCCGGCCCCGCCCGACAGCGCTTAACTTCGGTGATATGACGGGAAACGGTGTGTCCACTGCGGAAAGACGACTAGAGGTAGGACGTTCATATTCACCAAATATGTACATTAGTATGTTCTGCAAAAATGATTAGAATCTGAACCAGTCGACTTGCAGGTTCAAGTTCAACATTGACATCGCGGTGTAACACCACCCACCGGTAAAAATTACCTACAGCTCTCGTTGTCGATATAGACCAATGGTACTGGATCAGTGTGACTTGAGCAGACGTGCAGGATGCCTCGCAGTCGTATGTTCCAACCGTACCTTCAAATCAGTGAGTCTGAAAGAGAGCGCATTATTGGCCTGAGAGAATGTGATGTATTAACCCTGGAAATTGCTTCCCGTGTGGAAGGAAGTGTTTCGGGAGTGTGACGAGTACGTACACGGTGGTTCACGGAAGGCCGTGGAAAACGACGAGATGGGTCAGGTCGCACCACCCAGACTGCCCCCTCCCCCGCCCCCCCACCTCCCCCGCCCCGAGAAGATCGACACCTCATCCGAATGGGATTACAGGACAGATACGCATCCTCCTCGGCTCTGGTGCAGCAGTGGAATAGCGTAACACATCCTACAGTATCAGGGGTGACAGTCCGTCACAGTTTATTAAGGAATGGGCTACATGCACGTCGTCCATTTCTCTGCCTACCTTTGACGAATGTTAAGAAACCTGCTAGGCGGCAATGGTGTATAGAATGACGTCACTGCGGACAGAAATGGCCTCAGACAGTGTTTTCTGACGAATCTAGGGTCTGTTCGTTTGAAAATGATGGCCGCATTTTGGTACGCCTCAGACAGGGGGAGCGGCATCACAGTGGCTTCATTCGCACAAGACATAATCAAAGCCTTATGATGTGGGATGTTACTGGGTACAGCCACAAGTCACAGCTGGTGCGTGTCCAGGGCACTGTGACCAGTGCGATGTACGTGAATGCCATTCTACAGCCTATAGTGATACCCTTTCAGCACAACACCCCAGACGCCATTTTTGAGCAAGAGAATGCACGACCACACATCGCTGTAGTAACACGTGCGTTCTTGGTGTCGCAGGATGTCAGCCTTTTGTTTTGGCCCGCCAGATCACCAGACTTGTGACCAATCGGAAATGTGCGGGATATGGTGAAATGACAGGTGCAACACTGTGACCCCATGCCAACCACCAAAGATGAACTTTGAAACCAGGTGAATTCAGCATGGATACCCCAGGACGCCATTCGCGCCTTATACCCGTCGACACCGTCACGCATGGAACAAGTCATCAGGCCCCATGGCGCAACCCATACTTACTAGGTGACAGGACACTTGCTGAATCGAGGTGAGTGAAATGCTTATCATTTCTGCAGAACATACTAATGTACATGTCATGTGGATATGAACGTCAAACTGTCTCTATTTGTTCAAGGTGTTCTGTTTCTTGTGAACATGTGTGTATTTAATCCATCTGTGTAGAAAATACTTTAAATCAAATTTCTAGCACTTCGTTAGCAAGTTAGAAAGGTTTAAAATTTCAGGCATGGATGCAGCATTAGCTGTTGTGGTAGCGGAATGTTCAATAAAGTGAGAAGTTTGAAATATAGCGCTTTTTCCTGAATGCGCAACTCGAGATGACTTCCAAATTACCTGCAAAAGTATATGAGGAAAAGTATAGGAAGTTGCTGGTGTCAAGGAACGACAAGCTACCTCGATGCCCTAGCGTTGAAGATTTGGTGACACAAACAACATTCTTCATGTATCCCTTAAAGAAAATGTGATTGTCGCACATTTGGTCATTCAGTATACATAATGTCCACTCACACAGACTTTTACTTGCAAGCCACTAGTTGGCACCATCCGGCACAAATGATTGGTGTTTTGAAGACCTTGATTCACCGAGCCCACGTCATCTCTGACACCGATAGTTTGCAAACGGAACTGGAGCACCTGAAGACTGTGTTTATGAAGAATGGGTATTCTCAGATTTTACAACGCATTCTCGCAGACGAATTTGTATGTTCAAAGTTTTGTAAGTTTACGTAAGCTTACAGATGGCTTACTCTGCCATCAAGTAAAACCTTTAATAAACATCAATAATGATATAATTTTAATAAGCTAACTTTCCAAAAATAAACCAGAAGATTTACTTAAGTTGTATTTTCTAGAGTTCCATAGCGAACTGGCTCCAGGAGCGAAACTGATGAGAGGCTGCCGCAGGTGCTCGCAGTCCTGGGCCGCTGGAGTCGCAGCTCAGCGTGCGCGCTGCGTGTCTGCTGACCACAGTCGGCGTTGGAACTGTATCGCAATGTATTACCAAAAGTTCGTCATAGGGCCAGTAGCAGACTGTACGGGCCGTCGGCCCGGTCATCGATGCCGGGCCCTTCCCCCACCACCCCACTCTTCCACTCTCCCCCAACTTTAATTCTACCTTTGGTTCTCTCACTTTCGAGCGCTCTAATCTGCCGCACAGAGTGATGAAAGCTACAACCACAAACGAATAAGCAGCAGTATCTACACACTGGACCCAGACACTTTGCCACAAAATGACAAACAAGGAACTTGTCGAATCGTCGCTCCGTATACGTAGCAAATTCTCCCCCGAGGTTTCGTCATTGTCTACATAGTGAAAAGTATCATGGAATAGGTAAAAGTCTATTTAAGGAGTCTTTGAAACCGGAAATTAGGTTTATTATTCGATATAGTATGGTACTAGTATTTCACGATTCATTTGCCCACGTAAATTAAACACGTCATTAAGAGTTGATAATAGTTACCGTAAGCACTCCATTTAGTTATTGGTTTCGCATTACAAAAGTATATTATGTTCCACAAAAAGTTCATCATCTCATAATTACTTCATTTTGGAAGGAAGAAGTATAAATGATGTCATTATCTTGAACACAACTGCTCGTTTACAGAACAGAATTTTCTGTTGTTGAACACCTTGAAAGCAAAATTAATCGCAAAATCTAAAATCATAAACGATTTGTTATTCAAACGTTTTGCGTGCGTTACCTAGTTAATACAGTCACTTTCGTGATACATATCTAATACAAAGAAAAATTTATAAAAACTGACATGCAAACAAACCTACCACACCTGGCATTTTCGATAGTGCACTTATTTTAAGTATAACTTCCACTATTTTGGGGAAGTAAAACCGTAAGTTCAAAAAATAAATAAAATGGGAAAATTAATTATTCAAAGCATTGTAATTAGAAAACTACAATCTTCCGAATATTTCACATACTAAACAGCAACGTATATAAAGAGTCAAAGCGCGTCAAATAGGAAAACACGAATTTGTACTTCAACTGTATGCGGCATGTGACCATTGTTGTTCTATACCCCACGACGTTTTTTAGAAATCGTTTTTGAAAGCAAAATAAATGTCGAACAAATCAATGAAACATTGCCTTTTCACTACCTCAACTAAAAGACATGGGACCTAAGACAACGGGACCAAACATTGCAAGAAAACAATGTCCAAGATGACAAAAAAGAATCTAACTGCTAAGTAATTATAATTCGTAAGTTTTATTTCCCCTCACAGACACATTAAGTGCTAAAATAACTGCACTTCAAAACGTTTCTATTATACTTGTCCTTTAATACTGTTTAGTTACAGAAGGTTATTTTCAGATTACGCTGAAATAAACATTATTAGGTATGTAGCTAACTTAGGAAGTTAAAATTACAATAGATTACGTCTGTTGTGCCCATTGTGAAATACACTTACAATACGTTCTGCAAACAGTTTTGCTGAATAACCAGTTAACGTTTCTCTAAAGATTTAGAAAATTACTATTGCCTCTTACTAATGAGAGATGTTCAGGCATATTCTGGATCAGAATTACTGCAGCATCTGTCACTACAATGATAAGTTTTTGTTATTATTCGGAGGCTTCCACTCTCACAGCTTCACTTCCGCCATTCCTTATCTCCTACCTCCTGAGCTTCTGGGAACAATCCCCTGGGCCATACCATTTTCACATGCTATTCATATTACCAGACATGCAAACTCCGCAACGTATGCTGCAGAAATTCTATGAAGTTTAGAACGTAGGAGATAAGTATTGTCACAAGTGTATCTGTGAGTGTTGTACCAGGGTTGGAACTTAAATAGCGGCAACTATTTATTCACAACCAATACAAAAGAGTTACATGTTTGCACCTGTTACTGTCCTTCAAAGTGTTGTGTAGAACCCGTTGCCAGCGATGTGGAAGGCTTAGTATACCGTCAGCAGAGCCTGTCCTATTGATAGTGCGAATGGAGTGGTCTACTGCCTGTCGAATCTCTGGAACAGTTCTGAAGCGAATGTCACGAAGCCAAAACTGAAACGCCAATCCAACGAATCGCGTCATTACGAGTCGCCGCGAAAGTCTAAAGCTCGTCAGAGCCCCAGTATGGTGAAAGTTATGGTGATTCACGTGTACAACTGTCATGGTGTTATCCTAACGCATTACGTTCCTCCACGGCAGACCGTCAATGCACAGTATTACTGTTCGTTTTTGGAGTATCACCTGCGACCAACTTTGCGAAAGAAGCGGTCACACTTTCTGCGCAACCCACCCATCATTTTGCACGACAATGCGCAGGCGCATACAGCGCAAGCTGTGGCTGCTCTGTTCGGTCGATGGGACTGAGAAATAGTGTACCATCCACCATACTCCCCGGACTTTGATTTGATTCCGGAGTTGAAGGAACCACTTCGTGGAATTCGCTTCAGAACTGTTCCAGAGATTCGACAGGCAGTAGACCGCTCCATTCGCACGATGTACAGAACAGGCTCTATTAACGGTATACTACGCTATATGAGAATGCAGGATTTCTCGGCGAATCTCGATGATAAAATCTTCTCGGGTTGTTCGCCTGAATATGGCAAGTAAGAAACTTGCTGAAACGTTGCTGGAGTACAACACATTGACCCAGCTGTCAACCCGAGAAGATTTTACCATCGGTATACTACGCCTTCCACATCGCTGGCGACGGGTTCTACACAACGCTTGTGACTACTTAAAAGGACAGGAATAAGTGCAAACATGTAACTCTTTTAGATCGGTTGTGAATAAATAGTTCCCACTGTTTACGTTTCAACCCTCGTATATGAGTCATGCATGGATAGCACTGTCGAGGAACGGAAAGTGTCGAGGACACAATTTTAATCTGTCAGAAAGTTCACTACAGTTTCGCTCCGCTGAAGAATGAAACATTCATTCTGGACCTAGAAACTTAATTTACATTTATGGAAACGGATCTACTCTACACATGGTGAATTCACCCTTTCGTAGAACCGTTGTCAGGCCTCGAAAAACGTTTTACTGCAACATCATTACATCTTAATTTTATAATAACTATACCGAAGCTGAAGTGAGGAATTCGAAGACTTGGTTACGGAATATGTGTCTCCAAGTATCTAGTCCTATCTTGCAAAATAAGTCCAGTACTCTCTCTCATATTACCAGTAGTACTCAAGTGAACTCACAAACCAAAACTGAAACTTTTTTATGATATATGGTTTCTGTCGTTGCTGATAGCTTCGTTTGAGAATAGCATATGCACTAGACGTCTTCAATTATTTGCTATGCCTCTCTGTCTTCTAGCATAGTACCACAGTTTCACTCTACAGCTCAATCTAGTACCACCGAAGTTATTCCCTGATGACTTAACACATGTATCCTTCTACTTTCTCCGAGTAATTTTGCACGCACTCCGTTCCTAGACGATTCTGCGCACAACTTCTTCATTTGTTGTCTTATCAGCCCATGTGCTGAAGAAATTAGCAAGGGGCTTTTGAGAAGCAGTGCAGGCACGTCTTTGCCATCTGGTTCCGCAACTACCGTGGCACGCATCATGAGATTCCTCCCTCGCCGATCCCATTAAGTGCGGTAGTTCCGAGGACCGCCCTCCAAAACGGCGTGTGGCGCACGGGCTGCCGCATCGGCGTCGCCAGACCGGGATATATGTGCCCTGCGGTGCGCAGCGTTCGGAATTGGCCCCAGTGGAGAGGCATCGCCCCGCACTCCGCCGTCCACTAGCGTTAACTCGGATGAAAGACCCAAGACCGAGCGTACGTGCTCAGGCCCAGTCGACATCACAGCTCACTCCAGACACCGCCCTCCACTTCCGCTGATCCCGGCAGCGCCGTATTTATGTGCAGGCTGTCTAAGCTGCAAGCCTAGGAGCCCGCACCACAAAAATCCAAAATACCAAATTTATGGTTCAGCAGTGAGACACGGGCCTTTGGGACTGCAAAAGATATACAGGGTGTTACAAAAACTTTCAGGAAACATGCCTCACACACAAAGAAAGAAAATATGTTACGTGGACATGTGTCCAGAAACGCTTACTTTCCATCTTAGAGCTCATTTTATTACTTCTCTTCAAATCACATTAATCATGGAATGGAAACACACAGCAACAGAACGTACCAGCGTGACTTCAAACACTTTGTTATAGGAAATGTTCAAAATGTCCTCATTTAGCGAGGATACATGCATCCACCCTCCGTCGCATGGAATCCTTGATGCGCTGATGCAACCCTGGAGAATGGCGTATTGTATCACAGCCGTCCACAATACGAGCACGAAGAGTCTCTACATTTGGTACCGGGGTTGCGTAGACAAGAGTTTTCAAATGCCCCCATAAATGAAAGGCAATAGGGTTGAGGTCAGGAGAGCGTGGAGGCCATGGAATGGGTCCGCCTCTACCAATCCATCGGTCACCGAATCTGTTGTTGAGAAGCGTACGAACACTTCGACTGAAATGTGCAGGAGCTCCATCGTGCACGAACTTGTAAAGGCACGTGTTCTAGCAGCAAAGGTGGAGTATCCCGTGTGAAATGATGATAACCTGCTCCATTGAGCGTAGGTGGAAGAACATGGGGCCCAATCAAGACATCACCAAAAATGCCTGCCCAAACGTTCACAGAAAATCTGTGTTGATGACGTGATTGCACAATTACGTGCGGATTCTCGTCAGCCCACACATGTTGATTGTGAAAATTTACAATTTGATCGCGTTGGAATGAAGCCTCATCCGTAAAGAGAACATTTGCACTGAAATGAGGATTGACACATTGTTGGATGAACCATTCGCAGAAATGTACCCGTGGAGGCCAATCAGCTGCTGATAGTGCCTGCACACGCTGTACATGGTACGGAAACAACTGGTTTTCCCGTATCACTCTCCATACAGTGACGTGGTCAATGTTACCTAGTACAGCAGCAACTTCTCTGACGCTGACATTAGGGTTATCGTCAACTGCACGAAGAATTGCCTCGTCCATTGCAGGTGTCCTCGTCGTTCTAGGTCTTCCCCAGTCGCGAGTCATAGGCTGGAATGTTCCGTGCTCCCTAAGACGCCGATCAATTGCTTCGAACGTCTTCCTGTCGGGACGCCTTCGTTCCGGAAATCTGTCTCGATACAAACGTACCGCGCCACGGCTATTGCCCCGTGCTAATCCATACATCAAATGGGCATCTGCCAACTCCGCATTTGTAAACATTGCACTGACTGCAAAACCACGTTCGTGATGAACACTAACCTGTTGATGCTATGTACTGATGTGCTTGATGCTAGTTCTATAGAGCAATGAGTCGCATGTCAACACAAGCACCGAAGTCAACATTACCTTCCTTCAATTGGGCCAACTGGCGGTGAATCGAGGAAGTACAGTACATACTGACGAAACTAAAATGAGCTCTAACATGGAAATTAATCGTTTGCGGACACATGTCCACATAACATCTTTTCTTTATTTGTGTGTGAGGAATGTTTCCTGAAAGTTTGGCCGTACCTTTTTGTAACACCCTGTAGATGTCTGCATGTAGCATTACGCGGCTAAATTAGTGGACTGCTAATACATGTTATTAAAATGCTTAAATGATCAAGCTCATGCAGTTACTGGTAGAGGTTGCCTAGCTAACGTCTTCCAAGAGCAACAACAGTTTTATTTTCAGTATTTTATAAGATAATTGACCTAGTTCAACACGTTCACAGTGGCGTGTATACTTACGCTCCAAAGTTCCAATTATGCTACCAGCAGTACACAAACGTATGATGTGTTAGCTGCTAGCCAGGGGCAACAAACAGCTGCGAATGTAATTTTGTGTGAACCTTCGACGAGAGAGATTTTTGAATAAATGAGATATCACATTATCTGTGATTAATGTGGTGCTAAATTATTTTATGTGATCTTTCATTGTTTTAAAAGAATGGTTCTATGCCACTTTCAGAATAGGGGGTCAACATTATAAAATACCAGGCTAGGGTGTTTAAATACGAACGTCACCCCACCACGATAAACAGGAAGCGCAGCGCCACCAGATAAAGGAAAGTGTGAATACGCGCGCCGCCCCACACCGAGAAACACAATTATCAGCACCGGCTCCAAAGAATTAAAAATTATAAATGCTGTCATGACCTAGTCGCCCCTGCCGGCCGGTGTGGCCAAGCGGTTAAAGGCGCTACAGTCTGGAACCGCGTGACCGCTACGGTCGCAGTTTCGAATCCTGCCTCGGGCATGGATGTGTGTGATGTCCTTAGGTTAATTAGGTTTAAGTAGTTCTAAGTTCTAGGGGACTGATGACCTTAGAAGTTAAGTCCCATAGTTCTCAGAGCCATTTGAACCATTTTGAACCTAGTCGCCGCGCGGGGTAGCCGCGCGGTCTTAAGAGTCTTGTCACGGTCCTCACGGCTACCCCCGTCGGAGGTTCGAGTCCTCTCTCGGGCATGGGTGTGTGTGTTGTCCACAGCGTAAGTTACTTTAAGTAATGTGTAAGCTTAGGGACCGATGACCTAAGCAGTTTGGTCCTATAAGATCTTACCACAAATTTACAATATTTTGACCTAGTCATGAAGAGGTACAACGTTACATTAGAGATTTGACACAATACGTATGGAAGTCTGAAACAGTGTATGTGTCTTGAGGCAAGATAACTTCTTGTGCTCAAACTATTCTGACTATATTGATCCATTATTTGAGAACGAGCACACTTAGTGACTTCCAGCAAACTTTACAGATCATTTCAAGACTTTACGAAGCCTTCTATCGCTGAAGTCACCCCGTCCCCATACTCACAGACACAAAATAATGAAAGGAAAAGAATTCATCGTTCACTACATTTCTGCTGTTCGTGCTGTTAAACCTCAGCACCATACATGGCATTTTAATGTAACACTTCTTTACTATTAGCTATACTCGCAACATGTTTCACAGACATTATCCACATATATTACTTAAAGTATACCCAAAAATTTTATCCTTGTACGACTTATAGGTCCGGAGATTTGACTTCATAGACGTTGGGATGCGTGAAAAACTAGCTTTCCTTAAAACGGAATGCAAATAACCCAAACGACACTAACACAGTGTTTGAAGATGTTACCAGTAGAGGCATACCAACCACTTTAAATATTTAAGACAATTCTCATTTTCAGTTCCACCTCAGTTGCAAAATTTTTAATTAGATTAAATGTTTCGATCACTCAGGATCATCTTCAGATGTAAGTAGTTGCGTCCACTTTGCTCTGAAGATAATCCTGAGTGATGGAAACATGCCATCTAATTTAAAATTGTGCAGAATCAAACAATGGAAAATCCAGGATAGAATAATATTACGAACGGGTTAATTGCCACTCATCATATAGCGAAGATGTTGAGTCGCTGATAGACACAACAAAAAGTCTGTCAAAGATATCGGCCAAACTATCCTTTCTCATAATAAACAACATACCCACACACATACCCTCACGGAAACGCAACTTAATACGAATTCGTCGGCTATGGTGACACAAAAAATATAATTTCAAGACTTTTCGTAAATTTTTTGGTTATTGTATGGGTAAATGACTCGAAACTAATAAAACCATCATAATTAATGTCGTCTTCAATCTGAAAGGTCTGCCATGCTTAACTTTAAATATTTAACTCATTTCTAAAATCCGACGTCTGAATCTGAGCTATACACGGTGGTTCGATTCCTTGCAGTACTGGATGGCAAAGGGGACGGTGTCACTTTCAGTTACCCAGCTGCCTAAATTGCTACCGATTTCTGGAGGACCCGATTTATTCTACTCGTTATTTCATCCAAAGCAGGACCCGAAATATTTGTTTCTTCCCGTCTGTGGACTTGGATACTTTATTTCTTGAAGCTGGGAAAAGCCGTTTCCAAAAAGAGAAAAGAAAACATATTTGTTGACGAGACCCTCGGGAAACGCTGAAGTGCTGAAGTTGCCTTCAGGTCCATAATGTCTATCAACTCGTCACTTCACTGCAATGTCACGCTACCACCATGAGCGATATAGCAGGAAATTCAAAAAACGTTTTTTAAGTACAGGTGCATTTATGGATGGCTGTGGTAGAACCGGTCACAGATAGGATTGAAGTTCGAGCACTGAGAAGCTGCGACGTATCCGACGGATGGAACTACAGAAGTGGCTGCAGTATTTGTTTACTCAACTGGTCTCTGCCAGGGAGAACGAGCCGAGGGAGGCTGAAGGCAACGTCGAGGGGGAACTGTAGCCAAAGCCGTGGAAAGGACAGCTGTGTCGGAAGAAGACTTGCAGGATGGAAGTTTGTGGCGTCTCAGAACAACCAACTGCTGGTAAGTGGAAACACCTCATTTTTAAAGCTGAAACACTTAGTTTTCCTTGGAAATGAATATCAGATTTTAGGTCCTTTCTATTTTCTTGTCTTGAGCAACCTGAATAACTGTTTGTCCAGATGCAAATTACAAAATGTTTCAAGCAAATGTTCTTTAGCCGTCAGAGGGACATCAATCAGCATGATTGCCTTCGTTGTAGCTTTGTTTTTTACAATGGCTTTTTACAAAGATATGAACAGCAGTATGACTTTTTTTAAATAGCACCCTGTAATTTTTTAACGGTAATTCATTTCCTCTCCTAAAGACCTATTCAAAAATGTACCATAGTGTACCATTCACTGAAACACAACGTTATTAATTACATAACACAACAATGACTTTGAGGCCTGGATCACAAACTCGTCCACTTGCTGGAGTTGTCAGAAAACAAATGAAAACCAAGTAAAAACGTAACACAAAGTTGACTTTGACTCTCCTATACCATTGTCCATGAGTAGAACATTCATCGGTGCTCAAAGTGGTGACCCTGGACACCGATACACTGGTGCACTCGTTGAATGAAAGAATTATTTTCTGCTTCCAGTGTTGCTTGCACAATAGAATTACAAGCAAGCATGATACGTTCCTGCATGTTCTCTGGAGTTGTTGGAGTATCGCGATAGACAACGTCTTTAACGCATCTCCAAAGAAAAAAGTGCAGATTATTTAAATCAGGAGACCTAGTAGGCCAAGTAACTGTTCCTCCTCGACCAATTCAACTGGCAGAATACCTTCGTTTCAGAACACGACGTCCACGCAAGGCATTATATGCTGGACAGCCATAGTGTTGATACCACATAAGCATCCTGGTTCTCAGCGGCACTTCATCCAGAAGAGCAGGAAGAATTCGTCTGAGGAAGTTGGCATACGCAGTATCGTTTAGACTACCATTGATGAAATAAGGGCCAATAATTGTAGTACCAAGCATCAACGAGGCGTTAACTCTCCATTGACGATGATGTTCCACCTGTCTAAGCCTTAGTGGGTTGTCGCTGGGCTAATAATGCATGTTCCTTGTATTTACCTGTCCTTTGTTTGAGAAGGAACATCCATCGGTAAATATAAAATTGGAGTAGAAGTTCGGGCTGGCGACGATTCACTGCTGTGCCCACTGACAGAACTGTACACGATTCTGGAAATCATTCCCATTCAATTCTTGATGGAACCGGTGACGTGTAAGAATACGATGTACACTGGTTTTAGGAATTCCAATCTCGTGTTCAAGCTGTCGTGTGCTCAAATGTGGATTCACAGCAACGGAAGCGAAAATAATAACGTCGGCAGCTTCGTCTGTGCGAGTGCTACGACGATTGCGTTGTCGTGGGCTGAAACTTCCCGTTTCTTGAAGCGTCGCATCAAGACGAGAAAACATCCGTCAGGAAGGTGAGTTCTTGTCAGGATATCGCTCTCTGGACAGTTCCACTAACTGTGTAGCATTTCGCGTGCCTTCAACAATAAAAGAAACGTTACGTCGATGCAGTTTGTAGGAAGTGCAGCCTTTACTGTATGCCTACACTACACAACAGTATTTAAAAGGACTGAAAACTACTGTACTAAATGTACCCTGAAACAACCTCTTAGAAAAATTTATGAATGACTGTGTTGATAAACCCCTTACGTTATTTGATTTTCAAACAGCTGAGCAGAACTGAACGTACTCAGACATTTCGCTCTTTACTTATTCTGATCAACACTAAATTAACACACAATATTTTTAGCGCAACGCAATCTGACTTTCAATAATCCCTACATAAAAATGGCCCTGACTAACAATAACCTATACCTTGCATGAATCACTTACCTCACAAAAATTTTCGTTACTCGAACTACCGCAATACAGCGAGCGCCAATGTGTACATTCTAAATAAAAGATCCTAACTACTGAAGGCTCTAACTACTGATAGGCATAGTTAGCAAACGAAAGATTTTGATAGAAAACAAACAATTTATTTACCTTAATAATGTTCAAAAGGCATCATATATATATCAGTTCATGATATCCAGTGTTACAAATTTACTCTTTCTGATGGACACACGTCCAGATCGTCCGCTCTCAAAATTCTGCCATCTCTCTCCCCACATCCACCACTGCTGGCGGCTCACCTCCAACTGCGCAGCGCTATGCGCTGTTCACATCCAACTGCCCAACACTACAATAGCAAATATTCCAACAATGCCAACCAGTCTCAGACTGCACACAGCGCAGTCAGTGATTTTCATACAGAGCGCTACGTGACGTTACCTACATAAAAACCTAAACAGCCTACTTACATAGCCCCCCATGCACCCCACAAAAAATTTTACAAATTGTTTTGGGCAGTGGCCAGTAAAGATTTCATAAAAAATTTCATAATTACAATAACAAAGATATCAAATGCATACATTTATTGATGCACTGTTGGCCAAAAGCAAAAATTGTTCTCATAAAGAACAGTCCTGATCATTTATCACAATAGTGATTGCATTGCACAAAGTCTGATCAGAAAAAGAATATGCACACAGAAGTAGTGGATTTCCATGCAGTCTTGAAGATGTAGTGTTGTCCTTCCAACGGAAAGACAATGCTGACTCTTGACATGCAAACAGGTAATGGGCCACAACGGAGCAAACTCACAGCAGAGTCAGTGGAAGTTTTGAAGAATATTGGTAGGTAGGTCATCACAGAGCAGACCCGCTGTAGTCCTGGTAGAGAGTATGGTATTGGTGGGCCATCAAAGGTACAGACCCACTGGAGTTCTTGTAGAAATAATGGTATTGGTGGGTCATCAAAGGTGCATACCCACTGCAGTCCATGTAGAGATGACCAGCAGGTGCCCAATAACCATCAAAGAGTCTTTAGACAATATAGCAAGTCCATAATCCACCACTTGTGCACTCAAAAAGTTTTTGAATTGTCCTTAGAACCAGCAATGCTGTTAACCAGTCCCTTGCTGAATTATCAACACATGTGCAAACACTAACAGTCCCAACTTCTCACCTATTGTGCATATACTATGACCAACAGAAATGTGTGCACTGAAATGAAACTTAATTTGAAGAACTGGTGTCTATACAATCATAAATTTACAACATCAGAATACAATTACAAAGGTACAAAATACACCATTAAAGAACATAACAGTACAGATAACATTTGTAGTAGTATGGGCTTTACAAAAGAATCGAAATAACATATAGATCAGTGTTACAGGAATTATGACATAAGTATATAAATAAATAAATGAGAATAGTTTTCGAAACATTAATTTAACACATGAGCATTAAAACAGAACAGAATCAATAATGTCTAAATATCTTTACAAGGTAAATAACATATTATTAGAAAAATTCTACAACATAACTCTTATCAGATAAACACATAAAGACAGGAAGAACACAAATACACAAGGGTACACAAACACATAGCGGAATAACACAAAAGGAAAGAACAGGGTTTGTTTTACTGCAGTATTTTGCAAACAAAACTTTCTTTACTTCTTGGAGATCTCCGTTCGTTCATCATTATTCCCAAAAAGTCCTATCTATACCTGCTTTCTGTGTTCTATTCATATCCTCTTCCAAAATAATTATTCTTCATTATACAGTACCCGTTTCTTTAAAAACCTTTTTTCGTATAACTTCTCAATGCATTTCTTCCATTTCATCGCAACTCATTCACTTATATAGCGTACCCCCTCTTAAACTAACTTAAATCTACTGAGCTCAGATATATATACTAAGGGACGGCGCAATGCAGCAGCAAAAAAAATTGACACAAACACCAATGACAAAAAAAAGGAAATTGGCAAAGCAAGCAGCAGTATATCTAAATTAGCAAAGCAAATGCAGCATTGAAACTAATATGAGGCAATGTACAGCAACAAGAAAAATAAATCAGTAGTAAAACTGGCTTAACAGAGTAATACAAAGTGAAATTCAGTAGCACTATGCCTGGCAAACAGCAGCAGCAAATAGTATAACTTATACCTAAACATGACAAAGCTCAAGCAGAAAAAATGTTACAGTAAAGATGGCCTTGCCTAATACCAATGTCACATCTTAACACTAAAGTGATGCATCACGATAACTTCCTCTAGCACACAAGTTACCAAATAATTAAAAGATTACTTATGCACTTCCTGTGAATGGAAATGTCTATTTGTGTTCCGTTTCCTTAAGAAAGTAGATCATAAAATTATTGTTTAATGGATCTGTAGGCAGAAAATCTTTACATAAGTACATCTATTAAATTTTATTTTAACCAATGCTGCAGTGCAGCTAGAAACAAGATATTAAACAAAATAGGCAAATATATATTAAAAGCAAAGCATGAAACATCATTCACTAGCCATATGGCATTTCATAAGGCAGTAAAAAAATCTCTCAAGTAGAAAGACAGTAGTCATAATCAGGTGTATAGACATAAAATATTTCTCATCATTTCATTAGGCATTTCAGTAAATATCAGAAAGTATGAGCTCAAAACTGTAATTATATGTTTCAAGTATGAGCATGTCTTATTTGAAATGCTTTCTACAAAGAAATTTCAATAGCGAGGTTAATGGCCTCTTTTTTTTCTCCACCTAATGGCTTTTTCTCCATGCGACTGGCACAGCTGGGCGTCCACAACGAATTACGTCAAGGTCACTTAGCTTTCTTAGCGAAATATTTACGACAACAGTTTGTGCTACAGTGACAGTCTCATAAAAAAAATTTCACAGGTCGAGAATCTGCATTATAAATGTGTAAAAACAAAATCCTATAAATATAACAGTGTCCCAAAAAATGTTCACCTTCATTGTGATACATTCACGCATGTACACACATTTTATAATTCTTAAAGTACGATTTTTGGTTTCCAACATCCTTTTTCACAAATAAGAGTCCCTAACCACTGCTCATTATTCCTTACCTTATTATACATAAACATATTTGTCGACACTTGTTCAATATTTCATCGTAATAAATATGTAGCATAATCAAATTCCTCATATAGAATCAGCTTATTGATCATAAACATACCTCAACAGCATAATACACATCGTCGTCGTAGTAATAATATCATAACACCTCAGTCAAATCTCAGAAACTTCATAGCTTTCTGCAATAATTTCAATAAACGGTTTTACATGTGAAATATAGTGTAAACCTTTACTCTTCCTAGTACGCAGAGTTTCAACTTCAACGCAATTATCATGTGGTATACGTCGGATTCTGTAAGGTCCATTGTAAACCAGAAGGAATTTGTGACTCAAGTGTGTCTTCTTATGTGACAATGAATGAGCTTCAACGAGAACTTTCTGACCAGTATATAATTTCTTTGCATTTGCTTTACCGTGTAGTTTTCTCCTTTTGTCTGTTGCAGAATTTATATTTGTAATAGCCAAATCAATTAGGTCTTTGTGTCGAAGTTTACTTGTGTTCGGAAAAGGTACAAGCCGTCTGATTCTGTTCGGTGGTTCTTCATTCTTCAGTACAAGAATAGGTGATAAAGCAATGGAGTCATGAGGCATTTCATTCAGCATGTTTTGAAATAAGTATAAATATCTGTCCCAATACTGGTGCTTTCTGTGACAATAAAGTCTGCAAAGCTTATTGATTTCTTTCATAACCCGTTCAGACGGGTTACAATGTGGTGAGTACAATGAAATAAAAACAGGTTTGTTTTAATGATTCAGAATCATGCGTGACCAAACAGCAGATCTGAATTGCGCTCCGTTATCTGAAATGACTTTACTAACGTGTCCAACTTCAGGTAAGAAATTTTTAACAAAGGCGTTGGATACAGACCGTCCAGTGGCTTTACGTAACGGTGTGAAAGAAACAAATTTTGAAGTAAGTTCAACAGCGACTAGAACGTACGAAAATCCATTCGATGTTCTGACAAGGGGTCCCAAGAGATCAACAGCAGTAAATTCTTTTAATTTAGAAGGAATGATAGGAAACAACGGAGCACGGTGTGAGATAGTAGATGGTTTAGCCTTCTAACAAAGTTTACAAATAGACAAGGCTCTTCGAATTCTCTTTTCCATATTGTTAAAATAACAAGTCGTCCGAAGAATATGATAAAATTTTCGTGGACCATAATGTGCGTAGCTGAAATTAATGTACCAAATGAGCTTATTAACAAAGTCGTCAGGAATGCAAAGTACCCATAGCTTGTCATCAACAGTGGAGCGTTTGAAGAGTATGTTGTTTCTAAAGCAGATAATAATGCCGCATCTGTGTGTGTGTCTTTTCATGCCATTTACTTTTGATGTCTTTCCAAATCGGATCTTTATCTTGTTCATGAGCAATGTCCTTTAAAGATGTGGTGATGAAGTTTTCAAAGGCGACTTTCTGAATGTAAAGAATACTGAAATTTTTCTCGAGGTTGCCTTCTGTGTTACTTTTCTCAAGCCCAGCCGGTGCACGTGACAGTGCGTCCGCAGCAATGTTCTCCTTGCCGGGAATGTAGACTATTGTGAAGTGGAATTCTTGCAGAAACGATGAACAAAGTTTTAACCTGTCATTATTTAATTTTGAAGACATAAGAAATTGTAATGCACGATGATCACTGTATACTTTTATGTGCTTACCAGAAATAAAGCAACGGAACTTGTTAAATGCCCAAACGATAGCTAAAGCTTCTAATTCAGTAACGGAATAATTTTTTTTTCAGATTTTGTTAGCACTCGGCTAGCAAAAGCAATGGTTTTCTGAACAGTAGTGTTATTTTCTATGGCTTCTTGAAATAAATGGGCACCAAGACCGACTTTAGAATAATCCGTGCTAAGGCAGAATTCTTGTGACAGATCTGGGTGAGCCAGTATTGGCGCGATAAGTAGCGCTTCTTTCAAAGAATTGAATTCCAACTGTGCCTGTTCGTCCCAGTTCCAAATAGTATTTTTTCCAGTGAGAGAACAAAGTTTTGATGTAACTAGAATTTGCATGTGGATGGAACTGGAATGGCTCTGATTTCTTCTAACTTTTCAGGATCCGGCAGAATGCCTTCAGAAGAAATAATGTGTCACAAAAACTTCACCTTTGTCCTACCGAATTCAGACTTTTCCAGGTTAACTGTAATTCCAGATTCTGCAAAAATACGTAACACACTATTGAGGATGCGATTATGTTGTTCCCATGAGACTTCTGCTATCAGAATATCGTCCACATATAAGGTGATGTGACGCTTTAAGAACTCAGGTAATATGGAATTTAGCACTCGAATGTATGTTGCCAAAGAAATGTTCAAACCAAAAGGAAGTTTCCGAAATTGATAACAAACAATGAAAAGCTGTGTATTTTCTACATTCTGGATGAATTTCGATCTGATAAAAGCTAAAAAATTTTGAAGAACTTCTTCCAACGTTTGCGGCCTGTCTGTTTCAGGAATGATGATAGTATTGATTTGTCTTGAATCTAAAACAAGCCTGATAGATCCATTTTTCTTCTCAACAACATGTAATGGATTGTTGTATGAGCTTGCTGCAGGCTCAATAATGCCCTCGTCAAGTATAGACTGTATTTCTGTTCTAACACGGTCCCTATAACGTGCCGGAATCACGTATGGTCTAACACAAAATTTAGTATGCTCACGAACACGAAATTGGTATTGAAATCCCTTGATTGTTCCTTGATTGTGAGTAAAAACTGTGGAATGTACTTGCAAAATCTCAAAGAGGTCTTGCCTATCAGTGTCATTACAATTCCCAATTGTTTGAAATTTATTCTGAATTAACTCATTAGTATCAAATACGTTGTCGATGTCATCCGTGTCAGTACTTGCAGAGTGATTGTTAGTGACCAGTTCCGTCGAAAATTCCGAACTGTTGTCTAACTGAAGGTAAAGCCGATTAATTTCCTCGTCTAGGTTTGAGAGCCAATCTTCAAATTTCAATACTATTGACTTACCTTCTTTCTCTAAACTTATTTTAGCATCGTGAAAGTATAAGATTGCTTTGTATTCATTCAGAAAGTCTACTCCCAATATAATTTCTGTCGACAATAATGGAACAATAAGAAAGTTCATAGAGAAGCTCCGGCTTTGACAAAAGAATTCTAAGTTGGTTTGTTGGCGTACATCTACACTTTTTCCAAAAATTGCACCTTGTAATTTAATCTTACCTAAAGGAAGTGTGGGGCAATCGTTCGATTTGTTGCATTTGCTAAAAGCTGTTTCATTCATTACTGAAATGGGACTGCCAGAGTCAAGTACTGCCGTAAATTTTAAGTCATTTACTGTAATGTGAATTACAGTATAAGCAATGTTGTTATGTTTTACGCCGTGTTCATGGAGTAATATGTCCCTTATGTCTTCCATTTTTACGTAATTACTAGCTACGGCAGCTGCGTCGTCAGTTTCATAAGTACGTTTTGTGGCTGCCAGCGGTGTGAGTCATTGCCTATTGTCTCTTTGTTGGCACGCATCGTTATTGGGATTTGGAGATCTAACTTCTACAAATTCACCTTGTCGAGAGGGGCCTGTCCTGTTTGAATCCCGCAAGCTCTGACTGAATTCTGGTTTACTGTTAAGGTTAATCGTCTGTCGTCATGTCGGTAGTTGCTGTAACTTTTTTCTTGTCGGTCACGTGGTGGAGAATTTCTCCATGTAACTGCGCGGTGGACCATTGCGTCTTAAGTTATTCTGTCTCCTTTGATAATAATTAGTTTGGTTCCCATATTGTCTGTTTCTCTGATTGTCTCTGTCATAGTCATTACCGCGGAGAGGTGATCTTTCCCTGTAATTATTACTACTCTACGAACGGTTGAAATACGGGTGGTGTCTGTTTTGGTCACGATTTGCGTTGTAAGAATAGCCTTGTCGTGTCCAGCTATTATTTCTTTCATCGCGGAATTGTGACGGATGTGTCCTGTAATTGTTGCGTTCCTGTTTTCACGTCCCACCATTGTCAGTGTAAATTTCCAGTTCTTGTAAGAGTCCCTGAAAAGCTTCAATGTCGTCTTTGCAACGTCCTGCCAAAATAATATGTCGTATATGTTCAGGCAATTAAGATTAAGCAAATGCGGATGAGTTCTGAGGGGCTGTATCGGTTTGACAGATACTGACTCTTATGCAACATGTCTTCAAAATATTTCACAAGACTGGAAAATTCAGAGTGTTCGAAATGTTTCATCATTATTTTACGAGATCTTCAGTAGCTTGAGACCAATATGCTGAGAGGAAGGCATGATAAAATTCTCCTTCACTGTGACAATCGTGAATGACCGATCGCATTCTTACAGCTGGTTCATTCTCTAAGTAGCCACACATAAATCCTAATCTGTGTTCCAATGACCAGTTGGGAGGAAAACAATGAGAGAATTCATGAACCCACGCTTGTGGATGAAGGTCGTTGGCAGAGTTCTTAAATGTTTTGAATTTACGTGTAGTAATGAACAGCTTATAGTCAAAGTCATCGTGACAGCGAGTCGCACATCGGTTATTGTTACGTCGTGTTGGCGGTTCCATCTCATAATTCGGTGCACCTTGCCAATTTCTTTCATAATTTCCGAAATTCCCTGTGTTATTATTTTGCGGTTTTTCCGTATTTCTAAGTCCCTCTTCCCGTGTTGGAGCGCGAGTCTTCTCTGAAAATTGTAATTCTTGTATTACTTGTGCCAACTGATCTTGTACTTCCCGAATTTCTCTTTTGTACTGTGTATTAATTTTATTCTGATTTTGTTTGATTTTCCTAATTTGTTCGTACTCTTCTGTGTTATTAAAGACTACCGGTCTTGTGTCATTCAGATTATGGTCTACCTTCGTGGATAAATTTTGAATCGATTTTCAGAGTATCTACTGTGTCCTTTAAGTTTTCCTGAGTTTTTGCAATTTACGTAACAGAATGGATAGATGCAACTGCGTCAATTTTAGCGCGCAAGGTCTCGTGATTTTCATGAACAAGAGTTTGCAGTTCTTTTATGGCTACTTCGTGATTCTGTAATGCATTTTCATGTCGCCATAAAATATGTTGAAAATGCTCACAAATTTGTGTTTTTACGTCATTACAGACTTTTTGACATTTCGATTCGATGTTATGTAACTCAGTAGTTAAATCTTCACGTGCTTGTTGAAGTGTTTCTTTAATTTGTTTCTGATTTTGTTCCATTTGTTGCTGTGACTGTTTTTGATTTTGTTCCATTGCGTCTAACTGTTGCTGCGTTTGTCTCTGGTGTTGTTCCATTGTGTCTAACTTTTGAAGATTTTGTTCCAATGTGTCTAATTCTTGCTGTGTTTGTCTCTGGTGTTGTTCCATTGTGTCTAACTTTTGAAGATTTTGTCCCATTTGTTGCATTAATTGTAATAACAATGCCCTGGTGTCTGAAACATGTTCCTCAGTGCTATTTGGTAGTGCATTTGAACCGGCAATATTCGAATTCTGAAAAGCAGAAAATGTGTCTTGACTTATTTGAGAAAACGGTGAGGACGCAATACCTCAATCTACAGTATTTTCAAGATTATGTCCTGTCATTTCGGAATCCTGAGGCTAGCCGTTGCGGACCGATCGATCGATAATGCTTCCCTGTTCAGTAATTGTTTCACTGTCTACACAATTGTTTGCCGCCCGCTCCATTTCCCTATGCACAATTACCAAATTACTACTTTGAATGTCTGTTAATTCATTACACGGTGGTGCTGATAAGCTACGTTTGTCGTCACTATCATTTCTCAGTTTACTTTGGAGCCTAGTGTTAAGTTTTTCACACGCCATAATTATCACGTATTTCACACGATAACAAGAAAAGCACAATTTGAAGAGCAAAAATAAGAAAACACATTAACATAGCACTGAAAATAATATGTAGTTAATTGCAAGCGCAGCTGCGAAATACTTGGTGCAGATCTACATGCATGCCACAACTGTTTTACTGTACAACAACGAAAAACTACAACTACAAATGAAAATCTCTCTACCATTACGCTCTAGCAATAAACAATAGCTACACTAAATACTCAAACTACAGGAAAAAATCAGAAGATTCCAGTAAGGTAACCTCGGCTAAGGGTCGCCATATGAAACATCCCTTAGAAAAATTTATGAATGACTGTGCTGATAAACTCCTTACGTTATTTGATTTTCAAACAGTTGAGCAGAACTGAACGTATTGAGACATTTCGCTCTTTACTTATTCTGATCAACACTAAATTAACACACAATATTTTTAGCGCAATGCAATTTGACTTTCAATAATCCCTACAAAAGAATGACCCTGACTAACAATAACCTATACCTTGCATGTATCACTTACCTCACAAAAATCTTCGTTACTCTAACTACCGCAATACAGCGAGCGCCAGTGTGTACATTCTAAATAAAAGATTCTAACTACAGAAGGCACTAACTACTGATAGGCATAGTTAGCAAATGAAAGATTTTGATAGAAAACAAACAATTTATTTACCTTAATAATGTTCAAAAGGCATCATATATATATATATATATATATATATATATATATATATATATATATATATATATATATATCAGTTCATGATATCCGGTGTTACAAATTTACTCTTTCTGATGGACACACGTCCAGATCGTCCGCTCTCAAAATTCTGCTATCTCTCTCCCCACATCCACCACTGCTGGCGGCTCACCTCCAACTGCGCAACGCTACGCGCTGTTCACATCCAACTGCCCAACACTACAATAGCGAATATTCCAACAATGCCAACCAGCCACAGACTGCACACAGCACAGTCAGTGATTTTCATACAGAGCGCTACGTGACGTTACCAACATAAAAACCTAAACAGCCTACTTACAACCCGTACATAAGGAAACAGTATTGCAATTACTGTTTGCTCACTTACATTCCCCATAGATGAGTAGCATTTCTACCTTCTCTTCGTTGGTGTACGTTCTACTCATGCAACTCTTCAACTGACGATGGTTGACGGGATGACGGGTGTGCATTTAACTTATGATTGTATTTGCCCTCTGTCAACGTCAGCACGTGGATGCGTTCCATTGCCCTGATTACCTGCACTAAGCGCTGGGAGCGTCAACGTCAATGTTATGTTATTTGATTAAAACGTTGTGTTTCAGTGAATGGTACAATGTGGTGCATTTTTAATAAGTCTTTAGGAGAGGAAATGAATCGTGGAATAAAGATTACAGTCTGCCATTTGAAAAAGTTATACCGCTGTTCATATCTTTGCAAAAAAACTAGTTCTTCATGTTGTTGTTGTTGTTGTTGTTGTTGTGGTCTTCACTCCGAAGACTGGTTTGATCCACCTCTCCACGATAGTCTATCCAATGCGAGGCTCTTCATCTCTGAATGACTATTTCAACCTACATCCTTCTCAGTCGGTTTACTGTATTCCTCTCTTAGTCTCCCTCTACGTTTTTTCCCCCAACTTCTCTCCAGTACTAAGCTGCTGATCCCTTGGTGTCTCAGAACGTATCCAATATAACATCCACGATATATTTTCTTTTTATTACGAGTGGAATATGAACATATCGATAATATTCATTCAATTATGTAAATATTTCTTAAAAAGATGATAATTATGTAAAACAGAGACAATATTTGTCTCACATTCTTTGTTAATCTATGTCATTCTTTTCTTTTGTTTTGTGCCCTTTTGTCGTCTTCTTCTGATGTACATCGCAAGACGCGAATCGATTTGAGGTCTGTTAAATGAAAAACATTTAATGTAAAATTATTGTACTTTTATGTTCATTTGCTGGTAAAACAAATAGAGCCAAATGCGTTAAAACTATTTATGATTAATTATTGAAAATTCACTTCCTCTTTTAATTATAATTTTGTATTAATTGTTTTATCATAGCCGCAAGAAGCGCAGCCATTGCTAGTTGCAATTATATAGCATCTTCGTCTGTACTTCTAGTTTAAAATAGCATGGGATTGTTTTAAACTAATTTGCAAAAAGTTTAATAATTTTTTTTATTGGTGGCATCAATTTAAAAGATTTAAATGATTTATTGGGAAAAGGAAAATCTTAAAATTAAAGGAAATCCTCTATCTTTTGTTGACCGCCATCTTAACTTTTATCACAGCGGCAAATTTAAATTACTTGAAACTGAGAATTTTCAATATTCCGATGTGTAAGAAATAAATGTGCACCGGTGGTACTGAACTCCATTTATAAAAGAAAAAAAGTAATCGAATCAGACTGTATTTCTAAGAACAGTGCTGATGGTATTTACTGTTGAACAAGATTTCATTGCTGAAGTATGAGGCCAAAATTAATCACGGAGAAATATATTTTTTGGTAGCATACGTCAGTGTTGTGTGCGGGTGGTATTCTGTGGTTCCTTTTCATGATCAATTTGCTAAGAATAATTAAATCCATCGAAGACAAAAAAATTATAAAGGCTCTGATGTACGATCTGTAATTTTAGTGATATGAACACAGCTTACAGTCAACATTATTACACTACGTCAGGTGGAATTCTTGTGCAATTTGAACAAAGTAATTATCCAGGAGAAGTTGTAGTTTGAATATTATACATGTGTATAATATTGTCAGTATCGTTTACAAAATCAAATCAATCCAACTGCTAAAAAAAAAAGAAAAAAAAACAGAGTGGATTCAAACCGCAGAATACTATAGAGTATCGTATCATCCATATTCATTGCACTTGTCGATGTTGACGATACACAAAAACCGCCACAATATCTTTGCAAAAAACTAGTTCTTCATGGTGTTGTTGTTGTTGTGGTCTTCACTCCGAAGACTGGTTTGATCCAGCTCTCCACGATAGTCCATCCAATGCGAGGCTCTTCATCTCCGAATGATTACTGCAACCAACATCCTTCTCAGTCGGTTTATTGTATTCCTCTCTTAGTCTCTCTCTACGTTTTTTATTCCCCACACTTCTCTCCAGTACTAAGCTGCTGATCCCTTGGTGTCACAGAATGTATCCCATGAACCGATCCCTTCTTTTGGTCAAGTTGTCCCACAAATTTCTTGTCTCCCCAGCTCTATTCAGAACCTCCTCGTCAGTTACGTGATGGACCCATCTGATCTTCGAGCCGGCCGTGGTAGCCGAGCGGGGGCAGGCGCGTTGGTCCGGAACCGCGCTGCTGCAGTTAGGTTTAAGTAGTTCTAAGTCTAGGGGACTGATGACCTCACGTGTTAAGTCCAATAGTGCTTAGAGCCATTTGAGCCATCTGATCTTCAACATTCGTCTGTAGCATGACATTTAGAGAGCTTCTATTCTCTTTTTCTCTTTTTGTCTAAACTTTTTAAGTTCATGTTCCATGCTTGCCTACACTCCAGACAAACATCTTTAGAAAATACTTCCTAACACATAAATCTATATTAGATGTTAACTAACGTCTCTTATTCAGAAATGTTTTTCTTGCCATTTCCATTCCACACTTTGTATCCTCTCTCTTTTGGCTAACATCAGTTATTTTTCTACCCAAATAGCGAAACTCGTCCACTGCTATAAGTGTCTAGTTTCCTAATCTAACCCGCTTAGCATCACCTGATTTAATATTACTACATTCCATTGGCTTTGTTGTGCTTTTCCAATTTCAAGTCCTTTGTTGTCTCTGAGAAAATTACAAAGTCATCGGCAAACCTCAAAGTTTTTAAATCTTCTACCTGGACTTTAATTCTTGCTCCAAATTTTTCTTTTCTTTTTCCTTTACTGCTTACTTACTCAATATACATAATGCACAACAACGGGCATAAGCTACAACCCAGTCTCACTCCATTCTCAATCATTGCTTCCCTTATATGCTCCTCTACTCTTATAACTGCCTTCTGGTTTCTGTTAAAGTTGTAAGTAGCACTACTTCGCTACCTATATTTTACTCCTGCTATTTTCAGAATTTCAAAGAGGGTATTCCACTCAGCATTGTCTAACGCTTTCTCTAAGGGTACAAATGCTATAAACAAAGATTTGTGTTTCCTTACTCTGTCTTGTAAGTTAAGTCGTAGGGTCAGTATTGCATCGCGTGTTCCAACATTCCTCTAGAATCCTAACTGGTCTTCCCCTACGTCGGCTTCTACCAGTTTTTCCATTCTTCTGTACGGAGTTCATGTTACTATTAAACTGATAGTTAGGTAGTTTTCACAACTGTCAGCAACTGCTTTCTTTGGAATTGTAGTTGGAAATACTACATTCTTCGTGAAGCCTGGGAATATTTTGCCTGTCTCATACATCTTGCACACTCTTCATAGTGATGTTAAACCAACATGGGTTCCGAAAACGACGATCGTGTGAGGCATAGACCGCTCTGTTCGTCCACGGGACCCAGAATCAATCAGACACCAGCGCCCAGGTAGACTCATGTTCCTTGACTTCCGGAAATCACTCGATACAGTTCAGCACTGCCGCCTCATGAACAAAAATCGGCCGTATGGAATATCAGACCAATTTTGTGGATGGATTGAAGAGTCTCGGAGAGAAAAAAGTAGCTTCGGATGTGCCCCAGGGGAGAGCTGTATTGCGAATACTAGACAGAAAGAGGTTTTATTGTATAGTTTACACAGTTGCGGAAAAATGTCTGGAAGCAGTTACTTAATAACATATGTAGGAGTATGTGTACGGACCGATTTAATGTTAAATGACCACACTAATTGTGAATAATGATTATGCCAGTCTGAGATTCACGGGAAGAATTCTCAGAAAATGTAGTCCATCAACAAAGGAAGTTGGTTACAAAACACTCGTTCTAGCAATACTTGAACATTGCTCATCAGTCTGGGATCCGTACTAAATAGAACTGAAAGATGAAATATAGAATATCCAAACAACAGCGGCGCGTTTAGTTACAGGTTCATTTAGCAAGCACGAAAGCGTCACAGAAATGATCAACCAACTGCAGTGGAAGACACTTCAAGAAAGGCGTTTGCATCATTGTATGGTCTACTGTTAAATTTCCTCCTGAGACAACGAAGATAAAATTAGAGAGTTTCCAGCCCTCATGGAGGCTTAAAGGTGACAGTTCTTCCCCAGAGTTGTTCGCGACTGGATGAGAAAGGGAGGGAGGGGGGGGGGGAGGTTACAGGGTTATACAAAGCACCTTGCCCCACAAACCGCAAGGCAGCTTGCGGAGTATAGATGTAGAATAAATCATGCGAATATACCAATGACTTTAGTTCTTTTGATTTTTTATTCTTATCAGCTACTAAATCGTACAGTTCCACAGTAAAAATGTGTATGGTTAAAAAACCAAAGCTTAAGTGCATGGTTGTACACATTTAGTTTTAAAATTGGTTTAACTTACTTTTGAGGGGGAGGGGATGATTAGCTATCAAGAAATTTCCTCTAATAGAACCCGCACCACAAGTTCAGCCTATGAACCACAAGATTCTCCAGTAGCCGGAGATACAACAAAATGGAGTTAAGCCCCTAAAACGCCTCACCTACAAAGATAAATTTTACTCACAAACTCTGAATAAAAATAGATAAAAATTGTCTTGACACACTAAGAAGTAATTCCAATTCCTTCCAATCTTATTATGTAAGCGTAGACATGATGTGGTTTAAATTGAAGAAAGAGTCTCCTTGGCAATATACCAAATAAATTAATAAGCCATGGTACTGATCCTCTAAGGTACACAAAGCAGATGAGAACACCGCTGCAGAAGGAACCAAAACACATGCGAAATTTAAACGTTCGGAAAACATCCATTTTGGTGAAATTTGGCAGTAGCTCGAAATTTAGTGTGAACTCATTGCGAGATGCTTTTAACAGTTTCTACAACGAAACTGTGTCTCTAAATCTGGCAGAAAACCCGAAGACATTCTGGTTGTTTATAAAGTGCACCAGTGCAAGACACAATCATTACTTCCACTACGCCGGGCGGTGTGACCGTGCGGTTCTAAGCGCGTCAGTTTGGAACCGCGTGACCGCTACGGTCGCAGGTTCGAATCCTGCCTCGGGCATGGATGTGTGTGATGTCCTTAGGTTAGTTGGGTTTACGTAGTTCTTAGTTCTAGGGGACAGATGTCCTCAGTAGTTAAGTCCCATAGTGCTCAGAGCCATTTGAACCATTTTTTGAACTTCCACTATATAACAATAGTGTTGATGTCGCTGATGACAGTGTCGCTAAGGCAGAGTTACTAAACTAAACGAAGTAAATATTCCGGATTTCGAATCAAGAACAAATACCATCATGAGTAACATAGTAGATATCCTCGGTGTAGTGAAGCAGCTTAATTCAGGTCCAGATTGTATACCAAGTGGGTCCCTTTCAGAGAGTACAAATGCAATAGCTCCATACTTAGCATTCATATACAACAGCTCGCTCGTCGAAACATCCTTACCCCTAAAGACGGTCTTTGCACAGGTCACAACAATACCCAGGAAAGAAAACAAGGGTAATCCCCTTAATGACAGACCCATACTGCTACAGTCGATTTGGAGTAGGACATTGGAACATATTGTGTGTTCCAACATAATGAATTACCTGATAGAAAACGATTTATTGAAAAACAGCTAACACGTATTCATAAAATATCGTTCTTGTAGAACACAACTCGTTCTTTA
The DNA here is from genome assembly GCF_023864275.1 of Schistocerca cancellata. NCBI lineage: Eukaryota > Metazoa > Arthropoda > Insecta > Orthoptera > Acrididae > Schistocerca > Schistocerca cancellata. Next base: position 1,157,876,919 of record NC_064626.1, read on the forward strand.
TTCTCATTGAGTAATGAGTGCTATCGATAGGGGATGTCAGGTGGATTCCGTATTTTTAGATTTCCAGGAGGCTTTTGACACCGTTTCCCACAAGCGACTTCTAATCAAATTGCGTGCCTATGAAGTACCAACTCAGTTATGTGATTCAGTTCGTTATTTCCTGACAGAAAGGACACAGTTCGTATTAAGTATAGAAAAGTTATCGGGTAAAGTAATATCTGGAGTTCCCCAGTGAAATGAAATGAAATGTCGTGTGACGAGGGCCATTATTTACGAGCGGTTCACATGTCTGTAGGCTGTGCTATGCGTTATTTTTAACTGTTTACAAAATGGTTCAAATGGCTCTGAGCGCTATGCGACTTAACTTCTGAGGTCATCAGTCGCCTAGAACTTAGACCTAATTAAACCTAACTAACCTAAGGACATCACACACATCCATGCCCGAGGCAGGATTCGAACCTGCGACCGTAGCGGTCGCTCGGCTCCAGACTGTAGTGCCTAGAACCGCACGGCCACTCCGGCCGGCAACTGTTTACAATTAGCAAGCATGTGTCTAGAGAATTAAAATGAGTTATGTAGGAGTGTTTTGCAGGTCTGTATGGTGTGGAACATGTCGGTGTGATACATGTACTCCATTCCTAAATAAAGTAAATTGGTTCCTCCATCCATGGACCTAGTGCAGGGTGAGTCCTTTGACCGAAACGTGTAGGAAGAGGTTGAGTGCCGGTGGCTTAGTTTAGTGGTAATGAGGTCTGTTTGCAACAATTTTCTTAAGTTCTTGACAGAAGCACAAGTGAGCTTTGTTCACTGGCAGGTTTCAAACTTGACGCTGGTTCCTAGAGAGAGGTGGCTGTCTGGTCCTCGAAAAGTAGTTGAAATTAGGTGGTTGAACACCTTTGCATACGTATATGAAATTGTAAACTGAATTATTTAATATGATTTAAAACGAAATGGAATTAAGTAATTAGGTATTTACGGAAGACTTTGTTCGCCGTGTGTATGGCGAGTGTGTGACGTAAGCGGGGCGGCGGTGCAGCGATTGTACAGCTATTACGCGCGCGCGCGAGAGAGTCAATTAGCGAGCGTTCTATTGCGGACCAAACGTGCTGTTATGTAGTCATGGCGGACTCCACTGTCGAGCAGACTTTGCCGCCAAAAGTATAGTACTGCGTTCTCGCTTGCACGAGGACACGTGGTGGACGGTGAGCGGTCGGCATCGACAGGTTTGAACGTGCCCAGGAAAACAACTTTGGCGCCAAGAGTGTGGCAGGGAACCGCTGACCATTGTGTGATTTAGCTCTGAGGCAAACAAATTTGGCAGGAAACGTGCGGAGGTGACGAATAAACATGGGGAGCGGACAAGGGACCTCTGTGACATCAAACTCGGCAAGTTCCAGCATGTCCAGCGAAAACATGTTTACGACGTGTGAGAGATCCCTGGGCTCGCCCTCAGCGTACCGCCAGTTCAAGCGCGAGTGGCCGACAGCCTCACATGACAGGCATCGGCAGTGTCTTTGCGCTCTGACCAGGGGGTGTCGAGGATTTGAAGTAATTCAAATGGCTCTGAGCACTATTGGACTTAACATCTTAGGTCATCAGTCCCCTAGAACTTAGAACTACTTAAACCTAACTAACCTAAGGACATCACACACATCCATGCCCGAGGCAGGATTCGAACCTGCGACTGTAGCAGTCCCGCAGTTCCGGACTGCAGCGCCTAGAACCGCACGGCCACTGCGGCCGGCTATGAACTAATTCAGTTGGAGCGTGGACGTCATGGAGACTGCATTGCGATATCAAAGATGTGTGTGCTGACTATGTTGGAGAAAAAGTGATGACCGTACAGCTTGAAATACCCTTGCCCCATGCAAAATCAAAGGACGTGAATTACGTTACTATAAGTACAGTTTATTATTCACGATTATGATAGGCTACCAGTGAAAAAAAGATAAGTGATGGAGGAAGTTCGTATGTGTGATCAGTTATGATGTTGGGATTTGAACTTGTGATAGATTTTTCTTATGGATGTAAGGAAAATGGCTTTCTCGCCGAGAAAATCGGACATCTTGATTAAATAATAAATGATAATAATAAATAGAAGTACAGTTTTCGAGACATTATCGTGATTGAATTTGAATGTGGCGCAATTTTCTAGTGGAGCTAGGCCTATAACAATAAATAATAATAATAATAATAAATGATAATGGATGTTATAAATGATAATGAATGATAATAATGACAATGAATGATAATGATTAATAATGAATAATAATAAACAAAAGTAAGGTTTTGGAGCCATTATCATGTTGTAATTTGAATTTGGAGGGAATTTTCTAGTGGAGGCAGGTCAATTATAATACATAATAATAAATGATAATAAATAATAATAAATGATAATGAATGTTAATAAATGATAATCAATAATAATAAAGACATGCACAGTCTTTGCATGCATTATCCTGTTGGAATTCAAACTTCCGGCCATATTTTTCTTCTGGAGGCTTAGGTTAGTGAACGTAGCACAATTGGCCTATTTTCCCGCCAAAATCCGCCATCTTGGATGACGTCATGCGATGTTGCCAAGTCTACATGCCGCCCTCTTGGATGACGCCATTGCCGCCATCTAGAATAGATTTGGCAACAATGCAGCGTGTCTTGACACATACTTAGTCCCACTAGTACTATTGTAGCCCGATGGAATAAATCTCAGAATGACTAACATTTCCACCGAGAGTGTTAACTTCCAAGGAGACGGATGTTTTAGATGAGTTTGGGCGGTTGTTAAATCTCCAGAAACTTAAGACCTCCACCTCTTTTTAATGCATGCCTTTTATATGAACGTATGGTGTATGTTCTTTCGGACATGTCTGAAAGAACAGACACGATGCGGAATCTGCGGCTGTGATACACTATATTTACATTAAAGTTGGAGGGCGGAAAGGAAAGATAAGGGAACGAATTACTGATTTCAGTTCCATCGGGAATTTATGCGGAATTAACGGTAAAGAGTGAAAATGTGTGCCCGACCGGGGCTCGAATCAGGGATCTCCTGCTTGTCTCGATTTCTCTTCTAAAAATTTTAAATGTGGAAACTGATATATATTATTTCTCAAGTCAACATCCCTTTTCTCAACACAACTTATCTTGCAGGGAGAATGGGGCATCGTTAGAAAGGTTTTTTAATTGGATTCTTACGTTGCATACCAATTTTGCTCTAAAACTTGTAACCTCCCCACACCTAATCGACCTACTGGACTGCGATATAACTGACCGTGCACGCATATGCCTAATGAAATTTTACCGTGATTAAGGCTATCTTCACCGAAGAAAAATGACACCGGTTACATGGAGGAAAGTGTACAACAGACTCTTTGGAAGGAAGAATCATTACACGGCCCCTTAACTAAACATTACTACACATCCTTGCTCTCGCCTCGTCACGTGACCAGCCATCTAAAACCTTCTCAATATTATTCTTACTTTACAACATATTTTAAAAAAATATCTAATTTACACCTCCCATGGCACCTAATCTCACAACCGTCCCACCATCAAAATACGCAAGTTGCGCAGCCCTATCTTGACACTCACATATCACCCCACAAACCATGTCCATCAATCAATTTACCATTCTCATCCCCTCTTTTCGAATTACAAACGTAGCCTCTATCTAAACACCAATCAACTCATCTTTCTCGCACTTTCAACAGTAAAATTAATTTTACACACACCCAGAAATACCAAACGCAATTAAAGAGTCAACAGCAAGCATAAACGACACTCACACCAATATTCAAAGCCTAGTCCATATTTACCACCTCCACCTTGAATTAAATATTACTACCATAGCTGCAACATTCTGCCAGCGCTCCAATTGTACCTATTTTTCCGCTCTTAACTGTTGTCACTAGCGGTCGAAAATCACTGTCTATAGATTGCATAAATTTCCACATAAAACAAAATATCTCGCCCCGCAGTTTGAGACTCCTATATCCGAACACATAGCATCATTGAACTATCACTTGCTCTTATCTAATAACTCATCCATCAGGTCTGGGGGCAAGGTCACCCCTTTCTTCCTTCCTTTATTTCTTTCTTTCAGCAGCAGACAGCTATTTTATTACAGTGGTAGCTAAATTGCGCCATCAACTTAACATCACCATTCTCGAAACATATCTTCAAATACGTAAACACTCTTACTCAATTACACAGTGGACCCACTGAGGACATGACCTTAAAATATTACAGTTCTTAATCCAATAACCACCGAAACAACTACTAAACACTCAAACTAATCCCATAGCGCCTTACAAAGCGAGCATCCGAGCGCCGCCGGCGGCACGTCAAAGCCACATAGCTGTCCATCTAAACAGCCGCCCACTCAGCCCCAGGACCAGAATGCTGTAGTGGGCTCTCCCTATACCTGCTCTCTAACGACATACAGTGCACAAATGGATTCGTGAATAGCGCAGATCTCTCTCTCCCCTTGCATCTCCAACAGGACATGTAAACAGTGTCTCTGAAGGTCGATTTTTTTCCAGTATTCTATTTGGATGCTTTAGTCACATGATATAGCCAGCGTTCTAGTCGTATGCGGTTACGTGTTCGGTATGTGGTTTAAAGCACTGTCTACTTGCGATCGTTAACGGTGAACCCGTCGGTCATCAGAGGACCTCCATCTCATGTGTGATGAAAGATGACACATTCCTCTAAATGCAATTTGATTTACGCGATAGTCACCCTGTCGCATGCTTGGTGTAAAATCGAGACTTCAGCGTCATAACTAAGTTAGCTGCGGGTATTTGTGAGAGGCTGTAATCATTGTGTGCACACGTACCCGACCGACAGGTGTTTACAGAGTCGGTGACGGGATGACGTAATTTTCACATGTTGGACGCTGCTGTTATGCGTATCTGTTTGGATGTAGCATGTACCGGCTGCTAACAACAATCATTTTTATATAGACCTGATGGAGTAATAGTATTATGTCTGACACATGATCTGGTGTGATCATTGGGCACTAGACGTGTCCGCAGGGCTATATTGGGCTCGTATCATAGAAAGGAAAAGTTTTACGATTGGGGTAGAAATAGCTCAGCGTAGCGGGACCGGGGAGAAGGAATTATGTCTGACAGGACGGGAAAGTAAGCGATCTGAAGTTATCGCCCGTTTTTAAGTGCTGAACGTTCTAGTCTTAGGCGTGTGTTAGTGTTTTTATGTTCTCTCTCTCTCTCTCTCTCTCTCTCTCTCTCTCTCTCTCTCCTACCGGAACCTCCGATGCACCGATCCTGGACTCTAGGGCAATACTTTACACATGATAGATTTGATGATTTACTTAAAAATGTGTCGAACTATGTTGTTTATAAATATCGATCTGTTCTTGTTCTTCTTAACTGCACGCTATTAAATTAAGGCACTTTGAGATCTGTTACTATAGATCGATATGGTGTGCTAAGCTCCAAGACTTGGTTACATTTCGAGAAATGTGATGCACTTGGAGGAGTTAGGACTAGGAAAGCTCTATTCAGTCAAGAGAGGTGGAGTGTAGCTGTGTTCGTCTGTTCGGTTGAGGAATAATTGGGTAGCGATGTTGCGGGGTAGGTTGGTCTACATCTACATCCATACTCCGCAAGCCACCTGACGGTGTGTGGCGGAGGGTACCTTGAGTATCTCTATCGGTTCTCCCATCTATTCCAGTCTCGTATTGTTCGTGGAAAGAAGGATTGTCGGTATGCCTCTGTGTGGGCTCTAATCTCTCTGATTTTATACCCATGGTCTCTTCGCGAGATATACGTACGAGGGAGTAATATACTGCTTGACTCCTCGGTGAAGGTATGTTCTCGAAACTTCAACAAAAGCCCGTAGCGAGCTACTGAGCGTCACTTCTGCAGAGTCTTCCACTGGATATTTCTATCATCTCCTTAACGCTTTCGCGATTACTAAATGATCCTGTAACGAAGCGCGCTGCTCTCCGTTTGATCTTCTCTATCTCTTCTATCAACCCTATCTGTTACGGATCCCACGCTGCTGAGCTGTATTGGGCGAACAAGCGTACTGTAACCTACATCCTTTGTTTTCGGATTGCATTTCCTTAGGATCCTTCCAATGAATCTCAGTGTGGCATCTGCTAGGTCAATGCCGAAGTGAGGATGGTCTTTTAACGTAAGAGGACTAGATAGCTCTGTGACCGCCATACGCACAGAGATTGATCGAGTACTATGCGCTAGGTCTTAGAAATATGTATAGCGTTGTCTGGTATAATTTGATCGTCTTTATGTGATCGAGAATTAAGTGTGAATGGACGTGCTGAGCAGTCATCTATGAATGTTCGCAATGATACTTGCAAAGCAGAGGATGTATGGTTTAGCTATGGTCCTGAAATTAAGAAAACAAGCTGTCACATGATTGGTGAGTGTTGGACTAACTGTAAAATTTTTCGCGATATCAGCTGTAATGGATAATATTACAGTAGATCTGTGGTGTCTTATCCATCGCATCTGTGCATTGGGTACGACATAATGATTGACTGACAATACTTGCTTGAGTAGGGGGACAAATTCTGGTTGATGGACCGCAACTTGCGGGGATGCTAGCACCGAAAACGGTGATCCCGTACTTGTGTGCAAAAATGACCAATCACTACAAATGGAACGCAGAGTTATAAACTATTCAGTCACTGCGACATATGAGTTTAAATGTAGAGGTGGTCAATCACTTTCAAGGGAAGTCGCTACAACGCCAGCAGGCTCTTCTAGTTTCCTTGTGTTGTGGCTGTCCTTTATTTAAAATTATTCAATGTTATGCTATAGACTGTCAGAATATAATTTACAATGTGCAAGGTATAGTTTCCGGCGAGAGGCCGTGCATCAGTCCGTGTTAATGTCTATTTAGAATCAGACACTGACTTCGAAGTCGCGGCAGAAAGACGAAAAGCTCGGCAGTGTGCAAAAGTGTGTTACAAAACACTATTTGAACAAGGGTCAGAGGCAGCTTCTCAATCGCTTAGAGTATGAGTGATCAAACTTTAAAGGGGTCTCTGCAGCGGGTGTATATTTAATATGATCTTGTTCATATAGGCATCTGTACTTTGAGGTGTTGGACTTGGCGAGCTGTTAGGAATTCTTGGATGGTAGCGCTCTGAGTCATTCAGGGAGAGTATTGTGAACTCGGTTTGTCCACGCTGGAGGTGGATCGCATTGGTGCCTTCGTGACTTTATCACTGTTTGATGGTAGGGGATAAAGTTGATAGGGTGTTGAGGATCTGTTGTACTTGTACCTAGTTTGAGGCGTACAACATTGTGCGCATTTCCAGCGAATGGTCAAAACAAGGTCCTGTTGTAGTAACTGAGATCGTTCTGTTTATAGACAGGATGCAGAAGGTATTAGGTGTGTCTTTGTCCGATTTTAATTCCAGAGATCAGATGGGTGAAGATAAATGCATACTTATCTATGCTTAGAAAGAGAGAATGCTTTTTTATTATTGAGTGAGTTCTGCAGGAGAGAATATGGTTTTATATATGCGAGTGTTTCAGTGAAGGGTGAATGGGGTCGGGTTCCCTGGCGGGGGGGGGGGGGGGAGATGGTGTTTACATGTCCTGTTGGAGATGCAACGGGGAGATAGAGATCTGCGCTATTCACGAATCCATTTGTGCTCTGTGTGTCGTTAGAGAGCAGGTATAGGGAGAGCCCACTACAGCATTCTGGTCCTGGGGGCTGAGTGGGCGGCTGTTTAGATGGACAGCTATGTGGCTTTGACGTGCCGCCGGCGGCGCTCGGATGCTCGCTTTGTAAGGCGCTATGGGATTAGTGCACGTATTTAGTAGTTGTTTCGGTGGTTATTGGATTAAGAACTGTAATATTTTAAGGTCATGTCCTCAGTGGGTCCACTGTGTAATTGAGTAAGAGTGTTTACGTATTTGAAGATATGTTTCGAGAATGGTGATGTTAAGTTGATGGCGCAATTTAGCTACCACTGTAATAAAATAGCTGTCTGCTGCTGAAAGAAAGAAAGAAAGGAAGGAAGAAAGGGGTGACCTTGCCCCCAGACCTGATGGATGAGTTATTAGATAAGAGCAATGATAGTTCAATGATGCTATGTGTTCGGATATAGGAGTCTCAAACTGCGAGGCGAGATATTTTTTTTTTATGTGGAAATTTATGCAATCTATAGATAGTGATTTTCGACCGCTAGTGACAACAGTTAAGAGCGGAAAAATAGGTACAATTGGAGCGCTGGCAGAATGTTGCAGCTATGGTAGTAATATTTAATTCAAGGTGGAGGTGGTAAATATGGACTAGGCTTTGAATATTGGTGTGAGTGTCGTTTATGCTTGCTGTTGACTCTTTAATTGCGTTTGGTATTTCTGGGTGTGTGTAAAATTAATTTTACTGTTGAAAGTGCGAGAAAGATGAGTTGATTGGTGCTTAGATAGAGGCTACGTTTGTAATTCGAAAAGAGGGGATGAGAATGGTAAATTGATTGATGGACATGGTTTGTGGGGTGATATATGAGTGTCAAGATAGGGCTGCGCAATTTGCGTATTTTGATGGTGGGACGGTTGTGAGATTAGGTGCCATGGGAGGTGTAAATTAGATCTTTTTTTTAAATATGTTGTAAAGTAAGAATAATATTGAAAAGGTTTTAGATGGCTGGTCACGTGACGAGGCGAGAGCAGGGATGTGTACTTACGTTTAGTTAAAGGGCCGTGTATTGTCATGTCAGGAACAAATGCGCAGTGTGCTACTGTGTCATAAAAGGTAAAGACATGTGCTGCTATGAAGTGTCTAGCGTATGGAGGCTGCGCTTTGGAATTACGCTACGTTGATATAAAGTTGACTTTCACCCGCGTTCGGTGGCCGTTGCTCGGGATTGTGATGGATCGTGGTCCTGGACGGACGTATGTGTGTGCTTTGACCGCTGACGAGCGCGTTCACCGCGCCAACTCAGGGTTGCGGAAGCCGAGCAGGGGCTGTGGGAGGTCTGAAATCAGACGGATGGGTGACTTCACGATCCTGTGGGCAGGGTGCAGAGTGGGGGGTACCTGCGCACGTCTGCTGAGTTATTTTGGGAGTGGATCTGCAGGCTCTGCTTTGCGTTATTAGGATAGTTTACGAGTGTTGAGCGTATCTGCACATCTCTGTGAGGAATTATTTAGTAGCAGTTTGCTGTAGTGTGTACTGAAATTATGATTGGGTGCATGTCTGTGGGCTGTGCAACATGGCCCAGGGCACATCTGGGTGGGTGTTTTGTGATAGCGTGATAGAAATACTGTATTGTTAAATAAGTTGTTTGAATAAAGAAATAGAGTGTTCTCAATGATTACAAGCGGTTGCAGCGCAGATCAGAGTGATTGGTTTTGCGTCACCATCTCGGTTGCATGTGAGTAGTAAATGTTTACCCGGTCGCGTCAATCGTATGTGTCAACGAGCTATGAGCTGTTCTGACAATAGACGTGAAGGCAGGTCCGGACCTGAGACGCCGGCGGTATACATGAGAAGAACAATGCAGCTTTGACATGTGTCAGAATAGAGTGCCCTTTCTGGTCGGCTGTCACGGGGGAGCGATGGGAAGCTGAACTTAATTGAAGGGTCTGGAACGCCCTCCTCCGCCCACCTCACGAATGCGCGCGGCCTGGGCCTGCTTGGGAGCGTAAGTTAAGGCGCATAGGCGATATCAATTTCTCCGGTGTTAGGCGCGAATGCGATTGTGCTGAGGTCATGTTTGGGGGAGGCCGAGCAGAGACTTTTTGATCGGTTTAGCAGCTGGGGGTGTTTGGGCGCGTCTGTTGGGCTATGTTTTTTGCGAGCATGTCTGTGCACTGTGCTGTGCGTTATTGGAGAGTTTAAGAGCAGATAGGTCATCTGCCTATATTCTGTACTGCATTATTAAAGAGCAGTTTGCTATTGTGTGGTGAAATTAGGAGTTGTTTACGTGTTTGTGGCCTGTGTCAGATGACCACAGTCGGATCAGTGCAGGTGTTTTGTGACAAATATACTTCACGACTAAATAAAAGGGATCCAAATAAATAGAGTGCAGTCCTTCCTTACTTCCCCGAGCAGCACAGCGCAGTCTGCGTGCTTTTTGCGCAAGAAACTGCAATCTGGACAGACTGTGAGTGAGTCGACAAATAACTAGACAAATTTATCTGTAGAGGAGTTACAGGTCTGGTTTGGAATGAATAGCTTGATGGGTGTGGTTGTGTTGCCACGTGTAGTGCACTACTGGTATTCAGAACATGCCTTGGTCAGCCTTACTTATCGATACCTATGAGAAGCAAAAGCTTCAAAAAGATATGTCCCAAATAAATAAAGTACACTCGTTACTCCTTCCATCAGCCTATGCACTGAAATTGTTTGCGAAAATTAGGAGTTGTTTGGCTTTTTGGATGTAAATGTTTTGCATTATTTAAGAGCGGTTCACATGTCTGTAGGCTGTGCTATGCGTTATTTTTAACTGTTAATAATTAGCAAGCGTGTGTCTAGAGCGTTATAAATGAGTTCTGTAGGAGTGTTTTGCAGGTCTGTATGGTGTGGAACATGTCGGTGTGATACATATACTCAATTCCTAAATAAAGTAAATTGGTTCCTCCATCCATGGGCCTAGTGCAGGGCGAGTCCTTTTACCCAAAACATGTAGGAAGAGGTTGAGTGCTAGTGCCTTAGTTTAGTGGTGATGAGCTTCGTTTGCAACAATTTGCTTACGTTTGTGGCAGAAGTGCAAGTGGGCTTTGTTTACTGGCAGATTTCAAACTTGGCGCTGGTTCCTAGGGAGAGGAGGCTGTCTGGTCCTCGAAAAGTAGTTGAAATTAGGTGGTTGAACACCTTTGCATACGTATATGAAATTGTAAATTGAATAATTTAATATGATTTAAAACGAAATGGAATTAAGTACTTAGGTATTAATGGAAGAGTATGTCCGTCGCATGTATGGAGGGTGTGTGACGTAAGCGGGGCGGCTTCGCAGCGATTGTACAGTTATTACGCATGCGCGAGAGAAAGTCAATTAGCGAGCGTTCTATTGCGGACCAAACGTGCTGTTATATAGTCATGGCGGATTCCACTGTCGAGCAAACTTTGCCGCCAAAAGTGTAGCACTGCGTTCTCACTTGCACAGCGACACGTGGAGGATGGTGAGCGGTCTGCATAGACAGGTTTGAACGTGCCCAGAGAAACAACTTTGGCGCTAAGAGTGTGGCAGGGAATAGCCAACCGTTGTGTGATTTAGCTCTGAGGCAAACAATTTTGGCAGGAAACGTGCGGAGGTGACGAATACACGTGGTGAGTTGACAAGGGACCGCTGTGACATCAAAGTTCCAGCGTGTCCAGCGAAAACATGTTTACGACGTGGGAGCGATTGCTAGGCTCGCCCCCAGCGTACCTCCAGTTCAAGCGCGAGTGGCCAGCCGCCTCCGTGATAGGCATCGGCAGTGTCTCCGCGCGCTGGCCAGGGGGTGCGCGAGGATTTGAACTAATTCAGTTGGAGCGTGGATGTCGTGGCGACTACACTGCGATATCAAAGATTTGTGTGCTGACTATGTTGGAGAACAAGTGATGACCGTACTGCTTGAAATAAAGTCTTCAGTCCCTTCCCCCGTGCAAAATCAAAGGCCGTTAATTACGTTACTATAAGTGCAGCTTATTATTCACGATTATGATAGGCTACCAGTGAAAAAAAGATAAGTGACGGACAAAGTTCATACGTGTGATCAATTATGGTGTTGGGATTTGAACTTCTGATAGATTTGTCTTATGGATGTAAGGAAAATGGCTTTCTCGCCGAGAAAATCGAACATCTTGAATAAATAATAAATGATAATAATAAATAGAAGTACAGTTTTCGAGACATTATCGTGTTGGAATTTGAATTTGGCGCAATTTTCTAGTGGAGGTAGGCCTATATTAATAAACAATAATAATAATAATAAATGATAATGAATGATAATAAATGATAATGAATGATAATAAATAACAATGAATGATAATGAATGTTAATAAATGATAATGAATAATGATGAATAATAATAAACAAAAGTAAGGTTCTGCAGCCATTATCGGGTTGGAATTTGAATTTGGAGGGAATTTTCTAGTGTAGGCAGGTCAATAATAACAAATAATAATAAATGATAATGAATGTTAATAAATGATAATCAGTAATAATAAAGGCAAGCACGGTCTTTGCATGCATTATCCTGTTGGAATTCAAACTTCCCATCATTTTTTCTTCTGGAGGCTTAGGTTAGTGGACGTAGCACAATCTGTCTATTTTCCCGCCAAAATTCAAACTTCCCGCCATTTTTTCTTGAGGTTAGGTTAGTGGACATAGCACAATTGGCCTATTTTCCCGCCAAAATCCGCCATCTTGGATGACGTCATGCGATGTTGCGAAGTCTACATGCCGCCGTCTTGGATGACGTCATCGCCGCCATCTTGAATAAATTTGGCAACAATGCAGTTTGTGGTGACAATTACTTAGTCCCACTACTCATAGTGACTAAATCAAATGCTGTAATCTGATTGAAAATAATTGTGGTTGTTGTTGCTCTGTATTGATGCCAGTGGTTAATCACTTGAGAGCAGGGGTGCCAAACAAATTACATTAGTTAGGACACATAGCCGGCCAACGGCCACCTACGGTCTGTTAAGTCTCGCGAGCACCACAGACCACACGACCTTTATACTTCATGAAGATATGTTGCCCTCAAAGGTAGTCCCACTCTTCCGGTCTCGACGCAATCACTCTAATCTCACGCGGGAAGAAACAATAAACAAAGTAATTTTGGAAATGAAAAGGTTCATTGTAAATTAGAATACGGAACTACCATGTCAACGGAAATGTAATTGATAGGCGCACTGTCCTCTAAGAAAGTACATCTTGCATGTTTTAGGGACTGCTATTAGTGTAGAACTGGGCGCCTATTGTTGGTTCCCAGACCACGCGAATGACAGAGTATCAGACTAACGTCTTCCCTTCCACGACATATGATGACACTCCACCATTCATGTTCATATTACTGTACACTGTAAATCAGGCACTACTGCTTCAATAAATATTATATATCCAGAATTAGATTTTCACTCTGCAGCGGAGTGTGCACTGATATTAAACTTGCTGGCAGATTAAAACTGTGTGCCGGACCGAGACTCGAACTTGGGACCTTTGCCTTTCGCGGGCAAGTGCTCTACCATCTGAGCTACCCAAGCACGACTCACGGCCCGTCCTCACAGCTTTACTTCTGCCAGTACCTCGTCTCCTACCTTACAAACTTTACACAAGCTCTCCTGCGAACCTTGCAGAACTAGCACTCTTGAAAGAAAGGATGTACAGAGACATGGCTTAGCCACAGCCTAGGGGATGTTTCCAGAATGAGATTTTCACTCTGCAGCAGAGTGTGCTCTGATATGAAACTTGCTGGTAGATTCAAACTGTGTGCCGGACCGAGACTCGAACTCGGGACCTTTGGCTTTAGTGGATAAGTGCTCTACCATTTGAGCTCCCCGTTCTCACAGCTTTACTTCTGCCAGTACCTCGTCTCCTACCTTCCAAGCTTTACAGAAGCTCTCCTGTGAACCTTGCAGAACTAGCATTCCTGAAAGAAGGTATGTGCGGAGACAGCCTAGGGGATGTTTCCAAAATGAGATTTTCACTCTGCAGTGGAGTGTGCGCTAATATGAAACTTGCTGGCTGATTGAAACTGTGTGCCGGACAGAGACTTGAACTCGGGACCTTTGCCTTTCGCGGGCAAGTGCTCTACCATCTGAGCTACCCAAGCACGACTAACGCCCCGTCCTTACAGCTTTACTTCTGCCAGTATCTCGTCTCCTACCTTCCAAACTTTACACAAGCTTTCCTGCGAACCTTGCAGAACTCCTTTCTTTCAGGAGTGCTAGTTCTGCAAGGTTCGCAGGAGAGATTCTGTAAAGTTTGGAAGCTAGGAGACGAGGTACTGGCAGAAGTAAAGCTGTGAGGACGGGCCGTGAGTCGTGCTTGGGTGGCTCAGATGGTAGAGCACTTGCCCGCGAAAGGCACAGGTCCCGAGTTCGAGTCTCCATCCGGCATACAATTTTAATCTGCCAGCAAGTTTCAAATATGATATACTTTAACGACTTCTACAACAATACTTCTATGCTGGGAACACATAGAATTTGGATATCGGTTTCACTCAGAGTATTCGTAAACGGTTAATTTTGCACTGCCACGCTGGGCTGTTTTAATAATGAAACTACAAGTGCACTCGCTCGCCTGCACATTCTAAATGAAGCTTTTATTTGGAGAATGAAGCAAATCAAACAATTCATGTCGTCTAATGGGTGGCGTAAATTGTTTCAGTTTAAATAAGTGTGAAGCCTCTATGCTTTCATTAGCATAAATATTATTCTTGAAGTTTTTAAATGAAATTGAAACCAGAAAATAGAGGGAGAACATTTACGCAGTGCCGTAACGTAGTTGCTACGTTACGCCCGTCTCTTGGCTGTGCATCTATTACTATATGGACAAGCTCGCACTAACGGCGGTACTGCAAGATTACTTTTCGACCTATCCGTAAAACCAGAAAGCACGTCGTGGAATTCTGAAACCTGAAAAAGGAACGGCGAAAGCAGGGCAAACATCACTTTGATTAAATATTAACTACCCTGTTAACCGAGCACGATAGAGGCTATTGGCTATGCTCCAGCGACAGTGTCTAGTTCACCAAAACTTGCCATAAACTGACGGTGCATAACGTACCAGCGAGTCAGAATAACGTAGTCCCTCTGTGCTGCCTGCTCCGTGTGCACAGACTGCAGATTCCTCGTCCGTTTCGTTAGTGAATCAGACCTCGTCCGACCGGCGCCGAAGTACTTGCAATTTTTCTGGTTGTTTGTGCGAATGTTCCGCGTCCGCTGCTACTGGTGCAGCATAAAACGGGAATAACTGGACTGTTACTTATTGCATGCACGTGGCAACTTCTGTCTGGTTACGGTAGCGGAACGTGACAAGTTTCCATAAGCCTCTGTGTCTTTGCGCCATTCGTTTACTCTGCCTGAGAATGGGTTGAAGGGTTCTGTTCATTTGACGGCAAGAGGACAGAACGGTGGGAGAGGGGGTAGGGGGAGAGGGAGGGTAGAAGATGTTCTGAATGGCTGCTCGCAAAAAGTAAACGGAGTAGTGCTAGAATCGCCGCGAGGCGAAAGTTTCATGTAAGTACTGGACGTAATACGAAATAAAACACAAATCTACGTCCTTACTCAGACATGTAAATCGTGATTCTTACAAAACCAAGTGGAATCTGTTACTGTGTTTTTGAACTAGAAATTCTTTTGGGAATATGCGATTTGCCCCTTTTTACTCTTTTATTTTTTAATCTTTAGGAATAATACAGTTGTCGTCAGAAGGACTGAAAGCCTTGAAATGCCGCTAATAACTGTATGAAAGAATGTCGGTTGTGTATTTCGCAAGAAACAACTCGCTCTTAAACTTCACTTTCATTATAGACATATGATACGTCCGTACTTCTGTCAGGAGATTATTACACTGGAAACGATTTATTATTAGAATTAATATTTTCTCTGTGTGAACATTATTGTATTTGCAGTCTGATGTTTCAGTCTTAAATATTTCTGAAACTGGATAAGAAACGACAAATATCACAAGCACCATTGTCTGTTACGTTGAGATCTAGCGATAATTATTTTCTGGCATACAGTCGGGACCACCATCAGTAGATACTCAGATCAATGACCCTGGACGACACTACTTTTAGCTCATGTCGTTTCGTCTAGCGTTACAAATTCACGGCTACCTTTGATGTCTGGGATTGTATTAAGAACTGAATATCGAACAAACGCTTTACGTAATGTTTGTCACCAACATACAGCGGAGAAACACCATCTATACGATTTGAGTACGGTCGGAGTCAGTGCTGGCACTACAGCATTATTCATTACGGAAACAGTGCCAGACGCATGCTGCTAGACTAACCACTGCACGCCACTCTGCTGGTACTGTCAGGAGCTGTCTCTTTGTCGGCCGAGTCATGTCCTTTAGTAAAGACGGCTTGTGACGGAGTTCTGAAGGCATCAGCCAACCCATACTCTATAATTACAAAATGTCTTTTGATTCAAATCTCTACATGTAAGAGGCAATGATTGACTGACTCACTCATCAACGCCCAGCCAAACCGCCAATGATAGAAACTTGAAATATGATGAAGGTGTGGATGTTATGCTGTAGGCGTCGTTTAAGAAGGGATTTTTCGAAATTGTAGCCCTAAGGGGGTGAAATAGGAGATGAACCTTTTTATTTTGCTAATGACGCACTTTTGAAGCTAGACATACGAAAATTGGTATTTGTTTTCTCGGTCAGAAATAAGGAAATAAGCGGTTCAGCATTTTTGAAAAATTTAACCGTGTGGGGGTGAAATAGAGGGTGAAAGCTTTTCTTGAAAATATGTCATTATTAAAGAACTACTAAAGTATTAATAAACGTATTTCTACGAACTTTGGTATATGACCTTTCGGTTATAAATTTAAAAAACAAACACGTGTTTCAGTCTTTTGGAAATTTAGCCCCTAAGGGGTGAAACAGGGGATGAGATTTTTTATGAAAATATTTTTTTATGAAAAAAATTTTAAAACTGAATCCATGAAAATTTAAATTTGACTTCTGAGTTAGACGTAAAAAAAACTTATTTCACAGTTTTTGGAAATTCAACCCCCCATGGGGGTGAAATAGGGGAAGAGATTTTTATTATGAAAACATTTTTGATGCCAAATGTATGAAAATTTAAATTTGGCTTCTCAGTTAAAAATAAAAAACAAATGTTTAACTTTTTTTTAGAAATTCAACCCCTTGCGAATAAACTAGAGTATGGGACCCTTTTATGAAAATATTTCATTGTGCAAGCATTTTTGAAGCTAAATTTATGAAAATTTGTATTTGGCTCCTCTGTTACAAATGTAACTTACGCATGTTACTGTTTTTGGAAATTCAGACCCGAAGGGGTTGGAATTTGGTTTCTCGTTTATATATGAAAAAATACATGTTTCACTGGTCTTGGAAACTCAACCCCGAAGGTCTGATTCATCGTCGCCCAGTCCCAGTTGCTTAAGATAGAAACTTGAAGTTAGAAGAGGGTGTGGATCTTGCACAGCACGCAGCGTTTAAGAAGGGATTGTCCGAAATTCCACTCCTAATGGGGTGAAATAGATGGACGATAAATAGTTTGGACAAGAAGAGAATAGAAGCTTTCGAAATGTGGTGCTACAGAAGAATGCTGAAGATTAGATGGGTATATCACTTAACTAATGAGGAAGTATTGAATAGGATTGGGGAGAAGAGAATTTTGTGGCAAAACTTAACCAGAATAAGGGCTCGGTTGGTAGAACATGTTCTGAGGCATCAAGGGATCACCAATTTAGTATTGGAGGGCAGCGTGGAGAGTAAAAATCGTAGAGGGAGACCAAGAGATGAATACACTATGCAGATTCAGAAGGATGTAGGTTGCAGTAGGTACTGGGAGATGAAGCAGCTTGCACAGGATAGAGTAGCATGGAGAGCTGCATCAAACCAGTCTCAGGACTGAAGACCATAACAACAACACATGGTGTGAAATAGAGGATGGAAGGCTGTTTGAAAGTATGTAGCTAATAAGGGAATTTCGAAGCTAGAACTATAAAAATTGGTTCTTGGTTTCTCAGGCAGAAAATATAAGTTCATGTTTCAGCAGTTTTGGAAATTCAGCGACTAACGGGAGAAAACAGGGGGTGAAATTGTTTTTAAAAATAAATCGTTACGAAAGAAGTAATAAATGACTTTTAAGGCTATATATGTGACAATTGTCATGCACTCCCCTTTTATACCTTGTGTGAGCGGTACTACCGCCATCTATATGTGTGGATATCGCTATCCCATGACTTCTATCGCCTCAGTGTAAGCTTACTGTTTAAACGATCCAGGCATATTGACAGACAAAACAAGGTCAGTAAGCCGCGTTTTCTCACTCACACAAAGATCCGTACCTAAAGACTGGAAAATTGCTCAAGTCACACCAATACCCCAAAAGAAAAAGAGCAGTGATTCACTGAATTACAGGCCCATATCACTAACATCGATTTTCAGTAGGGTTTTGGAACATATACTGTGTTCGAATATTATGAAGTACCTTGAAGGAAACGATTTATTGACACATAGCACGAATTCAGAAAATATCGTTCTTTTGAAACACAACTAGCTCTGTATACTCATGAAGTAATAAGTGCTATTGACAGGGGATGTCAAATTGATTCTATATTTTTAGATTTCCAGAAGGCTTTTGACACCGTTCCTCACAAGCGACTTCTAACCAAACCGAGTGCCTGTGGAGTATCACCTCAGCTGCGCAACTGGATTCATGATTTCCTGTCAGAAAGATCGCAATTAGTAGTAACACACGGAAAGTCATCGAGTAAAACAAAACTAATATCCAGCGTTCCCCAAGGAAGTGTTATTGGCCGTATACTTACGACGTAGGAGACAATCTGAGTAGCCCTCTTAGATTGTTTGCAGATGATCCTGTCATTTACCGTCTTGTAAAGTCATCAGATTACCAAAACGAATTGCAAAATGCTCTATGTAAGATATCTGTATGGTGCGAAAAGTGGTAATTGACCCTGAATAAAGAAAAGTGTGAAGTTATTCACATGAATCTAAAAGAAATCCGCTAAACTTCGAACACGCGATGAGTCACACAAATCTGAAGGCTGTAAATTCAACTAAATACTTAGGGATTACAATTACAAATAACCGAAATTTGAATGATGACTTAGATAATGTTGTGGGTGGAGCAAATTAAAGACTGCGATTCATTGTCAGAACACATAAAAGGAGCAACAGGTCTACTAAAGAGACTGCTTACACCCCGCTTCTCTGCCTTGTTCCGGAGTATTGTTGTGCGGTGTGGAATCTGCATTAGATGGGACTGACGGATTACATTCAAAAAGTTCAAAGTAGGGGGCCTCGTTTTGTATTATCGCGAAATAGGGGAGATAGTGCAGCGGACTGATACGTGAATTGGAGTGGCAATCAATAAAGCAAAGACGTCTTTCGTTGCGACGGGATCTTCTCATGGAATTTCAATCACCAATTTTCGCCCCCAGTTGCGGAAACATTCTGTTGGCACCCACATACATAGGAACAAATGATCAACACGATAAAATAAGAGAAATCAGGGCACGCACAGAAAAATTTAAGTGCGCCTTTTTCCCGCGCACCGTTCGAGAGTGGAACGGTAGAGGCGGCTTGAAGGTGGATCATTGAACCCTCTGCCAGGCACTTTATTGTGAATATCAGAGTAATCACGTAGACGTAGATGTAGATTAGAATTCTCTCTTAGAAATAAAAAAAAGCGTTTCAGTGTTTCGGAAATTCAACCCATAAGGGAGTTCAGTAGGGCATGAAACACGTTAAGAAAATATTTCGTTACATTGAAAAAAATTAAAGCTAAATTTATAAAAATTGGTATTTCACTTCTCGGTTAGATATAAAGAAATTTTTGTAGCCGATGACAGCTGCTATGGAAATATCTCCATAAGAACTCAAAAGGAATAATTAACAAATACATTTTACTCCAGCTACCAGAATCATTTTTTGCTCATAAGTGCATTCGGAAAAGACGAAGTTTATATGGCCTTAATTAGCGTGAAAATCTTAGAAGCGTAGCAATTTATGAACAACATAAAAATTTGACTAAACAAAACAAAAACGTTCCTACGCGAGCAGAGCAGCGGGCGCTAAAATAGTTATCATTTATAGAATTTCAAATTGCGCTGAAATCCAATTTAACGGAAAATTTTGTACTCTCTTAGTTCTGGTTCAAATGGCTCTGAGCACAATGGGACTTAACATCTATGGTCATCAGTCCCCTAGAACTTAGAACTACTTAAACCTAACTAACCTAAGGACATCACACAACACCCAGCCATCACGAGGCAGAGAAAATCCCTGACCCCGCCGGGAATCGAACCCGGGAACCCGGGCGTGGGAAGCGAGAACGCTACCGCACGACCACGAGATGCGGGCATCTCTTAGTTCTGTTTAGATGCAAATCGTATTTACAATATGTCCATTGTACCGGGTTGCACGACGACGGAACAGCTAAACACAGGGTAGAAATCTAATTATTACAAATATATTATAGTAAATTTGAATAGGATGTTGTTACGTACACTAGACGGTTGCGATTTATTACGCGAGTACATAAAACTGCAATGAAATGTGAAATGCGCATATGACATTACTGACCAAGAGACCACATCTGGGTTGGTTGATTGCTTGGTTGGTTGGTTGATTTAAAGGAGGGGTAGAAGGGTCCAAACTGTGAGGTCATCGGTCCATCTGGGATGTTCGGCCGTCTGACGCAAGTGTTTTCTTGACGCCACTTCAGGGACTTGCACATCGATGTTGTAGAAATGATGATAACACGCACACACACCCAACCCCGAGCGGAGGAAATGTCCAAACCGGCCGGGAACCGAGCCCGGCTCCCCGTGGGGAATCAGCAACCTTAACCGCAACAACAAGAGCTACTGACACAAAATCTGATTTCGTCAAGGCAAAGCATTTTGGAAAGCATCCACGTGCTTTGATCGTCATTTTAATTAATTAATTTCACCTTCTGTCATTCATGTTGGGAACTAATTTTGGAAACAGCAGCTGTTTAAGATATCAATGAGAACTTGAAACAATTATCTGTGTGATTCGCTTTTATTTTTTCCAATTGACTGTTTTTGTTTTATATTTTTGTACTCATTACTGATATGCACACACATTTATTAGTGGAACATTTCTGAAATTGCTCTTTTTTGTCCTTAAATGTTACGGAAGCCATATTAATCACTTTTATTAAATGCCCCAGCAATCAAAATTTAGTCTAAAAGCTCAGTGTGAATATCAAATGCGACAATCATCACCGTGCAGTGCAGTTCTTTTGTCGATGTTAAATTTCGTAAATTGACACGACGAAGGATATGCAGACGTGTTTCATTTGTACCTGCGTATAATTATGCCACGAGACAGGTATTAGTAGTACTGAAATCTTCCTACAACAGCACCGTGCAATGTACTTCAGCCACATCAAACAGAATACAGATAAAACCATGGCGTAATGAGCTCTTACCTAACCAGCGTTACTACCACCACTGATCACTCTCATATACACTGCACAACGAAATGAAAAAGTCGATTATTTTAATTCCGTGACTGTCTCTCATTGAGATGGATAAGTTTGAAATTTGACTCTAAGGTGCCTTTCAGCCGTCCTCTGTATTTGAACATCAAGATATCGAAGAATTCGAAAAAAAAATATCAAACCTTAGACGATCGTGTGAGGTGTGAAGCAGGTTAATGATGTCAGCAAGGTGGGCGTCAAACAGGAGCGCTGAAAAAGCAGAACGTCTAAATTTCGTCGAATGGTTTCGAAGGGTCCTTAATTGTTACACCCTGTATACCGGAACAACTATCGAGGCACGCCACACTCCAGAGGGGTGATGACTTTCAGTGGGGTTGCAGCCCCACGATGTCTTCAGGGGAGTGTTGAAACGTCCGTAGGGTGTCAGCTGTGTCAAAGTCGCTCAAGAACGTCGTTCTCTTGCACGAAACACTGCAGACTGCCGTTTTAGGCTGCGAAATGTGTGGAAATGCACGCCCGAATAGAACGGGTGGAGTCCCTGTCACCGCCTTAGGCGGTGTGTCTGGAATGTTTTCCTCCGGCCCCCATTAGAACAAGGGCTTGGTGACTTCAGTCTGACCTTTCCCCCCACCAGGTGTGAAGATAAGTGGCGAGATTTGGGTAAGAGGGGTAGTACTTTTCTGAAGTTTGGTGCTTTTTTCCCATGCGGCCACACCTAAGTGTCTGAAGTGTCTCCAAACCAGAAAGTGACATCACAGGGAGCCAAACTTTTGCGCCAATACAGAAGACAGTCGGAGGCTCCTTTGAGACAAATTTTTAAACTTCTGCATCGCAATAACAGACAGTTATGGAGTTTCAAAATAGTGACTAATATTGTTGCGCTGTGTGTGTAAAGCATCTCTCTCTCTCTCTCTCTCTCTCTCTCTCTCTCTCTCTCTCTCTCTTAGGCCAGCTTGACTGGCCAAGCGGTTCTCGGCGCTACAGTCTGGAACCGCGCGACAGCTACGGTCGGAGGTTCGAATCCTTCCTCGGGCATGGATGTGTGTGATGTCCTTAGGTTAGTTAGATTTAAGTAGTTCTTAGTTCTAGGGGAATGATGACCTCAGAAGTTAAGTCCCATAGTGCTCAGAGCCATTTGATTTTTTCTCTCTCTAGTTCGTCATTATACCACCTCTCTCGCCCCATACATTTGTTTTCGAGCAATACTGCCACTGAACTGCAGTCATACGTGAAACATACTATAGGTTACAATATCAATGACAATCACTCATAGAACGTTGACACACACTGCAAGACCGAGCGAGGTGGCGCAGTGGTTAGCACACTGGACTCGCATTCGGGAGGACGACGGTTCAATCCCGTCTCCGGCCATCCTGATTTAGGTTTTCCGTGATTTCCCTAAGTCGTTTCAGGCAAATGCCGGGATGGTTCCTTTGAAAGGGCACGGCCGATTTCCTTCCCAATCCTTCCCTAACCCGAGCTTGCGCTCCGTCTCTAATGACCTCGTTGTCGACGGGACGTTAAACACTAACCACCACCACCACCACCACACACTGCAAGCCCCGGCACGTAAGTGAACCGTGTTCGGCTCGTGTTCATACCATTTATTGTTTGTCATTTTTTCTTAGAGTACTGCTGCCTCGTTTTCGTATTACATTTACTGGGGTCACTAAATGCCTGCCTTACCTGCCGTAAGTGGCAGCAGCAGCGTTTCTCGATAACTGCACTGTCGTACCATCTCTGGAGCGACCCGTAGTATTTCCGGGTCGTCGTGTGTCTGGAGTTCAGTTGGGACGGAGCGCCAGTGAGGTGTGCACAGCCAGTCCGTTCCGACTGCTGGCGACACACTTGAGCTGCCCGACGGAAGGATACTGAAGCGGGAAGGACCGTTGGTTGGTCTTTCGGTCGGTCTTCTCATCAGCCGACATGTATTTGGTCCTTTGACCGTTTCCGGGCCTAGGCTGTCGGTCGGTTGGGGCAGAGCAGCGAGGATGTCTGTGGCGCGTGGTCAGGCTGGTGCCCCTGGCGGCGTGCACGCACAGTTGGAGTTGTGAGGAGAAATTCGTCGCCCACCGGTCGTGGACACTAAAGTTGAGTGCTCACTAAACCTACTGTCAAGCCTCAACTGCTATCACATCTCTTTGTTTGATCCTGGTTGTCGCTTTCTGGGAGATTTCAGCGAGCAACAACGTGTGTGCATTGAAGTCGGCTAGAATTGCAGCTGCCTTCCAGTGTGGGGTTTAACTTAACTTAATTCATTCCTTCATTCCTTCATTAATGAAGTGTACCAGCCGTATCTTCTGCCCTGTGGCCATTGACGTTCCGGTTACCTGCCCTGGTCATGGACATTGTTTTCGGCAGTGTATTTTCCTCATCATGTTGATGCTGTCCAACACAGCGTGTAGTTCGACAGCTGAGGTGTTGTTGGTAGTTTTGGGCGTGTATTCTAACTTGGATGATTGAGCACCAGTATCCAGAACGTTGTGCTATTGATATCTTGTTGTCGTTTTGCTGGTCGGGCAGAGCAGAACTGATCTTGTTGGTTGGTTCGTCGGCTGGCTTTCGGTTGGATTACCTTCCGAATTGAGGTTGTCGGTCTGGCTGCCTGTCTCATCTAAACGTGTGTTAGTGTTACCTTCAAAGGCCGACCCTTGGTACATTCTGAGCGCTGCTCTTTGTGCTTTACGTAGTGATTTCCTTTTTAGTCTTAACTACTCTGTGTGTCCTTCAGCCGAGTTTTAGCTTATTAAAATTACAAGGCTTCTTCTTAGGCTCTAAGCCATACAAAAAATTGCTTCTTGTTTGGGGATGTAGCCTTCAGCCGAGTTTCTGCCTTTCAAGATAAAAATTGAAAATTCCTTATGTCCAGGCCTTAAGCCGTAAATTTGTTTTAAGTTGGTATGTGGCCATCAGCCGAGTTTTCCAGCTTACATTAAAAATTGGCAATTTCTTTGTCTGGGCTTTAAGGCATGAAATTGTTAGGGTTGCGTGTGTGGCCTTCAGCCGAGTTTATGTCAAGCATTTTATTATAAAGCCTTTAGCCTATTTTAGTTGAAAATTAGAAGCTCTTCCCTTTAGGCCTTAACCTGTAAAATTGTTTTATGCACGTTGTGTGGCCTTTATCCGAGTTTTAATCTCTCTTAAATTAAAAATTCAAGTTTTTGACTTGCCCTTAAGTCATTAGATTGTTATTCCTTAGTATGAGGCCTCGAGCCGAGTTTTACACGAAATATTTTAAGATAAGGCCTTCAGCCTTTTCAAATTGACAGCTCCTCTTCCTAGCCCTTAAGCCCTTAAATTGTTTTGTTAACATGCTGCCTTCAGCAGTGTTTTCAGCATATTTAGATTGAACATTGAAAATCTTTGTCTCGGCCTTAAACCGTGACACTGTTCTTGATTGATGTGTGGCCTTCAGCCGAGTTCTATGGGAAAAGTTTAAGCTAAGGGTTTCAGCCTATTTATATTGAAGATAATTTATTTTTCTAAAGAAGTGAATCCTCCAGAAGAACTCCTGTACCTCAGTTCCTTGCTTAGGCCTTGTGCCTTGGATTTTCGATGTGGCCTTCAGCCGATCTAAATTAATTCAGAGGAGGTCTTTCGTTAAAACCTTGAGACTTTTTGATTATTGCTTTGTGACTGTGTGTTTTATCAAATAAACTTTGTACGTTGAGTGCAACTGACAGTAGCTTAATTTGGCCCCTTTCAACAAATATAACTTCATCCACTCTGTCCTGGTAACCCAGTGATTTCAGTATGATCTTTTTCCGTGGACATATTTTTATACATTGATGAGCGAGCGAAACTGGTACACCTGCCTAATATAGTGTAGGGTCCCCGCAAGCATGCAGAAATGTCGCAACACGACGTGGCATGGACTCGACTAATGTCTGAAGTAGTGCTGGAGGGAACTGACACCATGAATCGTGCAGTACTGTCCATAAATCCGTAAGAGTACGAGGGGCAGGAGATCTCTTCTCAATAGCACGTTGCAAGGCATCCCAGATATGCTCAATAATGTTCATGTCTGAGTAGTTTGGTGGCCAGCGGAAGTGTTTAAACTAAGAAGACTATCATAAATTTTGACAACATAGTCTACGGATAGCAGCGACCTGACGCTATATTTAAGCTAAATGAACAGTCGAGATCGCAGTAATATTTGTTTATTAACCGGTATCGCGAGGTATTAGAGGAGCCGCCAGCATCAGCCATAGGGGGCCAAAAATTCTGAAGACAGCTTGTACGTAAGCCGAAACCAATTAATAAATAAATATTGCGATCTCGACTGTCCATTTAACTTAAATCATAACAGTGTTCCTGAAACCACTCTATAGAAATTTTTGACGTGTGCAGTGTCGCATTTTCCTGTTGGAATTTCCCAAGTCCGTCGGAATGTACAGTGGACACGAATCGATGCAAGTGATGAGACAGGATGTTTACTTGTCACCTGTCACAGTTGTATCTACACGTATCAGGGGTCCCATACCACTCCACACCACGCGCTCCACACCATTACAGAGTCTCCACCATCTTGCACAGTCCCCTGCTGCTATGCAGTGTTCATGGATTCATGAGCTTGTTTCCATACCCGTACACGTCCATCCGCTCGATACAATTTGAAACGAGACTCGTCCGACCAGGCAACATGTTTCCAGTCACGAACAGTCCAATGTCGATGTTGACGGGCCCAGGCGAGGCGTAAAGCTTTGTGTCGCGCACTCATCGAGGGTATACGAGTGCGCCTTTGGCTCCGAAAGCCCATATCGATTATGTTTCGTTGAATGGTTCGCACGCTGACGCTTGTTGATGGCGCAGTATTGAAATCTGCAGCAATTTGCGGAAGAGTTGCACTTCTACCCCGTTGAACTTTACTCTTCAGTTGTCGTTAGTCCCGTTGTTGCAGGATCTTTTTCCTGCCGCAGCGATGTCGGAGATTTGATGTTTTACCGGATTCCTGATATTCAAGTTACAATCGTGAAATGCTCGTACGGGAAAATCCCCACTTCATCACTACCTCGGACACACTGTGTTCCAACGCTCGTGCGCCGACTATAACACCACATTCAAACTCACTTAAATCTTGCTAACCTGGATTGTAGCAGCAGTAACCAATCTAACAACTGCGCCAGACCACTGTTGTCTTATATAGCCGTTGCCGACCGTAGCGCCGTATTCTGCCTGTTTACATATCTCTGTATTTGAATATGCATGCCTATACCAGTTTCTTTGGCGCTTCAATGTATTGAGCCGTGGTAAAAATAGCTGTTTTGAAAAGCGCGCCGCAGCGCGTAGTGTGAAGCAGTCGCCCTCCGTTTCTGGCGGTGGCGCCGCTGTGGCAATCGCAGCTTCGGTGTCTCCCTCTGGTGGGAAAGGGGAAAGGTTGCCTGTTCACGTGCATTTAAGGGGCGCTATGAGCTCGCCAGTCAGTCAATTTGAGTCAGTCTCTCGTCCCCAGCTTGCTAGTCTGTCTCTCGTCCGCATTTGTTAGGCAGTTAGTGTCTGTCTGTCGTTCGAAGTACTAGAATGTCTGTCGTTCGGATCAACCTTTAAAGCCGGCTAAATGAGAGTCTTTCCACTTCGCCAGTAAGAGAACTCAGCGAGTGGTCGCCCTGTCGGCGCTTACATCCTGCATCTGAGTCTGCGCGTTAGGCCGCCAGTCTGCTCGAGTTTGCTCAGGCAATAGTCATTGGCGGTTGGATCGATCGGTTGGTCGGTCGCGCACTGAGACACAAGATGACTTGTCCGTCTTGAGCGTCGGCGCATGTGACGTCGCCACGTGAGTCCAGTGGGCCGCAGCGTATAGCGAGGGGTAATGGCTTCCCGGTCGACACGAGAGCAACAGGAGTCCACCTACGACATCAGTCTTGTCGGTGCGAGCTGCGATGCCGTGAGACGGGAGATCGGCGCGCCTTCCTGCGTTCGTTGAAGCGGCTGGCAGCGGACGGTTCGGGAGAGCGATTTGGGGGTGCTGCACCAGGTCTTCTCGAGAAATCGCAGTTTATTAGAAGTTAAGTCATTGTTGATATGTTGTTTGATTTACTCTTGTTAAATTCGACTTGTTTTCTTGGTGAGATCACCAGCCGTTTTGCTTTGGGGTCGTCCCACCATTCTTCTCGGTTTGCCCACCCGCGGGAAGGTGGTTGTTTATAAATGGGGTGGTCCGTTTTTCCCTTGTGGAGTAGGGGCGGGTTAGAGCAACCTGCGGTTCGGGTTGTTCGGTAATCTCCCTATCAATCTACCGTTCGTTAGTAGCTGCCTCTGTCATGTTTGTCGGATTTGGTGTGTTAACGAATTTATTGCTTGGAGTGTAATGGCCTACTACCTGAAATATGTTTTGATCTTTGGAAACTTTGATATTATTGCCTATGATCTTGAGAGGTGGTATCTGTGTACTGTAGAACATCTTAACTATTGTTTGGCCTACCTTGTAGAATTTCATATAAGATTGCATTTCATGGGCTTTTATTTAAATGATCATTTTAGTATATAAAGTTGCCACCCTTTCACCGTAAGACTTTTCTTAGAAGTTATAATCAAGTTGCACCTTCGGTGGCAAGGTTAATACTTTAATTGTTAGTGTTTTATACCATTTCCATCCCTCCTACAGGGGGTGCATAGTTTGTGTGCTTGTGTAAATTGTTAAAACTCTTAGTTTAAAGTTACCTGGTGTGTTCCAGATTTGCACCAGGTTAGTCTTTCAGTGGCTGTTGTGAGCGGTCGTAACTACGACCGTGTGAAAAGGGAGCGGCAAGGTTCTCTGCCCGAAAGCTCATACAGTCAAAATTGTTTCTTTCTGTCTCTGAATAAATTGTAACTTTGATATTTAGAGGGTGCTTTCTGATTATAATTTTAAATATATTTCTTTTAAAAAATGCTTTTAGGCACTATTAAAGTGAATAAAATTCCAATTTGTTAAAAGGAATTTGGTTATGATTTCATCAGTTACTCCTTGGCAACTACTTCCATACTTACATAGTGTGATTAAATGCGTTAATGTTTTTGATGAATCGCTAGTAAATAAAATAAATTCTTAAGAATATTCTTTGAAAATAAATCATGGTTCATTACTGTATATAATGTAGATTAGAAATCAGGTTATTATATAAAAATTGCTTACCTCCAAACTACCTCACATGTTTTTTCTGGAGAACTGCCTAGTACGGATCACGTGAAAGACACGTTCATTTAACAGTTACGGAACCGTGGTTGGTTGGTTGGTTCGGGGGAGGGTCATGCCTTAGGTTCATTCTTATGTGAAGCAAGTGGCAGAATTCCGTTCATTAGTGGAGATTGCTTACATAACACGCGTGTGAATCTTCCTGGAATATTGCTCATCTGTGTGGAATGAATACCAAATAGGATACAGAGAGGGGCAGCACGAATGGCCACAGATTTATTTGATCTACAGTGGAGGGTCCCAGAATATTTAAAAAACATAACCGGCTGACGTTTGACGACAGACGCAAACTACACCGCGAAAATTTCCAATTTTCGCTCTGCAGCGGAGTGTGCACTGATACGAAAATTTCTGGCATATCAAAATTGTGTGCTGCACTAGAATTCGAACGTGCGATCTTTGCTTCTCGGGTTAGGTACTCCACTGGCTGAGCTACCGCCGCTAGCAGGCAAAGTTCCCGGGTTCGAGTCCCAGTCCAACACACGGTCTTAATCTGCTAGGAAGGTTCTTACGCTGCAAGAGACTGAAAACGTCACTAACATGTGTGAAGTGAGGAGTTAGTATATTCCTCTAACGCCTCACCTCACACACGTTAGTGAAGTTTCCAGTCTTTTGCAGAATAAGAAACTTCCTGGCAGATTAAACCTGTGTGTCGGACTGGGACTCGAACCCGGGAACTTTGCCTGCTAGCGCCTGTAGCTCAACTGGTAGAGCACCTAACCCGAGAAGCAAAGGTCCCATGTTCGAGGGCCGGTCCAGCACACAATTTTGATCTGCAGTAGGTCGTGATAAGTCATCTTTACAGGGGCATAGGCGAATGAGACTGGAAGTAATCTACTGTCTACTGAAGTGGTAAGTCGTCGCATTGCGACAGAGAATAGGGAGAAGGCGGAGTGTTTAAGGTCAATCTGAAATTTCCGAGCGGTGTGAAGCAAGCACAGAAAGACAAATTCCCAGTGAAGCCAGAATGATGACTTGGATCAGAACCAAATACTGTCACAGGGCGCCTACGAGAGGTGGAGATTCTGGGACTCGACAGGGTGCTGGCAGCAGGAGATTCACGGAATTCAGGGGTCTGATTAGCACTATTTATTTGTGACCAGACTAACTGCTACACTCAAGGCTAATTCGGCCATTACAAAAAGGAAAGGAGGCAACTGGTTGCACAGCAGAAGTCAGTGCCTGAATCCACGTGGGTGGATGCTAACGGAAGTAGTGAACACTAGCAGAACGTGAAGTACAAACTTAGAGCAGCACTCTAACCAGACTTGTTAGAGAATACCGAGGCTGGCCACGAGCGACGCGGAGTCGGTAATGCGGCGATCTGACTGCGAACTCCCCCTCTGAATACAAAAACATGGGCTTTTAAAGAATCGTGGCGGCGCACGATTTATCCCTTCCCAAAGTCGACCCACCAATGTACTGGATCCTGACAAGCTTCGGCCAATCTGGCGAGTTATTCTGCACCTCCAGGGTGCCTCTGGCCGACCACCCCTACTCCTACTCGGTAGGTAGGGATGCTTTCAACAAATTCCAAGCTTGATATCAACCGCGTTCAGCTGAAAGCTGAACTTCACTGCCACTCCTACAGGGTGGCGCACGAAATGTGTTACCAATTGTTTCTTTCACAATTTACGACGCACATTAGATATCCCGCTGGGATTATACATCAGTACCAGCAGAGCTAGGAAAAACAAATCAGTTACGAAATGACGTGTAATTCACGATACTGCCGCTAGAAGACTAGTAAGCAGCAATGGCTGACAATGGAAGACTGACGACACAGCAACGATCGGTAATTGCTACTTTTTCATGAAACAAAAAGCCTTGTTGTGACTCAGAGGCGTTTTCGACAACAGTTTAACACACGATGGGTCCCTTGCAAGAAGAGCATCCACAGGTTGTACGATAAATTTGTACAGGAAGGAACAGTATTTGAAGAGAAGCGACCTCGGCCTAAGCCTGTTTGTTCGCCGGAGAATATTGAAGCGGTGCGAGTTGCTGTACAGAGAAGTCCCGGTAAATCGTGTAGAAAGGCAGCAGTGCAACTGGGAATGTCCAGACGCTCCGTTCAACGCATTCTCAAAAGTGACCTCCATATATACCCATACAAGATGACCTGTGCACAGAAGCTCACTGAAGAACACAAGCAGCAGAGACTACTGTTTGCTCAGTGGGCGGATGTTAGGGAAGAAACTCTCAACAACGTTTGGTTTTCAGACGAGGCGCATTTTCATTTAGACGGTGTGCTTAACAAACAAAATGTATGCTTTTGGGCCACTGAAAACCCACAAGTGCTTCATGAACGACAACATTATTCTCCGAGGATTACAGCGTGGGCAGCAATTTCCAGTCACGGACTTATTGGACCCTTTTTCTTTGAAGAAACTGTGAATAGGAGCGTTAATTGAGCATGCTTCGCAATAGATTCATTCCACAGCTTCTTGCTACTGCCTTGCCCTTCAACACGCAGTGGTTCATCCAAGATGGAGCAAGGTCACATACTGCAAACACTGTGTTGGAGTTTTTACACGAGCATTTCGACATGCGGATCATTTCACTCAGGTTTCCAGGTCGCTTCAATGACGGACAGAATTGGTCCCCCAATAGTTCAGACCTCAATCCATGTGACTTTTTTCTTTGGGAGTACCTAAGGGAAAAAAATTTCCCGAAACGTCCACGTGATTTAATGGAGCTCAGAAGACTTATTCTTCAAGTTTGCAGTGAAATTACGGAATACATGTGCCGTAGCGTAATCACTAACTTCAGTGTTCGTTTGAAGGAAGTTAGGAAACGAAATGGTGGACATATTGAGCATGTGCTGAGTTAGACCAAATCTCCATGCATGGCTCTTCATTGTAGTATATGTTCCTTTCAGATTGTATTGACAATAAAGATTATATTCAAAAACAAAGTGGTAACACATTTCGTGCGCCACCTTGTATTATTGCCAGCAAAAACAGTGTTTTACGTCACTTGGCCCCGCCCTCTGCTCTTCCGTGGGTGGGGACTGCTGTAGTAGCTCTCTAACCTGTGTAGTGACTTACGTTACTTGGATCGCCCTCCGCCCTTCTGTGGGTGGGGCTGCTGTAGTAGGACTGTACCCTGTATAGTGTTTTACGTCACTTGGCCCCACCATCTGCCCTTCTGTGGGTGGGCTGCTGTACTAGCACTCTAACATTTGTAAACCCACTGACTGAATTCTCAGGAGCAAGTGTCAAGCTTGCTGTCTATGCTAAGACATGCCTTCTCGTGGCCGTCTTCCACAGTGACGCCTTACCTCAGCGTCTAGGCGGTGGATGGAGTTACCAGTTAATTCTCTCAAGTGAACCATCTCCCTTGGGACAGACACAGAGCAATTTCCAAGGCTCTAGTATTATCATCTTTCTCCGGTAACCTAAACGCCACCACTACATCTACATCTACATCTACATCTACATCTACATCTACATCCATACTCCGCAAGCCACCTGACGGTATGTGGCGGAGGGTACCTTGAGTACCTCTATCGGTTCTCCCTTCTATTCCAGTCTCGTATTGTTCGTGGAAAGAAGGACTGTCGGTATGCTTCTGTGTGGGCTCTAATCTCTTGACTTTATCCTCATGGTCTCTTCGCGAGATATACGTAGGAGGGAGCAATATACTGCTTGACTCTTCGGTGAAGGTATGTTCTCGAAACTTTAACAAAAGCCCGTACCGAGCTACTGAGCGTCTCTCCTGCAGAGTCTTCCACTGGAGTTTATCTATCATCTCCGTAACGCTTTCGCGATTACTAAATGATCCTGTAACGAAGCGCGCTGCTCTCCGTTGGACCTTCTCTATCTCTTCTATCAACCCTATCTGGTACGGATCCCACACTGCTGAGCAGTATTCAAGCAGTGGGCGAACAAGCGTACAGTAACCCGCTTCCTTTGTTTCCGGATTGCATGTCCTTAGGATTCTTCCAATGAATCTCAGTGTGGCATCTGCGTCAATTCGCTGCAGATCCTCCTGCATTTCAGTACAATTTTCCATTGTTACAACCTCTCGATACACCACAGCATCATCTGCAAAAAGCCTCAGTGAACTTCCGATGTCATCCAAAAGGTCATTTATGTATATTATGTATCGTGTATTTCCTGCTCTCTGCATTGTGTCTCTGATTTTCTACCATCGAGTGCCCTTGATAGCTCCAAATAGCCTTAAGCGTAACAAGTACCCTGAAAAAGTACCCTCAACCATCCACATCACTGTGGTGCGCATATAGAATATTTATCTGCCCAATAATCGGCAAGCGTCTTTCGATCAAGTGACTCACTTGAGCCTACCAGTGTACGACGTTTCTTTTCACCAGTAGTGAGACGCGAGTCACTAACTGAACACTCGAGCGCAGAAGTCGAGGAATCACAAAGGGTGCTCTGCACAGCGGCCTGAGAAGACCTCTGCAGAGAAAGCGCCAAGCAGGCGAGTCAGCTTCGCGGCGCCGCGGTGTCGCCTTTATCTCGAGTTCGTTGCCCCGCCGCCGCCTCCACAGTCTCCGCCTGCGCTGCGCAAATATTAGACGGATAAACTTCTGGGTCCTCCGCAGCGGCCTGTCTCAGTAAATCTCGGCCTCTTCCACTCCAGACATTGTACTGCCTCCTTAATTTTAATAACGAAACTGCGGAAGTTGGCACCTTTCACTCTGTGGGACAACTCGCTATGGAATAATTTCCTTTCATAAAGATTTTTCTCAGAGGCAAAGAACAAAAACTAATTTTGTTTCTGAGTTCAAACTGCTGAACGATGAATGTCGCGTTTCCTGTTAGTTTGCTGCAATGCGCTGATCATACACAGTGGTGGCTCTTTTATTATTTAGAACGTGCAACTTGTTTACATCTACATCTACATTTATGCTCCGCAAGCCACCCAACGGTGTGTGGCGGAGGGCACTTTACGTGCCACTGTCATTACCTCCCTTTCCTGTTCCAGTCGCGTATGGTTCGCGGGAAGAACGACTGTCTGAAAGCCTCCGTGCGCGCTCTAATCTCTCTAATTTTACATTCGTGATCTCCTCGGGAGGTATAAGTAGGGGGAAGCAATATATTCGATACCTCATCCAGAAACGCACCCTCTCGAAACCTGACGAGCAAGCTACACCGCGATGCAGAGCGCCTCTCTTGCAGAGTCTGCCACTTGAGTTTGTTAAACATCTCCGTAACGCTATCACGGTTACCAAATAACCCTGTGACGAAACGCGCCGCTCTTCTTTGGATCTTCTCTATCTCCTCCGTCAACCCGATCTGGTACGGATCCCACACTGATGAGCAATACTCAAGTATAGGTCGAACGAGTGTTTTGTAAGCCACCTCCTTTGTTGATGGACTACATTTTCTAAGGACTCTCCCAATGAATCTCAACCTGGTACCAGCCTTACCAACAATTAATTTTATATGATCATTCCACTTCAAATCGTTCCGCACGCATTCTCCCAGATATTTTACACAAGTAACTGCTACCAGTATTTGTTCCGCTATCATATAATCATACAATAAAGGATCCTTCTTTCTATGTATTCGCAATACATTACATTTGTCTATGTTAAAGGTCAGTTATCCGCTGCAGATCTTCCGGCATTTCGCTACAATTTTCTAATGCTGCAACTGTATACTACAGCATCATCCGCGAAAAGCCGCATGGAACTTCCGACACTATCTACTAGGTCATTTATATATATTGTGAAAAGCAATGGTCCCATAACACTCCCCTGTGGCACGCCAGAGGTTACTTTAACGTCTGTAGACGTCTCTCCATTGATAACAACATGCTGTGTTCTGTTTGCTAAAAACTCTTCAATCCAGCCACACAGCTGGTCTGATATCCCGTAGGCTCTTATTTTGTTTATCAGGCGACAGCGCGAACTGTATCGAACGCCTTCCGGAAGTCAAGAAAAATAGCATCTACCTTGGAGCCTGTATCTAATATTTTCTAGGTCTCATGAACAAATAAAGCGAGTTGGGTCTCACACGATCGCTGTTTCCGGAATCCATGTTGATTCCTACATAGTAGATTCTGAGTTTCCAAAAACGACATGATACTCGAGCAAAGCACATGTTCTAAAATTCTACAACAGATCGACGTCAGAGATATAGGTCTATAGTTTTGCGCATCTGCTCGACGACCCTTCTTGGAGACTGGGACTACCTGTGCTCTTTTCCAATCATTTGGAACCTTCAGTTCCTCTAGAGCCGTTCCTCTAGAGACTTGCGGTACACGCTGTTAGAAGGGGAGCAAGTTCTTTCGCGTACTCTGTGTACATGCAGAGTGTATAAAAACATGTCAGGAAGTTTATGGATTTATTCTTGACATCAAAAAATTAGAAAAAGTTCATATGCACATGGATCCGAAAATCCTTCATTACAGAGGTGTGAAAAGAATACGGCATTCGTGGCAATAACTAGGTATCTCCACTCTTTGCGTAAAATGAGATTTTACTACCACTGCGTTGTCTGAAAATTGCTCTATCGTGCGGTGTAAGAGTGAGACTTGTCCATGGGAACAATCCAGAATAATAAAGGGAATGGACCTGTCGACG
Source organism: Schistocerca cancellata (assembly GCF_023864275.1). NCBI lineage: Eukaryota > Metazoa > Arthropoda > Insecta > Orthoptera > Acrididae > Schistocerca > Schistocerca cancellata. The sequence goes on from NC_064626.1 coordinate 1,157,911,789, forward strand.
TCGGATGTTGTGGGGAGGACGGAGTGCTTTGTTACTGCAGCAAAAGAAGCAGTCAGATTCTGGCATCTGAAGTATATCCAAGAAGTTCACTGTGCTCAATGTTACATAAGATCTATTTTTCCACCCAAAACGCTCTTTCGGGCTAAAATCAGGAGAAGTGATAAAAACTTTACTTTTTCAAAGTACTGGTTCTTTGAGGACATTCCACTGCGTACATGGATGTAGTTCACTGTAGTGCATCATTAATGTAACTTATCTAGAATGTTGTTGGTCATTTAGAAATCCTCAACTACAGCGACTTTTCCAGAGGAAAAGCATTATAAAGTGGGCTGGCTGTTAAATCAAAGATATACAGAGATGGCACGAAGCTTTCCAAGGAGTTTGTGTCAACCTTGGATATCGACTATGGCAGAGCTGTGACGGGTGCTACAAACAGTTCATCACAAGAAGAGACACAATAAACTTCTTATTAACATTCCACATCAGTGACATTTATCAGAGTATCCAATTCCTTTCCTCTCTGTGGGACACCACCTTGACGAAGCACTGTCCATGCGGGTGGAGAGGCTTTCGTATGCGCTTGAAGCTGAGGGCTATGCCGAAGGTAGAGGATCTACTGCCGAAAAGGCCTCAGCCGATGGATCAGACTGAATGTGGGTCTCGGGAGGCGTGCGCGAGATAGTCCCTGCAGTCGCGGCGCTATCCTCTGTGCCCTCGGTGGCTCAGATGGATAGAGCATCTGCCATGTAAGCAGGAGATCCCGGGTTCGAGTCTCGGTCAGAGCACACATTTTCACCTGTCCCTGTTGATATATATCAACGCACGTCAGCAGCTGAAGGTATTAATATACATATAATTCTAATTTCAGACTAAGAGTGTCCCACAATGTACCATCTTCCCTATCCACTCTTAGTCCTACCAAATTCCCTTTCCCAACCCAAGGCGTGATGCGATCCGTACCGAGGGGTGCGTGGCACATGGGAAGATGTGTCGCAAACGGCGCCTCTGGGATACTGGGCGACCTCCCTGAGTAAGTAGCCTTACACCACGTGGGGAATCCGTGGTGTGGACCGTGTAGATTCCCAAATCTCGTGGGACCAATATGCTCACGATTAAAGAAAATAAAGAAAAACAAACTGAGGGGCAAATTGAGACGTCGGACACCCAAACATCGGGGTCAGGACCGATGGAAGGCATTCCCACTACTGAATCAGGGTCTAGACCTCAGCCAGAAGTGGGAACTGTAAACGAGAAGTTAGACCAGATAGATCAAAGCCTTGTCTGGAGCCCAGAGGAGAAAACTACTCAAGGAACAAAGAAAAACGGAAGGGAAAGAATGGCTTCCTAAAGACAAGTGGAAGGAATTAAAGGGACATGAACCTAAGACCCCCAGGAAAAAACTGTCTCAGGTAGAAGGTGATACGCAGACCCCTACAACGTCAAATACAGGTAGCAAGAGGAAAAGGAAGGAATCTAAGACCCCCTCCTCCCTGGATCAGCGAGTCCAGAAAACAACCAAGCAAGAAATAGGGAAACAGACCTATAATACTGCAGTATCGGTGTTTAGGATGGCAGTTATCCAGGAAGGCTATTCAGTGGTGGCCATCACCTCGCAGCAGGAGGAATTGGTACAGATGGCCCTCTTAGGAAAGATTGTGGAGGACGCTGGCCCAGGACCTAACTTCAGGAGGGTCTATCTAGATGGTGGTGCCCTCATTGTTGTCTGTGATGGTGGAATGGCTTAAGGACATGGTGCCCATGATATCCCCGTGGGAAGATGCAAAGCTGCTGGCCAAGACGGCAGAAGAGCTTCTTAAGACCGCAAAGGTGTCAATATGGGCACCAAAGATCCTTAAGGAAGTCCCGCCGAACACTCTGTTCGAGAAAATAGGGGCCCAGAACCCAAAAGTCTCGACAGAAGACTGGAGAGTGATCAACCAGAAGGTTGTACCAGAAGACGAACCCTGGTGGTGGAGGTCGGAGAGAAGTCCCTGAAGGCAATGCAGTACGTGACATTGTTTTTAGGGTTCTCGCAGGTCACCGTCAGGGTTCTCAAAGATGGCAGAAACCATCTTGGAGGTGCTGCAGATTAATCTGCAGCACCTGCCTCTGCTGCCCTGAGCCGCTGTCTGGGGAGGCAGGAAGTGGCCGTGGCGCTGATACAAGAACCCTATTTATACAAAGGGGGTGTATCTTGCCTTGGCGGCACTGGAGGTAAGCTGATTTATGCTAGAAATTTAAGAAAATTTCAGAACATGCACCTATGTAAGAAATGGATTTTCTTTCATGCCAATGATGGATTTCTGCTCCAGGGACTTAGTGACCATTAAAATGCAGCAATGTGAGGAAGGTATCACGAGGGAAAATATTTTGGCCTCAGCATACCTCCCTTACGAAGACAGCTCTCCTCCTCCTTTAGAGGTGAGGAGACTGGTAGAGGCTTGCCATCGGCAAGGTGACCTACTGCTGATGGGATGCGACGCCAGTGCCCACAACCTAGTGTGGGGCAGCAAGGACACCAACGGAAGAGATCCTGAATAGGGTCAATGAACCTATGTTCAGGATTAGCAGAAGGGAAGAAGTAATTGACATAACCTTTGGTTCCATGATGGGCAGATATGTCAAACAATGGCATGTGCTGTTACAGCCATCCTCATTGGACCACATGTTCATTAAATTCAAGGTTGAAATGGGAATCAGACAGACTGTGACCTATAGGAATCCCAGGAACACAGACTGGGAGACATATAGGAGGGACCTTGACTTAGGCTTATCGGAAATTAAAACCTCGATAAGGAATCCAGTAGAGTTTGAGGAAGTAGCAGAGGCTGTTACCTCTGCCATAGTGACCTTAGGATAACTGCACAATCACGAAGAAGTGCACAAATAGGAGTGTGCCTTGGTGGAACAATAACTTTGAAATGCAAAGAAAACAGGTACAGAGACTGTTTAACATTGTGAGACGTAAAGGACAATGGGCTAAACATCTTGAGGCCCTTATCAATTACAACCTTGCATCAGACAAGCAAAGAAGGCATCCTGGAAGGCATTCTTTGGGGAAGTGAGCACGGCTGCTCAAGCCAGACTTCGCAGAGTTCTCACTAGAGTACCAACCAATCCAGGGGATACGTTGAGGAAGGAGGATAGGGACTATACAAAGACAGCACATGAGACGCTGGAATTGCTCCTCAAAACTCACTTTCCTCAATATACTCTGCCGCACAACAGACCAGAATGTGATCCTGGAGAGACAATGGTTCTCAGGCATTCAAAGAGAGGACAGGGAATCGGCCAAGGAGTGTGTGGACTTTAATAAAATCCAATGGGCGGTGGGAACATTCCATCCGTTCAAGTACCTGGCCCAGATGGAATTTTTCCACCTCTCCTGCAACAGGCAGGAGAGAAGCTCATAAGAGTCCTATGCAAGTTTTTCAGTGTTAGCCAAGCAGTAGGAATCATTCCGAATGCTTGGAGGGCAGTGAAGGTTGTCTTCATCCCAAAGCCAGGGAGAACTGATCATACCAAGACCAAGGATATGAGACCAATAATTTTGTCCTTCATTCTCAAAACATTGGAAAAACTGTTTAATGTATACATTGGGGAGAGGAGGCTAATTAGGTCCCCTCTACATTCAAACCAATAAGAATATCAACCATGCAAATCGTGTGGGACAGCTCTCCATCAACTCGTTGGGAGTGTGGAGAAAGCACTTCACTTCCAAGAAATAGCCCTCTGCATCTTCCTGCATATCTGGGGGGCCTTCAGTAGCACGACCTTCAATTCCATGGTAAGGGCAGCAGAGGTGCATGACCTAGGGACCACTATATGTAGGTGGGCCAGGGCCATGCTTAGGGGAAGGAAGGTAGAGGCTACCATGGTGAATGAAAAGATGGTAATTAACACCATTACAGGCTGTCCATAAGGAGGAGTTCTGTCCCCTTTATTGTGGAATCTAGTGGTGAATGAACTCATTGAAGAACTAAATTCCAGACAATGCTTCTGCCAATGATACGCAGATGACCTTGTCATAGTAATACTTGGCAAATTTACTGACACAGCTAGAAATATGGCACAAGGAGGATTGGACATTGTGCAAAATTGGTGCATCAAAAAGGGTCTGAGGGTTAATCCTTAGAAGACTGATGTGGTGCCATTTACGAACAGGCATATCCAACACTCAAGTTGGAATCTAAAGCTCTTCGATGAAACTCTACCAGTGAAGGGGATAGTGAAATATCTAGCGGAAACCTTAGACGAGAAACTAATGTGGAACCCTTACATTAAGAGCATCTGCTCCAAGGCAACAAGTACTCTAGTGAGTACCAGAAGGGCTTGTGGCAAAAACTGTGGCCTAAGCCCCAGGGTTATGCACTGGATATACACCACAGTAGTTAGACCTAGGATTTCCTATGGGGCTGTAGTGTGTGGAAGAAGGCAGAACAGCGGGTTGCAGCTAAGGAGCTTACTAAGGTGCAGAGACTGCCCTGCTTAGCCATAACAGTTGCAATTAGCAGCACACCAACTGCTGGAATGGAAGCCATGCTGGACATGCCTTCACTACACGTTTGGGTCAAGATGGAGGCAGCAGGTGGGGCATACAGACTTAAAACTGGCAAAAACGGGGTCTCATTCGAATTTCCAGAATCACACACTAACATAGTGAGAGAGTTAAATATAGGAATGACTGGAGAAATGCCTGCCAACTATATAATAACTCCCAACTGCTTCAACAAGCCTTACAATATAATAACTGAAAACCGGGAGCAGTGGGAAAAACGGTTCGACACCGTACAGGGGACATAGTTTGGTTCACCAATGGGTCGAAATCAGACCAAGGAGTTGAGGTAGGGGTGTACGGGGTTCAGCCAAGAGTGGAGGGCATCATTTCTCTAGGAAAACTGGCCTCTGTATTCCAAGCTGAAATTACTGCAATCAAGGCTCGTGTAGAGGAGAATATGCATAGGTGCGACAAAGATCATAGCATCTATATCCATTCAGACAGCCAGGAAGCCCTGAAATCATTGGCAGCTCTAGCAACAAGAGGATCGATGGCAATGAAGAAGCCGACAGATTGGCAATGACTCCATTTATTGGATTGGAACCTGTCCTGACAATCACCAAGGCTATGATTAAACTAGAACTACGGAACAGGCTTAGGAAATGGCACGTAGAAATGTCCATAAGCAAAAACATGGTAAGGTAATGATGCCCAAGCCATGTTTTAAAAGAATCTCTGTAATCCTGGAATTGAACAGGAAAGAGATCAAACTCACGACGAATGATGACAGGCTATGGGAATTTCAAAAACCACCTATACACAATGGGTATAACGGAAGAAGACCCTAAATGTAGGATCTGTGATGAGGGTGAAGAAACTACATCACACCTCATCTTCGAAGGAATGGTATTGGAGAGCAAAAGATATGGAATCTTTGGGACAACTAGATCTGAAGAAATTGTCTAGCAAAAAACTGGTAAAAGGACTCCTTGCACTATTTAAGGGCTTTGGTTGGCTTTACTATATACACAGGGAGTGATACCGCACAATAAACTCTGTTTTGGTGCGTGCAGTGGTGGGTTAGACCTAAACTGTTTTAGCTTCCCTGTTAAAAGCATGTCAAATCAAATCAATCCAATTCCTTTTATTATTTTAAATTTTCAGACTCCTCATCCTTTCAGTAACATATAAAGTGCTAGTAGTAGTGATGTCTTCAGTTACTTGTTTATTTTTTAACATCTAATACAAAAACCCAAGTTGTGTGTTGCAAGAGCGACGCGAGTTCAGTTTTTTAGAATTCATTAGATATCGTAGTAAAACTTTGTCTGGCTATGTAGGGGAATCTGGGGTTTAATAGGGTAAGGGGATAATCAGGAACCCTCTATACGACTTATTAACAATGTTTTTGGTCTTTAGACCATGCAGACAACTGGCAACTTCAGTAATGCTATGAGGTTTGGTAGAGTCAGACGAGCTGTTGTTGAGGAAATTTTGGAATATTTATGGTGGTCTATCTTAGTTGTTGCTATTTCGTGTTCAATGAGGAACTTATACCATCGCCTTACAGGTTAGCACTAGTGATACAGTGAACAGAACTTTTAACAGGCTTTACGAAGATATGCCATGTGAAACGATTCTCGACCTTGTTTCTTATGCAGAAAGAATTTTACAGGTAACGTACAGGTGGGGTAAAACTGAGTAGAAGCCGTGGGATATAACTGGAACTATCTGATACTATCCCATGACATCATTACATGTAACTTATATGTGTGACGTAAGAAGTATATGCTTTTAATGGTACGCTAACTGTATGAACACGTTTTAACAAGTACAATTTAATAATTGCATATACAGGATGAAAAATGTTTAAACCGACAAACACTGGGAGGTTGTAGGGGACATCAAAACAAATATTTTTCCCTAATGTCATTTTTTCCTATGAGGAGTGTTTAAACCGGTAGAGGAACATTTCTCTTGCGGCAAATTAATTAAACCAACAAACACTTTTCCATTTTTTATGACCAAGAGACAACACATTAACACAATACAATTTCAATTACAGTAGATTTTCAAAAATGCCGCCATTGATGCGTAAACAAAGGTTACACCATCTGATCATGTTCTGTCTGACACGGGCAAAAACTCCAGGAGTATCCTGAATTGTTCCTGCTGCTGCTACTATCCTGGCAACCAGATCCTCTTCTGATGCAACAGGAGTTGCGTAAACAAGGTTGCGCATCTCTCCCCACACAAAAAAGTCCAGAGGGGACATATCTTGGGATCGAGCAGGCATTGGTACAGTACCATCGCTGCCAGTCCACGTTTCTGGGAACCGTCGGTCCAGGAATCGACGCACACGACGACTGAAATGTGCCGGCGCCCCGTCATGTTGGAACCACATACGTTCTCTGGTAGGGAGCGGGACGTCTTCCACCAATCTGGCAATGCACTGGCGAGAAGATTGTAATAGTGTGCGACCGAACCGCTGAATCTTTCCTTCAGTAAATGGGGTATGTTCTCCACTGACTCGGTTGTTTTAACCCCTTCCACTGACGGAATGACCCACTTCCCAATTCCGTATGTATAAAACCAATACAGACTTGTAGCTGTCACGCCTTTGCGCTTACTGCTACGTATTTTAACTGTAAATAGCTCAGTCCCAATGGTAAGAGGCAGTAGTGAATTCACGTAGTTAATATTTGAATCCAGCACAGCTGCCACAAGCTCAGCTCACTTTTACTCCACTCCTACCCTCGCCATTGCACCACATTAACTAGGTGCTACGTGGACCTTGCTAAATTCACTTGCGTATACATTTTTGACCGTTACTCGCCAGTATTTACCTAATGAATAGTACACTCCTAACCGGACTATTTCCCTAAGAGCTGTGATGATTGAACGGGTTCGATCCACGGCCTACAGTGCCCTACAGTTCACACGGTAACACTGCCTACCTGACCCACTTAACTTGGTAGTGAGCTTATGTATCCAATCACCACTGCTAGCAGCAGTGGATAATCCTATCAGCACGACGAGAGCAGCAGACTTACCGTCGAATCCTCCTGAAAATACTTATAACTACGGTCGCCAGCTCTGAAGGAGCAAAAGAATAAATCAATTTTTGGGCTCGTTTCAAAGTGAAATGGCTTGAGTTGAATTTAAACTTAATTCTGAATATTACTATTTCTGATCATTCTAGATGATTCTACAAAGCAAATACTCTCTCAATTTCTGTGAGGTGGCTTGGTAATTACTACCAAGACAGGTTATGCAACTTCGGTTATCAAAATTCTATCCTTCAACTTATTTAATGATTTTGGATATTACTCTTTGGACCATTGATACAGAATCAGTTAAGTGACTTTACTTGAAAGGTTGCTCAGAAAAATTTAAGTAACTGTAAATAGGCGACTCATTCTGGTGTGACCATTGCTCTTTTCAACATTCTTATACGCTAAAGTATTCTACAACCAAAAGAATTGTAAATGAAAGAGGCGATGGTGGCCTCAGTCTGATTTCACTATACTATGTTTGAGGTTACTACACTTTACAATGAACAACATGCGTCGTAATTTTACTCATTACTATATTCTGTCCTCTGCACTTGCATAAAAGAAAACTGGTATTCTCCTTTTACATGTATACAAAGTTCGACTTAACAATTGCAAGCAGTCTTGCCTTGGGTAGACGTGTCGGTGCTGGTGGTGAGATGCACGTGGCTAACGCAGCTCTTCACGCCTCATGCCCTAAATGGCGGCTGGAACTACGAGCTGTAGCACTCGTATAAGCTACTGCACGTCCGCCATAAATTCTGGGCGCAGGAACTCTTACAATCAGCCCCAGTGGCATAGAGGCGGCTTCGACAACCATTCGTCGCGTTCTACTCCACAAACGGCGACGATATTCGCCTCTTCGCTGTTGCACAATCACTTTTGCGTGAGCACAGTTACGCACGTCCGATCACGTCAACACTCCCCAGGCCATTCCCCTGTTCAGTCCCTGTGTCTCCAGCTACCCCTAGCTACGCTCGTATCACCAAGAGTGGGGGCGTTCCCCTACCACCTTTTTACCGAAATCATTTAGTATTTAAGAATATTTATATTTACTACCCTGGAGTCCATACCAGTCATAATAATTTACTACTAGCGTTTTACAACATTAAATTATACAGTAATAACTTATAATTACCATGAAAAAGAATACATTTGACTCTGAGAGCTTAGTGCATTGTCTGACAGCGCTAATTCCCAGTTTCGCCAATAGATGGCATCAGGGTGCACTCCCTGGCAGTCTCACACAAGCGCGCCCGTTTCAGACGCGCGGGCTCCAAATTACTGTCAGCCCACCATCATTTCAGTTCCGTTACAAGTGCCAGCCATTTAATGGCCTAGGTAGCAGATACGGCCCAATTTAACAGTTCCCAACAACACCGACCCCCACATTAACGAAGAACGGCACTTGATGAGCGCTAGTAACTGAGGCATGTGGGTTATCATCACTCCAAACATGCGAATTGTGTATGTTGAAGACTCCATCAAGCTCGAACGTTGCTTCATCGGTATACAACACGGAGGATGGAAATGTAGGATGAATTTCACACTGTTCCCGGTACCACCGCGAAAACTGTGCTCTGGGTGGATAATCAACTGGTTCCAGGTTGTGGACATGCTATAAGTGAAATGGACGTAACAATTGCTCTCGAAAGACTGTTCTTAGATTCGTCTGATTCATCCCTATGTTACGTGTAATTGAACAAGTGCTGATTGAAGGATCCCGCTCCACATGCTGCAAGACAGCTTCCTCAAATTGCAGCGTTAGTACCGTGCGATGGCGTCCCTGTCCAGGTAATCTACTAAACGACCCGGTCGTATGATGCATGATACGGCGATTAGGATATTGTTGTTGATAAACCCGCGGTGCAGCTCGTCCGTTGTGGTGCGCTACGTAGTACCCCAGATCACGTAAGAAACAGACTGACCGTCCTTAAGGCGGAACAGGCAACCGTAAAAATAGTTTTCCCGTTGGTCAACAGATGTCGCAGGCAACGCTACAATGCTAACTGACCTGTCCATGTCGCGGAATTGGCAACGCTGTATCTTCGGTGACTTGAATGACGCTGATTTGCGTTCGGCTAGGGCGCTGCGCGCGAAATGCATTCGTCACACTGCTCATGATCGGTTGTGGTTTTTCCCGAGATTTCAGTCGAAGAATGTAGATTCGCTCCTGTAATTCTAGAAACCAAGTTTATTTCTCACAATATATGCGAAATGAAATAAATGAAAAGTACCACACAAACATTTCTCGCAAGTTACTGTTTAAATGCAGACTGTATTGCAGTAGCATAGGTTTTACACTCGTCTTCCATGCTGTCTATTTCCTCTTTGCTATACAGCTCTTCTGATACGGATTAAGGTGGTAAAAAAGATCTCCACGTGCAGGTTAACACTAGAAAGTTTTCAAAATCCGCACTCGGTTATGATGCGAATTAAGGCTGGTCATATTTCAGTGACAGTCATTTCAAATTTAAATTCTTTTACTTTGCATGTAACATATCGTAAATGATATAAGAGTGGCACAAAACGAAGAATTTTGGATTGTTGTTGAAACGGGGCTGCAAACGCGGTGATATACAAGTGAAAGCGTGTATTTCGAGCATATTTTGGCGGTGTCAACTTTGAAGAGACACAGACGGCAAACCATAATTATGTTAAAAATTTACTTTGTACAGTTTAAAGATGTTGTTGTAGTTCTTGTTGTAGTGGTCTTAAGTCCTGAGACTGGTTTGATGCAGCTCTCCATGCTACTCTATCCTGTGCAAGCTTCTTAATCTCCCAGAACCTACTGCAGCCTACATCCTTCTGAATCTGCTTAATGTATTCGTTTCTTGGTCTCCCTCTACGATTTTTAGCGTCCACATTGCCGTCCAATACTAAATTAGTGATCCCTTGATGCCTCAGAACATGTCCTACCAACCGATCCCTTCTTCTGGTCAAGTTGTGCCACAAACTTCTCTTCTCCCCAATCCTATTCAATACTTCCTCATTAGATATGTGATCTACCCAACTAATCTTCAGCATTCTTCTGTAGCACCACATTTCGAAAGCTTCTATTCTCTTCTTGTCCAAACTATTTATCGTCCATGTTTCACTTCCATACATGGCTACACTCCATACAAATACTTTCAGAAATGACTTCCTGACACTTAAATCTATACTCGATGTTAACAAATTTCTCTTCTTCAGAAACGCTTTCCTTGCCATTGCCAGTCTACATTTTATATCCTCTCTACTTCGACCATCATCAGTTATTTTGCTCCCCAAATAGCAAAACTCCTTTACTACTTTAAGTGTCTCATTTTCTAATCTAATTCCCTCAGCATCACCTGACTTAATTCGACTACATTCCATTATCCTCGTTTTGCTTTTGTTGATGTTCATCTTATATCCTCCTGTCAAGACCCTATCCATTCCGTTCAACTGCTCTTCCAAGTCCTCTGCTGTCTCTGACAGAATTACAATGTCATCGGCAAACCTCAAAGTTTTTATTTCTTCTCCATGAATTTTAGTACCTACTCCGAATTTTTCTTTTGTTTCCTTCACTACTTGCTCAATATACAGATTGAATAACATCGGGGATAGGCTACAACCCTGTCTTACTCCCTTCCCAACCACTGCTTCTCTTTCATGTCCCTTGACTCTTATAACTGCCATCTGGTTTCTGCACAAATTGTAAATAGCCTTTCGCTCCCTGTATTTTACCCCTGCCACCTTCAGAATTTGAAAGAGAGTATTCCAGTTAACATTGTCAAAAGCTTTCTCTAAGTCTACAAATGCTAGAAACGTACGTTTGCCCTTCCTTAATCTAGCTTCTAAGATAAGTCGTAAGGTCAGTATTGCCTCACGTGTTCCAACATTTCTACGGAATCCAAACTGATCTTCCCTAGGTCGGCTTCTACTAGTTTTTCCATTCGTCTGTAAAGAATTCGCGTTAGTATTTTGCAGCTGTGATTTATTAAACTGATAGTTCGGTAATTTTCACATCTCTCAACACCTGCTTTCTTCAGGATTGGAATTAATATATTCTTCTCGACGTCTGAGGGTATTTCGCCTGTTTCATACATCTTGCTAACCAGATGGTAGAGTTTTGTCAGGACTGGCTCTCCCAAGGCCGTCAGTAGTTCCAATGGAATGTTGTCTACTCCGGGGGCCTTGTTTCGACTCAGGTCTTTCAGTGCTCTGTCAAACTCTTCACGCAGTATCGTATCTCCCATTTCATCTTCATCTACATCCTCTTCCATTTCCATAATATTGTCCTCAAGTACATCGCCCTTGTATAGACCCTCTATATACTCCTTCCACCTTTCTGCTTTCCCTTCTTTGCTTAGAACTGGGTTTCCATCTCAGCTCTTGATGTTCATACAAGTGGTTCTCTTTTCTCCAAAGGTCTCTTTAATTTTCCTGTAGGCAGTATCTATCTTACCCCTAGTGAGATCAGCCTCTACATCCTTACATTTGTCCTCTAGCCATCCCTGCTTAGCCATTTTGCACTTCCTGTCGATCTCATTTTTGAGACGTTTGTATTCCTTTTTGCCTGCTTCATTTACTGCATTTTTATATTTTCTCCTTTCATCAATTAAATTCAATATTTCTTCTGTTACCCAAGAATTTCTACTAGCCCTCGTCTTTTTACCTACTTGGTCCTCTGCTGCCTTCACTACTTCATCCCTCAAAGCTACCCATTCTTCTTCTACTGTATTTCTTTCCCCCATTCCTGTCAATTGTTCCCTTATGCTCTCCCTGAAACTCTGTACAACCTCTGGTTCTTTCAGTTTATCCAGGTCCCGTCTCCTTAAATTCCCACCTTTTTGCAGTTCCTTCAGTTTTAATCTACAGATCATAACCAATACATTCTGGTCAGAGTCCACATCTGCCCCTGGAAATGTCTTACAATTTAAAACCTGGTTCCTAAATCTCTGTCTTACCATTATATAATCTATCTGGAACCTATCAGTATCTCCAGGCTTCTTTCATGTATACAGCCTTCTTTTATAATTCTTGAACCAAGTGTTAGCTCTGATTAAGTTGTGCTCTGTGCAAAATTCTACCAGGTGGCTTCCTCTTTCATTTCTTAGACCGAATCCATATTCACCTACTACGTTTCCTTCTCTCCCTTTTCCTACTACCGAATTCCAGTCACCCATGACTATTAAATTTTCGTCACCCTTCACTATCTGAATAATTTCTTTTATTTCATCATACATTTCTTTAATTTCTTCGCCATCTGCAGAGTTAGTTGGCACATAAACTTGTACTACTGTAGTAGGTGTGGGCTTCGTATCTATCTTGGCCACAATAATGCGTTCACTATGCTGTTTGTAGTAGCTTACCTGCATTCCTATTTTTCTATTCATTATTAAACCTACTCCTGTATTACCCCTATTTGATTTTGTGTTTATAACCCTGTAGTCACCTGACCAGAAGTCTTGTTCCTCCTGTCACCGAACTTCACTAATTCCCACTATATCTAACTTTAACCTATCCATTTCCCTTTTTAAATTTTCTAACCTACCTGCCCGATTAAGGGATCTGACATTCCACGCTCCGATCCGTTGAACACCAGTTTTCTTTCTCCTGATAACGTCATCCTCTTGAGTAGTCCCCGCCCGGAGATCCGAATGGGGGACTATTTATTTTATTGTTTTGCTATTTGGGGAGCAAAGTAACTGATGATGGTCGAAGTAGAGAGGATATAAAATGTAGACTGGCAATGGCAAGGAAAGAGTTTCTGAAGAAGAGAAATTTGTTAACATCGAGTATAGGTTTAAGTGTCAGGAAGTCGTTTCTGAAAGTATTTGTGTGGAGTATAGCCATGTATGGAAGTGAGACGTGGACGATAAATACTTTAGACTAGAAGAGAATAGAAGCTTTCGAAATGTCGTGCTACAGAAGAATGCTGAAGATTAGATGGGTAGATTACATAACTAATGAGGAGGTATTGAATAGAATTGGGGAGACGAGGAGCTTGTGGCACAACTTGACTAGAAGAAGGGATCGGTTGGTAGGACATGCTCTGAGTCATCGAAGGATCACCAATTTGGTATTGGAGGGCAGCGTGGAGGGTAAAAATCGTAGAGGGAGATCAAGAGATGAATACACTAAGCAGATTCAGAAGGATGTAGGCTGTAGTAGATACTAGGAGATGAAGAAGCGTGCACAGGATAGAGTAGCATGGAGAGCTGCATCAAATCAGTCTCAGGACTGAAGACCACAACAACAACAACAACATCCCTTATTCAAGAGGCATATTTTCATTTCAAGTGGGACTGTTAAGCTCTTTATACGACCACGAATGTATGACATGGCTCACTAACCATCTAAGAACAGTGGCAACCCAGTACCAAATAGCTCAGTTGTTCAGATTTGCATATATCAGAACAGCAACAATGCAAAATCACTGATCTGTGTTTGAAATTACTGGTATTTTTCCGCTCAATGTAAATTATTTTGGAGAAGAGAAGTTTACACCATCAGACCCAATAGAAAGAAAATTGCCAGATTCCCAGAACACAACAGAGCAAATTACCGATTCTTCTCCACATGTCGGTCCGTCAGCTGATGTGCAAACACAGTCTCCATCCACTGTGTCATCGAAGAATGTAAAGCCAGTTCCTCATTACCAGAGACCATCATCAACAAGGTTAAGACGAGAATACGCTGTGATCACGGAATATCCTGTCGCATATGTAGAAAATAGCCCGAACATACACTAGAAAGAATAAGTTTTTCTAGAAAGTACTCTGAGTACAAAGGCGACGCCACAGAAAAGGCAGTGGCTTGGGCGTTGGCCGGTAATGTTACGTGTACTCATAAAGTATCATCTTGAGGTGCAGCAAGGCCTTGGTGGGTACCATATATGGTCACATGTGAGCCCCCAAAGGGTGGTGGCCGGAGCCGCCAACGTGGAAGGGGCGACGCAGCCTGCCACACAGGTAAAAAAGGTGGGGGTGGCTAGCCCTTGAGGGTGTTCAGTATAGACGATCAGCGGCCCAGGAGTGACGTCTGTGTAGGTCGGTCCCACGGTCTGGACTTGTAGTGTTCGTGCTGGAACTGTTCGTACTGATACTTAGCCACCTACCTCCCCCCATGGGATTTTGCAATAGTTCAAGTTCTTAAAATTATCTGGAAGCAGTCTTTATTGCAGCCAATGTGTTCTTGTGACCTTTTTCTGGCTTTTAATTACGCCCATCATCAGAGTTTGCACCATCTGGGTGATGGTGACAATGCCATCGCCGTCACCCAGGTGGTACAAATTCTGATGACGGTCCGTAATTGGAAGGCCTAAAACAGTCAGAAGTTAACATCGGCTGTGATCAAGACTGCTGTTAAATAATTTTATCACAGTAAGACGCTGTTCTCCGAAAACGTTATACAGAATTATGAGTTCAAGTCACTAGCCAATTCTCGCTCAGACGAACAATTAAAGAATGTAGTCATTCAAGTCTTGTCTTTGTTAGATTGTTTCCCGACAGAATCCCATCACTCATTCGAACTTCCAGTTAGCCATCTCGATGTTAGCTGACTGGACGGACTTTCTCCAGTCTCCAGTGTCAACGATCATCTAGACCGCTCGCTGTAGGCGACGCCTAGATTTTTTTTCTAGAGTCAGATGTGGGTTAAGTCTTGGAATTAGCGTGCAATTATCATGCCACACGTTATAAGAGTGTTTGGCTAGCGCTGTAACGTGTAGTTCTATTTCATGCATGTCAATATATTTTAGTATGTTGGCGACTCCCGTGGACTGTGTGTCTTTTAATTCTTTGTTTTTCCCGTGGATTTTGACGATGGTTTTACACTATCATACGTGGATTGCCATTTGCTGCCCAGGCTCATCTTCTGATTGTGTTTTGGAAATGTATTAGTAACCATGCATTGTCCGGGTCTGATGCCCGTCTGCTGTTTCATCGAAGATTTTACCGAGGAGTGTGTAACCTCCCCCTCACTTTCCGACCTTAATGACAGTGAAAAATGAAACTGCGTGTACCTAATGGGAGTTTTGGAAAAGCAATCGTCACCGAAGTTAACCTGTCGGTAAAGAGGGAGGAAAGGGTTACATCTAAATGAAAGAAAATGTGCTAATGAAACTGGTGGAAATTAATTTTGAAAAGGGGTAAAGTTAATAAAGAAAGTAAATGTGCAGCCGTTACGTTAACAATTAACTAGCGGTAATTAGGTATTTGAGATTTGGGGGAAATCACGGTCGCCAGTCCTAAGGACAATTACTATAGTAACTGAAAAAGAAAGGTTATTACACATATAATTAGCACTAGAAGTGTGGCAACTGAAGGTTGACACGTGTAGTGTGAAAACTGAAAGTTTGTCAGAAGTAATAAATTTCGCTACACCCTGACTTAATTTAGCAAAAGAATTAATAAAACCGGAAAATCGAAAGTTAATTTAGTGACTGAAGTTAGTAGTGAGCTTTCTTACTGAAGCACATCGAAATTCAGTAAAATACGGTTAGTCTTGGACTACCTCAACAATCATTTCAAAAGCTACTTGAATCTACACAATTTAGAAAGAAGAGATTTAACTTTGAACTTGAATTAAATGATTCTGAACAATTAACAATAGTAAAATTTAGTACGTACCAAGCTGAGCTGCAGTCACAGGTAAGCTAAAATACGGTAACAAAGCTCGCACTCTTAATTCGTGCTTGTGTAATCTGAATATTGTAGCCAGCTATTAATGCCATAATTGTACTTTGAAATTAAAGCAGTGAAAACGAGTTAGCTATATTACTTTAATGCTGGCGTTTGAATTTCAATGACACTCGGGTTCATTTCGGAAAAGGAAGGGACCCTGCTTGGCAATGCAATTGGGACAATGAGCAACAAAGGTTCATGCTAAGTTGCTGTAATTATAGTTACGAAAATGGTACAGTTTGAAAAGCTGAGGTCTGCCATACACTTCTAAAACTTTACTTGCTTCCAGTCTTCCTTGTTGGTTGATTGAAGGTTTGAAGCCATCGATCGAGGAGGTGGCGACAGTCACTCATTGTCGGCCGTCGCTGTTGCAGAAGCTGGATGTTGGCGCGCCTTCTTCTCGACACGGTCACCAGACGAAACGGGCTCTTGATGTGCGCTAGTTAATGTTTCCCGTCCGCGACACCATGTCAGAAACTATCATCGCAAGTCGATCGCAATTACATGCTGCCAAACCCCGAAAGCGCGGCAACTCGCGGGAGCGTCACACAACACACCTGCTCCACTCGCTACTCCCGCCACACTCACTCTCTCCCAGCCCGCGCTCTCCGCGGCAGAGTTAACACTCCCAAAGATCCTACACACTTTGATTCTTCACACGACCTATCGACGTAATCGTTCGATAGCAGTCTTCCCTAGGCAAGACCCAGCGTAAAAATACAAATAATATATACGAAACAAACCAATTATACATCGACATAAATCATAAATATACAAATAGTAAAACAATTACAATATAAAAAGAGACAGAAATGTCATATCTTGAGGTAACAAAGCAAGGAAAAAAAATAGTACAATAGTTGGAAATAGGAGGATATGCATTTCCGGCGTTACATGTGCCTCACATTGTCTGAGGATGTTGGTGTAACGTAAACAGACTCAGAAAATGTCCCAAAAAAGAAACAGCGGAAATGCATATGCTCAAAACATCAACAAAATTTAGCATTCGTCTAATTAACCATAAACCGATTTTGGACGATAATAATTGAGTGGAGACACTCCTAATCTTATTCCACTCTGTCATCTTGCACAAAATAAAACAGGTTGACAACATATTAAAATTCATAGAAAATATAGAAAATGGTTTAGCTATTCCAAAATCATTAAAATTCGTAACACTGTAAGAAATGGAATACTATTTGCAAAATTAATCAGAGTACATGGTCATAAAAAACAGGTATATCAAAATACGCAAACTAATGATTAATTACATAGAACACACATTTTTATGTAACCTTTTCATAATTAAATTTCTCGTCATGTCCAATTAACGCTAAACAAGAAAATAATATACAGCAGATCGAAAAAAACATAAATATTGACAGCAGAATTCTTTCACATCAGCTGTCCGGGAAGAAAAACAACTCCACCTTCCGTACTCGCAAGTACAAAGGATGCCGACAGCGGCACAAGAGCCGACAGCGGCACAAGAGCCGACAGCGGCTTCGCCTCGCAAGTATTGTTGCGCCCGCCTGTGCGGCACGCTTGATCTCACTCGCCTGAGTAACGGCATTTGCAGAACGTCCGTTTCACTGAATTCTTTCGTAAAAACTCACTCCCGAGTAATCTCAAGGAGTCCATAAACACTATCACAGCGGATAACTCAACACTCTCCATCATGACACGCATGTACTAGCCTGAAACTTAAAACAGCGTCTAAGTACATCGGCAATGACTAATAAAAACACACATTCATGAAATATTACAGCAAGTTACAATATCATATTTACATTCCTTAATCTACTGTGACTCAGCTGAAAACTTAAACTAGCAGCTTGGATTTTTCAGATGATTACTAATCAGTTACTCTTAAATCATTTAGTCAAATTTAATTACTTATTAATTACAACTTCTTTAATGACCTCTAGGTCAGGCAAAAGCATCGTAACATGGCACATCCTTAAATCTTACACTCTATATTTACATACTGTACAAGTTACCCATTGTGTGGTATTAATCGATCCTAGGTTGGTACAATTTCAAGTCTACAATATTCCGTATATCTAATCGTTTTCCAGAGCTTGGATACTCTAAGCAATAAGCATTTGTGTGAGGTATACCAATGACTTTATATGGTCCATTATAAACAAACTTTAATTTAGAGATTTCATTGTCTATCTCGCTCGATTTCTCATGAGCTTTTACAAGTACTAAGTCTCCGATTGCAAACTTAGCAAAACGCGTTTTAGCGTCATGACGACGTATGCGAGCATCGGCTTTTAGCTTCATTACTTCTCGCAAACGATCGTTTTTCACACCAATACTAATGTCAATCCGTGGAGGGAATTTGATTATCTCTTCCACTAAACTTTTACTTCTGTCATCCAACAGGATTTCCTCTGGAGAAAATCCCGTCGATTCATGTCTCAAGGTGTTCATAATTCTCTCAAATACTGCTACGTATTTGCCCCATGCCCTATGATTGCGATGGCAATAGGTACGGCAAAGTCGGCCTCGTCTTTGTTCGTGTGTTACGTTTGACACACCGTCTACAATACTTTCCAATTCACTTTCTACACTATTGTCAATGCCGAGATTTCTCACATTACAGTAGTTCAAATTCTTTCCTACGTCAATAGCATCCGGCCAGTTAACAATGTGTATAGGCTGGTATTGCCTATGCACACCGTCTCCTGCCTCGTCAAAACTAACTACTATTGTTTTATCTTGTGACGTACATGTCAAAGTTTTACTTTCGCAATTAATCACTGCACCGTACTTTAATAGCCAATCTAACCCGATAATTACTTCCGTAGTCAAGTCTGGCACGACGACAAACTCTTGTTGAAATCGTGCCCCACATATCTCGACGTTGACAAAAATCTGTTTTGTGACCGGTTTACTGGCCTTCCCAGTAGCACCGATAATTTTCACTCCTGTTACTGGCATAACTACGATGCCAGGTCTGTCTTTCAGTAACTCAAATATTTTCCCAGATACAGCACTCAATTCTGCACCGGTGTCAATCAACACGTTTAGTTGTAGGTCATGCATATTAGCAGACACTACTATCTGTCTACACTTGTCCTCGACTGTTTCTTTATTTTCCCACAGTAAATCCTCGTCTATATCCAGGTCATTCCAGAAAAAACCATCCGGCTTTGATCCTAAATCCGGCTTATCTGGCGGCCTTTTCAGCCTCTGTTCACATACCGTTTTAATTTCAACACGTTTGTCCTGAGGCGTAGTCTGTAGCTTCGCCTCCAATACCGAAACCTTTTCCTGTAACTCGTCAACTAGTGAGTGTTGCTTTGCTATCAATTCATTAATTGTCACCTTCGTTGATTCCTCTTTGGTCAGATCGATCTCATCTGCCAATCTACCTGGAGAAATGTGCCCAGTAGTATCTGCAATTACTTCCTCTAGATCTGCGCAACACACACTGCTATCGTCTGACCGTATAAAGTCAGCTCTAACCTCATACACGCTGTAATCTATGTGCTTTTCTACCAATCGTGTCCGGCCATCACTAAAATTTTCGTAATCTTTCTCCTTAATACTCTCGCAATGTTTAAACTGGAGGTTTGCGTCGGATGGGTCGGCTACTTCTACCACTATAACTTTCGGTAAAGTCTGCCGGTTAGGGCCAGAACTTTCCGTTACTACTTCAACATCCAACTCCTGCGGGACGAAACACGACGAATCTTGCTCGTGCTCCCCATTAACATCAACTATTTCTAGTAAAGTCTGCCGGTTAGGGCCAGAACTTTCTATCACTTCACAAACACTATCTTCCTGCGGGACGAGACGCGGCAAATCCTGCACGCGCTCCCCATAAACACTTCTCCCATACAGACCCCTATAATCTCTTAGTTCGTCGTATAAGCGACCGAACTGCCTTAACCAGACCTCATCCCTCTCTGCATCCCCTCGCTCGATGACGGACGTGTTATCCGACATCTGATCTTCTCTCAACAATTGCGAATCATTCTTAAACTCAATCTCCAGTTCCGCTGTGGGTATTACAGCTGCCACTTTATAATCGATTTCCGGAACACTACTTAAATTGTTCTCACTGACAGTGAATGTACTACCTACTGCCGTGTATACAGCTGATCTACTACTTGTGGGCGCACTCTTTTCTCTTAACACTGGCACACACTCCCGCCGTTGATTATTCCACACGGAATTTTCATAATGGCGATACCTGGGTTTTCTCCTGTTATTGGGCCGCCAAAATTTCTCCACGCCCGCTCGGCCCCTCACCGGCGCGGCTAATGGTTTCCCTGTCTCGTCCCAGCAGATACGCTCCCCGGATGCTGCTGAGGCGGCTGATCACACCCTCTGGCGTTATTACTATTCTGTGAAGCCCGTATCACGTTAGTATGATACTGGTTTCTGTCATTCCTGTTATTATTTGCATTGTACCGATTGTTATTACGGTCCGAACCATTATTGTTATTGCTGCGGTATGCATTATTCCCATGGTTATCGTTGTTATGGTTGGGGTGGTACCCGTTGTTGTTACCACGGCCTCTACCACTGTCGCGATTATTGCGCCAATTGTCCTCGTCCTCAACTCTTTCCAGGAAATCATTGATTGTCCTGTAATTGCTTCCTACGTAGCGTTTTGTATCATCTGGAAGCTTCTTGTAGAGTTCCCAGACTATTTCGGATTCCGTGCGGCGATCACGCAAATATTCCAACTTGCGGATCCAGCGCTCACAAAACTCCCTCATCGAACCGCGCGAATTCGCATCGAAAGGCCTCGATACGACAAATTCGCGCCAGACACTTTGCTGTTTTTGCTCTGACCAGTATTCAGCCAGAAACAAATTTTTAAACTCGTCAAAAGTCAGGTTCGTAATGTTGAGGTTTAAGCCCCAACGCTTGGCATCACCAGCCAGCACATCAATAACCGCATTAATTTTTCTCTCATTAGTCCATGATCTGGGTAAAACTCTTTCACAATTTTTAATGAAATCCGTCGCGTGTATACCGCCTTTTTTCAAGGGGTCGAACCGCTCCTCTTTCGTCAACAATTCCGAACTATGTGCACAGATTGGCACATAGCTATGTTTTTCGTCAAGTTTCTTTTCTAATTCCGACACTCTCGTAATTACTTGGCAAGTGGTTGTCGCAAGCGTTTCCACTTCCCTCTTTTTCTCTTCGCAGTTATTAGCCTGCTCCCTCACTTTAGTGTCTACTTCGGCCACTAAAGCCTTTAAAGTTTCCACCTTCTGTTGATCCTCTTTTTTCACTAATTGAATTTGTTCCGTCACCTTATTCTCGATCATCGGAGCAACTGCTTCTCCTACACTTTTCTCGATTCTGCTAATTTCGGAATCAAAACGAGTATTTATGCTCGCAATTTCCGCCTCAGCGCCTATCATTTCCTGTTTAAGATTACCGATTTCGGTATTAATTACAACAATATCTTCTTTGATTTTATCAACTTTTGTATTAACAACTCCAACATTGTTGTTAACAACATTAATAGCTTTGTTCTGATTGTCTAGCTTTCGTTCAATTTTTTCAGACTGAGCTTCTTGCTTGGCAAACAGAGCTATAATTTCTGCCGATTGACTCTTGATTTCATTAATCAAAACATTCAATAAATCAGTTAAATTCCCGGAGACTACCGGTTTTACTTCCGTAGCTGGTTCCTCTATATATGTTCCCCCGTATTCATCATCAAGGGGTACAGATTTGATTTTCGCTTCCGATTCCGAAACATTTTCTAAAGTTTGGAATTCCATTTCTGCTCTTTGTTGCGTTTCGGCGGTCGCGTCTTTCATGCTAGCCGCCTGCCCCTGAACAATGGGAACCGCTGTGCGCGTTTCCCACTGTTCGACCGATTGTTCCGTATCCAAGTCTACCAAATTTTGGTAATTGTTGCCTTCACTCATTTTAATAATTTTCAATATAAATGACAAGTCTCAAATATAATTAGGATTACTCCCACTACTTATTCTCGCTGACATAACGGCCTGTACGTAACCAGTACTACCGTGTCACCTGAACCACGCCCCCCTTTCTCACAATATATAAGTCGCTCTCAGACACCCGACCAGTCAGTCGGCAAGACTCAGCGGAGCAGCGCCTCTGAAGAAGTCCAGCGCAGTCCTGGACGAAACGTAAGGAGCAGAAAAGTTCTTTGACCACGACCTCACATCCCGGAAAGTATATCAACAGTACGAGGGTACCCAGCAGCAGCGCAGCCGCGGTGGCTGGCGCAAGGTCGCAGACACCACAGAGGAGATGCACCGGCACTGGCAACGACAGATAATGGCACTGTTAACGCACGGCGTGAGGGCAGCCAGCACAGACAGATGCCCCAGGTCACAGGCGGCGGCGTGAGACAGCTGGAGGCAGACACCAGCAGCGGCGGCGGTGATGGTGGGTGGTGGCGCAAGGGCAATGCTTTGCAGCAGACGACGCACGAAAGCAATGGCAGCAGTGAGAAGTCCAACGGCGAGTTAAGAGACTAGCAGGCATTCACGAGATAATGTTTCCAGTGCAGGCTCTGATGTGCCTGAGTCACAAAGTAGGTAGCTGGCCGGGGTGGCCGAGCGGTTCTAGGCGCTACAGTCTGGAACCGCGCGACCGCTACGGTCGCAGGTTCGAATCCTGCCTCGGGCATGGATGTGTGTGATGTCCTTAGGTTAGTTAGGTTTAAGTAGTTCTAAGTTCTAGGGGACTGATGACCTCAGAAGTTAAGTCCCATAGTGCTCAGAGCCATTTGAAGCCATTTTCGCAAAGTAGGCAATTCGTTAATTCGTCAGATGTGCTAAAATTAATACTGGAATCGTTTGATGGCACTACGAACACCCTGAATGAGTTCCTTGACAACTTTTATCTTGCGCCTGAACTTGTAGACCCAGAATAGCGTGATATCCTTTTGAAATTTGTTAAAACTAAAACAGTGGGCTTACCACTTAGCAAGTTATTAGTGAAGGATATATGTGTCACTTGGCGAGATGTGTGTGCCATATTAGTAGAAAACTATGCTAATAAAAGGACACTGGACTTCTATGCATGTCAGATGTTTGCAAGTCGGCAAGAATAAGGCGAAAGTATAGCTCGGTGGGGTTCAAGATTGGATTCAGTGCAGCACCATCTCCGAACACAATCACAGGTAGCACACAATAATCAGAGATATGAGGCAGCCTTGCTTTCATGCCGAGCAACGTTTATCCAAGGGATTTACGAAGACAGAATAAATTCAATGTTACGTGCATGAGGTGAGCAGGTAATGTTGGAAAAGGCTATAGAGATAGCTCTGACAAAGAAGAGCGCGATGGCCTCGGCTCGAGGAAAGATCATCGCCCGAGGTGGTTTAGTGGTACAGCGCCATGGACCGACAAGAAAGCCAACAAGTGTTTCACGTGTGGGAAGCCAGGCCATATGAAGCGAGAGTGTGGGGCACTTAGAAGAATAAGAAACGCGGGATTGTATCAACAAAAGGCAGGGAAACGGACCAATCGCGAGTAGCGAGGTGCTCACAGTATAATTCATCAAGTCGTAGAGGCCCATGTGTGCACCTCTAGTCCGTAAAGCATTTTAAACAAAGACGGAACGGTCATTACGCGAGAGACTGCCAAGAAAGCGTTTGCCATCCTCATAATGCACATAGGAGACCTAAAAGACAGGAAAACTAAGTAACTGTTTAAGAAAGCTGTCGCCTTTGACTGGGAAGGTATTAACAATCGATTTTGAGAGTAAAAATGAGTTAACGCATTTGGAGCGTTAGGACGGCATTACTAATTGCCTCAGGTCTCTCGTGGATATCGGTGCACTGGTAAGCACGGTTACGAGAAATAACCTAAGGAACAGTGGAAGGTAGAATTCAGCCGCATTCGTGGAATCACTAATATGGTAGCAAGGAGAGAAGTAACTGTAATATTCGAATTACGACCGAGAAGCGGAATGCAAGTGAGGCGCCGTTTCCAAGAAGTTGCAGAAGATGAGGATCTTCCTTCGATTCAGATAGAGATGGATGCCACTGGAAAGCCAAAATGGTGAATAGTCGCGGACTGTAGATGACTTAATGATATCTCGGTAAATTCAGTGTACCCATGCCAAGAAAAGACGAAATTGTCTACAGTCTGGGAAAGGCAAAGCATTTCTCGACCCTAGACTCTGCGAAGGGCTATTATCAGGCCTTATTAGACGAACAGGATCGAAGAAAGAAGGCTTTCAGTACACCATGTGGGCATTAAGAGTAGAAAAGAATGCCCATGGGTCCTAAAACAGCTCCTAGTACATTTTAAATGCCAATACTGGCAGGGCTACAAGGTGACAAATTGTTCGTCTATTTAGATATCGTGATACTACTTGGCTCCTCCTTAGAGGGACATAATGTACCACTGACGGACGTATTTGAAGTGCTTAGACTCCACAATTTAAAGCTACAAGTGGATAAGTGCGAGTTTTCGCGGAAGGAAGTGTGCTTTTTGGGCCATATGTTATCAGCCCAACACTTGAGGCCAGATTCACAGTAGCTCAAGGTGATAAAGGAGTATCCACAGCCCAAAGCAACGAAGCAATTATAGGCTTATGTAGGCCTTGTAGGATTATACCAGCGTTTTGTAAGCAACTTCAGCAAAATCGCGAAACCGCTGCGTGAACTCGTAAAGAAAGAAGTGTCTTATAGCTGGAGTGTCTTGCATGAAACGCTTTTCAGCTTTTGAAGAGAAGCTCAACAGTCCACCTATACTACAGTACCAGGACTTGAATGAGGGCTTCATAATTACCACGGACACTAGACAGCCAAGTATTGGCGATTTCAGATCAGGGAAAAATCGGAAGCGACTTAACTGACGTGTACGTCTCGAGAACACTGAACTAGGCAGAAAGAGGATACAGTGCAGTTGAGAGGGAGATGTTGGCCATTTGTTGGGCAGTAAAATATTTTAGACCGTGTGTATTTGGAAGAAAGTTGCTAATATGTCATGACCATAAACCCCTAACATTGGTAGGTAGTACATCAGATCCGTCATCCAGATTGATGAAATTTGGGTTAAAATTGGAGGAATATGCCTATCAGATCCTGTACAAGAATGGCCAACGAAATTAAGTTGTCGATGCCGAGTGAGAGAAGTCAGGGAAATGCAGAAATGAAAGTATCGAGAAACTTAACATCAAAATTCGTGATCACGAAGTAGATGAATTTAAGGAATTCTGATGCACCGGAAGAAAAATGACCCACGGTGGACGAAGCAGTAACATAAAATGCAGATTAGCACAGGCAAAGATAGCATTCCTGACAAAGAGGAGTCTACTAGTATCAAACATAGGCCTTAATTTGAGGAAGCAATTTCTGAGAACGTACTGTTGGAGCACAGCATTGTATGACCCTAAATGATGGACCGTGGAAAAACCGGAAAGGAAAGGAATCGAAGCGTTTGAGATGTGGTGATGATATGAACATATGGAAAACACTGACAAGAAGGAGGAACAGGGTGACAGAACATGTGATAAGACATCAGGGAATATCCTCCATGGTGCCAGAGGGAGCTGTAGAGGGTACAAACTGTAAAGAAAGACAGAGATTGCAATGCATCCGACAAATAATTTAGGACGTAGGGTGCAAGTGCTACCTTCCGATGAAGAAGTTGGGGCAGGAAAGGGAGAAATGGTGAGCCGAATTAAACCAGTCAAAAGAATGATGGCTCAAAAAAAGAATTCTCGGATCTATGTCCGTGCGAACGTTTTGTAGCGTTTTGATGTTAAGATTCAACTTCCAAAGCTTCCGTCGCATATTTTTATACACCGACTATATTTTTTTACTAGTTACTTCAGTTTTATGAGCTTTATACTTTTGTTAGAGAAACGCACTGTAAGATTTTCAAATACAAAATTTCTCACTGTACTATACAAAAATCGTTCTCTGTTTTACACTTGGCTTTCGTCATAATGACAGTCACAATATAGGCGCTGTGTGAGTTCGAAGACGAAGTTCGTATATTCGTTCAGTTCTGTAACTTGAAAGTGGATGGGAGACAAAGAAAAGGGAAGTGCAGGAACTATTCATGGAACCTGCATCGGGACTGTATGAGAAAGCAGTGGCGACGTGTGAATATGTGAGCTAGCCGAAGTTGAGAGGATATAAAATGGCGAGAAAAGCATTTCTGAAGAAGAGAACATAGATTTAAGTATTAGTAAGTCCTTTCTGAAAATATTTGTATGGAGTGTAGCCATGTATGGAAGTGAAACATGGACGATAAACAGTTTAGACAAGAAGGGAATGAAAGCATTTGAAATGTGGTGCTACAGAAGAATGCTGAAGATTAGATGGGTAGATCACGTAACTAATGAGAAGGTACTGAATAGAGTCGGGAAGAAGAGGAATTTGTGGCGTAACTTGACTAGAAATAGGGATTGGTTGATAAGACACGTTCTGAGGCATCGAGGGATCATCAGTTTGGTATTGGAGGGAAGCGTGAAGGGTAAAATAGTAGAAGGAGCCCAAGAGATGAATACACTAGGTTGCTCAGGACAGAGTAGCGTGGAGAGCTGCATAAAGCCAGCCTCTGGACTGAAGACCACAACAACAACAACAGCGAATATGAATTACAACCCTATAGGCACTCATGCACGCCCTCGTGGGATTTGCGGTTAATAATACAGGCAAATTCAAAAGAGACTGCAACATCTAGCCACTGACTTGCACTTGGATAACATTAAACTATGCACGGTAGTGAAATGAATGCGCTATTTTGATGTTTCATTTTCCTTTAGCTTCCTGAAGCACTAAAAGATTTGAGGGATGAGACTAAGATTTTTAAAGCTTTGCTGAAAGGCTTCCCTTGTGTCACGCTCCTTTTATTGCAGATGGGAGTTCCTTCCACAGTTTCGAGCGTTTCGGTATAGCGTAATATTAATTTGTAGATGCCATCGCATAGCTCATGCCAATTTATTTATTTTTGTTTTTACTTTACCATTTTTATCAGCTTTCTGTGAATAACGTAGTGACTTCCAATAACCGAGTAACAACGTGATAAAAAAATGATTGATGAGCGAACAGGGCTGCCGAGGATATAACTTTCACGAATAAAATGCTTTGAAATATTTATTTTAAAAGCGATTTTTCGTATAAACCTCTTTCTTTCGGTACATGCATTGAAATGAATATATTTGACTTACCGCATTTAATTAAAGGCACGCCTGCAGAGGACTTGGCTCTGCAGAGCACAAAGAGAGCTACTGGTGGAGACCCTTTGAACTGCAGAAATAAGCCAAATTAAAGGAACCCGATCTCTCTCGCCCGATAAGCACCAACGATCGTGCAGGCGGGCCACACTTGAGGCAGCAAAGTTTTCTACTATAAGGCATTCATCTCACCAATACTGAACACTAGTGTGTTACAAAAGAAACGCCCCTTTCGTTGCTGATATGTAATTTATTTAACTCGGTAGCCATTTCCGGCGTTCTCATCCAGGTTATTTTCAAGTCGTTCTGAAACTACCACCGTAGATATATAATACAGTGGATGTATAAGTATTGGACATAATAGGACATTAAAAAAAAGCTTACAACTATACTGTGTAAGTACACAGAAATATATACCTTAATTTGTGCTGTTGTGAAGCAACGTCAGCTGACGAAGAAAGTAACACTCGTGACCAATGAGGCGCTTCGATACGAAGTCAAAAGATGTGTTACATCTCTGATAGCCCGTCGTGGCCAGATTAATTCTTACTCTAAATATAACCATTGGTCTGGTGACAAACACAACGAAAATACACACATCAAAAAAATTTTTGCATCACCTCGGTTCCGAGAGTTCTGGAAGCTGTACAGAAAATTGGAATAGAGATCAACATAAACATCATTTCAGCCCTTTTTATGGTTCATGAAAACCTCATATGGCATGTTGTACCACCATACAGCGAGACCTTCAGACGTAGTGGTCCAGATTGCTGTAGACACCGGTACCTCTAATACCCAGCAGCACGTCCTCTTGCATTGATGCATGTCTGTATTCGGCGTGGCACACTATCCACAAGTTCATCAAGGCACTGTTGGCCCAGATTCACTCCTCAACGGTGATTCGGCTTAGATCCCTCAGAATGGTTGGTGGATCACGTCGTCCATAAACAGCCCTTTTCAATCTATCCCTGGCATGCTCTAAATGGTTCATATCTGGAGAACATGCGGCCACTCTAGTCGGGCGATGTATTTATCCTGAAGGAAGTCATTCACAAGATGTGCACAATGGAGGAGCGAATTGTCGTCCATAAAGACTAATGCCTCGCCACTATGCAGCCGAAATGGTTGCACTATCGGTCAGAGGATGGCAGTCTCGTATCGTACAGCCGTTACGGCGCCTTCCATGACCACCAGCGGCGTACGTCGGCCCCACATAATGCCATCCCAAAACAGCGGGGAACCTCCACCCTGCTGCACTCTATGGACAATGTGTCTAAGGCGTTTAGCCTGACCGGGTTGCGTCCAAATCCGTCTCCGACGATTATCTGGTTGAATGCATATGCGACACTCATCGGTGAAGAGAACGTGATGCCAGTCCTGAGCGGTCCATTCGGCATGTTGTTGCACCCATCTGTAACGCGCTGCATGGTGTCGTGGTTCCAAAGATGGACCTCGCCATGGACGTCGGGAGTGAAGTTGCGCATCATGCAGCCTTCTGCGCACAATTTGAGTCGTAACACTACGTCCTGTGGCCGCATGAAAAGCATTATTCAGCATGGTGGCGTTCCTGTCAGGGTTCTTCAGAGTCATGATCCGTAGGTAGCGGTCAACCACTGCAATAGTAGCCCTTGGGTGGCCTTAGCGCGTTATATCATTGACAGTTCCTCTATCTATGTATCTCTTCCACACCCAAACAACATCGCTTTGGTTCACTCCGAGACGCCTGGACACTTCTCTTCTTGAGAGCCCTTCCTGGCACAAAGTAATAATGCGGGCGCTATCGAACCGCGGTATCGACCGTCTATACATGGTTGAATTACAGACAACACGAGCCGTGTACCTCCTTCCTGGTGGAATGACAGGAACTGATCGGCTGTTAGACACCCTTCGTCTATTAGGCGATGCTCATGCATGGTTTTTTACATCTTTGGGTAGGTTTAATGACATCACTGAACAGTCAAAGGGACTGTGTCTGTGATACAATATCCACAGTCAACATCTATATTCAGGAGTTCTGGGAACCGGGGTGATGGAAAACTTATTTGACGTGTGCACATCAGCTGGCTCTGTGAGAAATTAGAACATCAAGCCCTAATTGACATCGTAATGTTGGACATAACTCACGGTTACAATAAGCAGCGTGATACTACACTCCTGGAAAAGGAAAAAAGAACACATTGACACCGGTGTGTCAGACCCACCATACTTGCTCCGGACACTGCGAGAGGGCTGTACAAGCAATGATCACACGCACGGCACAGCGGACACACCAGGAACCGCGGTGTTGGCCGTCGAATGGCGCTAGCTGCGCAGCATTTGTGCACCGCCGCCGTCAGTGTCAGCCAGTTTGCCGTGGCATACGGAGCTCCATCGCAGTCTTTAACACTGGTAGCATGCCGCGACAGCGTGGACGTGAACCGTATGTGCAGTTGACGGACTTTGAGCGAGGACGTATAGTGGGCATGCGGGAGGCCGGGTGGACGTACCGCCGAATTGCTCAACACGTGGGGCGTGAGGTCTCCACAGTACATCGATGTTGTCGCCAGTGGTCGGCGGAAGGTGCACGTGCCCGTCGACCTGGGACCGGACCGCAGCGACGCACGGATGCACGCCAAGACCGTAGGATCCTACGCAGTGCCGTAGGGGACCGCACCGCCACTTCCCAGCAAATTAGGGACACTGTTGCTCCTGGGGTACCGGCGAGGACCATTCGCAACCGTCTCCATGAAGCTGGGCTACGGTCCCGCACACCGTTAGGCCGTCTTCCGCTCACGCCCCAACATCGTGCAGCCCGCCTCCAGTGGTGTCGCGACAGGCGTGAATGGAGGGACGAATGGAGACGTGTCGTCTTCAGCGATGAGAGTCGCTTCTGCCTTGGTGCCAATGATGGTCGTATGCGTGTTTGGCGCCGTGCAGGTGAGCGCCACAATCAGGACTGCATACGACCGAGGCACACAGCGCCAACACCCGGCATCATGGTGTGGGGAGCGATCTCCTACACTGGCCGTACACCACTGGTGATCGTCGAGGGGACACTGAATAGTGCACGGTACATCCAAACCGTCATCGAACCCATCGTTCTACCATTCCTAGACCGGCAAGGGAACTTGCTGTTCCAACAGGACAATGCACGTCCGCATGTATCCCGTGCCACCCAACGTGCTCTAGAAGGTGTAAGTCAACTACTCTGGCCAGCAAGATCTCCGGATCTGTCCCCCATTGAGCATGTTTGGGACTGGATGAAGCGTCGTCTCACGCGGTCTGCACGTCCAGCACGAACGCTGGTCCAACTGAGGCGCCAGGTGGAAATGGCATGGCAAGCCGTTCCACAGGACTACATCCAGCATCTCTACGGTCGTCTCCATGGGAGAATAGCAGCCTGCATTGCTGCGAAAGGTGGATATACACTGTACTAGTGCCGACATTGTGCATGCTCTGTTGCCTGTGTCTATGTGCCTGTTGTTCTGTCAGTGTGATCATGTGATGTATCTGACCCCAGGAATGTGTCAATAAAGTTTCCCCTTCCTGGGACAATGAATTCACGGTGTTCTTATTTCAATTTCCGGGAGTGTATATGAAACTGACCCACCTGCCAGTTCTGTGTCTCTGGAGTCAGTCTACATATCGTCAACCTGTCGAACTCTCCTGACCTCACCACCAGTGCAGTTATTACTACCCCGCGCTGCAACATGTGAATTCTGTATAATTAAATTTTCAAAACAATTGGACTCGAGGAATTTCAGTAAACCTACAAATATAGGGAAACTAGTTCTGGTAGAAGTTATGAATATTGTGGAGGCCCAGTGTCCTTAAAATAAATGGTTCTACATTCGTAATTACATATAAAGCAAATCAAAGCTGGCGCTTATCAGATTTCACAGAGCTTGCTCAAACACGAGTGTGGCAATGCTAGTGACACAAAAGCCACAGATAAAAACTTCGCTCTCATCGGAGTTTATTTTGTGTAAATGCCATAACACAGCTAATCTATGTTGGGAAGATTAAATAGGTGGTCTTTGCCATGTGGGACGTACCATACTTCGCAAGGACTGCTTGATAAAGCTGGAAATGATTAATTAGCTATCCTTCAGTCACATCATACTTCACCAGGATAGTCTGGTAAAGCTGGAATTAATTAATTAGATATTCTCCAGTCTGCCAATATTTCACTAAAATACAAGTCATCAGTTGAGTAGTTAACAGCTTAATAGTACGCGGCATCCAACCTACCTTCATACTTGGGAGTGATGTGCCACACACAGATAAGCTTTGATCATTAATTACTTGTGTCTAAGTCTCAGCAGTTTTCTACCATATACATGCTTTACACACAGTCATAAAGTAGTTTCCTTAGGCAACTTTACTAGCCCAGAACGAGCATTAGCAAAGCTTACTGTGTAATAAAGACGGAGCGACACTTGTCGCATGTCCTTCCGATTCAATCTCCGTGCCACGTCTCCCTTAACAATGGCGTATCGCCTGGCTACTCGAGATTCATGGTCGCAGTGACGTCAGACACTACATCTAACCGGATATTAACTCCGCATGTACAATATACGCAATACGCCCTGTGATGTAACTAATAACACTTTCATTTTTATGTCGTTACAAAATATGACACGTAACAAGCAGGTTCTTGTCACTCTGTGCAGGGCGAGATCAAAGCTGACTGACAACCAGCTTGAGTGGCTACACAACGAGGATTCATCGTTCAAAACCATATCAGACAATGAAGATGAAGACAATTCTGATGAAAATCAGGAACTTATCAAACCAAGGGGTCAAAATTCAAATACTCAACAAGAACAGTCCCTCTCCAGTGGTGATATTTTCATTGGTAGGGTTAAAACATTTCAATGGAATAAAATATGTGCTAATTTAATCGCTTAAACAAAAATAAAGTCTACTGAAAAAATATTTTCTAGCTGTAAACGTGTTGCCAGAGGGGTTAAAGGTGAAACAGAGGCTGTATGGACAATAGTTAGCCTGGAAATTGTTGCTGGAATAGTAAGAAGGTAAGTGTACAGTATTCCAGAGGAAGAAATTACAACGTGTGAAATGATGGCATTGCTCGGATTGGTGCATATCTTCGGGACTTATCGTTCTTTTATTAAACTAAAATTAAACTGTGATTCAGCTCACATATGTTTTTCTCGGTAACATAAAAAAACAGCTAGTCTTTACAGAGTATACACCCGTTCTTGTTATATAAAACTAGTCACCTGCTCGAGGATTAAGGGCCGTTCATGTTCAGAAATTTTCTTGAACAAACCTTAGGGATAACGTCACTTTCTCTTCTCAGCACACTCGCACTTTTTACTTTCTTTCTGCTTGTGCAGTTTCCCTCATTTGCTCTCTGGGACTATTTTGGTTCCGGCCATTATGAATATCTTATTTTGAGCTCCATAGTTCCCACACTTGCTGATTCAATGAAGATTTGTTGTTTATTGTTTCCGCTGCTGTTCGTATTACTTTGTTCTTCAAACAGTCTCGTGGTTCTGAACACGTCACTACCTAGGGATCTTGGTGTTACGTCAGTATCGTTTGCACGCTGTTTTTGTTGGTCACGCTTTCTGCCGCTCTGCGCATGGCCTTCTTTTGTTTCGTAATGACACACTTCAAGGTTACCTCACCTACACATGCATGCATGCAAGTCCGAAGGAACATTGCACCATACTTCTTAACAGCACAGGCATTTGCAATATCATATTTATCCACTAATACCGGACAGAAACTTTGAGTTAAAATGTCCTCTCCCTACAGCGAAATTACATAACGTCTACGAGTGGAATTTGTGACGCATGACGACGATATATCGAGTGTGGCCGTGAGTAGTGCGCGGATAGCCAAAGTGATTAAAGAGACTACTCTCGCAAATCGAGAAATCCGTGTTCAAGTCCTAGTCCAGCACAAATTTTCATAGTCTTCATTCCGTTCTACAGCTGATGGTTGCCCATATTCTCAATTGCAAATACATTTAATGTACGTATGAGTAGTTGAATGTATTCTCCCTTTCTATGGATTGACTGTTATGCATTAGTTCTACATTTTGATATTCCTTTGAACTGCGAGTGACTAGCATAAATTTTGTCTTTTGGATGTTGATACTGAGGCCCATATACCTACTGTATTCTCACATTGCAGTAACAAGGTGCTATACGTCCTTCATACCATCAGCAATTAAGACTGTGTCATCTGCATAACATACGTTGTTAATCCATATCCCATTTACCATTACTTATGTTTTATTTCTTTCATATTCATCTTACAACTTCGTTTCAAGACACCATCGATTCCATTCAACTGCTTTCTCAAATCCTTCACCATCTCTGACACAATGTCATAGACGCACTAATAATTCTTATTTATTTTCCCTGAACTTTAATTCATTTCTTATACGTTTCCATGGTTTCTGTTGTGATCAATGACAATGAAAGTGAATGTTGCATTTAATTCAGTCCAGGAAAATGTTACCGTACTATGGTTCTTAAGGAGGTCGTTCATGCTGTGATTATTGAGCATTTGTCGTACAGGGCACCACTATGACAAACATGTGGCAACACAATGAGAAGTAACAAGTAACATTTGAATCTTCAATTGCTGAAATCAAATAAGTCATTTTTTACACTTTTCAGGAGAAACAGAATACTGAATACTCTCAAATGTTTTATTGCCAAAGTACTGAAATTTTTCAGAACTGAAAGTGGCTTCACTCTGCTTTTATTAAGAGAGAAATAACTAACTTATGGTATATAATTTTAATATTTAATGATTTCAAAGTTTTTTGACTTACTTCGTTTCAACAATATATGAACATATTTTTTTGCTTTTTTAGAATTTAATTGTACAAACACTTCTTAGTACATTAGCATGATCTGACTAAATAGAACAAACTCAATTATTTTAAGAGCAGTAATGATTAGCTGTACATTAGCTATAATTTTAGTCAATCACTGGCCAAGAAAGCACTTCTTCATAGGATGATCTCTCTACAACAGGCTCATATTCAATGACTTTCTACACATCTTCCATCTTCATTCTGGAAATAGGTACTTGGTATGCTAGGTAGTCCATTGTAATGCTATCCATTAATGCTGGAATTATCGGCTCCTGTATTTCTCTTCAGGGCCAACCACCTGTCTCAAGGTATTGTATTTCTTTGAAACTACTCGGAGCAAAGAAGATTTTTTGATTGTGTTGTTCTGTCTCTGTCTCATACGAAACAACACTTATTTCTAAAATATTTTGGTCACTAATTGTCGAAATCTGGTATTTCCTCTCCATAAACTAATTTTACTGTCACATTCCTTTTGCTGCTTATTATCAGTTCCATGTATTCACAAGGGGTGTAAATGAGGTCAGGGGTTTTTATTTTCCTCGTATATTGTCCAAAGTCGCGATCAAACTGCTGCTTCGTGTGTATCTTTCTTTCCAAAGCCCTTACGGTACAAGTACACAGTGGAGTGTTCAGTTTTCGAATCATGTATGCTGAAACAGTACACTCACAGTTGGCGCAGATAGAACATCTGTTGGATCCTGATATGTGGAAGTGACAAGTTTTGGATATAGTAAAAAAACTATGGCTCCCACACTATCAATAGATTGGTCTCTTCTCTTGGCATCCCATAGTGAGTTGTAAAATTTAGGACTGCGACGCTTATGAACATTTGATTCCACTCTGGCGACAAGCTTGGCTCTTATTTAAATGTGGGCTTTTCAGTTTGAGTTCAACCTCTTCGCTTTTACAACAGACATCCACATGGGGGCTCCGAAAGGAATAATTAAAATTTTCCCGATAATAATTACGACAAACATCATATTTTGCATTAAAATCTACATATTTGTCATTGAACATACTGTGCATTATCCGCACATTTAGTTCAGTGTTTAAATATGTTGCTTCTTTTTGTGAATAATGTGAGGTTTTTGTGGAGAAAGACTTTTAATGCTCGTGAATGAGTGCAAGGGTACTATCTGGTGTCTTCTTGGTGTTCGGGTTTTTCCCGTGTTTATCAACAGGTTTGATTCCCTTAAGCAGCAATTTACAGATTCGAAACACGCGCGAATTCGTCACTGTATTTATATTCAGGAAAGCTTTCTTGCAAACCAGTTTCCTTTCACTTCCAAGCATTATATGGTAAGGAAATGTTGCATCCCACAGTTTTCACAGCATTCTGGATCGGATTTCTGATAACGCTTCTGCTTTACTTCCTTAGTTCAATAAGACGCTGCAGATGTACGTCCTGGGCATCTTTGGTAGGAAGATCAAAGAATCTTGTCACAGTATTATTACATTGAATTACATGAATGGAGTCAAAACATTTCATTATGCAGCTGAAAGGAAATTAATAACATAAGATTGGTATTGCTAGTAATATTGATATTATTTACATCTATACAGTTTCCTACAGTTGTTCGGAGAAAGACTGATATTTACCTGGAAGATTCTCTAACTGCTTTCCCTGGAACTTAATCTCCTCTGTAATTTCAATTAGGCACTCCTCTGGTACGAGCTGTCTTATTTCTATCATAATCTATAGTATTATTCTTCCTTGTTGGAGCCATACTAATACAACCCCCCCCCCCCCACCCAATTGCCGCTCAACGAACATTAACAATTACTGTTAGTGCCACAACAAAGGAAGTGGATGATTTTATCAACGATGTGGAGCACTGAGTATTGGAGGAAGACAGATTTTACACGTGAACGAGCAACATATGTTGAAACGAAATAAGCATGACGTGTTTCATTTCAACACCAAACGATAGGCTATACTCTTAAATGTACTATTCAGTGAAAAAACGAAAATTGAAAATTTTGTCTTATTTGCTTTCAACAATTTTCAATTCATTTATTAAGACTGTGTTACAAATGCTGCTTTGGTACACTTGGATAAATGCCACTTGATGCCCTATACCAATACAGTGATATCAAACTAACTGTACTGTCTGTTGGCAATCTGACATTGTACTGCTGATAGTAATAGTTTCAAACACTCTGTCACTGATCATAGTTCTCCATAAATAGCGATTGCTGCATTGAAAGACAATCTGCAGAATACTGTTGGCGCTAACTGCAAGCACTGAAAGATGATGTCTAATGGCTGGTGTGAAACTGGCTAATTGCTGCAATGGAACTGTGTGTTTTTGTCCTTGATACATTGTGTTTTGGTGCCCTTCGGTGGAATGATTTCCCAGTCCACCAGTACGAGTGGCTATACCTGTATAGTAGCAGCCTCTCATAATACGCAGTGGTTTCCATCACAACTTTGTCGATGTGATGACTAAATAACATCGAGATAGACCACTATCCTGTTCCTGATTCTAGAGAAAGTCAACACTAAAAATAATTATTTGTTTAGTCGTTTCAGAAGTTCTGTGGTATGCAAAATATTGCACAAGATTAGATAGACTTGTCAGCCACTATATTAATATGGAATTCAAAATAGAAACGGTGTTGTAGACCATTCTGAGCAGTAATTATGTGCCATTTAGTTGTACAACAATTGTAAGCCGTACCAGTTGATGCCTCTTTGCAACTTAACTGACAGTGTTGCTGTTTGTCAAACCAAACAGCTTCTCAGTTGAATTCAATTGGATAACTAAACCCTATTCCAGATCATATACAGACAAAAAATGATAGTCA
The DNA here is from genome assembly GCF_023864275.1 of Schistocerca cancellata. Taxonomy (NCBI): domain Eukaryota; kingdom Metazoa; phylum Arthropoda; class Insecta; order Orthoptera; family Acrididae; genus Schistocerca; species Schistocerca cancellata. Next base: position 1,157,948,788 of record NC_064626.1, read on the forward strand.
GCAGGGACACCACCTAGCAGTCCCATATCAGTAGCCAGCAGCATTAAACAGTAAACCTCAAAGGCGATCAACCCATTACACCGTACAGTTACGAATGGGAGATCCACACTGAAAGAATGTCGCACAATATTACTAGAATGGAAAGTTTTATTTACGCCAAAGATTTCTTTGAACGCTTCAGTGCTTTACTAGCCAAGGTTCTACTGGGAATGGTATGCTGTTGACTTCCTACCACTTTTGAACTGGCTTACTAGCCAGCTGGAGGAGGACCTATGTTTTAATGTAAGTATGAACCACAATGCAACACCGCATTTTTTCTTGTTAACAAACACAGCCAGAGGTGGGTGTAGTGATAAGTAGCAGATGAAAATTCTACACTGTTTGGCATCGAACCCGTGAAATCTAGTCAGTGGTTTGCCTATTTACTACCGAAACACTTCTTTTATGTAAAAGTCTTTTAATGTTGCTGTAGTAGTATAATACGATAAATTGAAACGTTCTGTAAATGCTGATTCAAAGGTTTTCTGTTCTCAAACAACCTTTTAAATATTTATATTTAGCAAGAGCTTTTGACCTTTGGGGCCATCTGTGCAAATTATGTCTTTTAATGACGCATACACCCATGATCCCTAGAAAACCAAAGCTCTGTAGACACCCTAAGATACACAAACAATTCGTTCCTGTATGTCCTGCAGTAGACAATATCAACAGTCCCATATATTACGTAAGCAAGATATTAAACAACCTCCTTAATAAGTTTTACAAATACAACAAAAAAATATACAATAAGGCATTCAAGAATATTAGCTAAGAATATTGCCACATAGAAGAAGGTGTAATTAGATGAATGACGAACACTAACTTCGCTTAAAGAAGGTTTGTACAGCACTTGCACATACAAGAGCGCGGGGGGAACTGCCTCCAGCCAGAACACATACGGTATATATACAGTTACAGAACATTCCAATACAATGGTTCTTGACATTTGTGGATACTTCTAGAATGTACTCAAACCGCAAACAGAAATTAAAATTTTACAGCTCAGGTGAGTTTTGAACTCACAACCCTCCATGCAATAGGCTAATGTCATAAGCGCCACACCACGGTTACTGTGTTGCTTAGTTTCTTCAGCGACAATATCAAAGATATAAAAATACCCCCAAATGGGAGATGTGTATCTTTCGACATAACTAACCCTATATACGAACATCCCGATCCAGGAAACAATAGATATCATAGAACAAAACCTAACCAAATACCGAAACATCTCAATACAGGACTCTACAGAAATTTTACAACAGACAAAACTTATCTCACACCAAAATTACATCGAGTTTGATAATAAAATATATGCACAAAAAGATAGACTCGCGATGGGATGTAGCGTTGTTGGAACCATAGCTGACATGTTCGTTAACAGCTTGGAAGAAATTTGTCTTTAAGCAAGAAATTAAAAAATATATGTGTAAACGAATAAAAAAATAGGTGGCAAAACTAGTGCACACCTTGTATTAACTAGAATATAATTTTTGTTTTAAGCAACACAGACTGATTTTAATTTCTTCTTCAATATTTTTGGGCTATGTTTATATATCGTTTGGTTGGGCTTCCAGTGTGAATCAGAGACATTAAACAGCAGAGTTTCAGCAGCTGCGATAAAATATTTATTATTGATATATACTATAAAAATTGATGTATATGTGTACGTATTTTTCACATCTCCTGCTAAACCACTGGATCAATTTCAACCAAACTTGGTATACTCATCACATACTGCCTGCAAAGAATCGCTGTAGGGGTAGGAACTGCACACCTATGAAAGAGGTTGGTGTGGGTCTGAAAAAGAAGTAAAGCCCATGATGCGCGAATACTCATATTTTATTCATCCTGCATTTGAGAATGAGAGCACCTAGAGACTTGCAATAAACTTTACACATAATTTCAAACGTTTACGAAATTTTTGCTCGCTCAAAACCCCAAATAATGATAAACCGAAAAAATTCAACCATTACTACATTTTCGCTGTTCATGCATTAAAATTCAGCATCAAGTATTGCTGTTTTATTATTCTCCTTATTATAATATTTGTTTTATTATTCTCTTGTGACTCTTTCTGCCTACAGTGTGGACATAATGAATGTACCTGCAAAATTATATCATTGTATAACACATAGTTCAGGATATTTCACGTCATACATACTGAGATATGTCAAAACTGCCACATCATCCATGATATTTATATTTATTACTTCTTTGCTATTAACACTATTCGCAATATATTTTGCAGGCAGGTTCCACATATGCCTTCACAACGTACTTAAAAAACTATATCATTCTACGATGCATAGTTCAGGAAATATGACGTCATAAACATTGAACTGTGTGAAAACGAAACTATAGGGCAAAACTCGCTAGAGATACAGATGAACTATGTCTACAACTATGTGTTAAATATGTTAAATGTATGTGACGTATATGTTACAGGTCTGTACATGGGCAAAGCCACAGGTAAAAATCCCTCGTAAGTCCCTTGATCGATTACAACCAGATATGGTACATATACTGCTTACCACCCAAAAAGATGTACTTTGGGTGTAAAAACTGGTAACCCCCTATTTGGGTATGGTGATAACGTGGTGAAAGAAGGGGCTTGGAGGAGGAGGAGGACAGAGTAGGTGAAGGACAAGGGGGAAGGGGGAGAGGAGAGGGATAGAGAAAGGGAGAGTGGTAAATAGATAGAAAATGAGACATACAGAGACAGGAGATAGGAGGAGATGGACGGAGAAAGGAAGAAGAAGGAGGAAGACATGGACAGAGAGAGGTTAGAGGAGAACAGAGAGAGAGAAGGAAGAGGATGTGGACCTGGGGGAGGAGGTGATGCACAGAGCTGATTGATTGATTGATTGATTGATTGAGGTTATGGGACCAAACAGCAAGGTCATCAGTCCTGCAATTCTGAAGTGAGTCACAGAAGAAAGAAGGTGTGCTAAAAGTGGATGGAACCAGTCAGGGGAGTCAAATTATAAGATAATGAACATTAAACACACACAGTAAAGGCACAAAAGGTGAAACCAAATTTAAAAACTGGAAAAAAGGGGAGTGGTCATGGGGTCACAGACCGAGAAGACTGTAAAAGAAGTCCACACCACAACCAACCTGCTCCTGCTCCAAGACTATAGGAGAACCACATATCTGCTGGAAATAATTCTGAGGGTGGGCCGTTATGTAGGAGGAAACAATGGGTAAGGCGGGTATGACCAATACATAAACAGCATAAAACAGTGAAATTCTACTGAGAGGTGTGGAGAGAAGAATGCCAAACTGCAGTAGACTCCTTGATTGTGCATAGTTTATTACCATAAGCAGTAGTGCTCCAGATGGCATTTCACTTTTGGGTAAAGAGACATTTGGCGTAGATCCGCATACCCGCAGCTGGAATCGTGAAAGGAAATGGGGGGGTAAGTATCTGCTCCTCTAGCCAAACGCTAAGCCAGTTCATTCCCTGAGATACCCCCATGACTTGGAGCCCAGAGAAAGACGACTGAACAGATGTCAAGCTCAAAGGCAGAGAGAAGGTCATGGATAGTAGAGACCAAAGTGTGACGAGAGTAGCATTGGTCGATAGCCTTCAGGCTGCTCATGGAGTCTGAACAAATTAAATCACTGTGGAGGGATGCCTGAGAAACAAAAAGGAGAGCCCTGTGAATGGCTATAAACTTAACTGTGAACACACTAAATGAAGCTTATCGATTGCCTTAGAACCATCAGCATAAAATACGGTAGCACCCTGGAACTCTCCAAGGATGGCACATACAAGACGCTAGAAAACCATAGGAGTGACAGAGACCTTAGGACTCTGGAATAGATCAGTCCTAAGCAGTGGTCTAGACACCATCCAAGGGGTGGCGGGGGGGGGGGGGGGGGGGGAGGAAAGACACCGGGTGAAGTACAGTGAGTGGAGATCCTGACAGAAGTAAGTGAGATGCATGCCAAGTTTCAATTCCCACCCATGGGCAGGTGTTAGGAGGGAGACATCCCTCGTTGGCGAAAAGCACAGGGTACACGGGATAGTCAGGGAATTGGTGAATGGCGACAACATATGAAATATGGAGTTAGCTATGTCGGATGTGTATAAGGGGAATCCCCACTTTTGTGAACAGACTCTCAACAGTACTAGTGCAAAAGGCACCAATAGCCAGACACACCCCACAATGATGGACAGCAACCCAAGATTTGTGGACCAGGAGGTGGAGAGCATTAAGCTTCCACATACATGTAGTCTTTAGGTGGCGAATGTAGGGCAGCCATGTCAGCTTGTTATCAAAAATAAGGCCTAAGAAATGGGACTGTGCTACAACGTCGAGGAGCTTGTTGCCTAAATAAAGTTGATTGGGGTGTACTTGGGTCGTGGACAAAAATGCATACCACACGTATTGGAGGGAGAGAACTCGAAGCTATGGGTGGTGGCCCATGCTCAGACCCGTCAGATAGTACCTTGGAGCTGGCGCTCAGCAGATGCTACCGAGTGGAAGTTGCACCAGATGCAGAAATCGTCTACATACAATGCTGGGGTGACCAGAGGCACAACAGAGGTTACAAGCCCATTGATGGCTATGAGGAAGAGTGTGACAGCACAGAACCATGTAGTATACGATTCTTCTGAATCTGAGGGGCGCTAAGTGAAGTGCCAGTTCGAACCTGGAAGAGTCGGTGAGATAAAAACTAGAGGTAAAAAATCGGAAGAGGACCATGGAAGCCCTAATCATGGAGGGTGACTAAAATGTGATGGCGCCAAGCTATGTCATACGCTTTATGTAGGTCAAAGAAGACCACGACAAGGTCCTAGTGGTGAGTAAATCCTGTCAGATAGCTGATTCCAATAAGAATAAACGATCAGTTGGAGATCGCCCTGCTCGGAAGCCACACTGATACGGGGACGAAACGCCCTGAGATTCGAGTATCCAACATAATCTGAAGCTGACCATCCCTTTGAGCATTTTACAAAGTACATTCGTCAGGCTAACTGGGCGATAGCTTTGGAGAGACATTGGGTTTTTCCCAGCCTTAAGGATGGGAATAACCAAACTGTCTCGCCACTGTCACGGAAAACCACCCATGAGCTAAATGTGGTTGAAGACTCTGAGGAGCTGTTACCTCTGGGGAACGTCCAAGTGTTGGGTCATCTGGTTGTGGATGGAATGTGGGCCTGGGGCTGTGTCTCGTGAAGAGCTAAGAGCCAGTACCAATTCCTATTCAGTGAGCCGGCCGCGGTGGTCTAGCGGTTCTGGCGCTGCAGTCCAGAACTGCGGGACTGCTACGGTCGCAGGTTCGAATCCTGCCTCGGGCATGGGTGTGTGTGAGGTCCTTAGGTTCGTTAGGTTAAAGTAGTTCTAAGTTCTAGGGGACTTATGACCTAAGATGTTGAGTCCCATAGTGCTCAGAGCCATTTGAACCTATTCAGTGAAGGGTGCACTGTAGGGCTCAACATGGTATGAGATGAAACAGAGGGGTGTCTGTTCAACTCTGCGTTTCTCCCAGATAAAGGCAGCAGGGTATGAAGAGGACGATGATACCATTGCAAATTGTATTGCGAACTGATCTGAAGACCAATGGATTAGTGTACAGAGCACCTTGGAGTTTCAGACTCTGGACAGTTGACTGTTCATGTCAGCCTAGAAGGCTACAGAGCTTGGACTGAACCTGTGATGAAGAGGCATACATCCCCAGGGAGGAAACAGAGCACTCCCAGCATTCCTTTTTTCTCTGCTTAATAAAGTAACGAGCCTTGGCACAGTAACACCTAAAAGTGAAGATTTTGGTGTGTGAAGGGTGTCGCTTAAATTGCTGCAGCACCTATCGGCTGTTGTGGGCAGTGACTGTGACATCCTTGGTACACCATGGTGCCAGTCGACGAAGAAGGGGACCTGTAGATGCGAGGACAGCAGTGGCAGCAGCATGAAGAATAGTGGCAGAGATGCTTTGCACGACAACATCAATGGAATTCGAGAGAGAGATGTCAAAGTGGACAGAAGACATTGGCCCTGCAGAATGCCCAACGTTTGGGCCTGTCTGACTGACAGCAGCAGGGTAACGATAGAATCATCAGAAAGTGGTCACTGCCACAAAGGTCATCATGGTATGAGAAATGTAGAAAAGCCACGAGCGCAGTGGTGGAGATCGTGAGACCGGTAGCAGAGAAGGTGCCCTGAGTGGCCCTGAAGTGGGTAGGGGAACCATCATTGCGGAGACACAAATCGAGATCCATGATAAATTGGTCAATTAGGATACCCTACCCATTGAAGTGACACTCCCCCACAGTGGATGGTGGGCATTGAAGTCCCAGAGGAGGAGAAATGGGGGCGGGAGTTGCTGGATGAAGGTAGACAGTGTAATGTAAGGAAGTGGCCTACCTGGAGGGAGGTAGACGTTGGAAATGGTGATTGCCAGAGTCGTTTGTACCCAAATCACTATTGCTTCCAAGTTGGTTTGTAGGGGGATCCAGTCAATAATGACATCAGAGTGAAGCAAAGTGCTGACCCTACAAGATGCTACCCTGGGGCCAGCACGGTTCCAACAGAAAGAACGCATGATAACCATGAAAAGTTGGTGAGTGGTCATCACGGAAATGCATTTCTCGAAGAACAAGACGTAACACAGAATTGGAGGAGACAAGACTTTGCCTTTCCAGTAGCTGGCGATAGTGTCCATTGCAATTCCACTGGATGATCATGTGGCGAGAGTCCTAGGTTGTCATGAAGAAGCCAAGGAGGAGGTCAAGTCAGTCAGTTAGTAGTCATCACCGAAAAAGATGGGTTGACATCCATAAATTAGATCTCAGGTTGTGAGGGGGGATATGGCACCTCCATGGCACCTTGCCTTGAGATTTATGTTTCCAAAGGAGGAGGAGGGCAGTGTGCACGGGGGAGGACAGGCTTCTGCAAGATCTGGAACCAAAAGAGAGTGGGCGACCTTGGGTGCACAGATGGTGCACTTCATGGCCGAGTGGTGGTAAGAGTGAAGATTTTAAACATGGCTGAAGCAGCAACTGTTGAAATTCTTCACGATAAAGGATGACAGCACATCTTAATCCTGCAATTGTTTTGGCTGTCATCCTTTATTGTGGTGGTGAGAGTCTTACGGCCTGAGAGACAGGTCCTAGGAGGGAACCAATCACCAGCAGATGCCGAAGAAGGGGGGGGGGGGGTACTTTTTGGCTGGTAGGGGGAGTGGCTCCCAGATAAGAGGTAGTGGAAACTGCAGGGGAGGGAGAGGGGAGGGAGGGAGGGATTGGGCTGGGGTACGGACGAGGGAAGAGGAGGAAACGAAGTAACAAGGGCAAAAGTTGAATATAGGACACTGGATAGAGTCTCTCATACTTTTGGAGAGCCTCAGCATAAGTCAGGTGATCCAGGGACTTGTATTCTGGGATATTCTTTTCTCTCTTGTAAGCCAGTTAATCCAACGAGTGAGGGGAGTGGCAGTCAGCATAATTGACACACACAGGTGGTGGAACACAGACGCTTCCCTTATAGAGTGGGTGGCCACAGTCTCCACACAAAGGGTCCACCACACAAAGGAAGTGATGTACTTGGAGGGAGGTAGACATTGCAAATGGTGATTGCCAGAGTCATTTGTACCTGAACCACTGTCGTTTGCAAGTTGGTATGTAGGGTGATCCAGTCACTAATGACATCAGAGTGAACCAAAGTGCAGACTCCACCAGATGCCACCCCAGGACCGGCACGGTTCCGACAGAACCCCCGATAACCACGAAAATTTGGAGAGTGCTGTATAGCAGAAAGACATTTGCCCAAACTGCAAGCTCTGCATATGTGGAGGGATGTATGGCTTCACGTCACATCTTTATCACATAACCTTAACCTTCCTGGGAGGGTATTCCCCTCGAAAGCCAGAATGAAGGCGCCAGTATCAGCGCAGTTGCCTTTGCAACCCTTCTGCACACATCGAACAAAATGAATGTCATGCTGCTCCAGATTAGCCTGGAGTTCCTCATCAGTTTGCAGGATGAGATATGTACGAAAAATTACTCCCTGAACCATATTCAGAGATTGGCGAGGAGCGATAGACACTGGGACATAGCTACGATGATCACAGGTGTGCAGATTTGGTGACAGAGGAAGCTTTGGTCAACAGGGTGTCCAACCAAATCTTACTAAGCGATTCCACTTCACCAAACTTGTCAATATTTTCCACGAAAAACAATGGCTTTTTCATGGTGAATGTGTCCCCATCTCTCCTAGTACAGAAGAGGTAATGGGGAAAGGATTTCATCCCAAGATGGCGAGCCTGGCCCTCCTCCCATAGTGTAGCAGGGAACAGTAGGTTCCCGGGTCATATGAAGCAGCATTCAAGGATCCTTCACCATTTGAAGAGACAGCTGTTTGTGAAAAGCCCGATTTTTGCAGCTTGATACGTTTCATGCACCAAGCATCTGTCCTGATACCAACCACTCTGACCAGGGGCTCTCCCCATGGGCACCACCCAGCCACAGCAAGGGCCATCTGGAATGGCAACTGTTGCCAGGTGTTCTGATGCTATAAGAAGATAAGCAACCACTCCTTGGCATACATGAGGAGGCAACAGTTCAGGTTTCAGTAGTGTGATCCCTGTGTTGTAAGGGGACTCAGCCATATGGGTATGTAACAGCCACACCACTAGGACTAGCTGCATGTGCTGGTGACCTAGCAGGGTGGAAGGGGGCTATAGTGGGGAAGGGTGAGGGGGAAGGAAGGGGGGAGAAGAATCGACACCATAGATACTAGGGAGGAAGTTCTTCCCCATATGGCTCACACTAAAAACAGGAAGTTCTGAAGTGGAGGTCAAACCTCAGGTGGGGACCTAAATGCCAAAAAGGATGAAAGAACAGGGAGAAGAACAGGTGGATAGCCAGGTCGACATAAATCAGAAAACCGAGAGGGGGGGGAAGAAGGTGGCAACAGAGAAGGAGCGAGGATAGGGAGGAAGGGGGCAGGGATGAAGGGAATGCAGCCAGGGAATAAGGAATGGGCTGCAATTGCTCATGGTCCATGTGTGCCATACACAAACTCAAGAAAGAACTGTGAGCCCCCTGGAGGGATTGGGGGAAAGAGCTGAAAGGAGCAGAAGGATCAATGGGGGAGGGGAGATGGACAGATGGAGGAGAAGGAAATGGACATAGAGAGAGGGTGGGAGGAGATGAACAAGGGGAAGTTGGGAAGGAGATACAAAGAGGAGGAGGGGACGAAAGGAGATTGACAGAGAGAGTTGGACAGAAGGAAGGCTAGAAGGAGAGGGGCTTAGTAGGAAATACAAAGAGGGGAAAGAAGGAGTAGTCAGAGGTGGGAGGAGAGATGAACAGAGAAAGGAAACATCAAGCAATGTATATAGAGAGAGGGAAGGGAGAAATGGAGAGTGAGAGGGAGGAGGTGCAGATAGTGAGAGGGAGAGAGGAGGAGGAGATGGACAGAGAGAGCCAGAGGAGAAGATGGAACGAGAGATGGGACAGGAGAAGGTCTACTAGGAAGACTGAAATAAATTCATATACAGGCAACACTGGCTACTGACATAGTCCCAAAACGAAAATATTTATTTTATTACGAGAAAGTGAACAGCTCCAGTTTCTGTTGATGACATGGATGAATGTTTCATATTTGTTGTAGATGAAACTGAATTTTCCAATTTTTTAGAAAGTAAACTATGTATGTAATTAATTTACGTGAACTGCAAAACACATCATTTTCTTTGGCTTTGTCAGGAAATATCCAATGTAACACGAAACAATACTTTCATATCCGTTGCATTCTCGTGTACTAGTCTTAAAACAGCCCGCTTTTAAGTTTATCTTCTTAGCAATTTTTACAGAATCACCCCAAACTTTGTTTATTCCGACAGGTGATTTTGTTGTATTGCCAGTTTTAAAACGAACTCTTCACCATCATTTTAGTTCACATCCTAGCCGAGAGTACCACGCAGATAGCTGTGAACTGACGGTCGATAACTGCCTTCTAGATCTTATCAGAGACTCCAGTGTTGCAATACCGTAAGATCCAGCAGCAAGTAAGAAAAGAGGAAGAAAGAAATGTCAGACAGCCTGTGGGGTGGTCAACCGACTTCTGGGATTGCAACTGACGGTAAGGCCTAGTTCTCTAAAGATAATGATGATGATGTATATGATAATGTCTGGAAATTTTGTATGTTCGGAAAGTATTCGGATGGCACCCGCAGCTTCGTTGCCGGCACGTGTTGGGGAAACAGCCAGCGAGAGACTATGCTTCCCTGCACCGGGAAGTTGAAGTTGCCGCGGAGCTCCTCCTGGGCAGGAATAAGCGTCGTTCAGGGACAATTATCCACGCCGGCGAGTCTTAATCACGCCCCGCGCCGTCCTGGGGAACAAAAGAAGGCCGCGCCCGTTTGTTCTCCCCGCTTCGACGCCGCCCCCATCCCCAGCTCCAGCTGCAACGCCCCTCCTCCCCCACCTACCACTTCGGCTGCAGCCCACTCGCTTTATTGCTCGCCCCCCTGGAATAGGAGCAACTTGCAGCAGTCCTTTGTTTTCTGCTCTTCCGTCGCTGCCCCTCCTCCGTCTTCTTCGAGACACCGCAGCACCCAGAGGCCGCTCACCTCCCTTTATGTTTCCAGGCGACCTCGGCCTGTTTACGTTTAACACGCAGTTTCTCTGGAGAGAGAGAGATAGATAGAGAGAGAGGATGGCGAGGTGATTGCTTCTGCAAGCGCCGTGGCTCTTGCAAAGGGGCGGTAATTACCTGCGGCCGCCGTGAACCGAGCAATTACTGTGCCAGAGAGTGGAGTACGCTTCGCATTTCGCTTTGCACCTAAACTTTTCTGCAGACTGCATTCTAATGTACTGTCTACTACCCCAGACGCAGGCTACAGATCATACTACGAACTGTAATAATAAATCAATAATTTATGGGAAAAAACTGAGGTCATAAAAGAGGTATACACCTATGCAGATGGCGGCAGAATCGCCTACATGAGGTATAAAAGGATAGTGCGAAGGACTGAGCTATTATTTGTGCTCAGGTGAGTCATGTTAAAAGCTCTGTTCCGCACAACGGGAATTAAAAGACTCTGAACGCGAAATGGTAGTTGCAACTAGATGCATGGGAGATTACATTTCGGAAATCGTTATGGATTTCAATATTCCGAGATCCACAGTGGCTAGAGTGTGCCGGGAATATCAAATTTCAGGCATCACCTCTCACCAAGGATAATGCAGTGACCGATGGGGTTCACTTGACGACCGAGAGCAGAGGCGTTTGCGTAGAATTGTCAGTGCCAACAGACAAGCAACGCTGCGTGAAGTACCAGCCTGAATTAATATGGGACGTACGACGAATGAGTCCGTTAGGACAGTGCGGCGAATTTGGGCGTTAAGTGGCTGTGGCAGCAGACGACAGACGTGAATACCTTTGCTAACACTACGACATCACCTGCAGCGCCTCACCTGGACTCGTGACCATATCTGTTGGACCCTACATGACTGGAAAATCATGCTCTGTTCAGATGAGTCCAGCTTTCAATTGGTAAGAGCAGACGGTAGGGTTCGACTGTTGTGCAGACCCAACTAAGTCTTGGACCCAAGCTGTCAACAAGACATTGTGCTAGCTGGTACCGTAATGGTGCGGGGTGTGTTTACATGGAATGGACTCGGTCCCTTGGTCCAACTGCAATGATCATTGACTGAAGATGGTTATGCTCGTTTGCATGGAGACCAGTTGCAACCATTCATGAACTTCATGATCCCTACAACGACGAAAGTTTTGTGAATGACAATGCGCCATGTCACTGGGGCACAACTGTTATCTGTTGGTTTGGATAATATTCTGGACAGTTCGAGCGAATGATTTGGGCACCCATCGAACAATTATGGGACGTAATATAGAGGCTAGTTGGTGCACAAAATCTTACACCGACGATATTTTCGCAGTTATGGACGGCTATAGAGGCAGCAAATCTGGAAACTTCCAACGACTTTTTGAGTCCATGCCACATCGAATCGCTACACTACGCTGTGTAAAAGGGGTCCGGTACGATATTAGGAGGTATCGCATGATTTTTGTCAACTCAGTGTACGGTTTCACAGAAACTTCACATCACACATTGTAAGACACCTGCATTTTAAGTTTAAACCCATTTAACACGAATCAGACGTCACTTGATTTTAGTGCAATGTAGCGGAATGGAACAGCACGTAATGAACAGATAGTTGCCAAAATTGGGACATTACTACGCGATTTTATACATGATGAGTCAAGTAGCACATAACACCCCTCAAATTTGATGAATGGTTCCATATATCGAAACGAGGTTTCCGGCAAATGTTATGACGAAGGGGTATGTAATTTGTTATCTGAGAAAGAATCATGACTCTTGTATCGATCGAGGTATTGAAGAAAGTATGATCTTCTTAAATAGAATGATGTACGTTTTTTAAAGGTATCTGAAAGCGCTTGAAAAGACGAATATAGTGATGCTATGCTTGTTAATTTTGAGGACGAAATTCTTCGCTAAAGCATCCAAGAAACATTTTAAAATCGGAATCGACCGTTGCGTTGTAAACACGCTCATGCCAGGCTAGGCCGTTGTCTCAAGCCTTTAGACTTTTTACTTGTGTGCACCGATGAGAAGAAGTTAAACATGCTACTTTTATACGGCGAATGTGAAACAAATGTTGTCGAAATGGTAATAGATAACTTCCTGGTGAAACTGTAGTTGTTTCCACAGAAACCTGGAAGCGTACTCACATCTGAAGTAGCTCTCCTAAGCCCCATCTGATGCACCAAAAGCTAACATATGCCATAGATACAAGTGCAAAAACCGTAGCTGACTCTGTATCTACGACTTATTGGAAATGAGGTTCTATCTTACAGGGAACCCCTTGAGTGCGAGGTCGCAAAAAGTCAATGTTCTTTAGAACATTCGACGCCCCACATGTTGTCCACCATGCAGCCACAATATTGGCTGCTAATGGTAAAAGGAGGAAGTGGAAGGTGGGAGGGGGAGAGCGGAAGTACCCAATGGTGAGCACAGTATGAGGCTACGGAGGGTACTTGAACTGCTTGGTCGACGAGTAACTCACAACAGTGTTACAGCGTTGATACAAAGTACAGCAATGGCACCCATAAACAAAGCAGACATTGCATTATATCTACAACAACAGTTGCTGAAGTTAGCATTTCGTCAGAAAGGAACCCAAGGAATTTCGCGGCGTGAGAAAGAAATGACAGATGAAATATTAGCCTTTCTACAAGACGAGTCAGTCGAATGTGTGGGCTCGTATGCACTCGACTGCTTGTCGGAGGGGGGAACCACTACTACCGTCTGCAGTGAAACGTGGTAAAGGAGAAACATTGTCCAAGGAGCGAGTACCAAATATAATTACTTACATAGAAGATAACTCACAGCACAGTACAAAAAAAAAACAGAAAAATTCCATAGTTACATGGCTGTGTAGAGCATAAGAAAAACTACGGATATTCACGGAGGACAAGCCGCACTTATTACAAAAGGATTCTCGATAAAATGTACGGGATGTGCATGGTAGTGACTTACTACGTTATGCACATCAAACTGCGCGTGACATAGATTACAGTCATTTCAAGGGGACCAGTGGACGGCTGCACAACTTCAAAGAGTGTGACAGAATTTGAAGAATTTATTTTCAACTCCACTTAATGAGCATACGTATGAAAGGAACCCTGGAAATTAGCGGTATTAAGAGAGTTGCACCAGCATCAACTTATGCATTCGTATAAATGGTTCAAATGGCTCTCAGTACTATGGGACTTAACATCTGAGGTCATCAGTCCCCTAGGACTTAGAACTACTAAAAACCTAACTAACCTAAGGACATCACATACATCCATGCCCGAGGCAGGACTCTAACCTGCGACCGTAGCGGCCGCGCGGTTCCAGACTGAAGCGCCTAGAACCGCTGGGCCACACCGGCCGGCACATTCGTATAAAATTATGCTGACTGTTAATGTGGGTGGTAAATTGGCTGCAAAGTTATTTACTGTGCTGCGAGAGGATGGAAGTGCTCTGCCCCCTTCTATTCTTTCTCGTGTCCATGATCTTGCAAGGGCATTAGGGAAAACTTACGTCACACCAAGTAAGTGTGGGTAAATGGGTGTAAGAGAACTACTATTATGGTACGAGCACTGCTTTTGTCCAACATCTGGTCAAAATAACTTGCTTTTGCTTGATTCCTTCTCTGCGTATAAAAATCCTTCAGAGCAAACTATCCCTCCTGAAAAGTGTGTGACATGGCAGCTCATGCAAGCTTGAACCACTGAACAGATTCAGCCTCAGGATGTTTGTTTCTTCCGCGTCTGTAGAACGTGTCATCACACTACCTGCAGCTACGCCTTAAAGGATAACCAGTGTCACGATAAGCTCAACGCCAGACTGTTTCGTATTCGGCTGCATGCCATCATATTCCATCAGTTCTCGTCGCCCAGTTACAGCAGTACTAGTCTATATGCATTCTTTAAGAGTGGATACCTAGTTGAACGTCCGAAAAGGTTTGTAGCTCCCAAGGAATCGCCTTGGATCTTCATGGCGGGAACCTTCGTGATCACTGTGGCGCTTCATTTTACATTCGGTGCTCACGATGCAAGTTATTTGTCTGTTTTTAGCATTTCTTGAATGTCCACGATGTCAATTTTGTGAAGTTTAATACATACATACATGGTTGATATCTGCAGCCCCCCCCCCCCCGCCCCCTCACCATCTCCCCCTCCCACTCTCCAGACACTCATGGACACATATTCTGTTGCCCTCCTAATGAACATAGTGAGTCATTAGCAGCTAATATTTTTCCTGTTATAGCTGTTAACACAACACTTTCAAATGAGTCTCACTATAGATTGAACGTGCGACCTCGCACTCAAGGAGTTCCTTGTTAGTAGTGTAGTAGGCCTGTCTTGCATATAACGACGGAGCTTCGCGTTACACCTATGCTTGGCGCAGTATCCGACTCTGGTCTCACTGCTTTCCTATTTCAGTACATTTCTAAGATTGTTTTGCGAAAGGTTTCGACGCCAATATTGACAAGCGCTGTATCACTGTAATCATCTTACCAATAGCTACGGAAAGCAGTGACGAAAAGTTTACGGTTTCTGTAAAAAAACAAAATATACTTGTTTCAGTATTGCGGTTGATATCAAAATTCAGAACATCATCCATACAAAACGTTGTGTGCCGCTAAGCATATTATAAAATGCTGAAAATTTCATTTAGATATCAGGAAACAAAATGGGTGTTACGTCTTACGTGACTCACCCTGTGTAAGAGAGTGTGCTGAAAATTAATACCTCCGAATCTTTTTTGTCTGAAAGCTCTTAACGTTTTTTTGAATAACACAAATTTTACTAAAAATGCTATGTCTTTGTTTCTCAACATAGTCACCCTGCCGACGAACAGATTTCTCCCAACGAGGGACCAGTTTGTTGATAGCCTCACGGTCGAATGTTTGTTGCCGGAGCCACAGCCTGAACTCTGCTTTCAGAACTTTGCCACTATCAAAGTGAAGACTTCGAAGTTGTTCCTCAAGTTCTAGAAACAGATGAAAATCCGATGGGGCCAAGTATGCAAGATAATTGATGACAGTGAACACGAACAATACAACGTCACACATTATCGATTTCTATACAATCGACACAGTACATAGTTTTCGTTCTTCTGCGGATTTCAATGGGGGGGGGGGGGCACGTTTTCTGCAATTAGAAACTCGACTACAGAACGTTGTTTCGCAAGCGCTGACGTAGTTCCGTTCTACACTGCCATGTTAGATGATATAATTCGCAGCTGCGGCAGAGGGCTGCAGCTTGCAGCAGCAAAGTGGGGAGTCGACCGAGTAATATGTATGACATGAAATATGAACCACCCCTGTGCATAAAAAATTAATTTTATTGCTTTACACTTACCACATTTATTGACGCTGATTACCTTGTGATGAAATTAGACACTTAATATACAAATTTAATTAACTCGTGCAAATTTTGTGCTGTAAATTTAAACTATATTAGACCAAATGCAAATACACACTGAGATTATTACTTCTGAGAATAGCATGCGGTAAGCAGTAGTTACTGACAGTACTGAACCTCAAGACCCAAAAATCATGTTAATATCAAAAGTCATAATGTAATTACAAAGAAATTAAAGAATGTAATTACTCAATTGTTTACAGTACGTATTTCATTAAAATTTCGATGTGATAACCGATTTATTTCAAAATGTAGGACTTACAATATTCTTACTAAAATATGTGAGAGCATATTTCGTATTGAAAACTAAGAAAACTAGTAAATTTTGATTGTAAGTTTAATTACGTATCACTTCAAGAATACTGAAAATATGAAGTATAAATTTAACTGTGGCAGAGGACAAAGTAGACCATTCTCCAATCAGTTCTTTGAGTTGCGAGAAAACATCCCTAACATGTTCGGCCTCACAATCGATTCCCCTTCATCGAAATGTCTTGGCTCAAACTCATCTAGGGGTTGAACCGCACGTGTCGCATTACACGCCGCAAATTAGACACTTGTGACCCTTTGGTTAAATTGTCTGGCTGATGGAAAGTTTGCCGGTAGATGTTGCCGAGCGGTTCTAGGCGCTTCAGTCTGGAACCGCGCGACCGCTACGGTCGCAGGTTCGAATCTTGCCTCGGGCATGGATGTGCGTGATGTCCTTAGATTAGTTAGGTTTAAGTAGTTCTAAGTTCTAGGGGACTGATGACCTCAGATGTTAAGTCCCATAGTGCTCAGAGCCATTTGAACTATTTTGAATTTGATGGAAAGTTTGCGAAATACAAAGTTAATATAACACATAGTAACAGTAATAATAATATCGGGATCTAGAGTAACGCCCCATAAATGATGTAGGTCACTCAGTTGCGATTTGGTTAGAATAATGTTTGTCCCTAAAGAAAACTAATGGTGAAAGGGGTCGTCTTTAAAGTTTCTCATGCACTCGAACGCATATCCATCTGACACAGTTCGATCGTTCACAATCTCATCGCGAAACGCAAGTCCGAAACTCCACCTCGTGAATTACAAGAAAAGTTAGATTTTACACCAGGCGCGCGGCCGCTCACCGCTCGGAGACTAAGTCCCGCAATAACACACAACGCGAAATTTTCTAAGTCGTTTCACTTCCTAGCTGCCTAAAGACCGACTATCCGCTTTCACGTCTCAATCCGAACCCTACCCTTTGGCGTCTCCAGCCGAACTGCCCGCTTTCGCGTCTGCACCAGCACTGTCCCTCTGCCCGCCCCCGGCCACGTTTCCCGCGCGCCGAATATCGCTCAACTGATTTGGCGTTCGCTGTGTTATTCGGTGGTTTGGTATTTAACTAATTTGTAAATGGAAATGATAATCTTATTTTATTACATTGAGTAATTACTAAATAATTTTTCCCCCGGCTAAAGATTTGATCAAGTTGCTAAAGAACTCCAAGTTAACGTCGTGTTAAAGTGTTGTCTGTAAGTTGTGTAAGTGTCACTAAATCACAGTTCATACAACAGATTCTATACAACTATGGATTATAATGGAAACAGTTATCTTTAGCAAAATGATCATTAAAACCACAGAATATCAGCCGCGCACAGCACTGACTTATGTTACCTGAAACAATATTCTTCGCAACTCGTTGCGTAATTAATTTCGGCTCCATACATCAGCTAGAAAAGTTTGTTATAACGATCGTTCTATGAGCACTGTTTTTAAAGAACCAATCTGATTTGAAATATTTTCATTAAAATGAGTTCGGGACCACCGGTGCACATTTATTTTTACACATTTGTATTACGTTCAGCATTTATGCCTGCAAAGTTGCGTAATTTGAATTTGCCGCTGAGATAATTCTTAAGATGGCGGCAGACAATTGATAGAGACTTTCTATTGTTAGACCAAATAAGTAAGTATTTGAAATGATTATTAAATTCTATAAACTATACTTTCATATTGTGCACTATTTAGACCTCATCAAGCAAATATTTGATTTGTTTCTAAGGAAAACACAGACAAGAACGTGATACAAATCGCTATCATCAATGGCTGCGCTCCTTGCAGGGGAAAGAAATAATTAACACAGATAATGCTTACTGAGAGAGGGATTAAAGTTACAAATAATTATTCACTCATATTTATAATAATAATGAACTCTATTTTCAAGTAATAATTAACAAATAATTACAATTTCTTAACAGACCTCAGTTTGATATCCGTCCGCAGTCTACAAAAGCCAACCAACAAAAGGTAAAAAAAACAAAGGAAGACAAACGCAGATCATAAAAGGAATTTACAATTATCATTGTCTTTGTATGATACACATCGATATGTCTAATTACATCACAGAATATTATATAAATAATTAATTCACTATTTTTTCATATGCCGAATAGATAATGTTTATAACTGTTACAGGCATAATTTCCTCTCGTCGCACTGAGCCAAAAATTTATCACGTGGATGTTACACTAACTAGGGCAGTTCCCTTTCCTGAAGCCGTCCATCTGATTGGCTACAGCTTATTCTACATTATATTACATTTTAACATATTTAAATTAAAGTTTGACCACTTTCACATTCTAAATAAAGTAATAATAATACCCATTACATAATAAACGTTAAATTCTTTTACATAAAACCAATACAATTTCTTTCTTAACTTCGAATGTCACGGCCAGTAGCGTTGCACCAATGTGCTTTCTGATAAAAAAAATTAAGAACAAAAGTAACTATTATGCACTAAACTTTACAAAGAAATTCTATTAGCTAATGAATCGATAATGCGTCATGCTGTCATCGTTCAATGTGTTTTGTGTGGAGGAAATGATGATCTGATGCTTCACTGAAACCACTGATAGTTTAAATTTACTATATCTTTTAAACAAACAAAGTTACAGAATTGATATTTACGACATTTTTGATTCTAATGATGCGCTTTTATATGAAATGTCAATCTTTAAGATCGCCCAAAGCGTTCAGCGTTTAGCATTCAGGTCTTTGTTACAAAATTTGTTAATTTCATTTTAACAGTAAATGCTAAACTATTATAGATATGATCAATACTCGAGTTTCTTTTGGGATCACCATGAAATGTTATGAACCATGGTAGATTAGAATTACTATGGCTTCATTCCATTCACCACTACAGAATTAATTAGTTTTTATAAATGTTCCTTTACGGCTGACGTTAGGTCCGCCATATTTAACTCTTCTACGTCTCCCTGGCCACAAACGGCTTCTACTGGGTTTCCCTGTGACTTAGGTTCTCGTCTGTCTCGCTCGCATACTACAGCGCTTAGGCCTCAATACACAACAGAAACCTGTGAGTTTCCCCATCTCGTGGAGAATCTGCGCAATCCTCATTAACTAACACACTTCCACTTCATAACATGTTGGCGTGCCATATATGTTATGAAGTAGCACCCAAATTTACGAGACACAAATTCATAACCAATAACATAAATATCGTAAGCGCCAGATCAATAGTGTAATTATTTGTAGTGGTGTTGATGCAGCATGCTTTAAATTTAAAGAAACTTATATCTAACACAAATTATGTATTGTGGCACATTAATTAAATGTCAAATAAAACCATACATTTATCAAAATCAACTGTCTGTTGAAATGCCTTAGAAATATCAGCACCAATGCGCTCACTTTCACAGAACCTTTTTGCCACAACGAGGTCTACAGCGGCACTCCGCAGTTTAAGAACCGAGTACCCCGTCGAAATTCTGTGTGGCCCAGCATTTCATCGCCAACGTTTCTCGGGAACAAATATGTTGAAATTCGAATTGTATGTAGATACCAGAAAACAAATACGTTCCGAAACGACCCAGGATCTGCACTGAACGCTTCCCCCAGTAAAATCAATACAAACAGATCTAAACTACACGGTAAACAAATGATTTACAGCGTTTGCAAGATGCTCGTAAATTCTTGAATGATTTTGACACGTTATTCAAGTCCCACTAGAGACATGAATCTCGTGACAGATTCCCAGTCGGCTTCATCGGAAAATTAATATTTTCTTTTAATTTAAATAACTCCCATTGACTCAAAACTAACAACAAATATGAACAAGTCTCACCCCTCGTTTAATTCGATGCAGTGAAGCTGCGTACACAAAACGTTACTCCATACAACAATAAATTATTCTCACAAAATATTCTCAGATAAGTAGATAAACATACATCGCCCTTCCTATGTAAGCATTATTAATTTTCATTTTCCAAATTTCTCCGACCTCCATGCACCCAAATTGCGTGACCATAACGTATAATATGGAAATTACAACAAACATAAAACCATTCATAAACTTAAGTCTAATACATTCATACACATAAATAAATCCCTTATGTACCCCCAAAAACCTAATTTATATGCATAGTGTGCACTGATTTTTGAATTGGTACGGTTCACCAAATAACTGAGTTCTCCCACCTCCTCGCTCCCAAATGTGGTTCTAAACTATCTCTTTATATTTTCACAGACCTTAAGTAAAAAAAAAAAAAAAAAAAAAAAAAAACACTTAAGCGACAAACAACAAACAAGTTGCAATAAATCCTGAAATAAAACATTGCAAATTACCCCTCCAAATTTGTCACACATATTGTTCTCTTCGTCCCAACCATGTGTAATTATGGTGTGCGTAATCTGGTTGTCCCCCGCCAAACGCTCTTAAATTTTACTTTCCTTTTTCACCCTCAATTTCAAAATCCAAGCACCTTCCCACGCAGTGAAGCGAAGTTTTATACATGCATAAGAAATCTGTTCCCAGCACCGCATCTTTTACAATTCACTACAAAGCATCCTATACTAAAATGATTCTCTTCGCACCTGAATTCCAAGAGCACTTCTTGCCTTATCGGCTTACTTAAACTACCAACTGCCGTTTTAATTCTTACGCTATTTACAGGTAGTAATACAAATTTCTTATTCTTTATCCTATGTGCAAAACCTTACGACACAGGCGACACATTACTTCCAGAAACGAGTAGTGCGTCTACTTTCTCGTCATTTACTTTAATTTCAATGATAGGCTGAGCATTAATCATTTCTTTACGCTCTAAACACTTTTCCCTCAATAAATAATTCTCTATGTCTCGTCCCTTCTCTTCCATCTCTAGAGTACACATATCCTGTTTGATCCATCCCTCAATTTCGTACTCGTCCCTAAATAATTCGTTAAATGCTTCTTTCGCCCCAATTTCATTTTTTCTACCTTCTAGATGTCTCGTTATCTTAAACTTCTTCCGAGGTCACAAATGAGGCAAAAACGATCTTAGTGATCTTCCGTACCATTGCCAATCAGTTACAGTAAAATCACTTTCCTCCTGAAGATACCACTCTGTCCAAATATCACATTTTCTATTAGAATCAAACCCACTGTATTCTCCCTTAAATTATCGACATTAGTAACTACAACATCTTTATCATGAAATTATCATGAAATTACAGAATGAGATTTTCACTCTGCAGCGGAGTGTGCGCTGATATGAAACTTCCTGTCAGATTAAAACTGTGTGCCGGGCCGAGACTCGAACTCGGGACCTTTTCCTTTCGCGGGCAAGTGCTCTACCAAATGAGCTACCCAAGCACGACTCACGGCCCGTCCTCGCAGCTTTGCTTCTGCCAGTACCTCGTCTCCTACCTTCCAAACTTTACAGAAGCTCTCCTGCGAACCTTGCAGAACTAGCACTCCTGAAAGAATGGATATAGCGGAGACATGGCTTAGCCACAGCCTGGGGGATGTTTCCAGAATGAGATTTTCACTCTGCAGCGGAGTGTGCGCTGATATGAAACTTCCTGGCAGATTAAAACTGTGTGCCGAGCACTTGCCCGCGAAAGGCAAAGGTCCCGAGTTCGAGTCTCGGCCCGGCACACTGTTTTAATCTGCCAGGAAGTTTCAATCATGAATTTACTTCTACGTCGTTACAAATATTTTCACAAACAGCACTTTCAACAGCCGCTAATACATCATACAACTCGCTACATATAACCTCATTTACCTCCGTCGACAAATCACCAATATAAAAACGTTCATAGTTTCACCATCCTCTGGCGTTACATCACATAAATTGGAGCTAGAGCATCGTGCCATTTCAGAATCAGGAGTACCATTAAATTCCACTGCGTTTTGATTTAAACCTGAGCATAATACTTTTTCCTCTCCTACACGCTCTTGCGCCACATTAATTTCAGATCGCACATCAGATTCAGATCCACATTCATTATCAAATAAACATAAACAGATCCATCCAGACTTTCGGGTTCACCTCAATTAGTAGAAAGATACGCACAGATTCCTCCCTCTGAAGTATCAATACGAGCAGCTTCAACTTTCGTAATTTCTGCACATAAAATATCATTATTACCTTCCTTCAAAAATAATTCACCAATATCTGCCGATGCACACATTTATCAATAGCTGATGAGACTAATGCTATACCGCCCTTATTAACCTTCTTAACAACTTTCACCATCACAGTATCACCTGAAACATCATCACCTTTTTTCAGTATAATCATTACAGCTGGTTAGAATTTCTTTACAATTTGCTATATCATCTAACTCCACCAAATTCAGCTCCACCTCAGCCTCCTTTTGGCACATAGAATCTTTCATTGTATTACCACCCACACACTCTTTTGTGTCACATCCATAAATCAAATCATTTAGCCCTAAATCGTCGTCATCACCTTTATGGTCATCTTTCATTATCTTAGGATTATGCCCTAGGCGTACGATCTGATTTGAAAATTTAGCTATTTGTTTCTCATGTCTTACTAATTTCATTTAAATATTCTGACGCCTTTCTGCCGATTTATTAACACCGAGCCGTGCGCGGCTCGTGTACATGCCGTTTATTGTTTGTCGTCTTCTCTTACGGTACTGCCGCCTCGTTTTCGTATTCCATTTACTGGCGTCATTAACTTCCTGCCTTATCTGCCCGTGAGCGGCAGCAGCAGCAACCCTTATCGACAAGTGCACTGTCGCGATGGAAGGAGACTGGAGCGGGAACGACCGTTGGTTGGTCGTTCGGTCAGTGGTCTCATCGGCCTACGTGTATTTGGTCCTTTGACCGTTTCCTGGCCTGGCCTGTAGATGTAGATGTAGGCAGTCGGTGGATTGGGGCAGAGCAACGAGGAAGTCTCCGTGGCGCGTGGTCAGGCCGGAGCCGCTGACAGCGTGCACGCGCGGTTAGAGTTGTGAGGTGCTTCTTGCGCGGGTTACAGAGTTTGTCGCCCACCTTACCTGGACACTAAAGTTGAGTGATCACTTAACCTACTATCAAGCCTCAACTGCTATCACATCTCTTCGTTTGATCCTTGTTGTCGCTTTCTGGGAGATTCTCACAAGCAACACCGTATGTGCATCGAAGTCGGCTAGAATTGCAGCCGTCTTCCTGTGTGCTGTTTAACTTTAATTTAATTCAGTCCTTCATTAACGAAGTGTACCAGCGGTATCTTCTGCCTTGTGGCCGTTGACGTTCCGGTTACCAGCCCTGGTCGTTGACATAGTTTTCGGCAGTGTATTTTCCTCGTCGTGTTGATGCTGTCCAACACAGCGTGTAGTTCGACAGCTGAGGTGTTGTTGGTAGTTCTGGGCGTTTACTCTGACTTGGCTGGATTGGGCACCAGTATCCGGAACGTTGTGCTATTGACATATTGTTGTCGTTTTGCTGGTCTTGTTGGTTGGTTCGTCGGCTGGGTTTCGGTTGGGTTGCCTTCCGATTAAGAGGTTGTCGGTCTGTCTGCCTGTCTCACCTAAACTTGGGTTAGTGTTGTCTTCCCAGACCGATCCTTGGAACCTTCTGTGAGCCACTCCTTGTGTTTTACACAGTGAATTACTTTTTAGTCTTAAGTACTCTGTGTGGCCTTCAGCCTAGTTTTAGCTTATTAAAATTGCAAGGCTTTTCTTCTTAGGCCTTAAGCCGAAAAAAAGTGTTTGTTGTTTGGTAAGTGGCCTTCAGCCGAGTTTCAGCCTTTCTGAATTAACACTGAAAATTCCTTGTGCCTAGGCCTTAAGCCATACATTGGTTTCAAGTTGGTATGTGGCCTTCAGCCGAGTTTTCAGCCTTTTCAAATCAAAAATTGAAAATTTTGTCTAAGCCTTAAGCTGAAGAAATATTTTCTAGTTTTTATGTGGCCTTCAGCCGAGTTTTCAAGCTTAAATTAAAAATTGGAAATTTCTTTGTCTGGCCTTTAAGCCCTGAGATTGTTTGGGTTTTGTATGTGGCCTTCAGCTGAGAGTTATGTGAAACATTTGAGGATAAAGCCTTTAGCCTATTTTAGTTGAAATTTAGAAGCTCTTCCCTTTAGGCCTTAAGCCGTAAAATAGTTTTCTCCATGGTGTGTGGCCTTCAGCCAAGTTTTAATCTCTCTTAAATTAAAAATTCAGAATCCTTGTCTTGCCCTTAAGTCATAAGATTGTTATTCTTTAGTATGAGGCCTACAGCCGTGTTTTACACGAAATATTTTAAGATAAGCCTTCAGCCTTTTCAAATTGAAAGCTCTTCTTCCAAGGCCTTAAGCCGTTAAATTGTTTTATTGATGAGTTTTCAGCCTATTTAGATTAAACTTGGAAAATCTTTGTCTCGGCCTTAAGCCGTAACACTGTTCTTGATTAATGTGAGGCCTTCAGCCGAGTTCTATGTAAAAAGATTCAAGCTAAGGCTCTCAGCCTATTTATATTTAAGATTAAAAAAAATTTTCTTAAGAAATGAAATCTCCAGAAGAACTCCTGTGCTTCAATTCCTTGCTTAGGCCTTGTGCCTTGGATTTTCTATGTGGCCTTCAGCCGATCTAAATTAAATCAAAGGAGGTCTTTCGTTAAACACTTGAGAGTTTTGATTCTTGATTATGTGATTGTGTGACTTAAGAAATAAAGTTTATATACTGAGTGCAACTGACAGTAACTTATTTTGGCCCCTTTCCACAAATAAAACCGCTCTGTCCTGCTAGCCCAAGGACTTCAAACACCTATCACATTTCCGTATACTCGCGACCTATTCATACCCGGTTTATTTTGCCATCTCCGGACCTAAGATGCGGCGAAACTTAGTTTTCCGATCTCCCATTAACGCTGGTTAATTTCGCCAGGTGTCGGCCCCTCAAATCTACATTCTTGATGTCGGTCCCTGTCACGAAAGTATCCTTTCCTATTACCCTTTTGAAATTTATCTTTGGAGGTGCTCCTTTTACCCGTTTCCCTTATCAGAAATATTGTTTGCGTTCCGTTGCTAAGTTTTCGGATGTCTTTCATAGTAGTCACTCGGACTGTAGTTACGATTTCCACTCTGAAAGCTATTTGTCTGCTTACTTAGCGGTTTAAATATCAGCGACCGTTCTAATTTTTCTGTACAGTCGAAAAGTTCGTCTGTTGTGTTTCTAGATCTGTGCACTAGATCCCATGGCAAATTTTCCGGTAACCGCCTTTTCAACGTCGTAGTTTCAGTAAGCACTCCAATGGACGTTTCACGTGCATTAATCTCGCAAATTCACGTTAACAAAACTCTCGCATCAACCCGTTGCCGTATTTAAATGTTGGCCCGTTCAGAAACTCATTTTGGAGTCACGTTTGTTTCGCTTCACTTCTGAACAAGTTCTGGAAACTGCTTTCAAATATTTCCTAGGTAGTGAACGTTTCACTGTGTGTATTTGCCCACGATTGCGGCTCATCTTCCAAATGTCTTTTCATGAATTTTATCTTCGACTCGTTAGACATTCTCCTTATAAAACTATTCCTGCATGCTGCTATAAAATTTACTAGGTGATATTTCCCGTCGTCTCCAAAACATTTGACCAATCTTGCGTTCAAGCACGAAACACTGATCACTGTAGAGGTTTGATGTGCAGCTAAAGAATTCAATTCACTTTTTTATTTCATTAATTTGCTTTTTAATTTCACTATTTTCAATTTTAATGCCAGATTCTACTTGTTCATTTATTTTATCTACTTCTTTCTCCCCTTCACCTATTCGAATGGATGAGTTGCTAACAGCCTGTGTCGTCTCAGCCATTATAGCATCTTGCCTACTGATACAATTTCTTACGTTGCCTCCCAGATCTGCTTGCAACTTCTCCATCATATCCCTGAAGTTTTTCTTCGCTTGTTCTACCTTAGGGTCAAGCACCCCAACTTCATCATAATTTTTTCCCGAATGGTTTTCAATTTTCCGTCTATCTATTCCTCGATTCCACTGGTCAATTTTCCTACTTCATCTTTCACAACCGAAGCTATTTCAGACTGAACCGTATCAATTTTTGAATTTACGTCAACCATATCGGTTATAACAGAATCAGTTTTTAAATTTACGTCACCCATATCGCTTTTAACACAATCAATTTTTAAATTTACTTCAACCATATCGATTTTAACACAATCAATTTTTAAATTTCCGTCAACCATATCGGTTTTAACAGAATCAATTTTGGATGCCATATTGGATTTAACAGAATCAATTTTTAAATTTATGCCACCCATATCGGTTTTTCCCACCCATGAACCATGGACCTTGCCGTTGGTGGGGAGGCTTGCGTGCCTCAGCGATACAGATAGCCGTACCGAAGGTACAACCATAACGGAGTGGTATCTGTTGAGAGGCCAGACAAACGTGTGGTTCCTGAAGAGGGGCAGCAGCCTTTTCAGTAGTTGCAAGGGCAACAGTCTGGATGATTGACTGATCTGGCCTTGTAACAATAACCAAAACGGCCTTGCTGTGCTGGTACTGCGAACGGCTGAAAGCAAGGGGAAACCACGGCCGTAATTTTTCCCGAGGGCATGCAGCTTTACTGTATGATTAAATGATGATGGCGTCCTCTTGGGTAAAATATTCCGGAGGTAAAATAGTCCCCCATTCGGATCTCCGGGCGGGGACTACTCAAGAGGATGTCGTTATCAGGAGAAAGAACACTGGCGTTCTACGGATCGGAGCGTGGAATGTCAGATCACTTAATCGGGCAGGTAGGTTAGAAAATTTGAAAAGGGAAATGGAATGGTTAAAGTTAGATATAGTGGGAATTAGTGAAGTTCGGTGGCAGGAGGAACAAGACCTCTGGTCAGGTGACTACAGGGTTATAAACACAAAGTCAAATAGGGGTAATGCAGGAGTAGGTTTAATAATGAATAGGAAAATAGGAATGTGGGTAAGCTACTACAAGCAGCATAGTGAACGCATTATTGTGGCCAAGATAGATACGAAGCCCACACCTACTACAGTAGTACAAGTTTATATGCCAACTAGCTCTGCAGATGACGAAGAAATTGAAGAAATGTATGATGAAATAAAAGAAATTATTCAGATAGTGAAGGGAGACGAAAATTTAATAGTCATGGGTGACTGGAATTCGAGTGTAGGAAAAGGGAGAGAAGGAAACGTAGTAGGTGAATGTGGATTGGGGCTAAGAAATGAAAGAGGAAGCCGCCTGGTAGAATTTTGCACAGAGCAAAACTTAATCAAAGCTAACTCTTGGTTTAAGAATCATGATAGAAGGTTGTATACATGGAAGAACCCTGCAAATACTAAAAGGTATCAGATAGATTATATAATGGTAAGACAGAGATTTAGGAACCAGGTTTTAAATTGTAAGACATTTCCAGGGGCAGATGTGGACTCTGACCACAATCTATTGGTTATGACCTGTAGATTAAAACTGAAGAAACTGCCAAAAGGTGGGAATTTAAGGAGCTGGGACCTGGATAAACTGAAAGAACCAGAGGTTGTACAGAGTTTCAGGGAGAGCGTAAGGGAACAATTGACAGGAATGGGGGAAAGAAATACAGTAGAAGAAGAATGGGTAGCTTTGAGGGATGAAGTAGTGAAGGCAGCAGAGGATCAAGTAGGTAAAAAGACGAGGGCTAGTAGAAATCCTTGGGTAACAGAAGAAATATTGAACTTAATTGATGAAAGGAGAAAATATAAAAATGCAGTAAATGAAGCAGGCAAAAAGGAATACAAACGTCTCAAAAATGAGATCGAAAGGAAGTGCAAAATGGCTAAGCAGGGATGGCTAGAGGACAAATGTAAGGATGTAGAGGCTTATCTCACTAGGGGTAAGATAGATACAACCTACAGGAATATTAAAGAGACCTTTGGAGATAAGAGAACCACTTGTATGAACATCAAGAGCTCAGATGGAAACCCAGTTCTAAGCAAAGACGGGAAAGCAGAAAGGTGGAAGGTGTATATAGAGGGTCTATACAAGGGCGATGTACTTGAGAACAATATTATGGAAATGGAAGAGGATGTAGATGAAGATGAAATGGGAGATACGATACTGCGTGAAGAGTTTGACAGAGCACTGAAAGACCTGAGTCGAAACAAGGCCCGCGGAGTAGACAACATTCCATTGGAACTACTGACGGCCTTGGGAGAGCCAGTCCTGACAAAACTCTACCATCTGGTGAGCAAGATGTATGAAACAGGAGAAATACCCTCAGACTTCAAGAATAATATAATAATTCCAATCCCAAAGAAATCAGGTGTTGACAGATGTGAAAATTACCGAACAATCAGTTTAATAAGCCACAGCTGCAAAATACTAACACGAATTCCTTACAGACGAATGGAAAAAGTAGTAGAAGCCGACCTCGGGGAAGATCAGTTTGGATTCCGTAGAAATACTGGAACACGTGAGGCAATACTGACCTTACGACTTATCTTAGAAGAAAGATTAAGGAAAGGAAAACCTACGTTTCTAGCATTTGTAGACTTCGAGAAAGCTTTTGACAATGTTGACTGGAATACTTTCTTTCAAATTCTAAAGGTGGCAGGGGTAAAATACAGGGAGCAAAGGCTATTTACAATTTGTACAGAAACCAGATGGCAGTTATAAGAGTCGAGGGACATGAAAGGGAAGCAGTGGTTGGGAAGGGAGTAAGACAGGGTTGTAGCCTCTCCCCGATGTTATTCAATCTGTATATTCAGCAAGCAGTAAAGGAAACAAAAGAAAAAATCGGAGTAGGTATTAAAATCCATGGAGAAGAAATAAAAACTTTGAGGTTCGCCGATGACATTGTAATTCTGTCAGAGCAGTTGAACGGAATGGATGGTGTCTTGAAGGGAGGATATAAGATGAACATCAACAAAACCAAAACGAGGATAATGGAATGTAGTCGAATTAAGTCGGGTGATGTTGAGGGTATTAGATTAGGAAATGAGACACTTAAAGTAGTAAAGGAGTTTTGCTATTTGGGGAGCAAAATAACTGATGATAGTCGAAGTAGAGAGGATATAAAATGTAGACTGGCGATGGCAAGGAAAGCGTTTCTGAAGAAGAGAAATTTGTTAACATCGAGTATAGATTTAAGTGTCAGGAAGTCATTTCTGAAAGTATTTGTATGGAGTGTAGCCATGTATGGAAGTGAAACATGGACGATAAATAGTTTGGACAACAAGAAAATAGAAGCTTTCGAAATGTGGTGCTACAGAAGAATGCTGAAGATTAGATGGGTAGACCACATAACTAATGAGGAGGTATTGAACAGGATTGGGGAGAAGAGAAGTTTGTGGCACAACTTGACCAGAAGAAGAGATCGGTTGGTAGGACATGTTCTGAGGCATCAAGGAATCACCAATTTAGTATTGGAGGGCAGCGTGGAGGGTAAAAATCGTAGGGGGAGACCAAGAGATGAATACACTAAGCAGATTCAGAAGGATGTAGGTTGCAGTAGGTAGTGGGAGATGAAGAAGCTTGCACAGGATAGAGTAGCATGGAGAGCTGCATCAAACCAGTCTCAGGACTGAAGACCACAACAACAACATATCGGTTTTAACAGAAATAATTTTGGATCCCAATCCTCTTATCATTTGCATTAATTGCGACATCAAGTCTGTCCCAGATCTATCTTCCTTGCTTGGTTTCGGACTATTTGCTCTACTAAATTCACCGCCGATCACGCTCTCTCGCTCCGACTTCGGGCTAAGCGGCTCGCTAGTAGTTTCGGACCCACACAAACTGCCCGACTGCTTAATATTAGCAGCGTCTATGATTGGCGCTTGAACTACAGAATCATACATCATCTCGCTGTCAGCGCAGGTACTTACCTTTGTAGTGCTGGATCCTTCTGCCGATGCTGCAGTTGAAGCCGACGCTGAAGATCTTGTAGCCTCTGCTGTGGTACTGCAAACGCCACTACGCGATGAATCGTCACTGAAGATGCCGCTGCTGGCTGGAACCACGTGCTTTCGATGTCGCCTCTTCTTCCGCTTTACTTTTTTGTCACTCCTAACCACTGCCAAAATTCGGTGCACACAACTTTTGCAAAATTCGTAGCTCAGAGCCCCTACGCAAACTGCCTAAACTGCCACAGACTTGGACCTAGGTCACAGAATGTCGTTAACTGTGGTAATTAAAATTGAAACCTAATATTCAGTGCTGAACCGAACTCATATTTAACTTTTGCGAGAGGTCCTGTCTATCGAAGTTCAGACAATTCTTTTGCAAACACTTTGCAGAACTAAAATCCAATTCTTAACTTTTCAGCGTTCATATTCTGCAACTAACATTTTCCAAAATCCAATCATGTTCCTACACTTTGCAAGATTCTTATCCCTCAATTAACACTTTCCAAATTACTAACCCGGACGATCCCCCAGTTGCGAGCTAACATCCCAAAGATGTTGGGGCTCACATGCGGTTCCCCTTCATCGAAATTTGTTGGCTCAAACCCGTCTAGGTGTTGAAACACACGTGTCGCATTACCGCCCTAAATTAGACACTTTAGTTAAATTGTCTGCCTGATGGAAAGTTTGCGAGATATAACGTTAATATAACACATAATAACGGTAATAATAATATGGGGAACTAAATTAACGACCTATAAATGATGTAGACCACTCAGCTCCGATTTGGTTACAATAATGTTTGTTCAGAAAGCAAACTAACAGAGAAAGTGGTCGTATTTAGAGTTACTGATGCACTCGAGCGCATATCCATTTGACACAGTTCGATCACGCACTTTCTCATCACGAAACGCAAGTCCGATACTCTACGTCGTCGTTTACACGAAAAGTTAGAGTTCACACTAGGCGCGCGGCTGCTCACCCTTCAGATACTAAGTCTCGCAATAACACACAACGCCAAATTTTCTTAGGTCCGCCGTATTTAACACTGCTACATCTCCCTGGCCGCAAATAGCTTCTACTGGGTTTCCCTATGACGTAGGTTCTCGTCTGTCTCACTCGCACACTAGAGCGCTTACGCCCCAATAGACAACAGAAACCTGTGAGTTTCCCCATCTCGTGGTGAATCTGCGCCTTTTGTGGCACACGGTCCTGGACGACAGAGTTCGTTTCACAATTCCTGTACGCTGACTCTTTCGGCCATCTATTTAAATGAGAGTGCAATGTTCGTTAACTCATAGAGTGGTAAATCCACACTAGTTTTGTCTTTGATGTGTTTTAATACGTGTATTTTAAACGTATCTTTGTGCCTTTTGAGTACGTGATTTATTGCGAACATGTAGCTGTCAATGAAAAATGACATTTTTAATGGAGGAACTGTATTAGAACTGAGTGACACACCCAGCATGTCTTTGACAGTCATTAATTTTAGTAATCATAATGTAGCCACAGAAGTTGGTTATGTCTTACTAGACTCCTTCCCACCGTTCAGATAAAAGAAATTCCAAAACACTTTCTCATCCACATAGCTCTTCTTAGTTGTAGTAGATCGAGTTACCTTCAGTTTACTTTATATATGAATGTTCAGATTGAACTACTGTTTTGTTTCACCTAATTAGTCCTTTCTTAAATACAAATCACACTTATTTAATCATGAGTCATCAGACTGAAATGGCAATGAAAGCGTGTAGAAGCTACTCGATAATCAATGTTACACTGTAGACATAATGATAAGATGGTACATGCTAGCCATTACACTTGAAATGATACACTGAAACTACAGTGAGTGAATAGGATGCTAACTGTACCGACAATTTCATTCTAAGCTAGAGATGGCTGGAAATGGGGAACAAACACTACCAATGTGACACATTTACTAGAGTAATTTAGACTATCACATGTACACTCGCACGTGATGTTAACATGTAAAACACATAATAATGAACATTTATATAAAAATACTCTATTGTTAAATATATGAGCAAGTTGCGTTGCACAAATAGTAGAATGCGCATTGTGGTAGCTGGTCGTTTCAGTATTTGTGTGAGCAACATTTCAATTTGAAGATGGTGGTTTTGAATAGTTGACTTTACTGTAATTAACATAAAAGCAAACGATAACTGAATGTGTAACTGAAATGTAAACTTTGTGTAATTATTATTCAAATTTCGTCACACGTAATGAAAGAAACTGTTTTCAATGTAATTAATTCACCACAGAGCATCTACTGAATAATGATGATTGTAGCTTGTTACCATTTGAAGTTAGCTTGGTTGCCTCTTTCACAGCACGTTGTATATTTGTCACCTAAAGCCCATTTATTATTTATATACATTCACTGCATTTCTCAGATATTGGGTGTATTAATTTATCTGGTACCAGCTTCTGCTGTTACAACTGTGAAATGTGAATTGACTTAAGCACATGGAATATTTGACTGCGATTCATTCACTATTTTCTGGGCGATATACGTAAAACCAAGAGCATTAAATGCTACAGTAATTATTCAAATAACACTTCACACTTGTAAGAGCTAGATTCTACAAAATGAAACACTTAACTCT
Organism: Schistocerca cancellata; assembly: GCF_023864275.1. NCBI lineage: Eukaryota > Metazoa > Arthropoda > Insecta > Orthoptera > Acrididae > Schistocerca > Schistocerca cancellata. The sequence goes on from NC_064626.1 coordinate 1,157,981,517, forward strand.
GAATGGCAGCGTCCTGTGACCAAATTCATAGTTTGCACAACACTTGTGATAAATATGCTTCAGACCTGTCGTCATGTCAATGATCAGCGTGGTCTCTCTGTTGTAGATGCTATGTAATTGCGATAGCTGCAGTAAGCTAGATGTCTAGCTGTACACAACAAGCTCACATTCCATGTAATCTGCTGATTCCTGTTATCGTATGTAGTTAGCCTAGCCAATCAACAATCAAGTCAAATTGTGATGTTCATTTCATCATTATCTCAGTTTAGTTAAACCCCTGTAGATATGACGTCGGTGTTCTGCTGCGGTCTAATTGAAGAGCATCAGTATCATTTTTCATACAATACATCAGAGGTTTAGTCCATGACTGCTCACTGGCAAGCACCCTTGACAACTTCGCGAAGAAGAGTCACAAAGAAGGCTTGAAGGGTGAGATTGTAGCTCGCTGTTTATGTGTGCTTCCTCCGACATACATTGCTGTTCTCCCTACAGCCTTTATTCTGTCGTTATGTACATTTACACTTTGATAATAACATTTACTAATTTATTTTATACACAGTGTTATTTAAGCATGAAACATTTTTGTTATTAATGAAAACTATTTGAAACATGACAGTCTATGCATCTAGTTATTTATAGTATTTGTCACTGGGTGGTAGCACTGTACAGCACCCTACAGTTCAGCCAGTGATCCCTCACTGACTCTAACAGTTGCCACTAGTCGGTGTAAGCATGCACAAAGCTAATAGCTGCTTGGCATTTACGTTCAGACAGAGGCCTAGAAATGAAAATTGATTTTTAGAATGTTATGGAGTTGGCAGTATTCGTATTGTTACATATTCCCCTCCATTCCATCAAGGGTTGTCAAAATTAACACAAGATGTATAAAATAGACAAAGAATATGTACTTGAAATCCTACCACTATAAAGACAATAAGTCTTAATCACTATTCAGTCCACTATAGTTTCTAAACTGACTTCTTCTCACAGTTCCTCTCGTTTAGACACACCCTGATTGTACTTTAATACATTAATAAAATTCTGATACAGAGAGTAAGCTTTTGTTATCGTTTTATAATTGAACAGTCATAGTCAATTTTTTTACAAGATTGTCCTAAACCTTTTTTTGGCTATTTGCACAGTTCTCTCTTTACTATTTCTCTATTTTAATATTTATATAGCCTCTTTACATTCACAGAATTGTATGTACTACACTGAATTGCTCATGCATTCATTTCTTATATAGTTTTAAGTCCCTTATATTTCTTACTATATATGTCATTTTGCATTTAGGCACAATCAGGCAATAGACATTTGGTTGAGGTATATCAGCCACCTATAGAAAGAATTAGAAATTTCAGAGGTAATTTATTTTGATTTTTCATGCAACTTCACCAACATGCGATCTCCTACTTGTAGCTTAGTTTTCCCTTTTCATCATGTCTTTACTTACTGGTTATAATTAGAGTTCGGATTTTGCATATTTTGCATATCATTTTTTTACGGTACTTGATTTTGTATCTTTACGAATTATAATATTTTGGAGGTACTAGGGTACTTTAAATTCAAACTTAAACTGCATATATATTTGCATATTTTTCGCGTCTGAGCATATTATTGTCATATTTAGAGGAAATGGCCGCAAAGATGCACATTTTTGACATTTAAAGGTCATATTGAGGTTCATTTTGTTCCCTGACAACACAAGAACCTCCCAGAAAATTAAGCCAATAAATTTCCAAACTGAGATAATACGGGAAGAGCCATCAGAATAAAAGCCTTTCAGGTAAACATGGGTAGCTTATGGAGGGACACTGCCTTATTTTCCCACTGAGGCAGTCTCTCGGATAAGGATCCTAAAGACTTGTGATGGTTCATTATTGCAAGATGGATTATCGGAGTAGAAACGTGCTATGGTTTTGTTGCCCGCAGTTAATGCGTGTTCAGGTTACTCACCTGATCTCTGCAGTGCGCCAACAATGCCCTACTGGTTATTGTTGGCATTTCGGAATATGAATCATTCTTTCGTGTGTTTCCGTGCTGTTCACATCGACTCTTTGCTACCTTCTTCAAATTACGAATATGCGCACGCCAAAACCCAATTATTTACGGAAATGGATCGGGAGTGATTGTGCTTTCACAACGGCCAAAAAATAATAATCTGCCAAATATGTGAAATAGAGGTAAGTTTAATTTTATTTTGTTCTTTTTCGATAATTTTTCCAAGAAACTAAACAATTATTAAGTTCATTTGTAAATTTGCGTGCATTTTTTCTATGTATGAATGGGAAGCAACAAAAAAAACCTTTAGTAATTACCTTCGGCGTTCTTGAAAATTAAAAAAATATATTAAATGTTGTGAGATGATCGAAATTCCAATTTTTGGAAACTTATTTGTAGTCTTACTTCACTTTTCTGAGCGACCATCTCGCGGGTACACACTGTTTTCTCACATTTTTGTAGAATTGTATGTACTTATTGATATTTATTCACTTCTCCAACGCATTAGGTCAGCGTTGAGAAAAAATTTCAACTGGATCAGCATAAAAAGATATCTCAGCACCAAAATAACGTAACCAAGACACGGTTAAAAACTTCACAGCAACCATTGATCTCCATATTTTAGAAGGATATGGACGACAAAAATGAGATATTTGTGATGCTTTAATATAAGTGAACATCCCCTTGAATAAGCTGGATAATGAAGGATTAAGGACCTTTTTGAAAAATTACAGAGGAAAAGATATTCCTCACGACTCAGCGCTCAGAAAGAACTATGTGGACCCATTGTATGAAAAGATAAGGATTTTTGCTAATTTTTATAAATGTAGGTATGTCAAAGTCAATGGATATAATTTGGTGTATACATGGGCCAAAATAATTGTCATTTAGTTTTTAAGAAAAACGAAAAAGAAATTTAAATATATGTTTCAATGGTTATTTTTGTAAAATGAACATTGTTACATGATAAAATTATAAACAGCCGACCAGTTGCAATGGATAAAGAAATTCCTTACCCAGGTTTCGACAAATATAAATTTGTATTCTTCAGAAGGTAACAAGTGTACATTAGTAAGGACTAATGTACCATCGCCGTTTATACAATTGTCGGCCTAGACCCATGTGTCAAAAATAAAATGTAGCCCTAGAATTAGGGTTTGTCATGTTAATATAATACAACCGAGCTCTGCAAGATCCATGAGCTATTTTCTATTAACGTGACAAACCCTAATTCTAGGGCTATATTTTATTTTTGACACATGGATCTGTACCGACAATTGTATAAACGACGGTGGTACATTAGTCCTTACTAATATAAAATTATTACCTTCTGAAGAAGACAAATTTATATTTGTCGAAACCTAGGTAAAGAATTTCTTTATCCATTGCAACTGGTCGACTGTTTATAATTTTATTACGTGAAACCGTTGCTGTTGGGCAGCTGTGTTTAAAATATTATTACTTGAATGTAAAAAAAAACTAAACTTAAAGTGAGTGAAGTTTTTCAAGAAAGGGAAAGACAAATGAAGAAAGGATTCGAGAAGGAGACAGTCTGTCTCGAAACGTTCACTGCAAAAAAGAAAGTACATTTATTCTTAAAGAATATAATTTTTTGAGCCGGCCGTTGTAGCCGAGCGGTTCTAGGCGCTGCAGTCAGGAACCGCGCTGCTTCTCCGGTCGCAGGTTCGAATCCTGCCTCGGGCATGGATGTGTGTGATGTCCTTAGGTTAGTTCGGTTTAAGTAGTTCTAAGTCTAGGGGACTGATGACCTCAGATATTAAGTCCAATAGCGCTCAGAACCATTTGACCCATTTTACAATTTTTTGTGTGAATTAAACAACTATTATTTTGGTCAATGTATATACATAAGAAAGTAGTAAAGATACAGGTAAGTTCTAAAACGGATATAGTTTGTTTACGCGTGTATGTCTCCTACATAGTGTCCACATGTTTATGTGTATTTTTTTAAATTTAGTTTCTCTATTACAGACATTGGAGAATATTAGGAAAGACATTGGCGATTCTCCAGTCTGGCTATCCGTTGACGAAACAATTGATTCTTGCAGATGGTATATGGTACACGTTATAGTTGGAAAACTCCCTGCTGACGAGATTAGACGAGGACACCTCATACTGTGCAGAGCAGTGAAATGAACACCACAGGCCACGATTGCATGCACAGTGCAGGAAGCATTGTGTGAGTTTTGCCAGTGTTGACTAGTTTAAAATGAATTGTAGGTAGTATAAGAGTGCAGTTTTTCACATCGTATCCCGAGCCAATAATAAAATAATAAAAAATTTGTAAAATACTTTGGTTTTCTTCAAGGTGTGCTATGGAGAAGCGAAGATCGGGAACGTGGGGAGAACAAGGTTTTGGCCATTGTGACGGATAGTGTCGCATATATGCTGAAGACCGCAGAGTGTCTCCGGGTGTTTTACCCTATTTCATCTCACGTGTCTGACTCGTGGCATCCATCGAGTCGCTGAAAAGGTCAGAGCCACATCGTCAGAGATCAACAGCCTTATATCTTCGGCAAAGGTTTCCATCAAGGCACCAAGTCGAGTGAGAGCTTTCAAGACTGCTCACCTTGACTGTCCTCTGCCACCTGAACCAGTCTTCACGAGGTGAGGAACGTGGATTGCAGCTGCAAATTACACTCCTGGAAATTGAAATAAGAACACCGTGAATTCATTGTCCCAGGAAGGGGAAACTTTATTGACACATTCCTGGGGTCAGATACATCACATGATCACACTGACAGAACCACAGGCACATAGACACAGGCAACAGAGCATGCACAATGTCGGCACTAGTACAGTGTATATCCACCTTTCGCAGCAATGCAGGCTGCTATTCTCCCATGGAGACGATCGTAGAGATGCTGGATGTAGTCCTGTGGAACGGCTTGCCATGCCATTTCCACCTGACGCCTCAGTTGGACCAGCGTTCGTGCTGGACGTGCAGACCGCGTGAGACGACGCTTCATCCAGTCCCAAACATGCTCAATGGGGGACAGATCCGGAGATCTTGCTGGCCAGGGTAGTTGACTTACACCTTCTAGAGCACGTTGGGTGGCACGGGATACATGAGGACGTGCATTGTCCTGTTGGAACAGCAAGTTCCCTTGCCGGTCTAGGAATGGTAGAACGATGGGTTCGATGACGGTTTGGATGTACCGTGCACTATTCAGTGTCCCCTCGACGATCACCAGTGGTGTACGGCCAGTGTAGGAGATCGCTCCCCACACCATGATGCCGGGTGTTGGCCCTGTGTGCCTCGATCGTATGCAGTCCTGATTGTGGCGCTCACCTGCACGGCGCCAAACACGCATACGACCATCATTGGCACCAAGGCAGAAGCGACTCTCATCGCTGAAGACGACACGTCTCCATTCGTCCCTCCATTCACGCCTGTCGCGACACCACTGGAGGCGGGCTGCACGATGTTGGGGCGTGAGCGGAAGACGGCCTAACGGTGTGCGGGACCGTAGCCCAGCTTCATGGAGACGGTTGCGAATGGTCCTCCCCGATACCCCAGGAGCAACAGTGTCCCTAATTTGCTGGGAAGTGGCGGTGCGGTCCCCTACGGCACTGCGTAGGATCCTACGGTCTTGGCGTGCATCCGTGCGTCGCTGCGGTCCGGTCCCAGATCGACGGGCACGTGCACCTTCCGCCGACCACTGGCGACAACATCGATGTACTGTGGAGACCTCACGCCCCACGTGTTGAGCAATTCGGCGGTACGTCCACCCGGCCTCCCGCATGCCCACTATACGCCCTCGCTCAAAGTCCGTCAACTGCACATACGGTTCACGTCCACGCTGTCGCGGCATGCTACCAGTTTTAAAGACTGCGATGGAGCTCCGTATGCCACGGCAAACTGGCTGACACTGACGGCGGCGGTGCACAAATGCTGCGCAGCTAGCGCCATTCGACGGCCAACACCGCGGTTCCTGGTGTGTCCGCTGTGCCGTGCGTGTGATCATTGCTTGTACAGCCCTCTCGCAGTGTCCGGAGCAAGTATGGTGGGTCTGACACACCGGTGTCAATGTGTTCTTTTTTCCATTTCCAGGAGTGTATTATGCAGACAACCACAGAAAAGTTGAAGAGGTATGGGTGCTTATGTAGTTCTGGATAAATTGAATAAGCAAAGAAAACGAACGCAACATAGAATTCCAATATTAAGCTAATTTCTCTGTACAGCAGTTTCCAGCTTGAAACCGACATTCACTACATTACTTCTTTCTTGTTCCAGGTCCTAAAGGGCTTCGAAGATAGCAAAAATTTAGCCATACCAAAAGCCAAGGATGACCTGAAGAATTCCAGCGTGTTATACACCTATCTTTCATCCGGGCGTTCTTGGGTGGCCTTCCAGACACAGAGTAAGTTGGCCAGTTCCGGTCGGTGAGAGGCTTAGAAAGAAATTGGATACAGTTCTCCATAGAAATCCTGGTTGGCCTACGATTCGGAAGATCACTCAGTTACTGGAAGGAGAGAAACGCTCCGATAATCTAGATGATTTCATGTCGTCTGATGTTTCTGCTGTTAAATTTTTACCTGTAGTGTCATGTGATGTTGAACGATCATTTTCAAGATTGAAAATGTTATTATCTAACCACAGGAAAAATTTTCATGTAGAGAATATGGAAAAAATGTTGGTGTTCAAACAAACTCTAATTTTTAGAATTTACCAAACTAATCGTGTAAGTACCTATGTTATACTTTATTTTATTCATTGAATTATAACCATTACTGAAAATATGTGATTGTTATTCATTAATTTTCTGAAGTAAGATGCGTATTTTAAAACATTCATGTAAGAGGAAAGCATAATTCAAGAATTTTAGCTGCTTATTTAAAGGCATATACTGGCAGTAAGAGCATATTTTAACTGCATATTTCGAGGAGTTTTGGTGCATCTTTCGTGGGTTTTAAGTGCATATCGATCAGAACACTAGTCTAACTGTTTATTTACTGTTAGTGACATTTCACTTTTGACATTCTCATGTTTAATGTCAGGCTCGCTTATTCCTTTCATAATTTTAGTAGACTTAATTCTTGTACACCCACGCCCAACATCCTTTGTCTTTGAGTAGTAATGAAAACATCTTCGATCCCAGGTTCGAGCCCCTCCACCGCTCATATTTGAATAAAAGTAATCGGCAATGGAGGCTGAAGACCTGTGGCATAAGAAGTCAGATAACAACCGTCTCAAAGAGGGTTGAGGAGCAGACAGATGTTCAAGGCACCTTTTTGTCCTCTGTGTGGGATACTGCCCCTAAAGATGATCAACGGTATGAGGATACAGAAGACACTGAAAACCACTTCGTTAAGGACACATAGTGTGTGTCCACAGGACATGTGCCCTGTAAATGAAAAAGTGATATATTAATCTTTCCAATGGCGGAAGAGTCCGGACCACTCCCCTATTCGGATTTTGGGTGGGGACTTCCAAGTGGGAGGTGACAATGAGAAAAAGATTGAATAACCAACAAAAATATTATTTAACATACTTTAAATTCCTGTAACATATCCATCCCAATGGTAAAATGTTCAGAAAAGCCTCTAAATCCCCCCCCCCCCCAAATAAGGATCTACTGCCAGGGCTACCCATACATTTCATGGGCCACTAGACAAATTTATGTGAGGGTCCCTAAGCCTTTTCAGCCCATAGGACTTAGTTATCATAAATATTGATTCTCCAGTACGTTGTTTTACACTTGAGGATAAATAAATTCTGCATACACTGCCAATAATCTGTTTATTAATTTTATGTATATTAATTTTATGTACTGTATGTGAATATATACGAATGTTAGTCTGCAAAGTATTAATAAAAAGCACAGTATTAAAAAGTATCTACTACAAGAAACAAACCTAAGTTTTAGTGAGATACCTTTGAAGCATACTTCGTCATCTTGATTTCAAAAGTCTGGTTGAAACTCTCAGTGTCAGCTGAACTGTTATGAACAGCAGCAGATGGAACGCTGAATCTGTTTTCCAGCAGCTGATGAAGTTATCCGCTACATCACAGATGCATATTTTAGAAGCAAGTTCATGCTCTGTTGTTAATATGTCAGATGAGTAAGTTTCTCTTGACCTAAAATTGGTCTTAAATGTTTTTTGATTAATGTTAATTTACTAAATCCTCTCTCCCATGAATCAAGAGTCACAGAGAAGGGGAATGAAAATCCTGAGTGCAAAGGTAAGGTGAGGAAGGACATAAATTTCATTTACAAGAAGAAATGGAAGCATTTTGCTTTCTGCTGACTTTGTCAAGTACACCAAATTAGCTTGATTCACTGACTTTAACATCTGTATTTCTGTGGTAAGATTACCACTTAGATGATTAGGATAAGCTATAATTGATGTCTTAATCCACTATCATCCAAATTTCTATTCATTCTGAAAGTGGCTTCAAAAGTTGCACAAATATTTCTCATTTCTTCGTACCAATAATTCATCTGTGAAACAATCATGTTTATGACTGTGTTATAAATCTCTTTTTAAAGTTATTGATCTTGCTTGAGTTTCAACAGCGAGTCATCTACCAAGATCCCAATCAAATTCATTAAAGGAAACCTTCCTTTCCCTTCCTCTCTTTTTTTTAAAAAAAAAAATCCACCTCAGTCCCAATTCAGTAGCCCTTTTTCCAGCTTTGTTTAGGAATTCAGGCCAGAGAGCTCTTACATCATTAACTATAGTAACTTTAAGATAATCAGTATTTTTCATTCCAGTATCAAGGGAAAAATCTTTTGATTGCAGAATCAAACTTTTTCATTTACATGGCCTGAAATTTCCTTCAAAAACTTCAAGAGAATCAATGTTTCAAATTTGAAGAAATAATTTATCAGTCCATTTACTTCCGCTATTCCATTATGGGACAGACTGCATTGACTTTTTTGTATTTTAAAGCTTCTATTACTGATAGTAATTGTTCTGCTATGGGATTCATTGCCTCATTTCCTGCATTCCATATTGTTCCAGACAGGCCATGAAGAGACCAACCACCAATGTAGATTAATAACCACTCCCATCTTCGTGGGCTTGTGCTGAAGAAAATGGACATCTGGTTCAGACAGCTGAAATATATAGCTACTACTTCATTACTTATTGTAGCATCTGATCCTACTAATTTCAGAGTATGAGCTTCACAAGTAGAAAATGTTTCCAGTGGATAAATAACTCTAATTTTTGCTTGTTCACCTATTATTTACCCATCCATATTTGATCTATTATCAAATCACTAACTAAGACAGTGCTGTAAATAAAATTCATGTTTGTTAATTACATGTATGGTAGCATTACTAATAGCACCACCTGTCTTTTTCTCAAATCAAAATATTCTAGGAACCTCTCATGAATTTCCAATTTATTTTCGTATTTGTTAAAAAGAAAATACCATAAAAAGTGAGTATTCTGTTCAGTCATAGACACATCTGGAGTAACACCGCAAATAAATGAAGAAACGGAACTTCCTGCTTTCTTCTGAGATTATGATGAAAGCTCATTCTGTGCTTTCCAAGATAAACCGTGGTTTATCTTTTCATGTTTCTCATGAAAGCTTTTAACATAAATTCTATATTCTCCTTCAAATGGATTGTATTTAACCCACAGCTCTATTAACCCCAAGAAGTTATTATTATCTGACTCTCCTAAGTGGTAGCAACTTCCCAAAACGGCAAATTTCGTGAGGTTAAGAAGATAGTAAAATCTACAATTCTTTTTAACAGTTCAAATCAAAAGCCTCTTTCTTTGAGCCATAGTTCCTGAAATGTGAAATACACTGTATCCTATCAGGCTTTATTCACAGCATCTCCATGCTGAATAATTATTTTTATTCAAAAATTACCGTCGTGATCAGGACAAATGGGGTACAGCTCTTTCCAAGCTTTTTTCGTGTAATCAGATTATTCATCTACTTCGGCTAACCTAGACATAACAAGCTTTTCGGAATAATTCTGAAATAATAAGCATGGCCAATAGAAGAGCAGTTTCTAGCTCTCACGCCGTACTAACTGATCTCTTTTTCCTTAGAACATTTAGAATACAAGTATTTCTTGGTAAAGTTCCTACTTTGTCTAGTAACTGTTGAACTGTTCTAAGGTCAATATCTGAAACGCCCTTTCTAACAATTCTATCCGTATCACCATTATTTTATAAATATGACCATTGCCTAGGATCAGCTGGATTGCACTCACATTCACTACACCCAACACACTCCGACTTTTGTTCACTTACCTCTCCTCTCCTTTGTCACGTAGCAAAAAACCGACATCAGATGCTCCTAGTTTAAATGCTCAGAACAGGTCTCCAGTTTTGCTGATTTAACATTCGACACTGGATTACTTTTCTGCAAAAAATAAAGCTACCTATTAGTTTTTTAATTTTCTCTAGCTCCTTCACAAATTTTTAATGGCGTTTATGTTTTTCTGATCGCTTTCATGTACCAGATTTACGTGCGTCGCCTAACATTATCCTGGAAATAAATGGCTAAATTACATACTAAAATATGTCCAAACGAATAATAGAAACTTTAAATAACAGTGAAATTAGTGGTATTAAAGTATTTTTAAAATTTTGTAAACTTCCTCAGATTAAAATGTACATAAATAGAATTACATAGTAGATTCAGGATACTTGCAGTACCTGCAGGAGAAAGGAAGGCTAATTTTCACGAAATTATGTTGCACACTGCCGTCATTCCCAGTGTCAATTGAATAATAGAAAATAAGCACAGCACTAAAATTTTAAACACACCGTACATCAAACACCATGACCCTGGCAACAGAGCGAAGAGCGAAAATGCTCATCAGTATTACTGTCTACGCTGTCTCTATGACAACAGCAAAATAACAATGCTATAGTCTCTAAGATCCAGTAGGCCCATTATCGTTGTAATAAACGCTATTCTTGACACCAAAGGAATTTTGCACAGTCTCCCAGTCCACATTTAAATGCTTATTTTAACCCCATAAACAGCAAGGCATTTTCCAGAATGTTCATTGCCAGGAGGAGGGGAGTACTTTAGACCCACCCAAAACGAATTTAAAAAAAGAAAATCTTTGATTTTTGTTGAATTATATTAACATACTTTTTAAAGAGGTACTGATGTGTAAGTAGTCCAAATTCTAAAAATACCTTTTAGCACACATTTAGCAATATGTAGGCATTTTCAACAATACATAGGGTCTAGTACTAACTGCATGGCTATCACAAAAAGTTAAAAATGAAAATTTCTTTCATTGTTGTTGACTTTAAAAGATACTGACGAGTAAGTACGATATTGAATACAACAATCACTGGAGTAAGTTGCATCTGCTACTGAGACTTAAATTTTTGGGTAAAGTTTAACTGAAAATTCTGCAACGGATATGGAATCTGGTAGAAGAATTTGTTAAAAACAATATTTTTTTTAATTTTTAAATATGTAGCAACTGACTAGATTACAACATTTTCTAAAGGTGCACACAAGTGTACCCTCTCCCTTGGCATTGTGCTTGTTGATCTCTTGAAAAGTTATGATTGTTTGTCGCTAACGAACATGTCAAACATTGGACGTGGGTTTTTGTCAGCTGACTGTACATGCTTGTGCGATGGCCCATCACAAACAGTTCAGCAAAATTTTCAAAAATGGTTGAAATGGCTCCGAGCACTATGGGACTTAACAGCTGTGGTCATCAGTCCCCTAGAACTTAGAACAACTTAAACCTAACTAACCTAAGGACATCACACACATCCATGCCCGAGGCAGGATTCGAACCTGCGACCGTAGCAGTCGCGCGGTTCCGAACTGCGCGCCTAGAACCGCGAGACCACCGTGGCCGGCAGCAAAATTTTCAATCTACAAAAAATCTCATCTGAATAAGGAAGAAAAATATATAGAGAGATATAATTATTTTCCACGTGTTCCCCAAAACCCAGGACCCTCTGACATTTGTCGGGCTTACCCTGCCTTACAGGAGGCCCTGCTGCTAGATTACTAGCTGTATGGTAAGTGACAATGTATTTTAGTCAGATTCCTTGCACTTGTATACTAGTTTTCTATTATACGGAAATAAACAGAACCGTTATAAGATAGCTTGGTCTGCTTATTTTCACAAAATAATCCTTAGTCATCGTATCATACACAGCTTCACCAGCGGCTTTCTCATCAGGTATAATTTAATGAATTCAGAAAACATATCAACTGCTACTAGAATATTGCAGGAACCTCACAACGTTCTCAACAAGAGTCCAATCTAATGTTATTAATTCTAATACATCTGTGGGTAACACCTACTGCTTGGGACCTCTACAGTTGTGATTGGTTACATTCAGTTTTCGACACAGGGCACACATCTTTAAAGTTTCATGCATTCTTCTAGACATATTATTAATAAATGACTCCATAAATGTTTCTAAAGACTTTTTCGTTCCAGAGCGCCCACAACGCAAATAGATACAATCAGTTAACTAACTAAATGTTCATCTGATGAACATATCCTTCAAACATCTGATGTCTCATCCTTCCTTCTACATAGTAACCCTGTTAAAACGCAATAACACTTTTCCATCTTAACGTTACGTTCCTTCCCAAGATCAGTTTAACTAGTTTAATAATGTGACATTGTGTTGCTCCCTTCATAGCTACTTTCAGGTATTTTTAATCTCTTTCTGATTTTTAACTCCTTTTATGTGGTACTTTCTCTTGCATCCTTCTACTCCTAATTCATTTTCAGCTGGCATCATTCCTACTGGTAACCTTAACAAAGCATCTAACACGATATTTTGTAGGAGAAATCCACTAACATGACAAATGCCTCAACGAGAAAAAGGGAAACCTCAGAGTAATCAGATCTTGTACCCCTAAGTAGCAGTGAACGAACGTTGCAAGTAGCAAGGGGAGAAACACAGCGGAGATGATGAGGGAAAAGCCCTAAGATGTTGACTCGATAGGTACCTATAGGGTATATGTGCAGATATTTTTATATATGATATCTTAATATGTACACATATTAGTGTGTTGCTTTTCTCTGCATCGAACAGTCTTCCGACAATCACATCACATAAACTGATGTTTTCTGCATGGTGGTTACTGCACCACTAAGTGGACTATGGGTGTCAGTGCAGACTAACTGTTTGGACCCACATGTCCACAATTCAACAACTGACCTATGCCCAGGGGAAATTAAGTATTATTGCCACATGGACCTGGAGGTACTAACCAATCCAAAAAAGTAAACTTCCAATAGGTGTAATTATTAGTCTGCAACTGGCGTAAATATTGAGGTAACGTTTTTAAGTACACCATCCTCAGTTACCAACAGAAATATCTACACTTCTAGCCGTTACAACCTGTATAATCTCTGGACCTTGGCTAGACTTCAACAACGTTGGTATATAAGAAATGAATACATGAGTAAGTGAATATATCAGGTAGAATTTTGAGAATATAGAGAGACTATGCAATTATTAAAATAGAGAAAAACACGGCAAAGATAGGACTATGCAAATTGCCAGAAAACAGCCACTCGTGCTGGCGAAACGTCAGAAAAATCGAGAAACAAACGTCGACCGAAGAACCAGAGACAGAAGCCAACAGGCAATATGTGAACTAGTGGGCATATAAAGCCTGAATAATTCTGTAAATGTAACAAAGACGAGTGTGACGAAGAGACGCAGAAACGAATACAGTTTTACTTACTAAACATCGAAATTGTCAAGACGCATTACAAGTAATGTGTTTAGTAAGGATGAATACTGAAGCAGAGTACACCTACGGAGACATGAGATATCGATTAATGCATTTGATGAAAGGGTTCTCCAACAAAACAGGTTCACTGCCACCAAACAGTCACATGAAAATCAAGTTTCGTAAACGGTGTATATGTAGCACAACATTGAATGGAAATGAAACGTGCACTTCAGAAAAGTCGAGAACAACCAAATAAATGAAAAATACTGCCACGGAGAATTTCCAAATAATAAGCCAACACGTAATGTCTGAAGTTAATGAGTGAATGAGAAGAACGTACACGTTAATCTCGTTATTTCTAAACCATTCAGGAACAGTTAACTTAAAATGGGGTGGAAGAGTATATGATTGATATGATGCGGTGGAGAAGTTTAGAATATACAGAAGGGGTTGTCGAGAAAATTGTCTGTAGTATATGTGCACTGATGAGGAAATTAGAAAAAGACAAGAAGAGATGGCAGGCAGCTTCAAATCAGACGAAAGCCGTCTCGTTGCAGAGGATTCTGCACTTCTGCCCAGAGTCTTCCTGCTACTTTGACTTCATATTCTGCAATCATATCCTTTTAACGCTACTCAGTAAGACATATTAGTCATTGACATTCCGTCTAGCGGCTTCAGGCCTATAGAGCAATAGTTCTGGCAGCGAGTTGTCGTCCTGGCAGCTCACCAACCTCAATAGTGCGGATGTGTATCTGTGAGAGTAAACGACACATCGCTACCCCATTAATCAAACACGTACAAGAGTCTGTCATGTTGTTGCCATGCCTGCCGGACAGTGCATCCATCACACGACACTCGCCTTCTGCCGTGAGTATACCTAGATGTAACTGGTACTGAGTCCTGTTCGATACGCTATTGTACGCACAAGCACCACCCTGAATTACAGAACAAGTAACTTCTTTGCAGTATCTATAATATAAAAATGAATCGCAAAATGTGTTGGTAAGCGCATAACTCAACAGCGCCTCGACCAATTTGGCCAAATCTTTTTTTAAAATGTTCGTTGAAGTTCAAGGATGGTTTTTACGGCGAGAAAAATTAGAATTATTGCTGGAAAAACCCTAAAAATAGCCCTTTTCTTTTTCCTATACAAATGATTTGTAACTAAAACGTAGTCAATTTGAGCTTTATTGCTATGGCATAAAGTTCATATTAAATTACAAGCACTCACTGTTGTCTAAGCAATGTAGGTGTGTTCCTAACGTCAAAGATCATATCTATCAAAACAATGTGCGTGTGTGCGTTGGAGCACAGAATACATAGTTGGAGAAGTTTAATGTCGCGTTCCGAAACTCGCGTTTCTTTTGTATTAGTTTCGGCACGCGAGATAAAATGCATCAGTTTCCACGTCATTACATCAGTCAAACAAAAATCGCGTTACCAACAGTGTTTTATTATTTTTATAATATCCAAATTACAATTCGTACGGCTTAAAAGGATTTGACTTCAAGTCATATAAAATTTAAAAAAAAAAGTTGTCTGTGACCTAATCTACTGAGTTTGCTTTTGTCAACTGATACACGAAACAAATTCGTGTTTTGTGCAGAGTGTTTACTTAGTTAGTGTTTGTTTAGTTTGTGATTAGTGAAAAACTAATTTATATTTGATATGCCTCCTATAAGACGAAGCAATTTAGGTAGAAGAACCAGAAATGCTACAAACCAAGCTAATTACCGATCTAATCGTACGGCACAAGAACGTGACGACGGAAATGAACGTGAAAGAATTCGGATATCACAAACGCGTGAAGCGCGAGCGCGACATTCAACTAATAATCGGGCAAGTTTGAATCGAGCTGCTTTCAGTTACGATGTGTCAATTGACTACAGTAACTACCAATGTGTTGTTATTGGTTCTATGAACTCGGTTTGCTCACACTGTAAGGCATTAAAATACAAAAACGAAGCCAATGGATTGTGTTGCGCAAATGGTAAAGTGAAATTGATACCATTGGACCCACCACCAGAACCATTGTACTCATTGGTTTCAGGAATAGGAACAGATTCTATACACTTTTTGACACATATCCAACAATATAACAATTGCTTTCAAATGACTTCATTTGGGGCAACAAATGTAGTTCGGGAAAATTTTATGCCAACTTTCAAGGTATGTATTATAGCAGTTACTCATAATTATTTTAGCGAACAAAATTTTCTGTCACAAAAGTTAAGATGTGTCACTAATCTTCAATTTCTTAATCACTTATATATCACTTAGTCATCATATTATATGGTGATTCAGTTTCAGTGACACTTTTATTATATTTTATATTTGATAGATATTAGTTCAAACTAAATATATACTTTTTAAGATCAAATATTATTTAAGTTTGATCACTGACAATCCATTAATTTATACCACACCATAATATTTTATTTTATTTACAGATACAAGGGCAAATATATCACAGAGCAGGTTCACTGTTACCAGTGTCAGATAGCGACAACAAATTCCTGCAAATTTATTTTATGGGCAATTCACCACAAGAAATTGATCTGCGTTGTGCACATAACAATTTAGTAAAGAGGTCTATTGTAGAACAATTACAAACTTTATTTCATCAACACAATCAATTGATTATATTGTTTAAAACTGCCCTGGATCTGATGCCATCCGATAATCACAAAATTGTAATCAGAGCTGATAAAACACCTGCAGGTCAACATACAAGACGTTTTAATGCACCAACTATTGATGAAGTTGCTATCGTTGTAGTTGGAGAAAACTTGGAATCCCGTGATATTGTTTTACATCGTCGGAATGATCAATTACAACGTATAAAGGAAACACACCGCTCATATGATGCACTGCAATATCCCATTATATTTTGGCAAGGTGAAGATGGCTACGATTTCTCAATAAAAATGATAAATCCCATTACAGGTAACTAAAATATTAATTTAGCTATGGCGATAATATCTCATTCATTATATTATGTATTTTAATTTTATATTTGAATGTTATTAAAAGAAAATCTATTTACAGGTTCTGAAACCAACAAAAAAGTCAGTTCAATGAACTATTATTCATACCGCCTAATGATTCGGGAAAATGAAGAAAATCACATATTGAAATGTCGGCGATTATATCACAAATATGTTGTTGACATGTATGTAAAAATTGAAACCGAGAGATTAACATTCATCAGGTTGAATCAAACCAAACTCCGATCTGAAGAGTATATTCACCTTCGAGATGCGATTAATACTGATGGAAATGCACAGAATGTCGGTCGGATGACTATTCTTCCAGCAACATACATCGGAAGCCCTCGGCATATGCACGAATATGCTCAAGATGCCATGTCGTATGTTCGTCATTATGGTACAGCAGATTTGTTCATCACATTTACATGCAATCCGCAATGGATAGAAATCAAGCAGGAGTTATTCCCTGGGCAATCACCCATTGATCGTCATGATATTACAGCCAGAGTCTTTAGACAAAAGTTGAAATCTTTAATGGATTTCATCGTAAAACATAATGTGTTTGGTGAGACACGCTGCTGGATGTATTCTGTGGAGTGACAGAAACGAGGATTGCCACATGCACACATTTTGATTTGGTTGGTTGAAAAGATAAGGCCAAATGAAGTTGATGCAGTGATATCAGCTGAAATCCCTAATGTACAAGTAGATCCTGGATTGCATGAGGTAGTTATCAAAAACATGATACATGGTCCCTGTGGAACTCTTAATCAAAATTCACTGTTTATGATGGATGGTAAATGTTCAAAACGATATCCACGGACATTAATATCGGAAACAATTACTGGTAATGACGGTTATCCATTGTATCGTCGCAGATCAATAGCAGACAGTGGAAAATCAACAATTGTCAAATTAAATCAACAAGATATTGAAATAGATAATCGTTGGATTGTTCCATATTCACCCATTTTATCAAAGACATTCAAAGCACACATCAACGTTGAATCTTGCCATTCAGTGAAATCTATTAAATACATTTGCAAATATGTAACCAAAGGGAGTGATATGGCTGTGATTGGAATTGGTGCAGAGAATTCCAATGATGAAGTTACCCAATACCAAATGGGCCGCTATGTCAGTAGTAATGAAGCAGTTTGGCGAATATTTTCTTTTCCTATTCATGAGAGACACCCTTCTGTTGTTCACTTAGCTGTGCATTTAGAAAATGGACAAAGAGTGTATTTTACAGCACAGAACGCAGTACAAAGAGCTGCTCAGCCACCATCTACTACATTAACCAGTTTTTTGAGACATGCCAAAACGATCATTTCGCACAAACATTGCTATATTCTGAAATGCCAAAATATTATACCTGGAATCAATCCTCAAGGAGATTTATACGACGGAAACAAGGAAAACCAGTTCCAGGATATACAGATGTATATTCCACCGATGCGATTGGCCGGATTTATTCAGTACATCCAAGCAATGATGAATGTTTTTATTTATGACTGCTATTAGTCAATGTACGTGGCCCAACATCATTCCAACAGTTACGAACTGTTCATGGTGAATTGTGTGGATCCTACAGAGAAGCCTGTCAACGTTTGCAATTGCTTGAAAATGACGCTCATTGGGAGCAAACTCTCAATGATGCTCTAATATCATCACACGCTCATCAAATACGAACATTGTTTTCTATAATCATATCTACATGCTTCCCATCAAACCCAATTGATTTGTGGATCAAGTACAAAGATTATATGTGTGATGATATTTTGTATCAAATATGGAATAGAATGGGAAATCCAAATATACAAATCAGTGAAGAAATTTACAATGAAGCATTGATTTCAATTGAGGACATGTGCTTGACAATGTCAAACAAACTATTAATTCAATTAGGCCTGACCGCGCCCAATCGTCCAATGCATGACGCTTTTAACCAAGAGTTGCATCGAGAAAAACTGTATGATCTCAACGCTTTGAAAGAATTAATTCAAACAAATCTTCCACTGTTAAATGAACAACAGAAGTATGTATTTGAAACTCTTATGAAAGTAACAAATGATGAAACTGGAGGGATTTACTTCTTAGATGCACCTGGTGGTACAGGAAAAACTTTTTTGATTTCATTAATATTAGCAACAATTCGCTCACAAAATAAAATTGCACTTGCACTCGCTTCGTCGGGAATCGCAGCAACTTTGCTTGAAGGTGGTCGAACAGCCCATTCAGCACTAAAATTGCCATTAAATATGCAAAGCAATGAAACTCCAACCTGCAACGTTTCGAAGAACTCTGCAATGGCAAAGGTTTTGCAGCAATGTAAATTGATTGTTTGGGATGAATGCACGATGGCACATAAAAAATCTTTGGAGGCTTTAGACAGAACCTTAAAAGATCTATGGAGCAATAATAACCGATTTGGTGGTGCAATGATTTTATTAGCAGGAGATTTTCGTCAAACATTGCCAGTGATTCCACGATCAACGCCAGCTGATGAACTCAATGCATGTCTAAAGTCCTCCAATTTGTGGAAACATGTCAAAGTACTTCATTTAAGCAAGAATATGCGTGTCGAGTTGCAAAATGACCAATCTGGAAACATATTCTCTAAACAACTCATTGACATTGGTAATGGCAAATTTCCTATAGACATGTTGACTGGCTGCATTAACTTTCCTCAAAGTTTTTGTCAGTTAACTCGATCAAAAGATGAACTTATTCAGAAGGTGTTTCCAGATGTTTCTCAAAATTACAGAAACCATGATTGGTTGAGCGAACGAGCTATACTGGCTGCAAAAAACATAGATGTAAATGAATTAAATTTCAAAATTCAAGAACAAATTACAGGCGAATTGAGGGTATATAAATCAGTTGATTCGGTTACTAATCAAGATGATGTAGTCAACTATCCACCGGAATTTTTAAACTCGCTGGATTTGCCAGGATTGCCACCTCACAATCTTCAATTAAAGGTTGGATCGGTGGTTATAATGTTGCGAAATATCAACCAACCGCGTCTTTGCAACGGTACACGGTTAGCGATAAAAAAATTACTAAACAATGTGATAGAAGCAACTATACTCAAAGGAAAGTATAAAGGAGAAGATGTTCTCATACCGCGCATCCCAATGATTCCGACTGATGTGCCATTTGAGTTTAAACGACTACAGTTTCCAGTGCGGCTTGCTTTTGCTATGACTATAAACAAGTCCCAGGGGCAATCATTAAGTGTTTGTGGTATTAATCTAGAAAACCCATGTTTCTCACATGGTCAATTGTATGTTGCCTGTTCCCGTGTTGGAAAACCATCAGATTTGTTTATCTATGCGCCAGGTAATCAAACAAAAAACATCGTATACCACAAAGCACTACAATGATAATAATAATAATTATGATTCACATGATTAACAATAAAGCGATTACTTACTTTTAAATCCTTATATATGTTTTATTTAATTATTTTTTATTCACAACGCCCTATCACCAGGGTGACGGTTCTGTTCGGGAGAATTTTTTTAAATACGTAGGCAAAAAAACTGCCATATTACAAATCTTTTTGACAGGACGAAGTATGTCGGGTCAGCTAGTTGAGAATAAAGATAAACTTTCTTTTCGATTTATAGTTTTCTAGAATCAGTAATTAGTCATATTTATCACACACGTCGTTAAGACTTATCTCTGTAAGTTGGGTGTGTCTAAACTTCCATTGAAAATATTTTATAATATTCTCATCATCTCGTTTAACCATCTGTCTGATTTTGTGTTGAGATAAACATAACATCACTCAAGAGTTGTCCCCTGGTGCCAGTCACATGTTCCTTTCAGTGGAATACTTGAAGCAAGCAACCACTTATGGTGGTAACTACTTGTCATTGTGAGGCGCTAGAAATAAGCTGTGTACATCCTTATGAGAGACTACGTAATATCTGTGGCTGATATCTTCGGTCTTCAGTTGGCGTAAACTTGGCCATTCGTCACTGTAAGTGTTTAAGTGACAACATTTTGTGCACTGAAAGATCACAAATAAAAAAACGGAGTGGTTCCCAGAATGCAGTTCCAACCGAAAAAATGTGTTTCCTGCAGTACCAATCTGTAATTTAAGTGAATTCTGTCGATTATCACTAGGACAGCGCGAATTACAGCCAAAAAGCTCCTTACAAATTCAAAAATTTATTACATAGGTAAATGGAAAGCCACGTTTGCGAGATTTATTACAAAATGAGTGTTTTTGCCGTAATTAAGACCTCTGTATGTGGTCAACATAGCTGCATAAACGTTGCAGACACTCACCAATAGCGGCAATGTAATCAGCTTGAGGACAATTATATCCGGTACTATTCTTCGATATCTTTAACACAAGCCGAGAGGAAGAAGTTTAAAAGAATGGTATCTGGTAAAAGATGTGGCCAGAGAATTGAGCCAACCATTCCAATCCACCAGTCACGACATTTTTAATTTAGAAAGTCAAGCGTTTGCATGGTCTGATGAATCCCGATGCCTTCTTTATCATGACAGTGGACGGTGCGAATCCGTCGTCTTCCAGGGGAACAACTCCTTGACACCTGTAAGGTGGGACGGAGACAAACTGGCGACGTCTCCATTATGCCTCAGGGAATATTCACGAGGGTATCCATCAGTCTAGTGGAGCTCGTGCAAGGCACTATCACGGCCAAGGAGTATCGCACACTGGCTGCAAATCCCGTACATCCCTTCGTGATGACCATGTCTCCGGACGCCAGTAGTATTTTTCACACGGTCATGAGTGTGATGGTGTGGTTCAAAGAACACAATGGCGAGTCCCAGTTGATATGTGAGGCCTCCAACGTGCTAGATCTGAATCCGAATGAACACATCTGGGATGTGACAGAACGTGGCGTCAGAGCTCATCGCCCTGATCGCCAAAATTTATGGGAATTAAGTGACTTTTGTGTGTAGATGTGGTGCCAACTTCCTCCAGCGACCTACCAAAGCCTCATTGGTTCCATGCCAGTACACATCGTCGCTGTTATCCGTACCAAAGGTGGACGTACCGGCTATAATGTAGGCTGTCATAATATTCTGGCCGATCATTGTATGTCTGGCAGCAGTGCGGACAGACTTCCTAGAAGAATGACCGAAGCTTGGGTCACCAGATCCTAATTTTTTCCTATAAACCGTGAAACACTATGCCCGCACTTGATGAGTAACCACTGTGTATGGAATGCATTTCACAGTATCTGATCAATTTGCAGTGTTCTAGACGCACATAAATACAACATGATGAAAATCTTCAATAAACACTAAGTGCATAGTACAAATCTGATGAAGTTATCTCATCAGTTCCCGTCCTAATAAACTTTTGAAACTGGAAAAATATTTTATGGACAACGTTATAAAGGAAGTTTGCCTAATCTTTGGAGAGTTGTCAGAACATAGTGACTGATTGTTAGAAGATATTCCCCGAGAATTACTGAGATCCTAAGGAGAACTACCCACGACAAAACTGTTCCATCTCGTATGCAAGGTTTGAGACAGACGAAATACCATAAGACTTCACAAGGAGCGTGATAGTTCAAGTTGCAAAGAGGGATGGTGATAATCGTTGTGAATATCACCGAACCATCGCTTTAATAAATCATGTTATAAAATACTGACACGAATTAGTTGCAGAAGAATGGAGAAATTGGCAGCAGTGTGAAGATCATTTTGGGATTTGAAGAAATGTAGGAACACGTGAGGTTATACTGGCCTTGCTACCTATCTTAGAAGATACGTTGAAGAAAGACAAATCTATGTTTACGGTGTTTGTAGATTTAGAGAAAGCTTTACGTAATGTTGACTGAAGTACACTGTTTAAAATAGTGCATATAGCAAGGGTAAAACACGTAGGGCGAAAAGTTATCTACAGCTTGTATGGAAACCAGACTGAATTTATGACAGTCGAGTAGCATGAGAGGGAAGCAGGAGTTGAAAAGGAAGCAAGAAAGTGTTGTGAGCTCTTCCCGATGTCATTCAGCCTGTACAATCAATGATGGGAACTAAGGACAAATTTAACTATAGAATTACAATTCATCGAGAAGCAATAACAATTTTGCGGTTTGGTGATAACATTTAAATCCTGTCAGGAGCAGCAAAAGGCTTGCAAGAGCAGCTGGACGGAATGCATAGTGTCTTGGAAAAGAGTTCATGAGTTGAACATCAGCAAAAGTGCAACAACGGTAACGGAATGTCGCCGAATTAAAGAGGGTGATGCTGATTAAGCCGGGTTTCCACAGACATGAATTTCTTAAACGTTCATCTCACAACCACCACCCTTACACGCACATATTTCCACATGCCGGAGATGGAACCGCTGCTTACGCAGCTTTCAAGATGGCACAAAGTAAAATTGTTCATACGGGAGTTGTGGCCGAAGGGCTTATAGTTACATTAACGAAAAAAGACGCATACTCACAGGTATTGGATGTAGAATTGAGCATCTCGTCGGACTAGTTCGGGAACATGAAAGACGCTAAAGAAGTGTAATCTTACGAGGACGTTGTTTCGTTACAAAACCGTTTTAGAATGAGTAGAATCAACACTGAAATCTTTTTTAGCCACATTTTCAGAACTGTACAGACGTCTAATACACGTATGTGAGATGCAGTATTAGCTCTCATTAAATTACAAGCAACACTGAAATATATGGCGACTTGAATTACTGCGATTCAAGTATTGCATTCTGAAGTGCACTATTACTAACTTTTGATGTCATCTACAAAACACAGAAGATACACCAGAAATTAAGGTTCTTGTCTCAACAGTTCATCTTTGTTTTAATCTGCAGGTTAGACGGGGTCCTAAACGGTCACAGGGCCTATAAATACACTTTTTTTATCGGTGTGGTATTTAACTTTGTAACTAAACATTGCATCACTGTGCAGAACAGTTATTATTCAATGATAGCGACGATACGAAACTGTTATATTTGCATTGAATTTTAATGAGAGTCAAGAGTAATTATTTTAAAGCTCTAAAGCCACACATAAATTTCCATTTCACAGCGATGATTACACTCAAAGACCAAAGAAAAAATTGTAGTAATTATACTCAAAGAAGTTCGCAGCTCGTGGTCTCGCGTTAGCGTTCTAGCTTCCCGAACACGGGGTCCTGGGTTCGATTCTTGGCGGGGTCAAGGATTTTCACCTGCCCCGAGATGACTGGGTGTTGTTGTGTCGTCTTCATCGTCGTCAGTCATCACCATTACGGTCGGAGGAAGGCAACGGCAAACCACTTCCATTAGGACGTTGCCTAGTACGGCGGTGCGGGTCTCCTGCATCGTTCCCCTACGCTCTGTCAAGAAGCATGGGACTTCACTTCCGTATTGACATAAAAAATACCTCGGCAAGTTCACACTCACTATTTCAGTACTTTTTAATCAATTTCATTTCTTCAGACGATGGTGTATTACTCTAATATAAGAAGTTGGTGAATGCTAGGATTATATTCCTGTCGCATGCTTAAGAACACTTTGCCACTACAGAAAGAATTTATTTACTTACCTGAAGACTAAGGCGTTTAATTTGGGGATGCATTTTAGATCTCTGCCAAGAGCGGAATGACAGGACATCCACGTACTGACAGCTGCTGAAACTGGTGAGCCACGGTGGGGGAAGCGACATCGTACAAGAAAGCAGAATGCTTTTCAGCGTTTGAAACTGATGTGTAAGTTGGCACAACAGTGTGCAGGTTGGGTGTTTCTACATGTAAGTTGACTTACGCTCTGGTGGTGGGGGTATGCAAGTGTAAGAAATTCATGCCCGTGGAAACGTGGCTTTTGATTAGGAAATCTGACAAAGTAGTGGATGAGGGCAGCAATATGCTTGACGATGATTGAAGTAGAAAGAATGTAGAATGCAGACTGGCAATGGTATAAGAAGCTTTTCTGAAAAAGAGAAGTTTGTTTATATCGAGTATAAATGTTAATAATAGAAAATCTTTTCTGAAGGGATTTGTATCGAGAGCAGCTTTGTACGGAAAGGTGGACGATAAATAGTTGAGACAGGAAGAAAACAGAGCTTTTTGAAGTGTGTTGCTAAAAATAAATGTTGCAAATTAGTTGGATATTTCGAATTAGCAAGTAGTAGATACTGAATCTAACTGAAAAAAAAAAAACAAATTTTTAGCACCACTAGATTAAAAGAAGCAGACGGCTCATAAAACAGATTCGGGATCTGCCGAGGCTTTGCCATTTTCGTAATGGAAGGAATAATTATTGATAAAATTACAGAGGGAGACCAAGACTTGAATTTAGAGAACCGGTTCAAAAATATGTACAGGCACTGGGTAAAATAGGGAAACACCAAAAACACAACACATTACCGCGTCTATCACGCCGTTTTGGATAGCGATCATGGACCCTTATCTCCAAAGTAGACCAAAAAGGATAAATAATATTGGGAACTGGTGATTGTGGTGGCCATGTGTGATGGGACAATATATCCTTGTGCTCTCAAAACCAGTCCTGGACGATGCGAGATGTGTGAAAAGGCCCTGCCTTCTTTGGACACAGCATCCTCATTTGGGAACAACACTGTACCACGAAATGGAGCTGACCATACAAAATGGACGCACATCCTTGGCAGTAATGCAACATTCCATAGCAACTACGGATCCCATGGAATAACACGATATACCAACTTAAATGATCACCGAAACCCCGCCGTATTTCACTCTTGGAAAGTAAAAATGGCCAGACATTAGAAACAGTGCAACACGACTCATCCAACCAAATGAGCTTTCGATTTGAAGGACAACTTTTCAGCTAAGATCGCAGTTGTGAAAACTTTATTTATGATGACCGGTTTCGCTATATGGATTTACCGTCATCTGATCTGTGAACAGTGTACATAAACTGTAAAACATACTACGTTATAAAAAATAGCACAAATGTCATTAATATAAAACATAGATTGAATTATTACTACACAAACTTCTGTGTAGGTTAATACATGTGACTAGTTTGAACCATAAATGTACTCCATATCTTAATTATCGGAAAGCTGACATAAGATGCATTGGCATGCCATAGTTAAACCAATATATACAATATGTTCAAAGTTAAAAACAGTATTTAAAAACTGTTTTACCTCGTGCATCCGTCCCGTATTACAGATCGCAGAGTAGAGCATCATTTATCCAAGAGCGCCGCTCAACTGAAAAATAGCCGAAGTTACTAGACAATGTACTGAGATTTAGTGCCGCGAAATAAGTAGCTTTAATATAAATTCCAATATATATTTCACAAATATGTAATTTTAACACTAATCTGACAACTGGTGTACAATTATATTTTTTTTGTAGCATGTAGAAGCTAATAGTTTGTCTATAACCGCCGGTCGGTGTGGTCGAGCGGTTCTAGGCCCTACGGTCTGGAACCGCGTGACCACTACGGTCGCAGGTTCGAATCCTGCCTCGGGCATGGATGTGTGTGATGTCCTTGGGTTAGTTAGGTTTAAGTAGTTCGAAGTTCTAGGGGACTGATGACCTCAGATGTTAAGTCCCATAGTGCTCAGAGCCATTTGAACCATTTTTTTGTCTATAACCAGAAGGAAATACGTAACAATATGGAATAAAACGGTAAGTTGAAAAAAAAAACATGTCGTCAATACTAGAACCAAAGTCGTACTTCAAAATCCTATCTTTGTTCAACGTCAGAGCCGGGTCCTTGTGGCCGAGCGGTTCTAGACACTTCAGTCAGGAACCGCGCTGCTGCTGCGGTCGCAGGTTCCAATCCTGCCTCGGGCATGGATGTGTGTGTGTCCTTAGGTTAGTTAGGTTTAAGTAGTTCTACGTCTAGGGGACTGATTAGTTCAAATGTTAAGTCCCATAGTGCTCAGAAGCATTTGAACCATTTGAACAACGTCAGATGTAAGTCAAAATAATCTCACAATCGAAAATCCAGGATGGAATGTAACATACCAGAGAAGGAAAGTTGCTACTCACCCTTATAGCGGAGATGCTGAGTCGCGATAGGCATAATAAAAAGATCCACACAATCATAGCTTTCGGCCATTAAGGCCTTTGTCAGCAGTAGACACACATACACACACGCACACACATTGACGCAAACGCAACTTGCACACACCAAGAGCCAGTGCGTTTGCGTGAGTGTGTGTGCGTGTGTGTATATGTGTCTACTGCTGACAAAGGCCTTAATGGCCGAAAGCTATGATTGTGTTAATCTTTATATTGTGCCTATCGCGACTCAAATTTTTCTCACAGTAAGATTTACTGACACAATGCTTGCACACCCGAAATTTGTTAAACGACGAAATTGAGAGACAACTTAGCCGGCCGCGGTGGTCTAGCGGTTCTAGACGCTCAGTCAGGAACCGCGCGACAGCTACGGTCGCAGGTTCGAATCCTGCCTCGGGCATGGATATGTGTGATGTCCTTAGGCTAGTTAGGTTTAAGTAGTTCTAAGTTCTAGGGGACTGATGACCACAGATGTTAAGACCCATAGTGATCAGAGCCATTTGAACCATTTTTTGCGAGACAACTTACGTGTTGATGTCGTCGTCAATTGCAAATAAAAATACGTAATTTTAATAAAAATCTGATAACTGGTATAAAATCACAAAATTATTTTGGATAACAAGTAGAAGATAAATTTTTTCTAAAAACGTAGAGAACATACGAACAGAGAGGTAAAACACTAAGTCAAAAAGGACGACATGTTGTTAACACTACAACCTAACCGCAGTCCAAAATTCTGTATTGCGTCCTACACAGGAAAAATTATCACACAGTAACATTTATTGATAATATGCTTCCACATCGGTAAACTAGTTGAAGACGAAATTGCACAGTATAGAGCTCCAAATGTATCTTATCAGGTAGGTGGCGAAGAGCAATGCTTCACTAAGCAGTTTTGATATCACTGTCCACAGCACATGTCTGCAGTGGCAAACACATCACTGGAGGTCATCTGCTCAACAACACCTGCTAGTTTTTGCATCTGAAGAATAGTTTTGGAGTCCCAACTCGCCGTGCAATTCCGTGCTTCTCGAGCTCCATTCTTGTTGTTTTGGTGCTGACATGGGTTCGCGAATACGAAATTCAGTCCCTCAGTGACTTTTGCAGCTGTCGCCCTCTTATGTTTCCATCACAGTCCTCAACATACCCTTCCTTCTGTGTTGTGACTCAGCAGATGAGTTTACCCGCTTTCCCTGTATGCGGTATAGATCTTCGGTATAGATCTTCGGTATAGATCTTTGACTCTCTTTGTTACGGAAACACCAAGCATACGATCACCAACAATTTGCCCAGTGCACTCACAACTCCACAGAACACAGCTGTGCCCACGACTGACACTTGCAACGTATAGGGGATACTGCAGAGATGCCTTTCGTGGTCAAGCAGTGCAACCTGTAGGCTTGGTCAGCATCCGAATTTCCGGTCAAGCAAGCATCCCTCGCGGTGTTCACAAATTTTTGTCCACCTGCTGTAGGCTGCAGTCGTTATGCAGGGAGGGGAAGGTTAGCACAGGGCAGACTAGCTTGACGACCTGCAAGATACGAGTCTTCGTGCTGAAGACAAGAACAACAACAACACTGATCTTTCAGATGGCTCTGAGCACTATGGGACTTAACAGCTGAGGTCATCAGTCATCTAGAACTTAGAACTACTTAAACCTAACTAACATAAGGACATCACACACATCCATGCCCGAGGCAGGATTCGAACCTGCGACCGTAGCGGTCGCGCGGTTCCAGACTGGAGCGCCTAGAACCACTCGGCCACTCCGGCCGGCCTGATCTTTCAAAAATGTGCATTCGTAACTTGCTGTGTAATACGAGGTCTGTTCAAAAAATTCCGGGACATTCGTAATTTCGCACCAGTGGTGTGTTGCAGTGAAATGCGCTTGGCATCCTTATACACGCCTGTGTTTAATGTGTACCCACCGGATGTTTCATTGTTGTATGTCTGTCAGTCATTGTTCAGTGCTGTGTTGAGTAGAAAGTTGTTAAGCGCAGTTTGCAAATTTCGAGATGGCAGAGTTAGAGGAGCAAGGCATCTGCATTAAATTTTACGTGAAACTCAAGAAAAATTTTGGAGAGACACATCAAATGGTGCAGGAAGCCTACGGTGATGAGTGCTCAAGTCGTACTTGGTGTTACGAATGGTTCACACTGTTTAAAAATGGCCAGACGCAAGTTAAAGATGACCCTCGTCCACGACGACGTCTAAGAATGACACTAACGTCAGGAACGTCAACGAAATGGTGATTTCCAATCGAAAACTGACTGTCCGAGGGATTATAGACGAACTAAACATTTCAGTTGCATCATATAATACACTAATGGAAATTGAAATAAGAACACCGTGAATTCATTGTCCCAGGAAGGGGAAACTTTATTGACACATTCCTGGGGTCAGATACATCACATGATCACACTGACAGAACCACAGGCACATAGACACAGGCAACAGAGCATGCACAATGTCGGCACTAGTACAGTGTATATCCACCTTTCGCAGCAATGCAGGCTGCTATTCTCCCATGGAGACGATCGTAGAGATGCTGGATGTAGTCCTGTGGAACGGCTTGCCATGCCATTTCCACCTGGCGCCTCAGTTGGACCAGCGTTCGTGCTGGACGTGCAGACCGCGTGAGACGACGCTTCATCCAGTCCCAAACATGCTCAATGGGGGACAGATCCGGAGATCTTGCTGGCCAGGGTAGTTGACTTACACCTTCTAGAGCACGTTGGGTGGCACGGGATACATGCGGACGTGCATTGTCCTGTTGGAACAGCAAGTTCCCTTGCCGGTCTAGGAATGGTAGAACGATGGGTTCGATGACGGTTTGGATGTACCGTGCACTATTCAGTGTCCCCTCGACGATCACCAGTGGGATACGGCCAGTGTAGGAGATCGCTCCCCACACCATGATGCCGGGTGTTGGCCCTGTGTGCCTCGGTCATATGCAGTCCTGATTGTGGCGCTCACCTGCAAGGCGCCAAACACGCATACGACCATCATTGGCACCAAGGCAGAAGCGACTCTCATCGCTGAAGACGACACGTCTCCATTCGTCCCTCCATTCACGCCTGTCGCGACACCACTGGAGGCGGGCTGCACGATGTTGGGGCGTGAGCGGAAGACGGCCTAACGGTGTGCGGGACCGTAGCCCAGCTTCATGGAGACGGTTGCGAATGGTCCTCGCCGATACCCCAGGAGCAACAGTGTCCCTAATTTGCTGGGAAGTGGCGGTGCGGTCCCCTACGGCACTGCGTAGGATCCTACGGTCTTGGCGTGCATCCGTGCGTCGCTGCGGTCCGGTCCCAGGTCGACGGGCACGTGCACCTTCCGCCGACCACTGGCGACAACATCGATGTACTGTGGAGACCTCACGCCCCACGTGTTGAGCAATTCGGCGGTACGTCCACCCGGCCTCCCGCATGCCCACTATACGCCCTCGCTCAAAGTCCGTCAACTGCACATACGGTTCACGTCCACGCTGTCGCGGCATGCTACCAGTGTTAAAGACTGCGATGGAGCTCCGTATGCCACGGCAAACTGGCTGACACTGACGGCGGCGGTGCACAAATGCTGCGCAGCTAGCGCCATTCGACGGCCAACACCGCGGTTCCTGGTGTGTCCGCTGTGCCGTGCGTGTGATCATTGCTTGTACAGCCCTCTCGCAGTGTCCGGAGCAAGTATGGTGGGTCTGACACACCGGTGTCAATGTGTTCTTTTTTCCATTTCCAGGAGTGTAAATCCTGACACAGCATCTTGGGATGCATCGTGCGGCCACGACATTCGTCACACTGATCTTGAGTGAACACCAGAAAGACCTTCGCCTCGCAATCTGTGAAGAGCTTTCGGATCGCGCAAATGAGAACGAGGTGTTCCTTAAGGGAATCATAACTGGTGATGAAACGAGGGTCTACGGTTATGACGTACAGACCAAGGTTCAGTCTTCAGAATGAAGCTAGAACACCAAAGAAAGCTCGTTAGGCCAAGTCAAGTGTCAAAGCCTGCGAAAAAATGTGAAATGAAAACGGTCTGAAATGTGGCGAGACAACTGGTCGGTCTTGCACCGCGATAACGCACCCGCACGTTCATCCCATTTGTTGCGTGACTATTGCACAAAAAACGAAATCACTGTTCTGCCTCATCCTTCATACTCTGCAGACCTAACCCTTCGGAACTTCTTTTTTATTTGCAGAACTGAAAACCAAGTTAAAATGACGAATATTTGCAACGATAGACGAGATAAAAGAAAATTCGCAGAGAGCGCTTCATGCAATCGAGCAAGAGCCGTACCAAGACTGCTTCCTGAAGTGAAGAAGGCGTTGGGAGCGGAGTATCAATGGTGGAGAAGGGTATTTTGAAGGAAACCATCCGCAATAAGTAAAAGGTAAGCGTTGAAAAATTTTATGGACAAAGTTTAGGGAGTTTTTTTGAACAGACTTCGTATACTTACATGAGTAAAGAAAGTAACAGTACATGAGTGGCAAAAAAATAAGTCACTGGCGCATGTTTGTACAGCCATCTACCAGTGTGCTGCGAACAATCATTTGTCTTCGACGCAGTTCTTCATCAGACTTTCTCGAGTGAGCGATCGCCCTACTGAAATACTCTGTTAGTGTAAACGAACAGCAAGGATTGGAACCACCGTAGCCCACGTCGCAGCTGCGTGGCTACGGACTTAGTCTCCGGGCGACTGTACCACTCGAAGTGACTGTTAGTGACGTAAATCAGACCTCAATCTGTACAGATTAAACATACGGCCAGAATTAAATTATTTGTGAGTTATGATAAATAAGTATTCTTGTACATGGACAAACTTATTTTGTGAACTTGTGAAAGAACTCTTACAATAGCACATCCGTGGTGAAATCGATAGTGTGACCGTTACTACAGTCATATTCGTCCGTAGTAAGACCTGGCATTGTCAGGCGAGGTATAAATGCGATCTTATGTATTTTTAAAGCATTTTTGAACAATTTTAAGCATGACTGAGACCGGAATTTTACAGTAACATGACATATATGATACAACCAGCCAGCTGCAACAAGGCTTTGCTTTAAACTGGTTTCGACACCGACTACAGGTGAATTTATCATAAAATCCAAACGTTTACCCAAAAAGATTTCAGAACCATTAACACAGGGAAACATCAAGAATAAATGCTTACTATACCGAACATATTTATGTGGTGACTATACTCACATGTAGTAACAGGTTAACAGATTTAAGGTCATATAAAATACTTCACAAAAAATATTTGAACCATATAAAATTACAGACAATGTAAGTAACATAAAGTTGTTAGTTGTCAGTAAAATTATAGCTACAAGGCGTAGCACACTGTAGGCCGCTAAAGGCTATAAGAGGAAACGGGCACTACAGGTGGCGTCTGACTAACAGGCTCTCAGGTCTAACTTGTGAACACGAAAAAAGTCGAGCCATCTATTAACAACCGAAGAAATCAGCTGCTTAAATTGCAAAAATTATTTTAAACAGCATATAAATATTCACTCCACGAGTCAATAGCCAGTATTGTGCCAACTGAAATTTATACAGCACAGTGCAATAGCAACTATTCTGTACATTTTGTATGTAAAACTATCACAATGTGATAATTAAAAGGGAGAGAGGAAGACGGCATTTTAGAGTCTTCACCGAGGATAAAGAGGAGTCAACTTTAGGCGTTCTTAAGTAATGGTTTTATACCACTGAAGAAATTTTATTACGTAGCTAGAACTGTTCATTCAGAATGAAATCGTCATTAAGGGGAAGGTGTTTGAAAGTTTCCAATTTTCCAAAGATACTAAGTCTGAAGCGTTTCTTCTCTGTGTGCAGGCTACTGACGTAAGGAACTTCTTTTGGCTTACGACATGTAAGTAATAAATAAACGCCAAAGGACGAATTATATGTATTTGTACCTCCTTCCCTAAGAGCTGTTTTATATAACAGCAGTTATTCGTTTTGCTTGCGCTGTACACTGAGGCGACAAAAGTCGTGGGACACCACCTAATATCGTGTCGGGTCTCCTTTTGCTCGTCATAGAGCGGCAGCTCAAGGTGGCATAGACTCGAAAAGTCGTTGGAAGTCCCTTGCAGAAATATGGAGCCAAGTTGCCTCTATAGCCGTCCACAGTTGCGAAAATGATGGCAGTACAGGATTGTGTGCCGGCCGGTGTGGCCGTGCGGTTAAAGGCGCTTCAGTCTGGAACCGCGTGACCGCTCCGGTCGTAGGTTCGAATCCTGCCTCGGGCATGGATGTGTGTGATGTCATTAGGTTAGTTAGGCTTAAGTAGTTCTAAGTTCTAGGGGACTGATGACCACAGATGTTAAGTCCCACAGTGCTCAGAGCCATTTGAACCAGGATTTTGTACACAAACAGACCTCTGGATCGTGTCCCAATAAATGTTTGATGGGATTCATGTCAGGCGATCTGGGTGGCTAAATCATTCGCTCGAATTATCCAGAATGTTCTTCAAACCAAACAGGCATCATTGTGGCCCGGTGACAAGGCGCTTGTCATCCATAAAAATTACATCGCAAATGGCTGCAAATGGTGTACAGGTAGCCGAACATAAACGAGTCAGTTGGACTAGAGGACCCAGTCAATGTAAACACAGCACACACAAGTATGGAGCAAGCACCAGCTTGCACAGTGCCTTGTTGATTACTTGGGGCTGGTCCCGGCTGGTCCTGGTGGAGATTCGAGTCCTCCCTCCGGCATGGGTGTGTGTGTGTGTGTGTGTGTGTGTTTGTCCTTAGGATAATTTAGTTTAAGTAGCGTGTAAGCTTAGGGACTGATGACCATAGCAGTTAAGTCCCATAAGATTTCACATACATTTTTTTTACTACTTGGGTCCATAGCTTCGTAGGGTCTGCACCACACTAACACTACCACCCACTCTTCCCAACTGAAATCGTGACTCATCTCAACTTTTTCAGTCGTCTAGGGTCCAACCGATATCGTCACGAGCCCAGGAGAGGCGCTGCAGGCGATGTCTTGCTGTTAATAAAGGCAGTCGCGTCGGTCGTCTGCTGCCACAATCCATTATCGCTATATGTCACCGGTCTGTGCTGTCGTATGTCCCATATAAATTTCTGCTGCTGTTTCACGCAGTCTTGCTTGCCTATTAGCACTGACAGCTCTACGCAAGCGCTGCTGCTCTCGGTCGTTAAGTGAAGGCTGTCGGTCACTGCGTTGTCCGTAGTGAGAGGTAACACCTGAAATTTTGTATTCTCGGCACGCCCTTGACACTCGAAATACTGAATTCCGTAACGATTTCCGAAGCTGAATGCCCCAAGCGTCTTACTCCAACTACCATTCCGGATTGAAAGTCTATTAATTCCCGTCGTGTGGCTATGACTACGCCAGAAATCTTTTAACGTGAATCACCTGGCTACAATTAACACTTCCGCCAATTTGTACCTTGTGTACCCGATACTACTGCTATCTGAATGTGTGCATATCGCTATCCCATGACTTTTCAGCTTCATGTATAATAGGCTGGACGTGGTTCACAGCTAATTTTATAGAAATCTGTGTTTTGTAAGGGAGAATCCGCTAGTTTGAAATTTTGAATACTATTATTTTTTTGAGCCATTGTCAGTAGAAAATGTTACTTTGCAGTCTTACTTTTTTTTGGAGGAGACTCTGAATTCTGTGAGACACATGCCCTAAAGACGGAATGTTGTTGTTGTTGTGATCTTCAGTCCCGAGATTGGTTTGATGCAGCTCTCCATACTATTCTATCCTGTGCAAGCTTCTTCATCTCCCAGTATATACTGCAATCTGCATCCTTTTGAATCTGCTTAGTGTATTCATCTCTTGGTCTCCCACTACGATTTTTACCCTCCACGCTGCCCTCCAATACTAAGTTGGTGAGCCCTTGATGCCTCAGAACATGTCCTACCAACCTATCCCTTCTTTTGGTCAAGTTGTGCCACAAACTTCTCTTCTCCCCAGTCCTATTCAATACTTCATTAGTTATGTGATCTACCCATCTAATCTTCAGCATTCTTCTGTAGTACCACATTTCGAAAGCTTCTATTCTCTTCTTGTCCAAACTATTTACCGTCCATGTTTCACTTCCATACATGGCTACACTTGACACAAATACTTTCAGAAATGACTTCCTGACACTTAAATCTATACTCGATGTTAACAAATTTCTCTTCTTCAGAAACGCTTTCCTTGCCATTGCCAGTCTACATTTTATATCCTCTCTACTTCGACCATCATCAGTTATTTTGCTCCCCAAATAGCAAAACTCCTTTACTACTTTAAGTGTCTCATTTCCTAAACCAATACCCTCAGCATCACCCGACTTAATTCGACTACATTCCATTATCCTCGTTTTGCTTTTGTTAAAGTTCATCTTATATCCTCCCTTCAAGACACCATCCATACCGTTCAACTGCTCTTCCAAGTCCTTTGCTGTCTCTGACAGAATTAGAATGTCATCGGCAAACCTCAAAGTTTTTATTTCTTCTCCATGGATCTTAATGCCTACTCCGAATTTGTCTTTTGTTTCCTTCACTGCTTGTTCAATGTACAGATTGAATAACATCGGGGATAGGCTACAACCCCGTCTCACTCCCTTCCCAACCACTGCTTCCCTTTCATGTCCCTCGACTCTTATAACTGCCATCTGGTTTCTGTACAAATTGTAAATAGCCTTTCGCTCCCGGTATTTTACCCCTACCACCTTCAGAATAGAAGAAAAAAATTCTTTTCATGGCGTCCGTTATTAGGAGAAGTGCCACGAGTAGTGATTCCATTATTGGTTTTATTTTTTAAAATATTATCCACTATGGTTGGTTCGTATCCATCTCGACTGCAATAGATAGATTTTTTTGAAAGAGAGTAGGGTGGGGGGTAAGGCTGTGGACGGAAATGAGAAGAGAAATTCATGATTCCACAAAAGAAAAAGTAATCCCTGAGAGCTACTTTTCTTTCCTCGAACTCGCGGCGCTATAAAAACAAAGAAAAAGAGAACAACTTTTGCCGGGGCGACGTTATTTCGCCGTCCCTTGTGTAGGTCACGGCGGAGTGCGAACGCGCGACCGATTCTTGGGTCGCTGTGCACGTAGAGCGCAGCTGCCGGCGGGCGCCAGGGAAAACAGAAATTAGAAATT
Source organism: Schistocerca cancellata (assembly GCF_023864275.1). Lineage (NCBI taxonomy): Eukaryota > Metazoa > Arthropoda > Insecta > Orthoptera > Acrididae > Schistocerca > Schistocerca cancellata. The sequence goes on from NC_064626.1 coordinate 1,158,017,327, forward strand.
CGTTAGCTCGCTCGCGCCGCCGCTGCCCGCCTTGCGTCGCAGTCGCAGCCGTCGCCGGCGAGGAGCGGCCCGCTCTCATTTGCGAGACGTGCCCTGTTTCCTCAAGGAACTCATTTAAATTGCACCGAGGGCACGGAGGACGGGGCAGGGCGCAGTGGAACAAAAGGAAGCGCGCCTGACTTGGCCTCCTAGTTCCGTCTATCTGCCACTCCGTCTCTTCAATGTATATTTTTTTCCCCTCTTTCTCTTTCGCTACGGGATCGTGCAGTCGCCAAAGGGAATAACAAGTTGAGGCAAAGATAAACACCTCTCCTCCAAATGTCGTTTTGCAGTTTATCAGCTGCACGGTGGCATTCTTAGGAATTGCAGTCATGGCCTGATGGGATCTGGTGATTGCTGTGAATAATATTGAGATAAAACAGAACGTTTTAGATAGTAATTCAACTGATGTAGCCACGAGAGATTACTCTGACTAGGAAGAAATGAGATACGGCGTTCCACCAGTTTCAATATTAGAACCACTATTGTTTCCCATATACACTACTGGCCATTAAAATTGCTACACCACGAAGATGACGAGCTACAGACGCGAAACTTAACCGACTGGAAGAAGATGCTGTGATATGCAAATGATTAGCTTTTCAGAGCATTCACACAAGGTTGGCGCCGGTGGCAACACCTACAACGTGCTGACATGAGGAAAGTTTCCAACAGATTTCTCATACACAAACAGCAGTTCACCGGCGTTGCCTGGTGAAACGTTGTTGTGATGCCTCATTTAAGGAGGAGAAATGCGTACCATCACGTTTCCGACTTTGATAAAGGCCGGATTGTAGCCTGTCGCGATTGCGGTTTATCGTACCGTGACATCGCTGCTCGCGTTGGTCGAGATCCAATGACTGTTAGCAGATTATGGAATTTGTGGGTTCAGGAGGGTAACACGAAACACCGTGCTCGATCCCATCGTATCACTAGCAGTCGAGATGACGGGCATCTTACCCGCGTGGCTGTAACGGATCGTGCAGCCACGTCTCGGTCCCTGAGTCAATAAATGAGGACGTTTGCAAGACAACAACCATCTGCATGAACAGTTCGACGACGTTTGCAGCAGCATTGACTAACAGATCGGAGACCATGGCTGCGGTTACCCTTGACACTGCATCACAGACAAGAGCGCCTGTGATGGTGTGCTCAACGACGAACCTGGGTGCACGAATGGCAAAATGTCATTTTTCCGGATGAATCCAGGTTATGTTTACAGCATCATGATGGTCGCATCCGTGTTTGGCGACATCGTGGTGAACGCACATTGGAAGCGTGTATTCGTCATCGCCTTACTGGCGCATCACCCGGCGTGATGGTTTGGGGTGCCATTGGTTACACGTCTCGGTCGCCTCTTGTTCGCATTGACAGCACTTTGAACAGTGGACGTTACATTTCAGATGTGTTACGACCCGTGGCTCTACCCTTCATTGTGCCCCTGCTAAACCCTACATTTCAGCAGGATAATGCACTACCGCATGTTGCAGGTCCTGTACGGGCCTTTCTGGACACAGAAAATGTTCGACTGCTGCCCTGGTCAGCACATTCTCCAGATCTCTCACCAACTGAAACCGTCTGCTCAATGGTGCCCGAGCAACTGGCTCGCCACAATACTCCAGTCACTACTCCTGATGAACTGTGGTATCGTGTTGAAGCTGCATGGGCGGCTGTACCTGTACACGCCATCCAAGCTCTGTTTGACTCGATGGCCAGGCGTATCAAGGCCGTTATTACGGCCAGAAGTGGTTGTTCTGGGTACTGATTTCTCAGGATCTATGCACCCAAATTACGTGAAAATGTTATCACATGTCAGTACTAGTATAATATATCTGTCCAATGAATACCAGTTTATCATCTGCATTTCTTCTTGGTGTAGCAATTTTAATGTCCAGTAGTGTCTGTGAACGACCTGACCTTCTGTCTAAGATACAACAAGCAGAACTAGTTCTATTTGCAGGTGACATTAGTATTATAATCATCAATATATACATACGCCAAAAGACGAAAAGGTAAGTAATGCTCTTAAAAGCATCAGAGAGTGCAATTTTACAAATACCCTGTAGTCTCACTCTCAATAACAAAAATACACGACACATTCAGCTCTACACATACGGAGATACCATACAAATGCTAAATATAGTACACGGTGAGGAACTAATAGTAAACTTCAAAATATTTGTGGTGTCCATACTGAAAATTTCAACCGAAAAATAAACTCGAACTAAAACACCTTAGTTCAGCCACATTAGGATTTCTGAACAGTTCAAATTTTGAGGAGACAAATCGATAAGTCAGCATATTTTAGAGATTTTGATTAAATAACACAATGTGGAATAAAGTTCTGGTGCAACTCATCTTTAAGAAACAAAGTTTTCGTTGTTTAAAACCGCGCTGTAAGAATAGTATATCGTATTCTTCATAAACATCTTGTCCTTGAAGAAATTTGTTTTAGGAATTTTGAGTACAGCTTATCATATTTGCTCTCATGAAGCTGGTAAATAAAGCACTGCAGTACAAAAGAAAAAATAATGTACAAAATTACAATGTCATAAGTGAAAGCGAGATCCATTGTTCCACATTAAGGTTGTCCTTAGCACAAAAAGTCAATTACGATGTGGTAGCCAACAATTCTTGCTGTGGTGACGATACGTTATTGGGTTGAAAGTACACGAAGTGGATTGCGAAAATAGCTAATGTTTACTATGGCTCACTGGTTGGGTATACAGGGTGTAACCGTAAGAGCGTGGAAAAATGTAACAGGACATAGAATACGTTCCACTGAGCGATTTGACGTAGGGAACATGTAGTCGGAGAAGCCGATTTGGGAGATATGGATTTCAACTTGTGTACCGTTTTGTCTAGCATTACTGTTTTCCAGCTTATTTACAACTAACATGCGTACAATATTACACGTACCATGCTATTAATTTGTAATTGCTCTAAGTACTATGGGACTTAACATCTGAGGTCATCAGTCCACTAGACTCAGAACTACTTAAACCTAACTAACATAAGGACATCACACACGTCCATGCCCGAGGCAGGATTCGAACCTCGACCGTAGCAGCAGCGCGGTTTCGGACTGAAGCGCCTTGAACCGATCGGCCACAGCGGCACGGCTGTTTATTTACATGTACATTCTTCACTCCCTGCAAGGAAAAGAGGAGGACGAACCTGGTTACTAGGAATTATTTCCTGGTCGCTGAACTGGAAGGGGAAGTCGTATTCAATGACCTGCGGGGTCACCTGACCCTAATCCCGATGATTATTTCCTATGGGATATCTAAAGTCACTTGTGTATGAGACACCAGTGGATACAGAGATGGACTTAAAAAGCATTCCGTCTTCAGACCACAAATGGGCCCATTGGGACCATTCGACCGCCGTGTCATCCTCAGCTGAGGAAGTGGTTAGGAGGGGCGTGTGGTCAGCACACCGCTCTCCCAGTCGTTATCATGGTTTTCTTTGACCGGAGCCGCTACTATTCGGTCGTGCAGCTCCTGAATTAGCATCAAGAGGTTGAGTGCACTCCGAAAAATGGCAACAGCGCATGGCGGCCCAGATGGTCACCCACCCAAATGCCGGCCACGCCCGACAGCGCTTAACTTCGGTGATCTGACGGGACCCGGTGTATCCACTACTGTAAAGCCATTGCCGAGATAGAATTAGTTCAAAAATGTTCAAATGTGTGTGAAATCTTATGGGACTTAACTGCTAAGATCATCAGTCCCTAAGCTTACACACTACCTAACCTAAATTATCCTAAGGGCAAACACACACACCCATGCCCGTGGGAGAACTCGAATCTCCGCCGGGACAGCACGGAATTAGTTGCCAGAACTATAGTTACCTGTGATGTGATTTGAAGCACCCAGGGATATTGGTCAGGGTGCGTCAGAATTTTGTTCGCCCATGTCATGTTAGAATCGAGGTTGATGGCCGTCAGTTTCAGAGCATTTTGTAGGGTATAGTGCAAACGGTAGGTTCATTGCGTCACTGATGGTATTTGCAGTTAACTGTAACTAATGTAAATAAAAAAGTACACAGTGCTGTGATTTTATCCCTATTATCTGATTAAGATGGCTTCTCCGACCCCATGTGTCCTACCTCAAATTGCTCAGGGGAGCACATCTATGTCCTGTTATATTTTTGCACGCTCTTACGTCAGCACCCCGTACAGCAGACGAATGCGTCTAGTAACGTTCTATAAAAATCTTTGCACCAGTGTTTACAAAGTATCTTTTACACATTTAAACGCAATTTGGTGACTGTGCTGTATGAAACTGAAGCGTTCTGCTTAACCTGCAGGACAGGACAGATAGTATAAATTGTGGAAAGGGGCCAAAATAAGGGGCTGTCAGTTACACTCGAACATACGACTTTATTATTTGAGCAAACATTACAAGAGCCCAAAAAAAATTTTTAAACACACACCTTTAATCAATGGGATTTAATTACCGGCTGAAAGTCACTTTAATTTGAAAACGGCTAAAGGCCAATAACTTAAAACGCAAGCCCAATCAGAAGTTTAAAAGGCAAGCCTTATCTTAAAACAGTTCTTTAGTTAGGCTGAAGTAAACAAGTTAAATTCAAATCGGCTGAAGGACGAACACTTAAAACTTCATAACATTAATTTTTTTCTAAATACCAAAGTCCTTACATGAAACAGTTCTTTAATGTAGGCTGAAGGCCTTAAGAACAAACAACTGAAACTCAAACCAGCTGAAGACCGAAAACTTCGAAATTCCAATTTTTTTTAATGCCAAAGGGCTTACGTGAAACAGTACCTTAAACTAGGCTGAAGGGCTTGAGAGTAAAACAACTCTAATTTAAAACACAAAACCGGCTAGAAGCCATATAAGTACCAACAACAACAACAAATTTTTTTTAAAAAAGCAGTACACTCAAGGGCGCCCAGATGTTCGAGGGTCGCCCTGTAATTCAAACACTAACGCTCTCTTAGGTGGCCGGCCGCGGTGGTCTAGCGGTTCTGGCGCTGCAGTCCGGAACCGCGGGACTGCTACGGTCGCAGGTTCGAATCCTGCCTCGGGCATGGGTGTGTGTGATGTCCTTAGGTTAGTTAGGTTTAAGTAGTTCTAAGTTCTAGGGGACTTATGACCTAAGATGCTGAGTCCCATAGTGCTCAGAGCCATCTCTTAGGTGAGGCAGGCAGTCGGGCCAACCATTCACGATCCGACGACAACCCAACCGACCGACAGTCAATCAGCGGACCCACCGACAAGTTAACTTCCACGTCACCGGGCCAGGGCACAACAGCGAGTTCAACGGAACAACGTAGAAGATATGGGCGCCCACAACCAATCATACACGGAGCTGTGAAACTACGCACTGTGCCGGACAACAATAACACGATGAGGAAACTACACTGCCTGCGCCGCACGGGATTAGCCGAGCGGTCTCAGGCGCTGCAGTCACGAACTTTGCGGCTGCTCCCGGCGGAGGTTCGAGTCCTCCCTCGGGCATGGGTATGTGTGTTTGTCCTTAGGATAATTTAGGTTAAGTAGTGAGTAAGCTTAGGGACTGATGACCTTAGCAGTTAACTCCCATAGGATTTCACACACATTTGAACATTTTGAACTACACTGCCTGAAATTTACGTCAATGGCCAGGGCAGGTAACCGTAACGTTAACGGCCATAAGGCAGAAGATTCCGCTGGTGCACTTCAATTCAAATAACCAAATACAATGATATTCCACCAGAGGGTGGCTAGAATTTTCCAGCTTGAAAACCACGTTGTTGCCAACTCAAATAACCAAATACAGTGAAACTCCACGTGAGGTTGGCTAGAATTTTCCACCTTGAAAACCACGTAGTTGCTCGCGGGAATATCCCAGCAGCCAACAGCGAACACCAAACGATACAATGTGAATAGTCTTGATTTGCTGGTAGGTTTAATCAAAACTCAACTTTCGTGTCCAGGGTCGGTGAGCCACGGACCTCGTAACAATGGGAACAGCCCCACACACTCTCCGACACCGAGTAGAGACCGCCAGTGGGCCCCGGCCAAACTACGCCCCGCCGAGAATTCCTCATTGCTCCACGCCAACCAACCGACTCCTCAGAGCCAGTACGCCGGCAACATTTAAAATAATTTGTCAGTGAAAATCACACAAACTACACACAGTTTCACGAACACTTACACGAAGAACTAGACAGTGCTAACGGCAGTGACTGTACAATAACAGGGACGAATGACAAGTCGGCACACACAGCCAACCCATAAGCGATCTCCGGCCAAATACACGTCGTCAGGCAAGACGTCCAACCGACGACCAACCAAAGTCGTCTCCATTCCAATCATGTGTGTCGGCAACCGTCGGGCGAGTCATGGCGGTCCGGACCTCACTGCTGTCGCACCCCAACTGAACTTGTGCCGCGTGCTGACTCAAACACTGCCAGGTCCGAACTAATTGCTGGCACGTTCCAACTCCCTCTGACAGATCCGAACTAACCACGAACACACGACAACCGGGAAGTAATAGCAGTCAGCAAAGATAATACGCCAGGGCTTATTTCGATATGCGCCGCTGCTGCAGCGTGTAGGCAAGGCGGCAACTCAGTGACACCAGTAATTGAAATCAACATAATGAGGTGGTAGTGCAGTAGAAACAGGATGTCAAATGAGATATGGCACGAACACGAGCCACGCAAGGCTCAGAAACAATTAGTGATTAGTAACACTTTTTAGTCCAGCACACATATACATTAAATTACATGTCGGTCAGTCAGTGACTTCTGTTGAGTGAAAATGTACGGGGGATAGGCAAAATAATGTGAACAGTGGTAATAATGGGATGGTTGTGTTTGACGGTCAACAACGCAGGTAAGGCACGTGTCGGACTGGACTGTGCGTGTTCAGCACGGACTAGGCATCAGTGAAGGTTGTTTACGATTGTGCACACTTCGTATTTACTTTCGGAGGCCGAGGTCGTCGTGCAATGAAAGAAATAACAGAGTTCCAAGGAGGGCAGATTGTGCGGGCCCGATTAGCTGGGGCATCTGTAACCAAGATAACCAACATATAGAATGTTTCAAGAGCAACTGTTTCAATAGTCATGACAGCTCACATCAAACGTGGAAAGACATCATTGTGCAAACGTAATAGTGGGCGCAAATCAAAACTGAATGACGCTAACAAGCATTGCGTTGAAACAACACACAAGTACGGCGGCTAAAGTGACTGCAGATCCTGTATCTACCGATACTGTGCGCCGAGAACTCCACAAAGCAAATATTCATGGACGACCTACTATACCAAAACCATGAGTGACGACAGCCAACGCGAAGAAGCGTCAGGAGCAAAAATGCTGGACGGATGATCAGTGGAAACATGTCTTATGGTTCGACGAGTCAACGTATTCGTTATTTCCAACATTAGGATGGGTTTACATCTGGAGAACGCCAAAAGAAGCCTACAAACCTGATTGATTGATTCCAACGGTTAAGCATGGAGGAGGGAGTATGATGGTGTGGGCAGCCATATCATGGTGTTCTGCTGGTCCCATCATTACTCTCAAAGGCAGTGTTGCAGCCAACCATTATGTGAACATTTTAGGTGATCAGGTTCACCCCATGATCCAAACATTGTTCCCCAAAAATGGTGCTATATTTCAGGATGACAATACACCCATTCACACAGCCAGACCAGCACAATCGTGGTATGAGGAACGTGCAACTGAACTGCAACGTCTTCCCCGGCCAGTAAAGTCTCCAGACTTGAACATATCGATCCTTGTGGGCGGTATTAGAGCGCAGACCCCGGAGCAGATTTCAGCCTCCCTCGTCACTATAGGGGTTAGAGGAGGTTCTGATCGAAGAGAGGCATAACGTTCTACTGGAGACTATACAGTCATTATAGTACAATATTCCAAGAAGAATCCCACCTGTATTTGGGGCAAATTGGAGTCAAACCCTTTATTAATAAACTATTCCCAAGTAAGTACAGGTGTTCACATTATTTAGCCTATCCCCTGTATATACAGGGTGAACCAGAACTCCACCGACAGAACTTCAGATGTTGTAGTATGGACCAAGACAAGAAAACATGTCCAGTAAACATGGGCTCTAAAGAACTGTGAGCTATGAGAACTCTTTCATCTTCGCTGCTGTGAAACACATCTTTTCTAATTAACGCATAGCTCTTGAGAAATGCGTTTTAGATCCGATTTGTACAGAACATATTTTTCTTGTTTTAGTCCGCACTATCTCCTCCCAAAACATGAAAAGCGAAAAAAAAACTTGTAGTAGAGGTGATGTGTTTCACTGTATTGGAGGTAAACGAATACTCACAGCCCCTAAGGTATGAATTTAAGAGTCCATGTTTACTGGACTTTTCTTCTTATTCCGGTCCACGCCATAATACCATACGGTCCATACCTCTCAGTTTGTCGGTGTAATTCTTTTTCACCCTGCATTTTGGCTATAAAATTTAACACATCGATTGTCCGCGTTCTTTAGAAAAAATGGTGCTGCATCAGTTCATTCTGATGTTTGGCTTTGCGTCTGCGTGATTTTCGATTTTTGCCTAGTTTTCTCTCATGCTGGTGGCCTAGTGGTCACGTGAGAAATTTTAAGTTCCTTTCCTTGCAGACGGCCAAGCCTTTCAGTTTGAAACTCCACTACGCGTTCTGTTTTGTAAGGTTGATCAAACGCCACCCTTAGAAGTTAACATTTTAATGTTTATTATGTAGTACTAGCCCACAGTCTTTGAGTGCCTTCTTGTAATGGTACACGTGAGATTGCGGGTGGCTGAGATCCTTGTCTCCCGTGTGTTCCGTGCAGTAAACCGTACTGAAATTTAACCAAGACATATTATGTTTATGTATAGATAGTTGGACACGTCACGTTATGGGAGGTGTGATTATTTTGAATTAAATTAATATGAAACGTTTAGGTATCGTTATTGACAAAAGCTGAGTCAAATCAAAATTATTACATATACTGTGGCGGCTCCCATTCTTAAAAATGGGTTCTTGAAGTTAATTAAATGTTATTCAGTACAGAGTCTTATAGTTCAATAATAATTTAATTTCTTTATGTGTGTGGCCTCATTGCCCGTAGCTGCCTTACAATTCCCGAGGGTATTTTTGTTCCGTCGTTGCAACTACAAGAAAATTCCTGTTTTTTTATCAGGGGCGTTTCTCTTTATTGAGGTAAAGCATCATCAGTGGTCTGTAATAAAAGATATTTACAGTTTTATTTATTTTTTAGATAGAAAAACAGTTCGTTAAATATTGTAGGTTTTTACTTATGGAAATTTCTGCAAATTTTCGCGTACTTCAGAAGATGCAGTTTAATAACACGTCTTTCATTTCTTTCTTTGTTAGGCACTGTTAATTGTACTCTAATAGACATTTACAAGTATGCAAATAAACAGTCAATGTTGGTGTACAAAAAAATATGCAGTCTAAAACGTGAAAAATGCATATTACATCAAAGCAGTGTAAAATTAGACCACAATTATCAGTGCGTGACGAAGAAAGATAGCAAAGAGGTGATAGCAGATGGCATTTCCTTGACGTAGACGAAAAATCAAAGACAAATTACCGTAAGTAAAAACCGATAATTTTTAAAGGAACCGGTTTTCTATCTATAAAACAAAAGAAAATTGGAAATATCTTTAATTACAGACCACTGACGATGATTTATTTCAATAAAGCGAAATGCACCTGGTGAGAAAAACGCATTTTCTTCTGCTTGTAAGGACGAAACATAAATACCCTCAGGAGCAATAATAATTCAGTTGTTGTGATTCTTCTATTTCTCCTGGCGTATTTTATGACGAAATAAATCTCGGGTGAACAGCTTGGTATGAGTGTGCATAGGACACAATATTTCGGCAATCAAATGGCTCTGAGCACTATGCAACTTAACTTCTGAGGTCATCAGTCACCTAGAACTTAGAACTAATTAAACCTAACTAACCTAAGGACATCACACACATCCATTCCCGAGGCAGGATTCGAACCTGCGAGCTTAGCAGTCGCTCGGTTCCAGACTGTAGCGCCTAGAACCGTACGGCCACTCCGGCCGGCATTTCGGCAATCGACCACGTTGCCATCATCAGGTGCGCTGATGTACTGACCGGAGGTGGACCGGCGCCATGTATGTATAGTCCCAGTATGGATTATAACCAAACCAAAATCCTGACACAGGCTTCCAAACACTGGGAGCGTGTCATCAAAGAAGCCATAGACATCAGAGTAAGGGAGCCTCAACTAAATCGTGACAGCGGTTACATCCTTAGCAAGGGGTGGAAACCGGCGATCACCTGGATTAAGAAGAAAAAGGATATTTCCCGAGTGTACCTGGAGGGGGGAGGGAGGAGGGAAGAATAACGAGAGCGGTGCCGGCAGACCCTCCTGAACGAGAAGACCTAGGACGCAGCGCCCAGACGGCGGCAGAACGGACGCTGCACCTGGACCGCGCGCGGGGCGCGGACCGCACCGACTCACAGGAAGCGCCTGAGGGACGAGTGGGAGGGGGATTGTCCTATATATACATGGCGCCGGCCCACCGCCGGTCAGTACATCAGCGCACCTGATGATGGCAACGTGGTCGATTTTCGAAATATTGTGTCCTATGGACACTCATACCAGGCTGTTCACCCAAGATTTATTTCGTAATAATTTAGTTATTACAGTTTGTCTGGGGTGAATAAGCGCTACAACAGGCCTATAACATCCCCTGAAAATTTAATTTACTCTCTCTCTCTCTCTCTCTCTCTCTCTCTTTTGTAGGGCTCCTACAGATGTCGCTGCATCCTACTACATACCTGTCACCATCGGTTTCTGCATCCCAATGCTACCTCGGCTTTTGTTCCTCTTCTTCTCAAAACCTCCTTTGCCCCATTTAATCAGAAAACCTTCAATCTTCTTTTTCTCCTTATTCTATGAGGACAGTACACCAAGATCTTCTTTGGCCAAGTGTCCTCTGTCAAATCTGTCCTTCGCATTAGCCGGCCGGTGTGGCCAAGCGGCAGTCCGCTGTTAGCAGCGGTGGGGCAAGGTCGTCGTGCCTGTGTCCCCCTGTTAGCGTACCGCGCGCGCGAGTGTTTACTGGTTACCTTCCGCTGCGGCGAGTGACACGCGTCCGTGTCTCGGTAGTGCCATGGCGCACTCGTATCGCAAGTCCACCATTCAGATCACATTTCAAGCGCTCTATGCAAGACCTCGAGCACTTGACATTGAACGTTTCATCCGGGAAGAACTTCATATTGCACCTCAAGACATCATTGGGATCCACTTTTCTATAACACAAAGTGTCGTCTACATAAAAATGATCAATGACAAGGCGTGCACTGATGTTGTATGCCGACACGCTCATGGACTTAAATTTAAGCATTCTGATGGTCACGTAGGAACTGTCACGATCGACCACGCTGGATTAGGCCTTCGCACTCTGAGGGTCTTCGAGCTGCCATTCGAAGTCCCGCCAGATGTTGTGATGACAGCTTTCAAACCATACGGCCACGTGCTAAGCCACTTGGCTGAAAAATGGCAAACGTTTGAAACGTATCCCGTCTTAAATGGAGTGCGACAAATTAAGATTGAATTGACGAAGCATGTGCCATCCTATTTAGTAATTGGCGGCTGCAGAGCCATTGTTATGTACGACGGACAACCGCGTACTTGCGCCGGCTGTGGCCAGGAAGGACATGTCCGATCGGCCTGCATTCAACGCCGACTGACTCAGACACCGGTTGGTGAAGTTCCATCCCCGGCGACGCCTACTTCACTCCCCATTACGTATGCAGCGGCTGCAACCGCAACAGCTGTTCCTGCCCAGGATCGTACCCCCTTATTGCAGTCAGTGGTCGATGACAGTGTGGCGGACAGCATATCCCCCTCTACGACGTCATCGGCAGCCTTGCCTCAAGACGGTGATCAATTGTGCCACCAAGACGAGCCTAAAGAGAAGATGGAAGTAGAAACTGAAATTGTCCCGACCTCTGCCTTCCTACCAATGGAGACCGCATCAGATGATTGTCGCCCGCACTCTGACACAGAACAACATGTCCGGAAACAACGGTCCCCTCGAAAACGCAAGAAACGGCGCCATACGCCATCCGATGATTGCCTGCTTCGGATGTGTGACCCGGACGAACAATCGGCCTCGGACGACAATCAGGACTCTACCACCACAACTCACCCTTCCCGTCACGATGCTACGGCGGATACAATTTCTGAGTCTCAGTCTGACAACATCACTTCTGCTACTGAACATGCGCGCGAGCGCTCTACTGACAGCACTCATCAACAGTTACCAATTGCTGCATCTGATTCTTGGGCGGATGATGTCGAGGATGAGCCACAGCAACAGGAGGATGCCGAAGGCAGAGATGCTCCCGCGGCTGTACCCAGCACCGACCAACAACAGTGACTACGGCTGTATCGTCAGCCTCTGTGGGGCCGCCCCTGCCGCCCACACCTGGCCTCCTACACAACCCAGTTGCCGACCTGGCTGACCAAACGTACCGTCTAGCGACGATTAACATCAACAACATACGTGCCCGACATAAACTAAAGATGCTACAGGACCTGCTCAACGCAGCAGACATCGACATTGCGCTCCTTCAAGAGGTGTATGTCACAGACTTCAAGGGACCCTATGGTTACACGACTTGGGTCTCACATGCGTCTGCCAATGGCAGTGGTGTGGCGATCCTCCTTCGCGAAGGTATATCCGCAGAAGACGTCGAGTATCTCCCTGACGCCAGAGGCATGACTCTTACTATCCAAGGAGTCAAACTTATTAACATCTATGCACCGTCAGGATCTGGTCGGCGTCGCGAAAGATCCACCTTTTTCGCTCATACAATCACGCCCCTCTTTATGGGCCGTCAGGACGCCTTGATAATGGGAGGGGACTTTAACTGTAGCCAAGCACCTAAGGATCAGTTACCACACCATTCTCCCTGCGCAGAACTTACGACAATTATAAATAATCTTCAATTGGTGGACTCGTGGGAACATGTTTGTGGCGATCGGCCCGGATTTACTCACTACACCAGCCATTCCTCCAGCCGCATCGACCGGATATACATCTCGCGCTCCATAGCTGTGGGGACAAGAGCTGCCGAAGTTTGGCCCACAGCTTTTTCTGACCACGAGGCCTACATCTGCGCTATTACCCTCGGCCGCCAGAAGGTATGGCACAGCCGTGGTCTTTGGAAGTTGAACGTCGCCCACCTCGCTTCTCAGGAATGCCGCAGCCTTATAGAGAACACGTGGGACTCATGTAGCCGCCGGCGTGGTACCTACCGGTCTACACTGTCGTGGTGGTTACTCTGCGCCAAACCAGCCCTCCGGAAGACCTTGATAGGCTACGGCCGAGATGTTGCAGCATGGAAGAGACATACCATGGACTTTTACTACAGCATCTTAAGAGAATGTACAACACTGCCGTACTCATCTGCACGGCAGGTGACGGTGAACCGTGCTAAGGCACAGATCATCAGATTAACACGTTGCCACCTTGAGGGTGCGATCGTCAGAGCGCGCACTCAAGACAGAGTGGCCCAGGAGGAACCGTCTATGTACCACGTCATTGCAGAACGACGACGCCGACGCAGGACACTGATCCAAGCTATCACGACGGAAGACGGACGACGCCTTGATACCCAGCGCGACATAGGAAACGCCCTTCATGCTCACTACACTAGGCTATACTCGGAACGTCGACATCCCCCAGAGGTGATCGCCGAAGTCTCTCAACTCACTTATGGCTCGATCTCTCCGACAGCGGCGGCGGATTTGACAGCAGATGTAACGGAAGAGGAAATCATTGAAGCAATACAGGCTGGGGCTGCTCATAAGTCCCCGGGACCTGATGGCCTTCCTCTGGAATTTTACCGGACGTATCAACAATTGCTGGCACCAGCATGGACTGATATTTGCCGCGATCTTATGTCTCCCACGACGCAGATACCTGGGGCCTTCCTCGAAGGACTGATTGTGCCTATACACAAACCACGAGGCGGATCCAGGATCAGTGACTATCGGCCCTTGACCCTTCTCAACAGTGACTTGAAGATTTTCACCCGGCTTCTGGCGGCACGCCTAAAGCGATCTGTACGATGTGTTGTGTCGCAGGACCAGGCATCGTTAGGTGGTGACCATAATATTCGCACTGCATTGTGCCGATATAGAGATATGATCACGCTAGCCAAAGCTCGCCAACTGCCAGGAGTTTTGGCCTCACTCGACTTTAGCCAGGCCTTTGACAGAGTCGACCACACATTTTTGATGGAGGTACTGCGACACATGGGGTATCCGGACGTCATAGTTAATGTACTGATGCGTCTCCTACGCGGCGCGACGTCCAAGGTGTTATATAATGGCCATCTTACGCCGCCGGTACAGATCCAGCGATCGGTGCGACAAGGCTGCCCTCTTTCGGCGATATTGTACGCCCTCGTCTTGGAACCACTCCTCTGCGGCCTCCGACAACGCCTGACTGGAATATCCCTTGGTGGACACACTTTTTGCTGCACTGCCTATGCGGATGATCTGGTACTCCTTCTTCGCAATAATGACGAAGTTCGTGCAGCACTGGCGTGGGTGGCGACCTACGGCGCGGCATCGGGGAGCCATCTCAATCTCCACAAATCACACGCCCTGTCTATAGGCAGAGGCCTACCCGACGAGAGTGTCGCACCGCTAAGAATCAGTGACACAATCCGCTGTCTTGGCATTGATTTCGCATCTGATATGATGCGTTCCACAGCCATTAACTACAGGCGTTTATTGAATCAGATGAGAGCAGGAATAAGTGACCACCGTCTGCGACATCTAGACCTCCTGCAACGGACACGATATGCTAACGTCTATTTGGCGTCACGTATCCCCCATTTTGCACAGATACTCCCCGTACCACCTACCCTGGCTCACCGCATGTTGGCGGTTTTGGGATCCTTTGTTAATACGGGCATGTTATTTAAGATTCGTTACGAGTCCCTAACCCTCCCGAGGAGCAGAGGGGGTTTAGGCCTTTGTCATGTTCAGAACAGAGCGAAGGCCCTGTTCGTCAGCTGTCATCTGCAACTGTGGCGACGAAGTCCGACGTGCCTCACAAGTCTTTTATTGGAGGCCTTACGACCAATCTCACTCGCACCCCCTGTGATGATATCGGACATCCCAGCACCTTTCTTCTACATTAGCTAGTTCTTCCTTGAATTAAGCTACATCCGCACCGCACTACTACCCACACGCTTGATGATGACGAGGGCGATATATGCTGCCATGCAAATGAACATGACGCCGAATGTGATTGAAAGCAAACACCCCGGTACCAAGTGGCGCGCTGTGTGGCAGGCAGTGAATGCCACCACCCTTGATACTAACGTGCAATCTGCATGGTACGTAACTGTTAATGGGAAACAGTTGTGCCAGTCCCGCCTACATCACATCCACCTAGCTGATTCACCCTTGTGTGCCACATGCCAAGTGATTGACACGGATGAACATCGTTTCGAATGCGGGTCGGCAAAGGACGTTTGGTATTTGGTGCGTCGGATATTGGCTTTTCTCACACGCACGACTCCCGACAGGATAACTACCCGATCACTTCTTTTCCCCGATGAGATTTATTTCCCAAGAGCAAAAACGAACTCTGTGACGTGGATCAGCGGCCACGCTGTTCACTACCTCTTCGGTAATGGCGAAAAGACAGTACCCGATTTTTGGTATTACCTCAACGAACGACATTGTGCGATCGTCAGGAACCCTAAATATAGGCAATATTTTTCTAATTTTCTTTGGAGCGCATTCCATAATCCGCCTCGCAGCTGGATTATCGATGACATGAGAAGATAACCATAGCACCTCTTCCCAATTCCTTTTTTTATGAGATTTGAACAAACAACGGAAACAACACAGCAACGAGAAGACAGTCATCGAAAAATTCGCAGCGGGCTATAGTATGGAGCATCCTTTGTCGTAACGGGACGACTTCCTATTATTCTGTTTATGTAGCCGCAGAGGAACGGCCTTCCTTTCATCCATTTGTATAAAAATAAAATAACATAAAATAAAAAAAAGCAGAAAAACCAACCTTCCACAATCATTTTTCCCTTTTTTTTCATTTTTGTTAAAAACAAACGTGGCTAAGATAGCTGAAAAAAAAAGTGGTCGCGTTGTTGGACCATAAAGCGGAGGAACTGCGTTTTTTTAAAAAAAAAGTAAAAAACCAAGAAAAGAAAAAGAAAAAGCAAAAAAACCAAGAAAAGAAAAAGAAAAAACAAAAAAAGGGTAGCGTAGTAAAAAAAAGGAAGGGCCCGGGTTCGATTCCCGGCTGGGTCGGAGATTTAAAAAAAAAAAAGCGGTTAAAGGCGCTACAGTCTGGAACCGCGTGGCCGCTACGGTCGCAGGTTCGAATCCTGCCTCGGGCATGGATGTGTGTGATGTCCTTAGGTTATTTAGGTTTAAGTAGTTCTAAGTTCTAGGGGACTGATGACTTTAGAAGTTAAGTCCCATAGTGCTCAAAGCCATTTGAACCATTTTTTTGTCCTTCGCATTGTACGTCTATACCATCCATCAGGTACTACTCTATCTGCGATGTGTTACGGAGTCTGAGTCATTTCCCTACTAAATTCTTACCTGATCTCACAGAGATTATTCTACACGTTCTTCTCAGATAGTCCATTTCTGCAGTTCTCAATTTGTTTCTATTTTTTTCAGTAAGCTCCCAGCACTCGCGTCCATGGTCTCTATAGGCTCTACAGTGAATCTATAGAGCAGCTTCTTTACTTTTCAATCTGTCTTAGAAGACCGTAACAGAGAATTTAGTTGCTGGATTGTTGCTTTCCCATGGTCTACTGGCTGTTGTATTTCCCAATTACTTGTTTCGTCTCCCGATATGATGCTACCCAAATATTTAAATCTTTCAAACCCCTTGATGTGATGGCTCCCTACTAGTAATTTTACGCATCTGACTGTATTAAAAAATATGCCGCAGCTAAAAAAAATGAATGCCAAATGTTAAAACAAAGACTAAATATTGTCTCACCTTCAAGTAACGACTTAAAAGGAAAACTCCACACTCCTCAAATTTACGGAGGATTTTATATCACATCTGTTCAGTAAGTATGATAAACACCTGATCACTGAAATAAGATGTATATTTGAAATATTACAGGCAGTGGACCTCACAGAAACAGTCTTTGAAAAATGTCGGTGTTAACTGTAATGGCTCTGTTGCAATTCTATATCTGTCAATTCAAAAGGAATACAATACAATGACCATTTATCACCGTTTCATAGTTACGTTGCATATTCAAAAGCGTGCTGTGGATCCCATGCCTCTTAGACCATTGTCCCGGGCTCCCACTGCATTCCCACGTACTGCATTTCCCCGACCGTGGAGCTCGGTGGTGGCTCGGACGTTCTTAGAAGAGAATGTGAAACAAAGTTATTACAAAAAAGAATTTTCTGCAGTTGCCGCCCTTCTCCCATCACTCAGTAACAGTTTGAAATTAACTTTTTCGCGGGGAGTAAAATAACCTTTGTAAGTCGACCGTGATATTTCTTCTGAAACACGAAGTTGTTACCATACAAGCTCATAATTAACGGAGGACGACTGCAAAAGTGACAAAAAATTTCGTTCTCCAAGTATGTTTGCATTCCGTCTCAAAATTTACTGACCACTGTTTCGTAAAGTTTCGTTTTCGAAATCTCCTTGGACGTGATGAAAAAAATGTTTATGTTGTTCAATGTTTTCCAGGCACACCTGCTGTGCAGCTGTCCAGACGGACCAGCAGGAAATGCGTTTCTGAATATCTAATGACTGCTAGCAGGACCACATTTAGGATCCTAGTAAATCCTGACCTACTAAGGAAGTGTACTCATGGCAAACCTCAAATCTCAAAACTTCAAATTAATCTCTAAATGCTATTATTTGGAAACGTTGCCCCAATCAACTTTTGATCATCTACAGTTGAAAAATATGTAACATATGATGCTGTAATTGTTTTTAATGGTGGAAACAGGGAGAGCGGAAGTGTTACAATGTTTACTCTTCAAGGCTGCTACATTCAACCTATTCGTAAGGAAATTTACCGCCGTCGTATATCTACGCGCAGAGTTGAAACTTCTATTCTGGACCTAGCAAAGACAAAAGAAAAGAAGTTACAAGTCTTGAGGATAAAGAAGATCTTGAGTGCAGTCCCGGAGCATTCCGATAAGGTATAATTGGAGAAAATGGAAGTTCAGCCACTAAATTCATTTTGCCAGAAAACTACAGCCGTCATTTATTTAGCATAATTCACTACAACTACTGCCAACGACCATTATCAAGCTTAGCTGGCATAAACCGCAGGAAAATTATTTCATAATTTGAACAAAAGTAATTTCCTCTTTCAAGCCCATCACAGATGTCAGTGTGTTACTAGATGTCAATGTGAACTCACTTCTTGACGAAAATTATCGTACGGTTATTATTGTGAGAAATTTTTACGTACTATGATGAGCACAAAAGAACAAATTATTTTTGTCCACATTGTGGTATAACTTTCATGCCGTTTATGCCAACTAGGCTTGATAATGCTCAATGACAAAACTAGTAGCTAACTGTGCAAAATAAATGACAGTTGAAGGTTTCATCATGAATTTTGACAATTATTTGGCGGCTAAATATCCCCACATGTAAACATAAATACATATTCCCAGAAACTACACTTTGTAAAACTTGCGCATTTTTTCTCAGGACATTTGTAATGCAATGCCTTGATATTTGACACATACATTTCTCGCAGTACAACAAACAAATATGTAGAACTAAATTATGAAAAGTTTTGTTTAAGCTGAAACATGTAGATAAAGGTGCTCAGACTCCTACACGGATTCCTAGCAAAAAGATGTAAAATACGACGAAATATTTTTTCCAAAGATATTCAAAATTGCTTAGGAACACTTGTTTATACTCAAGTGCACATGACACAGACAAACTTTGGCAGGGAGTGCTAGTTCTGTAAGGTTCGCAGGAGAGCGTCTGTGAAGTTCGGAAGGTAGGAGACGAGGTACTGGTAGAATTGAAGCTGTGAACACGATTTGTGAGTCCTGCTTGGGTATCTCAGTTGAGGCCGGCACGGTAGCTCAGCGTGTTCGGTCAGAGGGATAGCCGCCCTCTCTAATAAAAAAAACTGTTAATGGAACGACGATGAACTTGAACAAGCATCGTGGGACGTCAGCCCCGAACAAATAGAATGAAAAATCACGAACAAAATTAGATAAAAAAAAAGATAATTGGTAGAGCACTTGCCTGCGAAAGGCAAAGGTCCTGAGTTCGAGTCTCGGTCCAGCACATAGTTTTAATCTAGCAGGAAGTTTCATACCAGCGCACACTCCACTGCAGAGTGAAAATCTCATTCTGGAAACATCCCCCAGGCTGTGGCTAAGCCATGTCTCCGCAATATCCTTTCTTTCAGGAGTGCTAGTTCTCCAAGGTTCGCAGGAGAGCTTCTGTAAAGTTTGGAAGGTAGGAGACGAGGTAAAGCTGTGAGGACGGGACGTGAGTCGTGCTTGGGTAGCTCAGTTGGCAGAACACTCGTCCGCGAAAGGCAAAGGTCCCGAGTTCGAGTCTCGGTCCGGCACACAGTTTTAATCTGCCAGGAAGCTTCATATCAGCGCACACTCCGCTGCAGAGTAAAAATCTCATTCTAGGAACGAAATTGATAATTTTATAATAATTTGTAAACTCGGATAACATTTTTGAAAACTGAATTTGAAATTATATTAGCCCATTACGAACCAACACAAAATTTTTACTTCCTCATCTGTCATAACGTGTGTTTCATTTACGTCCCCCATTCATAACCTTACCATCACCCCAGTTTCTAGAAGTTCGGGAAGCTGTTGCAGCACCCTCCGACAAAGCCTGCAGAAAGCGAGCGAGTTTTCAGCCATGCCTTCGACGGGAGCTCCCCAGGACTGTGTGAGAGAAACAGACGGAGCATAGATAGCGGACGTCTGTAGCGCCGCGCAGCTGCAGTCTGCAGAGGGAAGACGGGAGAAGGGTGGGGGTTAATTACTGCGCCAACCAGCCACGCCCCGCGTCATCGGCGATCAGCGTCCGCACCATTAACTGAGAGCTGCCCCTGGCGCCTAGCTCTGTCTGCAGTAATCTGGACAGGCCTTAGCGCCGTCTGTGGTCTCCAGTCCGTGGTCTTCCAGGGGCCGCCGAGTGCGGGAGATTGCGCCCGCAGTAACCGGGTCTGGCGCAATCCACTGCATCCAGCTGCACGCTGGTACAGTAGCTTCTGTGAGTGTGGCCTTAATGCTAAGCCTGTAGCCGTACCGAGTACACCGTCGTAGCTTATAGCCTGTGTGTGCAGCAAATTCTTCCGAGTCTTTCCACCTTGCAGTGAAGTAAGCGATCTTGGGAAAAGTGTCCTGCTAAGTAGCCAGGAAAAGAGTAAATCAAATTTTTTTCTTGTCGAAATTTGTTCATCAAACAAGACGAAGTAAATGTTCCATATTTAGAATCGATAACAGCTGCCAACATCAATAACGCAGAAGTCTATATCGTCGGTGTGGTGAAGCAACTTAAATCACTCAACAAAACAAAGTCTTCCTGCCCAGACTGTATACCACTTAGGTTGCTTTCAGAGTATGCTAATACAATAGCTTCATATTTACGCTACTGGCCATTACAATTGCTACACCACGAAGATGACGTGCTACTGACGCGAAATTTAACCGACAGGAAGAAGATGCTGTGATACGCAAATGATTAGCTTTTCAGAGCATTCGCACACGGTTGGCGCCGGTGGCGACACCTGCGACGTGCTGACATGAGGAAAGTTTCCAACCGATTTCTCATACACAAACAGCAGTTGACCGGCGTTGCCTGGTGAAACGTTGTTGTGATGCCTCGTGTAAGGAGAAGAAATGCGTTTCCGACTTCGATAAAGTTCGGATTGTAACCTATCGCGATTGAGGTTTATCGTATCGCGACATTGCTGCTCGCGTTGGTCGAGACCAATGACTGTTAGCAGAATATGGAATCGGTGGGTTCAGGAAGGTAATACGAAAAGCCGTGCTGGATCCCAACGGCCTCGTATCACTAGCAGTCGAGATGACAGGCATCTTATCCGCATGGCTGTAACGGATCGTACAGCCACGTCTCGATCCCTGAGTCAACAGATGGGGACGTTTGCATGATAACAACCATCTGCATGAACAGTTCGACGACATTTGCAGCAGCATGGGCTATCAGCTTGGAGAACATGGCTGAAATTACCCTTGATGCTGCATCACAGACAGGAGCGCCTGCGATGGTGTACTCAACGACGAACCTGGGAGCACGAACGGCAAAACGTCATTTTTTCGGATGAATCCAGGTTCTGTTTACAGCATCGTGATGATTGCATCCGTGTTTGCCGACACTGCGGTGAACGCACATTGGAAGTGTGTTTTCGTCATCGCCTTACTGGCGTATCACCTGCCTGATGGTATGGGGTATCACTGGTTACACGTCTCGGTCACCTCTTGTCGCATTGACGGCACTTTCAACAGTGGACGTTACATTTCAGATGTGTTACGACCCGTGGCTCTACCCTTCATTCGATCCCTGTGATACCCTACATTTCAGCAGGATAATGCACGACCGCATGTTGCAGGTCCTGTACGGGCCTTTCTGGATACAGAAAATGTTCGACTGCTGCCCTGGCCAGCTTATTCTCCAGATCTCTCACCAAGTGAAAACGTCTTTTCAATGGTGGCCGAACAACTGGCTCGTCACAATACGCCAGTCACTACTCTTGATGAGCTGTGTTATCGTGTTGAAGCTGCATGGGCGGCTGTACCTGTACACGCCATCCAAGCTCTGTTTGACTCAATGCCCAGGCGCATCAAGGCCGTTATTACGGCCAGAGATGGTTGTTCTGAGTACTGATTTCTCAGGATCTATGCACCCAAACTGCGTGGAAATGTATTCACATATCAGTTCTAGTATAATACATTTGTCCAATGAATACCCGTTATCACCTGCATTTCTTCTTGGTGTAGTAATTTTAATTCCCAGTAGTGTAACAATCATATACATCCTCTCGCTCGACGAAAGATCCGTACTCAAATGCACAGGACACACCAGTGTTCAAGAAAGGTAGTGAGAGTAATTCACTAGATTACACGACCATATCATTAACGTCGAAATGCATCAGGATTTTGGAACACACATTGTGTTCGAACATTATGAATTACATCAAAGAGACGGTCTATTGACGCACGGTCAACATTGATTTAGAAAACATCGTTCTTGTGAAACACAACTAGCTCTTTACTCACAAAAAGTGGTGAATGCTATTGACAAGGGATTTCCATGTGATTCCGTATTTCTAGATTTCCAGAAGGCTTTTGACATTGTATCACTCAAGCGGCTTGTAGTGAAATTGCGTGCTTACGGAATATCGTCTCAGTTATGTGACAGTATTTGTGATTTCCTCTCAGGGAGGTCACAGTTCGTAGTAACTGACGGAATGACATCGAGCAAAACAGAAATGATTACTGGTGCTCCTCAAGGTAGTGCTATAGGCCCTTTGTTGTTCCTTATCTATATAAACGATCTGGGAGACAACCTGAGCAGCCGTCGTACGTTGTTTTCAGATGACGCTGTCGTTTATCGACTAATAAAGTCGTCAGAAGATCAAAACGAATTGCAAAACGACTTATAAAAGATATCTGTATGGTGCAAAATTGGAAGTTGAAACTGAATAACAAAAAGTGTGACGCCGTCCGCATGAGTGCTAAAAGAAATCCGTTAAACTTCGGTTACACAATATATCAGTCAAATCTAAGGGTCGTATATTCAACTAAATACCTAGGAATTACAATTACAAACAACTTAAATTGGATGGAATACGTATAAAATGTTGTGGGGAAGGCAGAACACTTAGAAAATGCTAAAGAGACTGCCTACACTACACCTGTCCACCCGCTTTTAGAATACTGCTGCGCGGTGTCGGATCCTTACCAGATAGGACTGATGGAGAATGTCGAGGAAGTTCAAAGAAGGGCAGCATGTTTTGTATTATCGCGAAATAGGGGAGAGAGTGTCACTGAATTGATACAGGATTTGGGACGGATATCATTAAAAGAAAAGCGTTTTTCGTTGCGGCGGAATCTTCTCAGTAATTTAAATCACCAGTTTTCTCCTCCGAATGCGAAAATGTTTTGTTGACGCCGACCTATATAGCGAGAAATGATCACCATAATAAAATAAGGGAATTCAGAGCTCGCACAGAAAGCTATAAGTGTTCGTTTTTAATCGCGCGCTGTACGAGATAGGAATAATAGAAAATTATTGTGAAGGTGGTTCGATGAACCCTCTGCCAGGCACTTAAGGGTAATTTGCAACGTATCTGTGTATATGTAGATGTACCACGTGTCTACGATACATTATGCACACTCCCTAAGAATCTAAAGTAATAGTATTAAATTTTATTGGATAGTTTTCATATTCCACATACAGATTTGCATTAATGATTCAACTATACCAAAAAAAACCTCAGATCAGTATCTTCAACACTTATGAGATATAAAAATCTACCTACAACCCTTAATAACTTCTCGGGTGTAATAAAACTGAGTTACGAATTGTAATGCGTTCATTTACTATACCATTAGGAATAACAAGATTCAGTTCATACAAATTATTTTTCTAGACTTCGTGTTCATTACAGTAGCTGCTGACCTAATAGTAACCACTTTGAAAATTATTATTCAACTACGTTTCGTTGTGTGGATTATCTGAAGAGCGTGAGAGAGTGTATTGAAGACAAACGTGATGGATGGATGTTTTATTTTATCAAGATGTCCCATCAACCGCGTGCAATGAATCACAGGATTCATCTTGCACTTTCATCTCTTACTTTTATCAAGAGCTATGCAAAATGTGCACTTGGGCAAGTTGTTCCGCATTTAGGACTCATGTATGTATTGTGTGTTCTTGTGTGCATGATTTTGTATAACAGCAGCCAGGAGGGAAATTAGATATTAAATCAGTCAGTATTTCATTTCTGAGGATAAACTGTTCTTTGTTTTATTCAAATTAAATTTGGATCGTAAATACACAATTTCTTTTATACACGGCTTTCTGTGATTCCCCTGTGTGACTGAAAATACCTGAGGATAGGAGCTGTTCCAGAATGAAATATCCTTGCTTCTAGGAGTACTAGTTCAGCAACGTTCGCAGGAGAGCTTCTACGAAGTTAACGTATTTATCGCACTATGATACAAGGCGGTCAATATCATTATGCAAAAATGTTTCCCGTCTCCTACAGTAGCAAGACTGTATCCGGGCGTGCTATCCGGGCGTGCACTTCTTCGTCCAAAGCAAATCGAAGGCCACAAATCTCTTTCTTCAGGACTACAAAAATATGGGGAGACCTAGAGACTGTATGGAGGGTTGTAAGGGCTTTCCGGAGGGCTCAAATGTCACCAAGGTTGTTCTGAGTACACTGTATAAGTTTGCCTGGAAGTCATTACACTTCCTCCATACACTCCAGACCTCTCATCATGCGAATCCATATTTTAGGAGCCCTGAAGAAAGACGTTCGTCACCGTCGATTTGCTTCAGACGAAGATGCGCACGGGTGGGTGTAATCCTGTTTCCACAGGAGACCGCAAGCATTTGCACAGGGAGGCATTGGCAGTCTTGTCTTACAGTGCGATACATGTGCTAACAGTAACGACGATTAGTTTGGAAACAATAAATACTTTACTTACTTCTTTTCATCTGTATCGTTTTCATTTGACTATGCACCATCTTTTTCGTGGTCTTCCTATCTTTCTTCTATCACTGGATCTGTAGTCTTAGGTTTCCTTTTCCCTGACATTGATCCACACGTAGTAAACGGCCAAACGTCTTAGAAGTCTCATTTCCGAAGTCCATACTTTGGATCCATAGAACAGTAACGGGGCAGTCATAGAATATACACTACTGGCCTTAAAATTGCTTCACCACGAAGATGACGTGCTACAGACGCGAAACTTAACCAGCAGGAAGATAATGCTGTGATATGCAAATGATTAGCTTTTCAGAAAATTCACACAAGGTTGGCGCCAATGGCGACACCTACAACGTGCTGACATAGGAAAGTTTCCAACCGATTTCTCATACACAAACAGCAGTTGACCGGCGTTGCCTGGTGAAACGTTGTTGTGATGCCTCGTGTAAGGAGGAGAAATGCCTATCATCGCGTTTCCGACTTTGATAAAGGTCGGATTATAGCCTATCGCGAGGGCGGTTTATCGTATCGCGACATTGCTGCTCGCGTTGGTCGAGATCCAATGATTGTTAGCAGAATATGGAATCAGTGGGTTCAGAAGGGTAATACGGAACGCCGAGCTGGATACCAACGGCTTCATGTCACTAGCAATCGAGATGACAGACATCCTATCCGCATGGCTGTAACGGATCGTGCAGCCACGTCTCGAAATTTGAGTCAACAGATGGGGACGTTTGCAAGACAACAACCATCTGCACGAACAGTTGGACGACGTTTGCAGCAGCATGGACTATCAGCTCGGAGACCATGGCTGCGGTTACCCTTGACACTGCATCACAGACAGGAGCGCCTGTGGTGGTGTACTCAACAACGAACCTTGGTGCACGAATGGCAAAACGTCATTTTTTCGGATGAATCCAGGTTCTGTTTACAGCATCATGATGGTCGCATCCGTGTTTGGCGACATTGCGGTGAACGCACATTGGAGGCATGTATTCATCATCGCCATATTGGCTTATCACCCGGCGTGATGGTATGGGGTGCCATTGGTTACACGTCTCCGTCACCTCTTGTTCCCATTGACAGCACTTTGAATAGTGGACGTTACATTTCAGATGTGTTATGACCCGTGGCTCTACCCTTCATTGTACCCGTGCAAAACCCTACATTTCAGCAGGATAATGCACGACCGCATGTTGCAGGTCCTGTACGGGTCTTTCTGGGTACAAAAAATGTTCGACTGCTGGCCTGGCCAGCACATTCTCCAGATCTCTCACCAATTGAAAACCTCTGGTCAAAGGTGGCCGAGCAACTGGCTTGTCACAATACGCCAGTTCACTACTGTTGATGAACTGTGGTATCGTGTTGAAGCTGCATGGGCAGCTGTACCTGTACGCGCCATCCAAGCTCTGTTTGACTCAATGCCCAGGCGTATCAAGGCCGTTATTACGGCCAGAGGTAGTTGTTCTGGGTACTGATTTCTCAGGATCTATGCACCCAAATTGCGTGAAAATGTAGTCACATGTCAGTTCTAGTATAATATATTTGTCCAGTGAATACTTCAATAATATTACGTAATATTATCGTACAGCAATATTCTCCGTCTAGGGGACGATACCAGTATCGAGGTATAAAGTTCTATTTTAAGGGGGGGGGGGGGGGGGGTTGCTTGTGGGAAGAGACCAAACTGCGAGGTCATCGGTCTCGTCGGATCAGGGAAGGACGGGGACGGAAATCGGCCGTGAGCTTTCAGATTAACCATCTCGGCATTTGCCTGGAGGCATTTAGGGAAATCACGGAAACCTAAATCAGGATGGCCGGACGCGGGATTGAACCGTCGTCCTCCCGAATACGAGTCCAATGTGCTAACCACTGCGCCACCTCGCTCCAATTTTCTGGGACAACGCAATTAATGAGACAAAGGAAAAGAAGATAGCAGAAAGCCTTATCACTACGCAGGTCTCAGTTTAAGCACCGCTTGTGATCCCGCACTCATCAGTCAGAGTTGCAAATCGCTAAAGTAATGTGGCTTTCATGGAATAACAGAGTGGGCTTTGAAAAAAGAAAAGAGCAAGAAATGAGGTACAAAGGCAAAAGCGTCACGAGCACCTGGAATCGAACTCGGCTGTGAACACCAACAGTAATTAAATCTCGTTGGACTTAAGGCAGTCGAGTACACAATAGCGTCACACACAACACCTGAACAAGATCGCTGTGTCGGTTAACGAAACATCATGAAAAAAAAATGGAATCCCTAACTTGGCTGGAAACCCAAAACCATATCATTCATCAGTCATGCGATAAAACTACAGATGCAGCATCACTTACCTCTCCATCCGTACCCGATTATATACACGTACTTTGGAATTTATACAAGATGGTGAGTTTTTAGTGTTCATTCATGTTTACATAAAACCGTGACGCCGTCTGACGGCTGCGCAGCTGGCGCGAACTCGATTACGGCGCTACAAACTAGGGCCCTCTCTATAAATTAGCGTTTCGAGCAGCAAATGCGAGTCGGCAGCGACATTTGTTCTGATAATCGCGTTAGGCCCGGGCGCTTTCTGCTCCACCAGCCGCGCCGCCGGCGTTACATTGTTTTAATGTAAAGTGGACATTAATACCGCGCATTTGCTGCCTCCTGCATTCTGCCTGCTAATTTTATCGCCGACGCGAATGGGTACGCGTGTGCGTCAGTGCTTACGCGCGCGAACTTTTTCTTCTTTTTTCTTAATAAAAAAATTCTAAAAAAAAAGTGTAGGAGAAAACGTGCCGGTTCCCTGAAATTTTATTAACCGGTGGAAGAACGAGGCTGCAATTTGAACAAAGCTTCTGGGATCTACATTTTTAATGGTCCACCTTCTAGGGCTCCGACCCGAAAGAGCCGTGTTATTAAAGTTGGGCGAAATATGTGAAGCCGGTCGGGCCGTACCTGCTGCGACGCTTAATTTAAATTTCTGTCCGCGTCCTTTTCTCCCGCGCTCTCCTCGTAATGAGCTGCTATTCATAACAAACCGGGCCGCCAACCCCGCGTCCTTCTCCGCGGCTAAACACAGCCCTGCTCACACACACACACACACACACACACACACACACACACAAATACAAACACACACACTCTCGTCCATCCTCTCTCTCTCTCTCTCACACACACACACACACACACACACACACACACAAACACACGGAGACTGACCAAGCAGCATCTGCTGCAGCTGTCGGGCCCTTCAATACACCGTAACGAATCCACTTCTTCAAAACTCTTCTTCTCCGTCGTGTTCGTCACACGCTGCAAAACAGCTTATCCCTGAAAAGACAAGCTCTTACTCTTTAGTTGATAGAGTACACAGTGCAATGGACATTCGTGACAAGTTAAAACTGTACGGGAGACCAGGCCCAATTGTAACAATTTTTTTTTCAATTATTTAGAAGACAATCTGAGCAGCCGTTTTTTGCAGATGATTCTGTTGTTTATCGACTAGTACAGTCATCAGAAGATCAAAACAAATCGCAAAACGATTTAGGAAAGATATCAGTATGGTGCGAAAATTGACAATTGAGCCTAAATAATTGAAAGTTTGAGGTCATCCACATGCGTGCAACAAGGAATCCGTTACACATCGGTTACACAATAAATCAGTCAGATCTAAAGGTCGAAAATTCAAATAAATACCTACGAATTACAATTACGAACAATTTATCTAGCAAACAGAACGCTACGCTACACTACGCTTGTCCGTCCTCTTTTGGAGTACTGCTGTCCTGTGTGAGATGCTTACAAGATAGGATTAACAGAGTACATCGAGAAAGTTCAAAGAAAAAAACTGTTCAAATGGCTCTGAGCACTATGGGACTTAACTTCTAAGGTCATCAGTCCCCTATAACGTAGAACTACTTAAACCTAACTAACCTAAGGACATCACACACATCCATGCCCGAGGCAGGATTCGAACCTGCGACCGTAGGGGTCGCGCGGTTCCAGACTGTTGCGCTTAGAAAAGTTCAAAGAAGAGCAGCACGATTTTATTATCGCGAAATAGAGGAGAGGGTCTCACTGACATGACAGAGGATTTGTGGTGGACTCCAAGGCGTTTGTCGTTGCGGCGGAATCTTCTCACGAAATTTCAAAAATGGTTCAAATGGCTCTGAGCACTATGGGACTTAACATCTATGGTCATCAGTCCCCTAGAACTTAGAACTACTTAAACCTAACTAACCTAAGGACAGCACACAACACCCAGCCATCACGAGGCAGAGAAAATCCCTGACCCCGCCGGGAATCGAACCCGGGAACCCGGGCGTGGGAAGCGAGAACGCTACCGCACGACCACGAGATGCGGGCCACGAAATTTCAACCACCACCTTTCTCCTCCGAATGCGAAAGTATTTTGTTGACACCGACCTACAGAGGGAGAAACGATTATCATAATAAAATCAGTGAAATCAGAGCTCGCACCGGAAGATATAGGTGTTCGTTTTTTCCGAGCGCTATTCGAGATTGGGTCGCGCGGTTCCAGACTGTAGCGCTTAGAAAAGTTCAAAGAAGAGCAGCACGATTTTATTATCGCGAAATAGAGGAGAGGGTCTCACTGACATGACAGAGGATTTGTGGTGGACTCCAAGGCGTTTGTCGTTGCGGCGGAATCTTCTCACGAAATTTCAACCACCAGCTTTCTCCTCCGAATGCAAAAATATTTTGTTGACACCGACCTACAGAGGGAGAAACGATCATCATAATAAAATCAGGGAAATCAGAGCTCGCAACGGAAGATATAGGTGTTCGTTTTTTCCGAACGCTATTCGAGATTGGAATAAGAGAGAATTATTTTGAAAGTGGTTCGATGAACCCTCTGCCACGCACTTAAGTGTGATTTGCAGACAATCCATATAGATGTGGCTGTAGGGGTTAAAACTTTGCTGGGGCCTGGACCTAGTTGTTACAGTTTTTTCGATAGCTTATGTACACGAAAGTCTTAGTGTTGATTGGTTGCTTTGTGGAATTGAAGGGACCAGACTGCTACGGTCATCGGTCCCTCTTAGTTATTTTACTGCAAAATACACTACTGGCCATTAAAATTCCTACACCAAGAAGAAATACAGATGATAAAAGGGTATTCATTGGACAAATGTAGTATACTAAAACTGAGATGTGATTACATTTTCACGCAATTTGGGTGCATAGATCCTGAGAAATCAGTACCGAGAACAACCACCTCTGGCCGTAATAACGCCCTTGATACACCTGGGCATTGAGTCAAACAGAGCTTGGATGGAGTGTACAGGTACAGATGCCCATGCAGCTTCAACAAAATACCACAGTTAATCAAGAGTAGTGACTGGCATATTGTGACGAGCCAATTGTTCGGCCACCATTGACCAGGCGTTTTCAGTTGGTGAGAGATCTGGAGAATGTGCTGGCCAGGGCAGTAGTCGAACATTTTATCTATCCTGAAAGGCCCGTACAGGACCTGCAACACGCGGTCGTGCATTATCCTGCTGAAATGTAAGGTTTGGTTGGTTGGTCGGTTTGGGGAAGGAGACCAGACAGCGTGGTCATCGGTCTCATCGGATTGGGGAAGGATTGGGAAGGAAGTCGGCCGTGCCCTTTCAGAGGAACCATCCCGGCATTTGCCTGGAGTGATTTAGGGAAATCACGGAAAACCTAAATCAGGATGGCCGGACGCGGGATTGAACCGTCGTCCTCCCGAATGCGAGTCCAATGTCTAACCACTGCGCCACCCCGCTCGGTGAAATGTAAGGTTAGGCAGGGATCGAAGGAAGAGTAGAGCCACGGGTCGTAACACATCTGAAATGTAACGTCCACTGTTCAAAATGCAATCAATGCGAACAAGAGGTCACCGAGACGTGTAACCAATGGCACCACAATCACCGCGATGTCGCCAAACACGGATGCGACCATCATGATGCTGTAAACCGAACCTGCTGCAAACGTCGTCGAACTGTTCGTGCAGATGCTTGTTGTCTTGCAAACGTCCCCATCGGTTGACTCAGGGATCGAGACGTGGCTGTACGATCCGTTACAGCCATGTGGATAAGATGCCTGTCATCTCGACTGCTAGTGATACGAGGCCGTTAGGATCCAGCACGGCGTTCCGTATTACCCTCCTGAACCCACCGATTCCATATTCTGGTAACAGTCATTGGATCTCGACCAACGCGAGCAGCAATGTCGCGATACGATAAACCACAATCGTGATAGGCTACAATCCGACTTTTATCAAAAACGGAAACGTGATGGTACACATTTTTTCTCCTTACACGAGGCATCACAACAACGTTTCACCAGGCAACGCCGGTCAACTGCTGTTTGTGTATGAGAAATGGGCTGGAAACTTTCCTCATGTCAGCACGTTGTAGCAGTCGTCACCGGCGCCAACCTTGTGTGAATGCTCTGAAAAGCTAATCATTTGCATATCACAGCATCTTCTTCCTATGGGTTAAATTTCGCGTCTGTAGCACGTCATCTTCGTGGTGTATCAATTTTAATGGCCTGTAATGTACCTTAAAATGTAGTATCGTTATTATACACTGCCAGATAACAAAATTAGTTCATCTGCAAAGACGATGTCGATTTTTATCCGATACCGGTATGGGATAACAGGTGTACAGATAACAGTTTCAACATCGTCCACCAACAGCTACCAGAGCGCCATCTGTGTCTACCATCTGTGTCTGCCATTTAATAGGGGATGCTCACAGCCAAAAGTCTCAGTGTGGTGCAAAATCGTGAACCAGGCAGGTGATCTTGCCAAGGAGGTAGACTTGTGCTTCCTACAGCCAAATTAGCGAGTTTGAAAGGTGCCAAAATATGGCCTTTCGAGTGGTGGAGTGGTCGTTTCGGAGAACACAAGTTGGACGTGCTGAGTCAGTTGTACAATGATACTGGCATCAGTGGTCACGTCAACATTCTGACACCTGTAGGCGAGGTTCTGGACGTCCACGCAGCACAGACGCCCACCAGGAACGTCGTGTTGTATGGGCAACTACCACAGCACAAACTAGAAGGCTGATGAACCCAGACGTGTCAACACGAACTGTTGCAAACGGGTTATTAGCACACCCCTAACCCGTCTACAACTCACGAAATAGCACCGACATGCATGGATCGACTGGTGCCGTCAGAGGATCACCTGCAAGATGGAACGGAGCGCTTGTGGTCTTCAGCGATAAAAGCAGATTCTGTTCGCACGTAGCTGATAGTCGTTTTCGAGTACGATGTAGACCACCTGGTGAGACTGCCTCGTATGGTACTCTCATCCAAGACACACTGGCCCCACCGCAGGCTTATTGGTCTGGGGTGTGATAAGCTACAACTCTCGTTCCCTTTGGTGTTTCTGGAGGGACGCTAACCAGCGCTGGGTACATGCAGAAGACTTTACTAGGCGGTAAATGACTGCACCATGTGCAAAGAATCTAACAGGCCTGCTCGGATTGTCTAACAAATTGTTTTTATAGATCACGAACAGGAGAGGGTCTACAACAGCTGTGGAAAGCAAAATATCACTTCTGTTTTACTCGTTGATTTTCCATCACTTACTAGTAACTGCAAACTTTCTGTTACGAAATGGAATCCAATAACGCAGCGGATGCGATACTCCAATGGCACACAATTAGATTAGAAGTCGCTTTTGAGTAACAGTATCAGAAGCCCTCTGGTAATCTAGAAATATGAAATCAGCCTGAGATCCCCTTGTAACGCCGGAAATGCATATCCTCCTATTTCCATCTATTGTGCTATTATTTTCTTTCCTTGCTTTGTTACCTCAAGATATGACATTTCTGTCTCTTTGTATATTGTAATTGTTTTACTATTTGTATATTTATGCATTTATGTCGATGTATAATTGGTTTGTTTCGTAAATATTATTTGTATTTTTACGCTGGGTCCTGCCTAGGGAAAACTGCTATCGAACGATTACATCGATAGGTCGTGTGAAGAATCAAAGTGTGTAGGATCTTTAGTAGTGTTAACTCTGCCGCGTGGAGCGCGGGCTGAGAGAAGGAGTCTGGCTGGAGTAGCGAGTGGAGCAGGTGTGTTGTGTGACGCTCCCGCGAGTTGCCGCGCTTTCGGGGTTTGGCAGCATGTAATTGCGCTCGACTTGCGATGATAGTTTCTGACATGGTGTCGCGGACGGGAAACATTAACTAGCGCACATCAAGAGCCCGTTTCGTCTAGTGACCGTGTCGAGAAGAAGGCGCGCCAACATCCAGCTTCTGCAACAGCGACGGCCGACAATGAGTGATTGTCGCCACCTCCTCGACCGACGGCTTCAAACCTTCAATCAACCGACAAGGAAGACTGGACGCACGTAAAGTTTTAGAACTGTATGGCAGACCTCAGCTTTTCAAACTGTTCCATTTTCGTCACTATAATTACAGCAACTTAGCATGAACGTTTGTTGCTCATTGTCCCAATTGCATTACCAAGCAGAGTCCCTTCCTTTTCCGAAATGAACCCGAGTGTCGTTGAAATTCAAACGCCAGCATTAAAGTAATATAGCTAACTCGTTTTCACTGCTTTAATTTCAAAATTCGGTTAAAGTATTTATAGCTGGCTACACTATTTAGATTACACAAGCACAAATTAAGAGTGCGAGTTTTGTAACCATATTTTAGCTTACCTGTGACTGCAGCTCAGCTTGGTACGTACTAAATTTTACTATTGTTAATTGTTCGGAATCATTTAATTCAAGTTCAAAGTTAAATCTCTTATTTCTAAATTGCGTAGATTCAAGTAGTTTTTGAAATGATTGTTGAGGTAGTCCAAGACTAACCGTATTTTACTGACTTTCGATGTGCTTCAGAAAGAAAGCTCACTATTAACTTCAGTCACTAAATTAACTTTCGATTTTCCGGTTTTATTAATTCTTTTGCTAAATTAAGTCAGGGTGTAGCGAAATTTATTACTTCTGACAAACTTTCAGTTTTCACACTACACGTGTCAACCTTCAGTTGCCACGCTTCTAGTGCTAATTATATGTGTAATAACCTTTCTTTTTCAGTTACTATAGTAATTGTCCTTAGGACTGGCGACCGTGATTTCCCCCAAATCTCAAATACCTAATTACCGCTAGTTAATTGTTAACGTAACGGCTGCACATTTACTTTCTTTATTAACTTTACCCCTTTTCAAAATTAATTTCCACCAGTTTCATTAGCACATTTCCTTTCATTTAGATGTAACCCTTTCCTCCCTCTTTACCGACAGGTTAACTTCGGTGACGATTGCTTTTCCAAAACTCCCATTAGGTACACGCGGTTTCATTTTTCACTGTCATTAAGGTCGGTAAGTGAGGGGGAGGTTACACCCTGCCAATAGTATGCATTACAAATTCTGAATAAAGAGCTACACTCAAGCTCATAAATTAAGGATAATGGTGATACATGCTGAAATAACGCTCTGGTGGGCGGTTTACGGGTTTAAATCAACTCAGGGCATTACAATGCGCTGCATTTGACCTGCGGTCGTCGCACGGTGGCGCTGGCAGCAGTCCACATATACAGAGGTGTGTTGGTGCATATCAGAGTAAGGTGCATCGAGTAAGTGTGCAGACGTTTTCAGACATGCTAATGGTGACTGTGTGTTCAAAATGGCTCAAAGAACACATATTAATGACATAATGAGGGGTAGAATACTAGGACGACTGGAGGCTGGTCCAACCCATCTGGTCTTAGCACGGGCCCTCCGTATGCCACAAAGTGTAATCTCAAGATTATGGCAACGATTCCAGCAGACAGGAAACATGTCCAGGAGCTACAGTGTGGGACATCCACGGTGTACAACACCACTAGAAGAGCGATATCTCACCATCAGTGCCCGCAGACGGCCATGGAGTACTGCAGGTAGCCTTGCTCGGGACCTTACCGCAGCCACTGGAACAGCTGTGTCCAGACACACGGTCTACAGACGACTGAACAGACATGGTTTATTCGCCCAGAGACCAGCAAGGTGCATTCCACTGACCCCTGGTCACAGGAGAGCCAGTAAAGCCTGGTGTCAAGAACATAGTACACGGTCATTGGAACAGTGGTCGCAGGTTAGGTTCACGGACGAATCCAGGTATAGTCTGAACAGTGATTTTCGCCGGGGTTTCATATGGCTTGAACCAGGAACCACATACCAACCCTCTAATTTCCTTGAAAAGGACCTGTATGGAGGTCGTGGTTCGATGGTGTGGGGTGAGATTATGATTGGTGCATGTCTTTGACAGAGGAACTGTAAGAGGTCAGGTGTATCGGAACGACATTTTGCACCAGTATGTCCGCCTTTTCAGGGGTGCAGTGGGTCCCACCTTCCTCCAGACTGATGATAACGCATGGCCCCACTGAGCTGCCATCGTGGAGGAGTACCTTGAAACAGAAGATATCAGGCGAATGGAGTGGCCTGCCTGTTCTCCAGACCTAAACCCCGTCGAACATGTCTTGGATGCTCTCGGTCGACGTGTCGCTGCACGTCTTCAAACCCCTACGACACTTCAAGAGCTCCGACAGGCACTGGTGCAAGAATGGGAAGCTAGAGCCCAGCAGCTTTTCGACCACTTGATCCAGAGTATGCCAACCCGTTGTGCGGCCTGTGTACGTGTGCATGATGATCATATCCCATATTAATGTCGGGGTACATGCGTAGGAGACAGTGGCATTTTGTAGGACATGTGTTTCGGGATTGTTTTCTCAACTTATCACCAATACAGTGGACTTACAGATCCGTGTCATGTGTGTTCCCTATGTGCCTATGTTATTAGCGCCAGTTTTATGTAGTGCCAAGTTGTATGGCACCACATTCTGCAATTATCCTTAATTTATGATCATGAGTGTAGTTGTGTTTCACAAGAATAATATTTTCCAAATTCGTGCCAACTGTGTGCCGACAGATCGTTTCTTCGAGGTAGTTCATAATGTTCTAACACTGCATATGTTCCTAAGTCCTACGGCAAATCAATGTCAGTGATTTGAGTCTGTAATTCAACATATTACTACAATATTCTCTCTTGAGGATCGGTGTGACCTGTACAACCTTCCAGTCTTTAGGTACGGATATTTCATATAGTAGAGGTCATTGAAGTGAAATGGAACGAAGACAAGGATTTCTGATCAGATGAGTATAGGTTAATGTCAACAGCAGCAAAAAATGGTGTAACGGATGTAGGATTCGATATCGATAGGAAGGTAGGGCAGAGAGTGTGTTACTGTAAACAGTTAAGTGATTGGGTTGTCCTTATCAGAATCGACAGCAAACCAACGCCAACAACAATAGTTCAGGTATACATGCCGCCGTCGCAAGCTGAAGAGATGGAGAAAGTAAATGAAGATATTGAAAGAGTAATACAATACGCAAAGGGAGACGAAAATATAATACTCATGGGAGACTGGAATGTAGTTGTAGGGGAAGGAGTAGAAGAAAAGGTTACAGGAGACTTGCGACAAGGAGTGAGAGAGGAGAAAGACTAATTGAGTTTTGTAATAAATTTCAGCCAGTAATAGCGAATACTCTGTTCAAGAATCACAAGAGGAGGAGGTATACTTGGAAGAGGCGGACTGATACGGGACAACAAGCGACACGTAACATCAACTTACAAGGCAGCAGCAAAAACACCGCGTCCATACCTCGCACTGAAGCAGCTGATCAACAACTCACCTTCAGAGCTTTGCGTCAGATGCACGAGTGGATCAGAAACTACTTGGATCCAGAACAATGTGCGGTCAAAGATGACAATAATGGGCTGTTTCCCACTATCTCACTCAAAGCCCCAGCTCCCGGGCAGCTTCATCAGCTTATAATAAATGTGCCAAATTTGAGAAAAGTATTTTATTTTGTAATGAGCAATCCATACTGAAGGAATGTTTTCATTGATAACTAACAAATGGATAGAAATTCTGTTGAATTTATTAAGGCTCAATTACAAATTGTTAGAAATTTCTTCATTTCTTGTAGAGAATTTTTCAGACGTGTTAAATATGATGTCACACTTTTGAATGAGAGCAGAGCAAATGCTAAATATAAATAGAACTGTGATCCTATGAATATTGTTGTAATTAAACATTTTGGTACGTATGAATAGTCCTATGACGCTGTAAAAGTCGCCATAATTAAATATTACTGTTGTTGAGTGGTACTTAAGTAAATAAATTAGTGAAATCAAAGTGAAGTAGAAATTAGCATATAAATGAAAAACTTGGTTTAGTTTGGAGAGTTACATACTGGCACACAGCGGGCCGAACAGCAGAGACAATGACCGTGAAGTCAGCAAGTTCCACATAAGCGGGCGCTGTCGATTCAGCCGTCAGGGCATCGCCCGACCGGCTCACGTGTTTCTCAGTTGTCGCATGTGAGCAAAGGCCCTCGCCTACATCCCAAGAGCCAATGACCGACGTTAAGAAGATTCTTCGAGAATCTTTTCAACGTGACAGAAGCGGCAATGACCGGCTCACGTCTTTCTCAGTTGTCGCATGTGAGCAAAGGCCCTCGCCTACATTCCAAGAGCCAATGACCGACGTTAAGAAGAATCTTCGAGAATCTTTTCAACGTGACAGAAGAGGCAATGGCCGTGAAGTCGTTCACCTCCAGTAAACTGAAGTGAATAAATACGCGAGACGCAGTGGGCCCGACAGATGAAGACGAGAGGAAGACGAAGGCGAAGACGGAGACGAAGACGTAGACGAGCGACGAAGAAGACGAAGAAGTGAAGAAGCGTAGCAGTTGTTTAAGTCAGTTTCGGTGCTGAAGACCGTCATGCAAGAAGAGACTACATCATGCACAGGCGCACCCAGTCCGCCGCTATAATGGAATAGCAAGCAGCAGCCTCAGTGCCAGAAGAAGAAGTTAAAAGGTATTTTGAAGTCTGATTTTACGTACCCGGGTGACTCGTGTGGACGGGAAGGAGACGGCCTCACTTCAGCAGTCACCTGTGAGCTGGGATGAAGACCTGACAGCCGAAGACTGGCAAGCGGGAGTCCGTGGTTCGAGTCCGGGACACTGGCCTTCCCCCACCGCACCGCTCTGCTGGCCGACGCACACCACACGCGGCCGCTTAGAGAAGAGAAACACTGGGACGCCACATTCAAGGTATCACCATCCGATGCACGACGTCGCTCGCAATAATTAAACGGGCCACCTCGCGCTGCGCGTCTCCGGTCAGCTGGGCGAGACGGCGACACGAGATACACACCGCTACGCGTAATCAGACGCCGCCGCCGCCGCCGCCGCCGCCGCTGCCGCAGCAGAAGGCTACGCAAACGACACAGCTGCCGCTCTCCGAACCAGAACATCCCGTAAGATACAGTTGTACAAATCTTCAATAAAAGTTATCTTATGTAAAAATGATGTTTCATTCGACCTCATACCCGAGCCAAGGAAGAACCCACCCTGCCCACATGTTGTTAAGAGAGAAAAGTTAATTTATTTAATATTTTCACCCTGACAGAATGCTTTAGAATGCTCATCCTGACAACTGACAGCATCAAAAGAGAAAACCCAGTTACATTGAGTGACAGAAGTGTCACATTTAGTAACACAACTGATACACTGTAAATATTAACAGTGCTATAATGCCATGAACGTTTTTTAACTAAAAATTTTAATGTAGCGTATACTATGAAGAATTCTCAAAGATTTTTAACCTTTTTCGTAAGCGTACAGGTAAATATACGGTTAATCAAGAAAACTAACAACGATGTATAACTTTACTTTGAATATAACTTTTCTTTAAACTGAAATATGCTTTTTAAACTGGATACGAAATGACAGCACAAACTAGCAATCATTTGTAAAGTAGTTATGCATAAGCAAAACAGACGAAAGCTTAAAATGTCTTCGCAGCAAGCACTCTCCCTGTCTGTATTAAAGCGGGAAACATAGCTCTCATTACACAATACCACTTAATAAGGGAGGAGCACAGCTAATTTAGACATGACGCAATTTTAACACTTTATTCTTAAAAGACAGTAACATAACAATGATTATCAGAATGTTATGCTAACTAGTACAAATTACTGTTTGTTTTCAAGAGGAACATATAAATATTTGCATCATGCAGAACACAAGTAAAACATAGTGACCCAGAAGCTTTTAATATCTTGTTACAGTGTATCCAGTTAAGTTTATAAGAACACAGATGTCTTGATAATGACTACTACACTTCATAATAAACTTAATAATACACTGTAAGAGTCGTTGAAATACTGGCTCGACGTTAAGTGACTGCCTAGTTTTTACGCATACTTCTGATCAGGCGTAGTCAAGATGCATACATAAATGGAAATAGTAGAATGAAAGCGCTATTACAAACCTGGAAAAAAACAATAGTTATGGGGGCTTTAAACTTTAATGACATACGAACATTCCTAATAATCACAATTCCATTCTCTTGCTTCAATACTGAGCAAAGCTTTTGTTTAAAATGAAAACTGAATAGTGTAGCTAGGAATTTTTCTAAGAAATTACTCTTCTGCAATATTTTAACTAAGGATAAGGAGCATTTCATACAAAAATTAAATAAGCACTTGAGAGGACTATAACCACAAAAGCAAATAAACAATTTCAGAGTACTGATTCCATAGTTCGGACAATCGGAATTACTGCACGACTAGAAAAATAAGTCTGTCTAGGTAAGTGAATAAAGATTCTTAATACACAACTGAAATTAAATTACTTATTATTTTCATTTAGAGCAACTGGCCATGTTAATAAATACAATACCAAACTTTCCTTGTAGCGAAGGTGGTGACTGTGGCGATCTTCTATGGCATTAGTATGAAATGATCATACAGAATACTGGAGGTATGAATTAAAAAACGCCTTCAATCACATATTTTCGTGTTTTATTAAGTACACGATGCATTTCGGACCCTTTGGGTCCATCATCAGTTGTAATTCGTCTTAATATATGCTTTATTTTTTCTCTTGAATGAGGTGAAGTGTATAATCCAAATAATCCAAGACAAGAGTATTTAACGTTTTAGTACTATCATACGTTCTTTTCTCCATCGTTTTCGTACATATCACTTCATTTAAGAGGCACATTCGCATATAAATAAGCATGTGTATATTGAATACAGTCACTTTTTAAGCTGCGAAATATGGATAAAATTTTAAAAAATCATACATGATCATGGCTCTTGATGTAAGACTGCTCTGTAAATCGTCTTCTTGGGGCCAGAATTTTATGATTCACAGCAAACCAATAATTACCATGATCAAATAGTCAATACACACCTAGATCTGAGGCATAATTAATCCAGCCTTGCTCTCAAGATGTTCGCTTTTTGTATCCTAGCCACCGACTCCATCTTTCACAAAGACTTCTTGCAGTACTTTGCGTCAAACCAACTTTTATCTTCTCGCCTTCAGCTTTTAAAACTGTATAAATCTACGTACCCAATGCAAGAGCCAGTTTTATACACAACGGTTTAACATTTTTTTCTTTATAACAGAACACAGCTTTGAGAAATACATTCAAAAATTAGATCCTTTAAATAACTTTACATAAAACAACAACAATTATTTACATATGTGATGAACCAAAGAAGATAGCTACACAGATATCGGATTATAGCACATGGAAGGGGGAGTGGTGATCACCGATCATCACAGTGAAACAGGTGGTGTTTAACACACGGGAGACGCGAAAAGAGATGTGACGACTAGGGGAAGTCTTCGGTAATTCTCGAAAGTGTGCAGACAATCACAGTGTGATTCAAGAAGTTGCGGGTTATGTAGCAGAGTACATGGGACTTACGAGAGGTTGAGGGATGAATTGACGCAGTTTTGGGGATTATGCTGAATACGAGAAGGAGGAGAGGTTGGATCGATGAGGAAGGCTGACTTATGAAAACTGTATTAGAGGTAGCTGACGAGGAGGACATCAGGTGGATGAATGACACAATGGAAATAATGAAACAATGGGTGAAAGGAAACAAAGGAAGAAAATCAGTAGCACACCAAATGGTTTAAATGGCTCTGAGCACTATGGGACTTAACTTCTGAGGTCATCAGTCCCCTAGAACTTAGAACTACTTAAACCTAACTAACGT
The DNA here is from genome assembly GCF_023864275.1 of Schistocerca cancellata. Taxonomy (NCBI): domain Eukaryota; kingdom Metazoa; phylum Arthropoda; class Insecta; order Orthoptera; family Acrididae; genus Schistocerca; species Schistocerca cancellata. Next base: position 1,158,058,165 of record NC_064626.1, read on the forward strand.
AAAGACATCACACACATCCACGCCCGAGGCAGGATTCGAACCTGCAACCGTAGCGGTCGCTCGGTTCCAGACTGTAGCGCCTAGAACCGCTCGACCACTCCGGCTGGCAGTGGCACACCACGCAAAGGCGTCTTACACATAGGGGAACGTACAAGTTACACGATATCGAAAGTAAATGTTACAGATATACCTGCAAAAACTGCTAGGATTTAAAAAAGCCGTACTCAGCACTCAACTTACGAAGTTTCTCAAGCATCTACGTACCCCTAACTCCTCTCTGTACCCTCTATAACATTTTTTTAAAGACTTGATCCCTGTCACTAACAGTTTGATCGAGAGGAATGCAGTCATTTGTATATTTAGCAGAATAATGTTGGTAGGCCTCGCCTCGAGCTGTGATGGGTACGGAAAATAGTGGCTGCAAGAAGTGAAAGGGAGAGCAATAGATAGATGACGCGTTCGCAGCAGCGAGTAGAAAAAATTGCGTGCGATCGTGACGTCAGTACAAAGAGGAAATGTGCAATGTATTCGGGAAAGAAACAGTAATCACAACCACGACAGTTAACAAAAACATTCAATGTGATCGAGTTGCACCCATAGCCTAGTTGCCAGCACGGTAGCTCATAGTGTTCGGTAAGAGAGCTGGTTGCCCTCTGTAACTAAAACAAAAAGTGAATTAAGTATTCAACGATGAACTTGAAGGGGAGTTATGTAACGTCTGCCAAGATCAAATGAGAACAATGAACAGGAGGATAGCGTCTTTGACAAATAATCACGTTTTGAATCCCGGGTTCGAGCGAAACTACTGCTGCTGCTTAAATTGTGAATAAAAATTACCAACAATGGCTGCGAAAGTCTTCCTGCATAAAAAGTCTCCTTCCTTCTGCCAACGGCATTGTCAAAGAAGGCAGAGGTTCACGTTGGCCTTGAGGTGGGAAACTGTCTGTGAAAGACGGGAAAATCAGGAATGATCAACGCTATGAGAATGCAGAAGGCAGTGGAAACCACTTCGTCAAAGACATGTTATGTGTTTCCATAAGACACATGGATTTTAATTTAAATGAAGTGTCACGATGATCTGTCCGTAAGACTCCGGATTAGTCCCCTATTCTGATCCCATCAAGGAGGGGACTGCCAGTGGAGAGGTGAGTTCAGAAAAAGATGAAATAACCAACGACTCTTAGTCGGAACGTGGAATGCCAAAAGTTTGAACGTAGTAGGAAAGCTAGAAAGTCGGAAAAAGGAAATGAAAAAGCTCAATCTAGATATAGTGGTGATGAGTAAAAGTGGAATGGTAACAAGATGAGGATTTCTGATTAGACGAATGTAGGGTAACATCAAAAGCAACAGAAAATGTTATAACGGGAGTAGCATTCGTTATGAATGGAAACGTAGAGAAAAGAGAGAGCTACTGTGAACAGTTCAGTGATAATATTGTTCCCATCAAATTGAATAGCAAACCAAAGCTGACAACGATAGGTAAGTATACAAGCCAACGACGTAAGCAGAAGAAGAAGAGATGGAGAAATTATATGAGGATATCCAACGGTCAATTCATTATATAAAGGGAGATGAAAATCTAATAGTCATGAGGGATTTGAATGTGGCTTTAGCAGAAGGAACAGAAGAAAGGATTACGGGAGAATATGTGCACGGTCGTAGGAATGAGAGAAGGGAAAGACTAATTTAGTTCAGCAATTAATTTCAGATCGTAATAGTGCCCAGAGACACAGGAAGATTCCAACCAGATTATATCATCGTCACGCAGAGATTTCGAAATCAGGTACTGGATTATAAGGGGTACCCAGGAGCAGATATTGACTAAGAACATAATTTAGTAACCACGAGGTTATTCTATTGCTACTGTTCTTTTTGTACACATACGCTCCAAAGCTCATTGATCCTGACCCATTCGGCTACCAGGCACCTCGCCACCAATGTTGCTCATCATAAAACTCATACTGCTGTGCTCTTGATATTCTACTTTGTCAAAAGTAAAACCATACACAGACGAACTTTAATTTTGACAAATTCCATGTATAATGTGTTGTGTATCAGTATTTACCTCACAATGACGACATGGCATGAGTGATGAACTCATAATGGAACACAAGTTATAACCAAAAATTTTTGCAGATCAGTTCAACTGTCGAAACCAGTTGTCAACACAAAATATTAATTAATGAGATCTTGCGTATAAAATGTTTTTCTAGCAATAAAATGTTCTTTCGTATGTCCTGTAAGAATTATTTCAAAAACTAGGGACAAAGAATTAAATATTTGTGAGGTCTATGAGTACCATCTAGACAGAACACTAGAACAGCACAAAGGCACCATATTTGGGTACTACAGCCACACATTTAGATACAGCAGTATTCAGACACATATTTATAAGGGGTGTATAGTGACATACATTTATAGGCTAAGCATTCGATATCCTGCTGAGTAGCACGTGGAATGTAGTCAGTTAATTGCGCTTTAGTCTTCCCCTGGCATTGCAGTTACCAAGAGCATTAAATTTATAGCACGCAATAACTTGTATTTGGGTATGTTGGCACTGTTGACGAAATCCTACGATATTTTACACAGTGCTTACCGTTGGACGCTAATAAGGTTTGGAGGTCGCTTAGGAACTGATACCAAGACCGTGAACAAGTACGTTTATGTGATGCGTTGCCGACGTCACTGTAGAAATGTTTTGCATTTTCTTCGTCTCTTCTAACACAGAGAGGCGGCGCTTCAGTTGAGCCGATAGAGGTATTTATTGAACTTCCAGTCATTAAATTTCAGACATGTAAAACTGTCGTGAAATTCCTCGATGCTTGTGTCCTACTATACCATGGTACTCTCGGAATCATGGTGTGAATTAGTGCGTAGTGACTGCCTTTGATTTCTTCTTGCCAGTTCGATGACAACAGCTTTCTGAGCGTGTGTATCATATCTGTGGGAGGGAGTTTATCATATTTAGTAGTTCCCCGTTGAGATGCTTGCTATGCTAGGATAACTACTTGTTCATTTCCAGATACCTAAGATAGGTCTTTCATCTATACCATCACGACATTGCGGTAGTTCCTCTGCACGCGAAACGCCGGCCGTTGTGGCCGAGCGGTTCCAGGCGCTTCAGTCTGGAACCGCGCGACCGCTACAGTCGCAGGTTCGAATCCTGCCTCGGGCATGGATGTGTGTGATGTCCTTAGGTTAGTTATGTTTAAGTAGTTCTAAGTCTAGGGGACTGATGACCTTAGATGTTAAGTCCCATACTGCTCAGAGCCATGTGAAGCATTTGCACGCGAAACACGTCGATAAATGCTGCAGCTGCGGGGTTGGTACAATTATTGCGATAGTTTCTAATGAGCTGTATGGCTGATGTACTGTCAGAGATGGTGACTATGTTGTCTGATGTGGTCGACTGTGCGTGTAGTAGAGATTCCAAAACGGCAATCAGCTCGGCTGTCATAATATTGGATTGCGGATCCAGCTTGGATCTTGTCGTTTACTTCGAAGTAACCAATAGGTACTACCAGAGCCGTCACTAGATTTGGACCCATCTGTATATACCACGCAGAAATGGTGATAGTGGAGAGGAATTCCATTGCCGTTGCTTTAGTTGGGTCCTGGTTTTGAAACGTTAAATCTTTCCGGCATCAGTCTGCAGAGTCGATATTTCGCACGACCTGTTGCAGTGCGTTAGAAAAGGACTTTTCCACACCTTGCGCCTTAATGCCTGCATCTCCTGCAACACAACCTTCGTACTGGTGATGGTATAGTTAATGTTATAACTCAACCTGGTACGAAGATTACCGTCGCTTGTCATGTCCTACAACTCCTGCAAGCTACCCTCTGTAGTAATGGTTTAACAAATTCTTGTTGTCCACGAAATTATAGCTCCCTGCGAGTTATTGCCAGGTATTCATAATTTTTAGCGGGAGGGCTTAACCAACCGGTAAAAATTTGAACGCAACGGATAACACAATATTTTTTTGAACCACTACAGAAGGCACCAATGCAGGCCTTAGTAGGGAGCATAGAGTCATTATTTACTTTCATGACCCAGCATTGAACTGTGGTACTGACTTTCACCTATTCTTTATGATGAAGGGAGGAAATAATCGGTCATAGGGTACAGGTTAATTGATATTTATTCAATACCGATGGCATTTCAATAAATAGCCGTGTTTCTGTTGGAATATACATCATCACAACTGGTCTCTCTTGTTAACATGATTCACTTTCGCCACGTTATTATGGAAAGAGAGAGCGAAGAGCAGACCTGGCTTCAATGTAATTTTATGCACGCACACAATTATACCAAAACCCATGCTTATTACAATCAATTACTATAGGTCACATAGAACAAGTTCAGCAAAGACACTACAAGCGAACTCGATCAGGGCGGAAGAGTATTTGCCTAAATACTTCAATTTTCGTTAAAACGTACGCTGAAGAATGGATAGCAAGTGGTGCATTTAACTATGAATGAATCTTGTTTTGAGAAACAACGCCACGTTACTGAGCTGGATGGAAGAACATTTACTGTTATATGGCGAGAAAATTTTGCAAGTCTTTATTCCATCAATAGGCATTAAAATCTGAACTTTCCTAGATACAAGAGTTTAAACAGTGTACTCTTACGTAGTACGCTTCATTGTAGGAGAATCAAATAGTTATGGGGTGCACTATAAACGTTAACTAAGTATCACACCAATATTATTCTACACACGTGGCCAAGTAGCGGTAGCCAACAGAAATGCAAAAATTACGGACACACAAGATTATTCCTTCTCTACCGTACACTTACCCACTACCGTATGGTTATTCAGTCAACCATTATACATTTTCAGACCGAAACTGCAGTTTACCAATGTGGCGGTCGTTCCAACCGACCACGTGACGGGAAAGCAAGTAGACAAAGGAAACACATGAAAAATAAATAAAAATCCTCCAAAGTATTACTGTAAAAGAATGACCACATTAAAATACATTAAACGAGTGAACTTCGGTTAAAGACATAGCAAGAATGCGACCGTGAGCTTAAGGCCCATGGTACGTGGCCTGACCAAGGCACAAGATAAAAATAAATAAATAGACACCGCTTGATCCGTTCTCTTCTGCTTGTTACTCACAGACTTTCTTCTGCAAAGAAAAACAGTCTCGCTATAATTCTCCTGTACTGGAATTTATTGAGAAAAATATGGAACGAGACAACAAGATCCGTTTCACTCCATGTAGTCAGCTGCGATGGGTGGAAGTTGCTTGTTTAAGCAGTGCGTTCCGCAAACACAACAGGATGTTAATTCCCGGATTTATTTTTTTATGAAGTGGCCCATATTCGTCGAAACAGAGCAGCAGGAGGAATTTCTTGCAGAAGAATATTCGTCATTCGCTTAAACCAGTAATGCGTTCCTAAGCTGGGGTTGACATGAACGTCCCAGTAACCATACGTGAGGCTTTGTACTGCATAGTGTCGAGTCTTTGGAGCGTGCTGTCTGACTCTGGTCCGTACGACATGTGGCCATAATCAAAGTGTGTCCTCAGGAGCGACCGGTATAAAGTCATCTCTGTCCACCGATGTAGTCATAAGTCGGGTATGATGAACACATCTTGGTTTATTATCAATAATCATCCCAAGATAAGTGTTGTTTTCGTAGCTGCAAAATTTTGTTGTCTGAGTCGAATCGTCTGGGGAAGTGAAATCCTTGGCGAGTAAAGATCTTAAGAGAGAACTTGCTATCAGAGATTTCGAAGCCACTATCTGTACACCATTCATGCAGCCGTATGAGAGCGGCGTGCATTTTCAGGTGGCTGGGCTGAAGAGTACAGTCTTCAGAATATATGGACACCTCATCTACATACTGTCCTGAAGATCTGCAGTATACCGACTGAATAACAGCGGAGCCAAGACTGATCCCTGTGGGAGTGCTCTACTAGTTTCTTATAGTTCCGTGTTGCAAGAATATAGTCTTCTTATTGATCAGGAAGCTTACAACACTAAGCCCGAGTATCTCCAACTTTTTCCTAAGACTGACAAGACGACGTTGTTTGTTTTAGTCACGAACGCAACCATCATATAATTATTCCAAGGGAAGTTTACTGTATGTCAGTAACTACCAAAACATTTACTTACATTCTTATTTATTTATTTCATTAACAGTAAAGAGTAGCCCACCACCTTCAAATGTAAGGTGCGTAGGATGCTTACAAATCTAACAACAAAGACTTCTTATTTTTTCATTATTATTGGTATACAGATGTTAATGCTTTTTTAAATAATATAAAGAAAGTAATATATAAAAATTTATCTACAGTTACAGAGAACTGAATGCTTATCAAATTTTAAAGTGGTATGGGTAATTTATTTCTCCTTAGTTAATGAGAATATCATATATTTACTGCAAATGTCAAAGAAAAATTAAAAAGTGTAATATAATAAGTGTGGTGACAATAAGCTGCAATATGTACAAGGGAGTGATACAAGATATTTGGAGGTATGATATAGTCTAAGTAGCTTGTTGGTTGATAATAGCCTATTTCTACCTATTTCACGTGAGAAGTTCGCGGTAGAACCTCGAGCTATTCTCATCTGAAATGGTTTGTTTTTAAGTATGTTTATTGTGTTTGTGTGTATTGTTATATTACTTGGCGTGTTGCATGTCAGAACACTACATGATATTCATTAGTTGTTTGTTTACCTTATTGTTTGTTGTTGTGATATATCCTGTGTGATACCTTAGATATATACACCTAGTATTATACAGGTTTTCATTTGAAACTTTCTGGCAGATTAAAACTGTGTGCCCGACCGAGACTCGAACTCGGGACCTTTGCCTTTCGCGGGCAAGTGCTCTACCATCTGAGCTACCGAAGCACGACTCACGCCCGGTCCTCCGGTTTCCAGAATTCTCATTCTGGAAACATCCCCCAGGCTGTGGCTAAGTCATGTCTCCACAGTATCCTTTCTTTCAGGAGTGCTGGTTCTGCAAGTTTCGCAGGAGATCTTATGTAAAGTTTGGAAGGTAGGAGACGAGATTCTGTCAGAATTAAAGCTGTGAGGACCGGACGTCAGTCGTGCTTCGGTAGCTCAGATGGTAGAGCACTTGCCCGCGAAAGGCAAAGGTCCCGAGTTCGAGCCTCGGTCGGGCACACAGTTTTAATCTGCCAGGAAGTTTCATAACAGCGCACACTCCTCTGCAGAGTGAAAATCTCATTCAGGTTTTCACTTGTTCCTTTTCCTTTTCGAAACCTAAGTTGTTTTCCCGGTAATATTTTGCTGTCTTTCGTCGACCATTCTAAGCACCATTTAATAATCCTTTCCACTACCTTCACCGAACACGGTAGTAAGGTGGAAGGTCGATACGATTCGGGTTTACCCCATCTTTTCTTCGATTTGTTCATGGGAATGACATGAGATGTATTCAGCGAGTCGATATTGATCAGTTGAAGTCCCTAATTACTTCCGAAATGGAATGTCCCAAGTGTTTAGCCCCAGCTACCATTTTGCGTTCCAAAATCTATTAACTTCCGTCGTGTTAGTATTATCGGGTCGAAAATCATTTCGCTTGAATCACCTGAGTACAAATGACAACTCGCTGATGCATCTCAGTGTAATACGTATGGGTATACTATCCTGGTGTCATATTTCAGACTTTCCAGTTGACCTGCAGCAGGTCTGTATGTATTCCATAATTTATCAAGCTGTATGACAGTGTTGGGAGGAAACGGAGCTTCTAATGCAATAAAAGAGCTGCTAAGGTGAAAAATAATAGGCCTTATAATAAACTCCAAATTTACCGTAAGCGCATAGCGGATAAACACGTCGCATAAGGGGACTTTTCGAACATAGTTGATAGTAATTACAAGTCTCTGCATGCCCATCTTTTCAGAGACGGTTGCGACACCGCGGCTGTTCAGTACAGAATGTCAAATCAAGCGACTTTCAGCTGTCCAAATTTGTAAACTGTTATTTTATTGGCCTACGAGTTTCGGCGATATGTTACGCCGTCTTCAAGTCCCTTGACGGACGTATAGGAAAATTCTAACCTCGGTTCCAGTCAAAATAGGGGTCAATATTCGAAGACTGGTATCAGTAGATTTCAGATACAGCGATCACTTCAAACATCATCTCCTGATTCTTAGATAAACAGTCAAAGACTGCTCTTTTTACGTCGTCTCATTGTCTCTGTGGAGCTGTACGATGAGAAGCTAGGAGAGGATGCTGTTTGGTGGCCGGTATACTCTTCCTATAACACAAACCATATGCGTAGATTAAGTTGGTTCTTTATTCATAAGAATAGAAAGTTACTTATCTCAAGATCGTCGTTGTGGTATAAGCTCTCTGTACTGTCCACATTAGCCTCACTGCTGGTGAAGTACAAAGTCCGCTGTGTACACTATTATGGTTGTTACGTGCTGCCTGCCTCTTAGTTAGCGCTGGAGCTAACTGCAACTGCGGTTGTCGCTAGGCTGCGATGGTGACACTGGAACTTACTCAATGTGACAGACTGCGACAGACAGGCCCTCCAGTCCGCGGCAGCGATTTTAAATACTGGCGGGCGAGAGGGCGTTGGCGGCCCATTTCCTGCGAGTCTGTTGTTGGCCTCGTTCTACATCTACATCTACATCTACATGGATACTCTGCAAACCACATTTAAATGCCTGGCAGCGAGTTCATCGAACCACCTTCACAATTCTCTATTATTCCAATCTCGTATAGTGCGCGGAAAGAATGAACACCTATATCTTTCCGAACGAGTTCCGATTTCCCTTATTTTGTCTTGGTGATCGTTCCTCCCTATGTTGGTCGGTGTCAACAAAATATTTTCGCATTCGGAGTAGAAAGCTGGTGATTGGAATTTCGTGAGAAGACTCCGTCGCAACGAAAAACGTCTTTCTTTTCGTGATGTCCAGCCCAAATCCTGTATCATTTCTGAGACACTCTCACCCATATTTCGCGATAATGCAAAACGTGGTGCCTTTCTTTGAACTTTTTCGATGTACTCTGTCAGCCCTATCTGGTAAGGAACCCACACTGTGCAGCAGTATTCTAAAAGAGGACGGACAAGCGTAGTGTAGGCAGTCTTCTTAATAGGTCTGTTACATTTTCCAAGTGTCCTGCCAATAAAGCGCAGTCTTTGGTTAGCCTTCCCCACAACATTTTCTATGTGTTCCTTCCAATTTAAGTTGTTCGTAATTGTAATATCTAGGTAAATAGCTGAATTTACGGCCTTTCGATTAGACTGATTTATTGTGTAACCGAAGTTTAACAGATTCCTTTTAGCACTCATGTGGATGACCTCACACTTTTCGTTATTCAGGGTCAACTGCCACTTTTCGTACCATTCAAATGTTTTTCTAAATCGTTTTGCAGTTTGTTTTGATCTTCTGCTGACTTTATTAGTCGATAAACGACAGTGTCATCTGAAAACAACCGAAGACGGCTGCTCAGATTGTCTCCCAAATCGTTTAGGAGGCTTATAACGTTACCTTGGGGAACGCCAGAAATCACTTCTGTTTCACTCGATGACTTTCTGTCAATTACTACGAACTGTGACCTCTCTGACAGGAAATCACAAATCCAGTCATATAGCTGAGAGTATATTCCATAAGCAAACAATTTCACTACGAGCCGCTTGTGTCATACAGTGTCAAAAGCCTTGTAGAAATCCAGAAATAAGGAATCGATCTGAAATCCCTTGTCAATAGCACTCAACAGCTCATGTGAATAAAGAGCTAGTTGTGTATCACAAAGACGATGTTCTCTAAACCCATATTGACTGTTTGTCAATAGACAATTTTCTTGCAAGTAATTCATAATGTTTGAACACAATATATGTTCTAAAATCCTGTTACATATAGACGTTAACGACATGAGCCTGTAATTTAGTGGATTACTCATACTACCTTTCTTGAATATTGGTGTGACCTGTTCAACTTTCCAGTCTTTGGGTACGGATCTTTCGTCGAGCGAACGGTTGTATATGATTGTTAAGTATGGGGCTAACGCATCAGCATACGCCGAAAGGAACCTAACTAGTATACAGTCTGGACCAGAAGACTTGCTTTTATTAAGTGGTTTAAGTTGCTTCACGACTCTGAGGTCCGTCCCCTGTAGCTGAGTGGTCAGCGTGACAGAAGGTTAATCTAAAAGGCCCGGGTTCGATTCCCGGCTATGTCGGAGGTTTTCTCCGCGCAGAGACTGGGTGTTTTGTTGTCCTAATCATCATCATTTCATCCCCATCGACGCGCAAGTCGCCGAAGTGGCGTCAAATCGAAAGACTTGCACCAGGCGAACGGTCTACTCGATGGGAGGCCCTCGTCACAAGACATTATTATTTACTACTCCGAGGATCTTATTGCAACCTCTTTGCCGCATGTTGTGCTGGCGCCAGTTTGAATGTGTATCTAACAGTCAACAGATGATGTTTGAAGTGATCTCTTGAAGTAATTACTGTATCAGAAGCCTACAGACATTAGTCTTCGAATGCTGGCACCCATTTTGAACATAACCGAGGCTGGAATATTCATACACGTCGGTCAGGTGGCCTGAAGATGGCGTAATATACCGCCGAAACTCGTAGCCCAATAAAATAACAGTCTGGAAATTTAGATAGCTGAAAGGTGTTTTATTTGACATTCTGTAACTGCGAGTATTTCAAAATTTCGTTTCTGGAAAGCAGCTGGAAAAACACGAAAATGGGAGAGCATTAACGGCTTCCTACGTACGGAACTCTTCTGGCGGTCCCCGGGTGCGCGCTGCTCGTATCGGCGTGTTCGCCCGGCCTGCAGCAGGAGGCGCAAATTACTTCCAGCAGCAGCACACACCCCGAATCGCCGTGTAGCGGCTGTTGGCGCCCACGGCCCCACGTTCAGGGCTCGGGGTGGGGAGTTTTACGGCTCCCAGGGTGCCCCCCCTGATTTATCGAGCCACGCCCGCCGACGTTAACAAGCTTTAAGCAGCGCCGCGGTCGCAGCGACGCGTGCGGAACGCAATTTGGCGGCGCGGTGCAACGCGGCAGTTGTCAAAAAACTCGCAGGCCGCTAGGGCACCCTGCGGGATTCAGCCCGTGCTCTGCCGCAGCTAACACATTACCTGGCAGAACGGAACGCGCGCAGTGATACACCCAGTTAGAGGCAAACAAGAGCAAATTGTGGCTTAGCAACTGCCCCTACCTTTGCATTAAAAAGGACGGTCAGAAAACAACCCGGTAACAAATTCAATGCAACGGTAGGGAGTTTTTGGACTGCGTGGGTACCTGAAAGCAAGGGCCAACGTGCGTGTTTCTGGGGCATGCAGTGGCAAGCCAGTACCGAACTCAATCCGCCTCACAGACTCACAATAAGGGCTGGTGAGCCACCTGGCCTGGATGTGGCTTTTAGGTGGTTTCCCACATCCCACCAGGTGATTACTGAGTAGTCGCATCCTGCCCCATGCGCATTGTAAGGTGTCAGGCAACTCCAACACCTTCCAGCTCCGAATAAATCCTGTCATTAAATTAACCAAAGTAATACGATCAACGAGTGAGTAAATGGAATACCACAGACTAACACAAGAACGCCTAAATGCATAACATACCTTCACATCATGAAACAGACGCAGTTCTGAGGGGAGAAACGAGAACAGAAGCCGAGAGCAGAGCTGTGTAGGCTAGAAGGTCCTACGATAAGAGCGGCACAATGGGACACCCACATCGCCAGCCGAGGTGTGTGGAGCTGCGTCGCCCGCCGCCCCTGACGCTGCCTAATCACCGACAAGGTAATGAACGCACGCGATGCCGCATAAGAGCGCATAAGGCTTCACTCAGAACTGCAGAAGTCTCATCTGTTACATCCCCTTTTTACGTAATACTAGTGTCGATCGTCAATTAAACTTCGTGGTATTTACATTTGCTACTTGAAGTTAAAATATGAAACGCGATGATTTTTCTGCTATATAATTATCAAGAAGCCACATCAGCCACTGTAATTTACAACAAGTTAGATGAGTAATTAAAGATAATTGAGGGTCATTGTAGACCATTTTTTATAGTTTTCTCTTTTATGAAACTTTATTTAAACCTACATTATAGATGTGATATGGCATAGGTCAGCCTTCGATCCATTACAGAACTTGGAAACCCATTCAGGGAATATTCGTTCACATTTTTGTTGAACGCAGTTTGTTTTTATCATCATGTATTAAAATATTTCCTTTTGTCAATAGTACAATTTACAAACAATGTTTTGTGAGTAGAGTAAAAATTCCAATGATAAACGTAACTGCTTTTACAACGTTATTTTACCAGCTAACTAAAAATAGGAAAGCCTTGAACCCCTTCCCCTAAATTTATTTAGTATTAAGATTCTTTTACAGGGAGTCCAGTGGAGCTGACGCTGAAATCATTAAGTATTTGGTTATATCATCGCTAATCTCACTGAACTCTTCTGAACTCTACATGTCATGTGTGGTCTGGCTTCTCCTTACCAGCAACAGGTCCCAGGTTCAAACTAGTCAATTCCCTAAAAAACACGCTCAGAGCGTCGTTGCGGGAAGGTGGTAGGGAGACACGACTCAGAACAAACAGACACCACCCAGAATGTTAGAACATAATATGCAAACAGTATTACCAGGATGCTATAGTTAAATTTACCCTATTTAACACGTTATAACACTTGGCAGCATTACTGTCAGCGACATGGAAAAGAGATGTAATGCAGAATTAGGTTAATTGAAACACTTTTCATACGCTGTTACGGTACATCATGCTATTACATACCGGTACCATTACTGCTACAAAAGGGGCTCAATATGGCGCCCATCAGTGTGCAGAAGAGTCTGACAGGGCAATATTGCATTCTGCACAGCAGAACGAAGCATGTCCGTAGGTATAGTGGCTACCTTTCCTGATATGCTGCATTTCAAATCAGTACATGCGTGAATGTTCATCTGGTAAATCCTGTCCTTCAGGTAGCCCCACATCCGGAAATCACAGGGAGTGACAAAAAATGGTTCAAATGGCTCTGAGCACTATGGGACTTAACATCTGAGGTCATCAGTCCCCTAGAACTTAGAACTACTTAAAGCTAACTAACCTAAGGATATCACACACATCAATGCCCGAGGCAGAATTCGAACCTGCGATCGTAGCGGTCGCTCGGTTCCGGACTGAAGCCCCTAGAACCTCTCGGCCACAGCGGCCGGACAAGGAGTGAGATCCGGGGATGATGACAGCGAAGCATTTGGAGACGATTGGCTGATAATTTGATCGCTTCCAAATGTGTTTCGGAGAAGCAGGTGAACTTCACGAGCGATGTGCGGTGGGACCCCATCTCGCATGAAAACTGTTGAGTTCAATGTGTCTGTCTCCTGTACGGTGGGTATGACATGCTGGCAAAGCACATGGCAATAACGCTAGCAAGTCGCACTGCACGTCTTTGGTCCTTGAGCGCGAACCTGTTCAAAAGAATGGGCCAATGATGAATGTAGCCATGAAGCCACACCACGTTCGCCATACAAAGGAACTCCATGCACAGTGACTGGTGGTGAAGATCCCCTCATTCGGCAATTCCGTGTGTTCATCTCATGTGTCATAGAAAAATGAGCTTCGTCCAACCATAGAATAGTCCAGAGCTAGCCCTCGTCAACTTCAGTTCTTGCGAGAAAGTGTAGAGCGAAATCAACACGTCTTTGTGCGTCCATTTGAGAATGGTTCGAAGCACCTTCCGTACAGCGGACCACGGGATTTCGAACAGTCGTGACACAGCATGCACACTGCCTGACGATAGCGAATTGCGCACAGAGTTGTCGGTCATAGCAAGAGCGTTTTCATCAACCATCTGTATACAACCGGTCGTCGGACTTTTCTCAGAGCGGCGCCCATTTCTCCAGTTGATTAGAACTTTTTCATCACGCTCCGCACAGCAGGTGGAGAAAGAGGACCCTTCCGTAATCCTTTCAGCTGGCGATATTCTCGAAGTACAGCTGCAGCATTAGTGTTGTTTTGGTAACAGAACTTCATCAATAATGTCCTGTTCCTTTTGTCCAAGCTCGTGTTGACACAGCAAGTACACTGCAACTTGTCACTTGTGTGAAACTATGAATTTGGAAATGGACGGTGGCGCTGTGACACATGAAAATCTGCGCCCCATACGCTGGACATTAATGCTACCGCCGCGGGGGGTAGTCCCGCGGTCTTACGCGCCTTGTCACGGTCCGCGCGACTCTCCCCGTCCGAGGTTCGAGTCCTCCCTCGGGCATGGGCGTGTATGTCGTCCTTAGCGTTAAGTTAGTTTAAGTTAGATTAAATGGTGTGTAAACTTAGTGATCGATGACCTCATCAGTTTGGTCCCATAAGACCCTAACACAAATTTCCAAATTTTTTAATGCTATCAAGTTTTGTACTCGCACAATAATTAGTTTCCGTCTTATAAAGTGTTAAATAGGGGGACATCACCGCACTTGAATATGACACCTATACCAGACGAAATATAGGGTAAGCAGATTCCTTCCAAGAATAATTTGTGGCGTCAGGGAGACATCAGATAAGCAGACAACACTGCCAAAACCGATACGTAGCTATGTAGACCCTGTAGATGTAACGAAAAAGGCAAAAGAAGTGGAAGAAAACGGAGAACGACGGGGAGGAGGAGAAGGAGAAGGGCATGGCATTACGAATCGCGCAATATTTACCGGTTAGAGTATATACAAAATAACGTGACTCGTGGCTGTGTAGACAACGTGGTAGTTCAAATGGTTGAAATGGCTCTGAGCACTATGGGACTTAACACCTTAGGTCATCAGTCCCCTGGAACTTAGAGCTACTGAAACCTAACTAACCTAAGGACATCACACACGTCCATGCCCGAGGCAGGATTCGAACCTGCGACCGTAGCGGTCGCTCGGCTCCAGACTGTAGCGCATAGAACCGCACGGCCACTCCGGCCGGCCAACATGGTAGTGCAGGGAACAGCTGCCGTTACGCGGACTCCACTGTGAACGAACATTGCGTGACATGGGAGGTTCATTTCGACAGCTGAAGCCAACTGCGAAATTAGGACTGTTAGTATGAAACGTAGACTGTTCTCTTGCTGATTCTAATGCGACCAACCTATGCACGGTATGGTTGAATAAATTTTAACGTGGAGATGCTAAACCCTGGTGCTTCGACCAAATAATGATTCGTGAGCCCTCGAGAGCATCAGTACACATAAAAAATTTGGAAAACAAGGAAAAAACACTGTTTGTAGAGCCTCCTTAAAGTATGGTTGGATTTCTAAAACATTGGTTTCATTTTTATCCTAGAGCCAACCAACACATCTGTCACATTAATCGTAAATAAATTCAGCCACAAGTTCAATATATGCAGACACTAAATGATGTTCACTATTGAAAGCATTTTGAAATTTTTTAAGAAACTGAGTTCAATAAAATTAATAAAAAACCAATTTTCATAATTAACGGTCATTAATTACTACGTTCATAACAATCTGTGTGAGGCTTTAAATAAACTGAACAGGATCACACATTTTCATAAACTTACGAAGTTCCACATAAAATAATTAAAGTTCATAGCACAAGTCTAAAGTTCCGAAATCGTGAAGTAGCGAAATTCTAAGAGCAGATCACTCTCAAAGTTAATTGGAGAAAAGTTTTTGAAGTTTGGACCAAGTCACCTAAAGCGAAATATACAATCTCAACACACGTGAATATCACAATTCCCCAAAGCAACCAGTTCTCCTGACGTGAAACCTTCTAAGTCCACACAAGCTGAAAATATTTCAGAGTGTTCGTTATCGAAACACTCGAAAATCGCAAGCCCACGACCACATACTTAGAAATATTTCTGATACACTCACGATGCGACTTACTGCCACTCATACGCCCTACTAGATGTCAGCTTCTGGTTACCCCAGAGACAGAATGCGGTCCCCAAAGTGTCGGAACGTCGATGCTATCGATGACCTCCTGAATGGCTGTTTTCAACTCAGCAATGGTTCTGGGGTTATTGCTGCCCGCCTTACCTTTTTTATATATCGCCACACAAAGAAGGCGCCTGTGTTCATATCTGGAGAATATGGCGGCCAATCGACGCCCACGCCAGTGGCTTCTGGGTACCCCAGAGACAGAATACGGTCCCCAAAGTGCTCGTCCAAGACATGAAAACTCTCCTGTTTCGATGGGGCCGAGCTCCGACCTGCATGAACCACATCTTTAATCGAAATCAAGGTCACTTTGGGTAATGGGGATGAAATCATTTTCCAAATCCTTCACGTACCGTTCGGAAATCACGGTGCCATCAAGGAATATCGCAGTGATTATTCCATGACAGGATATTGCACACCACACAGCCACCCGTTGAGGGTGAAGAGACTTCTCGATCGTGAAATGTTGACACTCAGTCTCTCAAATGCGACAATTTTGCTTATTGACGAAATGATTCATATGAAAATGGGTTTAGGCGCTGGAGTGGCCGAGCGGTTTAGGCGCTTCAGTCTGGAACCGCGCTGCCGCTACGGTCGCAGGTTCGAATCCTGCCTCGGGCTTTAATGTGTGTGATGTCCTTAGGTTAGTTAGGTTTAAGTAGTTCTAAGTTCTAGGGGACTGATGACCTCAGATGTTAAGTCTAATAGTGCTCAGAGCCATTTGAACCATTTTGAAAATGGGTTTCGTCGCTAAACCAAACCATACACTGCAGATCAGCTAGCTGGAGGGTTAGGCCCTGTGCTGGGAAAAACACGGCTGTCAGCGTTTTCTTGGAAGGGTATCCGTCATGGCCGTCTTAACAGAGAAAATATCAAAAAGGGAAACTCTAATGAAGACTAAACCCAACGAGTGACACAAAAGCCACTATAGTTACAAAGATAAAATTTAGCATACACAGGGTGATAATTATTGAACTACATGAAATAAAATCATCTTAACTTCTGAACGGGTTGCGTTAGGACGTTCAACCTGCACAGTTGCCCGCGGGGCATGGTAGGAACAGCGGAAGAGTGGTACTCAAGCGTCAACTTTAGTTTACAATATCTCCGGATGTAATTAATATTTTACAATGCAACAAACGGCACTGATTACGTATTTGTTTATATGGTCAGATGTGCTAACAAAACTAACGTGGTTCCATTTAAAAAAGCGTTGGTTTGTGTTAAAAAACATACTTCGGTGCATTTTTGTATGGTTTGTATTAAACAATTACACTAGCCCCTCTCCTCACGTTCGGTCTGTGGAATCGGTTCGTCAGTATTTGATGTGGTTTACGAAATATATCCAGCGGTAACGTTAGGTGATTCACCCTGTGTAACACAGACGCCACGAAGACATGGACCCAAGTTGTCAACTAGACACTGTGCAAGCTGGTGGTGACTCCTCAACTGTATGCTGTGTTTACATGGTACGGACTGGGTACTCTGCTCTAATTGAATCGATCATTGACTGTAAATGTTTATGTTCGGCTACTTGGAGACCATTTGTAGCCATTAGTGAACTTCATGTCCCCTAACAACGTTGGAATTTTTATGGATGAGTATTATATTCTATTTTTACTATTGGCTGGATAATGAATTAAGAGTTTTTCAACTGGAAATGTTTTATGGCTTTTAACTGTGAAGTCATAAATCGAAGTTAATGAAATGATTTTATGGCCGGCTGCCGAACAGGCACCATCAAATATGTCTGAAGTAAGGCTTCTAGGAAATTTAACACTAAATGTTCTTACGTGTATTGTCTTCCCAGTGGAACCTTTTCCGCTTCTCTCTGCTGCGATGGCCGTTTTGAATACACTCAACATAGAAGTTGCTGATTGCTGGCCGTGTCGCCCAATGAAAGAAACCCATATTTCTATGAGTTGAGGTGAACTGTTTGACAGATAAATAGACAGGCTCTAAATTTTAATTGAAGCTTTTTATATTAACTCAAAATCCAATATTAAAAGGAAACTGTTAGAAGAGAAGTGACAAATTTTTCGCGTCCTTTCTCCAGCAAGATACAACACAGACTCCTCTCTTTCTGCCGACTTAAAAAGCAACGAGCGACAGTCACATCTCTCTAATCTAACAGTATCTCTGCTGCAGCGCATAGCTTCCTATTTGATCTTACGCGTACCTCTCTGGAAACATCTAGGAAGTGCCACTAAGCGCACCCCTTACTGTAGGCTGTGGATTCGCATACATAGACTGGGTCTTCTACTACAGTACAAAATTTCCTTATCTTATTAAGTTATACAAATTTATAGATAATATTTTTTTATTCAGAGGGTCAAGGCGCAGTCGTCTGTTTTCATGGCCGAAGGGTCAGAAACCTTTATTTTGACAGTTCAACAACTGGCATATTTATTTATTGTTCTTTGATATACTCTGTGAATAATGTGTGTCTGCTATGTCTAAACTAGTTTTTATCAAATTCTTTACATGTCATACCGTTTACAAAAAAGTTTCTTACACCACATTAAAATTACGAATAAATCAACTACTTTTCGTGTATAAAAACAACGATAAAAATTTTGTTTCATATCATAAATCGCTCTTTTTTGCTATTCCGTGTCTGGCGACTAACGTTTCCCAGTAAATCCGTAGAGCGATAGGTCGCCCAATTTGTCTGGAGCACACACATCACCAAGAGAGCGTGGATTCTAGCCTCATACGCAAGTGCGAGTTCGCAAGAAGCGACGGAAACTCAGAAAGGAAGGAACGTTTCAATCTTAATAACGTGAAAAATCCAAAGTTCCACGGGTATGACGTAAGTACTAACCTCAATTCCAACCTTCTTCAAAATCGCACGTTCCTTTTCGAATTTCAAAGGCAGAGTATTCGTTGGAAGTAAGAAAGGAACGGCCTACAAAATGACACTGTACTTTAAATATTTACACGAATGACAAGCCCCTCCCAAGTGATGGCAGATGCTTCAGATACGTGGACGAAAGAGCTGCTGCCGCTCATTCAAGTCACTTCGATATTGCAGGAGTTATCTGAAGATCTATCTGAAGTACACTGAAGAGTCAAAAAAACTGGTACACCTGCCTAATATCGTGTAGGGCTCCCAAGAGCATGCAGAAGCGCTGCAGCAAGACTCGGCAAGGACTCGACTAATGTCTGAAGTAGTGCTGGAGGAAAATGACACCATGAATACCGCAGGGCTGTCCATAACTCCATTAGAGTACGACAGGGTGGAGATCTCTTCTCAACTGCACGTTGCAAGGCTTCCCAGATATGCTCAATAATGGCTCGTTTGCTGGCCGGCGGAAGAGTTTAAACTTAGAAGTGTGTTCCTGGAACCACTCGGTAGCAATTCTGGACGTGTGGGGTGTCGCATTGCCCTGCTGGTATTGCCCAAATCCGTCGGAATGCACAACGGACATGAATAGATACAGGTGATTAGACAAGATGCTTACGTACGTGTCACCTGTCAGAGTCGTATATAGATGTATCAGGGGTCCCATATCACTCCAAGTGCACACGCCCCACACCATTACAGAGCCTCCACCAGCTTGAACAGTCCCCTGCTGACATTCAGGGTCCATTGATTCATGAGGTTGTCTCCATACCCGTATACGTCCATCCGTGCGATTCAATTTGAAACGAGACTCTTCTGACCAGGCAACATGTTTCCAGTCATCAACAGTCCAATGTCGGTGTTGACGGGTCCAGCTGAATTGTACACTCATCAAGAGTACACAAGAGAGCCGTCGGATCCGAAAGCCCATATCGATGCTGTTTCGTTGAATGGTTTGCACTCTGAAACTTGTCGATAGCCCAGCGTTGAAGTCTGCAGCAATTTGCGGAAGGGTTGCACCTCTGTCACGTTGAACGATTCTCTTCAGTCATCGTTGGTCCCGTTCTTGCAGGATCTTTCTCCGCCCACAGCGATGTCGGAGATTGATGTTTTACCGGATTCTGATATTCACGGTGCACTCGTGAAATGGTCGTACAGGAAAATCTCCACTTCATCGCTACCTCGGAGATGCTGTGTCCCATCGCTCGTTCGCCAACTATAACACCTCGTTCAAACTCAGTTAAATCTTGTTAACCTGCAGTTGAAGCAGCAGTGACCGATCTAACAACTGCACTAGACACTAGTCTTGTAAGTAGGCTGTTTAGGTTCTTATATTGGTAACGCCGCCGCCACGTAGCGCTCTCTGTATGAAAATCACTGGCTGTGCTGTGGGCAGTCTGTGGCTAGTTTGCATTGTTGTCTGCCATTGTAGTGTTTGGCAGCGGCAGCTGGAGGTGAACAGCGCGTAGCGTTGCGCAATTGGAGGTGAGCCGCCAGCAGTGGTGGATGTGGGGAGAGAAATGGCGGAGTTTTGAAATTTTGTAAAAATGGATGTCATGAACTGCTGTATATATTATGCTTTTTCAACACTATTAAGGTAAATACATTGTTTGTTCTCTATTAAAATCTTTCATTTGCTAACTATGTCTATCAGTAGTTAGTGACTTCCGTAGTTTGAATCTTTTATTTAGCTGGCAGTAGTGGCGCTCGCTGTATTGTAGTAGTTCGAGTAACGAAGATTTTTGGTGAGGTAAGTGATTGTGAAAGGTACAGGTTAATGTTAGTCTGGGCCATTCTTTTGTAGGGATTTTTGATAGTCAGATTGCGTTGCGCTAAAAATATTGTGTGTCAGATTAAGGGGAAGTTTCAGTCTTATATTGGTGTTGCCGACCGCAGCGCCTTATTCTGGCCGTTTACATATGTCTGTATTTGAATACGCATGCCTATAGCAGTTTCTTCGACGCTTCAGTGTAACATACGCCAGAGAAAACCAATTCGAGCCTAATTCATTAAAAACTCACGTATATGTCCTCCATCTAAAGAAGAATGGTAGGTTGGAAGAATGTTCAGTCATATCTCTGCCCACCACCGAAGTATTTAGACGTACTAGTGAATTGCACTCTCACCTAAAAAAAAAAAAATACAACAAACTGGGTGAACATCAAACGGAGAGTGTCAGATGAAAATAGCGACCCTCGCAAATTGACTGGAACGAGTTACGGTACACAGCGAGAGAGGTTGAGAACTAAGGTCCGGCTATGTGCTACCATTCCGCAGAGTGTGCTTGGCCGATGACGTGAAACACTCATCCTGCTGGCTGGACGAGAGGAACACTTATCTACCTTAATACACTTCTTACTGGCGTTCGCAGATCCAGAGCGCGTAATATGAAGTGAGGCTGTCCTACCGCATCTAGACTCTGCGAATATGGCGAAGATTAAACCACTACCTAT
The DNA here is from genome assembly GCF_023864275.1 of Schistocerca cancellata. Taxonomy (NCBI): domain Eukaryota; kingdom Metazoa; phylum Arthropoda; class Insecta; order Orthoptera; family Acrididae; genus Schistocerca; species Schistocerca cancellata. Next base: position 1,158,079,357 of record NC_064626.1, read on the forward strand.
TTCATGAACTGCAGCAAACGCTCTTTAAGTTACACAGTGGAGGACTTAATGGCAGCAACACGTAACGCCCGTGATTTGGAAAAATTCTCGCTACTATTTTTTTGTATGTTTCGTTATTAAGTACTATTATTGTATTTTTGTCATTCTTTGCCTCTGATGCGAATGAATTAACATATCTGAAATTTTATTTCGATGCTGGTGTCTTGCCCTAGATCGAAAAAAATTGTCTTATTGCAAACTCGAACATCGTTAGCATATTTTAGAAACAACAAAGGACATAGAATAGAACCTTGTGGTACGTCACACCTGACTGTTAAAAATTAAACTTATTGCAGTCACAACTGTGTAGAAATTGTTACCAAGTGATAAGCAGTCCATCATGTTCCTTTTTTTTTTTTTTTGCCTTTTTCGGCGGCGTGTAACGGATGCCCGGCTGTAGTGCAGTGGCAGCCCCAGTTGCGCTGCCCTCTGGCGCCTCAGCAACAGCCGCTTCGACCGCTGGGAGGCGCTCGAGATGCCAAATTTGTGTGGCTTGCCGGAGGCTGACGGCGTTTTTGGGGTGACACGCCGCTGCGGACGCTGTCTGCTGCTCCCAATTACCGACCCTTTGTCACTACGTAATTAGCGGCCGCCACGCTGGTCAGTTCCCACCCGCTGCGCACCTGTCTGTCAAATGCATCACGGCGGCCTCTGGCCAGCGTACTTTGGCGCAACACGTGCACAAAGAAGAGGCGCGAATAGAGGGCGGGGGAGCTGACACAACGAAGTGGGGGAGGGGTGGTTGGTTGGTTGGTTTGGGGAAGGAGACCAGACAGCGTGGTCATCGGTCTCATCGGATTAGGGAAGGATTGGGAAGTAAGTCGGCCGTGCCCTTTCAGAGGAACCATCCCGGCATTTGCCTGGAGTGATTTAGGGAAATCACGGAGGGGTGCTTTAACGTTTCATTTAGGAGTTCCTGCGTCACTTGTTCCTAGGAAAATTTCATATTATAATTTGAAAAGCAAAGTGCGTTTTTGTCCTACTTTTTTTTCGAACCACTTTCGGCTTATTCTTCCAGCGTCAGGAAACAAGTGACTATTGTCCACCAGAGACATTAGTGTGTAGGAGACCAAGCTTTACCTGCGGTTCTCGGCGCTACAGTCTGGAGCCGAAAGACCACTTCGGTCGCAGGTTCGAATCCTGCCTCGGGCATGGATGTGTGTGATGTCCTTAGGTTAGTTAGGTTTAATTAGTTGTAAGTTCTAGGCGACTGAAGTTAAGTCGCATAGTGCTCAGAGGCATTGAACCATTTGAACCAAGCTTTATAAAGACAGACACTATCGATCATGAATGCATGATGAGCCGAGATGGCTCCACAGATGGCTGTCTCGTACAGATTCCCGTATGGAGGACATAGTGATAGACATCCCTGGGGTTGTGAAGCAGCTGAATGGGTTGAAAATAAATAAATCGCCAGGTTCTCATGGGATTCCAATTCGGTTTTACAGAGAGTACTCTACTGCATTGGCTCCTTACTTACCTTGCATTTATCGTGAATCTCTTGCCCAACGTAAATTCCCGAGCGACTATAGAAAAGCGCAGGTGACGCCTGTATATAAGAAGGGTAGAAGGACGGATCCTCAAAATTACAGACCAATAGCCTTACCATCGGTTTGTTGCAGGATTCTCAAACATATTCTCGGTTCGAATATAATGAATTTCCTTGAGACAGAGAAGTTGCTGTCCATGCATCAGCACGGCTTTAGAAAGCATCGCTCCTCCGAAACGCAACTCTCTCTTTTTTCACGTGATATCTTGCGAACCATGGATGAAGAGTATCAGTCGGATGCCATATTCCTTGACTTCCGGAAAGCGTCTGACTCGGTGCCCCACTGCAGACTCCTAACTAAGGTACGAGCATATGGGATTGGTTCCCAAATATGTGAGTGGCTCGAAGGCATCTTAAGTAATAGAACCCAGTACGTTGTCCTCGATGGTGAGTGTTCATTGGAGGTGAGGGTATCATCTGGAGTGCACCAGGGAAGTGTGGTAGGTCCGCTGTTGTTTTCTATCTACATAAATGATCTTTTGTATAGTGTGGATAGCAATGTTCGGCTGTTTACTGATGATACTTAGGTGTACGGGAAGGTGCCGTCGTTGAGTGACTGTAGGAGCATACAAGATGACTTGGACAGGATTTGTGATTGGTGTAAATAATGGCAGCTAACTCGTTCTGTTTGGGATTGGAACAGGGAGAGAAGATGCTAGTTGTGGTACGAGGTACCCTCCACCAGGCACCGTATGGTGGATTGCGGAGTACGTATGTAGATGTAGATGTAGACTTAGGCAGTACGTTGCTTTGAAGCCAGCGCTGCTATACTAGATGCCCCAAAAATTACCAGACTACTGTACGCGAATGCTTCTTGTTCTTAATTTCTGGAGTGTGCATGCAGTGGTTGTTTCAAATAGAAAAAATGGCTCTGAGCACTATGGGACTCAACATCTTAGGTCATAAGTCTCCTAGAACTTAGAACTACTTAAACCTAACTAACCTAAGGACATCACACACACCCATGCCCGAGGCAGGATTCGAACCTGCGACCGTAGCAGTCCCGCGGTTCCGGACTGCAGCGCCAGAACCGCTAGACCACCGCGGCCGGCTTTCAAATAGAAAATGTGCCAAAGCTTTCCCGAATAATACTACATCAAGAAGGCATTTTCAGACGTCATTCTGGTCTTAATGCGTATTTGATACAGTAATATGACGAATTTCGCCTCATTAATGTATCTTTGATTTTGTTTTATGTTTTGAATAACCAATAAGAGAACTACGATGTGATAAGGCCGCTATCGTAATTCAGCATTTTCCTCAACACTGTTACGAGTACGTAGGCGAGTTATTCAGCCACCTAGAATTGGTAGGAGGTAAGGTAAATATGTTTGTTAAGGTAAGATGCTATTCAATCTGTATATTGAGCAAGCAGTAAAGGAAACAAAAGAAAACTTCGGAGTAGGTATTAAAATCCATGGAGAAGAAATAAAAACTTTGAGGTTCGCCGATGACATTGTAATTCTGTCAGAAACAGCAAAGGACTTGGAAGAGCAATTGAACGGAATGGACAGTGTCTTGAAAGGAGGGTATAAGATGAACATCAACAAAAGCAAAACAAGGGTAATGGAATGTAGTCGAATTAAGTCGGGTAATGCTGAGGGAATTAGATTAGGAAATGAGACACTTAACGTAGCAAAGGAGTTTTGCTATTTGGGGAGCAAAATAACTGACGATGGTCGAAGTAGAGAGGATATAAAATATAGACTGGCAATGGCAAGGAAAGCGTTTCTGAAGAAGAGAAATTTGTTAACATCGAGTATTGATTTAAGTGTTAGGAAGTCGTTTCTGAAAGTATTTGTATGGAGTGTAGCAATGCATGGAAGTGTAACGTGGACGATAAATAGTTTAGACATCACATAACTAATGAGGAGGTATTGAATAGAATTGGGGAGAAGAGGAGTTTGTGGCACAACCTGACTAGAAGAAGGGATCGGTTGGTAGGACATGTTCTGAGGCATCAAGGGATCACCAATTTAGTACTGGAGGGCAGCGTGGAGGGTAAAAATCGTAGAGGGAGACCAAGAGATAAATACACTAACCAGATTTAGAAGGATGTAGGCTGCAGTAGGTACTGGGAGATGAAGAAGCTTGCACAGGATAGAGTAGCATGGAGAGCTGCATCAAACCAGTCTCAGGACTGAAGACCACAACAACAACAAGGTATGAGGGCTCAGGACTTGGTGTGGTCGCCTCAGACGAAGCACTACAGTGAGCGATGCAGGTGAATCGGGGTGAAGAGGAGTCACCGAAAGACAGGTGTAGGTAAGTCCTGGTGCGGCGAATATGAGCAGCAGTCGCACACTTTGAAGAAGAGGCATTTCACCAGCAATGGCGTAGCTTCAGACGGGCCTCTAACAGCGTTTAGAGAACTTGAGAATAAATCAAAGTTACGCAATAAAGCAAATCTGAATACATCTGCCATCTCAGAAAAATGACGCACATCCAACAGCACAACAATAATTTCAGTACCTTCGACAGCAGAAGTTAATATTTGACAGTGATTAAATATTTTCACAATGAACCTCTGAATTAACAACTTTTAAATGCTTCTCGCGATTCAATGAACGATATCTCACATGGTACCACTGTATATAGCTATCATCCCTGAAAACTATGTGTCTATTTTAATTATTGATTTACAACGTTTTTTATATCTTTTTCACTATGCAGATATCTGTCACAACATCACATTCTCCACGACAACACAGCAAGTGAATGCGGCATCAATACCCCATATCCTGTCATACGTGTGTATTTATTTAAAGAATATGTTTCTATTTTTGCCAGATATTTATTTAACTATTGATTACAACTGCCGCTACAAAATCATGGTAATTTAAGAAGCGGTCAGTCACACATGTTAACTGACAGCACAATTGAAAAGACGACCAAAAGAAACATCTGTCAAGAAGGCATAAATAATGGCTTAAACAATATTTAGCAATAATCTGTCATTTAAAGTGAGCAGACTGGTGCAATAATGTTGGCTTATATATTTATTTATAATTATTGCGAATGGTCTGGGTGTGACTGAATCTTGTCCGCAGCTCGTGGTCGTGCGGTAGCGTTCTCACTTCCCACGCCCGGGTTCCCGGGTTCGATTCCCGGCGGGGTCAGGGATTTTCTCTGCCTCGTGATGACTGGGTGTTGTGTGCTGTCCTTAGGTTAGTTAGGTTTAAGTAGTTCTAAGTTCTAGGGGACTGATGACCATAGATGTTAAGTCCCATAGTGCTCAGAGCCATGTGAACCATTTTTTTGACTGAATCTTTATAACATTTCTATACTTAAATATTGGTGTAATATATTAGTCTCGTACAGGAAATGGTCACGTTGAGTCAAATCATACCTGTAGAGCTTAATAACGATTTATTCTTGGTGTGGATGGCCTTTAGCCATTGGAAAAGCAGGCAGTGGTGGAACAAAACTGGAGTAAAGTGCACAGGGATGTTCCCAAGGCAGCGATTCTAGGCACTTCTGTTTAGATCTTATAGACACTTAATGTTGAGTCCTGGAAGAAGGCAGGCCTGCCAGTTGTGACACGCATGATTCGGTCAGTCAGAGAGTGTTTCGAGATTAGTTGATAGGAAATCTCAAGTCAAATGACAGAAATAAAATCACCACAGTAAAAGAAAACAGCGCAACCAAAGTTCATGCATAAAAATGAAAATGTCGTTTCGACGAATCCTCTTACGAATGAAATGCGGTTCCTTTATATTTTTGACTACAATCAGAATAATTAGTAAGTGCCTAAATGATAGGAGCTTCCGTCAGAAGCTAATGTTTTGGGCAACTAACATGCCGGACGTAGGCGTCACATTTGTGTCATCATAACAAATCAACACATACATGATAGGTGAGAAACATGAAATAAAGTGTTCATCAATCGTGTTATGCATAAACATCCATAAATTATGATTTACGAGATGGATAGTACAAAATAAATTTTCACTCTGCAGCGGAGTGTGCACTGATATGAAAGTTTCTGCCAGATTAAAACTATGTACTGGGCCAGGAGTCGAACCTGCTGTAGAGTGTAGATAGAGTGTAGACTATTTCTGGAAACGATCACCTAGGCTGTGGCTAAGGCATTTCTTCGCAATACCCTTTTCTCCATGAAAGCTAGTCCCTCAAGATGTGTAAGAGAAGTTGTGTGAGATTTGGAAGGTAGGAGATGAGGTACTGGCGGATGTGAAGCTGTGTGTGCACATCGTTTGTCTTGCTTTGACTGCACAATCAGTAGAGCACTTGCCCCCTAAAAGCCAATGTCTCAGGTTCGAGACCCACTCCTGCACACTGTTTTAATCTACCAGGAAGTGTCAAGACGGATAGTATCAAACACAGTATATAACATAAGGACACAAAGCTAAAATTTACAAGTTGAATGAATGTAATACTAAAGGTTGTAAAGAAAACCAAAGTAACTTCTACTGTGCTACAAGTTTGTGGGGGGAAGTCTGATCAATGGTGTTGTGGTCTGGGATTATGTAGCTAGTTGAAAATGTGATAGCATATAATGCGATGTAATAACGTCTAATGACAATTATACTGTGATACAAATTTGTGGGGAGAAATCTGATCACTGGTCTTGAGGTCTGGGAGTGAGTGGCTAGTTGCATATGTGATAATAGGTAATGTAATGTGATGTGCTCAGCTCTAACTGATCATTTATAACTTGGTGGAGGTTTCGAGCTAAACGCGTATTTGCCTCATCACATCAACATAGCAAGGGAATGGGAGAGAATGGGAGAGATCAACGTTTTCTAAGTCCCTATAGCCCAGCACTACTCAAGCACATGGAAGTATCAACATGAGCCACCTGCTAGGCGTAAACATTTCAACGTGGTTAGTCAGTCACCGAGAGTGCGACATCAAGACTTCTGTGTGTGAGTGTGACGGACCACTGCGGAAAAATACGAGTCAAGTGCAAACCAACCTGCCTCCATGATACTCACAACATTATGTAAGAAGCTGTAGGTAGGATGGAACAATAATGAAACTAATTTAATAACTAAATATAGCAAATCTGAAGACCAGTAACGACTTTTAGTAAGCGAGACCGATTCGATCATTAGAAATGATGTGTAACAGCAAAGCTGTTCGTCAATGCCATATATACTCCTCCCTGCTACCCCATAGTCAGTCTACAAGTAGGATTGATGGTATTGATGTCGTTCACACTTGATTCTCTGGTTATTATATCGTAACATCTTTTGTGAGGCTGCTCCAGTATGTTCATACTCTTGCTGCCTGCTGCGTTGAACACTGATCTGTAACCACAGATAACAATGAACCAGCATCCAGTACCGAAGACGTCAGTGATGAGTGGCCTACGAGTCTACCAACACCGTTCCAGTACAGGACACCAACTGTTATGAAACGTCAGCATTGTTCAGGTGAGATGCCCTACCAAACCAGTGGGTCAGTATCAACATTCAGCACGAAATCACAGCACCTGGTATCCCAGGCTACCCCTTGAAAAGTGTTGATTTCGCCACAAAGAGCATGTGAAGTCGTTTCTCCGTGAACACAGTTTTCACGGAGAAACAGGAGAAACGACTTCACATGCTCCTTGTGGCAAAATCAACACTTTTCAATGGGTAGCCGCGCGGTCTGAGGCACATTGTCATGGTCCGTGCGGCTCCCCCGTCGGAAGTTCGAGTCCTCCCTCTGGCATGGGTGTGTCTGTCGTACTCAGCGTAAGATACTTTAAGCAGTTTGTAAGCTTAGGGACCGATGACCTGAGCAGTCTGGTCCCATAGGATCTTACCACAGATTTCCAAAACCACTTTTCCCCGTGTGTCTCGCCAGCAAAGCCTCTTGGTCGAGCCCCAGAGTGGGATGTCTTCGATAGATACTCGCAAGGAAGCGTGTCCACGCCATAAACCTGCTCGCTCCTGTACACTCGGCGTCTACATTTGTGCTCTGGCGACGAATGCGAGCGGCCATTACAAAAAGATTACCTCCCACTAGATGGGTCATGGATCTGCCAGCCAGTCGCCTGGAGCTCGTACTCCTGTCAGAGGATTTTCTGGGAGTTTCCATTTCCGCTCCTATATCCTTAGCATTCCGCAAATCAAAAACGCATCTCTGCTTATCAGTGGAAAGCATGCCTCGGCGCTTCCAATGACAAGATTCCTTGGAGGTCAGCTCCTGACCTGCGCCTTCCTTAAGGATAAAAAAGAATATATTTCCGTCTTTTTCCACCCTCAACACTCTTACACTCTTATGCCAGTTATACTACCCTGATAACTTTTTATTTGGGGGGGGGGGGGGCGAGGCAACAAGAGTGCAATCTCTTGCCCGCACTGTACGCACTACGGGGTTTCTGCAACCTCCATCGTTGTAAATCGTCGCCTCGCAGCTCTGTTCTCACAGGGCAGTAAATATCCGCCCCTGCAGAACACAACTCTCTTCCCAGCCCCTATTTAGCCCACAGCGGCTTCTGAGGAACGCATCGCCCTCGTGCCCTTTCTCTCAGCGCTTAGCTCTAATTAATTCCCGGACATGCAGTACTACAGAACTTGTTAGTACGTGCTGCTATCCAGTATCACCAAATAAAATGATTAATAATATGATCATGCATCACAAACAGTTATCTAATATAGATATAAATCTAAAAGAATTTACAGGATACTGGCAATAAGGTGGCAAAATCTTGCAACTTTACAATACAATAGACAAAGGCAATATCTGAGAATGTGAGGCAAAACTATATCTGCCTTTGTGTTCCTTGTATTGACACCAGAGCTCAGCTTATGAGCTCGTATTCTTGCATTCAAGTTGTTTGTTGTTGTTGTTGTTGTTGTTGTTGTTGTCTTCTGTCTGATGACTAGTTTAATGACACTCTCCACTCTACTTAATCCTGTGCTATCCTCTCTATCTCTGTGTAACAATGCAAGTGACATCCGTTTACTGTAGTCATTCCTTGATCTCTTCTCTGCCATTTCTACATCCCACGCTTCCCTCCACTACTATTCCGACGATTCCTGCATACCTCAGGACGTGCCTTACAAACCTCTCTAATTCAGCTCGGTACCCGTTCGTCAGCTACCCGATCTACGCATCAGATGTTCAGCATTTTTGAAAGTTCCCGTTGTCTTCTTTTCTGAACTGCTTATCGTTCACGTTTCACTTTCGTACTAGGTTACACTCCAGACAATATACCATCAGATGAGACTTCACAACACTTGAATTTATATTCTATCTTATCCCATTCTTTTTCAGAAAAACTTTTCTTCCTATCGCCAGTCTGCATTTTATATCGTCTCTACTTCAGCCATCCCTAGTTGCTTTGACGCCCAAATAGCAAGTTTCATCTACTATTTTTTTTGCCCCAATTGCTAATTTAATTTCATCATCATCACCTCATTTCATGTGACTATATTCCATTACTTTGTTTTAGCTTCGTTCGTATATATTTATAATCTCTCATTATGACACCGTCAATTCCGTTCAACTGATTCCCCAAGCCCTCTGTCAGAATTCCAATATCCTATGCAAACTCAAAACCTTTTTTTCCCTTAACTCTAACCGCCTTCAGATTACTCCTTTGTTTACTTTACTGCTTTACTGCTTGCTCAATGTACAGGTAAAATAACACTGGGCGCCGGCTAAAGCTGTCGCTCACTTCCTTGTCAACCACTCCTTCGGTTCGCATCCTTCGACTCCGGTTTCTGTAAAAGTTGCAAATAAGCTACAGCTCCCTGTATTTTACCCCTGCTATCTCCATACTTGCACAGCATGTACTCCATTGAATATTGTCCTCTAAATCTGTAAATGCTGTGAACGTAGGTTTTCCTTTCATCAGTCTGTTTTGTAAGGTACGTCATATGGTCAGTACTGCCTTGTTCATCTCTTCATTTCTCCCGAATACAAACTGATCTTCCCTGATGTCAGCGTCTACCAACTTTTCAATTCTGCCGTAAACAGTTCGCACCAGAACCTTACAACCACACCTCATTAAACTGACTGTTCTACAATATTCAGAACTGTCGGCAGCTGCCTTTTTTGGAATTCGAATTATAACAATGTTCTTAAAGTTTTCAAGTGACTTAACTTCTGTCGGTTAGTTCCTTGTTCCAGAGTACTCTGTTGCGATAATCCATTATCTATACAAGTCTGACATTTTTCCTGCAAAACAAAAAAAGCTCTTGCACAAACGAATGCCACGGCCACACTAATTTGTTTACAAACACCAGAGTTGCCGCATTCGGCCGTGAAGGCTTCGCGCCTCACAACGTTTGGTCGTTCATCTTTGACTCCTCCGTACTTACCTTCGTACTTTCTCCGTGACAACATCAGTCCCGTTATTTTATAGCATCACTTGTACGTCTCGCCTCATTAAATGAAACTATTGTATTATATTTTGCTGGTGCGTAAGTTCATAGGGTTGCCATACGTTTAATAAACACAACAGATACACAGAGACTTTTAGTTACCAACAATATATTCTCCTTCACTATTGACAACAGTCTGTCAACGTTGGGGTAACTTCTGCATTCCACGACTGCAGAAATCACGTGGTTTTGAGACGAAGAACTCTTCGAGCTAATTTCGGAGCGCCTTTTCGTGCGGAAGGGACGTTCTTTGAAGGTTGTTCGATAAAGAGCGGGAAAGGTGAAAGTCTGAGGGCGCAAGATCAGATGAATAAGGAGGGTACGGAATGACTTCCCAACCCAAGTCCCGTATAGCGTTTTTTGTCAGTCTATCAAAATGCGGGCGAGCTTACAGTTGACCACCATCACTTCATGCAGTCTTCCTCGTCATTGTTCTTGGATTTCATCTACATGACGTCTCAGTTGGACAGTGTGGTGTGCTCTGAAGTTAGTTAGTTACATGACCCATGGATCAATCTCACGGTAACTGTTATGATGTGCAACGTGTCAAGTGCATAAGAAATGCACTTATGAATCGAGGATTTTTTTTTAAGCTTTAAGTTTTTATTATCTTCCCCATTCCCTTAAATGGCACAAAACGTATGTATTAGGACTATATATTTATTTGTTTCTATTCAATAATTCATCTTTGATATAGGGGGAGTTGTCATGGAGATATGATTTCAGTTTATTTTTGAAACTACTACTTCAGTCTGTCATATATTTTATTTCATATGGTAATTCATCAAAAAGTTTTACAGTAGCGTATTTTACCCCTTTCTGCACCAAAGATAGATTACGTAGAGGATAGTGCAAGTCTTTCTTTCTTCTGGTATCATAATAATGAATGTCACTCTCGTTTTTAAACTTAGCCATGTTGTTGAGAACGAATTTCATTACCAAGTAAATATACTGTGAAGCTGTTGTAAGAATTCCTACCCTTTTAAACAGGTGCCTACAAGATGTGCGACTATGAGCCCCACACTTTATTCTTACCACTTTCTTTTGAGCAGTGAATGATTTTTGCCTAAGTGTCGAGTTACCCAAAAATATTATTCCATATGATATCAGAGAGTGAATGTATCAAAATACACTCCTGGAAATGGAAAAAAGAACACATTGACACCGGTGTGTCAGACCCACCATACTTGCTCCGGACACTGCGAGAGGGCTGTACAAGCAATGATCACACGCACGGCACAGCGGACACACCAGGAACCGCGGTGTTGGCCGTCGAATGGCGCTAGCTGCGCAGCATTTGTGCACCGCCGCCGTCAGTGTCAGTCAGTTTGCCGTGGCATACGGAGCTCCATCGCAGTCTTTAATACTGGTAGCATGCCGCGACAGCGTGGACGTGAACCGTATGTGCAGTTGACGGACTTTGAGCGAGGGCGTATAGTGGGCATGCGGGAGGCCGGGTGGACGTACCGCCGAATTGCTCAACATGTGGGGCGTGAGGTCTCCACAGTACATCGATGTTGTCGCCAGTGGTCGACGGAAGGTGCACGTGCCCGTCGACCTGGGACCGGACCGCAGCGACGCACGGATGCACGCCAAGACCGTAGGATCCTACGCAGTGCCGTAGGGGACCACACCGCCACTTCCCAGCAAATTAGGGACACTGTTGCTCCTGGGGTACCGGCGAGGACCATTCGCAACCGTCTCCATGAAGCTGGGCTACGGTCCCGCACACCGTTAGGCCGTCTTCCGCTCACGCCCCAACATCGTGCAGCCCGCCTCCAGTGGTGTCGCGACAGGCGTGAATGGAGGGACGAATGGAGACGTGTCGTCTTCAGCGATGAGAGTCGCTTCTGCCTTGGTGCCAATGATGGTCGTATGCGTGTTTGGCGCCGTGCAGGTGAGCGCCACAATCAGGACTGCATACGACCGAGGCACACAGGGCCAACACCCGGCATCATGGTGTGGGGAGCGATCTCCTACACTGGCTGTACACCACTGGTGATCGTCGAGGGGACACTGAATAGTGCACGGTACATCCAAACCGTCATCGAACCCATCGTTCTACCATTCCTAGACCGGCAAGGGAACTTGCTGTTCCAACAGGACAATGCACGTCCGCATGTATCCCGTGCCACCCAACGTGCTCTAGAAGGTGTAAGTCAACTACCCTGGCCAGCAAGATCTCCGGATCTGTCCCCCATTGAGCATGTTTGGGACTGGATGAAGCGTCGTCTCACGCGGTCTGCACGTCCAGCACGAACGCTGGTGCAACTGAGGCGCCAGGTGGAAATGGCATGGCAAGCCGTTCCACAGGACTACATCCAGCATCTCTACGATCGTCTCCATGGGAGAATAGCAGCCTGCATTGCTGCGAAAGGTGGATATACACTGTACTAGTGTCGACATTGTGCATGCTCTGTTGCCGGTGTCTATGTGCCTGTGGTTCTGTCAGTGTGATCATGTGATGTATCTGACCCCAGGAATGTGTCAATAAAGTTTCCCCTTCCTGGGACAATGAATTCACGGTGTTCTTATTTCAATTTCCAGGAGTGTATGTTAGCTTACCAATTTCTATATTCTCAAAATTGGCAATTAATACGATTGCAAAAGTTGCTGAACCTAGTCACATTAGGAGATCAGAAATACAAATTTTCCAATCAGGATTCTCATCTATATGCACGCCCAAAAACGTAGTATGCTCTGCCCTAATTACTGACTTCCGTTGATGTGTTATATTTATTGAAGGAACTTTACTCGTTGGAGCAGAAAATTGAATGTTTCTTTTTTTTTCCTTAGTTCAGAGCTAGCTTATTCATAGAAAACCAATTAATAACTTTTCCAAAGACATTATTTGTATCATTTTCTATTTCAGTTTCTTTTACTCGATTAATGATGATGCTTGTATCATCGGCAAACAGTACCAGTTTAGCTTTTTGTTTCAGATAAGAAGGGAGGTCATTTACATATATCAAGTACTGAAGAGGACCCATGATCGAACCCTGTGGAACACCTGATGAAATTTCACCCCAGTTAGTTGAAGTTGCAAACTTCCTTAAATCACTTAAACCATATAAAGAAACATTTTGTTTCCTGTTCTGTACATATGACTTAAACCACTTATATGCTGATCCATTTATATCATAGAATTGTAATTTCACTAACATAATGCCATGTTCCACACAATTAAATGCTTTAGTTAAGCCACAGAAAACTCCTATTGCTGACATTTTACTATTTAAAGACTCTGTTACGTGATCAATCAGTGAAATTGTATATTGCTGTTTCAGTGAAAAGCCTTTTTGAAATCTGAACTCTGATTACTAAGTATCTCATTACTGTTGAGATGTCCGCCCCCAGTAACTGATTTGTCAGCGTGACAGAATATCGATCCTGAGGGCCAAGGTTTGATTCCCGGCTGGGTCGGAGATTTTCTCCGCTCAGGGACTGGGTGTTGTGTTGTCCTAATCATCATCATTTCATCACCATCGACGCACAAGTCGCCAAAGTGGCGTCAAATCGAAAGACTTGCACCAGGCGAACGGTCTACCTGATGGGAGGCCCTAGTCCCACGACATTTACATTTACTGTTGAGATGGGTAACCACTCTTAAGTACATTACTTTCTCGACAATTTCTGAAAAATGCAGTAATCAAGGATACTGGATGGTAATTATTGACATCTGTGGTGTCCCCTTTTCTGTAGAGAGGCTTAACAATGGTGCGTTTTATTTTATTTTATTTACATGTTAAGTTCCGTAGGGCCAAATAGAGGAGCAAATCTCCAAGGCCACGGAACGTGTCAGTACATGAACTTACGACATAAAAGTAATAACAGATAAAAATAAATGTTCATGAACCTGAAAAAAGTCAGTCCATAAGTTTAAGCAAATGCTATCAGCAATACAATAAGAATCATCTTAATTTTTCAAGGAACTCCTCAACAGAATAGAAGGAGTGACCCATGAGGAAACTCTTCAGTTTCGATTTGAAAGCACGTGGATTACTGCTAAGATTTTTGAATTAGAGTGGCAGCTTATTGAAAATGGATGCAGCAGTATACTGCACATCTTTTTGCACAAGAGTTAAGGAAGTCCGATCCAAATGGAGGTTTGATTGCTGCCGAATATTAACTGAGTGAAAGCTGCTTATTGCTGGAAATAAACTAATATTGGTAACAAGAAACGACAATAAGGAATATACATATTGAGAAGCCAGTGTCAAAATACCTAAACTCGTGAACAGAGGTCGACAAGAGGTTCGTGAACTCACACCACTTACTGCCCGAACCGCCTGTTTCTGAGCCAAAAATATCCTTCAAGAATGGGAAGAGTTACCCCAAAACATAATACCATACGACATAAATGAATGAAAATAAGCAAAGAAGACTAATTTACATGTCGAAGTATCACTCACTTTCGATACCGTTCGAATAGTGAAAATGGTAGTGTTAAATCTTTGAAAAAGATCCTGAACGTGGGCTTTCCATGACAGCTTACTATCTCTCTGAACACCTAGGAATTTGAACTGTTCAGTTTCACTAATCATATGCCCGTTCAGTGAGATTAAAACGTCAGGTTTTGTTGAATTTTGTGTTTGGAACTGTAAAAACTGAGTCTTACTGTGATTTAACGTTAGTTTATTTTCTACAAGCCTTGAACTGAGGTCATGTACTGCACTACTAGAAACCGAGTCAATGTTGGACACAACATCCTTTACTACCAAGCTAGTGCCATCAGCAAACAGAAATATTTTAGAGTTACACATAATACTAGAGGGCATATCATTTATATTAATAAGGAACAGGAGCGGCCCCAACACTGATCCCTGGGGCACCCCCCACTTGACAGTACCCTACTCAGATCCCACATCACAGCCATTATCAACATTGTGAAAAATGACCTTTCGATGCCTGTTGCTAAAGTAAGAGGTGAACCAATTGTGAGCTATTCCCCTTATTCCATAATGGTCCAACTTCTGGAGCAATATTGTGAGATCAACACAGTCAAATGCCTTTGTTAAATAAAAAAATACGCCAAGCGTTCGAAACTTTTTGTTTAGCCCATAAAGTACCTCACAGAGAAAAGAGAGTATAGCATTTTCAGTTGTCAAACGACTTCTAAAGCCGAACTGTACATTTGATAGCAAATCGTGTGATATAAAATGATCAATTAACCTTACATACACAGCCTTTTCGATAACTTTTGCAAACACTGATGGCATAGAAATAGGTCTAAAATTATCTACATTATCACTTTCTCCCTTTTTATAAAGTGGCTTTACTACTGAGTACTTTAATCGCTCAGGAAACTGACCATTCCTAAAGGAAAAATTACAAATATGACTAAATGCAGAGCTAAAATGTGCAGCACAGTACTTTAATATTCTACTAGACACTCCATCATAACCATGAGAGTCCTTAGTCTTCAGTGATTTAATTATTGACTCAATCTCCCTCTTGTCTGTATCACAGAGGAGTATTTCAGACGTCAATCTCGGAAAGGCATTTGCTAAGAAATTTATGTGATTTCCTGTATAAAATAAATTTTTATTTAATTCACCAGCAATTCTCAGAAAATGGTTGTTAAATACTGTACATATATCTGATTTATCAGTAACAGAAATATTATTACTGTGAACTGAGTTTATATCATCAGCCTTGTGCTGCTGATCAGACACTTCCTTCACAACTGACCATATGGCTTTAATTTTATCCTGTGAATTAGCTATTCTATTTGCATTGTAATGGGATACTGTAGCTTGATTGTGACTACTTCTAACATTTTGATATAATTCCCACTTTTTTCTACATGATATCCATATCCCACTAGTCAGCCAACCGGGCTGTCCATTACTGCTAGTACCCTGTTTAGAATGTTCTAATGGAAAGCAACTTCAAAGAGCGTGAGAAATGTGTTATGGAAAGCATTGTATTTATTATCTATACTATCGGCACTATAAACATCTTGCCACTCTTGTTCTTTGACAAGTTTTGAAAAACTATTGCTGTTGGATTAACTTTCCTACGTAGTCTGTAATTAAATACGACATTGGTTTGAGTACAAATACCTTTTAGTGTTAAAATTTGTGCATCATGGCCTGAAAGGCCATTCACCCTTTTACTAACAGAATGCCCATCTAGTAATGAAGAATGAATAAAAATATTGTCTATGACTGTGCTACTGTTCCCCTGCACCCTAGTTGGAAAAAACACAGTTTGCATCAGATCATATGAATTTAGGAGATCTACCAACATCCTTTTTCTTACACAATCATGTACAAAATTAATATTGAAGTCACCACATATCACTACTTTCTGGTACTTCCTACGAAGTGAATCAAGAACCCTCTCTAGCTTAAGCAAAAATGCTCTGAACTCGGAGTTATGGGACCTATACAACAGCAATTAGAAGTTTAGTTTCACTAATTTCAACTAATGCTGCACAACTTTCAAATATCTGTTCAGTGCAGTGTCGTGATACGCCTATGGACTCAAATGAAATAATGTTTTTTTACGTACAGAGCCACTCCCCCACCCCGCAAGGAACTCCTTGAGAAACAGCCAGCTAATCTGTAGCCTGGCAAAGGAAGCCTCTGAATTACCAAATAATTTAAGAGGTGCTCTGATATACCAATAATTTCAGAGTTAACATCTATTAGCAGTTCACTAACTTTATCTCTAATACCGCTTATATTTTGATGAAATATGCCAATTCCTTCTCTACTTGAAAACATTACATCCTCTTGAGGTGAGCCCTTAGTTAGAGGCACTTCCTTTAAGCAGGTATACCTATCAGCTGACTTCAATCTAAAAAAGGTGCAGCTTTAACACCAACTACTACAGGAATTTTTCCATGAGTGATACCACTACCACCACCACCACCACCACCCACTACACTGGCACCTATAAGCTTAGCCAGCCTCCCCTTCCCATACCTATTGAGGTGCAGGCCATGCCTAGTGAAACCCCATCTACTGATAGACCCAACTGGAACCCCTGAGATGTGATCCATGCCCTCCGCCATCAGTGCCCTCCCCAGTCTCACGTTAACGCGCCTAACAGCCACATTAAGGTGAGGCCAATCATGACGCTGAAACAGTTGCACGAAATGCACATTAGTGCCACCAGTTTGAGTAGCTATCTTAACCAAGTCACCACTGACATCATATTCCCCGTCCATATCGAGGCTGTTCCCTGCTCCACCCACTATCACTACCTGATCCTCTTTCGTAAAATTCTTACATAACTCCCCTATGCTTTCAGTCACCTGAGCCAAGCCTGCACTAGGCTTCACAATGCTGGTGACCTGGTACTCACTCCCCAACACTTCCTGCAACTGCTGGCCCACACCTCTACCATGGTAACTACCTAGCAGCAGAACCTTCTTTCTGTTAGACTTTGCAACTAACCTAGGCCTCCTAATTTCTGAGGACTGCTGCAAGTTACCTACATCTACGGCTACGCGAAGCTCCTCTCCACTCAACTCTGACAGTTGGTCTTATCTATTGCATGTATGCAAAGTAAAACTGTCTGAATACCTCCGGTTCCTAGATACCTTTTTGCCAACTGCCATTTCCCATTCCCCACCACCCTTCACCCTCCTCAACCTATCTAGTTCCTCCTTTGCTCATTGCAACTGCACCTGAAGGGCACAGATCTTACGCTCCTGCTCCTATATTAACTTGTTTCTACTACAGATTCTACATTCCCAGGAGAGGATCTCCCCAAAATGACCACTGGCTTCCCCTCTGCATTCCCCCCAATGAAAATACTTTGAACAAATCCCACACCGTAATCCACTACTCACAAACCTACGACAGAGGCCACACTTTTCACTCATGGTAAATTTTAGAGTTACTGAAAAAGAAACTATACGTCTACATTACCAAAGTTCAGTTACACCAGTAGAACTATTTAAGAACTAACAATAATGGTCTCGAAATTCTCTGCCTACTAAGAAAGCAGCTACTTGTATTAATACTACTACAAAACAGCCGCCGGCCGCGGTGGTCTAGCGGTTCTGGCGCTGCAGTCCGGAACCGCGGGACTGCTACGGTCGCAGGTTCGAATCCTGCCTCGGGCATGGGTGTGTGTGATGTCCTTAGGTTAGTTAGGTTTAAGTAGTTCTAAGTTCTAGGGGACTTATGACCTCAGATGTTGAGTCCCATAGTGCTCAGAGCCATTTTTAACCAAAACAGCCAATACCAATACCAGCAAAACTTCACAAAATTATTAGCTACAACCAAAAAATTAAAACGACCACTGTAATACTAAGCGAAGTTAAAATACTAAATGAAAATTTTACTGAAATATTTCAATAGAAAGAATAATAAACGTCAGTGCACTTTAACCTGTCTGGGAAAATACCTTGAGTTAGCGATGCATTACATATCTGACTCAGAACATCAGCTATAAATGCTCCACATTGTTTTAATATCTTGTTAGAGATGTCATCTACTGCAAAAGAACATTTATTTTTCAAAGATTTAATGATTTTCCTTATTTAACAATAGGTTGTTAGGTGAAAATTAATCTGACTAAGCTTCCTCAAGACTGACTCTTTCATGTAGTGCTTGGCTTTTTCTTTTGAACTATTCTCACCAATTTTTTCACCTACACTTAAGAAATGGTTGTTAAATACATTAGCTACTTGTGTGTTGTTGGTTAAGCTGGCCTCGTTCTCTTTAACACCAATACTACCTACCCTATGGTTGCTTTTCCTGTCTCCCTTCTAACAACATTCCATACTGATTTGATTTTTTTGCCCGAGTTGTTAGTTTCACATCTAACATACATATTTCTTGATTTTCTGACAACTTTTCTCAGTATGTTATAATAACTTTTATAGTGTAAAATTACTTCTGGGTCTTTTCTAACTCTTCCTGTTTCATACAGGTTTCTTTTCCTTTCTGAAGACCTTTTAATACCTATAGTTATCCAAGGTTTCTTTGAAAACTGTTTGGTGTTACATTTAGTGACTTTTTTTGGGCAACAATGTTTAAAAATGGATATAAGTTTATCAAGAAATATGTTGCATGTATCATTAGCATTTGCCTCATTATATACTAGTATGTCTCCAACTAACTTTTCTTAAACTTTCTCTGAAGTGCTCTAGAGATGCCAGATTGAGCCACCTTACACTTTTACTTAATGGTTTCTGAACTGTACACCGTGCTAGATTTTGTAAGTTAGTCGATTGTACATAATGGTCTGATAATCCACTTGTCACAGAGAAAGCATGTGTTAACTTTACATACTCTTGCTGTACAAAAAACATTATCTATTGGAGTGCTACAGAATTGAGCTGTACTTGTAAGGAAACTGCTCACTGACTCTAAGTTACATGTCATTAACAACACTTCTAGTTCACTTTTACTATTAGAATTTCTTAGAAAGTTTACAATGGAGTCACCACAGATTAATAACTTCTTTTTGTTTGCTTTACCAAGGTGTCACAGCTGACATTTATTGTCAACAACTGATCAGCGACAGTTACACCGCAGGGAAGCAATTTGTAGGACACCACACTGTCCATCTTCCACCATATGCATAACGCTATCTTTTGTAGAAGCACTCAGGTCTTCACACAGGGAATTGCTGCTTTGTTTGGGCTCAGCCATTCCTTATGTTAATATAAAGAGATCATTTTCTCGTCACCAATAATGATACGGGACAGAAATGGTCGGTGTTGCACACGAACCAATTGATGACGACCATGGAGTAATGCACATATGACCACCTACTGATTTTTGTGAGTTAGGCGTTTTTTTATTTTTTTTTTATTTTTCATGATCTTTGGTGAGGGGGGCTGCATTTTAATTTTAGCTCCTTTCAGCCATATGTACTTTTATTCTGCTTTTTTTTATTTTTCATTACTTTCATTAATACATATCTTCTACGTCTATTTACTATTTTATTCTTCTTCCTTCTTCCTGAGGAGAATAGCAGTTTATCCTGGCATTCGCTTTACAGGTAGAGGAAACGCCTCTTTAAACGCCTCCTGAGAATCTCTCTTACGTTCTGTTTTGCTTAACATTACATTTATGTTTATCTCACGGTAGTTAATTTAATACTCTATTAGTGCATTATAGTACTTCACATTTGCACTTTAGCTTTCAGTAAGTAAATGGCTAATGTTATTGGATGGTCCAAGTGGAAATGTTTCGTCAATTTATTCGTAACTTTCTCTAATACGTTGTGCTATTGTGTGTGATCGGTATTCGTACTGATAACGTGGAAAGCTAAAGTGCATAAATTCTCCTTTTAGCGTTTTGGTTGTTAGCGCGTCGAAGTGAAGTCTGTTCTGTCCTATATTGCTGGTAAGATCGATAAGTCAGCACGGTAGTGGTAGTAGGTTTACAGATTTACAAATGTCTTGAATTGTAGTACTTAGACTTGACCTGGTGGCCATTCGTAGGATTTTCCTTTCTGTACTTAAAATTCATTTTTCCTGATATTTATTGGAGATCCCTGTCGGTGCACCATATACAAGGACGGGTCTTATAAACGTTTGATAGGTGTAGATCAGTATATTGGCTGCTATTCTTATACGTCCTTTAATTAGCTTTAGAAGGCCTAGTCTTCGCTACGATATTATCTTGATGAGGCTTAGAGCGTGCGGTACACCAAACACCCGATTTCTGTACACTCCCCACAGCATGCAGACATCACTCGAAGGTGGAACGATTACAATTCGTCCCATTTGGCAGTTCTCGAGTACAATGACGTTGAGCATTGTGGATTAATGCGTTTAAATGATCTTTATCAAACCTTAGAGGTCTTCCTAAATGTGAAGAGTCACTAACTTAAAGCAAGAAAAACGTTTCCTTGCCGTGCACTGTCCAGTGGCATTATCTCGATGCACGACGCGAATGTATCTGGCTGCCTCGGTTGCTGTCACCCCTATATTGAACTCAAACAGAAAAATGTTATGTCGGAAATGTTCCGATGTCTCCACCTTCCATTTTTCTCTGTTTTCTAGCGTCCATAGCTCCACTCATTATCTCCAGATGACAATACATGAAGTCAAATAGCAACAGTGAACTACAAATAAAAAATGGCAATCGATAAATGAACCTATGGCACAGTAATCCAGCATGCAAAACATAAACGCTACGAACTTATGCACCGACCTAATAACCCCCTAAACAGTCCAGTCGGTAACGTGCAAAACCGACTGAGCTTCACTACTTTTGTAATGTGTGCAGCAAATCCCGCCCATGAAACTTTCCCCCACGGTCGCAGTTTTCCCTTAATCCGCCGTGCAGTTCTCACAAAGTAAAGCCGCTGATGACGCAGGCGGGGTGTTGCGCCCTTAATACCCGGCGGGATCGCCGGCAGCTAACTCTATCGCTGCCGGCGCCATCGCCCGTAGCGCGTCTGCGAGGCCGTAGCGCCTGCGACCCAAATCGCATCACGCGCCGTAAAGGAGCCAGCGCGGCCCATTAGACGGCGAAACGGGGCTCCGGAACCGCCCGTCTTACAAAGTCGATGCCCCCTGATGACCGCTGGCTCGGCTCGGCACTTCCTGCAAGAACTCTGCCGTGGGTGCGTGCTCGCCCGCGTCATCACACAGTACAGGCTTCAGTTACTGGCTGATGACTACCCGACACTTAAAGGTCTGCACAAGTGTGGGAGGTCATTTCGCTGTGTATCGGAATTTTCACAACCTCCCACATAAACTGAGATTTTATGGAACTGATGGCATAACCAAGCAATGGACCCTGTCATAGCTTACGACAAGAATGCAGGGAGTTGTTCTTGATGATTTAACCAATTTACCCAGGAAAGATTCTTCTGAGAGGACACAAATAACTTAGAAGATCCCACAAGGCTCAGTCTAAGGTCCACTATTGTTTGTCATATACATAAACGACTTTCCATCTAAGAGGGATTAGTGCTTTTTGCTGATGGCACTAGATGATACTAGATCTGTAATTGGCATAAACACACGTACAGCAGGAAAAGAAATAGTAGATTTACCTACATGCATGTCTCAAAGAACAGACACTGTTAATGATCTACACCTGTACGAAAGACCAAAAGACGTCATATCATGAAGGAACTATTCGAATGGGGCGGAAATCAGCAGATGTGATGTACATGAATGGACAATCAAATGGTTACAGTTTCACAGAAATTGGATCATTTATTCAGGAGAAACAACTTCAGAAATTGAGCAAGTCAATAACATGCTGATCCACCTCTAGCAATTACGCAGGCAGTTGTTTGGTTTTGCATTGATTGAAGGAGTTGTTGGCTATGCTCATGAGGGATGTTGTTGTTGTTGTTGTTGTGGTCTTCAGTCCTGAGACTGGTTTGATGCAACTCTCCATGCTACTCTATCCTGTGCAAGTTTCTTCATCTCCCAGTACCTACTGCAACCTACATCCTTCTGAATCTGCTTAGTGTATTCATCTCTTCGTCTTCCTCTACGATTTTTACCCTCCACGCTGCCCTCCAATGCTAAATTTGTGATCCCTTGATGCCTCAGAACATGTCCTACCAACCTGTGCCTTCTTCTTGTCAAGTTGTGCCACAAACTCCTCCCCAATTCTATTCAGTACCTCCTCATCAGTTACGTGATCTACCCATCTAATCTTCAGCATTCTTCTGTAGCACCACATTTCGAAAGCTTCTATTCTCTTCTTGTCCAAACTATTTATCGTCCATGTTTCACTTCCATACATGGCTACACTTCATACAAATACTTTCAGAAACGACTTCCTGACACTTGAATCTATACTCGATGTTAACAAATTTCTCTTCTTCAGAAACGCTTTCCTTGCCATTGCCAGTCTACATTTTATATCCTCCCTACTTCGACCATCATCAGTTATTTTTCTCCCCAAATAGCAAAACTCCTTTACTACTTTAAGTGTCTCATTTCCTAATCTAATTCCCTGAGCATCACCCGACCATTTGACTACATTCCATTGTCCCATGAGGGATATCGTGCCAAATTCTGTCCAACTGGCGCGTTAGATTGGAAAATCCAGAGGAGGCTGCAGGGTTCTGCCCATAATACTCGAAATGTTCTGGATTGAGGAGAGATCCGGTGACCTTGCTGGCCAAGGTAAGGTTTGGTAAGAATAAATACAAACTGTAGAAACTCTTGCCATGTACTGGCGGGCATTATCTTGCTTAAAAATGTGTCCAGAATAGCTTTCCATGGATGGCTACAAAACGTGGCGTAGAATATCGTTGACGTACCACTGTAGTGCGATAAAAACCAAAGGGAACCTGCGAGGAAAAGAAATGGTACCCCAGAACATCACACCTGGCTGTCGCGTCGGATGAGAGCCAAGTTGGTATCCGCAGCCGTCTGTCGCAATTTATTTTACAGGTTCGTCTTGATCAAAAAACTGTTACGCTTTTCTGTTACCGGTTTCGGCTACTGCTGTCTTCAGATCTGTTTTAAAAAAAAGTGTAACAAACTAAGTTCAGTTTACTGACTCTAAATTTACAAAAGGCCTGGCGCTACATAAAAATGAAAAGTATCTACATCATTAACAGTCATGTATAGCAGCCACACATACCGTAAAATATTCTGGTGTACGTACGAACGTCAAATTATACATGTGGATACATAGTAAGTGCTGGTGATGGTCTGGATGCTTCTGGTATTTGTACAATTAACTGAAGCTAGCAGAGGTTTCTATAGCTAGGGTACATGAGTAGCGAGTATTACAAATGTAATGGTTAAAAGGCAGTACGTGTAGTCATTTATTAAAGTTATTTCACTTGGCCAAATGAGCGTCTGGCATTAAAACATGTACTGACATACAACACACGGAATTAGATCCATACTTAAAAACCAAATAGATTGTGCAAATAGTAATAATGTGAAGCTCGTAGCCTGGCAAAGTAAAACACACAATTGTGTAAAAGACAGTATAAAAAGCTGAAGAATAAAATCACATCTATAAAACGAAATCTGCCAGCATGACATAAAAATTACACCATAACTGTAAGTGTAAGGCACGAAGATGAGTAACATGAAAACCTTAAATTTGTAAGAAAAAATCGACATTTCGCGCCGTTATCCTGTAAGTTGGTAAGGGTGCCACAAACAGCGTACAAAATGGCCTGTAGGTGGCAGCATAGTGCAGATTCTCACATACCGTCGCAGTATCAGCATAAAGATGGCCGCCCCACTTGCGACTTGCACCAGGGAAGAACAGCGTTCTGTTATTCGGTTTTTGCAGTGTAGTTGTGAAGCCTATTGCAATTCATCGACGAATGAAGGTTCATTACGGTGATGCATGTTTGTCACAGCAGCAAGTCTGCGAATGTAGTAGGAAGTTCGCAAACAGTGTGACTTCAGTGGAAGATGTTCCTCGTCCAGGTCAGGCACAACAAGTTGTGACTCCACAGAACATTGCAGCAGTTGAAGACATAGTGAAGGAAAACCGCCGAGTGACAATGAATGACATTGTAGCATGTTTACAGATTAGTCATGGGCCAGCACACCACATTGTGCATGATGTGCTCCAGTTTCACAAAGTGTCTGCAAGATTGGTGCCACGGGAGCTGACTCGTGAAATGAGGGAACGACGTGTTGATGCTTGTGAAGAACTTCTTCGGCGCTTTGAACGAGAAAGTGATGGCTTCCTTGCAAGAACCGTTACTGGGAACGAAACCTGGTTTCACTTCCACGCACCGGAAACGAAAAGAGCGAGCAAGGAATGGAGCCACTCCTCATCACCAAAACCACAGAAGTTTCGAACAGAACGATCAGCAGGGAAGGCTATGCTGACTCTCTTTTGGGACGAAAAAGGCGTCATTTTTGGAGCATTACATGCCTAGAGGGACCACTGTCACCAGTGCATCATACACAGATCTCCTTAAAAAAATCATCTGCGGCCTGCAATCAAATCAAAGCGACGTGGATTGCTGTCAGCAGGTGTCCTTTTGCAACATGACAATGCAAGGACCCACACTGCTCGTGCAACAGTTGCAGTGATTATTAATCAAACAGTCAATAGTCGATAACACATCCGGCGTGGGTTCTCAGTGGCACCGCCTTGTGGCTTCTCTGTATGACGTGCTCGTTTCCTTGAGGCGGAACCTGTGGCGTAAGTCCCAGCCCCCTCGTCGCTGGCGGCCGGCGCACACGACACATCAAAATAAGCATTCAGGTTAAACTCATTCTGTTCATTAAGCAGTAACCCCGGTGGTCGTTTTCTGTGTCCATTAATCTCCATTTCCTCGAGTTGGTTCAGTAATTTCCCTCTGGTACCCTATGTAACACTTTCATATTATTCTCTATGTTTCTTGCCGAATGTTATTGTCTGTCCAAATGTGTAACGAAAGCACTCTTATTTTGGTTATACGTATGCTCTATAGTGTAATAGCGAAGTGCAAAAATTTGTGGGATCGAGACGGACCCGTAAAGTAAAGTGCCGCAATACGATCACGGACTTATTATCAAAGTTGTCTGTGGCATTTCCAGATACGTCTTCAGCCTCGAATCCAATTAGCTGGAGTAGAATTGCCTTGACTGATGAGCGGTGATGAGTCCTGCTTCGAATTAAGCCCCAACGGCCAGCGAAGAGGTGTCTGGTGATGCCCTGGACAGTGGTGCGATACCAGTCTGACTGTCGCCGGACATACGACACGAAATCCAGCAGTGATGGTTTTCATAGCAGGACCCCTTTGGTTGTCATTCGCGGTACCCTTACAGCACAGTGATACGTCGACGACGTTCTACGCCCAGTTTTGTTGACCTGCATGGCAAGCAAACCTGGGCTTATATTTCAGCAAGATAATGCCTGCCTGCACACGTCAAGAGTTTCTACTACTTGTCTTTGTGCTTGCCAAGCTATACCTTGGCCATCAAGGTTGCCGTATCTCTCCACCACTGAGAACGTTTGAAGCATTATGGGCAGCGTCCTCCTACAATTTCAGGATTTTGGTGATCAAACGCGAATATCTAACGCTGCAATTGGGCAAAATTTGGCACGATATCCCTCACGAGGGCATCCAATAACTCTGTCAAACATCGCGAAGCCGAATAACTGCTGCTAAGGACCGAGGTGGAGGAATGTTCGTTGATTTGCTCAGTTCCTGAAACTCTTGTTCTTGAACAAGCCAATCAAATTTTCCGAAATTGGACAATTTGTTTGTCTGCACATGTTCATCACATCTACAGATTTACGTCCCAGAATCTTAGAGCGTACATTGAAATTAGTTCACTGATTACGAATTTCTTGACTTCAGCTGTAGTAGGTACACGAGTAGATCCATTGCCCAATACTGATATAGGAAAGTTTTTCCAGACTGGTACTCGAACCCAGATTTACTGCTTATCACCAGCCGTCATTAACCACCTCCACAGTGGGTAGTGTGTATGGATAACTGAAGTGGTGAGAGAAATCTTACATACTTACATGAGGCACCTTGAAGATCATGTGCCGACCTTATCAACTGCCTCCAGCACACCCTACACTGTGCAGCTTCTGTCCAGTTTCCCATGAACCGTAGGTGTTGCAGGTCTTACCATAGCCAATCCTACCATCTCGTTTGTAGTCTTCCACAGGGCACTTTCCCTCTGACCTTCTTACCAACACTACTTTTTGAATAGCATCCTCTGTCATCCTTGTAACGTGACCAGCCCAATGTAGCCGCTTAACCTTTGCACAATTTCTTCATTTTTCAGTCTTCTCCGCCGTGTTCCTCCCTTCACTGGTCCAAAAATACTGGGCACTATCTTTCTCTCAAACACCATCAGTTTTTCTCTGTCGCTGTTGGTGGTACTCAGCATCTCTATGCCACATAACAACAACAGTGGGACAATTATTGTACTATATGTTTTCATTTTAACTTTTGTTGAGATTTATCATTGATTTCATGATTGCTTTTAGGCAGCTATATGATCTCAAAACATAACAATTCTTGGTTTACTTGTAAATGGACGTTATTCCAGCAGCTGAAATTTCTCAATTAACTTCAACTTCATCTCTCCCAGCTGTAAATCCCCCGGCACATTATGGTTCCTCCTCCTACTTAATTCCATCACTGCCGTGGCCCTTTTCTCAAGACTACCTTCCCTGCACTTCCGCTCATGTCATCCGTTGTTTTTATCATCTCTTTTCTTAACTCTGATACAGCTGTCATATTTGCGTATGCTAGCATCTGCAGATTTTTGTTTAGATTGATGCCCTTTCCTACTCCCTCTATGTTGCATACAACTTGTTCTTGATGAAGGTTAAATAACTTCGGTGACAGTGCTTACCTCAGTTCGCACCTCCACTTCCTTTGCCATTCCATCTTCATATCTTACTTTAGTTTTCTTCTCTGTTGGCCACGCTATTACTAGGTTGACTAATTCATCAGGTACTCTGATCTCCCTAAGGATGACGTATAGTCTGACACTGTGAATACTGTTGTATGCCTTTAAAGTGTCTACGAAAGTAGTGAATATCGTTACAGTGGCAATATTTTTTTCCATAGCTGTCTCATAGTAAATATAAGGTCAATTATAGATTTTACTGGCTTGGTAGTAGCATACTATTTCGTCGACTTATGGCTTAACTTTTACCAGTACTATACCTCGTATTCAGCAATGATATTTCTCTATAGAATGTCCCAGGAGGAATGATCAATATTCAGGGATATGACAGGAACGTTCATTCGAAACAAAACTAAAGATGTGCTCTGAAATTCTTACCTTCAGAGCTCTGAGCACTTCGTCTTCGATAAAGTGAAACAAATCTCTTCTACGGTAAGCTCTTTACTTTCAATATTTTTAACTGTTGGTAGCATGGACCAAGCGATATGAGCACTCTTTAATCTTCAGTATTCCGAAACACGTTTCTTCTAATGAACAAGTGCTCTTAATTGTTAAGATATGCATTTTAGAGCCCATATTTACCAGACAATTTTTTCTTGTTTTGGTCCATACTACCTCCTCCCAAAATATGGCACGCAAAGAGGTTACAGTCAAATAAATTTGTTTCACTGTACCGAAGAGGAAGACATGCTTGCAGTTCTTACGGTATCCGTTTCAATAGTTTATGTTTACAGCCTATTTTTGTTTCGAATGGTCCTCCCATATCACTGAATGTTAGACATTCTTCCCGGGACACCCCGCGTAGGTGCTACAATCTCTTGCTTCTCTTCATAAGGATTGGGACAATGACAGCTAGCTTCATTCTTTTGATCTTACTTCTTTCGTACCAATCTTATTAGACCGATCATGCCTTTTATGAGGTCTTCACCTCCTTCCTTGATCACCTCTGATATTACTTGACCTTCAGCCGGCGACTTCTTCTGCTTCAGACTGTTTAATGCACATCTCACATGCTCTTCAGTAACATCAATAGCTTCATAGTGATCACTTGTTCTGTTTCCAGAAAAATCTTTTTATGTGTCATTTTATGCCCAGACTGTCACGTGACCTGCTTCACAATTTAATACTGAGGCGTTTCGGAAAATGTGGTCCGATCGGTCGCGAAATGGAACGGTTAACCACACCTTCCAACTACCTAAGAAGTCGACGGTGCGACAAAAACACTTGTCGTGATGTACAAACGTTCCAGTAGCCTCGTCACAGAAAGCAGCCGACTGTGCTTTCCGCCAATTCTCTTCGCTGGTCTGCCTTTTGTTGTTTGTGCCAAATTGTTGTCTTCGTAGCCAGCTGTTCATCTGTGCAGAGACGAACAACGGAGGGAGCCAATTAAGGGCTGTATTGTGGGCGATCAAACACTTCCCATCGAAAATCCTGCAGGAGCGTCTACATTGCCCCTACAGAATACGGCTGAAAATTGTCTTGAAGAAAAAAGCGCATGGCATTTCCATTATGTTGACTGCATAGTTTCAGACGAAATCTCTCACCAGAACCAACTTACTAGGTGGAAGACAGCATTTCTACGTGATCATTTTGCGCTCTGCAACAGAAAAGAGCGAGGTGAAGCGATCGACAAACACACTAAAGACACTGCCCAACCCATCTGTGCAAAGTTCCATCGGTTTTTTGCAATGGTTTCCATTTCGCACCTAATCGGACCTTACTTTCTAAATACGCCTAGTACTAGGGTTTTTCCCATCTATAGCAATTACGAAGGATTTTTACACTACTGCCCATCAAAATTGCTACACCAAGAAGAAATGCAGATGATAAACGGGTATTCATTGGACAAATATACACTCCTGGAAATTGAAATAAGAACACCGTGAATTCATTGTCCCAGGAAGGGGAAACTTTATTGACACATTCCTGGGGTCAGATACATCACATGATCACACTGACAGAACCACAGGCACATAGACACAGGCAACAGAGCATGCACAATGTCGGCACTAGTACAGTGTATATCCACCTTTCGCAGCAATGCAGGCTGCTATTCTTCCATGGAGACGATCGTAGAGATGCTGGATGTAGTCCTGTGGAACGGCTTGCCATGCCATTTCCACCTGGCGCCTCAGTTGGACCAGCGTTCGTGCTGGACGTGCAGACCGCGTGAGACGACGCTTCATCCAGTCCCAAACATGCTCAATGGGGGACAGATCCGGAGATCTTGCTGGCCAAGGTAGTTGACTTACACCTTCTAGAGCACGTTGGGTGGCACGGGATACATGCGGACGTGCATTGTCCTGTTGGAACAGCAAGTTCCCTTGCCGGTCTAGGAATGGTAGAACGATGGGTTCGATGACGGTTTGGATGTACCGTGCACTATTCATTGTCCCCTCGACGATCACCAGTGGTGTACGGCCAGTGTAGGAGATCGCTCCCCACACCATGACGCCGGGTGTTGGCCCTGTGTGCCTCGGTCGTATGCAGTCCTGATTGTGGCGCTCACCTGCACGGCGCCAAACACGCATACGACCATCATTGGCACCAAGGCAGAAGCGACTCTCATCGCTGAAGACGACACGTCTCCATTCGTCCCTCCATTCACGCCTGTCGCGACACCACTGGAGGCGGGCTGCACGATGTTGGGGCGTGAGCGGAAGACGGCCTAACGGTGTGCGGGACCGTAGCCCAGCTTCATGGAGACGGTTGCGAATGGTCCTCGCCGATACCCCAGGAGCAACAGTGTCCCTAATTTGCTGGGAAGTGGCGGTGCGGTCCCCTACGGCACTGCGTAGGATCCTACCGTCTTGGCGTGCATCCGTGCGTCGCTGCGGTCCGGTCGCAGGTCGACGGGCACGTGCACCTTCCGCCGACCACTGGCGACAACATCGATGTACTGTGGAGACCTCACGCCCCACGTGTTGAGCAATTCGGCGGTACGTCCACCCGGCCTCCCGCATGCCCACTATACGCCCTCGCTCAAAGTCCGTCAACTGCACATACGGTTCACGTCCACGCTGTCGCGGCATGCTACCAGTGTTAAAGACTGCGATGGAGCTCCGTATGCCACGGCAAACTGGCTGACACTGACGGCGGCGGTGCACAAATGCTGCGCAGCTAGCGCCATTCGACGGCCAACACCGCGGTTCCTGGTGCGTCCGCTGTGCCGTGCGTGTGATCATTGCTTGTACAGCCCTCTCGCAGTGTCCGGAGCAAGTATGGTGGGTCTGACACACCGGTGTCAATGTGTTCTTTTTTCCATTTCCAGGAGTGTATTATACTAGAACTGACTTGTGATTACATTTTCACGCAGTTTGTGGCTCTCTTTTCTCCAAAGGTCTCTTTAATTTTCCTGTAGGCAGTATCTATCTTACCCCTAGTGAGATAAGCCTCTACATCCTTACATTTGTCTTCTAGCCATCCCTGCTTAGCCATTTTGCACTTCCTGTCGATCTCATTTTTGAGACGTTTGTATTCCCTTTTACCTGCTTCATTTACTGAATTTTTATGAAGCAGGCAAAAGGGAATACAAACGTCTCAAAAATGAGATCGACAGGAAGTGCAAAATGGCTATTTATGAAGCAGGCAAAATGGAATACAAACGTCTCAAAAATAAGATCGACAGGAAGTGCAAAATGGCTAAGCAGGGATGGCTAGAAGACAAATGTAAGGATGTAGAGGCTTATCTCACTAGGGGTAAGATAGATACTGCCTACAGGAAAATTAAAGAGACCTTTGGAGAAAAGAGAGCCAGTTGCATGAATATCAAGAGCTCAGATGGAAACCCAGTTTTTAGCAAAGATGGAAGCAGAAAGGTGGAAAGAGTATATAGAGAGTCTATACAAGGACGGTGTACTTGAGGACAATATTATGGAAATGGGAGAGGATGTAGATGAAGATGAAATGGTAGATACGATACTGCTTGAAGAGTTTGACAGAGCACTGAAAGACCTGAGTCGAAACAAGGCCCCGGGAGTAGACAACATTCCATTGGAACTACTGACGGCCTTGGGAGAGCCAGTCCTGTCAAAACTCTACCATCTGGTGAGCAAGATGTATGAAACAGGCGAAATACCCTCAGACTTCAAGAAGAATATAATAATTCCAATCCCAAAGAAAGTAGGTGTTGACAGATGTGAATATTACCGAACTATCAGTTTAATAAGTCACAGCTGCAAAATACTAACGCGAATTCTTTACAGACGAATAGAAAAACTGGTAGAAGCCGACCTCGGTGAAGATCAGTTTGGATTCCGCAGAAATTTTGGAACACGTGAGGCAATACTGACCCTACGACTTATCGTAGAAAATAGATTAAGGAAAGGCAAAGCTACGTTTCTAGCATTTGTAGACTTAGAGAAAGCTTTTGACAATGTTGACTGGAATACTCTCTTTCAAATTCTAAAGGTGGAAAAGGTAAAATACAGGGAGCGAAAGGCTATTTTCAATTTGTACAGAAACCAGATAGCAGTTATAAGAGTCGAGGTGCATGAAAGGGAAGCAGTGGTTGGGAAGGGAGTGATTCAGGGTTGTAGCCTGTCCCCGATGTTATTCAATCTTTATATTGAGCAAGCAGTAAAGGAAACAAACGAAAAATTTGGAGTAGGTATTAAAGTCCATGGAGAAGAAATAAAAACTTTGAGGTTCGCCGATTACATTGTAATTCTGTCAGAGACAGCAAAGGACTTGGAAGAGCAGTTGAACGGACAGTGTCTTGAAAGGAGGATATAAGATGAACATCAACAAAACCAAAACGAGGATAACGGAATGTAGTCGAATTAAGTCGGGTGATGCTAAGGGAATTAGATTAGGAAATGAGACACTTAAAGTAGTAAAGGAGTTTTGCTATTTGGGGAGCAAAATAACTGATGATGGTCTAAGTAGAGAGGATATAAAATGTAGACTGGCAATGGCAAGGAAAACGTTTCTGAAGAAGAGAAATTTGTTAACATCGAGTATAGATTTAAGTGTAAGGAAGTTGTTTCTGAAAGTCCTTGTATGGAGTGTAGCCATGTATGAAAGTGAAACACGGACGATAAATAGTTTGGACAAGAAGAGAATAGAAGCTTTCGAAATGTGGTGCTACAGAAGAATGCTGAAGATTAGATGGGTAGATCACGTAACTGATGCGGAGGTACTGAATAGAATTGGGGAGAAGAGGAGTTTGTGGCACAACTTGACAAGAAGAAGGGATCGGTTGGTAGGACATGTTCTGAGGCATCAAGGGATCACAAATTTAGCATTGGAGGGCAGCGTGGAGGGTAAAAATTGTAGAGGAAGACCAAGAGATGAATACACTAAGCAGATTCATAAGGATGTAGGTTGCAGTAAGTACTGGGAGATGAAGATGCTTGCACAGGATAGAGTAGCATGGAGAGCTGCATCAAACCAGTCTCAGGACTGAATACAACAACAACAACATTGGATGCATAGATCCTGAGAAATTAATATCCAGAACAACCACCTCTGGTCGTAATAACGGCCTTCATACGCCTGGGCATAAAGTCAAACAGAGCTTATATGGCGTGTAAAGGTAAAGCTGCCCATGCAGCTTCAACACGATACCACAGTTCATGAAGAGTAGTGACTGGTGTATTGTGACGAGCCAGTTGCTCGGCCACCATTGACCACATGTTTTCAATTGGTAAGAGATCTGGAGAATGTGCTGGCCAGGGCAGCAATCGAACATTTTCTGTATCCAGAAAGACCCGTACAGGATTTGCAACATGCGGTCGTGCATTATCCTGCTGAAATGTAGGGTTTCGCAGGGATCGAATGAAGGGTAGAGCCACGGGACGTAACATATCTGAAAGGTAACGTCCACTGTTCAAAGTGTCGTCAATGCGAACAAGAGGTGACCGAGAGGTGTAACCAATGGCACCCCATACCATCATTCCGGGTGATACGCCAGGATGGCAATGACAAATACACGCTTCCAATGCGCGTTCACCGCGACGACGCCAAACACGGATGCGACCATCATGTTGCTGTAAACAGAACTTGTATTCATCCGAAAAAATCAGGTTCTGCCGTTCGTGCACCCAGGTTCGTCGTTGAGTACACCATCGCAGGCGCTGCTGTCTGCGATGCAGCGTCAAGGGTAACCGCAGCCATGGTCTCCTAGCTGATAGTCCATGTTGCTGCAAACGTCGTCCAACTGTTCGTGCAGATGGCTGTTGTCTTGCAAACGTCCCCATCTGTTGACTCAGGGATCGAGACGTGGCTGCACCGTCCGTTACAGCCATGCAGATAACATGCCTGTCATTTCGACTGCTAGTGATACGAGGCCGTTGGGATCCAGAACGGCGTTCCGTATTACCCTCCTGAACCCACCGATTCCATATTCTGCTAACAGTCATTGGATCTCGACCAACGTGAGCAGCAGTGTTGCGATACGATAAACCGCAATCGTGATATGCTACATTCCGACCTTTATCAAAGTCGGAAACGTGATGGTACACATTTTTTCTCCTTACACGAGGCATCACAACAACGTTTCACCAGGCTGCGCCGGTCAACTACTGTTTGTGTATGAGAAATCGGTTGGAAACTTTCCTCATGTCAGCACATTGTAGGTGTTGCCGCCGGTGCCAACCTTGTGTGAATGCTCTGAAAAGCTAATCATTTGCATATCACAGCATCTTCTTCCTGTCGGTTAAATTTCGCGTCTGTAGCACGTCATATTCGTGGTGTAGCAATTTTAATGGCCAGTAGTGTGTATTTAAAAAATACTGAGAAGCCTTTTTCAGGGGATGTTCTGATTGTACTTGTCAATTTCTGGTCCTTTTAATGTTTGGCATGTTCTCTTATAAATTCATGATGTTAAAATAGTTTCGAAACTACATATACATATATTTTATTTTGTTGTGCCGTGTGTACACAGGCATTTGTCTTAAAGCTGCGCCGGCCGGGGTGGCCAAGCGGTTAAAGGCGCTACAGTCTGGAACCGCGTGACCGCTACGGTCGCAGGTTCGAATCCTGCCTCGGGCATGGATGTGTGTGATGTCCTTAGGTTAGTTAGGTTTAAGTAGTTCTAAGTTCTAGGGGACTGATGACCTTAGAAGTTAAGTCCCATAGTGCTCAGAGCCATTTGAGCCATTTGAATCTTAAAGCTGCCACTTTCATTTTGTAGTTTTAAGTGGATATATTGTTACCCGTCACTTCCTGTAGAGCTTCTGTGGTGGATCTTGATGTATAATCTTTTTATTAGCAGGTGCCTGAAGATGGGGTAATGAATTGCCGAAACTAGTGACGGAAATAAAATAACATCTAAAATACACGGCTGTTCGGTTAATTTCATTGTTAAATAAATATGTACGTGGGACGTCGAAGTTGTGGCGTGTAGTGACGTAAATTAGGACATAATTAGCGGCCGTCATGAGCAGCTGCGAAGCGTCTCGTCTTGGCTTCGACCTCCGGCCTGCGGGCAGGATCCTCCTGTCAGCGTGCAGCGCCCCCTCTGCCTCTCCAGCACACACACACACACACACACACACACACACATTGTGGCACTTACTGCGCTGTGGCCTCCAGTTACCCTGCCCAGAGGCGGCTGCATGCTTCCGTTATAAACTGCTCAGCACAGCCTGTCACCTGCTACAGCAAGCTCTGAGCTGGCCGCTTTATCCAGCGAGCTGCGGAGGCCGCACTGAGAGCCTAACTTGTTGCTCGGTCCGGTGCGTCGCCTGCCGGTAGTGTGTGCCACGCCCCGAAACAGTCGCCAGTTTCACGCTCGTCCCGGAGATCTACGGTACGTACGAGGTCTGTTCAAAAAATTTGCCCACAAAATTTTTCTACGGTTACCTTTTACTTATTGTGCATGGTGTCCTTCGAAATACTCTCCTCCACAATTGATACCTCTGAAAGGCGTGCACTTTATTCACCATTCAGTGCTCGTATTTCATATTCCTAATCCCAGCATTCTGGTGTTAGGTAAAATAATAATTCAGGCAATATTAATAATTTCTATTGGGTACCTGATTTATTTGACGACTTTTACAGTTTTTCTCACGCTGATCTGTGAGAGGAGCTTGGCGCCAGGAATTTTCTTTATTTATGGGCGAGGGCAGCAGTCTTCCTAGCAGCCATGATGGCTCCCCGTTTCCTATCCTTTTTCCGATCGCCAGGGTAGCACGTGGTCTCGTTTGAACGTTCAGTACTGGCCAAAGTTTCTCCTGTTCTCTGTTCCCCAACCTGCCTTACCAACCTTGTAAACGCTATTTCTGCTCAATTTTAACGTCGCGAGGTCGCCTCCCTGTGAAATTCCGGCCCTATGATTTGCGCGCCCGTTTTTTGCGGGCGGGCGCCAACCGCCCTCCGCGGATGGTTGGTGGACAAAGGGGCAGTAGCTCAGTTCTAGTGTGACCCTCCCGGAGACCGGAGGTGCCGCTTCCAGGAGATGAAGTTTAGTAAGCATGAGCGCCGACGTGAACTGTAGATTCACGCCCTGCGGCCCAGAGGGAACCTGATAGGTCATTGTGAATAGTTTCGCGTCTTGCGCGATTTATTGCATTAGTACGCGAGGCTGCCTAGCGATTCGCGCACAGTAGCATCTTCTTAGTCTTTGGCTGATTCCTGGTAGTGGTCGTTGCATGCCTGCAACCCCTTCCTTTAGGAAATTGGACTCCATTTGATAATACGGCAATCGTTCCTATAATTCCTTTCCTCCTGTTATCGTGGCTTGTTATGAACGTACGTTGGGACAGGCTGCTGAACTCGAATCTTTCTTCTCCCCCACCCCTTTTGGTTGTATTATTCTTCGATTCTCAACTGTTTAATAAATGAGTCCGTAAATCTTACATTCTCTCTCTTTCCTCACGTGAACTCACCCCTAGTGTAACAGAATAATGAAGAACTATAACGGTTGCTACAAGGTCGTGCAGGTCTCGCGCCACTAACGATAGTATAAAGATTCAATATCGCGCGCCTGGCACGACCATTGCACGCATGGCACCGATAATAGTAATAATAATTTTCAATTATTCCCCATTGATAAACTGGGAAGTGTTCACGGCTCAGTGTAAGGACGTGAGCACTAAATCCACTTGATGTGGTGGAAGTAGTGGCCTCTGGTTCAGACAAAAAATATCAATAATCACAGCCCCTACAGCAAGGAATAATAATCTGTAAAATAAAACGAGCCATCGCTTCTACCCCGCCCCAACGCCGTTTCCACTTCCGGAAGCAGTCGTGTTACGCCTCTTGCTGGATCGCGCGAAGCGCCGTCCTAGAATTTTCTTTTATCTCGTCTGACTTTGAAAATCTCCGTCCTTCCTGTGGGGCTTTCAACTTCGAAAATATAAAAGAGTCCGCAGCGGTCGGGTCTGTAGAGTACGGAGGATGAGGCAGCACAGTGATTTCGCGTTTTGTGCACGCACAAACAGGGATGAATGTGCGCATGCGTTATCGTGATGCAAGAGCTATGAATTGTTTCGCAACATTTCAGGCCGTTTCCTTCTCACGTTTTCTCGCAGGCGTCGCAACACGTCCCGATAGTATCATCGATTAACAGTTTGTCCTGTGGCACGAATTCATGATGAGCTAGTCCTTCAAAGTTCACCTGATCTGACGAGCTGCTTTTGGTCTTGATGAAACTTTCTCAACCTATTGTGAAGATTGAACCTTGGTCTCAGCATCATAACCGTAGACCCACGTCTCATCACCAGTTATGATTCTCTTAAGGAACATCTTTTTGTCATTTGCGCAATCGAAAAGCTCTTCACAGATTGCAAGGCGAAGGTCTTTCTAGTTTTGAGGCGTGAGACGTGGTTCGAATACGGCGGCAACAGGATGTATTCCAAGATGCTGTGCCAGAACTTCATGACATGATCCAACTGAAGTGTTAGATTCTTCTACAATCTTTTGGACAGTCAGCCTTCTATTGGCACAAACAGTTTCGTTAACGTTGCTGACATGAGCGTCGTCGGTAGACGTCGAAGCGCGTCCTGAACAAGGGTCACATTTAATTTCCGTTCGGCCATTTTTCCTGGCCGCTGTGGCCGAGTGGTTCTAGGCGCTTCAGTCCGGAACCGCGTTGCTGCTACGCTCGCAGGTTCGAATCCTGCCTCGGGCATGGATGTGTGTGATGTCCTTAGGTTAGTTAGGTTTAAATAGTTCTAACATCTAGGGGACTGATGACCTCAGATGTTATGTCCGATAGTACTTAGAGCCATTTGAACCATTTTGCCATTTTTAAACCGTGTGAAACATTCGTAACACCGACTGCTGCCTAACCACTCACCACCATAGGCTTCCTGCATCATTTGGTGTGCCTCTGTAAACGTCTTCTTGATTTTCACGCAAAATTTAATTCGGACGCGTTGCTCCTGTAACTCTGCCATCTCAAAATTCGCAAACTTTGCGTCACAACTTTCTGCTCAATACAGCACTGAAAAATAACCAACAGACATACAACCGTGAAACTTTCGGCAGTTGCGCATTAAAGACAGGCGAGTGCAGGGACGCCAACCGCGTTTAGCTCCAACACACCACTGGCGTGAATTTACGAATTTTCCGCAATTTTTTGAACAGACCTCGTATTACGCGCTTGGAAGTTTACCCTAGGCATGCGAATAAACACTATCTAGTCAAAAGTACTGTCACGCCTGTGAGTGAGCTTTAATATGACGTGTGTCCACCCATCACCGTTACGACGGCTTCAACTTTGCTGGGGAGACTTTCCGACACCTCACTGAAAAAAAGGTGAATGGCCTTTCAGACCATGATGCGCAAATTTTAACTTTAAAAGATTTTTATGCTGCAACACGTGTTAAATATAGTCATCAGCTGTCCAGGAAAGCTGATCCAGTTGCTGTAGAGACCTTCGTAAACCTTATAAAGGAACAAGAGTGGCAAGATGTTTATAGCGCTGATACAGTAGACGATAAATATAATGCTTTTCTCAAGACTTTTCTCATGCTCTTTGAAAGTTGCTTTCCGTTAGAACGTTTAAAACAGGGTACTAGCACAAACAGGCAGCCTGGGTGGCTGACTAGAGGGATAAGAATATCTTGTAGAACAAAGTGGCAATTATATCAAAACGTTAGAAACAGTCAAAATCTAAATGCAGCAGTCCATTACAAACAGTATTGTAAGGTGCTTAAAAATGTTATTAGGAAGGCAAAAAGTATGTGGTATGCAGATAGAATAGCTAAGTCTCAGGATAAAATTAAAACCATATGGTCAGTCGTAAAGGAAGTTGCTGGTCTGCAGAGACAGGTCGAGGATATAGAATCAGTGCGTAGTGGGAACGTCCGTGTTACTGATAAGTCGCATATGTGTACAGTATTTAATAATCACTTTCTGAATATAGCAGGTGAACTAAATAGAAACCTAGTCCCAACAGGGAATCATATAGCGCTCTTAGAAGAAAGTGTTCCGAGACTGTTACCTGAAATGCTCCTCCATGATACTGACAAGAGGGAGATTGAGTTAATAATTAAATCACTAAAGACCAAGAACTCTCATGGATATGACGGGGTATCTAGCAGAATACTGAAGTATTGTTCTATGTATGTTAGCCCTGTTCTCATCCATATCTGTAACTTTTCCTTTAGGAGTGGTCGGTTGCCTGACCGATTAAAGTACTCGGTAGTGAAGCCACTTTATAAAAAGGGAGACATTGATAATGTTGACAATTTTAGACCTATTTCTATGCCATCGGTGTTTGCTAAAGTTATCGAGAAGGTTGTATATACAAGGTTACTGGAGCATTTAAATTCACATAATTTGCTGTCAAATGTTCAGTTTGGTTTTAGAAATGTTTTAACAACTGAAAATGCTATATTCTCTTTTCTCTGTGAGGTTTTGGACGGATTAAATAAAAGGTTGCGAACGCTAGGTGTTTTCTTTGATTTAACGAAGGCTTTTGACTGTGTTGACCACAAAATATTACTGCAGAAGTTGGACCATTATGGAGTAAGGGGAGTAGCTTACAATTGGTTCACCTCTTACTTTAAGAACAGAAAGCAGAGGGTAATTCTCCGCAGTATTGAGAGTGGTAGTGATGTTCAGTCCCAATGGGGCACTGTTAAGTGGGGCGTTCCCCAAGGGTCGGTGCTGGGGCCACTGCTGTTTCTTATTTATATAAATGATATGCCTTCTAGTATTACAGGTGATTCAAAAATATTTCTGTTTGCTGATGACACCAGCTTGATAGTGAAGGATCTTGTGTGTAATATTGAAACAGTAACAAATAATGTAGTTCATGAAATAAGTTCATGGCTTGTGGAAAATAATTTGATGCTAAATCACAGTAAGACTCAGTTTTTACAGTTTCTAACTCACAATTCAACAAGAACCGATATTTTGATCAGACAGAATGGGCATATTATATGCGAGACGGAACAGTTCAAATTCCTAGGCGTTCGGATAGATAGTAAGTTGTTGTGGAAAGCCCATGTCCAGGATCTTGTTCAGAAGCTAAATG
Organism: Schistocerca cancellata; assembly: GCF_023864275.1. Taxonomy (NCBI): domain Eukaryota; kingdom Metazoa; phylum Arthropoda; class Insecta; order Orthoptera; family Acrididae; genus Schistocerca; species Schistocerca cancellata. The sequence goes on from NC_064626.1 coordinate 1,158,119,004, forward strand.
CTGCTTTATTTACCATTACAACAGTATCCGAAATAAGTGACACTTCAACACGAAAAGTAGTCTATTTCGCATATTTTCATACACTTATGTCGTATGGTATTATTTTTTGGGGTAATTCTTCTGATTCAAACAGGGTATTTTTGGCTCAAAAACGGGCTGTTCGAGCTATATGTGGTGTAAGTTCGAGAACCTCTTGTCGACCCCTATTCAAAAATCTGGGAATTCTGACATTGCCCTCACAGTATATATTTTCTTTAATGTCGTTTGTTGTTAGCAATATTAGCCTATTCCCAAGAGTTAGCAGCTTTCACTCAGTTAATACTAGGCAGAAATCAAATCTGCGTGTAGAATGCACTTCCTTGACTCTTGTGCAGAAAGGAGTGCAGTATTCTGCTGCATCCATTTTCAATAAGCTACCACAAGAACTCAAAAATCTTTGCAGTAGCCCAAACTCTTTTAAGTCTAAACTGAAGAGTTTCCTCATGGCTCACTCCTTCTATTCTGTCGAGGAGCTCCTGCAAGAGCTAAAAAATTAAGCAAATTCCAGTGTTACATTGTTGATTGTCTTCATTTAAACTTACGACTTGTCACCTGAATATGTTTTTTTTTTTATATTTCATTTTATCTGTTTCTAATATCGTGTTATAATTTCATGTAGTGACTCGTTCCATGACCATGGAGACTTCTCCTTAATTTGGTCCCACGGAACAATAAATAAATAATAGTAACACCCCATACTTCTCACTGAGTCAGAACCAGAGACCGCACTGATATTGGGACACTGGGGTCTAGAGCGAAGTCGACATTCTGATTCACCGCAAAGGTGTTCACCAAGCGAGGCGGCGCAGTTGTTAGCACCTGGACTCGCTTTCGGGAGAGCGACGCTTCAAACCCGCGTCCGGCCGTCCGGATTTAGGTTTTCCGTGTATTCCATGAATCTCTTCAGGCAAATTTCGGGATTGCTTCTCTGAAAAGGCATGGGCGACTTCCTTTCCCACCTTTGCCCAGTCTGATTGAACCGATGACCTCGCTGTTTGGTCCTCCTCCCCCCCCCCCCCTCCACTCGCCGGCCGGTGTGGCCGAGCGGTTCTAGGCGCTTCAGTCCGGAACCGCGCGACTGCTATGGTCGCAGGTTCGAATCCTGCCTCGGGCATAGATGTGTGTTATGTCCTTAGGTTAGTTAGGTTTAAGTAGTTCTAAGTTCTAGAGGACTGATGACCTCAGATGTTAAGTCCCATAGTACTCAGAGCCCTTTGAACCATTTTGAACCCCTCCACTCTTGTAACCAGCCACCTCAAAGGTTTAATTCGGATCAGGTTGGGAATCCGTGCCAGACTAGTCCTTTACAGGAATGTTATTGTCCGCGAAACATTCCTCACATATTTATCTTATCAAAATTAGTGTAGGTAGAGACTGCAGTATCAACTGATATCTTCATACATCAGGTAAGGGGGACCCCTTTGCGTATATCTTAGGGCACTGGGAAATATTGACAGCAAAATTGAACAAAATAAACGGTCACGTGTACATAAAAAGACCCGATTTATACTTCCTTCTCTTACGCATCGAGAAGAACAGCTGGGTAGCCTGTTTTCAGTACTTTCTCTATGAAGTTAATTTCAGTAGCAGTGAAGCTGTACTGCTAATACGCTTCACTACTATTATCGATATGCAATGATATCAGAATGGAACTTAGGTCATGTTTATAGTAATCTATCACATGGAAAGTGATTCTTCTCTTATGATAACAAAACTCGGCCAATGGATATGGATATGCACCACTGTATGCACCACTGTATTTTATATCGGTAAGTAGTCCTATATGTCACACTTCCTTGTTCTGCCAGTGAACACAAATAAAACCGACAAACTACAGGGACGGATTCCTGACTGGAAATGGAAGAGAAATGTCGTATGAACACTTGACAGGAGATGGACGGTGTTCGCTGCAACGGCAACAAATAGTCGAGGAACACACAACAAAGCTGCACCGCATCCACCTCACAGCAGATGTTCAAAGTGGCCTCCGATGCAATGCACGCGTTCTCAGCTCGGTACAGACAACTGACGACAGAAATCCTATAATCGTGATGGTCTGGTGCAAATACCATCGACAAAATCCTTCCCGTAGAGGGAAATCCGCTGCTGATAATCCTTGCATTCGTTGTAGGTGACAGGGATAGGAGCGGCTGTCATGCAGGATACACATAATCGGACTTTGGCTTGCGTCATATTGGCAGGCCACTCGACTGGAGCTTGCACTAGGGTTCATCTCAATATCCAGTAGAATCCGGCCCTCCAAATCTTGGGTACGTACAGTCCGCTGCCTCCTTGTCAGTTCATCGGTCTGAAAAGACCCACGATCACACAAACGCCCAGAAAGGGCTTACAGTGTTATGTGACGTGGTTGGTGTCTGAGAGGTTACTTGTTTTGGTACAGCTGTGCTGCCTCTCGACCGTTTCCATCTGCTTGTCCGTACACAAACACCATCTCGGCTTGTTACCGACATCAGTACCGGACCATTCTGCTGCTTAGAGTACGCTGCGTCAGTTTTACAGCCTGCAACCGACAAGGAACTCACGGCACATCGTCAGGGGAACTTTCATTCATCAGCGCCTTCTACTGTGGCAACGATGCATTTCCCGACACTGTTCGTATCACTTTTTTTCCCAGTTTCCAGTCAGGAACCCGTACCTGCAGTTTTTCGGTTTTATTAATGTTCAACTTGTACGGCTGCTGAGCCGTGCGCGGCTCGTGTTCATCACATTTCTTGTTTGTCATCTTCTCTTACGGTACTGCCGCCTCGTTTTCTTATTCCATTTACTGGCGTCACTAACATCCTGCCTCACCTATCCGTGAGTGGCAGCAGCAGCGCTTATCGATAAGTGCACTTTCGTACCATCTCTGGAGCGACCTATAGTATTTCCGGGTCGTGGTGTGTCTCGAAGTCAGCCGGGAGGCAGCAGCACTGAAGTTGAGTCGGGGACGGAGCGCCAGTGAGGCGCGGACAGCCAGTACTTGCCGACCGCTGGCAACGCGCATGACCTGTCGAACGGAAGGAGATTGGAGCGGGACGACCGCTGGTTGGTCGTTCGGTCGGTCGTCGCATCGGGCGACGTGTATTTGGTCTTTTGACCGTTTCTGGGCCTCGTCAGTTGGTCATCTTGGCGGACGTGCGTCGGTTCCTTCCTTATGCAGAGATGTTGGGTGCCCAGTGGGCAAGTGTTCCCTCTGCATGGTTGGGTCCGAGCCAGTGTGCCCGGGTCGCCGTGCAGCGGACCTGGAGTTGAGTCGGGTTGGAGCTGCAGTCGGCTTCGGACGGCCAAGACTCGCCCCACCGGTGCCCACACACGTTAACTTGAGTGGGAACGACCTGGTTGATCGTTCGGTCGGTCGTCTCATCGGACGACGTGTATTTGGTCGCCGACCGCTTGTGGAAACTCTCTATATGTCGAATTCATTCTTCCTTGTTGTTCCACAGTGACTGCTTTTACGATTGTTCGAGTTCTTGGTGTAAGTATTTACGCGGAACTCTGTGTAGCTTCTGTGATTTTCATTGAGCAGATGAATGCTGTCTGCGTACTGGAGTAGGGAGTAGGTCGGTTGCGACAGAGAAGCGAGGAAGCCATTTTCGGTTGTCCCGCCGTTGGCTGGGTGGAAGGGAATTGATTAGGTTGTTGGTTGGTTCTTCAACTGTCCCTAGGTCGTGCTGCCACTCGATTATTTAGTGTTACCCTTGACTGCCCGTCTCACCTAACCTGTTGTTAGAGTGTCCTCCCCAGACCGACCCTTCGAACACGTTTGAGCACCACTGTTTGTTGTTTGTGATTGTCATTTTGTTTGGTACTGTGCCAGGCCTTCAGCCATGTATTAATATTGTCTGTTTTGTGTTTAGTATACGGCCTTCAGCCGAACTTCCTAACAACTTTATGCCTTCAACCGTGTTTCATTTAAAATTCTTGTTGCTCTGTATTTAGGCCTTCAGCCACGTTTGTTTCAGAATCTGTGGTTTTAATATGTAAATCTCTGTCTGTAAGGTTTCTCTTTAATTACCTTGAATTCTTGAAACGGCCTTCAGCCGTGTTCTGTAAATGTTTATTTTAAGGTTGTGTTTAGTTATTCTTGATTAATTGTTTGCGCCTGCAGCCGACAAGATACTTCAAGTTTTCTTAAGGTCTCTCTTTTATTATGTAAAGAAATTTTGTTTGATTGGGCTTTCAGCGGAAGAATTAGCTTGAATTTTCCTTAATTTGGCCTGTAGCCGGAATTTGTAAATGCTTGGCTTTTAAATAATTTCTTTAGCTGATCTGAAATATTATTTCGGCCTTTAGCCTAGAAGATATTGTAATTTTACTTAAGTAAGGCCTTCAGCCATTACTCTAAATTCTGGTGTTTTAAAATCAACCATTTAAACTTATTCTGGAGAAGTTACTTGGGCCCTCAGCCGTGAATTGATCTTTGTTGTTTTAAAGAGAAAATTGTGCATTGGTTTGAGGAATGAAGTTGTGTGTGTTCTTGTATAACTAACAAAATGGTTCAAATGTCTCTGAGCACTACGGAACTTAACATCTGAGGTCATCAGTCCCCTAGAGCTTAGAACTACTTAAACCTAACTAACCTATAACACACATCCATGCCCGATGCAGGATTCGAACCTGCCACCGTAGCGGTCGCGCGGTTCCAGACTGAGTTGCCTAGAACCGTTCGGTCATAGCGGCCGGCGTATAACTAACAGTAATTGTTCTTGGCTCCTTTCCATAACCTGATCCGCTCTGTCCTGCGAATCCAGATTTCAGCTGTTCCTCTCCTACTGTGTATTAGGGCATCATATGAGAATATAACAGGATGTAGATAAGTGAAGAAATAACCCAAAGATAATTAGAAAGCTAAGGACAGAGTTTGCCTCAGAAAGCTGCAGAAAGATCGATTCTAGAGAGGGCAGTGGGCGTAGTTTGGCCTTCAGCTAATTGGAGACCAGTGGTTTGAATGAGTAACCGTTGTCTCTCGTAAGTAGTCATGTTCTGGCACTACTGCTACGGGGTCGGAATGAGGAGATGTGCTGCAGCTTAGCTCCAGTCGGAGCTTGAAAAAAAAAGAGTTGCACCACTGTGGTTAGGACTCGCGATGTGTTATTTAGGGTTGATGTGGATGTAATTGTTATTGTTCTGGCGCAATAGGATATTGAGTGAGAGGTAATTGCAACAAACGCCATTGTAGTAAATTTGACTATTAGTCTTGCATCTTACAGGACGATCTTCAGAGTATTAAATGGTAGTATTTACTAAAGGGGGTGAAGATATTTCTATGCTGACACAACTTTGTGGAATAGAGGTGAATTCTGAGGTAGTTTTCTATTTAATAGTGTCTTGGCCACCAGTTCTCGCCATTTCTGGTATTGCACAGTAACTTTGGAAAATACTTAGGTTTGAAAATAGCCATTGGTAGCGAATACACACGAAAGAAAACAGAAAGCGGGCTAGAATGCACTTAGTTAATTTTTCGACGAATTCTCTGTATGTTTTGTCCGCGTCACGTGTGTGCGCGACTTTCAAAAGAAAGGAAGAACGGTCAGAATATCATGAGTGTTGAGTGTTGAACTCTGGACAGGCGTTAGTTGAGGTAGCATGAATTACTGGATAGAAATTTTACTCGATTAATTTGAGTGTAGGGGCTGACACTCTTTGTGGTTCGGGGTAGGTGCATTGTGTTGCCCATGTGTACGCAAGTGGTACGCAGTGTCTTGAAAAAGACAGCCAGCTAATAACTCAGTGTCCTAACGAGTATTTAAAGTAATCTGGAACATTCTGACATCGTTTTGCGTGAATTTTGTGTATTTTTGAATTTTTTCCTTTGTGAGGGAATAATATCCATGTACTTACTAAAAGATTCATGAGGTGCCTGTGCCCATAGTTTTTAGTGCATAGTGCCCCCCCCCCCCCCCCCCTGTCTGCTTGCATCGTAAGTTCAAGTGATAAAACATTTTCTATATTATTAATCGTAATCAAAGCTTCCCTGTTCAACACGTGTTTGCTCATTCATTGAACGTTCCCGACTCGCTGCACAAGCTTACCTAAATAATGCACCGTGAAGCGTCTTTGATGCAGAGCTTCCATATGACATACACGAATGCAATTACTTTTACAGGGTGACAGTTACTGAGCTATATGAAAAAAAACGTAAATTAGCTACAAACTACGGCGTGCGATCACTTTATTCAACATACAAACGTCACTACAGATATACAGATTTAGGTTATGACATGTTCGATATGCCTGCCGTTATTGGTGATGGTGTGGCGCAAACGAATAGCGAAATTCTGCATGACCCGATGAAGTGTCGGAACGTCAGTACTGTCGATGACCTCCTGAGTAGCTATTTTCAGATCAGCAATGGTTTTGAGATCATTGCTGTACACCTTGTCTTTAATATAGCCCCACAAAAAGGAGTAGCCTGTGTTCAGACACGGAGAATATGGCGGCCAATCGAGGCCCATACCAGTGGCCTCTGGGTACCTCAGAACCAGAATGCGGTCCCCAAAGTGCTCCTCCAGGACATCAAACACTCCCCTGCTTCGGTGGGTTCGAGATCCGTCTTGCATGAACCACATCTTGTCGAAATCAGGGTCACTTTGGATAATGGGGATGAAATCATGTTGCAAAAACTTCACGTACCCTTCGGTAGTCACCGTGCCATCAAGGAATATCACACCGATTATTTGGTGACTGGACACTGCACACAAACCAGTCACCTATTGAGGGTGAAGAGAATTCTCCATCGTGAAATGCTGATTCTCAGTCCCCCAAATGCGCCCATTTTTCTTACTGGCGAACTCATGGAAATGAATGTGGACTTTGTCGCTAAACCAAACAACGATGCACATACTAATGCCCATAATGCCACGCGGCCAGCCGTCCAGTTTGAATGCGCTAACGCAAACCGTTCAGAAGTTATGACAATTTTATTCCATATAGTTCAATAACTTTTCACCCTATATCAGCAGCGCGTGGCTGCTTTCGATGTGCGTATCTGTGTCATTCCATGGTGTGTTGTTCTGAGAGCGTTTCCCAGCTCTTGCCTTTCTGACAGTGTGACCGAAGGGTAATTCAGGAGTAAGAGACGGATTAAGAGAAGTTCATTTGCTAGTAACTCCATATAACTGGAGTTTAAGTTACCCGATGCAGCAATAACGTCGATTAAAGCACCTGCAATTCGAATTCATAGAGAATGAGAATCTTGTTTGATACAGTAAAAGAATTCATGCCAAGTATTTGTTGCTCTTGACGGTTCCTCAAAAATGTTCAAATCTGTGTGAAATTTTACGGGACTTAATTGCTAAGGTCATCAGTCCCTAAGCTTACACACTACTTAACCTAAATTATCCTAAGGACAAACACACACACCCATGCCCGAGGGAGGATTCGAACCTCCACCGGGCGTGACATTTCCTAACGCCCTCTTTATTAACAGAATGATTCAAATCAAAAACAATCTAATAAGAGAAAAGAGTAGCAACAAAGTTAAATTAAATTAAGTCGAAAAATTAAGAAAATTCCGATAGTTCAGTTTAGTGCCAGCTTGATTAGGGGCATGCTTTTAGCAAGCGGTTGCCTACCTCTGTGCTTAATGTGTTGGCTGAAGGTGCAACTAGCGTTATCCTTTGCATTTATTAACTTATTAATTCCAGAGATCATGAAAAGCAATTTAAAGCTGGACCATTGAGAATAATTAAACAGAATCTTAGCACCGCAAACTCAGCGTACGGCAAGAGGCAAAATTTTCTCTTAACAAATACCATAGGATACTACAGAGATAATAATGACAGCAAAAACATTGCTTATGCACATGTAGCCAAAGCAAAAGGAAAATAAATTTCAACAACAGACCACTAGGGTAGCCTTGCAACCATTGAGAAGATAGCGACGCTTCGCCTTAAAGAGATTACGTTGTTAAGAACGCCTCCTTGCACAGTAATCAAGCAAAATGGTGCCTTTATTTATTTATTTTTACTTCAGCCTCTTAAAGTGAACCGAGCACCGGCCGGAATTCAGTGTCGTTACCAAACTTAACGACCACTACCTTCCGCTGCAGTCGTTTTTGGTCGTTCGGAGCGCGATAGTAGAATAATTTATCACTGTCTCCGCCCTACTTATTCAAAGAGCTCTGTACTTGTGAAGGCAGCAAAATGCTCCGTCTACGTTTCGAGTGGTGATGTAGCCACGTTTACGGAGGTGTTTCGAATTTCACACACATGAATTTGTACGTAGACGCCGGGATATCAATTCTTGTATTGTTTACATCGCACACCGTGTCCAGTCTGCGATACACAGAATACGTTAGCTCGTGATTACGTCTGATTAATACATCTGCTGAAATGAATTAACACATTAATGTCACCTACTAAATATGGAAGTGTCTGGTATTTTATCTGCTAAAAGCGAAATAAGACCGAGGTCTTTCAACAACGAGGAAATATGTAGCCTCCCTGTCCTTGTCACCAGCGAAAAATATTGACCGAAAAGCAATACAAGTTCTCCCATCGACTCGAAGAGACTCATATGTGAGAAGGTGTGAGGATCCTACATTCTCACAAACAATAGATATTTATCCTTTTTCGACACAATTTTACTGATTTCATTCTTTACAGTTGCTGCAAGTATCGGAATGCACTGATGGTCATGCAGATGGAACTTTTGAAACTATTTCCAGTGGTAGAAAATTTATCTCGCTTGATTTAATCAAGGAAACAAAGCAACAGCGGCCATACACACCTGTTTTCGGCAGCGAAACTGAGTTTGTTGTGCGGTTTCTTCCCCTGTAATTCTAGATAAAACCAGATAGTGACCATGAAGAGCCGTGGGAGACCCAATCCTAGGTCTTGGTTAGGCACAGTCTCTTCAGAAATTAGCGGCCCAAATATGTTTTGTCTTTTCTCCTCCAGTACTTCATTCTACAACATTACATGTGGTGTGGGGCTTAACAAACAGCACACACTGTCTCAACACCAAGCTAAAAGTGTCACCCAGAAACAATATTCGGAAACTCACTGGCACTAACTAGGGAATCCACTTCATCAAAACCTCCGCCATGGCACTTTGCTTTTCTGCAGGGGAGTATGCTAGCCGTTATGGTACAGTGTTGCCCATCTGGTTCTATGGAAATCGCTAAGGGGGTCTAAAGCTACCATTCAGTCTTTTGTTGACCAGTCTGATGCGGCAGTTGACGATAGTGAAAGGAAGCAGGAGAATCATGCAAACATACCGTCTTTTGACCATCAGACAGAAGCCCGTACGGACAACATAGTAATAAGCATCCTTGGCGTAGATAAACGACTGAAAGATTTGAAAGCAAGGAAATCACCGGGTCCGGATGAAATCCCAATTCGGTTTTACAAAGGGTACTCTATGGCGTTGGCTCCTTACCTAGCCTGCATTTATCGTGAATCTCTTGCCGAGCACGAAGTCCAAAGTGACTGGAAAAAGCGCAGGTGACTCCATTATATACGAAAGTCAAAGAAGGACCCCAAAATTACAGTCCAATATCCACACCTTCGGTTTGCTGCAGAATCCTTCAACATATTCTCAGTTCGAATATATTAAACTTTCTTAATACTGAGAAGCTTATGTCCACAAATCAGCATGGTTTTAGCAACCATCCCTCGTCCGAAACTTACCCTTTTCCCACATCATGTACTGTGAACTGTGGGTGAAGGACGTTACATTCCGTATTACTAGATTTACGGAAAGCATTTGACACGGTGCCTCACTGCAGGCTGTTAACGAAGGTACGACACATGGAATATATTCACAGATATGTGAGTGGCTCGAAGACTTCACCGAGCGAGGTGGCGCAGTGGTTAGCACACTGGACTCGCATTCGGGAGGACGACGGTTCAATCCCGTCTCCGGCCATCCTGATTTAGATTTTCCGTGATTTCCCTAAATCGCTTCAGGCAAATGCCGGGATGGTTCCTTTGAAAGGGCACGGCCGATTTCCTTCCCCATCCTTTCCTCACACGAGCTTGCGCTCCGTCTCTAATGACCTCGTTGTCGACGGGACGTTAAACACTAATATCCTCCTCCATCTCGAAGACTTCTTACGTAACAGAACCCATTATGTTGCCCCCGACGGCGACTCTTCTTCAGAGACAAAGCTTTCACCAGGAGTGCCCCAGGGAAATGCGACAGAACCGCTTTTGTCCTCTATATTCATAAATGATTTGGTGGACGGGGTGGGCAGCGATCTGCGGTTGTTTGCTGATTATGTTTTGGTGTAAGATAAGGTGTCGAAGTTGACTAACTGTAGGAAGACAGAAGACGACTTAGACAAAATTTCCAGTTGGTGTGATGGATGGCAGCTGGCTCTAAATCAGGAAAAAAGTAAGTTAATGCGGATGAGTAGGAAGAACAAACCTATAATGTTCGGATTCAGTATTACTAGTGTCTTGCTTGACACAATTTTATAGTAAGATCCTATGGGGTCAAACGTCTGAGATCATCTGCCCCTAAGCTTACGCACTACTTAATCTAACTTAAACTAACTTACGCTAAGGATAACACACACAACGATGCCCGAGGGGGGAATCGAAAATGGTCCACTTCGGTTTATTGGCAGACTTTTAGGAAAAAAATGGTTCATCTGTAATGCTCGATTTACACTAGCAAGTTATTACAGCAATTTACTTGCGCGGAGGAACTTGCCGCGCGATTTGCGGGTGTTAACTTATCGCCAAGTCGACTTGCGACCGCAGCAATTTATTGCGGAAGTGACTTGCTGCATTTTTTCCGCTTCCAGCGTGAACATGTCGCAAGAAGTATCTGCAAATAACTTGCAGCTTTTAGGATTTATTTCTATTTCCTGCAAGTAGGAAGCGCATAACACTCATATTTAACATTTTACTTAATGTGATGACTTAATTTTATGTTACAATCTTACGTATTATATGCAAACAAATTTCAGAAATGGAGGAAAAGCAGGAATGGATGAAGCAGGATACAGAACATTTTATTGAAGCCGTGGACAGCTACCCCGAAATATGTAACGTGCATAATCGAGACTTTAAGGATAGAGTGAAGAAGATAAGCGCATTAAATGAAATCTCTTCGATATTCGATAAATCTGTGAAAGAAGAACAGAGAAAGTAGCATAACTTGAAGACACAACCCCTTTGCCACTTGTATCCACTCGCTTGTTGTTTTACGAGTCTATAAAAAGACGACGTGTAATTATTACATGTTCTATTTAATTAGCTTGTCACTTTCCATTTTATGAGCACTAGGAAAAAAAAACATTTTTATATAAGCATATCATTCTGTAAAATGCAGTTTATTTCAATAAAAATTTAATTTTATTGTTGTGTTTTCACATACCTTCAAATAATTTTCCCTTTTCAAGACGTCAAAAACGGCTCTACATACGTAGGGTACGATCAGAGAAATCGTGCTGACGGGAATATGAAACAAGTATATTAGGGACTTGTATAAGTCTCCTACAAAGAAAAGATTTCAAAATTCAAACTTTTTTTGATTGTATGTTTCACATAAATAAATTAAATGCGTATTTTATTCGTAGCTCACCTGTAGCTATAAATCGTAGAGTGAATAGCAAACGTTCCTTTGCTGAAATAGCAGTACGGAAGTTTGCGTCTCGTTTTGATATGACGGGCGCTATCAACATCAACAAATACTCCAGATCATTTGAAGACATTCTGCAAAAGTTTTCAAAAGTATCCATGCTCTCGATACTAAGTTCTTGCAAAAGGTTGTTATAGGCACCATTTTGCGATCTTCTCATTATCCACTCTCTAACCCAAATACTTCTCTTTTTCTTTTTCACTTTTTGCATTGCAATTACCAGAGCTTCAGCATATCTCACCGGCCTACTTGTCATTTTATACTTCGGCCGACACTCGTAGTGGTACTGAAAGCATATGTAAACAGTATCAGCAAGTTGTTGACGCAAGCTTCTTGCCAAAAACCTTGTGGAAGAATCTTGTTTAATTCTTGCGCTGCCGGCCGAAATGGCCGTGCGGTTAAAGGCGCTGCAGTCTGGAACCGCAAGACCGCTACGGTCGCAGGTTCGAATCCTGCCTCGGGCATGGATGTTTGTGATGTCCTTAGGTTAGTTAGGTTTAACTAGTTCTAAGTTCTAGGGGACTAATGACCTCAGCAGTTGAGTCCCATAGTGCTCAGGGCCATTTGAACCATTCTTGCGCTTCTGTGTAAACACAGCTGCAAGCGGCTAGCAATAACTTGCAGCAATAACTTGCAGCAATAACTTCTGCAAGCGACTTGCTAGTGTAAACCCAGCTTAAAGGAGACAGCATATAGGACGAGTACTGTTCGAGTGTTTGGGTAACCGTACCAGGTCGGATAGAAGGAAGACACAGAGGTAAGGCAGAGGCGGGCTGCTAGATTTGTTACCGATAGGTTCGGACAACAGATAAGTGTTAACGGAAATGCTTCGGGAACTCAGATGGTAGTTCCTGGAGGGAAGTCTACGCTTTTTCCAGAAAGACTTTTGAGAAAATTTAGGGAATTAATATTTGAAGCTGACTGTCACACGATTCTACTGCCGCCAACATACATTGCGCGTAAGGATCACAAAGATAAAATACGAGAAATTTCGTCTCATACGGAGGCATATAGACAGTTGTTTTTCATCCACTCTATTTGCGATTAGAACAGGAAAGAAAATGACTAGTAGTAGCACAGGGTACCCTACGTCAAGCACCGTACTGTGGCTTACAGAGTATCAATGTTAATATACACTCCTGGAAATTGAAATAAGAACACCGTGAATTCATTGTCCCAGGAAGGGGAAACTGTATTGACACATTCCTGGGGTCAGATACATCACATGATCACACTGACAGAACCACAGGCACATAGACACAGGCAACAGAGCATGCACAATGTCGGCACTAGTACAGTGTATATCCACCTTTCGCAGCAATGCAGGCTGCTATTCTCCCATGGAGACGATCGTAGAGATGCTGGATGTAGTCCTGTGGAACGGCTTGCCATGCCATTTCCATCTGGCGCCTCAGTTGGACCAGCGTTCGTGCTGGACGTGCAGACCGCGTGAGACGACGCTTCATCCAGTCCCAAACATGCTCAATGGGGGACAGATCCGGAGATCTTGCTGGCCAGGGTAGTTGACTTACACCTTCTAGAGCACGTTGGGTGGCACGGGATACATGCGGACGTGCATTGTCCTGTTGGAACAGCAAGTTCCCTTGCCGGTCTAGGAATGGTAGAACGATGGGTTCGATGACGGTTTGGATGTACCGTGCACTATTCAGTGTCCCCTCGACGATCACCAGTGGTGTACGGCCAGTGTAGGAGATCGCTCCCCACACCATGATGCCGGGTGTTGGCCCCGTGTGCCTCGGTCGTATGCAGTCCTTATTGTGGTGCTCACCTGCACAGCGCCAAACACGCATACGACCATCATTGGCACCAAGGCAGAAGCGACTCTCATCGCTGAAGACGACACGTCTCCATTCGTCCCTCCATTCACGCCTGTCGCGACACCACTGGAGGCGGGCTGCACGATGTTGGGGCGTGAGCGGAAGACGGCCTAACGGTGTGCGGGACCGTAGCCCAGCTTCATGGAGACGGTTGCGAATGGTCCTCGCCGATACCCCAGGAGCAACAGTGTCCCTAATTTGCTGGGAAGTGGCGGTGCGGTTCCCTACGGCACTGCGTAGGATCCTACGGTCTTGGCGTGCATCCGTGCGTCGCTGCGGTCCGGTCCCAGGTCGACGGGCACGTGCACCTTCCGCCGACCACTGGCGATAACATCGATGTACTGTGGAGACCTCACGCCCCACGTGTTGAGCAATTCGGCGGTACGTCCACGCGGCCTCCCGCATGCCCACTATACGCCCTCGCTCAAAGTCCGTCAACTGCACATACGGTTCACGTCCACGCTGTCGCGGCATGCTACCAGTGTTAAAGACTGCGATGGAGCTCCGTATGCCACGGCAAACTGGCTGACACTGACGGCGGCGGTGCACAAATGCTGCGCAGCTAGCGCCATTCGACGGCCAACACCGCGGTTCCTGGTGTGTCCGCTGTGCCGTGCGTGTGATCATTGCTTGTACAGCCCTCTCGCAGTGTCCGGAGCAAGTATGGTGGGTCTGACACACCGGTGTCAATGTGTTCTTTTTTCCATTTCCAGGAGTGTAGATGTAGAAAGCAAGTGGATGTCGCACTGCATAAAACTACACTACTAGCCTCTGGATGTCTGAAATCGACACCTGAAGACTAAGTTTGTTAGCTGGCAGGTATGGAACCCACTGATAAACGTCGTAAAGCAGATGCAGTCACTGAAAGGGAAAAGGTTGAACGAAATCACTAAGAACCTTACAACCACCAAAATCTCAGAACAGCTTCTGCACTGCCTCCACGCTCGGACAGAGAAGAGCTATCAGCAGTTGATGTGACTAACTCAAAACGTGGTTGAAACCTGCTGAGTGCGTACCGCCTGCAGGTACTTCACATTGGTACACCTGGAGATCATCGAACAGACTTGGATCAGGTGTTGGTTCCAAGGACAACTCTGTCAAACAAGTACTGTCCAAAGGACTGAATGCGGAGGACAACTAGTGGAACACCTGTGCCACTGTCCGCGCTACCTGAGTCATGCAGTGATGAATAGCTCATGAAGAGTAAAGGCGCTGCAATCACTGTCGCCTAATTCTATGTGAAGGTCATTCGTTTCATATTTAAAATTGTTATTTCTTAATTTTGTATGTTATTGTTTTAGAAGTATTCCGCTACATTGTACAAAGTAGACTTCCGTACGGCTTTGGACTCGAGTAAAAAGAAAACAGCTCCCACATACCCTAGTCTGCACTTAGGAGCTTCTATCTCTATACCGATTTTGTGCAGGTGTATCTTAAAGTTCGAATGGCCAGTCTCTGGACCTACCAAGAGTCTCACCCGCCCCCTGCTCAAGCCCAAACTTGCCAAACATGCCAGAATGAAATTTTCACCCTGCAGCGGAGTGAGCGCTGATAGGAAACTTCCTGGCAGACTAAAGCTGTGTGCCGGACCGAGACTCGAACTCAGGACCTTTGAATTTCTCTGGCAAGGGCTTTACCATCTGAGCTAGGTAAACGCGACTCACGACCCGCCTTCACAGCTTTAATTCCGCCAATGCCTCGTCTTCTACCTTCCAAACTTCACAGAAGCTCTCTTGCAGACCTTGCATAACTTAGCACTCCTGAAACAAAGGATACTGCGGAGACATGGCTTAGCCACAGCCTGGGGGATGTTTCCAGAATGAAATTTCACTCTCAAGCGGAGTGTTTCTGTCAGGCTAAAACTGTGTGCCCGACCGAGACTCGAACTCGGAACCTAGAAACATCCCTCCAGGCTGTGGCTAAGCCATGTCTCCACAATATCCCTTCTTTCAGAAATTCTAGTTCTGCAAGGTTTGCAGGAGAGCTTCTGTGAAGTTTGGAAGGTAGGAGACGAGGTGCTGGCGGAAGTAAAGCTGTGAGGACAGGTCGTGAGCCGTGCTTGGGTAGCTCAGATGGTAGAGCACTTGCCCGTGGATTGTAAAACATGATTTCGGCTTCCATAGTTTCCTATATTTTTGTGTTTTAGTCCAGTATTCTAAATGCTGCCTCCAGATGCAGTTACGTAGGTGTTAAAACATAATCATTCGTTTTTATGAATGCATGGTGTCTATTCTTTCAGAATACAATTGATTCGCCTCGATGGGCAGTGATTCTACCACCTTCACTGAGGATGCGCAGTTACGTCCGACTTCCTGCGGGAATCTCAAAGTAGCGAGCGTGGACTTGTACAGTAACTGTGGATAGGTGGCGCATGGTGGGAATGTGAGTCGGCCGACACACGGGAGAGGGAGGTCGCGCGGTTGCGATAAACAATGTGTCCCGGTGGCACATTGTTAACGTAACTGCCCAGTAAGCAGGCGAACCGAGTTCCGAATTCCGTTCCGGCACACATTCTCACTCGTCACCGCAGATTCCGCATAAAGTCCCGATGCAACTGACATTAATATTTCATTCCCTTTCCTCTCCCCCCCCTCCCCCCTCACCACCATCGCTTTCAATACACACAATATAATCATGCGTGTTTCACCGTTGCTTTTTGAGCGCAGTTTACAGTTACAGTTTGTCGGCGGAATTAATGAGATGTGACGCTAGACATTAATTACTGCTTCTGGTAGGATGCTCTATATTACACTCCTGGAAATTGAAATAAGAACACCGTGAATTCATTGTCCCAGGAAGGGGAAACTTTATTGACACATTCCTGGGGTCAGATACATCACATGATCACACTGACAGAACCACAGTCACATAGACACAGACAACAGAGCATGCACAATGTCGGCACTAGTACAGTGTATATCCACCTTTCGCAGCAATGCAGGCTGCTATTCTCCCATGGAGACGATCGTAGACATGCTGGATGTAGTCCTGTGGAACGGCTTGCCATGCCATTTCCACCTGGCGCCTCAGTTGGACCAGCGTTCGTGCTGGACGTGCAGACCGCGTGAGACGACGCTTCATCCAGTCCCAAACATGCTCAATGGGGGACAGATCCCGAGATCTTGCTGGCCAGGGTAGTTGACTTACACCTTCTAGAGCACGTTGGGTGGCACGGGATACATGCGGACGTGCATTGTCCTGTTGGAACAGCAAGTTCCCTTGCCGCCGGCCGCGGTGGTCTAGCGGTTCTGGCGCTGCAGTCCGGAACCGCGGGACTGCTACGGTCGCAGGTTCGAATCCTGCCTCGGGCATGGGTGTGTGTGATGTCCTTAGGTTAGTTAGGTTTAAGTAGTTCTAAGTTCTAGGGGACTTATGACCTAAGCTGTTGAGTCCCATAGTGCTCAGAGCCATTTAAGTTCCCTTGCCGGTCTACGAATGGTAGAACGATGGGTTCGATGACGGTTTGGATGTACCGTGCACTATTCAGTGTCCCCTCGACGATCACCAGTGGTGTACGGCCAGTGTAGGAGATCGCTCCCCACACCATGATGCCGGGTGTTGGCCCTGTGTGCCTCGGTCGTATGCAGTCCTGATTGTGGCGCTCACCTGCACGGCGCCAAACACGCATACGACCATCATTGGCACCAAGGCAGAAGCGACTCTCATCGCTGAAGTCGACACGTCTCCATTCGTCCCTCCATTCACGCCTGTCGCGACACCACTGGAGGCGGGCTGCACGATGTTGGGGCGTGAGCGGAAGACGGCCTAACGGTGTGCGGGACCGTAGCCCAGCTTCATGGAGACGGTTGCGAATGGTCCTCGCCGATACCCCAGGAGCAACAGTGTCCCTAATTTGCTGGGAAGTGGCGGTGCGGTTCCCTACGGCACTGCGTAGGATCCTACGGTCTTGGCGTGCATCCGTGCGTCGCTGCGGTCCGGTCCCAGGTCGACGGGCACGTGCACCTTCCGCCGCCCACTGGCGACAACATCGATGTACTGTGGAGACCTCACGCCCCACGTGTTGAGCAATTCGGCGGTACGTCCACCCGGCCTCCCGCATGCCCACTATACGCCCTCGCTCAAAGTCCGTCAACTGCACATACGGTTCACGTCCACGCTGTCGCGGCATGCTACCAGTGTTAAAGACTGCGATGGAGCTCCGTATGCCACGGCAAACTGGCTGACACTGACGGCGGCGGTGCACAAATGCTGCGCAGCTAGCGCCATTCGACGGCCAACACCGCGGTTCCTGGTGTGTCTGCTGTGCCGTGCGTGTGATCATTGCTTGTACAGCCCTCTCGCAGTGTCCGGTGCAAGTATGGTGGGTCTGACACACCGGTGTCAATGTGTTCTTTTTTCCATTTCCAGGAGTGTAGATATAATCGTGTCACGATTTTTGGCTGAACTGAAGTTTCAGAGCGAAAGAATTTCTCAAACATCGTGGAAAACCGGCTTTAACAGACATGTATTTTCGATTGTCCGTGTTCGAAATGAGATACCGTAGTAAACACGAAGTTTGTTACCCGTAACTGATTATTCTACCTTACAGCCTTCACTGTCCGCATCATCATCTGATTCTAAGTAGAGACATGTAACACACAGTTTGAGAAAGGATGAGATATGTTTGCAAAGGAGGAAGAGATTAATGTGAAATTGTCAGTTCGGTGAGTGTTACAAGGTCCCAAACTGACTGACAAACTGACTGACATCACCAAGGAGCTGGAAAATTTAAATATTCCGCTCGCTTTGAACGATCCAACAATGATTGGCTGAACGCGACAGAGCTGATCGTAGTGTGCGCATACTTCATATGGACGCAAAATTATGACATGAAGAAATGAAATAAACACCCCTAGATATAGAGCACACGAGAGTATCCCCCAAAACACTATCAACTAATGTGTACAGATGTTGTCGGTGTTGTGGTCTTCAATCCAGAGCCTGGTTTGATGCAGCTCTCCGTACCACTCATCCTGTACAAGCTTCTTCATTTCCAAGTAACTACTGCCTGCAGCCTACATCCTACTGAATCTGCTTAGCGTATTCATCTCTTGGTCTCCCTCTATGATTTTTACCCTCCAGACTGCCCTCCAATACTACATTGGTGATCCCTTGATGCCTCACAATATGTCCTACCCTTCTTCTCGTCAAGTTGTGCCACAAATTCCTCTTCTCCACAATTCTGTTCAGCACCTCCTCATTAGCTACATGATCTACCCAAATAGTCTTAAACATTATTCTGTAGCACCACATTACGAAACCTTCTTTCCTCCGCTCGTCTAACTGTATATCGTCTACGTTTCACATTCATACATGGCTACACTCCATACAAATATTTTCGGAAAAGACTTCCAGACACTTAAATCTATACTCGATGTTAACAATTTTCCCTTCTTCAGAAACGCTTTCCCTGCCATTGCCAGTCTACATTTTATATCCTCCCTACTTCGACCGTCATCAGTTATTTCTCTCCCCAAATAGCGAAACTCATCTACTACTTTAAGTGTCTCCTTTCCTAATCTAATTCCCTCAGCATCACCTAATTTAATTCGACTACATTCCACTATTCTCGTTTTGCTTTTGTTGATGTTCATCTTACAGCCTCCTTTCAAGAAACTGTCCATTCCGTTCAACTGTTCTTCCAGGTCCTTTGATGTCTCTGACAGAATTACACTGTCGTCGGCAAACCGCAATGTTTTGGGGATAGGCAAAAACCCTGTCTCACTCCCTTCCAAACCACTGCGTCACTCTCGTGACCTTCGCCTTTTATAACTCCCATCTGGTTTCTGTAAAAAATTGTAAATAGCCTTTCCCTCCATGTATTTCACCTCTGGCATCTTCAGAACCTGAAACAGAGTATTCCAGACAACTTTGTCAAAAGCTTTCTCTAAGTCTCTAACTCTACAAATGCTAGAAACATAGGTTTACCTTTCCTTAACTTAACCTATCTTCAAAGACAAGTCGTAGGGCCAGTATTGCCTCACGTGTTCCAACATTTCTACGGAATCCAAACTGATCTTCCCTGACGTCGGCTTCTACCAGCTTTTGCATCCGTCTGTAAAGAATTCGTGTCAGTATTTTGCAACCGTCACTTATTAAACATACCATTCGGTAATTCTCAGACATGTCAACACCTGCTTTCTTTAGGATTGAAGTTATTATACTCTTCTTGAAGTCTGAGGGTATTTCGCCTGTCTCATAAGTCTTGCTCATCAGACGGTAGAGTTTTGTCAGGGCTGGCTCTCCCAAGGGTATCAGTACTTCTAATGGAATGTTGTCTACTCCCGGGGTCTTGTTTCAACTAAGGTCTTTCAGTGTTCTGTCAAATTCTTCACGCAGTGTCACATCTCCCATTTCATTTTCAGCTACGTCCTATTTCATTTTCATAATATTGCCCTCAAGTAAATCGCCCTGGTATATATCTGCTGTATACTCCTTCCACCTTTCTGCTTTCCCTTCTTTGCTTAGGACGGGATTTCCATCTCAGCTCTTAATATTCGTAGAAGTGGTTCTCTTTTCTCCCAAGGTCTCTTTAATTTTCTTCTAGGTAATATTTGTCTTACCCCTAGTGATAGATGCTTGTACATCCTTACATTTGTCCTCTAGCCATCCCTGCTTAACCATTTTGCACTTCCTGTCGATCTAATTTTTGAGACGTTTGTATTCCTTTTCGCATGCTCCATTTATTGCATTTTTATGTTTTCCCCTTTCATCAATTAAATTCAATATCACTTCTATTACCCAAGGATTTCTACTAGCACTCTTGTTTTTACCTTCTATATCCGCTGCTGCCTTCACTATTTCACCTTTCAAAGCCACCCATTCTTCTTCTACTGTATTTCTTTCCACTGTTAGTGTCAATTGTTCCCTAATGCTCTCTCTGAATGTCTCTAAAACTTCTGGTTCTTTCAGTTTATCCAGATCCCGTCTCCTTAAATTGCCATCTTTTTGCAGTTTCTAAAGTTTTAATCTACAGTTCATAACCAATAAATTGTGGTCAGAATCTACATCTGACCATGGAAATGTCTTAAAATTGAAGATTTGGTTCCTAAATCTCTGTCTTACCATCATATAATCTATATGAAACCTTCCAGTGTCTCCAAGCCTCTTCCACGTATTGTAGTGAAGCAGCCTACTCACGCCGTATAAAATTCACATCAGTCTTTCCATTGTGTGCCAGGCTAGTCCGCTGTAACTAGCTCTGACGTCATAAATGTTGCGCAATACTTTAAAAATCAAGTAAATAACCTGAAACGTTTATAGCATGTCGGGAGTAATACTAAATCAACATGTGTCAATATCAGTTCAATAACTTTAACCATTTTCAAAATTTGGATGTTTTTCTGTAAAAATCATTGGCGCAACAGAAAAGAGCTAGAAACTTAAAAATTTGTATTTAGATTCCTTTTGCATAATAATTTAGTAGAAACAATATTCTGGAACTCACAAATTAAAATTTTAGTTGAAGTTCATGATTTTGTGGTTTTTGTATTAGAAATTAAAGAAGCAAGATAGATTAAGTAGGCTAATAAATAAGGCTAGGATGTTTAAATTTAAGTAGAAGGGAGATCCGCTCTAATCATAAAGATGTGAGAAGTTTCAACTTAAGAACTATAAAACTAAAGCGATAGTGTATCTCCAAAGAGCAAGTTCAGAGCTCGTCTACTGCGTGTAGTGTAATTAAATTAATTCTCTTGCCGAAAATATTTGACTTAGCCACGTCAGACTTTTATTATGATTACTTACCTGTGTTCTGATTCCAAATTTAAATTGAGAGCTACATCAGCCATCAGCAAAGGAAGCGATGATTTATTCAATAACTTAAAGTGGTGCATTACTAGCCCAGCGGCTAGTCGGGAGAGCGGAATTGATCAGGCGTTCCCTTAGCCGTCCGCACCGCGGCTTTATATATAAGAAAGCTGCGGGAGAGAAATCAAGCTTCTGGACCTCGGTGTGCCCCTGCCGCATGTCCGTCTCTTAAAATCTTACCTCGCCGACAGAAGCTTTCATGTACGCACGGAGGATCTGTCGACGCGCCGCCGGGTTTGGGCTGGAGTTTCCCAAGGCTCCGTCCTTGGCCCCATACTGTACATCCTGTATACCGCAGACATGCCGCGAATGGACAGGGACAACCTCATCCTCTACGCGGATGATACGGCGATGTACACGCGCAGCATGAATGCACCTCTGCTCCAACGATGCATGCAGGCAGCGGCTGACACACTTAGTCAGTGGGCCAGGAGGTGGCGCCTCAGCTTCAATGGGGCTAAGACGCAAGCCCTCCTCATCACCAGGAAGCATATTCCAGCCGACCTCCCGCAGATCACCATCAGGGGAACCGCCGTACCTTGGGGCAATACCGCTAAGTACCTGGGTGTGACGCTGGATAGAGGGCTCACGTGGAGACACCATATCGACGACATCGTCAAAGAGGTCAGGGGTAGAATGTCTCAACTCTACTACCCCTTTCTCAATCCGACACCTGCGCTCCCGCCAGAACTGGGTGTTGAGCTCTATCTTACGCTTATACGTCTGCTTATCGACTACGTCACTGTGGTTTGGGGCAATGCTGCAGCGACCCACGTCGATCGCCTGCAACGCCTTCATAACCGGATTCTATGTCTGGCATTGCACCTCCCTCGGGACTTCCCGTCGAACGACCTTACCCGAATCTCGAACATCCCTACTGTTCGCGAAAGGTTTCGTCAGGCTGCACGGCTCTTTTACGAGAAGTCCGCGCAGTCCGAAAACCCGTTCCTTCGAGCCCTAGGCCACCGGGTGCAGCGTCTTAACGCAACCAGATGGCCCCACCTGCTTCGCAACCACTGAATTGCCAGCACGTCCAGAACACTGTCCAAGCAGACTGACAGGACATCACACATAAAGTCACGCCACTCACACGCTCCGTCAGTTTGGAGGAATAGCCTTCCGGCTTAGACTCCACCGACCCACAGGGGCTCGTCTGTCCCTGTCAGGCAGCAGCAGCAGCAGAGAAAATGGCCCCTGTTCTCTCCAGACGCTGAATAGCACACCACATGTGCCGGGAGTCGTGTCGCGTAATTATCATTGCTATAAACAGCCTGCAACCTCCCCCTCACTTACCGACCTTAATGACAGTGAAAAATGAAACCGCGTGTACCTAATGGGAGTTTTGGAAAAGCAATCGTCACCGAAGTTAACCTGTCGGTAAAGAGGGAGGAAAGGGTTACATCTAGATGAAAGGAAATGTGCTAATGAAACTGGTGGAAATTAATTTTGAAAAGGGGTAAAGTTAATAAAGAAAGTAAATGTGCAGCCGTTACGTTAACAATTAACTAGCGGTAATTAGGTATTTGAGATTTGGGGGAAATCACGGTCGCCAGTCCTAAGGACAATTACTATAGTAACTGAAAGAGAAAGGTTATTACACATATAATTAGCACTAGAAGCGTGGCAACTGAAGGTTGACACGTATAGTGTGAAAACTGAAAGTTTGTCAGAAGTAATAAATTTCGCTACACTCTGACTTAATGTAGCAAAAGAATTAATAAAACCGGAAAATCGAAAGTCAATTTAGTGACTGAAGTTAATAGTGAGCTTTCTTTCTGAAACACATCGAAATTCAGTAAAATACGGTTAGTCTTGGACTACCTCAACAATCATTTCAAAAGCTACTTGAATCTACGCAATTTAGAAATAAGAGATTTAACTTTGAACTTGAAATAAATGATTCTGAACAATTAACAATAGTAAAATTTAGTACGTACCAAGCTGAGCTGCAGTCACAGGTAAGCTAAAATACGGTAACAAACCTCGCACTCTTAATTTGTGCTTGTGTAATCTAACTTTGAAATTAAAGCATTGAAATGATCTTACTTTAATACTGGCGTCTGAATTTCAACGACACTCGGGTTCATTCTGGAAAAGGAAGGGACCCTGCTTGGCAATGCAACTGGGACAATGAGCAACAAAGGTTCATGCTAAGTTGCTGTAATTATAGTTACGAAAATGGTACAGTTTGAAAAGCTGAGGTCTGCCATACAGTTCTAAAACTTTACTTGCTTCCAGTCTTCCTTGTTGGTTGATTGAAGGTTTGAAGCCGTCGATCGAGGAGGTGGCGACAGTCACTCATTGTCGGCCGTCGCTGTTGCAGAAGCTGCATGTTGGCGCGCCTTCTTCTCGACACGGTCACCAGACGAAACGGGCTCTTGATGTGCGCTAGTTAATGTTTCCCGTCCGCGACACCATGTCAGAAACTATCATCGCAAGTCGAGCGCAATTACATGCTGCCAAACCCCGAAGGCGCGGCAACTCGCGGGAGCGTCACACAACACACATGCTCCACTCGCTACTCCAGCCAGACTCCTTCTGCTCAGCCCGCGCTCCACGCGGCAGAGTTCACACTACCAAAGATCCTACACACTTTGATTCTTCACACGACCTATCGACGTAATCGTTCGATAGCAGTTTTCCCTAGGCAAGACCCAGCGTAAAAATACAAATAATATTTACGAAACAAACCAATTATACATCGACATAAATGCATAAATATACAAATAGTAAAACAATTACAATATACAAAGAGACAGAAATGTCATATCTTGAGGTAACAAAGCAAGGAAAGAAAATAATAGCACAATAGATGGAAATAGGAGGATATGCATTTCCGGCGTTACACGTGCCCCACATTGTCTGAGGATGTTCGTGTAACGTAAACAGACTCAGAAAATGTCCCAAAAAAGAAACAGCGGAAATGCATATGCTCAAAACATCAAAAAAATTTAGCATTCGTCTAATTAACCATAAACCAATTTGTAGACAATAATAATTGAGTGGAGACACTCCTAATCTTATTCCACTCTGTCATCTTGCACAAAATAAAACAGGTTGACAACATATCAAAATTCATAGAAAACATAGAAAATGGTTTAGCTATTCCAAAATCATTAAAATTCGTAACACTATAAGAAATGGAATACTATTTGCAAAATTGATCAGAGTACATGGTCATAAAAAACAGGTATATCAAAATACGCAAACTAATAATTAATTACATAGAATACACATTTTTATGTAACCTTTTCATAATTAATATTCTCGTCATGTCCAATTAACGCTAAACAAGAAAATAATATACAGCAGATAAAATAAAACATAAATATTGACAGCAGAATTCTTTCACATCAGCTGTCCGGGAAGAAAAACAACTCCACCTTCCGTACTCGCAAGTACAAAGGATGCCGACAGCGGCACAAGAGCCGACAGCGGCACAAGAGCCGACAGCGGCTTCGCCTCGCAAGTATTGTTGCGCCCGCCTGTGCGGCACGCTTGATCTCACTCGCCCTTGTAACGGCGTTTCCAGAACGTCCGTTTCACTGAATTCTTTCGGAAAAACTCACTCCCGAGTAATCTCAAGGAGTCCATAAACACTATCACAGCGGATAACTCAACACTGTCCATCATGACACGCATGTACTAGCCTGAAACTTAAAACAGCGTCTAAGTACATCGGCAATGACTAATAAAAACACACATTCATGAAATATTACAGCAAGTTACAATATCATATTTACATTCCTTAATCTACTGTGACTCAGCTGAAAACTTAAACTAGCAGCTTGGATTTTTTAGATGATTACTAATCAGTTACTCTTAAATCATTTAGTCAAAATTAATTACTTATTAATTACAACTTCTTTAATGACCTCTAGGTCAGGCAAAAGCATCGTAACATGGCACATCCTTAAATCTTACACTCTATATTTACATACTGTACAAATTACCCATTGTGTGGTATTAATCGATCCTAGGTTGGTACAATTTCAAGTCTACAATATTCCGTATACGTAATCGTTTTCCAGAGCTTGGATACTCTAAGCAATAAGCATTTGTGTGAGGTATACCAATGACTTTATATGGTCCATTATAAACAAACTTAAATTTAGAGATTTCATGGTCTATCTCGCTCGATTTCTCATGAGCTTTTACAAGTACTAAGTCTCCGATTGCAAACTTAGCAAAACGCGCTTTAGCGTCATGACGACGTATGCGACCATCGGTTCTTAGCTTCATTATTTCTGGCAAACGATATTTTTTCACACCAATACTCGGTTTGTCTGGAAACACACTCTTATTCCTCATTATTACTTCATACAGGTCTCGTCTTTGTTCGTGTGTTACGTTTGACACACCGTCTACAATACTTTCCAAATCACTTTCTACAATATTGTCAATGCCGAGATTCCTCACATTACAGTAGTTCAGATTCATACCTACGTCAATACCATCTGGCCAGTTAACAATGTGTATAGGCTGGTATTGCCTATGCACACCGTCTCCTGCCTCGTCAAAACTAACTACTATTGTTTTATCTTGTGACGTACATGTCAAAGTTTTGCTTTCGCAATTAATCACTGCACGGTACTTTAATAGCCAATCTAACCCGATAATTACTTCCGTAGTCAAGTCTTGCACGACGACAAACTCTTGTTCAAATCGTGCCCCACATATCTCGAAGTGGACAAAAATCTGTTTTGTGACCGGTTTACTGGCCTTCCCAGTAGCACCGATAATTTTCACTCCTGTTACTGGCATAACTACGATGCCAGGTCTGTCTTTCAGTAACTCAAATATTTTCCCAGATACAGCACTCAATTCTGCTCCGGTGTCAATCAACACGTTTAGTTGTAGGTCGTGCATATTAACCGACACTACTATTTGTCTACACTTGTCCTCGACTGTTTCTTTATTTTCCCACAATAAATCCTCTTCTATATCCAGGTCATTCCAGAAAAAACCATCCGGCTTTGATCCTAAATCCTGCTTATCTGGCGGCTTTTTCAGACTCTGTTCACATACAGTTTTAATTTCAACACGTTTGTCCTGAGGCTTAGTCTGTAGCTTCGCCTCCAATACCGAAACCTTTTCCTCTAACTCGTCAACTAGTGAGTGTTGCTTTGCTATCAATTCACTAATTGTCACCTTCGTTGATTCCTCTTTGGTCAGATTGATCTCATCTGCCAATCTACCTGGAGAAATGTGCCCAGTAGTATCTGCAATTACTTCCTCTAGATCTGCGCAACCCACACTGCTACCGTCTGACCGTATAACGTCAGCTCTAACCTCATACTCGCTGTAACCTACGTGCTTTTCTACCAATCGTGTCCGGCTATCACTAAAATTCTCGTAATCTTTCCCCTTAATATTCTCGCAATGTTTAAACTGGAGTTTTGCTTCGTATGGGTCGGCCACTTCTCTCACTACAACTTTCGGTAAAGTCTGCCGGTCAGGGCCAGAACTTTCCGTTACTACTTCAACATCCAACTCCTGCGGGACGAAACACGACGAATCTTGCTCGTGCTCCCCATTAACATGAACTATTTCTGGTAAAGTCTGCCGGTTAGGGCCAGAACTTTCTATCACTTCACAAACACTATCTTCCTGCGGGACGAGACGCGGCAAATCCTGCACGCGCTCCCCATAAACACTTCTCCCATACAGGCCTCTATAATCTCTTAGTTCGTCGTATAAGCGACCGAACTGCCTTAACCAGACCTCATCCCTCTCTGCATCCCCTCGCTCGATGACGGACGTTTTATCCGACATCTGATCTTCTCTCAACACTTGCGAATCATTCTTAAACTCAATCTCCAGTTCCGCTGTGGGTATTACAGCTGCCACTTTATAATCAATTTCCGGAACATTACTTAAATTGTTCTCACTGACAGTGAATGTACTTCCTACTGCCATGTATACAGCTGATCTACTACTTGTGGTCGCACTCCTTTCTCCTAACACTGGCACACTCTCCCGCCGTTGATTATTCCACACGGAATTTTCATAACGGCGACACCTGGGTTTTCTCCTGTTATTGGGCCGCCAAAATTTCTCCACGCCCGGTCGGCCCCTCACCGGCGCGGCTAATGGTTTCCCTGTCTCGTCCCAGCAGATACGCTCCCCGGATGCTGCTGAGGCGGCTGATCACACCCTCTGGCGTTATTACTATTCTGTGAAGCCCGTATCACGTTAGTATGATACTGGTTTCTGTCATTCCTGTTATTATTTGCATTGTACCGATTGTTATTACGGTCCGAACCATTATTGTTATTGCTGCGGTATGCGTTATTCCCATGGTTATCGTTGTTATGGTTGGGGTGGTACCCATTGTTGTTACCACGGCCTCTACCACTGTCGCGATTATTGCGCCAATTGTCCTCGTCCTCAACTCTTTCCAGGAAATCATTGATTGTCCTGTAATTGCTTCCTACGTAGCGTTTTGTATCATCTGGAAGCTTTTTGTAGAGTTCCCAGACTATTTCGGATTCCGTGCGGCGATCACGCAAATATTCCAACTTGTGGATCCAGCCCTCACAAAACTCCTTCATCGAACCGCGAGAATTCGCATCGAAAGGCCTCGATACGACAAATTCGCGCCAGACACTTTGCTGTTTTTGCTCTGACCAGTATTCAGCCAGAAACAAATTTTTAAACTCGTCAAAAGTCAGGTTCGTAATGTTGAGGTTTAAGCCCCAACGCTTGGCATCACCAGCCAGCACATCAATAACCGCATTAATTTTTCTCTCATTAGTCCATGATCTGGGTAAAACTCTTTCACAATTCTTAATGAAATCCGTCGCGTGTATACCGCCTTTTTTCAAGGGGTCGAACCGCTCCTCTTTCGTCAACAATTCCGAACTATGTGCACAGATTGGCACATAGCTCTGTTTTTCGTCAAGTTTCTTTTCTAATTCCGACACTCTCGTAATTACTTGGCAAGTGGTTGTCGCAAACGTTTCCACTTCCCTCTTTTTCTCTTCGCAGGTATTAGCCTGCTCCCTCACTTCAGTGTCTACTTCGGACACTAAAGCCTTTAAAGTTTCCACCTTCTGTTGATCCTCTTTTTTCACTAATTGAATTTGTTCCGTCACCTTATTCTCGATGATCGGAGCAACTGCTTCTCCTACACTTTTCTCGATTCTGCTAATTTCGGAATCAAAACGAGTATTTATGCTCGCAATTTCCGCCTGAACGCCTATCATTTCCTGTTTAAGATTACCGATTTCGGTATTAATTACAACAATATCTTCTTTGATTTTATCAACTTTTGTGTTAACAACTCCAACATTGTTGTTAACAACGTTAATAGCTTTGTTCTGATTGTCTAGCTTTCGTTCAATTTTTTCAGACTGAGCTTCTTGCTTGGCAGACAGAGCTATAATTTTTGCCGATTGACTCTTGATTTCATTAATCAAAACATTCAATAAATCAGTTAAATTCCCGGAGACTACCGGTTTTACTTCCGTAGCTGGTTCCTCTATATATGTTCCCCCGTATTCATCATCAAGGGGTACAGATTTGATTTTCGCTTCCGATTCCGAAACATTTTCTAAAGTTTGGAATTCCATTTCTGCTCTTTGTTGCGTTTCGGCGGTCGCGTCTTTCATGCTAGCCGCCTGCCCCTGAACAATGGGTACCGCGGTGCGCGTTTCCCACTGTTCGACCGATTGTTCCGTATCCAAATCTACCAAATTTTGGCAATTGTTGCCTTCACTCATTTTAATAATTTTCAATATAAATGACAAATCTCAAATATAATTAGGATTACTCCCACTACTTATTCTCGCTGACGTAACGGCCTCTATGTAACAAATACTTTGTTACGAGATTTGCACAATGCAAAATTCGTGTCCAGAACAACCTCAAATCCGAAGATTGTCCTGTCACGGTCGCCACGTGTAACCTCCCCCTCACTTACCGACCTTAATGACAGTGAAAAATGAAACCGCGTGTACCTAATGGGAGTTTTGGAAAAGCAATCGTCACCGAAGTTAACCTGTCGGTAAAGAGGGAGGAAAGGGTTACATCTAGATGAAAGGAAATGTGCTAATGAAACTGGTGGAAATTAATTTTGAAAAGGGGTAAAGTTAATAAAGAAAGTAAATGTGCAGCCGTTACGTTAACAATTAACTAGCGGTAATTAGGTATTTGAGATTTGGGGGAAATCACGGTCGCCAGTCCTAAGGACAATTACTATAGTAACTGAAAGAGAAAGGTTATTACACATATAATTAGCACTAGAAGCGTGGCAACTGAAGGTTGACACGTATAGTGTGAAAACTGAAAGTTTGTCAGAAGTAATAAATTTCGCTACACTCTGACTTAATGTAGAAAAAGAATTAATAAAACCGGAAAATCGAAAGTCAATTTAATAACTGAAGTTAATAGTGAGCTTTCTTTCTGAAACACATCGAAATTCAGTAAAATACGGTTAGTCTTGGACTACCTCAACAATCATTTCAAAAGCTACTTGAATCTACGCAATTTAGAAATAAGAGATTTAACTTGAACTTGAATTAAATGATTCTGAACAATTAACAATAGTAAAATTTAGTATGTACCAAGCTGAGCTGCAGTCACAGGTAAGCTAAAATACGGTAACAAAACTCGCACTCTTAATTTGTGCTTGTGTAATCTAACTTTGAAATTAAAGCATTGAAATGATCTTACTTTAATACTGGCGTCTGAATTTCAACGACACTCGGGTTCATTCTGGAAAAGGAAGGGACCCTGCTTGGCAATGCAACTGGGACAATGAGCAACAAAGGTTCATGCTAAGTTGCTGTAATTATAGTTACGAAAATGGTACAGTTTGAAAAGCTGAGGTCTGCCATACAGTTCTAAAACTTTACTTGCTTCCAGTCTTCCTTGTTGGTTGATTGAAGGTTTGAAGCCGTCGATCGAGGAGGTGGCGACAGTCACTCATTGTCGGCCGTCGCTGTTGCAGAAGCTGCATGTTGGCGCGCCTTCTTCTCGACACGGTCACCAGACGAAACGGGCTCTTGATGTGCGCTAGTTAATGTTTCCCGTCCGCGACACCATGTCAGAAACTATCATCGCAAGTCGAGCGCAATTACATGCTGCCAAACCCCGAAGGCGCGGCAACTCGCGGGAGCGTCACACAACACACATGCTCCACTCGCTACTCCAGCCAGACTCCTTCTGCTCAGCCCGCGCTCCACGCGGCAGAGTTCACACTACCAAAGATCCTACACACTTTGATTCTTCACACGACCTATCGACGTAATCGTTCGATAGCAGTTTTCCCTAGGCAAGACCCAGCGTAAAAATACAAATAATATTTACGAAACAAACCAATTATACATCGACATAAATGCATAAATATACAAATAGTAAAACAATTACAATATACAAAGAGACAGAAATGTCATATCTTGAGGTAACAAAGCAAGGAAAGAAAATAATAGCACAATAGATGGAAATAGGAGGATATGCATTTCCGGCGTTACAAGCCTCGGATGCCGTAATAAGTTACTCGGGATACGCGTAACCATGAAATCATTTTCGAGTTAAGTGTTAATTCTGGGATGACTTTAATGATCTATCTTCAGTCTGCGTATGTCGTATTTTCACGTGCCGTCGCGGGACAGACATTCTACCATTATTTAGCGTGGCGTTTGATGAACATTATCATCAAATTATGGCGAGCATTCACTTAAACAGTTAATTTGAACAGTTATAGTTGCATCAGCGCCTTAGACTCTGAACTGCTCTGTTAGTTGGATTGTGTGGATCTTTTTGGTCTGTGACTTTGAGAATATAGTGAACATTTTAGAGAGAATCTCCTAATTCCTCAGAGTTATAAGCTGTAGCTATAAATATATTTCTCAGATGAAGTGGGCACTAGGAATTCTAACTACAGGCTTCACGTTTTGCTAATCACTTTCTGGTTGCCAATATTGTAGTTAGTGAGCCAGGGTTGAGAACGGCAAAAGACAGCATAAATAATAGGAACATTTTTATAACAACAATAATTCCACCCGCCGCCCCACATATGGTTAATCGGCCGGGAAATGCATCTTTTCTACATTACATTCTACATTTTTATATAAATCAAATATATTCCACCCGCCGCCCCACAGATTCTTAATCCAAGTGTAAGCTATGATTATGCTACGCTCTGTGCATAATTCTACCAGGCGGCTTCCTCTTTCATTCCTTACCCCCATTCCACATTCACCTACTACTTTTCCTTCTCTTCCTTTTCCTACTATCGAATTTTCGTCTCCCTTAACTATTTGAATAACTCCTTTTATCTCATCGTACATTTATTCAATCTCTTCGTCGTAGCGGTGCTAGTTGACATATAAACTTGTACTACTGTGATAGACGTGGGCTTCGTGTGTATCTTGGCTACAATAATGCGTTCAGTATTCTGTTAGTAGCTTACCCGCCCTCCTGTTTTTATACTCATTATTAAACTTCTCGTGCATAACCCCTATTTGATTTTGTATTTACACACATAAAAAAAGTATTGCATCACCTCGGTTTTGAGAGTTCCGGAATCTGTACAGAAAATTGGAATAGAGATCAACAGAAACATCATTTCCGCCCTTTTTATTGCTCATGAAAACTAAACATTGCATGTTGTACCACCATACAGCGAGACCGTCAGAGGTGGTGGTCCACATCTCTGTACACATAGGGACCTCTGATACCCAGTAGCACATCCTTTTGCACTTATGCATGCCCGTATTCGTCGTGTAATACTATCCACAAGATCATCAAGGCACTGTTGCTCCAGATTGTCCCACTCCTCAATGGCGACTCAGCTTAAATCCCTCAGAGTGGTTGGTGGGTCACGTCGTCCATAAACAGCCTTTTTTCAATCCATCCCAGGCATGCACTCTAGTCGAGCAATGTCCTATTCCTGAAGGAAGTCATTCACAAGATGTGCACGATGAGGGCGCGAATTGTCGTCCCTGAATAATTCAGTAATCGTACGTTTGTCTAATGAAAATATGCTGTCAGAGCACATCATTGTCTCTAATCTCTTTCACTGCTGTGTGCGTTTATCAAAGCGTGTTTATGTACTAACTTTATTGCTATTCGTACGATAACGTATTTGCGGTACTATAAGTATCGCTTTATTTGGCTGGTTTTATTTCTGGATTGTTCTTACTTACCAAGCCCTGATCACAGGGACCAACATATATAGTAAGGTGTACAATGACGTGCGCTGACAGAATATTTTCGATGAACAAACGTCAGATCACTTCATTATTTGGTCTTTTGCAATGCGAAGCTGTAGTAAATACTAGTTTTATTCTTTTGGCTCTGTTTTATGATATCTGCGATATTTCCAACCCCTTGCTGAGACTCTGGCCTCTCTAAGACGTGTAATTTTGGACACTTATGTTTCCGAGTTTGTAGTTATTGGTGTTAAATTACATTCAGCTTACTTGTGTTTCCGAAGAAGACGGGATTACATCCGTCGAACCCGTGATCAAAGACTGAATGAAACCAACTTTGTTGCATCTGGTTGGCTGCTTTGGATTCTTTTACTATTATTCTTTATGCTGTTTTGTCAAAAATTGACATGATGAGACTGTGGTTGTGTGAAGATTCAGATAAATGCTTACAACAAAGCAAAAATGCAACCAACCAATATTAATAATTCCGTACAATAGTTATAATAAAAATACTCAGGATTTTCGATATAAATAACCCGAAAGTAATTCAGTTTTTATATTAGGACGTTGTTTATTACAGTTCATTGTTAACTCAATACACAATAAAATTGTCCATTTTTCTTACAGTTTTTTCTGTAGATCACCACCACCTCAAGGAACTTTCGCCACGGTCAGCGAACACCAAATGTCCCGCAAAATGTAATTTAAATATGAAAAATCGTCTAAACATTAACATCTCGCTTTCAAACCGGTAATGGGGCGCTGTTTTTTCATAAAAATAGCATAATTAACATTGGCTGCTTGGTTTTTTTTTACTTCATTGCATAAAGTTTATTATGTGGAGTGACCGGTACTACTCTATATAATTTTGCCCACAGTATGCAAGGCTCGATGGTAATTTGTCGTTGTTACAGAATGCGGTCATATGAGATAATGGTTCGATTAAAACAGACCGATGGAATAGCCTCGTTTCGTTTCGCTCGTGATTCCACTGACGCACGCGTTGAATAACGATGTGGGCATCAACGTCCGTATTAAACACATTTGTTGTGTACATTCCGTTGCGCAGATTTGTGTTTAACATCGAGGGCTTTTCTGCCGATCGGCTTAACTGCTGTGTGCATAGCGTCCCTTACACGACAAATTGCAATCTCTAATTGCCGGTATTAAAGTAGAAACTTTTTCTTGTGTACAGACGAACTAAAAACGATAGACAAATCATTGTAGTAACTATCTTAGATCCTGATGGCAGTTTTTTGGTTCAAAGCGCCACTTGTCAGCATTCGCACACAGAGACGTAATACGATTACTGAGTAGTGTCAAGCACGCAAAAGAAAAGTTAGAAATCAGTCTTTACATCTAGGAATGTTCCTGTCATGTCGATACTTTTACGAGCAATTAAGAAAGGCAAATATGTCAAACTGAGTATTATCTGGGAAGGAGTAAAAAGAAAGCTACGAGGCAAAATTCATAAAGTTTTAAATACGCACTGCGCCAAATAACATGGTACAACTAGCACTACTGCCAAACTAAGAACTTCGTTTTGATTTCGCAGTTACATGGATTCAAAATAATCACCTTGCACCTCCACACAACGCTTATGTCTATCGTAGAAGCTGTTGAAAGAACTCTGAAAGTCCTGATTGTGTACCTTCTTCAGTGTGCCTGTCACAGCATGTTGGTTGTCCTCGTCGCAAGTGAAACATTCCCCTTTTAAAGTCCATTTAATTTTCCGAAATACAAGGAATTTTTCTGGTCCCGTATCAGGCAAGTAAGGTTGGTGTTAGAGCACACTGATCTATTTAGATCCTAAAAACAGAGTTCACAGATCTGTTTTACTGCCAGAAGCAGTTTCACAGGTAGTGCACAATGAGTCGGTGCTTTGTCTTGCAGAAGAAGCCAGCTGTTACTCTGGAACAACTGCGTCCTGACTAAGTAGTACCGTCCATTCACTGTTGTGATGACAGGAAGAAATTCAAGCTGGACCATTGCAGAGGCTTCGAAAATAACAAAAACACTTCAAAAAACATTCAAAAGCCAATATCAGACAAAATATTTCTTAGTCAAGACAACCGGTTTCAACAGTCTTAGCTGTCACCTTCAGGTCTTAAACATTTTTGTTGTAAAACGTGATCGTGTACCGTATTTTTAGCATGTAACAAGCATCTGTGGACAATGTGTACACAGGCATGGCCTTTTTGACAAGGTGCTCTGTGTTTCTGAATCTTTTAGCGATGACAAACGTTTATAATGTGCTGATTTTTATCCACTTGACATATTGTGCTTGAGGTACAGAGTCAAATGATCATGTTTTACTACAAAAAAAAAGGTTAACACCTGAAGACGACAGCTAAGACTATTGAAACAGGTTATCGAGAATAATAATTTTTTTGTGATCTTGATTTTTGAATGGTTTTTAACAATTAAAGCAGATCGAACTATAGTACTCTCACAATGAGAAAATTCAGTTTTTATCTTGGTGCTTGATTTCTGTAAACTGAGTTTCTTCTGCCTCGGTGGCGCTGTATTCTGAAGTTTCGTTTCTGTATGGCACTGAAGAATTTTTCCCGCTGGCATGCAGCTTTACCGTATGGTTAAATGATTATGGCGTCCTCTTGGATAGAATATTCGGGAGGTAAGATAGTCCCCCATTCGGATCTCTGGACGTGAACTATTCAGGAGGACATCGTCATCAGGAGAAAGAAAACGCGCTCTACAGGTCGGAGCGTGGAATGTCATGTCCCTTAATCGGGCACGTAGGTTAGAAAATTTAAAAAGGGAAATGGATAGGTTAAAGTTAGATATAGTGGGAATTGGTGAAGTTCGGTGGCAGGAGGAACACGACTCCTCGTCAGGTAAATACAGGGTTATAGATACAAAAGCAAAAACACTATGTGATCAAAAGTATCCGGACACCCCAAAAACATACGTTTTTCACATTAAGTGCATTTTGCTGCCACCTACTGCCAAGTACTCCATATCAGAGACCTCAGTAGTCATTAGGCATCGTGAGAGAGCAGAATGGGGCGCTCCGGGGAACTCATGCACTTCGAATGTGGTCAGCTGATTGGGTGTCACTTGTGTCATACGACTGTACGCGAGATTTCCATACTCCTAAACATCCCTAGGCCCACTGTTTCCGATGTGATAGTGAAGCGGAAACGTGAAGAGCCACGTACGGCACGAAAGCGTACAGGCCGACCTCGTCTGTTGACTGACCGAGACCGCCGACAGTTGAAGAAAGTCCTAATGTGTAACATGCAGTCATCTGTCCAGTCCATCACACAGGAATTCCAAACTGCATTAGGATCCACTGAAATTAATATGGCTGTGAGGCGGGAGGTGAGAAAACTTGGATTTCATGGTTGAGCGGCTGCTCATAACCCACACATCTCGCCGGCCGAGCGGTTCTACGCGTTTCAGCCTGGAACCGAGCGACCGCTACGCTATGGTCGTGTTTTTCATGGAGGGGGCTTGAACCTCTTGTTGTTTTTTTGCGTGACACTATCACAGCAAAGGCCCACATTGATGTTTTAAGCACCTTCTTGCTTGGCACTGCTGAAGAGCAATTCCGGGATGGCGATTGCATTCATAATGTGTACTAGCCTCCACAGAGTCCTGTCTTGAGTCCTATAGAAAAACTTTGGGAACGTTTCGGAACGCCAGTTTCGTGCCAGGCCTCACCGACTGACATCGATACCTCTCCTTAGTGCAGCACTCTGTGAAACATGGGTTGCCATTCCCCAAGAAACCTTCCAGCACCTGATTCAACGTATGGCTGCGAGAGTGGAAGCTGTCATCAAGGCTAGGGAGGGGCCAGCACAATATTGTATTCGAGTATTGCCGATGGAGGGCGCCATGAACTTGTGACTCATTTTCAGCCAGGTGTCCTGATACTTTTGATCACATAGTATAACGGTAATGCAGGAGTCGGTTTAATAATGAATAAAAAATAGGAACGTGGATAAGCTACTACGAACAGCATAGTGAACGCATTATTGTAGCAAAGATAGACATGAACCGCACTCCTACCACAGCAGTACAAGTTTATATGCCAACTACCACCGCAAATGATCAACAGATTGAAGAAATGCGTGATGGGATAAAAGAAATTATTCAGATAGTTAAGGGAGACGAAAATTTAATAGTCAAGGGGGACTGGAATGCGATTGTACGAAAAAAGACAAGGAAAACTAGTAGGTGAATACTGACTGGGAATAAGGAATGAAAGGGGAAGCCGCATGGTAGAATTTTGCACAGAGTATAACTTAATCATACCTAACACATGGTTTACGAATCATGAAAGAAAGTTGTATACGTGGAAGAGGCCTCGAGACACTGGAGTGTTTCAGATAGAGTATACAACGGTAAGATAAGAGATTTAGTAAACAGATCTTAAATTTGAAGACATTTCCAGGGGAAGATCGGACTCTGACCACAATTTATTGGATGTGAACTGTTGATTGAAACTGAGTGAACTGCAAAAAGGTAGTAATTTAAGGACATGAGACCTGGATAAACTGAAAGAACCATTGTTTATAGAGAGTTTCAGAGAGAGTATTAGGGAACGATTGATAAGAACAGGGGAAAGAAATGCAGTAGAAGAAGAAGAATGGGTGGCTTTGAGAGGTGAAATAGTGAAGGCAGCAGCGGATCAAGAAGGTAAAAACATGAGTGCTGGTAGAAATCCTTGGGTAGTAGAAGAGTTATTGAATTTAATTGATGAAAGGAGAAAATATAAAAAGGCAATAAAGGAAGCAGCCGAAAAGGAATACAAACGTCTCAAAAATGAGATCGACATGAAGTGCAAAATGGTTAAGCAGGGATGGCTAGAGGACAAATGTAAGGATTTAGAAGCATGTATCTCTATGGGTAAGACAAATATTGCTTATAAGAAAATTAAAGAGACCTTAGGAGGAAAGAGAATCACCTCCATGAATATCAAGAGCTCAGATGGAAATCCCGTCCTAAGCAGGAAGGTGGAAGGAGTATATAGCAGGTCTATACAAGGGCGATGTATTTGAGGGCAATTTTATGGAAAAGGAAGAGGACGTAAATGAAAATGAAATGGGAGATACTACCTGAAGAATTTGACAGAGCACTGAAACATCTCAGTCGAAACAAGACCTCGGGAGTAGACAACATTCCATTAGAAGTACTGATAACCTAGGGAGATCCAGTCTTGACAAAACTCTTCCATCTGGTGAGAAAGATATATGAGGCAGGAGAAATACGTGAGACTTCAATAAGGATATAATAATTCGAATCACAAAGAAAGCAGGTGTTGACAGATCTGAAAATTATCGAACCCTAAGTTTAATAAGTCACGCTTGCAAAATACTAACATGAATTCTTTACAAACGACTGGAAAAACTGGTAGAAGCCGACTTCGGGGATGATCAGTTTGGATTTCGTAGACGTGTTGGTACACGCGAGGCAATACTGACGCTACGACTTATCTTAGAAGACAGGTTAAGTTAAGGAAAGGCAAACCTATGTTTCTAGCATTTGTAGACTTAGAGAAATCTTTTGACAATGTTGACTGGAATACTCTGTTTCAGATTCTGAAGGCGGCAGCGTTGATATACAGGAAGCGAAAGGCTATTTACAATTTGTACGGAAACCTGATAGCAGTCATAATAGACGATGGGCGTGATAAGGAAGCAGTGGTTGAGAAGGGAGTGAAACAAGGTTGTAGCCTATCACCCTGTGTTACTCAATCGGTATACTGAGCAAGCAGTAAAGGAAGCAAAAGAAAAATCTAGAGCAGGACTGAAAGTCCACGGAGAAAAATTAAAAACTTTGAGGTTTGCCGACGGCTTTGTAATTCTGTCAGAGATAACTGATAATGGTCGAAGTGGAGAGGCTATAAAATGTAGACTGTCTATGACAAGGAAAGTATTTCTGAAGAAGAGAAGTTTGTTAACATCGAGTATAGATTTAAGTGTCAGGAAGTCCTTTCTGAAAGTATTCATATGGGGTGTAGCTATGTAAGGAAGTGAAACATGGACTATAAATAGTTTAGACAAGAAGAGAATAGAAGCTTTCGAAATATGGTGTTAGAGAAGAATGCTGAAGTTTAGATGGATAGATCACGTAACTAATGAGGAGGTACTGAATAGAATTGGAGAGAAGAGGAATTTGCGGCAGAGCTTGGAAAGAAGAAGGAATCAGTTGATATAACACGTTCTGAGGCACCAAGGAAACATCAGTGTAGTACTGGAGGGAAGCGTGGAGCGTAAAAATCGTGGAGGGAGACCAAGAGATGAAAACGCTAAGCAGATTCAGAAGGATGTAAGTTGCAGTAGTTATTTGGAAATGAAGAGGCCTGCACAGGATAGAGTAGCATGGAGAATTGCAATAAACCAGTCTCTGGACTGAAGACCATAACAACAACAACGAACGGACAACACCAAGTTCCATACTCAGTCACAACTCTTTTCAATAGATTAGCATCCTCATCAGTTGCGGCAATGAAAGTAGCGCATAGTGTAGTTCGATGTCATCTCTGATTTCCTGCCAATGAATGAGGCACATACCTGGAACGAATCATTCCCTCGGGCAAATCTTCCTCTAAAATGGACGAAGCCGTTTCCTTACCGTAAATGAGTTCCACTGGAAACATTCTGACGATAATTCTTCTATCACGGGCAACAGTTTGCTAGACTTTTTCTACATTTTCATCTGTGAGAGCAGATAATGGACGTCCCACGCGTGGTTCGCCTTCTACGGACTGTCTCCCTTTCCCAGAGGATGTAAAACAGCGGAACACTTGGGCACGTCTAAGACAATCATCCCCCTAAACACGCCTGTGTAAACTGAAAAATGGTTCAAATGGCTCTGAGCACTATGGGACTTAACTTCTGACGTCATCAGTCCCCTAGAACTTAGAACTACTTAAACCTAACTAACCTAAGGACATCACACACATCCATGTCCGAGGCAGGATTCGAACCTGCGAACGTAGCGGTCGCGCCGTTCCAGACTGTAGCGCCTAGAACCGCTCGGCCACCTGGCCGGCCTGTGTAAACTTTTGATGCTATTTCTCTTAATTTACAGTAAACATTAATAGCAGCGCTTTGACCCACGATGCTACGTTTGCTACGGCTATTTACACAACGCTACTCTCACAGCAGCTCCGCGTGCATTCACTGAGTCATCGACATAATTGAAGCGTCTGCGTGTTGAGCATGATGTTGCGGGTGAAGTAACCACATCTGGTGCGTTTCTTGAAAATGTTCCTGGAAAATAAAATTCAGTCACTTTACTTACTCGAAAAAAAAAAAACAAGCCATGTAAATGAAACTTAGTATTAGTCCTTCTTGCAACAAAACTGACACAACTCAAAATACCAGGTTTTCCGTAAATCAAGAAAAACGTTCTTGGCAATAACTAAACATTATTAAGACAAACAAATTTATCAGCACTCAGCCGAGAATGGACATAACATTAGGTTCAAATCGTGTCTTAGAACTTTCTAGCATTAACTGCAGAGAACTGCCTTTTATTCTATTTATGTCAATTTTAGTGTCTATCGGACATGCAGCTGCTGACTGTTTAGTAGAGTTCAAGAATAAAATAAATGTGCCACATTTAATGTTCTCTCTGTGGTTATTAATAATATTTTATTTCCAATTAAGATGCATACTGTGTAGCATAAATTTTAACAAGTTTTTGCTACAAACATGTTATGGTTTATAAAACTTAGAAATAAAAGTCAAACGGTGGTAGCATTTACCATTAAACAAATCTGAAATTATGGAATCATAATGAGGAGTTCAAATATTCAACCAATATTGAGAACTTAAATCCTTGGCAGTTTTAAACATGGCTTTGAGCCAGCAACTGTACAAGTTTTAAACATGGCTTTGAGCCAGCAACTGTACAAGAATATGATTTGTATATCAGAGCCTACCGATTACAATAAGATTTAACTTGACCTAGTTTTGACACCGACTAGACTTGTCTTCATCAGAAAATCCAAAACAGTTACCTATGTTTACAATTTTCTTTCTAATGTCTTTATACTTCGAAACAGCATTGGATACATAGAGGCAGGCGACCATTCAGATTTGTCACAACTCTGAAATATACCAAGGTCTTGATCACACAACTCTTTATTAAGCGTTACGCTTTCCAAAATTTCATCATTAGACTGAAGCTGTGGGATAAAATGTATACGAAAATTAACGATGGCAAATATGTAAATAATAACATAAGTATTCCATATACAGGGTGGTCCATTGATCGTGACCGGGCCAAATATCTCACGAAATAAGCGTCAAACGAAAAAACTAAAAACAACGAAACTTGTCTAGCTTGAAGGGGGAAACCAGATGGCGCTATGGTTGGCCCGCTAGATACAGCTGCCATAGGTCAAACGGATATCAACCGCGGTTTTTTAAATAGGAAACCCCAATTTTTATTACGTGTAGTACGTAAGGAAATATGAATGTTTTAATTAGACTACTTTTTTCGCTTTGTAATAGATGGCGCTGTAATAGCCACAAACATATGGCTCACAATTTGAACAGTTTGAACAGTTGGTAACAGGTAGGTTTTCAGACATTAGTCAGGAAGAATCAATACGCTAAGAAGTGGGATACGAAAGTACTAAGGAATGACGAGATACGTTTGAAGTTCTCTAACGCTATAGATACAGCAATAAGGAATAGCGCAGTAGGCAGTACAGTTGAAGAGGAATGGACATCTCTAAAAAGGGCCATCACAGAAGTTGGGAAGGAAAACATAGGTACAAAGAAGGTAGCTGCGAAGAAACCATGGGTAACAGAAGAAATACTTCAGTTGATTGATGAAAGGAGGAAGTACAAACATGTTCCGGGAAAATCAGGAATACAGAAATACAAGTCGCTGAGGAATGAAATAAATAGGAAGTG
The DNA here is from genome assembly GCF_023864275.1 of Schistocerca cancellata. Classification (NCBI taxonomy): domain Eukaryota; kingdom Metazoa; phylum Arthropoda; class Insecta; order Orthoptera; family Acrididae; genus Schistocerca; species Schistocerca cancellata. The sequence continues at coordinate 1,158,160,338 of NC_064626.1, forward strand.
CATGGAAGCTAAGACGAAATGGCTGCAGGAAAAATGTGAAGACATCGAAAAAGATATGATTGTCGGAAGGACAGACTCAGCATACAGGAAAGTCAAAACAACCTTTGGTGACATTAGAAGCAACGGTGGTAACATTAATAGTGCAACGGGAATTCAACTGTTAAATGCAGAGGAGAGAGCAGATAGGTGGAAAGAATACATTGAAAGCCTCTATGAGGGTGACGATTTGTCTGATGTGATAGAAGAAGAAACAGGAGTCGATTTAGAAGAGATAGGGGATCCAGTATTAGAATCGGAATTTAAAAGAGCTTTGGAGGACTTTCGGTCAAATAAGGCAGAAGGGATAGATAGATAACATTCCATCAGAATTTCTAAAATCATTGGGGGAAGTGGCAACAAAACGACTATTCACGTTGGTGTGTAGAATATATGAGTCTGGCGGTATACCATCTGACTTTCAGAAAAGCATCATCCACACAATTCCGAAGACGGCAAGATCTGACAAGTGCGAGAATTATCGCACAATCAGCTCAACAGCTCATGCATCGAAGCTGCTTACAAGAATAATATACAGAAGAATGGAAAAGAAAATTGAGAATGCGCTAGGTGACAATCAGTTTGGCTTTAGGAAAAGTAAAGGGACGAGAGAAGCAATTCTGACGTTACGTTCTGTATTTTAATTTAAAAACCTTTTTTCTTTGGTCATCAGTCTACTGACTGGTTTGATGCGGCCCGCCACGAATTCCTTTCCTGTGCTAACCTCTTCATCTCAGAGTAGCACTTGCAACCTACGTCCTCAATTATTTGCTTGACGTATTCCAACCTGTGTCTTCCTCTACAGTTTTTGCCCTCTACAGTTCCCTATAGTACCATGGAAGTCATTCCCTCATGTCTTAGCGGATGTCCTATCATCCTGTCCCTTCTCCTTATCAGTGTTTTCCACATATTCCTTTCCTCTCCGATTCTGCGTAGAACCTCCTCATTCCTTACCTTATCAGTCCACCTAATTTTCAACATTCGTCTATAGCACCATATCTCAAATGCTTCGATTCTCTTATGTTCCGCTTTTCCCACAGTCCATGTTTCACTACCATACAATGCTGTACTCCAGACGTACATCCTCAGAAATTTCTTCCTCAAATTAAGACCGGTATTTGATATTAGTAGACTTCTCTTGGCCAAAAACGCCTTTTTTGCCATAGCGAGTCTGCTTTTGATGTCCTCCTTGCTCCGTCCGTGATTGGTTATTTTACTGCCTAGGTAGCAGAATTCCTTAACTTCATTGACTTCGTGACCATCAATCCTGATGTTAAGTTTCTCGCTATTCTCATTTCTACTACTTCTCATTACCTTCGTCTTTCTCCGATTTACTCTCAAACCATACTGTGTACTCATTAGACTGCTCATTCCGTTCAGAAGATCATTTAATTCTTCTTCACTTTCACTCAGGATAGCAATGTCATCAGCGAATCGTATCATTAATATCCTTTCACCTTGTATTTTAATTCCACTCCTGAACCTTTCTTTTATTTCCATCATTGCTTCCTCGATGTACAGATTGAAGAGTAGGGGCGAAAGGCTACAGCCTTGTCTTACACCCTTCTTAATACGAGCACTTCGTTCTTGATCGTCCACTCTTATTATTCCCTCTTGGTTGTTGTACATATTGTATATGACCCGTCTCTCCCTATAGCTTACCCCTACTTTTTTCAGAATCTCGAACAGCTTGCACCATTTTATATTGTCGAACGCTTTTTCCAGGTCGACAAATCCTATGAAAGTGTCTTGATTTTTCTTTAGCCGTCCTTCCATTATTAGCCGTAACGACCATCTCTCGTCCCTTTACTTTTCCTAAAGCCAAACTGATTGTCACCTAGCGCATTCTCAATTTTCTTTTCCATTCTTCTGTATATTATTCTTGTAAGCAGCTTCGATGCATGAGCTGTTAAGCTGATTGTGCGATAATTCTCGCACTTGACAGATCTTGCCGTCTTCGGAATTGTGTGGATGATGCTTTTCCGAAAGTCAGATGGTATACCGCCAGACTCATATATTCTACACACCAACGTGAATAGTCGTTTTGTTGCCACTTCTCCCAATGATTTTAGAAATTCTGATGGAATGTTATCTATCTATCCCTTCTGCCTTATTTGACCGAAAGTCCTCCAAAGCTCTTTTAAATTCCGATTCTAATACTGGATCCCCTATCTCTTCTAAATCGACTCCTGTTTCTTCTTCTATCACATCAGACAAATCTTCACCCTCATAGAGGCTTTCAATGTATTCTTTCCACCTATCTGCTCTCTCCTCTGCATTTAACAGTTGAATTCCCGTTGCACTATTAATGTTACCACCGTTGCTTCTAATGTCACCAAAGGTTGTTTTGACTTTCCTGTATGCTGAGTCTGTCCTTCCGACAATCATATCTTTTTCGATGTCTTCACATTTTTCCTGCAGCCATTTCGTCTTAGCTTCCCTGCACTTCCTATTTATTTCATTCCTCAGCGACTTGTATTTCTGTATTCCTGATTTTCCCGGAACATGTTTGTACTTCCTCCTTTCATCAATCAACTGAAGTATTTCTTCTGTTACCCATGGTTTCTTCGCAGCTACCTTCTTTGTACCTATGTTTTCCTTCCCAACTTCTGTAATGGCCCTTTTTAGAGATGTCCATTCCTCTTCAACTGTACTGCCTACTGCGCTATTCCTTATTGCTGTATCTATAGCGTTAGAGAACTTCAAACGTATCTCGTCATTCCTTAGTACTTTCGTATCCCATTTCTTTGCGTATTGATTCTTCCTGACTAATGTCTTGAACTTCAGCCTACTCTTCATCACTACTATATTGTGATCTGAGTCTATATCTGCTCTTGGGTACGCCTTACAATCCAGTATCTGATTTCGGAATCTCTGTCTGACCATGATGTAATCTAATTGAAATCTTCCCGTATCTCCCGGCCTTTTCCAATATACCTCCTCCTCTTGTGATTCTTGAACAGGGTATTCGCTATTACTAGCTGAAACTTGTTACAGAACTCAATCAGTCTTTCTCCTCTTTCATTCCCTGTCCAAATCCCATATTCTCCTGTAACCCTTTCTTCTACTCCTTCCCCTACAACTGCGTTCCAGTCGCCCATGACTATTAGATTTTCGTCCCCCTTTACATACTGCATTACCTTTTCAATATCCTCATACACTTTCTCTATCTGATCATCTTCAACTTGCGACGTCGGCATGTATACCTGAACTATCGTTGTCGGTGTTGGTCTGCTGTCGATTCTGATTAGAACAACCCGGTCACTGAACTGTACACAGTAACACACCCTCTGCTCTACCTTCCTATTCATAACGAATCCTACACCTGTTATACCATTTTCTGCAGCTGTTGATATTACCCGATACTCATCTGACCAGAAATCCTTGTCTTCCTTCCACTTCACTTCACTGACCCCTACTATATCTAGATTGAGCCTTTGCATTTCCCTTTTCAGATTTTCTAGATTCCCTACCACGTTCAAGCTTCTGACATTCCACGCCCCGACTCGTAGAACGTTATCCTTTATTCAATCTTTTTCTCTTGGTAACCTCCCCCTTGGCAGTCCCCTCCCGGAGATCCGAATGGGGGAATATTCCGGAATCTTTTGCCAATGGAGAGATCATCATGACACTTCTTCAATTACAGGCCACATGTCCTGTGGATACACGTTACGTGTCTTTAATGCAGTGGTTTCCATTGCCTTCTGCATCCTCATGTCGTTGATCATTGCTGATTCTTCCGCCTTTAGGGGCAATTTCCCACCCCTAGGACAAGAGAGTGCCCTGAACCTTTGTCCGCTCCTCCGCCCTCTTTGACAAGGCCGTTGGCAGAATGAGGCTGACTTCTTATGCCGGAAGTCTTCGGCCGCCAATGCTGACTATTTATCAAAATTTTGGCAGTGGCGGGGATCGAACCCGGGACCGAAAACGTTTTTATTATGAATCAAAGACGCTACCCCTAGACCACGGGGTCCTTAAATAACGTAACTATCCCGCAATTGGTAAACAGTCCATTTTAACACGGGTAATGTATCACGAACCAAATACCGTCCACACTGGCGGAATGTTACGTAATACCACGTACTTACACGTTTGTGACTATTACAGCGCCATCTATCACAAAGCGAAAAAAGTGGTCCAATTAAAACATACATATTTCCTTACGTACTACACGTAATAAAAAATGGGAGTTCCTATTTTTAAAAAACGCAGTTGATATCCGTTTGACCTATGGCAGCGCCATCTAGCGGGCCAACCATAGCGATAACTGGTTTTCCCCGTTTTAGTTAGACGAGTTTCGTTCTTTGTAGTTTTTTTCGTTTGATGCTTATTTCGTGAGATATTTGGCCTGGCCTCTATCATTGGGCCACCCTATATAGAAACTTCAATCAATATCGCACATACATTTAAATCAAACTTTAGTAAAAAAAGAAAACTCACGAAAGTGAGCATATAGACTGAAAATAAGACAGATCTCATCTCATACAGACATATTTGACAGTGCTGTTGTCTGTTCGGAGAGAACCAGTGCCGGACTGACTGACGATTAAGCTATCTAAGAAGTTAATGACGGCCTGTAGGTGGCACTAGCATTACTCACAGATATGAAGTCAAAAGAGTAATTTTACAAACAACTACACACTGTGATGAACTACATATGACAACATCGTGAGCAACTTGACAAAGACGCATTTATGTTATTTTGTGGAGGAGAAACTCATATACTGACAGTATGAAATGTGCATCGTTAGGTAGTATCGTGAACAATGTTACAGAGATATTCGTAAGTCGTAATCAGTACAGAAGACATATTTGCAACCATTGTACTACATAAACATAAATAATAATATCAGAATGTATAACAGCCTAGATATATTCTGATATTATTCCTACACGCTTTTTAATATAAAATAATGAAAAAAGGAGATAAGATAATTGTAAAATAAGCTTCTACATTATTCCAAATTTTTAACACTAATCTAGGCTTACCAAAATCGTTCTGTTATATGTCATCCATTATATGCTCGATTATCCTGATATGAGTATAGTTGGTCATACTTTTATAAAATTTCATGTTGTAATGGTTGTATACTGATAACAGATGGAGAGTTATTACGAAGTAACACAACGCCATTAAGTTTTTCAGGAAAACTAAAAAATCCCTTTTATTGTAGTAATAGCTTCCTTTTCATTTAAAATTGTTGCCACTAATCAGGGCTCACCTACACGATTCAGTAGTATGTCATTTATTACATGTTAGACTATTGTAATATGACGGCATTTGGTGATGTTTATACAACATTTTATTTAGCGATGGTTGTGAACTTAGTTTTTCACAACTTATATTTTATTTTTGATCCATATCGGTTTTATGTTTATATTGTACCACACCAGTTAATGGTTGCAAATATGTCTTGTGTTCTAATTGACTAACGACTGTCTCTGTAACGTTGTTCACGATGCTACCTAACGACGCACATTTCATGCTGCAAGTACGAGTTTCTCCTCCAGAAAATAGCAGAAACGTAAATTTGTCATATTACTTTCAATGTTCTGCTTTTACCTGTTTGGCAGTTTAACCGCCACAGTCAGTTTGGCACTGGTTCTCTTCGAACAGACAACGGCACTGTCAAATACGTCTGTATGAGATGAGATCTGTTATTTTCAGTCCATGCGCTCACTTTCGTGAGCTTTTTACTAAAGTTTGATTTACATGTAAGTACGATATTACTTTAAGTTAATGTATTTGGATTACCAAGGTGCATGCATACTGGTACGAAGAGGGGGGGGGGGTCGGTAATGGTGAAGACGACCCTTTTAAAACCATTAGAGCGAGATAGCATGGATACAGCTGAGTTTAAAGCCACTGGACGATAGATTTTCAAAACATTTATTCAAATCTTTCAAATAACATCCGGGAATTCAGTCAGGTAACACTTTCAGCGACCGCCGATATTTCGGCGGGAGAACACCCCGCCATTTTCAAGGCAAACTGCAACGGACAGGCGCCGTACATGCAAATTTAATACCTCGGTTCTCGGACCGAAGCAGGAAAGATAACACACACACACACACACACACACACACACACACACACACTGAACACTAGTGCCACCAAAGATGAACAAAGTCAGAGCTATCGATAGTGAGACTATGAATTCACAGGTGAGGCAGCATTGACTCTGTTCCTCTGTTTTTTGACAAGGGAGAGAGCCGGATTCCAAACAGAGTTTAAACAGAAACCTCCATCCCTGTTAACGAGGTTGCTCGCTAATTTAATCTCAACTGCCTCCCTAATGACACTGTCCCAATAGCTGGACGTGCATGCCAATATCTCGGTGTTATTATATAACATGGGGTGACCAGTATCCAAGCAATGTTGGGCAATAGCAGATCTATTTGGCTGCTGTAAACGTGTGTGCCGTTTATGCTCAGTACATCTGTCCTCCACGGTCCTGATAGTTTGACCAATATATGCCATGCCGCAGCTACAAGGGATATGATATACACCCGTATTACGCAGTCCAAGTTATTTGAAAGTTGTATACGCCAGGAGAAACTCAGGTCTCACATTTATTCAAATCATTTAAGGAACACGCATTTGCACCTAGAGCATTCAACAGGATCACTTATGTAAGTATCATGATTTGTTTTACTCAAATGAAACAAAATTATCACTACTGAGTGGGGGCACTAAGCCACGTAGAAATTTCTTAACAAAACGACGACGATTTCCTTAATTATTTCGAGGTGCTAGCCACACATATTAAAAAAACGGTAATAACAACCTACAGTGACATTTTGACCTAAAGCCAATGGGTAAAGCTTCCGGTTTGCGAAGTGGCCACTGGCTATATTGTCTTCAACCTAAGGCAAAAGCAGCAGCCATTACCCACGCGACTAGATAACAAATATGCACTACAATGGTTGCACGACGCCAAACTGTAGCCCCTTTAAAATTTATTATGTAACTAAGTAAAATATATGGACTGCAAAACATGGACACTAGCCACTTCAGCAAAGCATACGAAGTTTAAAAACCATTCGCATACTGCAAATAAAAATTTTAGACTAAAACTGCATGAACGTGGACACTAGTCATTTGGAATTAACTACCTAAAATTTGAATTTTGAATTTAGCAAATTTTCCGAAATGACCTGATAATTAACCCTTTTAAAATTACAAGACACACATAAATAATACTGAACCAAGAAAAATTACAACACACGTTTTTAGATACAGACTGTAAATGACTTAAACGTCAGGCACTATCCTTCCTTGAAATTTTCCTCAAAGCAGTCCAAATCTATGGCACAGTATGGTTATTCAAACTCGGACGCAAGCAAGTCCTTAAACGCTATTACGTACGCAACAAGAGTAAAGATAATTTCAGTTTGAAATCAACAACCACATTGAGCATCACGGAAACTGTTGGTTCCGTTAAAATTTAACGCTTAAATTGGTGCATTGAGTTTCTGTCAGTAAAGACAACGATCTTTCAGTCTGAGCTCAGCAACCCTAATAAGCAACACGACAGCTGTTTGTTCCTCTTAAAATTTAACCACTTACGTCTGAGTTTTTCGCACTTCTCATGCAAGAGAATAACCCACAACTCTACTCTTGCAAATGATTAAATAAGAATACGTAATCACTTACAGTAGCTCGAGCCAATAGGCACCTTTTCAGAACTCGGGATGCAAACTTATATTACCCGTTCCGTCGCAGACGGTTTACCAGCGCGTTTTGCTGCCAGCGTTGAAACTGGCGGTCGGTAAACCAGCCATCATCTCTTAACATTAAGCAAACATCACACTCAGGACCTTTCGGTGCATACATATAAAACGTCCTGTTTCTACAACAGACAAAACAAATGTTAATTCACACAGGAGCATGAAAAACAGCACCCGCCGCGCTTCTCGAAGCACGAGCAAACAAAATTTTGAACATGCATTTATTGTGGTGGATCGAAGTAGAACACAGTAGCAATTCACACTCGTTGTGCACTCCCAGTAGAACACAGGCACCGCGCTGTCCCGGTTTCGCCGCTCTCCGATACATCAAGACAACTGCTGAATACCACCTGCCGAGGCGCGTCCGCGTCCACGGCACGTGATTCCGTCAAACGTCCGTACAAGGACCCTCTTCCGTTGGCGGCCTACAACGCACTGTCGAAACGCACGAACAGAGAGCTTTTTCTACGCTCGGAACGACCACGACCTCTGACTTTAGCAGCATCGATACAACTAAAAGGCCGTGATTCTTCAGTTTCTCCAGGCGTATTTTATGACGAAATAAATCTAGGGTGAACAGCCTGGTGCGAGTGTGCGTAGAACACAATATTTCGGCAATCGACCACGTTGCCATCATCAAGTGCGCTGATGTACTGACCGGCGGTGGGCCAGCTCCATGTATACAGGGTGAGTCACCTAACGTTACCGCTGGATATATTTCGTAAACCACATCAAATACTGACGAATCGATTCCACAGACCGAACGTGAGGAGAGGGGCTAGTGTAACTGGTCAACACAAACCATAAAAAAATGCATGGAAGTATGTTTCTTAACACAAACCTACGTTTTTTAAAATGGAACCCCGTTAGTTTTGTTAGCACATCTGAACATATAAACAAATACGTAATCAGTGCCGTTTGTTGCATTGTAAAATGTTAATTACATCTGGAGATATTGTAACCTAAAGTTGACGCTTGAGTACCACTCCTCCGCTGTTCGATCGTGTGTATCGGAGAGCACCGAATTACGTAGGGATCCAAAGGGAACGGTCACGCGCATACTGTATCGCCACCGCTTTCACCCGTTTCTTGTGTCGCTACATCAGCAATTACATGGTGATGACTTTAATCATCGAGTGCAATTCTGTCAATGGGCATTAACAGGGAATGCGTTGCAGTTCTACCTGTTTACCGATGAAGCGGGTTTCACAAACTACGGAACATGCATTACTGGTCCGTGTACAATCCTCGCTGGCTCAGACAGGTAGAGCGACAGCGACCGTGGACTGTAAATGTACGGTGCGGAATTATTGGCGACCACCTCATTGGTCCTCACTTCATTGCAGGGGCCCAAACAGCTGCAACATACATCGCGTTTGTACAGAATGATCTGCCAACTTTGCTCGAAAATGTCCCACTGGAAACGCGTCACCGCGCGACCGCTACGGTCGCTGGTTCGAATCCTGCCTCGGGCATGGATGTGTGTGATGTCCATAGGTTAGTTAGGTTTAATTACTTCTAAGTTCTAGGGGACTGATGACCTCAGATGTTAGGTCCCATAGTGCTCAGAGCCATTTGAACCATTTTTGAAACGCGTCGTCGTATGTGCTATCAGCATGATTGTTCACCTGCACATTCCGCAATTAACACTAGGCTGACCCTTGACAGGATGTTCGACGGGCGTTTCATAGGACGTGGAAGACGCACAAATTGGCTAGCCTGTTCCCCTGATCTTACACCTCTGGACTTCTTTCTGTGGGGTACGTTAAAGGAGAATGTGTACCGTGATGTGCCTACAACCCCAGAGGATATGAAACTACGTATTGTGGCAGCTTGCGGTGACATTACACCAGATGTACTGCGGCGTGTACGACATTCATTACGCCATAGATTGCAACTGTGTGCAGCAAATGATGGCCACCACATTGAACATCTATTGACCTGACATCTCGGCACGAACTCTATTTCACTCCGTAATTGAAAACGAAAACCACGTGTGTACGTGTACCACACCCCTCATGGTAATGTACATGTGCGTCAGTGAAAAAGACCAATAAAAAGGTGTTCGCATGTGGACGTAATGTGCTGTTCCAGTCTCTTCTGTACCTAAGGTCCATCACCGTTCGCTTTGGATGCCTACGTAATTCGGTGCTCTCCGATACACACAATCCAACAGTGGAGGAGTGGTACTCAAGCGTCAACTTTAGGTTACAATATCTCCGGATGTAATTAACATTTTACAATGCAACAAACGGCACTGATTACGTATTTGTTTATATGTTCAGATGTGCTAACAAAACTAACGGGGTTCCCTTTAAAAAAACGTAGAATTGTGTTAAAAAACTTACTTCCGTGCATTTTTGTATGGTTTGTATTAACCAATTACACTAGCCCCTCTCCTCACGTTCGGTCTGTGGAATCGATTCGTCAGTATTTGATGTGGTTTAGGAAATATATCCAGCGGTAATGTTAGGTGACTCACCCTGTATATAGGACAATCCCCCTCCCACTCCTCCCTCATGCGCTGCCTATGAGTCGGTGCGGTCCGCGCCCCGCGCGCGGTCCAGGTACAGCGTCCGTTCTCCCGCCGTCTGGGCGCTGTGTCCTAGGTCTTCTCGTTCAGGAGGATCTGCCGGCACCGCTCTCGTTATTCTTCCCTCCTCCCCCGAAGTCGGTACACTCTGGGAAATGCCCTTTTTCTTCTTAATCTGGGTGATCGCGGGTTCCCACGCCTTGCTACGGATGTAACCGCTGTCACGATACATAGCGCCGGCCCACCGCAGGTCAGTACATCAACGCACCTGATGATGGCAACGTGGTCGATTGCCGAAATATTGTGTCCTATGTACACTCATACCAGGCTGTTCACCCGAGATTTATTTCGTCAGCTAAAAGGCCGTTCGACAGGTCAAAACGATACGGACTTACCACACATATATGTTACTATGTACATATTTACTGTCGTTAGTTAAATGTACACTTTATTCCGTAGCTTCAGTCTGATGATGAAATTTTGGAACTCGTAACGCTTAATAAAGAACTGCGCGACCAATACCTTTGTATATTTCAACTCTGTGACGTATCGACAAGCCAGGTTAGCCGAGAGCGCTGGTGCGCTGCTTCCTGGAGTCTGGTAGGCGCACCGGCCCCTGATAGAATCCGCCCGGCGGATTAACGACGAGAGCCGGTGTGCCGGTCAGCCTGGATGTGGTTTATAGGCGGTTTTCCACATCTCACTAGGTGAATACTGGGCTCGCCCCCAAGTCCCGCCTCAGTTACCCTACTTGCAGAAATTTGAAACACGTTCGCACTATTTCATGATTTACACTAGACGCAGACAGCTGGGGTACACTGATTCCGTCCTGGGGGGGTATGGGGTGGCGGCAGGAAGAGCATCGGGCCACCCCTTCAAAATCACCTTGCCAAATCCGATTGTAACCACGGCGACCCTGCGAAAACTGCGGGACACAGGCGTAAGAAAAAGAAGAAGGGAAGTTGTGACAGATCTGAATAGTCGTCTGCCTTACTATCGATGTATTTCTCCATCAAGTAATGGCTCCTCCGCGCTATGCAGAGCTAGTGCAGCACCTGCTGCAAAGGCATTTTGGAAATGATAGAGTTATCAGCCGTTCTTTCACTACAACTTGACCTTCCAGATCACCTGATCTTAATCCGCGTGACTTCTGCTGTATGTACAAACTTAGCTGAACTAAAGGCATGCATTGCGCAATAAATTCTCGACGTGACCCACCAGATACTCCGATCTCTTGCGGAACATGCTGTATCTCTGTTTCAACTTGAGGCGGAAAACGGTGGGCAGTATACTGAACGAGTTCTGCACCAGTCTCACGACAGTTAAAAACCGATTTAGATGTTGCTTTTATTGCAATTTTTGACCTCAGGACAGTAAAAATCGTATTTCATCGTTGTTTTTATGCGGTTTTGCAACATGAAATTAAAATCCGATGTCATTGTTGATTTTTATGAGCTTTTTGGTCCTAGGACAGTTAAAAACCAATTTTTACCATCCGATGAGGTACGACCTTGCCGTAGTAACGTAACAGACAGTGTGACAACTGTTAACTGCCGAGCTTGTGCGGTCACGCAGGTTGCAAGGTACGGTTGGTTTAATGTGCAGCTCACACCATACGAATCATATTTTGATTCATCTGTCAGTTATGGTCGAACAGTTTTGCTCACTTTTCGAATGCTCGATGACCATAAGCAGTAATTTTCTATGATTCAATGAAATTACTAAACCTTATAAGTTGCGCAAAAATTTGTTTTTATTTCAATGGCGACCAGTTTTGGCCCTTAGTCCATTATCAAGCCATCCTGTAGAACAGCGTGTATCGTGTTACAGTTAACGTGTACAATATATAAGGGCAATCAAAGTACAAGTAGGCCCTACGTTTGATAACATGATTACGTACTACGTAAGAGCTACCACAACAGTGCTGAGCACATTGCTTGCGTGAGGTGCAAATAGTACCTTGCATTTAGCCGCTCACACAAGCAATGTGGCCAGCGCTTATGTGGTAGCACTTGTGTGGTATGTAACCGTCTTGTCAAATACTCATGTACGAGGATTGCCCAGAATGTAATGCATCGCATTTCTTTTCTTAGCCGAAAACAGTGCTACGAATGCGAAACGTTACGTATGTATTATTTGAAATCTCCTGAGTGAGCACGCCAAGTTTCCGTCAGTTCCGAGAGATAGCGTAGCTACAGGACAGTTTTAAGATGGCGTCTGTAGGTGATGTGCGTTACAAGCAACGTGCTGTCATTGAATTTCTCACTGCAGAGAAACAAACTGTGAGGAATATTCACAGACGCTTGTGCAAGGCCTATGGCGCATCTGCTGTCGACAGAAGTACAGTAAGTCGCTGGACACGGAAGGTGAGGTCATCATAAGGCTATTTAGGGGAGTCCCAGGATTTGCAGCGGTCGGGAAGACCATCCACGGCTGTCCCACCTGACATGTTGCAGCGATCTGATGTTGTTTTGGCCGTTAAAGGACGCCATTCGTAGAAGACATTTTGAGGACGACGAGGAGGTGATCCACACAATGAAGCACTGGCTCCGCCACTGGTACCGACAGGGCATACACGCTCTTGTTTCGCGATGGAGGAAAGCCATAGAACAGGATGGAGATTGCGTGTGAAAATAGCGTTTGTAGCTAAAACACCATTCTTTCGTGTGTGTAATTCTCATGATGTTCAGTAACGACTTGTTGAAGAAAAAAACTGTGCATTACTTTCTGGGCAACCCTCGTACTTTGATTGATCAAATATTATCTATGCTAACTCTAACACGATAAACTCTGTTCTATAGGATGACTTGATAATGGACTAATGTCCGAAACTGGTTGCCGTTGAAATAGAAACGAATTTCTGTGCAACTTTATGGTTTCGTAGTTTGTTCATATGTTCAAATGTGTGTGAAATCTTATGGGACTTAACTGCTAAGGTCATCAGTCCCTAAGCTTACACACTACTTAACCTAAATTATCCTAAGGACAAACACACACACCCATGCCCGAGGGAGGACTCGAACCTCCGCCGGGACCAGCCGCTTTCATAGTTTCACTGAACACTCTTCCGCTATGACGTTTACAGCGCTATCTAGTAGAAGTTTAGTTAATTTTTATTTTTCATTTATTTATTTCTTATTTTATACTATTATTATTTGTTTCCGTAGCATTTCCTATTACTCCACAATATTTCGTTCAAATCCGACGTCTTTCTGAGCAGCGATTCTATTTTTACAGCGTTTTGAAGCTGGAACTTCAATTATAATGCCCCTGTACATGTTTCCACAACTCGTTTTTCTCCTGTGTCTCGGGTAGATAGTGCTACACCCAGCACTCTTCCACAGTCACTTGGCGGCTAAAGAAGTCCCGACACCGCTTTAGCATTCTTGCTGGTGGTCTTTTCGAATGGCTGTTTCTGCCGTGGAACCGAGCGAACGGCGAAATTTGTCGAGTTCGTAATATCGTGCGTGATGTCGAAATCTCGGCCAGTACTGATTTTCCCTTTTTACATTGCTGCCTCGTTTGCGAAACTCCGTTTTAGAGCGCCAGGGCTTCCACTTCGCAGAGTACGGCTGGCGCCTGATTATCCAGCCAAACGCCACACAACTTTGTCCTGCGGGTTGCCGCCCTGAAGGACGCCTACAGCCGACGCAGCACCGCTTCACTGCGATAACCTATGCAGTAACGAGGGCGCCACGATCACCGGACATAACCGGCACTATATTTCATCTGCGAACCACGTAACTTCGGCCGACTTCCCGGTATTCATACGCTGGGTGGTCTTTATAAGATCGTCGCCTGCAGCTCTTCACCAGTGCGAGTCTGGCCTCTGCTATTATGAGTCTGCGAGTACAGTGCATCAGAACCAAGACAATGATTATGCAAGCATATAAGTGACATTTCTTCTGATCAGGCAGAGCTTTACGTTCCTTTCACGTTGTTTATGGTCTTGTTTGCATCTTTGCAGGAATTAACTTCTATGATTCAGTGCTACGTGGGCAACTTCTCGGTTTCTGCGCGCACCATCCTACAACGAGATCCTTGCGATTTCTGGTTCTCCCCGTGGATGGTCCGCCACTTCGTTCTTCTTACCTGAGAACTTTTGGCCACACTGGTAGCTTCTCCACCACCAAATCACTGTGTCATATGATGGTGCTTGTAGTGGGACGTGAAATTTAAGCGTCCCCCATCCACCAGTGTCAGCCCAGTTTGCAGGTGAATATAAGTTTAATTTACTGTTTTGGTTAGGTATTTTTGTAATATTTGTAATAGCTGTGAATTATCTAAAGTTTTGTATTTATTTTTTATGTTTCATGTACGGAGAGGGCGGCGCAACGAACGGAGACAGCATCTTCGCTGCCGGGACCAGAGAGAAAATTGCTGGCCACTATACGTCGCGGGTCGACAGCCAAAGAGCAACAGAAGATCCTGAAACTGAGTTGTTGCGTCGTGCTTCTAAAAATTAAAAAATTGAGAATTTGTAATGTTTGTACAACAATGATGTCATAGAAAGTTTAATCATGTTGTAAATGTTCAGTTCTGTCTTGTCAAGGCTCAGGTTCACGTCTATATGTAGGAAGATAATAAACTAGTGGAAGCTACTAAAGTTTAAATACGTGTTCCGAGAATTTATTTATGAAGAATTATGTTACGTAATTTATTTGACAAAATTATTAATTTTGACAACGTTCATCGCGAGTTCGAATCTCGAAAGTTTATTCAATGTGGTTCTAATATTTATTAAATCAGATAACTTGCCTTAATATAATTTCTGAGAAGAAACAAACGACATCTAAATTGAAAAAAGTTTGCGCAAACCAATTGGCCTGAGTGACGTAATTCTGCGCATACGACTCAAAGGATGATGTTTTAATTACAGTTTTGTTTCGTTCAAGAACCATTCAGAGACAATTTAAAAAGAGTTTAAATAATTTTGAGGTGTGTTGTAACTGACGTAGGTGACGAAGTCTGCACATGGTCATATGTCCAAAGAAAGTCATTTATACAAAACTTACGTCGTTACACTACATGCTTTGTTGTCGTACACTTCCAACAACTAAGTAAGAACTGTTATAGCGGTATTCCCCTTCAGATGCACAAAAAACTATATTCGACTACCTCAGGGGGATCAGCAACGTGTTTTTCTTTTGTCTAGTCTAGTGGTGTGGCACGGTATTGTGACATGCAGATTTCAGCTGACATCAGCACTGCAGACATCTCGCAACAAAGAATAATAAATTCAATTCAATGTGATAAAACTTTCACTATAACCTTATACGGAATGAAAGCAGTAATGGGATATCTCGGTCAGGGGAGCCTGAGCCTACAAATAAACCTTCGTACAATGTAATCATTTGTTGCGTAGCTGGTTTTTGGCTACTGTTAAGGTACCAGCATGCACCACTGTGATTGAGAATGTAATATACAGCTATTACTACCAACGCCAAAACTTTGTAAGAAGTATTATAGTATTTACTTAAACTAAAATTACAAAATAAACTATTTCGTGAAAGTATATATTTTCAATTTCAAGAAGAAGAAAATCGCTTTGAGATATGTGTTTACAGTGACTTTGAAATTATATTTTCTCTTCAGATCTTCATACAGAATGAATGATACTGCAAAATTTCCGCCGACGTTTAATCAGAGATAATCTACTGATCTTACCACAACAATAATCGACCTTGTTCCCAGTATATATTTGGGCCATATCGAATCTGGGCAAGTAAGTAAATCAGGTCGTAAAAAAAGAAAAAAACACAATTTGTAATAAATTCACTGAGGATACGTTGCGTAATACGCACCTGAAGCAGTTTCGTAACGTTATTCAGTGTTGTAATAGCTGAATAACGAAAAAGCAAAAGAATTGCATGTAGTATGTTATACATACACTGATGAGCCATAACATCATGACTACCAGCTCAACGCCCAACTTGTTTCGCCGTATTACAACAGGATAACCTTCTCCCAAGACGGAACGCGATTCAGTCCTTGTTCGGAGACTGCTAGAGTGGTTGTATTCTACGTAATTACTAGTAAATGCCCGACCGAGCAGGAGCAGTCACGGTGATCTTATCAAGAGGGCCATCGACGCACGTCGTGCTCGCGACATCGATCACTGTGCATTACCAGCGCCGCACCGCGGCCGCCACCGCTGTCTGTACGGAGAGCGCAAGGAGGGTCCCGGCAGGCAAGTTGTTAAATTAATTACAACCGCTGGCGGCTGAGATTACCGGAGAATTTATGAGGCGGCAGCAGGCGCCAGGAGTCGTCCCCTCTGGAGGAATGGAGGGATCAGGGCTGCAGGCGGCGAATGGGTTACGTCTAAGCAGCGCCAGATCAAAGCGACCGAGCTGGAGAGCACCTTCCAGCACTCCACTGCTGGTCGCCCCTTGCAATGGTGTTATCCTTCCAAGGTAAATTCCGGAATGATGCGACAAGTCTAATCGATAATAGATGAGAAACAACACTGCTCTATAGCGGTAGAACCGGCGCGACAGTTACTGAAATACATGCTAGGAATTATGGTGTATGTGCGCAGTGCAACCTGCTCATGGCCTACGATAAATACAGGCGTAAGCGCTCGTCTGTGTGACGTCACCAATGTAGTGTTACTGCCGGCCGACACAAACACTGCGCTGTAAAGGACCTCTGTCAAAGATTTCATCGAACTTCTTTGACCAAACTTCTTCATTGGAGCTATTACACTACCGTAATTTTTTTCACTGTAGTTATTTGGGAATGGGAACAGAAAGTACTGGCACATATTGGTGGCGAGCGCATTATTTGAAAAGAAAACGAAATGGAAGCGATTGTGGGTGAAAGCGTGCATGGCGAGAAGAAAAGCTCGAGGTATTCACCAGAATTTACTTCGCGAGCTATAGTGCAAAGACAAAAAGATCAACGAAAATTATTTGAGAATGTGCGTACAAAGATTTCAATTTGCGCTCATGAAAGTGATCCCTCATATTTGCATATGCGATACTCATTTAAGAAATGCAATTTCTTAGTACATTCATCGTAATTGATGTTTCTGGGTAGCCTGCAGCTGTGTCATTAACGATTTAAATAATGAAACACTGCACTAAGTACGTATTTTTTCACGCTTAATATGACGCCTGTTGAGGATTTATTCTCCTTATCTTGAAGAAATATTTCCATAGGTATTTTTCGTGGTATCTGTATGTGAGTTGTTCTGCACTCGTGCCTTGCAGTTGTGTTTTTATGGCTTATTGCAATGCGTCAGATTTCTTTTGTCTGATTTTTCGAAACATGACATAACAAACCTACATAAATACTTATACTTGATCATTAGAATACATTCTCACAAAGAATCGTGCAAAAAATTACGTGACTGGTGCAGTGTTTCATTATTTAAATTAGCAATGCTTTTTCTGCTGAAGATCTTCTCATAGTTAGGTTAAGATTTTTAGCAACAAGCGAAAGCTATTCTCGCTTTTAACTCAGTTTCTAATTCCTCAGTTTACCATTTTACGTATTATTCCAGATACATGTAAACCATTGTACACACATCAAAAAAAGTTATACATCACCTCGGCTCCGAGAGTTCCGAAACCTGTACAGAAAATTTGAATAGAGATCAACATAAACATCATTTCTGCTCTTTCCATTGCTCATGAAAACCACACATTCCATGTTGTACCACCATACAGCGAGACTTTCAGAGGTGGTGGTCCAGATTTCTGTACACACCGGTACCTCTAATACCCAATAGCACGTCGTCTTGCATTTATACATGTCTGTATTCGTCGTGGCATACTATCCACAAGTTCATCCAGGCACTGTTGATCCGGATTGTCCCATCCCTCAGCGGCGATTCGGCGTACATCCCTTAGAGTGGTTGATGGGTCACGTCGTCCATAAACAGCCCTCTTCAATGTATCCCAGGCATGTTCGATAGGGTTCATGTGTGGAGAACATGCTGGCCATTCTAGCCGAGCGATGTCGTAATCCTGAAGGAAGTCATTCACAAGATATGCACGATGGGGGGCATGAATTGTCGTCCATGAAGACGAATGCCTCGCCAATATGCTGTTGATAAGGTTGAACTATCGGTCTGAGGATGGCATTCACGTATCGTTCAGCCGTTATGGCGCCTTCCATAACCACCAGCGGCATACATCGGCCCCACATAATGCCACCCCAAAACATTAGGACACCTCCACCTTCGTGCACTCGCCGGACAGTGTGTCTAAGGCGTTCAGCCGGACCGGGTTGCCTCCAAACACGTCTCCGACGATTGTCTGGTTGAAGGAATATGCGACACTCATCGGTGAAGAGAACATGATGCCAATCCTGAGCGATCCATTAGGCATGTTGATGGGCCCATCTGTACCGCGCTGCATAGTGCCGTGGTTGCAAAGATGCACCTCGCCATGGACGTCATGAGTGAAGTTGCTCATCATGCAGCTTATTGCGCACAGTTTGAGTCGTAACACGACATCCTATGGCTGCACTAAAGGCATTATTAAACATGGTGGCATTGCTGTCAGGGTTCCTGCGAGCCATAATCCGCAAGCAGCGGTCATCCACTGCAGGAGTAGCCCTTGAGTGGCCTGAGCAAGGCATATCATCGACAATTCCTGTCTCTGTGTGTCTGCCCCATGTCCGAACACCATCTCTTTGGTTCACTCCGAGACGCCTGGACACTTCCCTTGTTGAGAACTCTTCCTGGCACAAAGTAACAATGTGGACGCGATCGAACGGCGGTATTGGCCTTGTAGGCATGGTTGAACTACAGACAACACGTACCGTGTACCTCCTTCCTGGTGGAATGACTGTTACTGATCGGCTGTCGGATCACGTCCGTCTTATAAGAGCAGCTCATGTATGGTTCTTTACACCTTTGGGCAGGTTTAGTGACATCTGTGAAAAGTCAAAGGGACCGTGTCTGTGATACAATATCCACAGTCAGTGTGTACTTTCAGGAGTTTTGGGAACTGTGGTGATGCAAAAATTTTTTGATGTGTGTATAAATCACCTAAGGAGGATTTTAGGGTAGAAACAAATACATTTATTTCACTTATGTGCACTTTTAACACACATGCGTTTTCACATTTTCATCTCGTTCATATTCTTTCGTCCTATATATAAGCGTAACATTATCTACAGCGCAGCAACTTCGAAAGCAGCTGATTGCTGCAGATATTTGTTTGTAAGAGTCCATTCGCTTATTACGGTCTTTCTAGACAGCGTGCTTTATGTTATAAACAAATTTGTATCTTTCACGCTTTGCAATGATCACTGTGGTGGAAGCGACGTATCTAGCTTAAATGCAGTACAGCAAGCGAGGCGATATAAGAACTGTCCTCGGCGTAACTTTTACCCAAGATCTTTGCTTAGAGCTTCCCTACTACTCTATCAAAGGTTTGACGAAAGAGCTTTGATAAATATTTATCGTTGGCCACTAACACTACATTGCTGACGTCACACAGACGTGCGCCTAAGACTGTATTTAACGTAGACCACCCTGAAGAGGACCGCGTCAAGTAGGTCAAAGCGTCTGCAATTTAGTTGATTTAGTGATACAGAATTACATGCTCTAATAACCCAAATTATTTTATTCGAAATGACACTGGCCGTGGAAGTCTACAGTCATAGAACAAAATTAAAATACCAGTCTGATTCATAGGTTAATGATATCATGCAACCGTGCGTTCACAACGTATACTCAAGCGAAGTCTATCGCTGCATAGAAACAGAGAAACGAAATCCATTAGTACAGTTTAAGTCACCCAATCTGTAAGCGGCAACTAGAAAATGGCGATATACTCACACCGAGACACAGGACCTCTTTCAATCAGATGTGTATGTGGATTCTTTTCCTACTTCCAACTTGAGTATATACTTCATTTTGTTCGTCATAATCGTGATATTTTTATCTACTACAGGTATTGTGCCTCTTACACTACAAAGAGTGTCACACACACATAAATTATTACTTACACGTTTGAAAAAGTTAACTTATTCGTTATCTAGTTTGTCACCAAGATTTTTTTCACCTCGCTTTTCGTGCTGTACAAAAATTTAAATCTACTCCATTAAATCCACTGCAAGTGTTTCTTGGATGTGGTGGATGTATCTTAACATCCTAAGTGTCTTCGAAAGCGTGTTCAGTGTTCTTCATGTGTGCTGCTATTGCTTATTCCGTAAATCGGTTATGTGTGTAACAGTTGTTGTGTTAAGTGTATCTAATCTGGAAATTTTTGGCAGTTTGTCGTATGTAGTACTTTGAGCAAGTTTAACCATTCCTGACCCTTAGCATATAAAAACAATCCAAGATTCAGTTTGTCCGATTTAACGATTGCAGTATAATTTCAGAAAGACATCTACAATGGAAGAGAGGCATAATATCACACATGCAGATATCGCCAAAAATATTCGTGTAAACAAATACACTCGAAAATGAGAATAAATTCTTGGAACGCGTTGTGCTAAGCATGAAAAAATAAGTAACTGGTGCAGGTTTCTTTATGTGAAACACTGATTAGAAAAACTACGGTCACTGCCTTAAATTCAGGCTGCACCACCTCCAGACTCCACACTCTTGGAGGCGCGATCGCTGTGTGTGTGCAGCTGGCTCATAAACCAATCACATTTGCAGCCTGTGGAAAAACTCTTCCAAGTGAACAAGAGAACATATTGGCTGGTGGCTCGGACCAGCGACCGACTGACCTTTTCCGTCTTCTACCCAGTGCCATCACCAGAGAGGGAAGAGCACAAACCTCTAGGATGCTCACTGTGTTGACAAAAGTCATGGGATGGTCATGTGCATATATACAGATGGCGCTTGGATCGCTTGCACAAGATATAAAAGGGCAGTCTATTGGCAGTCATTCGTTTTCTGAATTTGCGTGGTGTGAAACCAATTGAAATTCATCGACAGTTGAAGGAGACATGTGGTGATGGAGTTATGGATGTGTCGAAAGTGCGTTCGTGGGTGCGACAGTTTAATGAAGGCAGAACATCGTGTGACAACAAACTGAAACAACCTCGGGCTCGCACAAGCCGGTCTGACGACATGATCGAGAAAGTGGAGAGAATTGTTTTGGGGGATCGCCGAATGACTGTTGAACAGATCGCCTCCAGAGTTGGCATTTCTGTGGGTTCTGTGCACACAATCCTGCATGACGACCTGAAAATGCGAAAAGTGTCATCCAGATGGGTGCCACGAATGCTGACGGACGACCACATGGCTGCCCGTGTGGCATGTTGCCAAGCAATGTTGACGCGCAACGACAGCATGAATGGGACTTTCTTTTCGTCGGTTGTGACAATGGATGAGACGTGGATGCCACTTTTCAATCCAGAAACAAAGCGCCAGTCAGCTCAATGGAAGCACACAGATTCACCGCCACCAAAAAAATTTCGGGTAACCGCCAGTGCTGAAAAAATTATGGTGTCCATGTTCTGGGACAGCGAGGGCGTAATCCTTACACATTGCGTTCCAAAGGGCACTACGGTAACAGGTGCATCCTACGAAAATGTTTTGAAGAACAAAAACGTCCGGGAAGGGCTGCGCGTGTGGTGTTTCACCAAGACAACGCACCCGCACATCGAGCTAACGTTACGCAACAGTTTCTTCGTCACAACAACTTTGAAGTGATTCCTCATGCTTCCTACTCACCTGACCTGGCTCCTAGTGACTTTTGGCTCTTTCCAACAACGAAAGACACTCTCCGTGGCTGCACATTCACCAGCCGTGCTGCTATTGCCTCAGCGATTTTCCAGTGGTCAAAACAGACTCCTAAAGAAGCCTTCGTCGCTGCCATGGAATCATGGCGTCAGCGTTGTGAAAAATGTGTACGTCTGCGGGGCGATTACGTCGAGAAGTAACGCCAGTTTCATCGATTTCGAGTGAGTAGTTAATTAGAAAAAAAAATCGGAGGCCTTAGAACTTGAATGCACCTCGTAGTTAGAAGCAGATGACATTTCATTCCGTAAATCGTTACGCAATTCATGTTCCGAGATCCACAGTCTCCAGAGTGTGCCGAGAATACCAAATTTCAGACATTACTTCGCACCAGGGACAACGCACTGCTGACGACCTTCACCGAGAGCAGCAGCGTTTGCGTAGAGTCGTCAGTGCTAACAGACAAGCAACACTGTGTTAAATAACCGCAGAAATCAATGTGGGACGTACGACAAACGTATCGGCTAGGACAGTGGCGTTAATGGGCTATACCAGCAGTCAACAGACACGAGTGCCTTTGTTAACAACGACACAGCCTGCAGAGCATCTTCTGGGCTTGTGACCATATCGATTGGACCCTAGAAGACTGAAAAACCGTGGCTTGGTCAGACGAGTCCCGATTTCTAATGCTAAGAGCTGATGGTAGCTTTCTAATGTGGCGCACACCCCACGAAACCATGGACCCCAAGTTGTCAACAACTGTTCAAGCTGGTGGTGGCACCACGGGCCGAGGTGGCCGAACGGTTCTAGGTGCTTCAGTCCGGAACCGCGCTACTGTTACGGTCGCAGGTTAGAATCCTGCCTCGGGCATGGATGTGTGTGATGTCCTTAGTTTAGTTAGGTTTAAGTAGTTCTAAGGTCTAGGGGACTGATGACCTGAGATGTTAACTCCCATAGTTCTCAGAGCCATTTGAACCACTTTTTTGGTGGTGGCTCCATAACGGTATGGACTATGTTTACACGGAATGCACTGGATCCTCTGGTCCAACTGAACCGAACATAACCACTGGAAATGGTTTTGTTCGGCTACTTGGAGATTTGCAGCCATTCAAGGACTTCACGTTCCCAGACAACGATGGAAATAGTATGGATGACAGTGTGCCATATCAACGGGCCAATGTTCGCGATTGGCTTCAAGAATATTGTCGACAAGTCGAAGAATTATCTGACCACCCAGATGGCGCGACATGAATCCCATCGAACATTTATGGAACATAATCGAGACGTCAGTTCATGGACAAAATCCAGCATCGGGAACACAACAATAATGAGCACGGCTATAGAGGCAGCAATGGCTCAATATTTCTGCAGGGGACTCACAACGGGCAGTTGAGTCCAGGCCAGGACGAGTTGCTGCCCTACGCGGGACAGAAGTGGGCGCGATACGATGTTAGGAGGTATTCTGTGACTACTAAGTTGAAGCACTTTAGTGTCCACTGGAAGCCAGTAGATGTCGAGTGATGGGGAACTTGGAGGTGACGAGACAACTTGCTTGCCCGGCGTACCCAGCAGCTGCTGGCCGCCTGCGCCCACGAAGCCCTGCGACTCGCTAGGACGGGCCCTTAACCACGGCCGCCTGATAATCATTTCCGGCGCACAATGGCCGCCCTTTAGCCGCCGCCCCCTCCGCCTACCACCGCCGGACAGCGTCCGCTGACACCTCACTGTGCTACCACGGGGTGGCAAACCGTGCCACTGCCCGGAGCGGCAAGTGTTTGTGGGCACACGGATTATGGGGGCTCCAAAATCTTAAATTTTAATATGCTTCCACGCGAATGCATTAAACAGTGCAATGAAAGGTTTGCATAAATGAAGAGGTGTGACATTAAGTTGGGAATACATGCAATTCTTACATAAAACCCGACTTTAGGCACCTACAACGCAGATCCGAAAGAGACGGAAGGAGAAACAGTTTCAGTATGACTTAGAAGACGAGAAAACTGAAGATTAATAAATGCAAAAATAATTCAAATGGCTCTAAGCACTATGGGACTGAAGTGCCTATAACCGCGCGGCCACAGTGGCTGGCTAATAAATACAGTACAAAACTGACTTTTACTTTGAAGTACTTGATGTTATACTCGTAATATGTGCTTTCCGTGAGAGATTTCATCAGTTTAACCCTATCAATATCAAAACATGTTCCATAACTCGTAATACACTCCTGGAAATTGAAATAAGAACACCGTGAATTCATTGTCCCAGGAAGGGGAAACCTTATTGACACATTCCTGCGGTCTGATACATCACATGATCACACTGACAGAACCACAGGCACATAGACACAGGCAACAGAGCATGCACAATGTCGGCACTAGTACAGTGTATATCCACCTTTCGCAGCAATGCAGGCTGCTATTCTCCCATGGAGACGATCGTAGAGATGCTGGATGTAGTCCTGTGGAACGGCTTGCCATGCCATTTCCACCTGGCGCCTCAGTTGGACCAGCGTTCGTGCTGGACGTGCAGACCGCGTGAGACGACGCTTCATCCAGTCCCAAATATGCTCAATGGGGGACAGATCCGGAGATCTTGCTGGCCAGGGTAGTTGACTTACACCTTCTAGAGCACGTTGGGTGGCACGGGATACATGCGGACGTGCATTGTCCTGTTGGAACAGCAAGTTCCCTTGCCGGTCTAGGAATGGTAGAACGATGGGTTCGATGACGGTTTGGATGTACCGTGCACTATTCAGTGTCCCCTCGACGATCACCAGTGGTGTACGGCCAGTGTAGGAGATCGCTCCCCACACCATGATGCCGGGTGTTGGCCCTGTGTGCCTCGGTCGTATGCAGTTCTGATTGTGGCGCTCACCTGCACGGCGCCAAACACGCATACGACCATCACTGGCACCAAGGCAGAAGCGACTCTCATCGCTGAAGACGACACGTCTCCATTCGTCCCTCCATTCACGCCTGTCGCGACACCACTGGAGGCGGGCTGCACGATGTTGGGGCGTGAGCGGAAGACGGCCTAACGGTGTGCGGGACCGTAGCCCAGCTTCATGGAGACGGTTGCGAATGGTCCTCGCCGATACCCCAGGAGCAACAGTGTCCCTAATTTGCTGGGAAGTGGCGGTGCGGTCCCCTACGGCACTGCGTAGGATCCTACGGTCTTGGCGTGCATCCGTGCGTCGCTGCGGTCCGGTCCCAGGTCCACGGGCACGTGCACCTTCCGCCGACCACTGGCGACAACATCGATGTACTGTGGAGACCTCACGCCCCACGCGTTGAGCAATTCGGCGGTACGTCCACCCGGCCTCCCGCATGCCCACTATACGCCCTCGCTCAAAGTCCGTCAACTGCACATACGGTTCACGTCCACGCTGTCGCGGCATGCTACCAGTGTTAAAGACTGCGATGGAGCTCCATATGCCACGGCAAACTGGCTGACACTGACGGCGGCGGTGCACAAATGCTGCGCAGCTAGCGCCATTCGACGGCCAACACCGCGGTTCCTGGTGTGTCTGCTGTGCCGTGCGTGTGATCATTGCTTGTACAGCCCTCTCGCAGTGTCCGGAGCAAGTATGGTGGGTCTGACACACCGGTGTCAATGTGTTCTTTTTTCCATTTCCAGGAGTGTAATTCAAATGGCTCTAAGCACTATGGGACTTAACATCTGACGTCATCAATCCCCTAGACTTAGAACTACTTAAACCTAACTAACCTAAGGATATCACAGACATCCACGTCCGAGGCAGGATTCGAACCTGCGACCGTAGCAGGACTGAAGTGCCTATAACCGCTCGGCCACAGTGGCTGGCTAATAAATGCAGTACAAAACTGACTTTTACTTTGAAGTGCTTCTTATACTCGTAATATGTGCTCTCCGTGAGAGATTTCATCAGTTTAACCCTATCAATACCAAAACATGTTCCATAACTCGTAATACCAAGGCAAGCAGGGAGTGGGGTGGTGTATGGGGGGGGGGGGGGGGCGGGGAGGTGATACTTTGTGCCCACCACAAAACAAACCTAAAGAAAGAAACATTTCGTTAAATGTGTTTGAATTTTATTAACATAGTACTTCTTAAATCGGTACTGAAGTATAAGAATGGTACAGAACCTGAAAATCTCTTTTAGCACAATAGCACAATTTTAGCAACACCGACGTATTTTCTATAATGTTTACGACGATAAGAGCGGTACCTTATGTTCAGTGTTGTCGATTTTAAAAAATGAACTTAAGTTGGTCTTAACGTTGGCAGGGCCTGGTAGCACACAGCTCAAACTTTGAAACTCATACGAGAAAGTGGCATTGCACGCAACATTAGTGCAGCCTTAAAGTTTCTGGTACCATAAGCAGTGGCAGCGTCAAGCATGCATCTACGTACATATATGCTACATATGCAACAATTGTCCATCAAAATTGCTGTAGATCTGAAGATGATCGTGTGATGATCGAAGTCAAACATCTTTCAATAAATGTGCTTTCCGATCTATACTGTTATAATTGTTTTAAAATATAGTATTTGAATCGCTGATATTTCCAGTAATGTTTTCAAAAATAATTCGTACAGGAGTGCTGATTCCAAAGAAAGGAAAGTTTATAGCAGTATTGTCAACACATGTTTGTCAAAAAATTTTCTTTTCATTTAACTGTATATATCGTGGTTTTTTATTCATCTACTTCATAAAGATTTTCTGTATGGTGGGACTACATTTGTTTTGTGTAACGGCGAAATACACTGAACAGCCAAAGAACAGACCACAGCCACTCAGGAATGCCGCTACACGATGTGGCATGGACTCGACTAATTTTTGAAGGAGTCCTGGAGGGAACTGACACCATGAATCCTGCAGGGCTGTCCATAAATCCGTAAGATTACGTGGAAGTGGAGATCTCTTCTGCAAGGCATCCCAGATATGCTCAATAATGTTCATGTCTGCATGTCTGGTGAGTTTGGTGACCGGTGGAAGTGTTTCAATTCAGAAGAGTGTTCCTGGAGCCACTCTGTAGCAACTCTGGACGCGTAGGGTGTCACACTGTCCTGCTCGAATTGCCTAAGTCCGTCGGAAAGCACAATGGATATGAAAGGATGCAGGTGACCAGACACGATGCTTACGTACGTGTCACCTGTCCGAGTCGTATCTAGACGTGTCAGGGGTTGCATATCACTCCAACTGCACACGCCCCATACTATTACAGAGTCTCCACCAGCTTGAACAGTCCCCTGCTGACATACAGGGTCCATGGATTCATGAGCTTATCTCCATACCCGTACACATCAATTCACTCGAACAATTTGAAACGAGACTTGTCCGACCAGGCAACATGTTTCCAGTCATGGAAAGTCCATTGTCGTTCTTGACGTGCCGAGGAGAGACGTAAAGTGTCGTATCTCGCAGTTATCAAGGGCAGTAGGCCTTTGGCTCCGAAAGCCCATATCGATGGTGTTTCGATGAACGGTTCGCACACTGACACTTGTTGAAATCCCAGCACTGAAACGTGCATCAATTTGCGGAAGGGTTGCACTTCTTCAGGTTGAACGATTCTCTTCAGTCGTCGTTGGATCCGTTCTTGCAGGATCTTTTTCCGGCCGCAGCGATGTCGGAGATTTGATGTTTTACCGTATTCCCGTTATTCACGTTACACTCGTCAAATGGTCGTACGGGAAAATTCCCTCTTCATCGCTACCTCGGAGATGCTGTGTCCCATCGCTCGCGCGCCGACTCTTGTTGAATCTTGCCCACTCGTCGGTTATAGGGTGCCTAAAAGATGCTGCGTTCTCGGAATGGTATACAACAATTGAAACAAATAACATTAATCGTTTTATTTCTATAAAGCAGATTGACAATACTTAACTTTATTTACAGCAAATGTCGAAAGCGAGGGGCGACATGCAAACAGTAACACCATCTTCGCCATAGACAAAGTCCAAGTAAGCACTTGATACGGATCACTACAACCCGGTCTGCGAGCGCCGGTCTACAACCGTCCACTAATGTCTGTATACCGAACCGGTATGATCGGCCGAGGCTGGTAGGATCGGCGCTTATATTCAATCCTTGCGGATGTAGCTCCTGTCGTGGCGCGGTCCTTGCAGCGGGCTATTGGCTGACGTCGACGCACCGCCTTCTCGGTCTTCCGGTCATCATCTTCGTTCCGGCACTTGTAGTTACGCCAGAACAAAACTCACTTAATTCCTGATAACCTGCCATTGTAGCAGCATTAAGCGATCTAACAACTGCGCCAGACACTTGTTGTCTTATATAGGCGTTACCGACCGCAGCTCCGTATTCTGCCTGTTTACATTTCTCTGTACTGAATACGCATTCCTATTCCAGTGTCTTTGGCGTTTCTGTGTAGGTTGCCAAATGTCAATCACCTGTACAAGCCCAACGTTAGAGATGCTATTTTACGTATGGTAGTCTGTTTGCTTTTTCTTGTTACCTGAGACTCAAAGTTCTTTTCTCAACTCGCTGAAATAATTCGGAAAGTTTCTTGCCTTTTTTTGCAGCTTCTGCCAAGCCGTGCGATGCACCACTGTTTACTGCTGCAGTGAACAGTCGTTCAGTGCGCACTGAACAAGTGTCCGTTTTTTTTACCTTCGTGGTGTGATACGAATATGCACTGAGTGCGAAGATAAACGTTCATGTAAAAACGTGCTGCCCGCGCGGTTGGCCGTGGGATCTAACGCACGGCTTTCCGGGCGGGAAGGAGCGCCTGGTCCCCGGCACGAATCCGCCCGGCCGATTTGTGTCGAGGTCCGCTGAACCGGCCAGTCTGTGAATGGTTTTTAGGCGGTTTTCCATTTGCCTCAGCGAATGCGAGCTGGTTCCCCTTATTCCGCCTCAGTTACACTATGTCGGCGATTGCTGCGCCAACAAGTTCTCCACGTACGCGTAGATCACCATTACTCTGCCACACAAACAATAACCCTGGGTTCGGTGTGGGGCGACGGAGGGATGAAGTGGACTGCGGTAGTCGTCGTGGGGTTATGGACCACTTCGGCTGCGGCGGGGACGGAGCCTCTCCGTCGTTTCTAGGTCCCCGGTTAACATACAATACAAACACGTGCTTCCAAGAGACATGCCTCCCCCGTACATCATTTACACTACTGCATAAAGTCGGAATGAAACGCAAACCGTGAGCGTTGGAAGCACTGTAAATGGGAACTAGTAGTGTCAGTGTCATCGTAATTGCCGTCTGCTTCACGTCTGCTGTGCAGCGAGCTACCTTAATTTAAGTATTAACTGTATTTTTCTTACTTGTCACTTCTTCTTCCGTGTGTTTTTGCTTTTAAGAAGCTTTAATTGTCGAGTGCTAGTAATAGTGTTCCATAGATTTCGTGCTTGTTTTGAATACAATCAGAGAGAGTCCCTTTAGTCAGCTGTAGTGCCAGTAGTGCTAGTGTTTGTTTTCAATACAGTCCAGAGACAGGTAGTGCTATTTTCATTGTTTTCTACAAGAAGTGGCTAGCAACCACAGTTTAGTCAACAATCAGCCGCCTTTAGTGAATTAGCAGTCTAGTTAAAAGTTGATTAACTCTCTACAGTAAATTGATTTCTTAGGATGGATAGGATGTGTGACTGCTGTGTACGGACGTAGGAAGAGCTGGCCACTGTTCGCGAACAGCTGAACGTGTTGATGGCCGCGGTCAGCCGTCTTCAGGCTGCTGCCTCGGAGTGTAGTGGCAGTGGGGAGTCTGGTGCGTCGCATGGTACACCCCAGGTGTTACATGCTTCACCCACTGTCCCTGCTGTCGAGACATCTTCGCGGGTACCGGGCGCGGTTGGGCCACCCTCTCCCCAAGGGGAGTGGCGGGTTCAGCGGCGTTCACGGCGCACGAGACGTAGGGTCAATGTGGAGGCTGGCCGTGTGGCATCGCCCGCTCTGCCTGTGAGTGGACATGTGACTGCTCCTTCAGCAAGGTCCGAGCAAGCGCACGAGGGGAGGGGCTTATTAGTTATTGGGAGTTCCAACGTTAGGCGGGTGATGGAGCCCCTTAGGGAAATAGCGTAAAGGTCGGGGAAAAAGACCAGTGTTCACTCTACCTGCTTGCCGGGGGGTCTCATCCGAGATGTGGAGGAGGCCCTGCCGGCGGCGATAGAGAGCATTGGGTGCACCCGACTGCAAATTGTTGCTCATGTCGGCACCAATGACTCCTGCCGTTTGGGTTCAGAGGTCATCCTCAGTTCGTACAGGCGGTTGGCGGAATTGGTGAAGGCGGAAAGCCTCGCTCGCGGGGTGCAATCAGAGCTAACTATCTGTAGTATCGTTCCCAGAACCGATCGCGGTCCTCTGGTTTGGAGCGGAGTGGAAGGCTTAAACCAGAGGCTCAGACGATTCTGCGGAGATCTGGGGTGCAAATTTCTCGACCTCCGCTATCGGATGGAGAAATGTAGGGTCCCCCTGAATAAGTCAGGCGTGCACTACATGCCGGAAGCGGCTACAAGGGTAGCGGAGTACGTGTGGAGTGCACATGTGGGTTTTTTAGGTTAGAGAATTCCCTCCCTAGGCCCGACAAGACGCCTCCTGAGACGCGGCAAGGTAGGAGTAGGCAAAATGCAACAGGGAATAACAATATTAATGTGCTAATAGTAAACTTCAGGAGCGTCTATAGAAAGGTCTCAGAACTGCTCTCATTAATAAACTGCCACAACGCCCATATAGTACTAGGGACAGAAAGTTGGCTGAAACCAGACGTAAACAGTAATGAAATCCTTAACTCAGATTGCAATATATACCGCAGAGACAGGCTGGACAGTGAAGGGGGAGGCATGTTTATAGCGATAAGAAGGAAATTGACGGAGATCCGAAATGTGAAATAATTTGGGTGAAGATCACGGTTAAAGCAGGCTCAGACATGGTAATTGGATGTCTCTATAGGCCCCCTAGCACAGCAGCTGTTGTGGCTGAGCACCTGAAGGATAATTTGGATAATAGTTCGAGTAGATTTCCCCACCATGTTATAGTTCTGGATGGAGATTTTAATTTGCCGGATATAGACTGGGAGACTCGAATGTTCATAACGGGCGGCAGGGACAAAGAATCCAGTGAAAATTTTTTAAGTGCTTTATCTGAAAACTACCTTGAGCAGTTAAACAGAGAACCGACTCGTGGCGATAACATATTAGACCTTCTGGTGACAAACAGATCCGAACTATTTGAAACAGTTAACGCAGAACAGGGGATCAGCGACCATAAAGTTGTTACTGCATCGATGATTTCAGCCGTAAATAGAAATATTAAAATAGGTAGGAAGATTTTTCTGTTCAGCAAAAGTGACAAAAAGCAGATTACAGAGTGCCTGACGGCTCAACACAAAAGTTTTGTCTCAAGTACAGATAGTGTTGAGGATCAGTGGACAAAGTTCAAAACCGTCGTACATAATGCGTTAGATGAGTATGTGCCAAGCAAGATCGTAAGAGATGGAAAAGAGCCACCGTGGTACAACAACCGAGTTAAGAAACTGCTGCGGAAGCAAAGGGAACTTCACAGCAAACATAAACATAGCCAAAGCCTTGCAAACAAAAATTACGCGAAGCGAAATGTAGTATGAGGAGGGCTATGCGAGAGGCGTTCAATGAATTCGAAAGTAAAGTTCTATGTACTGACTTGGCAGGAAATCCTAAGAAATTTTGGTCTTATGTCTAAGCGGTAGGTAGATCAAAACAAAATGTCCAGACACTCTGTGACCAAAATGGTAGTGAAACAGAGGATGACAGACTAAAGGCCGAAATATTAAATGTCTTTTTCCAAAGCTGTTTCACAGAGGAAGACTGCACTGTAGTTCCTTCTCTAGATTGTCGCACAGATGACAAAATGGTAGATATCGAAATAGACGACAGAGGGATAGAGAAACAATTAAAATCGCTCAAAAGAAGAAAGGCCGCTGGACCTGATGGGATACCAGTTCGATTTTACACAGAGTACGCGAAGGAACTTGCCCCTCTTCTTGCAGCGGTGTACCGTAGGCCTCTAGAAGAGCATAGCGTTCCAAAGGATTGTAAGAGGGCACAGGTCATCCCCGTTTTCAAGAAGGGACGTCGAACAGATGCGCAGAACTATAGACCTATATCTCTAACGTCGATCAGTTGTAGAATTTTGGAACACGTATTATGTTCGAGTATAATGACTTTTCTGGAGACTAGAAATCTACTCTGTAGGAATCAGCATGGGTTTCGAAAAAGACGGTCGTGTGAAACCCAGCTCGCGCTATTCGTCCACGAGACTCAGAGAGCCATAGACTCGGATTCACAGGTAGATGCCGTGTTTCTTGACTTCCGCAAGGCGTTCGATACATTTCCCCACAGTCGTTTAATGAACAAAGTAAGAGCATATGGACTATCAGGCCAATTGTTTGATTGGATTGAAGAGTTCCTAGATAACAAAACGCAGCATGTCATTCTCAATGGAAAGAAGTCTTCCGAAGTAAGAGCGATTTCAGGTGTGCCGCAGGGGAGTGTAGTAGGACCGTTGCTATTCACAATATACATAAATGACCTTGTGGATGACATCGGAAGTTCACTGAAGCTTTTTGCAGATGATGCTGTGGTGTATCGAGAGGTTGTAACAATGGAAAATTGTACTGAAATGCAGGAGGATCTGCAGCGAATTGACGCATGGTGCAGGGAATGGCAATTGAATCTCAATGTAGACAAGTGAAATGTGCTGCGAATATATAGAAAGATAGTTCCCTTATCATTTAGCTACAAAATAGCAGGTCAGCAACTGGAAGCAGTTAATTCCATAAATTATCTGGGAGTACGCATTAGGAGTGATTTAAAATGGAATGATCATATAAAGTTGATCGTCGGTAAAGCAGATGCCAGACTGAGATTCATTGGAAGTATCCTAAGGAAATGCAATCCGAAAACAAAGGAAGAAGGTTGCAGTACGCTTGTTCGCCCACTGCTTGAATACTGCTCAACAGTGTGGGATCCGTACCAGATAGGGTTGATAGAAGAGATAGAGAAGATCCAACGGAGAGCAGCGCGCTTCGTTACAGGATCATTTAGTAATCGCGAAAGCGTTACGGAGATGATAGATAAACTCCAGTGGAAGACTCTGCAGGAGAGACGCTCAGTAGCTCGGTACGGGCTTTTGTTAAAGTTTCGAGAACATACCTTCACCGAAGATTCAAGCAGTATATTGCTCCCTCCTCCGTATATCTCGCGAAGAGACCATGAGGATAAAATCAGAGAGATTAGAGCCCACACAGAGGCATACCGACAATCTTTCTTTCCATGAACAATACGAGACTGGAATAGAAGGGAGAACCGATAGAGGTACTCAGGGTAACCTCCGCCACACACCGTCAGGTGGCTTGCGGAGTATGGATGTAGATGTAGATGTAGATGTAGAAATGAGTGTTTGGCGTCACTGGTCGGGAGGCCCCTTGCGGGTCAGGTCCAGCCACCTTGGTGCAGGTCTTATTACATTCGACGCCACATTGGGCGACCTGCGCACCGGGTGGGGATGAAATGACGATGAAGACATCACAACACCAAGTCCCTCAGCGGAGAAAATCTCAGACCCAGCCGGGAATCGAACCTGGGCCCGTAGGACGGCAATCCGTCACGCTGACCACTCAACTATCAGGACGGATGGAAGCACTATGAGACCTCTACTCGACTCTACTGACAGCTTGTTGCTCCCTCCCCCCACCCCCCTCGCAGCAGTCTTGATGCTCCGTGCTGCGTCTGTGGTAGCAGAGACAAAACGCGAACGATACTCCTCAATTTGTATATTGCGAAAAACCAATAAACAAGAGCATTGCTGAATTCAACAAAGCAGTCGAAACAAAACACAATTTAAGCAAGAAACAAAGTATGGATCCCTCTTATGATCTGATAACAGTATAATAACAAAATAAAATGTTTTCCTCACAAGTCTACCGCTCGATAAAGTCTACCGAAGAAAAGACGTAAACAAAACTACTAGAGAGTGGTTGGCGCAGCATTACCGCAAAGCTGTCTAGGGAGACTGGACCACATTTACACGACACTCCTAACGATCAAAGAGTACCAGCAGACGAGGTGCGTGAATGCTGTGGTCGGGACAGCAGATCCCTAATGTCCGTGACGGCTGTCGAACTGCCTTCTCGCCGGCGGTGCTTCGGCCCATAAAGCCGGCTGGCGGATGGGCCTTCCGGCGTAGGAAAACAGTCCGCTTGTTGATCGCGAGCTCTGGCGCTGGTAGCGGGCCCTGGCGGCCTTGACTGAGTGACTGAGCCACAAGGCTGTGTTTTCGTCTCCGGCAGAGGCCTCGCTAGTGCCGTAAACATCAGCTTTGGTTTCACTCACTGTGATTAAGGCATCCCGCATCTCTGTTCTGTCATGCACGATGCCGACATCGCAGGCGGACGAGACGGACGCTGCAATCCTCTCCTCCTGCACCGCGCGCTGCCCCCTCTGCTCGAGGAATGAGAAAAGGTGAACAAAGTTTAGTTACACGCTCTTAAGGTGACTTAACTTAATTCTGCTTGGCCTAATTAATTTTGGAGTTGTAACTCAAAACACAAACATTAAAAATTGTTTTGGACCACCCTGGATCCCAGAACTCCTGAAGAAAGACATTGACTGTGGATATTGTATCACGGACATAGTCCCTTTGATTGCTCAGAGATGTCACTAAACCTGCTCAAAGATGTATGCAACCATGCATGAGCAGCGCCTATTAGACAGAGGGGGACCGACAGCCGATCAGTTCCAGTCATTCCACCGGGAACGAGGTACACGGCTCGTGCTCTCTGTAGTTCAACCATGCCTAGTTGGTCAATACCGCAGTTAGATAGCGTCAGAGTTTTTCCTTGTGCCAGGAAGGGCTCCTCACAAAGAAAGTGTCCAGGCGTCTCGGAGTGAACCAAAGCGACGTTATTCGGACATGGAGCAGAGATAGCGAGACGGGAACAATCGACGACACGCCCCGCTCAGGCCGCCCTAAGTCTACTACTCCAGTGGATGACCGCTAACTACGAATTGTGGCTCGGAGGAACATTGACAGCAACGCCATCATGTTGAATAATGCTTTTTGACCAGCGACACGACGTCGTGTTACTACTCAATCTGTGCGCAGTAGGCTACATGATGCGCAACTCCATCCCGACGTCCATGGCGAGGTCCATCTTTGCAACCACGGCATCATGCAGCTCAGTACAGAACAGCATGCCGAATACACCGCTCAGGATTGACATCACGTTCTCTGCACCGATGAGTGTCGCATATGCCTTCAACCAGATAATCGTCGGAGTCGTGTTTCGAGGCAACCCGGTCAGGCTGAACGCCTAGACACACTGTGAAGCGATTACAGCAAGGTGGAGGTTCCCTGCTGTTTTGGGGTGACATTATGTGGGGCCGATGTACGCTGCTGGTGGTCATGGAAGGCGCCGTAACGGCTGTACGATACGTGAATGCCATCTTCCGACCGATAGTGCAACCATGTCGGCAGCATATTGGCGAGGCATTCGTTTTCATGGACGACAATTCTAGTCCCCATCATACACATCTTGTGAATGACTTACTTCAGGATAACGACATCGCTTGACTAGAGTGGCCAGCATGTTCTCCAGACATGAACCCTGTCGAACATGTCTGGGATAGATTGAAAAGGGCTGTTTATGGACGACGTGACCCACCAATCACTCTGAGGGATCTACGCCGAATCGCCGTTGAGGAGTGGGACAATCTGGACCAATAGTGCCTTGATGAACTTGTGGGGAGTACGTCACAACGAATACAGGCATGCAGCAACGCAAAAGGAAGTGCTTCTGGGTATTAGAGGTACCGGTGTGTACAGCAGTCTGTACCACCACCTCTGAAGATATCGCTGTGTGGTGGTACAACATGCGATGTGTGGTTTTCATGAGCAATAAAAATGGCGGAAATGATGCTTATGTTGATCTTTTACAATTTTCTGTACAGGTTCCGGAACTCTCGGAAAAACTTTTTTTCGTGTGTGTATATTACACTGTAAACGTTTCACTTCTGTTTCAGTGACTTGTGCCACATACCTGGCCGTGGTCTTAAAGACGTATCGGCGCCAAGAAAGACGTGAAAGTAATAGTTATTCACGATAATGGCATTGTGAAATAGACTGACGATGTCTGACAATGCAATTACGAGGAGGAGAGGGGGGAAAAGGGGGGGGGGTAGGGGCTTGCATTTTCCCATGGTGTGTTAATA
Source organism: Schistocerca cancellata (assembly GCF_023864275.1). Taxonomy (NCBI): domain Eukaryota; kingdom Metazoa; phylum Arthropoda; class Insecta; order Orthoptera; family Acrididae; genus Schistocerca; species Schistocerca cancellata. Next base: position 1,158,196,479 of record NC_064626.1, read on the forward strand.
TCCCTGGAAACGACCTCGTGTGCTACAAGACACTATACGAGTGCTACACATAAGTTTCAATCATCGAATCTAAAAAATAAAGCAACATAATTATTTCTTGCTTAATATATGGCTCTCCGGTCTGCTGGTGGAAGGCTCTTCTGGTACCACTAACTCTTCCCCCGTACCCTGTTATACTCATGGATAGCACGAGGGAAGAATGATTATCGGCAAGCATCTATATTCGCTCTAATTTTCTCATCGTGGTCATTAGGTGAGACGTATGTTGGATGAAGTAATATGTTGTCTGACTCTTCAAATGTTCAAATGTGGGTAAATTCCTAAGGGACCAATCTGAGGTCATCGGTCCCTAGGCATACACACTAGTTAAACTAACTTTAACTAACTTCCGCTAAGAACAACACACACATTCATGCCCGAGGGAGGACTCGAACCACTGGCGGGAGGGGCCGTCTGACTCTTCCTGAAAAGTGCTCTCTCGAAATTTCAATAGTAAACCTATCGGTCATGCACAGCGCCTCTCTTCTAGCGTCTCCCGATAGAGACTCCTCAGCATCTCAGTAACACTCTCGTACCGAGTAAACGACCCTGTGAAGAAATTCACAGCTCTTCGTTGGATCTTCTCTGTCTATTCTATCACTCTTACCTGGTAAGGATACCATACCGATGAGCAATTCTGAAGAATCTGTCGAACAAATGCCTTATAAGCTATTTGCTTCATGGATGAGTAACATTTCGCTTAAGATTTTTTCTATGGAACGCAATCTGGCATCTACTTATCCTGATATTTGTTTTGTGTCGTCATTGCACTTAAGGTCGCTCTAGATAGTTACTTCTAGATATTTTACAGTAGATACTGTTTACGGCAGTTGCTCATCGGCAGTACAGTTGCACAGAAGTGGATTCCTTTTCCTATATAAACGCAATATGTTACATTCGTTAACAGAGTACTTATTTGAAATTCGCGCATGCGCAATCGAATTACTTGCTGACGGATGTTTGTAGCACTTTCAGAGTCCCCTGCCGGAAAGCAAACTGTGGCCTTCGGCATATAGTGCTACCGAGTTTCACTGCGGCCAGAAGACAAACCAATTTTGTCGCTAGACGGACGGAACTTCCACTTGTACCCGTGCACCTGTCGCTGGGAAGTCTCGTTTTTCTTGGCGACAAGCCAAGGTTTGCAGGCTGCACTTACAATGAGGAGCAAAAGTAATTAAATACCCCCTAATACCGTGTCGGACCTCCTTTTGCCCATCGTAGTACAACAACATGACATGGACTCAACAAGTCGTTGGGAGTCTTCTGCAGAAATATTGAGCCATTCTGCGTCTATAGCCGTCCATAATTGCGAATGTGTTGCGGGCATAGAATTTTGAGCAACAACTGACCAAAATACGTCCCATAAATGCTCGATGGGATTCGTGTCATGTTGTCTGGCTGGCCAAATCTTTCTCCCGAATTGTCCGGAATGTTCTTCAAACCAATCGCGAACAGCTGTGGGCCGCTGAGATCTGCATCATCATGAAAAAAATGTTCCGTCGTTGTTTGGGAACAAGAAGTACACGAATGGCTGCAAAAGGTTACCAAGTAGCGGAAAATAACCAGTTCCAGTCAATGATGAGTCCAGTTGGACCAGAGGGCTCAGTTCATTCCGTGTAAACACAACCCGTACCATTATGAAACCAACCTCAGCTTTCACAGTAGCTTGTTCACGACTTGGCTCCATGGCTTCGTGGGGTCTGCGCGCTACATTCCAACCCTCCCATTAGCTCTTATCAACTGAAATTGGGATTCAACTGATCAGGCAGGGTTTTCCAGTCGTCTAGGGTCAAACCGATATCATCACGAGCCCAGGAGAGGCGCTGCAAAAGGTGTCGTGTTGTTAGCAAAGTCACTCACGTCGGTCATCTGCTTACTCACTGTCCTAGCGGTACGTTCGTCGGACGTGCCTCATTGATTTCTGAGGTTACTTCACGCTGTGTTGCTTGTTTGTTAGCACTGACAATTCTACGCAAACGCCGCAGATATCGGTCGTTAACCGAAGGCCGTCGGTCTTTGCATTATCCATGGTGAGAGGTAAGTACTGAAATGTGGTATTCTCGGCACACTCTTGAGACTGTAGATCTCGGTATTCGGTATACCACGTGACTGTTTTCGAAATGGAATGTCCCATTCGCCTACATCCAACACTACTATTCCTCGTTCAGAGTCTGTTAATTTTCATCGTGTGGCCATAGTCACTTCGCAAACCTTTTCAGCTGAATCACCTGAGAATAAATGGCAGCTCCGCCAATGCACTGCCCTTTTATACCTTGTGTATGCAATACTGCCGCCAATTGTATACGTGTACATCGCTATCCCACGAATTTTCTAACCTCAGTGTGATTGGAATCCTTATTTATTGGACTTGCTGTAGGGCGCAAGATAGATGTGATGAGCACCATCTTCATACACGTATGGTCCAACAGTATATATCTGCAGTAGCAGAGTACTGCCTTAGCATAGGATAGTGTTTCAATTTCTTCTTTTTGGGACTGTGCTATTTGGAGGCAATGCCCTATCGCACGGTGGATAACCTAATAAACAGGGACTCAGGAGTCCAGCTAAGTACAACCTGAAATCCTATGCGTTCTGCTATTAGATCCAGAGGAAAACAACGAAAAAAAGCAATTATTTCCGAAAGCCGCGCTACAGTTGCTACTTGCCAGCAGTATCCGTCAACCACCACTTGATGGCGTTCAGCAGGTACCTCAACGAAATATTCTGGGATGTACAAAATATGATTGTGCGTCAGACGGGAGAACCTTATATTGAACATAGCTGCCAGAAAAGCCTCAGGGATCATAATATTTTTGTTTGTTTCCACGTACGTGTCTGTTGTCCTGGTATACTCCGAAATCCTCCTGCTGTAACAAGTCGCCAGCGTAAGCAAACCCAGGCGGTTCAGCCAATTGACAAAGTGTAGTATCGTGCGCTATTTTGTTTTCTTCGTCCGAGGTTGAACAACTCTCTAACAGAGTTGATAGAAGCGAACGGCAGCCATCGTGTGGCACAGTGGTTTGGTGGCGCAGGCGCTTGCAGTGCAGGCAGACTGGTGTTAACGATGAAGAACCAAATGAAGAACCGACAGTCGCAAGAGAAGTGGGCAAACCATCACAGGAGCATGCTGACGCGATTTGCTGAAGCGAATCGAGAAACTGACAGAGTATTCCAACCATGCCTAACACTAAATTTGCGAACATTATTCCTTGAAAACAAAAGAATATTTACGAAATTAAATTGTAGAAAGAGACCTTGTTTCACGAAACACGAAAGAAAAAAATCCTAGAAGTTGTAAATAAAAGATAGGTTTGCTTAAAAAATTAAAAAACTATAGGCCCGATCGAAAAATGTTACATGAGAAAATTGGAGGACTTAAATTTATCTATCGACTGCTTTCCAGAAGTATCGACTCATTTGGTACGTTTCGAGATATATTGGAAAAACTGTTAAAAATATCGTTGACGTTCACGTTAAAAATCTCATTAACGTTTACGTTCCCTTTTTTTCTGATTACTGCAAATATAGCCCGCCTTAAGTTGAAAAACTACCTGCTTCAAAAATTATAAATATTAATTTTTTTTAAAGACATATGAGTTTTTTTGAAATCTTAACAGTGGATGGTTCTACAGCAAGAGTTTTAGGCTTACTTCATTCACAGAGAATTGTGCTGCAATGCTATTAAATAATTTTTTTCGATTTTATTATTTGTAATTATCAAAAAGTGCCTTCAGAAAACTTCTATTTTGTTGGGCAGTTTTCTTTTTTAATTAGCTATCTCAATATTTATTTTATGAAAATAACCTTGAAAGACATTAAATGATTCTAAAACCTTCTGGAGCCAAGATTACTTTAAGAAATATCTAGTACACGCAGTTAACACTTCACAGCGATGCGCTTGATGGATCTTAATATTGAATAAAGTACTACTATATGTTCCAGCATAATAGTTATTCCTGTTTACATAGGGAACTTTGTTCCATGTTTTCTGCTGCTTGACTTCAGCTTCTTAGCTCATTATGTGTACTTAAAATTTTAACGTTATGTAATTTATGTGAATTTCCTTCTGAAGAAGATACTCTTAGTGGTACTCAACCCTGGGCTAGGTGTTTACATTAACCTTATCGATCTGTGCTGATCCATGCTTATGCGTTGCTTTAAAACTTGGCTGTTACTCTGCGTTTGGTTTCCCGCGGTTATTGCGGTTATGCCGTGGTTCTTCCTCTTTCTACATGTGGCAGCAGCGGTGTGTATCGATATTTGCACCGTATACCTTCTTTGGTCTGATGTTTATAGCTCCGGCTTGGCGATGTGCAGCCAGTCGGTCGGTTGGTGCGAATCAACAAACAAGTGTCCACGCGGCGCAGACGGCCGGGGCCGCTGACGGTCTCTATGCAGTGCTGGAGCGGGTGGGGGCTGTTCCCAGTGCTATGAGGTTCGTGGCTCACCAACCCAGGACATGAAAATTGAGTGGTGATTTAATTACCGAAGCCACGTCTGTTCACGTTGTCCCCTTGGTTGGTGGTTTGCTGTTGGCGGTATTCCTGGGAGCAACAGCGAGTGTTCGAGTTGGTGAAGATTTATCCACCGTGTGGTGGAAGTAACTACACTCCTGGAAATGGAAAAAAGAACACATTGACACCGGTGTGTCAGACCCACCATACTTGCTCCGGACACTGCGAGAGGGCTGTACAAGCAATGATCACACGCACGGCACAGCGGACACACCAGGAACCGCGGTGTTGGCCGTCGAATGGCGCTAGCTACGCAGTATTTGCGCACCGCCGCCGTCAGTGTCAGCCAGTTTGCCGTGGCATACGGAGCTCCATCGCAGTCTTTAACACTGGTAGCATGCCGCGACAGCGTGGACGTGAACCGTATGTGCAGTTGACGGACTTTGAGCGAGGGCGTATAGTGGGCATGCGGGAGGCCGGGTGGACGTACCCCCGAATTGCTCAACACGTGGGGCGTGAGGTCTCCACAGTACATCGATGTTGTCGCCAGTGGTCGGCGGAAGGTGCACGTGCCCGTCGACCTGGGACCGGACCGCAGCGACGCACGGATGCACGCCAAGACCGTAGGATCCTACGCAGTGCCGTAGGGGACCGCACCGCCACTTCCCAGCAAATTAGGGACACTGTTGCTCCTGGGGTATCGGCGAGGACCATTCGCAACCGTCTCCATGAAGCTGGGCTACGGTCCCGCACACCGTTAGGCCGTCTTCCGCTCACGCCCCAACATCGTGCAGCCCGCCTCCAGTGGTGTCGCGACAGGCGTGAATGGAGGGACGAATGGAGACGTGTCGTCTTCAGCGATGAGAGTCGCTTCTGCCTTGGTGCCAATGATGGTCGTATGCGTGTTTGGTGCCGTGCAGGTGAGCGCCACAATCAGGGCTGCATACGACCGAGGCACACAGGGCCAACACCCGGCATCATGGTGTGGGGAGCGATCTCCTACACTGGCCGTACACCACTGGTGATCGTCGAGGGGACACTGAATAGTGCACGGTACATCCAAACCGTCATCGAACCCATCGTTCTACCATTCCTAGACCGGCAAGGGAACTTGCTGTTTCAACAGGACAATGCACGTCCGCATGTATCCCGTGCCACCCAACGTGCTCTAGAAGGTGTAAGTCAACTACCCTGGCAGCAAGATCTCCGGATCTGTCCCCCATTGAGCATATTTGGGACTGGATGAAGCGTCGTCTCACGCGGTCTGCACGTCCAGCACGAACGCTGGTCCAACTGAGGCGCCAGGTGGAAATGGCATGGCAAGCCGTTCCACAGGACTACATCCAGCATCTCTACGATCATCTCCATGGAAGAATAGCAGTGTGATCATGTGATGTATCTGACCCCAGGAATGTGTCAATAAAGTTTCCCCTTCCTGGGACAATGAATTCACGGTGTTCTTATTTCAATTTCCAGGAGTGTATATTTGTCGGTTTGAAATTGAAGTGCACCAACGGAATTTTCTGCCTTGTGGCCGTTAGTGTTCTGGTTACCTGCCATGGTCGCTGACGTAAATTGAGGCAGTGTCCTTTCCTCACCTGTTGCCGCTGTCCAACATGGTGTGTAGTTTCTGACAGCTTAATGTATTTTTGGTTGCGGGCGGCTATGTCTGCAATGTTTTGGCTTTGGAATTCTCGTATACTGGTCAGTGGTTAGCAAGTCGTCTTGTCGGTGGATCTCTGACTGTCTTTTGATTGTGTTGTCGGCGGATCGAGTATAGTTGGGCCGACTGCTTGTCTCACCTAAGTGAACGTTAAGATTTCAACGGCAGACCGAGCACCCCTGGAAATTTCTAAGCGCCGTGCCTATACTGCCTTTTTTGCTGGCGTTTAATGGTGTATTTTTAATGGCTCATAGCCAATGGTTGGAATTTGTGTGCTTGTAATTGTGTGTTTAAAATCAAAGGTCTTCAGCCGTTTTAAAAGTAAGTTTTTCTAAATTGGGAAAGTCTTACATTGTCTGCAGATAAAGCTGTGGGCCTTCTGCCTGTTGAAAATTTATCGTAGTTGTATTGTTCTTAAAATGATGGGCCTTCAGCCGCTTTAAAAATTTGGATTCTACTTATCAAATGTTACATCACTTGGGAAAATACTATTTAAGGTCAAAACCTTTTTGCCTTCTGCCTTGGAAAATTGGTTGCAGTTTTTTTTTTTTTTTTTTTTTTTTAACAAAGGCCTTCATCCGTTTAGGAGTAAGGTTTCTTATTGGTCATAAAGCTTGGGCCTCCTCCCTATTGAAAGGTTAAAAAAAATTATAGCCGTTGTATTTAATTCATGGGCCTTCAGCTGTTTCAGAATTAAAGACGTTTTCTGTCGATAGTCAAGCTTAGAAATTGCGCTGTAATGTTTGGACAACCAAATAAAGCCAGAATGAGATTTTCACTCTGCAGCGGAGTGTGCGCTGATATGAAACTTCCTGGCAGATTAAAACTGTGTGCCCGACCGAGACTCGAACTCGGGACCTTTGCCTTTCGCGGGCAAGTGCTCTACCAACTGAGCTACCGAAGCACGACTCACGCACGGTACTCACAGCCTTACTTCTGCCAGTACCTCGTCTCCTACCTTCCAAACTTTACAGAAGCTCTCCTGCGAACCTTGCAGAAATAGCACTCCTGAAAGAAAGGATATTGCGGAGACATGGCTTAGCCACAGCCTGGGTGATGTTTCCAGAATGAGATTTTCACTCTGCAGCGGAGTGTGCGCTGATATGAAACTTCCTGGCAGATTAAAACTGTGTGCCCGACCGAGACTCGAACTCGGGACCTTTACCTTTCGCGGGCAAGTGCTCTACCAACTGAGCTACCGAAGCACGACTCACGCCCGGTACTCACAGCCTTACTCCGCAATATCCTTTCTTTCAGGAGTGCTATTTCTGCAAGGTTCGCAGGAGAGCTTCTGTAAAGTTTGGAAGGTAGGAGACGAGGTACTGGCAGAAGTAAGGCTGTGAGTACCGGGCGTGAGTCGTGCTTCGGTAGCTCAGTTGGTAGAGCACTTGCCCGCGAAATGCAAAGGTCCCGAGTTCGAGTCTCGGTCGGGCACACAGTTTTAATCTGCCAGGAAGTTTCAACTAAATAAAGTGTTATGTTTGGAGTATAACTGACAGTTGCTCATTCTGGCCCCCTCCACAATTCCTACTACTTGGCCTGTACTGCGGGTCTAGCAGGGCGTCTCACTTATGCAACTGGTTGGCTGTATACTTTATTGATTGAAAGTGTATTTACGGCTGCTGATGCCAGCAGTATTAGTTAACTGAGCGCAGAGTATTACAGCCAGAGCGGGCGGTGGAGTGGGGTAGGATGGGGGGGGGGGGGGGGATTTGCGCTTGCTGCCTCTGAAAACTAATTCCAAACGGCGTGAGCCTGCATAATCTTTGATATTGATTGTCCAGAACTCAGTATGTTTTCGGAACAACTTATAAAATAGCTATCAGTGCATCATAAAACGTACTTGAAATGCTACGCGAATATTTACTACACAAAAATTCTCTGCGCATATGTCGCTTTGGATCGGAAGAAGGTCTCACTGGTTTCGGGCGGCTAACTGAAGTGGTAAAGACTGCTAGTATTGCTTGCGAGATGAAGGCGAGGCTCACCATCTGCAGCTTCATAGACAGAACTGAATGTGGCTATCTGGTACAGAGCCGAGTAGAGGGTCGGAATCAGGGGATCATATCTTTCTCCGACCATCTAGGCATCGGATTTCTCGACCTGGTGGTGGGTGATGGGTTTCTGCGTAATAGGTCAGGGGTGCAATACGCACAGGAAGCTGCTACATGGGTAATGCGGGAAGTGTGGAGGGGACTGGGCAGTTTTTTAGGTTAGAGGACCTCAGGAAACTACAGAAATGGAGTCAGTCTAAATGAGCGCAGAGCAAATATGTGGAGGTATACGTAGCAACAGTGTTGGGAAGGAACCAGAGCACCAAGCGCTAACAGAAAGCACTGAAGCTCAAATCACTGTAGGTATGAAAAGCTGTCTAAAGTCGGAATTAAGTTCATCCTAAATTTCTGCAAACCAGAAAGGATAGATTAAGTAAGTTGGTGGTGGAGCATTTATTGCTGTCAAAAGTAATTTACCCTGTAGTCAAATCAAAGTAGATGGTTCTTGTGAGTTAGCATTGGTAGAGGTTATGCTTGACAACCGGAATAAATTAATAACTGGTTCGTTTTACCGCCCGCCGTGACTCAGATGATACAGTTGCTGGCTAGTTCAAAGAAATCTTTAATCTTATTTCAAGTAGGTATTCCACTCACACGAGGTATGTCTACAAAGTAAATTCCATTTGGTTATGTAAAACAACGTGTACAGATACAGAAAATACATTTATTGTACAAAAATCTACAACTGTTAAACTACTTGTCTACATAGCTTCCGAAATTTTGTAGGCACTTGTAATATCGTGGCACAAGTTTTTGTATGCTTTCGTCATAGAAGGTTGCTGCCTGTGTATTCAACCATGTGGTAACATGTTCTTTCAGCTCGTTATCATCGTTGAAGTGTTGGCCGTCCCGCGTAGTAATTAAAAAATATATATAAGATAATTAATTAATTGTGTGACGTGGTGGGCTCTTTAAAATGGTTGAGATTTGAATTTAAATTACTTTTTTTAACATTGGTTGATTAATAAAGATTAATTCTGAGCAAACTTACTGTACACGAACTAACATTGAAATACGTTACATTTATGTTACGAACTGAAATAATCTTTTGGTATTTTTGCCTCAGCTAAATATTTCTTCTCGAGCATGAGATCTTTGATTATTATTTGCAATTGCCCACACACGCGCGGGAGAATTATTTCTTACCACTTTTAACAATTAGTTGTAGTTCTAGTCGTGGCTCTGGAACTCGGCCAAGAACCGAATTGAAAATCTTAAATGTATGTCTGCTGCTGCGTCAGTCGGCTGTGGAGAGAATGTTTATAATTTTAGCGGGCGAATTCATCGCCTCCGAGAATTTTATGAATTACCATTGCCATGTAATGGCGTCTAGCGCTGCAGTGGCGGCTGCAATTGTTGGGCTGAAAGTTACTCAAAATCTTGGTATTTAAAGGAGGCGGACATGAGATAGGGTTCACCTCTTACAAATAAAAGGGACAATAACATTAAACTAACATATTATCACATTAATAGTACAACTGAACTTACGTTCAACAGCAGTGAACCAGTATGTGCGACTTCGCACTCGGCAGACAAGAAGAGAGTGAACTGATACAAGAAGACAACTGATGGCTCTGGCTCTGAGCACTATGGGACTTAACAGCTGAGGTCATAAGTCCCCTAGAACTCGAGATGACTGGGTGTTTGTGTTGTCCTCATTATTTCATCATCATTCATGAAAGTGGCGAAACTGGGCTGAGCAATGGTTGGAAATTTGTACGGGCGCTGATAACCGACCAGTTGAGCGCACCACGTAACAAACATCATCATCATTCACACCAGAAGCTTCATATGGCCCTGAGCACTATGGGAATTAATATCTGAGGTCATCAGTCCCCTAGACTTCGAACTACTTCAACCTGACTAACCTAAGGACATCACACACATCCATGACCGAGTCAGAATTCGAACTTGCGACCATAGCAGCAGCGCGGTTCCAGACTGAAGCTCGTAGAACCGCTCGGCCACAACGGCCGGCTTTCACACCAGAAGAGAGGGAGATGACAATACCTTTAGACGTCATATACACTATGTAAAGGAGGCGGTTGTGGGTTCCATATGAAACTGTATGATACGAATTGCATAAATAATGTGTTTGAAAGTGTTGTATGAGAAGTTTTTCGTGTTTATGTGTCAATATAACATATTCCACTGCTCAGTCTCCTCCCTGATAAATTTCGAAATACCACAGTAAATTTAGATGTGGAATATATGACGTACACAATAGGTCGACAGAAATAGCATGAAATGAATCTAACAGAGACCTTTCAGCAGCATTATGCGGCGACCACCTGGAATCCTGAAGCTCATTCGCCTTCTTTGCATTTATTTGAAATTATGTATGAAGACTGTTCAGTAATTACTGAACTTGTAACACCACAGCTCTTAATGCTGTATGAATTTATTTTCCTTTTGCTTTATTTAAGGTCACATTGTTGATCTTCTGTAAATGTGTTTAAATCGATAACATAAAATTGTGTATTCTTTTGTCAAACCTTTGATGTGATTTGATTCTATGCAAAGTAGTGTATCTGCAATTTATATTCTTTGTCCCATTTGGAGGGAACAGAACTTATTGTAGGTAATTGTAATTTTGTGTGAATAATTTTTTGTTGAAGTGTTAATATGTGAAAATGTTCTGTTCTATTTAATGTATTTGTTTGCTGTTATGTAAATTGCTGATCCTCACTTAGGGCTCTTAGTTATTCTGTATGTAAAAGGTGTAGTGGTTCCCCTTGGGAACGGAAATGTGCAGAGCGCGCAAATTGTGGTTGGCATAGGTGGAAAAGGTGGAACTGATAGCAAGTCGGAGATGAGCAGTCAGTCGGAGATGAGCAAGCAGTCGGAGACGAGCCACCAGTCGGAAAGGAGCTACCAGTCTGTGCACTGTCAATGTAAAAGTGCATATCATGCTGATTCAGAGAGAGGCTTTTACTGCTTCTTTCCAATGCCTCGGATGGGTGGATAAATAGCTGGATCTATTCTGGAATTTGTATGAATCATCGCCATGAAGATACGATAAAGTCCGACAATTCTACCTGTAATTCCACCTTCCAACATACAGTTGCCACCACATTGCGCAATCACTGTAACGTAATACTATATTGATGTACAGTGAAGGATCAGCCTAATGGATGTGTTAGTGTGCTGAAATATAAGGTAATTCATATCGGAATTTATTTACCTACCTTGATTTTACTCCTCATCATAACACCTCTCAGGGTCCTCTCCGTTTGAAGTAAAGTGATTACCGAGTGTCCTTACTGAAAGTACGTTGAAGCCTAGAGCTTTGTTAAATAATGCCTTTTGAACTTATTAAAAAGATAGTTAAAGCTAATGTGGTAACAGAGTGAGTTAAAGCAAATGTTATTTGTCCAATAATAATTTTCCTATTGAAACTGTTATTTAAAGTGCTGTTACCAACTTCAAACTTTAGGCTGAGTCTTATAAAGTAAATAATCACGTTGTTGTCTGTAGTAAATTCTAAAAAGGAGAGTCAGTTTCTTGCAATTTTGTCAACATTGTGTTTCGTTGTAGTAAAAGTGAGAAAGCTGCAGTTGTGAAACGTTACATTCTCATGTATGCCAAGTGTTTATATCTCTTGTGTGCATATTAACAGTATAAAGACCACTCAGTTTGTGTAAACCCTGAAAGTGATAGTGTTTTTCGGTATCAGTTATAATTTTGAAAATAGTTCCTACTGCTCTAACTGTTAGCTTCAATCTTAAAACATATGCGTGTCAGAGTTCATTGCACTCGGGTGTGGCTGTCTAGGTTGTGTTTGTCCGTTTCAGTTACTTATACCTGCTTTCTTAAACGAGAACGTTAATCTTTCTTTTGCCTAATTAGGCTGGCGACCGTTTCCCTTATTCTATAAACAGTATAGCTAAACAAAATTTTGATTGTCACTATTCCAATATTAACGTAATTCTGACTTTCATTTCCGATAAGCCACTTCCATTAGGAACAATACGGTCAACTTAACAAAATTCCTCTCAGAGGGTAACACTGCTCTGTTGCTTTGTGCCATAGTTGCCTTTACAAAATTGTTTTATGTTACAACCTGCTTCTGGCATTGAGGTTATGGTACAGTGGTAGCAGACGGGGAGTGTTATAAACTTAAAGATCGTTAATTATGCCCCGGTTTGAGCTGGCCAGGAATCTGGTTCCTTCATGCCTTTCAGTTGACCCCATTTGGAGCTGCGTGTGTCAGCCTGGAGGATTCTATAAGATCCAAGCTAGCATTTTCTAATTTTTAATCACTGTTTGTTACCACTGAGTATTTGATACTACTGATCGTCATTTTTGTCTTTTGTAGACCTTATGGCCCTTCTTGGGGCGACTTATTGTATGTGGCCTGTACCTAAATTTGTGTGTGCTCAGCCTAAAGGTACGCACGTTTGGGTCATGTGTGCGTGCGTGCTTGTATTTGCACACTTTCTTACTCCGTGTTGAGTAGCCAGTCGGGTTATAGGTGTACATTTTAATCGTCCATCCGCCATTTGTTGAGTATCCAAATTACAGTGTTTCTTAGTTCCTAAGACGCCCACTAAAAGTATAGTTTGACTTGTTTAATGTTGTTAGAATTAATATGTAATTTTTTAATTACTATGTACATTGTCTCTTTTTATTGCTGGAAGGTTAATTTGCAATGTTTAGAGCGGAGCAATCATGCACTGAAGTTTCAATGGTTGGTTTCCTTGAAAATAATCTTTAATTGGCCGTTTAAGCAACGCTGTGGACGTTAATTTCCATCAAACTTGTTTTGCTGTTTGGTATATGTTGACAGCTTTGTATTGGCAGCAGTTGAGGTGTTGATGTTCTGCTTGTCCGGGGCAGGGACGCGTTCGCGTTTTCCTGTGCTTCGGCGGCTTTCCCGTCATCGCACGAGGCCTAGGTGTTGGCGAGTCACACGTGTTTCTAATTATCTCCCATTCCAGCTTCAAGCTGAGTAGTTTTTTGTCATTCTTTTGGCATCGTGCCGAGGCGGGGGTGTCGTCGGATTAGGGAGTAACTTACTCAGTCTTTCTATTATTGTAGGGTCCTTGTGGGCTTCTGATGAAAGCCTTTGAGAAAACTGAGAAATGAGTTTATAGATTTCTTTAAAAAGGGATTTGTCATTATCGTATTAATCGTGTTTTAGGGTCCGGTGGTTCATTGAAGCACTTAACCTGATTTACTTGTAACAGGTTTGTGGCCAATCAGTGAAGTACTACTGTTTGCTTTCGGTTTTTACATGTGTGTAGCGTTTGGCCAGCTTGGCCGTATCTTGCCTACATGAGAGCAGAATAACCAGTGGAGATGTATGCATTTTAATGTCCTTTATTTAACGTTTGTCGAACTTATATTAAAGTCCGTATAAGTCATTGCGATTTTAATTTAAAAATAGTAACTATTGGTATGTATTTGGCAAGAATCTTGGTACTGTTAGTTGGCTTAAAATAGAGTTGTTATTAAATAGAAAATATTTTATTGAGAATGATAAATGATGCGTCAAATTGGGCCACCCTTCCACGTGATTTCCTTAAATTAGTCCCGATCCTTGTCCTGGGTTTCAGTTGCGAACACATGCTTGACCTCTTAGCAACAAATAATCCTGAGCAAATAGGGAGCGTCATGACGCATACGGGTATTAGTGAACACAAGGCAGTTGTAGCGGGTCAGAATACCGTAACATCCAAGCCCACCAAAAAATAAACGCAAAATACATCTATTTAAAGAAGCAGATAAAAAGGCGCTTGACGCCTTTCTAAGAGGCAGTTTCCACTTCTTCTAATCTGACCATGTAAGCCTAGACTAGCTGCGGTTTCAGTTCAGAGAAATAGTATCGACGTCACTTCAGAGATGTACACCACATAAATTAACAACAGACAGTACTGATCACTCATGTTACACAAAACAGGTAAGAACACTGCTGGAGAATAACGAAAAAAGGATGCCAAATTTAAAAGAAGGCAAAATTTCCAAGATTGTTGAAGTTTTACAGAAGCTCAAAATTTAGCGTGAACTTTAATGCGACATGCTTTTAATATTTCCACAACGAAACTCTGGCTCGAAATATGGCAGAAAACTCAGAGATTCTGGTCATCTCTAACGTACACCAGCGCCCAGAGGCAATCAATACCTTCACTGCGCCATAACACTGCTGATGTTATTGATGGCACTGCCACTAAAGCAAAGTTACTAAACCCGGTTTTCCAAAACTCCTTCACCAAATAACACTTAGTATATGTTCCACAATTCGAATCTAGAACAATTGCAAACAAGAGTAAGAGAAGCACATCAAATCACTTAAAAAAGGCAAAGCGTTCATCCAAGACTGTATACCAGTCAAGTTCCTTTCAGAGTATGCTAATAAAATACCTCCACACTTAACAATCATGTACAACCGCTCGCTCTTCGAAAGATCCGACCCTTAAGACCGGAAAGTTGCTCAAATCACACCAAAACCCAAGAAAGGAAATAAGAGTAATCCGGTGAGTTACAGACCATTATCAGGAACGTCGATTTGTTGCAGAGTTTTGGAACATATAGTGCGTTCGAACATTACGAATTACCTCGAAGAGAACGACTCATTGCCGGCCGCGGTGGTCTCGCGGTTCTAGGCGCGCAGTCCGGAACCGCGTGACTGCTACGGTCGCAGGTTCAAATCCTGCCTCGGGCATGGATGTGTGTGATGTCCTTAGGTTAGTTAGGTTTAAGTAGTTCTAAGTTCTAGGGGACTGATGACCACAGCTGTTAAGTCCCTTAGTGCTCATAGCCATTTGAACCATTTGAAGAACGACTCATTGGGGAACAGCACGGACGAAAAACGTATAGTTCTTGCTCTTTATTCTCACGAAGTAATGACTTATATCTACAGGGGAAGTCAAATTTGCAGTATATTTTTAGATTTCCAGAAGGCTTTGAACGCCGTTTCCCATGAACGTCTTCTTGTAAAATTGCGTACCTGTGGTGTATCGCCTCAGTTGTATGACTAAGAGATTGGATTCGTGTTTTCCTGTCAGAAAGGTCACAGTTCGTAGTAACAGACTGTCAGTCAAAGAGTAAAACAGATTGAATATCTGGCGTTCCCCAAGCAAGTTGCTATAGGCCCTCTGCTGTTCATGATCAACATAAACGAGATAGGAGACATTCTGAGGCAGCCCTCTTAAGTTGTCTGCAAATGATGCAGTCATCTATCGTCTTGTAAAGTCATTAGATAGTGAAAACCAATTGCAAAATGATTTACACACGATCTGTATTGTGCGTAAAACGACAATTGACTTTGAGTAATGAAAAGTGTGAAGTCATCCACATGAGTACTAAAATAAATCAGCTAAATTTCGATTACACGATAAATCACACAAATCTAAAGGCTATAAATTCAGCTAAATGCTTACGGTTTACAATCACAAATAACTTCAACTGGAACGATCACAGAGATAAAGTTGTGAGTAAAGAAAAAAGAAAACAAATACTGCCATTTATTGGCAAAACAGGTCTGCTAAAAAGGCTGCTTACACCACGCTTGCCCGCCCTCTTCTGGAATATAGCTGTACATTATGGGATCCGCATCAGATGGAACTGACGGAGCACATCGAAAAAGTTCAAAAAAAGGACAATTCATTTCGTATTATCGCGAAATAGGGAAGAGAGTGCCATGGACATAATACGTGGTGATAGTCATTGAAACAAAGCCGTTTTTCGTTGCGGCTAGGTCTTTTCGTGAAATAGCAATCACCAATTTTCCCCTCGGATTACAAAAATACTCTTTTGACGCAGACTTAAATAGGAAGAAATGATCATCGTGATAAAATAAGAGGAATCAGATCTCGCAGAGAACGATTTAAGTCCTCGTTTTTCCCGCGCTATTCGAGCTTTAAGGTTGTGCGCTGAACCATCATCCAGGCACTTAAATGGGAATTGCAGAGTAGTCATGAAAATGTGGATGTTGTGGGGTGACAGGTTTTGGGGGGGGGGGGGGGGCGGATATGAAGACCGCAGTTTCTGTAGAAAGAGTCGCGGCAAAGTGGCAGTTGAGAATCTGACGTGTTTACATCTAAGATGGGTGTATGTCAGCCATCTTGACAGCAGTAGAATCATCCTAGTTTCGGCGCCGACCGACAGACGGCGGTACTATAAAATGAGTACGGACAGTTTGGCGTCCAGCCACGTGACGGGGAAACTCAACGGCCGCACGCTCGCTCATGGCGGGCTTTCTCCGGGCCGCTTTACCATAGAGCTAAACTGAATGTATGATGTAGAAACAAATAAAAACTGATCCCATTGTGGCACAAAGGAGCTTGTAGGCTCATTTTAAAGCAGAAAATTAACCGGTTGTGCTCTTATAAACGCACCTCCAGTCACTCTGGTAGTTTTTTAATTATAATAAATTGAATATTTTAATAACTAAGTAAGATTGTAAATTGGACATCTTGGAGATGATTTGACAAAATTTTACGAACGAGGTTATTTATGCATTGAGAGTATTTTAAATAATGAAAAGTTCTATTTGAAGAACACATAAATTTTAATAATATGGGAATAAGATCCCATACAGAAATTCTGATGATGAATCTGAATTCAGTGAAAAATTTTCGTCTGAATATAAGTGTTACATGCATTTTATTGTATCTATAGTAAGTGTAAAAGCAAATTTTATGTGCAAACAAACTTGATTTGACCTCAGAGTGTTCAAACCGAGGGCTTTTAAGGGCGGCCATTTTCTGTGGTAGGGGGCAGTCATTCAGTAGCATTGTGTGACTAGCAAAAGTCCGTGCACGAATTGGACTTATAATATTTTCGGACCGCTAAGTCACTTGTGATTTTCAGCAGTTGGGTGCTGCTGGACTTTGAAGAATTCTCTGTGGTGCGTTTGTGAGACTAGTGAAAATTTCGCGCACGATTTGAACTTCGAATATTTTCGTACCGCGAAGTCGTGTCGAACTTTAACTCTGAACAGCCACTTTGGGACATAGTGATTTCAGCTTGCGGTTGAATTTCGAATTGTGTTTGGTTTATTATTATTATTTTTTTTCGATAAGTAGTCTCCGCTCGGAACTTTGTTCATCTTGGGGTTTCAGCTATTTTAAAAGAAACATTAAGTGAATAATTGCTGAATGATTGTGATTAATATTTGAGTGGCGCTGTTGAACTAACTCGGTAGATATCTGAGGTCAAATCAAGTACACTTAACAGTATTTCAGTCAAATCGGTCCTGAACAAGTTAAAATAAACTCCAGTTGGCTAAAACTGTGTTGTGTTCGCAAAAAATTATTCCTGCCTGCTAACATTTGTTTTCATAAACTTGATATCCATTCCCGAAGCAGGATTCGAACCTGCGACCGTAGCGGTCACGCGGTTCCAGACTGAAGCGCCTAGAACCGCACGGCCACACCGGCCGGCCGTGACCGCTACGGTCGCAGGTTCGAATCCTGCCTCGGGCATGGATGTGTGTGATGTCCTTAGGTTAGTTAGGTTTAAGTAGTTCTAAGTTCTAGGCGACTGATGACACAGATGTTAAGTCCCATAGTGCTCAGAGCAATTTGAACCATTATGTGTAAACACAACCCATACCATTATGAAACCACCCTCAGCGTTCACAGTACCTTGTTCACGACTTGGCTCCATGGATTTGTGGGGTCTGCGCGCTACATTCTAACCCTCCCGTTAGCTCTTATCAACTGAAATCTGGATTCATCTGATCAGGCCAGGGTTTTCCAGTCGTCTAGGGTCCAACCGATATCATCACGAGCCCAAGAGAGACGCTGCTGTTAGCAAAGGCACTCACGGCTGTCATCTGCTACCGCACTGTCCGCCCCCAGTAGCTCAGTGGTCAGCGCAACAGAATGTCAGTTCTAAGGGCCTGGGTTAGATTCCCGGCTGGGTCGGAGATTTTCTCCGCGCAGGGACTGGGTATTGTGTTGTCCTAATAATCATCATTTGATCCCCATCGACGCGCAAGTCGCCGAAGTGGCGTCAAATCGAAAGACTTGCACCCGTCGAACGGTCAACCTGACGGGAGGCCCTAATCGCACGACATTTTCTTTTTTACTGTCCTAACGGTACGTTCATCGGACGTCCCTCATTGATTTCTGAGGTTACTTCACGCAGTGTTGCTTGTTTGTTAGCACTGACAACTGTACGCAAACGCCGCAGTTATCAGTCGTTAAGTGAAGGCTGTCGACCTTTGCATTATCCATGGTGAGATGTAATGACTGACACTCTTGAGACTGTAGATCTCGGAATATCAAGTGACTGTTTTCGAAATGGAATGTCCCATTCGTCTAGATCCAGCACTACTATTCCCTGTTCAGAGTCTGTTAATTTCCGTCGTGTGGCCATAATCACTTAGGGAACTTTATCACCTGAATCACCTGAGAATAAATGGCAGCTCCGCCAATGCACTGCTCTTTTATACCTTGTGTATGCAGTACTACCGCCAAATGTACACTTGTACATCGCTATCCCACTGATTTTATCACCTCAGTGTGATTGGAATCCTTATTTATTGGACTTGCCGTACTGCATAAGATAGATGTGATGAGCATCATCTTCATACACGTATGGTCTAACAGTATATATCTGCAGTAGCAGAGCACTGCCTTAGTATAGGATAGTGTTTCAGTTTCTTCTTCTGGGACTGTGCTATTTGGAGGTAATGCCCATTCGCATGGTGGATAACCTAATATACAGGGACTCAGGATTCCAGTCAAGTGCAGCCTGAAATCCTATGCGTTCTGCTAATAGAAACAGAAGAAAACAACGAAAAAAAAGTGTTTCAGACAGCCGCACAACAGTTGCTGCTTGCCAGCAGTATCCGTCAACCACCACTTGATGGTGTTCAGGAAGTACCGCCACGAAATATTCTGGCATGCACAAAATATGATCGTACGCAGCTGCCAGAAAAAACTGAGGGTCATAATATTTTTGTTTGTTTCCACGTACGTGTCTGCTGTCCTGGTATACTCCGAAATCCTCATATTGTAACAACCCGCCAGCGTAAGCAAACCAAGGCGGTTCAAACTATTGACAAATTGTAGTATCGTGCGCTATTTCGTTTTCTGCGTCCGAGGCTCAACAACGCTGCAACAGAGTTGATAGAAGCGTACGGCAGCCATCGTGTGGCGTAGTGGTTAGGTGGCGCAAGCGCTTGCTGTGCAGGCAGACTGGTGTCACGTCGAAGAAACAAATGAAGAACAGACAGTCGCAAGGGAAGGGGGCAAACCATCACAGGAGCGTCCTGACGCGACTTGCTGAAGCGGCTATGGGTGCCTGTCCACTCGAAGCGACGCGAGAAACTGACAAAGTATTCCAAGCATGCCTAACGCTAAATTTGAGAACATTATTCCTTGAAAACAAAAGAATATGAGCGTATACGAAATTAGATTGTAGACAGAGACCTTGTTCCACTAAACTAGATAGAAAAAAATCCGAAGAGTTGTAGATAAAAAATAGTTTTTCTTAAATAATTAAAAAACTATAGGCCCGATTGAAAAATGTTACATGAAAAAATTGTAGGGCTTAAATGTATCTATCGTTTGTTTTCCTAGAAGTATCGATTCATTTGGTACGTTTCGAGATATATTGGAAAACCTTTTAAAAAATATCGTTAACATTTACCTTAAAAATTTCATTAACGTTCACGTTTCCATTTTTTTCTGATTACTGCAAATATAGCCCCCCTTACGTTGAAAAACTACCTATTTCAAAAATTATAAATAATAAATATTTCTCAAGACATATCGAGTTTTTTTGAAAAAAAAATGCGCTCTCTATAATTGGCTAGATCTTATCAGCGGATGGTCCTACAATAACGGTTTTAGGCTTACTTCAGAGAGAATTTTGCTGCAATGCTATTAAATAAGTTTTGCGATTTTATTAATTGTAACGATCAAAAAGTGCCTTCAAGAAACTTCTCTTTTGTTCGGCACGTTTCTTTCTTTAACTAGCTGTCTCAATTTTTGTTTTATGAAAATAACTTTGAAAGAAATAAAAAAATTCTAAAATCTTCTGGACCAAAGATTACTTAAAGAAATATCTAGTAGACGCAGTTAACACTTCCCAGCGATGAACTTGATGGAGCTTAATATTGAATAAGGTACTACTGTATGTTTCAGTATAATAGTTTTTCCTGTTAACATGCACTTAATGGAGCTTAATATTGAATAAGGTACTACTGTATGTTTCAGTATAATAGTTTTTCCTGTTTACATGCAGGACTTTGTTCCATGTTTTCTGCTGCTTGACGTCAGCTTTTTAGCTCATCACTTGTACTGAAAATTTTAACGTTATATAATTTATGTGACTTTCCTTCTGACGGAGATACCCTTAGTGGTACCCAATCCTGGGCTCGGTCTCTACACTAACTTTATGCAACTGGTTGGCTGTATACTTTATTGATTGAAAGTGTATTTACGGTTGCTGGTGTCAGCCATCTTTAAAAGTATTAATTAAATGAGCGCGGAGTGTGATGTGGCTCTGAGCTCTATGGGACTTAACTTCTAAGGTCATCAGCCCCCTAGAACTTAGAACTACGTAAACCTAACTAACCTAAGGACATGACACACATCCATGCCCGAGGCAGGATTCGAACCTGCGACCGTAGCGGTCACGCGGTTCCAAACTGAAGCGCTTAGAACCGCACGGCCACCCCGGCCGGCACAGCGCGGAGTGTGACAACCAGAGCGGGAGGTGGAGTGGGATGGGATGAATTGGGGGGGGGGGAGGATTTGCGCGCGCTGCCGAATCCAAACGGAGTGCTCCTGCATAATATTTGATATAGATTGTTCAGAACTCGGTATGTTTTCGGAATAACTTACGAAATAGCTATCAGTGCATCATAAAACGTACATGAACTACAAGTGACAAGATGATTTTATATCTTTTGGTGAGTATAGGCCGGCCGAAGTGGCCGTGCGGTTAAAGGCGCTGCAGTCTGGAACTGCAAGACCGCTACGGTCGCAGGTTCGAATCCTGCCTCGGGCATGGATGTTTGTGATGTCCTTAGGTTAGTTAGGTTTAACTAGTTCTAAGTTCTAGGGGACTAATGACCTCAGCAGTTGAGTCCCATAGTGCTCAGAGACTTTTGAACCATTTTTTGGTGAGTATTTAGTTTTTCGAAATATAACGGTTTAGGATTCACGAATAGTCAAAAAAGAATAGTGTGAACACACACGATTTTCTATATGAATAAATGCTGCACGGATATTTACTACACGAAAATTCTCTGCACATATGTCGCTTTGGATCAGAAGATGTTCTCTCTGGTTTCGGGCGGCTAACTGAAGCGGTAAAGACTGCTAGTATTGCTTGCGAGATAAAGGAGATGCTCACCATCTGTAGCTTCATCGACAGAACTGAATGTGGTCCTCTGTTACAGAGCCGAGTGAAGTGCCGGAATCAGGGGATCAGATGGTTCTGAGACCGTATAGGCATCAGATTCCTCGACCTAGTGGTGGGTGATGGGTTACCAGGTTCTGCTTAATAGGTCAGGGGTCCAATACGCACAGGAAGCTGCTACATGGGTAATGCGGGAAGTGTGGAGGAGAGTGGGCAGTTTTTTAGGTTAGAGGACCTCGGGAAACTACAGAAATGGCATCAGTCTAAATGAGCGCAGGGCAAATACGTGGAGGTATACGTAGCAACAGTCAGTACTGTTAATCATAAATTGACGTAGCTGTGTTGGGAAGGAACCAGAGCACCAAGCGCTTATAGAAAGCACTGAAGCTCAAATCGTTGTAGGTACGGAAAGCTGGATAAAGTCGGAATTAAGTTCATCCGAAATTGCTTCAAACCAGAAAGGATAGATTATATAAGTTGGTGGTGTAGAAGTTATTGCTGTCAAAAGTAATTTACCCTGCAGTCAAATCAAAGTAGATGGTTCCTGTGAGTTAGCGTTGGCAGGGGTTATACTTGACAAATGGAACGAATTAATAACTGGTTCGTTTTACCGCTCCCCGTGACGCAGATGTAACAGATGCTGGCTAGTTCAAAGACGAGGTATGTCCACAAAGTAAGCTCCGTTTGGTTATATAAAACAAACGTGTACAGATACAGAAAAAATATTTATTGTACAAAAATCTAAAACTGTTAAACTACTTTTCTACATAGATTCCGAAATTTCGTAAGCACTTATCATAGCGTGGCACAAGTTTTTGTGTGCCTTCTTTCTAGAAGGTTGCCACCTGTGTATTCAACCATGTGGTAACATGTTCTTTCAGCTCGTCATCATTGCTGAAGTGTTGACCACCAAAAACAGATCTGCGGAACTTCCATAGCAAGGGCACTAAGTGTAAACATAGGGTTGTTTTTAATCTTCTCTTCAATTGCGTGAACCAATGGTGGTTCGCGCATGTCGAGGTACGGACGGGGTTTGCACTGTTTGATGATTCCAAGAGACCGTTTCGGTACGCGCATGCGCGCGCTTTCTGCTTGAAAAAAGCATGTATCCTGCAAGTTATGTCTCTCTTTTGCTTATGCGGAATTTTATCACTTACCACCACCATCAGCGATGATCGCTCGCAACAAAATCAATCGAAACTCACTAAACAACTCGCTAGAATCACGTCTAATGCTGTCATTAGCTACGGTATTCACAGTAGTGCGCTCAGAACACTACTAAACGCTCACTGGCTGTCAGTCAACACGTGACGCATTTGCTCAGAACAAACGTTAACTCGACCGTCATCGTTCGTGGCTCCAACTATAGTCCACGCAGGGTACGGTGGCCGATGCACAGTGAAAAGTTTTCTTCTAAAGCGCTGAGCGAGTTCATTCGTTTGTTCAGAAGGGGAAACTATCAGTATTTGCCCCCTTTCGAACTGTCGGCGATGACAGAATCGAAGCACTGCAATCTTTCTCAAACGCTTTTACAAAAGCTACTTGCGTTGGTTATAGCTTTTATGTCAGCATCGCGATGATATGCCCATCATTTCGTTGATGGTCATAGTTATTGTTATATTTGCATATATCTAAGATACAGGGCGGAATTCGAAAAAGTTTGCAATAAAAAATAGAGGTTGCTATGATATTGCGTTTGGTGTATATTACATAATATGTTGTTGCAGACGAAATTTATCTAATATATTGAATTTTTGTTTAGATTTGGGTGGGGGTCTCCGTCATTAATCTTGAGGAAATTGATCTGATGTCGTCCAAATATTTGATGTCGCGCATGCCAGCGATAAAGACAGAGTAAAATATTCACAACATTCCTTATATTGCATAAACGATTTGCGATGTCGAATTGAGATTTTGGTAAATCATAGCACACAAAGAGGAGAGTATTTTTTCATATGCAAATCATCATTATCTACCATGGTATTCCACTAATTACAGACTTTTTCAGTGAAAGATTGTAATTTTTAAGGGCCATTCACTGCTGGTGAAGTGAGAAATGCTATAGGATTTGGTACAATTTTTTTTACAGATGGTGTTCTTTTGCATAAGCTACTGACCTTACTTTTTCTCAGTTCCTCATTTAATAAAATTAACAAAACGCTGTTTGAGAATTCTCTCAAAGTTGCATCTGCACAGCATTTTAATGAGGTGAAATTGTGTAAACTCACCAATGTTTTGACAAAAGAAGCAAATTTTAGCATGGCAACAAGACAAAAGGGTAAGTTTTAGTCAGTATTGGTCACTCATGACACTTCTCTAAAAGTTACAAATGTTTAACAAGCCAGGTGAAAATAAATTTCCGATTTTCTTGCATTTTCAGCAGAATTATTTCTAGATACTAAGTAAAGCAAATTGTGTCAGTAGAGGTTTTTCAATGATCCCCATGCCACTGCAGAGGTGGAGGAGCTCCAGTTGATGTCTACAAAAACTCTGAGTGTAGGCTTCAGCTTAGAATGGCATTTCCCCTCCAATGCTCGGCATTTCCCCTACAGCGCCTGCCCACAATCCCCACCACCACCACCACTTTCTCCATGTGTTCCCTGTCGACTGTGCATCTATCAGCCATGTTATTCTGCGTGCGCTATATAGTCCGATTCACGAATGATGGCGGTTCGTGCAGGTCGGGTATCGACTGTGATTGCGTTGTTGGCGGTTCCAGGGGCTAGTAGCGGTATGGGCATAACGTACTCTGCTCTCGATGAAATCGTGTTTCTTGCAAATCATGTCCCTCGTTGCTTATGTAGTATTTATCTCTTACCAGTGCCATCAGCGATGACAACTCACAACAAACAGAATAAAACGTCACTACATAACTCGCTACAATCGCTTTTAATGCTTGCATTGGCTAAGATATTCACAGCTGAGAGCTCAGAACATTGCTGAACGCTCATTGGCTGTCGGAGTCTGCATGACGTTAAGTACGAAGAAAGAGCCTATACTCAACCACCCACGTTCGTGACTCCAACTACACTACCGCCAGATATCAATGAAATATATCCAACTAGCACTCCTGGAAGAAAGGATATTGCAGAGACATGGCTTTGCCACAGCCTGGGGGATGCAACATTAAGTTCAAGCGCATCACTTTAAAATGTTAAATTTGTCCACTAGAACATTTTAGTAGATATCTTGGCTCCAGAAAGTCAAGAAAAATTTCTTATTTATGAAAAAATGTCAGCAATTTCTTTCTTTAAACGTTATTTCCATAAAATGAAAACAGAGGTAGTTGAAAGGCACGCCAAACAAAAGTACAAGTTTTTCGAAGGCATTTTTTAACCTTACAGTCAATAAAATAGTAAAAAATTGTTTCATAGCACGGTAGCACAGCTCTTTGCAAAGGACATAAGCCTAAAACTGTTACTTTAGGACCATCTGCTGAAAAGATATAGCCAGTTATCGAGAGCGCCTTTTTTCAAAAAACTGATATATCTCGAAAAATAATAAATATTTTTCGTTTTCCAAATGGTACTTTCTTAACACATACAGTAAATAACAAGTGTGGGAACTTGAACGTTAACGCGATACTTAATGTGAACGTTAAAATGATTTTGAAGGTTCTTTTAAGATATTTCGAAACATAACAAATCAATTGATTCTCGATAGGTTTTTTTAAGCCTTGCAACTTTCCCATTTTTCGATCGGAGCTACAGTTTTTTACTTATTTAGGAAAATGTAGTTTTTTTACAACTTTCTATTTTTTTTATTATGGTGTTTCATTAAGAGGAATCTCTATTTAAATTTAATTTCCTGTACGTTTATTTTTTATTTGTTTTCAGGCAATAATTTTTGCAATCACTTCTTCGTAATGCATGGACTGGAAGGGGTACTTTAGCTCCATGACAAGGCCGCAGGTCATTCTGAATAGAAAACGGTCGCATATGCTGCTGCCTTCGGGCTGTCCAGTTTTGTTCCCTCACCCGTGTTCTCCGCATATGACAGACAGTGCCTTCTTCCATCTTTGTTGTGGGAAGAAGCCATTGTGCAGCAGTTGCTTCTAGAATTATAACGTGATCTCCAGGTAAAACGTTCTCTGAGCAGCCCAAATGAATGCAACCAGATTCTCCACCAAGTCAGCCTTCGGGAGAGGGACAGGGAGAGAGAAATGTATCACTTTAAAGGGTGAATATGAAGTGAATTTCTGACGCTATCATAAAGTTTCACGATCACAGTTCCGTATTTTCGAGGTGGTAATTGCAACTTCAAGTAAGTACCACTCCACAACCACCATGATTCCGTTACAGAAAGGATGGTCATGAAGAAAGCTAGGAGAGTATTTGCGTTTGGGAGAACTAACAGGCAGTCACTATCAATGAAAACATCTAGTTGAGAACTGGTAAACGCAGAATAATTCTGACTAAAGCTGCTATGTAAAATGGTTCAAGTTGTTCGAAATCCTGAGAAAAATAGGGGTAACTATAAAAAGAGACGGGTAATATACAACATGTACGAGAGAAAAGAGGGAATAATAAGAGAGGACGACCAAGAATGAAGTGCACGGATTAAAAAGAGTGTAAGACAGGGATGTAGCCTTTCGCCCCTACTCTGCAGTCTGTATATTGAAGAAGCAATGACGGAAATAAAAGCAAGGTTTAGGGATTGGATTAAAATTCAAGGTGAAAGGATATCAATGATAAGATTCTCTGATGACATTGCTATCCTGAGTAAAAGCGAAGAAGAATTACAGAATGTACTGAAGAAAATGAACAGTCTAATGAGTACAGAATATGGATTGAGAGTAAACCGAAGAGGAACGAAAATAATGAGAAGTAGCAGGAATGAGAACAGCGAGAAACTTAACATCAGGATTGATAGTCATGAGATATATGAAGTTAAGGAATTCTCCTACCTAGGCAGCAAAATAACCAATGACGGACGGAGCAAGGAGGACATTCAAAGCAGACTAACGCTGGCAAAAAGGCCATTCCTGACCAAGAGAAGTCTGCCAGTATCAAATACAGGCCTTAATTTGAGGAAGAAATTTCTGAGAGTCCTTTTGGAGCACAGTATTGTATAGTAGTGAAACATGGACTATGGGAAAATCGAAACATAAGAGAACCGAAGCATTTGAGATGTGGTGCTACAGGCGATCGTTGAATATTAGGTTGACTGATAAGGGAACGAATGAGGAGGTTCTGCACTGAATCGGAGAGAAAAGGAATGTGTGGAAAACGCTGACGAGGAGAAGGCATAGGATGATAGGACATCTGTAAGACGTGAGGGAATGAATTCCATGGTAATAGAGGGAGCTGTAAAGGGGAAAAACTGGAGAGGAAGTCAGAGACTGGAATACTTCCAGCAAATAATGGAGGACGTAAGTTGCAAGGGCGGCTCCGAGATGAAGAGGTTGGCATAGTAGAGGAATTCCTTGCGAGCCCCATCACACCAGTCAGACGGCTGATGACTCAAAAAAAAAAAAAAAAAAAAAAAAAAAAAAAAAAAAAAAAAAATGCTGAGTGATGTTAAAACTGTGGTCTAGATAAATACGTACCAAGTAATGAAGTAAGACATGGCAAAGACCTTCCTGTTTACCGATACCATTCATAAAATGTTACAAACATGGCATTTACGAAGGTCTCGCTACAGAAGACTACAGGGGAACTGGTAGAGAAATCCTAACAGCAACGTGCGCATTCGTAAAAAGGTTCACGTGAGAAGCCTACGATAATTTTTGCACCTCCAAATTTTCCATCCGGTCTGTGGTAGATCCGACTGGTGTGGAAACGAAAGACAGCAGACGGAAAGCAAAAACATCATATTCAGCACATAAAAGTGTATTTGCGCGTTGGGTATTATCGTACCATTGCTGGAGCACTGCGCAGACTCACAAACGAGAGGTGTTGACAGAAGCACATCCGCTGTTGAAAACAATAACAAGTCCCCAGGCCCTGACGTAATTGAGTCTTGCACTGAATACGCTGCGAAATTATCTCCTTTTGTAGCTCATGTTTACAGAGAATTACTCGCGCAGCGAATAGCGCCGCATGACCGGAAAAGAGCACACATCAGTCTGATGTTCAAAAGGAGAGAAAAATATCGGATGCACTGAGTTCCAGACAAACATTTAGTACGATGCAGGATTCCGGAACATATTCGTAGGTCAAACACTGTCACGTTTCTGAAGAAAAACAAGCTACTCTTACACAGTCAGCAAGGCTTCAGGAAAAACACACTCTTGTGAAACAACTTGCTTTATTCGTACAGGATGCAAACAGCAGGTGCAGTGAACAGGTACCATGTTCGCAGATTTCTCAGAGGCAATCGGTGCTGTAACACATCTTCCACTACTAACCAAGATATAATCATAAGGATTATCTTCGTAGATTATTCATTGGCTCAATAGATATTTCATATACACAATCTAGTATGTTACACTGCACAGTGAACGTTCTACAGAAACGAAAGCAGCATCAAGTGTGATAGCGATATGCACATATATAGTTTGCGGTAGTACCGCGTACACGTGGTATAAAAGGCAGGCATTGGTGGTGTTATATCCTAGCCAGTGGTGCCGGCCGGGCCCGCTGCCAAAAGGTTGGCAGCATCAAAGTCCGGACGCCGTCCGCATAAGCAGCGCCAGCGATACAGGAAATCGCCGCAAGTCTGCGCGCGCCACCGCTGGCTTCTGGCTTCTTAAGCGCTGGAGTCGCGAGCGCCGACACAGTTCTGTATTCGCCGCTCAGTGGTATGCTCGCCACCGTTTGTGTACTTACTAGACCGTTGTGTGTTCATCGCAGCAGAGTTGATGTTTGTCGTCAGCCGACGCTGACCTAGCCGCTCCGACTCGATCTAGACAGATTTCTGTAGACACGGAGTTCACTACTGTGTTTCTGTATCTTCGTTAATAAAGATAAGTACCGACTGTTATGTAATCAGAGTGTTTGGGTTTTCATCTTTCTGCTCACTGTTCCAGCGGACCGGTCGGCCCGCTATTAAAAGTGTGGCGGTGACTTCGTAAGCCGTTTCTACAGCGAAGTGTTTGTCGCGGCACCACCGCCATAAAAGGTGGGTTTGTCGTTTGCACTCAGGTGATTAATAGGAAAATGTATCGGACGTGATTATCGCCGGGAACTGCGCACAAGGGCTCACTGTGGATTGAGCCTTGTTGGTTCCTGAACGACAGTTCCATTTTGGAAACGCCCGCTGTTATTTGCGCTAACTTGATTTACAGACCGATACTCTGAAATTACGAGAAGTATTTACACTGAAACTCCAAACAAACTGGTACAGGCATGTGTATTCCAATATAGCGATATGTAAACAGGCAGAATACGGTGCTGCGGTCGGCAGCGCCTGTATAAGACAACAAGTGTCTGGCGCAGTTGTTTAGATCGATTACTGCTGCTACAATGGCAGGTTATCAAGAATTAAGTGAGTCCGAAAGTGGTGTTATAGTGGACCCACGAGCGATGGGACACAGCATCTCCGACGTAGCGATGAAGGGGGGATTTTTCGGTATGACCATTTCACGAATGTACCGTCATTATCAGGAATCAGGTAAAACATCAAATCTCTGACATGGATCTTGTAAGAAAGGACCAATGACGACTGAAGAAAATCGTTCAGCTTGACAGAAGTCCAACCTTCCACAAACTGCTGCAGATTTCAATGCAGGGCCATCAACAAGTAACAGTGTGCGAACCATTCTACGAAACATCAGCGAAGTTGGCTTTCAGAGACGAGGGCCCATTCGTGTTCCATTAATGACTGCACCAGACAAAGCTTTACTCATCGCCTGGGCCCGTCAACACCGACTATGGACTGTTGATGACTGGCAACATGTTGCCTGATCGGACGAGTCTCGTTTCAAATTGTGTCGAGCGGATGGACGTGTACGGGTATGGAGGAAACCTCACGAATCCACGGGCCCTGCATGTCAGCGGGGGACTGTTCAAGCTGGTGGAGGCTCTGTAATGATGTGGGACGTGTGCAGTTGGAGTGATAGGGACCCCTGATACGTCTAGATACGACTGTCGCAGGTGATGCATACGTAAGCATCCTGTCTGATAATCTGCATCCATTCATGTCCATTGTGCATTCAGACAGCCCTGGACAACTCCAGCATGACAATGAGACACCAAACATGTACAGAATTGCTAGAGAGTGGCTCCGTGAACACTTGAACTTAAACACTTCTACTGGCCACCAAACTCCCCAGACATGAACAATATAGAGAGTAGGTGGGATGACTTGCAAGGTGCTGTTGAACAGAGATCTCCAACCCCCTCTTACTCTTACGGATTAAAAGATACCCCTATAGGATTCATGGTGTCAGTTCCCTCCAGCACTACTTCAGACATTAGTCGAATCCATGCCATGTCATGTTGTGGCGCTTCCGCGTGCTCGCGGGCGTCCTACACGAGATTTGGCAGGGGTACCAGTTTCTTTGGCCCGTATTCATTTTAACGTGTGTTATGTTGTTATGTGATCTTGTCAGCTGTCTCATTCGCCGTTCTCGTTTGTCAGAAGTACAATAGAATCAGTGAACTAGTTACGGCTTGTTGTTTACCAAGTGGTTTTCTAGCGATTGTCTGTACCAGATTTTCCGTTATTAGAAGAGCCGCTTGGCAAAGTGCTGTCGTGTTGCTTGAGGGCCTCGTTCACAAATTGTAAGACTCACGTAAATTAAGTCGCTATTATGACGTGGTAGTTAATTTTATTTAAAGTTGTTTATTGTATCATGTGTT
The DNA here is from genome assembly GCF_023864275.1 of Schistocerca cancellata. Classification (NCBI taxonomy): domain Eukaryota; kingdom Metazoa; phylum Arthropoda; class Insecta; order Orthoptera; family Acrididae; genus Schistocerca; species Schistocerca cancellata. The sequence continues at coordinate 1,158,226,756 of NC_064626.1, forward strand.
TACGAGTGGTTCTTTTAATCTCAAGTTGTTCTATTCTTTACAAATATATTTTAGTAATTTTCAAGATTTTTCATCTCTGTTTCGTGTGTTACAGGAAGAGGGCCATGTATTTCTGTCTGTTTATTTCGTGAATCCATGGACTCCGGAACCGAGGTTAGCATTTATTAGTTACGTCTCTACCCAAATAGGCTCTTCAGTTGCAACAGAAAGTACTATTTCAGGATATAATAAGCGGAGATGAGTTTTGGACTCTGCTAAATTTTGAGTATCTGTTGTGTAAGAAGTTTTCTGATATAAGTGTGTACCATTTGGTTTGAATTTACTGTTTAAATGGACCTTCATGGTCTGATACTAGTTAATACATTTGTTCCAGTATTTCAGTGGATTAGCCACTCTGAATTAAATACAACATTCACTTAAATCGTTAAGGGTATATTAAGTTTTAATTACATCATCAGTTTTTTGTGGACTCTTTGTTGGCAGCTTCTGCTTACATTTCTGCTCATTGATCATTCCATTAAATTTTACCAGCAACTTCTGAAGTAAATCCAGTTGGCAGTGGTTGCTCAAATTTGTTGTTGACAGCAACAGCTCTTCTTAAGTTTCAATAGCAAGCCCTGTTGCGATTGATGCTTAATACTGATGTCATTAATTTGTCTGTATTAAAAGTGCCAATATTGGCTTTCAGAAAATCGCAAGAGTAAATTTTGCTGTGTTTCGATGATTAATATGACTGGTTGGTTGATTTGAGGGAGATGACCAAACAGTGACGTCATTCGTCCCATTGGATTAGGAAAGGAAGTTGGCCGTGCCTTTTCAAAGGAATCATCCAGGCATTATTAGTATGTTCTGTTAGCAGTTACCTTTCGATAACGTGTCTTAATAAATTCTGGTGGTAGGTGCTGTTCTTATCTGATGTGTTTTAACTTTGTCTCAGAGTTTGCCTTGTGTGGAAATGTTTTTGCTTCTTTATTTAAAGTGATTAATTTATATTTTAATAAAATTACTGTAGCCCAATGTGTTGCCACTCCACACCAGCTCCCTACACTTTCACGAGTTTCAGTAAAAAGGTCTACATGGAAACGAGCGGATAATTTCAAGCAAATTTGTGCAGTCTGTTGTGTCACACCACCGATAACTTTTATGACGTAGAATTTATGTTATGTCGAACAAAGCACTTTTCGTCTGCACCAGTCTATTAGGAATATATAGAGTGTCATAATCGGTCGCAGATTTATGAAAAGAGCGGCGAATTCTATGTCCGTTGCTGCTAAAATAAACAGTGAAGGATTCTAGTCCAGGAAGGGAAGCGTTTTCACAACGAACAATGGCTAGGGTAAACCAATTACTACCAGAATTTCCAGTAGCGACATCCACACTAAAATTAACCCTGCAGTCACGGAAGAATATAGGTCCATTTCATATAACTGTTTGGGCTGTTCCATTTCCTCCAAGATTTTTTTTTTCCTTCATTTTATTTCAATTCTCCTTCAGGGCGGGCTGGCAGCAGCATATGCGCTGCTCTTCAGCCGAAAGACATAGAACAAACAATAGAAGACATTTAAAAATATACAAAGGAGAAAACATGGTAACATAGATATAAAAACGGGGGGACATCATGGAAGGCAATAGACAAAAAAAAGGGGCGACTGTAAAATGGAGATAAAAACCGTAAAAAAGTAGCGCACACAAAAAACCACACACTTGGACAATTAAAAGAACACAAGACACAGTATGACCGGAGCATAAAAGTATCGATGGATGGCGTAGCACATAACAAACCCTGACAGTGACACTAAGTACAAGGCCAGCACACAATTAAAATCACACATCTTGACGCACAGAAGAAACAGCACTAAACACAACACTGACGTGGCACACTGACGATGATCAAAACGGAGGATCTGCCAGGCGCAAGGAGATGAGGGAGACCGGAAGAAGGGAGGGAGGGAGGGGAAGAGAGAGGGGGGACGTCCAAGTTTATTCTCGGGGCTATTTATGTGTTTGTAGACAGGCATGCGGTGGCGACGTTGACGATACACACGTCGACGAGGCATAGTGCTTCAATGCTGCTGCAGATAGAGCTCACAGCGGAATGGTTCCGCTGGCTTTTTTTTTTCTTTATTTTAAACACCTTATACAATGGTGGGCTGTCAGCAGCGCAATACGCCGCTCTTCAGCCTTGAGTTTGACAACAAGTAGTACATAAAGGTGGCACAGAGAAGACAGTCAAAACGGTGGGCAAAAAATGTAGACACTAAAAATCGAAAAAACATGGAGCCGTTCACGCTGGACGAGAAACAGCACTAACACTAGGCGACACGGTGCACATAACATGGATAATGGCGACGGCATGTGAACGGTGGTGGCGTGACGGCGAACAACACTACCCACAAACGAAGGCACACACACGAAACACTGACAGCGACGATCTCCGGCGCGCGAATGTTCACTGAGCGTGTACGAGTCCGGGGACCTGCCAAGATTGGAGGAGGAGGAGGAGGAGGAGGAGGAGGGCAATGGGAGAGGGGAGAGCAGAGATGCCATGGGCAGAGGAGAGAGGGGGAGGGAGGAAGGGGGAGGGGAAGCCCGGGGGAAGAGGGGAGGAGGAAGGGGGGAAAGGAAAGAGAAGGGAAGGAAGGGGAGGGAGGGAGGGTGCCTAAAGGAAAGCACACAGGAAGTGGGGGGGAGGATCAAAGTTGATAGGAGGGGTAGATGGAGGGGAGGAGGACATCATCAGGGAGAGGGAGCTGGCGGAAGCCACCTTGGGAGAGGGTAAGGAGAGTGGAGAGACGGAGACCGGGTGGGGCGTGGGAATACAGGCGCGGCAGCGGGCGGGGGTGGGAGAGGATCGGGGAGACTAGCAGGTGAGGAGGATCAAGTTTATGGGAGGTGTACAGGATCCGTATCCTTTCAAGAAAAAGGTGGAGGTGGGGGAAGGGGAGGAGATCGTACAGGATCCGCGTGGGGGAGGGGAGACAGATGCGATAGGCGAGGCGGAGAGCACGGCGTTCAAGGATTTGGAGGGATTTGTAAAAGGTAGGGGGGGCGGAGATCCAAGCCGGATGGGCATAACAAAGGATAGGGCGGATGAGGGACTTATAGGTGTGGAGGATGGTGGAGGTGTCCAGACCCCACGTTCCGCTGGCGTGCCCTGCCCGCTTATATAGAGAGCGAGTGACCTTGATTACGTCACGCACCGATAACGGACTTAAGACTCTGCGGGCACCAGCGGGCGGGAATTATCCCGTACGCGCGCTGTAGTAACACTAGCAGCGCGCCTACCCTGGTGCGCCGGCCTAGCGCAGAGCGAAGTCGGGCGGGTTGCATCACCGACTCGCTGAGTGCTCAGCGGGCAGTGCGGCACTGTTTTCGAATTTTTTCCAACTGTTGCATCCTTGATCCCCCTGTTCGCGATGTAGGTCTAGCGGTTACAGAGGTCAAGGATCACACTTTATTAATTATTATAGTACAAAGTAATACCTCCAGTTACAGTTACATTTTCAGCAAGTACACCAACTCCTTTCATCCATACAAGTATTTTTTCATCATTACTAACTTTTCTACAGGAGCGGGTATACAATGCAAAAGGCAGAACGGACTTAGACTCTGCAGGCACCAGCGGGTGTCCTTTGATCCATACATGTAGTTTTTCATCTTTACTAACTTTTCTACAGGAGCGGGTATACAATGTAAAAGGCATATTACTATAAATATAACTAGGGCTACTTTGTTTCTTAGGATCTATTCCACAATGCCAGGTCTTGTAGGCGATAACATCTCGATCGGCGAAGAATTCCAGTCCAGGAAGGGAGGCGTTTTCACAACGAACAATGGCTAGGGTAAACCAACCACCACTAGAATTTCCAGTAGCGACGTCCACACTAAAATTAACCCTGCAGTCACGGAAGAATATAGATCTACTTAATATAAGTGCTTGGGCTGTTTCATTTCTACAGGAGCGGGTATACAATGTTTACGTTATGTCGAACAAAGCAATTTTCGTCCGCACCAGTCTATTAGGAATATATCGAGTGTCATAATCAGTCGCATATTTATGATTGGTTCAAATGGCTCTGAGCTCTATGGGACTTAACTTCTGAGGTCATCAGTCCCCTAGAACTTAGAACTACTAAAACCTAACTAACCTAAGGACATCACACACATCAATGCCCGAGGCAGGATTCGAACCTGCGACCGTAGCGGTCGCGCGGTTCCTGACTGTAGCGCCTAGAACCGCTCGGCCACCCCGGCCGCCTTGCACTTGTTCACCTTGGACCGTTCACTGCTTCTAATTTGCTTAATTTATGAAAAGCACGGCGAATTCTATGTCCGTTATTGCTAAAATAAGCAGGTAGGAGATGATTCCAAACTCGAGGAGTTTTACCTAAAGAACGACGTTAACATGTTTGGAGACACACCACCGTCTCTCTTAGCACAGAGACATCCGCACAGGTGTTCCGCCGCGTCGACGTTCAGTAGACCTGCTCGCATTACCCGGTGTCGTTCCAGCCCTGGAGGCGGCTAACGCGGTTAGCACAGGGGCCTATGGCGGGAGCGGCTCCGCCCCCCTCCTTATAATACGGTTATTCCGCGCTGCGGCAATGTCGTTACGCCAGCCAGTCCTCCGCATAACCACTGTCGCGCCAAATTACTTTCGGTTTCGTTACGAGGCTGTGAGGCCCTCGGCACGTACACCACTGTGCGCAAGAGGAAATGTCCCGCGAGCACTTTGCAGCTCCAGCCTGCTCGCATAATCAAGGTTGGCGTCGGTGCGCTATCTCGCGTATGCAATACCGCTGCGAGCTAATTACCGATAATATCCCAAAAGATGAAAACGGACGCAAAATTCGTTCCGTACCATTGTAACAGAGTTAACGCGTAATGTAGCTCTCAAAAACAGCAATGGCCTCGCTGCTAGCGTACACAAGGGGATCGTAATCGGATTATAGCCAGAGCTAGCGCTGTCAGTCGTAGGAAATTCAGTCTACAAACGAGCACTAACCGAAGCATATTTGATTACGCGTTGTGTCTTGAATGTTTTACGTTACATCTACATCTACACACGCCGATAAGTTGTAACCTTCCCCTCACATATCGACCTTAATGACAGTGAAAAATTAAACCGCGTGTACCTAATGGAAATTTGGGGAAAGCAGCGGTCACCGAAGTTAACCTGTCGGTAAAGAGGGAGGAAATGTTACATCTAAATGAAAGGAAATATGCAAATGAAATTGGTGAAAATTAATTTGGAAAAAGGGTAAAGTTAATAAAGAAAGTAAATGTGCGGTCGTTACGTAACAATTAACTGGCGTTAATTAGATATTTGAGATTTGGAGAAAATTACGGTCGCCAGTCCTATAGACAAAAGTTTAATGCACATACAGGGCTATTACAAATGATAGAAGCGATTTCATAAATTCACCGTAGCTCCATTCATTGACATGTGGTCACGACACACTACAGATACGTAGAAAAACTCATAAAGTTTTGTTCGGCTGAAGCCGCACTTCAGGTTTCTGCCGTCAGAGCACTCGAGAGCGCAGTGAGACAAAATGGCAACAGGAGCCGAGAAAGCGTATGTCGTGCTTGAAATGCACTCACATCAGTCAGTCATAACAGTGCAACGACACTTCAGGACGAAGTTCAACAAAGATCCACCAACTGCTAACTCCATTCGGCGATGGTATGCGCAGTTTAAAGCTTCTGGATGCCTCTGTAAGGGGAAATCAACGGGTCGGCCTGCAGTGAGCGAAGAAACGGTTGAACGCGTGTGGGCAAGTTTCACGCGTAGCCCGCGGAAAATTGGCTCATGCCAGAACTGGAGACCGACAGCGCCGACTTCATCTTTCAACAGGATGGTGCTCCACCGCACTTCCATCATGATGTTCGGCATTTCTTAATCAGGAGATTGGAAAACCGATGGATCGGTCGTGGTGGAGATCATGATCAGCAATTCATGTCATGGCCTCCACGCTCTCCCGACTTAACCCCATGCGATTTCTTTCTGTGGGGTTATGTGAAAGATTCAGTGTTTAAACCTCCTCTACCAAGAAACGTGCCGGAACTGCGAGCTTGCATCAACGATGCTTTCGAACTCATTGATGGGGACATGCTGCGCCGAGTTTGGGAGGAACTTGATTATCGGCTTGATGTCTACCGAATCACTAAAGGGGCACATATCGAACATTTGTGATTGCCTAAAAAAACTTTTTGAGTTTTTGTATGTGTGTGCAAAGCATTGTGAAAATATCTCAAATAATAAAATTATTGTAGAGCTGTGAAATCGCTTCAATCATTTGTAATAACCCTGTATAATTAGCACTAAAAGCGTGGCAACTGAAGGTTGACACGTGTTGTGTGAAAACTGAATGTTTGTCAGAAGTAATAAATTTTTCTACACTCTGACTTAATTTAGCAAAAGAATTAATAAAACCGGAAAATTGAAAGTTAATTTAGTGACTGAAATTGGCTGGCTCAAATGGCTCTGAGCGCTATGGGACTTAACTGCTGTGGTCATCAGTCCCGTAGAACTTAGAACTACTTAAACCTAACTAACCTAAGGACATCATACACATCCATGCCCTAGGCAGGATTCGAACCCGCGACCGTAGCGGTCGCGCGGTTCCAGACTGTAGCGCCTAGAACCGCTCGGCCACTCCGCCCGGGGACTGAAATTAATAGTGAACTTTGTTTCTGAAGCACTACGAAATAAAATAAAATAAGGTTACTCTTGGGCTACCTCAACAATCATCTCAAAGCAACTTGAATCTACGCAATTTAGAAATAAGAGATTTAACTTTGAACTTGAATTAAATAATTTTGAACAATTAACAATAGTAAAATTTAGTACGTACCAAGCTGAGGTGCAGTCACAGATAAGCTAAAACATGGGGTGTAAGGCTAGTTCGCGTCCGTAGTAGAATACTACACGTGCACCCTGGGTAACGCTAAATGAACTAGCACTAAAGCCAATCAGATAATCCAGATAATCTTGAGCTGGATCTCCTGGTAAAACACATCATGAGTGATACCGACCAAATGAACGATGAAGAATTGACTAGAGCACTCGGACCGTGCCTCCGAGTCTGCCACCTAAACATTGAAGGCATAAGTAGGAGCAAATGTGAATTTCTCCAGAGAGTTCTCACTCAGAACAAAATCGACGTAGTCGCGATACAAGAGACTCATGCGGAAAATATAGATCAGCTGGCTTCTAGAGGAAAAATCCCTGGATTCGAGATACTGGGAGCCACCTATCACCGCAATTACGGTGTGGCAACCTACATACGAAATAAGATAGAAAATGCTTCCCTGTGTAAGATATCTACAGACAACAACATACATGAAGTTGCTGTCAAAATTGGCGAGACCACTATAGTTAACATCTATAAGCCTCCCGGCTGTCCATGGCCTCCAGAAGTACTCCAAGAATATCCCCACCCTGCTATCTACGTAGGAGACTTTAATAGTCACCATGAGAACTGGAAGTACGCACGAAACGACCAGAACGGTGAATCCCTGATGAGCTGGAGTGAGGAGACTAACACCCACCTGATTTTCGACGCTAAGGACCGCGGAACATTTCGATCAGCAGCATGGAGACGAGTTATAACCCTGATTTATGTTTTGTCACTAAAAACAAAAACAACCAACCGCTAGCCGCAACTCGTGAAGCCCTGTCTGATTTCCCACATAGCCAGCATCGCCCTGTTATCTTAGAAGTCGGAATTAACATCCCAATCATAAAATATTTTCCTCGCCCACGATGGAATTTCCAGAAGGCAGACTGGGCCACCTTTGCAGAAAACCTTGACAAGTGTCTAGGTTGGATACCCCCGACTAGGGACAACTATGACAGATTTGTTGGAGCAGTCATCGCCACGGCTAAGAGGAATGTACCCAGAGGCTACCGGAAAGAGTACATCCCAGACTGGAATGAGAGATGCGAAGACCTGTACCAGGAATTTACCGAAACCAACGACCAAGAAATCGCGGACGAACTGTTGCACAGCTTAGACGCAGCCCGACGGGAAAAATGGATGGACACCGTGGAGAATCTAGATTTCACTAAATCCAGTAGGCAAGCATGGACCCTACTTCGTAACCTGGGAGGCAGTAAACGTAAAATAAAAGACACCCACCCGATAACCCCTAACAATGTGGCCGCACACATAGGTCGAACCTCAAGAGCACCAAGGGACAGAACACACACCACGACCGTCAAACGTGAATTAAGATCCTTAAAACGAAGGGCATCGCCTACCTCCGAATTTTCCCAGCCTATCACAGCGGAAGAAGTTGCAGCAGCCGTGTCAAAAATCAAAAGTGGCAAGGCTCCCGGCTTCGATGGCATCCACCCGGAATTCCTACTTCACTGTGGAAAATATACTAGAACATGGCTCGCAAACTTCTTAACAGATATTTTAGAATCGGGTAATATCCCACACCAGCTTAAACGAGCAAAGATTATAGCGATACTAAAGCCAGGCAAACCTAACGACATGCCCCAAAACTACCACCCTATCGCTCTGCTGAACTGTGTCTATAAGCTGCTGGAACGTATCATCTACAACAGAATAGCGGAAAGATTCTTGAAGTGGTACCGATTGAACAGGCAGGTTTTCGACCCAACCGCAGTTGCACCGACCAGATCCTCTCCCTAGCAACTCACATAGAGGCGAGCTTTCAGAAAAAACTCAAAACATCAGTAGCCTTTATTGACCTATCAGCCGCTTATGATACCGTTTGGCGACAAGGCCTGATATTTAAGTTGCTGCGGATCATACCATGTAACAAGCTGGCCAACCTCATTGATAACATGCTCACAGATAGAAGTTTCAGAGTCATAATGGGCGACTTAAAAAGTGACCAAATGAAGCTCAACAATGGTTTACCACAAGGCTCCGTTCTGGCGCCATTGATGTTTAACCTCTACATATCTGACTTACCTGAAACCATTTCTCAAAAATTCGGATATGCCGACGACTGGGTAATAGCTGCAAGAGGCAGATCAATGGAGGCAACGGAAAACACATTAACTGCGGATCTAACAAAGCTGGGAGATTACTTCCGAAGGTGGAGATTACGGCCAAACGCGACAAAAACGGAGGTGACATGCTTTCACCTCGACAATGCCCAAGCAAAAAGAAAGCTCAACGTTCATTTCGAAAACAGGCTGCTAAACCATAATAATTACCCAAGATATCTAAGCGTCACCTTTGACAGAACCCTAACATTCAAGGAACACCTACGTAATACAGCCGCAAAACTTAAAACTCGAAATAATATCGTACAGAAGCTATGTGGGACTACGTGGGGCTCTTCCGCGGCTGTACTGAGATCTTCGGCTCTGGGACTTGTCTACACAATAGCAGAATGTGCCGCACCGGTATGGCTAAACAGTAAACACACAGGCTTGATCGATGCTCAACTAAACTACACAATGAGGATGATATCAGGAACAATAAAGCCAACGCCTTTACACTGGCTACCTATACTGAGCAACATTCTCCCACCGGACCTGCGAGTATGGAAAAGTGCTGAACAACGAGAAACTGCCAATCCATAAGGTTGTTCCCGCCCTGGAGATGGAATGATATTACTTTAATACTGGCGTTTGAATTCCAACGACACTCGGGTTCATTTCGGAAAAGGAAGGGACCCTGCTTGGTAATGCAATTGGGACAATGAGTAACAAAGGTTCTTGCTAAGTTGGTGTATTTTAGTGATGCAAATGGAACACTTCGAAAAGCTGAGGTCTGCCATACAGTTCTAAAACTTTACGTGCTTTCAGTCTTTCTTGTTGGGTGATTGAAGGTTTGAAGTCGTTGATCGAGGAGGTGGCGACAATCACTTATTGTCGGCCGTCGCTGTTGCAGAAGCTGGATGTTGGCGCGCCTTCTTCTCGACACGGTCACCAGGCGAAACGGGCTCTTGATGTGAACCAGCTAATGTTTCCCGTCCGCGACACCGTGACAGAAACTATCATAGCAAGTCGATCGCAATTACATGCTTCCAAACCCCGAAAGCGCGGCAACTCGCGGGAGAGTCACTCAACACACCTCCTCCACCGCCATACTCCCGCCAGACTGCACCATTCGCCCTCCACGCGGCTGAGTTAACACTACCCAAGATCCTAAACACTTTGGTTCTCCCCACGACCTATCGAAGTAATCGTTCTGTAGCATAGTTTTCCCTAGGCAAGACCCAGCGTAAAAATACAAATAATATTTACAAAACAAACCAATTATACATCGACATATATATATATATATATATATATACAAATTATAAAACAATTACAATATATACAGACACAGAAATGTCCAATCTTCAGATAACAAAATAAGGAAAAAATTTATAGTATAATAGATGGAAATAGGAGGATATGCATTTCCGGCGTTACAAAGTCAAAAAATGTGGACCAGTATCCGAGGCGAAGCTGAGTGCCACATGGTAGTGTTTTTGGGACTTGATATGATGAGGAAAGCACGCTCCAAGAAACACTTCCATTACAGGCGTCATTTTGAAGTCTACGTACAGCGCCGCCACCGATCGCAACTTCATGAAACTATAGGGGTTGAAGCGGGAACATTCCACGATGTACCACAACAAATTAAGCATTTTTAAACGAAATTGGCCGACAAAAAAATGTGTTGTTACATATTGAACGCCCATCGTAATCCTTTGGTTCATCGTCATTGTTTACTGTTCCAATGGAACAAAGGTAATATATTTTTTATTTTATCGTATGGCTAGGGCCCCCCGTCGGGCAACCCGTTCGCCGGGTGCCGGTCTTTCAATCTGACGCCACTTCGGCAACCTGCAGTCGATGAGGATGAAAGGATGATGATGAGGACAGCACAATACCCAGTCGCTGGGCGGAGAAAATTGCCCGACCTAGCCGGGAATCCAACCCGGGCCCAGACGATTGACAATCCGTCACGCTGACCATTCAGGTACACGGGGCGGAACAATGTTCACATGTGACTCACTTCACTGCACGTGTTGACATGATAGTGACCTCTTTGCTCTACTACCATCAAGCACTTAACATCAACTGTTTAGTGTTCACCACTGATTTGCTTTCCGGTATAGAGCACTGAAAGTGTACTGAAATGTGAAGATGGCAGACGCCCATTGAGTGTACTGATTGTTGTTGTTGTTGTTGTGGTCTTCAGTCCAGAGACTGGTTTGATGCAGCTCTCCATGCTACTCTATCCTGTGCTAGCTTCTTCATCTCCCTGTACCTACTGCAACCTACATCCTTCTGAATCTGTTTAGTGTATTGATCTCTTGTTCTCACTCTACAATTTTTACCCTCCACGCTGCCCTCCAATACTAAATTGGTGATCCCTTGATGCCTCAAAATATGTCCTACCAACCGATCCCTTCTTCTAGTCAAGGTGTGCCACAAATTTCTCTTCTCCCCTATTCTATTCAATACCCCCTCATTAGTTATGTGATCTACCATCTAATCTTCAGCATCCTTCTGTAGCACCACATTTCGAAAGCTTCTATTCTCTTTTGGTCTAACCTAATTACCGTCCATGTTTCACTTCCATACATGGCTACACTCCATAGAAACACTTTCAGAAAAGACTTCCTGGCATTGAAATCTATACTCGACGTTAACAAAGACAGTTACGGTAACTGCAACAAGTAATATTAACCACGTGGCTGTCTGGAGAATGCTGCATGAGAAACTGCTGTATCCGCACCATGTATGTCGTATGCAGTGACCTTCAGCAGCTGATTTTCCTGCACAGGTACAGTTCTGCAAATGGTTGATTCAACAGTGTGTTAACCCTCACTTCAGAGCAAATATGCTATTCAAAGGTGGGGTTCCCGCCAGGGTAGCCGAGATCGCTAATGCGATGCTTCCTGGTCTCGGGAATGCGCGCCGGTCCCAGATCGAGTCCGCCCAGCGGATTAACGACGAGGGCCGGTATGCCGGCCAGCCTGGATGTGGTTTTTAGGGGGTTCTCCACATCTGGCTAGGTGAATACCGGGCTGGTCCCCAAGTTGCGCCTCAGTTACACAATTCACAGACATTCGAAAACGTTCGCACTATTTCACGACTCACACTCGACACAGAAAGCTGGAGTGCTCTACTTCCGTCCCAGGGGGTTCGGGGTGGCGTCAGGAAGCGCATCCGGCCACCCTCTGCCATTAACACTGCCAATTCCGTCATAACAAAGCCGACCCCGCGTTGGAGCGGGACACAGGACCGAGAAAGAAAGGTGGGATTCGTTTCAACCTCATCAGATTGTAAATTTTCGCAATCAGCACGTACGGGCTGTCGAGAACGCTCAGGATATCGTGCAGTCACGTCATCAATAGAGATTTTTTGTCAACGTCTGGGCCGCCATTGTTGGTGTCAGTGCCTCACGTTCTTCCACACAGGCTCAACGGAGAAACTTATCACCCTTTCTTAGACAATAATCTACTTGTTAGAGCATGTGCCTCAACGAGTCCGACAATATATGCACTTTATGCACAGTGGAGTACCTCCCCATTTTAATGTTAATGTTCTTAGGCTTCCAAATGATAGATTCCGTGTCACATGGATAGGTATAAGTGGACCAGACCTTGTGCCTCCACGTTCTCAGAACCTAAATCCAATAGACTGTACTGAAAGCTCTTTTGTGCAGAATGCTGGTCCAAGATGTACAGAATCTTCGTACCGATACAGTGGAAGGCTGCGAAACAGTACGCAGTATTCTCCAGGGATACCCGAGTGCATCGGTGATTCAATCCGACGTCGGGTTGGTGCATGTATCATTGCTAACGGAGAGCAAGGAAATAAAACGTTTCCAGACCCATCTCCATATAGCATATCCTTTTCTCCTTCTACGTGCGAGGAATGCATCCTGTTTCGCCAAACATTTTTGTAAGAGGAGCGAAGTAATACGTTGCCCGACTCTGCCCGGAACGAACGCTCACAGAGTTCCAGCTCTAAACATCTCCGCGACGCACGTAATGAGTAGTGTAAATGCAAGAACATCACGTCGAAACCTATTCAAAGAATTGGGCATATTAACCACAGCTTCTCAGTATATTTATTCCATAATGAAGTTTGTTGTAAATAATACATATCTTTTTCCAACTAACTGCTTAGTACACAGTATCAGTACTAGGAATAAGAACAATATACATAAAGATTTAAAATCACTTACTCTTGCCCAGAAAGGAGTCCAGTATTCAGCAACGCATATTTTCAATAAGTTACCAGCAACCATTAAGAGTTTAGTTTCAGACAAGGCACAATTTAAACATAATTTAAAAGAATTTTTGTGGCCAACTCCTTCTATTCCATCCATGATTTTCTCAACAAATGCAGTAGACCATTTTAATGAAAATTTATTATCCTTTAATTTTTGACTATACTTGGTTGTAACAGCCAAGTAACTACCTACTGTGTGAATGATGGATGTATGGAAAGCAGATGTAAGTCTTAAGTCTGTAAATAGTGGAAGTTTAATTTTAAATCTTGTACATAATCTGACTGTTCTTAACTGAGGATCACTGAAATGAATAATTTACTTTAATTTTTGACAATACTTGGTTGTAATAGCCAAGGAACTAGCAAATGTCTGAATGATGGATTTAATGAAAGCAGATGTAAGTATTAAACCTGTAAATATTAGAAGTTTAAAATTAATTCATGTACTAACTTTACTGTTTATTGACTGAGGATCATTAAAATTAATGAAACTCAAGATTTTCTAATTACATTTTTGTAATGTGTTTATCTGACATGTTCCACACCCAGGAGGATTCCCTCTTTAATGGGTCTATGGAATGAACAATTAATCTAATCTAACAGACTGTCAACTGATGAAAAACCAGTACACCATCTTGGACCTGATTCACGGTGCAGTTACCACAATGCCCAGTACTCAAACAGTTCATACAGTCATAAACATTCTATCCCAGCAGCAGTTATGGATATCATGAAACCTATTTACAGAGCCCTGGTAAATCCTGATTACCGAAGAAGTGGCTGCATGGTCAGACTCAAAATCCCAATGAGTCACTCAGTAATCTTATATGGACTCGGTTACCAATAAATGTTTTTGTTGGAATGAAGACACTAAAAGGAGGGTCATTGATGCTGTTACTGCTTTTAATGATGGCAACATTGGTAGGGTGAAAGTGCTACAACATATGAGAGTTAATTCTGGAGCAAACTGTATTAGAGAACTTAAACAGGTGGACAAGGTTCGCATTGATAAAGCAGAGTATGCCGCACAGTTGGCCACTAAGGAGTTCAGAAAGAAGAAAAGAAGAAAAAACTTGCAAAAAGATCAAGAGGATGATATTTAGAATGGTGCAGGGCGCTTCTGAGTGACTAAAAATAAAAAGTTAAGCGTATATTAATTGAGTTAGTCTTTTGAAACTTTAGAAACCGGTCCTGAAAATTTACATTTTCTGTTGTATTTTTCCCTAAATCTCAGAAACCACTTAGAGTACAGTATTCAGATTTTCAGGGAGTAATAACAGACATATCTTGAGTCTAGTGAACTAAAAGAACATAATGTTATGTACAATTAAAATAATTTAGGATGACGTACAAAAAAGTACACAAAATTTTAACCGTGTAATTAATAAATTGTATTTCCGAAAGCAGTGGCTGAAATGCAATCATTGTAGTTCAGTAAACTCAGAACATACAATATAATGTCCTGTAAAAGTTTCATGTCAATGGCTACAGTGGTTCTTGAAATACAGGGCAGCCAAATCACTAAATTTAACATTGTCGGGATAGGACGTTCCAACTCCTTTCGGCATGATGTCATATTTTCGTGCTATAAGCATATTGTTTACAGTTTGCATTCACAGATAACACTGTTTTTTCAAAGTTGTATTTACACATGTATTCACAGATAACACAGTTATTCCAAAGATGTACGATCTTATGTACCTATGATCTTACTATAATCATGGATTATGCAAAATAGGCTTACAGCCTAAGCTGTTCATCTATGATCACCAGTCATCCGGAGGCTTCCATAGTAAATTTTCAGATCATGATCACTCCACATCTAATTACTGCATTGATGATAATTCTGTACTTCCCCTTGTTTTATGGCAGGAAAATACATTCACTACCTGTCTACCATAAATTTCGGTGATTTTGTGCTCATCGACACACTAACACGTCCAGTTCAATAGAGCTTGACGATGGCTTTACTTAACGAAGTAAAATTTTACCCAAGAGGCAAGCAGTGTTATTTCGATAGTTTTAATTTGACATTGCTGTGCCGTACTGACATTATGTTTGGTCCTTCTCACTATCTATTCACGTGAACAAAAAAATTTGTGTTGTACTTGATAATGGCTCAAGGTCCAGAATTGATAGTAATATAAAATAAAGAAATTTTTACGCTCAAATGACGGAAATATCATTCACACAGTAGCACATGACTGTAAAAAAAAGTCTTATTCGGCTTTTTCTGCTCCTATTTTTATGTATTCTTTCCGTTTCACGTCACCTAGGACCGATACTCTGACATATTTTAAGTATATATTATTAACAGTGAAAACACAAATATCTCATTCCGTCTCTTAACGCAAAACTGTGCCACTTTTGAGGTTTTATTTACCCTCTAAGACTTAAAAAAAACGCAAGATGAAGGAATTCTCCGAATGGGATGGAAATTGGTAGATATGAAGCAGTACCATACTCAAAAGTATCCGAAAGACCTGAGCTGCGTTTCGTCTGATTTGCATGCATCCCACCTAACGTAACTGCCTTGCAGGTCCTCTAGTCTCGTTTCGGTACAGTCATGTGACTATACGAAATGGTAAACTCAAGTGACCACTAGAAAACAGTGCTTTGTATGACGACAACGTCAGATAGGAATTAATACCACGACACTACAAATATTAGGGGACGACAGAGACAGCCCTTACCGCTTGTAAAGTCAAACTTATAAAAAGAAACGGCATTTGTAAAGTGTTACCACTCTCATTAGTACCTGTTGCAAATAATTACCGTAGCTCTTACATATTACCCATTCTTGTATTCTTGATTAATGTATTAACTACTTAGAAAGACCATGATTAATAACCTCTGACGCTCTATCGAAACCCCATCGTCAATAACGTATCACTAGTTTGTCCGTCTTCGGGACGAAATACGTCACTGATTCTTAGTTTCAGGGATCCGACAGTTTGTTTGTAGGTTTGTGAAGGTATGTGCCATTAGACGTATACGTACAGGTCATGTAATTTGAGGGCCGCTGATTTGCGTGTGCGGTAATGGCGACCGATAGCGACCCATATGGGATCCATAGGATTTACATCAGGCAAATTTGGTCGCCGAAAGATCAACATGAGTTGCTATAATTCTCCTCAAACCACTGTAGCACGATCCTGGACACGGACAATAAGAGTGCTGGAAGATGACATCGCCGTCGGGGAAGAGCAAGCATGAAGGGATGCCGGTGGTTTGCAGCTGTCAGCATTTCTTCGATTATTACCACAGGTTCCATGCAAACTCAGAAGAATGTCTCCCACAGCATAATACAGCTCCCCACCAGCCTGCGTCCGTCGCGCGCTGCACGTTTCGAGCCGCCGTTCACCTCGATGACGGCGTTTGTGGAGACGATCGTCGACGATCTAGTGTGGCAAAAACGTGATTCAACCGAAGATCCGGCAAGTTTTCATCGATCGACGGTCGAATCTCGATAGTCACGTGCCCACTGCAGTTGTAATTCACGATGTCGTTGGGTCAACATGTGAACACGTAGGGATGCTCTGCTGTGGACTTTCATGTGCAATCTTTTACAGCCTAGTGGTACATCCACTGCCCTTCTACCTCCTTCCGTAGGTGCTCACGACAGTAGCACTTGAACATTCGACTAGCTTCGCCGTTTTCGAGATACTCGTTCACAGGCTCTGCGAAATAATAATCTGTCCTCTGCCAAAGTCGCTTATCTCAATGTATTTCCCGATTTGCAGCATATCGTACGCGTCTGCTACGCTTACATACCTTTATTACAGCGTCACCTGCCCACAACGGCACCAGAACGCATGCAACACCAGGGTGGGCAGTGGTCGTAATATTTTGGTTTGTCAGCGTATGTGCAGTTCGAAAGCCACCTATCCTACTTGCTGTTAAACACAAAATGACATTAAGTTATCCATATGTTGTAAAACTTGACCACAACGCTAATCGTCATTGGTGACTAACCAAAAAGAGACGTGATATAACACATTTTTAACTCAGCTTTTCTTTTGCACTGCGCGACGTTGGCCTTTGAGAGCAGCTTAAGCGGGAGCAACACTTCATGCAGAACGTACGCATCCTACGGTTCTGGCAGTTTGTGTAGACGGCCGTTATGTGGTTTTATTTCAGTTATTACAAAATCAAGTTGAATGCTCTGGGCAGCTAGGCAGCTGGTTAATGGCGATTCGATCGAGCGAGAAATGAATGTACTGAGCCGACTCTAATCCACTCCAGGGAGTCAGAAAGTCAGAATTCTCATCTAGTCTGGCACACCAGTCCTACAACAGTCATGACGCGGCCACGGTATGAGTCCACTAGTCAGTAACAGTTCTTGGCAGAGTTTTATACCGGCTTCGTAGGATGCGGACGTAGTTCAGAGTTATTCTCTTATGAAGTTTTTGTCTTGCCGTGGTCGATGAGTTTTACTTGTTTTAGTCTTTGGCCTAATTGTAAACAAATCAGTCCTTTAGGCCCTTTTAATCTTTAAAATTATCTGTGTAAAATAACGAAACCTTCCGTTCCTGTTCCTGTGTAATTTAAAACAGAAAGGCACATTTTTAACGAAATATCATGAATGGTAACATGGATAAAGTTTTAGAAGACACGCAGACTCGTCCGTCCAAATTACAGGAAGTGTTTATTTGGCATCAAAGTTCGAGTAGTGAAGAAGTGTTGTCGTCGGAAGTTACAGAACCTGTTGGGAAACAAAAAAAAAAAAAAAGTCTGGCTGTGTGGTGTAAGGTTAGTGTACATAGGGTCAGGGTTCGATTCCCACTTCAGGAGAAGATATCACTGTGCGGCTGGTCCCGGCGGAGGTTCGAGTCCTCCCTCGGGCGTAGGTGTGTGTGTTTGTCCTTAGGATAATTTAGGTTAAGTAGTGTGTAATCTTAGGGAATGATGACCTTAGCAGTTAAGTCCCATAAGATTTCACACACATTTGAACTTTCTTTTTTTTTTTTTTTTGAGAAGATATTTTTACAGGTTCTAGTAATCCTCTTTACTCCTGAATAAGCCAAATGAAAAAAATACGATTCCACAGTGGTTCCAAATTCACATTAAACGTGATGTCCCTTCGCAGTCGATTGCCGGTTGGGTTGGACCTTAACACAGGCGTATGTGGCAGCGTATAGGAACTCTATCGCCAATATCGTTAGTTACACTAGAATTTTTATTGCAGTTAAAGAAACCAAAAGCCATTTTATGTCACAGGGTATTAATTTTACCTTTTATTGCATCTTGAGAAGTTGAATCTATCGGTACTGGTTTCATGGGATTTAATCCCTTCGTGACTATGTAGTTCATTGTTTGCTCAAGGTTCCAAACTCCTGATTTTCTCCACGTAAGACGCGTGTCAGGGTTCTAATTCTAGTTCGGCACAGAAATTTTCATAACGTGCTTTCAGGCTATAGCATGAGCACGCCCAACTATTGATGCAAATTTATTTCGATTTTTAAAGTCTCTTCATTCATTATCAATAACGATATGCAATCGTTTCGACTCCCAGACAGACAAAATCTTTTCGATTTCAAGTTGAAACATACCTCTTCTGGCTGCTAGTGAAAAATAATTCAATAGTTGACGTGTCGTCGTGTGTACTTAACAACGATACGTCCGGGATTCGATTCTCAGTTATCACAGTAGCGAGACGTTCAAACATCCAACACATAAATTACGTCATTTCATGTTTGTTACTTGGGAATGAAACCACATTTAACATATTTCGAGGCTGGTTAACAGGGATAACAGTTTCTGGATAGTTGTCACATAATTTAAAGTTCATATTTTCTAACTGATACTGACTAAAATCTGTTATATCACATCTCTTTAAAACTAGTCAGTAATGACGATTAGTGCTTGACGCTGTTAATCATAATTTTTCTAGCTGCTTCGTTCATTATTCAATTTAGGTAAAAGCACTCGTTTAGGGTACAATGGTTAATAGGTGATTGGAAAACCTTTTAGAGAGCAAGAATACTTCGTGTAATATAGAGATCTGGGAGTCCACATATACATACTTGAAAATATCGTATTCACAAGAAAATGAAGTTGTGAGTAAGAGTTATGGAATAACTGATATATTAGAGTTGCTAGTATTATTTGTGTCAAATACTGATGAGATTGGTAAATGGTTAAAAGAGTCACTTATTGTAATAAATTTAAGTTTATAATCACTAAAGACTGTCTCTGGTATTCCCTGATATTTATAGTATCGTGGAATTAATTGCACCAGCAGTTGTTGCCATACAGAGTAGTGTTTTCCAGTGGTCGCTTGCGGTAACCATTTTGTAGTGTCAAGCGACTGTACTGAAACGGCAGGAGTTGCAAGACAGTTAAGTGAGCCCATTGAAAATCAGGTAAAACACAATTCAGGTAGCTCGCATATTTTTGAGCGTGATAGTACATGCACAGACAAATAAATGATTAGTGTTTCAGAAAGATTGGGAATATACATAATGAATGTAAGAGTTAGGTTGTAGAGACATGGTTGACATACAGAGGTTTTCGTCTCCCTGTGCATGCTCGGAGAGACTAATGGTATACCGTAACGGTAGCTCAGCGTGTTGGATCAGAGGGCTAGCTACCCTCTGTAATATAAAAAAAACTGAGTAAACGGATCAACGAAGAACCTGAATGAGTGTCATCGGACGTCCGCCCTGAACAACATCAATGAACAATACAGAACAAAATGAGATCAACCAGTTAAGTAACAAAAAGAAGATAGGTCGACCACTCGCGATAAACAGGCAAGTCAGGGTTCGAGTCCCGGCCCGGCACAAAATTTTATTGTTGTTATTCCATTATGTAGGTGAAGGTTGTCGGTATTCGAAACTGCGAATACATTTTATGATTACGTTTCACTAACAATGCTAAACGCATTTTTAAGGCTCACTATACGAACATGTTTCTCAAACTGTACCGGTATAATATCGAAAAATTATAGCGGTACATTATAGTAGCCAATTTCGTTATTTTTTCTTTATCCAGTTTCCTATAAACCCCCAACTAATACACATACATGATTGTCTGAAATCTAACATTATTTCATATACATTCACTTATAAATAAAATGTAGTGGTCCCACTTACCTTATAACAGCCACGAACACAGAACGTTAGACGAAAATTAGGACAAAATCAATGCTGTCTTTAGGCTATCTGTTTCTAGGTGACAATATTGCTCCATGAAGCATGCAGTTTACGTCGACCTCACTAAATGTTGGTTAGTACAATGGGACAATGGGTTCGAATTTTATAGCAGCGGTACCCCTTAGGAGCCGGTACAATATAGCCAACTCTACCTTATATATATATATATATATATATATATATATATATATATATATATATATATACTTATAGGGTAGTTTCTGCTCAAAGCTTCGATCCTGTTCAAGTCTTCTCACATTTTGATACAGTTTTCTAGCACTGTATCTTTTCGTTCTGCAATTTTAGTCGATGTGAAAAATGTCGAGTTGAAGCGTGGTTTGGAATCCTCGTTAAACTGTTGGTCACTGTGACTGGCTGGAATCAGTTCAATGGTCGGAGAAATTCTAGGACAAAGCTGATAAGCTGATATGTTAACTAAAGGCTAGTGAGTGAATGCATCAAATGCCTCTAGGAAATCAAGGAAGGCGGAATCAACGTGTGCGCAGCCATCTGCGGGTCGCTAGAAATCTTGGACGAACCGAGCGAGTTGAGTTTCACAGTATCCCTATTGATGGAATGCATGTTGATTAATTTAGAGCAGGATATTAAGAAAGAATAAAGCGTTTTCCATATCTCTATGGCAGACTGACTTCAGCCTCTGAGCGTTACAGATCTACAATTTGTTCTCTTTGCCTTGTCTCTGCTGCAAGAAAAACTGTTTTTCACGTTTTCTTGTGCAGGTACAGACTATCACTGATAAAATTAACTTCTCCTCGATAGTATAGTGCTACTATATACAAAAGGAGAAAAACGAGATTATAATCTACTAATTACGTGACCGATATAGTCAACATGAACGCCATGTTACTAACGCTACTTCGTTAATGAGTGTTAAAATTAAAGAAAGTAATCAAATAAACATTTTCTGAGACTATTATTATTATTATTCACGTTGGGCCCAATAGTACCACGCGAGGTCTCTTTCTTTCATCAGACCACGCTGTTCCAGTCAGTTTTTTAATTTCCCCTCTCATCAACTTTCCAATGAAATATCTATTGTCAGAGAGCTGCACCCGTCATTTCACGATATTCGAAACGTTTTCAATTGGCAACAAGTGTGGTGATCTGGCGGGCCAGGACAAAGGCTGACATCCTATGGCACCAAGAAGGCACGTGTTCATGAAGTAACATGTTGTGAATTGTCTTGCTGAAAAATGGTGTCTGGGGTGTTGTGCAGAAAGGGTCTGGCTACAGATCAGAGGATGTCATTCACTTAGGTCACACTGGCCAAAGTGCCCTAGATACACGCCACCTATGATTTGTGTTTCTACCCCATACGTCTGCTTGAGTTATACCTGCTACTTTAAGGTCCTCCTTAATAGCAGCGATCCATTTAATTGGCTCAGTTTGGGCCTTACTTCTGTTTTCGTAGAATTCTAATACTTGTTTTGTCAACCTAGTGGGTGCCATTCTTTTAATGTGCCCATAAACTTTAAGTCTTCGTTTTCTCATGTCACCATGTATGTCTATGTATCCTTCTACTTCCTTATTACTTCTCAGTATATAAGTTTCTCCATCAGTAATTTTGGGTCTAATATTTTCCTAATAATCTTTCTTCCTTTCTTTTGAATTTCTTCAGTGTCCCTCTTTCTATTTAAAATTAAAGTTTCCACTCATTAAAGACGTTCAGATTTGATTACAGTGCTGTAATGGCTAAGTTAACTGAATTTAGAAGGTGTTTTTTTTTTTAGAAATGTTTTGTGTTAATCTGAATCCGGTGGAATTTTTTTGACAGTGAACTTCATTTGCAGCTTTTTCCATATCGTGATGGAGGCTTTAGACGCCTACTTCAGTTTGATGGAGATATGTCTTCTTTTCACTGGCCAGCTAGATGAATGAGTATGCGTTGTATTCTATGTTAACACCAAACCACATGTCTTCATCGCAACTACTTTTGTTTTCGAAAGTCACGAAGGTTACGAAATCTGGGAACGTTTTGCGTCTGTTCGATGACAGTCATCTTTAACGATGCTTCAACTACTGATAATGGATGAGCTACTTGGATGAAAAAAGAGGAAGAAGAATGAGAGCTTAAAGAGCTTAACGCAGCACAGTTAGCGAGTTAATATGAAGTTCGGTTGGACGAGGATGACAGAGAAAATGGGACTCCAATGAGTTAGCCACAATTAATAAAATGTTCCGGCCTATTGTGCCGTAGTCGAACGCATTTCGCTTTAAAACCCGACGTTTCGTCCCAATCTGCGGAGGACATTTTCAAGGGGGATCGTAGCTTTGTTGAATGTCCGACTCACACCCTGGCTCGCTAATGACTACAGCTAAATTCCGCTTCCGCGACCTTCTGCTCAATGGTGTGACGTCATGTGCTTTGAAAACGCGAGCGCAATTGTCCGGTGTCGAGTGCCGTCGTCCGCTGTTTGCTATCACCCCGTGGTGGAAAACGCATGCATCTTCTTCAGCAAAGGAATCCAATTATTATTCAGTTGCACGCCCTCCTTCTTCCTGTTGAGATTCCTGGGGTGTTTCACAATCTCTACAGCCTCTCTGTACAGCCTGTCGTAGTATCCGCCATTGTTTGCCATTTACTTGAGTCCGTTCGAAATGAATGTAGTAGTCTCCTTACTATAAGGCATGTTCCGCAACAGCTGATCTGTCAGTCCCCCTTCTTCTGCAATTGTCCTTGTGTTCTTCGAGTCGTTTTTTCAGAGTTCTTTTCGTAGTATCAATGTAAATCTCCCTACAACTACACGGAACCCTATAAATTCGAGCTTTTTCCAGCGGTTGGATAGCACCCTTGATCGATTTTAAGGACGTGACTGACCGCACAGAAAAAAGCTTGAAAAAGCGGACCATCGCGATAATTTACACACGCACGCAAAACATACAAGATCACCTATAATCGGCCACGGATGTTTGCCAACCGCTTGAAACATCTGGAATTTACGAGATTCCCTGTAGTTGTGGGTAGGTGTACGTGGGTACTACAAAAAGAACTCTCAAAAAACGACTAGAAGAGCACAACACAATTGGAGAAGAGTGGAGGCTGACAGATCAGCTGTTGCGAAACATGCCTCACAACCAGGTCACCACATTCATTCTGATAGGACTCTCGTACTGGCAGCTACAAGCGGATACCATGAAAGGCTACACAGAGAGGTCGTAGAGATTGTGAAACACCCCAGGAGTTTCATAAGGCAGGAGGAGGGCGTGAAATTGAATGACCCCAGGATTACGGTGCTGAACAAGATGTGTACCAGTCTCCCTCCAGAGAATGATAGTAACAGTGGACGACGGCAGTCGAGAACGGCCAATTGCACTCGCGTATTCAAAACACGTGATGTTACGCCACTGGTGTAGTCAGTAGCGACCCGGGGTGTGAATCGGACATTCAACAAAGCTACGACCCCGTTGAAAATGTGTTCCGCAGATGGGGACAAACG
Organism: Schistocerca cancellata; assembly: GCF_023864275.1. Lineage (NCBI taxonomy): Eukaryota > Metazoa > Arthropoda > Insecta > Orthoptera > Acrididae > Schistocerca > Schistocerca cancellata. The sequence continues at coordinate 1,158,250,599 of NC_064626.1, forward strand.
CCGGGTTTCAAAGTGAAATCCATTCGACCACGGCATAATTGCCCGGAACATTTTATTAATCGTGATAGTTCCAACCGTGAAAGTTTACAATGAATTAGCCACTGATCGACTTCTGTTGGTATAATCTGACAAAATCAACTTGAGTCATCCAATTCAGCGATACGGAAACAACACAATACCCAGTTGGTAGGTAGTAGGTAGGATATGTTGGTATGGTCAGACAACAGCAAGATCTTCAGCGCCCACGCGAAAACTGTTAGAGACGTGTGTCGGTAAAATACACTGAGCGGGAATATAAATAGAAATAACAAGAGTTGGAAAACTAGGTGTGTACCCACACAGAGGCACCTACGCAGAGCAGCACGTCTGGTCCTGTTTGCAGAGCGGCGTCTCTCCACCAAGGGATAGGCTGGAAAGAATGCTTCAGCGGCGAGGTGGATCACTTTGCTAATACGATCCACCCATTCCTCAACATTGACACAATGTTCAAACTGGGCTATCTGACTGTAAAGTGTCCAGTATGATCTACTGAGCAACCATCACGGTGGTTTCGTTTCGGGTCCCACTCCATCCAGGTCGGTAAGTGGTAACTTCTGTAGCTTCTGTGCAAGTCGTCGAACGCTCCCCATTGAACAGTGTGAGTAAGAGCTGGAGAGCAGAAACAGAGATCGGTGACAGAGAACGACCCAATTGCAATGCAGAAGTGCGTGCTCTGTCCTGTATTTAGCAAATCTGCGTATGATGCCATGAGAAGCCTCTAAATTGCTCTACCACTGGGACGGTAGTTGCAGAGACCCAAAGCACATTGTGTGCATGAAAATCACCATAGAGGATGAAGGAGTGGGAGAGTTCATTGAGTGGGAGAGATCGTTGAGAGCCTCTACGTTAAGCACACCATGTGGCGGCACATAAAGGAAACATATTGTCAACAGATGGTACATATGTACTGATATTGTAACTGCTTGTAAATTCGTCGTGAGAGGCGAGGAGTGTTACTCGGTACGGACGAAAATACCTACTCCTCTAACTCTCTTTCCACTCAGGTCATCCCTTTTGTGGAGTACATTGCCTGTAGCTCAGGGGTGTATAACTGAGTGAAATTAGGCTCCTGGAGACTCAGACACAGTGGTCCACCCTGAGATGGTAGCTTCCTGAACATCTGCAAGTTGCACTGAAGTACAGACGCCATCGATCATGGGGTACACCTTCATCATGTCTCTCCGCTGAGGCGGGAAGACTGCAGAGGGTGGAGATTCACTCGTGGGGTGAGATGGTTGCCCCACACATACCTCAGACTCCATCAGCTCTGCGGAAGAGTCAGATGAAGCATCAGGCAGAATCACGTCAACACAGTCCCATAGTTTACTACTTGATTTTACCTGCTATTGCTGCTTTGTAGCAGCTGTTCCCTGTATTGAAGGCTTTGCCAGAGCTGGAGTATGTGTAGTAACGGTCCTGCTGGACTCCTGAACAACCTCAGCCGTTGTAGTTGCCTGGGGCTCGCCCATGTTGGCCACTGTACCTTTCTGCTGTTCTAGGAGGGGCTACAGGCTCTGAAACACTTGCAAGTGCACTGGCACGTGCAAGTGTTAGTTCTGACACTCGCCGCCTCAGTTTGTGCAGAGGCCTCAACTTTTGGAGTAAGCTTTTGAAGCATTGGTGCAAACGGTGTAGAGAATGTGGGAGGCTGCATGGACTTCTAGGCGCTCAGTCCAGAACCGCGCGACTGCTACGGTCGCAGGTTCGAATCCTGCCTCGGGCATGGATGTGTGTGATGTCCTTAGGTTAGTTAGGTTTAAGTAGTTCTAAGTTCTAGGGGACTGATGACCACAGATGTTAAGTCCCATAGTGCTCAGAGCCACCATTTGAACCATTTTTTTTTGCATGGACTTGTAGATATTTTTGGCCTCATCGTCGGGGATATGCTTTGTTATTTTTATTTCCTGTACTTTGCGTTCCTCTAGAAACATTCTGCAGTCCCTACTCCAAACTGGGTTATTTCCAGAGCAGTTGATACGTCTGACAGGAGACGACCAACCAACTCCTTTATGAACATCCTTATCATAATCGTTACGTGTCGCTTTTCTTTGACACCATAGGGTTGTATACCCAAAACGCTGGCATTTAAAACAGCACATTGCGTATGGGACATAGCGCCGCCGTACTTTTAGGCGAAGAAAGTCTGCCTTGGCCTACTCTGGAAGTTGGGGGGGAGGGGGAGGGAGGGGGGGAGGGGTACTGAAGATAAGAATGAAGGAGTCAGATTCCACCAGGTCTCCATCCACTATTTTCATAACGTTGTGAACATTCCCTCTGGAGCCCACTTACTCTTCAGTTCTTCGATAGGGCTATCAACTAGCTAGTTTATCAGCTTGTTGGGAACTTGGTGTTTCGACCAACAGCGTCCCATTCCGCAACAGCTTTACAGATTTTAGAGCAATTCCTTCTAAGCCCTTCTGGATGTAGAAAGGCGAGACTTTCTCTAAACTTCTTTCTTGCCTTTTGATTACAAAAACGCTTTCTGATTACTAGCCTGTGTTCTGTTATTCTTTATTGCTGTGTACTTATTTACTCTCTCGTGTGAAGGGCTGGTTACCTGAGTCCTCTTATTACGTTGGGTGTTGGTACGTTCCAGCAGCCCACCCTTTCCACTGGGAGGAGGAAAAGAACATTTCAGGTGATCCATTTCGGTCCTACCAGCAGCTACGAAAATAAGGGTCCTCTCAGAGCCCAACGTGCCTTTTTAAGTCCTACATACCTGAGGTGCGCCAAGTTGCCCAGAGGTCGTCCGCTAACAGCTGTTCCACCTCAACAGCCATGCGTATTTTTTTTTTTTTTTACTGACGGATCCTTGCGATCTGGGCAGTCAGTCTAAGATTCCCATTCCCTGTGACACACAACATTCCACCGATCCGTCGCAAAATGGTCGTTGAAACACGCCCTGAGCTTACGGTAACAGCCAACTGCCTGCGCTTACCAGTCCCCAACTGAGAAACTCCAGAGTCGCCAAATCCGTACCCAACAATGAATGCTGAACCCCTGAGGGGACTTCGAAACAGACTGATAGTTATGTGGACTGCCTAACTTACAGTCAACAAACTATTCGCTTTCCGTCTATGAAAAATGTGACTGCTGCATTATCAGTGAGAATAGTGGTTACTGCTGTGTGACCATTTTCATTGATTTCTAAACATTGCTTCCTTTAAACTGAAACAAGTATATGTGTTTATTGCTGTAATCGTTATTAAATGGGGTAATCTGATACCAAATACATACTTGATTGTCCAGACCTTGACTTCTATGAAGGTGGAGATGAATACGAATGCTATGGATAGCTGGAGCATAGGAAATTGTCGCCGATCACAGTAGTAGCAGATACCTAGTACACATTTACCATATGCAGTTACTGATCGAGGATAGGGCTCTTGTTGAGGGGAGAGTACAGTTTCTTATTCCAGGTCGTTAGAATTAGCAAATTTTGAAGAGCAATAGAAGACATATAGAAAAAGCAGGCCAACAGATTACATTATTATTCTGCACGAAACCTGACAACTCGGTGGGTTCTGCGACTTGGCCATCACCAAGGTGTTTCTGGACTATAAAACAGTGTCGATTTACCTACTGACCGCATGGTCATTGCACACGCACTGATAACAAAAGCCAAAAATTACGTTGCTACGCGTGGCTCCGCTGCTTCAAACATCTTAATATAGCGGGTCCAGAAAAATGTATAGACTCTTAGGTAGTCAGTATTAATTGAGCAAAACGACACACCGTTACAATTCTTGCACGGGAGAAAGTTATTTTACGTGTTCAAAGTAACTCCCATTAGCAGCCAAACAACGTCGATGCAACAGAAGTGTTGACTGACCTACAGCTGTCAGTGTTACTAGTGTGATAGCTGCACAGGACGCCTCGATGGTTTGTCGTAGCTCGTTCACTGTAGCCGGCTTCTGTTGACGAACTTCATTTATTGAGGTGCCACACAGGTAGTAGTCAACAGGTGTACTCAACAGCTCACATTCGACCTATCCATCGCTCAGGTAGAGTTTCGACCATGTAGGCTCTGACATCTCTGTTGTAATGAAGCGAAGTGCCATTTTGTTGTAGGTAAAATCTTTCATTTACAATAACCTCTTGGATGGCAGGTAAAATAGATGTTTCCTGCATATGAATACACACTTCAACCGTTGCAGTGCCTTCAAAGAAGAATGGACTAATCAAAACCCACAGTGATAGACCACACCATACATTAACAGCCGGTAGATAAACATGTTTGTCCACGTGAACGTAGGGATTTTCAGGAGCCTAGTACACACAGATGTGGCAGTTTACAGTACCGGTGAGTTTGAATTGCGCTTCGTCAGACCAGATAAGTGTAAACCATTCGTTCTCGCAAAGCCTGCCTTCATATCATTTGCAGTACTCCTTCGGTCTGGGTTGTCCTTGTTCATAGTGTGCAGCTATCTTCTAATGTACACTTTCCTTATTGCAGACTTCAGAATTCTTCGTATGCTTGATCAGATTACCATACTTTCACGTGCACAATACTTCACAGGTTTCTGAGGTGACCTAATAAAATGTTGCAACACAGTAGCGCGGAAACTGGACTTGTTGATGTTTTTGGTCGACCAGATCTTTCGTCGGCCGGGGTGGCCGAGCGGTTCTAGGCGCTACAGTCTGGAACCGCGTGACCGCTACGGTCGCAGGTTCGAATCCAGCTTCCGGCATGGATGTGCGTGATGTCCTTAGGTTAGTTAGGTTTAAGTAGTTCTAAGTTCTAGGGGACTGATGACCTTAGAAGTTAAGTCCCATAGTGCTCAGAGTCATTTGAACCATTTGAACCAGATCTTTCCTTATCCACACCCTGAACAGTACCATCAGCTTCAGACTTATCCTGAATATGATAAAATGTAGTGTGTAATAGTGGCTGAGTTCTGTACACTTTACACCATTGCTGTCGTACATCCATTATGTTTTCATATGGTATTGCGTTGCTCACACGACAGTCTTACTTCATTTACTGTTGCACTTTGGTCCCTTCCCCCTCTTTTAAACCAACCTCACTGAATGATATTGTTTAATAAGCCCAAGCTCTGTGACAGAAGAAAACTGTTTAACGAATGTGAGACGAAACATACCTGGCAAATCAAATATTGAAATTCACATGCACGCAGACGGCCCCAACCCAAAATCAATTATGTAATACTAATTGTAATTAAGAACTGACAGATTGACAACATTAAAGATGTTTTGTGCAGTTTATAAAAATTTGGTGTAGTATCATTTTGCAACCGTTAAAATTTTCTGTTTACGCCAGTTGCCATCTCGTTTAAAAGTGGACTGCTGTGAGAGAATGTGCAAGCAGAACAGCGAGTGACGTTGTGAGCTATCGCTGCAGCAGGTGGCTAACTGACGTCGTGACGTCGCTTCCTCAGGCCCTCTGTTTAGGCAACCCGTGTGACAGATAATCGCTCACCCGCAAGCAAGCGTCCGCGCTGCAGGTCAGTGAGTGTGCACCCACATGTGTGCTGACCCAGCTAAACTACCGCACAGCTTAATGGCCATGTGTGCTGGCGGTGCTACAAGGTATCTCACGTTCCACTTAGCCACACCTGCCCTATGAATAAAAGATGGTTGACCGGGAGGTGCCAATTTGCATGATTGGAGCCGCTACCTAGCTAGCCAGCATAGTCTGCCCTGAGGGCGGACACAGCAACAGCCACCGAAATGTACTCCATAATTAATCTGGTCGCCTCAACCAACCGATGGCAAGGGCTACTACTGCTTACACAGGATCCTTCGTTACTTCGACCCAGGTTGTGAGAATATTAAATCCAGTGATGGAAGATGTCTATATATGGAATTAATCAGATATATGTAGATAAAAGTAGGAGGACATTTCTCATACTGAGGGCATATTTACTTACACATCAATAGAAGTGAAAGTGTTACACCATGAAACATCAATTTGAAATTTATCAAGATGGCAATGTCATCAGATAATAGGTATCAAACGATTAAACTTTCAGCCCATCTGGAACTGATGTCCATTACTAACATCAGTATAAACTGCAAATGGACGTTAATGCTAGATACTTTCGATAGTTCTCACAACGAAAATGTGTCATATAATCCATTGACATTCTTGTAGGGAAATTTACCGTTCGAAAAAGACCTGATGTCAGCGGATGGTTTGTGTTTTCTTAAACTCCACCTTATGTAAAACACACCATACTTTTTTTTTTGTTTAACCAGATACGTTTTGACACGTACGTCTCATATTACGAGCGTTTCCATTTAGTGCTGTAAAATATCATACACCGTTTGTGGTTGTTTTTTCTTACTTTAAGCCTAAAACTTATAAAATGTACATTTTTTTAGTATGTTTCGATTGCTCACCTGGAATTACATTATTTGTGAAATGGATTTTTACATATCGGTTTGTATTGATGCCTTCTTATCGTTTTGACATCATACCGTCTGCAAAGAAGTGAAGCAGTGGTAAAGGAATGTGCTTATTTCTGAAACACTTTCTTGTGAACCGTGATTGTGCATTTCGTTGTATTTACGCTTTCCGTCTAGTTGTGCATTTGTGAAGCATTTTCTTTCCCTATTAATACTGAGTACACCATTTTCCACACTTTTTTTCGTAAGCATTTGTCCAAAACGCACGTAAGTCGCCATAGCCCGCTCACTTGATCATCGTTTTGTTTCTGCTGAGTGTGTTGTTGATTTTCAATGTTCAGTGAAAACTGTTGTGGTGTATCTGCTCAGCCAGAACTTGTGTGATTTGTGTATGTTTCTGTTTGGGCATGTGTGTGTGTGGAATGAGAAGAGAGAGAGAAAAAAAACTAGAAAAAGGGAATTAAGAAACAGATGTATTTGAAGATTTGAGGTTGTCTGAATACTGTGTTTTGTTTGGGAAAGTGTCATTATATAATTCATCTAATGTCCACAATAGAGTTCTATTGCATAGTGTTGCGATTTCATTCAAGACTTTATTTCCTAGTATCACTGGTTTTCGTATGTGGAAGTTATCCTCTTTTATGAATTTTTGATACAGACGATCGAATTCTCTGAGGATCTTGAAATCAATCGCAATGTTGTTTGTGTGTTGGTTTCCTTGTATGAGATTATCTGTAACAGTGGATTGTTTACTCTCACTTTTCAACGCTCTGAGGTGTTTACTATGTCTATTCTTAATTTTTTTGTAATTTTGGCCTATGTGGACAGATCAGCATGAATTAAGAGTTAACTGACAGATTCCAGCTTAGTGTTTAGGTTTTCCGTACCGAGATTTTTATGTGCAATGATGTTTTTAGTCATTGTTTCTTCTGAATTTTCCTCACCCTGTAGACGTTTTTTTTTTGTTGTATGTTGTTATGATCCAATCTTTGTTCTTTATAAAATTTTCCTGGTTCAATGTGTTCTCGGTGTTGGTCGTGTGTTGGCCTACCTGGTTCTTGGTTGTGGCCGGTAATTTGTTCAAGGTTTGTTTTTTTCTTTGCTTCTTTCATTTTGTTACTCACTTTGTTCATTATTCGTGTGTTGTACCCATTCCCTCTGGCTATATGGTATCTTGTGTTTCGTTCCTGTGCATAGTTGCGTCTGACTTGTGGAAACAATTTAGGAGTCAATCTAATCTGAGCAGTGCTCTTAGGTTACATACAGCTGTTGCTGTCTTTTACCATCCAATAAAGTCATCAAGAGGTCAAATCGAATGGTGAAATGAATTAGACAGAATTTCTATAAGGTGTGAGATGTGGAAATTGATCAAATGTTTGAAGAACTCCACATAAACATTAAAAAAATCTGCTATATTTCGGTTGTACGATAAATGACAAAGATTTAAAGTTTTCTTCAATTAAACTAGACAACCACACGTGTTATGGTTCCAAATAAGACACACAGCACACACTATCGACATTTTTACTGTCGTGTACATATTTTCAGCACCGTATTGATACAAAGGTGAATGGGCGAAAGATATCAAAGGAAATACTATTACTCTGTTACGACCGAAGAAGACTACGGTCCCTTATACCAAGCTAAAAATTTGTCGGTAGAGTGTGTGCTTCCTATATAAGGATCTATAAGGTATTCTTTAATCGCTCGGAACAATAGATAATGTGCAGATCTATTGTTATATAACTGAAGAGCCAAAGTAACTGAAACACCAGCCTAATATCGTGTAGGGCCCCCGCGAGCATGCAGAAGTTCCGCAACACGACGTGGAATGGACTCGATTAATGTCTGAAGTTGTGCTGGAGGGAATTGACACCATGATTCCTGCACGGCTGTCGATAAATTCGTAAGAGCACAAGGGTGGTGTAGATTGCTTCTGAACAGCACATAGCACGGAATCCCATATATGCTCTATAATCTTCATGTCTATGGAGTTTGGTAGCCAGTGAAAGACTTTAAAGTCAGAAGAATGTTCCTGGAGTCACTCTCTAGGAATTCTGGATGTGTGCGGTGTCGCATTGCCATCCTGGAATTGCCCAAGTCCTTCGGAATGTGCGATGGACATGAACGGATGCATGTGATCAGACAGGATGCTTACGTACGTGTCACCTGTCAGAATTGCATCAAGACGTACCAGGGGTCACTCCAACTGAACACTCCCCACACCATTACAGAGCCATCACCAGCTTGAACAGTCCCCTGCTGACATGCAGGGTCCATGAATCCACGAGGGTGTCTCCATACCCGCACACGTCCATCCGCTCGATACAATTTGAAACGAGGCTCGTCCGACCAGGCAACATGTTCCCAGTCATCAAGAGTCCAGTGTCGGTGTTAACATGCCGAGGCGAGGCGCAGAGCTTCGTGTCTCGCAGTTATCAAAGGTACTCGAGTAGGCCTATGGTTCCGAAAGCCCATATCGATGATGTTTCGTTGAATGGTTCGCACATCGACACTTGTTGACGGCCCAGCATGTAAATCTGCATCAATTTGCTGAACGGTTGCACTTCTGTCAAGTTGGACGATTCTCTTCAGTCTTAGTTCGTCCCGTTGTTGCAGGATCTTTTTCCGGCCGCAGCGATGTCGGAGATGTGATGTTTTATCGGATTCCTAATATTTACGGTACACTCGTGAAATAGTCGCACGGTAAAATTCCCACTTCATCGGTACCTCGGAGGTGCTCTGTACCATCGCTCGTGCGCCAACTAGAGCACCAATTTCAAACTCATTTAAATGTTGATAACCTGCCATTGTAGCAGCAGTAACCGATCTAAGGACTGCGCCAGATACTTGTTTATACGGGCGTTACCGACCACAGCGCCATATTCTTCCTGTTTACATATTTCTGTACTTGGATATGCAGTCTATACCACTTTCTTTGGCACTTCAGTGTATATTAAGAAACATCCGTTGCAAGCGGCAAAGAGAACAGCTTCGGAAATAAAAACAAAACATCTATTACTTTTTAACGAAAAATATCTTCGATCACCGTTGAAACTAGTATAAATTATACAAAGATACTATTTATGGCGTGTGATAGAAATTTCATTTTAATAAATATAATCCATCAAATTAAGACTTGGCCGTAGCTTTTTAGAAAGGACAGCGAAAACAAAAGTACTAATTAATGAACTAGTACAGAACATAGCACGTACTCTCGGCATTTTCCCTCTGCTTGTAACGCCGCAAATGCATATCCTCCTATTTCCATCTGCTGCACTATAAACTTTTTTTTCCTTATTTTGTTACCTGAAGATATGACATTTCTGTGTCTTTATATATTGTAATTGTTTTACTGTATGTATATATATCTATTTACGCATTTATGTTGGTTTGTTTTGTGAATATTATTTGTATTTATACGCTGGGTCTGGCCTAGGGAAAACTATGCTATCGAACGAATATATCGATAGGTCGTGTGGAGAACAATAGTGTTTAGGATCTTTGGTAGTGTTAACTCTGTCGCGTGGAGCGCGGGAAGAGAGGGAGTCGGGCTGGGGTAGTGCAGTGGAGCAGGTGTGTTGTGTGACGCTCCCGCAAGTTGCCGCGCTTTCGGGGTTGGGGAGCATGTAATTGCGCTCGACTTGCTATGATAGTTTCTGACACGGTGTCGCGGACGGGAAGCATTAGCTGGCGCACATCAAGAGCCCATTTCGCCTGGTGACCGTGTCGAGAAGAAGGCGCGCCAACATCCAGCTTCTGCAACAGCGACGGCCGACAATGAGTGACTGTCGCTACCTCCTCGATCGACGGCTTCAAACCTTCAATCAACCAACAAGGAAGACTGGAAGCACGTAAAGTTTTAGAACTGTATGGCAGACCTCAGCTTTTCAAACTGATCCATTTTCATAACTAAACCAACAGCAACGTAGCATGAACCTTTGTTGCTCATTGTCCCAATTGCATTACCAAGCAGGGTCCCTTCCTTTTCCGGAATGAACCCGAGTGTCATTGAAATTCAAACGCCAGCATCATTCGATTTCACTGCTTTAATTTCAAAGTTCAGTTAAGCTATTCATAGCTGGCTACAATATTTGATTACACAGTCACACATTAAGAGTGCGAGTTTTGTTGCCGTATTTTAGCTTACCTGTGACTGCAGCTCAGCTTGGTACGTACTAAATTTTGCTATTGTTAATTGTTCAGAATCATTTAATTCAAGATCAAAGTTAAATCTCTTATTTCTAAATTGCATAGATTCAAGTAGCTTTTGAAATGATTGTTGAGGTAGTCCAAGACTAACCGTATTTTACTGAATTTCGATGTGCTTAAGAAAGAAAGCTCACTATTAACTTCAGTCACTAAATTAACTTTCAATTTTCCGGTTTTATTAATTCTTTTGCTAAATTAAGTCAGAGTGTAGCGAAATTTATTACTTCTGACAAACTTTCAGTTTTCACACTACACGTGTCAACCTTCAGTTGCTACAATTTGAAAGTGCTAATTATTTGTGCAATAACCTTTCTTTTTCAGTTATTATAGTAGTTGTCCATAGGACTGGCGACCGTAATTTTCCCCAAATCTCAAATATCTAATTATCGCCAATTAATTGTTAACGTGACGACCGCACATTTACTTTCTTTATTAATTTTACCCTTTTCTCAAAACTAATTTCCACCAATTTCATTTGCATTTTTCCTTTCATTTAGATGTAACCCTTTCCTCCCTCTTTACCGACAGATTAAATTCGGTGACGATTGCTTTTCCCAAATTTCCATTAGGTACACGCGGTTTAATTTTTCACTGTCATTAAGGTCGATAAGTGAGGGGGAGGTTACATGCTCACGTCGGTGCTCCATTGTCGTCAGGAAGCTGAGTCCTCCACTTTTCAGTCGTTCCACGAAGGAAAAGTCCTTCCCAGAACTGGCGTTCCAGCGCAGGTTTCCCACATGAAGCAAAAGCACGCTGGCTAGAGAACAACGGAAAAGGACCGAGAGAACATTCGATTCCCAGAAACGAGAACACACAGCGCTGCGGTCGTTTCTTTACGCGGTACGGACGTTGATAGAGGTTTCATTACGTCAGCTGGAAAACATGTCCTCGGATGACAAAACCGCAACAGAATTTTTTCTGCCCCCTCACACCCCTTCCGCTCCCCTTCACGCTTTGCGAAAACAGTTGCCCGCTTTTATTGAACCGAAAGCGTCGCCGCATCGACGATGGTGAACATTGGAATTTTGCCAGCCAGTGTAAAACACAGAGCCAGCACTAGCCGAGACATGAAACGCAGATTGTGGGTGCAGGCAAGGGTTAGCGGGTGGTATCGGAAATAATAATTTACTACGTCGCGTTTCCCGGTGACTCGTGGAAGTGTGACGTCCCGATGTAGACAGGGGGAGGAGGGGTTCTGCATGAAACCACAGACATTCCAGTATATTCAAGCAAATAATCCACAGAGGACAGAGCAGAACGTTAAGCTATAGGCGTATATCAAAATGGTAACAACACTGGGGAAAACTATTTCTGAAAAGAATGAAACATCACTGGTACTGCAAATGCGAGTAAATTTTTATATATTTGTTTTGAAAACAGTTTATTTTCCAAAACTATTACACAGTATTACAAAAAGGAATTACTGGTGTTAGTTGTCAGTATGCGGCGACGCAGCGTGATTTGCAATGTTTCACTCACCTGGTGATGAATTTCTTCTTACACACGCATGTCTCCTTGAAGATACTGGCAATCATTTCTCAGCAGGATAAACCCATAGAAAAAAGAGCTGTACGCACCATAATCTTAAGTCGCTCTAAAATTGTTTTTGCAGTGGAAGGAAATAGTAAAATTAAAGTATTTTCGTGTGTAATATTTCACTCTATTACGATAAGCTTGCATACACCAGTTACTGCCAAGTCTTACTCTAAACTGTACATAGTTTGGAAAGTTCACACGCTCACCACATTAATAACCACAGCCAGTTTATGATAATTCTTCACCGAAAGTTCACAAAAGGGATTGTTTCTTTCAGGGTTTATCTCTCAAATGTTGCTAATATCGGTCTCACGTAACAAAATATTCACGTTCGCCAGTAAGCAACAGGCCACGCGGAATTTGGTTATTTAAATGTCACCAAATGTTCCGAATTTCACACCGTGCTGACAATCGAACTCCCTTCCAGTCTTTACGGCACATCTCAAACATTTTTGGTGCCATAATATCGCAATATTAATAATTTTCAGCAGAGCGCATACCTATAAGTCTGATCAATATGAGATCCATGCCACAACTCTATTCACCCCTCAACACAAAAGAAATTTCTAGTTCCCAAAATACGCGCGAATATGCTAATTTCTGACTGGTGAAGAAACATCACACACAATCGGAAAGCAGCACCAAACGTGCTAAATCCCTGGTGTATATACAGAACCAATCAAAATTTGTCACTGAATCAGAATAGTAAATTACCATAATCAAATTTTGAAAATTCACAAATATAAAATTAACGCCCTCTTAGAAAAACTGCTTAACCGAAATCATAAGCTCATTTCCCCAGTGCCATAAACTGAAGAGCCAAAGAAATGGTACATCTGCCAAATATAGTGTTGGGCCCCCGCGAGCACGCACAAATGGCCCAACACGACGTGGTATGGACGCGATTAATATCTTAAGTAGAGCTGGTGGGAACTACTACCATGAATTCTGTAGGGCTGTCCATAAATCGGCAAGAGTACGAGGGGGTGGAGATCTCTTCTGTACAGCACGCTGCAAGTTATCCCAGATATGCTCATTAATGTTCACGTCTAGAGACTATGGTGGCCAGTGAAAGTGTTTAAACTTAGAAGAGTGTTCCTGGAGCCACTCCGTAGCAATTCTGGACGTGTGTTATGTTGCATTGTCCTGCTGGAATTGCGCAAGTCCATCGGAATGCTCAATGGACAAGAATGGGTGCAGGTGATCATACAGGATTCCCACGTACAAAAGTATCCGGACACCCCCATAAACATACGCTATTCATATTAGGTGCATTGTGCTCCCATCTACCGCCACGTACTCCGTATCAATGACCTCAGTATCTAGACACCCCCAAAAACATACTCTTTTCTTATTAAGTGTATCGTGCTACCACCAACTGCAAGGTACTCCATATCAGCGACCTCAGTGGTCATTAGGCATCGTGAGGGAGCAGAATGGGGCGCTCCGCGGAACTCACGGGCTTTGAACGTGGTCAAGTGATTGGACGTCACTTATGTCATACGTCTGTACGCGAGATTTCCACACGCCTAAAGATCCCTAGGTCCATTGTTTCTGATGTGATAGTGAAGTGAAAACGTGAAGGGACACGCACAGCACAAAAGCGTAGACGCCGACTTCGTCTGTTGACTAACAGAGACCGCCCACAGTTGAAGACGGTCGTAATGTGTACTAGGCAGACATCTATCCAGACCATCTCACAGGAATTCCAAACTGCATCAGGATCCACTGCAAGTACTGTGACAGTTAGGCGGGAGGTAAGAAAAATTTGATTTCATGGACGAGCGGCTGCTCATAAACCACACGTCACGCCGGTAAATGCCACACGACGCCTCGCTTGGTGTAAGGAGCGTAATCATTGGACGATTGAACAGTGGAAAAATGTTGTGTGGAGTGTCGAATCACGATACACAATGTGGCGATCCGTTGGCAGGGTATGGGTGTGGCGAATGCCTGGTGAACGTCATCTGCCAGCGTGTGTAGCGCCAACAGTAAAATTCCGAGGTCATGGTGTTATGATGTAGTGGTGTGTTTCATTAAGGGGGCTTGCACCTCTTGTTCCTTTGCGTGGCACTATCACAGCACAGGCCTATATTGATGTTTTAAGCACCTTCTTACTTCCCACTGTCGAAAAGCAATTTGCAGATGGCGATTGCATCTTTCAACACAATCGAGCACCTGTTCATAATGCACGAACTGTGGCGGAGTGGTTACACCACAGTAGCATCCCTGTAATGGATTGTCCTGCACAGAGTCCTGACTTGAATCCTATAGAAGACCTTTGGGATGTTTTGGAACGCCGACTTCGTGCCAGGCCTCATCGAGCGATATCGATACCTCTCCTTAGTGCAGCACTCTGTGAAGAATGAGCTGCCGTTCCCCAGGAAATCTTCCAGCACCTGATTGAACGTATGCCTGCAAAGTGAGTGGAAGCTGTCATGAAGGCTAATGGTGGGCCAACACCATATTGCATTACAGCATTACCTATGGAGGGCGTCACGAACTTGTAAGTCATTTTCAGCCAGATGTCCGGATACTTTTGATCACACAGTATATGTGTCACCTGTCTAGACGTATCAGGCGTCCCATATCACGCCAACTTCACACGCCCCACCATTGCAGAGTCTCCACCAGCTTGAAGAGTTCCCTGCTGAGATGCAGTGTCCATGGATTCATGAGGTTTTCTCATACCCGTACACATCCATCCGCTCGATACAATTTGAAAAGACACTCATCCGACCTGACAACATGTTTCTAGTCATCAACTGTCCAATGTCGATGCTGATGGGTCCAGGGGAGGCGCAATGCTTTGTGTCGTGCAGTCATGAAGGGTACACGAGTGGGCCTTCGTCTCCGAAAGCACATATCGATGATGCTTCGTTGAATGGTCCGTACGCTGACACTTGTTGATGGCCCAGCATTCAACTCTGCAGCAATTTGTGGAAGGGTTGCCCTTCTGTTACACTGAACGATTCTCTTTAGTCGTTCGTTGGTCCTGTTCTTGGGTATTTTTTTCATTTCGCAGCGATGTCGGAGATTTGATGTATTACCGGATTCCTGATATTCACGGTACACTCGTGAAATGGTCGTAAGGGAAATACTGTGTTCCATCGCTAGTGCGCTGACTGTAACACCAAGTTCAAACTCACTTAGATCTTGGATAACTGCCATTGTAGCAGCAGTAACCGATCTAACAACTGTTGTCTTATATAGGCGTTTCTGACAGCAGCGCCGTATTTTGCCCGTTTACATTTCTGTGTATTTGAATATGCATCCGTACAACAATTTCTTTGGGCTTCAGTGTAACAAAGTCTCAGAATGAAACAAAGTTATGCACTTTTAATAAATTAATCGTACACAAAATACCTAATCTTGTCTTTTGTGACAAAGTGCTGTCCAAACTGAAATCTAACAGTCTTTTTACTTAAGCTGGTCAACAGCCAATATTAAGTTATTCATCTATACGGTAGAACAGTGGTTCCCAACCTTCCGTAGACCATTGACCCTGAGTCCAATCAGACATTAGTTAGTACCCCCGCCCTCGCCCCCTCCCCCACCCCCTCCCGCAGCTATCTGTTGCCCGCTAACCGCGCATTATTACCAGCTTTAGCGTGTAACTTAACTGTAGAATGGGAGACTTTTCGTAAGTGCTACCCAGAGCTTTTTCTCAGATAAAAACGCTAGCTATGCACAGTGAGGGTACACACTTGCTACAAAACTTACTTCCGCCGCATTACAACTCTCCACTGCGGCACTTGCTTCACCTCCACGCTGCACCCCACTTAAAATCAAACAAGTTCAGATGTGTACCCTATACTTACTGTTTGTGAATCACTCGATTACTGGACTCCTTACTTCCGAACTGGCACAAATTGGACGACTTCAGGTTGTTAATGCTTTGTTTCTAACCAGCCTACTAATAATAATACTGTGTACAGACTCATGTAGTTACTGCTATGTTGTGCTGTGGCGTTCGCTGTTTTATTCAGTGGTTTGGTATTTAACTAATTTGTAAATAAAAATTATATTCTTATTTTATTACATTAAGTAATTACTAAATAATTTTTCTCCCGGCTAAAGATCTGGTCAAGTTGCTAAAGAACTCCAAGTTAACGTCGTGTTAAAGTGTTGTCTGTAAGTTGTGTAAGTGTCACTAAATCACAGTTCATACAACAGATTCTATACAACTATTGATTATGATGGAAGTAGTTATCTTCAGCAAAATGATCATTAAAACCATCGAATATCATCCGCGCACAACAGTGACGTATGTTACCTGAAACAATATTCTTCGCAACTCGTGCTTAATTAATTTCGGCTCCATACATCAGCTTGAAAAGTTTGTTATAAGGATCGTGCTATGAGCACTGTTTTTAAAGAACCAATCTGATTCGAATTATTTTCATTAAAATGAGTTCGAGATCACCGGTGCACATTTATTTTTACACATTTGTATTACCTTCGGTATTTATGTCTGCAGAGTTGCGTAATTTGAATTTGCCGCTGAGATAATTGTTAAGATGGCAGCAGACAATTGATAGAGACTTTCTATTGTTAGAGCAAATAGGATAAGTATTTGAAATGCTTATTAAACTTTACTTTCGTATTGTGCACTTTTTAGACTTCATCAAGCAGACATTTGATTTTTTTCTAAGGAAAACACAGACAAAAAACGCGATACAAATCGCTATCATCAATGGCTGCGCTCCTTGCAGCGGAAAGAAGTAATTAACACAGATAATTCTTATTGAGCGAGGAATTAAAGTTACAAATAATTATTCACTCATATTGATAATAATAATGAACTCTATTCTCAAGTAATAATTAACAAATAATTACAATTTCTTAACAGACCTCAGTTTGATATGCGTCCACAACCTACAAAAGCCACCCAACAAAAGGTAAAAACAAAGGAAGACAAACGCAGATCATACAAGGAATTTACAATTATCATTGTCTTTGTATGATACACATCGATATGTCCAATTACATCATAAAATATTATATAAATAATTAATATTTATCATCGTTTTCACTGTTTTTTTATATGTCGAATAGATAATGTTTATCACTGTTAGAGGCATAATTTCCGCTCGTCGCACTGTAGCTAAAATTTATCTCGTGGATGTTACATTGCCCCTTGGGCTGAGAAAAAAAATTAGTTTACCTATTGTATATTTTTTTTATCAGTCCACGTAATCCACGTAGATTTTCTACACTCAAGATGCAAATTTTTAGTTTCAATGTTGATTTAGACATGATAAAATTATAGTTGAATCAAGTACTTTAAATGACTTCAGTGGCTGTATTATCTTGGAAATTGCTGCGGATACTTCCCGGGTTAACTTATCCCCCCCCCATTTGGGTTAACTGGACTCGGAAAACCGGGAATAAAACCGTCCAAGGGGCTTCAAGAAAATACAGCCACCTACTTTTAACGGTCAGGCTTGACATGAATGTAATGCTGGAAAAAGCAATTTTATGACTCTGTTGTAAGCATCTGAGATGATGAATGTTTTTTCATGGTGGTATATCATAACAATTTCCAAAGTCACTCATTTATTGAATGTCATAAGAATTTGCCGCTGACGTCGTAAGACCGCCCCCGTGTCGAGCCGTTGGAACGCAGACAGGTAGTGGCTGCTGCTGGACCGCCCCCGGCCGAGTCGGTGGGAAGTCGGCTGCCGTCGGCTGCATCGTGGTTTAGATCTGCTGCTGGCTACAAGTCGCGCTCCAGCAGATCTTGCTTCTCCTTTCCCACGTCCCTCAGTTTAAGATGGGCACATGAAATGTCATAATATAAGCATCAGTGACAAGATAAATACTATTCTCATCCTGTGGAAAGGTCTGTTAGTGTCCATTTCACTCGCATTCACACGGATGGAATTAGACTGTTTTTGGAGTATGTTCTGTATTTTGACACTGTTCAACACAATGTAGTGATTCACATGTAAGTTTATCACAATATGCACATTTTGAACACTGCACCGTTAATCATACAAGTGTCCGTAGTGTACTTCGTTTACTTAAGCGGAATGTAAATATTTTCGCCACGCGCTGCGTAGCCAACGTTGCATTATTGTTTTGCCGCGCAGCTGGCTGTACAGTCTGTCACATTAAATTTTGCACGCGAAGACGCTTCGTATCAAACTACTACAGGTCATCAATTCAAGTTAATTATTAATACAGACAACAGTACTCAACGTCCATAGCGTTGCTGCTAACTTTGATACTCCAAGAGTGTTCATAAGGTTACGTGATCACAGTTTTTATCACTGTTCATCATTATTCACAATATAAATCACAATTCTTCACGCGTCCACTAGTTCCTGAGAAACACGTTTCACTGTTCTGATTACTGTCAGTAGTTTTCCACAGTATTTAACAGACAATCTATATGCTAATGACACTTTTCAAGTAATGAGGTCTGGTACACTTGCACTTAAGTTCATATTACCATGACTGAATAACAAAATTTAAAATTTTACACTGTCACATAAACATGAGACAATATCAAACTTTCAGAATCTGCTACATTATCTTGACCATGAGATCATTACTGACCTGTCCAGATAACAGTACATTTCCATTTTTATTACAGATACATATATTTATATATTTATATTTTTTTATTGGGATTGTTATTTACCATGTTTTTGGGACAGATGTCCATGTTCGGTTTATCTAACCGGAATGTTGCTCATTCAAGAGCATTTTAAATGACTTCGTAATGAAACCGTGTACGTAAATCAGTACACATTCAGATTTCGCTTCACTAGTGGTGAAAGCAGTTTATTTTATTTTTTATTTATTTATTTATTTATTTTCCTCAGTCACACAGCTCACACGCCACCAACACTCGCTACGTGTGTGGGACTACATGACTTAATCTTATGAAAATATTTTTGTTATATCCATTCTTACACACGAACAAATTCATTATTTAAGCATTTTAATCATTTCTATGCTACGTATAGAAAGATACAATTCCTCACATTTAACGCAATAACACTCAAGTGTTTATGAAGTTATTGATCCCTTTTAGAGTAAAAATACATTTATTATGGAGATTCTCTACTCCTTGTTCAAATAATTCAACCACATTACAGTGTAACACTTGACATAAAAGCTTATAAACTAATACATACATAATATTATCACATTATTACTGCTAATTATTTTACCATAAACATTATATTTAGAGTTATGGGATAGTGGACTTGCACTTCTGATTGGTCCTTTGTGTCACTTCGTTTTACTTAGTCCAGGGGACCGAGTAAGATGCTTTGCAAAAAGGTCTTGTGCGGATATACTTTCATATTATACTGGTAATCTTTTATGATTCCAGGGCGTTCAGTGAATACTTCGAGGTATCAGGATAATAATTCTGTTAATTTTCTAGTCTCTGAAGCATTAATGCAAGTTGCCTCCTATACTTTCTCTTCTATTGTTGTGACGATGACACTCACGTTGCTGGGTGCATCGTTATTTCGATTTTTGTGACACATCTGTGTGTGCTTATGATCCAACACTAACAACTTCTGTTTACTGACAGAAAGATTCATTTTTCTCATCAGCGGAAGGTTCGCACCGAACTCCCGATTCAGCATTAATGTTATGGGTCGCTGTTGGTACTTAAGTGCACATGTCCCACGGGCGAGATCAATTACAGCTTCCCTTTCCCGAAGGAACTCAAGACCCAGAAGCACCGGTACTGACAAATTATCCATTAGTAGGAACGTGCATAATAAGCGATCATTTCCCAGGGAAACTTCCACCTGTGTCTGGTATTTTATACTCTGTGCCTTTTTTCTCAGTGCCCCTATAACCATACAATTTGCAACCGGCAACATCGGCAATCTTCTTATCTCCGATACCTTCTTGAAAAACTGCGTGTACATAACGGATACATTCGCACCTGTGTCAAGTAGAATAGTAGTTGTTACACCATTTACAGCTCCGGTGACACTTGCTTGGATATTTTCCCTCTGTGGCTTATCAGAGACAGCAGGTTCCTGATATAGCTCATCTTCGATCCTGTTGCCATCCTGATACCGTATCATGTTTATTTTTTGTTCCGTCGACCTATTGCCTTCATTGTTGGCCTCGGTCGCCTGGCGAAGGCCTACAGGGACCGAAATTAGTTTGTTGGTTTCTGAGTGTTTTGTTTTGCTTCCGAAGGTACCTCCACTGTTCTAACATTTTGTGAGTTTTCAGTCGGAGAAGGCCTGCTTGGATCCCACCACGGTGGATATTGATTGCTTGGTATAGGTATAGCCTGTACATAAGTTATTGGCTGACCTGAATTGATAGAATTTTGCTGCGGCTGCTAATGACTTGGCCCTGGCTGGCACCAATATTCAGTGTCACCCCGCATATTTTTAGGTTTGTCTTTATATGGAGTGTCTGACCTGTTGTCATTTCGGCTCTTTCGGTTGCTGTTGTTAATGTTTGGGTTTTCATTGTGGTACTGCCTCTGATTATCATTCGTTTGTTGGTGTTCTTCGGCCTTTTGATAATTACTGTTATTATTATTAGGATAACCAAAATTTTGGTTGTATGGATTCCTACTACTATTATTATTATTGTATTTTCCGTTACTATTAGCTTTACTTTTATTTTTCTTTGGACTACCTTCGCCCCTATTTCCATTATTTCCATTCCATTAATTTTTTCTATTAGGACTATTATTATTGCTGATCACGTCAGAATTTTTTTCTGGCGTCTTCTTGCACTAGATCCAGAAAATCAATTACAGACAGAAATTCTTTCAGATCGGTGTCTGCAACATTAAATAATTTTTCTCTAATATATATGGGTAATCTAGCTTTTAACACCCGCAATAAGTCTCTAGTGGTTACTGGCTCATCCCAGTACCGGGTCATGTTAATATATTTTTCAAAGTACTTTCTTAAGGAACCTGACTTCGGATTGTACATTTCTGCATTGTAAACAACTTTACGGAGTCGCTCTTGAGTAGACGCTGACCAGAACTGGTCAAGGAACGCCTTCTCAGAGTTGTGGAAAGTCTTGCAAGTTTCCGCTGCATTTAATGCCCAGAGCGACGCATCACCAGAAATATGTGAAACCACAAACTGTATTTTCTGTTCTTCCGACCACGATTTTGGAAGAACACTTTTGAAGTTTCGAATGAAAACTACTGGATGTATGTTTTTCTTGCTTTCGTCGTTAAATATTTGAAACAGGCTTTCTTCATGCATCAAATTAGTTACGTGCATGGAATTGCTATCATTCGCAGGCGGTGTGGTTACTTTATTACAAGTACATTCTATTCCACTATTATTAGCCGGTCGCGGTGGTCGTGCGGTTCTAGGCGCTCCAGTCCGGAGCCGCGCTGCTGCTACGGTCGCAGGTTCGAATCCTGTCTCGGGCATGGATGTGTGTGATGTCCTTAGGTTAGTTAGGTTTAATTAGTTCTACGTTCTAGGAGACTGATGACCACAGCAGTTGAGTCCCATAGTGCTCAGAGCCATTTGAACCATTTGAAACACTATTATTGTTCCTTGGTGTCACATATTGCTCTGGTAATATCGGTTGATTACCTAAATTTGGTCTTCCTTGTGGTGCATTAAAATTCGCCATTAGATTATCTGCGATCTTTTGCCTGTCAGTACCAGTGTTATCATTACTGCATACTGTCAGCTTTTCAAAGTTTTGATTTTCAGAGCTCAGCACCCTGGCTACTTCTGTTCGGACTTGCTTTCGGATTTCCGAGGGAATGTCCTCGTGGATTGTTTCCACAGCGGTAGCCAAAGCTTTGAATTGGTTCTCTAGTCTATCTACTTCAGTTTGAAGACTATTGACCTCATCTGGATTGTTTGTTAACGGTTCAACAGTGGTTTTTACTGCATCGATCTCCTGCTTAAAATGGGTAGTAATAGCATTATCACGGCCGACCAACGCTTGATTTATCCTACGGACAATTTCTTTATCTCTTTCCAGTAAAATATTGTTTATATTTTCCATAAATTTCTTTTCCTTCTCTTGGTCCCTGAGCTCCTGTTGCTGTTTTTCTATAAGCTTTTCCTGACTACGTTTTTCCCTTTCCTGCTGACGTTGTCTTTCACGCTCCTGCTCTTTAATAGTAAAATTTTCAAATAATGCTGTTAGCATATCCTGCATGGACATAGCTTGAGCATTGCTAACTTCTGCCCCTTGCCCAGAAAAAATATTGTCATTAATTCCTAACTGGTTGAATGCAGGAGTGTCAGTTTGTTTTGGCAACTCCTCAGTTTTACCATCACTCGGGACATTAGTTACTAAATTATCATTCATAATTAAATTTTCTAATAATTCGACAGAAATATGGGTAGATTGTTCTACCTAAGACTCTGATGTCATCTCTGCATCAGTATGCTCATTCGGTTTATTTTGTTTCTTTTGTTTAAACATTATATCACCAATATAGCACAACAAATATATAAATCACTGTCAAGCACCAATTGACACAAAATGATCTTATAACTAACACATATACACAAATAACACTTAAAAATATTATTCTCGCAGCCAGAAGATTCAATTATTACTACTTATGGCTAGAAGTACTGATTGCAATGAGATATAATACACTCATCCATTGTTAATCGTGTGCTGTCATGCAAGTACTGAACATGAGCATCTGTTCCTATCTGTGTGAGGGTGGTGGACAGCATTGCTTATATGAAGTTACTCCTGTATCTCTCACTAGCGGAGATGCTGATTCGTACAGCAGTTTGGTAGGAAGATGTCAATGCTCATGAAACAAGTAAATAAACTATGATTAATAGTTGGTTTTGGTACCCCGTACCTGTAATAGATCACAATTTCAATTATTAAAATGAATAAATGTGCATTGGTGGCCCCACGTTGGGTGCCAGTGTGGCGTTCGCTGTTTTATTCAGTGGTTTGTAAAGTTGACGTCGTGTTAAAGTGTTGTCTGTAAGTTGTGTAAGTGTCACTAAGTCACAGTTCATACAACAGATTCTATACAACTATTGATTATGATGGAAGCAGTTAACTTCAGCAAAATGATCATTAATACCACCGAATATCAGCCGCGCATAACACCGACGTATGTTACCTGAAACAATATTCTTCGCAACTCGTGCTTAATTAATTTCGGCTCCATACGTCAGCTAGAAAAGTTTGTTATAAGGATCGTGCTGTGAGCACTGTTTTTAAAGAACCAATCTGATTCGAATTATTTTCATTAAAATGTGTTCGAGATCACCGGTGCACATTTATTTTTACACATTTGTATTACCTTCGGCATTTATGTCTGCAGACTTGCGTAATTTGAATTTGCCGCTGAGATAATTGTTAAGATGGCGGCAGACAATTGATAGAGACTTTCTATTGTTAGAGCAAATAGGATAAGTATTTGAAATGCTTATTAAACTTTACTTTCGTATTGTGCACTATTTAGACTTCATCAAGCAAACATTTGATTTTTTTCTAAGCAAAACACAGACAAAAAACGCGATACAAATCGCTATCATCAAAGGCTGCGCTCCTTGAAGCGGAAAGAAATAATTAACACAGATAATTCTTATTGAGCGAGGAATTAAAGTTACAAATAATTATTCACTCATATTTATAATAATAATTAACTCTATTCTCAAGTAATAATTAACAAATAATTACAATTTCTTAACAGACCTCAGTCTGATATGCGTCCGCAACCTACAATAGCCATCCAACAAAAGGTAAAAACAAAGGAAGACAAACGCAGATCATAAAAGGAATTTACAATTATCTTGTCTTTGTATGATACACATCGATATTTCCAATTGCATCATAAAATATTATATAAATAAGTAATATTTATCATCGTTTTCACTGTTTTTTTATATGTCGAACAGATAATGTTTATAACTGTTAGGAGCATAATTTCCTCTCGTCGCACTGTAGCTAAAATTTATCTCGTGGATGTTACAGTGCTGTTTATGCATTTATTTATCTTGTGGCGACGTCATTTATCCACTGCGCCAAAAACAGCGGGTAAAAGATGCAGCTGATAGATATTTATCTTTGCTGTAGTCGGCTTGGTTACGAGTTGTTTATTCTTGTTAGTTTTTGATCTGTGCTTGGAAAATAAAATATTTTCTCATCTCATGAAAAAGCTGTTACTTCATAAAATATAAAGGCTCCCATAGTGGTGACCCCGACGTGATCGTAGCAGAAGCATAAAGAAAATATATATACCGACGAGAATAATTAATTCAGAAACAAAAGGATGGGGCAGTGGAATCAAGATTGAAGACTACAGTCTGTTCGACCAAGGATCGCGGTCCACGCCCTTTGATTCGCCACAAAACGGAACGACAGATGTTAACGTAAAAGATGGGAGTACCTATGTGCGACACGGAAATGTTAAGCTTTCCGCGTTCTGGCATACGCGCCGCCGGCTTTGGTTTACGCAGGCTGAATGCACATTTCGGCAGCGTGGGGTGTCTAACAGCATTGACAAATTTAATATAGTGGTTTCACATCTAAATTTAGGAGTGATAGAGCAAGTAGAAGAAACATTGTCGCAACAAAATTACTTTGTGCTAAAGGAAGCTCTCATACAGCATTATACGTTGTCACCAGATTTGCGATCACAAAAAATTTTCGCATACGAAGATTTGGGCGACAAGAATCCGTCACAAGTACTCAAAGCCTTACGTACATTAGCCGGCCCGGAACTCCTACCTGAAGAGTCTTTACATCTAATATGGCTTCGTAAACTTCCTGCCAACATCCGTGCCGTCATTGCAGCAGAAACAGACTTACCATTGCAAGTCTTAGCAAAAAAGGCAGACACCATCGCAAACACCTTAACCGAAGTTTCTGCGTGTTCCGAATCCAACTACAGCCAGGATAGAGGCCCAAGAACGTGTAGTGTGATGGAATCTGACGTCAGTGAGCCAGGAACATGCAATAATACTTCCCAGCAGCAGTGCTCATCGACCGAACCCACCATACAGCAACTGGCAGCACAAGTGGCAAAACTCAACGTGCAAGTAACTTCACTCCACCAGCAGCTACGAAGTCGCAGTTGGAAAACACGAAGAAATGCTATCCAACAGGATTTGACAGATCAATGGTGCTGGTACCACAGACGCTTCGGTAACACTGTCCGTCAATGTATTCAACCCTGCAGCTTCCCCCACTTAAAAGGCGGGCGTTAAAGGGCGCTAACGTTCGTCAACAACATCATAGGCGCCCGAGTCATAGCTTGATTCAAAGAGGTGAAAACGCCACGGTATCTGCAGTCAACCAATCACACAGATTGTTCGTGTTGGACCTCTGTTCAGTGAGAAGTTTCTGATTGACACAGGTTCAGAAGTCGGTGTTTATCCAAGAAAGAGAGGTGATATACTCACGACAACAAAGCAACATGTGCTGACTGCGGCAAACAATTCCAGAATATCTACCTATGGTGGGAAACAGTTGGCATTACATCTGAATTCCAACTTCCATCCAAAATGGACTTTCGTGGTTGCTGATGTGCCGAGTCCTATAATTGGAGCGGACTTTTTACGGAACTACCGACTTATACCCGACCTGGTTAACCGTCGTTTGGTGACAGTTCCCACAGAAGGGATGTTGCCTACTGCGTCTTCAAAAAAGTGGTTCAAATGGCTCTGAGCACTATGGGACTTAACATCTGTGGTCATCAGTCCCCTAGAACTTAGAACTACTTAAACCTAACTAACCTAAGGACGTCACACACATCCATGCCCGAGGCAGGATTCGAACCTTCGACCGTAGCGGTCAAGCGGTTCCAGACTGAAGCGCCTAGAACCGCACGGCCACACCGGCCGGGCCGGCCAACTGCTGCGTCTTCCGCGTCGGTTCAAGTGCAGTGCGATGTGCCCGTGGCTTTCCGCACGAAGATTTCCGGCTCCTCTACCGCGTCATCCGCGACGGGATATTGTGATACGATTTCGTACCCGCAACTAAGCGTGGTGCACACGTGTGCGTCACGCAAGAAGACACCCGACAGTCGTAACGATTCGTATACTGTAGGCAATATCAGAACACTGCCGGAGGAATCACTTTTTCGTAAACTACTTCAATACTTTCCAGCACTTATCGAACCTGTCAACGCAACCAGGAAATGCAGACACAATACTCAACACCACATCAGCACGACACAAGGTCAACCCTTGCCTACCGCCCGCGGCGTCTGCCCCCAGAGAAGCTGCTCGTGGCGCGAGCTGAGTTCGACAGACTTCTAAATGGTTCAAATGGTTCTGAGCACTACGAGACTTAACTTCTGAGGTCATCAGTCGCCTAGAACTTAGAACTAATTAAACTTAACTAACCTAAGGACATCACACACATCCATGCCCGAGGCAGGATTCGAACCTGCGACCGGAGCGGTCGGTCGGCTCCAGACTGTAGCACCCAGAACCGCACGGCCACTCCGGCCGGCGACAGACTTCTAAAAACAGGTATTGTAAGTAGGTCTGATAGTTCATGGGCATCTCCAATTCACATGGTCCGTAAAAAAGACAATTCATGGAGAGTATGTGGAGACTACAGGGCGCTCAATGCCCGCACAATTCCCGACCGCTACACAGTACCCAATGTGACTGATTTTAACAGTACGATTAGCGATGCCAAAATATTTAGTGTGATTGATTGTGCCAAAGCATTTTCCCAGAATCCCATGGCTCCACCTGACATTAAAAAAACAGCAGTTATCACACCATTCGGTTTGTTTGAGTACAATTTTATGCCATTTGGCCTCAGAAACGCTGCCCAAACATGGCAAAGATTCATGCATGAGGTGCTTCGAGAATTACCATACGTATTTTGTTATATGGACGACATTTTAGTGTTCTCTGGTTCTCTATATCAGCATGTCGAACATCTGCGGCAGCTTTTCCGCCGTCTGACAGAGTATGGCATAATTATTAACGAAACAAAGTGCACGTTTGGAAAACGCGAGGTTAAGTTCGTGGGATATTTGGTTTCAGCAGCAGGCCTGTCACCTTTGCCTGAGCAGGTTGAGGCAGTACAACAGATGCCCCTTCCCACAACTTACAAAGGACTTCGCAGATTTTTAGGCATGCTCAACTATTACAGACGTCACTTACATAAATTAGCTGCCGCCCAAGAGCCACTCACAACGTTACTTGCAGGTAAAAATATAGCAGGAAATCGTAAAATTCCATGGAGTCCAGATGGTGAAGCAGCTTTCCATGACATTAAAGAAATGTCTTTCTCGGGCAACACTACTGGGACATCCAAGATTGAGCGCTCATGGTTGATGCGAGCCAACAGCAGTAGGTGCAGCGCTACAGCAAGAAGTTGATGGCAGATGGCAACCGCTCGCATTTTTCTCTAAAAACCTGACTCGACAGCAGCAAAAATGGAGTGCTATTGACCGTGAGTTGCTTGCTATTTACTTAGCCATAAAGCATTTTCGCACGTCTGTCGAAGGGAGGCACTTTGCAATTTTTACCGATGACAAGCCCTTAGTAGCCATATTTCAATGAGACACAGAGCTCAATTCACCACGTCAGTGCAGGCAAGTCGAGTGCATTGCACACTTCACAACTGACGTGCGTCACATTTCAGGAAAAGACAACCTGGTCGCAGATTGACTGTCTAGGAATTGCGACAGTTTAAATTTAATTCGTTGGACCGAGTTAGCGTCTAAACAACGAGAAGATCCTTTCCTGCGCCGTCTGATAGAGGAACAGAGAACTGCGCTGCAGCTCAGACGTGTGTCTGTCCCAAATGTTCCAGACGGAATTTGGTGTGATGTAGCAAAAGGAAAGGAGTGACCTCACATACCAGAACAATATCGTCGCGAGATTTATAGTGCACTACATAACCTATCACATCCAGGAGGTCGAGCTACAGCCAAGTTAGTTTCCTCCAAAGTAGTGTGGCCTGGAATACAAAAAGATTGTCGTGCATGGGCGCGTGCATGCCTAACATGCCAGCGTAATAAAATCAGCAGACATGTCTTTGCACCTATGGCTGACTTCCCGACGCCATCTGCAAGATTTTCACATATACATGTGGACATTGTGGGCCCGCTATCATGCTCTTCAGAATAACGCTATTTGCTCACAATCATTGATCGTTTTACCAGGTGACCAGAAGTAGTTGTAATACAAGACATTTGTGCGGATTCGGTTGCAAAAGCACAGTTGCATTCATGGTTCTCCAGGTTTGGCGTTCCGCAAAACGTAACAACAGATAGCGGAAGGCAGTTTGAAAAAGTTGTTACTTCATAAAATATAAAGGCTCCCGAAAAATCGTAGCAGAAGCATAAAGAAAATACACTCCTGGAAATTGAAATAAGAACACCGTGAATTCATTGTCCCAGGAAGGGGAAACTTTATTGACACATTCCTGGGGTCAGATACATCACATGATCACACTGACAGAACCACAGGCACATAGACACAGGCAACAGAGCATGCACAATGTCGGCACTAGTACAGTGTATATCCACCTTTCGCAGCAATGCAGGCTGCTATTCTCCCATGGAGACGATCATAGAGATGCTGGATGTAGTCCTGTGGAACGGCTTGCCATGCCATTTCCACCTGGCGCCTCAGTTGGACCAGCGTTCGTGCTGGACGTGCAGACCGCGTGAGACGACGCTTCATCCAGTCCCAAACATGCTCAATGGGGGACAGATCCGGAGATCTTGCTGGCCAGGGTAGTTGACTTACACCTTCTAGAGCACGTTGGGTGGCACGAGATACATGCGGACGTGCATTGTCCTGTTGGAACAGCAAGTTCCCTTGCCGGTCTAGGAATGGTAGAACGATGGGTTCGATGACGGTTTGGATGTACCGTGCACTATTCAGTGTCCCCTCGACGATCACCAGTGGTGTACGGCCAGTGTAGGAGATCGCTCCCCACACCATGATTCCGGGTGTTGGCCCTGTGTGCCTCGGTCGTATGCAGTCCTGATTGTGGCGCTCACCTGCACGGCGCCAAACACGCATATGACCATCATTGGCACCAAGGCAGAAGCGACTCTCATCGCTGAAGACGACACGTCTCCATTCGTCCCTCCATTCACGCTTGTCGCGACACCACTGGAGGCGGGCTGCACGATGTTGGGGCGTGAGCGGAAGACGGCCTAACGGTGTGCGGGACCGTAGCCCAGCTTCATGGAGACGGTTGCGAATGGTCCTCGCCGATACCCCAGGAGCAACAGTGTCCCTAATTTGCTGGGAAGTGGCGGTGCGGTCCCCTACGGCACTGCGTAGGATCCTACGGTCTTGGCGTGCATCCGTGCGTCGCTGCGGTCCGGTTCCAGGTCGACGGGCACGTGCACCTTCCGCCGACCACTGGCGACAACATCGATGTACTGTGGAGACCTCACGCCCCACGTGTTGAGCAATTAGGCGGTACGTCCACCCAGCCTCCCGCATGCCCACTATACGCCCGCGCTCAAAGTCTGTCAACTGCACATACGGTTCACGTCCACGCTGTCGCGGCATGCTACCAGTGTTAAAGACTGCGATGGAGCTCCGTATGCCACGGCAAACTGGCTGGCACTGACGGCGGCGGTGCACAAATGCTGCGCAGCTAGCGCCATTCGACGGCCAACACCGCGGTTCCTGGTGTGTCCGCTGTGCCGTGCGTGTGATCATTGCTTGTACAGCCCTCTCGCAGTGTCCGGAGCAAGTATGGTGGGTCTGACACACCGGTGTCAATGTGTTCTTTTTTCCATTTCCAGGAGTGTATATATACCGACGAGAGTAATGAATTCAGACAAAAGCATGGGGCAGTGGAATCAAGATTGAAGACTACAGTCTGTTCGACCAAGGATCGCGGTCCACGCCCTTTGATTCGCCACAAAACGGAACGACAGATGTTAACGCAAAAGATGGGAGTACCTACGCGCGACACGGAAATGTTAAGCTTTCCGCGTTCTGGCCGACGCGCCTCCAGCTCTGGTTTACGCAGGCTGAATGCATATTTCGGCAGCGTGGGGTGTCTAACAACATATGATACTAAGTTGACATCCAATGACTAGTCCACGTTCGAGGTCACTGAACTCTCCCGACACACCCACTCTCCTGTTGCTGCTTCTCTGCTGGAAAAAAGGTAAAAAAGCTCTAGCCTCCTTTCTTGCTTGTGGGTTCGTCCTTCGTGGCTTCTAGTGGTCAATTTCACATTATTTAATGGTGTCTGCATACCTTTGACCGGATAGTGTAAGAGAGTAGCGTTATATTAGA
The DNA here is from genome assembly GCF_023864275.1 of Schistocerca cancellata. Classification (NCBI taxonomy): domain Eukaryota; kingdom Metazoa; phylum Arthropoda; class Insecta; order Orthoptera; family Acrididae; genus Schistocerca; species Schistocerca cancellata. Next base: position 1,158,280,964 of record NC_064626.1, read on the forward strand.
GGGTAATTCAGCTAAGCTGTTCAATCAAACATCTCCGGAACTGTTTAAGATATTATAATTCCGTTTCCACCCAGATAAACAGTGAAAAAGTCTTTACTAAAAGACGTATAGTTTCTTTTATAGCTGTATTAATTACAGAGATTTCGTAATCAACTTCACTTTTTTACGTTGAACTAGAATCGTAGTTCTAAAAGAGACGAATCCAACGACGTTTCTCTCTTTAAAATACTCTTACTACAGTTGGAGTCACGAACGATGGCGGCCGAGTTTCGCCTTGTTCTTCGCACCTACGTCACCTATTCTCCGACAGCCAATGAGCGTTCAGAAGTGTTCCGAGCACTCTGCTATGAATGCCGTAGATAATGCGAGCGTTAAACATGATCTTAGCCAGTTGTTTCGTGAATTTCTGTTCCATTTGTTGCGAGCAGTCATCGCTGGTGTTGGCGGTAAGTGATAAATACTGCATAAGCAAGCGAGAGACATAATTCGCAGGATATACGCTTCCTTCAAGCGGAACGCATGCACATGTACGTATCGCAATTGTCGCTTGGAATCGCCAGCAAAGCAACCCCAGTCCATGCCTCGACATGCGCGAGCCGCCATCGTCCGTGGATCAGATTATAGTTCTATAGTTTCGGATGATTACAATATTTACAACATATAAGTTTTCTACATTTGTAACTGCAGCATAATCTATGCACAGTTTTTTTAATGCTTGATGTAAAATCCTGTAAGAAACTGTAGAGTCTGCCGTTACCTGCTAATCCTCGTTCATTGTGCAGTCAAGGTGTGACCGGTTTTGCGATAATGAATCGCATCTTCAGGCTACATTTGCCTGGATTACATTAAGCCATTAATCCAATACCATCCCCCAACGTTCCAAATGGCACATATGCTGGTATTATCAGTGCAGTGGATGTTGAAAGATCCATCAAAATCTTCAAATGTGTGTGAGTTCCTAAGGGACCAAACTGCTGAGGTCATCGGTCCCTAGAGTTACACATTACTTAAATCAACTTAAACTAACTTACGCTAAGAACAACACAAACACCCAAGCCCGAGGGAGGATTCGAACCTCCGGCGGGAGGGGGAAAGTTGCATCAATAATTGCAGATAATTACGGATCATCACTAAGGGACACACTAATTGGGAGGTACATTCTAATTTGGACATATGTTGAATTCCCCATTCTACTTAGGTAAACAGCTGTCTCCTCTACGATGAAGAAACGGTGTGCAGACGCCGCCGCTGGTAAGTCATAACGGTAACTGACATGGACAATGGGCCATATCTACCGCACATCCATTACAATAATGATGCCAGGATATGTTAAAAATCAAGATATGTGCATTTAGAACGTTGGTAGATCGTATTGGCTGAATGACTTTTAATCTAGGCAAATATAACCTAAAAATGTGAGTCACTAGCGCGAAAGCGGTTTTACCTTGATTCCACAAAAACTTTAAAAAAATTAATAGTATTTAGAACTTAGAGCGCATGATGTGAGTTGAATTGGTTGTCTTAAGGTGCACGAAATACATCCCCGGAAAAAAATTCAACACCCTGAGGGACAAGTTTATTTTATTGACAATTGTGGTAACCGGTAATTCATTGGTGCAGGAGTACACCTTAGACGCCTGTCACAGTAAAGGGTGCCCAAATAGCCATATCAATGCACACTGTAGCTCCCTCTGGTGACAACGCAGGGGTGTACTCTCACATGCAAACGATCAAAAGGTGCCGAATGGTAACCTGCGGTAGTCTGTCCCAAGTTTGTTGCACCTTTTGTTGCAATTCTCCAATGTTTGTCGCAGGCCGTGGAGATAGAATAACTTCCCGCTTCATCATGTCCCATACGCGTTCAATTGGCGAGAGATCTGGTGATCTCAATGCCCAGGACAATTAGTGCACACCACGAAGAGCACGTTGCTCCAATTTCGTAGACACTGTGACGTATGGATGTTTGGATGTGGCCTGGAAGCGTGCACGCGTAGTTTAAATGGTTAAAAAATGGTTCACATGGCTCTGAGCACTATGGGACTTAACTTCTGAGGTCGTCAGTCCCATGGAACTTATGACTACTTTAACCTAATTAACCTAAGGACATCACACACATCCACGCCCGAGGCAGGATTCGAACCTGGTCACGCGGTTCCAGACTGTAGTGCCTAGAACTGCTCGGCGACTCCGGCTGGCTTAAATGGTTAAGGCGACCGCTCTCTAAAAGCAGGAAATGCGGGTTCTAGGACCGGGAGAGCTTTTCATGTGTCACCAATAAGTACGATTTCAATGCCTAACACAGCAGATGTTGAAAATATTCGCAAAAGCGACAAAATTTCGCAAAAAGTTTCCGTTTGAGAGCGTTGCTGCAGCGTGTATGCAACGCAGCGCTACACCGATGAGAGCGTAAAAGCACCGACGTGTAAGCAAGGGGTTAGTGCGGCCATCAAACAATAACTCTTTGCCCCTTATATACAGTATGTTGTGTGTGTTGCTGTCTGTTTTACGCATATACTTGTGTATGCACATGTTTTTGTTATTGGGTGTTGTCTGTGTATGCCGACTTTTCACATGCTTTTGCATGTGTACTAGTTGCTATTATAAAACTGTGAGAGAACTTCATAGCACAGAAACTTTCCATCTCTTGACCCTAACAAGACAACTGTCTACCCAGGGGGGAGATTTTGTGGTGAATTTAGACATGTATGTATCACAAAAAGACTGTTGCATGGTAAATGATTTTAAAGTGAGGAAAACATAGTAAATCATAGATTGAGGTGACAAAAGTCATGAGATACCTTCTAATATCGTGTTGAACCTCCTTTTCGCTGGCGCAGTGCAGCAACCCAACGTGGCAGGGACTCAACAAGTGTTTGGAAATCCGCTGCTGAGATATTAAGCCATGGTGCCTCTACAGCCGTTTATAATTACGAAAGTATTGCCGGTGCAGGATTTTGTGCACAAAGTGACCTCGCGACTGCGTCCCACAAATGTTCGATGAGATTCATGTCGGGCGATCTAGGTGGCCATACAATTCGCTCGAACTGTCCAGAAACTTTTTCAAACCGGTTGCGAACAACTGTGGACCGGTGACACGTCGCATTGTCATCCATAAAAATTCCATCGTTGTTTGGGAACATGAAGTCCATGGATGGCTGTAGGTGGTCCCCAAGCAGCTAAACAGAACCATTTCCAATCAGTGATCGGTTAGGTTGGAGTAGAGGACCCAGCCCATTCCATGTAAACACAGCACACACCATCACACCATTATAGTCGCCATCAGCGTGCACAGTGCCTTGTTGACAACTTGGGTCCATAGATTCGTGAAGCCTACGCCACATTCGAACCCTACCAGCTGGAATCAGGGCTCATCTGACCAGACCATGGTATACTAGTCGTCTAGGGTCCAACCAATATGGTTACGAGCCCAGGAGAGGCGATGTGCTGTTAACAAAGCCACTCGCGTCGGTCGTCCGCTACCATAGCCAGTTACCTCCAAAGATCGCCACAATGTCCTAACTGATACGTTCGTCGTATGTCCAACACTGATTTCTGCTGCTATTTGACGCAGTGTTGCTTGTCTGCCAGCACTGATAATTCTACGCAAACGCTGCTACTTGCGGTCGTTAAGTGAAGGCCGTCGGCGACTGCGTTGTCCATGGTGAGAAGTAATACCTGAAATCTGATATTCTCGGCAAAGTCTTGTCTCTGTAGAATTCGGAATATCGAATTCCTTAACGATTTCCCAAACGAATTTCCCTTGCGTCTGATTCCAAGTACCGTCAAATTTGAAGACTGTTAGTTCCCATCGTGCGGCCATAGTCACGTCGGAACCTTTTTACATGTATCACCTGAATAGAAATCACATCTCTGCCAAAGCCCTGAACTTTTATACCTTGTGTACGCAATACTGCCGCCTTTGGTATACAGGGTGGTCCACTGATAGTGACCGGGCCAAGTATCTCACGAAATAAGCATCAAACGAAAAAACTGCAAAGAACGAAACTCGTCAAGCTTGAGGGGGGCAACCAGACGGCGCTATGATTTGAAGACTGTTAGTTCCCATGGCGCTGCCATAGGTCAAACGGATATCAACTGCGTTGTTTTAAATAGGAACCCCCATTTTTTTATTACATATCGTGTAGTACGTAAAGAAATATTAATGTTTTAGTTGGACCACTTTTTTCGCTTTGTGATAGATGGCGCTGTAATAGTCACAAACGTATAAGTACGTAGTATCACGTAACATTCTGCCAGTGCGGACGGTATTTGCTTCGAGATACATTACCCGTGTTAAAATGGACCGTTTACCAATTGCGGAAAAGGTCGATAACGTGTTGATGTATGGCTATTGTGATCAAAATGCCCAACGGGCGTGTGCTATGTATGTTGCTCGGTATCCTGGACGACATCATCCAAGTGTCCGGACCGTTCGACGGATAGTTACGTTATTTAAGGAGACAGGAAGTGTTCAGCCACATGTGAAACGTCAACCAAGACCTGCAACAAATTATGATGCCCAAGTAGGTGTTTTAGCTGCTGTCGCGGCTAATCCGCACATCAGTGGCAGACAAATTGCACGAGAATCGAGAATTTCATAACGTCGGTGTTGAGAATGCTACATCAACATCGATTGCACCCGCACCATATTTCTATGCAACAGGAACTGCATGGCGACGACTTTGAACGTCATGCACAGTTCTGCCACTGGGCACAAGAAAAATTACGAGACGATGACAGATTTTTTGCACGCGTTCTATTCAGCGACGAAGCGTCATTCACCAACAGCAGTAACGTAAACGGGCATAATATGCATTATTGGGCAACGGAAAATCCACGATGGCTGCGACAAGTGGAACATCAGCGACCTTGGCGGGTTAATGTATGGTGCGGCGTTATGGGAGGAAGGATAATTCGCCCCCATTTTATCGATGGCAATCTAAATGGTTCAATATATGCTGATTTCCTACGTAATGTCATTACCAGATGTTTCACTGCATGACAGAATGGCGATGTACTTCCAACATGATGGATGTCCGCCACATAGCTCGCGTGCGGTTGAAGCGGTATTGAATAACATATTTCATGACAGGTGGGTTGGTCGTCGAAGCATCATACCATGGCCCGCGCGTTCACCGGATGTGACGTCCCCGGATTTCTTTCTGTGGGTAAAGTTGAAGGATATTTGCTATCGTGATCCACCGACAACGCCTGACAACGTGCGTCAGCGCATTGTCAATGCTGGTGGAATATTACGGAAGGCGAACTATTCACTGTTGAGAGGAATATCGTAACACATATTGCCAAATGCACTGAAGTTGACGGACATCATTTTGAGCGTGTATTGCATTAATGCGGTATTTACAGGTAATCACGCTGTAACAACATGCTTTCTCGGAAATGATAAGTTCACAAAGGTACATGTATCACATTGGAACAACCGAAATAAAATGTTCAAACGTAGCTACGTTCTGTATTTTGGCTCTGAGCACTATGGGACTCAACTGCTGAGGTCATTAGTCCCCTAGAACTTAGAACTAGTTAAACCTAACTAACCTAAGGACATCATAAACATCCATGCCCGAGGCAGGATTCGAACCTGCGACCGTAGCGGTCTTGCGGTTCCAGACTGCAGCGCCTTTAACCGCACGGCCACTTCGGCCGGCTGTTCTGTATTTTAATTTAGAAAACCTACCAACTGTTCGACTAAAATTGTGAGCCATGTGTTTGTGACTATTACAGCGCCATCTATCATAAAGCGAAAAAAGTGATCCAACTAAAACATTCATATTTCTTTACGTACTACACAAATATGTAATAAAAAATGGAGGTTCCTATTTAAAAAACGCCGTTGATATCCGTTTGACCTATGGCAGCGCCATCTAGCGGGCCAACCATAGCGCCATCTGGTTTCGCCCTTCAAGCTAGACAAGTTTCGTTCCTTGTAGTTTTTTCGTTTGACGCTTATTTCGTGAGATATTTGGCCCGGTCACGATCAGTGGACCGCCCTGTATATGAATATCACTGTTCCATGACCTTGTCAATATGATTATTCAAACTTTCGTGGGTGAAAAAAGATAACAGGTGACACGTGGCTGCAGAATGTGTCAAGCGAATTACGGAGATCCGCTCTGAACTACCGGAAGCGTCCGAACCGAAACGAGAGCTGCGGCAGTGTTGTAAAGGGTGTCGCTTCCCCAGTTTAATCCGATCCAGTTCTCAGCATCGGTGGGGGTGGTGGGGGAGACAGACAGAGAGAGAGAGAGAGGACAGGGACAGAGAGAATGCGGGAACACGACAAAGGCCGGCGGCAGAACAATTCGTGGAAGGCGGCAGGTGCCAACAAGCGGCGAGGCCCTCCAGAGCTGTCGATAGCGACACGCTCCCTGCTCAGGTCTCAAAGCAGCGGCAATCACCGCCTGTCCACTCCAACGTACGCCAGAGGGTTCTCCACAGCACAGCGTGGGAAAGCGGAGATCAGCGTCCGATGTCTGCGGCTGTTACCGGCGGCGACAGAACGCCACACTCAAACACAAAACAGTCCGAATGCATGGCTGGATGTGACAGTTCCGAACGGTACTGCCAATATAAAGATGAAATACAGGGTGTCCATAATTGAAGTCCCAGTTCAGAACGCTGCAGAAAGAGAAGCACTTGTCACAACTGTAGGATCGTGTACTGCAAGGAGGCAAGGGAGAGAATGTTATGGGTGGCCGGTATCCTCTTTCTACAAAATGCACACGTGGATTAATCCGGTTCTTTATTTACATGGACTTGTAGCATTTACTGAACCTGAAGAGAGTCCATGTCTTGGGGTACAAGCTCATCTGTAATAGTCCACTTGCAAACAATATCGGTAATCTTGTTGTTGCAAGCAGTAGTCTCGCTATAGTCACTACTCTAGTCGCTATGTACTGTCATGGCCTTTGGCGGTCAAAACCCGCTCTGCTGGATGAGTGAGTCAGTGGCGAGTCATTGAACCCCTCCGGTCAGTAGCGGCGGTCCAAATACTTGCTGTCCAGAGAACGTTTCGAACATCTTGCGCAATTTTACATTGTCGAAGACTTTTTACAGGTCAACAAATACTATGAACATGTCTCAATGTTTCTTTAGTCTTGCTTCCATTATGAACCGCAACGTCAGAATTGCCTCTCTGCTGCCGTTACTTTCCCTAAAGCCAAAGTGGTGGTCATCTAACACATACTCAATTTCATTTCCATCCTCCTGTATATTATTCTTGTCAGCAATTGGATGCGTGGACAGTTAAGCTGATTGCGCAATAATTCTTGCACTTGGCGACTCTTGCTACCTTCTGAATTGTGTGGACAATGTTTTTTCCGAAACTCTGATGATATATCTCCCAGTCACATTCTTCTACACAGCAACGTGAATTGTCGTTTTGTTGCCTACTACCTCAATTATTTTAGAAATATTTTATCCCTTCTTCCTTATTTCAAATCTTGCGAGGCTCTTTTAAATTCTAATACTAAATCCCTACTGACTTCTGTTTCTTATTTTATCGGACAAGTACTCTTCCTCACAGAGGCCTTGAATGTACTTTTTCACCTATCTGCTCTCTCCTCTGCATTTGTGGAATTCCCGGCTGTACTCTCAATTTACGACCCATGCTTTTAATTTCACTGCAGGTTGTTTTGACTTTCCCATATGCTGCGTCAGTTCTTCAGACAATCATTACTGTTTTCGATTTCTTCACATTTTTCATACTGCCATTTCGTCTTAGCTTCCGTCCACTTCCTATTTTTTTCGGTTCCTAAGAACACCTAAAATTCTACCGAGCGAAGTGGTGCAGTGGTTATCAGTCCGGACTCCCATTTGTGAGGACGACGGTTCAAACCCGCGTTCGTGCATCCTGATGTAGGTTTTCCGTGATTTCCCTAAATCGCTTCGGGCAAATGCCAGAATGGTTCCTTTGAAAGGGCAAGACCGGCCTCCTTCCTCACCCTTGCCTAATCCGATGGGACCGATGACCACGCTGTTTGGTCCCCGCCCCCCCCCCCCTCTCCCAAATCAACCAACCGAAGTAGAACTTCCAAAAACGTTTTTCTTCAGAAGGGTTGAGAGTTGCCTCTTCCTGTTTACATGTGTTGTAGTCCTAGTCGTCCACTACACACACTGTCAATATGAACGAAAAGGGTGAGGTGAAGTTCTTACTATCCCCTCGTGAATCATATTTAATAAGTTACGTGAACACACGTATTATTTCTTAAAAATGGACCGAGACTCTATGACCAACATTTAGTTCCAGAAGTTCCCTCCACCACTGATAAAAAGGGTGGCATGCAGAGTGCACATGTAGATGTGGATGCTGGGAAGCACACGGCGAGGCCATCTCCGCTTCAGACCGCACCACGGCCGGAAGAAGAGTCGGCTGCGACGTGTGCGGACCCCGGTACATATTCCGGGTTAAGCGGGGCGGAAAGAGCGCTGGGAGGGGGCCAGGCAGGCCGCCGGCTGCCGGCCGCTGGCTGCGCCGCCCACACTCACCCCAGGGCGCAGGGGGCGGCGCCGCCCCAGTCGATAGCACGGCTGGCTGCCTTGCCTGCCGCATCCCCTGCCGCCGCCCCGGGCGCGGCGCAGAAACACAGGCCGCTTCTTCCAGAGGGCCGCACTGCTCTCTGGGGAACTCCCCGGCCGCTACCTGCTGTGACGTCACTCTCTCTCCAGGGCTGCCAAACGTCACCACACCTGAATTACTTTAATACAGAATGCAGGCATTTATTGACGAAAGTGGGTTCAGTGATACACAGGTAAAACACACAATACAACAGAGCAGAAAACTAACTGGGTCTATGAATTCTTTTTGTCGGCACAAGAACGTCTCTAACAGCAATAAGAAAAGAGTGGGTAGGCTAATGATTGAATCTGTCTACAACTACATCCATACTCCGCAAGCCACCTGACGGTGTGTGGCGGAGGGTACCTTAAGTACCTCTATCGGTTCTCCCTTCTATTCCAGTCTCGTATTGTTCGCTATGGATCGGAACTCATCATCACCATCCTCATCATTATTGTCTGCCTGAATTATTGGTAAAGCGGGTGCCAGGTTGAGATTCATTGGGAGAGTCCTTAGAAAATGTAGTCCAGCAACAAAGGAGGTGGCTTACAAAACACTCGTTCGACCTATACTTGAGTATTGCTCATCAGTGCAGGATCCGTTAAACCTAACTAACCTAAGGGCATCACACACATCCATGCCCGAGGCAGGATTCGAACCTGCGACCGCAGCGGTCACGCGGTTCTAGACTGACGCGCCTAGAACCGCACGGCCACACCGGCCGGCACGGGATCCGTACCAGGTCGGGTTGACAGAGGAGATAGAGAAGATCCAAAGAAGAGCGGCGCGTTTCGTCACAGCGTGATAGCGTTACGGAGATGTTTAGGAAACTCAAGTGGCAGACTCTGCAAGAGAGGCACTCTGCATCGCGGTGTAGCTTGCTGTCCAGGTTTCGAGAGGGTGCGTTTCTGGATGAGATATCGAATATATTGCTTCCCCCTACTTATACCTCCCGAGGAGATCACGAATGTAAAATTAGAGAGACTCGAGCGCGCACGGAGGCTTTTCGGCAGTCGTTCTTCCCGCGAACCATATGCGACTGGAACAGGAAAGGGAAGTAATGACAGCGGCACGTAAAGTGCCCTCCGCAACACACCGTTGGGTGGCTTGCGGAGTATAAATGTAGATGTAGATGCAGATCATAATCAGCCAATCCCACCACTTGATGATATGGCCTCTTTGACTCAGCATGCAACATAAGATTCCTGCGAGTTCTTCCATTTCTGCCGATCTTGAGCTTCCCGTTGCCAGATCAATCCCGCTGTCTTTTTTAAGTCTCTTTCCCATCAGTACGATGGTCTTTTCCCGCTCGTCTTTTTTTTTTTGTAAACTATGCTCCAATCTAGTAGTTGTATTCACCACCTGCCATCTTCTTTCGAGCAATATGACCAGGCCACTGCCATTTCGAGTTATTCACTCTTTCCATTATGTTACTCACCTTTATTGTCAGCCTGATATCAACTGTTTTTTTCTGTCTTTTTTTGTCTAACCCAACATTTATCTTTCCATTCCTCTTTGGATACTATTAGTTTTCTAACAATTAACTCATGTAATGTCCATTTACCACAGCCATAAGTTGTTACCGGCAGTATATATTGCTCAAAAATTGTTTTCGTCAACTCGGCCGACGTCTCAGGTTTCTAAAATGAGGAATGTCTTCCATAAGCTTGCCAGCCTAATTCAATACATCGAAGTACTTCTGATTTTAGGTCTCTTTTCATATTTATCAGTTGACCTAAATAAACGCAAAATTTAGAAATTTGTGGTAAGCTCCTATGGGACCAAACTGCTGAGCTCGTCGGTCCCTTAGGCTTACACACTGCTTAATCTAACTTAAACTAACTTACGCCCAGAACTATACACACAACCATGTCCGAGAGAGGACTCGGACTTCCGACGGCGGGATTCGGGCGAACCGTGGCAAGGCGCCCCAGGCCGCGTGGCCAGATAGACCTAATCTATGCGCCTTTGAAGTTGTGTGCTTCCAACAGATATATTTTCCTCCGGTATCCATACATTCATCATGATCTTGGTTTTATCATAGTTTATTTTTAGATCACTTCGGAGCAGACTGACACAAATTCACTAGCCGGTTTTTGAATTTCTTCTGCGTTATTTGCAAGCAGTACAATACCATCAGCGAACCTCAAGTTATTTAATCTAATTCCCAAGATTTGGATTCCCCTTTTTTCGTCTAATTTATACATTGTTCTTTTTCGATGACTGCTGAAAATAGGTTTAGAGATAGAGAATCACCTTGTTTCACACAGTTTTCGATGGTAAATTCATCGTGTTCTTCAACTAAATTCACATGGATCACAACTATTCATTTTAAATGTAATCTTCAAAAGGATTATAATAGCTTCGGATATGGATTATTTATGAAGGAGTGCCAGAATAACAAAAATCGAGAGAAAACCAGTGATGAAGTAATAACTAGAATGAAGCCAACTGAAAGAGTGATGGAATTGAAAGAAAATCATCAGAGTGGTATCTGTGTTTCTTTAGAATACGACATCATCGGTCACCAAAGAAAAATTTTTGAATGATAACCACATGACAGACGTAAACGCGGCAGATCACGACATTCTTGGAAAGACCACATCAGTGAATAATGAAGCATCGCGACGTATGTAAGGAGGATGCCCTGAATAGAGATACTTGGCAGAAGACGGCAGGAATACAGTAAAATGTTGTTATTAATTGATCCTTGAATAAATGATTCCTGTAATAATAATAATAATAATAATAATAATAATAATAACATTTCTGAAGTGATAGGTAGTGAACCTTAGCACTCAACAGAGCTTTTTCCAAATGCGCAAACCCTATTGGGCTTCAAAAAAACTGCATTCCCATGTGTGGACGTGAAAGTCTGCTGCCGGCCGGTGTGGCCGTGCGGTTATAGGCGCTTCAGTCTGGAACCGCGTGACGCTACGGTCGCAGGTTCGAATACTGCCTCGGGCATGGACGTGTGTGAGGTCCTTAGGTTAGTTAGGTTTAAGTAGTTCTAAGTTCTAGGGGACTGATGACCTCAGATGTTAAGTCCCATAGTGCTCAGAGCCATTTGAAAGTCTGCGCTTTTTTTTCCGGTTTTCTAGACTGGTGTCAAAGGTTAGTGAGAGAGCAAGTTCTCGTTAAAGAAAAAAAAAGAGCTCGTAATAGAACGTTGAGCCATTAGTTATCTGGCAGTGCTGTTTAACGAAAGAAATGGTCCTGGCAATGTCTAATTGAAATCAATAAATTTGCGACTAATGATCTTTTTTATATAAGAAACTCTCCTGTAGAGCGTGAAATTAAAAACGCATAATATCAAGTTTCTGGTACAGTGTTATCGTAACACGATGTGCTACAAGCGCACTAAACCTGTCTATATGGTAAATGGATTTGTAATCTCATCTAAATGTATAGTATTGCAAACTTGTTTATGAAATATGCAAATTTTGTTGTGAAAATACGTCAACTGAATGTTTATGATGAGTTTTGAATATAACAAGGGAAAGGAATTTCATTTTCTGTAATTGCACATTCATAAAATGTAAATTAATCACTCATGCTTAATATCTGTTACAATAGGTAAAATGTAGCATAACAATAAACAAAGTTCTCTCTCTCTCTCTCTCTCTCTCTCTCTCTCTCTCTCTCTCTCTCTGATGGAATATCGAGTAGAAGCAAGGACAGTGTACGTTGGCAGCACATATGGATGTGACTAAGAGAAGGTCCCAGTTTTTGTACGTGTTTAAGTTATCTTGGAAATAGACCTGTATTAGTACTTTGTTTAACAAAAAAGTCGCCAGGAAGACATGGAATCCCAGTTTTTATATGGTGTACTCCTCCGCATTGGCCCCTTACGACGATGCCTAGCTTGCATTTATAGGGAACCTCTCGCCCAGTGCAAATTCCCAAGTGACTCGAAAAAATGCAATGGTTCAAATGGTTCAAATGGCTCTGAGCACTATGAGACTTAACATCTATGGTCATCAGTCGCCTAGAACTTAGAACTACTTAAATCTAACTAACCTAAGGACATCACACACATCCATGCCCGAGGCAGGATTCGAACCTGCGACCGTAGCAGTCGCGCGGTTCCGGACTGAGCGCCTAGAACCGCTAGATGCAATGGTTCCTCCTGTGTACAAGAAGGGTTGAAGAATGGACACGAAAAATTGTAGACCAATATCATTAGCATTAGTTTGCTGCAGAATTCTCGAGCATGTTCAGAGTTCGAATATAAAAAATTTTCTTAACGGGCTCAGGCAGGTTGAAATGTTGAAATGTTCAGTTTTTGTTCTTTTTTCATTTTTCTTAATCTATGTAATTTTCCTTTTCCAATGATATATAATACATATATATTACTGCCTTATTTCTGGTTTATTCATTCATTTAAACAATACACTTTGCGGGCATGACCACATACATTCCATGATGCTACTCCTGGCTGGTGTAAAATGAAAATACTAAACGCTAAAATGAAGATTTGGCCCTGTCTGACTACCCCCTGTAGTTTAAAAAAAAATAGATTACAAAGTTTACATTTCCTAAGTAAAGTTAGTAATCAATTGCCCAACTGTGCCCCTTGTTATGACTGCGCGGTCTAATATCAGTAATGCGAAATGACCACCATCTACATACCAAACACTAGAAGACACTACTTTCAAAGATGATCTACTGTGGTGTGAAACCTCAGTGGAACTAAGGTGATCACAGCTGTTTAGCTTTCATAGCCCTAATGAGCCGAAGTAATTTGCGATATCACCGTATGTGCTGCGTCCGGTGCGTCGAAGTGATGGTTCCCGTACTCGACTGCGACGATGGAAGAACTCCAGCCACAAATAAACTCTTTCAAACACTAGGATGGCAGAAGGCGGTCCTCTGACTAATATACTCCAATACTGTCTTCTCCTCTCTGTGTTCTACAGACGAGAAACGCGAACTCCCAGGCACAAGGACGAAGTTCAGATAACGTCTCAACGTAAGTATAGGCAGAGGAAGTGCTCTCAGTTACTGAACGCTGCGTACTCAACGACGACTTCCAATCCGGAGGTGAAGTCCAGAATCGTATAGGTTCGCAACAGTACAGTGCCTAACTGTTCTAACTATAAACTCTCCTGAGAGCAAAGACAGCAAGTCCGTCTTTACCAACAAAAGCTGATATCGAGCGACCGTCACACACGGGCGCTCACAACGGAAGACCACGTCTCTCCAGCGCTGAATTCCCAGCAAGGCTTGGCTCCCCACCCTCGTAATTCCAAAAACGAATCATATTTCCGAAACCGCGGAATATTCTCCCTCTCTACAGATTCTTCCGAAAGCCGACCAACCATATTTTAGTCTTTTGTCGTCCAGCGCGGAAAGTTTGCGAGGAAAAACCTATACTGGTACAATGGTACGCTTCTGAGTAAAAATCCTTGGAAATAATCCAGCCTGCGTGGATTCCGAGGTGCCGCTTCTTCGTTCCTCTCACCTGCGTAAAAAGATTTTCAGCGTTTCCGAAGTACAATCCTTCTGGTTCGGCTACAACATCGGCCGGTCGCGACTCTATGGTGCTCCAGCGCTTAGGTGCTACGACGTCCGTCTTGCTATTTCCTGTGTTTAAGCAGGGCCACACACCTGTGTGGGCCTTCCACCCAGAGCTTCAGTTCCTCAAAAAATGGTTCAAATGGCTCTGAGCACTATGGGACTTAACAGCGGAGGTCATCAGTCCCCTAGAACTTAGAACTACTTAAACCTAACTAACCTAAGGACATCACACACATCCATGCCCGAGGCAGGATTCGAACTTGCGACCGTAGCGGTCGCGCGGTTCCAGACTGAAGCGCCTACAACCGCTCGGCCACTCCGGCCGGCTTCAGTTCTCCAGCCATTTCCACTGGCGTTCCAACCTCTACTATTATAGGCAATCATTCATTACGCCGTTTTTATAATAAAGACACCTCGTCACCTTTCATGCAATAAGCGTTAACAATTATTTACAAGTCGTACGTGACAATATCAGTCTCCTTTATATATTCATATATACGATGTACAGCCTATCACATGATATCTAATTGCGTTTGTAGATCACGGCAAAGTATATGGATGAGTGTTTGTAAGGTGCGAAATTATAGCCACCTTATAACCTTTAAAAGTTCTCAGATCGACATTTGATTTTGTTAATCACCCGCCTCCGAGGGCAATTACAATATAACCTCGTTAGCGCGAATTCACCGTTAACAATAAAAAAATATTGTCCCCGGCAGGAATACGTTAGTTCTTATGGGAAGTTTTATCGGTTACAACGAATTTCCATTAAGGAGAATTATGAACTCTTCTTCAGTGCCTAGCGTAATTAAATTTCATTGTAACACGCACTTCCGATGTTGCAGTATTTTTAATGTTAATTTTTTTTAATGAATGAAAGAAATGTAACTACAAAGGTTGAGTCGTGTCTAACGTTTGCAGGTCGGCAGCTGCGATTATCACCTAAACAATCAGCGTGAAAGGTACATTTACATAAATACGATAATGTGTGCAATAACATTTTGAAACGTATTCCATGCAAGGTGTTCTTTTAGTCGTAGCCAAATCGAGTTGGAATATGGAATAAAAATCTACAAATGGTAGCACGCGAAACGTGGTAATGAGAACAAACAGACAGCCCTAAATGTACAGGTAAAGGTTAAGATTCTAGATGAAATGAACGATGATACAAAGAAAACAGAGATTGCAGAGCAGTTTGGAATTTTCAGATCTCCTTTATCTACGATAATTAAGAATCGAGAAACAAATTAAATGACTTCGTAGCACTAAGTATGAAGATATTGAGACGTTACTGCTACAATGGTTGTGTCACATGCGTGCATATAACGTACCTTTTAAGTGGGGCTATGGTTCAGTTAAAAGCAAATGAAATTGTGAAAAATATAGGCATCGAAAGCTTCAGTTGACCTGTATCGGTTATTGCCTGACTTGTTAATTCCATCTCAAATACACATATTTTTTGATTTTCTGACAACTTTTATTAGTATGTTAACAATACTTTTTACAGTGTAAAATTACTTCTGGGGCTTTGCTAATTCTTGCCGTCTCGTACAATTTTCTTTTTCTTTCTATACCCTTAGTTATCTAAGATTTCTTTGAAAACTGTTTGGTTTCAAATTTTTTCGAGGCAACACTGTCAAAAAGGAATATAAATTTATCAAGAAATATGCTACATTTATCATTAGCATTTGGCTCATTATATACATCTCCCCAATTAACATTTCTTAAACTTTCTCTGAAGTGCTGTATAGAAATAGGGGTGACCAGCCTTAATGGTTTCTGAAATGTACACCCTGTTAGGTTTTGTAAGTTGATCAGCTGTACATCATGGTCTGATAATCCACTTATCACAGGGAAAGCATGTGTTAGTTTTAAATCCTCTTGCTGTACAAATACATTATCTATTAGAGTGCTACTGTCTTGAGCTATACTGCTGTGAACAATACTGCAACCCCAAATTGGAATCCGCTTGGTGCAATAAAAGGCATCGCAGCATCCTTGACCTCCGTGTCGCCACATCCTATACAGGAGTGCTTCAAAGCCTGCAGACAGACGTAGCAGCACTGAAGAGGTCCACGAGTTAGAAGATACCAGTTCACCTGAAGAATGGAAAGTTTTGCAAGACTTCGCGAACCATGGGATTAGTTTTGAGGAATTCATTAGTGTAGACGTCGGTGTTGTCGTATGTGATTCTGTGGAATATGATGTCCCAAAAGCTGTGACAGAGGTGCAAGAAAGGTCATCAGAAGAACGTGAGGAGGAGAATACATACGCCGTTCCACCAACCCGTCAGGTGATATTTTCCAGCCTTGGACAGTTTAGGACGATTTACTTCAACATACGATATCACTGCTGGGTTTACGGACGCTGTAGTTACAATTAATGATGAAATTTCAAGATATTTACGGTCCCGTGAACGCCAGTGACCACGCTTCAATTTTTTCCAAGAAAATAGTGTAATTTGTGAGTACTAGTGCTTTTTCAGTTACTTTATAGTGTTATAAGTATACAGTAATGGAAACTGATTTACTGTAGCGTACTACGTATTACTATATTACTGTACATGTATAGTTATTAAAATTTGTTTGCCACTGAAGACAAACTTTCGTAATATTAGCTCTTGACTTTTCCGTCCCTTCGGATTCGTTTCGAGATTATACTGTATTTAGGACAGTGGTGAGCAAATAGGGACCCGCTAACAGTTTTTGATCGGCCCGCCAGGAGAGTCAGAATTATTATGTAAGAGTTTATACGAGGTCTGTTCAAAAAATTCCGGAACATTCCGAATTTCGCGCCAGTTGTGTGTTGGAGCGAAATGTGACTGGCATCCCTGCACAAGCCTGTGTTTAATGTGAAACTACCGGAAGTTAGAGGAGCAAGGCGTCTGCATTAAAGTTTGATTGAAATTCAAGAAAACCTTTATAGAGTCACACCGAGTGATGCGGGAAGCCTATGGTGATGAGTACTTAAGCTGTACTTGGTCTTCCGAATGGTTTATACTGTTTAAAAATGACCGAACTGAAGTAAAGGTGACCCTCGTTCAGGACGCCATCCGACGTCTATCGACGACGTTCATGTCAGGAGCGTCAATGGAACTGCGTGTGCCAATCGAAGACTGACCGTCCGAGAGATTGCAATTGGATCACGTCATGAAATCCTGACACAGCATTTTAGCATGCATCGTGTTGCCGCCAATTTTGTCCCACGGCTCATGAGTTAAGACCTTCGCCTCGTAATGTGTGAAAAGCTTTTGGATCGCGCAAATGAGAACAAGATGTTCCTTAAGAGAATCACAACTGGTGTAGAGATGTGGATCTAGGGTTATGATGTTGAGACCAGGTTCAGTCTTTACAGTGTGTCGGTAAAGGTTCTCCAAGGTCAAAAAAGCTCGTCAGGTCAGGTTAAATGTCAAAACCAAGTTTTTTTGACTTTGAAGGATCAGCTCATCATGAATTTGTTCCACAGAAGCAAACTGTGAATCGCTGGTACTATCGGCACGTGTTGCGACGCCTGCGGGAAAATGTGAGAAGGAAACGGCCTGAAATATGGCGAGACAATTCATGACACTTGTATCACGATAATGCACCCGCACATTCATCCCTGTTGGTGCGTGACTGTTGCACAATAAACGAAATCACTGTGCTGCCTCATCTTCCGTACTCTCCAGACCCGGCCCCTGCGAACTTTTTTCAATTTCCGAAGATAAAAACCCTGTTGGAAAGACGAAGATTTGCAATGACAGTCGAGATAAAAGAAAATTCGCAGACAGCGCTTCGTGCGGTCCAGCAAGAGGCGTACCAAGACAAGTTCCGGAAGTGGAAATGGCGTTGGGGGGAGTGTATTTCGAAGGACACCACGCACAATAAGTAAAAGGTAAGCTCAGAAAAATTTTGTGGACAAAGTCCCGGAATTTTTTGAACAGACCTCGTACCTTTCCTGAAATGCAATTAATGCATGCGATCATTTTAAAAGATGTGGCCCTCCGCTAACCTCTGCTTCCACAAAGTAGCCCCCGAGCCGAGACTGTTGTCGACCTCTTAATTTAGAAGATAGTGATTCAAAAGCATTCAAAGCAGCTGAGGAAGAGGAGCCATACGGAGAAAATATAACTGTCATTAAAATAGAGTGCGTAGATCATGTACAAAAGTGAATGGGGACGAGGCTGCGACGACTGAAAAGTGTATTCATGGGAAATAA
Organism: Schistocerca cancellata; assembly: GCF_023864275.1. NCBI lineage: Eukaryota > Metazoa > Arthropoda > Insecta > Orthoptera > Acrididae > Schistocerca > Schistocerca cancellata. The sequence goes on from NC_064626.1 coordinate 1,158,299,256, forward strand.
ACTGGAAGATGACAGAGGATTTAATGGTAAGAAAAGGCTCACAGAATCTGTCTTAGATAAAATTTAAAAATATTGTGGCATGACCATCAGGAGACGTGCCTGCAGCATAGAAACCAAAAGAAAAGCTGTATGGGCAGTTTTGTTTCATCTCTCTTAAAAGACGATAAAACCACTTGTGGCCTAGGCTCTCCAGCAAATACATCAGAGCACAGGAAAATAAAGAGAAATTTATTCACAAGCCGGCTATACCTTTTGCAATAATTGAGGTCTTGAAAAAAACTTTCAAACATCTGTCAGATGGAAAACTACTGAAATTTCTTCATGACCACACCCAGAATGCCAACTAGTATATCAACATTATAATCTGGGCCAGAATTCCCAAAACAGTGTTTTTGTCAATTAGTACGCTGCATTTTCGTGTCTTTGATGCAGTGGCTACGTTCAATGAAATGTTGTAAGGTGTGAATTTCCGAAAAGATTGTTTCAAAATGTTGGACGTTTCACAGTGAAACAAATGTTGAATTTAGATAAAGAAAGACTTAGGCCATCAGAGAGAGCTATTAAAGACCTTGAAAGAAGGGTAAGACAGAGTAGAAGAGCAGGAAAAAGGAGTTTGCGCGATGAGATGGGAATGGACTCAGACAACCCGCAATATGGAGCTGGGATGCATTGACAACATTAATGGCTGTTTCCCATTTTTTTAAGAGTAAAGTGTACTTTTTCTCAGCTTCTAACTGCCAGAATTTGTTCAAAATTAGAGTGTATACTCGTTGGAGTATTGTGCATACACTCCTGGAAATTGAAATAAGAACACCGTGAATTCATTGTCCCAGGAAGGGGAAACTTTATTGACACATTCCTGGGGTCAGATACATCACATGATCACACTGACAGAACCACAGGCACATAGACACAGGCAACAGAGCATGCACAATGTCGGCACTAGTACAGTGTATATCCACCTTTCGCAGCAATGCAGGCTGCTATTCTCCCGTGGAGACGATCGTAGAGATGCTGGATGTATTCCTGTGGAACGGCTTGCCATGCCATTTCCACCTGGCGCCTCAGTTGGACCAGCGTTCGTGCTGGACGTGCAGACCGCGTGAGACGACGCTTCATCCAGTCCCAAACATGCTCAATGGGGGACAGATCCGGAGATCTTGCTGGCTTTACCTTCTGGCTTACACCTTCTAGATCACACGTTGGGTGGCACGGGATACATGCGGACGTGCATTGTCCTGTTGGAACAGCAAGTTCCCTTGCCGGTCTAGGAATGGTAGAACGATGGGTTCGATGACAGTTTGGATGTACCGTGCACTATTCAGTGTCCCCTCGACGATCACCAGTGGTGTACGGCCAGTGTAGGAGATCGCTCCCCACACCATGATGCCGGGTGTTGGCCCTGTGTGCCTCGGTCGTATGCAGTCCTGATTGTGGCGCTCACCTGCACGGCGCCAAACACGCATACGACCATCATTGGCACCAAGGCAGAAGCGACTCTCATCGCTGAAGACGACACGTTTCCATTCGTCCCTCCATTCACGCCTGTCGCGACACCACTGGAGGCGGGCTGCACGATGTTGGGGCGTGAGCGGAAGACGGCCTAACGGTGTGCGGGACCGTAGCCCAGCTTCATGGAGACGGTTGCGAATGGTCCTCGCCGATACCCCAGGAGCAACAGTGTCCCTAATTTGCTGGGAAGTGGCGGTGCGGTCCCCTACGGCACTGCGTAGGATCCTACGGTCTTGGCGTGCATCCGTGCGTCGCTGCGGTCCGGTCCCAGGTCGACGGGCACGTGCACCTTCCGCCGACCACTGGCGACAACATCGATGTACTGTGGAGACCTCACGCCCCACGTGTTGAACAATTCGGCGGTACGTCCACCCGGCCTCCCGCATGCCCACTATACGCCCTCGCTCCAAGTCCGTCAACTGCACATACGGCTCACGTCCACGCTGTCGCGGCATGCTACTAGTGTTAAAGACTGCGATGGAGATCCGTATGCCACGGCAAACTGGCTGACACTGACGGCGGCGGTGCACAAATGCTGTGCAGCTAGCGCCATTCGACGGCCAACACCGCGGTTCCTGGTGTGTCCGCTGTGCCGTGCGTGTGACCATTGCTTGTACAGCCCTCTCGCAGTGTCCGGAGCAAGTATGGTGGGTCTGACACACCGGTGTCAATGTGTTCTTTTTTCCATTTCCAGGAGTGTATTTTAAGAAGGAGTTCTCTTATTTTGTATATTTCAGAGAAGTTAGGGCATTGCATAGATCGAAAAGTGTAGACTGTTTTTATACCAGCTTTTTACGAAACTAATTATTGCCTGAAAACTAATCAGTACTGTCAGGAATCCCTCCATTGAAGTGGTTAGAAATCTGTTACTACAAGTGATACTTTTTTGGAAAATTATATTCCCAACATTTCCTGAGAAAAGGTACCTTTTATGCGAATAAATTTTACATTGTTTAAGATAGGGATTTTCCAACCCATCCGGACTCGCTTAAGACAGAAACCAACACGGATTTAGAAACCATCGCTAGTGTGGAAGTCAGCTTGCCCTTTTCTCACATGATGCCCTGCGTAGCATGGATGAAGGGAAACAGGCAGATTCTATACTGCTAAATTTCCCCAAAAGCGTTTGACACTGTGTCCCATTGCAGGCTGTTATCGAAGGTACGAGCATACGGAATAGGTTGCAAGGTATCTGAGTTGCTCGAAGACATTTTAAGTAATAGACTCAATAAATTGTAACGGACGGCAAGTGTTCATCAGAAACAAAAGGTATCGTCACTAGTGCCCCAGGGAAGTGTGATAGTGCCGCTGTTACTCTCTAATACATATATGATTTGGCGGACGGGGTGAGCGGCAGTCAAAGGCTGTTCGCTAACGATGTTATAGCGCACGGGAAAGTATCGTAGCTGGGTGACTTTAGGAGCATACGTGATGACCTAAAAAGAACTTATAATTGGTGTGATTAATGGCATCTTATTTTGAATGTAGAATGTAGAATAGCGTAAGTTAATGCAGTTGGGTAGGATAAACAAACCTGTAAGTTTTGAACACAGCATTAGTGGCGTCCTGTTTGACACAGTCAAGTCGTTTAAATATCTAGGCGTAGCACTGCAAAGCGGTATGAAATGGAACGAGCATTTCAGGATTGTGGTATGGAAGGCCAATGGTCGACTTCGGTTTATTGACAGAAATTTAGGAAAGTGTGGTTCATCTCTGAAAAAGACTGTGTGCAGAAAAATAGTACTGTTGGAAGACACAATTCTTTTGGTAAATTATTTTACATGGACAATTGCAATGGTTTCATCGAACGTCACATTTTCTTTTATGATAAGGATGGGACTCACATAATACACACACCAAAAAAAGTTTTGCATCACCTCGGTTCCGAGAGTTCCGCAACCTCTACAGCAAATTGGAACAGAGATCAACATAAACATCATTTCCACCCTTTATATTGCTCATGAAAACCATACACTGCATGTTGTACCACCACACAGCAAGACGTTCAGAGGCGGTGGTCCAGATTGCTGTACACACCCATACCTCTAATACCTAGTAGGACGTCCTCTTGCGTTGATGCATGCTTGTATTCGTCGTGGCGTACTATCCACAAGTTCATCAAGGCACTGTTGGTCCATATTGTCCCCCTCCTCAACGGCGATTCGGCGTAGACCCCTCAGAGTGGTTGGTGGGTCACGTCGTCCATAAACAGCCCTTTCCAATCTATTCCAGGCATGTTCGACAGGGCTCATGTCTCGATAACATGCTGGCCACTCTCGTCGAGCGATGTCGTTATCCTGAATGAAGTCATTGACAAGACGTGAATGATGGGGGCGTGAATTATCGTCCATGAATACGAATGTCTAGTCCATACGCTGGCGATATGGTTGCACTGTCGGTCGGAGGATGGCATTCACGTATCGTACAGCCGTTACGGCGCCTTCCATGACCACCATCGGCATACGTCGGCCCCACATAATGCCACCCCAAAACAGCAGGGAACCTGCACCTTGGTGCACTCGCTGGGCAGTGTGTCTAAGGCCTTCAACCTGACGGGTTGCCTCCAAACACGTCTCCGACGACTGTCTGGTTGTACGCATATGCGACACTCATCGATGAAGAGAACGTGATGCCAATCCTGAGCGGTCCATTCGGCATGTTGTTAAGCCCATCTGTTCTGCGCTGCATGGTGTCTTGGTTGCAAAGATAGACCACGCCATGAAGTTGGGAGCGAGGTTGCGCATCGTGCACGGTCGCTGAATGAATAACCGAGACAGCTACTTCTTAATCGTAATATTTCGAATTCCCAGAATTTGGTTTGCACCGTTAGTGAAACGCATGTCTTAAAAAACGTACTACATTGGCGACCCAAAACGAGGACTGGAAATATAAAAATACTATTATGCCGCATATTAAATTTTATTCAAAAATATGTATATTTCATGACCGATTGTTTCTTTTTCATGTAATTATACATCACGCATACCGTTGTATTCATACTTACGATAAATGTTGAATGAAAGAAGAAAATCTTATAATAAGGTTGAAAAAATGCTTCGACAAGCAACAAAATTCAATACCCAAATTAGTAAAAATACAGAACAAAGAAAATCATTATTAAAATTGCGATATTATAATCTACAAGTACACATGGTAGGGCATTGTTGCATTAATTGGATACCGAACGGGAATGTCGTTTCCTGTGGTAGGTAAGTCTACTTATTTGCGTTCCACCTTATGTAAGGAATTAGATAATTTGCATAATTGTGATTATTTTAATTTTTGTAAGCTGATCGAAAGGTGGCGCATGCCCATAAATAAGCACACACAGTTAGTAGTAACGATGTGCTGTTGTTTTAACAGCAATGTTTTTCATCTGTAACGCTGTACATCATCTGTGGTTTGTTTACGTGTCAGTCGCCATGCAATCGGCTGTTAACTTCAACCAATTATCCTCGTACATTAGTATGATTAAAACTAGACACCAGGTTACCATGATGGAATCGTCAGATACACAGCCTGTGTTAGATCAAGTGCCAGAAGGTGATTTTTCCACTAAAAATGTAGATAAGCTTCCCACTTCAGCAAGTGAGGTAACGTTACAGGCTATGAACGAAGCTGTTGCTTACTTAGTCTGTTGTTATGACACCATATCCTTTTGTCGCAAATGCTCCGAAGACCAGAAACTATGATAGGTGGTTTGACGATTGAACAACAAGACATGTCAACACAGATGGTTTGGCTATTAAGCAAGATGATCTGGTTAGTGAGGTTGCACAAGTCGCTAAACTGATTATAAATCAACCGAAGAGTTGAAATTCGAAGTTGCTAATCACGTAAACGAGTTATTACGAGAAGATCTTGAAAATACGACACCCGAAATTTCAGGGTTGCAAAACGCTATTAAGGGTACCGCTGAATCGGTAAAAGAATTAAATGAGACACTTTAGAAAGTAGTAATAACAGTGGAAGATATTGCTAACAAACACGAAAAAAGGTAGATGAGTTTTTCAGAGAGAAATATGATCAGAGTTATAAAGGGCGACACTGCAAATTGTTACTGAAGTACATGTAGAACAAAGCACTTTAGTGCAGTCTGTTAACATACGGAAGACTTTGACACAAGATTTGCCCTTGTGACAAGATGATGCACAATCCCAGCTTAGCGCTCAAAAAAATGGTTCAAATGACTCTGAGCACTATGTGACTTAACTTCTGAGGTCATCAGTCGCCTAGAACTTAGAACTAATTAAACCTAACTAACCTAATTACATCACAGACATCCATGCCCGAGGCAGCATTCGAACCTGCGACCGTAGCGGTCGCTCGGTTCCAGACTGTAGCGCCTAGAACCACACGGCCACTCCGGCGGCTTAGTGCTCAAATAGATAGTATAGAAAAGAAACAGAATGCTGTTCAGGAACAAGTAACGAATAGTAACGTCCCGTGCAGCTGAGACTAGTTATGTTCGTCACAGTCCAGTTGTCTCATGTCTCAACAAAACCTTAGAACTAGGAACAGATCCTCCAATTTCTTCTGTTTTGCTAGAAGAGAGTCTTCTAAAACACACAAAAGCAAATGTTTACACCAGAAAAGAAAAGTGTACTTTTTTTATTAAGAGTTTCAAAGGTGTGTTTCCCGAAACATAATCTGGCCAACAAAAGATATGATTTATCACAGGTTTTGTGCAAGGCGAGTCAGCCATTTGGGCAACCGACACTGCAGAATATTGTCTAGCATATGAACAGTTTGAAAGTGCCTTTTTGTCGAAATGTTGTTCTAAACGTGTACAGGAGAGATTACGCAAGGAACTTTTTAATTCAGAGCCTTTTGATGTTAACCAACAAAGTCTAAGAAAATACTCTAAGAAATATTTAAATAAAACTCGTTGCTGTTACTTCTCCCGCGGAGAATTATTGTGCATTCTAAACGGTAAACTTCTGATCCATATCAGAGAAAAACTGGTACAAGTCCCTAAGTCGAATTGGGATTACTTCCTGTCTACACCAGACTCAACTGATTGAATTAATCAGGACGTAAAAGCTAGTAATAGTAATTATAATTATCGAAATGGAAATGAAATGAGCTAGGCAACCACATCGCACCGGCAGCATAGCAACAGTCACGAGAAAGCAGCTTTCGCTCCCGCTGACTTTGTCCCTCTGCTGCTGGCTTCTCAGAGGTCGGGTGGTGGTGTGCCGTCTCCTTCATTGTTGAACTACGTGAGAATTAAACAGACAGATTAAAATGCACTTGCGTGGTTGTGAAAATGTTAGTTTCCCGTTAGTGAAACGAGAATTCCGCAAAACCCAGTATTCATGACGAAAATTGCCGACTAGCTCGTAAAAGCAACCAGAGATGTCAACCGTTGCTCACAGAAGCAGTTAACTTCATCCACACACCAAACACTTTTCTCTGTTACTATTTTCCCGATATTTTTGTTCTTGATAAATCAGTGTAGAAATTAACTACTCCTTAAAATAGTCATATTTTTCTCTTAACGCATCTCACGAATCTAATGAAAAGTATGCCAAAGCTTAGCAGTCTAAGAACTGAGTAGCAGAGAGTGAAACAACGCGTTACACACTCATATACATTCAGGGTGATGCGAGCTAACATCCCAGAGTTGTTTGGGGTCACATGCGCTTCTTCTTCGTCGAAATGTCTTGCCTCATACTCGACTAGAGGGTTGAACCGCACATGTTGCATTACCCACCCTAAATCAGACACTTGTGACCCTTTGCTTAAATTGTCTGGCTGATGGCAAGTTTACGAAATTGTATGAAACATACAATGTTAATATAACATATAATAACAGTAATAATAATATCGGGAGCTATATTAACGACCCATCAATGATGTAGGCCAGACAGTTGCAATTTCGTTAGAATAATGTTTATTCAGAAAGCAAACTAATAGCAAAAGTGGTTGTATTTAGAATTACTATTACACTCGAGGGTATATGCATTTGATACAGTTTGATCATTCACAATCCCATCGCGAAACACAAGTCTGATATTTGGACAACATGGTTGTGGAGATGAAGTAGCAATTAGTATGATTAATCAATTGTTCAAACACAGTGTTAATCGCATGTATTATTATTATTAGTATTATTATTATAGCGCCAACCGGTTTCAACCCGACGTAGGGTTATGAAGACAGGAGTGACACCACCAGCAGTCGACCAATGGCGTAAACGCCCAGAAGATGACCCCTACGTAGAGCTGTAACCGGTTGGCAGTATAATAATAATGATAAATGCGTTTAAGACTGTTTTCGAATAATTGACAAGTCTGATACTCCACCTCGTCATTTACACGAAAAGTTAGTTCACACCAGGCGCGCGGCTGCTCACCGGTGACACCGCACAGCGCGAAATTTTCCAAGTCCTTTCACTTCCTAGCCGCGTGAGGACCGACTGTCCACTTTCGCGTCTCCACCAGCACTGTCCCTCTGCTCGTCTCCGGCCGCGTCTCCCGCGTGCCGAACATCGTCACTCAACTGACTAGTGTAGTTCCCCTTATAACACACCCTGTCCGCTACTACTGCACCATAACCTCAATGCCAGAAACAAGTTGTGACATAAAACTATTTCGTAAAAGCAACTATGGCACAAAGCAAAAGAGCAGTGTTACCCTCTGAGAGGAATTTTGTTAAGTTGACCGTGTTGTTCCTAACGGCGGTGGCTTATCGGAAATGAAAGTCAGAATTACGTAAATATTTGAATAGTAACAAACAAAATTTTGCCTAGCTATACTGTTTATAGAATAAGGGAAACGGTCGCCAGCCTAATTAGGCAAGAGAAAGATTAACGTTCTCGTTTAAGAAAGCAGGTATAAGTAACTAAAACGGACAAACACAACCTAGACTTAGCCACACGCGAGTGCAATGAACTCTGACACATATATGTTTTAAGATTGAAGCTGACAACTGGAGCAGTACAAACTATTTGCAAAATTATAAGAGATACCGAAACACCCTATTACTTTCAGGCTTACATAAAGTGAATGGTCTTTATAACATTACTGTTAACATGCACTTCTAATACACAAGATACACAAACACTTAGCAAACATGAATATATACTGTTTCACAACTGCAGCTTTCTCACTTTTACTACAGCGAAACACAATACTGACCAAATTGCAAGAAACGACTCACCTTTCAGAATTTACTACAGACAATGTGATCATTTGCCTTATAAGCCTCAGTCTTAAGAACTTTTAATATTGAAGTTAGCAACAGCACTTTAAATAGCAGTTTTAATAGGAAAATTATTTTGAAAAATAATATTTACTTTAACTCACTCTATTGCCACATTAACTTTAACTTTCTTTTTACTAAGTTCAAGAGGCATTTATTAGCAAAACTCTGGCCATAAATGTTCTTTCAGTAGTGACACTCGGTAATTACTTTAGTTCAAACGGAAAGGAACCTGAGAGGTGTTATGATGAGGAGAAAATCAAGGTAGGTACATAAATTCAGATACAAATTACCTTATATTTCAGCACATTAGCACATCCATTAAGCTGATCCTTCACTGTACATCATTATAGTATTACGTTGCAATGATTGCGCAATGTGGTGGCAACTGCATGTTGGTAGGTGGAATTGTAGGCAGAATTGCTGGACTCTGTCATTTCTTGGTGGCGATGATATATACAAACTCCAGAATAGTTCCAGCTATTTATCCATCCATCCGAGCCCTTGGAAAGAAGCAGAAAAAGCCTCCCTCGGAATCATCGCAATATGCATCGGTTACTTGGCAGTCCCCGACTGGTAGCTCGTCTCCGACTGCTGGCTCGTCCCCGTCTGACTATCAGTTCCAGCTTTTCCACCTATGCCAACCACAATTTGCGCGCGCTACTCAGTTCCGTTCCCGAGGGGAACCACTACACCTTTTACATACAAACCAACTAAGAACCCTAAGTGAGGATCAGCAATTTACATAACAGCAACCAAATGCATTAAATAAAACAAAACATTTACACATATTGACATCTCTACAAAAAATTATTCACACAAAATTACAATCATATACAGTAAGTTTTGTTCCCTCCAAATGGGACAAAGAATATAAATTGCAGATACACTACTTTGCATAGAATCAAATCACGACATCTATCTATCTATCTACATCCATACTCCGCAAGCCACCTGACGGTGTGTGGCGGAGGGTTTGACAAAAGAAAAGAGTTCACAATTTTATGTTATCGATTCAAACACATTTACAGACGATCAACAATGTAACATTAAATAAAGGAAAAAAAATAAATAAATAAATCCATACAGCACAAGAGCTGTGGTGTTACACCCTTCCTGAAGCCGTCCATCTGATTGGCTACAGCTTTCTACAGTACTTTACATTTTAACGTATTTAAATAATCAAAGCTTGACTACTCTCAAGTTCTAAATAAAGTAGCAACAATATCCATTACATAATAAACGTTAAATTATTTTACATAAAACCAATACAATTTCCTTCTTAACTTTGAATGTCACGGCCAGTAGCTTTGCACCAATGTGCTTTCCGATAAATAAATAAAGAACAAAAGTTACTATTATGCACTAAACTTTACAACAAATATTCTATTATCTAATGATTCAATACGACGTCACGCTGTTATCTTTCAATATGTTTTGTGTAGAGGAAATGATAATCTGATGCATAACTGTAAATACTGATAATTTAAATTTACGATCTGTTTTAAACAAAAACAGTTACAGAGTTGATATTTACAACAGTTGTCATTTTAATGATGCGCTTTTAAATGAAACGTCGATCGTTAAGATCGACCAAACCGTTCAGATTTTAGCATTCAGGTCTTTGTCACAAGACTCGTTAATTTCACTTTAGCAGTAAATCCTGAACTATTATAGATATGATCAGTATTCAAGTTTTACTGGGATCACCATGAAAATTTAAAAAAGATGGTAGATTGAAACTTCCTGGCAGATTCAAACTGTGTGCCCGACCGAGACTCGAACTCGGGACCTTTGCCTTTCGCGGGCAAGCGCTCTACCATCTGAGCTACCCAAGCACGACTCACGCCCGTTACTCACAGCTTCAATTCTGCCAGTACCTCGTCTCCTACCTTCCAAACTTAACAGAAGCTCTCCTGCGAACCTTGCAGAACTAGCACTCCTGAAAGAAAGGATATTGCGGAGACATGGCTTAGCCACAGCCTGGGGGATGTTTCCAGAATGAGATTTTCACTCTGCAGTGGAGTGTGCGCTGATATGAAACTTCCTGCCAGATTAAAACTGTGTGGTCGACCGAGACTCGAACTCGGGACCTTTTGCCCGCAAAAGTCAAAGGTCCCGAGTTCGAGTCTCGGTCGGGCACACAGTTTTAATCTGGCAGGAAGTTTCATATCAGCGCACACTCCACTGCAGAGTGAAAATCTCATTCTGGAAACATCCCCCAGGCTGTGGCTAAGCCATGTCTCCGCAATATCCTTTCTTTCAGGAGTGCTAGTTCTGCAAGGTTCGCAGGAGAGCTTCTGTAAAGTTTGGAAGGTAGGAGACGAGGTACTGGCAGAAGTAAAACTGTGAGGACGGGGCATGAGTCGTGCTTGGGTAGCTCAGTTGGTAGAGCACTTGCCCGCAAAAGTCAAAGGTCCCGAGTTCGAGTCTCGGTCGGGCACACAGTTTTAATCTGGCAGGAAGTTTCATATCAGCGCACACTCCACTGCAGAGTGAAAATCTCATTCTGGAAACATCCCCCAGGCTGTGGCTAAGCCATGTCTCCGCAATATCCTTTCTTTCAGGAGTGCTAGTTCTGCAAGGTTCGCAGGAGAGCTTCTGTAAAGTTTGGAAGGTAGGAGACGAGGTACTGGCAGAATTGAAGCTGTGAGTACCGGGCGTGAGTCGTGCTTGGGTAGCTCAGATGGTAGAGCGCTTGCCCGCGAAAGGCAAAGGTCCCGAGTTCGAGTCTCGGTCGGGCACACAGTTTGAATCTGCCAGGAAGTTTCATATCAGCGCACACTCCGCTGCAGAGTGAAAATCTCATTCTGGCCAAGATGGTAGATTAAAATTCACTCCCTGAATTACTACATAATTAAATAGTTTTCATAAATGTTTCCCTTTATGGCCAATCTTAGGTCCGCCATATTTAACCCGCTACGCCTTCCTGGACACAAACAGTTCCTACGGGGTTTCCTTATGACGTAGGTTCTCGTCTGTCTCACTCGCACACTACAGCACTTAGGCCTGATCAGCCTGGCCTCATTCAGCACAATTAACGCCTGTGAGTTGCCCCATCTCGTGGCGAATCTGCGCTCATTGTGGCACACAATTCCTGGAAGGCTGTCTCTTTCGGCCATATACTTCAATGAGAGCGAAATGCTCGTTAACTCACAGTGAAGAAAAATTCGCTCACTCTGCAGCAAAATTCCTCACATACAAGCAATACAAAAATGTCTCCTACAAAATTTCGTCCTGTGCATATTTCTGGCAGTAAATGGATGTTAAGATTGGCTGTCTGGCAACACTGTAATCACATGTACAGTACGGCCATTTATATCACCTATTTTAATACTCGAAAACTATCACATCAAAACCTGTAGCGTTGACCAAGAATCACGAAATTTGCAGTAGTGCACAGTTTCACCCTACAAGTAAAGTACAACGTCCGTAAACTGTTAATTTGAATTTACATCACACTAAAAGAATATTTTTTAAGATTTTTTTTATACATGTCTGTCCGTCTGTTAAGACCTCTTTCTCTCAGGATCAGTTTGGCGTAAGAAGTTCAAATTTATGTCAAGTACTAGGGTCTATTATCGCTTGTTGGTGTAGTATACTGGAGCCTCTAGGGTAATTCAATGAAATGATTCGGCCATTTATGTCACTTATTTGGAGATTCTCAAATTCACTTATCAAAACCTATAAGCTAATTCCGCTGATGTAAAATCATGAAATTTCCCAAGGAGTAAGGTTTCATAGTACAGAAAAAAAACAAAATATTGTTAAATTGTAATCATATCACAAAAAAATATCTTTTTGCCATCAGCATTGCATTCATCATCCATCAAAACTACTGGAGACGAAAATTACTCTATGCAAACATAAAATGTAAATTGTAGTCATGTTTCAGTAAATAAAAAAAATTATTAATTAAATTTCCTCTCTGTCCATATGTAAGCTGAAGTTCCCTACTCGCCTCTTTTTGTATGTCCATGCTAGTCTGAGCCGGCCGGGGTGGCCGAGCGGTTGTAGGCGCTTCAGTCTGAAACCGCGCAACCGCTACGGTCGCAGGTTCGAATCCTGCCTCGGGCATGGATGTGCATGATATCATTAGGGTAGTTAGGTTTAAGTAGTTCTAAGTTCTAGGGGACTGATGACCTCAGCTGTTAAGTCCCATAGTGCTCAGAACCATTTTTGAACCGTGCTAGTCTGAGAAATAAACTACTGTAGACGTTTTGAAGCGGTCTTGGAATTCCCGGGACCAACATCTTGCCAGTATCCATATCGGAAACAGGCAAAAATCGTTGAGATTCTCGTTTCCCAGAGTGGATGAACTATACCAGCTCACTGACGGAAAAAGATCGCAATACCAAAAAATACTTAATGTAAAGCAATGAAATTACCTCAATACATTTGTCTAGCTAACATATTTAAATGATTAACATTGCAAGATGACATGTTACAGTAAGTGCGATTGCAGGTGTGAAATTCTAGACCTTTAATAACCGTCGGCATGTTGAATGCAACCACTCAAACGTGCAAGCACTGTGTTGAACACGTTCTGGATGTCAGTTTGCGGGCTGGAGTTCCAAGCTCGTTGCACCTGGTCGGTCAGTACACGGACGGTTAATGCTGGTTGCGAATGGCGCTGGAATTGTCGTCCGACGATGTCATATAAGAGGGTTGGAACTTTAATAGTGGAAACTATTTATTTACAGCTTGTACGAAATAGATACCTTCACAGTAGTCACCAGCATTCTGTATGACCCCCTGCTAGCGATGTAGAAGTCGTAGGACACTCTTAGCAGTGCCAGTTCGAGCGGCGCGGTCTATTGCCCGACGAATTTGTAGCAGTTCTGAAGCGAATGCCGTGAAGTGTTTCCTTCAGTTTAGAAATCGAGTTGAACTCAGGGGAATTCAGTAGGTGGTACAGCACTTAGCAGCCCCATCAGTCAAACGAATCAGTAACAGCTTGCACAGCTTGCACTGTGCGTGCTTGAGCATTGTCTTGTAAAATGATGGTCAAGTCCTGCAGAAAGTGTCACCACTTCTTTCTCTATGCTGTTCGTTTTTGGAACACAACCTACTGGTGACCACTTTGAAGGTCAGTAAAACTTTGAAACACGTTTCTATTTTGTACGAGCTGTAAATAAATAGTTGCCACTATTAAAGTTCCAACCCTCGTATGTGCTCGATTGGAGACAAATCTGATGATCGAGCAGGCCAAGGCACTTTGTAGAGCATGTTGGGTTGCAACATCGATATGTGGGCGTTCGATATCCTGTAGGAAAACACCCGATATGATGATCACCTACACCGTCTGCAAAACTCCAAAACATGATTAATATTACGTCCAGTTAGCTTATTCTATATAGAGAATTACACATATATCAGCAGTGAAACAAGTAACTAGGCACAGTATACTGTGCGAGCAAGTTCAAATAGACAAGTCTCTGTATAGAGGATGATCATTTCCCAGCAACGTCACTAGAAGAACCGAGCAGGAGACTGCGTTCTCCGGAGCAACACTGAGGTGAAAACTCAAGAGCGACATCTGAGTTTCACATACATGGGTTGGCGACTCGCTTTTTCCTGGTGCGACGCAGAGGTTCCTCGGTGACAAATGGCCAGTTGCCGCTGGCGCTGTGCGCCCCTCATTTCCCGCGGGTCCAATTACGACGAGCCTCCCCCCCCCCTCCTCCTCCCCCCGCCCACAGCCACAGCCACACAGAGACCGAGTCGAGGAACCCCACACCGCGCCGTCCTCTCTCGCTATCAGACGCGGCAATGAAAGCGGCCGCAGTGGGAAGTCTACAGAGCCACGACTGCCTGCAGTCTTTAACCTCTGGAAAGGCGACAACCAGCGTTTGCCAGCGGGGAAAGGAGTGGTGATTCATGAGACCCCAGCGGACTCCCAAACAAAATGTGGGATGGCGGTTCAAAAATTTCGATAGCAATTCCTCCGCGGGAGAAGTTTTACTTGTGAGATCAAACGGATTAGAGCTCAAGCCTAGTTTTGTGCTTCTCGCACGTTGGGCGATTACATCTCTTTGCTCCAAAGGGGTGGCCGCCTGAGTATACTGTCCTCTGCTGACCTGCACAATTTGAGTGATCTCGTTGCTGCTATCTCTGTATGGTATAGCATGACACTGTAGTCTTTGAGCATCATAGACGCAAGGAAAGTTGTTCACAGCTAGCCAAGTATGATTACGCTAGGTGACAAAACTCATCGGACACCCCTCACTGTGCTGCTGATCCGGGTGGAGGTTCGAGTCCTTCCTCGGGCATGGGTGTGTGTGCTTGTCCTTAGGATAATTTAGGTCAAGTAGTGTGTAAGCTTAGGGACTGATGACCTTAGCAGTTAAGTCCCATAAGATTTCACACACATTTTTGAACACCCCTCCGTCGGATCTCCTTTTGCCCGTCGTAGTGTAGCAACTCCGCGTGGAATCGGCTCAAGATGTCATTGGAAATCTCCTACAGATATATTGAGCCATGCTTCCTCTATAGCCGTCCACCATTGCGAAAGTCTTGCCGGTGCAGGATTTTGTGTACAGACTGCCCCCTCGACTACTTCCGATAAATGTTCGATGTCGGGGGATGTGTGTGGCCAAACCATTCACTCGAATTGTCCACAATCGCGAACAGTTGTGTCCGGGTGATATGGCGCATTGTCATACATAAAAATTCCATTGTTGTTTCGAAACATGAAGTCCATGAATGGCTGCAAACGGTCTCCAAGTAGCTGAACATAACCATTGCCACACAATGATCGGTTCAGTTCCACCAGAGGATCCAGTCCATTCCATGTAAATACAGCTCACACCACCAAGTTGCGCAGTGCCTTCCGGCCGAGGTTTCTAGGCGCTACTGTCTGGAACCGCGCGACCGCTACGGTCGCACGTTCGAATCCTGCCTCGGGCATGGATGTGTGTGATGTCCTTAGGTTAGTTAGGTTTAAGTAGTTCTAAGTTATAGGGGACTGATGACCTCAGCAGTTAAGTCCCATAGTGCTCAGAGCCATTTGAACCATTTTGAATCCAGTGCCTTGTTGACAATTTGGGTCCATGGCTTCATGGGGTCCGCGCCAAATTCTAATCCTACCATCAGTTCTTACCAACTGTAATCGGGTCTCATCTGACCAGCTCACGGTTTTCCAGTCATCTAGGGTCGAACCGATTGGTCGCGAGCCCAGGAGAAGCGCTATACACGATGTCGTGCTCTTAATTAAGGCACGCGCATCGGTCATTTGTCATAGCCCTTTACCGCCACATTTCGTCTCACTCTACTTACGAATACGTTCGTCGTACGGCTCACATTGACTCCTGCGGTTATTTCACGCAGTGTTGCTTGTCTGTTACCACCGTGAAGGTCATCGGCCATTGTGTTGTCTGAGGTTCAGATTCAAATGGCTCTGAGCACTATGGGACTTAACATCTGAGGTCGTGAGCCCCCTGGAACTTAGAACTACTTAAACCTAACCAACCTAAGGCCATCACGCACATCCATGCGCGAGGCAGGATTCGAACATGCGTCCGGACCGGTCGCGCGGTTCCAGACTGAAGCGCCTAGAACCGCTCGGTCCAGCGGCCGGCTTATCCATGGTGAGAGATAATGCCTGGTATCTGGTATTCTCGGCACACTCTCGACACTGTGGATGTCGAAATATTGAATTCCCTAATCATTTCCGAAATGGAATGTCCCACGCGTCTAGCTCAAACTAACGTTCACAGTCTGTTAATTCCGGTCGTGCGGCCATAAACACATCGGAATCCTTTAAACAAATGACAGCTCCGCCAATGCAATGACCTTTTAGCCGGCCGCGGTGGCCGAGAGGTTCTAGGCGCTACAGTTTGGAACCGCGCGACTGCTACGGTCGCAGGTTCGAATCCTGCTTCGGACATGGATGTGTGTGATGTGGCTCTGAGCACTAAGGGACTCAACTGCTGTGGTCATCAGTCCCCTAGAACTTAGAACTACGTAAACCTAACTAACCTAAGGACATCACACACATCCATGCCCGAGGCAGGATTCGAACCTGCGACCGTAGCGGTTGTGCGGTTCCAGACTGTAGCGCCTTTAACCGCTCGGCCACTCCGGCCGGCTGTGTGTGATGTCCTTAGGTTAGTTAGGTTTAAGTAGTTGTAAGTTCTAGGGGACTGATGACCTCAGATGCTAAGTCCCATAGTGCTCAGAGCCGTTTGAACCATTTTGAACCACTGCCATTTTACGTCTCGTGTAGGCGATACTACCGCAATTTGTACACGTGCATATCAGTATCTCATTACACCTCAGTGGGGATGCAGCGAAATTTCTTCGTTACCAGGCACGCACGCTTATATGCAGTGTTGCTGTATAAGAAGTGGCAATAGTTCCTGTAACATTTGACACAGGAAGTAAGCTCTCTGGAGACATGAGTGCAGGAGATCTCTCTGGGCTACCAGAGCTGACATGGTTACGGATATATGACGACACTTTCTAGCTGTCTTGCTTCCTGCAAAGAACGGTTTTCTTAGGCTTGCATTGTTGTCAGCGGTGCTGGGAGGATTTACTTTCGGGTTGACGTTTTCTCCATCTCAAGGTACGCCGAATCATTTAGTATGAAGGTCACTCCAAAAGAAATGCACACTATTTTGGTAAAAATACAGTTTTCATTCTGCATGTGTGAAAGTTTTACAGTGTGTAGATATATCCTTCCCGCTTGTTTTCAAACTTAGTTCAACCTGTTCCCGTGAGTGGCGCCGTCACAGCATGTCTTCAAGATGGCTGCTACACTTGACGTTCGTCAGAAGTAACGTGCTGTCATAGAATTCCTGTGCTGTGAAAACGAGACAGCGGGAAACACCCACAAGAGGTTGAAAAAGGTGTATGGAGATGCTGCTGTCGATCGCAGTACAGTTAGTCGGTGGGCAACCGGGTTACGTGATGGAAGCGGGCACGGCAATATTGAGGATTGTCCTCGCAGTGGCAGGCCTCGTACTGCACACACTCCAGACAATGTGCAGAGACTTAATGAATTAGTGACTGCTGACAAAGGCATCACAGTGAACGAATTGTCACGCTACGTTGGGATAGGGGAAGAAAGTGTTTGCAGAATACTGAAAGTGTTGGCGTTAAAAAAGGTTTGTGCCAGGTGGGTTCCAAGGATGTTGACAGTCGCTCACAAAGAAACAAGAAAAACGGTATGCAGCGAACTTTTGGGACAGTACGAGAATGGTGGAGATGAAGTTCTTGGAAGAATTGTGACAGGTGATGAAACATGGCTCCATCATTTTTCACCAGAGACAAAGAGGCAATCAATGGAGTGGCACCATGCAAATTCACCCCAGAAAAAAATTCAAAATCAGACTTTCTGCTGGAAAAGTTATGGCTACGGTGTTTTTCGAATTCGAAGGACTCTTGCTTGTGGACTTCATGCCAAGTGGAACCACCATAAGTTCTGATGCATATGTGACGACACTGAAGAAACTTCAAGCTCGACTGAGTCGTGTTCAACCACATCGGCAAAAGCATGATGTTTTGCTGTTACACGACAATGCACGGCCACATGTCAGTCAAAAAAACCATGGAAGCGATCACAAAACTCGGATGGACAACACTGAAACACCCGCCTTACAGTTCTGACTTGGCTCCATGTGACTACCATCTCTTTGGGAAACTGAAAGACTCTCTTCGTGGAACAAGGTTTGAAGATGGTGACTCCCTTGTGCACGCTGCCAAACAGTGGCTCCAACAGGTTGGTACAGAATTTTACCGTGCTGGTATACAGGCGCTGGTTCTAAGATGGCGTAAGGCAGTTGAGAGGGATGGAAATTACGTGGAGAAATGAAAATATTGTTCCCAAAGGATGTATCTACACACTGCAAAACTTTCAAACATGTAGAATAAAAGATGGATTTAAAAAAAATAGCGTGCATTTGTTTTGGAGTGACCCTCGTATCCAAGATAATATCCACCAACGGATTTCCATTTGTTGCAATTACAAATGTTTGAGCGATATGACTGTGGACGAATTTTTATTTTGTGAATCATTACGTAGAAACTCGGTCCTTGGCAGCTATTATATGACTATCATACACGAAATCAGGAAATCTTAACATCAGTCTATACCATTTTAAATTCAGAAACTATAACTAATTCAATTTTCTAACAAGGTTCTACGTCTCCATGCTTGTGTCCAAATGATGGTTGGTTCTACAGTGTTTAACAGAGTCATGTTAATGCTTTCAAAGGCTAATCTTTTAACCGTCGACGTTCTGTCAGTTAAACTACAGGAATTAAACTGAAATAAGTTTTGGATATATTTAATTCCGGACTTCCACATTTTCCTCTTGTCAATGAAAGACTCATTGAACGCAACTACGCTGAAACACATTGCACCTTGCTTGATTTATTTGATAGAAATTGGCTTAATCGTTCATTTGGCAAAAGCGGCGTGATTTGAAGTAAACATGCAGCAAAATTGTTCAAATGGCTCTGAGCACTATGGAACTTAACATCTGAGATCATCAGTCCCTTAGAACTTAGAACTACTTAAACCTAACTAAGCTAAGGACATCACACATATCCATGCCCGAGGCAGGATTCGAACCTGCGACCGTAGCGTGCAGCAAAATGTTACTTTGCAGGTAGGGTGATAGAGCAGAGCAGAGCTTCGTTAACTTTGCAGGTAAGAAGGAATTAACATCAGGGCCTTGCGAAAACACTGTCTTGAATATTCAGGAAACAGTAAAAAATTACTCATCTCTATATAGAATTCAGGTTGTATCATACGGTTGTTCTGTGTGTCAATCAGTATCAAAGTCTTGCTTGTCGAAAATTATCAGTCACAGATGCTAGTTCACATTTCGCGCTAGATTCTGAACATTGCTTTCAGAAAATTCTGTGTATTTATAGTGTTATAGAGACATGTGTGAGAGTCAGAAAGTCTTACAGATATATTGTCTTAATGTCGCAGTGTAGAAGCTACACATCTTAAAGATTACACAACGATCTCTATTGAAACCTTCCGTTCTACGTTCGGAATCATATGCTGAAACATTACACAACGACCGTTTTAAAGCATAAAGTTTGTACGTACACTACTGGCCATTAAAATTCAATTAAATTTGCTACGCCAAGAAGAAATGCAGATGATAAACGGTTATTTATTGGACAAATACATTATACTAGAACTGACATATGATTACATTTTCACGCAATTTGGGTGCACAGATGCTGAGAAATCAATACCCAGAACAACCACCACCTCTGGCCGTAATAACGGCCTTGATACGCCTGGGCATTGAGTCAAACAGAGCTTGGATGGCGTGTACAGGTACAGCTGCCCATGCAGCTTCAACACGATACCACAGTTCATCAAGAGTAGTGACTGGAGTATTGTGACGAGCCAGTTGCTCGTCCACCATTGACCAGACGTTTTCAGTTGGTGAGAGATCTAGAGAATGTGCTGGACAGGGCAGTAGTCGAAGATTTTTTGTATCCAGAAAGGCCCGCACAGGACCTGCAACAAGCGGTCGTGCATTATCCTGCTGAAATGTAGGGTTTTGCAGGGATCGAATGAAGGTTAGAGCCACGGGTCGCAACACATCTGAAATGTAATGTCCACTGTTTAAAGTGCCGTCAATGCGAACAAGAGGCGACCGAGACATGTAAGCAATGGCACCTCATACCATCACGCCGGGTGATACGCCAGTATGGCGATGACGAATACACGCTTCCAATGTGCGTTCACCGAGATGACGCCAAACACGGATGCGACCATCATGATGCTGTAAACAGAACCTGAATTCATCCTAAAGAATGACGTTTTGCCATTCGTGCACCCAGGTTCGTCGTTGAGTACACCATCGCAGGAGCACCTGTCTGTGATGCAGTGTGAAGGGTAACCGCAGCCATGGTCTCCGAACTGCAATGCCAAGCTGTTCCGCGGTTCGGAACCCACGTTAAACTGCAGGTTTCGCTATTAGACCGTGTCCTACGTGAGCGACAGAAGCGATCAACAACGAGCGACTTCTAGATGCGCGACACTCCAGCGACAAACATCAGCATCGGGCGAAAAGTTTGGGTGACCTGCGTGCGAACAACCATATCGCGCTACAAGATGTGTGCTTAGTGCCAACCAGCTGTTTCTATAAAACGGCGCCCCTAAACTGTAGCTGGAAAGTAAGGCCACAAAATTAGGTTTACTTAATAAAATAAAGCGAAAAGGAATAATGCGCATGACATTTACAAAGGGAGGAATCTCCATGGAGAATTTCATAAATATCATCAACTACGAAGAGCACCAGACAAATTCTTCGAATACACGTGAATGAGCAGAGGAGCATTCGACTATCTCATCAATAAATTAAAGACGAATGTTTTTTCCACATGATCAAGAACTTTTAACAGCCAATAAATGCGGAAGAATGACTTACTGAATGAGTGACTACCCTAAAAACACAGATAAATATACAGATAGGCAACTGGAAAACAGATAACTGTGGTGTAACGGTAGCGTTACAGTTTGTGACTAAGCCTTCGAAACTGTCTGGGCTTCGGTCCCAGGTTTTTCTTATACTTCAACTGACTCAGTTACAGTTTTGTATACTAAGTTTTATGTATACTGTTTACACTGCATCGCTAAGTATATTTTTAAGATCTTGCCAAAGAACTTGATCTTTAAGTGCATGCACACCTATTCCAGTATATCACACACATTAAATTCCTAATAAATTACAATCAGCCATGAAATTTTACAGATATTTGAAGTTGCGAACGTAATTCATCAGCAGTCAGTGTTAAGGCCAAGCGTTTCAGTTAATCTAAATAGTCTGTAAAAGTAAAGCATACAAAAGTTTTGAAAAGAAAGTCAAATGTTTAGTGAAATGATTTGTCTACAAGTATGAAATAAAAAATATTCGGGAAACGTTTGGTGCACCTCATTTTCTGTTCATGATTTCGAGCATCATTCAAAGGCATGTAGAACGTTTCTCTGATCTACTTATTTCTTGTACACAAATCAGTTCATAAAATATTTGACTGATTTCTTTCATTTTTTATTTTCAAGTTTTATTCAGAAAGCATGATCTTACTGACTCCTCGTTTGCCTTCCTAACGTAATTTTGTTCTCGAAAATCCTAACTTTGCTACTTGATTCGAAGGAAGCCTTTTTGATATTTAAATACCACACCATTGTATCTTTTTGTGAGCAAAATACCTAGGCCTTGAACATATGAAATTTTTGACACTTCATTTACATAGCTTGGCAGCAGCTTTTCGTTAAATATTTCAATTTTTCCTCGACTAATTAATTAAGTTTTCCTTAACCACCCAGATTACTTTCAAGCAGTTAAATATTTTCATGCAAAGTTAGACCTCACGCTGATCTGTTTGATACCCCGTTTACCTGTTTCTCTCTCTTTGTTTGGCTATGAAATTTCGGACAAAATCTCATGGTGTAATTTATAGGGAGTCTTGTTTACGCTCTGCTCACACGTTTACAAAAATATATCGAGTGTTAATCATACGACAAAATAATCCTTTCTACGTGCTGTCTTTTCCAAAAGTCGTCGTTTCGATATCTTGAACCGTTTATGAGGTACGACGATTTTTACGACCACTTGGTTCCCGAAGCGTAGGAAAGGTTCGGACGCGCCGCGAGCGACCCGTCCGTGGATATAACAACCAATATCTCAAGAATGAAAAGAGATATCATTTCAGTCGCAACTTTTAATACTATTTAGGTATATTGGGTGCATTTCATACTCAATAATGTATGACCTTAAATGAACTATTCGGAACGTTTACGGAATGTGATTTTACCTCTTGCTACGGTCGCAGGTTCGAATCCTGCCTCGTGCATGGATGTGTGTGATGTCGTTCGGTTAGTTAGGTTTAAGTAGTTCTGTCTCCTAGGGGACTGATGACCTCAGATGTTAAGTCCCATAGTGCTCAGAGTCATTCGAACCACGTGATTTGATATTACTTCTGTTAATTCTGTTGCGCCCTGAACTGTCTCTATTAATCATCTATGTTCCCTTACCCACTAACGTTATACACTAACAAAACTTTACACACAAAATACACATTATAATCATTAACTCCCAATATCTCTACAACATTCACAAACAGGTTACCCAACAAATCCCTTAAATCTTCCCGATCTCTGCGGATCCTATTCCTAACCAATTACTCTCATTATTTCCCTAATCCAAAATATTTATTCAATCTGTGACAAAACACAGAACACAAAACAACACAGTAATCCCAAAAACAACAAATTAACGACGCGCCAGCAATACATAGGAACAATGAAACAAATACACAAAAACAAATATAAAGAATTTTCCGCGTACAAATAACTGCCGCCGTGATTACTGATCAGAAGATTACAGCTGTCTACACATCCTAGGCAGGGTCAGCCACGTGGAAGGGGTTTATTTCAATAAAATGCTGATTAGGGACCCTAGGCAGGACAGCCAAATGTCGGGGATTTTAACAAGAATGCTTTTACTTGTTCACTTTGCCTACTGGATCTGGTCGCTGGCTCTGGCTGAAGGCCTGTTATGAGACCCAACCTGTTAATTAAAACTGCCCCTTTACTAATTTTGATTAATATTTAATAATTAAATAGTGTTCAGGGAACTGATCACTACTAAACAAACAAGGATAGCATTGAATACATTTATTTAACAATAATCTTCCTAACATCAAAGTGAACAAAGACATACCTTTATAATTGATAAACTGAAGCTAGTAATGGCAATGGCCCTTAAATTCCAGAAATAACTCTTAAGGTCGGATAACGCATCTGTACTTGTTATTTTCTACTCTCTCACTTTGTCAGACGGCATAAAATACGTCAGACAAACCTTCTTCAATTACCAAATTATCAGTAAGAGCGTGGCTCGAAAATTGAGCTCTGGTAATCACAGGCGTGCGTAATATCGGATTAAATGCCGAAGCTGAGCATCACGTTACCAAATGCAGCGTCGTGGACAGGTCAGCAAGCTGCCGATGGCGTCTGCGTCGTCGAGGGGCCTCAATTGCAACAAAATGAATTTATTTTCGCGAACAGGCCTCCTGTTCGGAAACTCCTATTCAAAAGTTAATTCTGCTTTCTTTCCAATCGTCTCGCACTCGGTAAGACGGGACTCACTAGCCCAAAGGCGGAATCCAGTAATGTCTTTAATAAAGTGTGGCTCAAGGAAATTGCTCTGCTCCTGTCTGCTTCCTATGAGACAGTATTTCCAACCGTAATTAGCCGAATCAGCCTGTCTCTAACAGTAAAACGTGGCCGTACCCCTAACTGAATACTAGTTTCAGTTGCAGCTGGCAGCCTTATTCAAAGTTCTGCACAGCACACTGAAAAATAATTTACTCTTCTACAGCAAAGCCGAAAGCACGACGTCCGCTCGCTACAGGAGCTAAGATACTTCTCTCGATAACAGCTCCAAAAGCTTCCTTCTGCAAAAATCACCCCCAAGCTATTTTTCGAGCTGGCCAATACCTGTGGCTCTAGACCAGCACAGTTTGCTCCCACTATTATTTCCTGGCTTCTTCCAGCCAATTAAAACATTCTGCTCCTTACTGCGCCTAGAATGTTCTGGAACAAACTGGAACTCCGTTCAAAATCGAACTCACCAATCGTGTCTCTCTGTTCGCCCTCGCGCGGGAAAAGGTCATTGCACCAGGTTAACCGCGTTTCTTAGAAAGCCCCAGAAAACGTTATGATTCGTGGGAAGGCTCCCTTAGGCGGCAGCTCATCTCGACATAGTGGCGTCGGCGTAACATCCAGAGCCAACGAGGCGCCGTCCCTCGAAACCCTGCCTGTGTTGTCCGCGCAATGGGTGCCTACCTGCTCCGGCGGCGCGTCTCCCCCAGTGGGACGCTTTCGCATGCCGACTCGTAATGGTCGGTTGTAAACTTCTGCACCCCTCTGCCCTGCAGTGCCGCTCGTCCGCTCCAGCCAAACTCCGTGAAAATATTACCTGAACCCCGACTTCATGCAACATGCGAATTTCTTGAAGTTAATACGCGTCTTATGCCGTCTGATGCTCCCTATATTAATTTCAATAGGCTGATTACCTGATAAATAACATAATAATCGATATCTAACTTGTCTTTGCAACACTTATTATATTACAGTAAGGTGCAAAATACTGCTGCCTTACAATACCACAGTGCCCTGTGTGGTTAGCCGCTACGATTTCCCACCCATCCTTTTCCTTTCCTCTCTCTTCCTACATTTCACGTTTGCAAATTTGTTAATCACTTCAGCGTAGTGCCGACAGCGTTCACTTGTACGTCTCTTTTCTTACAGGTGCCCTTGTCAAGGTAATAACGTATAATTTAATTTGTTGGGTAGTAACGTGTACCAATAAGAATCCACGATAGACAAAAGTCAACACAGTCCATTAAATTTCGGGCACGCAACCATGCAAATAAAATTTCTTTCTCTCATATTCATCGTCCGGCCATCCTCAGAGTGAGTCGCGCGAAAGGGATCAACCAGTGAAGCTGGAGAGCGAGTGAAGAGCGCAATCCAGAACCTGCACAAATAATCGAAATACGTCCGGCGAACCCTAGCCGTACGCAAACTGCGCAAAATAGACAAGAATGACTAGGGCGGCACACTCAGCAGCGGAAGAACTTGGCCGGGAACAAAGTAGTGTATAATTAGATTACATTCTTGTTATTTGTTGGCGATGTTTATTTGTATTAGTATAGGCAGTGTTTTATTTGTGTTTAGTGATTATTTGTTTTATGTTGTGTGTCTTTATTTTGCTATTTTTCATGTGCTTGTCTTATTTTGGTATGGATTGTGTCTATATTATGTGTTTGATGTTAAATTTTGTTGTATGCGGACCACTGGGTCGCTTAGTATAGAAAATTTGATTCATCTATGACACAAACAATATTTAGAAGTATTAGATTAATTATAGAAGGGGTTATCTTATGTAGATAACTTCCTATACAAAATTTGATGGCAAGGCTATTGGACAGGAGAACTTTCAGGACAAAATATGTATCTGTGGTAGATGGATTTGGAGGGGGGGGGGGGGTGTTGAGCGTGTTGTGATGTGGTAGGTGGACATTGCGTCCCACCGAATGTGTTGCGTTTCTTGAGACGAGTGCAGGGTGTGATGTCCGACGCGGTAGTGTTCAGGACCCCCCCCCCCCCCCTGTTGCGTTATTAGCGTATGGCGATAGTGGGTGTTTCGGGTGATAATTATGAGGTGGTCTGTCCGACGCAGTAGTGTTCGAGACGCGCCTGTTTTCTCAATTGTGTTGCTAGTGTGAGTACGGTGATCAAAACGATTATCCGGTGGCCAGTCAATCGCAATTAGGCGATAGGGACGCACCAAACATGGATAATTCGTAATGGGAGCGATGAGGATGTTGTGTGAAAAGGCGAGTTTTGAGCCGTCACAGAAAGACGTAAATCAAGTGGCTGGTCGCACGCAATAGCGTGATCGACAGACTTTATTGATGATTTGCGCCTTTGGTGTGTTGTAGAGACGTATTAGCGACGCTAGCCGAGTCTGGACTTAACTATTTGAGTTAAGCAGAGACGCTAAAGCAACACGCCATTCAGTTTAAAGGAAGATAATGAAGTTCACCACAAAAGATAGATGCTCTGAAGTCCAGCCATGAACCTTGACCGCTATCACTGATTTTTACTTGCTGTAACGTGAAAAACTAACTCTTGTTTTGTTCAACAGATAAGCATGACGTTGAATTGAGCCTACCGTTACAGACAGAAGCAGACTAGGAGCAGAAGACCAATGCCATAACCAGTCAAACAAGCACAACATCAAAGGGGTATCGGAGAAATTCGGAGTTACAGTAACCTACAATGATGTGCAACAAATGTTTTTAATTGTTCACAGATAATAGCAGCAACTGAGCGACGCCAGGGAAAGGAGTTTACTATAAAAGGTCACGGCATGTACTAGTAGCATGTTGACGTCAACTGTAGAAAGTAGAAATAGAGAAATTAGTAGTTAGAGATGATGTGGTGATGGGATGACTAAATTAATAAACGTTTATTTTATCCACAGGAAAAGACCATCATGCTTGTTTTTATAATTTTGTTTTGAAAATTTTGTTTAAGAAATGTCTTTCTGCAAAATAATTGTAATGTATTGTACGTGATGACGTAAGAGGAAGTGGCTTAGGCAGTAAGTAATCATGTATAAAATATCGTATCCTTAGTGAGTGCATTTACACTTTGTGGCGGTGACTGGCCAGCTGACGACGAGCGGGACAGCAGACGAGAACCACGAGGGAACTTCGTCCACATGAGCACGTTTGCTGCTGCTGCTGCTGCCACTAGCGGATCGTGAACGCTTCATTTTTGCACGTTTAATTACGAAGACGTGACAAGTACTGGACGAACGAAGTATACGAGCAGTGTGAGAGTGAGGTGGACCGTGCACTGATTTATATAGGTCGTTCCTAGCGCGTGTATGTAGGCGCGGGGGTGTGACATAGAGACATGACGCTATCTCTCTCTCTCTCTCTCATCGCGCCACGGCAATAGGGACTAGACACGCACCACGTGGTGGACACACTGGGTGCGACCTTGTTGTTGTTGAATAACGGTGCATAGGAATGGTGGCGGTGTTATGAAAATATTTACGAAAGGCTATGCCTAGCGCGTATATGTAGGCGGGGAGGGGGGGGTCTCTGACGTCAGGGCCACCAATATGGATAACGGTACTTTGGAATGGTACCGGCATTGGAATGGTACTGGCCTTGTTCCAACACTCACATCATTATTTTAATACTGTTCAGATGAAGAAAAGAAATAAAGTCCTTTGGCAAGTTTCCATTCCAGTCCTTCACTGTAAAAAATTCAACGAAAATTCCAATAGAATTAGCGATTTATTTTTGTGTAAATTGTTAACTTTTTCTCATTCGAAAAAGCATCACCATTTATGAGTAACTGAGTAACGGCCACATTTCTCTTGTTGACAGGTTTCATTGTACTTTTTTTGCCAAAACGCAGTATAATTTGCACACACTCATTTCTGCAGCAGCTCTTGTGATAGATTTCTGAAACAGAGTGTCCCATTGAACTACTAACTGGCGACCAGAGAGCGCAATAACTTACGAAAAACCTTATTGTATCAGATTGCGGTATCATAAGAGAAAAATTTTCATGTTTATTTTCATACTAGGAAACTATCGTTTCTCTGAAAAAATTAAAGTCACTGGAGTGAAAAAAATAAAAAGTACAACTTCTGATATATGACCATAGAAGAAAGTTCAGGGTGCTCACGAACTGGCAAAATACTCTCCTCCTTGTGTGTCATCATTCCCCAAAATTTCGTTTCGATGTCTCGAGCGGTTTAGTAGATACGAAGGATGTTGCGAATATTTCATTCTGGCGGCCGTGAGATCGGGAGTGAACACGCTGCATAGGATCCATTTTCTCGAGATCGGAGACAGTTACAAAACTACTCCCAAGTCTAAAGAAAAATGCAATAGGCTAGCAGCAACATATGGTGTAATACGCACCAAATGCAAAATCATAGCGACCCCTATTTTTTATTGCAAACTTTTCGAATTTGCGTAGTGTCTTACTAACATCTGAGTATCACAATAGGTATAACCATTAGGGAGATGATGAGCACTTCGCCACGAAGCTGACATATAACGCTACAAGTCAGGCAAAAATCAAATATTTTTACAGTGTAACACCCCACCCGTTGCTTGTCCGATTTTTGCATGTGTTCGCCCCTGGCAAAAACTTACAGAGAAATTGGGAGTGGAACTGTACGCAAAAATGGATAACGCTAGATTTAAATGTTGCCCTGTCACCCCTAATTAATCTGCAGTGGTAGTTTTGACGATAAATCATACCTATTTTTACTTCGAAACATGAACGATCATAACACTTAGGGTGTTCAATGACATCAAAGACATACACAAAAATAAAATAAAGCCAAAGGGTGATTTCAGGATCAACTACTGAAAATAAAGGCTCTACTGAATCACAATAATTTTATTATAACCTTCAGATCAATGATGAATAAAACACAATGAACAATTTACAAATTATCCTCCTAACTGGCATTGACAGTAACTGTGTTAAAATCCGTCCAAAACGCGATCTGTTATAACTTATATACGAAGAACCACTGCACCCCAAAGTCCCGTGAAACTTCTGTGGAAACAGCAATTGCACGTGATCCAACTAATTAACGTTACTCCTAACACAGGCCGAAGCGGGAGCGATCTCACCGTAATATTCCTGTTGTAGCGGCGGTCTCCGACGGCGCGACCGTGCGGTCGACGTGTTACGTCTCGGAAAGTACAATCCTACAGTATTCGAACAACAGACTGCTGTCCGTAAACTTCTCTAATTGCGACAATGTTTCCGTCAGCAATGAGCTGGCGTGGCTAACGTCCTCCCAGAACGAATGACCAAGAGAGGAGACGACTTGGCTAACGTACTCTCAGTACGAGAATCCAGAACGGAAAATCACTACCAAGAGTCGAGCAAGATCGCTCTTCGCCTCTGTTTTCCCACCTCAACTTTTATCGAGCGACTGACAGCACTAGAAGGTCTCAAAATACCCAGTTTGCCAGTGCCGACCAATGTACGGCTATTCTCCACAGTTCTTTTATTTCTACAAAATTTCACAAGTAAACTCCGCCCACGCGGGCTGGGAAGATCCACAGCTGTGGGCAATAACACGTTTACTGGAAGTTTTCTCCCGAGAGACCACTCGAGATTTTCCCGGCAAGATTCCCCGTCGTAGCGAACACAGACTCTTGCATTGAAAGTTCTGTTATTCGGAACTCCTGGCCTGCCCCACTTGAGTTACTCGAAGGCGTAAAATTAGTGGGACATAGGTGAGAGCACGCACAGGAAAGCCCGTCCAGCTATCCACTGCTCTGTTTTGGTAAACACTTGAACACCTGCAGACGCGCGTCCCTCAGATGCTGGCGGCCGCTGTGGCCTCTCTAAACGGATTACAGAACTTTCCCAGTTCACCATTCATACCGTCAGGCTGTGGCCTTCGGCGGCTAGCCGGGGACGTAGCCGAGCTCTGTCTCGCATACTGCCTTTCCGCAAAATCTTATAATTACAAAATAGCGGAATTCTCGCGTGCCTATGCGTTTCCGTATAGATTTCCTACACCGTAATTTTGAGTATTACTCCAACAAAACCTCAAGTGTCACGTTAAAAGGAATCATGTAAGGTGCAAGGCCGTTGCCACAACTCAATAGTTTCTCTAAAACCTTCTGAGAAAGATTACAGTGTGCGCGCGCTTCGGTTCTGTCAGCGCAGAGCGTCGACAATCGGCGCGTGCGAAATATGTGTACGCGTCGCAATATGCGCGGAACCCGCGCGACATGTGCGGAACGTAAGTGTCGCGCCTTAGTGTCGTGTCACATCACACGTGCTATACGCGCCTAAATTTGCGCTTAGCCTCACTGTCGCTCATGCTGCAGCGACAAGATTCAAACACCTTTGAATTCAAACGTCGCCAGATGCAGCGAAAGACAGGCAGCGACACAGATGTCGCTCACGTAGGACACTTCCATAACTACACCTGCGATTGAGTTTTGTCGCCTGAAGCTGTCGAGCGCTGTCGGTCGCTTCTGTCGCTTATGTAGGACGCGGCCTAAGTCAATTTAGAGTTCGGAGGAAGGCAACTGGATACAACAACCTCCAACAGGGCCACGCTTAGAGTGCGTTTAAAATTAGTTGTGACTTTTGACAGTTCAGTGCGGTGTGAGTGGAAGGAAGCGAATTTGCCAGCGTGTGCTGAGCGCGTCAGCTGGTTGCACTTGGCGGGGAACACGATTTTAAAGAAATTTCTCGGTAATAAACTCTGATTTTCGCACATCTGATAGCTTCATTCGTCAGCTTCTCAATGAACTGCCTTTCATTTCATTAGTGGTCATAGATGTTGCGATGTTTTCGTGTCAGGTGAGCTACTACAGGAAATTGTTCAAGTAAAAAACAGGGGTCGCTAAGAATTTGCGTTTGATGCGTGTTAGATCGTATGTTGCTGCGTATGAAATTTAGGTAACGTACTGAATTATTCTTTAAACCTTAAGGATACCGCTATCTGCCTCCAACGTCGAGAAAATGGAATGTATGTAAAGGGTTTCGTCAAGAACTCACGCGCTAGTGAAAAAGCCAAAACGAAATATTCATAAATCCCTCCTGTCTCGTAAATGATCTGAGATATCGAAACAAGATTTTGTCAAAAGATAGCAAGTAATATGAGCAATATGCGAAACTTCCATATCTACTGCAATATTAAAGCAACTACAGTTTTTCTGAATGAAATAATGTAACTTCTAAAGACCATTAGTAGCTGGTGAGACGAGAAATGCTGTGGATTTTGTAAAAAAATAAGCAAAGAAGTTACACATTTATTTTTATACTGAATATAATCTTTCTCGTGACTATTGACCTGTATTGCCTTCAGTTGCCAGTTTAATAAGACACTGTTTTAGGGTTCTTTCACAGTTTTAGCTGCATTCGAATGTTAGTGAGATGAATATTTGTAAACTCTGCTGTCTTTAGGCAAAAGAAGCAGATTTCAACATGGCAACAAGAGATGTATTACTCAGAACTCATCACCATCCATTATGAATCTATGTCTCCTCAACCACCTTCTTCGTATGCCTGAAAACTCGACCAATCCTGTGGTATAACATCTGGAATGGCTTCTTTTGTCAGAATTTCAAAATCACTGAACATAAACTTCTTGTTGTGTTTTGCCACATTACTTGTCCCTTCCAGTCGCATTTAAATGAGCGTGATGCTGATGAAGCCTCATTAGACTATGGCCTTCATTATTATCCAGTTCGTCGACCTCGTAGCATGGAGTTTTTGGCTTTTAAGCACTAAAAGTTCCATTAAATCCGCCATACACAACCTAGGTTCAGCGTTATCCAATGGAACATTTCTTTGTACCCAGTCCAAAACATACGCTTTTCCCCCTGCGTTGTCGAAACTTTACCCATCACAATAGAGTGGTACGGCGCATTGTCCATTACAATTGTCGAATAAGGAGGAATATTTTGCGGCAGAACTCTATCTTCACAGCTGGTGAACGTGTTCTTGGACTATCATCTTTATTGCGCATATTAATGCAACGCCAAGATATTGAGATAACCGATCGCGTAATAGAAAAACAACTACAATCGCTTAGTAGAGGAAAGGCTCCAGGTTCAGATGAGATACCTATAAGATTCTACAAGGATTATGCGAAAGAACTTGCCCCCCCCCCCCCCGCCCCCCTTCTAGCAGTAATTTATCGTAGATCGCTTGAATAACGAAGGGTACCTTCCAAGATGCTACTCCAGGCGGCTGTAAAAATTGATATGCCCAACGGAAAATACTGAACGCGAAAATGAAGATTTGGCCCTGTCTGACTACCCCCTGATGCAGATCTTAGGATCTCCTAATGGTGATATTATCTGCAAAATGATAAATGCTGTTTCTGCTTATACATTTATTGTGGATTAAAACTCCTTTATGTATTACAAATGTTTATATATCAATATCCAATGGACATAAAGAGACACAAATGAATTTCCTAACTAATATGATTGATCAATTGCTCAAATCTGCCCCTTTTTATGGCTACGCGACCTAATATAAATAACGCAATATGACTAACATTACCTACGTACCAAACACTAGAAGACACTAGTTTCAAAGATGATCTACAGTGGTGTGCAACCTCAGTGGAAATAAAACTTACGTGATCACAGCTGTTTAGCCTTATAGCCCTAATAAGCAATTGGCAATATGACTGTATGTGCTGCATCCGATGCATTGGAGTGATGGTTCTCGTACACGTCTGCGACGATGGAAGAACTCGAGCCACAAAATAAATTCTTTCAAACACTAGGACGGCAGAAGGCGGTCCTCTGACTAGTAGAATCTAATACTGTCTTCTGTGTTCTTCAGACAAGAAACACGAACTCCCAGTAACAAGGATGGAATTCAGGTAACGCCTTTATGTGAGTTTAGACAGAAGAAATGCTCTCAATCACTGAACACTGCATCCTCGACGACAACTCCCTACCCGGAGGCGAAGTCCAGCATCGTATAAGTTCGCGACAGTACAGTACCTAACCGTACTCTCAAGAGAGCAAAGACAGCAAGTCCGTCTGTACCAACAAAAGCTGATACTGAGCGACTGTCAAACACGGGCGCTCGAAACGGAAGACCGCTTTCTCTCCACTGCTGGCTTCCCAGTAAAGCTCGACTCCCCTCCCTCGTAACTGCAGAAACCGAATCATATTCTCGAAACCACAAAATATTCTCCTTCTCCACAGATTCTGCCAAACGCCGACCAACCATATTTTAGTCTTTTGTCGTCCAGCATGGAAAGTTTGCGAGGAAATACCTATCCTCGTTAATTAGGAATACATACAATGGTACACCTTTCAGAGTAAAAATCCTCAGAAATAACCCAGCCTGCGCGATTTCCGAGGTGACTCTTCCTCGTTCCTCTCTGCTACGTCCAGGATTTTCACAGTTTGCAAAACATTATCCAGTTATCCTTCCGGCCCCTCTACCATACCGGCCGGCTGCCGCTGTATTGTGCTTCAGCACTCTGGTGC
Organism: Schistocerca cancellata; assembly: GCF_023864275.1. Classification (NCBI taxonomy): domain Eukaryota; kingdom Metazoa; phylum Arthropoda; class Insecta; order Orthoptera; family Acrididae; genus Schistocerca; species Schistocerca cancellata. The sequence goes on from NC_064626.1 coordinate 1,158,332,553, forward strand.
CCCAACCATCCGTCTTGGCTACTTCCTATGTTAAGCAGACCAACACACCTGTGCAGGCTTTTCTACCCAGCGCTTGAGTTACGCCCGCCGTTTCATTTCCACTGGCGTTCCAACCTCTACTAGTATAGGCAATCATTCATTATGCCATTTTGATAATAATGACACTCCCTCATATTTCATGCAATAAGCGTTTACAACTATTTACAAGGTGACTGACAATGTCAGACTTCTTTAAATATTGATATATACTATGTACAACCTATCAAATGATACCTCATTCCGGTTGTAAACCATGGCAAAGTGTGTAGATGAGTGATTGTAAGGTGCGAAATTATAGCCACCTTAGAGCCTAGCGACTGGAAGAACGAGCAGGTCATTCCCGTTTTTAAGAAGAGCAGTAGTACAGATGCACACAATTATAGACTGACACTATGTGATCAAAAGTATCTGGACGCCTGGCTGAAAATTACAAGTTCGTGGCGCCCTCCATCGGTAATGCTGAAATTCAGTATGGTGTTGGCCCACTCTTAGCCTTGATGACAACTTCCACTCTCGCAACATACTGCAATCAGTTGCTGGAAGCTTTCTTGGGAAATGGCAGCCCATTCTTCATGGAGTGCTGCACTTAGGAGAGATTTCGATGTCGGTCGGTGAGGCATGGCACGAAGTCGGCGTTCCAAAGCATCCCAAAGGTGATCTGTAGCATTCAGGTCAAGACTCTGTGCAGGCCAGTACATTACAGGGATCTTATTGTCGTGTAACCACTCCGCCACAGGCCGTGCATTATGAACAGGTGCTCGATAGCGTTGAAAGATGCAATCGCCATTTCCGAATGGGCCTTCAACAATGGGAAGCAAAAAGGTGCTTAAAACATGAATGTGGGCCTGTGCTGTGATAGTGCCAGGCAAAACAACAACATGACCTCCATGAAATACACGACCACACCATAAAACCACTGCCTCCGAATTTTACTGTTGGCACTACATACGCAGGCACATGACGTTCACCGGGCATTCGCCATATCCACACCCTACCATCGGATCGTCACATTGTGTACCGTGATTCGTCACTCCACATAACGGTTTTCCATTGTTCAATCGCCCAATGTTTACGCTCCTTACACCAAATTGGCATTTACCAGCGTCATGTGTGGCTTACGAGCAGCCGCTCGATCATGAAATCCAAGTTTTCTCACCTCCCGCCTAACTGTCATAGTACTTGCAGTGGACCCTGATGGAGTTTGGAGTTCTTGTGTGACGGTCTGGATACATGTCTGCTTGTTACACATTACGACCCTCTTCAACTGTTGGCGGTCTCTGTCAGTCAACAGACGAGGTCGGCCGGTACGTTTTTGTGCTGTACGTGTCCCTTCACGTTTCCACTTCGCTATCACATCGGAAACAGTGGACCTAGGGATATTTAGGAGTGTGGAGATCTCGCGTATTGCTCTTTCACGGTGTCTAATGACTACTGAGGTCGCTGATATGGAGTACGTAGTAGTAGATGGCAGCACAATGCACCTAATAAAAAACAAAAAACAATGTTTTTGGGGGTTTCCGGATACTTTTGATCAATAGTGTATATCGTTGACGACGAAAGGATTGTAGAATTACAGAACAAGTTTTATGCTAAAAAATTATGACTTTTTGGTGAATGAAAATCTCCTCTATAAAAATCAGTATCCATTCCGGAAACAGATCCTGCGAAACTCAGCTCGCTCTATTCCTCCATGAGATCTACAGCTCCGCAGACAACGGCGCTCGGGTTGATGCCGTGTTCCTTGACTTCAGGAAGGCATCTGACACCGTCCCTCACTGCTATTTAGTTCGAGTATCGGAGCAGATTTGCGATTGGATTCAAGAATTCCTTACAGATCGCTCTTAACGGAATAAAATCGACAGATGTAAAGGTAATTTCCAGAGTTGGTTGGAAGGTTGTTTGGGGGAGGAGACCAGACAGCGAGGTCATCAGTCTCATCGGATTAGGGAAGGACGGGGAAGGAAGTCGGCCGTGCCCTTTCGAAGGAACCATCTCGGCATTTGCCTGGAGCAATTTAGGGAAATCACGGAAAACCTAAATCAGGATGGCCGGACGCGGGATTAAACTGTCGTCCTCCAGAATGCGAGTCCAGTGTCTAATTTCCGGAGTACCCCAAGGAAGTGTGATAGGACCGTTACTGTTTACAGTATATATAAATGATCTAATAGAAAGCGTCGGATGCTCTTTAAGGCAGTTCCAGATGATGCAATTCCAGAAAATAGCAACTGTTTGCAGAATGACCTCCAGAGAATTGATGAATGGTGCAGGTTCCGGCAGTTGACCCTGAACGTAAATAAATGTGACATGTTGTGCCTACATAGGAAAAGAAATGCACCAGTGGACAGCTACACTATTGATGACAAACTGCTGGAAATAGTATCCATAGCAAAACATCTAGGAGTAACTGTTCTTAGTACCTATCTCAAAACATCTAGAAGTAACTATCCAGAGCGCCCTTAAGTGGAATGACTATATAAAACAAATAGTGGGAAAATCAGATACCAGACTCAGAGTCATAGGAAAAATCTTAAGAAAATGTAGCTCATCCACAAAGGAAGTGGCTTATAACGCGCTTTTTAGACCAGTCCATTAATGTGGGGTCCGCCTACTTAGCTGAGTGGTAACATGCTTGCCTCCCACGCAGCGGGCCCGGATTCGATTCCCGGCAGGGGTGGAGATTTTCTGCGCTCGTGGACTGGGTGTTGTGTTGTCCTCATCATCATTTTATCCTCGTCATCGGCACGCACGTCGCCCAATGTGGCGTCGACTGAAATAAGACTTGCGCTTCGCGACCGAACTTCCCCAGATGGGGCCTCCGGGCCAACAATACTATACGATCATTTCATTAATGTGGGACCCTCACCAGAAGAGACAGAGAATATTCAACGAAGATCGGAGTGTTTGGTCACGCGATCCTTTAGCCGGGGCGAGAGCGTTACGGAGATGCTCAAAAAACTCTATTGACGTTACAAGAGAGGCGCTGTGCATCACGGAGATGTTTACTATTGAAATTTCGAGAGAGGACTTTCCGGGAAGAGTCGGACAAATATTAATTCCCCCCTCATAAGTCTTGCGTAATGAACATGAGGAGAATATTCGAGAAATTAGAGCCAATACAGAGGCTTGCCGGCAATAATTCTTCCCAGGCGCTATTCCACTCGCGATTGAAACAGCGTTAGAGGACTCAGCTAGTGGTACAAAAAGCACCCTCCGCCTCACACTCTCAGTTGGTTTGCGGAGTATGATGTAGACGTACAAGAACACAAAACACGTGTCCATTTGTAATTGACTGTTGCAGAACACTTCGACATCAGAAAATACAACTACAACGAAAGCTAACAAACGTAGGTGCACCTAATGTGTGACACCACGTGGTATTGTTCATTCACGGTGTGGCGACAGTGGCGCTTCACCAAGCGAAATGCTGGAGGCGTGGTAACGGAAGCTAGCCGGCCTCAGGTGAGCCAGACGTCAAAAGTCGATACTAACTTTTAACGCACTATAGTAGAGCTCTGTGATGTTCAAAACAATCTATAGATTGATGACAGTTTTAATTTTTTCATATTGTACAACCTGATAAAAAATGGTTCAAATGGCTCTAAGCACTATGGGACTAATCTGAGGTCATCAGTCCCCTAGACTTAGAACTACTTAAATCTAACTAACCTAAGGACATCACATACATCCATGCCCAAGGCAGGATCCGAACCTGAGACCGTAGCAGCAGCGAGATTCCGAACTGAAGCGCCTAGAACCACTCGGCCACAGCGGCCAGCTATAACCTGATAGTACGGTCGTTTACAGACTCGCTAACTGTAGTTTACAAGTTTTACATAGGCTGCGGCTGTCAAACTCCAGTTTCCCTGGCACACTTTGACCATTCGGAATGGAGCTCCCACCAGTGTTGCCGTATGCACAACAACGGACCCAAGTGATTTTGTATGCACTCTGCTACTATCATTTGTCCGATTCCTTCTCTCATTTGCGAAAGGTGTGTGGGAAAACAGCTGTCAGCAATCTTCTGTGCCAGAAATTCTTCAGAATCATAATGAAATGTGAAATTTGCGTGTTGTTATGACGTCTATGAAATGACTTTTACCTTAATAATATTAGTATTTATATATGTGTTTGGATACATGTATATATATTGATTTTTGATTGAGATTTTTACTTTAAGTCGTAACTGGTACCTGAATTTTGGTTGCTGCCTCCTTGAATGATCAGCTTCTGCACCAGTTGGTGACGTATTACAATTTGGAGGAAGCTATTGTTCTTTAAGGTTTAAAATACGATCTGTTAGTTACTTGGCCGTATTGTGGATGGCTCTGAGCCCAAGTTTTCGTAACTTTTAATACTAAAGGGACCACTCTTATGAGTAAATAATATCAAACAGCAATCGGCTTTTCGTGAGGAAAGGAGATTGATTGGCACACAAACTTCCTTCAAACTACACGTCCTGCTACATCAAAATTGGTCAGTGGAGTTCAGCACCATACTATTGTACAAGAACATAATCCAATTACTGTAATTAAGAAATTATGAGAGGTTGTTATTTATTGAATGAAAACTATAGAGAACGCATTTCTTTATTTTTATTTTAGTGAACTTTGTACACTTACAATTCTGTCTACTGATAGGCGGCGACGAAAATGAAGTTCACTCCTTTTCCTAAAACAAGATATTTCTATTCTTCACTTCCAAAAAATTTGTATGCATAAATGTTTGGCAACTCTTATACATACTTTACTCGGTTTTATCACTAAAATATCAATTTTCATTAAATTTAACAATACGTTCTGAGCGACGCCCTAGCAACACGTCCTCTTTCCACAAGATACAGATTAACAATCCTCTTTTTTTTAAATAAATCAATTGTCTTTTTTTTAGAGTCCATACTCAAAGATCCACAACTACTATCGTTGCGCGGATTGCGCGCTAAGGAGTCTGTTGCTGTCCAGCTGCGCTTCACTTCACTTCAAGTACTTTTTGAATAAAATTTACATTTACGGTATTTACATACATTACTGAGCTTCTCAGAATAAAATCAGACACAAATTAGTTAAAAAACGGGGCAGTGAGGCTTACATAACATTACACCTCCCATCGGGTCGACCAGTCGCATGCTCCAAGTATTTTTATTTGACGCCACTTCAGCGAGTGGACTGTCAACGAGGATGGTATGATGATGAAGGCAACGCAACATCCATTCTCTCAACGGAGAATATTTCCGACTCTATCTGGAATCGAACCAGGGCCCTCCGCATTCTGCTGTGCTGACCAATCAGCTATGGAGGCGGACTGAATCACGATAATTTTGCGAGACGTTTGAGGAGGAAATGGGACACTGCCTGAATCTTCTCGGTACGTACACTCACGGAATTTTAACTGTAAATCTCTCTGCGAAGGGCAGTTACACCGTCAGCCCTGGAGTCTGCGAGGAATGTGCAGCTTTCTCACGCTTAATGAACGAATCCATTGTGGAATGCGCCACTTTTCTTTGGATATTTTCTGTGTCCTTTGATGAAGGGCATAAACCATCAAGCAATATTCTAGAACCAATGAAAAAAGCATTTTATAAGATAACTCTTGTATGGATGAATTATACTTCCTTAGGACTTTTCCACGATTTCATTTTGGTGTCTCCTTCCCCTACAAATATTTTTATCGGGTCGTTGGAGTTTAGGTGTCTCCAAACACAAACTCCTACACTCATTCTAAGACAAAAAAGAAAAAAGAAAAGAAAATCGACGCAACGGGCAGGAATTATCTGAATCCGATGGAAATCGTTATATCTGATGCACATGTAAAGACGAACAAAAGATTAAAATTTCAGAAAAACTGGATGATTAATTCAAGAGAAAGAGCTTCACAAACTGAGCAAGTCAATAACGTGTTAGTCCACCTCTGTCCCTAAAGCAAACAATTATTCGGCTTGGCGTTGACTGACAGAGTTGTGGGATGTGCTCCTAAGGGATATCATGCCAAATTCTGCCCAACTGGCCTTTAGATCGTCAAAATCCCGAGCTGGTTGGATGGCCCTGGTCATAATGCTCCAAACATTCTCAATTGGGGAGAGATCTGCCAACCATGCTGGCTAAGACAGCGTTTTGCAAGCACGAAGACCAGCAGTACAAACTCTCGCCAAGTCCGGACGGGAATTATCTTCCTGAGATGTATCCCGAAGATGACTTACCACGAAGGACAACAAAACGCGGTGAACAATATTGTCGACGTACCATTGTGCTGTAAGGATGCCTCAGATGACAGTCAAAGGTGTCCTGATATGAATTGAAATGGCGCCCTAGACAATCACTCCAGGTTGTCGGGCAGTATGGCAGGTCATGTTGGTATTTTACCAGTGTCCGGGGCGTCCCTGGACACGTCTTCCCTGGCCATTGGTGCTCATTTCAAAGCGGGCCCCACCACTGAAGACAGTTCTATTCCAGTCAATGAGCTTTCATCATAAAAATGGCACCCTAGACAATCACCCCAGGTTGTCGGGCCCTATGGCGGGTCATGTTGGTATCTTACCAGTCTCCAGGGCGTCCCCAGACACGTCTTCCCTGGCAATTAGTGCTCATTTCGAAGCGGACCTCACCACTGAAGACAGATCTACTTCAGTAAATGAGCTTTCATCATAAAAATGGCACCCTAGACACTCACTCCAGGTTGTTGGGCCGTATGGCGGGTCATGTTGGTATTCTTTTATTTCCGTCAATGATAACAAAACTTTTGGTGCTTCTACTACCGGTTTGTCAGAAATGACCATCTTCAGACGTGCAATAAAACATGAGAAATGAAATACAACTAGTGAACAGATTAAGTCATGGAACGATAAAATATGCCATAATGAAAAATTTTTATTTTCATGGATATGAAACTACGCGCTTAAAATATGGCGAGCCATACTTGTTTTGTTAAATGTCCTAAGATAATAAAGTCATAGTGACATCGTCGCCAAATATAAACAAAATCAGCATAGCATCGCCGCACATATTTAAAATATGGTGTAAACGCCGCAGTTCTGACAGACCATGCTGTCTCTGTCGTTATGAGTCATAACAAACTGCAAATACAGTAGCCACAACATACGTTTGTGTCATAAGCTCTTTATATGTATCTACTGTAAGTCGACACACATTCGTCAATTACAAAAATTGTACAGTATGCAATAAGTGAAGAGTACAATAGGTAAATTCTATAACGAACTTACCAAATGAATAACTTATTACAGTTCTTGTATACTTTATAATCATTACCTAAAATGACCACAAGACCGTCTCAGAATCATATATTATCACCTAACCATTTCCTTTAAAAATTTTTAGATTTAACTTTATTATCGTTTTTAATTATTTCATTTTATCATTGTAATAACTTACAAATTTGGCAAGCTCTATGTACATTTCACTTATTGTACTATTCACTTATTGTATACAGTACAATTTTTATAATTGATGAATATGTGTCGACTTACAGTAGCGACATCTAACGAGCTTATGTCACAAACTTACATTGTGGCTACCGTACCGCAGTTTGTTATGATTAGTAGCGATATAGACAGTATGACTCTGCCCAAACTGTCGCCTAGTTTACATCATATTTTAAATATGTACGACGAAGCTATACTGATTTTGTGCATAATTTGTGCCGATGCCACTATGGCCTTATTGTTTTAGGACATGTTATAAAACAAGTATGCCCTGTCACATTTTAAGCGCTTGTTTTCATACCCATGACATGACAATACACATATTCGTAATTGTATATTTTGTTGTTCTAAGATGTAATCTGTGCACAAGCTGTATTTCATTTCCCACGTTTTCCTGCAGATCTGAAGATGGTCGTTGCTGATCGAAACTGGTAGTTCGAGGACCAAAAGCTTTGTGATCATTGGTGGAAATAAAAGAAACTCATTCTACATCTCCGTGGCATATTTCGGCCAACTAAATAAAACAAAATGCCCTACAGAAAATTCCTTGTAGCATACCCCTTTTCTTTAGCCGGTCGCGGTGGCCGAGCGGTTCTAGGCGCTTCAGTCCGGAACCGTGTGACTGCTATGGTCGCAGCTACTAATCCTGCCTCGGCCATGGATGTGTGTGATGTCATTAGGTTAGTTAGGTTTAAGTAGTTCTAAGTTCTAGGGGATTGATGACCTCAGATGTTAAGTCCCATAGTGCTCAGAGCCATTTAAACAATACCCTTTATTTAAAAAAATTCACCGTTGTTTAACGGCATTTTCCCCACACAAGGTATGGCACGTGTAGCGGTTCCTTTTAAGTTTATATTCGGCTCCATAACTATTTAATTATTAGGGTGTGATACGATGAATATTCGTGCCGCGACATATTACTGCATCGGAGATGCTAATAGCACGAGTCACTCACCGCGAATTGTAGTATATGGAGAGCTACATCGACCAACCCAAGAAGTGAAGATTCAGCATACATGCAAGTTTCCTAATTCAGCATTAAGAGGTTGTCTTACCTCGTATATTTAAAGCTGTCTCGATGTCCCAGTGTTTTTCTTCTCTGCCGGTCGCAGATTCTAACATGCATACAAACAGCTGTGAATGATGCAATGGCAAGTGGCAAAGTCTCAACGCTACTTCAATGAAAGTCTTGAAATAGGAGGATGCCACCTTCTTTAATAAATAACACTCTTTATAGCCAGTCTAACGGTAACAATTGAATCTAAGTTCACGGAGTCTAATCTTCACTTATCGAGAACCATTACGAGCTCACAGATATCTCCTCACAACCTTAACGACCACACGAGGTCGTAGAAACGCGATATCTCACATAAAAGTTTTCCGAGCCCCGATGACGATTTCACAAAAATTGCAGAACATAAAATATCTGCTTTCATTAAGTACATATTGTCCGTCTGAACAGTAGTCGAAGGCTGTGGGTGTACTGCTTGGAAGTTTGTTCTACACTGCCTAAGGGGCTAGCTTCAGTGTTTCATGCCTCACAGGGCGAGTTTTTGATTCGCCGGTTTAATCGGGCAATGAATGAGAACGATATATAAATTTCTAATTACAATGTGTGTTTGACTTTGAATTGGTTAAGAAGCTGTAGTGTTGATCATGCAGACAGTTTAGCTTGAGGCGTATGTAAACATATATATATTGAAAGGTGTCTGTTGATTCAACCACCCTTGATTTGGATCACGCCGGCCGGTTCTAGGCGCTACAGTCTGGAACCGCGCGACCGCTACGGTCGCAGCTTCGAATCCTGCCTCGGGCATTGATGTGTGTGATGTCCTTAGGTTAGTTAGGTTTAAGCAGTTCTAAGTTCTAGGGGACTGATGACCAGAGCAGGTAAGTCCCATAGTGCTCAGAGCCATTTGAACCATTTTCTTGATTTTGATCACGTATTTTTCGCACCGATTATGGGAGAGCTCTTTGCCTGTATTTTCCAATCACACATTGATCGATTTCAATGATTATCTCTGTTGTATGGTAAATACTTAAGTTTCACTTGCGGCCTTTCGAGGGGGTAGCTCGGCCAGTGAACGGAGAGTCCGTGGTCGGGCCACGTGAGCAGGTAGAATTTGAAAGGGAGAAAGAGAGTCAGTGGTACGGAGTCAGTCAGTTGGTTTGTTGATTTGGAGAAAGGGGACCAAAGAGCGATGTCAGCGGTCCCATCGGATTAGGGAAGGATGGAGGAGGAAGTCAGTCTTTGAGTCTGTTATGGTCAGACGTGGGCAGTCGTAAGTTGTCTCGTCATGGCGTACAGTACTTCGTATTGTGCGTTAGTCGGCGCTGGGCACTTTTAAGTATAAAGTGCCTGTTATTGTGCGTTTATGTGGTCAGGTAGTGCCGAGCCGGAAGAAGCCCTTTGAAAGGTACCAGACAAGCTGTGGTCTGATAATTCTGCTGTCACTCAGCTGAAGAGAAGGGGTGCATAATATCTGAATTGGTATTGACAGTGGCTACAATAGGATGTCTGGAGAAAACGAGCTATGTTTTTTGAACTGATTATGACAAACAACTGTCGCTCTTCTCTCTTTGTTCTGCTCAGCGATACGAGGTAAGGTGTTACTGTTTTCGTGTGTTATGTAGAGGCAGTGTGACTGATTGGATTTCCCTACGAACCGTGTAGCTGAGTGACGATTAGACTGAGATAAATATACAGAATTTTTACTAAATGCGTGTCCAGAGCTAAACCCGTGATCGGGAATTAGTAAGTCGTCGTTTCATTCACCAAATAGATACATAATGTTTTGGGTTTCTTCTTTTTAATATTCCCCATTCAGAAATCGAGCAGAATGTGACTGTATTACGTATAACCGATAGTTCTTATTAATAAGTGTGAAGGTTTCTCATAGTTCTAATTATCTTTGTAGTCTAGTCTCTTCAACCCCCACAAACCAACCTACCAGTCCTAATTATTCTAGTAAATCAACTACTGTTGAATGGGAAAACTAAAAGAAGAACTGTAGACATGAAGCTTCACAGAAATACAGATGAGGAAGGCTACACTGGCGCTCCCTTCACCGTGGAAGAACTGGAACCAACTTTTCAACTTATGAAGAACAACAGAGGTGCAAATTTGGATGATCTAAGACCAAAGCAAATTAAAATGTGTGGGCCAGTAACAAAGCAATGGGTCTCGTATTTAATGAACACCTGCATTTCATAGTTACAGATCCCTAAGATCTGGCGCAAAACCAAAGCCGTAGCACTTGTGACGCTTGGAAAGGAACCAACTGATCCTAAAAACTTCCGACAGTTTCTCTTCTTTGTCAACTGTACAAAGTCCTGGAAAGGCTGATCTTCAATCACATCTCACAGTATGTTGATAAAAACCTTTATAAATGAGCAGTCAGGTTCCCGTCCAGAAAGGTCATGCTGTGATCAAATCCCCAATCTGTCACAATAAATATAAGATGGATTCGAAAGATGACAAGTCACAGGAGTGGCATTCATAGACCTGTCAGCAACGTTTGACACCGTCAACCGCAGTAAGTTGATTAGAAAGGTATATTCAGCTACAATGATTACCACTTAAGAGGTCATCCAGTATTTGGTGCGAAAAGGAGGTTCTTTGTCACTCTGCATAACAGGAAGAGCCGATCGAGGACACTGAAGAATGGCCTCCCTCAATGTAGCGTACTGGCACCCTTGCTGTACAACATCTACACTAACGATCAAACAATCAACCCTGGAAAAAGAACATTTATTTATACAGATGACACTGCAGCTCAAGGCAAAACTTTTGAGGAAGTGAAGACGAGGCTGACAGCAGCTATCGAGGATCTCAGCAAGTATTATGATGATATTACAAGGAAATGAACACCCTTAGCTGCTTACAGACGTTGACATACGTCAACGGGGACAGATGAAAATATGTGCCCCGACGGGGACTCGAACCCGGGATCTACTGCTCACATGGCAGACGCTCTATCCATTTTTTTTCTTTTGTTCGTTGCATCTGTACGGGGCGGACGTCGTAATACATCCGTTTAAGTTCGTTGTTGATCCATTAACTCAGTTTTTTTTATTACAGAGAGCAGCTAATCCCCTGACCGAACACGCTGAGCTACCGTGCCGGCATCCATCTGAGCCACCGAGGACACGGAGGATAGCGCGACTGCAGGGATTTATCTCTGGCACGCCTCCCGCGAAACCCACATTCTCAACGTATTGTCCCGCGCTACATTCGTAGTGCCCCCGCCCATTATACTCATTACTCGCGGCGCGTTGCCGATTTCCATAAGAGTTCGGGCACTGTTTGTGCATTTGCACAGAAGAAGAAGATGGTCAAGTGGCCGGTGAGCCTTAACTATATTTTCATCTGTCCTCGTTGACGTATGTCAACGCCTGTAAGCAGCTAAGGGTGTTTGTTCATTTCATTGTAATTACATTCTAACGAGCTGCATGGTCACCGATGGTATCTGTTCTTTCGGACATCTTATATATATATATATATATATATAATGATGATAACCACCTGACACCAGACCCCAGAAAGACTCAGGTCTGTGCCTTTCATCTCAGAAAACGGGAAGTCAAGAGGAAGTCAAGTATTACCTCGAGATGGCAACAACTATGCCACTACGATTCTCCTAAATACCTGGGAGTAAAGTTGGATCCTAGTCACACATTCAAAGATCATTGTCAAGAAATAGGACTGAAAGTATCGGCTCGGAACAACATCATATCTAAACTTACTGGCAGCAGCTGGGGATCACAGCCTAACGTCCTCCGTACGTTCACCCTGGCACTATGCTTGTATGCAGCAGAATATGCAGCACCAGTCTGGTGCCGTTCCACACATGCTAAACAGGTGGATGCAACATTGAATTAAACTGGACGCATTGTGACCGGCTGCTTGCGGCCAACTCCTTTCATAATATCTATCACATTATTGATGTAGCGCCACCTGATATCGACAGAAGAACAGCTGCAGAAATTGGGAAAAGAAGCAGGAAACCGAGCCCAGGTATCCCCTTTTCGGACATCAAGCACAAAAACCTAGGCTCAGGACAAGATGGAACTTCATGCACACAACATCAGCAATTCCGTCATCACCGGATCTTGTCGAACAGAGCTATGGTAAGATTCATTAACTGAAGGGGATAGGAATAACATCAAAGAGGAATCTGCCGCGGGCTCTCATCTGCCACATTCGACATGGAAGGCTCTAAACCGACTGAGGACAGGAGTGTCAAGGTGGAAGGCGAACCTCAGAAATTGGACTACACCACTGAGACGGAATTACCTACTGAATACACAACATATTCCGGTCTGGAGAAACCTGCCCGATCTTTGCACCATAGAAGATCTTTATGCAGCAAGTGATAATACAATAAAAACCGATGAATTCTGAAGCTTGCGGTCCATTCCAGAGAAAACCATATGTATCTTGCTGTATTATGTAACTACTTTCAGTATCTTGTATCACTGTACTGTAGTTTTATTTATCATGTTGCATTTTAATTATTTTGTATGACTAAGTCCTGGACACGTAAAACAGAACAAAATGAATAAGAGGTTTACTTAAAATTTCCATTTTCATTACTTTTGTCAGACTGGTGTTCCCATCTCATGCTTTCTGAAGTAATAACAAATAAACATTTTGTGGTTTATGCTAGTCCGGATTTTTCATTTCTGCACAATTAAGATTTCTTTGAGGAGTCATTGTTGTAGAATAGAGTCAGTTTTGTAAATATATGGAAAGTCCTGCTGCAGAACGACGAAACTGCATCTGTCGATCTCTTATGCTGTTCGTTTCAGGTGGTGTGCCTTTGTCAGTCCCTGCTCCAGTAAATGTATCTGTGATTTAGTTTCTTTATCCCATACACACTGAAGCGCCAAAGAAACTGGTATAGGCAAGCGTATTCAAATACAGAGATACGTAAATAGACCCAATACGGCGCTGCGGTCGGTATCGCCTATATAAGACAACAAGTGTCTGGCCCATTTAAGACAACAAGTGTCTGGCGCATTTGTTAGATCGGTTACTGTCGCTACAATGGCAGGTTATCAAGATTTAAGTGAGTCTGAATAAGGTGTTATAGTCGGCGCACGAGCGATGCGACACAACATCTCCGAGGTAGCGATGAAGCGGGGATTTTCCAGTACGATCATTTCACGAGTGTACCGTGAATATCAGCAAACCAGTAAAACACCAAATCTCCGACATCGCTGCTGCCGGAGAAGGATCCTGCTAGAACGGATCCAACGACGACTGAAGAGGATCGTTCAAAGTGATGAAAGTGCAACCCTTCCGCAGATTGCTTGCAGATTTCAACCCTGGGCCATCAACAAGTGTCAGCGGGAGAATCATTCAACGAGCTTTCGGAGCCGAAGGCCCACTCGAGTGCTCTTGATGACTGCACGACACAAAGCTTTACTCCTCGCCTAGGCCCGGCAACATCGATATTGGTCTGTTGATGACTGGAAACATGTTGCCTGGTTGGACGAGTCTCGTTTCGGATTGTACCGAGCGGATGTACTTGTGCGGGTATGGAGACAACTTCATAAATCCATGGGCCCTGCATGTCACCAGGAGACTGTTCAAGCTGGCGAAGGCTCTGTTATGGTATAGCGTGTGGAGTTGAGTCATATGGGATCTCTGATACGTAAAGATGCTAATCTTACAGGTGACACTGCGGCGGCGTGGTTCCTTCCGTCCCTTTACGACGAACCTGCACCTACCTCTGAACATTGTCTCAGCATATCAGTAGGGGAGCCGAGCGAAACCTACTGTACTTCGACGTGAACCAGGCTGCAATTAAAGCCACTAATCTACGTTTCGGGAGAAAGTGTTCACACGAAATGAAAGCTTGGAAATTTTGTCCTTAATTAATATATTCTGAAACTTAGGTGAACAAGTACTGCCAAGCCCTTGCTAGTCTTAACACAGTCACTCACAATCCCTTTCACCCACGTTAGCAAGTTTATGGTGTTGCATTTCCCCGAAAACGTAATAGCTACAAAAATACGGATTGTTTTTGATCGAGAATACTCGACAAATATTAAGTCTGGCGGTACCTAATGCAGTAACAGTTTTTAGCCACCGACCTGCTCCATACGCCACGCGGAATTTATGTCTTTTATCGTCACAAAATTCACTCAAAAATTCCATCGGAATAATTATGACGTCACTTTACAACACTTTTGATGTATGAAACACTGCTAGATCCGGTAACTTATCATTTCCATCGAAACTACTACTACACACGTCCAAACTGTTTCATGGCTAGGCTCCGACTCCTCTCTAGAATACTCTAAGTCTTCTCCACCAGCAGAGAAAGGCGCGCGAAGAATATTGATTTACCATTGGTCAGTTTACTCAACAGCCAATAGCAAAATACCATTCTCCCGCGTCAGTCCACGCTTTTCATCAATAACCAATCGCAAAATAGTAAACCTAACGACTTCACTTTTTACCGACGTAATTATGTAATATGCTGAAGTTTTGTTTGTGCATAAAGTTATTTACTATTGTTATTTATACCTAAATTAACTTTACCTTTACCATAAACTTACTTTACAAATCTATTCTACAAAAATCCCCTTTGTCCACATCCATACTTCTTCGCAATGTTGCCACACTAAACCCCACTACATAACTCGTTAAACAATTATCTTCATATTAACCTTAAACCACACTCACGCATCATTCATACTGCTAAAACTCATTTATAACATTTTACCTACACAAAAAGACATAATAACACGTTATGAAAATACTAGAACAGTTTATGAAAAGTCGGCCGGTGTGGCCGAGCGGTTCTAGGCGCTACAGTCTGGAACCGCCCGACCGCTACGGTCGCAGGTTCGAATCCTGCCTCGGGCATGGATGTGTGTGATGTCCTTAGGTTAGTTAGGTTGAAGTAGTTCTAAGTTCTAGGGGACTGATGAACTCAGAAGTTAAGTCCCATAGTGCTCAGAGCCATTTGAACCATTTTTGAGTTTATGAAAAACATTCTATTACTTGAGTACACTCGAATGGGCACAAACGAAACTAAATCACAGTTCCCCTATCCAATACTGTTCTCTATCGGCTGATAGATAAACTACGTGCGCGTCCAGTCTCGCGTCACCATCTGTCACTATCCAGCTCTGAGACACATCTCCCACTTAACCGCCTCAAAGGCAGGATCGGTATACGGCGCTACGCTTCAACATGCGCGTGAGCATCCTTCTGATCATCTGCATCCATTCATGTCCATTGTGCATTCCGACAGACTTGGGCAATTCCAGTAGGACAATGCGACACCCCATACGTCCAGAATTGCTATAGAATGGCTCCAGGAAACTCTATCTGAGCTTGAACACTTCCGCTGGCCACCAAAGTCCCCAGACATGAACATTATTGAGCATATCTGGGATGCCTTGCAACTTGTTGTTCATAAGAGATCTCCACCGTCTCATACTCTTTCGGATTTATGGACAGCCCTGCAGGATTCGTGGTATCAATTCCCTCCAGCACTGCTTCACACATTAGTCGAGTCCATGCTACGTCTTGCTGCGGCACCTCTGCGTGCTCGCGGGGCCCTACACGGTATTAGGCACGTTTAGCAGTTTCTTTCGGTCTTCAGTGCACAAGGATCGGAACTGTCCGTAAATGGTATACAGAGATTCTTTGTTGGTTGAGCCACACCGGAATATCTTCAGTGTAATTACTGATTGTACCGTTACGCAATATATGCACAGGTGTCTGTTCAAAAGTGTTCCCATAGTCGGGTGCATGTCGATAGGATTACTAGACGGGTACACGAGACTGTTAACAGACGCCGTACACTCTTTTTTTTTTTAACTCGCTTTGTTTCTACCCTCACTAGACCTCTGTTTTCATTAAGTTTCTGCGTCCTTTTAGAGTGATGTCTATTGTCATTAGCACAAGTGCTTGCTATTCCATTCACTGAAAGTACATTGCCGGTTCCTGGCTACGAAGGCAACAGAAACGAAAGAAGAGCAGTCTAAGTGGAGCAAAGTCTGGTGGAATGACAACAGTGTCTTGTCTCGCAGGAAAACACTCCAGCCACCACAGAGAGGTAATTATCTTCGGTAAAAGCCTTTTCATTTTACGGAACAAATTGTCAGAACGCTCCGTTCGCTGCTGCTCTCTCCTCCGTTTCCTTTGTTCTTGTTCATCGTGTTCGCGTCTGAAACGAACATAACGGCAGCTACAGCTGGTTTTGTAGCAACGAGTCAAAACATTTCTTCCAGAAGAAAACGGAGAGCGCCTGTAACTGCTGCAATATAAGAAAGCCTCCTCAGAATGTATTCAGCGAAGCAATTGAAGTTATCTTCATTAGCAACAGTCTGAACCCCGAAGTAAGAACCTACGAGTGTTACCCTCACATCACCACAATAAGCAGTGTAAGTGAGTAGTCTTTTACTCGTGTGCTTGTTTTCGTAAATACGAGCCTGGTAATGTGAACTGACAACCCAAATGTGCTACTGAGCTCAAAGCCGCACCACTTACATGAAACTGATAATTACCCTGTGTGTGTGAAAACCGACCTCATTCATTACCAAATAAATAAACAAACCAATAATTTCACGCTCAGTGGACTTGGTCAGTGCGAACTGTTTGAAGAAAACGTCACTGTAGTGTCGACCTGTATCAGAATGTAACCTGAAACACACGAAAATTTCTGCACTGACAAATGGACCCGGTAAAATAAAGAAACTGATAGAACCTACATAGCGCAAAGAAAACGAAACAATCACGTACCATGAATCTCACCTGCAACATGAAGTACTGGCAAAAACAGCAACATACCAAGACTCCGCAACAGCTAAAAAAATACTGCTAAAAGCTAACTACAGTTGGTTCAGGGAAACTGGGTTCATAATCTTGGTACAGAATGCCAATGAAACACATGACACAATCTTTAAGTTCTGAAATTCCAGTGAGGAAGGAACCTATCGAATAAACAGTTACAGACTCTAATAACTTCCATGGTACCGTAAATTAACTCAGAAGAGCAGTCAATGGAATAATTATCAAAAACTCGACTGTGACGATGGTGAAGTGGACCAACAATACAAATCTACCAAAATAAACCTTTTTTGCATCATCAATTTGAAACGAGACTCGTCCAACCAAGGAACATGTTTCCAGTCATCAACAGTCCAATGTTGGTGTTGACGGGGCCAGGCGAGGCGTAAAGCTTTGTGTCGTGCAGTCATCAAGGGTACACGAGTCGGCCCTCAGCTGCGAAAGCTCATATTGATGATGTTTCGTTGAATGGTTCACACGCAGACACTTTTTGATGGCCCAGCATTGAAATCTGCAGGAATTTGCGGAAGGGTTGCATTTCTGTCACGTTGAACGATTCTCTTTAGTCGTCGTTGGTCCCGTTCTTGCAAGATCTTTCTCCGGCCGCAGCGATGTCGGAAATTTGATGTTTTACCGGATTGCTAATTTTCACGGTACGCTCGTGAAATGGTCGTATAGGAAAATCCCCACTTCATCGCTGCCTCGGAGAAGCTGTGTCCCATCGCTCGTGTGCCGCCTTTAACGCCAAGTTCAAACTCACTTAAATCTTGATAACCTGTCATTGTAGCAATAGTAACCGATCTAACAACTGTGCCAGACACTTTTTGTGTTATATACGCGTTGCAGATCGCAGTTTCGTATGCTTCCTACATATTTGAATACGCATGCCTATACTAGTTTCTTTGGAGCTTCAGTGTGTTTATTAATAACAATTACTCGATTCGCGCCGAATAAATGAACTTTCCCTACGTATCTCTTTACTAAAGTCACGATCAACTTCTATATAGGCACCTCATCCCAATGACTCTGAAAGCGTCAGATAGCCAACTATATCTGCTAGACAGCGTGGGAACCAACCGCTCACTCGTGACTCCGTACGTACTTTACTTCACGTATGTGAAATATCAAAACTGGAAACAAAGTAATATGTGCTCTTATTTGCAAATAAGAGGTACCTTACACAAGCTTTAATTTAAGAAAAAAATTAACTGAACTGATACAGAATCTTGAAGCGATATGTACCAGTCACGTTACACAATGCAGAAAACTGTATTTGGCCAACTTCAAGTTACATCGCTGCAGGGTCCTGATATTTGTTGCTATGAAATTGTGCTCACGGTGAATGTTGTAGAATTCGAGGAAAATTTTGTTCGGTTGATGGCACCGACACGAAGAAGGGATCAAGACAACACAAGGCGGTATTTCCACATACCAGTAGCTTCACAATTCTGCCAGACTGTATTTAGATCGCGTCTACGAACAATCACAATTGGATAGCCTTACGAAGTCGCTATGCTGTCCAGTTCCTTTTTATCTACGTCTCTTGCAAATTATGCTGCATGTCGGAAACATGCCCAGGTTGAAAGAAGACTGTGAATGGGGTCAGATGGAGACCTGGACAAAGGAAGGTGTTTAATCCTACAAAGCGATATTCAGATTGAGCTATGTGCAAGACCCGAAATTGTTGTAACATGTAAATACTTGCAAAAAGCTATTATAGCTGAGCCGTCCATGGTGTGCCAAATTTCATGTGAGCTGGGTGTCCGGACTGCATGCAGGCCAAGTCTTGGCTTGTCTCGACTCTGCACGGTCCTTCTCGGAAGTGCCCAGTTGGGCACGACGTTTCATTCAGTATTGCGGCGCGGTATTTTTAAGTCGGCACAGTTCTCTTCATTTCCACAGAATCGTGGTGTCAGCGCTGTTAACCCCCACCCACTATTTGTTTGTGGTGTAAAGGACGTTCGTGGGTCCAGTAGCTGCTTGCACAGTGAGAGACAGTTTAGCGATCTTTCGCCATAAGTTGGTTGGTTGGTTTGGGGAAGGAGACCAGACAGCGTGGTCATCGGTCTCATCGGATTAGGGAAGGATTGAGAAGGAAGTCGGCCGTGCCCTTTCAGAGGAACCATCCCGGCATTTGCCTGGAGCGATTTAGGGAAATCACGGAAAACCTAAATCAGGATGGCCGGACGCGGGATTGAACCGTCGTCCTCCCGAATGCGAGTCCAGTGTCTAACCACTGCGCCACCCCGCTCGGTCTTTCGTCATAAGTGTTTAAAAATTAATTGTAATGACAGAAAAGACACACGAGAATTCTCAGTGTATATTATGCAGGCTCATAAGCAACGGGTATCGCAGATTTGCCATGAAAAGACATTACAGTACCACGCAGAAATAATTTAAAAGATTTAGTTGGCAAGAAGCACTTGGTACTAAACTTGCAAGCAAGCAGCACGTGAAGAAATTGGTGATATGAGTAGTAACGTTTTTGAAGTTGTACGCATTATTCCACTGTCAGTTGCTACAGTTTTCATTGGAACTGGTCGAAGAGTATTGTAACGATACAAGTATCATTACCACATTGCATAAAATGTTTCATTTCAATAATATAGAATTTTTTTCCTAACCTGTTATTACGAGTTTAACCATGCGCAGATTGATAACAATATATACACTACCGGCCATTATACTTGCTACAGCATGAAGATGACGTGCTACAGACGTGAAATTTAACCGACAGGAAGAACTTATTATCCTAACATTTAAAAAAAGTTAAAGGATGATTCTGACATGCCCAGTCTTCGAGAAATCACCCGACATGAATACATATTGGTGCCAATAGGCGCTTTACCTGCGCAACCTTTCTTTCATTTATTCTTAATGTTTCTAAAATCACTCAGTAATAAGAAGTCTTTATCATTAGAGACTAAAGATGATAAATACACAAGGAATCGAACAATAATAGATGTTAATAATGCACTCACACATCAGACACGTCAGCTAATCCTGTTCTCAAAACTGTAACTGGCTTTAATCATCAAAAATAAGCTCTCACGAAAATGGGTGCAGCAGAACAGATGAGATCATTTTATTGATGTTTTCTTTAGTTCGAACCACCGTCTTCCTTTGGTAATGTTTGAATTTATTCTTCACTTTTCAACTTTTATACGAACTTTATTTTCATCTTTTTGAATTTGATTATTCCTAGTGTTGTCGTTTATATTAACATACTGTGCCATTTGATTTTTAAAGTGTTAACAGAGAATGAATTTTCACGTACAGACTATCAAAAAATTAGTACAGTAAGTCAATTCATAATTCTTAACTCCCAGACTCATGGGAAATGAAACATTTGATGAAGCACTTCGTGGCTAGTGTGTATGTGTCGGCTCGGTGGAAATGGATGTTCAAGTCTAGTTGACACAGTTCGGCGTCCGTCGATCGCGATAACTCCGATCTGTAACTGTTAAAACAAACTCATCGCTTTGTTTGTTTAGTTTCAGATACTATCTCACTTTAAGAGATATCCACGTATCGATGGAGTAGCATGGCGAAATGTATTATCGGCTCTCGCTTACAATTGAAGCAACGGTGTTCGAAGGATGTCTGTCCTCTTTACTGCTACACACAGTGACTGCACCACTCGGTACCGCAACAACTCCCTTTATCTGAAACAATAAACCAAATATTCTTCGCGTGTTCGTGACAGGCTTATAAGAATACGCGAAACTTGATAATAGCAGTTTTTATGCCCGGTTTGCAAATGAATGTTCAAACGTAGATAATATGATATCTCGAATTATAAGTTCCACTATTCAAGCCAATAGCACATTATAGTTTTGCGGGGATGTTGATTTGTGAAGTATTTTAGCGTCGTTAATGCATCGCTACTGTGCTAATTCAACAATTCCTACGTCGTAAATCCAGAGATAATGTATTCTCTAAATTACGTACAGAAAGCGTCGTAATACAATGCTCAATTACTGTTCCCTGTTAATAATATCACTCAATCACCTTTAGCTTCGGCGTTCTATCAAGAAAATAATATTTCACAGTTACCCAATAAAGTTCAGTTACATGATGTACACGACACGGAGTATTAAAGTTATGATATTATTGAACTTCTGAATTATCTGACCACTGCACTGGAAAGCACACCGATATGTCATTCAAGGAATTGAAGCTACGATTTACATCAACAATTCTGACATTGACTACAGCTTTCGATAACACGGCGTACCTGTGAATTCTTCATGATTGCGTGTATGTGTTTCCCACTCAAGTCTATTTGTAGAGTTTATGTCGGCGTCTGGTATATTGCTGTGTCTCAATGTTCGTGACAATCACAGATCACGACGACTGAGTCCCAGAATTGATTAAGTATCACATGAGGGTACTTTTCCCTCGCGTACAATATCTGTTCCGTTGTCTGGCTAAACGGTAAATATTCTATCACCTTTCCTCAGAACTTTTACTAAAACGTCAAGACGATACTTGAAAAACTCTAAAATTCCAGATCGGTCTGAAACAATCTAATATCGGTCAATAAGCGTGCTTCTATCGTGACGTCTACAAGAGAACGGAATAATATCTCTATTAAAGTTTTTCATTGTAGTCGCAGCGAACTTACAGCTCGATGCGGCTACAAATTTTTTCTTGGATAAATGTTATCTCTGATCACTTTATCTCGTCTGGGTTTTAACCTAAGTATATCATATATTTTGAATTCTTTACTTAGAGTTTCATGCTTCGTAGCTTAACTGATCATGTGATAGTCTTTCATTTAGTTCTTTCCGTGGAATAGATGTTAGTTCCCTAGTATTTCTGTTGGTCAAACTTTCAATAGTGTTAATATTTTGTTGCCAGTAGCTACCGTCAAGGTCAGGATAACTAATTTTTATATCTTTTGCTGTCAAATGGGATATCATTAGGGGCTCTACATTTAAGTGTTATAACTTCCAATCAAAATATTGCCTATTTTTTCATTTTTTCTATAAATATATAAAGAATGACAAACGTTTCTCATGTTCCACCTTTTGAATGAGAAATTCACTAAATGATCCGTTTTCCTTATTTGGGTCCCTCAGATCGACAGCGACTATCCATGTACCAATTAGGGGTGCGCCTAATCGAGTGTTATGTTAATAAACCGATGAGGGCACAAACTTCAAGTAATAGGTACCACAAATTATCTTGCCGTGGCACTCTCTGAACGTCGTCTACGTATCTGAAACGGAAATAAACGACGGGTAAGCGTTTTAATACCCTCAGACTTTAAGAAGAATATAATAATTCCAATCCCTAAGAAAGCAGGTGTTGACAGATGTGGAAATTACCGAACGATCAGTTTAATAAGTCACAGCTACAAAATACTAACGCGTATTTTTTACAGACGAATGGAAAAACTGGTAGAGGCTGACCTCGGGGAAGATCAGTTTGAATTCCGTAGAAATATTGGAACACGTGAGGCAATACTGCCCTTACGACTTGTCGTAGAGATGAGATTGAGGAAAGGCAAACCTACGTTTCTAGCGTTTGTAGACTTGGAGTGGGCTTTTGACGGTGTTGACTGGAATACTCTCTTTCAAATTCTAAAGGTGGCAGGGGAAATATATAGGGAGCGAAAGGCTATTTACAATTTGTACAAAAACTAGATGGCAGTTATAAGAGTCGAGGGGCATGAAAGGGAAACAGTGGTTGGGAAGGGAGTAAGACAGGATTTTAGCCTATCCCCGATGTTATTCAAACTGTATATTGAGCAAGCAGTAAAGGAAACAAAAGAAAAAATCGGAGTAGGTATTAAAATCCATGGAGAAGAAATAAAAACTTTGAGTTTCGCCGATGACATTGTAATTCTGTCAGAGACAGCAGAGGACTTGGAAGAGCAGTTGAACGGAATGGATGATGTCTTGAAAGGAGGATATAAGATGAACATCAACAAAAGCAAAACGAGGATAATGGAATGTAGTCGAATTAAGTCGGGTGACGCTGAGGAAATTAGATTAGGAAATGAGACACTTAAAGTAGTAAAGGCGTTTTGCTATTTGGGGAACAAAATAACTGGTGATGGTCGAAGTAGGGAGGATATAAAATGGCAAGGAAAGCGTTTCTGAAGAAGAGAAATTTGTTAGCATCGAGTATAGATTTAAGTGTCAGGAAGTCGTTTCTTAAAGTATTTATATGGTGCGTAGCCATGTAAGGAAGTGAAACATGGACGATAAATAGTTTGGACAAGAAGAGAATAGAAGCTTTCGAAATGTAGTGCTACAGAAGAATGCTGAAGATTGGATGGGTAGATCACATAACTAATGAGGAGGTATTGAATAGAATTGGGGAGATGATGAGTTTGTGGCACAACTTGGCTAGAAGAAGGGATCGGTTGGTAGGACATATTCTGAGGCAACAAGGGATCACAAATTTAGCACTGGAGGGCAGCACAGAGGGTAAAAATCGTAGAGGGTTGCCGTAGGTACGGGGTTGCAGTAGGTACTGGGAGATGAAGAAGCTTGCACAGGGTAGAGTAGCATGGAGAGCTGCATCAAATCAGTCTCAGGACTGAAGACCACAACACAAGAAAGCGTTTTAATTACCTCATTTTTTTAAAAATTTCCCTGTAAATTTGTCGAGGAATTTGTCTTCTGTTCGCAGTTACATTTTGCTCCCGCACGAGCGCAGGAAAAAAACATTTAGGAGAGCGGTTTTAGGTCTGTCAAAATATTTCACTGGCGCGTTCCGTGGTGGCTTATTGCAAGGAGCGCCGCCTGACGAGAAACTTCCGTTCCTCGTTACTCACAACTCGCAGTGTATGCTCGTCAGTTTCTCCTCCGGCAAACGCGCGGGAAAAGCGCTCAAACGGGGACACGCGCTCCCGCCCCAAGTTCTGTCTGCTCGACAAACACGTACAAGAGCGGAGCCGGCAACTTCTGAAAGCGAAGTTGGCTCGCCCGATCTGGAGCGCGCCACGACCCGGCCGCCTCTATCGAGTTACGTCAAAACCGGAGAGCGGCGAACGCGGAGATACATTCAGCGCGCCTACCTGTCCGCTGGAAGGCGCAGCCAGCAGCTTCGCAAGTGGCGAACTGGAGAAAAACCTCATCTCCTGTAGTACTGGAAGGTATGGCCAAAGCGAAGTAGCACGTACCTTCAAGTAACTTAACAACAGCGTTTGCCATGGTTGACCGTCATCATAAGGTCCAAACACATTACGGAAATGCAACCGACAGAGGTCTTCGACGACTGCCGACATTTCGAAATGTAATGCAACTCCAGAGCGTTTTGCTTGGAAATTTAAAGCCCTGTTATGTGGGGCTAGGCCGAACAACGACCGTAATACGTCATACGCAGAGAGGCAACATACACACTGTGAACAAGTAGCATCACACTCTAACATAGCACGACAGTTGTGTGCTCGTCAGTTTCTCCTCCGGCAAACGCGCCCGACAGAAATAATGTCCATCATAAAAGCTTTAAAATCAAAAACATCTAGTGGGTATGATGAAATGTCAACAAAGTTAATTAAAGAATGTGATTCTGAGCTAAGTAACACATTAAGCCATCTGTGTAACCAGTCGTTTATCAGTGGAATATTTCCTGAATGGTTGAAATACGCTGAAGTTAAGTCACTGTTTAAGAAGGGAGATAAAGAAACAGCATCAAATTTCTGTCCAATTTCACTGTTGCAGCATTCTCAAAAATTTTAGAAAAAGTAATGTACAATCGGCTTTATAACCATCTTTTCTCAAATAACATACTGTCAAAGGCACAGTTTGGATTTCTAAAAGGTTCTGATATTGAGAAGGCTATCTACACTTACAGTGAAAATGTGCTTACTTCATTAGACAAAAAATTGCAGGCAACTGGTATATTTTCTGATCTGTCAAAGGCATTTGACTGTGTAAATCACAATATCCTTTTAAGTATATTAGAATATTATTGTGTAACAGGAAATGCTGCAAAATGGTTCAAATCTTATATCTCTGGCAGGAAACAAAGGGTGCTATTAGGAAAGAGACATGTGTCAAGCTATCAGGCATCATCCAACTGGGAACTAATTACATGTGAGGTCCCACAACGTTCCATTTTGGGGCCCTTACTTTTTCTTGTGTATATCAATTATCTTTCATCAGTAACATTACCAGATGCCAAGTTCGTTTTGTATTCTGATGATACAAACATTGCAATAAACAGCAAATCAAGTGTATTCTTAGAAAGATGAGCTAATAAAATATTTGTGGACATTAATCACTGGTTCCTAGCCAATTCTTTGTCACTAAACTTTGAAACACACACTACATGCAGTTCAGAAATTGTAAGGGGTGTCCCACGAGTATATGCCTAACATGCGATGACAAGCAGATAGAAGAACTGGACAGTGTTAAATTCTTGGGATTACAGCTTGATAATAAATTCAACTGGGTAAAGCACACCACAGAACTGCTGAAGCGTCTTAACAAATCTCTGCTTGCAATGCGAATTGTGTCAGATAGGAGATATAAAAATGAAAAATCTGGCATACTTTGCTTACTTTCATTCCATAATGTCATATGGGATTTTTTTAGGGTAATTCCTCAAGCCAAGCTAAAGTTTTCTGGGGACAAAAACGTGCAGTAAGAGTTATACGAGGTGCATTCAAGTTCTAAGGCCTCCGATTTTTTTTCTAATTAACTACTCACCCGAAATCGATGAAACTAGCGTTACTTCTCGACGTAATTGCCCTGCAGACGTACACATTTTTCACAAAGCTGAAGCCATGATTCCATGGCAGCGGCGAAGGCTTCTTTAGGAGTCTATTTTGACCACTGGAAAATCGCTGAGGCAATAGCAGCAGGGCTGGTGAATGTGCGGCCACGGAGAGTGTCTTTCATTGTTGGAAAAAGCCAAAAGTCACTAGGAGCCAGGTCAGGTGAGTAGGGAGCATGAGGAATCACTTCAAAGTTGTTATCACGAAGAAACTGTTGCGTAACGTTAGCTCGATGTGCGGGTGCGTTGACTTGGTGAAACAGCACACGCGCCCGGACGTTTTTGTTGCAGTGCAGGAAGGAATTTGTTCTTCAAAACATTTTCGTAGGATGCACCTGTTGCCGTAGTCCCCTTTGGAACGCAATGGGTAAGGATTACGCCCTCGCTGTCCCAGAACATGGATACCATCATTTTTTCAGCACTGGCGGTTACCCGAAATTTTTTTGGTGGCGGTGAATCTGTGTGCTTCCATTGAGCTGACTGGCGCTTTGTTTCTGGATTGCAAAATGGCATCCACGTCTCATCCATTGTCACAACCGACGAAAAGAAAGTCCCATTCATGCTGTCGTTGTGCGTCAACATTGCTTGGCAACATGCCACACGGGCAGCCGTGCGGTCGTCCGTCAGCATTCGTGGCACCCACCTGGATGACACTTTTCGCATTTCCAGGTCGTCATGCAGGATTGTGTGCACAGAACACACAGAAATGCCAACTCTGGAGGCGATCTGTTCAACAGTCATTCGACGATCCCCCAAAACAATTCTCTCCACTTTCTCGATCATGTCGTCAGACCAGCTTGTGCGAGCCCGAGGTTGTTTCGGTTTGTTATACACGATGTTCTGCCTTCATTAAACTGTCGCACCCATGAACGCACTTTCGACACATCCATAACTCCATCACCACATGTCTCCTTCAACTGTCGATGAATTTCAATTGGTTTCACACCACGCAAATTCAGAAAACGAATGATTGCACGCTGTTCAAGTAAGGAAAACGTCGCCATTTTAAGTATTTAAAACAGTTCTCATTCTCGCCGGTGGCGGTAAAATTCCATCTGCCGTACGGTGCTGCCATCTCTGGGACGTATTGACAATGAACGCAGCATCATTTTAAAACAATGCGCATGTTTCTATCTCTTTCCAGTCTGGAGAAAAAAAATCGGAGGCCTTAGAACTTGAATGCACCTCGTATGTGGTGTGAACTCAAGAACATCCTGCAAAAGCCTGTTTAGAGAACTAGGGATACTAACTACTGCTTCCCAATATATTTATTCCTTAATGAAATTTGTCATTAAAAAATATCACTTTTTCAAACCAACAGCTGAATTCATGAAATCAATACTAGAAACAAGAATAATCTTCACAAGAGTTTAAAGTCACTTAGTCTTGTACAAAAAGGTGTGCATTATTCAGGAACACATATTTTCAATAACTTGCCTGCAGACATAAAAAACTTAACAACTAATGAAATTCAGTTTAAGAGAAGACTAAAGGATTTACTGGTGGCCAACTCCTTCTACTCTATTGATGAATTTCTCAGTAAAATCAACTGATTTGTGTGTATAACTTCTGCACAGTTTCAGTGCAGTAATGTGTTCATTGTAAATAAGTATTATAGTAGTTGTATTACGCGTTTATTGCCTTGTAAATAAATAAAAAACTTTTTTATTTTAAATTCAGTGCATTAGTATTTGTAAAATGACTCTTTCATATAGTGTTCATTAAAAAATGACGATCATTCCACTTGGAACCTGTGGAATGGTGCATTAGCTTATTTGTTTTAGTTGTAAATGTTTGTCATGTATTGTTGTTTTTCTGACATGTTCTACATCCTGGAGGACCTCCTCACTACGGATCAATTGGAATGAAAGTAAATCTAATCTAATCTAATAAGGTCCAAACACATTACGTAAATGCAACCGATTGAGGTCTTCGACGACTGCTGACATTTCGAAATGTAATGCAACTCGAGAGCGTTCTGCTTGGGAATTTAAAGCCAGGTTAAGCGAGGCTGGGCCGTACAAGGACCGTAATACGTCATATGCAGAGAGGCAACATACACACCGTGAACAAGTAGCATCGCACTCTGACATAGCACGACAATCTAGCATACACAGTCGCGAGCCTCATGGCTTGAAAATTGTTACCGTTTGATAGTTTGCGCGTCACTAGCGCCCCAGGCGGCGAGAAAACAGCCGTAAAATTAAAGTTTGTTTTTAATTATTTTTCTGGTTAATTAGTGATGTAGCTCCTGCATCTTTGTTTTAAAAGCATCAGTAAATTATCAAGTGACGTGAATGATCATGAAAAACGTGTAAAAACAACCGCATCTCCCTTGTTCAGTGACATAAGTTACAACTTAATGACGAAGAAATACTTTCGAATACGTGCATAATTACAGCTTTCTCCGCTGAAAACAGGAGAATATAAACACATATTTCATGCATGCTTTCGTAGTTTGCTGATGCATTAGTTTCCATACTTAACAATCAATCCGTTCGCTCTGCGAAAGATCCGTACCCAAAAACTGGAAACTTGCGCTGGCCACACCAATATTCAAGAAAGGTAGTAGGAGTAATCCACTAAATTACAGGTCCATATCGTTAACGTCGATATGCAACAGTATTTTGGAACGTATGTTGTGTTCAGACATTATGAATTACCTCGAAGAAAACTGTCTATTGACACACAGTCAACATGGGTTTAGAAAACATCGTTCCTGTGAAACACAACTAGCTCTTTATTCACATGAAGTGTTGAGTGCTATTGACAAGGATTTCAGATCGATTCCCTATTTCTGGATTTCCGGAAGGATTTTGACACTGTACCACACAAGCGGCTTGTAGTGAAATTGCATGCTTATGGAATATCGTCTCAGTTATATGACTGGATTTGCGATTTCCTGTCAGAGAGGTCACAGTTCGTAGTAGTTGACGGAAAGTCATCGAGTAAAATGTAAGTGATTTCTGGCTTTCCCCAAGGTAGTGTTAAGGCCCTTTGCTGTTCCTTATCTATATAAACGATTTGGGAGACAATCTCAGCAGCCGTCTTAGGTTGTTTGCAGATGACACTGTCGTTTATCGACTAATAAAGTCATCAGAAGATCAAAACAAATTGCAAAACGACTTAGAAAAGATATCTGAATGGTGCGAAAATCGGCAGTTGACCCTGAATAACGAGAAGTGTGAGGTCATCCACATGAGTGTTAAAAGGAATCCGTTATACTTCGCTTACACGATAAGTCAGTCAAATCTAAAGGCCGTAAATTCAACTAAATACCTAGATATTACAATTACGAACAACTAAAATTGGATAAATTTGGAAGGAACACAGAAAATGTTGTGGGGGAAGGCTATCCAAAGACTGGCCGGACACTCTGAAAATGTAACAGGTCTACTAGGGTGACTGCCTACACTATGCTTGGCCGTCCTCTTTTAGAATACTGCTGCGCGGTGTGGGATCCTTACCAGATAGGACTACGGAGTACATTGAAAAAGTTCAAAGAAGGGCAGCACGTTTTGTATTAACGCGAAATGTGGGAGAGAGTGTCACAGAAATGATACAGGATTTGGCTGGACATCATTAAAAGAAAGGCGTTTTTCGTTGCGACGAAATCTTCTCACGAAATTCCAATCACCAACTTTCTCCTCCGAATGCGAAAATATTTTGTTGACGCCGACCTACATAGGGAGAAACGATCACCACGATAAAATAAGGGAAATCAGAGCTCGTACGGAAAGATATAGGTGTTCGTTCTTTCCGCGCCCTATACGAGATTGGAATAATAGAGAATTGTGAAGGTGGTTCGATAAACCCTCTGCCAGGCACTTAAATGCGATTTGCAGAGTATTCATGTAGATGTAGAAGAATATATTTCTTTTGTTCTGTTCTTATTGTGAAAGGCACTTTCCTTGCCACGTAACAACTTAGTAGTGAGCCTAATGTTTCGCAAAGTATTACACTTCATTCGACTTTTAATACATAAATATTTCTTTAAAGTATAATTACTTTCACTTTAGAAGCGAATGTACTGATCATTCTCTTTGTTTGTGACTCAGACGCAGCAACAATTGTGGAACTGGTTTCTTCTGCGCTGTGAAACTTTTATTGCTTTTGATCTGTTATTATCACGTCTACATGACTTTCTCTTCAGCTGCAGTTGTGGCAGGTTACCTGCTACATTAAATAATGTAGGTACTGCATTCCATACACTTTTTTTAGGTTCCATGTTCACTGATTTGACTGGAAGTGTAACGAAGAATACCTCACGTTTTTGAGTAGATGTACGACACCTTTATTCTGTGTTTGCTGGCAGCTTTTTTTTCCGAAAGAACACGACATTCTCCAGTAAACATTTGTAGGTTATAATAAAACCGTAAATGAACTCTTTTAATGCATTGGTTCACACCTCCTAGAATCATTAGGAAACCTAAAAAGACTAGTGTGGTGTCGTCTTCTTGTTGTTGCTGCAATTTATTGTGCAACAGACGCTCCCTTTTGTAAAAACTGTTCTTCAGACCAATATAAATAACTAAGATACGCTTTCGCTTTCACAAGATCTCGCCGAACTCTACAGTACCACTTGCTGTCCGCTTGGTGCACTGCAATCGCAGTGGGTAACAAAAAACAGACGGGGTGTTGCTTCGACCATAGATACTAGTAGAATGGCCTTGCTGTGCAGAAGCTATGGGGCTAGTGTGGCTCCAACATAAACCACGTGACTGTTGGCAAAACGTGGCGGGATTTTAAATCAGCGGTCTGCCATCCTATGTTTGTATCGGATTTTCCCCACATTTCTCAATTGACTGCCAAACGCTTCCAACAAAAACTACTTTTTTATTTGTGAAAAATTATGCCAGAACTACATTTGACCTGGATTTGTTCAAAGTACCATTTATAAAATCTAACAAATACATCGAACGCCACTCTGGTGGGCAGCGGGACGAAATTACTATAAACTATCAATTATAGTAAAATGTCGTTAAAATTCTTTTAAACAGTAAGAGTGGGCTCGTGTCAAAACTTTAAACATTGTATTCGCCACGTTTCGAGCTCTAGTCACTTATAAAAGAAAATGGGCTATGGGAATTATGTCAACTATAGGTGTCAAAATTGTTTACTTTAGGAACAGGTCCATTTTAGAGTATCAATTTTAGGTGCACTTCAAAGGTTCAGTTCCCACTATTTTTACAAAAGTTTAAACTATCAGTTAAAAAAAATGATATTTTAGATGAAAGGTGAGACTTTGCAGTTTCAGAAAATAATTTTGGAGTATAGATTTAAAAATGACAGACACTGTAAATACAAATAATAGATATACATTGTAAATAATAACTAACCCATCAAAACACTTCTCCGCGAAGTGCTTCGAGCAAAGGCGCGTATGTGCAAATGGCTTAAAGTTTTTCCGTTTCAGGGCCTGTATCCAAAGCTGCCTTCGGTTTTCATCCTTTCGGAACCTATGAGTAGGAACGAGAAACGATTATACTTACTTCTGTAACCGAATTATCACAGATACTTCCCAAAATGTAATATGAGTCTGACTTTACAGGCATCACTTTCAACACTTTAATTTACATGATACTCTATTTCAAGTGTAAAAAAAAAAATATAAAAGTCACTTCAGCAGATTTCAATAAACGCATCTGCACTATCATAGAAACACTTACACGTGAAATGTAATGCCATTTCCCCGACAAAACGCTGAGTACAGTCATAAGCGCAACACGAAACAACCATGTGTTGCCAACATTCACGTGACTTCAGCCCAGAGATGTTGGAGCCACGAAAATGACGTCAGGGCCAGTCTATTATATTTATGGTCGAAGGGGTGTTGCCATAGACCATAGATAACATAGGCTGCGCATGACGTAATTTTACTGAAACCAACATCTAAGTCACGTGACCTGGGAAATGTCATTAAGCATTTATAGTGCACAGTTTATGACTTATTCTTATAAATCAAATGTTGTGCTTTTTACTAGATACAGAAGACCCTCACATATGCTCAGATTAGATATTTGTTTTGTATCCTACAGGTTACGTAAAGTGACGACAATCTCAGTTTTTTAAGTGAATTACTTTAAAATACTTGCAGAGATATTTCCGTAAATTGAGAGTTACTATGTATGTTGGTCCTTGCATGTAAAACTTCGTGAATGACTGTAATCTATTACGCTTCATATCTTTATATCGTTTCATTATCTGCACTGGATTAAGCAAAAGTCAGACAACGTAGTGCTTATTTTGTGTAAATAGCTGACATTATGCGCATAAACGAATTTCCTTTCTTACAAAAGCTTACTAAAGCATTTCACCCATATTCTTGTGGAATCGTTAGAAAAATAATGCTACGTTCGAAACTGTTATTTTGTCTTCCACTCTTGTGGAAGCGGGGAACTACTAGAATTCACAGTGCAAAAAAAAAAGAAAGGTATTCACTAAAGAACAGTGATTCTGTCATTCGTTAAATGAATTGTCAATACGTTTCAACTTGACCACATGTAAAAAGAAATTATGTTAACTGCACTACTACATGTGTAAGAATTGTACAACAGTTCATTGAATTGTGAAAATCATTGCTATAAATGACAGAAACTGTAACCGTCAGCTCCACTTCACACAGCGTGAAATGACAGAAACTCAGATTTCTGCCCCGAGTCACGTGACTTAGATGTTGATTTCAAGCGTTAACACGGCAGAGGTAGGGACATGTGCGGTCTATGTTATATATGGTTGTTGCTACTGTTACGTTAGACTGTGACTGGCACTATACTCAACCAAAGATGAATAGTGAATATTAATTACCAAATAGTCAACAAGTTGTAATGACGGACGACAGAAATAATCGATAGTGAATATTAATCGGCTATGAGTGAGCAAGTTGCATTGACCAACGTCAGAAGTTATCGATAATGAATATTAATTGTCTATGAGTGCGCCGGTTGCATTTATCAAAGTAAAAAGTTATCAATATTGGACATTAATTACCAAAGAGTGAGCACCTTACATTGATCAACATCGTACGCTATCGACAGTGAATGCTAATTACGAGCGAAGTTGAATTGATCAATGTCCACTCTGCTCAATTCTGAAGTGAAGAGACTACAACATGAAGCAAAACTGTGAAGCGTGACTTCACAGTTTCCATGTTAAAGCGGGGAAAGATATCAGCTAGTTCTGCTATCATATGCAAACACATCACTTTGCTTCATATGACACGTGAATTCGTGAATACTGAAAGAGCCCAGTTTCTCAATGGCATCCACATTACTCTCGTCACCTGCAGAAACGTTGTTCTTGAGCAACATTGTTCTCAGAGCATATATGACATTGCTATATGACATTGGGTGTGTTAAGTTTATAGCTCACTGTTGGCTATTGCCTTTTACATGTTACCCCTTCCCTGTAAGATCACTTTCGCAACAATTCTATTCTGTTTGCATACGTAATCTCCGTTCTGCCATTCAAGATTCTCACAAATTACGCTTCTCAAAAATTTTACTTCTGTGCAAGATATTTTTTGCTTTTCGCATTTTATATCCTGAATGACGAAACTATATAGCGACACAAAATGACCAAAACAGTACCATGAAAAATTTCTTGTTGTAGTTATCTCACCTGATATCTGGCGAACTTTCACGCAACAACACGTATGATGCAAAGTGCTTTGCTCTCTACACCTAAAGAGAAAAAAGTTCTGTACAAATCATTAGGCAACGAAGGGGCTAAACCAGGGCTTTGTTGCCCATTTCAGCTTCTAACAGAGGAAAAAATCTTGAACATTAATATGATTCACTTAACAAGTTGTTTACAGACAAGAATGATGGGAAAGGGAGGAGGGGGTCAAATTAGTAACACGTGAACATCAACCTTTTATTTTGTTCATTTTTTTTTTTTTTGCTTCATTCAATATACCACCTCTGTCAACCTTGATAGTAAAGAAAGCTGGATTTACCACGGGAGTTGTGCAGTATGTGTGATCATCTGGTCACATATAGGGAACAGTAACAAGTTCTTTGCACTCAGCAAATCTTAACATTTAAATAATCTTTATCACAACATATCCTGATATGTAATAAATAATATTCTCCTGGTATTCACTTAGTGATAGGTGTAAAACAAGAGCCTAAAAAAATTAGTTTGTTTACTATCAGAAGCAAACTGGAAGGCGTAGTATACCGTTAGCAGATCCTGTTCTGTTGATGGTGCGAAAGGAGGGTCTACTGCCTGCTGAATCTCTGCTACAGTTCTGAAGCGAATGCCACGAAGTGGTTCCTTCATCTTCGGAATCAAATGAAAGTCACAAGGATTAACTCCGGGGAGTATGGTGGATAGTACAGTACATCCCAGTCCCATCGACCGAAAAGAGTATGCGCCCGCCCATTGTCGTGCCAAATGATGGGTGGGTTGCGCAGAAAGTGTCGCCGCTTCTTTCGCAAAGCTGGTCGCAGGTGATGCTCCAAAAACAAACAGTGATACTGTGCATTGATGATCTGCCGTGGAGGAACGTAATGCGTTAGGATAACACCATCACAGTCGTACACGAGAATCACCATAACTTTCACCATACTGCGGCTCTGACGCACTTTCGACTTTCGCGGGGACCCATAATGACTCCATTCATTAGACTGGCGTTTCAGTTTAGCTTCGTGGCATTCGCTTCAGAACTGTTCCAGAGTTTCGACAGGCAGTAGACCGCTGCATTCGCACCATCAACAGAACAGGCTCTGCTAACGGTATACTACGCCTTCCACATCCCTGGCAACGGGTTCTACACAGCGCTGGTGACTACTTTGAAGGACAGTAACAGCTGCAAACATGTAACTCTTTTGTATCGGTTGCAAATAAATAGTTGCCACTATGTAAGTTTCAATCCTCGTTATTTCCTTTTCAGTTAAAGTATTAGGAATTAATTTCATCATATGGCACTGATCAAGAACTGCGTGAACATTACTGTCATTGGCAGGATGCTGGAAGTAAGGGGCAAAATTCAGTGAGCATCCAAGATTCTTCGGTGAGTGAATGTTGACAGCAGCACCATCAAATGGCACTGACCTCATAAGAACACCAACAGAAAACAGTTTGAGTATACAATCTCTTACAATTTCAGTCACTACATCTAATGACAGCTTATTCACTAGGAAATATGCAATATGGGCGCTTAAACGTTTCTGTGTATGGTACTTTGATACTCTCTGAAAAACGTAAGCTTCAGTAGCCACTCCTCCTGCTTCGATATTCACAGTGTGGCCCAAATCAACATAGCCAGTATACACTTTTTTGTTGTTGTTCCACACAAGCTGCTTCTTAATTGACATACCACCAAAAATAAGTGCACACTCCTTAAGATATCGTTTCTCACTGATATTGTATTTTAGGTACTTGAAAACCTCTTGTAGATAGCCAGATTCACAATTTGTTGATGATAACCAACAACAAAGAATACTGGGTAGGGGCAAAAGAAACACAGAACGTACAAATCTACATGCCCTAGGGAAACAGAAACACAGTGTGACAGTAAATTGTTTGGTTAGTTCACTGTAAAGCCTGAGCTGCTTTTCTGCACCACTGTTTTTCAATTAGATAGCTAGAAAATCTAATTCAAAGCTACTAAAATGTTCCAGAAAACTACTTTCCATATTGTAATTTATACGGTTTCTTTTTTTTAGGACTGTAATCAGCTATTATTTCCATCTTTTTTCACGCCGCTTAAGTTTCATCTGCAGTCGTCTCACTTTCTTCCTAAAGGTCACAGATCTGTGAGGCATGTCAGTAGGAACACTTAATTTACATTTGTTATGATTTCCATCGGATTCACACAACGTATTTGTCATTTGGGTCTCATCCATTTCCTGAAACAAAATTATAAGATTCCATCAGCAACAACTACAAGCTACTGCAAATACAGAAAGATACATTAACAGCAACGTGTACGCTTTAAAAACATACGGTTGGTTCAAATGGCTCTAAGCACTATGGGACTCAACTTCTGAGGCCATCAGTCCCCTGGAACTTAGAACTACTTAAACCTAACTAACCTATGGACATCACACACATGACCGTAGCGGTCTCGCGGTTCCAGACTGTAGCGCCTAGAACCGCACAGCCACTCCGGCCGGCTTAAATACGTAGTTTCCTCTCAGAAACTGATGGCTTATTCCGAACAAGTTGTCTTCTCCGATTGACTTTCACTTGCAAATGGCCTGGAAAACTGAGTAAACTTGACACAGCACCATTCTTCAGCAGCTGTCTACAAGTTCCTGGTCGGAACATGTAGCTGTCTTTTGTAAACTGAGAGCTAAAAATGACGCTGTGTTTCGATGGAGTCCAGTATTTCCTTCGTACTACATGCATCCATTTGTTTAGAAGTTCTGGACACGAGTAAGAAAAACTAACAAGATTTAAATATCTTTGTGCAGTCTTTGAATTCCTCAAACACCATTTCCTTTATCGTATATTAAATTATATGTAACTTAGAGGTGGAACTGGATACCACTTTCTGTCATCCACCAATTACTGCTACAAATTCGTCAGGCAATAGACCTCGCCGCTCGAGCTCTCAACACAACTGGCACTGCTAAGAGTATCCTACAACTTCCACATCGATGGCAACGGGTTATACACAATTCTGGTGACTACTTTGAAGGTCATTAAAACTCTGAAACACGTATCTGTTTTGTACGAGCTGTAAATAAATAGTTACCACTATTAAAGTTCCAACTCTCGTATATAGACAGGCGGCAGTGAGAGGGAGATGCTCAGTATGAAGGCTTAACTTCAAAGAGAGACTGGGTAAAAGGGTTTAGAATTTTCGGTGTTAAAAAAACGCGAATTTACTGGTGTGTCAAACTTTTTGGTGAGGAAGGCGGAGGCAACTGGTTTCCCTCTGTTGTCTCAGAGTCTTTTCAGGAGAAACATATTCCCCTTCTCTGTGCCTCTGTGCTGCTACATGTGTTCTTTCCCGCTGGTATTTGCCTTCATGAACTTCTTTAACCCTATGAACCAGTGAATCCCAATGCGCTAATGTTAAATAGTTACAGCAAAACTTTATCTTTACAGTTTCGTGTTTGATAAAGCAAGCTTTACTGTACATAATTCGTTGGAAAGATAATAAATAAAATTAAAAGGAGAACTGCTCGTAATGAAGAAGAGGGAAAAGGTAGGAGTTTACTATCACAGGTGCAAGCAGTGGGAGCACCAGGACACTGTCTTATATCCATCAGGGTGCAAACTAACATCCCAAAGGTGTTCGGACTCACATACGGTTCCTATCCGTCGAAATGTCTTGGCTCAATCTCGCCTAGGGGTTAAACCGCACGTGCCGCATTACACGTCCTAAATTAGACAATTGTGACCCTTTGGTTAAATTGTCTGGCTGATGGCAAGTTTGTGAAATACAAAGTTAATATAACATATAATAACAGTAATAATAATATCTGGAACTAAATTAACGATCCCTCAATGATGTAGGCCACACAGTTGCGATTTTTTTAGAATAATGTTTATTCAGGAAGCAAACTAATAGCGAAAGTGGTCGTATTTAGAATTACTATCACACTCGAGCGTATATCCATTTGACACAGTTCGATTATGCACTATCTCATCGAAAATTACAAGTCCAATACTCCACCTCGTTAACTACGCGAAAAGTTAAAAGTTCACACCAGGCTCGCGGCTGCTCACCGCTCAGAGACTGTAAGTCCCGCGATAGCACACAACGCGAAATTTTCTAAGTCGTTTCACTTCCTAGCTGCCTAAAGACCGACCGTCCGCTTTCGCGTCTCCTCCAGCACTGTTCCTCTGCCCGTCTCCGGCCGCGTCCCCCGCATGCCGAACATAGTCGCTCAACTGACTAGTGCAGTTCTCTTCCCTGAAGCCGTTCATCTGATTGGCTACAGCTTATTCTACATTGTTTTATATTTTAACATACATAAATAATCAACTCTTGACCACTTTCACGTTCCAAATAAAGTAAAAAAATATCCATTATATAATAAACGTTAAATTCTTTTACATAAAACCAATACAATTTCCTTCTTAGCTTAAAATGCCACGGCCGGTAGCCTTGCACCATTGTGTTTTCTGATAAATAAATGAAGAACAAAAGTAACTATTATGCACTAAACTTTACAACAAATATTCTATTACCTAATGATTCAATAAGGTATCATGCTGTCATCGTTCAGTGTGTTTTGTGTAGAGGAAATGATGATCTGATGCTTAACTGAAAATACTGATAATTGAAATTTACAATATCTTTTTAACAAATAAAATTACAGTGTTGATATTTACGACATTTGTCATTTTAATGGTGCGCTTTCATATGGAATGTCGATCGTTAAGATCGATCAAAGCGTTCAGATTTTAAAACTTCCTGGCAGGTTAAAACTGTGTGCCGGACGAGACTCGAACTCGGGACTTTTGCCCGCGAAAGGCAAAGGTCCCGAGTTCGAGTCTCGGCCCAGCACACACAGTTTTAATCTGCGAGGAAGTTTCAAATCAGCGCACACTCCGCCGCAAAGTGAAAATTTCATTCTGTTCAAATTCTAGCATTCAAGTATTTGTTACAAAACTTGTTAATTTAACTTGAACAGTAAATCCTAAACTACTATAGATATGACCAATAATCAAGTTTCATTGGGATCACCATGAAAATTTACGAAGGATGGTAGATTAAATTACTGTGGCTTCATTCCCTGAATTACTACTGAATCAAATAGTTTTCATAAAAGTTTCCCTTTATGGCCGATCTTAGGGTCGCCATATTTAACGCTGCTACATCTCCCTGGCCACAAACGGCTTCTATGGGATTTCCCTATTTCGTAGGTCCTCATCAGTCTCACTCGCACACTACAGCACTTAGGCCTCATTCGGCACAATAGACGCCTGTAAATTTCCCCATCTCATGGCGAATCTGTGCTCTTTGTGGCACACAGTCCTGCACAACAGGGTTCGTTTCACAATTCCAGAAGGCTGACCCTTTCGGCCATATGTTAAAATGAGAGTGAAATGCTCGTTAACTCACAAGGGTCACATAGGAAGGAATCTCATACAGTGCTGACAACCACAGTAGATGTAGCCTCTATCAGAACAAACACGATGCGAGTTAAACAGTTTAGCTTTCTGCAAAGAATCGTGAAAATTCTTTTATACGTTAGGAAAAATTAATGGGTTGATTTGGTACTCGTTACTAAGCAATGACAGTTCGCAAATTTATCCAATCTTGAGATAAATTGATGCTCCTACCGTACATTACTTCAAGCCCCATGGGACCCGATAATATTAGCTGTCCAGGGTGGATCGATTGCACTAAATTTGAAGTGTAAATTCTGTGCTGTATACAGATAAGTTAGGCCAGCTTTGGTCTTTACCGCTGCCTGCTCACCGACTCAAACTGTTTCAAATGGTTCAAATGGCTCTGAGCACTATGGGACTTAACATCTATGGCCATCAGTCCCCTAGAACTTAGAACTACTTAAACATAACTAACCTAAGGACATGACACAACACCCAGTCATCACGAGGCAGAGAAAATCCATGACCCCGCCGGGAATCGAACCCGGGAACCCGGGCGTGGGAAGCGAGAACGCTACCGCACGACCACGAGCTGCGGACTCAAACTGTTTCATCACCAGTATCTTTAGTACAGAGTTGAATTCAACACTAATATTACTTTTCACAATGGACATTCCTGTTACTGTTTCTCTCCAACATGAACAGTTACAGAGAGATCAAATCAGAATGTGTAAGATAATTGTGCTTCCGATTCCACTACAAAAATCTGAAATATGAGAAAGTTGGACGTGTGGCAGAAGAAAAATCATTAGGTAATAGAATATTTGTTGAAACGTAACATAAAACTGTGAAGTGTTTCAGATTAACGGACATATATACTGCAAATATAAGTTAGGTATCGGTTTCTTGTAAACTACTAAAATATTTAAAGAATACAACCAAAATTGATCTTGCTGTCAAGACCCCAGATCGCCACGTTGTGGGTTATCCGAGGAGAACAACGTCTCTCTTAATCCTTGAAATGTAAACGATAATTATTTCAAAATATCAATAAAAAGTGCTGAGACTAGAGATAAATTAAGTGTGAACACAATAGGGTGTTCTTATCATCAGTGACCTAACGCAAACGTTACGGAAGAACAAGAAAAAGTAGTTGCTGTTGTTGCCATAGCAGCAACATTAGGGTATCACTGTCTCAGGGTTTCTTCAGGCAGAACAAGAACTACACGTCCTCAGAGTTAAAATTGCGTAGAAAAAACTGAAAACTGTAGATAGATGTCATGTGACAGTACTTGCTTGCAGCGGTAGTAGTGGTAATAATAACACTATTAGTAGTAGCAGTAGTGGCACCGTCTGTTATACTCAAGTGGCACAAACTATTTGCTGAAGAATGTCAGCGTCAGTGTTTCGTCAGAGGCTATAAAATCAGCCACACGTTTACACTTTCTTTGTCTCCACTGCTGACACACAGTTGTGGACACTGACACACGTAAGGACACACACACACACGCACACACAAACACACATACGCACACACACGCACTCACGCACACGCCTATTGGTCAACTGCGGTTATTTGGTATTAATCTAACTATGCATAATACAAGATTGGGGAATATGTTTCTGACGATTTTCGTAGTTGAAAACATGGATTCGTCTATTTTATTTAATATTTGTTCCTTGGAAATGATCCAATAAATGTTTTTCATAATAAAGTATTGTTTAAAATTCTGACTCGTGTAAAGACTTTAAGCCTACGCCTTCGCATATAGGAAATAAGTAAATATGCCCAGGCGTAATAGTAGGTTGTATTACGTACAAAACGTTACTCATTGAGTTGTGAGATATGAATGTGACTGAGGTGGGATGCCCTGTTTATCTCTTTCTCTTCTGGAACATAGCATACGTCACCTTCTTAGATAAAGAGGTAGTAGCGATACTAGCTTTCAGCTTTGACCTCCGACATAAAACATGCAACAGACGGCATGAACAGCATGGCGACTATTACATCGTATGAGTGGCGATATTCTCAAACATAGTAACATAGGTTATTTTGAATTACAACTATTTTTTCAGTCACATACTAGTAAGAGATACATTTCTCCGACAGAAATCGAATCCGAGTATTGTGAAAAGAGATGTACAGCTGTGGTGGGGAGCAAGATATAAACTACAAACTAAAAAAAATTGTCGTAAATAAACTTTAGTTTCACAGGTCAAGTGGAGACTGCGATAAGCCGTTGCAAATGTATGAGAAGTAAATTGAAACGCTTATGACAGGCATTAGTGGATGAACCTTTGACAATGCCGATCACTTGTACTGGTGAAACACCAGGAAGATCGTTCAGAAAACGGCGACCGAAGATGACGAGACGGAAGCCAACAGGCAATATGCCAAGAACTTTCAACTTCTGTCGGAACAACTCTACAGTTGTAGTGGAGACCGTGATACACAATACGATTAGAAAAATAGTAATTATGAGGAAATGGAAGTTAGTTTCGGAAAGAACATTTGAGCTACATATATTTCAAGCGGAGACTTTGATACGTAAGTTCAGTTACAACTCAGATCTTCGATATATTTCCCACAACTCACATAAGCAATTGTCATATTCCCTGAACCGCAGGTTGGGCAGAGGTAGGGTAGCCTATCACATTACGTTCAGTGTCTAATCCAAATAAACTCAAGTGCAATTAAACGGGATGCTCAGAACGACTTTACACAAACGCTACTCTCCATACAATAGTTGCAGTTCTAGGATAGTCAGCAGTACCTGCGAACAGCAACTGAGCATTTCCACATGGCGTCACATACAAGAAGTCGTGGCTGTCTGTGAAACTACACTATATGATCAAAAGTATCCGGACACGCCCACAGACATACGTTTTCCATATTAGGTGCATTGTGCTGCCACCTACTGCTAGGTACTCCATATAAGCGACCTCCATAGTCATTAGACATCGTGAGAGAGCAGAATGGGGCGCTCCGCGGAACTCACGGACTTCGAACGTGGTCAGGTGACTGGGTGTCACTTGCGTCATACGTCTGTACGAGAGATTTCCACATTCCTAGACAACCCTAGGTCAACTGTTTGTGATGTGATAGTGAAATGGAAACGTGAAGGGACACGTACAGCACAAAAGCGTACGGGCCGACTCGTCTGTTGACTGACAGAAATTGCCGACAGCTGAAGAGGGTCGTAATGTGTAGTTCCCAGACATCTATCCAGACCATCACACAGACCATCACCAGGAATTCCCAACTGCATCAGCATCCACTGCAAGTACCGTGATAGTTAGGCGGGAGGCGAGAGAACTTGGATTTCATGGTCGAACAGCCGCTCATAAGCCACACATCACACCAGTTAATGCCAAACGACGCCTCGCTTGGTGTAAGGAGCGGAAACATTGGACAATTGAACAGTGGAAAAACGCTATGTGGAGTGACGAATCACGGTACACAATGAGGCGATACGATGGCAGGATGTGACTATGGCGAATGCTCGGTGAACGTCATCTGCCACCGTGTGTAATGCCAACAGTAAAATTCGGAGACGGTTGTGTTATGGTGAGATCGTGATTCTCATGGAGGGGGCTTGCACCCCTCGTTGTTTTGCATGACACTATAATAACACAGGCCTACGTTGATGTTTTAAATACCTTCTTGCTTCCCACTGTTGAAGAGCAATTCGATAATGGCGATTGCATCTTTCTGTTCATAATGCACGGCCTGTGGCGGAGTGGTTACACGACAATAACATCCCTGTAATGGACTGACCTGCACAGTGTCCTGACCTGAATCCTAACGAACACCTTTGAGATGTTTTGGAACGCCGACTTCGCGCCAGGCCTCACCGACCGACATCGATACTTCTCCTCAGTGCAGCATTCTTTGAAGACTGGACTGCCATTCCCTAAGAAACCTTCCAGAACTTGATTGAACGTATGCTTGCGAGAGTGGAAGCTGTCATCAAGGCTAAGAGTGGGCCAACACCATACTGCATTCCAGCATTACCGACGGAGGCCTCCACGAACTTGTAAATCATTTTCAGCGAGGTGTCCGGATATTTTTGATCACTTAGTGCATTTAACCAAAAATTTTCCAACGCTACAAAACGAAATTGAGTACCGTAGAGGTAGTATCCCTGCCCGAAGCTCCTCAGACAGTTTTATCTCAGGGAAACGCATAAGAGAAATTCGTCCTTCTGCACTACTGCTGTCTTCAAAAAGAATCTTCCAAGTCTACCACAGAACCCGCGATGTTTTCCATACTTCGTTATTAGCAGGACTGTTAAATGACGAGATGTGACAATTCCCGCCGATACGAAAGAGTATTTTGTTTCTGATACCCGGGAGAGACTTAAAAAAGTAATTTCTCTCTATGCCAACGAGAATACAACAGAAAGCAAGGACTAAAAGAGAAGCAATTCAGAATATGCGCCTAGCAGTGACGTCACAGCATCAATTAATGTTACGTCATTGGGAAAATCCGACAAATAGTGTTGCAAATTCTTCCTCGTCCAAATGGTTTCATTTAGAGTTAGCGCAGTTAAATGTCATTCACAGTAATTCGCTTACGAAACACGAATTTTTCTCATATTTTAGGGCATACATTAGAAGATCAGGCTATTGGAAGGAAGCTGTGTTCTACGGAAACGGTGAATGACGAGCCTGGGATTGAAACGTCCCTTGCTCGCTGTTTCAGCACCGTGCCTTTCCGCGCAGCTGAGCGATTATTCTTTCTTTCCTTCCTTCCTTTTTTGCAGGAGCGATGGTCCGATCGTTGTTATTGCAGGCGCCCCTCTCTCACCGTTGCCTAGAAACGATCTTACGACACCCAGACAGCATCGCTCATCTGTGGAGCGTGCGGTACGTGTCCACAAACAAATAACTTCCGCAAAGAATTTCTTGCAAGGACTTGCGGATGTGTTAACTTGCGCAAGTTTACTTCGGCAAGTCGCTCTCGAAAGTTAATTTCAGGAACTTGCTGCAATTACCTGTAGAACTGTTTCCACCTTAAGTTGCATCGTGAGAAAGGCGAGAGGAAGTTTACTGTTTGATGGTTAGAAACAGGGCAGCCAACACCATCGTAGCATTAAAATCGACACGAAAAACGAAGTTGAGAAATAAATAAATGTTTGCTCAAAGAAATGGTTACAGTAAATGAAAAGCGCTAATTTGCTTTTGTTCTATAGTATTAATTTATTGCGTAAACCGGTTTCCGCGTTAAAGGGCATCATCAGACATTTATTGACTATTGTCACCAAAGAACTTACAATGCTTGTAAAGGACATTGGAAAAGACGTTACACATCTAGATTAAAGCACAAAGGCACAGTAATTGACAGCT
The DNA here is from genome assembly GCF_023864275.1 of Schistocerca cancellata. Classification (NCBI taxonomy): domain Eukaryota; kingdom Metazoa; phylum Arthropoda; class Insecta; order Orthoptera; family Acrididae; genus Schistocerca; species Schistocerca cancellata. The sequence continues at coordinate 1,158,376,940 of NC_064626.1, forward strand.
TTGACAATGTGGTGATAAAAGTAAAAATGTGAACAACAAATAAATATGAAGGGAGTAAACAGGAAAAACTTGAATACAAGACGAGAAACATCCCTACATAACAAAATGGCTCTGAGCACTATGGGACTCAACTCCCTACATAACAGTTTCTATTAACAAACAAAATCAATAATAAATAGGCACACACATTTACGTTATCATGAAACACTACGGAACGCATAAAATCGGAGGTTTTCGCTCAGAATAAAAACATTCTGAGATTTATTTTCTTGTAGAATTGGCCCACAGCTTCAATAATTTTTTAAAGCCATTTTCAAGTTAAGGATTTGGAAATATATGCAAAGATAATGTAATATCATACTACGTAGTTATCTCTGCCTATATGTCAAAATATTATGATTGAAGATGGCTTAATGCGGAAAATTCAATTGCAAAATAAAATTCTAACAGTTGAAAGCAAGATGAAATACTTTTCAAAAGCCATTTTCAGAATGCCGTGCGCCAGTTTCGAACATGACTAGTGTGCAACCAAATATTCAAAACCACGATACAAAGTGTCGGCAAGCCGTAACACCATGAGATGCCCCTTTAATCACTCTTCGATTTTTGCAGGCACTATTTATTATTTTTTATTACAGATATAATGCATTTATGTTTATGTTAACATTAAAAAACCACCTAAAATTTAAAGTCACATATACTGTAATTATACTTCCACTTCGGATGAAGTAAAGCAATCGGCAAATTCATTCCACACTTCAGTGGTTTCGGTGGCTAATTATATATGTTTAGGCGTTCCAAATGTAAATTTGTTTCGGCCCATCTATCTTTCCCCATTCTTCTTTTCGACAGTGGAATTTTTGTACCGATATTGAACTCACAAAACTGCTGCAAGTTCGGAACAAACTTCCAGCAACGGGAAAGTTCGGCAAGTACTTGCAGGAAGTTACAACAAACTGTTCCTTATGTACTTCTGCAAGTTTTCTAAACTTGCGGAAGTCGATTTGGTACGATATTACCACAAGAAAAAGCTTGCAGAAGTAGCTTCTGCAAACGACTTGCGCAAGTTTACTTGCTAGTGGACACACGCCTTAAAGCTGGGTGTAAATGTTTTAATATCGCTCTCCCAGTTGTACTGAAATTGGGGACGGAAATGCCCGGGGAACGTTTCAGAAATCTTCCCACTACATCTACATCTACATGGCTACTCTGCAATTCCTAGCATAAGGTTTATCGAACCGCCTTAGCAATAATTCTGTTATTCCACTCTCGAACAACGGGCGGAAAAAGACGTACAGCTATAGCCTTCCGTGTGAGCTCTGATTTCTCTTATTTTATTATGATAATCGTTTCTCCCTATGTAGGCCGACGTCAAAAAAATCTTTTCGCATTCGGAGAAGAAAGCTGGTGATTGAAATTTAGTAAGAACATCTCGCCACAACGAAAAACGTCTTTGTTTTAATGATGTCCACCCCAAACCCTGTAACATGACCGTGACACTCCCCTGTTTCTCGATAATGCAACATGTGCTGCCCTTCTTTGAACTTCCTCGATGTTCTCCGTTAATCCTATTTGTAAGGACCCCAGACCTCGCTGCAGTACTACAAAAGAGGACGGACAAGTGGAGTGTAGGCAGGCTCTTCTAAGTGTTCTGTCAAGAAAACTCAGTCTTCTTTTCGGCTCCCCACAACATTTTTTAAGTGTTCTTTCGAATTTAAGTTGTTCGTAAATGTAAATCCTTGCAATTTAGCTGAATTTACGGCCTTTAGATTTGATTGATTTATCGTGTAACCGAAGTTTAAACGATTCCTCTTAGCATTCACGTGGATGATCTCACACTTTTCATTATTTAGCGTCAATTGCCAATTTTCGCACTACAGAGATATCTTCCTTAAATCGTTTTGCGATTGGTTTTTATCTTCTGATGACATTACTAGACGATAAAGGACAGCCTTATACGGCAGCTCAGATTGTCTCCTAAATCGTTTATATCGATAAGGAACAAGAGAGAGTCTGTAACACTACCTTGGCGTACGCCAGAAATCACTTCTGTTTTGGCACAGTGTAAGGGGTCCACCACCCTGCTCGAACAAATGTAACCTCGATGTATTGCTCACTTGTTAGAATGACAATTCACAGGCGCTGCCTGAGATGAAAAATACCTTTGCCTTTGTTAAAAGAGAGCTGCATTAGAGTCGCAGGTCAGAGCAGTCTCTGCCGCAGTTGCAGTCGCTCACTGCTACAGTGTGGTTGTAGTCTGTCGCTGGTACAGCGCAGTTTATAGTTAGTAGTTGTTAAAGTCACAGTGCAGAACAAATTGTAAAATTTTATTATATGGAACTTGTGGCGTTCGCTGTTTTATTCAGTGGTTTGGTATTTAACTAATTTGTAAATGAAAATGATAATCTTATTTTATTACATTGAGTAATTACTAAATAATTTTTGTCCTGGCTAAATATTTGGTCAAGTTGCTAAAGAATTCCAAGTTAACGTCGTGTTAAAGTGTTGTCTGTAAGTTGTGTAAGTGTCATTAAATCTCAGATTCTATACAACTATTGATTATGATGGAAACAGTTATCTTCAGCAAAATGATCATTAAACACACCGAATATCAGCCGCGCACAACACTGACGTATGTTGCCTGAAACAATATTCTTCGCAACTCGTGCGTAATTAATTTCGGCTCCATACATCAGCTACAAAAGTTTGTTATAAGGATCGTGCTATGAGCACTGTTTTTAAAGAACCAATCTGATTCGAATTATTTTCATTAAAATGAGTTCGGACCACCGGTGAACATTTATTTTTACACATTTGTATTACCTTCGGCATTTATATCTGCAGAGTTTCGTAATTTGAATTTGCCGCTGAGATAATTGTTAAGATTGAGAGACTTTCTATTGTTAGAGCAAATAGGATAAGTATTTGAAATGCTTATTAAACTTTACTTTCGTATTGTGCACTATTTAGACTTCATCAAGCAAACATTTGATTTTTTTCTAAGGACAACACAGACAAAAAAAAAACGCGATACAAATCGCTATCATCAATGGCTGCGCTCCTTGCAGCGGAAAGAAATAATTAACACAGATAATGCTTGCTGAGGGAGGAATTAAAGTTACAAATAATTATTCACTCATATTTATAATAATAATGAGCTCTATTCTCAAGTGATAATTAACAAATAATTACAATTTCTTAACAGACTTCAGTTTGATATGCGTCTTGCGTCCTGAACCTACAAAAGCCAAGCAACAAAAGGTAAAAACAAAAGAAGATAAACGCAGATCATAAAAGCAATTTACAATTATCATTGTCTTTGTATGATACACATCGATATGTCCAATTACATAATAAAATATTACATAAATAATTAATATTTATGATCGTTTTCACTGTTTTTTCATATGTCGAATAGATAATGTTTGTAACTGTTAGAGGTATAATTTCTTCTCGTCGCACTAGCTAAAATTTATCTCGTGGATGTTACAAACTGAATAATAATTGTGATATCATGGAATGAGATGATGATGAACAAATGAATAATTGTTAATATAATAATTGTTAATGTAATGTAAGGTAAATTTTATTATTTTTATTGGTATGCGCGTAGTTAAGTCACTTGTCTGAAACGTTAATATGAATTTGTTTCACTCTTTTCTTTTGTGATTCGTCAGCAACAGTTGACCCAGATTTGTAATACATTCAATTTTTCGGTGTAATGGATTGTAGATCTTTATCAATAACGTAAAAAAATTGTAGAATATAATTGTTTTTACCAGTCCCCTTAAGTCTTTGCCAGTCCCGATCCAGTCATTTACCTAAATTAAAATATTCCAGAATTTATGTCAGATCATAGTCATGTGCTCTTTAGTAATCAGACGACCAGCTGTGCAGCTGTGTCACTAAGCAAAGACAGTTTTTCTAGTAATTTGAATCTCAGACAAATATTATCTAGTATTAGTAAATAGGCCAGCATTGCACTAAGCTCTGCCATTTAGGAACAGCGTTATCCGGCGACACCATCATGAGGTAAGAATTTTTCGGTTTATTTCTCACGGACAGATCAGATTGATTTCATAGGACCATGGCGTAGTGCTGCTTACGTCAAAAGTTATCAGTTTTTCATGAGTTAAGATTTATCAGTTCTCATATGTCAAAACTTAATTATCCAAATTTAATTATTTTATATTATTTTATTTATACGGGAAGGTTACAACAGTACATAAATGTCGCTGTAAATGGTAGGATTACCGATACTATTGGCATCATTGGTAGCGAAAGAAACATAACAGACAATCAAAACCTCGTAACTCTGTCTCTGTGTGGAAACCTCACGATTCCAGTAAGTCCATTACCAACTAGCGATTTGAAAGTGCATGGATTTCTCTAATCTATTAGTAACTAGGGTTCTACTGTATACATACACTTGTAAAACGTTATCTGCACCACTCAACGTATATATATATATTTTTTTTTTTTCAGGAACCGTTTTTCATTCTCCTGTAGAGTTTAACAAAATGGAAATAACGATGTTTTCATTGCCTACCATCGATAAATGAATGTGTCAGAGAGAAACTAGGACCCGACAACTACTCTTTTTTTTTGCTTTTTTTTTAACGGTAATTTGAACCACACACCCTTCAGTGTTACTCCAGTATCTTTATTACATCCTTAGAAAACGAAAACTGCGTTTCATAAGTTATAAATGTTAGGTGACCATGTAACTTCTAAGCTTTTACGTAACAAAAACAATTATTTTTGATACAAGTACAGTTTACATGAACGAACATAAAAAATCTGTATAATTATTGTTGTTGTATTACACTCAAAAAAACGTTCTTATCAGGATAATATATATATATATATATATATATATATATATAAGTATATGATGCTTCACAAAGATATGCGAATATTTTAATGTGTTCTTCTACAGGCAAAACTAAAGAAAGAAGTTCATATAAACATAGGTCTGCAAATGTTTAGTTATGGAGTTACAGCTAATAAAAGATTTTGTGAAATTTAGCAACTTCGCTAATATGGAGCCATCACCAAACTGTACGAGGTTAAAAGTAAAGCACGATTTCCATTTATTTTGTTGTTATTGGTCTGGTGAATCTTATAAAACATGTCCCTGACTTGTATCTGCAGTAGTTTTCCAGAACATTCAGAGAAGTAAAGATTATTATACAAGTACGTTTATTTACTTTCCATTAAGAACGTAGAAACGTCTATGTAATTGTTGGCAATCGTTAGTGAGTTGTTTCAGTCGTTTCCTAACCTTGAAGCGAGTTACTATTCTATGTTCTTCAGTGAAAGAACATAATAGCAACAGTGTATTTAAGTGAAGCCACGTAGTAACTGTTGTAGTTTGTAGATTATTTATGAAATAGGGATGTCTTTCAAATTTACGGCAGAGGAATACGCCGACGTGGTGTTTGTTTACGGCAGCCGCCCCTTGTGGCCGAACGGTTCTAGACGCTTCAGTCTGGAACCGCGCGTGTGGAGTTGTGTAACTGGTTAAATACTAATCGGCGGTTACACAAATACATTTTATTTACTGATGAAGCACAGTTTATTCGAGGTGGTATAAACAATTTACATAATGAGCACATATGGTCTGAAGCAAACCCACATGCAACAGTCCAATGCAATTTCCAGCAGCGATTTAGTATAAATGTGTAGTACGGTACAATCAGCACACACTTTACTGGACCATTCATTTTTCTAGGACGTCTAACTGGCGAGACGTACTTACAATTCCTTCAAGAAGAAATGCCGAGCTCTCTCGGAAATGTTCTACTTACTATGCGATTGCAAATGTATTTTCTACATGGCGCCTCCACATTTCACCGACGCCGTTAGTAGACATTTAAATGAACATTTTCCCCAGAAATGGATCGGGCGTGGTGCTACAGGTCTTTGGCCACCCAGATCGCCCGATTTAACATCAATGGATTTTTGTATATGGGGGTGGATGAAATACATAGTTTATGAGGACAGAGTGAGTACACATGAGACATTACTCGCTCGCATTATGAATGCAATAGACGAAATTAAAAACAACCCCGTGAAACTGAAAGGAGCAACAAAATCTGTTCATACAGGTGCACAGGTGCAGCTACATCTACATCTACATCTACTTGGATTTTCTGCAAATCACATTTAAGTATCTGGTAGAGGGTTCGCCAAACCACCTTCACAATTTTCTATTATTCCAATCTCGTATGGCGCGCGGAAAGAATGAACACCTATATCTTTCCGTACGAGCTCTGATTTCCCTTATTTTATAGTGGTGATCGTTTCTCCCTAAGTAGGTCGGCTTCAACAAAATATTCTAACATTAGGAGGAGAAAGTTGGTGACTGGAATTTTCGTGAGAAGATTCCGTCGCAACGTAAAACTCCTTCTTTTAATGATATCCAGGCCAAGTCCTGTATCATCTCAGTGACACTCTCTCCCACATTTCGCGATAATGCAAACGTGCTGCCCTTCTTTGAACTTTTTCGATGTACTCCGTCAGTCCTAACTGGTAAGGATCCCACACCGCGCAGCAGTATTCTAAAATAGAACGGATAAACGTAGTTAGGCAGTATTCTTAGTAGATCTGTTACATTTTCTAAGTGTCCTGCCAATAAAACGCAGTCTTTGGTTAGCCTTCCCTACAACATTTTCTATAAGTTGTTCGTAATTGTAATTCCTAGATATTAGTTGAATTTACGGCCTTTACTAACTATAAACTATGACAGTTTACTGTAAAATGGCAATTGTTTATTATTAAATAACGTTAATTTTCTACCTTTCTCAAATCTGTGTTGTCTAAATAATCCCTGACTCTGTAGTGTGAATTGTGTAAGAGATATTCTTTAGAAAAAATTGTAAATATTTGTATTTTAGGGGTCTCTTTAATCCTCTTGGGAAATTTATTGTACAATTTTGTTCTCTTGTAGAAAACACTGTCTTGTAGTTTTTTGCTTGTTAAACGTAAGTTTATTCTTGTTCCATGATAATAAATGCAGCTGTTCGTGAAATAACTTCTGATGTGCTCCTTGCTGTGCAAAACTGATTGGCAGATGAACTCACACGGCGCAGTTAGGATACTCAGCTGTTTAAACATCTCTTTACTGGGGCATCTATTACTACCATAAGTTAATGTTCTGATGTATAGTGCATACACACTGAAGGGCCAAAGAAACTGGTACACCTGCTTAATATCGTGTAAGACCCCGCGAGCACTCAGAAATGCCGCAACACGACTTGGCGTGGACTCGACTAATGTCTGAAGCAGTGCTGGAGGGAACTGAACCATGAATCCTGCAGGGCTGTCCATAAATCAGTAAGAAAAATGGTTCAAATGGCTCTGAGCACTATGGCACTTAACATCTATGGTCATCAGTCCCCTAGAACTTAGAACTACTTAAACCTAACTAACCTAAGGACAGCACACAACACCCAGCGATCACGAGGCAGAGAAAATCCCTGACCCCGCCGGGAATCGAACCCGGGAACCCGGGCGTGGGAAGCGAGAACGCTACCGCACGACCACGAGATGCGGGCAATTAGTAAGAGTACGAGTCTCTACTGAACAGCATGTTCCAAGGCAGCCCAGATATGCTCGATAATGTTTACGTCTGGGGAGTTTGGTGGCCAGCGGAAGTGTTTAAACTCTGAAGATGTTGCTAGATCCACTCTATAGCAATTCCGGACGTGTGGGGTATCTCATTGTCCTGCTTGAATTGCCGAAGTCCGTCGGAATGCACAATGGACGTGAATGGATGCAGGTGATCAGACAGGATGCTTACGTATGTGTCATCTGTCAGAGTCGTATCTAAACGAATGATGGGTCTCTCCAACTGCATAAGCCCCATACCATTGCAGAGCCTCCACCAGCTTGAAAAGTCCCATGTTGATATGCGTGGTCCATGGATTCATGAGATCGTCTCGATTCCCGGACGCGCCCAGCCGCTCGATACAGACTGAAACGAGACTCGTCCGACCAGACAACATGTTTCCAGTCATCAGCAGTCCAATGTCGGTGTTGACGGGCCCAGGCGAGGCGTAAAGCTTTGTGTCGTGCAGTCATCAAGTGTACACGAGTGGGCCTTCGACTCCGAAAGCCCATCCTGATGATGTTTCGTTGAATGGTTCACACGCTGACATTTTTTGATGGCCCAGCATTGAAATCTGCGGCAATTTGGGAAGGTCTGCACTTCTGTCACATTGAACGATTATCTTCAGTCGCCTTTGGTCCCGTTCTTGCAGGATCTTTCTCCGCTCACAGCGATGTCGGAGATTTGATGTTTTACCGGATTCTTGGTATTCACGGTACACTCGTGATATGGTCGTACGGAAAAATCTCTGCTTCATCACTTCTTCGGAGATGCTGTGTCCCATCGCTCGTGCGCCGACTATAACACCACGTTCAGACTCACTTAAATCTTGATAACCTGCCATTACTGCAGCAGTAACCGATCTAACAACTGCGCCAGACACTTGTATTGTACTGTATAGGCGTTTCCGTCCGCAGCGCCATATTCTGCCTGTTCACATATCTCTGTATGTGAATATGCATGCCTATACCAGTGTAGGCTTCAGAGTAAAGGCTTCCTCGCATTTCTCTCTTGATTATTGTTTAACTGACTGTTTATCTTTGTGCTACTTGTCTGTGACCTTCCTCCAGTCCGTAATACGGCAAACACTTTCCGGCTGAAACACTTACAGCGATGCCTACTGCGATGCCTTCTGCGATGCCTCCACGGCCGAAGAAACAGGTAGATCTTTCAGCTAAGCCATTTTTTTCTGTGAAAATAGCAGGAGGAAGTTATAGCTACGGCAGCTGGTCCGATAGCGATCATGAATACTATTCCAACATGTTGTTGTTGTTGTGGTCTTCAGTCCTGAGACTGGTTTGATGCAGCTCTCCATGCTACTCTATCCTGTGCAAGCTTCTTCATCTCCCAGTACCTACTGCAACCTACATCCTTCTGAATCTGCTTAGTGTATTCATCTCTTGGTCTCCCCCTACGATTTTTACCCTCCACGCTGCCCTCCAATATTAAATTGGTGATCCCTTGATGCCTCAGAACATGTCCTACCAACCGATCCCTTCTTCTGGTCAAGTTGTGCCACAAACTTCTCTTCTCCCCAATCCTATTCAATACTTCCTCATTAGTTATGTGATCTACCCATCTAATCTTCAGCATTCTTCTGTAGCACCACATTTCGAAAGCTTCTATTCTCTTCTTGTCCAAACTATTTACCGTCCACGTTACACTTCCATACATGGCTACACTCCATACAAATACTTTCAGAAATGACTTCCTGACACTTAAATCTATACTCGATGTTAACAAATTTCTCTTCTTCAGAAACGCTTTCCTTGCCATTGCCAGTCTACATTTTATATCCTCTCTACTTTGACCATCATCAGTTATTTTGCTCCCCAAATAGCAAAACTCCTTTACTAATTTAAGTGTTTCATTTCCTAATCTAATTCCCTCAGCATCACCCGACTTAATTCGACTACATTCCATTATCCTCGTTTTGCTTTTGTTGATGTTCATCTTATATCCTCCTTTCAAGGCACTGTCCATTCCGTTCAACTGCTCTTCCAGGTCCTTTGCTGTCTCTGACAGAATTACAATGTCATCGGCAAACCTCAAGGTTTTTATTTCTTCTCCATGGATTTTAATACCTACTCCGAATTTTTCTTTTGTTTCCTTTACTGCTTGCTCAATATACAGATTGAATAACATCGGGGAGAGGCTACAACCCTGTCTCACTCCCTTCCCAACCACTGCTTCCCTTTCATGTCCCTCGACTCTTATAACTGCCACCTGGTTTCTGTACAAATTGTAAATAGCCTTTCTCTCCCTATATTTTACCCCTGCCACCTTTAGAATTTGAAAGAGAGTATTCCAGTCAACATTGTCAAAAGCTTTCTCTAAGTCTACAAATGCTAGAAACGTAGGTTTGCCTTTCCTTAATCTTTCTTCTAAGATAAGTCGTAAGGTCAGTATTGCGTCACGTGTTCCAATATTTCTAAGGAATCCAAACCGATCTTCCCCGTGGTCGGCTTCTACCAGTTTTTCCATTCGTCTGTTAAGAATTCGCGTTAGTATTTTGTAGCTGTGGCTTATTAAACTGATTGTTCGGTAATTTTCACATCTGTCAACTCCTGCTTTCTTTGGGATTGGAATTATTATATTCTTCTTGAAGTCTGAGGGTATTTCGCCTGTTTCATACATCTTGCTCACCAGATGGTAGAGTTTTGTCAGGAATGGCTCTCCCAAGGCCGTCAGTAGTTCCAATGGAATGTTGTCTACTCCGGGGGCCTTGTTTCGACTCAGGTCTTTCAGTGCTCTGTCAAACTCTTCACGCAGTATCGTATCTCCCATTTCATCTTCATCTACATCCTCTTCCATTTCCATAATATTGTCCTCAAGTGCATCGCCCTTGTATAGACCCTCTATATACTCCTTCCACCTTTCTGCTTTCCCTTCTTTGCTTAGAACTGGGTTTCCATCTGAACTCTTGATGTTCATACAAGTGGTTCTCTTATCTCCAAAAGTCTCTTTAATTTTCCTGTAGGCAGTATCTATCTTACCCCTAGTGAGATACGCCTCTACATCCTTACATTTGTCCTCTAGCCATCCCTGCTTAGGCATTTTGCACTTCCTGTCGATCTCATTTTTGAGACGTTTGTATTCCTTTTTGCCTGCTTCATTAACTGCATTTTTATATTTTCTCCTTTCATCAATTAAATTCAATATTTTTTCTGTTACCCAAGGATTTCTAAGAGCCCTGGTCTTTTTACCTACTTGATCCTCTGCTGCCTTCACTACTTCATCCCTCAAAGCTACCCATTCTTCTTCTACTGTATTTCTTTCCCCCATTCCTGTCAATTGTTCCCTTATGCTCTCCCTAAAACTCTGTACAACCTCTGGTTCTTTCAGGTTATCCAGGTCCCATCTCCTTAAAAAATTCCCACCTTTTTGCTGTTTCTTCAGTTTTAATCTACAGGTCATAACCAATAGATTGTGGTCAGAGTTCACATCTGCCCCTGGAAATGTCTTACAATTTAAAACCTGGTTCCTAAATCTCTGTCTTACCATTATATAATCTATCTGATACCTTTTAGTATCTCCAGGGTTCTTCCATGTATACAACCTTCTATCATGATTCTTAAACCAAGTGTTAGCTATAATTAAGTTGTGCTCTGTGCAAAATTGTACCAGGCGGCTTCCTCTTTCATTTCTTAGCCCCAATCCATATTCACCTACTACGCTTCCTTCTCTCCCTTTTCCTACACTCGAATTCCAGTCACCCATGACTATTAAATTTTCGTCTCCCTTCACTATCTGAATAATTGCTTTTATATCATCATACATTTATTCAATTTCTTCGTCATCTGCAGAGCTAGTTGGCATATAAATTTGTATTACTGTATTAGGCGTGGGCTTCGTGTCTATCTTTGCCACAATAATGCGTTCACTATGCTGTTTGTAGTAGCTTACCAGCATTCCTATTTTCCTATCCATTATTAAACCTACTCCTGCATTACCCCTATTTGACTTTGTGTTTATAACCCTGTAGTCACCTGACCAGAAGTCTTGTTCCTCCTGCCACCGAACTTCACTAATTCCCACTATATCTAACTTTAACCTATTCATTTCCCTTTTTAAATTTTCTAACCTACCTGCCCGATTAAGGGATCTGACATTCCACGCTCCGATCCGTAGGACGCCAGTTTTCTTTCTTCTGATAACGACATCCTCTTGAGTAGCCCCGCCCGGAGATCCGAATGGGGGACTATTTTACCTCCGGAATATTTTACCCAAGAGGACGCCATCATCATTTAATCATACAGTAATGCTGCATGCCCTCGGGAAAGATTACGGCCGTAGTTTCCCCTTGCTTTCAGCCGTTCGCAGTACCAGCACAGCAATGCCGTTTTGGTTATTGTTACAAGGCCAGATCAGTCAATCATCCAGACTGTTGCCCTTGCAACTACTGAAAAGGCTGCTGCCCCTCTTCAGGAACCACACGTTTGTCTGGCCTCTCAACAGATACCCCTCCGTTGTGGTTGTACCTACGGTACGGCCATCTGTATCGCTGAGGCACGCAAGCCTCCCCACCAACGGCAAGGTCCATGGTTCATGGGGGGTATTCCAACATACCATTTTGCTATTTCTTTAAGGTGATTCTATTAAGAAAAGCGATACTTGCCAATTGAGTTGCCAACTCAGTAGCGAACCACTTGCAAATTACCCTAGATTATATAAAATAGCAGCCACAACGTCAATAATGGGCTAAGTGCCAAAATAAAAAAAACTGATCTGGACTCAAAAACAAATCTAAATCACCAACAACCTCAATAATACCATAAGTCGCCGGCTGCTCAAGCTAAAGAGATCTAACAATGGGAAAGTCTAAGACACGGCCAACCGATTCGGCTCGTATTTGGCAGGTCGCTTGTGTACGACCTAAAATGAAAGACTCTAAGGTGTTTCGGCTCAAAAATCCCCCGTTTCTTAGGAAACACCTCTAAAGCTCATGACGTGCAATCGACTCAGAATTAACAGGCTCGATAGAGAAGAGAAAACTGAGCAATTTTCGTCATCATATGTGAAATCCACAAAAGCTAATTTTTTTCTGGAAACCGAGGAAAGGAACTGTTACGACTTCTGCTTATGTACCCACAAGGTAAACACTATTCACCGAAAAAGCCGCTGGTGTAGTGGCCATTGCACAACTGGATGCCAAGCATTCCAAACACGTTCTGCAGGTGTTTTTTTTTCGTTTTTAGTTTTTTCTCTATCGAAATTGGCAGGAAGAGGAGAGTTAATGAGATAATCAATAAGGAATAATAACAAGATAGGCAAATAAATTTCTCGAACTACTTGAATTAGTAAAGAATTAAAATTTTACGCCTCATTGTACGAAAACATTTACGAGTAATACGGCTGTGTACTCATGAGGGAACCATAGATAGCGGTGCTCGTTTACAACGAGGCAAGGTACAGAATTTTATTTGGAGCTTTCAAAATTGCAGTGTGGTCCAGGAAACCCAGCGGGAATTGCACAACCGCGCTACAAGGGTAGCGGAGTACGTGTGGAGTGCACATGGGGGTTTTTTAGGTTAGAGAATCCCCTCCCTAGGCCCGACAAGACGCCTCCTGAGACGCGGCAAGATAGGAGTAGGCAAAATGCAACAGGGAATAACAATATTAATGTGCTAATAGTAAACTGCAGGAGCGTCTATAGAAAGGTCCCAGAACTGCTCTCATTAATAAACGATCACAACGCCCATATAGTACTAGGGACAGAAAGTTGGCTGAAACCAGACGTAAACAGTAACGAAATCCTAAACTCAGATTGGAATGTATACCGCAGAGACAGGCTGAACAGTGAAGGGGGAGGCGTGTTTATAGCGATAAGAAGTGCAATAGTATCGAAGGAAATTGACGGAGATCCGAAATGTGAAATGATTTGGGTGAAGGTCGCGGTTAAAGCAGGCTCAGACATGGTAATTGGATGTCTCTATAGGCCCCCTGGCTCAGCAGCTGTTGTGGCTGAGCACCTGAAGGATAATTTGGATAATAGTTCGAGTAGATTTCCCCACCATGTTATAGTTCTGGGTGGAGATTTTAATTTGCCGGATATAGACTGGGAGACTCAGACGTTCATAACGGGTGGCAGGGACAAAGAATCCAGTGAAATTTTTTTAAGTGCTTTATCTGAAAACTACCTTGAGCAGTTAAACAGAGAACCGACTCGTGGCGATAACATATTAGACCTTCTGGTGACAAACAGACCCGAACTATTTGAAAAAGTTAACGCAGAACAGGGAATCAGTGATCATAAAGCGGTTACGGCATCGATGATTTCAGCCGTAAATAGGAATATTAAAAAGGGTAGGAAGATTTTTCTGTTTAGAAAAAGTGACAAAAAGCAGACTTCAGAGTACCTGTTGGCTCAACACAAAAGTTTTGTCTCAAGTACTGATAGTGTTGAGGATCAGTGGACAAAGTTCAAAACCATCGTACAATATGCGTTAGATGAGTATGTGCCAAGCAAGATCGTAAGAGATGGAAAAGAGCCACCGTGGTTCAACAACCGAGTTAGAAAACTGCTGCGGAAGCAAAGGGAACTTCACAGCAAACATAAACATAGCCAAAGCCTTGCAGACAAACAAAAATTACGCGAAGCGAAATGTAGTGTGAAGAGAGCTATGCGAGAGGCGTTCAATGAATTCGAAAGTAAAGTTCTATGTACTGACTTGGCAGAAAATCCTAAGAAATTTTGGTCTTATGTCAAAGCGGTAGGTGGATCAAAACAAAATGTCCAGACACTCTGTGACCAAAATGATACTGAAACAGACGATGACAGACTAAAGGCCGAGATACTAAATGTCTTTTTCCAAAGTTGTTTCACAGAGGAAGATTGCACTGTAGTTCCTTCTCTAGATTGTAGCACAGATGACAAAATGGTAGATATCGAAATAGACGACAGAGGGATAGAGAAACAATTAAAATCGCTCAAAAGAGGAAAGGCCTCTGGACCTGATGGGATACCAGTTCAATTTTACACAGAGTACGTGAAGGAACTTGCCCCCCTTCTTGCAGCGGTGTGCCGTAGGTCTCTAGAAGAGCGTAGCGTTCCAAAGGATTGGAAAAGGGCACAGGTCATCCCCGTTTTCAAGAAGGGACGTCGAACAGATGTGCAGAACTATAGACCTATATCTCTAACGTCGATCAGTTGTAGAATTTTGGAACACGTATTGTGTTCGAGTATAATGACTTTTCTGGAGACTAGAAATCTACTCTGTAGGAATCAGCATGGGTTTCGAAAAAGACGGTCATGTGAAACCCAGCTCGCGCTATTCGTCCATGAGACTCAGAGGGCCATAGACACGGGTTCACAGGTAGATGCCGTGTTTCTTGACTTCCGCAAGGCGTTCGATACAGTTCCCCACAGTCGTTTATTGAACAAAGTAAGAGCATATGGACTATCAGACCAATTGTGTGATTGGATTGAGGAGTTCCTAGATAACAGGATGCAGCATGTTATTCTCAATGGAGAGAAGTCTTCCGAAGTAAGAGTAATTTCAGGTGTGCCGCAGGGGAGTGTCATAGGACCGTTGCTGTTCACAATATACATAAATGACCTGGTGGATGACATCGGAAGTTCACTGAGGCTTTTTGCAGATGATGCTGTGGTGTATCGAGAGGTTGTAACAATGGAAAATTGTACTGAAATGCAGGAGGATCTGCAGCGAATTGACGCATGGTGCAGGGAATGGCAACTGAATCTCAATGTAGACAAGTGTAATGTGCTGCGGATACACAGAAAGATAGATCCTTTATCATTTAGCTACAAAATAGCAGGTCAGCAACTGGAAGCAGTTAATACCATAAATTATCTGGGAGTACGCATTAGGAGTGATTTAAAATGGAATGATCATATAATGTTGATTGTCGGTAAAGCAGATGCCAGACTGAGATTCATTGGAAGAATCCTAAGGAAATGCAATCCGAAAACAAAGGAAGTAGGTTACAGTACGCTTGTTCGCCCACTGCTTGAATACTGCTCAGCAGTGTGGGATCCGTACCAGATAGGGTTGATACAAGACATAGAGAAGATCCAACGGAGAGCAGCGCGCTTCGTTACAGGATCATTTAGTAATCGCGAAAGCGTTACGGAGATGATAGATAAACTCCAGTGGAAGACTCTGCAGGAGAGACGCTCAGTAGCTCGGTACGGGCTTTTGTCAAAGTTTCGAGAACATACCTTCACCGAAGAGTCAAGCAGTATATTGCTCCCTCCTACGTATATCTCGCGAAGAGACCATGAGGATAAAATCAGAGAGATTAGAGCCCACACAGAGGCATACCGACAATCCTTCTTTCCACGAACAATACGAGACTGGAATAGAAGGGAGAACCGATAGAGGTACTGAAGGTACCCTCCGCCACACACCGTCAGGTGGCTTGCGGAGTATGGATGTAGATGTAGATGTAGATGTAGATACAACACCGATTCACAGCATAATTCATGATAACTTTCAGTGCTGATTTTTTACGCGGTGTTATCGTATGCATGGTACGCCACGCATCAAAATCAATTCCCGAAAGAGAAATATTTTTAAACGTAAAGCACTTCTGTTTTCTGTAATTCCATCTTGTGTGATGAAACGGGATTGCTGCTGCTCGAAGAGTTGAATAAAATAGACACCAACAGCCATAACTGTATTTAATAATGTTATCACGCTACCAGTTTCGCCTCATTGGCACCGTCTTCAGGCCCCTATACACAAAACTAGGTGAGTCTTCTCGCCGTTTGTGTTATTGCAGGGACAATTATATCAGTAGCTTAGCGATCATAACTGGCGCCCGGGGAACAACACTTTATTCGCGCAATCCCCCCCCCCTCCCCCTTTCCCATCCTCGCCGCTCGGGTACACTTTACTGGTGCCCCTCCCTCCAGAAACACATATAGTAATATAATATAGAGAATAACAATATATAGAATAACAATAATAATAATAACATACTTTGCGGAAAATCTTGTTTGTCTTGGAGACCATTTGACGCCCTTCTGCAAATAGCGGTCAGGGCATAATAGACCCCCCGCCCTCTCCCTTAATCTTCACCACTGCACTATATACAACGGTTTCCGTAGACTCAGTTGTCGTTAGAGGTGCGAAGGGTCCACATCTGCCTAGAAGTTTTAGAAGTCTGAGGAAACCATCTGGATATACTAGTCCTTACAATAACACAAACGACTAGATGAGTTACTTAGTTTCGTGTGTAGGTGCCTGAAGATGATGATCAATGATACACCGAAATTCTCAGCTACGTAAAATTATTAAGTAAAATTAGAGCTGTTGGTATGAATTTTCTTCCGTTCTGTTTTCGGAAGGAGCTAAGAAGCTGCAATCATTACATGTTCTTGGTGCCAAAAATATATTTGCTTCGAATGTTTATATTACAAGTACCATCCACTTAGTTGTTGGAAGAAAAATGAAAACACATAATAGAGCGACTGAAATAGTCATTCTAAGGCAATTAGGATTTAAAATTTAATGCTGTACTAATCCAAGTCGTTTGAGAAAATCGGTTGCCTATCTTGTTATTAATTGTTATTGATTACGTATTTATCCTACCAATTTCGATGTGGAAAAACTACAAACGAAATAAAATATTCAGAATACATTCGGGAATTGAACACAGCTTCTGTGCTCCAGAGCGACATTCCTTTGTCTCTTCACCAGCGGCGATTTCATTGAGTGTACGTAAGCGGCAGTCGTCAATGTTTTTTTCCTCGATTTCTAGAAAAATATGCGTGTCCTGATCCGATATATCATGGTGAAAAACGCTCAGTTTCCAACTATCAATCGAGTCCGTCAATTTCGAGTCGAATACACGTCATGAACTTTAAAGGAGGTTTTCTCAAAAACGGGGGAGTGTCTAGCCAAAATATGTTTGTTTTTTCTCATTTTAGGTTGTACAGAAGCGAATTTTCAAATGCGAGCTGACTCGTTTGGCCTTCTCCTTGTAAGTGGCACCAAGCTTGTACAGTTCATTCTGTGTGTTGTCAACAACACTTTGAATTCTGATTTTATTCCTCTGATTAAAATATGTTGATTGTGCCTTCAGTTAGTTTCTTCTGTCTCATTTATTGGCAGCTTGTTGTGAGAACAATTGAATTAAACAGTAGCACGAGCAAAGAAAGAAAAATTTGGAGAACAGATTTTGAGTGAAATGAAACGTCGTAGTAGTGTACGTTAACGTAATGCGAAGCGTAAAAACGTGTTGCTCTAGCGAAAAACCGAGCGTGAAGAGGATGTCTGTACCAAATGTTTATTTCTAATATCAATGCTACTACCTGACATTTGACTATTTTATGAAATTTTCACAAAGAAATGACCAATCAATTTGTTTCTCAGTCTGTATCACAACAGAATCTATGTCGTTCTTTGTTTCAGTTGAGTTGCAAGTGTAAGCCCGGTATGTCTGTATACCGCTTAAAAAAATTAAAATAAAAAAATCAAAAGAAGAGGTTCTTTCCCACGACTTCTGTGTCCTCAAAGCGAACGTAAAGCAAAATTCATTTTTAATGAGTCTGATGATTATTATTTCTGTAATTAGAAGGTTTCATAGTCAGGATGATTATGCAAAAGGCAAGAGACGGCAAGCTACGGTTTGTTATTTGTTGTGAGATGGGAAGACTGACGTTGTGCAGGTCTATAAGAACACTTTTGTGGATGTTTCCACAGTAACAAAACAGAGAATGGAAACTTTTTTGTCAGCTGGAACAAAAAGTGAAATAATTATCACACGAAAGGAGTGCAATAAGGCCTAAAATACAAACAGGTTATCAGTAATGTAATCGAAGTCTCGATTTTACCATTATAACCAAGTAAAAACAGCTTCTCAACTGAGAACAACAGGGATCTGCAACAGACACATCCGTATTTGATGGAAGGTAATAGACGTTCTCCGAAGAATGAATCAATTAAAAATGCTTTTTTTCTTTGGAAGTAAAGATAAGGCTTCAAAATGATTAATGAAGTGATAATGTATTTATTAAAAAATACCAGAAAATCTTGAGATTTTTTTTCAGTGACATTTAACATCGTTTTTACGACAAAAGTATGCCAGTTCACACATTTTACTTTTAACTTTTCATTCGCATCAACAAGAAAATTCAGAAAGTTGCAATAGTAATATAGATCTCACCCTAGACAATAATTTAAAATTTTGATTCAGATCTTTTACGTGAAAGTTTTGGATAAAACAAATGAAACTGAATAACCAACAATCAAGGTTTTGGCACTTAACCCATTATTGTTGGCCAGTCTTCAGTTAAAGATGGAGTCCATAAGAGAATATTATGTAAAAATAAACTATTGCCAGTTACGCACTGATGACAGACTGTAAGGACATAGCATGCTGAGACATTTTCTTTGTTTGTGTATCAGTGTGTTCGTATTTATTTGTTTATTTACACTGTGTACTTTATTTCTACTTAGAACCAGTGAATGGAATGTGGAAATACAAGGTTTCACATGTATGGAAAGTTGAAATTCATTCACCTTTTGAGAGACTGCGCCCCGCACACAGTGATCAGAAATAAAGACTACGCCGTGGCGAGCTACAGCTGCTCAGAATCTCTCCGTTAAACTTGACGTATTCCGAAACGTGTAGTCAAAGAGTTTTAAATGCACCTATAACTCAGTAGTTTGTCTGCATATGTTTTCATAATGACCACCGAAACTCCTAGTCAGTCTAGCAGCAGCTGATTGGTTAGTTGATTTGGGGAAGGGCACCAAATAGGGAGGTCATCGGTCCTATCATATTAGGGAAGGAAGGGGAAGGTAGTCGGCCGCGCCCTTTGAACAGAACCATCCTGGCATTTGCCTCAATCGATTTAGGGAAATTCCGTTTCCAAGATATCCTTTTCCAGAGGAAATCACCCAGATGAGCCAATCGCAAGTGTATTCCGTAGGAATGGCGTAGACAAATATTCTAGAGCTCTGACCAAGACTGTGTCAGAAGACACTAGATTGGGTCTTCACCAAACTCTGCATCAGATAGCGATCTCCGTCAAAAGTGATTTACGTCTTGTAATGAAATTGGACAACAATCCATTTTCGCTACGTATGTGCTTCTTGATACACACAAACAGATGATCCTCAATACACAGACATTCTTAAGAAATCATTTTTTTAAATTGTTTTTGATTATAATAAAATTGTAGATTATTATTTTATTGATGTACAAATATGAAAAAAAGTGTAATGAGGAATTATTTCAAAGAAGTAGCGGTAAACAGATTTGTTCATATTTTGAGAAGATGTTCGAAATTATTATTATGTTATTATTATTATTATTATTATTATCTCTTTCCTGTCTCAGACGTTATGTCTGGTTAAAAATGGAAAGTGATGCAGACCTTGATCAAGCGTGACTTCCTTTTAACTGTACGGTATATGTTACATTGCATTTAGGAACTTTCGGGTAATTGAACATGTTTCAATAATTACAGATTTCTGTAGTTGTATATATATGCTTGTATGTAGCTCTATTGCGTTGATGTACTGGTGGATATTGTGTGGTATGACTCCTGTAGTTGATAGTATAATTGGTATGATGTCAACTTTATCCTGATGCCACATGTCTTTGACTTCCTCAGCCAGTTGGATGTATTTTTCAATTTTTTCTCCTGTTTTCTTCTGTATATTTGTTGTATTGGGTATGGATATTTCGATTAGTTGTGTTAATTTCTTCTTTTTATTGGTGAGTAAGATGTCAGGTTTGTTATGTGGTGTTGTTTTATCTGTTATAATTGTTCTGTTCTAGTATAATTTGTATTCATCATTCTCCAGTACATTTTGTGGTGCATACTTGTATGTGGGAACGTATTGTTTTATTCGTTTATGTTGTATGGCAAGTTGCTGATGTATTATTTTTGCTACATTGTCATGTCTTCTGGGGTATTCTGTATTTGCTAGTATTGTACATCCGCTTGTGATGTGATCTACTGTTTCTATTTGTTGTTTGCAAAGTCTGCATTTATCTGTTGAAGTATTGGGATCTTTAATAATATGCTTCCTGTAATATCTGGTGTTTATTGTTTGATCCTGTATTGCAATCATGAATCCTTCCATCTCATTGTATATATTGCCTTTTCTTAGCCATGTGTTGGATGCGTCTTGATCGATGTGTGGCTGTGTTAGATGATACGGGTGCTTGCCATGTAGTGTTTTCTTTTTCCAATTTACTTTCTTCGTATCTGTTGATGTTATGTGATCTAAAGGGTCGTAGAAGTGGTTATGAAATTGCAGTGGTGTAGGCGATGTATTTATATGAGTGATTGCTTTGTGTATTTTGCTAGTTTCTGCTCGCTCTATAAAGAATTTTCTTAAATTGTCTACCTGTCCATAATGTAGGTTTTTTATGTCGATAAATCCCCTTCCTCCTTCCTTTCTGCTTAATGTGAATCTTTCTGTTGCTGAATGTATGTGATGTATTGTATATTTGTGGCATTGTGATCGTGTAAGTGTATTGAGTGCTTCTAGGTCTGTGTTACTCCATTTCACTACTCCAAATGAGTAGGTCAATATTGGTACAGCATAGGTATTTATAGCTTTTTGCCTTGTTTCTTGTTGTCAATACTGTTTTCAGTATTTTTGTTAGTCTTTGTCTATATTTTTCTTTTAGTTCTTCTTTAATATTTGTATTATCTATTCCTATTTTTTGTCTGTATCCTAGATATTTATAGGCATCTGTTTTTTCCATCGCTTCTATGAAGGCGCTGTGGTTATCCAGTATGTAATCTTCTTGTTTAGTGTGTTTTCCCTTGACTATGTTATTTTTCTTACATTTGTCTGTTCCAAAAGCCATATTTATATCATTGCTGAATACTTCTGTTATCTTTAGTAATTGGTTGAGTTGTTGATTTGTCGCTGCCAGTTGTTTTAGATCATCCATGTATAGCAAATGTGTGATTTTGTCTTGGTACGTTCCAGTAATATTGTATCCATAATTTGTATTATTTAGCGTGTTGGATAGTGGGTTCAGAGCAAGGCAGAACCAGAAAGGACTTAATGAGTCTCCTTGGTATATTCCACGCTTAATCTGTATTGGCTGTGACGTGATATTATTTGAATTTGTTTGGATATTAAGTATGGTTTTCCAATTTTTCATTACTATGTTTAGGAACTGTATCAATTTAGGATCTACTTCGAACATTTCCAATATTTGTAGTAATCATGAGTGGGGCACACTATCAAAAGCTTTTCGGTAATCAATGTATGCGTAGTGTAGCGACCTTTGTTTAGTTTTTTTGATATGTTACCTCTGCATGTTATTAGTTGCTCTTTACATCCTCGTGCTCCTTTGCAACAGCCTTTTTGTTCTTCATTTATAATTTTGTTCTGTGTTGTATGTGTCATTAATTTCTGTGTAATGACTGAAGTTAATATTTTGTATATTGTTGGTAGGCATGTTATGGGACGATATTTTGCTGGGTTTGCTGTGACTGCTTGATCTTTAGGTTTCAGATAAGTTATTCCATGTGTAAGTGTATCAGGGAATGTGTATGGGTTTGCAATGTAACTGTTAAGTAATTTAATTAGATGTGAATGTGTTGAGGTGAACTTCTTTAGCCAGAAATTTGCTATTTTATCTTTTCCAGGGGCTTTCCAATTGTGCATAGAATTAATTGCCCGGGTGACTTCATGTTGCAAAATTATCACTTCAGGCATTTGTGGTATCATCTTGTATGTGTCTGTTTCTGCTTGTATCCACCGTGCATGCCTGTTATGTTGTACCGGGTTTGACCATATGTTGCTCCAGAAGTGTTCCATGTTATTATTATTATTTCTAAAATGATATGATGGTTCGAAAACATTTGTAAAGTAAGTTACTATTCACATATGGCTGTCTCTGAGTGTAAAAATCTATATCCTATAATATCTTTAAACTGCAAGATTCGCCCTTTTGGTCATCTTTGTCTAACCTCTCGCACTTGTTAATGGAGATGTGTTGGAGAAGTGACGTATATCACCTGCCCTGTTTTGCTATGTGACTGAGTATGATGTGCTGAGATCTTCTGACAGAATCAATAAATAATGCAGAAGAAAAAAGCTTCACAACGTTTTATTATACAGTTTAATGCATTAGAAAGGAAAAAAAACCTGAATCTCTCCTTGTAAAGTAAGAGCTTACCCAAATGGGCACTGAGAAGCCAAATGATAGACTACGTAGAAGAGGAAAGCTAATTAACTTCACTTTTCATACAGTATTCTGTTTGCAACTTTATAACCATCCACCTCTCAATTCGTGCTTTGTCGTACTCTGTATACAGCAATGCTCTTCACTGCATATCTGCTGCCAAACTTCAGCCATTTGATTTTAATAATTAGCTAAACGAGCGGAGGAGGTCAGCGTCTGAAGCTGCAGCTGATGAAAAGAAACGAAAATTCAATGGAAAAGTGAGGGCATTTGCAATGATCCATCAAAAATTCGACACTGCGAGTGAATGCTTACCTCCTCATGGCTAATAGTTGTTTGACCTTCTTAAACCCCGAGCTACAGTTATAGAGGTGATAAGACATACTCTGCGTAGCGTGAAGATAGCGTGATTTGTTTACGGGACCAGAAGCCTGTTTCAGCCGCCGACGCAATACAGCCCGATGCACTCTAGCGCCAACATGTGGTCTGTAACGGAACCTCAGGATAGTACACCGCGAAAGCGAGACGTCTACGGAGATTAATCACACACCACTAGGAATAACGGTAATCTGCTGCACAATAGATGGTCGCTGTTGATAAATGAACAAGAACTCCATTAATTATCTCGAGAAACAGTTTGCAAATGGCATATGAAGGAAATATCTCTTGCATGAAAGGATACACACAATGTATCGATAAAATGGGTAGCATTCTGCTGCATTATAGAGATCGTCGAATAAAATACACCCCCATTCAATATCTGTAATACGATAAACCCACGTATGAGTTCATACCGTTATGTTTCAGTGATCATCTTGCGGGATTAACAGAAACAACAATGAAAGGACAATCGCGAACTGAATTAGGACAAGCTACATGAAAACAAAATCGCAGATTCATGCAACCATAAACCACAAGCACGAAATCCTTCAGCAGTTGAGGCACTGGCTTAAAAAATCGGAGCAAATAAACAGCACTTCAATCGACAGAGATACGAGAATCGTAGTTTCTGCGGGTGTCCTCTGGGACGCACTGCTTGTTTTTTATTTCTTTTTATTAATTCCCCACTGGCCATGTATCGTAAGGGTATAATGCTGGATCTCTTTGCGTTGTAAGAGCGATACATGTGAATCTGCCTAATTCGACGAGCCGTTTTGGTACTAAACTAAAATGGAACCACGAAAAAGCTATGTACAAAGAACATATTTCCCTATAACCTATTCACTGTTTTGACTGACAACATACACATTAGTCTACGATAAAATATGACCCCCATGGCTTTAAGCAGCAAAGAGTTCGAAATTATTGCTATCTGACAGTTGAAGATCATTATATGGTTCTTCCTTTCAATCATCACACGATCGCTGACATGATAGATACAATCGTAAGTGCTCGAGGCGCATACGGGAAGAAGTCCGACTGTATCACAGTGCTCATCGTGCAACGTCGCGACAGGTTGGAACATTTAGTGTCGACTGTGTTCTGTTTACAATTGCTGTTGCAGCTGACATCAACGATTTAACAACAATGAATCTTACAGGGTGGCGCACGAAATGTGTTACCAATTATTTCTTTCACAATTTACGACGCGCATTAGATATCCCTCTGGGATCTCTACAGCAGTGCCAGCAGAGCTTGGAAAAACAAATGAGTTACGAAATGACGTGTAATTCACGATACTGCCGCTAGGAGACAGCCTTATTGTGAGTCAGAGGCGTTTTCGGCAACAGTTTAACACACGATGGGTCCCTTGCAAGAAGAGCAGCCACAAGTTGTACGATAGATTTGTACAGGAAGGAACAGTATTGGAAGCGAAGCGACCTTGGCCTAAGCCTGTTTGTTCGCCAGAGAATATTGAAGCGGTACGAGTTGCTGTATAGAGAAGTCCCGGGAAACTGTGTAGAAAGGCAGCAGTGCAACTGGGAATATCTAGACGCTCCGTTCAACACATTCTTAAAAGTGACCTCCATATGTACCCATACAAGATGACCTGTGCACAGAAGCTCACTGAAGAACACAACGAGCAGAGACTACTGTTTGCTCAGTGGGCGGAGGATAGGGAAGAAACTCTCAACAACGCTTGGTTTTCAGACGAGGCACATTTTCATTTAGACGGCGTGGTTAACAAACAAAATGTGCGCTTTTGGGCCACTGTAAACCCACAAGTGCTTCATGAACGACAACATTATGCTCCAAGGATTACAACGTGGGCAGCAATTTCCAGTCACGGACTTATTGGACCCTTTTTCTTTGAAGAAACTGTGAACAGCGAGCGTTATTTGAGCGTGCTTCGCAATAGCTTCACTCCACAGTTTCTTGCTACTGCCTTGCCCTTCAACACACTGTGGTTCATGCAAGATGCCACATACTGCAAACACTGTGTTGGGGTTTTTACACGAAAATTTCGACATGCGGATCATTTCACTCAGGTTTCCAGGTCGCTTCAATGACGGAAAAAATTGGCCCCCCAATATTCCAGACCTCAATCCATGTGACTCTTTTCTTTGGGGGTACCTAAAGGAAAACATTTTCTCGAAACGTCCACGTGATTTAATAGATCTCAGAAGACTTATTCTTCAAGCTTGCAGTGAAATTACGGAGACGTGCCGTAGGGTAATCATTAACTTCAGTGTTCGTTTGAAGGAAGTTAGGAAACGAAATGGTGGACATATTGACCATGTGCTGAGTTAGAACAAATCTCCATGGACGGCTCTTCATTGTAGTATATGTTCCTTTCAGATTGTATTGACAATAAAGTTTATATTCAAAAACAAAATGGTAACACATTTCGTGTGCCACCCTGTATTTGGAGTGCTGTAGCCTTGTGTTGAGTGTATCAATTCAGAGATACACTCCTGGAAATGGAAAAAAGAACACATTGACACCGGTGTGTCAGACCCACCATACTTGCTCCGGACACTGAGAGAGGGCTGTACAAGCAATGATCACACGCACGGCACAGCGGACACACCAGGAACCGCGGTGTTGGCCGTCGAATGGCGCTAGCTGCGCAGCATTTGTGCACCGCCGCCGTCAGTGTGAGCCAGTTTGCCGTGGCATACGGAGCTCCATCGCAGTCTTTAACACTGTAGCATGCCGCGACAGCGTGGACGTGAACCGTATGTGCAGTTGACGGACTTTGAGCGAGGGCGTATAGTGGGCATGCGGGAGGCCGGGTGGACGTACCGCCGAATTGCTCAACACGTGGGGCGTGAGGTCTCCACAGTACATCGATGTTGTCGCCAGTGGTCGGCGGAAGGTGCACGTGCCCGTCGACCTGGGACCGGACCGCAGCGACGCACGGATGCACGCCAAGGCCGTAGGATCCTACGCAGTGCCGTAGGGGACCGCACCGCCACTTCCCAGCAAATTAGGGACACTGTTGCTCCTGGGGTATCGGCGAGGACCATTCGCAACCGTCTCCATGAAGCTAGGCTACGGTCCCGCACACCGTTAGGCCGTCTTCCGCTCACGCCCCAACATCGTGCAGCCCGCCTCCAGTGGTGTCGCGACAGGCGTGAATGGAGGGACGAATGGAGACGTGTCGTCTTCAGCGATGAGAGTCGCTTCTGCCTTGGTGCCAATGATGGTCGTATGCGTGTTTGGCGCCGTGCAGGTGAGCGCCACAATCAGGACTGCATACGACCGAGGCACACAGGGCCAACACCCGGCATCATGGTGTGGGGAGCGATCTCCTACACTGGCCGTACACCACTGGTGATCGTCGAGGGGACACTGAATAGTGCACGGTACATCCAAACCGTCATCGAACCCATCGTTCTACCATTCCTAGACCGGCAAGGGAACTTGCTGTTCCAACAGGACAATGCACGTCCGCATGTATCCCGTGCCACCCAACGTGCTCTAGAAGGTGTAAGTCAACTACCCTGGCCAGCAAGATCACCGGATCTGTCCCCCATTGAGCATGTTTGGGACTGGATGAAGCGTCGTCTCACGCGGTCTGCACGTCCAGCACGAACGCTGGTCCAACTGAGGCGCCAGGTGGAAATGGCATGGCAAGCCGTTCCACAGGACTACATCCAGCATCTCTACGATCGTCTCCATGGGAGAATAGCAGCCTGCATTGCTGCGAAAGGTGGATATACACTGTACTAGTGGCGACATTGTGCATGCTCTGTTGCCTGTGTCTATGTGCCTGTGGTTCTGTCAGTGTGATCATGTGATGTATCTGACGCCAGGAATGTGTCAATAAAGTTTCCCCTTCCTGGGACAATGAATTCACGGTGTTCTTATTTCAATTTCCAGGAGTGTAGATAACATAAGACGAGTGTTTGAACATTAACGTCTCTCTGATATGCTTACATCAGATCTTGTTAATTCAACATATTTACAACATGACGTCAGTACAGAACCAGCAACTTGGATAACACAAATTATTTATTGTAATTCAGTCAGAATAGGGTTCGGCCTGTTTCGAAAATGAAACTAGTAGTTCGAAACTACTCGCCGGTATAATAAAACGCAACTGTGACGGTAATACATTAAATAATTTATCTTTTTACTTCTGCCGTATCGTAGGTGCTGATCGGTACGCGGTTTGAGAAGCTGTGACTAGGCAGCACTGAATGGAAATAAGCAAGCATTCCCGCTTCCACTTCCCTTCAAGAGATGCGTGCCTTCAAGCCAGTCGGACTCTCATCCGTAACCAAGAATTATTGTTGTGTCGACTTTCCATACTGCATATAGACAGGCACTAAATTAAAATCATGGCACGAAACAAACTAGTCACGTAACTATTTCAGTGGCCTAACTCCTATTACGTTGTATAGTTCAAAAAACCACATTTGGCACAAAAATTACACTTGCGTCCAAAATTAAAGCAACAAATCGCTGTTTCCCCGTCCTGTGTCTAATTCACGATATAACCATACAAACTGTCAACAGATGCCCGTACGATCGTATTCTACACGGAAGATGGCACTTAGGTCAACGGAGAACCACGTCAACGATGACGTCAGGGCACCTACAAAACAGAGCAGTGTTTGACGGGTAGTGCCACAACCACAGTCGCTCTGTACCCACAGTTACAGGCGGTGCAGCATGGCACAGAGAATACGCCTACCAGGCTCACTGCAGTGGAAGGCCATAAGAAGAATGGAAGCAGGACAGACGCAAACTCATGTGCCCCGATAGCTTAACGTGAATCGTTCTGTCTCGGATGTGGCGACAGTTTATAGAGACCGAAACCGTATCGAAAAGACCAGGGCAGGGCCGACCACTTGCGACATCAGAAAAAAAGGACCGTTATCTGGCTGTAAGGGCACGACGGTACCGCCTTAGTACTGCACGGCAACTGGCATCTGACCTCGCAGCATCCACTAGACGTGTTGTTTCGAGGCAAACGATGTACAGAAGGCTTGAACAGCGTGGCCTTTATTGTAGCAGGCTTCCTGTATGTGTGTCTCTGACGCATCTTTACAGAAGGGAATGTCTAGACGGACGGTCGAACAGTAGGCCAGTGTTGTTTTCACAGATGAGTCCAGATTTGGTCTGGAGAGTGATTCTCCACGGATTCGCACCTAAACACGATTTAGAGACCCTACCATTGTGGAAAGAGACCGCTATGGAGGAGGATCGCTAATGGTACGGGCAGGCATTGTGTTGGTCACTCGAACACCTCTTCATGAAATTGTACAGGTGAATCGGAAAGGTTTAATCGCTGCCAGGTACCGTGACGAGGTCTTGGGATCTCATGTACGGTTGCTGCGACATGCTGTGCTCCCACACTTCGTATTGCTGGTCAATAGTGCCCTACATCATAGAGAATGAGTGGTTGATGTTTTCTTGGAAACGGAAGATACTGCACACATGGCGTGGCCTGCTCGCTCTCTCGATTGGAATCCCATGGAGCATGTCTGGGATGCACTAGGGAGACGGGTTGCAGGTTGCATCACGTCAGAATCCACCAACGACTCTCCAAGACTTGCGAGCAGCTCCGCAGGAAGAATGGGCGTTATTGCTTCAACATGACGTTGATGACGTTATTCACAGCATGCTCCGTTGTTGTCAGGTCTGTATTGCTGCCAGAGGTAGTCACACCGCGTAGTGAGCACATTAACCAGTTGTCGCAATGTGAGTGCAAATGTACACTCATCAAAAAAAGTTTTGCACCACCCTGGATCCCAGAACTCCTGAAGATAGACGTTGACTGTGGATATTGTATCAGAGAAACAGTCCCTTTGACTTGTAAGTAGGCTGTTTATGTTTTCTTATTGGCAACGTTACGTAGCGCTCTATATGAAAATCACTGGCTGTGCTGTGTGCAGTCTGTGGCTAGTTTGCATTGTTGTCTGCCATTGTAGTGTTGGGCAGCGGCAGCTGGATGTGAACAGCGCGTAGCGTTGCGCAGTTAGAGGTGAGCCGCCAGCAGTGGTGAATGTGAGGAGAGAGATGGCGGAGTTTTGAAATTACATATATTATGACTTGTGATGATATTAAGGTAAATACATTGTTTGTTCTCCATTAATATCTTTCATTTGCTAACTATCCCTATCAGTAGTTAGTGCCTTCCGTAGTTTGAATCTTTTATTTAGCTGGCAGTAGTGGCGCTCGCTGTATTGCAGTAGTTCGAGTAACGAAGATTTTTGTGAGGTAAGTGATTTCTGAAAGGTATAGTTTAATGTTACTCAGGGCCATTCTTTTGCAGGGATCTTTGATAGTCAGATTGCGTTGCGCTAAAAATATTGTGTGTCGGTTTAAGCACAGTCTTGTATAATTGTTCAAAGGGGACGTTTCATATGTCGACCCTTAGCCAAGGATATCTCACTGGAATCTTCTGATTTTTTCTTGTAGTTTGTGTATTTAGTGTAGCTTTTGTTTATTGCTAGCGCGTAATTATAGAGAAAATTTCCTTGGTAGTTGTGGTTTTTTATTGTTGCACAGTAAAACAGTTGTGGCATGCATGTAGATTTGCACCAAGTATTTCGCAGCTGCAATTAACTAGATATTATTTGCAGTGCTATGTTAATGTGTTCTCTTATTTTTGCTCTTCAAATTGTGCTTTTCTGTGTTGTCGTGTGAAATATTGTGACAATAATGGCGTGTGAAAAACGTAATACTGGGCTCCAAAGTAAACTGAGAAATAACAGTGAAGATGAAAGCAGTGTGTTAACGCCACCATGTAATGAATTAACAAATATTCAAAGTAGTAATTTGGTAACTGTGCATAGGGAAATGGAGCGGGCGTCAAATAATGGAGTAGACAGTGAAACAGGTAGTGAACAGGGAAGCATTATCGATCGATCGCTCGGCAACAGCTCACCTCAGGAATCCTAAATGACAGGACACAATTTTACAAATACTGTAGATTCAGGTTTTGCGTCCTCACCGTTTTCTCAAATAAGTCAAGACACATTTTCAGCTTGTCAAAATGTGAATGGTTCCGGTGCAAATTCACTGCCGAAAAGCACTGAGGAACATGTTTCAGACACCAGTGCACTGTTATTACAGTTAATGCAACAAATGGGACAAAGGCTACAAAAGTTAGACACAACGCTTGAACAAAATCAGAAACAAATGGGCCAAAATCTTCAAAAGTTAGACACAATGGAAAAAAATCAGAGACAAACACAGCAAAAGCTTCAGAAGTTAGACACAATGCAAACTAGCCACAGACTGCACACAGCACAGCCAGTGATTTTCATACAGAGCGCTACGTAACGTTGCCAATAAGAAAACATAAACAGCCTACTTACAACACATCAAAAAAAGTTTAGCACCACCCCAGTTCCCAGAACTCCTGAAGCTAGACATTGACTGTGGATATTGTATCACAAACACAGTCCGTTTGACTCTTCAGAGATGTCACTAAACACACCCAAAGATGTAAACAACCACGCATGAGCGGCGCCTATTAGACGGAGGGGGTCCGACAGCCGATCAGTTCCAGTCATTCCACTAGGAAGGAGGTACACAGCTCGTGTTGTCTGTAGTTCAACCATGCCTAGACGGTCAATACCGCGGTTCGATCGTGTCCGCATTGTTACTTTGTGCCAGGAAGGGCTCTCAGCAAGGGAGGTGTCCGGGCGTCTCGGGGTGAACCAAAGTGATGTTATTCGGAGATGGAGGAGATACAGAGAGACAGGAACTGTCGATGACTTGCCTCGCTCAGGCCGCCCAAGGGCTACCACTGCAATGGATGAACGCTGCCTATGGATTATGGCTCCGAGGATGCCTTAGAGCAACGCCACCATGTTGAATAATGCTTTTCGTGCGGCCATAGGACGTCGTGTTACGACTCAAAACTGTGCACAAAAAGCTCCATGATGCGCAACTTCACTCCCGACGTCCATGGTGAGGTCCATCTTTGCAACCACGACACCATGCAGTGCGGTACAAATAAGCCCAACAACATGCCGAATCGACCGCTCAGGATTGGAATCACGTTCTCTTCAACAATGAGTGTCGCATACGCCTTGAACCAGACAACCGTCGGAGACGTATTTGGAGGCAACCCGGTCAGGCTGAACGCCTTAGACGCACTGTCCAGAGAGTGCAGCAAGGTGGAGATTCCTTTCTGTTTTGCGGTGGCATTATGTGAAGCCGATGCACGCCGCTGGTGGTCATGGAAGGCGCCGTAATGGCTGTACGATATGTGAATGCCATCCTCTGACGGATGGTGCAATCATGTCGGCAGCATATTGGCGAGGCATTTGCACCCCCATCGCGCACATCTTGTGAATGAATTCCTTCAGGATAACGACATCGCTCGACTGGAGTCTCCAGCATATTCTCCAGACATGAACCCTAACGAACATGCCTGGGATACATTGAAAAGGACTGTTTATGGACGACGTGACCCACCAACCACTCTGAGGGACTTATGCCGAATCGTCGTTGAGGAGTGGGACAATCTGGACCAACAGTATATAAAAGGTTGCGAACGCTAGGTGTTTTCTTTGATTTAACGAAGGCTTTTGACTGTGTTGACGGCAAGATATTACTGCAGAAGTTGGACCATTATGGAGTAAGGGGAGTAGCTTACAATTGGTTCACCTCTTACTTTAAGAACAGAAAGCAGGAGATAATTCTCCGCAATATTGAGAGTGGTAATAATGTTCAGTCCCAATGGGGCACTGTTAAGTGGGGCGTTCCCCAAGGGTCGGTGCTGGGGCCACTGCTGTTTCTGATTTATATAAATGATATGCCTTCTAGTATTACAGGTGATTCAAAAATATTTCTGTTTGTTGATGACACCAGCTTTGTAGTGAAGGATCTTGTGTGTAATATTGAAACATTATCAAATAATGTAGTTCATGAAATAATGTGGAAAATAATTTGATGCTAAATCATAGTAAGACTCAGTTTTTACAGTTTCTAACTCACAATTCAACAAGAACTGATATTTTGATCAGACAGAATGGGTATATTATAAGCGAGACGGAACAGTTCAAGTTCCTAGGCGTTCGGATAGACAGTAAGCTGTTGTGGAAAGCCCATGTTCAGGATCTTGTTCAGAAACTAAATGCTGCTTTATTTACCTTTAGAACAGTATCTGAATTAAGTGACAGTTCAACACGAAAAGCAGTCTACTTCATATATTTTCATACGCTTATGTCATATGGTATTATTTTTTGGGGTAATTCTTCTGATTCAAAAAGGGTATTTTTGGCTCAAAAACGGGCTGTTCGAGCTATATGTGGTGTAAGTTCGAGAACCTCTTGTCGACCCCTATTCAATAGTCTGGGAATTCTGACATTGCCCTCATAGTGTATATTTTCCTTGATGTCGTTTGTTGTTAGCAATATTAGCTTATTCCCAAGAGTTAGCACCTTTCACTCAGTTAATACCACGCAGAAATCAAATCTGCATGTGGAATGCACTTCCTTGACTCTTGTGCAGAAAGGAGTGCACTATTCCGCTGCATCCATTTTCAATAAGCTACCACAAGAACTCAAAAATCTTAGCAGTAGCCCAAACACTTTTAAGTCTAAACTGATGAGTTTCCTCATGGCTCATTCCTTCTATTCTGTCGAGGAGCTCCTGGAAGAGCTGAAAAATTAAGCAAATTCCAGTGTTACATTGTTGATTTTCTTTAGTTAAACTTACGAATTGTCGTCTGAATACGTTTCTTGTATTTGATTTTATCTGTTTTTACTATCGTGTTATAATTTCATGTATTGACTCGTTCAATGACAATGGAGACTTCCCCTTAATTTGGTCCCACGGAACAATAAATAAATAAAAATAAAAAATGAACTTGTGGATAGTATATCACGACGAATACAGGCCTGCAAAAGGACATGCTACTGGGTATTAGAGGTACCGGTGTGTACAGCAATCTGGACGACCACCTCTGAAGGTCTCGCTGTATGATGGTACAACATGCAATGTTTGGTTTTCATGAGCAAAAAAAGGGCGGAAATGATGGTTATGTTGATACCTATTCCAATTTTCTGTACAGGTTCCGAACCTCTCGGAACCGAGGTGATGCAAAACTTTTTTTAATGTGTGTATTAACTTGGAAAAAACGAAGAACATTTTCTTCCACAGTAATATATGTTGCATTTGTTTACGTTCTGTATTCTTTACGTTGTTTCTGCTTTGCTATCACCTGTTTGTTCTGTTTTATGGCAAAATAAACGCAACTGCGCAAAACTGCCGTTTGTTGCTTTAATTTTGGACACCAGTGTAGTTACTCGACGATGTTTGACTGAAACTAAAATAAAAATATTTATGATATTTCTCAAAATTTACCACATATAAGCAACTATTGGATTTCATATAGATCGCAGAATGCGACTGACAAAATAAATTATGTTTACGAAATTTTTTCGAAGTATAAGTTGGTTATTTTTAAATTTTGGAGCTATTTGCTTGATATAGACTTCGCGGACAATCTTTGCTCTGCGCCCGTTATATCATAAACAGTAATTTTATGGAGACGCTTTGTACATGGTACTCTAAAATTCTCCTTAAAAGCTTCTATGACTTGTAGAGCAGACTGAGTAAACAATTTTTTGAATTGGTATCTATGTCCGGATACGAACCGTTCTCGTGTGACAGCCATTTAGTTTGCTCAGTGGGTATGCAACAGGGTAGTCATATTGGGGGAGGGGTGCTTATGTCGGTTCATCTTATGTCACTTGACTTCTATCCCACTACTGGGGGAATGCTCATAGTGTGTGGACTATAAGTTGAGAATGTGGGTCTCACAGGGAGCGTGCAAGAGATAAATTCCTGCAGTCGCACTATCCTCTGTGCCCCCGGTGGCTCAGATGGATAGAGCGCCTGCCATGTAAGCAGGAGATCCCGGGTTCGAGTCCCGGTCGGGGCACACATTTTCAACTGCCCCTTGATGTATATCAACGCCTGTCAGCAGCTAATGGTATTGATTTAATTGTAGTTTCATTCTAGAGAGCTGCACGGTCACCAATCTTCATATCTATTTCATCTGTCGACCTGGTTCGAGCCTCGTGTCTGTGAGTGTTACAGCAACATGGTTGAGTACACTTTTGCAGAATACACTGTAAGGTGGCTACAATGAGTCACAGCGCCAGAGATTGCGCCAAGGATTATTATTCCGCCGCCTCCACTGGTGCAGTAGTAGTTCAGAGGTTGTCAAGGGCGGTAGTAGTTCAGAGGATGTCGAGTGCAGATGTTGTTCTGTTGGGCGAGAGAGTAGATGCTGTTCGGTTGGTGTAATGTATAGATGGAAGATGTTGCAATGATCACAGTGTATTTTTCGTCAATATACATTCAGGTAAAAAAAAAAGTATTATAGATTTCTTTATTGACAATGCCTCTTGGTCACAGGTTCAGTCAACAAAGCATCTGGCTCGTGTTCATGTATTAGACTTCTAATTCTGGTTTCTATGTGCAATTATAGGATTTCTGGTTTTTCAATTAGTTCATTGTAAATGGTGTTTAAAATATCTTGTCGTATTGAGGAAGAACCGAGCCAGATACATGTACGTTGAGTCACACTACCACACACAGAACAGTTACACTTGTGCTTTGTTGTTTCGTAGCTTTTATAGTTGCAGGGGTCTTAATTAATCAGTTGTGTCAATGGAAATGTCTTGTCAGTCAGATTGCGTGCTAATACTAGTTAGGGCCAACCCGTTACGAGACTTCGTAACGGGTCACATAGCTACTGAAGTTATTGCATTTATTCTTTTTTTTTTAATTAAGCCCCCATGCACGTGGCGACCGCTGCTTCGGATCGTCACTTGGAATTCTTTTGATAGTAAAAATAGCAGACAGTAGTATTGTTGTAATAATTTGTAGTTTAGTAATTGTAATCTATATTGCACATATAGATTTTGTAACTGAACGTTTGTAGTTGTCTTGTCATTCTTCTGATGGTATTTTTGTAGAATTTAATTTTTGATGAGTCGTATACGGGTTTGACAATTTTATGCAATTGTGAAGGTTTTAATTGTTCGTTAATCGTGTTTGTCGGGAAGCATTTCGTGTGGATGGTATTGTTGGTGATATATTGTGTGTAATTTTCGAATAGTGACGAGCATTGTATGTTTTGTAAATGATTACGCGATCGATGAAAAAGGCAAAAATGATGGATAGTCAGAATGACGAAATTGTTAACATGGCGAACTCGCCAACACATGAGAACAGTATGATGAATAATGAAGTAGAAAACAATTTAATAAGCCGGAAAAATAGTCCGGAACCAGTTCTAAATTTTTCACAATCAAAAAATGTTCAGAATACGAGATTAACAACAGAAGATTCTGGAATAGTTTCGAACACAGATAGCTTTACAGCTATGACGAAGGAAGTTAGTTTTACGGGAAATGTTAGGGGCAAAAAGAATTTCGAACCAGTTAATATGGAGCAATTGATGAGTGCAATATTAAATTTGGGATCACGGTTAGAAACTGATATGGGAACATTGGCAACACAGTTAGACTCACAAATAGGAATAATTAAAACTGATATGGGAACAATGGAAACACGGCTAGACTCACGAATAGGGACATGTTTTAAAAACATGAAAGATGAATTAAAGAAAGAAATTAGAGCAGAAGTACAACCGATTTTGAATGCTCACAATAAGAGATTAATTTCAATAGAAATTAGACAAAAGGAACAGGATAGAGAACAGGAAGAAAGAGATCGCGTGATAGTACAAAAATTTTCAGAGTTAAATCTTCAACGTGCACACGATAAGGAAGAAATATTTGAAAGAATCGACGAATCCGTACCAAATGACAGAATAAATAACCTAACACAACAATATGAACAGTTAACTACTAAATGTGTCAATACTGAAACCTGAGTCGCGACACTTACGGAAGACGTAAATAAACAGAAAGAACAAATAGGTGACTTATCGGAAAGAGTTGAGGAGATTTCAGATAAATTGACAAGTCTTAATTTAAATGCGGACAGAGATTCAGATGATTGCAGACACAGAAGAGTAACAGAATATAAATAAACATGTTGAAAATCAGGAAAAATTTAATGAACGCGTTAAAAGGGAATTTGAGGCGTTACGAAAGCAAGTTAAACAAATTGAAAGCTAAATCGTAGGAAAAGACAGTAGAAGAAACTTTTAATCACCGATAGCAACGGGTTTTGAAGAAAATAATTTATTTCATTTATGAGATGCAACAAGAGAGCGGCAGCACGCGAACTTGACAATAATCGACATTCGGACTGGGACAAACGCGGTAGGTCTTTGTCGCCGCGAGGCGAAAACTTTGACTATAAACACTTTTTAACTGTTCGGAAATTCAAGATCTTTCACAATTCTAATAAAGACATACATCCATGTTCATGGTTAGATCAATTTATGTACGCACTTTCGCCAAATCGGCCACTAAGTCACAAACTGGAACTTATGTGTGGCTACTTAGGTCCTCAGGGGATTCACTACACTAAGTAAATATGTGCCGTAGCGTGCTCAGGGCCGCGAGCTGTAGTGGTGCTATTTCCCTTTTAGTTTTCTGCACTGCTGCCTACTCTTTTACTATTCTTTGTATCTATCAAAACAATTCTTCAACTATCAATCTATCTAGAAAAGAAGTCAGTAAAGAATAACCGGATATGACTATTTTACCCAAAAGTGACAGTTTTTAGGATATTGCTGAAAAACGAACCGGCGACGTGCATGGGCACACTTATTTGAGATTGTAATAATTTAAATGATTTTTATCACACATTTCTATCGGCATATTTGTCCGAAAACAGGCAAGACAGAGTCAAACATAGTCTTATTATGCAGCGTAATTTTAAACAGTCTGAGTTCCGTACGCCGGCAGAATACTTTGAAGAAATGATTCGAAAGAATCAATTCCTTTCCAACCCTTATAGCCCGACTGAATTAATTCGCATTTGTTTAACTACGCTGCCACAATCGATAAGACACATTGCTTTAGCCGGAAGATGTAAAGACGACATTGAAACTTTTAAGACTTTGCTACAAGAACTTGAGTATGATAACGACGACGGAACTTCTCGTAATTTTTTCAGTAACGGTAATCACAATAGATTTTCAGAGAAAAGGGATAATGATCGGAACGGACGTTATAGCGGTAATTTTGAATATGACAGACGAAACAGACAACACAATAGATACCACCCTCATGACAATAACAGACGTTCTAACAGAAATTGCACAGACAAGTATAACAGAAATTCTTACCGGAATGATCAATCATATGGAAACAGTAATTGGTATCATCAAGACAGAAATTATTCATACAATAAAAGAAATTCTTACTACAGAAATAACCAGGGTAGTAGACCTAACAATAATTTCAGAAGTGACAGTCGAAATTACAAAGAAGTAGTCATGCAGATAGCCAGGAAAATAGAAATTTTAATAACAGACACAACCAAGAATTTACATGTAACAGACAGGATGGACCTAACTGGCATCCTCCACGTGACAGAAATTCAGAGAGTCAAGCATAAATCGTAGAAATTGATCCGCGAAATGACGCGAATAATCAAAGACGTGACGCAAACAGTCGACAATGACTTGTAGCTTCGGCTTCTGGCAGCAATATAGACGATTCAGAAAGTAATGACACTACGACTTTACACTACGTACGCTTGGAAGATATGAGAGATATTTTGCTAGACGAAAAGGAAAATAATGTAGACGCATTTTTACATCCTGTTACTGAAGTATGCATGAGCAAGAATAAGTTCATTGCGGTTTTTGAATGTTATTAGTGAATCAGTTTTTCGTATATGTGTAAGAACTATTGCTTGTCCTGTGTTACCTGTTTCTAAAACTACAATTCGAGGAGCTATTTCTGGAAAAAGTGTGGAAGTCAAACAACAGACCAACTTAAATTTCATTTGTCAAGGATATGAATTTTCTGCTAATTTTATTATTGTTCCATTACTCAGTACACAAATTATATTAGGTATGGAGTTTCTTAACACATATAAAGTAATTTTAAACTTTAAGGAAGGAAGTGTGAACTTGACTGTTGCCGGAATGCCGAGATGTTTGAAATTTTTCGAGTGTGTAACGAAATCTGAATCAGACACAAATTGTTTAAGGTTTCTTACTTCTAATGTTTTTGCTGAGTATTATGACGACAATGGGTTCATTCATGACAGCGACAATAGATATAGAGACACGATGGATGATATGATTAATAGTGAAGAATTAATTAATGAAAAGGTTAACAAAGCTGAAGTGACAGATGACGCTTAATAAATTGATTTGGTATACACATTTCAGTTACGCACAGTTTGGTCCCATAAAATGCTTTTATAAATTACGAGAAAATTGCTACTTCAGTAATATGGAAAAACGTATTCGATTTGTTCTTGCAAAATGCAAATTATGTCAAAAGGCTAAGCCACCAACTATTTCCAACAGAGCACCGTTGTTTCCTATCATTCCAGCGAAATTAAAGGAGATGGCTGCAGTCGATTTGTTTGGTCCAGTGGTTCGTTCTACTAATGGTTTCGCGTACATTTTGGTAGTAATGGAATTGACATCAAAATATGTGTGTTTTACATCTTTTCGCAAAGCAACAGCTCGTTTACTATCTAATGCTTTCATCAAACATTTTCTTCAAGAAGTGGGTCATGTTGA
Organism: Schistocerca cancellata; assembly: GCF_023864275.1. NCBI lineage: Eukaryota > Metazoa > Arthropoda > Insecta > Orthoptera > Acrididae > Schistocerca > Schistocerca cancellata. The sequence goes on from NC_064626.1 coordinate 1,158,415,729, forward strand.
TAAAGTTATATCAGATAATGGATCACAGTTTCGCTCTAAAATTTGGCTTTGTACTCTATGGCGTCGTAAGATTAAACCAAATTTCATTTCACTTTTTCACCCTCAATCTAATCCTTCAGGGAGATGGATGAAGGAAATCAATAAATTGTGTCGTCTTTATTGTCATCATAATCGCAGAACGTGGGATCAGTATCTTCATATTTTTCAAAACATTCTGAATGAACTCCCTAATGATTCAACTTCTTTACCGCCTGTATTGATACTAAAAAATAAAGCACCGACAAGTCGCATTTCTGAAATCGTTCCTTTTCCGCCTACACGGAAACTGCGGCATTCTGAAGTTGTCAACATGGCTCTACAAAATATTGCATCTGCGGCTGCTAGAAGAGAGATCAGCTAAACGTCCTGGTCGTTTAAAAACGTTGTCAGTTGGTCAAAAGGTGTTAATTAAGTCTCATCGTTTGTCTCACAAAGGAAAAGGCTTGTGTCGCAAATTTTTTCTGCTTTATAACGGTCCATATAGAGTTCACAAAATTATTCATGATAACACTGTCGAAGTAGAAACACTTAAATCACAGTGCTCTAAGGGAATACTTCATATATCGAACGTTAAAATTTTTACGGAATGACATACTTTTGAGAAATTAACAGTTATACGTAAGCATGCAGAGAATACAGGGATACCGCGCCGTGTTCTAGGGGCAGCACATACACAAAGCGACAGTCAGCCGGCGCGCCGCACAAGGTAGCCGTTGACCGCAAACAATTACTTCCTACGTCACGCGTACCTGCAGCTGATCGAGCGCTCAGTGCAAATGCACTGACAGCCGTAGACAAATACACAGTGTAATTTCTCCGATTAAATTGAGTATAAAGCTATAGTGACTTGATAACTTATGTTATTAACGTTCAGTTTTCCCAGGATACAGTTGTATAAAATAGTTAAGAACTTCAGGTATATTCTGTGCGTGTCCGACGTTAAGAGGACTTGCTATCGAGAAAATTTCAGGAAGAATGTAATTTCGAAGAAGAAAGTAATAAACTAAAAAGGTAACTATTAATTGAGTTTATTTTTCAGGTAACATATTCCTATTTAGGTATGTACTTTATACATAATTTGCTGCTCTTTGTGCTAAATTTTATGTTCTATGAATTTACTTGTGAAGCGACAAGCTTGCATACATTTGCTGATTTTGACAATGTTTTATAAATGAACAGGGTTGTTACTTGTGTATATTATGCATCGCTTGGCTGCTCTGCTTTTTCACTGACGTCATATTTTTTATTATGTGCCTGCTGTGCCTATTTATTTAAATTATAATTGTCACCTGATTAGTTGTGCTGATATGGATATGTATGTAAGTTATACTTTGTGATTTATCTGCTTGCGCCTTCATGTTTACTTATTAAGATTACATATGAACATTTATTTGCTTATGCTGATATGATACTAATGACCTATTTATTATGTAAGATATATACTTGCTGCTTTGCGTATGGATTGCATATTTACACATTTCTGTTTTGTTGTCATAACTACTTTTTAATTTAGTATAGAGAAATACTTATATACTGTGTATGAATATAGAGTTTAGGTTACACTATGGTATTAATTATAGATTGTTCGCGTGGCAGAGCCTCGTTGTAGGGATTGTGCTGCATCCACTTGTTGACATTCTGGTATATTTACTTGGTATTGCATGTTTTGCTTACGCTCAGTGCTTTACATTTTAAGATAAGAAAATGAACTGCTATAATTCTACGAACTACATTGGTACGAGAAACTTCATTGAAGTCACATGAACTGGAGGTTTTATGGAAGTTGTATTAATTCATTATAATAGAAAGGAAGCTGACGACATGAAATACCAACACTAGCTTTAGACCATTGACAGTTATTACACTCCATTCTTCGTGAGCAATTGAAATAGCAAATGACACTTGACACAAAGAAATACTCCTCATGTTTGCTTCTGTTTTGCCATGATTCTTGAAGTGGTGTACACACTGTGAAATATTACGATTTATTCATTCAAATACTTATGTGATCATTAATACTGTGTACTTGCACCTACTTACTGAAAGTTATTCAAACTGAAAGCTGTTAGAGGTCATGTATGCATTTCTTTTATTTTATGATGGACAAGGTAACCAAAATGTATTTTATAATTCATAATTAGTAGAAGATTTGGCTCAGGTGGATTACACAGAGGTTGTGTGTGGACACTGTGTCTTCAGATTGTATGGGATGATGAATGGAAGTCTGCACTACGATTTTATCTGCACTAGTTCGAGGAGACTGACTAGAGGAAAGAGTTGTTATGGAAGTGAAATGATATTGGTGATAAGGTCTATATGTATCGCCGTATTGAAGAGGTATTATTGAAGTATTGAGATTGTGTGATGTTGATGATTATTGGAGTTTGGGTGGATAAGAGGTAAGGTAAATGATATTGGTGATAAGGTTTATATGTATTAACGTATTGAAGAGGTATTATTGAAGTATTAAGATTATGTGATGCTGATTATTATTGGAGTTTTGTTGGATTAGATTAGATTAGATTAGATTAGATTAATACTAGTTCCATGGATCATGAATACGACATTTCGTAATGATGTGGAACGAGTCAAATTTTCCAATACAAGACATAATTAAGTTAATTTAACAACATACTTAAGTTAATATAACATCTTTTTCATTTTTTGTTTTTTTATTTTTATTTTTTTATTTTTTATTTTTTTTATTAAAAGAGGTAAAGAGGTAAGAGGTAAAGTAAGTGAGGTGCATATATATATATATATATATATATATATATATATATATATATATATATATATATGTGTGTGTGTGTGTGTGTGTGTGTGTGTGTGTGTGTGTGTGTGTGTGTGTGTGTGTGTTGGTTTATATGGAAAAAGAAGGATGAAGATGGCAGACTAGAACACTCCAGTGGAAGGAAGATTGTCTACACACACACTTTGTTAAATCAATAAGCAGTATATACTTTTTTTGGAGAGAGGAAGTATTTGCATGTCTTGGCACACTGACAGTTGTTCAGCAGCTGCACATTTTGATTTGGCTTGGCAAACATTGGTCTTGACACGATGACTATGATATTGACTAACTATTATTGACTATTATACACTGCTGCCACTACTACTTGATACACATGTTGAACATCAAATTGTGACAGAATTGCATTTACACAGTTATCACTGCTCAATTACACAATAGTACTTAATATGTGGATGAAAGATGAGTGAGTGTGTTTTGTGTGTTTTCCTTTCCTAATCCCAAATAACTGGTACTGACCTACCTCCTAAATATTATTTTACTTGTTTGTTGTGGCTTGCACTGACACCCATAAATATTATAGGTTTACTGATATTTGTGTATCTGTAATAGTTAATATGACAATTATCTGATATCATTTGTGTGTTTATTATAATTTGTATGTTTAGTGTAGGAGCATTGATAATAATTTTGTAAAAGCAATTGTGAGTGCATTCAAACTGTTGTTCATGCTTGCACCTATTATCATTGATGGGTGTCACTTGGAAATGTTTAATTTCTGCTGATGAACTCTGATGAACTGTGTAATTATTGCTGGTGAATATTATGGACTGTTACCTGCACTTGTTCAATATTGGTGGGTGCCACTTCGAAATGTTTAATTTCTGCTGAGGAACTCTGATGAACTGTGTAATTATTGCTGGCGAATATTATGGACTGTTACCTGCACTTGTTCAACATTGGTGGGTGCCACTTGGAAATGTTTAATTTCTGCTGAGGAACTCTGATGAACTGTGTAATTATTGCTGGTGAATATTATGGACTGTTACCTGCACTTGTTCAACATTGCTGGGTGCCACTGTTTGAACTGCTCAACTATTGACGAGATGTCACTTGTTGGTGTCTGCTCGCCATTACTGGGTGCCATTGTTGGAACTGGTGCTACTGAGATAATGTCACTTGTTGCTGTCTGCACCTGTTCAACATTGCTGGGTGCCACTGTTGGAACTGCTCAACCAGTGATGAGATGACACTTGTTGGTGTCTCCACCTGCTCGCCATTACTGGGTGCCACTGATGGAACTGCTGTTACTGAGATAATGTCACTTGTTGCTATCTGCACCTGTTCAACATTACTGGGTGCCACTGGTGGAACTGCTGCTACTGAGATAATGTCACTTGTTGCTATTTGCACCTGTTGACAATTGCTGGGTGCCACTGTTCGAACTGTCAACTACTCTGAGGAGTGATACTTGTTTATTGAGCTATTGAAAAGATTTTATGTGAATATTTGTGTAAACTGATTTATCATGTATTTACTGTTTATGAAATTATATGGGACTGCTACTTGCACCTGTTGACCATTGCTGGGTGCCACTGGTGGAACTGTCAACTACTCTGAGGAGTGCTACTTGTTTATTGAACTATTGAAAAGATTTTATGTGAATATCTGTGTAAACTGATTTATTGTGTATATACTGTTTATGAAATGTTATGAGACTCTTACCTGCACCTATTCGTCATTGCTGGTGCCATTGATTGAACTGTTTAACTACTCTGAAAAATGATACTTGCGTATACTATTATGTAAAATCACATGTATGCAAGCTCTTGAATTCCTTACTGTATTTTTATATATTAGGTTATTGAAGGGTCAGTGCAAAGCCAAAATTTATTTAGTTATGTAATATTTACTTATTAAAATCATCTTTTATTTTTGTCTGTGTTTTTTGGACGAATTTGGTGGTATTTTCACCACCAGTGCTGGCAAAACTACCACCAAATTCTTGCCCATGGAGGAGGGGCATATGAAAGGTGGCTACACTGAGTCACAGTGCCAGAGATTGCGCCAAAGATTATTATTCCGCCGCCTCCACTGGTGCAGTAGTAGTTCAGAGGTTGTCGAGGGCAGTTGTAGTTCAGAGGATGTCGAGGGCAGTAGTAATTCAGAGGATGTCGAGTGCAGATGTTGGTCTGTTGGGCGAGAGAGTTGATGCTGTTCAGTTAGTGTAACGTATAGATGGAAGATGTTGCAATGATCACAGCGTATTTTTCGTCAATATATATTGAGGTAAAAGAAAAAAGTATTATAGATTTCTTTATTGACAGTGCCTCTTGGTCACAGGTTCAGTCAACAAAGCATCTGGCTCGTGTTCATGTATTAGACTTGTAATTCTGGTTTCTATGTGCAATTATAGGATTTCTGGTTTTTCAATTAGTTCATTGTAAATGGTGTTTAAAATATCTTGTCGTATTGAGGAAGAACCGAGCCAGATACATGTACGTTGAGTCGCACTACCACACACAGAACAGTTACTCTTGTGCTTGTTGTTTCGTAGCTTTTATAGTTGCAGGGGTCTTAATTAATCAATTGTGTTAATGGAAATTTCTTGTCATTCTTTATTTTTATTTTATGCAGTCAGATTGCGTGCTAATACTAGTTAGGGCCAACTGGTTACAAGACTTCATAACGGGTCACACAGCTACTGAAGTTATTGCATTTATTCTTTATTCTCTTTAATTAAGCCCCCATGCAACACCGACATGATTCTTCTGAATGGCGAAGCTCACGTAATGGAAAAGCGACTCCATCGCATGCCCTTTTCGCCACAATTACGCATCAGCTTCGAGAAAGAGGTACCTTCACCACCAGCAGGCGTGACTTTGGTGCTCCAAGAAGACACCACACACCTGGATTGGAAGACGCCATGGTGCATCACGTTGAAGAGAAACCGTCAACGAGTACGTGAGAAATTCCACTTGCAATGGATGTTGATTCTGGTACCGTCTGGTGTGTTCTGCACGACAACAACTGAATCCAGACCACCTCCTGAGGATACAGTCACTAATGCCAGCCGATTTTCCACAAAGTGTTGTGTTCTGTACGCAGTTTCTGCGCCGCTGCATCCAGAAGCCCCTAGAATTCCCACTGGCGCATTCTCTTCACAGATGAACGTACATTTACTAGGGATTTTCTTCTCGGTTCTCGGAACAGCCATGTCTGAGCAGACGAAAACCCACATGTCACGCATGTCCAAGGATTCAAACACAGATTTGGCATCAGCGTTGGGCAGGTATACTGTATGGTCATGTTATTGGACCATAGATGAATCCACCTGATGTTATGGGTTCCATCTACTTGACCTTCCTACAACGAGTATTGGGAGTGTTGTTGGATGCAGTGCCACTGAGCGTCCATCAAGATGTGTTTTCAGCAGGACGGAGCATCCTCTCACTTTTCACGTCATGTTTGGGAACATCTCTACCACCTATTCGGACACATATGGATAGGTCGAGGTGGTCCAATCGCATGGCCTCCACGATCACCGGATTTGACTCCACTGAACTTTTTCCTCTTGAATGGAATGTAGAGTTTGGTTTATGAGACTCGTGTAGAGACAGAAGAAGGACTGGAAGCACGGGTTGTGGTCGCTGCAGGACAGAAACCAAACACACCAGGTCTAATTGAGTTTGTGTACCGAACATCATGTGTAGGTACAATGTGAGGACCGAACTTGGTGGTCGCCACATCGGACCTTACTTGTAATGAATCATAATGTTAAACCTCCTTTGAAAAGGACAAAAACGGTTAAAGTGTAATTGTAAACAACAGTGTTCGTGAAAAATGATTAAGTTTCCTTTTTATTTCTTTCGTTGTTGATGAGTGGAATTCTGAAACAGGTGATGGACTGGGTCACGTCTAATAAACTGCTTGTAAAAGTGGTCGCATTACCACCTTTCTTTCAAATGGTTGTAGCCCGGAAATGGTATGTTTCAGGACGTGGGTTCCTATTCAAAATATCATCCGGTCATTCCCCTCTACAAGTCCTACAAGTTTATAAGGAGAATATTAGTGCACACTATACGCCTAAAAATAAAGATGTAATACACTGCAGCGTCAAAGAAACTGGTATAGGTATGCATATTCAAATACAGAGATACGTAAACAGGCAGAATACAGCGCTGCGGTCGGCAGCGCCTATATAAGACAAGTGTCTGGCGCAGTTGTTGGATCGGTTACTGTTGCTACAGTGGCAGGTTATCAAGATTTAAGTGGCGTTATGGTCGGCACCCAACATCGCCGAGGTAGCGACGATGTGGGGATTTTCCCGTACGACCATATCACGAGTGTACCATGAATATCAGGAATCAGGTAAAACATCAAATCTCCTACATCGCTGCGGCCGGAAAACATCCTGCAAGAACGGGACCAACGACGACTGAAGAGAATCGTTTATCGTGACAGAAACCCTACGGCAAATTGCTGCAGATTTCAGTGCTGGACCATCAACAAGTGTCAGCGTGCGAACCATTCAACGAAACATCATCGATATGGACTTTTGGAGTCGAAGCCCACTCATGTACCCTTGACGACTGCACGGCGCAAAGCTTTACGCCTCACCTGGGCCCGTCAGCACTGACACTGGACTGTTGACGACTGGAAACAAGTTGTCTGGTCGGACGACTCTCGTTTCAAATTGCATCGAGCGGATGGACGTGTACGGGTTTGGACACAACCACATGAATCCATGGACACTGCATGTCAGCAGGGGACTGTTCAAGCTGATGGCGGCTCTGTAATGATGTGCGGCATGCGCAGTTGGAGTGATATGGTACCCCTGATACGTCTAGATACGACTCTGACACGTGACACGTATGTAAGCATCTTATCTGATCACCTGCATCCATTCATGTCCGTTGTGCATTCCGACGGACTTGGATAATACCAACAGGACAATGCGACAACTCACACGTCCAGAATTGCTACAGAGTGGCTCCAGGAATACTCTTCTGAGTATAAACATTTCCGATGGCCACCAAACTCCCCAGAGATGATATTATTCAGCATATGTGGGATGCCTTGCAACATGCGGTTCAGAAAAGATCTCCACTCCCTCGTAATCTTACGGATTTATGGACAGCCCTACAGGATCCATGGTGTCATTTCCCTCCAGCACTACTTCAGACATTAGTCGAGTCCATTCCACTTCGTCTTGCGGCACTTCCGTGTGCTCGCGGGGACCCTACACGATATTAGGCAGATTTACCAGTCTCTTTGGTCTTCAGTGTATAACAATTAATTGAATACTGCACTATTAGGATACAGTTAATCGCTATGGTTAATCGATCCACATAAATAATTGGAAAGGCCGATTAATCGACTCTAACTCATAAAAGTCCACCCCTAGGCCAGAGTACCGTGAGCAAACTGCAAAGACGGCAGAGACGCCTGCCGGCTCGTACTAAAAGACAAAACTGCCTTTCTTATGAGATCAAAAAACGTTAGCCAGTCAGAAGACCCAATGACTGGCTGCCCTGAACTGCAGTCCTCTGTCTATTAAGACGACTGCGGTCACAGTGGCATCGACATTTGTGGAACCTGCCAACGACCGACATCGGCCAAATACGCACAAATTTTTGAAATCAATCTCATTGCTAGACTGTAGAGACAGTCGGTGATATTCAAATTGTTTTCTTCGGTCGACTCGACAGACGTTCCCATACACGAAATATGGACTGGGAGAAACTGATAAGTTTACTCCAAGAAAGAAGGACTCGTGTGGCATTCTGAGGTTGAACAACATTATAGTCGGGATATAGCTCGGAATTCATGAACGGAAATCGCAGTTTTATTGAAAACCTTTACCGGAATTTTTGGCGTAAATTATAATCTCACATGAGAAGGGTGATGTCTGTTATGCTTAACGTTACTGTCGTTGATCGTTTTTTGGTTGTGGCAGATGAAGTGTCTCGAGTCTGAACACTCCCACAAGAAAACATAAAAATAAAGTTCTGCCTCCATTTATTAACAAAATGATTTTGCTCAACTTAACACACGAATGGTCTCCTTTGACCGATTCTGAAGCTCAACACAATGAGCAAAAATGTCAGTAACCTGGAAGAAAATCTTAGACTAAACGGGAAGTTCACTGAAGGCTTGATAACACAGCCATTATATTACTGGAACACTCAAAAATATTTTCCATGATATGGTACAGCCCTCCATCTTGACTGAACACTAGGAAATCTTTAAGCCTACGCTCCCACTGGGGGGAGCTAGTATGAACAGAATAGAACTTAGTATTCCGACAAGAATGGTATAGTTTCAGAGTCCCTTCAATCTCTCTGGACTGACAGTAACGAATGATACCAACAGTTCCCGTGAGCACGTCGCCGGACTTAGCGCTGTCCACTGGAGGCAAAAGCGAAATGAGGCCGGAAGCAGTGGTTCCATGGCAGAAGGTATCAGTTGACTGGCTGTAACGAAACTTCCTGGATCAGGGCCAGTATGGTCCTAAGTAATCGCATGTTGAAAGTATACCTGCACTCGATTGGGCTCATGTGACACGAGCAAAAGGTTCACAGCAGGAGCGACCCTGCCGCAGTTGCGTGCGCCATCTGTTCTCGTGTACGCGAAGACCCTCTGTGGGTAGAGCTGCAAATTTCTTGGCTCGCTGGACTGTGCTATCGTTGAGTCACAGGGGCTGTGCTTGCTGCAGCCCACCTGGCAGAGATGCGTTGGAGGGTGGCGTTGGGGCCTGGTGACTTCCACGATGCGCCATATCTCTCCCCCATCCCCATAAATTGACGGCGGAGAGGTGGAGACAGTTGTCTGGATCTTCGATGAGGACCCTGTTGACCACCTTGCCTGGCTGGGAAGGTAAAGGCGGAGTAGGATCGACGTCCTTTGAGGTGTCGTGTCACCCGACATCCCATTTCGCCCTGTGGAGGAGGGCCAGGCAGGCGTCTCCAAAAGACCCTTCATGGGCCTGGGGGTCTGGAACAGTAAGATGACTGAGATTTTCGGGTGGGAAAACTCAGCCTCGCCACAGTCGAATCTGATTAACGCGACACTGATGCCGTTCTGTAGGGTGACCTCCAGAATGGCGCAGCTGAGGAGGCATGACACTGTAGCAGGGGGCCAGTGAGGTCGGCATGGGCAAAATTAATCACCCAAATGAGATCTTGGAAGGAGAAATGGTCCAGCAGCACTGTGGAGGGCAGTCGCGCTTTTCCTGGGGAAGAAGGATGGAAAGGGAGGATCTATGTAGTCGATCATGCATCCATTCCACAGATTTACGATTTATGATTGCTGCTTACTGCCAGTTTTATGCCAGTAGGGTGGTGAGTCTGTTATGTGAGATGGTTTGCAAATGTGTTGTATGTATTCCCACTTTACAGTGCTTTAGGTATTCAGAGAATGTTAGTCTAAAACTAGCTGTTACCCACAACTGTACTCACATATCAATACTTTTGTTATGATGAGTGACGCTATGTAAGCTACTGCACACCCAGTAACATCAGGTACCATCACGTGTCTGCTTGTTTGGGTAAGCAAAGTTCGTGATGTGTGCCCCATTCTCCCCCTCCGAAGCTGTCCCATTGTACGAAGTGTCGGTACGCACAGCGTCACTGCCGAAAAATGTTTACAGAGGGGCGTGGTCAGGAGTATGCATTGATGCATCGTGCTGCTGAAGTAGCTATACATTATGCAATGTGTATATCGTGCAGAAAAATTAGGAAATATGGATTAAACACATTGAAGACTGTATAAGCATTCTATTCATTACTTTGAACCGTTCTACGTAGCAAATCTGAACCAGTTAATTTGTTATCACAAATTAATAAAGATCAAAAGTCAAAGAGAAAAATAGCTTTTTTAAGACTAGATATTTTTCACTAATTCATGTAATATTCTTCAAATCAATTATTATCTCGTATTACGCACTTTCTTAAGAAGCCTGTGTTCTTCCTCAGGGTTCAAGATATCTCAGTACCAAATTTAATCGAAAGCGGATCAGCGGGTTGGTCGTGAAAAAGTAACAAATTTATAATATTAGTATGAATGTGGATAAAACTTTCAATTACGAAATATTGTTTTCTGTGAACCGATTTTGAAGAAGTAAAGCCAGTATGTTACCCCAAGCTATGTTCCAGTTTGCTGTGAAAACCACATGCAAATTCGTCCAGTAGTTTTGCAGAAGCGTGTTCAAACAGAGAAACAGACAGATACAACGGTTTTAGATAAAGTTTTAAGTCACGATATCTTTTTTCTCTGATTCGATTTTGATGAACCAAGGCCTATATGGTGCCACAAGCTGTGCTCATGTTACTTCCAGAAACCTAATGAAAATTCGTGTAGTAGTTTTCGAGGAGAGTGTTCACACAGACGAACAGGCAGAGACGACAGTTTTGTGGGTTTATTATTAGTATAGACTCATTAGATAAGAAGTCACCCTTCATTCTGCCAACGGCCTTGTCAAAGAGGGCGGAGGAGCGGACAGAGGTTCAGGGCACTGTCTTGCCCAAGGGGTGTGGAACTGCCCCTAAAGACGGAAGAAACAGCAATGATCAACGGCATGAGGATGCAGAAGGCAATGGAAACCACTGCATTAAAGACACGTAACGTGTATCCACAGGACATGTGGCCTATAATTGAAGAAGTGTCATGATGATCTCTCCATTGACAAAATATTCTGGAATAGTCTCCCTGTCGGATCTCCGGGAAGGGACTGCCAATGAGGAGGTTATCATGCGAAAAAGATTGAATAATCAACGGCAGGATTACGTTGTACGAGTCGGGGCGTGGAATGTCAGAAACTTGAACGTGGTAGGGAAACTAGAAAATCTGAAAAGTGAAATGCAAAGGCTCAATCTAGATATAGTAGGGGTCAGTGAAGTGAAGTGGGAGGAAGACAAGGATTTCTGGTCAGATGAATATAGGATAATAACAACAGTAGCAGAAAATGGTATGATGGGCGTAGGATTCGTTTTGAACAGGGAGGTAAGGCAGAGAGTGTGTTACTGTGAACTCTGATAATAACTACTGTATCACTCAGTAGTTATTATCAGAGTCGACAGCAAATCAACACCGACAACGATAGTTCAGGTATACTTACCGACGTCGCAAGCTGAAGATAAAGAGATAGAGAAAGTGTATGAGGATATTGAAAGAGTAATACAGTACGTAAAGGGATATGAAATTCTAATAGTCATGGGAGACTGGAATGCAATTATGGGGGAAGGAGTAGAAGAAATGGTTACGGAAGAATATGGGCTTGTGACAAGGAATAAAACAGGAGAAAGACTAATTGAGTTCTGAAATAAGTTTCAGCTAGTAATAGCGAATACTCTGTTCGAGAATCACAAGAGGAAGAGGTATACTTGCAAAAGGTCGGGTGATACAGACAGATTTCAGTTAGATTACATCATGGTCAGATAGAGATTCCGAAATCAGATACTGGATTGTAAGGTGTACCCAGGAGCAGACATAGACTCAGATCCCAATATAGTAGTGATGAAGAGTAGGCTGAAATTATAGACATTAGCCAACAAGAATCAATACGCAAATAAGTGGGATACAGAAGTACTAAAGATTGGTGAGATACGGTTGAAGTCCTCTAAGGCTATAGATACAGCCATAAGTAATAGCTTAGTAAGCAGTACAGTCAAAGGGGAATGGAAATCTCTAAAAAGGGCCATCACAGAAATTGTACAAAGAAGGTAACTGCGAAGAAACCATGGGTAACAGAAGAAGTACATCACTTGATCGACGAAAGAAGGAAGTACAAAAACGTTCAGGCAAATTCAGGAATTCAGAAATACAGGTAGCTGAGGAATGAAATACATAGGAAGTGCATGGAAGCTAAGACGAAATGGCTGCAGGAAAAATGTGAAGACATCGAAAAAGAAATTATTGTCGAAAAGACAAACTCAGCATACAGGAAAGTCAAAACAACCTTTGGTGACATTAAAAGCAATGGTGAAAACATTAAGGGTGCAATGGGAATTCCACTTGTAAATGCAGAGGAGAGAGCGGATAGGTGGAAAGAGTACATTGAAAGCCTCTATGAGGGAGAAGATTTGTCTGATGTTATGGAAGAAGAAACAGGAGTCGATTTAGAGGAGATACGGGACCCAGTATTAGAATCAGAATTTAAAAGAGCTTTGGAGGACATAAGATCAAATGAGGCAGAAGGTACAGATATACCATCTGACTTTCGGTAAAGCATCATCCACACAGTTCCGAAGACGGAAAGAGCTGAAAAGTAAGAGAATTACCGCACAATCAGCTTAACAGCTCATGCATCCAATTTGCTTACAAGAATAATATACCGAAGAATGGAAAAGAAAATTGAGAATGCGCTAAATAACAATCAGTTTGGCTTTAGGAAACGTAAGAGCACGAGAGAGGAAATTCTGACGTTGCGGTTAGTAATGGAAGCAAGACTAAAGAAAAATCAAGACACTTTCATAGGATTTGTCGATCTGGAAAAAGCGTTCGACCATGTAAAATGGTGCAAGATGTTCGAAATTCTGAGAAAGATAGGGGTAAGCTATAGGGAGAGATGGGTAATATACAATATGTACAACAGCCAAGAGGAAATAATAAGAGTGGATTACCAAGAACAAAGTGCCCGTATTAAAATGGGTGTAAGGCAAGGATGTAGCCTTTCATCCCTACTGTTCAATCTGTACATCGAGGAAGCAATGATGGAAATAAGCCGGCCGAAGTGGCCGTGCGGTTAAAGGCGCTGCAGTCTGGAACCGCAAGACCGCTACGGTCGCAGGTTCGAATCCTGCCTCGGGCATGGATGTTTGTGATGTCCTTAGGTTAGTTCGGTTTAACTAGTTCTAAGTTCTAGGGGACTAATGACCTCAGCAGTTGAGTCCCATAGTGCTCAGAGCCATTTTTGATGGAAATAAAAGAAAGGTTCAGGAGTGGAGTTAAAATTCGAAGTGAAAGGATATCAGTGATACGATTCGCTTATGACATTGCTATCCTGAGTGAAAGTGAAGAAGAATTACATGATCTGCTGAACAGAATGAATAGTCTGATGGGTACTGAGAGTAAATCGAAGAAAGACGAAGGTAATGAGAAGTAGTAGAAATGAGAACAGTGAGAAGCTTAACATCAAGGCTGACGGTCACGAATTAGATGAAGTTAACGAATTCTGCTACCTAGGCAGTAAAACAACCAATGACGGACGGAGCAATGAGGTCATCAAGAGCAATCTAGCTATGGCAAAAAGGGCATTCCTGGCCAAGAGAAATCTACTAATATCAAATATGGGCCTTAATTTGAGGAAGTAATTTCTGAGAATGTACGTCTGGAGCACAGCATTGTATGGTAGTAACACATGGACTGTGGGAAAACCGAAACAGAAGAGAATCAGAGAATTTGAGAAGTGGTGCTACAGACGAATGTTGAAAATTAGGTGGACTGTTAAGGTAAGGGATGAGGAGGTTCTGCACAGAATCGGAGAGGAAAGTAGTATGTGGAAAACACTGATAAGGAAAAGGGAAAGGATGATAGGACATCTGTTAACACATGAGGAATGACTTCCATGGTACTAGAGGAAATTGTAGAGGGCAAAAACTGTAGAGGGAGATAGAGATTGGAATACATCCAGCAAATAATTGAGGACATAGGTTGCAAGTGCTACTCTGAGATGAAGAGGTTATCACAGGAGAGGAATTCGTAGCAGGCCGCATCAAACCAGTCAGAATACTGGTGACCAAAAGAGTAGACTTTCATTTTGTTTTTCACACGTATACTGCACGACAACCAGCCAGGTTAGCCGAGCGTGCTAACGCGCTGCTTCCTGGACTCGGGTAGGCGCGCCGGCCCAGGATCGAATCCGCCCAGCGGATTAACGACCAGGGCCGGTGTGCCGGCCAGCGTGGATGTGGTTTTTAGGCGGTTTTCCGCATCCCCCTAGGTGCATACCGGGCTGGTCCCCAAGTCCCGCCTCAGTTACACGGCTCACAGACATCTGAACACTTTCGCACTATTCCATGGATTACACTAGTCGCAGACAGTTGGGGTACACTAATTCCTTCCCGGGGGTTACGGGGTGGCGGCAGGAAGGGCATCCGGCCACCCTTTCAACTAACATTGCCACATCCGATTAACCATGCCGACCCTGCGTCTCCACGGGAAAAATGGCTCAAGCAAAAGAAAGCAAGAGAAAGAAAGAAATAAAGAAAAATGTATGCTGCATGACAGTCACTTAAGATTAACCGACACATTTCTGTTTTTATGAATTTATTTGAAGTAAACTAATGTGTTTTTAATCACCACGAATCATCTCAAGTATACAGGGTGTAAACGGTATAAGGCGCCAAATTTATACAGATGGCACATCTCGCAATGCTTGACATAAAAGTCTAGTAACATGTTTGCGTATTTCCTACGGTTGTTCCAGAAAAAATAAAAAACAACAGTTCGTCTCAGGATAATGGTTTTGGAAAAGTAGATACTTGACCGTGCACGTACGTAAGCAATCGGTTCCTGTTATTGCCCGCTGCGCGTATTGACATCGCGAGCGTAAATCGTAAACACATAGGCAACTGCGGCCTGAGTGGCTGCGTCATTGTAATACATCGAGCGACGACAGTAGGCGAATAACCTGTGCAGATGTTATTGCAACTCTGTTAACTGTTAGGATGGAAAGGAGATTGATTATAGCTGAACTATGCGATATGCATTTAATTTATGGCGAGGCAAAAGGTGTTGCGAGGGCAGCTGCACGAATTTATCGAGAACGCTTCCCACAACGACGACGTCCTGCACGAAAGACATTTGCTTCTGTGCACCAAAGATTTGTGTCATTATAATTCTCTACTTGTATGCGATTATTATGCATTTGCATCTTAATAAAGTACAGTAGTTATCTGCACCTTTGTAAATTTTCGTCCGTGTGCGAAACGTATCTTCTGTTCTGATATGCTTTCCGTTTTTGTTACATCATGACAGAATACAACTGACGAGCACGTATTTAATTTCCTTAGATTGAGAGATATTGGCTCTTTACTGCCCCGCGCAGAAGGCAGAGGCCCACAACGCGCCGATCGTACATTGGAAGCTGAGGAAAGAATTCTGGAGCGCATCCAGGAGGATCCTTCTCAGAGCACTAGAAGCATCGCCCGCCACGTGGGTATATCGCACACTGTCGTTCATCGCACTTTGCAAGAGGAGCGTCTGCGGCCTTACCACATTCAACGCGTACAAGCATTGGAAGAACAAGATTTCCCTCCACGACGTGAATTCTCAGAGTGGTTTTTGTTACACAGTGCGCAGCATGATTTTGTCAACAAAATACTCGTCACAGATGAATCGTGTTTCACTCGCGACGGAATAACTAATTTCCATAACATGCACACGTGGAGTGTACACAATCCTCACCACGTAGTGGCAACACATTTTCAGCGACGATTTTCCGTAAATGTGTGGGCGGGTATAGTCGATAATTACTTTATTGGGCCCTATGTTTTACCTGCACGGTTGACTGGTAACTATTACCGAACGTTTCTAGAGGAAACATTGATACCAACGTTGTTAGAAGACATTTCGTTAGGCATACGTCATAACATATGGTTCCTCCACGATGGTGCTCCACCCCACATTGGTCACAGAGTACGTAGATTTTTGGATAGTCGATTTCCAGGACGATGGATCGGGCCTTCGGGTCCACGTCGATGGCCAGCACGCAGCCCCGATTTAAATCCACTGGATTTTTTACTTTTGGGGCCATATGAAGGAACTTGTTTATACTGAGCCAGTAAATAAGGTGGACGAATTGACGCAGAAGATTTTAGATGCTGCCAATACCATAAAGGCCAATGTGCATGTGTGTGAACGAGTGCGACGAAACTGGGTTCGCCGTAATGCAGCACGTGTAGAAGCGAATGGTGGTCATTTCGAACATTTATTGTAGTATTGGTGTAAGAGGAAACGAAGTAATGGGTTTTCTTTTCGTTAAGATGTTGTTGTACAGAAGGAAAATAATGTGAATTTAGTATTCGTTATATCATTTTCGTAAAAAGAAGAAACAGTTGATTGTAATTAATGCACAACTATCTACTTGGTGATTGATTGAATTTGTACTAATGGAAATACATTGTGTTTGATATTAGCTTGTCATTACTACTACGACCTTCGTTATCGACTTGTTGAGAAACAGACTGGTTGTATTCAATTCACGTAAAGCGAATTACACATTCTTGACAACCCAAAAACCGTTTACATTCCTTTTTTCGGTACCACCTGATTATCACACCACGTCGTTGTACACGTCTAATGATTTCAATCCTCTGGTCGGCTCGTTGCCTTTCTCTGGCCGCCCCGTCATTATAGGCAATAAGCTCGGTACGGCGTGTACTGTCGGTTGACAACGTAAACAGAAATGCGTATACTATCTATCCTACGAACATTAGGTTTTAATAATACAAAAATGAAGTACATGATACAAGAAAATGTTATTAGACTTTTTTGTCAAGCACACCGAGATGTACCATCTGTATAATTTTGGCGCCTTATATCGTTTACGCCCTGTATAATGGAAAGTTTCTCTCTTCATCTCATATATTCGTAAAACTTATCTGGCTATTTCAGTGACTGAGGACAGAGTGTGCACATTCTTTTCGAGACAGGTATAGCTCATTCACATGCATACGGCGTCTTTTTGGCAGCGGAAGGCGCAATGTAGCACTCGTGTCAAAGCATAGAGTAATCGTCCAGGAATACCTAATTGAACCTCCTTCATCCCGCCCAAAACTGACGAAGTACACCGGACGCACTGTTGCCAAGCCGTCGGCCGACGTCGTCGGGCGACACCTCTGCGGACGGCGTCTGGCGACCGCTGCAGGGGCCCCTGCGAACGCAGCCTAAACCTCTGGAACTCGTCGCTGCGTGAGCCGCTAGGCCGCACGGAGCGGCACGAGGGGCAGACAAGCGCGCAGAGCCCTCGACAATAACGAGCCTAAGGCACGCCGTTGCTGGCGCCAGTGCCGGCACCGGAGCGCCAACACTTTTCCAATTTCCGTCTCGGCCGCTTCTCCAGGAAGGCGGCCGGAAACGTCTTTGCTCAGGTCGAGAGCGCTGTAGCGATAACGCGGCCCATCGATAAAGCGATAACTCAAGAGGACCCGGGCTACGCTGTTAGCAGTTATTGGATTCTTCCCCGGAGAGGAATGACGTTCCCGCCGCTTATATCGCCGACGTAGTTTCCCGTCGTACTCGAGTCTCGCTCCTTTTTACTGTCAACATTATGTGTTCCATTTCTGCAGTCCGACATTAGTAGAATCACACACGTTTCGAGAAGAGAGCGAGGTTTCTTGGTAGCGTCTATCAACGTCTTCTCGCCAATGTTATTAGCTTATAAAAACTTTACGCTCGAAAGCCCTCCAACAATTACTGTCTCCAGCTAAGGAGCTTTTTTATGTTTCGCATACTCTGAATCTACATGTACATCCATGATATGAAAAGCAGTGTGAAGAGGATACGTCCTATTGTAGCTACCCATTATCAGAGAACCTTCCCGTCTCCCCTCATCGTTCCTTCGGAGCCATCAAGTGGGCTCAGATGATGTGCAGATTTCAAAGCTACTGTTACTCCACAAACTGTTGTCGATTCCATTCCCTTCATCCTGACACATAGCCCGCAGCCCCTGCAACTACCTGACACATTTTGTAGTCTCTCCCCTCCTTCTTTCTTCCATATATTGTCTACATTAAGCAATGCCCAATCCAAGTAATTAATAAGCAGAGTCTTTTATGAAGATTTGAGAGGAGTGAACATTACAATAAACCTTCAAGTTTACTTAGTTTGTCATGTTGAGATGTTTCCAGTTCTCCTTTGTCTACAGATATAATTCTGGGTGAAGAAGCCCTCACAGTTGGTTTGAACTAAATAAATTGGAAGATTGTTGTTGCAGATTTTCTATGTAAAAATATTTTCCAATGATTTTCTCACATTTTAGTACATCTTGCAGTATTTTGATTTTTCACATTAACAAAGCACGTTTCGGATTTATTACACAAAAACACGTGCGATCATATCAAAGGCAAGTGGAAATAACAATATTCCAAAGGGTTCACTTTTCTTTAAAAAAAAAGAATTCCTATTAGTTTTGGTTACGTTACTAATTTCGATTATTATTTCATAAATGAAGCCGGCCGGTGTGGCCATGCGGTTCGAAGCGCTTCAGTTTGGAACCGCGTGACCACTACGGTCGCAGGTTCGAATCCTGCCCCGGGCATGGATGTGTGTGATGTCCTTAGGTTGGTTAGGTTTAAGTAGTTGTAAGTTCTAGGGGACTGATGACCTCAGAAGTTAAGTCCCATAGTGCTCAGAGCCATTTGAACCAACCCATAAATGAATCCAGAAATAAACATAGTAAACAGTACAGGCTAATTAATAACAAATTTTAAGTGTGCAAATAATTCTTAATTTCAAATACTTCTAAAAAAAAATAAATGTACATTCTGAACTAGTACTTATCGATTGTTGTTGTTGTTGTGGTCTTCAGTCCTGAGACTGGTTTGATGCAGCTCTCCATGCTACTCTATCCTGTGCAAGCTTCTTCATCTCCCAGTATCTACTGCAACCTACATCCTTCTGAATCTGCTTAGTGTATTCATCTCTTGGTCTCCCTCTACGATTTTTACCCTCCACACTGCCCTCCAATGCTAAATTTGTGATCCCTTGATGCCTCAGAACATGTCCTACCAACCGATCCCTTCTTCTAGTCAAGTTGTGCCACAAACTTCTCTTCTCCCCAATCGATTATAATGTCGAAACTGAAATGTTTTATGAAGTAATTACTTTTCATAAATTTTAGCTTGAAATATGACATACTGTGTATAAAATTATATGAAAGTTTTCAGAAAAACGACTCATATAATACTGACCTGTCCAAAATTCTAAAAATAATTCTGGTTTCGACAACAACTGTTGAGGAAAAGTAATGCTAGAGGGAGACGTGCCATTACAACCTCCAAGGCCAGTTGCCTGGCTGCAGGCGCCTAGGACTATATAGCAGGTTTTCTCTGTAAAGGCACATTTTTAAAATACTCAAGAAATGTGGTTGGGTGCCACCAAGAGTTTCGCCAAAGCGAGTGGGCTCTTAGAGGAAACTTTTGCCATTTTATTCAGGCAAGCGTCAATGTCACACTCCTCTATGATAAGGCCACAGGAAAGCGTGAGACAGGAGCACTGAAAAAGCATAGCGACCCTGTGCTGCTTTGGACCACGTTCAAATTTTGTCAGATGTTTTTGAAAGGTCACTAGTGGTTCCAACCTGTAAACAAGAGCAAATATTGCGCTCACACTGCATTCCAAAGTGGTGAGATCACATTCAGTGGGGTTGCAGCCCCATAATGTCCGTCGAGAAGGATTGAATCGCCCATGAGGGATCAACAGTGCCAAAGGTTGCCGAGAACGTCATCCGTTTGCTCGTCGCACTGCGAATTGCCATTTTTGACCGCGAAATGTGTAGGAATCAGTGTCACAAGGAAAGGGTCTGTTTCATTGATGCCCTTTATGTCACCCCCCGAGGCCTTTTCGTTTGTATTCTGAGAGCCATTGTGCCTGAAATGTTTTCCTCGGTCACTGATAGGAAAACAGTGTGATTTCAATGCTGAGCGTCACGGTTTCCAACTCCATTGCACAGGCGTCAAAATAATGGGTGAAATGTGGGTAAGAGGGACTGTGAAGACCTTCCTATCCCGTGACACGATACGATGGCGTTT
This sequence comes from Schistocerca cancellata, assembly GCF_023864275.1. Classification (NCBI taxonomy): domain Eukaryota; kingdom Metazoa; phylum Arthropoda; class Insecta; order Orthoptera; family Acrididae; genus Schistocerca; species Schistocerca cancellata. Next base: position 1,158,436,273 of record NC_064626.1, read on the forward strand.
GGTACAATTCTGATGAAATCTGTTCCCAACGTGACATAACTAACCCCCTTTGTACGCCACACGAACTTCTGAGCTTTGGCCTTTTTTTCCGCATTTATCGACACCTTTCTGTTTGAATTGTCGTGGTGCCCTCGCAGGGCTCCACACTTTCGTGCCGTTACCGAGGAAGGCTGTAGGCGCTTGAGCCAAATTTCAAAGTAATGCGTTGGATTGGAAGACAGTTACGGGATTTCGAAAAAGTAATCACTGAATTCTGTTGTGTAGTGTAGTATGAAACATAGGCGTTAATCTGAGGAAGATGTTTCTGAGAATGTACGTTTGGAGCACAGCATTGTATGGTAATAAACCACGGACTGTGGGAAAACCAGAGCAGAAGAGAAGCGAAGCATTTGAGATGTGGTGCTAGAGACGAATGTTGGCAGTCAGATGGACCGATAAGGTCAGGAATGAGGAGGTTCTCTGCAGAATCGGCGAGGAAAGGGATGTGTGGAAAACTCTGACTCAAAAAAGAAACAAGATGATAGGACATCAGTTAAGACATCAGGGAATAAGTTCCAAGGTACTAGAGGGAGTGTAGATGCTGAAAACTGTACAGAAAGACAGAGATTAGAATACATCCAGCAAGTAATACCGGGGGTGTGGTTGATCATTGTTACTCTGAGATGGAAAGGTTTGCACTGGAGAGGAATTTGTGGTGGGCTGTATCAAACCAGCCAGACGATCGATTACTCAGAAAACACGTGCATTGGCCCCAGTAATTTTTCAGAGGTACTTGGGGGCAACTTACTTCATAAGTGTCATCATATGCTAACTACTTGGAATCTGGAAGTGTTGCTCAAAGTACTATCGGAGACAGGTCTAAAGTGTATTCCTTTTTTAATAAAGACATAGAGTATCTTGGTCATGTGATTAATGCTCAAATCATTCTTACATCTTAATCGCATTTGTGTGCCATTTGCAACTTCCCTGTCCCCACAAATGTGACGGAACTGCAAGTAGTCATGAGAAAGTCAACATATTTCATTCTGTTCATACCAAACGCCACTCAGATTATTGGTCCATTGAATCATTTGTGTCGCAAGGGTGTTCATTTTGTTTGGTCTTGTGACTGTCAGACCGCTTTTCAACACTTAAAAGATGCAGAGTTAAGTGATCAGAGACTTGTACACTTTGACCCTAAAAACCCTGTCGCTCATGCAGTGGACACTACTTCTTATGGTACTGGCGTGGTGTTCTCGCACCATGTGGGCTCACTAGACGCGTCGATAGCCTTTGTATCAAAGGCATTGAATAAGGCACAACGCAGTTACAGCCAATTGGAAAAAGAGGCTTTGACTGTCATTTACAGGTTTACTCAGTGCCATCAGTACTTACATGGACTGCGCTTTTACTTTATTAAGAACCATAATCTGTTGACGGCTCTGTTTGGTTCCTCCCAGCCTGTCCAGCTGAGAAAGCTTAATAGTTATAGCAGTGGGCGTTATTGTTGTTTAACTGCCAATATGAATTGACATATCGGTCTACCACTAAGCATTCCAATGCTGGCCTACTTTAGTAGTCACCAGAGGGCTCCAGTACGAACTCTGATTCATCAAAGGACTCCTGTTTTCACATCGACTAGCAGAAGATACGCATGTTGGACGAGTTTCTGGTGACTTTTCACCGAATGGCAACTGAGACGGCGTCAGACATGGCTTTGAGTGTGGTTCTGGGTGGCCTCGCAACGTTACTGGAACCGCCACCTTGTGGTACGCCACTATTCTGCACACTGTCAAGCCATCTCAATGCAGATGGGCGCCCTCCTCCTTCACACAAAAAGCGGCGATGCTCAAATAATGGCCCTCAGTCGCTCCAGCAGGAAGTACACCGATGTCATCAGATCAAATAGTTAACTAGGCGCCATTGAATGTGACTGTTGATGAACTCTCAAGTAGAGACGATAACTTCACAGCGTGTTACCTGTATGGAGCATCAGGCTGCTCCCCCTCAGCATTACCTTGATTAGCTTTGCCCTGCTGGACCATGGCAGTGGAAGCGCATTGACTTTGCTGCTCCATTGCAATACCCGCTAGTTATTGATGATGGACACTTATACCAAGTTCCTCTTCATCATCCCCATCACTTCTAATACGTCTGTGACTACTGTGTCTGCTCTGACTTCAGTTTTATTTTTTATTTTTTTACTGGCGGGTTTTCAGAAGTAACCGTGTCTGGTAATGAGCCACGCTTCACATCCTAAGAGTTTAAAGAATTTTGCACTAACAATGGTATACAGCATATCCTCACTGCACCTTCCCATCTGTGGTCTAATGGAGAGGTGGAATGGTTGATCAGAACCTTCCAGGTGCAGATGTACATGTTACAGGCCACCCACACACGGGACCAGGCCCTCAGGGATTTTTGACATGTTACCACTCCTTGGGATGACAAATAGTCAGCAGAACTCATGCAGGATCACCATTGTATGACATTGCCCCGTCTCCTGCATCTGCTTCAGAGGATCTACATCCCACCACCTACACCTAAGTTTTGACCTCAGCAACTGGTTTGGTATAGGGTCGCAGATGGGTGTGCTTTTGAGGTCCACCTACACCATGCAGAGTCCAATGGTGCTGCACTAGCAGCTTCAAAAACAGCTTAGGCCTATTACTTCTCGAGATTCTACTGTTCCTGCTTTTTGTTCACAGACCCAGTTCATCACCATTCCTGCTGCAGCTGCCATCACAGATGGAGTCGCCTCCTACTGCAGCACTGTCGTCTCCTCAGTTGGGGAAACATACTGGACGACTTGGAATCGCCTTCAGCAATGCAGTTATTTTGGCAGCATTTGCCACAGACAGTGGAGGAGTCACATCCAGTCATCTGGAAAGACACTAAAGGGGGTCCCATCACCACCTTCAGTCCCATGTCTGCAGCTAGTGCCCACCCTGTGTCTGGTTTTCCAGTTGGTGTTTCTGGACACGCTCAGGGCAACTGCCTGGGTATAGGTTGGTGCTCGGCACTGACTACTATCTCAGCTCCTGCCCCTATAATTGTGTCCATGTTCTGTCCTCCTCCCTGCTGTTCGGCTCTACTTGCATACACAATGCGAGTGAAGATGTTTGGAGGGGGGTGTGGGAATGCAGTGTCGTCGATCATCGATAACGTCACGCCGCCAGTCGACCACCACAAAGATGCTGCATGTCCAATCAGTGTCACTGACGGGTAAAGTCCGGACAAGGCTTGCGCCACGCTTCCTGGGAGTTGCAAGGCATTACCGCCATGTGGCAGTTATGAAATACAGCCACAAGGGACAAGCGTGGCAGTTCTGTTTGAAGAAGAGTTCGAGTTCTGCGGAACAGTCACATTGTCGCCCTACCAAGCTTATGTCAGACTTGTATAATCAGAGTCTTTGTAGTAATTGCAGTTAGGGCATTCTGAGTTTGATATCTGCAGACTTGTCATATTATGCAGCTCAGTGTCTTTAGCTGATTTCTTGCTTGCTTCGAAATCATGAGTTATACTTGTGAACATAATTCCACATGTGCTTAACTCAGTCACAGTATGTGACAACTACAAGGGTCGTTCAATAAGTAATGGTCCACATTTTTTTTTTCTCAGAACATATTCATTGTTAAGAGTCAGAATTTGGTGAAAATATTCATCAACATGCCTTGTCCATGTCCTAGTTTTCTATGTGTTCTCCATCACGTTGTATGGCTGTACGCCAACGTTGTGGAAGAGCATGTATTCGCTGCTGGTAAAAGCTCTTGTTCTGTAGGCATAGTCATGTTTTCACTGCATGACTGACACTCTCGTCATCTTCGAAGTGTGTTCCCCATGGAGAACCTTTAAGCACCCCAAAAAGATGGAAGTCCGAGGGTGTCAGGTCTGGACTGTAGGGTGGATGAGGCAATAATGTCCAATCCAATTTGGCGATGAGTTCCCAATCACTGTAGACGCACTTCCAATGCTGACCGACAACTATAGAGCCAATCGTCGAGTTCTGATGCGCCGGTCGGCAAGAATAATGGCACCCACACGATTCAGCATGTCTGGAGCAGTGGCTGTGGCAGGACGTCCCGAGCATGGCTGATCATGGATCTCTGTTTCTGCATTTCCTGAGGCTGTAACTTTCTTTACCCATCTCTCAACTGTACTCCTATCAACTGCAGCATCGCCAGACATTGAACACAAATGTTTATGGATGTTCACCACAGTTTCTTTTTCTGCACACAAGGATTCAATAACAGCACACTGCTTGTAATGTTAGTCTATGTAGACGCCATTTTGACGCTGTCCTACGCCTCCGTCATCTGCCAGAACGGTTTCAAACTTCATCGGCGCACAGAGCAAACATCGTGAGGCACCAACAAGGAGGTTTGTCTATGTATACTAATGCCTTTTTTAAAAAAAAATGTGACGCATTACTGATTGAACGACCCTCGTACAAAGATAGGTGTATTTCAGCATTCAGTAAAGAGCTGTGTTTTCTGACTGTTCATTCAAATTACTGTTCTCTTTCTCCACATACATGTACAAAAGGAGAATATGACAATACATTTCATTAAACTGTGAAAACGTGGCTAATGATCACTTTTTAGACATTTTTTGGTACTGCACAACACACGCAAGACAAAATGACTAACACAAAAACAAAACTTTTGCGATGGTGCTTCAAAATTCACCCACGAGATGGTGGCTGAGTGACGCTAGTCGATGGTGGGGGAAACACATGTGGGATCATAAAGTTAAAGAGAATTTAATTTTTGTGTCATGGCTAAAGGCCAGTTCATACTACATGTTAATGCAATAGAACAAAACGAACAGTCAGGTGACATAGTAATGTTGGAGGGTTCATACTAGATGGATCACCAACACCATCAATTCACTAAGGCTTGTACTGAATGTTGAAACTGAGGCTATAAGATCACACCTATGATGCAAAAAGCGGCAGAATAGTATCATTAAAGTTTATTAATGGCCAAAGCAAACTTCATCATGGATTTTCTTGATCAATTATGAATGCTAACTTCCTGAGAAGTGAAACATTTCAGAACAATGAAAATTATTAGATATATATACATATTTCAAACAATATTATAAGGGAATACTTGGAACCTGTTCACCTTATTCATCATTTTTTTCTCTGTATACCATTAACATCTTAAATAATTGTATTTTTGTCCTTAAAGACAGCTGATTTCTTAACTCAATAAAAGTATGTTTAATGAAAATTGCTTTCTCAATTTCAATCCTTTTTCATTTATAGTGTAGTTGTCAGCCCTGTTCAGTTACTGTAAAACCTAAATCATTTCTTGCTCTCAGATATCTGGGCTCTCTTGCAGGAGAACACTCAGTGGAATCAATAACCAAGTTGTCATAGAACATTTTCAATAAGTCAGTTAGTTTCATGGTCAACAGATCATTTGCACATTAATTTGTAATTACTGTCATGAGTTATTTTACATTCATAACACAAAATTAATTTGTAAATATGGCAAAATTCTGTATGCTGACTATTTACAAGATTTGTTTTTAGTACACAGATGTGTGTTAGTAATACCTACTCACCCTAAATCATTACAATAACAGAAATTCTTCTGCAGAGTAAAGGGAGTTTTCAAGGAGAAACTTTTTCAGTTCATTTTCAAATTTTACTTTTCTGTGTACCACACATTTTACATCATTTGATAAGTGATCAAAAATTTTAGTTGCAACATTATGGAATGCCCTTTAGTGCTAAAGACAACCTTAATGTAGAAAAATGAATACCATTTTCTTCTTCTGTTATTGTAATTATGTACGTCTCTGTTCCTTCTGAACTGCAGTGGAATATTAGGAACCTCACCTGCACATTTGAATGAGGGAGTATCCTCGACTGGAAGTGAAGTGCTAGCGCACGAGGCGCTTCTCCTTCTGGCATGACGTTTTCGGTAGGGAAATACTTGACGTGTGGTTCTGCTTGACTTTTGGCTTTGTGCTTGCTTATTTTTTTTTTTTAATGAAAAAAGATGAAAGAATAGAGAGAGGGACAGTTAGAGGAATGGAAGACGAACGGCCTAAATGACTGGCCGGTGGTTATGGTGGGTCTCCGCTACGCCTATGGTTGCCTGGGTGTGATCATTTCTGGACTTGGAGCTGTGATTTCATACTTTTCCTGACATATATGTCACCAGGAAGCTTCTTCTGTCTCCTACCCGACCGGGCCTCCTCCCACACCCACGATTCTATGACGTCAACCAGGTTGTCCCATTGGGACGGCGTGAATATTGGGTTTGAGTTGATGATGGCTAACTCTTCGTCCGTGGCTGCTTCCGCTAGTATGGTACGCCATCTATATGACTGTAGGTCAAGCGGTTGATGGGGGAGGGGTGGCTTAGGCTGGCCGGGTGGGGAGTAGGGGTATGGGAGGTGTGATTTGGGGTACGACCCGCTCTTCAGTGACGAGGCAGTGTACTTGAGGATTTCCTGCACATCGTCGATTCTTGGGAATGGAAGCCGCACCTTCCTCTTCTTCTTTGGTTGCTCGGCTTGAGAGCAGTCAGGAGGCGCGGTTGCACCCTTGCTTGTGGCTGCCCCCTGGGAGGGGGGCCGCCCAGGCGACACTTCCTCTGTTTCCATGGGCGCGACCTCCAGCATTGCTGCAGGAGGGGCAGCGGTGGTTTGCGTGGCCGCGTCGACCCCCATCGGACGTCTCACGGCGGGGATGGCGGCGGGAACTGGCGACTTCTTCTTGACAGCCCGCAGCTCGTCGCTCAGCTGCTGGAGCTGGCGATGCACAGCTGCGAGCTCGTCCTTCAGTGCGGCCCTTTCGGCCGCGAAGGCGGCTTGGAAGCCGGCCAGAACTTCGTCGGTGGTAGCCTCACGTCGGCGCGGATCGCACCCCACGCCGGAGCGGGGGGGCGGGGCGGCCGTCGAGGCGCTTGGCGTCACCGCAGGGCGTGGTGCGGCGAGTGGACGGCGTGATTCGCGGAGGTAGCCGCAGCTACGCGAGTTGGCGGCGTGTGGACCGCCGCAGTTCGCGCAGCTGCATGCCACCCCACGAGGTTTCGTGCAGCTGCGGGTGTCGTGAGCCGCCGCGCACTTTAAGCACGCGACGGCGTTCTTACACCCGCGCGCGGTGTGCCCCAGCTGCTGGCAGTTGTAGCACTGGAGCATCGTCTCGTCCCGCTGCGTTCTTCTGCGCCTTGACTGCCGTTGGCGGCCGCCGGTGAAGCCCAACGCCTTGATCAGGACTTCTAATGCGGCGGCAATCTGCTTCACAGCCATGGCGTTGCGTGCGCTGAGACGATCTGCGTCGCAGCGAGTCCGGCAGCGGAATGGCCATTAGGAACCTACTTCATGAGGGTATAAATATACTGTGAACCAGCAGCCAAAATGCCCCACTCCTTAAACATATGACTACTTGATGATCATGGGTGAGCACCACCTATTATTCTTGCAGTCCGTTTTTTGAACTACAAATACTTTCTTTCTTAAAGATGAGTTGAGGGACTAATGTCCCTGTAGTTTTGTGCATTCATATCCCAAACGAACCAACCAAAGACGAGTTGACAAACGATTATTCCATATGATATTATTGAATGAAAATATGCAAAATATGTCGACTTACTCACTTGTCTTTCACCAAGATTTACAATTATTCTGAGTGTAAATGTTGTTGAACCAAGTTGTTTCTGGAGTTCCCAAACGTGCTTTTTCCAGTTTAATTTGTTCTCATCAATATGAAGACCCAGAATTTTGAAATTTCCACCATGGTGAATCATTGGTGCAATACCTCCAAATATGCAGAATTGAATATGTTGTGTCTTTCTGAAACTGATAATGAGACCATTCATAGAAAACCTTCAATGACAATCCTAAGAACATTGGTTACCACTCCTTCTGTTGCTGTATGCATTTCTTGATTGATTAAAATATTACTGTCATTGGCAAAAAAGTAATTCTGCTTGTTTTATATTAAACAGAATATCGTTAATATCGAGATCTCTTTGGAAAGTAAGGAACGATCGGTCGCAAAACGGAAACCACAGTGAATTAAAAATGTTTTATTCGAAAAGTTAGCTATACCTTTCAGCTACTTCTCTTCATAGTCACCACTCAGACTTAGACATCTACCATAGCGTTTTACCAACTTTCCAATACCCTCATCACAGAAGAGAGCCTCTTCTGCTTTTTATCTATTGTCCGTGCTAGACTGTGGCTCGTTGTCCATGTCAAAATGTTGCCTTCATAGCTGGAGGTTCATTTGAGCAAAGATGAAAATCAGAGGGAGCCAAATCTGGGCTATATGGTGGGTAATAAAACACTTCCCATCTAAAATGCCGCAGGAGCGTCCTCATTGGCCATCCAGTCCACAACTGATGACTGTTATGAAGAACAGTTACGTAGTGTAGCAAGAGATCAGGCGAAATCTCTCAGCATACAACCATACTTGGCTGGAGACACTATTTTCTAGGCATTTTTACACATTCACTGTGCGCTCAGAACTGAGAAGAGTGACATTGCATGCAACATGTCTGTTTAAACCTTCATCAGATGTTCACTGTGATTGCTATTTTGCAACCAATCACTCCTTACTTTCCAAATAGCCCTATGCAGACCTAACATTGAGCCTTGGGGAAACACATTGAATTGTTCCTGGTTACATTGGTTGAATTATTAAGTATACCTTTCTGTATTCCTCTCATTACATATGACATCATTTATTTGTTGATTATACATTCAGTTCCACAAAAACATTTTAATCTGTACAATGACAGAATTGATAAATCATATTGAAAAATAAAACTGCTTCAGCTGTACAATCCCTTGTTTCTGAGCCAGTACTGGTTTCACATCTGTTACAGCTCCATCTTCAGGTGGTAATCTGTATATATGTGAAAAACTATATAAAAAATCTAAGATGAAATCATAGTGAAAAATCTACTCGAGTCAGGTCATGATAAACATAACAAGATTTGGTGGAAATGCTCTCATAAAATCTATGGAGAAATGTAAAAAGCGATGAAGAGGAATTTTATGTAATGTCACAATGAATAAAAAGGAGATATAAGAGGCAATCACTGACATGGTTGCTCAGGATTAAAAACCCCTTGAAGAATGGAAAGGTCGGTGGGATGCAGTTACAGATGTGCATCTGAATAACATCTTCTCAGGTGCTAAACTTCCAAGTGGATACGACCTACCATGCAAGACCTGCACTACTCTCAATAGAATCCGTACCAGCCATGGCCGATGCAGGAATGTTTTCTTTAAGTGCAAGAATCTTCGTAATCCAGCCTGTGACTGGGGCTCCACACCAGACTGTTCACCACATTGTCAGTGAATGCAGGATTTGAGCCTATCACGGTGCTGAAGAGGACTTCCTGCTAGCAACTTTAGATGCAGTGCACTGGATTGAAGGACTGGATATTCAGTTTTAAAACCAAACTTAAGTTTCTTATGTGTAAATATGTACATATGTATATGACATTTAATTTTAAGATTTGTCTGTATTAGCCATACACTAAACAAATTATAGTAAGCATGTAGAGATGAACACCCACTGTCACAGGGCATCTACATGATAGTCTAATGATTAAAAACTTTTGCCATCATAATAGCAATACATCAAAGAAAATAGACTACAGTGCACGATTTCCCATTAAAAGCAAAACTAAAAATGATACTATACCAAGCAGGCAGAGTCCATGACCTGAAGATTTAGCTAGAAACTCAAACAACTCATAAATGGCGTGAAAATAAGACAAACAGAAAGAGAAATACTGATGTGTGGTGCAGGAACGACATTAAGTAAACTATATCACACCCAGAAACAGGTTGATATGCAGCAAATATGGGAGAGGCGTTGTAGATTGATCAGAAAGAAAGGATCTTACCAAAAATAGAGTTAGGGACTGGCATGGGAAATACACATCAGCATGCCCAGGCTCCAATGAAAAACAGGAGTAACTGGCCAGCAAGCAGTATGGACATACTCAATGGGATATGTGGCAACGATGTGGAATGTGTGTCTCAAACTCTCGGGGGATGGCAAGATAGTTTAGTAGATCTCTTATAATTAATACAGTATAAAATTTTAATATATGCCTAAGTGAAAAGAACGCCTTATGTCAATAAATAAAAGCGCTAAAACATGGAAAAGCACTAAAGTTTGTAGTTTATGTTTCACAGGTAAAATTAAAAATTAAAACCTGAAAGAGCTCGCTAAATCGGATAATTTTTGACTTAACGTTTATATGAGAATGTGTAGGTAGCCAATTAAAATACCATCGTGGTACCTGCTATTCTTATCATACAGTTACTAAGTCAATAATTTTCTGGTTTAGCTGGATATTTCAGCTTGTAATTTGTCATTTTTAATTTTACTTCTCTCTCTTGTCTTCAGTGTTCAACCCATTCGTCTGTAAAGAATTCGCGTTAGTATTTTGCAGCTGTGACTTATTAAACTGATAGTTCGGTAATTTTCACATCTGTCAACGCCTGCTTTCTTAGGGATTGGAATTATTATATTCTTCTTGAAGTCTGAGGGTATTTCGCCTGTCTCATACATCTTGCTCACCAGATGGTAGAGTTTTGTCAGGACTGGCTCTCCTAAGGCTGTCAGTAGTTCTAATGGAATGATGTCTACTCCCGGGGCCTTGTTTCGACTTAGGTCTTTCAGTGCTCTATCAAATTCTTCACGCAGTATCATATCTCCCATTTCATCTTCATTTACATCCTCTTCCCTTTCTATAAAATTGCCCTCAAGAACATCACCCTTGTATAGTCCCTCTATATGCTCCTTCCACCTTTCTGCTTTCCCTTCTTTGCTTAGAACTGGGTTTCCATCTGAGCTCTTGATGTTCATACAAATGGTTCTCTCTTCTCCAAAGGTCTCTTTAATTTTCCTGTAGGCAGTATCTATCTTACCCCTAGTGAGATAAGCCTCTACATCCTTACATTTGTCCTCTAGCCATCTCTGATTAGCCATTTTGCACTTCCTGCGATCTCATTTTTGAGACGTTTGTATTCCTTTTTGCCTGCTTCATTTACTGCATTTTTATATCTTCTCCTTTCATCAATTAAATTCAGTATTTCTTCTGTCACCCAAGGATTTCTACTAGTCCTCGTCTTTTTACCTACTTTATCCTCTGCTGCCTTCACTACTTCATCCCTCAAAGCTATCCATTCTTCTTCCACTGTATTTCTTTCCCCCATTCCTGTCAATTGTTCCCTTATGCTCTCCCTGAAACTCTGTACAACCTCTGGTTTAGTCAGTTTATCCAGGTTCCATCTCCTTAAATTCCCACCTTTTTGCAGTTTCTTCAGTTTCAATCTACAGCTCATAACCAATAGATTGTGGTCAGAGTCCACATCTGCCCCTGGAAATGTCTTACAATTTAAAACCTGGTTCCTAAATCTCTGTCTTACTATTATATAATCTATCTGAAACCTTTCAATATCTCCAGGCTTCTTCCATGTATAGAACCTCCTTTTATGATTCTTGAACCAAGTGTTAGCTACTATTAAGTTGTGCTCTGTGCAAAATTCTACCAGGTGGCTTCCTCCTTCATTTCTTCCCCCCAACCCATATTCACCTACTACGTTTCCTTCTCTCCCTTCGAATTCCAGTCATCCACGACTATTAACTTTTCGTCTCCCTTCACTGTTTGAATAATTTCTTTTATCTCATCATCAATCTCTTCGGCATCTGCGGAGGTTGTTGGCATATAAACTTGTACTACGTGGTAGGCATGGGCTTCATGTCTATCTTGGCCACAATAATGCGTTCACTACGTTGTTTGTAGTAGCTTACCCGAACTCCTATTTTTTTATTCATTATTAAACCGACTCCTGCATTACCCCTATTTGACTTTGTATTTATAACCCTGTATTCACCTGAGCAAAAGTCTTGTTCCTACTGCCACCGAACTTCGCTTATTCCCAGTATATCTAACTTTAACCTATCCATTTCCCTTTTTAAATTTTCTAATCTATCTGCCCGAGTAAGGGATCTGACATTCCACGCTCCGATCCATAGAACGCCAGTTTTCTTTTTCCTGATAACGACGTCCTCCTGAGTAGTTCCCGCCTGGAGATCCGAATGGGGGACTATTTTACCTCCGGAATAGTTTACCCAAGAGGACGCCATCATCATTTATCCACACACTAAAGCTGCATGCCCTTGGGAAAAATTATGGCTGTAGTTTCCCCTTGCTTTCAGCTGTTCGCAGTACCAACACAACAAGGTCGTTTTGGTTAGTGTTACAAGGCCAGATCAGTCAATCATCCAGACTGTTGCCCCTGCAACTACTGAAAAGGCTGTTGCCCTTCTTCAGGAAGCATACGTTTGTCTGGCCTCTCAACAGATACCCCTCCGTTGTGGTTGTGGTATGGCTATCTGCATCGCTGAGGCACACAAGCCTCCCCACCAACAGCAAAGTCTATGATTCATGGGGAGGGGGGGTGGGTTTCGAAACTAATGATAAAAAAATAAATAATGCGTAATATAAATATCCTCTGACTCACTCCAACCAAACAGTACTGTAGAATATTGATGCAAGAGTCATTCCTCACTGATATTTTGCTGATGAATGGATATTTTTCATTAAGTCCAATCTGCAGACAACATTCTGTAAAAACTAAAGAAGTGTGATTAAACTTCACTTTAAAAATCAACATAGCTTTCAAAGTTTCTACTGGAGGACTGTCCTTTTCATTTGTCCACAAATGATTCATATGAGCAAAACACTCTTTCAGTGGGGATATTTGTTCCAGGTAGAGAAAGAATAAACTCTAATATTTTAAAAAAATTGGAATAGGGCACATTGTTCGTTCTACAATGTGAAATAATTTCTACTCAACAGTCGCTAGGTGATATTTTACCCTGTTCCCAATTTTCTAATATTTCGAATGATACATATTGCTTAGTACACACTTAGTCATCATATGGGCCATTACTATCTATTGCAAATGAAGGAGTCATTCCACAAACGAAATCTTCAATCTTTTGTATATTCTTGCTGTCTTAAATTATACCCAGCATCACTACTGCAAGCACTCAATGGATTCAAGCCACTTATTTAAATATTTAGCTGCAGTTTAATGAACTGTATGAACATACTGTTCGGATTTTTAAATCTCTGATGATAATCTCCAATTTTCCAGTATACCATGGACTAATCTGATACCACATGTTATGAAACAGTCTTCACCCTTGAAAACTAAATTAGGTTTCAAATTGTTTAACACAGACATTATTTCAAAAGCTGTAATTGTTTCACTCTCTACTTCTTCAACTGCAGTGTCAAAAGCTAATGCTTACATGTGAAGAAAGTACAGCCAAGTTCCTGATTAAGATTTTCAGAGAAAGATTTGGTAACAAATGGACATTTATTTTGAGATTTGAAATACGATTTCGAAGGAACAAGCATAGAAGATGTTTGACTTCTGAGAGTAAAGCACGCCATTTCTTTTTGCTGTAGCCTGAAACTTGTTCACATTCCTGGTCTATCAATTTGCAAATTTCTTTCAGATTTTCAACTCTTAGAGTACACATGTAGAGCTAAGCATACACTTTAGAAACAATGCCTCCGATATCGATAGGATGGATATCAGCAGCTGTCTGGATAGTATTGTGGATTCTATGAGCAGAATATCCAACCCCAACTAAGTCACAACCTAAATTTTCAAATTGCAGTTCGTCTCATCTGCACAAAGAGCCATTGGGTTTTTCTTTTAAATCTCACTCAAAGATGTAGCAATGATTTCTGAAGTTTCTCTAGGAAAAGATTTCAGATCCAGTATTTTAACTTGAACCCACTCATTAGGATAAAATTACATCTACATCTACATGGATACTCTGCAAATCACATTTAAGTTTCTGGCAGAAGGTTCGCCCAACCACCTTCAATATTCTCTATTATTCCAATCTCGTACAGTGCACAGAAAGAATGAACATCTATATCTTTCTGTACATGCTCTAATTTCCCTTATTTTATCATGTTGATCGTTTCTCATATGAAGGTCAGCATCAACAAAACCATTTTGCATTCGTGGGAGAAAGTTGGTGATTGGAATTTCGTGAGAAGATTGCTCCACAGCGAAAACAGCCTTTGTTTTAATGATATCCATCCCAAATCCTGTATCATTTCAGTGACACACTCTCCCCTATTTGGCAATAATACAAAATGTGCTGCCTTATTTGAACTTTTTCGATGCACTCTGTCAATCCTATCTAATAAGGACCCCACACTCTGCAGCAGTATTCTGAGAGAGAACAGACTAGTGTAGTGTAGGCAGTCTCCTTAATAGATCTGTTACATTTTCTAAGTGTCCTGCCAATAAAATACAGTCTTTGGTTAGCCTTCCCCACAACATTTTCTATGTGTTCCTTCCAATTTATCTGGCCAGTGTGGCCGAGCAGTTCTAGGCGCTTCAGTCTGAAACCGCGCGACCGCTACAGTCGCAGGTTCGAATCCTGCCTGGGGCATGGAAGTGTGTGATGTCCTTAGGTTAGTCAGGTTTAAGTAGTTCTGGGGTACTGATGACCTCAGATGTTAACTCCCATAGTGCTCAGAGCCATTTTAACCATATGAACCTTCCAATTTAAGTTGTTCATGAATTGTGATTCCTAGGTATTTAGTTGAATTTATGGCCTTTGGATTTGACTGATTTATCAAAAATGGTTCAAATGGCTCTGAGCACTATGGGACTCAACATCTTAGGTCATAAGTCCCCTAGAACTTAGAACTACTTAAACCTAACTAACCTAAGGACATCACACACACCCATGCCCGAGGCAGGATTCGAACCTGCGACCGTAGCAGTCCCGCGGTTCCGGACCGCAGCGCCAGAACCGCTAGACCACCGCGGCCGGCTGCTGATTTATCATGTAACTGAAGTTTAACGGATTCCTTTTAGCACTCATGTGGATGACCTCACACTTTTCGTTACTTAGGGTCAATTGCCAATTTTCGCACCATACAGATATATTTTCTAAATTGTTTTGCAATTTGTTTTGACCTTCTGATGACTTTACTAGTCGATAAACGACATCATCATCCGCAAACAATGTGAGATGGCTGCTCAGATTGTCTCCCAAGTCGTTTTTTTAGACAAGAAACAGAAAAGGTCCTATAGCACTAGCTTGGGGAATGCTATAAATTACTTCTGTTTTACTCGATGTCTGTCCATCAGTTACTACGAACTTTGACCTCTCTGATGGGAAATCACGAACCCAGTCACATAACTGAGACAATGTTCCATGACCACGCAATTTCACTACAACCCGCTTGTGTATCAAAAGCCTTCTGGAAATCTAGAAATACGGAATCAATTAGAAATCCCTTGTCAGCAGCACTCAACATTTCATGCAAGTAAAGAGTTAACTGTGTTGGCTGTGTGTCAATGGACTATATTCCTCAAGGTAATTCCTAAAGTTGTAACACAATATATTTTCCAAAATCCTGCTGCATATCGACGTTAATGATATGGGCCTGTAATTTAGTGGATTACTCATACTATCTTTCTTGAATATTGTTGTGACTTGTGCAAATTTCCAGTCTTTTGGTACAGATCTGTTGTAGTGTGACTGATTATATCTGATTGTTATGTATGGAGCTATTGCATCAGCATGTTCTGAAAGGAACCAAACTGGCATATAGTCTGGAGCAGAAGACTTGCTTTCATTAAGTGATTAAGTTGCATCACTATTCCGAGGATATCTACTTCTGCGTTACTCATGTTGGCAGCTTTCCTTGATTCGAATTCTGGAATATTTACTTCGTCTTCTTTTGTGAAGGCATTTCAGAAGGCTGTGTTTAGTACATCTGCTGTGTAGCAATGACTTCAATAGTATCTCCATCTCCATTACTATCACACAGAGAAGGCATTGATTGTCTTGCCACTAGCATACTTCACATATGACTAGAATCTCTTTGGATTTTCTGCCAGGTTTTGAGGTAAAGTTTCATGGTGGAAACTATTACAAGCATCTCACATTGGATTACCCAATAAATTTCGAGCTTCTGTAAAAGATCGCCAATCTTGGGGACTTTGCGTCTGTTTAAATATGGCATGTTTTTTCGTTATTTCTGTAACAGTGTTCTAACTCGCTTTGTGTCCCAAGGAGAATCAGCTCCGTCGTTTATTAATTTATTTGGTATGAATCTCTCAGTTGTTGCTGATACTATTTCTCTGAACTCAAGCCACATCTGGTCTACACTTATATTGTTAATTTGGAAGGAGTGGATGTTGTCTCTCAGGAAGGCATTGTCTGAATTTTTTCTGCTTTTTTAAATAGGTATATTTTTCGTTTATTTCTGGAGGGTTTGGGGGTTACAATATTCAATCTCGCTATGGCAAGCGTGTGTTCACTAATCCCTGTATCCGTTTTAATGTTCGTTATTAACTCAGGATTATTTGTTGGTAAGAGTTCAAGTGTATTTTCACAACCGTTTACTATTCCCACTGGCTCATCAACTAACTGCTCGAAATAATTTTCAGAGAATGCGTTTTGCACAATTTCTGATTATGTTTTATGTATACCTACAGAGTTAAACATGCATTTTCGCTAACCCATCGAGGGTAAACTAAAGTCACCACCAACTACAATCGTATGAGTTGGGTATGAGTTTGAAATGAAACTCAACTTTTCCTTGAACCTTTCAGCAATTGTATCCTCTGAATTAGGAGGTCGCTAAGAGAACACAATTACACTGAACAACAATTTGAAGTGAAAGTGTGCAAATTGCATGAGTTTGTGTTAGTTCTGTTTATTTCAATATAAAATGATACAAAAACATTTTTATAAATAGTTATCCCTAGTTTTTTTAAAAAAGTAATCTACATTTTTTTTATAAGTAGCTCACTATCTAATTATGCATTGATCTACATCTACATATACGTGATTACTCATCTTTTCACAATAAAGTGCCTCACAGAGGGTTCAATGAACCACCTTCATGCTGTCTCTTTACCATTCCACTCTCGGATGGTACGCAGGAAAAACGAGCACTTAAATTTTTCTGTGCGAGCCCTGATTTCTCTTCTTTTATCGTAAAGATCATTTCTCCCTATGTACATGGGTTCCAACGGAATGTTTTTGCAATCAGAGGAGAAAACTTGTGATTGAAATTTCATGAGAAGATCCTGTCACAACGAAAATCGCCTTTATTTTAATGATTCCACTTCAATTCACATATCATGTCTGTGACACTATCTCCCCTATTTCGCGATAATAGAAATTGAGCTGCCCTTCTTTGTACTTTTTCGATGTCATCCATCACTCCCACCTGATGTGGATCCCAGATCTCACAGCAATACTCCTGAATAGGGCGGACAAGTGTAGTGTAAGCAGTCTCTTTGGTAGACCTGTTGCACCTTCTAAGTGTTCAGCCAATGAATCGCAGTCTTTGGTTTTCTCTAACCACAATATTCTCTATGTGATCGTTCCAATTTAGGTTATTTGTAATTGTAATCCCTAAGTATGTAGTTGAATTTACAGCCCTCAGATTTGTGAGACTTATTGTGCAATCAAAATTTAACTGATTTCTTTTAGTACTCATGTGAATAAGTTCACACTTTTCTTTATTCAGGGTCAATTGCCACTTTTCGACTCATACAGAGATCTTATCTAAATCATTTTGCAAGTCGTTTTGATCATCTTATGACTTTAAAAAACTGTAAATGACAGCATCATCTGCAAACAATCTAAGACGGCTACTCACATTGTCTCCTATGTCATTAATATAGATCAGGAACAATAGAGGGCCTGCAACACTTCCTTGGGGAACGCCGGGTATTACTTCTGTTTTACTCGATGACTTTCCGTCTATTACTACGAACTGTAACCTTTCTGACAGGAAATCATGAATCCAGTCGCACAACTGAGGCAATACTCCATAGGCATGCAGTTTGGTTAGAAGACACTTGTGAGGAACAGTGTCGAAAGCCTTCTGGAAATCTAAAAATATGGAATCAATTTGACATCCTCTGTCGATAGCGCTTATTACTTCATGAGTATAAATAGCTAGTTGTGTTTCACAAGAACGATAATTTCTGAAACCGTGCTGACTGTGTGTTAATAAATCGTTTTCTTCGAGGTACTTCATAATGTTCGAATACAGTATATGTTCCAAAACCCTACTGCAAATCGACGTTAGTAATTCACTTTCCTTTTTGGGTATTGGTGTGACTTGAGCAATTTTCCAGTCCTTAGGTACAGATCTTTCTGTGAGTGTGTGGTTGTATATAATTGCATGGTTGCATATAACTGCATTCATGTTCTAAGGTTCATCATAACAAATTTTAAGTGAATGATCACTTGAATTGTGTTATGTGGTATGCATTGATCAATTTCGGTGTCATTCTGGAAGTATAAAAGTAAAATGTAACAAAAAATGAAGATAATATTACATCAATGAAAATACTTTTGTAAGTGTACTTCATACCAGAACTATCAAAAAGAACAAAAGAAAATATATAAATTAACTGGTCACAAATGTATATAAAGGATTACAAATGTTAAATGTCCATATGTACAGTATATACAGTTACATATTTTGTTCAGAGATAAATTCAGAAGATGAGCGTTTTCGCTTGGCTTGACATTTATACGCATACTCAGGAGCATCCTTTCTGACAGTTTAGCAGTACTCTGCTAAAATAGTAGGGCTCCACTTTCCACCATACCTCTTCTCAAATGCAATATGTTGATGAAATCGCTCGCCATGTTCATCACTTAGTGCATCACAATTTTTGGGGAGAAGTCAAGACGACTATGTAAGAAATGTATTTTCAATGACATTTTCCAACGAAGTTTTTCATAAGATGATAACATATAATCTACAATCTCCTTGCAATTTATTGCTCGTTTGTTCCATAAAAATTGTAAACAGTCTGTCTTAAAACATTCCCATGCATGCTTCTCATTACCTTGTATGATCACATCAAAAGTATTGTCTCCAAAAAGCTCTCGAATCTGTGGGCCTACAAAGATGCCCTCCTTAGTTTGTCATCACTTAAGTAAGGAAATTTTTGCCTTAAGAACTTAAATGCATCGCCATCTTTCTTCATTTCCTAACGAAAGTTTTTGATGAGACCCTACTTGATGTACAAGGGTGGCAACAGGATCTTTTTAGGATCTGCTAGAGGTTTACTCTTAATGTTCCTTATACCTGGTTGCAGAGATTTTCTGGTGGGTCATTCATTTTTACTGTAATGAGATGCACAGGCTCGGCTGTCCCATTCACAGAGAAATCAGCAATATTTAGTATACCCTAACTGCATACCTAATAGCAATGCAACCACTTTCAAGTCACCACTAATCTGCCATTGACAGTTACTATACTTGATGGTTTCTAGTAAAATTTTCATATTTTGGTATAACTTTCATATGCACACTATGCCCAACTGGAATAGAAGGAAGCTCGTTATAATATGTAAAAGCACTGGTTTTAAGCTCAACTTTGACGAATCAATAAAGAGCCTCCACTCATCAGGGGTGTAATAAATTCTGAGAGACTTCATTACACCATTTATGTCTACACATGCCACAAGACTATCTTGCATGTTAAAAAAAGGATTGAATTGTTGCTCTCTTCTGCAGTGGAATGAAACATTTAAATTTTTTTCCATAAAATTGTGCTGCTGCAATATTGATGCTAAACTCTCAGCCTTACCTTTAAAGAGCTCCAAATCTCTAATGAGATAACTAATTCTGGGACAATTTTTGTGGACCATCAATTGATGATATATTTGGAAAAAACTCTGAATCTTGCGATGTACATGGTTCAGGATATTCAGAATCCCCATCGGAAGTAATCTCATACCCTGTCAGTGGTTCAGGTATTGGCAGTCCGTCCCATGTAGAACTGGACGTATGGCAGATGGAATGTTAGGATAGACCACTGTCCGCTTCTTCTTCTTAGATATTCCCTTTTTGATAGGAGGAACCATACAAAAGTAGCAGTCATTGACATAGTTAGTTGGCTCACTCCACGTCATGGGCACTGTAAAGGGCACTGAACGTCCTTTCCATGCATCCAATTCCTGAGGTTGCTGTCACAAGTGTTGCAGATCACATGTGGAGCCCAGGGTTTCTCCTGATCACCTATTTTGCACCCAAAATAACAACTGTAAGCGTTTTTAATCACTGGAGTTATTTGTTGTTTTTGTGTAGCAAATGTCAGTTCTCTGCACACATAGTCAAATGTGTCAGCAGTGTTAACACGAACTCGTGGCATTTTTTGTTCACTTCAATAGCTGTCAACTGGAACAACTGGTAGTTAACTTGGAAATAAATGTGCAAAAATTATTACATGTATTAATAAAGTCACTGAAGTTGAAGAGGAGGAAGACAAAAAGATCACTAAAATTCGTATCAAAATGTTTATATTCATAATCCCGCACAGAAGCAAGACCAGGGACAATAATATAATCCATTGTTACTAGTTATTATGACTTTTACAAACCATTATGATATTTGATTTTAAACTTAACACAAAAATCCATATATAATTATCTCACCATAATAAAACAGTGTAAAATGAAAACTAGAGCAAATGTTGAATTGTCTTTGTGATATTCGTGATCAGCATATTAGAACTGATAGGAATTGGCCATTTTCATTGATTTACATTTTCATTGTTGCACAGAGTTATTATCTTATTCCATCTGCCAACAGTGATGTCTGCCCATACTAACACTTAGGAACTATCTGCTTCAGTTTTGCAGCAAGATAAACTACTTCTAACAACAAACAGAAAATATTTTTACGTCCTTATTATCTGATGCAGCCGTATTTATTGAAGTAAAATTTGATTCCTGTAAATCAGACTCAATTTGAGAAATGGCAAATGAGGTCAAAACATTCAACATAGGTGCCTCGGTTTTGCTACAGCCTCAAATAAATTTTGGTTCAAAAGTACATTCGATAAGTTTAGCAGCACAATCCATCCGTCTGAAAGACTGATTGTGGAGGACAGGATGGTAAGTGAACGCTCAGCCATGAGCTGCTATTTCATATCTTTATCACTAAAACTTTCACTTTTTAAAAAATTAGCCTATACAGTTCTAGAATAAGCTCTTGCACACGCCATTCTTTTATGCTTTTCACTTTTTTATGTTGCAATACATCCGATCGTATCCCATGGCAAATACTAAAAGCAGATTCACACTTACTGCATCGAACATCTGAGTCAGACGCTGTTGTTTTGGTGTATGAGTATTGCTTTTGTATGATTAAAATCAAACTTTCTTTTCGTCAGTGGCACATTATTCATTTCAAATGTTTTAGCACTCGCATTTAAGCAGAATCTTACAGTATTTTATTATTTCACAAATGCAGAACACAGTACGGTCTTCTATCAGAGTCACAGCTGTATCGAATTTCTTCCGACTCCCGTTACTAATTACCTAGATGTCGATTGGACGTTAAACACAATCTTCGAGTTTTCTTCGAGTCTCGCTCATCTCATTTTTGGGTCTGTGGAACAAAAACTGAATCCTAACTCAAGCATATGCGTTTACGATTTTGGTTATTGCTGGCAGCATTCGCATCAAACGGGAGTGCAGACCGGTACAGTTCAATTGTCGTCCACAACTTAGTTTTGCAGGTGAAGTCTCTACGCGGTTTCAGGTATATATGTACTGTAGATACCTCTTCGAATTGTCACTTACTAGTTTCTTTAAGTTTTTCATTAAACTGATGCAAAACAGGACATCTTGAATTTCTGAAAACTATAGTTAATGGTGGTTTATGCCGGAAAGTCCTTGCCACAAAAAGGGACATTTCGGCGTCCCGTTCTACCTTAATAAGAAGACAGGACGGAGACTCAAAACTGTCACGGGAAATGCGGTATCTCTGGTGACTTCACTATGGAATATTTTGACATGTCGTTCAATTCCGTCACGTGTGAATCTGTCTTTTAACTGGCGTCACTCGAGTGGCGCTACAGGAATTTGAATGTTTCAACACGCAACTTCGGTGACGCTGCTCGGTTGCCGCCAAATGGCATCATTTTTGTTACATGAGGAAATCCAGGTTTATGATTTTTGGTGTGGTTTACAAAATTCCGATGCTGTCAGAGTATTCTCTGGTTGCGTCGCGTTTTGTTTGACTTTGAATGTCTTGTTCACAGATGGCGACGCTGTCGTGAGTCATGTGATGTATTTGTCTCTGCCGGCCCTGGCGGTATTGTTTGATTTGATATAAGGTAAGCAAGATGGAGTTAATGTAATATAAAATCCGCGTTAATGGATTGGACTGGAAATGTTGTGGCGCCCTTTTCTGAGCCGGTTGTAAGATACAGTTGTTTAGTGGAGAAATTGGTGTTGTGTGGGACTTACTCAAAGGGTAATACTTTCAGCATAACCATATTACAAAAAAAAAAAAAAAAAAAAAAAACAAGGTGGTAAGGTGTTATTGGTAACTAGAAAAGAACCCGTGAGCCCCCTACCATGTAATGAAAAGTGCCTTTCCTTAGTTTATGCACCCGCGTAGTATATGTAGAAAATTCGTAGCAATGTTTTCTGAAATTTTTTTCTGAAAACATTGTCGGTACGTATTATCCAATCAAAGAGAAATTTCATGGATGAATAACGAATTAAGGTATACATTGACGAAATAGAAGCGAGTATTACTTGAGAAAGTTGCGATTTAGTGTCATTCCACCGAAAGGAAAACCAAACAGCATTTGTTTTCTTGCTCTTGATGTTGTACGTAAATATGTTGCAGTTGAATTCTCAATATCTTATACACGTGGAAACACTATTGTGAATGCACCCCTAGGTATCTGCTATTACGAACGCATGCCCACGAACAACAGTTTCAGAAGATAAGTTTTTTCCGTTGATTTACAGTTAATTATTTGCTTTTGTTTTATATAAATGCAATATTTCTTCGGCTCTTGGAGGAACATAGACATATTAAGAACTTAAATAGACAGTAATATTCATTAGTTCGTTACGAACCGGCATTCCACTTCTGGGGCCATCGTCAGATAACGTTGAACACACAGTCCACACGACTTCATAGCTGTACAAAACATGCTATACAGATGTGACATTTTATGACTGTACCAATACAAAACACAATCGTGATGTAATATCTAGAGAGACACTAAACAAATAAATCGTAAATTACAGTGTGTTCAAATATTAAAACTGAGTGCATAAAACAAATGATCTACAGGTGAATAATGGGACATGCTACTATGTCATATGGACAAACTAGTGAATGTGATGAACAGACCGCATAAAGGGAGGGGACGAAAGATGTCTTTGGAATGTGAGTGTGGAACGGTTATAACTAGGGTGAAGTGGGGTAAGTGTAACCACATTTTGGCATAGTTCAACTTTGACACCAAATTGCCAACTTGTTATTGAAGATATGATTTTGAAATTTCTCACGCTTAAAGTTTGATTTATTGACTTTTAAACAATCTACATTTTGGTTTGGAAAAAAGAAATTATATGGTCAATTAATTGTTTTCAAAATTTTGTGTTGTGAGGTTACACTTGCCCCATGGTTCGGGGCAAGTGTAACCCCGCATTGTTGTAACCATACAGAGCATTGTAAAAGAGACTTGGGGTAAGTGACCTGATTACCCAATTTTTACTGAATTTGAGGATTTTTAAATTATTAAAATATCTTATATTTTACTCAAGATATGAACTTTTTTGCGAACTCCTTTGTATATTATGAAATACACAGATAATGTTATCTAAACTAAAAAATAAGTGTCAGCCTAAATCATAAAACACTGAAACAGAATGCTTCATAGATGATTTATTTTTGTTTTAGGTCACTAATTGATTAGTTTAAATTCTACAAAAGTAATATTTTTTTCTTTAGTAGGCAATTTAACGAAAATAATAAAATATCTAGTATCAAGAGAAAAGAAAAATTCACTTTCTATTATTTTTCATGGTAATTGAACTAAAGTTGTTGGCAATTTGTGTTTAACGCTAAACTGCCCTAATTCAATTTGTTATATTCATACTTAGGCCCTAACTATTACTTAGTCATTGAATGTTGTATGAATCAAATGTAACACCAAATGTCAGGTCTCCCCTGCGACTCAAAGTAGGCTCAGGCAGCACTGAAATGACATCAGAGGATGGAACTTCCATCTCATCTCTTCTATCAGGCCAGTAGAATGTGGTGCCATGCTTTCTTATTTTTGCATCTGAGGAAAATCACTTCTGTATCTCCTAAATCACTAATTTTGGTAACTTGGCCAATAAAATGAACTTTCTTACTTTGTTGCAAAAGCTACCAGAACATAGTCTCCAACTGTAATTTTATCTTTGGCTTAGAAAAAGTTTGCCTCTTTTTCTTCTTTACAGTTTATCATTTCTTTCCTGAGATTGTCCAATGTTGTTATGGTCCCATTTTCTTTATCACTACTTATTAAAGATAGGCCTCCTTCAGTTTCACTTTCTTCACTTGTTGATTCAACTTCGTCTTTTTTTCTTGTTACCCACATGAGCAATCTAAGATTTTTTTCCACAACAATCCGAGATGCCATTTCGAATAAAGTAACAGCACTTTGTTTGGAAGATTTACTTTTCATTACCAAGCCCTTTTTTATGTCGATAATGCTTTTTCGTTTTGATTTCTCCTTATTATTCTTGTTTCTTTTAAAATCTTTTTCTTTATAGATGGCATCTTGAAAAGTGATAACTTCAGCTCCTGGTGCAATCCTTTTCTTCTTTGTTTTACCAGTGGGACTAAGCTGTCAGACTGTGTCATATTTTATAAAAGGAAACGTGGTTTAAAAATATAGTAGACTTAAAAAATAAAATGTCTCACACAAACTCAGTAGGCCTACAAATCCAGCACATCAGGTAATCTGGTATCCATATGTACAGGAAGGCCACTTTAGTTGATCTAGTGTGATAGCAAAAACAAGGTTATGGCTTAAATAAATAAATCTGTTCCGGTAAGTTTGTTTGGGGCAAGTGTAACCCCCCCCCCCCCCGTTACACTTGCCCCAGCATGTTGGTTACACTAGCCCCACATGGGAAAAAGTTGAGGTAAGTGTAACCATGCCCGACATATCAAGAGCTTTATCAGTAGAATAAAATGAATCTCATATTTGAAATTGTGATGCAAAAGTTAGTTTGTAACCAAAAAATTGTGCAGTTATCTTTAAAACTGCAAAAATGACAGACCACAAATTCTGAGCATGTCACTCACTCGCAGAGTGAAAATGTAGACGTCAATTAAAGTCCAAAAATTAATTACCAATTTATGTCAGATTTGACAACTTATGGTGAAATATAACAAAGAAAGGAGTAAATTATTATGTGTGATAAGTCAGAGGTAAAAATACAGCTTCTTTAAGGCACCATAAGCCGTGGTTACACTAACCCAATGGTTACACCTTATCTTATTAGCTAATGAGAGTAATAATAACTGGCTGCCATTTTAATAAGAGTGAGTAATGAAACTGTGTTTGGCAATTAATGACCAGATCAGGATTCTTTGATTGGTGTTTATTGACTAGAATTTGAAGTAATGTTAGCTTTCTGTTTAGTTCCTTTATGGAGACCATCACATTTTACATCATATGAATAACATTCATTCAGAGTGTATTCAGCAAAGGTGTCTCTTTCTGTCTTAGTCTCCATTTCCTCTCATGCTCAGTCAGTCTAGTGGTTATAGCCATACCTGATTGACCTACATATGATTTCACACAGATTGCACGAAATCTATAAATTTTACCCTGTTTTAAATGTGGAATCTCTTTTGTAATGCTGACCAGAAGGTGGGCAACAATATTCCTAGTGAAAAAGCTGAATTGTATTTCCTGGACTTAAGTTTCCTTGCAAGAATCTGTGTAATCCTACCCATATATAGTATCAGTCCCTATTTGCTATCCAGTGTGGTTTTGTGCTGTCTGAGGTGGCCGCGCGGTTCTGGCTCTGCAGTCTGGAACCGCGGGACCGCTACGGTCGCAGGTTCAAATCTTGCCTCGGGCATGGATGTGTGTGATGTCCTTAGGTTAGTTAGGTTTACCTAGTTCTAAGTTCTAGGGGACTAATGACCTCAGCAGTTGAGTCCCATAGTGCTCAGAGCCATTTTTTTGAGGTGGATAAAGGAAATGTTATCATTTGTCCTTGCTTTTTACTGAGTATATTGTCAATCATTGAAGGACTATAGCCATTACTGTATGCTATTTCTTCAGTAGATTTTCAAACTCAGGCTTGTTCCACACCCACATCCCATAGATGTCTTTCTTCCCCTCCCTTTATTCAGTCTCATCACATTCACCAGTTTGTCCATAAGATGTAGGAACCTGTGCCATTACTCACTTGTACAGTGTAGTTTTAATATTTAAATATACTGTAATGTAAGATTTATTTGTTCAATGTCTCTCTATGAATATCATCATTTTGTTTCATATTGCTATAGCTATAAGTCACTTATCTATGTACAGCATTCTTTGTACAGTAGTGAATTCTCGCTGAAGTTGGTTCAACATTGTTATCTGACGATGTTCTAAGAAGCTGAAAGCTGGTTCATAATGATCTAATAAATATTATTTTGAAACATTAATACATTGTATTCAAGTTATTAATATGTACTTGTTTATCCAAATTCTGTAGAATATCTGTTACTAAGTTGTATATTTTCTTGTCCCATTCCATTACAGTAGGAAAAAGTATGTTTATGTTTTAAAAATACGAATGATATTTTTGGTGCAAGTATTCACCAACTTAAGAAATTTACTGTCAATTTTTTAAGTAACGGGTCACATTCCATCACAGCTAAAAACACTAGTTTTATTGCACCATATAAAAGGTTATTGCCTACTCATAATCAACTTCACATTGGTTGTTCAGTAAACTTAAGAAAATTTTTCATGAACGAGAGAAACTCAAAATGTTTCTAATCTTTAGTAACTGATAATTTGTACGTTGCCATGTGTGTTTATTTTAATATTTCTTCAATTAGAAATAAGGCTATACTGTTGTTGAAGTGGTAATACACATCAAAAGAAAAGATATGGTTCCAGAAATCTTTTCAAATCTCAAACATCTGTGTTGTATATTTGTGTACTGAAACGACTGATGAAAATTTATACAAAAGCTGGGATATGAATGCGCATCTCCTGCTCACTAGACAGATGCACTAACCACTATGCCAACCTGGCATAGTGGCTTCACAGCTGGCCTAGGTACAAATTTTCATCACTTCAGTCTACATATAGACATAACCTTTATATTAGCCTTACATCACATTAGGGAGTTCATAGCAAAGTCATTGTTGGAGTTCGTGGCGTACTCAAATTAATATACAATATGGTATACATATGATAAAATAATGTAGTGTCCTTTTATAAAGTTGTCCACAAAGAGAATCAGTTGTGGTGTTTTAAGGATGAAGCTGAACAGCTTAAAGCAGTATCCGCACAAAAGCAGTACACGAAGTAAAGCTGCTTGGAAATAGGTCCTCATTGAAGCCATTGGACAACCTTTTTGATTTACATGTAATTGTGTTATTGGTATGAATGTAGATGTGGTTGAAGTCAGCAGTTGGCGATGCCAGCAGTACCTCCCATCCTGGTACAGTAATCAATACAGAGGCAGCACATAAAATCCTTCCACAACATATTATGGAGGCTCCTGAACAACTGCTTCCCCAGGCTTCATAAATTACAGCAACGCCATCCAAAGAATGTCCCCCCTCTCTCTCTCCACAAGGCAACTTCATCTTCCTGCAAGAAATGTGTTGCAACTGAGATTCAAGGTACTCCAAGTGCAGGTAGAAATGAGACCAGAACATTGGAAGGAAATGCGAATAAAAAAAACCTGAAAATATTGACACTAAAAGAAAAATCGAATTCTGGAAGGGAAGCACATCTGCCTGGTGAACAGGTGACCCGGATTCATATCACAACCTTGGCACAAATTTTCATTCAACACTTCAGTCTGCATGTGTATGTCATTATTGTATGTTCATTCAGCTTTGTGAGCTGAAAATGAATTTGTCACCTTCCAACTGAAGAATGCTTTTTTGGTTTTCGCCCTGGTCTTCTGTAACGCCTTTGGCCAAGTACAGTGAAAGATTGATCTGTGTAATAGCGGAACACACATATTTACGCCACATGTTTGCGACTTTTGTTAAATGAATGTGCGTAGCTCCAAAAGCTATAATTTGTAGATTTTTACTCCACTTACTAAATAGTTTTTCTGGCTTTAACTGTGTTTTCATTTGGTAGATCTTTTCCTATAGTAAAATAGAGTTTATATGTGATTAAAAGTGATCAGTGAACAATATGCTCTTTATTATTGCAGGTGTGGACAGCTCTCAAGCCTTGATGCACACCTGTGCAGATCCAACATTCCAGGGACATACCCTGCCATTGTCAGCTAAGTGATTTTCCACTGTATGGTAGATTGTAGTTACACAATTCCAGTATTGTACAAATTTCTGGATTTAAAGCCCTTCAGTACCATATAGTATCCTCTAAACAAAAAAGTCTGGTTTTAATATCTTGCAAAGTGGCTAATCCATCCAGTTTTTGTCTTTAATAAACTAGCCACCTAAGTATGTGGTATAATTCCAGGTATTTATCATTGTGTTTTTCAGTGATAAGGTGTGATTTGAGTTCATGCTTATTTCTCTTCCACGCACACAGTTATATTAAGCTTTTCATTCTCTAACCATTATATTTGAAATGTTTATTCCTCTTCTGTACTACGCGTTCAAAATAACTTGAGGCGAGTGACCATTCTACAAGAAACTGTTGCTAGCATGTGCTTAGTGCCATGACAATTTTGGGCCTGTGTGTGTCAGTCAGATGTCGAGGGTCGTCATGGAATAATAAACAAATGAAAGTCCTAAGCAGGGCACCTAACTTAACTGCTTGTTTGATAAGCAGGTCCAATTAGTGTTTTCCTTTAATGCTCTATTGTTTATTACCTTGGAACTTTATGTAGGGTCCAATATTAGATCCAACAGGACTGAAATGAGTGTCATGTGGAGGAAGTTGTACCTGTATTATGCTATGTTCTTTCACCACATTCCATTTCTCTCCTGGTTAGTGTGTGGGTTTTGGTTTGTGCAGCTTTACAAGTTAATGAAGTGTGCCATATTCATGCCATGTTCAATTTTCTTTGGTGGATTATTCCTCTGTCCCCAGAGAAAACTGATGTTTTCTCTGCTACATTGTCTGAGTTTTGTCTAACACAAAGGTCTGGTCTGGTGCATTGTCCATTAGCTGTATTGAATTTGCAGGAATATTTTGCAGCAGCAAATCGGAAAATCATTTTGTAGAAACTAAAGTATTCATTTCCTCAACATAATCATCTTGCCCTTTGCAACAAAAGATCAGTATACAGTTTGGAATTAAACCACCAGGTGATCCATTGTAAAGGACAATTACCTGTCCTGTCCAGTGCATTGGTATTATCTTCAGCTGTATGATGTTGCCAGACTTTTGTCAAAGTTCGCCACACTTTAGCTCACATCTAGTCAAACCACAACATACCATTCAATGAAATGCGCCTCACAGCATATAGATATTGGTAATGCAAGCCATTGTGTCACTCCTTGTGTTGATAAATGTCAATTTCTCTTCCATTGTTCACTAACTTGTCAGCAGTTTCATGTAAGGTAATATAATTATTTCCCTGACTCAGAAGTCAGATAAATAACATCAAATTTTTCAGTTTCTGAGGTTTTTCAGCAGGGAGTATCAATGATGGCTGTGATGCAGTAAGAATTTGATTCATAACACAAACTGGAATTCTTAAATCGTTCTTGAATCATAACTAAACGGCGATTTTAGGTATACCTTCTCACTGTGAAACGGCACCTGTGCCATATCCTTTGTAAGTCACAAGTCAGTTCGGTTAAGAACAGTGTTCTGTGTAGTTGTGGGTGGATTATGTTGGAGTTAAGTAAATCTGAATGTTGACAAATTGTGGTGTTTCCACAACCAAGGTAGCCAAAGTGTTGGATGTTTCAAGATATGCTACCTGTAAAAGATCGCCCACTAAGTTGTGACACATGCTTTAGTTATGACAATCATTGAAGAGAATTGTGGCGAAGACAGTCTGTGTGTGTGTGTGTGTGTGTGTGTGTGTGTGTGTGTGTGTGTGTGTGTGTGTGTGTGTGTGTGTGTGTGTGTGTGCGTGCGTGCGTGCGCGCGCGCGCCAGTGTATACCTGTCCTTTTTTCCCCCTAAGTCTTTCCGCTCCCGGGATTGGAATGACTCCTTACCCTCTCCCTTAAAACCCACATCCTTTCGTCTTTCCCTCTCCTTCCCTCTTTCCTGATGAAGCAACCGTTTGTTGCGAAAGCTTGAATTTTGTGTGTGTGTTTGTGTATGTTTGTGTGTCTATCAACATGCCAGCGCTTTCGTTTGGTAAGTTACATCTTTGTTTTTAGGTATATGTATATTTTCTAGTTTAGAAGAAGACTTTTGTAGCCAAAAGCTCAAATGTATAGCAGTCTTTTTGTTGTGCCTGTCTCAACTCAGCATCTCCTATATGTGGTGAGTAGCAAGCTATCCTTTCCATAATATTGTCGTTATTCTGTCCTGAATTTCCTATTGTTTTTCCTATTTCCTATTGTTTTTACTCAGTCATGAAGTGATTTAACTGAATGTATTTCAATCACACATCCAGGTTCTTCTACCTGTTTCTTCAGTTGCCATTTTCCAAAAATGGATCAACTAAAGATTAAGTAGTGTGCTTGTTATGTTGTGATAAACCTGTGATTTTTAAATGTTGTGATAAATGTGTGAATATTCATGGTACTGCACAGGGTTTCAATATGTATCTATTCCTGGGAAAACCTTTCATATTTGCTTCCTAGTTGCAACAAGACGTATGCAGAGCAGATGCAGAATGAGTACCTAGTGGAAGTTGAACATTGTTAATAACAAAAGGAATAATATTAATGAAAATGTCTAATTATAAAAGGTAATAAAGTTTTTTAGTTTGCACTTCTCACAGTCGATGTCTTCTCCATAGGGTTTTTTCCTCCCTCTCTTCATTTTTGCATCCAAATCAGTTTCATAATTACGTCCTGTTTATTTCGTGATTGTTTCCATTTACATGTTTTTAATTTTGACACCATAACACAGCACTTATTTCCTGAAACATTACTTCAGTTAGTTTCTCCAATTAGTCTGCAAGAATCCCGGACAGAGCCCCCACATACAACAATACCTCCACTAACACTTAATCAGTTCAAAAATTATCACGTAACTCACTCAAAGTATGATCTTTTTATTGCGTAACTAAAAGGTCTTTAATGTTGGGGTATTATTACATCCATTGATTAGTCAATGAAGAAAATTAACAATAATATCACTTACCTTGTATTTACAATCCAACGACAATCTTGCTCTGGCTTTGGCTCATAATTGTGTTGTCTAGGTAGCATGACTATCGTTGTTGTTGCGAAAGGCACTCGGATGTTAATTACGCTGACTTGAACTTATGAAGACAATCTTTCAGGATTAATTTGATGATTTATGTTTTTCATTGCAATGTGCTTCATACTTTTTTAAACAATGGTCCCTTGAAAATAATTCTTGACACTCACTTTTCACAAAAATTCACATTTATTAATCTTTTTATACTTTCATATGCTCAAAACATTACTTCATCACACAATTTCGCAGCCATTACTGCTCTTAATAAAACTCACAACATTTTTCATTTGTCCACAACTCCCTCATCTTTTCATTTCCAACACAGTCAAGACAGTTCATATTAGACACACAAACTTGACTACTCTGTACGCTTCTGCGCCAAAAGTCACCTAACAATAAGTCAAAGGTGTTCACACTAGATATTATATCGATTTCAATATTTCAAAATATTGATGTACATACATATAAAAATGAAACCAAATTTGAATAGAATGAAAAATGAGACATTACGTAGAAAAATATTCATTAATCTACGGTATCGAAAAATAGGGTTGGCAGGTGGTAATGGTTTCGCAAATAAAGAACCATTACGATCTCAAAGATGAATTACCCCAGAACATTATTCCACAGGGCATTATTGAATGAAAATATGCAAAATATGTCAACTTGCCAATTTCTCTCTCTTTAAAATTGGGGGCCGGCCAGTGTGGCCGTGCGGTTCTAAGCGCTTCAGTTTGGAACTGCGTGACCGCTACGGTTGCAGGTTCGAATCCTGCCTCGGGCATGGATGTGTGTGCTGTCCTTAGGTTAGTTAGGTTTAAGTAGTTCTAAGTTCTAGGGGCCTGATGACCACAGATGTTAAGTCCCATAGTGCTCAGAGCCATTTGAACCATTTTAAAATTGGGGGTGAGTGTTTACTTGTGTATGCTTGACTGCAACACTAGTATCATCTACAAAAAGAACTACTCCTGCTTGTTATATATTGGACACAAGATTGTTTACATAGGAGGAACAATAGTGGACCTAAGGTTGAACCTTGGGAACCCCTGTACAGGATTTCTCCCTGGTCAGATTAATGTCCCCAGACTGTATTGGTTGAATTACAAAGTATAACTTTCTGCATTATTTTGTTCAGATATGACACTATCCATTGTTTTGCTATACAATCAGTCTCATAAAACTTCAGTTTATCTAGGAAAAGCATGTGTTTCACATAGCCATATGCCTTGCATTGGTTGCAGTCGGTGACAGTATTTTGTTATTTAATGTTTTTTGCTGAGGAGCTGTGTGCACAGATTAAAATTGAGCTGCAAACATTTATATGCCTCTACAAATGAGGATTTGATAAACATGTGAAACATTATATAGATGCCATTCCTTCAGCAATATTATCCTTCTCCCAAGCTATAGACGGGATGAAACGGTCTTGATGCAATCTGACGTGAAGTGTCCCATGGACTGACTGCCCAGAAATCCTTCATAACTGAAGCTAATAAATAAATTAGAAACATTTAGGAGCACATAATTAGTTATGCCACCTGAAGATAACTTATACACACGAAGCTTCAAAGCATTAGTCTAAAATTGAATACTCACTTCTTGTGGTCCCCAGTGACATTGCTCATCAGTTTCCAATGGCTAGAACTTCTTCGTAACTGAATCTAATAAACATAACTGGTATTTCATTAACAGTATTTGCTCCTGTGTGGTATCTAGAGTAACTCTGCAGAGTTATTAAGAACCTTTAAACCAAGGAGGTAACTACACATGTAGCTGACTGATACACATGAAGTATGCAAAACACGAATGGAAAAACAGAATACTCACATCATTAGGTCCGCAATGACATTGCTGACCAGACACCATGTCAAAGAAGCACTAGACTCTTCTGTCATCTTGTGAAGATGGTATCTGTTCTTCCGGGCATGTCTGAAAGATTACCAGCCAATGATCTTCAGTGCAGATGCGCTCCCATTGCCCGAACTCTTCCGGGAATTGGTAGATTGACTGCTGTGAATAATGAATATAGTGGACAGGAGCACTACAAATGTAGTGTGTGGACAGTCGGAAGTGTCTCACGGGGAGCGTGCCATAGGTAAGTCCCTGCAGTCACACTATCCTCTGTCCCCTTTGTGGCTGTCTGATCTTCAGGCACTTGATACAGAATGAGTTCACCTGGTAGGACGGGCTTCTCCCGAAAAGCGAATTCTGAGAGAGTTCCCTGGGTCATTCCATGTCAAGTGGCCTAAATTTAGACAAGCTCCCCACTTGACCATCTCCAGTTTTGATAAAAAAAATACAGGATGTATATATAAACCTTACATGAAGCACTGCCAAATTACAGCTTCATAAGTAGTGTGATGGGGCCACTAGCCACCTTTTCATAAAGGCCTGTTTTTTTTTTTTTTTTTTTTTTTTACATTGCGACTGAAATAAAGTTGATCATTATTCATTTTACCCTTGTTCAGGATCTAAGAGACCTGCCATGCTGAAACTTTGTGATCCTGTTCAACTTTTTGGGCACAATAGCTTAGTTGTTGTACAAAAGGTCAAACTATGATAAATTCATCATAGTGTGCTATCAAAGTGGCTCATAAATCTTGTCGTACCAAATTTTGGCTATACTTTATTGCCTTGTACGGGGGTAGTTTCAAAAATAAGGTTCCCAAATTTTTTAGACACAGGGAATTTTTTATTCGAAAAAACAATTACACTATTGGAAACGTTGATCTTTGGCTATTTTTCCACTTAGTTCCCATTTTTTTTTCCACGGATTTTTTCTGTCAAGTTATCTTTTTTTTGCATTCCCACCTCAGAGAAGTCCGCCCTAACCCACTGAGAAACTTGGAAACTTCTTGCAACTCCTCGTCCATCTGGAATCATAGACGACCTAGGTGCTCCTTCAATTTTGAAAACAGGTGGAAGTTGCTGGGTGCCAAAATGGGGCTGTAAGGGGGGTTGGTCAATGACATCCCAGCCAAATTTGTCTATTAACTTCTTCGTTTGTTAAGACACATGTGGCTGGACATTGTCGTAGTGCAGCTCTATGCCTTTGCTGAGTTTTCCCCTACGACGATTTGGATTGCTCGTCTGAGCTTTTTCAAGGTCTCGTAATAACCTGTCGAGTTGATGGTGGTCCCTCTAGGCATAAAATCAATTAGCAGTACACCATGCTGGTCCCAAAACACCAATTCCATGATTTTTCCTGCTGACAGCTGCTGCTTAAACTTCTTGAATGGTGGTTATCTGGTGTTTTTCCATTGGCGCAATTGTTGTTTTGTTCCCGGAGTAACATAATGGCACCATGATTCATCCCTCGTAACAAAGGAATCAAGGAAGTCTTCCTTATTCTCATTGCATTCACTCCAGAGCTTCAGAACACAGTCAACACGATGCTATATGTGGACTTCTGAAAGCATGTGCGTGCACACCTTGTGGTAGCCTAGCTTTTCAGTCAATATCCTGTCAATTTTAAGCTTCAGAAGCCTCAGGAATTTGAGCAGCCAGTTGCCGGATGGTGATTTGTCCATCTTCGAGCAGGTTTTGCTTAACTTCCACCACAACTTTGTTGAAGATGGACGGCCGTTGGCAAACTCCCTACACCATTTGCGGATGTGTAGAATGCTTATACATGTTTCCCCATACACTTCACTGGCGTGCCAGTGAATTTCTACAGGTGGTAACTTTCTTGGGTGCAAAAATCAGATGACTGCATGAATTTCACACCTGGCGGTGACGGCTTTGACGGGCTCCATCGCTTCTGGCTGTCAGGCCGGTACTGACAATTGCAAAGCCACACTGGTTGTTGGAATCGGTCATGGGGATCCGGCGAACATGGTTGGATTGCCAGATTTTGCATTGCACCATGCATGGTAAGGGTACAGAGATGGGAACCTTACTTTTGATTCAATCCTCGTATCTGCTGCTGAAAGAGTAACTTTCTGATGCTAATACTTCAGTTATCTGCAGCCTGCCAGCATGTCATAAAGCTCTGCAAGTGGCACCCAGATTGCTCAAATAATGAGTTATTAAACTTTAAAGTGTGCTAAAAAATTTAATCAGTCAATTTTGGCTGACTTTCAAAAGGTCACATCTCAAAAGGAATCACTCAAATTTAATTTTTCTCGGCACCATTGAAAAGAGCTCACCTTGTTCGGTCAGAAAAGTTGTTTTTATTTTGGAGACTTTGCATTTAAGAAAAAATATACTTATATTTTCATTACATTTCTCAACATTGCGACTTAAATGAATAAATGATCAACATTTACAATTACTCAGGATCTGAGACCTGTCATGCTGAAACTTCGTGATCCTGTTCAACTTTTTGGGTACTGTATCTTAGCTGTAAAACGAAAGATCAAACTGTGGTAAATTCATCATAGTGTGCTATCAAAGTGGTCCATAAATCTTGTCGCACCAAAGAGACTTAGGTTTATATTACATTATAAAATACATGTACGAGTTGTACTCTTTATGGATCCCAAGCAAAGTATTTCATTCTTATTCATTCATTTGCTGAAATTTGTTACTAATAGCAATTAGTTGATTCTAACAAGCTATAATGTCAGCCAATTCTTGTTGCTGATGGAGCTGCAGTGACAGAAGTAATGTGTTGGTTTGGAATCCAACAAGCATTTTCCACCATATATACAGGAAATGTATTGGCCCAGTTGTAAGGCTGTAATACTTCTGAATGAAACTGGTGCTTGACTTTGGTCATTTGACACAAAAAAATTTGTATCATTGGATACTGTCCTAATACAAACTTTAATACGTCAAACTAGTTTCTCTGCTGTTGGATATGCACCTTCAGCGTACTTCCTGAGCACTATGCGCTGCAGAACGTTTTTCGCAAAATCGTCTAGCTCACCCACTTCTTTTTTGCGATTGTGTTGCGTCCCTGCTGATTTGAAAACAGCTGAGCCGCAGGCTTACATAGACAACTTAGCTTCACTGGATATTTTCTGAACGGTCCCCAAACCAACACCACAGGCTCCAACTGTCTGCTCCTGGCATTTGGCAATGGCGCGACCCACACCTTGTGTCGGTGTGGATTGAGCGGAAGGTTGTCTCTTAAAGTATTATTACCCACGGAACACTATTCCTCTTGCCTGTTTGTGTAACACTTGGCATGATGGCTTACCATAACACATAATGAATACTATGAAGGCAGTCAGCACTCAGCACAGGACACTGTGACTCAAAGTTACAACTTCCAAACACAGCACGGCCCGCACGTAATGAAGACAACAATGTCACTGGCGCATGATCGGCTGTGAGTCACGTGGTACACTTCCGCATGCTTCTGCGCGTCTGACCCTCTCTCGCCTTCATAGCAGCTCTCCACTGTCATTATGTCCCACACATCTTAAAAAACTTATTCCTGCAAAATTATTCTTAGCATTAATTATGAAACGCCATAATGCTCATATCTTACAGTTTCGCTAGGCATCATACAGTTGTGTGGTCTTGTTTGCTTGTGTTGAAAGTGCTTAGTTACCTCCATGTAATCAAATTTCACAAGTGCCCACTATTTCCTGCAAAACCATATATGCACGTAAGAAACTTATTGAAGATGAAAATTATTCCTGTTTATAAACACCTATTCTGATTATGAGCAGCTTAAGAATGTACTGTGTTCTCATGTGTAACTTGCCAGCAACAATGTCTAATCACAAGTATCATTGGCATTCAAAAATATTAGTTTTTGTATATTTGATGGCTTGCACGGGTTCTTCTGTCATTTATTAAGTGTCCACTTTTACAGAACAACCTCTGACAAGGCACAGAACTTGTAACAACAATGAATCTCTCTTGCACTACTTTTGCAATAGTTGGGTAAATGAACTGATTTTGTCTCCACCATGCCAGGAGATAATTTCTACTGATGACTGGGCTGTCAACATGTCTTTGGACCTCTACAATAGTATGACTGTACTGTCCCCTGTGGCTGTGTGTATTCCACCAACTCATCAAATATGCCCCACACAGAGAAGACTCAGTTGCCAAATTATTTGGCTCAACAGGTTGTTGTGAAGGTATTCTGAAATGCCAGCAATTTGAATCGTGGATCCAGGAGAGTAGCAAGGGCAATGGATTTGTTCCGCTCAAGATTCTGAAACAGGTTAGCAAGTCCCTCTTTCAATGCATCAACAGCTTTCATCGAAACTTCATGTAACCACATTTTGGCAATTTCATCACATACTGCCAGAAGGCCATGTGTCAGAACTACAACCTGAAAATTGAGACAAATATACTGAAAACTACACAACACATAATAAAAGTACACAATAAAATGGCACTGAACTTACGTGAGCCAAATAAAGTAAATTATTAACTTATCAAGCTGCCAGTTGGGTAGTTCTCTGAACTGAGCTGCCTTGAGACCTGCTTGTACAGTTTCAAAATTGGAGTTCAGAGCAGATTTCCCACATCTTTTAACAGTGATGGAAGTTCTGTTGGCCTGTTACAAAGGACAACTGTAATTTTTACTGCCTCTGGTAATTCATCAATATGTTCCAACATAAACAGGGTAGAATTCCATCTTATGGGCAAGTCCTGTATCAATTTCTTAATGTTTACTTTGCCTATGTTCTGTTGGGACTTTCTGAATGTTTTAAGTGCATCTTGCACAACTAAATTAAGTGTATGGGCATAATAACCAAAATGTTCCCACTTTAGAATAGTGGAAACTGCATTTTTCATATTTGGTGCATTCTCTGTGGCCACCATTAAAATTTTGCCACCAAGACTAAATTTATCTGTAATTTTAACCAAAGCTGTTGGCAAATTGGGGCTTGTATGGGCACCAGTGAAATGACTGCATTTCAGCAGTACAGACTGTAATTGGAAGTGTTCAGTTATGAAGTGTCCAGTCACAACCATATAACTTTCATTTGCAAGCTGATGTCCAACAACCTGTTGTTAAACAGTTCGTCATGCCTTTCAGCTTTTGTTTTATTGTCTCAGAATAGTTCAGCAGTTGTCTTAATCAACCCATTTATCGAGCCTCATCCAATGCCTGTAGCAGTTCATCAGTTACATCCGTATCACCATGTTCTACGTATGTTTCAAAAAGTTTCTCACAATCTTTGTTCCAGCCCGGAATGTATTGCTTGCGGTATCTACGTGGGATACACTTTTTTACTGTTGCAGTCACTACATCTACAAATCTGTTGTAATTTTTACGTGTTGCTGGGATCCATCATATGACCTTGTCAAGTTCTTGGGAGAAAAATTCCCATTTTGGCTTTTGGAAATTCAATCTGGGTCTTGGTATGGATCGGATCACCAGGATTTGTATGCTTATTTCATAGATGACTGGATGATGTTGACTGCATGGGAAATCTGGTAGGTTTGTTCTGGATAAGCTAATTGGTTGGCTACTGTGATACTGGGTGGAGAAACATAGATCTGGATTTCAGTCTCCATCCCATGCTGCTGATCTGAAAGTTGCCTTATCCTTTACATTGAATATGAGACTTAAGCTGTTTTCTTCCATCCAGTCTGTGAGTGCAACGCCATTCTGCTCACTGATGTATTTCCACATTGTATGGTGACTATTGAAATCTCCTAAGTACAGAGCTGGATGGGGGAGTGGGGGTAGTACCTCTGGAGGCCACTGGACGAGTTGAGGTTTGCAAACATTAGTTATTGAAACTTCTTCCACTTTTGTAGTGACAGTGTGGATTCCACTGTCAGTGCCAGAGTGCAATACTTGGGCGTGTTCTATGTTGCTGCGGATATAAGTAGCACAGCCGTGTGACTGATGGTATGTCGCACCTAGTATCTCGTATCCTGGTACTCTGCCTCTTGCCTTAAGATCGGTCGCACTAGTTATGAGTCTCTTGTATAGCAACATCAATGTTCCTCGCACGGAGAATTCAAGACAGTTTCGCATTTGGATCTGCTTAGTCAGAAAATTCGGAGGCTAGGTCCGATACTTCTTGTCGTGCAGCTCCTGCAGGAGCCATTATCTGAGAGGCTTGCTTCCGTGTGCGCAAGGCCAGGAGATTCTCTAGAGAAGATTATTCTGGCACCAGCTATCGTTCTAGCTCATTTAGCATTACCCAAGGTGCACATGTGGACTTCTTCCATGGACACGAGCTAGTTTACGCCCCTGTTATGTTCAATACGAAAATTTTTATTAGGCTATATAAGTTTCTGAAGATCAGCTGTATTATTTCTCATTACCAAAATTCTTATTTTATGTGTACATAACAGATTCTGAACAACTACTTGTAACTACAAATTACAATCTGGTAAATGGCAAGCTTAGTGAAATATGGCTTGTACTCATGTCTATTATTCACTCTCAGCCCCCTCTGCTGTCTACTGACGGCCAGTTACAGAGAGCTCTGTAACAGAATAGGTTCTCTTCACGGATAAACGGCTCCAATTTCTTCAGGTCAGCTACTTTCTTCTCACTCAGTGGTACACATTTTTCGTATGCTGCAGCTGTCGGGAGAGTTACTGTTGTTTTTAAATCAAGAAGTAAATGAAAAGTGCAAGTCACCAAGCTTCCAATGTATGGTTTTGCAATGACGTTCCCACTACACTCACTGTTATATTCAAATTCCATGAATTCAGAAACGGTTTCGCATGTCTTGTGAGCACTTAGCTGTTCATTTTTTCCAACGACAAGGCATTACGTTTGTAAAATTTAGTCCACCATTGTTTGAAAGCCAGTGCAAACTCTGAAACAACTTTAACTTGGTATTTGTTAAAGGTACTTGTGGCAACAATAAGTTCTACAAACTGCATGATGCTATAAACCCTATCGACAGCTCGAATTTTCCTCTTAATCACTGCAAAGTCTCTGTCAAAGGGTAAGAATGAATGGCCTCTGACTGGGAAATAACGATAAATTCTGAGTAAATGCTGATATGCTGCAACTTCCATGAGGAACCTGACCATAGTATTATCCTTATTCTGCCCTGGGCAGCCATCTGAAAATATATGCAGGTATTTTATGTTTGGTGGCAACTCGTTTCGTATGTAATCCAGCAGAAACGTGCAGACTTCATCGGGACCTTTCTTTGCTACAACTTCGTGATAAATGTAGAATGTTGCATATACTGTCTTCAGGTTGTGGATATTGAATGCATTAACGTTGAGTTGCCGAAGGTAGAAAACTTCCTGAACTAGAATGGTAGGAAGGGACAGATTTTGCATAAAAGCTATGGCAATACCTGCAACATCGTCATCTTTTTGACACAATACTTGTACTTCACGAATATGAGCAGAAAACTTTGCAGCCCTGAGTTTATGAACCATCATTTCTGCAGTGGCAACCCTCTTAGCCTTTTCATTCAGTGTTTTGTTTCATAATTTATTTTGAAGCGCTTCACAAGTACCACATGTCAACTTGTGGTCGACCAAATGTAAGCGAAAAACATTCTTTGAATATTATTTAATGAAATTCTTACTTAATATTACTTGCTTGGGGATGTCGTAATCTGAACTGCTCATGCACGATTTTGACATTAAGTTGGCTATTTAAATAACGCTGTTCTCTTGTGCCATAGTGAGTAATTTTTTGGGGATAGAAATTTGTGATCAATTATCAAACTTACTTCTGCACCACTTATTTGAATTCCCAATGCATTTTTACCCCTCTGATCACTAGGCGACTTTCCACAAGCAAGCAGATTGCTTAATATAGATTGAAAAGGGACTCTCGCTGGGGGTATATTACTTGAAACAGATTCTGGCAGAAGTTGCCTTCATTAAAAGTTATGTTTGTGGGAAAATTATCTATTCTTTAGTTATAGGTATGTTTAGGGATATTTTACTTTCTTTAACAATAAGGAAGAATTTTTCAATTAGTTCACACTGCTTTTCTGCCCTAGGTTCTTAGAAACCGCCTCCATCTGTATTACAGCCCTCTATTGGTGTGGATATCAAACATGTTGGTCCACGGCCAGTAGAAACAGACAAGACTGCCGGCAATTATGGCAGTGTCTAATGATTTTTAGGCCCTGATTAGTAATAATGCACAACGGATTTTTTTTAGGATCAATGAAGGAGTTTTCAGTCATAGAACGCAGCATACCTATTGGCAGTCTGTGCCGTTAATATTTATAATTGTTAAAGGGGTATAGGGTTTGTTCAAGCATAGCATACTGAAGTTATTCTGAATAAATTTGCATTATTTCTTTCGTATATGTTTCTCCTATGTTAATATAATGTTAGGTGGAGGTGACGCCTCTTGTTATTTTACACAACTGCACGCAACACGCACACTATTTCTGGGAAAGGTGGTATTCTTAACAAACGGGATTGCATCTCATCAGCCACTAGTAATGTTCCCACTGCTTTAATACTAAAACACATAAGACACGATAGACAAGAGCTCAAACTTGCACCTAGTGCACAGATTCAATACTAGGATGCAATGGGGTGAGGCCAGAGATCGGCTTGGCATTAGACGATAAAGCTTTCTTTTCTATACTCCTATTGTGTACTGTATAGCAACTTCAGCTAGAATTTAACCAATATCAAAGGTGTGCACTTGGTGGCTATGACCACGTGGGTTCAAAGTGGCTTTCCACATGCTTACAAGATTTTAATCAAACGGTTGAAACTGTGTAAATGCCTCTGTGAGACGGTAGCAGTTAATTTAAATAATTTATTGCTTCTACTAGTGTTTCTCTATAGGCGAGCGTAGCTGCCTTGTTAGTAGTTCGTCACACGTGGAGCAAGTGGCCCATATTTGTAATACACAGAAAACACACATTAAAAATCAATAAACCCTTCCAAAATTCCTACACACACAAATAAATTGAAAGTCACACAGTTTGTTACCTAACTCTATCGTATAGATGGACAATTTCACTATTCAAGCCTAACGTTGCCTACCACATGGCATGAACACAGACATACATATATCAATCTCTATACACAAAAATCATACAACAGAAAATAATCAAAATAACCATGAGCAGAATCATTGGTTTCCCTGTTCAACGCTGGGCTGAAAAAGAGTGGGTTAGTTACAAATATCTAATATTCCAATACCTTTTTCCATTACCAATCGAGACGGACATGCTGAAGGCATGTCCACTCGCTTACCCTTTCTCCGAAGAACAGCCACTTACCATGGTGGAGCTCCTGAGACCCTCTGGTATTCGGTGGAGGGGGTCGCCTAACCACCCTCTCCCCACTAAACCCTAAGTTCTCACATTCTCTTTGACAAAGTTTTGCCTGTGGTCGATCTCTGCCACTTAAGCCCAAGGAAACAGTCAGCACTATTACAGTCTACCAAGAGTTTTCTACTTCCACACTAATGGCTGACATCGCTTCAGGAAAGATGGGAATAGGTTGTAAAGGATATTTCACGTGCGTGAACATATTAATATTAAAGATAATAAATCATCCTACGTTATGGGAGTTTTGTGGGGCCACGTTGAGAGAGACAGAGAGAGAGAGAGACGAGAGAGAGAGAGAGAGAGAGAGAGAGAGAGAGACAGAGAGAGAGAGAGAGAGAGAGAGAGAGAGAGAGAGAGAGAGAGAGAGAGAGAGAGAAATGGCAAGTGGCCGTACCCGTGAATATCTATCAATGATGCTGTCCTTTTCCTGAAGGTACGATTGCAAAACATCGTATTTAATCATGGAACGGTACATACAGCACCGTTTCGAGATGACTCCACCAAAGTTCATCTAGTTAGAATTTCATCTTTATAGAATGAACGACATAATAATGAGCTGAAAAATGCTCCTGTTGGAGCACAATAAAGGCAAATATGATTGTGTTTAAAGGACTGACAGAAAAGTGGGGAACCAACTGTCTGAGTCCTCATTCGCCCTTCCTCACCAAAAATTATGGAAGCTTCACAGGACGAGTGACCATGTTATGTAAGAAATTTAACAGGTAAAATTTCAGGTTTGTTGAGTTAAAAATTCAATAAATAGCAGATTTTGTATTAGAACTTTAGAAATTCTGTTAAAAGCCTACTTTTGTGAATGAGATCCACCAAATACAAATAATTAGTTTCATATGACATATATGACGAAACTCCAGAATCAGCAAGTTAACTTTGCGAAATTATTGATGTTGGTAAACTGTGTGCTGTATTTACACATACCATTTTGAAACAACAATATTTTTAAGGCCCACAGCAAATCTCAGAATTTTTCACACAGAACATAGTGGTAAATTTTTTATTATCCAACTTCTCGAATATCTGGACACCCTCTGTGGTGACGCTCGTGTTTCAGACTACAAATAAATATTCGTAACTGTGAACTTTGTGACTGAAATGGCCTGGCTATGCACGTAGTACATAGGCATGTTTAAATGTTTCTTCATTTTATTTATTTTTTGTTTTTGTTGTTGTTCAACATTACAGTAGCAAATTGATAACCTTTTTTTTCTTATCGATCGTGGTTTCTTATTCAATTTTTTGTAGAAAGGCTAGAGATATAACACGTTTTTAAATCTCAAGAGTCTCCGTATGTTTTCATTATGTCTTTTAATCTTTTGTCAAGATCTATGTACCTTTTCTCTCATTTTTTGAAGAGGTAGGCCAGTGGAATCTTTTTTTAATTTCAAAAATAGCATTCACTGCCTCCTCCTTCAGCTTGTGAATCTGAAAGTACACATTTGGATGTTTCTGATTTATTGGGGAGTTCAGTTTTCTATGCCAACCTTAGACAGCATTCTTCTTTCTGTGTCGTTGGTTAAAAACATTCCACATTTCAGTAGGTATATTAGGATTTTCCATCCACTGATCAACCATATAGGCTGAAAATGCTGTGATGTTCTCTCCACTGGGCATTTGTTTCATTATTAAAATCCACGCTTCATTGACAGTGGAAGATGTGCCACTGTAGCACACATGCGACAAAACAATCGGACTTCCTCCCTATCCCTGTAGTCTTCCGTTAATCCCAGTTCCTGTATCTTCTTCCACAGACAGTGCTTAAAGTGAAAATTACAACCGGGAAGTTGTTTCTGAATTAATTGTTTCAATTATAGCCATTTCAAAATCTAGCACTGCAGTTTTTGGTGACCACCCAGCCATCTTAGATTTCAATCCAGAAAAGTCTTTCATATGAATTTTGACTTTTGTCTGGCAGCAAAGCAAATAAAACAGGAAATAATTTAATTGCCTCTTCTGTACTTCGGATGTCGACATGGATTGTGTAC
The DNA here is from genome assembly GCF_023864275.1 of Schistocerca cancellata. Classification (NCBI taxonomy): domain Eukaryota; kingdom Metazoa; phylum Arthropoda; class Insecta; order Orthoptera; family Acrididae; genus Schistocerca; species Schistocerca cancellata. Next base: position 1,158,480,789 of record NC_064626.1, read on the forward strand.
AATTGCTTGAACTGTTTCGAACAGCTGTCAAATGTCCCATCCATAAGCACAGTTCCGTTGTCACGAAGAATTTTCTCTGCTTCTTCACAAGCAAATACTAGAAGTCTCTTGCCTGGAACAGAGCCATCATCAAAAAACTATTACCTGCTTTTAATTTCAAAACGTCGTCACTAAGGTAAATTTCCGAACTAGAGCCAGGGTTCTGGGTTGTCCCAATAGCTCCTCTTCTCACCTTACATAATTGAGTCTTGGAGCTGTCATAATACGGAATATATGCCACAGAATCTAATCCTTTCTTTCAAATTTTGAAATTCCTGCTTAAAAATTTAGGCTACAGGCACTGTCTTCTCTTCGCGAACTCCTCGTCTGCCATTATGTAGTCTTTCCTTTATCTCCACATCTGTTTTGTCAGGTGGACAAGAATTTTGCTGTTGAGCAAAGATTTCATGCAATTTTTAAATGGCCTTTGCACCTACTCCATTCATAACTGACGCACATCCAGTTCGTATATTAATTTTTCCTATAAATACGGTAGCATTGACTGTCCTCGATAAGACATGGCCTCCCTTTCGTTGTTATCACTTCCATCGTGTACACTGCATATAGGAAAACGCACGGAACGAAAGCTATTGACAACGACACTGTCTGAGAAACGGTGACAACACCTGCACTGAGAGTGAGCGACTGGGGTAGACAAGCAATGGGGGAGGCTCAGTTCGCAAACACCTCGTTACGGAACCGGTTGCTTGGGACAGCTCAGCTACTTGCTGCACCCTTTTAGGAAACACCATGATAGGGAACCTGGTGTACTGAAAAATGTGCGTAGAAAGGGTTGAGGACGGGTCCCGCTAATCCCCTTGCTCGGCAGACAAGAGTTAAGGGACGCTACCTGGAGGTTTCCGAGCTAGAGTTTTCACACACACACACACACACACACACACACACACTCTATAAGAGATTACATTCTTTTGCTTCACTTGCGGTACCATTCAGCGGTCATAATCATTTTCATTATAACAACTACACTTCTTGAATACTCGGAAATATCAAGTGACTCTATACTTGGCGATTAGTAATGTCACGTAATTTTAACTCTTTAATTTAAAAAAAACTAGCGAGGAATTGGGGTGGTGACACTTGAATGAGAAGTATAATTGTAAAGGGTTGACTCTGAAAAGGGTTCGCTTTTGTTTTGGTGTATTGTAAAACACATACTGTATTTTAAAAATAATCTGATTTCCATCACACTTTATCCAGGTTTTGGACTGGCTAAAGAGCAAAAGTAATTTAGGTGTGTTTAAAATCAGCTTATAAGCATCGTCAATCTTCTTCTTCTTCAGTAGCTCTACAGTCCTTAGTGAGCCTTGGCTTCTTCAACAATCTTCCTCCACACTTCTCGGTTATTTGCTGCTCTTTTCCACCCCCGGACTCCCATATTGCTGATATCCATTATTACCTCATCGATCCATCTTCTTCTAGGTCTCCCTTTTCGCCTAACTGAATGGATCATACTTTTCATCATTTTCTTTGGAATTCTATCCTCTGCCATTCTCTCCAAGTGTCCTAGCCATCGTATTCTCTGTGATTTCACAAATTTTACTATGTCCCTGCCTTGTATTAACTCTTGTAATTCGGCATTGTAGCGTATTCTCCAGCCTTCTTCCTCCCTTATTGGCCCATAGATTTTGCGTAGTATTTTCCGCTCAATGCTTCTTAGAGCATTTTTATCGTGTTCTGTCAACGTCCATACCTCTGAGCCGTATGTGATAACTGGGCGGACTAGGGAATTATATACGAGGGCCGTTCAGAAAGTAACCTCCGGTTGATTTAAAAAAATACACCAAGTTAAATAAAAATATTTTAATATATACATCTTACAACTACATCTTAGCACTATTTTTCTACATAGTCTCCATAGCGATTGAGGCACTTGTCGTATCTCTTCACAAGCTTTGAAATTCCTTCTGCATAAAAATCACCCGCTTGTGCCTGGAGCCAGCCTGTGATCGCATCTTTGAGCTCTTCGTCGTCATCAAACCGCTGTGACCCGAGCCATTTCTTCAAATGCATGAAGAGGTGATAATCACTTGGCGCCAGGTCTGGGCTGTAAGGTGGATGGTTGATAACGTCCCACTTGAAGGACTCAAGAAGGGCCGTTGTTCTGCGAGCAGAGTGAGGATGGGTGTTATCGTGCAAAAAACGATACCGGAAGTCAGCATACCACGGCGTTTGTTCTGTATAGCCCGTCGTAACTTTTTTATTGTTTCACAGTACACGTCTTGATTAATGGTCGTACCACGTTCCATGAATTCAACCAACAACACCGCTTTGGCATCCCAAAACACCGTTGCCATCAGTTTTCTGGCAGAAAAATCTTGCGAGGCTTTTCTTGGTTTGGTAGGCGAATTTGAATGTGCCCACATCTTTGATTGTTCTTTTGTCTCAGGGTTCACGTACTTAATCCAGGTTTCGTCACCGGTCACGATTCTGTTTAACAATGGTTCTCCTTCGTCCTCATAACGTGACAGAAAGTCTAATGCAGAGGCCATTCTTTGAGTTTTGTGGTGGTCGGTAAGAATTTTGGGCACCCATCGTGCACAGAACTTACGGTAACCCAATCTTGCTGTCACTATCTCGTACAAGAGAGTCTTAGAAATCTGTGGAAAACCAGTTGACAACTCCGACATTGAGAAACATCGATTTTCACGAACTTTTGCATCAACTGTCTGAACGAGTTCGTCAGTCACCAATGATGGTCTACCACTCCTCTCTTCATCATGAACGTTTTCTCGTCCACTTTTAAATAAACGTACCCATTCACGGACAGCTCCTTCACTCATAACTCTTGGTCCGTACACGGCACAAAGCTCACGATGAATAGCTGCTGCTGAATATCCTTTGGCTGTAAAAAACCTTATGACAGCACGCACTTCACATTTGGCGGGATTTTCTATTGCAGCACACATTTCAAACTGCCACAAAAACTAAACTAGCGCAGGTACGACGTTCACTCGACCATGGCTTGATGCCGACTGACTTGTTGAGTGCGTGAACGCACAGATGGCGTCGCTACTCCCCCCACAACCCGCACTGTGACCGATCGGAGGTTACTTTCTGAACTGCCCTCGTATTAGCAGTTTAGTTTTTCTTGTAACAAGGCTATTTTTGAAGAGCTGCATATTTGCAAAGTAAGCTCTGTTTCCTGCTTGTATTCTTTCCCTTATAGCCTTTCCAATACTGTTATCATTTGTTATTAGGGCTCCCAAGTAGTTAAGAGGACACTCCATTGAAGCATTTCCCATTGATGTTTAGGGTTTTACGGGTTCTTCTGGCCTCAGATTGTGACATTACCATATATTTTGTTTTATTTTCATTTACTATGAGGCCAATTTTTAAGGCTTCTGTTTTCATTGCCCAGTATGTTTCTAGGAGTGTATTGGTATTTCTTCCTACTATAGCAATGTCATCAGCATATGCACATATCTGGCTAGTTTTCATAAATATGGTGCCTCTTTTGTTGATTTTATTTACTGCACTATGCAGGGCTATGTTGAATAGGACAGTGGAGAGACTATCCCCTTGCTTCACACCTTTATTAAAGTCAAAGCTATCACTTGTTCTGCTAAGGACCTTTACTTTTGCTCTTGTCTCTGTCATTGTCATTCTGATTAGTCTTATTAATTTAGCACATATACCAACTTCTTTCAGTACTCTATATAGTTCTTGCCGATTTATGCTGTCAAAGGCTTGTTTGAAATCGATGAATAAGAAATGCAGATCTATATCGTATTCATAGAACTTTTCCATCATTTGCCTTATCACAAATATTTGATCAGTTGTTCCTCTGCCTGGTCGAAAGCCACACTGATATTCCCCTAGTATGCCTTCTGCACACGTCTGTATCCTTTCGTTTAATATACTTGTGAAGATCTTATAAGCTGTACTTAGGAGTGTTACACCTCTATAGTTTTCACATGCTATTCTGTCCCCTTTCTTATAAATGGGGACTATTATTCCAATTATCTGGCATAGTTTCTGTTTCCCATATATCTGATATTAATGTGTGCAGTTCCTTTATTACAGCCTCACCACCAGTTTTTATTAATTCAGCAATTATGCTGTATTCCCCAGGGGCTCGATTGTTTTTTGACTTGTGCACAGCCTGGGAGACCTCTTGTAGTGTTGGCTTTCTTGCCTCATTGGTTTCATTGTCTACTTCCAGCTCCACTCTTCCCTCCTGTGCAGCTGTCTCTTCATCTTCTAGGCTGGTGCTTAGTGTATCTTTGAAATACTCTGCCCATCTTCCCACTATCTGTTCTTCCTCCCTTATCATTTTCCCATCTTTACTGGAACAGGCCGTTATTTTTGGTTGGAATCTATTCTTCATTTTGCCTATGGCATGATAGAACTTTCTTATTTCACTCTGTTCCTTTAGTTCTTCTAGTTCTTGAAATTTCTTCTTATTCCACTCTCTTTTCTTTCTCTTGCACAGTCTGTTAGCTCTTCTCCTTAATTCTCTATATTGTTCCACATTATTTCTGGTTTCTCTCTGTAGCACTTTTGTTCTTGCCCTGTTCTTTTCCTCTATTGCTGACCTGCAATCTTCATCAAACCACTCCTGGGTTCTTCTGTTCCTTCTTATGCCTATTATTTCCTCTGCAGCATCCTTAATGGCTTTTTCAAACCTGTTCCACCTTTCATCTACTCCTACTGTGGTCTCTTCATTCCTCAACTTTCTGCTTAGTGTTACTTGGTATTTTTTTACTTCATCAGGGATGTTCAGTTTGTCTGTATTCCATTTCATCATCTTTCCCATTCTGTTGCCCTTTGTTAGTGACAGTTTCTCTCTCAAGACTGATTTTATCAAAAAGTGGTCTGAATCACAGTTTGGTCCTCTGCAGCTCCGTACATCCGTAACTGACGTGGAGTGGCGTGCAATCACTAAAATATGGTCAATCTGATTGACTACTCCATTGGCTGCAGACTTCCAAGTACCCAGATGGATCCTTTTGTGTGGAAAGCAGGTACTTTTAATAATCATATTATTCCTTGCTGCGAATTGGCATAGTAAGTCTCCATTCTCATTGTTTTCTTCATGTAGTGAATATTTTCCAGAAACTCCATACGGATGTTCATTCCTCCCTATTTTTGCATTAAAATCTCCTATTACTAGCATCAGGTCATATTTAGGTACTGCACAGCATACTTTTTCCAAGTCTTCGTAGAATTGTTCTTTAATTATATCCTCTTTTTCCTCTGTTGGTGCATGTGCATTAACTATTGATATATTCCTAAATTTACCTTTTAGTCTGAGTCTGCACATCCTTTCATTTATAGGTTCAAATTCTAGAAGGCTTTTCCTAATTTCCCTAGTTATTATAAGCCCTGTTCCAAGTTGGCCTGTTCTTTCTTCTGGTCCACTATATACCAATGAGTACTCAGGTTTATCTATCTGCCCATTCCCCTGCCATCTTATTTCCTGTAGCCCTACAATACCATATTTGAATTTTAAAATTTCATTGGCTATTTCTTTCATTTTTCCAGGCTGAAGCATTGTCATCACATTCCACGATGCTACTGTTAGATCCTTTATCCGTTTTCTTTGCCGGGGTCGTGATACATGCTTTGCATCCAGTTTCCGAGGCTTCTGTTGAATTTCCGTAATATTCTTTTTTTACAGTATGGGGTTATTAGCCTCATGCGCAACCCCCAACCTGGAGGACCAGGATTTGTATGAGGTTTACTCCTCTAGGGAAGCTGGCTTCACTACGCCTCTAGAGCCCTCCGTGCCCTATGTTGTGGGACACACTTTGTCTGGCTCCTCTGTCGAGACCAGTCCGGCTAGGGAGACCCTGCCAGTAGCTATGCTACCGCCGGCATAGCTCTCGACTTCACCGAAGCACGCAAACCCTCCCGCCCGGCACTGAAGGTGCCTACTATAAGGCGGTGTCCCCTGGGAGGGAAGCATTGTCAATATTATTTTTATTTTTATTGTTTTTTATATAAGTTGCTATTTACATTTAAACACTATTGTATCTACTACATCTTCTGATAAATTCAGTCAAGTTCCTGTAGATAGGATATGGCTTTCAAGCAGTCCTTGATCTCACCATCCTCTTCGTATTTTTTTTATTATTTTTCCCAACCTTTCATCACGTTTCATGTAGACTGTTTTTTCCCGTTTACCTTCCATACTCAGTTCTGCCCTCATTAAGGTGTAAGCTGAATTTTCTGCTTCTCTTTTCAAACACCTAATAATGTAATTAATTTTCGGATTTGGTTTAGCAAGCATGTCATTAATGTTGTGCAAACCTTCTAAAGCGTTGGTTGTTCGGTGGCGCCGTTTGTAGCAACTCCAAAGGTTGATAGGTGTTTCTTCATTTTCCAACCATCTATCTGCGAAGTAGTCAAATTCAGAAAGTTTGAGGATATCCGGTGGATGTGAATGTATATCCAGGCAACCATCACATACATCTTCAGGCCGTAGAAACACCAGCGCAGCACACATGCGAACATGTTCTCACTTCTTTGTTTTCACGAGTAAGTCTTAACTCTTGAACTTTTCTCCAGAGACACTTTTTCAAATGGAAATAACATCCATACAATTCAGCTTGCGACCGAGCTGCCGAATCTTTGTCAGTAAATGGGGTATGTTCTCAACTGACTCGGTTGTTTTAACCCCTTCCACTGATTGAATGACCCGCTTCCTAATTCCGTATATATATCACCGATATGGACTTGTAGCTGTCACGCCTTTGCGCTTACTGCTACGTATTTTAACAGTAAATAGCTCAGTCCTAATTGTAAGAGGTAGTAGTGAATTCAAGTTGTTAATATTTGAATACAGCACAGCTGCCACACGCTCAGTTCACTTTCACTCCGCTCCTACCGTCACCATTGCACAACATTAACTAGCTGCTAGTTGGACTTCGCTAAGCTATTAAATTCACTTGCGTGTACATTTTGACCCTTACTCGCCAGTATTTACTTAATGATTAAAGCATGCTCCTAACGGGACTATTTCCCAAAGAGCTGGTGTCTGTGTCCGAGGAGCAGGTAGATTAGGGTGATTAGGACGGCCCGGGCGCAGGTAAGCCTGACACAAAGGGAGAAGGTATTGGGTGCGAGTCTCACACATCTCTGGTTGGGTGCGAATCTCACTGGGTGTGATTTTCATAGATTCAGTAACCCCACGTAGCCCTTTGGTGTAGCCCGTTTCCCAAACCGGAGAAATCCGGGATGCTGAGGGACTGGCACAGGGTGTGTCGCAAATGCTGCGCCACTACCTGCTGGGTCATTCCATGCCAAGTGGTCTAAACCTTCCCACCATCATGTCTCCAATTTTCTTCAAATTTTATCTGTAGCACTAGTCAAGTGCTAAATTAAGTTTCTCAAGATTTCAAGCCTCTAGCTGCAATACTTGCTGATCTACACCCCCTTGTCTGAAGGGTAGTAAGTTCGCATGCGCGCGACATCAGACAAAATGCCATTTTTGGGGTCTCATAAAATTGAAACCAATTCATAAGAATGGTTAGTAAGATGAGACCCTGTACAGTTTTTTGTGCTGATTCAAACGAAATTAATTATAAGATTACTGATGCAAAATCCGGTCAAACAAGTCGACTCAAAGTGTACCCCTAATTCTGTCGTGACTTAATGCGACAAATTTTGACCAATATTCAGACTGCAATAATTTCCTTGCAGATAAAGATATGGACTTGAACTTTTTACCAAGTCTTATCTTTGTGCTGGACATAATACAGCTGGATTTCCAACTACCCAGGCTTTATAGTCGCCTTGCAAAATCTCTTCAAATTTGGCAGTGTCAGCGCAAATGGCTTTATTTACCAAAGTTCAAAGCCCATTACTACAAAATAGTCAGCCTGGATTTAATTGTGAATAGTATCATCTGAAAGAGAAACTCTTGCTCTACAAGATGGATATATTTTTCTTTTGCAACGCTTCCATTAAGTGCTTATTTACTCAGGTCAAAGTATCTTATATTTTGTGTGCGCAGTGCCCTGCGTTGGTCCATGATGGCTGAGCCATTACTGGTTATCACAATAAAACCAGCATCCCCATCGCCATAGGGGCCACGCCCGATAGCCATGCAGTAACAGCCACGGGTGGGTATCTTTACTGCAGGTTCCCAAGCCTGATTACAGGGTGTCTTTACCACAGGATCCCAAGCCTGATTGTGGGTTTCTTTATGCAGGTTCCCAAGCCTGTCTTCCTCAGTTACTTCATCATTCTGGAAGCATCGTTGATTTGCAAGAGAATGCTTTCAGGAAAACTGTATTGCCGACCAGATGATGTCACTGATGGAGCTGGAATAACACCAATGATAAGTTGTTCTGGAATCCAGCAAGTATCACGTCTTAAGGGCCAATAAAATGAACTTGCAGGACCATGAGGATGCATAAAGCTTATGAAAGCATCTTTCTGTTCGACTGAGATTTCAACGATGTTTCCAATCCACCATTTCTTTTCATAAATGCAAGCAACATACTGCCCAGGCTGAAGATCCATGACTTGAACTACTACTTCAGCAGCACTAATTTTGGCCAAAAAAGATGTCGCATCATTAGAAACTCTACTGACCTTAATTGTCGTCATATCAATGGGCAAAAAATGGTGGTTTTCTCTTGTGCCAGCTAGAGTGTGCCCTTGCAGGAATCTTTCTTCTTGAGAAGCTTTTTCTTCTTCAACTTCCTCTTTGCTGATGAAAAAGAATTTGATTCCATTGATATTATCATTGCAGAAGTTGAAAAGATCTTTGGGTGTTAGAATCTGGTTTTCATATGGACGTTGCAAACTTGCTCTTGCTGCCAACCGTTTTGTTGTGCCTCCAATGCCATCACAAGGCGACTTTCCATGGCTTGTTCCAAAGAAATTCCATTCTGCTGTTATTTCAAAATCTTCTTTGTGATAGCATAAGTTGAGAAAATTCTTGAAATTCTTATATTGTGCAGCTGAACCATCGCTGAAGTAGTGGATGTGGCTTATTTTGGAAAATTGCATCTTCAGGTAATTGATTACTTTTCCAATGTAAACATGGACAGTAATCGTATCGTGTCGAAGGCAGTCACTAATAACACAAAGATTCACACATTGCACCTCTTCGTTTTCACAGTAGTAGACTACAAATGGATGAACTGTTGCTTGACTGTTTTCCCAGTGAAAGCCTTGCACTGCATCTTGAACAATAAATGAATAGTTTTCAGCAAAATCCATTAGTATTATGAATTCGCCTTCTTTCAAATCAGTTTTGAGAGCTTTCAGGTGCTGGCTTTGATGCTTGGCAATGTAGTGATGACAAGACAGGTTCCAAATTTTTGCTGCAATATCTTCAACATACTCTTCTGTTGAAAGCTGCTTTGTTTCTAAAGTATCCCTGTCGGTATGAATCCATTGTTTGTACTCAATCAGTTCTTCAGGGTCATTATCTTCAAAATATGTTGCAATAACTGCTTCTACACCTTCTGGACCAGGGCAGTTTTCACAACGATGAAGCATACAATCCTTGTTTTCCAAGCTGCAAACAGCTTTGCTAAGAATTTCCTTGTAGTCTTCATTGATTGATGCACCAGTGAGCATAAGCTTGACATTTTGGTGTATTGTACAGACACAAACTGAGTGCATTCCAGCAGAGCCAACTGTAACACACCATTTTGGTCTAAGCTCGCAAAACTTTGAGAAGCCAATTTCTGGTCCATTTTGCTTCTGATAAGACACGTACATTTCCTTCAAATTGCAAAGCAACAACCGCTTTTGCTTGTACACCTTTGTTCCTGAAATTCTCACAGGCACACAGTCTTTCTTCCCTGGACAAAGTCTGCTGAATTCGTCATCTTGAAAAAAGTCATGTACTTTCTGGACAACTTCATCTGAAAGCTTCCTTCCTTGCCGATTTGCTGGAAAAGCTAGAACACCTTGCTCATTCTTCAGTTTTCTCGCTTGCTTTACCATTCTTTCTGATACATTAAATGCTGTTGTCGTATCTTTAATTGTCCAGCTTCTTGGAACCAAGGTCAATATTTGAACTTTTGTCCTACGATTTGACACTTTACATTTTTCTTTCAACTCTTCTATAAGATTATCAAGATCTGCACAATTATTGCATGGGCGACTTTTACTTGAACTTGGCTGTTCATCGTAATTGATTCCTACAGCAGCAGCAATTTGATTCCCAATTAAACTTTGTGCATCCAAGATCTTTCTTTTTGCATAGCTTTGCTTATCTCTTTTACTTAGTTGTCTTCTTTTCAATGGTGAAGCACCAATAAATGATAAACTTTTGTTGATGGCTGGTTCAGTTTCATCCGTTGTGAAATCTTGTTCAGATTGGGTTGATAGTGATGATGAATCTTCTAGCTTTTGGTTCAGTGCCGACATGCAGCGAGGGCAAAGCTTCTGACCAGGTTTTATATCAATCACTTCTTTTTTCTTTAACAGGCAAAGTTTGGCAGCTGTTTCATTATCAAGCAGTCTAAGTCCAGCTTTTACATTGTGATTCCTCTTCTTGAATGGATTGCAACATTTCTTTTGCATCGCTTGATATTCATGTAGGAAGAGGGCTTCATGGTGGAAGCAAATGATGGAATTTTCGTCAAGTTTGGCTTCTGAACGCGAAACAAGCAATTTCTGGTCACATTCTGTGAAATCACTAAACGCTTTGAATCCAGTCTTCTTAGCATAGAAGATAACATGGCACTTTGATGCAGCAGCATCTTTTCCAATTGAACAGGGGGCCAACGATTCTTCTTCTTCATTAACTTCTGACATCTCTCACTGGCCAATCACTGAATAAAACACGAATGAAATATCCAATTATATCAGTAATTCTAAGCGACTATTAAGATTCAAATTCCTAGAAATGAAGAAAAATTAGTGCATCGCGCATACAAAATATAACAACTTTGATGTGAGTTAATGAGTACTTAATGGTCGCGTTGCAAAAAAAACAAATGTCAGTCTTGTAGAGCAAGAGTTTCTCTTTTAGGTGATACTATTCACAAGCAGATTCAGGCCAACTATTTTTTAGTAATTGGCTTGAAACTTTGGTAAATTTTACCGTTTGTGCTGACACTGCCTAATTTGAAGAGATACTGCAGGGCGACCATATGGCCTGGATCATTGCAAATCCGGCTGCATTATGTCTAGCACAAGCATGAAGCTTGGCCAAAAGTTCAAGTCCATATCTTCAACTGCAAGGAAATCATTGCAGTCTTAATATTGGTCAAAATTTGTCGCGTTGTGTCACGACAAATTTTGAAGTATACTTTGAGTCGAGTTATTTGACCGGGGTTTGCATGAGTAATGTTATACATAATTTCGTTGGAATCAGCAAAAAAAACTGTACAGGGTCGCATCTTACTAACCATTCTTATGAATTAGTTTCGATTTTATTAGACTCCAAATATGACATTTTTTTTATGTTGCATGCACACGGACTAAGTACACTTCAGACAAGGGGGTCTAGATCAGCAGCTATTGCAGCTAGAGGCCTGAAATCTTGGGAAACTTACTTCAACACTTGACTAAAGCTACAGTTAAAATTTGACGAAAATTGGAGACCATGATGGTGGGAACTTTTTTCAGTTTTAGACCACTTGGTGTGGAATGACCCTGCTGCCACTTGTTGTGAATGAGCACTCGGCTTGTGCTGACCCGGGCAGCTGCCAAGGAACATTCACTTTCCTCCAGTGCAGCCAGGTTACATTATTTCAGAATTTTTTTGGGCAAGGAAGAGTTACGCGTAAGACCTTCCTCATTAGAATTTTTGTTCTGATTAATTTTACGTAGGGCTTACTTCTCGCTCAACCTCATACTTAATAATGTACAGGGTTAGCCAGTGAAACGGGAAGATTTAAATAAGTAACTACTTCTTTAAGGAATTTATTTTTTTAATTTAATGGTTATAAATATAAAGTACAAAGGTAGCAATTTACTGTACAATAAGTGAAAAAATTATTTTTTGAATGTAACATCTGCCAAATGCCCTCCATTGGAATCTATCCATTTCTGCAGCCATGCCTGGAAGTTTCCCATGACATTTTGCGGCATATTGACTAGTATTCCTTCAATTTCGTCCCAAATTCGTTGTTTAAGGGCTGGGATAGTTCTTAGTGCTTAGTTACCTCCATGTAATCAAATTTCACAAGTGTCCACTATTTCCTGCAAGACCATATACGCACATAAGAAACTTGTTGAAGATGAAAATTATTCTTGTTCATAAACACCTATTCTGTTTGAGCAGCTTAAGAATGTACTGTGTTCTCATGTGTAACTTGCCAGCAACAATGTCTAATCACAAGTATCATTGGCATTCAAAAATATTAGTTTTTGTATATTTGATGGCTTGCACGGGTTCTTCTGTCATTTACTAAGTGTCCACTTTTACAGAACAACCTCTGACAAGGCACAGAACTTGTAACAACAATGAATCTCTCTTGCACTACTTTTGCAATAGTTGGGTAAATGAACTGATTTTGTCTCCACCATGCCAGGAGATAATTTCTACTGATGACTGGGCTGTCAACATGTCTTTGGACCTCTACAATAGTATGACTGTACTGTCCCCTGTGGCTGTGTGTATTCCACCAACTCATCAAATATGCCCCACACAGAGAAGACTCAGTTGCCAAATTATTTGGCTCAACAGGTTGTTGTGAAGGTATTCTGAAATGCCAGCAATTTGAATCGTGGATCCAGGAGAGTAGCAAGGGCAATGGATTTGTTCCGCTCAAGATTCTGAAACAGGTTAGCAAGTCCCTCTTTCAATGCATCAACAGCTTTCATCGAAACTTCATGTAACCACATTTTGGCAATTTCATCACATACTGCCAGAAGGCCATGTGTCAGAACTACAACCTGAAAATTGAGACAAATATACTGAAAACTACACAACACATAATAAAAGTACACAATAAAATGGCACTGAACTTACGTGAGCCAAATAAAGTAAATTATTAACTTATCAAGCTGCCAGTTGGGTAGTTCTCTGAACTGAGCTGCCTTGAGACCTGCTTGTACAGTTTCAAAATTGGAGTTCAGAGCAGATTTCCCACATCTTTTAACAGTGATGGAAGTTCTGTTGGCCTGTTACAAAGGACAACTGTAATTTTTACTGCCTCTGGTAATTCATCAATATGTTCCAACATAAACAGGGTAGAATTCCATCTTATGGGCAAGTCCTGTATCAATTTCTTAATGTTTACTTTGCCTATGTTCTGTTGGGACTTTCTGAATGTTTTAAGTGCATCTTGCACAACTAAATTAAGTGTATGGGCATAATAACCAAAATGTTCCCACTTTAGAATAGTGGAAACTGCATTTTTCATATTTGGTGCATTCTCTGTGGCCACCATTAAAATTTTGCCACCAAGACTAAATTTATCTGTAATTTTAACCAAAGCTGTTGGCAAATTGGGGCTTGTATGGGCACCAGTGAAATGACTGCATTTCAGCAGTACAGACTGTAATTGGAAGTGTTCAGTTATGAAGTGTCCAGTCACAACCATATAACTTTCATTGCAAGCTGATGTCCAACAACCTGTTGTTAAACAGTTAGTCTTTATACCTTGCAGCTTTTGTTTTACTGTCTCAGAATATAACAGAGATGCAACTAAAATGAACAGAGACTGGTGCAGGGCCAATCATTTATCTATAAATAAAACAAAAACTGAAGTAGTTTACTTCATCTAAAGACATTTAAACAAGACACAAAATGTGTTAAATTACTGGAATTCCATTTACATCAAAAACTCACATGGGCTAAGCATACGAATTATCTGTGTGGCAAACTTGCTAGACACTCTTCCTACCGTACAAGAAGACACATTATTAGTAACCATTTATTAATTTCTGCATATTTTGCTGTCTTTCATTCACAGTTGCAGTAAGGAGTACTATTTTGGGGTTAGTCAATTGGTTCAAGTACCATCTTCAAGTGGCAGAAGAAAGCAGATATATATTATGTCTAGCACCAAGAAAAAGGTGCGAAAAACACTTCAAAGAACTCAAGATAACGACTTTGCCTAGTACGTATAACTAAAATCTGTTTAAAAACAAAGATGATATAACTTACCAAACGAAAGCGTTGGTATGTTGATACACACACACACACACACACACACACACACACAAAATTCAAGCTTTCACAACCCACTGTTGCTTCATCAGGAAAGAGGGAAGGAGAGGGAAAGACGAAAGGATGTGGGTTTTACGGGAGAGGGTAAGGAGTCATTCCAATCCCGGGAGTGGAAAGACACCTTAGGGGGGAAAAAAGGACAGGTATACGTTCACGCGCGCACACACACGCACAAGCAGACATTTGTATAGGCAAAGAGTTTGGGCAGAGATGTCAGTCGAGACAAAAGTACAGAGGCAAAGATGTTTTTGAATGACAGGTGAAGTATGAGCGGCAGCAACTTGAAATTAGCGGAGGTTGAGGCCTGGTGGGTAACGGGAAGAGAGGATATACTGAAGGGCAAGTTCCCGTCTCCGGAGTTCTGATAGGTTGGTGTTAGTGTTATCTGGATACTTCCCACTAACACCAACCTATCAGAACTCCCAGTGCAAACCGAATTTCCTTAGTAGCTGCCTCAAAGTTGTAAACAATTCTCCTATCAACGGCCTCATCAAGACTGTCAACATCTATAATTCATTTGACACTTTTTATGTGGAGTTTCAAACTTCCTTTTCCCGCAATATTCCGATAGCTTGCCTTCCGCTTTAATTTTCTGGATAGTGCTATGCGAAAAGCCTGTTGCTATTTCAGCTCTCAGCTGAGCCTGCTCCACCGGAATGTTCTTCCCCTGAGAGGACTCAGCCTCCATAAACATTAAAACGTAATGTACAGTCTCCCGTGACTGACTATTCAGTTTTCTGCCTTTTAGTTTTTAAGTACTAAGAGACATCGTATTCAGTATGAAGTTACTGCGCACTAATAATACAAATTCTGAAAAAGCACACAAATGTGGAACTTGTACTATACTCACAATGGACACATGTGGCAAACTGAGGGCAGCCGAACGTATTTGGGCACAGCTGCACACTACTGTGCATGCGCAGTGGCTATCCGGCTGTTTCGGAGTAACGGTCATGAAGCTCTGATACCTGGCGCGGACTGTACTGGGGGAGCATGGCCAACCACATCTCGCCCACCACTTTCGATAATTCACTGTGGTCCAGTGCAGCCCATTAAGGGCTAGCCTTTTAATGTCATCCATGGACAGCCCTTCCCATGTTAGCTTCACCCCATCCAAGGGGGCTACGGAGTGCCAGGGCCATGGGATAGAACGTTGCAGTCCCCATCCCACTCAGGTTCCTCTGAGCCACAAGAACACGTCGGAATAAATGGAAAGATTTCCGGGAATCAGAGGGTCTCCTGGCAGTTCTAACAGTTATGGAAGGCAAAACACCTCCACCCGGAGGTGCCACCCAGACTGCTTTCCCAGCTCACCTCTTCTGTAGGCTCAGTTTTTGCTTCTACCAACGAGCTTTTACTGTTTACACAAGATTTTCTGTCACTTCTTAAAAGCTTTCTTTCATCTTGAACTGATTCTCCCTTCCCCCTTCTTCCTTTTTCTGCATGTATCACTGTGTAAATTCATCATTTTTCACAAAGTACTTTCATGAGTTTAACAGAAAACTAGCGGAGTGTGGCTGCACAGTACTGTCGCAGACATTACTCGCAAACAGTGGCAAAGCTTTTTGGCACTTCACCCACTTCAGCCTCTCCTGTGGATCGGCACATATAGCTAATGCCATCTGTCGGGCCTTATACATACGCACTATTAGAAATGATCGTAGCGGTTAGTCCACTTTCCAGGTTGATGGCAGTGGCACTTAGAATGGTTTCTAACTAAAAATTTTTTTTGGCGCTCGGCCCGTTATTGATTTCCACTCGTCAAATGCGGTTAATGTGTGACACGGAGAAGTATTGGAAATGGCCACCGCAAGATAGTCTGAAATGTGAGAGGCTCTGTCAGCAGCGGGTTTTAACTGACCAATGACTGAAGTGCAGCAGGAGACGCTTTGTATAACTCCGAATTCAAACTCTTGTCCTAAGCTAACCACAACTTCATGATGTGCAATGTATCCGAAAAAACAACGGTCAACAATCTGCTGCAGAACTAAAATAACAATCACTTTGTTCACGGTTATTAAAGCTGACATCTATGGGCACTCGACACAGAAAAAGTTAGATTTCAGTTCTAAAAGCAAATTGTATTTTTTTACTGGGTACCTGAAACTACCATCTCACTGGTTACATGAGCTACTGCATTACCGTCCAGTGAGTAGTCCTCGCGGGAACTTGATTGCAACACAGGAACATTCCAGACTAAAAAAGTAGGAAAAATAAGAGCAGATAGTCAATTTAATTATGAAAATGATATGGCACAGAATTAGAAAAAAGTCCATTTCAACTACTTAGGTGAGTAAAGTGATTATCAAATTGTTTTGAGTACATTCAGAAATAATTTCATACCATTTGACGAGCTTTGAACCTATGACAGTCAGCATGGCAAGTTAATACACTAACCATTTGTTAAATTTTTTATTGCACAAAACACAATAATTTACAATTTTATACAAAAGTTGACACAAACTCAATCACTATCAAACTATTCTTCAAACTGTTACATTAATGAACGAAATAATTTAAAAAAAAAAATAAAATAAACAAGGGGCAATATCAATCAATATTTATATCCACATTGTGAACTGATTTTGACTTTCTTTTGCAGAACATATTCACTATTGTACATTGATGTGTTGCTTGAAATACTTTTAGTTGTAAAAAAGGCAACAGAATTTTAGAAAAAATACCACGGAACTTGGGAAGCAAGGCTTTATCTCTTTTCTTTGGGTGGTTTTTTAAGATTGCTGCTGTTATCCTGTGCCTATTTTTTCTAAGACTGTCTAAAAGCTGCAGCTCAATCTCTGAATCTGATAAGACTTCTTTTCACCATTGCAAAAGATCACTCCAAGGAACACAGAATAAAAAAGGTATGCCAGATTGGCTTACTGCGCTCTCATTGGTCAGCGACTTGTTACGTCACCCAGCAGCCAGACGGCAGCGATCACTGTTTGTAGAGTAGAGGAGATTGCAAAATCGTTTTCACGTCTCTTCTCATATAACTTAGCTCCGCGCTCACAGCGTTGAACACACTTCTTGTTAATATAATATATATTGCTTCCGAAAGAAATATGTTAAATATTTGTAGCAATGATGATATATCGCCACGCAAAACTAGTGGCCGATCTTAGCATCCGCATTCATGCTTGTGTTTTAGGCATCAGACTATGGTAAATGTTTTACAATTGGGCACTGCCTATTTTACACATTTTTTATAATAAAAAGATAATAATCTCCAAACTTATCTTACAAAGCTGATGCAGAAATTACGTCGAAGGTGCTGAAGGTGATGCTAACCAGAGCTGATTCTTCCTTGCTGAATTCAGTTTCATTGCATCAATTTTGGCACTTTTGTTTAAATGCCTAATCTGTATAAAACTTCTTGTTCTGACATATAATTGAACTATTTTCCATCACTCTACTACAGTGAGAAATATTTGATCCCTTAAAAGCAGCAAATATAATTTCTAACTCGTGTATTTTTGCAAACCAGTCAGTAGAGGGAGAAATGAGGCCCCATTTTGAAAAATAGTAATCCAGTCTTGCTTCAGACTTAATTTTGTATCGACAACACACTGCTCTGCTGTATTTCCCAAAGAACTGTCAACGTTTTTGCACTTGAATGCTACGTATCCTGCTAGATATTTTAACACTTTGAGTCCCAAACCCTTTGGAGCATGCATGCAACAGAATTGGCATTTTTGGCATCTCTTTAATCAATTAAGATTTCATTCTTATAATCTTATTTAAAGATACGGAAACATTTTTTTAAAGGGAAAGGTTCCCATTTGATCCATTAGTAAAATAAAAGGCACACTTAAATACAACCTTAGGACACAAATTTTATTTACATTTCAGTATATATTTAGTGAAAAAATTATGCACAGATTCCTATCTGTACATTTAACAATAATTTGCCCTTGTATGGTAAAATTTGAAAAACTCTGGCATGCACATTGGAATTTGTCACGACACCATCATACTGTTTCTTTTCTTGAAGACTCACCATTGGACAGTTGTTTTTTCTGCACAAAGTTTGCACACTCATGTGGGATGCACCTTCTTTTCAGTGGAAGGAATCCTGTCTGCAAAATACCTTCCTAGTTTCATCAGCAGGTGTCAGGTAGTTTTCAGAAGCAGAATTCTCATTTCTGTCCTCTGAAATCGAAGCACTGGAAGACAAAGGTATTTAACTTGCACTTAGTCAGTATCAATAAAAGAATTCTGTTCTGCACCTTGAAAGGTATGGGATTGTTGAAGACACCAAGGCCACAAATTCTGGAAAAGAAATTTTCCGGACAATCGTGATTAAGTCTGGCTGTCGATGTATCGACGGCCCCAAGTATTAACATCGTAACTGAAAATTGTCAATTTTACAGGAGAAGCAAAAGAAAGCTCAAGTAAACAGTGTAAATCAGAATTTATGTAAATCGTAATGAAACTTTGCAGGTAAACAGCTATAAACAAAGAGATTTAAATGTACTATACTAATGTGCTCCACCCTTTTCCAAAAGTATAGTTTTTGGGCTTATGGTGTTTTCTCTGGAAAAGTATACAGAATATTTCTATCTAAGTTGTGTTACAATTGCTTTATGATAACAAAAACTGACTTAAATAAGGTATTAAAAATTTTTTGAGCACTTTTGACAATAGCTCATCATTCATCTTCTAACAACCCTACCACAACAAAGATCAAAATTTAATGATGATTGTGGTGTTGCTCACCTGCTAAATACTGCATTTTCGGGCAACAACAAGGTTATTTTGTGGCAGGTGTCATTAGAGCACAGTTAATAAAGTCATTTCATGTAATAATGAATAAACTAGGCACTCATCTTTTCGTGTTTCCCACGCTGGTCTCATTGTAAAATCATGGCTCAATCATCGAAAATCTAGGTGGTGATGATTCCAAGCTCGGATGCAAAGAGGCCTAGGTTTTATTATGCGATATTCAAAAGTTTTAGAGATGTGTTTCACAAACCATTCTTAAAGATTACACTTTTGCAGGACAATGGTGATGTAAAAAAAGTAATCAACACTCCGAATTTAAGTTACACTTCTTTATTACTTTTGCTGCAATATCACGTAACACAATCACTTCACAATACAAAACATACTTGAAAACATCTACCTCACTGTTAAAGTTCACATTTTATAAGCTGACTACAATATGCGTCTTTCCAACATGACGTCCCAAGACTTGACTTTTTCAATGTCCGACTCTCTAACAACCGCTTAAATGCCCAAAAATCAGAGTTACAAGTATGTCAAAGATCATAGTGACAAAAGAAAGAATACACATAGGAATAATATCATTGCAATACAAACATATCGATGTATCAAAGTACCTCTACATTATTATTATTATTATTATTATTAAGCATTACAATCCATGAAGGCTTTTTGCTGCAGAATGGACAATGTTGAACCACTTTGCTCTGTCTTTACAAGTAATTTGCCACTGTCTGTCATGTCCTAGTTTTCTGAGATCGTCTTGAATATTGTCCAAGTATCTCATGCGTGGGCGTCCAAGAGGTCGTCTTCCGGTGGGAATCTCTTCAGTCACTTTCTTGATGGTCCTGTTTGGTGGTGCTTCACACATCGTCATGTTGTTCTGGTGCACCAGTTTGTGTTGAAACCAAGCTTTGATAAAATGGATGATAAAAACTTGTGATGCACTTGCTGTCACATAAGGACAAGAGATCCTTCAACTTCAGTTCACTGATCGGTAAGATTCAATGATATGCCTGTTCAAGGATGTCGCAGGATGGTAACTGTCGTCCTCTAGAACGCTTCTGGGCAAAGATACTGTGCTTCTTCCTGGTAAGTGTACTTAAAGTACACTTCGTATGGTTGGCCTTCAAAGACAACAATTTCCCATACTTTTCTCCACATCACCTTATTTTGATTAGTGTCATACATCCACTGTTGCTTCTGCACTACTTTCTTGAAGTCGTAAATTAAATCCTGACTCATTTCATTAACTGTGTATGGCTTTCCAGTGACCTTACTAATTGTAATTAAAGTGACCCATTGATCCGGAACGTACACTGATTGATTCTTCTTTCGATCAGAGCGTGCATTGAGTCACCTTCATTCTGGGAGTGAACCCGTTCTAGAAAGCGATGTGATTGAAATTCCAAACTTGACAGAAGCAATGACAAACATACAAAATAGGAATCTCTTTCTATTTTGGCCTCCACAGCTATCAGAGTACAGTATACTGTAAAATTGTTGCTGGAATATTTCCGTTTGTAGTAGTAAAGGCTCACATCAGACTGAGGAGTAGCCAACAGTTTCTGCAGATCGAAACATGCCCTAATAATGGACTTGTCCGAGATTGAACTCATTTTGTCTTTTTCTTTCGGACCCCTGACAGTAGTTTTATTAGCAGTGTGAGACATGTATTTGTGTTCCAACTTTGCTTTCTCCTCTCCAGAGGAATTATCGTAAAGCTCACATAGTTCACACTTATACTTTTTAGGCCGAAAGAATGAGGAATTATATTCTTGGTTGAATATATCAGTTTATTGCCTTAATGTGGCAGGATATATGGTGGCATATTTTCTTTCCTTGGTTCATTCCTGGTACATTCTGTGCATTTTTACAATGCTCAGTTCTGCATCGAGGTATTTTCTGCTTGTTTCTTTTCTTGTGTAATGTGATTCTACACAAGGAAAGCTGTTTTATGCACTCGCACTGACTCCTTTGAGGCCCTATTGTATTTCCCCTTCTGGAATGCCTGTTCTCAGTTTTTGCGTGGCAGTTCTTACCCACATATCTGTAATAGAGAGTGTGTGCAGAAACATTTTCTGACACACCTTAATGATATTCCCATCGACTGTTAGAGAATACTGTCTTGAAAATTTTCTTCTTGATTCTGCCACATTTCGAATCTGTTTCCTGCTTACATATTTCACATGTCAACAGTCGAACTCTTGTTGTCTGCTATGATCCCCCATCTGCCAGAACTTCAAAAATATTCTGCCCGATTTTTTTGAGTTAACTTATGACATTTTAGTCGGCGTAAGTTAGGATCGCATCCAGGCTTCATTACTCTTGCTTTTATTTCAGCACGTTTTCGACCAATGTGTGCAAAACCTCTGACATTCTTTTGCTCTATTTACTATCCATGAGGCTGGGTTCCTACTCCTTTTACGGGTCTTTTTATCCTTATTTTCACATCGTCGTGTGCTAACAGTGTTTGGTGAGGATATAGTTGTATTACGTTCCGCTGTGGATATGGGTGGAGAAAGATTTAATCGTTGCCCAGTAGTTTGTAAGGAGATCTCTCCTGCAATAAAAATGCGTAATTTTAAAATAAAATGCCTATATTATATTGTTTTGCGAAATGTACTGTGCTACAGAAACCTTTGTTTACCCTTGTCTTTGTTATGTTTCCCTTTGAACTTTCTTCTCTTTTGTTCCGTCTCGTCACTGCTGGTTGAGGAATCAGCTGTTGTGGCAACGAAGTCAGGTTCAGAAACAGTCATCACTATTATCCAAACACGATGGATCAATTTTGAACTATTTCTTGTTGTCATCACTTCAGCTGTGCCATTATTGGGACGAACATTAGAAAACCACGAACTAGAGCAGCCAACATCAGTGAGAAGTGGTTTCATTTTATTTGCACTTCCGTCTCCTGTAGAAAGACGCGAATGGCGTCTAACAATAATTATTACTGCGACAACACAAATTATTTGTAGCACTAAATAGAACTGCAGCCTAAAAATTTACAAAAAATATTCTTAATTTGTATATAAAATGAGAAATCGTAATTATTTTTGTTGTCTATAGAATTTCGGGGATTTTTCAAGTTTTCAATTGTATATACAAAATTAAGTTCTTTTTCAATGTTACAATAAAAGAAAATGAGTACTTACGTTAATCATCTTTCGTTGGGTTGAGAACCATGTCCATTATTTTTAATGCTTTACTTGAGTACGTAATTATCCAAAAACGTAATAAATGATACTAATTACAAAAGCAGCACACTCGGAACCCGTTAACAGATGATTATCAATTAATGTGGTAAGTGAAATAATTGGTTATACTCTTACTGATGACATGGTTATGAAATCCAGACAGTGCGATTCTCGTACCAACCTCATGAAAATCTCGTATTTTAGTAAAAATTCTCGTATGTTTTGAAAATTTTTTAATTCGTAGTTTATAATATGATGCCCCCAAAGCTTCATTACTTTACATTTACTGTTTGGAAAAAAGCTCCGAACATACGCGATATTTGACATTTATGCGAACGTCTAAAAATTAACACAAATTATTAGAAATAGTGTCTGCATAGACCACCATTTTGTCTAGATTACAATAGTGAAAACCGCAACTATCTACGTCTAATAGTTACTGTGTATTTTTCAAATACACCCCATTGTTTAAAAGCTTATAAATCGCTGCAAACCACAAACAGCTTAAAGCTCACATTTTCCGAACTGCAAATGTGTAATTTTTGTACATTAATTAAAAATAATTATAATTAATTATCAAGGAATTAAGAAATACAGGAATTAAGAAATACAGGAATTAAGAAATACAGGAATTAAGAAATACAGGAATTAAGAAATACAGGAATTAAGAAATACAGGAATTAAGAAATACAGGAATTAAGAAATACAGGAATTAAGAAATACAGGAATTAAGAAATATGGAATAAATACACAGTGTATAAGAAAAAAAAATCACATATACAAAATCATATATATCTAAAAATATCCTGCACTTTCACAAAAACTCTTAATAGTATCATACCATACTCCACATACTACTCAAGTAGATATGACCATGGTGTGGCAGAAGTGACTCTCCTCCTCTCCATCTTCAGCACCTTCATACTTCGGTCTCACTATCAGAATCACTTCCTATGAAGAAAATACACTATAGGAATAATATATTCAGCAAGAATGAGTTTGGTTGTTAATAACAAATTTCATAAGAGAGTATATATACTGAGAAGTTAGAGGAGAGGAGCCGCCTCCTGCCTTCCGGGGAGCTGCCTCCTGCCTTCCGGGGAGCCGCCTCCTGCCTTCCGGGGAGCCGCCTCCTGCCTTCCGGGGAGCCGCCTCCTGCCTTCCGGGGAGCCGCCTCCTGCCTTCCGGGGAGCCGCCTCCTGCCTTCCGGGGAGCCGCCTCCTGCCTTCCGGGGAGCCGCCTCCTGCCTTCCGGGGAGCCGCCTCCTGCCTTCCGGGGAGCCGCCTCCTGCCTTCCGGGGAGCCGCCTCCTGCCTTCCGGGGAGCCGCCTCCTGCCTTCCGGGGAGCCGCCTCCTGCCTTCCGGGGAGCCGCCTCCTGCCTTCCGGGGAGCCGCCTCCTGCCTTCCGGGGAGCCGCCTCCTGCCTTCCGGGGAGCCGCCTCCTGCCTTCCGGGGAGCCGCCTCCTGCCTTCCGGGGAGCCGCCTCCTGCCTTCCGGGGAGCCGCCTCAGCAAAAAGAACTAGCTTTGTATCTTCATGAATATAGAATGGCAAGTCATTAATATATATTAAAAACAAGAAAGGATATTTTCTGTTAAAAAGCCTTTCTGAAAACCAAACTGACATTTTGTTAGTACTTCATTTTTACAGATGTGTGAAGCTACTCTTAAATACATTACTTTCTCAAAAATTTGGATAAAACTGTTAGAAGAGAGATTGCATGATAGTTGTTGACATCAGACCTATCCCCTTTTTTATGCAAAGGTTTAACAATAGCATATTTCAGTCTGTCAGGAAAAATGCCCTGTTTCAGAGAGCTATTACACAAGTGGCTGAGAATCCTACTATCTGTTGGAACAAGCTTTCAGTATTTTGCTGGAAATGCCATCAATTCCATGTGAGTTTTTGCTTTTAAGTGAATTTATTAGTTTCCCCTGCCAATTAGTTCCAGAATTATGACTTGTGATAGAAGGTGGCGTGACCTGGAAATTGCAACCTGCATCTCTCAACAAATTACGTAAACTTGCAAATACCTATACCTTTACATGATTTCTTGATCATCACAATCAGGTACAGCAAACCAAGGAGAATCAAAAGCACCACCATCACCACCGCCTGCAACATCATCAGTTGTGACAATCACAAGTCAGTTGCCAAGAACCAGAAAGTTTTTTTTCATACATGTCTAATTGTATGAATGTAACATTAACTCTTACATTAAGAACGTTATGCTTATTTGCTTATGTAGAAAATACAGTAAAAATTTTTTGGCATTAGGCCTACATAATTCTTAGTATTTTCTTTATCCATAAGTGCAAAAAAATTCACTCACTGTCATTCCATTACTCATGGAACTAACTAGTACTTACCCACAATGCAGTTTCGAATACTTTGCTATTCATCTGCACACTATTTACACTTCTCTGCACATCCATTACTGAGAAATGAGAAGAGTTGTTCCACCTGTCAGACAGGGGAAAGCAAATTATTATTGTGGGGGTTTGACTCGTTCCACATCATTATAAAATATAGTATTCATGATCCATGGAACTAGTATTAGCCTAATCTAATCTAATCTACACAACAAGCAAGAGAACATACTACCAACAAATGGCACTTCTGGACTCTGCAAAACGAGTGCCAGTTCTGTGTAATGCTTTCCCGCAGCACAACAGTATGGTGGCATATCACCACCATCTTCAATGCTAATATTGGCATTATATCTCAAAAGCAGTCTGGCTGCCTCTTCAAGTCCATGGCATCCGTCCACTAGCAAAGGTGTCCATCCATTATATGAAACTACATTAGGATCAGCACACGCCTTGAGGAGTATGTGCAGTGAAGCAGTTTGGTTGTTTTGTACTGCATAATGTAGAGGTGTGAACTCTCCATAATCACGTGCATCAAGGTCTGCCCCATATGCTATTATACCATGGACGGAAAGAGGGTCTCCTGACATTGCTGCCAAATGTAATGCTGTATTATTTAGCCAGTCTCTTGCCCAGGTGTCTGCGCCTTGCTCAAGGAGCTTTTCGACTTCGTCTGCCGTGCCATTTTGACCGACTATTTTCAGCAACTTTTTATTTAACTCCTCCTGGTTGGGCTTAGGTGTTACTGGTGCAGTAGCGATGGCATTTCTGGAAAAAAAAGACAATTTCACACTCACACACAAAATATTTTCAAAAAATTTAAGATTCAAAAGCTTCAAAACAAGATAGTGCAAATATGTGCTTACCTGAGGGCAGCTGCATTCGCCCTGTACTTTTCACAAACGGCTGCCCGTGTTTCATCCGCCAATAATGGCGGCTTTGCAAGTACTGGGTCTCCTACAAAGTGGAATTTAATCTATTTTTTTAATATGTAGTTCTTTTAGGTTATCGAATAACTTGAGGTTCTTACAATCACATTTGCATATTATTATATACATTTGTACCTAGCGCCACTTCTAGACCTAGGTACAAGGCCACTGTAAAACTTGATGAGACAGTGCATAATTTTCAAAATAAATGTAAATCACAAAAGGAAACTTTCAGTTGGTAAGAAATTGTTGCAAAAGCTCTGCTAAGGTCTGAAATACTTTTAAAAAATAGTGGTATTTAAAGGTATCATTATTTCATTCTCAGAATCCTACAGTCAGGTACAGAATCTTGACTAATTCGCCATAGAAGTTACAGATACTTGCAGCAAAGTTAGCAAAAGAAGCTAAGTTAGCTAAGAAGCCCCTGAAAATAAATATCAACACAAAAAATATGCGTGAAGGTCCCACAAAGAAAAGGTTGAAATTCAAGCAGCTTCAGATGACAGCACAGAAACTGATTCAGACTCTACAAATGGCTGTGAACTGCTCTCTGTTATTGAACAAACAGGGGAAACAGATTACCATCTTGGAGACCTTTGCCTAACAACACTGGCTGGGAAGAGTGCATTTTATTGACAATTATTGTTACCAACCTTTGCTCAGCAATCCCATCATCAATATAAGAAGTATCCCCACACACACGGTCTTATTTTTCAACATGGCAATTAATCAAATTATCAAAATTCAGTGATAGTCCATTTGCAGAGATAGACAGTACTCCGGTGATTGCAAAATCTTTATTTCTCCTCCCTTCGGGGAGGCGTCTCCTCCTCCTCCGGAGGAAGGAACCGCCTCAGCAAAAAGAACTAGCTTTGCATCTCATGAATATAGAATGGCAAGTCATTAATATATATTAAAAACAACAAAGGACATTTTCTGTTGAAAAGCCTTTCTGAAAACCAAACTGACATTTTTCACATGACTCCCCGACGGTAATAACTAATTATTCGGAACACTATCTTCCAATAAGGATTCGTAATTCCGTGCCTCCTGAATGACAGCTTTTGTATGTACTACATCATTACTCCAGTTTTCCACTGTTACTTTAGAAACAGCTTTATGTAAAAGTCTTTCCACTTCTGAAAGCCTGAATGTCTTGTTTTTACGTGCTATGTACCCCTTGATTTGGGCTCATATTAGCTCAATAGCATTAAAGTTACAATGATAGGGAGGTAATCTAATTACAGAATTTCCATGTTTGTTGGCAACTTCATCTACAACGTATGTCGGGTGTCGTGGCTTATGTTGTGACACAAGCTCCAGTAGTTCCACTTTTTTCGTTCCGTCATCAAATTGTATATTATTTCGCCGTAACCACTGTATAATTTAGTCTTTTCTAAGAGATAGCGTTGCGGTTTTGTCCTTTACAACAGTGTTACATGGCGCATTGTCAATGATGTACGACGGTTTCTCCAAATTCGGTAACAGTGAATTTTCAAACCATTGTGAAAAGGTGGCGTAGTTCATTTCCTCGTGAAAATCTGAGGTTTTCTCTTACCCGAAAACATGTAAACAGCCAGGGACAAACTCACGGGCAGTACCTGCATGAACAACAATAATTCTGCTTCCTTTCCCAACAGGTATTGCCATTCCTTCTTGTGATCCGTCAGACCAATGTGCCTGCAGTGTATGACCAGAATTCACCCATGTTTCATCTAGCCACACTAAATCATCGAATTCAATGTCCTTTACTTGCCGCAAAAATCGGCATCGCCAAGCAGCAATATCTTGCCTTTCCAAGAGAACTGTACGACCACTTAATTTTTCGTAATTAAATCCCAGGTTTAATAAAACCAGCCAAAGAGATGACTTACTGCCAACAAAAAGACCAGCTTCTTTAAGCATTACATGCAGTTTTTGTAACGTTGGGTGCTCTCTACGGTGATAATATGCATACAAATGTCTGCAAATTGCATCCTGTTTGAAAGAATCAACATTCGTCACACGTTTCTCGACGCATCGTTTATTCCCGGAGTTTCCAGACTTGGCGGCTCGGAGTTAAGATTTGATGGCCCGGAATGTGTATTCAGCTTTTCATTTTGCTCTTTCTTTGCTTATGTTTATAACGGTTGTTCTGCTTATTCTTAATGCTGTCGCAGTCCTCTCGGCTACCTTAACGGAAAGAAGAGGTCCTCCCTTCTCCCTTTCCATCTCAAAATATTGTCTTACGTTGCAGACGTATTCACGCGATTGTCCTCTCAATGCTATTCCTTGCCCAACTTTCTTCGGAGATGATTTCGGACTACGAACTCTAGGACGACCACGCTTTTATTTTCGGACATTTTGTACACGGAGGTCACTACAGTAATTTATCACTCACTCGTAGTGGAAACAAAGGAGAAGCAGACACTGAGATAATGCAGTTCACACAACACGACGCGCACAAGACCAGGTGTTAGCAGGTACTCAAGGTCCTTAAAAAAAAATACGGTTGAGCAGTAAGCGTTCTGTCCTGCCATTGGCTGAGGCTGTGACGTGACGAAGGAACCGCCGCTGCCTCGGGAACAGCGCTACAAGACGCAGCCCGCGCATTTAAGGGTATACGGAACGCACTATGCTTACAATGTTAAATTGAGCTAAAAGTTTGGAACATTTTCTCATTTGTTATTTGGACGATACTCTTGATTTTTTTTTTTTTTTTATTATTTCACATAACGCAGATATGTTCTGCTTTTATGCTGATTTATTAATTTTGAAAAAATAATGTATAGTTTTTCAGATACTTTATTTTTTGTAAATGTTAAAGTTATACATTTTAACAAGTATTTTAAAATTTACATCCATTAATACAAAATAATTCCACATATCTTTTAATTCAGATATATAAGAAGGTCTTAAGGAACAACTACAGAAAATTTCATCTTTCTACTATAAATAGGCCCTGAGAAAATGTACCTTATACACAAAAAAACTAAAGTTACAGGAAATTAGCTTCAAAGTTTTTACTTCAGTACAAGCCTGCTCCATAGCTTGTATCATCAGAATCGTCCAACAGCTTCCTCTTGATGGCTCTGCTATGCTGTCTAGCCATCTTTGAATATACTTTCATGGCATTATCTGAAGACCTGAGCCGTTCCTTGTCCAAACAAAGCATAGCTGCGGCAGTTCGTAGTCCTACACAGAGCCCCAACTTCTGCAGAACTTTGCACTTTGTTATATTGCCCTGATTGAATGATGAAACAACATCATAAACGCCAAAGTGAAGTGTGTTTGTACTCACAAACACAGTTTTAGGTAGTCTATTCCATATCACATGGTTCACACACTCATTTGGATTTTGAGTCCGGCCATGAACACATTTCTTTAGTAGACTAATATCTGCGAGGTCTCGGAATATTGGTTTTATTTCATCCATTATGGCAGGTGGCAGGTGATGAGGGTGATTGTATTGTTTCTTAGTTAACTTGCCTCTGTTGTACTTGCACCAACTATCGTCTCCTTTTGGACATAGCCCATGTTGGGGATTCTCATTGTTTGAAGCTGTATGAAAAAACAGAGCCCAGACTGCTCTTCTCATTAATTCTGCATCTACTGTATTCTGTCTTATTGCTAGACCATAGCACTTCTGAATATGATCTATTGTAGCATCTGTCTATTTTTCCCATCTAAAGTTTTTCCATCGCTCAATTTCTTGCCTTTAATGCTAGCGTTGAGCCGTCAAAGTCTTGATCCCATCCTTTTCTGAACATGGCCACCACACTCCAGTTTGGAAATTTTCACATCGTTACCATAGGGTCTCAGTTCCTCAATTTCTTTGAAAGCCTTTGAGTCACCATCTCCAAGATAATTTATGTATCTAACGTTGTACCATTTTACTGAGTGTTGATAAATACTTCTTACACCAGCAACTTCCATACCACCACTTGACCCATAGTAATTTGCCATGCACTCCTCTTCATGTTTAGTTTTCATTTTCTCCTTGCATCTGCAATGCTTGGAAGGTATTGGCACATCAACTACCTTACCAGTGTCCACACTTGTAGCTGTTACTACACCATTCAGAGATGTGTGGCCTCTCTTCTGCCAGCTTCCATCAAAAGCTATGGACAAGTCTCTGCTATTATTATTTTCAACAACTGCTTCCTCAACAGCATCTTTCATGTTTTCCTGTGCCACATCTTCTGCAGCAGAGCCTATTGCAATTATGAGTTTGTTAAGTTTTGAAAGTTGTGGAGGGAGGTTCATCACACCACACAACATGGCACCTGCAGCCCTGCCCTTTCCTATACACCGTAATCCATAAACCAGTCTAATGTTTATATCGTATAGTTTACCTCTATCTGCAGTAACATGTGAGGAATTGAAGAAAGTAACACTGTTTGCAATAACTGCACATCAACTCTAATTCACAAGCAAGTCCTACCTGTAAGTTTGTTTTCAATGAAACACCACATTTTCCACATTGTTAGCAGCACACATTGTTCTCCAAAACGTCTGATAATAAAGAGACGTTAATTACCTCATATTTTGTAGTCCCAGCATTTAGTTTCTTGTATTCTTCTTCAATTCCAGCTAGTTTTCTTCTTGAAGCACTTTCCGGTGTAGTGGCAGCAGCATCACTCAATGTATCACTACCAGTGTTGAGGTTAGTCGCTACTGGGACATCAGATACTGATGAAGATGAATCAGACGAATTTTTTGTACACTTTACTTTCTTGCGCCAATGTACACGCTTTCTAAATACCTTCAGACTCTAGGTCTTGGCATGTTGAAGGAAAGAAAACTCAATGACTTCTCCACATACGACTTTCACAACAATGACATTGATGTACTCACAAAGGAAACAGTACAAATGGTGCAGAATCTATTGTCAACTGTCTAGCAGCGTAGCCAACAGAAAAGCTAACTCTCTTGTGCTCAGTTATACAGGGTGGCGCAGATGGATCGGGTGGTTTTAAAATACTTGTCAAACTGTCAATTGTAAAGGTATTGGATTGAAATAAAGTGCAAAACGTGTAGTTACAATGGAAGTTTATTAACAAAAAAATAGTAATGTTAGTTTTTAAAAATTACATCCATCAAATGCCCTCCTTCTCGAGCGACGCATTCTTGGAGTCGGTCCTTAACGTTCCGCATTGCCCGCTCAAGCACATCACCAGGAATTGATGTGATTTCGGTGTGAATTGCTGCCTTCAACTCCTGAATGGTCCGGGGTTTGTTCATGTAGACCCTTGCTTTTAAATAGCCCCATAAGAAAAAGTCACATACCGTGAGGTCCGGTGAGCGAGGGGGCCAATGGACATCTCCATTACGGGAAATCAAACGGCCAGGGAACAGAGCGCGTACAGCTTGCATTGATATCCTAGCGGTATGTGCAGTTGCCCCGTCTTGTTGGAACCACATATTGCCCATGTCGTAATTGTTCTCTTCAAGTTGTGGGAGAAGAAAATCTTCAATCATGTTCACATAACGCTGCGAATTAACAGTAACCGCCTGCTCCCTTTCATTTTCAAAAAAGTAAGGACCAATTATCCCTACCTTAGAAACCCCACACCAAACCGTCACTTTGTCACTATGGAGAGGCCGTTGGTGTAGATCTCTTGGGTTAGTGTCGGCCCAGTAACGGCAATTTTGCTTGTTTACGTATCCATTAATGTGAAAGTGAGCCTCGTCAGACATCATGATAATCAGGTTTACATCTTCCAATAACTCCAACATCTGTTGGCTAAACTGAAGCCTTTGAAGATGGTCTGTTGGGAGAATCTTCTGTACCAACAGGATTTTATAGGGGTGGAATTTCAGTTCTTCGTTAAGAATCCTTTGAAGGCTCCGACGTGACATTCCAAGAGCTTGAGCACGACGTCTCGTTGATCGACGTGGGCTCGCAGTGACATCGCGTCTCACACGCTCCACGTTCTCAGGCGTTGTTATTGTTGGCGGTCTAGGCGTCCATTTTGGAGCACATGAACCAGTAGTGCGGAAATTATGCACCCAACTCAATATCGTATCTCGCTTAGGAACACCACCGCGAGGTGGGATGTTGAAACGCCGGCGAAAGGCACGCGTCACAGCAACAATTGACTCGTTATTGCGTATGAACTCTTCCACTGCGAAAACACGATGCTCAACGGACCACGTAGCCATCGCGACTGACTGCCAGCCTGCAACTGAAACTTCCCGTCCCCCCCCCACCACAGGACGAAGTCGCCGAACACCTGGCTCCCCCCCTCCAGACTTACAGTCCACTTCAAAACCACCCGATCCATCTGCGCCACCCTGTATCTCTGGCAAGGCTGTCCATATCAGGTATATTTCACGTCTCATATACAAGGTGCGGAACATCGTGTGTCGAAATTATTTTAAAAAATTATTTAAAATAGTTATATTCACGTCATCCAAATATTTTATACATGGTATTAAACGGGAGAGTCTGCATTTTTCGAAAATGCATTTACCCAAAAATCGATTTTTCATCGAAAAACCCCTTCCGTATAGCCTTAAGCGATGTATTTGTGGAATGTTTCAGTTTCTACAGAAATAGTAAAGTGTAAATCGTTATTCTGCTATTTCTAGAAAGTTACTGCTATATTCTGTAACTCGTCCCGCTTTTAAACACACTGCTGAGTGCTGACTTTAATAAAATTAAGCGTCTATAGATCAAAATATACAAAAATAAGTGCAAAGTATAGTCTGTTTTTGCAGTTCTCTACAAAGTAATAGTTTTAAATGAGCATTCAGTTTTCTAACTTTGGCTCTGGGAAAAGTGTTAACTTGTCTACAAGCTCTATGTAACGCTCATTTATATTCTGTTTACATCATGTCTACAAAAACTTGAAGTAATAGATGGGCACTGTCGTTTTCACTCAAGAAATTGTGTAATTGCCTTATTTGTAGGAAGCATTTGAATTACCTAACTGAACTCGCGCGCGCGCACACATTCTTAATTTTCTCACACCTCAAACCTTTGGCTTATTTTTTTTATCAAGGTGACTATATAATGTTGGCCCTAGTTGTTAAAATTCACTTCTATAAAAGGGCATTGAATCAAAAAAATGCTGCAAAATAGGATTTACAGGAAAAAGCGGTAAATTAACTTACCGAGTCCGCTTTTCAGCAAAGTTGTAGCGTGGGAAACAATAAGCCAATCCTTGACACTCAGTGTAGAGTCTTGCTAGTTGTGAAACAAACACAGTCAGAAGACTTTCACGAATATTGTTTATTTACATTCTAAAGCGATGACGTACCACTTCCTTGCTTTCCGATGCTGAGCTGCATCTGCTTTCTTCGACTTGTCCTATGCAGTCGGATAAACGTTCTCGTCCTGGCGTAAATCTTAATGATATCTGGATGAATAGTGGGGAATCGCTCGGTAAGTATAGTGCACAGGTTCTTGGTAACACCAGTCTCCCTGGCCAAACTGTCGTGTCCATGGATCTGGGCAAAAATTAATTCAAATTTGCTAACTGTTTCGAGCCACCTTTCTGAACGCACAAACGACACCCCCCCTCCCCCCTGGAAACCATGCCCAGCCATCCTCTTGATGTCTCCTCAGGCTGTCAGTAACTCTCCAGTGGGTGTGGCTATTGATCTGTCACGCTGTCTGCATAGATAAGCTACATATGCAGCAAGATATTTAAATCCTTCAGTGCTACGTGTTCTATCTCCTTCTCTTCTTCAACCATTGCCAACGCCTCAGACATATCAGGCAGGATATTGCCAAAAACAGTTCGTCACGAATCTTGCTTCTTCACCTGGCTCAACAGACAATGCATTTGAAAGAGGAATATCATGAGCATTTGCTCTCAACAAGTCTTATCCGGCTCTTTACCTCGACAGGCGATGGATGATCATAAAAATGTCCAAGGCCTCCTCACTAACGGCATTTACTGCTTCTAACACTGCTTGCGGGTCTCATTGTTTCCTTTTCTTGATTGGTTTCGACAATGACGTCTACAAAAGAAATATAACGTAAGTAAAAGAAAGCTAAGCCAACTATCGGATGTCAGATAATTAGAATCCTGCCACTATCTGATAAAAGGAACCCCCACTTGAAAGGAAAGATCAGCATATAACAAAGACGGTATGTAAGAAACACATTATTTCAAACTGTGGTTCAGAAGTTGAAACTATAAGCTTTTCCACTATGTATAACATAAAACCGTATACTCTTACAGTTAGTCAATGTCTGCACGTATATTGAACTCTGCAGAATATTTCCAAACTCTGAATTCACCCAGGCAGCCACTTCACTAGAAAGCACGCTTCGTACTCTGGCAAAACTCAAAATGGCGTCTCAGCGGGCCAATACTTAAACCCTTTGAGTGCTATGTGCAACACTGGCCGTCTCTGTGTGTGCTGCATTCACGCCGTACTCTGGGTGCTGAAGGAGAGAACCGGGCCCCTATCTCGCCCATGTTAATTCACCAACGTTAATGACCCATTATCTCAGAGACTGTTGTAGATACGAATTTGAAATTTGTGCCATATATTAATTACTGACTCCTTTCTACCCCATACCCCACCAACTTACCCCTGTACTTAATAAATTCTGAACACACTTCACGACAAAAAGAATACCAATCTAGAACGCTCCTTTCACTCACACCAGTCTCTTGCGCGCAAAAACTCTGTGGGGATCTATAACAAAAATAAGTAACGAGTACAATCTCGCGCATGCCCAACCTAGACTTCTCGAACCAGGTACCGCGCCGTATGGAACGCCATGTGTCGTCTTTCCGACAGCGCTACATATAACCGTCCCTGGTCCGAGAGACCGGAACTTTTAACCAACTTCATTGCTCGCCACGCGCAATGCTTGCAACACGATCGCTGTTTTTCGGCTTTCTGTTTTGTTCTGGTCTTCAGACTACGCTTTGCAAGAATTAGGGCAATTTATTTACAATATTACACCTCATTTTCGCATGAGGGGCATTTTTATTATAATGTACATACAGATGAAGACGTTTCCAATAGTGATATACTTCTGCATTCTCTCAAAACAGTGTTTAACAGTTTTTTGTTCGTGAACTTGTTTGTGATACATTTTGAAGCACGAATAAGCACAGTGTGTTACATTGTTTTCCTTACAGCACAACTTAGTTTGTTTCCTAGCACCATTTCGAGCACAGACTATGCATGTATTTTACTTTGCACACTGATCTGGTAAATGTGTCAACACATGTAGGGTACTCATGACGTTTACCACCATCCGCTGTCTTGCGATCGACGTAAAAAGTTGCAAAACTTTCTCTAATTACATTGAAATGAAACTTATCGTACTTTATTTTTGTCACGTATTTCCAGTTTAAGCAGACATTGAACATTGCCATGTCCAAAATATGGAAAAATAATTTCCTGTACCACTTGGACGACTTCCGTATACTTTCCACTGTTTTAATTTGGCTGTCGCTTTGGTCGTCTAGCCCCATTGATTTATTGTACTCTATTACCACACTGTTCCATTTTCAGATCACCACCCTTCAGCCTCTTTTTGAAGTCGGATGCATTTCAGCCTTGTGGTACATTGTGGTAGCTCTAGTAATTACAGATGGAAATGAATGAGAATAAACGTCGCCTGTAGATTGTAAACTATTCGTGAGAGAATTTCTTCATCTGAATCGCTGTCTATGATAAGCACAGCGATTCTTCAGAGTCGCTCTCCATAAACATCTGTATTATCTCTCGGGAGAGCTTCTTACATGACATCACAATACGCACTTACTTTACTTTTCCGTGTCCGCAGATGTTTCAAAGCCTTTCAGCCCAATGTCGAGCCAAGTCCAATGTTTCTCTCTTCTCAAGCCATAGTTCAAGGGTACACCTTGTGGGGCAGATGGAACACTGTAGAAGGTGTTCCATATCCTGAACTTCACCACAGTCGCATTTGTTGTCTCCTTCGTCCTTGAAGCCCCATTTGACTAGGTTTGCTTTAACTGGTGCTACGCCTGTTCTGATGCGGTTCAGTGTTCTCCAAATCTTCCAGCTTGATCTAATGCCGCTGGGTATTTCTCGTGAGGCAGGTTAGTCCTTCGGAGGCTCGTTCAATTCACTAGTGAGAAATCTCTTGTGGGATTTGTTTGCTACGTCCACATGAAGAACCGTGCAGCGGGTGGCGCTCGTAGAAAATCTGTTTAAATTTTTCTGTATGTTCATGCGCCATTGTTCGGGATTCAGGAGATGAGAATCCAGCTGCTTTGTATATTTTCCCAAGTGGAGTGGGTTTCATGCATCCTGTTGTTTGCCTGCATGTTTCATTAAGGACTGTAGTGACTTTTTTGGCATGTGTGGATCGAGACCATACAGGCATGCATATTCTGCCGTGGAGAAGCAAAGTGCTTGAGCAGTTGTTCGTAATACAGTTAGACTAGCTCCCCATTTACTATTCGTCAGTTTTCTTAAAATATTGTTCCTGGTAGCAACTTTTGGCAGGTTTTTTTTTTTCCACAGTGATATCTGTACGTCAGTGATCTATCCAGCCCGACACCAAGGTATGTTGGTTTGTCCGTATGGTCCAGTTTGTTGCCATTCCAGGTGACGTTCAGCTTCCTGTTTGCCTGTTTTGTGCGGAGGTGGAAAGCGCTAACCTGTGTCTTAGATGGATTTGGTTTGAGGGAGTTTCTTTATAGTATTCAGACATTACATGTAGCGAGCTTTCTAATTTTCCTTCTACTTCTTCGAAGCTATTTCCTTGGGCTGTATTGGCCAGATCATCGGCATACAAGAAATTGGTAGTACATTCCGGTGTTGGTTGATCATTGGTGTATAGGTTAAATAGTAGGGAGACCAGCACACTGCCCTGGGCGAGACCGTTCTTTTGTCGACGCCATCGGCTTTTTTTTCCGTCCAGCATTACATAGAACTATGTTTTGCAGCAGAGATTCAATGATTTTTGTGAACTGATGATCCTTAAATGTACAGTACAGTTTTTCCATGAGCTTTCTGTGGTTGACTGTGTCGTATGCAGAACTTCACCTGTTATTTGTTTGTTTTCAAACCCTTCCTCTAGTCTGTGTGTTCTGTGAGTGCTAGGATTTGACTGGTACATGATTTCCCGGGTCTGAATCCAGCCTGTTGGGGAATGAGCTTTTGGTCTGCGATATTTGCTATGCGGTTTAGGATTATTCGTTCGTACAGTTTGTACAGATGGCACAGGAGTGCTATTGGGCGGTAGTTCTTAGGTTGACCTGCGTCTTTCCCAGGTTTTAGTAGCGCCACTACCTTTGATTTCCTCCACATCTTTGGGATCTTACACGTTTTTAAGCAATGATTAAAGAGCAGCAGGATCCATTGCTTGGCACTAGGTCCGAGCTGTTTGATCTGTTCCACGCATATATCGTCAACTCCCGCTGCTTTGCCGTTTTTCATTGAGTTCATTCCATGATTAAGATCTTTCATGGTAAATGGTATTTCGAACGTGCTTGACTCTTGACTCTGAATTCTGCTGATTCTTATTTTCTGACATTTCTTGTTGGGTTTTCCATTTAGTAGGAGCTGATGCGCAATTTGATTGGGTGTTACTGAAGAGCATTGTTTAGCTGTCCCAAAGTCACAATTAAGTTTTTTTATCAAGTTCCACGCTACTTTGCTGCTGTGGGTCATATCCATTCTTTCCAGAGTTTCGACCCATTTCCTTTGTCTTGATTCACTAATCATTTCCATTAGTGTTTCTCCACATTGGATTACTTCACTAAAGGGGTCCTGTTCGTAAAGCATTTCGTACTCCCTCAGGATGTTCTTTGATAAGTCAGAGAGACCTGGGATGAAGTGCTCTCTGCAGCCTCGGGGTATGTGTCTTCGAGAAATCTTTTGGAGGGTCTCTACGAAAGTTTGATAATTTTCTGGAATTGGGTGTAGATTTTTTATTTCTGCATCCAGTTCCACAGCATATTCTGTCCATTTAGCTTTTTTAAAGTTGAAGCGTCTGCGGAATGGTATTTTCGTTGTTCTCAAAGCAGCGTATATTTGGGTTCTGATAGGTCGGTGTTGTGTTTCAGGAAGAGGTGCAGTTTTTAAGCATCGGTCTTCCACGTTTGCGCTTACAAAACAAATATCAGGGTTGTATTCGCGCTTCCAGATTTTGCTGCTGAACGAGCATGGTAGCTTGGGATCATGGATCAGAGATAAACTATTTATTTCCGCCCACTGCTCTAATTTGTCTGTTGTCGTCTGTATGTTTGTAGCCCCATGATGTGCTGAGGCAGTTGAAGTTTCCTAAGATGAACTGTGTTTTCAGGTTGTTGAAGTTTGGCGGCAAAGTCAAGTTGAACTTCTCTCCAGGCGGCTTGTATACTGACGTACGGTGAAGGTGCTACACTCGACAGTCAGTAATCCTATGTTATTGTATGTAGTTCTGTTAGTTGATATTATGGCCATCTCAGGTTTTGTGAAGACAGCGCTGCCATATTTAGGATGTGGATTTTCTATGGCTAATTTCATTCCTTCTATTTGTGGTCTTATTGCCCCTTCTTTCTTGTGTGTTTCTTGTATACACAGTGTGTCCCATTTGTGCCTGCGGCAGAGTTGTGATATGATTCATTGTTTGTTTTTGGTGACGTTTAGGCTTGCAATCGTCAGAGTTGGCTCTGAGAAGGGCCCATTCTTTTTGCTTTTCCGGTGTTGGAAGGATTGGCCGTTGTCTTTTATTGCAACGTTTCCGGGGGACGCCGGCATTATCTGACAGATGATTCTCGGTCTCTTATCTCAGATAGTGCATGCGTGGATGCTCCTTCCTTGTCCCCCATCACAATACGTAAATTCACTATGCAAAAACAAGCAAATAATAGGCGACGGATGTCTCGCAGAATGTCGCGAAACTCTGTTTGCCAGAAATCACAGTAGTGTCATGTGTTGTGTGTAAAGCAAACTAATGGTTCAAGTGCTGTGAGGGTCCGCCAAAAGCACTGACATGGATCTCAAACGCATCGTGTTCCTCATACCGAATCGCCGCCTGTTGCGGTTAGAGCAAACGATAATGTGTGGCGAGAGTCCGCCAGTAGCGCTGCAAAACAAACAGACGTCTTATTCAACTGCAGCTAAACAATAGGCGAGCGAACGTCTCAGAACTTCTACAGTTGTTAGTCGCACCCAGGGCATGTGCGCTCGGACTGCTGTAGCAGTCAGCTGCAGTCAGTGTTGATAATGCCTGCCACCTCCGACAGAGTGCAGTTGTTACTTGATTATAAAATTTACTATCCCATATTCGGACACTCTCCCGTACCTCTCGGTGACAATGTTTTTTATTAGTTTTACTATCTCTACTGGTATTTCGTATTCTATTAATCTGCTTGGAAGCCCAGAGTGTCAAACTTCGATAGCTCTTTGTAGGCAGCCGCAAAACACGCGGTAAATTCTGCGCTGCCTTGCTCTTTCCACAGTCCAAACGAATGCACACACCCGTTACAAAGGAAAGGCGGTTGAAAATGAAAGTACATGATTGGTAAAAGTGGACTGTAGTTGGACCTAACATTGCGAGACACAGTTACAGATGCGTGTGCGCTGCTTGGCGGTGAGACTACGGCCACACGGGCGTTTTTTCCACGCGTGTTTCTGCCAGAATTCACGCAACACGCGCGGCCACATGGCCGCCTCTCACGTGGCGTGAAGCCCAGCGAAACGCCAGTAGTGCTATGGTGCAAGCTGTGACAACATCTACTGTGCGCAGTTTAGTATCAACAATGAGCGGAAATACATTAAACAAGAACGCGGTTCTTGCAGTGTTTTCTGCGTTAGTTGTACATAGGCGTCAGAAACGACGGCAGGAAAAAACATACTAGATTCATCCCATACTAAGCGACAGATCAACTAAAGGAAAGTTCGTGCTTCTACACAACAAACTGAAGGCAAATCCAGACAAGTTCTTCGAATACTACAGGATGTCGGTTAACTCATTTGAAATGCTTCTGAATATGATTCGAGAGAGAATTTCTAAAAGGAACACGAACATGAGGGAATGTATCAGTGCAGAATTAATTAAAAATGTTTATGCCAAAGAAAAAATCTAGATCTGAAAGACTCGACATAGTTTTTAATTAAAAGTCAAAAAGTGTCACAAAAGCATATTCTTTCTGTTGTGGACACTCTTTCTGTTGTGGACACTCTTTCTGTTGTGGACACTCTTTCTGTTGTGGACACTCTTTCTGTTGTGGACACTCTTTCTGTTGTGGACACTCTTTCTGTTGTGGACACTCTTTCTGTTGTGGACACTCTTTCTGTTGTGGACACTCTTTCTGTTGTGGACACTCTTTCTGTTGTGGACACTGTGGACACTCTTTCTGTTGTGGACTGTAACGAATAGCTTTCGTAGTGATATACAAAAGACTGATTAATTGCGCTGCCACTTGGTGAAGATGGCGAAGGTGAAGACGTCGGATTTGTGTAAGACCTTAACAGTTGAAGGAATTTCATTTGAAAATCTAATTTGTCCTCCGTTTTAAGGACCAGCTCCCCTGTTCCGGCCATGCGTTGTGTGGACGGCCTGGCAGAAAAATTCTTACCTGCGGCGAGCGTCCGGTCGCTGCTGCACCCTTGGGGCACGTTGCACCAATACAGAACACTGTCTGTATCAAGCAGTAGTGGCACTGCTTCATTTTCGTTATTTATTGCTTCTGTGCACTTGCTGGTTAGTCGCAATATGGAATCAATTGTGCTTCTGTTTTTTCTGAAGCCAGCTTGTTTGTCCAGTAGGATATTTCGTGAATCTACGAAGTTTTGTTGGTGAGTATGGCATCGAAAGTCTTTATTACCGGTCATAGCGTTATGGGGCTGTTTGGGTTTCTGTCGTTTCGTTATCGTTATGGCATGTGCATTGTTTTGGCAGTTTTTTGTGACCTGAGTGCGGCGTAGAAGAGTTTTCTAAGCGGTGGTAAGATGACTTGGAGGTATGAGCCTGAGGTGTTGTCATGTGATCTCGTCTGCGCCTGGGGCCGTGACCTTTCTGCTTGTTATTGCTATCTGTATTTCGTTACTCGAGATGTCTTTGATAAGCTATGTCTGGCCTTCATCGTAGGTTGTGTATTGTTTTTGTTTTAATGCTTTCTTTGTCTCTGCTATTTCTTTTTCTCTATTGAACTTGCGTCTTCAGGATGGGTGTAAACTTCTTTTAGAGCTTTCATGAACGCATTTGCTTTAGTCTGTTCGCATGTGGTGATTGGTCAGTCATTGATGTCTTGGTGATTCTTGCTCCTGATTTTGATGCGTAATTCGTTTGAATTTCCGCCAGAAGCTGCTGGATTTTTCGGGTCCAAGCTTTGTACCATGTTTAGTGTTCTGGCCCTATGTTCTCTCAGGAAGCGTTTCACATGGTCGTTTAGCCTGTTCCACTCATTTTTTATTGTGGCATCATGGTTTCGTTTGAACTGTGTGTATACTTTGCTTTTTTGTTTTATTAAGTCGATAATGTTTGCTGGAATATTAGTCTTTCTCTCTGTTTCTCTCTTCGTTGGGGCACTGTTTTCTATCACGTGGCGAATTACTGTCGTGACATGTTCGTTTATTTCCTCCATTTCGTTTTCGTCTTTTATCTCCGTTTGAAATCAAGTTTCGTGTAATATAGTTGAATAACTTCGTTCTGTCCAGGCTTTTCCTCCAGTTCTAACTTTATTAACTACCTTTGCTCCTTTCTTTGCTACAGCTTTTCCTATTTTATTTATTATTTGGCTCCCACTTTCATCCACATTAAAAACGTTCTGTGGTTTATCGCCCAGCTTATTCTTTTCTACCTCCTCCTCAACCAGTTCTTAAAATTTATGTACTGCTTCTCTTGAGACCTGTTGCCCTTGCCGTTGACAAGCCCTCAGTCTTTCTAATAGATCAGGGTGACGACGCATAAAGCTTGAACGCCAATCGTATCCTGCCATCTTTTTATCATTATTAAATCTATGTTCAATTTTTAAGGCGACCGCAAATTCATAAGCCCTTCTTCACACTGCCGTCTGGTCCGGACAGAATCCAGCATCTTGAAGTTTCTCAATGTGTCTAAGAAGCCTTTTCATTTTCTGGTCCAAGACTACCTAGAATACCACAAAAACAGTTTAGTGCAATGTTGTTGATATAAAAAAAGTGCTTATTGGTGTAAGCTTGACAATAAATAACCTGATAATTTATAAATGTAATGAAACAGTAACTAGTTTTACAGTAATTATTTACGTGTTTTAAGCCCACATTGGAGCACTTCTTTCCATCCATATACATTTAAATCTTATTAGAAGACACTTCATGTTGGGTTGATTGTCTGATCAATGATCAGTTTTGACTGTGGTCAGGATTTAAGATTCCAGATGTGATCTGGAAAAGTAATAAATGAAATAGGGTGGGATGATGAATGATATTGTGGAGTGTGTTTGGTCCGCGAGAGATATTTTATTTCGTTCAAGTCCACCAGTAAGGCTGGTTAGGACTCCTACCACCCCTCCACCCCTCCCTAACTGCCACATGGGCCGCTGGCTCATTTCAGCCGTCTTTATTCATAAATGAATAACACATACATAAGTACGTAAATAAACGTGGCACATTCGGTATACAGGTGCTATGTACCACGCCAATGTCCACCACCGGAGTGGGGACTTACAGGGCGAAACCATGAGAAAAACTTATGTATATATAGAAAAGAAGCAAACACAAATGTAAAGACAAGGAAAGACAAAATAAGAACAAAGACGGATATTCCTCCTGTTGACAGGCCCCAGGAGTTAAGGCAGAAGAAATATCCAGCAGCCTATCCGACGCCGGCTCGTGGCATCAGCCTTGGCGCCGTCATACGTTCATAGATGCGATAACTCGTGCAGCAGCTCTGCAGTACTCTCGTGCTAAGTACCGCCAGTTCCCGGGGTCGAAAGCCTAACGCAGAGACGTCCCTCGCCGACACAGGAGACCATGCGCCCCTCCAATTCAATGTTGCGGTGGACACAGTAACCTCCTCGACGTATCGGTGCAGGTTGGAGATGGCACGCCGGATGAACGGCGTGGCGTAGTAGGCCGCCTTCTGGGAGTGACACCAGTCGAGTCGGAGATGGTCTCAGACTACCTGGGCGTCGATCACGCAGGCGATGCCGTCTTTAACCGCCACCACATCAGGCTTGCGGATTCCCTCAGGTGTCCGGAGGTGGGGCTCCACCGAGACATTGAAGCCCCTCTGCACGAGCGACATAGCGCACGATCGCGTCATGTCGTTTAACTCGGGGACCCGTCGTGCGTCCTGAAGCAAGCCTGTAGTACGTGGTTGGCGGTCTCCATGGCTTGGCAGCCCGCGCGACATCTGGTGTCTGCCTCACGCACCCAACTGCGCCGTGCCCTCGTTGGGAAGGCGTTGATGCGGGCGCGGAGGGCATCGATGTAGTCACGCCCAGATAGCAGGCGACTGGTGTCGGCTACCCATTGATGTTGCCCTTTGACGGCGGCGGAAGATGACAGCGCCGCACCGTCAATGGCAACGTCAGGCGCGCGGCCCACATTTCTCCAACCTGCGTCGACGATTTGAGGAGGTGGCCCTCCCACGTAAGGTGCCGCTGCATCACCTCAATCTCACGCTGCACCTCGTCCAGGCCTGCACCTCGTCCAGGCCTGCACCGTCGAAGGCTAGCCCTATCTTCTTTAACGCCAGGAGACAGGACCGACGAAGAATTGGCCCCTCCCATCGGCACGATGGGATGCCGATGCCCCCCTGGGCAACAGGAGCGTGGAAGTAGCCCAGGGGAGTGTATGCCGGAAGGCGGAACCATCTCCTGACGGCGGCTCTGATTGTCACGTCCGCAGCTTTCAGGGCACCCACTCGGGTGCGGCTGAGGGCCAGCCCATGGTACAGGCCACGTAGAAGTACATTGGTGAGAGCGTGGAGGCGCTGTTGTGGCTTGAGCGGAGCTTGGGAGATGACGTCAAGCTGCTCCCCCAGGTGGCGTTGGGGGTTGAAGACGCAGCGACCCACGGTGGCAAATTGCAGCCCCAGGTACCGGAAGGTTTCACCCACACGTAGGGCAGGCATGGTTGTGTTGCCTGCCTTGAAGGTAACGTCTCCGTCTACCTTCACCTTCTCGCGTCCAGACGCGACCAAGGCTAGGGTGAAAAACTTCCGGGTGTTGATCTGCAGCCCCAGGTGTGCGAGGGCTGCGACGGTTGCGTCGATGAGGGACTGCAAGCCCCTCGCGGTCAATGCGAACAGCAGGACGTCATCTGCAAAGGCCGCAGCGTTGACTCTGCGACCAAGTATCCGAGCTCCGATGTGGGAGGGA
The DNA here is from genome assembly GCF_023864275.1 of Schistocerca cancellata. Lineage (NCBI taxonomy): Eukaryota > Metazoa > Arthropoda > Insecta > Orthoptera > Acrididae > Schistocerca > Schistocerca cancellata. Next base: position 1,158,524,380 of record NC_064626.1, read on the forward strand.
AGTTGACCTAAGACATAGTCCACCGCAAAGTTGAAAAGGAGGGGGGAGAGGGGATCGCCCTGACGGACACCCCTTGACGGCTGCACAGACACGCCCACGCCGGCGCCGCCCGCTATCACTGTCGTGCTGCCCTCGTAGCACCTCTCGACTTACTCGATAAAGCAATCCGGCAGGCCACGAGCCGTCAGCACAGGGCGAAGGGCCGCATGATCCAACGAATCAAATGCTTTAGAGACGTCGATCGACGCCACAAAGACAGAGTGGCAGGAGCGGACTGCGTCAGTGAGAGCAGTGTCAAGGATGAAGGTGTTCTCCAACATCCCATCCCGGGGGATGAATGCCCGCTGACGTTCGTCCACAGCACATGCACGCATCAGGCACGACGCGAGAACCTTATGGAAGGTTCGTGCCAGCACCGAGCAGACCGTAATGGGGCGAAAGTCAGCGGGGGATGTTGGTGCAGCCATTTTGGGCACAAGGGACGAGCGCGCGCGAAGCAAACGCTCGGGAAGGGCACGGGCCAGAAGGAAGAGATTCATCAATTTCACGAGGACCTCATGCGGCAGGTGCCGCAGCTCCGCAGGAGTAAGGCCGTCCGGACCGGCCGCTGATCCCCTGGGCGTTAAGGCAGCAGCGACCTCCTCACGTGTGACCGGCCCCCACAGGCACTCAAGAGCGACAGGCTCAGAGTGCGGCAGGAGGCGGTCACGGATGAAGCCCGCGGTGGAGATGGGCTTCTTCGTGAAGAGGTCCACCCAGAAGTCCAGCAGACCGGGAATGTCGGGTGGCGGCTGTAGCAGGGTGCCATCCAAGAGGCCGCGCACGCAACGCTCGCGCGACCTTCGGAAGGCATCCTGTGGTTTGGCGTACTCCCATCGGCGCCGTTTGCACCTCTGCTGCGCCGGAGCGGCAGGCGGCCGCTTTGGTGGTTGACGCAGCCTCTGCGTCCTCGTGCTGGTCCTCTCCCCTCTGGACCCGACTGACGCAAGGGCATCCGGGAGCACGCCCAGAATGACTTCGGGCAGCGTACCCCGCCCCAGACCGAAGACTCGGTCCAGAGCAGAGAAACGCTGGGCGGCAACAGGCAGCCCCGCCAGATGCTCCCAGATGGCGGCGTTAGTCGGCCCCTCCGGCAGCGGCCCGGTGGTGTCGACCGCGAAGTCCTCAGCTGCGTCGTCGGGCGGTGCAGCGCCATCGCCCGCGTCAGGCAGCGGCCTCGCTGCTCCCCGGCGGGATGCCGGCTCTTCCCCCCGGCCGATCTCAAGCGCCTCCATGAATTCACGGACAAGCTGCTTGTGGGCAGCTTTCTGCCATTGGCACTTAATTGCCTCGAGCGTTCGGTCGGGGAACATCCTGGTCAGCTCTTGATTGACGAAGAAGAACCGTGCGTCCCTCTCAAGGAACAGTTCGGCCTCTGCTTTGGCGAGCGACAGGACTACTACTTCCGTCCACCTCGCGCGATGCCTCTCCGTGACGATCTCCGCGTTGGTGGCCGCTGGATGTTGGCGGCGGCGGTGGACCCAGAGACCGTTTTTGGTGGTGAAGCTGCGGTGGCACTCATTGCAGGCAAAAGTAGCAAACTCCGCAACTTTTACCTGCTCAACTCTCGAACTGAGCAATTTACCCCAAACGGTCCTGACCGCCAATACATGAACAGAGCAACACACGAGCTGAGCAACTTTCAACTGCGCACCAGCAGGTTCCTTAGCAAATACTTTCATTCAGGGAATTTATCAAACTTACGGAAAGAAATACACATGTTGTAAATACTTTTATTCGGGAAATTTATTGAACTTACAGAAAATCAGTTTTTTTAGGAAAGACACTTTAAAAAGAGCAAACAGTTAATTTCGTCATTTCTCAATTGCACAATTTTTCTGTTGTTGAATATCTCTCTCTCTCTCTCTCTCTCTCTCTCTCTCTCTCTCTCTGACACAGTCGAATGTGTCTGTTTGCACTCTTCTCGAAGTGCTCACAAAATAATAAATGTTAGGATGAGTTGATTTAAAAAATTAATTGAAACGAGAATGAAAGCTCTCGCATGCGTTCGTCGTTCTCCAAAGTGCAGAGGATTCGTCTGCCCAAATAGAAGGCGAGAAAGATGCATTTTCTTCGTCTATATAATTTTCCTGTTGATAGGCAGAGAATTGCATTAGTAATGAATCTTGTGGCACGTTACTCACAAGATCACAAAAAGCATTTCCTATGTCTTAATGTTTTACGTAAGTTAAAGAGAAGCAATAGTGAAGCCATTTCCCGTTTTCACACTCTATCCTTATAAACTGTGCCAAGTCCAAGTGTCTGAATTTTACACCACCTGTTAAAGAAAGAAGAAAAAAAGATTTCAGTACCTACAATTTTCAATACAACTGGGGGGGGGTTCGAACAACTGGTTCGCTAGTAATTAGCACCAATGAATGCCTATTCCAGTATGCGACTTTTACTCATTCACCTAATTTCGTGATCAAAGAAGTTTTATGGAAAATACGGTATGTTAAAATTTATCACTAGACGGTATTCATTTGAAAACTGATCAAAGTACTTAATGCCATCCATAAATACTAACAAACTTCTCGTAATATTTTCAATCAGTGTATTATAACATTTACTGACGCAGGCAATCAGTATTTGAAAACAGAACTAATGGCTTTTATTAGTGTCATTTAACTAAAGTCGAATGTAAACCCAGTATTGCACAGTATTTTTTAATAAGATGAATGGGCGTTTTTCAGATTTGTTACTACAATTCGATGATGGGCAGTTACAGAAATACTCAATCATACAGTTTTCTGCGATTTGGTAAATAGCCTTAAATAATGATTGGATAACACACTGTAGATAACTGTGTGTAGGCCTTAACGTCTGAAAAGAATTAGTGGTCGTTTCAGGAAGAAAAAGTCAACACTGCTTAGTCACAAGCGAAACTATACTGTTAGTATAAGATAAAAAAGATGGAAAGAGAAAGAACTTAACCGAGCTTGGGACAGACGAAACCAGCAGCCAGCTATTTCACTCTCGGGAAAGACTGAATTAGCAGCTCCGTGGATTGCTGCCTCAAAATCAACCACGAAAATTTTTGGTTCGAAGCACATTCCTTTGTTCAGACATTCCTGTTTAACACAATCCAGAGCACTGACGTACGTTGCCGTCTTTTTGTCTTTCAAAAGACAGAAAACCAGTGGAATATGCATCCCATAGCTGTACCCCTGAATCGTAAATAATTGCAAGAAAAATTTTGGGGCATAATCCAATGTGCCATCCATCAGAACTACGTCCTTTTCACATAAATAACGAAGATTTGACTCCATTGAAAAAATTATCAAACCTGAGTCAGGATCATTTTTCAATACAAATTCCTCGTCTTTTATTGTTTTCGTGTTTCGGATGGCACTTAAGACTTGTATTGACAATATTGTTTCTTGCGTATGTTACATCTCGATGAGTCAAGATGTTGACCAAATAGCTCTGCTGCTGCACCTCCTTATTAATGAGTTTTGCCGGTCGCTCGTCAATATCACATAAAGCTTTCGATTTTATTGAATTAGACACTGTTTTTCTTCCCAAGTCTTGCACTGAAGATGACTGGTTTCCGTCGCACCTCGACAAAACATGATCATTCCATAATGTAATAATTTTTGCATTGCAGTTATTCTTAGAGCATCTCGCGCCCTGCTCACCAGTCGATTTCACCTCCCTATAGCGTCTGAAGGTGAAATTTGTGTAAACAACGTATATCTGACCCCTTTCACTAAACATTGTCTTTGCACTGCCCTCCATATTCAGTATAGCTCTCCTAAGCGTTTTACAAAACCTTACGCTGAAACTCCCCACTACGTGCTCTTCACGGGCGGACACGAACAAAGCAGCAGAAACAAGCTTACTGGGTCTAAGGAGGCGCTGCCAGTCACATAATTAAGGTGGGAAGCCCTTCTACCCGAAGGAAAAGTTGCTCAGTTCGTGGCCGGCCTGGGCCGTGCCACGTTGCAGTATCACTTCTCCGTTTTCTAAGACAGTGTAGTAGGTTTACAGTAATACTTTTTTTATTTATGAATTTGGCCACCTATGAACCGCATACAACTTAACCCTTTGACTGCTGCGGACGTGTAGACTCGTCATGCCTCGCTGTTCCCCTGGCGTGCCTGACGTGTATACACGCGGCCTTGGGTCTTCCTTGCAGCGCTAAGTGTTGACGCGTCCCGCGCCACCGGCTAGGGACGGGGCAGACGTAGATTAAACTGCATACTGATATTTAAACTTCGATATCTCCTACAACATTACAGTTACAAACTTAAAACTTGACACTATTGTGTAGTACATAATGAACTATAGTCTCTGCAGTTTTTGTTTGACCATGTTCATGGAATTCCATTTTATAAGGATTTGAATTTTAATTACCAGTGTACATATAATGTACCTTTTCTCATAAACTATTCAAGCATTGAAGCTGAAACTTTATAGTATACTTCTTCATTAAAGGCTATTAGAACGTGTGCAACAAATTTTTGTTTCAGCTCATAGTTACTTTCAAATTTTTCAGTTTTGTGTTACCCAGGACTGCTCTATTTTTCTCAAATTTTAAAGGCTAACTTTTCTCAGAGAAAAAATAGCAGAAAATTGGTGCACATGATTATTCAGTAAGTACTTCTTAACAACTCTGCCAAATTTCAGGATGTTAGCTCTTATAGTTCCTGAGAAAAGGTACATTAAATCTTAAAAAAAACACTTTACGGGAAATCTCATTTAAAGCTTTTATTTCAATTTTTAAGAATATTGCCATACTTCTACGCACTAATCCTGTCCGTATCCATAATCTTCATTCTCTTCCTTGTCTTGCTGGGGTATTCTCTCTCCCTGTTTCCTTTGCGTAGTCATCTTTTGGATATTTTCCTCTGCTGCCTGGGCTTTGTCAAGTCGCACTTCATCGATGCTTAAGAGTATCTCCAGTGTGAATGCACCTGGATGGAAGCCTAATCTCTGTAGGCACTTAATCCTGCCTACATTTCCGGTGTTGAACACTAGACAGGCATCACATGCAGCTGTCTTCACAACCTTTGAGAACACACACTGTTTTGGGACAATGCATCCATATAAGGTGATTGTAACTCTCATTTGAATTTTGAGTTTTCCCATGTACATATTTTTTCAGCAGTTCAGGATTGGCTAGATACCTGAAAGTTGGCTTTATAACACTTAAAACAGCAAGTGGCAAACCATGCTTATGGGTGTATGGCTTTCCACGGCTTCTGCTCGAAGATATTTGCACCACAAAATGTCAGAGGTGGTGTTGAGGAGTCTGATTAGTGGAAAGTTTGTGGAAGAATATTGCCCACACTGCTTGCTGCATTGTTTTCACACTGTGTACGTTGTCCCTGGTGGCTTTCCCATAATATATTTGTAATGTGTGAATTTCTTTGACAATCTGTTAACACCTCCCAGTGGCTTTCCATCTTCTAATTTTTTGCCCTTGATTTCTTTCTTCAGTCTGAGAAGTCTGCCACCCATTCGCTTTTGAAAATGTCCCCCACATTAAAGTTTTTCAATTTTAACAAGGATTGCCCTCTAAAAAGAGTCTTAAAAGCACTAGAATCTCCATCACCTAGATACTTCACATACCTAACTCCATATTGTTCTACTGACCTTTGGAATATAGTTGCATCCCAGCTGCCTCCATCCCACCACTTAACCCCTGATAATTCTTACAGGAGACTTTCTTGTGTATCTCCTGGCACCTTCCTTCTTCACTGCTGTCATCATTCTTTTTGGTGTCACAATAAGAGCAATATTTGCTCATTACTTGGAAGTCCAAGTTTTTTTCGTGTGTTCACACTGATGACAGGTGACACACCATGAAGTGAAGTGATGTATGGCCCCTTTTCATCCGCGTTCCATCACAGGAGACACACAGATCTGTCTTCACATCACAATTACCTTTGCCCCTTCACTGTTAACGTCTACAGCTTCCTCAACACCCGCTTGCATGTTTTCCTTGCAGTCAACCACAAGAGCTCTGTGGAGTGTTTTGTTGTACTCAGTGAATCTAGCCACTGGTGGAGGCATATTCATCAAGCCACAAAACAAATTCGTGCCTTCTCTTCCTACACCCAAGCACCTCATAGCATAACACAACCTTGTAGTAGCTTCATACGTTTTCCCATGGAGAGCAGAAGTCTTGAATTGAGCATCATATTGGCAGACGTCACAGAAAAGATGTATATTACTTACAATGCCAATTCTGGCATTGTCATCATACAGTCTGAGGCCCTTGGACCCACAATTACCACATGCACATAAAACATTAATCACATGGGTAAGAATTTCTAGGTCAATTAACCCAAATCCACTACAAAATTCGTCTTTAGCACTGAACACTGTATCATCAATTCCTTCACTGATTTTCTTCTTCGACGAACTTGGCGATTTCATCGAAAACTGTTCTTCAGACATACAAGGAACATTTACAATATTCTTATTTAAACATTCTGTGCTCCTTACACGTGAAATTACTTTCTCACTCTTTTGAATACACGGCCACCATTACAAACCATTTTAAGCAAAAAAGCTAATAAATTGCCAAACAACAAACTGTAACACGCACTATTCAAAAACAAATCATGTTAATAACGAAAGGAACAGGCATGTATAATCTGTGTCACAGCCTTCTAAATACGTCTGCTGTTCATTTCGATTGTCTGACTGAAAAGTAACACAAAAATATACAGGGTTATTACAAATGATTGAAGCGATTTCACAGCTCTACAATAACTTTATTATTTGGGATATTTTCACAATGCTTTGTACACACATACAAAAACTCAGTTTTTTTAGGCATTCACAAATGTTCGATATGTGCCCCTTTAGTGATTCGGCAGACATCAAGCCGATAATAAAGTTCCTCCCACACTCAGCGCAGCATGTTCCCATTAATGAGTTCGAAAGCATCGTTGATGTGAGCTCGCAGTTCTGGCACGTTTCTTGGTAGAGGAGGTTTAAACACTGAATCTTTCACATAACCCCACAGAAAGAAATCGCATGGGGTTAAGTCGGGAGAGCGTGGAGGCCAGGACATGAATTGCTGATCATGATCTTCACCACGACCGATCCATCGGTTTTCCAATCTCCTGTTTAAGAAATGCCGAACATCATGATGGAAGTATGGTGGAGCACCATCCTGTTGAAAGATGAAGTCGGCGCTGTCGGTCTCCAGTTGTGGCATGAGCCAATTTTCCAGCATGTCCAGATACACGTGTCCTGTAATGTTTTTTTTTTTTTTCGCAGAAGAAAAAGGGGCCGTAAACTTTAAACCGTGAGATTGCACAAAACAAGTTAACTTTTGGTGAATTGCGAATTTGCTGCACAAATGCGAGAGGATTCTCTACCGCCCAGATTCGCACATTGTGTCTGTTCACTTCACCATTAAGAAAAAATGTTGCTTCATCACTGAAAACAAGTTTCGCACTGAACGCATCCTCTTCCATGATCTGTTGCAACCGCGCCGAAAATTCAAAGCGTTTGACTTTGTCATAGGGTGTCAGGGCTTGTAGCAATTGTAAACGGTAAGGCTTCTGCTTTAGCCTTTTCCGTAAGATTTTCCAAACCGTCGGCTGTGGTACGTTTAGCTCCCTGCTTGCTTTATTCGTCGACTTCCGCAGGCTACGCGTGAAACTTGCCCGCACGCGTTCAACCGTTTCTTCGCTCACTGCAGGCCGACCCGTTGATTTCCCCTTACAGAGGCATCCAGAAGCTTTAAACTGCACATACCATCACCGAATGGAGTTAGCAGTTGGTGGATCTTTGTTGAACTTCGTCCTGTAGTGTCGTTGCACTGTGTTATGACTGACTGATGTGAGTGCATTTCAAGCACGACATAAGCTTTCTCGGCTCCTGTTGCCATTTTGTCTCACTGCGCTCTCGAGCGCTCTGGCGGCAGAAACCTGAAGTGCGGCTTCAGCCGAACAAAACCAAGTTTTTCTACGTATCTATAGTGTGTCGTGACCATATGTCAATGAATGGAGCTACAGTGAATTTATGAAATCGCTTCAATCATTTGTAATAGCCCTGTATTTAGTGTCAAGGAGGAGTGGAGCACAGCACAGATAAAGGAGACGTGGCAAGTGCAGACGGTCGAAGAATTTTTTTTTTTTAAATAGTTCTGGGCAGATTTCGGTTACGAAACTTCAGATGTCATTCTTAAAACATCAACCTAATAAAGTATGTAATAAAAAATCGAATTTTTTCACTATTTTGCCCTACGTCTGCCCTTACGCGTCCCGCGCCGCCAGCTAGGTACGAGTTTGGCGTGCTGAGTAACAGCTACCTGTGCGCTACGGATGTGTATACGTGCAGAGCTGTCTTCTGCCCTGCTGTTCTAGTAGCTGTTCAGTGGTCTGACACAGTAGTTCCAGTGTGTATATATCTTTGTTGCTGTGTTCGCTCTTCGCAGAATTCATCTTAGATTCCTGTATTTTCATTAGTTTTCATTTTTTCAAGTGACAAATGTCACGTCGCCGTGGTTGCACAGATCTGGATATGCACACTAAGAGCGATAGTGAGTGTGAATTATGACGTTGCTAACAGTGAAGAGTCTTCGACAGAATCTCGAAGCTGTAGTCCTCAACCCTTTACATCAGAGGGAAGAGCAAGAATTACAGTCAGCAGTTCCTCTGAATCTGAGGAATCAGAAAGTGACAGTGAAAGGGTTCAGGAAAGATCGCACTTAAAATGATACATTTGACTGGAAAGAAACCGAATTCCAGCCGTTAAACCGTTACTTTGATGACTAGAGTTCAGGACACAAATGTCAATTAAATACTGACCCAAGCATTCTTTTTTTGTGATATTTATGTCTCAAGAACTGTTGCAATTTATTGCAAACGTAACAAATCGTTTTTACGTTTACACCAGAGAAAATACTACAGAATCTGTGAATTCTCGACTGTCAAAGTGGGAAGACACTGCAATTGAGGAAATGTTTTGTTGCTGTTTGCCTTCTAATGGCGCAAGTTAAAATTGATTATTGGTCCAGAGATACACTTTTGAGCACAAGTTTTCAGCAAAATTATGTCCCGAGACCTTTTTGTCTACTTCTGAGAATGTTACACTACAGTGATAACTCTGCGAGTACTGAAGGTGACAGTCTATTTAAAATTAGGACGATTGTTGACAAAGTTTGTAATTCATTTCGCCCACATCACAAGCTTTGTATAGATGAAAGTCTCTTGCTGTTAAAAAAACGATTATCTTCTAAGCAATGTATTCCAATCAAGCAAAATAGATTCGGAATAAACACATTTGTACTGTGTGACTGTCAGAGTGGGTATATTCAAATTTTTTGTCTGTGAACAACAACAGAAATTGGGTTTGACTCTTCTAAATGAATTACTAAAAAAAAGCAAAAATGTAAACCTATTTTTAACTTTGCCTTTGCCGGTCCAAAGCCCGGAACGAAAAGGATACGAAATAGATGCAACAGGTGTAAAGTTATTCAAACGAAGCCTGACTACGTATATAGCAGTTCACTGGCACATGAATGCACTTGGTGATTGAGACGGCGCAGTATCTGTTCTGTGGCAAAAGTAATTACGCAGAGTACTTTTTTTTGCGATTTACCTAAACTTTTCTGGCTCAATATGGCTCGTAAAATTCTTTATATTATTATTCCTAAGAGAATGCATAAAATTGTACAAGATGGCCAAATTTTATTTATTTACAAAGACTATTGCCCGATATATTACAGCTCAAAGTCGCCAAAGATTCTCGCTGGCTCTGCGCGAGTCGTATTCAGCTGAGAAATATTCAGCACGGGGCGGGCTAAGGGGACCACACCCTGCCTATCTAACCCATGTTAATTTAGGCAAGTATTTTACCCATTTCTGAAAAAAAAAACTATTCGATGCAGGACATTAATATTTTTACTGTATGTTACATGATGCTAATGGTCAACTGTACTAAAATCTACTTTATCCATATTATAGTTTTTAAGAAATACTTTTTAAATTTATTAACAAAAATATTAAGTTTTTCTGCAGAAAATATTTTGTGAACATCCTAATGGGGGGATATAATGAATGTAGTACCAGAGGTGGCTTTTTTGTTATGCAGAGTATCTGTAAATTTCATTCATTTATCTATGATAGTTTCTGATACAATGGGGCATATGTACTGAAAATTTTAGTTTGCAGGAAATAGACTTTAAAGAAAAAACTTTTGAAATTTGTTACTGACAGTTGATTAAAACTGTCCTGCTGCATATGATGGCGCTTCTTTGGCCTGTAGCAGGCCTTCCAGCTTCTTTTCCACCTTCCTGGATGTTTGTCTTGCTTTCTTGGCCATATTAGATGCAGCCATGTCTGCATCAGCTATCCTAATTGTATCGCAATGTTGCAGCCCAGTGATCATATTTTCACCAGGATTAATTCCCAGCTTTTTCAGTACCCAGCACTTTCCAATATTACCTCAATTGAATGTAGCAGCAGCATCATGAACTCCTGTTTCATTGTATGCATGCCTACAAATAGTTTCAGGAAGGCGGTACCAAATTATGCTGTTGATTCATTTGGGTTCTGTCTCTGCCCATGCAGACATTTCCTTAGGTCAGGATGAGCCAAGTTTCTGAAAACAGGTGTATTGCTGTAATATCAGCAGGAAAAGAATGCTGGTGAGAATAAGATTCTCCAGTTGCCAGAGCCCTATTGTATTTGCACCACGAATTTTCACCTGATGGACACAATCCATGACATGGCTTACCATTAGTAGAGGACTTGTGGAAGAATATGGCCCAAACATCTCTCTTCATTGCCTCCAGATTTTCTTTATTTCCCGAAATTCCCTGTCCATAGTATACCTGCAAGTTTCCTATAACGACTCACAATCACACTTGAACAAAACTAACCGTGTGTTCGAAAGCGTGTTTACAAACAGCAGAAACAGAATAATACCGACTGTTGTATTCCAAGAATAGCCAACACACTCAGGAGTAAAAAAAATCCCTAACGTGCAATGTAGGGGATATAAAGATCTGAGATAAATACAGAAAAGTGGGCGTGGCACATACATAGGTGGTAGGAAAAAGCTCTTTATTTGCTCGAAAAAAATTTTTTCAGCAAAATTCTTTTCAGAGCATTTAAGTAAAGCCCTAATCTATCCAAATATGATGAAAACGGGAAATTGATTTTTTTCGACCTAAACCACGGTGTGGTCCCCTTAAGCAGCGCGGGCCGATCCGGTCCCGGGGGCGGCGGCTCCGAGAGACAGGCACGCAGTGCAGGTAGGCGGATTATGCCGGAGGCTGCAGCGCCTCGGCGCGCCAAGCAGGTGGCGCGCCTTCACCACTCAAATAGTTAAGACGTATGGTGTTTCTTTTTTTTTTTTTCACTTTCTTCCCAGTGCTTCATTTTCTCTCCAGTTGCTTGTCTCTGCTCATCTGTCCACTCTCTTGGGTCGAGGTTTTGGCTCATCTTCATAGTTTGCGTTTTCTATCGGTAGCCTGAAGTGATTCCTGTCACGTATTATTTCTTCTGTAACACCTATTTTTTTGGCATCTTTCATTACTGCTTCAATCCACCCTAAAGTTTTTTCAGCTTACTAACGTAATTAAAAAATTTCTTTGTAATCCGTGTTTCTTTGATTCTTTCTAAATGTCCATAAAATTTTAACAGTCTCTTCCTCATTGCATCCGTGATCTTTTCTGTGTTTTTGTATAAATCTAAATTCCTCCTTTTAATCCACCTATTTTCATTGTTTTTCTCAGAACCTACAATTTTTCGTAGTATTTTTCTCTTAATTCTAGGTCTCATAATTCGCCTTGCTTATTCAGTGTTCGGAACTCTGATCCATATGAGGAGGTGAGAGGCCAATGGGTACAAGTGACAGAAAGTTAGTTTTGAGATAATCAAGTTTAAAGTTAAAGTTGACTAGTTAATTCTAGGACATATATAGCACATTGTTGCATATCATGTGAAGATATAGTTTTATGTTTATCTCCCTCATATTTCTACAGCAATCAAATTAGTCATTTAACAATTGTCATTGATATTTTGATGACATGTGTTACTTGTGCCCCTTGGCTTCCAAGTGAGAGTTAGAAAGGTATGATCTCAAAGAAATATTAAAAGAATTTTCAAATTATTTAGTATATTATGAATCATAATACATAATGCACATTAAATACAGTAATAATTAATGTTGAAAAAATATAGAAAAAAGTTTCTTTGCAAATTATAGAAAAACTGAAAATGCGTAATCTTTCCTTTTGATTTAAAACAAATGGAAAGTAATGGAAACAACTACAATAATTTTCTTCCATTGTTGCTTCTTAATCTGAATCACTGTCAAAAATATTGACATTTTCACCTTCAGAGTTATCATTCTCTGTTATTGACTGTTCCTGATGGTGTGCTGCATATGCCGGTGACAAAGGCCGACACTTATTAGTTTCTCTTGTGGTTTCCCTCTGCAGGATTAATAGATTTCTTTCCTCTTGTGGATAGACTGCAGAACTGAGTTCTGTGTAAAAACAGTGATGCACAGAAGGTACAAATGGTAGAAGGTTCAGTAAGTATTTGTACTTTTTCCTTAATTTTTGGCGGAGTTCTTCTGTGAGTTAGTCTTGGGAGTATCTGAACATGGCTTACAATGCTTTCTACTTTCATATTGTACATGAATTCAAAATCTTCATTGAAGGTACATTTGTAAAACAATGTCCATGGTTCATCTTTTTTGAAGCGCAACCACTGCATTTTTTTTTTTTTTTAATTTCCTTCACAGATTTTAGAAAAAAATGGTTCCATCAAGTCTAGTGTAACAAAATCCTTCTCACACGTTTTCACTACCTCAAAACGTCTTGACGCCTTGGTGATTACATCAATCTAGTCTTGAGGAACGTAAATACCCCTTTATGAAATTTTTCTACTGCGTTCAATAATTCAAAAGTTTCTGTCACAATCATTACATGAGTGGTCAGAAAGTAGAAACTTATGGTCATCGGTCTCAATGTGAGTGTTATTGACTATCTAGAGCCAAAATTTCCCTGTGTGTTGACTTTTGTTTTGTCGTCCTGCATTGTCACTAAATGCAGTGAGATGCATGATGGTTGGTGGCAAACTGTTAATAAATTTCAGTAGGCAAGACATTATCTATTGACATCTTCGTGAAGCTTGACCCTCGTGCCACATAAACATGAAGGCTTTTCCTGTGCACAAATCATGAACACACAAATTGTAAGTCCACAATTGTCGATAGTCATAAGCTTGTGAACATGTCAGAACTGGTGTTGGTAGCATTTTCTGGAAGTCAAAACATACAGCCACATGCCGAGCTTCTTTAGCACCCAGATCTTTTGCATCCATCACTTGTTTCTGAGCACTTTCTGCTTTCCGTAGATGGAATTTCTTTCCAACAAGAGCACCATGTTTTCCGTCAAGTAATCCATGATCAATGGTATTTTGCAGCTTGTCACAGGTAGCACATGTCTGTATATGGACTGTGGAAGCTAAGATTAAAGCATGTGTTAAAAACATGGCGGTAAAAGCTTTCCCGTATTGGCTCTGTTCCCTTTTCTTTACAAAACTCCTTATAAAGCTGATACATTTTCTTGAGGTTGAGGTTTCCTGCCAGATACTTATTAGGTGCTTTTTGGCGTGAATAGTGGCTACTGTATGTTGGAAAACTTTTGATGTGTTCCTTTATAAGACCTACTTAAGCTTATTTCCAGGGGTTTTATGGCCTCGCTTGTCCTTAGTGAAATACTTCTAGTTGAAGTGGTTTTCTTTTGTACTCTAGGGTCCTCAAGAAGAACTCTTTGCGAACTACTTTGCCCTGGAAAGAATATTAGCAACTAATAGATTTTCTTTTTGTAGCAGTTCCTTTCCTTCTATTTGGCTCACTGACAGTAACAAGAGTATTAAGAAGGTCTGCAAGTCCCAGTTACCAAGACAATATTCATTAAATACTTCTTGTCTTGTTTGTTGACTGAAATTTTGATTGCACTTTAATTGGCAGCTGTGATTGTAGACTCTTACCTTTCTTTCTTTGTGCAACTTTCCTTTGTGATCCACGTATTCTTTGCCTTAACTACGTTTTGTAGATGATATTACTCTTTTCCTTAAATGCGTCCTTTGTGTTCTTTTCTTTTCTTCTCCACATGATTTACACTCTTAGAAGCTTTGTGCCCTCCACTGTTTACTTTCATCACACCCCTCATTTTCGTCTGAAACGAAGCATAGAGCAGTACGTAAACCTGGTTAGTTTTACTTTTTCAGGAAATGAAAGTTGTTTTTATTTCTCATTATTTGTTAATAGTAAATACACAGCTTGTAAAACTTTTTTGGGCAGCAAGGCGAAAATGTGAACAAGAAAATGCACCAACATGGCTGTGGGGTGAGGAAAGATGAGTGGAGACAATTCTGTGTAGTGAAGTTAACAGTACATTAATAATTCACTATGGTAGAAATTACCGAAGCAAGGCAGTAACAATGCTTCATAAAAGCTTATGTATGTTGTTAAATTAACTTAATTATGTCATGTATTGGAAAATTTGACTCGTTCCACATCATTACGAAATATCGTTTTCATGATCCATGGAACTAGTATTAATCTAATCTAATCTATACAGATATTCACTGTAAAAGCAATGTAGTTCTGAGTAGTGTTAATGAATGTGGAATTAATGAATAAATCTTTCGTAGCACTTACCATTTGCTTACTACGTTTGGCAGTGTCTGCAAGCAGAAAACAGCACAATGCACTCTGACTTCACCGAGAACTATCTATCAGAAGAAAGGAGTTACCCTGCCAGGAAAATTTTTACAAACTGTAACTTGGTTTACTGCTCATATTGCATCAATTATAGAAAATTACCTTCATCACTACAGTTCTCCCTGGAGTCAGTATCTACACTATCTACCTCTGGTTCATACGAAATATCACCTGTCTGCTCTGTAGCAAAAAAGTCATTCTGGCGAATAATATCAACAGCTTTTCACTTTAAATATAAAATATACTTATTTTTGAAGTGTTTAAATAAAACGCGAGACAATAATATGAATGGTGTACTTACCTTCGGAGCTGTCAGAAGTGTCCCGTTCTGGAGATGTCAGTTACTGTTCTCTCTCGTATTTTATGTCCAGTTTACAATAAAAATAATATTAATGTCCGTATTTATTGATCAAAGGCAGTAAATGAAGTTTTTTATCACTTATATGCAATGAAACAACGAATTTCACTTCGTAACGGTAGCACTGCGCGCGCGCGCACACACACACACCACCATTATTGCTGCTCCCAGCGTTGCCAACCCCAGAAGATAAAATTATGTATTTCAAATTATCGTTTATCTAAAATTATCGTATATTGATAATCTTAAAAAAAAATGCTGGTAATATGACGTACACAATATTTGTTTTCAATCGCAATTGGCAAAGTCTTCTCATCTTTTAAAATTGTTATCCTAATTACGAACCAAAACGTCTCTAATCGCGATGCTAAGTACTAAAAATACATTCAGAACCAGATGAACTCGGAAGTGTCCAAAGCATCACAGATTTTATGCAAGGAAAATTCGCTAACTCCGATCGAAAAGTAGCACTGTGTACGTAATATAATTAAAAATAATAGCAATATAATTAAACTCACCCTAATAAGCATCGTTGTCGAACTCCAAATCGGCGGAATCGGCGTCACTATCCCGATGAGATTCCTTCTTCTTAGCATAAATGTAGGACGTGTTCATTGATGGAATCATTGCACTGGTTGGTTCGAACTGTACACAATTCTTCACACGCTGGGAAGTGAGCATTACTGCGCTGACTGTACCCGAATGTAACTTATTTCTCAATGGTGTCTTCACTATATTCATTTTTGAAAACACCCGCTCACAATCAGCACTAGAATGTGGTAAAACTAATATATCTAGCACAAAGATTCCTATTTGGAGGAACTCTTGGTTACCACGAAGGTCCCTAGCGTTCTTTATGAACACCCAAAATTCGTCCACCTCTTTAGACCGTAGATTTTCGGGAAATTCTGCATGTGGCAATGCTCTCTACTGATCATCAATCATTTGCATAACCCTTTTGTCTTTTGGAGAAATCCTCTGAACCGACTTTATAAGTGGAACAAGCGTTGACGGCCTTGCAGCACTTTTTGACAATGCTATTTCTGGTGTTAACCAACTCAACATTTTTAGAACAGAATTGTTGAAATCGTACCGCTTGTTTATCTCACAAGATACTATAAGAAACTGTTGCACTCTGTAGAAGAAATCAGTCACTTTAGATTTTTGTGAGATGTTTTCAGATTGGCTCATGAAATCCATCACACCTACACCTAAATACATTTGCGTATAAGACACAGGTTGGGCTGGGTTTGCTGGATCTATGTCTGTCAAATCAGTTTTATTGATATAATCAAGAGACATATAGCAGAGAAGGATTTCTTTGTACGTTTTGCACATTGTATCATGCAAAGAGCAAATTACTAATTTCTCGCTTCGAAAATATTGATTCAGAGATACAAATTTCGGTAGAATCCACTCGAGAAACATTAAAAATACACGTACAAAGTTGTCCCTGAATTCCTTCGCTAACTGTTCAGCTGCATACAGTCTTCCTTCTTCCCGCTTGCAAGTGAAAAATAATAGCAATGCATTCCATTGTTCTAGAAAACGTGAAACAAGAGTTAACAAAGATAACCATATTGTTTGAGACGGATGCAGTATCTTGTGAGGTTCGACATTACAAAACTGTTGGAATTCCACAAACTGGGCTATTCTTTTTGAACTCTCCTTAAAGAATGAATATGTATCCCTTGCTGTGTCTTCACATAGTCTTGGTAATTGTTTGCAAGCCTCACTTGCACATAGGTGCAATGAATGACATATACATTTCTGTATAAAAATACCAGGAAAATTTTTAATTATTCGACTAGAAACAGAATTATCTTTCCCCATCATTGTGTTGCACCCATCCGAAGCAAATCCTACTAAATTTCCAGGAGGAATATTATGTTCTGACAAGGCTTTATGTACGAGATCGTACAAACGATTAGCAATGACACCTTCATGAGTGGCCTCTGCATTTTTCTCGTCAAACAGCTGTAACAACGGCCAAAATTTAGTATGTATTTTGGAGCTATCTTCATCAAAATACCGCAGACAAATACACAAATTTTTCGTAGCGGAAATGTCGGTAGATTCATCAATTATGAAACTGAACTTTTGTCTCCGTTAAACTTCATTCAGTTCATCCAAATGACATTTACCTATGACATTCTTTATCATCCCTGTGGCTTTTGTTCTACCCAACTGCAACTATTTTAGAATCGGGAAAGGCACTTTTAATTACATCTGTTAAGTGATTGGCTGTATTAATAGAGGTGTTATGTTCTGCCAAGAATCCACATAGCAATATTTCAGCCCTCTTGCCCTGCTTATAAAATGTATCAGATGATTTTGATTGTGATGAAAAGTCAAGTTTCTTTTGTAGAGGCCCGACACATTTTACGGTACTTAGGTGTTTTTTCCCTTTACAGTGATTTTTCACTACAGTCAACTCAGCACTGAATTCACATCTACAAACTTACCACCGAGCTTTATATGCATCACTAATAGGTTGTAGCCAATCCTTGAAAAAGAAATCAACCATTGCTTTCTGAACTTTTGTTTCAAATGTTTTAATTTCAACTCACCACGCAGCCTCAATTTCTTCTGTGGGGTCCGCGGAGAATCTACACTACTGTTGTCACTTTCCATTATTTATATTTGAATACACTACTACAGTATTTATTTAAAGAACACCACACTTTTGTTTCCCTTAAGAACAAAAAATTAATATTCTTTTAAAAGCACAAAGACAACTACCTGTGCATTCAAGTCCCAATTTCACCAGCAACTGATGACGATGGCCTAGACCTAATATCCCATATTGTTGTGAAACAATATTTGTTAGGCAGTAAGGGTATTCTCCGGAAGCGAATATACAGTGTTAAGAGTCATTGGACTATTGCGGAGAGTGGACGAGAGAAAAATAGGAAATTGCTTATATTGAATGGAGTATGGACTTAAATATATGAAAACAGATTATTAACGTATGAAACTACTACAAGTAGTAGTTAAATCTTCACAAAAATTATCATAGATTCCGCAATTATTAGCAATGTACTATCGTATATCGTGTTCATGTTGTAATTATCGTATATCGCGATAATTTATCGTATGGTTGGCAACGCTAGCTGCCAAACAATACACAACTCCTGACTTGACCCGGGGTCTTGCCATACCCCTCCAATCCGTCTGAGCTCCAAGCTAGCGACCAATGAGTGGTCAGAAGTGGGCGAAACAGAGAATCCAATCAGATAGCGCCTTATAAACGCTGTATTGCCGGGCTAGAAACAGTTGTTTGCAGTGGGAGACTACGCACAAAGGCCTAGATATTTATATTAGGTGTGAAAACTTATTTTCTTCTGTGAATGTTGTATTTCTTCGCTGAAATTATACGTGCTTCTTTATGAATAATGCGCTAAGATTACAAGTACGAATAATGTTGTGCCTTCGTGCTGATTAGCCCCCGTAAAATCGAAGAACTGTGGATTTATCGCGTAGAACGTAAAGCTTTTGGTGTGGTTGTTACTATAAACCTTGAATGTGATTTACTGATGATTTTGTATTAACACAGTGAAATATAACTATGGAACAATAAACATGTCAGCTTAAGAAAACGTGACAAATCACAAATTTTGTTGCGCTAAGGGTTTGTTTATAAATACCTGAGCTACCAGTCACAATTTTTTGTTCTTTATATTTTGCACGAAGCGTTGCGCGCTAAATAATAACCATTTTCAAGTGCATTGTTCACCATCCTGTCCCGTTTATTTGTGGTGTTTTCGCTTCTAACTATTTATGTGTGTGTGTTTATGTATGCCTGTATTGTGCTCAGAAAATTGGACCACAGAAGAATTTAAGGACAATAGAAGAAGCAGAACCCCACACATACACCACGGAAAAAATGGCATAGTATACAGAACAATGCACTTCAAAATGAGAATTATTTCTGGAAACGCGTCGTGAAAAATATGAATAAAAGTAAAAATCGTGTGGTAGCAGTTATTTATAAACAAACCTATTGTTTCCACAGTCGTCGCTGGGTTTCACAAGCCATTTCTAACGCATAAAATTAAATTATGCGGTATTTTTATTAATTTTTAAAATTTATGTATCTGCAGAGAGATATTCATTTAATGGAACGTGTTTATTTCTTAAATTACACATAGATTACTAGTTTTGAGTCTATAAGAGTGCAAAGGATGCCACAGAACATTATTGGTGTAAATGATTCCCACACATTTGGTCAAAGATGTACAACAAATTTATTAACTAACATTCACTATACTGTAAATGAGTATTTGAAATACCTGTGGACAACCACATAATATTCATCAGTACTATGTAACATGTGCCATAATCAGGAATGTCAGCCTAATTACAGAAAATGGAAAACTGTTAGAAACTAGAGGTCAATGGAAGCGTCAGATTCCCCCTGTGCGCCTTTACTCGCAACATAAGGGTGTTGTGGTGTGACACGTCATTATGGCAAGGCGTTATGAGCAGGCTTATTATGAGAAAACTAAGACATCTGGATCTACTATAAGAACAGCATTCTATTGTCAGACATTTATGAAATATGGTCAAAATTTTCTTAAATTTACTTTAGTCAAAAAATTAAGTTTTTTACGATATTAATACATTTTTCTTTGTTTAGGATGGTTGCCTGAAGGTGTGTTCTCCCAGCAAAAAAAAATTTACTTCCTTTTTAGTTTATTTGGGATGGAAAATTTTTCTTTGGACTCTACATGCCAGAGGATGCTATCATAATAAGCAATTCCGTTATGCCAACATTGGCGTAAATGGGGGCAATATGTTCATGATTCCTATTTAAATGTGATGCTTATATTAACATTGCAAAATATCTTCTTAATCTTCTAAAATGAAGTTTTAATACCAATTAATAAGATAATAACAGTTCGTTCCTGTCAGTATTAGTTTATTATTGCCAATGTATATTAACATGGAGAAAAACATTTTTCATTATCAGCTGACACAACTGCTTCAGAAAGCAGATATGACACATTAAATAAGCTACATGTAACCTGAAGGAACAGATGTAAATCAAAAAAAGTCATATTGCAGAATATAAAATGTAGTTCACATTTTCCAGAAACTTGTGCAAAATACACAATAAGTATCCACATTGTTGGGATATCCCAATTTAAAGAAAATCTTCTATATTTCAATAGTAAGTTTGGTCTGAGCTTTAAGAAAAAACTTGCTTTAAAAATCGGGTTAGGCCTGAGCTACAAGGAAAAAAATTATATATTTCAGTAATGAGGCTAGGCCTGAGCTTTAAGAAAAAACTGAATTACTACAATCATCCCCTTTATATTTTCATTAGGTTGGATCCCGGTTTAAGAAAATACTACACACTACGCTTCAGTAAACAGTCGTGCACCTTCAAAAGTCCGAAGCTGACTGGGATGATTGCGTAGCTGGTGATGGAAAGGTAGCCCGAAAAGAAATTAAAATCTACATTAACATTACTGAAAACCTTTATTTCTGAATTATGGATTACTAAGTTTGTTGCTCCAATATTGGGTTAATGTTGGGAGAAAATGTTTATGTAACATGGCTTTTTTGTCCATTTCTATATCAAAATATTCAATTTTTCTGGTATGAATTTTGTTGTTTTGTACTGATTAAAAATGTTCATTATAACACTTGGGAGAAAAGTTTTACACATGCGCTAAAACCAGTCTTTGCCATAAAAGAACACTGCACTAGTGTTTAGAAGTCAATAAGTTCCAAATAAGTGGCTCCACATTTGTGTGTATTTACATCTTTATAATTTAATTAGCTACTTAGTCATAATACTTGTAAGCCACATCTTTCAGAAACACTTAGATGACTAATAATAAAAAATATAGGCCTAATTAAATGTTAAAATTTAGGTGTCGCGTAATGAGAAATTTACTGTACATGCAAGGCATACTGGGCCAAAGAAACTAAATGCCATGATGTTAATAACCTAACATCTAAACTAGATTAGCAAACAGTCTGAACGTGAATACATTAATATGGGTGATAATCAATACCAGATGTAGTTTTTCTGCCTAGATGGTGTAGTTATTCAGGACTGAGGTTTTAAGCTAATGGAGAACTTGAGGCAACTGCCCATCAGGAAGTTGTGTTGACACAAGATATGAGCACTTTTACCCATCAGCAATTATTCCATAATGTACTAATGACACTGGTTTGGAACAGGACATGTTGTGAACTATGTGTGAACATTCATATTTGCATGAGAAAGTCGTAAGCCAATGGAAATGTGCAATGCTGCTTGCACAGAAGTGAATATTATGTACACACTGTGTGTGTGTGTGTGTGTGTGTGTGTGTGTGTGTGTGTGTAAGTAAACACTTTGACTGATTTGCAGTGTGTCGTTCAGTTGGCTTGCTGTGTAATGGAATTATTACCCACACCAAGTTCAAGGTGTGGAGTGACTTCAGTTTTTTCAATAGCAATGTCTACAAATTATTCTGTTTGACAGTCACATCAAATCATAATTAAGTATTTTCTTTTTCTTTAATTATACTAACAGCTGCCTTCAGATAAAATAAGAATTATTTTAAAAATGGTGTCAGAAACTTGCATGCCATAGCCTTTATCAATACTGGATGTGGGTTCAGTCTGGAGGCAGTTTTCAGTTGTAATTTCTTATTTCTTTTGTGTATTGTTTCAGTCTTTACACCACAGCCTTTATCAATACTGGATGTGGGTTCAGTCTGGAGGCAGTTTTCAGTTGTAATTTCTTATTTCTTTTGTGTATTGTTTCAGTCTTTACACCACCATTAGCACACAGTATTAAATTTATGCAAGTTAGCCAATAGCACTGTATGTCCAGCAGTGCTATAAGTGCTCCCTCAAACTTAAAAATATTAAATAATAATTACTTTATTCCTTAATATGCCCTTTGAGGAAAGGAAAGTTGCTAGATAAATTTCAAAATGCCATACTTGACTTTAGAAATGTAATACTTAACCATTTCAGAAATTTCTACTGTCTTTACAAATTCCTTGCTTTGCTTAGAGTGTGGTCTTTGTGTTTCCCCTGGAAGACATCTGCAACTTGCCAAATTGTTTTTTCTTCTGCTTATTGCAGTGGGCTGAAGGGGAATATAGTTACGATTTTTTTCTAGATTTTCCTGTAACAAAAATGAGAATCCATACAATATTGAATTACTTTCCATAACATTTGTCTAAAAGTGTGTTTTACTTACCTTGACCAAAATTTGCCAAATAAGATGAATGTGCAGATGGCGTTTTAAGCTTCAATCTTTCGCACATGACTTCAAGGCCTTTCCTCATTTCCTCGGGGGATTTATTTGAAAAATCTATGAGACAAGCTTTTATCTTGTCTATTAAATCATTATTTCTTTTGTCTGGAACTGTCTCCATGTGAAGTCTCTCTGGCATCTCTTCTTGGCTTTCAGAGAGCAGTCCTGTATCCATTTGCTCCAAATGTTCTGAAGAATTTGAAGCCACTGCATTCTGAGAGCAATACAGAGGCTCTAGCCACCCTTCAGGAGGCTCCTCATTTGTAGCAATAAAATAATAGTCTACGTATACTGTCACTATCCATCACCTCCCTTTAGTTTCCAAACGGTAAAACAGTTCTGCCCCAGTCTATATGTTTGCAGATCTTCCCTGTATTACCTTGGCAACAAGTGCAAACAAGAACAGCCATATTTACAATGTAATAATGATTCTCCCTTTCTTCACTGGGAACGAGCAGAGCATCCTCATTGACGTGCCTGATTTTTGCTAGAATCTCCTGTGAAGGAGCCTTTATAGGCCTACAGAAAGACTTTAGGACTTGCTCCATTAGCAGCATCAAGAAGTCTCCTCTGAAAATACAAATTCACCTTTTGTGAGAAAGTCCACCATCGGAACCACATTGAAAGCACGCACCCTCTCAAAAATCCTGTCCTTTAAAATTCTCATGAAGGCCTCACTCATTATTTGTTGTGCCCTTTTACAAGCATACCTCACCGATGTGAAAGCGTCCTCAGTTCTCTCCTATCCCAATACCCTTCCAAGTATTTCAATAAATTTTGATGGTTTTCACCGATGTTCGCTCTTGTTACATTAAAGATTACCACTGCTTCATTTTATTTTTTCGAAATTCTGGAAGAACTCGCACTCTTCTTGCATTGAGAAGCCAGCGCCACACTGCCTGCAGGACATGAAATATACACAACAAAGGTTTTGTGTTTGGGAAGCACCTTCTAATTGCATTTTGTTCTGACTGGCTGTCGCCAGGCAGAAACACACTTGGGGCCATTGACGGTTTCCCCCAAAAATATTTCCCCCCACTCTCTCTTTCAGCAACTGTAGTCGCATTTTTGTAACTCTGCAGCTTTCTGAAGACATAATCGGAACTCCTAGTGGTAAACCTCCACATTCACTGTGAATAAGTAAAACGAACACTCTGCTGCTATCATGATCCAAAGAACCAGTGGAATCCATAAATACAAGTTTGGAAGCAGCTTTTACACGAGTATGGACTTTCTGCATCAGTGGTGAGCAAATGCTGAAAACAGTTCTACAAATATTAATAGTAGCTAAATGTATATGCATAAAGTTTTCATCAGACTACAAATTTGCAAGTGTACTCTTACCACGCTATATAATCATCATCTTTCAGAATCAACTTGGCACACACAGCCCCAACTTTGCTGTTGTATTCCTAACCTCTGTTGAAACAGCTGCTTTCCTTCTTTGTTGAAGTCTGTTGGTCCATACTTTTTCTTAAAAACTATATTGAACAAATAGTGGCAAAAGTTGTAATCAGGACACTTGCTTCTGTCTGCAAGGACTAAAGGGTAATCTGAACAATTCAGCTGAATTTCAATCTTTATTGACACGAGCAGTGGCTGGTGAATGACCTCTTTCAAACAGGGAGATTAATTTTTCTTTGACATCACTCGATGGTTGCCTAAATCTTAAAGCA
Organism: Schistocerca cancellata; assembly: GCF_023864275.1. Classification (NCBI taxonomy): domain Eukaryota; kingdom Metazoa; phylum Arthropoda; class Insecta; order Orthoptera; family Acrididae; genus Schistocerca; species Schistocerca cancellata. Next base: position 1,158,548,432 of record NC_064626.1, read on the forward strand.
GCAGCACTTTCAACACTGTGGTTACGACCCAACACCAAATTAACCTAAACACGGCATTTCCTTATAGAGCATTGCTTTCTCTACAGACTTACCTCTATATCTATCATGTCACTGTCATTTTTGATGGACAGTTAGTGATTTTTGTTGCCCTTTGCACTGAACCATGAACTTTTACAGTGAGAGTATTGTGGTGACAGACCAGCCTTTGTTTGAAAACAACATACTTTCTGATGCAGGTTCAGAGCACCTTATTGTATAACTTGTTTTTGTTATGTTTTCAAACTGTGCCAACCATTGACCAAACTCCTCCCTTGTTTAAACATCAACAAGGATGTTTAAAGATTTAATTTCTTGCACATTAGTCATTTCTGTGCAGCTCCAACACACGTGTTTTCCACTACAGGAGAATTTCCTGTTAAGAGAGAACAACTTGTATTACTATCACTTCTTTACTTGTCTTCATTTAAATTATTTCAGAGTTTACCTCCCTACAGTAATATACATTTGATACAAGAAGTGCAGCAGGTATGTAGACATATGGTAGACCACACCACAATTTCATAATTACTATCAATAAGTACACATTTTACCTTGGGTAGGGAGGGGTAAAAACAAAAAAATATTTAAACTTTCGAAATTTTGGGTGAAAAGCTGTTGTACTTGTCAGAATATGGTTAAAAATGTTTTATATTTACACAAACATTTCACTGAAAAAAGAAAAAATACTTGGGGGCACAAAAAAGACCTATTGACTAAATTGAAGAATGTACTTACACAGGTGATAGGACAATAAAAGGGTGAGGCAACATAAAAAGAATTCATATAATGGTCTATTAGACATTTCTACGTAAAACGAATAAATGTAATATAAATTTTGAGGAAAAGGGTAGATTTTTATACAGAGGAAATATTAACTATGTCCATTAATGTTAAAGACAGTATTTAAACTAAGTTTTGGCCTTAACAAATTTGTTTAGACACTTCAGTCTCGTAGCTCAAATTCCAAATCTTAAGGGAAATGTTTTTAAGGGAAAGACAAATGGGCATGTTGGTGGGCTCCTACAGATTATTTAAAATTTCTGAAGTTTCTGGGTGATTAGAGCTGGGTGTTTGGTAAAATTTGAAAACCAATCCTCACTGGCAAAACTGCTTTTCACTGGTAAATATGCTTTCTGTAGTACTGAGCCGAACAAACTCAGCAACAATCTGTTTTACCTTGAATGAAGTTATGGGATGGCCCATGTAGCCAAGCAAGTATACACATCTTTACTGAGAACAGTTCATTGTGTTTTCAGAACTTTTTAGCATTACTCTGAGATTCCAATGGTATGTTTAAATCACAGTTGAGTAGCAGCTTTTATTTACACCTGGTGTTAATTTTAAACTACCAAAGCATACTCTCTTTTTCTCTTTAAGGTTGCAGTTTAATGTAATTTCTAGGCATTCAACACTACTGATAGTCAAATGATTTCCAAATTGAAATACAGCGAGTAAACAAACTAGTTACTAATTATTTTTAAAAAAGCAAACACTATTTGTGATGAAACTGAACTTAGGAAGCAGTCAGCTGCTCAAGATATGATCGCCCTCTGTTTACTCCACTTTTCCTCCACCTTTCCAAACAATGGAAAAAAACAGCTCACAGTTTAGCATACAATCCCAGTATACAATTTTAATAAGTTTTAGCTGATTCTGAAACTTTTTACACATTTACATGTTTCACATATATGTGAAACATAAGGAAAAAATGGCCTAAGAAAAAAGCTTTCTTTTAAAGGATCATTAAAAGTTTGTTACTAACAAGAAACAACATAAAAACCAAATTTGTACAGAAACATGTATTAAATGATAATTTTCCAGTACTGGTAAATGAAAATAGCTATCAAAATATGGTATACCACTGTTTTATAGAAACGATTTGCGCATGCTGTTTCATATAGTTACTAAATCTCCTGCTTACTATCACACCATTTAAATTACTGGGGTCCAGAGCAATATTTTTTAAAGGAGGATTTCTGATCAGGTAAACAAGTTGGCTGTACCTTCACCTTATTTCCTTCCATAATTTACTCTAATTATGGCTATTTTTAGCCGATCCTGCTTATCTCATTTTTACCCTACCAATACCCTATCTTTCGTGTTTTATTTGATCCCTGTAAGTATATAATCTGAAGTAGCCGACATTACCAAGTTACCAATAACAACTGGCAAGTGAGCAGTCTGGATTAATAGCTTCAAAAAGCAAACAGAGAATACAACCCACTTCAGAAATAGTAACAAATAGTATTAACTATTTCACTCTTCCTTGCATTCGCCGACAGCATTATCATTGAAAGCAATGAATTTTAACGCCTAAAAAACATTAAGTGCCGAAAATTCATACTAAATATGGTATTTACAAATACTTCAGCTTTTCACTCGCCCACAAGACTATCTTCGAATCAAACCATTTCGAAAACACAGTGTGAGGACATGTTGACGCAGGACACACATACACGAACAAACCCAGAATTCGTGCGCGCCTAATGCACAGCAATTTTTCATTGGTAGTCGTTTGGTGGCTCCTTATTGGTCGCTAGCTACAGTTCTCAGACAGTGTGGAGGGGAGATGGCAAGACCCCAGGACAAGTAAGTACTTGCAAACAATACACCCATTTCTGCAAGTAGTTAAATTTTCTGCTGCCAGATTGCAACACAAGACAGAGATACAATTGTACCTCTTGGCCACCATAATTTTACATATATTAGGAATCCATTTCTGCACTTAACTCATTTTTTCCAAAAATGACACTTATACCTCTTGGCTTCTCACCTCCTCATATGTTGCTTGTGTCCTAATAACTGAATTATAATGTCTAATCTTTGCTTGTGTGGATATTGTTTTCTTATTGTAGTAGTTTTGTGTTAATTTATATGCAAATTCTAACTTTCTTATTTCTTTGTGTTAACCAGTCCATTGACTTGGATCCACTTCCCAAGGTATGTGAATTTATCAACTCTTTTAATTTTTCCGTATTTTGTTTTCATAAACTTTTCTGTATTATGTTTGTGTTCTATATACTCAGTTTTTTCATAGGATATCTTTAGCTCAGTCTTTCCAGCAGTCTCATGTAACAGATCACGCATGACTGTTGCGTCTGTTCGGTTTTCAATTATCAATGCCATATCATCTACAAAGGCTAAACATTCCATTTCAAATTTTTCCTTTCCTTGGCCCATGCTTATACCCTTTGTGCCTCTGTTTTTTAATGTGTTTTCCCGTGTTTTCACTATTTTATCTAAAACAAAGTTCAAGAGAATTGGGGACAGTCCATCTCCTTCTCGAACTCCTGTTTTGATTTTGAATGGTTCAGAAATCCTTGATGTTGCATACTTGAGCGTTTGTTCAAAAAGTCTTCTGGTGTTTCCATCTACCCCTGATTCTTAAAGTATCTGGAATAGTGTTGAGTCGTAGGCCTTCTTGAAGTCTACAAAAGTAACTACTGTGTTTTTATTTTGTGTAGCTCTCACCCTCAAAATTGTTTTTAATTTAAGAATCTGTTCGGCACATGATCTCCCTTCCCTAAATCCTGCTTGATAATCTCCTGTAGTAGATCCTGCGTGTTCCTCTATTCTATTTAAAAGTGCTTTAGACAGAATTTTGTATCTTATTGGTAACAAGACACCCCTGTAGTTTTGTGTCTGTTTCATCTCCTTTTTTATGGAGAGGATGGATCAATGTATCCAGTCACTGGGTATGATTCCTTAGGTTTCTCTGATGGACATATAAGTTCATGGTTGTCAGGGGAGGAACTATCACTCCAGCTCTCGTGCCATTTAGTATCCATGCTGAAGTTGACAACTGACAGTTACTGGGCCAGTCTTAAAGGGGGATTTCTGGAGCGGAGTCGTATTCTTTCCAAAGTTAGGACATCTTCATGGATAGGAAGTAGGGGGTTATTCATTATTTTTGTGTATTCCTTCATCAGAGCTTCGTGTCTTCGCAGGGAGGGTGGAGCTATATGACTAAGTGTTGGAAACCAATATAGTGGGGTAGTTTTTATGCATCCAGTTATGGTTCTCATAGCAGCGTTCAGCTGGGTGTCCACCTTGTTTACATGCCTGCTGGTTAACCACACTGGTGCACAGTACTCGGCTGCAGAGTACACTAAGGCGAGTGCAGAGGTTCGTAGTGTGTCTGCTGCTGCTCCCCAGTTATTGCTGCAGATCCTCTGAATGAGGCTGTTCCGTGAGCTTATTATATTGGATACATTTTCCAGGTGTCTTTTGAAGGATAATGTCCTATCTAGAGTGACCCCCAGGTACTTTGGATGTGGCTGATATAGCAGTTGACTGTTATTTTATTTTTATTTATTTAGCTTATGGCATGTAACACATCATATAAAAAAAGACATAAAAATCATAAGACACAGAAATAAAGAGTAGTCACAGTGTATAACATATAGTTGTGGATATAAAAGTATTTAAAATAGTGTATATAACAAACAAAAGTTCACAAACAAACATCCAGATTTGTGACATAGTCTGTTGCTCTTTCAGTCGCGATCAAACTCATTGGGGTCTCCTGCAAAACGTCTGAGGGCAATCTTCCACGATGTGACGAATCGTCTGCCGGTCCGCACCGCAGTCACATCTCGGGGAGGTGATTTTACCCCACCTGTGGAGGCTGTCTGCACATCTGCCGTTATTTTTCCGAATTCAATTCAAGGTCGTCAAAGTTTTCCTTGGCAAATTGAATCCTGGTGGTTGGACATTGATATATGGCATATTCTGCAGGTTTTGGGGCACAGATTCTCTCCGCCGCGTTTTCCAGAGGTTGCCATAATCCGGGTTGAGAGGATGCGTATTTTTTGCCTTTTTTAAAGAGGCAAACTGTTCATCTCCAAGGCAGGAACATCCTTATGGATTAGCCGTTTCTCATTGTTCAGCACTTTTCCATACTCGTGTAAGAGAGCATTCTCTCTGCGCAGGTCCGGTGGGAGAATGTTGCTGAGTATAGGTAGCCAGTGTAAAGGTGTTGGCTTTATGAGCCCCGTTAGCCGTCACGTTTCAGGGTTCCCATAGGGCCTTCTCAGCTACCGTAGCGGTCCTGGGGCACACGAAGTCCCCGCTGTACATCGCCCCTATAGGCAGTCCCCTACTTTGTGCCGTTGCCCATCTTCCACGACTTGGACGAGGGGTTGGACTTATTTCTCATTACCAAAATTCTTATTTTATGTATACATAGCAGATTCTGAATAACTACTTTTAACTACAAATAACAATCAGGTAAATAGCAAGCTTAGTGAAATATTGCTTTTACTCATGTCTATTATTCACTGTCAGGCCCTTTGCTGTCTACTGAAGGCCAGTTGTAGAGAGCTCTGTAAAAGAATAGGTTCTCTTCAGGGATATACGGTTCCAATTTCTTGAGGTCAGCTATTTTCTTCTCACTTAGTGGTACACATTTTTCGTATGCTGCAGCCGTCTGTAGAGTTACTGTTGTTTTTTAAATCAAGAAGTAAACGAAAAGTGAGTCACCAGGCTTCCAATGTATGGTTTTGCAATGACGTTCCCACTACACTCACTGTTATATTCAAATTCCATGAATTCAAAAACGGTGAAGGATTGTTTCTCATTCCTTGTGAGCACTTGGCTGTTCATTGTTTCCAACAACAAGGCATTGCGTTTGTGAAATTTAGGCCACAATTGCTTGAAAGCCAGTACAAACTCTGTTGGAAACAACTTCATCCCGGTATTTGTTAAAGGTACTTGTAGCAACAATAAGTTCTACAAACTGCATGATGCTATAAATCCTATCGACAGCTCGAATTTTCCTCTTAATCACTGCAAAGTCTCTGTCAAAGGGTAAGAATGAATGGCCTCTGACTGGGAAATAACGATAAATTCTGAGTAAATGCTGAGATGCTGCAACTTCCATGAGGAACCTGACCATAGTATTATTCTTATTCTGCCCTACACACACAAATAAATTGAAAGTCACACAGTTTGTTACCTAACTCTATCGTATAGATGGACAATTTCACTATTCAAGCCTAACGTTGCCTACCACATGGCGTGAACACAGACATACATATATCAATCTCTACACACAAAAATCATACAACAGAAAATAATCAAAATAACCATGAGCAGAATCATTGGTTTCCCTATTCAACACTGGGCTGAAAAAGAGTGGGTTAGTCACAAATATCTAATATTCCAATACCTTTTTCCATTACCAATCGAGACAGACATGCTGAAGGCATGTCCACTCGCTTACCCTTTCTCCGAAGAACAGCCACTTACCATGGTGGAGCTCCTGAGACCCTCTGGTATTCGGTGGAGGGGGTCGCCTAACCACCCTCTCCCCACTAAACCCTAAGTTCTCACATTCTCTTTGACAAAGTTTTGCCTGTGGTCGATCTCTGCCACTTAAGCCCAAGGAAACGGTCAACACTACTACAGTCTACCAAGAGTTTTCTACTTCCACACTAATGGCTGACATCGCTTCAGGAAAGATGGGAATAGGTTGTAAAGGATATTTCAAGTGCGTGAACATATTAATATTAAATAAATATTCTACAACATAATAAATCATCCTACGTCATGGGAGTTTTGTGGGGCCACGTTGAGAGAGAGAGAGAGAGAGAGAGAGAGAGAGAGAGAGAGAGAGAGATGGCAAGTGGCCGCACCCGTGAATATCTATCAATGATGCTGTCCTTTTCCTGAAGGTACGATTGCAAAACATCGTATTTAATCATGGAACGGTACATACAGCACCGTTTCGAGATGACTCCACCAAAGTTCATCTAGTTAGAATTTCATCTTTATAGAATGAACGACATAATAATGAGCTGAAAAATGCTCCTGTTGGAGCACAATAAAGGCAAATATGATCATGTTTAAAAGACTGACAGAAAAGTGGGGAACCAGCTGTCTGAGTCCTCATTCCCCCTTCCTCACCAAAAATTATGGAAGCTTCACAGGACGAGTGACCATGTTATGTAAGAAATTTAACAAGTAAAATTTCAGGTTTGTTGAGTTAAAAATTCAATAAATAGCAGATTTTGTATTAGAACTTTAGAAATACCGTTAAAAGCGTACATATATGACAAAACTCCAGAATCAGCAAGTTAACTTTGCAAAATTATTGATTCTGGTAAACTGTGTGCTGTATTTACACATACCATTTTGAAACAACAATATTTTTAAGGCCCACAGAAAATCTTGGAAATTTTCACACAGAACATAGTGGTAAATTTTTTATCATCCAACTTCTCGAATATCTAGACACCCTCCGTGGTGACGCTCGTGTTTCAGACTGGAAATAAATATTGTAACCGTGAACTTTGCGACTGAAATGGCGTGGCTATGCACGTAGTACATAGGCATGTTTAAATGTTTCTTCATTTTATTTATTTTTTGTTTTTGTTGTTGTTCATCATTACAGTAGCAAATTGATAACCTTTTTTTCTTATCGATCGTAGTTACTTATTCAATTTTTTGTAGAAAGGCTAGAGATATAACACGTTTTTAAATCTCAAGAGTCTTCGTATGTTTTCATTATGTCTTTTAATCTTTTGTCAAGATCTATGTACCTTTTCTCTCATTTTTTGAAGAGGTAGGCCAATGGAATATTTTTTTAATTTCAAAAATAGCATTCACTGCCTCCTCCTTCAGCTTGTGAATCTGAAAGTACAGATTTGGATGTTTCTGATTTATTGGGGAGTTCAGGTTTCTATGCCAACCTTCGACAGCATTCTTCATTCTGTGTCGTTGGTTAAAAACATTCCACATTTCAATAGGTATATTAGGATTTTCCATCCACTGATCAACCATATAGGCTGAAAATGCTGTGATGTTCTCTCCACTGGGCATTTGTTTCATTATTAAAATCCACGCTTCATTGACAGTGGAAGATGTGCCACTGTAGCACACATGCGACGAAACAATCGGACTTCCTCCCTATCCCTGTAGTCTTCCGTTAATCCCAGTTCCTGTATCTTCTTCCACAGACAGTGCTTAAAGTGAAAATTACAACCAGAAAGTTGTTTCTGGGTACACTGAATTCATTGTTTCAATTGTAGCCATTTCAAAATCTAGCACTGCAGTTTTTGGTGACCACCCAGCGATCTTAGATTTCAATCCAGAAAAGTCTTTCATATGAATTTTGACTTTTGTCTGGCAGCAAAGCAAATAAAACAGGAAATAATTTAGTTGCCTCTTCTGTACTTCCGATGTCGACATGGATTGTGTACAATTGCTTGAACTGTTTCGAACAGCTGTCAAATGTCCCATCCATAAGCACAGTTCAATTGTCACGAAGGACTTTCTCTGCTGCTTCACAAGCAAATACTAGAAGTCTCTTGCCTGGAACAGAGCCATCATCAGTCTTCAAAAAACTACGACTTGTTAATTTCAAAACGTTGTCGCTGAGGTGAATTTCCGAACTAGAGCCAGGGTTCTGGGTTGTCCCAATAGCTCCTCTTCTCGCCTTACACAATTGAGTCTTGGAGCTGTCATAATACGGAATATATGCCACAGATTCTAATCCTTTATCTTTCAAATCTTGAAATTCCTGGTTAAAAATTGGGGCTTCAGGCACTGTCTTCTCTTCGTGAACTCTTTCTCTGCAATTATGTAGTCTTTCCTTTATCTCCACATCTATTTTGTCAGGTGGACAAGAATGTTGCTGTTCTATCCGAGGAGCAGGTGGTTTAGGATGATTAGAATGGCCCGGGCGCGGTTAAGCCCGACACAAAGGGAGCGGGTATTGGGTGCGATTTTCGTAGATTCAGGAAACCCCACATAGTCCTTTAGTGTAGCCCGCTTCCCAAACCGGAGAAATCCGGGATGCTGAGGGACTGGTGCAGGGTGTGTCGCAAATGCTGCACCACTACCTGCTGCCGCTTGTTGTGAATGAGTGCTTGGCATGAGCTGACCCGGGCAGCTGCCAAGGGACACTCACATTCTTCCAGTGGAGCCATGTTACATTATTTCAGAATTTTTTTTGACAACAATGAGTTACGCGTAAAACCTTTCTCTTTGGAATTTTTGTTCCAATTAATTTTACGTAGGGCATAATTCTCACTCAACCTCATACTTCACGATGTACGGGGTTAGCCAGTGAAATGGGAAGATTTAAATAAGTTACTAATGCTTTAAGGAAATTTATTTTTTTAGCTTAATGGTTACAAATATAAAGTACAAAGGTAACCATTTACTGTATAATAAGGGTAAAAATTATTTTTTGAATAAAACACCTGCCAAATGCCCTCCATTGGAATCTATGCTTTTCTGCAGCCAGGACTGGAAGTTTCCCATGACATTTTGCATCATATTGACTGGTATTACTTCAATTTAGTCCTGAATTCGTTGTTTAAGAGCTGGTATACTTCTTAGTGCTTAGTTACCTCCATGTAATCAAATTTCACAAGTGTCTACTATTTTCTGCAAGACCATATATGCACGTAAGAAACTTATTGAAGATGAAAATTATTCTTGTTCATAAACACCTATTCTGTTTGAGCCGTTTAAGGATGTACTGTATTCTCATGTGTAACTTACCAGCAACAATGTCTAATCACAAGTACCATTTGCATTCAAAAATATTAGTTTTTGTATATTTGATGGCTTGCACGGGTTCTTCTGTTGTTTATTAAATGTCCACTTTCAGAGAAGACCTTCTGACAAGGCACAGAAGTTGCAACAACATTGAATCTCTCTTGCACTACTTTTGGAATGATTGGGTAAATGAACTGATTTTGTCTCCACCATCCCAGATCATTTCTACTGATGACTGGGCTGTCAACATGTCTTTGGAACTCTACAATAGTATGACTGTACTGTCCCCTGTGGCTGTGTGTATTCCACCAACTCATCAAATATGCCCCACACAGAGAAGACTCAGTTGCGAAATTATTTGGCTCAACAGGTTGTTGTGAAGGCTGAATACCTTATGGCCTACATTTTTCAAGTTTCTGGGCAACAATATTAACTGTTTCTTTGTGTTGTCTGCTGCTGTCTGGTTCTGAAATGCCAGCAATTTGAATCGTGGATCCAGCAGAGTAGCAAGGGCAATGGATTTGTTCCGCTCAAGATTCTGAAACAGGTTAGCAAGCCCCTCTTTCAATGCATCAACAGCTTTCATCGAAACTTAATGTAACCACATTTTGGCAATTTCATCACACACTGCCAGAAGGCCATGTGTCAGAACTATAACCTGAAAATTGAGACAAATATACTGAAAACTACACAACACATAATAAAAGTACACAATAAAATGACACTGAACTTACGTGAGCTAAATAAAGTAAATTATTAACTTATCAAGCTGCCAGTTGGGTAGTTCTCTGCACTGAGCTGCCTTGAGACCTGCTTGTACAGTTTCAAAATTGGAGTTCAGAGCAGATTTCCCACAACTTTTAACAGTGATGGAAGTTCTGTTGGCCTGTTACAAAGGACAACTGTAATTTTTACTGCCTCTGGCAATTCATCAATATGTTCCAACATAAACAGGGTAGAATTCCATCTTATGGCCAAGTCCTGTATAAATTTCTTACAGTCTACTGTGCCTTTGTTCTGTCGGCATGTTAAGAACCGCTCCATTGTGCTGCTGCTGCTGCTGCTGCTTCTTTTTTTTTTTAAAAAAAAAACGTTGTCTTCACTTTCTTGTTGATTTCCTGAACGTTTTAAATGCATCTTGCACAACTAAATTAAGTGTGTGGGCATAATAACCTAAATGTTATCATTTTAGAATGTTGGAAACCGCATTTTTCATTTTTGGTACATTCTCTGTGACCACCATTAAAATTTTGCCACCAAGACTAAATTTATCTGTAATTTTAACCAAAGCTGTGGGCAAATTTGGGCTTGTATGGGCACCAGTGAAATGACTGCATTTCAGCAGTACAGACTGTAATTGGAAGTGTTCAGTTATGAAGTGTCCAGTCACAACCATATAACTTTCATTGCAAGCTGATGTCCAACAACCTGTTGTTAAACAGTTAGTCTTTATACCTTGCAGCTTTTGTTTTACTGTCTCAGAATATAACAGAGATGCAACTAAAATGAACAGAGACTGGTGCAGGGCCAATCATTTATCTATAAATAAAACAAAAACTGAAGTAGTTTACTTCATCTAAAGACATTTAAACAAGACACAAAATGTGTTAAATTACTGGAATTCCATTTACATCAAAAACTCACATGGGCTAAGCATACGAATTATCTGTGTGGCAAACTTGCTAGACACTCTTCCTACCATACAAGAAGACACATTATTAGTAACCATTTATTAATTTCTGCATATTTTGCTTTCTTTCATTCACAGTTGCAGTATGGAGTGCTATTTTGGGGTAACTCAGTGGGTTCAAGTACCATCTTCAAGTGGCAGAAGAAAGCAGATGTATATTATGTCTAGCACCAAGACAAAGCTGCGAAGAGCACTTCAATGTTCAGAGGGGTAGATTATGTCAACTGGGTTGGGTGACCTTAATTCATCAATGCAATTACCTAGGACTGAGATACAACTTGGTGGAGATAAAATTTATGGTGATTGGTGAAAATTTATAACTGACAGCTGTGTTGGTGATCCAATGTGCTAGAATTGTGCTGTTCAATTTCTTTCCTAAACTGAAGATTTGTTTCAATCCTGACCTCTTGTGGAACTTGACATCTTTGTCTTACCTATCCTAAAAAAGGTGCTGCTCCAACACCTGTAACCACTGGTATTTTACCATTCATGGCAGTGCCTCCCCCCTTAAATTTCCTGCTATTACCCCAGCCAGTTTACCCTTCCCTTCCCTTTCCTGTTGAGATGTAGGCCGTGCCTGGTATAGTCCCACCTACTGAGAGAATCAACAGGAACCACACCAATATGAGCCCCCGCACCCGACCCAAGCAGCCGTTCCAACTCCAAATGAACTTTCCCAACAGAAGAGTTCAAATGAGGCCGGTCATGGCATCTCAGGACAGATACAAATTAAACATTGGTGTGTCTCGATGCCGACGCAATCTTTACCAGGTCACACTCTATACTGTACCCAGGATCTCTGTCGATACTGTTCCCTGGCCCTCCCACAATAACCATGGTGTCTTCCCTGGTAAATCCTGTACAGAGTGAATCTAAATCCTCTGTCACCTGATCCAGACTAGCACTTGGTTTGAAAAAATTTGTGACCTGGTATTCTGGTCCTAATTCCTCCTGCAGAAGTTGGCCTACACCTCTGGCATGAGAACTGCCTAACAACAAAACTTTCTTCCTTTTTCAGTGACTTTCCTACATTCTTTTTCAATTTCCTATTGAAAGTTTGTTGTGTCCTGTCTACACCTACCTCTGCTTGAGGCTCATCAGTTTCTGACTGAAGCAACAGGTCAATCTTATTTTTGACATTCACCACAAAATTGTCAGACTTAGTTCTAGGCCTGTTCCTTCTGTTACCTGTTGCCACTTCCCACCTCTTTGCCCTTCTCCCTCCTTAACCTGTCCAGATCTTCCCTAACCTGATCTAGCTCAGCCTGAAGGGCAGCAATTTTCACCTCCTGTTCCACCATCTTCTTATCTCTGCTGCAAATCCTACATAACCACTGATGAGCCTGATCCACTTTCCCGACACCCACACCAGTGCAGTCCCCCCCCCCCCCCCCCCCCCCCTCCTCCAATGAAAACACCTACTGCATCCATCACACCAAACCCCAGAACTAACAATTCTACGGCAAGTCAGGCACTTCTCACTCATAGCAAAAATAATACTTTAGCTAGAATAAATCAATTAAATTACCAAAAATAAAAAAAGACGTTACAAGAATTAAGCCTATTCACAAATGTATATAAGCAAGTTTCTGATATAAAGTTACGCTGTTTTTCTGAAATCTGTATTAAAACAATGAAGTTATACGCTATTTACAGTATTTTACTTATTTGTTACCGAGAAACTAGTTAAATTACCGTGAAACAAGAAACAAACACGTTTACAAAATTTAAGCCTAAACGCGACTTCGCGAAGTTACGATCTTTTCGTGTTTTCTGAGAAAAATACGCAAAGAAAAGTGAAACCTTTAACGGCAAGACTAAATGATACACTAATGCACGTATTTAATTTGTTGTCGGTGTTAAACTAAATTATATTCCTGTCTAAATCACTTAACTTTCTGGAAATAGTTTCTGGTGTCACTTAATCGGCGGCAATCTTGGAAGCCACTATGCACGTCTGCAGCCAGGCATGGAAGTTTCCCATGACATTTTGCAGCATATTGACTGGTATTCCTTCAATTTCGTCTCGAATTCGTTGTTTTAGAGCAGGGATAGTTCTCTGCGTGGGTAGTAACCCCATAGAAAAAAGTCGCAGGTTGTCAAATCTGGAGAGCAAGGGGGCCAAGGGATATCCCCGTTTCAGGAAATGATGCCTCCTGGAAACAAAGCATTCACAGTATTCATGGCAACTCTTGCAGTGTGGATTGTTGGAACATTGTGTGTTGATTCACTGGAAATCGGGCGAGTTCTGACGTAAGAAATTTCTGGTTCATTGCAACGTAGTGCAATGAGTTAAGTCACAGTACTTCCATTGATATCCTTGAAGAAAAATGGGCCTATGATTCCTCTTGCCAACATTGCGCACCAAACCATCACTTTTTGAGCATGAAGAGGCGTTTCATGAAGTGATGTGTGCCAGGATTGTCCTCTAACCAGTATCTGAAGTTTTATTTATTAACAAAACCAGATAGGTGGAAATGCGCCTGATCACTCACCAACAAGTGGTTTACTTGGTCGTCATTTTCTTCAAGTCTTCTGGCCATTTCCTCACAAAATTGTAATCGATTCTGATAGCCACTTGTTTTGAGAGATTGCACAATCTGTATTTTGTATGGGTGAAAATTTAAATCTTGACGAAGAATCCTTCTCACCGAAGTGTTACTTATTCCAAGACATAGAGCATGTTGTTTGGCAGACTGGCATGGACTTCTGAGCATTGCCTGTTGAATAGCAGTGATGTTTTGAGGGGTTCGAACGGTTTTTGCACTCCCACTTCATTTTATAGAGGTTTATCCAGTTTGTTCAAGGTTGTTTATCCATGAATGAGTTGCGTTATCCGAAGGAACCGGCCTGTTGCGCGGTGTGTTCAAATGTTGTCCAAAACCTCAGAGAGCTTTGGGGGGGGGGGGGGGGGAGAGATATTTACTCTGTCATCATGGCTGGTTAGGGCTTGGTACTTCATTATCACTATGCATAGGAAGCTGTCTATGGATAAGGCTGCCAGCAGGATAGCCGTGAACCGGAATGGAAAGATGGTTTGCTGCTTCTCCCACTCATCCCCCTTTCTCTGTTCCTGGGTCTAATATGTCTTCCTCAATGTCTGGATGACAGTCCCATTGATGTACCTTGGTTGACGTTGCTTCTGGTGAGTGTTCAAGGCAGCATGGGGAATGGCTCTGGATGGTTGGGAAGTGGTGGTGGCCAAGGCTTGCTGAGCCAGGGATTTGATCATGTGAGTTACACAGTATAATCTGTTCACCGTCGCAAGATTGTGAGTGGACTAGGGAATGTACTGTTTTTTCGCATGTTGTCTATCTGAATCCTCGGCACGCGTAACTCTCCCAATACAGTGCCAAACAAGAGGCTCATCCAATAATCAGGTGCATCCCCATGCCAGTGTGCTTTGGGGCAACAGATCCCAAATGGGCACACATGTAGTGTGTTGAAGGTGTCACACAGAGAGACATCCTCCCTGTCTATGGAGGACAAAATCACTGCAGTGATGTAGTATAATTCTGCACTTAACTTCAGATGTATCTCCTCCAAAACAGGGTTTGTATAAACAGCAAGATAACACTGGCAGAGAAGGATCTCCTGAACGTAGACAATACTGACAACAGTGTTACAATAACAGCATAAGAAGAAGGAGAAGAATTGCACAGGGAAGTCGGTGACAATACCACCATCAGAGAATTAACTGCCGAGCATGGAAGAGGTTGGAGAAATCATAAAAATGCTGAAGAGACTAAACACAACGGGGATAGAGAGCATACATGCAGAGATGCCGAAAGAGGGAAGAGAGATTCCGCAGGAGAGAATGTACTATGTAATCTATTTTAGAGGAGAGAGAGGATCCTGGCAGAATGGAAGCAGTCGTGTCATCTGCCCAATATTTAAGGAAGGAGACCCAGTGAGATGCAGCAACTGTAGAGGAATTATCTTACTATGCACAGCCTGTAAGATCCTGAGTATGTTGTTCCTGATACAGCTAATACAATACATCAAGGAGGTATCAAAGAGGACAAACAATCGTCCAACTATGTATAGTAAGACAAGTACTACAAAGAGCCAGGAAGTTCAGAGGTGTTCACTGTCTTTTTGTGGCCTTCCGAAAAGGGTATGGGAGTGTGACAGGCAAGTGATGTAGCAATAACTGGAAAGAGCACAGGTTCCCAGAAAACTGACTAAACTAACACAAGCATGTATTTAAGAGATAAAATGTGGTGAAAGTGAGTGGAAAGATCTAAGAAGTTCAAGGTGAGGACTAGAGTGTGACAGGGAGACTGCCACTACCCCCTTCTATTTAATCTGGTTCTAGAAAGTGCACTGAGAAGGGTAACAAGCTTGGAGACAGGAATATACTTGGATAGAAGGATGAACATCCGGACCTATGTGGATCGTGTAGTTTTAATAGCACAGGCCGAACAAGATTTTGTTCAGATGCTAAGGGTGTTAATTGAAGAGTAAATGGAGAAGGCTTGAAGATGAATATGGATAAGACAAAATACCTTGTAATGAGAAGAGAGAGCAATGACAAGCCCTCAGATGTGGATGGTAAAGGGTAAACAGAGTCCCAATGTCTTGGGGTGGTACTCAATAAAAGGAATGTGAAAGACCAGAAAATAAGCAGGGAACAGATCAAAGTTTTTACTCAGAAAGCTGCTGAAGACCAAGCTTCCATCAAGATTAGGATTTGTAGGTCATTAATTCAACATATTGTAAGCAGATCAGAGACCTAGACTTTGATGCAAAAGATGGAAGTAAAACTCCTGACAGAATGAAATTTTCATTCTGCAGCAGTGTGTGAACTGATGTGAAACTTCCTGGCAGATGAAAACTGTGTGCCAGACCGAGAATCGTTCTCAGGACCCTTGCCTTTCGCGGGCAAGTGCTCTCAGATGGTAGAGCACTTCCCTGCGAAAGGCAAAGGTCCTGAGTTTGTCTCGATCAGGCACACAGTTTTAATCTGCCAGGAAGCTTAAAATCTCATGACATTTGGAAATGCTGCAGTGAGACAGATTTTTCGACCAGTGTAGGATGGAGACAGCTGGAGAAAAAAGAAACTGTGAATTGCAGGAGCTGTACAAATTGCTGGACATTGTGGCTGTGATGGAGAGAAAGGAGACTGAAGTGCTATGGGGAAGAAGACATCAGAGGCAGAAAATCAAGGGTAAGACCTTGGATGAGATGGATTGACAGGATCAGAGAGGTTATGAATATGATGGGACTAGCTGAAGAAGGATACAGTGACCAATGAAGGTGGAGGAGGCTGATCAACAAGGCTAAAAACCAACTGTGGTTTTTGTTGCCAACCTAGTAAGTATGTAAAGTATGTATGTATGTGCAATTCAGGCTTGTTTCTATATGGAAAATTTATTTAAAACAATGATCTTATCTGGAAGTACATATTAAACAAAGTTCAGCTCTTGTTTGCAATGAACAAAGATAAAATTCATTTCTTGTGATTGTTTTCCAATGTTATCAGTTAAATATATAGTAAGCTTGCACAGGATAGAGTAGCATGGAGAGCTGCATCAAACTACTCTCTAGACTGACGACGACAAGCAATATTTTATTTCATTTCTTTAAATTCATTTATAGAACAGTTACTTTACATTGCATTTTCAGTCTATTCTAGTACTTGTTCTAGTTGTAGGGACAAGACTTATAAATTCTGTCTTTTGCTTTAATTGTCACATTGGTGACAAACTTTTATGCACGCCAAAAAACTGTCTACTTGGTTATTTTTGGTATGTGGCCACAATGTCTTTCATTAATGCAGCAGGTGCAGGTTCTGCAGGTGGTTTCCTCTTCACACCCCCTCAGTTCGGAGGTGATGCTGGGGCTGCCTGCTTGCACTGGCGGCAGTGCTTGATTTTCTGCAGGTGATGCAATAAGTTACGTTGATGAAAATGGCTCTTCATTCAGTTCCTTCTTGTAATAAGTTTCGCAAGGGCCATGATTTCTTAGTGGCTCCAAATATTTTTTTTTCTCTCTTTCTTCTTTTTTACCCCACTGCAGCTTGGCCTCTCTTGGTTATCTACGTAATGTTTTCCTAAACTACTCTCTCAGTGAGGTCTGTATTCAGTGCATGAAGTATGCATAAGCATAATTTGAAACAAATAATTAGAAACAGCCAATACTTACTAGCTTTGTATCACAGAACTATTGGACATTTTCTAGCATTACTTACAGATCTACTTAGCCAAGATAGCTATAAAAAAACTATTGTAGATAACCAGTTTCTGTAAAACGTTGTTTTCTTCAGCTCTGCAATAAAATTACAAGGAGTACTACAAACCATTATACAAATAATTCACCATAAACCTATAGAGCAACCAAAAGACAATCCACCTTACACTTCTTGAGCAGTATGTTGGTGCCGAGTCTTGAAATCTTCTCTTGTAATGCGAGTAGGCTGTGTGCATCACTTTGTGCCCAGTGTGGCACAATATTCATAAGTTTACTCACCTTGAGCTCGAAGAGGCAATTTGTTGTGATTATTTAGAACAACTACTACTTCTTAACTGAGATTTCTGTAAAAAAAAAAAAAAAAAAAAAAAAAAAAAAAAAAAACACTTTAGTGTAGTTTTACCAAAAGTGGGTATCTACAATGAAGTTCTTATAGCAATCTTGGGTATGAAATTCTTCCTCTTTTAAGTAATCACTACAGATTGCACCCTATAGCTCAAAATGAGTAAACTTATTTTCCAACATATTTGCAGCAACTTTTTAGGAGTGTTGGGACAATTACTCTCTTCAGAATTGTTACCAAGAACATACCGAACTTATATATCAGTGGTCAAATCTAATACAGCAAAGTGCCAAAATCTTCAAGAGCACATAATGGAAATACGTTTAAAAGAGAGTAATAATTGTCTGTATTAATTATATAAATTATAACTTGAGACCACATGAATTCAGAGACTTCATTATAAATATAACAGTCATAAAATGATAAGGTACACACACGTGGCTACTGTAGTGTAAGAGATGAAATTAAACAGTGGAAAGTCCAAGATAGAATAACAACAACATTATGAGGAGCATCAGTTTCTAGTCTCCCACTTTAAGTTTGTGGGATGTGGACAACCGGCTGCATTGTGGCATGTCTCATCGTTGGCCACATCCATTGTTCAGGTATGGTGCTCCTATGTCTTAAAGTGTGTGTACTGGGGTGTGGTGTTGCACAAAGTGCACAGGAGCCCACACATTTAGTATTTTTGCTCCTCACATTGTTAGCTTTGATAAGTGTACAAAATTGTTTCAAGCAGTGTAAAAGCTAGTTTTTTTGTGTTGCTGCTTCTACACTGCAGAGTTTCTAACTTACTACTTGCCTCATGTTCCTCATACACAGGAAACATGATTTGATTTTCTGTGGGTTTTGTCAAGTTGGTACTTCTTATGGTATGCAGTGGTGCGAGCAAGCCTGTAGACAAAGCCCACTCTACACTCAAATTGTTGTAATAGTCAGTGGTAAAATGATTGCAAGAATAAATGAAAGTTCTGGGTTTCCTTTGGTTAAATATAGTCATTAGAACCGATACTAGGCAGTGGTGAAAGCAACTCAGGCAGAGTTGCCTGTCACACCAGAATTTGACTGGGTGTTTGTGTTGTCCTCATCATTTCATCATCATCCAGGAAAGTGGCGCAATTGGACTGAGCAAAGATTGGGTAATTGTACGGGCGCTGATAACCTCGCTGTTGAGTGCCCCACAAACCAAACATCATCATCATCATCACACCAGAATTAAACAACTGCTTGCCTTCTTAGACAGGCAGGGATGAGAACAGAGGAGCACAGTTCTTTGCACAAGTGGTTGCAGTCATCTAGGCCAGAAGGTGGTGTTCCTGAGTCAAGGGATCCCACAGTAATATCTCCCATTTGGTGCTGGAGCGGCATATATACCTTGCAAATTAACCAACACTGAATGAAGTTGTATCAGTAACCAGATTTGAACATACAAAAGTAAAGCATCAGTGCATTAAACACAGCATAAAAACTTGAATGTGTAGATTGTGTACAACGTGTCCAATTGTACCATTACACTCAACATTTCAGCTCTGGCCATGTTCGTAATGCTATTGTGTTGCATTGTGTCAGTGATGAATCACTCAGTTGAAGTTCATTGTTATAAATAGCTTGAAAACATGTTGTGTGTGAAGGAGGTTACATAGCTCATGTTACTTCCACATAAGAGTAATAAAAATTAAGTTTCTTCCATAACAGAAACCTCTGTAGAGTAAATGGTGAATCTAGTGTTTTAATTGTAAAAGATCAGTAAGATTCTGTGTACTTCGTTAGCCCAAAATTTATTCATTTTTGAATAGTTTAACAGTTTTTAAATGTACGAGCAGTAATAAAACTGTTCATTGATAATATTTCTCAGGCTACCATAAATGTGTAATCGATGACTTTGTGCATGAACCAGAAAAAAAAAAATCCTTATGTAGATACATGTATTATTTAGCCTTTTCACATCATTGTAAATTTTTGTATCAACTGTAGCATTAAATGCTGGATTTGTCAAGGTTTTTTGTGATTCTTTTACATAATAGTACCTGTAGATTAAAATCTGTGATGATGCGTAGCACTTACCGTATTAATTTTTTCTGTTCATATTTGGTTATTACAAACTGGCTTATTTCTCCTATTTGCAATGTAGACATACTACATACTCTCACAGTGTACTTTTTTTAATTATCTACATGTTAATTTCTTGTTCTCATTGCCACCAAACATTGCAGTATAATTACAGTAAACGTGTAAGATATAAAAGCAGTTGTGTTGTTTGCTTTACAAAGTTTAACTATTCATGCAAATTTTTAAACACCTGTTAAAGTACCTTACTGATCAACAAACAGGCTTTTCCATCATAGATATGTATATGTGATAGCATAAAGTGATAAATTTAAGCAAGTTGTGTTTCTTATTTAATAGTTAAGCTGCAGCCTATGATCATCATGGATTTCAATCAGTGTACAGTCATAGACACACACAGATTGTGCATAGGTAGGGCACATGTGAGAAAGATATGCTTGGTTGATGAGTGGTGTCATTTCTGCCAGTTAACCTATCGTATAACTTTGAAATGTGTTAATGCAGATCAGAAACTAAGCATAAAACTATAGGATGCAAGTATCACAGGTTCTAAAGGATGAGAAATTTTATAAATCTGTTTACATCTTCTTAACATGATTTATTTTTCTTTTTTTTTGTAGACATTCACGAGCAAAATGATGTTCAGAGTTCTTTTTCTGTTGTGATCTTATTTTTCTCCAATATTATTTTGTACTTCCATGTTATTCTTTCTCTAAACTGCCTTATTCCCATTACCAATACTAGATTATGATGATGATGATGATGATGATTATTATATACGAATGAACAAAACATCATTGGATACAATTGACTCGGGGGAAACATATCAGTGTGCTCATGGGATCATATGGACACCAGTGGTACTAGGAGGGTTAAACTGCTATGCAGTTTGGCAGTGACAGATCTGTACTGTATGTGGTACTTCTTTTCTGTGGTTTTTCGTTATTGCTTGGCAAGAAATAAACAGGATTGGACTAATATTTCACCACAGTTTGATGCACTATACCTCTCTTGTATATTGTTGATTCCTCAGACTTATGTATGGCATAGTGACTGCAAATGAATGAAGTTTTTTGTTCAAATAGTGTGTAGAAGAGATGCTAAATAGAATGATGTATTCATTCTTCTGAGTATCTGGTAGTTCACCATTTCGCTTAATCTGTGCAGGCCACTCATGATTTGAGTCTCAGAACATTGTACTGGAATTTTTGTAAGTAGATAATTTATTTACCTGTAACATCTGTTAATAGATTTAAATAGTGTGTTTCATTCAAGATCATTAATGTGGAACTGAAAGTTTTTGGAATTAAGTGAGTTTATGCTAAAGCGTTTAGTGTTGTATCATTCAGTGCATTTGATCTTTCTCAGAGAAAATATTTACTATCAAAAGGTAGTACATGCATTTTGCATGTACCAACAGGTCGTGCTTAGATCAGTGATGTAACATCTCCAACTGAACACTTGATGTAAGGAGCGCACACTGTGCTTCACCAAGCCAAAATTCCAGTTTTGCTAGTATGTTAAGCAATGAACGTTTTAATATGTACACACAGAAAAGAAAGTTTTCCATTTTCTGTCAGGATATCGTCTGTTGTAAATTTCAATACAGTAATAACAATGGATTCAATTTTTAAATATTTGGTTTTGTCGTGTTTTGTTCACCATTGTCTGACTGGTTTGCATTGTGAGAGCAGCTCAGGTGGTGATGAAATGTTGAGCATTGGCACCAAAGGCTGGAAGATTGATGTGATGACCTGAGCCATTTTTATTAAAATATGATGGCACCTACAGCTGACAGTGAACAGAGACAGGCCTATAGGTCAGAGCTTTGTATGCACCGTGGTGCCAGGTGATTGTCTTTCTCACTTACTGTGCTGTGCACTGGTTGCCATTAATTGCACTTAATGTACTAAAGGTCTCTTTGTGATGTATAAACAACACAGCCAGTTTATATTATTTATATTCTTGTGCAGTGGTTTTGTTGCAGGTTTCTTTCTCTCATCCATTCCTCTCGCATTTTATCCAACAATAGCCTTCCCATCAATTGGGGGTGGTGGAAGGACAGACAAGTGAACACAATATCTCGTGGCCATCACTCATCATTTGGAACACACCAGCAAACATCAACAGTGGCTGGCTGGCTGGCTGCCTGCCTGCCCCACAGTCAAGATAAGGCGTGTAGAGATGTCATTGTTAGTGTGTGACCACGCAGAGAGTAAACCTGTCCCTCGCATACATCATCATCAGAAACAGCCTAGGTCAAGAATTTCAATGAGTGAGGGACACGAGTAAGAGATGTGGACTGTTGTTATAAAGGGATGATCACAGGAGCTACTGCTGCTGAAGCCAGAGTTGTGACAAGAAACAGTCACTTTGAGGAAGAGAGTACAGCAGTGCTGGAATGGATGAATCCCTTGTTTCTGTTATCGTTAAGATACTTCATATGACCAATTTGCAGAAGGACCCATATCTCCTACTGGTAGAAAGTAACCACGGCTTCTGGTTTCTAGTGGAAAATATCAGCCAAATGTGACAAAATTGGCAGACTGGGTAGCTCCCAGCTTGTGTATCACAGCTCTAAATGCTGCACTCATCAGAGCCGAAGATACTGACCAGACACCAGTAGATGTACACCTCTGATGATGAATGGACTGAAACAAGAAGACAACCAGATAGCCCCACCACTGTGTCCAGTGAATTGAGAGTGTGTACATGGACTCCTTGTACACCCTGTTTCATGTAGTGCTAAGTGGTGGTGTTATATCACCTGTCATAACCAGTGTACATTTACGTGGCCTTCATTTCCTACTGTCCATGAACAGGTAGTCACAGAACTCAATTGCTCATATGCACCTAACATAGCACAGAGATGTGGGTTTGCTGCTTGTGAAGGAAGAAACGTTCACTATTTCCGCTTGGGCATTTGAAGATCACCGCTTACCAGCAAACAGAAGCTACTTTCTCAGTGAACAGCCCTTGTTCCAGATCATATCACAGGGGAGGATGGATATGTTGTAAGAAAGGGATGCTGGCATGGGGTGCGAGCTGGAGTGTGTCCAGTGGAGAATGGTGCAAGTTTTGTTCAGCCTTGCTTATACTCTACACGTTATGAACTGTGTTGCTCTTATACAAATATACATGGTCACTTCAAGTGTAGGTAAGACATTTAGTTGGCAAGCAAAGAAGAGAACTACCTGGAATGGCAACATAGTGTGAGAAGTGAAATGAACTTGTTCCTCCACCACCTCCTTTCCCCTCCCACGGCCTCCTGCCTCTCCCCCACTCCCCTAATCTTCAGGTACTCATTTAGGATAATAATTTATATGGTCATGTTCAGGGTATATTTGTATGTATTATTTAAGTATGCCAACAAATTTACTCGTATATTCTGTGTACAGGAAAAACACATTTCATTTATGTAAATGTTCTGTCATATTTCTTTTAAAATTGTCACAAATGTCAAAAACAACAAGGACAGTGTGTTCAGCTTTATAATTCAAAGAATTTCTTCGAATAAAAGATTAGAGATTACAAATAAGTCAGAATAACATACATGAATAACGAAAAACCTCTTGTGTGTCCACAAAATGTTTTCTTCTTTTTTTGTACCCCTTTCCACCAAGAAATACACTGTGATATTTCCTCAGCCTCTCAAAATAGCACCACCATTTATAATATTGTAGTATGGTAATAATATTATAATACGGTAATTATTGAGTGAAACAATAACTCCACAATTTAAATATTTCTTAATTACACAACTACCTCCTCTGTTGTAGCATTAATACGTTACAGTATACACTCAGTAAAAAGTTGAAATGTGGAAAATTTGTATTTGTAAATGGATGATAGTTTCTTAAACATAAAACAATTATCCATAAAAAATAGCAGCTCATGGATGAAGTGTTGCAGCAACAGCTCGTAATGTAAGCATATTGCTGCGAAGTTCTATGTATTTTTGAATTTATAGTATGACATTTCCATGAAGTTGTTATGTAGTTGTAGTTCATTAATTTGTAAATTTATTGGCTATGCAAATTAAGATATGTGAATACATTTATTGATAACCTATTTTCTGCTATTATAATCTTTCTAAGATGATGATGATGATCCAGTTTAAAATCTATTATTAAGTTGTACTGTCTTACATAACTTATTTTGAATATTTAATTACTGTTCAAAGTAAACACACACTTCAAATATTATTTAATTATTGTATATGTTTTGTCAATTAATATTTTCATTTCATTACAATATTTCTTTTGTTTGATAATTATACTTAATTTGAGCATGTGTACTTTCATTTCTTATGTTGAATGTGTCATTTTTTCCCACCTGCTAGTAGTCTATTGTATTTACTGTAGTATTTTCATTGCCCTTGTATTTTGTCTGTTCCTTTCAAATATATGTATTGCAATGAACGTGTTACCTGAATTAGACCTGACAAAGTAGTAAATAATGAAATAAAATTTTCCAACACAGAAACAAGTGTTTTAATGTATGGGCCTACAAAAAAATCATAATGATGGATATTAGGGACATTTAAGATTCTACTAAATATAGGTGGGTAATTGCTTGTATTTGTTTTATGAGCATAAAGTCATGGTCCAGGGCAGAATATAGATGTCATAATATTGTACATGGTAATCACATGTCAATATTCAATGCTTTGAATTAACTGCAAGAAATATTTGTGACTGAAAATAAAAATGATTTAGAAGTTGGATGAAAACACTGCCCATGCTTTAAGTATTTGTTACTGTTTTCACCTTCCATGGTAGTTTTCCATACACTTCAAGCTGGACTAGATTACACACTTTTCACTCCAGTGAGGAAATGCTCCAGGATGAAGAACATGCCAGAATAAAAAAAATACACATTAAATATTTACAAGGGAAAACCAATATGCTAATATACCCCTCACATATCCCAAGTGAAATGGTCCTCAAGGGTGTGAAATAGTAAAAAAAAAATCTTAAACATGTTTTCATGTAAAAGGTTATAAATAACTTGTCACAAGGCATGTAAACATTTGATACACTAAGGTGTATATAATTATAATTGGTAGTCATGCATAATCAAATAGAAAAATCGTTTTACAGCACTTACAATAATCACATTGCTGCATTGAATTTGTACAGAAGTGTGGTTGAACAAATACTTGAATTATTTCATATTATTGGTAACATATGCGCATCAGTTGGTTCTACTTAGAAATTTATCAAGTTTGGCAACCAGTAAGTCCCTTGAGCTTTTCTTAAACTGAACTTCATTAGTGGTTGCACTTTTTATAATTGCTATAAGTTACTGAAAATGTGTGTTCCTGAATAATGGGACAGATTTCTGAACCAAAGTAAGTAACTCTAATTTTTGTGTAGATTATTCTTATTTCTAGAATTGATTCTGCTGAGTGGTTGGTTTGAAAAAGATCTATATTTTAATAAAAAAATTTCTTTAAGAGATAGATGTACTGGGAAGCAGTAGATCCTGAAACGTCTCTGCAGGATGTGTTCTAGAGTCCACACCACAAATAATTCATATGACATGTTTTTGGACCAGAAAAGTTTAGCATGCCTTAATGAGTTACCCCAAAAAATAACCCTGTATGACTGTCTGGAAGAAAAGTAAGTAGAGTATGCTAGCCTTTAGTTTTTAATATCAAATGTCTGACAGCATTTGGACTAAAAATAGAGATTTGTTAAGGTGCTTCAGCAGTTCTGTGGTATGCTCTTCCTTCACTTGTTAACAAGCTGTAACTCTAACAATATGTGTGTGTCGTTAATTTAAGACACATATGGTGAGGGGGAGAACCTCTTAGAAGTTCTAAAAGGCATGTGCAGGTAGCTACGAAATAAGCAGTAATTCTGCACTGGCTCTTTTCACAGATAAAACAGTGCATGCACTTTTTGCTAAGGAAAGGCAGGTGATAAAAGTGGACTGTCTATTTAACACACCATTGTGTTAAAGTTACAGTTGTGTTGGAGCAGTGTCTTTCACAGCCTGTCTGTTCGCTGTGGCCTGGTCTGGCCGTACTTTTTTGTTGGGTGCTAGGTAGTGAAATTTCTTACCACAGAGACAGTGTTCAGCTGCTCCTAATACCTGCCAGCACCTTGCACCAGTATGGAATATTCCACACACTTAATTTATATAAATTAACAAAACTCAAATAATCACAAGCAGCACAAGTTAGGTCGAACAAACGAGGAAATGAAATTATTTTCTGTTGAACAAAACAATATTCGATAGTGATTTTTTATAGGTTTCCATTGTTGCATGCACTGAAACAACTTGCACAGAATGATCAGTACCAGAGTGTGTGCAAACAGTGATCCCAGACTGTCAGCCGAAGGATAGCATGTTGTCTTCCTTCAGGAGAACCACTGTACTTGGCTGTAGACGGTCTTTTGTTGATGACTGTTTGGTTCTCTCCTACAACTGTGTTAGATATTACTTTTAATCACTGCTTCCACACATACTGCTTACACTGCTGGATGAGCTGGCGTCTCGACAACCTTGACGATGGCTATGTAAGAAAGGCTGTGGGAGTGTTGTCAATGGTTCACCAATAAGGAACTGGCATGGAAAAAGGTTTGAGAACTGATCTGGGCTATAAGGACTGCAGTTTAGTGCTGTTGTCATCAGTCCAATGATGGGTTTGATGCAGCTCTCCATGCTACTCTATCCCATGAAAACCTCTTCGTCTCATAGTAACTACCGCAACCTACATCCTTCTGAATCTACTTATTGTGTCCATCTACTGGTTTCCCTCTGATTCCCCCCACTCTTCCCTCCAGCACCATACAGGTGATCCTGTGATGTCTCAAAATGTGTCCAACCAACCAATCCCTTCTTCTGGTCAGATTGTGCCACGAATTTTTCTCCCCAGTACTGTGCCATACCTCTTTATTACCTACCCTATTAATCTTCAGCATTCTGTAGCACCACACTTCAAAAGCTTTTATTCTCTCCTTGACTAAACAGTTTATTGTCCATGTTTCACTTCCATATACGATTCAACTTCAACCATCATCAGTTAGTTTGCTGCTTAAATAGCAAAAGTCATCTATTACTGAAGTATCTTGTTTCCCATGTTAATTCCCTCAGCATCACCTGATTTAATACATCTACAGTGCATTACTGTAGTTTTGCTTTTGTTGATGCTCATCTTATATCCTCAGTGCAAGACACTATTCATTCTGTTCAACTGCTCTTCCAAGTACTTTGCTGTCTCTGACAGAATTACGATGTAATCAGCAAATGTCAAAGTTTTTATTTTTTCTCCCTGGACTTCAATTCCTACTCCAAATTTTTCTTTACTGCTTCCCCAATATATAGATTGAATAACATTTGGGGACAGGGTACAGCCCTATCTCACTCCCTTCTCAACCACTGCTTCCAATTCATGCCCATAAACTTTTATAGTTACTATCTGGTTTTTGTACAAACTGTAAATAGCCTTTTGCTTCCTGTATTTTACTGCTGCCACCTGCAGAACTTGGAAGAGAGTATTCCAGTTGACATTGTCGAAAGCTTTATCTAAGTCCACAAATGCTATAAATGTAGTGGTGCCTTTCCTTAACCCACCTTCTATGAGAGGTCTTAGGTTCAATACTGCATCCCATGTTCCTACATTTCTCCGGAATCTAAACTGATCTTCCCGAAGGTTGGCTTCTACCAGTTTTTCCATTCTTCTTCTTCTGTAAAGAAGAAACTGATAAGTCAGTATTTTACACATCTGTCAGCTCATGCTTTTTATTATATTGTTCTTGAAGTGTGAGGGTATTTCACCTGTCTCATAAATCTTATTCACCAAACAAAATGAGTTTTGTCATTGCTGGCTCTCCCAAGGCAATGAGTAGTTCTGACAGTATGTTGTCTACTCCTGGGACTTTAGTTTGACTTAGGTCTTTAAGTGCTCTCTCAAACACTTCACGCAGTATCATACCTCCCATCTTATGTTCATCTATGTTATTTCCATAATATTGCATCTCCCATATGTAAACCCTCTACATACTACCCCTACCTTTCTGATTTCCCTTCTTTTTGTCTCTTCTTTGCTTAGGACAGTTTTCCATCTCAGCTCTTGATATTCGTACAGGTGGTTCTCTTGTTTCCTGTAGGCGGCATCTATTTTTATGCTTTCCTCTAGCCATTTTGCTGTTCCTATCAATCTCATTTTTTAGACCTTTGTATTCCCTTTTTCATGCTTCATTTACTGATTTTTATATTTTCTCCTTTCATTAATTAAATTCAATATCTCTCAGGCTACCCAAGGGTTTCTACTAGTCCTCATCTTCTTACCTACTTGATCTGTGCTGCCCTCACTATTTCATCTCTCAAAGCTACCTATTCTTCTACTGTGTTTTCTTCCCTGGTATTGTCAATCATTCCCTATTGCTCCCTCTGAAACTCTGCAACCTCTGGTTCTTTAGTTTTATTGCCCCACCACCTTACAGAAAGATATGGATACATCTCGCTTCTCTGTAGTAATGTCTCACAGCAGCAGCTTATCGACAGATACACAATTTCATTAATACTGTAAAAGGCCAGCCCAGCTACAATTAAATATCTATGAAACAGAATGTGGAAACTTGGTTCACATTGCTACCTCTTATTTAATAACAAGTTCAGCATTCAGGAATTGCAGGTTGCTGACAACAGACTTGACTAATTTTACCATAAAACAAATTGCTATACAGAGTGGAAATTTAGACACAATGACCTTGCACTAGCACAAGAATTGATGTTTCATGGAGCAAGACTTCATCATAAGAACTACTCTACAAAAATCTTACAGGGCTTTCTACTTTGCAACACAATAATTCTAGTGGTTTTTGTGTTAGGGGACAGGTTGAGTTTAACAATCACAACTTTGTATCCCTCATAGATAAAATCAAAGCTCACAGCTACACCCTTGCTTACAAGTCATGAACATGCTGTTTGTCAGAGCAGAGGCAGAAAATTTTAAAAGATACACTAAAAGCTAAATCTAATTAAACAATGAAAGAAAGAGGGCATTAATTACCCTAAACTACCAAGGGGATGTTACCAGCAGGCCTTCTCAGGTTTGTT
Source organism: Schistocerca cancellata (assembly GCF_023864275.1). Lineage (NCBI taxonomy): Eukaryota > Metazoa > Arthropoda > Insecta > Orthoptera > Acrididae > Schistocerca > Schistocerca cancellata. The sequence goes on from NC_064626.1 coordinate 1,158,577,342, forward strand.
TTATATTTACAGTATTTGAACCTTAGTGGCAGATCAGTGGCTTGTTAGAGCAGTACAATACAGTTCTCAGAAAACTCGGCTTTGGCGGTTAAAAGATTCGTGAGTGCTGTTACATATAAAGCATTTTGAGTTTATTGGTTTGGATACTACATTTATAATTGCATGAATTTACATTAAAGAGGTGTCAGTCTGTCAGAGTACATTTTATAGCATCTGAAAAAATGTTGTTTTTATAGGGGCAACAGTCAGTGACTAGAGGCCTTTTAAAAAGTCAAGAGGCATCAGTTGCAACTTGGGCCCATCTGAAATTATAGCTGTACTGACGATGCTGTATATTATTTAAAACTTCGTACTTGCACACCTAGGTAGTATAATTAGTAGTGATCACAAAATACCATACACTGCAATTGTTTTTACTGTTTTACATTGTTCTCTTTATTATCCATACAGTTAAACATGCACTGCATAACCAGAGTACACCGAACATCATCTGTTCTCAAACAACTGCTTAGCTCAGATTAGGGATCGCACTCTCAGCGGATTCCTGTTTTACTTAACCAATTCTGGGAATTTCCAATGAGGGGGTATAAATTCGAATCCACTTAAATTCCTTAAGCTGTTGCTGCTGAAATACTAGGCTTCTAAGTCATAACAGCCAGGCCAGAACTTCTGAAGAAATAAAGTATTGGAAGGAAAGGGCAGGTGGTATTGTCAGCACTTTCGTACATTCTGTTTTTAATACAAGAAAGGTTTGTATTACAGCTTCTGCACTATCGGAGGATATTAGTCACTGGTTTTGTCTGGGCTTCCAACATGACCCATTGACTGCCCAGGAAAATAATCTTATACATCAGGAAAAGTTCCAATTAAATCTAATATAATCAAAGACCTGATAAAACTCCAACAATGTTTGCTGGATGAACACAAACCTTTTTATGAAGAAATTTTGAAGTGGCCTGGAAAGAACAATAGTGAGGAGGAAGAGTGAATGGACTGTCAGACACTGATTGTTTTAGCACTTTTAATTACTATTGTGGGATGTAGAACTGTGTTATATTGTGTGCAATCAACATAACTGTATGAAACTTCCTGGCAGATTAAAACTGTGTAGCTGACAGACTCGAATTTGGGACCCTTGCCTTTTGCGGTTCTGCAAGGTTCGCAGGAGAGCTTCTGTAAAGTTTGGAAGGTAGGAGACGAGGTACTGGCGGAAGTAAAGCTGTGAGGATGGGGCGTGAGTCGTGCTAGGGTAGCTCAGATGGTAGAGCACTTGCCCGTGAAAGGCAAAGGTCCCAAGTTCGAGTCTGCCAGGAAGTTTTATATCAGCGCACACTCCGCTGTAGAGTGAAAATTTCATTCTAGAAACATGACAGTAACTTGAATAAAAGAGTGCACGATTTCACTATCTTTACATTTGAGTTTTTTGTTAAAGACGTCAGTTTCCAACTTTCAATGATTAATTACATTGCTAAAATATATTAGAAATTTTCGCTTTGCCAAACATACACGTCCAGTAACCTGAACCCCTTTCAAATATAATAGTTGTTAGCTGAATGTATCTACATCTACATGATTACTCTGCAATTCACATTTAAGTTCTTGGCAGAGGGTTCATCGAACCACAATCATACTACCCCTCTACCATTCCACTCCCGAACAGTGCGCGGGAAAAACGAACACCTAAACCTTTCTGTTCGAGCTCTGATTTCTCTTATTTTATTTTGATGATCATTCCTACCTATGTAGGTTGGGCTCAACAAAATATTTTCGCATTCGGAAGAGAAAGTTGGTGACTGAAATTTCGTAAATAGATCTCGCCGCGACGAAAAACGTCTTTGCTTTAATGACTTCTATCGCAACTCGCGTATCATATCTGCCACACTCTCTCCCCTATTACGTGATAATACAGAACGAGCCGTCCTTTTTTTGCACCCTTTCGATGTCCTCCGTCAATCCCACCTGGTAAGGATCCCACACCGCGCAGCAATATTCTAACAGAGGACGAACGAGTGTAGTGTAAGCTCTCTTTAGTGGGCTTGTTGCATCTTCTAAGTGTCCCGCCAATGAAACGCAACCTTTGGCTTGCCTTCCCTACGGTATTATCTATGTGGTATTTCCAACTGAAGTTGTTCGTAATTTTAACATCCAGGCACTTAGTTGAATTGACAGCCTTGAGAATTGTACTATTTATCGAGTAATCGAATTCCAACGGATTTCTTTTGGAACTCATGTGGATCACCTCACCGTTTTCGTTATTTAGCGTCAACTGCCACCTGCCACACCATACAGCAATCTTTTTCTAAATCGCTTTGCAACTGATACTGGTCTTCGGATGACCTTACTAGACGGTAAATTACAGCATCATCTGCGAACAACCTAAGAGAACTGCTCAGATTGTCACCCAGGTCATTTATATAGATAAGGAACATCAGAGGTCCCAGGACGCTTCCCTGGGGAACACCTGATATCACTTCAGTTTAACTCGATGATTTGCCGTCTATTACTACGAACTGCGACCTTCCTGACAGGAAATCACGACTCCAGTCGCACAACTGAGACGATACCCCATAGGCCCGCAGCTTGATTAGAAGTCGCTTGTGAGGAACGGTGTCAAAATCTTTCCGGAAATCTAGAAATACGGAATCAACTTGAGATCCCCTGTCGATAGCGGCCATTTCTTCGTGCGAATAAAGAGCCAGCTGCGTTGCACAAGAACGTTGTTTTCTGAAACCATGCTGATTACGTATCAATAGGTCGTTCCCTTCGAGGTGATTCATAATGTTTGAATACAGTATATGCTCCAAAACCCTACTGCAAACCGACGTCAATGATATAGGTCTGTAGTTCGATGGATTACTCCTACTACCCTGTGTAGTGTAAAAGTCTCACATTCAGTCACTGGATTGAAACTCGCCACTTTTTTTTACTTTATTTAAATTCCATATTTATTAACAAATAGAAATTTAAATTATCAAAATTCATTTACTGATCACATGGAAATGACATTATTCAAAATAAATTAAAATTTTGTTAAAAAATGCAGCTCATCAAATGGAATATAAAATACTTTGTCTAGAGACTGAGCAATATTACTGATCCCCACAATTGTTTCATTTAACAATAAGGGTCCCACATTCGATCAGATTTCAGTTTCATACAACCGGTAATCAAGTTTAATAATAGTTTCTTTGTGTTTAAAAATTGAGATTAAATTTGTAACAATATAAAGAAGACAGACTGCTACTCACTGTAAAGATGACTCACTGAGATGCAGGCACGCACAACAAAGATACACAATAGCTTTCAGCCAAAGCTTATTTCGGAAAACATACACGAAGCAAGAACATCTCACGCACACATGACCGCCAACTCTGGCATCTGAGACAGGAATCCACGAGTTATGTAGAACAGAAGCAGCAATTTGGAAGGGGCAGGCATGGAGAAGGTACGAGGATTGTCTCGTAAATACCCGACCCAACAAAGAAAACACAAAAAGTTTGGTAAAAGATTTTTTTTTCAACATAATCTCCTTTCAGCTCTATACACTTTTCCCAGCGATGATCAAAAAGTTCGATACCCTTTTTATGATGAAAACTGTCTAAATCCTCTAAATAGCCATGAACTGCCGACATCACGTCTTCGTTTGTTGAAAGTCTTTGACCACCGAGTTATTTTTTTCAAGTTTTGGAACAGAAAATAATCCGAGGGGGCTAAACCTGGTGAATAGGGTGCAGGAGGTAGCAATTCAAACTTTAATTCATTAATTTTGGCCATTGCGATAACGGACTTATGAGATGATGCATTGTCCTAAAGAAACAACAGTTTCTTCTTGGGCAAATGTGGCCGTTTTTGCTTGCTTGCTTTGCCCAAACGCTGCAATAAGTTTGCCTAATACCTTTTTCAAGGTATTCAATGAAAATTATCCCATGCTATCCCAAAAAAACGACGTCCTGACCTTGCCTGCAGATGAAACGGTCTTCACCTTCTTGGGAGTCGGTTTTCCAATTTGTGTCCATTGTTTTGATTGTTCTTTAGTCTCAGGAGGGAACTGGTGGACCCATGTTTCATCCATGGCTATGGAATGGGGCAAAAATCAGCTTTGTTGCTGCGAATCTTCGCTAAACACTCAATTGGAACATCTTCACGACACTGTTTTTGCTAGTGTGTGAATAAATGTGGCACAAATCTTAGCCACAGTAGTCTCATGTCCAAATTTTCAAATAATATGCAAAGTACCACACTTTTCAAATGCCTACTATGTCTGCTAGCTCGCGCACGTTCAGGCGATCACATCGTGTACCATTTTGTGGATTTTCTTCTCCATTTCTGGAGTCGTCACCTCATTTGGTCGACCACTGCGATGCTGGTCTTGGCAGCTCGTACGGCCTCATTTAAACTCAGCTATCCATTATTTTACTGTTCTCAACGGAGAAGCACTTTCCAAAAGTAAAATCTAGTTCAGCTTTAATATTGGTTACGCTGACGCCTTTCAAAAAAAAATATTGTATCACATAATGATGACCAATTTTCTCCATTTTCAAAGTTCACTCACATGTTACATTCAGCTGCATATTCTGCCAAAGGGTGATCTACTTTGCTGTTGGCCTCCGTGTGGAAGTTGCCTTTCATCCTAATGGAGAGCTGGTAGTCATACGAATATAAAAAGCTAGGCAGCAAACCTGGTATATGACATGGCTCTTTTCACAGGTGGTCTGGTCTCTGATGGGATAGGATAAGCCTGTGACAGCACTGGAATTAAAAGGGGGGGGGGAGAGGGGGTTGTAGATTGGGCAGGTCTTGCACGTGTGTCTTCCACAGCAATATTATTCCTGTGGCAAGGAGCTGGAATTGGGAGTGACAACATAGGGAATAGGTGGAAAGGATCTTGGATAGGATGTCTCTCAATTCAGGATATGATGACAGGTATTTAAAGCCCTGATGAAGAATGTGGTTTAGTTCTTCCTGTAAGCCCTGATGAAGAATGTGGTTTAATTCTTCGTGTCTGGGATGGTATTGGGTGACAAAGAGGGCTCTTATTTGTGGCTAATTCTTGGGTGTTGTGGGAGGATTTATGGTGTGTGGGAAGATACCATCAATGAACCGAACCTGGCTTTTTTGGGAGGCTAGGAAGGTCTGCTGTAGATGGTCCATAAATGCATTGGTATACTAGGGTGTCATGCAGGTCCAAATGGCTGTGATACACATTTGTGTGTATATCTTCCCTTCAAATGAGAAGTAGTTGTGAGTAACGATACAGTTAGTATATCATTATGAAGGATGAGGCAGTGGGTTTTGAGCCTTTCAATAGTGGAAAGACCATGTGTGTGAAGAATGTTGATGTGTAGGGAAGTGGCATCAACAATGATGAGTAGTGTAACACCCTAATGAGCCCCAAAACCCAATTAGGAAAGACCATCATGATGTAAAGTAGGGAAAAGTTATCCTGATAGGTACAAAAACTTTGCTGATGATATAACACCAGAAAGTCTTGATAAACACCAACATTAAGCATTACAGAGTGTGTTTTGGTAGAAAGGAAGAAGAAAGAAACGTCATCTTAAGTTATTTGCCATATATCTAAGTAATAATTGCAAATTAATACCATGAAAGTTAAGTCCAAAGAAATGTCGGTCAGAGATAACTTTTATGTTGAAGAGTTGTAAACGCAACGAAGAAATTCAATGCGTCTACAATACTCATTCACGGAAAAAGTAAGTCGCTTGCTAGCTATCGTGCTATCAAGCATACGAGAGCAGCTCTTGCCATAGTTGAGCGAACAGAGCGCGACGAGATTGTTTTAGTTGCTAGAGTCGTTGTTGCGTGACGAAGACACACGTATTTTGTGAACTGGTATTCAGACTAGAGACTTGAACCGAGGTGGTATGCTGACTGTGGGTACCGAGTTGTTGGACTTTATTAACGGAAGTAGGCAAGACCGGACTCAACATTTATGTAAGTGAACTTATAGAAAGTAATGGACAAAGTTGAAAAAGACTTTAATACACTTTTAGTCTCGAGTAGGAGACATTGACACGAATACATGAAGAAGATGCAATTACGCCGAGGGTTAAAGCTATCGTAATTGTCACAATACTTGAAACTAGCAGAACTGTCAGTGCTAATTAACCACATGTGCGTGTGCGTGTGCGTTTATAAAGTATTTAGCGAAAAGGAACAATAAAATTGTTCATCAAAAGTGGAAATTCAACGTGTCACCTCCATCATTCTATGAATATTTGGCAATTGCACATCAAAAGTTAATGAATAGTGACTATTTAACTTGGAAGTAAATTCATGGTCTGTTAGTTGTGACAAGGAAGGTTTGTATATACATAATATTACGACGCAAGATAATTAAGATATTGTTAGAGAGTATGTGTGGATCTCAAGTCATATAGAGTGAACAATTTTACTTAGCAACGAACAAACAACGACCAATACTATCTGCAATTGAACTTTTTCCTCGCTTTTGGTGATGTGGACGATGAACATGAGAGAAGATTCATCAATTACTGCATTAAAGTGTTAACCGGGTAAATAATAATTCAACTTCAAACCATAAGAGACAATGAGAGTTCGCATTAATAAGGAAACTGTGCGGACTCGCAATCAAACTTTAATCATTACGCGAGGAACGATTTCTTAAGAGCTTTTTCAGATCTTCTCTCTCGTTAACTGACGGAGACATCCATCATCGCGTCTCGACTCCACCGACTGAGCTGTAGCAGTAACAGCTCCACGGCGTCGACAACACCAGCACGCGGCGGAGAGGGGACGTCACAGTAGGTATCCAGGAGGTAAAGGGGTGGGGATGGTGCATAGTCTGTGAAGGAAATGCTTCATGTCATTGACATGGCGTGGGAGGCGATATTACAAGCAACTGATTGGAGGTGTTGGTCAACGATAGCTGAAATTCTTTCAATGGGGGGGGGGGGGGGGGAGACACAATAACCATCCACAGTTGGGGCATGCAGGGTTGTTGGTTTGTGGAATTTGGTGAGCATGTAGGTAGTGGATGTGTGGGGTGTCATAGAGGTTAAGGGGGGGAAATGGATTCAGAGGAGAGGTTCTGGGAAGGGCATAAGAACTTAAGCAGGAATTGGAGGTTATATTGGACTTCAGTATTGGATTTCTCTAGAAAAGTTTATAGGTTGGCAGAGTCCTTCCTCCAGGCAGTCGCCGTGATTCATAACAACTGTGGTGGAATCCTTGTCTGTAAGTAGGATTTTTGGGTCAGGATTTGTTTTGAGGTTGTGTATGCTGACTTTTCCCCTGCTGAAAGGTTGGTGTTCTGAGTAAGGGAGGTGGGGAAAGATGGTTAGGCCAGCTTGGAAGTAAGGAATTTCTGGAAGGTGACCATGAGGTTTTTATATGGGAGGGGGGAGGAGAGGATCACTGTTGGATGGCAGTACGATCTGGAAGAGTCAGGGTTCAATGTTGGATTTAAGTTGGGGGGGATTGGTGGCAAAGAAATGTTTCCACTGCAGTGATTGGGAGGAGGAGAGAAGATCATTGACAAGTCCAGCATTGGTTAAATTTGGATGTAGGGATAAATGTGAGGCCTTTGGATAGAACTGAAACTATTGTAGATCTGAGGGTTTTTATAGAAACGTTAATAACAGTGTTACAGGAATGTTTTTGCTATGGATTTGGTGGAGAGATGGTAGGGAGTTTGGAGGATGTGGCAAGCTGAAAAGGTCAGCTAGGCAGGATCTGGGTGCTATGAGGGGTTGAAAAGGAGGAACACTGTGGGTAGTATAGGGTTTTGAATGTGGCTCCCCTAGGTGGCAGTAGGATATCAGCAGGTTGGATAACTTGTGGAAGTGGTGTCTCGAATGCACCTCCAGGTGATAGAGAACAAGGGATGAAATTTGAGAGATTTGATGTATCTAGCAGACACTGTACAGTAACAGTATCTTTTGGAGGGAGCAGAGGTGATTCTGGGTTGCCTGTGCCATGGAGATGTGTTTTTGCAGTACCACATTTGTGAGGTCCAGGAACTGGCTGAGTTCGAAAAGGTGGAGATCGTTGTGAAAGAATGGTGGGATCCAAAGAAACAAATTTTTATGGTTAGGCCGTTGTGTAGGGGGATTCCATGGTTTAGGCAGCATTTAAGAAACAGGATATGGGCCTGAGTTTTAGCCTGGGAAATGGGTACTTTTCTGAATTGGTGCATGAAGATGGAACAAGGGTCCATTGTGGCAGGGATGATGTAGGGGAAATGGGAATGATGAATAAATAGGCAAATCAAGGTGTCACACGATTGGAAGGGAAGCTAGATAACAGAAAAGGCACTAAAACTCGTAAAACATGCAAAGATATGTAAAAATATGCACAAATATGTAAAAATATGCAAAACGCGTGAAACTATTTAAAAATAATGTATTGGTGTATACCAATACATTAAAAACCTACAGTCACATAGGAGAAAAGGAACACATGTGGTATGGGAGTATGCATGTGTTGGGATAAGGGAAGAGAGGGAGACGGGGGATCAGTTAGGTCGAGGATCACAAGTTAAACCCCCATCTCCAGCAACTCCGACCAAAATGCAACTGTCATGCACAATGGAAGCATGCAGGGATTGGACTGCCAACTGACCACCTGTGAAAGAACTCATATCATATCCCAACTTTGCTCCATCACTGCATAGCTTTTTATATTGGTACGACTAACAGCTGTCAACCAGGATGGATGGCCACTGCCAACAGCAAAGTACACCACCCTGTGGCACAACATACAGCTGAATATAACATACTTGATTTCAATGGCTGCTTCATTATCTGGGGCATCTGGATCATCCTGTCCGCCACCAGTTTTTCTAAACTGTGCGGATGGGAGCTATCCTTGCAACACATTCTTCGCTCCCAAAATATCTCATCTCAACCTATGGCAACCTAATGTTTTCACACCCTCCACTCGACAGTTTCTGCTCCCTCTGGCCTATCAACTCTTCCCTGTTCTTGTCCCCTCACCCCCTTCTTGTGCCGCCTCCTGCAAATCCGTCCACCTGTCTTTCCCTTCCCCACTTCACACTTTTTTGCGCCCCCTCCACTTCTCCATCTCCCTGCCCCATCACTCTGTCCCACAATCTCCCAATGCTGTGCCTGTTCGCATTCTAAGCCAGACAGTGCTCTTCTCTCCCCCCTACCAATGCCTTACTATACCCCCCCCCCCACCCCGCCTCTTCCAGATTGCTGCTTCTGTTCTATGCAACAGTTGGGTTCAAATTTGACCTGCCGGGGATGGCTGTCATATGTATGTGAGAAGTGCTTGCTCATGTGAATGAATGTGTGTTTTTCCTTTTCTGAAGAAGGCTTTAGCCAAAAGCTAATGTGTACCTATCTTTCATTGTGCCTTTCTGCAACTCGGCATATCATCTTTAGTAGCAATATATCTTTCCTTTATGAGGCATATTGTGATTAATGCCATGTGGCTAGGGCCTCCCGTCGGGTAGGCCGTCCGCCTGGTGCAGAGTTTTCCGATTTGACGCCACTTCGGCATCTTGCGTGTCGATTGGGATGAAATGATGATGAGAAGGACAACACAACACACAGTCCCTGAGCAGAGAAAATCTCCGACCCAGCCGGGAATTGAACCCGGGCCGTTAGGTATGACATTACGTCGCGCTGACCACTCAGCTACCAGGGTCGGACAATGTGATTAATGAGGAAGCTGCTTTATAAGTAGACTAGTGAGTTTCAGAACAACAATCAAAGAATGCTTTGAAGGACTCCCTCCTCAGCAATGTAAGTAAATCCTGATATGCTGCACATTTAGAACAAAATATAAACTCTGTAAATAATGCAACTGAACTTAAGAACCCACAGGTTTTTCATCTTTTCAACAAATATGTGACACTTGACCACACGAAAAAATAATCCAATGTCATTCACATAGAATAAGATTATAAGCTCATGATGAAATCAAGTTATTTAAGAAGTTCTTACGAGAGGTTGCTGAAAAGTACGTGGCTTTTATGCCTTATAGTTGAAATTTAAAAAAAGGGGAGACTTAATTGAAAGTTTGAAATCTTAATATGTAACTGTGTAACTACCAGCAGTTCAGTATTTGTATAGTATGTTCTGTTGCAGGTGATAACTGAGATGGCAGAGTCACACGCAAGTTTCTCATCAGTGGAGTATCATGATACTTTTGTTTCTCCAGGGAAAGCTCACAAAGGACATTCACACTGAGGTGTCACAAACACTGAGAGACGAGAGTGCTTCCTACTTTGAAGTCTTGTTTCAAGATGGGCTATTCTACTGATGAAGACAAGCCGCCCCTCCCCCTCCCCCTCAGTGGTCGTCCTGATACTGCAATAGACACTACAACATCTGATGCTGTCCATCAGCTGATTCTTTGGGACTAACAAATATCCGACAGATGCTGGTGTATAAATAGGGTTCAGATCTGGAAATATGTTTTAGCACACACACTTCGCTTACCAACGCATTTTCGATCATGTGTACTGGACACCTCCCAGGAGCTTGTTGGTTTCACTATCACCACAATCCTGGACATGTGCAAGTTTTCAGCAAAAAGGGCGGCAAAATATTAGAACTGTGATCAGTGGAAGGAAAGTGTTGACATGTCGGAAGTCATTTTGTGCCGTTTTGAAGCTATCAAGACATTTTTGGCGAGGTTAGAGACTGAGGATGAAATTTGGCTTCACATTTAGCACCCTGAAACCAAGGAACAATAAAAAGAATGGTGCCACAGCAGGTCCCCGTGGCCAAAGAACTTCCACACCCTGAAGTCAGCCAAAAAAAGATGGCATCCATTTTCTTGGATGAAGACAAATGCATGTACTCAATTCAAACACTCCAGTAGCCCACACATTATAAGAAAAACAGATACCATATGTGCAATAGTGTTCCTTTGAACAATATACACTCCTGGAAATTGAAATAAGAACACTGTGAATTCATTGTTCCAGGAAGGGGAAACTTTATTGACACATTCCTGGGGTCAGATACATCACATGATCACACTGACAGAACCACAGGCACATAGACACAGGCAACAGAGCATGCACAATGTCGGCACTAGTACAGTGTATATTCACCTTTCGCAGCAATGCAGGCTGCTATTCTCCCATGGAGACGATCGTAGAGATGCTGGATGTAGTCCTGTGGAACGGCTTGCCATGCCATTTCCACCTGGCGCCTCAGTTGGACCAGCGTTCGTGCTGGACGTGCAGACCGCGTGAGACGACGCTTCATCCAGTCCCAAACATGCTCAATGGGGGACAGATCCGGAGATCTTGCTGGCCAGGGTAGTTGACTTACACCTTCTAGAGCACGTTGGGTGGCACGGGATACATGCGGACGTGCATTGTCCTGTTGGAACAGCAAGTTCCCTTGCCGGTCTAGGAATGGTAGAACGATGGGTTCGATGACGGTTTGGATGTACCGTGCACTATTCAGTGTCCCCTCGACGATCACCAGTGGTGTACGGCCAGTGTAGGAGATCGCTCCCCACACCATGATGCCGGGTGTTGGCCCTGTGTGCCTCGGTCGTATGCAGTCCTGATTGTGGCGCTCACCTGCACGGCGCCAAACACGCATACGACCATCATTGGCACCAAGGCAGAAACGACTCATCGCTGAAGACGACACGTCTCCATTCGTCCCTCCATTCACGCCTGTCGCGACACCACTGGAGGCGGGCTGCACGATGTTGGGGCGTGAGCGGAAGACGGCCTAACGGTGTGCGGGACCGTAGCCCAGCTTCATGGAGACGGTTGCGAATGGTCCTCGCCGATACCCCAGGAGCAACAGTGTCCCTAATTTGCTGGGAAGTGGCGGTGCGGTCCCCTACGGCACTGCGTAGGATCCTACAGTCTTGGCGACCGAGCGAGGTGGCGCAGTGGTTAGCACACTGGACTCGCATTCGGGAGGACGACGGTTCAATCCCGTCTCCGGCCATCCTGATTTAGGTTTTCCGTGATTTCCCTAAATCGTTTCAGGCAAATGCCAGGATGGTTCCTTTGAAAGGGCACGGCCGATTTCCTTCCCAATCCTTCCTTAACCCGAGCTTGCGCTCCGTCTCTAATGACCTCGTTGTCGACGGGACGTTAAACACTAACCCCCCCCCCTCCTACGGTCTTGGCGTGCATCCGTGCGTCGCTGCGGTCCGGTCCCAGGTCGACGGGCACGTGCACCTTCCGCCGACCACTGGCGACAACATCGATGTACTGTGGAGACCTCACGCCCCACGTGTTGAGCAATTCGGCGGTACGTCCACCCGGCCTCCCGCATGCCCACTATACGCCCTCGCTCAAAGTCCGTCAACTGCACATACGGTTCACGTCCACGCTGTCGCGGCATGCTACCAGTGTTAAAGACTGCGATGGAGCTCCGTATGCCACGGCAAACTGGCTGACACTGACGGCGGCGGTGCACAAATGCTGCGCAGCTAGCGCCATTCGACGGCCAACACCGCGGTTCCTGGTGTGTCCGCTGTGCCGTGCGTGTGATCATTGCTTGTACAGCCCTCTCGCAGTGTCCGGAGCAAGTATGGTGGGTCTGACACACCGGTGTCAATGTGTTCTTTTTTCCATTTCCAGGAGTGTATTTTATTTCTATGAACTTGAGGCAAACCTTGTATGATTTTATGTAAGCTGCACTACCGTAGGGAAACTATTAGTACTCGGTAACAGATATTGTATGCTTCTAAATGTTTCAGTGGAAAAATCTTGTTCTTTTTGGCATCATTTCACACTTCAAGTTCTTGCATATACATGATGACTGTACGACCTGTTAAAGGGTTTGTCCCATTTTTGAGCATCAAAAATTTGTCCTGATTTTCTAAAAAACTAGCAATTTGTCAAAGGATTATTTTGAAGCATTTCTAAACTGGTTAAGAAATTCTCTGTCAGTTTTATAAACTCATAATGGAAACTGATATTCCTTATGTTGGTATTTGGGCTGTTGATGAAATATCGGTATAATGATATAGAAATTTTTTTTCCAGAAAGCATTGATATATATAAAGGCGATATTTCTTTACCCGATATATCAAAGTGGCTGTATCGAGTGCCGGTATTTTTATTTTGTATTATAATTTTTTCACAATTTTCGTTAAACATATGAAATTGTAGTAGAACACAATTTTACTTCCACTGTGTGAGGGAGTCTTACTAATTTTTGAGCTCCTATCATGTCCACTCTTTCTCTTTGACTTCATAAAGCAAGTGTAGATGGCACGAAGGAGAAGTCCGGTTCCACTGGGGGAGGGGGTGAATGAAATAAGAAGATTTTTGATGTGGAGAAATAGCACACCAGTTGCGTTAAAAAATAAAAACAATTTTTGACGCAACTAGCGTGCTATTTCTTCACATCAACGTTCCTCAAAAACTGTTGCTGAAAAAGATTACCGTAATCTAAATCATAAGATTGGTTTTTGCGACGGTCGGAGACGTGTGAGGGGTGTGCTGACGTAATGGGCGCTCGGCGCTACCAACAGAAACTGCAACGTTTAATTTCACCACGCAATTTTGACACTGAAACTGCTATGCCGCTGACTTTTACAGTAATTGAAAAAGAAGGAAGTCGGCATGAAGTGTTCCAGACAAATCCGATATGTGACGAAACCGAAAGATGAACCCATTGGATCCCTTTTATTGTGCCATCTACATGCAGTTACATTTGTTAGCAAAGTGATTATCGCCAAGCGTGAACTTGCATCGTTCTTCTTTCAATTCTTTTGTTAAAGAAGATAAACAGGTAGCTAGTTTCTTGATGTACAAATTATTTAATAATAAATCAATGCTTAAATATACAGATCTAAAACCGACAGTATATTTCAATATACAGCCGATATTTTTATAGGCCATTAGGTCGATGTTCTTTTCTTTGATATCTATACTTTTTTCGATATATCGAGGGACAATAATGATAAGTTTTTAAATATTAATGTTGTGGATTGTGCAGGAGACCAACCCACTAAATTGAGAGGAAGCCGAAAGGCACACGTTTTAGCTCACGCAGGCTGGCGTGAGGTCTGGAACAGGACAAGGAAATTAGAACTTAGAAAAACGGACGCAGATGGTGTAATACTTAACTTTAATCCATTAATGTTAAACGCAGCTCTTGTCTGTACATTATTTACAATATCAATAGCAACTGATAATGGCGCCTTGCTAGGTCGTAGCAAATGACGTAGCTGAAGGCTATGCTAACTATCGTCTCGGCAAATGAGAGCATATTTTGTCAGTGAACCATCGCTAGCAAAGTCGACTGTACAACTGGGGCGAGTGCTAGGAAGTGTCTCTAGACCTGCCGTGTGGCGGCGCTCGGTCTGCAATCACTGATAGTGGCGACACGCGGGTCCGACGTATACTAACGGACCGCGGCCGATTTAAAGGCTACCACCTAGCAAGTGTGGTGTCTGGCGGTGACACCACATTCCTCCCCCGCAAATCGGCGCACGGTTGTGGCATAAGGCTTCCGCCCGCCGTGGGGAGGACCCCATGTTGACGTATGCGACGAGGTGGGGAGCCTAACTACAGGCGAGGCTGTGCCACCTGCACCCTGCCATTCGGACCGACGGAAGCGAAAACCTGCTCCAGGATGCACGCCAACATGCGGTGTATGCGCCCGTAGAGAGACAGGAGGGGCCGAAGGGTCGACCTCCATCGGGCCGGGGCACCCGACGGACGAAGACGACATACGGTCCGGAGCGGGCAAGAGTTCCAAGTCGGAGGACAACTAGTCACGGGAAGCGATCGGCGGCGCGTGACCCAGGGAGGCGCCCGGCGGTTGCAGCGACGCGTCCACTGCGGGCGTCGCCGGCGGGAGAACAGGCGGCGGCGGCGGCGGCGGCGCGTCGCCATGGGGCAAAATGGAAGGCAGCGTCGGTAACACCTGGGGCTGAGGCGAGCCAGTAGATGGGTCCCCAGGGCGCTGACCGGACGGCACCGTCGCTGAAAGCAGACGGGGAGCGGCAGATCCCGTGCGACGACAGAGGCGCAGGTGATTGAGATGCCGACGCACCTCACCAGAGGCCCCCAAAACCAGATACATAGCGCGGCCGAGGCAGCGAAGAAAGCGTCCTTCGAGCCAACGCCGTGAACCTCGATAGTGACGATAGTAGACAACGTCGCCTGGGACAAAAGCAGGTGTCTGCCGCTGCACAGGAACCTGAGGCGGCGGATGTAGCAAAGCCATCAAGGTGCGATGAGAGCGACCGTGAAGCAACTCAGCCGGCGAGCGACCATCTCGGGGCTGAGAGCGATACGAGCACAAAAAGAGCAATAACGCGTACTCCCGAGAATGCGACTCTTTCAACTTCAACATCTGTGACTTGAAAGTCCTGACCAATCGTTCAGCGGCACCGTGTGACTGTGGCGAAAACGGCGCGGACGTCAGATGTTGAATACCATTGGCCTTGCAGAATGACTGAAATTCTGCGGACATTAATTGTGGGCCATTGTCGGAAACAATAGTCTGTGGCAGACCTTCGATACAAAAGATAGCGGATAACGCTTGGATGGTGGCAGATGACGTCGTGGAAGACATCCGGACAACAAAAGGAAAATTACTGAATGAATCGACCACAACCAACCATCGAGCATTCCAGAATGGACCAGCAAAATCGATGTGTAAGCGTTGCCAAGGGGAAGTGGCTTTTGGCCATGCAAAGAATTTCCGCGGTGGTGCTGATTGTTGTTCGGCACACACCATGCAAGAAGAGAACATAATCGTAATCGCAGCATCGATTCCGAACCAAGAACAGTGCTGACGAGCAAGTTGTTTCGTTCTCACTATACCCCAATGTCCTTGGTGGAGAAGCTGTAAGACAGAGGACTGCAACGAACGTGGGACCACGACCCTGGACTGATCATTATCAGAACGCAACAGCAAAACACCACGTCGAACAAAAAGTCTCTCCTTGTGAGCAAAAAATCGGCTAACCAACGGATCCCCGATCCGTGACTTTGACAAGGGCCATTGCGTAGCAACAAAACACATAACTGTAGCAAGGACAGGGTCAGCAGCTGTGGCTGTAGCTACACTACGAAAATCAATCGGAAACGATTCGACCACGTCATCGGTTTCCGCATCAATGAACATGCAAGCAAGTTCAGAGGAATCGATTGCTCTACCCTCAGCAACAGGCAAACGGGACAACGCATCTGTTTTTCCGTGCTTAGCAGTGGATCGATACAAGATATCGTAGCGGTACTGCGAGAGGAAAATAGACCAGCGAATGAATTTCTGCACTGTACGTGGAGGTACAGGCTTGTTCGGATGAAAAAGCGATGTCAAAGGTTCTTGGTCTGTGATGATGGTAAAGTGACGACCATACAAGAAATCATGAAACTTTGTAACACCAAATACGAGAGCCAATGCTTCTTTCTCGATCTATGAATAATGTCTTTGCGCAGACGAGAGCAATTTGGACACAAAGGCAATAGGGCGATCATGCGATCCATCTTTGTGCGCAAGCACAGCACCGATCCCGAAATCCAATGCATCGACCATCAACAAAAGGGGCTTCTGGGGATCGAATGGCGTAAGGCAAGCGTTGGAAAGCAACGCCGATTTCAACTGGCGAAAGGCGCGTTCGCATTCCGTCGTCCAGACGAACGGAACACCTTTACGGCGTAAGCGATGAAGCGGAGCTGAAATGGAAGAGGCATGGGGAACATAGCGATGATAATAATTAATTTTTCCCAGCACACTCTGTAGCTGCTTCAAATTCTGTGGCGAAGGCAAGTCTTGTATGGCACGGAGGTGCTCGGGACTGGGATGTATGCCTTGGGCATTGAGTACATGTCCCAGGTAGGGTAAGTCACGAGCAGAAAACACACATTTGTCCTTCCGCAAGCGAAGACCATTTTGTCGCAAGACCTGAAATAATGTTCTGAGATTGGCTAAATGTTCTTCTTCTGTCTTTCCGGAGATCACAATATCGTCCAGATAGTTTGCTGCAGTAGGGACCGACGCACAAACAGTTTGTAGATATTGCGGAAACAATGCAGGGGCGGATGCACACCCGAATGGCAGTCGTTTGAATCGATACAAACCAAGATGCGTGTTAACCACCAAGACGCGCTGGGATTCTTCGTCCACCAGTATTTGCAAGTACGCATCTGCTAGGTCCAACTTCGAAAAATATTTACCCGGGCACAGTTTGTCAAAAAGATCTTCCGGGCGGGGTAAATGAAAAGTTGCAGTCACTAGTTGTGGATTCACTTTTGCCTTGAAGTCCACGCAAAGTCTCAATTTTCCGGAAGGTTTTTGCAAAATTACTAAGGGTGATGCCCAGAGAGAAGCCTGCACACATTCAATTACACCTTGTGATTCCAAATCGTGTAATGTTTCTACGACCTCATCATGCAATGTGTGGGGAACATTGCACGCTCTGAAAAATTTCGGTTGCGCGTTGACTCTCAGTTCCAAATGTCCTTCATAGTTCTAAGTGCAACCAAGGCCCGGTGCAAAAATGTCTGCAAATTCTTCACATAGACGAGAAACACTGTCTGAAGGCACAGTCCGGTTCACTGAGAGGACCTGATTGACTATAGACAAGTTAAACAACTGAAATAAATCTAAACCAAACAAGTTCACTGCAGAAGAAGAACGAAGGACGTAAAATGACACAAGTTTTGTTTGCCCCTTGTATGTTGCAAGAAGGCTGCACTGTCCTAACACAGGGATAGCTTGTCCTGAATAACTACTTAACTTAACATTGCGGCACGTAACAGAGGTGTGCCCAGCTCTTTGTATGTGTCTTGATTGATCAGTGAAACTGCAGCTCCGGTATCGAGCTGGAATGGTATCACTTGATCGTTAATGTCCAAACCTACAAAAACTTTACTGTCCTGCTGACGACAAGAGCGATTGTCTCGTGCAACGTGAACTGACACCGGTACATAATCACTTGCGACTTGACGGGATTTCCTGCGACGTCGACGCACACTTTTTGTGGGACAGACACAGTCACTGTTAGAGAGAGTGCCACTGGTCGGAGTGGAATGAACTACATGAATTTCCATAGGCAAAGTTTCACGAGTCGGAGTATCCTTGGTTCGATTCCGATTCCGGCGCAAAGCAAAGGGCCTGGAATGATTGTGAGTGTCCGATCTGAGCTTTTTCTGGCAAACACTCTGAACATGTCCTTTTTTATTACAGAAAAAGCAAATAGCCTGGCGTGACGGGCAATTCTCACGCGAATGTCTAGTAGCACACCGCGGGCATGATTTTAGCACTGCATTTGCCTGCCTGCGCTGCACACGTGGCTGAGAGCCTGGTGGCAGCTGCGCGGCCAGGCGCGAGGGCTGTTTACCACTCCGTGCAGCACGCCCGGCGGGCCGGTTAACCTGACACACGGGTGGCGAAGTTTCAAATGATTCCTGAGCAAAGTCAAGTGTGTCCTGCCGATCCAATATGTCCATCACTTGTTGAAAGGAGGGATTGACTAGTTTCAAAATCTGTTCCCTTATACGAACATCAGAAACGTTCTGTGCAATTGCATCACGCACCATAGTATCTGAATAAGGGAGTCCACATTGACACTCAAAAGCACAATCCCTAATAAGGGCTTGCAAAGTTGCAACCCACTCCCGATTAGTCTGACCTGCCGTACGTTATGTACGAAAGAAGGTATACCGTTTGGCAACTACATTGACTGATTCTTTGAAATATGCATCTAATGCAGACAAAATTTCGTCGTAGGACAGAGTTGCTACGTCGCGTCGAGGAAATAAATTGACTATCACACGGTACGTGGTCACCCCTATGGAGAAAAGGAGAAAAGGCTGCCGCTCATTACCTTGAATTCTGTAGGCGGCGAGATGGAATCCAAATTGGCGTGGCCACTCCGTCCACCTTTCCAGTGCAGCATCAAAAGGTCGAAAAGTTGGTGCAACAGCGTGTTGTGGCTGCGTTAGCGGTGGAGCGGTGGCTGCCGCATCGTTTTGCATTGCTCGTTGACCCTGGACGAGCTGTCCAAGGGCATCCAGTAAGGCCTGCGTTTGTTGATTCTGTAAGCGATAAAATTCGGACAGTACATCTGGAGATTGTGGCGAAGTCATTATACAAGTAAATCAGGGCAATATCGATAAGAACGCAGAAAACCTCGTCGCCAAAATGTTGTGGATTGTGCAGGAGACCAACCCACTAAATTGAGAGGAAGCCGAAAGGCACGCGTTTTGGCTCACGCAGGCTGGCGTGAGGTCTGGAACGGGACAAGGAAATTAGAACTTAGAAAAACGGACGCAGATGGTGTAATACTTAACTTTAATCCATTAATGTTAAATGCAGCTCTTGTCTGTACATTATTTACAATATCAATAGCAACTGATAATGGCGCCTTGCTAGGTCGTAGCAAATGACGTAGCTGAAGGCTATGCTAACTATCGTCTCGGCAAATGAGAGCGTATTTTGTCAGTGAACCATCGCTAGCAAAGTCGGCTGTACAACTGGGGCGAGTGCTAGGAAGTCTCTCTAGACCTGCCCTGTGGCGGCACTCGGTCTGCAATCTCTGATAGTGGCGACACGCGGGTCCGACGTATACTAACGGTCCGCGGCCGATTTAAAGGCTACCATCTAGCAAGTGTGGTGTCTGGCGGTGACACCACAATTAATATACGGATTCCCAATATTTTTAGAAATATCAACAGTTCTAGTTGGTACCGCTAATATGTAAGTAGACTAAGTGCTATAATCATTGAATGCTCGTTTTTCTTTGCTTTTGTTTGACATTGGTGTCAGCATCAATTTCGTGTATCAGTATTTTATGATGGTTCAGTAGACTACTTATCCTTTTGGTTACGTGGAGTATCGGTTTTCTGTATTTTCTTGGGCGCTGGTCACAGAAACCCAGAATGATCAGCAGTTGAAAATATTTCAATGTCATTAAACGAAAAGGGTATTCCAGTAAAAGATACTGTCTTATTTGATAGAATAGTTCATAGCGTCATTTGTAAAACAAGAGGAAACAGACAGTGAACACACTAGGTTTTTCAGCTCTTGCAAATGTAATGAACAGCTAAGAGAATCGGTTAACATAGCACATTATTTCTTTTCACTCCCTGTTCACAATAAAAATGTTGAAAAATTTTTCAGCTTACTATCATCGCAGTAGGTGGATGAGAAGAATAGGTTTATAGTGAGGAGTGTTTTATGTATTTTACTGATCTGTTTGAACTTCAGTAAATAGTATCGATTTCTATTCACACCTATTGGGCACACGTAAGTTGAATGAAATTTCATCTCCAAAGAAATATAATTGCAGTATGGAATCCACAAGAACACAAACTCCTTGTGATCATTCAAAACTTTTTCTGTCATGATCATTACTGTTTCTCTTTCCACATTCTGTACAATTAATGTTACATTTCTTAGTACAATGTAAGGCAAAAAGATTATATATATTAAGAGTGTGTGTGTGTGTGTGTGTGTGTGTGTGTGTGTGTGTGTGTGTGTGTGTGTAATGAGCGAAGTGTTACGAAACAATGTGTGTAGTGCATGTGGAGTGACATAGTGAGATATGAGTGAACGGTGTGGAATTATATTATTTAATAAGTTATTTGTAAGAAACGTAATGTATACTAGGAGTAAATCGAATGATTGTCTCTAACTAGAAGTCTGTAAATATATGTATATATGAATTAGCTTATTTTAAATTGTTCTAAATTTGTAAGTACTTTGACATGTCCTATATCCTTGTAAAAAGAGATCTACATATGAATAAAGTTACTACTACTACTACTACTACTACTACTACCACCACCACCACCACCACCACCACCACCACACTACTA
This sequence comes from Schistocerca cancellata, assembly GCF_023864275.1. Lineage (NCBI taxonomy): Eukaryota > Metazoa > Arthropoda > Insecta > Orthoptera > Acrididae > Schistocerca > Schistocerca cancellata. The sequence goes on from NC_064626.1 coordinate 1,158,598,118, forward strand.
CTGCTACCATGAAGGTATTATCTGAATGGAATGGAAATTGGTAGATCTGTTGTACATACACAGACAAAATATGGTCACAATATCAGAAAAACTGAATGTTTTAGCAAGAGAAAGAGCTTCACAAACAGAATGTCAGTATTGCATTGGTCCACCTCTGGCCCTTACGCAGACTGCTGTTATTCGGCTTGGCATTGACTGACAGAGTTTTTGGACAGCATTTTGAGAATATCATGCCAAATTCTGTCCAATTGGCGTGTTACATTGTCAAAATCTTGAGATGATTGCAAGGTTCTTCCCACAATGCTCCAAACGTTCTCAGTTTGGGATGAGATGCAGTGACCTTGCTGGCCAAAGTAAGAGTCTGGCGAGCAAGAAGACAAACAGTAGAAACTCTCGCCATGTGTGGGAGGGCATTATTTTGCTGAAATGTAAGGACAGGATAGCTTGCCATGAAGGATAACAAATGGGGAGTAGAATATCGTCAACATACCGCTGTTCTGTAATGGTACTGTGGATGACAACCAAAGGGACCCTGCCATTAAAAGAAATGGTGCTTCAGACCATCATTCCTGGATATTGGACCGCATGATGGGCAACAATTTTTTGGTGTGGCACTGCTGTCAGGGGTATCTCAAAACTCGTTTTCACTGGTCATCAGAGCTTAGTTTAAAGTGGAACTCGTCACTGAAGATAATTCTACTCCAGTCAATGAGATCTGCAGCTGAAGATTTGTCTGGAGATGCCCCAGAAAACAGTGGGATACCAACCTGACTGTCGCCCACCATACGGCCTCACAGCCAGGAATGATGGGCTAGGGTGCCATTTCTTTTCATAGCAGGACCCCTTTTGTTGTCATCTGCAGCACCCTTACTGGACAGCGATACATTGATGATATTCTACGCTAGTTTTGTTGCTTTTCATGGCAAGCCGTCATGGCCATACAATTCAACAGGATAATGCCCACTCACACACTGTGAGAGTTCCTATTGCTTATATTTGGGCTTGCCGAACAGTACCTTGGCCAGCCAGGTCGCTGCACCTCTCCCCAATTTAGAACGTTTGGAGCATTATTAACAGGTCCTCCCCACCACCTCGCGGTTTTTACCATCTACCTCACCAGATGGACAGAATTTTGTGCAGTATCCCTCAGGACATCCTACAACTCTGTCCATTAAAGCCAAGCCAAATAACTGCTGCATAAGAGCCATTGGTGGACCATCATGTTGCTGACTTGTTCAATTTTTGAACCTCTTTCTCGTGAATAAATCACCCATTTTTCTGTAATTGTAATACTCAGATCAGTAAAGGCTACATTTCCAGAGGAAGAGGAAATGTTGGAATTAAAAGTGGCATTTAATGAGAATGCCCCCCTTTTTGGACAAGAAAAGTTGTGAAATCCCACTTTTGTCCAAAGAAATTATGGTCACCTCGGCAAGCACCAAAGAAAAACCATTCATATGCAATGCTGAAAGACAGAAATAAAATCTCACATACAACAGTATTCCATCAAATATCACAAAAACTCGTGGGGGACATCACAATCGATGATTTGAAATGGTAAAAAGCAAGAATTTTGGTAGCGAGTTTTGTCTCCCGCAGGGAGAATACTTCGACTCATTCAGTTCATTGTGAACAATTGTATCATATGCACGTGTTTCTTTGTATGTCTGTGTTTAGTAATAAAGTGTGTGTTTATTGCATTTACTGACATTCTGATTCTTCCTGCAAGCATTTCTAGTTGGATTTCCCATAAACTGAATACATTTCATTCATACATGTGCCATAATGCTGTCATAAAGGAGATCCTCATTCACGTGGAATGAATCAGATCATTTATTAACTACGGGCTAGTTCTATAGAGTATACTAAATGCCACTGCTCCTTCTCTTACACTGCTCAACTGCTGCTGTTATCTAACATTTTGAACAAAGCACTTATACAACTACACTGTCAGCTGTCTTTATATACACAGCATCAACATGTGTTGTCATAAATGTCGGAGTTATGTGAAACTATTCAATTTGCATTGCTAAATCCAACTATTCTGTTAAATTGTAGGAGTGGGTGATGAGGTACTGTTTTACTTCGTTTTTCGAACAACTGGGGATTTTCAACTTGCTGTGTGATGTCTGCTAATATTGTGTTCCAGATTTTTACAACAGAATATAAAACCTCATTCAGTAACGTGAATGGGGATGCATAGCTTATTTGGAAGCTGTTCTTATTTGTAGATAACCATATCGTATTATTCCCCATTTTTTTGGCTAAAAAACTACACTCCTGGAAATTGAAATAAGAACACCGTGAATTCGTTGTCCCAGGAAGGGGAAACTTTATTGACACATTCCTGGGGTCAGATACATCACATGATCACACTGACAGAACCACAGGCACATAGACACATGCAACAGAGCATGCACAATGTCGGCACTAGTACAGTGTATATCCACCTTTCGCAGCAATGCAGGTTGCTATTCTCCCATGGAGACGATCGTAGAGATGCTGGATGTAGTTCTGTGGAACGGCTTGCCATGCCATTTCCACCTGGCGCCTCAGTTGGACCAGCATTCGTGCTGGACTTGCAGACCGCGTGAGACGACGCTTCATCCAGTCCCAAACATGCTCAATGGGGGACAGATCCGGAGATCTTGCTGGCCAGGGTAGTTGACTTACACCTTCTAGAGCACGTTGGGTGGCACGGGATACATGCGGACGTGCATTGTCCTGTTGGAACAGCAAGTTCCCTTGCCGGTCTAGGAATAGTAGAACGATGGGTTCGATGACGGTTTGGATGTACCGTGCACTATTCAGTGTCCCCTCGACGATCACCTGTGGTGTACGGCCAGTGTAGGAGATCGCTCCCCACACCATGATGCCGGGTGTTGGCCCTGTGTGCCTCGGTCGTATGCAGTCCTGATTGTGGCGCTCACCTGCACGGCGCCAAACACGCATACGACCATCATTGGCACCAAGGCAGAAGCGACTCTCATCGCTGAAGACGACACGTCTCCATTCGTCCCTCCATTCACACCTGTCGCGACACCACTGGAGGCGGGCTGCACGATGTTGGGGCGTGAGCGGAAGACGGCCTAACGGTGTGCGGGACCGTAGCCCAGCTTCATGGAGACGGTTGCGAATGGTCCTCGCCGATAGCCCAGGAGCAACAGTGTCCCTAATTTGCTGGGAAGTGGCGGTGCGGTCCCCTACGGCACTGCGTAGGATCCTGCGGTCTTGGCGTGCATCCGTGCGTCGCTGCGGTCCGGTCCCAGGTCGACGGGCACGTGCACCTTCCGCCGACCACTGGCGACAACATCGATGTACTGTGGAGACCTCACGCCCCACGTGTTGAGCAATTCGGCGGTACGTCCACCCGGCCTCCCGCATGCCCACTATACGCCCTCAAAGTCCGTCAACTGCACATACGGTTCACGTCCACGCTGTCGCGGCATGCTACCAGTGTTAAAGACTGCGATGGAGCTCCGTATGCCACGGCAAACTGGCTGACACTGACGGCGGCGGTGCACAAATGCTGCGCAGCTAGCGCCATTCGACGGCCAACACCGCGGTTCCTGGTGTGTCCGCTGTACCGTGCGTGTGATCATTGCTTGTACAGCCCTCTCGCAGTGTCCGGAGCAAGTATGGTGGGTCTGACACACGGGTGTCAATGTGTTCTTTTTTCCATTTCCAGGAGTGTATTTTTCAACATAATTTCCATTCAGTGCAGCGACCTTACACTATCTTACTGGGAGAGCCTGTATGTCCACATGGTACCACTCTATGGGTCGATGTCACAGTCAACCTCTTGCTGCATTAATAAACTCCCGATCATTTACTGCTTCCTATGCAGTGCATCTTTCTTTGGGGCAAACAGGTGGAAGTTCGTAGATGTATGTGGATGAGGGAGAATGGTCCAATGAAGTTTTGCGAGCTGCTCTCAGGTGTCTGAGGCTTGCAGGAGTCACAGCTGTGTGCGGCTGGCTGGTACGCAAGAAATCGGACAGGTTAGTGTAATCTTGTTGCGATGATGAGATACGCTTTAACCAACGACTCACCGTGCTTTTTTACACTGCCAGGTCTCTGTAGACATTCTCCAAGCGCTTATAAAAATCTGCAGTGCAGTTTTCCGCCAAAAGAAACTCGGGGACAACTTCTGTTTTGAACACACCTCCATTACAGATGTATAGCACCACCACCTCTTGGAATTTCACGAAACTATAGGGACTGAAACGGGAATATTCCACGATGCCCCCACAACAAATTACAATTTTTTTTCATCCGCAATTGGCTGAGAAAACCATATATGTTGTGTTACATTCAATATCTCCTCAAAGTCCTGTTTGATATAGGTACCGCACACTCGAGAAAGATTCTAAGATAGAAATGTACCTTCCAGTGGTATACAGGAAGTGTGGTTTGTCGACTGACTGAATTTTACCAGCGTCCCACCAATTATCTGAAGTCTGTGCCCTGCCACTAAGACTGATCATTCCATTTCATATCCCTGCAGTTTGTCACAGCCAGGTCTTTTTTTTTTGGGGGGGGGGGGGTTGAGTCACTGATGATGTATTGAAAGGTGGCTGCACTGAGTCACAGTGCCAGAGATTGCGCCAGAGAGTATTATTCAGCCGCCTCCACAGGCAGTTCTTGTTCTGAAGTAGTGGAGAGTGCTCGTCGAGAAGCGGTGGTAGAGAGTGCTTGTGGAGATGTTGCAGTAGCGTGTCGTTGTTGAGAAGTTCCCATGGAGAGTGCTTGTTCAGATGTTGTCATATTGCTTTGATGGACTAGAGTGTACTTTTCGTCAATATATATGAAGGTAAAGAAATTCCTTTTTTTAATTATTTCAATGTCTTAAACAATAATACCTCTTGGTCACAGGTTCAGTCAACAAAGCATCTGGCTCGTGTTCATGTATTAGAGTGTAATTCTGGTTTTTATGTGCAATTATAGTATTTTTGGTTTTTTTTAATTACTTCATTGTAGATGGCGTTTAAAGCATCTTGTCGTATTGAGGAAGAACCATGCCAGATGTGTACGTTGAATCACACTTCCACACACAGAACAGCTACACTTGTGCTTTGTTATTTCGTAGCTTTTATAGTTGCTGGGGACTTAATTAATTAATTGTGTTAACGGAAATTTTGTTTGATTCTTTGTTGTTGTTCTATGCAGTCAGATTGCGTACTAATACCAATCAGGGCCAACCGGTTACGAGACTTCGTACCCGCACATACAGCGACTAAAAAAAAAATTAAAAATTATTTGCATAATATTTAATTAAGCCCCCATGCAGTATTCATAGGATACTACACACACACCAAAAAAAGTTTTACATCACCCCGGTTCAGAACTCCTAAAGATAGACGTTGACTGTGGATATTGTATCACAGGCACAGTAGTCCCTTTGACTGTTCAGATATGTCACTAAACCCGCTCAAAGATGTAAACAACCATGCTTGAGCAGCGCCTATCAGATGGAGGGGGTCCGACAGCCGATGAGTTCCAGTCATTTCACCAGGAAGGAGGTACACGGCTCGTGTTGTCTGTAGTTCAACCATGCCTAGACGGTCAACACCGCGGTTCGATCGCGTCCGCATTGTTACTTTGTGCCAGGAAGGGCTCTCAACAAGGGAAGTGTCCAGTCAGAGTGAACCTAAGCGATGTTGTTTGGAAATGGAAGAGACGCAGAGAGATAGGAACTGTTGATGACATGCCTCGCACAGGCTGCCCTAGGGCTACTACTGCAGTGGATGACCGCTACGTACGTATTATGACTCGGAGGAACTCTGACAGCAACGCCACCATGTTGAATAATGCTTTTCATGCAGCCACAGGACGTCGTGTTACGACTCAAACTGTGTGCAATATGCTCCATGATGCGCAACTTCACTCCCGATGTCCATGGCGAGGTCCATCTTTGCAACCACAGTACCATGCAGCACAGTACAGATGGGCCCATCAACAAGCCAAATGGACCACTCAGGACTGGCATCACATTCTCTTCACTGATGAGTGTCGCATATGCTTTCAATTAGACAATCGTCGGAGACGTGTTTTAAGGCAACTCGGTCACGCTGAACGCCTTAAACACACTGTCCAGCGAGTGCAACAAGGTGGAGGCTCCATGCTGTTTTGGCGTGGTATTATGTGAGGCGACGTACGCCGCTGGTGGTCATGGAATGCGCCGTAACGGCTATACGATACCTGAATGCCATCCTCCGACTGATAGTGCAACCATATCGGCGGCATGTAGGCGAGGCATTCGTCTTCATGGACGACAATTCGCGCTCCTCATCGTGCACATATTGTGAATGGCATCCTTCAGGATAACGACATCGCTCGACTAGTGGCCAGCATGTTCTCCAGACATGAACCCTATCAAACATGCCCGGAAAAATTGAAAAGGACTGTTTATGGACGATGAGACCCACCAATCACTCTGAGGGACCTACGCCGAATCGCAGTTGAGGAGTGGAACAATCTGGAGCAACAGTGCCTTGATGAATTTGTGGATAGTATGCCACGACGAATACAGGCATGCGTCAATGCGAGAGGACGTGCTACTGGGTGTTATAGGTATCGGTGTGTGCACCAATCTGGATCACCACCTCTTAAGGTCTCGCTGTATGGTGGTACAACATGCAATGTGTGGTTTTCATGAGCAGTAAAAAGGGCGGTAATGATGTTTATGTTTATCTCTATTCCAATTTTCTGTACAGGTTTCGGAACTCTCGGAACCAATGTGATGCAAAACTTTTTTTGATGTGTGTACTATTTTTGTGAATGGACCTTTTTACATTTCTGTACGTTTAAAGCAAGTTTTCAGTCTCTGCTACCTTTTGAAATTTTATCGAGATCTGCCTATATTTCCACAGATTATTTTCAGGTAATACCTCATCATGGATAACTACATCACCTGCAAAATGTCTGAGATTACTATTGTCATGCACGTCACTAATGTACATCATGAACAGCAGGGGTCCAAACTATAATGTGATATTTACTACTATTAAACCTGACCACTCTTCAGCAGATCTACACACTGTTATAATGCATTACTAAATATTTGCAGACTACCACATTGTAATAACTATTTTAGCGTACTTACCTCGTCTAGGCGATGAAGTCCAGTCGTGGGATTTGAACGCAAATAAAAACATTTATGCCTCGTTGCTGTCTTGGTCTTTACTACAAAAAATAGTCAAACAGTAAATAAACTGTATTGAGCCAGAAATGTAGACATGATATAGCTTACTACTGATACGACCGACTGACAGTTACTGACGATTGATGAACTAATGCTGAACTGAGACTGAGACATATTTTTGTAGTTTGCCATCATGTTTATAACCTTTTAGCACACGTTTCACAAAATTCTTTGTTGGTTTTCTAGTTTACAGTTAAGCTTATTATACATAAACAACTGTTCAGCAAATAATAATATGTGAAAATTTTGCATAGTATGTCGTCTTGTGTAACTTTTTAGTTTCTTTTGTACAAATCCTCCCTTGTTCTATTTTCACATATTTTAGCATTCCTCTTTCTCATTTCTCCTAACACTTTCACTGCCGAGTGCGCCGTAACTATGCGAACATCTGTGTGCAGTTGGGACATTCCACATGGCAACGCCTGCCGTAGTGGAGTCATGATCGAAGGATCTTTTGTATTTATTCTGACCTGTAAGTTCTTAAAATAAATTCTATTTTGCTTGTTCCTTATTGTAATATTACAAAGGTAATATTACAAAGAAGCAAATATCACAATTTTTTCTTTGATATGTTTCGAAACAAGTCACAATACACAGTCCCACACACATTATTTACAGTGGTAATGGGATTCCTTTAGTATTTTTTTCTTTTGTTCTTACTGCATATGATGCACCTCCTTACAGGTCCATGTTGTTCTAGTGATGGCTCAACGGTGCTTGGAATGTGCCTTTTTCGAAACTGCAGTGGATTTTCTTTATTTCTTGGTCTTATGTCTCTAAACTCTCACAAATGAAGCTGAGATGAAATTTCTGTGACTGAAGTAGGCTATTCTTTCCGATATGAACCTTATAATTAACGTGGGAATTCAGCACACACTTTTCTAAGGAGTGAAAAAAAGAGTTTTTTTTTGTACCACATCTGTGTTTTGCCAACACATTCCGTTAAGCTATTTAGCATGTCGTGTTTGTCCACTGGGCCCAAAGACCGCTGTCATCCTGTTTTTTGGTAGCAACATTAGTTTGATGGACCACTTTTACAGCTGATTTAATTGCAGCTGTAAGGCATGTCGTCAACACACATTCACTACTCTTGTCACGCCACTTAAAAGCCACTGTAATGTCTGTTGACCTAAATTCCATCTTACCTCTGTGCAGTTTGCCTTCAAGTTTTGGCAAACTTTTCCTGTACATGCGAACTCTACCTATGGCATATGTTCTTTTTTCATGCAAGTAGTGGAAAAGAGCTGGACTTGTGTGTCAGTTGTCCACATATACAATGTGTTTTACAGCGTGTGTTTACTAAAATGGCCTCGAAATGTGTATATACGACGTTAGCACTTTCAGCATACTCAGCTCCTGCCACATACGTCGTTAGCGCTGGAGGCACTACTGTTGCCCACAGGTGTATACATCAGCATTAGTTCAAAGGTTATTGTTTGTTATCTATCTGCATGTACATAACAATAAGCAGCCATATACAATAATGCCAGCTTTGTTTTATTTTGATTAACATGTTTTTATACAATAAAAAATCTTCACTTGAAGAAAAACATTGAAGTACCAATCACTTTTACATTGTTATTATCAATCAAAAGTTATGCATGAACTGACATGGTGAGTCAAGGCCAACAAAATACTCATGTTATTAATCATAAATGTTAATTCTGTAAACAAAATCATAAGTTAGTGTCAAACTCCTAAATAACAAGTTATAAGTACAAGATATGGAGATGTATCAGCCTGTTCACTAATCTGCTTGATCGATAGATACATAAAACAAATCTGACACTGCACACACCTCAAGGACTTGATGCATAAAATTTATTCATATTCTATCAGGATTGAAATGTAACAGCAAATGTCTAAACGAAAAGCAAGAAAAATGTGATTGTGAAAGTTAATGTAGATCCTTGCTGTACTGAATCAGTATGGACCTGTATCTGTTATAAATGCCTCTCTAATAGTTTGTCTGTGTTGTTATCAAAACCTTGTTATAACTGTCAAAATAGTGTACATGGAACATTAATGATATTTAGAAATATTGTTTGCGATATTATTAGTCGTGTCTTCATTCTTGTTTACTGTCTCCTGGAATTTGTATTCAATTCTCATATAATTGGCAAGAATCTCAAACATTTTCCATTTCAGTAAATCTTCGCAATACACTTTCCTGTGGCATACTTGAAGTTACCTCTACTTCTGTCGATGACCGTTCATCCAAAATAATATGCTGTCTCCTCCCTACTAATAAATCCTCTGTCCAACAACAAATTTAGTTACATACCTGGCAAAATGAACCATACTCCCGGGCTTTAATGGGTACTAGTTTGCTCATATGACTAGTCTAACGTTACCACCCAATTATAAGTACAAATAATCATACACAGTTTCTGAAATTTGCAAATATTAAGATCATGATTTTATTGGTACAGTATTCCAATGAGAGATAATAACATTGTAGTATAGAATAAAATGAAATTTATAAAAATACTTGTCTTTGGGGTTTGAAGTAGTTGTGTCATGACTGTTTTGTGTAGATTATTAACCTGATAAGTATTTCCAGATGTTCTTCGGTTTATTAATGTTATTAGCACTACAATATAACAAAACTCTGTGCAGTCTTCATTTCACACATGAAATCGAAACATAACTTTTCTCTCAAGTGCACATTTTAACAGTATATATATATATATATATATATATATATATATATATATATATATATATATATATATATACAATTTAACCTCAACTACACTGATAGTGACTGCCACCATTACTTAAGTAGAAATGTACCTATGCAATTACTAAAAGCTTGTTCCCAACAGGTAAGTAGGATTCTCATCCACATAAGTAATAACTCACTGAAACAGGTCATTTTCCTGATAGATTTAAATATGCTATTGTTAAACCATTGCAAAAAAAGGGAGATAGGTCTGTCGCCAATAACTACCACCCAATCTCACTTCTCATAGTTTTTTTCCAAAATTCTTGGAAAAGCAATGTATTCAAGAGTAGCTTCACATATCTGTAAAAATAAAGTTCAAACATAATGGTAATTTGGATTTCAGAAACGCTTTTCAACAGAAAGTGCTGTATGTGCTTTCACTGATCAAATATTAAATGCTCTGAATAGCCAAATGTCACCAACTGGGATTTTATGTGCTCTCTCAGAAGCTTTTAATTGTGTAAATCTTGGAATTTATCTAGATACGCTTAAGTGTTGTGGAATGAGTGAGAGAGAGCACAAATGGTTGAATTCATATTTAACTGGAAGAGTACTGAAGGTTGAAGAAAACAGTTCATGTAATGTGCAAAGTTCAGCAGATTACTCAAACTGGGGAGGTATCAACAATGAGGTTCTAAAAGGTTCAATCTTGTATCTCTTATTGTTCTTAATCTATATTAATGGCTTGCCACTCTGTATTAACGAAGATGCAAAGCTATTCTTTTTGCTGATGATATGAGCATAGTGATCACGTCCATTAGCTGAGGAAATTGTAAATTATGTCTTTCAGAAAATTATTAAGTCATTTTCTGCAAATGAACTCCCATTAAATTTTGGTAAAACAGAGTAGATACAGCTCTGCACAGTAAATGGCACAGTAACATTAAAAAATATAGAATTTGGGGTGTGCACTGATGAGAGATTGGGTTGAAGAAACTCACTGCTCAAACATTTCAGTTCATCTACTTATGCTATTTGCATTATCATAAATTGTGGCGATGAACATGTAAGTAAATTAGCGTAATATGCCTATTTTCACTCACTGCTTTCGTATGGTACTATATTTTGAGGTAATTCATCATAAAAAAGCATTCATTGCCCCAACGCCTGCAATCAGGATAAAAACTGCAGCCCAGCCGAAATCATCTTGCAGACATTTATTTAAGAGACTAGGGAAATTCACAGTAGCTTCACAATATACAGGGTGGTCCATTGATCGTGACCAGGCCAAATATCTCACGAAATAAGCGTCAAACGAAAAAACTACGAAGAACAAAACTTGTCCAGCTTGAAGGGGGAAACCAGATGGCGCAATTGTTGGCCCGCTAGATGGCGCTGCCGTAGGTCAAACGGATATCAACTGCGGTTTTTTTTAAGTAGGAACCCCCATTTTTTATTACATATTCGTGTAATGCGTAAAGAAATATTAATGTTTTAGTTTGACCACTTTATTCACTTTGTGATAGATGGCGCTGTAATAGTCACAAACATATGGCTCACAATTTTAGACGAACAGCAGATAACAGGTAGGTTTTTTAATTTAAAACACAGAACATAGGTACGTTTGAACATTTTATTTCGCTTGTTCCAATGTGATTCATGTACCTTTGTGAACTTATCATTTCTGAGAACGCATGCTGTTACAGCGTGATCACCTGTAAATATCACGTTAATGCAATAAATGCTCAAAATGATGTCCGTCAACTTCAACCTCAATGCATTTGGCAATACGTATAACGACATTCCTCTCAACAGCGAGTAGTTCGCCTTCCGTAATGTTCGCACATGCGCTGACAATGCGCTGACGCACGTTGACAGGCGTTGTCGGTGGATCACGATAGCATATATCCTCCAACTTTCCCCATAGAAAGAAACCCGGAGACGTCAGATCCGGTGAACGTGTGGGCCATGGCAGTATGGTGCTTCGACGACCAGTCCACCTGTCATGAAATATGCTATTCAATACCGCTTCAACTGCACGGGGGCTATGTGCCGGACATCCATCATGTTGGAAGTACATCGCCATTCTGTCATGCAGTGAAACATCTTATAGTAACATCGGTAGAACATTACGTAGGAAATCAGCATACATTGCACCATTTAGATTGCCATCGATAAAATGGGGGCCAATTATCCTTCCTCCCATAATGCCGCACCATGCATTAACCCGCCAAGGTCGCTGATGTTCCACTTGTCGCAGCCATCGTGGATTTTCCGTTGCCCAATAGTGCATATTATGCCGGTGTACGTTACCGCTGTTGGTGAATGACGCTTCGTCGGTAAATAGAACGCGTGCAAAAAATCTGTCATCGTCCCGTAATTTCTCTTGTGCCCGCTGGCAGAACTGTACACGACGTTCAAAGTCGTCGCCATGCAATTCTTGGTGCATAGAAATATGGTACGAGTGCAATCGATGTTGATGTAGCATTTTCAACACCGACGTTTTTGAGATTCCCGATTCTCGCGCAATTTGTCTGCTACTGATGTGCGGATTAGCCGCGACGGCAGCTAAAACACCTACTTGGGCATCATCATTTGTTGCAGGTCGTGGTTGACGTTTCACATGTGGCTGAACACTTCCTGTTTCCTTAAATAACGTAACTATCCGGCGAACGTTCCGGACACTTGGATGATGTCCAGGATACCGAGCAGCATACATAGTATACGCCCGTTGGGCATTTTGATCACAATAGCCTTACATCAACACGATATCGACCTTTTCCGCAATTGGTAAACGGTCTATTTTAACACGGGTAATGCATCACGAAGCAAATACCGTCCGCACTGGCGGAATGTTACCCTGATACCACGTGCTTATACGTTTGTGACTATTACAGCGCCATCTGTCACAAAGTGAAAAAAGTGGTCCAACTAAAACATTCATATTTCTTTACGTACTACACGAATACGTAATAAAAATGGGGGTTCCTATTTTTAAAAAAAACGCAGTTGATATCCGTTTGACCTATGGCAGTGCCATCTAGCGGGCCAACTATAGCGCCATCTGGTTTCCCCCTTCAAGCTAGACCAGTTTCGTTCTTTGTAGTTTTTTCGTTTGATGCTTATTTCGTGAGACATTTGGCCTGGTCACTATCAATGGACCACCCAGTATATGTTCATTTATGAAATTTGTTATTATTAACCCATCTCAATTCAAAAGCGACAACACTAGGAAAAAGGCGATCTTCACTACTTTCGGTTAAATCTAACTTTGGCACAGAAAGAGGTGAATTATGTTGCCAAAAAAGTCTTTGGTCTCTCACCAAATAGCATCAAAAGTCTGACAGAGAGCCGACCAACATTTAAAAACAAATTAAAAGAATTTGTGAATGACTACTTCTTCTACTCAGTTGATCAATTTTTAAATATAAATTAGTAATTTTACAAGAAAAAACTTGAATTATGGCGTACAAAGACACCTGCTGTTAAACTGACATGTCCCACATAATTACGAAATGTCGTATTCATGATCTATGGAAAAAGTATGGAATCTAATATAAATCTAATCTAACCGCAACATTATTTTTCGCCATGTTCAGAGGATGTAATGATTCTGCAACTGTTTATTTAATTTCTACTGCTACATCTACGTCTATACTCTGCGAACCACTGTGAAGTGTATGGCAGAGAATGTGTCCCACTGTACCAGTTATTACGGCTTTTCCCGTTCCATTCATGCGTGGAACGTGGGAAACATGATTATTATATGTCTCTTTGTGTTCCATAATTAATTTAATCTTACCCTCGTGATCCCTATGGGAGCGGGTAGTGTTAGAGTTATTATTTAAAAGCAGTTCTTGAAACTTTGTTAATAGATTTTCTTGGATAATTTCCATCTATCTTCATGAGTCTCCTAGTTCACTTGTTTCAACACCTCAGTGACACACTCCTGTGAGTCAAACAAACCTGTCACCATTCGTGCTGCCCTTCTTTGCATATGTTCAATATCCCCAGCTAGCTCTATTTCCTATTAGATGCACATCCTTGAGTAGTGCAAAATACTACCCAAAATATCCGAGAATTACATTATAAAATTCAGAAAACTCTATACTTACGTCCTAACGTTCTCCATAAACTTCAAAGTAGTCACCTCAGGCACGTATACAGTGATTCTAGTGTTGTTCCGATTTTTGGAAGCGATCCTGGAAGTCCGCAGGCTGAATGGTTTTCGGGACCCGTTGCGATTCCACTTGGATGTCTTTAAACGAGCCAAAACGTCGCCATTTCAACGCGATTTCCATCTTTGGGAACAGGTAGAAGTCGCTCGGGGCTATATCTGGCGAGTAGGGAGGGTGAGGGACCGTTACCAGATTGTTATTGACCAGGAATTCGTTCACAACAAGCGAGGTGTGAAGGGCTGCATTGTTATGGAGAACCAACTGTCTTTCTTTTTCCAGGACTTTGACCGTTTGTTCTGAATATTTTCTCTTACTCATCTCAAAACCACACAGTTCAAATGGTTCAAATGGCTCTGAGCACTATGGGACTCAACTTCTGAGGTCATTAGTCCCCTAGAACTTAGAACTAGTTAAACCTAACTAACCTAAGAACATCACACACATCCATGCCCGAGGCAGGATTCGAAGATGCGACCGTAGCGGCCTCGCGGTTCCAGACTGCAGCGCCGATAACCGCACGGCCACTTCGGCCGGCAACCACACAGTAAAACTGCCTATTGACAATGTGACCAGGTGGAACAAACTCCTAATACATTTGTCCCTGAATGTTGAAAAACTCATCAGCATTAACTTCATGTTGCTGCGAACTCGCCGAGCTCTTTGCGGCATTGGAAAAGATGGCGTTTTCTGTTGCGCTGATTGGTACTTGGTTTCATTGTCATAACCCTAGATCCAAGGTTCATCACCTGTGATGACTCTAGATAAGAATTTGGACATCTTGAACTCTTTGTTGCAGTCCAGAGCATGTCTGAATCCTGAGGTTTTGTTGGTCGATGCTGAGAAGATGAGGGACAAACGCCGCTCCAATTTGTCTCATGTTCATCTCATTGTCTAGAATTCGTTGACATGTGCTGGACGACAGCCCAAGTTTGTTACAAACATTGTGAAGTGTCTACCTTCAGTCTTCATGTGTCCCGGGTTCGATTCCCGGCGGGGTCAGGGATTTTCACCTGCCTCGAGATGACTGGGTGTTTGTGTTGTCCTCATTATTTCATCAACATTCATGAAAGTGGCAAGATTGGACTGAGCAAAGGTTCGGAATTTGTACTGGCGCTGATAACCACGCAGTTGAGCGCCCCACACAACAAACGTCAGCGTCAGTCTTCATGAATAGCATGATCGTTTCTGGTGCTTTATGTGTTGACGGTCGACCAGAATGTTTGTCATATGCCACAGATTCTGGGCATTTCCTGAAGCGCTTGCACCGCTTAAATGTTCTTGCTTGACGCAGTGCACTCTCATCAAATGCCTCTGTCAGCATATGGTGGGTTTCAGCTGCAGTTTTTTCAGCTTCATACAGAATTTAATGCAAATCCGTTGGTCATTCACGCCCTGACATGCACCACTACAACTCACAACTGCATGCGTCAAAGATGACACAACTTTGTGCTGCAGTAACTAAGACATGTACATGTAGACATCTAGCCGCGGAATGTACTGCCACTGGTTTGACCAGTAAAATGAAATTCTCGGATGTTTTGGTAGCACTTCGTATTCTAGGATGAGTTGCACGAGTGATTTGTAAGCAATCTCCTTTGTAGACTGATTGCATTTCCCTCGAATTCTACCAGTAAGTCTATCACTTACTTTATCTACGAGCAGCCAATGTGATCATTCCAATTCCAGTCACTTCTAAGTGTTACACCCAAGTATTTGTATGAGTTTGCAGATTTCACCTGTGACTCACTGGTATTATATTCAAAGGATACTATTTTTTTCGTTTTGTGAAGTGCGCAGTTTTCCAGTTTTGAACATTTAAAGCAAATTGCCAATATTTGTACCACTTTGAAATCTTATCATGGGTCTCAGTGAATATTTGTACAGCTTCGATCGGACTGTATTTCACTGTACATAACTACATCACCTACGAGAAGTCTGAGGTTATCATTACTGAGACAACATCGTTCAACGACCATGACTGGTCAGATTGCGTCACATCGTAGTGATTATCTACTAAAACCATTACTAAAACTAAGGTAGCAAACAAGAAGCATTACACAACACTAATTTTATAAATAGTGGTTGCGAACAACACTTTATAGCTCTTAAATGTTTCCAGTTTGTGGCTTCACGTGTGAAGGAATTATGTTGAAGAGTCAACAGTTCCACTTGTAGAGAAAAATTCATTTACAGAATATGGTGGCTGTTGCTTGAGCTCACGCGCCAGTCTAGTATGAATATCCTCGGTGGTAGTGTTTCAACATCCGGTGGTAGGTGGTTGAATATCCTCAGGATTGCTATGGGAAAGCCGTCCAGTGTCTTAGTTAGGTGGCAGCTTGGGATGTCAATGTCGGCCTTATTTCGTGTGTTGCAGTTGTGAATCTCCTGTCTCTTACAGAAGGATACTATATTTTCTTTCGTGTAGACAAGAAAGTTGAAAATATACTTGCTAAATATTGTCACTGTTCACAACTGCTTGAAAATGGGTCAACAGTGGTCGAATTTCTTGCTCGAAGATATTATTCTTACAGCCTCTATTTGTAGGAGCAATATGTTTTTACTTCCAGTAGACTTTGCCCACAGCATCGCGGTGTAGCTTGCTGTCCAGGTTTCGAGAGGGTGCGTTTCTGGATGAGGTATCGAATATATTGCTTCCCCCTACTTATACCTTCGGAGAAGATCACGAATGTAAAATTAGAGAGATTCGAGCGCGCACGTAGGCTTTCTGGCAGTCGTTCTTCCCGTGAACCATACGCGACTGGGACAGGAAATGGAGGTAATGACAGTGCCATGTAAAGTGCCCTCTGCCACACACTGTTGGGTAGCTTGCGGAGTATAAATATAGATGTAGATTTAGATGTAGATAAATCATTAAGAGTACGGGGAGGGAGAGGGGTGCAGATCTTTTTCTGAACAGCACGTTGCAAGACATCCCAGATATGCTCAATAATGTTCATGTCCTCATGTCTGTGGAGTTTGGTGGCCAGCGGAAGTGTTTAAACTCAGAACAGTGTCCCTGGAGCCACTCTGTAGAAACGATGGACGTGTGGGGTGGAGCATTGTCTTGCTGGAATAGCATAAGTCCGTTGGAATGCACAATGAACAGGAATGAATGAAGGTAATCAGACGGAATGCTTACATACGAGACACCTGCCAGAGTTGTATCTAGCATTGTTTCAGGGGTCCCGTATCACTCCAACTGCACACACTCCACGCCATTACAGAGCCTCCACCAGCGTGAACAGTCCCATGCTAACATGCAGGGTCCATGGATTCATTGGGCTGTCCATACACGTACACGTCCATCTGCTCGACACAATTTGAAACGAGCCTCATCCGACCAGGTAACATGTTTGAAGTCATCAACAGTCCAATGTGGGTGTTGACGGGCCCAAGCAAGGTGTAAAGCTTTGCGTTGTGTAGTCATCAAGGGTATACGAGTGAGCCTTTGGCTCCGATAGCCCATGTCGATGATGTTTCGTTGAATGGTTCGCACACTTGACACTTGATGGGCTACCAGTGAAATCTGCAGCAATTTGCGGAAGGGTTGCACTTCTGGCACTTTGAACGGTTCTCTTCAATCGTCGTTAGTCCCGTTCTTGCAGGATTTCTTGCCGGCCGCAGCGATGTCGGAGATTTGATGTTTTGCCGGATTCCAGATATTCACGGTTCACTCGTGAAATGGTCGTACGGGAAAAATCCCCACTTCATCGCGACCTCGGAGATGTTGAGTCCCATCGCTCGTGCGCCGACTATAACACCACTCATTTAAATCTCGATAACCTGCCATTGTAGCAACAGTGGCCGATCTAACAACTGCGCCAGACACTTGCTGTCTTATATAGGCGTCGCCGACCGCAGCGCCGTATTCTGCCTGTTTACATATCTCTGTATTCGAATACGCGTGCCTATACCAGTTTCAATGTATAACAGTACACAGTCAAATGGCGGTTTACTCTTTTTTTTTAAAATTGTTTTAGTGTTGGACATTAGTATAAACATACTAATGCAAAACAAGTACCACATTCTAAAAAACACCATATTAAAAAGGGTGTGCAAGTCACAAAATTGAGGCCCTCAACAAGAGTCGACCAGTGAACAAATTCTTGATACAGCACCGTCCGACGACTGGCAGCACTTACGCGATATTCTTGATGAGTTTTAGACGACAGACTCAACGTTACGTCATATCTGGCTCAACGAGATGCCTCTATTTGTTAAAACACCACTTACAACATGTGACAAAAAACGTCTAATTTACGTTTACCTACACGTAAAAGGCATGGATGGTCGCAAAGAAAGACTACAAGCTTCTACTGATCAAAGAAGCAACACTATCAGCGACGACGATGGTACCATCAGAATCCTCGCCTCGCCAGCTGTCGAAACAAAGCAGCAACCGAGCTGCAGTTCCTTTACGAGCGGCTACTCTCAAAGAACAGCGAAAGTCGGCATTGAGGCCGCGCACGGCCAGCTTACGCTCACTAAACATGCCACTGTTTTTAATGGATCCCTGGAACCGTAAGTACACTATGTGATTAAAAGTATCCGGACACCTGGCTGAAAATGACTTACAAGTTCCAGGCGTTCTCCATCGGTAATAATAGAATTCAGTATGGTGTTGGCCCACCCTTAGCCTTGATGACAGCTTCCACTCTCGCAGGCATACGTTCAATCAGGTGCTGAAAGGTTTCTTGGGCGATGCCAGCCCATTCTTCACGGAGTGCTGCACTCAGAAGAGGTATCGATGTCGATCGGTGAGGCCTGGCACGAAACTGGAGTTCCAAAACATCCCAAAGGTGCTCTAAAGGATTCACGTCAGGACTCTGTGCAGGCCAGTCCATTACAGGGATATTATTGTCGTGTAAGCCTTTCCGCCACAGGCCGTGCATTATGAGCAGGTGCTCGATCGTGTTGAAAGATGCAATCGCCATCCCCGAATCGCTCTTCATCAGTAGGAAGCAATAACGTGCTTAAAACATCAATGTAGGCCTGTGCAGGCCGAGCGGTTCTAGGCGCTTCAGTCTGGAACCGCTTGACCGCTACGGTCGCAGGTTCGAATCCTGTATCGGGCATGGATGTGTGTGATGTCCTTAGGTTAGTTATGTTTAAGTAGTTCTAAGTTCTAGGGGACTGATGACCTCAGATGTTAAGTCCCATAGTGCTCAGAGCCATTTGAACCATTTTTTTTAGGCCTGTGCTGTGACAGTGCCATGCAAAACAACAAGCGGTGAAACCCCCTCCGTGAAAAAGACGACCACATCATAACACCACCGCTTCCGAATTTTACTGTTGGCAGTACACACGCTGGCAGATGACGTTCACCGGGCATTCGCCATACCCACACCCTGCCATCGGTTCGCCACATTGTTTACCGTGATTCGTCACTCCACGCAACGTTTTTCCACTGTTCAGTCGTTCAATGTTTACGCTCCTTACACCAAGCGAGGCGTCGTTTGGCATTTACCGGCTTGATGTGTGGCTTAAGAGCAGCTGCTCAACAATGAAATCCAAGTTTTCTCACCTCCCGCCTGTCATAGTACTTGCAGTGGATCGTAATGCAGTTTGTAATTCCTGTGAGATGGTCTGGAAAGATGTTTGCCTATTATCCATAACGACCTTGTTCAACTGTCGCAGTCTCTGTCAGTTAACAGACGAGGTCGGCCTGTACGCTTTTGTGCTGTTCGTGTCACTTCACGTTTCCACTTCACTATCACATCGGAAAAAATGGACCTAGGAATGTTTAGGAGTGCGGAAATCTCGCGTACAGACGTATGACACAAGTGACTTCCAATCACCTGACCATGTTTGAAGTCCGTGAGTTCCACAGTGCACCCCATTCTGCTCTCTCACGATGTCTAATGACTACCGAGGTCGTTGATATGGAGTACCTGGCAGTAGGTGGCAACATAATGCTCCTAATAGGAAAAAAACAATGTTTTTTGGGGGTGTCCGGATACTTTTGATCACATAGTGTATATGGCCCATCCAGAAAGTAAAGATCCGTATTTTTTTTTTAACAAAGACAACATAGTCACATTAAAACCTTTCTTGGTAATAGGTACAGCAATGGTGAGTTATTTTTCGACATAGTCACCAAAAGAATTGACACACTTGTCATATCACGGGATCAACTTTTCTATCCCTGTGTGATAGAAGTCTACCGCCTGTGAATTGAACCAGCGCGTGAGAGTCGTTGACTAAACGCTGGCATACAGGACAGGAATTTCTTGAGGTGCCCGAGAAGATGGAAATCGTTGGGAGCAAGGCCAGGACTGTATACTGGATGATCGAGCAGCTCACGGTCGAATTTCTGCAGAACAGTTGCTGTGCACCGAACCGTGTGCGGACGAGCATTGTCACGCAGCAGCACACCACCTGCTGTAAGCATTCCACCCCTCTCGTTCTGAATGGCACGTCGCAGTTTCCGCATTTTTTCGCAGTAACGGTCAGCATACACTGTTTCACCTCTGGGCAGAAAGTCAATGAGCAGAATGCCCTTCCTGTCCCAGAACACGTCCACATCACTTCCTGCATCGACACAGTCTGCTTGAACTTCGTCTTGACTGGAGATCTACTGTGATGACAACGCACTGACTGCTGCTCGGTTTCTGTGGCCAAGTTAGAAATGCACATCTCGAAGCCTGCGACGATCCTCGTCGTCGTCATCGTGATACTGCTGCAGAAATGTCAGTGCTGGGGTTGTCGCCTAATGATATCCCTCATGTGCTCTATTGGAGACAGATCTTGTTGATGCACTGTGTGATCAAAAGTATCCGGACATCCACAAAAACATACGTTTTTCATATTAGCTGCTTTGTGCTGCCGCCTGCTGCCAGGTACTCCATATGAGCGACCTCAGTAGTCATTAGACATTGTGAGAGAGCAGAATGGGGTGCTCCAAGGAACTCACGAACTTCGAACGTGGTCGGGTGATTGGGTGTCACTTGTGTCATACGTCTGTAGGCGAGATTTCCACACTCCTAAACATCCCTAGCTCATCTGTTTCCGAAGTAATAGTGAATTGGAAACTTGGAAGCACATGTACAGCACAAAAGCGTACAAGCCGACCTCGTCTGTTGACTGACAGAGACCGCCGATAGTAGAAGAGGGTCGTCATGTGTAATAGGAAGACATCTATCCAGACCATCACACACGAATTCCAAATTGCTTCAGGATCCACTGCAACTACTATGACAGGCGGGAGGCGAGAAAACTTGGAATTCGTGGCGAGCAGCTGCTCATAAGCGACACATCACGCCGGTAAATGCCAAACGACGCCTCGCTTGGTGTAAGGAGGGTAAACTGTGGACGACTGAACAGTGGAGTGACGAATCACGATAAATAATGTGGCGATCCGATGGCAGGGTGTGGGTATGGCGAATGCCCGGTGAACGTCATCTGCCAGCGTGTGTAGTGCCAACAGCAAAATTCGGAAGCGGTGGTATTATGGTCTCGTCGTGTTTTTCATGGAGAGGGCTTGCACCGCTTGTTGTTTTGCGTGGCACTATCACAGCAAAAGCCTACATTGATGCTTTAAGCACCTTCTTGCTTCCAAATTCGGGGATGGCGATTGCATCACCACGACCGAACATCTGTCCATGATGCACGGCCTGTGGCAGAGTGGTTACACAACAGTAACATCCCTGTAATGGACTGGCCTGCACAGAGTCCTGACGTGAATCCTACACAATACCTTTGGGATGTTTTGGAATGCCAATTTCGTGCCAGGCCTCACCGACCGACGTCGATACCTCTCCAGTGTGCAACACTCCTTCCAGAATGGGCTGCCATTGCCCAAGAAACCTTCCAGCACTTGATTGAACGTATGCCTGCGATAGTGGAAGCTGTCATCATAGCAAGGGTGGGCCAACACCATCCTGACTTCCAGCATTACCGATGGAGAACGCCACGAACTTGTAAGTCATTTTCAGCCATGTGTCCGGATACTTTTGATCACATAGTGTAGATGAGGCCAAGAAAACATGTCGGCACTCTGTAGAGCATGTTGTGTTACAATGGCGGTACATGGGCGAGCGTTATCTTGTTGGAAAAGACACCATGGATTGCGGTCCATGAATGGCAGCACAGCAGGTCGAATCACCAGAGTGACCTACTTATTTGCAGTCAGGGTAGGTGGGATAACCACGAGAGTGCTCACGCTGTCACACGAAATCACAACCCAGACAATTACTTGAGGTGTGGTTCCAGTGTGTCTAAGACACAGATAGGTTGGCTAAAGGCCCTCATCTGGCCTCCTCCTAACCAACACACAGCCATCACTGGCACCGAGGCAAAACCGGCTTTCATAAAAAAAACACAACAGACCCTGCTCTTCAATGAGCTCTCTCTCGACACCACTGAAGTCGCAAATGGCGATGGTTTGGGGTCACTGGAATGCACGCTAAGGGCATCTGACTCTGAATCGATGTGTAACAGTTCGTTGTGTCACTGTGTTACCAATTGCTGCTCAAACAGCTGCTGCAGATGCAGTACGAGCGCCAGAACCATACGCTCAACGCAATGGTCTTCTTTCTCGGTAGTGGCGTGTGGCCGTCCGGAGCCCGGTCTTCTCGTTACCGTACCTGTCCGTGACCACCGCTGCCGTCAGTCATGTACAGTGGCTACGTTCCTGCCAAGTGTTTCTGCGCAATCGGAGGAGAAACATCCATCTCCTCGTAGTCTATTACACGATTTAGTTCAAACTTACTGAGTTGTTGGTAAAGGCTTGTTTGTCGCCTTCAAGGTATTCTAGGCTAACATCAGCGCACATCTACACATCTACATCTACATTTATACTCCGCAAGTCACCCAACGGTGTGTGGCGGAGGGCACTTTACGTGCCACTGTCATTACCTCCCTTTCCTGTTCCAGTCGCGTATGGTTCGCGGGAAGAACGACTGCCGGAAAGCCTTCATGCGTCCTCGAATCTCTCTACTTTTACATTCGTGATCTCCTCGGAAGGTATAAGTAGGGGGAAGCAATATATTCGATACCTCATCCAGAAACGCACCCCCTTGAAACCTGGACAGCAAGCTACACCGCGATGCAGAGCGCCTCTCTTGCAGAGTCTGCCACTTGAGTTTGAACCGAGCGGTTCTAGGCGCTACAGTCTGGAACCGCGCGACCGCTACGGCCGCAGGTTCGAATCCTGCCTCGGGCATGGATGTATGTGATGTCCTTAGGTTAGTTAGGTTTAAGTAATTCTAAGTTCTAGGGGACTGATGACCTCAGCAGTTACGTCCCATAGTGCTCAGAGCCATTTGAACATTTATTTTTGAAACGTGCCGCTCTTCTTTGGATCTTCTCTATCTCCTCCGTCAACCTGATCTGGTACGGATCCCACACTGATGAGCAATACTCAAGTATAGGTCGAACGAGTGTTTTGTAAGCCACCTCCTTTGCTTATGGACTGCATTTTCTAAGGACTCACCCAATGAATCTCAACCTGGCACCCACCTTACCAACAATTAATTTTATATCATCATTCCACTTCAAATCGTTCCGCACGCATACTCCCAGAAATTTTACAGAAGTAACTGCTACCAATGTTTGTTCCACTATCACACAATCATACAATAAAGGATCCTTCTTTCTATGTATTCGCAGTTTATTACATTTGTCTATGTTAAGGGTCAGTTGCCACTCCCTGCACCAAGTGCCTATCTGCTGCAGATCTTCCTGCATTTCGCTGCAATTTTCTAATGCTGCAACTTCTCTGTACACTACAGCATCATCCGCGAAAAGCTGCATGGAACTTCCGACACTATCTACTAGGTCATTTATATATATTTTGAAAAGCAATGGTCCCATAACACTCCCGTGTGGCACGCCAGAGGTTACTCTAAAGTCTGTAGACGTCTCTCCATTGAGAACAACATGCTGTGTTCTGAAACTTCCTGGCAGATTAAAACTGTGTGCCGGACCGAGACTCGAACTCTGGAAACTCTGGAAACATGCTGTGTTCTGTTTGCTAAAAACTCTTCAATCCAGCGACACAGCTGGTCTGATATTCCGTAGGCTCTTACTTTGTTTATCAGGCGACAGTGCGGAACTGTATCGAACGCCTTCCGGAAGTCAAGGAAAATGGCATCTATCTGGGAGCCTGTATCTAATATTTTCTGGGTCTCATGAACAACTAAAGCGAGTTGGGTCTCACACGATCGCTGTTTCCGGAATCTACGTTGATTCCTACAGAGTAGGTTCTGGGTTTCCAGAAATGACATGATACGCGAGCAAAAAACATGTTCTAAAATTCTACAACAGATCGATGTCAGAGATATAGGTCTATAGTTTTGCGCATCTGCTCGACCACCCTTCTTGAAGACAGGGACTACCTGTGCTCTTTTCCAATCATTTGGAACCTTCCGTTTCTCTAGAGACTTGCGGTACACGGCTGTTAGAAGGGAGGCATGTTCTTTCGCGTACTCTGTGTAGACTCGAATTGGTATCCCGTCAGGTCCAGTGGACTTTCCTCTGTTGAGTGATTTCAGTTGCTTCTCTATTCCTTGGACACTTATTTCGATGTCAGCCATTTTTTAGTTTGTGCGAGGATGTAGAGAAGGAACTGCAGTGCGGTCTTCCTCTGTAAAACAGCTTTGGAAAAAGGTGTTTAGTATTTCAGCTTTCTGCGTGTCAACCTCTGTTAAAGTGCCATCATCATCCCAGAGTGTCTGGGCTGTTTCGAGCCACTTACTGATGTAACGTAAGACCAGAACTTTCTAGGATTTTCTGTCAAGTCGGTACATAGAATTTTACTTTCGAATTCACCGAACGCTTCACGCATAGCCCTCCTTACGCTAACTTTGACATCGTTTAGCTTCTGTTTGTCTGAGAGGTTTTGGCTGCGTTTAAACTTGCAGTGAAGCTCTCTTTGCTTTCGCAGTCGTTTCCTAACTTTGTTCTTGAACCACGGTGGATTTTTCCCGTCCCTCACAACGTCCAGTCTTCAAGGTAACTAGTGCTCACGACTGTTACAGAGTGCATTCATAGAAAATGTGATTTACGTCCTCATAGTGGCCCTAACAGCCCCACTCTTATGCGACTGGCCCGAAATTGGAGCAGACATCATTTTTCACGTGTAGAAACACACCTGACAACTTTCATTTATTTCGCACAACTCCTTTTTGGTCTTGCGAATTTTTTCCGTCAGTGTACTTTCAACAATATGGTAGCTTTAGTTGGACACTTATACAGGCTTCCGTCCAGTGCTCGGTCCAACGCCTTCTCCCCAAAAACCAGAACTCACATTTTCTTATAACCTCGGTTCAATGATGAGAAACTACAGGGCTATTACAAATGATTGAAGCGATTTCATAAATTCACTGTAGCTCCATTCATTGACATATGGTCACGACACACTACAGATATGTAGAAAAACTCATAAAGTTTTGTTCGGCTGAAGCCGCACTTCAGGTTTCTGCCGCCAGAGCGCTCGAGAGCGCAGTGAGACAAAATGGCGACAGGAGCCGAGAAAGCGTATGTCGTGCTTGAAATGCACTCACATCTGTCAGTCATAACAGTGCAACGACACTTCAGGACGAAGTTCAACAAAGATCCACCAACTGATAACTCCATTCGGCGATGGTATGCGCAGTTTAAAGCTTCTGGATGCCTCTGTAAGGGGAAATCAAAGGGTCGGCCTGCAGTGAGCGCCGAGTGTGGGAGGAACTTGATTATCGGCTTGATGTCTGCCGAATCACTAAACGGGCACATATCGAACATTTGTGAATGCCTAAAAATACTTTTTGAGTTTTTGTATGTGTGTGCAAAGCATTGTGAAAATATCTCAAATAATAAAGTTATTGTAGAGCTATGAAATCGCTTCAATCATTTGTAATAACCATGTATTATTTCTACGAGATATATTTCTGTCAGTACCTATAGCGATGCATAATGTTAATTCCTGCAACTTATCTCTGGTTTAGCCATCCAACTCAAAAAAGAGCACTTGTGAGGTCTAAGAAAGTTTCGCACTAGTTTGTGTCTTCTCTCACCTGGAAAAACGGTCAGTTTTATTCATGCAGGCAGGGATGTCTTCGCAGGTATTGTGTCGCAACTTCCGGAACTGGCGGTCGTATTCCTACGCCACCGCATCCGAAAGCCATATAACCCTTTCTGGCAAGAAACATGTCCTAAAATTGACCATGTTGGCTCCCACTGCTTTCAGTCCTACTTTTTTATGCATAAGTAGCTCCGAATACTATCTCAGGACGTGTAAGTATCTACACATTCTCTATTTTAATCCGATTAAATCGAGTATACATTCGCTCATTAAAGCAATTATTCAATAAATTGATGAATGAGGTGCACTGGAGTGTGGACGCTATCTCAGCGCCACGTCGCACTAATTTTCGTGCCACTTGCGACCTTTACATACAACATGAATGTCTTTCAGTTTTGTGAAAGATCTTTCCACAATATTCTGTACCGAGCGAGGAACCGCAGTGGTTAGTATACTGGACTCGCATTCAGGACGACAACGGTTCAAACCTGCGTCTGGGCTTCCTGATTTAGGTTTCCCTTGATTTCCCCTAATTGCTTCAGGCAAATGCCGGGATGGTTCCTTTGAAAGGGCACGGCCAGCTTCCTCCTTATCCTTCCCCAATCCGCTGGTACCGATGATCTCGCTGTTTGGTCCTCTCCCCGCCGGCCGGAGTGGCCGAGCGGTTCTAGGTGCTACAGTCTGGAACCGCGCGACCGCAACGGTCGCAGGTTCGAATCCTGCCTTGGGCATGGATATGTGTGATGTCCTTAGGGTAGTTAGGTTTAATTAGTTCTAAGTTCTAGGGAACTGATGACCTCAGAAGTTAAGTCCCATAGTGCTCAGAGCCATTTGTTCTCTCCCCCCCCCAAGTCAACCAGCCAACCAATATTCTGTTACCGTAGTCATTTTAGGCTTCACGCATTTGCTCTCTTGACAGCCAAATGTGTTTCGTTCAGCATCTCTCTATCTATAGCCCTATACTTTCTTTTAGATTTGTAATATAGTGGTCTCCGTTTCCTTAGAATTTTTTTTACAGTGTCTGTGTACTGTGGAAGGTTCCTCCCTTCACAAACTGTTCTACTGGTTACGTATGTCTAGTGCATGGTCAACTATTCTTTTTAACTTGCGGCATAGTTTCCCCTAGATGCTCCTGTCCTGAGATAAAAGTTTCAGGTTCCTTGATGAGCTATGGCACTACTGCATTTTTGTCTACTTTAATGAACATATTTATCTTTCTGCTTGTTTTAGTTGCCCTTTGTACGTTAGTTATCATTTTTGCTACAACTAAGTCAGTGATACCATTTTCGATATGGAGACCGTCAAAGAGGTCACGTTTGTTTGTTGCCATTAGATCAAATATATTTGCATCGTGAATTGGGTCCCAAACTATCTGCTCTGCGCAGTTTTCAGAGAAGACACTTAGCAATGTTTCACGAGTTGTCTTGTCACACCCTGCACTAAAAAAACTGTATTATCCCAGTTGATTGTTGGTTTGCCTATCTCTGGTAGTGTGTCTCGCCCAAACAATCGGACATGCTGCTTCAATTTCTATCTCGATGGATTTGAGTTTTTCGTCTACTGTGACAAATACACTATCCTTACTTCCCATTAGCCTATCAGTTCGAGAAACACTTTAATTTTCCCCACAGATCTTGCCTATGTTTACTTCAGCTACCTTAATTTAAGTATTAACTGTATTTTTCTTACTTGTCACTTCTTCTTCCGTGTGTATTTGCTTTTAGGAAGCTTTAATTTTCGAGTGCTCTTAATAGTGTTCCATAGATTTCGTGTTTGTTTTGAATACAGTCAGAGAGAGTCCCTTTAGTCAGCCATAGTGCCAGGAGTGTCAGTGTCGTCGTAACTGCCGCCTGCTTCACGTCTGCTGTGCAGCGAGCTACCTTAATTTAAGTATTAACTGTATTTTTCTTACTTGTCACTTCTTCTTCCGTGTGTATTTGCTTTTAGGAAGCTTTAATTTTCGAGTGCTCTTAATAGTGTTCCATAGATTTCGTGTTTGTTTTGAATACAGTAAGAGAGAGTCCCTGTAGTCAACCATAGTGCCAGTAGTGCTAGAGTTTGTTTTCAATACAGTCCAGAGACAGGTAGTGCTATTTTCATTGTTTTCTACAAGAAGGGGCTAGCAACCACAGTTTAGTGAATAAGCAGCCGCCTTTAGTGAATTAGCAGTCTAGTTAAAGGTTGATTAACTCCCTTCAGTAAATTGTTTCCTTAGGATGGATAGGATGTGTGACTGCTGTGTACGGACGCAGGAGGAGCTGGCCACTGTTCGCGAACAGCTGAGCGTGTTGATGGCCGCGGTCAGCCGTCTTCAGGCTGCTGCCTCGGAGTGTAGCGGCAATGGGGAGTCTGGTGCGTCGCAAGGTACACCCCAGGTGTTACATGCTTCACCCACTGTCCCTGCTGTCGAGACATCTTCGCGGGTACCGGGCGCGGTTGGGCCACCCTCTCCCCAAGGGGAGTGGCGGGTTCAGCGGCGTTCGCGGCGCACGAGGCGGAAGGTCAATGTGGAGGCTGGCCGTGTGGCATCGCCCGCTCTGCCTGTGAGGGGACATGTGGCTGCTCCTTCAGCAAGGTCCGAGCAGGCACACGGGGGGAGGGGTTTATTAGTTATTGGGAGCTCCAACGTTAGGCGGGTGATGGAGCCCCTTAGGGAAATAGCGAGAATTTCGGGGAAGAAGGCCAGTGTTCACTCTGTCTGCTTGCCAGGGGGTCTCATCCGAGATGTGGAGGAGGCCCTACCGGCGGCGATAGAGAGCACTGGGTGCACCCGACTGCAAATTGTTGCTCATGTCGGCACCAATGACTCCTGCCGTCTGGGTTCAGAGGTCATCCTCAGTTCGTACAGGCGGTTGGCGGAATTGGTGAAGGCGGAAAGCCTCGCTCGCGGGGTGGAATCAGAGCTAACTATTTGTAGTATCGTTCCCAGAACCGATCGCGGTCCTCTGGTTTGGAGCCGAGTGGAAGGCTTAAACCAGAGGCTCAGACGATTCTGCGGAGATCTGGGGTGCAAATTTCTCGACCTCCGCTATCGGGTGGAGAAATGTAGGGTCCCCCTGAATAGGTCAGGCGTGCACTACACGCCGGAAGCGGCTACAAGGGTAGCGGAGTACGTGTGGAGTGCACATGGGGGTTTTTTAGGTTAGAGAATCTCCTCCCTAGGCCCGACAAGACGCCTCCTGAGACGCGGCAAGATAGGAGTAGGCAAAATGCAACAGGGAATAACAATATTAATGTGCTAATAGTAAACTGCAGGAGCGTCTATAGAAAGGTCCCAGAACTGCTCTCATTAATAAACGATCACAACGCCCATATAGTACTAGCGACAGAAAGTTGGCTGAAACCAGACGTAAACAGTAACGAAATCCTAAACTCAGATTGGAATGTATACCGCAGAGACAGGCTGAACAGTGAAGGGGGAGGCGTGTTTATAGCGGTAAGAAGTGTAATAGTATCGAAGGAAATTGACGGAGATCCGAAATGTGAAATGATTTGGGTGAAGGTCGCGGTTAAAGCAGGCTCAGACATGGTAATTGGATGTCTCTATAGGCCCCCTGGCTCAGCAGCTGTTGTGGCTGAGCACCTGAAGGATAATTTGGAAAATATTTCGAGTAGATTTCCCCACCATGTTATAGTTCTGGGTGGAGATTTTAATTTGCCGGATATAGACTGGGAGACTCAGACGTTCATAACGGGTGGCAGGGACAAAGAATCCAGTGAAATTTTTTTAAGTGCTTTATCGGAAAACTACCTTGAGCAGTTAAACAGAGAACCGACTCGTGGCGATAACATATTAGACCTTCTGGTGACAAACAGACCCGAACTATTTGAAAAAGTTAACGCAGAACAGGGAATCAGTGATCATAAAGCGGTTACGGCATCGATGATTTCAGCCGTAAATAGGAATATTAAAAAGGGTAGGAAGATTTTTCTGTTTAGAAAAAGTGACAAAAAGCAGATTTCAGAGTACCTGTTGGCCCAACACAAAAGTTTTGTCTCAAGTACTGATAGTGTTGAGGATCAGTGGACAAAGTTCAAAACCATCGTACAATATGCGTTAGATGAGTATGTGCCAAGCAAGATCGTAAGAGATGGAAAAGAGCCACCGTGGTTCAACAACCGAGTTAGAAAACTGCTGCGGAAGCAAAGGGAACTTCACAGCAAACATAAACATAGCCAAAGCCTTGCAGACAAACAAAAATTACGCGAAGCGAAATGTAGTGTGAAGAGAGCTATGCGAGAGGCGTTCAATGAATTCGAAAGTAAAGTTCTATGTACTGACTTGGCAGAAAGTCCTAAGAAATTTTGGTCTTATGTCAAAGCGGTAGGTGGATCAAAACAAAATGTCCAGACACTCTGTGACCAAAATGGTACTGAAACAGAGGATGACAGACTAAAGGCCGAGATACTAAATGTCTTTTTCCAAAGTTGTTTCACAGAGGAAGATTGCACTGTAGTTCCTTCTCTAGATTGTCGCACAGATGACAAAATGGTAGATATCGAAATAGACGACAGAGGGATAGAGAAGCAATTAAAATCGCTCAAAAGAGGAAAGGCCTCTGGACCTGATGGGATGCCAGTTCAATTTTACACAGAGTACGCGAAGGAACTTGCCCCCCTTCTTGCAGCGGTGTACCGTAGGTCTCTAGAAGAGCGTAGCGTTCCAAAGGATTGGAAAAGGGCACAGGTCATCCCCGTTTTCAAGAAGGGACGTCGAACAGATGTGCAGAACTATAGACCTATATCTCTAACGTCGATCAGTTGTAGAATTTTGGAACACGTATTGTGTTCGAGTATAATGACTTTTCTGGAGACTAGAAATCTACTCTGTAGGAATCAGCATGGGTTTCGAAAAAGACGGTCATGTGAAACCCAGCTCGCGCTATTCGTCCACGAGACTCAGAGGGCCATAGACACGGGTTCACAGGTAGATGCCGTGTTTCTTGACTTCCGCAAGGTGTTCGATACAGTTCCCCACAGTCGTTTATTGAACAAAGTAAGAGCATATGGACTATCAGACCAATTGTGTGATTGGATTGAGGAGTTCCTAGATAACAGGACGCAGCATGTTATTCTCAATGGAGAGAAGTCTTCCGAAGTAGGAGTAATTTCAGGTGTGCCGCAGGGGAGTGTCATAGGACCGTTGCTGTTCACAATATACATAAATGACCTGGGGGATGACATCGGAAGTTCACTGAGGCTTTTTGCAGATGATGCTGTGGTGTATCGAGAGGTTGTAACAATGGAAAATTGTACTGAAATGCAGGAGGATCTGCAGCGAATTGACGCATGGTGCAGGGAATGGCAACTGAATCTCAATGTAGACAAGTGTAATGTGCTGCGGATACACAGAAAGATAGATCCTTTATCATTTAGCTACAAAATAGCAGGTCAGCAACTGGAAGCAGTTAATACCATAAATTATCTGGGAGTACGCATTAGGAGTGATTTAAAATGGAATGATCATATAATGTTGATTGTCGGTAAAGCAGATGCCAGACTGAGATTCATTGGAAGAATCCTAAGGAAATGCAATCCCAAAACAAAGGAAGTAGGTTACAGTACGCTTGTTCGCCCACTGCTTGAATACTGCTCAGCAGTGTGGGATCCGTACTAGATAGGGTTGATACAAGACATAGAGAAGATCCAACGGAGAGCAGCGCGCTTCGTTACAGGATCATTTAGTAATCGCGAAAGCGTTACGGAGATGATAGATAAACTCCAGTGGAAGACTCTGCAGGAGAGACGCTCAGTAGCTCGGTACGGGCTTTTGTCAAAGTTTCGAGAACATACCTTCACCGAAGAGTCAAGCAGTATATTGCTCCCTCCTACGTATATCTCGCGAAGAGACCATGAGGATAAAATCAGAGAGATTAGAGCCCACACAGAGGCATACCGACAATCCTTCTTTCCACGAACAATACAAGACTGGAATAGAAGGGAGAACCGATAGAGGTACTGAAGGTACCCTCCGCCACACACCGTCAGGTGGCTTGCGGAGTATGGATGTAGATGTAGATGTAACCAATTTTCTGTACGTAGTACTGTGTGAGCTTCATTCCTTTTTAGCAGCACTTCAAACTCTTGCACTACGTTGTGAGTGCTTTGACTGTTAACAACTGATATATTATCATTCTCGCCTATATGTGGCATTAGTTTGGATTTTACACTGATACTTCTGGAATTCCTACAGCTACTATTGTCGGGAGTGGATGGAAAGTTTCCCAATCTACAAAAAAGCCTTGTGTGCATCCCACACACTCAGCTACCTGGGCAACAGCCTCAGATGTGCAGTGCACAATTCACCCATTTAGTGGGACCTGAGTGCTCTCAACCCCATGGCACAAGTCTAGGAAATCACGATCTAACTTTTCACGGAAACTCCATAGTCTTCCACTCGAGTGAGAACCAGGGGGCGATAATCTGTGCTGGGGACAATGCTGCTGATTGTGAGTTCCTCTGAAATTCTATGAGAAAGGTTGGTACTCTCAATCTTCTCTTCCAGCCACTGGAATGGTCCAAGTACGACCTCAGAGCCTGGTGACAGGCATCGTTTGTTTTAGTGTCTGCCACAATCTGCGGTCTTTTACACCCTGTTCCTCAATGCTTTCAGAACAGCCTCCTCAATATGCTGAATGAGATCCCCAGGCTCACATACTGAGTGCTCCTTACATGGGACTCATCACTTTTCCCAAGTGAAGTGAGTCTCAATGGTTCATTTTCAGGTCCAGTAGAAGACAGCAACTTGAACTTGTTGGTCAGGCAGATGGCTGTAACATCTGGGGTTCTCCCTCGTTCCTGTCTACCCTGTACTGGAAGAGCCAGAGCTACCACTGACACGCCATTCATAGACAATTGAACGAATTCTGGTAGATCCTGGGTTTCCCACCTAAGAAACAGTATCTACAGAAAAGGATAGTACTTGTCTCAAGTACTTCAAGTAACGTGCGGTACCTTTGCTATTTTTGGTACATGAGTCTCGGTAGCCCCCCCCCCCCCCCCCCCAATACATCCATTCACAGCAGCTTCCAATCGACTGACAGTAGCTGGGGCCATCTCCAGGTGCTTACGAACAGCAACTAACTCATCCCGTTACTGGAACAGCTTACACGGTGGTGCTGCATTATGCCCAGTGCAATGTTTTACAGAAGCGTAAACAAACTGGTTTAAACTAAGCTTGCTGACTTTATTTTAATTTATGGGTCTGATATGCTATAAGTATTACCACTAATCTTCTAGAACAGAAGAGAGCCAAAACTGGATATCTATGACGACAGAAAAATTTGTTACAAAATTTACTGCTACTCTAAAACGTTTTTCAGGTTATGATCACTAACAAATTCGACAATGGCGTTAATTAACGATAACTGCAGACAATATACACTTATGTTACAAGAGGAAACTAATTTGACACTATGTATTGGTTACTTAAAGCAACCGTAATTCACAAATGCCGATTTTCTGCGAAATAGGTTATGCACAACACAGTTTGACAACAGCGTTGATTTACGATGGATACAGACAAATACACTCTTACAAAATTGTTAAGGCTTTCGTGGCCACTTGTAGACAAACTGCCTATTGGATTCTGTCTCGGGTTCTTCGACCGACGTTCATCTAATGATTTTACTGACATTTCGCCAGCACGAGTGGCTGGCATTGTCAAAGCTTTACCCTCCATTTCCGGTGGTGAACTGGAGCCGAGCTCGCGGCCGCAGACTATATGTACCTGGCGCGCCAACGTCCGAGGGCTTCTCCGCAGTCATTTCCGGTGCGATTCTCCTCTTGCTACCTGCGACGGTCGTTCGCTGCAGTACGGGAAGCCAGGATCCGCTTACCTTAAGGCTTTCCTCTTTCTTGTTGAAACTGTTCGCGTGTTTTTGGATTTCTACAGCTTCTCTGAACAAGCGCGTATGATTGTGCTTATCTACAGCCAGAACTTCCGTGTCGGCGAATTTTATTACGTGGTCGGTCTCACTCAGTGCGTGCTCTCTCACGGGCCGATTTCTCCACCTGCCCCAGCCTGCAATGTCGCTTATGTTCTTTGATCCTGGTGTTGATTGATCGTCCAGTCATTCCGACATAAACTTTTCCGCAAGTGCATGGTACACGGTATATTCCCGACATTGCAGGTGGGTGCCTGTTCTCCTTTGCCGATCTAAAACACTCTTTGATCTTCCTTGTCGGTTTGAAAATAGTCTTTACGCCATGTTTGCGCAATATACGGCCGATTCTGTCCGTCACTCTGGGAATGTATGGCAGAAAGGCCGTACACGACATTTCTTTTTCTGATTCCTTTCTTCGCCGAGTGTTTGGCTCTGTTACACTTCTGTATAATTTGTGGAGTACCCATTGCTCCTCAGAACATTTTCCAGGAGTAGCATTTCGCGTCTGAGGTGTTGCGGCTCACATATTCGTCCTGCTCGCGTTACGAGCGTACTAATCATGCCTCTTTTCTGGCTCGGGTGCTGGTTTGATAGTTTGTGCAGGTATCGGTCCGTGTGCGTCGGTTTTCTATACATGCTGTGTCCCATGTTTTAGCCATCCCTTGTGACCAGCACATCTAGAAATGGCAGTGTTTTGCCCTTTTCTACTTCCATGGTAAATTTTATTTTTGTATGGAGGCTGTTCAGTTTACCATAAGTGACATTGCAGGCTGGGGCAGGTGGAGAAATCAGCCGTGGCAGAGCACGCACTGAGTGAGACCGACCACGTAATAAAATTCGCAGACACGGAAGATCTGGCTGTAGAGAAGCACTACCACACGCTCTTGTTCAGAGAGAAGCTATAGAAATACAAAAACACGCGAACAGTCTCAACAAGAAAGAGGAAAGCCTTAAGGTAAACGGATCCTGGCTTCCCGTACCGCAGCGAACGACCGTCGTAGGTAGCAAGAGGAGAACCGCACCGGAAATGACCGCGGAGAAGCCCTCGGACGTTGGCGCGCCAGGTGCATATAGTCTGCGGCCGCGAGCTCGGCTCCAGTTCAGCACCGGCAGTGGAGGGTGAAGCTTTGACAATGCCAGCCACTCGTGCTGGCGATACGTCAGTAAAATCATTAGATGAACGTCGGCCGAAGAACCCGAGACAGAAGCCAATAGGCAGTTTGTCAAATACTCTCGTTAAGAGAGAAAACTAATGTGAGATGATACGTTCGTTACCTGCGGTAGGTATACACTGAGGTGACAAAAATTATGGGGCACCTCCTAATATCGTATCGTACGTCCTTATTCCCGGCGTGGTGCAGCAACCCGACATGGCATGAACTCAACACGTCGCTGGAAGTCCCCTGCAGAAATATTGAGCCATGTTGCCTCTAGAGTCGTCCGTAACTGCGAGCTTGTTGCCAGTGTACGATTTTGTGCACAAACTTTCCTGACGATAATATCGCATAAATGTTCTATGGAATTCAGGTCAGATGATCTCGGTAACCAAATCATTCACTCTAACTGTCCAGAGTATTCTTCAAACCAGCCGCGAACATCTGTGGCCCAGTAACATGGCGCATTGTCACCCATAAAAAGTCCGTCGTCCTCTGGAAACGTGAAGTCCATGAATGGCTGCAAATGGTCTCCAAGTAGCCGAATGTAACCATTTCCAGTCAACGGCCCGTTCAGTTCCACCAGAGGACACATTCGTTCCAAGTAAACACAGTCCACACCATACAAAATTGTTAAGGCTTTCGTGGCCACTTGTTGACAAACTGCCTATTGGCTTCTGTCTCGAGTTCTTCGGCCGACGTTCATCCAATGATTTTTCTGACGTTTCGCCAGAAAAATCATTAGATGAACGTCGGCCGAAGAACCCGAGACAGAAGCCAATAGGCAGTTTGTCACAGTCCACACCATTATGGAGCCACCATCAGCTTGCACAGTGACTTGGATCCAGGCCTTCATGGGAACTGCGCCACGCTCGAAGCCTACTGTCAGCTCTTACCGACTTAAATTGGGTCCCATTTAAGCAGGCCACGGTTTTCCAGTCGTCTAGGGTCCAACCGGTATGGTCGCGAGCCCAGGAGAGGCACTGAAGGCGATGTCGCACTGTTAGCAATTGAAACGTCCCCTCAGAAAAATTAATGAATTACTGTGCTGATAAACCTCTTACATTATTTGATTTTCAAACAGCTGACATTCACTAAAGTGACACAATACTTTTAGCGCAACGCAATCTGACTTTCAGTAATCCCTACAAAAGAATGGCCCTGACTATCAATAACCTATACCTTTCATGAATTCTTACCTCACAAAAATCTTCGTTACTCGAACTACTGCAATACAGCGAGCGCCACTACTGCCAGCTAAATAAAAGATTCTAATTACTGAAGGCACTAACTACTGATAGGCATAGTTAGCAAATTAAAGATTTTGATAGATAACAAACAATGTATTTACCTTAATAGTGTTCAAAAGTCATAATCAGTTCATGACATCCAGTCTTACAAATTTACTGTCTCTGTCCAGATCATCCGCTCTCAAAATTCCACCATCTGTCTCCCCACATCCACCACTGCTGGCGGCTCACCTCCAACTGCGCAACGCTACGCACTGTTGACAGCCAACTGCCCAACACTACAATGGCGAATATTACAACAACGCAAACCAGCCACAGACTGCCCACAGCACAGCCAGTGATTTTCATACAGAGCGCTACGTGGCGTTACCAATATAAAAACCTAAACAGCCTACTTACACAATGGCACTCGCATCGGTCGTCTGCTGCCAGACGCCATTAACGTCAAATGCCCTAACAGACACCTTCGTCGTACGTCTCCCACTGATTTCTGCGATAATTTCACACATTATTGCTTGTCTGTTAGCACTGACAACTCTACGCAAATGTCGCTGCTCTCGGTCGTTTAAGTATCGGCTGACGTCCACTGCGTTGTCAGTGGCGAGAGGTAATGCCTGAAATCTGTTATTCTCGGCACGTATTTCACACTGTGGATATCGGATATTCTCCAATGATTTCCGAAATGGAATGCCCCATGTTTCCAGCTCTAACTACCCTTCCGCATTCAAAGTTTGTCATTTCCCTTCGTGCAGCCATAATCACGTCAGAAGCCTTTCCACATGAGTCAACTGAGTACAAATGACATGTCCTATATGTCTAGCTCTAACTACCGTTTCGCATTCAAAGTCTCTCAGTTCTCTTCGTGCCGCCATAATTACGTCAGAAACTTTTTCACGTGAATCAACTAAGTACAAATGACAGCTACGCCAACGAACTGCCCTTTTACACCTCGTGTACGCGATACTACAGGCATTTGTATATGTGTGTATCGCTACCGAACGTTTTTTGTCACCTTAGTGTAAATCACAATCACCAATTTATTACGAAACAGTTTGTCCACAACACTCGCACGGACGAAAATTCTCGAAAGTACGTTTGCAAGCCAACAGCCTTGCCTCAGTGGTCACACCGATCCCTGCCACATCACTGAAGTTAAGCGCTATCGGGTTTGGCTAGCAGTTGGACGGCTGACCGGGTAAGTCTTCTGACACTGTTGGCAAGTGGGGTACACTCAGCCCTTGTGAACCCCCTTGTGGAGCTACTTGGTTGAGAAATAGCGGCACATGTCGCAAAAGCTGATAGCGACTGGGAGAGCGGCGTGCCGCATCCAGTGACGTCTACGGATTCAGGATGACACGGCGGTCTGTTGGTACCTTTAGGCTTTCAAGGCCTGATCGGGCGCAGCTGCATACGATTGTAAACTTCCGAAAGTTCTTAATACTACACATTTTTCATGTAAATGTATAATGAAAATAGGGACAATCGATTGTGAACGTGGGTGCCTTGGGCGAATTCCCTAAAAGCACAAATACAGTTTACAATTACAGAGTTAGATTTTTTAAAAACAAAAACGTCACAGGCAGGCACTCTTTGAAGGGGAGGCTTTAACAAATAATGTTCAGCCAGTATCGACACAATTCCGACACTTAAAAAGTTTTCTTTTTTCTTTTACATGTATTTATACTGCCAGAAACCCATCTATAATTCTTTTGCATGACATTCTGAGAGGTGTGTAAAGTAATAGATCAACATTCACATATCGTACAGTATGATACACATGACTCATATCGAACATGATACACATTTGCATCTCATTTTATGTATTTAATCCTTCAGTTTTTTTATTTCTTATAGCACAGCATTAGTACTATCAGTTGCGATCATTTGTCTGTGATTTTTCTTTTGATTATACTCAAACTTCCATAAATTAAATATTCATGTAAGTCAAATAATAATAGGATTGCGTAAAACACTGTATTGTTAATGTCACATAATTCCTGCAATTTCTATACAAAGACATAAAATTTTCAAGAGGTGTATTTACAGGAAAAATGATCATCACTTATTGAAATTCTTTCGTTTATGTGGACAAATGTTGAAGTCAAGAGCAAATAAGAAACAATGTTGAAATGAAGCAAATGTGGAAAGTATGGTAATTCCATCAAAAAAAGGAAAATACCGATAAAAATCGTTATTGTAATTGTGTTAGTCTAAATTGTCAAGAAAAATAATAACATGCTTCTTATAGACAAATCATTTGTGTTACAAAACTGCAGTTATGTCATCAGTTTTAACAAAGAAGTAAATACTACTCTTGTTGTTAAAAGGTTATATACTTATAAACCATTGTATAGAAATGTCTTGATCACACAGTTCTTTATTAAGTATTATGCATTTAAAAATTTCATTATCAGACTGAAGTGGTGGAAAAAAGTATGCATGAAAATTAACAGTAGCAAATATATACTTAATAACATAAGTATGGACTTTAGTATTCCATGAACAGAAATTTCAGTTAGTATCGTACTTACATTAAAATCAGACTTTATTGCAAAGCTCACAGAAGTGAGGACATAGGCTGAATACAATACAGATCTCATCTCATGCGGGCATATTTGACAGA
Organism: Schistocerca cancellata; assembly: GCF_023864275.1. Lineage (NCBI taxonomy): Eukaryota > Metazoa > Arthropoda > Insecta > Orthoptera > Acrididae > Schistocerca > Schistocerca cancellata. Next base: position 1,158,637,085 of record NC_064626.1, read on the forward strand.
GCCGTTGTCTATTCAAATAGAACCAGTGCCAGACTGAGTGTGGCAATTAAGCTATCGAAGAAGTAAATGAAGGCCAGTAGGTGACGCCCACATTAACCATAGAAAGTAAGTCAAAGGGTAACTATACAAACAACTGTGCGCTGAAATTAAGTACATATCGCAACCTCATGAACAAATTGACAAAGAGGCATTTATGCTACTTTTATGGAGGAGAAACTCATATACTGACAAAATGAAAAGTGCCTCATTGGGTAGCATCATGAACAATAGTACAGAGGTAGTCGTTACTCAATAATCAGAAAAGAAGGCATATTTGCAACCAATAACTGGCGAGGTCAATAAAGAAATAAAATGGGTATACATTAGAAATAAATTATAAGATGCGAAGGAATAAGTTTACAACCATCCTAAATAAAATATTTGATAAGCATCACCAAATGCAATTATATTACAACAGATGAACATATAATAAAAGGCATATAGCAGAATCATTTATGTCAGCCCAGGTTAGTGGCAACAACTTGAAACAAAAGGTCTATTATACAGAAAAGGAATTTTTGAAGAATTTTTTAAACATATTATAATAGTAGTAGATCATATAACTATACTGCTGTTTTCAATTAACAATCACCAAAAAATGAAATGTAGGATGTCAAAAGGGAGGACAAAAATAGTTTTGTAAGTCTAACCTACAATGGCCCCAACTGTGACAAAACTGCAAAAGTTTTGAAACAGGCTAATATCGATGTTTCTTTCGAAACGAGAGGCAATTTACATATGTGATTAAGGCGTGATGTAGGACAGAAACCAAGAAGTATTTTTAGTAAACCAGTTATCTATGAGATACAATGTGGAGATTGTGATAATTTCTATATTGGTAAGACAGGGATAGATTTCAGTACTAGATACGCAAATCACTCATACCCCAGTAACGCCAGTGCTCTGGGACAGCATCTGAAAACGAAGAAGCATTGCTTGCTGCCAACAGCCGAAGGACTTGAGGTTTTGCACATCGCCCCTCACAGTCGTCTGCGAGATGTTTTGGAAGAATTTGAAATAGATATGCATGGAATCTTTCCATTGCATTGGTTGCTTAATGAGCAGGAGTTTTTCAGTAAGAACTGGTTCTTAGAGTTATGTGAATACACTATACGAAATGTATATTGGATTTGACTCAACTGATCTAAGGTTGCTTAGATTAGCCGTAATTATCTAGAATTCATGATACGTTGCAACCACTACAGCTGACTGTACGTTAGTACCTTCTGGCCTGTCAGATGGTGCCATCATTTTCATAGACCGATCTTATGTAGCTATCCTCTATAGATCCACTCCGCGCCACTCTCGCAGGCCACCACCACAATGTTCCTGCCTCACTGTGTAGCTCCTTTCAATACAGACAATGCATAGTGCATTTTGCCGACATTAGTACTTTATGCAGTTCATTTGACTCTCTTTGCATTTTTATCGCCATGCATCCACTTTATGGGTACAGTAAACTTAACTTATCATATCGAATATAGTTACATTACATGTACAGTTCATTGTGGTTAACCTTATGAAACTTGAACATTTGGGTTTCGCTACGAATTCAAAGAGCTTATGTTGTTATATATAGTTCTACATTTCCACACTGGTATACACGTTCACAATGCATTCCATATAACTATATGTCCAAACGGAATCCATTAATTCCGAAACAGTATGACGACTATTTCAACATTACGATTGCCTAAGCATCAATTTTTGTTAACCCATGATCGTAACTTTACATAAGCCACAATATGTTAAGATGTTTTTTGGATGTACTCAAGCATCTACTTCAACCTAGACTGTTGTACATTTCTGATGTTATACCTTTAATTTTTTTAGTGTAAAATAAAGAAAAATTGTTATATTAGCTGCTGTTTTATTTCAAATTGTTGCTAGTCATCTAGGCTTAACTAAATGGTTATGCTGTATGTCATCCATTATTTGTTTGACTATTGTAATGGTTGCACTTGGTCATACTCATGAAACATTTCATATTTCGTTTTGTGATTGTTGTAAACTGATAGCTGCTGGACAGCTATACGATCTAATATCATTCCATTAAACAAGTATAAAAACGCTTTTGTTGTATAATAGTTCTTTTTTATTTCCAGCTGTTGCCACTAATCTGGGCTGACCTGAATGATTCTGTTATTTATTATATGTTCCTCTATTTTTAATATGTGTGCCTTTGGTGATACATAACATTTTATTTAATGATGGTTGTAACCTATTCCTTCGCATCTTATAATTTATTACTTATCTTTGTTGTTTTTATGTTTATATTGTACCACACAAGTTATTGGTTGCAAATATGTCTTCTGTTCTGATTATCGACCAACGACTATCTTTTTAGCATTGTTCACGATGCTACTTAAGGACACACATTTCATGCTGTCAGTATATGAGTTTTCCCTCTATAAAAATAGAATACATGTAGCTTTTTCAAGTTGTTCACGAGTTTGCGACGTGTACTTGCAATGCATAGTGTTTTTATAATTACTCTTTGACTTTGATAGCTTAATCGCCACACTCAGTCTGGCACTGATTCTATTTGAATAGACAACGTCACTGTCCAACATGCCTACATGAGATGAGATATGTATTGTATTCAGTCTGTGTGCTCGATTTCGTGAGCCTTCTACTTCAGTTTGATTTTAACGTAATTACGATACTAATCGAAATTTCTGTATATGGAATACTAAGATGCATACTTATGTTATTACGAAAATATCTATAATCGTAATTTTCATGTACACTTTATTCCACAGTTTTAGTCTGATGATGAAATTTTTAAAAGCAAATGATTAATAAAGAACTGTGCGATCAAGGCCTTTCTCTAGTTCAAAGTTGTGCCAAATTTGAATGGTCACCTGCCTCTAAGCCATGTATGTATTCCTCCATCAAGTAACAGAATAAAGATTGTGGCGGTGACTGCAGGCTCAGTTTTTGGTTCAGGAACAGTTATGTCTCAGCATTTGTACAGTATTCTCTCAGTATATGTTCATTCTAATTGTTAATGAAAATTTTTGTAATTGAGGAGCGAAAACTGAAGAGATTATAAATAAATTAGGCAGATTTCGAAAAATGTTGCCTGTGAGAAAATTATTTCAAATCACATTAGAATGAAGCTTATTGCAAAACAATCACCCAAATACTTTCTCCAATTACTGAAAAGGATGTGCTAATTTGACCAATAATCATTACCTCATTTTCATCAAGGTAAGTATTTCAATGTTGCCGCGCGGTCTTAGGCGTCTTGTCACGGTTCGCACGGATCCCCCGTCGGAGATTCGAGTTCTCCCTTGGGCATGGGTGTGTGTGTTGTCCTTAGCGTAAGTTAGTTTAAGTTAGATTAAGTAGTGTGTAAGCTTAGGGACCGTTGACCTCAACAGTTTGGTCCCATAAGACCTTACCACAAATTTCCAATTTTCAATGTTAACGAATTGTTTCACTCTTCAAACATTTTTAATTTTGTGGAGGAATATCTGTAAAATAATGAACAGATTACAATTTTTGGACTTCATCTTTTGACCAGTTTACATCATTACTATAAGCTGGAATGTTTCAACCTCTCATTATATTAGAGCTGAATACAAGTAACGATTTTAAAAATGAATTAGTGTACTAGTGACGATTTTTTGTTCTCTCTAAGAAAGGTTTTGAACAGACTCTGTCTCTCTCTGTCTCTCTCTCTCTCTCTGGATATAATTAAAGAGCAGCTACTCACAGAAGTCCATTGTAAATTGTAATTATTGTATGGCAGCGAAACTTGGTAGATATGTTAATACGTTAATGCAGAACCTATTTATGCGGAAAAAATTAGTTCCAAATTCAGTCACCAGGTGAAAAACTCATCTACGTCTCTGGTTCTGAAAATGAACAAACGTGTAAGCAGTGGCTCATTATAAAACTAACATTATACCTTTCTCACTTGCTTGGCCTTTTCTGTCCACACCCTGTTCCGTTTTTATACGTCGTTCTCACATTCACAGCGCCAGAATTGCGCCAGGCGGACAAAATTGAACCACTTTTTTTTTGCAGCATAAGTTGGTTCCGCATTAATGCATTAAATAGCCTACCGAGTTTCACTGACATGCGATAATTACCACCCATACTGGACCTCTGTCAGTAACTGCATTTTAATTATAACCACCTTGTATAAAGGACCAGCGTAGCAGGGTGGGGATTTGGGTACATGGCAATAGAAATCTTTTCACATTTCCGTATCAAACTGTAGAAAGTTGTTCATTACACTCAAAGGTCCCTCAACATCTCACCACCCTTGCAGGCAACAGCAGAGCAATAGATAAACATTAACATCATAGATTTATATAACTTGCTTTCATACTTACTGGATGTTGATTAGTAAGCAAATCACCTAATTTTCTGTGCTTTCGTGTTAGTGCCTTTTTCAAGGGGGGATCAGCATACTGGTTTTGGAGACGTCAAACCTCAGAGCTTGATGTAAAGCTAAATTTCTTACAAGATACTTTTGTATATTGCATAAAAGATAAATGAGAAGAAAGAAACATCATTAAAAAGACAATTTTTTATTGTTATTGACATCTTAATGTAAGATGATAGTCTTCACGTTAGAAGGTATTTATTGTCTTCTGTTGTGCTGTCTGTATGGAGTTACAAGTAAGCAAATGGTGAGAGTTGATTTAGCTGCTAGTCTTTGGCGTGCCCATTGCTGCCACTGACTGGGTGTGGATTGATAGTGATTCTCCACTGCAAGACTTTGCGATATTCACCAGTGTTAGCAGTGGTTGCGTGAGGATGCTGCTTCTGTTGTGATGTGGTTTCAAAGTCTGAGGCTTGTAAGCATTCATGTATAGATAACGATGGGTCTTCCACTACTGTGCTTACGTGATGATCTGCCCTTGTGCACTTTTGTCTACGGTCAGGTGTTATGCCTTCCGTGTTGCAACTTGCCTGTTGCTTGGATGCTAGTGCATCACATCCTCTGTAACTTAAGGAAACGGAATGCTCATCGTGTTGTTTGAGCCCACTGTGAGGTTTTGAAACAGTGGTCCGTTTAGACCTGGTGCCCTCTCTCAGCATCTGAACAGTGTCGGTATGGAATGGGAAGCTGTGGAGAAGGTCCCACGAAGTGTGAAGTTCTGGTTTTTCTCCAGCAGCTACGTTCTTCCCGGCACTTTCAACATTCTGCCCCTCTGTAGCTATCCCACCGGAACTGAAGAACGTATTGTTACCAGTTATTACTGAAGCTGGCGCTACTTTATATTCAGTTTGTTGCCAGTGCTGAAGCTGATGTACAGAACTCTCTTTCTCAGGATGTAAAGAAATGTACCTTTCACTCTTGGAATTCTTATGTTTGTTGAATTGCAAACAGTCTTGCTGTGAAACTGGCGCAATGCTATGCAAGAAACACGTTGAGCTGCGTGCGCTGGTGTTATCAGTGTCCTCTGTTTCTTTCTTATGCAATGTTTGTCTAGGAAGTTTTTGTGCATCTTTATCAAGGACAGAAATGTAGATGCTGGGAGATTGTGTTATTGTGTTGACAATCGAAGGAGGTACCTCTTTCTGTGGTGGCGAAGATTCTGGATCGTCAGTTGAAGTAGAGACGTAACTAAAAGTTTTAAACTCTCTGTCGAACGCTGAGTTATCGATGAGCGTGGTGTCAAATTCCTGAGACTGTTTATGCGATGGCAGGTAGGTATGGAAATCCTCGTTGGAACCAGATATCTCAAGCAGCACAACTGAATCACTGGTTTGCTCTAGATCCGTTGCACTTCGCACTTTGCACAGTGGTGATGAATCACTTTTGGCTTGTGCGCCTTCAAGGCAAATAGTAGGCTCCACGTTTTTGCCCGGTTCTCTGTGTATATCAACATAGCTTTTTGTTTTGTCAATGCTCTTAAAAGGCGTGACATGATCACTGCTTTGAATGATTTCTTCTGTGACGGTGATAGGTGACTGGTTGTCATCCCTTCCTCCAGTATCAGTTGTTTCACTGGGGCTGGTTGTTTCGTCCACTATGCTCTCTTTGTCCAAGTTTTTCACATCAGGTTCAAAGTTAGTGTTGCTAATTTGATCATGGTTCTGTGTACCATCTCCTGTGATGACGACAGGATCCGTAGGTAGGTCCTCAGGGAGTGTTTCGCCGACCGCACCTTCTCCAAGAAACTCTGCGCTAGATGTTACGTCTTCTGTCGAGTTGCTCCAGCTGACACGCTGCTCGCTGGGCTCTGCAGGCTTTGCTGTGCCAGCCTGAGACTGGCCAGTGAACTCTACAGCCTCCACTATGCCAAGCTGAACTATGGGGCTACTGCTCACCGAGCCAAGCTGTCTTATGGGGCTACCACTCAATGATGCACGTTGAAAGCCATAACTCGACCTTCGAGCCGTTTCACCACGGCCTCTCTTCTCGCGCGCGTCCTCCTCCTCTGCCTGCTCCTGTAGTTCCTGTGCAAACAGAAAGGAAGTGATAATGACCAGAACAATCAAGCTACAGTAGCCCATTACAAACAGTATTGTAAGGTGCTTAAAAATGTTACTAGGAAGGCAAAGAGTATGTGGTATGCAAATAGAATAGCTAATTGACAGGATAAAATTAAAACCACATGGTCAGTTGTGAAGGAAGTGTCTGGTCAGCAGCACAAGGTCGACGATATAAAGACTGATCGCAGTAAAAATATTTTTGTTACTGATAAATCAGATGTATGTACATTATTTAACAATCATTTTCTGAGCATTGCTGGTGAATTAAATAAAAATTTAGTTTCTACAGGAAATCATATAACTCTCTTGGCAAATGCCTTTCCGTGATTGATGTCTGAAATACTCCTCTGTGATACAGACAGGGAGGAGATTGAGTCAATAATTAAATCACTGAAGACTAAGTGCCTAGCAGAATATTAAATTACTGTGCTGCACATGTTAGCCCTGTATTTAGCCATATTTGTAATTTTTCCTTTAGGAATGGTCAGTTTCATGAGCGATTAAAGTACTCAGTAGTAAAGCTGCTTTATAAAAAGGGAGGAAGGGATAATGTAGATAATTTTGGACCTATTTCTTTGCCATCAGTGTTTGCAAAAGTTATTGAAAAGGCTGTGTATGTAAGGATAATTGATCATTTTACATCACACGATTTGCTATCAAATGTACCGTTCGGCTTTAGAAATCGTTTAACAACTGAAAGTGCTATATTCTCTTTTCTCTGTCAGGTACTGGATGGGCTAAACAAAGGGTTTCGAACCCTTGGCATATTTTTTGATTTAACTAAGGCATTTGATTATGTTGATCACAAAATATTGCTCCAGAAGTTGGACCATAACGGAATACGTGGAGTAGCTCACAATTGGTTCACCTCTTACTTCAGCAACAGGCAGCAAAAGGTCATTATTCACATTGTTGATAACGGCTGTGATGTGGGGTCTGAGTGGGGTACTGTCAAGTGGGGGGTGCCGCAGGGATCAGTGTTGGTACCACTCCTGTTTCTTATTTGTATAAATGATATGCCCTCTAGTATTAAGGGTAACTCTAAAATATTTCTGTTTGCTGATGACACTAGCTTGGTAGTAAAGGATGTTGTGTGCAACATTGGCTCGGTTTCAAATAGTGCAGTACATGACCTAAGTTCATGACTTGTACAAAATAAATTAACGCTAAATCACAGTAACACTCGGTTTTTACAGTTTCTAACACACAATTCAACAAAACCTGACGTTTTAATTTCACTGAATTGGCATATGATTAGTGAAACTGAACAGTTCAAATTTCTAGGTGTTCATATAGATAGTAAGCTGTCGTGGAAAGCCCATATTCAGGATCCTGTTCAAAGACTTAATACTGCCATTTTTACTATTCGAACGGTATCAGAAGTGAGTGATCGTTCGACATGAAAATTAGTCTACTTTGCTTATTTTCATTCGCTTATGTCGTATGGTATTATATTTTGGGGTAACTCTTCCCATTCTAAAAGGATATTTTTGCCTCAGAAACGGGCGGTTCGGGCAATAAATGGTGTGAGTTCACGAACCTCTTGTCGACCTCTGTTCACGAGTCTGGGCATTTTGACATCGGCCTCTCAATATGTATATTCCTTATTGTCGTTTCTTGTTACCAATATTAGTTTATTCCCAAGAATAAGCAGCTTCCACTCGGTTAATACTCGGCAAACATCAAACCTGCATTTGGATCGGACGTCCTTAACTCTTATGTGAAAAGGTGTGCAGTATACTGCTGCATCCATTTTCAATAAGCTGCCACTCGAATTCAATATATCTTAGCAGTAATCCACGCGCTTTCATATCGAAACGAAGAGTTTACGCATGGGTCACTCCTTCTATTCTGTCGAGAAGTTCCTTGAAAAATTAAGCTGTATTGTATTGCTGATAGCGTTTACCTAAACTTACGGACTGACTTTTTTCAGGTTCATGAACATTTATTTTTATCTGTTATTACTTCTATGTTGTAATTTCATGTACTGGCACGTTCCATGACCTTGAAGATTTGCTCCTCAATTTGGTCCTACGGAAATTGACGTGTAAATAAAAAAGTGATGCTGGTGATGATAATGATAGAATTTCACAAACAACTGTTGGGAAACCGCCATCCATTACAACCCAGCGGAAAAATGTTCCTGTCGGAGCGCAAAAAAGGCGAGTGCGCTCATCTTTAAAAGACTCCGACAGAAAAGTGGAGAACCAGTTGCCTCAATCCTCATTTCGCCTTTCTAACCAAATGTTTTGGCGTGCGAAGATGTTCGCTGTTTTTTGTGCTGAAATACAATAGCAGAGAGACAGTGACGGTGCCGGTGGTAGAGGAAGAAAGAGGAGACAGTAACGTTGGGAGAGAGAAACTGGCTGTGAAACAGAAAGAGAGGTGCATGAAGACAATGGCAGTGACACTAAAGAGAGACGAGGCACTGATGGTTAGTGAGAGACAGTGGCAGCAAATGAGAAAGAGAGATGGATGGTGATAGTAGCAGTGCAAGCAAAGGAGAGAGGAGGCAGTGGAATGAAAAAACAAAATACAGATGAGTGAAGGCCAAATGTAGGCTTTGGGGTTCTGGACCCTCCCAGACCAGCGGATTAAACACGTACGATAGGAGAGGGGCATTCTGAACTGAAATGTTAAACACATGGCTATGTAGTTCGGTGGCAGGAGGAACAGGATTTCTGGTCTGATGAGGACGGGTTTATAAATAAAAAATCGAATAAGGGTGATGCAGGAGTAGGTATAATAATCAAAAAGAAAATAGCAATGCGAGTAAGCTACTACGAACAGCTTAGTGACCTTATTATTGCAGCCAAGACAGACACAAAGCGAACACCCACCACAGTAGTACAAGTTTATATGCCAACTAACTCCGCAGATGATAAACAGATTGAAGAAATGTATGAGAAGATAAAATAAATTAGTCTGATAGTTAAGAAAGACGAAAGTTTAATTCGTTAGTAAGAAAAGAAAGAGAAGGAAAAATTGTACGTGAACATGGACTGGGGGAAAGGAATGAAGGAGGAAGGCGGCTGGTAGAGTTTTGCACGGAGCGTAATTTAGTCATTGCTAACACTTGCTTTAACACTCATGAAAGAAGACTGTACAGATGGAAGAGACCTGGAGACAACGGAAGGTTTCAGATTGATTGTATAATAGTATGACAGAGACTTTGGAACCAGGTTTTAATTGTAAGTCATTTCTAGGGACAGATTTAGACTCCGAGCACAATCTAATCGTTATGAACTGTAGATTAAAACTGAAGAAACTGTAGGGAATTTAAAGAGATGGGACCTGGATAAGTTGAAAGGACTAGAGGTTGTTGAAAATTTCAGAGAGAGTATTAAGCAACGGATGACTAGACCACGGGAAAGGATTACAGCAAAAGACGAATGGGTGGAACAACATTCCGTCAGAACTACTGACAGCCTTCGGAGAGCCGTCCATTGAAAAATTACTCCATCTAATGTGCAAGGCGTATGAGACAAGACAAATACCCTCAGACTTCAAGAAGAACGTAATAAGTACAGTTCCAAAGAAAACAGGTGCTGACAGCTGTAAAAATTACCGAACTACCAGATTAATAAGTCATGGCCGGAAAATACGAATGCTTTGCAGAAGAATGGAAGAACTGGCAGAGGCCGACGTCATGGAAAATCAGTTTCGATTTCGGAGAAATGTAGGAACACTCGAAGCGATACTTACCCCACGACTTATTTTAGAGGATATGTTAAAGCATTTATAGACTTGGAGAAAGCCTTTGACAATGTTGACTGAAATCTCTCTGTGAAATTCTGAAGATAGCAGGAGTAAAATACAGGGAGGAAAGTCTATCTACAACTTGTACAGAGACCAGATGGTGGTTATAAGTGTCGAGGATCATGAAAGGTAAGCAGTGGTTGAGAAGGGAATGAGACAGGGTTGTAGCCCATCCCCGATGTTATTGAGTCTGTACATTGAGCAAGCAGTAAAGGAAGCACAAGAAATACTTGTGGCAGGGATTAAAGTTCAGAGAGAAGAAATAAAAGCTTCGAGTTCCTGATGACATTGTAATTCTCTCAGAGACAGCAAAGGACTTGGAATAGTAGTTAAACGGAATGGACAGTGTCTTGAAAGGAGGATATAAGATGAAAATCAACAAAAGCAAAATACGGATAATGGAATGTAGTCAAATTAAATCAGGTGACACTAAGGAAATTAGATTAGAAAATGACACACTTAAAGTAGTAAATGGGTTTTGTTACTTTTATATCCTCTTTTCAAGACACTTTCCATTCGTTTAACTACTCTTCCAAGTACTTTGCTGTCTGTGACATAATTACTATGTCACCGGCAAACCGCAATGTTTTTATTTCTCTTACCTGAACTTCAATTCCTACTACAAATTTATCTTGCGTTTCCTTTACCGCTTGCTCGACATACGGACTTAATAACATTGTGGATGGGCTACAACCCTGTCTCATTCTGAAGAAAAGAAATTGTTAACATCGAATATAGATTTAAGTATTAGGAAGTCTTCTCTGAAGGTGTTTGTCTGGAGTGTAGCCATATATGGAAGTGAAACATGGACGATAAACCTTTTAGAGAAGAAGAGAATAGTAGTTCTCGAAATGTGGTGCTACAGAAGAATGCTGAAGATTATATGGGTAGAACACATAACTAATGAGGAGGTACTGAACAGAACTGACGAGAAAAGAAATTTGTGGCACAACCTGACCACAAGAAGAGGACTCAGTCGGTTGACTGGACACATTCTGAGACATCAAGTGATCACGTAGTGAGTATTGGAGGGAAATGTGGGGGATTAAAAAAGTAGAGGGAGAGCGAAAGATGAATACAGTAAGCAGATTCAGGAAGAGGTAGGTTGCAGTAGTTATTCGGAGATGAAGAGGCTTGTACAGGGTAGAGTAGCATGGAGAGCTGCATTGATCGAGTATTCAGACTGAAGACCACAACAAAAATGGCTGTAGGAGAATAAGCAAGTTGGACTCCCCAGAATTTTTGAGAAGGTGTGGTGGAGACAGCGGCAGTGAGAATGAAAGACAAAGGGAGACAGTGGAAGTAACAGAGGAGATAGTAGCAGTAGCTGAAAAGCTCCAATAAACATGGGTCCACAAATCAACCGTTGTCGAGATACAACACATTTTCTGTTGCAGTTCATCAGTGTCTAGGAACACATGGCATCTCTAAAGGTTAAAGTATGTGTTCGAAATGTTGTTCATGCGTCTAAATGCGGCACTGAACTCGTCTCTGAAATAAGTTGCGAATCATCTCAGGGAGTCCTGGGGAATTTTGTAAATGCTGGGAGGCTGCTTCAATCCGTAAGCGTAATTCCTCAAGAGTGTTGACGCTGGAAGCGTAGATCAGGCTTTTGACATGACCCCACACACAGAGATCCATGGGATTCAAATCTTGAGACCTCGGAGGCCATGGCACAGGCCCTCCTCTGCCTTCAAATGTTGACCATACGTCCGAGTTAGAAGCCGCCGCACTCGTAAATGAAATTTGCTGGAGCACCGTCGTGCATGAACAACATGTTCAGGCGTTGGTTCAGTAGGACATCATCATGTACATCTGGAAATACAGTCCGTAGAAACCGCATGTACTGCTGTCCGCTTAGTCTCTGCGGTAGGAAGTGTGGTCCAGTTATGTGGTGTCCGAGTAGTCGTGCCCAGACGTTCAACGAATAACGCTGCTGATGTTGTGATACGCGTGTTGTATTACGATTGACATCGACCCAGATGTGACAGTTATGGTCGTTAAAAATACCGTCATGGGTAAAACCAGCCTCATCCGTGGACAGAATACAGCTTACAAACAGGGGATTCAGAGTACACTGTTATTGCACCCATGGGCAGAAATTCTCTCTAGGAGGGACGTCTGCACTGTTGAGGGTTTGCACTCGCTGCAGATGATATGGATTGAATACTGGCCGATGTAAAATCGTCACACACTGCTATGACTCAGGACACGCTCTTGGTTAGCAATCCTCCTTATTAAAGTACTCGGTTGTTCGTGTTCAATGCACAACACCATTTCCTCAACATCGGGTGTTATGGATATGGGTCGGCCTCCTCGTACATGGTGTGCGGAACTCCCGGTTTCTCTAAGGCTAAATGTACGCCTGTCGGGCTGCCTGCGGAGAGGAAAAGCTTCTTCATATAATCGTGCAGCCTCAAGGGCATTGCCATTCGCTTTACCATACATACAGTGCATGTCAAGCTATTCTTCACTGGTGTAACCTCTGTCCATGGTGCCTTCACGTTCGTAAGGCCGGTAGGGTACTCCGCACGGAGGGGGAAAGGGAAGTAGTTGCACATGCGTAGAGAAACAGAGAGTCGATCCCAAGCCTTGAGATGCCAACGTAAATACCGCGGCATCTAGGGGCGTTTACAGTTGGTCCCAACTCGAATTAATGCGATACCTCGGCAACGGTTGATTTGAGGACGCTGTTTGTTGGAGCTTTTTAGATACCTTTGGCCTGTACTGTGCTCACTGATCGCAATTAATCGAGAACGCTCGGCTTATGATTTGTATCTTAAAAGAGTATTAATGATATTAGATATTTTTTACTGAATTTGCAGTCTTTTCACTTTTACATAATTTTTGGGTGTTATTTTAAGTTTTTTTCATGCCTAATAACACCCTTTTTAGGCCATTTTTTGCCACTGCAGTACCACTTTAGGCATATTTGTATAGCCATGAAGTACGCATTATACAGAGAGAGCACATCATAAAAATTTATTGGTGAAAAATGCTGAATAAAAACATACTTTTGTGTCCTCAGAACCCGTGCGATGGCCGTAGAAGCCTTGCGTTGTGTTCAGTACGTCAGTTAAAACTTCATTTACACCTCAAACTGGATATTACGAAAAAGTTTCAAGGGTCCCAGATAACTTGATCTTAAGAACACATGGGACAAATTTCGACGATTTGCCATGAATAATGATTATAAGAGGTGGGCATCCCCACACTGTCCCCACAATTTGTACTGGGTTATTACAAATGATTGAAGCGATTTCACAGCTCTACAATAACTTTATTATTTGAGATATTTTCACAATGCTTTGCACACACATACAAAAACTCAAAAAGTTTTTTTAGGCATTCACGAATATTCGATATGTGCCCCTTTAGCGATTCGGCAGACATCAAGCCGATAATCAAGTTCCTCCCACACTCGGCGCAGCATGTCCCCATCAATGAGTTCGAAAGCATCGTCGATGCGAGCTCGCAGTTCTGGCACGTTTCTTGGTAGAGGAGGTTTAAACACTGAATCTTTCACATAACCCCACAGAAAGAAATCGCATGGGGTTAAGTCGGGAGAGCGTGGAGGCCATGACATGAATTGCTGATCATGATCTCCACCACGACCTATCCATCGGTTTTCCAATCTCCTGTTTAAGAAATGCCAAACATCATGATGGAAGTATGGTGGAGCACCATCCTGTTGAAAGATGAAGTCGGCGCTGTCGGTCTCCAGTTGTGGCATGAGCCAATTTTCCAGCATGTCCAGATACACGTGTCCTGTAACGTTTTTTTTCGCAGAAGAAAAAGGGGCCGTAAACTTTAAACTGTGAGATTGCACAAAACACGTTAACTTGTGGTGAATTACGAATTTGCTACACGAATATGTGAGGATTCTCTACCGCCCAGATTCGCACATTGTGTCTGTTCACTTCACCATTAAGAAAAAATGTTGCTTCATCACTGAAAACAAGTTTCACAATGAACGCATCCTCTTCCATTAGCTGTTGCAACCGCGCCAAAAATTCAAAGCGTTTGACTTTGTCATCGGGTGTCAGGGCTTGTAGCAATTGTAAACGGTAAGGCTTCTGCTTTAGCCTTTTCCGTAAGATTTTCCAAACCGTCGGCTGTGGTACGTTTAGCTCCCTGCTTGCTTTATTCGTCGACTTCCGCGGGCTACGCGTGAAACTTGCCCGCACGCGTTCAACCGTTTCTTCGCTCACTGCAGGCCGACCCGTTGATTTCCCCTTACAGAGGCATCCAGAAGCTTTAAACTGCGCATACCATCGCCGAATGGAGTTAGCAGTTGGTGTATCTTTGTTGAACTTCGTCCTGAAGTGTCGTTGCACTGTTATGACTGACTGATGTGAGTGCATTTCAAGCACGACATAAGCTTTCTCGGCTCCTGTCCCCAGTTTGTCTCACTGCGCTCTCGAGCGCTCTGGCGGCAGAAACCTGAAGTGCGGCTTCAGCCGAACAAAACTTTATGAGTTTTTCTACGTATCTGTAGTGTGTCGTGACCATATGTCAATGAATGGAGCTACAGTGAATTTATGAAATCGCTTCAATCATTTGTAATAGCCCTGTACTTTTGGTACCCAAAGTTCGTGGTTTACGGATACAGATTTTCGAAAACGGGAAAATGGTATTTCTAGATGAATGACTAAAGAACGTACAGTTAAATTTTGAGCCATTTGCTATGTTCGGTTATTTAGATAACTGTAGCCCATGGTTCAAAACCGGCAAAAAACCGGTTTTGGCAGTTATTAGCATAAGAATGGTAACTTTGGACCACCACAGCTCGGTAACGGGTAGTGATATGGAAAAAGTTTCGAAGTTCCCCGAGAACATCAGCTTAAGGACACATGGTAAAAATTTCGACGATCTGACTTTAGTAGAAATTATAGAAGTGGTCACCCCCCAAAACTGCTACATTCGTTTTTCGGGATTTTGTCATGACTCGTCCATGAACAAGTGGTGCTTTTATAAGCTGCCTACGGTCCACCCTACGCCACACCCAATGCAAAACAACCAACCGATTCGCTCAATTTGCCTGGACTGAAGGAAGTGTATAAGGTTTAAATTTTGACCTTATACTGTAGCATGGCCACATTGTGCACAGTCTTCCCATACGTATACAAATGGCCAAGGGCTATCCAAAACAGTTGGCCCCTTATATCTGCGGTCAGTAGAATCCGAGATATGACCATCTGACAAACTGCATTTTCGCCTGTGGCTTTTTGGAATATACTGGTACAACGCACTGTCATGCACGTACCGATTATCAAATGAAACAGCAGCTCTTCGCTGACGGAGCCTATTTCATGAGGGAGGATATAATAAGCCCTCATAACAACCTGTGTGTACAAAAACAGAAAGTCACACGTCGTTGGAAATTCTTCTTTTGATACAGGTGCTCCATAAACCAGATGGGCAGTGTTAGTTGGTTTTCACACCTCATTCGCCACTGGTGGTAACATGGTAACTTCTTTTCTTCTCTCTGTTTTCTAAATCAGTCAGCATCCTACGTGTACAAACCTTCCAGTAACCTACAGGGGATAGGCAAAATAATGTGAACAGTGGTAGTAATAAGATGGTTGTGTTTGACGGTCAACAACGCAGGTAAGGCACGCTGAACTGTGCGTGTTCAGTACGGACTAAGCATCAGTGCAGGTTGTTTACAGGTAGCGCACACTTCGTATTTGCATTCAGACGGCGAGGTCGACCTGTAATGAAAGATGTAACAGGATTCCAAAGAGGGTAGATTGTGGGGGCCCGATTACCTGGAGCATCAATAACCAAGACAGGCAACTTATTGACTGTCTCAAGAGCAACTGTCTCAACAATCATGATAGCCTACCCAAAACGTGGAAACACGCCATCGTGTAAACGTAACAGTGGGTGCAAATCAAAACTAAATGACAGAGATCGTCGTACTCTAACACGAGCTGTGACAAAACAACTCAATACTACGGCGGCTAAGGTGACTGCAGAGCTCAATAGCTATCTTCGAGACCCCATATCTAACGACACTGTCCGCCGAAAATTCCATAAAGCAAATATTCATGGACGAGCTGCTATACCGAAACCATTAGTAACGACAACCGCCGCAAAGAAGCGTAAAACACGGTGTCAGGAGCATAAATCCTAGATGGCTGATCAGTGGAAACATGTCATATGGTCCGACGAGTCCACGTTTTCGTTATTTCCAACATCGGGCCGGGTTTATATCTACTATCCTGATTGCTTTATTCCAACAGCTAAGCATGGAGGTGGAAGTGTGATGAGCCGGCCGTTGCGAACGATCGGTTCTAGGCGCTTCAGTCCGGAACCGCGCTGCTCCTATGGTCGCAGGTTCGAATCCTGCCTCGGGCATGGATGTGTGTGATGTCCTTAGGTTAGTTAGGTTTAAGTAGCTCTAAGTTCTAGGGGACTGATGACCTCAGATGTTAAGTCCCATAGTGCTCGGAGCCATTTGAACCATTTTTTTGCAAGTGTGATGGTGTGGACAGCCATATCATGGTATTCTGCTGGTCCCATCATTACTCTCAAAGGCCGTGTTGCAGCAAACGATTATGTGAACATTTTAGGTGATCAGGTGCACCCCATGATTCTAATGTTGTTCCCCAACAACTACGCCATATTTCAGGATGATAATGTACACATTCACACAGCCAGGACAGTACAGTCGTGGTATGAGGAGCGTGCAACTGAACTGCAGCGTCTTGCCTGGCCAGCACAGTCCCTGAACTTGAACATTATCGAACCCTTGTGGGCGGTATTGGAGTGCAGACTCAAAAGCAGATTTCAGCCTCCCTCGTCACTACAAGAGTTAGAAGAGGTTCTGATCGAAGAGTGACATAACATTCCACTTGTAGACTATGCAATTATTACATGCCAGTATTCCAAGAAGAATCGCAGCTGTATTACGGGCAAATGGGGGTACAATCCCTTCTTAATAAACCATTCCCAAGTAAGTACAGGTGTTCACATTTTTTTGCTTATCCTCTGTACTTCCCCAATAATGGTAATCATGCCGCCTTTAGATGCTACGCGGTGATTGGCAAAAATGATGTTACTGACATGTTTGATATTTTATATGCATTGTCTGCTACAAAACCAGAAGGTAAGGAACCAACGCAATGAAACTTCACAGTTTGAGGGGTGATGTTATTTCAGTGAGTACAAAATCGTGTCAAATTTACAAAGAAATTGGCAGTACGAGCGTGCTTGTCCGTATGAAGTTGTACCTCCCTCTGGCCAGAATTCATGCTCTGATTCAATTGAGTAGGGTGTCATAATGTTATTGTATCCCCTCCTGCGGCAAGTAGGCCTACAACTGTTGTATGGTGTTTGATATCCTGGATAGTGGCACTCAGATAGAATTGACATATCAGCTGGTATGTTCTGTAGGTGACAGACATGGGGTATTGCTAGTCACAGGAGTGTTTTCTGTTGAAAACTGTCACGAAGGCACTGTCGCTTGAGAGAGCGTAGGATGTCCGTGACATACTATTGTGTCACCAGAGTTCCCTCAGTCACAACTAACCGTGTCATGAAGACGTACCTGGTGGCTCCCTGCATTATGACGCCGTAGTTACACCACTGGGACTCACCAAAACATTGGAAGAATCGGGCTTCTTCCCAGGTCGCCGCCATACTCACTGAAGATGGTCATTCACGGTAGGGTGGGAGAGCGATTCACAATGTGACGCCATTCATCAGCAGTCCACGTTTCTGGTCACAACACCAATCCGAATACAAATGTGGCGTTAACAGCAGCCTACGTATGGGGCAGTCTGGCCACTGGTAGTCTCTGATGAATGGTGCAGGGTGCCATAGAATGTTGTGGCACTCCATTAGTTGCTCTCGGATTGTAAGTGGAGATTTGAAAAGGTTACAGAGTGTTAGGCACATAATATGGCGATCCTCCGTTTAGGTGGTCAGACAAAACTTTGATATTGGATATGCCTGACCTCAGGTTCCGATGCAGCCCCTAGCTGAGCCACTGTCACATCCAAATGCTCCAAAAATCTGGATGTTACACAATTTGATCAGCCAGCCAAATGGTGACACACAGTGAAGCCCCTTTCAAACTCTGTCAGATGGTGATAACACTGTCTCTCCTGAGTATGTAGTATCCCCATATCCTTCACAGTGATTCCTTGACATCTGACCCTCTTCACGCCTATTATACGTCCTAACAGACTTAATAACAAAGTTAAAGAAGAACAACACTAATGCATTCTAGTGGTCGTGCTGCATGTCAGCCAACGGCCTTGCTGCAGTACTAACACCAATTCCCATCAGATCACCAAATTTAAGTGTTGTCAGCCTTGGCTGGCACTCCGATGGCTGACTGTCCGAGCCTGTCGAGTGCTGTTGGCAAGTGGGCTACACTCAGCCCTTCTGAGGCTAACTGAGGAGCTTCTTGACTGAGAAGTAGCGGCTCCAGTCACGAAAACTGACAATTGTTTGGAGAGCAGTGTGCTGACCACATGCCCCTACATATCCACATCCAGTGGTGCTTATTCCATGAGGTTGACGTGGCGGCCAGTCGGTGTCGTCAGTGCTGTTGGGCTTTACAAGGCCTGTTCAGATGGAGTTTACTAGATGTCAAGGAGAACTGTAACTCTAATGTACATACTCACCAATGATGTGCACATGTACAAAGTTACATCGGCATCCAACCAAGCCTTCCAAGTGACTCAGTTTGTCAGGCAGTATACATTCCTGGAACCGCTTAAGATAGCGTAATTATGTTTTCCCCCAGATGAATTGTGAGGAAATCCTCACTAAAAGACGTATAATCTATTTTCAGAGCTAAAGTAATTACAGAGATATTGCTATCAACTTCACTTTTTCAAATGAAACTACAGTTATTTCTGCTGTTAGTATCATAATTCCGTTGTTGTTGCTGTGGTCTTCAGTCCTGAGACTGGTTTGATACAGCTCTCCATGCTACTCTATCCTGTGCAAGCTTCTTCATCTCCCAGTACTTACTGCAACCTACATCCTTCTGAATCTGCTTAGTGTATTCATCTCTTGGCCTTCCTCTACGATTTTTACCCTCCACGCTGCCCTCCAAGGCTAAATTTGTGATCCCTTTATGCCTCAGAACATGTCCTACCAACCGGTCCCTTCTTCTTGTCAAGTTGTGCGACAAACTCCTCTTCTCCCCAATTCTATTCAGTACCTCCTTATTAGTTATGTGATCTACCCATCTAATCTTCAGCATTCTTCTGTAGCAGCACATTTCGAAAGCTTCTATTCTCTTCTTGGCCAAACTATTTATCGTCCATGTTTCACTTCCATACATGGCTACACTCCATACAAATACTTTCAGAAACGACTTCCTGACACTTAAATCTATACTCGATGTTAACAAACTTCTCTTCTTCAGAAACGCTTTCCTTGCCATTGCCAGTCTACATTTTATATCCTCTCTACTTCGACCATCATCGGTTATTTTACTCCCCAAATAGCAAAACTCCTTTACTACTTTAAGTGTCTCATTTCATAATCTAATTCCCGCAGAATCAACCGACTTAATTCTACTACATTCCATTATCCTCGTTTTGCTTTTGTTGATGTTCATGTTGTATCCTCCCTTCAAGACACTGTCCATTCCGTTCAACTGCTCTTCCAAGTCCTTTGCTGTCTCTGACAGAATTACAATGTCATCGGCGAACCTCAAAGTTTTTATTTCTTCTCCATGGATTTTAATACCTACTCCGAATTTTTCTTTTGTTTCCTTTTCTGCTTGCTCAATATACAGATTGAATAACGTCAGGGAGAGGCTACAACCCTTCTCTCTCCCTTCCCAACCACTGCTTCCCTTTCTTGCCCCCGGGGTCTTATAACTGCCATTTGGTTTCTGTACAAATTGTAAACAGCCTTTCGCTCCCTGTATTTTACCCCCGCCACCTTTAGAATTTCTAGATACGAATTCGACGGCAATCCAGTTTCAAAAATCCGATTCTTAGTATCGGAAAAATTACAATATTTAGGGCTTAGGGTTTATCCGTTTTGAATATAAAACCGATTGCTGTCTTATGCGCAAGTTCGTGATTGCATACCCAGATCAGATAGCACATCTTGTTGGATAAGGTGGAAACAATGTATTTTGCACTGCCGTGATACCGGTATAAAAGGGAGCACAGAGGCTACCCAGGTTACCTATAGAAAGGGCTGAGGACAACGTGATCCAGCCAATCTTAGAGGAAGCGGCTTCAGTGCCTCAACCCGAAAAAAGCAGAAAGCTGTAAAGAGGTCGACAGAGTGCTACTGAAGAAACTCCCTCCTGAAGTTCACCAGGTACTGGTAGCCATTTTTAATAGTGACTTGCATCCCTGCAACTTCCCTTCCATGAGGAAACACGCAGAAGTGGCAGCCATCCTGAAGAGTGGCAAGAAACCTCGGTTCGTGCAGAATTACTGGCCACTTAGTCTGCATCCTTCTCTCTCGAAAGTTTTCGAGAGGCTGTATGCCAGGGGTCTTCTTGAAGACTTCGCTGCAGAAGGTCTTCTACAGGGCGAACAGTTTAGCTTTCAGAGCGGGCATTCCCATATCAAGTCATAGTATGGCAGGTGGAGTAGGCGCTGAGAGGTCGTTTTCGGGCCATTTGATTCCATGTGGCACAACAGACTTACGTAAAAAATTTTGAGCACAGGTTACCAATGCCAAACGGTCACCTGCTTCCCTTCTATCACTCAGGAGAAACATTCCATGTTCATTCCGATAACAGGAAGTCAACAGGGCTACACATGCAGCCGGCCAGTGTGGCCTAGCGGTTCTAGCCGTTTCAGTCTGGAACCACACCACCGCTTCGGTCACAGGTTCGAATCCTGCCTGAGGTATGGATATTTGTGATGTCCTTAGGTTAGTTAGGTTTAAGTAGTTCTACGTTCTAGGGGACTGATGACCACAGCAGTTAAGTCCCATAGTGCTCAGAGCCATTTGAACCATTTTTTTCTAGGGGACTGACCACCTCAGATGTTAAGTCCCATAGTGCTCAGAGCCATTTGAACCATCTGATACGTGCAGCACAGGTGCCGTAACTCGGGCCCTGAAGCTCGCCTTGGACTTTCCGTGATACCCAACGAAGCTACTACAAAGGACCTCTTCTGCCAGACAATGTGCCTTTTCCATCGGTATCCATTCACAGCTCAACTGTTTGGGTGAACTATGTGCACCAACTACTTCATCAAAAGCTGTGACCCTTTCGACTGTCCACTCTCTCCACTGCTACAACCTGTTCGGTTGTGTGTGGTGACTGGCGACCACCTGGTAGACACTACCTGCCATTCTCCCAGTGAACAACACAGAATCAGAGATTGTACTAATGGAGTGTTGGTTAGCAAATTGCGATCTGAGTAAGCAGGCAGCGACTCACCGGTGGAACTGATGCACACAGACCCAACCACAAGCCCAATGCCCAACCACAGGTGACCCACTCGGTGAGCTGCTCAGCGGACTGGTTCGCCTATGTGTGCGGCCTTATTAGAAATAATGGCAGTCGCCAAAACTGCTCATCCGGCATATGGGACAGCAAGTGCCTCTCCAGATGACCACAGCCAGACGTGCTGTGAGTGTAAAAGACTCTCACGTTGTCAGATGAAGAAGAAATGATTTGCTCAACCCATATGGCAAATGACAAACAAATTACTACTGTCTGGCACAAAATTTGCGGGAATAACGCTAGATTGGTTGGCCTGCGCCAAATCGAGTCCATGTGGGGTTATCATCGTTATCATTTAGAATGAAAATGTAGCTTTCACTCTGTATGTGTTACTCACATGTCGAGTGCTGGTTAGTTTTAATAATAAATTTCTTTCAGATATAGGTCACTTCTTTATGAAGAATGCAGAAGGAACACAACTACAACAGTTGATCTGGATAACAAGGGTATCCTCACAGATATCAAAAAGAATGACAATTCAGCCGGTGGGCAAAAAAATTGTTATTGAAAGGGCATTAAAATAATATACAGAGTTTAAGGAGCATACCTGCAACAAGCGAAGCGAACGAAATAGATATTCTGGCAGCTATTGCAAACAATTAACATGTTAGCTCCAGAGCATAGGCGAGTACTTCCAGAATAAATCAGCCCAGCATTGTTCGCATTTTACATGCAGACTGCGTCCACCTGTATCAGGTATCACTTCACCATCAGGTTAACCAGTGGGACTGCAAAAGACTTACCGAATCCTCTCGCTCAGCACCGATGTGACATAAAGGTAACTTGTTTTTTCTTCAAAGAATTCTCTTTACTAATGAAGCTATCTTTACAAATTATGAAAATCTGAATGTAAGCAACAAGCATTACTGGGCCACTGAGAATCCTCACTGGCTGAAGCCAGCTGAACAACAGAGGCAGGTAAGTATGAACGTTTGGTGTCGGATTATTGGAGACTCGGCGACTGATCTTTACCTGTTTGAAGAAACTTTAAGGAGTAATAGGTATGAACAGCTTCTTACTGAATTGATAGCGGCTCTCAATGACAAACTACCATTTGAAATACCTAGACACAGTTGTGGTACCAGCACGATGGACACCTGGCTCACTACTCACTTATGGCTAGGAAAGTGCTCACGCAGCTGTTTCCCTGTCACTGAATAGGACGTGAAGCCCTTTTCAACTGGCCTGCAATTTAGAGCGTTCTTCTCTAGGGCAAGGTAAACTAAAAGTTGCACAAGTCTATGTACAATTCCAGCCGATACAGAATGTGCAGTCTGGCCCCGGTGGAGATTCAAGTCCTCCCACGGGCATGGGTGTGTGTGTTTGTCCTTAGGATACTATAGGTTAAGTAGTGTGTAAGCTTAGGGACTGATGACCTTAGCAGTTAATTCCCATAAGATTTCACACACACAGAATGTGCAATGATATCGAAGGAATCTCTTCAGCCTATCCAGAACTCATTGCACCAGCAACCGCAAACGTATGTTATAGTAGACGGTGGCTGTTGATAACACTTGATGACGTAAATGGAATTTTAGTCAAGTGTTTATGACTACATCCTTATGTGGTTTACTTTTTTTTCGCTGTCGCTGATGTGATTTTGATATGAAAGTGTGCATTTTGCAATTGCATGACGCAAAATATAAAAATCCTTTTCCTCAGTTCTTTTCTTTACAAATCGAAATTTTGACGTGCTCCTCTCTTTCAACGCTCAGGCAGAAAGGAGCAGAATCGTTACCATAGTTAACTGATGAATCATCCTTCGATGCTAAGTCCTTTGACTCGGGGCCTGTGTCTCAGTCTAATCGAATGTAACCAAGTGTGACCAGTTTCATTCATAAATTAAACTTTTCTCCTCCATTCCATTTTTGTATGGAGACTCTCTTAGCAGAGTCGAGCTGGAGTGCCCTATCGGTCTGATATAACAATTCAGTATAACAATATCGATAATCATGATGGACAACAATCGATTTCCTCTTCAAAACCGGTAAATTCTATATTCTGAAAGTTGTAATTTTTCTGACATTACTTACAGGACTTTGAAGAACAAAAACGCCTCTGAGTTCGTCACCTCTAGAACTAAGGCGTTTGCAGCATATATTAATACACTTTCATTCGATTAAGCGAAGTTGATACCGTTGTATACATAATTCATTTCATGAAATTAAGAGATTTACTTGCAACTTCGGCCACGCATGTTGCGTCACATACAATGACGCAAAAAAAACCTCAGCACCAAAAAATAATTAATATAGAGTAATAAAATTTGTGGGATATATTTGTCTACATAATACATGTAAATGATTTACATTCCAGGCTCACAGGTTACTGTAAGAGCGAGATATGTCGCTGCAGATGAGAAAGGCTGTACATTACCGGTGTAACCACCAAAATGTTGTATGCAAGCATGCAAACGAGCATGCGTTGTGTTCTACATGTGCCGAATGTCAGCTTGTCGGATGGAGTTCCGTCCCTGTTGGTCGGCCAATGTTGTTTGTGCATGACTCTGCAGTTGTCGTCCGATGATGTCCCATATGTGCTCGACTGGGGACGGATCAGGTGATGGGGCACGCTAAGGCGACATGTCGACACTCTGCACGGCATTTTGGGTTACAACAGCGGTATGTGGGCGAACGTTAACATGCTAGAAAACACCCTCTGGACTTCTGTTCGTGAATGGCAACACGACAGGTCGAATCACCAGACTGATGAACAAATTTGTAGTCAAGGCGAGTGGGATAACCATGAGAGTGCTGCTGTCACACGAAATCGCATCACATCCAGGTGTCTAGCAGGCAGACAATTTGGTTGCAGGCCTTCAATTAGTCTCCTTCTAACCGACACATGGCCTTCGCTGGCACCGTGGCGGAACCGGCTTCCATCAGAAAACACAATCGATCTCCACCCTGCCCTCCAGTGAGCGCTCGTTTGACGCCACTGTCATCGCAAATGCTGTGGTTTGGGGTCAGTGGAATGCACGCTGAAGGGCGTCTGGCTCGCAGCTCTCCTTGAAGTAACTGGTTTGTAACACTTCGTTATGTCACTGTGCTGCCAAATGCTGCTCATACTGCTGCTTCAGATGTAATGCGATGCGCCAGAGCCATACATTGAACACGATTGTCTTCCCTCTCGATACTCCCACTTGACCATCCGGAGCCTGGTACTCTTGCAACTGTACATGCTCGTATCCACCGCTGCCAGCAATCATGTTCAGTGGCTACATTCCTGCCAAGTCTTTCTGCAGTATCACAAAAGGAACATCCAACTTCTGGTAGCCCCATGTCACGACCTCGTTCAAACTCATTGGGGTGTTGGTAATGGTGTCTTTGTTGCCTTAAAGGCATTCTTGACTAGCATCGACTCATAACGTCCAGTCTCAAAAGTGACCACTACAGCGTGTACTTCAGGCTAACCTGATGTGCATTCCCGTTATGGCGCTACTAGTGCCACTCTTACGCGACTGGCGCGAAATTGGAACAGACATCATCTTTTAGATATAGAAACATGCCTACCAACTGTCATTTATGTCACACAGCTCCTTCCTGGGGCGGCGCTTTTTTCCGTCATTTTTATTGCACAGTTCTCCTCCCACGTCTCATTGTCCGTCTTCTTCTCTCCCGCCTCTCTATCCTCTCCTCCTCCCTCCCCTCTCGTCCCTCTCTCTGTCCATATACATGACACTGATTAGACCTCTAATGACGTACATAGCTCCCGTCTGGGGATATGCAGCTCCTACACGCGTGCGCCGCCTGTAGATCATACAGAACAAAGTGCTACGAATCGTTAGCTACACACGCACCGTGGATCTTCACAATGAATACCGCGTTGAAATCCTCAAGGAAATATTCATAAAACACGCCGCACGACTATACAGGAACTCGAGACACTCCAACAATCCTTTCATCCTTACTCTGGGAAACTATGTTCACAACCATAGGTGGAAGCATAAGCGGCCAAACACACTACTAGCTAGGCCATAACCATCTATGGCAACCTAACATACACCAACAAGCGGCAAACGTCGGCAAGCCCCTGCATATCAGCAACGTTGACTGGATATACCAGCTGCTATTAGAGCCGACCAACAGGCTACAACAGGGAAACCGACGAGCTCGCCCACTGACGCACAAAAAAATCACCAACATCACCCTACACTGTGCATCTGATATATTACCTATGGGACACAAAACAGTGATGAACCTGTTACAGGTATGCTGACGCTGACCGAGAGATCAACACTGGCACCCTGAGGCAGCCGCCGGGTAACAGCACCGCACAACGTCAAAGGTATCGACATGCATGATACCCACTACTAACAAAGCCTACCCTTGCATGACCTGTCGCAGGCAGCAAGACATCCACTACTGCTCTTACTACCCGACCTAACTACCGCAAAGGTTTTTTTCCCTTGGCACTCTTTTTCCTCTGTCCTTCAAACCGCTACCCTTCGTTCGACCTTAACCAGACGCACGCAAACATCGCAGTACCCACATCCTGCGACACCTCACTTTAGTGAAAACTAACCCCTATGCAGAGATGTCAGTAGACCTGTTGAGTTGGCTATCGTGCTGGTGTGGGCGTGGAAGGGCTCCACTTCTTGTAAAAAAAAAATCCATCTCTTTCTCGCTCCTTTCTCTGTCCACCTGCTCCTGTCCCTTCTCTTTTATCCATCTCCTCCTCCATCCCAACTCTGTCACCTCCTTTCCCCTAGCTCTGCTTATCATCTCCACCCCTCTCTCTCTTTACATCTCTGACTCTCACATATTTCCTTACATCTCCTCCTCCCTGTCTCTATGTCCATCTTCTCGTCCCTCTCTCTGCCCATCTCCTCCTCTCCCTCTATCTGTCCATGTCTTCCCCCTCCCTTTATCTGTCTCTTTCTCCCGCCTATTCGGTCAATCACCTCCTTCTCCATCCCTCCCTTTGTCCATTTCTTCTCCCTTCTCTCTCTAGCCACTCCCTCGACACCCTCTTCTGACCATTTCCTCCTCCCTCCCCCTGTCCATCTCCTCTTCCCCCTTTCATGTCCATCACCTCCCAATCCTCTCTCTATTCATCTTCTCCTACCCCCTCTCTATATCCATCTTTGCCTCACCCTTTCTCTGTCGATATTTTCCCCCTATTCCTTATGTCCATTGCCTCCTTCCACTTCATTGTGTGTCTTGCCCTCTCCGACCTCTCTGTCTATTTCTTTGTTCCCCTTCCCCTGTTGATCCCCTCCCCCCCTCTCCCTGTCTATCTCCTCCTCCTCCTCCTCTGTCTGTCCACCTCCTCACCGTTCTCTCTGTCCATCTCTGTCTTGTCCCAACATCTGTCCATTTCGTCCTTCCCCTCTCTGTCCATCTCCTCCCTTTCCATTCTGTTTTTATCGTTTTCTCCCCCCTATTTCTATGCATCTCCTCCTCCATCTCTCTCTGTCAACATCCCACGTCACCCCCACCACAATGGGAGCTAGGTGGTTTTTATGCCCATAATACTTCTTTACAGACAATAGGTGTTATGTGTTTTGTGCACAGTTTCAACACGTGTATTGCAGCATTTCCTCCTCCTCCTGTTGCGTGGACACTTCTCTCCTGCCATCTGTCTGACTACCTCATCTTACTCCTTCACTATCTGTCTCCTACCTCTCTCCACTGCTCAGCCATGCCAATTCACACTTGTAGCCCCTGCAGGGACTGCTGGTACTAGGCATAGAACACACCTCCTCCCCTCTCTCTCTTTCTGTCTCCTCCTCTCTGCCCATTTCATCCCTCTCCTCTCTGCCCACCCCCTCTTCCCTCTCTCTCTGTGTATTACCTACTCCCCCCTCTCTGTCTGTCCCTCTCTCTCTCCCCATTTTCGCTGTCCACCACATTCTGTTCCTTCCCCCTATTCCTTATGTCCATTGCCTCCTTCCACTTCATTGTGTGTCTTTCCCTCTCCGACCTCTCTGTCTATTTCTTTGTTCCCCTCCCCCTGTTGATCCCCTTCCCTCTCTCCCTGTCTATCTCCTCCTCCCTCTTTGTTTAGCCATACCCATCCACATGTGTAGTCCCTGTGAGGCATGCTGATGCTACCTTCACATCAAGTCTGTCATGCAGGGCAGCCTACATGTCAGGGGTAGAAAAACCAAATTTTACCTGTATCTCCAGTATTACTGTAACTAGGAGGTTTTAACTCCGACAGAGCTTATTGTCATACAGATATCAGTATGTGTCCCAAATTTGGTTGAAATCGATATCAGAAATGCTGCATAAAAAATTAGGTGATATTTGTGACTTTATAACTGTACAAAGATGGCGATTTGAGAAATCTGTAAAACTGGGGGGCAATTTTGCATGACAGTTTATATTACAAATGATTCTGCTGATGCTGCAATGACATGACTATGGTACCAGCATGCCAAATGAAAGCGATCATGTTCATAAAGGGGATGAAATGATGTTTGCTGTCACAGGAGCCTTTGTCTACACCAGGTAGCACTGCTGTGTGCATCCCTGCCAACAGAGTGCTTGATGTCTTGGAAGATAGGAGTGTCTGCAGGATGCTTACCATGAAGATACAGAAGGAAGGGCAACAGCTGCTCATCAAGAAAGTTGAAATAAAGGGAAACCCAGGAATACTGCCCATATTTAATCCCTATACCACTGAGAAGATAAGTGGAATAGATATTAGTTTTAGTCATGTTGACAAACAGTTGAAATTATTAGAACTGGACACAGCCCCAAGGTCTGAAATAATCTCTATCAGATTATACACCCCCAATTTGTGGCTGACACAGCCCCTCTGTTAACTATAATCTATCCCAGAGTCGGCCCATGTGTTCCCAATGCCCAATGCTGTGTCGAATTCACTGCACAACTTTCGCTGGGAAGCCCTTACATATTCGCCATTAAATCCCGATCTCTCTCCATACGAGTTCCATATTTTTGGAGCCCTGAAAGAAGATATTCTTGGCCAATCCTGTTTCACAGTGGGACGAATGCATAAAAGGTTATGGAGACTACTTTTGAAATAATAAACAGTTAACTTACTTTTTCCCAACTGTCTCGTTTTCATTTGACTGTAGTTTATGTATTATCAGACTCACAGTTTGTATTTAGGAAGAATGCATCAACAGAAAATAAATTTTATTCTCTTGTGCGAGAGACACTTGTAAGGCTACTTGACAAATAAAGGACAACTAGTATCCATCATTTGGGTTTGCAGCTCCTTGTGGTTTTCGTGTTTGCAGTTAAAATTGTTGGATGTAAGATCAGCCATTTATGCAAAACACCGTTTTTTCCAAGTTCCCAAACATGTTTCAGCACGACTGTCTCATCATCAGTGGGTTGCTCTTTTATTTAATCTGTATTGTGAACTTTTTTAACTAAATGATTACAAACTTACGGGAATATTTAGTTCAAACAACAATTTGTTCCTTTTAGTTAACACCTTTCAAGTCCACATTGATTCACCTCACACCTCTCCATCAAGGTGTGGTCTACCATGACGCGGAACAGCTCAACAAAGTGTAGGTTGGTTTCATGAGTGAGGGAAGCTATCTTGTGCAGGTCACCACTTGTGTCATATGCCCCATCCCTCCCAAACTGTTTCCCTGCTACAACTGCCGTTGAAGGCTTCAACTGTTGTTCTTTTGAAACTGAAAAGCATTTCATTAAATACCTCTCTGTCTATAGCTCCAAGGTTTTTATTCACCTACTGTGCAGTGATTGCTGCTTCTTTAGAACTTTGTTTACACGGACTTTATACCATAGACATTCCATCTCATAACAAATTGTTTTACTGGGTATATCCAGTCCTTGGCCAATTATTCTTTTAAATTGGAGCCACAGTTAGTCTACATGCTCCTATCCAAAGCTTAATGTTTTGAATCCTTCCATGAGATTTGACGCTGGAGCCTCTTTATCCAGTTGACTTACCGTAGATATCTTGAACTTGTTACAGTTGCACTTTGTACTTCGATAACACAGGTCTGCGACACAAAAATTGTTTCAAATTTATTAGATGATTTTTATAGAGTTTTAAACGCTGATTTCAGGGAAAATAGTGAAAAAATTCCACCATGTACAGTTATTTCACAAACTGCTTGTCTAGTTTTAGCTTTTTTCGATGTTTCAGCACTCTAGCGAGTTTGAATTTTGGTTTTTAAGATCTCCATAAACTGTTATTTAGCCATTTTTATGGTTCAAATGGCTCTGAGCACTATGGGACTTAACATCTGAGGTCATTAGTCCCTTAGAACTTAGAACTACTTAAGCCTAACTAACCTAAGGACATCACTCACATCCATGCCTGAGGCAGGATTCGAACCTGCGACCGTAGCGGTCGCGCGGCTCCGGACTGAAGCGCCTGGAACCGCTCGGCTACTGCGGCCGGCAGCCGTTTTTATACTAGATATTCGTAAAATAAAGAGTAATTAGGAGAAACCAGCAGTATTTTCATGTCAGTGCCTGCCCCTTCCCCTGCCATCACCAAGCAGTGAACTTCTGCTATTGTCCTTCATTTCACAGTACCTCTTCACTCTGTGCTGTTCACATGTTGTTGTGACTAGTGCTTTAAAGTAATGGCTGTTTTCTTGTGTTGTGAAGTTTTTTATGGACAGTGGACAGTGGCTACCAGAGGATGTATAAACTCGCCAGATTGCTCCTGCTACATTTGTGGTAACTATACAGTTAAAAAGCAACAAAAAAACATTTCCGATTTTGTTGAAACAGTATATTTCGCCTATTTTGGTATAAAGTTTGGCGATCAAGATAAGCCTTGGGCCCTACACAAAGTTTGTTCAATGTGTGTTGAAGAACTGAGGCAATGGTTTCAACGAAAAAAGCAGTCCTTACGTTTTGGAATACCAATGGTTTGGAGGGAGCCCAAAAATCATAGTGATGACTGCTATTTTTGTTCTTGCAACGTACAAGGTTTGAATTTGAAAAACAAAAAGGATATTTCTTACCCTAACATTCAATCAGCCATTCGTCCTGTTGCTCATGGACCTTAAGTACCAATACCCTCTCCTCCATATTCTTTGGATGATATGGATGATCACAAGTCATTGGCTCAACAAGGTGATAATGAAGAAGACAGAGATTGCTACGATGCTGGCACAACCGATCCCATTCCATTCTCACAATCTGAATTGAACAATTTAGCCTTTCTAAAGAATCAGCAAACGTTTTAGGATATAGATTGAAAGATCAACGTATGTTGGCTCCAGGTACATCATTTTCTTGGTATCGATTGAGGGAAAAAGAGTTTGTATCTTTCTTCTCTCAAGAAGGTGACCTGGTGTTTTGCAGTGATGTTCCTGGACTTATGGCACGTTTCAAAATAGAATATGCTCCTGATGAGTGGAGACTTTTTATCAATACTTCAGAAGTCTTAAAGCAGTACTTCTACACAGTGGCAATAAGTATGCTTCTATACCAGTTGGACACTAGGTTCACTTAAAAGAATGTTACGAAAACTTTGAACTGGTTTTAAGCAAACTCTGCTATTCAGATCACAAATGGACACTGTGTGATGATTTAAAAGTGATTTCAATGCTGCTTGGTCAACAAAGTGGCTACACAAAGTTCCCTTGCTTTCTCTGTGAATGGACAGTAGAGACACAAAGAAACGCTACATAAAAAGAGTTTGGCTCTTGAGAAAAACCTTACAGGTAGGGATTAAAATGTTGAGAGGAAAAGCCTTGTGGATCCCTGAAAGATGTTACTTCCACCACTTCACATTAAGTCGGGGCAGATGAAACAATTTGTTGAGGCATTGCCAAAAGAATGGGAGTGTTTCAGGTATCTTTGAGGACAGTTTCCTGGTTTATCCGAGGCAAAGCTAAAGGAAGGAATCTTTGCTGGACCAGACATTAGAAAACTAATGACAGATCCCAACTTCGTGAACAAATGGAAACAAAAGAAAAGGCAACATGGACATCTTCTAAATCAGTTGTTATCGGTTTCCTAGGAAACAAAAGAGATCCAAACTACAAGACAGTCGCCACAGACATGCTCGACAACTTTAAGAAGCTGGGCTGTATCATGAGCATTAAAGTAGAGTTTCTCCACTCACATCTTGACTGCTTCCCTGCAAAACCTTGGTGATGTAAGTGAAGAGCAGGGCGAAACATTCCATCAAGAGATCAAAGAAATGGAAAGAAGATATCACGGAAAATGGAATGTCAATATGATAGCGGACTACTGATGGATGATAAAAACAGATGATCCTGAGCGAGTCCACAGCCGGAAAAACAATAAAAGAAACTTCGACAGAAAGCGAAAGCATTATTATAAGGACTTATGAGCTTAAAGAGAAATGGAAGTGTACTGGAAATGTAGTTTAAAACATGATTTATAAATTAAATAAAATTTTATAACGTTGGATAAAATGTGATAAATTGCTAAGTTTTGTTATTAGAGCCAAAAATACTCCATTTTTGTGATAAAACCTGACGTGATAGAAAAAAATGGATTGCATTTTTTAAATCAGCGCTGAAAAGTACATAAGTCTGTTCTCAAATTTCAAACAACTTTCAAAAAATATTTTTTTGCAGATCTGTGTAATCGTTGCTGCTACAATTACATAAAGAATCCTGATACCAGTTTCAAATTTACACATCCACAAAGAGGTCAGGGGTACTTGTTTCCATCACATTTACTATCTTTCTCCTTGTGTAAGTTTCTGAACAATATGTTCTAGGTAGTTCTTGGAGAAAACATTTAGTACTATTATTGTTTCACAGAATGTTTTGTCACACGCCTCCACTTACAAAACATTCCCGTTCCAATCGATTGTTGGCTTATTAAAGTCTTCTCAAAGTATAATTGGGAGATATACGTTCTAAGCCCCCCCCCCCCCCCCCCATGAACCATGGACCTTGCTGTTGGTGGGGAGGCTTGCGTGCCTCAGCGATACAAATGCCCGTACCGTAGGTACAACCACAACGGAGGGGTATCTGTTGAGAGGCCAGACAAACGTGTGGTTCCTGAAGAGGGGCAGCAGCCTTTTCAGTAGTTGCAAGGGCAACAGTCTGGATGATTGACTGATCTGGCCTTGTAACAATAACCAAAACGGCCTTGCTGTGCTGGTACTCCGAACGGCTGAAAGCAAGGGGAAACTACAGCCGTAATTTTTCCCAAGGGCATGCAGCTTTACTGTATGATTAAATGATGATGGCATCCTCTTGGGTAAAATATTCTGGAGGTAAAATAGTCCCCCATTCGGATCTCCGGGCGGGGACTACTCAAGAGGATGTCATTATCAGGAGAAAGAAAACTGACGTTCTACTGATCGGAGCGTGGAATGTCAGATCCCTAAATCGGGCTGGTAGGTTAGAAAATTTAAAAAGGGAAATGGATAGGTTAAAGTTAGATATAGTGGGAATTAGTGAAGTTCGGTGGCAGGAGGAACAAGACTTCTGGTCAGTTACTACAGGGTTATAAACACAAAAGCAGATAGGGGTAATGCAGGAGTAGGTTTAATAATGAATAGGAAAATAGGAATGCGGGTAAGCTACTACAAACAGCATAGTGAACGCATTATTGTGACCAAGATAGATACGAAGCCAACACCTACTACAGTAGTACAAGTTTATATGCTAACTAGCTCTGCAGATGACGAAGAAATTGAAGAAATGTATGATGAAATAAAAGAAATTATTCAGATAGTGAAGGGAGACGAAAATTTAATAGTCATGGGGGACTGGAATTCGAGTGTAGGAAAAGGGAGAGAAGGAAACGTAGTAGGTGAATATGGATTGGGGCTAAGAAATGAAAGAGGAAGCCGCCTGGTAGAATTTTGCACAGAGCACAACTTAATCATAGCTAACACTTGGTTTAAGAATCATGAAAGAAGGTTGTATACATGGAGGAACCCTGGAGATACTAAAAGGTATCAGACAGATTATATAATGGTAAGACAGAGATTTAGGAACCAGGTTTTAAATTGTAAGACATTTCCAGGGGCAGATGTTGACTCTGACCACAATCTATTGGTTATGACTTGTAGATTAAAACTGAAGAAACTGCAAAAAGGTGGGACTTTAAAGAGATGGGACCTGGATAAACTGACTAAACCAGAGGTTGTACAGAGTTTCTGGGAGACCATAAGGGAACAATTCACAGGAATGGGTAGCTTTGAGGGATGAAGTAGTGAAGGCAGCAGAGGATCAAGTAGGTAAAAAGACGAGGGCTAGTAGAAACCCTTGGGTAACAGAAGAAATATTGAATTTAATTGATGAAAGGAGAAAATATAAAAATGCAGTAAATGAAGCAGGCAAAAAGGAATACAAACGACTCAAAAATGAGATTAACAGGAAGTGCAAAATGGCTAAGCAGGGATGGCTAGAGGACAAATGTAAGGATGTAGAGGCTTATCTCACTAGGGGTAAGATAGATACTGCCTACAGGAAAATTAGAGACCTTTGGAGATAAGAGAACCACTTGTATGAACATCAAGAGCTCAGATGGAAACCCAGTTCTAAGCAAAGAAGGGAAAGCAGAAAGGTGGAAGGAGTATATAGAGGGTCTATACAAGGGCGATGTACTTGAGGACAATATTATGGAAATGAAAGAGGATGTAGATGAAGATGAAATGGGAGATACGATACTGCGTGAAGAGTTTGACAGAGCACTGAAAGACCTGAGTCGAAACAAGGCCCCCGGAGTAGACAACATTCAATTGGAACTACTGACGGCCTTGGGAGAGCCAGTCCTGATAAACCTCTACCATCTGGTGAGCAAGATGTATGAAACAGGCGAAATACCCTCAGACTTCAAGAAAAATATAATAATTCCAATCCCAAAGAAAGCAGTTGTTGACAGATGTGAAAATTACCGAACAATCAGTTTAATTGGCCACAGCTGCAAAATACTAACATGAATTCTTTACAGACGAATGGAAAAACTAGTAGAAGCCGACCCCGGGAACGATCAGTTTGGATTCCGTAGAAATACTGGAACACGTGACGCAATACTGACGTTACGACTTATCTTAGAAGAAAGATTAAGGAAAGGCAAACCTACGTTTCTAGCATTTGTAGACTTAGAGAAAGCTTTTGACAATGTTGACTGGAATACTCTCTTTCAAATTCTGAAGGTGGCAGGGGTAAAATACAGGGAGCGAAAGGCTATTTACAGTTTGTACAGAAACCAGATGGCAGTTATAAGAGTCGAGGGGCACG
Source organism: Schistocerca cancellata (assembly GCF_023864275.1). Classification (NCBI taxonomy): domain Eukaryota; kingdom Metazoa; phylum Arthropoda; class Insecta; order Orthoptera; family Acrididae; genus Schistocerca; species Schistocerca cancellata. The sequence continues at coordinate 1,158,671,941 of NC_064626.1, forward strand.
AAAGGGAAGCAGTGGTTGGGAAGGGAGTAAGACAGGGTTGTAGCCTCTCCCCGATGTTATTCAATCTGTATATTGAGCAAGCAGTAAAGGAAACAAAAGAAAAATTCGGAGTAGGTATTAAAATCCATGGAGAAGAAACAAAAACTTTGAGGTTCGCCGATGACATTGTAATTCTGTCAGAGACAGCAAAGGACTTGGAAGAGCAGTTGAATGGAATCGACAGTGTCTTGAAAGCAGGGTATAGGATGAACATCAACAAAAGCTAAACGAGGATAATGGAATGTAGTCGAATTAAGTTGGGTGATGCTGAGGGAATTAGATTAGGAAATGAGACACTTAAAGTAGTAAAGGAGTTTTGCTATTTGGGGAGCAAAATAACTGATGATGGTCGTAGTAGAGAGGATATAAGATGTAGACTTGCAATGGCAAGGAAAGCATTTCTGAAGAAGAGAAATTTGTTAACATTGAGTATAGATTTAAGTGTCAGGAAGTCATTTATGAAAGTATTTGTATGGAGTGTAGCCATGTATGGAAGTGAAACATGGACGATAAACAGTTTGGACAGGAAGAGAATAGAAGCTTTCGAAATGTGGTGCTACAGAAGAATGCTGAAGATTAGATGGGTAGATCACATAACTAATGAGGAAGTATTGAATAGGATTGGGGAGAAGAGAAGTTTGTGGCACAACTTGACCAGAAGAAGGGATCGGTTGGTAGGACATGTGCTGAGGCATCAAGGGATCACCAATTTAGTATTGGAGGATAGCGTGGAGGGTAAAAAACGTAGAGGGAGACCAAGAGTTGAATACACTAAGCAGATTCAGAAGGATGTAGGTTGCAGTAGGTACTGGGAGATGAAGAAGCTTGCACAGGATAGAGTAGCATGGAGAGCTGCATCAAACCAGTCTCAGGACTGAAGACCACAACAACAACAACAACATTCTAAGGAGCTGAGGTTTTGTCTAAGGTCTTCGGTTGTATTTACCAAACATTCTCGCAAGCTGCTTCCATTTCGGTCTCAATGAATTTGAATTTCTTGCTTACTGCGATGGATACAGTACCCCCACTTCTCATTAGCCCACCTTGCGATATATATATACTTTAATATATACTGTGTAACAAAAATATCACTGCTGTCAATTTTGGGTTCAGAATTATATGCCTTTTTGCATACTTCGGCAGTTGATCTATTTGATCTTAGTAGTCTCATATGTGGAACGATCTTTCCTTTCACCAGTTCCTTTGGGTCTCCTACAGCTATTACTACCTGTGAAATATTGAAACGTAGCTGCAACAAAATACAGTACAGTGCATATGATTTCTGACCCACAACTGTACAAAACCTGAAGTGGTGATCAGCATAGTGGCAACAACTATGTAGAATGTTTGAAATTCGTTTGAATAAAGACTGAAAAGTTTTCATGGATTGTTACACTTAGGATTTTGTTCAGAAATTGAATGCTCGTATCACCATCCCACGAAAAATTTTCTCTGTGACTGGAACTGGAATACCAAAGCAAGTTTGCTTCTCTTACTTCCACTGTATTATCTCCTGTTGTTTACAATTTTGGGGCAAATATGTAAATTCGCATTGACAGCGGTGAGAAAGAGCCGTGTGAACGATCTGCGATGTGAGTTTACGAACTTCGTGCAAATATTGTTCAAATTTCTCTGAATTCTATTGTGCCAATAAGTACTCTTCCCTTATGGGATTAGTAGGTACCCATATAAACTAATTTAAAATCAGCTGTACAAGTGAGCGGTGGACAGAAAAATGATCTGCACAGTGACAAACACTTTCTCAACTATCGTACAGAAAGGTGCATGTTCAACGTTCAATAGACATCCTGCAGGACTGAAAAATTCGAGAGACAGACCTCAGATTTTCAGATCTCTGTTGAAATGCTTCCTTGTGGTACTCCTCTTGTCTGTATGGTCAGTAGTTCTTCACAGTAGTGCAAAGAATTTCTGTATAATGTGTTATCCGCATGCATATACTACAGGAAATTTTCTGTTCTTGTTTTATAATTTTTAAATTTTTATCAACGCTCTCTGTAGCGAGCAGTGACTTCTTTCAGGACTGATCAGCTGTGGCACAAATTGCCCCCAAATCCTTGTAATGGCGTATCTCTCCCAGCTTCGACTTAAATCATTCCATCTAATAATGAGACATTTATAATCATTACTTTTGCTGGTGTACTTTTCCCCTTACCCAGTCGATGAGGGAATTCGTCTGATTCGAAATCTTTGCTGTCAAACCCAATTCCAAAGCTCAAAGCTCAGAGGGAGGTGAAGACAGTGGAATGTTAATGATGCTTCTGTTTCCACGGGGACTGCATACAGATGCACTCACATTTGATTAATAACTAAATTACGAACATCATCTTCTTAAAGACGAATGCTGTATGAGGAAAATATCGACGAAACATATAGTTATAATAATCATGGTGTGTGCAAGATATTGGGTTTGGGCTAAGTCATGTATATTTGTAGATTGCAATCCTTTCACTGTACCAGAACATAGAGGGATTAAGTGAAAGCAGTCGTCTGAGTCACAGCTCCCTTGATGGATAAACTGGGTAGTATTTCAGTTGGTCAAGAGGTAGAATGTGACAACTTGAGAAAATTTTTAAATGAAAATGCGCTCGATTGTTGGTTCTTTGTAGGAGTAGTCGATGATATAGACCTTCAATTTGGGTTTTTGCTTAGAAGGTAATGTAGTCTGTCAGAAGAATGCTAACTTATTTTCCTCTCTGTGAGCAATACACGTTTGAACTTTGCTCATTCACGTTTATAAGTTAAATGGAAATACGTGTGGCAAATAAGTCAGTACAATGTGGCTGTTTGATCTGAAGGAAATTATGATGTATTGTGGAAGATACTTTGTGTGATAAATTTAATGTCTCTTGCAAGGTTTTTAAGGTCCTACAGTAACTACAGTGTCCCTGGCATAATTTTCATCTTTCTGTGAAGTTACACACTTGGACGTTTACGACAACAATCAGTGTTCCTTACCAGGACTGTTCAGCTGTGATGATCACTTTGGTTTATCACAGTGACAGCCAAATGCTAGGGTGTCCTGTTGTCTTCATATGAAGTTCAAATTAAAAATATCATATGAAGCCTGACACACCACAAGTCTGGCAATGTTCAAGCCGTTTTTCAGAACAGATAATTATCTCACATAGAGAACTGTCCAGCTGTCAACTGTGTTAACTTTTTACTACTTGAATGACTGACATGATTTCACAGGCCAGACACCTGGTGTATGACACAGCTTGCTACCTCTTTATCCAGCCACTCAGTTTCCAATTGAATTAGTAAAGCACTGTGGTGTTTAAACCAAACTTCAGATTGATGATAGCTTTACCACTACTTTACTTTTCCACTCAGCAGTGTGATGATTGAGTGTATGAGTAAGGGGCAGTTTGCCATAATGTACCACATACATGTGTCAAATGTCAATGTGTCATGTTCCACATTGTCCTAGAAGTCTATGCAGCCCTTGTACAGTGATTCTTTCTATTCTTATCATAAGAAGAGGAGTATGTACCATACCTATTGGACAATGTCATCCATTGCACACATCTTTTTGGTAATCTTAAAGTCCGCATCTTTAAATGCAATGGCGTAACCAAAACCCATAGTTCATCATAGGACGATATTTCTCTAATTTTATCATCAAAACTATTACTTGAGATGAATGTGGAAGGGAATGATATATTTCATGGACCATATTGGAAGGCATATTCTCGAAATTTCAATTTCAGCATCTCTTCATGCACAACACATTTCCTACAACATTTCCCAGTACAGTTGGTGAAGAATTTCAAAGAGATCTTGACTCTGGCTAAATAATATCATGACAGATCATGTAGCTCTTTTCTTAATCATTTCTCATCCATTAATCCAAAATCATAAAGACCCCTTGCAGGTGAGTAATAATCGAGAACTTGTCATAAAAGTGTTTTGTGAGCTACCATCTTATTCATAAATGAGTTAAACTTTCCTAGTGTTCTCCAACTGAATCTGTCTGCCATTTACCTTCTCCATTGCATTTATTTTATTGTTGCACTCTACATTTATCTGAAAAACTGATGGGTGTGAACATTTCTGATAATTCGTTTATCATGTTGGAGACACAAAATATCAATCCCTTTGCATATTCCCTTAGTTCAATCACATCTGCAGTGGATGAGAAATATCTTTAACCTTTGCAGGTATAAAAATTGAACACCAGTGCAGTCCTGATTTACACATTCATTCATATACAATTTAAATTATACTTTGCTTTATATCTATTCCAACAAGAATTTCAAGCATTTAACAAACATAAATAAAATATATAAACCGTTCTCAAGGATTGCCGTATGTTTCTCAAAATCGATAAACTGCCAGGTTTTACAAACACTGTAGCTTATTTAGCATGTTTCTTTCATAATACACTGAAAAATTCAGTAGCAATGAGTGTAATAATCACAACCAGTTTAGTGCTATAAAATTGTGATTAGTATATTTTCCAGTGTGTTTCTGTAAAATGGAGGTAATGACATATCCCTACTAACAGGAAAAGTAAATTTCTTGTGTACAGGTAAAAGTTCATATGCATTGTCTTGAACACACATGACCATAGTGGCATGCAAAACAAAAAAATTCACTGTAAAGTCTAAGGTTTCTATGTAATTCTTTGCTTTAATATTCTTCACCTTTGGCATTCCTTTATGTATAATACTAATTAGTTTTTTGTTCAGCAAACACAGTTCTTAATTTCAATACTGGTCTAGGAAATTTATTTTTTACTTAAATGTAAAATAGATTAATTAAATGAGGCAATAATAATAATAATAATAATAATAATAATCCTTTATTCAAGATTGAATGATTCACTGCATATGTACAAAAACAGTAAAGGTTACAATTCTTCATACACACCACAATAATACATTCTTCTGAATAAGTCATTCATTAACATATGATAAGATTACAAATAAATGGTTTCTTAAACACTATTTACATATATTTTCAAAGCTCTTCTTATTCTGCATTCAAATTTGATATTCTTACAAGTTACATAAAGGGTTTTGTAAAAGAAATTTCTTAAGCTGAAACTTACACTTCACTATAGGAAGAGTCTTTACTATACTGGGCAGTGCATCGGATAATTTTGAACGCATAGTGTGGAGCCTTTTCATAGGGTGCTGCTCTGTGGCTGCTGATTAAAATGTTTCTGTATTTCCGTTATCGTACTGATGCAGATCAGAAAATATATTGGGGTACAATCTCTTGACAAACAATATGGCTTTTAGAATGTACATGTATTCCATGGTCAGCACACAATTTTTTGGCAACAAACCCTGTTATGATTCCTTATATTTGGCTCCACAGATGATTCTTATAGTCCTTTTATAAAGAAGCAGTGGCTTGTTTAGATTTTCTTTCGTTATTGCTCCCCTATTTTTATTCTGTAGTTAAATAGTGATGAAAATAAATCATGGTGTGCAGTCTTTATGACAACAGACTCTTTGGAAAACTTTTTAATCACACTGACTGCAAAAAAATCTTAGATAACTTACTTGTAACAGAGTCAATGTGCATGTGCCAATTCAGATTTCTCTCAATGGTTAAACCAAGGAATTTTACACTGAACTTTATTTGCCATTCCATTGGTTAAATATAGTTGAATTTCAGCCTTAAATCTACTGTTGTTGAATTGCAGAAGACAAGTGTTACTGGTGGTTACAATTAGGTGGCTTTCATTAAAGTACTAAACATTTTCATTTCTCACATTAAGGCAATGTTTCTCCAGTTCATTAAATTACTTCTTTTTATACACAATGTGTGTCTCATCTCCATACAGAACTTGGAATTTAGAGAGTAATATTTAATGTCATTCACATAAATCTAAAACAGGAGAGGGCCCAGTACTGAGCCCAATGGCACTTCATATTTTAAATTAGTATTTTAAGATTTGTGTAGCTGCATGAATGGTTTTTGGTCACTGATGTAGGAATTTATTAGGTCATAATCAGTGCCCCTTATGCCAACATTCGATAGCTTATCTAATAGCACAGTAACATACAAAGAGCCAAAATCTTTCTCAAGGTCCAGGTATATACCTGGAACATGTTCTTTGTTCCCAAGGTAACCTAATACCTCATCAGTTAACTGAGCAGTTGATATGATAGTTGATTTACACTTTAGAAATCCATTTTGATTTTTGAACATTAGATTATACATGCTGAGAAATTTCATAGTCCTATTACATATGAATTTTTCAACTAATGTAGAAAGGACACGGAATATCGACTCTGAAAAGTAGTTTTCAGGTTTGCACTTGTCACCTTTTTTGCAGATTGGTGTTACCTGGAAAGTTTTAATACGTCTGGGAACTGTGCATGTGGGTGAAAACAGTAGTAGACATCAGCAACAAAGCTATCATAGGAAAAGCTATCATTATTGAACCATGATGCATGTGCCAACATGCAGTTTAGTCTGTTGATGTTATCATTATACATATTTTTTGCTTCTGTATTTTTTGTTCTTCATGACAAAGGGAGTCTCATAGGTCTCCAATTTGAGCTGTACCGCAGGGTGGTCATAGATGACTAGTTTATTTATACCCCATTTTATAATAATTTTTACAGTGTCATTTAACCCAGAAAATGCACTGTCTATCCATGTCAGCAAGTGAAACAGATTTTTGATAAAGGTATGCATACTTGCCACAGGTAGCCTATAGACACTAATAATTTCACTTTTGTTCTACCCCACTTTAGTTTTATTGCAATATTCCTAAGACTCTCTCTAAGCTGAGAGCATTTGCACCAATAACACTGAAATAAAAGTTTATCCATTTGTGTACGTACGACTTGTATTGTTTCTGATTCGAATTGCCATGATGTAAATTCCATAAATCTTAAAAAGTTAATGAGGATCGGAAATGGGCATCATTATATTATTAATGCAAGTATTTTCTTCTTGTTGTGTAATAAGTTCAGTATACATTATAGGACATTTACCTCTCTTCTCGTTTGCAATAAATATTTTCTGTAATGTGTCATATCCCAATGAAAGTATTAACAGTCTCTCTAACCTGTAATCCTATTGTCGCTTTGATGACTCATGATAATGCTGAATATTCTAAGTAAAATGATTTTCTTAACATTATAAAATAAAATAATGTCTGTAGAAATGAGAAATGTTAATGGAAGAAAAATTACAATTATATTTTTCATGTAGGATTCAACTTTCCTTTTCTTTCAAGCTTCTTAACATCTTTCAATGAAGTAATTATGTATTGCCTGTTATTCATGAAGACATTCGTTTCCTTACTTTTATCTTTCTCTTGGATTAAGTTCCCATCAAGTAATATGCTAGAAATAGCATTTGTGACAAATAGGTTTCTACTGGAGCTACAATGGCGAAACATTCACAGCTTTTCTATCCCTCATTCTGCTGTCCAAATTAACTGAGTTGCAACATCTATTTCAGTGTAAAAAAAGCAAGTGTAGTTTGGAAATATTTTTTGTATGTCTTTTCTGAATATGTAAAAGCTGTGGAGCACTATCTTCAGAAAGTGTATCTATTAAAATTCGTTGTTCTAGTATTTTCTCAGAGCTTTCATGTTTACTTCACACTGGTGTCAAGGAATGTAGTAGGAAACTAGAGACTCAAATGAAGACCATACATAAAACAAGAACTTTGAATAAAACAACAAAATGGAATATGAATAACAAAAATGAGTTCTCAGAACTGTAACATATGGCTTCCTGCAGCATTGTTAACAAATGTCTTCCTTGTTCATTTCAATCAGCAGTGTGCCTTTGTTAGTCTCTATATCTTCAGCTCTGACCAGAAACAACGTCAGTAATTTAATGTGGCGGTCTTTGAGTGCACATTCAATGATTCCTTTGATGCTTATGACATTGCACTCTAGTGCCAGTCACACTTCACAAGTCATCTGTTTGCTTTCAGTGTGAAGATAAAGGCCTCATTGTCTTCTTAGTTCTCCCCTACCTGTGCCAATATCAATATATCTACCTTCCCTTTGCTTTTATAAATCCATATATGATCCAAACAGCATTAACATACACCTCCTTCCTCATTCAAAACTCTATGCTGACAGTCACCCATCCTGTCAGCTAGAATTCCTCTTAAAATGTGTATTCCATAGATCTAGACTCCAATATATCACTCCACTACCTATTTCTGTAGATTAATCCTTAATCCACACCTAGATCATCCTCTGGCTGAGAAAAAATACTTCCAAATGTGATGGTTCTTTTATACAATGTCGGTGGTCCTTATGTATTCCATCCCACCCTTATTGGGAGCTAGTCATCCCAATGTGCATGAGTTATCCCACTTCATAATCAATGAGACTGCAACAGTATTGACTTGGTAATTACCTTTGTTTTAAAGAACTCCCATAAATATTGATCATATTCCATTAATTCTGAATTTCAATGTGTTAATAGTTTCATATTTTACATAAAATTTAAAGGATATGTAACCCATCTGGTGAAAAGAAAGATGATATTGTCCAGTACTATGCGTAATAAAAATACTAATCACATCTGACCATAGTGAAAATCTCCTGAAACATTTACATCATTATTTTTAAAAAAATGTATATTTTAAACAAGTTTTGTGCTCCAAAATCTCAGTAACAGACTTACTCATGCCAGTATCAACATACCTCATCTATCCTTCATTTCCATTAATCCACATACCATCCCATGACAGAAACATGTTATCCTTGGAATTATGAAATGAAAAACTATGGAAAAATATTCTAATATCAATTACAACTAAATCTAAATGAGCGTTGTACACTTTTGACTGAGTTGTAGGAGTAGGAACCCCATTTGTTTTAAATTAATCACATCTGAAAAAAATATTTAAACCACTTAAACATCAGAAACAATCAATAACATATATATACGTGAAATCTCATATGCTGTATTCAGTCCTACACGACAGTCACTATAATGCTGGAGGAGAGGTGTGCCACCAGAAAAAGACAGTGAATAAGCAATACTTTAACAAGCGTTTATGATGATACACCAAGGATGGCCTTCCTGCCCCCAGGAAATTTGAAATATGCTACATAATTTTAACATTTACGTCTAGCTTAATAGATTTCTTTATATAATGGTACTCTAATTAAAGTCATCATCTACTATTTCCGTTAACTTAGATATATTTTCAAAGCAATAAAATATTTTTATTTGTTTACATTCTCTCAGTAGCTTTTATATTTGTATTATATATTTTACTTATGACATTCTGCTACTGTAAATACATGGGAAAAAGGAACTCTGTTTCAGTAATTCAACTGAATAGACCATATGTGTCAAAGAATAGGAGCGCAAAATGAATAAAATTTTTTAGCTTATTTTGATTAGTATAAACTATATAATGAGAGAGACAGAGAGAAGAGAGGGAGAGAGGCGAAAGATGATACCTGCCCATTTGTGCAAGTGAATTTGTAAAATCTTAACTGCTATCAAGAACAAATCATTAATGGATTTCATAGTTGACGCAGCACTCAAAGACAAAGCGGTCAGTACTGTATTTATTATTCAAAATGCTTCATATTATACACTACATTACTGATCTAAAATGAGTTACATTTTATTTTAAGGTTAGAAGTACATATTACTTCATGAAGAGCACTTTTTTTTATTCCAAAACTTGTCTAGACTTCAGACAATCCGATATTAATTGGAAGCTAGTAATTTCCATGATGTACAGTGATGACTAATACAATATCTCATAACATCTTTGTGTTAACTCATTTAGTACGGTGTTAGTAAGTAACTGGAGCACTTATTCCTTAATTAGTGACCTAGCTATTCACTTCAATTTAATACAGGCATAATAAGAACCTATTTGAGATACTAAAAGCAAAATACTTTATTAATTATTAGAAAAAGCTCTACAACTCATCATTTGTCTTAAGAGATCACAAGTTCAGTGTCACCAACATTACCATTATTATGGTGATTCATTGGAAATCTCTGAATACATTCTTCTAATATTGCTGAGATTGTCACTTAACCATGAAACTCCCATATTGTAACTCAATACTCAAAGTGTTGTGACTGGGCAGGTTATTAAGTCTACTATCAACAACTTACAAGTTCCTAAAGTATGCTCAATCTCATGAATAAAGGTTGCATAAATGTTTGTCTGTTCTTCTGGAACCCTTGTATCAACAGCAAAATACTGTCACTCATCTTGTCACTATGCGTTTCTACATTAGTATATGCAAGATTAAGTGCAAGATTTAATAAATTTCCATTTCCATGAAACTGTCTTTGATAACAATATTGATTACTAGCGTAATTACTTCGAATATATGTCTCATTTGTTCTAAAATTATCAGACTGTATTATCCAGTTGAAACCACAGGCTGAAATGTTTTCGTCATTAATTTAACTAGCTTGCACTTACTTACTGCCTTAAAATAAGCAGATCGTATTAAAACATGTGACAAAAAGTTGGAACATGATTTTCAAGGTTTCATGTCTGTTTCACGTCCATTTTAACACACTTTAATATGAAGTCCATTATCAAGTTATCTGTTTTGACCTTTGCTTCATCATACCTATTTCTTGCTTTTACTCCTGTAACTATGATAAAGTTAATTGCAAAGAGGAAAAATAACATCTTTTGCTGAAAAAAATGAATATGTTGCCTACAAACATCTTTCAATACTAAATAGCTATGGTATTTCAAGTTGTGCATCTTGTATTTGAAAAAAATGGAATTATATTTAGTCTGTCATTGTAAAAATTGTAAAAAAAGTAGAAAAAAATACATGGAAATATGACATGATAGTCCTCACACTCCCAGTTGATAATTTCTGAAAGTAAATAAAGGCATTAAAATAATATTGTCCTATACAGGAAACTAGAATTTCATTTCTATATTTTATTCCCATGATCTTACAATGAGAGTTATAATTACAAGTGAAATTAGATAATGTTTTACAACGTTAGAAAAAGTATTTAATCATTACATCAGGTACACTGAAAACTCTGAAGCCACATTATTACACAATATTCGTTACTCAAGGTATTTTATGGAACTTCCATTTTCGTTCGGTTTTTAATAATTTAAGAATAACATTTTATACAATAACAGTTTTGCCAGATACGCATTAAACTTTGACAGGTCATAGAAAGTGTCCTGAGAAACAAATTGAGAATGGAAAACCATGTCTGGGAACGTTATCCATTTATATATAAAGCGACACAGGAAGTAAAGGTAAGTTGTAATCATATTGAATTACACAACTTCCATAAAGTTCCTAAGCTAACAACAAGTTAAATACAATCACGAACAACCTAAATTGGAAGGAACACATAGAAAATGTTGTGGGGAAGGCTAACCAAAGACTGTGTTTTATTGGCAGGATACTTAGGAAATGTAATAGATCTACTAAGGAGACCACCTACACTATACTTGTCCGTCATCTGCTGCGCAGTGGCGATCCTTACCAGATAGGATTGACGAAGTACATCGAAAAAGTTCAAAGAAGAGCACCATGTTTTGTATTATCGCGAAATAGGGGAGAGAGTGTCACTGAAATGATACAGGATTTGGGATAGACATCATTAAAGCAAAGGCGTTTTTGGTTGCAGAGGGATCTTCTCACGAAATTCCAATCAGCAACTTTCTCCTCTGAATGCAAAAATAATAGGGAGAAACTATTACCATGGTAAAATAAGGAAAATGATAGCTCATACAGAAAGCTATAGGTGTTTGTTCTTTCCATGCGCTATACGAGATTGGAATAATATAGAATTGTGGACTCCTTGCCAGGCATTTAATGTGATTTGCAGAGTATCCATGTAGATATAGATGTAGATGTCGATGTAGATGTACAAATAAATGTCAGACACCACTGTTGGTATTATGTAAAAGCGGAATGTATTTTCATTTAACTGTAGATTGTTTCAACAAAATCTCCAAATTTCATTAGAAATTGTGTAACGATTTTAAAGGTACTAATGTATACTCCTTTAATAGCTTTATCTGTAAATCGTGAAACATTCTTTCAGTTTGATTGATTGTTCTATTCAAAGAGCAAACAATGCAGACACAATAGGTTTCTAATGTTTCTAACTATTTATTTCCTTACTATTATTCTTGATGAAGAACATAAACTATCAAAGTCAAATAATAAACATACTGAACTACAGAAACTTTGATAATGGCTCCTATATTAACGTTGAGATATGTACAACCTAATATATACATCTACATCCATATTCACATTCTGAAACCACTGCGAAGTGAATAGCAGAAGGTATGTTCCATTGTACCAGTCACAGTTTCTACCCATTCTATTCATGTATGGAGGGCAAGAATAATGATTCTTTAAATGTCTCTGTACTTGCTGTAATTAGTCTCATCATGTCATTGCAATCCCTGATTCAGCAGTACCTAAGAGGTTGTATTACATTCCTAGGTCCGACATTTAAAGCGTATGCCTGAAACGTTGTAAGTAAACTTTCTATGGATAGTTTGCATTTATCTTTAGGCACCTGCTAGTTCACTTTCTGTAGCGCTTTCGTGATACTCTCTCATGGGACAAACAAGCCTGTGATCATTTTCACAGCTCTTCTCTGTATACATGCAACATCCCTTGTCTATCTGGTACAGGTCTCACAAACTTCAGCAATATCTAGGCGGGGTCACACTATTTCTTTGTAAACAATCTCTTTTGTAGAAGGATTGCATTTCCTTAGTATTCTACGAATGAACAAAGACTGTCCCCTGCTTTACCTATGGCTGGTTCTATGCAAATGTTCCATCTCATATCCCTACAAATTGCTCACCCAATTATTTGTAAAAGTTGACTGATTCCAGTTGTGATCCGCTGACATTGTAGTCATTAGATACAACATTTTTTCGTTTTGTTAAGTGCAGAAATTTGTATTTCTGGACATTTAAAGCAAGTTGAAAATCTCTGCAGCACTCTGTAATCGTATCAAGATCCAAATGAATATCTGTGCAGCTTTTATTAGACAGTACTTCACCGTATGTAATTGCATCATCTAAAAAATCTGAGGTTACTATTAATACTGTCTGCAAGGTCGTTAATATGCAGGGTGTTTCAAAAGGAATATACAGATTAAAAAGTATTATTTTATCCAAACTATCGATTGCTGCACCTCGTCTCGACTACTGGAGAAACGAATACATAATCTAGTTTCTATTAATAGTCGCTAGATGTCAGTTGTTTTCTGTTTTGCTTGTTAACCGTCATCTGTTTAAAATGGCTAGTCTGCAGCGGAAATGATTTTGTGTTCTCGAGTTTTCGAAGTGCAACTCCGTGACTATAGGGCAAAGGCGTTTCAGGTTGAGGTACCAGATTGATCTGCCAAATGGGTGGAACATTCGCAGATGGTATCGACAGTTTCTAGATACAGACGTGTATGTAAAGGAAAGAGTCCTGGTCGCCCTAGTGTTCGTGAAGAATATGTTGCACGAATTCAAACTGATTTCCAATGTAGTCCTTTCAGATCAACTCATCGTGCCAGTCGGGAGTTACAACTGCCTGCAACAATAATTTGACGTGTTTTGAGACATCGTTTGGTTATGAAGCCATACAAGTTACAGCTGTTACAAGCTCTGCATCCTGATGACAAACACAAACGTTTGGCATTTTGTAACGAGATTCTTGATGCTATTGACAATGATCACACTTTCGCACAATGCATCATGTTCAGTGGTGAAGCGACTTTCCATTTTAGTGCTCAGGTACAGAAACACAATGTTCAAATTTGGTGCCTACAGAACCCACATGCAGTCGCTGAAAATGTATGAGATTCGCCCAAAGTCAATGCGTTTTGTGCGATATCCTGATCATCTGTTTACGTTCCATTCTTTTTTGATGGAAACACAGTTAATGGTCAGCAGTACCTCGCTATGTTACAAAACTCGTTGTTTCGGAGGCTGCACGAAGCAACTTCATTTTTCAACAATATGGGGCACCCCTCACTGGGTTCGCTAAGTGCGTGAATATCAGAATGAAACTCTACCGAACCAATGGATTGGTCGTCAAGGAGCCGGCGACTTAGCACGCCTCAGCTGGGCTCCACGGTCACGGGATTTGACACCCTGACTTCTTCCAGTGGGGTTTCGTTAAAAACAACGTTCGTGTACCTCCACTCCCACAGAACCTGGAAGAGTTGAAGAACCAGATCCATACTGCTATAACGTCAGTGACGAAGGACATGCTTACCCAAGTATGGGAAGAATTTGAGTATCGATATGCTATTGTTCATGTCGCTGATGGTGGACATATTGAACATCTTTAATATCAACTTGAGAGGTTCGTAAATATGTGCAAAAATTCATATTCATATGTCGTAAAAGTTTAATCAATATATGCATTCGAAATAACTATATTCTTTTTGAAACACTCTGCACAACACGAACAGCAAGGCTTACAACACACACCTCTAGAGTACACCTTGTAACCTCCCCCTCACTTACCGATTTTAATGACAGTGAAAAATGAAACCGCGTGTACCTAATGGGAGTTTTGGAAAAGCAATCGTCACCGAAGTTAACCTGTCGGTAAAGAGGGAGGAAAGGGTTACATCTAAATGAAAGGAAATGTGCTAATGAAACTGGTGGAAATTAATTTTGAAAAGGGGTAAAGTTAATAAAGAAAGTAAATGTGCAGCCGTTACGTTAACAATTAACTAGCGGTAATTAGGTATTTGAGATTTGGGGGAAATCACGGTCGCCAGTCCTAAGGACAATTACTATAGTAACTGAAAAAGAAAGGTTATTACACATATAATTAGCACTAGAAGCGTGGCAACTGAAGGTTGACACGTGTAGTGTGAAAACTGAAAGTTTGTCAGAAGTAATAAATTTCGCTACACCCTGACTTAATTTAGCAAAAGAATTAATAAAACCGGAAAATCGAAAGTTAATTTAGTGACTGAAGTTAATAGTGAGCTTTCTTTCTGAAGCACATCGAAATTCAGTAAAATACGGTTAGTCTTGGACTACCTCAACAATCATTTCAAAAACTACTTGAATCTACGCAATTTAGAAATAAGAGATTTAACTTTGAACTTGAATTAAATGATTCCAAACAATTAACAATAGTAAAATTTAGTACGTACCAAGCTGAGCTGCAGTCACAGGTAAGCTAAAATATGGTAACAAAACTCGCACTCTTAATTTGTGCTTGTGTAATCTAAATAGTGTAGCCAGCTATAAATACTGAACTTTGAAATTAAAGCAGTGAAATGCTATATTATTACTTTAATGCTGGCGTTTGAATTTCAACGACACTCGGGTTCATTTCGGAAAAGGAAGGGACCCTATTTGGCAATGCAATTGGGACAATGAGCAACAAAGGTTCATGCTAAGTTGCTGTAATTATAGTTACGAAAATGGTACAGTTTGAAAAGCTGAGGTCTGCCATACAGTTCTAAAACTTTACGTGCTCCCAGTCTTCCTTGTTGGTTGACTGAAGGTTTGAAGCCGTCGATCGAGGAGGTGGCGACAGTCACTCATTGTCGGCCGTCGCTGTTGCAGAAGCTGGATGTTGGCGCGCCTTCTTCTCGACACGGTCACCAGACGAAACGGGCTCTTGATGTGCGCTAGTTAATGTTTCCCGTCTGCGACACCATGTCAGAAACTATCATCGCAAGTCGATCGCAATTACATGCTGCCAAACCCCGAAAGCGCGGCAACTCGCGGGAGCGTCACACAACACACCTGCTCCACTCGCTACTCCAGCCAGACTCCTTCTCTCTCTGCTCAGCCCGCGCTCCACGCGGCAGATCCTACACACTTTGATTCTTCACACGACCTATCGATGTAATCGTCCGATAGCAGTTTTCCCTAGGCAAGACCCAGCATAAAAATACAAATAATATTTACGAAACAAACCAATTATACATCGACATAAATGCATAAATATACAAATAGTAAAACAATTACAATAAACAAAGAGACAGAAATGTCATATCTTGAGGTAACAAAGCAAGGAAAAAAATAATAGCACAATAGATGGAAATAGGAGGATATGCATTTCCGGCGTTACACGTGCCCCACATTGTCTGAGGATGTTCGTGTAACGTAAACAGACTCAGAAAATGTCCCAAAAAAGAAACAGCGGAAATGCATACGCTCAAAACATCAAAAAAATTTAGCATTCGTCTAATTAATCATAAACCAATTTTTATACAATAATAATTGAGTGGAGATACTCCTAATCTTATTCCACTCTGTCATCTTGCACAAAGTAAAACAGGTTGACAACATATCAAAATTCATAAAAAACATAGAAAATGGTTTAGCTATTCCAAAATCATTAAAATTCGTAACACTATAAGAAATGGAATACTATTTGCAAAATTAATCAGAGTACATGGTCATAAAAAACAGGTATATCAAAATACGCAAACTAATGATTAATTACATAGAATACACATTTTTATGTAACCTTTTCATAATTAATTTTCTCGTCATGTCCAATTAACGCTAAACAAGAAAATAATATACAGCAGATAAAATAAAACATAAATATTGACAGCAGAATTCTTTCACATCAGCTGTCCGGGAAGAAAAACAACTCCACCTTCTGTACTCGCAAGTACAAAGGATGCCGACAGCGGCACAAGAGCCGACAGCGGCACAAGAGCCGACAGCGGCTTCGCCTCGCAAGTATTGTTGCGCCTGCCTGTGCGGCACGCTTGATCTCATTCGCCCTTGTAACGGCGTTTCCAGAACGTCCGTTTCACTGAATTCTTTCGGAGAAACTCACTCCCGAGTAATCTCAAGGAGTCCATAAACACTATCACAGCGGATAACTCAACACTGTCCATCATAACACGCATGTACTAGCCTGAAACTTAAAACAGCGTCGAAGTACATCGGCAATGACTAATAAAAACACACATTCATGAAATATTACAGCAAGTTACAATATCATATTTACATTCCTTAATCTACTGTGACTCAGCTGAAAACTTAAACTAGCAGCTTGGATTTTTCAGATGATTACTAATCAGTTACTCTTAAATCATTTAGTCAAAATTAATTACTTATTAATTACAACTTCTTTAATGACCTCTAGGTCAGGCAAAAGCATCGTAACATGGCACATCCTTAAATCTTACAATCTATATTTACATACTGTACAAGTTACCCATTGTGTGGTATTAATTGATCCTAGGTTGGTACAATTTCAAGCCTACAATATTCCGTATACCTAATCGTTTTCCAGAGCTTGGATACTCTAAGCAATAAGCATTTGTGTGAGGTATACCAATGACTTTATATGGTCCATTATAAACAAACTTAAATTTAGAGATTTCACGGTCTATCTCGCTCGATTTCTCCTGAGCTTTTACAAGTACTAAGTCTCCGATTGCAAACTTA
This sequence comes from Schistocerca cancellata, assembly GCF_023864275.1. NCBI lineage: Eukaryota > Metazoa > Arthropoda > Insecta > Orthoptera > Acrididae > Schistocerca > Schistocerca cancellata. The sequence continues at coordinate 1,158,689,368 of NC_064626.1, forward strand.
GCAAAACGCGCTTTAGCGTCATGACGACGTATGCGAGCATCGGCTTTTAGCTTCATTACTTCTCGCAAACGATCCTTTTTCACACCAAAACTAATGTCAATCTGTGGAGGGAATTTGATTATCTCTTCCAATTCACTTTCTACACTATTGTCAATGCCGAGATTCCTCACATTAAAGTACTTCAAATTCATACCTACGTCAATAGCATCCGGCCAGTTAACAATGTGTATAGGCTGGTATTGCCTATGCACACCGTCTCCTGCCTCGTCAAAACTAACTACTATTGTTTTATCTCGTGACGTACATGTCAAAGTTTTACTTTCGCAATTAATCACTGCACCGTACTTTAATAGCCAATCTAACCTGATAATTACTTCCGTAGTCAAGTCTGGCACGACGACAAACTCTTGTTGAAATCGTGCCCCACATATCTCGAAGTTGACAAAAATCTGTTTTGTGACCGGTTTACTGGCCTTCCCAGTAGCACCGATAATTTTCACTCCTGTTACTGGCATAGCTACGATGCCGGGTCTGTCTTTCAGTAACTCAAATATTTTTCCAGATACAGCACTCAATTCTGCACCGGTGTCAATCAACACGTTTAGTTGTAGGTCGTGCATATTAACAGACACTACTATCTGTCTACACTTGTCCTCCACTGTTTCTTTATTTTCCCACAGTAAACCCTCGCCTATATCCAGGTCATTCTAGAAAAAACCATCCGGCTTTGATCCTAAATCCGGCTTATCTGGCGGCTTTTTCAGCCTCTGTTCACATACAGTTTTAATTTCAACACGTTTGTCCTGAGGCTTAGTCTGTAGCTTCGCCTCCAATACCGAAACCTTTTCCTTTAACTCGTCACCTAGTGAGTGTTGCCCTGCTATCATTTCACTAATTGTCACCTTCGTTGATTCCTCTTTGGCCAGATTGATCTCATCCGCCAATCTACCTGGAGGAATGTGCCCAGTAGTTTCTGCAATTACTTCCGCTATATCTGCGCAACCCACACTGCTATCGTCTGACCGCATAATGTCAGCTCTAACCTCATACACGCTGTAATCTATGTGCTTTTCTACCAATCGTGTCCGGCTATCACTAAAATTCCCGTAATCTTTCTCCTTAATACTCTCGCATTGTTTAAACTGGAGGTTTGCGTCGGATGGGTCGGCCACTTCTCCCACTATAACTTTCGGTAAAGTCTGCCGGTCAGGGCCAGAACTTTCCGTTACTACTTCAACATCTAACTCCTGCGGGACGAAACACGACGAATCTTGCTCGTGCTCCCCATTAACATCAACTGTTTCTGGTAAAGTCTGCCGGTTAGGGCCAGAAATTTCTATCATTTCACAAACACTATCTTCCTGTGGGACGAGACGCGGCAAATCCTGCACGCGCTCCCCATAAACACTTTTCCCATACAGACCCCTATAATCTCTTAGTTCGTCGTATAAGCGACCGAACTGCCTTAACCAGACCTCATCCCTCTCTGCATCCCCTCGCTCGATGATGGACGTTTTATCCGACATCTGATCTTCTCTGAACACTTGTGAATCATTATTAAACTCAATCTCCAGTTCCGCTGTGGATATTACAGCTGCCACTTTATGATCGATTTCCGGAACACTACTTAAATTGTTCTCACTGACAGTGAATGTATTTTCTACTGCCGTGTATACAGCTGATCTACTACTTGTGGGCGCACTCCTTTCTCCTAACACTGGCACACTCTCCCGCCGTTGATTATTCCACACGGAATTTTCATAACGGCGACACCTAGGTTTTCTCCTGTTATTGGGCCGCCAAAATTTCTCCACGCCCGGTCGGCCCCTCACTGGCGCGGCTAATGGTTTCCCTGTCTCGTCCCAGCAGATACGCTCCCCGGATGCTGCTGAGGCGGCTGATCACACCCTCTGGCGTTATTACTATTCTGTGAAGCCCGTATCACGTTAGTATGATACTGGTTTCTGTCATTCCTGTTATTATTTGCATTGTACCGATTGTTATTACGGTCCGAACCATTATTGTTATTGCTGCGGTATGCATTATTTCCATGGTTATCGTTGTTATGGTTGGGGTGGTACCCGTTGTTGTTACCACGGCCTCTACCACTGTCGCGATTATTGCGCCAATTGTCCTCGTCCTCAACTCTTTCCAGGAAATCATTGATTGTCCTGTAATTGCTTCCTACGTAGCGTTTTGTATCATCTGGAAGCTTCTTGTAGAGTTCCCAGACTATTTCGGATTCCGTGCGGCGATCACGCAAATATTCCAACTTGCGGATCCAGCCCTCACAAAACTCCCTCATCGAACCGCGCGAATTCGCATCGAAAGGCCTCGATACGACAAATTCGCGCCAGACACTTTGCTGTTTTTGCTCTGACCAGTATTCAGCCAGAAACAAATTTTTAAACTCGTCAAAAGTCAGGTTCGTAATGTTGAGGTTTAAGCCCCAACGCTTGGCATCACCAGCCAGCACATCAATAACCGCATTAATTTTTCTCTCATTAGTCCATGATCTGGGTAAAACTCTTTCACAATTTTTAATGAAATCCGTCGGGTGTATACCGCCTTTTTTCAAGGGGTCGAACCGCTCCTCTTTCGTCAACAATTCCGAACTATGTGCACAGATTGGCACATAGCTCTGTTTTTCGTCAAGTTTCTTTTCTAATTCCGACACTCTCGTAATTACTTGGCAAGTGGTTGTCGCAAGCGTTTCTACTTCCCTTTTTTTCTCTTCGCAGGTATTAGCCTGCTTCGTCACTTTGGTATCTACTTCGGATGTTAACGCCTTTAAAGTTTCCACCTTCTTTTGATCCTCTTTTTTCACTAATTGTATTTGTTCCGTCACCTTATTCTCAATCATCGGAGCAACTGCTTCTCCTACACTTTTCTCGATTCTGCTAATTTGGGAATAAAAACGAGTATTTATGCTCGCAATTTCCGCCTGAACGCCTGTCATTTCCTGTTTAAGATTACCGATTTCGGTATTAATTGCAACAATATCTTCTTTGATTTTATCAACTTTTGTGTTAACAACACCAACATTGTTGTTAACAACGTTAATAGCTTTGTTCTGATTGTCTAGCATCCGTTCAATTTTTTCAGACTGAGCTTCTTGCTTGGCAGCCTGAGCTTCTTGCTTGGCAGACAGAGTTATAATTTCTGCCGATTGACTCTTGATTTCATTAATCAAAACATTCAATAAATCAGTTAAATTCCCGGAGACTACCGGTTTTGCTACCGTAGCTGGTTCCTCTATATATGTTCCCCCGTATTCATCATCAAGGGGTACAGATTTGATTTTCGCTTCCGATTCCGAAACATTTTCTAAAGTTTGGAATTCCATTTCTGCTCTTTGTTGCGTTTCGGCGGTCGCGTCTTTCATGCTAGCCGCCTGCCCCTGAACAATGGGAACCGCCGTGCGCGTTTCCCACTGTTCGACCGATTGTTCCGTATCCAAGTCTACCAAATTTTGGTAATTGTTGCCTTCACTCATTTTAATAATTTTCAATATAAATGACAAATCTCAAATATAATTAGGATTACTCCCACTACTTATTCTCGCTGACGTAACGGCCTGTACGTAACCAGTACTTTGTTACGAGATTTGCACAATGCAAAATTCGTGTCCAGAACAACCTCAAATCCGAAGATTGTCCTGTCACCAGGTCGCCACGTGTAACCTCCCCCTCACTTACTGACTTTAATGACAGTGAAAAATGAAACCGCGTGTACCTAATGGGAGTTTTGGAAAAGCAATCGTCACCGAAGTTAACCTGTCGGTAAAGAGGGAGGAAAGGGTTACATCTAAATGAAAGGAAATGTGCTAATGAAACTGGTGGAAATTAATTTTGAAAAGGGGTAAAGTTAATAAAGAAAGTAAATGTGCAGCCGTTACGTTAACAATTAACTAGCGGTAATTAGGTATTTGAGATTTGGGGGAAATCACGGTCGCCAGTCCTAAGGACAATTACTATAGTAACTGAAAAAGAAAGGTTATTACACATATAATTAGCACTAGAAGCGTGGCAACTGAAGGTTGACACGTGTAGTGTGAAAACTGAAAGTTTGTCAGAAGTAATAAATTTCGCTACACCCTGACTTAATTTAGCAAAAGAATTAATAAAACCGGAAAATCGAAAGTTAATTTAGTGACTGAAGTTAATAGTGAGCTTTCTTTCTGAAGCACATCGAAATTCAGTAAAATACGGTTAGTCTTGGACTACCTCAACAATCATTTCAAAAACTACTTGAATCTACGCAATTTAGAAATAAGAGATTTAACTTTGAACTTGAATTAAATGATTCCAAACAATTAACAATAGTAAAATTTAGTACGTACCAAGCTGAGCTGCAGTCACAGGTAAGCTAAAATATGGTAACAAAACTCGCACTCTTAATTTGTGCTTGTGTAATCTAAATAGTGTAGCCAGCTATAAATACTGAACTTTGAAATTAAAGCAGTGAAATGCTATATTATTACTTTAATGCTGGCGTTTGAATTTCAACGACACTTGGGTTCACTTCGGAAAAGGAAGGGACCCTATTTGGCAATGCAATTGGGACAATGAGCAACAAAGGTTCATGCTAAGTTGCTGTAATTATAGTTACGAAAATGGTACAGTTTGAAAAGCTGAGGTCTGCCATACAGTTCTAAAACTTTACGTGCTCCCAGTCTTCCAGTCTTCCTTGTTGGTTGATTGATGGTTTGAAGCCGTCGATCGAGGAGGTGGCGACAGTCACTCATTGTCGGCCGTCGCTGTTGCAGAAGCTGGATGTTGGCGCGCCTTCTTCTCGACACGGTCACCAGACGAAACGGGCTCTTGATATGCGCTAGTTAATGTTTCCCGTCCGCGACACCATGTCAGAAACTATCATCGCAAGTCGATCGCAATTACATGCTGCCAAACCCCGAAAGCGCGGCAACTCGCGGGAGCGTCACACAACACACCTGCTCCACTCGCTACTCCAGCCAGACTCCTTCTCTCTCTGCTCAGCCCGCGCTCCACGCGGCAGATCCTACACACTTTGATTCTTCACACGACCTATCGATGTAATCGTTCGATAGCAGTTTTCCCTAGGCAAGACCCAGCGTAAAAATACAAATAATATTTACGAAACAAACCAATTATACATCGACATAAATGCATGAATATACAAATAGTAAAACAATTACAATAAACAAAGAGACAGAAATGTTATATCTTGAGGTAACAAAGCAAGGAAAAAAATAATAGCACAATAGATGGAAATAGGAGGATATGCATTTCCGGCGTTATAACCTGAAGTCACTTTTACATCTGTAGATGACCCTCCGCCCAAATAACATTCTGCGTCGTCCCTACCTGGAAATTACTTATGAAGGGACAGTCATGATTCACTTCACAAAGATCGCAAAATATCGTTTACTTAAAATGAACGGTTTCGGCACATACAGTAGGCAATATTCAGGTCGACAGCAATGTAAAGATTGTAAAAGTGGATGGTAATTAGGGGAGTCAGTGTTGCACAAAATGTACAAAGCGCAAACTCAAAATGCGTGATGTTTCAACCATTTGCTGGAGCTGGTGACATGCTGAGAAGGTGTGTGTTGTCGAGATGATAATTGGTACTAGTGGCTTCACTGACACGTTAAATAGTGCTTGACATCTTCACCCGCTTTGAAAAACCATACTAGTGACCCATCTGCCATGACCATCCAGCTTTCTTCCTTCCATTGATCAGTAAGCTTTATGTTGCTCAGCAAAAGTAGATTTGAATGATTTAGAACTTTTGGCGATGTAGTTTTCCACAGTTATGTTGTTGAATAAATGCTTCACGGAGTTCTTGCTGCATTAGATTTGTATTTAATATTTAGTAGTCAGAAAATTTCAGTAGAGCGTTTGGTATTTTGTTTAGTTTTCCGCATTGTGTCTCAGAGACGTCACAAAGCCATGGAGAGACATAATGACAATGTCAATCACTGAAGAACATTGGTAGAATCAGCGCAGGATGCAGTGGCCGATGCGCAATGACAGGGTTTCGTCCAAAGCGCTGGGCTAGTTCATTCATTTGTTCAGAATCGGAGGCCGGTAATTGTGTTCCACTTTTCAGCCGGTCAGCGATGACAGAATTGAGTCGCACGCCCTAAATCCTTTCTCAAACGATTTTACAGAAACTATTCGGTAAAAATATATCATTTTTCTCTACTTATAGCTTTATACGGCCGATTCATGATGATGTGCCCATCATTTAGTTAACAGTCATAGTTATTGTGGTACGTACGTCGAAGTAAGACACTGAGCGAAATTCGGAAAAGTTTGCAATGAAAAATAGTGGTCGCTATGATTTTGCGTTTGGTGCATATTACATGATATGTTGTTGTGTATGAAATTTAGCTAGCATAATGAATTTTTCTTTGTACTCGAGTAGAGGTATATACCTGTCACCAGTCTCGAGAAAATTGATCCGACATAGCACACTCATTTGCGATCGCGCCGCGCCAACGATAGAGCCAGAGTGAAATATCCAGCCATTTCTCATTACTTCATAAACGGTTTTAGATATCGAAATGAGATGTTGGCAAATTATAGCACGCAAAGTGGAGAGTATTTTCCATATCGTTATTATGTAAAACCTAATTATCGACTGTGTTATTCCACTAACTATAGACTTTTTCGATGAAAGAATCTAATTTTTAAGAGCCATCGATACTGATGAAACGAGAAAGCTATGGGTATTTGAACAACATAACTTAAGACATTACATGTTTATTTTGCACCGAGAATGTGCTTTTTCAAATGCTGCTGATCTTAGTTTTCCTCAGTTCCTCACTTAATAAAGCTGTTTCAGAATTCTGTCGCAACTGTGTCAGTACAACATGTTAGTGAGGTGAGACTGTGTAAGCTCCACTGTGTTTTGGCGAAAGAAGCAAATTTTAACATGGCAACCAGAGAAATGTGTAGGTTTTACTCAAAATTTGACACTCACGACACTTCTCTGACAGTTATAAATGGTTAACAAGCCAGACGAAAATAAATCGCTACATTTGTGGCGAATTCTTTTTAGATACTAACCGAATCAATGGTGACAGTAGATATTTTTGAATGGTCACCATGCAAATGTGGGCGTGGAGGGGCCCCACTTAATATTTACAGAAAGTGTGAGTATCGGCTTCAGTTTAGAATGACACTTCCCCTCCAGCGCTCAGCATTTCCCCCTACAATGCCTGCCCATAACCACCACCACTACCATTCTCCCCTTGTGTGCCTTGTCATCTGCACATCTACTGGCCACAGCATTTTGCGTGGACTATAGCGACACTGATTTTGTTCGATGGTGGATGAGTCAGCTGATTTCCTTGTTGCCTTTCAGCATCAAGTACCCATTTCCATGCAGCACTAGCGGTGTAGCCATTGTCCTGATTAAAGCTGCTGTTACACATTCTGATCTCACCCACTTCTTTGATCACAGAATTAAAGTAGGTAGACGCATAGTATAACATTTCGATTTCATCAAACATAAGCAAACGTTTGCTAATGAGGCTGTCTTCAGCAACAGCAGATCTGTCGAAATTGTGATATTTAATGTGGCATCAGTGCTTCGTGCAGAGTCCTCAAATCGTTCATACTGACTATCCAATATAACTGCTACCGCATTCTCAAGTTATTTTCGGAACGTATAAAATACCTTGAAAAGAGTCTTGACAGAGTGTTGGTAGATGACAGACGTGTGTATCTTTACAATATGGTGCTCCATTGTTTTTGCCTGTGGGCAAGGTGGTAAAATGACTCACTGAAGCAACAAGTGACTAAATTTAGGATGTACAATGGTGTGCAACTGGTGTTTGGCTGAAGTCGCAAATCGCTCTCGTGACGTCCCTCACTCACTACTTTTGAGGCGTCGTAATGGATTCATCTTACTTCATTATTTCCGCATTATAACTTATGTGTTATTACAGTATGCTTCTTCAAGGCAGCAGCGCATCAAAGACTTTCCACGAACACTTCACTCATGGTATGATTTGTTATAATTAAATATTAATTAATTACACATTGGCGGTAAAAGCACTTATGAGATCAAAACAGGATGCTTCTCATCCAGTATGTTTCCAGTCGATCTGAAGTTTTCCACCCATCTGAGGATTGTGTTACAGCTCGGAGCAACTCCACGTCGACCGACATTAAACCGCGCACGAAACAATCGCTGTGTAGCAATAATAGACTCACCACTTTTCACGAAACTGTCATAGACAAACACTCGACGTTACAAGTCCCACTGCTCCATAGTGACTGAGTAAATGAAATGGCGTCTTGTGTGGATCAGAACTATCCCCACCACGACCACCTCCCACCACCGCATCCTCAGAACTACGCAGTTCAAAACCGTCCGTCTCCCGTGTGTCACCCTGTATATGCTCGTATACCTCGCTTAAAATGAGAATGTCAAAAGCACGTTCGGCTGACATTTTGGTCATGAGACGTCCATCGCTCAATGCTCAGTGTTGTATGCAATAGGCATGCTCATTTGGGTAGAGACATACGCTTATGGAGTTGAAGGAAGTAGCATTGCGTCCTCGTACATGCTAATATTTTTTTCATCTTCACATTAGTAACGCGTTCTGGAACTTTCTTATCCATTTAATAGGAGTATGTTCCACAATTCTATGTTATTTACACATAAGAGGCTGCTGAGTTTCTTCGATTTTGTGGTTTCAGACTGTTTAAAAAACGAAAGATGAAATTGCTATGCATGAAACAATCGACAATACCATAGGATTTATATTATTTTTTTCATAAATATTAAGCCTTTTTTTCCGAAGTTTTCACGATTTCCGAGGGTATGATTAGGGGGACCTAAATGCATAGCTTAAATTGCTGAAGTTAAACAAGCAACAGTGCCGGTTACATTTGCTTGTCACAGATATTTAGCTCCAACTGAATGTTTAACAACACTTTCGTAAATTTGGTGGTCAAAATAACAAAGATCGAACCACTCAGTGAGCGATGGACGTCTCATGACCAAAATGTCAGCTGAAAGTGCTTATGGCATTCTCATTTATAACTACGCTGCACAACAAATTAGATTAGATTAGATTAGATTAGTACTTGTTCCATAGATCATGAATACGACACTTCGTAATGATGTGGAATGTGTCAGGTTAATAAAAGGTGTCTATACAAGATGTTATATTAGACAAAATATTACATGACACTCAATAATTTTTTTATTTTTATTTATTTATTTATTTATATTTGGAGGTTGAGAAATTAGCGACTTACTATATCCAAAAATTCATGTAATGAGTAAAAGGAGTTGCCATTAAGAAATTCTTTTAATTTCCTTTTAAATGCAATATGGCTATCTGTCAGACTACAAACGAAATACATCCACAGAAGTTAACGATTTAGGAGTCTACATTATTAGTAGGAGCTCGAGTTAATGTCAATAAATACACAATAAGTAGGCCTCACTGCGCAAAAAAGTCCGAAAAACAGAAAAATAATGCACGTAGCCAACTGCATTTGTTGCTGATCTGCAGGGTTTTTGACAATGCACATTGTCCATGCCAGAACCCTCACAAAGGCCATAAACATGGCAACTCGATGAACCACCTTAAGTGAAGATTCTCGAACAGATGATATCAAACTAATTATTACATTTGAAACCTTCCAGAATGAACTTTGGTTATTATGTGTTATCATTATGAGTAAACAGAGCATTACACAAGATAAATAGAAAATTCTTAAATTTTAAAACTATGGCAGCACAGCTAAACTAATGATACATAATTGATCGACCAATTCACACATTATTAGATTAGGTCAGATTAATACTTATTCCATAGATGATGAATATGACTTCATAATGATGGGGAATGAGTCAGTTTAACGAAACGTTTTCTTTAAATGCCATAATTCAAGTATTCATCTTTTAGTTGTAGGGTTATTAATTTATGTCTAAACATTCGTCTGCTGAGTAGAAGCAGTTGTCATTCAGTAAATATTTTAATTTGTTTTTGAATGTTGGTTGGCTATCTGTGAGACTTTTGATGCTATTTGGTAAGCGACCAAAGATTTTAGTGGTAACATAATACACCGTTTCTTGTGCCAAAATTAGATTTAACCCAAAGTAGCGAAAAATCAGCCTTTTCTCTAGTGTTGCAGCTATGCACATTGCTGTTGTTTTTGAACTGGGATGGGTTATTAACAACAAATTTCATAAGTGAATATGTGTATAGCAAAGCTACTGTGAATATCCCTAGTTCCTTAAATAAATGTCTGTTGGATGACCTTGCCTGGGCTCCAGCTATTATTCTGCCTACGAGCTTTTGGAGAATGAATATTCTTCTCCTTAATGATGAATTACCCCAAAATATGACGCCACACGAAAGCAATGAATGACAGAAGGCGTAGAACGCCCTTATAAATGTCCTTTGTTTTACATAGGCCCACAGGTACGTATTTTAATCGTTAAAATGGTGATAGTTCGTGATTTTAAGACAGACCGGACATTCATCATTGATGAGGTTTTTACCAACTGAAAAAGGCTGAGGACTTTACCTAAGCAAGACTACTGTTACTCTGTGGCATTCTGGAATGGCTCCCTACGTCATATGACATAGTACTCTATACACCATAAGATGCAACTTAAAAGTTGCGAAACCGGTTGTGTTAGTCTCTAACGGACTTCAGTAAAAACATCTACTGTGGACTACTGTATTTGTCACTCATTTTTATGTTTTAATAATTTAACAACTGTATATAAAAATCTGTTATACTGTGTGAAGTGGAAGTTACTGAAGAAAAATTCGATGTGTGGGACTTACAACACAAGCAGGCCAATGAAAACGAAACGCATGCTTATGACGAATTTCTGCAAAAGGCCAGTTGGAAACAGAGGTTTCGAAAAACTCTGACTGTGAAAAGCTTTATTGCCATGCCTAGTACGAAACTTCTAAAAATTCTACTTGGGTATTAATAACCGCTCCAGCTGTATTTTGGTCCTTTATTGCTGTACCTCTAGCGGTTTCTTGGAGTTAAAGCCACATCTTCAGGTGACATATGATTCAACTTTAGAGCGGAAAAGCTCGGAACCTTTTTTCCCACATTCGTTATCCGTCAATACGAAATCACGCTAAAGACGGTATGTCATGGATTAAAAACTGCCAAATTCCAATATAGTGGCATCTGGCAGTTTTTAATCGATGACATACAGTCTTTAAGGTTTTTTTTGTATTGATGGACAACGAATGTTGGGAAAAAAAGATTCCGAGCTTTACCGCTCTAATGTTTTAATCATATGTGGTTGCAAATAAAATGTTCACTGAGACTGTAGTGAAGAGTGGCTCCTGTAATATACAGTTGTTGTGCACAATGACGAATCGATGTCCCTGGGCTCTTGGCCACAATCTTCCGAACCATCGCGATATTTGTTTCTGAAAGACCACTAAGAGCTCCTGTTGCGTGTTTTACGTCAACAACAGAACCAGTAAGTTGAAACACATCAAAAACATTCTTCAGACCGCCAAAATCAAAATGCTACATTTGACATATTATCCTATGAGACACGGTATACTGACTCAATGTAGTTTTGCGCCTGTGGCGATCTCAAGAGTGCTGTCCGCAACACGTTTGACCAACACACAATTCGTTGGAGAGACACAGTGGTAAACAGGGAGTAAATACAACGAAGTGATTAAATAATGAATAAGTAATGTTTACGGCAGTCTGCAGATATTCGTCATTTAGTCTGTGTATTGTAATGTACCTAATCCGAAATAATAAGAGTTTGTTTCAGTCTTGTACATCTACATCTACATCTACATCTATACTCCGCGAGCCACCTTACGGTGTGTGGCGGAGGGTACTTATTGTACCACTATCTGATCCCCCCTTCCCTGTTCCATTCACGAATTGTGCGTGGGAAGAACGACTGCTTGTAAGTCTCCGTATTTGCTCTAATTTCTCGGATCTTTTCGTTGTGATCATTACGCGAGATATATGTGGGCGGTAGTAATATGTTGCCCATCTCTTCCCGGAATGTGCTCTCTCGTAATTTCGATAATAAACCTCTCCGTATTGCGTAACGCCTTTCTTGAAGTGTCCGCCACTGGAGCTTGTTCAGCATCTCCGTAACGCTCTCGCGCTGACTAAATGTCCCCATGACGAATCGCGCTGCTTTTCGCTGGATCATGTCTATCTCTTCTATCAATCCAACCTGGTAAGGGTCCCATACTGATGAGCAATACTCAAGAATCGGACGAACAAGCGTTTTGTAAGCTACTTCTTTCGTCGATGAGTCACATTTTCTTAGAATTCTTCCTATGAATCTCAACCTGGCGCCTGCTTTTCCCACTATTTGTTTTATGTGATCATTCCACTTCAGATAGCTCCGGATAGTAACTCCTAAGTATTTTACGGTCGTTACCGCTTCCAATGATTTACCACCTATGGCATAATCGTACTGGAATGGATTTCTGCCCCTATGTATGCGCATTATATTACATTTATCTACGTTTAGGGAAAGCTGCCAGCTGTCGCACCATGCATTAATCCTCTGCAGGTCTTCCTGGAGTACGTACGAGTCTTCTGATGTTGCTACTTTCTTGTAGACAACCGTGTCATCTGCAAATAGCCTCACGGAGCTACCGATGTTGTCAACTAAGTCATTTATGTATATTGTAAACAATAAAGGTCCTATCACGCTTCCTTGCGGTACTCCCGAAATTACCTCTACATCTGCAGATTTTGAACCGTTAAGAATGACATGTTGTGTTCTTTCTTCTAGGAAATCCTGAATCCAATCACAAACCTGGTCCGATATTCCGTAAGCTCGTATTTTTTTCACTAAACGTAAGTGCGGAACCGTATCAAATGCCTTCCTGAAGTCCAGGAATACGGCATCAATCTGCTCGCCAGTGTCTACGGCACTGTGAATTTCTTGGGCAAATAGGGCGAGCTGAGTTTCACATGATCTCTGTTTGCGGAATCCATGTTGGTTATGATGAAGGAGATTTGTATTATCTAAGAACGTCATAATACGAGAACACAAAACATGTTCCATTATTCTACAACAGATTGACGTAAGCGAAATAGGCCTATAATTATTCGCATCTGATTTATGACCCTTCTTGAAAATGGGAACGACCTGCGCTTTCTTCCAGTCGCTAGGTACTTTACGTTCTTCCAGCGATCTACGATAAATTGCTGATAGAAAGGGGGCAAGTTCTTTAGCATAATCACTGTAGAATCTTAAGGGTATCTCGTCTGGTCCGGATGCTTTTCCGCTACTAAGTGATAGCAGTTGTTTTTCAATTCCGATATCGTTTATTTCAATATTTTCCATTTTGGCGTCCGTGCGACGGCTGAAGTCAGGGACCGTGTTACGATTTTCCGCAGTGAAACAGTTTCGGAACACTGAATTCAGTATTTCTGCCTTTCTTCGGTCGTCCTCTGTTTCGGTGCCATCGTGGTCAACGAGTGACTGAATAGGGGATTTAGATCCGCTTACCGATTTTACATATGACCAAAACTTTTTAGGGTTCTTGTTTAGATTGTTTGCCAATGTTTTATGTTCGAATTCGTTGAATGCTTCTCTCACTGCTCTCTTTACGCTCTTTTTCGCTTCGTTCAGCTTTTCCTTATCAGCTATGATTCGACTACTCTTAAACCTATGATGAAGCTTTCTTTGTTTCCGTAGTACCTTTCGTACATGATTGTTATACCACGGTGGATCTTTCCCCTCGCTTTGGACCTTAGTCGGTACGAACTTATCTAAGGCGTACTGGACGATGTTTCTGAATTTTTTCTATTTTTGTTCCACATCCTCTTCCTCAGAAATGAACGTTTGATGGTGGTCACTCAGATATTCTGCGATTTGTGCCCTATCACTCTTGTTAAGCAAATATATTTTCCTTCCTTTCTTGGCATTTCTTATTACACTTGTAGTCATTGATGCAACCACTGACTTATGATCACTGATACCCTCTTCTACATTCACGGAGTCGAAAAGTTCCGGTCTATTTGTTGCTATGAGGTCTAAAACGTTAGCTTCACGAGTTGGTTCTCTAACTATCTGCTCGAAGTAATTCTCGGACAAGGCAGTCAGGATAATGTCACAAGAGTCTCTGTCCCTGGCTCCAGTTCTGATTGTGTGACTATCCCATTCTATACCTGGTAGATTGAAGTCTCCCCCTATTACAATAGTATGATCACGAAACTTCTTCACGACGTTCTGCAGGTTCTCTCTGAGGCGCTCAACTACTACGGTTGCTGATGCAGGTGGTCTATAGAAGCATCCGACTATCATATCTGACCCACCTTTGATACTTAGCTTAACCCAGATTATTTCACATTCGCATTCGCTAATAACTTCACTGGATATTATTGAATTCTTTACTGCTATAAATACTCCGCCACCATTGGCGTTTATCCTATCCTTGCGGTATATATTCCATTCTGTGTCTAGGATTTCGTTACTGTTCACTTCCGGTTTTAACCAACTTTCCGTTCCTAATACTATATGCACACTATTTCCTTCAATAAGAGATACTAATTCAGGAACCTTGCCCTGGATACTCCTGCAGTTTACCAATATTACGTTAACTTTTCCTGTTTTTGGTCTCTGAGGACGGACGTTCTTTATCAACGATGATAATGTCCTCTCTGGTAAGCCGTCAGATATTTTATCGTTTCGCCCAAGGGGGGGTCCCTCTAACCTAAAAAACCCCCATGTGCACGCCACACGTACTCTGCTACCCTAGTAGCTGCTTCCGGTGTGTAGTGCACGCCTGACCTGTCTAGGGGGGCCCAACATCGCTGTTGGTGTAGCCATTTTCAATAATGACAAGCTTTTTCCGAAGTTAAGTTTCTCAGATAAAATGAAAGACTTATCAGCTTAACATAATTATTATTGTTTTATCGTGTTAAAACTTTATGCTCACAATGTTTACTTAGCACTATGGATTAGCAGTCTTTTTTTTGCGTATTACTAGTTTTGGATTTCCAAACAATCCGTCCTCAGAACTATCCACGATGCCAATAATTTGGGGGCTTAACAACTTCCACATGTCTAAGGCCTAATTGTAGCGCCTGAGGTAGTGAGTTCTGCCTTGTCAGTATGATCGTAAGATGTTTGTTTACTTTAGCAAACACGTGGGGGACTTTGTTGTATAAATGATTATATCAGCAGCATACCAATATTTGAGTTTTTTAGTCATCATCTACATAATTTATTCCTTGTCATTCAATCAATTTTACCTTCCAGAAACCCTTTTTTTACACTTCAACTGACTGTCATTTAAACTTGCCGATTACTTTTATAACGATGAATGTACCAGTGACCCTAACGAAAGTATTCGCTGTCTCCTGACCTAAAGCAGTAAGATTCATTTTCGCGTTAGGAATCCTAAATTTTATATCGTGTAGGAGATCTTTCTCACAGAGTTTACATTATATGTCCAATATGGCACAGACACATTGCTTAATTTCAAAGTCATCACAGAATGGTGATTCGTCTCTTGTTAAGTGATCACGATGGCGTACTTTATTATTGCCGCTGTTTCGGTTTTTCGCGAAACTAGCGCCGCATCATTGTGAGAGATACAGAGGCAAGCGAGTGTGCCGGGACTTAACCCAGTTCACTACCACTACTGACAAGTCATCATAAAACGCCTGTGCATAGCATATAAAGTATTGCGCCATAATCAAAGAATAAAATTAAAAATTAAAATAACATTTCCAAAATTTCTCAGTGTATGCTCTAGTATATTAATGTTAACATTGTGAAGTCTAAGGATGATCTAATGAATAGGCCTATGTTTCGTTAAATAGATTATATTAAGAAAAAAATAAGTGGCGCTAAATAACGAAACTAGAAACCTAAAAAGTTCAGAATGTGCAAATGCATGTCACAATGAAGAGCTACAAGTCTTAACTTGATCGGTGCTGTATTTTGGTCAAAATCAGCGTTTTTACGAAAATTTGAAGGCGCAAAATATTCGACAGAGAAAGATGAAAATTCGTATGTAGCCTCAGAACATTAACTATGTGGCACCATTAAGTTACCTCGAATAGTTTTTAAGCTATTAACTAAAAACTAAATTTGTGCGTGTGAACTTTTACTGAATATATTAACCAGTTACAACTCAAAACTTTTATTTATAATCGTAATTCCTGATCCTGCTGAGTAAATAGCAAGTAGGAACATTTTCTTTCAGTGAGTACGAAGAGCAATGTGGACTTACCGACTGGGAATTATGGTCAATGTGTTCTCCAGCGCCTTCTGGTTGACCACAAAAATAGTTTTCAGGCTCTTGTAAATGGCGAAGTAGATTAGATTTTAAATTAATTTACCATCCGCCACACAGGTTCACATCCTACATCTCTCTTTTTTTATCTAAACATTAACTTTGCATCATGGCTTAATGGCTTCTGGACTCTATATATATTTGTTATTGACACTGTTACAGCTATAATCAAAATCAAGTCAAAACGTGAAAGCAGGGTCGTCAGTGAAGTGCAACACTTATCACTGAAAGAACATTTATTACAAACACCAATACACAGACGAAACACCATTACTCAAAATACCATTTTATACAAGGAATAAAACTGTAAAAATAATTGTCCAAGGAGATTCAACTGATCCCTAAAACAAATTTATTTAAATAGTCTTTTAAAAAGGTCCTGTTAAGCAACATATTCTATGCTTTGAAGGATTACTTTGTGGAGGCTATTGACCACCAGAATAGAGTGTCTACATCTACATCTACATCCATACTCAGCAAGCCACCTGACGGTGTGTGGCGGAGGGTACCTTGAGTACCTCTATCGGTTCTCCCTTCTATTCCAGTCTCGTATTGTTCATGGAAAGAAGGATTGTCGGTATGCCTCCGTGTGGGCTCTAATCTCTCTGATTTTATCCTCATGGTCTCTTCGCGAGATATACGTAGGAGGGAGCAATATATTGCTTGACTCCTCGGTGAAGGTAGGTTCTCGAAACTCCAACAAAAGTCCGTATTGAGCTACTGAGCGTCTCTCCTGCAGAGTCTTCCAGTGGAATTTATCTATCATGTCCGTAACGCTTTCGCGATTACTAAATGATCCTGTAACGAAGCGCGCTGCTCTCCGTTGGATCTTCTCTCTCTCTTCTATCAACCTTATCTGGTACAGATCCCACACTGCTGAGCAGTATTCAAGCAGTGGGCGAACAAGCGTACTGTAACCTACTTCCTTTGTTTACGGATTGCATTTCCTTAGGATTCTTCCAATGAATCTCAGTCTGGTATCTGCTTTACCGACGATCAACTTTATATGATCATTCCATTTTAAATTACTCCTAATGCGTACTCCCAGATAATTTATGGAAATTAACTGCTTCCAGTTGCTGACCTGCTATATTGTAGCTAAACGATAAGGGATCTTCTTTCTGTGGATTCGCAGCACATTACACTTGTCTACATTGAGATTCAATTGCCATTCCCTGCACCATGCGTCAATTCGCTGCAGATCCTCCTGCATTTCAGTACAATTTTCCATTGTTTCAACCTCTCGATATACCACAGCATCATCCGTAAAAAGCATCAGTGAACTTCCAATGTCATCCACAAGGTCATTTATGTATATTGTGAATAGCAACGGTCCTATGACACTCCCCTGCGGCACACCAGAAATCAGTCTTACTTCGGAATACTTCCCTCCATTGAGAATGACATGCTGCGTTCTGTTATCTAGGAACTCTTCAATCCAATCACACAATTGGTCTGATAGTCTGTATGTTCTTAGTTTGATCATTAAACGACTGTGGGGAACTGTATCGAACGCCTTGCGAAAGTCAAGAAACACGGCATCTACCTGGGAACCCGTGTCTATGGCCCTCTGAGTCTCGTGGACGAATAGCGCGAGCTGGTTTTCACACGATCTTCTTTTTCGAAACCTATGCTGTTTCCTACAGGGTAGATTTCTAGTCTCCAGAAAAGTCATTATACTCGAACATAATACGTGTTCCAAAATTCTACAACTGATCGACGTTAGAGATATAGGTCTATAGTTCTGCACATCTGTTCGACGTCCCTTCTTGAAAACGGGGATGACCTGTGCCCTTTTCCAATCCTTTAGAACGCTACGCTCTTCTAGAGACCTACGATACAACGCTGCAAGAAGGGGGGCAAGTTCCTTCGCGTACTCACGCAATGTGCTATCTCTGAAGTAACCAAAATCTTTGACGTTTCAAGCTAGCGCCGCCTTTGCTGTTAGTTCCATATCCTAATTCCGGCACTCGGCAAGTTTCGTATGCAGTGGTGTTCAGGTTATTGATATGACGACTGTATGGCCATTTTTCCCATAGTCATGACCCCGGACTTCTTCGATGCGACTGCACACGTTTTCGCTACACTCGTTTCATATTATTCATGTGCCGTAAATTACTAATGAACCGCGCCATGGTGAGTGATCCGGCAGTGGCAATGAGTTTGCCTACTGTCTCTTTCATTGACGAGCTGCCGTGGTTTCGCACATCGACGGTTCCGAGTGCATTTTCACGGCCGTGTGTTCCCATGCCGGCACAACATAACCTAACCAGTACTGTCCGCGGGCCGTGGCGCACACAAACTACATGTGTCCACATGTATAGCAGTTCCCAGACTTCATACCACAGCTGAAACAAGACGTACCTTTGCCACAGTTCTACACAACATTTAAGTGAACACGTTTCCTGCCAGCCTGACACACGAGCAAGTACTTCCGCCGAACTCTCATGCCGTTACTTTCCCACTTCATCAACCTGCAACCACTATCGCAGCAGGCTGTGATTCTCGTGCCTACCGTGTTTTCTCCAGCGCCTCCCACGCCTTGTGTGTGTGTGGACAGATGCATTACAGACATCAGATCGTACACCAGTTTCTGGTACCTGCCACCCCTCCCCCCACCGCCATCTTACAATGATGCTTCAGCAACCACCTGTCAGGCAGTTTCCAAATCTTTCACAACTGCAGAAGGACAATCCTACAATATGGTTTGTACTGATGGATAGTATCCTGGACATCCATGGTGTACTGGGAGATAATCCATGCTTCATCTATTTGATGAACCATCTACATGACAAGCCAAACCAGTCAGTGATCTATTGCTCACGCCACTGAGCCAGCACAAATAGACAACCACAAAAGCTCACATCATCAAGCGCTAAATGCCTTCTCCTGCAGGAGCCATCCACTCTATTATTCATGAAGTGGTTTTAGGGGACCATAAGCCTTCTCAACTTTGGCGCCACTTACGCGCTCAGGCCACCACGGACGAACTCCCCCCGACCTTGTACTCTGGTCATTATGGCTCGTGAAAATGCCATAAGATCTTCAGCTACATCTGTTGGCTCACAAAAAAGCTGCCCTGGCAGACCAGGCATACAGCATCATCAAACACTGCTAGCTCATATCCTCCTGCATTTCTGGTAAGCCAGAATTTGGTAGCACTACACCTTCCCCGACTCCTGTGTTTCAATGGCGAGCCAGCAGATGTCGGGCGCACAGCATATAACACCAGCCGATGGTGCCAACTGGCGGCCAGAACACTATACCTGCTGCCACTCCTCACCCGGCTGCCCCACCCACCCTCAGTCTGCAGCAGAACGTCCCACCCCATGCCTCCAGCTCGCTGGCCCAAATGCCACACACAATATACTCACTATGTTGGACCATGTTACATTTGGGATGCCGCTCATTTTTTATGTGCGTCCTGTAACTACCCAAACGCGAAACATGAGCCCAAATAGGCGCCACAGGTCGTGCAGACACTTCAGGGCGCCGATCACGTCCTTGGCTGACAACCGCCGCCACCCATCAAGCCGGTAGATTATACATCTATGACGGTTTCAGCACACACTATTTCCTTGTAGACATAGACGCTGACGCTAGCATCATTCCCAAGTCAAGCGCTCTACCTTCACTCTTGCTGTCTTTTACAAAATTCCACAGTTCACATCCATGGTTCAGCCAAACTTCAGATGCATCTCTCGTCTGCCTTATGCTGTGACTGGACATTTTGCATTGCGGATGTCAACTGCTCCATTACTGACATGGATTTCTTATGCAACTTCAGTTTCTCACCAGATCTCGAAGCAGCAGCTCTCCTGCACCACGCTACAAGTAACCAGATACCAGGGATCTTCAGCAACATGCGACGTGCGTACGACATGTTAAAAGCAGCACTTGCTAAGCACTCTCACACACACAGTCTCTGACGCTCCAATATTGGTCACGGTGGATGCTAGTAACATAGTCATCGCGCCGTGTTTCTTCAGTGGGTCGAGGGTTCTGGAAAACCACTTTGTTCTTCACAAGAAAGTCATCCACCTTCCAGCATAAAAGGTCCACTTTCGACCAATAGCTTTACCATGTACAAAGCAGTTCATTTCTACAAGGACATCGAGGGTAGGTCAGTGACTACATATGCGGCCAACAACCTGCTGGCCAGTGCAGAGCATAAACCCACAGCCAACCTCCATCCCTGACATTTGTGACACATCGACCTACTATGTCAATTCACCACCGATGTCCATTACATCAAGGTCGTGGACAAGGTCATAGCCAATTACAAGTCATGAGTCCGTGCAGTCTCGTTCTCTTCAGACTTTGATAAACTATAACCCAGCAGCAAACAAATGATGATGTACAGCAGTTACTACACTGTGAATCTACCTCACTCTCAATTGAGCCTTGCCAAATTCCGGGTTCTTCCGTACTATTCCTCTGTGATGTTCCCACAGGTATGACCCCCCCCCCCCCCTACTTCCAGCCATCTTGCGTCATAAGATTTGCTGCTATCCATGATTTCGCGTATCCTAGTATTCAGGGTACCATAAGCCTAATAACGGAGCGTTTCACATGGACAAGGGGTAGGGCAGATTGCAGAAATCAGACCTGTGCATGTGTATCCTGCCAACACTCCAAGCTTGGCTGTCATGCATACTCATTCACTGAGCTCGTTTGAAATACCTAAAGACAAGTTATGCAACGTATGTCTGGACTTAATCGGCCCGCTCTCTCCTTCAGAGCGTTTTTGATAGATCCTGTCTATCATCGAGTGCTTTAGTTGGTGGGTCGAGGCCATTCTGATCACAGATACAACAGCCAACTCTGTCGCATGGGCCTTTATCACCTTCTGGATCATGCAGTTCGGCTGCCCATCTTCGGTCACTATGTGACCTGTGTGATGCAAACAAATTACATACAACAGCCTAACAGCGTACCACCTGCAGGGTAATGGTTTGGTTAAGCACTGGTACTGCACTTTAAAAGCCATGCCTATGTGGCATGGCATGTCTTGCTCAGGGCTCTTCCCTCGGTCCTGCTTGGCGTCTAGGCGGCCTACACGTCTCGTCCTTCCGGCACAATTCGTTGAGGACTCCAGCTTCCCACATAGTCCGAACTTCCGACGTCAGTAGAACGCGTCCGACAATTCGCCGCGCAATTACGCCCCCTGCCGCCAAGGGCACACACGATCTATTGCGTTTTCGTGCACAGAGACCTACATATTTGTGACTGGATGACGTTGCGCGAAGACAAGGTGCAACCTGCACTGCACCCACCGTACACGGGCCCACATAAAGTATTACGCCACTTGCTGCAGACCTTTGACATTCTGCTCCATGGTAAAAGACAAATAGTGTCTGTCTCATGTCTCAAACCAGCCTGGCAGCTCAACGAAGATGCAAATCCGGAGGACGACTCCCCACCCCACCCCACACCGCCCACCCCGATACTGCTTCCATGCGACCACTGACTTCTAGTGTTTCTAATGAGCCGAACTCTGCTTCAAGCTCTGGAAGTGCATATAGTCTAACAATGCGTATGATGCTAGTGCTTCATTTCCTCCACCCTTCACAGAGGTCGCATGTGAAGGGTTCCACTCTCCTTCCCCCCACCCCAGTGATTCCACTGATCGACCGAGCCAGCTGAAGACACCTGTGTTGCTATCTTCCACTTTGATATGTCAGCCTTTCCCATTGAGACTCTCTCTCTCTGCAGCATGCAATGGCACACTGCTCGTCCTGCAAGTCCCTACACGCACACTGGACAATTTGATTGCCCTAGCACGCTCCTCCATGCGTTTGCGATCCCTCCAGATGCAGAGGTGACAGCCACCACTGCCTCAATTGACGACAATGGCCACCTCTCTATTCGTATGCTAATTACAGCGCGCCACATCTCTGCATCGCTGGGCCGCCCGTTCCCAGTTTGGCCACTCGCTCCGTCCACTAACGTGGCAATGCGACTTCCCAGTAATGGAACTACACCCATGGGTCCTCTTTCCCTGTGGGGACACCTTTAGACACCAACACAGACCGAGCGACAAGCCATGGGTGGGAGGTTCTCTGTGGCGGGTTACTAAAACAAACTTATTTAAGTACGTCCTGTTAAGCAATGTATTCTATGCATTGAAAGATTACTCTGCAGTGGCCATTGACCTCCAGACTCGAGTGTCGACATAATGTGCTGTCTCTGAAGTAACCAAAACGTTTGATTTCAAACTTGCGCCGCCATTGCGGTTTGTTCCTTAGTCTTATTCTGGCACTTGGTATGTGATGTTGTATTGGATACTGTATACCAAGTTTCATATAAAGTGGTGTTCGGGTTTTTAATACAACAACTGTGTGACCTGTTCCCCATAACTTTGATAACACAGAATAGGTGTGTGGTAAAAAATGTAACACAGATAAATAATAACAGAAACAGTAAAACATCTGTCATTTCATATAACACTTTGATGCCACATTTTTCCTTCTTTTCAGGAAAAACTTACTTCCAAAGCTGTTGTTGTTGTGGTGGTCTTCAGTCCAAAGGGTGGTTCGATGCAGTTCTCCATGCTTCTCTATCTTCTGCAAGCCTCTTTATCTCTGAATAGCTACTGAAACGTACATCCTTCTGAATCTGCTTACTGTATTCATCTCTTGGCCTCCCTCTAAACATTATTATCCCCCACCACCACACTCCCCTCCAGTATTAACTGGTGATCCCTTGAAGTCTCAGAAAATTCTTTTCTCCCCGATTCTATTCAGTACCTCCTCAATAGTTATCTGATCTGTCCATCTAATATTCAGTATTCTTTTGTAACACCACATTTCAAAAGCTTCTATTCTCTTCATGTCTAAACAGTTTATTGTCCATGTTTCGCTTCCATACATGGCTACACTCCATACAAATACTTTATGGGCCTCCTGACACTTAAATCTATACTCAATGTTAAAAAATTTCTCTTCTTCAGAAACGCTTTTCTTGCCATTGGCAGTTTACTGTGTATATCGTCTCCACTTCGACCATCGTCAGTCATTTTGCTGCCTAAATAGCAAAATTCACCTAATACTTTAAGTGTCTCGTTTCCTACGCTAATTCCCTCAACACCCTCTGGTTTAATATGACTATGTTTCATTATCGTTGTTTTACTTTTGTTGGTGCTCATATCATTCTTTCAAGACACTGTCCATTCCATTCAACTGGTCTTCCAAGTCTTTGCTCTCTGTGACAGAATTACAATGTCATCGCCAAACCTCAAAGTTTTTAGCAACCCTGACTCACTCCCTTGTCAACCACTGCATCTCTTTCATGACACTCGACTCTTGTAACTACTCATTAGTTCCTGAAGAGTTCAAAACTGCTGAGACAAACAACCAGGTTCAACGACCTTCCTATTGTTATCGTTTTAAAGTGGACGTACATCGCGAGGTGGTGCGTTTCGCCTGCGCGAGCGAATCATTTATTCTTTGACATCTCGTTGCTCAATGGCGAGCGAGGAAAGGTAAAAAAATCGCAATGTGACGGAACTTTGTTACGAGACACGGTAATGAGAGGATGTGTAGGAAGAGTGTGTAATGAAACAGTCATTGTTAGCCGCCATATTGGATAATTTGTATTTTTTTGGGATTCACAGGCGCTATGTACTGTTAGTGTGAAGTATAGTAACGGTCATGATACAGTATGTTGCATTTCAAAGGTAATTGCGCGTATTTAATTTTGATCAAATTAGTACAATTATGTAGTACAAGCTTGTATACGACTTCGAACATTTGGTGGTCGATGTTTGCTGTAGAAGCTGCTCCAATAACATGGTCAAAAGAATAGAGAAACTTTTCTCTGTTAAAAGGAACTCATTTCACTCACAGACAATCATCGAATGACCAAATGCGAATGGCAGTGTTCCATTTCGAGAAGATCCTATAGAAGTTTTCTTTCACTTACATTTCAAGAATTTTACAGGCAACCATCGGAGTCGGCAGCTGCTTCTACACCATGAGAGTAATGTGTCTATGTGTACATAGAGATTACATATGCTGAGGGTGTAGGCAACACCGATCGAGATAGTACCTCACAGACCTACAAACAGAGACACTAAACACACTAGTTCATTAACAACGAGTTTAATATTACGAACAGCTTGAAAAACATTACTTTCTTCAAAAATTGTTCAAATGGCTCTGAGCACTATGGGACTTAACATCTGTGGTCATCAGTCCCCTAGAACTTAGAACTACTTAAACCTAACTAACCTAAGGACATCACACACATCCATGCCCGAGGCAGGATTCGAACCTGCGACCGTAGCAGTCGCGCGGTTCCGGACTGAGCGCCTAGAACCGCTAGACCACCGCGGCTGGCTTACTTTCTTCCTTTGAGCAGTAAAAATATATAGTAAAAATGGCGACCGTGACAGGCAGTACCCGTTCTTTTTATTGTAGATTACGATTATATGGCAAAAACTACATATGTTTTGTCTGAACCATTTTCTTCGTTTCGACACAGATCGGGTTGTAACCGGAGGAATAGAAATGGGTACACAATAGTAATTTTCTGCCTTCAAATGTCACACGACATGTGGGCTCCCACCTCCATGCCGTGTTGGCAGGACAGCCCAGTATCTCGTAACTTCTAATTGAAATCCCCATTTGCAACGTTGTATTCCTCTGACGTAGACATTCTTGAGACTGAGAAGCTTATGTCCACGAGTCAGCCTGGTTTTAGAAAGTGTCGCTCGTGGGAAACTCACCTTGCCCTTTTCTCACATGATATACTGCGAACTATGGATGAAGGACAACAGGCAGATTTCATATTTCTAAATTTCTAGAAAGCATTTGACTTGGTGCTCCTCTGCAGGCTGTTAATGAAGGTACCAGCATATGGGATACGTTCACAGATATGTGAGTGGCTCGAAAACTTCTTAAATAATAGGACCCAGTACGCTGTCCTCGACGGCGAATGTTCATCAGAGACAAGGGTATCGTCAGAAGTGCCTCAGGGAAGTGTGATAGGACCGCTGCTGTTCTCTGTATACATTTAAGTTGCTATAATGACATCATCCCCCCCCTCCCCACCCCCCCACGAACCGTGGACCTTGCCATTGGTGGGGAGGCTTGCGTGCTGTAGGTGCAACCACAATGGAGGTGTATCTGTTGAGAGGCCAGACAAACGTGTGATCCCTGAAGATGGGCAGCAGCCTTTTCAGTAGTTGCAGGGGCAACAGTCTGGATGATTGACTGATCTGGCCTTGTAACTTTAACCAAAACAGTCTTACTGCGCTGGTACTGTGAACAGCTGAAACCAAGGGGAAACTACAGCCGTAATTTTTCCCAAGGGTATGCAGGTTTACTATATGGTTAAATGACGATGGCGTCCTCTTGGGAGGACATCGTTATCAGGAGAAAGAAAACTGGCGTTCTACAGATCGGAGCATGGAATGTCAGATCCCTTAATGGGGCAGGTAGGTTAGGAAATTTAAAAGGGAAATGGAGAAGTTAAAGCTAGATATAGTGGGAATTAGTGACGTTTGGTGTCAGGAGGAACAAGAATTCTGGTCAGGTGAATACAGGGTTATAAATACAAAATCAAACATGGCAGTGAAGGAGTAGGTTTCATGATGAATAAGAAAATAGGAGTTCGGATAAGCTACTATGAACAGCATAGTGAATGCATTATTATAGCCAAGATAGACACGAAGCCCACTCCTACCAGAGCAATACAGGTTTACATTCCAACTAGCTCCGCAGATGATGAAGAGATTGAAGAAATGTATGATGCGATTAAAGACATTATTCAGATAGTTAAGGGAGATGAAAATGTAATAGTCATGGAGTACTGGAATTAGATAGTAGGGAAAAGAAGAGAAGGAAAAGTAGTAGGTGAATATGGACTGGAGGTAAGGAATGAAAAAGGAAGCTGCCTGGTAGAATTTTGCTACTAATATCTTGGGAGAGCCAGCCATGACAAAACTCTACCATCTGGTGAGCAAGATGTATGAGACAGGCGAAATACCCTCAGACTTCAAGAATAATATAATAATTCCAATCCCAAAGGTAGCAGGTGTCGACAGGTGTGAAAATTACCGAACTATCAGTTTAATAAGTCATGGCTGCAGAATACTAACACGAATTACTTTACAGATGAATGGGAAAACTGGCAGAAGCCGAACTAGGGGAAGATCAATTTGGATTCCGTAGAAATGTTGGAACACGCGAGGCAATACTGACCCTACGACTTATCTCTGAAGACGGATTAACGAAAGGCAAACCCACCTTTCTAGCATTTGTAAACTTGGAGAAAGCTTTTGACAGTGTTGACTGGAATACTCTCTTTAAAATTCTGAAAGTGGCTATTTACAATTTATACAGAAATCAGATGGCAGTTATAAGAGTACAGTAGCATGAAAGAGAAGCAGTGGCTGAGAAGGGAGCGAGAGAGGGTTGTAGCCTATCGCTGATGTTATTCAATCTGTATATTGAGCAAGCAGTAAAAGAAACAAAAGAAAAATTTGGAGCAGGAATTAAAATACATGGAGAAGAAATAAAAGCTTTGAGGTTTGCCGACGACATTGTAATTCTATCAGAGACAGCAAAGTACCTGGAAGAGCAGTTGAACAGAATGGACAGTGTCTTGAAAGGAGGATATAAGATGAACATCAACAATAGCAAAACAAGGATAATGGAATGTAGTCGAATTAAGTCGGGTGATGCTGAGGGAATTAGATTAGGAAATGAGACACTTAAAGTAGTAAATGAGTTTAGCTATTTGGGGAGCAAAATAACTGATGATGGTCGAAGTAGAGAGGATATAAAATGTAGACTGGCAATGGCAAGGAAAGTGTTTCTGAAGAAGAGTAATTTGTTAACATCGAGTATAGATTTAAGTATCAGGAAGTCTTTTCTGCAAGTATTTGTATGGAGTCTAGCCATGTATTGAAGTGAAACATGGACGATAAATAGTTTATACAAGAAGAGAATAGAAGCTTTCGAAATGCGGTGGCACAGAAGAATGCTGAAGATTAGATGGGTAGATCATGTAAGTAATAACGAGGTACTAAATAGAATTGGGGAGAGGAGGAAATTGTAGCACATCCTGACTAAAAGAAGGAACCGGTTGGTAGGACACATTCTGAGGCATCAAGGGATCACCAGCTTAGTATTAGAGGGTCTCGTGGAGCGTAAAAATAGTAGAGGTAGACAAAGAGATGAATACACTAAGCAGATTCAGAAGCATGTAGGTTGCAGCAGTAAGTACTCGGAGATGAAGAAGCTTCCTCAGCATAGAGTAGCACGGAGAGCTGCACCAAACCAGTCTCTGGACTGAAGACCACAATAACAACAACAACAACAACAATGCTCTAACGGCATCATGATCGCTAATCCCCGTTTCTATACTGACATTGTCGATAAGGTCCGGTCTATTTGTAGCTACAAGATCTAAGGTATTTCTATTACGTGTGGACTGCTGAGCTAGCTGCTCAAGACAGTTTTCAGAAAGCACAGCGTCTGCTGTTTCCTGCAACAACTGAATTGGCCCAACCGCACCCAATTGCTGTCGACTGTGACATCACTACATCCACCCAGGACAATGACCTTCGTGCAGATGAGTGAACAAAACAAACTACTGGCAACTGCATCCCACAAACAGCCCCCCCCCCCCTGTCTTCTACAGGTACCATGCACAGTTTGGCGATGCCACGCGCAACTGTCATTCACCCAACAACCACCTAAAACGCTGCATGGCCCATGACAGGCACACCAGACCATAATTGTCATTCAAACCACCTCATCTCACACAGCGAAGAACTGCCGTAGATTTCAATGATGTGGGATAACGGCAGGGTCTATATCCTGGACCATCTTGATCAGCAATACCATATAGTCGATTCCCACTTTGACAGAAGTGCAGCACCTCTTATCTTCCCCACCACAACACACCATTATGTAGCTCCATGCAGCAAACAACTCAACAATCATCATTTACGATTCCAAATCTCTCAGAATGGATCTGGGGTTCAGAACGACGGTCACATGGAACTTTCTAATCGAGGACGTCAGCGAACTGATACTCATTTCTGATTTCCTCTGTCATTCCTGATTTCTACTATATTTGTCCAACAGCACACTGATACAATCCGATGCAGGTAATTAAGTCACCAGCATAATTGGCCACACATTCCTAGAGACACAACACATCCTTATTACACCTTCTCAAACCAACAAACAGCAATGCACCCCAACCAATAACTACCATCGTCATCTACTTGACTGCATCAATTCACTCACTAAAACTGAACAAAAGCAGTTTCTTTACTTTGAAACGCACATTGAGTCTCTGCGCCTGAAAAAGGCAAATGAAACAATGCGACTGACAATGCAAGATACGTCTCACTGCAAAACTCTCGACCGATTTCACCTGTCAGTAACGGTTACATCACGCCTGCGCAACTCAATTAGGCTGCCTCTACACCAGCCTCTGAGGAAGCACCTACGTTTACATAGCCCTCATGGACCAATAAGGTTAATAACACACCACCTGCATAAGTGTTCCCTACAGTTACCCTGTGCAGGCATCTACCAATAAACAAGGTGTGATTCAGAAGTTTCAAGACTGATTCATCTCTGAGTAGGGGAGCGCACGGACCGGTTCTGCCGAGTGGGGGAAGTAGTGGGGGTCTCAGGGAATGAACTGACACTGCGGCAGTTGCCTCCGGAACTCTGGAGAGTGCACATCGTTTGCAGCTTGGGTGCGTGTCATTGACCTCGGTCGAAAAGTGGGAGAGGCAGAAATGGAGCAGAACTTGGAGCAGTGTTATGCAATTAAGTTTTGCGTGCAACTGAACAAAACCGCCGCAGAGACTCCCGGTATGATTCAAGAGGCATTTAAGGAAGAAGCCATGTCCCGTGCAATGGTTTTCATGTGGCACAAACGTTTCGAAGATGGCCGTGGGAATGTTGAAGACGACGACCGCTCTGGGAGGCCATCATCTAGCCGAACGGATCATGTGGAGAGAGTACGGGAACTTTTACACAATGACACGTCGCGGCCGCCACCGAAGTTTTGGTCAAGTTCAACCTGACAACACTGCTGCAGCCACCCTACAGCCCCGACTTGGCTCCAAGTGACTTTTTCCTCTTCTCCGATTCAAGACAGGCCTAAAAGGGAAGCGATTCGACTCCATCGACGCCATCCAGCAGCCTTCGACGAGAGCCCTTCACAGCATGACGCTCGAGGCCTTCCAGAAGGGATACGAACAGTGGAAGACGCGCTGGCAGCGCTGTGTTGATGCTGGAGGGTCATATTTTGAAGAACTTTAGTTCGCTGTACTTAAATGCCTAACAAATTTCTGGTTCTGAGTTAAGTCTTGAAACTTTTAAATCATACCCTGTATACTCCTCGAGTGTTATTTACCCAGTGCGCTATAAGTAACAGAATGCTAGGCCCCCTGGTTCGACATAGACTGCGCTGGCGACCGCCAGACGAACTTTGCGTGGCCAAGTCAGAATAATCAGAGCTTTGGGCAGTTCATGGGCTTCTCCCACTAAAATAGCGCCAAAGAAAGACAGCACTTTATGTGTTGACTGCAGAACTCTTAATGCACGTACCGTAACTGGCAGTTACCCAACACCGAGTATCCACGACCTTAGCCACTACCTTTCATGAGTAACACCCTGGAGTGGAAACAAGGCTACCACCAGATGCCGATGAACACAGGGAATGCACAAAAGACAGTAAAAATCACACATTTTGGACTATTTGAGTACCTCTGCATGCCATATGGCCTCAAAAACGAATCCCGAGCATGGCAACGGTTTTTAGACGGTGTCTATTTAAAGTTATCCTTCTTCCATGCTTATCTCGATGGCATCCCCATTTTTCCCAGATAATGACACACGCATCTCTCACCACAATAAAGTTTTCGATGTACTTACTGCAAAGACGAAAGGGCAACTTGGTTACTTGTTTTGGTCATGTTGTCAATGCCATGAACATCCGCACTACACCACAACTAATGAAACTCATCCGCCAAGCACCGCCTCCACAAGAATACAACCAATTACGTCGATTTCTAGGGGTGATCAACTTCTACTGCTGCCACCTCCTGCAGGCAGCTAATATTCAGGCCCCACTCACAAAGGCCCACAATGGAAAAAACACTGGTAGTAAACAGAAGCTGATGTGGACCACTGACATGCAGAAAGCCTTCAACCAGCTCAAAGATTGTCTCGCTCAGGCTACGACTTTGAGACACCAGCTTCCTCATGCACAGTTAACCATAATGTCAGACATGAGTGACTTTGCGATTGATGCGGTTCTCCAGCAGAAGTGGCAGATGTACAGCAACCACTCACATTTGTTTCGTGAAAACTGAATCCTTCTCAAAGCAAAGTTTCTACCACGTAGATTACATCACACAATTTACGAACGTGATGCGTCACCTGAAATTTGCACACAATGTTGTCGCCGATTATGTCTCACGGATCAATGTCATAACTGCAAAAATGGACTACGAAAAGTCAGCAGACGCTCAAAAGCGAGACAAACTGCTTCAAGATCTCTCAAGTGATACAGCTACATTTGTAAACTTGAACATTAGTCTGATACTGAGCACAACGAGGCAGATCTCGTTTAATGTGTCTGAGAATTGCACTCGTCCCTCTACATCTCAGCCACTTCGCAAAGTCGTCTTCCACCAATTGCACAACGTATCACATCCCAGCATTTGATTGACGACACGCCTAGTTACACTTTGTTTCGTATGACCAAACGTCAAGAAAGATTGCAAAGATTGCACATGCAAGTGTATACTTTGCCAGAAAAGTAAAGTCAAATACCACACACAAACACCCCTCAGACGGTTTAAAATACCAGAAGGATAGTTCCAACACATTCACCTTGACCTGGTGGGACCACTCCCTGAATCTAAGGATTAGCTACACGTCCTTTCCATCATCGACAGTGTCACACAATGGGTAGTAGAAGCCATTCCCCTCTGACATGTCAGCAGAGTCAACAGACAGAGACTCCATTGACACTAGGATTTCCAGTATGAGTGTTCAGTATCCACAACCAATTACCAAGGCCAACAATTTGAATCTGCCATGTTCAGTAAACTATGTAACCTCTGTGACACTCGTCGTAATTGAACTGCTGCTTATTGTCCTCAAAGCAACAGCCTTGTGGAATGATGGTTTCGCACGCTAGAAGCCACCCTGATGGCTCACGACAGTCACTGTACAGAATCTTTATTGTGGCTCCTATCAGACATACACATTGCCCACAAAAACGATCTACATCCCTCCCTTACTGAAGTTCTGTATGACGAGCCATTCCCACTGACATTGTGCTACAGGTGCAGCCGGCAGACACTTCCCGCCCTCGTCACCAGGGTAAAAGAACACATTGCACAACTTAAGATACCGCCTCAACAGCCTCATAAAGGCCCCAATTTTTTCATCCATAAGGGCCTCACAGACTGCACCTGTGACAAGCTTCGTGATGATACAATTCAGCCTGTTTTACGGCTTCCTTATTCACGTTCGCACAAGGTTCTAAAATACATACAGTCTAAAGTACATACATTCGGAATACTGCTGAAGGAAGATCCAGCACACTATCTGTAAACTGTCTGAAACTAGCATGGACGCTTCATGACGATATGTCTACCAACAACATATCAGCTTCCACCATTCAACATGGCGACTCAACCAGACACATTGTGGCCATTTACGATTTTGTAGTACAGCTCGACGTCCAAGATGTCCGACCCGCCGACATTGATGTCATACCGCTTGATAAGTTCTTGGTCGAACGGCAACATCCCAAATGCGACGCTGGGAATGGTTTCATCAAACAGCATTCACAGATTCCTACTAACTGCCGATCGACGTGTACATGGCACCCATCACACTGTGGCCGTTCCTTGATGGTTTCCTCACAATCACCGACCCCAGAACATCACACTCCTCCACCACTGCAACTGAGGACCATGAGGACAACTCCTCACAAGCTGACTCTGTCGGAATGTCCTCGACAGCCGATGTTCCAAAACAGTCCACTATGACTGGACTCGGCGCCCACCCTCATACCTGCAAGATTAACAACTTGATGCTACATAATGGGAGCCTGATCACTACCTCTGCCACATCTAGCCTGGATGCTGTCCGGATGATGCCCTCAACACATCGCCTCAGTCACTACCAACCGTTACTCAAATTCATACCCATTAATTTTCCACACCAAGAAACCAAGAGTAACACAGCTCTGCCGCTAGAAAACACTGGAAGAATGGGACCTTTTCCTAGATCGCCGCCATACTCACTGACGAAGTCCATCCAAGATAGAACGGAACTGTAATTCATCGTTGATGATATTTATCAGCAGTTGATGCTTCCCATTTATAGTATCACTCCGAATTCAACTGTTTATGATTATGGTTTTGGTGATATGGTAGCCTCTCCGTGCTGTCAGTCTCTAACCATTGGTATGGAATGACGCAGCATGTTTCAGGGAATCCATTACTTGATCTCGGATAGCACGCACAGATTTGAAGGGTTTATGATGTACCTGGTGCGTAATAAGGCCAAACAATGGTCTGGCCTCTGTGGCCAGAGACATTGGTCATGTGTGCATGTGTGTGTGTGTGTGTGTGTGTGTGTGTGAGAGAGAGAGAGAGAGAGAGAGAGAGAGAGAGTTGTGCTTGCATGAACATGTGTGCTTTGTTTTCTACGGTAGAAGGAGACCTTCTGGACGAAAGAGCCTTGTGTAGCAGTCTTACCGTGTGCCTGTCCGCGGCCCAGCGTCCCTTCTATATGATGAGAAGCAATGTATCCCTTTCATGACGTAGTCGTTATATTTGGACGGTGGGACGTAATTATCCAGAATCGTAATGATGAGTATGCCTGCCCTCACATTCCCATACTGTCCAACATGGGACCACAGCCACATACCAATACCCCACAATTCTGGATACCGCACAATTCGAGCAGCTGGCCGCTGGAACCCACAATGAGGCCCTTTTCAAACTCTGCCAGGTGATGATGTGGGTACGTGACATCTCCATGCCATTCACAATGATCTTTCGACAGCTGACACCATTCATGTTCCTCATACACTGTGAGACAAAACATTATGACCACCCGTTTATTAGAGTGTTATTACACTTTTCTAACACGCTACAACAGAGATTTTGCTTTGCATGGATTTTACAAGTCCTTTACAGGTTTCCAGAAGTATGAAGCACAAGTCAAGCAATTCCCACAAATTAGAGGATGATGGTTTACTGGCATGCAGCTGGCGTCCAATTTATGTTCCAGCAGGTACAGATCAGGCATATCTGCTGGCCAAGACATCAATGTGAGTTCACTACAATGCCCCTCAAACCCCTGCAGCACGATCCTGACCTTACAGCACATACATTTATCCTGCTGGAAGATGTCATCACTGTAAGGGGAGACTTCAAGCAGGTTTCGTTGGAATTCTCCGTAAATGAGAAGCATATCGACTTGTTATTCGAAGGAATACATTATTCACATTTGCTTGATTTGACGATAGTAGTCTTACCGTTCCTATTAGTGTTGTAATGCGAAACCGTCGACTGGTGGTTAAATGTCAATGGCATGTTAGATGGATACGCCTTATTCGGCGAATATTTACTATTTGCACGATATAAGAGAGAGAATTGTCAGAGCATGTGCTTCGATGAGTGCCGGTGTGATAAAAATACCACTCAATCCATGATAAGAAGATTGCAGAACTGCATTGATACCAGTGGTCATCACTTCGAACACTTTCTGTAAATGGACATTCATGCCACTTTTGAGACCTTCGTTGATCTTCAAAGACCTTACTGTTACACATCATTGGATTTGTCTCGATAGCCGCTATTAGAAAATAAGTACCAAACTATAGCAACCCATTAAAAAAAATGTTGACTTTCATATCTCTGACGCGACTCCACCCAGCAACAAAAAACCAACGTCATATTATGGCCCCCACTGTCCCATGCAACATTTATCCCACATACCTCTCAGCTACTATCATACTTTCGCAGTTATTCTAGGTTAGTTAGTGACTCACCCAGTATAATTACAACAAACTTATTATTTTCTAATGTACATAACACTTTATTTGACTGTTTTATTCTATTTGTTTTTTATGAAGTTTACACATTCTGTATATACCTTCGCCTTGTTCAAAAAGTGCCATTTCCAAGAAGTTTATTTCTGTTTTTCTCATATTATGCCTCACAAGGCTTTTGAGGTAATTTCAGAAATTCTTTAATTTTCTTTCTCATAGTTCAAGTACTCATGTTTCTCAGTAGCGACTTTCGTCATAATAATAATATTTCACTAGACATTGTTTACATATACCTATTTTCCCAATTTCACGACAATACTAATCTTCTAAGGCCTTTATTTTATCACAATCAGTATATCTCTTTATTATTTTAATAAGTACTATTTATACAGGGTGTTGCACAATGAATGTTAAACACGTCTAGAGATTGTAGAGGGGACCTAGTAGATCAAGTTTTACATAGGAACCCATGTCCGGAAACATCATCCAACGACGCTACGGAACGCCAAAGTTATAGGGGCCGGCTCCTGTAAACGTGTGATGTACAGGATGATTCGGTAATGATGTTATAAATTTTCTTGGATAATGGAGAGGGATAAATGTATCAATTTGAGGCAATGGTCCCTGCATCGGAAACGAACGAGTCGGAAGTCATAAGCGAAAACGGTTCTGATACTTCTGAAAGTGGAATACATGAACTGGTACTGTTGGTATTAAGATTGCAGGGTAGGCAACTTTCAGAGGTGATAGCATGGCCCAAAAGAAGAAAAAATGTCTAGTAAGTATTGACTCTAAAATGTATATCTTAAGAGCTATGGGCACGTGTTCATCTTCGCTACTGCGAAACACATCTTCTCTGTTGAAAAGGTGTTCACATATACACGTACATTTACATGCACTGGCACCTCTAACATTGACGCTCTGTAACGTCGTTGGATGACGTTTCTGGACATGGGTTCTTGTGTAAAACTTGATCTACTAAGTCCTCTCTACAACCTCTAGAAGCACGTAACTTGAACTGTGAAACGCACTGTATATAACACTTAATAAAAGTTGCTGAAGATGAAATTAAAATATCTTTGCATGATTAAAAACATTTGGCTGCTTCTTAAGGTACATTTAAACACTAATTTTCATTGAGTTTCGTCACAGACAATTAATTTTTATTTACACTCAAAGAATATTCGTCCATGACAATATTTTTGCAAACTTTTCTGGAGATAGAAAGAAAGCACAAGTGACAGCTTTCAAGTTCGTGAAAAATATTGTCTTTACCTGGCTCTGGACAAGTTTGAGAATGATTTGAAATGTTTATGGGAAATTTAGTTTTAATGTTTTGTAATTGTTCCCTACATGCTTGAAATTCTCCTTAGAACAGACATGAAGTATATATGAATTAGAGTTTACATGTACTTTTGAGTAATTAATAAGAAAATTGAGATTGCATACGTAGTATCATTTCATAACAATAGCATTTTCTTAAAAAGTAGCAGCAAACTGACTTTTCCTGAAATACAATTATGTCACTTCTTAACACAATCAACTTCTTTCAATACATATGTCTAATCACTGACTGCGATAAAACCTGGTATTTCATGTTCTTCATCAGAAGAAAAGCTATAGAGGAGGTGTAGGGACAAGGAAGGGATCACATGTAAATAGAAATCCTCTGTCACTGATTTATAGTGCTGGTTTTAGCTCTTTCTCAGACATTAGGCTTTACAATACATTGTTCACTATTCAACCCTCTCTTGGCAGAGTTCGTCAATTAGTCCACTGATATCCAAGAAGAGGGACAAATGACTAACTATCATTTATTTATTGACTCATAAATATGCTTCTAGTTCTTAAGCACTGTTTCAGGACATGTGATGATGCCATTTCTTGCACTGTTATACCTCCCCCCTTAAGAGGCTATGGTTAACTGCTCATATATAACGTCGTTTTCTTCACTAAGCTACCTAGACACCTATGGCACGCTCGATTTGCTGTACTTTGGGAACTTCCACAAAAATGCTATGAGCAGATCTGACCCTTACATTCAGTTTTCTGCTAAAAAGACACAGAGATTTACGTCATTTCTCAAAATTCTATACCAGTTCACAGGCACCTTTGAGTCAGATGATTTCTTAACAATGGGCTACTACAACAATGATTCAACTGTAAGGGCTACACGGATGTCACATAGCAATTTTGGCCTCCACTGTTGACTGATACCACGGTATATGATGTTTTTCTTGGGGATTTGTGAATATTTCTGTGTATGTATCTCCCCTTTCAACAACTTTTAATGAACTGTTGCATAGCAAAGAAACAGCAGTGAATGCAGTAGAGTAGCTCCAGACATGCTCGCTAAAGTATGGGACAAGTTTGACTAAGCGTGGCTGAAGAACTTGAACGAGTGAGAGAGCCTTTGACGCGTAGCCCCAGAAATAACTTCAGAAGGCTAATCCTGAATTAGCGATTCGAGTGATGTCTTCGAGCAGACTTTTAAGGGGACGCCTACAACTACGCCTTTACCGTTTGCAGTTGTTACAAGCGCTAAAACCTACAGTTTGCGTGCCAACTTTGCAACGAAAATGCTGCTGCATGGCGATAAAGTTTCTGGATAATTTTGTCAACACTGACATCTACATCTACATGGATACTCTGCAAATCACATTCACGTGCCTGGCAGAGGGTCCATCGAACCACCTTCACAATTCCCTGTTATTCCAATCTCGTATAGCGAGCGGAAAGAATGAACACCTATATCTTTACGTACGAGCTCTGATTTCCCCTATTTTATAGTGGTGATCGTTCCTCCCTATGTAGGTCGCATTCGGAGGAGAAAGATGGTGATTGGAATTTCGTGAGAAGATTCCGTCGCAACGAAAAACGCCTTTCTAGTAATGATTTCCAGCCCAAATCCTGTATCATTTCTGAGACACTCTCTCCAATATTTCACAATAATACAAAACGTGCTGCCTTTCTTTGAATTTTCTCGATGTACTCCGTCAGCCCTATCTGGTAACACCGCGCAGCAGTATTCTAAAAGAGGACGGACAAGCGTAGTGTAGACAGTCTCCTTAGTAGGTCTTTTACATTTTCTAAGTGTCCTGCCAATAAAACGCAGTCTTTGCTTTGCCTTCCCAATAACATTTTCTGTGTGTTCCTTCCAGTTTAAGTTGTTCGTAATTGTAATACCTAGGTATTTAGTTGAATTTACGGCTTTTAGGTTAGACTGACGTAGAAGTAAATATCCTCGGAGTAGTGAAGCAAATTAAATCACTTAATAAAAGCAAGTCTTCTGGTCCAGACTGTATACCAATTAGTTTCCTTTCGGAGTATGCTGATGCTTTAGCTCCATACTTAACAATCATATACAATCGTTCGCTCGACGAAAGATCCGTACCCAAAGACTGGAAAGTTGCACAGGTCACACCAATATTCAAGAAAGGTTGTAGGAGTAATCCACTAAATTGCAGGCCCATATCGTTAACGTCGATATGCAGCAGGATTTTAGAACATATATTGTGTTCGAACATTATGAATTACCTCGAAGAAAACGGTCTATTGACACACAGTCAACATGGGTTTAGAAAACATCGTTCCTGTGAAACACAACTAGCTCTTTATTCACATGAAGTGTTGAATGCTGTTGACAAGGGATTTCAGATCAATTCCGTATTTCTAGATCTCCGGAAGGCTTTTGACACTGTACCACACAAGCGGCTCGTAGCGAAATTGCGTGCTTATGGAATATCGTCTCAGTTATGTGACTGGATTTGTGATTTCCCGCCGGCCTCGGTAGCCGAGCGGTTCTAGGCACTTCAGTCCGGAACCACGCGATTGCTACGGTCGCAGGTTCGAATCCTGCCTCGGGCATGGATGTGTGTGATGTCCTTAGGTTAGTTGGGTTTAAGTAGTTCTAAGTTCTAGGGGACTGATGACCACAGCAGTTAAGTCCCATAGTGCTCAGAGCCATTTGAACCATTTTTTTCTTCAAAAACTTATAACTAGTTGTTGTTCCTCTCAGACCACGAAGCTAAAGGCACGGACGTCTTGTTGCAACTGTGCTCACCAGCACTGTCAACTGTTGATATGAGTGATTATATAAACGTTTGTTACTGCCCTGTCGTGATTTTGAAGTGACTGAGTGCAAACATTTATATTATTGTAAATTTGCTGTTACTTTTTGAAAGCCTATCGCGCATGTCCAGTCAATGACTGCAGCTGCCTAAAATCCACACTTGTGTAAATTCTAGTAACTTTTGAAATGTTCTCGAATATTCGGATGGGTGGCGTCGTCCAAAATGGTGCGACACATGGCAAACGGAGGGCTATAGAAAGAGAGATGCTGAACTAAACGTGTTTGGCCGTCAAGAGAGTAATGCGTGATGCCTTCAATGACTAGCGTAACAGAATACTGTCAAGTGGTCTTTCACAGAACCCAAACAATTTGTGGTCATATGTAAAGGTTGTTGGTGGCACCAAAGTTAGTGCTCAGTCCCTAGTGAACGAGCCAGGAACAAAGTGAGGGTAGCAAAACAAAAGCTGAAATGCTTAACTCCGTTTTCAAATGTTCTTTTACAAGGGAAAACCGGAGAATTGCCTCAATTTTGTCTTCGTACCACTGAAAAGATGAATGAAATAAATATTAGTGTCAGTGGTGCTGAGAAATAGCTGAAATCATTAAAATTGAACAAAGCTCCAGGGCCCAATGCAATCCCTGTCAGATTCTATACTGAATTTGCGTTAGCCCCTATTCTAATTATAATAAATCGTAGATCTCTCGAACAAAAAATTCGTTCCAGATCTTGGAAAAAATGCGCAGATCCGACCCGTCTATAAGAAGGGTAGTAGAAGTGATCCACAAAACTACCCTCCAATATCCTTGACATCGATTTGTTGTAGTATCTTAGAACATATTCTGAGCTCAAACATAGTGAGGTATCTTGAACAGAAGGACCTCCTCAATGTCAACCAGCATGGCTTTCGAAAACATTGATCTTCACAACATTTATTGATTTCTCACAAGGGACACTCCCCATCGCACCCCCCTCAGATTTAGTGGTAAGAGTGCCCAGTGGATAGCCCGCCAAAAACTCAACACAGATCAAGCATGAAAACAGGAAGAAGGTGTACCGAACTGTGAAAAAAGCAAATAGAAAGTGAACGGTCCAAACTTAAACAAGTGCAACACTGAGCAAGGACAAAAGACAAAAAAATGTTCAAATGTGTGCGAATTCCTAAGGGACCAAACCGCTGAGGTCATCGGTCCATAGACTTACCACTACTTAAACGAACTTACGCTAAGGACAACACATACACCCATGGCCGAGGAAGGACTCGAACCTCCGTCGGGGGGGACTGCACGATTCGTGATACGGCGCCTCTAACCGCGCGGCCACAGAAGAGATGGCGTCGTGGTTAAGTGGTCACGGTGTTACACTGCAAAGGGGGTGAGCCGTGTTCAGAACTTTATCTTTTTTCGCTGATCGATGTTTTCAAATTTGTGTCTTTGTCGTGGTGTAACGTCCGTTTGCAACAGCGAGGTGTAAGGAAGGGACCTATAAGGAAAGTCGATTCTGCACAACTACCCTATTAACAGCCGGAAGGGAGCGGCGTCCGAATGGGAACCGCAAACCTTTAGGCTCGTTTCACACTGGGACACTTGTTACGGTCACCGGTGACGGTCACTGATAGAGTTACATTCGTTTCAATTGGAGCGTTCACACCGGAACACTGCACTGAGTCACCGAGTCACGGTGGCCCAGCAGTGACTCACCCTCGCCACATGTGACGGACACCGACACTGTGTTCGCTGCGGTCACCGCCGGACATGCATCAGCTTGTATTGGAGTGTTCACACTGGGACACCGATCACAGACACAGCAGTGCAGAGTTGCCAACAGACAGGCAGTCGTTGCTGAGCCCAGTGGTTCTCCACACAGTGCAGCCATGAGTTTAATCAACACAGAAGATTTTATAAGTGAAGTGGGAAGTCGTCCCGTTATTTGGGATATGAAAAGCGATGACTACAGTAACAAAGTCATGAAAATGAAAGCGTGGCAAGAAATTATTACGAAGTTTGTGCCTGATTTTGATGAAAAGAGCATAGATGAAAGAAACAAAATTGGTAAGTTCTATATTCTTTTTTCACTTTAATACCGTATTTCTCGGACCACAAGAATAGCGAAGATATTTTCTACCCCTGTACGAGGCTAGGAGGTTAATAACCTACTAGGAAAATGCTATCCCTCACCGCTTTTCTTTTGCATTACCAATAGCAAGTGTACTGTTATGCAGTCTCAATGCGAGATGAATGGACAAAATGGATGAGCGCAGAAACCATGTACTCAGCCCTACAGGGCGAATGAAAGTAAAATAAAATAAATAGTTTTATTTCAACATTTTCATAACAAAATTAAGGGTACGTCTTTTCGTAGTCTAATAAGGCGCTCCGCCTTATGGTCCGAAAAATACAGTTAAAATATTATTCAAAACAACAATAATTTACGCATATGTTGTTACTATAATAATGAATTTTATTTATTTACCAGAATACTATTGACTTACAAGTTTTTGACACCCGAATGAGAACAGTGCTCGTGCTTGGGTTCTGTTTAATTAGGTACACACAACTGTAATACAAAACAGTGCATTGTAATTATAATTTTAATTGCAAGTTTTAATCAGTTCAGTGAACGCAGCAGTATGATTTGTTACAGTTAACATGGTAATAATTGAACACTGCACATTTCAAATACAATTCCAATGAACATTTAGGCCTAACGACATTAATGTTCACATAACATTTCTAGCACTTAGATTTTTTGCAGCTGCCATGGTACTTCGCCTTCAGGGCTGATGAAGTAGTTTGCGAAATCTTCTCTGATACCGTTCGCAATATTTCCTCC
Organism: Schistocerca cancellata; assembly: GCF_023864275.1. NCBI lineage: Eukaryota > Metazoa > Arthropoda > Insecta > Orthoptera > Acrididae > Schistocerca > Schistocerca cancellata. Next base: position 1,158,730,615 of record NC_064626.1, read on the forward strand.
ACGGACCAAGCAAGGTGACATGTCCTGCAATCCCTGAATAGTTAACGTATCCTCAAACTGTATTCCATCACGATCACGCACAAAGTTATGGAGGAGGCAACATGTCTTCACAATAGACTCTGCCAAATCTAATTTAACATCCAGTGGTCGATAGAAAATGCGCCACTTGTTTGCAAGAATTCCAAAAGTACACTCGATGTACCTTCTAGCTCTACACAGTCTATAGTTGAACACACGTTTTTTAATGTCTAAATACTTTCCACCATAATGGCGCAAAATGAATTTTGACAATCCGAAACCTTCATCTCCTACTAACATGAATGGCATAGGTCTTTCAAACGATAATGACAGTTATTTTGGTGCAGGTAAATCTAGCGTACCATCTTGTAGTTTATTATTTAACACTGTATTACGAAACACAGTTGAGTCGGACGATTTCCCATATGCTCCAACGTCTATAAATAAGAATTTGTACGTCGAATCACAAACAGCTAACAACAGAATGGAAAAATAGTTCTTATAATTATAGTAGAGTGAACCACTGGAAGTGGGTTTTACAATTCTGATGTGCTTCCCGTCCACTGCACCCACACAATGAGGAAAGTTGACCCTCTTATGGAATCCTTCAGCTGAGGCAAGCCATATATCTTTCGAGAGGTCGGGAAAACATTTTGACTTCATTTTACGCCATATGGCAGAACAAACGTCTCGTATAATATACGAGATAGTTGATACTCCAGTTCTGTACTCAAAATGTAAGTCCATCATGGATGACCCGGCCCCCAAATACCTGTAAAAAAAAGATAAATCATATGGAGCAAAACTACAAAATTATGCAGGTTACACACAAGCATACACACGCACGCACACGTAGACATTATAGATAACCAGCTGAAACACCCGGCAACTATAATTTTAATAAATGTTAATAATTGTACTATGCCTATAACTTTCGCGCAAGTGACACAGTTTCATCGCAGTCGGATGAACGGTACGGCTGCGCATAAAATACGAACAAAACCAAACAAACATTCATTTTTATATATTAGATATTACGATACTATAGTGGTTTTTGTTTGTTGCAGGGACAATCCTTCAAAGGAAATCGAAGAGCTTAAGGGCCAGTTATACCAGAGAGTTATTAAGGCAAAAAACAGAAAAGAGTGGTTCTGCAGCAACTGGTAGGAAGAAGTATATCTACTTCGATCAGCTGCGATTCCTAACAACTGACTGTAAGAACACTACTTCTGGTATTGACAATGATGATGATGATGACAGAAATGAGTTAGATGAAGGAGAAAATTTAGAGCAGGAACACTGCTGAGCGACGGCAAAAAAGGCCACGTGAAAAGAAGAGTCTTGAAGAAGAAGATATCCTATATAACATTTTGAAGGAAAAGTACGCCAGAAAAGACAATTCATCACAGCAAGCCGACGAAGATAGCTTGTTTATGCAGTCTCTAGTACCTGAATTAAAAAAATTACCCAGTCATGCAAGATTGAAAGTGAAATCAGATTTGATGAATGTCATTATTAATGCCCAACAATATTACAGCGCTTCTGCTTCCTCCTCGTCCCAAATAGGATTTGCGCCGGTACCAAATTACGCTACGGGGGATCCGCATCACGACCGTGCATATCATGGAACAGTTCAAGGCTACACTGGAGGACAGTCGAGGTTGTCCGATCAGTTACCAGCTGTGTGCTCGCCAGCGGCCTCCGAGTACAGTGACGAGTCCTTAATATACTTTTCAACAGCACAGGCAGAGAAACAATGAACTTAAAACTATCAGTGAAAGTTTTACAATATATTGTAATGTATATTAATAGCAGTTAAAATCTGTAAAATGTGCTTTCAATAAAATAAAATAATACTACAGTACCTACCTTAATGTAAGAGCAGGTTTTTCCTCTGGTGGGATAGCCTTCCTTAGTATAGTGTCTTTTCCTGCGATTGCTTCTTTCACATTTTCTAGCAGTTCATCAAATGAAGTTTTTGACATTCGAAAATACTGAAAAAACTTCTTCTCAGATTGTCTCAGATCGTCATAAAGGGTGGAATACAATCCTTTCTCCAGCCGATCACGTAGCAGCGGATGTATGTGTAATGAACGTTTTGTCTTCATTCTCCTCCTCCTCCTCCTCCTCCTCATTACAAATACTAACAACAGTTCCTCCTCGCTCGAGTCGATTTCACCAACTAATCAGTTGGCAACAGCTGCAGTGTGGGACACCAGTGACCCAGGAGTGTTCGCCACAGTCACTGGTGACCGTCACCTGTGACCATCACAAGTGTCCCAGTTTGAAACGAGCCTTTAATGACAAGGTGACAAGTCAACCGAAGACTCCACCGGAAAACACGTCTGGAGTGTCATACACGGCGTTAGCGACAGCACGTGTGTGATATTATAGGACCTGATATGTACGCCAGGTGAACGAGTGAGATATGCCTCCTTGCCCGATTTAGGTGTTCGTATGAATCTGAATGTGATCACTCCCAAAGAAATGATGAAAACGTAATAGTTTGTCACATAAGCTGCAACACAAGAACGCAACAGTTTCGCAGTCACACAGTTTCACTGTGCTCTGTCAAAACTTATGTTTTGAAGTTGCGTTCCGTTTTGACTCTTGAATTTCGTTGTTGTAACACAGTTCATATCCGTTTATTTGTTGTTGTAATTTCTCTGAGATGTCAATGTGATATCTCGTCTGCTCTCACAATTCATCGCATTTACTTGCAACGGTAATGTATTCTTACAATATGACTTATACTCTATAACCACTGTATACTATGATAAATGCCAAGACTACAGACAGAGAACAAACATTCAATCACCGGACGGAGAAATGGCTCTGAGCACTATGGGACTTAACATCTATGGTCATCAGTCCCCTAGAACTTAGAACTACTTATACCTAACTAACCTAAGGACAGCACACAACACCCAGCCATCACGCCGGACGGAGAGTTCAAAAATGGTTCAAATGGCTCTGAGCACTATGGGACTCAACATCTTAGGTCATAAGTCCCCTAGAACTTAGAACTACTTAAACCTAACTAACCTAAGGACAGCACACACACCCATGCCCGAGGCAGGATTCGAACCTGCGACCGTAGCAGTCCCGCGGTTCCGGACTGCAGCGCCAGAACCGCTAGACCACCGCGGCCGGCACGGAGAGCTCATGTTGTTGTTGTGGTCTTCAGTCCTGAGACTGGTTTGATGCAGCTCTCCATGCTATTCTATCCTGTGCAAGCTTCTCCATCTCCCAGTACTTACTGCAACCTATATCCTTCTGTATCTGCTACGTGTATTCATCTCTTGGTCTCCCTCTACGATTTTTACCCTCCACGCTGCCCTACAATGCTAAATTTGTGATCCCGTGATGCCTCAGAACATGTCCTACCAACCGGTCCCTACTTCTTCTCAAGTTGTGCCACAAACTCCTCTTCTCCCCAATTCTATTCAATATCTCCTCATTAGTTATGTGATCTAGCCATCTAATCTTCAGCATTCTTCTGTAGCACCACATTACGAAAGCTTCTTTCTCTTCTTGTCCAAACTATTTGTCCATGTTTCACTTCCATACATGGCTACACTCCATACAAATACTTTCAGAAACGACTTCCTGACACTTAAATCAATATTCGATGTTAACAAATTTCTCTTCTTCAGAAACGCTTTCCTTGCCATTGGCAGTCTACATTTTATATCCTCTCTACTTCGACCATCATCAGTTATTTTGCTCCCCAAATAGCAAAACTCCTTTACTACTTTAAGTGTCTCATTTCCTAATCTAATTCCCTCAGCTTCGCCCGACTCAATTCGACTACATTCCATTATCCTCGTTTTGCTTTTGATGAAAAATATTATTTTAATGGCAAGAAAACATTTTATTAGCTTTATAATTACACCCTGGATACGAAAAAAGCACATTTACTGAAAAAAAAACACAGAAGTTACATACAAGCCAAGAATAAAGATATTGACAGCAGAGTCATGAAGCAGCACATAAATATAGACGTCAAGGATTTTTTTCTTTTCTTTTAACACTTCCTCCAAAAGAAAAAATCATAAAATTATTACTTTGTCTCTTGCATGCCAATATCATGAAATTATTGCTTTGCTTTCTGCAACTGACTTGTCCATGACATTGCACTACCTGAGTACTTTACAAGAATTCCAGTTGTTGAGCGCCTTGTCCAGTTATCACCTGCGAAATTTGCATCAGCATAAATCTTTAATTCTTCTTCGGTTTTGCAATACTTCGGCATTCTTCGGACGGTCAACCAGCACCCAGGTATCGTTTTTCTTTAGAGATTGAGGTTCTCCACTGACAGCTTGCATCCATTCTTCCTTCTCGTTTGACTGCAATATTTCTGAAAAACAGTTTGGATCTTTGTGTTCAAGTGCATCAACTTTTGTTGCCATACAGAATTCATCACTTTCCATCCAGGTTGGTTTTCTTCGTTGTCTTTTATTCTTCTGTTTCTCTTCATTAGAAGATTCAGCAGCTTCTCCTTTTAGAAATTCTGTTAATTCTTTATTTTCATTATATTCACTCGACTCTTGACTTTCTGTAGAATCGAGAGTGCCAATGTTTTCTTGAGTTTGACTTCCTCCAGAAGTGTACAGCCTAGGAGATTTACATTGGTCATCTTTAGATGAATTCGGATCATTTAATTCTTCCTGAGGGACTTCAAATTCAACATGATCACTATGTAAATCACAAACAATTTCTGGCTTAAATTTCACATCGTGACTTAACACCACTTTGCTTTTAGATGGAATCCAAACTCTGAACCTATCCTTGTCATTAACATATCCAACAAATCGTCCAAAAACTGCCTTATCATCAAACTTGGAACGGAATTGTTTGTTAATGTGAACATAGTAGCCTGTGCCAAAAATTCTGAGATGATCAAATCGTCCTACTGGTCGATTAAACCATAGTTCATAAGGGGTTTTATTTTCAACTGAAGATTTTCCAGTACGATTTATTAGGTAGACTGCTGTGTTACATGCCTCTGCCCACAACCCTTTAGGTAATTTACTCGGATTTAGCATTGACCGGGCAGCTTCAACAATGGTCCTATTTTCCCGTTCAGCCATACCATTTTGTTCAGGAGTGCAAGGAGCTCTATTCCTCTGTCTGCAAGCAGTTCACTGACATTCTTATTGTTAAATTCTTTGCCACCATCACATCTAAATTGTTTGACAACATGTCCATTAGTTCGTGCTTCATTTAAAAACTGCTTAAGCACAGTACACACTTCACTTTTGCGTCTTAAAAGGAAAATTCGACGAAATTTACTAAAATCGTCTTTGAAACATACATAATAATGCTTACCTCCAAAAGATGTCGTGCTCATTGGTCCATTGACATCCGCGTGGATTAATTCACCAGTACTGGTAGAGCGTATTGTTCGTGTTTTGAATGGCAGCCTATGCATCTTTCCAACCGCACAGCCATCACAAAATTCACTCTTGGCATCTTCCACGTTAATGTTCATTCCTTTTAAAATATTCTTCACATGTTGTTTATTTTGATGACCAAACCTTTCATGGTACACTTACAATGTTTCGGATGAAGTCATCAAGTTCACACTATTCATTTTTGCATTTCTAACAACACGCATGTTCAACACATAAAGTCCATTTTTCACATAACCTGTTATAACAATATTGCCACTGACTTGTTTTCGAACACAGACATTATTATAACTAAAATTAGTACTGTAGCCTCTGCAGGCAATGGCTCTCACAGAGAACAGATCAGCACTTGCATCAGGGACGTACAAAACATTGTCCATTCTAGCATTGTACCATTTATTGTTTCGTCGAATTTGGATGTAAACTGTTCCTTGACCGTACGCACACATTTTGACATCTTGTTTTCCCAATGAAATTACTTGAGGAGCATCAAATTCACTATACGAAATAAAATACTGTTTGTTGGGAGTGATATGATTTGTAACGTCACTGTCGCAAAACCATTTATTTGGGTCACTGTGATTACTGGTACACACACCCACAGCGTATGAAGTAAATGCAGCGTGTTCACTTTCTCGCTTCTTCTCTTTCCTTTTATTGCTGTCACGAGTGTTCTGTGGACACTCTGCTGCCCAGTGACCTAATTGTTTGCATATATTACACGGAAACTTCTGTTTTAATTGTGACTTCGTCATCTTTACTTGCTGATTACTTGTTTGCCGTTTTCTTGTTTTGGAAACGACAAAAGCTGCACTTCCATTAATGTCTTCTTCACGCAGTTCAATAGTACAGAGTTTTTTAATCAATAAATTCAAGCTTTGCTTTTCTGTCGGTATCGTATCCCAGAGATCCTTAAAATTGTCGTAGTCTTTTCCCAGTGTAGACAAAATTCGACCATTTAAGATTCTTTCAGATATCGTATTTTCTTCATGTTTTGCTAATTCATCGTTCAGGTCCACAGATAACTTCTGCAGTTTGGCCACATGTGCACTAATATCTTCCGTTTCATCACGTTTAACACGGAAAAATGTTTCAATCAACATATTCAAACGCTGAGTACTGCTACGTTCAAATCGGGCGCGTAATTTGTCCCAGATTTCTTTAGCATTCTTGCACGTTAAGACGAGTTCTGCAACAGGTTTACTTAGTGCACTTGCTATAAGACTTGCTGCCTTTGCGTCGTCCTTGTGCCATTCCACATACGCTTCTTTTTGTGCACTTGTCGCATCTTGCGGCAACTCTACACGTTAACGTGTACCGTTAATAATATCTTCTAGTCCATATGAACGCGGCACCATAGAAATATGCCATTTCCATTGGCCCAGTCGTCAGGTCCTTCAAGCTTATCAATGCTGACCTTATAATCGCCGCTAGCAGTCATGTTTCTTTACAGACATAGGCTCATTTCAAATATTGTTTTAATTAAACTATGTTCTTTGCCTTTACACGTGTACTGGGCCCATAACCTGATGAAAAATATTATTTTAAAGGCAAGAAAACATTTTATTAGCAATATAATTACACCCTGGATACGAAAAAAGCACATTTACTGAAAAAAACACAGAAGTTACATACAAGCCAAGAATAAAGATATTGACAGCAGAGTCATGGAGCAGCACATAAATATAGACGTCAAGGAATTTTTTCTTTTCTTTTAACAGCTTTTGTTGATGTTCATCTTATACTCTCCTTTCAAGACACTGTCCATTCCGTCCAACTGCTCTTTCAAGTCCTTTTCTGTCTCTGACAGAATTACAATGTCATCGGCGAACCTCAAAGTTTTTATTTCTTCTCCATGAATTTTAATACCTACTCCGAACTTTCCTTTTGTTTCCTTTACTGCTTGCTCAATATACAGGTTGAATAACATCAGGGAGAGGCTACAACCCTGTCTCACTGCCTTCCCAACCACTGCTCCCCTTTCGTGCCCTTCGACTCTTATAACTGCCATCTGGTTTCTGTACAAATTGTAAATAGCCTTTCGCTCCCTGTATTTTACCCCTGCCACCTTCAGAATTTGAAAGAGAGTATTCCAATCAACGTTGTCAAAAGCTTTCTCTAAGTCTACAAATGCTAGAAACGTACGTTTACCTTTCCTTAATCTTTCTTCTAAGTCGTAAGGTCAGCATTGCCTCACGTGTTCCAACATTTCTACGGAATCCAAACTGATCTTCCCCGAGGTCGGCTTCTACCAGTTTTTCAATTCGTCTATAAAGAATTCGCGTTAGTATTTTGCAGCTGTGACTTATTAAACTGATAGTTCGGTATTTTTCACATCTGTCAACACCTGCTTTCTTTGGGATTGGAATTATTATATTCTTCTTGAAGTCTGAGGGTATTTCATCTGTCTCATACATCTTGCTCACCAGATGGTAGAGATTTGTCAGGACTGGCTCACCCAAGGCCGTCAGTAGTTCTAATGGAATGTTGTCCACTCCCGGGGCCTTGTTTCGACTCAGGTCTTTCAGTGCTCTGTCAAACTCTTCACGCAGTATCGTATCCCCCATTTCATTTTAATCTACATCCTCTTCCATGTCCATAATATTGTCCTCAAGTACATTGCCTTGTATAGACCCTCTATAGAGTTCATAAAGTACTTTTAAAAAAAGATAAGTGACATGAGACGGGTGCACTTGTTGAGCTTCGACCGTTCACTGTTTCTATTCAGTTTTTTTTTTTTTTTTCGTAGTTCAGTACACCATCTTCCTGTTTTCATGCTTGATCTGTGTTCAGTTTTTGATGGGCTATCCACTGGGCCATTTTATCACTAAATCTAGGGGTGTGCAATTGGGAAGCTCCCTTGTCAGTACCACACCTACGCTTATTGTCAAAATTACAATCATATGGCGTATGCAGTGAAATTTGTGACTAGACTGAGGACTTTTGGTAGGCAGCCTGCGGAATGTTATCTTGGATGGAGAGTCGTCGTCAGATGTAGTAGCAACTTCAAGTGTGCCCTAGGGAAGTGTGTTGGGACCCTTGCTGTTCATGTTGTATATGTATGACCTTGCAGACAATATTAAGTAGTAAAATGAGACTTTTTGCAGATGATGCAGTTTTCATCATGAAGTACTATCAGAAAGAAGCTGCATAAATATTCAGTCAGATCTTGACAAGATTTCGAAGTAGAGCAGAGATTGACAACTTACTTTAAATGTTCAGAGATGTAAAATTTTGCCCTTCAAAAAACGAAAAAAACGTATTATCTATGACTATAGTATCAATGAGTCACTGTTGAAATGGGCCAACTCACACAAATACCTAGGTATATCCGGCCGGGGTGGCCGAGCGGTTCTAGGCGCTACAGTCTGGAACCGCGCGACCACTAGGGTCGCATATTCGAATCCTGCCTCTGGCATGGATGTGTTTGATGTCTTTAGGTTAGTTAGGTTTAAGTAGTTCTAAATTCTAGGGAACTGATGACCTCAGAAGTCAAGTCCCATAGTGCTCAGAGCCATTTGAACCATTTGAATCTAGGTATAAGTCTTTGTAGGAATATGAAATGCAATGATCACATTTGCTCAGTCGTGGTTAACGCTGATGGTAGAAATCGTTTTACTGGTAGAACACTGGGGAAGCGCAACCAGTCTACACAGGAGATTGCTTAAAAATCTCTCGTGTAACCAGTTCTAGCATATTGCTCAAGTGTGTGGTACTCATACCAGATTGAACCAACAGGAATATTGAACGTATACAGAGAAGGACAGCACGAATGGTCACAGGTTTGTTTAATCCGTTGGAGAGTGTCACAGAGATACTGAAGGAACTGAAATGGAAGACTCTTGAAGATAGACGTAAATTATCTCGAGTAAGTCTATTGATAAAGTTTCAAGAACCGTCTTTGAATGAATACTCTAGGGATATACTACAACGCCCTCCGTACCGCTCACAAAGGGATCGTGAGGATAAGATTAGAATAATTACTGCACTCACAGAGGCATTCTCTGCGCGCTCCACACCTGAATGAAACAGCAAGAAACCCTAGTAACTGGTACAATGCACCTCATGTTGGTTTGCCGAGTATAGATGTAGATGTAGATGCTGATTTGTTGCTGTCCTCAGGCCGCCCTGATGACTCATAGCCTTTCGCTGGGCGCCATACTACATGAGTGGTTTGGTAAGTCTGGTAAAATTCCGTGAAAGAACGGAGCATTACAGTTGCACCGTCATGGCTGATAAGCTTGATTATTCTAAGGATCGTATAAAGAATTTCGACAATGTACAGACACAGTACATTGCTGACTGAATTGGTCAGTGCGCTGACTGCGATTGAAAATGGAGAAAACCGCGTTTCGAGACGTTATTAAGCATTTTCATTTGAAGGGTTGTGCTGCCACACAAATCAAAACAGAACTGGATGGAGTTCACGCGAACACTGCACCATAATTGAAAACCATTTACTTTTGGATTGGTTGCACTTAATCGAGGTGAAATAAGTACAGAAGACGAAGCGCGCTCCGGCCGTCCCGTTGAGATCAGCACAAACAAAACCGCTGATACAATCCATGATATGGTCATGCAAGACCCCCAAACAAAAATTCATAAGACTGCTGCAACTGTAGGTATCTCAGCTGAGAGAGTGCATAATATCCTGCACAGGGAATTGACGATAAAGAAGCTTTTTGCGAGGTGGGTGCCGCAATTGCTCGCAATCGACGAAAACCGCTACCGGCACAAAATTTCAGTAAAATGTCTGGCAATGTTTGATCGTAATCTGCAAGACTTTTTGCAACGATTTGTGACTTTTGACGAAACTTGGATGCACCTTTACACACCAAAGTCAAAATGGAAGTCAAAACAATGGACAAAAGCTGGTGAAACTGCACTGGAAAAGGCAAAGACCATTTTGTGTTCTGGTAAGGTGATGGGCACTGTTTTTTTTGGATTCCCAGGGAATAATCCCCATAGATTACTTGAGTAAAGGCAGAACCATAACTGCACCATACTACGCTTCATTGCTGGATCGTTCCAAACTTACGTTGGCTGAAAAAAGATCAAGGTTGGTACACAAAAATGTGTTCTTTCACCAGGCTAATGCACCATCCCACACACCAGCGATACAATGGTGAAAATGCATGAATTGGGTTTTGAATTGATTCCTCATCCACCCTATTCACCAGACTTAGCTCCAAGCGCCTTCTTTTTGTTCCCTAACTTGAAACTTAGGCTTGCTGGTATGCACTTTTCATCAAATGACGAAGTGATAGTTGCAGTCAACAAGTATTCTGCAGAGTTTGACAGAACCTATATTTCCGACGGGTTGAAAATGCTGGAGGATCGCTGGACCAAGTTTCTATCCCTAAAAGGAGACTATGCCCAGAAGTAACGTAAGTTGTTTACACAAAAACATTTTTCCTTCCTTTTTCTATCAGACTTATCAAACCTCCCTCGTATATCTCTTCTGCTGTCAGTCTGGCACCCACGATATGTAAGTGCGGCTCCACTGAGGAAGTGGAGTGGTAAGCGCATGATCACGATACGAGCAGCTCTCAGTTTCTGTCTCACCACTGTGGAGATCGGGAAACAGCTGACGCGGAGTAGACGCATCAGCTCTTCAATTGGCGTGGCGTGAGTGGATTTTTCCACAGACTTCATTGTGTTTGGAACACTCTAGGACGGGTCCCAAGCTTTAATTAGTTGGGGACCATTGTCTTTATTTATCAGTTTTTCAGATATCTGGATCTCTGGAGATTCTTTTAAAATTCAATCCCAGAATGTGTTGGTCTTTTTTTTAACAATTTGGTGGTTTGATAATCCATGCTGTGTCCTTTATAAGTGTGGTTGTCTGGAACAGCTGACTGTGATAGTGTGGGGATTGTGCTCTGAGCGTGTTTCCTGTACCACCCTACAGCCTGGCCTACATACAGTTTTCCACACTGGCATAGGATGTGGTAGACACCTGGTCTCCTGATTTCTATGTCGTCGTTAACAGACACCATCAAGGCTTTCATCTGGTGTAGCAGACCTAATACCTACTTGCTATTAAACAAGGTGTTAAAAAATAGTGTCGAATATTTCGAGAGGTGGTGACTCCCTCCAAAACAAGGAAACAAAGTCCAGCAGACATGGGCTCTAAAATGCAGACCTTAATAGTTGTGAGAGCTTGTACATCATCGAGTGTGAAACACATATCTTCTACTGCTGTGTGTTTGCTTTACATATTTTGGTAGGAGATAGTGTGGATCAAAACAAGAAAAAAATGTCAAGTACATATAGGCTCTAAAATGCATACCTTAAGAGCTATGACAATTTGTTCAGAAGAGGAGATGTGTTTCACAGTATCAAAGATGAACGAGTGGTCACAGCTCTTAAGGTATGCATGTGAGAACCCATGTTAGTTAATTAGTATTATATTCCATGGAAAATTTTGCATGATAAATCGTAATGATATGCAAAGAGTCATTTTAGTTCAGTTCGCAACTAATTTGCAAATACGGTTACATGCTGAAGATTTCTAAGTTTATTTATTTTTTTATTTTTTTAAATATACATTTGTGAGTTAGTAATCCTACCCACCACCTTTTACACATTACTGTAAGAAATTCCTCTAATAAATAGAAGGGATCGTCACGTAGAAACTTCCTCAGTTTGTTCTCAAATTTTATTTTGCTGTCTGTTAAGACATTTTATATTACTGAGTAGGTGATCAGAAATGTCTGTGACAGCATTGCACACTCCTTTTTGTACTAAAGAAAACCTTAATGAGGAGTAATTTATGTCATTCTTCGTTCTGATATTGTAATTATGTATATTGTTGTTCCTTTTTAACTGTAGTGAATTATTTATAACAAACGTAACGAATGAATAACTATACTGTGAAGCAGAATGCCCAATTCCTTAAGCACATTCATACCAGATGATCGTGGGTGAGCACCACGTATTATTCTTACAGCGCGGTTTCGAGCAACGTAGACATCCTATCTTAAAGATGTAGTACTACAAAGGATTATTCCATATAACATTACTGAATGAAAATATACAAAAATTGTCAACTTACTGATTTGTCTCTCCTCAAGATTTGCAATGATTAAGTGCAAATGTTTATAGGACTTTTTTTCTTGTTTTGGAGGGTACTAACACTTCTTAAAATATTCTGCACGTTTTAACACCTCGTATTTCCCAAGTATTCACCAAAATTTCGCTGATATGTTACCAGTGTGAGGCACAAACGCCGTCGCAAGATGGTGCGCAGTGGAAGAAAGTCGTTCATCAGGACCACTTGAAGAGGGCAACAAGTCATCTCGCCGAAATTACGCAAGATTTCGTCGATGTCACTCACCTGAATACCCAATAAAATTTAAAGATCATCGTATGTTGTAAATCCCAGTTTCATACACCAGTCAGCCAGAACATTATGACCACTGACCTACTGTCAATATAAACCCATCCAGGAGATATCAGCATCACCTTGTGAGGAATGACTGCTAGTTAGGCACATTCACAGTGCATGTAGTATCAGTGAGCGTGTTGTCCGCCTGTAGAATGGAGAAGGTGCGTGATTTATCTGAGTTGACCGAAGGCACGTTGTAATGGCCTGGAGGCTCAGCACTAGCATTTCGGAAACTGCACGACTTGTTGGGTGTTTGAGAAGTGCTGTGGTGAGTGTCTTCAACACGTGGCGAAACCGAAGTGAAACCACGTCCAGACGTCGTGGCGTTGAGCGGCCGCCCCTCATTACAGATGTCGGACGTCATAGGCTGGGCAGACTGGTAGAACAGAACAGGTGGCCACCTGTGGTGGTGCTAACATCAGACTTTAATTTTGGGCAGAGTAGAAGTGTGTCTGTTCACACAGTGCGCCAAACACTCCTAACAATGGGCCTCCACAACTGATGGCTCATTCATGAGCCAATGCCAACACCACGAGATCGACAACAATGGCTGAAATGGGCATGCGACAATTGGCACTGGACATTGGCGTAATGGCAGAGCGTTGCACGGTCTGACAAATCCCTGTAACTTCTTCATCACGCCGATGGGAGGGCGCGAATCTGTCGTCTTCCACAGGAACAGCTCCTTGACACTTGTAATGTGAGAGGAGACAAGCTAGCATCAGCTCTCTTATACTCTGGGGGACATTCATGTGGGGATCCATGGGTCCAGCATAGCTAGTGCAAGGCGCCATGAGGGCCAAGGAGTGTCATACACTGGTTGCAGACCACGTTCACCCCTTCATGACAGTCGTGTTTTCCGAGGGCAGTGGTACTTTTCAACAAGATAATGCACGATGTCACAAGGACAGGAGTGTGACGGAGTGGTTCAAGTAACACAGTAGCGAGTTCCATGTGCTGGTCCCCCAACTCACCAGATCTGAACCTGATCGAACACATTTCGGATGTGGTTGAATGTGGTGTCAGAGATCATCAACCCCTTCCCCAGAATTTACAGGAATTAGGTGACTTGTGTGTGCAGATGTGGTGCCAACTCCCTACAGCGACCTGACGAGGCCTCACTGCTACCGTGCCATGACGTGTTATCCGTACCAAAGGTGGACGTACCGGCTACTAGGTAGGTGGTCATAATGTTCTGGCTGATCAAAGTACGTTCTAGCATCTAGTGCCGTTCTCGTTCCCACCTCCAAAAGGGTCAAGTAGCAGCTTTCAGACTGAGCACCGCACCTTGAGGTCCGTCCTGAGGACGCAGAGGGCGCCGCGCACGAGATGCACGTGGCGCTTCTCGAGCAGCTGGTAGCGCAGCAGCGGCTGCGTGGAGCGAGCCAGCCCCTTTCTCATGCGGCCCAGCTGGGGGCTCCGCGGCGGTGCCGGCGCCCACCGCCAGCGGCGGGAAATCCACTCGCACAGACCCGCCGGCTGCTCTCCATGCAGCACGCCGCGCTCCACCAGGTCCGTACCCAGCGGGGCTTTGCTGTCTGCGCGCTCTCTCCGACGCGTGACACACGTCGCCACCAGTAGCAGCAGCAGTGCCGCACTCAGGCACGGCACGAACCACGTGACTGGACGCCTCTCCAGAGCTGCTCAACCAAAACACGTGAGAGTGTGACAAGCAGGGGATGCGAATATACTCACAACAGATCAATAGCCGAGTAAAAATACTGCCCATTTAGTGTGCTCTCTTGGTCATCAGCACAGGTGCTATCCTAGAGGGTGAAATGGTCTCGGAAGTCTTGACCCCTCAAAAAAAAAAAAAAAATTATATATTTACATACAAGGTCATAATTATTGAACCATATGAAACAAACAGTTCGCGTTAGGGCATTCAAATTGCACTGTTGGCCGCAGGGTGTGATCGGATTTAGTATGCACATGCACAGTTTGGTTTAGTGACAAAGCTCACTTTCATTTGGATGATTTCGTCAACAAGCAAAATTGACGCATTTCAGGGACTGAGAATACGCATTTCGCGATCGAGAAGTCTCCTCACCATCAACAGGTGACTGTGTGGTGTGCAATGTTCAGTCACAGAATAATCGGTCCGATATTCCTTGATGGAACGGTGACTATAGAACGATACCTGAAGGTTTTGGAAGATGATTTCATCCCCATTATCGAAAGTGACACTGATTTCGACAAGAGGTGGTTCATGCAAGACAGAGCTCGACCTCATCGAAGCAGGAGAGTGATGTCCTGGAGGAGCACTTTGGGGACTGCATTCTGGCTCTGTGGTACCCAGAGGACACTGGCATGGGCCTCGATTGGGCGCCATATTCTCCGGATCTGAACACTTGCGACTCCTTTCTGTAGGGCTATATGACGTGAAACATGGACGATAAATAGTTTGGACAAAAGAGAATAGAAGCTTTCGAAATGTGGTCCTACAGAAGAATGCTGAAGATTAGATGGGTAGATCACATAACTAATGAGGTGTTGAATGGGATTGGGGAGAAGAGAAATTTGTTTCACAACTTGACTAGAAGAAGGGATCGGTTGGTAGGACATGTTCTGAGGCACCAAGGGATCACCAATTTAGTATTGGAGGGCAGCGTAGAGGGTAAAAATCGTAGAGGGAGACCAAGAGATGAATACACCAAGCAGATTCAGAAGGATGTGGGTTGCAGCAGGTACTGGGAGATGAAGAAGCTTGCACAGGATAGAGTAGCATGGAGAGCTGCATCAAGCCAGTCTCAGGACTGAAGACCACAACAACAACATAAAAGACAAGGTGTACAGAAATAACCCCAAAACTACTGTGATTCAGGTCATTGACAGCATCGAATTTCGCTATTCATGGACGCCACATCATCGCCAATGTTGGCAGACATATTGAACATGTCATAACCTAAATCCGAATATCTGTAGTGATGTTTACAACTTGAATAAAGGTTGTACACGCCGTAGTTTGTAACTAATTTGCGTTTTTTCTCATAGTTCAATAAATGTCACCCTGTACACCCATTTCTAAGTTTCTCATATAACATTCAGAAACTAAAGGACAGAGAGTGTTACACAAAAGTAACTTTTAATTGTGAATTTACAGGCTGTCAAACCCCAATTTTCCTTCCTTCCTTTTTTCTTAATCGTGAAAAAGGCAAACAACTTACACAAACGTATGATACAACGCTTAATGCAGTATATCTTCAGTTCTGTTTACAAACGTTCACTTTGGCTACCGTTTGTAACACGACAAATGCCCCATCTGCGGACAGTTTCCTCCCAAATCCTATGAAGCAAGTCTTGATGTATGGTGCCAACTGCTTGCATTATTCACTGTTGCAGCTCATCGGCATTTCCCAGAAGCGGAGGAACGAACACTCTGTCTTTAATATAGACCCATACACAGAAGTCCATTGGGATTAAATTGTGTAATCGTGTTGGCCAGTATATTGTTTCACCACGTCCAAAACAAGCCAGCAGATTCCTACAGAGATACGAAACAACTTCATAATGATAATGTGGTGGCGCGCCATCTGCTGGAAAATAAATTCCGTGCTCATATTCTGTTGTAACTGACACTTTAGATAATGTTCAAGCACGTCCAGGTACTGTATTCCAGTTATAGATGACTCGGCAAAAGCGAAAGGAATACCAATCTTCTTACAGCTTACACGCCCAGTTTCAGTGAAACGATTGTACCGTACCAATTAATAACAGTTTTTCTTTAAGGGTGTGCCTTAGGACATTTCGTCCTTAATTGTCTCTGAATTGTAATAGAGAAACTGGATTCATGAAACGATAAACAATACCGTGCAGGCTCTGCACCGTTATACGACTCCAAGAGGCACTGTTGGCATAACTCATTCGCGCATGCCATCTAGCGGGAACATCGGGAACTAACAGTACTTAGGCTACGATAAAACTTGACGATATACTGCATTCAGTGCTGTATCAAACATTTCTGTAAGTTAGTTATCCTTTTAACAATTAAAGGTTATTTTCATATAATTAATTTATAAGCACCCTGTATTATGAAAACTAAATGTCATAAAAGTGACAAAAAGTTCTAGGAAAGTACAAACAATATCTAACATAAGATGCTTTTCATTTTCTCTCATGTGGGCTGTGGATGTGCTTGTGGTCTGCCTCCCATCCTGCTCACCCATCCACTAAATATCTAAAGATCACATTTAACATTAGCTTTTACAGTGATCTCAAAAACATTGTCGCATCCAGGTCACAAAACAGTCCTAAACTCGTCCACATTCGATAATAAATATGATTAAGACCCTTTCAGAACGGTAATGTGTGGGAGTTTCCATTCAGTTCATGCCAGTGTTAGTAGATACTGACAAAATTTTAGGATGCTCCGCGAAAATTAACTGAACAATTAGCCTAATAGTCTAGATAATAAAATAATCACAATTAATAACTATACTTAGGCCAGTATTACATTATTAAATTTCTTAGTCAAAGAAATTTGATGGTGTAATAGGGAACTTTGTCATCTCGTCTGTCGTCAAATAAATTTGATCAAATCTAGGGCCTCGCTGTAGATTTGATCAAAGAAGTCGCTTGTCTTCTGTTCACTGCAATGTGATACGTTACCACGAGGAGCGTTCTGTCAGCAGTGTTCTGTCAGCTGTATGTTGTTGTTGTTGTGGTCTTCAGTCCTGAGACTGGTTTGATGCAGCTCTCCATGCTACTCTATCCTGTGAGTGTTTTTATAAACATTGCCAGTTAATACAATTGGTGTGTACCGACAACTACAAAATTAATAGAGATGTATGAAGCTGAGGAGGCGCTTTACAACGTGAGGCACCCTGAATACAAAAACATATTAAGAAGACTTGAGACCTGACCTGACCTGACCTAACTTAACCTATCTCTCTCCTGTAGCAAGGAATCGGAGTGTCACAGTGAGCCTGTATTCTGCAGATATAGCAGTTGTTCAGTGAGTACTGTGCTTTGTGATATGAGCATACACTTCACTGAGCACATACTGAAATGTATACTCATCCATTCTTAAGTAACTTATGTACGACTTGACGTCCTCCACTACAAGCTCACATAACAAGCTTTGTTGAATGCTTTTATCGTGTCATTGTAAAACACACGGCATCACCCAGATACATTTCCTTTTTTTCCCCCGCTTCTCTTCTGCATGTGCATACAGTGCAATTGTGGTACATGCAACTTCTGCGGTTAGTAACAAGTTGTTGTTGCCAGCCATCTTGAACTTTGACGAAAAATATGAAGACAGTGTAATACCCCTTTTTAGCTCCACATCAAAGATCTTTGTCAAATATGTTTGACGAATATTTGATAAAATCTTTGACAAGAAATTTGATAGTTTAATACCTGCCTTAGTACAAGAAACTATGCTTAGTACAACATGTGACACAGCCTGAAGTACAAGAAACTGTTCAATAAATAAGGAAATATGTTACAGTGATTGACTATAAGTGATTAAAACTGTATCGTGAAAGGTATATTTTAAACAGTCAACTGTGATTGGTAGACTATATTCGAAATGTTATGTTTCATTCAAACTGAAAGTGCCTACGTTACATAAATTTACCTGTCTCAGGACAGCTTTTCTCATATGATGCTACAGCAGCCAAAATCGTGAAAGAAAATGCTACTAGCGATGTCGACATCTTCTTTCATATTCTGTCCTCAACTTCTAGTTGTCACACGGTATCCTGGAGGCCACGTCTTCTTTGGAACTGCATATTTGAAACATTTAGTTGTTTCGACACGGAAGTTTCGTAATGCGCATATCTCAAACAGCACATTGTAAAACGTAATTATATGCTGTACCTGTTAATATTTCTAGACGATCTTGACATATTAAGTCACAGATTCGGTTTGTACTACCATATAAAAATAGACATGATACAAAGTCAAACACGCTGGATATCTTTAGAAATACAACTCACACTCAAAATTTAATCCCATTATTAACAGAGAATGTGGCAGAACGATAAAACGTAACTGCCACGTACGAAAACTTTATCGTACCATCTTCCCGTTAAAATGCGAAGACAGTACTGATATCTCTGTTGGAAGATGGGTTCACGTAGTAACTCTGATCTGTGATGATATGCATTTACTGCAACTCAAAATATTTTAAATGTGTTTATTTTGTAACTTAAGGAGTTTGATACTTCTTTGGACATGAAACAACTTTTGGAGTATTTACACCAAGAATTTAAAAAAAAATACCATTTCCGCTTCAAACCGGCACTTAATTGTTCTGTTTATTAAAACCTGATCGACAGTAATTAAATCCAATCTGGACAGTTATGTATGTAATAACTGACAATTTTAACTGCAAGGAGTTCGCCAACACATCGAGAATCGTAATTGAACTCGTTAAAATCACTCCATTGCTTAGAGAAAAAAGAGCTTTGGTGTCGACTGCGAAATAGCGATGTTCCTGAAATTTCTTATATCTTCTATGGCTGTTGCAGATGTGTAACACTTCGTCCCTCTTTTCCCCAGACATCCTAGTCATCATCGTCTTGCTTGTTTTAATACGCTGTAACTCACGAGTTGATTATTTGTAGTTATAAGGACATTATAAAATGAAGAAAATATAAGACGAGATGCCTTAGACTTTGGCAATGGACTAATTTTCAGTAGGACTGTAAGGTTTATCGATGGATTGCATTTTTTAAAACAATCATTCTTCCATGAAGCAGTCTTCCATCATTATTAAGTGCCACCGAAGACACAAGTAAACGTGTCAGGCAGCGACTTTTTTTCGCTGAAAACCGTTTACAAATGCTGCGCCACTTTTCTGGC
Source organism: Schistocerca cancellata (assembly GCF_023864275.1). Taxonomy (NCBI): domain Eukaryota; kingdom Metazoa; phylum Arthropoda; class Insecta; order Orthoptera; family Acrididae; genus Schistocerca; species Schistocerca cancellata. The sequence goes on from NC_064626.1 coordinate 1,158,750,247, forward strand.
GGGCAAAGACACGCAGTCATGAATTAGGTAGCTCTAAATAAGGGTGAATATCAGTTTCACCGTTGACTTGGTTAATTAAAAGAGATGAACCCTCTGCCAGGCACTTAAATGTGATTTGCGGAGTATCCATGCAGATGTAGATATAATGAACAAAGCTCTGTTTAACGGATACAGGGGCAAGAAATAGACAGTGACTCGTAGAAAGAACTATCCTTGAATTTGCCTCAGGAGTTTTACAGAAACCACAAACTATCTAAATGTATCCAGAATGCGATTTTCACTCAGCAGCGGAGTGTACGCTGATATGAAACTTCCTGGCAGAGAAAAACTGTGTGCTGGACGAGACTCGAATTCGGGACCTTTGCCTTTCGCGCGCAAGTGCTCTACCATCTGAGCTACCCAAACACGACTCACACACTTGCCCGCGAAAGGCAAAGGTCCCGAGTTCGAGTCTCGGTCCGGCATACACTTTTAATCTGCCAGGAAGTTTCATATCTAAATGTGGCTAGGCTAGATTTCGAGATTATTCCTCCAGCTCCACCATGCACCGTCTAAAAAGTAAAAGTTGGAGTCAAGTACCGATAACCTTATGGAGAAAGTGTAAATACACTGGTGTGCATGACGTAAGGGGGAAACTAACTTCCACATGCTGTGTCAATGGCAAGTAACATAACGCTTTGAAATTGAGACCATACATAGAAAGAACTGCCACAGCGCAGTACAGAATGTAACGGAAAGAAATGTGCTGTGAGACGAACATAAATGACACTTTTATTCCATAATTACACCGACGTAACCCACATTTACTATGGTTCCCTGAGTATTACGAAAGGCCATGGTCCTTAATTGTGTTTCTGATCATAACAGATGACAGTGCCTCCGTTGAAACATGTTCCCATGCCGGCCACAAGATTGGTAAGGCGACTTTGTAATAGTGTGTTTCATTCCTCCACGAAACCCTTTCCACAACGGGTGGCTGGTCGTTGATGCAAGTGGGCATACCGCAGTACTCCTCCCCAACGCATCCCACATGAGCTCAGTGTGATTTAAATTGTGGGAATGGGCAGTCCTGTCAATTTGCTGAATATCATCTCGTTCCAAGAGCTCCTCTTCCTGCGCTGTTTGATGCGGTCGCGCTTTTTCATCCATAAAAATCATGTCAGGACCGAACACATGCCTGAAAAGACGCACGTGAAGAAGGAGTACAGCGTCACAATAACATTGACGAATGACTGTTGTTGTTGTTGTTATTGTTGGTGTGGTCTTCAGTCCAGAGACTTGTTTGATGCAGCTCTACATGTTACTCTATTATGTGCAAGCTTCTTCGTCTCCCAGTACCTACGAAAACCTACATCCTTCTGAATCTGTTTTGTGTATTCATCTCTTGGTCTCCCTCTACGATTTTTACCCTCCACGCTGCCCTCCAATGCTAAATTTGTGATCCCTTGATGCCTTAGCACATGTCCTACTAACTGGTCCCTTCTTCTTGTCAAGTTGTGCCGCAAACTCCTCTTCTCCCCAATTCTATTCAATACCGCCTCATTAGTTACGTGATCTACCCATCTAATCTTCAACATTCTTCTGTAGCACCAATTTTAAAAAGCTTCTATTCTCTTCTAGTCCAAACTATTTATCTTCCATATTTCACTTCCATACATGGCTACACTCCATAAAAATACTTTCAGAAACGTCTTCCTGACACTTAAATCTATACTCGATGTTAACAAATTTCTCTTCTTCAGAAACGCTTTCCTTCCCATTGCCAGTCTACATTTGATATCTTCTCTACTTCGACGATCATCAGTTATTTTGCTCCACAAATAGCAAAACTTCTTTACTACTTTAAGTGTCTCATTTCCTAATCTAATTTCCTCAGCATCACCCGACCTAATTCGACTACATTCCATTATCCTCGTTTTGCTTTTGTTGATATTCATCTTATATCCTCGTTTCAAGACACTGTCCATTCCGTTCAACTGCACTTCCAAGTCCTTTGCTGTCTCTGACAGAATTACAATGTCATCGGCGAATCTCCAGGTTTTTATTTCTTCTCCATGGATTTTAATACATACTCCGATTTTTCTTTTGTTTCCTTTACTGCTTGCTCAATATAGAGATTGAATAACATCGGGGAGACGCTACAATCCTGTCTCACTCCCTTCCCAACCACTGCTTCCCTTTCATGCCCTCGACTCTTATAACTGCCATCTGGTTTCTGTACAAATTGTAAATAGCCTTTCGCTTCCTGTATTTTATCCCTGCCACCTTCAGAATTTGAAAGAGCATATTCCAGTCAACGTTGTGAAAAGCTTTCTCTAAGTCTACAAATGCTAGAAACGTACGTTTGCCTTTCCTTAATCTTTCTTCTAAGATAAGTCGGAGGGTCAGTATTGCCTCACGTGTTCCAATATTTCTACGGAATCCAAAGTGATCTTCCCCGAGGTCAACTTCTACCAGTTTTTCCATTCGTCTGTACAGAATTAGTGTTAGAATTATGCAGCGCTTGCTTATTAAACTGATAGTTCGGTAATTTTCACATCTGTCAACACCTGCTTTCTTTGGGATTGGAATTACTATATTCTTCTTGAAGTCTAAGTCTAAGTCTCATACATCTTGCTCACCAGATGGTAGAGTTTTGTCAGGACTGGCTCTCCCAAGGCCGTCAGTAGTTCTAATGGAATGTTGTCTACTCCCGGGCCCTTGTTTCGACTCAGGTCTTTCAGTGCTCTGTCAAACTCTTCACGCAGTATCGTATCTCCCGTTTCACCTTCATCTACGTCCTCTTCCATTTCCATAATATTGTCCTCAAGTACATCGCCCTTGTATAGACCCTCTATATACTCCTGCCACCTTTCTGCTTTCCCTTCTTTGCTTAGAACCGGGTTTCCATCTGAGCTCTTGATATTCATATAAGTGGTTCTCTTCTCTGCAAAGGTCTCTTTAATTTTCCTGTAGGCAGTATCTATCTTACCCCTAGTGATAAATGCCTCTACATCCTTACATTTTTCCTCTAGACATCACTGCTTAGCCATTTTGCACTTCCTGTCGTTCTCATTTTCTAGACGTTTGTATTCCTTTTTGCCTGTTTCATTTACTGCATTTTTATATTTTCTCCTTTCATCAATTAAATTCAGTATATCTTCTGTTACCCAAGTTCTACTACTTCTACCAGCCCTTGTCTTTTTACCTATTTTATCCTCTGCTGCCTTCACTACTTCATCCCTCAAATCTACCCATTCTTCTTCTATTGTACTTCTTTCCCCCATTTCTGTCAATTGTTCCCTTATGCTCTCCCTGAAACTCTGTACAACCTCTGGTTTAGTCAGTTTATCCAGGTCCCCTCTCCTTAAATTCCCAAGTTTCTGAAGTTTCTTCAGTTTTAATCTACAGTTCATAACCAATAAATTGTGGTCAGAGTCCACATCTGCCCCTGGAAATGTCTTTCAATTTAAAACCTGGTTCCTAAATCTCTGTCTTACCATTATCTAATCTATCTGAAACCTGTCAGTATCTCCAGGCTTCTTCCATGTATACAACCTTCTTTTATGATTCTTGAACCAAGTGTTCGCTATGATTGAGTTGTGCTCTGTGCAAAATTCTACCAGGCGGCTTCCTCTTTCATTTCTTAGCCCCAATCCATATTCACCTATTACGTTTTCTTCCCTCCATTTTGCTACTCCCGAATTCCTGTCACCCATGACTATTAAATTTTCGTCTCTCTTCACTATCTGAATAATTTCTTTTATTTCATCATACATTTCTTCAGTTTCTTCGTCATCTGCACAGCTAGTTGGCATACAAACTTGTACTATTGTAGTAGGCGTGGGCTTCGTTTCTATCTTGGCCACAATAAGGCGTTCACTATGCTGTTTGCAGTAGTTTACCGGCACTCCTATTTTTTATTCATTATTAAACTGACTCCTGCATTACCCCTATTGATTTTGTATTTATAACCCTGTATTCGCCTGACCAAAAGTCTTGTTCCCCCTGCCACCGAATTTCCCTAATTGCTACTATATCTAACTTTAACCTATCCATTTCCCTTTTTAACTTTTCTAACCTACCTGCTCGATTAAGTGATCTGACATTCCACGCTCCGATCCGTAGAACGCCAGTTTTCTTTCTCCTGATAATAACACCCTCCTGAGTAGTCCCCACCCGGAGATCCGAATGGGGGACTATTTTACCTCCGGAATATTTTACCCAAGAGGACGCCATCATCATTTAACCATACAGTAAAGCTGCATGCCCTCGGGAAAAATTACGGCTGTAGTTACTGAAATGGCTGCTGCCCTCTTCAGGAACCACACGTTTGTCTGGCCTCTCAACAGATACCCCTCTGTTGTGGTTGCGCCTACGGTACGGCCACCTGTATCGCTGAGGCACGCAAGCCTTCCCACCAACAGCAAGGTACATGGTTCATGGGGAGAGGCCAGTGACTGTACCGTGTTCAAAGATTTGGAGGTCAATACACCCATGTAACATTACGTCTCCCCACAACATAATACACTACTGGCCATTAAAATTGCTACACCACGAAGATGACGTGCTACAGACGCGAAATTTAACCGACATCAAGAAGACCCTGTGATATGCAAACGATTAGCTTTTCAGAGTATTCACACAAGGTTGGCGCCGGTGGCGACACCTACAACGTGCTGACATGAGGAAAGTTTACAACTGATTTGTCACACAGAAACAGCAGTTGACGGGGGTTGCCTGGTGAAACGTTGTTGTGATGCCTCGTGTAAGGAGGAGAAATGCGTACCATCACGTTTCCGGCCTTGATAAAGGTCGGATTGTAGCCTTTCGCGATTGCGGTGTATCGTATCGCGACATTGCTGCTCGCGTTGGTCGATATCCAATGACTGTTAGCAGAATATGGAATCGGTGAGTTCAGGAGGGTAATACGGAACGCCGTGCTGTATCCAACGGCCTCGTATCACTAGCAGTCGAGATGACAGGCATCTTATTCGCATGGCTGTAATGGATCGTGCAGCCTCGTCTCGATCCCTGAGTCAACAGGTGGGGATGTTCGCAAGACAACAACCATCTGCACGAACAGTTCGACGACGTTTGCAGCAGCATGGCCTAACAGCTCGGAGACCATGGCTGCGGTTGCCCTTGACGCTGCATCACAGACAGGAGCGCCTGCGACGGTGTACTCACCGACGTACCTGAGTGCACGAATGGCAAAACGTCATTTTTTCGGATGAATCCAGGTTCTGTTTACAGCATCATGATGGTCGTATCCGTGTTTGGCGACATCGCGGTGAACGCACATTGGAAGCGTGTATTCGTCATCGCCGTACTGGCGTATCACCCGGCGTGATGGTATCGGATGCCACTGGTTACACGTCTCGATCACCTCTTGTTCGCATTGACAGCACTTTGAACAGTGGACGTCACATTTCAGATGTGTTACGACCCGTGGCTCTACCCTTCATTCGATCCCTGCGAAACCCTACATTTCAGCAGGATAATGCACGACCGCATGTTGCAGGTCCTGTACAGTCCTTTCTGGATACAGAAAATGTTCGACTGATGCCCTGGCCAGCACATTCTCCAGATCTCTCACCAACTGAAAACGTCTTGTCAATGGTGGCTGAGCAACTGGCTCGTCACAATACGCCAGTCACTACTCTTGATGAGCTGTGGTATCGTGTTGAAGGTGCGTGGGCAGCTGTACCTGTACACGCCATCCAAGCTCTGTTTGACTCAATGCCCAGGCTTATCAAGGCCGTTATTACGGCTGGAGGTGGTTGTTCTGGGTACTGATTTCTCAGGATCTATGTACCCAAATTGCGTGAAAATGTAATCACATGTCAGTTCTAGTATAATATATTTGTCCAATGAATACCCGTTTATCATCTGCATTTCTTCTTGGTGGAGCAATTTTAATGGCCAGTAGTGTATTATATATTCGGTGCACCAAAATAATTTAATAATACTGACAATTTGTTGCGTTTGTGTACCTGAACCATCAAAATTATCATGTTCGACAACGTTCCAGGAGGCATTGAATGTTCCTACCTCACACCGTACGAGGGTACGTCCAGAATCACTACTCAAACTGACTCTGGTCTCATCCAAGAAAAGCACGCCACCCCGCTCCTCGTTGATCCTGTCCCTATGTCCTGGGAACCATCCAGATCGTGCCGCTGAAGTGCGGGTGTCAATAGAACACAATGTACTCTTCGTCGAGCAAAAATACGACCCCCATGCACATGCAGTCGCCTGTGGAGCATGTGATTCCATGCCTTGCAGTACTTCTAAATGTAGTTGTAATTCAAATCCACTGTTAGGCATGGGTCCCTGCCTGCCTGTTGCACAATGTAGCCGTCATCTGCTGCTGTAGTTGCCCTTGGTCGACCATCTCCTCTTCTTCAGGCAGCAGTGTGTGTGGTTCGGAACGCTCCCCAGACGTGTGAAACAATGCTGTGAGCATTACCAAACTCCTGGACTATACTCGTCACACTATGTCCTTCTTCTTGTTTCTTGATGATCCTTCCCCGTGTGAAGTCATCCAGATGTTATCCCCGGGCAGTGTTGGTGTTGTAATGATGAACACAACCACCGTTTACGGTACCTGCTCCATGGTTGACACACGCTGTCTTTTCCTGTCTATCCCATTTGGAGCTATACTCATGCTGAACTACGCCATGTGTTGCCCAGATTTTTCAACATGACTGGTATACTGTCTTGTGTATTTGCAAGCAGGAATAAACGCTGTTACATCTGCTTGTCCTATCTGGTGGCTTGGCGTGAAGCAAAATAATTTTTGTTGGGATCTGTTACGTAATTTACTCTCTGGAAAAGTTCACGTAGTTAAAGGCTCGAGTTGTCGCCAAAATAAATGTGAGCGGAAGCTGTCTCTATCAATAACTCTTCCAGATAAAAACGTGATTACATTACACATTAGCCGGCCGAGGTGGCCGAGCGGTTCTAGGCGCTACAGTCTGGAACCGCGCGACCGCTACGGTCGCAGGTTCGAATCCTGCCTTGGGCATGGATGTGTGTGATGTCCTTAGGTTAGTTAGGTTTAAGTAGTTCTAAGTTCTAGGGGACTGATGACCTCAGAAGTTAAGTCCCATAGTGCTCAGAGCCACATTACACATTACAAATCCTAGCACTGATAATGGATGACCTTTAAAAGAAAAATTACTTATAGTTCTTAACAGCAATTTCGTTCGGTGAAATGATCTCCATAAATAGCATACAAAGATCTCAGAAAGTTACATTTATTATCACAACACATCACACGTACCTTCAATTTGAACCGCAGAGGTTTAGGACAAGAACAGAAAGGAGATTAAAAATGGTCAACATAGTCTTCTGTTATTTAAATTATCCAGTGGCTAGAACAATAGTCAAACATATACAGCCACGACATTCCTCATTTTTGTTATACACAGCGACAGCAGCATGAATAGTATAGTTTATATTGAAGTGTAATGTAATTTTTGCAAAAGAGCGTATATTTAGAGCAATAAACAGGGACAATAATAAAAAAAGACACCATCTTTGTCTTTCTTTAGTTTTCTAAGGACCCAGGGAGGTATCTAAAAGTACATTACAGGACAGTTTATGTGCATTTCTCTTGTAACCTATAAGTTTACTACAGGACGCCATTTCCTTTTGAGAACAAAAATGGCTAGTAAACAGCAGAGAGCGTGATCTTTTGCAGAATGATGCCGTAAATCTACGAAACATCATGAAGTTTTGTTTACTACACCCGCATTCACAACAGTGAATGTGGAACGTAGGAAACTTGTACGGAATGCAATACATACATTATTTGACGTACCAGAGAAGGCACCACGACTGTAGCCGGTGGAAAAACTACACAGGAGTCATAATAAAACGTATAAAGCAATAAAACTACACACATCAAAAAAAGTTTTCCATCACCCCGGTTCGCAGAACTCCTGAAGATAGACGTTTGTAACGCTGGAAATGCATATCCATCTATTTCCATCTATTTTACTATAATTTTTTTCCCTTATTTTGTTACCTCAAGATATGTCGTTTCTGTGTCTTTATATATTGTAATTGTTTTACTATTTGTATATATATATGCATTTATGTCGATGTATAATTGGTTTGTTTTGTGAATTTTATTTGTATTTATACGCTGGGTCTGGCCTAGGGAAAACTATGCTATCGAACGAATACATCGATAGGTCGTGTGGAGGACCAAAGTGTTTAGGATCTTTGGTAGTTGAACTCTGCCGCGTGGAGCGCGGGCAGAGCAGAGGGAGTCTGGCTGGAGTAGTGCAGTGGAGCAGGTGTGTTGTGTGACGCTCCCACGGGTTGCCGCGCTTTCGGTGTTTGGCAGCTTGTAATTGCGCTCGACTTGCTATGATAGTTTCTGACACAGTGTCGCGGACGGGAAGCATTAGCTGGCGCACATCAAGAGCCTGTTTCGCCTGGCAACCGTGTCGAGAAGAAGGCGCGCCAACATCCAGCTTCTGCAACAGCGACGGCCGACAATGAGTGACGGTCGCCACCTCCTCGATCTACGACTTCAAAACTTCAATCAATCAACAAGGAAGACTGGAAGCACGTAAAGTTTTAGAACTGTATGGCAGACCTCAGCTTTTCAAACTGTTCAAATCACAAAATTACAGCAACGTAGCATGAACCTTTGTTGCTCATTGTCCCAGTTGCATTACCAAGCAGGGTCCCTTCCTTTTCCGGAATGAACCCAAGTGTCGTTGAAATTCATACACCAGCATTAAAGTAATATCATTCAATTTCACTGCTTTAATTTCAAAGTTCAGTTAAGGTATTTATAGCTGGCTACAATATTTAGATTACACAAGCACAAATTAAGAGTGCGAGTTTTGTTAGCATATTTTAGCTTACCTGTGACTGCAGCTCAGCTTGGTACGTACTAAATGTTACTATTGTTAATTGTCCAGAATCATTTAATTCAAATTCAAAGTTAAATCACTTATTACTAAATTGCGTAGATTCAAGTAGATTTTGAAATGATTGTTGAGGTAGCCCAAGACTAACCTTATTTTACTGAATTTCGTAGTGCTTCAGAAACAAATTTCACTATTAATTTCAGTCACTAAATTAACTTTCAATTTTCTGGTTTTATTAATTCTTTTGCTAAATTAAGTCAGAGTTTACTTCTGACAAACTTTCAGTTTTCACACAAGACGTGTCAACCTTCAGTTGCCACGCTTTTAGTGCTAATTATATGTGCAATAACCTTTCTTTTTCAGTTATTACAGTAGTTGTCCATAGGACTGGCGACTGTAATTTTCCCCAAATATCAAATATCTAATTAACGCCAATTAATTGTTAACGTGAGGACCGCACATTTACTTTCTTTATTAACTTCACCCCTTTTCAAAATTAATTTCCACCAGTTTCATTTGCATTTTTCCTTTCATTTAGATGTAACCCTTCCCTCCCATTTTACCGACAGATTAACTTCGATGACGGTTGCTTTTCCCAAATTTCCATTAGGTACACGCGGTTTAATTTTTCACTGTCATTAAGGTCGATAAGTGAGGGGGAGGTTACACGTGGCGACCTGGTGACAGGACAATTTTCAGATTTGAGGTTGTTCTAGACACGAATTTTGTATGGAGCAAATCTCGTAACAAAGGATTGGTTACGAACAGGTCGTTATGTCAGCGAGGTTATGTAGTGGGAGGAATCCTAATTAGATTTGAGATTTGTCATTTATATTGGAAATTATTAAAATGAGTGAAGGCAACAATTACCAAAATTTGGTAGACTTGGATACGGAACAATCGGTCGAACAGTGGGAAACGCGCACCGCGGTACCCATTGTTCAGGGGCAGGCGGCTAGCATGAAAAACGCGACCGCCGAAATGCAACAAAGAGCGGAAATGGAATTCCAAACTTCAGAAAATGTTTCGGAATGGGAAGTGAAAATCAAATCTGAACCCCTTGATGACGAATACGGGGGGAAAATTAAAGAGGAAGCCGCTACGGAAGTAAAACCGGTAGTTTCCGGGAATTTAACTGATTTATTGAATGTTTTGATTAATGAAATCAAGAGACAATCGGCAGAAATTAAAGCTCAGGCAGCCAAGCAAGAAGCTCAGTCTGCCAAGCAAGAAGCTTAGTCTGAAAAAATTGAACGGAGGCTAGACAATCAGAACAAAGCTATTAATGTTGTTAACAACAATGTTGGAGTTGTTAACACAAAAGTTGATAAAATCAAAGAAGATATTGTTGTGATTAATACCGAAATCGGTAATCTTAAACAGGAAATGATAGGCGTTCAGGCGGAAATTGCGAGCATAAATACTCGTTTTTATTCCCAAATTAGCAGAATCGAGAAAAGTGTAGGAGAAGCAGTTGCTCCGATCATCGAGAATACGGTGACGGAACAAATTCAATTAGTGAAAAAAGAGGATCAAAAGAGGCTTTAGTATCCGAAGTAGATACCAAAGTGACGAAGCAGGCTAATACCTGCGAAGAAAAAAAAAAGGGAAGTAGAAACGCTTGCGATAACCACTTGCCAAGTAATTACGAGAGTGTCGGAATTAGAAAAGAAACTTGACGAAAAACAGAGCTATGTGCCAATCTGTGCACATAGTTCGGAATTGTTGACGAAAGAGGAGAGGTTCGACCCCTTGAAAAAAGGCGGTATACACCCGACGGATTTCATTAAAAATTGTGAAAGAGTTTTACCCAGATCATGGACTAATGAGAGAAAAATTAATGCGATTATTGATGTGTTGGCTGATGATGCCAAGTGTTGGGGCTTAAACCTCAACATTACGAACCTGACTTTTGACGAGTTTAAAAATTTGTTTCTGGCTGAATACTGGTCAGAGCAAAAACAGCAAAGTATCTGGCGCGAATATGTCGTATCGAGGCCTTTCGATGCGAATTCGCGCGGCTCGATGAAGGAGTTTTGTGAGCGCTGGATCCGCAATTTGGAATATTTGCGTGATCGCCGCACGGAATCCGAAATAGTCTGGGAACTCTACAAGAAGCTTCCAGATGATACAAAACGCTACATAGGAAGCAATTACAGGACAATCAATGATTTCCTGGAAAGAGTTGAGGACGAGGACAATTGGCGCAATAATCGCGATAGTGGTAGAGGCCGTGGTAACAACAACGGGTACCACAGCAACCACAACAACGATAACTATGGGAATAATGCACACCGCAATCTTGGCAGCAATAACAATAATGGTTCGGACCGTAATAACAATTGGTACGATGCAAATAATAACAGGAATAACGGAAACCAGTATCATACTAACGTGATACGGGCTTCACAGAATAGTAATAACGTCAGAGGGTGCGATAAGCCGCCTCAGCAGCATCCGGGGAGCAGATCTGCTGGGACGAGACAGGGAAACCATTAGCCGCGCCGGTGAGGGGCCGACAGGGAGTGGAGAAATTTTGGCGGCCCAATAACAGTAGAAAACCGAGGTGTCGTCGTTACGAAAATTCCGTATGGAATATTCAACGGTGGGAGAGTGTGCCAGTGTTAAGAGAAAGGAGTGCGCCCACAAGTAGTAGATCAGCTGTAGACACGGCAGTAGAAAATACATTCACTGTCAGTGAGAACAATTTAAGTAGTGTTCCGGAAATCGATTATAAAGTGGCAGCTGTAACACCCACAGCGGAACTGGAGATTGAGTTTAAGAATGATTCGCAATTGTTGAGAGAAGATCAGATGTCGGATAACACGTCCGTCATCGAGCGAGGGGATGCAGAGAGGGATGAGGTCTGGTTAAGGCAGTGCGGTCGCTTATACGACGAACTAAGAGATTATAGGGGCATGTATGGGAGAAGTGTTTATGGGGAGCGCAAGCAGGATTTGCCCCGTCTCGTCCCGCAGGAAGATAGTGTTTGTGAAGTGATAGAAAGTTCTGGCCCTAACCGGCAGACTTTACCAGAAATAGTTGGTGCTAATGGGGAACACGAGCAAGATTCGTCGTGTTTCGTCCCGCAGGAGTTAGATGTTGAAGTAGTAACGGAAAGTTCTCGCCCTGACCGGCAGACTTTACCGAAAGTTATAGTGGTAGAAGTGGCCGACTCATCCGACGCAAAACTCCAGTTTAAATATTTAGAAAGTATTAAGGAGAAAGATTACGAGAATTTTAGTGATAGCCGGACACGATTGGTAGGAAAGCAGGCAGATTACAGCGTGTATGAGGTTAGAGCTGACGTTATACGGTCGGACGATAGCAGTGTGGGTTGCGCAGATCCAGAGGAAGTAATTGCTGTGACTACTGGGCACATTCCTCCAGGTAGATTGGCAGATGAGATCAACATGGCCAAAGAGGAATCAACGAAGGTGACAATTAGTGAATTGACAGCAAAGCAACACTCACTAGTTGACGAGTTACGGGAAAAGGTTTCGGTATTGGAGGCGAAGCTACAGACTAAGCCTCAGGACAAACGTGTTGAAATTAAAACTGTATGTGAACAGAGGCTGAAAAAGCCGCCAGATAAGCCGGATTTAGGATCAAAGCCGGATGTTTTTTTCTGGAATGACCTGGATATAGACGAGGATTTATTGTGGGAAAATAAAGAAACAGTCGAGGATAAGTGTAGACAGATAGTAGTGTCTGTTAAGATGCACGGCCTACAACTAAACGTGTTGATTGACACCGGTGCAAAATTGAGTGCTGTATCTGGAAAAATATTTCAGTTACTGAAAGACAGACCTGGCATCGTAGTTATGCCAGTAACAGGAGTGAAAATTATCGGTGCTACTGGGAAGGCCAGTAAACTGGTCACAAAACAGATTTTTGTCAACGTCGAGATATGTGGGGCACGATTTGAACAAGAGTTTGTCGTCGTGCCAGACTTAACTACGGAAGTGATTATCGGGTTAGATTGGGTATTAAAGTACCGTGCAGTGATTAATTGCGAAAGCAAAACTTTGACATGCACGTCACAAGATAAAACAATAGTAGTTAGTTTTGACGAGGCAGGAGATGATGTGCATATGCAATACCAGCCTATACACATTGTTAACTGGCCGGATGCTATTGACATAGTTATTAATTTGAACTACTGTAACGTGAGGAATCTCGGCATTGATAATAATCTAGAAAGTGAATTGGAAAGTATTGTAGACGGTGTGTCAAACGTAACACACGAACAAAGACGAGGCCTGCGCGAGCTAGGCCGACTTTGCCATACCTATTGCCATCACAACCATAGGCCATGGGGCAAATATGTAGCAGTATTTGAGAGAATTATGAACAGCTTGAGACATGAATCTACGGGATTTTCTCCAGAGAAAATCCTGTTGAATGATAGAAGTAAAAGTTTAGTGGAAGAGGTAATCAAATTCCCTCCACGGATTGACATTAGTGTTGGTGTGAAAAAAGATTGTTTGCGAGAAGTAATGAAGCTAAAAGCCAATGCTCGCATACGTCGTCATGACGCTAAAGTGCGTTTTGCTAAGTTTGCAATCGGAGACTTAGTACTTGTAAAAGCTCATGAGAAATCTAGCGAGATAGACAATGAAATCTCTAAATTTAAGTTTGTTTATAATGGACCATATTAAGTCATTGGTATACCTCACACAAATGCTTATTGCTTAGAGTATCCAAGCTCTGGAAAACTATTAGGTATACGGAACATTGTAGATTTGAAATTGTACCAACCTAGGATTGATTAATACCACAGAATGGGTAATTTGTACAGTATGTAAATATAGAGTCTAAGATTTAAACGATTTGCTAGATTGCCATGCTTTTGCCTGGCCAAGAGGACATTAAAGAAGTTGTAATTAATAAGTAATTAATTTTTACTAAATGATTTAAGAGAGAGTCATTATAAATCAATTGAAAAATCCAAGCTGCTAGTTTAAGTTTTCAGCTGAGTCACAGTAGATTAAGGAATGTAAATATGATTTTGTAACTAGCTGTAAGAGTTCATGAATGTGTGATTTACTAGTCATTGCCGATGTACTTAGACGCTGTTTTAAGTTTCAGGCTAGTACATGCGTGTGATGATGGACAGTGTCGAATTATCCACTGTGATAGTGTTACTGAACTCCTTGAGATTACTCGGGAGCGAGTTTTTCCGAAAGAATTCAGTGAAACGGACGTTCTAGAAACGCCGTTACAAGGGCGAGTGAGATCAAGCGTGCCGCACAGGTGGGCGCCGCAACAATATTGGCGCAGCGGAGCCGCTGTCGGCTCTTGTACCGCTGTCGGCATTCTTTGTACTTGCGGGTACGGAAGGTGGAGTTGTTTTTCTTCCCGGACAGCTGATGTGAAAGAATTCTGCTGTCAATATTTATGTTTTTGTCGATCTGCTGTATATTATTTTCTTGTTTAGCGTTAAGTGGACTCTCATGACGAGAATATTAATTATGAAAAGCTTATATAAAATGTATATTCTATGTAATTAATTATTTATTTGCGTAATTTGATATACCTGTTTTTTTATGACCATGTACTCTGGTTAATTTCGTAAATAGAATTCCATTTCTTGATACTGTTAGGAATTTTCACGATTTCAGAATAGCTAAACCATTTTTTATGTTTTCTATGAATCAAATTTTGTTGATGTTTTGAGCATATGCATTTCCGCTGTTTCTTTTTTGGGACATTTTCTGAGTCTGTTTAGGTTACACGAACATCCTCAGACAATGTGGGGCATGTGTAACGCTAGAAATGCATATCCTTCTATTTCCATCTATTTTACTATAATTTTTTTCCCTTATTTTGTTACCTCAAGATATGTCGTTTCTGTGTCTTTATATATTGTAATTGTTTTACTATTTGTATATATATATGCATTTATGTCGATGTATAATTGGTTTGTTTTGTGAATATTATTTGTATTTATACGCTGGGTCTGGCCTAGGGAAAACTATGCTATCGAACGAATACATCGATAGGTCGTGTGGAGGACCAAAGTGTTTAGGATCTTTGGTAGTTGAACTCTGCCGCGTGGAGCGCGGGCAGAGCAGAGGGAGTCTGGCTGGAGTAGTGCAGTGGAGCAGGTGTGTTGTGTGACGCTCCCGCGGGTTGCCGCCCTTTCGGTGTTTGGCAGCTTGTAATTGCGCTCGACTTGCTATGATAGTTTCTGACACGGTGTCGCGGACGGGAAGCATTAGCTGGCGCACATCAAGAGCCTGTTTCGCCTGGCAACCGTGTCGAGAAGAAGGCGCGCCAACATCCAGCTTCTGCAACAGCGACGGCCGACAATGAGTGACGGTCGCCACCTCCTCGATCTACGACTTCAAAACTTCAATCAACCAACAAGGAAGACTGGAAGCACGTAAAGTTTTAGAACTGTATGGCAGACCTCAGCTTTTCAAACTGTTCAAATCACAAAATTACAGCAACGTAGCATGAACCTTTGTTGCTCATTGTCCCAGTTGCATTACCAAGCAGGGTCCCTTCCTTTTCCGGAATGAACCCAAGTGTCGTTGAAATTCATACACCAGCATTAAAGTAATATCATTCAATTTCACTGCTTTAATTTCAAAGTTCAGTTAAGGTATTTATAGCTGGCTACAATATTTAGATTACACAAGCACAAATTAAGAGTGCGAGTTTTGTTAGCATATTTTAGCTTACCTGTGACTGCAGCTCAGCTTGGTACGTACTAAATGTTACTATTGTTAATTGTCCAGAATCATTTAATTCAAGTTCAAAGTTAAATCACTTATTACTAAATTGCGTAGATTCAAGTAGATTTTGAAATGATTATTGAGGTAGCCCAAGACTAACCTTATTTTACTGAATTTCGTAGTGCTTCAGAAACAAATTTCACTATTAATTTCAGTCACTAAATTAACTTTCAATTTTCCGGTTTTATTAATTCTTTTGCTAAATTAAGTCAGAGTTTACTTCTGACAAACTTTCAGTTTTCACACAAGACATGTCAACCCTCAGTTGCCACGCTTTTAGTGCTAATTATATGTGAAATAACCTTTCTTTTTCAGTTATTACAGTAGTTGTCCATAGGACTGGCGACCGTAATTTTCCACAAATATCAAATATCTAATTAACGCCAATTAATTGTTAATGTGAGGACCGCACATTTACTTTCTTTATTAACTTCACTCCTTTTCAAAATTAATTTCCACTAGTTTCATTTGCATTTTTCCCTTCATTTAGATGTAACCCTTTCCTCCCATTTTACCGACAGATTAACTTCGGTGATGATTGCTTTTTCCAAATTTCCATTAGGTACACGCAGTTTAATTTTTCACTGTCATTAAGGTCGATAAGTGAGGGGGAGGTTACATGTTGACTGTGGATATTGTATCACACAGTCCCTTTGACTGTTCACAGATGTCACTAAACCCTCCAAAAGATGTAAACAATCATGCATGAGCAGCGCCTATTAGACGAAGGGGGTCCGACAGCCGATCATTTCCCGTCATTTCACCATGAAGGAGGTACACAGCTTGTGTTGACTGTAGTTCAGCCACGCCTAGACGGTCAATACTGCGGTTCGATCGCGTCCGCATTGTTACTTTGTGCCAGCAAGGGCTCTCAACAAGGGAAGTTTACAGGCGTCTGGGAGTGAACCAAAGCGATGTTGTTCGGACATGGAGGTGATACAGAGACAGGAACTGTCGATGACATGCCTCGCTCAGGCCGCCCAAGGACCGCTACTTAAGGATTATGGTTCGGAAGAACCCTGACATCAACACCACCATGTTGAATAATGCTTTTCGTGAAGCCACAGTTTCATTGCTCTTTAGGTTTTATCATGATGTCTGCGTGCTTTACCCTCCGCTACAGCTGCAGCAATAGGCTGCAAGATGCGCAACTTCACTCCCGACGTCCATGGCGAGGTCCATCTTTGCAACCAAGACACCATGCAGCACAGTACAGATGGGCCCGGCAACATCCCGAATGGACCGCTCAGTATTGACATCACGTTCCCTTCACCAATGAGTGTCGCATATGCCTTCAACCAGATAACCGTTGGAGACGTGTTTGGAGGTAACCCGGTCGGCCTTAGACACACTGTCCAGCGAGTGCAGCAAGGTGAAGGTTCCATGATGTTTTGGGGTGACATTACGTGGGGCCGACGTACCCCGCTGGTGGTCATGGAAGGCGTCGTAACGGCTGTACGATACGTGAATACCATACCCGACCGATAGTGCAACTACACTCCTGGAAATGGAAAAAAGAACACATTGACACCGGTGTGTCAGACCCACCATACTTGCTCCGGACACTGCGAGAGGGCTGTACAAGCAATGATCACACGCACGGCACAGCGGACACACCAGGAACCGCGGTGTTGGCCGTCGAATGGCGCTAGCTGCGCAGCATTTGTGCACCGCCGCCGTCAGTGTCAGCCAGTTTGCCGTGGCATACGGAGCTCCATCGCAGTCTTTAACACTTGTAGCATGCCGCGACAGCGTGGACGTGAACCGTATGTGCAGTTGACGGACTTTGAGCCAGGGCTTATAGTGGGCATGCGGGAGGCCGGGTGGACGTACCGCCGAATTGCTCAACACGTGGGGCGTGAGGTCTCCACAGTACATCGATGTTGTCGCCAGTGGTCGGCGGAAGGTGCACGTGCCTGTCGACCTGGGACCGGACCGCAACGACGCACGGATGCACGCCAAGACCGTAGGATCCTACGCAGTGCCGTAGGGGACCGCACCGCCACTTCCCAGCAAATTAGGGACACTGTTGCTCCTGGGGTATCGGCGAGGACCATTCGCAACCGTCTCCATGAAGCTGGGCTACGGTCCCGCACACCGTTAGGCCGTCTTCCGCTCACGCCCCAACATCGTGCAGCCCGCCTCCAGTGGTGTCGCGACAGGCGTGAATGGAGGGACGAATGGAGACGTGTCGTCTTCAGCGATGAGAGTCGCTTCTGCCTTGGTGCCAATGATGGTCGTATGCGTGTTTGGCGCCGTGCAGGTGAGCGCCACAATCAGGACTGCATACGACCGAGGCACACAGGGCCAACACCCGGCATCATGGTGTGGGGAGCGATCTCCTACACTGGCCGTACACCACTGGTGATCGTCGAGGGGACACTGAATAGTGCACGGTACATCCAAACCGTCATCGAACCCATCGTTCTACCATTCCTAGACCGGCAAGGGAACTTGCTGTTCCAACAGGACAATGCACGTCCGCATGTATCCCGTGCCACCCAACGTGCTCTAGAAGGTGTAAGTCAACTACCCTGGCCAGCAAGATCTCCGGATCTGTCTCCCATTGAGCATGTTTGGGACTGGATGAAGCGTCGTCTCACGCGGTCTGCACGTCCAGCACGAACGCTGGTCCAACTGAGGCGCCAGGTGGAAATGGCATGGCAAGCCGTTCCACAGGACTACATCCAGCATCTCTACGATCGTCTCCATGGGAGAATAGCAGCCTGCATTGCTGCGAAAGGTGGATATACACTGTACTAGTGCCGACATTGTGCATGCTCTGTTGCCTGTGTCTATGTGCCTGTGGTTCTGTCAGTGTGATCATGTGATGTATCTGACCCCAGGAATGTGTCAATAAAGTTTCCCCTTCCTGGGACAATGAATTCACGGTGTTCTTATTTCAATTTCCAGGAGTGTATAACGGCGGCGTATTGGCGAGTCATTCGTCTTCATTGACGACAATTCCCGCCCCCATCGCGCATATCTTGTGAATGACTTCCTTCAGGATAACGACATCGCTCGACTAGAGTCGCCAGCATGTTCTCGAGACATGAAGCGTATCCAACACGCCCGGGATACATTGAAAAGGACTGTTTATGGACGACGTGATCCACCAACCACTCCGAGGGATCTACGCCGAATCGCCGTTGAGAAGAGGGGGCAATCTGGATGAACAGTGTCTTGATGAAGTTGTGGATAATATGCCATGACGAATACAGGAATGCATCAATGCAAGAGGACATGCTGCT
The DNA here is from genome assembly GCF_023864275.1 of Schistocerca cancellata. Taxonomy (NCBI): domain Eukaryota; kingdom Metazoa; phylum Arthropoda; class Insecta; order Orthoptera; family Acrididae; genus Schistocerca; species Schistocerca cancellata. The sequence goes on from NC_064626.1 coordinate 1,158,769,114, forward strand.
GGGTATTAGAGATACCGGTGTGTACAGCAATCTGGACAACCAATTCTCAAGGTCTCGCTGGGTGGTGATACAACATGCATTGTTTGGTTTTCATGAGCAATAAAAAGGGCGGAAATGACGTTTATGTTGATCTCTATTCCAATTTTCTGTACAGGTTCCGGAACTCTCGGATCCGAGTTGATGCAAAACTTTTTTTGATCTGTGTATTCTCGAACATTGAAGAAACCAATTCCGCAATTGTTGACACATCTGAGCCACAAATGTCAAGAATCTTCAACACATTATTCACGTTTGAAGCAAAAGAAATTACAATCAAAAGTTTACCTTCTGATATACTGTACAGCGAAGTTCATGTGCTGGCGCTACATTGTACTCTTATAGTGCCGAGCTGACACATTTTGTGGCCCGTAATGCACGTCTGGCTCTAACGCAAGAATGACGTACAGGGCTGATTTGACGACGGACTAGCCATCCGAAACTGGTCTTCAGTGAATAAATAAAACTTCGTACGCAGCTTAAGACGGTTCCTTTAACAACTGTAAAAGTAATTACGTTTACAAAAATTTTCGTGTAATAGAAAGACGAGTGAAGTATAAGAATGTGTGAATCATTAGACTCTATACAAAATTTATACATGTCAAAGAAAGTGCTTGTCATAATAAGAACAGAAAACAACTGAAATTACGCTTAAATGCATCAAATATGTGTTTATATTCTCTTGCTTTCAGTGGGGTAGTCAGCAATTGTATACATATTCGGAAGTATTTCTTCATGAATAAGTTGTAGCTAATGTCACTGAATCAGTAAGATTCGGCTTTTTCTGTACTTATTTCAAGACCATTCTTGTCTCATGATAATTTAATAATGTTTGGAATGCAAGAAAATAATAACTATTTCCTTCAGTACCAAATGATTAGAACAAACATTATGGTTGGCTTGTCGCCGGTAGGATCACTAGGGTCATTCCACTCGTTACAAGGCAACAATTTTCACAACAGTGAGAGTCGCGACTACATACAGTCACGACACACTATGCTGCGAAAGTTTTTACCATTTTACAGCTGGAATGACAGTAGCGCTCCAAACGGTGAGAAGGGGCAGTCACATGATCGTAAAGATTTTCTTCCCTTTTCTACGTGATTTACGAAATATGTATTTAATTTTTTTGCCCCTAAGAGTTTGCTTCATATCAGAAATCATAAATGGCTGCGAAATAGATAAAAAATAGCCGAATCTCACTGATTCAGTAACATAGGTTACAACTTTCTCATGAAAAAATACTTATGAATATGTGTATAGGGGTTGGGTTGTTTGGGGAAGGAGACCAGACAGCGGGGTCATCGGTCTCATCGGATTAGCGAAGGACGGGGAAGGAAGTCGGCCGTGCCCTTTGAAAGGAACCATCACGGCATTTGCCTGGAGCGATTTAGGGAAATCACGGAAAACCTAAATCAGGATGGCCGGACGCGGGATTGAACCGTCATTCTCCCGAATGCGAGTCCAGTGTCTAACCACTGCGCCAGCTCGCTCGGGAATATGTGTATAGTTGCAGATTATGCTGTTGACAGCAAGAGATATGTCATGTGCGAAAGACGAAAACTGAATTTCGGAAACCGTTCTTCGCTGTCTTGTTTACATGTTAAGGTCTGAATCGGATTTATTAGCCCAGTTACATATGACGCCTGGAAAACAGCTGATACAGTTTATAATTTAGTCAGCACAGTCGCTATTTTTCTTCAATTAGACGAGGTGTAAATAGCTTTTGTCTAATAATTCTACTTATCCTTCACTGTACAAAAAGCCACTCCGTCCATATTAGCTGAAAATTTTTAATAACAAGATGAAACCCGACAGTCCAAGCACGTTTCAAAACCGGCTGGCTGCATTTACATTAAAGCGAAAATCGGTTGCGGAATTGGAAAACCGGCAGCCAGAAGCGGGTTTCAGGAACCGATTTCGAAGTGTTTGTAGACCAACCAGAACCAGTATTGGAAAATCGGTTTACGAAATCCAGTTTTGGGAGCACCATGTAAATGGGGTAACTATGATAGGCATATCCCAGCCGGCCGCGGTGGCCGTGCGGTTCTAAACGCTCCAGTCCGGAGCCGCGCTGCTGCTACGGTCGCAGGTTCGAATCATGCCTCGGGCATGGATGTGTGTGATGTCCTTAGATTAGTTAGGTTTAAGTAGTTCTAAGTTCTAGGGGACTGATGACCGCAGCAGTTGAGTCCCATAGTGCTCAGAGCCATTTGAAGCACATCCCATGACACGAAAATTTTTTTGTAGAGTCTAATGATTCATCCGTTATCATTCACTCGATTTTATAACCCACAAATATTTTCGTAGTTATAATTACTTACGCTTCAAATGCGAGCGTGTTGAAAATTCTTGCCTTTAGTGTTTGAAATGAAGCAACAATTGTGGAACGTGTTTCTTTTGTGCTGGGTGATAGTTTCATTGCTTTTTACGTGTTATCATGATGTCTGCGTGGTTTACCCTCCGATACAGCTGCAGTAGCTTATTTCATTCGCTAACTAACGTAGATATTACATTCCATACATGTTTTCTACATTCTAAATTCACTGATTTGGCTGAAAACGTAGCGAACAAATCTTCGCGTTGAAGAGTGGACATATGACGTTTTTCTGCACAATGGCGGGTCCTCTGATATTTACTACCGTTTTTTTTGTTATTAAGAAAAACGACATTCCTCAGTAAATATCTACACATTACAGGAGAATCGTAAATAAATTGTCCTCTCATGTACTGCTTCGTACCTCCCAGGGTCTTTAGGAAACTAAAGAATGAAAAATGTGTTGTCATTTTTTAGTTATTGCACATTTTTATGACACTAAACAAGCTCCCTATTATACAAACTATATCACAAATCAATATAAACGGTAGTGATCGCACTCATCCGACATCATATTCGGTAGTGCCGCCTGCTGACCGCTAGGTGCGCTACCGTCGCAATGGGTAACACAAGAGCGACGGAGTATCATGCCTTATGTTAGACTGTGCTGTATATGTTAGAACGTGGAAGAACTACAAGACGGCAGCGATTTTATAATCGCGTGCCTATTAGCACCTTGGAATATTTTAAGGTCACTGGGTGAGATAGGAAACATCGCGAATCAAGCAATATTGATAATGTATATATTACACTGGGAGACCAACTGGGAACATGCATCAGAGGGTTGGATTCCCTCATTCGAAGGCGTCAGATTGCAACGCCTGGGCTACTCTCATGTCGGAATCTCCGTCTTCGAAGATTGTGTCTGTCTGTCTGTCTGCCCGTCTGCCCGGCGCTTGCTGCTGTAGCTGTTCGTTCGTCTGTCCGTCCGTCCGCCTGCCTGCTCGCTGTCCGCCACCGCTGCTGCCTGCTCGCTGTCCGTCCGTCCGTCCGTCCGTCCGTTCGCCGCCGCCGCCGCCTGGTCCGCCGCCAGCCGGTACTCGCCGCCGCCGCCGCCGCCGCCGCCGCCGCCGCCGCCACCTGGTCGCCGCCAGCCGGTGCTCGCCGCCGCCGCCGCCGCCGTCGCCGTCCTGACCCTGGTCTACGGCCGTCTTCGTCTTCATCCGTCTTCGTCTTTGTCTGTCCCCAGTTTGTGTCCTTTCCTTTTCGTTCTGTTCGTTATCGTTTCTCCGTATCGTCATGTCCGCCACCACCGCCACCGCTACCACCACCGCCATAGTTTATACTTCCCCTTCCGCCGCCTCCACCACTATAACTTGGTGTGCCCAGTCCCACCCCCCTCCTTCCATCCCTCCTCTTCTTACTCTCCCTTCGCCCTCGCTCTTTGTCGCCCCCTCTCCAGCTTCTTCCTCCCGCTCCTCTCGATCTGATCCTTTCCCCCCACTCCCCCAGCCTGTCACTGCAGCTCCAGCTCGGATGGTGGCCCGTCGGGCCACTGTCCATGCACAACTCTCCCCGTCGCCTTCGCCATCACCGCCGCCGCCGTCACCGTCACCGTCACCGTGACCATCTCCGGCGCCGCCTGCTGCGTCCACGCCGGGACCTGTCCCTTCCCACCACCTCCCTGTAGCTCCCGACCCTCTTGTCACCACCCGCCCTTCTGCCACCGTGAAGCGCCCTAGTGGCACCGCCACCTCCTTCGCCCCCAAAAAGGCCCCGCCCCGTCCTCCTTACCCCCCCCCCAGGGACCATGGATGTCTCCCCTCCTGGCCCTGCTCCCTCCGCCTCTTCCTCCTCCTCCTCCTCCTCCCCCCCTCTTTCTACAAATACCTCCTCTCCCGTCCCGATCCTTCCCTTCTTGAGGCCCGGAATCTCTCCCTCCTCCTCCGCCAACACTTCCCTGGTGCACCCATCTCTCTCCTCACTCCCAGACGGGATTCCGTACTCATCTCCTCCCCCAGTCCCACCCTCCATGCCCGCATCTCGTGGTCGTGCGGTAGCGTTCTCGCTTCCCACGCCCGGGTTCCCGGGTTCGATTCCCGGCGGGGTCAGGGATTTTCTCTGCCTCGTGATGGCTGGGTGTTGTGTGCTGTCCTTAGGTTAGTTAGGTTTAAGTAGTTCTAAGTTCTAGGGGACTGATGACCATAGATGTTAAGTCCTATAGTGCTCAGAGCCATTTGAACCATTTGAACCACCCTCCATACTGACATCCTCTCCCGCCTCCCCATAACCCGTTTTGGCCCCAACGCCTCCCTCACCCCTGCTCCTTCCCCGTCTCCTACCCGCCAACCCCAACCCCCGCGTCACCCGCCGACCCTCACCGCCGTGATCACTCAGCTCAGTCCGTCGATCACGGAGGAGGAGGTGTTGGCGGAGCTCAAGGTGCATCCCATGCTGGAGGTGCGGACGGTCCGCCGCATTTTCAACTCGGCCGGCCCCATCCGCCTTATGCGGGTCTTCTCCGAGGATGCCCCCTCCATTGACCATCTCCTGAAGGAGGGTGCCCTCCTTTTCAACCAGCGTTACAGGGTCGACCCCTCCCATTCCCCTCCTCAATCCCTGTGCTGCCAGAGGTGTCTGCGCTATAACGCGCATCCCACAGCTGAGTGCCGCGAGGCCCCCACCTGCCCGCATTGTGGGCAAGCGCACTTCCTCAGGCAGTTCCCTAACCTCCAATCCCCTCCTTCCTGTAATACCTGCCATCTTCCCCATCCCACCTACTCCCAAAAGTGTAAAGCCCGACCCCCTCCGACCACTCCTGAACTCACCATCCCTGTCCGTCCTCTGGACGCCCCCACCCCTCCTGGAAATTCCCTTCGTCCCCCCCCCCACCTTTGAGGACATCATCTGGTTCCACACCATCATCCTCCAGAATGTCCATCCCTTTCAGCGCCCCCACACCCTTCAACAGGTATCCCTCGCTGCCCATTCCATTTTCCACCTCAAAATGTACGCCACCTATTCCAACAACCAGGCCCATTTCACCTTCTCCCGCCTTGACACCCTTGTCTAAATCCCTGTCATGGCGTGACAGCAACGTATCCTTTTCAACAACATCCGCTCCCTACCCGCCAACAAGAACCTCTTCCTCCACACCCTTGCCACCCACCGCGTGGATTCCTTCCTCCTTAATGAAACTTTCCTCCAACCCCACCACACCGTACACACTTCGCCCTATCTCCTCCACCGCTCCGATAATCCCCTCCCAATTGCGCGTGGCAGAGTTGCTATTGGTCACCGCCGCCAGATCCCCGTTCGGCTCCAACCTCTCCTTCCCGACCCCACCGAACACCTGATCCTTAGTCTTTTCTTCCCCGGCCTTACCGTTACTTGCGCCACCATCTATGTCTGCCCCAACGCTCCTCTTCCCTTCGACTTCCTCTCCCACGTCGACCGTACCTTCTCCTTCTACGTCATCGCCACTGACCTCAACATCCATAGTCGTTCCGCTGCCCAGTTACGGCGGTGGCATCGGTTCCTCTCCACCCTTCAAGGTGACCTCATCCCCATCCCCAAGCACACCCGTCCCGAATCCAACTCCACTCCCGATGTTATTCTCTCCTCCCCCAACTTCCTTGGTCGCGTAATGGTGGATGTCCTGGAGCCTATTGGTAGTGACCATCTCCCTGTCCTCCTCACCATTTCAGACGGACGTCGCCCCCGACCCGACTCTCGTAATGACCCTCCCCCTAAGTACGTCCATGACTATTCCCGTGCCGACTGGAATGCTTACCGGGATACCCTCTCCACCCAGGTCGATAGCCACCCTTTCCCCTACCACCACCCTGATGATGTCACCCATGCTGCCTCCTTTCTCCAGCAGACCTTGTCTGAGGCCGTGGAGGCCCGTGTCCCTACTGTCGCCATCCACCCCCACCGTCCTACCTTACCCCCACAGGCCGTCCTCCTCCTCCGTGAATCCCACCGTCACTACCGTGCCTTCCTCCACACGCGTGACCCGGACACACTACGACGCCACCGGCAACTCCAACGACACATTCATAATTTGCTCGCGGCTAAGAAACGCCGGGACTGGCGACAGACATGCACCCGTTTAAATGCTACCCTACCACTCAACTCGTCCAAGTTCTGGTCAGCCTTCCATCGCCTTACCGGAACTTAACCTTCCCCCTACTATCCTCTTCTCCACGATGATCACCCCTTCCCTGACACCCTTAGTAAGGCCAACCACTTTGCCTCCTACCTCTCCGATGTTTTTTCCATCCCCGATGATCCCCAGTTCGATTACTCCCTCTTCCCGGATATCCGCGATCGAACTGACACCTCTGTCCCTCCCTCGCTCCTGGTTTCCATTACTTGGACAACATTACACACACGGAACTCAATGCCCCTATCACTACACAGGATCTCATTGATACACTCCGCACAAAACGCAACACCGCTCCTGGTCACGATCGTGCCACCTACTGTCACCTTCGTGAAGCTCCTGTCTCTTTCCTCTCCACCCTGGCCAGGCTCTACAATGTAGTCCTGTCCATCGGTTATTACCCCGACCTGTGGAAAACCTCCCATATCCTCATGTTCCTTAAACCTGGCAAACCGCCGTCCGCTGTCTCCTCCTACCGTCCCATCAGCCTTACCTCGGTCTTCAGCAAGGTCCTGGAATCTATCCTGACCCAACACATCCACCAGCATCTCCGCCAGCACCGCCTCCTTCCCGTTACCCAGTATGGCTTTCGGCCGTCCTTCTCTTCCGACGACCTTCTCCTTCACCTCACTCATCTCCTTTCCGAACAGCTTAATTCTCGTCGCTCCGCAATCTTCCTCTCCCTTGACCTCGAACGCCCTTATGACCGCGTATGGCATTCCGGCCTCCTCTTCAAGCTCCAAACCTTCGCACTTCCCTTTAACTACGTGCGTCTGATCGGTTCCTTTCTCTCCCGCCGTCCTTCCTATGTCACCGTCCATAACACGGATTCCTACACCTTTTTCCCCTCTGCCGGTGTGCCCCAAGGCTCCGTCCTCTCCCCCCTTCTGTACCTTTTGTACACGGCGGACATGCCGCCGCCGTCACCCCCCGTCCACCTTCTCCAGTTTGCCGATGACACGGCCTTCCTTGCCCTTGCCCCCATCCTGCAGCGCTCCCAACACCTTCTCCAATCCCATCTTGATCGGTTCACCGCTTGGTGCAACCAGTGGTTGCTCAAGGTCAATCCTTCCAAAACCCAGGCGATCATTGTAGGCATAACCACTCCTTCCTTCTGCCTCCTTGATTTCTACATCACCATCTATGGCCGTCCTATCGCCCTCACTCCCACCCTTAAGTACCTTGGCGTCACCCTCGACCGTCGCCTCTCCTGGACTCCCCATCTCCGGACAATCCAAGCCAAGGCACGTGCCCGACTCCATCTCCTCAAGCTCCTTTCCGGCCGTACGTGGGGTCTGGATCCCTCCACTATCCTCCACACCTATAAATCCCTCATCCGCCCTATCCTTTGTTACGCCCATCCAGCTTGGATCTCCGCCCCCCCTACCTTTTATAAATCCCTCCAAATCCTTGAATGCCATGCTCTCCGCCTTGCCTATCGCATCTGTCTCCCCTCCCCCACGCTGCTCCTGTATGATCTCATCCCCTTCCACCACCTCCTCCTTTTCCTTGAAAGGATACGGATCCTGTACACCTCCCGTAAACTTGATCCTCCTCACCTGCTCGTCTCCCCGATCCTCTCCCACCCCCGCCCGCTGCCGCGCCTGTATTCCGACGTCCCACCCGGTCTCCATCTCTCCACCCTCCTTACTCTCTCCCAAGGTGGCTTCCGCCAGCTCCCCCTCCCTGATGATGTCCTCCTTCCCTCCATCTACCCCTCCTATCAACTTTGACCTTCCCCCCCACCTCCTGTGTCCTTTCCTTTAGGCACCCTCCCTCCCTCCCTTCCCTTCTCTTTCCTTTCCCCGCTTCCTCCTCCTCTCTTCCCCCAGGCTTCCCCTCCCCCTTCCTCCCTCCCCCTCTCTCCTCTGCCCATGGCATCTCTTCTCTCCCCTCTCCCATTCCCCTCCTCCTCCTCCTCCCCCTCCTCCACTCTTGGCAGGTCCCCGGACTCGTACACACTCAGTGGACTTTCGCGCGCCGGAGATCATCGCCATCTGTGTGTCGTGTGTGTGCTTCGATTTGTGTTTAGTGTTCTGTCCCCGTCACACATCAACTGTTCACGTGTGCCATCGCCGTCATCCGTGTTCTGTGCGAAGTGTCGCCAAGTGTTCACTGTTTTTTCGCGTCCAGCGTGAACGGCTTCATGTTTCTTGTTTTTTGTATCTCCTTTTTTTGCCCGCCGTTTTTACTGTATTGTCTGTATCACCTATATGTCTTGTTATTGTTCCACTTAAGGCTGAAGAGCAGGGTACTATGCTGCTGACAGCCCGCCTGTATAAGGTGCTGAAAATTACAATAAAGAAAAAAAAAACTACAACTATCCCATGCACTCCGCCTCGCCTTCCGCATCCGCCTTCCGTCCCCCACGCGCATCCTCTACGACCTCATCCCCTTCCCCCACCATATCCTGTTCCTTGAAGACATCCGCACACTATATACAGGGTTATTACAAATGATTGAAGCGATTTCACAGCTCTACAATAACTTTATTATTTGAGATATTTTCACAATGCTTTGCACACACATACAAAAACTCAAAAAGTTTTTTTAGGCATTCACAAATGTTCGAGATGTGCCCCTTTAGTAATTCGGCAGATATCAAGCCGATAATCAAGTTCCTTCCACACTCGGCGCAGCATGTCCCCATCAATGAGTTGAAAGCATTGTTGATGCGAGCTCGCAGTTCTGGCACGTTTCTTGGTAGAGGAGGTTTAAACACTGAATCTTTCACATAACCCCACAGAAAGAAATCGCATGGGGTTAAGTCGGGAGAGCGTGGAGGTCATGACATGAATTGCTGATCATGATCTCCACCACGACCGATCCGTCGGTTTTCCAATCTCCTGTTTAAGAAACGCCGAACATCATGATGGAAGTGAGGTGGAGCACCATCCTGTTGAAAGATGAAGTCGGCGCTGTCGGTCTCCTGTTGTGGCATGAGCCAATTTATTCGTCGACTTCCGCGGGCTGCGAGTGAAACTTGCCCGCACGCGTTCAACCGTTTCTTCGCTCACTGCAGGCTGACCCGTTGATTTCCCCTTACAGAGGCATCCAGAAGCTTTAAACTGCGCATACCATCGCCGAATGGAGTTAGCAGTTGGTGGATCTTTGTTGAACTTCGTCCTGAAGTGTCGTTGCACTGTTATGAGTGACTGATGTGAGTGCATTTCAAACACGACATACGCTTTCTCGGCTCCTGTCGCCATTTTTCCTCACTGCGCTCTCGAGTGCTCTGGCGGCAGAAACCTGAAGTGCGGCTTCAGCCAAACAAAACTTTACGAGTTTTTCTACATAACTGTAGTGTGTCGTGACCATATGTCAATGAATGGAGCTACAGTGAATTTATGAAATCGCTTCAATCATTTGTTATAGCCCTGTATTGTCCGCCGCCTTGATCCCCCTCACCCCTTGGTGTCTCCCTTCCTCTCCACTCCCAACCAGCTGCCGTGCCTTTACTGTTGTGTCCCTCCCTCTCTCCATCTCCACACCCTCCATCTCCTTTCCCAACACAACTTCCACCATCTCCCCCTCCCGGATGATGTGCTTCGCCCTGACATCTACCCTTCCTACCAACTCTAACCCCCTCTTCCTGCCTCCTTCTCGTGGCTGCCTCTCCTCCCCCTCCCTCCTTCTGAGCGGCTTTCCCCTCCTATACCCCCTCCATTTCTTGTGCCTTCTTTTAGTGTCTCTGCGCTCCCTCCTGCCCTGTCTTCCCTTTTCCTCTCCCGCCCCATGTGTCTCCTGCCTCTTCGTGAACTCACGGTTGCCCCTCCTCTCTTCATCCCGCCGCTTCCTCAGCTGCCCCATGCTCTCCCCTCCTTTTCCATCCTCTCTGACCTTTCCCTCGGCAGGTCCCTCCTGGTAGTTTTACTCTTCGTCGTGTGTGCTCCAAGTGGGTTTTAAGCGTGTTATTTCGGAGTGTTTTTAATACTGTGGCCAACTTTTAACCTGTGCATGCGCATTCAGTGTCTTCTCTATGTTTCAAGAATCGCCAACTGTGTTTTTTTACTTTCTGGTGACTTTTTTTAACTGTCCCCCATGAACGTCTACATGTCCATGTCTTTTTACCTCCATTTTCTCCCCTTACTCTGTTTTATGTTCCCCTTTTTTATCTCCTTATGTATGTATCATTTTATTGTTGTTCTAGTTGTCGTGTCTCTCGGCTGAAGAGTGGCGGATTGTGCCGCTGACAGCCCGCCCCTGCCCATATGGGGCAGGGGAATGAAATCACAATAAAGAAAAAAAAACTACAACTATCCAAAACCCAGGCGATCATTGTAGGCATAACCACCTCTTCCTTCCGCCTCCTTGATTTCTATCTCACCATCTACGGCCGTCATATCGCCCTCACTCCCACCCTTAAGTACCTTGGCGTCACCCTCGACCGTCGCCTCTCCTGGACTCTCCATCTCTGGATAATCCAAGGCAAGGCACGCTCCCGACTCTGTCTCCTCAAGCTCCTTTCCGGCCGTACGTGGGGTCTGGACCCCTCCACCATCCTCCACACCTATAAATCCCTCATCCGCCCAATCCTTTGTTACGCCCATCTGGCTTGGATCTCCGCCACTCCCCCCACCTTTTATAAATCCCTCCAAATCCTTGAACGCCATGCTCTCCACCTCGCCTATCGCATCTGTCTCCCCTCCCTCACGCAGATCCTGTACGATCTCATCCCCTTCCCCCACCTCCTCCTTTTACTTGAAAGGATGTGGATCCTGTACACCTCCCGCAAACTCGATCCTCCTCACCTGCTAGTCTCCCCCATCCTCTCCCGCCCCCGCCCGCTACCGCGCCTGTATTCCCACGTCCCACCCGGTCTCCCTTTCACCACCCTCCTTACCCTCTCCCAAGGTGGCTTCCGCCATCTCCCTCTCCCTGATGATGCCCTCGTCCCCTCCATCTACCCCTCCTACCAACTTTGATCCTCCCACCCTCCTCCTGTGTTTGCTCCTCTGGGCACCCTCCCTCCCTTCTCTCCCTCATCCCTCCCTCCTCAATTTCTCTCCACTCCGCCCCCGGGCTTCCCCTCCCCTGTCCCTCTCCTCCTCCCCCCATCTCCTCAGCCATTGGCATCCTTGTTCTCCCCTCTCCCCCACCTCACCCTTATTCCCCTCTTGGCAGGTCCCCGGACCTGCACACGCTAAGTGGACATTCGCGCGCTGGAGATCATCACCATCAGTGTCTCATGTGTGCCATTGTGTTTAGTGTTCATTGTTCACCGTCACACTCCATCATTCACCCGTGCCATCGTCATCTTCAGTGTTTGTGCTTCGTGTCAAAAGTTTGTAGTATGGATTGTCATCGAGTGTGAACGGCTTCATGTTTTTTTTTATGTTCATGTGTCTACTGTTTTTTCCCTCCGTTTTGTTCCAAGTCATGCATCTTCTCTGTTTTTATCATTGTACTATCTTTGGCTGAAGAGCGGCGTCTTGTGCTGCTGCCAGCCTACCTGTTCTACGGGTTTTAACATCACAATAAAGAAAAAAAACTTCAACTATCCCAAAACCCAGTCGATCATCATAGGCAAAACCACCCCTTCCTTCCGCCTCCTTGATTTATATCTCACCATCTATGGCCGCCGTCCTATCGCCCTCACCCCAACCCTTAAGTACCTTGGCGTCACCCTCGACCGTCGCCTCTCCTGGACCCCCCATCTCTGGACAATCCAAGCCAAGGCACACTCCCGACTCCGTCTACTCAACTCCTTTCCGGCCGTATGTGGGGTCTGGACCTCTCCACCATCCTCCACACCTATAAATCCCTCATCCGCCCTATCCTTTGTTACGCCCATCCAGCCTGGATCTCCGCCCCCCCTACCTTTTAGAAATCCCTTCAAATCCTTGAACGCCATGCTCTCCGCGTTGCCTATCGCATCTGTCTCCCCTCCCCCATGCAGATCCTGTACGACCTCATTCCGTTCCCCCACCTCCTCCTTTTCCTTGAAAGGATACGGATCCTGGACACCTCTCGCAAACTCGATCCTCCTCACACGCTTGTCTCGCCCATCCTCTCCCACCCCCGCCCACTGCCGTGCCTGTATTCCCACATCCCACCCGGTCTCCATCTCTCCAACCTCCTTACCCTCTACCAAGGTGGCTTCCGCCAGCTTCCCGCCCTGATGATGTCCTCCTCCCCTCCATCTACGCCTCCTATCAACTTTGATCCTCCCCCCACTTCCTGTGTCTTTTCCTTTAGGCACCCTCTCTCCCTTCATTCTCCTTATCCCCCAATCCCCCCATCCCCCTTCCTCCACCCCTCTTCCCCTGGGCTTCCCCTCCCCCTTCCTCCCTTCCCCCTATCTCCCCTGCCTGTTGTATCACTGCTCTCCCCCTTCCCTCTCCCCCCCCCTCCGCCTCTCTTGGCAGGTCCCCGGACTCGTACATGCTCAGTGAACATTCGTGCGCCGGAGATCATTGCCTTCAGTGTCTCGTGTCTGTGCCTTCATTTTGTGTTTAGTGTTCTTTCGCCGTCACGTCACCACTGTTCACGTGTGCGGTCGCAGTCATCCGTGTTACATGCGCCATGTCAACAGGTGTTAGTGTTTTTTCTCGTTTAGGGTGAACGGCTTCATGTTTATTGTTTTTCGTATCATCAGTTTTTGCCCGCCGTTTTTATTGCATTATCTGTGCCACCTATATGTCTTGTTATTGTACCACTGACGGCTGAAGAGCAGCGTAATATGCTGGTGACAGCCCGCCTAGTATGAGGTGGTTAAAATAACAGTAAAGAAAATCTCCGGCGGTATCTCGCTACGAGTACTGCCCTTCGATTTGTGTTTTCGTGCACTAATCGAAGCGTTAGGGTTGCAGGTGCCAGCCAGCCAGCCAGCCAGCCAGCCAGCCAGCCAGCCAGCCGGCGGTGGCTGCGGCGGCGGCGGCGGCGACCCCGTCCGCGGCAGCAGCAGCAGCCAGCAGCATGGGACTTTGGCGTCCGTCTTCGTGTGTGCCCGGTTTTCCTCTCTCGTTTCCCGTCCTGTACAGTCTTAGTTTCTACCTGTCGTCATGTCAGCCCCCATCACCACCATTACATGGTGTGCCCAGTCGCCCCCCTCTTTCCATCCCTCCTCTTCTAACTCTCCCTTCGCCCACGCTCTTCGTCGCCCCCTCCCCAGCTTCTTCCTCCCGCACCTCTACCTCCAATCCCCCAGCCTGTCACTGCAGCACAAGCTCGGGTGATGGCCCGACGGGCCACTGCCCATGTCCAGCTCTGCTCATCGCCTTCGCCATCACCACCATCGCTGTTGCCGTCGCCTTCACCATCACCATCTCCAGCGCCGACTACTGCATCCACGCAGGGACCTGCCACATCCCGCCACATCCCTACAGCTCCCATCCCTCATGTCACCACTCACCCTTCCGCCGTCCTTAAACGCCCTAGTGCCACCACCACCTCCTCCGCTTCCAAAAAGGCCCCGCCCCATCCTTCCCCCCCAGGATGCCATGGATGTCTCCCCGCCTTGCCCTGCTCCCTCTGTCTCCTCCTCCTCCTCCTCCTCCTCCTCCTCCTCCTTCTCCTCCCCTCCCGCTTCCTATAAATACCTCCTCTCTCGTCCCGATCCTTCCCTACTCGAGGCCCGGAAACTCTCCCTCCTTCTCCGCCAACACTTTCCTGGCGCCCCCATCTCCCTCCTCACTCCCAGAAGAGACTCAGTTCTCATCTCCTCCCCCAGCCCCACCCTCCATATTGACATCCTCTCCTGAATCTCCATCACCCGGTTTGGCCCCAACGCATCCCTCACCCCTGCTGCTTCCCCGTCTTCTACCCACCAACCCCAACCACTGCGTCGCCAACCGACCCTCACCACCGTGATCACTCGGCTTAGTCCGACGAGCACGGAGGAGGAGGTGTTGGCAGAGCTCAAGGCACATCTCTCGCTGGAGGTGCGGGCAGTCCGCCGCATTTTCAACTCCGCCAGCCCCACCCGCCTTATGCGGGTTTTATCAGAGGATGCCCCCTCCATTGACCGCCTCCTGAAGGAGGGTACCCTCCTCTTCAACCAGCGCTACAAGGTCGACCCCTCTCATTCCCCTCCTCAATCCCTCCACTGCCAGAGGTGTCTGCACTACAACACACACACAAAAGCTGAGTGCCGTGAGGCCCCCACCTGCCCGCATAGTAAGCAAGCGCACTTCCTCTGGCAGTGCCCTAACCTTCAATCCCCTACCTCCTGTAATACCTGCAATCTCCCGCATCCCACCTACTCCCAAAAATGTAAAGCCCGACCCCCTCCGACCACTCCTGAACTCACCATCCCTGTCCGCCCTCTGGAAGCCCCCACCCCTCCTGGCAATTCCCTTCGTCTCCCCCCTACCGCTGAGGACATCATCACATTCCTCACCATTGTTCTTCAAAACATCCACCATTTCCAGCGCCCTCACACCCTCCAACAGATCTCCCTCGCCGCCCGTTCCGTCTTCCACCTAAAAATGTATGCCACCTACTCCCACAACCAGGCCCATTTCACCTTCTCTCGTCTTGACACCCTCGTCTAAATCCCTGTCATCTGTTCCCTTCCTGCCAACAAGAACCTCTTCATGCACACCCTCGCCACCCACTGCGTGGATGCCTTCCTCCTTAATGAAACCTTTCTTCAGCCCCACCACACCGTTCACACCTCGCCCTACCTCCTTCACCGCACCAACAATCCCTTCCCGATAGCGCATGGTGGAGTTGCCATTGGCCACCACCGCCAGATCCCAGTTTGACTCCAACCTCTCCTCCCCGACCCCACCGAACACCTGATCCTTAGTCTCATCTTCCCTGGCCTTACCATCACCTGCACCACAATCTATGTCTGCCCTAACACCCCTCTTCCTTTTGACTTCCTCTCCCACATTGACCGTACCTTCTCCTCCTACATGATCGCCACCGAACTCAACATCCATAGTCATTTCGCCATCCAGTTACAGTGGTGGCATCGGTTCCTCTCCTCCCTTCAAGGTGACCTCGTCCCCAATCCCCAGCACACCCGCCCCAAATCCAACTCCACGCCTGATGTCGTCCTCTCCTCCCCTAACCTCCTTGGCCAGATAATGGTGGATGTTCTGGACCCCATTGGTAGTGACCATCTCCCTGTCTTACTCACCGTTTCAGACGGTCGTCGCCCCTGCCCCGACCCCCGTCATGACCCACCCCCAAAGTACGTCCATGATTATTCCCGTGCAGACTGGAATGCCTACGGGGATACCCTCTCCACCCAGGTCGATGGTCACCCCTTTACCTACCACCACCCTGACGATATTACCCATACCGCCTCCTTTCTCCAGCAGACCTTGTCTGAGGCCGTGGCGGCCCACATCCCTTATGTCGCCATCCACCCCAACATCCTACCTTCCCTACTTTACCCCCTACCGTGCCTTCCTTCGGACACGTGACCCAGACACACTACGACGCCACCGGCAACTCCAGAGACACACCCGTAACTTGCTCGCAGCTAAGAAACGCCGGGACTGGCGACAGACATGCACCCGCGTAAACGCTACCCTTCCTATCAACTCGTCCAAGTACTGGTCAGCCTTCTGCCACCTTACCGGATCTAACCCCCCCCCCCTTCTATCCTCTCCTTCATGA
Organism: Schistocerca cancellata; assembly: GCF_023864275.1. Taxonomy (NCBI): domain Eukaryota; kingdom Metazoa; phylum Arthropoda; class Insecta; order Orthoptera; family Acrididae; genus Schistocerca; species Schistocerca cancellata. Next base: position 1,158,785,208 of record NC_064626.1, read on the forward strand.
CAACCAACCCTTCCCTGACGCCATTAGTTAGGCCAATAACTTTGCCTCCTACCTCTCCGATGTCTTTACCATCCCTGATGATCCCTAGTTCTATTACTCCCTCTTCCCCGATGTCCACGATCAAACTGACACCTCTGTCCCCTCCCTCGCACCTGGTTTCCAGTACTTGGATAACATTGCACACACAGAACTCAATGCCCCTATCACTACACAGGATCTCATTGCTACACTCTGCAAGAAACGCAACACCGCTCCTGGTCACGATCGTGTCAACTATCGCCACCTCCGCGAAGCTCCTGTCTCTTACCTCTCCACCCTGACCAGGCTCTACAATGTAGTCCTGTCCACTGGCTACTACCCAGACCTGTGGAAAACCTCCCATATCCTGATGTTCCTCAAACCCAGTAAACCGCCGTCCGCTCTCTCCTCCTACAGGCCCATCAGCCTTACCTCGGTCTTCAGCAAGGTCCTGGCATCCATCCTCACCCGATGCATCCACCAACACCTCCGCCAGCACTGCCTCCTTCCCGTTACCCAGAGTGACTTTTGGCCGTCCTTCTCTTGCGATGACCTTCTCCTTCACCTCACTCATCTCCTCTCCGAACAGCTTAATTCCCGTTGTTCCGCCATCTTCCTCTCCCTTGACCTTGAACGAGCCTATGACCGCATGTGGCATTCTGGTCTCCTCTTCAAGCTCCAAACCTTCGCCCTTCCTATCAACTATGTCCGTCTGATCGGCTCCTTTCTTTCCCAACGTCCTTCCTACGTCACCATCCACAACACGGATTCCTACACCTTGTTGCCCTCCACCGGTGTGCCCTAGGGTTCCGTCCTCTCCCCTATTCTGTACCTCTTGTATATGGCGGACTTGCCGCCGCCTTCACCCCCCAACCACCTTCTCCAATACGCCGATGACACCACCTTCCTTGTCCTTGCCCGCACCCTGCAGCGCTCCCAACATCTTCTCCAATCCCATATTGACCGGTTCACTGCTTGGTCCAACCAGTGATTGCTTAAGGTCAATCCTTCCATTTCCTAGGCGATCATTGTAGTCAAAAACCACCCCTTTCTTCCGTCTCCTCGATTTCTTCATCACCATCTATGGCCATCCTATCGCCCTTAAGTACCTTGGTGTCACCCTCGACCGTCGCCTCTCCTGGACCCCCCACCTCCGGACAATCCAAGCCAAGGCACGCTCCCGACTCCATCTCCTCAAGCTCCTTTCTGGCTGTACTTGGGGTCTGGACCCCTCCACCATCCTCCATACCTATAAATCCCTCATTCGCCCCGCCCTTTGCTATGTCCATCCTGCCTGGATCTCTGCTCCCCCTGCCTTTTACAAATCCCTTCAGATCCTGGAATGCCATGCTCTTCGCCTCGCCTATCGCATCCATCTCCCCTTTCCCACGCGGATCCTGTACGACCTAATTCCCTTCCCCCACCTCCTCCTCTACACCTCCTGTAAACTCGATCCTCCTCACCTGCTGGTCTCTCCCATCCTCTCCCGCCCTCGTCCACTGCTGTGCCTGCACTTCCATGTCCCACCTGCTCTCCATCTCTCCACTCTCCACACCCTCTCCCAAGGTGTCTTCCGCCAGCTCCCCCTCCCTGATGATGCCCTCCTCCTCTCCATCTACCCCTCCTACCAACTTTGATCCTGCCTCCCTCTTCCTGTGTTTGTTCCTTTGGGCACCCTCTCTCCCTGCCCTCCCCCTTCCCTCCCTCCTCCCTTTCTCCCCACTACTCTCCCGTGCTTCCCCTACCCCTGTACCTCTACTCCTGCTCCCGTCTCCTCTGCCATCGGCATCTTTGCTCTCCCCTCTCCCTCCCCCTCACCCCTCTTCCCCTCTTGGCAGGTCCCCGGACTCGCACACATTACATGGACATTCGCGCGCCGGAGATCATCGCCATCAGTTTCTCGTTTGTGTGCTGTCGTGTTTGTCGTTTGTGTTAGTGTTCACTGTCACACTCCTATGTTCACCTGTGCGTCGAATCATCAGTGTTTGTGCGCCGCGCCAACGTGTTTCAGTATAATTTTCGTCGAGTGTGAACGGCTCCGTGTTTTGTATTTTTGTGTGTCTACTGTTTTTTACCCGTCACTCTATCTATTATGTATCTTCTTAATGTCTTTTCTCATTGGGAAATCGAAGGCTGAAGAGCAGTGTACGATGCTGCTGCCAGCCTAATATGTATCTGTATAGGTATGAAAATTACAATAAAGGGAAAAAACTACAACTATGTAGCAAGGGTGGGAGTCCCTTTACTCACAGTGACTGAAACACTAAAAGATATTCTTCTGGATTTCGAATTCGCTAGTTAAAAATCGCTTTGTTATCGCATCGGTGTGTCGCCGCCGGTACACCCATCGCCAGCACTGTTAACAAAAGCGACACCAAAAGGTCAGCTTCTCTTGCCATGGACAAACGCTACCTTCATCTCCAGACTGTCATATGAAGACCAAGCTACCACAATGAGGACATCGCCTGGAACTGCTGCCACAGTATCTACAGCTGCAATCTATGCAACACAGCGCGCTACCTGGACAACAACATGGGCAACAATTGCCTGCCGAACATCCACAGGATGTTTCAAGAACACTCCAGCACTCCCAACGACGCCACTGGCCGCCCAGGGCACAGCACTGTCACCATCACCGCCAGCTCTGCCAGCACCAGCCCCTTCATTGCCAGCAGCGTCATCAGCCACTAGGCGTCAGCAACAGCAGCAGCCACACCATAACCAAGAGCAGCCCCAACGCTGCCAGCCACACTGCCAGCTATGATGTGTACGCCAATATCAACAGGTAAACATTCCCTGCCCCCAGTTGCCACAATCTTCCATCCACACTCAACCAAAAACTACCGCTAAAACTAGCAAAAGGCTGAGTACCAGTGATCATCAGGGTGAACCTGAAACGACTGAGCTCACTCTTCCAGTTACTGACAACATGTAGGTTTAAATCATTCCAGATCAGCAAAACCAAGTACATTCCTCTTCCTTCTTGCTCAGCAAATGTGACCCCAAATTTCTAAATCCAAAGACACTCCTAACTTACTTTCGGCGGTACATACCAGCAATGCAAATCCAGCAACTCATTCATAGGAGGGATTCCATCACTATTAAAACTAACAATTCTCATTCCCATTCGTCTCTCCTCCAAATTAGCCATTCTTTCACAAGAAATGCCACCATTATGATCCTTAAAAACCCTCCACCTAAACAATCCGACCCTCCATGTTGACCCTCAACATTCACAGCAGTGATCAAAAAGGTTAACGCAGTTAGAGTACATAGACAAAGCGATCGAGTGAACTCAACTTGGAAATGGGAATCAGTGTCCACAAGGCACTCTCCATACAATTTGATAATGGATCTTGCTTCTTAGTATGAGTATTCTCAGAATTATCCGACACCACTGACACACTCATAAACATGGGACCTTGATTTACCGCAGGAAGCATCCTGTTGAAACATCTCGATCAACTGCATAAGCATATAGACATCAGTGGTGCTTCCAGTACAATGACCACCTGACATAAAATTGCATGAAGTCACATACCTATCCTCACTGCAAGCAAAACCACGTTCACAAACAATGCCCAAACCTAAACTCTTCACCTACCTGCATCACCTATGACCAACCTCACTCCACCTACTACCACAAATGTAAATCCGAAGCCTCTCACCAAAAGCGTGAACTCTCCTACATGGGAAGTTCACACACCACTCAACAAAGCACCTTGCTACATAATCCACCTACCATCAAAGATACAATCCGTTTCATAATCTTAATCCTGTAAAATATACATCCTTTTGAAAGACCATACATCCAACAACAAATAACCATCGTCACTCTCACCATCTTTTATCTCAGTATCTATGTCATTTATTCCCAAAATCAAGACCATTTCATTTCTTGACCATCTCGAGACACTATTCTATACCTATCCCTGGAACAGCTCCTTGTTTTACTAAAAATGGCGCAGCAGACATACAACTTCCTACCCTATACTAAAATATCCGTTCCTTCCACCCCAATAAACATCTTCTTATCTATGACCTGTAACAACATGGAATCCATGCTGTCCCCCTCAACGACACTTTTCTCCAACCCCACCATTCCATATGTGTGCCTCCTTAGATCCTACATCGAACTGATAATCCCAATCCTATCGCCTGTGGTGGAGTAGCCATCGCCCATCCCCAAAATATCCCTTCTTCTCCCCAACCGCTCCTAATGATCCAATTGAGCGCCTCGTCCACGCCATCTTGCTCCCAAAACTATCATTAACTCTTGCCACTATCTACATCTGCCCTAACTATCCCATTCCTTATGAATTCCTAACCCATGTAGATCAAACCTTTACCATATACATAATGACGACCACCCTTAATCTTCACTCCTGCACATCCGCCAAAAAACGACATTGTGTCAGTTTATCAACATCTTCAATAGTCACAATATCCATATCCCTGTACACACATATCCTGACACAGGTACCACCCCCAGTACCATTATTCTCTCTCCTAACCTCTTGAGGCACACCACAGTAGAAGTCCTGGACCCGAGTGGAAGTGATCACCTATCTGTCCTTCTAACCAACCAATCTCACTCCTAACTATCCACCCTGACATAGCTGGAATTGTTATCATGCAGACTGCAATGCATAGCATGACTAAATTCATACCATAATCGAAAGCCATCGTTCCAACCACCAAAAGCCTGACGACATTCAAAGTGAGGCTACTTCCTGCGAAACACTGTGTTGAATTCAACTGCCAACCATATCCCATTCAGAACTCTCTACTACAACTGTCCTATTTTTCTCTGCTCTAAGAATCCCATCATGCATACAGGGAATTCCTTCATGCTCATGACCCGGACATGCTCACACAATACTGACAACTCCGGCGACATGTTCACAGTTACTTATAAGCCAAACAACGTTGGGAGTGGCACATGACATGCAAAAACCTAAGCGAAAAACCTATAAATTCTACCAAGTATTGGAAAGTATTCCATAGGCTCTCCAGAAACAACCCTACTCCCATCTGTCCCATCCCACACAACAACAGACCGTTCCCAGACAATTTCACCAAAGCCAACTGTTTTGTGTCCCATCTGGAAGACACATTCACCTTCCACATCATCCCAACTTTGATTGCTTAATAGATCACTGCATGTATGAACACAACTACCACACCTCTCACACCAATCTGCCAGTACTTACACAGCACTCTACAAAAGGGACTAAACATGCCAGTAATAGCTGATGACATTACACAAACACTCGCTGAAAAGTGAAACATTGCACCTGGTCACAATAGAATTACCTGATGCCACCTCAAGGAATGCCCAAATCCTATCACAAAACCACTGACATCCTTTAAAATATAGTCCATTACACAGGTAATTACTTAGAACAGTGGAAAACGTCCAGAATTCTCCTCTTACTGAAACCTGATAAACCACACTTACAGACCTTATCATATCGACCTATCAGCATCACGTCAGTTTTCAGTAAAATCTTTGAAATCATTTTTACCCAATGAATCCATCAGCACCTTGATACCGACCTACCCATTCCCAATATCAAATATGGCTTTCGACCCAACTATCCATCAATGACCAACTTCTTTACCCTACCCACCTAATCTTCTATCAGTTGAAGAAACGGAAGTCCACCATATTTCCATATTTGTCTCTCTTGATATCCAAAAATCCTTCGAGCAGGTTTGTCATTCTGGACTGCTCTTCAAGCTACAAACCTATGCACTCCAAGTTAACTATGCCTGTATTATATCATCTTTCCTTCACCACCATCCCACATATGTCACAATCAACCACACCTGCTCTTGCATCTGTAACCCCACAGAAAGGTGAGCCTCAAGGCTCTCGCTAACTGAAAGTGTTGGTTGAATGGTGCAATGTGTGGAAACTTCAAGATGGTTCAAATGGCTCTGAGCACTATGGGACTTAACATCTGAGGTCATCAGTCCCCTAGAACTTAGAACTACTTAAACCTAACTAACCTAAGGACATGACACACATTAACGCCTGATGCAGGATTCGAACCTGTGACCGTAGCGGTCGCGCAGTTCCAGACTGAAGCGCCTAGAACCGGTCGGCCACACCGGCCGGCTGTGGAAACTTCAGGTAAATCCTTATAAAAGCCAAGCCCATCATTTGTCACACCGCTTGACGCTTCCTCCACCCAGATTTCCATCTCTCCATCTACAACCATCCCATTCCCCTGACTAATACACTCAAGTATTTAGGACCAACTATTTATTACAAACTCTTGACAAATAACTAACATGGAAGGCACATCTACTTGCCAACCAACACATAGCCTGAACCCATTAAAACTGCTAAAACTACTAACAGGCCATACCTGGGGGTCTATATCCTTCTACCATTATCCTTGCCTATAACTCCCTCATCTGATCCATCCTAACCTTCGCCAACATTGCCTGGATCTCTGCTTAGCCTAAATCCTGTAAGTCCCTTGAAATCCTGGAAAATATGCTCTCGGCCTTGCCTTCTACATCCACCTCCCTTCTCCAATGTGCATCTTGTACCAACTCATCTACTTCCTATTCCTTCTGTTCTTCCTAGAGCACCTTCAGATATGGTACATTAAACGCTAAACCCAGTCCCAGCACCCAATTTCCAATTTGCCACCCACTAACAACCAGTCTAGGTAGTCTGCTGGACCTCTACATCCATATTCAACCTTCTATGTGGCTTCATGCCTTATCCCTCCTCTCCCGCCAGAATTTTAACCAACTCTCTCTTCCCATCAATGAAATATGTCCCGAGGTATACCTCTCTTTCCATCCCTAGTTGCAACGTTCCATGTCAAACTGTTCATCCATTTTCTCCTTCCCCCTTCATCCATCTTGCTGACTTATAGTCATTACCTACAGTCCTAACCTTGACTCATCAGTCAATGCACTCTTGCACCACCTGTTAATGTTTCACAATTACACATCAGGCATGACTCATCCCAGTTGCTGCTTACTTTCATCGAGTTAATAACAGTGCTCCACGCATCGCTATCTTACATCTGAATATCGAAAATGGAAATGATATGAGAATAGTTCTCATTTTATACTTCATGTTTTATTTTCATATCATTCGATAACTTAACAAGGCATTCATACAAGATTCACAGGTCTTTTGAGAGAACTGAGGATACCCTACATCGTGATAACAGAGAAAAATAGCGAAACAAATCCTGTTGCTTTAATTCACTTGTAGCTTATTATGGACTTTGCTGCTCAAACATGTAAACACTATGAATATAACAAACCTTTCTCATGCGCTTCATGCATTTGTATCTCAGCGCTCATTATTGTCTGTATCCTATGTGAGTGAGATTCATGTTCTGTTGTCATTAGCTGAGTGGGTAACATTTCTGCATTGTGATACAATTAATAATAATGCTTCGGCGGAAATACATCTCCTAATAATCCCTAAATGTGTGGCCAACTTTCATGTTGCCTATTACCTTCCTATTCGCTATCATCATATATGAGTTTTCGAATTCTTTGGTCGATCCAAAACTCTTTCATCATCATTTTAATAGTGGCTGGACTCATCCTAGCCTAAATATTGCAGTGAAAATCACTGCTTTTAACCATTCGCAGACCATCTAACAATTGTTGCTAATAAAGTTTAATCTAATCATCTCAGGACCATTGCGTACTTTTTGCTCTAATTGTGTCCACTTGCTTGGTTCGGCACTGTCATCTTCCTCTGCATCAGCTGCAAGCTAGCAAAATAAAGAAGACAGTTTTCTCTGTCTATATGCGTATGTAATTTCTTTGTGTTTCATTACATGCATAAAAAGTTTTTGTATATAGTTTATAGGATGTTCTGCTGCATGTATGGATGATGATTTTAAGTCTTATAGCCTAGGTTCTGTACTTGCTTTGCAAACTTTATGCTGCATGTTATCTTTTGTGATACATAAGTATAGTCTATGATTGGTTGCTTAACTAATCAATTAGTACTTCTTTTGTTTCAATTGATCTCTTTTTGGCTCTTTTTCTTTTATTGTCTTGAATAGAGAAGAAGGATATACGACAGATTTTAGTCCAGAATGATGAAAAGGGAAGAACTAACTGCATGAAAAGAAAGGAAATATACTGTTAGTTAACTCGGGTACCTGATAGGCGCAGGCTACCTAGCAGTGCAAAGAGTGCTATTGCTCCCTGAGGTTTCTTGACATGCTATTCCTGTATGAGTCACGGTGGATGCAGCGGACTATACACCACCTGTTTTCACGTCAGCCTTCTGGCACTTGTCTGTTGCCTGAAAGTGCGTCCAGCAGTTCTAATATACACAGGAGGTTGTTAACTTCACTCTTGTTGACATGTATTAGTTTCTCCTGTACAGTCACTGGAAATTTAAGAACTGTTATTTCTACCACGTCAGATTCACGTAAAGGATCAGTTAAATACTGGTTCTTTTCCCAGTATTACTGAAAGATCTCCTTATAACTATTGCAGCCACTGTTTTCAAAGATCCTTGCTTCAATGATTACTGTTTTTATACTGTTTTGTGTACTTGTGGACCAGTATTGGTTTAAGAGTGCTCTAATAAATTCTTGGTATGTTTTACATGTGTTACTGGCTCCAGCTCTCCATGCTATTGTGTCCCATTCAAAACGACTTGCTGCAAATTTGATTTTCTGCTGATCTGTGATGGTGTCAGGTATGGTGCCCTGAAACTGATGAATGAAAGCAACAGGATGTATCCTACTTTTGCTAGAAAAGTTATGAAATTTGTAAGCGTTAGAATTACTGACTACTTTGTTAATATAGACAACACCCTTACGTTTATCCCATTCAATCCACATTTCGAGTTTCTGTTTTTACGCAACTTCCACATCATGTATGTTTTTACTCATCTCACTTACTTGAGTATGTTTTCTACCTTGTGTTCTATTTCTCTCAATCGACCCTGAATTGTATTTGTATTACGATTACAAACAGGTTTTACTCGTGATACTTTACGACTAAGGACTGCATTTTCGTACTTTAAGTCTACAACCTGTTTGTTTTGCCTTTCATGGGTATCTTTGCAAGTTTTGTTTATTTTACACTGATCATTACTTAATTTATGAATTCATCCATACCTGACAACACAAAAGTATCTTTACCTTGTATGAGATCATTTATTTTCGCTAATTCATCATCCATCTTATGATTAACGTCTTGCTTATACTGATCTAATTTTTGACCCCATTCTTTACTGTCATGCTCAATTATTTTTTCACAATCCCCAATTCTAGTTTCATGAGAATCAACCCTGGTCTCTAAATGTTTACACTTACTCTTAATTTTTGCTACCTCTGTGTTTGTTACTTCAGTTTTATCAGCAAGTAATTTCTGCCCTTTCTTTAACTAATTTGAAATCTTTGTTATTCCTTTTTGCCCACATACTAGCTCCATTAACATTTTAACCACACTTTTGTTATTGTCTTGTGTAGGCAATGTATCAGCCGATGCTGTTCCATGGCTTGACCTACTTGTTCTACTTGTTTATTCAGTAGCAATGATGGTGTCAGAGTCATTGCCTCTGACATCACCAGTCACCTTATTTAACTTATTATTAACATTCATGTCATCTACATCAGTATCCAACTCACTAATTTCAATATTGCTATTATCTGAAATTGTGTTTTCTTCCGAAACTTCAGTTTCTACATCAGGTGATTCTGGTAACTAGCTATCATCCATTTGATTCTGTACACCTTGCTTTGCTCTTTACTTATATTTCACCTGGCATGCCCTGTAATTGGCTTGCCTCTTCGATTTCATTACCCTGAGGCCACTGCCTCTACTTCTAAGATTGTACCATGTTTCGCATTCCTCTGACCTTTTGTTATTAAGGAAATTATTACGAAACAATTAACAATATTCTTAAAAATCCCTAAGCTTGTTAGTACTAGCTTCCTCTCACTAGCTCTAAAGTGATTAGCGTACACGCTAGTTTCTTCTCCGGCACGATGTTGCTGTTCGCCACACTGTCTTTTTCGTGTTGGGTGTCTTCGGTTGCCGTAATCGACCACAGACGCCTATCCCTGCCGTTCGCCGCTCTCTGACGCTGGACTGCAGCTGGTGGGGGCGACAAGTGTTGCTTCCAAGTCATTCGCCTCGCCTGCTGTACGCTGCTCTGCTAACTGCTCCCTGAAGCATTGTTTGTTGTAGCGGTGAAATAAAACGTAATCCGTTTGGATCGCGCCCACACTTACAACTTTACACTCCGATTTGCGTTTTCACGTTTTCACTTTCAACTATATGACACGGATTAATTAGCGGCATTTATAGATTTTGCTGTCTCACAATTCAGAGAAACTTACAAAAGTTCACACAGTGCTGCTTTTTATCTTCTTCACTGTTCATACACTATTGATTCGGGTGTTTTATGATAATCATCATAGTTCACTGTTCTCACTATAATTTTCACATCTCACTCAATTCACAGTTCTCGTTAACAGATAGTAGCCTCTTCTTTAAATACATTTTCCCCACAAGGGATGCCATGTATAAAACTATACATTGTCTTGTTGGAAGTCAGATCTGGAAGCTGGAGAAATCTGTAGAGACTGAATAAGAATCCCTACCGTCCTTTCCACCAATGTTCTGAAGTTGTGTCCCCAGCACAGAAGACAGCTTGTCGGTCGTAGGATCTTCCTCGGCGGTGGCTGCTATGTTGTCATTTAGAACTTGAACCTGTGTTTGTGCATTTTTTGTGGGATTCCACTTGCCCAGGTTAGTCTCTGTATCTATAGAGGGCAAGATCTGTAGTACTGACAATTATCGTAGGTGACACCTCTCATTAATGCATCCTATTTGTTTATATTTTAAAATATCACTTTTTACACTGTGTTCTACAACACTCGACATAGCTTTCTTAATAGTACGGTAACTTTTCTGACAATACAGAGTACCACATGTGCGTCCGAAACAGAGATACATGTCCGGCTCTGAAGAACACCCGAAGTAGAGTGACTAGCGCAGCTGAAGTAGTTCATTTCCCCGGCGCACCATAGCGACCCGAAGGTGTCCAAAGCACTTCCACTGTAATATCATTACTCTTATGATTCTCAAAACTAGTGAAATTTAATAAACAAAAACGGTAGACGCGTAGGGTAACTATGAGAGATGGTCATACTGAAAAATGGGTTAAATACAATGAAAAGTATATAAATAATTAATAAGAGAAGTTAGGCGTTTCCGTGCCTAACTCCCGAATGTGCCGATCAATCAGAAGCCAGTTCAGTACAATTGGCAGACTCTCCCACAGGAATGGTACATACTGTACCATCTGCGGCTAGTACCTCACTCCACGTTTGTACCATATGCTATTTCGTGTGTATCGAGCTGCATCAAGATGAGCTTCTAGCAAGATAAAAAACTGGCGGGCACAGCCAGGAATATCACAATCAATTTTGGAAATCAAGAAATACTGCACCAACCTGACTGCCTAGATCCAAGGCTTTTAGTATGTCATGTGAGAAAAGTGTTGAGGTAACTCATTATGTTTGAGCTTTATGTATCTCGTCCTTAGGTTTTGCAGAGCAGTGTATACCGCGTATTCGTTACGAATTCGATATTAATTTATCATGTGCATTGATCATTTCTGTATAGTAAGCAAATCGAATTATCACACAAAGGAGTTCGATGATATTTATATCGAACTCGTAGAGACAGAAAGAGAGAATTTTACTGAAAAGAGGAAAAAAGAAATTAAGAGTTTGTAACGATTAAAGTTACAATAATAATGGCAATTTCTGAAATTCTTAGACTATAGTTTAGACTCTCCTAAGGTGAAATGTGTGTGATTCTTTGGCTTTTTTCATGATCTTCGCGTTTTGCTACTTCACAAGAGAGTAGTACAGTCGTTGCAGCAGGAACGGGTATCGCTGAATTATTTTGGGAGGCTTGTAGAAAAGATTTACACATGACTGTCTAAATCAGCAAATTCTGATTATAGAGAGCTCCCAAGTATCGTGCTTATTGTAAATTAGTAACAATTTGAAATTCCAGCTGTGGTACATACAACGCAGAAAATAAGCCTATGTGCAAATTAATGTTTCAGCTTCCCAAAGCGTAAACGAAGATTAACTTTATGCCACCTGAAAGTCTAAACGGAAGAATTTTGTTCTCTGAAGGATTTCATAGTCATTAATCACTAATTTGCTGCGTGCCAGTCCTACCAATTCTGTTTTTTTAGGGATAGTTTCAATTTCGAACACAAGCTATTTTGTAATGTCGCCATAGCATAATTTATTAGATCAGTGACTCAGTAATAAGATAAGTGTAGTCAAAATCCGAAATAATAGCAGTGCCTATATCTTCTTTCCTTTTAATAGAAAGAAATAGCGGCAGGCGGGCTGAACATTTGTCTCGTGTATGCGAAGTGCCTTTGCATTCATCCGCTGAAAGAATTAAGCCAAGTTCTTTTCAGGCCCATAAATGAGATTTGTTAAGATGTCTATGAGTATTGACAACAAGAATTCCATTTTTTGGCATTTGAATGCTCCCTCCATAGATGTTCCTACTGTTTAATTCAGACTGTGGATTGAGATTACTGATCGCATACATATTACATACACGGTATGACTGTGTAAAAATTCCACTTTATTGTACATAGTTACAAAAGACTAATGCGTAGATTAGTGAACAAAACAAGACGCAACACAGTACATGCGAAAATAAAAGATACACTCAGTGATCTCCAGAGATCACTGGATACACTGCACATATCACGTATCGATTAGTCGATTATGTCACCCCCACAGATGCCCACACCAGCGATTATCATGTCTTTGCCATGGTCTTTGTGTTAGTGATCTTTGATACTGAATCACACTCCGAGAAACATCGTTGGACGTTGTTTATGTTGATAGTGTTGTAGTGTGTAATTGTGAGTGCTGAGTTACAAGTAGTGCGAGAGTTACACAGGTGACGGATTTATTTCGAAATGCCGAAGTATTACTGCGACTACTGTGATACATATCTCACACACGATTCACCGTCTGTTAGAAAAACACATTGTCAAGGGCGCAAGCATAAAGACAATGTAAAATTTTACTATCAGAAGTGGATGGAGGAGCAAGCACAGCATCTCATTGATGCGACAACGGCTGCATTTAAAGCTGGCAAAATTGCTTCTAATCCGTTCGCTGCTACGAAACCCGGAGCTGCTCTACCGCCACCGGCTGGTATGCCAGGACCGCCACGACCACCTGGACCAGTACATGGCCCACCTCAGCCTGGACCAGGTATGATGGGTCCGCCAGGAATGCCTCCAAGCCATATGGGTCCGATGATGATGGGACCTCATGGTCCTATGCCTCCTATGATGGGGATGCGACCACCGATGATGGGACCCATGATGCCGATGGGACCAATGGGTCCAATGGGACCTATGAGAGGACCACCACTTATTGGAGGACCTATGGGTGCACCAATGAAGAAATAGTAGTGGACTATAAATTTCAGTTTGTATGTAAATTCTATTGGACTGTCCAGTACATTTGTGGCAGTGATGATAAAAAAGTGTTCTGTCCTGCCTGTAAGAATGAAATGTGTGTCAAACATTGTTACATAGCGTATATGTATGAAACATTTTCTGTGGATATTTGTAATAAAATTTAATTTCAGTGATATTTATTGGTTAAACTTCATTTATAAAATGTTGATTGGCATGACTTCTTTGTTCTACAATCTATGTTTTAAGAAGGTGATATGTTTTGCTGTTGTTGCACTTTGAGTCTCAACTTTTTTGTAGCACAACTGAAATCCTTACTCTACACATTGTGGAGGACATGATATCAGCTGTTCAAGACTGCTTTCATAGTAGAAGCATATCAGTATTCCTGTGTCCATCTATCATTTCATATCAAAACCATCATAGTGGTTCATACACAATTATTAGTAGAGAGAAGGGGGCCATTTCCTTTTATCAAGATATTTGGAGTGGTATTGGTCTTACAATTTGCCCTTATATGAATGTCATTATTAACAAGATCACATTTATAACAATTATGTCTTACATGTGTTGATCAGTGGAACAGTTTGTCAGATCTGATCTGTCATATACTGTTACCCCTGGAGTGTTTTCGAAATACATTTTATAATTGATTTGTTGTGTATGTCTTACGTTCTGTCAAAAATGCACAATTATGTGGTAATATTTGTATTACTCAGTGATTTCAACTCGTTGCAATTTTTTCGTTACATTATAACTAATTCTTGTTGACTGGGGAAGAATAAGTTATTTGCTACTCTGCCTTTACCTTCTACTTTGATACTAACTACTTTATCTACTAACTTGATACGCAGAAAGGGTATGGAAATATACTAAAATAAAATGTTTAAAATCGTATTATTTTTGAGCATGGTACCAACAAAATATTCTCAGAAGTTTTATGGTTTAGAGCAAGTATAAGTTTTTTCCATCAAAATTGCAGTAGAATTTAAATAATGAGAAGATGCATTTTAATGGCTTGTTTTACACCTCGTAAAAATATTTGCATAGTAATCAGTGAAAACACAAACTGTGAATGTCCTACATACTAATTTATTTAGTTAATCGGTTTTCATCTTACGGGCATCTCTTCGGACAGTAGCTGACTAGTATCAACAAACAGGATAAAATACAGGTGAACAGTGCTGAAAAAGATATTTCATGTGGAAGGTGAAATAAAAGTTGGTTTCAACAGTGCAACATAGTTGAATAAATATAAGTGTAGTGACAATGTACTAGAAATCATTATGACAAAGCGTTGACAAAAGTGGGTTGCATGATGCCTTTGACACTGATTCACCAACTTGCAACCAAACTTTTCATCTTTCTGCCTAACTGAGGTGTACACTAACTTACATACCAGTATGTTATTTCATAAATCCATGTAAATGGAAAACATTTAATTTGTTCTCCTTGTGTTTGTGTACATATGAGTCACATGTAACATCATCATCATGTCAATGGTTGATGCCTATGTCTGGTATTAGTAGGTTCAACTGACTTCTAAGAAAGAGGGAGAGGAAGAGTGCAAAAGGGACTATGAAATATTACACATAACTCCAGAGATTTTGGAGCATGTTAGCTGTGAGAAGTGACACTGACCTAAAGCTTTCAATGTTATCTATGTGCATGGTAGTATTTCAGGTGGGATTCCAAGAGAACATCTTTGAGGTGCAACCTAGAAATATTCATCTGCCAATTCTCACTCTTCGTTTGACACAGACAGGCCTATGTCTTAGTTGAGTGTCAACAAACGTGTTTCGTCAGAGCTGTATCTGTTTACTATACTGCATAAAAATGTGCTGTGCTGCTGTCCCTACCCTTGTGCGCATAAACAGAAAAATAATAATCATTGGTGCATGTACTTTTACTGTCAAAAGACAGAAATGAAAGTGTAAGACACAAATACAATGCCGAATAATATTCATACGCAGGAAGTTATGTGGAACTTTTATTATGAAGTCCTTTGCCAACCTGATACGGCAAGAATATCTGAGAGATGTACTAAAATAAAAATTGTCAGGAAAGAAAAATTCTCTCCTGTTTTATGGTTTTGATATAGTAGTAAGAAAACTGACCAGGAAAACTTAATGTTAATTTATTTCAGCATTTTGATTGTGCAGTAACTTGACATCCAATGAATAGTGGAAGTTGTTACAAGAGGAACAGCAAATAGTATCATCATTGAGATCAGTGCTACGTAAACTGATCCTAATTCAAGATCCAGGAACATTGACCTTGCCTGTAATTCAGGTGTTTGTTAGTTCCACATACTGTAGTTTTGCTCTTTTGAGAGTAGCCATTGCCAGAATTCGTTGAATCAGAAGACGAGCATGTAATGAAATGATTTATTTTAATTTTGCGCGTTTTCTTGATGTAGATTTTGTATCTGATTTGTTGCATGTTACAGCTCACCTCAAATGTATACTGTAATTATGTTATAAAGTAAGATTGCTTACTGACTTTGCACACAGTTTTGACTTATTGCACATACCTGAAGTTGTTCTCCTTGATGGGCTCTGTGGAATATGATGAATTAACTAATTTGTAGCAGTTCTCTGTGATGCTTGTGCCATGGTTGTTCATTGATATTATGTATGAAGATTGTAAATTAGTAACATCAACCCTGTTTCTTCTCAAGCTTGCCTCCATTTACCGAAATAAACGTGCCATTGGATGTTTGTTTTATTTTGGTACAACTTTTGTATTAATAAACGTTACTCCCAAGTCAGATTGGACTAGGTGGTTTATAGCAATGAATTTGATTATCACACTCATGCTCATAGGCAATTTTGAATGACCTTCCCACAGACACTGAAGTGTCTTATTTCACAGGTACCAATGGAAGGACATTCAATTTCATTTCTCCCTACTTGGATTGTTTGTTATTATCATGAAAGCATGGCATCACACTCTGGATGTTTTCATCTGCTTGTATTTTTAATTTTTC
Source organism: Schistocerca cancellata (assembly GCF_023864275.1). Classification (NCBI taxonomy): domain Eukaryota; kingdom Metazoa; phylum Arthropoda; class Insecta; order Orthoptera; family Acrididae; genus Schistocerca; species Schistocerca cancellata. The sequence goes on from NC_064626.1 coordinate 1,158,801,707, forward strand.
ATAATTTATTTTGTCTCTTGTAGCTTCTTATATTTTGCTGAAATGGTATACTGCTTCAGATGTGGACCTTTTACATGACGTGTATCCATGTGATTTTTGTGTCAATTTTTCTTCAGTGCTCAATTTCTCTCATGCATTCTCCCCTGTTAACATTCCTCACTGTGTATATGCAGTTGCAAATCACAAGTCCCAGTAAATGCTATCGGTAATGTGTTAATCCTCGTGCGAAACTTTGCTTCAGAAACTCGTTCCTGTACATCATCTGCCTCTGTTACTGTCCATCTTTTGAAGGTATATTCATCTTAAATTAATTGCTCATCATCTCCAATGCTTCATCATAACTAAAACTAATGTCATAAAAAATTACCAATTTTGTGGTCTGGATGGGAAACTACTTTAATAAGTCGCGTTAATGTTCTTGATGTACATCCCTGCTTTATCAATTTTCCATTCTGTCACTTTCAGAAATGGTCAGTTGATGGAATTATCTTTCTAAGTTATCACACCATGCATTTCTCTTACAATGTCACTGTCAAGAACACCCAATATTAGTCCAAGTACCACAGAAAGCGCTACATCTATATGCATCTGTCACCAACCTCCATTCAAATCAGTTCTTGTCCATTCTTCTGCTACTCTTCTTTTTTGTGACCTTTCAAAGGCATTTAACTGTGTGAATCACAATATTCTCGTAGATAAATTGGAAGTTTTATGGGATTGATGGCATAGCCAACCGATGGATAATAACGTATCCAACCAAAAGAATGCAGAAAGTTGTACTTAGTAATTCAACCAATATAGTCTGGGGACATACCTCTGACCGGAGAGAAATCGTGTGGGGTCCACTACTGTTCCTCATATATGTGAACGATCTCCCGTCCTGTATATAAGAAGTAGGGTTAGTTTTTTCTGCAGACGAGACTAGTAATGTGATCAGTGACATACAGAAACAGAAGAAACGGTAACATTCTTAAAAGTATCATTAACTGGTTTTGTGCAAATGGTCTTGCTCTCAGTTTTATAAAGAAACAACATATTCAATTCTGCACAGTTAGAGGTAGGACGCCAATGGTAAGTGTAACATATGATGATGAAGTGGTGAATAGAGTGGAAACTTAAGAATTCTCTGATGTCCACATCAGTGAGAATTTACATTGGACAAAACCGATTTTGTGACTCCTAAAAAACTTAGGCCAGCTACATTTGCACTTGGAATCATTGCAAGTCTTGGGAAGAGAGAAATCAGTAAATTGGCATATTTTTCATATTATATTCAGTAATGTCAAATGGAATAATGTTCTGCTGTAACTCATCTTTAAGAAAGAAAGTCTTTGTTGCTCAAAAACATGCTGTTATAATAATATGCGGTGCTCACCCATGGTCATCTTGTATACATCTGTTTCAGGAGTTGGGCATTCTGGCTGCTGCTTCACTGCGCATCTATTTCCTCATGCAGTTTTACATGATCCCTATGGTTCAAAAGGAATTGCAATACCAGAAGAAAAAATGACATTAATTACTCCACATTAATGTTGTATTTAGCACAAAAAGGGGTGCACAATGATGGAACAGAAAATTGTGATCCCTTACCCAGTGATATAAAATGTCTGACAAACAGCAAAGTTTCTCCATAACAACTCCTTCTGTTCCATACAAGCATTTCTGTGATATAATGAGTAAAATGTTCAACATATAACTGTATGTACAAATTAATTTGCATTGTGAATGTAAAGTGACTGGAACATGAAACTAACTCACTCACTCTGAGCTTCAAATATTTTCACCAGTGTTACATGTTAACACAATTACTTAGATATTTTTCTCATTTCTTGATGATTTCAACTAACATACAAAAAAAGAAATACTCTTGGACAGAGGCACTGACTTTTCCAATCGTGATAATCATTTACATTAATTTTATCAGCCTCAGGTCCAAGATGGAGACAACAGGTTGCAGACTTAATTTCATTCGTCCTGTTGTCACCTGTGTCTCAGTCAGACTGTATATCTTGCTGCAAACTCCCTCTGGTTTCTTGTCCTCCGACCAACACAGTTTTAAATTGATCATTGTTGTTTTTGGACTAGGTACAGCCAAACTGTATTTTATATTCTTTCTCCTACTTCATAATTGCTTGACTGTTGATCTCTGTGTTCTGTACCAATGTATAAATTGTGAATATTCCCCACCCCCCAACAAATACACATTACATTCGCACCTAAACAACTTATGTCATTGAATCACACCATTACAGATAAATCATCTTAATGGTTTCATTGCTGGCAGACCAGTAAGAGTGCATAAATTTGCAAGCTACTACAGCCTTCATACAGAATGTTATGTTTCATCAAAGCAATATCCTTGGTCTATCATTATGTTGTCACACGATAATTTGTGCAGAGGACTAATCAACTTGATTTACATTGACAGTGTAATTTTTTTGTCCTGATAATGGTAACCCCTTTTTGAGAACCTTGCAGTTACTCCGTGTTTCAAGCTAATTAAATGTTGTTTTTAGTCTTTATGACTCGAGATATAGCTTTTTTAGTACTAATCCAAATGCATTTGGAAATATTTAGTTCATCATATTGAGTATTTATCACCTGCTTGTCTGATATCAATCAAGTCATCAGGTTGAGGTGTGGTAACCACATAGAGAATGTTGTGTGTTGCATTCTCTAAGTTTAACAAGGTCATCAGGCAGGCATTTTTCAACCCTTTTACTTTTCTCGAGCACAATATTTCTATTGCATGACAAATTAAAGGCTGGATACCAGATACATGAGGTTTATCTCATTGTACTTCCCTGCAATTGCCAAAGTAATACCATCATTTTATTCTCATTGCAGTTAGTGTCAGACCAATTGGCAAGGTTTTGGTTCCTCATAAATTCTGGACTGCTAAGTGCTTTAAAGAGGTATGAAGCAGTTTCATCGTCCCACAAAAGCATGATCCCATTATTGTTTTCATTGACTTCATGTTATCGCACAATAGGGGTGAGAGTGTCACTGATATGATACGTGAGTTGGGGTGGCAGTCACTCAAACAAAGGCAGTTTTCTTTGCGGCGAGATCTATTCCCAAATGCATAAATATTTTGTTGACACCCAATGATCATCATAATAAAATAAGAGAAATTAGAGCTCGAACAGGAAGATTTAGGTGTTCTTTTTTCCCACGCACCATTCGAGAGTGGAATGGTAGAGAAGTAGTATGAAAATGGTTCGCTGAACCCTCTGCCAGGCACTTAAGTGTGAATTGCGGTATAACCATGTAGATTGTTGCAGGAGACCTCATGTTAATAGAAAATTTCATTGTGGGTTAGAGAACTTGTATAAGATCTATCGAACACACAGATTTTTCACCAAAAGGGAGATGAGATGATATAGAATCTTGTTTCATTGCTTTCTCAGCTTTTCTGTGGTACATCTCTGAAGTAATTTTTGCTTTTATAACACCAGGTTTTGCAAACATCTTTCCATAATAAGTCACTTTTGGTACAACTATCAGTGTATGTGTGATGGAATGAAATTTACAGGAAAAGGTTTGATCATAAAACATACACAAATTTGGAGGCTGGATATTTGTTCGTAAAGGTATGGTACAGCCTACTGATATTCAAATCTTGGCTCAATTACTCTGTCACTTTTTCTTCACCCATAATGTCTCTCATCCCTTGGAAAAGAGTTGACATACTCGAAAACAAGGTACACATCTGCTACTCAGAACTTACTTATTTCGTTCTTGTTGCCCTGCTTTTCTGTGAACACGTCACCTTTCTTTTCACTGATGGAGAACTTCAATTCTGCATTTGATTATTGCAAAAACATGGATAATGGTTCCTTCAGACTTGCAGAACGTCACCCTCCCACCTGGTATCGATAACAAACCACAGCTCTCCATTTGCTGTCCTTTGTATCATTACACTGATTCCATTATACTAACCATGATGGTTTGTTTTTACAGGGATAACGGCACTAAGAGCCTTCAAAAATGAGTTTTGTTTTCTCTCTCTCTCTCTCTCTCTCTCTCTCTCTCTCTCTCTCTCTCTCTCTCTCTCTCTCTGTGTGTGTGTGTGTGTGTGTGTGTGTGTGTGTGTGTGTGTGTGTGTGTAAATAAAACTGAAGGCACAATTAACAGATTTTAATAAAAAGAATGAGGTTAGAACTCACAGTGTGTCATTAAAGACAACATTTACAAAGAACTATAATAGCTTGGTGGCACTTAGTATGATTCAGCCTCACAAGTGGGATAATACATATTCCATGCCATCTGCTGAGTGTGTATGCACCACTAACAATGGTCATAGCATTTAGCGTGATTTTTAGGTTTTTGGAATTGGCACTTAAGTTTCTTTCTGAGTCTATTTCACTTTTTTAAGCTTTGGCACTTAGCTCGTTATTGGCATTCATTCTTCACTCATACTCAGGTGTGTCTGTATACTTCATTACCAGGCAATGTGAGCAGGTTTGAAGGTATAAAATAACTTATGCCTTTCATTCTGTGCCTGTGAGACAGCAATCAGGAGCTGTTACATGCATGATTGTGAGTTGCTAGGAGTGGACCAGATTGTAACAGCAATGAGATTGGTTGTTATCACTTATGACTGGAGTGTTGTACTGTCTTCCATAATATGTTGAAGTGTTTTCACAGCAAAATATCGCTCAGTAGAAGTGTATCTCTGTTTCTCCCGAAGTGTATCTCTGTTTCTCCCATCCTCTTGTGTTCTGTAAAATTCTCTCTGGTTGTGTACTTACATCTGAGAGGTCAGCTCAGATTTTTTTCTTCTTGCCAAATGAATTATTTGTTGGCAACTTTTCTTGTTCTTGAGCAATGCGCTCTTCTCTCAAACAGGAAAACACACTTGCCAAAAACTGTAGTATCTAGAAGCATTCCAGTGTAATGTTGACATCGCTTCCAGAAACTTCAAACAGTGTTCTGTTGGGCCATAAATCTTTTGGTACTCAGGCTTGTTGATTGCTGCTAGCTTTGAAGACCAAATAAGCAAGAGGCACCTATCACAATTAAGATGGCTGCTGGAGAGGCTCACTTGCTAGGCAATGTTCTTCCTTTCCTGCCTTCAAGTCTGCATATTGTATTTTTGTTGGCCACCTTGTCTACAAAAGCAGCTTATGCATAAGAGTTTGGATACGTAGATTATATATATATACAAGTAAAGGTGATATGATAATACATTACAGAACTTATATTTCTGTGCATACATATTTAAATTATAAATTATTGCAATTAATATAACACACTTAATAAATTTAATAGTTTTCAATGGAGAAATATCAATTAGTCTGTAAATAGGACTTTAAAGATTTTCCAAAGGTTACCTTGGTATTTACTTTTATGTTTTCAGGAAATGTGTTATAAAGTTTAACTCCCATGTGGAAAGTTACGGGGAAGTGTTGATCTGGATCAAAAGTAATTGTGGGAGTCATAATGATGTATCTGCAAAATTTGCCATTTTGACATGTCTGCTTCACCACTGCTTAATGTAAATCTGACAAATTGTTTAATGAATGTACACATCCCTTAAGTACTGTGAGGTATCTCGATTATCAGCGATTTGAACTTAGCTGGTAACAGTGAGAGTGTTTCCATTGTTTGCAAAACTTCTTTTCCCTTTGTGCCTAAACAAAAATTTTGTAGATATGTCATCATGACTTTAAAACCCTGATATATTAATCATGGCAGTCTACTGTCTTTACCTATTACATTCATTTTACACCTGGCAATGGTCCAATAAGCTGAAAGTCAGTTCACAGTAAAAAATGACAGCAGGAAAGTATCTCGTGTTTAATATTAATGAAATTAATTATTGTATTGTTGAATGCTAACACAGTTTTCATGTTTGTTACTTTGGTGCATAGTATTTCTTGATGCAATACATCTTACTCCCATGAGAACCAAAAATACAAGATTAGGCTAATTACAGTGTACAGAGAGACAATTAAACAATCATTCGTCTGTCATTGTGTATGCAAATGTAATGGGAAGAAACAGTAATATTTCTTACAATGGGAAGTACCCTCTCCCATGAACATTACAGTAGTTTGCAGAGTGTGAATGTAGATGTATAATGCAATGTGTATGACAAATCTTGGTTCCATCATACATTTCACTTTTTGTATCTTTTGCAGTGACACCACAAAACCACAAGTTTTTCCCCCATTTTCAGGTAATAGAAGGAGCTTCATCTGTAGCTACAGAGATGGAATATATTTTTACAAAAGTTCAAAAGCAGTTAAATATGTCTTGTCCTGCCTTAGTATTATGCATTGACAATTGTTCTTCATAAATGTCGAAATCCCTTGCTGTATTGTTAGCAGTACTAGACAACTACCTCCAAAAAGAAGCTGCAATATGCCTCCTCCTGCTACACATATGTAAACAACAGTGAATGAAACTGTGGGAGTCAGCCCACCCACTGAGTGTGGTATATTACATATTGGGAGATCTATGTATGTACAAAATATATATCATTTCTCTTTCAAATGACTGGGCTATAATAATGTGCACTGAGGCCTGCAAATCTGACATCCATTTATTATACTCTTCTTTTTACTTCAGACATAAACACAGAATATGAATACACTCATGATTGGCTTCAGTAGTACATTGAGCATCTTCAGTTTGTATACATCCTAGATAGCATTTGGCAAATAAAGTATTCTACATTTACATCTACACGTTTACTCTGCTATTCACAATAAAGTGCCTGGCAGCAGGTTCAATGAACCACCATCAAGCTGTCTCTCTACCATTCCACCCTCCAATAGCACACGGGAAATACAAGCACTTAAATTTTTCTGCGCAAACCCTGATTTCTCTTATTTTATCGTGATGATCATTTCTCCCTATGTAGGTGGGTGCCAACAGAATGTTTTCGCAATCAGAGGAAAAAACTGGTGATTGAAATTTCATGAGAAGATCCCATCGCAATGAAAAATGCCTTTGTTTTAAACATTGCCACTCCAATTCACAGATCATGTCTATGGCACTACCTCCCCTATTTCGCGATAATACAAATCGAGCTGCCCTTCTTTATACTTTTTCGGTGTCATCCCTCAGTCCCACCTGATGCGGATCCTACACCACACAGAAATACACCAGAATAGGGAGGACAAGCATGGTGTAAGAAGTCTCTTTAGTAGATCTATTGCACCTTCTAAGTGTTCTGCCAATGAATTGCAGTCTTTGGTTTGCTCTACCTACATCATTATCTATGTGATCATTCCTATTTAGGTTACTTGTAATTGTAATCCCTAAGTTTTACAGCCTTCAGATTTGTGTGACTTATCACATAATCAAAATATACTGGATTTCTTTTACTATTCATGTGAATAACTTCACACTTTTCTTTATTCAGGGTCAATTGCCACTTTTTGCACCATACAGATAGCGTGGAGAGCTGCATCAAACCAGTTTCTGGGCTGAAGACCACAACAGCAACAACAGATATCTTATCTAAATCATTTTTCAATTCATTTTGGTCATCTGATGACTTTACAAGATGGTAAATGACAGCATCATTTGCAAACAATCTAAGATGGCTACTCAGATTGTCTCATACATCGTTAATATAGATCTGGAACAATAGAGAGCCTATAAGACTTCCTTGGGGAATGCCGGATATTACTTATGTTTTACTTGATGACTTTCCATCTATTACTGCGAACTGTGACCTTTCTGACAGGAAATCACGAATCCAGTTGCACAACTGAGGTGATATTCCATAAGCACACAGTTTGGTTAGAAAATGCTTGTGAGGAACAGTTTCGAATGCCTTCTGAAAATCAAAAAATATGGAATCAATTTGACATTCCTTGTCAATAGCACTCATTACTTCATGAGTATAAAGAGCTAGTTGTGTTTCACAAGAACGATATTTTCTGAACCATGCTGACTGTGTCAATAAATTGTTTTCTTTGACATACTTCATAATGTTCGAATACAGTATATGTTCCAGAACCCTACTGAAAATTGAAGTTAGTGATATGGGCCTGAAAGCCAGTGGATTACTCCTATTTCCCTTTTTGGGTAGTGGTGTGACTTGAGCAATTTTCCAGTCTTTAGTTACGGATCTTTCTGCAAGCGAGCAGTTGTATATAATTGCTAAATATGAAGCTATTGCATCAGCATACTCTGAGAGGGACCTGACTGATATACAGTCTGCACCAGAAGCCTTGCCTTTATTAAGTGATTTAAGCTGCTTTGTGACACTGGGGATATCTACTTCTGTGTTTCTTATCTTGACAGTTGTTCTTGATTGGAATTCAGGTATATTTACTTCATATTCTTTGGTGAAGGAGTTTCAGAAAACCTTCTTTAATAACTCTGCTTTGGTAGCACTGTCATCAGTGACTTGCTTCACCATTGTTATCGCACAGTGAAGGTATTGATTGCATCTTGCCACTGGTGTGCTTTATGTATGACCAGAATCTCGTTGGGTTTTCTGCCAGATTTCGAAACAGTTTCGTTATGGAAATTATTAAAAGTATCTCTCATTGAAGTAAGCACTATATTTCAAACTTCTGTAAAACTTTGCCAATATTTGGGATTTTGTGTTCTTTCAAATTTGGCATGCTTTTTTTGCTGCTTCTGCAACAGCAATCTGACCCATTTTGTGTACCATGGGGGATCAGTTCCATCACTTATTAATTTATGTAGTATATATCTCTCAATTGCCATTGACACTATCTCTCTGAAATTATTTCACATCTTTTCTACACTTACAGGATAAGATTGGAAGGCGTGAAGACTGTCTCTTAAAAAGGAGTGAAGAGCATTTTTATCAGCTTTTTTAAACAGACGTACTTTGCATTTCTTTTTGATGGTTGTAGGTGTTATGGCATACAGCCTAGCAGCAACTGTCTTGTGGTCACTAATCCCTGTATTCATCACAACACTCACTATTTGTCCAGAATTATTTGTTGCTAAGTGACCAAGTGTGCTATTGCAACTATTTACGCTTTGAGTGGGCTCATAAACTAATTGATCAAAATAATTTTCTGAGAAAGCATTCAGTACAATTTTGGATGACGTTTTATGCCTGCCGCCGGCTTTAAACGTATAATTTTTCCAGTATATTGAGGGTAGATTGAAGTCACCACTGACTATAACTGTATGAGTGGGGTACCTATTTGAAATGAGATTCAAGTTTTCTTTGAACTGTTCAGTAACTATATCTTCTGAGTCGGGGGTTGGTAAAACAATCCATTTAATTGTGTAGTCTGATTTTAAAGTATAACCTCTACCCATACTATTTCACAGGAACTATCTACTTCAGTTTCACTACAAGGTAAACTACTTCTGACAGTAGGAAATACTCCACCACCAACTGTATTTAATCTACCGTAAGCTTTCTGAACACTGTTAGATCATGTGAAAAAATTGCAGCTGAACTTATTTCCAGCTCTAGCCATCTTTCTGTACCTATAACTAATTGAGCTTTAGTGCTTTCTATTAGGGCTCAGACCTCGAGTTCTTTCCCAACACAGCTACGAGAATTTACCACTACAATACCGATCATTTCTACAACTAACTTACTGTGTTTTACCTGTCCTATTTTAGACAGGTGGCCTTTCTATGGTTCCCTGAGACCCTCTAACCTAAAAAACCGCCCAGTCCCTTCCACATAGCTCTCACTACCCATGTAGCCATTTCCTGTGTGTAATGGACTCCTGACCTATTAAGTGGAACCTGGAAATCCACCACCTGATGGTGCAAATCAAAGCATCTCAGACCCTCCACTCGGCTTTGCACCAAAGGACCACAGTTGGTTCTATCGACGATGCTGCAGATGGTGTGCTCCGCTTTAATCTCACAAGCAAGACTGACAGTCTTTACCATTTCCATTAGCCACCCAAAACCAGAGAGAATCTCCTCCGATCCAAAGCGACACACATCACTGGTACCAATATAAGCCACCAACTGCAGTTGGCTGCACCGTGTACTCTTCACGGCATCCGGAAGCAGCGTTTCCACATCTTGAATGACTCCCCCCGGTATGCACAGGGAGTGCACACTGGCTTCCTTCCCCTCCTTGGCAGCCATGTTCCTAAGCGGCCCCACGTTTCATACAAAATGTGGTTTCTACTCTCATATTTAGTAGTATCCAAGTGACCTGTACATTAAACAATAGAATATCCAGAATGGAATAATGACAGTATTACGAAAAGGATAGTTGCTGTGTGCCATAAAGCAGATGCTGAGTCACAGATAGGCACAACAAAAAGACTGTCAGAAAGTAAGCTTTTGACCAAAAAGGCCTTCATTGGAAATAGGCAGTGTAAATACACTCACGCAAATGCAACTTGCTCACAGATGACCCCAGTCTTGGGCAGCTGAGGCCAGCCTTAATCCTACCTGCTGAAAAAGTCTCCACTGCTGTTGATTTGAACCACAATGATTATCTGCCAAAAGGACTCCTCCAGCTGTCAGATTCATCTACATTCAAATCCTACCACAGAGACCCCATTCAAGAAATCCAGCAGGATCTTCAGTCTTTCCTCAAATCCTTAGGCCCATCCTAGAACCTCTCCCAGAAGTTCATCTCTTTCCTCACCTCTACCACTCCATGCACTCCCACCTCCTACAAGCTTCTTAAAATGCATAAATCCAACCACCCAGGACACCCAAATGTGGCCGGCTACTGTGCACCCACTGAGAGAATCTCTGCTCTCATAGACCAACACTTCCAGCTTATTACTCACAACCTACCCTCCTACATAAAAGATACCAACCATTTCCTCCACTGACTCTCCACAGTTCCAGTTCCTTTACCACATGGTGTCCTGCTCATCACTGTTGATCACACCTCCCTTTACACTACTATCCGTAATGCCTCTGGCCTTACCACTTTTGAACACTACATTTCTGGACACCCAACACATTCCAAACCTACAACATCCTTCGTAGTACCCATGACCAACTATAACCTCAACCGTAATTGCTTCTCTTTTGAAGGCATGAACAAATCCGAGGTACGGCTATGCTCACCCACATGGCACCATCCTATGCCAACCTATTCATGGGCCATCTAGAGGAATCCTCCCTAAACACCCAAAATCCCAGACTCCTCACCTGGTTCAAATTCATTGATGACATCTTTGCGATTTGGATTGAGGGTGAGGGCACCTTAACCACATCCCTCCAGAACCTCAACAGATTCACCCCCATTTGCTTGATCTGGTCCTGCTCAACCTAACAAACCACCTTCCTAGGTACTGACCTCCACCTTAAAGGTGGCTGCTACAGTACCTTCATATATATCAAACCTACCTAAAATGTAGACTGGCAATGGCAAGGAAAGCGTTTCTGAAGAAAAGAAATTTGTTAACATTGAGTATTGATTTAAGTGTCAGGAAGTCATTTCTGAAAGTATTTGTATGGAGTGTAGCCATGTATGGAAGTGAAACACGGACGATAAATAGTTTGGACAAGAAGAGAACAGAAGCTTTCAAAATGTGGTACTACAGAAGAATGCTGAGGATTAGATGGGTAGATCACATAACTAATGAGGAGGTATTGAATAGAATTGGAGAGAAGAGGAGTTTGTGGCACAACTTGACTAGAAGAAGGGATCGGTTGGTAGGACATGTTCTGAGGCATCAAGGGATCACCAATTTAGTACTGGAGGGCAGCATGGAGGGTAAAAATCTTAGAGGGAGACCAAGAGATGAATACACTAAGCAGATTGAGAAGGATGTAGGCTGCAGTAGGTACTGGGAGATGAAGAAGCTTGCACAGGATAGAGTAGCATGGAAAGCTGCATCAAACCAGTATCAGAACTGAAGACCACAACAACAACAACAACAACCTACCTCCACTTCGACATCTGCAACCCATTCCATACCAAGATGTTCCTTCCACACAGCGTAGCAATCCATGGCCTTCACATCTATTGTGACAAGCAGCCCATCTCGAAATATACCAATGGTCGCACTAGGCCTTCACAGACCATAATTACCCTCCCAGCCTAGTATAAAAACAGATCTCCTGTGCCTTATTTCTCCAGTCACCTACGAGGTGCATTCAAGTTCTAAGGCCTCCGATTTTTTTTCTCCGGACTGGAAAGAGATAGAAATATGCACATTGTTTTAAAATGAGGCCTCGTTCATTGTCAATATGTCCCAGAGATGGCAGCACCGATGGCAGGTGGAATTTTACCGCCAGTGGCAAGAATGCGAACTGTTTTAAATACTTAAATTGGCGACGTTTTCCTTACTTGAACAGCGTGCAATCATTCGTTTTCTGAATTTGCGTGGTGTGAATGCAATTGAAATTCATCGACAGTTGAAGGAGACATGTGGTGATGGAGTTATGGATGTGTCAAAAGTGCGTTCGTGGGTGCGACAGTTTAATGAAGGCAGAACATCGTGTGACAACAAACCGAAACAACCTCGGGTTCGCACAAGCTGGTCTGACGACATGATCGAGAAAGGGGAGAGAATTGTTTTGGGGGATCGCCGAATGACTGTTGAACAGATCGCCTCCAGAGTTGGCATTTCTGTGGGTTCTGTGCACACAATCCTGCATGACGACCTGAAAATGCGAAAAGTGTCATCCAGGTGGGTGCCACGAATGCTGACGGACAACCACATGGCTGCCCCTGTGGCATGTTGCCAAGCAATGTTGACGCGCAACGACAGCATGAATGGGACTTTCTTTTCATCGGTTGTGACAATGGATGAGACGTGGATGCCATTTTTCAATCCAGAAACAAAGTGCCAGTCAGCTCAATGGAAGCACACAGATTCACCGCGACCAAAAAAATTTCGGGTAACCACCAGTGCTGAAAAAATGATGGTGTCCATGTTCTGGGACAGCGAGGGCGTAATCCTTACCCATTGCATTCCAAAGGGCACTACGGTAACAGGTGCATCCTACGAAAATGTTTTGAAGAACAAATTCCTTCCTGCACTGCAACAAAAACGTCCAGGAAGGGCTGTGCGTGTGCTGTTTCACCAAGACAACGCACCCGCACATCGAGCTAACGTTACGCAACAGTTTCTTCATGATAATAACTTTGAAGTGATTCTTCATGCTCCCTACTCACCTGACCTGGCTCCTAGTGACTTTTGGCTTTTTCCAACAATGAAAGACACTCTCCGTGGCCGCTCATTCACCAGCCGTGTTGCTATTGCCACAGCGATTTTCCAGTGGTCAAAACAGACTCCTAAAGAAGCATTCGACACTGCCATGGAATCATGGCGTCAGCGTTGTGAAAAATGTGTGCGTCTGCAGGGCGATTACGTCGAGAAGTAACGCCAGTTTCATCGATTTCGGGTGAGTAGTTAATTAGAAAAAAAATGGAGGCCTTAGAACTTGAATGCACCTTGTACTATCTCCCAAAGTCCCACTGTCTGGCCACAGAGGAACATTCCCCTCGTGACTCAGTACCACCCAGGACAGGAGCAACTGAATCACATCCTCCACTAGGGTTTCTACCAACTCTTTTCATGCCTTGTAATGAGAAATATCCTACCCACTGTCCTTCCCACCCCTCTCACTGTGGTATTCTGCCAGCCACCAAACCTGCACAATATACACATCCATCCCTCTACAACCCCTGCTCCCAACCCCTTGCCTCATGGCTGATATTTGTGTAATAGACCTAGATGCAAGACCTGCCCCACACATCATCCCACCTCCACCACCAACTACTCCAGTCCAGTGCTGCATTCTACATGTGCTGTTTGTCAGTATGAATTACCACTGACAAACTGTGGCCAAGAAACAGCTGGACCACCCCAGTTGCTGGGCATGCTGCTCAACATGACATTCCCCATTTCAATGATTGCATCACAGCCTGTACCATCTGGATCCTAACCACCAGAACCAGCTTTTCTGAATTTCACAGGTGGGAACTCTCCTTGAAATGTATCACACATTCCCCGTAACCCTCCTGCCCTCAACCTTCGTTAGCCATTGTTCTTAGCCAGTAGCTTCTTCCATGCCCCATTCCGACACTACACAGTCCTCTATTCTACCAACACATCCACAGTCTTTTTACTTCTCCTATTTTCTGCTAACCTCCCCCCCCCTCCCCCCCCCCCACCTCCCCGCCTTCTGTCTAACCACCTTTCTGCACCTACCCTCTCTCCACCTCATCCCTGTATGCTCACAAAAGCAGCGCTTTATCGTCCTCCACACCTACCCTGCTATCCCTAGCCCTCCCCCACCCCAGCCTCCTCTGTTCCTCCACCACCAGGTTGCTTCTTCCATTATGTGTTGCTGCTCGCAGTCTGGCCTCAGCAGCCAGAGAATGTAGTCATGTGTGTGTGTCGCATTTGCGTGAGTGTGATTGTGTGTATATGTTGTCTATTTCAGATGAAGTCCTTGTTGCCTGAAAGGTTACTTTCTGACAGTCTTTTTGTTGTGCCCATCTTTGACTCAGCATCTCCACTATAAGGTGAATAGCAACTATCCTTTTTATAATATTGTCATTATTGATCTGTACATTAGTTTCTTGACACAGTGCCATAACTCATATATGGTAGTTCATTTATTCATGTTCTCAAAGAAAGTTCACAAATGAGTCTTTTTAAAATTATCTTAGCATCGACCTGAGCTCAATAAATATTTAAGGCAGTTTGCCAGAGAAGCAGTTTTTCAAACCATTATGTAGTTTCTGAAATACTAAAATGTACAAATGACAGTCTTTGTAAGGCAAATCCCACCCCAAAATCTTTAGTCCACATTCCATTCTTAACATGTTAACATCTCCACATCATTTACATTAGCAAAAAGTCTACGATCAGCAAGCAGTTGCATAACATACCGTATTTACTCGAATCTAAGCCGCACTCGAATCTAAGCCACACCTGAAAAATGAGATTCGAAATAAAGGGAAAAAAAAAATTCCCAAATCTAAGCCGCAACTGAAATTTGAGACTCGATATTCAAGGGGAGAGAAAAGTTTTAGGCCGCACCTCCAAATCGAAACAAAGTTGGTCCATTGTAATATGCTACAGTAAATCTCTGTTGGAAGTTCAGGCATTAACCTATTATGCTTGAACTAATCGGGAGCAGAGTTGGAACCAGTTTTTACATAATACAAAATAGTCATGGTCTCCTGACATTTAACACAGGAGTTTGGTTCGAGTCGTAAGCTTAGAAGTTAAGCTTTACCAGGTAGCCATTGCTATGCGTCAGGCGCTCCGTCCGTATTTACACGGATACTCTTCCTTTTTCATGTGCTTCGTCGATTGCTTATTTTGCTTTGATCTGATAAGTGCCGTTTTCTGTGTTATAGGTGTTTTCATCAGTCACTCTAAGCTGAAAATGCATTACTATATTGTGTCATGCATTGTTTGTCGCATTCTGATAGTGCGTGTTTACGGCCTGTCGCTGCTCGCGGCATGGCTTGCTTCTGTGCGCGCTACCACCGCCTACAATTAAAAAAAGAGAGGAATCATCTCATTAGCGAAGCAATGGCAAGAGACTGCTATTTGTAGTTACTTACACTGCTGCTTTCTTTGATAGTGATCAACAAGAACCAAATAATAGACTGCGTATGATAGAACATGTTCTGAACGAGAGTTGGGCGAAATTTTTTCTCCGTTTGAAAGTCTTTGCGGCCGCTTCTTTAGTACATCAAATTCTGCACAGAAATTAGTCATCTTCGATTTAAAAATCTAGTCAGTTGCCGTGCTTCATTTCTGACTGTATCACTATTAGGCATAAGAGTAATACGAATATAAACATGACACGATACGTATATTCTTCCGCGTTTGCTGTTGTCTCACTCTAGTTTCGTAGTTTATTAGGCAGACAGGATTTAAATGAGATAGAAACAAACACGAAAGAATACATGGCAAAATGTTTATATTCGTATTATTCTTTTGGTGAAGAGAATACTGCATGTGATTCACATTTCATCAGGTTCCTATTAGCAACCATCTCTTCTCACAGGTAGGAAAAAATTCAGAACGTAGAGTTGGCCATATTGACAAAAATCCCAGTCTTGCCAGTCAGACTTTCGAAGCACATTGAAATTCTGCTACATTCGAAGATAAACAATACGGAATTTGTATTTACTTCGTTGGATAATGTATGAAAATGCAGTGGTCGAAACTCGGGCGGAGAAAAAAAGCTCGTCTTCCAATTTTTTTTAAAATTTTATTTACTGACGCAGAGGTTTTGGCGCCAGTATTTATCTTTGTGCCTACAAAGGATGCCAGTGTAGCGCTACATATATATGTGACGGCAGCAGTTAATTGTGGCGGCACCTACCAACATTTTTCAGAACTTCCGCTTGCTTTGCACTCGATTCTAAGCCGCAGGCGGTTTTTTGGATTACAAAAACCGGAAAAAAAGTGCGGCTTAGATTCGAGTAAATACGGTAATGTATTGACGTCTGGGTTAGCAATCACCATGTCCACATATCCTTGAGAGTCAGTGCCACGTTAGCAAGTCAGTGCCAGATTAGCAAATGAGAAACTCCTGTGTTAAATGTCAGGAGACCATGACTATTTTGTATTATGTAAAAACTGGTTCCAACTCTGCTCCCGATTAGTTCAAGCATAATAGGTTAATGCCTGAACTTCCAACAGAGATTTACCTGTCACACACTTTGTGACATTTGCCTGCTTCATTTCTTCATTTATGGTCCTTGATGTTGATGTACTGTGTTACTATACTGGCTGAAACCCCTACTTGCTATTTGCACAAGAAATTAGTTCCATACATATATTATGTCAATGCTGATTTTGAATCACCAAGAAATTGCACTCCAACAGCAGTCCTGCCAATTCCACAGTTAATAGTACCTCTTGTTTCACACAGCTTACCAGTAGCACCAACACTTTTTATTCCAGAAACATGCATCACTACTATATTCTCTGTTCTTAATAGATTCAAAGAATACCTGTGAAATACCATTCAAATCACTACTGCTGTCCAGTAAACACTTAACTTGTATACCTTGTACACTTGCTGTTATTATAAGGTGCCATACTTCCTTTTTACTTACCATGTTCATACAACAAATCCTCATTGGTCTTTTCCCTGGAAAAACTATCATCCTGCTTACCAAAATGATTATCAGACCCACTGTCACTTTCTCTATGCTTTTGATTTCATATCTCTTCCATCTTTTTCTCTATTTTGGAAAATTTTTCATCTACATTTTTATTTACTTTTACCAGTTTTTCCTTTACCACTACTGCACACTTTGTTTCTACCTCTGTTACTAAATCTTTTTTAATCTGACTGATTTGGTTCTCAAGTTTAACCCTGTTTTCAGCACAAACTTTCCTGGCTTCTTCAACTTCATCTTCACACTTTCCTAAGCCTCCACCTTCCTACTATAGTCATCACGAAGCTTCTTTCTCTCTTCTACACATTTACTACTCAGTAGTGTTAATTTCTTATTAGTATTCTGCTCTGCTTTCTTTATCTTTTCATCACAATCTTTCCCTACTGCCTCATTCTTCCTATTGAATTCTGAAATGTTCCCTACTGCCTCAACCTTCTTATTTAATTCTGAAAGGCTAGTCATGTCAGTTTTAATACTACTAATACCTACTTTCATACTACTGATGTCCTCTTTCATGCTATTTTCAATTTTTTCTTACTAATAATATCTTCTTTCATACTCATATTACTCAAACAATTCAAACTACTCATAATTTGCCTTAACATCGCTTCCAAATTTCTGTCTGCTATAAACTTTTGCCTTAGCTGACTTTCACTACTAGGTTCCTCCCTCTTAACCTTAATGATTTCATCCACTTCAGTACTGTTTTTGTCCATTTCACTCACATCACCATACAATGTACATGACCCTTTTATCATTCCATCTACAATAGGACTTTCGTCTCCATCATTCAAAGTTACATTCATGTTTGATTTATAATCACTATTGTCTACAGAACTAGTCCCCTGTGGTCCATGCTCTCCCATCACACTGTTTTGTTTGTTAAGGTCATTCATTATTTATCACTTAATACAGAACAGCTTTTGCTAGGAAATTACCTTATTTTTAATCACCTGTCTCCTGTTGCTGCTTTTGTCATCTCAACTTGTTGTCTGCATGGCTGTTGCAAGTTGTAAGTCTCTCGGCAAGGCATCGATTGGCTGCTCCGGTACTCAATGGCTGCTTCCATAGAACACGATTGCTGATTGGCTTCTGTCATACTGTGGCCATGGAAGCCATGCCCTGATTGGCTGTTGCAACTCCTCCATTTAAAACTGTACTGTAAACCACTCAAGTTCACTATCAAAGTTGGTGAGTCCTAGTTTAATGTGCACGCATACAATATTCCTCACAAAGGTCACCAAATGTGATGTTCACGTGCTTTATTTCTTCGTTGATTGTACTCAGTGTCTACATACTGCGTTTCCACACTGGCTGAAAAATGGGATTTGTATTTTTGACACTGACTACTGCAAATAATGTAGCTGACAGATGCACAGTTGTGTTTCACTGGCGAAACCTTTCCTAAAATATTCCTGTTGATGTTCTTGTTGTTGTTGTGATCTTCAGTCCAGAGACTGGTTTGATGCAGCTCTCCATGCTGCTCTATCCTGTGCAAGCTTCTTCATCTCCCAGTAATTACTGCAAGCTACATCCTTCTGAATCTGTTTAATGTATTCATCTCTTGGCCTCCCTCTACGATTTTTACCCTACATGCTGCCCTTCAATACTAAATTGGTGATCCCTTGATGCCTCAGAACATGTCCTACCAACCGATCCCTTCTTCTAGTCAAGTTGTGCCACAAACTCCCATTCTCCCCAATTCTATTCAATATATCCTCATTAGTTATGTGATCTAACCTTCAGCTTTCTTCTGTAGCACCACATTTCGAAAGCTTCTATTCTCTTCTTCTCCAAACTAGTTATAGTCCATGTTTAACTACCATACATGGCTACACTCCACACAAATACTTTGAGAATTGACTTCCTGACACTTAAATCTATACTCGATGTTAACAAATTTCTCTTCTTCTGAAACGATTTCCTTGCCGTTGGCAGTCTACATTTTATATCCTCTCTACTTCGACCATCATTAGTTATTTTGCTCCCCAAATAGCAAAACTCCTTTACTACTTTAAGTGTCTCATTTCCTAATCTAATTCCCTCGGCATCCCCCGACTTAATTCGACTACATTCCATTATCCTCATTTTGCTTTTGTTGAAGTTCATCTTATATCCTCCTCTCAAGACACTATCCATTCCGTTCAACTGCTCTTCCAAGTCCTTTGCTGTCTATGACAGAATTACAATGCCATCGGCGAACCTCAAAGTTTTTATTTCTTCTCCACGGATTTTAATACCTACTCCAAATTTTTCTTTTGTTTCCTTCACTGCTTGCTCAATATAGAGATTGAATAACATCGGGGAGAGGCTACAACCCTGTCTCACTCCCTCCCAACCACTGCTTCCCTTTCATGTCCCTTGACTCTTACAGCTGCCATCTAGTTTCTGTACAAATTACAAATAGCCTTTTGCCCCCTGTATTTTACCCGTGCCACCTTCAGAATTTGAAAGAGAGTATTCCAGTCAACATTGTCAAAAGCTTTCTCTACGTCTACAAATGCTAGAAACATAGGTTTGCCTTTATTTAATCTAACTTTTAAGATAAGTCATAGGGTCAGTATTGCCTCACATGTTCCAATATTTCTATGGAATCCAAACTGATCTTCCCTGAGGTCAGCTTCTACCAGTTTTTCCATTCGTCTGTAAAGAATTAATGTTAGAATTTTGCAGCGGTTACTTATTAAACTGATAGTTCGGTAATTTTCACATCTGTCAGCACCTGCTTTCTTTGGGATTGGAATTATTATATTCTTCTTGAAGTCTGAGGGTACTGCGCCTGTCTCATACATCTTGCTCACCAGATGGTAGAGTTTTGTTAGGCCTGGCTCTCCAAAGGCTGTCAGTAGTTCTAATGGAATGTTGTCTACTCCTGGGGCCTTGTTTCGACTTAGGTCTTTCAGTGTTCTGTCGAACTCTTCATGCAGTATCATGTATCCCATTTCATCTTCATCTACATCCTCTTCCATTTCCATAATATTGTCCTCAAGAACATCGCCCCTGTATAGACCCTCTATATACTCCTTCCACCTTCCTGCTTTCCCTTCTTTGCTTAGAACTGGGTTTCCATCAAAGCTCTTGATATTCATGCAAGTGGTTCTCCTTTCTCCAAAGGTCTCTTTAATTTTCCTGTAGGCAGTATCTATCTTACCCCTAGTGAGATAAGCCTCTACATCCTTACATTTGTCCTGTAGCCATCCCTGCTTAGCCATTTTGCACTTCCTGTCGATATCATTTTTGAACTTTTGTATTCCTTTTTGCCTGCTTCATTTACTGCATTTTTATATTTTCTCCTTTCATCAATTAATTTCAATATTTCTTCTGTTAACCAAGGATTTCTACTAGCCCTCGTCTTTTTACCTACTTGATCCTCTGCTGCCTTCACTATTTCATCCCTCAGAGCTACCCATTCTTCTTCTACTGTATTTCTTTCCCCCATTCCTCTCAATTGATCCCTTATGCTCTCCCTGAAACTCTGTACAACCTCTGGTTCTTTCAGTTTATCCAGGTCCCATATCCTTAACTTTTGCAGTTTCTTCAGTTTTAATCTACAGTTCATAACCAATAGATTGTGGTCAGAGTCCACATCTGCCCCTGGAAATGTCTTACAATTTAAAACCTGGTTCCTAATCTCTGTCTTACCATTATATAATCTATCTGATACCTTCTAGTATCTCCAGGATTCTTCCATGTATGCAATCTTCTTTTATGATTCTTGAACCATAAGTAATGCCCTGTGCAAAATTCTACCAGGCGGCTTCCTCTTTCATTTCTTACCCCCATTCCATATTCTCCCACTATGTTTCCTTCTCTTTCTTTTCCTACTATTGAATTCCAGTCACCCATGACTATTAAATTTTCATCTCTCTTCAATTTCTGAATAATTTCTTTTATCTCATGATACATTTCATCAATCTCTTCATCATCTGCAGAGCTAGTTGGCATATAAACTTGTACTACCGTGGTAGG
This sequence comes from Schistocerca cancellata, assembly GCF_023864275.1. NCBI lineage: Eukaryota > Metazoa > Arthropoda > Insecta > Orthoptera > Acrididae > Schistocerca > Schistocerca cancellata. Next base: position 1,158,822,726 of record NC_064626.1, read on the forward strand.
TGTGGGCTTTATATCTATCTTGGCCACAATAATGCATTCACTATGCTGTTTTTAGTGGTTTACCTGCATTCCTTTTTTTTTTTTAAATTCATTATTAAACCTACTCCTGCATTACCCCTATTTGATTTTGTATTTATCACTCTGTATTCTCCTGACCAGTAGTCCTGTTCCTCCTGCCACTGAACTTCACTAATTCCCACTATATCTAACTTTAACCTATCCATTTCCCTTTTTAAATTTTCTAACCTACTTGCCCGATTAAGTGATCTGACATTCCACACTCCAATCCGTAGAATGCCAGTTTTCTTTCTCCTGATAACAACGTCCTCCTGAGTAGTCCCAACCCAGAGATCTGAATGGGGGACTATTTTACCTCCAGAATATTTTACCCAAGAGGACACCATCATCATTTAACGATACTACTTTGCTTACCTGAGGGAAATCCACTTTTTCTCTGATGATGTTGTTTGGTCTCTAGTTGAACATAAGCTCACATGGGACATATCCTGCTGATTCGTTCCACAAGTTGTTGATAATATTTTCAACATGTCAAATATGACTCACCCAAGCAGTGTGTTTCTTACTACAATAAGTCCTGCACAGTCTATTAATCTCCTCCATAACCCTTTCACTCATGTTACCCTGTGGAAAATACATAGAAATCATTATGTGTTTTGTCTTGTGTATAGTCATACAGTGTTCAAAACCTCTCAGAAACAAATTGCGGACCATTGTCAGACAGAAGTGATTTTGATACCCCTACACTGCAAAGGTAATCAGATGTCAGCTTCTCAGTTACAGCAGTAATATTTGCCTTCTTAATTGGATACAGTTTTACATATTTTGAGAATGTGTTCAAAACAATGAAAATATATTAATCAAAATATCCACGGGTATGCTGCCGGTCTATAGTGTCCAACGGGCACAATATTTCGGCGATCAAACATGTCGCCATCATCAGGTGAACTGACGGACTGAGCTCCTGTGAACGTGCCGGCACGGAGATCCGTACGCTATGGTTGCTCAGAGGGAACTGGGTTTGGTCGCGGCGGCGGCCGATTTAAATACCCTCCGCCCGCGGCGCGCTCCCTCCGCCGCCCGCGCCCAGCGCCACGGTCGCGCGGTGGAACAGATTGCGACGGCGTCTGAGGTGACGTCGGTGTGATGGCTCTGTCCGCCGTGGTCGTCACAACTATACGTCTGCTCGATTTACTCTTGATTAACCCGATCGCTGGTTCCCAAGCCTTGCTAAGATTATAGCCACAGTCCCGGTTTATGAGGTCGTCATTGGTGCGAATTTCGATGGCCTCTCTAACAACGCTGTCCCAGTATCTCGACGTCTGTACCAGAATCCTCGTGCGGTCATACTCCATGGCGTGATTTTCCGACAAACAATGTTCAGCGACCGCCGACTTGCTCGGATACATCAGTCGAGTGTGCCTCTGGTGTTCACGGCATCGATCCTCGACGGTACGCATCGTCTGACCAATATACGACTTGCCACATTGACACGGAATCTGGTACACGCCGGCCTTCCTCAAACCGAGGTCATCTTTGGCGCTCCCCACCAGTGCACGAGTTTTATTTGGAGGACGAAACACAGTTCCGACCCGGTGTTTCTTCAGAATGCGGGCGATTTTCCCCGAGAGTGCGCCTGTGTATGGAATAAATGCAATGCCTACCTCCTCCCTCGTGACTTCATCCATCTCAACAGGTTGTGCTGCAGTTGGTGGGCGGAGAGCACGTTGAATCTGCCACTCTGAGTACCCATTTTTTCGAAATACAGTTCTCAGATGTTCCAATTCCTGGGGTAGACTCTCTGCGTCAGAGATAGTGCGCGCCCTATGTACTAGAGTTTTAAGTACCCCATTCCTCTGTGAAGGGTGGTGGCAGCTGTCTGCATGCAAATACAGATCAGTGTGCGTAGCCTTCCGATACACCCCATGACCTAGGGTGCCGTCAGCCCTTCTCTTGACCAAGACGTCAAGGAAAGGTAATTTACCCTCCGTTTCAGTCTCCATAGTGAATTTGATGTTGGGGTGTATGGAGTTTAGATGTGTAAGGAAGTCAAGGAGTTTATCCATACCATGTGGCCAGATGACGAACGTGTCGTCCACGTAACGGAAAAAGCAAGTAGGTTTCCATACGGATGACGACAGGGCTTCCTCCTCGAAGTTCTCCATGTACAAATTCGCTACCACCGGTGAGAGTGGGCTACCCATGGCGACTCCCTCCGTTTGTTCGTAGTATTCTCCATTAAAAAGAAAATACGTGGAAGTCAAGACATGCCTAAAAAGTTCAGTGGTCTTCTCATCAAACTTCTGACTAATCAATTCTAGTGACTCTCGCAGGGGTACCCTCGTAAACAAGGAAACGACATCAAAACTCACCATGATATCTGACTCATCCAACCTGAAGCTATCAAGGCGTTTAACAAAATCCACGGAATTACGGATGTGATGAGGGCATTTACCCACATAAGGACTTAATATTCCCGTCAGGTATTTGGCCAACAAATATGTAGGTGCCCTGATGTTGCTGACAATGGGGCGTAATGGTACCCCCTCTTTGTGAACCTTCGGGAGTCCATATAGTCTAGGCGGTACCGGACCTTGGGGTAACAATTTCTTAGCGTCACCCTCCGGTAAATCTGCGTCTTTGAGAAGCGCCCTCGTCTTGTTCTCCACCTTCTTTGTAGGGTCAACGCTGATCTTCCGGTAGGAATCGTCATTTAGCAGGCTCTGCATCTTATCAGTGTAGTCCTTATGGGAGACAACAACTGTAGCATTGCCTTTGTCAGCTGGTAAGACAACAATTTCAGAGCGCTCCCTCAGATCACGAATGGCCGCCCTCTCTTTACTGCTGATATTTGACTTCATCGGCTTGGATTTCGTCAACGCACGACAAGTTTCACGACGTATTTCCTCGGCTGATTCTGGCGGAAGTCGAGCTGCAACCTGTTCAACAGCACTAACAATTTCTGCGACCGGAGTGAACTTGGGGGTGGGAGCGAAGTTGAGACCTCTCTGCAAAACCGAGACCGCATCATCACTCAACACCATGCCACTCAAATTGATGACAGTCTTGCACGGAACTTGCAGGGATGGTTTGTCAAGGAGACGTGAGAACTTAGCTGTTTGACGTCCTGTAGCCTTCTTATGGGCGGAATCAGCTGACACCCAGGTGACACCATCAATCCAATCCCAGGAACAAGAAGTGAACTTACTAGCTAGTTGCAAATGTAGTTTGAGTGATTCCTGTGAGATAAACTCAAGGCTCCGGCGGGTGAATTGCACTCTCTCACGTACCAATGCGAGGCTGGCTCGTTTCTTGATTCTTTTAGCTGCTGCAGAATCGATGTGATGCATAACCTTAGCAAAATTTGGAACAACATTCTCGGAACGACATCTCTTTAGAAAGGCAAGAGTACTTAGCAAACGACATCTACGGTGGCGCAACTTTTCAAATTTCTTCATGCTGCGATACATCTCCTCCCCGTAAAGGTGTATGATGTGATTCTTGAGTTTCTCCCGGCGTATTTGATAATCAAAATATCCACGGGTATGCTGCCGGTCTATAGTGTCCAACGGGCACAATATTTCGGCGATCAAACATGTCGCCATCATCAGGTGAACTGACGGACTGAGCTCCTGTGAACGTGCCGGCACGGAGATCCGTACGCTATGGCTGCTCAGAGGGAACTGGGTTTGGTCGCGGCGGCGGCCGATTTAAATACCCTCCGCCCGCGGCGCGCTCCCTCCGCCGCCCGCGCCCAGCGCCACGGTCGCGCGGTGGAACAGATTGCGACGGCGTCTGAGGTGACGTCGGTGTGATGGCTCTGTCCGCCGTGGTCGTCACAACTATACGTCTGCTCGATTTACTCTTGATTAACCCGATCGCTGGTTCCCAAGCCTTGCTAAGATTATAGCCACAGTCCCGGTTTATGAGGTCGTCATTGGTGCGAATTTCGATGGCCTCTCTAACAACGCTGTCCCAGTATCTCGACGTCTGTACCAGAATCCTCGTGCGGTCATACTCCATGGCGTGATTTTCCGACAAACAATGTTCAGCGACCGCCGACTTGCTCGGATACATCAGTCGAGTGTGCCTCTGGTGTTCACGGCATCGATCCTCGACGGTACGCATCGTCTGACCAATATACGACTTGCCACATTGACACGGAATCTGGTACACGCCGGCCTTCCTCAAACCGAGGTCATCTTTGGCGCTCCCCACCAGTGCACGAGTTTTATTTGGAGGACGAAACACAGTTCCGACCCGGTGTTTCTTCAGAATGCGGGCGATTTTCCCCGAGAGTGCGCCTGTGTATGGAATAAATGCAATGCCTACCTCCTCCCTCGTGACTTCATCCATCTCAACAGGTTGTGCTGCAGTTGGTGGGCGGAGAGCACGTTGAATCTGCCACTCTGAGTGCCAGCTGATTCCGCCCATAAGAAGGCTACAGGACGTCAAACAGCTAAGTTCTCACGTCTCCTTGACAAACCATCCCTGCAAGTTCCGTGCAAGACTGTCATCAATTTGAGTGGCATGGTGTTGAGTGATGATGCGGTCTCGGTTTTGCAGAGAGGTCTCAACTTCGCTCCCACCCCCAAGTTCACTCCGGTCGCAGAAATTGTTAGTGCTGTTGAACAGGTTGCAGCTCGACTTCCGCCAGAATCAGCCGAGGAAATACGTCGTGAAACTTGTCGTGCGTTGACGAAATCCAAGCCGATGAAGTCAAATATCAGCAGTAAAGAGAGGGCGGCCATTCGTGATCTGAGGGAGCGCTCTGAAATTGTTGTCTTACCAGCTGACAAAGGCAATGCTACAGTTGTTGTCTCCCATAAGGACTACACTGATAAGATGCAGAGCCTGCTAAATGACGATTCCTACCGGAAGATCAGCGTTGACCCTACAAAGAAGGTGGAGAACAAGACGAGGGCGCTTCTCAAAGACGCAGATTTACCGGAGGGTGACGCTAAGAAATTGTTACCCCAAGGTCCGGTACCGCCTAGACTATATGGACTCCCGGAGGTTCACAAAGAGGGGGTACCATTACGCCCCATTGTCAGCAACATCAGGGCACCTACATATTTGTTGGCCAAATACCTGACGGGAATATTAAGTCCTTATGTGGGTAAATGCCCTCATCACATCCGTAATTCCGTGGATTTTGTTAAACGCCTTGATAGCTTCAGGTTGGATGAGTCAGATATCATGGTGAGTTTTGATGTCGTTTCCTTGTTTACGAGGGTACCCCTGCGAGAGTCACTAGAATTGATTAGTCAGAAGTTTGATGAGAAGACCACTGAACTTTTTAGGCATGTCTTGACTTCCACGTATTTTCTTTTTAATGGAGAATACTACGAACAAACGGAGGGAGTCGCCATGGGTAGCCCACTCTCACCGGTGGTAGCGAATTTGTACATGGAGAACTTCGAGGAGGAAGCCCTGTCGTCATCCGTATGGAAACCTACTTGCTTTTTCCGTTACGTGGACGACACGTTCGTCATCTGGCCACATGGTATGGATAAACTCCTTGACTTCCTTACACATCTAAACTCCATACACCCCAACATCAAATTCACTATGGAGACTGAAACGGAGGGTAAATTACCTTTCCTTGACGTCTTGGTCAAGAGAAGGGCTGACGGCACCCTAGGTCATGGGGTGTATCGGAAGGCTACGCACACTGATCTGTATTTGCATGCAGACAGCTGCCACCACCCTTCACAGAGGAATGGGGTACTTAAAACTCTAGTACATAGGGCGCGCACTATCTCTGACGCAGAGAGTCTACCCCAGGAATTGGAACATCTGAGAACTGTATTTCGAAAAAATGGGTACTCAGAGTGGCAGATTCAACGTGCTCTCCGCCCACCAACTGCAGCACAACCTGTTGAGATGGATGAAGTCACGAGGGAGGAGGTAGGCATTGCATTTATTCCATACACAGGCGCACTCTCGGGGAAAATCGCCCGCATTCTGAAGAAACACCGGGTCGGAACTGTGTTTCGTCCTCCAAATAAAACTCGTGCACTGGTGGGGAGCGCCAAAGATGACCTCGGTTTGAGGAAGGCCGGCGTGTACCAGATTCCGTGTCAATGTGGCAAGTCGTATATTGGTCAGACGATGCGTACCGTCGAGGATCGATGCCGTGAACACCAGAGGCACACTCGACTGATGTATCCGAGCAAGTCGGCGGTCGCTGAACATTGTTTGTCGGAAAATCACGCCATGGAGTATGACCGCACGAGGATTCTGGTACAGACGTCGAGATACTGGGACAGCGTTGTTAGAGAGGCCATCGAAATTCGCACCAATGACGACCTCATAAACCGGGACTGTGGCTATAATCTTAGCAAGGCTTGGGAACCAGCGATCGGGTTAATCAAGAGTAAATCGAGCAGACGTATAGTTGTGACGACCACGGCGGACAGAGCCATCACACCGACGTCACCTCAGACGCCGTCGCAATCTGTTCCACCGCGCGACCGTGGCGCTGGGCGCGGGCGGCGGAGGGAGCGCGCCGCGGGCGGAGGGTATTTAAATCGGCCGCCGCCGCGACCAAACCCAGTTCCCTCTGAGCAGCCATAGCGTACGGATCTCCGTGCCGGCACGTTCACAGGAGCTCAGTCCGTCAGTTCACCTGATGATGGCGACATGTTTGATCGCCGAAATATTGTGCCCGTTGGACACTATAGACCGGCAGCATACCCGTGGATATTTTGATTATCAAATACGCCGGGAGAAACTCAAGAATCACATCATACACCTTTACGGGGAGGAGATGTATCGCAGCATGAAGAAATTTGAAAAGTTGCGCCACCGTAGATGTCGTTTGCTAAGTACTCTTGCCTTTCTAAAGAGATGTCGTTCCGAGAATGTTGTTCCAAATTTTGCTAAGGTTATGCATCACATCGATTCTGCAGCAGCTAAAAGAATCAAGAAACGAGCCAGCCTCGCATTGGTACGTGAGAGAGTGCAATTCACCCGCCGGAGCCTTGAGTTTATCTCACAGGAATCACTCAAACTACATTTGCAACTAGCTAGTAAGTTCACTTCTTGTTCCTGGGATTGGATTGATGGTGTCACCTGGGTGTCAGCTGATTCCGCCCATAAGAAGGCTACAGGACGTCAAACAGCTAAGTTCTCACGTCTCCTTGACAAACCATCCCTGCAAGTTCCGTGCAAGACTGTCATCAATTTGAGTGGCATGGTGTTGAGTGATGATGCGGTCTCGGTTTTGCAGAGAGGTCTCAACTTCGCTCCCACCCCCAAGTTCACTCCGGTCGCAGAAATTGTTAGTGCTGTTGAACAGGTTGCAGCTCGACTTCCGCCAGAATCAGCCGAGGAAATACGTCGTGAAACTTGTCGTGCGTTGACGAAATCCAAGCCGATGAAGTCAAATATCAGCAGTAAAGAGAGGGCGGCCATTCGTGATCTGAGGGAGCGCTCTGAAATTGTTGTCTTACCAGCTGACAAAGGCAATGCTACAGTTGTTGTCTCCCATAAGGACTACACTGATAAGATGCAGAGCCTGCTAAATGACGATTCCTACCGGAAGATCAGCGTTGACCCTACAAAGAAGGTGGAGAACAAGACGAGGGCGCTTCTCAAAGACGCAGATTTACCGGAGGGTGACGCTAAGAAATTGTTACCCCAAGGTCCGGTACCGCCTAGACTATATGGACTCCCGGAGGTTCACAAAGAGGGGGTACCATTACGCCCCATTGTCAGCAACATCAGGGCACCTACATATTTGTTGGCCAAATACCTGACGGGAATATTAAGTCCTTATGTGGGTAAATGCCCTCATCACATCCGTAATTCCGTGGATTTTGTTAAACGCCTTGATAGCTTCAGGTTGGATGAGTCAGATATCATGGTGAGTTTTGATGTCGTTTCCTTGTTTACGAGGGTACCCCTGCGAGAGTCACTAGAATTGATTAGTCAGAAGTTTGATGAGAAGACCACTGAACTTTTTAGGCATGTCTTGACTTCCACGTATTTTCTTTTTAATGGAGAATACTACGAACAAACGGAGGGAGTCGCCATGGGTAGCCCACTCTCACCGGTGGTAGCGAATTTGTACATGGAGAACTTCGAGGAGGAAGCCCTGTCGTCATCCGTATGGAAACCTACTTGCTTTTTCCGTTACGTGGACGACACGTTCGTCATCTGGCCACATGGTATGGATAAACTCCTTGACTTCCTTACACATCTAAACTCCATACACCCCAACATCAAATTCACTATGGAGACTGAAACGGAGGGTAAATTACCTTACCTTGACGTCTTGGTCAAGAGAAGGGCTGACGGCACCCTAGGTCATGGGGTATATCGGAAGGCTACGCACACTGATCTGTATTTGCATGCAGACAGCTGCCACCACCCTTCACAGAGGAATGGGGTACTTAAAACTCTAGTACATAGGGCGCGCACTATCTCTGACGCAGAGAGTCTACCCCAGGAATTGGAACATCTGAGAACTGTATTTCGAAAAAATGGGTACTCAGAGTGGCAGATTCAACGTGCTCTCCGCCCACCAACTGCAGCACAACCTGTTGAGATGGATGAAGTCACGAGGGAGGAGGTAGGCATTGCATTTATTCCATACACAGGCGCACTCTCGGGGAAAATCGCCCGCATTCTGAAGAAACACCGGGTCGGAACTGTGTTTTGTCCTCCAAATAAAACTCGTGCACTGGTGGGGAGCGCCAAAGATGACCTCGGTTTGAGGAAGGCCGGCGTGTACCAGATTCCGTGTCAATGTGGCAAGTCGTATATTGGTCAGACGATGCGTACCGTCGAGGATCGATGCCGTGAACACCAGAGGCACACTCGACTGATGTATCCGAGCAAGTCGGCGGTCGCTGAACATTGTTTGTCGGAAAATCACGCCATGGAGTATGACCGCACGAGGATTCTGGTACAGACGTCGAGATACTGGGACAGCGTTGTTAGAGAGGCCATCGAAATTCGCACCAATGACGACCTCATAAACCGGGACTGTGGCTATAATCTTAGCAAGGCTTGGGAACCAGCGATCGGGTTAATCAAGAGTAAATCGAGCAGACGTATAGTTGTGACGACCACGGCGGACAGAGCCATCACACCGACGTCACCTCAGACGCCGTCGCAATCTGTTCCACCGCGCGACCGTGGCGCTGGGCGCGGACGGCGGAGGGAGCGCGCCGCGGGCGGAGGGTATTTAAATCGGCCGCCGCCGCGACCAAACCCAGTTCCCTCTGAGCAGCCATAGCGTACGGATCTCCGTGCCGGCACGTTCACAGGAGCTCAGTCCGTCAGTTCACCTGATGATGGCGACATGTTTGATCGCCGAAATATTGTGCCCGTTGGACACTATAGACCGGCAGCATACCCGTGGATATTTTGATTATCAAATACGCCGGGAGAAACTCAAGAATCACAATGAAAATATATTTACAACATCTTGTAGATGCTGGCAATGCTCCTAGAAGGTCAACTGCTATAAGCTCTTTAGGTTTGCTAGGAAGAACAGAATGCATTAAGACTTTTGATGGCACACCAGTTGTCTTTACTCTCTGACATTTATCACATCTTTCTAGTCTCTGCTTAACCCTTCTCCGCAAGTTGTTAAATATTACTGTCTCCTGTATCTTAGCTACTAATTTCCTGGTCCCATAATGTCCGTAACTGTCATGCAAGTAGTCAATAAATTTTTCAATATGTTGGTCAGGAAAGCATAACTTCCAGTCCTGATCATTCAAATTTTTCCCCCTAATCAACAACTCTTTATATATAGTATAGTACTATTTCACCTTTGGCATGTTGTCTGAACTGCAGTACTGCTTAACCAACCTTAAATTTGGATCCTCATTCTGCTCCCTTCTCATTTGCTTGCAAATTTTCCTAATAAGCTTCTCATCCTTCACTCCCTGCAAATAAAACAACCTTACATGTTCTTCACAGTTCTCACTGCTATCAGTATCCTTCTTCCCTGCTGGCATCCTAGATAATGCATCAGCCACAAGATAGTCTTTTCCTTTTACATACCTTATCTTCAGATCAAATTGTTGCAAATACAAAGCCCACCTAGTTAACCTGGTGTGTTTCAGCCTGCACTTTTGAAGGTAATTCAAAGCCTTATGATCCGTATACACTATTGTCTTATGTCCAAGCAAACAGTACTCAAACTTTTGAAATCCAAAAATAATTGCCAAAGCCTCTAATTCTGAAATGTAATAGTTCATTTCATGTGTGTCTAATGTTCTACTAGGAAAAGCAATAGTTTTATGTTCAACCCCCATCTCAGTAGGTACTAATTGGAAAATTTCTATCCTCAAACCACAAAAACTTGCATCTGTACTCATACAGAAAGGGAGTGAAAAGTTTGGATGCCCTAACATTTTACTATTTACTAATTCTTTTTTCAAACTCTGAAATACCTATTCACACCGCATCCAATTCCACACCACGTTCTTTTACAACAAATTACCAAGGCGAGGACGGTTAAATGACTGATCTGATATGAACTTTTGGTAGAAGCAAAACAAGACAAACATAGCTTTAAGATCCTTCTTTTTAGGAGGGGGGAGTGGGGGGCAAATCTGCAATAGCAACAAGCTTTTCTGTATCAGGCTGTATACCTTCCTTGTTAATCCTGTGACCCAAAAATGAAATGTCGTTCTTTAAAAATTCAGATTTACTTAATTGTAGTTTAATACCTCATCTATACATAGGTCTCAGTAATTACTTCAGAATCTTACAGTGCTTGAACCATTCTGCACTCACTACTAGGGTATCATCTACATAGACCATGATTTCATTGGTTAATATCTCACCTAGCACCTTGTCAATAGCTCTGATAAACACACACACAGACAAGTTCATACCAAATGGCACAACACAGTATTGGTAACACTTACCTTCATGTAAAAACGCTGTACTTGCCCTAGATTCTTTGCCCAAATTGATATTTCAATAGCCACAAGTCACATCAAAAGAAGTCAGAAATTTACATCCATGGAACTTTTGCAAAATTTCATCTATGTTAGCTGGTCTGTCACACTCCCCTACTACAATTTCATTTAACTTTCTGGCATCCAGAACCAACCTGACACCACCATTCTTCTTCTTTACAACCACAAGTGAGTTATTATACCTGCTCATTGACCTTTCAATTATCCCCCATGAGACCAACTTTTGAATTTCTTTCCTCATAGCTTCCTTTTTTGAAAATGGAAAAATATAAGGCTTCTTGAAAAATGGTTCATGATTCTTAAACTTTAATTTGCATTCAAAATCTTTTGCCAAACCTGGCCTGTCTGAAAACGCCTTACAGTTGCTCAGAAGGATACCTTTTAATTCCTTCCTTTGATTATTTGTAATACCTTCAATATCCTCAACTCTCTTTATTATTCCCAACCTTACTCTTTCCTCCTCTTCTTCCTCAGTAACCTGCCCAGTGGTCAAAACTCTTGATGGCAAATCTAATTCAGTTTACATACAATTGTCCATACCTTCCAAAAATGATACTTTGTACCTAATTTCCATTACACTTAAAACTAAACTAACCACTAGCAAAATCAATATTTACACACCATTTGCACAAGAAATTTGTTTCAAATATTACCGTACATCAATGCTGAGATTTTGAATCACCAAGAAATTGCACTCCAAAACTGTCCTGCCAATTCCACAGTTAACAGTACCTCTTGTTTCACACTCTTTGACAGTTTACCAGTAGCACCAATAATTTATATTCTGGAAACATACATCACTACTATACCCTCTGTGTTCTTAATAGATCCAAAAAAATGCCTGTAAAATGCCATTCAAATCACTACCACTGTCCAGTAAACCCTTAACATGTACATCTTGTACACTTGCCGTTATTACAGGGTGCCACACTTCCTTTTTACTTACCATGCGATCTTCTTCATGCAAAAAATCCTCATTAATCCTTTCCCTGGAACAACTATCATCCTGCTTACCAAAGTAATTATCAGACACAATCAAATGACAGATAGCATTGTCCTCTTCCTCTTTACCACGCTTAAACTCTAACTCTTCATTAGGCCTAATATTAGCCTCCTTTATTCTTTCTTTACTTAACTCATTGCCATCATTATCAGTTATAAATTCAAATACCTCATCCTCGTTACTACTGGGTTTGTCACTGCTATCGTCATTACAACCACTGTCAGAATTAGACCCACTGTCACTTTCATTGTCCTCAAATATTTGGCTAATTAGTTGATCCCTGTTTCCAGTATTAGACCACAAAGCAAAACACCTGAATTCCTTATGTTCTCTTAAAAATTTACCACCCATTTTGCCACTTTGGACATCCTGAGCAGCAGCAACACACACTGTTTCATCACTTAATTATATTGTAGTAAGTTCCTTCTCTCTTTTTATAGAATAAACATTGCTATGTGCACCATCATTCAATATCTCACTAGAATTAGAATTTACACTTGTCTTACTACAGTAGAGTCTTCATAGTTCGAGGTGAACGGGACTGGAACCACCTCGAACTATCGAAAACTTGGACTATCGAAATTTAAATGGGAAAAAGAAATATTATGATATTGTAAGTAATACAGGTGAAAATATGAACTTTATTAAAATAAAAGTATTTACACATGCATTTGCATTGACAGAATAACAATAATTATTTATTTAGACAAGTAATAGTGAAGTGTCTTTTGTTTGGCGAAGCTGCAACGTTTCCTCGCGGCAATGTCACGCCACCGTCTCAGGAGCAGTAGGTCAGCTGGTGTCACCTCAGGCTGTTGTTCCACGTAGCATATGGCGGCCTCGAGAGCAGTGTAGCCATCAGTGTGACTCATCATCGGTGCAGCCTCTGCCTTGTCATCCTCGTCACTCTCACACTGTGATGGAATGTTAACCACGTCAATTATAGAAGACTCTGTCACTTCCAACTGCTTGTGCGAATTTAACCACTCGCCTACTTCCACCTCTTCTGCCTCTTCACACCCTAGCAATCTTCTGATTAAATTACACAATGGTTGCCCCCTCATCTGCTAAATCTTCAGTTTCTGTGTCTGGCATACTTTCCTGTAGAATTTTCCTCCATGACTTAGAAATTGTGTCTGACTTTATTTCGTTCCAAGATTTGCTAATCCAATACACAACGTCCTTCAAAGTCACTTTCTTCAAAGCTCCTACAATGCTTTCATTGTCTTCGGAATGCAGTATTGATTGTAGCAATCACCGTCGATACTTTTTTTTTAGACAGTCCAGAACGCCCTGATTCATGGGCTGAATGAGACAGGTAACGTTTGGTGGGAAAAAAAAGGTGCAGATACTGTCGCACTGCAGTTCTCCTGCACTTGGATGTGAAGATGCATTATCCATGAGCAAAACTGTTTTGCATGGCAGTCCCCTTTCTTTTAAAAATTCTTGCAGTCAGGTACAAATGAGTTATAGAAACAGTTCTTGAAGATTTCCTGATTCATCCAGGCATTATTCTGACGTGTATAGACAACCGGAGAAGCTGAGATGGATACATTATTGAATGCTGTTGGCTTGGCAGACTTCCCAATCACAACTAGTTTTAGTTTGTGTTTTTCAGTTGCATTTGAAGCTGCCATAACTGTGAGCCACTCTTTGCTTTTTTGTGCCAAGGAGCACTTTTATCTTCACAAGAAGCAAGTGTTCTCGCTGGTAGCATTTTAGAATTTAGCCCAGTTTTGTCACAGTTATATATTTGTTCATTAGACAAATTTTCGTCAGTTATGACTTTTTAAACTCGACGATAAATTTTGAAATGGCCTGAGTGTCACCAGAGAGTTTTTCTCCACATACGTCTAGTTGACGCACTCCATACCTCTTCTTCCACTTGTCGAGCCAGCTCACACTAGCGGCGAAATTGTCATCTCCTTCCTGCAGCTGGTTTCTGAAAAACAAAGCTTTTTCTTGTAAGATTGGGCCGGAAATCGGAGCACCCTTCTGTCTCTGTTGGGTAAACCACATGAACAATGCCTCACTTGTTTTTTCGAAGTCTGACATCTTTATACTTCTTCGACTGAGAGATTCATGTGAGCATTTCTGTGAAGGAAACTGTTCCAATTTAGGTCGGTTTCTTCGCCAGTCACCAACAGTAACTTCACCGACACCATATTCGAGAGCAAGTTTTTTTTATTGTTTCTCTTTTGTCAAGTCGTCTTAGTGCTTATAATTTTAGATGCAAAGGCACAAATGTTCTCTTTTTTTTGTTACAGTACTCATCTTTGTAAGGTGTACAATGGAACACACAGTCAACAAGCAAAACAACACACAACACTGTACAGTACAGGTACTGGGGACTACAGCAGCATATGAACTCCTCAGTTTTGATCAGTAGCAGCCGGCAGCAGTCGGGGTATTTCGTGCCATACTGACAACAGATGTTCGTGCAACAGAGCAGCAAACTAATCGTCGGTGTTGATTGCATTGATGTCTGCTTTGTCACTGAGCTGTGCTCTCCCTATCTATCTTTTGCAATGATGTTTTCATTATTTATCATGTCAGTAAAAAAAATAAAAAAAAGAGGCTGGGATTATTGGAAACTCGAACTATTGAGACTCGAACTATCAAGACTCTACTGTACTACTCTTTCCTGTGATTGCATCACATTTATATACATATGACTCTTCATCACTACCTGCTCTAGTGCAAGCCAAAACTGGAGCATTATCTAGTTTAAATGGTTTGATCCAGAGTTAACGTCTTCTCCTCCATCTCTTCATCATCTTCTCTTCAGGTATTAGGCAAGAATTGCCTGTTATGGTGCCCATCTCTGTCAGGATGTTCCTCTGTCTCTTCTCCTATGGGACTTATAATTTCTTGCCTTTAAGGGAAGTGTCTCACTCTCCGTTCTTTGTAGATGTTCGTTCAATTTTCTGCTGTAATCTCGAATTTTATCATTGAGGCTAAAGATTTGCAGTTCTTCTCTAATATATTGATTTCTCAGCCTGTCTTCTCTTGTGCAACCTTTAACACCTCTAAGGAATTTCATTTCTTGTGCCTGAATCCGGCTTTCTTGATTCTTGGTAATCACCCTTGTCTCACTTCCATAGAGCAGTATGAGAACTGCAACAGTTTTCTAAAATTTAATTTGAATGTCTTTCCAGGTTTTGTTTTTTAGGTTTCTGTTAATTATTCCACATACTCAGCTGAATTTATTAAGCTTAATTTCAATATCTCTGCTGTAGCCATATGTCATTTCACATCCGAGATAATTTAAATGGTTTACTTCCTCTAAAATCTTTTGATCTATCACTGTTTTGGTTCTGATTGGTTCTTTCCCCATGAGGGCCATTGTCTTAGTTTTTTCTTTTGAAATTTCCATGTTAAATTTTGCACTTATTTGTTTTAGCAAGTAGATTCCTTTCTGGAGGTCATCTTCGTTATCTGCAGTGATAGTAAATTATTTAAAAGAATGTTCCTGTCTAGGTAGATGCCTTTCTGAAATTCTGATTTCCATATATGTATTATTTCATTAATGTAGATGTTCAACAAAGTTGGAGAGATGCAGCAGCCTTTTCATATCCCTTTGTTAGTTGGTATCTCATTAGTTGTTTTACCATTGAGATCTAGAGTGATATTTGTGTCTTGATATAAACTTTTTATCGCTTTTACTAGATTTTTTGGATATCCACGATTCGTCATTATTTCCCAAAGTTTCTGTCTATTGACATTGTCAAAAGCTTTTTTAAAGACAATAAAAGCAGTGTGTGTTTCTTTATTATGCTCTCTCTGTTTTTCTATTATTTGCTGTAGAATAAAACCTGCATCTATTGTGGAGTGTCCTTCCCTAAAACCCATTTGTTCCTCATGCAGTACTACTTCAGCTATATTTTTAAGTCTTGTATTTAAAATCTTAGCATACACCTTGTATGATGAGTATAGTAAACTTATTCCTCTGTAATTACTGCGTAGACTTTTATCTCCTTTTTTAAAAACTGATTTCACTCTAGCTGTTTCCAAGTTTTTGGGAATGCTCTTCTTCTTCTTCCAACATTTGTTGAAGAGATGTAACAGTCGTCAGTGTACCATCATTCCTCCACATTTTAATAATTCAGTATTAATGCCATGTTTTCCTGTTGCTTTTCTGTTCTTAAGTGATGTTAGTGCAGATGTCAATTCGTTAGACTGTATTTCATCTCATCCTTTCTCATTTAGTTGTTCAATTTCAGTTTCTTGTGATGTATGATCATACCACAATTTGCTGTAATGATTTATCCACTGTTCTTCTTCAATACTATTTATTGGTATCTTCTCTCTTTCTGTTGCGTTTAAGGTTTTTAAAAGCTTATATGCCATTTGTTGTCTTCCATGGATATCATGTTCGATATTAGAGATAAACCTGTCCCAGTGTTCCTGATGTACTTTCCTTACTATGCATTTAGCGTTATTTCTTTTCTCTGTATATTATTGTTTGTTCTCAATAGTGGGGTTGCTTTAGTATTTTATATATTCATCCTGTTTTTCTTTGACAGCTTTCATTATATCCTCATTCCAGATTTTTAGGCCTTTTCTTTTCTATATTCTTTTCTTTTTATCGAGAGCTTCTCCAGCTACTCTGTGTACAGTATTCTTCAGAGTTCACCATTCTCCTTCTATATTGTCTTTAGTTTGTAAATTGCTAGTTCTTCATTTAATCTCCTTTGGTACAGGTGTATGATACTGTCCTCTTCAAGCAAGTAACTTTTTAAATGCTTTGATCTTGTTGGTTTGTTGTTTGTTTAGTCATTTTCTTCCATTTTGTAAAAAGATCTATTCTGGAGATTAATAAGAAATGATCTGATCCTATATCTTGTCATCTATAAAATCTTGTATCCCTTACTTGGCCCACTAGCTTATCATTTATTCAAGATGTAGTCAATTATTGATCTAAGACCTCTGCTGGCCCAAGTATACTTGTGTATATCCTTTATCTTAAAAAGTGAATTTGTGATTTTTAGGTTGTTGTAAGTGGCAAAATCTCTTAGTATTTTTCCATTTTCATTACATATTGGTTCTCCATCTCTGTTACTTGAATTTCTCCTACCATTTCTGTGCCCATTCTGGCTATCCTCCACCCAACTATTCCTTGAATTTCTACCATAATTAGTTCTGTTCATCCTATTTACCTGAAACTCTCGCCCTGATTGATTATCGTCATCAAAATCCCTCCTACAATCTTCACCCTCTCCACTTACCAACGTAATTCAAGAAATCACTAATATTATTCCTAGGGGTAGGTGCAAGCAATTCTCTAACTTTCTGAGGTAACTTAGTTTCTAAACCCATAGTTATTGATTCACTACCTAGCTCTTTGTCCAAATATTTCAGTTTGTTTATCCAAAGCTGACAGACACCTTTCACAGTACCCTTCCTAGAGTCAAATCTCTCTCCTCTCCAAAATTCACTCAGAATTCTGCACTGCTTCTGTTTGGACCAATATTCATCTAAAAATGCTTTCTTAAAGCTATGCCATTAAGTACAACCATCAGCTACCTGAGCTACCCATCCATAAGCATCCCCTTTCAAAAAACCTCTCACAAATGACCTATTCTCTTTGTAATTCCATGTTTCAGGCAAATCATTAAATTTCCTAATGAAATTCAGTGGATGCACTTCCCCAAATGGCTCAAAATTATTAAATTTCTTACAACTAACAAATGAAGGACTGTTTGGGACACTACATACTCTATGCTTTAGATTTTGTATTCTTTTATTTATTTATTTATTTATTTCATCTATCTTTCAGCATTAACATGCAATCAATGCCGTCAAACGAATTACAGCTATTTGTACATTATGTTTTACATAACAAAATATTACATGGTAAAAAATATAGTTGTGTTGTACCCTATTAACTTATAGTTGCCTCTACACTCATATCTATACATAACAGTAAGCCTTTATTTATCAAATAAATTAGGTCATCTTTACAACAATTCTGAAATTCTTCTATACTATAGAAAGTATTTTCCCTCATACACACTTTGGTTTTAGTTTTGAAAATATCCAGTGAAACCAACTGAGCCTGTATGGGTAAAGTGTCAAATAATTTTATGCCTATGTATTCATAGCTAGATTGGGTTTTCTTAAGCCTGGTTATGGGTATATAAATCATATTTGTTTATCAAGTATTGTGTTGATGAACAGATTTCCTTATAGTGTAGTGGTTTAAGTTTTCTTTTATGTTTAATAGGCAACAATATATGTAAAGAGATGGGACTGTGAGAGTTTTTAAGTCTTTAAAATAAGGTCAACATGAGGTCTTATTGTCAGTGATTCCATAAAGATGTGTAATTGCTTTTTTCTACCAAGTGAAAATTTTTTTGGCTTCTGGGGAGTTACCCCATAAAAGAATGCCATATTGTAGATGGCAGTGAAAGAAGGTGTCTTATGAATGAAGTACCTCTTTTATCCATTGCAGTCAATTTTGAAACTACATTTTTATTTACTTTTACTAGTTTTTCCTCTACCACTATTGCACACTTGGTTTCTACCTCCGTTTCTAAATCATTTTTAATCTTATTGATTTGATTCTCAAGTTTAACACTGTTTTCAGCAAAAAGTTCCTGGCTGCTTTGACTTCATCTTTACGCTGTTTTTCAGAAGCCTTCACCCTCCCACTATAGTCATCACAAAGCTTCTTTCTCTCTTCTACACATTTACTACTCATTAATGTTCATTTCTCATTAGTGTTATGAGCTAATTTCTTTATCTTTTCATCACAATCTTTAGCTACTGCCTCAACCTTTTTATTTCAATCTGAAACATTAGAGCTGACTACCTTAATTTCCTTTTTAATTTCTTTCTTCAGTTCATCCTTTAAGCTAACCATGTCAGTTCTAATGCTATCAGTTATCTTTTCCACCTCATGAATGTCTTCTTTCATACTATTTTCCACCTTACTAATGTCTTCTTTCATACACATACTACTCATAATTTGCCTTAACATTTCTTCCAATATTCTGTCTGCCATAAACTTTTGCCCTTGCTGACTTTCGCTACTAGGTTGCTTCCCCTTAGCCTTAACGATTTCATCCACTTCAGTACAGTTTTCATCCATTTCGCTCCCATCACCACATATGTAGATGATGCTTTTATCATTTCATCTACAATAGGACTTTCATTCCCATCATTCAAAGTTACATTCATGTGTGATATATAACCACTATCATCTACAGAGCCAGTCCCCATTAAGTCTTTCTGTTCATTTAAAAACTTAACCTCTACAGCTTTGTTGTCAATTGCATCACTCTCCTGTTGTCCAGCCTCAAATGGGACATGCATATTGATTCCTTAGCATGTAAGCTGTCGAAGAATGTGTTTGCTATAAATATGATTGTAAGGACATGTGTGTACTAAAAACTGCTTATCATGCCCTATTCTCATCAAACTTACACTATGCTGTAGAAATATGGGGTGCAACAACTCTAGCCAACCTAAGTACATTATTAATACTACAGAAAAAAGTTATCAGAATTATTTGTGGTGCCAAACCTCGAGAATCATGTTGGAATCTGTTCCCAAAATAAGGTGTGCTTACCATTATAGGTGTATACATATTGAAAGTTATATTGCTTGTGAACACAATAAATCCAAATTTCAACTGTGACCTGCACCAGTACAATACAAGGCAAAAGTTCAGATACCACGTAAATAGCCACAGAACAGCTTTATATGAAAAAAATACACTTCATGGTGGGCTGAAGCTAGCCAATGCCCTACCAAAAAATCTCACAACCCTTCCTACTAACAAATTAAAAGATCAGCTAAAAAGAATTCTAATTGAAAACCCTTTTTATTCCCTAGACGAGTATTATATCTGTACGAAAAGTGCTTCATAAGTATGTCAAGCTCATAGTCTTAAGTAACCACAACTAATATAATGTTGATAAAATACAATATTTGTGATATTGTGATTGTATACTACCAAATGTAAAATTTATTAATACAAACAAATCTTTAGTTTGTAATTTATATACTGACATATTCAGAGGAATAATCTGTATAATGTCCTGAAACTATATTATTTCTAGGGATTGTATTTGATTATTCGATGTTAAATAAATATTATTATTATTATTATTATTATTAGTATTATTTTCCCCATCACACTGCCTTGTTCGTAAAGGGCACTCATTGTGTATCACTTAATATAAAATGGCTTTTGCTATGAATTACCCTAACTTTATTCACTCGTCTCCTTCTGCAGCTGCTGCAGTTGTCATCTTGATTCATCATCTGCATGGCCACTGCAAGTTGCAATTCTCTCAGTGAGGCGAGTTGTTTATCCCGGTCGGTTGTATTCACCTGTGTGCTGATTGGCTGCTCTTGTACTCAATGGCATTAATTCCACTGTTCACAACCCCCAAATATTACACAGTTAATATGGCCAGTTCACTATTGGTTAACTTTTAATAAGCCTCATTAATAGTTTGCAGGCGAATGTCAGCATACTGCTACAATAATTTACCATTCAACATCTATGAGCAGTAAAAACCTAACCACATAGCTCTTGCAGAATAATACGGTATATGTGGCACTATTGAACAGACACTTATTTTGCGGTCAAGTTGATGCATTGTTGCTAACCTAACCAATACAGGTTTCTTGTCTGAAAATTGGCCGTAGATTGACTATCTTGTAACCTAAAATCTGCCCTTTATATATTCTCACAATAATAGGCACTGAAACTATACATTGTTCGATGTTTAAGTTACAGAAATTACAATTAAAACATAACTCATCCAATTAACTGAATATATAGAAAAATTCCTTCTTTTGAACAGTTACTTCTACCACAAATGTTAGGCCAAATTATTTGTTTAAATGATGAAATTAACAGATATAGTTATACAAACAGTACTTTTGACAAGCCTGGTAATTATTTGGGGATTAATTAAGGGCTGGATTTGCTAATATGTTTTCGAATAGAGTCAAATAAATACTTTAGGAATCCTAGTAGTTGTTCGTATAAATAATTATAATTAGTATAGAATTTATATTTGTTTATAAGTCAACAACAGAATCTAAGTCATGAAACAAGTATGATTTCACCCTATAACAAAAGATATTAACTAGGAATAGTCAAAATAAATTAGGAAATTGATGCCATACACAAAACCAAGCAAAAAATTAGATCTGGTACTATATTTTTTAAGAATAAGGGCCAACTTTTCTCTTTTATGGAAATGCAGATTATACTCATGTATGCTAATGGTAATTAGTCAAAATTGAAAAAAAATGAGTTTAAGGAGGCAGAGGGCAAAACAAGAGAGGAAGTAAATAGATCCTAGCTTGCTTCATCACAACATTTGCAATTACACAAGAAGACACCAGACACTTATTTACATGAAAAATCAAGCATTCAGGGTTAAGAGTGAACTGAAAGGTACCTGAAGCAGAAATGTATGAGATACAGGAACCGTGTTCTGCTTAAAGGTCAACCATTAATGAATTACAAGACAAAAATACTAAATTGCAAAGGAAAAGTACCGTATCGCAGAAAAATTTGTACTACACAATTGAACAACCATGGCTACAGCAACACGTGATGCCCAAGCATCTTCACCCTCTTCCTTCTCCAAGGCCAGCTGTGCATCAGGCAATGACCTCAGCCAATAACTACTGCCTGAGTTTGCATCACTGATGGATCCAGTATTGGCCAGGAGCAACAGAAATCATTCCACTCAATATTTTATTAGGACAATGCCAGGGTAGCTGGCATCTTTCACCTCAGCACTTGCCTCCCAATAAATTATCCTCAGTAAAACAGGAATTCAATAACATTATCACTGATGGAGCTGCATCGAGATCACATAGCACATGGGTGGTCTCTGACATCCTGGTTTGACAGTCTGGACAGCTGCCAGAAGACATGGTCATAGATGACAGCCATTGGGCGGTGCCCCTATAACCTATGAGCACTGCTGTCAACTCCACATTGCTGTGTGTGGGCCACACCTGCCATGCCATTCTTTTGGCATTCACAGGGGGCCTTTAAAGCCAGCACCAGAGGGGCTCAGAACTCAGTCATGTACAGACTGCACTCTTATATTGATCATCATATGTATCATTGTCGGTTGCTGATCTCGTTACGTCTAGGCTCTCAATTTTGTTTATTCATTGGACTTGTAAACTGCTGTATCCATTTGTGGCTACTGTTGTTGTCCCTAGCTGTCTTTCTCTGGGTTTTGGCAACTGACCATTGATGCCCTTGGCCGATCAGCCTGCATCTCCTGATTATGTTATATTTCAGTTACTAGATGGCCCTACTGCAAATGATGAAGAAGAAAAACAGATCATTGAGAATCCGCAGAGACTACAGGGGTTTAAACACCCACACTATTCTAACTGATACCCAGTGCATCTCATAGCTGACTTTAATGGAAAACTAGAAGTGGATTGCTATTTCAGTATTGTTGGCTGTGCTATGGCTATAAAAAAATAAAAAAAAATAAAAAATAATAAAAAAAGTCAGCTGTGACTACACCCTTTGGTCCTTTTGAGTGCATGTTATGCCTTTTGGGCTGCAAAATGCAGCACAAATGTGACAGTGTTTTCTGCATGAGGTCCTGCACGGCCTTCCATTTGCATTTTGCTATGTGTACGCTGTGTTAGCATTCTCAAAAAACAAAGAGGAGCACGCTAGGCATCTGTATACTTTGTTCAAAAGACTAGAGTATGGTACTGGGGTTTTATGATTAATAAGAATAAACATGTTTCTGCAAAAGAACATGTGAAGTCCCTTGGCTACACCACATCACACCATGGTATCTTACCACTTCCTGAAAAAGTGATGGATATTGTAAAAATGCCCTCTCCTTTTCTGTTTAAAGGCCTTAGATGTTTCTTGGGGATGTTATACAGTATGTATAAAAAAGAATCGTCCAATTTGGCATGTCTATATTTCTGCAACTAATAAACATATACAATAAATTTTGTTTTTTGATTAACGGGAAACTCAAAAAGTTTTTTTTCTTACCTTTTCATAGGTGTTCATTATGCCCCCTTGAGATGCACGGCATACATCAGTGCGGTATTCAGATTGTTCCCACAGTACAGCGAGCATGTCTTGAGTTACAGCTTCCACAGCTGCTGTTTTGTGATGTCTCAGTTCATTCATTGTTGTTGGTAATGAAGGCATATAAACAGAGTCTTTTATAAAGCCCCAGAAGAAATAATCACATACCTCTGTACATTCGTCTTATTAGCAAAGGTCATGGGATTTGGCTGTTCAATTGAGGGTGTCAAATTTAACACCTTTCAGCCATCAATTTTCAACCTTATTTTATTAGGCAACCAGCTTCAGCACTTTATTATGCCATCTTCAGGCCCCTGGCCGAAGTCTAGCAATAATCTACACTCCTGGAAATTGAAATAAGAACACCGTGAATTCATTGTCCCAGGAAGGGGAAACTTTATTGACATATTCCTGGGGTCAGATACATCACATGATCACACTGACAGAACCACAGGCACATAGACACAGGCAACAGAGCATGCACAATGTCGGCACTAGTACAGTGTATATCCACCTTTCGCAGCAATGCAGGCTGCTATTCTCCCATGGAGACGATCGTAGAGATGCTGGATGTAGTCCTGTGGAACGGCTTGCCATGCCATTTCCACCTGGCGCCTCAGTTGGACCAGCGTTCGTGCTGGACGTGCAGACCGCGTGAGACGACGCTTCATCCAGTCCCAAACATGCTCAATGGGGGACAGATCTGGAGATCTTGCTGGCCAGGGTAGTTGACTTACACCTTCTAGAGCACGTTGGGTGGCACGGGATACATGCGGACGTGCATTGTCCTGTTGGAACAGCAAGTTCCCTTGCCGGTCTAGGAATGGTAGAACGATGGGTTCGATGACGGTTTGGATGTACCGTGCACTATTCAGTGTCCCCTCGACGATCACCAGTGGTGTACGGCCAGTGTAGGAGATCGCTCCCCACACCATGATGCCGGGTGTTGGCCCTGTGTGCCTCGGTCATATGCAGTCCTGATTGTGGCGCTCACCTGCACGGCGCCAAACACGCATACGACCATCATTGGCACCAAGGCAGAAGCGACTCTCATCGCTGAAGACGACACATCTCCATTCGTCCCTCCATTCACGCCTGTCGCGACACCACTGGAGGCGGGCTGCACGATGTTGGGGCGCGAGCGGAAGATGGCCTAACGGTGTGCAGGACCGTAGCCCAGCTTCATGGGGATGGTTGCGAATGGTCCTCGCCGATACCCCTGGAGCAACAGTGTCCCTAATTTGCTGGGAAGTGGCGGTGCGGTCCCCTACGGCACTGCGTAGGATCCTACGGTCTTGGCGTGCATCCGTGCGTCGCTGCGGTCCGGTCCCAGGTCGACGGGCACGTGCACCTTCCGCCTACCACTGGCGACAACATCGATGTACTGTGGAGACCTCACGCCCCACGTGTTGAGCAATTCGGCGGTACATCCACCCGGCCTCCCGCATGCCCACTATACGCCCTCGCTCAAAGTCTGTCAACTGCACATACGGTTCACGTCCACGCTGTCGCGGCATGCTACCAGTGTTAAAGACTGCGATGGAGCTCCATATGCCACGGCAAACTGGCTGACACTGACGGCGGCGGTGCACAAATGCTGCGCAGCTAGCGCCATTTGATGGCCAACACCGCGGTTCCTGGTTTGTCTGCTGTGCCGTGTGTGTGATCATTGCTTGTACAGCCCTCTCGCAGTGTCCGGAGCAAGTATGGTGGGTCTGACACACCGGTGTCAATGTGTTCTTTTTTCCATTTCCAGGAGTGTACTTGACTTGTGATTGAAGCATGGGCCAGCAATACTGTTATTAGTAGATATCTACTTGCTACAGTGACCAGTTCAAACATCATCTGCCGACAGATAGATAAAACTGGTTGCCTAATAAAATAAGGTTGCAAATTAGCAGCCAGATGCCAGTGCTACTACCGTGGGAACCGTGTAAAGCTCGAGAGTTCGCTCTTTCCAGCAGTACGTTGTTCACACACATATCTCAAATAACATAATAGTTATGATTTTTTAAAATCAGATTATTGTTTTTGGTACATCTTGTGTTATTACAGAAGGCAGTTGCCACATTTGGCAGAGTTGCAGGAGCCTGTTAACAAACTGCTCACTGGTAAAACAAATGGTAGCAGGGTGGTTCCATCTACTCCTGAGGCTACATTTGTATATAGTGACCTAAAAAATGCATTGGCAAATGCTTCATTGTTGGCACATCCTGTTCAGAATGCACTGATCATCTTGTGGGTTGATACAAGTCAGACAGCACTCGGCAAGGTGTTACAACAATACGTAACAGTGAAATGGCAACCTCTGGCTTTTTCTTCCAAAAACTTGTCAGAACAGCAAAAACAATGGAGTGTGAATGGCAGGGTGTTCCTGGCCATATATCTAGCTGTCAAACATTTCTGGTCATTCCTAGAGGGACAGACATTTACAGTTTTCACAGATCGTAAACCTCTGACTTCCATATTTCAACATGTTACTGACTTCATCTCACCACGTCAGATTCTCCAAGCAGAGTTCATTGCCCAGTTTTCCACAGACATACAACACATCACAGGGCTGGATGTCATGGCTAACTGCTTGTCAAGCAACTGTGTGGCATTTTCTGTCATTAAGTGGGCTGATGTGGCAGCAGAACAAGATACAGACAGCTTCCTTCAGCAGTGTTGAGCTGATCCTGCATCGACCGCTCTATGCCTTGAGCATCTGCCACTGCACAGCACAAGACAGGGGATTTGGTGGGACACTTCAGGAAAAAAGTTACGTTCATTTACCACAGCAAAGTGGTGACACCCAGTCTTCAACACTTTTCACAACCTAGCATATCTGGGGATAAGACCTATCACTAAGTTAGTATCAGCCAGTGTTGGTTGGCCAGGAATACAGAAAGTTGGCCATAAATGGGCTCAGTGTTGCACATGATGTCAAGGCTGTAAAATCTCTAGCCACAACTTTGCTCTGGTGGATGTCTTCCCCTCCCCTGAAGGTAGATTCTCACAGTTGAATTTGGGTACTATAGGTCCTCCTCCCTCTTCAGAACGCTTTCATTTTGTAGTTGCCATGGTAACCTAGGTGGCTGAAGGCTGACCAGGTACCAGATACTTCAGCAGTGTCTGTACTTGATCTCTACTTGGTT
Organism: Schistocerca cancellata; assembly: GCF_023864275.1. Lineage (NCBI taxonomy): Eukaryota > Metazoa > Arthropoda > Insecta > Orthoptera > Acrididae > Schistocerca > Schistocerca cancellata. The sequence continues at coordinate 1,158,848,886 of NC_064626.1, forward strand.
CTCCAGATTTGGCGTTCCTCAAATTATCAGAATGAGATTTTCACTCTGCAGAAGAGTGTGCACTGATACGAAACTTCCTGGCAGATTAAAACTGTGTGCCGGACCGAGACTCGAACTCGGGACCTTTGCCTTTCGTAGGCAAATGCTCTACCAACTGAGCTACTCAAGCACGACTCACGTCCTGCCCTCACAGCTTTACTTCCGCCAGTATCTCGTCTCCTACTTTCCAAACTTCACAGAAGCTCTCCTGCGAACCTTGCAGAACTAACACTCCTGGAAGAAAGGATATTGTGGAGACATGGCTTAGCCACAGCCTGGGGGATATTTCCAGAATGAGATTTTCACTCTGCAGTGGAGTGTGCACTGATACAAAACATCCTGGCAGATTAAAATTGTGTGCCGGACTGAGACTCGAACTCGGGACCTTTGCCTTTCGCGGGCAAGTGCTCTACCAACTGAGCTTACCAAGCACGACTCATGCCCCACCCTCACAGCTTTACTTGCCTTAAGCCAGCATATTCTGAAATATGTCAGGATGAACCATGCAATGAAAGAGTCCAATAGTGTATGGCATTAAAAAATTTTATGGGCTTGTATAGGAAGAACTTTTGTGCATTTTTTATAGTTACATTGGAAACAAACTATGCCCTGCTTGTTTCTTGTGTTACAATTATGTCTCATGTCATACTGTTGATAACTGGAATAGTTTTCCTTAATATGCATTACACACTGTAATATAAATATTGATGGTAGAGTCATGATCTGTAATTTTTTAAAGCTTGGCCTACAGTGAGCTCTGGGTGCCAAGCTACATATCAGTCTTATTGCCTTCTTTTGTAGTTTGAAGAAATTAGCTGCCATGCTTTGATGTCCCCACAGTATTGTGCCATAGGAAATGTGACTGTGTATTAAAGCAAAGTAAACCACTCTAGGTACTGGCACATTTAGACAAAGTCAAAGCTTCCTTAGAGCAAATATTATTTTGCTGCTGTTGCTTCCCACTTTTTCTGTATGGCTGCCCCAGGAAAATTTTGAATGAGTTGAGCTCTGCTCAAATTCAGTGTTATTATTCCAGGGGGTACCGCAGGGATCAATCCTCGGTCCATTTCTCTTCTTGTCATTGACACAACTCTTCAACTCACGTCTAGTAACCTATGCTGATGACATCTCCCTCTTATTTTATAAAAAAGTCTTGGAGACAGTACACTCAGTTGCAACTAAGGGTGTGTTGGAAGTAACCACCTATATTCTGCATCAGAGCCTGAACACCAACATCAATAAATCTCAGCTACTAACATGAGGCTGAAATAAACAATATTTGTGGTATTACATCAGCAGAAACAGATAATATTAAATTTCTTGGTGTCCCCCGAGACAAAAATCTCTGTTGGCTAAACCACATTACTTCTGTGTGTGAGTAGCCTGTATCGTATGAGTCAGTAGGCATAAATATTGCCAATCCAAACACTAAAAATTATTTACTATGGAACAGTTTATCCATTTCTTAATTATAGTATTGAACTGTGGGGTTGTGCAGCAGACCTACATCTGAACAGAATATTAGTGTTACAGGAAAGAGCCATTAGGTTAATGCATGGACTAAAGTTCAGAGAGTCTTGTATTGAAACTTTTGCCCAACATAAATACCTAACAGCATATTCCTTGTATTTCTATAAACTTATTATATTTTTTCTGAATAGTAAAAACAAACTAAATAAATGTAGTGATACACATAATTATGATACTAGACAAAATTAAAAATAACTGACAATAGTCCTTATATTAATGGGCAGATATGGTTCAACAACCTCAAAACTTGTGAACCAAAGCTGTTCCAAAGGAAGTTAAAAGCCTTCTTGGTAAATAAATGTTTATATTCACTCAGTGACTTCTAATCTACTTGTCCTCTCTTGTAACACATAATATAATTAGAATACTGAGATAAATGTATGTACCATTACTGTATGTAAATGCTATCTGTAGTAATCTACTCAACCTATGTATGACATATGAAAAAGACATGGTATTTGTGAATCACTTCTGCTACCCTTCTTGTAGATGGGTGTGCTCTGTGCTTTCTTCCAACTTACTGGGCACAGTCTACTGTGCCACTAATTCTCTAAACGATTTTCCATAGTCAACACAGAACACAAAATAGATATTCTGAATAGTTTTTTAATGGCACTGCTATCAATATATTGGTGAGTGATGGTGTACATCATGTGTAAAGCCTAAAAAAGCATGCAAACAATTTTAATATGTGGATTATGGTCTGGAAAATCCTTCCACAATGATGGTGTAGGCCTTAGTAATGGTGAAGTTCATGCCGTGAAGTGTTAGAAAGAGCAAATTAAGTTTCATTGTGAAGCCTGTGAGAAGAGGTTGGGCACTGAATGTGTTGGAGAAACTGATACACAAGAACCTAAAAAATTAGATAACTTGTAACATTATCCTGTTTATCTGAGCTAATATGCCTCTGGTAGTTATGCCTCTATCAAATCTGGCTCAAAAAATTGGCAAAAGTAGGCTATTTCAAACAATATTGTCCATACCAGGTTTACGGTCCAAAAAACATTATTTGCACTTTGATATTAAATAACCTACTGTTTATGGCCAAATCCAGTGTCATTCACTGTAATTTATGTGCAGGTAAAGTATAAGCCACATAATACACTTGACCTATGCCCTATAATGATGATGATTGTTTAAGTGCAATAACTTAATATGTGTGTCCTGATTCACAATAACTAAAATGTGGCAAGTAAATCACTAACAAATTCACTAATTACACTGTCCTTCCCAATAGACATGATACAAAAATGAAAACTATGTGCACAGTAAATATTATTGGGAAATAACATACTATTGTCACAGTTTTCAGAATGCATTTTTGAAGTTTGACACAATTCTGAGATTAACTGCAAGTCCACCATACATCATTAAAAAACAATGAATTTCCCAGATGCAAAATTCAGATAAAACTCAGTACTTTGTATAAGCTGTAATCTGTGTTACTTCGTCTGCATACATTCTGTAGTAATTTTGGGCACAGATTTTGCTCATATCTTATCCTCAAGCAGACTGACTAAACTGGCTTCCAGCACCTCTCTTTTATAACATTACAACTACTCTCAGTTAAGTTGTCTACTGTCTTTCTACAAGTTACAATTCAATATTTCTGTTTCCGAATAACTGATTAGTGGAATGAGATCTGTCTGACTGAGGACTTTCAGGGAAAACAATAATCACCATTGAATTACAGAATCTAGTTTGCCAGAATATGGGTCTCTACTTCACTAACTATATTTTGGATAACAATGCTAATTATTCTGAAACTAAATGAGGGCAAATGTTAGTACTCTGATTCCAGCATTAGCTGCATAAATGCTATAATTATTTATCTTTCTTTTTTCTCCAACTTGTGACGAAGCAAGCTGGGATATTTTTACTTTCCCTCTGCCTCCTTAAAATTCATTTTTCACTTTTAAATAATTACCATTAACATATGTGAGTATAATCTACATTTTCATAAGAGAGAAAGGCTGGCCCTCAGTTTTAAAGAATATAACACCAGATCTAATTTTGTGCTTATTTTTATGTATGTAAATGATTTTCTAATTTATTTTGGTTATGCCTAGTTAGTATCTTTTGTTACTGGGTGAAATCAGTAATTTCTTTGTAACTTAAATTCTATTGTCAACTTAGAGATAAATATAAATTCTGTAATAATTATAAACATGTGGAAGAACCACCAATGGTATTCTTAAAGGATCTATTTGAAAACATGTTAACAAAGCCAGCCCTTAATTAATTCCAAAGTAATTAACAGTTTTATCAAAAGTATTGTTTGCATAATGATATCTTTTAATTTCCTCATTTAAACAAATAATTCGGCCTGACTCCTATAGTAGTAAAAGAAACTGTTAAAAGGACAATTTTTTGATGTATTCAGTTAATTTAATGAGTTAAGTTTTAATCGTGGTGTGCTATGAATTGCTTCTCCAAGGTGTAACCATTACTGCTGACATTTACTGTCAACAATTGAGACATCTTGCAGTTGCAATCCAAGAATGACGACTGCATGAAGTGATGCTCCTCCACAATAATACCTACTCACATGCTGATAGACTGACAAAAAAACACCATACAGGAGTTGTGTTGGGAAGTCATTCTGTACCTACCTTATTCACCAGATCTTGTGCCCATAGATTTTCACCTTTTCCATACTCTGTTGAACAACCTACAAGCTACTTCCTTTTTGGATGAAAATGCACTCCAAACTTGGCTCATTGAGTTCTTTGCCTCAAACCATGTGATTTCTACAGTTGTGGAATCAAAATGTTACCCCAGAATTGGTAGACTATTGTAAATAGTGAAGGAGAATATATTATTGATGACTGAAGTTTCTGTTATGTGTATCTGTTGTGTTTATTAAACTTATGGAAAAACACTACATACTTATGCACCAACCTAATAGCTAGGAAAATTAATGATGAAAGTACCCAGACTGTTAAATCACATCTCCAAGACATAGACCAGAGATCCTTGTGAGATTTAGATAATGCTAATTTCAAGTACAATCTTTTGAGGAATGAAGTGGCACTGGTATCTGAAAGTACCTTCCCAAAAAAGGATATCTAAGACCCAAATAAAAAAGCCCCAGATAACCACTGGCATTAAGATTTCATGTAAAAGGAAATAAGAGGTGTATATTGCTCAAAAAAATTCAGAGAACCCCACCAGTTAAAATACTACAAAAAATATTGTAAAATACAATGAAAAGTTATTCAAGTCTGTATCTATGCCCAAAATTAGTAAGTCTAGTAACAAAATCAAAATTATATAGGAAGTGATAAGGAGGGAGACTGGCGGAAATTTCCCCAGTAGAACACAAAACATTGTTCTCCAAAATGGAGACAGACAAGTACAAAATCAAGAGATTTTGGCAAAAAATTTTAATGGGCACTTTTTAAGTGTTGCTGATAAAAGTGGACACAACAGCTCCTTAGAAAAGGACATAAAAATACTGAAAGATTGTTTCTGAAATTGTTTAGGTTTAGCTCCCACAACAGTACAGGAAGTAAGAAGAACCATAATTCCTTTAAAAAGTAGAAATTCAACTGGTGTTGACAATATTTTCAGCAAACTACTACAAGCTGGCTACAATCAGTTCAGTAAAGTCCTAGCTCATACACTCAATGCCTCTCTCAAACAATGTATCTTCCCTGACAAGCTGAGGTATGCTATTGTAAAACCCCTCTACAAAAAAGGCAGTGTCTCAGATGTTACAAAATATTAACCTACCTCCCTCCCTTTTGGCTGCATTTTTGTCTTAGCTTTGAAACATTTACACTATTTGCCCAGTCATGACTGGCAAGTGATGTAGCTATTGTTAATGGTAATAAAAAGGTATTCAGCAACTCTATACACCAACAAAAACACCTGTCACCTTTTATTGCTATATACAAAAACACATATTCAACACTCCATATAACAAAAACATACATGCACAACATCAACACAACAAAGATGTATGAGCACCAAATACTAAAGTTATCAATAACATGTACAAAATCAGTTATTACTGTTATGGTGGTTCATAATGTTTCACTTGCAAAGTAATGGTCAGTCAAATGAAGAAGTTGTGGGCTCACTATCACAGAGAGCACATATTAGCTTAGTAGCAGATCTGTACAACATTGCAAAAACTGAATTTAAAGTACACGTAGTTCAAAGATGCTGTCATTAACGTTGTGTCTGTAGCTGGAAAGCAGTAATAACAGTCAGTGGAAGATCTGAGAACATTTTTAGCATAACAAGAGAAATAATACAGTAGTTAGTATAATCTTCAGATTTCGATGCAGTTTTGGGAAAGACTGATAATGGCTCATTGTATCCAATATATTTTTTTAAAAAAATTATCAAGCTTGACCTTCAAGAGATAAGCTTATGTATCTTTTCCGCCAGTTGTATTAGGATTTATTTCAATTCTAAGTGTCCACTGTGAAGAAATTCTGACAGTCATGTATCTCTGCAGACATTTCTGATTGTTCTTACTCAGTGTTCAAAAGAATGTTCTGAGTACTAAATGTCTTTCTAGGTGTGTTTTCATGTGTGATCATATTTAGGCAATTTATGTGGAAATTATGCAAAAGAAATGTGATGTCAGTGGGAAGAAAATGATAAAGTGAATTGTATTGTAAGAATGGTAGATGCTATGTGTACAATATCTGCAAAGAAAATGGGCAGTACTGTATAGGTGTCAGGCAAAACATAATGACATCCAACAATTAATGGATCTATGTCAGAGCTACATTTAAATATTTTTGGGGTTTCATGAAAGTTATTTTTTTTTTTAGAAAAAAAGAGTTATGACATATGTTAAATAGTAAATAAACTTTCTTGTTACTTTACAGACAGTCTGTATTTGGACGCCACTTAACTTTACTTAACTGATCACTTGTTGATTCATTTACATATGTTTATTATTTGAACAACATGGGTAATAAGTATAAAGTGAAATGTTGGAATTTGCATCAAAGAGCTTTAATCACAAGATGTGGCTGCAGACATTCTGAAATGAGTTTGGGAATGAAACTACTACTGAGAATTACTGCATCAATTCATACTATTGTTTCCTGTGTTATACTTTGTTGCTAAGAAAGCCGGCATGACTTAATGATGTATAAATTAGACTACTATGTCCTAAGAGTGGAAGATGGAAATGGAAATGAAGTCCCATGCTTCTTGACAGAGCGTAGGGGAACGATGCGGGAGACCCGCATCACCGTACTAGACAAGGTCCTAATGGAGGTGGTTTGCTGTTGTGTTCCTCCAACTGTTGGGGATCAATGATGATGACAAACATGACACAACAACACCCACTCATCTCAGGGCAGGTGAAAATCTCTGACCCCACAGAGAATCGAACCCAGACCTCACGCTCAGGAAGCGAGAACGCTACTGCGAGACCACGAGCTGCAGACAGTGGATGATAGATTTGTGAAATATTTTTATATTTATCTACGTTGGTACTGTGTAACTTGGGTATATTTCAGGGAGGACATTTTGATTCATGGTAAACGGAAGCCTGAATCAAAATTTCTTTTTTGTAATTGTAATTTGGTTGCAGAACTGACTGATTATGACATAATTTCACCCAAATATAACTTGACAGGAGTTCTGACATACTGCACTGCAAATACTTATCAACATTTTGCGATGAACTGATAAGAGAGCCATGAGAGGTTTGGAGGAAGTTCTTATTAACATACATCATTTTAGTTAACAGTTTAAACAAAGAAAATTACAAAAAAACTCAGGTGTGTCAACAATGAAAACAATCATAGCACCAGAATTATAATTCTAAAGACACTTGAGTGTAAAAACTTATAACAGTCTAACAAGTTTCATAAAATCATTAAAGATAATAATCAACATAATTGTTACATAAATGGAAAATAGTTTTCTTAACTTTGATAAAGAAGGATTTTTCATATGTGTTAACACCTTTTTGAAATACATTTCTGGCCAGCATCATACACACTTGTTAACATTTCTCCTGTGTACAAGACTATTTTCTTTACCTGACAAGAATAATTTAAATGTATTTTGTCATTGCAACAAGTAACTTAGGATGGTATAAAAGTACAAGTTATGATTTATTTGTTTATTGGGAGACGAGCTCAACAATGTCTGGTAAATACATTGATTCAGTTAAATACAAATAAATGCAAAGAAATTCTAGTGGGCAGCTTAAATTGTATGAAGCAGTTAAAGAAAGAGCCAGTACATGGACAGACAATGATGAATAAGGCTGACATGAACTACTAAAATTTTACTGGCCTGGAATATTTTCATTCCACAAAAGTGTAGTGTATCACAGCTTCCACAATGGCAACAACAAATGAAAATGAGGAAGGCTGCACTAGCATTTTTATGTTTCACTGCACTTCAGACCGCCCCCCTCCCCCTCTCCTCCCCTCCCCCAAACAAACACACAAACACACACACACACACACACACACACACACACACACACACACACACACACACACACACACGAGAGAGAGAGAGAGAGAGAGAGAGAGAGAGAGAGAGAGAGAGAGAGAGAGGTGTATGTAAACTAGAAAAAGAGTGAAATTTCAAAAGTTCATACAATTTTCTGAGCTGTTATGTGTATCTGTATCCTTATTTTTGTTTCTTATCATGATCTTATACTCATGCATCACTTAATCATAAGTGGCAATTTTGAGAACTCATTCATTCCACAGTTTTTCTTTTTTTATTATCCTCTTAAGCTTCTTCCTTTTTCATCAAGAATGTGTATTTGGCTTTTGATAACATTTAGTGTCTAAACCTTTTCGTACTTTCCTTCTATCAGGTTTCACTGCCCTTTGCTTACTTTATTGCTGTGTAGACCAACATTAAATACAGTCAAGGTAATAATTATTAGCTGGCACAAATTTTAAGATTTTATAGTGATCATCAAACACTTGTAACAGAAGATATGTTCATTAAGAGGCTTCTGTTCACAAAACAATGACAATGTGATTCTCGTTGTTACAGAATGAGTCTAAATGAACATACAAGTTTTATAACTTTAACTAACAGACGAACCACTTTTGTCAAGGCAAAGATGAATGATAAATCATAGGTCATCAATTTTAAGGGTGTGAAAAGGAGTACTATGAAGAATAATATTCTCATGCATCAACTAGTTTAGCTACCTACACATATTCCATAGTGACAAATAGTTTTCAGCTTTCTATAAAACTGCTGTAAAACCTTGCAGTCAACTCAAAATTAGACTGAGATTGATAACCTAAAAAGATCTTATGTTCATTTTTTGGTCAAGAAGTGCAAGACTGCCATATGCTCTTTTTTGTTTACACATCAGGCTTAAACAATTATAATTTTCTCCTTTTATATAGTTACACCATGATTATATGTAACACCTTTTGTTTTTATTTCGTAATGATTCATTATTATTTACATAAAATTATTTAAGTTTTAAGCTGCACAAATATTGATTCTATGGTTTAGAACATGTGCAGTCTTCTCTGTTGTTAATCCTTTCCTATGTACGTCACAAAGCTAAAATTTTAACCTTCCTTTCAAAGCTATTTTCAGATACTTGTATCTGGCAACTGTACATTTCTTCCTGACATATACAGTTATTACAAGCCTCTTCCAGCCAGTCTTACATTCTCGTTTTCTATATTCTTCTGAATAAAAATGGTTGAAAGCATTAGACATTACTATTTAGTAAAAATATGACCCTTACTATTTAGACAAATATGATGTCAATTTTTAACAATCAAAAGCTTTACTAAAACAATACTTATGCTACATTTATTCTTTGGTCTTGTGATGATATCGCATTATCTTTCTTTCTTCTATTAGTTGTTAATAATTTCCTCTGTGTTTCTGTAATATCTAAATCTTACACTTTCAACAGATAGTCCATCCAAAGCTTTACTGAAGGAGAATACATCAGCATTACAGGTGGAATGTTTAAACCATGTTAAGCAACAAGATAAGAACAAGGAGACAGGAAAAGTGGTGACATTGTAAAACAAATTATGTTTCATCAGTTTCAGATATATCATGTGGAATGAGTTACGTAAACATCCATTTGACACACTTGTAAAGGAGAGAGAAATTTTAGATTGTGGTATGTGATTGTTGTATATCAATATTGTGTTTTTAACTCATTCATTTATAAAAATAATAAAATTTCAATTACAGGATTGTTTTACTTTTTATCGCTGTGCAAGAATGTGAACTGAAGTAGGTGCCTGGACAGAACTTCTTGTTTATCAATGTTTAAAGAATACTTTCTGAGTTCCTCCACAGCTTTTTTTTTTTAAAAAAGTTATTTACTGGATCCGAGTCGTAAGTATATATTCTAGGCAGATAGTGGAAAAACCAGATCCAATACAAACCTAACACAACAATTAAGGCCTGTGATAAATACATTTGTGGCATGTGAACCCTTTTATAAAACCCACACTACTTATGTGACATAATACGATAGGGAAAATGTTAGATGAACTTTTACAAAGAAATATTTACTTCTAAGGTGAGGAAATGAAACTTTTCTTTCAGAGTAGATTTACTGCACATCATAATAAGACATAACAAAGATAATCATTCTGTAACACCAGTGATATCTATAAAGCAATTCTTTCTTACACAATATTATATCACTCACTACGAACCAGATCTACATATTTAATGATACACATTCAGTTATAGTTTCATGGACCAACAGCTTCAATGTAAAATTGACTAGATAACACTATAACATTCGTTAGGAGTCAAAGACACTCATTTACAATTGATACCATTGCACAATTTGTATAACCAATAAAAAATAAAAGTTTAGTAGCACTTCCATATAAAATTTCATCATTAAATTACAACTAGTTTCTGAATGATAACACGCCGGTATTATAGCAGTGGCCTTTCTAGCTTCCCTAGCATGTATGAAATTATTTGGACGATACAGCAAGTGTGTTTAGTTTCAAATTATACTTATTACATAGGCCCAGATTCTCATGTGACATTTCAGAAATGAATAAGATGCCTTTAAGGCATAATCAATAAATAAGTGCAGTTAAAAGTTACTGTCTTCTGAATAAAAAGCTGGCACCATATTTAAAATATTATCTCTGATTAAATATCTGAAAACAAACATTGGCAGTTTTTTTTTCTTAAAAAACTGGGTGGACATTCAGCCCCACATCATACACTGCTACCGTTGTGCTGATACAGCCTGCAACAAACAAAATAACTGCATTACTTTTATGATTATTTTTAATTGGAAACAAAATTACAGTGGTATTATGTTGCTGTTGTTACAGTTGTCTTAAAAATTTGAGATCATGTTATGGATTATATCGAGTATGGTGATATCAGATGATACTGAATGTACGAAATTTATTGTATGTGCTTCTAGTCATTCATCTCGCCCCCCCCCCCCCCCTCCCTCACACACACACATCATAATGAGAACTTTCCAGGATGAGGAATAATTAAGAATGTATTAAATCAAAGGAGAGGTTACACTCTTAAAATGGTTGCACATCAAGATCTTGCAGAAGTAATGACACAGTGTCAGAACCAAAACAAACAACCAAAGAAATTAAGATCATCAGTGAACAAAATATCAACATCTTTAGAACAATGTTAAGTAAGGAAACCTGGAATGAAACCCTACAGGCCCAGAGTGTAAATGAAAAATATGATACATTTATTTCAACAATTAAGTACCATTTTAATGTAGCATTTCCCAAAGTTAAGAGACAAGAAAGGCAGCAAGATCAAACACAGTGGATTACCAGTGAAATATTAGAACAGTGAAGGAAGCTTCAGGACGTGAGACGGATGGGCGAAGCTGATAAATATAAAATGTTAAAAAAGAAGTATAGAAAAACAATAAGAGAAGCGAAAGCAAGAGCAATTAACACCACTATAGCGAACTCAAAAAACAAGGCAAAGGCAGCTTGGAATGCAATCAATGCTGAAAGAAAGGAAAAAGATGGGTCAAACAAAGAAGAAGGTATTAGGTCAATTAAAATAGACAACACAATGGTCACAGATGGTATGGAAATAGCAAACATACTGAATAATAACTATATCAGTGTAGTAGAAAACCTAAAACTGGAAAGAAATAGTCAAAAACAGAAGGGTATTAAGGTACCAAAAAGATCATGCAGTACTATGTTCTTAAGACCAGTCACGGAAGATGAATTGCGGAAAACTATACAGAAACTGAAGTCCAAGAAATCAGCTGGTGATGATGAAATATCAAATCATGTAATAAAGCTGGTATGTGAGGAGATAATAACACCACTGCTGAACATAACAAACTGTTCTTTCAGAGATGCAATTTTTCCAGAAAAACTGAAGATAACGAAGGTAGTGCCTGTGTACAAGAAAGGGTGTAAGGATGATCCCAACAACTACAGACCAGTTTTACTGATATCAGGTTTCTCAAAAATCCTAGAAATGCTTATGTATACCAGATTAGTTAACTATTTGGACAAACATAACATTCTCATGCCCTCACAACATGGTTTCAGAAATGGCAAATCTACAGAATCAGCAACTGTCAGTCTAACAGAATACATTTTACAGTCCTTAGATGAGAAAAAGGTTGTCTCTGCAATGTTTCTGGATCTTTCAAAGGCATTTGACACCATTGACCATGAAATGCTGATACAAAAATTAAGCAACTATGGCATTCGGGGGCAACCAGGTGAATGGATAAAATCATACTTGTGCAACCGCAAGCAGTATGTATCACTAGGAAACTCGTACCAATCAGAAACCAAATCCATCAAATATGGAGTGCCGCAGGGTTCGGTAATGGGGCCATTGTTATTTAATGTATTTGTTAATGATATAGGTGTTGAGGAGGAAGAAAAGAAAATATTGTATGCTGATGACATGACAATACTAAATAGTGACCAAAATATGGAACAGCTTGAGAGAAGAGCATACATATCTGCAAATGTCACAGCTCAATGGCTGTTGGAAAATGAACTGGTTATAAATCTAAAAAAGACTATGTATGCAGTGTTTAAAAACAAGGAAAAGGCTGTAGACATGGATTTAGAGCTTGATGGAACAAGGCTGGAAGAAGTAGAATCTGCTAGATTCTTAGGTATTCTTGTGAATAATGAACTGAAATGGAAAAAACATATTAATAATGACTGTAAGAAACTGAGCTCTGTCATATTCTTAATGATGCAGCTATCACAGTATGCAGACAAGAACCTTCTGTGTACAGTGTATCATGGACTTTTCGAACCATACTTACAGTATGGAGTGACTGTGTGGGGAAACTCAAACAAACAAGAGACAAAGCAAGTGTTCACATTACAAAAAAAAGCAATTAGGACCATTTTAAGAAGAAAGACCTCTGAAACATGCAGAAACTGTTTCAAGAATTTAGGTATCTTAACTTTTTCATCGTTGTATATATATAAAACAATAATGTACATCACAAAAGGTAGTGAGGACTGGATTACAAATGCTAGTGTACACACCCACAATACAAGAAAGAAGAATGAAGTACGGAGCATACCCCACTGACTGGCAATGCTAGAAAAAGGACCCCAGTACTCTGGTATCAGACTACTAAGAAGTCTGCCCAAAAACCTGCAAGATAGTGTACTTCACAATGACTTTCCAAAGAAACTTAAAGACTATCTCATTGAAAAAGAGTTTTACAATGTTGCAGAATACTTATGCCATTAAATTTGTATATATTGTTACTCATTATCAGTGATGTAAAAATGTAAGCTAAAGGTGTAGAAAAATAAGTGATAAAGAATGTTAATACTTTGACATGTCCTATATTACATGTACATTTACTGTACACAATGTAATCTTACAGGATCAAATAAAATTCAATTCAATTCAATTCAATTCAATTCAATTCCTTAAAATGAAAGCCAATATCAGTACTTGGTGGTTGTTTCAAACCACTGCTACACTAACATCCACACCTTGTCATTTATTTTTCATCAAGTTAGTGCTTATTTACTAGCTATTGTTTTACCCTTTACAAGATAATCAATAATCAGGAAAAAAAGCTGTCAGAATTATTTATGGAGCCAAAACCAGAGAATCATCTTGTAATCTGTTCCAAAATTATAGCCACTTACCATTCTAAGTGTACATAAATTAAAAGCGATTTTGCTTGCGACAACAATGACTCATTTCAGATGGTGCCATATATTAGCTGTGTTGTCCAGTGTTCCACAGATATAATGTGTAACAAAGAAGAAAACTGTACATCATCTGCAAAATTGGACATTTATAATCAAGGAAAATGCATCCTGTGTGATATTATCACAAAAATAAGTGAAAAGAGTAAGACAAAAATTTATGATCCCACCAATAAGATACCATCTGGAGCATTAACGTCATCTGCACCAACATTGTCTCACAAAAACTCTTGCATAATAGAAAAAGTGGAAATTTCAAATCAACGCTATTGCAAGAGGTGTTCTGTTAAAGGTTTTACATGTTTAAAACGGAAGACTGTGTGCCATTACAACAGTGCAAATATAAATCTGAAACAGAAAACTGGCTCTGATCTACATGTGGAGATGAAGATTAAGACATTAAATTTCACAACACAGATAATAAGATTAAAATTATGTCAGAGTAAGTTGATGAGATATTAGGTTTAAAAAATAAATGTGGTAAGTTTCTCCACCAGAGAGGAAAATATGAACATGATATATCTAAAAATTTTGTCAAGTAGCATGAGATGGACACTGAAAATGGCAAATGGACAGTAGTGCAATGAAACAAATTTATATCTAGAACAGAATGAATCGGAGAAAATAATTTGCACCACCAATAACTTCGGGTAACGCTAACAATTTAGAACATTCCCATGCTATAATTACTGAACGTGGTAATAGACAGTGCAAACTGCTAAAGGATAGAGACAAATAGAGAATCAGTATTCTATAAAAACAATCCTGCGAATAAATTACAGGTAGTGTTATTATCAGACAATCGTGTCAGAAACGGAGTGAAAATACTGAACAAAATTTCAGCATTCAGCTATAAGTGTACATCGTTTATAAAGCTGAATGTCTTTTTCAAATATGTCACACACAACACACAAAGCAAAACATGCAACCGAGGAAAAATGATCAGGTTGTTATCTCTGCCAGAACAAATGATATTAATGGTAAAAAAAAATAGCTTTAAGAGTTCACTAAATGAAACCATTGCAAAAATGATGACACAAAATTAATTTTGCCCACAAGACCACAGAGGTATGACATCCCTAGTGAAAATCACAAAATATTCTAAATGAATAGCTACTTGATGCAGGAGGCCTCTTACAGTAATCATGTTTGAGTACTCAGGTAAAAAGTTTTCCAGAATGGAATGATTTTACTAGATGTGGACTTTACATGTAAAACAAAGGAAAAAGTAATCAAACATGGAAAATCCAGGATGGAATGTAACAATATGAGAGAAGGAAAGTTGCTACTCACCATATAGTGGAGATGCTGAGCCGCGATAGGCACAATAAAAAGATTCACACAATCATAGCTTTCGGCCATTAAGGCCGTTGTCAGCAGTAGACACACATACAGACTCCTCCTTATCCCACCCAGTTGCCACTCTCATCATGCGCTGGTGCTGCTGCTCGCAGTGTAGTTTCAGCTCTCTGAGACTGCAGATGTATATGCAAGTTGCGCTTGCGTGTGTGTGTGTGTGTGTGTGTGTGTGTGTGTGTGTGTGTGTGTGTGTGTGTGTGTGTGTGTGTGAGTGTATGTGTGTGTACTGCTGACAAAGGCCTTAATGGTTGAAAGCTATGATTGTGTGAATCTTTTAATTGTGCCTATCATGGCTCAGCATCTCCGCTATATGGTGAGTAGCAATTTTCCTTCTCTCGTAAAGGAAAAAGTAAGCTCTACTGAGTACCCTCAGAAGTTCACTGGTAACCGCAAGTACCATAAAATATATAACTCCATGTCATCAGACATAAAAGTGGCAAATTGCAGCTGAAGCAACAGGAATATCAATAGGTAAAAAAACATCAGTGCATCAGCACTATAGTGAAAAACATCAGCATCGTTGGCAGAATGAATCATCACCTCAATCCTATTCCAAAGTGTTGTCAAGTGCTTCCAGTCAGTCTGCCCACATGAATCATACAGCATATGGAATAAACTAGAACCATGAGAAACAAGCAGGAGATAAGTTACTTCCATTAGCAGGTAAGAAGAAAGCAACACCAGTAAGTACTGAATCGTCTTCTCCCTCCCATAGTGAAGTGTTATCAAGTGTATTAAATTA
The DNA here is from genome assembly GCF_023864275.1 of Schistocerca cancellata. Classification (NCBI taxonomy): domain Eukaryota; kingdom Metazoa; phylum Arthropoda; class Insecta; order Orthoptera; family Acrididae; genus Schistocerca; species Schistocerca cancellata. The sequence goes on from NC_064626.1 coordinate 1,158,864,729, forward strand.
CTTATAGCAGATAAATTATGTAGGGAATGAAATGAGAAAGTCTCCCATCCAAGTCTCAAACAGGGCCAAAAAAATGCCATGGAGAAATGACGGATTTTCATGGCCTGCCTCAAGAAAATCCAATCGCTACCAAAACGTAACCCCTTCATTGCAACAAACATAATGACCAGTGCAAGACAATCACTGTGTTTGCTTCCAGTTTGCCCCAGGACAACACCCATCTTCCTTCTTGCAATAAAAAATCAATTTCATTTGAGCATATAAATATTAGATCTCTGAAATACAAAGCTGACAAGCTGGTAATTATACTGAATGGGAACAAAAGGATAATATTATGTATTAATGAATACTGGTTAAGAGAGGAAGAGATAAAATTGTATTTACCACCACGTTTTAATTCAATTACAAGTTACTGCAGACCCAGTCAGTTTTATGGGGGTTCCTCAACATATATACAGGGTGATTCAGGAGGAATGTTACATACCGGTAATTTGTGAGATCATTCTACATGTGAAAATAAACTGAAAAAGTCATAAGAATATGTGTCCAATTTATCATTAAGGAACTGGAGTAAGTTGAAGACTATAACGCCTATGAGTGGTTATGAAGACAACTGTGAATATTACTTACTGAAATGCTGTGATGGACAGCACAATGGTAGGACAGGTGACTGATCCATTCAACAAGAGGTGTTCAAAAAATCCCCCACACAGCTTAATGCACTTGTCAAAGTGTTGGAGGGTGTGTTGTGTTGCACATCGAACATCATCTCAACAGGCTTTGATGTGGGCAACAGCATTGGTGATGCGAACAGCAAGTTCTTGAAGGGTAATCAACTTTTTAGCGCACACTCCCTCCTTTAACCAGCCCCACAAAAAGAAGTCTAATGGGGTTAGGTCGAGAGATATGGCAAACCAGTTAATGAGTCCTCCACAGCCAACCACAATTCAGGAAATATGTTATTTAGATAATGGGATAGTTGTCTAGTACAGTGAATTGGTGATCCATCATGTTGCAAGTACCCTTGTCATCATTACTCTGATGTCATGCCTTCAAAAACGGCAGGAAGATCTTCCATCAGGAAATGTGCATTTGCTGCAGCTGTCGTGATTTGGTAGAAACACAGGTCCTATCACCAGGTCATCAGTCATAACATAGCAGACATTTGCTGAGAACCTCACTTGGAATCTTGTTCCCCTAGTGTCATGTGGGTTCTCCATTGCCCATGTACGAGAATTGTGGTTGTTCATGATACCACTGCATGTAAATGTAGCTTCATCTGTAAATAAAGCCTACCGCATGATGTCTCTGTGTGCAGCCAACCATTCACAAAATTGTTGAAACTCACTGGCAGATTAAAACTGTGTGCTGGACTGAGACTCAAACTTGGGACCTTTACTTTTCGTGGACAAGTTCTCTACTGACTGAGCTACCCAAGCACAACTTACAACCCATACTCACCACTTCAATTCTGTCAATACATTGTCTCCTACCTTCCAAAATTGTTGTCTGCTTACAGAGTCACCTGGATGCAGATGCTGCATGGGCTGCATATGGAATGGGTACAAGCCCTCAGAATATAAAGTGTGTCACACTTGCATTTGTGGAATACCAAGCTGACTGCTAACGCACCATGTACTGGTGGTGGGACTCCATTGTAGTGTTGCAATAATGTCTTCCCTTTCCACAACTGCCTGGGCAGCCTCATGTTCTGATGTTACTTGTACACTGGGTAGTATTCCAGATTCCTGTAGTGTTTCAAAAATCCTGGGAAATACCCTGGCACAGGGGGTTCATCTGTCAGGGAACTGTGCATGGTAGACAGTCACAGTACCTGTATACAAACATGTCTGCTTATTCTGCATGGGTGTACATAGGTGACATCTTGGTATTCACCAACAGAATGGACTTGATCAATTAAACAACACTCAGGCATGACATGCACATGGCCTCATAACTGTACTGCATAAAAGTAAGAACAACTTCACAGAGAAGCTGAAGGTACTAATCTGGAAAATCAAAACCTATCTCAATAACAAGAAACAAATTGTAAGCTACAATGATGAAAAATCAGTTTCTGAATGTTACTGGAGGTGTTCCCCAACGATCAGTGCTTGAGTGACTATTGTTTATAATATTTATAAATGACCTGTCCAGCAATATGCCATGCAAATTTGTGCTTTATGCAGATGATACTACCTTCATCAAGTCTGGAAAAAACATAAATAAACTGACAAAGCAAAGAAAAGATTACCCCAGGTTACCCAATATGTGGCTTGAAACCAATGAGTTAGTTATTAACCATGAAAAGACTGGAAATATTTCTTTTGGCTTGTCCAATGTTGATGTTGAGTCAGCTTCTATCAGACTCCTTGGCATATACCTGGGCACAAAATTAACTTGGGAGGCTCACACAGACTACACATCTTGAAAGCTTTCACGAGCTGTGTACATAGTGGAGTAAAATTATGCACATCTGTTTCTGGAAAACTGGCGATTAACTTCTATTATGCCTTCTTTCATTACCATATAAATTGAGGAATTCTGCCTAAGGGTAATTCTGCTGCAGCTAGAAAATTTTTATTTGTCATGAGAAAGCTATCAGGAGCATCCCTGGAATACAAAAAGTAACGTGGCATGTAAGCCTTATTTCACAGAATTACAGAAAATGTCAGTCCGATCTCTTGTAAACAGCTGCCTTTTGTACAAGGGTGGTCTGAAAAGTTCTCAGAATCACCACGAGAGGTCAGTGCTAGCGCAACGAGTTGTTCATGAGATATTTGTTGGACTGTTGCCTGTAAACACATGCCACATCAGTGCTCTTGGATGAGAGCTGTGGCAGTGACATGGCTCTGTTGTTGTTGTTCCCGCATAGTGATTTGCGAAGATGGAAAAAAATCAAGATTCGAGCAGTGATTAAGAACTTTGTAGAGAAAGGTATGAAAACAAAGGACATTCATACCAATTTCAGAAATACATTGTTGCCAAGTGGACAAATGAATTTAAATTTGGTCAGGAGGGCTTAAGTGATGATCTGTGCAGTGGTCGGCCAAGATGTACCACTACTCAAGAAATCATTGCAAAAGTGCACAAAATGGTCATGGAGGATGGCCGATTGAAAGTGCGTGAAATTGCTCCTGCTTTCCAGATGTCATCTGAAAGGGTATATCACATTTTAACTGCAGAATTAGAAATGAAAACATTATCTGCAAGATGGGTGCCACAACTATTGATGCTGGATCAAAAACGCATGAGAATGTACAAATAGGAACAATGTTTGGCCTGTTTTAGGAGAAACTAACAAGATTTTTTTTGCCGGTTTGTGACCACAGATGAAACTTAGTTGCACTCCTATACCCCAAAGACAAAACAACAGTAAAAGGAGTGGAAACATGCTGATTCTCCACCACCAAAGAAAGAAAAGACAATTCCTTCAGTGGGAAAGGTCATGGCATCAGTGTTCTGGGACTGAAGGGGATTCTGTTTGCAGATTATCTCCCCACTGGGCAAACAATTACTGGAAAATACTATGCTAACCTCCTGGACAAATTTCAGCAAAAGATACGTGAAGAAAGGCCTGGTTTAGGAAGGAAGAAAGTGATTTTCCATCAAGTGCACCTGCACACATCTGCCGTTGCCATGGCAAAATTACATGAAATAATGTATGAATTGTTGCCACACCCACCTTACTCACCTGATACGGCTCTGTCAGAATTATCTCTTCACAAAACTGAAAAATATTTTTGGTGAATGAAGATTCACTTCAAACGAAGAATTGATACCCGGAGTTGACAACTATTTTGCAGGCCTGGAGGAAACTCATTTTCGAGATGGGATCAAGGAACTGGAACATTATTGGACCAAGTGCACTAATCTACAAGGAGACTACATTGAAAAATAAAAAAGGTTTCAGTGATGTAAGTACTTTTTTTCCTATTCCATTCCGAGAACTTTTCAAACCACCCTCTTGAACAATTAGTTCATGAGCCCACTCGAAGTGTACATGGTTGCGAAAGCATACTTGACTCCTTAGGGAGTATCATGATGAATACAGGGATTAGCGACCACAAGATAGTTGCTGCTAGGCTGAATACCGTAACACCTACAACCATCAAAAAGAAACGCAAAGTACTTCTATTTTTAAAAAAATCTGATAAAAATGCTCTTCACACCTTTTTAAGAGACAGTCTCCATGCCTTCCGAGCTGATCCTGTAAGTGTAGAAAAGATGTGAAATAATTTCAAAGAGATCGTGTAGATGGCAACTGAGTGATATATGCCACATAAATTAATAAGTGATGGTACTGATCCCCCATGGTACACAAAACGGGTCAGATCGCTGTTGCAGAAGCAACGAAAATAGCATGCTAAACTTAAAAGAAAGCATAATCCCCAAGATTGGCAAAGTTTTGCAGCAGTTCAAAATATAGCGCATACTTCATTGCGAGATGCTTTTAATAATTTCCACAATGCAACACTGTCTTGGAATCTGGCAGAAGACCCAAAGAGATTATGGTCATACATAAAGCACACCAATGGCATGATGCAATCAACACCTTCACTGCATGATAATAACGGCGAGACCACGATGACAGTGCCACTAAAGCTGAGTGAGACAAAGTAAATATTCCTGAATTCCAATCAAGAACAACTGCCAAGATGAGAAACATAGAAGTAGATATCCTTGGTGTAGTAAAGCAGCTTAAATCACTTAATAAAGGCAAGGCCTCTGGACCAGATTGAATACCAGTCAGGTTCTTTTCAGCATATGCTGATACAATAGTTCCATATTTAGCAATCATATACAACTGCTCGCTCACAGAAAGTTCCGTACCTAAAGACTGGAAAATTGCTCAAGTCACACCAATACCCAAAAAGGGAAGTAAAAGTAATCCACTGAATTACAGGCTTATATCACTAATGTCAATTTGCAGTAGGGTTTAGAAACATATACTGTATTCAAACATTATGAAGTACCTCAAAGAAAATGATTTATTGACACATAGTCAGCATGGTTTCAGAAAATATCATTCTTGTGAAACACAACTAGCTCTTTATACTCATGAAGTAATAAGTGCTATCAACAGGGGATGTCAAATTGATCACATATTTTTAGATATCCAGAAGGCTTTCGACACCGTTCCTCACAAGTGTCTTCTAACCAAACTGCGTGCCTACGGAGTATCGACTCTATTGTGTGACTGGATTTGTGATTTCCTGTCAGAAAGGTCACAGTTCATAGTAATAGATGGAAAGTCATCAAGTAAAATAGAAGTAATATCTGGCGTTCACCAAGGAAGTGTTATAGGCCCTCTATTGTTCCTGATCTATATTAACGACATAGGAGACAATCTGAGTAGCCGTCTTAGATTGTTTGCAGATGATGCTGTCATTTACCGTCTTGTAAAGTCATTGGAGGATCAAAACAACTTGCAAAATGATTTAGATAAGATATCTGTATGGTACAAAAAGTGGCAATTGACCCTGAATAAGGAAAAGTGTGAAGTTATTCACATGAGTACTAAAAGAAATCAGCTAAATTTTGATTAAGCGATAAGTCACAGCTAAATTTTGATTACACGATAAGTCGCACAAATCTGAAGGCTGTAAATTCAACTAAATACTTAGAGATTACAATTACAAATAACCTAAATTGGAACGATCAAATAGATAATGTTGTGGGTAGAGCAAACTAAAGACTGCGATTCATTGGCAGAGCACTTAGAAGGTGCAACAGGTCTACTAAAGAGACTGCTTACACCACGCTTGTCCATCCTATTCTAGAATACTGCTGTGTTGTGTGGGATCCACATCAGCTGGGACTGACAAATGATAGTGTCACAGACATGATACGTGAATTGAAGTGGCAGTCATTTAAACAAAGGCATTTTTCACTGCGACGGTATCTCCTCATGAAATTTCAATCACCAGTTTTCTCCTCCAATTGTGAAAACATTATGTCGGCACCCACCTACATAGGGAGAAATGATCATCACGATAAAAGAAGAGAAATTAGGGCTTGCACAGAAAAATTTAAATGCTCGTTTTTGCCGCAGATCGTTCGAGCGTGGAACGGTAGAGAAACAGCTTGAAGGTGGTTCATTGAACCCTCTGTCAGGTAATTTTTTGTGAATAGCACAGTAATCACATAGATGTAGATGTACATAAAGGAAAACTTCAACAGTTACAACCTTTGGCAGTCCATTCATCATCATAATACTAGTCAAACATTAAAGATAGACGTACCTACAACTTGACTTACAGAAACAGGCAGTTACGAATATGTAGGAACAAAGATTTTCAATGCATTACCTGTGCAAGCACATGCTACCTCTCTTAATGTCTTTATAAATAAGGCCCAAAACATAACTGTATGAGAGAGCTTTTTACACTTTTAAAGAATTGAAAACTGTTCAAAAGTTGACTTGAGTTTACTAAATAACTTGTAATACTGTCTGCTTGTACCGTCTTTCTATGCTTTTTTGTCCCTCTGGTTTCTTGTCTTTTGTACATAATGAATATGCAAGAAAGTAATTAACTTTCAGCTCATATTTTACTATTAATAACACTGGGAATTTTTTTTGGATGACCTATACTCCTTTATCATGTGTAACTTAGTAACTTAACAATGTTTATTTCCATATTTAACTATTAACCATGTGGAGAAATCTTTATGTCATTTTATTATGTACACTCTTTGACATAAAACTTGACCAGCGGCCGGCCGCTTCAGAGGCTAAGTCCGCGCCGATCGCGACATGGGACAAAGAAACTGGCCAACTCGCTAATTCTCTAAGTCCGGTTATCTGCACAATCTGGCAACACTGTAGACTGCGGCACTTCCTGGAGGAAAACTTGTCCCAAGATAGAGAGACTCTAGGCTGATTACGCCTGTGGTCTAGCGGTAGCGTGCGTTGTTTCTGTTCATAATGTCAGTGGATCGAGAGCAGCTGGCATAAAATATTTTTATAGCCTCTTCTGTCTGAATGCTGAAGACGTGAATGTAATGGTAGCGCAGATTCAATCTATTTCGCTTTGTGTCACACCGATATCAAAATTTTATCTAGTAACGATTTTGCGGCAGATTTCCTGCAGACTGTCCTCCTCTGGACGCCGTATGCGGCAAAGCTCCGGGATCCATTTGCTGGCTACTGGCAGCGGCCGTGGCGACAGCAGCGGCGCGCCACTCCCCCGTTCTTTATCGAAAGCGCCTGCTACCGCTCATCGCTTTTGATGATTTAAAACGCTTTATTATTAAATGTTGCTCCACAGAAAATTTCTACAATTTCCATTCACGCTCAAAAGCAACGGAGACAGACGCCCTGATTAGTAGGCGGGTAATCGGCAAGAGCTGAGTATGGCCCGAAATTAATTTTATAGACTGGGACGAAATTAAACCACCTCACTACATTCGATGAATTTATAAATGCTTCATACCTCGTTTATTTTCCTTTCAAACTTAATTATTTGTGCAACTTTTGGTCAATGTTTGGATGTTTTCGTCAAGCCAGAGTGAGCGTCTGTGGTGTAAAGTGTATTACAGTTCTTGTTTCATTCCTTATGGTAAGTCTATGCGATAAACTGTGTGAATACCTTGCAATGCATGCTCTGTAGCAGTGCAGGCACACTGCACATTTGGAGTTCCATGTATGGGTTCATGAAGTATTTATTGTTGATCGGAAGTGATAGTTAAGGTCATCAGATTTAAACCAGAAAAATTTGTCGTTTTGAAGGTTTCTGAGAACGGAAAGGAATTGCTAACGCCGGTGTTAGAAAACGTCTACAGTTAAACGCTATTGCAAAAATTTAGAAGATGTGAACTATATTAATGAACATGTGCACTTCATAAACAACCTTCTGACATGTTAGACCTATATGACGAACAAAGCTCAAATTTATATCGTTGACAGTCGGTTTGAATCTTTTCAGGACCTATTTTACAGTGAAGCACCTTGGAATTTGCAAAGCAGAAATCCATGATATTAACTTAATTTACTAAGTCGAAATCGGACGAAGATTGATGTTTAAAGGCATTCTTCAGATTTCGCATAAGAAATTTTTACTAGCAGTTTGCAACTCCATTAATTAAAATGGAAAATAAAAGGTTTTAGTCAGCGGCTTCTACCGTGATTCGAACTTATAGTACAAGCACTGCAACGCACAAGGGAACCTCTGAGCTAACGACACACTGGCGGCCAGGGGCGGACTATAGTCACTGCGATGTTGCCTGAGCCTCAAAACGCAACCTTAAACACAGAAACAGAGGAGGTGGAGATTACTGTTTTAACGTCCCGTCGACAACGATGTCATTAGAGACGGAGCACAAGCTCGGATTAGAGAAGGATGGGGAAGGAAATCGGCCGTGCCCTTCCTAAGGAACCATCCCGGCATTTGCCTGAAGCGATTTAGGGAAATCATTGAAAACCTAAATCAGGATGGCCGGGCGCGGGATTGCACCATCGTCCTCCCGAATGCACACACAAACAGGTGTTACTTATGTGAAGAACGCCGTTCTTGGAGTCCAGAAATTAAATATACTTTCTAATTGTGTCATCTTGCAGTGGATTATATCGTACGAGTCTTCGATGTGGAAAACGAATGTTAAGTGAATTTAGCGAGGTAACGCCGACCTACACCCGGAAGTAAATGCACTATCAGAGTGTTGACAAATACTTGCTACGACGCTGCCATTTCTCGGCTCTCTGACGAGGCAGCTCTTCAGCGAAATGCTTGCCGTGATTCTCCGATACGGTTCTTCAGAGTGGAGACGCGCGCGCACGTTTGGTTTTTATGCGGCGTTCTCCCCTGGTGGTTTCTGACGTCGCCTTGTGGGCTATGTATACATATGAGACATTCAATTATCATTAATCCAGAATGATACAAGTTTCAGCTTCCGGCGTGGAAGAAGGCTGTTGACGCCGACATTATATCATTTCAACGTAGGGAAAGCAAAACGGATCATTCAATGTTTCTCATTCAACATAAAGCATGTGAGATAAATTTCCGTAACGTTCATAATCATCTAAAAATACAAACGAAGTAAAAATACACCGGAATCTTATTCGAATTGAATATAATGTAAGATACCAAACGCTTTGCACCTCGATGTCGAATTTGTCCACTTGCAATCGTTTGCAGCATGCACATAGATTGTCATGATTACCACGAGAATGAAGAAATATGTTGGTAAGGATGGAAGCAAGAAGAGACGCAGTCAACAAATATTCTATTCCTCATGGCATTCATTTCATTTGACACGTAAAAAGAGGTAAAGCGGGAATTTACTTTCGTTAACACGAAAGATATGCCGCACATATTGATAAGGAGGAAGTCTGCGTCTTCATACGTTTCCTCCTTGAAATCTGTATGCTCTATTATATACTAAGTAGCCCGATCATTGTTTCAGTAATGTTACCCTCTTGTTTGACCCCGTAACGATGAACAGATTCCAAATGCATGTCTCTGCGTGAAAGTAGCTGTTCGAACCCTTCCTGGGTTGTTTTTTGTGTTTTATTGCTTGGAATTCCTGAAGCAGACCACTGTGCCTTCCCCCCTCGTGGGTTAGGTCTCAAAACTAAACCGCTTTGTATCCAATGGCATAATTTATTCATACAGCATCAGCATAAGACTCTTGCGAGTGAGAGAATGACAATAACAATCGTAACAAGAACAAGCAAATAATGAATGATGTTTATTCCAACGCAGAACGAGAATGGCTTTAAATATAAAAATCTATATCTATATCCATATCTATTGATCTTTGAGTTGGCACAATGAAAATATATTCTTAGCATTTAGTTACTGAATTTAGTTCTGGATGTTTGCAGAGAAAAGGAAAAGTCGGTACTTCTCGCTAGTGTAATATAATGTGAACCAGCAACTACCCTTTCCTTAGAACACGACTCAAGCAGGTCCTCAAGTAGGCACTGCTGCACTCTGTTCCCTGACATTGCTCTGATGACGGTTAATGCAGATAGTTCCGATTATGAAATACAAAACGTATTGCAGGTTAGTTCCTAGGATAGTAACATTAAATTTGCGTTGTAGGCGGCACATGAACGTGACGACTATCCATATTACTCATCAATATAAAAAGACAGTATTTTGGGAATTTAGCAGGATTACTCAAAATGAATTCTGAAATTGGGTGACTGACCGCACAGGTGCTAAACGTCGTCAAGAGTATACGATGTCCTAATCGCATTAGGAATATGAAGATCGTCTTCGACAGCTCGCAACTTTCACATTGCTATCCCCACCCTACTCCAGACAGCTCTCGGTGGAGTTGCACTACGTTGCCGATGTTATGGAAGGCCTTCAAACCGACAACAGACCACATATTGAAAAATACAAGCGAATTCTCTTGCAGCGTAAGCTTATTGTAACTAATCTAAAAATTATTGGAGAGGAACATTGTCCTATTCAAAAAAGTAAAATGTTACACACTGTTGACGTCAAACGGACATTATCTATGTCCTGTCTTGTGTCCTACTCATCTATCAAGTGTACTATGAAAATGATTATATATAATGGATTATAAGGTAATGCATTGATACCAGATGGTGGGGGCCGGCCGATGTGGCCGTGCGGTTCTAGGCGCTTCAGTCTGGAACCGCGTGACCGCTACGGTCGCAGGTTCGAATCCTGTCTCGGGCATGGATGTGTGTGATGTCCTTAGGTTAGTTAGGTTTAAGTAGTTCTAAGTTCTAGGGGACTGATGACCTTAGAAGTTAAGTCCCATGGTGCTCAGAGCCATTTGAACTATTTAACACAAAATGACATTAAAAATTTAAGTTATTCACGAGCAGCTAGTTGAGAATATGTATGAACATTAAATGACACGACGAACCGTCATGTTCTGCATATGGATTCAAACCCAGCTCATGCAGACTAAGCAAAGATTTCGTGACTGACGGAAACTAACAGTCATTCCTGATTAGGCATACAGAGAGTGATATACCTCGATTTTAGACAGTATCAGTTAGCAAATATCAACTTTAAATTGCATAACGCAAACATTTTTAACAGACGCGAATTCCTACCCAGCATCTATTGTCCCTGTTAACGAACTACGAGAGATGTTAAATATTGCTTCTTCACAAGTAACTTACTTGAAATGCCGTGAGGTAAAGCTGTGTGTTGGACACGGATTCGAACCCGGAACCTAATCGGATTGCTATCGAAGCACAGTCAAATGTGACATATCGGAATTTCGCGGCAGTAACTAGATGTTATAACTGAAATGACGAGACGAAAAATTAATTTTTTCCTTCCCAGGACTCCAACCCGGCACCTATCGCTGTTATATTCTAGAGAAAACTAACGTTAAATATGGGTTTGTTGCACCATCAGTGACATGTGAGCATGTTTGAACTGAAATAATATGACGAAGAGTTCAGCGCTCACTGGGAATAGAGCCCCACACATATCGTTGTTGACTACACACAAAGAGACGTCAGCTACCGAATTTTTCTCCACCAGCTGCTCAGAATAGCATCTTGAACTTACAGTCATCTCGCAAATAGTTCTGTGTCTCACTGGGAGTTAAAAACGTCAGATATCGTTAGTGTGACAGCGAATGAAAATACTTTAAAAATCAAAATTATTATCCACCAGCAGACAGGTGTTCTCATGCTAGAGCTTGATAATACATAATTAAATCTTTAGTGCCGGGCCAGGATTCGATCCCATTCACGCATAATATGTGAAGGTGTTGAGGAATCTGCAGTTTTGAACAAACAACAAATTGTAGCCGAGATGTATTGCCACGAAGGGATCAAATTCCGCGTTAAGGGCGGTCTGAGTTGCATTCCCAGTTCAGAACCAATTTTATCGACATACAGAAGCTCAAATAAAAGATGGAATAAGTGTCCTGTGACCATACATAGCGTTTGTGTCGTCACTTGAAATAAATAACTAGTATAAGAAAGGTTACTGGTGGTAGAGTTTCTACATGTCGCCACTCCAGACTTTATTGTGGTTCAACCTACCGTCTACTTGGTAAAGAAGGAATATCATCTTTAATGTGAATTTTCTGACCATGCAGCCATTATATCTCCTTCACTTGGTGTAGCCAGGAGAGAATGGAATCTGTCTCTCCCTATCTAAAATCATTGACAGAAGTGGGAATCGAACCCAGACCATAGGTATAACAACCTACCATCCGTCCAACAGACCACGAAATCCTCTTCTCTGCGAGTCATTTTTCTATCGTAACGCAGTTGTGCCACACTGGATGAGAATTCTGACACACAGGCTCCCTGTAGTAATTTGCAGCATGTTCAGTAAATTCATTTACTTGGTTGACCGAATCACCATGAACTAGCTGCCTCGGCTACCCAGTGCATACATTCGACTATTTTGTAATCACAGAAATAAAATCACGTTACTGCCACCTACACACAACTGCCAACATTGTAGGATGCAGAAGTTTAAATAAGAAGTGTTCCTTTTCACTTGAGCTATTCTATTGCGCTATCTGTTACTAGAAAACGTCGTTCAGTCCAAAAGAAAAGCTGTAACTATTTGTCTCTCAGAAGTCAAGACATGGCCATATGCATAATCTCACAGTGCTGTGGAATCCAAAAGTTCTGAAGGAATAGTTGCCGAGCTCTGGAGCTGTTGTAGTTCCGTGTCAGCTTGTAGCATAGATAAGATGTCGCGAGTTCGAATACATTCAGTGCTACATTTTTTAAAACGCAATTCTGCTCTCTGCTGAAGTTATCAATCTAATGGAACTTTGAACAAATTCCCTTCACTTCTCAACCCAAAGTAGTCGCATGTGGAAAAAGGACTAACTACTGTGACATTTTGTCCTATTCAGGTTTAATAGACAGCAGGCAGCAGATGCATCTCGAAGATGTGCAGGGAGAGCGCATCGTGCCATAATATGTCAGAAAAGTATTTTCTACATTAGCCGTCGTGTGGTAGTGATATTTTATTCTTCTTCAAACTTTGATTGACAGCTTTAACTCAGAACAAATTTTCTACATGCATGTAATCAATAAACTGCATGTGCATTGTCAGACTGTCATAGGTAACATCAGAGAATTCGCATATATCGTTGATGATTAATTTCTCTCTCATGTTTACTATTGTTTTAACAACACTAAAGGAAACCTTACGAAAATTGTGCACTGTATTATAAGAAATGAAATAAAACTAACGATGATAACCTTACGACGAAAGTATCTGTACACAAGCATGCCTCTATCGACACGAATTAGTAAAATACTACTCACTTAGATTTTGATAGGGTCTGTGTTTAATTGGTATGCTGTGTCATACTCAAGAGGTATGCAAATGTGGCATTTCATAAATATAGTTACGTATTCCTAGAAACCCAAAATTCGCTTGTCAGCAGCGGAAAGAGGCGTTACCTGTTGTGCAGCATTGTAAGTTTTTCAACATTGCACTATGAGCTGAAAGCACTTTCTTGCGATTTCCGTATTGATGTTTGATCTGACTGCTTGTAGCTCTTTCACAGAAGGGATAAAAACGTTTCAGTCACTGAGACTGGAACTGCGAAACGTAACAGACGCTGTTTCACATGTCAGCACGTTACCACAGAGCTGGCGAGGGGGTATGGGTCTCAGCTTCCTATTACGACGGCAATAGTAACTAGAACTCGTAAACCGCTATTTAAAGGTCGAGATTAGTTGCAATTTCCACCTGAAACGACTTTCTTGGGCTGAAAACCGTAAATTTTCAATCTTTTGTTACCCTTCAAGCTATAATAACTCAGATTATTCAATGGAAATGACAGGTAAAATCAAGTGAACTTTGAGGCTTAATTCCGTGCACACCAGGAAGTAACTCGTCGATCACAGAGTTGCCAAACATACGTTGCCTTGTTGCCAAATCTCAGTTACAGTACCAGCAGGAAGAAGACGAACCGATGTGATCCTACAGCGGTCTGGGAAGTGACCATAGCTGGTGTCTCCAAGTCGCGGCTGCTACGGCCTGGAATACGTAATGCGTCTGATTCGCTTTCTGTAACTAGGTTTAGGGACTGGAGTGTAGTTACTAATAATACTCAGAACTGACTGCAAACTGAGCATCATAAATCAGTAACTCTCATTGTTGTTTTTATATTTCTTTCGTAAGTGCACTCAAAACTAAGAAAGTCATTCACAGGCGTTTTCCTGCCTCGCCGATAGTCGAGCAGAACAGACAAATAAAAATAAAAAAGAATGTGTGTGTGTGTGTGTGTGTGTGTGTGAGAGAGAGAGAGAGAGAGAGAGAGAGAAATAAAAAGCAATGAGAGAGTGTGTAAAAAATTGTTGTAAAGAAATTGAATCATGGTATTTAAAGAAATCTTTCATTAAAATGACACGTTCCACATCATTACGAAATGTCGTATTCATGATCTATGGAACAAGAGTTAATCTAATGTAATGTAATCTAATCTAATCACATCATATTGATTATTAGCCATGAAGAGTCATGAACTACTGAAAGTTTTGCCAATACCAGTAACCAAATCTAAACTTGAAAATAAAAGACGACAATTTTTGTAATAAACCGTGACTCCTATCAAGACCCTTTCATCCCTGTTATCTAGCCACGAAAGATGTCTGATATACCTCCATTCTAAAGTAACAAAGTGTGCATGCATTTAAAGATGAAGTGCATGATGTGAAGTTCTGTGACGGAGATACGAACCCAACGCGTAATCCGATTGTTAACTAAGAAAAATCAAATGTTACGTATCGGTTTTTCTTACGAGCCGCTAGGTGTCTGAATCTAAAATAAGGATACAAACTTTTGTGCCTAAGAGACAATCGAACTGCACACCTACCGCGCATCCACGAATATAGCTTAAGTATCAGTTGCTTACTCATGAACAGTAAGATGTGTGCGTGTTTGACCAGAAATAACGACACCTGTTGCGATTGTTGGCAACACATGAACAGACATTGAAATTGCGCGTTAATTTTCACTAGCACGTGGGTGTGCACTTGATAAAGCTAGAAATGAAATTATGAATATTTTTGTACTGGATCAGGTTTCAGACCCACATACTTACCTTCGGAAGAGAGCTAGAGAAGATTGCAGTCTTGGGAAAAGGAACGAAATGACTGAACTATACTGTTCCGAGAGATTCAGATCCTCGAAAGAGGAGATACGAATTCGAATCACAGTCCAGCACCAAATTTTTAAACGTCTCTAGTTCAATCAAGTACAAGTAAAATAAGAGCCCTGTCCCTTTAAATGGCTATCGGTTCATCAAATAAAATAAAATTTTCTAATGTAAGTAAGTTTACTGGCGACTGTATTTCTGTTTACCATGACTTCCGCTTTGTCATTTCCCAACGAAAACTGGCTCTGCTCAGTTGGTTATGAAGGAACGTGATGTTTAATGCGGATTCTGGATTATAACGTCTTTCTCTTGAGGTTACCAGAGGTAAAATAAATCTGTTTGTGCCTCTTAAAAGTAAATGCCTGAACCCACGCATTGCACCTGTGATAGCTCGTTCCACCAGACCATTGTGGCCACATTACCCAGCCCCAGGAGTGTGCTGTAACGGATGATGTGCTTAGCTTACAAAATTAGTCACGGTGGAAAAAATGCGAGTCTATTAAATGGTCAAGTAGAAGCAAGCTTCTGACGCAGAGATTATGCTATTCTCATGTCAGCAGGATGTAAAGACTCTTCTAGGCATCATAGGCTGGATGTGAAGCCATTTTGATTTTTCACAAATTCAGCAAATTTCTTAGTTCGAGAAAATCCACTGTGAAGTGTGAAGTTGCCGGATAATTCGATTATTACTGTTATTATTACTATCATTTTATTCGTACCGCTGATGGAACACGACCGTAGTCTTGAGATAAAACGCGAGACCAGCTAATATGACGTCTGGCGACCGAAAGCACATATCGACAGAATTTTTATCGCCCCTTTCCTCTCGGTGCTGAAGCTATGAGTGTAATTCAAGCGAATCTACAATATCATATTAGCTGGTCTCGCGTTTAACCTCAAGACTACGGTCGTAGTCTAGAGTAATGTACTAAGACTGGAGTCAAGACTTCCTCTGGGAAGTGCCGCAGTCTACATGTTGCTAGATCGAGCATATTGCCAGACATAGAATTCTGAGAGGAGCATGACTGTATTGTCCACCTTACGTGAACGACTCGGCGGTCAATTTTTTGGTCTGAGACTGTATCTACAACACATATTGCTCGCTTAAGACCCAGAAGAATTTAAAAAAAAAAGTAGTTTATGAGAGCAACGTTAACCATAGCGTTCGAAGTATTCATAGTATTGTATACGTGTGTGTAAACGCCTTCCAGTGACCACTCAAGAAAGACAAGGATACACAGTCTAGCTTCAATATTATAAATACGCCTCAGTTTGTGGATGAACTCAGACTTAAGTTGATAATAATTTTGAAAATATAGCAGCACTGTACCCATTGGTGTTAAACTCGTTTTCAACCAATGATTCCCACAGCTACAGGGATACTACTTGTGATACCTCTTAGACAAAATACTTAAGCAGTGTTATCAGACGAAAAGATCAACCTGACACAAACTGTGGGAAGTTTGTTTTACAACCTTCGTACCTGGATATTCAGCTTTTTCCTATTTGAGATATCTGTGAACGTTGCTGCTTAAGACGATTTAAGCAGAAAATAAATTCCCTCAGCTTCGACAATGTTTAAAGAAATCGTCTTATCGGCACTAAATCGTGATTTGTGATTTGTTTACCGGCTGTACTCTTCCGTATTTTGCCGGTTGGAAGGCGAAAGCTTATTGACAAATTTCACACAGAAATTACTGTTACAGTGTACTTATGGAGCCAAATGAGTCAATTGCGTATTTTCCGGTGAGAAAGAGCACTGGCAAACAGTCTTCGCTACATTAGGTTATTTAAACTGGTGTCACTCTGAGCTAGAATTTATGGTCAGCGACTAAGTGTAAGGTCAACGTTTCGGATGCGAGTTTTGCGACTGTGAAATACTTTTATACATTATAGAAGCGAATATTAAATGTGCACTAATATTGCGAAAATTTTGTACTTGGACAGCTTAGAATGAAAATACTTCTGTTTATTGCAAAGGGAAACAATAGATTTTCTAAAACACTGTCTGTCATACACTACTTGAAACAGGTCATGTCGACCAAATCATGTGGAAGAACTAACAGCAACGTATATCGGAAGGCAGTAAGATCTCTTGCCTTTTGGTTTGTCAGTACTCGATAGCCACTTCTAGGCGAAAGTAAATGAAGAAAGGCAGTGCGTTTTTGTTACCAAGTAACGTCTTCGTCAATTACTTTAGTTTTAATGTAATCTACGAGTAATTGCTGGTGTTTGATATTAACATGAAAAGGATTCCGTAGACAGGGAAAGAACCTGTTCTTGGGAAACTACTTCTATAGTGACCAAAAGATACTAAATGATGTTCAAGCACTTGTGTTACAGCAGCAGTATGAATAAAATGATATTAATAATAACAGTAATAATCGAATTATCCGGCAACTTCACACTTCACAGTGGATTTTCTCGAACTAAGAAATTTGCTGAATTTGTGAAAAATCAAAATGGCTTCACATCCAGCCTATGATGCCTAGAAGAGTCTTTACATCCTGCTGACATGAGAATAGCATAATCTCTGCGTCAGAAGCTTGCTTCTACTTGACCATTTAATAGACTCGCATTTTTTCCACCGTGACTAATTTTGTAAGCTAAGCACATCATCCGTTACAGCACACTCCTGGGGCTGGGTAATGTGGCCACAATGGTCTGGTGGAACGAGCTATCACAGGTGCAATGCGTGGGTTCAGGCATTTACTTTTAAGAGGCACAAACAGATTTATTTTACCTCTGGTAACCTCAAGAGAAAGACGTTATAATCCAGAATCCGCATTAAACATCACGTTCCTTCATAACCAACTGAGCAGAGCCAGTTTTCGTTGGGAAATGACAAAGCGGAAGTCATGGTAAACAGAAATACAGTCGCCAGTAAACTTACTTACATTAGAAAATTTTATTTTATTTGATGAACCGATAGCCATTTAAAGAGACAGGGCTCTTATTTTACTTGTACTTGATTGAACTAGAGACGTTTAAAAATTTGGTGCTGGACTGTGATTCGAATTCGTATCTCCTCTTTCGAGGATCTGAATCTCTCGGAACAGTATAGTTCAGTCATTTCGTTCCTTTTCCCAAGACTGCAATCTTCTCTAGCTCTCTTCCAAAGGTAAGTATGTGGGTCTGAAACCTGATCCAGTACAAAAATATTCATAATTTCATTTCTAGCTTTATCAAGTGCACACCCACCTGCTAGTGAAAATTAACGCGCAATTTCAATGTCTGTTCATGTGTTGCCAACAATCGCAACAGGTGTCGTTATTTCTGGTCAAACACGCACACATCTTACTGTTCATGAGTAAGCAACTGATACTTAAGCTATATTCGTGGATGCGCGGTAGGTGTGCAGTTCGATTGTCGCTTAGGCACAAAAGTTTGTATCCTTATTTTAGATTCAGACACCTAGCGGCTCGTAAGAAAAACCGATACGTAACATTTGATTTTTCTTAGTTAACAATCGGATTACGCGTTGGGTTCGTATCTCCGTCACAGAACTTCACATCATGCACTTCATCTTTAAATGCATGCACACTTTGTTACTTTAGAATGGAGGTATATCAGACATCTTTCGTGGTTAGATAACAGGGATGAAAGGGTCTTGATAGGAGTCACGGTTTATTACAAAAATTGTCGTCTTTTATTTTCAAGTTTAGATTTGGTTACTGGTATTGGCAAAACTTTCGGTAGTTCATGACTCTTCATGGCTAATAATCAATATGATGTGATTAGATTAGATTACATTACATTAGATTAACTCTTGTTCCATAGATCATGAATACGACATTTCGTAATGATGTGGAATGTGTCATTTTAATGAAAGATTTCTTTAAATACCATGATTCAATTTCTTTACAACAATTTTTTACACACTCTCTCATTGCTTTTTATTTCTCTCTCTCTCTCTCTCTCTCTCTCTCTCACACACACACACACACACACACACACACACACATTCTTTTTTATTTTTATTTGTCTGTTCTGCTCGACTATCGGCGAGGCAGGAAAACGCCTGTGAATGACTTTCTTAGTTTTGAGTGCACTTACGAAAGAAATATAAAAACAACAATGAGAGTTACTGATTTATGATGCTCAGTTTGCAGTCAGTTCTGAGTATTATTAGTAACTACACTCCAGTCCCTAAACCTAGTTACAGAAAGCGAATCAGACGCATTACGTATTCCAGGCCGTAGCAGCCGCGACTTGGAGACACCAGCTATGGTCACTTCCCAGACCGCTGTAGGATCACATCGGTTCGTCTTCTTCCTGCTGGTACTGTAACTGAGATTTGGCAACAAGGCAACGTATGTTTGGCAACTCTGTGATCGACGAGTTACTTCCTGGTGTGCACGGAATTAAGCCTCAAAGTTCACTTGATTTTACCTGTCATTTCCATTGAATAATCTGAGTTATTATAGCTTGAAGGGTAACAAAAGATTGAAAATTTACGGTTTTCAGCCCAAGAAAGTCGTTTCAGGTGGAAATTGCAACTAATCTCGACCTTTAAATAGCGGTTTACGAGTTCTAGTTACTATTGCCGTCGTAATAGGAAGCTGAGACCCATACCCCCTCGCCAGCTCTGTGGTAACGTGCTGACATGTGAAACAGCGTCTGTTACGGTTCGCAGTTCCAGTCTCAGTGACTGAAACGTTTTTATCCCTTCTGTGAAAGAGCTACAAGCAGTCAGATCAAACATCAATACGGAAATCGCAAGAAAGTGCTTTCAGCTCATAGTGCAATGTTGAAAAACTTACAATGCTGCACAACAGGTAACGCCTCTTTCCGCTGCTGACAAGCGAATTTTGGGTTTCTAGGAATACGTAACTATATTTATGAAATGCCACATTTGCATACCTCTTGAGTATGACACAGCATACCAATTAAACACAGACCCTATCAAAATCTAAGTGAGTAGTATTTTACTAATTCGTGTCGATAGAGGCATGCTTGTGTACAGATACTTTCGTCGTAAGGTTATCATCGTTAGTTTTATTTCATTTCTTATAATACAGTGCACAATTTTCGTAAGGTTTCCTTTAGTGTTGTTAAAACAATAGTAAACATGAGAGAGAAATTAATCATCAACGATATATGCGAATTCTCTGATGTTACCTATGACAGTCTGACAATGCACATGCAGTTTATTGATTACATGCATGTAGAAAATTTGTTCTGAGTTAAAGCTGTCAATCAAAGTTTGAAGAAGAATAAAATATCACTACCACACGACGGCTAATGTAGAAAATACTTTTCTGACATATTATGGCACGATGCGCTCTCCCTGCACATCTTCGAGATGCATCTGCTGCCTGCTGTCTATTAAACCTGAATAGGACAAAATGTCACAGTAGTTAGTCCTTTTTCCACATGCGACTACTTTGGGTTGAGAAGTGAAGGGAATTTGTTCAAAGTTCCATTAGATTGATAACTTCAGCAGAGAGCAGAATTGCGTTTTAAAAAATGTAGCACTGAATGTATTCGAACTCGCGACATCTTATCTATGCTACAAGCTGACACGGAACTACAACAGCTCCAGAGCTCGGCAACTATTCCTTCAGAACTTTTGGATTCCACAGCACTGTGAGATTATGCATATGGCCATGTCTTGACTTCTGAGAGACAAATAGTTACAGCTTTTCTTTTGGACTGAACGACGTTTTCTAGTAACAGATAGCGCAATAGAATAGCTCAAGTGAAAAGGAACACTTCTTATTTAAACTTCTGCATCCTACAATGTTGGCAGTTGTGTGTAGGTGGCAGTAACGTGATTTTATTTCTGTGATTACAAAATAGTCGAATGTATGCACTGGGTAGCCGAGGCAGCTAGTTCATGGTGATTCGGTCAACCAAGTAAATGAATTTACTGAACATGCTGCAAATTACTACAGGGAGCCTGTGTGTCAGAATTCTCATCCAGTGTGGCACAACTGCGTTACGATAGAAAAATGACTCGCAGAGAAGAGGATTTCGTGGTCTGTTGGACGGATGGTAGGTTGTTATACCTATGGTCTGGGTTCGATTCCCACTTCTGTCAATGATTTTAGATAGGGAGAGACAGATTCCATTCTCTCCTGGCTACACCAAGTGAAGGAGATATAATGGCTGCATGGTCAGAAAATTCACATTAAAGATGATATTCCTTCTTTACCAAGTAGACGGTAGGTTGAACCACAATAAAGTCTGGAGTGGCGACATGTAGAAACTCTACCACCAGTAACCTTTCTTATACTAGTTATTTATTTCAAGTGACGACACAAACGCTATGTATGGTCACAGGACACTTATTCCATCTTTTATTTGAGCTTCTGTATGTCGATAAAATTGGTTCTGAACTGGGAATGCAACTCAGACCGCCCTTAACGCGGAATTTGATCCCTTCGTGGCAATACATCTCGGCTACAATTTGTTGTTTGTTCAAAACTGCAGATTCCTCAACACCTTCACATATTATGCGTGAATGGGATCGAATCCTGGCCCGGCACTAAAGATTTAATTATGTATTATCAAGCTCTAGCATGAGAACACCTGTCTGCTGGTGGATAATAATTTTGATTTTTAAAGTATTTTCATTCGCTGTCACACTAACGATATCTGACGTTTTTAACTCCCAGTGAGACACAGAACTATTTGCGAGATGACTGTAAGTTCAAGATGCTATTCTGAGCAGCTGGTGGAGAAAAATTCGGTAGCTGACGTCTCTTTGTGTGTAGTCAACAACGATATGTGTGGGGCTCTATTCCCAGTGAGCGCTGAACTCTTCGTCATATTATTTCAGTTCAAACATGCTCACATGTCACTGATGGTGCAACAAACCCATATTTAACGTTAGTTTTCTCTAGAATATAACAGCGATAGGTGCCGGGTTGGAGTCCTGGGAAGGAAAAAATTAATTTTTCGTCTCGTCATTTCAGTTATAACATCTAGTTACTGCCGCGAAATTCCGATATGTCACATTTGACTGTGCTTCGATAGCAATCCGATTAGGTTCCGGGTTCGAATCCGTGTCCAACACACAGCTTTACCTCACGGCATTTCAAGTAAGTTACTTGTGAAGAAGCAATATTTAACATCTCTCGTAGTTCGTTAACAGGGACAATAGATGCTGGGTAGGAATTCGCGTCTGTTAAAAATGTTTGCGTTATGCAATTTAAAGTTGATATTTGCTAACTGATACTGTCTAAAATCGAGGTATATCACTCTCTGTATGCCTAATCAGGAATGACTGTTAGTTTCCGTCAGTCACGAAATCTTTGCTTAGTCTGCATGAGCTGGGTTTGAATCCATATGCAGAACATGACGGTTCGTCGTGTCATTTAATGTTCATACATATTCTCAACTAGCTGCTCGTGAATAACTTAAATTTTTAATGTCATTTTGTGTTAAATAGTTCAAATGGCTCTGAGCACCATGGGACTTAACTTCTAAGGTCATCAGTCCCCTAGAACTTAGAACTACTTAAACCTAACTAACCTAAGGACATCACACACATCCATGCCCGAGACAGGATTCGAACCTGCGACCGTAGCGGTCACGCGGTTCCAGACTGAAGCGCCTAGAACCGCACGGCCACATCGGCCGGCCCCCACCATCTGGTATCAATGCATTACCTTATAATCCATTATATATAATCATTTTCATAGTACACTTGATAGATGAGTAGGACACAAGACAGGACATAGATAATGTCCGTTTGACGTCAACAGTGTGTAACATTTTACTTTTTTGAATAGGACAATGTTCCTCTCCAATAATTTTTAGATTAGTTACAATAAGCTTACGCTGCAAGAGAATTCGCTTGTATTTTTCAATATGTGGTCTGTTGTCGGTTTGAAGGCCTTCCATAACATCGGCAACGTAGTGCAACTCCACCGAGAGCTGTCTGGAGTAGGGTGGGGATAGCAATGTGAAAGTTGCGAGCTGTCGAAGACGATCTTCATATTCCTAATGCGATTAGGACATCGTATACTCTTGACGACGTTTAGCACCTGTGCGGTCAGTCACCCAATTTCAGAATTCATTTTGAGTAATCCTGCTAAATTCCCAAAATACTGTCTTTTTATATTGATGAGTAATATGGATAGTCGTCACGTTCATGTGCCGCCTACAACGCAAATTTAATGTTACTATCCTAGGAACTAACCTGCAATACGTTTTGTATTTCATAATCGGAACTATCTGCATTAACCGTCATCAGAGCAATGTCAGGGAACAGAGTGCAGCAGTGCCTACTTGAGGACCTGCTTGAGTCGTGTTCTAAGGAAAGGGTAGTTGCTGGTTCACATTATATTACACTAGCGAGAAGTACCGACTTTTCCTTTTCTCTGCAAACATCCAGAACTAAATTCAGTAACTAAATGCTAAGAATATATTTTCATTGTGCCAACTCAAAGATCAATAGATATGGATATAGATATAGATTTTTATATTTAAAGCCATTCTCGTTCTGCGTTGGAATAAACATCATTCATTATTTGCTTGTTCTTGTTACGATTGTTATTGTCATTCTCTCACTCGCAAGAGTCTTATGCTGATGCTGTATGAATAAATTATGCCATTGGATACAAAGCGGTTTAGTTTTGAGACCTAACCCACGAGGGGGGAAGGCACAGTGGTCTGCTTCAGGAATTCCAAGCAATAAAACACAAAAAACAACCCAGGAAGGGTTCGAACAGCTACTTTCACGCAGAGACATGCATTTGGAATCTGTTCATCGTTACGGGGTCAAACAAGAGGGTAACATTACTGAAACAATGATCGGGCTACTTAGTATATAATAGAGCATACAGATTTCAAGGAGGAAACGTATGAAGACGCAGACTTCCTCCTTATCAATATGTGCGGCATATCTTTCGTGTTAACGAAAGTAAATTCCCGCTTTACCTCTTTTTACGTGTCAAATGAAATGAATGCCATGAGGAATAGAATATTTGTTGACTGCGTCTCTTCTTGCTTCCATCCTTACCAACATATTTCTTCATTCTCGTGGTAATCATGACAATCTATGTGCATGCTGCAAACGATTGCAAGTGGACAAATTCGACATCGAGGTGCAAAGCGTTTGGTATCTTACATTATATTCAATTCGAATAAGATTCCGGTGTATTTTTACTTCGTTTGTATTTTTAGATGATTATGAACGTTACGGAAATTTATCTCACATGCTTTATGTTGAATGAGAAACATTGAATGATCCGTTTTGCTTTCCCTACGTTGAAATGATATAATGTCGGCGTCAACAGCCTTCTTCCACGCCGGAAGCTGAAACTTGTATCATTCTGGATTAATGATAATTGAATGTCTCATATGTATACATAGCCCACAAGGCGACGTCAGAAACCACCAGGGGAGAACGCCGCATAAAAACCAAACGTGCGCGCGCGTCTCCACTCTGAAGAACCGTATCGGAGAATCACGGCAAGCATTTCGCTGAAGAGCTGCCTCGTCAGAGAGCCGAGAAATGGCATCGTCGTAGCAAGTATTTGTCAACACTCTGATAGTGCATTTACTTCCGGGTGTAGGTCGGCGTTACCTCGCTAAATTCACTTAACATTCGTTTTCCACATCGAAGACTCGTACGATATAATCCGCTGCAAGATGACACAATTAGAAAGTATATTTAATTTCTGGACTCCAAGAACGGCGTTCTTCACATAAGTAACACCTGTTTGTGTGTGCATTCGGGAGGACGACGGTGCAATCCCGCGCCCGGCCATCCTGATTTAGGTTTTCAATGATTTCCCTAAATCGCTTCAGGCAAATGCCGGGATGGTTCCTTAGGAAGGGCACGGCCGATTTCCTTCCCCATCCTTCCCTAATCCGAGCTTGTGATCCGTCTCTAATGACATCGTTGTCGACGGGACGTTAAAACAGTAATCTCCACCTCCTCTGTTTCTGTGTTTAAGGTTGCGTTTTGAGGCTCAGGCAACATCGCAGTGACTATAGTCCGCCCCTGGCCGCCAGTGTGTCGTTAGCTCAGAGGTTCCCTTGTGCGTTGCAGTGCTTGTACTATAAGTTCGAATCACGGTAGAAGCCGCTGACTAAAACATTTTATTTTCCATTTTAATTAATGGAGTTGCAAACTGCTAGTAAACATTTCTTATGCGAAATCTGAAGAATGCCTTTAAACATCAATCTTCGTCCGATTTCGACTTAGTAAATTAAGTTAATATCATGGATTTCTGCTTTGCAAATTCCAAGGTGCTTCACTGTAAAATAGGTCCTGAAAAGATACAAACCGACTGTCAACGATATAAATTTGAGCTTTGTTCGTCATATAGGTCTAACATGTCAGAAGGTTGTTTATGAAGTGCACATGTTCATTAATATAGTTCACATCTTCTAAATTTTTGCAATAGCGTTTAACTGTAGACGTTTTCTAACACCGGCGTTAGCAATTCCTTTCCGTTCTCTGAAACCTTCAAAACGACAAATTTATCTGGATTAAATCTGATGACCTTAACTATCACTTCCGATGAACAATAAATACTTCATGAACCCATACATGGAACTCCAAATGTGCAGTGTGCCTGCACTGCTACAGAGCATGCATTGCAAGGTATTCACACAGTTTATCGCATAGACTTACCATAAGGAATCAAACAAGAACTGTAATACATTTTACACCACAGACGCTCACTCTGGCTTGACGAAAACATCCAATCATTGACCAAAAGTTGCACAAATAATTAAGTTTGAAAGGAAAAGAAACGAGGTATGAAGCATTTATAAATTCATCGAATGTAGTGAGGTGGTTTAATTTCGTCCCAGTCTATAAAATTAATTTCGGGCCATACTCAGCTCTTGCCGATTACCCGCCTACTAATCAGGGCGTCTGTCTCCATTGCTTTTGAGCGTGAATGGAAATTGTAGAAATTTTCTGTGGAGCAACATTTAATAATAAAGCGTTTCAAATCATCAAAAGCGATGAGCGGTAGCAGGCGCTTTCGATAAAGAACGGGGGAGTGCAGCGCCGCTGCTGTCTCCACGGCCGCTGCCAGTAGCCAGCAAATGGATCCCGGAGCTTTGCCGCATACGGCTTCCAGAGGAGGACAGTCTGCAGGAAATCTGCCGCAAAATCGTTACTAGATAAAATTTTGATATCGGTGTGTCACAAAGCGAAATAGATTGAATCTGCGCTACCATTACATTCACGTCTTCAGCATTCAGACAGAAGAGGCTATAAAAATATTTTATGCCAGCTGCTCTCGATCCACTGACATTATGAACAGAAACAACGCACGCTACCGCTAGACCACAGGCGTAATCAGCCTAGAGTCTCTCTATCTTGGGACAAGTTTTCCTCCAGGAAGTGCCGCAGTCTACAGTGTTGCCAGATTGTGCAGATAACCGGACTTAGAGAATTAGCGAGTTGGCCAGTTTCTTTGTCCCATGTCGCGATCGGCGCGGATTTAGCCTCTGAAGCGGCCGGCCGCCGGTCAAGTTTTATGTCAAAGAGTGTACATTCTCTTATTATGTGTGTTACCATAGCGTATGTAAATTATGTTTCTTAACATGACAGCCATAGTTTATAAATCCTTTTGTACATAACTCATAATGACACAAATTGCATACAAATACTTAAAGATGGATGAATAAACAATTCAAACAAACTGTGATCTACACCAGCACAACAGTACATTGTTTTTGTGGTCATCAGTCTGAAGACATATTTGATGGAGCTCTCCATGCTTGCCTACTTTGTGTAAGTCACTTCATTTCTTCACAAATATTGCAGTTTACGTCTATTTGCACCTACTTTAAGTATTTAAGCCTTGGTTTGTCTCCTCCTACAATTTGATCTATCCCCCCCCCCCCTCCCCCCATATACTTCCTTCCATTACCAAACTGAGAATATTATGAAAAGGATAGATTGCTACTCACCATAAAGATGATACACTGAGTTGCAGACAGGCAAAACAAAATGACTGCTACATACTGACTTTTGGCCATTGTGCCTGTCTTCAACTCAATGTGTCATCTTCATGGTGAGTAAGGCATCTGTCCTTTTCATAATATAGTTCATATTCTAACCTGGACTTTCCACTGTTTCATTTTCAAATTGACAATTCCATAATGCTTCAGGATATGTCATATCATATCAACCTTCTCCTCTTTTTGATCTAATTGTGTTAAAGTTTTGCTCCCTCCAATTCTGTTCAGTATCTCATCATTAGTTATTCAGTCTGCCATCTACTCTTCTGCAGTCTAGCATTCTTCTGTAACTCCACATTTCAAACACTTCTGTTCTCTTTTTGTTTTATTGTCGACATTTCACTTTCATCAAATATCTCCAGAAAAGACTTCCCAACACTTAAATCTTTTCAGGAACATGTTACTTGCTCCTGGCTCTCTGCATCTCATGTCCTCTCTACTTTGACGATTATCAGTAATTTCACTGCCCCCAATAGCAAAACTTATCTTATGTCTCGTTTTCTAATCCCCTCAAAGGCACTTGAATTAATTCAACTAAATTCCACTGCCGTTGTTTTACCTTTTTTTTATGTTCATCTTTTAACCTCTTTTAAAAACACTATCAATTCCATTCAACTGATCTTCAAAGTCTTATCATCTCTGCCACAATCAGAAAGTCACTGACAGCCTCAACTTTTTTACTGCTTCTCCCTGTACTTTAATTCCCTTCCCAAATGTCTCCTTGGTTTCCTTTACTGCTCACTCAATGTACAGACTGAATAATATTGGAGATAGACTGCACCCTGGCTCACTCCTTCTCACCCACTTCTTCTCTTTTATGTTCTTTCACTCTTATATATGCAGTCTAGTTTCTGTACAAGTTGTAAATAGCCTTTTCACTTCCTGCATTTTCCCCTGCTACTTTCAAATTCTAAAGAATGTATTCCCGTCATATTGTCAATTACAGTGGATAATCAGTTTAGTCAACTTTTTTTTCACACTTTGAGCATTCAATGGTTGTGTCACTGTCCTAAGATAATCTCTGTTCCCTCTGAGTTGCCATCAACAGAGATTCAGTTGTGCTGTGGTGGCTACTGTATCCTAAGGCAAGGAGGTGATTCTGAACAGTAGTGCTGCTCACCAGTTGATATAGTACAGCTTCGAATTGTAAATTTATTTACTACATTATCTGCTGCGAGATCCCACTATACTTGATAAGAGTCCCCTTTCTGCAAGATGGTATTGCCCACAGCAGTTGACTCTGGATGCAGCAGCACTTTTCTCTGAATTTAGGTATTCACTAATGTCTTTGAGGAAGTGGCACATGGAGACCCAAGTGCCTACATCCCACTGGAGATGGAGTGTTCCACATTTCTGCTACAGATGATCTGCCCACAATTAAATGTGCCCATCCGAGCTCAAATGTCGTGCCAGTGGCCAGCACCAGATCTGACCATGGTCCAAACAAGGTGATGTATTGAGTGTTCTTTTCCTCATTGTGTCGGGAGTGCTCTTTTCCCAACAAAGCAGGTATCTACAATTTAATTTGCTCATGAATATACAGAAATGCACAATGGATGAAGTTATCAAACATCAATTTTGCTAAAACAGTATCTACACCATAAATGACCAATCAATATTTTATATGAATTGAAACTAAACAAAGGTAGAATATGTGTAAGGGGATAGCTACAACATTACTATAAAATTCAGAAAGCAGTTCTCAGAAGACAAAAAAAATCTAGTATAAGAATTGTGTGAAACCTAATCAATCGTTTCAGTAAGCAACTCTGGCACCTTGCAAGCTTTTACAAGCAAAGTAATGAAACACACACAATTTAACATAAAAAACAAATGAGACAGAGCAGACTCAATACATATACCACTCATATAGGTGAAAAATATCTTGCACATAGTTACCTCTGCATATAATAATCCACTGATGAATTATGTTGATATGATCCCTCATTCATTTAAGCCTCTGTGTAACATTAGCAAGTGCCACAGCAAATGCTTGCAGTGCTGAGAAAGGATACTGGAAATCTAGAGTGTAAGCATTTCCATCAATGCGGCCAAATTGCATCACCTAGACAAAAAGATGATTGGTTATCAATTCACAAATTTTCTATTTCACTTAGATTCTTACAGAAATAATAAAAAATGGAAAAGAGATAAAGTCTTGTTCATGTCTTCTAAATCTGACATTTCTCTAACTCTACTGCTGAATAGAGGTGACAGTATTACATATTCAGCCTGTCAAGAAACATGTCAAATGACAGTGAGTTATTGCAAATGCTAAAATGAGTTTGCCTCATTTAGTTCAGTGTAAAGGGGGTATTTTTTAGTAATTTCCTATTCTTGTAGGAAGAACTTGAAAATAAGACTCAAATCAAATATGTATTACAAAATCCATGTATCTGATAGCAAATACAGGCATAAACACACACAGAAAAATCACATTAAATTTTGACTTTGATTCTGGTCTTTTTATTTGACCAGTTCTATACAGCACAAATTGTACAACCGATGCTGAGCAGGTTAAAGAAAACTTGCAATAATACATAGTATCAACATATAGTAAACAAATTAAAATTAGGTACCATTTAAGTTTTAAACAACTTCTTTGTTACATATTCAGAAATTCTTTTACAGAACAGAAATAGTGCTTTAATAGAAATACCTGTTGTTTAATTTTAAGTATTGGATATGTTACAATTTTTATTTCTTCTGGTATATTATTATGTAGCATTACACCATAGTTAATTATGCTCCTCTGACAGGCTGTTGTTCTATGACATTTTTTATGTATATTTGATGTTCCTCTGGTACAACAGTGGTATATATTTTGTTACCTGTTTTGTTACCTGTTTTCAAGAGGTAGCCTCTAGAGAACAAGACAGTTTCATAAATGTATAAACTTAGGACCTTCAAAACATCAAGCTCAGAAAAAATGAGATTTATAGACTCCATCTTTTTAAGGCCACAAATTATTCATAGCCCTTTTATGCATTCTAAAAAACCTTTATGCTTTATTACAAATATCTAGGGATAACACTCCAGCCGTCCGCAAAGTGATTTACTAAACACACAACAGAGAAAGCGACACAGGCCATCAGAGCGATAAACGAAATTAGTTCCATCATAACACTAAATCTAGACACAGCTATGGCACTCTTCAAATCAAAAATAATACCGATACTGGCTTATGGGATAGAAATCATATGGATACACCTAAATGAAAAGAACTTAGAAACATAGGAAAGAGTAAAAGCAACCTATATCAAAAGAGCATTAGGGGTAGCAAAAACCACAAGATCAAGATTAGTCTACCTTCTCGCCCGAGAATCTTTCCTCATCGAGGATCTAAGGACAATGTTCTTACTTCCCAACACATCAGCATCGGAGAACCTACTAAGATCACTACTCAAGAAAAGAGAGGAAGTACCAACGGAATTCTATGGATCCAGGGCCATGATCGACCGCACTTGGACAGCAGCAAATTTTGAGATGAGACACGTACTTACAAGACTCGCAGTACACAGATTCCACCATGAAATTTGTGCAAATACAACATACCACAAACCGTCAAACCTTTGCAAGTGTACACTATGTGGGCAGTCATGTGAGAGATACCATATAGTAACATGCAACAAGAGGACCAGATCAATTAGAGACTATGCAATAAATGGTTCAAATGATAATCTGTTATAATACGTGCACTGAATGTAATCTACTAAGAATTATGCGGACACTCAATACATCCTTGTAATTCACTCTCAAATGATTGTAATCTAATGTAAAACTACAATGGCTATTTTGCTGCAATAAATCATATAAAAAGCCTTTATGCTGTGTGTTGAGAGTCCCCAGAAAACCTTCTGCCTCCAGTTTTTTATGTACAAACACAACCAGCTATGTGCTACACCTCTTACTTCTTGTCTTTAAAATTTTTCAAGCAGAATGTTATGATCCAGGATGTCAAAGGGTTTTGACAGGTCTAGAAAAATACCTGCAACTGATTTATGTTCATAATTGGATTTTAAAGTGTAGTCTAAGTACTCAAAAAACAATGTCTGTGTGGATTCAGACTTTCTACAATCATGGTGGTGTGCCATAAGAGGAGGCTATTTTTTATGAAACTTAAAAGCCTGTCATAAGAGTTTTTTAGAATTTTTAAGAAGAACCTTTTTTTACCAGTAGTGAAACTTTTGCTGTTTTGAGAGTATCTTGAAAGAGATCAGTCTCTAGAGAGAGGTTGAAAATTTTTGCCAGCAGTTTTGCTATGTGGTGAGTGCATTCTTTTAATATGAATTCAGGTATTCCATCAGGGCTACTTCACATTTTATTGCTTAACGATTTAATCTTACTTATAATCTCATCAGGATTTGTTTCATAAACATTCAAAGAAGCAATCAAGATCACCGGTTTGCTGGAGAGACTTGGGACTGGTTCTTTACAGTTTATTTGAATGAAGTCTCCAGCCAGTGAAGTGAAGTATTTGTTGAATTTTGTCATGACTGAAGTTGGGTTTGTGAATTTTGAGCCCTCTAGTGTTAATGACACATTCTCTTTTTTTAGGTACTCAGCTAAAAAATTGCTTCTTTACAACTCTCCACATGGATCTAATTTTTTGGATGAGTTTCTTATCAAATTGTCATTACACATAATTTTTGCCCCCCTGACTACTCTACCATAGGTTCTTTTGTAGGCTTTACAATAATCTGAAAATTCTTGGGTGACTCTATATTTCTTACAACAGTACTGCAGAAGTCATTTTGTCTCACTGGAAATTTTTATTCCTTTAGCTGTCCATTGCTTATTATTGTTAGGTTTTACAGTTTTGGCTTATTTGGAAATGCTGTATTAAAATAGTAAAGAAAGATATTCTGAAAACACATGTATGTGCTATCAACCTTATTCTGAATGCAGTTGCTTTTCCAATTTTCCTTAACCAGTAAGAAATTAAAAATTTTAATGCTGTCTTCAGAAAAAGTTCTTTTTTCAACTGTTTTTTTTTTTTACTACTGCTGTTTTTACAACTGCTACTACCTGTTGGCATTTCTATACACAGCAGCTGTACCTCATGATCACTATAATCCATGCTCAGTAGTCTTTTGTAACTTGTATCTGAGATGAATATTTGGTCAACGATGAAGTTCTGTTAATCTTGTTGGGCAATGTATTGTGGGGATCAATTGAATGTGTTAGTCACATTTATCAAAGCATTACTGATACTGTTATCTTTTGAAAAATCAGTATTGAAATCATCACATAGCACTATCTTCATATTTAATGCACTGATCCTGTTCAGCAGAATCTCTAATTTGTTCATGATGACTTCCACTTGACGATTTCCACTTGATGCTCTATACATGTTAATAATTATGAAATTAAAGTCTGGTAGCTTAGTAATGGATAGGTTGAAGTCTCTTTCAACTGGGTCAATATAACTTTTATTAACATCACAGAAACTTATTTGCTCTTTCACAGAGATAGCACCATGTCTGGAGATCTCTTGGCTAAAATGACTTGCTAATGCATATCTTGAGATTGAAGTTAACTTGCTTTGTCATTTCATTGCCAATGTTCAATAATGCAGATTATGTCTACATTTAGTTTGTACTGGAGTAATTCTTCTAACATGGTAATTTTATTTGCTAATGACTAAATATTATGGTGTAATACAACAGAATCTGGGCATTTAGAAACTTTAGCTGAAGTGGTTTTTAGTTCTTTACCTAATGGCATTTCTACTGCAGCATGTACTCTAAAAAATTTTCAGTGTCTTTTGTGTGTGTGGCTTCTGCTTTTTGGTGACAACTGGTAGGTGAGTTAACTTCTGGAGCTTGTACAAGTGTTACTTCATTTATCTCTGTTCTCTTGGTAATTTGCATTTGGTCCATGAGATTGTTGTTTGCAACTTGTCTAAAGCACTTCGTAATCTCTGTTTGTTTGCCACTTATCCTTTTATAATCACTCTTCCTTGAAATGCAAGTAACCCCTTTCCTGATACATTTAAATTAAATGCATGGAACAAATGCCCCAAGCTGCTTATGTCTACAGCAGTGACATTTTTATTGTGAGTACATACTTCAGTGATGCACTTGTTTGCAAAGCTAATTCCTGGTTCATATATGACCAGGATGGTAAATCATGATGATGTGGGATAGTCAGGACAAGTACATTTGCACAAATTAAACTGTTTAAACATTTCCTCATTTATGTAGTAATGTTGTATGTCTGGTTTCTATAGATGTTGTTTGACTCACCTATTGACACAACAAAATTGTTTGTATTCAAACTAGCTGTCAGTTAATTTTGTTAGGTTTGTTATTTCACTCAGTGAAGCCCCTGGCTTTAAAAAACCAGATCCCCCGAAATTACATGTTCCCATCAACACTGCTGAAATTTCATAGCCATGACTATTGCCAAACACACAGATTCTTTAGTTTACTTTTCCATGAAAATTTCCTTAATTTGGTAAATGAGATGACTTTTTATCCTATTCTGGTTTCAGCTTCTTGTATACATTACTTTTGTGCATGAAAGCTTTATACAAAGTTTTGGATCAAGGCAGTCAAGTAGAAGCAGTATTCCTTGATTTTCAAAAAGCATTTGACTCAGTACCACACCTACACTTATTGTCAAAAGTAAGATCATATGGCATATCAAGTAAAATTTGTGACTGGACTGAGGACTTTTTAGTAGGGAGGATGCAGCTTGTTATAATGGATTGGGAGTCATTGTCAGATGTAGAAGTAACTTCAGGTATGCCCCAGGGAAATGTGTTGGAACCACTGCTGTTCATGTTGTATGTAAATGACCTTGCAGACAACATTAATAGTAACCTCAGACTTTTTGCAGATGATGCAGTTATCTATAATGAGGTACTGTCTGAAAGAAGCTGCATAAATATTCAGTCAGTTCTTGATAAGATTTCAAAGTGGTGCAAGGATCAACAACTTGCTTTAAGTGTTCAGAAATGTAAAATGGTGCATTTCATGAAATGAAAAAATGTAGCAGCCTATGACTATAATATCAATGAGTCACAGTTGAAATTGGCCAACTCATGCAAATACCTGGGTGTAATACTTTGTAGGGATATGAAATGGAATTATCTTGTAGGCTCGGTTGTGGGTAAAGCAGGTGGTAGACTACACGTTATACTGGGGAAGTGCAATGAGTCTACAAAGGAGATTGCATACAAATTACTCATGTTCCGGTTCTAGAATACTGCTTAGGTGTGTAACACCCATACCAAATAGGACAAATAGGGGATGCATACAGAGGAGGGCAGCATGAATGGTCACAGGTTTGTTTGATCCATGGGAGAGTGTCACACAGATAATGAGGGAACTGAACTGGAAGACTCTTGAGGATAGACGTAAACTATCTCACGAAAGTCTATTAAAGATAGACGTAAACTATCTCAAGAAAGTCTATTAACAAGGTTTCAAGAACTGGTTTTAAATGATGACTCTAGGAATATACTACAACCCCCTGTGTATCACTCACTTATAGATTGTGAGGATGATATTAATTACTGTGCACACAGTGGCATTCAAACAATCATTCTTCCTGTGCTCCATATGTAAATGGAATGGAAAGAAACCATAATTACTTGTATAATGGGATGTACCCTCTGCCATGCACTTCAGGGTGGTTTGCTGAATATAGATGTGAATGGGAAAAGCAGATGCCAGACTCAGATTCATAGGAAGAATCTTAAGGAAAAGTAACTCATCCACGAAGGAAGTGGCTTATAAGAAACTTGTTCAACCAATTCTTAAGTATTGTTCATCTGTTTGGGACTCATACCAGATAGGACTGATAGAAGAGATACAGAAGATCCAATGAAAAGCAGCACATTTCAACACAGGAACGTTTAGTTGGCACGAGAGCATTACGAAACTGCTCAACAAACTCTATTGGCAGACATTACAAGAGAGGCACTGTGCATCACGGAGAGATTTACTATTGCAATTTCAAGAGAGCACTTTCCGGGAAGAGTAGGACAACACATTACCTCCTACTAGATTATGTCTCCAGTTATGACCATGAGGAGAAAATTCCAGAAATTAAAGCCAATACAGAGGCTTACCGACAATCATTCTTCCCACACACTATTCACAAATGGAACAGTATTGGAGAGCTCAGTTAATGGTACAAAAAGTACCCTGTGCCACACACCATAGGTGGCTTGCAGAGTATGATGTAGATGCAGATGGTGCTGTTTGATAAACGAAAACTTCTTTATCCTTCATTTTCTCATAGTTTAAGTACTTAGCAGGCATTCTGCTATTTTGTCTTTGAACATTTTTAGTATATTGTATCTTACTTTATATTCTTGCACTCCTGTTACTAGAAAAAATGAGCGGACAAATTGTGGCCTGTGGGCCAGATCTGGCCCATGACTGGTTTCAGTCTGACCCAAAGAAGAAATTTGTGAGAATGAGTGAAGCACTCACACTGTACTCCCTTCAGAACCTATTTTTGTATATTTCACATGATACCTGGCTCATCTTATTCTGCATACTTATTCCACATGTGCGCAATGTTATTTTGCCAGTGCTGGGTATGAATAAAGAGAAACACATTTCCAGTCTGAGTGTGAAGTTATGGTCCATGTGCTCATATGCATGTGGAGAGTAGCGGAAACAGCTATGGCATAAAACTTACTGACTACTTGTGGAATGTGCCAATTTGAATGACAGCTGTAAGGGTCACAATTTCGTGAACAGGCTGGTTATCTGTTGTCAGTTCAGGCATAAAATTCTGTACTAGATATTTTTTAATTTTGGGAAAGTGTTTTTGCACATCTTTACTGAGTTTATTTGCAAAATGTCTGGCATTAAGAAGAGGAAAGTAGATGCTGAAAAATGCAAATTCCAGGAGAAATGGTAGAAGGATTATTTTTTTATCAGGTACAAAGATAAACTGGTTTGCTTGTTGTGTCATGAGTCACTATCTGTTGTGCAGGAAAATATGATATGAAGAGGCACTTTTATACAA
Organism: Schistocerca cancellata; assembly: GCF_023864275.1. Taxonomy (NCBI): domain Eukaryota; kingdom Metazoa; phylum Arthropoda; class Insecta; order Orthoptera; family Acrididae; genus Schistocerca; species Schistocerca cancellata. Next base: position 1,158,900,741 of record NC_064626.1, read on the forward strand.
AACACATTACCTAGCAACGGCTTACAGACCAGTTGTGGAAGGACAAAATTAAAATATTAAATTGTCAATTTGTTCAAGCAACAGCAAATGTTTGCTAAACTGAGGACACAGTGCAACAACTTGGTTAAAACTAGTTCTATAGGAAGTAGAAAAATTGCCAAATCATTAAAGCCTTTCGGTGAAGGCAAATTCGTAAAGGAGTGCCTCTTGGCCATTGCAGGTGTACTATGTCCAAATAAGGATAAATAATAAAAAAAAAGTCTATCCGGGCAAACAGTTGTTTGCTGAATTGGTACAATGGCTGATGACATTAAAAAAAGTTTGTGTGGTCTTGCAATCACATTCAAAGCACCTGCAATTGCTTAGGATGAGATCCTGATATGTCAGACACAGCTCAGTTACTAATTTTTGTTTGTGGTGTAGGCATTAGAGCTACTAAAAGAAACTATTATTGGTGAAGAAAAAGTGAAAAAAAAATCATCGAAAATTTCTAAATCCGGTGAAGTCAATTCAATGGAGTTTGTTGCAATTTAGTCAACTCATTGGAGTTTTTTCTAATGGAGCACTTGCTTTGGTCATTTCACAAAAAGGTTTTACTGGTCTATTAAATGAGAAATCGGCTGCATTAAATATTGTAAAAGTCAACTTAACAGATCTCCACTGAATTATTTACCAATAAAGTTTATGTGCTAAATCACTTAAAATAAAAAATGTCTCAGATGTAGTTAACGTGAGCACCAATTTTATAAAGACTCACACATCAATTCACTGCTAGTTCAAACAGTATTTTACAATGGAAATTTTTAAGACAATTATTGTAAAACAATAAACAATCTTCATGATGAAACTTCCTGGCAGATTAAAACTGTGTGCTGGACCGAGATACGAATTCGGGACCTCTGTCATTCGCGGGCAAGTGCTCTACCATCTCAGCTACCTGAGCATGACACACAACCCATCTTCACAGCTCCACTTCCGCCAGTAGCTTGTCTCCTATCTTCCAAACTTCACAGAAGCTCTCCTGCGAACCATGCACAACTAGCACTCTTGGAAGAAAGGATATTGTGGAGACATGGCTTAGCCACAGCCTGGGGGATGTTTCCAGAATGAGATTTTTCACTCTTCAGCCGAGTGTGCACTGATATGAAACTTCCTGTCAGATTAAAACTGTGTGCTGGACCGAGACTCGAACTCGGGACCTTTGCCTTTCACGGGCAAGTGCTCTACCATCTGAGTTACCCGAGTACAACTCATGACCCATCCTCACAGCTACACTTCCACCACTGTGACTGCTGTGTATGGGCGCAGGAGGAGCTGGCTACTGTTCGTGAACAGTTGGACATGCTGATGGCTGCGGTCAGCTGTCTTCAGGCTGCTGCCTTGGAGTGTAGCAGCAGTGGGGAGTCTGGTGCGTCGCATGGTACACCCCAGGTGTCACATGCTTCACCCATGGTCCCTGCTGTCAAGACATCTTCGTGGGTACCGGGCACGGTTGGGCCACCCTCTCCCCAAGGGGAGTGGTGGGTTTAACGGCGTTCATGCCGCACGAGGCAGAGGGTCAATATGGAGGCTGGTCATGTGGCATCTCCCGCTCTGCCTATGGGTGGACATGTGGCCACTTCTCCAGCAAGGTCTGAGCAGGCACATGGGGGGAGGGGTTTATTAGTGATTGGGAGCTCCAGTGTTAGATGGGTGATGGAGCCTCTTAGGGAAATAGTGGAAAGGTTGGGGAAGAAGGCCAGTGTTCACTCTGTCTGCTTGCCAGGGGGTCTCATCTGAGATGTGGAGGAGGCCCTGCCGGCGCCGATAGATAGCACTAGATGCAAGTTGTTGCTCATGTTGGCACCAATGACTCCTGCCATGTGGGTTCAGAGGTCATCCTCAGTTCATACAGGCAGTTGGTGGAGTTGGTGAAGGCGGAAAGCCTCGCTCGTGAGGTGGAATCTGAGCTAACTATTTGTAGTGTCGTTCCCAGAACCGATCGTGGTCCTCTGGTTTGGAGCTAAGTGGAGGCTTAAACCAGAGGCTCAGACGATTCTGCGGAGATCTGGGGTGCAAATTTCTCGACCTCTGATATCGGGTAGAGAAATGGAGGGTCCCCCTGAATAGGTCAGGTGTATGATTGGATTGAAGAGTTCCTAGATAACAGAATGCAGCATGTCATTCTCAATGGAGAGAAGTCTTCCAAAGTAAGAGTGATTTCAGGTGTGCTGCAGGGGAGTAGTCGCAAACATGGTGAGTTCAGGTGTGGAGTGAGCTTTCTGTGTATTGGAGTTCGACAGCTGTTTCACGAAATGACCTCCCCTATCACCAGATCTCACTCTGTGTGACTTTTTTCTGGGGGAACACATTAAAGATCTGGTTTATGTACCGCCTCTACCACGTGATGTAGCAGAGCTCCAGGAGAGAACACGGGAAAAGACTGCCACAGTTGATGATCCCATGCTGGGACGGGTATGGCAAGAATTTGATTACTGTATTGAGGTCTGCCGGGTCACTTATGCTTCGCATTTCAAATATTTGTAAAAAAAAAAAATCTTTCAGAGTTTCTCTACAAAAAGCAATGTGTATGACATTTGTACAATGTTTAGTTCTTGTGCAATAAATAATTGAAAGTGTTCCCAGACTCTATGTACACCCTGTACTATTGACTTTATTCATTAGGAGTGCTGCCACTATGTCATGCTATGAGGTGGCTCCCAAGCATAAGTATGTGAATCCAGCCCGTTTGTCACCAGAGGTTTCCTTGCTCACACCTGTTATAAAATTTTTTGAGACATAATTGTCAGCCAGTAATCATCTTCATGAGAAATGTCAGTATTCATAATAAACACACATAAAAGTACATACACAGTCCAAACAGTCAGAACTAATAGTTTCTTCCTCAATGAGTATGGGGGGTAGATTGGGAAAGAGTAAAAAGCAAGGGCAGCTCACTCAGATACCAGAATGAGAGGGACTCATCTTTTCCGTACAACAGATGAGTCCCTCTCATCATGGTGTCTAAGTAAACCATCCTTCCTTTTTACTCTTTCCTACTCACTGAGGAAGGAACTATTAGTTCTGAAACTTTGAATAGTTTATGTACTTTTATATGCGTCTATTACCAGTACTGCCATTTCTTGTGAAGATGAGTGCTTGTGACGAAGCAAGCTGGGATATTTTTACTTACCCTCTTGTTTTGCCATCTGCCTCCTTAAAATTCATTTTTTTCATGTCTGACTAATTACTGTTAACATACATAAGTATAATATGTATTTCCATAAAAGAGAAAGGTTGGCCCTCAGTCTTAAAGAATATAACACCAGATCTAATTTCGTGATTATTTTTATGTGTGTAATTGATTTTCTAATTTATTTTGACTATAACTGGTTAATATCTTTTGTTATAGGGTGAAATCAAGTAATTGTTTCGTAACTTAAATGCTATTGTTGACTTATAAACAAATATAAATTCTATACTAATTATAAACATTTGGAGGAACAACTAACAGCATTCTTTAAGTATTTATTTGGCTCTATTCAAAAACATGTTAGCAAAGCCAGCTCTTAATTAATTCCAAAGTAATTACCAGTTTTGTCAAAAGTATTGTTTGCGTAACTATATCTGTTAATTCCATCATTTAAACAAATAATTCAGCCTAACTCTTGTAGTAGAAGAAATTGTTAAAGAGACGGGTTTTTTCAATGTCTTCAGTTATTTTAATGAGTTAAGTTTTAATTGTAATTTCAGTAAATTAAACATCGAACAATGTGTAGTTTCAGTGCCAATTATTGTGATGATATATAAAGGCCCGATTTTTGGTCTCGAGACAGTCACTCCGCGACCAAGTTTCAGACAGGAAACCTGTATTGGTTAGATCAACAACAGTGCATCAAGTTAACTGTGATGTAAGTTTAATAGGCTGTGTGCTAAAACAATGACAGTGTCTGTTCAATACGGACCATATTATTTGCCGAGAACTATGTGGTTAGATTTTTACTGCTTGTAGATGTTCAACAGTAATCTATTGTAGCAGTATGTTGATGTTAGCTTGTAACCTATTAATGAGGCTTATCGAAAGTTAAACAATAGTGCACTGGCTATATAACTGTGTCTTATTGGAGAGTTGTGAACAGTGAAAGTAAAGGACTGTGAAATGCAAAAGTGCACCCGTCGGCTACATAATCTAAAGTAGTCAGTGTTGAACTTCCACCTCCCCCCCCCCCCCCCCCCCCCCACACTTTTCAGCCAGTGTAGCAATGCAGTACGTCGACACTGAGGGCAATCAACAAAGAAACAAAGCAGGTGAATGTCACACATGGTGCCCTGGGTGAGGAATATTGAATGTGGGCATAATAAACTAGGTCTCATGAACTTTGAACAGTGAACTCAAGAGCAGTTCAGTGATGCAACATCCAATCAGCACTTGGGTTTCATGGTCACAGTATGACAGCAGCCAATCAGCAAGCGGGTTCTATGGAAGCAGCTATTAAATACAGGAGCAGGCAACCAGCATGCTGGTGGACACAGCTGACCAGGATAAACAAGACGCCTTGCCAAGGGAATTACAACTTGCAGCAGCCATGCAGATGATAAATCGAGATGACAACCGCAGCAGCAGCAGCAGAGCAGCAGGAGATGAGTGAATGAGAATAAGGTAATTTCACAGCAAAAGCCGTTTTATATTAAGTGATACATAATGAGTAGCCTTAACAAACAAGACTGTGTGGGGGAGAAGGTGAAAACTATAATTAACATCTGAAGTACCGGTAATCAGCTCATGGGTGCAACTGTTGGCTACATCATTTACGTAGTCAGTGTCTAACTTCCACCTCCCCTATTTTTCAGCCAGTATAGCAACACAGTACGTTGACATTGAGGACAATCAATGAAGAAATAAAGCACGTGAACGTCACTTGCTGACCAACAATTGTGTCTCAATATTTTGTAGTTTTCTCATGATACTTTTTCTTTTGATGCAGTTAACCACACTTCTGTTAGCATTGTAGATTCAGTTGCTCGCTACAGTTATGAGCTTTAAGTAAGTTAGATCTGTCTCTATGTGGCACCTTATAGACTGATTCCATATTCCAACAATTTCTTCCATCCTTTTATGTTTATATGTACTTTATAAGCTATAAGGATGCCTACCTTCAAAATGTTGGGAGAACAGATTACAAAGAAATTAACCTATTTTTGATGCTCCTCTTTCCAATATCTTGATTCGGGTGGTGCTTGTATACTTCACTTGATTCATTCTTTATAATTCTGCTGTATAATGTTTCCTGTTTATTACATAAGATCAGTTGTTTGAATGTGTTGTTATTCTCAGCTGAAACCATGACCTGACAAGCCACTGAATACAGATTTTGTATCCACAACTCTCTTGATTCACTGACTGCCTGGTTATATCACCACTGATGAATTTTATTTTGGAGAATACGTTAGTAGCAGACATTAAAAATGCCAAATCGCCTTCATTATTATATACAACAACAATTAATATGAAAGAGCTCATATGGTTTCAGTCTCCTGTTTTGTCTACAACATTTTATCGACACATTTCTATGTGTTTCAGAAAGCAATCTGTACTTTGTAATGATAAGCTGTATTTGGGTGCTCACACACAAAAGGGTGGCAGAACGTTCAAAATCAAGTCAGGAATTGAAACTACTCTTCCTTTCCTAACAACACGGTGAAATAAGTTTACATCTTTCTATATTTATACTAAAAGTAAATGTAAGATGCTAAGATGCATGACAGAGGGTACTTTTAACTTCATAGATAGTTTCCCATTCAATTCACAAATGGTGTGTGAGAGAAGTGATGGTTTACCTCATGTTCTGAAAGTTGTTCTTAGTCTAATTCTGTCTTATCTTAATGCCTATGGGACTAGTTTATGTGATCAGAGAAACATTTTTTTTTACATTCATGTACTGACCTCTTTCTTCAGCATCATTGTAACACTCTCCTGAATAAAATAAGTCTGCAACATTCATAGTTCCATTATTTATGTACATTTTCCAGGTGCCACTACAAGAACTTGTAAATTTGTCTAACAACATCCTTGGTTAACACAATTCCAGGCAGCTTCAATTACTACACTCAATTTCTGTACCTAATGTCCATCATTACTGATAAACATGTGGCAAAAGCACAGATGAATACATTACAATTCACTGTATATTTCACTACTTTTTGGATGCCCGAAAACGAGAACAATAGGTATCTCCATTCCTACATATTGAGGGTGAGTTGAATGGCAAATCATAGCAGGCATATCAGCAATGTTTTATAGCTGGAGATACTGCCCATCAATGAGGCAGCTCAACATGCCATATATCAGCTGAACAATGCCTGATTAATGCGGTGAGGAATGTGCAAGCCTTCTCCAAAGAACAGAGGGTGTGTCTGCTTCCATAGTGTGCACTATGATCTGGCATACTGCCCACTGAACTTGCCTGAGTTATGATCAGCCAGAAACTTTTTCATCAATGTCATACAGTGAATGATTCTTTGAGGGACTGCATTTGAATAGTGTAGGGCAAAATTCTCCAGGTACGTAAACTGTCTGAGCCAAAGTGTCCACCTATGTAATGTGGGATTTACCACTAGATATAACAAGAGGTGGAGCTGCTGTAAAAGGAAGTATGGAGAATTGTGTTGTCAAGTAGAGAAGCAGTAAAAGCGGAATTAGTTGTTCAGGAGTGCCCAGTGGCTTCGAACGTGGAGTAGTCACTTGATGTAACCAGAGTAACATACCCATCAGATACATTTCAACATTTCTAAAGCTGCCCAAGTTCACTGTTGGTGATGTGACTGTGAAGTGGAAACATGAAAGGAAGAATCAGAAATAAAATAAGGCCAGGCAGATAACCTCTATTTACAGACAGGTGCAACTGAGCACTGCGGAGGGTGGCTGTGAAACATCAAATGAATTCAGCAGAAGGAATCACTCGTGAGTTCCAAAGTTCTACCAGCAGTCCAGCCAGCACAATGACTGTGCAAAGGTTTACAATGGTCAAACAGCTCCCTATAAGCCATACATTTCTGCAGTCAGTGCAAGTGACACTTGACGTGGTTTAAAAAGTGATGCCACTGGACAGTGAATGACTAGTCTGGAGTGACAAATCATGCTATACTCTGGTATCTGATGAAAGGGTTTCAGTTTGGCAGATGTGTCAAGAATATTACCTGCCATCATATATAGTGCCAACAGTATTAAGCAGAGGAAGTGATGTTGCGGTATAGGGGTGATTTTCATCGTTAGGGTGTGGTCCCCTTATTGTGAAGAAAATGCTAGATGGACAAGAATATGAATACATTTTACAGCACTGTGTACTGTGTACAACAGAGGAACGGTTCGGAGACAATGACTGTTTGTATTAGCATGACAACCAACCCTGTCATACAGCAGTGCCTGTAAGACAAGAGTTTGTGGATAATAGCATTCCTGAATTGGGCTTGGCTGGCAGAGTCCTGAAAACTTGTGGGATGAGTTAGAGAATCGAATTTGTTCCAGAGCTCAATACCCAACAACATTACCTTTTCCAGTTTTGGCTGTCAAGGAATAATGGGGTGCTATTACTCCACAGACATTGAGACACCTCACTGCAAGTGTTCTCAGCAAAATTTGAGCCACTGCAAAGGCAAATGGTGGACACACCTCTCACAGTGCCCAGGTACTCTTGATCAGGTAGTGCATGCAAGCATTATTTGGTTCCATTACATAGTATTTAAAGGCTCTCACATAGGGCTTCACACAACTGTGAATTCCCAGAGTCGGATATTATGTGCAGCTCTAATCTGGGCCACAAAGTTCAATTCAGTGACTTGTATAAGTCTTCATGTTGCAGTTTTCACAAATGTTAGAGTATTTCATTTACTGCTCACCTGCTTGCCTCGGAATTCGATCTGGAAATTCTTAGCAGATTCCTGTGTCACTCTCCCACCAAAGTCAAGCTGATACACCTGACTGCTCTCATTCCACATGGGAGCTTTGTTGTGCATCACGAACTCTCTGCGCCTTGGACTCTGAGGCGTTGGACTGCCATCGATACCTTTGCCACGTTTTAGCTGTACAACAAGAGAGAAACTTAGAAATAAAATATTCACTTGCACATCTTTACACATCTATATATGCTTGATGTCAACATTTTGATTAAAAAAACTGCAAAATTTACATATGTTTCCATTATTTCAGTAATATTAATGGCATTTAAATTTTTTGGGAAGAAGATATCTTGATAATAGGTCAAAATACTTAGAATGTATAAAATGTGTGTATCTATTAATTTTGATCTTTTCTTATTTCTTTCGCAAAAGCTATATAGCTTTAGAAGGTATAAGGATGTCTACCTTCAAAATGTCGGGAGAACAGATTACAAAGAAATTAACCTATTTTTGATGCTCCTCTTTCCAATATCTTGATTCGGGTGGTGCTTGTATACTTCACTTGATTCATTCTTTATAATTCTGCTGTATAATGTTTCCTGTTTATTACATAAGATCAGTTGTTTGAATGTGTTGTTATTCTCAGCTTATAGCACAAAGAAATGTGGACATTTTATTAATACAACTTTTAAATATTACGCTACTCACTTTTTGTCGTAACTGCGCTTTTTGGAAACTTTCTAGATCCCTATAATTTCTTCCATTAAATATTTCATCTCCTGAGTGGACGATTTCGTCGTCAGAACTTTCTATACTTTTGTTCTTGCGCTGTCTCCTTGACAAAAGTGGTGAATTGAGCAAATGCTTCCTGAAAAGGAAAATAGGCTTAAGATGGCAATTGTGATTAGACATTCACGTTCACAAAAACAAAATTAGGGTGTGAAGGAGCAGATAAATACTATGACATGTAGACAACGCTACATTTCTCCCACTTACTATATACACTCCTGGAAATGGAAAAAAGAACACATTGACACCGGTGTGTCAGACCCACCATACTTGCTCCGGACACTGCGAGAGGGCTGTACAAGCAATGATCACACGCACGGCACAGCGGACACACCAGGAACCGCGGTGTTGGCCGTCGAATGGCGCTAGCTGCGCAGCATTTGTGCACCGCCGCCGTCAGTGTCAGCCAGTTTGCCGTGGCATACGGAGCTCCATCGCAGTCTTTAACACTGGTAGCATGCCGCGACAGCGTGGACGTGAACCGTATGTGCAGTTAACGGACTTTGTGCGAGGGCGTATAGTGGGCATGCGGGAGGCCGGGTGGACGTACCGCCGAATTGCTCAACACGTGGGGCGTGAGGTCTCCACAGTACATCGATGTTGTCGCCAGTGGTCGGCGGAAGGTGCACGTGCCCGTCCACCTGGGACCGGACCGCAGCGACGCACGGATGCACGCCAAGACCGTAGGATCCTACGCAGTGCCGTAGGGGACCGCACCGCCACTTCCCAGCAAATTAGGGACACTGTTGCTCCAGGGGTATCGGCGAGGACCATTCGCAACCGTCTCCATGAAGCTGGGCTACGGTCCCGCACACCGTTAGGCCGTCTTCCGCTCACGCCCCAACATCGTGCAGCCCGCCTCCAGTGGTGTCGCGACAGGCGTGAATGGAGGGACGAATGGAGACGTGTCGTCTTCAGCGATGAGAGTCGCTTCTGCCTTGGTGCCAGTGATGGTCGTATGCGTGTTTGGCGCCGTGCAGGTGAGCGCCACAATCAGGACTGCATACGACCGAGGTACACAGGGCCAACACCCGGCATCATGGTGTGGGGAGCGATCTCCTACACTGGCCGTACACCACTGGTGATCGTCGAGGGGACACTGAATAGTGCACGGTACATCCAAACCGTCATCGAACCCATCGTTCTACCATTCCTAGACCGGCAAGGGAACTTGCTGTTCCAACAGGACAATGCACGTCCGCATGTATCCCGTGCCACCCAACGTGCTCTAGAAGGTGTAAGTCAACTACCCTGGCCAGCAAGATCTCCGGATCTGTCCCCCATTGAGCATGTTTGGGACTGGATGAAGCGTCGTCTCACGCGGTCTGCACGTCCAGCACGAACGCTGGTCCAACTGAGGCGCCAGGTGGAAATGGCATGGCAAGCCGTTCCACAGGACTACATCCAGCATCTCTACGATCGTCTCCATGGGAGAATAGCAGCCTGCATTGCTGTGAAAGGTGGATATACACTGTACTAGTGCCGACATTGTGCATGCTCTGTTGCCTGTGTCTATGTGCCTGTGGTTCTGTCAGTGTGATCATGTGATGTATCTGACCCCAGGAATGTGTCAATAAAGTTTCCCCTTCCTGGGACAATGAATTCACGGTGTTCTTATTTCAATTTCCAGGAGTGTAGTTACTATTCACTTCAGCAGTAAATAATTGTGAAAAAAGTAACTATAGTTGAATTTATAGCCTTCATTGCAATGCAGGTCGATCGCTACTAACAATTGAAGAAAGTCAGGAAGAGTGAACAATTGTTGGTTGTATAAGGAAATACTGAAGCGTCCGATCCAACCCACGTGAGATCGGATGTTTCTGTTGACCCGTTGTATAATTCTGATACATAACGAAGTTGAAAGATACAATACATTTGTTGTTCTATGTGTGACATGCAGTACTTGCTGTAGACACAGAACATTCTATAAACACGCTTAAATGTTACCATATGTCAGGAGGTGTCTAAAACATTTAGCGCTAATATCGTACACATGGTAGGGCCTATACATGGAGTATTTTGAGGTAAAGAACCAATTGTTGGATATGATTTTGCTGGTGTTACGATGAATTAACTGAGATGAGAAACTGAATGAACATATTTGTCAGTTGGTTACTTTTCATAAACACAACTGCTTGCCATATTGAAGATGATGGTAATGTGATCTACAAGAAGGAAACAAAAAGTTATCAGCCCATGGTGGACTTTACTACTGTTTACATTTCATGACTGGTTATCAAAGTTGGTGTGCTGATCGTTACAGGAATTACAGACTGCATTTAATCTATAATGCAGTAGACTGTAGTGCACAGAAAGCTGAGCGAATGTATAGAGAACACCTGGGGGTAAAAAAAATCATACGAAATTGGGCTGAGCTAGCATCAAAGCGACAGACAACTGGTCAAGTTTTCTGACAATCAGTTGTTGATGCGGTACAATTTGAGGAAAAGCTGTTGCATTGTTTGGTAAAAGATTCGTCAATGAACACCTGCCAATTTGCCAGTGAAAATTGGTGGGTTGGTTATCGTCTGTGCATGGTACCAATATGTTCCAAAAAAGCCGTCTGCGAAAATGCGTTTGTTCAGGGGCTCATAACTCAGCCTCTGTTGATCACAGACATGAAGGGGTCAAGTGCTGTGGATAGCGCTTGCACTAGTTGCCATTTGTATACCTATCGGAAGAGTGGGCATGCTGTAGCTATCTTACAGTACAAGATCAAAATTTGATCTCCAGAGCCCAGGAAAACTGAACAGATCGAGTGGTTCCCTTGCATTAGGTGTGGTCTTGGATGGACCGTAGGTAGCTTATAAAAGCACCATTTTTTCATGGTCAGTTCTTAAGAAAACCCTGAAAAACATTAATTTTTGGATACGGAAAGTACAAACTGTGTGGATGGCCACTCCTATAATTTCTATTCACGGAAGATCTACGAAATTTTTACCATATATTCTCATGATGACATTCTCGGTGAACTTCAAAACTTCTTTCAATGTTCTTATCCACGCCCGATATTCAGATGTTCTAAGTTATCGTATCCATGAAGAAAATAGCGAAAACCGGTTTTTGACCATTTTTGACCCGTGGGCTGCAATTATCAAAATCTGTTATCAAATACATCCGAAGAACCATGATTTTTCGACTGCCAGAAGTACCAATTGTGGAATGGCCACTTATATAATTTCAATCAATGATAAATTGTGGAAATTTTTACCACATGTTCTTAAAATGGTGTTTTTTCGGTCCCTTGCTACTTTTTTCAACGTCGTTATTTATTACGGAAATCTGGAGGTTCAAAGTTATCGTGCTTATGCACGTAAAATCTGGTTGAGGCGGAAAAGAAGTTTTAACTCACATAGTGAACACATGGCAAGGATTCTCGGGTCATCGCAGGCCCGCAGGGATTCTGACATCGCTAAACTTATGTTTTCAGTCAGTATTTTTACACCAACGAAACTTTATGACTTGCTCTCTCTGTATAACGGTCACCTCATTGTGTTTACCTATGCATAGGTTTTTATTTGTCGTTGATGTGTGTCAACGTACACTATGGAAACTTTACAGGCCTGTAGAATTCGTTTTATATAAACCAGCGGAAAATGCTCCTGTCGGAGCACAAAAAAAGGAATATGTACGTTTTTAATAGACTGATAGAAAAATGGGGAACCAGGCGCCTTCAGTTCTCACCATTGCTCAATCCTCCAAAAATTTCATGACATTTTCGGTATTTATTGTCAAATATTTGTCACTACGATTTCCACAGACACACACAAACAAACACACAGACTGCTGAAATCACTCTTCTCCCTTTATAGAAGTAATCCAATTATCAATGATAACTTATAATAACGTAAGATACATTCTGCGTAAATCACTGACGATATTATTTAGTCTCTCTCCTATTAACTGTCTGATTTATATTCACTTTAGACGTGAACTTTTATCTTTAACATGACCAGAAGACTAGAGCCCCAAGTTCGACAGACTCTACATCGATATTTAACTAAACAATTCCTATCCGTCACACATTACAAAGCTGTGTTGCACCTCAAAGAGAACCTATGGCGGAAGAAGGGTATACCGCCCCTGGCTAAATTGTAAGGTGCACTGAGAACTGGCCTTAAGAATGAGTTGGAAAGATTTTTTCGTTATCATCTGGATTTTTGTATCAATCTCAGTCAAATGATCTGATCTAATGAAATTCTATCACACTGTCCGTTCCGCCTACCTGTTGCCCCCAGTGCTGGACCGTGTTTTGGGGCGACGGTCATCTTCCACCATAGTCAGGTTTTTTTCCATTCCATAGATGCTGCATCGTATCTCCACAGCCAGCTGCTGAAAGCTCGCTGGTGCAAAATACTTAACAATCGCAACAAATGGTTCAAGCTCTACTAATGACATGACTGTCGCTCCTTGAGGAAGCCGTCTTTACATTATCTCATAAAAAGTATCCAGACACCTATTATTGAACATTAACATGGCGTATATCTACTCTTCGCCGTTATCATATTAAGTGCAAATGGGTACCACACCGTGACAACTAAGAACACATCTATACCATAACACCCCTGCTTCAGTAGTTCAATGTTGCTACTACACATAATGGTACGTTGCGTTCTCCAGGCTTCTGCCAAACCCAAACCCTGCTACAGAGTAAAGTTCAATTCATCACTCCAAATCACTTGTTCTCAGTCATCCACTGGCCAGTGAAGACTTTTTACATGATATCGAGTGTCGCTTAGCGTTGACTGCAGAAATGTGTGGCATACGAGGAGTGCTCGATCATTGCACACCATGCTTTTTAACCCCCATCTCACAGTCCTTATGCTAGCTGGACTGCTGACAGAACTTTGAAACTCATGAGGGATTCCGCTTGCTGATTTCATGGGATCCTTGCAGCCATCCTACACAATGGGTGACAGTCCCTGTCCAACATTGTGTGAGATCCAACTAGTTTTTGGTTTGACCCTGGTTGCTCCTAGGTGTTTCCACATTACAATCATATCACTAGTTATGAACTTGGGCAGCTTTAAAAAGGTTGAAATGTCGCTGATGGACTTGTTACTCTTGTGACATCCAGTAGCCAGCCCACATTCGAAGTCACTGAGCTCCTCTAATCGACTCATTATGCTGTTACTGCTTCTCTACTGACAATAAAATTCTCTCCATCTCATTTTATGCTGGGAATGCCTCCTGTTACATATAGTGGCCAGTTCTGCATCACATAGGAATGTCCAGATACTTTTGATCAGATAGTACATAGGAAGAAACTTGTGCCAAAATGTTGGTTCGTTGCATTGCATAGTATGTTTATGTGCGAGAAGGCTCCACGTGTTCAACAATGGCTAATTTCTTGGGGTGGGGCGGTCTGGTGTGGACATGGGTGCATCTTGTCTCTCTATTACGCCATTCCTAACAGATGACCAAAATAAAATGGTTCAAATGGCTCTGAGCACTATGGGACTAAACATCTGAGGTCATCAGTCCCCTAGAACTTTGAACTACTTAAACCTAACTAACCTAAGGACATCACATACATCCATGCCCGAGGCAGGATTCGAACCTGCGACCGTAGCGGTCACACGGTTCCAAACTGAAGCGCCTAGAACTGTTCAGCCATTGCGGCCGGCTGACCAAAAAATTTCTTCCCATAGTCACATGGGAATATTCCCCTAGTTTAATAAGTTTGATGTCGTGTTTGACTGTAGTTATCATCAGCAGTCACACATCGTTGGTGGTGGAAGGGTGTGGAAGGGAGTTGGAGAGAGGGAGAGCGACTGTTGCTCTGAGAAGTGCTTCAGGAGTGGAGATAGCAGATACACGAGATGTCTTTTACGTTTCGTGCATTGGTCGAATTGTGTGGAATTCATCGAAAACACATATTTTTCACAACTAAGTAGCGTATTTCCTGGCATTTTGCCTCAACAAACTGTACTAAAAATGATGCGTTTCGGAGAGATCTTTAATGTGGTCTATCACTGAAACTGCATACTTCCATAACATGGACAGTACGAAAGCATATGGAATGTTAGCTTTGAAAAAGCTGAAAACACCATGTCAGCTGCCCTGTTTGCCTCGGTCAGCCAATCACAGTGCAGAGCACATGATCTCGTCAACCAGTCATAACATAGGACATGTGACTGAGGTTATGGTTAGGTTGGGACCTAACACAACAGCTGAAACTGCTTTGAGGGAAAACAGTCAAATATTTGTGAGAGTTAAGGTTTTTAAATTATTTTGGGCTGTGGCATTAGGTTCCAACCACACTACAACCGCCATCACATGTCCTGTGCTATGACTGGCTAACAGAAGCAAGCCGAGCAGCCGCCATGTTGTTTTCAGTGGTTGCAAAGCTAACATGCTGTATTCGGTAGTTCACAAATTTATAGTTGTGTAAAATCTCTCCAAAACATGTCATTTTTAGTATGGTTGGTGTGCTACGGCGGCGGCAAATGTTATATCAACATTTAAAAGTGTATCCTTTTATTAATAAGTTATTGTTTTGTTGCAAATAATGCACCTTTGTTGCTTTAAAAAAGGAACACAGAAACAAATAAAGGAGTTAAAATTTGGAGCATGAAAGAAAAACTAGGTGAAAACAAAAAGAAATTGAATGAATGTCACAAAAATAGACCTAGAGGAACTATACATCAGATAAAGAACTTTAAACCAACAGGGAAGAGAGGCCCCAGGAGACCAAGAAAAAGACAGGTGATGTAATAGGCCACAATTGGTTTGGTACCAAAACTGCAGAAGGGAAAGGTGGACATTAAAAAGAGTTCCACTTATAGAAAAGATTAAATGTATATGGGAAAATATTTAAGTTCAGACTATGCACTGCAGGATTTGCGTTAGAAGTGTTAGTGTCATGACTTGCCATTAGGAACCAATAGTGGTACGGTGATAATAGGTTTGAAACACATGCATCAGTGCGAATTACAGTTGCAGGCAGTCAATATGGGTCTGAAAAGGACAGCAGGTCTTTCAAATGGTTCAAATGGCTCTAAGCACTATGGGACTTAACATATGAGGTCATTAGTCCCCTAGAACTTAGAACTACTTAAACCTAACTAACCTAAGGACATCACATACATCCATGCCCAAGGCAGGATTCGAACCTGCGACCGTAGCGGTCGCGCAGTTGCAGACTGAAGCACCTAGAATCACTCGGTCACACCGGCCAGCAGCAGGTCTTTACTCGCAAGGCTGTTTTATCAAAACAAAGGCAAAAGTGCTGTTGCTCTTCACGAGTGTTGATGCATTAAAGGATTGTGGAGAGGTTTCTTCGAAAAATCCACAAAAACAGTTATTCGCTATATTTTCAACGTCATTAGCGGACTAAAACCCAGCTGAAGATTCCAAGATAGCTATGCACAGCAAATGACTGAAATTTTACGGTATATCTCTAAGAGCTAATCTCGAAAATCTTGATACCTTTATCTGTTTCCAAGACACCAAGGTTCAAATTTACCCTATTTTTACATATAAAATTCGGTATGAGCGAAATCTGAATAAAAAATAACTGCAGCACATTGCACAAATTTTATCAGTATATTTCACAGGCATTTATCTAAAATAGATGTGTACGCATTTCCAGAAATCTTCATCCGTTATCGAGAAACATCCAAAAAACTTGCTTATTGGGTACTAAAACACAGCTGCACTTTCACGACAGCTGTGGACAGCAAATGGCTGTATTTTACGATGTATGCCTAACATCCCGAACTCGAACAACCTTGAAAATTTTCTTTGCATCTTCATCCATTTCCGAGGCACAGAGTTTCAAAGTTACCTTGCTTTTCCACGGAAAACACGCACATAAGATCTGGTGTGAGGCGAAAATGCATGGAGTGACGTAGCACAGAGAAATGTGCTGTAAAGTGTCTCCGTTATCCGCTGGGAACCCTGTGTTGTAGTATACAGGCAAAATTTTTTGAACATAAAAATCCGGTCTCAGGTGTAAAATTGCGTTTGTATTATTTCAGTTTCACGTAAGAAAACCATTTAAATTTTATTTCTTTTCATATGAGTTACAACAGGGCGAAGATGGGAGCCAGTGGAAATGTGCTTTTATCGGAGCTCAAAAAATGCGGATAAGTTCCTGTTTATTTAAAAGACTCTGAATGGAAAGTGCGGTACCAGCTGCCTCATTCTACGTTCATCAGCGCCTTTAAAAATGTTTCCAAAAATTTTGGCACGCAATACTATTCACATTTTTATGGTAGGGGAGAAGATGGGAGTGGCAGTGGCAAAGAGATGGAAAAGTAAGCCGGCCGGTGTGGCCGAGCGGTTCTAGGCGCTACAGTCTGGAACCGAGCGACTGCTACGGTCGCAGGTTCGAATCCTGCCTCGGGCATGGATGTTTGTGATGTCCTTAGGTTAGTTAGGTTTAAGTAGTTCTAAGTTCAAGGGACTGATGACCTCAAATGTTGAGTCCCATAGTGCTCAGAGCCATCTGAGCCATTTTTTGTGATACAGGGGCAATGACAGAGACACACAAAGAGATAAAGACACTGAGTTGGGCTGACTGAGTGAGTGAGAAAGGGGAACTGGCATGGATGGATATGAGTGACTTACAATGCACTGCTAGGTGTGAGTGAGTTACAGTTAGGGGAGCTTGTGGGACACTGTTCTGAGTTGCATGTTAAAAAAATGCAAACAAGTTCACATGCCAACATTTTTGGGAAATTTTTAAAGGGCTGAGGAAAGTAGAATGAGGCAGCTGGTACCTCATTTTTCAGTCAGATAAACAGAAACGCATTTGCGTTTTTTGTGCTTCGATGGGAGAATTTTTCCCTGCTTAAAATGTGTTTCTTTCAATGGTTTACTCATTATGTTTGTTCTGCATGTTCTTGCAAATGTTTTCACAAAGTTTCATTGTTGTATAATCGCTCGTTTGTAGTGGGGGCCCTCTAAAGTTGTTGTCGTTGTCTTCAGTCCTGAGTCTGGTTTGATGCAGCTCTCCATGCTACTCTATCCTGTACAAGCTTCTTCATCTCCCAGCACTTACTGCAACCTACATACCTCTGAATCTGCTTAGTGTATTCATTTCTTGGTCTCCCTCTACGATTTTTACCCTCCACGCTGCCCTCCAATGCTCAATTTGTGATCCCTTGATGCCTCAGAACATGTCCTACCAACCGGTCCCTTCTTCTTGTCAAGTTGTGCCTCAAACTCCTCTTCTCCCCAATTCTATTCAATACCTCCTCATTAGTTACGTGATCTACCCATCTAATCTTCAGCATTCTTCTGTAGCACCACATTTCGAAACCTTCTATTCTCTTCTTGTTCAAACTATTTACCGTCCATGTTTCACTTCCATACATGGCTACACTCCATACAAATACTTTCAGAAACGACTTCCTGACACTTAAATCTATACTCGATGTTAACAAATTTCTCTTCTTCAGAAACGCTTTCCTTGCCATTGCCAGTCTATATTTTATATCCTCTCTACTTCGACCATCATCAGTTATTTTGCCCCCCAAATAGCAAAACTCCTCTACTACTTTAAGTGTCTCATTTCCTAATCTAATTCCCTCAGCATCACCTGACTTAATTCGACTACATTCCATTATCCTCGTTTTGCTTTTGTTGATGTTAATCTTATATCCTCATTTCAAGACACTGTCCATTCCGTTCAACTGCACTTCCAGGTCCTTTGCTGTCTCTGACAGAATTACAATGTCATCGGCGAACCTCAACGTTTTTATTTCTTCTCCATGGACTTTGATACCCACTCCGAATTTTTCTTTTGTTTCCTTTACTGCTTTCTCAATATACAGATTGAATAACATCAGGGATAGGCTACAACCCTGTCTCACTCCCTTCCCAACTGCTGCTTCCCTTTCGTGCCCCTCGACTCTTATAACTGCCATTTGGTTTCTGTACAAATTGTAAATAGCCTTTCGCTCCCTCTGAAGTAGCAAAAGTTTAATTAAAACCATCCAGTACAACCGGAAAAGCAAAGGACCCAGAACAGACCCCTGTGGAAGTCGCACGTTACCTGATGGGAGACGAGGACTGGTTGCGCTTGGCGGCCTTCTTGCTGGGCGCCGGGCTGGCGGGGCTGCTGCGTGGCAGCCGCGGGGAGGCGCAGGGCGACGGCGGCGGCAGCGAGTGCGTCTCGTCCAGCTCGCGGATGCGCGACGCCAGGCTCTCGAGCGCCGCCAGCGCGTGCTGCTGCTGCCTCCGTGGCGCGCTGGGCGGACTCGCCGCTGGCGACAGCGGCGCTGGCGCCAGCACTGCCTGCGCGCCACTGGCCCTGACCTCAGCGCGCCGCTCGCCGACTGGCGGAGACTCCCGCGGCGGCGGGGCTGCCGGTGGCGGTGACGACGCCGATGACGACTCGCGACTCACCTCGCCGCTCGCGCTCGCCGAGCCGGTTTCC
Source organism: Schistocerca cancellata (assembly GCF_023864275.1). Classification (NCBI taxonomy): domain Eukaryota; kingdom Metazoa; phylum Arthropoda; class Insecta; order Orthoptera; family Acrididae; genus Schistocerca; species Schistocerca cancellata. The sequence continues at coordinate 1,158,919,792 of NC_064626.1, forward strand.
TTCCCGGCACGGTCGGTCGATCTCTTCGTGGACGGAGGATCCGCAGTGGAACTGCTCTCGGACGTATCGCTGGTCGGAAACAGATCGCTAGAGTCGAGGCTCTTGCTCTTGCCGCAGTGCTTCAGCTTGGGCAGCCCCGCGCAACTGTCCTTCGCCTTGTCACCTCCCTCGCGACTCTGGTGCTGCTTGCTTTTGTGTTTCCGCTGTTTCTTCCTGTTCACCAGGACTAGGCGCTTCGGCGTGTCCTTCCTCAGCATGGACAGGGCTACGTCGCACGGGACTATGTTGACGTCGACCATGTCGAGGTATCCGACGCTGCAGCTCCGCACCATGGAGTCGGCTACACAAGCGGCTGTGCAGGGAGCTATCGATACCGAAGTCGGGATACGTCTGACTCCCCTTTCCGGAGCGACCGGCTCGCCCGATCCGTCTTCGTCGATGAAGAGCAGTTCTTCCGGTTTCGTAACGCACCACTTGTTGCCGGCAATACCTATCTGGTTCCCACTAGGACTCGATTTCGTCGCGCCACTCTTCTCCTTTCTCTTGCCCGCACTGCTACTACTCGTCCCTTTGTGTGGTGACGTGCAGTAGGACGGGCCACTTGTCGTAGTGAAACTTCCCTCTAAAGTGATCGCTGTTTCGCTATAGCTGCCATTATTAGACTGGTGGGGTTTACCGCTCCCCTCTGTATCCAGTCTCTTCACCACAACTGGTTTCATTTCGACGCAGCTTTGCTCTGCCCCTCCCGGTGTTAAACTGAGATTCGTTACCGCGTTGCCCCTGTTTTGGTTATGCTCGATTGTGGTTTTCACTCTTTGTATGTTACCGGAAAAATCGGACGGCGAGGAGGCTACCATAGTATGTGTCGAGGACGTCAGGTCGATTAAAACGTCGCTCGGAGCTACCGTGTTTTTAGGCGACTGCAGAGCAGGAACTGCTCCTTCACAAACTAGTGGCGGAATGACGTGTCGGGACTGTCCACCTTGGGAGGCCATTCCGATGTTAGATCGCGTTATTTGTGCAACAGCACCACTACTATAACTGTTACTACTGCCCGACCCTAAGGCGTTATTGTAAGACCCATTCCCATTGTAACCATTCCCATTGTAACCATTCCCATTAGGCACGGATATCATCTGCTGACACGGGTAACTGTCTGTACAATTTTTCGCTGCAGACGAAACGGAAGCAGGAACAGAACTATTTTTGAGACTTTCACAAGAGCTCGTGGCTTCCGTCACTTCACTGTACGAGAATTCGTCCTCGTATGACTCTGCTCTCGCTAGAGCGGCGGTCGCGTTGCTAGATATAGTTATACTATTCTGGTGGCTGTGAGCTTTCGAGCTGTGCAGTGCCTGGTGCATCCTCGATCGACTCTGTACGAAACGACCGCTGGTGGACGGCGTGTGATGGCTTCTCGGTGTCATGGGTGCTATGGGCGGAGCGATGTCGCTCTGGTAACCGGCCGGCATTTTGGAGCTCTCCTCGTGGTAATACGCCTCCTCTTCGTCCTCGGAGAATAGGTTTGGATTGAAGTTGGGGTCGGGGCCGGGTGGGAAGTCGTCTCGGAGTTCGGTGATCACCAGGGTCATCTGGCGGGGCTGCAGGTGGAGGAGCGAAGTCTTGTAAGTGACCTGGCCCAAGTTTGCTGGTACTGACGGAGCTAAGCCGTGGATTTTAAACTTCGTACCCCAGATGTTTGATGTCACTTCCACCAGTTTGATGTGCTGAAACAAATTAGAAGTTTATGCCAACATAGTTAACGCTGTTCAAAGTGAATATGCATTTGTGAACAGAAATCAACTGATCGATGAAATTTTCAGGGACCCCAAAGTGCAACAAATATATATAACGATGCAGTCCTCACCACTATTGTACGTTTATCTGCTAACTGCTCAGGGCCAGGCATATGACTCCTAGACCCTATAAAAATGAAAGAGATGAACTATATCGGTTCAGAAAAAAACAAAGAAAAACCAAAAAGAGATTGGACAAAAAAGCTATACGTAAGAAGGAAATAAAGAAGTGAATCATCCATGGGTTGGTAGCTAAGTGGGTAAGTATCGCCCAAAGCTCAGAGCTTCAGTCCTGAATTGAGCCAACCGTTTTTCTTGACATTTATCGCTTCTTTCGTTTCTGGCAATAATTTGTTAAAGTTACAAGTGCATTTTAAACTGTTGATCTCCCTACAACTGGCTGTTGGATCGTTTCAAGCGATGGAGAAAGATAAGAGCTTAGCTCGTCCAGTAGTATCACGCAAAGTGAATGTACTGTGGTGCCAAAATCAACCTTTGAGTCGATGACAGTTTTGCCTTATCGCCAGAGAACAGCAAACAAATCTGGAATTAGGCAGTAGGGAAGAGAACTTAACAGATCCTTCCTAATTAACGGAAAGGTCCAAATTATGTATACTTAGCTGACTTTGTGTATAGTCTACTATCTGAAGCTAGTGAAGATAGTCACAGACGAGACAGAAAATGAAACCGAGAATAGCAAAGCAAACGCATAACGTTACTTGACAAAGGAAAACCCTGAAGTATTGTCCCAATATAATTCTCTTATCACTAAAAAGATGAGTGAAATAGATAGTGTCAGAAGCGTTGAGAGGCAGCTGAAATCGTTAAAACTGAACAAATTTCCAGTGCCCGACGGAATCGCTATCAGATTTTATACCCAGTTTTCGACCCTGTTAACTACAATCTATCGTGAATCCCTTGAGCAAAAGACCGTGCCCTGGAGTTAGAAGAGAGCACAGGTCACACCTGTCCACAAGAAGAATAGCGGAAGTAATTCACCATATCTCGGCATACATTTGCTGTAGAATCTTATAACATATTCTGAGCTCAAACATAAAGAGGTATCTGGAACAGAATGACATTCTCCATGCCAGCCAGCAAAGATTTAGAAAACACCAATCATGTGAAATACAGCTCGCACTTTTCTCATGGATCAATGCAGGTAGATGCAGTATTTCTCGATTTCTGGAAAGCACTTCACTCAACGCCACAGCTATGCTTATTATCAAAAGTACGATCATAAGGGATATCAAGCGAAAGTTGTGACTGGACTGAAGATTTCTTGGTAAGGAGGACACAACATGTTATCTTGAATGGTGAATCATCGGCAGATGTATAGATAACTTGGGGTATGCCGCAGGGAAGCGTGTTTGGACCATTGCTGTTCATGTTGACCTTGCTGACAATATTGATAGTAACCTCAGACTTCTCGAAGATGGTGAAGTTATCCATAATGACGTACAGTCTGAACAAAGCTGCACAGATATTTTATCAGACCTTGATAAGATTTCAAAGTGGTGCCAAGATAGGCAGCTTGCTTTAAACGATCAGAAATGTAAAATTTTGCACTTCAGAAAACGAGAAAAGCAGTGTCCTCTGACTATAGCACCAGTGACCCACATCTGGAATCTGTAAAATCTTAGCAATATCTGGGTGTAACACTTTGTACAGACTTGAAATGGGACGTTTATATAGCCTCAGTCGTGAGTGAAGCATGTAGCAGACTTCGGTTTATTGGTAGAATACTGCGGAAATGCAATTAGTCTACGAATGAGATTCCTTACCAATCACTCTTGTGGTCCATGCTAGAATATTCCTCAAGTGCTTGGGACCAACACCAAACAGGATTAACAAGGGCTACTGAATGTATATAGAGAAGGGCAGCACGGATGGTGACAGGTTCTTTTTGACCCTTGGGAGTGTGTTACTGAGATGCTGAAGAAATTAAATTGGCAGAGTCCTGAAGGCAGACGGAAGCCATCTTGAGAAAGTCTACTAACAAAGATTCAAGAACCGCGTTGCAATGATGTCTCTAGGTGTATATAAAAACCCTTATATATTTCTCCATAAGGATCGTGAGTGGAAGATTGGATTATTTACAGCGCACAAAGGCACATAGTCATTCTTCGTGCGCTCCAAACGTGAATGGAATGGGAAAAAGCCCTAGTAACTGGTACAATAGGACATACCCTCTGCCATGCGCTTCGCAGCGGTCTACTGAGTAACGATGTAGACGTAGATGCAAATGAAAGGGGCATGCCAAATAAATCACAAGACAATCGTACTTGAAGAAATTAGCACCCCCGTAAAATCCGAGAGTGTATCACGGCACAGGCTGTTAAAGATTATGATGGACACGTCTCTGAAATCACGAATCCAGTCGCACAACTGAGACGATACTCCATAGGCAAGCAATTAATTAGAAGCTCCTTGTGAGGAAAATCTGCGATGGAATATATTCATTAAAAAATTCTATTTTTTCTTGCTGATGTTTCATACAATAGGCGTTTATAATAAGTAGTTGGTGAAAACAAGGGATAGAAATTCGGGACAAAAGCTGAATATCATGACAGAAAATCAGCCTATGAACCTCAGGCTGATCTGGCAGAGAGGAAGGATAGAGGAAGCCCTGTCGTCTGCGCCTAAGTCCACACGACCACTCTTCAATTCGCACTTAAGTGCACGGCAGAAGGTTCATCGAACCACCTTTAAACTACCCGTATTACTCTACCGTTCCATTCTCGAGCAGCACGTAAGGAAAATTAACATCTAAATCTTTCCGTGCGAGACCTGATTTATTTTACTGCGACGATCATTTCTCCCTGTGTAGGTTGGCGTCAATACAATATTTCCGCAGTTAGAGGAGAAAGTTTGTGATTGAAATTTCGTGAAGAGATCTCGCCGCAACAAAAAACGCCCTTGTTTTAATGATTGCCACCCCATCGCGCTTATCATATCCGTGTCATCAGCTCCCCTGATTCACAATAATCCCGTACCGCGCAGCGGTACTCTTAGCGGAGTACGGACAATCATAGTTTAGACAGTCTCTCCAGTAGACTTTTTGCGTCTTCTAAGCGTTCTGCCAGTAAAATGTAGTGTTCAGTTTGCCTTCCCCACAACGTTATAAATGCGATCTTTCCAATTTTAGTTATTCCTAGTTGTAATTCCTAATTATGTAGTTGAACTGACAACCTTTAGATTTGTGTGATTTATTGTGTAACCGAAATTTAACGGATTCCTTTTAATACTCATGTGGGTGACCTCATTCAAACTTTTCATTATTTACGGTCAATTGTCACTTTTCACCCCCATGAAAATATCTTGTTTAAATAATTCTGCAAAAGGTTATTTTCTGACGACTTTGCTAGACGGTAAATGACAGCATCATCTGCCAAGCAAACCTAGACGGCTGCTCAGATAGTCTCCTAAATCATTTACACAAATAAGAAACCGCAGAGTGCTTACAACACTTCCTTGGAGAACGCCAGATATTACTTCAGGTACACTCGATGATTTTCAGTCAGCTACTACGAAATGTGATCTTTCTGACAGGAAATCACGAATCCAGTCGCACAACTGAGACGATACTCCATAGGCAAACAATTAATTAGAAGCCCCTTGTGAGGAAAATCTGCGATGGAATATACACTACTGGCCATTAAAATTGCTACACCAAGAAGAAATGCAGATGATAAACGGGTATTCATTGGACAAATATATTATACTAGAACTGACATGTGATTACATTTTGAAGCAATTTGGGTGAATAGATCCTGAGAAATCAGTACCCAGAACAACCACCTCTGGCCGTAATAACGGCCTTGATACGCCTGGCCATTGAGTCAAACAGAGCTTGGATGTTGTGTACAGGTAAAGCTGCCCATGCAGCCTCAACACGATACCACAGTTCATCAAGAGTAGTGCCTGGCTTATTGTGACGAGCCAGTTGCTCGGCTACCATTGACCAGACGTTTTCAATTGGTGAGAGGTCTGGAGAATGTTCTGGTCAGGGCAGCAGTCGAACATTTTCTGTATCCAGAAAGGCCCATACAGGACCTGCAACATGCGGTGGTGTATTATCCTGCTGAAATGTAGGGTTTCACAGGGATCGAATGAAGGGTAGAGCCACGGGTCGTAACACATCTGAAATGTAACGTCCACCGTTCAAAGTGCCGTCAATGCGAACAAGAGGTGACCGAGACGTCTAACCAATGGCACCCCGTACCATCACGCCGGGTGATACGCCAGTATGGCGATGACGAATACACGCTTCCAATGTGTGTTCACCGCGATGTCGCTAAACACGGATGTGATCATCATGATGCTGTAAACAGAACCTGAATTCATTCGAAAAAATGACGTTTTGCCATTCCTGCACCCAGGTTCGTCTTTGAGTACACCATCGCAGGCGCTCCTGTCTGTGATGCAGCGTCAAGGGTAACGCAGCCGTTGTCTCCGAGCTGATAGTCCATGCTGCTCCAAACGTCATCGAACTGTTCGAGCAGATGGTTGTTGTTTTGCAAACGTCCCCATCTGTTGACTCAGGGATCGAGATGTGGCTGCACGATCCGTTACAGGCATGCGGGTAAGATGCCTGTCATCTCGACAGCTAGTGATACGAGGCCGTTGGGATCCTGCACGGCGTTCCGTATTACCCTCCTGACCCACCGATTTCATATTCTGCTAACAGTCATTGGATCTCGACCAACGCGAGCAGCAGTGTCACGATACGATAAACCGCAATCTCGATAGGCTACAATCCGACCTTTACCAAAGTCGGAAACGTGATGGTACGCATTTATCCTTCTTACACGAGGCATCACAACAACGTTTCACCAGGCAACGCCGGTCAACTGCTGTTTGTGTATGAGAAATCGGTTGGAAACTTTCCTCATGTCAGCACGTTGTAGGTGTCGCCACCGGCGCCATCCTTGTGTGAATGCTCTGAAAATCTAATCATTTGCATATCGCAGAATCTTCTTCCTGTCGGTTAAATTTCGCATCTGTAGCACGTCATCTTCGTGGTGTAGCAATTTTAATGCCCAGTAGTGTATTCATTAAAAAATTCTATTTTTTCTTGCTGATGTTTCATACAATAGGCGTTTATAATAAGTAGTTGTGAAAACAAACCACCCAGAACCAACATTTCGAATTAAACCGAGGCAGTACCTTCATTACAAGAACTGAAGAAGGCAGCCCACTTGAGCAAATCATTAGGTATTCATTATACAACAAACAAAGGCAATACAGTTACAGTGCAAAATTTCAATAATGCAATGAAATTAATAGAGCTTGTCAAAAATTACAAAAAGACGAACTTATTCAGTGGATAATTTTCTCATTGTTGCGTCGGAGAGTTAAGAGGAAAAGTGGATGACATAGCCATTAGAGCGACCAAACAATTTTCTCTTCCACGGAGCACAGTGAAATATGATGTGGAACGCTGTCATGCCGATAAAAATCATGTGCTAATGGCGGAACTGGAGGGACTGTTTGAAGGAAAAGGTAGTACGGTTTAGAACGTCGTCCCTCACACATCGCGGGTATTAAAGATAGCGCATTAGTTCGGTTGTCTAACGGTGGGAAAGGAAATCGGTTGTGGGTCAGCCAAAGGTAACATTATGGCTGAAATGATTTAAAACAGCTGCGGAAAATCAAAATCTGGTTGGACTTTTGGGGTACGAATGATACAACTTCGTCGCCAAAAGCGACGAGAGGATACGATTACTACAAGACTGATGTCTGAATCAATTCGGTTTTGTGGATAATTACAATGTCAAAGCAAAACCCGCGTAACTCAGAGACTCAGACGCTAATCCCACTTAAAAAGACTGTTCCAATCTGTAAGGATCGTTCTAACCCATGCCTATGCGTTCTAGTACGGAGGTGTCATCTTTCATATTTGACGGCCGTCCATTTTTGACTGTGACTGAGAACATCTCTGATCTTCGGTCACCTTAGTTTCTCGTAATTTCTTAAGTTCGTTGTAGTTGCTATAATCCTGCAATCCGCTGTTGGTAGTCTGACGGTGTGTGGCGGAGGGTACTTCTGGAAATACTGATTCCCCCTTCCCTGTTTCATTCGCGAATCGCACGTGGGCAGAATGATTGTCGGTAAGCCTTTCAATAGTAAACCTCTTCGTGATGCCAGTCTCTCTTGTAGCGCCTGCCAATGCAGTTTTTTCAGTATCTCTGTAACGCTCCCGCTCAGACTATATGATCCCGTGACGAAACGTGCCGCTCTTCCTCGGATCTTTTCTCTTTCCTCAACCAGTCCTACCCCGTAAAGGTCCCAAGATTGTTCGACGATACTCAAGAATCGGTCGAACGAACACCTTGTAAACTACATCTTTAGTGGATGAATTACTTTTTCTCAATGTTCTTTCTACGAATCTCAGTCTCTCATCTGCTTTTCCTACTATTTGTTTTGTGTGCTCATTCCATTTAAGGTCGCTCCGGATAGTTACTCCTAGGGCTCATGCTCATAAATTAAGGATAATGCTGATACATGGTGAAACAACGCTCTGGTGGGCGGTTTGCGGGATTAAATCACCTCGGGGTACGACCATGCGGTGCATTTGACCTGCGGTCGTCGCACGGTGGCGCTGGCAGCAGTCCACATACGCATGTCAGAGTATGGTGTAGCGAGTTAAGTGTGCAGACGTTTTCAGACATGCTAATGGTGACTGTGTGTTGAAAATGGCTTAAAGAACACATATTGATGACGTTATGAGGGGTAGAATACTAGGGCGACTGGAGGCTGGTCAAACACAGAAGGTCCATAATACGGGCCAACCGTGTGCCACAAAGTGTGATCTCAAGATTATGGCAACGATTCCAGCAGACAGGAAACGTGTCCAGACGCTACAGTACGGGACGTTCACAGTGTACAGCACCACAAGAAGACCGATATTATCTCACCATCAGTGTCCACAGACGGCCACGGAGTACTGCAGGTAGCCTTGCTCGGGACCTTACCGCAGCCACTGGAACGGTTGTCTCCAGACACACAGTCTACAGACGACTGAACAGATATGGTTTATTCGCCGGGAGATCTGCAAGGTGCACTCCACTGACCCCTGGTCACAGGAGAGCCTGTAAAGCCTGGTGTCAAGAGCACAGTACATGGTCATCGGAACAGTGGTCCCAGGTTATGGCCACGGACGAGTCCAGGTATAGTTTGATTCTCGCCTGGCTTTCATCTGGCGTGAACCAGGAACCACATACCAACACCTTAATGTCCTTGAAAGGGATCTGTTTGGAGGTCGTGGTTTGATGGTGTGGGGTGGGATTATGATTGGTGCACATACACCCCTGTATGTCTTTGACAGGGGAACTGTAACAGGTCAGGTGTAACGGGACGATTCGCCTTTTCAGGGGTGCAATGGGTCCCACCTTCCTCCTGATGGACGATAATGTACGACCCCACAGAGCTGCCTTCGTAGAGGAGTACCTTGAAACAGCAGATATCAGGTGAATGGAGTGGCCTGCCTGTTCTCCAGACTTAAAGCCCATCGAGCACGGTTGGGATGCTCTCGGTCGACGTATCGCTGCATGTCTTCAAACCCCTAGGACACTTCAGGAGCTCCGACAGGCACTGGTGCAAGAAGGGGAGGCTATACCCTAGCAGCTGCTCGACCACCTGATCCAGAGTATGCCAACCCGTTGTGCGGCCTGTGTACGCGTGCATGGTGATCATATCCACTATTGATGTCGGGGTACATGCGCAGGAAACAGTGGCGTTTTGTAGTACATGTGTTTCGGGACGGTTTTCTCTACTTATCATTAATACCGTGGACTTACAAATCTGTGTCGCGTGTGTTCCCTATGTGCCTAGGATATTAGCGGCAGTTTTATGTAGTGCTAAGTTGGGTGGCATCACATTCTGCAATTATCCTTAATTTATGAGCATGAGTGTAAATATATTAGGGTGGCTACTGTTTCCAGACATTTGTCATAGTAGCCATACAGAAGTAGATTTCTTTTTCTATGTAGGCGCAGTATGTTACGTTTATTTACGTTCACGGTCAACTGCACCATTCAGCAGTCCTCTGCAGAAGGTCATCACTGTAGTCTGGCGTTGCTACCTTGTTATAGACAACCGCATCTTTTGCGAATAGCCTTAAAGAGCTTCATTCATATACTTCGAAGACTTGACTACAAGTCATGTCTTCGAAGGAAGCTCTGGAGGTACGAATTCGTGATATATAGAAACACATGGCCCCAGTATGCCAATAGCGATTATTTTTGAGAGGTGCATGTGGGGCCTGAAGATGGCATAATGAATTGCCGAAACTAGTAGCGAAAATAAAATACAATAACATCTCGACTGCGCGGCTGTTTGGCGAATTTCATTGTTAAATAATCCTCTGTCGTGTCGTCAGCGTCATAGGGCGCCTATGTGGACATGAGATAGCGCCAGTCAGGGTCAATGGAGTGAGGCATGTGTGTAGCTGAAGTTGAACAAATGCCTTTCTGTTGGTCAGCAGTGTTCCCACTGTGCCTCCAGCCCTGCTGTCACCACAGATTACCCCAATAAATGCAACTGCACACAACAACAGTAATGATTCCAATACTAAAGAAATAGGGAATCAAGATAAGCAGTGGGCACAAAACAGTTAGCCTCATTTCACATGCACCAAAGTTACGTTAAGAATCATTAATAAAAGACTGGAAAAGGTAATGGAGAAGAATCTGGCTGAAGAATAATTTGTTTTTAGACGGAATGCAAGCACAAGAGATGCAATAGCACTCTTGTGAGTTTTGGGAGAGAAGTTTACTGAAAAGCGAAGAGACATAGTATATAGGGTGACAATTATTGAACTGCATATCGGCCCCGATAGCTAAGTGGTCAGCGTGACGGACTGCCGTCCTTAGCGGCCCGGGTTCGGTTCCCGGCTGGGTCGGGGACTTTCTCCGCTGAGGGACTGGGTGTTGTGTTGTCTTCATCATCATTTCATCCCCATCCGGCGCGCAGGTCGCCCAATGTGGCGTCGAATGTAATAAGACCTGCACCAAGGCGGCCGGACCTGCCCCGTAAGGGGCCCCCCGGCCAGTGACACCAAACGCTCATTTCCATTTCCATTGAACCACATGAAAAAAAACGTAAATTAGTTATAAACTACGGCTTGTACACACTTTATTCAACATGTAAACGTCACTACAGATATTCGGTTTTAGGTTATGTTCGATTAGCCTGCCATCATTGGCGATGATGTGGTGCAGACGAATACCGAAATTCTGCATGACCCGCTGAAGTGTCGGAACATCTATGCTGTAGACGACGTCCTGAATGGCTGTTTTCAGCTCAGCAATGGTTTTGGGGTTGTTCCTGTGCACCTTGTCTTTAGTATAGCCCCACGAAAAGTTTTCGTATGTGTTGAGATCTGGAGAATATGGAGGCGAATCGAGGCCCATGCCAGTGGCCTCTGGGTATCCCAGAGACAGAATGCAGTCCCCAAAGTACTCCTCCAGGACATCAAACACTCTCCTGCTTCCATAGTGTCGAGTTCCATCTCGTGTGAACCATATCTCGTCGAAATCAGCGTCACTTTGGATAAAGGGGATGAACTCATTTTCCAAAACCTTCGCATATTGTTCGGTAGTCAAGGTGCCATCAAGCAATATCGCACCGATTATTCTGTGACTGGACATTGTACACCAACAGTTACTCGTTGAGGATGAAGAGACTTCTCGATCGTGAAAAGTGGATTCCCGGTACCCCAAATACGCCAGTTTTGCTTACTGACAAACCCATCCAAATGAAGATGGGCTTCGTCGCTAAACCAAACTATATGCACATCAAAATCCCCTTCGTCAATTCTGTGGACAACAGTGCTGGCGAAACAAAACCGCTGTTTCATGGCCCTGGGGACTAATATCTGATGGGTTTGAATTTTGCGTGGGCAGAGATGCAGGTGTTCAACAGCAGTTTGTCGCACTGTCTCTCGGTTGATTCCCATGTGTTGTGCAGTTCGTCTGATTTATTTCTTGCGGCTGGTTTGAAACACAACGCGTGTCTTCTCGATCTTTTTATGTGTTTTACCCTTTTTGGTCGACCGACTTTGCCAACACTGTCATCATGAACGCTACGCGTTCTCTCAAACTTGCGAATCAAATTGTTGATGTTAACACACTTGGGCCGGTTGTCTTCAGCTTCAACTCGGTCGCAAACTTCCTTTGAGCGTAGTTGGGCCGTTATTGCTCGTATAGTAGGCCTTCACAAGCGTTATACGCTCAGGCACGCTGTACCGTGACATTTTCAGGTGCAAATGGCCGACAACAATAAGGTGCTTGCTCATGCACATACTAATTCCGATCATGCCCCGCGGCCAATCGTGCAGTTTGAACGTCCTAACGCAAACCGTTCAGAAGTTATGACGATTTTGTTTCATATAGGTCAGTAATTGTCATCCTGTATGTGTTTTATAGACCTGGAAAAGTCCTTTGTTAATGTGGCAGGGGATAAGTTTGCAGCTATAATGAGGGAATGGAGAGTGGATTGGAAAACCAGACGAACTTATAAACTCATTAAATTTAAATCAAAAAGCGTCCGTGAATGTATGAGGAGGAAGTTCCAATAGGATAAAATTGAGAAAAGGAGTAAGAAAAGGATGCTGTCTGTCTCCTATGCTTTTCAACCTATACTTAGAAAATATGATTTGCCACAGCCTACTAAACGTCAAGGGGGTAAAAATTAGGGGAATAAGGATATAGTGTTTGAGGTTTGCAGACGACATCGTTCTCCTACCAACAGATGAAAAAGAATCACAGTATACAGTGGAGCCCATTGAAGCTAAATTATACACTACTGGCCATTAAAATTGCTACACCACGAAGATGACGTGCTACAGACGTGAAATTTAACCGACGGGAAGAAGATGCTGTGATATGCAGATGATTAGCTTTACACAGCATTCACACAAGGTTGGCGCCGGTGTCTACACCTACAACGTGCTGACACGAAGAAAGTTTCCAAGCGATTTCTCATACACAAACAGCAGTTGACCGGCGTTGCCTGGTGAAACGTTGTTGTGATGCCTCGTGTAAGGAGGAGAAATGCGTACCATCACGTTTCCGACTTTGATAAAGGTCGGATTGTAGCCTATCGCGACTGCGGTTTATCGTATCGCGACATTATTGCTCGCGTTGATCGAGATCCAATGACTGTTTGCAGAATATGGAATCGGTGGGTTCAGGGTGGTAATACGGAACGCCGTGCTGGATCCCCACGGCCTCGTATCACTGGCAGTCGAGATGACAGGCATCTTATCCGCATGGTTGTAACGGATCGTGCAGCCATGTCTCGATCCCTGAGTCAACAGATGGGGACGTTTGCAAGTCAACAACCATCTGCACGAACAGTTCGACGACGTTTGCAGCAGCATGGACTATCAGCTCGGAGACCATGGCTGCAGTTACCCTTGACGCTGCATCACAGACAAGAGCGCCTGCGATTGTGTACTCCACGACGAACCTGGTTGCACGAATGGCAAAACGTCATTTTTTCGGATGAATCCAGGTTCTGTTTACAGCATCATGATGGTCGCATCCGTGTTTGGCGACATCACGGTGAACACACATTGGAAGCGTGTATTCGTCATCGCCATAGTGGCGTATCACCTGGCGTGATGGTATGGGGTGCCATTGGTTAGACGTCTCGGTCACCTCTTGTTCGCATTGACGGCACTTTGAACAGTGGACGTTACATTTCAGATGTGTTACGACCCGTGGCTCTACCCTCCATTCGATCCCTGCGAAACCCTACATTTCAGCAGGATAATGCACGACCGCATGTTGCAGGTCCTGTACGGGCTTTTCTGCGTACAGAAAATATTCGACTGCTGCCCTGGCCAGCACATTCTCCAGATCTCTCACCAATTGAAAACGTCTGGTCAATGGTGGCCGAGCAACCGGCTCGTCACAATACGCTTGTCACGACTCTTGATGAACTGTGGTATCGTGTTGAAGCTGCATGGACAGCTGTACCTGTACACGCCATCCAAGCTCTGTTTGACTCAATGCCCTGGCGTATCAAGGCCGTTGTTAGGGCCAGAGGTGGTTGTTCTGGTACTGATTTCTCAGGATCTATGCACCCAAATTGTGTGAAAATGTAATCACATGTCAGTTCTAGTATAATATATTTGTCCAATGAATATCCGTTTATCATCTGCATTTCTTCTTCGTGTAGCAATTTTAATGGCCAGTAGTGTACTATATATTCGGTGCACCAAAATAATTTAATAATACTGACAATTTGTTGCGTTTGTGATCTGTTGTTGAGAAATACGAAATATGAAACCAAGTCATATGCAGTGCGACTAGATTGTCATCTACATATGGTGCATTCGCAGTCCCCCCCCTCCCCCACTTTCCCCCTCCTTCCACTCAGAAACTGTGATGTGCCAGTGGGGAAGTGTGCAGCCACGCAGAGCAATTGGCACGGGAATCAAGGAATATCTTGCGCGCCAGGGCACAGCTCACGAGCCAGGGCATAGCCCACGATCAGAATTCTTGGCCGGCCCTGATGTAGATGGTCCAAAACATGGTGTCGGCTAGAGTGAAGCTTGTTATAGTCTATGACGTCTACAGTGGCAGTGCATCAACCCTACTTCAGTTCAGAATACAACCATTAAATACAGCTGCTGGTGTTATTCTTACTACATACAAGATACAGCAACAGCTGTTGGCACAATACCCACTATAAGATAGATATATGCAGCATCATGTTTATTTGTTATTAATTTTCTTCGTCATCTTATCTCTAATCGGTTTTTGTCTCATCGTTTAGGAATGGTCAAAAGAACTGTGTATATGTTAACTCGCTAGAGGAATAAAAATTTTTGAAATTGTGTAATGACAGTAACAATGAATGTGTGTATTGCTCACTATGTAATGGGAAATTTTCTGTAGTACAAAAGGAAAGGGCAATATTAACGACCACACGAAAACAGCTAAACTTAGAGTGTCATTAATGCTGCTACTTCACGAAACATAAGAGAAATTTTTAAATCCAAAGATAGAAATAACAGTTACCTAGTGTGCGCTGCTGAAGAGGTTACATTTTCCTATAACACTGCCACATATGAGTGTAATTAAAACAATCTAACTATTGCTGAAAAATACAGTGAGAAAACAAAGTTTAATGTTTGAGTAAACTGTTAACACTTTTAAATAATTATAGAAATATGTCCTCAGTTGGCCCTAACAGTATCGTAACAGCCGGCCGTAGTGGCCGAGCGGTTCTAGGCGCTACAGTCTGGAGCCGCGCGACCGCTGCGGTCGCAGGTTCGAATCCTGCCTCGGGCATGGATGTGTGTGATGTCCTTAGGTTTGTTAGATTTAAGTAGTTCTAAATTCTAGGAGACTGATTACCTCAGAAGTTACGTCCCATAGTGCTCAGAGCCATTTGAACCACTCAAGAGTCGCTGACTTCAGTGGAAATGTAATCTGCATCTCACGCACGAAAACCATATTTAAAAATGTTAATATATAAAAAATACAGTTTTTTTAAAGTATCCTGTTTTCCCTCAGGGTTGAAGCTATCTCCATACCAAATTTCATCAAAATCGGTTCAGCGGTTTCCTCATCTGGACGTAACAGAGTTACTTTCGCATTTATAACATTAGTATGGATATAGCTGCCAAAAACTACGTAGTAGATTTAATCCTGTATTTTAGTACTGTACTTTATACGCAAGCACATTGGGTGAAATTTAGCTTTTTTATACTTCCTGAGGTAACGTTTTTAATGGGATGCCGTATATTTTCCTTAGAACAGCGGCTCCCAACCAGGGGGTAATTACCCCCTGAGGTGCAAAATTATTTTTTCTGAGGGTTAAAAACTAAACGATTTGATTCTGTTCCTGTCACGAAACTAAATCATTTTCAAAACATCATTACTATTATCACAATTTTGCAAGACTCTAATACTGATTATATAAGTTATTAATAATTAGTTTTTCTCAATTAGTTGCATTAATATAATGGAGGTTACAGGCTCGTCACATAGTCCATCCACCAAATATCTCAAGAAAACGTCTTCTCCAAGTTGCAAATAGTACCTGCAATAGTCCAGAAATTGCTTCATTACTTTTCGAAACGATAAAAGAATCAATTGACAGCACGACACAGCAGTAATTATACAAGGGCTACTGCATTGCTGTACACATTTTAATTATTATTGTTACTATATTTATGTTGTTAGACACAAAGCATTAACAGCCTGAAGTCGTCCAATTTCTGCCAGTTCAGAAGTAAGGAGTGCACAATGAAGTGATTTGCGAACAGTAAATATAGTGTACACGTCTGAACTTGTTTAAATGGGGTTGCAGCGTGCAGGTCAAGGAGGTGCTGCAATGGAGAGCAGTAATGCAGAGGAACTATGTATTGTAAAAAGTACCGGGTGATCAAAAAGTCAGTATAAATTTGAAAACTTAATAAACCACGGAATAATGTAGATAGAGAGGTAAAAATTGACACACATGCTTGGAATGACAGGGGGTTTTATTAGAACAAAAAAAAAAACAAAGTTTACAAAATGTCCGACAGCAAAACGTCAGTGACTGCGCATGACAATCGTGTATAAAAGGAGCTGTAATGAGAGAGAGAATCAGATGCGCCAGCAGTCGCAGCATGTTGACGTTACCTGAAAAGGCGCTTTTAGTGAAGCTGTATTATCAGAATGGGGAATGTGCTAGTTCAGCGTTACGATCCTATCGCCATAGGAAGGGGATTCGATCGGGTAAAGGTCCGTTGACAAATACAGCTGTGGCGAGAATGATTTCGAAGTTCGGAGCCATGGGTTGTTTAGACGATAGACCCCGTAGTGGCCGACCGAGCACAAGGCGTAATGCTGCCGAGACAGTTCAGGAATAAATGGAGACTGTAGTGGGTTCGTCTATGCACGGGGGAAGTCAGCGCTCGTGCAGTCGCACGTCGCACCCGCATTTCATGCACTACTGTTTGGTTGGCACTTAGGCGTACCCTCCGATGCTATCCGTACAAAATCCATCGGCATCATGAACTGTTACTTGGCGATTTAGTGAAGCGGAGGGCATTTGCGATGTGGGCGTTTCAAAAGATGGCGGAAGATGACAATTGGTTGAGTAACGTGTTGTGGACCGACGAAGCCATTTCGCGCTCCGAGGGTCTGTCAGCGCCCACAACTGCAGAATTTGGGCTACCTAAAATCGTAGAACTGTCGTGGAAACTCGATTGCACGACGAGAAAGTCACGATATGGGTTGGATTTACCACATCTACCGTTATCGGGCCTTTTTTCTTCGAGGAAATGCGTGATTCTGGTTTTTTAACTGCTCCCGTGACTGGTGAGAGGTACGCCGATATGTTACAGAATCGCATCATCCCCAGCCTGGCAGATAAACACCTGCTGGAACGTACGATGTTTATGCAGGATGGCGCTCCACCCCATATTGCTAGACGCGTGAAGGATCTCTTGCGCGCGTCGTTTGGTGATGATTGTGTGCTCAGCAGCCACTTTCGTCATGCTTGGCCTCCCAGGTCCTCAGACGTCAGTCCGTGCGATTATTGGCTTTGGGGTTACCGGAAGCCGCAAGGGTATCGTGGTCGACCAACATCTCTAGGGATGCTGAAGGACAACATCCGACGCCAATGCCTCACCATAACTCCGGACATGCTTTACAGTGCTGTTCACAACATTATTCCTCGACTACAGCTATTGTTGAGGAATGATGGTGGACATATTGAACATTTCCTGTAAAGAACATCATCTTCGCTTTGTCTTACTTTGTTATGCTAATTATTGCTATTCTGATCAGATGAAGGGCCATCAGTCGGACATTTTTTGAACTTTTGTATTTTTTTTGTTCTAATAAAACCCCATGTCATTCCAAGCATGTGTGAAGTTGTACCTCTCTATCCACATTATTCCGTGATTTATTCAGTTTTAAAATTTATATTGACTTTTTGATCACCCAGTATCTACACTCACTGTTGATAGTTAGGTTTTTTCCTGAGAACAAATTGTTGGTAGCACTGCAATGCATCACGAATTCCTTCGTTATTCGTTCTAACTCTCTCTCTGTCTCTCTTATTCTCTCTCTCTCTCTCTCTCTCTCTCTCTCTCTCTCTCCCCCCCCCCCCTCTCTCTCTCTCTCACACACACACACACACACACACACACACAAACACACACACACACACACACACACACACACACACACACACTGACACACTCAAGCACACATACACCCAAACTAAATTATTCGTCTTTCACCATTGAAAAAATAAAAGTGTTTCAAGAGAAGTCTTTCATTCTACAGATAACTTAGGTGCTAAAGTTGGTGATAATGTGTGGAGGATGGGGGGAACAGATGGTAACGGGAGAGGGGGGGGGGGGGCGGGGAGCAATCGTTTAACCAAGGATGGGAACCATGCCCTTAGAAAGTGTCGAAATGCTACTGAATCAAAACATGCCCGAAAGCCACAAGTTGTGCTTAACATGATCGACATTTCCGGAGCCCGTGCTGGTTTACAAGGCAGTTGCACAAACTAGCGAGCGCGAGCAGAGGGCAACAGGCGTACCTCGGGCAGGGTGTCGACATAGGTGAGGTCTTCCTGCTCGGCGTCGGCGGCGGCCCCCGCGGCGGCGCTGCCGGCCTTCTCCCCGCCGCCCCCGCCGCCCCCGCCGCCGCCCCCGCCGTGCGACTTGTTGCGGCGCCGCTTGCGCCTCTGGACGCGCGGGCTGCCGCAGCCCTCTTCGCGCTCCGTGTCCGACGTGTCGCTGGCCGCGTTCTGGGAGGACCCGCTGCTCTTGCCAGAGTCGTGGTTCGAGTCGCCTCCCAGGCTCGATTCTACATGCAAACAGGAGAACACAAGGCACTCGTCCGTGAGTCATGAGGCGACTTGAAACTACTAATTAGAAAATAAAATTATACTCTAATCAAAAGGTCACCACTTGCAGTCATCTCTGAAAACCTTTATTCCTCACAGAATGAGATTTTCACTCTGCAGCGGAGTGTGCGCTGATGTGAAACTTCCTGGCAGATTAAAACTGTGTTCCGGACCGAGACTCGAACTCGGGACCATTGCCTTTGTTCAAATGTGTGTGAAATCTTATGAGACTTAACTGCTAAGGTCATTAGTCCCTAAGGTTACACACTATTTAACCTAAATTATGCTAACGACAAACACACACATCCATGCCCGAGGGAGGACTCGAACCTCCGCCGGGACCAGCCACACAGTCCATGACTGCAGCGCCCAAGACCGCTCGGCTAATCCCGCGCGGCTTTGCCTTTCGCGGGCAAGTGCTCTACCATCTGAGCTACCCAAGAACGACTGACGCCCCGTCCTCACAGCTTTACTTCTGCCATTATCTCGTCTCCTACCTTCCAGGCTGTCGCTAAGCCATGTCTCCGCAATATCCTTTCTTTCAGAAGTGCTAGTTCTGCTAGGTTCGCAGGAGAGCCTCTGTAGAGTTTGCAAAGTAGGAGACGAGATACTGGCAAAAGTAAAGCTGTGAGGACGGGGCGTGAGTCGTGCTTGGGTAGCTCAGATGGTAGAGCACTTGCCCGCGAAAGGCAAAGGTCCCGAGTTCGAGTCTCGGTCCGGTACACAGTTTTAATCTGCCAGGAAGTTTCATATGAGCGCACGCTCCGCTGCAGAGTGAAAATCTCATTCTGGAAACATCCCCCAGGCTGTGGCTAAGCCATGTCTCCGCAATATCCTTTATTTCAGGAGTGCTAGTTCTGCAAGCTTCGCAGGAGAGCTTCTGTAAAGTTTGCAAGGTAGGAGACGAGGTACTGCCGGAAGTAAAGCTGCGAGGACAGGGAGTGAGTCGTGCTTGGGTAGCTCAGTTGGTCGCCGGCACGGTAGCTCAGCGTGTTCGGTCAGAGGGTTAGCTGCCCTCTGTAATAAAAAACTGAGTGCACGGATGAATAACAAACTTCAACGAGCGTCAGGGGACGTCCGCCAAGAATAACGGCAACGAACTATAACGAACAAAATGACATAAAAAAAAACACTCGCAACAAAAAAAAAAAAAAAAGTTGGTAGAGCACTTGCCCCCGAAAGGCAAAGGTTCCGAGTTCGAGTCTCGGACCGGCACACAATTTTAATCTGCCAGGAAACCTTATTCATCACAATCGCAATAATCCACATTCATAATGGATTAAAAAGACTTATTAATGAGTCACTCCGTAGTTTACGCAAGCTGTGTTCATATAGTGAATAAGTCTGTTCCTGCACAGAATAGTAAGGGCTAGAAATTAGAAGTATTTTATTAGAACTCATTCACACTGCTATTGGCAAGCTCAAGTTAGGCCGGAGACAGAGGTGGAAGTAGGAAGCAAGCCAGCATCTGGCAAGTGGGTCAGGTCATTGAAGACATTACGACAACACACCGTCTGTCAAGTGAGGATACACATTTAGCGGAATGGAAACTGCAACAATAAATTAAAAGAACTGAGACAAGCATATTCGTTAGCTCCCTAAGACATGTTGCAGGAAACTCTATCTCTTTCACAAGAGCGCATAGTGAGGAACTGACACAGCAGTTAACAGATTGTTTAGTGAATACGCACGCACGCACACACACACACACACACACACACACACACACACTCACACACACATACATGGTGGAGAAAAACTGTGTCACGAAATTTTAACCCTGGATAGCCGATGCCAATAGGAACCAAAATTCCTGATCTTGTGTAGGTCGACAATGCACAATTTTTGAACTACGGAAACTTGGCGCCAAGCGCTCCGATTGGTCGCGGGATTGCCTGTTGCCGGATGCTCTGGACAACGCAAATGCTTTGCCTACCGGAGATCGCGATGTATCCAATGTGGCCCGCACGCTCGGTGGTAGCGCGCCAGCCTTCCACTCTTGGGGCGAATCAGCCGGGGTGCCAACATAGTGTTGCCATAATCCAAAGACGAAAATCAAGGACAAAATTCGGTGATTATAAAGATGTGGTTGAAACACGGACCGATATGTTGTGCAAGTGGCCATTGGTTTGCATTTCAGTTGAATCTTCATCATTACTTTACAGTGGTAATTATGAAGATATGGTTGAAACCTGGAATCACACGATGTCCTTTCACCTTTCTGCACGACAGCCAAATCTTCATAATTACCATAATTCAAACAGTAATTCCGTCAGCAAAGAAGTTGTAATTAACAAGGAAAATTAATCCAAGCATTAATGGTGTCTATAAAGAAGTGGTCAATGATGAAGAAAATTAATTACAATTGACATTAAATAACTTTTTAATTAAAGCACTGAACACAAATTATTAACATGTACACAATTATACTGCTACAATTGATATATATCTCTCACTTTATGCTTTAAACCAGTCGTATTTCTCTGAGCCCTGGACAGAAGAAAGAAACTCGCTCCGATTCTGAATCAGTTTATAAAAATGTGTGCAATTTGTGTTTTTCATGTTATATTGGATTTGGAGCATTGCATTGACTGATGTTAAAGCTAGTCTCTTTCTTTTCTTTCTTTCTTCTGTCCATTGTCCATTCGCTAGGGAAAACACTCTCTCCACATTGGCATTATTCCCTGGAATGGAGAAATTGTACTGCACAATAGCAAGCAGTTCTGAATACTGCTCTTTAGAAACACAATCCTCAAAAAATTTAACCCACTTTTTATGACGCATCATCACCAAATTCTGGTTATCTTCCTATGTAAGAAAACATTTCAGTTTCACTATCTGGTCAAATAGCAAACTCTCATCCACTTTGCAAGTTGTGTTTTCTTGCATCCACTTCAGCGTACATTCAACTTTTTCCCAATCAGGCAAAACTTGCTCAAAAAAATTTTTTTACTAGCCACTTTTTTCGCGGACACGTTCCTCTTCGTCCAGGACACACGTCTTCGAGCATAAAATCGCGGACTGTCCGCGAAATCCGTGACGTATGGCAATCCTATCCCGACACATCCATTGTAGTTTCATGATAAGACGTACCGGGAACAAATCCGTCAACAGCTGTTAGTTCGCGAACAGAAAGTCAGGGCCTTTTTTTGTAACTAGGACATAGTTTACTTATAGCAGGTTCTCGAACTGGCGACCCTCTGACGCGGCACGAGCTTGGTAACGTCGAACGGTGTTTTGCCGAACTCTTTCAAAGATTCCTGGCATGGCCCTGATGTGACTGGCTGCATGTTGAATGCGATCCATTAATTTCTCTTCGTTTCTAGGGGTTCGCGTCCAGGTGGGTGAACTAGAACCTTGAAGAATCCCCACAGGAAAACGTCGGGTGGCAAGAGGTCCGGTGATCGCGGGGGCCATGTCCTAAGAGCACCTCTGCCAATTACCTGGCCATCGAAGAGTTCATTTAAATGTCTGCGCACAGCACGACTGCTACGTGCGGGCGCCTCGTGATGCCGCAAGCACATGCGCAGCCACATGTCCAGGGGAACATCTTCCAGCAGGCCGAGTAGAGTTTCTTGCAAAAAGAGAAGGTAATTTGCCCGGGTAAGTCGAGGAGGTAGAAGGACCGGCCCAATCAGATGGTCACCCACAATGTCTGCCCATATGTTGAGCGAAAATCGTTCCCGGCGTCCGTAGACGTGAATGACGTGAGGATTTTCCCTTGCCCAGTAGTGAACGTTTCGAGTCTTGTAAAGTCCATCCCGATGGAAGGTGCAATCGTCGGTAAACAACACAATGACGGGGAAGTCCGGATTTATTCTTTTTAATTATTTTACACGTCAAGTTTCGTAGAACCAAATTGAGGAGCAAATCTCCAACGTCATGGAACGTGACACTACATGAAATTACAACATAAAAGTAATATCAGATAAAAATAAAATGTTTATGAACCCAAAAAAAGTCAAGCCATATGATTCAGTAAACGCAGTCAACATTATAACATAAGGATCGGCTTAATTTTTCGAGGAACTCCTCAACAGAATAGAAGGAGTGACCCATGAGGAAACTCTTCAGTTTAGATTTGAAAGTGCGTGCATTACTGCTAAGATTTTTGAATTCTTGTGGTAGCTTATTAAAAATGGATGCAGCAGTACACTGCACACCTTTCGGCACAAGAAATTAGGAAGTCCGATCCAAATGCAGATTTGATTCCTGCCGAGCATTAACTGAGTGAAAGCTATTTCAGCTGCCGAGAATTCTTCCGGGTTGTATTGTCGTGGTCCATGGAACTCTTCTATCACTGACTTTTCGTCCAAGTGCATCTTCGGAGGTGCTCCTCGTTGTGCTGAGTCTTGCAGACGAGTCTGGAAGTAAAGTGAGGTCAGTTCGCTCTCTAAGTGGGATGCTAGCAACTGGTCATCTGCTCTATCTAAAAGAAACACTCCCCTAGCCTTCTTGACTGAGTTATTATCTTTCATAACCATAGTTAATATAATGACATCACGATCGCTAATCTTCGTTTCTACACTAACTTTGACGATAATATCCGGCCTATTTGTAGTAGCAATGTCTAAGATATTTCCATTGCGAGTGGGTTGCCGAACTAGCTGACCAAGACAGTCTTCAGAAAACGCGTTCGAAAGTACTTCCCATGACTATCTGTCTGCACCCACCGCAATGAATCCACAGACATCCCAGTCTATACTTGGTGGGCTGAAGTCGCTTCCAACTACTACTGCATGATCTGGAAATTTACGCGCTTCTGACTGTAGACTTGCTTTGAATGACTCTAGAACTGTCATTGTGGAATCGAGTGGCCATTAAAAACATTCAACAATTAACTTGGTTTCACCAACACCTGTTATACGCGATTAGGTAACTTCAATATCGCACTCCACTTCGACCTCAATAGAAACAATATTTCTGTCAGCTGCAGTGAACACTCCCCCTCCTATGGCCTCTGTCTTTCCGATATTCATGCCACGACTCGCTAAATATCTCTGAGATTTCCTCTTCGGGTTTCAGCCAGGTCTCGATCCCAAGATTAACTTCAGCGCGAAAGCGTTCCTGGAGGGCACTAAATTCTGGAACTTTGTTACGAATATTTAGACAGTTAACTGACAAAATTTTGACAGCCATGCAAACGGGAAGAATTCTCGGCAGCTGAAACATCCGGTCGTGAAAGCCTTCATTGTATGAAAGCTGTTTATTCTTGGGAATAAGCTGATACTGTTAACAAGAAATGACTGTAAAGAATATATGTATTGAGAGGTCAATGCCAAAATACCCAGACTAGTGAGCAGGGGTCTACAAGAGGTTCGCAAACTTTCACCACTTACTGCCCAAACCGCTCGTTTCTGGGCCAAAAATATCCTTTTAGAATGGGAAGAGTTACCCCAAAATATAATACCATACGGCATAAGCGAATGAAAATAAGCAAAGTAGACTAATTTTCGTGTCAAACGATCACTTACTTCAGATACCGTTCGAATACTAAAAATAGCAGCATTAAGTCTTTGAACAAGATCCTGAACATGGGCTTTCCACGACAGTTTACTATCTGAACACCTAGAAATTTGAACTGTTCAGCTTCACTAATCATATGCCCATTCTGTGAAATTAAAACGTCGGGCTTTGTTGAGTTATGTGTTAGTACTGTAAAAACTGAGTCTTACTGTGATTTAGCATTAGTTTATTTTCTACAAGCCATGAACTTACGTCATGAACTGCGCTGTTTGAAACCGAGCCAATGTTGCACACAACATCCTTCACTACCAAGCTAGAGTCATCAGCAAACAGAAATATTTTAGAGTTACCTGTAATACGAGATGGCATATCATTTATATAAATAAGGAACAGGAGTGGCTCCAACAGTGATCCCTGGGTCCCCCCATTTGCCCGTACCCCACTCAGACCCCACATCACAGCCATTCACAACACTGTGAATAATGACCCTTTGCTGCCTGTTGTCAAAGTAAGAGATGAACCAATTGTGAGCTACCCCCCACTTCCATAATGGTCCAACTTCTGGAGCAATATTTTGTGATCAACACAATCAAATGCCTTAGTTGACCAAAAAATACGACTAGCGTTCGAAACCTTTTGTTTAACCCATCCAGTACCTCACAGAGAAAAGATCATTTTCAGTTGTTAAACGACTTCTAAAGCCTAACTGTACATTTGATAGCAAATTATGTGATATAAAATGATCAATTATCCTTATATACACAGGCTTTTCAATAACTTTAGCAATCACTGATGGCATAGAAATAGGTCTAAAATCGTCTAAATTATCCCTTTCTCGCTTTTTATAAAGCGGCTTTACTACTGAGTACTTTAATTGTTCAGGAAACTGACCATTCCTAAAGGAAAAATTATAAATATGACTAAGTACAGGGCTGACATGTGCAGCACAGTACTTTAATATTCTGCTAGGCTCTCCATCATATCCATGAGAGTCCTGCAACACGTCACAGAAACCACCGGCAAAACCCTAGCCTGTGTTCAAAGTCCGCCACAGGATTTAGGTCTTGGACAGGGTGGAAACTAAATGGATGCTGGCTGTCACCTCTCAAAACCTCCCAGACTAACCCCATGTCGTCTCCAGCCGCTCGAGTACTTGTCGTAGGTGCTCCCTCGAAGCACTAGAGAACAATCTCTTCAAATGCAGCATCCCGTCGTGTTCGAGGTCTTCCAGCATCACCATGATATCCCGCTAACGAACCTGTTTCGCCAGGTCGCCGGTGAATTGCTGTAAACGTTTGCGGGTGTGGGTGGCGTCTTGCTGGGTACCGTTCCTCATACAACCGTCGAGCTTCATGCGCCTTACCGTCGGCTAGTCCATAACCAAAACACATACCTCGTTGTTCTTCAAACGAATATTGTGCCACCATGCTTGCTGTATGACTAAATCGCAGGTGACGTGTATGTGCTCCAAAGCGAAGCTTACGTGCGATTACCTCTGACGTGAGGTGGAGACAAACAGCAAGGCCTATTCTACACGTGTGTGTATCACGTTGGGGCAGTGACGGGGCGAGGGGTTTGTATGTGTGAACCGACAACGATATCGCTGCCCGTCAACCGACGAACGGCAACAGGGCAACCCCACGGCCAACCGGAGCCCGTGGCGTCAAGTTTCAGTAGTTTATAAATGGTCCGTTGTCGACCTATACAACATTAGTAATTCTGCTTCCTGCTGGCATCAGCTATCCAAGGTTAAAATTTCGTGACACAATTGTTCTCCACTGAATATGGTGGTCCATTGATAGTGACTGGGCCTAATATCTCACGAAAAAAGCATCAAACGAAAAAACTACAAAGAACGAAACTCATCTAACTTGAAGGGGGAAACCAGATGGCGCTATGGTTGGCCCGCTAGATGGCGCTGCCATAGGTCAAACGGATATCAAATGCGTTTTTTTAAATAGGAACCCCCATTTTTATAACATATTCGGGTAGTACGTAAAGAAATGTAAATGTTTTAGTTGACCACTTTTTTCGCTTTGTGTTAGATGGCGCTCCCTGTTCTGCGCTCATAGGCAGCACACCACGCCTGGTATGCGCGGCGCTCGGGGACCACAGCACAGCTACGACACCTGAGGATGGGCTTATAACAGTCCGAAACCGGTCGTGTGAAGATAAAGTAATTTACAGCTGAAGCGGTATTTTCAACCTCTGCTATAATGCTCAGTTGCGGATGTTCTGCCAACAGGATTGGTTGTGTGGTAGTTGTGTTTCTGGAGATGTGTGCAGAGATATGAGTGTTTGAAGTTGTCGCTGTCACACTGTTGTGGTCACCAAGACATCTTCCACCTCTTTTCGAGATTTACGTATGTTATCGAGCTTTTAAGCTGGCTCTCTGCAGTGATGGTTGCGGAGCGCACGAGAAAATGTCATGCACATTTAGTCGACTGCATTTTTATTTACATTTTACCTCTCAGAATTTCATTTTTCTTTAGACGTTTGTTATGTTGCAAGATGTACAGGGAAAGATTCGAAAGTTATCTGTGTTGTCGAGCTTTAATGAATATTTTTGAATGTTAACGAACGTTTTGGAATCTTCTAAAATATTCTCAAATGGTCTAGATCAGGGGCGGGCAAACGTTGCACGCGGCTCGTGAGCGCACAGAGCTGCACGTGTGCTGCTCGCGTGCAGGCGTCGAATTGGGCAGTGGCGACAGCCGGCAGGTTGCGGCCGTGTAGTACAAGGCTAAGACACGGACGTTGATGCGAAGCGACCACTACGTAGTGAACGTTGTATTTCAAGAACCGGAAAATGAAGAGTGAATCAAGGAAACGGAGACGTGGATATTTGCTATCTTTTAAAAAGTAATGGGAGAATCACTTTTTCTTTGTGCAAAGACGTGAAAATTCGAAATCTTTAATATGTGGCAGTATTCTCGCTGGTCAGCGGAAGTTTAGTATTGAAGGCCATTATAATAAATTTCACAAGGACGAGTACAATTTATTGTCGGATTCTGAGCGGATGGGGAAATTGACTGAGCTTAAGAAGAGCGACCTGACGATATTAGATGCATCTGTCCTAGTTGCCGTTGTCACGAGAGATCTGCGACTTTCTCTCGTCATGTCTCTCATCTAACTGATTTAACATTTTATGGAGCACTGTTTTCAGTTTTTCAGGACGACAACAATAATAGCCCAGCGGTACGTGCAAGCTATAAAATTGCGCTTAATATAGCTGGAAAACCATTTGCTGAATTAATAAGCCTCGGTTAAGAGCAAACATAAGTGGTGAAAATTTACGTAACTGTTTGCGTTTGTCTGTATGCAGAAATTTTGTTCCAGATATTAAACGTATTGTAAACTCCACCTGTGATAATTAAATAAAACGTATCGTAGTTAATAGGTACTCTTTCAAACCATGATTTATTTCAAGCACTCCTGCTAACCTTATTCCATCATTCAATAAAGCAAGCTAGGAAAACAAAACGCAGTGGACAGAAGGTATGGTGGGGAGGGGAGGTAAGCGGGTGGCCAGCTTGCCCCTGTGTGCACGCAGAACACCTGTTAACTGCACGCGTGCAAGTGCACCGCACACGTGCAGGACTCCTGCCCGCCCCTGGTCTAGATTGTAGAATGGTCTAGATCAGGGGCGGGCAGGAATCCTGCACATGCGCGGTGCACTTGCACGCGTGCAGTTAACAGGTGTTCCGTGTGCACACAGGGGCAAGCTGGCCACCCGCTTATCTCCCATCCCCACCATAACTTCATGCGTTTTGTTTCCTAGCTTGCTTTATTGAGTGAATGAATAAGGTTAGTAGGAGTGCTTGAAAGAAATCATGGTTTGAAAGAGTACCTATTACCTACGATACGTTTTATTTAATTATCGCAGGTGGAGTTTACAATAGTTTAATATCTGGAACAAAATTTCTACATACAGACAAACACAAACAGTTACGTAAATTTTCATCACTGATGTTTGCTCTTAACCGAGACTTATTAATTCAGCAAATGGTTTTCCAGCTCTCGCTATATTAAGCGCAGTCTTATAACTTGCACATACCGCTGGGCTATTATTGTTGTCGTCCTGAAAACTTGAAAACAGTGCTCCATAAAAGTTAAATCAGTTAGATGAGAGACACGGTGAGAGAAAGTCGCAGATCTCTCGTGACAACAGCAACTACGACAAATTCAAATGGCTCTGAGCACTATGGGACTTAACTGCTGTGGTCATCAGTCCCCTAGAACTTAGAACTACTTAAACCTAACTAACCTAAGGACATCACACACATCCATGCCCGAGGCAGGATTCGAACCTGCGACGATAGCGGTCGCGCGGTTCCAGACTGTAGTGCCTAGAACCGCTCGGCCACTGCGGCCAGTCAACTACGACAGATTCATCTGGTATCGTCAGATCGCTCTTCTTAAGCTCAGTCAATTCCCCATCCGCTCAGAATCCGACAATAAATTGTACTCGTCCTTGTGAAATTTATTATAATGGCCTTCAATACTAAACTTCCGTTGACCAGCGAGAATACTGCCACATATTAAACATTTCGAATTTTCACGTTTTTGCACAAAGAAAAAATGATTCTCCCATTATTTTTTAAAAGATAGCAAATCTCCACTTCTCCGTTTCTTGAAATACAACGTTCACTACATAGTGCTCGCTTCGCATCAACGTCCGCAGCTTAGCCTGGCACTACACTGCCGCAACCTGCCGGCTGTCGCCACAGCCCCGGTCGACGCCTGCACGCGAGCAGCACACGTGCAGCGCTGTGCGCTCATGAGCCGCGTGCAACGTTTGCCCGCCCCTGGTCTAGATAGTTCTTGAATTATTTTTTTACGTTCTAGAATGTTTTGGAATATTGTTGGAGTTCTATACAGAAATGATTGGCAGAGAGTACTTTATTCCAAATTATAATACTGTTGAATACTCCAATGGATTTAAGAGTATTGGAGAGTATTTTTGAGCATTCAAGAATAGCTTTTTAACGTGAATACAAATTTTTTTCCGAATTTTTGAATGTTTATTTTTAGCATGCTCTCGAATGTTCTCGATTGTTCGCAGAAAACAAATGAAGATAAAAACCGTGAGAAGCGGGTGTTTTACAGCTAGTACTGGAATAAAAGTAACATAACAGAAAAAAGTAGCTTGGAAACTGGTTCATCAAATGGAACTGACCGTCAACCTGAGGATCGAAAATGACGAATTCGGGCCGGATCTTGCTGGTGCGCTTCCCCTTGAGCAGCGGGACGAGGCCGCCGAGGTACTCGAGGTACAGCGTGTAGCACGTGCCGGAGCTCAGGTTGGAGTCGTCGTCGTGCCTGATCATGGTGCAGTGGAGCCTCACGCTGCCCGCGGGCGGGCGCGACACGAACTCCCTCAGGGCAGACGTCTCAGGAACACAGCACTGCCAACACGACAGAGCAAATGTCACTACCTTTTCAAACCATAGCGGGAGTGCCGAGCAGAACGCTATACAATGCCTTTTTAAACCTTTGGAAGATTTCATGTGGCTACATTTTCACCAAGAATAAAATTAATTTCGCGATCGTACCACTATCTCTAAGAGAGAAGTATGGGGTGTTTCAAAACCAATATCAAAGTTTTAAGTTTTTGTAGCATTTATTACATTCAGCATAAATACAGGGTGATTTTTTCCACCATTTACAAACTCTAGGGATTGACCAATGAGAGGATGCACAGCAAAAAAGGTCGACTGAACTTATGTCCAGAAGTGCTTGGTGCTCATGCTTTCAGTAAAACATTGTTACAGAGACTGCAGTCTAATACGCGCTGTAACATGCAGCTGCACTTAACCTAAATTATCCTAAGGACAAACACACACACACCAATGCCCGAGGGAGGACTCGAACCTCCGCCGGGACCAGCCACACAGTCCACGACCGCAGCGCCTTTAGACCGCTCGACTAATCCCACGCGGCACCTGCACTTACAGTATGTGTTAAAAATGGTTTCTCTGTGCCTCAACCGTCCGCTGTGGCCGAGAGGTTCTAGGTGCTTTACTCTGAAACCGCGCTGCTGCTACGGGCCGGCCGGAGTGGCCGTGCGGTTCTAGGCGCTACAGCCTGGAACCGAGCGACCGCTACGGTCGCAGGTTCGAATCCTGCCTCGGGCATGGATGAATTTGATGTCCTTAGGTTAGTTAGGTTTAATTAGTTCTAAGTTCTAGGCGACTGATGGCCTCAGAAGTTGAGTCGCATAGTGCTCAGAGCCATTTGAACCATTTTTTGCTGCTACGGTCGCAGGTTCGAGTCCTGCCTCGGGAAAGGATGTGTGTGATGTCCTTAGGTTAGTTAGGTCAGTCTAGGGGACTGATAACCTCAAATGTTAAGTCCCATAGTGCTTAGAGCCATTTGAACCTGTGCCTCAACGCATGCGTGTACACGCCGTAGCACGTCCTGTCTCACACAGTCACATCGACCAGGCTTCATCCGAACAGCGTCAAAGGCAGCTTGAATACGCTGCTCCAGTGTCTCCACATCTGGAATGGGCTCTACATACACGATACCTCTGGGATGGCCCCACAACCAGAAATCGCACGGGTTGCGATCCAGTGAATGAGCAGGCCATGGAACTGCACTCCCTCGTCCGATCCATCGACTGGAAAGACACGATTGAGATGAATCCGGACGTTAATGGCGAAATGGGCTGGAGCACCATCCCGTAGCAGCCACATAACCCTTCGGATCATCAACGGCACTTCTTCCAGCAGGAGAGACAAAGTCACCTGCAAGAATCGCCGATAGTGCCTGCCTGTTGGGCGACTTGGAAGGAAGACTTGTCCCAAAATACGGCCGCCAAATATCCCGGCCCTCACATTCTGGCTGAAGCGATACTGGTGACTCACTGTCACCATACATCTACATCTACACCCTACTCCGCAAGCCACCTGACGGTGTGTGCCGGAGTGTACCTTGAGTACCTCTATCGGTTCTCCCTTCTATTCCAGTCTCGTACTGTTCGTGGAAAGAAAGATTGTCGGTATGCCTCTGTGTGGGCTCTAATCTCTCTGATTTTATCCTCATTGTCTCTTCGCGAGATATACGTAGGAGTGAGCAATACACTGCTAGAATCCTCGGTGAAGGTATGTTATCGAAACTTCAACAAAAACCCGTACCGAGCTACTGAGCGTCTCTCTTGCAGAGTCTTCCACTAGAGTTTATCTGTCATCTCTGTAACGCTTTCGCGATTACTAAATGATGTTGTAATGAAGCGCGCTGCTCTCCGTTGGATCTTCTCTATCTCTTCTATCAACCTTATCTGGTATGGATCCGCACCGGTGAGCAGTATTCAAGCAGTGGGCGAACAAGTGTACTGTAACCTACTTCCTTTGTTTTCGGACTGCATTTCCTTAGGATTCTTCCAATGAATCTCAGTCTGGCATCTGCTTTACTGACGATTAATTTTATATGGTCATTCCATTTTAACCACTGCTAATGCCTACTCCCAGATAATTTATGGAATTAAGTGTTTCCAGTTGCTGACCTGCTATATTGTAGCTAAATGATAAAGGCTCTTTTTTCCTATGTATTCGCAGCACATTACACTTGTCTACATTGAGATTCAATTGCCATTCCCTGCACCATGCATCAATTCGTTGCAGATCCTCCTGCACTTCAGTACAATTTTCCATTGTTACAACCTCTCGATATACTATAGCATCATCTGCAAAAAGCCTCAGTGAACTTCCGATGTTATCCACAAGCTCATTTATGTATATTGTGAATAGCAACGGTCCTACGACACTCACCTGCGGCACGCCTGAAATCACTTACTTCGGAAGACTTCTCTCCATTGAGAAAGACATGCTGCGTTCTGTTATCTAGGAACTCTTCAATCCAATCACAAAATTGGTCTGGTAGTCCATATGCTCACCATACCATGGTGTTATGTACGCTATACCGCAGATGACTGTTATGAAAGTTGAAGATACCACTCCGTGTAAAGGTGGCCTCATCTGTAAGGAGGATGAATGACACAAACCCCGGAATAGTGGTTGCCTGGTGAAGAAATCACTGACAAATCTGCTCCCAACGTGGAAACTGTCGCTAGTAAGCCCTGCACACGCTGTAAGTGGTATGGGTAGTAACAGTTGTCGCAGAGAATGTTCCACACAGTGGTCTGGGTTACTCGGTACTGGCGGGCCAACTGCCGCATACTAACATGGTGCCTCCACAGTGTTAATCATATTTTTCTCCAAGTCTGGTGCCCAAACGTTTCGGTTGCGTCTTTCATCACTTCTTGCTTCCTGAAACGACCCGGTCCCAGACAAGCGACGAAACACTGTTGAAAACATTGAATGCTGTAGTTGTTGTCGGCGGGGATAGGCCTTCTGATACGATCTTGCTGCTCGCCGCCTATTGCCATTTGCCTTTCTGTAAGGAAACACGGTGTTGGCAAGCTCTCGATTCGAATACGGAACTATTGTGTACAGCGCTGTATCACATCCACTACAAGGTGAATCAGCGAGAAAAGTGAATCTGACACTACATGGGCCGGCCGGAGTGGCCGTGCGGTTCTAGGTGCTACAGTCTGGAACCGAGCGACCGCTACGGTCGTAGGTTCGAATCATGCCTCGGGCATGGATGTGTGTGACGCCTTAGGTTGGTTAGGTTTAAGTAGTTCTAGGTTCTAGGGGACTGATGACCTCAGAAGTTAAGTCGCATAGTGCTCAGAGCCATTTGAACTAATTTTTTGAATACAACATTGGCTGGGGAGGGCACTAGGGCATGACATGTGAGGAATAGTCCCATCTTGTAGGAGGAAACCATGCACCCTGTAATTGTGCCTGTGTGGTACAACGCGCATTAGAATGCAGTCTCTGTAACGAAGTATAATTGAATAAATGGTCTCTAGCATGGAAACCATTCATTTCCGGAGGTAAGTTCATTAGACATTTTTAGTTCCAAATCCTCTCATCGATCAGTCCCTAGAGTTTGTATATGGTGCAAAAAATCACCGTGTAATATACAGGGTGGAGCAGAGGAAACGCATGTTTTTCACTGTTGAATGACTGGGACACAGCTTGATAAAAATAATAAAAACAAGCATTGAGTGATAGATTTTTTAATGCAGTTTTGAAATATATATTAATTTGTTTCCAGATGACGTCCTTCTTGCTGGATACAAATTTGGATCCTCTTCCAAAAGTTACACATGGCTCTCTCCAACATTTCATTCGGTACGGCTTCAATTTCCTTACGAATGAAATTCTTCAGGTCATCGATTGTGAAAGGATTGTTCATGTAGACTTCTGGTTTTAAATATCCCCACAAAAAGAAGTAGCATATCGACAAATCGGGTGAGCGAGGGGGCAGTAAACATCACCATATCTGATAATACACTACTGGCCATTACAATTGCTACACCACGAAGAAGACGTGCTACAGACGCGAAATTTAACAGATAGGAAGAAAATGCTGTGATATGCAAATGATTAGCTTTTCAGAGCATTTACACTAGGTTGGCGCGGGTGGCGACACCTACAACGTGCTGACATGAGGAAAGTTTCCAACCGATTACTCATACACAAACAGCAGTTGACCGGCGTTGCCCGGTGAAACGTTGTTGTGATGCCTCGTGTGAGGAGGAGAAATGCCTACCATCACGTTTCAGACTTTGATAAAGGTCGGATTGTAGCCTATCGCGATTGCGGTTTATCGTATCGCGACATTGCTGCTCGCATTGGTCGAGATCCAATGACTGTTAGCAGAATATGGAATCGGTGGGTTCAGGAGGGTAATACGGAATACCGTGCTGGATCCCAACGGCCTCGTACCACTAGCAGTCGAGATGACAGGCATTTTATCCGCATGGCTGTAACGGATCGTGCAGCCACGTCTCGATCCCTGAGTCAACAGGTGGGGACGTTTGCAAGACAACAACCACCTGCACGAACAGTTCGACGACGTTTGCAGCAGCATGGACTATCAGCTCGGATACCATGGCTGCAGTTACCCTTGACGCTGCATCACAGACAGGAGCGCCTGCGGTGGTGTACTCAACGACGAACCTGGGTGCACGAATGGCAAAATGTCATTTTTTCGGAGGAATCCAGGTGCTGTTTACAGCATCATGATGGTCGTATCCCTGTTTGGCGGTGCACACACATTGGAAGCGTGTATTCGTCATCGCCATACTGGAATGTTACCCGGCGTGATGGTACGGGTGCCATTGGTTACACGTCTCGGT
This sequence comes from Schistocerca cancellata, assembly GCF_023864275.1. Lineage (NCBI taxonomy): Eukaryota > Metazoa > Arthropoda > Insecta > Orthoptera > Acrididae > Schistocerca > Schistocerca cancellata. The sequence continues at coordinate 1,158,954,139 of NC_064626.1, forward strand.
CACCTCTTGTTCACATTGACGGCACTTTGAACAGTGGACGTTAGATTTCAGATGTGTTACGACCCGTGGCTCTACCCTTCATTCGATCCCTGCGAAACCCTACATTTCAGCAGGATAATGCACGACCGGATGTTGCAGGTCCTGTACGGGCCTTTCAGGATACAGAAAATGTTCGACTGCTGCGATGGCCAGCACATTCTCCAGATCTCCCACCAATTGAAAACGTCTTGTCAATGGTGGCTGAGCAACTGGCTCGTCACAATACGCCAGTCACTACTCTTGATGAACTGTGGTATCTTGTTGAAGCTGCACGGGCAGCTGTACCTGTACACGCCATCCAAGCTCTGTTTGACTCAATGCCCAGGCGTCTCAAGGCCGTTATTACAGCCAGAGGTGGTTGTTCTGGGTACTGATTTCTCAGGATCTATGCACCCAAATTGCGTGAAAATGTAGTCACATGTCAGTTCTAGTATAATATATTTGTCCAATGAATACCCGTTTATCATCTCCATTTCTTCTCGGAGTAGCAATTTTAATGGCCAGTAGTGTATCTTGCACAAGAACGCAAAAGGCCTGATTAACAAAATGCTTTGGACTCGAGCCACCAGAATCGATTTTTGGTCAGAACTACATTGGGAAAAGATCGTGTTTATATGGGCTTAATTAGCGTGAATAGCTTAGAAGGTGTTGCAATTTGTGGACAATATGAAAATTCGATGAAATAAAAACAAAACGAAAAACATGTGTGCAGGTCATAGAGTCCACGCGAGCAAAACAGTGAGCACTAAGCTCGTAACATAGCAGGTTAAGGTGGTGGTGGTGATGGTGGTGATGATGATGGTGGTGGTGATGATGATGGTGGTGGTGATGGTGGTGGTGATGATGATGGTGGTGGTGATGGTGGTGATGATGATGATGATGATGGTGGTGGTGGTGATGGTGGTGATGATGATGGTGGTGATGATGATGGTGGTGGTGATGATGATGGTGGTGATGGTGATGATGATGGTGGTGATGATGACGATGGTGGTGGTGATAATGATGGTGGTGGTGGTGGTGGTGGTGGTGGTGGCCGACTCACCCTTATGGTTTGAGCAAAGAGGTTGGAGATGAGCGCCTTGATGCGCGCGGGCAGCGGCAGCGCCGCTACCTGGTGCTCGGCCCGCAGCTGGCCGTGCACGCGCAGCCGGCACATCAGCTGCAGCGAGGCGACGCGCCGAGACACCCACGCGATGTGCACCTGGCAGCCCGTCGCCACGAACAGCCGCTTGTCGTTGTGGCCCCACGTCAGCGCCGTCACCGGCGACTGCGGACATCAGAAGCTTCAGCAGCTACTCCACTGGCAGTGAGGGTGCCAACTAATGCTCAAAATTACTCTCATCAGTCACAATATCCGCTACAGTTGCTAGAATTTGTATATCTGAAAAGGAATGCACAACTAAGTTTCAGGACATGTCTCCCATCTTCAGGTGCATATTAAAACACGAGTCCCCAATCAGATGCACAACTGAGGTTAAAATATCCAGACTGAGATTTTCACTCTGCAGCGGAGTGTGTGCTGATATGAAACTTCCTGGTAGATTAAAACTGTGTGCCGGACCGACACTCGAACTCGGTACCTTTGCCTTTCGCGGGCAAGTGCTCTACCAACTGAGCGACCCAAGCACGACCCACGACCCTTCCTCACAGCTGCAGTTCTGCCAGTACCTCGTCTCCGACCTTCTGAGTACGAGTCTTGGTCCGACACACAGTTTTAATCTGCCCCAGAAGTTTCATATCAGCGCACATTCCGCTGCAGAGTGAAAATCTCAATCTCGCAACATTCGCCAGGCTGTGGCTAAGCCATTGTTGTTGTTGTTGTGGTCTTCAGTCTGGAGACTGGTTTGATCTCTCCATGCTACCCTATCCTGTGCAAGCTTCTTCATCTCCCAGTACCTACTGCAACCTACATCCTTCTGAATCTGCTTGATGTATTCATCTCTTGGTCTCCCTCTACGATTTTTACCCTCAACGCTGCCCTTCAATACTAAATTGGTGATCCCTTGATGCCTCAGAACATGTTCTACCAAGCGATCCCTTCTTCTAGTCAAGTTGTGCCACAAACTTCTCTTCTCCCCAATCCTATTCAGTATCTCCTCATTAGTTATGTGATCTACCCATCTAATCTTCAGCATTCTTCTGTAGCACCACATTTCGGAAACTTCTATTCTCTTCCTGTCTAAACTATTTATCGTCCATGTTTCACTTCCATACATGGCTACACTCCATACAAATACTTTCAGAAATGACTTCCTCACACTTAAATCTATACTCGATGTTAACAAATTTCTCTTCTTCAGAAACGCTTTCCTTGCCATTGCAAGTCTACATTTATATCCTCTCTACTTCGACCATCATCAGTTATTTTGCTCCCCAAATAGCAAAACTCCTTTACTACTTTAAGTGTCTCATTTCCTAATCTAATTCCCTCAGCATCACCCGACTTAATTCGACTACATTCCATTATCCTCGTTTTGCTTTTGTTGATGTTCATCTTATACCCTCCTTTCAAGACACTGTCCATTCCGTTCAACTGCTCTTCCAAGTCCTTTGCTGTCTCTGACAGAATTACAATGTCATCAGCGAACCTCAAAGTTTTTATTTCTTCTCCACGGATTTTAATTCCTACTCCGAATTTTCCTTTTGTTTCCTTCACTGCTTGCTCAATATAACAGATTGAATAACATCAGGGAGAGGCTACAACCCTGTCTCACTCCCTTCCCAACCACTGCTTCCCTTTCAAGTCCCTCGACACTTATAACTACCATCTGGTTTCTGAACAAATTGTAAATAGCCTTTCGCTCCCTGTATTTTACTGCTGCCACCTTCACAGTTTGAAAGAGAGTATTCCAGTCAACATTGTCAAAAGCTTTTTCTACAAATGCTAGAAACGTAGGTTTGCCTTTCCTTCTAAGATAAGTCGTAGGGTCAGTATTGCCTCACGTGTTCCAATATTTCTACAGAATCCAAACTGATCTTCCCCGAGGTCGGCTTCTACTAGTTTTTCCATTCGTCTGTAAAGAATTCGCGTTAGTATTTTGCAGCCATGTCCACACAATATCCTTTCTTCCAGGAGTGCTAATTCTGCAAGGTTCGCAGAAGAACTTTTGTGAAGTTTGGAAGGTAGGAGATGAGGTACTGCCAGAACTGAAGCTGTGAGGATGGGTCGTGTGTAGTGCTTGGACAGCTCAGTTGGTAGAGCACTTGGCCGCGAAAGATCCTGAGTTCGAGTCTCCATCTGGCACACAGTTTTAATCTGCCAGGAGTTTCAGGTTAAAATATGTTTATGGACTCACATTTTAATGTGGTCCTGATGATGGGATACGTATCTTGAAACCGGATTGTGTGTTCCTTTTTCGAAATAAATAATTTTTACAGCTGCAGCGGAGATTATCATTCATGATGAATAACAGTTACGGATCTCCCATCAAGAGAAACTCATGTCATATGTACTCTGCAACGGAGCATGTGTTGATTTGCAACTTCCTAGCACATTAAAACTGTGTGACGGACCTCATTTCCTCCAGGGCAAGTGCTTTACTGATTGAGTTACGCAAGAAGACTCACGACTCAAATGGTCATACTACGGGACATAACATCTGAGGTCATCAGTCCCCTAGACTTAGAACAACTTAATCCTAACCAACCTAAGGACATCACACACATCCATGCCCTAGGCACGATTCGAACCTGCGACCGTAGCAGGCGTGCTGTTCCAGACTGAAGCGCCTAGGACCGCTCGCTGTTCCAGCACTCAAACCTCGGACCTCATTTCCTTCAGGGTAAGTGTTTCACTGGTTGAGCTACCCGAGAAGTTTCACGTCCCACTCTCACAGCGCCTCTCCTGCCAGTACTTTTTCTCCTACATTCCAAACTTCACCGACATTCTCCTGCATGCTGTAATACAACAGACGGATATCAACTATGATAGCATATGATACACCTGATTAGTAAGCAACACAATACACAATCATTTTTAAGGTTCTGTACCTGATTCGGAAAAAAATAGAGTTGTGAAACTACCATAGGCTACCATAAACTATCATAAGGAAGCATACACTACTGAAGTATCTCTAATAATCTTGGTCAGTTAAGATCGTAACTGCATTACCTGTATGTTAGGTGTGGTGTCACCGCCAGACACCACACTTGCTAGGTGGTAGCCTTTAAATCGGCCGCGGTCCATTAGTATACGTCGGACCCGCGTGTCGCCACTGCCAGTGATTGCAGACCGAGCGCCGCCACACGGCAGGTCTAGTGAGACTTCCTAGCACCTGCCCCAGTTGTACAGCCGACTTTGCTAGCGAAGCTACACTGACAAAATACGCTCTCATTTGCCGAGACGATAGTTAGCATAGCCTTCAGCTACGTCTTTTGCTACGACCTAGCAAGGCGCCACGACCAGTTTATATTGAGATTGTATAATGTATCAACAAGAGCGATGTTCTCCAATTATGGATTAAAGTTAAGTGTTACATCAACTCCGTACTTTATTTATTAGACTCAACTCCTTTAATTGTTCCAGACCTCACGCCAGTCTGCGTGAGCTTAAACGCGTGCTATTCGGCTACAAGTCATAGTGGATTGGCTGTCGGGTCAGTCCACTACATTAGGTGCGTTGCATACGTATCAGGCGTTATCTCATTTCGATTGCTTTGTTTGTGTCTGCGATCCACGTGTCACTACACAGCTCCTGCTAGAAATCGGAAGTGGTGTACAGTCTGAAAGCTCAGTGAAGATTATGTAAAGGGCCACATAACCCATGGAACATTTTTGTTCTACATAGTTCTCCTGTCTGTTACTTAAAAATAAACAGCATTTATAGCAAAATTGAAACAGTCAGTGTTTAATTCAGGGCAAATTCGAAAATTGTTGATGTGTAATGTGAAACAGAAAAATGTTGTAGTAAAAATTTAATAACAATACCGATTTATCACATAGCGCCAGACACCGCAATTCCCTCGATAAAACGATAAAGAAAAGCAAAACAAAAACATATAAGACATTGCTTTGATACTTTGTCGAGCTTATATAAAACGTGTTTCTGCTTTTCATAAACAACTTTTGCACTTATCTATATTAATTTGGAACTCTTGCCTTTGATCATGATGAAGACCGTTCTATTAAGGACAAAATAACAACAAAAAGTATATAGATTTTTTTATGTTTATGCTTATAAAATGTACTTGCATCAAAACGTAATTGTTTTGGTTACATAAAAGCACAGAAGTTACACGATCAATTGATTTTTATTACTTATAAAACGCTATTTATAGTTTATAAGGATAAAAATACACAATGGACTAACCTGAACAACGTGCAGTGCTAATTATTTACAAAACAAACAAACGAACAAAGGGAAATCCTCGGCTCCCAGTTTCTCCCACACAAATTTCTTTCCTACCAATGCTACTTCATCTACATAACTCTTGCTAGCGGAGCGCGTCTCGGAGCGTTAGGCACGTCCACGCCACTACACAGCCTAAGGCCGACTGCGCTGCTAGACCACCAAACCTAACATGTACGAGTATATGGACAGTTCATCGATGGGATTTGATGAGTAAATTTACGAGTATCAAAGTATGAGACATATATGGATGTATCTTTTGACTGTGTTGACTTAGAAACTTAGAGTATGTACACCACTAGGAGACTGTAAACATTAGTACCTGACATAAATTTCAAGTTGATACTATATCCTGAGGAAATGGAGTCTTAACAGACAGACAGACAGGCAGGCAGGCAGGCAAGCGCTGTAAATGTTATAAACCTCATCGAGGCAAAGGCTCGAAACTCACGGCTATTCAAGCTACTGTGTGATGATATGGGACTTAAACTTAAAAGTTTGTTTCTTCATACTGAAATAAGATGGCTCTTTTGTGGCAAGTTTTTAAACAATATACAGTATTTGAACTGGCGTCCGAGGTATTTATGTTTCTCAGCGACAAAAACAATGATATGAAGAATTTCTTCGTCGATGATCAGTGGTTATCAAGACTGGCCTATTTAGCTGATAGGACCTCCAAGGACAAGGCACAACAACTTTCTTAGTAGATCACAAGACAATATTGCCTCTGTTTAGGTCACAAGTACCGAACAATAACTTTCTCGTATTTCCTAATCTTACATCATTTTTGGAAGACAATAAACTAGCTCCCATGAAAGTTTTAGTACGAGACATTGTTACACATTTCGAAGTCCTTCAAAAGAGCTTCGAAATGTACTTTCCCAAGGATTACACAAAATATGTCTAGATAAGAAATCAGTTTCCAGAATGGTAATGGAAGAGGTAATCACAGCAAAAACTTTCATTGACATAACTAACGGCAGTTCAACGCAAGAAAACTCTTTCAAAAAAAAAAACTCTGCTTTCTTTTCGGTTAGGAACATAAACAATACCTTTTTTTCCCAAACAAGCAGTCTGAGTTTTGGTGCTATTTGTCACTACTTAGACGTGTCAAACAGAGTTGTTGTACATTAAAAATTAATATGGAAACAGACTTAGTGTTGAAGAAGATTGGGGAATTCAGTTGAGCCAGTCTTTGAAGCTCTGAATAAAGATAAACAGCAACATTCTTTCAGCTGAAACATGGAGGTGTACTTTCGAAAGTATCTAGATTTGAAAACTGATTAATTATTGGTTTCGAAATCTCATTTACCGCCAAAGTTTCATGTGATTCTGATTTTTTGTTGTTTGTTTTTTTCCTTTTTGCAATCCAATTTACTACACTCCGTGTTAAGTTTATTACCGTCTTGCACAACTGGTTTATATTATTTGTGATGTAAAATGTTTTTCCGCCCTTGCTCATTGAATATTTGAATCAGAACCGACTTAATTTCATATTATCTGCTAAAAATTAAATACCGCAAGTGATCATGAACAGCTGTAAAAAAGTGATTCCAGGAAATCTTATTATTTGTATGCGCCACACTTCTACCATAAACAGTAGATGATAGTCACGATGTAAAAACCGTATTTGTATTGTCAGCACTGAACAAGATGGCGAAAATTATTTCCATTGTGCCGTTGCTCACCTGCATATTTTATAATCTGTGGGATGTAAAGACATTAAAAATTTGCGAAACATATTCAAAGCATACCACATTTTTCGTTAGTGTTATTGGGACGATCTGACACTCATAGTACACCATACACTTTATGATTCCGAAGCATTCGATGAAATTTTGTTCTCCTTTTTGTGTCGCTCCATAGAACCTAACACGTCAAGTATGTTGCAGGCTTTTACTCGTATGAAAACTGAGTACATACACTGACCTGAGTGTAGGGTATGGATGTCGAGTAGATGAGGACTCCAGCGTCGGAATAGAACCTGAGGACGTTGGTGTAGTCAGCGGATCCAGGCTGCTGGTAGCTGCCTGCCACGGCAAGAAGTTCTCTGGAGTTGCTCCACTCAATGCACAACGGCCCTGAGAGACCAGTGTGCACCTGAACTGGCGAAACATCATCGAAGCTCTTCATCAGGAACACAAATCCGTTTTGCAGACTCACTGCTAGCACGAAGGTACGTTCTTCTGCAAACATCAGAGTACAGAGTACAAATATTAATTCCGTGTCTTATCTGACAGACTTACCTGCTAACATAAAAAAAAATTCAAGAAAAATTATAAACTACTAATAGATGGGTACATTAACCAAATAAATCAAAACCTATATACGTGCTCAATAACAGAGAGTTGAGCCTACTCCCAATTTAAAGTTTAAGGTCACTAATCTGCAAGTCTAAGCGCTTTCTTACTCCTAAATTAATTTTAGTCTCTCGGTTTCTACAGAAGTACTATTTAGGCTACTACAGCATATTCGTAGTTTCGTTTTTTTAGTTTTCTAACAACTTTTATAGAGAATTATGCACGTGTTTGTCAGTTCAGATTTTACAGTAATTTGCTGCCATTCTTCTGTGAGCCAAAAAAGATTGTGATAATTCATTCTTTCCCTCTTTGTGTACACTTGGTACCTGAAACAATGATATTCATATCTGACTGAGTTCTGTACTTATTTTTTTCTGCTTTTACCTTTCAAGTATGACTGACTTTCTGTTTCTATATTTTGATGAATATGTGAGACTGTACTTTAAACAATTCATTGTTGGCAAGGAGGCGAGGACTTGCTAAATGATTAATACTTGTGCCTTCTCTATCTAGTAAGATACTGCAACAACTACGAGCCTCTTTTAACAGGGTTAGAGACCCATCGGAAGGATCTCAGTGAAACAATACTTTATGATATCTGAAGTGATAGTTCACGCTCTTTTCGGTAATCAGTCACCGAATTAAACAACTGCCCTTGTTCTTGTGCGCACCAGTTACTCCTCTACAGCTAAATAACCACCTTTACAACCATGTCTTCTTTATTTCCTAAAGGTATTAGCTGGTGCAGTCTACCTAAATTTCTCTCTCTCGAAACTCACTTTCTTAGAAAACATTAATTTTGTTCACCTACAAATTCATTTAATATCTGTTACTATCACTATTATTATTATTATTATTATTATTAACAGCAGCATCAGCTCTTACTTCATCAATGCTGTTACATTGTCATTATATATATTCAGATCACTTTTAATTCTATTTATACCATTTTATTAGCATTTATAATATTTAAATGATTGTCTTTTCTTAAGTAACTATGGTGTATACAACTGTATATTTGTAAAATTCACTCCATTTCATCATTGGCCGATTGATACAGCAACCGATTTTCATGGTTATACCGAAAACAGTACAGTTGCGAAGTTATTTTTATTTCCGTACAATATGAAATAAAAATAACTTTGCAACCATGATTGTTTTATTTTCAGTATGTGTAAAATCGTCGTTACACGAAAATGAGGTATTGAATAACCTTCATCTGTCAGATTAAAAAAATTAAAAAGTTACAAAGGCTTGGCATTTTGGTTCTACAGTGCTTCAAATACTAACACACACAGTCGAATAACATATTCTTTACTCTATTTCCTATCACAAAAATTTTAGCTTAATATTACTATTTCAAAATTAGGTTCTACGAGTAAAGGTGTGGAACGAAAATAGCCAGACATAAATAAAAGGTACATAATAGAAAAATAATAAAAATACGCGAAGAAAATGACTGCCGTGATCACCAATAAGGAATTAACTCTCAACTCATAATGTGTCGACATGAAGGGAAGACTTTTTTTATTGCCATTGGTGTCGAAATGACGTACCTGGCTGCGTACCGTTAAGATCTGCATCGTCGCCTTCTTCCATTTTAAACTTTTCACAGGACCACGCCATGCTTGTGATGCCAACCTCAGAACCGATTTGCACCTGGGAGACCATTGCCCCGTGGACATCCATGACAATGATCTGGCCAGCTGTGGTGCCAAAATAAACCTGAAACAATTGTTTTATTAATTAAATTATTATAACTGCTGTTGTCATTGCCGATACCGTTGAGTTTTACTCCGAAATTAGAAAACAGGAGTACTACAGAACTAACAAGCATATCAGATCTCTCTCTCTCTCTCTCTCTCTCTCTCTCTCTCTCTCTCACACACACACACACACACACACACACATTCACACACACACACACTATATGATCAAAAGTATCCGGACACCTGGCTGAAAATGACTTACAAGTTCGTGGCGCACTCCATCGGTAATGCTGGAATTCAATATGGTGTTGGCCCACCCTTATCCTTGATGACAGCATCCACTCTCGCAGGCATAAGTTCAATCAGGTACTGGAAGATTTCTTGGGGAATGGCAGCCCATTCTTCACGGAGTGATTCATTGAGGAGAGGTGTCAATGTCTGTCGGTGAGGCCTGGCACGAAGTCGGCATTCCAAAACATCTCAAAGGTGTTCTATAGGATTCAGGTCAGGACTCTGTTCAGGCCAGTCGATTCAGGGGTGTTATTGTCGTGTAACCACTCCGCCACAGGCTGTGCATTCTGAAAAGATGCTCGATCGTATTGAAAGATGCAATCGCCATTCCCGAATTGTTCTTCAATAGTGGGAAGCAAGAAGGTGCTTAAAACATCAATGTACGCCTGTGCTGTGATAGTGCCACGCAAAACAACAAGAGGTGCAAGCACCCTCCATGGAAAACACTACTACACCATAACGCCACTGCCTCCGAATTTAACTTTTGACACTACACACGATGGCAGATGACGTTCACCGAGCATTCGCCATACTCACACCCTGCCATCGGATCGCCACATTGTGTACCGTTGTAAGTAGGCTGTTTAGGTTTTTATATTGGTAACGCCACGTAGCGCTCTGTACGAAAATTACTGGCTGTACTGTGTGCAGTCTGTGGCTAGTTTGCATTGTTGTCGGCCATCGTAGTGTTGGGCTGTTGGCTGTTAACAGCGCATAGCGTTGTGCAGTTGGAGGTGAGCCGCCAGCAGTGGTGGATGTGGGCAGAGAAATGGCGGAGATTTGAAATTTGTAAGACTGGATGGCAAGAATTGCTATATATATTATGATTATTAAGGTAAATACATTGTTTGTTCTCTATTAAAATATTTCATTTGCTAACTATGCCTATCAGTAGTTAGTGCCTTCAGTAGTTTGAATCTTTTATTTAGCTGGCAGTAGTGGCGCTCGCTGTATTGCAGTAGTTCGAGTAACGAAGATTTTTGGTGAGGTAAGTGATTTGTGAAAGGTATAGGTTAATGTTAGTCAGGGCCATTCTTTTGTAGGGATTTTTGAAAGTCAGATTGCGTTGCGCTAAAAATATTGTGTGTCAGTTTAAGTTCAGTCCTGTACAATTTTTCAAAGGGGACGTTTCATATGTACTCATGTAATAATTTCTGTAACACTGCTGTATATGTTAGTTCGATTCTTTTGTAAAATCCGTATTACTACAAATGTTATCTGGATTGTTATGTTCTTTAATGATATATTTTGTACCTTAGTAATTTTATTCTTATGTTATAAAATTGTAATTGACACCAGTTCATCAAATTAAGTAACTTGCAAGTTACATTTCACTGCACACGTTTCTGTTGGTCATAGTATATGGACAATATGTGAGAAGTAGGGACTGTTAGTGTTTACACGTGTGTTAATAATTCAGCAAGGGACTGGATAACAGCATTTCTGGTTCTAAGGACAATTCAAAAAACTTTGTGAGTGCACAAGTGGTGGTTATGGACTTGCTATATTGTCCGCAAGACTCTTCGATGGTGATTGTGCACCTGCACAGTCGCAGCAGATGGCTGCTGGCCATCTCTAAAAGGACTGCAGTGGGTCTGCACCTCTGGTGGCCCACCAATACCACAATATCTACCAGGACTACAGTGGGTCTACTCTGTGATGACCTACCTACCAATATTCTTCAAAACTTCGAGTGACTCTGCTGTGGGTTTGCTCTGTTGTGGCCCATTACCTGTCTGCATGTCGAGAGTCAGCACTGTCTTTCCATTGGAAGGACAACACTACTTATTCAAGACTGCATGGAAATCCACTACTTCTGTGTGCATTTTCTTTTACTGCTCAGACTTTGAGAAAAACACTGCAATTTTACTGTGAGAATGATCAGGACTGTCTTTATGGACTGTGAGAAAATTTTACCTTTTGACCAACATTGTATCAATAAGTGTGTGCATTTGATTTCTTTGTTATTGTAATTATAATTATGAAACAATTTTTTCAAATCTGTATTGGCCAGTGCCCAAAACAATTTGTAAAATTTTTTGTGGGGAGCATGGGGGCTATGTAAGTAGGCTGTATAGGTTTTCTTATTGGTAACGCCACGTAGCGCTCTGTATGAAAATTACTGGCTGTGCTGTGTGCAGTCTGTGGCTAGTTTGCATTGTTGTCGGCCATCGTAGTGTTGGGCTGTTGGCTGTTAACAGCGCATAGCGTTGCGCAGTTGGAGGTGAGCCGCCAGCAGTGGTGGATGTGGAGAGAGAAATGGCGGAGATCTGAAATTTGTAAGACTGGATGTCATGAACTGCTATATATATTATGATTATTAAGGTAAATACATTGTTTGTTCTCTATTAAAATCTTTCATTTGCTAACTATGCCTATCAGTAGTTAGTGCCTTCAGTAATTTGAATCTTTTATTTAGCTGGCAGTAGTGGCGCTCGCTGTATTGCAGTAGTTCGAGTAACGAAGATTTTTGGTGAGGTAAGTGATTTGTGAAAGGTATAGGTTAATGTTAGTCAGGGCCATTCTTTTGTAGGGATTTTTGAAAGTCAGATTGCATTGCGCTAAAAATATTGTGCGTTAGTTTAAGCTCAGTCCTGTACAATTTTTCAAAGGGGACGTTTCACCGTGATTCGTCACCTCACACAACGGCTTTCCACTGTTCAGTCGTCCAGTATTCCAATATTTCCGCTCGTTACACCAAGCGAGGCGTCGTTTGGAATTTAGCAGCCTGATGTGTAGCTTATGATCAGCCGCTCGACCATGAAATCCAAGTTCTCCCACCCCTCGCCTGTTATAGTTTTGCAGTGGATCCCGAAGCAGTCTGGGATTCCTGTGTTATGGTCTGGATATATGTCTGCTTATTACACATTCAACTGTCGGCGGTCTGTGTCAGTCAACTGACGAGGTCGGCCTGTACGCTTTTGTGCTGTACATGTCCCTTCACGTTTCCACTTCACTATCAGATCGGAAACGCTGGACCGAGGGATGTTTAGGAGTGTGGAAATCTCGGGTACATACATAGTATACACGTGACACCCAATCACGTGACCACTTTCGAAGTTCCGCAGACTGCTCCATTCTGCTCTCTCACGATGTCTAATGACTGCTGAGCCCGCTGATACGGAGTACCTGGCAGCAGGTGGCAGCACAATGCACCTAATATGAAAAACGTATGTTTTTGGGGGTGCCTAGATACTTTTGATCACATAGTATATATATGCTAGCCTTTACCCCATGGCTTCACCTGCATACGTGTCGACCACATATACTGCAGGCATCTCTTCCCCCCCCCCCCCCCTCTTGGTTCATTTCCTCTTCCTCCTCCTCTGCACATCTCCTCCTGTCCATATCTCTGACCATTTCCTTCTTTCCTCAATTAATCTGTACCATCCACTTCCTGTCCCCTCTCTCTATCTCCTCCTAATCCGCTCCATAACCAACTCTTTCTCACCCCCTTTCTACCATTTTCCTCCTTCCCTTTCTCTCTGTCCAGCTATTCCTCCCTCCTTCCTGCCCATCTCGACCCATCTACATTCTGCCCATCTCCTCCCTTTTAATCTATCTCCTCATGATCTCTTGCCCCTCTCTCGCTGTCCATCTCCTCCTCTCCCTTGCTGTTTGTCCATTTTGTTTTACCTCCTCTCCATCTATCCTTTGTCCCTATCTCTCTCTGCCTGTCCCCTCCTCCACCTTTTCTCTCTCATCCTCCTCCTCTCCCTATCCATCTCTTTACCCCCCTCTTTCCCTACACATCTTTCTCCCCCTCTCCCCTTACTTTATCCACTTTCTCCTCCTCCTCTTTCTCTCATTCCTCCTCTCCCTTCACTCTGTCGATCTCCTCGACCACCATTTCCCTATCCACCTTCGCCTCCTTCTCTCCCATCTCTCTGTCGAATTCCCTCCTGTGACACTTTCTGCTCATTAGTTCCTGCTCTCACTCTCTCTGTCCTTCACTGCCTGCTTCTCCTCCCTCTATCCGCCCCTCCTGTCACCCCCCATCCCTAATCATCCCCTACTACCCCATTTCTTTGTCTGTCACCGCCTGTATCCATTGTCAACTTTCCAGAGGCATGATCATCTGAATGCTATTCCTAAAAAAGAAATCGATAAAATAGGCCAATACTACTCACACAATATACCTGTTATGCAGGGCGACCTAATTATGAGGCGCTTCAGAACTGTTATTTGTCCCTGGTGTGGAGGTTGCCCTACAAAGCAGGTCGATAACGTAAGTTGATACTACTCAAACACAGCCCACCTACTCTGCAGTGCGGCCTAAACATCAATGATCATAAAAAGATTTCTTGCTTTTGACATGTAGGCTGCGCTGCAAAGCAGGTCAATAAGGCAAGCTAATACTATTTACACAAGACTCATTTGCTGTAGAAGGTGGCCTGTGTGGCTCAGGGTGAAGTAAAACATTTTTGCTCATATCTCCACTTCTCACAGAGTGAGGAGGTTATAAATCCCATAGTGCTGATACTCGCAGAGTTTGCTGCTTGAGCTCCTGGATGTTTGGGATGGGGCCCTGGACATAGACTTAGCGTCTGCTTTGTTATACACATCTCGATGAAGTAGCCTGATACTTTTGCCACAGAATGTGAATAGTGCAAAGCAAACTACTTTTCAGGGGCCTTAAAAGCAGTCCGGAACCGTGCGACTGCTGCGGTCGCAGGTTCGAATCCTGCCTCGGGCATGGATGTGTGTGATGTCCTTAGATTAGTTGGGTTTAAGTAGTTCTAAGTTCTAGCGGACTGATGACCACAGCTGTTAAGTCCCATAGTGCTCAGAGCCATTTGAACCATTTGAACCTTAAAAGCATTTTTGATCATACATGTAGGATGCATATAAAGACGACCAATAAAGTAGGCCAATAGTACTCCAACATACCTGTCATGCAAGAAAGCCTACACACTGGAGTGTGGAAAACCCTTTCTTGCCCCTAATGTGTAGGCTGTCCTCTAAAGCAAATCAATAAGGCAGGCCAATGTCATTTGCATGCAACGCGCCTGTTGTGCAGGACAGCCCGAATGGCTGGGGCTGAGTAAAAGATTTTTTTTATCACTGCTCCTAGTGGAGTTAGGAGGCTATAAACCCTTCAGTGCTAATACTTGTGAAGTTCTTCCCACAGCTTTGCTTGGGTACAGATATGACACATACAATGTACACATCTCCTCCCTTCCTGTCTCTTTGTCCATCTTCTCCTCCCTGTCCCTCTGTCCATCTCCTGCTCCCCCTTTCTGTGTCCTCCTCTTCCTCCCTGTCTCTTTGTCCACCTCATCTTCCCACTTCTATTTGTCCATATCCTCCTCTGCATTCTGTCTTTCCTTCTCCTTCCTCTCATTGCCCATTTCCTCCACCCCTCTCTATGACCATATCCTCCTCCCCCTTGTTCTCTTACCTCCTTCCCCCTTCTCCTCTTCACACATCTCTATGCCATTTCTCTCTTTCTCCTATCTCTGCCCAGGTCTTTCCCCTTTCTGTCTCATGCTCCCCCTCCCTCAGTGTTGTCTGTTATTCGTTAATCACGACTGACTGTACAATTGCCACTGGAGATGGAGCTAGTTGGTGCACAGACAGGCCTTGTCTCCTATGAATGTGATGCTCTGTTGCCTTGGCGGATGATGGTTTGGATATGGGATTCCATCTGCAGTTTATTTTCCTCCTGTATTCTCGGATACCGAAAAACACTGAAGATTTTGGGAGTCCCACGAGAAAAATAAACTGTGGCTGGACTTCCGTGTCCAAACCAATCATTCACCAAATAAATAGAGCATCACATTCAAGGGAGACAATGTCAGTCTACGCAGCAGCTAGCACCATCTTCTCAACTGGCGATTGTGGCAATCAGTACAGGTCACTGAATAACAAACGACATTGCGAGACGTTACGCCTGCGGTCCCATCAGCATACAAAGTCACGTTTACTGCTGAAGGGGTAGCCTATCAGCAAGCCCTGTGCCTATAATTTCGAGACTCATAACCATTGTTGGATGACGTTTCTGAACACAGGTACCTGTGCTCTTTTTGTTCGTCAAGACATCTTCTACACATCTGAAAGTTTGTCGGTGTAATTTTGAGGCACCCTGCATATAACAGAAGAAGATATAGATAGATACGGATATATTCGATCACTTGGTGATTTAGCCTCTTTGAATTGACGTGCAACATAGTATCCCAGCAGGTTCTTTTATTTCTGCCAGTCTTGACTTCTTATTGTAACTGTTTTTCTTAAGACTGTCCCATACTTCCAGTGGTCTTCCTCTCGGTCTTTTACGGTAAATTGGGCTGTAGACTAGTTTTTCTTTCTACCATTTGCCGTCCTTTCTTCGAGAGTCGTGACCAGCTCACTGTTATTCAAGGCAATTACTCTTTCCATTAGGTCACTGACCTTTGCTGTATGTCTGATATTTACTGTCTTTCCTCGTGTAGGCCAACATTGATTTTTCAATTGCTCTTTGGGTTACTAAGAATCTTCTAATACTGAACTCATTCAGTGTCTATATCTCACAAACATAAGTTATTAGTGATAGTATGCATTGGTTTAGAACTGTTTTTACAGGCGCCCCACATTTTTAACTTTAAATCTAGAGAGTATATCTTCCGTAAGCTAGGCAACCATATTTAATGTGTCGAAACATATCTGGTTTTAAACCACCTTTCACATTTGGAAGTTGACGGAAATAGACATATTATGTGACGCTTTCGAGGTGTGTAATTCCAACACATTTTGTGGATTGACTGCTTTCTCTCTGTAGCACAGTACGTTTACTTAGTTCATAGAATTTGAAAGTTACTTTTGAAGATAAGCACCGTTGCTTGTTAAATCACGTCTCGATTTTCTGCATGACTAAAACGTTTGGCCCGGCCCCCTAGACCACATTCCCCATCCCCATACCCCTAACCTCCCCCCCTAGCAGTCCTACTGGGCAGTCGTAAGAAGATGTATCTATAAGAGACACAGGTAGTGTAGTGAACCGTAGCGCTGAGTGAACCGGAGCGCTGAGCAGAATGCTGCAGCACAAATCGTTATGCACCAGAAAGCTGTTCCTTAACTGCTATCAGAAGACTTTTTTTTTTTTTTTTTTTTTTGAGGCATAGTCTTCTGACCGATATGATGCAGCTCGCCACGATTTTCTCTCCCCTGCCAACTTCCCTATCTCTCAGTAGCAATTACAGCCTACAACCTCAGTTATCTGCAGGATATATTCCAATTGCTGTCTTTTACGGTTTTTAATCCTCTACATCTCCCTCTAGTACCATGGAAGTTAATTCCCGATGTCCTAACAGATGTCCTACAATCCTGTCCCCTCTTCTTGTAAGTGTTTTCCATATATTCCTTTCCTCACTGATTCGCTCGGAACCTCTTCGTACCAAATCTCAGATGCTTCGATTCTCTTCTGTTTCGGTTTTTCCACAGTCCATGTTTCACATCCATACAGTGCTGTGCTCCAAACGTGCATTCTCAGAAATTTATTCCTCAAATTAAGGGCTATATTTGACACTTCTCTTGGCCAGTAATGTCCTTTTTGCCAATGCTAGTATGCTTTTGATGTCCTCCTTGCTCTGTCCGTCACAGGTTATTTTGCTGCCTAGGTAGCAGAATTCTTTAACCTCATCCACTTTGTGATCACCAATTATGATGTTAAGTTTCTCGCTGTTCTCATTTCTGATATTTCTCATTACTTTCGTCTTTCTTCTATTTACTCTCAGTCCATATTCTGTATTCATTAGACTTCATTTCATTTAGCAGATCCTACACTCTTCTTCATTTTCGCTTAGGACAGCAATGTCATTAGCGAATCTTATCTGTGATATCCTTTCACCTTGAATTTTAATTCCACTCTTGAGCCTTTCTTTTATTTCCATAACTGCTTCGATATATAGACTGGACAGTAGGGGCGAAAGACAACATCCCAGTCTTACACCATTTCTAATCAGATCACTTTGTTCTTCGTCTCCTATTCTTATTTTTCCCTCTTGGTTCTTGTACATATTGTATATTAACCGTCTTTCCTTATAGCTTACTCCTATTTTTCTGAGAATTTCGAACATCTGGCACAATTTTACATTGTCGAACGGTTTTTCCAGGTCGACAAATCCTATGAAGGCGTCTTAATTTTTCTTTAGTTTCGTTTCCATTATTAACCGCAATGTCAGAATTGCCTCTTGGCACCTTTACCTTTCCTAGAGCCAAACTGATCGTCAATCTAACACATCCCTCAGTTTCCATTTCCAGTCTTCTGTACATTACTCTGGTCAGCAACTTGGATGCGTGAGCTGTTAAGCTGATTGTGCAATAATTTTCGCACTTGTCGGCTCTTGGAGTCTACGGAATTGTGTGCATGATATTTCTTCCGAAAGTCATATGGCATATCGCCAGACTAATACACTCTGCCGCGTAGGATTAGCCGGGCGGTCTCAGGCGCTGCAGACATGGACTGTGCGGCTGGTCCCGGCGGAGGTTCGAGTCCTCCCTCGGGCATGGGTGTGTGTGTTTGTCCTTAGGATAATTTAGGTTAAGTAGTGTGTAAGCTTAGGGACTGATGACCTTAGCAGTTAAGTCCCATAAGATTTAAAAAAAAAATACCCTCTACACACCAACGTGAATAGTCATTTTGTTACCACTTCCCCCAATGATTTTAGAACTTCTGATGGAATGTGGTCTATCCCTTCTGCCTTACTCGATTGTAAGTCTTCTAAAGCTCTTTAAATTCTGATTCTAATACAGAATTCCCTATCGCTTTTGTATCGAATGGTACTTCTTCTTCTATCATCAGACAAATCTTCCCCCTCAAAGAGGCCTTCAATGTACTCTTTCCACCTATCATCTCTCTCCTCTACATTTAGCAGTGGAATTCCAGTTGCATTCTTAATGTTACCACCCTTGATTTTAATTTCACCGAATGTTGTTTTGACTTTCCTATATGCTGAGTCAGTCCTTCCGACAGTCATTTCTTTTTCGATTTCTTCACATTTTTCTTGCAGCCATTTCGTCTTAGCTTCCCTGCACTTCCTGTTTATTTCGTTCCTCCGCGACTTGTATTTCTGAGTTTCTCTAAAAATTTTTGTACTACCTTCATTCTTCGATCATCTGAAGTATTTCTTCTGTTAACCGTGGTTTCTTCACAGTTACCTTCTTTGTACCTACGTTTTTCCTTCAATGATTGCCATTTTAGAGATGACCATTCCTCTTCAACTGTACTGCCTACTAAGCTATTCCTTATTTTTGTATTTATAGCCTTAGAGAACTTCAAGCGTATCTGATCAAGCCTTAGCACTTCTGTATCCCACTTCTTTGCGTTTTGGTTCTTCCTGACTAATGTCTTAAACTTCAGCCTACTCTTCATCACTACTACATTATGATCTGAGTCTATACCTAATCCTGGTTAAGCCTTACAATCCAGTACCTGATTTCGGAATCTCTGTCTGACCATGGCGTAATCTAACTGAAATCTTCCTGCATTACAAGGCTTTTTCCAAGGATATCTCCTCCTCTTGTGATTCTTGAACAGAGTATTCAATGTTACTTGCTGAAATTTATTGCAGGACTCAATTAGTCTTTATACTCTCTCATTCCTAGTACCAAACCCATATTCTCCCGTAACGCTTTCTTCTACTCCTTCCCCTACAACTGCAATCCAATCTCCCACGAGTATTAGATTTTCATCTCTCTTTGCGTACTACTACAACTACTGCTATTACATGGTACTCTGCAAATCACATTTAAGTGCCTGGCATAGGGTTCATCGAACCAACTCCACAATTCTCTATTATTCCAATCTCGTATAGCGCGCGGAAAGTACTAACACCTATATCTTTCCGTACGAACTCTGATACCCCTTATTTTATCGTCGTAATCGTTACTCCCTATGTAGGGCGTTGTCAACAAAATATTTTCGCATTCGGAGGAGAAAGTTAGTGATTGGATTTTCGTGAGAAGGTTCAGTCGAAACGAAAAACACCTTTCTTTTAATGATGTCCAGCCCAAATCCTGTATCATTTCAGTGACACTCTCTCCCATATTTCGTGATAACACAAAATGTGCTTCCCTTCTTCGAACTTTTTCGATGTACTCCGCCAGTCATTTCTGGTAAGGATCCCACACCGCGCAGCAGTATTCTAAAAGAAGACGGACAAGCGTAGTGTAGGCAGTCTCCTTAGTGGATGTGTTACATTTTCTAAGTGTCCTGCAGTCTCTTGTTAGACTTCCCCACAACATTTTCTATGTGTTCCTTCCAAATTTAAATGGTTCGGATTGTAATTCCTAGGTATTTAGTTGAATTTACGGCCTTTAGATTTGACTGAATAATCGTGTAACCGAAGTTTAATGAGTTCCTTTTAGCACTCATATGGATGACCTCTACTTTTCGTTATTTAGAGTCAACTGCCACTTTTTGCACCATTCAGACACCTTTTCTAAATCGTTTTGCAACTTATTTTGATTTTCTGATGGCTTTATTAGTCGATAAACGACAGCGTCATCTGCAAACAACCGAAGACGGCTAGCCAGATTGTCTACTAAATCGTTTACATAGATAAGGAACAGCAAAGGGCCTATAACACTACCCTGGGGAACGCCAGAAATCACTTCTAGTTTATTCGATGACTTTACGTCAGTTACTACGAACCGTGACCTCTCTGACAGGAAATCACAAATCCAGTCACATAACTGAGACGACATTCCATAAGGGCGCTATTTCACTACAAACCGCCTGTGTGGTACAGTGTCAAAAGCCTTCGGGAAACCCAGAAATACGGGATCGATTTGAAATCCCTCGTCAATAGCACTCAACACTTCATGTGAATAAAGAACTAGTTGTGTTTCACAAGAACGATGTTTTCTAAACCCATGTTCACTGTGTGTCAATATACCGTTTTCTTCGAGGTAATTCATAATGTTTGAACACAATATAAGTTCCAAAATCCTGCTGCATATCGACGTTAATGATATGGGCCTGTAATTTAGTGAATTACTCCTACTACCTTTCTTGAATATTGATGTGACCTGTGCAACTTTTCAGTCTTTGGATACGGATCTTTCGCCGAGCGAACGGTTGTATATGATTGTTAGGTATGGAGCTAATGCATCAGCATACTCCGAAAGGAACCTGATTTGTGTACAGTCTGGACCAGAAGACTTGCTTTTATTAAGTGATTTAAGTTGCTTCACTACTCCGAGGATATTGACTTCTACGTTACTCATGTTGGCAGTTGTTCTCGATTAGAATTCTGGAATATTTACTTCGTATTCTTTTGTGAAGGCATTTTGGAAGGCTGTGTTTAGTAACTCTGCTTTGGCAGCACTGTCGTCGATACTATCTCCATTGCTATCGAGCAGAGAAGGCATTAATTGTTTCTTGCCGCTAACATACTTCACATACGACCAGAATCTCTTTGGGTTTTCTGCCATGTTTCGAGACAAAGTTTCGTTGTGGAAACTGTTATAAGCATCTCGCACTGAAATCCGCGCTAAATTTCGAGCTTCTGTAAAAGATCGCCAATCGTGGGGATTTTGCGTCTGTTTATATTGGGCATGTCTGTTTCGTTGTTTCCGCAGCACTGTTCTAACCCGTTTTGTATACCAAGGAGGATCAGCTCCGCCGTTTGTTAATTTATTTGGTATAAATCTCGGAATTGCTGCCGATACTATTTCTTTGAATTCAAGCCACATCTGGTCTACGCTTATAATATTAATTTGGAAGGAGTGGAGATTGTCTCTTAGGGAGGTGTGAAGTGAATTTTTATCTGCTTTTTTGAATAGGTATATTTTTCGTTTATTTTTGGATGATTTGGGGGTTATAATGTTCAGTTTTGCTTCGACAACCCTGTGTTCACTAATCCCTGTATCCGTTTTGATGCTCGTTATTAACTCAGGATTATTTCTTGCTAAGAGGTCAAGTGTATTTTCACAACCGTTTACTATTCGCGTGGGCTCATGAACTAACTGCTCGAAATAATTTTCAGAGAATGCGTTTAGCCCAATTTCGGATGATGTATTTTCGCCAACGTACTGATTCAATATCCTGATATACTTGCTCTATTTCTCAATCTTCAGTTTGCGACGTCGGCATGTATACCCAACTATTGTTGTCGGTGTTGGTTTGCTGTCGATTCCGATGAGAACTACCCTATCACTGAACTGTGCACAGTAACTCACTCTCTGCCCTACCTTCTTATTCATAACGAATCCTACTCCAGTTATACCATTTTTCCTGCTGCTGTTGATATTAACCTGTGCTCACCTGACCCAAAATCCTTTTCTTTCCATTTCACTTTAATGACCTTCGCTATATCTATATTGAGCCTTAGAATTTCCCTACCACATTCAGACTTTTGACATTTCACACCCCGACCCGTAAACACTACAAAAAATTACATTCTGCTATGAGGTGCGTCGTCCGTGGTTTTCCAGTCCGATAAGCCTCACTTCATGGATTTAAATTCCCTAAAGGAACGTATTCAGGATGTAAAAATTCTCTGTCACAGGAGACACCATAATATCGCGTAAGTTCCCGATGTTTTTGAGTATGGGACTACTTTCGCTTTCGTTTCTGAGCACATTCTGTTTTCCATACTCTAAAGCTTGCCACATGTACGTGAGTATGAGCACACGTTTTTAGTTAGGTAAAACGGGTTGCACACAACTTTAGGCTCATGAGGATGTCGCGCGAAAAAGTTTAAAACCAGATTAAGAGTTACGACCATAACCTTATAGTCGCTGATAAGTGGAGAATAATGTTGTAGTACGGCTATCTCGAGGCTAGAAAGTCGGTAACTGTACAAAGAATCTGAAAAATATATGCGTTACATCTCGTATGAAAAATATATAAGCCTCACATCTCGTAAACTACGCTTAAGGGTTATATTTAACTACTCTTCAGTAGTTGGAAGAGAAAAAGGTGATCATGATGAAGCGGGCATTGCATTGCAGAAAGTGAGGAATAACTGCAACAATACTTTATTAACAGAACGAAAAACATTTGTTTGTCTTCATTTAATGGGACACTGGAGGTGGTAACATGTCATTAAATACACATAACTTTTAAAAGGTAAGGATAAGAATAATAAAATATCCAATCCTAGAAGATGAATAACAATGGAATCAATAATAATAATAATCATTATTGTTGCAGTCGTCGATCTGAAGACTTATTTAGTGTAGCTCTCCACGCTAGTCTACTTTATGCAACTCTCTTCGTAAGTGCATAACTACTGCGCCTCACTTCCATTCCAAAGTGCTGACTGCATTCAAGCCTCAGGCTCCCTCTAAAACTCTCACCCCTCCTCCACTTGCCTTTTTTAGCACGTTAATTATTGATTGATGCCTCAGGATTTGAAATACCATACTTTCCCTTCTTTTAGGCAGACTGTTCCATAAAGCTATTTCCTCGAAAATAAAATAGCAATGGGCTAGGAAAGGGTTAAGTGTAAGCGCAGTTACACTGCCGCCGAGAGTCTTCCTGTTACCTGGAAACCTACAGATGTTTCATCTACGCCTAGCTCCTGAAATTTGGTGAGATGTGTGTGATGAAGTGTAACTTTCATTGTACCATATGATTCATGTTGTTGTGTTTAGATTCGTGGATGAAAAGTAGGAAAAATGGCAGAGTATGTGTCAGAGGGTCTAATTAACGTACTCTTCCTGAACCGTGTGAGCACTAAGTGATACGATGAAACTACATATAAATGTACTTATACATATATCAAAAAAGTTTTGCATCACCTTGGTTCCGAGAGTTCCGGAAACTGTACAGAAAATTGGAATAGAAATCGACATACACCTCATTTCCGCTCCTTTTTATTACTCATGAAAACCACACATTGCATGTTGTACCACCATACAGCGAGACCTTCAGAGGTGGTGGTCCAGATTGCTGCACACACCGTTACCTCTAATACCCAGTAGCACGTCCTCTTGCGTTGATGCATGCCTGTATTCGTCGTTCATCAAAGCACTGTTGGTCCAGATTGTCCCACTCCTCAACGGCGATTCGGCGCAGAAAAAAAATGGTTCAAATGGCTCTGAACACTATGGGACTCAACATCTTAGGTCATAAGTCCCCTAGAACTTAGAACTACTTAAACCTAACTAACCTAAGGACATCACACACACCCATGCCCGAGGCAGGATTCGAACCTGCGACCGTAGCAGTCCCACGGTTCCGGACTGCAACGCCAGAACCGCTAGACCACCGCGGCCGGCATTCGGCGCAGATCCCTCAGAGTAGTTGGTGTATCACGTCGTCCATAAACAACCCTTTCCAATCTAACCTAGGCATGTTCGGTAGGGTTCATGTCTGGAGAACATGCTGGTCACTCTAGTCGAGAGATGTCGTAATCCTGAAGGAAGTCATTCACAAGATGTGGACGATGTGGGCGCCAATTGTCGTCCATGAAGATGAATGCCTCGCCAATATGCTGCCGATATGGTTGCACTATCGGTCAGAGGACGGCATTCCCATGTCGTATAGCCGTTACGGCACCTTCCATGACCGCCAGCGGCGTACGTCGGCTCCACATAGTGCCATCCCAAAACAGCAGGGAACCTCCACCTTTCTGCACTTGCTGGACAGTGTGTTTAGGGCGTTCAGCCTGACCGGGTTGCCTCCAAACACGTCTCCGACGATTGTCTGGTTGAAGGCATATGCGACACTCATCAGTGAAGAGAACATGATGACAATCCTGAGAGGGCCTATTCGGCATTTTTTTGGGCCCATCTGTTCCGCGCTGCATGGTCTCGTGGTTGCAAAGATGGACCTTTCCATGGACGTCGGGAGTGAAGTTGCGCATCATGCAGCCTACTCCGCACAGTTTGAGTCTGAACGAAAAGCATTATTCAACATGGTGGCGTTTCTGTCAGGGTTCCTCCGAGCCATAATCCGCAAGTAGCGGTCATCCACTGCAGTAGTAGCCCTTCGGCGGGCTGAGCGAGGCATGTCATCGACAGTTCCTGTCTCTCTGTCTCTCCTCCATGTCCGAACAACATTACTTTGGTTCACACGCAGACCCCTGGACACTTCCCTTGTTGAGAGCCCTTCCCGACACAAAGTAGCAATGCGGAAGTGATCGAACCGCGGTATTGATCATCTAGGCAAGGTTGAACTACAGACAACACGAGCCATGTACCTCCTTCCTGGTGGAATGACTGGAACTGATCGGCTGTCGAACCCCCTACGTCTACTAGTCGCTGCTCATGCATGGTTGTTTACATCTTTGGGCAGGTTTAGTGACATCTCTGAACAGTCAAAGGGACTGTGTCTGTGATATAATACCCACAGTTAACGTCTATCTTCATGAGTTCTGTTAACCGGGATGATGCAAAACTTTTTTTGATGTGTGTATTTGAGGGCATAGCATGCTTAGTCTATTATCATCATATTGTTTAATGAGGTAGTAATTACCTGCTGATCGTCAGGAGTCCATATACCACACGTGATAGTGGATTCCAAATTGAGCATTGACGACCAGTACCTTTGGCCAGCCACGGATCCAACCAAAACAAAACCATCCTGTGGAAGAAAATCAGACGTACACAATAAATTATTTACCATGGAGACTAAACAAGATCAGTATTTTAGTCACAACTGTGTCCGCTGCGAAATGAACGACACTGATTTTCCGCCGCACTGTCTGTCGTTAGTTGGATCAGAATACCATTTTATTTTCGATTTTTCACTACTGCACAATTTATTGTTCCTGCAAAGGATGTCAGATGTAATCTGCCTAAAATAAGAACGTGATTAGTTGAGAGAATTAAAATTAAATAAAGATAGTCAGTCAACGGACATACGCCCCCCCTTTCTTTTTTTTTAAAAAAAAGGACTGCTTCCGAAATACATTCTGAAACAAAGCAACGCGACGCACCAAGAAGGAATTGTCTGAATTGGGACGGAAATCGGTAGATGTGATGTACATATATAGACAAACAAATGATTACGATTTCAGAATAATTGGATGATTTATTCACGAAAAAGAACTTCACAAACTGAGCAAATCAGTAACGCGTTGGTCCCTCTCCGGCCCTTATACAAGTAGTTAGTTGGCTTGGCATCGATTGGTGGAGTTGTTGGATGTTCTCCTGAGGGATGTCGAGCCGACTTTTGTCCAATAGTCTAAATCCCAAGCTGGTTGGAGGGCCCAGCCCATAATTCTCCAAACGTTCTCAGGTGGGGAGAGATACAGCTGCCTTTTTGGCCAAGGTGTGGTTTGGCATGGACGAAGACAAGTAGTAGAAACTCTCGCCATGTGCGGGCAGGCATTATCTTGCTGAAATGTAAGTCCAGGATGGCTTGCTACGAAGGGCAACAAAACGGGCGCAGAATATCGCTGACGTGTCGCTGTGTTATGTGCCGACGGTGACCAAGGGTGCCAAGTGTGCCCAAAAGGGTCCTGCTATCAAAAGAAATGGTACCCCAGACCATAACTCCTGATTGTCGTGTCGTATGGCGGACGACAGTTAGGTTGCTCTCCCACCACTAGCAAGGGAGTCTCCAAACACGACTTCAGCCTGGAATCTCATTGACTGGAGTAGAATTATCTTCAGTGATGAGTCCCACCCCGAACTGGCTGCTTGTCTCAGTGCTTCCCAAGCCCTAGCCGGCCGTGGTGGCCAAGCGGTTAAAGGCGCTACAGTCTGGAACCGCGCGGCCGCTACGGTCGCAGGTTCGAATCCTGCCTCGGGCATGGATGTGTGTGATTCCCTTAGATTAGTTAGGTTTAAGTAGTTCTAAGTTCTAGGGGACTGATGACCACAGATGTTAAGTCCCATAGTGCTCAGAGCCATTTGAACCATTTTTTTTCCCAAGCCCTACCTCGTCCAGCAAGCCTGCCAGATCTCTACCCAACTGAAAAGGTATGGAGTATTACGGGCAGGCCCCCTCCGACCAGCTCGGGATTTTGAGGATGTAACACACCAGTTTGACAGAATCTGGTACGATATCCCTAATAAGGGCATCCAACAAGTCTATCAATCACCGCCAAGCCGAATAACTGCTTGCATAAGCGCCAGAGTTGGGGCGACGCGTTGTTGACTTGCTCAATTTGTGAAGCTCTTTCTCGTAAATAAATCATCCAGTTTTTCTGAAATCGTAATCATTCGTTTGCATATGTAATCGCATCTACCGATTTCATTCCCATTCGGGTAGTTCCTTCGTGGTGCGTCGCTTTTTTGTCTTATAGTGTATTTGGGAAGTAGACAGAATTTATGTAGCCCACACGTTGTTAAGATGTAGTGTGATGGCTTACAATTCAACTCATATTTTATTATAATGAATGAGATGATGATTTGTTGGTCAGTGCTCTTGTTATAATAAACTGTTTCTCAATAAGATTGTCACATAGTGATTTAAAAATCATGATTGAGTACAAATAACAAGGTTTCTGATTCAAGGAAAGTCAATGGTTCAAAACCTATCTTTTTACACTTCTATTTTTATCGCGGAGTTCTCTGAGGGTTGCTGGTAATGAAGAAATTAGAAGACAGTGTGTAAACTCGTCTTGTGCCTACTACATTACACCATTGTGCTGGTCGCTCGCACAATTTTAATCTGCCGCTCGGCAGATGGTCTGAAATATTTTCCTCCTCGCTTGGTGGAGGGCATTTGGGAATTATTAAGAATCGTGGGAAAATTCATCCTATATTTATTTTGGGAATATGAATAGAGAGATTAGAGATGCTCCATTTGTGTAAGACTTGTGAAGGAGGTAAGGCTCCCCAGAACACTAAGATTGGTTTCCTTGCATTCAAATTGGTAGAAAGACCGTTTGAGAAGTTATACGTGCATTTCTCAGGTCCCGTTCTATGAACCAGAATATGATTTAAATATGCAAAAGTTTGTATGGATGCATTTTCCCAGTTTGTGTAGTTTTCCGACGAAGGTGGCTACGGCCCAGTCGGCCATAGAAACCCTAGAAAAGTGTATTTGGAGCAAGTGACTGTCATGGATAATGTGACGACCTTTATTTTTAAGGGCCTTAAGAGATGTAGCATTATACCACTGGTGCCTATTACCTCCACCCTTCCTATTCAGAGAGAGTTAACAGGGTTCTTAGGGCTGCTCTTATTGCTCATCACAGTCATGACCAGCCAGGATGGGATAAGTCGCTGTGATGCCTGATGATCGCCTTCAGTACAGCTACGCACACAAGGCCACTATGGTTGAATTGCTTCTCACGTTTAAGGTAAATTCTCCCTTCACTAATTTATGGCCGATTTATGATTTGTTACAGGAGACACCGTTAAATGCAGAGGAGAGAGCAGATAGGTGGAATGAATACACTGAAAGCCTCTATGAGGGTGAAGATGTGATAGAAGAAGAAACAGGAGTCGATTTAGAAGAGATAGGGGATCCAGTATTAGAATCGGAATTTATAAAAGCTTTGGAGGACTTACGGTCAAATAAGGCAGAAGGGACAGATAACATTCCATCAGAATTTCTAAAATCAATGGGGGAAGTGGCAACAAAACGACTATTCACGTTGGTGTGTAGAATATATGAGTCTGGCGATATACCATCTGACTTTCGGAAAAGCATCATCCACACAATTCCGAAGACGGCAAGAGCTGACAAGTGCGAGAATTATCGCACAATCAGCTTAACAGCTCATGCATCGAAGCTCTTACAAGAATAATACACAGAAGAATGGAAAAGAAAATTGAGAATGCGCTAGGTGACGATCAGTTTGGCTTTAGGAAAAGTAAAGGGGCGAGAGAGGCAATTCTGACATTACGGCTGATAATGGAAGCAAGGCTAAAGAAAAATCAAGACACTTTCATAGGATTTGTCGACCTGGAAAAAGCGTTCGACAATATAAAATGGTGCAAGCTGTTCGAGATTCTGAAAAAAGTAGGGGTAAGCTATAGGGAGAGACGGGTCATATACAATATGTACAACAACCAAGAGGGAATAATAAGAGTGGACGATCAAGAACGAAGTGCTCGTATTAAGAAGGGCGTAAGACAAGGCTGTAGCCTTTCGCCCCTACTCTTCAATCTGTACATCGAGGAAGCAATGATGGAAATAAAAGAAAGGTTCAGGAGTGGAATTAAAATACAAGGTGAAAGGATATCAATGATACGATTCGCTGATGACATTGATATCCTGAGTGAAAGTGAAGAAGAATTAAATGATCTGCTGAACGGAATGAACAGTCTAATGAGTACACAGTATGGTTTGAGAGTAAATTGGAGAAAGACGAAGGTAATGAGAAGTAGTAGAAATGAGAACAGCGAGAAACTTAACATCAGGATTGATGGTCACGAAGTCAATGAAGTTAAGGAATTCTGCTACCTAGGCTGTAAAATAACCAATGACGGACGGAGCAAGGAGGACATCAAAAGCAGACTCGCTATGGCAAAAAAGGCATTTCTGGCCAAGAGAAGTCTACTAATATCAAATACCGGCCTTAATTTGAGGAAGAAATTTCTGAGGATGTACGTCTGGAGTACAGCATTGTATGGTAGTGAAACATGGACTGTGGTAAAACCGGAACAGAAGAGATTCGAAGCATTTGAGATGTGGTGCTATAGACGAATGTTGAAAATTAGGTGGACTGATAAGGTAAGGAATGAGGAGGTTCTACGCAGAATCGGAGAGGAAAGGAATATGTGGAAAACACTGATAAGGAGAAGGGACAGGATGATAGGTCATCTGCTAAGACATGGGGGAATGACTTCCATGGTACTAGAGGGAGCTGTAGAGGGCAAAAACTGCAGAGGAAGACAGAGATTGGAATACGTCAAGCAAATAATTGAGGACGTAGGTTGCAAGTGCTACTCTGAGATGAAGAGGTTAGCACAGGAAAGGAATTCGTGACGGGCCGCATCAAACCAGTCAGTAGACTGATGACAAAAAAAAAAAAAAAAAAAAAAAAAAAAACGGGAGACAGACACTCCAACCAACTTGACTGACAAAAGGAACGTGCTAAAAGTAATAGAGTTCATGTTCAACAGACTAAATAGTACAACAGAGGTTGACAGTCTAAAAATTTTAAGGTGTATGATACGGTTATGTTGAAGATTTTCGGTGCCATTAGTATGGTGGGCAATAAGATAATCGATAAATTGCTGTCTAGGTTCATGGAGCAGTTACGGATTTTGAAGTTTTTAACTTCAGTGACAATATTGGTACGTAACCCAGTTCTGGCCAGCAAAAGAGGATCCACCTTCCTCAAATCAAGCTGGTTCAAAAGCAAATGAGGTAAAGTATAAGCAGTCCCTGGGAATGTGGGGTAATTTATCGTTTTCTTTGTATCATTTTGGTTGTTCTGCTTTCGCTTCATCTAGAAACTTGTTGTGTATTTTATTCCAGAGTAATGAGAGTATGTCTAGATATAGTTTTATAGTCTAGATATGTTTTATTTTGGGAGCACGTCCTTTGGGGTCTTCGCACATATGATACAGACTAAAGTGGGAGGACAGTATTTACCGGTTACCCACACTTTGGATCAGCCGCTTGGGTGATCGTCTGAAAGAAGTCTGCACCGCGCCACCTACTGGGAATAGTCGGTACGCAGAGCCCACACATTGGTGCAGCGTGTACCGACTAGGACAGAGTGAATCTATTGAATCTCGGCAGAGGCACGCACGGAGAGATGACTTGCGGCTTGCGGAAAACAGACAGCTGTTTTGGAAGCCGCCAACTGATGCTATAGGACGGGATATCTTGAAACTCTCTGTAGCTGTGACACAAGAGTGGACAGCACGGATTGTGGCGATTGTTTACGAAATGTGGGGAACGTTATATGTTCAGCAGGAGTGAATTACAAGGTACTGTATAGTGACGGCACTCTCTTTTCTATTGGCGTGAACTGCGATGGAATTGCATTTCAAATAACGGATGTTGACTGGTGTTATATTCATGCTATAAGAAGACATGTATACAGGGTGGTCCATTGATAGTGACCGGGCCAAATATCTCACGAAATAAGCAACAAACGAAAAAACTACAAAGAACGAAACTCGCCTAGCTGAAGGGGGAAACCAGATGGCGCTATGGTTGGTCCGCTAGATGGCGCTGCCATAGGTCAAACGGATATCAACTGCGTTTTTTAAAATAGGAACTCCCATTTTTGATTACATATTCGTGTAATACGTAAAGAAATATGAATGTTTTAGTTGGACCCCTTTTTTCGGTTTTTGATAGATGGCGCTGTAACAGTCACAAACGTATAAGTACGTGGTATCACGTAACATTTCCCCAGGGCGGACGGTATTTGCTTCGTGATACATTACCCGTGTTAAAATGGACCGTTTACCAATTGCGGAAAAGATCGATATCGTGTTGATATATGGCTATTGTGATCAAAATGCCCAACGGGCGTATTGCGCAAGAATCGAGAATCTCAAAAACGTCGGTGTTGAGAATGCTATATCTACATCGATTGTACCCGTACCATATTTCTATGCACCAGGAATTGCATGGCGACGACTTTGAACGTCGTGTATAGTTCTGCCACTGAGCACAAGAGAACTTACGGGACGATGACAGATTTTTTGCACGCGTTCTATTTAGCGACGAAGCGTCATTCGCCAACAGCGGTAACGTAAACCGGCATTATATGCACTATTGGGCGACGGACAATCGACGATGGCTGCGACAAGTGGAACATCAGCGACCTTGGCGGGTTAATGTATGGTGCGACATTGTGGGAGGAAGGATAATTGGCCCCCATTTTATCGATGCCAATCTAAATGGTGCAATGTATGCTGATTTCCTACGTAATGTTCTACCGATGTTACTACAAGACGTTTCACTGCATGACAATGGCGATGTACCTCCAACATGATGGATGTTCGGCACATAGCTCGCGTGCGGTTGAAGCGATGTTCAATAGCATATTTCATGACAGGTGGATTGCTCGTCGAAGCACCATACCATGGCCCGCACGTACACCGGATCTGACATCCCGGGATTTCTTTCTGTGGGGAAAGTTGAAGGATATTTGCTATCGTGATCCACCTACAACGCCTGACAACATGCGTCGGCGCATTGTCAATGCATGTGCGAACATTACGGAAGGCGAACTACTCGCTGTTGACAGGAATGTCGTTACACGTATTGCCAAATGCATTGAGGTCGACGGACATCATTTTGAGCATTTATTGCGTTAATGTGGTATTTACAGGTAATCACGCTGTAACAGCATGCGCTCTCAGAAATGATAACTTCACAAAGGTACATGTATCAGATTGGAACATCCGAAATAAAATGTTCAAACATACCTACGTTCTGTATTTTAATTTAAAAAACCTACCTGTTACCAACTGTTCGTCTAAAATTGTGAGCCATATGTTTGTGATTATTACAGCGCCAACTATCACAAAGCGAAAAAAGTGCTCCAACTAAAACATTCATATATCTTTACGTACTACACGAATATGTAGTAAAAATGGGTGATCCTATTTTAAAAAACGCAGTTGATATCTGTTTGACCTATGGCAGAGCCATCTAGCGGGCCAGCCATAACTCCATCTGGTTTCCGCCTTCAAGCTAGACGAGTTTCGTTCTTTACAGTTTTTTCGTTTAACGCTTATTTCGTGAGATATTTGGCCCGGAAACGATCAATGGACCACCCTGTATTATCGTATTGATCTGTATTGCAAGATGTTATTAGCAGTTCACTTCCCATCACCCCGTTGGAACATACACCGAGGTGACAAAAGTCACGGGATAGCGATATGCTCGTATACACATGGCGGTAGTATTGAATGCACAAGACATAAAGGGTAGTACTTTGTATCCCTCCGAAACCCAGGCGATCATTGTAGGCAAAACCACCCCTTCCTTCCGCCTCCTTGATTTATATCTCACCATCTATGGCCGTTCTATCGCCCTCACTCCCACCCTTAAGTACCTTGGCGTCACCCTTGACCGTCGCCTCTCCTGGACTCCCCATCTCCGGACAATCCAAGCCAAGGCACGCTCCCGCCTCAGTCTCCTCAAGCTCCTCTCCGGCCGTACGTGGGGTCTGGACCCCTCCACCATCCTCCACACCTATAAATCCCTCATCCGCCCTATCCTTTGTTATGCCCATCCGGCTTGGATCTCTGCCCCCCTACCTTTTACAAATCCCTCCAAATTCTTGAACGCCATGCTCTCCGCCTCGCCTATCGCATCCGTCTCCCTTCCCCCACACGGATCCTCTACGATCTCATCCCCTACCCCCACCTTCTCCTTTTCCTTGAAAGGATACGGATCCTGTACACCTCCCGTAAACTCGATCCTCCTCACCCGCTCGTCTCCCCGATCCTCTCCCACCCCCGCCCACTGCCGCGCCTGTATTCCCACGTCCCACCCCGTCTCCATCTCTCCACCCTCCTTACCCTCTCCCGAGGTGGCTTCCGCCAGCTCCCCCTCCCTGATGATGTCCTCCTTCCTTCCATTTACCCCTCCTATCAACTTTGATCCTCCCCCCCACTCCCTGTTTCCTTTCCTTTAGGCACCCTCCCTCCCTTCTCTTTCCTTTTTCCCCCGTCCCCCGTCCTCCACCCCTCTTCCCCTGGGCTTCCCCTCCCCCTTCCTCCCTCCCCCACTCTCCCCTGCCCATGGCATCTCTGCTCTACCCTCTCCCTCTCCCACTCCCCTTCCTCCTCCTCCTCTCTTGGCAGGTCCCCGGACTCGCACACGCTCAGTGAACATTCGCGCGCCGGAGGTCATCGCCATTAGTGTCTCGTGTGTGTGCCTTCGTTTGTGTTTAGTGTTTGTTCGCCGAAACGCCGCCACTGTTCACGTGTCCCATCGCCATCATCCCTGTTTTGTGCGCCGTGTCCACTAGTGTCAGTGATGTTTTCTCGTCAGGCGTGAACGGCTCCGTGTTTTTTTGTTTTTTGGTGTCTACATTGTTTTGCCCACCATTTTTGATTGTATTCTCTGTGTCCCCTCTATTTATTACTTATTGTAAATCTCAAGGCTGAAGAGCGGCGTACTCAGCTGCTGACAGCCCGCCTTGTGTAAGGTGATAAAAATTACAATAAAGAAAAAAAAAGTACTTTGTCAGAGCTCTTATTTGCACTCTGGTGATTCATGTGAAATGGTGTCTGATGTGATTATCGCCACACTAAGGGAATTAACAGACTTTTGAAAGTGAAATTGTTGTTGGAGCTGCACAAAAGGGGGGGCTCTGAGCACTATGGGACTTAACTTCTAAGGTCATCAGTCCCGTAGAACTTAGAACTACTTAAACCTAACTAACCTAAGGACATCACACACAGCCATGTCCGAGGCAGGATTCGAACCTGCGACCGTAGCGGTCGCGCGGTTCCAGACTGTAGCGCCTTTAACCGCTTGGCCACCCCGGCCGGCGGAGCTGCACAGATGGGACGTTCAATGTCGGAAATCGTTAGGATATTCTATATCCCGATATACACAGTGTCAAGAGTGTGCCGGGAATACCACATTTCAGGCTTTACCTCTCACTACGGACAACTCAGTGGGCAATGGCCTTGAATTAGCGACCAAGAGCAGCGGCATATGCTTAGAGTTGTCAGTGCTAACAGACGAGCAACACTGCTTGAAATAGCCGCAGAAATCAATGTGCGACGCACGACGGATGTGTCTGTTTGGACAATGCGGAGAAATTCAGCGTTAATGGGCTGTGGCACCAGACGACCGATTCAAGTGCCTTTGCTAACAGCACGGCATCGCCTGCGGCTCCTCTCCTAGGGTCCTGATCATATCTGTTGGATCCTAAATGACAGGAAAACCGTAGCCTGGTCAGATGAGACCAGATTTCAGTTGGTTCGACTGTGGCGCATGCGCCACAAAGCCATGGACCATAGTTGTCAACAAGGCAATGTGCAAGCTAGTGGCGGCTCCATAATGGTGTGGCCTGTGTGTACGTGGAATGGACTGGGTCCTCTGATCCAATTACACTACTAATTGAGAAGCCATTCATGGATTTCATGTTCCCAAACAACGGTGGAATTTTTATAGACGACAGTGCGCCATATCACTGGGCCCCAATTGTTCGTGATTGGCTTGTAGAACAAACTGGCAATTCCACTGAGTACATGCCCGCGAATGACAAAGGTCCCGAGTTCGAGTCTCGGTCCAGCACACAGTTTTAATCTGCCAGGAAGTTTCATATCAGCGCACACTCCGCTGCAGAGTGAAAATCTCATTCTGGAAACATCCCCCAGGCAATGGCTAAGCCATGTCTCCGCAATATCCTTTCTTTCAGGAGTGCTAGTTCTGCAAGGTTCGCAGAAGAGCTTCTGTTAAGTTTGGAAGGTAGGAGACGAGGTACTGGCAGAAGTAAAGCTGTGAGGAATGGGCGTGAGTCGTGCTTGGTTAGCTCAGTGGCAGCCGGCACGGTAGCTCAGCGTGTTCGGTCAGAGAGCCGGTTGGCCTCTGTAATAAAAAACTGAGTGGAAGGATCAACCAGCGGACTTGAACAGGATGTCTTGCGACGTCCGCAACGACGAAACACAGCGATCAATAACGAACAAAATGCAAAAAAATAAAAAAAAATTTAAAAAAAGTGGTAGAGCGCTTGCCCGCGAAAGGCAAAGGTCCCGAGTTCGACTCTCGGTCCAGCACACATTTTTAATCTATCAGGAAATTTCATATCAGCGCACTCTCCGGTGCAGAGTAAAAATCTCATTCTGGAAACCACGTGGAGTTGCTGCACTATTGTGGGCGAAAGGAGGTCCGACACGATATTAGGAGATTTCTCTTGACTTTTGCCACCTCAGTGTACAGTGGGTCCAAGGGCATTTTAGGCACCATCGCGATACTGCATTGTACCTTAAACCGCTAGTATGTCATTTGAGTTTAGCTACTAAATGCTGCCTTGAATGAACTGTAACATGAACATGTTATTGAATGTCATTGATTGGCTGTGAGTGAGTGGGCTATAAGGCAAACAAAGGAAAGTTCTCGTGGCAGTTTTAGCAGAGCTAGTGTATGTCTGATTTCATGAATTATTAGCTTAAGGGGATTTACTTGATAAGTCGTTAATATGTAGGTCACATCACCTGCGTGCGTCAGTCGTTGCTTTCTGTGAGGGTCTGATACTATTTCTGTGTCATATTAACACGAGTTCTTTTGCAGATTCCATGTAAGTTAATCTGCCTTGCCTTGTTAAGAGATGGACTAACCTGAACCACACCCCAAGCAATGTTTTGAATCTATTCTAATTCATTAATGTTAACCCACCTTTTGAGATGCAGAACCATGTTCAGATGCGTCCTTGTACTAAAATAGTTTGCACCGTTTAAGAGATGGTAAAATTACCTTCTAATAAAATTTTTGAATCTTTCTTAAAAGTACAAAAATACTAATTTTCAATAAAATAAATTTTCTTGTAATTTGGTCAGACTATTGTGTTTTTGTGGATATTATGTCCAAAATAAATTTTGACTTTAGCAAAGAGTTCTTAATGCATGATGAGTGTGAACAATACAAATAAAGGTGTTGTGATGTTCTTGGAAAATAAATGTATACTGTATGTGAACTGGCCGAGCTCATGACACAGTTCCACTTAATTGTACTGGTATATTGTTTTGATGGTTGGTTAGTTTTTTGCTTGGGTGGTATAGATATGAAAAAATGGTTCATTTAATTAATATTGATCATATGTATAGACTGAAGTGTCGAGTGAAAATTTGTATCAAGGCCAGGAATCGAATGCGGGTCTCCTGAATACTCGGCAGGTGTGTTAGCAACTAAGCCACCGTGGCACAGCGCTTCACACAAGTGCACGGATTACCCTGACACACTTCTCTCCTCGATAAAAATTCTGACTGCCGCCTCAGTCTACTTTAAATACCCTCTTACAAACGAAATTATTATTGAGAAGGAAAGTGAGCCAGCGAGCCCGTACAATTGTGTAAACCTCTGTGCCACGGTGGCTTAGTGGCTAACACACCTGCCTGATAAGCAGGAAACCCGCATTCGATTCCTAGCCTTGATACAAATTTTCACTCGACACTTCAGTTTATATACATGAAATCGTATCTGCATGAGACCAGTAAAGTCTCTGAAATTGTGTCATTTCATTATTATTGGCCCTTTTGCGCATTTTATCTGAATGTCCCTTCATTGCTGGAGTGAATGCAGGGCTGCCCCTGTACAGTTGGACCACCACACTACCAACTGTGTTTAGCAGGCTAGATGCGGCCGCTACCTCATCCACTGGGATATTAGTAAGCAGATGAGACAAGGCACGGTGTACAGTCGAGCCGCCAGCACCTGCCACAGTGTCTGGGGCCACCAGCTTCGCCCCTGTGTGGCGTGTGAGCCGCAGCACGTAGCACTTTGATCTGCGGGCACTACCTTGCGATCGGATAGTGACGTGTTCACGTGGTACCGCGCCGTATCCTTCC
Source organism: Schistocerca cancellata (assembly GCF_023864275.1). Classification (NCBI taxonomy): domain Eukaryota; kingdom Metazoa; phylum Arthropoda; class Insecta; order Orthoptera; family Acrididae; genus Schistocerca; species Schistocerca cancellata. The sequence goes on from NC_064626.1 coordinate 1,158,991,152, forward strand.
GCTGGCGGATACTTAAGCCTGCGCTCCGCCCAGGGCTTCAAGCAGGCCGCACCAGCAGACCACCTTGCCGAGTCACCGCTCTGGCAGTGGCGCACCTGTTGCTGACGCCACGCAGGACCTCTGCCTGCCGTTCCTAGGTGCCACACCACGCCTCAACGTCATTATCCGAGGCATCGACACCGATATCTGCCGACGCCAGACGGTCCGGAAGTACTGTCTATTGTGTTGGCAGAAGAGCCAACACCGTGTTGCTAGAGGAGGCCGAAATGCACGCCTTTAAGCTCACGCAGGCTGGCGTGAGGTCTGGAAAATGACAATGTAATTAATATAGCCAATAAGGTACGTTGCTGCTGGAATACTTAACTTTAATCCATAATTGGTGTACATCTCTCTTGACTGTTCATGCTTCACAATCTCAATATTAACTGGTAATGGCGCCTTGCTAGGTCGTAGCAAATGACGTAGCTGAAGGCTATGCTAACTATCGTCTCGGCAAATGAGAGCGTAGTTGTCAGTGTAGCATCGCTAGCAAACTCTGCTGTACAACTGGGGCGAGTGCTAGGACGTCTCTCTAGACCTGCCGTGTGACGGCGCTCGGTCTGCAATCACTGACAGTGGCGACACGCGGGTCCGACGTATACTAGCGGACCGCGGCCGATTTAAAGGCTACCACCTAACAAGTGTGGTGTCTGGCGGTGACACCACACTGTCGTCTCAAGAACATAATCCGAGTGCTAGGTTGGATCCTAAAGTCGATTTTCCTCGGTTCCTCTAGCTCCGCCGCCTACAACGACTTGTGGGCTTCGAATCTCTGGCAGCATCTCAGACAGACATTTTCTGTTTGTAATTTAGTTGTGTTGCCATTCACCCATGGACATTGTATTTCAGTTTCGTCTTCTACAGGGTGTCACAAAAAGGTACGGCCAAACTTTCAGGAAACATTCCTCACACACAAAGAAAGAAAATATGTTATGTGGACATGTGTCCGGAAACGCTTACTTTCCATGTTAGAGCTCATTTTATTACTTCTCTTCAAATCACATTAATCATGGAATGGAAACACACAGCAACAGAACGTACGAGCGTTACTTCAAACACTTTGTTACAGGAAATGTTCAAAATGTCCTCCGTTAGCGATGATACATGCATCCACCCTCCGTCGCATGGAATCCCTGATGCGCTGATGCAGCCTTGGAGAATGGCGTATTGTATCACAGCCGTCCACAATACGAGCACGAAGAGTCTCTACATTTGGTACCGGGGTTGCGTAGACAAGAGCTTTCAAATGCACCCATAAATGAAAGTCAAGAGGGTTGAGGTCAGGAGAGCGTGGAGGCCATGGAATTGGTCCGCCTCTACCAATCCATCGGTCACCGAATCTGTTGTTGAGAAGCGTACGAACACTTCGACTGAAATGTGCAGGAGCTCCATCGTGCATGAACCACATGTTGTGTCGTACTTGTAAAGGCACATGTTCTAGCAGCACAGGTAGAGTATCCCGTATGAAATCATGATAACGTGCTCCATTGAGCGTAGGTGGAAGAACGAAACTAAAATGAGTTCTAACATGGAAATTAAGCGTTTCCGGACACATGTCCACATAACATCTTTTCTTTATTTGTGTGTGAGGAATGTTTCCTGAAAGTCTGGCTGTACCTTTTTGTAACACCCTGTATATTGGTAATACACTAAAGAGCCAAATAAACTGGTACACCTGCCTAATATCGTGTAGGGCCCTCGGCGAGCACGCAGAAGTGCCGCAACACGTCGTGGCATGGACTCGACAAATGTCTGAAGTAGTGCTGGTTGGAACTGACACCATGAATCCTGCGGGGCTGTCCATACATCCGTAAGAGTACGAGGTGGTGGAGATCTCTTCTGAACAGCACGTTGCAAGGCATCCCAGATACGCTCAATAATGTTCATGTCTGGGGAGTTTGGTGGCTAACGGAAGTGTTTTAACTCAGGAGAGTGTTCCTGGAGCCGCTCTGTAGCAATTCTGGACGTGTGAGGTGTCGCATAATGCAGCTGATCAGACAGGATGCTCACGTACGTGTAACCTGTCAGAGTCGTATCTAGCAGTATCAGGTGTCACACATCACTCCAACTGCGCACGCCCCACTCCATTACAGAGCCTCCACGATCTTGAACAGTCCCATGCTGACATGCAGGGCCCATGGATTCATCAGGTTTTCTCTATACCCGTACACGTCCATCCGCTCGATAAAATTTGAAATGACCAAGCAACAGGTTTCCAGTCATCAACACTGTTGGTGTTGATGGGTATATGGGCCTAGGAGAGGCGTAAAGCTTTGTGTTGTGCAGTCATCAAGGGAACGTAACGATGTTATTTATTATAAATAATGTATTTGTATGTATATAGGTCACGACTGTAATGTTTGCGCAGTGGCCAGAAAAGTTAACGTGACTCTCATCTACGGCAGAAAGTAAACATAAGTTACGCATTGTGATTTCATTTATTGGAAAGTCCAGTAATGTAGTGAAGTACACAACTGGCCATTAAAATTACTACACCAAGAAGAAATGCAGATGATAAACGGATATTCATTGGAGAAATATATTATACTAGAACTGACATGTGATTACATTTTCACGCAATTTGGGTGCATTGATCCTGAGAAATCAGTACCCAGAACAAGCACCTCTGGCCGTTATAACGGCCTTGATACGCCTGGACATTGAGTCAAACAGAGCTTGGATGGCGTGTACAGGTACAGCTGCCCATACAGCTTCAACACGATACCACAGTTCATCAAGAGTAGTGACTGGCGTATTGGGACAAGCCAGTTGCTCGGCCACCATTGACCAGACGTTTTCAGTTGCTGAGAGATCTGGAGAATGTGCTGGCCAGGGCAGCAGTCGAACATTTTCTGTATCCAGAAAGGCCCGTACAGGACCTGCAACATGCGGTCGTGCATTATCCTGCTGAAATGTAGGGTTTCGCAGGGATCGAATGAAGGGTAGAGCCACGGGTCGTAACACATCTGAAATGTAACGTCTGCTGTTCAAAGTGCCGACCATGCGAACAAGAGGTGACGGAGACGTGTAAACAATGGCACCCCATACCATCACGCCAGGTGATACGCCAGTATGGCGATGACCAATACACACTTCCAATGTGCGTTCACCGCGATGTCGCCAAACACGGATGCGACTATCATTATGATATAAACAGAACTTGGATTAATCCGAAAAAATCACGTTTTGCCATTAGTGCACCCAGGTTCGTCGTTGAGTACACCATCGCAGGCGCTTCTGTCTGTGACGCAGCGTCGAGGGTAACCGCAGCCATGGCATCCGAGCTGATAGTCCGTACTGTTGCAAACGTCGTCGAACTGTTCGTGCAGATGGTTGTTGTCTTGCAAACGTCCCCATCTGTTGACTCAGGGATGGAGACGTGGCTGCACTATCCGTTACAGCCATGCGGATAAGATGCATGTCATCTCGACTGCTAGTGATACGAGGCCGTTGGGATCCAGCACGGTGTTCCGTATTACACTCCTGAACCCACCGATTCCATATTCTGCTAACAGTCATTGGATCTCGACCAACGCGAGCAGCAATGTCGCGATACGATAAACAGCAATCGCAATAGGCTACAATCCGACCTTTATCAAAGTTGGAAACGTGATGGTACGCGTTTCTCCTCCTTACACGAGGCATCTCAACAACGTTTCACCAAGCAACGCCGGTCAACTGCAGTTTGCGTATGAGTAATCAGTTGGAAACTTTCCTCATGTCAGCACGTTGTAGGTGTCGCCATCGGCGCCTACCTTGCGTGAATGCTCTGAAAAGCTAATCATTTGCATATCACAGCATCTTCTTCCTGTCGGTTAAATTTCGCGTCTGTAGCACGTCATCTTTGTGGTGCTGCAATTTTAATTTCCAGTAGTGCATTTTATCCGCTATTGTATGAGGAATATTTTTTTTCCACTTGTATTTTATTGCTTACTGCACCACCCCAATATATTTTAAGAAAGTCTGACCAATGTAAGTTGAAACTGCGGTTTAAATACGTCCTCTCTGCGGGTGACGCCCTGTAAATTCTCTTTTATTTTTAATGTAATTTTAATTTTTATTCTATTGACTAAACAACATATGATTCTTTTATATATAACACGACTTTACATCAAGTATGTGTTTCAGATGCTTAATAATACCTCGATAGTGAAATTGTGTGGCAATGAAACATACAAGTATATTTTAATCTAAGGAACAACAACTAGGGCTGCAGATTATTGTCATTCAAAAAATAAAGAAGATCACATGTAATGAAACAGTTTCTAAATTTGAGCCATATCTGATTTCACCATCTCATTACACATCACTTATTTTAAAAATTAAACAGTAGTAAAGAGTGCCATGTCTGAAATTAGTGACGGTTAACTCCTTCTCAGTTTCACTAGAGATTTTAGATAAGACTTAAGTGTCATAAAATATTAACGGCAATTACAATCAAACACCAAATACCAATTTCTGTATAAGCGCAAACATGAAAATTTTCACATTCAATTTATATCCGATTTCTGTTTTTATGTACATGTTGTGCTATCCACATTAATCTCTTTGGGCGGTTTTTTGAAGAGATTTTGCCGTGAGCACATTTAGAATTTTTGATAAAGTAAAACTAGTTCAGTTTGCTAGTAACGATCACTGTAGAAAACAGTGCTTAAAAATACCAGCAGCCACTTCGTTTAGTGGGACTTTTCTACTCATATTTCAAATTGTTACGTACGTGCTAACAACCCATTTCTTGATCAACTGCTGGTTTTTCTTTCTTCACTGTTCTCTAGAAGAGGAAGATCAAATACAATAAGCTAAATAAAAAGAAGACAAAATATTTCTAGAAACATTTTGTCGGACTTCGAGTATTTAAAGCAGACAAAAACACAGATACATAGTTTTCTACTATTACTGTTACAACAAGAGCAGTTGAACGGAATGGACAGTGTCTTGAAAGGAGGTTATAAGATGAACATCAACAAAAGCAAAACGAGGATAATGGAATGTAGTCGAATTAAGTCAGGTGATGCTGAGGGAATTAGATTAGGAAATGAGACACTTAAAGTAGTAGAGGAGTTTTGCTATTTGGGGAGCAAAATAACTGATGATGGTCGAAGTAGAGAGGATATAAAATGTAGACTGGCAATGGCAAGGAAAGCGTTTCTGAAGAAGAAAAATTTGTTAACTTCGAATGTAGATTTAAGTGTCAAGAAGTCGTTTCTGAAAGTATTTGTATGGAGTGTAGCCATGTATGGACGTGAGAACAGAAGAAGAGAATAGAAGAAGAGAATAGAAGCTTTCGAAATGTGGTGCTACAGAAGAATGCTGAAGATTAGATGGGTAGATCACATAACTAATGAGGAGGTATTGAATAGAATTGGGGAGAAGAGGAGCTTGTGGCACAACTTGACTAGAAGAAGGGATCGGTTGGTAGGACATCTTCTGAGACGTCGAGAGATCACCAGTATAGTATTGGAGGGCAGCGTTGAGGGTAAAAATCGTAGAGGGAGACCAAGAGATGAATACACTAAGCAGATTCAGAAGGATGTGGGCTGCAGTAGGTACTGGGAGATGAAGAAGCTTGCACAGGTTAGAGTAGCATGGAGAGCTGCATCAAACCAGTCTCAGGACTGAAGACCACAACAACAACAACAACAACAACAACAACAATTAGTACTACCACGACTGCTACTGCTGCTGTAAGTACTCGCTGATATCGTGTTGATAATATTTGCAATGAGACAACAAAATTTGTGGGCCTCAAATATGTAAACTTCCTATTCACGTAATAAATTTCGGGTATTTTCCCACAGAGATTAAAATATGTGATTGTTAGGCCACTGTATAAGACTGTTGGCTTCACAGATCTCAATGCACTGGTCAGCCAGAACATTATGACCACCGATCCACTATCGATACAAACCCATCCATGCGACAGCAGCGTCTCCTGGCCGAGAAATGACTGCTAGTCAAACACACACAAGGTGCATGTAGTATCAGTGAGAGTGCTGTCCGTGTGTAGAATGAGGAAGGTGTGCGATCTATCTCAGTCTGATCGAGGGCAGATTGTGATGGCCTGGAGGCTTGGATCGAGCATTTCGAAAACTGCGTGGCTTGTCGGGTGTTCGAGGAGTGCTGTGGTGAGTGTCTTCAAAATGTGGCGAAAGCGAGATGAAACCACGTCCAGACGTCGTGAAAGTTAGGCGCCCGTCCCTCGTTACAGATGTGAGATGTCGCAGGCTGGGCAGACTGGTAAAACAGGACATGCGGTGGAACTAAGATCAGTGTTCAATGCTGGGCAGAGCACAAGAGTGTCTGAACACTCAGTGCACCGAACACTCTCAACGATGGACCTCCACAGCCGATGATCCACGCAAGTGTCTATAGTAACACTACAGCGTCACCAGCTACGACTGAAATGGGCAAGTGACCATCGGCACTGGACGTTGGCGCAATGTCAGAACGTTGCGTAGTCTGATGAATGCCGATACCGTCTTCATCATGCTGACGAGAGGGCGCGAATCCACCGTCCATTAGGGTTTCAGCTCCTTCACGCCTGCACAGCGGGACGCAGACAAGCTGGCTGCGGCTTCGTAATGCTCTGTGGAACATTCACATGGACATCCATTGGTCCAGTGGAGCTCGTGCAAGGCACCATGACGGTCAAGGAGTGTCGTACACTGGTTGCAGACCACATACACCCCTTCATGACGATCAAGTTTTCCGATGGCAGTGGCATGTTTCAGCAAGATAATGCGAAATGTCACAAGACCAGGAGTGTAATGGAGTGGTTCGAGGAACAGAGTGGCGAGTTAGAATTGATGCGCTGACCCTCCAACTTGCCAGATATGAATCCAAACGAACACATCTGGCACATCTGGCATGTGACTGAACGTAGCGTCAGAGCTCATCCCCCTCCCCCCCCCCCCCCCTGAATTTACAGGAATTAGGTGACTTGTGCGTGCAGATGGGGTGCCATCTCCCTCCAGGGATCTACCAAGGCCTCAGCTTCCATGTCACGACGCATCGCCACTGTTATCCATGCCAAAGGTGGACATACCGGCTACTGGGTAGGTGGTCAAGAGTTTTGACTGCAACTATCGGCTATTTTCAACATTTTCCCCAATTTTTGAGTTTTTCGATTTCAAAAGAGCTGCTTTATTCAGACACCTACTTCTACATGCAATGAGGACATAATAAATTTTTAGAACGATAAAATATCTCCTGTTCGTAAGCACAATGAACAAAAATTAATCACCTCAAGTTGTCTTCACTGCAAAACACTGCAACACCGCGTGTAACATTCATAGTGTGTTAATTCTGCTAGGAAGAGTGTGCGCAAGTCTTTGCAGGTATGTCACGTCCAGCTGAAGACACTCATTGGTGACTGGATCTCGTGTAGTTGCCAAATTGCGGGCATACTCGTTGTTTCAAATAGTCCCAGACATTATCCATGAGACTGAAATCGGGTGAGGGTTGGGTTGTTTTGAAGGAGGAGACCAGACAGTGAGCTCATCGGTCTCAGCGGATTAGGGAAGGACGGGGAAGTAGTCGGCCGTGCCCTTTCAAAGGAATCACCCCGGCATTTGCCTGGAGTGATTTAGGGAAACCACGGAAAACCTAAATCAGGATGGCCGAACGCGGGATTGAATCGTCGTCCTCCCGAATGCGAGTCCAGTTTGCTGACCACTTCGCCACCTCACTCGGGATAGAGTGGCTTGACGGGTTCAGTCAAGGTGTGATAGGTTGCCTGAGTGTTGGTCACACCAGAAACGTGGCGCTTGTCATCCTGTGAGATGGAAGTGTGCACAGCTTACTCAGCATGAAAGTGTAGAAAGGGAAATACTCATTCACCGAGGATGTTTGACCGCTTAACTCACGGAGGAAATGATGCGGAGAACAACGAAGGCGATACGTCTGTTGTTAACCTCTCCAACCAAGAGCGGGAAGATGCATCTGAGGCAGCGCTGAAGAAAGTCCTTAATTTTCTCCAGTCCCGTGACGTCTACCAGTTTGGGATATTATTAGTGCAGTTGGGGATGTTATTAGTGAAATACAGCGGTGAATTCGCTTTACACAACTGAAGATGTCAGGCTAACTACCAGCCGTGTACTGGAGAAAGCTGAGCCATCGAAATTTAATACCTGAAGGGGCTACATTTATTAGAAGAAAGATAGGGACATTATTAACAGACCCTGGTTAACCAGATGAAGTGGTGATAAAATTAATGCCTTGTGCTGTCAGACCTCCGAGCGCTTTATCTTTATGGACTGTCGGAGAGGTATCCCTCTTAGGTCCACTGTTAAAGCAATCAATTCGCCCACCCACAGACTGGAAAAACATCTGGAAGGGTTATTAGCATCAAAACTAGGACATTGTGATCAGCATATTGTTAACTCACAGCTATTAGTTGAAACACCCAAGAAAATAAAAATAAGCCGAAATGGCGCAGTGGTTAGTCTAGACCTTGTGTCACCTTTTACAAAGGTACGGGTATAAGACACGGTGCACCTTTCCGCCGAACATTTTCCATCTGGAATCATGAAGTTGCTTTGTCATATTCCAACAAAAACGTACTTCTTCTACCACAACGAATATTATGAAATGTCGGATAGCACAGCAGTGGGATCATCTCTGTCTCTGGCAGTCTCGAATTTCTTCATGAGCAGTTTGAGGAGCCGGTTCTGAACTCGGCGGCGTTGCATCCGTCTTGCTTCCTAATATACGTCGATGACACATTCCTGACATGGCCTCACAGTGAAAATGAACTGAAGCAATTCGTCGATCACATGAACGGTGTCCATCCCAACACTAAATTTACTATTGAGACGGAGAAGGATAGCAAACTACCGTCGTGGATGTTTTAGTTCAGTGGAAGCCAGGAGGCCGGCTAGGTCATTCGTTGCACAGAAAGCCAATGCGCACTGATCGAAACTAGAAAGCGATAGTTTTCACCACCCACTACACAAGAAATGGGTCCAGAATACGCTAGTACACAGAGCAAAGGTTATTTCTGACGATGCTCATGTACAGTCTGAACTGAAGCATTTGAGAGACGTGTACAGAGAATGGTTGTGGCAAGGGAGACATTAGAAACGTTTTCAGGTGCCACCGAAGAAGAACGCCTTGTGAATAGGCAGAAGAGGCCAAACCAGCGGATTTCCTCCAATACTGTGGGGCAACAAGCAGCAGGTTAGAATGTCTGCTGCAGAGATACGGACTGAAACCAGTATTCTGATCCGCTCCCAAGATACGAGATATACGCAGCAGAGTCTTGTGCCAAGTACAAACGACATATCAAGTGAAGGGAGTTTGATAAGTGGGCCATAGCTGATCATTGCCTGAAAAACAGACGCAAAATATAGTTTGAAAAGACGAGAATCTTGAGTATGCATCAACTTATTGGGATTCCTTTATAAAGAAGGCAGCTGAGATTAGAATAAACAGCAGAACTTTTAAGAGGGACCAAGGGTAAACTTCTAGTACGGCGTGGAGGCGAGCACTTGATGTCAAAAGGAAGCGACGGGGGATGATCCTTAACGCTTGTAGGGAGGCAGGGAGCGCCAGATTCAAACGTGGTGCCGTGGCGGGCCGGAGCTGCCATGAGCTGTCCATTTCGCCTTCCGCGCATGCGTCATTTCGCCGCCCTTTGATTGGTACCACAGACTGAAATCGTGCCTGTAACAGCAGAGAATGGTACCAGCCCCGGCAGTCAGATCTAGAGGTTTTTTTTTCGAATTGACGTGGCTTGAAAACGGAGAAGATTTTCTTCATCTCAGTTCACTGAAACCTGAATGACTGAGCCCAACACATGATATGAACAGCACTGTCAAAACATCAGGTAACGACCTGAACTACATCCTCTACCAACTGCGGGTTAAACGCCAGCTGGTGCACTAGACTCCTTGCATAATTTGGAAAGGGACAAACTCGTGATTCATCGAACCACACTAATCGCTTTCAGTCAGTTAATGCCCAGCTTCTGTGTAGTTTGTCCCTATGAAAATGTGCATCCCCTACGAGAAATGCTCTTTTGTGATGTACCCGACTCTAATAATAGTCCACTGCATCCAGCTCCTTTCCCAAAAATCGCTCAGAAACTAGTTGAGATGGACCTACCTTTATAGACAACAGTTCCTGTCTGGTTTGAAGCCCGTTGTTATTGGCAAGAAGTGACTCTTGTCTCCGATCCAGGAGACATCGAGAAACAACGCCAGCATACGTCTTCATGGCTCCAAAGACCCCAACTGTCTAGAAGAACATGGTGTCAACTGAACAGAATACGATGTGGCTGCAGAAGAATGAAGTCCCCCATGTACAAATGGGGGCTCTCGGGCACCCCACTGTGTGACTGTGAAGCATCAGAGTAGACCATTGGCCACGTTATAGAGGAACGTCCCAAGACATGTTTCAGTGGGGACTGGACAGATATCATCAATGGTTCTCCAACAACATTGGTGTGGTTAGACTCTCTTGACATCACTCTGTAAGGTCAGCTGAGACCAGTAGCTCTTGCATATTCCCTTTGTACCTCATCGTGTAAATATTTCTGTGAATTCTATCCATATTATACATAATAACAATTGTCTCCAGTTACAATCAGTTAGGATCTTTTTACTACCGTTGTTCTTATGTCATGTTACACAGCTGTTGGTGATACACCATCCGTTGTGGACGCGTTGTACAATCCGCAACGATACATCAACAAACTCTGTATTTCCATTGACGATATGGTCATGGGCAAACTGTTGTGACTAGGCAAAACGTCTTTCGTCCAACCACACTAGTTGGTTCTTTGATTGCTCTGAGAGAAGGCTCATTGAAATTGAATACATGAAATGTTAGTTCACTTTCTTACATAATGGAATAAGAGATTTACTTAACTTTGACACAGGTCTGTCACAGGATTGCTTGACAATTTAGAATTGTCATTGACTATTAAAGCACCACCTGATGCACTAATTAACAAACTGTTTTCTTGAGGTACACTATACAACATTTTTTTAAAGTACAAGTTGATCAGAAATGTAGACAACTCGTTGGTCCTACTTTGATGCGGACTGTTGTAGTTGAGGTCACGAACTGAGCTGAGCTCTTTCAAGTTCAACACAATCTTGACATCAGTGTGAGGGCGCTGCTATACTGAGAGGGAGGCGTGGTCTTATTGAGCGCCTACCACCCCCGTTGCGCATTGCAGCGAGACCACGCCAATGTCCATGGTATCGATATGTGTTGCCAGCTTTGATGTGGCACTGGAATCTACAGACTATACCACCCAAACTCTTTCTGCCATTCCATCACACACCGACATCGAAGCACCTTACTGCGCTGGTTCCACAGAAATGACAGGCACATACACGCCATTGAAGTTCCATGCCTTGGTGGGTTACATCACCTTCTGGTACCAGTTATTCACTATCTACAGAGCTCCAAAGAGGAGGAGTGAATAGCATTTTCTGTTGGGAGCTTATCTGCTGTGACTTTTCCAAGGTGTTTGGTTGTGACAATCACAAATGGATGATGATTATTCTTGTGGAAACACTTCTTAAAATAAGTTTTAGAAAAGAGTAACTGCGACACCATGCAGCTGCTGCTCGTAAGCAGCTGGAAATCGCCCTGACTGCTGTCAAGTAATTGGGAGCTGCTACAAATGGTTGTGTTGGAACAGATACCAAGAGTCATGATAACTTCAAGTACTATCTTCTCCTATGGGTACTGTTTACTCTGCAGCAAGTACAGGGTCTGTCATTACTCGTACACTTGACTTTGATTAGCGCATCACTAATAGGTCAAGATGTCCTGTACAGGGGAGATAGGGCTAAGTAGGACTCAGGTTGTTACATCCATCTCTCTAAGTGAAACGTATGAGGGGCTGTCTTCCAATGAAACCTAAACCGAGCCAGTGAGACTCGCTTCATCTCTTGGGAAATCTACTGCATCGTGCGTCAAAAGGAGGTGAATGCAAATGGGTAGGGGTCTGTTGTTGGCAGTTCAAATGTACAGTGCATAATGGCACCTATTAGGGAAATGGCAGCAACAGATGGGAAAGAACACCATGTGCACGCGACGTGCGTATCTGGAGGCCTCATTCAGCGTCTTGAAGTGGGTATTCCGGCAGCCATTGATGAAACAGGGTGGAATGAACTACAGATTATGCCGCACGTTGGAACAAATGATGTCTATCATATGGGTTCTGACGTTGTACTTGGATGATGCCAACGATTAGCTAAGAAGGTTGGGAACACCAGTGTTGCTCACAGAGTTTCAACAAAGCTCACAATCAGCAACATTGTTCCCAAAACATACTTCTTCCTATTCCTCGACCCTCTATTACCACCTAGAGTGTCAGGCAGCTTCACCGTTTGGCGATGTATACTGAAGTGAAAGTACTTGGTGATCAAAAAGTCAGTATAAATTTGAAAACTGAATAAATCACGGAATAATGTATATAGAGAGGTACAAATTCACACACATGCTTGGGGTTTTATTAGAACCAAAAAAATACAAACGTTCAAAAAATGTCCGACAGATGGCGCTTCATCTGATCAGAATAGCAATAATTAGCATAACAAAGCAAGACAAAGCAAAGACGATGTTCTTTACAGGAAATTCTCAATATGTCCACCATCATTCCTCAACAATAGCTGTAGTCGAGGAACAATGTTGTGAACAGCACTGTAAAGCATGTCCGCAGTTATGGTGTGGCACTGGCGTCTGATGTTGTCTTTCAGCATCCCTAGAGATGTCGGTCGATCACGATACACTTGCGACTTCAGGTAACCCCAAAGCCGATAATCGCACGGACTGAGGTCTGGGGACCTGGGAGGCCAAGCATGACGAAAGTGGCAGCTGAGCACACGATCATCGCCAAAAGACGCGCGCAAGAGATCTTTCACGCGTCTAGCAATATGGGGTGGAGCGCCATCCTGCATAAACATCGTACGTTCCAGCAGGTGTTTATCAGCCAGGGTGGGGATGATGCAATTCTGTAACATATCGGCGTACCTCTCACCCGTCACGGTAGCAGTTTTGCTGTCCAGCGCCATCTGTCGGAGATTTTGTGAACTTTTTTTTAGGTTCTAATAAAACCCCATGTCATTTCAAGCATGTGTGTCAATTTTTACCTCTCTATCTACATTATTCCGTGGTTTATTAAGTTTTCAAATTTATAATGACTTTTTGATCACCCTGTATATACCAAAATTCAGTTTACTTAACTCGTTCCTCTGACTCCCACGAAGACGCCCATGTCTTTGTCCATCCTAAGTAGCTACCTCTCCTACTCTTGTAAACTGGCATCAGAAGTGGGATAGCCCAATTTCTGTCCAAAGGGAGGCCGCAGTGTTACGGGTCCGTCGAATCAAATGGCTCTGAGCCCTATGGGACTTAACATCTGAGGTCATCAGTCCCTTAGAACCTAAGGACATCACTCTCATCCATGCCCGAGGCAGGATTCGAACCTGCGACCGTAGCAGTCGCGCGGTTCCGGACTGAAGCGCCTAGAACCGCTCGGCCACCGCTGCCGGCATCGTCGAATCAGGGAGGCCAATGTCATGTTACAAAAACATCAGGAAAAGGAAGGAAAACTGGCTGGTCTACATCTTCAGAAGGCAGTGCTTAGTCCAGCTAGGAACTGAAGCGACAAAAAGGGACGAAAAAGGAAAACATCAACTAACGAGCCCTGCCATGGAGGATAGTGGTAACTAAGTGCAAGTGAAGAGCAAAGCAAAACATAGAGACAGGTGGTCACGTACCTTGCCTGTACCTGACACAGATCAGATGATGATTATGATGACGAATGAATGAATGGTGATGATGATGATACGAAATTGTTTCTGCGAAGCATTCAGAACTTACCTGGTAACAAATAAGCGCCATTCGTCCATCATGCGACCAAGAAAAGTGGGTGACAGGAGTGTTACGGTCATTGATGAGTTCGATGCTCCACCTTCCTTCGTACTTGATCCATACAAAAATAATCCCTGAGCTGTCACATGACGCTAGCTTCTGATACGGTTCATTCCACTTGACCAGGATAACCTGCAAAACAAACAGATTCCGAATTACAAAAAGAATTACATCAACACTTTTATTGTACACTCAAAGAAAGCAAAGACTTACAAGGGAATTTTCCGAATTACATGAACATTTTTATTGTACACTCAAAGAAAGCAAAGTCTCACGAAAAAGGAATTTTCCGAATCTGACGGGAATCGGTAAATGTGATTTACATGTACAGACAAACAAACGATTACAATTTCAGAAAAACTTGAGGATTTAGTCAAGAGAAAGAACTTCACAAATTAGCAAGTCAATAATGCGTTTGTGCAAAATGGTTCAAATGGCTCTGAGCACTGTGGGACTTAACATCTGTGGTCATCAGTCCCCTAGAACTTAGAACTACTTAAACCTAACTAACCTAAGGACATCACACACATCCATGCCCGAGGCAGGATTCGAACCTGCGACCGTAGCGGTTCCAGACTGTAGCGCCTTTAACCGCTCGGCCACTCCGGCCGGCTTAGATAGTCAAAATCCCGATCTGGTTGGAGGGTCATGCCAATAATGCTCCAAACATTCTCAATTGGGGAGAGATAAGGCGACCTCGCTGACCAAGGTAGGGTTTGGCAAGATATGCAGTAGAAACTCTGACCGTGTGCGGGCGGACACTACTCTGCCGAAATGTAAGCCCAAGCTTGCCACGAAGATCAACAAAACAGGGCGCAGAAGATCGTCGACGTACCGCTGTGCTGTAAGGGTGCCGCGGATGAGAACCAAAGAGGTTCAGCTATGAAATGAAATGACATCCCAGACCATCAGTGCTGGTTGTCGGGTCGTATGACGAGCGACATTCAGGTTGGTGAATGTAATTCCACCTTCTGTCTGGAGTATGGGACTACATTTGGTCAACATCCAATGACACAATACCAATCGCCGTTATTTACTTTTTTATTTGTAAGCTACCAGTTTCGACGGTACATTACGTCATCTTTAGGCGTATACAGTGAAGGTTATAACACAACAATAAGTAAATACTAAAATTAAAATACAGAGCGTATTGTCTAAAAGATGCAAGTGTTGCATATTAATTTACGAAATTAAAATATATACAGTGAAGGTTATAACAGAGAAATAAGTACATATTAAAATACAGAGCGAATTGTCTAACAGATGCAAGTGTTACATATTAATTTACACAATTAAAAGAACTCAGTCTTAATTAAAATCTACATGATACTACGTAATATGTTCCATCAGAAATTAATTGGTTATTCATGCATATTGTGAAATCCTTAGTAACCTAATGGAAGTGTTTATAAAACAGAAGTGTCACAGTAATGCAACGATCAGTCCGGTATATCCGTTGTCTGTAAAAATGTATGGTTATACATGACAGACTCTACCGGTTTTGTCAGAAAGTGGGTGTTGTGTGATGTCCTTAGGTTAGTTAGGTTTAAGTAGTTCTAAGTTCTAGGGGACTGATGACCATAGATGTTAAGTCCCATAGCGCTCAGAGCCATTTTTTTGTCAGAAAGTAAAAGACGGGTAAAGTGACCGATTAATCATATGTAAAATAAGTAACAGGATCATATATATCAGGTAAAGTAAAGGTGTATACTATAAGCTATGGTGCTATTTATAGTAGATATACATAAAGGAACGATACCTTTAAAGTCATTACAACTATGGAAACACCATAGCTGTACTCAATGGTTATTAAACAACATTCAACAAGGATGAACCAAAAGAACACTATAGGATAATGACTGTAAGAAGTAAAAAATAAAAACACGAAAAGTAAAAAAAATAAAATGGAAACGTATGTCCACCCATATGATAAGACAATGGACACCACAACCGAAAAGTGGGTATTACGTATGTTAACTTTTCAAAAAACACACCCTTTTCAACAAGAAGACATGGTTTTTATGTTTCTATTCATATGAACACTATTTGGAAGATGGAACCCACATCAGTTGTTTGGGCAGAAAATTCCTAACATCATTCTTCTGGGGAGTATCTATGGAATATTGTTCTGTTATAAGCTTCACTGTATATTTTTTAATTACGTAAATTAATTATCAACACTTGCATCTTTTAGACAATACGTTCTGTATCTTAATTTTAATATGTACTTATTGCTGGGTTATAGCCTTCACTGTATAGGCGTGAAGATCTACATATACATGGTTACTCTGCAATTCACACTTAAGTGCCTGGCAGATGGTTCATCGAACCATTTTCATACTACTTCTCTACCATTCCACTCTCGAATGGCGCGTGGGAAAAAGGAACACCTAAATCTTTCCGATCGAGGTCTGATTTCTCTTATTTTATTATGATGATCATTTCTCCCTACGTAGGTGGGTGTCAATAAAATATTTACGCATTCGGAAGAGAAAGTTGCTGATTTAAATTTTGTAAATAGATCTCGCCGCAAAGAAAGCCGCCTTTGTTCAGTGACTGCCACACCAACTCGCGTATCATATCAGTGACACTCTCAGCCCTATTGCGCGATAACACGAAACGAGCTGCCCTTCTTTGCACTTTTTCGATGTCCTCTGTCAATCCTACCTGGTAAGGATGCCTCACCGCCCAGCAATATTCCAGCAGAGGACGGACAAGTGTAACGTAGGCTGTCTCAATAGTGGGTTTGACGCATCTTCTAACAAGGGAACCTCCCCATCGCACCCCCCTCAGATTTAGTTATAAGTTGGCACAGTGGATAGGCCTTGAAAAACTGAACACAGATGAATCGTGAAAACAGGAAGAAGTTCTGTGGAACTATGAAAAAATAAGCAAAATATACAAACTGACTAGTCCATGCACAATATAGGTAACATTAAGGAGAATGTGAGCTCAGGAGCGCCGTGGTCCCGTAGCTACCGTGAGCAACTGCGGAACGAGAGGTCCTTGGTTCAAGTCTTCCCTCCAGTGAAAAGTTTTTTATTTTCAGTTTACGTGACAAACTCTTATGTTTTCATCACTTTTTTGGGAGTGATTATTACATCCACAAGAAAACCTAAATCGGGCAAGGTAGAAGAATCCTTTTACCCATTCGCCAAGTGTACAAGTTAGGTGGGTCGACTACATATTCCTGTCATGTGACGCACATGCCGTCACCAGTGGCGTATAGAATATATCAGACGTGTTTTCCTGTGAGGAATCGGTTGACCTATGACCTTGCGATCAAATGTTTTCGGTTCCCATTGGAGAGGCACTTCCTTTCGTCTATTAATCGCACGGTTTTCGGTGCGGTCGCAAAACACAGACACTTAACTTATTACAGTGAACAGAGACGTCAATGAACGAACGGACAGATCATAACTATGCGAAAATAAAGAAAGTAAATTTTTCACTCGAGGGAAGACTTGAACCAACGACCTCTCTTTCCGCAGCTGCTCACACTAACCACAGGACCACGGCGCTCCATAGCTTACACTGTCCTTTATGTTGCTTACATTACACATGGACTACTCAGTTTGTATATTTTGCTTTTTTTTCATAGTTTCTCACAACTTCTTCCTGTTTTCTCGATTGATCTGTGTTCAGTTTTTCAAGGCCTGTTCACTGTGCCAACTTATAACTAAATCTGGCGGGGGTGCGATGGGGAGGTTCCCTTGTAAGTGTTCTGCCAACAAAGTGCAGTCTTTGTTTCGCCTTCCCCACAATATTATCTACGTGGTCTCTCCAATTTAAGTTGCTCGTAACTGTAATTCCTAGGTACTTAGTCGAATTGATAGTCGATTTGTGCGATTTATCGTATACTCAAATTTATCGGATTTCTGTTAGTACCCATGTGGATGACCTCGCACTTTTCTTTGTTTAGCGCTAATTGCCACCTTTCGCACCATACAGAAATTCTCTCTAGATCATTTTGTAATTGGAATTGGTCTAAGGGGATTGCTCAGATTATCACCTAGATCATTTATATAAATCAGGAACAGCAGAGGACCTATGACACTACCTTGATGAACGCCAGATATCACTTCTGTTCTATTCGATGATTTGCCGTCAATGTATCGTCGAAACTGGTAGTCTAAAAACAAAACGTAAATAAAGGCGATTGGTATTGTTTTACTGGATTCAGGTTGGTATCCCACCGCTGTCGGGAGCGTCTCCAGGTACTTTGGAAGCGAGACTCATCAATGAAGGCAGTTTTACCCCAGTCAGTGAGATTCTAGGTCGTATGTGCCCGACATCGCTGCAAACTGGTTTGTTGCTGTACGGAAGTCAATGGTAGTTGGCACAAGGGGCGCTGTGAGCTGAACCCCATTTCTGTGAGCCCCCTGTTAATGATCGTTGTGCTCAGTGAAGTACAGTGGCGCGTCGCATCGATGATAATCCTGAATCCGGGGCTCTGAGCGCCTCGCTGGCGATTGCTCAGTCCTTACTTACTGTCGTCTCTCTAGATCGACCACTTCTTTCTTGACGCTGGCTTCGGCCATGGCTCACCCATTCCTGCGAACATCGTTGAATAGTATCATCGCTTGTGTTCTAATGTTAGGCGATTCGACGATTACCAAGACCGATTTCTTTGAGCCCAACTACGCGTCGTCCTCTCTCAAATGCCGATATGTGCAAAGTTTTGATCATGGCTGCTTGGTTCAGTGACCGTTTATAAATTAAAATTGAAACAAATGAGCCCTCGGTCACAATTTTTTAGTCTTATTAACCAGGTTTTAACACTTCTAAGAGTGCCTTCATCGGAATTTAGACATTGAAAGTGGTCTATAACATAATTAAAAATTTGTGGGAAAAAAAAATTTTTTTTAGACGGCCTTGGGAGAGCCAGTCCTGACAAAACTCTACCATCTGGTGAGCAAGATGTATGAGACAGGCGAAATACCCTCAGACTTCAAGAAGAATATAATAATTCCAATCCCAAAGAAAGCAGATGTTGACAGATGCGAAAATTACCGAACTATCAGTTTAATAAGTCACAGCTGCAAAATACTAGCACGAATTCTTTACAGACGAATGGAAAAACTGGTAGAAGCCCACCTCGGGGAAGATCACTTTGGATTCCGTAGAAATATCGGAACACGTGAGGCAATAATGACCTTACGACTTATCTTAGAAGAAGGCAAACCTATATTTCTAGCATTTTTAGACTCAGAGAAAGCTTTTGACAATGTTGACTGGAATACTTTCTTTCACATTCTAAAGGTGGCAGGGGTAAAATACAGGGAGCGAAAGGCTATTTACAATTTGTACAGAAAGCAGATGGCAGTTATAAGAGTCGAGGGACATGAAAGGGAAGCAGTGGTTGGGAAGGGAGTGAGACAGGGTTGTAGCCTACCCCCATGTTATTCAATCTGTATATTGAGCAAGCAGTAAAGGAAACAAAAGAAAAATTCGGAGTAGGTATTAAAATCCATGGAGAAGAAATAAAAACTTTGAGGTTCGCCGATGACATTGTAATTCTGCCAGAGACAGCAAAGGACTTGGAAGAGCAGTTGAACGGAATGGACAGTGTCTTGAAAGAAGGATATAAGATGAACATCAACAAAAGCAAAACGAGGATAATGGAATGTAGTCGAATTAAGTCGGGTGATGTTGAGGGTATTAGATTAGGGAATGAGACACTTAAAGTAGTGAAGGAGTTTTGCTATTTGGGGAGCAAAATAACTGATGATGGTCGAAGTAGAGAGGATATAAAATGGAGACTGGCAATGGCAAGTAAAGCGTTTCTGAAGAAGAGAAATTTGTTAACATCGAGTATAGATTTAAGTGTCAGGAAGTCATTTCTGAAAGTATTTGTATGGAGTGTAGCCATGTATGGAAGTGAAACATGGACGATATTAGTTTGGACAAGAAGAGAATAGAAGCTTTCGAAATGTGGTGCTACAGAAGAATGCTGAAGATTAGATGGGTAGATCACATAACTAGTGAGGAAGTATTGAATAGGATTGGGGAGAAGAGAAGTTTGTGGCACAACTTGACCAGCAGAAGAGATCGGTTGGTAGGACATGTTCTGATGCATCAAGGGATCACCAATTTAGTATTGGAGGGCAGCGTGGAGGGTAAAAATCGTAGGGGGAGACCAAGAGATGAATACACTAAGCAGATTCAGAAGGATGTAGGTTGCAGTAGGTACTGGGAGATGAAGAAGCTTGCACAGGATAGAGTAGCATGGAGAGCTGCATCAAACCAGTCTCAGGACTGAAGACCACAACAACAACAACAGCATATAAAAAAGTGTAAGTACATTCCTTTTAAATATTTTGTGACTAAAGCCCTTCTGGCCTGTTATTTATTTTATACGTGACATGTAATTACTGTCTCTGTCTTGTATCGTTAGTAAGTACTTACACTTTTTTATATAAAAATATTTTTTCTTTCCGCAAATTTGTAATTATGTTATAGACCACATTAAATGTCTAAATTATGATGAAGGCACTCTTAGAAGTGTTGAAATCTAGTTAATAAGACTAAAAAATTGCGAACGAGGGCTCATTTATTTCAATTGTAGGCGATATATGCATATATTTATCACCTGTCTGTTTGGAGGCGTAGTCACTGTCCAACTGAGTACAAGGGATGAAATTCGCAGAGATTTTATACAGACGTATCGAAATGTCGCCTGCTTACTATTCTTGTCAGCTGCGCGGTGAAACTTCGCTGCAGCGACACACATTCATCCACCGGCCGCCAAAGTTTACAGTTTCGCACTGTCCGTTGATACCTGTATGAATACCAGTTTGTGGCCAATTACCGTAACTCCTTCGAGGTACGTCTTTTTTTGTCTTAGACCGTATATTGAAAATGTGGTATTTGGTTGAGACATGAAGTCACCAAACCGTAAAAATAATTTATAAATTGTTAATTACAAGCTTACGTCACGAAAAATATTTCAAGCCGGACAGAATACTTCAAGCCCAAAGGACAAATGTGCATCAGACAAATGGGATAGCAAATTTTGATAGTACATTGGAGGAGACAGGATAAAAGTATACAACAGAAAGAGCAGTAGGAGACGCTCTCTTTTTAACACAATATCAATTTTCGAGCAGCTTTTATGATGTATGGGGTAGCTGCTGTATGATCTTGTGTGATAGGGTGTGATACAACTTCGCCGGCTTATACGTGACGCATGAGCTGATCGGATTTATTTCATAAAATACGGACTACACATTAAATCCTCAATAAATTAGTATTAAACAGGGGAGAGAAATAAACTGACAACGCAGTTCATTTGTTGCATTCTGAGGCCGTCCATCACAGAGGTTTCCGTATTTATGCCGTATCTCCTTAGGAATTATGTCGTGTCTTCTCTCCTTAGCGATACTATGAACGCTTGATGAGCCTGGAATTTCGAAAAACTTTTTTTTCATATATCTAGTATAAACTATTCCTCGAATGTTGAAAAGCTATGTTGAAAGTATCAGGTTTAAGAAAGTCGTTTATCCGTCGGGTAGTGACGAAAAATGGATATATTTTGAGAATCCTTAGCGTCGTAAATCATGGGTGAATCCTGGCAAACCATCGACATCCATTGCAAGACCAAATCGTTTTGGAAAGAAGACAATACTCTGTGTTTGGTGGGATCAGAAGGGTGTCATGTATTATAAGCTGCTAAAACAAATGGTTCAAATGGCTCTGAGCACTATGGGACTTAACTTCTGAGGTCATCAGTCAACTAGAACTTAGAACTACTTAAACCTAACTAACCTAAGGACATCACACACATCCATGCCCGAGGCAGGATTCGACCCGCGACCGTAAGCGGTCGCGCGGTTCCAGACTGTAGTGCCTAGAACTGCTCGGTCACACCAGCCGGCGGTGCTAAAACCTGGTGAAACCGTTAACACAGATAGCTACCAACAGGAAATGATAGCTTTAAATCGAGCTTTACCTGAAAAACGACCGGAATATGGAAAAAGGCAACACAAAGTCATTTTACTCCTTGATAACGCCCCATCACACACTGCGAAACGGGTCAGGGAAACGATCAGGCCGTTCAATTGGGAAATACTAGGGCATGCGGCTTATTCTATAGACTGGGTTTCGTCAGATTATCATGTATTTGCGTCATTGGGACACTCTCTCGCTGAACAACTCTTCAACTAGAATGAAAATGTACGGAAATGGCTCGCCGACTGGTTTGCTTCAAAAGAAGAACTGTGCTTTTGGTGTGACATTCATAGCTACATCTACATCTACATTTATACTCCGCAAACCACCCAACGGTGTGTGGCGGAGGGCACTTTACGTGCCACCGTCATTACCTCCCTTTCCTGTTCCAGTCGCGTATGGTTCGCGGGGAGAACGACTGTCTGAAAGCCTCCGTGCGCGCTCTAATCTCTCTAATTTTACATTCGTGATCTCCTCGGGAGGTATAAGTAGGGGGAAGCAATATATTCGATACCTCATCCAGAAACGCACCCTCTCGAAACCTGGCGAGCAAGCTACACCGCGATGCAGAGCGCCTCTCTTGCAGAGTCTGCCACTTGAGTTTGTTAAATATCTCCGTAACGCTATCACGGTTACCAAATAACCCTGTGACGAAACGCGCCGCTCTTCTTTGGATCTTCTCTATCTCCTGCCGGAGAGGTCGGAGAAACGTATAAATAGCAATGGAGATTATTTTGAATAAAATATTGTTTATCAGTTTCAAATAACGGACCTGTATTTATTGCACCCAAATTTGGGTTTCATATACATGGTATAAATAAGAGGTGTTCATGCATATGTTTAGCCTGAGAACCGCGTCTCAATGCATTTATTGAACTTTGGGTTTAAAACTATTTGTCCCAGTCTTTGTATACGTTGTTGATGGTAGGTATGTATCTACTGTTTCGCTAGTACTCTGCACTCTACAGTCTTCTAATATGCATTTCATGGCCAAATTGAAGGGGCGTTATTGACTCTTCTCCGATGTGTCCCGTCACTCCTTCCTTCGCTTCTATTGTGGCCGAAAACATTGGCCAGCTAATACTGACTTAAATGTCTGACTTTCTCACAACTTTCTATCCTCAATGATAAAATTGTCCGTGTTAGGATGATACCTGTCACACAACTTTAACCTTAGCGAGACCGAAGCTAGTTGCTTTCAATAAATAAGAGAGACGTTAATCGTCAAGTCAGTATCTCTTTTAACAACACGGTGCTCACAACACCAAAAGCATGCCAAATATCTAGGTGTGACCTTGGACAGAATCTTATCTTTCAAACAACATGTTACGAATACCGCCTGAAAGAGGAGGATATATGACAGCTACACAGGGAACTTCGGCAAAAGCTTTAAGAATTTCAGCAGTGACCTTAGTGCACTCTGTAACCGCATACTGCGCGCTGGTCTGGTTGAGCAGTCGTCATTCCGAAATGATTGACGTCCAATTACATACTGCAATGAGGATGGTAACTGGGTGTTTCAAGTCTACTAATGTATGACTTCCCGCACTCGGCTAGACTCTCCTGCGCATACGGGAAGCAGCTAACGAATACAAGATAATCTGAACAATCCTCCGCCGGCCGGTGTGGCCGACCGGTTCTAGGCGCTTCAATTTGGAACCGCGCGAACGCTACAGTCGCAGGTTCAAATCCTGCCTCGGGCATGGCTGTGTGTGATGTCCTTAGGTTAGTTAGTTCTAAGTTGTAGTTCTAAGTTGTAAGTAGTTCTAAGTTGTAGGGGACTGATGACCTCAGATGTTAAGTCCCATAGTGCTCAGAGCCATTTGAACCATTTTGAACAATCCTCCAGGACATACTCGGACATACTCCAGCTGGCTAGAAATTTCTACTACGCCAAAACCCACACTGGCGTCTTGTCAACACCTCGTTGCCAAATGGTTCGAATTCTGGAATAAAACCAACCCCTGATACCAAGGTGACTTAATAGATCCATCAGAAGTGACCAGTGCTTTTGCAACCCATCGCAATATATGGAAAATTTTTAAACAGAATCTGCATGGGACACGGTATTTGTGCAGAAAACCTATGCAAGTGGAGCAAACGTCCAACAACAAACTGTGGCTGTGGTGCTCCAAGCCAATCCATCCACCACCTTATCAAGGAATGTGAACTGAGAGAGAGCAAACCTTGGTAAGCCAATGGAGTACTTTCTTCCAACTCACGTGTGCATTAGTGGATCGCTGCGACTAATATGAGCCTATAAAATTATATTTTATGTGATTTTTCAAATATCTTGGAATACCATGAGTGCCTTACCGAAGTAATGAGGGAATGAGTTAGTCACATGACTCTGTAACGAGCCATATGAGATGCATGGTCTCTGAGATCAAACATTCAGTAAAGAGTTCTAATGATTGAGTTTTGTCGACAGAGTATGGACTCTCTCAGTACCTGGGTCTAAAGTAAGTGAATAAGAGTCAAGGTAAGTGAGTAAGAGTTAAATAAATAACAACCACTACGCGGGTTCAGTCACCTGTCAGAAAGGGTGTTCGTGCTCTGCCTATACTGGCCAATTCCATTGGCGATGTATGCGGGTTGTTACATATGTGTATCTGTGGAGTATAGATGAGTGTCTGGATGGAACTGTCAGAGCAGCTGCATAGGTTAGCATGCCACTTTTGGAACTCCAGAAGCATGCTGTCCCTGGATCGTATCTGA
The DNA here is from genome assembly GCF_023864275.1 of Schistocerca cancellata. Classification (NCBI taxonomy): domain Eukaryota; kingdom Metazoa; phylum Arthropoda; class Insecta; order Orthoptera; family Acrididae; genus Schistocerca; species Schistocerca cancellata. The sequence goes on from NC_064626.1 coordinate 1,159,015,752, forward strand.
CTAGAGGATTAACGACGAGGTGCGTGTGCCACCAGTCTGGATGCAGTTTTCAGGCTGTTTGCCACATGTGGCTAGGTGAATACTAGACTGATATCCATGTCCCTTCTAAGTAACACAATTCGTCAACTTTTAGAAAACGTTCTCGCACTTTCATATGCGATAACTTCAATGCAGACAGTTGGAGTACACAAATTCCTTTCTGGGAAGGGGGCAGGGGGTTGGGGAGATGAGAGGGGTGGGAGGCGATGGAGGAATGGATGAGGGAGGAGAAGGATGGAAGGAGGGGGAGGGTGGAGGGAAAGGTAGGAGGGGGTGGATGGGGCAGGGAGAGGGAAATGGAAAATGGGAGGGGGAAGGGGAGAGGGGACAGGAGGGGCATGGAGGAGGAGATGGGAAAAGGGAGAGGCTGGGGACAAAAGGAGGAAGAGGAGGGAAGGAGATGGGATGAGCAGGGAGGGGGGGGGGTGTAAAAGAAGGGAAGTGGGTGGGGGAAAGGAGGAGGCGGAGGGAGAGGGAAAGGGTGGCAGGAAGGAGGGGGAGGGGAAGGAGGGACAGTGGGGTGGGAAATGGAGTGACAGAAGGGGAGAAGGGGTAGCGACATGCAGATCATTTGGCTTCCCTCTATCGCCAACATCATCAAATGGAGCAAGTAACATGATGAGGCCACGAAAATATGGGGTTAAAGTAAGGAAAAGAAGTGGAAGGGGCAGGGGGAGATGGAGGGGGAGTGTGGTGGGAGATGAAGGGGCAGAAGGGGAAAAGGGTGGCGACAGGAAGAGCATCTGGCTACCCTCTATCTCTAACATTGTCAAATGGAACAATTAACATGACCACCCCATGAAAATATTTGATTAAAGTGAGAAGGATGTGAGTGAACTGGATGCATGTGTAATGCAGTGTTAGGGTTTTATTCCTTCATGTTGATGAAAGAAGAGAAAACGGGGTCTCCAAGCTTAATGTCCTCATATGACAGATCACCATCAACAGTGTCACAAGTGTCACACGTACTTACTTCAAGAAACACTCTCAGAGATTTGAAACTTAATCCACGAGATTGGTGCAAAGGCTGGTGATCAGACACTGGCTGCAAAGATTTCGTCCAAGACCAGAATTCGAACCAGCTGGCCTCTGAGTCGAGTACCATCGCACAGGCATGTGACTGGAACCTCTGATATGGAGGTGGGTAATTTAAGTGAAACAACAACATAAAATTGATGATAGGAAAACCAGACGCCAGACTGAGGTTCACCGAAAGAACCCTCAGGAAATGAAGGAGGTGGCTCACAAAGTATCTTATTGACCCATGCTTGAATACTGGTAGTTAGTTTGACACCCATACTACAAATGACTATTAGAGGAAACAAATCACTCTGGATGGTTACTGTAAGGTATTTTACGCTAGTTACTGTTTGCAGATATTTCTTTTAATTGATGAAGGGTAGAAAATATATAAATGCAGCAAATTAAGCAGGTGAAAGGGAATACAAGTGATAAAATGTGAGATTGACAGAAAGTAGAAAATGGCCTAGCAGGAATGGCTAGAGAACAAATGCGAGGTTACAGGAGCCTTCATAGGTAGGAGAAAGTTAGATAACACCCTTAGGAAAATTAAAGAGACCTCCAGTGGAAAGAGAAACAGCTGTATGAATTTCAAGTGCTCAGATAGCAAGCCTGTGACAGAGAAGAAAAAGCCGAATGGTGGACCAAATGTATAGATCGACTAAATGATGGAAAAGAACTTGAAGGAAATATTGTTGCCAGCCAGGGAACTGTAGTGACAATTTGAACATGAGGAAGAACACGGGGTGTGGATGAGTGATCCAGTTCATGCCCAGAGGCGACAGTGACACAGTGATTACTGCAATAAATTTTTTTATCGTGCGAAGTGTACAGAGATACAATTGTCTTCAGAGTGGTGGTTGGTGGCCAGGCATAAATGCACGTGCCACGTAGAAGTGCTGATGCCTTGTCAGTAAGTCATGACATGAGCACTTGCTGTGTTCGCGGCAGTGTGGGCACGAGGACGCGTCGCCCTCCGAACGTATCGTGATTCAATGCGGCTCCCAACACAGCGCCCTTGAAGACAGTCCATCGCGAGCTCAGCTGGAGACTGCTCACTGTGGTCCAGGACGTAGGTCGTCATGAAGACTAGACGCTGGTCATTCACCACGGATTGACCCAGAGATACTCATGAGCTGGCCAAGAGGCTGTGTGAACGCACCACGCCTGGTCGGTACAGAGATGGCAGCTGGCAGATAGTCCGTAGTGGAGGAGGGCTGGCGGCACGCCAGTCTTGTCATCTAGACCCATTAGGCGGGAATAGCAGACCATGGCTGCAGTATGCATCAGGTTGGCTGCATCTCGGTGTCGAATTCAGCAAGCAGGTAACAGGCAGGGCTTCATCGTTCAGCTACGTCCTGTTTCACTGAAACCCAGTATACTGTCTTTCTCTTGGGTCTAATGACACGGGAACAATGGCAGCCAGACCGAATGTGTCTTTGAGCTTCGAATGCTTCTTAATTTAAAGAGCCCATCTCATGCGTGCGACGTGGTGGCTCTGGGCGCATGAGTGCTCTTTTCCTTCCCGTGGTAATTGAATAATTATTCTGGGTCGACGAGCTTGGGTCTTTCTGCCTGTGTTCGATTTTGCAGTGCCACTTGGGTGTTGAAATTTTACATAGTGTTATCTCAAAATGCCTTCTTATGTAACACGGCAAAGTTTGTGTCTCCGTCTGCCTCGCTCTGAAGCGGTGTGGCAATGCTCGCCTCTTGGCCTGACGGCTGTTACGTTGGTGGTATCCCTCTTTGACATTCCAATTGGCAAATGGGCCCAGTGGTAACCTTCTCTGCTCCGAGATCGTCTGGTAGAGCTTTTAAAATATTTAAACATGTACAACAAGTTTATTCAGCTAGGCAGCAGTATTATAGGATCGGAAGAGAGAGCAGATAAAGATGAGGAAGGAGATGTGATGCTACAGGAAGAATTTCACAGCGCACTGAAAGATTTAAGTTAAAATATACACTGAAGCGCCAAAGAAACTGGTATAGGCATGCGTATTCAAATACAGAGATATGTGAACAGGCAGAACACGGCACTGCGGTCGGCAATGCCCATATAAAAGAACAAGTGTCTGCGCAGTAGATCGGTTACTGCTGCTACAATGACAGGTTATCAAGATTTAAGTAAGTCTGAGAGTGGTGTTACAGTCAACGCACGAGCGATGGGACACGACGTCTCCAAGGTAGCGATGAAGTGGGGATTTTCTCGTGCGACCATTTCAATAGTGCACCGTGAATATCAGGAATCCGGTAAAACATCAAATTTCCGACATCGCTGCGCCCGGGAAAAGATCCTGGAAGAACGGGGCCAACGACGACAGAAGAGAATCTTTCAACGTGACAGAAGTGCAACCCTTTCGCAAACTGCTGCAGATTTGAATACTTGACCATCAAACTTGACCATCAACAAGTGTCAGCGTGCGAACCATTCAACGAATTTTGATGCGTGCTTTCGGAGTCGAAGGCCCACTCGTGTACCCTTGATGACTGCACGACACAAAGCTTTACGCGTCGCCTGAATGCGTCAACACCGACAATGGAGTGTGGCTGACTCGAAGCATGTTGCCTGCTCGGTCGAGTCTCGTTTTGAATTGTATGGAGCGGATGGACGTGTACGGGTATGCGGACAACCTCACGGATCCTACATGACAACAGGGGACTGTACAAGATTGTGGAGGCTCTGTAAAGGTGTGGACTGGGTGCAGTTTGAGTGATATGGGACACCTAGTACTGCTAGATTCGACTCTGACAGGTGACACGTACGTAAGCATCCCGTCTGATCACCTGAATCCATTCATACCCATTGTGCATTCCGGCAGACCTGAACAATTCCGGCAGGACAATGCGACACCCACACGTCAAGAATTACTACAGAGTGGCTCCAGGAACACTCTTGTGAGTTTAAACACTTCCGCTGGCCACCAGTCTCCCCAGACATCAACATTATTCAGCATTTGGATTGGATTGTTTGGGGGAAGAGACCAAACAGCGAGGTCATCGGTCTCATTGGATTAGGGAAGGAAGTCGGCCGTGCCCCTTCAAAGGAACCATCCCAGCATTTGCCTGGAGCGATTTAGGGAAATCACGGAACACCTAAATCAGGATGGCCTGACGCGGGATTGAACCGTCGTCCTCCCGAATGCGAGTCCAGTGTGCTACCACTGCGCCACCTCGCTCGGTATATTGAGCATTTCTGGGATGCTTTGGAACGTGCTGTTCAGAAGAGATCTCCACCCCGTCGTCCTCTTACAGATTTACAGACAGCGCTGCAGGATTCATGGTGTCAATTTCCTCCAGCACTACTTCAGACATCAGTCGAGTCCATGCCACGTCGTGTTGCTGCACGTCTGCGTTCTCACGGCGGCCCTACACGATATTAGGCAGGTGTACCAGTTTATTTGGCTCTGCAGTGTAGAGGCGGAAGAGAGAGCAGATGAAGATGAGGAGGGAGATGTGATACTACAGGAAGAATTTGAGGGCACACTGAAAGACTAAAGTCAAGATATAAAATTTATACTTTACCTATTTTTTTAAAAAATCTTGTAATGTCGTGTGTGACTTATGTTAAATAAATAAATATTGAACTAATGAACGAACGACTTACTCTGTAAAACGACCTAGAGTGTCCAACAATCGGTAAAGAACACCTCTGAGCTTTGTCGTTAGAGTTCGCAAACGCAGTTCAATAAACAACAACTGATTGGAGGTCCCAATGTGTTTCGTGGACTCCGCCTGAACTTTACATGTGATGTACAAGCTCTTTTTGGAGGCAGTACATGGCTTACACTAGCTGCAGTGTGGGGCAATCACTGTGACTACGGTGGCCTTGAAGCCTTTCCAGATGCTAATATTTTAGCCTGGAAAACATGGAGTATAGCAGAGACAACAGGACTTTTAGCTAAGGTTCCATATGGTACGCTTGTTCCCAGTATGCCATTTGTATTGACTACCAGAAGAAAGAAGAAATTGAATGCTGACGAGTACCTGTTTATATGGGCTAAAGTTGGCAATGGAAATTGTAAAATAAAAATAAATGGTGATTGCATGTTGTATTATAGACAATAAAGATTGATCCACCTACCCGAGAACCATCCTTACCTATCTCCGTGAGATATTTTTTTTTAAAAGAGCAAAAACACTATTCATTTGAAAGTAGGAGGCTGTGCCTCTCTTGGTTGCTCGCTAGGCGGGTGACCTTGAAGCGGACTTAGCCGCTGCGCTGAGTGCTTGGCGGCTTCTGATTGGCTGGCTAGCCTGTGGCGCGCAGTACTAATCGTGGCGGGCGTTCAAATCCATTCATATCCATAGGTAAGTGAACAACACAAGCCAGTGAACACGTTGTGGGCTCCGAAAGAGTTAAATTAATGACAATGACGGGAGTGAATATGGTGACGAATGTGGGTGATACGCGGCTGGTTCATGTTACACTTAGGGAATCGATCACAGCGACCGGAAATGCTGCAAGTGGCGCGGCAGACTGGCTGTGTGGGAGGGCTGAGCTAAAACAACAGAGCGTCGTTAGCGCCCAGTGCTGCGCGCCGCCGCGGGGCACCTTTATTTCCCGACAAACACCGCGGGGGAAGCGGAAGGTGTGGGGGGGAGAGGGGAGGAGAGGGGTGGCGCTCGAGGGCCGCGCGGCGCCGACAACGGCCGATCATTAGCGCCGCGGACAGTGGCGGAGGGTGCGATGCCCTGCCCTGGGCCGGCGGCCTTTTGAAACGCAGGAAGGGATCCGCGCGCGGCTTGTCTCTCGCGGCGGGGATCAGCGCGCCAGGGGGATTGCCGCCGCAAACGCTCATTAGTGAGCGGCAGCGCCGCGATGTAACCCGACAGCCTCCTGCGGCCGACAGCCTCAGCGCGTCACCTCCGTAATTACGGGCGCACCTAGCCGCGCCGGTGGGGGCGGGGTGTCTGCGAGGTACGGCCCGCGGAAGATAGTGCGCTAACTTCTTACAGTAGTAGGTCAGCTTATGTGCGCTGGATTATAAAAACAAAGAGGAATGGGGCGGCATTCCAAGAAAACAGCGATCTACAATTATTAATGAGTCAACACACCAAGTATACAGGGTTATTAGAAATGATTGAAGCGATTTCACAGCTCTACAATAACTTTATTATTTGAGATATTTTCACAATGCTTTGCACACACATACAAAAAACTCAAAAAGTTTTTTTAGGCATTCACAAATGTTCGATATGTGCCCCTTTAGTGATTCGGCAGACATCAGGCCGATAATCAAGTTCCTCCCACACTCGGCGCAGCATGTCCCCATCAATGAGTTCGAAAGCATCGTTGATGCGAGCTCGCAGTTCTGGCACGTTTCTTGGTAGAGGAGGTTTAAACACTGAATCTTTCACATAACCCCACAGAAAGAAATCGCATGGGGTTAAGTCGGGAGAGCGTGGAGGCCGTGACATGAATTGCTGATCATGATCTCCACCACGACCGATCCATCGGTTTTCCAATCTCCTGTTTAAGAACTACGGAACATCATGATGGAAGTGCAGTGGAGCACCATCCTGTTGAAAGATGAAGTCGGTGCTGTCGGTCTCCAGTTGTGGCATGAGCCAATTTTCCAGCATGTCCAGATACACGTGTTCAACCGTTTCTTCGCTCATTGCAGGCCGACCCATTGATTTACCCTTACAGAGGCATCCAGAAGCTTTAAACTGCGCATACAATCGCCGAATGGAGTTAGCAGTTGCTGGATCTTTGTTGAACTTCGTCCTGAAGTGTCGTTGCACTGTTATGACTGACTGATGTGAGTGCATTTCAAGCACGACATACGCTTTCTCGGCTCCTGTCGCCATTTTGTCTCACTGCGCTCTCGAGCGCTCTGGCTGCAGTAACCCGAAGTGCGGCTTCAGCCGAACAAAACTTTATGAGTTTTTCTACGTATCTGTAGTGTGCCGTGACCATATGTCTATGAATGGGTCTACAGTGAATTTATGAAATCGCTTCAATCATTTGTAATATCCCTGTACAGTTTAACGCTTTTTACCATTATTGAACTATCAGCTTCATAAGGCATTGTTGCAAAGTACTAACACGAATCTTTACAGACGAATGCGGAGACTAGTAGAAGTCAGCCTCGGGGAAGATCAGTTTCGATTCTGGAGAAATGTAGGAGCCCCCGAGGCAATACTGTCCGTACGACTTATCATACAACATGGGTTAAGAAAAGGCACTCTTACTTTTATAGTACTTGTAAGCTTAGAGAAAGACTTCGACGATGTTGACTGGAGTACTGTCTTTCAAGTACTAAAGGCTGCAGGGATAAAATATAGGGAGCGAAAGGCTATTTACAATTTGTACAGAAACCACTTGCAGTTATAAGCCACCGCTTGGAATTAGCCGAGCGGCCTGAGGCGCTGCAGTCATGGACTGTGCGGCTGGTCCCGGCGGAGGTTCGAGTCCTCCCTCGGGCATGGGTGTGTGTGTTTGTCCTTAGGATAATTTAGGTTAGGTAGTGTGTAAGCCTAGGGACTGATGACCTTAGGAGTTAAGTCCCGTAAGATTTCACACACATCTGAATATTTTTTTATAAGCCACGCAGCGTAGCCGCGAGCTCTGAGGCGCCTTGCCATGTTTCGCGCGGCTCACCCCTTGTGTGTGTTGTCCTTAGCGTTAGTTAGTTTAAGTTAGATTTAGGGACCAATGACCTCAGCAGTTTGGTCCCATAGGAACTTACTACAAACTAAAACTAAACCAAAAATGATTATAAGAGTCGAGGGGCATGAAAGGGAAGTAGTGGTTAAGAACGTATTGAGACACGGTTGTAGTCTATACCCTATGTTATTCAACATGTACACTGAGCTAGCAGTGAAGGAAACAAAAGAAAAAAAAGAATTATCTTTTTTAAATTTGTGGTAAATTCCTATGGCACCAAACTGCCGAGGTCATCGGTCCCTAGGCTTACACACTACTTAATCTAACTTAAACTAACTTTCCCTACGGACAACACAAACAGCCATGCCCGAGGGAGGACTCTAACCTCCATCGGAGGGAGCCGCGCAAACCGTGGCAAGGCGCATCAAACCACGCTGCTACTCCGCAGGGCAGGAGAAAAAATTGGAGTAGGAATTAAAGTCCACGAAGAAGAAATAAAAACTTTGAGGTTTGCCGATGCCATTGTAGTTCTATCAGACACAGCCAAGGACTTGGAAGAGCAACTGAACGGAATTGACAGTGTCTCGGAATGGTGGATATAAGATGCACATCAACAAAAGCAAATCAAAGATAATGGAATGTAGTTGAATTAAAGCAGTTGATGCTGAGGAAATTGTATTAGGAAATGACACACTTAAAGCAGCAGACGAGTTTTGTTATGTGTAAAATAGTAGACAACGCTGAAGTAGAAGAGGATACAAAATGTAGACTGGCAACGACAAAAAGCTTTTCTGAAGAAGAAAAATTTGTTAACATCGAATATAGATTTAAATTTTTTCAAAGATTTCATGATGCCTTCAGTTGCCAATCTCTTTATTTCAAGTACGATTGTACAATTTAAGTATTTTATGAATCATTTTTAGTAGTAAATTATCCCATATATGTCGTTGCACCTTTGACTCCTTGTTATGTTCATAAAGTAAATCCGAGATCATTTACGCTATTTCAGGAGCACGTTACTTTCGAGCAGTTGTTGCAAAGCATACTTGAAAATAGACTAAGGACGAAATTGTACAATCGTACTTGAAATAAAGAGATTGGCAGCTGAAGGCATCAAGCAAGCATTCAAAAAAATCGTCGCAGCTGCAGATCCTATAGCATTGAAAATTATTGATTTAAGTGTCAGGAAATCTTTTCTGAAAGTATTTGTATGGAGGGTAGCCATGTATGGACGATAAATAGTTTAGAGAAGAAGAGAATAGAAGATTTTGAAACATGGTGTTACAGAAGAATGCAGAAGATTACTTAATTAATGAGGAGTTACTCAACAGAATTGGGGAGAAAAGAAATTTGTTGTGCAACTTGAATAGAGGAAGGGGTAGGTTGGCAGAGCATATTGTGAGACATCAAGCGATCACCAATTCAGTATTGGAGGGAAGTGTAGGGGGTAAAAATCATAGAGCAAGAACAAGAGATAAATACAGAACCAGATTCAAAAGGACGCAGGTTGCATTAGGTATTCGCAGATGATGAGGCTTGCACAGGATAGAGTAACATGGAGAGGTGCATCAAACCAGTCTTCGGACTGAAGACCACAAGAACAACCATTACTACACCGCCCAGCAGTGTTTAAGGACGAAACTAAGTTTCACATGATGTGCCAAGTAACATAGCTCGATGAAACTTGAACCATATGTAGAAAGAACTGCTACAATATACTACAGAAGGTAACTGAAAGAAATACGCAAGGAGAGGAACAGAAATTACACTTTTATTCAAAGGCAATAATTACACAGATTTCAGTGCGATTTATGACGGTCCTCTCGACATTAGAAAGGTGAGGCATGGTTCCTAATAGGGTGTGCGGTCAGCATGGACGCCAATGTATCCTTTGCACCCATGCTGGCCACAAGGTTGATAAAGAGCTTTTTTCCTCCAGGGGGTACCACAGCAACGAATTTATTAAAAGAAACAGGCATTTTTCACTTTTTCTGTAACGCTTTTATTTGTTCACTTCTAGCCTGAACCTTATAGCCCATTATCAGATGATTTTGTGGTTCTGGAAAAGAAAGATGTGAAATGAACAAGCCAGCATTTATCAGTCAACACCAATAGAGAACACCAATTTAAAGCCACTGTCGTTCAAATACGTAAGGTGCACTTGTTTTGTAAATAAAACCGCCTTTTTTTCTGCAAATTAATTTATTTTTACCAGACGCGTTTCGCCTTTCTCTTTCTTTAAGACATCTTCAGTCGGATAGTTTGTTGGCATCTGTGTTTCCTCTGATCTGGCCTGCAGGTCGCATTACCACTTCATTTCCGAAACATAAGAAGAATTTTGTATTCCTAACTTTTTCTTTCATACTGCTCACTATGTTTCTCCTTCTTCTTTGTGGTGCACTATTATTATTTGCAACCATTTACAGCTATTTGTTCGAACACTGTTCTTTTAACAACGTAAATATTGTGACTTCATTATGTGTTTCCTCCTTATAAACACCACGAATAGATGTTAGTTTTCAACATATACTTCGTTAGGTTGGCAACATGTAGGTAAATAAACCAAACATAGGGAAACACATAATGAACTCACAATATTTACGTCGTGAAAAGCACGGTGTTCTAAAGAATACCTATAGGTAGCGGGAAAAGAATAATAGTACACCACAAAGAAGGAGAAACATGGTGAGCAGTGTGAAAGAAAAAGTTAGGATTACAAAACTGTGCTTACGTTTCCGAAGTGAAGTGGTAATGCAACCTCGAGACCAGATTAGCGGAAACACAGATGCCAACAAACAATCACATTGAAGATGAATTACAGTAAGAAAAAGGCGAAGCGCGACTGGGAAAACTAAATTAAGTTGAAGCAAGAAAAGGAGGTTTTATTTAGAAAACAAGTATTTCTATGCCTGCTGCGGAGGATGACCACGCAAACTTGGCATACTTTTCTAGTGCAGAACCTCAGAATCACTTGAGAGTGGCATAAAAGTCTGAAGCTACTTCTCAACTAGTAAAAGCATCACGCTGCGCGGGATTAAATTGGTTCAAATGGCTCTGAGCACTATGGGACTTAACATCTGAGGTCATCAGTCCCCTAGAACTTAGAACTACTTAAACCTAACTAACCTAAGGACATCACAAACATCCATGCCCCTGGCAGGATTCGAACCTGCGACCGTAGCAGTCGCGCGGTTCCGGACTGAAGCGCCTAGAACCGTTCGGCCACCGCGGCCGGCTGCGCGGGATTAGCCGAGCCGTCTGAGGCGCTGCAGTCATGGACTGTGCGGCTGGTCCCGGCGGAGGTTCGAGTCCTCCCTCGGGCATGGGTGTGTGTGTTTGTCCTTAGGATAATTAAGGTTAAGTAGTGTGTAAGCTTAGGACTGATGACCTAAGGAGTTAAGTCCTATAAGATTTCACACACATGTGAACATGTGAAAAGCATCACGGCAAAAGTGGAAAATAGAACCCTGTTTTGAAGAGGGCGTACCATTCCTCCACCAGCGCAGCTGACTAGTGCTGGATGATCGTTCGTGCGTGTGGACGTGTTGAAATTCGTCTCCCCAACTTATCCCACAGATGATCGATTGGATTTAAGTCGGGGAGAAGGGTAGGTCACTCCATTCGTCGAATATTCACTCGTTCCAAAACCACTTCCATCTGGACTGTTCGATGAGGTCGCGCGTTGTCATTCGTAAAAATGAACCCAGAGCCGAATACACCGCTGAAAAGACGCACGTGGGGAGGGGATGCAGTGGAACAATAACGTTACTTACTGAGTGTATCGTGTTCAAAGCAGGTCAGTAAGCCCATGTCTCTCGACATTGAAACACCAGCACCACCATAATGTGTTCGGCAGTGTTCCTGGATGCATTAATTGTTCCCGATTGAGGGTACGTCCAGAATCACTACTCAGACTGAACGTGCTCTGATCCGAGAAGGCCGGCCGCGGTGGTCTCGCGGTTCTAGGCGCTCAGTCCGGAACCGCGCGACTGCTACGGTCGCAGGTTCGAATCCTGCCTCGGGCATGGATGTGTGTGATGTCCTTAAGTTAGTTAGGTTTAAGTAGTTCTAAGTTCTAGGGGACTGATGACCACAGCAGTTAAGTCCCATAGTGCTCAGAGCCATTTCAACCATTTGATCCGAGAAGAGCGCGCGACCCCCTCCTCGATGATCCAGTCACTATGCTCTTGACACCATTCCAAACGGTGCTGCCGATGTGCAGGTGTCTGCGGAACACAATGGCCTGGTCGTCGGGCAAAGAGACCACCCGAATGGGGTCATCGTGTCACCATGGAGTGGGAGATTCCGTGCCTTGCATTCGTGTTAAATGTGGTTACAAATGCAGCCGCTGTTTCGCGTGGGTCCCCCCCTTGCCTGTTGCACAGTGTAGCTGTCACCTGCAGCTGTAGTTGACCGTGGTCCACCAGCTCCTCCGCCTGTGGTTCGGAACGCTCCCCATGCACGTGAAACAGTGTTGTGAGCAGCACCAAACTCCTGGGCTACGCTCGTCACACTTCGCCCTTCTTCCAGTTTCCCGATGAATCTTCCCCGTCTGAAGTCAGCCAAGTGTTATCTCCGGGTTGTGTTGTAATGCAGAACGCCACCACAGGAACTCCTCACTGACTGAACGAGCGAGGTGGCGCAGTGGTTAGCACACTGGACTCGCATTCGGGAGGACGACGGTTCAATCCCTCGTCCGGCCATCCTGATTTAGGTTTTCCGTGATTTCCCTATATCGCTCTGATTTCCCTAAATCGCTCGAGGCAAATGCCGGGATGGTTCCTTTGAAAGGGCACGGCCGATTTCCTTCCCTAATCCGATGAGACCGATGACCTCGCTGTTTGGTCTCTTTCCCCAAACAACCCAACCCAACCCAACTCACTGATTGACACACAGCCGGCCTTTAAGGCCGAGCGGTTCTAGGCGCTTCAGTCCGGAACCGCGCGACTGCTACGGTCACAGTTCGAATCCTGCCTTGTGCATGGATGTGTATGATGTCCTTAGGTTAGTTAGGTTTAAGTAGTTCCAAGTTCTAGGGGACTGATGATCTCAGATGTTAAGTCCCATAGTGCTCATTGCCATTTGAACCATTGTTTGATTGACACACACTGTCTTTCCCGTTCCTTCCATTGCTTCCTGTTGCGGGGCCAGCACCGTTTGGCGCTAAAGTTACGCTTATCTCATGCCATGTGACGTCCTGCTCCCTGTGCACGACTGACAACATCCTTCCAGACTTTTATCCAGTTCCATCAAGTACTTAATATGTTGTATTACATTGATTGGTTGATTTTTGGGGAAGGAGACCAAATGGCGAGGTCATCAGCTCCATCGGATCAGGGAAGGGTGGGGAAGGAACCATCCTCACATTTGCCTGAAGCCATTTAGGGAAATCATGGAAAACCTAAATCAGGATGACCGGACGCGGGTTTGGACCGTCGTCCTCCCGAATACGAGTCCAGTGTGCTAACCACTACGCCTCCTCGCCTGGTGTTGTATTACATTATGTAGCTCGTCTTGATGTTTTGCAGAACAGTGTAGTCTCGAACAATATAGGTCCAGTTCAACAATTCTTTCTATGCTGGTTTCTGAAATGCATTCATGAGAAATTTGAGAAGGACATGATACGAAACCCTCGCTGTCAGAGGTCCCGCAGTTTCTAGTTCTATATTTGCATGACTACTCTACAACTCACACCTTAGTGTTTGACAGAGGGACAACGGAACCACTGTCAGGCTATTTCTCGACCGTACCATTCCCGAGCAAAAAAATGGCTCTGAGCACTGTGGGACTTGACATCTATGGTCATCAGTCCCCGAGAACTTAGAACTACTTAAACCTAACTAACCTAAGGATATCACACAACACCCAGTCATCACGAGGCAGAGAAAATCCCTGACCCCGCCGGGAATTGAACCCGGGAACCCGGGCGCGGGAAGCGTGAACACTACCACACGACCACGAGCTGCGGACTTATTTCATCTACATCTACATCTACATTTATACTCCGCAAGCCACCCAACGGTGTGTGGCGGAGGGCACTTTACGTGCCACTGTCATTACCACCCTTTCCTGTTCCAGTCGCGTATGGTTCGCGGGAAGAACGACCTCTCGAAACCTGGCGAGCAAGCTACACCGCGATGCAGAGCGCCTCTTTTGCAGAGTCTGCCACTTGAGTTTGTTAAACATCTCCGTAACGCTATCACGCTTACCAAATAACCCTGTGACGAAACGCGCCGCTCTTCTTTGGATCTTCTCTATCTCCTCCGTCAACCCGATCTGGTACGGATACCACACTGATGAGCAATACTCAAGTATAGGTCGAACGAGTGTTTTGTAAGCCACCTCCTTTGTTGATGGACTACATTTTCTATGGACTCTCTCAATGAATCTCAACCTGGTACCCGCTTTACCAACAATTAATTTTATATGATCATTCCACTTCAAATCGTTCCGCACGCATACTCCAGATATTTTACAGAAGTAACTGCTACCAGTGTTTCTTCCGATATCATATAATCATACAATAAAGGATCCTTCTTTCTATGTATTCGCAATACATTACATTTGTCTATGTTAAGGGTCAGTTGCCACTCCCTGCACCAAGTGCCTATCCGCTGCAGATCTTCCTGCATTTTGCTACAATTTTCTAATGCTGCAACTTCTCTGTATACTACAGCATCATCCGCGAAAAGCCGCATGGAACTTCCGACACTATCTACTAGGTCATTTATATATATTGTGAAAAGCAATGGTCCCATAACACTCCCCTGTGGCACGCCAGAGGTTACTTTAACGTCTGTAGACGTCTCTCCGTTGATAACAACATGCTGTGTTCTGTTTGCTAAAAACTCTTCAATCCAGCCACACAGCTGGTCTGATATTCCGTAGGCTCTTACTTTGTTTATTAGGCGACAGTGCGGAACTGTATCGAACGCCTTCCGGAAGTCAAGAAAAATAGCATCTACCTGGGAGCCTGTATCTAATATTTTCTGGGTCTCATGAACAAATAAAGCGAGTTGGGTCTCACACGATCGCTGTTTCCGGAATCCATGTTGATTCCTACGTAGTAGATTCTAAGTTTCCAAAAACGACATGATACTCTAGCAAAAAACATGTTCTAAAATTCTACAACAGATCGACGTCAGAGATATAGGTCTATAGTTTTGCACATCTGCTCGACGACCCTTCTTGAAGACTGGGACTACCTGTGTTCTTTTCCAATCATTTGGAACCTTCCGTTCCTCTAGAGACTTGCGATACACGGCTGTTAGAAGGGGGGCAAGTTCTTTCGCGTACTTTCCCGAGCATCATGTGGGAAAAGCGAATACCCAGATCTTCCCGTCCAAGCTCTGAGTTCCTTTTATTATGTTGGTCTTTCTAATTCTTATGTGCATCTGTCGTAGCACCTTTCGGTACTGACCTGCCCTTTTTTTCTAATCGCAATGTAGCCTTTGTTTTTCTGGATTCCTATTTTAAAATACTGCTAGAAGAGGAGCAATTCCTTTCGCATAGTCTCTGTAGAATCTCGCATGTATCTGATCCAGTCCAGACGTGTTTCCTGTATCTACATATACATGGCTACTCTGGAAATCACAGGTAAGTGTGTGCTAGAGAGTTCATAGAACAATCTTCACACTAATTCTCCGTTATACCACTCTTCGAACAGACTGCGGAAAAAACTAACACCTGTATCTTCCCGTGCTAGCTCTGATGTCCATTAGTTTATTATAATGACAGTTTCTATGTATGTCGGGGTCAACAAAAATTTTCACATTTGCAGGAGAAAGCTGGTGATTGAAATTTCGTGAGAAGATCCCGTCGCAAAGGAAAACGCCTTTATTTTAATGATTTCCACCCGAAATCCTTAGTCAAATATGACACAAATAGTATATTTTATTTTTTTGTTGAGTACTGCAGCTCTAATTCTTTTGTTTTAAACTGTACTGTGTCCATGACAGGAGAAGGGCTAGGTCATACTGCACCTGAAGTAGCCTTTTTAGTTAATGTAATCAAAATATCAAAATGGTTCTCTAGCTGAGTTTGCAAATGAGAGAGCTACTGACAGGCGTAAAAATGCGAAGGCCAGTCGTGAATCGTGCCTGGTCAACCTAGCAAGTAAGAGCATTGTCCACGTGAGCCCAGGTCCCGGCTTCGAGTCCCGATCTGGCGCCAAGTTTCAACCTTCCAGTGAGTTTCATAATGAAAAACTGTATCACTCACTTTATTTATGACCTGAGTCGTTTCATCAAATATTTAGTTAGATGTTATAATGTAAAAACAATTGCAGAAAAATACTGCCAACAAATTCTGAAGTAGATGTTTCTGTGGATAGGCTATTCTTTTGCTCTCTACAAAATCTTTCTGACGAAGCTAAAGGCAAAAGAATGATCATATTGAAAATACAGACTTTTGCTGTTACAATATTTTCTTTTTTTCATTCCTTTGCATCCATAAAAAGAGAAATATTTAGTGCACACTTACAGAGGTGTGTAGCGCTCATTTCTTCGCTGCACTCGCCCCTTCGTGGAGAAGCGCGCCCTTAATGCAGGAAATAAACATTCAGTTTTCTTTCTTGCAGCAACAGCAACTCGGAAAGTACTTTCGGGATAATTCAGTTTGTGGATAACGGGGAGAGGGTAATCCGCAAGCTCTACGACGCGGTTCAGAATAGCGCGGAATATCCAGCGAATAGAACTAATCCGGAGCACAGCGTAATCGGAACAAATTACCGCCCTGAAGCAGAACTAACTGTAGCTCATCTGGGCGGATATTCCTGTTGATTACGAAACTACTGGAGATGAGGCAAACATATTTTCGCGGAATAAGCGGTTAATTTAGTTCCGGATAATGAGATTGCATGTATCTCTCATGTAAACATGGGTGCTTCCGCAGACTGTAAAATTTCTTTTCTTCTTCTAGTCCACAGATTGTTCTAAACTTACGTAGAGACGGTTTTCAGTTACTCTCCCACACTAATTCACAGCAAATATCAACTTCAATTTCACTAAAAGATAAAAATGAGATGAGATCAAACAAATTCAGTGATATAACTCTCTTTAAGGTCTAACAAAAAATGATACAAGGTGTCAGGTGGTACCTTAATATGCACACGCAACAGTGTATTTATGTTTTTTCTCTGCATCTAACGGTCTTCCCACAAACACGTCACATAATTTACTGCCTGATGTTTTCTGCTTGGTCATAGCTGCACCACTAAGTGGACTACGCCTGTCAGTATAGACTAACCGTTTTGCGTCCACGCGTCCACACTTCAACACCTGACCTACTGCTCAGGGGAAAATAAGCATTATTGGCTTGCTTGCTCTTGCCACATGTACTTGGAAGTACTAACTAAACTAAAAACATGCAACTTCTAATAGCTATAATTATTAGTCTGCAGGTGAAGCAGATACTGAAGTAATGTTGTTCAGTACACTGTCCTCAGTGACCAATAACAATATCAGCACTTATACCCGTCGCACGCTTGTAACGCCGGAAATGCATAGCCTCCTATTTCCATCTATTGTACTATTTTTTTTCCTTGCTTTGTTACCTCAAGATATGACATTTCTGTCTCTTTGTATATTGTAATTGTTTTACTGTTTGTATATATATATTTATACATTTATGTCGATGTATAATTGGTTTGTTTCGTAAATATTATTTGTATTTTTACGCTGGGTCTTGCCTAGGGAAGACTGCTATCGAACGATTACGTCGATAGGTCGTGTGAAGAATCAAAGTGTGTAGGATCTTTGGTAGTGTGAACTCTGCCGCGTGGAGCGCGGGCTGAGCAGAAGGAGTGTGGCGGGAGTAGCGAGTGGAGCAGGTGTGTTGTGTGACGCTCCCGCGAGTTGCCGCGCTTTCGGGGTTTGGCAGCATGTAATTGCGATCGACTTGCGATGATAGTTTCTGACATGGTGTCGCGGACGGGAAACATTAACTAGCGCACATCAAGAGCCCGTTTCGTCTGGTGACCGTGTCGAGAAGAAGGCGCGCCAACATCCAGCTTCTGCAACAGCGACGGCCGACAATGAGTGACTGTCGCCACCTCCTCGACCGACGGCTTCAAACCTTCAATCAACCAACAAGGAAGACTGGACGCACGTAAAGTTCTAGAACTGTATGGCAGACCTCAGCATTTTCAAACTGTTCCATTTTCGTCACTATAATTACAGCAACTTAGCATGAACTTTTGTTGCTCATTGTCCCAATTGCATTACCAAGCAGAGTCCCTTCCTTTTCCGAAATGAACCCGAGTGTCGTTGAAATTCAAACGCCAGCATTAAAGTAATATAGCTAACTCGTTTTCACTGCTTTAATTTCAAAGTTCAATTATGGCATTAATAGCTGGCTACAATATTCAGATTACACAAGCACGAATTAAGAGTGCGAGCTTTGTTACCGTATTTTAGCTTACCTGTGACTGCAGTTCAGCTTGGTACGTACTAAATCTTACTATTGTTAATTGTTCAGAATCATTTAATTCAAGTTCAAAGTTAAATCTCTTATTTCTAAATTGCGTAGATTCAAGTAGCTTTTGAAATGATTGTTGAGGTAGTCCAAGACTAACCGTATTTTACTGAATTTCGATGTGCTTCAGAAAGAAAGCTCACTATTAACTTCAGTCACTAAATTAACTTTCGATTTTCCTGTTTTATTAATTCTTTTGCTAAATTAAGTCAGAGTGTAGCGAAATTTATTACTTCTGACAAACTTTCAGTTTTCACACTACACGTGTCAACCTTCAGTTGCCACGCTTCTAGTGCTAATTATATGTGTAATAACCTTTCTTTTTCAGTTACTATAGTAATTGTCCTTAGGACTGGCGACCGTGATTTCCCCCAAATCTCAAATACCTAATTACCGCTAGTTAATTGTTAACGTAACGGCTGCACATTTACTTTCTTTATTAACTTTACCCCTTTTCAAAATTAATTTCCACCAGTTTCATTAGCACTTTTCCTTTCATTTAGATGTAACTCTTTCCTCCCTCTTTACCGACAGATTAACTTCGGTGACGATTGCTTTTCCAAAACTCCCATTAGGTACATGCAGTTTCATTTTTCACTGTCATTAAGGTCGGTAAGTGAGGGGGAGGTTACACGTGGCGACCGTGACAGGACACTTTGTTCAGATTTGAGGTTGTTCTGGACACGAATTTTGCATTGTGCAAATCTCGTAACAAAGTATTGGTTATGTACAGGCCGTTACGTCGGTGAGAATAAGTAGTGGGAGTAATCCTAATTATATTTGAGATTTGTCATTTATATTGAAAATTATTAAAATGAGTGAAGGCAACAATTACCAAAATTTGGTAGACTTGGATACGGAACAATCGGTCGAACAGTGGGAAACGCGCACCGCGGTACCCATTGTTCAGGGGCAGGCGGCTAGCATGAAAGACGCGACCGCGAAACGCAACAAAGAGCAGAAATGGAATTCCAAACTTTAGAAAATGTTTCGGAATCGGAAGTGAAAATCAAGTCTGAATCCCTTGATGACGAATACGGGGGGACAATTAAAGAGGAAGCCGCTACGGAAGTAAAATCGGTAGTTTCCGGGAATTTAACTGATTTATTGAATGTTTTGATTAACGAAATCAAGAGTCAATCGGCAGAAATTAAAGCTCTGTCTGCCAAGCAAGAAGCTCAGGCTGCCAAGCAAGAAGCTCAGTCTGAAAAAATTGAACGGATGCTAGACAATCAGAACAAAGCTATTAACGTTGTTAACAACAATGTTGGAGTTGTTAACACAAAAGTTGATAAAATTAAAGAAGATGTTGTGATTAATACCGAAATCGGTAATCTTAAACAGGAAATGGTAAGCGTTCAGGCGGAAATTGCGAGCATAAATACTCGTTTTAATTCCGAAATTAGCAGAATCGAGAAAAGTGTAGGGGAAGCAGTTGCTCCGATCATCGAGAATAAGGTGACGGAACAAATTCAATTAGTGAAAAAAGAGGATCAACAGAAGGTGGAAACTCTAAAGGCTTTAGTGTCCGAAGTAGACACTAAAGTGAGGGAGCAGGCTAATACCTGCGAAGAGAAAAAGAGGGAAGTGGAAACGCTTGCGACAACCACTTGCCAAGTAATTACGAGAGTGTCGGAATTAGAAAAGAAACTTGACGAAAAACAGAGCTATGTGCCAATCTGTGCACATAGTTCGGAATTGTTGACGAAAGAGGAGCGGTTCGACCCCTTGAAAAAAGGCGGTATACACGCGACGGATTTCATTAAAAATTGTGAAAGAGTTTTACCCAGATCATGGACTAATGAGAGAAAAATTAATGCGGTTATTGATGTGCTGGCTGGTGATGCCAAGCGTTGGGGCTTAAACCTCAATATTACGAACCTGACTTTTGACGAGTTTAAAAATTTGTTTCTGGCTGAATACTGGTCAGAGCAAAAACAGCAAATTGTCTGGCGCGAATTTGTCGTATCGAGGCCTTTCGATGCGAATTCGCGCGGTTCGATGAGGGACTTTTGTGAGGGCTGGATCCGCAAGTTGGAATATTTGCGTGATCGCCGCACGGAATCCGAAATAGTCTGGGAACTCTACAAGAAGCTTCCAGATGATACAAAACGCTACGTAGGAAGCAATTACAGGACAATCAATGATTTCCTGGAAAGAGTTGAGGACGAGGACAATTGGCGCAATAATCGCGACAGTGGTAGAGGCCGTGGTAACAACAACGGGTACCACCCCAACCATAACAACGATAACCATGGGAATAATGCATACCGCAGCAATAACAATAATGGTTCGGACCGTAATAACAATCGGTACAATGCAAATAATAACAGGAATGACAGAAACCAGTATCATACTAACGTGATACGGGCTTCACAGAATAGTAATAACGCTAGAGGGTGTGATCAGCCGCCTCAGCAGCATCCGGGGAGCGTATCTGCTGGGACGAGACAGGGAAACCATTAGCCGCGCCGGTGAGGGGCCGAGCGGGCGTGGAGAAATTTTGTAGGCCCAATAACAAGAGAAAACCCAGGTGTCGCCGTTATGAAAATTCCGTATGGAATAATCAACGGCGGGAGTGTGTGCCAGTGTTAAGAGAAAAGAGTGCGCCCACAAGTAGTAGATCAGCTGTATACACGGCAGTAGAAAATACATTCGCTGTCAGTGAGAACAATTTAACTAGTGTTCCGGAAATCGATCATAAAGTGGCAGCTGTAATACCCACAGCGGAACTGGAGATTGAGTTTAATAATGATTCACAAGTGTTGAGAGAAGATCAGATGTCGGATAAAACGTCCGTCATCGAGCGAAGGGATGCAGAGAGGGATGAGGTCTGGTTAAGGCAGTTCGGTCGCTTATACGACGAACTAAGAGATTATAGGGGTCTGTATGGGAGAAGCGTTTATGGGGAGCGCGTGCAGGATTTTCCGCGTCTCGTCCCGCAGGAAGATAGTGTTTGTGAAATGATAGAAAGTTCTGGCCCTAATCGGCAGACTTTACTAGAAATAGTTGATGTTAAGGGGGAGCACGAGCAAGATTCGTCGTGTTTCTTCCCGCAAGGGTTGAATGTTGAAGTAGTAACGGAAAGTTCTGGCCCTAACCGGCAGGCCTTACCGAAAGTTGTAGTGGTAGAAGTAGCCGACCCATCCGACGCAAACCTCCAGTTTAAACATTGTGAAAGTATTAAGGAGAAAGATTACGAGAATTTTAGTGGCAGCCGGACACGATTGGTAGAAAAGCACGTAGATTACAGCGTGTATGAGGTTAGGTCTGACGTTATACGGTCGGACGATAGCAGTGGGGGTTGCGCAGATCCAGAGGAAGTAATTGCAGATACTACTGGGCACATTCCTCCAGGTAGATTGGCAGATGAGATCAATCTGGCCAAAGATGAATCAACGAAGGTGACAATTAGTAAATTGATAGCAAAGCGACACTCAATAGTTGACGAGTTAAAGGAAAAGGTTTCGGTATTGGAGGTGAAGCTACAGACTAAGCCTCAGGACAAACGTGTTGAAATTAAAACTGTATGTGAACAGAGGCTGAAAAAGCCGCCAGATAAGCCGGATTTAGGATCAAAGCCGGATGGTTTTTTCTGGAATGACCTGGATATAGACGAGGATTTACTGTGGGAAAATAAAGAATCAGTCGAGGACAAGTGTAGACAGATAGTAGTGTCTGTTAATATGCACGACCTACAACTAAACGTGTTGATTGACACTGGTGCAGAATTGAGTGCTATATCTGGGAAAACATTTGAGTTACTGAAAGACAGACCTGGCATCGTAGTTATGCCAGTAACAGGAGTGAAAATTATCGGTGCTACTGGGAAGGCCAGTAAACCGGTCACAAAACAGATTTTTGTCCACTTCGAGATATGTGGGGCACGATTTGAACAAGAGTTTGTCGTCGTGCCAGACTTGACTACGGAAGTAATTATCGGGTTAGATTGGCTGTTAAAGTACCGTGCAGTGATTAATTGCGAAAGCAAAACTTTGACATGTACGTCACAAGATAAAACAATAGTAGTTAGTTTTGACGAGGCAGGAGACGGTGTGCACAGGCAATACCAGCCTATACACATTGTTAACTGGCCGGATGCTACTGACGTAGGTATGAATTTGAACTACTGTAATGTGAGGAATCTCGGCATTGACAATAGTGTAGAAAGTTTAGTGGAAGAGATAATCAAATTCCCTCCACGGATTGACATTAGTATTGGTGTGAAAAAAGATCGTTTGCGGGAAGTAATGAAGCTAAAAGCCGATGCTCGCATACGTCGTCATGACGCTAAAGCGCGTTTTGCTAAGTTTGCAATCGGAGACTTAGTACTTGTAAAAGCTCATGAGAAATCGAGCAAGATAGACAATGAAATCTCTAAATTTAAGTTTGTTTATAATGGACCATATAAAGTCATTGGTATACCTCACACAAATGCTTATTGCTTAGAGTATCCAAGCTCTGGAAAACGATTAGGTAAACGGAATATTGTAGACTTGAAATTGTACCAACCTAGGATCGATTAATAACACACAATGGGTAACTTGTACAGTATGTAAATATAGAGTGTAAGATTTAAGGATGTGCCATGTTACGATGCTTTTGCCTGACCTAGAGGTCATTAAAGAAGTTGTAATTAATAAGTAATTAATTTTGACTAAATGATTTAAGAGTAACTGATTAGTAATCATCTGAAAAATCCAAGCTGCTAGTTTAAGTTTTCAGCTGAGTCACAGTAGATTAAGGAATGTAAATATGATTTTGTAACTTTCTGTAATATTTCATGAATGTGTGTTTTTATTAGTCATTGCCGATGTACTTAGACGCTGTTTTAAGTTTCAGGCTAGTACATGCGTGTGATGATGGACAGTGTTGAGTTATCCACTGTGATAGTGTTTATGGACTCCTTGAGATTACTCGGGAGTGAGTTTTTCCGAAAGAATTCAGTGAAACGGACGTTCTGGAAACGCCGTTACAAGGGCGAGTGAGATCAAGCGTGCCGCACAGACGGGCGCAACAATACTGGCAAGGCTGAGCCGCTGTCGGCTCTTGTGTCGCTGTCGGCTCTTGTACCGCTGTCGGCATTCTTTGTACTCGTGAGTACGGAATGTGGAGTTGCTTTTCTTCCCGGACAGCTGATGTGAAAGAATTCTGCTGTCAATATTTATGTTTTTTTCGATCTGCTGTATTTTATTTTCTTGTTTAGCGTTAATTGGACATGACGAGAAAATTAATTATGAAAAGGTTACATAAAAATGTGTATTCTATGTAATTAATCATTAGTTTGCGTATTTTGATATACCTGTTTTTTATGACCATGTACTCTGATTAATTTTGCAAATAGTATTCCATTTCTTATAGTGTTACGAATTTTAATGATTTTGGAATAGCTAAACCATTTTCTATGTTTTTTATGAATTTTGATATGTTGTCAACCTGTTTTACTTTGTGCAAGATGACAGAGTGGAATAAGATTAGGAGTATCTCCACTCAATTATTATTGTATAAAAATTGGTTTATGATTAATTAGACGAATGCTAAATTTTTTTGATGTTTTGAGCGTATGCATTTCCGCTGTTTCTTTTTTGGGACATTTTCTGAGTCTGTTTACGTTACACGAACATCCTCAGACAATGTGGGGCACGTGTAACGCCGGAAATGCATAGCCTCCTATTTCCATCTATTGTACTATTTTTTTTTCCTTGCTTTGTTACCTCAAGGTATGACATTTCTGTCTCTTTGTATATTGTAATTGTTTTACTGTTTGTATATATATATTTATACATTTATGTCGATGTATAATTGGTTTGTTTCGTAAATATTATTTGTATTTTTACGCTGGGTCTTGCCTAGGGAAGACTGCTATCGAACGATTACGTCGATAGGTCGTGTGAAGAATCAAAGTGTGTAGGATCTATGGTAGTGTGAACTCTGCCGCGTGGAGCGCGGGCTGAGCAGGAGTGTGGCGGGAGTAGCGAGTGGAGCAGGTGTGTTGTGTGACGCTCCCGCGAGTTGCCGCGCTTTCGGGGTTTGGCAGCATGTAATTGCGATCGACTTGCGATGATAGTTTCTGACATGGTGTTGCGGACGGGAAACATTAACTAGCGCACATCAAGAGCCCGTTTCGTCTGGTGACCGTGTCGAGAAGAAGGCGCGCCAACATCCAGCTTCTGCAACAGCGACGGCCGACAATGAGTGACTGTCGCCACCTCCTCGACCGACGGCTTCAAACCTTCAATCAACCAACAAGGAAGACTGGACGCACGTAAAGTTCTAGAACTGTATGGCAGACCTCAGCATTTTCAAACTGTTCCATTTTCGTCACTATAATTACAGCAACTTAGCATGAACTTTTGTTGCTCATTGTCCCAATTGCATTACCAAGCAGAGTCCCTTCCTTTTCCGAAATGAACCCGAGTGTCGTTGAAATTCAAACGCCAGCATTAAAGTAATATAGCTAACTCGTTTTCACTGCTTTAATTTCAAAGTTCAATTATGGCATTAATAGCTGGCTACAATATTCAGATTACACAAGCACGAATTAAGAGTGCGAGCTTTGTTACCGTATTTTAGCTTACCTGTGACTGCAGTTCAGCTTGGTACGTACTAAATCTTACTATTGTTAATTGTTCAGAATCATTTAATTCAAGTTCAAAGTTAAATCTCTTATTTCTAAATTGCGTAGATTCAAGTAGCTTTTGAAATGATTGTTGAGGTAGTCTAAGACTAACCGTATTTTACTGAATTTCGATGTGCTTCAGAAAGAAAGCTCACTATTAACTTCAGTCACTAAATTAACTTTCGATTTTCCTGTTTTATTAATTCTTTTGCTAAATTAAGTCAGTGTGTAGCGAAATTTATTACTTCTGACAAACTTTCAGTTTTCACACTACACGTGTCAACCTTCAGTTGCCACGCTTCTAGTGCTAATTATATGTGTAATAACCTTTCTTTTTCAGTTACTATAGTAATTGTCCTTAGGACTGGCGACCGTGATTTCCCCCAAATCTCAAATACCTAATTACCGCTAGTTAATTGTTAATGTAACGGCTGCACATTTACTTTCTTTATTAACTTTACCCCTTTTCAAAATTAATTTCCACCAGTTTCATTAGCACTTTTCCTTTCATTTAGATGTAACTCTTTCCTCCCTCTTTACCGACAGATTAACTTCGGTGACGATTGCTTTTCCAAAACTCCCATTAGGTACACGCGGTTTCATTTTTCACTGTCATTAAGGTCGGTAAGTGAGGGGGAGGTTACACGCTGTATAGTAAAAATACACAGAACATGAAATTTTTGTGCTGGTTTGTTGCGACCGTTGATTTGATACTCTGCAAAGGAACTTGTGTCGCCACAGTATCGTGCTTTGATTACAGTGGTTTACACATCTTTCATATTAAAGAATATATTAGATCTCTGGGAAGTCTTTCAGCCAGCATTATGTGGGACAATTATTTTTTTTTTTTACGTCCAACAAACTGCAACAATTCTTCGGATGTCAATGAGCACAACTGATGCACGTGATCAATACAGCGCTGTGACCCTCTTTCATCATGTCCATTCATCAACCATTGTCATGTATTGGTTATCAGATACGCATTGCAGTTTGCCACTGTTTATTTGCTGTACACAATGTCAGACTTATTTTGTGTCTCTCACATGTACTCAATTCCTTAATATGACGACTAGTTAATAAGACCACATGTATGCTAGGCAGGCGATGACGTTTCATTTAGGTGTTTAAGATAGCGTGTGACGATAAAGCCGAAATGAAGATTGCGTAAAATAAGTAAACATTAATCAGATTTGATTCCATAGGGAAACAGTTGTGTCAAGCGACTGTATTTATTTCAGGTAAGTAAGGGCACAACATCCAGTCGCAATTATGTGAACTCTATCTCTTGACATGAATAGTCCAGTTGGAACTATGTGCGTATACAAGTGTTTTTAATTATTACTACATTTACTGCACTGAAGATGGCCACACAGTGACCGAAATCTAGATATGCAATAAAAATCATTCCGACTGATTGCTGTAACTTTAACTGCTGTAAATGAACAGTAATTTACAGTCGAATGGCGGAAATTTCTTTCAAAAAGTTTTACACGACTGCGGTCCACCACAAAGGAAAAAATCAAGTCTAATAGTGTTAGGCGAAACGATCGTGCTGGATACTTCTCAACAGAAATACCTTTTGCCACCCATCGATCTGGAAACAAGCGGTTTCACGTATCTTTTGCTACTGAAGAATTATGAGCCGCATTTCCATTACCTTGAAAACACATCATTTGACGAGTTTTCAAGGGCACATTTTCTACTAACTGTTAACATTCTCTGTTAAGATATGTGCGTACTTTTCCCCGTTGAACGTACCAGCAATGAAATTAGTCAAAATGTATAACACTGTGCTGTCTGTGATAATGCTATTTATTCTGCTACTGGTTTACTATCTTTTGGTTCAAAAAATCGATTTTTTTAAAATTGCATTTTTGGATCCATAAAAGTGTTTAGAATCCACCCCTGAAACGGTTTTTTCGAATACGGAACGGAAATGTTTGTTATTCGCGGTTGAACAAAAAAATGCACCTGCCTGAAATCAACCTTTTTCACGCACCAGTGTTTTTTTTTCTTTCAGAGGACGAGTTATTGTACCGGTGCTTGGGAGGAAACAAACAAAATTAAAATGAAAGTTTGAACGCATGTGTTTGGAAGTTAGCTCCCAAGCATTTGCTTCTGATGCGAAGACTGTGGAGATTGCGACTTTCCTGGCAGTGAGCAGCTTCAAAGAAAGGTATTCAGCAATTCTGTAGACCATGACAACGATGAACGTCACCCTGGGACTGTATTCAACGCAGTTCGCCAAGCATTCGGACGACGACCGGATTCAAGCGGCCGAAAACCGCTTGTCACCGGCCGTACGAGCGGCTCTGAAGCAGCACAGGATGGCCCAGATCGAGCAGAACGCCCTCTATCAGGAAGAGGAAGGAGTAGTTTATGGACGTAGTCAAAAATTCAAACGCGTTTTTCTCAAACTGACGTCTTTTTTATCGGGCGGTATGGTAACTTCAAATCTACTGACCCGATTGGCATGATTCTTTGTTTCCGACGAAGCTAACGAAATTGTCTAGGAGTTGTACTACTTTTATTCCGATCCATCAACTATAAATATCTTTACTTGGCCGATGAAGTCGAAAAATCGATGAAAAAAACCTTATTTTTCTTCAAATGGCTGCCATTTTGTTTGCTATGGACCAGATAATTTAAGTGAGGTACAACTCCTAAAGAATCTTCTATACTTCGCTAATGTCAACTCAATTTCGATTTCAGACGAGCCAGCTGACCTGTGACATACCAAGCGTGGAGTTCTACATCGAAATTTTGTTTCGTTCCGACGGCACTTCCGCCTTTGCTTTTCGACATTTCCGGTCGAAAAAATTCCAGTTTGTAGAGGAAATATCAATAAGCATTTTGACCAAATTAGACATTGATATCTATGACACATCCCAGAAAAAGAATTCTCAAAGAACATGCTTTTTTCGGGCCAAAGATAGTAGACCTCCCCTTAAACCATTTTCAGTGGTCAATGGGCCATCATATTGTAATCTTGCTACAATTTTTCATTTCTGTTGGCAATTATGGTTTTCAATAGTAACGTATGCCAAAGTATGTGTGACATGTGATACATCTACGATAATTTTTCTGGCGTTGAAGATGGTTTAAGACCGAAACCGGTAGCAGGATAAATATCACTATCACAGACAGCACAGTCGTATGCATTTCGTAAAATTCGTACATGCTGTTGACCACCGCCTAAACAAGATGTTCAACGATCACTTGCTGTTCGATTATGCTGTACGGATATGCGAACCGCTCGCGATTGAAACAGAATGAAGCGTAGCACCGTATACCGATCCTGCCTTGGAAGCGGTTAAGTGGGAGATGTGTCTCAGAGCTGGATAGTGACAGATGGTGACGCGAGACTGGACGCGCACGTAGTTTATGTATCAGCCGATAGAGGACAATATTGGATAGGGGACTGATTTAGTTTCGATTGTGCCCACTACAGCGCACTAAAGTAATGGAATGTTTTTCATTAACTATTCTAGAATTTTCATAAAGTGTTATTACGTCTTTTTGTGTAAGTAAAAAGTTATAAATGTGTTTTAGAAGTATGAATGATGCGTGAGTGTGGTTTAAGGTTAATATGAAGATAATTGTTTAAAGAGTTATGTAGTTGGATTTAATGTGGGAACATTTCGAAGAAGTATGGATATGGACAAAAGGGATTTTTGTAGAATAGATTTGTAAAGTAAGTTTATGGTAAACGGAAAGTTAATTCGGGTATAAATAACAATAGTAAATAACTTTATGCACAAGCAAAACTTCAGCATATTAGATAATTACGTCGGTAAAAACTGCAGTCGTTTGGTTTACTATTTTGCGATTGGTTATTGATGAAAAGCGCGGACTGACGCGGGAGAATGTTGTTTTGCTATTGGCTGTTGAGTACACTGACCAATGGTAAAGCAATATTCTTCGCGCGCCTTTCTCTGCTGGTAGAGAAGACTTAGAGTATTCTAGAGAAGAGTGGGAGCCTAGCCATGAAACAGTTTGGACGTGTGTAGTAGTAGTTCCGATGGAAATGATAAGTTGCTGGATCTAGCACTGTTTTATACTTCAAAGCTGTGGAAAAGTGACGCCATAATGATTCCGATGGGCGTGTAGAATTTTCGGAATCTTTAGGTGAATTTTGTGACGAGAAAAGATATATATTCCGCGTGGCGTATAGAGCAAGTCGATGGCTAAAAACTGTGACTGCATTTGGTACCGACAGACTTAATATTTGGCGAGCATTCTCAATCAAAAACAATCAGTATTTTTGTAGCTATTACCTTTTCGGGAAATGCAACACTATAAACTTGCTAACGTGAGTGAAAGGGATTATGAGTGACTGTGTTAAGACTAGCACGGGCTTGGCAGTGATACGTGTTCACCTAAGTTTCAGAATATATTAATTGAGGACAAAATTTCCAAACTTTCATTTGTGTGAAAACTTTCTCCCGAAACGTAGATTAGTGACTTAAATTGCAGCCTGGTTCACGTCGAAGTACAGTAGGTTTCACTCGGCTTTCCTACTGATGATCTGCTAAGACAATGTTCACAGGTAGGTGCAGGTTCGTCGTAAAGGGACGGAAAGAACCGCGCCGCCGCAAGAAGAAGAGGAAAGCGACAGTGGAATACAAAGTACCATCTACCACACACCGTTAGGTGGCTTGCGGAGTATAGATGCAGATTCTAAAACTGACTGACATCAGCGACATACGGGGTGGCTATAATTAAACTTTTAGATGGGAAACTACACTCACGTTCAGAAAAAGGATAACAGCTTGAACGACTAGAGATAGGGCTTTCATATTCGCAGCACATGTACATTAGTACGCTCTGCAGGAATGATCAGCGTTAGAAGCATATCGGTCAGCGGGTTCAAGGTCAACACCGATATCGCCGAGCGAGTTGTCGCTATAAACCGAAGGTAATGAACCAGTGTGATGTCAACAGAGGTGCAGGATGCCTTGCAGACGCATGCGCGAACCGTAACGTCAGATCACTGAGTTTGAAAGAAGACGCATTATTGGCATGAGAGAGAATGCGATGCATCCATCCGAGAAATTTCAGCTCGTGTGGGACGAAGTGTTTCGGAAGTGCTAAAGGTGTGTGCAGAACAGCTCACGGAAGGCCGTAGAACGCGTCGAGATGGCCAGGCCGCACCACCCACACCAGCTCCAGGGAAGATCGACACCCCATCAGAATGGCATTGCAGGACAGATCTGCATCCTCCTCGGCTCTGGAGCAACAGTGGAACAGTGTAATACATCGTACACTATCAGGGGTGATAGTTCGTCACCGTTTATTACGGCATCGGTAACTTGCGCGTCGTCCACTTCTCCGCCTACCCTAGACGAATGTGCAAAAACATGCTAGGCGGTAATGGTGTATGGAACGACATCACTGGGGGCAGGAATGGCCTCAGATAGTGTTTTGGGCGAATCCAAGTTCTGTGTTTCTGAAATGATGGTCGCATTTTGTTTCGCCTCAGACAGGAGGAGCGGCATCACAGTGACTGCATTCACACAAGACACACAGGGCCAACTGGAGGTCGCATGGTGCGGGGTGCTATTGGGTGCAACCGCAAATCACAACTGCTGCCTTTCCAGGACACTGTGAACAGTGTGACATACCTGACTGACAGCCTGCGACCCGTAGCCATACACTTTCTGCAGAACATCCCAGATGCCATTTTTCAACAACACAATGCACGACCACACGTTGCTGCACGAACACATCCCTTCTTGGTGTCGCAGGATGTCAGCCTTTTGCTCTAGCCCGGCAGTTCACCAGCCTTGTCGCCAGTTGAAGTTGTGTGGAATATGGTGAAACCTAACTAACCAATGCCAACCACCACAGATGAACTTTGGAACCAGGTGAATGTAGCGTGAATGGCTATACCATAGAACGCCATCGCGCCTCATACGCGTCGATGCCATCACGCATGGAACAAGCTATCAGGGACCATGCCCGATCCCATGTCTACTAGGCAACAGGACGCATGCTGAATTGAGGTGACTGAAATGCTAATAATTGGAAAATTGGGAAATTTGTGGTAAGGTCCTATGGGACCAAACTGCTGAGGTCATCGGTCCCTAGGCTTACACACTACTACTTAATCTAACTTAAACTAACTTACGCTAAAGACAACTCACACTTCCATGTCCGAGGGAGGACTCGAATCTCCGACGGGGGGAGCCGCGCGGACCGTGACAAGACACCCGCGACCGCGCGGCTACCCCGAGCGACTCCTAATAATTTCTGCAGAAAATACCAATGTACATGTCCTGTGAATATGAACATCCTATCTCGTTCTCGGTGTTCTTGTTTTTTTTCTGAACAGTAGTCTACTTACCGCGTGGATACCCAACTTTACAAGAACGATGTTCACACTGTGCACTACAGGATATGCGTCGTTAACATTGTCAGCATCAAGACCTTCCGTTAGGCGCCCGTACTGGTACGGTGACTTAGGTCTGCCGCAGGGGAGTGACGTAAGACCGTTGCTATTCACAATATATATAAATGACTTTGTGGATAACATCGGAAGTTCACTGAGGCTTTTTGCGGATGATGCTGTAGTATATCGAGAGGTTGTAACAATGGAAAATTGTACTGAAATGCAGGAGGATCTGCAACGAATTGACGCATGGTGCAGGGAATGGCAATTGAATCTCAATGTAGACAAGTGTAATGTGCTGCGAATACATAGAAAGGAAGAGCCTTTATCATTTACCTCCAATATAGCAGGTCGGCAACTGGAAGCAGTTAATTCCATAAATTATCTTGGAGTAGGCATTAGGAGTAATTTAAAATGGAATGATCATATAAAATTAATCGTCGGTTAGCCAGATGGCAGACTGAGATTCATTGGTATAATCCTAAAGAAATGTAATCCGAAAACAAAGGAAGTAGGTTACAGTACACTTGTTCGCCGACTGTTTGAATACTGGTCACCGGTGTGGGATCCGTACCAGGTAGGGTTGATAGAAGTGATAGAGAAGACCCAACGGAGAGCAGCGCGCTTCGTTACAGGCTCATTTAGTAATCGCGAAAGCGTTACGGAGATGATAGATAAACTCCAGTGGAAGAATTTGCAAGAGAGACGCTCAGTAGCCCGGTACGGGCTTTTGTTGAAGTTTCGAGAACATACCTTCACCGAGGAGTCAAACAGTATTTTGCTCGCTCCTACATATATCTGGCGAAGAGACCATGAGGATAAAATCAGAGAGATTAGAGCCCACACAGAAGCGTACAGACAATCCTTCTTTCCACGAAAAATACGAGACTGGAATAGAAGGGAGAACCGATAGAGGTACTCAAGGTACCATCCGCCACACACCATCAAGTAGCTTGCCGAGTATGGATGTTGATGTAGACAAGGTCAGTAGGGCTGTAGTGGTAAAACTGTTTTATAAAAACAACAGCAATAATGTCGCTGCTCTTAATGAGTACCGACGCACGGTCCACGTGGTGACTCGGTTACTCTGTATAACATTTGGAGTAAACAAGTCCTTGGCTGATCGTTCCAAAATGCGTGGCTATCTAGGTCTCAATATTTGAACGCATACGCGTTCTGGCTCTGGGGTTACGTGAAGGATAGGGTTTATCAAGGGGATACTAACATGCTGGAGGTTGAAGATGAGCGTATCGAAGGAGATAGACGACATCCCACCTGAGACATTTCGTGCAGTAGTAGAGCAATCCCTAGTGCGGTTCCAAGGGGTCGTGGATGCAGGTGGTCGTCACACTGAGCAACGTTTGTAGCCTGGAACGTAAACATGGTACCGATCCAACAAATGTTACCATCTTATGCGGAAATTAAAATGTATCTCTTTCAGTGATTCATTTGTTATTTTTCCACCGCATCTCTTTAAAAGTGTTTCCACAACGTTTCGTTATCTTACGACTACTCATTTTTAATGGAGCTCTCTGAAGCAGCAGAAGTTTACTTATAAGCATCCTGTAGATGTACAGTCAAGTAATTCTCTCCGAAAATCCTTTTTGAAAACGGAATAATCTGCTCCTTTTGCTAATAGCTTGGAAAGCTTCGTTGCTCCAGCAACCTGTTGCTAGGGGGGAGGGGGAAAAAGTTCTTACGGTTAATCTATAAGAAATCGTACAAACATCTCGT
Source organism: Schistocerca cancellata (assembly GCF_023864275.1). Lineage (NCBI taxonomy): Eukaryota > Metazoa > Arthropoda > Insecta > Orthoptera > Acrididae > Schistocerca > Schistocerca cancellata. Next base: position 1,159,048,638 of record NC_064626.1, read on the forward strand.
CAGATCCAGCGGTCTTTCCTCTCTTAATTTCTTTATTCGGCCTTTGTTTGTAATATATTCTGTTGTGTTGGCAGAAGAGTCAACACCGTGTTACTAGAGGAGGCCGAAATGCAGGCGTTTTAGCTCACGCAGGCTGGCGTGAGGAGGGAAGAACTATACTGACGTGAGGTCTGGAACATGACAAGGAATGAGAATTCAGAAAGTGGATGTAATTAGTTTCATACTTAACTTCAATCCATTAATGATGAACGTCACGCTTGAAGGTACATGATTCACAATATCAATCTCAATAGCAACTGAATATGGCGCCTTGCTAGGTCGTAGCAAATGACGTAGCTGAAGGCTATGCTAAACTGTCGTCTCGGCAAATGAGAGCGTATGTAGACAGTGAACCATCGCTAGCAAAGTCGGCTGTACAACTGGGGCGAGTGCTAGAGAGTCTTGACTAGACCTGCCGTGTGGCGGCGCTCGGTCTGCAATCACTGATAGTGGGGACACGCGGGTCCGACATATACTAACGGACCGCGGCCGATTTAAAGGCTACCACCTAGAAAGTGTGGTGTCTGGCAGTGACACCACATATTCCACTTACGATAAGAGGCCAGAGAGAATCTATTAATCATTTTGTAACAGGTAACAAAAATTTGTTTTGTCTTTTTGACAAGTAGGAAGAATTGCTTTTAACGGCGTGTCATTCATTGACCCCTTGTAATATAATTTCGTCGCCCGTCAGGCAGAAACGTTATCGGGGCGCAAGTTGCCGTTAACACTCGGCTGCTCCGGCCTTCTTCCGCGCCTCTGTCGAATTGCTTCGCTGACAGACGCATGAATTTAAACGGAGGCCAGCAGCCGCTCCAGCTCTCAGCCGCCACGAGGAGGGCACATTTATTATTTATGCGACTTTCAAATCGAATATCGACGGCAAAGTTTCCGCAGCTGCGCCACGCTGCGGACGTCATTCCATTAGAATGGCGACCGCCGAACTTGTTCCCTGTGCTGGGAACATCGGCCGCCTTATAGAGCGCTTCACGGCCAGCGCGGAAAACTTGTGCGAGATTGGTTAAGTCTGTTCAGTGGTTTACGCTGTATGTAATACACAGTGCACCAAGCCCTTAGATTGAAACTTACACTGCTCTGAAAAACTTGAAGATAAAGTAACCTAACATCTTAACTACTGGGTGGAAAAGAATGAATGCGGGAGAACATTTTCCTTGAGATCTCCCTGTCGTGCAGAGAAAGCCAACTTCACACTGCGTCAGGTTAGCGGGACTACTGGAACGAATCGGGCTGGCTCCGTCACACGAGGCAGTGGAAGGGACAAACTGCCGTACGGACGACATAGAAATAAGCATACCTGGCGTAGGAAAGCCACTTAAAGATTTGAAAACAAATAAATCACAAGGTCCGGATGGAATCCCACTTCAATGGCCCCTTACCTAGCTTGCATTTATCGTGAATCTCTCACCCAGCACAAAGCCCCAAGCTACTCGAAAAAAGCGCAAGGTGACTCTTGTCACTGGTAGAGCACTTGCCGCGAAAGGCAAAGGTCCCGAGTTCGAGTCTCGGTCCGGCACACAGTTTTAATCTGCCAGTAAGTTTCATATGAGCGCACACTCCGCTTCAGAGTGAAAATCTCATTCTGGAAATATCCCCCAGGCTGTGGCTAAGCCATGTCTCCGCAATATCCTTTCTTTCAGGAGTGCTAGTTCTGCAAGGTTCGCAGGAGAGCTTCTGTTAAGTTTGGAAGGTAGGACACGAGGTACTGGTAGAAGTACAGCTGTGAGGACGAGGCGTGAGTCGTGCTTGGGTAGCTCAGTTGGTAGAGCACTTGCCCGCGAAAGGCAAAGGTCCCGAGTTCGAGTCTCGGTCCGGCATACAGTTTTAATCTGCCAGGAAGTTTCATATCAGCGCACACTCCGCTGCAGAGCGAAAATTCATTCAAGGTGACTCTTGTATATAAGAAGGGTAAAAGAACGGACCCGCAAAATTACAGACCAATATCCCTAACTTCTCTTTACTGCAGAATGCTTGAACACATTGTCAGTTCGAATATGATAAACTTTCTTGAGGCTAAGCAGCGTATGTGCACGAACCACCATGGTTTTAGAAAGCATCGCTCGTGCGAAACTCAGCTTGCCCTTTTCTCACGTATATACTCCAAACAATGGATGAAGGGCAACAGGCAGATTCCATATTTCTGGATTTCCGGAAAACATTTGACACAGTGCCCCATTGAAGGCTGTTAACGAAGGTACGAGCATACGGAATAAGTTCACTGACATGTGAGTGGCTCGAAGACTTATTAAGTAATATAACCCAGTATGTTTTCCTCGGCAACGGCCTTGCCGCAGTGGATACACCGGTTCCCGTGATATCACCGAAGTTAAGCGCTGTAGGGCGTGGTCGGCATTTGGATGGGTGACCATCCAGGCTGCCATGCGCTGTTGCCATTTTTCGGGGTGCACTCAGCCTCGTGATGCCAATTGAGGAGCTACTCGACCGGAGAGTAGCGGCTTCGGTCAAGAATACCATCATCACGACCGGGAGAGCGGTGTGCTGACCCCACGCCCCTCCTATCTGCATCCTCCACTAAGGATGACATGGCGGTCGGATGGTCCCAGTAGGCCACTCGTGGCCTGTAGACGGAGTATGTTGTCCTCGACGGCGAGTATTCGTCAGAGACAAGGGTATCGTCTGGAGTTCCCCAGCGAAATGTGATGGGACCGCTGTTGTTCACTATACCCGTTGGGGGGGGGGGGGGGGGCAGGGGGGGGAGGAGTGTGTGGTTGTTTGCTCATGATGCCGTGGTGTGCGATAAGGTGTCGAAGTTGAGTGACTGTAGGAAGATACAAGACGACTTAGACACGATTCCCAGTTGGTGTTATGAATGGCAGCTAGCCCTAAATGAGGAAAAATGTAAGTTAATGCGTGTGAGTAGAAAGAACGAACCTGTAACGTTCGAATACAGTATTACTAGTCTTCAGCTTGACACAGACAGGTCGTTTAAATATCGTTGCAAAGCGATATGAGGTGGAACGAGCATGTGAAAACTGTGATTGGGAAGGTAAATGATCGACTTCGCATTATTGGGAGAATTTCAGGAAAAAGTGGTTCACATGTAAAGGAAACCGCATATAGCACACTGGTGCGACCCGTTCTTGAGCAATGCTTGAGTGTTTGGGATCCGTACCAGGTCGGGTTGAAGTAAGACATCGAAGCAATTCAGAGGAGGGCTGCTAGACTTGTTTCCGGTTGGTTGGAACAACACGTAAGAGTTACGGAGATGCTTCGGGAACTCAAATGGGAATCCCTGGAGGGAAGACGGCGTTCTTTTTCGAGAAAAACTGTTGAGAAAATTTAGAGAACCGGCGTTTGAAGCTGACTGCCGGACGATTCTGCTCCCGCCAACATACTTCACGCGTAAGGACCACGAAGACAAGATACGAGAAATTAGGGCTCGTACAGAGGCGTACAAGACAGTCGTTTTTCCCTCGCTCTATTTGCGAATGGAACAGGAGGGGAAATAAGTAGCAGCGGTGCAGGGTACTCTCCGCCACGCACCTTGCGGTGGCTTGCAGAGTATCTGTGTAGATGTAGATGTAGAAAAGCCAGTGGGTGTCAATGAACAAACAGTTACTGTGCACTGTGGAGGTGTCAACATCTCCTGTGGACAACATTTGGATGATGTCTCACGGGGAGGAATGATCGGGAAAATAGAAGGAGGATGAAGAGTGATGAATGTAGGCCAGCAGTTTTGTATTGCTCACAGCATTCCTCCACGTGCATGGGGGAGCGTTTCGAACCACAGACACCGCTACCGAAGGAGAGGAGGAGGTGGTCAACTACAGTCAACTGTAGCAGCAGATCACCTCTGAATTATGCAACAGGCACCGACGTCAAACAGCGGGTGCAATTACAGTCACATTTAAGGACTGCAAGGCACGGAGTCTCATGCTCAATGGCACGGCGACAGCACTGGGACGGTCTGTTCACGCGGCTAATACACTCCTGGAAATGGAAAAAAGAACACATTGACACCGGTGTGTCAGACCCACCATACTTGCTCCGGACACTGCGAGAGGGCTGTACAAGCAATGATCACACGCACGGCACAGCGGACACACCAGGAACCGCGGTGTTGGCCGTCGAATGGCGCTAGCTACGCAGCATTTGTGCACCGCCGCCGTCAGTGTCAGCCAGTTTGCCGTGGCATACGGAGCTTCATCGCAGTCTTTAACACTGGTAGCATGCCGCGACAGCGTGGACGTGAACCGTATGTGCAGTTGACGGACTTTGAGCGAGGGCGTATAGTGGGCATGCGGGAGGCCGGGTGGACGTACCGCAGAATTGCTCAACACGTGGGGCGTGAGGTCTCCACAGTACATCGATGTTGTCGCCAGTGGTCGGCGGAAGGTGCACGTGCCCGTCGACCTGGGACCGGACCGCAGCGACGCACGGATGCACGCCAAGACCGTAGGATCCTACGCAGTGCCGTAGGGGACCGCACCGCCACTTCCCAGCAAATTAGGGACACTGTTGCTCCTGGGGTATCGGCGAGGACCATTCGCAACCGTCTCCATGAAGCTGGGCTACGGTCCCGCACACCGTTAGGCCGTCTTCCGCTCACGCCCCAACACCGTGCAGCCCGCCTCCAGTGGTGTCGCGACAGGCGTGAATGGAGGGACGAATGGAGACGTGTCGTCTTCAGCGATGAGAGTCGCTTCTGCCTTGGTGCCAATGATGGTCGTATGCGTGTTTGGCGCCGTGCAGGTGAGCGCCACAATCAGGACTGCATACGACCGAGGCACACAGGGCCAACACCCGGCATCATGGTGTGGGGAGCGATCTCCTACACTGGCCGTACACCACTGGTGATCGTCGAGGGGACACTGAATAGTGCACGGTACATCCAAACCGTCATCGAACCCATCGTTCTACCATTCCTAGACCGGCAAGGGAACTTGCTGTTCCAACAGGACAATGCACGTCCGCATGTATCCCGTGCCACCCAACGTGCTCTGGAAGGTGTAAGTCAACTACCCTGGCCAGCAAGATCTCCGTATCTGTCCCCCATTGAGCATGTTTGGGACTGGATGAAGCGTCGTCTCACGCGGTCTGCACGTCCAGCACGAACGCTGATCCAACTGAGGCGCCAGGTGGAAATGGCATGGCAAGCCGTTCCACAGGACTACATCCAGCATCTCTACGATCGTCTCCATGGGAGAATAGCAGCCTGCATTGCTGCGAAAGGTGGATATACACTGTACTAGTGCCGACATTGTGCATGCTCTGTTGCCTGTGTCTATGTGCCTGTGGTTCTGTCAGTGTGATCATGTGATGTATCTGACCCCAGGAATGTGTCAATAAAGTTTCCCCTTCCTGGGACAATGAATTCACGGTGTTCTTATTTCAATTTCCAGGAGTGTAGTACGTTGTGTTCCGTTGACACCCATGTAGCAGCACCACCGCTCAGGGTAGGGAAAGTTAATTTTGTGCGATATTCGGAGCACTAGTTACAGCCAGATGCAGGCCAGATTGCAGTAAGTTACGCATACCAGCAGTTTCGAAGGCAAATAGAGGCCACAGGGGTGAAGAACTGCCGGAGACAGCGCGCACAGCAGTTTCCATGACGCAAGTCACATGCAGAAGAGGGCCACAGGCCAACCTAACTGTTATGCATACGTGACACGAAGCAAAGCGCTTTTTTTTGAAAAAAAAATTCTTTATTTCAACAACAATAATAATTATACAGCATAACCCACTTCCTTATATGATTAGTGGGTCTTAGTTTGTTTAAATATCAATTGCACCTAATTGTAATTAATTGATTGTGAGCTACAGCTATAACTAATTACAATGGGCAGCTAAATTCTTGCAAGGAATGGTATTTAGTATATAAGATCTTAACTAACTCTACTGACTGCAGCGTTACAATTGTGTCAGATATATATCTATATAAACCTACTTTATTGCCTTGCCCATCGAGCTAACCCTTATGGGCGTGCCCCTGACACTGGGCAGGCCAAGATGTTATTCGCTGCAGGTTCCTAACACTAATTTCCTAATCTAGGTCCTACTAACTAGTTCTAACCTAAGTCAGTTCGGGTGCTTTGTTTTGTCAGTGATATTGTTCCCCAATCCCCCTAGTCCCGCACGTGGCGGATTCCAGACTACTAGGAAGTCGGCCTATCCACGCGCCGGCGGTATAGGAGTAGGGCGCGTGTTTGGTATTTAGTATATCTCCATCTTTACTTTAATTCATGTTAATTTATTTCCCTCGGGTATTCCTTTAGCACTTTTCGTGATACCTCATCTGCTAATTTATTAAGAGTTTGAAAAGTGTCTTGTTGTCTTATTAGTTGGTATGTGTCATAGTCTGGTAATTGTTTCAAATGGCTCTGAGCACTATGGGACTTAACATCTATGGTCATCAGTCCCTGAGAACTTAGAACTACCTAAACCTAACTAACCTAAGGACAGCACACAACACCCAGTCATCACGAGGCAGAGAAAATCCCTGACCCCGCCGGGAATCGAACCTGGGAACCCGGGCGTGGGAAGCGAGAACGCTACCGCACGACCACGAGCTGCGGACGTCAGGTAATTGGAAAAAACAGATGCGTGCACCCGAGTATAAATAGGTGTTGTTTTCTAACGAGAGTCATTCAAGTGTGGCAGCTCTCCTGACGCCGGGGCGTATCACACCGCTGGACTACACGCAGCAACAGACAGGACGCCAGCGTCCCAGTACACAGGCGGGTCGTTGGTTCGAGCCTCGAGGGCCGACACGGGTTCCACAGCTAGCCAGCGGCGGGCCAATCTTCGGCTCGCTACCGTGGGCAGTCGTCTCGGCTCCTAACACACGCCAGAGTCTTCCGAGGCGAGGGCCGCAGATCCGGACGCCGGATCGCGGGCGGTCGTTGCCGCCACGTTCTTAGCTACGCCAGCGAGGAAGAAGCAGCAGCGGGGTCGGCCTACGGCTCCCGGCGGAGCAGAGGGGGAAACAACGAAGGTAGTGGCTGCTGAGTTGGCTGCTGGCACAGTCATCCTGACGTAATCGGAACTCTGCAGCTGGCGTACAAGGCCGGCACGACACAGCATTGCGTTGCACAGACCACTGGGGTACTTCCTTAGCGTTGCAGGGCCCTGTGACACAGACCGAGGTGAACGGAGCGCTGTAGTGGAAGCAAATAAATCATTTGGAAAGTTGTCGCCGAGTTTTAATACGGCACCTCTTGGCACCCACCCACAACAACTGCACATTAACGGCGGCGTTTGATATGGTGGCAAGGACACAAGGTCTGGACCAGCGAGGGTTGAGGGTCCTGTGCTCTCAAATGGTTCAAAGGGCTCTGAACACTATGGGACTTAACATCTATGGTCATCAGTCCCCTAGAACTTAGAGCTACTTAAACCAAACTAACCTAAGGACATCACACAACACCCAGTCATCACGAGGCAGAGAAAATCCCTGACCCCGCTGGGAATCGAACACGGGAACCCGGGTGCGGGAAGCGAGAACGCTACCGCACGACCACGAGCTGCGGACTCATGTGCTGTCAGATGAGAGCAGATTCAGTCTGAGTAGTGATTCTGGATGTATCCTCAAATGGTAAATGGCGGAGACGCGTAATGCACCCAGGCACACTGTCGAACACGATCGTTTTAGTGGTTCGCGTGTTATGGTGTGGTGAGGCATATAGTTGTGTGAACATACTGACCTCCAAATCTTTGATGGTCAGCGTTATTGTGACACAGCACTCCTGCTCCATGTGCGTCTCCTCAGCGGTTCATTAGACCATATTACATGTTTATGAATGACAATGCGCGACCGCATGGAAAGCGCTGTTCGAGGAGCTACAGAACGAGAGGGTTTTTGGCGAATGGATTGGCCTGCCCTATCCCTCGACTTAAATCCCAGCGAGTACTGTGGGATGCGTTGGGCAGACGTATCGCAGCAGGTGCGCATGCACCATCGATCGTCCAGCAGTTGTCAACCGCGCCGATGGAGGAATGGAAAGCCCTACCACGAGAAGTCCTCGCCAACCCTGTGACCAGCACGGGAGCTCGTTGCAGAGCACGCATTGTCGTCCATGGTGATCACACACCCTGCTCCGGCCGCTGTGGCCGAGCGGTTCTAGGCGCTTCACTCCGGAACCGCACTGCTGCTACGGTCGCAGGTTCCAATCCTGCCTTGGGCATGTGTGTGATGACCTTAGGTTTAAGTAGTTCTAAGTCTAGGAGACTGATGACCTCAGATGTTAAGTCCCATAGTGCTTAGAGCCATTTGAACGCACCCTGTTAGGAACCATGTCCTACCGTTTGTGACGTCCGGGGGACTATCATAAATCGCAGTGACTTCAGGGTAATTATTGTCTTTGAATAAAATTGACATTTCTCTTCGTTTCGCTGCGTATTTATTTCAGTTACATTCTGCATTATACTGTAGCACGTTTTTCTGTGTATGGTCCAAGTTTCATCGAGCCATGTTACTTGGCAGCGACACATCATGCGAATGTTACTTTCATCCTTAATTTTTCCACAGACGGTACGAGATCATAAGCTGAATATTTTTGAGATAAGGAAAGAGAGGTCGGAAATGAATATTTCTGGCTGTACGATGCCACACAATAGCAATGCGTGTAAGAAACTGTCAGGGCATACTTCGTCTTGATGTAACTAGATCCAACGCAAGTTTATTCTCATCTCCACTGTTTTTTTCTAACGTCATGTGAGTGAGTTACGAATAAATAGCATAAAATATTATAAGATTCTGAAATAATAATTTTTTCTTTGATATGTAACTGCAGTAGCGGGGGGAGGGGAGTGTGGGGGGACGGTGTGTTAAAAGATGCCGCCATTAGACGATGGAGACACATTCTATGAACACAGTCGGGAAACAATGCAGGAGAGGAGCTGATAGTACCTGTGGGCAGAGCACAGCAACAGAATAAGAGAGCATAAATCTGGCAAGCGAAATTTTCGATTTTACGAAGAACAACGGTGCGAACAAAAAACTGGATTTAGTCCCCTAGAACTGGTACAAGGGGAGATGAGTTTGTTTGTGCAGCTGTACGCTAGCCGGCATGGACCGGCAGACAAAGGCTTCAATAGTAATTTCAGTAATAATAATAACGTAAGGACTTCACCCAAATTTAAACCAAAGTAATTCATGCCACCCATAAGGCGACTTCAGCCAACAAAGTAAATATAAGTGAGAGTATGTGTTGTGTACATAGTTCCGCGTAGTCAGCGCGTACACAACTTTCCCACTAGAGCGCGCCCCGTTAAGCACAACAGCGCAGGCACAGCGCTCGTCCATCTCCGCACTACGAGATGGCGCTGCCATAGAGACGGATCAAATTCTGCTTCCGCCAATCCACGTATTAATATGTAACGCAGCCAATGAGATTGCTGCTAACGTAGAAGCTTTTCTCCTCGCGGATCACACTCGCGCAGTGATAGCTGAACGCGTGAGGTATTATAACGAGTGAATAGACCTCCGATTAGTCAGTCTGCATTTGTCTGCACCAGTCTGTACCAGTCTGCAATAGTCTGTACCAGTCTGTACGAGTTGTACATTTGTCTGTACCAGTCTATAGTCAAGTTTCAGTCTGTTCCTAATAAGATTACCATATTCCTGTACATAACCATGAAGATAAATGTATAGACACTTTTGTCAAGTATCAGAAATATATGTGAGAATAAGATTAACATACCAATACCAAAGGAACTTCAGATTGCAATTGTAAATACAATCCAGAACCAAGTTAAGTAATTTTTATGCTTGTTATTATTTTAATAAATGTGTGTGAAAATGAATCATGTTCTGTTTAAAGTTGGTCAACGTCAATCTGCTACTCTAAGCGTGCCAGTGGCATTTCTATCGTCTGACCTAACGGCAGAAGATAAACACGCCACGATAAGACCACGAGACATATTGCTGACACTCGCCTACTTCGTTAGAGCGACAAGTCAAATAAACTGATGGTGTATGTACTGAAGATCTTACAGTACGCACACCACAGTATGCATAAGGCACTGGGCAGGCATACATCAGAAGATCGGTATAGAAGGCTCTGACTCATCTCGAGTGGGAAGGCATCTGGTGGCCGAATGTAGATGGAAGTGCCAGTTGCGCGGGAAAATGATAGGTTTCTAGTACCTTCTATAATGATCTCAGCCTAGTAATACCGTTCCGGTATCAGAACGCTCGAGGTTGTTAAAGCTGAAAGGACACTCCCCTCCCCCCTCCCTCGATGGCGCTATTGCGAAATATCGGCGTCGAGAGAAAATAGAAAATAGTCCCACTTGTTCTTAACCCTTCAGGTTAAGGAAAATATATTTTACATGTAACCTAAATCACGTAATTGAGGACAGGGCTTAAGAAAACGAGCGGTTCTAGGCGCTTCAGTCTGGAACCACACGACCGCTACGGTCGCAGGTTCGAATCCTGCCTCGGGCATGGGTGTGTGTGATGTCCTTAGGTTAGTTAGGTTTAAGTAGTTCTAAGTTCTAGGGGACTGATGAACTCAGGTCTTAAGTCCCATAGTGCTCACAGCCATTTGAACCGTTTTTTGCTTAAGAAAACGATCTCCTGTCTTATATGCTATTTTGTTTCACTGGTTTATAAAATGAGTAAAGACGTGATTACTCATCAGCGCGGAGGTACGAATAAAGTGGAGGGGAGCGCTAGTTTTGGCGCTGGCGCTTTCGTTCTGGAGAGTCGCTCTGGGACCCTCATGATGGACAGACCAGCATCTGGCTGCTCCAACGAAATGCCAACTTTATTCGGTCAGTAAGTACTTTAACAGTACAAATGGCTTTATAGACACTGCTCCGAGTGTCTGGAAAAGGAGTTGAGTAGCGTAAGGCTACTCCGCAATTTAATATGCCAGTAAAACCATATGCGAGGCAGTGATATTGACTGTGTGATATGAAGTCTCATTGGAATTGTGATGAACTTTAGAACAACGGTAGAAACGGGTATTGCAATCGAGATGCAGTCTCATCGTCATGGGTAAGTGATTTCTTGCATGGCTCTGCACGAGTGTGAATTTCCGATAAGTCTTCAAGGGTTTACTGTGGCGCAAGCCAGCCGTAGAGTCGAGTGCAGTTGAACAAATCTAAATTCCCAGAATGAGATTTTCACTCTGCAGCGGAGTGTGCGCTGAGATGAAACTTCCTGGCAGATTAAAACTGTGTGCCCGACCGAGACTCGAACTCGGGACCTTTGCCTTTCGCGGGCAAGTGCTTGGTAGAGCACCTGCCCGCGAAAGGCAAAGGTCCCGAGTTCGAGTCTCGGTCGGGCACACAGTTTTAATCTGCTAGGAAGTTTCAAATCTAAATTCATTTGTAATGTGGTAATGTTCAGGCGAGCGAGTGTTTCTTGTAGTGCATCATTAGAAGTTCTGCGTGGCAGTGCAAAATTAATTGTTTAACTCCGAGTGAAATCGGTATCTAAATTCTATGTAAATAAAGAGAAGACAGATTGTTCTAGAAGGGGCTAACGTATATTGTATTGTTCTGAAGGATAGAGCCTGATTAAATTATGAATATAATTTATGAACGTAAATGGGAGATGTGTCATCATAAGGTGCGTAAGGGATGATGTTAGCCTGATACTCTGTCATTTGTGTGCTCTCAGATTAATTACAGGTGCCAAACATTATTATAATAGAATCCCTTGCGGTTGTAACATGGACTCTATTGGAGGACACTGCGCCCCTGAATTATACTTTATTTATCAAAGTAAGTCCGTCTTGTTATTTGCTGCAACACGTTTTTCATTACAAAATCACTTGGTTGATTTGTTGTTTCCCCAGATTGCTTACAGTGAGTAGCATCGAGAGCGGGAGGGTAGGACTATCTTTGAGAGCCAAACGTCTTCGACAAATATAAAGGTCGTCGTCTGTGCTGCTTACGCCACGTAACAAATGTTAGGTGGACGTTGGCCCGTTGCGCGCTCGATTTAATACAGTCTATATGACTAACCACTGACACCGATACATTAATAATAATATGCAACTCATGTTGTATCACATTCCAGCGTTCAGTGGGAGTCAGGTGGAATAAATCCCAGAGTAATAAACTGCTCCACCGACCCTTCTAACGTGCAGCGAGCAACAGGAAGTGGGTTAAACCAGCTTTTGGGAATTTGGACGGCGGTCGCTCGCGTAAGAGGATGGGTGATGCACCAGTAATGGCGGAATTTCACACAGTCTGAAAGGTGGCTTCTTACTGCTCTTATAAATCCGAGAATAAATCACTGTTAGATAACAAAGCAAATATGAATAGATCTACAATCTCAGATAAATGAGGCGCATCCAATGAAACATTTAAATTTTCAATATCTTTAAAACTACAAACTTTAATAATTACAGTAACTAACTATTTTCACAATGTACTTTAAAATGCTGCAAGCGATGTCAAAAAACAATATGCAGATGTTGGCGCCGCACTATAGCTCTCATCCCTGAAACCCATGCACCTGCTACAACTATTCAAAACCCAAGATCGCACAAAATATGTTTTATTCGAGACAACCTGTTTCAACAGTCTCAGCTGTTAAACATTTTTTTGTAGCAAAACATGTTCATTTTACGCGGAACCTCATGCACAAGACGTCAAGTGGATAAAACTCAGCACATTGCGTTTGTGGTCGGTAAATTATTTAAAAACACACAACACCTTGTCCAAAAGGCCATGACCATACACATACTGATCACAGATGCTTGTCATATGATACAAGTACGGTGCATAAGAAATAAAAATTATTTTGTGCCATCTTGGCTTTTATATGGTTTTAACAGTTAAAACAAATCGCCCTTCAATATCCTCATAATGACATAATTCAACCACTTATCTCTGTCTAAATTACAGTACTGGCCATTAAAATTGCTACACCAAGAAGAAATGCAGATGATAAACGGGTATTCATTGGACAAATATATTACACTAGAACTGACATGTGATTACACTTTCACGCAATTTGAGTGCATAGATAACATTCCATCAGAATTTCTAAAATCATTGGGGGAAGTGGCAACAAAACGACCATTCACGTTGGTGTGTAGAATATATGAGTCTGGCGATATACCATCTGACTTTCGGAAAAGCATCATCCACACAATTCCGAAGACGGCAAGAGCTGACAAGTGCGAGAATTATCGCACAATCAGCTTAACAGCTCATGCATCGAAGCTGCTTACAAGAATAATATACAGAAGAATGGAAAAGAAAATTGAGAATGCGCTAGGTGACGATCAGTTTGGCTTTAGGAAAAGTAAAGGGACGAGAGAGGCAATTCTGACGTTACGGCTAATAATGGAAGCAAGGCTAAAGAAAAATCAAGACATTTTCACAGGATTTGTCGACCTGGAAAAAGCGTTCGACAATATAAAATGGTGCAAGCTGTTCGAGATTTTGAAAAAAGTAGGGATAAGCTATAGGGAGAGACGGGTCATATACAATATGTACAACAACCAAGAGGGAATAATAAGAGTGGACGATCAAGAACGAAGTGCTCGTATTAAGAAGGGTGTAAGACAAGGCTGTAGCCTTTCGCCCCTACTCTTCAATCTGTACATCGAGGAAGCAATAATGGAAATAAAAGAAAGGTTCAGGAGTGTAATTAAAATACAAGGTGAAAGGATATCAATGATACGATTCGCTGATGACATTGCTATCCTGAGTGAGAGTGAAGAAGAATTAAATGATCTGGTGAACGGAATGAACAGTCTAATGAGTACACAGTATGGTTTGAGAGTAAATCGGAGAAAGACGAAGGTAATGAGAAGTAATAGAAATGAGACCAGCGAGAAACTTAACATCAGGATTGATGGTCACGAAGTCAATGAAGTTAAGGAATTCTGCTACCTAGGCAGTAAAATAACCAATGACGGACGGAGCAAGGAGGACATCAAAAGCAGACTCGCTATGGCAAGAAAGGCATTTCTGGCCAAGAGAAGTCTACTAATATCAAATACCGGCCTTAATTTGAGGAAGAAATTTCTGAGGATGTACGTCTGGTGTACAGCATTGTATGGTAGTGAAACATGGACTGTGGGAAAACCGGAACAGAAGAGAATCGAAGCATTTGAGATGTGGTGCTATAGACAAATGTTGAAAATTAGGTGGACTGATAAGGTAAGGAATGAGGAGGTTCTACGCAGAATCGGAGAGGAAAGGAATATGTGGAAAACACTGATAAGGAGAAGGGACAGGATGATAGGACATCTGCTAAGACATGAGGGAATGACTTCCATGGTACTAGAGGGAGCTGTAGAGGGCAAAAACTGTAGAGGAAGACAGAGATTGGAATATGTCAAGCAAATAATTGAGGACGTAGGTTGCAAGTGCTACTCTGAGATGAAGAGGTTAGCACAGGAAAGGAATTCGTGGCGGGCCCCATCAAACCAGTCAGTAGACTGATGACCAAAAAAAAAAAATCCTGAGAAATCAGCATCCAGAACAACCACCTCTGTCACTCCTAATAGCGTACGATGTGTCCCACTGTTCCACTAGAGTCAAGGAGGATGCAGATCTCTCCTGCAAAGCAATTCGGATGAGGCGTCGATCTTCTCCGGGGGGGGGGGGGGGGGGGGGGGAGGGAGGGACGGTGGGTGGTGAGACCTGATCAAAATGGTTCAAATGGCTCTGAGCACTATGAGACTTAACATCTATGGTCATCAGTCCCCAAGAACTTAGAACTACTTAAACCTAACGAACCTAAGGACAGCACACAACACCCAGCCATCACGAGGCAGAGAAAATCCCTGACCCCGCCGGGAATCGAACCCAGGAACCCGGGCGTGGGAAGCGAGAACACTACCGCACGACCACGAGATGCGGGCAGACCTGATCCGCATCGAATTCTAGGCTTAACCGTGAACCATTCTGCACACACACGTTGCGCTACCGAAACACTTCCTCCCACACGAGCAGCATTTTCCCGTATGGATGCATCACATTCTCTCACGCCATTAATGCGCCCTCTTCTGCACTCACTGATTTGACGGAACGTTCGCTCTTACGTCTGTGAGGCGTCCTGCAAGTCTGCTCAAGTCACGCTGATCCATTGTGTTCGGTTTATAGGGTTTATAGCGGCAACTTGCTCCGCGACATAGATATCGATCTTGAACCCATTTGCCGACATGGTTCAGACGCTGACCATTTCTGCAGAACGTACTAATCTACATGTCCTGTGAATATGGACGTCCTACCTCTAGTCGTTCAAGGTGTTCCGCTTTTTCTGAACACGAGTGCATTTTTGGCAGCTATTTATTTAACTATTGATTACAATTGCTAATACAAGATCACGGTAATTTAAGAAGTGGTCAATTGCATGTGTTAGCTGACGCCCCTGTTGTAAAGTGTGCCAAAAGACGTTTCTATCAAACAGAAGTAAATAATTGTTTAAACAATATTTAACGGCAATTTGTTGTCGTTTAACGCGAGCGCACTTGCGCAGGATTGCTGCTTTATTTATTTATAAACAACTTTTTATTTATTTTTATTGTGCATGGTTTGAGTGTTATCGAATGTTTATAACATTTCTTCATTTAAATGCTGTTGTAATAAGTTAGTTTAGTACCAGAAGTGGCCAGGTTGAGTCAAATCCTGTCTGTGGAACATACGAACGATGAATTTTTGGTGGGGACGGCCTTCAGCCTATGGTGAAGAAGACTGTTGCAGAACACAGCTGAAGTCGTCCGCACCCGGTAGCTAAGTGGAGCCGGCACGGTAGCTTAGCGTGTTCGGTCAGAGGGCCAATTGTCCTCTGTAATAAAAAACTGAGTAAAGGAATGAACGATCAACTTGAACAGATGTCATGTGACGTCCGCCCAGAAAAAAAAAATGGTCAGCGTGACAGAATGTCAACCCTAGCTGGGTCGGAGATTTTCTCCACTCAGGGACTGGGTGTTGTGTTTTCCTAATCATCAGCATTTCATCGCCATCGACGCGCAAGTCGCCGAAATGGCGTCAAATCGAAAGACTTGCACCCGGGGAACGATCAACCGACGGGAGGCCCTAGTCACGCGATGTTCATTCATTCAGCTAAAGTCAAGTGGAGATGCCCACTTTTCGAGTGAAGAGCTTAAGGGAGTGATACTGGACGCCTTTACGTTCGTTCTTGAAGAAGGTTTGTGATATCGTATGTCAGTTGGTCGTGTGGGTGATACGTTCTGGGCGGTGAACAGCCGTTACAATACTTTAACTTCTAAGGGGACTTAGTTTTCACAGGGTTTGAATGTGCACCAATGCAGAACTCTTTTTCCGACTGATTTACGGAATTGAGAATAGAGAGAGAAATGGCTCTGAGCACTATGGGCCTTAACTTCTGAGGTCATCAGTCCCCTAGGACTTAGAACTACTTAAACCTAACTAACCTAAGGACATCACACACATCCATGCCCGAGGCAGGATTCGAACCTGCGATCGTAGCGGTCGCGCGGTTCCAGACTGTAGCGCCTAGAACAACTCGGCCACCACGGCCTGCTAGAATAGAGAGGGTATAAGTTTATATTCGTTATCTCTCGTCTCTTATTGTGAAAATTGTCATGCTGAACTCTGAATTAATTTGAGCTGGCGAATATTTGGTGTATTCTGATCACGAAATGGACTTAATTTTTCTCTCGTCTTGGATGACTACTTAGCTTGGAGATTCTGCTACCATTCTCGTAACATTATCAACGAAAATTTATTGCATTTGATAAGCATGTTTCCTGTCTGTATTTTAGTTGGATATCGCAAGACCACTTTCCGTTTATTTGAGATGTACTTTACTGAATACACATTTTTCAACGTAATTCTGGATGTCGTCTATACCAATTACAGACATTAGAGTAGAACACCTTTTTAAAAATTATTCATTTATTATTTTATTAATTCTCAATGCTAGCCGATACATGGACTGTATGACTGCAGGATAACAGTTTCAGGTTATTATCTGCAGTGAGCCAGCTGCTGGGCTTGAAAGCAGAAGTGTGCGGCTCGAACCTACGACATTATCGAGGTATTTCTTTTAAGCGAAGCCGTGTACAGGTCAGTTGTCTAAAGTGCGAGCAAGATCAGGCAAATTCGCAATTGGTTGACTCGTATGGAATGCTTGTTAGAGAGAAACTACTCGGCCGAATAACCGTCAGTTGAAGTCGCAATTTGTAGAAATGTAAATGCATGGAAAAGGAACAGGAAAACAACAGGTAGTGTATTGTAAAATAATAAAATAGTATCAGGTTACCTTTCATTCCGAAGGCAGTTGCACGCAGAGACTGTTATATTGACTTGTAAATAATAGATTTCAGCTGTCAGCCGTCCTTTTGAAATTTTTTATTGTCAGATCTAGATTTCAGCTAGAAACTAGCCATTGCCAATGTACTATCATTTTTTATCAATGCATGTAATGCCTGTTTGTCGGGCTTCATCCACAGTCGATTGAGTATTCAATGAACTGTGGATGAAGCTCAACCAACAGGCATTACATGCGTTCCTTCATCCACAGTTGATTGAGTATTCAAGGAACTGTGGATGAAGCTCAACCAACAGGCATTACATGCATTGATCAAAAATGATAGTGCATTGACAATGGCTAGTTTCTAGCTGAAATCTAGATCTGCCAATAAAAAATTTCAAAAGGACGGCTGATAGCTGAAATCTATTATTTACAAATAAAATAGTATCCTAAGTTTATTTAGTTCCATGTGAAAGTTTTAACTGAGCTATGTTTCTAGTTGCTACTAGATGTTAAATAATATTCATTCATTTTTGTTTTGATGCAGGTCCATCTAGTAATCAATGCATGAAGTCAACTGTTCTAGTGACATGGTTACTAATGGCTGTTGCTCTTGTTATCTGCGGAAGAATACGATTTAAACATGTTGGCGTGCACTGTATCACTTTGATGCGAATGTCCGTGCAACTTGAACAAAAGGCTAGATCGCAACATCAGGTTCTATCCCATGGCCAACGAAACCGCCGGATTCGGTCTCAAGTTTTTTACTAGATTCTTTCATGAAATCTTGCGAGTACGATACCCCATCACAAACTGAAGAAGAACCCCTCACGTAGTTTCTCAACTGAAGATCCGCACTTATTTGCCGTCTTCCACCAGTAGAGCTGGCAACCTCTGAAAAAACCTCAGAACCGCCTAGAATCCATCATCGCCAGGGTAGCGGTGTTTCTACACCGCCCTCAGGTAATGACAGGAGCGCACGACGGTTTTCTTCGGGTCAAGCAGACCTCGGTACAAGGGCCAAGCACTTTAAACAGTTCGATGGCGCGTGCTCAGCCTTCGTTATTATTCCATCGAGTTTGCTTAGATCGTTGACCCGTTAGCATGTCGAATGCTGCTACACGTGAAAGCTGAAAAAAGTCCAGATAAGAGCGAGCAGGACTAGCTCACAGAGGATTCCGTATATATATATTTCTTATATCCCGGGAATCGAGAATTTCGACGACTTTGCCTGTTATCGACATAGATAATGCCAAGATGTCAAAATATGTGACATAAACGGCCGTATCTTTTGACTGCATTGACTTACAAGCTTAAATTTCTTACACCGCCAAGAGCCTACAGACCTTTGTATACGGCATAAATTTCAACTTGGTAACTCCACCCATTCCTGCAATAACAGGATCGGATAAAAGCGACAAAAAATATTTTTTTCGTGTGAAATAATTAAAAATTAGTAATTTTCATTTTTTTCTTTACGTATTTTGTGGAACCTTGCTTCCTACAAAATATCATAATCCTAGGTCAACAGGAAGTATGCTATAGTTTTTGATGAGTGAGTATGCGACATAAATGGTCTTATCTTTTGATTGCAGTGACGTAGAAACTTAAAGTTTTTTACATCGCCAGGGAACTGTAGACTTTGGTATATGACATAAATTGCACCTTGATACCTCTATCCATTCTCAGAAAAATGTTTCTTAACGGTGGGATAGACAGACAGACAGGCGGAAAATAAAGTGATCCTATAAGGGTTCCGTTTTTACATAAAAGTAAGCCTCTATCTCCAAATCTCTCATTTCACAGTCATCACAGCAGTATTGCTCTCAAAATCGTGTCCAAAGTGAACTTCAGTAGCTTTACCCCAGATACCATTGCTGGTGTGCCTTTGTGTTTAGACGGCCGCTGTGGCCGAGCAGTTTTAGGCGCTTCAGTTTGGAACCGCATGACCGCTACGGTCGCATGTTTGAATCCTGCCTCGGGCGTAGATGTGTGTGATGTCCTTAGGTTAGTTAGGTTTAAGTAGTTCTACGTTCTAGGGGACTGATGGCCTCAGAAGTTAAGTCCCATAGTGCTCAGAGCCATTTGAACCTACCGCCGTAGTGGAGAATGTCCACCTTCTGATATCGGTTCTATGGTGCGACGTGTTAATTCGAACCTGTAATTCTTTTTATTAACGTAGCTTTCTGCACCAT
This sequence comes from Schistocerca cancellata, assembly GCF_023864275.1. Taxonomy (NCBI): domain Eukaryota; kingdom Metazoa; phylum Arthropoda; class Insecta; order Orthoptera; family Acrididae; genus Schistocerca; species Schistocerca cancellata. The sequence goes on from NC_064626.1 coordinate 1,159,068,066, forward strand.
TTCTATTATTTGATTTAGGGTTACGATTAGAGATAACTGTGTCCACTTTACATTGACTCTTTACTCGACATAGAGAGAGAAACGTTGCAGTGATCATCGCACTGTGTTGGCGCTTCAAATCCCCGTCCGACCATGCTGATTTACGTTTTCCGTGCTTCTCCGAAATCACTTGAGACAAATGCTGAGATAGTTCCCTTGAAGAGCGCAAAGCCGAATTTCTTCCCTCTTCTCCCCCCACTACGAGGTTATGTTCCGTCTCGAACGACTATGCTGCCGACTTGATGTTAAAATCCTAACCTCACTTCCTTCGTTTTTACTAACTCAAGTCCGAATTATGCTTTTTATTCCATTCCATGATAAGCCGATTTGTGCGCAACTTGTTTACATAATTGTATAAAGAGATAATCTCTGTAGCAACGTTATTTTTATTACAGGTTATGCGTTTCGCCTGGTTAATGCTTCCTAAGATTTTTCTAAAAGCAAGGATGTAATTATATAAAATTACAAATTAAGGAGCATGGTTCTTAGCTGCACTAAATTTTAATAAATTATTTAAAAAAATTAAATAAAGTAAATTAACGCTGCTGCTACGGTCGCAGGTTCGAATCCTGCCTCGGGCATGGATGTGTGTGATTTCCTTAGGTTAGTTAGGTTTAAGTAGTTCTAAGTCTAGGTGACTGATGACCTCAGATGTTAAGTCCCATAGTGCTTAGAGCCATTTGAACCATTTTTGAAAATAAATTAACACTCCCGAAAGGTTATCAAGCGATGCATATCACCGGCTGGAAGGGCAGTTAGTCAGAGCGGTACTAACAAACCGTCTGTAGGAAGAACCGTCGAAGAAGATAAACTGGAACAAAACAAAAACTTAAAAGGATAAAGGTCAGGGAAAATTTATGAGGTTGGGGGGGGGGGGGGGGAGGAGGCGGTGGAGTAACATGGAATAGCCACCAGGTCAAGGGCAGCGTAGACCCGCATATACTTGGAATGATCCTGGAGAGCAGTTTAGTAAACGGTGTTATAGACGGCTACATGTAAATCAGAGTGCAGAGGAAAGCCCTGTTTACGGCACTAGTAGGGGGGGATACGCCAACAGAAGGCGCTAGTGTCGGTAAAAATTAAACTAATCCAGGCGTAAGACTATAAAAAGTTGCTACAGGCAATAAGTAAAAGTCATTAGGTAGTATCTTAACTAACAATGCATGATAACGCATAGGATAAAAATTCAGGATCGTTAGAAATGAATCCGAACATAAAGAATAAGAAATAATGTAAAAGCCAATGTTTACAAATACGCAATAAAAGATTCCAAAATGCTACAAATGGGTGTACAGAAAACATAAACAAAATAACAATATGCGTGAAAGAAATCAATGTATTGAAATCGTAAAAACGCATTGTGGAAAACAAGGGAAAAAAAAGTGGGAGCCAATTATTTGGACTTTGAAATAGATAGCACGAAGTCGTTTTTCCCAGTTTTGTTCCATTTAAGTTTATACGTTTGGTTTCGTTCCAGTGTATCTTGTTCGACGGTTCTTCCTTTAGATCTTCCTTAGTATCTTTCTGACTAATCGCCCTATCAACGTACTTTGTTTTGAGAGCGTTTCGTAAGTGTTAATTTATTTCTTTTTTTTATTTTAAAATAATTTTTTAAAATTAAGCGCAGCTTAGAACACTACTCCTCAGTTTGTATTTCTGTATGATTACAGCCCTGCTCTTAGAAAAATCTGAGGAAGCCCTAACCGGGAGAAACGCGTTATTTGTAATAAAAATAACTTTGGAACCGAGGTTTACATAATAGAATTATTATTCTTTGGATTGTCTGTGGCCCCACTCTTTCGAGCCCTCGGTAGGAAAATAACCCACGGTAAATCTAATAGCTCTTAGGCGTGCAGGAAATGAAGTAGTTTGCTAACATTAACCAAACAGAGATTAACCATCATTGGTAGCAATGACGAGGTTCGCTACGCCGCCTTGTTTAAGGCCTGCCGCAGTTACGAAAGGAGACGGAAATTGACTGCGTAGCCTTTCTCGTCGTAATAATGTTTGGTAGTCTGCCAGGGATTGCCGCCACATCCTAAAATAAGCATCACTCGATGTTTCGCTCGATGCACCTGTCAATCATCTTCAGGAAAGATACTGCTGCTACCTAGTTCCACTAAAAACTGAGTTCATTTTAGAACCCGAGGAGATTACCGCGACACAGACATTGCGTTTCTGATCGCACTCATCTGTCTGAGACCTAGCTCATGACTGTGACCTCAAGCTGTTGTTATTAGCTCGCGGAGACATTTTCAGAAGATCGCGGTAACGTTCATGTTGACTAGCCTGTATGCTTCCATTGAGCTCAGACTTCGCTTACGGCAACAGCTGCTTGTTCCTCCCGTGCAACCGCCATTGCCAGTCAAGAATACTACATTGTCCCCCTCAAAGTTGAGTGTACATACGTGAGGTTATGCGCATTATACGGGGTGAGTCACCTAACGTTACCGCTGGATGTACTTCGTAAACCACATCAAATACTAACGAACCGACTCCACAGACCGAACGTGAGGAGAGGGGCTAGTGTAATTGTTTAACACGAACCATACAAAAATGCACGGAAGTATGTTTTTTAACACAAACCTACGTTTTTTTAAATGGAAGCACGTTAGTTTTGTTAGCACATCTCAACATATAAACAAATACGTAATCAGTGCAGTTTGTTGCATTGTAAAATGTTAATTACATCCTGAGATATTGTAACCTAAAGTTGACGCTTGAGTACCACTCCTCCGCTGTTCGATCGTGTGTATCGGAGAGCACCGGATTACGTAGGGATCCAAAGGGAACGGTGATGGAGCTTAGGTACAGAAGAGACTGGAACAGCACATTACGTCCACATACTAACACCTTTTTATTGGTCTTTTTCACTGACGCACATGTACTTTACCATGACGCATAAATTGGCCAGCCCGTTCTCCTTATCTTGCACCTCTGGACTTCTTTCTGTGGGGTACGTTAAAGGAGAATGTGTACCGCGATGTGCCGACAACCCCAGAGGATATGAAACAACGTATCGTGGCAGCCTGCAGCGACATTACACCAGATGTATTATGGCGTGTACGACATTCATTACGCCAGAGATTGCAATTGTGTACACCAAATGATGGCCACCACATTGAACATCTATTGGCCTGACATGTCGGGACACACTCTATTCCACTTCGTAATTGAAAACGGAAAACACGTGTGTACGTGTAACTCACCCCTCATGGTAATGTACATGTGCGTCAGTGAAAAAGACCAATAAAAAGGTGTTAGCATGTGGACGTAATGTGCTGTTCCAGTCTCTTCTGTACCTAACCAATTGTATTAACCAATTACACTAGCCCCTCTTCTCACGTTCGGTCTGTGGAATCGATTCGTCAGTATTTCATGTGGTTTACGAAATATATCCAGCGGTAATGTTAGGTGGCTCACCCTGTATATTCCGCTTATACAGCAGACATCTGCTAATGTGAATAGTTTGATTTACTCATAAATACAAAGGTAGGTTTGTTATAATGATGGGGTATTCAATAAAAAAAACTTATCACTTCCATTCGGAATGGGAAATATATTGCTTCTTTACATAGGTAAAGAACAAATTCTTTGTTTACTGTGCTCTGCAAATGTATCAGTTGGGAAGAAAGGGAACGTCGAACGAGTCTTCAAAACCGTTCACTAAGAGACTGAAAAGGATTGCCCACTAGGTTATGCTCTAACGAAACAAAAGGTTGTTGTTGTTGTGGTCTTCAGTCCTGAGACTGGTTTGATGCAGCTCTCCATGCTACTCTATCCTGTGCAAGCTTCTTCATCTCCCAGTACCTACTGCAACCTACATCCTTCTGAATCTGCTTAGTGTATTCATCTCTTGGTCTCCCCCTACGATTTTTACCCTCCATGCTGCCCTACAATACTAAATTGGTGATCCCTTGATGCCTCAGAACATGTCCTACTAACCGATCCCTTCTTCTGGTCAAGTTGTGCCACAAACTTCTCTTCTCCCCAATCCTATTCAATACTTCCTCATTAGTTATGTGATCTACCCATCTAATCTTCAGCATTCTTCTGTAGCACCACATTTCGAAAGCTTCTATTCTCTTCTTGTCCAAACTATTTACCGTCCACGTTTCACTTCCATACAAAACTTAATGCTCGACAATCAACTCTTTTAAAACCATTAGGCAAGAATAAAGCAGCAACCGAGACTTCATTTACAAAAGACAAGTACTGAAACAGACTGACTGATGAACACTTTGACAACTATATTAGAATCGTAGCCACTACCTACTCTTCCAGCACTAAAATCTTTCTTGAAGTTTTCCCCGCCGATCTAATATTCCATCATTTTTCTCGCGTGCATCCTCAACGCACGAGCCAAAAACGACGGATTCTTAAGAAACTTGTTGAGTACCACTCTTCTCAATAAATTTAAGAAGTCTGAAAACACTCTGCTTCACATTAATAATTTATTACTAACTAAATTTAAATTTCTTTCTTGGATAAACTTCAGTTTCTTTTCATATATACAGTTTAATTAAAATACATTTCATATTTATTAGAAACGTTAGTTTAAGATCAATAAATAAATACAAGATTTTTTAAAAAGATCTTGTTTCTGTCCTAGTTTATTTTGGTAACTTGCAGAGTCAGAAGTTTCATAAACCTGGCGACCACTATGTCAGAGTTTCCCGAAACACCTTCCGCTGTGACCGTGAGTCGCAACTCCTGCAAAGCAGACTTCCCGCAATCGATGCCAGTTACACAGAGCGGCTGAAACGCCAGGTGAAACTGGTCCGTCAGCAAAATAATAGCGTACTTTACGAAGCATTGTACGGGGTCCCGGGTTCGATTCCCGGCGGGGTCAGGGATTTTCACCTGCCTCGAGATGACTGGGTGTTTGCGTTGTCCTCATCATTTCATCATCATCCAGGAAAGTGGCGAAATTGGACTGAGCAAAGGTTGGGAAATTGTACGGGCGCTGATAACCACGCAGTTGAGCGCCCCACAAACTAAACATCATCATCATCATCATCACGAAGCATTGTTTTTTTCGAAAAATTGCTTCCAAAATTCAGGAGCATTTTATATTCGAAATTTATATAAAAATGACCAGGGTTTCATTTAAAATTTCCGCCAGCCTTAAAAATGGCCACATACGGGGTGTTCATAAGTCTCTCCTCAGTGCTGTATGATGTTAGCCGCGCGTGCCGTATGCCGCAGTGAATATACCGAAATGAAACTCATTGAAATACAAGTTATTAATTTATTGAATATTCATTTTTACTGAGATAAACGAAACAGTGGAATGTTGGGAGAGTCCACTAGAAGGAAAGTAACCCAGGCAGGCGAACAATCGTACGGCACGCGCGGCTAACAATCATACCGCACTGCAGAGAGACTTTTTGAACACCCCGTATTTGATGCCGCGATAAGCATATCTATCTGGAAACATTGGATTCTACTGGCTGCAGCAGTGCACCGATACGACGAACGTGAGTTGCGGGGATTCAAAAGCTTGCTAACACTGTCTCCCTCCCGCCTCGCAATCAAAATCGTAGAGCACTGTCTAGCCTGTGGTACATCATTGCAGTCTACAGTGAACTTGAATTCAAAATGATTTGTGTTGTGTTGTGTAACAGTACAATGTTTTTGTTACCAGCTAGTTTCATAATGGAAAAAGGTAAAAGGTATTCATATGATGCGGGCTATAAACTGAAAGTAACAGCTTGTGCAAAAAAAAAAAAAATGGTTCAAATGGCTCTGAGCACTATGGGACTTAACATCCCTGGTCATCAGTCCCCTAGAACTTAGAAATACTTACACCTAACTAACCTAAGGACATCACACAACACCCAGTCATCACGAGGCAGAGAAAATCCTGACCCCGCCGGGAATCGAACCCGGGAACCCGGGCGCAGGAAGCGAGAACGCTACCGCACGACCACGAGCTGCGGACAACAGCTTGTGCAAACATGGAAACAGAGAAACTGAGCGTTATTTCTACCCTCCACAAATAAGTGCTACTAAATATGAATGGAGAAAAAAAAAACGAGGAAGACTAAATGTGCAGATAGAGGACTCAATGCAAAATGGCTAAAACTAGAAGATGATGTATTGAAATGGTTTCAAGAACGCCGTCATACTGGCACTGGAATTAAAACAAAAATGATTCAAATACACGCTACTAAGCTAGCGCTACAGTGGAACTTAACAGACTTCAAGGGCGAAGTTGGCTGGTGCTACAGGTTTCTGAAGCTCATGGACTTCGCATGCGAACCAAAACCAAAACATCTGAGGCAATACCACAACAGTATGAAGAGAAAATATTATTCTTATATCGCTTTATTATTCAACATCGAAAGAAAACCAGTGTGGAACTAAGCCAAACAGCGAATATGGAAGAATTTCTTGCATTTGATGTGCAGTGTAACAGAACTGCTGCCATGAAAGATGCTAAAACTGTAACTATAAAAACAAGTGGACATGAAAAAATTCACTACACTGTTGTTCTTCATGATGTGTTGACAATATTAAACTTAATCGCGTGATCATTTTCAGTCGCAAAACAAAGCCAAAACCTTCTGAACTACCGCCACAGAGAACATGACAAGGGTGGGATGGACGAGGCTGGTATGAAATTATGGATTCACAGAGTGTGGGAGAGAAGGGAATGTGCTTTATTGAAGAAGAGTTCTCTTCTTTTGCTAGATCAGTTTAGTAGTCATTTGAAAAAGTCTGTGAAAGTGAAACTGAGACATGGGAATACAGAGCTCCCTCTTAGATCGGCAGGACGTACTTCATAACTGCAAGCTCTTGATGTCTCGATAAGCAAACCATTAAGTGTATATGAAGGAGGGATGGAACAAATGGATGATGGATGAAGCGCAACGTGATTTCACGCTGAAGGGAGCTTTAGAATGACCTACAATGAAACAAGCGTGTCAGTAGATAAAACAGTTGTGGGCAAGAGTAAGAGAAGATATTATTATTAAATCTTTCGAGAATTTTGACATCTGAAACGCACTCTACGGCACTGATGAGCATCTTATGTATGAAGAGGACACCGATAACGACGAATAAGATGAGGAAAAAGAAGAAGAAGAAGAAGAAGAAAGTTGAGATGACGGTTTTCAGCGATTTTAAAGATCAGTTCGGCTTTACAAACTAAGAATTTCATTTAGTCTGGTTTTGTAATCTAATAATAAAAAAGGTAAAAATATATTTTTTTTAAAAAACTGCTTAAAAATAAAGATGTGTCTTATAGTCCGCATCGTCTTATAGCCTGTAAAATACGGTTCTAGCAGGCACTAGATTTGCTACCGGTGGGTTTTATGAAGATGCGAGTGTTACGGAGATGGTTTGCGTTGAATGTGCTTAGAATGTTTTGCTTCTTGCCACTGAGTGCCACGCATTTCACAGTGATATGTAGAATACGATATAGATATACATTATGTGATGAAAAGTATGCGGACAACCCCAAAAACATACGTTTTTCATATTAAGTGCACTTTGCTCCAACCTACAGCCAGGTACTCCGTATCAGCGACCTCAGTAGTCATTAGGCATCGCGGGGGAGCAGGATGGGGCGCTCCGAGAAACTCACGGACTTCCAACGTGGTCAGATGATTGGGTGTCACTTGTGTCATACGTCTGCACGCGAGATTTCCACACTCCTAAACATCCCTAGGTTCACTGTTTCCGACGTGATAGTGAAGTGGAAACGTGAAGGGACACGTACAGCACAAAAGCGTACAGGCCGACCTCGTCTGTTGACTGACAGAGACCACCGACAGCTGAAGAGGGTCGTAGTGTGTAATAGCAGTCATCTACCCAGACAATCACACAGGAATTCCAAACTGCATCACGATCCACTGTAAGTACTATGACAGTTACGCGGGAGGTGAGAAAACTTGGATTTCATGGTCGAGCGGCTGCTCATAAGCCACATCACGCCTCGGTATAAGGAGCGTAAACATTGGACGATTGAACAGTGGGAAAACGTTTTGTGGAGTGACGAATCACGGCGAACAATGTAACGATCAGATGGCAGGCTGTGGGTATGGCGAATGCCCGATGAACGTCATCTGGCAGCGTGTGTAGTGCCAACTGTAAAATTCAGAGTCGGTGGTATTATAGTGTGGTCATATTTTTCATGGAGGGGGCTAGCACTCGTTGTTGTTTTGCGTGGCACTATCACAGCACAGATCTACATTGATGTTTTAAGCACCCTCTTGCTTCCCACTGTCGAAGAGCAATTCGGACATGGCGACTGCACCTTTCAACACTATCGAGCATGGCCTGTGGTGGAATAGTTACAAGACAATAACATCTCTTTAATGGACTAGCCTGCACAGAGTCCTAACCTGAATCCTACAGCACACCTTTGGGATGTTTTGGGACACAGATTTCGTGCCGAGCCTCACCGATCGACATCAATACCTCTCCTCAGCGCAGCACTCCGTGAAGAATGGGCTGCCATTCCCCAAGAAACCTTCCAGCACTTGACTGCACGTATGTCTGCGAGAATGGAAGCTGTCATCAAGGCTAAGGATGGGCCAACACCATATTGAATTCCAGCATTACTGATAGAGGGCGGCACGAACTTGTAAGTCATTTTCAGCCAGGTGTCCAGATACTTCTGATCACATAGTGTATCTCTGTATTAATACGCACGCCTACACCAGTTTCTTTGGCGCTTCTCTGTAGACAATTGTTTTTACTTCGCTCTGTTTGCAAGTGAAAGGAAATCACATGTAAAGGTATAGACTACCTTCCGCCACGCACCGTATTGTGGCTTGTGGAGTATGTGTGTAGATGTATATGTGAACTGTTGTTTATGTAAACGAAAATATCGATACTCTGTGGTATCGTAGGATTCCTGGCACGATTATATTACAGCTTCCATCACTGCTTTGGAAACCCCGTTTGGAGTGTTTCAGAATGAGAAATACGTCCCGCGTGAGGAAGAATCGCCTTGGTTGGAGGGAGGAAGGAAGCGGAAGGCAGTCTCCTCTTTCTTTTTTATTTTTTTTTTCTTGCGTCACGGCTGTCGTGGACGGGGACAGCAGGAGGCAAGTGCGGGAATGTGTGGCCCCCACGCCGTGGCGTTCCGTTTGCCAGTGGTAAGCCGGCGATCGATAGCGAGGGGGGCACAACCCCACAGAGCACAGCACAGCACAGCACAGCACAGCGCTGGCACACCGAGCGACACGACGCCGCGGCGACAGCAGACGGATCACAGCAAGTAGTCCGTGGCGCCTCGCTTCACACGCACCCCACGCACGGCGGGCCACGCACTGCGTCTCCAGGGGCCGCTGGCCCGTGCCGTGCCGTATTTCCTACCAGCACTACCCTCTACGCTGATGTGCCGAAACAATGTGTCCAACTGTCCAGCCTGTCCGCAGCTCGTGGTCGTGCGGTAGCGTTCTCGCTTCCCGCGCCCGGGTTCCCGGGTTCGATTCCCGGCGGGGTCAGGGGTTTTCTCTGCCTCGTGATGACTGGGTGTTGTGTGATGTCCTTAGGTTAGTTAGGTTTAAGTAGTTCTAAGTTATAGGGGACTGATGACCATAGATGTTAAGTCCCATAGTGCTCAGAGCCATTTGAACCATTATTGAACTGTCCAGCCCGGGACTGAATACGGGCAAGTGACGCGGCGAGGAAAGTACACTACTGGCCATTAAAATTGCTACACCACGAAGATGACGTGCTACAGACGCGAAATTTAACCGGCAGCAAGAAGATGTTGTGATATGCAAATGATTAGCTTTTCAGAGCATTCACACAAGGTTGGCGCCGGTGGCGACACCTACAACGTGCTGACACGAGGAAAGTTTCCAACCGATTGCTCATACACAAACAACAGTTGATCAGCGTTGTCTGGTGAAACGTTGTTGTGATGCCTCGTGTAAGGAGGAGAAACGCGTACCATCACGTTTCCGACTTTGATAAAGGTCGGATTGTAGCCTATCGCGATTGCGGTTTATCGTATCGCGACATTGCTGCTCGCGTTGGTAGAGATCCAATGAGTGTTAGCAGAATATGGAATCGGTGGGTTCAGGAGGGTAATACGGAAGGCCGTATCACTAGCAGTCGAGATGACAGGCGTCTAATCCTCATGGCTGTAACGGATCGTGCAGCCACGACTCGATCCCTGAGTCAACAGATGGGGACGTTTGGAAGACGACAACCATCTGCACGAACAGTTCGACGACGATTTCAGCAGCATGGACTATCAGCTCGGAGACCACGGCTGCGGTTACCCTTGACGCTGCATCACAGACAGGAGCGCCTGCGATGGTGTACTCAACGACGAACCTGTGTGCACGAATGGCAAAACGTAGTTTTTTCGGATGAACCCAGGTTCTGTTTACAGCATCGTGATGGTCGCATCCGTGTTTGGCGACATCGCGGTGAACACACATTGGAAGCGTGTATTCGTCATCGCCATACTGGCGTATCACCCGGCGTGATGGTATGGGGTGCCATTGGTTAGACGTTTCGGTCACCTCTTGTTCGCATTCACGGCAGTTTGAACAGTGGACGTTACATTTCAGATGTGTTACGACCCGTGGCTCTACCCCTCATTCGATTCCTGCGAAACCCTATATTTCAGCAGGATAATGCACGACTGCGTGTTGTAAGTTCTGTATGGGCCTTTCTGGATACAGAAAATGTTCGACTGCTGCCCTGGCCAGCACATTCTCCAGATCTTTCACCAACTGAAAACGTCTGGTCAATGGTGACCGAGCAACTGGCTCGTCACAATACACCAGTCACTAATCTTGATGAACTGTGGTATCGTGTTGAAGATGCATGGGCAACTGCACCTGTACACGCCATCCAAGCTCTGTTTGACTCAATGCCCAGTCGTATCAAGGCCGTTATTACGGCCAGAGGTGGTTCTTCTGGACACTGATTTCTCAGGATCTATGCACCCAAATTGCGTGAAAATGTAATCACCTGTGAGTCCTAGTATAATATATTTGTCCAATGATTACCCGTTTATCATCTGCATTTCTTCTTGGTGTAGCAATTTTAATGGTCAGTAGTGTATTCAAGGGTGCCCTGGACGAATGGTCAGTATTCAGGAATATGGCAGGAATGATCATTCGAAGGAAATAACTTCATATGCCTTACGCCGAATTGCGTCCGATATGGAACACATTTATCTATTTTCACACACCATCAGATTTACACATGTAGGCCTACAACACTTAGTAAACATTACAACACACATCTTGGGTACTAATAACAGCTTCAGCTGTATTTTGGTCCTTTATTACCGTACCACTACCGGTTTCGTGGCGTTAAAGCCACATCTTCAGGTGACATATGATTAAAACATTAGAGCGCAAAAGCTCGGAATCCTTTTTGCCAACATTCGTTGTCCGTCAATACCAAACACCGCTAAAAGATGGTACATCAGTTTTTAATCCATGACAAGGTCTCTAGCGGTGTTTTGTATTGACGGACAGCGAATGTTGGGAAAAAAGATTCCGAGCTTTTCCGCTCTAATGTTTTAATCTTATGTCACCTGAAGATGCGGATTTAACGCCACGAAACCAGTATTGGTACAGTAACTAAGGACTAAAATACAGCTGAAGCTGTTATTAGTAGCCGGCCGAAGTGGCCGTGCGGTTAAAGGCGCTGCAGTCTGGAACCGCAAGACCGCTACGGTCGCAGGTTCGAATCCTGCCTCGGGCATGGATGTTTGTGATGTCCTTAGGTTAGTTAGGTTTAACTAGTTCTAAGTTCTAGGGGACTAATGACCTCAGCAGTTGAGTCCCATAGAGCTCAGAGCCATTTGAACCATTTGTTATTAGTACCCAAGATGAATACTTATAGTTTTCGTTGCCCCATCTAAAAGGTTGTCTGCATTATAAAATACGTTTTACGAAATATCAATCGAATTATAGCCACGATCCAGTATCGCTCGTGCGAAACTCAGATTGCCCTTTTCTCACACGTTATACTTCGAACTATGGATGGAGACCAACAGGCGGGTTTCACATTTGCAGATTTCCGGAAAGAGTTTCAGACGGTGCCCCACTGCAGGCTGTTAATGAAGGTAAGAGCATATGAAATAGGTTCTACATCTACATCTACCTGGATACTCTGCAAATCACATTTAAGTGCCTGGCAGAGGGTTCATTGAACCACCTTCACAATTCTCTATTATTCCAATCTCATATAACGTGTGGAAAGGACGAACACCTATATCTTTCCGTACCAGCTCATTTCCCTTATTTTATCGTGGTGATCGTTTCGGAGGAGAAAGTTGGTGATTGGAATTCCGTGAGAACGATTCCGTCGCAGCGAAAAACACCCTTCTTTTAATGATGTCCAACCCAAATCCTGTATCATTTCAGTGACACTTTCTCCCATATTTCGCGATAATACAAGACTGCTGCCTTTCTTTGAACTTTTTCGATGTACTCCGTCGTTCTTATCTGGTAAGGATCCCACACTGCGCAGCAGTATTCTAATAGAGTACGGACAAGTGTAGTGTTGGCAGTCTCCTTAGCACATCCGTTACATTTTCTACGTGTCCTGCCAATAAAATGCAGTCTTTGGCTTGCCTTTGTGTTCCTTCCAATTTAAGTTGTTCGTAATTGTAATTCCTAGGTATTTAGTTGATTTTATGGTCTTTATACTTGACTGATTTATCGTGTAACCGAAGTTTAACGGATTCCTTTTATTAGAGCACAGTTCAGCAGAGAATACTTAAGAGTAAAATTTCATTTATGAAACAAGGTGCTCCTACATTATAGATCAGGAATAATTTATTACATCCTATTAAAACACTTATCTACTACAAAAGTTAATTTTTGTATTGCCGAGTTCTCTACCACTATCTTGATTACAGGGACTCAATAATACTTTTTCACATATTCCAAATAAATATAAGACATCTCCAAAAGTAAAGTGATTTTCCATATTCATTCTTATGTGTTCAAAGCTAAAGAGCATTTATGTGAAAAGTAGTCTACTGAAGAACATTTCTAGCTAGCGATCTTGTTACTATATAGGTTCACAGATATGTGAGTGGTTCGAAGACTTCTTAAGTAACGGAACCCAGTATGTTGTCCTCGACGGTGAGTGATCATCAGAGACAAGGGCGTCGTCAGGAGTGTCTCGGGGAACTGCGATAGGACCGCTGTTCTTCTCTGTGTATATAGAGATGATTTGGCGGATCGAGTGGGCAGCAATCTGCTGCTGTTTGCTGATGATGCTGTGGCGTACGGGAAGGTGTTGAAGCTGAGTGATTGTAGGAGAATACAAGATAACTTACACAAAAGTTCTGGATGGTGTGATGAAAGGCAGCTAGCTCGAAATGTGAAAAAAAAGGAAGTTAATGCGGATGAGTAGGAAAAAGAAACCCATAATGTTCGGATACAGCATTAGTAATGCCCTGCTTAACACATTCACGTCGTTTAAATATCTGGGCATAACACTGCAAAGCTATATGAAGTGGATCGAGCATCTGAGGATTGTGTTACGGAAGGCGAATGGTCGACCTCGGTTTATTCGGAGAATTATAGGAAAGAGCGGTTCACTTGCAAAGGAGACCGCATATAGGACGCTAGTGATGATGATGATGATGATGTTTGGTTTGTGGGGCGCTCAACTGCGTGGTTATCAGCGCCCGTACAATTACCCAGTCTTTGCTCAGTCCAATTTCGCCACTTTCCTGGATGATGATGAAATGATGAGGACAACACAAACACCCAGTCATCTCGAGGCAGGTGAAAATCCCTGACCCCGCCGGGAATCGAACCCGGGACCCCGTGCTCGGGAAGCGAGATCGCTACCGCGAGACCACGAGCGGCGGACTTATAGGACGCTAGTGCGACCTGTTCTTGAGTACTGCTCGAGTGTTTGGAATCCGTACCAGGTCGGGTTAAAGGAAGACATCGAAGCATTTCAGGGACGGGTTGCTAGATTTGTTACCTGCACGTTCGATCAACGCGTGTTACAGAGATGCTTCGGGACCTCAAACGGGAATCCATGGAGGGAAGGCGACTTTCTTATCCAGGAACACTACTAAGAAAATTTAGAGAACCGGTATTTGAAGCTGACTGCAGAACGATTCTACTGCCGCATGCATATACTGCGCATTAAGGATCACGAAGATAAGGTGCGAGACACCAGGGCTCACACCGAGGTACACAGACAGTTGTATTTCCGTCGCTGTGTTTGCGAGTGGAGCACGAAAGGAAATGAGTGATGGTGGTACAGGGTACCCCTGGCCACCCACCGTACCGTGGCTTGAGGAGTATCCATGTAGATGTACAAATACGTATTTTTAAGTGGAACGTTCATGAAATTGACCGAACATGTCAATTTTCAACTTATTTTTTTATTTATTAATAGAACTCATGGACAAAAAGTTCCCAAAGTTTCAATGGTGAAATCTCCTGAAAAATAAATGTGTGACGCGACCTTCCATCCACGCCCACTTTCCGAAGTAACACTTCAGTATCTACAGGTTCAGAAGGATAACAACCCCTACATTCACAAGGAGAGGCTTCCAAATTGTATCCTGGATGTTGCCAAGCCCACTTACAGATTTCTGGCCGATCCTGAAATTCGAAAAAAGTGTGTTCATGGCAAAACCCAGAATCAAAATGAGTCTCCAAATTCACTCATATGTAAACGATGCCCTAAAATTACATTTTCATCTGCTATAGTAGTCAGAATTGGGATTTCTGATGTAGTTCTTGTATTTAATGATGGGAACGTAGGATGAATGTATTACAGAGAGACTGGTCATTAAGATGGGAAATTTCACTTAATCTTGAGAAAAAATAGATTTACAGCGCCTCTCTGCAGCTGAAATGTCAGTTGAAGACTTGGTAAAGGAAAGAAGGCAGAAAAGGTTGGGTTGTTTGGGGAAGGAGACCAGGCAGCGAGGTCATCGGTCTCATCGGATTAGGGAAGGGCGGGGAAGGAAGTCGGCCGTGCCCTTTGAAAGGAACCATCCCGGCATTTGCCTGGAGCGATTTAGGGAAATCACGGAAAACCTAAATCAGGATGGCCGGACGCGGGATTGAACCGTCGTCCTCCCGAATGCGAGTCCAGTGTCTAACCACTGCGCCACCTCGCTCGGTGAAGGCAGAAAACAGGAAACCATAATCCTTGAAGGGAAAGAGGACTCCAAGTAGAATTCTGAAGCCTTCTGATTAGGCGACGTAAGAAAAAGCGTTAGGTTGAACTTTAAACTGCAAATCCTGAAAATTATATTTTTTTAAGGTTTATGTACCTTTTTCTCAGAATCTATGAAGGTTAGAATTGTGAAATTTGGGCACTTATTTCTATCAATGCAATAAATGTTATTTCAAGGGTAAATTTGGAAATTCCGAGTTTAAGCTGAGATGTGGCGCAAAGTGCTTGGAATTTTGTATGAATTTTGTGTTATACTTGAATTATTATTACAAAAAATGCTGAAGTTCTCCTAAACGATATATCCAAAAAAACTCATGAGAGAAGATTACTATACGTAAAACGATTAAACAAAGAAAATTTGTAGAAAACTGTTGAACTGTTTCTGAGAAAAATAACAGAAAAGTTAAATCTATGTAATCCAAGAAACTTAACAGTAAACGTGTTAATTTGATGCGAAGTATGCTACAAAATTTCTTTGCCGCATCTTCAGAATTGTGGGTGTGGTGCATCTTTTTCACATGTCTTTTTCATTAACGTGTCCCCTTAACGCACAGTGGGACATTGATACGTGTAGAAAGTGGGCGTGTGTTGGTCGTCGGACTACATTGCACCATTTCAATAGTGTGTTGCTGTTGCTGCACAGGTTGTTGAACTACATGTTCAGAAGAATGTTGGGAACTTGATAGAACCGTGTTTCACGTAATATGCTGACATTGTTGGTGAACCCTCTACGGTCAGGGATTCGACGTGTCGGAAAGCGCCGATGGTATTCTTCGACAGCAGAAGGAACACTACCGTCGCAGAAGCCGTAAACAAACACCACATCTGCTTATTCTTCTTTGGTATAGATGTGTGGCATTTTAGCCAGCACGTGTACAAACATTTAACAGATGCTTCTCTCTGGTACGTCCTCAGTTCTTCGATCTACTTCATCACAACTTACAGGCCCATTCAACGGGCCAATTTAATGGTTGAGTGACATCCTGAACAAATAGGTTGAAAGGATCTAGGCAGGTTGGACTACAATAAAAAAAAAATGTTGGGTCCGTAAGACACATACGTGCGCGCGAGTAGTCCAAAAGCAACTCTATTAAATGCATTCTACATAGGAAACGACTCAGAATACGGCATACGTCCATATGAACGTTTTTGCTTCCTATGCGCGTTCCTGCCATATCCATGAATATTCATCATTTGTCCTCGGACACCCGGTATAAGCGGAGCAGAGGGGAACGAGGAATGATCCAGCGTCATGTTCGCAGTTACTTACACGCTAAGCGACGTCGAGACTGGCACGTTACATGCACTAAACTAAACCAAACACCCACAAACTCTGTGAAGTATTGGAACGCATTCCACAGGCTGTCCAGAAACAACTCCTCTACGTATCCCGTCTCACACTACAATAGTCACCCTTCCAGACAATCTCAACAGAGCCAGCCACTTCACATCCTAGACATAGGCAGCCCACACCTCGCACGAAACTTCTACTACTTATACAGCACTCCAATAGCAGAGCTAAACACGCGAATAACGGCTGAAGACATACTGCAGACACTCGCTAAAAGGCGAAACACTTTTCCCAGTTATATTATACAATATTTGTAGTACACATTTACTGCTTCGCAGAGTAACTATCGCCTGCGCAGTAGTGGTATTTCGCGCTCAACGCGTATTGCTCTCTCTGAGGCCTGTCATTTGTTTGAAATCCATTATGGGACTAAGGAATTAATTATGATGTACTCTGTTCTGATTCGATCAAGAAGCGTGGCTTGCCCGTTATTACGACACTGAGATCGTCAGTTTGACATTTTAAGAATATTGTAGCGATATTTGTGGACTATTGAGGAAGATACCAATAAAGGTCTCCATAAAAGAAGGCGAGAACAAATTCTGAAATAATCAGTAGCAGTGACTACTTACCTCTTCGAACAATTATTCTCGTATCAGATGACTACATGTCTTTTTCCCCTCAAAGAATATTTTATGTGGTAAGGTGGATATTCTCTGTTTATAGTTCGAAATCACAGAGCCTGCAGTTCGGAGACGAGTTTATTTCAGTCACTACAACTGACTATTTCAAAATTTGTTCTCGATAACGATCAACTGTACAATCCTGCGCTCGTTGCAGCGTATTCGGCTCCATACCAACCAGTCAAAAGAGGAAAACTGCTACACTCCTGGAAATGGAAAAAAGAACACATTGACACCGGTGTGTCAGACCCACCATACTTGCTCCGGACACTGCGAGAGGGCTGTACAAGCAATAATCACACGCACGGCACAGCGGACACACCAGGAACCGCGGTGTTGGCCGTCGAATGGCGCTAGCTGCGCAGCATTTGTGCACCGCCGCCGTCAGTGTCAGCCAGTTTGCCGTGGCATACGGAGCTCCATCGCAGTCTTTAACACTGGTAGCATGCCGCGACAGCGTGGACGTGAACCGTATGTGCAGTTGACGGACTTTGAGCGAGGGCGTATAGTGGGCGTGCGGGAGGCCGGGTGGACGTACCGCCGAATTGCTCAACACGTGGGGCGTGAGGTCTCCACAGTACATCGATGTTGTCGCCAGTGGTCGGCGGAAGGTGCACGTGCCCGTCGACCTGGGACCGGACCGCAGCGACGCACGGATGCACGCCAAGACCGTAGGATCCTACGCAGTGCCGTAGGGGACCGCACCGCCACTTCCCAGCAAATTAGGGACACTGTTGCTCCTGGGGTATCGGCGAGGACCATTCGCAACCGTCTCCATGAAGCTGGGCTACGGTCCCGCACACCGTTAGGCCGTCTTCCGCTCACGCCCCAACATCGTGCAGCCCGCCTCCAGTGGTGTCGCGACAGGCGTGAATGGAGGGACGAATGGAGACGTGTCGTCTTCAGCGATGAGAGTCGCTTCTGCCTTGGTGCCAACGATGGTCGTATGCGTGTTTGGCGCCGTGCAGGTGAGCGCCACAATCAGGACTGCATACGACCGAGGCACACAGGGCCAACACCCGGCATCATGATGTGGGGAGCGATCTCCTACACTGGCCGTGCACCACTGGTGATCGTCGAGGGGACACTGAATAGTGCACGGTACATCCAAACCGTCATGGAACCCATCGTTCTACCATTCCTAGACCGGCAAGGGAACTTGCTGTTCCAACAGGACAATGCACGTCCGCATGTATCCCGTGCCACCCAACGTGCTCTAGAAGGTGTAAGTCAACTACCCTGGCCAGCAAGATCTCCGGATCTGTCCCCCATTGAGCATGTTTGGGACTGGATGAAGCGTCGTCTCACGCGGCCTGCACGTCCAGCACGAACGCTGGTCCAACTGAGGCGCCAGGTGGAAATGGCATGGCAAGCCGTTCCACATGACTACATCCAGCATCTCTACGATCGTCTCCATTGGAGAATAGCAGCCTGCATTGATGCGAAAGGTGGATATACTGAGGTAGTACGCTAATAAAATTATACCAGCAGATAATGTTATATGAAAAGGCAAGGGATATTCTTTAAGTAAAATGTGGAATCCTGGTTTATCTGTTATTGTAAAAACGATCTTTGACTTGGCAGACAGAGGCATATACACCGTAACCATTCATGGCGCATCGATGGCAATTTCTCCCGCAGGTGTTTTATTACCACTTGATATATAATACTGCCTCCGTTCCCCCGTGTGCGTGTGAGTTATTTCAATCCAACATTGTCTTCATTCCTGTGGGACGCTAACATCGGTATTAATAATTGGGAAGTCGGGTTTAAACATGTCATGTTACGTATGTAAATGTAAGTAACGAAATAAATTGCTTACATCGCCTTCATAATTGAGTGAAATGCATATGTTTACAATGCACGACAGTTTATTTTTAAAAGAAACGCGAAGTTCTTTCCGAAGGTTCGTCACTAACTTCTTTGCATTTCTGTATCTAATTTCAATTTATTTTCGTGAAATTAGCAAGCTGGAATTAAAGAAGACGTTCTGTTTCAGTTTAAGGGTTCAATTTTTGTTAATTAACAAAAAAAAAGGCTCTAAGCACTATGGGACTTAACATCTGATGTCATCAGTCCCCTAGACTTAGAACTACTTAAACCTAACTAACCTAAGGACATCACACACATCCATGCCCGAGGCAGGATTCGAACCTGCGACAGTAGCAACCACGTGGTTCCGGACTGAAGCGTCTAGAACCGCTCGGCCACAGAGGCCGGCTGTTAATTAACATTGCAGTTTTATGTTAAGTGATGATCTCCTTCACTCCGTGGTGTAAGCTTACAGTTTGGCGTTTTCACTAAAGCCATCTGATTCCTGGTAGTAACTACATCTCTCTCTGTTACTTTAATTCATAACTGATTGCTTGTTTAACTACTCTGTCTCTGCTCATGCAAACGTATTCCGTGAACCGCTCTTCCGAGGAAAATTCACCAACTAAATCTCCTATTTTAAGCAGAAAAAACAGCACAACTGCAAGATATCAGCCCCAGATTTCGACCCCACGCAAAAATTGGTGTCATAATTCTGACAGTACGCACATGTGAACTTCTGGACGTACAGTTTTTTAATTATCGCGCGCACCCGCAGCTTGTCACTTGCTGTGCCGCACTAAAATCAAATCGCTCTGAGCACTATGGGACTTAACGTCTGAGTTCATCAGTCCCCTAGAACTTAGAACTACTTAAACCTAAGGACATCACACACATCCATGCCCGAGGCAGCATTCGAACTTGCGACCGTAGTGGTCGCGCGGTTCCAGACTGTAGCGCCTAGAACCGCTCGGCCACTTCGGCCGGCGCTGTGCCGCACTGCCAGAACGGAGTGACAACCGGAGCCCTGGGGGAGGTGGGGGAGGGGTTACATCTGCTCAACGTTTTTTTAAATCTTGTTCAACAACAAATGTTACTCTACGCGGAAAGTAAGAAAGTAATATGAGTACGTAATACGTCCACCTCACGCACATATACGTTGAATGTTATTTTAACAACATTCTCGTATTGATACAAGGGTAGCCCAGAACGTTTTGCACCGAATTTTTTTTCTCAGCCGAAAACAATGCTACGAGTGCGAAACGTTATGTATGTATTATTTGAAAATCTCCTGAGTGAGCGCGTCAAGTTTCTATTACTTCCGACAGATAGCGTAGCTGCAGGACAATTTCAAAATAGCGCCTGTAGGTGATGTACACAAGGTGATCAAGAGTATCCGGACACCTGGCTGAAAATGACTTACAAGTTCGTGGCGCCCTCCATCGGTAATGCTGGAATTCAAATGGCGTTGGCCCACCCTTAGCCTTGATGACAGCTTCCACCCACGCAGGCATACGTTTATTCAGGTGCTGGAAGGTTTCTTGGGGAATGGTAGCCCATTCTTCACGGACTGCTTCACTGAGGAGAGGTATCGATCTCGATCGGTGAAGCCTGGCACGACGTCGGTGTTCCAAAACATCCCAAAGGTTATCTAATGATTCAGATCAGGACCATGTGCAGGCCAGTCCATTACAGGGATATTATTGTCGTGTAACCACTCCGCCACAGGCCGTGCATTATGAACATGTGCTCGATCGTGTTGAAAGACGCAGTCGCCATCCCCGTATTGCTCTTCAACAGTGAGAAGCAAGAAGATGCTTAAAACATCAATGTAGGCCTGTGCAGTGATAGTGCCACGCAAAACAACAAGGGGTGGAAGCCCCCTCCATGTAAAACACGACCACACCATAACACCACCGCCTCAGAATTTTACTGTTGGCACTACACACGCTGGCAGATGACGTTCACGGGGCATTCGCCATATCCACATCTTGCCATCTGATCGCCACATTGTGTACCGTGATTCGTCATTCCATACAACGTTTTTACACTGTTTAATCGTCCAATGTTTACGCTCCTTACACCAAGTTAGGCGTTGTTTGTAATTTACTGGCGTGATGTGTGGCTTATGAGCAACCGCTCGACCATGAAATCCAAGTTTTCTCACCTCCCGCCTAACTGTCAAAGTACTTGCAGTGGATCCTGATGCTGTTTGGAATTCCTGTGTGATGGTCTGGATAGATGTCTACTTATTACACATTCAACTGTCGGCGGTCTATGTCAGTCAACAGACGAGGTCGGCCTGTACGATTTTGTGCTGTACGTGTCCCTTCACGTTTCCACTTCACTATCACATTGGAAACAGTGGACCTAGGGATGTTTAGGAGTGTGTAAATCTCGCGTACACAAGTGACACCCAATCATCTGACCACGTTCGAAGTCCGTGAGTTCTGCAGAGCGCCCCTTTCTGCTCTCTCACGATGTCTAATGACTACTGAGGATACTGACATGGAGCATCTGGTAGTAGGTGGCAACACAGTGCAACTAATATGAAAGACGTATGTTTTGGGGGGTGTCCGGATACTTTTGATCACATAGTGTCCCTTACAATCAACGCTCCGCCGTTGAATTTCTCACTGCAGAGAAAGAAACTGTGGGCAATATTGACAAACGCCTGTGCAAAGTCTAAGCAGCATCTGCTGTCGTCAGAAGTATAGTTAGTCGCGGTTCGGCGCAGCTCTGCGATTTGCAGCGGTCGAGGAGGCCATCCACTGGTGTCACACCTGTCATGTTGCAGCGAGCTGATGTTGTCATTGGCGAGGACAGACGTGTTACGACTCCGCAGTTTGTGCAGCATCTGTCAATCAGCAAAGGAAGTGTGGATGTAATTATACGTACTCTTGGATATTCAAGGATTGGTACCGACAGGGCTTATACGCTCTGAATTCGCGCTGGAGGAAGGCCATAGAACGGGATGTAGATTGCGTGGCAAAATATAGTTTGTAGATAACACACCATTCTTTTGTGTGTGTAATTCTCATTATGTTCCACAAAGAATTAACAAAGAATTATTGTAGGAAAAAATGGGTTGCATTATTTTCTGGGCAACCCTCGTATATAGCAGCTAAATACATACCTCAAAACTAAATGAATAAACCTAAGTGATTGAAAAATTATTATGAAATGAAGTGAATGATTTTCGTTTTAGAATTTAATCACGTTGAAGATTAGTGCAAGTCCTTCAACTGCACTTCATTTCAACAATGACAGCCAAAAATCCAAATAAAATGACGCATAACAACGATGTGAATAATCAAGTAGCGGTACGCTGCTTCTTTAATGACACATTCATTTGTTTCATTCATTTTCACTGCATTTGTGAATGGCAACATAGAATTGCTTAAAGACCCGCTCAGATAGTTGTTTGCAGTTAAAGCGCCGTTCCTGGGTCGCGGAAGCGCGCTGGCACTGGATAAAATCGTCACGGAGCATTAACTTAGAGCATCAGTGCGCCGACGAGCGTGGATGTGAATTTTAGGTGGTTGCTCACACTCCAAGAGGTGAATACCGGGCTAGTTTCCAGGTCCGGCCTCAGTTACACGATGCACAAACATCTAGAATCTGTTCACACTATTTTCCCTTGGATAGCCTTGCTCGTAGACAGTTTCAACGTCTACCCTGGTGCAAGATCTATTCAATGCCTTTGCGTCTCCGACATATTAAAAAGGGTTCGTTACAATTTTTAGGAACACACAGACATGCTTCTTGTATATGGCGGAACAAAAGGTAACGGAAGCTGTGCTGTCGGCTGTATCACGAAAGTTTGCCGCTACGTAGCACGCCCACACTAACTTTTTGCCCAAGTTACGCAGTGGCTCCGGGAAAAAGGTATCTTCACCACGAGGAGGCAGGACTGTCGTGTTCCACTCCAACGCCGCACGCCCGAATTTCAAGATTTTGTGCATCGCGATGAAGAAAACCCGTGACCTAGTACTCGAACAATTCCGCGTGCAGTGGGTGTTAGTCACAATATCGACTGAGACATTCTGCACGAGGGACATTTACACTTATCAGCCAGAACAGTAGACCATCTACTTAACAGTCGGTATACCCATCTTTGGTACCGATAACAGCAGCGATACGTCGCAGCATGGAAGCAATGACGTATTGGTAGGTCTCAGGCGGGAGTTAGCACGACATCTGCATACTAAAATCATCCAATACACGTGAATTCCGGGAAGGGAGGGATGAGCTCTGATGCAACGTTCAATCACATGTCAGATGTATTCGACAGGATTCAGATGTGATGAGTTGCAGAGCCAGCGTATCAATTAGAACTCGCCACTGTGTTCCTCAAACCACTCCATCGCACTCTTGGCCTTGTAAAATGGCGTACCATGTCGTTGAAAAATGGCACTGCCATTGGGAAACATGATCATCGTTTAGGGATCCACATGGTCTGCAACCAGCGTACGATAGCGCTTGGCCGTTATGGTGCTTTGCATGAGCTCCACTGGACCTACGGATGTTTCCCAAGCATGATGGAGCCGCCATCTGCTTGCCTCCATCCCGCAGTACAGGGGTCACGGAGCTGTTCCCCTGGAAGACGACGGATTCACACCCACCCATCCGCATGATGAAGAAGGTATCGGTATTCATTAGATCATGCAACGCTCTGCCACTGCTCCAATGATAAATACAGATGGTCATGTTATAACACTCCTACCTGCTACTGCTATACCATAACCTCGGAACTGGAGGCAGGTCGTGAAATATAATTATCTAGTTAAAACAATTATGGTATAAAGCAACAGAGCAGTGCTACCCTCTGAGAGGAATTTTGTTATGTTGACCGTGCTGTACCTAACGGAGGTGGCTCATCGGAAGTGAAAGTCAGAATTACGTGAATATTTGAACAGTAACAAATAAAATTTTGCCTATCTGCAGTGTTTAACTGATAAAGAAAACGGTCGCCAGCCTAACTAGGCAAGAGAATGATTAACATTCTCGTTCAAGAAAATAGTTATTAGTAACTTTAATGGATAAAAACAACCTATACTTTGTCACACGCGAGTGCAGTGAACTCTGACACATACATATGTTTACGGTAAGATTGAAACTAACAGTTAGAGCAGCACAAACTATTTGCAAAATTATAACATTATACCGAAACACACTATTACTTTCAGGGCTTATACAAACTGAATGGTCTTTATAACATTACCATTAACATTCCCTCCAGGATCATAAATTGGACATAGGTTAAGTCTCTCTCAGTTAAATACTTTACTATTTAAAATGAAAGTTAATTGGAATCCAGTAACAGGTTGTTTCTCACTACCATTTGAATAAAGAAATTATGGTTTTCATAATTAGTGGTCTTCCCATTACTTGTTACCTAGCATTAACACAATAGACAAACTGTGGATCCTGTTATATTATTAATATGCACTTCCAATACACAAGAGAGACAAACACTTAGCAGACATGAGTATATAACGTTTCACACTGCAGTTTTCCACTTTCACTACATTGAGAGAGAAAATTAACATATATGTGAGATACTGACTCGCCTTCTGCGATTTACAACAGACAGTAATGTGATCATTTACTAAGCAAAACTTTATAAGCCTCAGTCTTAAGAACTTTTAATTTGAAGTTGGCAACAACACATTAATAAGCAGTTTTACTAGGAAAATTATATTCAGCAAGCATCATTGACTTTAACTCACTCTCTTGCCACATTAACTTTAACTTTCTCTTTACTATGTTCAAGAGGCATTAATTAGAAAAAAAACACTGGTTTTTAATGTTCCTTCAGTAGGGACACTCGGTAATCACTTTAGTTCAAACGGAGAGGACCCTGAGAGGTGTTATGATAAGGAAAAAATCAAGGTAGATACTTAAATTCAGATATAAATTACCTTATATTTGAGCACACTAACACATCCATTAAGCTGATCCTTCACTGTACATCACTGTAGTATTCCGATGCAATGATTGCGCAATGTGGTGGCAACTGCATGTTGGTAGGTGGAATTACAGGTAGAATTGCTGGACTCTGTCATTTCTTGGTGGCGATGATTGATACCAATCCCAGAATATTTCCAGCTACTTATCCATCCATCCGAGGCATTGGAAAGTAGCAGAAAAAGCCTCTCTCGGAACCAGTACAATATGCATCTTTTACATAGCATTGCACAGTTTGGTAGCTCGTCCCCGACTCGTAGCTTGTCCCCGACTGACTATCAGTTCCATCTTTTCTACATAGGCCAACAACAATTTGCGCGCGCTACACAGTTCCGTTCCCGAGGGGAACCACTACACCTTTTACGTACAAACTAACTAAGAACCCTAAGTGAGGATCAGCAGTTTACATAACAGTAACCAAATACATTGAATAAAACAGAACATTTGCACATATTGACATTTCTACAAAAAATTATTCACACAGAAATAACAATTATATATAGTAACTTTTGTTCCCTCCAAATGGGACAAAGAATTTAAATGACAGATATACTACACTGCATAGAATCAAACCAGGACATCAAAGTTTTAACAAAGAAAAGAGTGTACAATTTTGTGTTATCTAGTCAATCAAACACATTTACAGATACTCAATGTTATAACATTAAATAAAACAAAAGCAAAATAAATCCATACAGCAGAAGAGCTATGGTGTTACAATGTGACCGTTTCAGTAGTAGGTGTCGATGTCGTGGTGTCAACTTTGGCACAGGCATGAGCCGTCTGCTGCGGAGGCTCATCATTAGGTGTGTTCGATGTACTATGTATTCAGACTTGTAGTCTGATGTTATTCCCGTCACAGTTCTCCGTATGTCTTGATTTACCAGTCTGCCCAGCCTACGACGTCCGACACCTGTAATGAGGGGTGGCCACCCAACCCCACGGCGTCTGGACGTGATTTCACGTTGGTGTTGCCACGTGTCGAACGTCCGACAAGTCGTGTAGTTTACGAAAGCTCGTGCCGAGCCTTCAGGCCATCACAATCTGCCCTCTGTCAAACTCAGATAGATCGCGTGCCTTCCGCATTCTACACACGGAAGGCAGGCTCGCTCATATTACGTCCACAGTGGGTGTGTCTGACTAGCAATGATTCTTCACCAGATGACGCTGCTATCGGCTGGACTTATTTATATCGATAGTAGGTCGGCGGTCATAACTCGAAGATCAATGTATGTCTCTACCACTTACGAAGTGAGTGCAGCCGATTTTCCATAACTTGTTGCCTACTGCACGTGGTTCCTGCACCGCTATATTGACACACCTCCGTTTCCACGTCGAGTTCTGTTCACGGAGTATTGTAAGTTCATTAGGAACTGTGCTCTGAATTCCCGAAACAGCCACGTCTGTGTAGATGAAAACTCTCGTGCCACGCATGTTCTGAGATTTCAGCAGTGGTTCGGTGGGCAGGTATTCTGGACGGTCTTTTGCTTTCCCCTCAAGCTAACTGATCCTGCATACATGATCTTCCTACAAAAAGTATTGGACCCGTTCTTGGAAGCTGTGCCACCAAATGTCAGTCAGTAAATGTGATTTCACTATGATGGGTGTACTACCTCACATCCCACGTGCTGTTCGGAGACATCTCAACAGGCTATATGGCGAAAGATGGGTAGGCCATAGCGGTCCAACCGCGTGGCCGCCGCGATCGCCGAATTTAACTCCTGTGGACCATTTCTTGTGGGATCGTATGCAAAGTTTAATTTACGAGACTTCTGTAAAGACAGGGGAAGATCTTCTGGCATGAGTTCTGGCCGCTGCACTAGAAACTGACGAGACACCAGGTGCGATGCAGAGTATGTACCAGGACATGCTTCGTAAGTACAACGTCTGTAACAGCTTTGGTGGTCGCCACATCGAGCTGCTGTTGTAACGCATGAGTACCGTTCTGTACGTACAGTATGCTGGGTTCCTTTTTGTTGCAATAATGTAAACATGTAATTTTTAAGTGTTAATACAAACAAATGTGCCTAAGTGATTAATGGATGTTTTGACATGTTTCCTTTCGAACTGTTTCATAATAACTGTACTGCATCAAGCCTGATTTAATTCCGTAAGCAGAAGTAGATGAACGGAAACATACATTTGCGAACATAGGTTCTTATTCAAAACATTACGAATTCACTTCCCTCTACAAGTTCTAGAGGCTTGTAAAGGGAATTTCCGAACACCCTGTACGTTCACATAATCAGGTTATGGAACTCTGAGAAGTAACTGCGACCTTAAATTCATTCTCACGTTCATACATGCCCCAGTATCTCTGCTGGACAACGTAAGTATTACCTATTACTGAACATGTCTATGAATCCGTGGTCAGGTAGAGTTATGAATTATATCTTGGGTCAAAATGTTGTCTAAAAGAGGCACATGCTCATTTTACTCCAATCACATGTTCCATGTACCTAGTTCTGATAAAAAAGTAGGAGGCTTACAAGTCTTCATGTTCCCTGGCATGTTAACAAAATCGAACGAGCTCACTTCTAAAC
Organism: Schistocerca cancellata; assembly: GCF_023864275.1. NCBI lineage: Eukaryota > Metazoa > Arthropoda > Insecta > Orthoptera > Acrididae > Schistocerca > Schistocerca cancellata. The sequence goes on from NC_064626.1 coordinate 1,159,095,557, forward strand.
ATGGTATTGAATGTTCCAGGACATTCTTCTGCTGAATTAATATTTTAGGAAACATGAATGAATAAATCAATGTTTGAAGAATGTGTGGCACATATTGGATATCCTCCACGAGCTGTACAGTTCCCGATACACGCTGCAGTCGACAGATATTATTGAAGCCTGTGTTCTAGACTATGATTTCCCGAATCTTTTAACTACCAATACAATGTCATTAACGGAGAACTAATTATAGCAGTTCTTACCAAAACGACCCACTTTCGATAAAGCTTCAGTGCGCTGGTCCCTTGAATTGGCATGCTTTCATAGCGTTTACGTCAGAAGACAAAAAGCCTTTAATCACTGTTATGTCGTTTTTTGTCATTTTATTACAGCAAATCGCGTCAAAATCCACGCATTTTCGAAAGATCGTTGATGTGCCGTAGCTTGTGGTATATCGACGGCACAGACTCCACGCTTTACAGCAGAGTATATCGGGTTGCCTGCGCATCAGGAGTTTGCCGCGGGACGACACAGTGGTACCGATATGGCGTATGGATGGCGCAGTAGGTGTCGCCTTTACCGCACTGTTTTGCTGCGCCAGTCACATGCACGAATGTAGATCTTTCCTTACAAGGCGACTGTACGACTTCCCTCACCGATTTCATTATTGTAAACAGAAAGACGCAACTCTCAATCCTTTTCGAGAAGATCGACAACTTTAGGGGTGCTTATATACGAGGGGCGTTCAATAAGTAATGCAACACACTTTTTTTCTCCGCCAGTTTGAGCTGAAAAAAAGATGTGGAATTTCAGAATGAAATCTTCGCCCTGCAGCGGAGTGTGCGCTGGTTCGAAACTTCGTGGCAGGTTAAAGCTGTGTGCCAGCCCTACACTCCAACTCGGGACCTTTGCCTTTCGTGCGCAAGTGCTCTACCAACTGGGCAACTCAAGCACAACTCAGTAGCTGTCCACACAGCTTTACTTCCGCCAGTACCTCGCCTCCTACCTTCCAAACTTTATAGAAGCTCACCTGCGAACCTCGTAGAACTACACTACTGGCCATTATAATTGCTAAACCAAGAAGAAATGCAGATGATAAACGGGTATATTATACTAGAATTGACATGTGATTACATTTTCACTCAGTTTGGGTGCATAGATCCTGAGAAATCAGTACCCAGAATAACCACCTCTGGCCGTAATAACGGCGTTGATACGCCTGGGCATTGAGTCAAACAGAGCTTGGATGGCTTGTACAGGTACAGCTGCCCATGCAGCTTCAACACGATACCACAGTTCATCAAGAGTAGTGACTGGCGTATTGTGACGAGCCAGTTGCTCGGCCACCATTTACCAGACGTTTTCAATTGGTGAGAGATCTGGAGAATGTGCTGGCCAGGGCAGCAGTCGGACATTTTCTGTATCCAGAAGGGCCCGTACAGGACCTGCAACATGCGGTCGTGCATTATCCTGCTGAAATATAGGGTTTCGCAGGGATCGAGTGAAGGGTAGAGCCACGGGTCGTAACACATCTGAAATGTAACGTCCACTGTCCAAAGTGCCGTGAATGCGAACAAGAGGTGACCGATGCGTGTAACCAATGGCACCCCGTACCATCACGCCGGGTGATACGCCGGTATGGCGATGACGAGTACACGCTTCCTATGTGCGTTCACCGCGATGTCGCCAACACGGATGCGACCATCATGATGCTGTAAACAGAACCTAGATTCATCCGAAAAAATGACGTTTTGTCATTCGTGCACACAGGTTCGTCGTTGAGTACACCATCGCAGGCGCTCCTGTCTGTGATGCAGAGTCAAGGGTAACCGCAGCCATGGTCGCCGAGCTGATAGTCCATGCTGCTGCAAACGTCGTCGAACTGTTCGTGGAGATGGTTGTTGTCTTGCAAACGTCTCTCTCTGTTGACTCAGGGATCGAGACGTGGCTGCACGATCCGTTACAGTCATGCAAATAAGATGCCTGTCATCTCGACGACGAGGGCGTTGGGATCCAGCACGGCGTTCAGTATTACCCTCCTGAACCCACCGATTCCATATTCTACTAACAGTCATTGGATCTCGACCAACGCGAGCAGCAATGTCGCGATACGATAAACCGCAATCGCGATAGGCTACAATCCGACCTTTATCAAAGTCGAAAACGTGATGGTACGCATTTCTCCTCCTTACACGAGGCATCACAACAACGTTTCACCAGGCAACGCCGGTCAACTGCTGTTTGTGTATGAGAAATCGGTTGGAAACTTTCCTCATTTCAGCACGTTATAGGTGTCGCCACTGGCACCAACCTTGTGTGAATGCTCTGAAAAGCCAATCATTTGCATATCACAGCATCTTCTTCCTGTCGTTTCAATTTCGCGTCTGTTGCACGTCCTCTCCGTGGTGTAGCAATTTTAGTGGCCTTAGTGTAGCACTCCTGGATGAAAGGATATTGCGGAAACATGGCTTAGCCACAAACGCGGAATTTATTGTGCAAGATCGTGGAATATTCCCGCTTCAGCCCCTACAGTATCGCTTAGTTTCGATAGGTAATGGCCTACACACAGCCGTTAATACGGCGTCTGTTGCGGAGGTGCGTTGCAAGCAGAGAGCAGTCATTGAGTTTCTTTTGGTGGAAACGCAGAGCATCGGAGGTATTCACTGCCGCTTGCAGTATGTCTATGGAGAGCCGGCAGTGAGAAAATGCGCGGTGAGTCATTGGGTAAGGTATCTGTCACCACCGCAACAAGGTCGCACAAACCTATCCGATCACCCACGTGCCGGTCGGCCGCACACAGCTGTGACTCCTTCAGTGTTGGAATGTGTGGAAACTCTGATTAGAAATGACAGACGGATCACAACCAAACACCTCGCTGCACGACTGGGCGTCTCTGTTGGTAGCGTTGACACATTCGTCCGCCAGCTAGGATACTCGAAGGTGTGTGCCCACTGGGTTCCTATCGGCCTAACAGAAGACAATAAAGAGCAATGAAGTACCAGCTGTGCGGAATTGGTTGCGCATTATGAGACTGCACGTGACAATTTTTTGTAGAAAATACTCTCCTGGAAATGGAAAAAAGAACACATTGACACCGGTGTGTCAGACCCACCATACTTGCTCCGGACACTGCGAGAGGGCTGTACAAGCAATGATCACACGCACGGCACAGCGGACACACCAGGAACCGCGGTGTTGGCCGTCGAATGGCGCTAGCTGCGCAGCATTTGTGCACCGCCGCCGTCAGTGTCAGCCAGTTTGCCGTGGCATACGGAGCTCCATCGCAGTCTTTAACACTGGTAGCATGCCGCGACAGCGTGGACGTGAACCGTATGTGCAGTTGACGGACTTTGAGCGAGGGCGTATAGTGGGCGTGCGGGAGGCCGGGTGGACGTACCGCCGAATTGCTCAACACGTGGGGCGTGAGGTCTCCACAGTACATCGATGTTGTCGCCAGTGGTCGGCGGAAGGTGCACGTGCCCGTCGACCTGGGACCGGACCGCAGCGACGCACGGATGCACGCCAAGACCGTAGGATCCTACGCAGTGCCGTAGGGGACCGCACCGCCACTTCCCAGCAAATTAGGGACACTGTTGCTCCTGGGGTATCGGCGAGGACCATTCGCAACCGTCTCCATGAAGCTGGGCTACGGTCCCGCACACCGTTAGGCCGTCTTCCGCTCACGCCCCAACATCGTGCAGCCCGCCTCCAGTGGTGTCGCGACAGGCGTGAATGGAGGGACGAATGGAGACGTGTCGTCTTCAGCGATGAGAGTCGCTTCTGTCTTGGTGCCAATGATGGTCGTATGCGTGTTTGGCGCCGTGCAGGTGAGCGCCACAATCAGGACTGCATACGACCGAGGCACACAGGGCCAATACCCGGCATCATGGTGTGGGGAGCGATCTCCTACACTGGCCGTACACCACTGGTGATCGTCGAGGGGACACTGAATAGTGCACGGTACATCCAAACCGTCATCGAACCCATCGTTCTACCATTCCTAGACCGGCAAGGGAACTTGCTGTTCCAACAGGACAATGCACGTCCGCATGTATCCCGTGCCACCCAACGTGCTCTAGAAGGTGTAAGTCAACTACCCTGGCCAGCAAGATCTCCGGATCTGTCCCCCATTGAGCATGTTTGGGACTGGATGAAGCGTCGTCTCACGCGGTCTGCACGTCCAGCACGAACGCTGGTCCAACTGAGGCGCCAGGTGGAAATGGCATGGCAAGCCAATCCACAGGACTACATCCAGCATCTCTACGATCGTCTCCATGGGAGAATAGCAGCCTGCATTGCTGCGAAAGGTGGATACACACTGTACTAGTGCCGACATTGTGCATGCTCTGTTGCCTGTGTCTATGTGCCTGTGGTTCTGTCAGTGGGATCATGTGATGTATCTGACCCCAGGAATGTGTCAATAAAGTTTCCCCTTCCTGGGACAATGAATTGACGGTGTTCTTATTTCAATTTCCAGGAGTGTATGTTTGATGATATTTGCGTGGAACAGATTAAAAATTTCGGCCTTGGCGCCAGGGACTGGATGCTTGGACTTTTTAACGTGTGCCGTGAAACCTTTCAAATCCCGAAACTGTGGAGGAAGTCAAAAGTGGTGGCTCTCCTTAAACCCGGGAAGGACCCAGAGTCTCAGAAGAGCTATCGACCCATAACCCTTCTCTGCCACCTGTTTAAGCTCTATGAAAGATTGATCCTCAACAGAATAGAGAAGATCGTTGACTCGAAGCTAATTCCACACCAAGCAGGTTTTAGACCTGGAAAGTCCTCTACCAGTCAAATTCTGGCACTGACGGAACATATCGAGGATGGGTTTGAGAATAAACTAATCACCGGGCTGGCACTAGTCGACCTAAGTTCCGCCTATGATACACTAGATCACCGGACACTACTGCATAAAACCTACGAGACCCTGAAAGATTGCCATCCAGTCAAGATAATCGAATCCCTGCTCCAAAATAGACAGTTCTTCGTAATGCTTGAGGAGAAAAAGAGTCGATAGCGGAATCAGAAAAATGGGCTCGCCAAAGGGAGCGTGTTGGCGCCAATCCTATTCAACATATATACAAATGACCAACCAACTCCAGACAAAACCAAAACTTTTGTATATGCAGACGACCTGGCAATAACGGTTCCAGGCAACAGGTTTGAAGCCATCGAGGAGAAACTAGAAACCGCCCTTTCTACAATGTCAACCTACTACAAAAAGAATTCTCTAAAACCCTTCAAAACTGAAGTGAGGGCATTCCATCTGAACTCGAGGCAGGCAAAGTACAGGCTCAATGTTACCTGCGATGCGACATTAGTAGAACACACAGATATAGTCCCACCTACCTTGGCGTCGTGCTGGACAGATCATTGACATACAAATATCATTGCGAAAAAACATGCAAAAAAGTAGAAGCACGAAATTCCCTAATAAGAAAGCTGTCCAATAGCGAATGAGGTGCCAAACCTACCGTGGTCAGAACTTCAGCCCAAGCTTTGTGCTTTTCAACTGACGAATATGCCTGTCCGGTATGGTGCAGATCCGCCCACGCAAAAAAGATAGATATTAGCTTGAATGAAACATGCAGGTTAGTGACAGGCTGCATGAAACCAACCCCCATAGAAAATCTTCACAGGGCCGCAGGTTTCACAAACCCGGACTCACGTAAGAAAGCCCACGAACATACCGAGAAGCTAAAACAAACCCTTGATGCCCATCGCTCAATATTTGGCCTAGAGTGTGGTCCCAGCAGACTCAAATCCAGACGCCGTTTCCTAAGTTGCGCCTTAGATGAGCCCCCCCCATCTACTATCCACTAAGAGAGGACCCACCAAGCGGCGTTTCTGGTGACTGGAAAACCTGGAGAATGCTTAACCGCATCAGAACTGGGGTGGCTCCTGTGAAATCTAATCTGATCAAATGGGGTTTGTTGGACGAAAATGACGACAAATGCGACTGCGGCACTCGACGGGACATGGAACATCTCCTACAATGCCCTGCCTGCCCCCACAGATGCATCCTCGACGATCTATGGGTGGCTAAAGAAGAAGCAGTGGGCATTGCCCAATACCGGACAAACAAATTGTAGTTTCTGGACACGAAAAAGTAAAGTACAGTAAGTGTAGAAAATCGCCACAGGCAATGAAATCGGAAACAGAACGGCAATCAATGGGGCTGCGCCACACCACCTCACAACAGAAGAAAAAACCTGTTGTTTTCTAGGGCGAGCAACCACAGTCAGGCCGTGTCCGCTGCCGCGCGACTCCTCTCAACTTGCACGGTCACTGCCGCTCCCATCATTTAAAAATTAAAAAAAAAAGATTTTTAAGTTTTAACTGCCGCTTTCACCAGATGAAGGCATATTGGACATGAATGGTGCGGAGTGTCTATAGGGCAATGCCCAACGTTACTTTGTCATAAATAGCGTATATTGCCTGAGGATGCACCGATAAGTGGTGCGAAATCGGTCGCAGATTTAATAAAAATCATTCATACAGCCAGTGCGGAATTTTCTTTGAAAAAATAGCGAAGAAAAAGTTCACAGTCGCACCCTCAGCCGATAGCCACGGAGATTGTCTTCTGTCACTCTGACGCAGATATTCCATTTGATGTCCATCCTCGTGGTGCAACGAACAAGTCGGAAGTGTATTGTGCTACCCTCAAGAAATCCAAGAAATGACTTCAGCGTGTTCGCCTCCACAAAAATTCAAACGAACATCTCCCTCTGAAATGATACAGGATTTGGGCTGGACATCGTTAAAAGAAATGCATTTTTCGTTGCGATGGAATCTTATCACGAAATTCCAACCATCAACAATCTCCTCCGAATGAGCAAATATTTTGTTGACACCGACCTGCATAGGGAGAAACGATCACCACGATAAAATAAGGGAAATCAGAGCTCGTACGGAAAGATATAAGTGTTCGTTCTTTCCGCGCGTTATACGAGATTGGAATAATAGAGAATTGTGAAGGTGGTCCTCTGCCAGGCACTTAAATGTGATTTGCAGAGTATCCATGTAGATGTAGATGTAGAAGACAACGCAAAGTCTCACACAAGTCTGCGCATCCGAGATGAGCTCACAAAACTTCGCTGGACTGAAGTTCTTCACCCGCCCTGCAGACCGGATCTCACATCTTCAGATTTCAATCTGTCTGTCCACTGAAGGATACACTCCGCGGGAGGCACTACTTGTGTGATGGAGACGTTTTTGATGCAACAAGACGTTGGCTCAAACGTTGACCAATAGAGTGGCACTATGCGGGAATACAGGCCCTCCCAGCAAGGTGCCGTACTGCCCTCGCAATGAGCGGAGATTATGTTGAAAAATAGGGTTTTGTAGCCAAAAGAGTGGGAAATAATATGGTGCATTGGAATCCCGAATAAAACCAACCTGCTTTCAGAAATAAAAGTGTTGCGTTACTTATCGAACGTCCCTAGTGTACAAGCACGCCTGAAATTTTCAAAATCAGTTATCCGGGAAACGCTTGAGGGTTGCGTCATCCTGTTATGTTGAAATCCCAATCGTGCGCTACACATGTCGTCGAGGAGGATCAGACTGGTGAGGGGAATTTCGTACAGTGCCCTTGTGAATACCCTTTCGCCCAGCGAGTACGTAGGGGACTGTACGATCCGACGACAACAGAGTGAAATGGAGAGTTCAACTCCTGGAGCCGATGTCCTGGCACCTAGTACGACGAAGGGCTGCCCGCCCTCCAGACTCATACCTTAGCGAATGGACTTAAAACTTGTTGGCAAAACATCATTAGGTCCTAGATACAAAATTTTAGAGAGCCCGCACTGTTATTCCGTGAAAGGTACTGCGGAATCAGAAACCATGAGGAAGTGGATGAACTTGCACAGGAAGCAGTTACAGCCGCGACCAATTTAAGCATAAAATTAGCACATACAGGATTTTACAATACTGTCAAATCCCGATCTCCTTTGGCATGAGGACAGGAATTCATATAGTCACTATGTAGTCCTTGGCTCACTACGTTGCAGTTCAAGGCAAGATCCTATGGAAACCCTGGTTCACTACTTAGCAGTTCAAGACAAGACCACCATCGATCCTTGGCTCACTATGTAGCAGTTCAAGACATCATCCCATCGAAACCTTGGTTCACTACGTTGTAGTTACAGACAATATCCCATTAAAACTTTGGTTCCACAAAATAAAACTACTGCAGAAGTAGCTCCCTCCAGTTTAATAAGAATTAAGCGAAACCATGGGAATTCTCCAAGACGTTTGTAGCGCCTCGGTCTTCGTGAGGCATCTTTTTGTGAGGCAAGAAATGAGGCAATTTCTGACATCAGTCACCACCTATTTGCTTGTCCCTGTTAAGGATTCATCAAGGAGAACTACTGAAGAAATTGTTAGTGGGAAAAGATGAATCTCTTCCGGTATGCAGAAGTACTCTCTGGGTTTGAGGGGTAGTTGCCATATACGACATAGTGATGCAGTAACTAAACAAAAATAATTTACTGTATAGCGCGTATTCAAAATAAGAAGAGTACGTAAATATGAAACTTCCTGGCAATTTGAAACTGAGTGCCGGATCGAGACTCGAACTCGAGACTTTTGTCTGCAGCGAGCAAGTGCTTGGGTAGCGCAGTTGGTAGAGAAAGATCTCGAGTTCGAGTCTTGGTCCGGCACACACTTTTAATCTGCCAAGAAGTTTCATATCAGCGCACACTCCGCTGCAGAGTGCTAATCTCATTCAAGAAGAGTACCTGTCTACATTTACAGATAAAATGTGACATCAATGAATGAAAAATAATGACTAAAGTGTTGATGATATGTTAGCAATAATTATACTATTACTATTGTAAACCTTGAATTTGCACACTCATTGTTATTTGATGACGAGTTCAGCACTTAATATTGACAGTCTTAATGTGTATTTTATATAAATACGTACAAGTAAGACGGTCGTATGGCGAAAGGGCCGGAAACCAATAATGAACGAATATAATAATAAGGCAAATTCTCTTTGTCCTTACCAGCTATGGCGAGCGAGCTCTTAACAGACTCAGTGCTGGTGTCGAAGCTTCGTTTAAATTGAAACGTCCGTCCCGCTTTATTAGGTTATCCGACATATTTAGTTCGATACACTTCTTTTAACTACGCTGTTCCAGAACCTTGCCGTCGGCGCCACGATATTGGCCATGTCGTATTTCATTCCTCTCAAAAATTGTATTTATCTAGGCGTACGTACATTCTAGCTGAAAAAAAAACATCTGAAACATACCCGTATTTTCAGCGAACATGCGAGGTAAAAGTGCGGGCACCACTTTCGAACTCCGTTCGTTTTGAGCACCGCCTAACTCAATTGCGGCGCTGGCGTACGGGTACGAGGCGCACCCAAAAGTGACGAAAATTTTTCTGAGGCAGCTGGTAGAACTCTAGTTCCGAAATCTCCCGCTAGGTGCTTTCATTAGACATCATTTTGCACGGGTGTGAAGCTCACATAGGGACTTCATGTGATACGACTTTGGTTCGTTGACAAGCCACTTGGAGCGCTGCAAGTTTAATAGTCCATCATTTCGCTTTATTGTTGGTTGATTTTTAGTCTTCTAAACTTGTTTTACTTTCATTGTTGACAGAAGTTAGTTTCGTCACATTGTTCTACTGATTACATCTTCTTGTTTGTATTGCACTGTTTGAATCGCATTGTAGAAATTTTGTTTGTATTTTGATTGCATACTTGTCGCACCGTAACATTGCGTGGGTTAATGAATCCATATTTGTTTTAGTTTCATCTGAAACATAAGCTGCTTTCGTTGCATGGTGTTCTGTGGATTTGAGTATATCTGTTGTAGCTCACGAATCTGTCTGTGAACTGTTCGATTTAAATGAATTGTAAGTATATTGGTAGTATTCTGGTTATTTTTGTTTGTATCCTTTTTCCGCACTTTCTGACATTTAGTGAACAACTCCATGTTAGCAGGTTTTGACAGTATTGGTATTCAGTTTCATTGCATCCTGTCTCAAGATGAGTGTGTAATTCTGCTTTGAATGTGTTGCTTCTTGTCACAGAGTGCCATGCATTTCACAGTGGTTTGTAGAATACGACGTAGATGTAAACAATGTGATCAAAAGTATCCGGACACTCCCAAAAATTACGTTTTTCGTACTAGGTGCATTGTGGTGCCACCTACTGCCTGGTACTCCGTATCAGCGATCTCAGTATTCATTAGACATCGTGAGAAAACAGAATGGGGCGCTCCGCAGAACTCACGGACTTCGAACGTGGTCAGGTGATTAGGTGTCACTTATGTCATACGTCTGTACGCGAGATTTCCACACTCCTAAACATCCCTCGGTCCACTGTTTCCGATGTGATAGTGAAGTGGAAAAGTGAAGGGACACGTACAGCACAAAAACGTACAGACCGACCTCGTCTGTTGACTGACATAGACCGCCGACAGTTGAGGGTCGAAATGTGTAATAGGCAGATATCTATCCAGACCATCACACAGAAATTCAAAACTGCATCATGATAGTTAGGCGGGAGATCAAAAAACTTGGATTTCATGGTCGAGCGGCTGCTCATAAGCCACACATCAGGCCGCTAAATGCCTAACGACGACGCCTCGCTTGGTGTAAGGAGCGTAACCATTGGACGATTGAAGAGTGGAAAAATGTTGTGTGGAGTGACGAATCACGGTACACAATGTGGCAATCCGATGGCAGGGTGTGGGTATGGTGAATTCCCGGCGAACATCATCTGCCAGAGTGTGTGGTGCCAGCAGTAAAATTCGGAGGCGGTGGTGGTGTGATGTGGTCGCGTTTTCCATGGACGGGGCTTGCAGCCCATGATGTTTTGCGTGGTACTATCACAGCACAGGCCTACATTGATGTATTAAACACCTTATGCTTCTCATTGTTGAAGAGCAATTCGGGGATGGCGACTGCATCTTTCAACATGATCGAGCACCTGTTCATAATGCACGGCCTGTGGCGGAGTGGTTACACGACAATAACATCCCTTTAATGGACTGGCCCCCACAGAGTTGCCGCGTGGGGTAGCCGTGCGAGCTAAGGCGCCTTGTCACGATTCATGCGGCTCGCTCCCGTCAGAGGTTGGAGCCCTCCCTCGGGTATGGGTGTGTGTGTTGTACTTAGCGTAAGTTAGATTAAGTAGTGTGTAAGTCTAGGGACCGATGACCTCAGCAGTTTGGTTCCATAGGAACGTACAAAAAATTTACAAATTTTCCACAGAGTCCTGACCTGAATTCTATAGAACACCTTTGGGATGTTTTGGAACGCCGACTTCGTGTCAGGCCTCACCCACCGACATCTATACCTCTCCTCAGTGCAGCACTCCGTGAAGAATGGGCTGCCATTCCCCAAGAAACCTTCCAGCAACTGATTGAACGTATGCCTGCGAGAGTGGAAGCTGTCATCAAAGCTAAGGGTTGGCCAACGCCATAATGAATTGCAGCGTTACTTTTGATCATATACAGTAGATGAGTATATAGGCTTGATGACTACAGCATTCTTCCGTGCAAATGCTGAAAATTAAATGTTACGTAAATGTTTTCGAAGGTTATTAACAGGTACTACAAACATTGCATTTTAACAGGTCACTGAAAATTTCGGTGGCCTCCTTTAGATAAAAGAGTACGAAAAACATATGGGAACAAAAGTAACGTGGAATACGTGCAATATACTTACATACGGATTTATAGACAGTAACAAATAGAGGAGAGTCCACAGAATACCGTGTGACGAAACTAGCTTCTGTTTCATATGAAACAAAAACAAATATGGAATCATTTACCCCACCCAGTATTAAGGAGGAGAGCCAAAATTAAACAGATTACGAACAATGTATTTACCGTGCAATTCGAAGACTGCAATACACACAAGAAGGTCATAATCAGGAACGTAATTTCCACTTGATGACAGCCACAAGGTCGAAACAGCAATATTGTATTTTACATATAAATACTCTTTATCGCCATAGTACGAGACCCACCAGTAAAGTGTAAATGATTAAATATTATCATCTAGCACCCGTATTTCGCAAAATAAGAATACGTATTATAGCGCCATATTTATCCGAAATCGAGGTTCACTGCCAGGCCACTAGGAGCGCCACTGTCGGGCTCTGTTTCGGTATGGAAACATGGGCCCTGCACTTCTGATATTTTGGTGTTCTGTACCATTTTGTACCAGTTACCTATCGATATTAATACGGAAACGTTATTTTGGTCAGTGTGATTGTTTTTTGCGAATTTTCAATAGCGGACATTAAATGCCAACCTGCTAACATGAGGCTCTATTTCCTGTTAGAAAACTCAACAGTAGAAACTGTCGCAGTTCACCGGGTAGCTAATGGAGAGGAAGCTATGAGACAGGCAAGGGTTTAAGAGTGGTTTTCTCGTTTTAAAAGTGATCAAATGTCAACTGAAAACGTATCACGATCCGAACGTGCATTAGCTTCCAGAATGGACGAAAACATTCTAAAAATCCGTCTAGCTATCCATGAATGAAGGAAGAAAGAAAGGAAGGGTAGACGGAACGGAGGAAGATTGGGTTTAATGTCCCATCGAAATCGAGGTCATTAGAGAGAGAGCACAAGCTCTGAGTGCGTCAACGACGGGGAAGGAAATCGGCCGTGCCCTTTTCAACGGAACCATCCTGGCATTTGCCTGGAGCGACTTAGGGTAATCACGGAAAACTTAAATCTGGCTGGACGGGCGCGAGTTTGAACCGTCGTCCTCCAGAATTCGAGTCCAGGGTGATAGCCAATGATGCTGCGATCATGCTTGGTCGCATAAAACTATCGAAGAACTGATGGAAATGACTGGAATATAAGCCCAACGAATTTTGAGTGAAGGTTTGAAGATCAAACGTGTTGAAGCAAAATTCGTTCCGCGTATTCTTTCTGACAATGAGAGAGCTACTCGTTTGCGCGTGTGCGAGGAATTGGAACAACATTCAGAAATTGATCTGGATTTTGAAGAAAAAGTCATTACGTACGACGAATCGTGGTGTTCTGGGATACGAGTCAGAAACCGTATAACGACCGAGCCAATGAAAGATTCTTTCACGACCAAGTCCAAAGAAAGCAAAGCAGATGAGATCTCATGTGAAGACAATTTTGTTTTGTTTTTTTCGCCATTAGTGGGATCGTCCACCATGAACTCTATCCACAGAATACATCAGTTAATCAAAAGTACCACCTTGAAGTGCTAAAACTATTGCGCGAAGCAGTGAGAAAGAAACGACCCGGATTGCAACCAACAGATGGGCTTTTGCATCACGATAACGCCCTTGCGGGCACAGTACTGGCCAAAAAGATGCTTTTGATCAGATAATGTACACTGCCAGAAAATAATGAATCACCGTCAAGGACTGTGTACAGTAGTACCAGGGCATACTGAGGGGTTGTAGTGTTAGTGACTCATTTGTCATGGTCATCGGCGATCAGATGGCGATCAGGAGGCCCATCTGTGTGCCCTCTGATTTGACTCCTCAGGCACTAACTGTGCTGAGTTTAGAGGTGAGCCGCGCGGGATTAGCCGTGCGGTCTAAGGCCCTGCATTCGTGGACTGTGCGGCTGGTCCCGGCGGAGCTTCGAGTCCTCCCTCGGGCATGTGTGTGTGTGTGTGTGTTTGTCGTTAGGGTAGTAGTGTGTAAGCTTAGGGACTGATGACCTTAGCAGTTTAGTGCGATAAGATTTCACACGCATTTGAAAATTTTTTTAGAAGTGAACAGCATTTGCAACATTCATTCTAGGGTACAACCATGCCCCAGCGACGAGTACGCACTCGTCTGGATTAGCTTCAGCCATATGAATGGGATCGCACTCGGGAGGCTGGAGGACGTATCAACGAATTGCTGCAGATGTTGGGCGCAGTGTATCAGTGTAGTTACTTGCAACAGTGGTCTGTTGAACGCCACAGTTGTAGACCAGGTTCTGGACGTCCGCGTAGAGCAAATGCTTGTCAAGACTGAAGAATTCTACCGATGGCCGACCGAACATCATCTAGGGACGAAATCCGGACACATGTGGCATCTGCTGTGTCATCAGGGATCATTGCGAAACTTTGCTTGCACCAGGATTAAGATCACGTGTGGCTCTGAGACCACGACACGGCTAAGCATGGCTCATGTGGTCTTTTTAAATAGTGATGAAGGTAGGTGCTATCTGTATGCAAGTAATGGACGTGGACGTGTTTGGCGTAAGCTGGTGAGCTTCTTATTCCAGTATGCATTCTCTCACGACAGAGAGGTCCCAACCCAGGATTCATGGCGTCTGTGGACCGGGGGGGGGGGGGGGGGGAATAGTTACAACTCGAGGTCACATTTGGTGTTTACGCAGGGTGGAGTAACCAGTGGTCGCTATATTGCATAGGTTATTATCCCCGTGTTACCGCCATTTCTTCGACGAGAAGGCGATGTGCTTTTTCAAGAGGATAATGCACGTCCACATACGCCTGCTGCGTCACAACGCGCTGTTCATGGTGTGCAGCAGCTGGCCTGGCCAGCGAGATGACCAGATCTCTCGCTGACTGAACACGTATGGGATATGGTGAAGCTGGAACTCACACGTTCTCCAAGACCTGCAGCAGCTGCTACCGTGTTGCAACAAAAGGCTTGTTACAATCCATCGCAGGATGCCACTCGGCACGTTTATGATCTTCATTTGTGTGGCCATATTGTCCGTAGCTGCTTTACAATTGCTGACGGCATTTTCGTTCTGTCGTTGCAACTACAAGAGAATGAGTGTTTTTTTTTTTTTTTTTCACTGACGCGTTTCGTTTTATTGAGGTAAAGCAGCATCAGTGTGTAATGCCAACGCCAATATTTTGTGCCACCAGTGCATGCGACACTGCTCGAGACTTATGAAGCGATGAATATTTTTCCGGAAATGACTTTTAAGCCTTTATGTGAAAAGTGATAAAGAAAATTTGTGAAAAATTGTGAAATGTAAATAATATAAACAACAATATGTTTTATTATTTTTTATAAACAGTTTTCTACAAGAATAATCATGAAACAGAAGATAATATCAGTAAAAGAATGAATTGGCATTGTATTGTCAGTGAAATTTTTTCCTTCTATTGCTCTCTATGATGTATGAATTTGGCTGAGTTCAAAGATTAAGGTGATGTCTGTTCTTTTAAATATTGTAAAAAAATAATTGTGTTGTGTGAGGAACAAGTACTCTAAAATATGAAGTACCAGTTTGCTAAATGGAATCCTTGAGTACGGACTTTATTTGTAATTAGATAACCTACTATGAATGTTTTAAGTTTTGTGTCCGCAGCAACTAGGAAAGCGGCTATAAGCGCCGATACTGAAATCGACGATACTGAATTATTGGTAACTGGTGAATAATACTGATATTGTAAACAGTCACAACGGTGGAAGATTCTGACATTAAATCCAGCGTTAAGGGAAAGGTTGTCGTTATTGATTTTCTACGAACAATTACGTTCGTAAGAAAATCCAGGCCAGACTGTGTTTTGTCTCCCGCCATTACGTGAGCGTATGGAGCGGGAATTTCAAACTGCAGAAATAATCAGACATAAATTCTTTCGATCGATATTATAATATGATATTTGAACTCCGACAACAAGAACCCACATGAATTTATTATTTTTCTATTCTAACAGTGAAAATAAAATTCAACAGAACAATTTTAGGCTTTACGTAAATGAAATAAATCTTGTGGCTGGTGCGTAATATTAATTTTTCTCGGAGTAATTTATCAATGACTGCCTTGTGGCTGGCGCGTAATATTAATTTTATCCGGAGTAATTTATCAATGACTTCAAAAAAATATTTACGACACCTGTTTTGTTACGCGAAGAGGCTGTCGTGTGATGCATACATTTTAATGTCACTTACTGAATTAATGAAAAAGCATTTCAATATTTATTTGTAGTGATAAGGTACGACAAAATAATTGTGCTGCTGTGCCCGACAAAGTAATTCATTGCAGTCGGACTCAGCAGCACATAAATACAAATTATCCGAGATTATTTATTTCTTTTGAATAATACTGTTATTCTTGCTGCTACATTTTCATACGTTTTACAATAACACGTACACACCAGCACAACAACTTTAAACAAACAGAACAAAACCAATCACAAGTGGTCTGTAATGAAAGGTATTTATAATTTCATTTGTTTTTAAGATGGAAAAACAGTTTGTTAAAAATATGTTGCCTTTTATTTACGATGGTTTCTGCTTGATTTCTCGCCTACATGGGGAAATGCGGTCTGCTAGCACGTCTCTGGTGTTTCTCTTCGTTAGAAACTTATACTTCTAGTCTAATTTTTAGTTGCTCTGCAGAACTACGCACTTCTCACATTTCACACAGCACAGTTTCTCGCACACCACTGTCTTCTGTTCATTTTCATACTCCTACGTATGTGGTTTGTGTTTTTTTGGTGTTACCAACATAACAATGACACTAGCTTGTCTTGACCTACACTATTTTTTTTGTATTTTAGTTAACTGTATATGGGTAATTCTATTTAATTATGTTGCTGTGTATTTATATACAGTGTAGGAGTAGTGAAGGAGAAGTGCCTATTTTGTGGGGGAGGAAGAAGCCATGATTAGTGGACACAAGTGTATATTAGTGTGATGGAGTGTGAGTAGGAGGAGAAAGTGAGGAGCAAGAAAGGAAATGAAACTGGGAGAGGAGGGGGGTTTGGATGGAAGAGCGTGAAGGATGGAAAAGGCTGTTTTCTGTTTCATGTAATTTCTTCAGCAACACAATTTAATAGAACTGCACACATAAAATTAACTAAAATACAAAAAAGATCATAGCCCAAAGATAAAATAGTGGCAATGTTATGTTGGCAACACTACAAAACACACAACACAAAACATACTTGTTGTTGATGTGGTCTTCAGTCCAGAGACTGGTTTGATGCAGCTCTCCATGCCACTCTATTCTGTGCAAGGTTCTTCATCTCCCAGCACCTACTGCACCCTACATCCTTCTCAATCTGCTTAGTGTGTTCATCTCTTGGTCTCCCGTTACCCTCCACGCTGCCCTCCAATACTAAATTGGCGATCCCTTGATGCCTCAGAACATGTCCTACCAACCGATCTCTTCTAGTCAAGTTGTGCCACAAATTTCTCCTCTCCCCAATCCTACTGAATACCTCCTCGTTAGTTATGTGAACTACCCATCTAATCTTCAACACTTTTCTGTAACACCACATTTCGAAAGCTTCTATTTTCTTCTTGGCCAAACTATTCACCATCCATGTTTCACTTCCATACATGGCTATACTCAATACAAATACTTTCACAAACGACTTCCTGACACTTAAATCTATACTCGATGTTAACAAATTTCTCTTCTTCAGAAACGCTTTCGTTGCCATTGCCAGTCTACATTTTATATCCTCTCTACTTCGACCATCATCAGTTATTTCGCTCCCGAAATAGCAAAACTCATTTACTACTTTAAGTGTCTCATTACCTAATCTAATTCCCTCAGCATCGTCCGACTTAATTCGACTACATTCCATACTTAGAGGTATAAAACTAAACAGAAAACGGTAGTGTGCGGAAAAGTATGCTACGTAAAAGATGAGAAAAGCATAGTTCTGCAGAGCAACTAAAAATTAGGCTACAAGTATCAGTGTGTAACGAAGAAAAACACCAAAGATGTGCTAGCAGACGGCATTTCCCGATGTGGGCGAGAAACCAAGCGAAAATCAGCATAAGTGAAAAGCAACATGTTGTTAACGAACTGCTTTTCGATCCTAAAAACAAATCAAATTATAAATATCTTTAATTAGACACCACTGATAATGGTTTAGCTCAATAAAGCGAAACGCGTCTGGTGAAATAAAGAAACACGCATTTTCTTGTAGTTGCAACGACAGAACGAAAATACCTTCAGGGGCGTTTATGACCATTTGCATGAGAGAATACCCGTCTGATGTGAAATTTCAAATTTTCCCGGCGAACTAAATATTCAAAAAGATTTCGGGCTTGCAACCGGTCGTCGTTAGCTTCCATCCACGATATTTCGACTGGAAAACTGCCAGCCATCCTCAGGTGAGCCATCGAAGACTGACGAAGACGCTTTTTTTTCCTTTATTGTTATTTTTAAACCTGTTAACAGGCAGGCCAGCAGCAGCATGCTACGCCGCTCTTTGGCCTCAAACACACAAGATACAAATGAAGACATCGAGAGAAAAAAACATGGTGGACATAGAAACGGAGACAACCACTTTTTAAAATACATGGAGCCGTTCACGGGCGTAGAGTCCAAGATAAAATTTGTTCAGACACTTGGACAGAGACGAATATTGCCACACGTGAACGCAGGTGCACAAAAACGAATAACACTGAACCACTTAAGCACAAAACGACGACACACACAGAACACGAGGCGTTGATCAACGCGCAAATGTTCACTAACTGTGTACGAGTCCGGGGACCTGCCAAGAGAGGAGGAGGGGGGGTGGGAGAGGGAGAGGGGAGAGCAGATGCCAAGGGCAGGGGAGATAGGGGGAAGGGAGGAAGAGGGAGGAGAAGCCCGGGGGAAGAGGGGAGGAGGGAGGGGACAGGGGAAAAGGAAAGAGAAGGGAAGGGAAGAGAAGGGAGGGAGGGTGCCGAAAGGAAAGGACACAGGAAGTTGGGGGGGGAGGATCAAAGTTGATAGGAGGGGTAGATGGAGGGGAGGAGCACATCATCAGGGAGGGGGAGCTGGCGGAAGCCACCTTGGGAGAGGGTAAGGAGGGTGGAGAGATGGAGACCAGGTGGGACATGGGAAAACAGGTGCGGCAGTGGGCGGGGGTGGGAGAGGATGGGTGAGACAAGCGGATGAGGAGGATCGAGTTTGCGGAAGGTGTACAGGATCCGTATCCTTTCAAGGAAGAGGAGGAGGTGGGGGAAGGGGATGAGATCATACAGGATCCGCGTGGGGGAGGGGAGACGGATGCGATAGGTGAGGCGGAGAGCATGGCGTTCAAGGATTTGGAGGGATTTATAAAAGGTAGGGGGGGGGGGGCGGAGATCCAGGCCGGATGGGCGCAACAAAGGATAGGGCGGATGAGGGATTTATAGGTGTGGAGGGTGGTGGAGGGGTTCAGACCCCACGTACGGCCGGAAAGGAGCTTGAGGAGACGGAGACGGGAGCGTGCCTTGGCTTGGATTGTCCGGAGGTGGGGGGTCCAGGAGAGTCGACGGTCGAGGGTGACGCCAAGGTACTTAAGGGTGGGAGTGAGGGCGATAGGACGGCCATAGATGGTGAGATAGAAATCAAGGAGGCGGAAGGAAGGGGTGGTTTTGCCTACAATGATCGCCTGGGTTTTGGAGGGATTGACTTTGTGCAACCACTGGTTGCACCAAGCGGTGAACCGGGCAAGATGGGATTGGAGAAGGTGTTGGGAGCGCTGCAGGGTGGGGTCAAGGGCAAGGAAGGCGGTGTCATCGGCAAACTGGAGGAGGTGGACGGGGGGTGACGGCGGCGGCAAGTCCGCCGTATACAAAATGAAGACGCCCTCCGTTCCGCAATATATAGCGTGCAGCGAGTATTCCGCGCATGCGTCAAAATCATACAGACAGTCGAACCACACCGCCCGCCAGCAGCGCCCTCGCTGGTGGAACTGCAGAACTCAGCTGTCTTTGGCGACGGCAACTACCGCGGCCATCGGAGTACTCTGACGTCTTCGTCTGGAGCAGATCTTAGAGATGACGGGGTTCCACGCATTAGTTCGATGGCTCACCTGAGGATGGCTGGCAGTTGTCCAGTCGAAATATCGTGGATGGAAGCTAACGACGACCGGCTGCAAGCGCGAAACCTTTGTGAACAGAATACCCCCGTCTGTCGGCAGAGCGAGATACACTGTTTGAACATCCTTCACTCTGATATGTATGATTCATCTTGTCCGAATTTGTTATCACGTACTTCTACAATGATGAACTGCCTGTCACCTCGCTTGTCAATAAAATGACCTCGTTCTTGAGGGTGCTGATTTTTTGTCTCCGGCAGCGCACATCAGATCAGTCTTCGTATTGAAGACCACAACAGAAAAGCTGTATCATACAGAATCCCCTGAGCAAAGACATAGCTAAATAAGTAGGTTCACAGCTAATGTGTGTTTGCGGTGCACTTCTAAATATCCCGGCTACTCGTCAGCTGTCGGACGCGGCGTGAGAGGGTCGTTAGCACGGAGACAAGAGAGCTCGTGCCGTTGCAATTGGCCTTCGCCCCCGGTGGATGAACGACGGCAGTACAATGAGTGAGTGGTGCTCCGCGCTTATTCAGTTCCGATTGTCGCCCGCTGTGACTGAATGCCGAGCCCCGCGCTAGGGCGCGCCTCGAGTCAGCAGGGGGGGAGCCGCCGGGGTGGGGCGCTGTCTCTTTCCTTTGTTGTCGGCCGCCGGCCGCCGTTCATCCGCTTGAGGCGCGTCCGCAAGCCACGCCCACGTACTGCCGCTGGGGAGAGCGGAATGAGCGCCCGTTCCTTCTCCAGCGAGCACCAGAGAAATAGAATAAATACCTCGAGCCGCCCACTCGCGGGACGAGTAAAACGCACGTGGACGAGGAGCAGGTGATGTCACAGCGTGGAATTTCACGCCCTGTATATTGCGAAGAGTGAAGTGAAGAATCCGGCTTGTCACATTTTTGCCTCGTTGAGAGGAACATGGCCAATGAGATGCGACATCTTTCTTTCTTTCTTCTTTTGCGTGTGCCATTTTCCCGCAATGACGCAGGGTCGGCATGGTTAATCGGAACTGGCAAGGTTATTATTTTCAGCCATAATGGCTATGTTTGTAAACCGTGACTGTGTGGGAAAATTATTTATTTCAAGTTTGTGCTACCAAGAACTTTTTATTTTATGTTTAATCCAACATAATGCAACGCGTTTTGACCATGTTTTGTTCATCTTCAAGCATTTGTACATACATACATACATCGAGAAATGTTACTTAAAAATAAACAGTGTTCTAGATAAATCTAGTTTAAGACTGCTTATTTTTAAGTAACATTTCCCGATGTATGTATGTATGTACAAACGCTTGAAGATGAACAAAACACGTTCGAAAAGCGTTGCATTATGTTAGATCAAGCATAAAATAAAAAGTGACTGGTAGCAGAAACTTGAAATAAATAATAGGCAATGTTAATTTAAGGGGTGGCTGGATGCCCTTCCTGCCACCACCCCGAACCCCCTGGGACGGAATGAGTGTACCCCAACTGCCTGTGTCTAGTGTAATCCACGGAATAGTGCGAATATGTTCAGATGGCTGCGAGCCGTGTAACTGAGACGGAACGTGGGGACCAGCCCGGTATTCACCTAGTGAAATGTGGAAAACCGCCTAAAAACCACATCCAGGCTGGCCGGCACACCAGCCTCCATCGTTAAGCTAACCTGGCTGGTCAATGAGATGCGACATCTGTTGTACATCAAAAGAATAACTTGGGAGCCGCAGTATTGTATGGTGTTAAACTCTGTACTTCGTGTTTTTGTTTATTATAGAGCGCGTGGTATGCAGATAAGCATAGCAAATTCCAGATCTCCCGAGAACGCGTCTTTTTAGATACGATTTGTTGTAATAAAATGACACGAAACTACATATCGGTAGCCAAAGGCTTCCCAAATGTGATGTTTTTAATGTTATAACTTGTGTGCTATGAAATTATACCGTTTCAAGGCTAGGCACAATGATGATCTATTAAGAGCAAGTCGTTTTGGTACAATTTGGCATTGTTAAATATCAAATAATGACATTTGTCTTCACATAGTGTATACCAAATCTGAGGCGCAGCTCCCATCTAGAAACAGTAGCGTAACTGAATGCTTGGTGAGATATAAAGAGAAAGGCAGTAGGTCCGTGTCCACCTATCCCAGTTTTTTTTCCCTTTTGTTTCCTAAAAGATTCTGAGTCTTTCTTATTAACTTAATGGAATACACTGAACAGCCAAAGAAGCTGGTACACCTACCTAATATCGTGTAGGCCCCCGAGAGAAGGCAGAAGTGTCGCAACACGACGTGGCATGGACTCGACTAATGTCTGAAGTAGTGCTGGAGGGGACTGACACCATGAATTCTGCAGAGCTGTCTATAAATCCGTAAGAGTACGAGGGGGTGGAGATCTCTTCTGAACAGCACGTTTCAAGACATCCCAGATATGCTCAATATTGTTCATATATGAGGAGTTTGGTGACCAGCGGAAGTATTCAAAATCGGAAGAGTGTTCCTGGAGCCACTTTGAATCAATTCTGGACGAGGGGGTGTCGCATCAAAAATGGTTCAAATGGCTCTGAGCACTATGGGACTCAACATCTTAGGTCATAAGTCCCCTAGAACTTAGAACTACTTAAACCTAACTAACCTAAGGACATCACACACACCCATGCCCGAGGGAGGATTCGAACCTGCGTCCGTAGCAGTCCCGCGGTTCCGGACTGCAGCGCCAGAACCGCACGGCCACCGCGGCCGGCGATGTCGCATCGCTCTCCTGGTATTGTCCAAGACCGTCGGAACGCACAATGAACATGAATAGATGCAGATGATCAGACTGTATGCTTACGTACGTCTCACCTGTCAGAGTCGTATCTAGATGTATCAGGGGTCCCATATCACTCCACCGACACGCGCCCCATGTCATTACAAAGCATCCATCAGCTTGAACAGTCTCCAGCTAACATGCAGGGTCCATGGATTCATCAGGTTGTCTCCATACCCGTACACGTCCATTCGCCAGATACAACGTGAAACCTACCAGGGAACATGTTTCAAGTCATCAACAGTCCAATGTCGGTGTTGACGGGACCAGGCGAGGTGTAAAGCTTTGAGTCGTGCAGTCATCAAGGATACACGAGGTGGCCTTCGGCTCCGAAAGTCAGTATCGATGAAGTTTCGTTGAATGGTTCGCACGGTGACACTTGTTAATGGCTTAGCATTGAAATATGCAGCAATTTGCGGAAGGGTTTCACTTCTGTCACGTTGAAAGATTCTCTTCAGTCGTCCTTGTTTCCGATCTTGTAGGGCCTTTTTCTGTCTGCAGCCATGTCGGAGATTTGATGTTTTACCGGATTCCTGATATTCACGGTACACTCGTGCAATGGTCGTTCGTGAAAATCCGCACTTCATCGCTACCTCGGAGATGCTGTGTCCCATCACTCGTGTGCTGAGTATATCACCGCGTACAAACTCAGTTAAATCTTGATAATCTGTCATTGTAGCAGCAGTATCCTATCTAACAACTGCGTCAGACACTTGTCTTATGCAGGCGTTGCCGACCGCAGAGCCGTTCTCTGTCTGCTTACATATCTCTGTATTTGAATACGCATGCCTGTACCAGTTTCTTTGGCGCTTCTGTGTAATACCATTTGGTGGGCACACGACAAATTGTGCCGGAGCGTCTGATATTGTGTACAAAAAGTCTACGTTCTCTAAAAACGGAATATTTTATATTTCTAACGGATGAAATTAGACATTAAGGGCTTAGTTTCAGGCTTATGAAGATATTACGTGGAATGACGCAAAACGCAAATGGTAACAAGAACGTGTTTGTAACTTTATTTAAGGATACTAAAGGGATGAAACGTACGACTAGTGTGTATTCTACAGCCGCGCAAATGAAAAGCAGGTTAAATTTAGAACGGACTTTTAGCTACCGCAATTGTTCTCCTCGACGTCTGTAGAAACTATAGGTATTTATAACTTACCCCCAAAACAATACTGCGCTCCCCAAGGTTACGTCCCAGAAGCACCTTCTCGTTGGGTGTAATTGAATTCCAAATTACCACTTTTCTCATAGAGCTCCATACACTTTAACTGCTCTCGTATCTAGTTAATTACATTGCGTTTACTGCCGACCGAGATGGAAGAGCTTCCGCGAAATTAGCTCCCAGTGGTGATTCAGCCGCTCTTCCGCTGTTTCGTCTCAAGTTTCCGGTGCTCCGAGTCTAGTAGCTGTTTGAAAAGACCTCTGCTCGTTGCCTTTCCCTCCAGAGCCTGAACTGCACGATGAGTCTTAAGTCCGACAAAAGCCTTTTTCTGGATAACTGCTTCGTGTTTTTCTTACTGGGGACAAAAGCTCCTCCGAGAGAGACATCTTAAAGAGGGGCCAGTGAAGTCGCAGCAAAAGGAAGAAGGAAGGCTGCGAGTTGCCGCCGCTCCTGAGCGAATTGTGCGGCATAATGCGGTTTATTGGCGCCGCCACCGAGAGGCGCTGCAGGCGCTGCTGGACGGAACTACGAGCTTACCACTCGCCTAGAGAGGGTGGCACGTTGTGTTGGCTCAATAGGGTGTACCTTTCTTAAATTGTGGAATGGGTTTTGGAAACAAGTTATTCATCGCATTTCAAATTAAACACACATACACAAAAAATGGTTCAAATGGCTCTGAGCACTATGGGACTTAACATCTGAGGTCATCAGTCCCCTAGAACTTAGAACTGCTTAAACCTAACTAACCTAAGGACATCACACACATCCATGCCTGAGGCAGGATTCTAACCTGCGACCGTAGCAGTAGCACAGTACCGGACGGAAGCATTTAGAACCACTCGGACATAGCGACCGGCACACACACACACACACACACACACACACAGAGAGAGAGAGAGAGAGAGAGAGAGAGAGAAAGAGAAGAATTAGCGGATAATCATGTTGGATGTACACCGTAGAGCCAAAGAAACTGGTACACCTGCCTAATATCGTGTAGGGCGGCCGCGAGAACGCGGAAGTGCCGCAGCCACGAAGTGGCATGGACTCATCTAATGACTGAAGTATTGCTGGAGCGAACTGACACCTCGAATCCTGCAGGGCCGTCCATAAATCTTGAGAGGTGGCATGAGCCCCCTCTCATATTTCTATCTTACGATTTTCCTCTCTAATTGCATGCGGTGAAAAGTTGCTATTCCTTCACACGCGGACTTCCCACGCAGCGTCTCTCATCACCCGGGTGGTCCGGTGACAGGCAGGCTATGCTGATCTTGAAAGGGTAAGCCGACGGGTGTGAGGGAGTCGAGTGAATGCTTTCCAGACGCCGACATTGTACAATAGCGGCAGACACGCTCGCGGGGGCCTGAAGTAGCGGCTGGGCTGGAGGTTCCGTTACTTCGCAGAAACTTAGCGAAAACACTTTCTGGCGGGCTACCAGCGAGGCGTGGGAATGACTTGTGTACCCAGGCACTTGTGGCGGGCAAATTCCCGCGCTTTCTGCAAAATCGTAACTGTGATTGGCTTGCTCAGGGCATAGCTCCGTGACGTAGCAAAATCGGCACAGAAATTGGCGCCAAGAATCTCCATTGGTGGAATGGTAGTGCTCTGGCAATAGAGTGGAATTTTCCGCCGGTTTTCGAGTTGCTGACTGGAACGGTTAACCACGGCCACTGTCGTGGGGGCGGGAATGTTCTGTGTTCGGTTTTGTACGGGTGCTCTTGTGGTGTAGTCGGCTCTCGCCTTTCAGTCGGAGTAGGTTACAACACTGAGCTCTCGCTGCTCTGGGCAGCCGGCCTTCCGTTGGCTGTCTAATATACTTTTATTTGATTGTAAGTGTTTAACGAAGTTGCTGAAGTTTCGACTTCAGCGTAACTTTCCGAGTACAGTTGGCAATTGAGCGTTCTGCGTACAAGCGGCCTATGTTGTCTGTCTTGGGCAGTTTTGGCTAAATTGACTGTATCGGAGTTACTGTGTGACTTCGCTTGTGAAAATCAATCACTGTACCGTCAGTGATTGTGTGGCGAGCCTTCTTCGTCTCCCTCAGAGGCGCATTTGTATCGATAGGAAGTCTTTAGTCTGGAACAACCAGACCAGGACAGTTTGTTTCGGGCTATACTCGCGACATTATCATCACCACGACGGGACATCGAAGCAACCAGCCATCGCTTCCAGTATGCCATATCGTGTCCTTGCAGCTAAGAAGACAGCTTGGTAATGCACGTCCGCAGCACCGGCAAAGCAGGCATTTTTGCTAGGCGTAATCAGAGCTCAGCAGAGCGCGCCTGTTCGTCTTTTCTAACTTTGTTCTATCTTGGGTGTTCATTGTCTGAGTTCTCACTAATGTAGCAGCAATTAATGTTGGGTTAGCTGTGTGTCTCTCTTAAGATTTGAGTTGCAAGGAATTGGCTCCACATACCACTTCGTCATAAACGTCACAATCTAGATTAGGGACAACTTCACCTTCACAGCGTTTATTTGAGTATCCAATTTGAGCCAATTTGATGTATTGTAAATGTTTCATGTGTTTTTGTTCACTATTTTGTGTCTGGTCTTAATAAATCATATGTTATTTTGGACAGAACTTTCATTCTGTTAATCGGTAGAGCAACCCTATCATTTCTCACTACGTTAATGAAACCTTCCTTTATTTAACTTATTTATCAAATTAAATTATTGCAGGTGCCAAACTCTTTTTCTACTCCACTAGCTGGATTTGTTACAGTCAGTTCGCGTATCTTTTTAATCCATGTGCAGCAGCAAAAGTCGGAGTTAGAATAGGGGGGCTTGGAGCATCATTTACATATGTAGATTCCAGAAGAATTTAGTGTTAAATACACTGCTAGCTCCGGCATCTCGCAATCTGTAAGAGTAAGAGGGGATGGAGATCTCTTCCGTCCGTCGGAATGCACAACGGACATCAATGGATGCAGGTAGTGCTGCAGGGGACTGACACCATGAATCCTGCACGGCTGTCCATGAAACCGTAAGAGTACGAGGGGTGGACATATCTTGTGAACAGCACTTTGCAAGGCATCCCAGATATGCTCAATAACGTTCATGTCCGGGGAGTTTGGTGGTTAGTGGAAGTGTTTAAACTCAGAAGAGTGTTCCCGGAGTCAGTCTGTAGCAATTCTGGACGCGTGGGGTATCACATTGTCCTGCTGGAACTGCCCAAGACCGTCGGAATGCACAATAGATATGAATGGCTGCAGCTGATCATACACGATTCTTACGTTCAAAATGGTTCAAATGGCTCTGAGCACTATGGGACTTAACTTCTGAGGTCATCGGTCCCCTAGAACTTGGAACTACTTAAACCTAACTAACCTAAGGACATCACACACATCCATGCCCGAGGCAGGTTTCGAACCTGCGACCGTAGCGGTCGCGCGGTTCCAGACTGTAGCGCCTAGAACCGCTCGGCCACTCCGACCGGCGATTCTTACGTACGTTTCACCTGTCAGAGTCGTATCTAGACGTGTCAGGGGTCCCATATCACTCCAACTGTACAAGCCCCTAACGGCTTGAACATTCCCCTGCTGACATGCAGCGTCCATGGATATATGAGGTTTTCTCCTTACCCGTACTCGTCCATCCACTTGCACAATTTGAAACGAGGTCGTCCGAGCAGGCAACATGTTTCCAGTCTTCAACAATCCAATGTCGGTGTTGACGGCTCAGGCGTGGCGTAAAGCTTTGTGTCGTGCAGTCATCAAGAGTTACACGAGGTGGCCTTCGGCTCCGAAAGCTCGTATCGACGATGTGTCGTTGAATGGTTCGCACGTTGACGTTTGTTGATGGATTCAAATGGCTCTGAGCACTATGTGACTTAACATCTATGGTCATCAGTCCCCTAGAACGTAGAACTACTTAAACCTAACTAACCGAAGGACATCACACAACACCCAGCCATTACGAGGCAGAGAAAATCCCTGACCCCGCCGGGAATCGAACCCGGGAACCCGGGCGTGGGAAGCGAGAACGCTACCGCACGACCACGAGATGCGGGCGTTGTTGATGGACCAGCATTGAAATCTGCAGGAATTTGCGGAAGAGTTGCACTTCTGTCACCCTGAATGATTCTCTTCAGTCTTCGTTGTTCCAGTTCTCGCAGGAACCTTTCCCGGTCGCAGCGATGTCGGAGATTTGGTGTTCTACAGGATTCCTGTTATTCGCGGTACATTCGTGAAATGGTCGTACGGGAAAATCCCCACTTCGTCGCTACCTCGGAGACGCTGTGTCCCATCGCTCGTGCGCCGTCTATAACAGTTGAAACTCACTTAAATCTTGATAACCTGCCATTGTAACCGATCTAGGTACTGCGCCAGACACTTGCTGTCTTATATTGGCGTTGCCGACCGCAGCGCAGTATTCTGCCTGTTTACATATCTTCGTATTTGAATACGCATGCCTATACCAGTTTCTCTGGCGCTTCAGTGTAGATTCTCCACCGTCTGTACAACTTTTTCGGAACATACTGTGCGGTGATATACTGATGTGTAGCGTAGCACGAAGTCTAAGTAAATTTGAAAATTGAGCAGTTCGTTTACGGTTTGGCGAAGCTGTATCGAACGCGTCAGTAACTGGCAGCTGGGTGTGTTAACAGATATTCCTCTAGTGAACATTTATGAAAAATTAAAACTGTCTACTGGCTGGGAGACCAACCCAGCCTCAAGCATATTGTCGGCTACCATTGTTCTTTTGTTTTTCTTTTTAATAGCCTTTGTCTTTTCCTTGCAGGCCGCCTTACCCTCGATACTATTTGCCTCCACTGGCACAAGCTCTTGATTTGAAAGAAATGTTTGACCATACAACTGGGTTTCGCAACAGGAAAGTCTTTTTTGCAAGTGGAGTCTTCATATATGTGAACCCAGAGAAAACTGAAACGCTCAGGTTTTATTAAAGGAAAACTTTCCAGAATGAGATTTTCACTCTGCAGCGGAGTGAGCGCTGTTATGAAACTTCCTGGCCGATTAAAACTGTGTGCCGGACCGAGACTCGAACTCAGGACCTTTGCCTTTCGCAGGCAAATGCTCTACCACTTGCAGAGCTACTGGTAGAATTGAAGCTGTGAGGACGAGGCGTGAGTCGTGCTTGGGTAGCTCAGATGGTAGAGACCTTGCCCGTGAAAAGCGAAGGTCCCGAGTTCGAGTCTCGGTCCGGCACACAGTTTTAATCTGCCAGGAAGTTTCAAAGGAAAAATTGTTGTCGGACCTAAAAGACTGCTCAACGTTAAGAATATTCTAAATCAAAATGTAATAGAAAATATTAAATGAACAGGAAAAAACAGAAAAAAACAAAACTCAGTGTTAAGGAAGTTGTACAGTGTACATACAATTTCACAATATATTCACAATAAATGTTCAAAAATGTCTCCACCGAGTTCAGTGTATGTAACTGCAGGTGTATGAACAGATTTTGTTGCTCTTTTCAGTTTAACAGTGTTGTTCTTAAGTTCGTCTATTGCATTCGTAATGCGAACATTTATTGTGGAATGGTATGTACACTGTACAACTTCCTTAACACTGAGCTTTGTTTATTCCGGTTCAACGTGAATTCAAAGGGGATATGGTATTAATAAAAGCAGATTATCTGACACATTCATACAGTTTCAGTTAACGTTATTACCATAAGTTTTCCTAAACTAAATTCTCTACAACTTCTGTTGAAAACTTTGTGCAATTGTCTGGAATTCAAAAAACAAATTGGGCCAAGTAGTTAATAAGTTAAAAATTTTACGAAATTACGTCTTTGCTTCTCTGGGTGTTCTGGAAAACTACTGCAGATACAAGTCTGGGACATGTTTTAATAGATTCATCAGATCAATAACAACAAAATAAATGGAAATCGTGCTTTACTTTAACCTCTTACAGTTCTGCGATGCCTTCATATTAGCGAAGTTGCTAGATTTCAGGCAAAATCTTTTATTAGCCGTAATTCCGCAACTAAACATTTGCGGACCTATGTTTATATGAACTTTTTTCTTTAGTTTTACTTGCAGAATAACATGTTAAAATATTTGCATATCTTCGTGAATCATCCTGTATAAAGCGCTGCCACAGTACAGTACAGCAGGCAATTGAAAGATATACGCAATGTGACGAACAGAAATGATACTCTTAAGCAAAGACAATAATTAGACTGTAGTCACCGCTGAGCTGTGGCGGCTTCTGTGAAGCCGCACAACCGATTCTACTGGCGCCATTTGTGCGCCCGTTACATCGATTCTGGTCCTCGCCGTATCATCTTTGCATGGTCATGTGTATTGGACAACTTGTTAGCACCTACGAGCAGGAGGGCAGTATTATCCGGCGCCTACTTGGAGTCCTGACGCTACTGGCCTCATTGGCATTTGTTTGAAATTATGTATGAAGACTGTTCAGAAAGTACTCTACTTAAAGATTGTTAGTTCTGCCACCCTGTGAGCTGACCAGGAATCCGGTTCCTTTATACCTTTCAGTGACCCCCTTTTGGGGCTGCGTGTGTCAATCTGGAGGTTACTGTACGCGCCAAGCTAGTATTTTGCAACGTGATTCTCGTACTTGAAATCCTAGTTTGTTGTTATTGATTATTCGATACTACTGATTGTAATTTCTGTTGTTGTAGACCTTATGGTTCTTTCTGGGGCGATTTATTCGATTTGGGCTGTACCTACGGTTTTTTGCGCTTCGCCTAAAGGCACACACGTGTTGGTCATGTCTGTGTGCGTGCTTGATTCGCACCCTCTCTCACTTCGTGTTGAGGAGCCTTTCGGGTTATACACAATGTGATCAAAATTATCCGGACACCTGGCTCAAAATGACTTCCAAGTTCGTGACACCCTCTCCATCGGCAATGCCGGAATTCAGTATGGTGCTGGCCCATTCTCAGCCTTGGTGACAGTTTCCACTCTCGCAAGCGTACGTTCATTCAGGTGTAGGAAGGTTTCTTCGAGAATGGCAGCACATTCTTCACGGACTGCTGCACTGAGGAGAGGTATCGATGTCGGTCGGTGAGGCCTGGCACGAATTCGGCGTTCCAAAACATCCCAAAGGTGTTCTACAGATTTCAGATCAGGACTCTGTGCAGGCCAGTCCATTGCAGGGATGTTATTGTCGTGTAACCACTCCGCCAGAGGCAGTGCATTATGAACAAGTGCTCGATCGTGTTGAAAGATGCAATCGCCATCCCCGAATTGCTCTTCAACAGTGGGAGGCAAGAAGGTGCCTAAAATATCAATGCAGTCTTGTGCTGTGATAGTGCCACGCAAAACCACAAAGGGTGCAAGCCCCTTCCATAAAAAACACGGCCACACCATAACACCACCGCCTCCGAATTTTACTGTTGGCACTACACACGCTGGCAGATGATGTTCACCGGGCATTCGCCATAACCACACCCTGCCATCCGATCGTCACATTGTGTACCGTGATTCGTCACTCCACATTCGTGCAATGTTTACGCTCCTTATACCAAACGAGGCGTCGTTTGGCATTTACGCGGCGTGATGTGTGGCTTATGAGTAGTTGCTCTACCATGAAATCCAAGTTTTCTCACCTCCCGCCCAACTGTGATAGAACTTGGCAGTGGATCTTGATGCAGTTTGGAAATCCTGTGTGATGGTCTGGATAGATGTCTGCCTATTACACATTACGACCCTCTTCAACTGTCGACGGTCTCTGTCAGTCAACAGACGAAGTCGGCCTGTACGCCTTTGGGCTGTACTTCTCCCTTCACGTTTCCACTTATCTATCACATCGAAAACAGTGGACTTAGGGATGTTTTGGAGTGTGGAAATATCGCGTACAGGCGTATAACATAAGTGACATCCAATCACCTGACCACTGAGGTCGTTGATATGGAGTACGTGGCAGTAGGTGGCAGCACAATGCACCTAATATGAAAAACCGATGTTTTTGGGGGTGTCTGTATACTTTTGATCAGATAGTGTAACTGCATCATCTGCTGAAAGTCTAATTTTACCAGCAATATTGTGTCTGAAAAGTCATGAATAGACAACATGAATAGCAATGGACCCAACCCGCTTCTCTGGGACACACCCTATTTTATCTATACATCTGTCGATGACTCTCTCAGTCCAAGATAACATGTTGTGTCCTCCGTATCAAGGTATCCTCAATCCAGTCCCAAATTTCGCTTGATACCTCACACGATCGAACTTTTGATAGTAAGTGTACCGAGTCAAATGATTTTCTGAAGTCGATAAATACGGCATCTGCCTGACTGTCTTGATCCTTGACTTTCAGGATGTTAATAGCTGATGCATCTCAAGTGTTCGGTGCTAGATAGCTGTAACATACAAAGACGCTAGCCGAAGACCTAAAGCAGCGTAGTAATAGGTCTTAACTTAATTTTTTTTAATACTTTTATTCATTAAGATGGCCTTCCTGCAAAAATCTGTTGTATTGAAGAAAGTAAGTGAGTCACTTGCGCCGGAACACAGCCTTGACGATCCATCTTGTTACCGTGCGACATTCCGGACCATACATCTTGACAAGTAACGAATGTGTGAGACCACTCCCAGACGTTTAAAGCACTCCCCGCCTGAGGAATGGCTCCTCTCACAAAAGGACATTAGATATGCGCCTCATGATAGTAGCGCCGTAACAGTTTCCAAGGGCGACCTGCAGTTATTCATTCGATCGGTAATATATCGCACGAACTGCAGCTGCGAGAATGGTTGACCCAGAAATTACTCGTGCAATATAACACACCCTTAAAACTATAAATTGAACTTGGAGATTTTCAGCCTCTTGCACTCTTGCAATGTTCCTAGAAGTCAACCGACTTGGAAACGTTTCAAGCTACGCTACAGCTGTTGATATTCATTTATCTTCGTGGGAACTTCCTTTGGCAATGGAAATAACGCAGATATTACACGTAACCTACGTGATAACAATTCACAATTTTGTCACTGGCATATCCTACTGAGAACCCTAGCGTGTTTCCGACATTCAAGAAGTCTTCAATCTTCTCTTACAGTGTGTTGCTTGCAAGACTATACCGATTCTGTAAAACTATCTTCTGACACAGCAGTATACATACACGGTCCAGTAACATTGGTGTGATTGTAAAAATTCACCGTGAAAGCAGTCAGCCGACCGGAGTGGCCGAGCGGTTCTAGGCGCTACAGTCTGGAACCGCGCGTCCGGTACGGTCGCAGGTTCGAATCCTGCCTCGGGCATGGATGTGTGTGATGTCCTTAGGTTAGTTAGGTTTAAGTAGTTCTAAGTTCTAGGGGACTGATGACCTCAGAAATTAAGTCCCATAGTTCAAAAATGGCTCTGAGCACTATGGGACTTAACATCTATGGTCATCAGTCCCCTAGAACTTAGAACTACTTAAACCTAACTAACATAAGGACAGCACACAACTCCCAGTCATCACGAGGCAGAGAAAATCCCTGACCCCGCCGGGAATCGAACACGGGACCCCGTGCGTGGGAAGCGAGAACGCTACCGCACGACCACGAGCTGCGGACAAGGTTCCATAGTACTCACAAGGGAACCTCCCCACCGCACCCCCCTCAGATTTAGTTGTAAGTTGGCACAGTGGATAGGCCCTGAAAAACTGAACACAGATCAATCGAGAAAACAGGATGCAGTTGTGTGGAACTATGAAAAAAAATAAGCAAAATATACAAACTGAGTAGTCCATGCGTAAAATAGGCAACATCAAGGAGAGTGTGAGCTCCAGAGCGCCGTGGTCCCGTGTTTAGCGTGAGCCTCTGCGGAACGAGAGGTCCTTGGTTGAAGCCTTCCCTCGAGTAAAAAGTTTAATTTTTTATTTTCCAGCAATTATCAAAGATCAGGCAATCACACATAATTGACTTCGCTCTCCAAAATTCCAGGACATGTTCAGATTTGCTTGGACATATACAGGATTTGACGGTCTACACACGGAAAAATATGAAAACGTTAAAAACATATGTTTTGGCAGATCACAGGGAAAACTGTGCGACTGTGAAACTGTTGCATTCATTTGTTGCAGTTTATGTGACAAACTCTTATGTTTTCATCATTTTTTGGGAGTGATTATCACATCCACAAGAAAACCTAAATCGGGCAAGGTAGAAGAATCTTTTTACTCATTCGCCAAGTGTACAAGTTAGGTGGGTCGACAACATATTCCTGTCATGTGACGCACATGCCATCACCAGTATCGTATAGAAAATACCAGACGGATTTTCCTGTGGAGGAATCGGTTGACCTATGACCTTGCGATCAAATGTTTTCGGTTCCCATTGGAGAGGCACGTCCTTTCGTCTACTAATCGCACGGTTTTGCGGCGCGGTCGCAAAAAACGGACACTAAACTTATTACAGTGAACAGAGACGTCAATGAACGAACGGACAGATCATAACTTTGCGAAAAGAAAAAAATTAAAATTTTCACTTGAGGGAAGACTTGAACCAAGGACCTCTCGTTCCGCCACTGCTCACGCTAACCACGGGACCATTGCGCCCCTCAGCTCATGTTTCTCTTGATGTTGCCTATCTTGCGCATGGACTACTCAGTTTGTATATTTTGCTTATTTTTTTCATAGTTCCACACAACTTCTTCCTGTTTTCTCGATTGATCTGTGTTCAGTTTTTCAGGGCCTATCCACTGTGCTAACTTATAACTAAATCTGAGGGGGGTGCGATGGGAAGGTTCCCTTGTCAGAGCCATCTGACACATTTTTTGAAAGCGGTCACATATTTTGCACAATTCGGTAATGGTGTCGGTCAGTGACCATTATCAATCTTAGATGGAATAAACAACAGGAAAATGGCCATGGCCATGACTGAAACTAGTAGCGAATTGAGCAAAATAAATGACAGCTCAAGGCTTCACCATGAATTTTAACTATTATTTGACGGTTGAATATCCCCATCTGAAAACATACATACATTGATGTGGCCACCGCCTATGTTCCACGCCAACGAGCAGTAATCACTCACAGACGTGAGATGGCAGCACTGGTAGTGGAGGGTATATAAAGCATGTCGGGAGGGATGCAGAAAACTGCAGTCGTAACACTTAATAAAATATTCCGGGCTATTATGCCGTGGTCTAAGGGATTTCACTTCAAAACCCGTCGTTTCGTCCCCGTCTGCGGAGGACGTTTTCAAGGGGGATCGTAACTTTCTTGACTGTCCGATTCACAACCTGGCTCGCTGCTGACTACAGAAAAATTCCGCTTCCGCGAAGCTTCTGCGCAGTGACGTTACGTCACATGTTTTGAATACGCGAGCGCAACTGGCAGTTGCCGACTGCCGTCGTCCGCTGTTACTATCATCCCATGGCGGAGGACTGATTCACCGGAATCCAAATTTCAATCAATTGCGCGCCCTTCTCCTTCCTATTAAAATATTAAAATTGTGCCCGGGTTCCCGGGTTCGATTCCCGGCGGGGTCAGGGATTTTCTCTGCCTCGTGATGACTGGGTGTTGTGTGATGTCCTTAGGTTAGTTAGGTTTAAGTAGTTCTAAGTTCTAGGGGACTGATGACCATAGATGTTAAGTCCCATAGTGCTCAGAGCCCTCCTATTAAAATTCCTGGCGTACTTCACAATCTCTACGGCCTATTTGTACAGGATTTCGTGGTACCCGTTTGTGGCTGCAAGTACTTGAGTCCTATCAAAATCAGTACGGTGGTCTCCTGGCTGTAAAGCAAATTCCGTAACAGCTGATCTGACTATCTCCCCTCTCCTGCAATTGCCCTCGTGCTCTGCCGGCCGCGGTGGTCTAGCGGTTCTGGCGCTGCAGTCCGGAACCGCGGGACTGCTACGGTCGCAGGTTCGAATCCTGCCTCGGGCATGGGTGTGTGTGATGTCCTTAGGTTAGTTAGGTTTAAGTAGTTCTAAGTTCTAGGGGACTTATGACCTAAGATGGTGAGTCCCATAGTGCTCAGAGCCATTTGAACCGTCGTGCTCCTAGAGTCGTTTTTTGAGAGTTATGTTCGTAGTACCCACGTACACTTCCCCACAACCACACGGGATGCTATAATTTTCCAGCGGTTGCCGAGCATCCTTGGCCGATTTTAGATGATCTTGTATCTTCCGTGCAAATACAAATGGTTTTGAGCACTATGGGACTTAACATCTGAGGTCATCAGTCCCCTACACTTAGAACTACTTAAACCTAACTAACCTAAGGAAATCACTCACAGCCATGCCTGAGGCAGGATTCGAATCTGCGACCGTAGCAGCAGCGCGGTTGCGGACTGAAGTGCCTAGAAATGCTCGTCCACAGCGCCGCCTATCTTCCATGTGGGTGTGTAAATTACTGCAATGTCCCGCTTTCTCAAGATTTTTTCTATGCGGTCAGTCACTTCCCTAGTGAAAGGCAGGAAAACTTTCGATTTCACCTGCGCTTGAGCTATGACTTCTACGCGGTGGTCTTAACGCTCTTTTTTCCTCATCGAACGAATAACCATTCTTGAGCAATGCAATGGTTTTATGATGCCTCGCTTTTGTTGTGGCTGGTGGTTCTAATCCCAGTGTAGGTAAAGGTCTGTGTGCGTGGGTTTTCGGTAAACCATGCTACCACCTTCTTTACTAACAACTAGCAAATCAGGAAAATTTAATCTTCCGCCTCCTTCCACCTCCTTGGTAAACTGAATCTTCGGACTGATTCCGTTCAGACGTTTGTGAAAACGATCCAATTTCTCCCTGCCATGCCAACACAAAACAAACGTATCATCCACGTAACGGAAACAAATATTCGGTTTCTTGTTCGCAGTTTCCAATGCCTGATCCTCGAATTTTTCCATAAAGAACTTCGCTACAAGCGGGCTTAACGGGCTCGCCGTAGCGACACCATCTGTGGGTCCATAGAACTCTTCGTTCCATTTTAAATGCGTGGTTGTGAGACAATATTTAAACAGTTCCGCAACACCGGGAGGAAAAAACCGATTCAGCTGTTGGAACATTTCACTGAATGAAACCATAGTGAATAGCGACACCACATCAAAACTAATTAATACGCCCTCGTTTTACATTTTACAATGGAGTCGTAGTCGTAACGCGGAAACGGAGAGATTTATTTGACGTCCAAAAGGGCACGATTATTCGCTTTCGGGGCAAAGGTGGACGCATTTCCTAAACGGATAAGTTTCTGCATTGTTCGCATGTCATACCGTGCGTAGCAAAGTGGCGCTATCCTAAACCGGCACCGACAGAACTGTGGTCCACCACTGGCCACAGACGGTAGGACTGAAAGACAGCCGGCCGCGGTGGTCTAGCGGTTCTGGCGCTGCAGTCCGGAACCGCGGGACTGCTACGGTCGCAGGTTCGAATCCTGCCTCGGGCATGGGTGTGTGTGATGTCCTTAGGTTAGTTAGGTTTAAGTAGTTCTAAGTTCTAGGAGACTTATGACCTAAGATGTTGAGTCCCATAGTGCTCAGAGCCATTTGAACCCATTTTGAACTGAAAGACATCTGCGGAGATGCGACTGTTGAGCAGCTGGCCGTCCAGATGAACCAAGAGGCCACCAGCGGTGTCTCCCCAACGACCGTTCAGCGAACGTTGCTGTGTATGGGCCTTCGTAGCAGGCGTCTGGTTGATGCACCCATGGTGACTGCTGTTTTACGGTGACGAAAGTTGTAAATTGCACTCCAGTACGACAACTGGATGTCCATTGAATAGAGACAGGTGGCCTTTTCAGATGATGCACGTTTTATGCCCCATCGGACAGATGGCCATTGGCGTGTACGGCGTGAAAGACTGAACACCCTGCAACAATCCTCGGAGGGGTCCAGGCTGGAGGAGGAAGCGTTATGGTCTGGGGAATGTTTTCATGGACCTCCCTGGATGATCTAGTCATTCTGAAAGGCACAATGGATCAACACAGGTATGGATATATCCCTGAGGAACCACGTCAACCCCTACATGCAATTCGGCATGATGGCATCTGCCAGCAGAACAGTACAAAGTGTTACACACCGCCGTGCACCTGGTTTGTTTGAAGAGCCCCAGGGTGAGTTTGTCGTACTCCCACGGCCACGTCCGGAACCACACGGCTGCTAGGGTCGCAGGTTCGAATCCTGCCTCGGGCATGGATGTGTGTGATGTCCTTAGGTTAGTTAGGTTTAAGTAGTTCTAAGTTCTAGGAGACTGATGAAAAAATGTTCAAATGTGTGTAAAATCTTATGGGACTTAACTGCTAAGGTCATCAGTCCCTAAGCTTACACACTACTTAACATAAATTATCCTAAGGACAAACACACACACCCATGCCCGAGGGAGGATTCGAACCTCCGCCGGGACCGGGACTGATGACCTGAGATGTTAAGTGCCAAGTGCTTAGAGCCATTTGAGCACACGGCCACGAAACTCCCCGTCTTTATTCCCAGTTGAGAATCTGTAGTACCATCTCGATCGGGCTTTTTTTTTCTAAACGGTTACTCTGCAATTCACACTTAAGTGCGTGGCAGGGGGTTCAGCGAACCATTTTCATACTACTTCTCTAACATTCCACTCTCGAATGGCGCGTGGGAAAAACGAACACCTAAATCTTTCCGTTCGAGCTCTGATTTCTCTTATTTTATCATGATGATCATTTCTCCCTACGTAGATGGGTGTCAACAAAATATATTCGCATGCATTCGGAAGAGAAAGCTGGTCGTTGAAATTTCGTAGATAGATCTCGCCACAAAGAAAACCGCCTTTGTTTCAGTGAGTGCCACCACAACTCGTGTATCATATCAGTGACACTCTCACCCCTATTGCGCGATAACACGAAACGAACTGCCCTTCTTTGCACTTTTTCGATGTCCTCCGTCAATCCTGCCTGGTAAGGATCCCACACCGCGCAGCAATATTCCAGCACACGACGAACAAGTGTAATGTAGGCTGTCTCTTTAGTGGGTTTGTCGCACCATCTAAGTGTTCTGCCAACAAAGCGCAGTCTCTGTTTCACCTTCCCCACAATATTATCTATGAGGTCTTCCCAATTTAAGTTGCTCGTAATTTTAGCTCCAAGACATTTAGTCGAATTGAAAAGCCTTAGATTTGTGCGATTTATCGTATACCCAAAATTTATCGGATTTCTTTTAGTACCCATGTGGTAGAACTCACACTTTTCTTTGTTTAGTGCCAGTTGCCACTTTTGGCACCATACAGAAATTCTCTCTAGATCATTTTGTAATTGGAATTGATCGTCTGATTATTTTACTAGACGGTAAATTACAGCGTCATCTGCAAACAATCTAACGGGGCTGCTCAGATTATCACCTAGACCGCGCCATGGATTCCCAGCCGAGAAATCCAGAGCAGTTGGCCAAGGCACTGGAATGGGCATTGTTCCATAGCCTCCAGAACCTCACGGACTGCCTTCCTAAACGTCTCGCAGCTGTCGCACAGCAAAAGATGGTAGTTCAAGCTTTTGACATGAATATGACTGGACTGCTTGTCACTGTTTACTAGTAGGAGAAACCGTCTTCTGATGACAGCTTTTATTTCGTTGCAAGTTGACAACTTCTTGTCGACATTTCTCGGAGGAGCCCGTACAGAATTCGTAATTTCCAAGGGGAAAGGGGATGATTGACAATATCTGCGAAATAGAGAACTAAACGAGAAAAACAGTGGTACCTTTCATTTAAGTATAACTTTATTCATTCTCAAA
The DNA here is from genome assembly GCF_023864275.1 of Schistocerca cancellata. Taxonomy (NCBI): domain Eukaryota; kingdom Metazoa; phylum Arthropoda; class Insecta; order Orthoptera; family Acrididae; genus Schistocerca; species Schistocerca cancellata. Next base: position 1,159,134,825 of record NC_064626.1, read on the forward strand.
TTGTGACAAGTATTTCTTCCTTGCAGGTGATGTGAAAAGTGATGGCTTCATCACAAACCGAACGCATGGAGGTCGCCCTGATATCAGCGAAAAGTGTCAGCCATGTCATCGCAGAAGAATTCAACAATGCGACGCAGACAGACCACACTACCCACATGGTGGCGATGAATCGTCTACCGAAATTCTGCGAAAATAACCCCGTCGCGGACAAAACAAAAGCTGGAAGAACGGAAACGGCTACGGCAGAAGCAGCATCGAACTCAATTCTGGCATAGTGCAGTAAAGCGACCCCCGGACGGGCAATATTACTGCGCAGTATTTCCGATTGCGCAATAATATTTAACGTTTAGGGGTAAGACTGAGAGGTCACGCTGTAGTACTGAGCACATCAGAAACTTCTGAAATATATTGCGCTGCCTGGAAATACTGTGCTCTCTGTGGGCAGTATTGACAATATCCTTGCCACTCTCTGGTAACCATCAAGGAAATGGGACTACAGCCGGACACGTAGTAGCTGAATAATGATAAGAAAACCAGCGGTTGTATTTGTATGTAACGTCGTTTGTTATTTTCAACACGTGCTACAAGTTTCGACACCACATGGAGAAGTCTTCAGGTCCCAAACCAAACCTGCCATCTACAACCGTTTTCATGTGCACTCCGTCTTCACGCCACGAGTGGCCTAGCAGGACCATCCAACCGCCGTGTCATCCTCAGTGGAGGATGCGGATAAGAGGGGCTTGGGGTCAGCACACCGCTCTCCCGGTCGTTATGATGGTATTCTTGACCGAAGCCGCTACTATTCGGTCGAGCAGCTCCTCAATTGGCATCACGATGCTGAGTGCACCCCGAAAATGGCAACAGCGCATGGCGGCCCGGATGGTCACCCATCCAACTGCCGACCACGCCCGACAGCGCTTAACTTCGGTGATCTCACGGGAACCGGTGTATCCACTACGGCAAGGCCGTGTTTTCATGTGCAGTGAACAGAATCGTATGCAGCGGCACAAGTTTTGCAAGATTTCGCACCTTCCGTGGCAGTAACAAGCCCAGTGTTGTCGTCAGATAGCCTTTGGTTTTGTTACCAAGTATATCCATGCCAGTCTCTTGCATGCTACAGACTTTCTGTTGTGGCTTGACAAGACAGCCAAGCCACTATGAGGAAGCCGAAAGGCACGCGTTTAAGCTCACGCAGGCTGGCGTGAGGTCTGGAACTGGTCAAGGAAGTTAGACTTTAGCAAAAAAGGTCGTAGATGTTGGAATACTTAACTTTAATCCATAATTGGTGAACATAGCTCTTGCCGGTACATGTTTTACAGCATCAATAGTAACTTGTAATGGCGCCTTGCTAGCTCGTAGCAAATTACGTAGCTGAAGGCTATGCTAACTATCGTCTCGGCAAATGAGAGCGTAATTTGTCAGTGAACCATCGCTAGCAAAGTCGGCTGTACAACTGGGGCGAGTGCTAGGAAGACTCTAGACCTGCCGTGTGGCGGCGCTCGGTCTGCAATCACTGATAGTGGCGACACGCGGGTCCGACGTATACTAACGGACCGCGGCGATTTAAAAGCTACCACCTAGCAAGTGTGGTGTCTGGCGGTGACACTACACTTTCCGTTCGCTGTCGGTTGTTGTGCTAAAAATGAGTTCGAAACACGATGAAACAGCGCTTACTAGAATGCATCGAATTGTATAAACGATTTCCTGTATTGTGGGATGTTAGGGCAGATGAATAACCTGTTGTTGCGGTCTTCAGTCCGAAGACTGGTTTGAGCAGCTCTCCATAGTACTCTATCCTGTGCGTGCCTCTTAATCTCCGAGGAACTACTGCAACCTATATCCTTCTAAATCTCCTTACTGTATTCATCTCTTGGTCTCTCTCTACGATTATCCCCCACGCTTCCCTCCAGTACTTAATTGGTGACCCCTTGATGCCTCAGAATGTGTCCTATCAACCGATACCTTCTTCTAGTCAGGTTGTGCCACAAATTTCGCTTCTCCACAGTTCTAATCAGTAGTTCCTCATTAGTTACGTGATCTACCCAAGTAATCTTGAGTACTCTTCTGTAGCACACTTCAAAACCTTCTATTCTAGCCTTGTCTAAACTGTTTATCGTCCATGTTTCACTTCCATACATGGCAACACTCAACACAAATACTTAGAGAAAGGACATCTTGAAACTTAACTCGATATTTGATATTAACAAATTTCTCTTCTTCAGAAACGCTTTTCTTGCCCTTGCCATTATCCATTTTACATCTTCTCTACTGGGGTCATTATAAATTACTTTCCTGTCCAAATAGCAAAACTTATTATATCTACTATTTTAAGTGTCTCGTTTCCTAATCCAATTCTTTCTGCATCATTTGATTTAATTCGACTGCATTCCATTATCTTTATTTTGCTTTAGTTGATCTTAAATCCACCCTTCCAGAAACTATCCATCCCATTAAACTGCTCTTCCTCTCCCTGAACTTTAATTTCTACTCCAAATTTTTCTTTGGTTTCTTTAACTGTTTTCTCAGTGTACAGATTGCATAACGTCGGGGACAGGCTGCAACCGTATCTCACTCCCTTCTCAACTCCTGCTTACCTTTCATGCCCCCGATTCTTATAACTGCTGTCTGGTTTCTGTACAACTTGTCAATAGTCTTTCGCTCCCTGTATTTTATCCAGGCTACGGTCAGAATTTCGAACGGAGTATTCCGGTCAACATTATCCAAAGCTTCCTCTAAGTCTAAGATAAGTCGTAATGTCAGTATTGCCTTGTGTGTTCCGACATTTCTCCGGAATTCAAACTGATCGTCGCCGAGGTCGGCTTCTACCAATTTACGACTTCGTGTCAGTATTTTACAACCGCGACTTATTAAACTGATAGTTCGCTAATATGCACACGTGTCGGCACCTGCTTTCTTTGGATTCGGAATTATTACATTGTTCTTCAAGTCTGAGGGTATTTCGCCTGTCCCATACATCCTGCATAGCAGACAGAGGAGTTTTGTCATGGCTGTATTTCCCAAGGTTATCAGTAGCTCTAATGGAATTTTGTCTACTGCAGGGGCCTCGTTTCGACTTCGGTCTTTCACTGCTATGTCAAATTCTTCTAGCAGTATTATATCTCCCATCCCATTATAGCATCCACGCCCCTATTTTATAGTCGATAAAACATTTTTTATTATTTTTTTAAATATGTGACATCATAAGAGACAAGTATGTTGACAGAGAAACAGTTTGGTTTTGCTAGTCAAGCCACAGAAAATAAACTGAAAACAATGATATCTTTTAATTATAAGAACAATTGTTATTATCACTGATTTTTTGTTGCATTCTTTTTTCTTGTTCGAGTTGCCATGATGCTAGCAAGACGCACTTTAATCTGCCGCCTATGATAAGGTCTGGTATTGTTACTATTGTGTAAATCCTATTATAATACGGCCGGTGTGGCCGTGCGGTTCTAGGCGCTTCAGTCTGGAACCGCGTGACCGCTACAGTCGCAGGTTCGAATCCTGCCTCGGGCATGGATGTGTGTGATGTCCTTAGGTTAGTTAGGTTTAAGTAGTTCTAAGTTCTAGGGGACTGATGACCACAGATGTTAAGTCCCATAGTGCTCAGAGCCATTTGAACCATTTGAACCTATTGTAAAGTATTGAAGAAAAATAGAGAATAATCTTATTCAAGTTTATCTCATATTTTCTCTAAGAATGTTACTAATCTGGATTCTCTGCATTCCATCTTTGTTTCGCTGCGGACGATCTGCAACGTCGCCATTAGCGGTAACATATTTATACGATTTTATTGGCAAGAGTTGTAGTTTTATTTCAGATTGAAAATGCTAGGAACAATTATTTAATGCTGATTAATGTTTTTTCAAATCGAATTCAGTCAGTTACTTTCACGTAATCGGAACAGATCGATTCTGTGATACACCGATGTTCATTTATCTGCCGCCATTTCATGAAAGTTTTACGGGGCGAGTTTAAATTGCCGAATAGTTCAGACATATATATTTAGCACTGTAAAAGAAATCCACGTAAAGGTAACTTGATTGTATATCAAAATCTATGGTACGACAAACCATTTTAACTTCTACCATTCTTTGCTGGTGTCGGAGCATAGAACTTTCTCAGCTAAAGCTCAGAAATCTTTTCAAGAAAATTCGTCAAATCCAGTGTTGTGTGTCTCCGTGTTATAAAAGTGGAATGATATTCAAGAGTGAACGAAGTTTGTACGAAAGTAGTCAACGAAACTAATTGAATAATTTTAAGCAGATACACTTCTTTACAGACACATATGAAAACGGTTGTGTGTTTCAATTTAGTTCACATTCATGCTCATGTCATACTCTAGCCGGGTAATGCAGTAAATGAACGACAATTTAGAAGTGTAGACATATTTAAATATTTATGTTGGACGCTGCTAAATTTACGCATTCACAACACGGTTTAAAAGACAGCACACCGTCTTTATCTACGTCCTCTTCCATTTCTATAACACTGTCTTCAAGTTGATCTCCCTTGCGGTAATCCTCAACATACTCTTTTCACATTTTAACTTTCCCTTCTTTGCTTGGTACTGGCTTGTCATCTGAGCTCTTGATATTCGTGAGTAGCTTACAAAAACAGAAATGTTGCTCAAAAAATAAAGGGACGACCAGAAAGACGGGAGTTTTCAAAAATTTAACTAATTCAAAGTTATGAATAAAAGTATATGCAGATATTTATGTGTGTGTACACATCCTTTAGTAGGCTACACGAGTTATTGCGTTACACCTTTCCACAACTATGTCTCATATACTTTAAGGTGAATCCGTACTTGCAAAGTTCAAGTCTTCATTACAATTACCAGCAGCAAGGTATCGTAGCTTAATAGATACGTGCTGATTTGGTGTGAGTGCGTCTTTCATCGTAGTATTTTGTCTTCAGATCGTACGAATATGGGCGTCTTCAAAAATTTATCAGTGGGGGGTCAAGACTTTAAAAGTATAAATGAGTTGCTCAGTTTCAAGACGTATCATGGCACAATAATTAAACATTTATTGGTGACCGAAAAAAGCTTATTGTATCCCAGAGAATTGGTGGATATCCACTCAATACTTATTCTATACGGATTACTTTTACACAGCGGTCAGCTACATAATGCTACATTTGGCTAAAGATAAGGTTCAACGGAATCAAGAGAAGTTACTTCTTGAAGTGTATGGTAGTTATTTTGTAATGAGTAAAATCTGTGCTCCAGATTCCAAGGGAGAGAGAGAGAGAGAGAGAGAGAGAGAGAGAGAGAGAGAGATATCAAATGTTGGACCATTAACACATTAAAAGTTTTGATAACTTTTTTTTTTCATTCAACTTCAATTCTGTCGCCGGCCACTGTGGCCGAGCGGCTCTACGAGCTTAAATCCGGAACCGCGCGACTGCTACGGTCGCAGGTTCGAATCCTGCCTCGGGCATGGATGTGTGTGATGTCCTTAGGTTAGTTAGGTTTAAGTAGTTCTAAGTTCTAGGGGACTGATGACCTCAGATGTCAAGTGCCAAAGTGCTCAGAGCCATTTGAACTATTTCAATTCTGTCAGCAGATTTTTGCGAGTGGCCGCTGGCGCTCTTTGAACCAATTTTTCATCCCCTTTTTTTCTGCTTGCAACAAAGTAGAGCAATTATCATAGCAGCAATGTCTTTATCATCCAACATCCGAACCACAATATTACTATCGATATTATTGAGCAGTCTAGAGAGAAATTTAATAATACTGCACAAAATTATTGTGCAATATTAGTGACCATGTAAGGGGCGCTTAAGGGTCCAGAGGACAGTACTCGCAGCATCTCTGAGCGCAGTGCCGTGTTGATTAGTTGTTTGTGATTCATGAACGAAAGAGAGAGTTACGCGGTGGCGACACGTACCTCTCTCGTCTCTAAAACCAGTAAACGCAGTATCATCCACGGGCATGTCACATTAATATTTTTTGGTGGGAAAAGGCACTCTGTCCATTAAGAAGGGTGACTGATATATTATACAACTTTGCTTTTTCCAGCATAGGTTCGTCACGTCGCTCTTAATAGAACAAAATCTGCAAATGTAAAGGAATTTCAGGAGTACCCGAAGGAAGTGTAACACGACCACTTACTGTTTACAACATACACAGTGTATTCAAGAAAAAATGCAACACTTTTTTTCGGTCGTTTTCGGTGGAAAGAATGTGGAATTTGTTGTGGGACATCGTTGACTATTCCAGCTTCAGTCCCGTAGTTTCGTAAAGTTCCGATAGTTGTCGGCAATAAACGTGATCTTCGAAATGGCGTCTTTAACGGAGGTGCTTTCCGCGCAGAGAGCTGTCACTGAGTTTCTTTTTCTGGGAAACCAGAGTGTCCCAGATATTCATAGGCGGTTCCCGAATGTCTACAGACACGTAGCAGTGAACAAAAGCACGGTGAGTCGTTGGGCGAGGCTTCTCTCATCATCGCAACAAGGCCGCGCAAACCTGTTAGGTCTTCCGCGTGCCAGCCGCCGCCCACAGCTGTGCTAATCTCAGGAAACTGATGAAACGATTTGCGCTTCTCCGTCGCCACAAAGATGCAAACGAACTTCTTATCCGTGACAACGCAAGGCCGCAAATAAGTATGCACACCCGAGGGGAACTCACAAAACTTCCCTGGGCTGTTCTTCCTCATTCACCCTACAGCTCGGATCTCGCACATTCCGACTTCCACCTATTTGGTCCAATGTAAGGATGCACTTCGCGGGAAGCAGTGCGTCGATGATGGGGAGGTTATTGATGTAGCAGGACGTTGGCTCCTACGTCGAATAGTAGAGTGGTAACATGTGAGCATACAAGCTCTCCCAGTAAAGTGGCGTAAGACCGTCACATTGAATGGAGATTATGTTGAAAAATAGGGTGTTGTAGCCAAAAGAGTGATATATTGGAACCCTGAATAAAACCAACCTGCTATCAGAAAAAAATGTGTTGCAGCAATTATTTATTTATTTTTTATTTTACACGTTTAGTTCCATAGGATCACACTGATGCCCAAATCTCCAAGGTCATGGAACGTGTCAAAACATAAAATTACAACATAAAAGTAATAACAGATAAAATGAAATGTTTATAAACCCAAAAAACAAGCCATCAGTTTATGTAAAAGCAATCAACAATATAACACAGGAACAGCTTAATTTTTCAAGGAACTCCTCGACATAATAGAAGGAGTGACCCTTGAGGAAACTCTCCAGTTTCGATTTGACAGCGCGTGGATTACTGCTAAGTTTTTTGAATTATTGTGGTAGCTTACTGAAAATGGATGCAGCAGTGTACTGCATATCTTTCTGCACGAGAGTCAAGAAAGTGCGATCCAAATGCAGATTGGATTTCTGTCTAGTATTAACTGAGTGAAAGCTGCTGCTTCTTGGGAAAAACTGGTATTTTTAATGAGAAACGACAGTAAAGAATATATATATATATATATTAAAAATACGAGTGTGTATATATATATATACCGAACCGTCAGTTTCTGAGCCAAAAATCTCATTTGAGAATGGGAAGAGTTACCCCAAAATATAATACCATACGACATAGCGACTGAAAACAAGCAAAGTAGACTACTTTTAGTGTCGATCTATCACTTACTTCAGACACCGCTCGAATAGTAAAAATGACAGCATTAAGTCTTTGAACAACATCCTGAACGTGGGCTTTTCACGACAGTTTACTACCTATCTGAACACCTATAAACACCTTTACCATAAAAATGACGTAGTAGATAATGTCGGAAGCGATGTGAGGCAGTTTGCAGATGATGCGATTGTCTACAAGAAGGTAGCGACATCAGAAGAATGCAGAGTATCGATGATCGGCACAGAGATTGGCATGATTAGGCGAATAAATCCACTACTGTTCGATCACAGTACTGTTGACGAATCACTTGAAACAGCAAGAATTGTAAAATGCGCATGAGTAACATTCCGAACCGACCTACTGTGGAATAAAAACATAAAACATGTAGTAGGAGAAGCTAATGCCTGACTGAGATCCACAGGAAAAATCTGAAGGAAATGTAATTCATTCACGGCAGAAGCACTTTGTAATTAGTTGTTCGATCGATACTTGAGTGTTGCTCTTCAGTTGTAGGATCCTTACCAGCTGGTACTGATAGAAGAGATAGAGAACATGCAACGAAGAACGGCGTGGTTCTTCACGTGATCGTTTAGTCGGGGAAAGAGTGTTGCACAGGTACTCAATATACCGTAGTGGCACGCGATGCAAGAGAGGCCTTGTTCATCACGGAGACGTTCGCTGTTGAAATTACGGGAGAGTCGGACAACATATTTTTTCCTCCTACATACATCTCGCGGAATGACCAAGACGAGAAAGTTTGAGAAGTTGTAGATAACACGGAGTTTTACCGACAATCATTCTTCCGACGCGCTATTGGCAAATACACTCCTGGAAATGGAAAAAGAACACATTGACACCGGTGTGTCAGACCCACCATACTTGCTCCGGACACTGCGAGAGGGCTGTACAAGCAATGATCACACGCACGGCACAGCGGACACACCAGGAACCGCGGTGTTGGCCGTCGAATGGCGCTAGCTGCGCAGCATTTGTGCACCGCCGCCGTCAGTGTCAGCCAGTTTGCCGTGGCATACGGAGCTCCATCGCAGTCTTTAACACTGGTAGCATGCAGCGACAGCGTGGACGTGAACCGTATGTGCAGTTGACGGACTTTGAGCGAGGGCGTATAGTGGGCATGCGGGAGGCCGGGTGGACGTACCGCCGAATTGCTCAACACGTGGGGCGTGAGGTCTCCACAGTACATCGATGTTGTCGCCAGTGGTCGGCGGAAGGTGCACGTGCCCGTCGACCTGGGACCGCAGCGACGCACGGATGCACGCCAAGACCGTAGGATCCTACGCAGTGCCGTAGGGGACCGCACCGCCACTTCCCAGCAAATTACGGACACTGTTGCTCCTGGGGTATCGGCGAGGACCATTCGCAACCGTCTCCATGAAGCTGGGCTATGGTCCCGCACACCGTTAGGCCGTCTTCCGCTCACGCCCCAACATCGTGCAGCCCGCCTCCAGTGGTGTCGCGATAGGCGTGAATGGAGGGACGAATGGAGACGTGTCGTCTTCAGAGATGAGAGTCGCTTCTGCCTTGGTGCCAATGATGGTCGTATGCGTGTTTGGCGCCGTGCAGGTGAGCGCCACAATCAGGACTGCATACGACCGAGGCACACAGGGCCAACACCCGGCATCATGGTGTGGGGAGCGATCTCCTACACTGGCCGTACACCACTGGTGATCGTCGAGGGGACACTGAATAGTGCACGGTACATCCAAACCGTCATCGAACCCATCGTTCTACCATTCCTAGACCGGCAAGGGAACTTGCTGTTCCAACAGGACAATGCACGTCCGCATGTATCCCGTGCCACCCAACGTGCTCTAGAAGGTGTAAGTCAACTACCCTGGCCAGCAAGATCTCCGGATCTGTCCCCCATTGAGCATGTTTGGGACTGGATGAAGCGTCGTCTCATGCGGTCTGCACGTCCAGCACGAACGCTGGTCCAACTGAGGCGCCAGGTGGAAATGGCATGGCAAGCCGTTCCACAGGACTACATCCAGCATCTCTACGATCGTCTCCATGGGAGAATAGCAGCCTGCATTGCTGCGAAAGGTGGATATACACTGTACTAGTGCCGACATTGTGCATGCTCTGTTGCCTGTGTCTATGTGCCTGTGGTTCTGTCAGTGTGATCATGTGATGTATCTGACCCCAGGAATGTGTCAATAAAGTTTCCCCTTCCTGGGACAATGAATTCACGGTGTTCTTATTTCAGTTTCCAGGAGTGTAGAACAGGGAAGGGGTAGATACGATAGTTGTATCAAAAGTACCCTTCGCCCACACCGTAATCCGGCTTGCGGAGCACAGATGCAAAATAGACCTTCACATGTCAGACGCAGCATTTTTTGTAAAATGTGTTTTCACCCAACTGGCGCCTATAACGAATAGAATTTGAAGAGACTATCGTATGACCGAGCTCGGTTCGTACTGTAATACAGGGGTATTCAAAATGATGGACCCATTTTCAAAACTTCGTATTTATTCAAGTACAAATCGAAATGACCAAGCTTTATATCAATAAAAAGAGGAAGTTTCAAAGTGTTTGATATCAATTTAATAAATTTAATAATTTCTAATAATTTGTAATTAATTAGTTTCTAATTATTAGAAATGTGATAAATGTTATAAATGTTCAATGTGTCCACCGTTGGCCGGCCGAAGTGGCCGTTCGGTTAAAGGCGATGCAGTCTGGAACTGCCAGACCGCTACGGTCGCAGGTTCGAATCCTGCCTCGGGCATGGATGTTTGTGATGTCCTTAGGTTAGTTAGGTTTAACTAGTTCTAAGTTCTAGGGGACTAATGACCTCAGCAGTTGAGTCCCATTGTGCTCAGAGCCATTTAAACCATTTTTTTGTCCACCGTTGGCTGCACGGCAAACATTGACGTGGTATCCAAACTCGTCCCACACACGCGAAAGCGTATCTGCTGTTACTGAGTGCACAGCGGAAGTGATCCGGCTCCGCAGATCGTTCAGAGTGGCTGATAGAGGCGGGGCGTAAACAGCTTCCTTCACATGACCCGGTAGGAAATAGTCGAAGGGTGTGAGATCGGGAGATCTCGGTGGCCTGAAGTGGAGAGCCAGGTCCTCAAGTCCGCTGCGATCGATGTAGCGCTGAAGAAGGCAGTCATTTAAAAAGCCTCGTACATCACGGTGCCAACGGGGCGGAGCTCCATCCTGCTGGAAAATGAAGTCGTGGTAATCTTCCATAACTTGAGGGAAAAGCCATTGTTCCAACATGTCCAGGGACGCGATTCCCGTTACAGTTCTTTCCGCAAAGAAAAATGGTCCATAAACCTTCGTACGGGATACGCCACAGAACACGTTGATCTTTGGTGAATCTCTTTCGTATTGGAATGGTGAATGTGGATTTATTTTACAGGTCCGTCTTGATCACACAAACTTTTACACTTCACTATTACCGGCTTCGACTACTGCCATCTTCAGATCATAAAATATTCTGATGTAGTATCAACGTCAAACTAAACATGTCGGTACACAGTAAGTACTTATTATGTAGCTATTAGTTTACTTTGACGTTGATACTATGTAAGTGGGCTGCTTCTGTGTTGGCAGCGCTGCGTAGCGCTTTGCATTGGATCTCTGGCTGCGCTTTCTTTGTAAGAGACTCTGTGGCTGGTTGGACTCGTTGTTGGAAGTTAATCGCCAGTAGTGTTGGGCAGTTGGAAGTTAGTCGCCAGCAGTGATGGAAGTACTGTTGGGCAGTTGGAGGTGAACAGCCAGCAGTGATGGATGTTTGATGTGAGAAGTTAGCATTGATGTAGGGTAGAGGTCTGAAGCGTTAGCGTAGGCTAACTATTATACATGTTCGACTTGGAGATTGAATATTATTCGTGATTATATATCTTTGTACTAGATGTCCATGACGATTTATATTCTTGTCTGAACTGGATGTCACATTATTAAGGTAAAAAATTACATTATTTGGTTTGCAACCAAATCTTTCCTTTGCTACCACATGCCTACTAGTAGTTAGTGGCTTTAGTAGTTAGAATCTTTTATTTACTTAGCAGTATTGACGCTCGCTGTATTGCAGTAGTTCGCGTAATGAAGATTTTTGTAAGGTAAGTGCTTAATGAAATGTATAGGTTATTGCTAGGATTTCTTTTTAGTCAGTGCCATTCTTTTGAATTAATTATTTGAAGTCAGGTTATCTTTTTTTGGAGCAGTCAGATTGCTTTGCGCTAGGATATTGTGGGTCTCAGTCATTCAGCAATTTAAGTACAGCCACACTCATTTAAATAAAGTAGTTTCAACTATATCAGAATATTTTGTAGAAACAATTCAAAAGCCAAAATCGCTTAAATACTGTTTACTGGATAACCGGTTTCAACACACTAAAGGTGCCATCATCGGATCTGAATGCAGATCCGATGATGGCACCTGTAGTGTTCTGACCGGTTATCCAGTAAACACCGTTTAAGCGATCTTGGCTTTTGAATTCTTTCTACAACAGAGCACTCGCCCCACTACACACTGTGTGTTCACTGCAGATTATTTAATGATCTGAAGATGGCAGTAGCCGAAACTGGTAATAATGAAGTGTAAAAGTGTGTGTGATCAAGACGCAGCTGTAAAATAAACTGTCAAAAATATGATCACGGACTCATTTTCAGACTTTATGTCTTGAACTGACATGAATTTTCCAAACCCCATATGTGAACATTGTGTCTCATGACTTTCCCACTAAGCTGGAACATCGCTTTATCGCTAAAAATTACACGCTGTAGAAACGCGTCATCCTCCATCTTTGCTAGCACATAACCACAAAATGCGAGACGCTTCTCTCTGTCACTGGGGTTAAGAACCTGCAGAAGTTGTGAACGGTAGGGCTTGTACAGCAAACACCGTCTCAGAACTTTCCATACAGCCGGTTGGCGTATCCAGTGTTCTCGACTGGCTGTATTGGTAGACTTGGTGGGACTGCGCACAAAACTTCCTTGTATCCGACGAACGTCATCCTCTGACACACGCGGTGCTTCACCCTTTGCACACACTCCCAGTCATGTTGAAATTGCTTAAACCAACGGTTAACGCTTTTGCGAGTTGGTGGTTGAATACTGGATTTGGTACGACATGCTCGCTGCACTGCAATTTGCGACTCACTTTTCGCCAACTCAAGAACACAGAAAACCTTGTGCTCACTCTCCATTGACAGTGAAACGAAACTACGGCCCTATTGCTGCGCGAACTCTACCGGTCGCTTCTGAAACCGGCACCGCCCGCCCGCCGCCGCCCGCCAACAACTTTGAAACTTCCTCTTTTAATTGGTATAAAGCTTGTTAATTTTGGATATGTATTTGAATACACACGAATTTTTTAAGATGGGTACACCACTTAGAGTAACCCAGTACTATGTGATTGTCTCTAAAACTAAATTTGTACTACCCTCAGTTCTGGACACTTTGGTGTTCAAATTCATCTTAATGCAAACGGTGACAACAACCCCCTTCTCCACAACGATCGCCCCCTTCCTGACAACCTCAGTGAGGCCAACCACTTCGCTTCCCACCTTTCCGAGGTCTTCTCCATCCCAGATGATCCCCACTTTGATTATTCTCTTTCCCCACCGTCATGGGACGTGCCGATACCTCGATCGCTCCACTTGCTCCTAGTCTCCAGTACTTGGAGCAGTTGCCCCCCTCCGACATAAACACTCCCATCACAGCACAAGACATTAAACTTATCCTGCGGTCCAAACGCAACACGGCCCCTGGTCACGACTGTGTCACCTACTTCCACCTTCGAGAAAGCCCCTCTTCCTTCCTGACTGTCCTCGCCCATCTCTATAACGTCATCCTCTCTACTGGCTTCGACCCTGACCTGTGGAAGACCTCCCGCGTCCTGTTATTCCTCAAACCCAACAAACCCCCTTTTGCAACCTCTACCTATCGTCCCATCTGCCTCACCTCCGTCTTCTTACTGAATCCATCCTCTCCCACCGTATCCATCAGCACCTTACTCAACACCACCTCCTCCCCCTTACCCAGTGTGGCTTCCGACCCTTCTTCTCCACTGAAGACCAACTCCTTAACCTCGTTCACCTTCTGTCCCTCCAGCTCAACTCCCGTCGCTCCGCCATTTTTGTTTCCCTTGACCTCCAAAATGCCTATGACCGTGTATGGCATCCCCGTCTCCTCTTTAAACTCAAAACCTACGCCCTGCCTATCAATTTTGTCCGTCTGGTCGCCTCCTTCCTCTCACAGCGTCCTTCCTGTGTCACCCTCCACAACACCAACTCCCATATCTTTTATCCCACTGCTGGCGTCCCCCAGGGCTCTGTCCTCTCCCCTCTCCTTTATCTCTTGTATGTGGCTGATATGCCCAAGCCACCCCCACCTGTCCACCTTCTCCAGTATGCTGATGACACCATCTTCCTGGCTCTCTATCCTACCCTTCAACAGTCCCAACGTGCCCTCCGAACCCACCTTAACCAGTTCACCACTTGGTGTAACCAGTAGTTCCTCCGTCTCAACCCCTCCAAAACCCAGGCAATCATCATAGGCCACACCACCCACTCCTTTCGTCTCCATGATTTCTACCTTACCCTTTATGGTCATCCCATCCAGCTCACCCCCCACCCTGAGATACCTTGGCCTCACCCTCGACCAACACCTCACCTGGACCCCTCACCTCCAGACCATCCAGCAGAAAGCCCATTCCCGCCTCCACCTTCTGAAACTCCTGTTTGGCTGGAGATGGGGATTGCATCCTCCTACGATCCTCCACACCTAGAAATCCCTCATCCGTCCTATCCTCTGTTATGCCAGCACTGCCTGGATCTCTGCACCCACCCGCTTTTACAAGGCACTCCAAATCCTAGAACGGCATGTGCTCCGCCTTGCCTTCCATATCCGCCTTCCTTCCCCCACAAGGCTCCTGTACAAACTCATCCCCTTCTCCCACCTCCTCCTGTTCCTCCAACATCTCCGCATCCTTTACATTGTACGCAGGCTTGGACCCCCCCCCCCCCTCCCCTCTGGTTCGTCCTTCCTCTCCACCCCCGGAAAGTTGCCACACCTCTATCACTGTATCCCTCCCTCTCTCCACTTCCACACCCTCCATCTCCTTCATCTGGGCAATTTCCAGCATCTCTCCCTCCCAGATGATGAACTTCGCCATGTCATCTACCCTTCCTTCCAATTATAACCTGGCCTTGTTCCTCCCCTCCCCAGGGCCCCTTTTTCCTCTCCCCTCCTTCTCCCAGAGCGGATTTTCCTCCTTCGCTCCCCCCCCCCCCCGAGACCCTGCACCCCATCCTTACCTCTTTCCTTCCCACATCCCCCCCTACCTGGCCCTCTTCAGCGCACCCCCCCGCCCATCTCCCCCCTCTCTTCCCCCCTCTCCCTCCCTCCCTTCTTCTGGTCTTCCTCATCTCCTTGCGCCTGGCAGATCCTCCGTTTTGATCATCGTCAGTGTGCCACGTCAGTGTTGTGTTTAGTGCTGTTTCTCCTGTGTGTCAAGAGGTGTGATTTTAATTGTGTGGTGCTTTGAGGTTCGCTGTCAGTGTTTGCTATGTGCTACGCCATCCGTCGATACTTTTATGCTCCGGTCATACTGTGCCTTGTGTTCTTTTAATTGTCCCAGTGTGTGGTTTTTTGTGTGCGCTACTTTTTTACGGTTTTTATCTCCATTTTAGAGTCGCCCCTTTTTTGTCTATTACCTTCCATGATGTTCCCCCTTTTTTATATCTATGTTCACCATATTTTTCCCTATGTATGTTTTTAAATGTCTTCTATTGTTTTTTTCTATGTCTTTCGGCCGAAGAGCAGCGCATCTGCTGCCAGCCCGCCCCGATGGGGAATTGAAATACAATAAAGGAAAAAAAAAAACGGTGACAGTTGCTGACGTCAGTTACACGAGCAACAAGCCTCGATTTACTGCTGTGTGGCAGAACAACGTGCCGGCCGCAGGACAAGCTAGCGCTGATCCGCACAGCCTTGGCTGTACACAGACCGGAGTGGCGAGCTATTGAGCGTCAGTCTCAAAGCACCCACGATCCCACGGGATCTTCCCTAGCTGCCGAGTTTCCCGCACGGCTCTTTTCCTGGTGTCTGTCGTCTTTCCTCTTGTGCTCCGCTGCTAACAACTTTCCTAACTTCGTTACGTCCTAATGCTTTCATAGCTGCTCGTCGGCTTTCGAAGTTAATTGCACGAGTGGCGCTCGGCTACCTTGTCCTGTTCCTGCAGCGAACAGGAGTGTCAACTTCATTGCTTGCCTCTAAGACGATATTCGATTAAAACGCGCAGTATTAGCGCGCGTAGTTAAGCGTCAGGACCAGATGAGATACCTGTAGGATTCTATAAAGATTAAGCCAAAGAACTTGCTCTCCTTCTAGCAGTAATTTATAGTGGATCGCTTGAGCAACGAAAGGTACCTAAGGACAGGAAAAAGTGCAAGTCATTGCCGTTTTTAAGAAAGGCCGTAAGACAGATGCAGACAATTATAGACCTTTATCGTTGACGTCAATCTATTGTAGAATTATGGAACATGTTTTATGCTCAAGAATTATGACGCCTTTGGAAAATGAACATCTCCTCTATAACAATCGACATGGATTCCGCAAACAGAGATCCTGCCAAACTCATCCCGCTCTTTTCCTCCATGAGACCTAAAGCGCAGTGGACAGTAGCTCTCAGGTTGATGCCGTGTTCCTTGATTTCAGTAAAGCATTTCACGCCGCCTCGCATTGCCGTTTAATGGAAAAAATACGAGCTTAGCGAGTATCGGAGCAGATCTGCGATTGTAATTAAGACCCTCTTGCAGATAGAACTCAACGCGTAATTCTTAACGGAACTAAATCGACAGATGTAAAGGTAATATCCGGAGTACCACAGCGAAGTGTGATAGGACCGTTGTTTATAATAAATACACTCCTGGAAATTGAAATAAGAACACCGTGAATTCATTGTCCCAGGAAGGGGAAACTTTATTGACACATTCCTGGGGTCAGATACATCACATGATCACACTGACAGAACCACAGGCACATAGACACAGGCAACAGAGCATGCACAATGTCGGCACTAGTACAGTGTATATCCACCTTTCGCAGCAATGCAGGCTGCTATTCTCCCATGGAGACGATCGTAGAGATGCTGGATGTAGTCCTGTGGAACGGCTTGCCATGCCATTTCCACCTGGCGCCTCAGTTGGACCAGCGTTCGTGCTGGACGTGCAGACCGCGTGAGACGACGCTTCATCCAGTCCCAAACATGCTCAGTGGGGGACAGATCCGGAGATCTTGCTGGCCAGGGTAGTTGACTTACACCTTCTAGAGCACGTTGGGTGGCACGGGATACATGCGGACGTGCATTGTCCTGTTGGAACAGCAAGTTCCCTTGCCGGTCTAGGAATGGTAGAACGATGGGTTCGATGACGGTTTGGATGTACCGTGCACTATTCAGTGTCCCCTCGACGATCACCAGTGGTGTACGGCCAGTGTAGGAGATCGCTCCCCACACCATGATGCCGGGTGTTGGCCCTGTGTGCCTCGGTCGTATGCAGTCCTGATTGTGGCGCTCACCTGCACGGCGCCAAACACGCATACGACCATCATTGGCACCAAGGCAGAAGCGACTCTCATCGCTGAAGACGACACGTCTCCATTCGTCCCTCCATTCACGCCTGTCGCGACACCACTGGAGGCGGGCTGCACGATGTTGGGGCGTGAGCGGAAGACGGCCTAACGGTGTGCGGGACCGTAGCCCAGCTTCATGGAGACGGTTGCGAATGGTCCTAGCCGATACCCCAGGAGCAACAGTGTCCCTAATTTGCTGGGAAGTGGCGGTGCGGTCCCCTACGGCACTGCGTAGGATCCTACGGTCTTGGCGTGCATCCGTGCGTCGCTGCGGTCCGGTCCCAGGTCGACGGGCACGTGCACCTTCCGCCGACCACTGGCGACAACATCGATGTACTGTGGAGACCTCACGCCCCACGTGTTGAGCAATTCGGCGGTACGTCCACCCGGCCTCCCGCATGCCCACTATACGCCCTCGCTCAAAGTCCGTCAACTGCACATACGGTTCACGTCCACGCTGTCACGGCATGCTACCAGTGTTAAAGACTGCGATGGAGCTCCGTATACCACGGCAAACTGGCTGACACTGACGGCGGCGGTGCACAAATGCTGCGCAGCTAACGCCATTCGACGGCCAACACCGCGGTTCCTGGTGTGTCCGCTGTGCCGTGCGTGTGATCATTGCTTGTACAGCCCTCTCGCAGTGTCCGGAGCAAGTATGGTGGGTCTGACACACCGGTGTCAATGTGTTCTTTTTTCCATTTCCAGGAGTGTATAAACGATCTAGTAGAAAGCGTCGGATGCTCTTTAAGGCTATTCGCAGATGATGCAGTGGCCTAAACCAAAACAGAAACGCCAGAAGAGAGTAAGAATTTGCACAACGACCTGCAGAGAATTGATGATTGGTGCAGGCTCTGGCAGTTGACCCTGAACGTAAATAAATGTAACATACTGCTCATACATACGAAAAGAAATCCACTACTGTACAGCTACACTCTTGATGACAAACAGCTGGAGACAGCGTCTGCTGTAAAATATCTAGGCGTAACTATGCAGAGCTACCTTAAGTGGAATGACCATATAAAATAGATAGTGGGAAAATCAGACACAAGACTCAGATTCATCGAAAGAAACTTAAGGAAATGTACCTCATCCACGTAAGAAGTGGCTTATAAGGCGCTTGTTTGCCCGATTCTTGAGTAGTGTTCACCTATCTGGGATTCCTATCAGGTAGTACTGATAGAGCAGGTAGAGAAGATCCAACGAAGAGCGGCGCGTTTCGTCACGGGATCGTTTAGTTGGCAAGAGAGCGTTACGGATATGCTAAACAAACTCCGCTGGCAGACGTTACAAGGGAGGCGTTGTGCATCAAGAAAAGATTTACTATTGGAATTTCGGGACAGCACTTTTCAGGAGGAGTCGCACAACATATTATTTCCCCCTCCCCCACATACATCTCGCGTGTTGACCAATAGGAGAAAATTCGAGAAATAGAGCCAATACAGAGGTTTATAGACAATCATTCTTCCCACGTACTATTCGCGAGCGGAACAGGGTTGGAAGGATCAGATAGTGGTACCGAAGGTACCCTCTGCCACACGCCATTAGGTGGCTTGCGGATTATGATGTAGATGTAGTTGGTATTACGATAATATACGGCGCAGGCCCTGACACATAAATGTGCTCCACGGGAAAAGGAAGAACGAGCTATTCTGAAAAAACTCTTTGTCAAACTACCTGAAACACGCTCGCTGCCTGTCGTATTTTATTCAGGTGTTGGTAACCAGTGGTGGCTACTGTGTGAGAGCACAAGACCACGTGAATATCCCAACTTTTGACAGCTAGCGGATTTATTCGTTTTGTTTCTTTGAACGCCTTCAAACGTAATGTAGATGCGGTAATCTGAAATACACGGCACTAAAACTACCGCGCTGTGCAACATAGTTCCTCTAGACTCGGTGAAACTTGGCGTCAGGGTCGCGAGCACACCTTCACATGTGCACGTTTTAAGCGCTTTCTGCGCATGCGCAACTTGCTTGACGGAATCGCCTTACAGCCCAAATACATACTGATTATGAAAATATTATGCACGGTCCACGGCGTGCAGTACTAGCCCCTACCACTCATCTACAAGTTTACATCAATGCCACCAGATGGTAGCACATTGCAACAGACTTTTATCCACATTCGCATAGCATAAATCCCACTAGACAGTAGCACACTCCACAGATATGCCAATTCACTCAGTATGTAGTAAAATTAGATCGGACGTCAGTGTATGTTATAGTTAGACTGATAGACAAACCAATATTATGGGATCCTGAATGAGATATAGTACATTAAGTTTTGGATTTTGTTGTACAATAATACATTTGAAGCTCTGAGAACCATAAAGCACATCATCGTCGACTGTGGGACTGTAGCATTTATTCATGCTTCTGACATCTGTTGCCCGCATCTCGTGGTCGTGCGGTAGCGTTCTCGCTTCCCACACCCGGGTTCCCAGGTTCGATTCCTGGCGGGGTCAGGGATTTTCTCTGCCTCGTGATGGCTGGGTGTTGTGTGCTGTCCTTATGTTAGTTAGGTTTAAGTAGTTCTAAGTTCTAGGGGACTTATGACCACAGCAGTTGAGTCCCATAGTGCTCAGAGCCATTTGAACCATTTTGATCTGACATCTGTTGATCTTATGGTGGGTCAGGTTTATCTGTACTGTAGGCCCACATTTACATATATTTGGAAATTCGCGATAAGCTATCTCACTGATATTCACTTAAAAAGGGGTAGGGGCAGTCGAAGACGGTGTACTTTTGGCCTTTATGGCTCTCAGCGCCTCATTTGTGTTCTAGTCAAGTTACGTTGTTGGTACACACTGCTACCAGAATTTAGTAATTTTCGCAAACGGCAGTTTGTGTTTGGTTTTTGTATGTCCATTCTTTTGGCAGGAGGTCTTTTGGACGACGGCCGTTTACTATTGTGACAAAATAAAACACTTACAGCTGTCCTTATGATTTTGGTTCAAATGGCTCTGAGCACTATGGGACTCAACTGCTGAGGTCATTAGTCCCCTAGAACGTAGAACTAGTTAAACCTAACTAACCTAAGGACATCACACACATCCATGCCCGAGGCAGGATTCGAACCTGCGACCGTAGCGGTCTCGCGGTTCCAGACTGCAGCGCCAGAACCGCGCGGCCACTTCGGCCGGCCCTTATGATTTTATTTTATTTTGTTGCAACCAGTTTCAACGCTTCAGTGCCCCATCTCCAGACTGTTGTTGATGCGGTACGGTTGATATGATCCCTGTATATATCTCATCAGTTGCCAGCATAACTGGATACGCAGATATACTGCGTATCCAGTTATGCTGGCAACTGATGTGATATATATAGGGTTCACATCAACCCGTACCGCGTTAACAACAGCTGACACATTATGTGCGTATACAGTAATGCTGGCAAGTGATGTGATATATATATATTGATCATATCAACGCGTACCGCATCAACAACAGCCTGAAGATGGGGCACCGAAGCGTTGAAACTGGTTGCAACAAAATAAAATAAAATCATGAGGACGGATGCAGGTGTTTTATTTTGGCACAATAGTTTGTGTTTGGAGTTGCTTGTTTACTGTGCAGGAGTCGGCTTTCCTGTACCATGTCAACATGTACTCTGTTGAACCTGTATTGAACACAAACAGAAAAGAAAATTACCAGGAAAAGTTACCCGTAAACGAAGGAGGATCTCCCAGACCAGATCCGTTGTCTGAGAAAGTGACGAAATCAAATAAGCGTAACTAGAAGCGAACATTTAACAAAGAAGTGTATAATAAGCGTAAGTTGTAGTGTGGGTGCACTGTAAGAATGCCTGATTTTCAGCCCGGAAGTATAATCCTTAAGTAAAAGATGAATTGGGGAACTTGTACATTTTTCCGAAAAAATAAAAAAAGCATAAAAACTCCCATTTACACAAAAATGCGAATCGAAGAGTAGCGAAAGCTTAAACATTATTTCGGTCTTATCATAAACTGTACTTAATTATGTACAAAAGTACAAAATTGCACAAAAACAATTCTTCCTTTTTTCGGACAAGTTATGCACATTATTGTTATAATTACTATTATTGTTATTATTACTATTATTATAAACAGCGGCTGAAGTTGCATAAATATGTTGATAAGCATAACTCTTATACAGCAGAGGCTATTAATTTAGCACTCACATTTATCTGAATTTAAAAACTTGCGAACACCCAGAATGTATATCTACGAGCCGCCACTGTCAGTAACCAACGGTGTTGGTCATATACGCAGTTCCTATGAAGTGATACAGTGCCCCAGACGCCCTTACTCACGATCGGGACGAATCGGCAGTCCAACCACCGACGAGACTCGTATATATTTAGAAATGGTACAGTGCAGGAGTGGTAAAACACTGGTCTCACGCCGGCCGTGGTGGCCGAGCGGTTCTAGGCGTTACAGTCTGGAACCGCGCGACCGCTACGGTCGCAGGTTCGAATTCTGCCTCGGGCATGGATGTGTGTGATGTCTTTAGGTTAGTTAGGTTTAAGTAGTTCTAAGTTCTAGGGGACTGATGACCTCAGATGTTAAGTCCCATAGTGCTCAGAGCCATTTGAAGATGGTATCTGTTCTTTCGGACATGACCATGCAGCTCGTTAGAATGAAATATAAGTAAACGGGGACAGTTGAAAACGTGTGCGCCGACCAGGACCCGAATCCTGGATCTCCTATTTACATGGCAGACGCTCTATCCATCTGAGCCACCGAGGACACAAGAGGATAGTGCGACTGTTTTGTTAACACCTGAACATCGGCGGCATCATTTGCAATGGTGCCTATTAACGTGGTACACTCACCATCCAATGTTATCGTGACACTGTACTCCTTCCATATGTGCGGCGGCTTTTCATGGGTGACTTCATTTTTGTGGATGACAGTGCGCGACCGCAACGAACAGTGCAAGCGGATAACCTTTTAGAATGAGAGGATTTTCGGCGAACGGATGGCCTATCCGTTCCCCAACTTAAATACCGTCGAGCAGGTGTGGGATGCGTTGTGTAGATGCATTGCAGCACATCCATATCTAACACCGACCTCTCAGTGCTTGCCCAGCACGTTGGTGGAGGAATGGAGTGCCCGACCACAAGAACTCCTTACGAACCTTTTTAACAATGCAATTCGCCAACAACCGTGCCGTTGAGATTTTATTTTATTTTTACTACCAGTTTCGGCATTCCATTATGTCACCTTCAGGGACCATACGCACCTCTAAAAAATAAACGATATTTGCACACTGGGCCATATGTTCCTGCAGGTGTGCTCAGTTGCAATCAACTCTCCGAAGGAATCACTTACGCTACGCTTCAGAATTCACGACATCCAGGAACGTATGGCCCAGTATGCCAATATCGTTTATTCTTGAGAGATGCATATGGGGCCTGAAGATGGCATAATGGAATGCCGAAACTGGTAGTAAAAATACAATAAAATAATATCTCAACTGTGTAAGACGTATGCGTTACCGGCGATGGGCGAGGCATGGCAGAGTCTCTGACCAGAGAGTAGTATGTAGTTAGTTGTTGCTTGTCGCTAGTCGGCGTCTGTCGGCATTAGTCTTCAGTCCGTGCTAGTAAGCAGTAGTTGCGTGAGTCTGCAGTAGTTGAGAGTAGTCGGCGCGTGCCTGCGCGTGTCGGCAGTCTGCTCTGGTCGGGACTCTGGAGGATGAGTGTTATTGTAGAAGGTAAAGAAGCAGCTTTGCGCATATCTAGTAATGTATATTAACTGTCATTAATTTCTTTTAAAAAAATGCCCCAATAATAATTTTTATAATATAAAGTAATTTTTTAAAGAAAAGCATTTCAATTTAAAGAATATTTCCAATGCATGATCATTCCTTCCAAGAATCAGAAAAAAAATATACGCCAGTATTGCACGAAGCTGTGCCGAAAAATTTCTACATAAGAGCAGATATATTCGCAGTTTTTTATTGAGGTAAGAATTTTTCCTTTTTTTATTCAGAATACAGGGCCGAGGCGCAGCGTTGCTGTCGTCATAAAATTTACCAGGTTACTGAATTTTTTTTTTAATTATTTCCGGGTTTAGGAATTGAATTTTGTGGTTACATTAAATGTGAATGCATTTCTGCACGGAGACTAAAAAATGGGAACCAATTTTGTTCAGAGATTACAATATTTAAAATATTTAAAATTCATTTAATTATTATTTTGTGGGGAGTTTACACTTGGTTCATCATTTAATTAATATTATCGTGTGGGGAGGTTACAACTGCACGAATGTCATTGGTAAATACATGACCAGCGGCTGTCCCATGTCCACAACGGATCAACAGAGACCTTACCTACCTTGTAGCCAGCAGAGGAGCTCGTTGCAGAGCATGGATTGCCGGCAATGGCGATCACACACCCTATCAAGAACCATGCCACTCCCAAAAAGTCCAGGGAATTGTGTAGAAGCGTTATTCCTGTTCGTCTAATAGCATATTTCTTTCATTTACCTTGTGTACTATAGCGCAGCAGTTCTTTATATATGTGTGTTATGTTTCAGCGAGGTATGTCACTTGGCAGTTACACATTATGCGAAAATTAGAAAAACTCCTCCCGAACAGGCCATGAAGACCCAACGGTGACGACCGTCAGCCGTGTCATCCTCAGAACAACAGGATGCAGATATGGAGGGGCATGTGGTCAGCGCACCGCTCTCCCAGCCGTATGTCAGTTTTCGAGACCGGAGCCGCTACTTCTCAATCAAGTAGCTCCTCAGTTTGCCTCACAGGGGCTGAATCCACCCCGCTTGCCAACAGCACTCGGCAGACCGGATGGTCGCCCATCCACGTGCTAGCAGCGCTTAACTTCGGTGATCTGACGGGAACCGGTGCTACCACTGCGGCAAGGCCGTTGGCATGCGAAAGTTACCTCCGTCCTTAAGTTCTGCACAGCACTGTATTACACTGAAGCGCCAAAGAAACTGGTGTAGGCATGCGTATTCAAATACAGACATATGTGAACAGACAGAATGCGGCGGTGCGGTCGGCAACGCCTCTATAAGACAAGTGCCTGGCACAGTTGTTAGATCGGTTACTGCTGCTACAATGGCAGGTTATCAAGATGTAATTGAGTCTAAACGTGGTGTTATAGTCGGCGTACGAGCGATAGCACACAGCATCTCCGAGGTAGCGCTGAAGTGGGGATTTTTCCTTACGAGCATTACACGAGTGTGCCGTGAATATCAGGAATTCCGAAAAATATCAAATCTCCGTCAACGCTGGGGCCGGAAAAAGATCCTGCAGGAATGGGATCAGCGACGACTGAAGAGAATCTTTCAGCGTGACAGTAGTGCAACCCTTCCGCAAATCGCTGCATATTTCAATACTGGGCCATCGACAAGTGTCAGTGTGCGAACCATTCAACGAAACATCATCGATTTGGGCTTTCGGAGGTGAAGGACCACTCGTGAACTTCTAATGACTGCACGACACAAAGCTTTACGCCTCGTCTGGGCCCGTCAACACCGACATTGGACTGTAAGGGTATGGAGGCAACCTCAGGGACGCATGGACCCTGTATGTCAGCAGGGGACTGTTCAAGCTGGTGGAGCCTCTGTAATGGTGTGGGGCGTATGCAGTTGGAGTGATATGGGACCCCTGATACGTCTAGGTACGACTCTTGACGGGTGACACGTACGAAAGCATCCTGTCTGATCAGCTGCATCCATTCATGCCATCGTGCATTCCGACGGACTTGGCCAATTTCAGTAGGACAACGCGACACCGCAGACGCCCAGAATTGCTACAGATTGCCTCCAGGAACTCTCTTCCGAGTTTAAACACTTCCGCTGGTCACCAGACTCCCCAGACATGGACATTATTGAGGATATCTGGGTTGCTTTGCAACGTGCTGTTCAGAAGGGAGACCTCCACCCCGTCGTACTCTTACGGATTTATGGACCGCCCTGCAGGTTTCATAGTGTCAATTCCCGCCAGCATTACTTCAGACATTAGTCGAGTCCATGCCACGTCGTGTTGCGGCACTTCTGTGTGCTCGCAGGGGCCCTACATGATAGTAGGCACGTGTACCATCTCCTTTGGTTCTTCAGTGTATGTGTCGTAAGCATACCATCTTGATATAAATGTATTACCAAAGTAATGTAGACCTGAAACACACAGTTTAGAGTAACTTACTTGATCACAATAGCTACAGCGTTCGATTGGACTGAAAGAGGAAGATCGTCTTCAGTATAAACGAGTACCGCCATTTCTGAATATGAACTGGAGAACAATAAAAATATGGCCTCTTCTGTCCATAGCTATGTGCCGCAAGTATTCATGAGACCGGTGTGAAAACTAACAGGATGCGCAAATCTGCGAGCGGGGATTTAAGCAATGGCCGCGTGCCATTCCCGGCTTTAGGGGGAGTTTAGCGGGCGGAACGTCCATCGCGTTTAGTGGTGGTTGGCTGAGTTTGTGGCGAGAACGCACCACTTGTCGAGTAACGCCGGAATTGACGTTTAACGAGGTAACGGCCTAAAGCGATCAATAGAGAATTCGTCCCGCTAATGGCATCATTCACCGGAGAACGGGCAGACCGATAAACTTGGCGTTATTCCGCAACAAACAAAATTGGCCATTAAAGCTCAAAAACCCGCCGGAATGCGCAAAAGCCGATGCAGGGTGATTGCTGTCGAAACTTGTTACATCAACATTAAACGGCCCATCATCTCGCCGGTTACGGGCAGTTTAACGCGAAACGGTTCGGTGCTGGGCGTACACACTTTGTTTCTTCTTCTTTCGTTCAGCGCTCTAATTTTACGAGTAGTCTGTGGGGTGTAGTAAAGTAGTTCGCAGCTTTATCACTAGGTAACACTCTTGAACAGTAGATAAAACTTCAGCAGGGGGAAAGTATGGGCGTCCTTTTCCTTGCTGCTTTCCACCGTCTGCAGTTCGTGATTGGCTGAAATCGAGTTACGTTATATACGAGGGTGAGTCAAATGAAAACCTTAAATTTGTAATAACAAATTGAAATTTCGCGCCGTTATCCTGTAAGTTGGTAAGCGTGCTACAAACACCTTGCAGAATGACCTGTAGCTGGCAGCATAGTGCAGATGCACACATACCGTCGCAGTATCAGTATAAAGATGGCCGCCCCACTTGCGACTTGCACCAGGGAAGAACAGCGTTCTGCTATTCGGTTTTTGCGTAGTGAAGGTGTAAAACCTATTGAAATTCAACTACGAATGAAGGTTCAGTACGGTGATGCATGTTGGTGACAGCAGCAAGTCTACGAATGGAGTAGGAAGTTCGCAAATGGTGTGTCTTCAGTGGAAGATGCTCCTCGTCCAGGTCAGGCACACCGAGTTGTGACTCCAGAGAACATTGCAGCAGTAGAAGCCATAGTGAAGAAAAACCGCCGAGTGACACTGAATGACATTGCAGCCTGTTTACAGATTAGTCATGGGTCAGCACACAACACTGCGCATGATGTGTTCCATTTTCACAAAGCACCGAAGAAGTTCTTGACAAGCATCAACACGTCGTTCTCTCATTTCAGGAGTCAGCTGCCGTGGCACCCATCTTGCAGACACATTGTGAAACTGGAGCACATCACGCACAGTGTGGTGTGCTGACCCGTGACTAATCTGTAAACATCCTGCAATGTCATTCAGTGTCACTCGGCGGTTTTCCTTCACTATGGCTTCAGCTGCTGCAATGTTCTCTGGAGTCACAACTCGTTGTGCCTGACCTGGACGAGGAGCATCTTCCACTGAAGTCACACCTTTTTCGAACTTCCTACTCCATACGTAGACTTGCTACTGTGACAAACATGCATCACCGTACTGAACCTTCATTCGTCGATGAATTTCATTAGGTTTCACACCTTCACTACGCAAAAACTGATTAACAGAACGCTGTTCTTCCCTGGTGCAAGTCGCAAGTACTGCGACGGTATGTGTGCATCTGCACCATGCTGCCAGCTACAGGGCATTCTGCACGCTGTTTGTAGCACGCTTACCAACTTACAGAATAACGGCGCAAAATTTCGAGTTGTTATTACAAATTTAAGGTTTTCATTTGACTCACCCTCGTATTTTCCGCCCTTTTGAACCTTTATTTTGCTTGTGTGACTTACGAAGCATTGTGCATTTTCGTACGTTAAGTGCTGAAGTTTGGTAAAAGCTTTCTGAAGCCAAGGTTGCATATAT
Organism: Schistocerca cancellata; assembly: GCF_023864275.1. Classification (NCBI taxonomy): domain Eukaryota; kingdom Metazoa; phylum Arthropoda; class Insecta; order Orthoptera; family Acrididae; genus Schistocerca; species Schistocerca cancellata. The sequence goes on from NC_064626.1 coordinate 1,159,162,216, forward strand.
ACGAGGTCTGTTCAAAAAACTCCTGAACTTTCCCCACAAAATTTTTCTATGCATAACTTTTACTTATTACGCATGGTGACCTTCAAAATATTGTCCTCCACAATTGATATACAGCTCGCAACGCCGTTTCCACATCTTGCAGCAGTCTTGGTACGCCCTTTGCTGGATCCTGGATCGCACAAAGCGCCGTCTGCGAATTATCTCTTATCTCGTCTATCGTTACAAATCTTCGTTCTTCAAACGGGTTTTTCAGCTTTGGAGAAAAAGAAAGTGCGCAGGGGTCATGTCTGCAGAGTAGGAGGATGAGGCAGCAGAGTGATTTCGTCTTTTGTGCAATAGTCACGCACCAACAGGCATGAATATGAGGGTGCGTACTTGTGATGCAAGAGACATGAATCGTCTCTCCACATTTGAGGCCGTTTCCTTCTCACGTTTTCCCGCATGCGTCGTAACCTTCAAAGTCAAATAAAACTTTCAGCATGGCTTTGATATTTCACATGACCTGACGAACATTTTTTTGGTCTTGGAGAACTTGTCCTGAACCACTATGAAGATTGAACCTTGGTCTCAACATCATAACCGTAGACCCACGTCTCATCAGCAGTTATTATTCCCTTAAGAAACGTCTGGTTCTCATTTCCGCGATCGAAAAGCGCTTCACAGATTAGGAGGCAAAGGAATTTCTGATCTTGACTCATGAGCCGTGGGACGAACTTGGCGGCAACACGATACATTCCAAGATGCTGTGTCAGTATTTCATGACGTGATCCAACGGAAATGTTACATTCTTCTGCAATCTCTCGGACGGTCGACGGACGGTCGTTCTTCGATTGGCACGCACAATTTCATTGACGTTCCTGACACGGGCGTCTTATGTAGACGTGAAAGGGCGTCCTGAACGAGTGTCATCTTTAACTTCTGTCCGGGCATTTTTAAACAGTGTAAAACATTCGTGGCACCGAGTACAGCTTCAGCACTCATCACCGTAGGCTTCCTGCATCAAATGGTTCAAATGGCTCTGAGCACTATGGGACTTAACTGCTGTGGTCATCAGTCCCCTAGAACTTAGAACTACTTAAACCTAACTAACCTAAGGACATGACACACATCCATGCCCGAGGCAGGATTCGAACCTGCGACCGTAGCGGTCACGCGGTTCCAAACTGAAGCGCTTAGAACCGTACGGCCACACCGGCCGGCCTTCCTGCATCATTTGGTGTGTCTCTGTAAAGGTTTTCTTGAGTTTCACACAAAATTTAATGCAGATGCGTTGCTTCTCTAATGCTGCCATTTCGAAATTCGCAAACTGTGCGTCACAATGTTCTGCTCAGTACAGCAATGAACGGAAGCTAACAAATAACAGTGAAACTGCTGGCAGTTACACATTAAATACAGGCGTGTGCAGTGATGACAACCGCATTTCGCTACAACACACCACTGACGCGAAAATACGAATCTCCCATTATTTTCTGAACAGACCTCGTATTTCTTTATTTGTAAGACCTGGTTTCGGCATACTTTGCTGTGGTCTTCAGGTCTTCAGGTCTTCAGAAATTTTTGTTATAAAACGCGTTTATTTTGAGTTGGAACTGTTTGCCAGGTTGCCATGTTAGTGTATAAAATGGAGCACAATGGTTTTTCACAAATTAAACAGCTTGCTGCTTTATGTGCAGTTTCACGAAGATATTGCAACATACTGTAAGGCGGCGTGGTCTCTTGACCTTCATTTCTTACATATTCCGACCTCACCATCGTATTCTGCGTATCAAGACGTTTTCATTTGAGCCCAAACTCGATAGGGTAGAGGCAATTTTACATATTTCCATTTAATCGATATGCAAATCTAATAAATAAATCGCAAGTGCGCACCGAGATTAAAACGTCGAGGCTGGCATACACAAACATTCAAGACACGACGGCTACAGGAGTTTTTGTTCGGCTGAGGCAACCAGCCCGCTGGAAAGTGGAAAGTCCGTAGGAGGGTGAGTTAGCACGGAGCTGTGCCGACTGGCCGACCGCCCACGGACCAAAACAGTTTTTGCCAGAGAAAACGGATAATGACCTGCGGGTTCACCTTAAAAGCTAAACCTGCTGTATTGTTTGGGAGAGCACCAGCATACGCATTTTTTTGATGGACCTAGTGTGCAGTTTCAGAGTTCTCACAAGTGGACAGAAAACGCCTAACGCAGATTCTATATATTTCCGGATTGGTCGGCTTAGCCATTCTCCCGTTTGTAAGAGCAACGCTGATTGGTGGACTATTTCTGACGCAATGAGCCAGAGGAGTGAGGGAAAGACAGCGGACGATATACCCTTTCGCTTTTTGCGTGGAGGGATGTCGTTCCGGTGAAGCTCTTGTAGCGGGAACACGTAGTGGGAGCGAGTGCGCTCGTGCGCGTACGCAGAGAGTGAGGAACCAAGTCTTTACTCAGTACTGCACTGAGAGAGCACCTCTGCCGCTAGCGAATCGGAGTGATACTCTAAATTGAGTCGCTCGCGATTAAGCGTTTGCTCACTGTGTTGGCCGCAACACTTAATGTGTGCTGTGAACACAGAGTATTAGTTAACGCCTGTGAGCGAACATTGAATGGTATCGCGGTGGACTGGTTATCTGGCCGGTGTCCCACGCCAATAGTTAGACTAGGGGCAGATTGGAGTCCTTCACTTCATCAAGGCGTAGTGAGAGTTCGATTGGAAAAGGTCAATCCAGATAGAAAGAGACAGTTTTGTTATTTTTCAGTGGCGAACGACGCAGGCAGCAGTCGTCGCAGCTCACGGTATTGTGAGCTACAGCGTAGGCGAGCCCTGTATTTCCTCCATTAGAAATAACATACTTCATTCACATCACTCCATTATATTTCTCACGCGACAGCCTTGACCGTACTTAGAAAAATTCAGTGGGATAATTACTCAAGTTGAGTAGGTGCGGCTCTCAGCCATTCTGCCAAGTAAATAACATTCTTAAAGAAAAGGGATAAAAAAGCTTTCCCGCACTTTGTATATAAATGTCATTAACAGGATTCCTATCTATAAGAGGTAACCTCCTATTCCTAAAAGAAGCTGGAAATTTGTGTATCAGTTTATAAATAAAAGTTTCATTTGATTTTTCTTAAATTTTGCAATAAATTATATTTTCCGTTCGTTTAACGTTTTTCTTACACTAACTAGCAAAACTCCAGTACCCAAGTATCCCACTACTTATGTAAAAAATAGAATATTTTTGTGTCTTTTCCTAACAGCGGACGACTCCAGAAGATATTTATTGCTGAAGGTTTTTCAGGCATTTCTTTTTGGTACGTTAGGGGCGTCTGTCTTACTTCTGTAGTTGTGTGGGGTGGAAATTGCTTCTTGCAGGAGACAAAGGGTACTTGTCAGATCAATCCATTGCGCAACTCGTCAATATAACACCCACACACTGACAATACGTAACGAGTTTGCTATCACTGATGTTTTTATAATCTTCCCAACTAAGAAAGACCATAGAAACCCGACAGATGCTGCTTAAGAAAGAGAAAATATTTGCTACAACAATCCCTATAACACTAGCGCCTATTCTGCGACAGTTGTAGATTCACTGAGAAACCAAACAGAAGAAAGACCTCGACTTGAAATTTATGTCCACTGTTGTCGGTGTTCGTGAGGGCGTAGAGCTACGTGAATATCTGAATTTCAACGAGCCACCGCCAGTTATCATAAAAATGTCCAACCTTATGAAACCCGTCACGACTTACTTTTGCCGCGCGCTGTTACATTGGTTATGTTGGCTGGTAACTACGCACTTCCGCGTGAACCATATTTACATCACCTGCCCGACTGCCCCAGCTAAGAACAAGAAAGTTCTCTGATCAATACCTGCTGCGATCAATCGCTGTTATTTCTGCCGGTGTGAATGGACGGCGCAGAACTCTCGCCGACACCTTTCACAATTTACTGTGTCTAGAGATAATTCTTGTTTGCCCACCATTAGAGATCGATAAAAGGTATAACAAATTTTATCACTTTCAGAATATTGTAAAAATTGGATTTAAAAAGAATTACACAAAACATATACATTCATTTATCTACATCGATATTTTACAGAATTTTAGCTGTGGCTGTGTAGTCGTTTGAACTGATGGATGTAAGCAGGATAACGCCGTCGGCTGTGCTGTGTTATTTCCATACTGAGTCGACAACATTAGCGTACCTGGCATATTTACAGTGTGTGACGCTGGATTATTGGCGATCTTGAGGGCACTTGAGAAGGTGCGGTGCCTCCCTCATCATCTGCACACACTTTCTAAGTGCCCTTCACTCCATCGGTCGCACGTATCGAGAAGCAAGAACAGCTGCCACCTGAGTAACTTAGAAGTAGATATCCTCGGAATGGGGAAGCAACTTAAATCGCTTAATAAAAGCAAGTCTTCCGGTCCAGACCAATCAGTTTCGTTTCAGAGTATGCTGATGCAATAGCTCCGTACTTAACAGTCATACACAACCGTTCGCTCAACCAAAGATCCGTTCCCAAAGCTGGGGAAAGTTGCACAGGTCACACCAATATTCAAAAAAACCTGGTAGGAATAATCCACGAAACTACAGGCCCATATCATTAACGTCGATACGCAACAGGAATCTGGAACATATATTCTGTTCGAACGTTATGAATTACCTCGAGGAGAACGGTCTATTGACACACAGCCAACGCGGATTTAGAAACGTCATTCTTATAAAACAAGTAACTCTTTACTCATACAAAGTGCTGAGTGTTATTGACAAGGGAGTTCAAATTGATTCCGTATTTCTCCATTTCCAGAAGTCTTTTCACACTGTACCACCCAAGCGGCTTGTACTGCAATTGAGTGCTTACGGAATATCATCTCTGTTATGTCACTGGATTCGTGATTTCCTGTCAGAGAGGTCACAGTTCGTGGTAACTGACGGAATGTCATACAGTAAAGCAGAAGTGATTTCTGGCGTTCGCCAAGGTACTGTTATAGGCTCTCTGCTGTTATTTACCTATATAAAAGATTTAGGACACAATCTTAGCAGCCGTCTTAGATTTCTCGCAGATGATGCTGCCGATTACCGTGTAGTAACGTCATCAGAATAAATTTCCTTTACTTCATGTATAAAGTCACAAATTTTTTGTCGTCAGACTACCCGTTTCGGTCTATAATGGCCACCTTAACATCTGTTTTATAAAAGCACGTCCTAATACACTGGCTCCACTCTTCAATTGAAAACTACGTCGAAGCTTGTGAAGTCATCAGAAGATTAAAACAAATTGTAAAAGCATTTAGATAAGATATCTGTATCATGCGAAAATCGGCGATTGACGCTAAGTAATGAAAAGTGTGAGATCGACCACATGAGTACTAAAAGAAATCCGTTAAACTTCGGTTACACGATAAATTAGTCAAACCAAGAGTCGTAAATTCAATTAAATACCTAGGAATTACAATTACGAATAACTTAAATTGGAAGGAACACATATAAAATGTGGGGAAGGCAGTCCAAACACTGCGTTATGCTGGCAGAACACTTAGAAAATGTAACATATCTACTAAAGAGACTGCCTACACTACGCTTGTCCGTCCTCTTTTGGAGTATTGCCGCGGGGTGTGGGATTCTTACCAGATAGGATCAACGGAGTACATCGAGAAAGTTCAAAGAAGAGAAGCACGTTTCGTATCATCGCGAAATAACAGAGAGAGAGTCACTGACATGATACGGATTCGGGGTGGACATAATTAAAACAAAGGCGTTTGAGTCACCAGCTTTCTCCTCCGAATGCGAAAATATTTTGTTGACGCCGACCTACATAAGGGGGAACGAATATCATAGTAAAGTAAGGAAAATGGGCGGTCGACTTTTCCACGCGCTGTTGGACAATGGAATAATAGAGAATTATTGTGGAGGTCGTTCGATGAACCCTCTTCCAGGCACTTAAGTGCGATTTGCAGAGTATCCATGTACATGTACATGTACATATATCCAGCTGAAAAGTATCCCTTCTCCATTTACAGAGGCAGGGAAAGAATGTGTTGTTCTGCTGGATACAACGACACATGTATATTATGGATAAAGAAGCAGCAGATGCAGCAACTAAGGATGTCTCTTTGGAAGTTACAATTTATAAATGTGCTGCACTGCCCACGCACCTGCCTCACTATTGAAACCCAACGTCATGGGTCTGTGGTTGGAGGAATGTCTAGGGTTCGAAAACAAGAAGCTGAATCCCGCTAACCCAACGACGCGGTCTTGGTGTTTTTCCTTTCGGCCACTAAAACAGGTGCAAGTACTTTCAAACGCCTCCGGATAGGACACTGTCCTCTGACGCATGTGTTCCTCATTCGACAGGAAGACATACCGATATGCAGTGCTTGCGGTAAACAGGTTTCCGTACACCAAATTTTAAATGAATGCGTTTTATACCAAGCCATGAGGGCCGCAACCCACTTACCGGTTGACCTGCTCTCTATTTTTTAGGTGATGATGAATCAAATGTGGTCCGTATTTAAGAATCTGTCTTTTCAATAGTGTCTTAGGTAGAAGGTTTTAATGTGTTTCTAGGGTGATTGCTTCATCGTTTATTTTCCAATTGAGTCTGTACGCACAGTTCCTGCTTCCACTATTTTAGATATTGTGTGGTTATAGTCTCTATATTTTACTCACACACTGCCCTAAGGCATTCGTCTTTTGCTGTTTTGTGTGACAGCAGGCCAGGAACTTGAAAGGGGTGGGGGGGAGGGGCGGCGGCAAACCAGTGTTTCTGCCCGGTGGGGCATCTTCAGGGGGCGCCAAATTCATATTCTTGAGCAAAAAAATCTTGTTTCACAAAGCACGGAGCATCCAGCGAACGTTGGTCTATCGATTGTTCGTATGGTTTTGAAATGCATCCCTGTAGGCTTTTGAACATTTTTGGACACATTCTAAGGTGATTGCTGAACGAATCACAAACTGATTTTTGAATGCGTGCGTGGTGTACGGGATGTCTCTGCCAGGGAAACCCCCGTCGCATCTACAAATAAGAAAACTTTCCAGCAGATAAAAGGGGACGACGGGGCTACAAGAGCTGAGCCGAATAAACCCGAACTGGTGAATGCCAATCGCTGTTTGCTTGTGTGATTGATTGTGTGCACGAATGATAAGCTTTGTTATAACTATTAGCGAAATCCATAGATTCAGACTACCAGAGTGGAAATAAACGGCTAACAGGAACGACAGGTAAGAAATATTGCATATTATCTTCTTGGTGTATGCAAGAAAATGAAGTTTTGACAGAAAAATTCCGCCAGATCGCCAAACTGCTAAGGGCCAGATGTAAAGTCCCCGGTTATCAGCCGCTTAAGTTCTATTCTCGAAATAGCGCATAAAGCGCGTTATACGAACACGTAATAACTCATAAACGGAGAATAAACACGGGATAACAAAACTGGTGATTCTGCGAGGGTCAGTGGAGTCAACAGGAGTTTTGGCAATGGCGGGAATAGTTGCTGAATTAGTGATGACAAGATTGTTGGCCGGCCGCGGTGGTCGCGCGGTTGTAGGCGCTGCAGTCCGGAACCGCGGGACTGCTACGGTCGCAGGTTCGAATCCTGCCTCGGGCATGGATGTGTGTGATGTCCTTAGGTTAGTTAGGTTTAAGTAGTTCTAAGTTCTAGTGGACTGATGACCTAAGATGTTAAGTCCCATAGTGCTCAGAGCCATTTTTTTTGACAAGATTGTTTTTTAGAACGAGGAAGGAAGATAAATGGCGACATCACACAAATTGTATGTAAGAATATGACGATTCCAAATCTGTATAAAAATTTCGTACTACTACTATTTTTCGATGTCGGGCTTCAGAAACTGGGGCTTATGAATGAAATGTGAAACTATTTCCTAACGTAAAACTTTTTGCTTGTAGTAGGTCTGATAGGCATTTCATGTTGGTACTTAGTGAATTATTCTGTCATGTTATTTATGTAACTGAGGTAGACAAAAATGACCACTTGTGCCAAAACAGTTTCGCTTATTTGGGGTGTGTTACAACTGGTGCAATATTAGAAAGGCCTATTTTGTTTCTTCTAGCAGACAGTGAAAAAATAGATGTAATGAAATCGAGGCACCACACCAGTCTTGAGTACTATTCGTATCAACAGCTTTTTCCGTATTAGACATTGACATCGATCACAAATAATCCCATCCGGTATTAACTGTGAGGCTTTTTTAAGAAGGGTAGCAAACTGATGGCTTTCGATCTTCCACCATAACCGAGTCCATCAACATGAGGTAGCAAATATGAGGTAGCCAAGGAGGTGGAAACGTGGGTTCTACTATGTCACGAGTGCTTGTTAGCTACAACAGGAAAACAAAATTAATTAGCAGGAGTAAAAAATAAGAAAGTATTTATTACTTAACTTTGTTGTAGTCCATGCTCTGTTGGTTGAAAGTTATAGAAGACGCGACTAGACTAAGAGTCTGTAGAATGACATAGTTTACAAGTCACAAACCTTGCAGTTATGAATTAATCCCTCGTAATCTTGAATGTCGAATCCGGTGAATTTGAAGACTAACTTGGCACTAGGCTACAAAGACTTGATGGCAGCAGTGACTGAGCTGCAGACGATGACTCACTAACATCGGCACTGGCTGACCACTGAGCGCGCCTACGAACCGTAGACCGGCACAACTGCACTACTCTGCTGCTACATGTAAAGTGGCCTAGCGGCGCCTCGCGGCGAGCGTTCAAGTACTGCGACTGGCTGTGAATTCTTCGGCTAGCGCAGACGTTCTTCTGTTCTGTTTATCGAGAGAATCGCATCCGCAGGACCGATCTCTCGGGCGGCGGTGTGGTCGTATGACTGACGACATCACACAAACCGGCCGACTGGGAGCAGGAGAGGCACCCTAGCGCATTTTAATTTACATTGTCTTGAATATACGAGGGCTATCCGCAAAGTACATTACGTTTTGGAATTAAAAATAAATAAAGTATTGGAAATTTTTTAATTATATACAGATGAAAGCCACACTTAAATATTACTTTTCTACATAGTTGCCATTTAAATTAAAGCACTTATCGTAGCGGTGGACGAGCTTGGAAATTCCTTCGTCGTAAAATTCGGCCGCCTGCGCCTTCAACCACGTGGTTACCTCTTCTTGAAGCTGTGCGTCGTCATCAAAACGCTGCATAGCCAAACACTTCTTCATTGCTGGGAATAAGTGGAAGTCGCTCGGTGCCAGGTCGGGACTGTACGGCGTATGAGGAAACAACTCCCACTTAAAAGATTCGAGAACTTCACGACTGGCATTTGCCGTGTGGGCCCGGGCGTCGTCGTGAATCAGCAAGATCTTTGAGCCCAACTTTCTCCTGCGCTTGTTTGGTATTGCTCTTCTGAGGTTGTGCAGAGTTTGGCAATACCTTTGAGAGTTTATTGTAGTGCCTCTTTCCAGGAAATCCACAAAAATCACACCTTTTCTGTCCCAAAAGACAGTCATTACTTGGTTGAAGGCGCAGGCGGCCGAATTTTACGACGAAGGAATTTCCAAGCTCGTCCATCGCTACGATAAGTGCCTTAATTTAAATGGCAACTATGTAGAAAAGTAGTATTTAAGTGTGGCTTTCATCTGTATATAATAAAAAAAATTTCCAATACTTTATTTATTTTTAATTCCAAAACGTAATGTACTTTGTGGATAGCCCTTGTAGATTTGATGGCTTCCATTACGAAATATACATGTCTGAAGTCTGCAGAGCGAAACACAATGAAGTGCGGTAGAGGAATGCTGTGTGAAGAAACTTGGCAGTGCACGGGACACTTAAGACCAAATAACATGTCTTAAATTTCCTCGAACGTACATGTTCAGAAAGATGTGCGCTACAAAATGAATACATTTTTGTAAAATCGCTCTTTTTTAAGTTTTTGACCTCCTACCTCAAACGCCCGAGGTGGAGGAGGGGGGCGGGGTGAGGAGGGGGAGGGGGCGCCAGTGTCAAGTTTTTGCCCCGGTTCGGAAATATCGTAATATCGTGACAGTGTGAGTGAGTGAGGGAGAGAGTCCCACGATGGCTGGGGATTTCATTTTTTTTTTTTTTTTTTTTAATTTACATTTTGCTGCATGCGTCTAACATCTCATATCCACACTTGCGCTCTTTTAGTTGAGTAAGAACGCTGGTGACCTCGCGGTTGAGCGCTCTATACGTACCGTCATCACCATTTATATCTACAGGGAGGCCAGACTTTCAGCAAACGTTGCTCACACGTAGAGCAAGAAAATATGTTACATGGACATGGATCCGAAAACGCTTTATTCCCACGTTAGAGCTCCATTTCTACAACTTTTCAACACATTAATTATGGGACATATACAGGAAAATAAAGTATCAGCACAGTACCAAACACTTTCCTAAATTAAATGTCCAAAATGCTCCCAGTCAACAAGTATGCATGCGTCAACCCACCACCGGACTGAACCACTGATATGATGACGTACGTCTGAAGAATTCCGTATCGTTTAATAGCCGTCCACAATACGGGCACTAGGACTCTGCATTTATTGTATTGATTTTCCGTACGTAACACTTTCAAATGCCATCACAGATAAAAGTGTAGTGGGTTTAGCTCTGCAGAGCATGGAGGACGACTACCTATCCATCCGTCACGGAAATTGTTATTAGTTGTCTAGAACATTAATAATGAAGTGGGGAGGAGTTCCATCAAGCATAAAGTGCGACGTCTGTTCAAAGAATTTCTCAACTTTCTCCATAAAATGTTTCTACGCTTACCGTTTACTTATTGTACAATGTCTCCTCCACTCCTCCACAACTGATACATCGCTTCCAACGCCGTTTCTACTTCCGGAAGCAGTCTTGGTACACCTCTTGCTGGAGGCGAAAAATCTTCTTTTATCTTGTCTACAGGGTGTTACAAAAAGGTACGGCCAAATTTTCAGGAAACATTCGTCACACACAAAGAAAGAAAATATGTTATGTGGACATGTGTCCGGAAACGCTTACTTTCCATGTTAGAGCTCATTTTATTACTTCTCTTCAAATCACATTAATCATGGAATGGAAACACACAGCAACAGAACGTACCAGCGTGACTTCAAACACTTTGTTACAGGAAATGTTCAAAATGTCCTCCGTTAGCGAGGATACATGCATCCACCCTCCGTCGCATCGAATCCCTGATGCGCTGATGCAGCCCTGGAGAATGGCGTATTGTATCAAATGGTTCAAATGGCTCTGAGCACTATGGGACTTAACATCTGTGGTCATCAGTCCCCTAGAACTTAGAACTACTTAAACCTAACTAATCTAAGGACATCACACACTCCATGCCCGAGGCAGGATTCGAACCTGCGACCGTAGCAGTCGCGCGGTTCCGGACTGAGCGCCTAGAGCCGCTAGACCATATTGTATCACAGCCGTCCACAATACGAGCACGAAGAGTCTCTACATTTGGCACTGGGGTTGCGTAGGCAAGAGCTTTCAAATGCCCCCATAAATGAAAGTCAAGAGGGTTGAGGTTAGGAGAGCGTGTAAGCCATGGAATTGGTCCGCCTCTACCAATCCATCGGTCACCGAATCTGTTGCTGAGAAGCGTACGAACACTTCGACTGAAAGGTGCAGGAGCTCCATCGTGCATGGACCACATGTTGTGTCGTACTTGTAAAGGCACATGTTCTAGCAACACAGGCAGAGTATCCCGTATGAAATCATGATAACGTGCTCCATTGAGCGTAGGTGGAAGAACGAAACTAAACTGAGCTCTAACATCGAAATTAAGCGTTTCCGGATACATGTCCACATAACATCTTTTCTTTATTTGTGTGTGAGGAATGTTTCCTGAAAGTTTGGCCGTACCTTTTTGTAACACCCTGTATAGTTGCAAATCTTCGTCCTTCCAACGAGATTTTCAACTTTGTAGATAAAAGATATCGCGGGGCCAGGTCTGAAAAGTACGGAGCATGAGGCAGCACAGTGATTTCGCTTTCTGTGCAACAGTCACGCACCAACAGGGACGAATGTGCGGGTGCGTTATCGTGATGCAAGAGCCATGGATTGTCTCGCCACATTTCAGGCCGTTTCCTTCTCACATTCTCTCACAGGCGTCGCAACACGTCCCGATAATAACATCGATTAACAGTTTGTCCCTGTGGCACGAATTCATGATGAACTAATCCTTTAAAGTCAAACTATCAGAATGTCTTTGGCATTTAATCTGACCTGACGGATTTTCTTCGATTTTGGAGAACCTTTCCTGACTAACTGTGAAGACTGGACCTTGGTCTAAACATCATAACCCCAGAGCCACGTGTCATCACTAGTTATTATTCTCTTAAGGAACATCTCGGGCCGGCCGTTGTGCCCGAACGGTTCTAGGCGCTTCAGTCTGGAACCGCGTGACCGCTACGGTCGCAGGTTCGAATCCTGCCTTGGACATGGATGTGTGTGATGTCCTTAGGTTAGTTAGGTTTAAGTAGTTCTAAGTTCTAGGGGACTGATGACCACAGATGTTAAGTCCCATAGTGCTCAGAGCCATTTTGAACCAAATCAGCCGCTGATAGTGCTGGCACATGTTGTACATGGTACCGTTACAGCACGTTCTCGTGTAGCACTCCCCAGGCAGTCACGTGCTCAACATCACCTGTTGAAGCTATTTGCTTTACGCTGAAAGCAGGAATGTCGTCAACTGCACGTAGTTCCTCCTCCAGTTGATGTGCTCTCGTCCTTCCAGGCCGATACCAACGTTGAAGGCCACGGCTGTTACCACCCGTGGACATCTGTCCACTCTACATTTGAGTACACTTCCACTGCGCAGTACCGCAAAACCAACTCAGTGATGAACAGTGAAGAGTTGATGCTACGTGTTTGGTGCTATAAGGGCATCCCCGTTTTCAAGAAGGGACGCCGAACAGATGTGCAAAACTATAGACCTATATCTCTAACGTCGATCAGTTGTAGTATTTTGGAACACGTATTGTGTTCGAGTATAATGACTTTTCTGGAGACTAGAAATCTACTCTGTAGGAATCAGCATGGGTTTCGAAAACGACGGTCATGTGAAACCCAGCTCGCGCTATTCGTCCACGAGACTCAGAGGGCCATAGACACGGGCTCACAGGTAGATGCCGTGTTTCTTGACTTCCGCAAGGCGTTCGATACAGTTCCCCACAGTCGTTTAATGAACAAAGTATGGATGACATCTGAAGTTCACTGAGGCTTTTTGCAGATGATGCGGTGGTGTATCGAGAGGTTGTAACAATGGAAAATTGTACTGAAATGCAGGAGGATCTGCAGCGAATTGACGCATGGTGCAGGGAATGGCAATTGAATCTCAATGTAGACAAGTGTAATGTGCTGCGAATACACAGAAAGATAGATCCTTTATCATTTAGCTACAAAATAGGTCAGCAACTGGAAGCAGTTAATACCATAAATTATCTGGGAGTACGCATCCGGAGTGATTTAAAATGGAATGATCATATAATGTTGATCGTCGGTAAAGCAGATGCCAGACTGAGATTCATTGGAAGAATCCTAAGGAAATGCAATCCGAAAACAAAGGAAGTAGGTTACAGTACGCTTGTTCCCCCACTGCTTGAATACTGCTCAGCAGTGTGGGATCCGTAACAGATAGGGTTGATAGAAGATATAGAGAAGATCCAACGGAGAGCAGCGCGCTTCGTTACAGGATCATTTAATAATCGCGAAAGCGTTACGGAGATGATAGATAAACTCCAGTGGAAGACTCTGCAGGAGAGACGCTCAGTAGCTCGGTACGGGCTTTTGTCAAAGTTTCGAGAACATACTTTCACCGAAGAGTCAAGCAGTATATTGCTCCCTCCTACGTATATCTCGCGAAGAGACCATGAGGATAAAATCAGAGAGATTAGAGGCCACACAGAGGCATACCGACAATCCTTCTTTCCACGAACAATACGAGACTGGAATAGAAGGGAGAACCGATAGAGGTACTCAAGGTGCCCTCCGCCACACACCTGTCAGGTGGCTTGCGGAGTATGGATGTAGATGTAGATGTAGAGGTTAGTGGCATGTCAACACAAGCAGAAAAGTGAGTCGTATGTTAACATTATCGTCGTTCCATTGATGGGGCAAATGCTGGCAATGGACTTAAGAATTACAAGTTGCTGAACATCCTAACCAAAAGTAACCTAAAGGAGATTTTGAACATTTCATGTAAGAAAACGTTTCATGTAAGGCTAGTATACCCTCCTGTGCGTTTCGCATGATTAATGGATTATGGAAGGAAGCAGAAATGAGTTCCAACATCGAAATAAAGTGTTTCCGAAACCATGTCCATATAAAACATTTTATTCCTCTATGTGTGAGGAATGTTCCCTGAAAGTTTGGCCATATCCTTTGGCTACACCCTGTAACTCTGTACTTTATAAACCATAGTGAAGTCCACGGCAGAGGGTACCCTGCATTATATCACAGCGTTTTCTTAGCATTCTACCAGTGTTCCAAAGTCTAACATCTACTTTGCCTACGACTAAGCCTGCGTGAGAATCGAAGCATTTGAGATGTGGTGCTAGAGATGAATGTTGAAAATTAGGTGGACTGATAAGGTAAGGAATGAGGAGATTCAGCGCAGAATCGGAGAGGAAAGGGATATGTGGAAAACACTGACAAGGAGAAGAATGGAATGATAGGACATTTGTTAAGACTTCAGGGAATGACTTCCATGGTACTAGATTACTGATGACTAAAAAGACGAAAACGCGTGTGTGGGCATTCCATTTCATACCCTCACACATATTGTTACGTCCAGATGTGCGTGTCTACTAATTCCAGTTGTGTCTCATTGATACTGTAGTCATAGCACACTCCGTCTTTGTGTTTTATCAAGTATACACTTTTACATTTCTGAACAATTAACGCAAGTTCCCAATATTTGTACTCCTTTGAAAAATTATCATAATCTGTCGGAATGTTAGTGCAGATTTGTGCACATAGGTACTTACTGTAGATAACTGCATCATTTCGGAAAAGTCAGATGTTACTACTGACACTGTCTGACAGATGAGTAATTTTTTTTTTGGTCATCAGTCTACTGACTGGTTTGATGCGGCCCGCCACGAATTCCTTTCCTGTGCTAACCTCTTCATCTCAGAGTAGCACTTGCAACCTACGTCCTCAATTATTTGCTTGACGTATTCCAATCTCTGTCTTCCTCTACAGTTTTTGCCCTCTACAGCTCCCTCTAGTACCATGGAAGTCATTCCCTCATGTCTTAGCAGATGTCCTATCATGCTGTCCCTTCTCCTTATCAGTGTTTTCCACATATTCCTTTCCTCTCCGATTCTGCGTAGAACCTCCTCATTCCTTACCTTATCAGTCCACCTAATTTTCAACGTTCGTCTGTAGCACCACATCTTAAATGCTTCGATTCTCTTCTGTTCCGGTTTTCGCACAGTGCATGTTTCACTACCATACAATGCTGTACTCCAGACGTACATCCTCAGAAATTTCTTCCTCAAATTAAGGCCGGTATTTGATATTAGTAGACTTTTCTTGGCCAGAAATGCCTTTTTTGCCATAGCGAGTCTGCTTTTGATGTCCTCCTTGCTCCGTCCGTCATTGGTTATTTTACTGCCTAGGTAGCAGAATTCCCTAACTTCATTGACTTCGTGACCATCAATCCTGATGTTAAGTTTCTCGCTGTTCTCATTTCTACTACTTCTCATTACCTTCGTCTTTCTCCGATTTACTCTCAAACCATACTGTGTACTCATTCGACTGTTCATTCCGTTCAGCAGATCATTTAATTCTTCTTCACTTTCACTCAGGATAGCAATGTCTTCAGCGAATCGTATCATTGATATCCTTTCACCTTGTATTTTAATTCCACTCCTGAACCTTTCTTTTATTTCCATCATTGCTTCCTCGATGTACAGATTGAAGAGTAGGGGCGAAACGCTACAGCCTTGTCTTACACCCTTCTTAATACGAGCACTTCGTTCTTGATCGTCCACTCTTATTATTCCCTCTTGGTTGTTGTACGTATTGTATATGACCCGTCTCTCCCTATAGCTTATCCCTACTTTTTTCAGAATTTCAACAGCTTGCACCATTTTATATTGTCGAACGCTTTTTCCAGGTCGACAAATCCTATAAAAGTATCTTGATTTTTCTTTAGCCTTGCTTCCATTATTAGCCGTAACGTCGGAATTGCCTCTCTTGTCCCTTTACTTTTCCTAAAGCCAAACTGATCGTCACCTAGCGCATTCTCAATTTTCTTTTCCATTCTTCTGTATATTATTCTTGTAAGCAGCTTCGATGCATGAGCTGTTAAGCTGATTGTGCGATAATTCTCGCACTTGTCAGCTCTTGCCGTCTTCGGAATTGTGTGGATGATGCTTTTCCGAAAGTCAGATGGTATATCGCCAGACTCATATATTCTACACACCAACGTGAATAGTCGTTTTGTTGCCACTTCCCCCAATGATTTTAGAAATTCTGATGGAATGTTATCTATCCCTTCTGCCATATTTGCCCGTAAGTCCTCCAAAGCTCTTTTAAATTCCGATTCTAATACTGGATCCCCTATCTCTTCTAAATCGACTCTTGTTTCTTCTTCTATCACATCAGACAAATCTTCACCCTCATAGAGGCTTTCAATGTATTCTTTCCACCTATCTGCTCTCTCCTCTGCATTTAACAGTGGAATTCCCGTTGCACTCTTAATGTCACCAAAGGTTGTTTTGACTTTCCTGCATGCTGAGTCTGTCCTTCCGACAATCATATCTTTTTCGATGTCTTCACATTTTTCCCGCAGCCATTTCGTCTTAGCTTCCCTGCACTTCCTATTTATTTCATTCCTCAGCGACTTGTATTTCTGTATTCCTGATTTTCCCGGAACATGTTTGTACTTCCTCCGTTCATCAATCAACTGAAGTATTTCTTCTGTTAAACATGGTTTCTTCGCAGCTACCTTCTTTGTACCTATGTTTTCCTTCCCAGCTTTTGTGATGGCCCTTTTTAGAGATGTCCATTCCTCTTCAACTGTACTGCCTACTGCGCTATTCCTTATTGCTGTATCTATGTATGAGTAATACACAACATAAACAGAAAGGATTCTAACACACTTCTCTGCGCAACCCCTAAAGTTTCTTCATCTTTTGATGACTCTCCATCAAACGCAAAATACTGCATCCTCCCTACCGTGAAATCCTCGTCCACTGTGTACCAGAGCGCGACTCCATCTCGGGACATTTGTCTTTCGCGGGCAAGTGCCCTGCCAAAGCCATCTATGCAAGGCTCACGACTCGTCCTCACAACTTTACTTCCGCAAGTACCTTATCTCCTACCGTCGCTAAAGCACTTTGTCGAAAAATGAAAAGGCCCACGTTCGAGTCTCGGCCCTGCACGTTGTTTTAATCTGCCAGGATGTTTCATATCAGCGCACACTGAGCAGCAGGGCGAAAATTTCATTCTCTTTCATCATTCAGACAAATTTCAAAAAAATGGTTCAAATGGCTCTGAGCACTATGGGACTTAACATCTATGGTCATTAGTCCCCTAGAACTTAGAACTACTTAAACCTAATAACCTAAGGACATCACACAACACCCAGTCACGACGAGGCAGAGAAAATCCCTGACCCCGCCGGGAATCGAACCCGGGAACCCGGGCGCGGGAAGCGAGAACGCTACCGCACGACCACGAGCTGCGGACCAGACTAATTTCTTTTGATACCTCGTGTGATGGCACTTTCATTAATAAACGTTAGCATGGTACTTACATCTTAACATCTGGAAGTGATACCTAACGTAAGTTTATACAGACCTGTATGACTAACGTCGATTTTCAGTAGGCTTTTGGAACATATTCTCTGTTCGGACATAATGAATTATCTCGAAGAAAACGATTTATTGACTAATAGTCAGCATGCATTCAGGAAAAATAGTTCTTGTGAAGCATAACTAGCTCTCTATTCTCACGAAGTAATGAGTGTTATCGACAGGGCTTGTCAAATCGATTCCGCATTTTGATTTCCCGAAGGCTTTCGACATTGGTCCTTACAAGCGTCTTCTAATCAAATAGCGTGGCTATGGAGTATCGTCTCAGTTGTGGGACTGTGTTCGTGAGTTCATGTCAGTTAGGTCACAGTTCGTAGTAACTGGCGGGAAGTCATCGAGTAAAACAGGAAGGAAGTGTTACAGCTCCTCTGCTGTTCCTGATCTATATAAATGACATCTGAGCAGCCCTCTGAGATTGTTTGTAGATGACGCTGTCATTTACCGTCTTGCAAAGTTATCAGATGATCGAAATCAACTGCCAAACGCTTTAGGCACGATATCTGTATGGTGCAAAAAGTGGCAATTGACTCTAAATAATGAAAAGTGTGAAGTTATCCACATGAGTAGTAAAAGAAATCCGCTAAATTTCGGTCACACAATAAATCACACAAATCTAAAGGCTGTAAATTTAGTTAAATACTTAGAGATTACAATTAAGAAAAAATTCAATTGCAACGATCAGATACATATTATTGTGGATAAAGCAAACCAAAGACTGTGATTTATTGGTAAAACGGTTAGAAAATGCAATAGATCGACTAAAAAGAGTGTGTACACCACGCTTTTCCGCCATTTTCTGGAGTGCTGCCATGCAGTGTCGGATCGGCATGACATGGGACTGACGGAGGATCTTGAAAAAGTTCGAAGAAGCGTTCGTTTTCTATTATCGCGAAATAGGGGAGAGAGTGCAACGAACATGATGCGTGAATTAGTGTGGCAGTCAGTAAAGAAAAGGCCATTTTCGTGGCGGCAAAATTTTCCCGTGAAATTACAGTCACCAAATTTCTCCTCCGCATTCGACAATATTTTGTTGGCTCCAACCTTCACAGCGAGAAGCGATGATAATGATAAAATAACAGAAATCATGGCTCGCACAGAAAGGTTTAACTGCTCGTTTTTCCCGTGCGCTGTTAGAGAGTGGAGCCGTGGACAAATAGCTTGAAGAAGGTTCGATGAGCCCTCTGCCACGCACTTAACTGTGACTTGCACGAGTAATCGTGTAGATGTAGATGTAGACGTCAGCAGGACAGTTACAATAACGAAAAACAACAACATATTTAAACATAACGCCTATCAATCCTTTTGGATTGACGAGTCACCTGGTATCACACCCACTAATTGAGACATTCAGACCATTTCTCGATATAAACCTATAATAAGTTTCAAAATTACCCGCTGGGAGACTGAGAGGACATTATTTTAGGACGTGAACATCAAATGTTACCGGTTCTTCCATTGATTTATGCACTGAAACTTGCGCGCTCCCTGCGGCGGTGCAGACTGGAATTAGTTTGACTTCGGAAACTAAGTGGCGGTGTAGCCATTGCTTTTAAGGGAGCCATTAGTTATTCCTTAAGAGCAGACGAGCAGCTAAGTGCTCTTCCCCGAAAAATACTTGTCGCAATGTATCACCGCTTATTTCATTTCTCCTCAGAAATTGGGGTGTCTGCATTTATCAGTTTATAAACACGACGCATCACTTGCAAACTGACCGTCAATGACAGGAAAAACAATCAGCTGGAGTTCAAACTGAAACTGAAATGTTAACAAAACTACGTTTGAGACAGTATAACATTTAGTTATTGTAGCTTGTCTAGCTCATAAAAATGATATGAAGGATTTTTTTTCACTTCGGTGAGATAATGTTCTATATTATTAAAAATGCAGACGATACTGTTTGCCTATTATTATTGTAGTGAGACTCTATAAACTATTAACTTCCCAGTAGATTAAACCTATGTGCAGGGTATGGACGCGTACCGAGGGAGTTTAAAATCAGTGCACATTCCACTGCGGAGTGAAAATTCATTTTACAAATTGTATTATGTTGTACAATATCGAGTAACGAAAATTGTATGGAGACAGAAGATGATCCCAGAAGACTGGAAGAAGGGATTAATTGTCCCGATCTTTGAGAAGGGAAACAGAAAAGATTGCAAGAACTAATGGCTTCAGAACAGGAAGATCCATGGTGGATCTAACTTTTGCTGTAAGACAGCTGCAGGAACAGCACTATGAATATGGAATAGATCTAATAAAGAGCTTCCTGGACATTGAAAAAGCGTATGATAGTGTACATAGAAGCAAAGTGTGGAAAGCCCTGGAGAACAGAGGAGTAGCAAAACAGATTATTTGTAGAGTAAGGGAAATGTAGCATGGAAGTGTGAGATGTGTGAAAGTAGGAGGAGAGAGATCAGCTTGGATTGAACAGAAGAATGGCTTGAGGAAGGGAAGTACACTTCCACCAATACTCTTCATTGTTGTGATGGATGATATAATGAGTCCAGTAGCACAAGTAATTGGTGAAAGGAAGACGAAGCCCATCGTGTTTGCAATTGATCTGATGATTTGGGGGAATAAGGAGGAGGAAGTACAAGAGCAGTTGGACGTGTGGGAACGAGCAGTACAAGAATATGGGATGAAATTTAATATAAGTAAGAATGAGATGATTATCACAACAAGAACGAAGGATAGAAGAACAACTGGAATAACAATTGGTGGGGAACGTCTGACGAGGGTGGAGAGTTTCAAGTACCTAGGAAGCCTGATGCAGGCAGATGGAAAAAACGACAGAGAAATAAACGAGCGGGAGAGAAAAGCAGAAGCATTTCGGAAGTGTCAGAAGTCTGACATGGAACAACGATGTACCCCAAATCAGTAAAAAGGTTATATACCCGTCTTACCATGTCCCGATCCTGACATATGCATCAGAAACCTGCGTAATGAAAGGAAGAGAGAATAGCAAAGTACCAGCTAGTGAGATGAAATTCTTGAGAAACAGTATTGGAGTAACAGACAGGTTAAGAAATGAGAGGATCAGAAAGTTAATGAATGTGGAACCATTATAGGAGGAAATAGAGAAATCAAGGGTGAGATGGTATGGACACGTTAAGAGAATGGAGGAGAAAACGATACCCGGGAGGATACACGAGATGATACTGGAAGGAAAGAGACCAAGAGGAAGACCGACAGACAGATGGCTGAAAGAAGTAGAGGAATGCGTCCAGAAGAAAGGAGAAGACTGGACCAAGGTGAAGACGGAGAGATGGTGGCAAGACAGAAGACGATGGAGAGGACTATGTTCCATACAGACCCGGTCAGAAGCTGGAAACTGTCCAAGATGATGATAATTATGTTTGTAAGAATCGTTCTTTTATGAGTAGTATGTACATAAACTGTGTTGCCACTGGTCCCTGTTCATGGACTCGGTAGATATGGACAAACATCTAATGCAGTAATCATCTTCATGTTGAAGCTCTTTTGTGTATGTTTGCTTTAACAATAACATATGTTTTTGAGTGGGGTTCGCCTTTGACAAAACACTATTTTGTTTTTGTCCCAGATACGTTTCACTGCAGCTGCAGCATCATCAGTGTTTTTTTTATTGTTATGGCTTTTAAACACAGGGAATGTTCTTTACTGTGTAAATACACACAAATATTAATTTCTAAATCGTAATTACAGGTTTTTATGGAGCACGTAAAACTGTGTATTCATGCCTTCTTACCACATAGTGCGGTTTTCCTGCTGTATTACGTTTTTAAAGTAAAAAAAAAAAAAAAAAAAAAAAAACAGACACCATAAAAACGTAATGCAGCAGGAAAACCACACCACGTTGTAAGAAGGTATGAATACACTATTTTATGTGCTCCTAAAAAACCTGTAATTACGATTTAGAAAGTAATATTTGTATGTATTTAAACAGTAAAGAACATTACTTATGTTTAACAGCCATAACAAGAAAAAAAAACACTGATGATGCTGCAACTGCAGTGAAACATGTCTGGGACAAAAAACAAAATAGTGTTTTGCTAAAGGCAACCCCACTCAAAAACATATGTAATGTAGTGTTGAAAGCACAGGGGTTGGACAAAAATTTGAAAACACCATACGTGCTTGAACACAAATGCAGATGTTAACCAAGCATGTAGGTTATGCTGTTGTATTTGACCACGAGCGGCATCTGTGCAGTGTTCAAATGTGTGTGAAATCCTATGGGACTTAACTGGTAAGGCCATCAGTCCCTAAGCTTACACACTACTTAACCTAAATTATCCTAAGGACAAACACACACACCCATGCCCGAGGGAGGGCTTGAACCTCCGCCGGGACCAGCCGCACAGTCCATGACTGCAGCGCCTCTGACCGCTCGGCTAATCCCGTGCGGCCTGTGCATGGTCCTCGAATACACTGCAAGTGTCTGTCGTTGCCAGAATATTGTTCTCTTTGGTTGTGAGTGCATTATGTCGGGGCTAAATGAATTAGAACGTTGGCGAATTGTTGGTGTTCGTAGGATGGGCAGTTCCGTAAGCAATGTAGCCGAAGAGCGTGGAGTTTCAAGAGGCACCGAATCGCATATTTACACCGCACCGCATTCTGGGAAATCGGAACATCGTCTGGTAACTTGCAACGGGGATGAAAGTGCGTGTTGAATGATCGTGAGAGTCGGTCACTGGAGGAGAGTGTGGCGAAAAATAAAGAGGACGGCAGCTTTAATAGTGACTGCCGAACTGAATGTCCCATTCGCGAACCCCTTCAGAACCTAAACAACAGGAAGGGAGCTCCATAAGGAGGAACTGCAGGACGAATTGCAATTTAAAAACCATTCATGAACGATGCAAATGCCCGGTGCCTAAGCCATAAAATGTGGACAGTGTGAAAGTAGCCTGTTTGTATGTTGGCAGCGCTGTAGACTGTGTTAATATCGCTGACAGCACTGTGCGCCCTCGGCAAGAGACTCACTTGTTGAATGGACTAGCGGTTAGCGAGTGGATAGAGATGTCTATGGACATGCTATTTTCTTAGTGGAGACTGTGTTGGTAGGACTTGCACTGTAAAGTGAGATGCAAAGAAATGTAAAATGAGAATTGATGTTGTTGGTAATGTTTGGGTTGTGGAATTATTGACAACTATATAATTTTTAGAACTGGCTGTCAAATGAATAAGGTAAAATTCCTAAATACATTGTTTGCTCTTCATCAAAATCTTTCTTTTGCTAACCATACGCCTCGTTGTAATTAGAGCCTATAGTAGTTAGAATCTTTTTATTTAGCTGGCTGTAGTTGCTGCTTGCTCTAATTGTTGTAGTTCGTGTGATGAAGATTTTCTGTGATGTAAGTGACTTAAAAAAATGGGATTCGTGACTGAAATGAGTTTTGGCAATTAACAGAGCTGGAGGTAGTTTCATATTTGTTTAATTTCAAAATTTTGGAATTTTATTATTGTTAGGATTTCTTGCAATTGTGGGCCATTCTTTTGTCTTAATTATTGGAAGCCATGTTGTCAAGGCGTTGGGCTTGTATATTGTGGGTAATAAATGAATAGGTTAAGCTTCAGTTGTCTTTGTCACGGAAAATTCTGTAGGTCAGTGTTTAAATGATAGAAATAACTAAAGACGTAGTTTCAAATGGAGCAACGGAACAAAATCATTAGGGACCCTCCTCTATATCGGTCTCTTTCCAAAATGTTTAGGGCTTCCTCCAGATGCGAATCCGTCGAGAATCACTCTCCAGACGAAATTGGGACTCATCTGCGAAAAGAACGTCGGCCCACTGTTCGACCGTCCAGGTGGCATGTTGACGACTCCACTCTAGAGGCTCCCTTCCGAGAAGACGCGTCAAAGGTAAGCATTCAGCAGGTCTCCGACGGTAAAGGCGACTCTGCAGAAGCCTTCTGTACACCGTTGGCCTCGATGCAACACATCCAGAGGATGCTGCGAGGTCAGATGCCAGTTCTACATCTACATCCACATCTACATCCATACTCCGCAAGCCACCTAACGGTGAGTGGCGGAGGGTACTCTGAGTACCTCTATCGGTTTTCCCTTCTATTCCAGTCTCGTATTGTTCGTGGAAATAAAGATTCTCGGTATGCCTCTGTGTGGGCTCTAATCTCTCTGATTTTACCCTCATGGTCTCTTCGCGAGATATACGTAGGAGGGAGTCAGCCGGTGTGGCCGAGCGGTTCTAGGTGCTTCAGTCTGGAACCGCGCGAGCGCTACGGTCGCAGGTTCGAATCCTGCCTCGGGCATGGATGTGTGTGATGTCCTTAGGTTAGTTAGGTTTAAGTAGTTCTAAGTTCTAGGGGATTGATGACCTCAGATGTTAAGTCCCATAGTGCTCAGAGTCATATACGTAGGAGGGAGCAACATACTGCTTGACTCCTCGGTGAAGGTATGTTCTCGAAACTTCAACAAAAGCCCGTACCGAGCTACTGAGCGTCTCTCTTGCAGAGTCTTCCACTGGAGTTTATCTATCATCTCCGGAAAGCTTTCGCTATTACCAAATGATCCTGTAACGAAGCGCGCTGCTCTCCGTTGGATCTTCTCTATCTCTTCTATCAACCATATGTGGTACGAATCCCACATCAGAGAGCAGTATTCAAGCAGTGGGCGAACAAGTGTACTGTAACCTACTTCCTTTGTTTTCGGATTGCATTCCTTAGGATTCTTCAGATGAATCTGAGTCTGACATCTGCTTTACCGACGATTAATTTTACATGATCATTCCATTTATATGGTCATTCCATCACTCCTAATGCCTACTCCCAGATAATTTATGGAATTAACTGCTTCCAGTTTCTGGCCATTCCCCGCACCGTGCGTCAATTCATTGCGGATCCTCCTGCATTTCAGTGGAATTTTCCGTTGTTACAACCTCTCGATATACTACAGCATTATCCGCAAAAAGCCTCAGTGAACTTCCGATGCTATCCACAAGGTCATTTATATATATTGTGAATAGCAACGGTCCTACGACACTCCGCTGCGGCACACCTGAAATCACTCTTACTTCGGAAGACTTTTCTCCATTGAGAATGACATGCTGCGTTCTGTTATCTAGGAACTCTTCAATCCAATCACACAATTGGTCCGGTAGTCCATATGCTCTTACTACTTTGTTCATTAATCGACTGTGGGAAACTGTATCGAACGCCTTGCGGAAATCAAGAAACACGGCATCTGCCTGCGAAACCGTGTCTGTGGCCTTCTGAGTCCCGTGGACGAATAGCGCGATCTGGGTTTCACATGACCGTCTTTTTCGAAACCCATGCTGATTCCTAAAGAGTACATTTCTAATCTCCAGAAAAGTCATTATACTCGAACATAATACGTGTTCCAAAATTCTACAACTGATCGACGTTAGAGATATAGGTCTATAGTTCTGCACATCTGTTCGACGTCCCTTCTTGAAAACGGGGATGACCTGTGACCTTTTCCAATCCTTTGGAACGCTACGCTGTTCTAGAGACCTACGGTACACCGCTGCAAGAAGGGGGGCAAGTTCCTTCGCGTACTCTGTGTAAAATAGAACTGGTATCCCATCAGGTCCAGCGGCCTTTCCTCTTTTGAACGATTTTATTTGTTTTTCTATCCCTCTGTCATCTATTTCGATATCTACCATTTTGTCATCTGCTCGTCAATCTAGAGAAAGAACTACAGTGCAGTCTTCCTCTTTGAAACAGCATTGAAAAAGCTGGCGACCGTCGTGCTCTTACAGCCAAATAACGGTCTTTTCTTTCTGATGTCACACTTGGTCGGGTCTGCCCCGGTTGTCGGGATACAGCTTCGCTCTCTATAAACTGCCGCCACATTCGAGGAACAACAGAACGATTCACGTCAAGCCATTGGGCCGCATCAGTTTGCGACTGTCGTGCTTCCATTCTCCCTACGGCCCTCCATGGCAGAGAGTCTGGTAGGCGTCTTCTCTGTGCCATAATGCATCGTCTGTGCCTGTACACACAGCTATCGCGAATGTGGGACCACCCAGCAAACAGAACTCCGTTTGGTGGATACCTTGTCGTCATCGTTGTTGTGGAATGCCATCTTCTGTGCAGAACACGATATCTGTTGACAGTTTGTATCATTATTTTGGGTATTAGAAACAGGAAATAGAAATAGCGTTTTGTTGATTTAATTTTGGACACCAGTAATTCTACGTCCTCCAGCTTTCTTAAGTTTGTATTGTGTTGTCTTCATAATCATTTCATCCCCATCCGGCACACAGGTCGCCCAATAAGGCGTCGAATGTACACTATTGGCCATTAAAATTGCTACACCAAGAAGAAAGCGGATGATAAACGGGTATTCATTGGACAAACATATTATACTAGAACTGACATGTGGTTACATTTTCACGCAATTTGGGTGCATAGATCCTGAGAAATCACTACCCAGAACAACTACCTCTGGCCGTAATAACGGCCTTGATACGCCTGGGCATTGAGTCAAACAGTGCTTGGATGGCGTGTACAGGTACAGCTGCCCATGCAGCTTCAACACGATGCCACAGTTCATCAAGAATAGTGACTGGCGTATTGTGACGAGCCAGTTGCTCGGCCACCATTGACCAGACGTTTTCAATTGGTGAGAGATCTGGAGAATATACTGGCCAGGGCAGCAGTCGAACATTTACTGTATCCAGAAAGGCCCGTACAGGACTTGCAACATACGGTTGTGCATTATCCTCATGAAATGTAGGGTTTCGCAGGGATCGAATGAAGGCTAGAGCCACATCTGAAATGTAACGTCCACTGTTCAAAGTGTCGTTAATGCGAACAACAGGTAACCGAGACGTGTAACCAATGGCACCCCATACCATCACGCCGGGTGATACGCCAGTAACGCGATGACGAATAGACGTTTCCAATGTGCGGTCACCGCGATGTCGGCAAAAACGGATGCGACCATCATGATGCTGTAAACACAACCTGGATTCATCCGAAAAAATGACGTTTTGCCATTTATGCACCCAGGTTCGTCGTTGAGTACACCATCGCAGGCGCTTCTGTCTGTGACTCAGGGATCGAAACGTGGCTGCACGATCCGTTACAGTCATGCAGATAAGATGCCTGTCATCTCGACTGCTAGTGATACGAGGCCGTTGGGATCCAGCACGGCGTTCAGTATTACCCTCCTGAACCCACCGATTCCATATCCTGCTAACAGTCATTGGATCTCGACCAACGCGAGCAGCAATGTCACGAAACAATAAATCGCAATCGCGATAGAATACAATCCGACGTTTATCAAAGTCGGAAAAGTTTCACCAGGCAACGCCGGTCAACTGCTGTTTGTGTATGAGAAATCGGTTGGAAACTTTCCTCATGGCAGCACGTTGTAGGTGTCGCCACCGGCGCCAACCTTGTGTGAATGCTCTGAAAATCTAATCATTTGCATATCACAGCCTCTTCTTCCTGTCGGTTAAATTTAGCGTCTGTAGCACGTCATCTTCGTGGTGTAGCAATTTCAATGGCCAGTAGTTGAATAAGACCTGCACCAAGGCGGCCGGACCTACCCCGTAAGGGGCCTCCCGGCCAATGACGCCAAACGCTCATTTAAGTTCCATTTTACTTGTCCACATAAATATTCCTTTCACTAATTACTTTGTATGTTGCTGAGCAAAACATTTCATCTGAAAGACCGTGTATTCATTCTTGGTCGACGACAGGTTCGCTGAACGGCGAAGTACTTGCGTTCCTTCACCTGACGCCGGCTGCAAGAGAGGGGGAGCTGTCTCAGAGCGAATTCAGCAGACAGAGCTTCCGGTGGCCAGAGGGCGCCCCGGCGCTTAGCGGGGGCGGCTACCCCTCAATGAATACTTAATTACGGCGGGACAGCAGAGGGAAGCGAGCGAAATTGGCCGCGTGGGTTGTGTGCGGTCTGTAAAAACTCGCCTACCCGCCACCGTCCGTTGCTGCCTCGCTAAGAGCAGAGTTTGAAACACACAGCTAGCCGAACTACTACGCACGTCACCATGGCTGTCGGTGTTCTGTCTCCCACACTGAAATCCATAATTTACTGTACTGAAAGCGCGCGAGCATACACACATGCACGCACACACACACACACACACACACACACACACACACACACACACAGACGACCGCGCGCTCCACAGTCAATGTCTTTCATTTGTCTTGTAATTATTTTTACTGGTCAGGCATTTATTCGTGATTTAATACAACATTACTATTCTTTCTCGGATCATCGCTCACAAAGTTTCTTATCTTTTCAATCTTCCGCCTGCACAATCCTCTCTCACATAAATCTTTTCACTTCCTCTTCCCATTTTGTTTTCGGGCGTCCTCTTCTTCCTCTATTACACTACTGGCCATTAAAATTGCTACACCAAGAAGAAATGCAGATGATAAACGGGTATTCATTGGACACAAAAAATATTATACTACAACTGACATCTACATCTACATCTGCATCCGTACTCCGGAAGCCACCTAACGGTGTGTGGCGGAGGGTACCTTGAGTACCTCTATCGGTTCTCCCTTCTATTCCAGTCTCGTATTGTTCGTGGAAAGAAGGATTGTCGGTATGCCTCTGTGTGGGCTCTAATCTCTCTGATTTTATCCTCATGGTCTCTTCGCGAGATATACGTAGGAGGGAGCAATATACTGCTTGACTCTTCGGTGAAGGTATGTTCTCGAAACTTTAACAAAAGCCCGTACCGAGCTACTGAGCCTCTCTCCTGCAGAGTCTTCCACTGGAGTTTATCTATCATCTCCGTAACGCTTTCGCGATTACTAAATGATCCTGTAACGAAGCGTGCTGCTCTCCGTTGGATCTTCTCCATATCTTCTATCAACCCTATCTGGTACGGATCCCACACTGCTGAGCAGTATTCAAGCAGTGGGCGAACAAGCGTACTGTAACCTACTTCCTTCGTTTTCGGATTGCATTTCCTTAGGATTCTTCCAATGAATCTCAGTCTGGCATCTGCTTTACCGACGATCAACA
This sequence comes from Schistocerca cancellata, assembly GCF_023864275.1. Taxonomy (NCBI): domain Eukaryota; kingdom Metazoa; phylum Arthropoda; class Insecta; order Orthoptera; family Acrididae; genus Schistocerca; species Schistocerca cancellata. Next base: position 1,159,190,981 of record NC_064626.1, read on the forward strand.
TTATATGATCATTCCATTTTAAATCACTCCTAATGCGTACTCCCAGATAATTTATGGTATTAACTGCTTCCAGTTGCTGACCTGCTATTTTGTAGCTAAATGATAAAGAATCTATCTTTCTGTGTATTCGAAGCACATTACACTTGTCTACATTGAGATTCAATTGCCATTCCCTGCACCATGGGTCAATTCGCTGCAGATCCTCCTGCATTTCACTACAATTTTCCATTGTTACAACCTCTCGATACACCACAGCATCATCTGCAAAAGGCCTCAGTGAACTTCCGATATCATCCACCAGGTCATTTATGTATATGTGAATAGCAACGGTCCTATGACACTCCGATACCGCACACCTGAAATCACTCTTACTTCGGAAGACTTCTCTCCATTGAGAATGACATGCTGAGTCCTGTTATCTAGGAACTCCTCAATCCAATCACACAATTGGTCTGATAGTCCATATGCTCTCACATGTGATTAAATTTTCACGCAGTTTGGGTGCAAGGATCCTGAGAAACCAGTACCCGGAACAACAACCTCTAGCCGGCCATGATACGCCTGGGCATTGAGTCAAACAGAGCTTGGATAGCGTGTACAGGTACAGCTGCCCATTCAGCTTTTCAACACGATACCACAGTTCATCAGTAGTAGTGACTGACGTAATGCGACGAGCCAGTTGCTCGGCCACCATTAGCCAGACGTTTTCAATTGGTGAGAGATTTGGAGAATGTGCTGGCCAGGGCAGCAGTCGAACATTTTCTGTATCCAGAAAGGCTCGTACAGGACCTACAACATGCGGTCCTGCATTATCCTGCTGAAATGTAGTGTTTCGCAGGGATCGAATGAAGGGTAGAGCCACGGGTCGTAACACATATGAAATGTAACGTCCACTGTTCAAAGTGCCGTGACTGCGAACAACAGGTGACCGAGACGTGTAACCGATGACATCCCATACCATCACGCCGCCTGATACGCCAGTATGGCGATGACGAATACACACTTCCGATGTGCGTTCACCTCCATGTCGCCAAACACGGATGCGACCATCATGATGCTGTAAACAGAACCTGGATTCATTCGCAAAAATGACGTTTTGCCATTCGTGCACCCAGGTTCGTCGTTGAGTAGACCATCGCAGGTGAAGCCGGCCGGTGTGGCCGTGCGGTTAAAGGCGCTTCAGTCTGGAACCGCGTGACCGCTCCGGTCGCAGGTTCGAATCCTGCCTCGGGCATGGATGTGTGTGATGTCCTTAGGTTAGTTAGGTTTAATTAGTTCTAAGTTCTAGGCGACTGATGACCTCAGCCGTTAAGTCGCATAGTGCTCAGAGCCATTTGAACCATTTTTGAACCATCGCAGGTGCTCCTGTCCGTGATGCAGCGTCAAGGGTAACGGCAGCCATGGTCTCCGAGCTCATAGTCCATGCTGCTGCAAACGCCGTCGAACTGTTCGTGCAGATGGTTGTTGTCTTGCAAACGTCCCCATCTGTTGACTCAGGGATCGAGACGTGATTGCACGATCTGTTACAGCCATGAGGATAAGATGCCTGTCATCTCGACTGCTAGTGATACGAAGCCCCTGGGATCCAGCACGGCGTTCCGTATTACCCTCCTGAACCCACCGATTCCATATTCTGCGAACAGTCATTGGATCTCGACCAACGCGAGCAGCAATGTCGCGATACGATAAACCGCAATCGCGATAGGCTACAATCCGACCTTTATCAAAGTCGGAAACGTGATGGTACGCATTTGTCCTCCTTACACGAGGCATCACAACAACGTTTCACCAGGCAACGCCGGTCAACTGCTGTTTGTGTATGAGAAATCGGTTGGAAACTTTCCTCATGTCAGCACGTTGCAGGTGTTGCCACCGGCGCCAACCTTGTGTGAATGCTCTGAAAAGCTAATCATGTTACATATCACAGCATTTTCTTCCTGTCGGCTAAATTTCGCGTCTGTAGCACGTCATCTTCGTGGTGTAGCAATTTTAATGGCCAGTAGTGTAGTTCGAATCCATTCAATCATCTTCTTTCCTCACCCAAACAGCGTACATGCCACTACCATCTCAATTGTTTGCTTCGGTTATATCCATTATTTTTTACTAATGTTTAATAGCACGATGCGTTTCGGCAGCATTTTTGCATCATCAATTGCATTAGAGTTACATGTATTAATCTGAAGTGTGTTGAAGGTAATTTTCTGCGTTTGTCAGTGGCGTTATATTTCAAAATTTAACGCTGTACAGAAAGATAAATTTATTTAATTTACCTTCAGTGAACTATGCATTTAAATCATTTCAGTAACGTCTTGACTTACATTTTGCGCGAAATTTGTTTGTCTGGCACACACAGCAGAGCACACTGTTAATCGCATCATCACGTTACACTCTGACATTCATATGTTTACATTTCGGAGTCGCTTAACTGCTAGCGATAGATTTATTTCAATTACTAGGGTAGTAAAAAAAATGAAAATACAATATTTTTTTGCAGAAACATATTTCTATTGTGGCACTTACTAAAAAGAATGAGTATTTGGTATTTCTTGGTTATTGAGCAACGTTAAGACAATAATCATACTATTTAATATGTACCATGACATAAATATAATTGTATTAAAAAAAGGTTGTACTTCATTGTTTGAGTTGAAATAAATTTAGCTTAGCGGTTGCGGGACTTTGGAGTACAGGAATTAGAACGTGAATGTGTTAAGTGATGACACTGTGTTTGTTATTGTGCCCCTGTGCCAGACAATTAAGTTACCGGTAAATATGTAACCAAAGACATGGATGATATGATTTAAAAATATAACTCACTTAAGGTATACACTAAAATGAATGAATCTTCCTGCGCAGGGTTAACACCCAGTAAATATTCCTTATCGCATATCAGATTAAAGTACACGTAACGGTAATGTACCTAATGGTGGCATCATGCTGCCGAAACGCGTTGTGATCATTAATGTTAGTAAAAGTAAAGCTGAAAAAATTATTTCAAGAATTTATAATACAGTCACTGACCTCAATCATTTCCAAACAATATGGATGAATTTAACTCTTTCATTTGTTTAAATACAGTCAATTAACTCAAACACATCGTCGTCACTCTTTCGTAACAGGTTCGTAATGACCATTCCAAATCTGTCAGGGAGAGGGAAATCAAGTACAACTGGTGGACTATATACAGCTTGCAGACAAAAATTATAAAATAGTGAAAAGATACTAATTTCATATGTACGAGGGAAAACAGAAACTTAAAAAAAGAAATGGAACATACATGATTAAAACGGTAAAAGCTTCTTGTTACCCTAACATGATTAAACCAAAATAGCATCGTCATAAAACATTAACAAAATTAACAAGACATCGTCGAATGGGTATAATAATACAGTGCAAACCACGCCAAAATCTTCACAAAGTGTTTATTGTTTCCCTCTTGCTGAAAGATCTGAAGATGATCGTCGACAGTCTGATCATAATTTTTCCTGTCATTGATTCAAATTAAATAAAGAAATTCTACACTTTGTAGATCATTGTCTTTATTCGCGACTGTGTCACAGATGGGAAAAGGAAGACTTTCATATCACGCAATGTCTGTGTCTGTTCCTTTAGTAGACCAGAGAAACGAGGAAAAAGAGGGTGATTGTAGAGAAAGAGAGTGACAACAAAGAGGGCAAAGAGAGAAAGTGGGTTAGGGGAGGAGGGGAGGAGGAGGGAGTTGGAAGCAAGATATTACGGCTGTCAAAAGTGAGTTATGTCTGAAAAAAGAGAAACAATTAAGGTATGTTAAGAAAGACTGAGGAACTTAATCGGACCTAGAGGAAACGTTGCAGGATGATTAATGGTTGCCTGGTCTGGAAGAATAGGAGGAAGCAGTGCTGGAGGATTATTAATGATCTAAAAATCATCGTGATGTAGCTGGAGAGGAGGAATTTGATGTAATGAGTCACAAGTAGGCTGATGATTGTGACGAGCTACACAGACTATCTTTTACACAGACAATTTTAGAATAATTTTTTCGGAATCAGCCCACATAGCAAAACGGGAGAGACGTCGTCAAATTTTCACGAGCACTATGTAGAGTGTGTTGATAAATGTTCCAGTTTGCTAAGTAGCGAACAGATTCTAAGAGTTACTTAGTTTGACTTACTTAGATGCGACGCACTTCCAGCTCCGGGAGTTTATTTTCAGGTACTCGAAGCAGACTTTAAACAATATGAGAACGTCACGAGTTTACTGTCGCATCTTCATCGACGAGCAGTTCGCCGAAATGGCGTCAAATACACTCCTGGAAATGGAAAAAAGAACACATTGACACCGTTGTGTCAGACCCGCCATACTTGCTCCGGACACTGCGAGAGGGCTGTACAAGCAATGATCACACGCACGGCACAGCGGACACACCAGGAACCGCGGTGTTGGCCGTCGAATGGCGCTAGCTGCGCAGCATTTGTGCACCGCCGCCGTCAGTGTCAGCCAGTTTGCCGTGGCATACGGAGCTCCATCGCAGTCTTTAACACTGGTAGCATGCCGCGACAGCGTGGACGTGAACCGTATGTGCAGTTGACGGACTTTGAGCGAGGGCGTATAGTGGGCATGCGGGAGGCCGGGTGGACGTACCGCCGAATTGCTCAACACGTGGGGCGTGAGGTCTCCACAGTACATCGATGTTGTCGCCAGTGGTCGGCGGAAGGTACACGTGCCCGTCGACCTGGGACCGGACCGCAGAGACGCACGGATGCACGCCAAGACCGTAGGATCCTACGCAGTGCCGTAGGGGACCGCACCGCCACTTCCCAGCAAATTAGGGACACTGTTGCTCCTGGGGTATCGGCGAGGACCATTCGCAACCGTCTCCATGAAGCTGGGCTACGGTCCCGCACACCGTTAGGCCGTTTTCCGCTCACGCCCCAACATCGTGCAGGCCGCCTCCAGTGGTGTCGCGACAGGCGTGAATGGAGGGACGAATGGAGACGTGTCGTCTTCAGCGATGAGAGTCGCTTCTGCCTTGGTGCCAATGATGGTCGTATGCGTGTTTGGCGCCGTGCAGGTGAGCGCCACAATCAGGACTGAATACGACCGAGGCACACAGGGCCAACACCCGGCATCATGGTGTGGGGAGCGATCTCCTACACTGGCCGTACACCACTGGTGATCGTCGAGGGGACACTGAATAGTGCACGGTACATCCAAACCGTCATCGAACCCATCGTTCTACCATTCCTAGACCGGCAAGGGAACTTGCTGTTCCAACAGGACAATGCACGTCCGCATGTATCCCGTGCCACCCAACGTGCTCTAGAAGGTGTAAGTCAACTACCCTGGCCAGCAAGATCTCCGGATCTGTCCCCCATTGAGCATGTTTGGGACTGGATGAAGCGTCGTTTCACGCGGTCTGCACGTCCAGCACGAACGCTGGTCCAACTGAGGCGCCAGGTGGAAATGGCATGGCAAGCCGTTCCACAGGACTACATCCAGCATCTCTACGATCGTCTCCATGGGAGAATAGCAGCCTGCATTGCTGCGAAAGGTGGATATACACTGTACTAGTGCCGACATTGTGCATGCTCTGTTGCCTGTGTCAATGTGCCTGTGGTTGTCAGTGTGATCATGTGATGTATCTGACCCCAGGAATGTGTCAATAAAGTTTCCCCTTCCTGGGACAACGAATTCACGGTGTTCTTATTTCAAATTCCAGGAGTGTAGAAAGACTTGGCATGGCGGTACATTCAAACTCCCCACTCCTCACTGTATGTAACGGGGCCAATTATGTCATAGCGGCGTTACGAAGACACGGAACGTCTACCAGAGATTATGACGACATCTGTGACATAAGAACACTAGTAGTAATTCTCTTAATAGCTGTATTTACAAAGTGGTGGATTTAAAACATTTCGACTAAGCTGGTTAAAAGAACACTTTAGGTAGTCGACCGAATGAAGCAGTAAGATGCCCTCGCAAAATACAGAAGCAAAGAATGTAACCCACAGTACTTATACTGCTATATTACGACTTTCCCCGAGTTTCAAGGCGAGAGGGATACGAGCAATGGACAGCAGTAGCAGATATCCCAGCAGGACAGGGTCTTCGTTCGGTTCAATCCACCGCACTTTTCCAGCAAAACCGCAGTACAGCTAGAAGAATTTTACATGGAGAATAAGACTCGGTCACTCATGTTCCCTTGCGAACCTCTGTAAGATTGGACTGATAGATTCTCCCACTTGCCGCAAACATCTAGAAGGCGATGGACATCTTAACCATACCAGTTTGGGATGTTCTAACTATCTCCCACACTAAAATAAAGTGAGAAAATCTATTTACAAAAATCAGACTCGAACATGGGATTCACGCAGACATGCATGTCCGAAGCAACTTTGCGTCGTATTTCTGAATAACACAGATACAGCAATATCGTCTGCATGAATTGTTAAGTTTCAAGTTTTCTCCGTATATGATGTCAAGAGTTTCTTGTGGCACCTCCTGTTCTTAATCTTTTAAAGCAAATGCAGAATTGTACTTCTTAGGTACCGCATTTCGTAAAATACTTCCAGACTAGGGATGGTGCCATTCTGTATTACAACTTACGTCCGGCGACACTAGCGTGCAACTGCCATATAGGCAAGAAGGGACAAGCCTTGCACACTGCAAGTACACGGTCACAATTATTGAACTATATGAAAAAAATGTAAATTACTCTACTGGCCATTAAAATTGCTACATCAAGAAGAAATGCAGATGATAAACGGGTATTCATTGGACAAATATATTATACTAGAACTGACATGTGATCACGTTTTCACGCAATTTGGGTGCATAGATCCTGAGAAATCAGTACCCAGAACAACCACCTCTGGCCGTGATAACGGCTTTGATACGCCTGGGCATTGAGTCAAACTGAGCTTGCATGACGTGTACAGCTGCCCATGCAGCTTCAACACTGTACCACAGTTCATCAAGAGTAGTGACTGGCGTATTCTGACGAGCCAGTTGCTCGGTCACCATCGACTAGACGTTTTCAATTCGTGAGAGATCTGGAGAATGTGCTGGCCAGGGCAGCAGTCGAACATTTTTTGTATCCAGAAAGGCCCGTACAGGACCTGCAACATGCGGTCGTGCATTATCCTGCTGAAATGTAGAGTTTCGAGGGATCGAATGGAGGGTAGAGCCAGAGCCACGGGTCGTAAAACATCTGAAATGTAACATCCACTGTTCAAAGTACCGTGAATGCGAACAAGAGGTGACTGAGACGTGTAACCAATGGCACCCCATAGCATCACGCCGTGTGATACGCCAGTATGGCGATGAAGAATACTCGCTTCTAATGTGGGTTCACCGCGATGTCGCCAAACACGGATGCGACCATCATGATGCTGTAACCAAAATCTGGATTCATCCGAAAAAATGACGTTTTGTCATTCGTGCACCCAGGTTCGTCGTTGAGTACACCATCGCAGGCTCTCCTGTCTGTGATGCAGCGTCAAGGGTAACGGCAGCCATGGTCTCCGAGCTGATAGTCCATGCTGCTGCAAACGTCGTCGAACTGTTCGTGCAGATGGTTGTTGTCTTGCAAACGTCCCCCTATCTGTTGACTCAGGGATCGAGACGTGGCTGCACGATCCGTTACAGCCATGCGGATAAGATGCTTGTCATTTCTACTGCTAGTGGTACGAGGCCGTTTGGACCCAGCACGGCGTTCCGTATTACATTCCTGAACCCACCGATTCCATATTCTGCTAACAGTCATTGTATCTCGACCAACGCGAGCAGCAATGTGGCGATACGATAAATGCAATCGCGATAGGCTACAATCCGACCTTTATCAAAGTCGGAAACGTGATGGTACGCATTTCTCCTCCTTACACGAGGCATCACAACAACGTTTCACCAGGCAACGCCGGTCAATTGCTGTTACAAACTACGGCGTGCACACACTTTATTCAACATGTAATGTCACTACAGATATTCAGAATTAGGTTATAACGTGTTCGATACGCCTGGCATCACTTGCGATGATGTGGAGCAGACGAATAGCGAAATTCTGTATGATCGGCTGAAGCGTCAGAACATCGATGCTGTCGATAACCCCCTGAATGGCTGTTTTCAGCTCATAATGGTTTTGGGGTTATTGCTGCGCACCTTGTCTTTAACACAGCCCTTCAAAAGGAATCGCATGTGTTCAGATCCGGAGAATATGGCAACCAATAGTGGCCCATGCCAGAGGTCTTTGGATACCACAGAGCCAGAATACGGTCCCCAAAGTGCTACTGCAGGGCATCAGATATTCTCCAGCTTCGATGGGGTCGAGCTCCGTCTTGCATGAACTACAGCTTGTCGAAAACTGAGTTACTTTGTATAATGAGGATTAAATCACATTCCAAAACCTTCATGTACCGTTCGGTAGTCACCGTGGTATCAAGGATTATCGCACAGATTATTCTGTGACAGGACATTACACACCACACTGTCACCTATTAAGGGTGAAGAGACTTCTCCGCGAAATGCGAATTCTCAGTCCCTCAAAAACGCCAATTTTTCTTATTGACCAACCCATCTAAATGGAAGTGGGCTTCGTCTCTAAACCAAACCACGCATGTGGATACTAATTCCCATCATACCCCGTGGCAAACAGTGCAATTTTAACGTCCTAACGCGAGTAGTTCAGAAGTTAATGGCGATTTTACCACGTCAAAAAAGTTTTGCATTACCTCGGTTCCGAGAGTTTTGGAACCTGTACAGAAAATTGGAATAGAGATCAACATAAACATCATTTCCGCCCTTTTTATTGTTCATGAAAACCACACGTTGTATATTGTACCATCATACAGCGAGATCTTCACAGATGGTGGTCCAGAATTCTGTACACACCGGTACCCCTAATACCCGGTGGCACGTCCTCTTACATTAATGCATGCCTGTATTCGTCGTGGCATACTATCCACAAGTTCATCAAGGCACTATTGGTCCAGATTATCCCATTCCTCAACGGCGATTCGGCGTAGATCCCTCAGAGTGGTTGGTGTGTCACGTCGTCCATAAACAGTCCTTTTCAATCTATCCCAGGTATGTTCGATACGGTTCATGTCTGGAGAACATGCTGGCCACTCTAGTCAGCGATGTCGTTATCTTGAAGGAAGTCATTCTCAAGATGGGGGCGCAAATTGTCGTCCATGAAGATGAATGCCTCGCCAATATGCTGCCGATATGGTTGCACTATGAGCCAGAGGATGGTATCCACGTATCGTACAGCCACTACGGCGCCCTCCATGACCACCAGCGGCGTACGTCGGCCCCACACAATGCCACCCCAAAACAGCAGGAAACCTCCACCTTGCTGCACTCTCTGGACAGTGTGTCAAAGGCGTTCAGCCTTACCGGGTTGCCTCAAATACGTCTCCGATGATTGTCTGGTTGAAGGCATATGCGACACTCATCGGTGAAGAGAACGTGACGCCAATCCTGAGCGGTCCATTCGGTTATGTTGTTGCGCCCATGTGTACCGCGCTGCATGGTCGCAAAGATGGACCTCGCCATAGACGTCTGGAGCGAAGTTGCGCATCATGCAGCATATTGCACACAGCTTGAGTCGTAACACGACGTCCTGTGGCTCCACGAAAAGTACTATTCAACATGGTGGCGCTGCTGCTAGGGTTCCTCCGAGCCATAAGCCGGAGGTAACGGATCCACTGCAGTAGTAGCCCTTGGGCGGCCTGAGCGAGGCATATCATCGACAGTTCCTGTCTCTCTGAATCTCCTCCATGTCCGAACAACATCACTTTGGTTCACTCCGAGACTTCTGTACAGTTCCCTTGTTAAAATCCCTTCCTGGCACAAAGTAACATTGCGAACGCGATCGAAAGGCGTATTGACCGTCTATGCATGGTTGAACTATAGACAACACGAGCCGTGTGCCTCCTTCCTCATGGAATGACTGGAACTTATCGGCTGTCAGACCCCCTCCGTCTAATAGGCGCTGCTCACGCATTTGTTTACATCTTTTGGCGGGTTTAGTGACATTTCTGAACAATCAAAGGGACTGTGTCTGTGATACAACATCCAGAGTCAGCGTCTATCTTCAGGAGTTCTGGGAGCCGGGGCGATGCGTGTATTGCATAAAGTTCAATAATTGTCACCCTGCACTCACATACCATCCAATAGGGCACATCATACTGTAACAGGTACAGTATTTGACGATCAGACTATGGCTCCATTATATTAGGAGATGTCTTCATAAAACAATCTGAAGGCAGTCATTGCTGTCCGAACCTGGGAGCCTGAGGACCTAACATTTTTGTGATCATAGAAGTGATATAAATAATTTATTCTACACTCTCTGGATCACTGTTCCATTCGCGACCATGTCGCAGCTTGTGAGGTATATCATTATCTCAGAAATGTCCGCCCCCGGTAGCTGAGCTGTCAGTTTGACAGAATGTCAGTCCTAAGGGTCCGGGTTCGATTCCCGGCTCGGTCGGAGATTTTCTCCGCTCAGGGACTGGGTGTTAGGTTGTCCTAATCATCATCATTTCATCTTCATCGACGCGCAAGTAGCCGAAGTGGCGTCAAATCGAAAGACTTGCCAACGGTCTACCCGAAGGGAGGCCCTAGTCACACGACATCTCAGAAATGCTGTCCCAATCCTTACACTATGTGTTTGTTGTTCGTTTCTGTCGGCATTGTTGTTAAAACATCAGCGACGGCCTTTCCCATGTTCTACAACAGGGCAATATTTCAATGCAATTGAAATTTTAAAAATAAAAATCACTCGTTTTTTAAACCAGGTCAATTTAGAAACCATAACTTTTATGGCTATAGCTGTGACTAATTGATATTTCGTTTTTTGCGCGGGTATTAATTAAAAATAGAAAAGATCTGTTACAACCGAGACCAAACAAAAACCGAAATACGAGGTCTGTTCAAAAGATTTCGGAACTTTGTCCACAGAATTTTTCTACGTTTAATTTTTACTTATTGTGCATGGTCACCTTACGAATATTCTCTTCCACAGCTGATACACGGTCCCCAATACCATTTCCGCTTCCGGAAGCAGTCTTGGTACACCTCTTGCTGGATAGTGTGAAGCGCCGTCTGGGAATTTTCTTTCATCTCGTCTATCGTTGCAATTCTTCGTCCTTTCAACTTGGTTTTCAATTTCGGAAATAAAACGAAGTCCGCAGGGGCCATGTCTGGAGAGTACGAAGGATGAGGAAACACAGTGATTCACGCACCATCGGCGATGGACGTGCGAATGCGTTATCGTGATGCAAGAGCCACGAATTTTATCGCCACATTTCAGGCCGTTTCCATCTCACATTTTCTCGCAGGCGTCGCAACACGCCCCGATATTGATATCGATTAACATTTTGTCCCTGTGGCACGAATTCATGATTAACTAAACTATCAAAAGTCAAATAAGACTATCAGCACGGCTTTGACATTTGACCTGACCTGACGAGCTTTCTTTGGTCTTGGAGAACCTTTCCCAACCCATTGTGAAGACTGAACCTTGGTCTCAACAACATAACCGTAGACCCACGTCTCACCATCAGTTATGAATCTCTCAAGGAAAATCTTTTTCTCGTTTGCGCGATCCAAAAGCTATTTACAGACTGCGAGGCAAAGGTCTTTCTGGTCTTGACTCACAAGCTGTGGGACTTGGCGGCAACATGGTGCATTCCAAGAAGCTGTGTCAAAATTTTATGACATGATCCAACTGAGGTGTTAAATTCTTCTGCAATCTCACGGATCGTCAGTCTTCGATTGGCACCCACAATTTCGTTGATGTTCCTCGCATGAGCGTCGCCGGTAGATGTCGAAGGGGGTCCTGAACGGGAGTCATCTTTAAATTCCTTCCGGCCCTTTTTAAACTTCGTGAATACGGAGTAGGGCTTTAGCACTGATCACCGTAGGCTTCTTGTGTCATGTGGTGTGGGTCTGTAAAGGTGTTTTTGAGGTTTACGCAAAATTTAATGCACACGGGTTGCTCTGCCATCTCGAAATTCGCAAACCTTGCGACACAATGTTCTACGCAGTAGAACACTGAAGAATAACTAAGAGACATACAACAATGAAACTTGCAGCAGTTATACATCAAACACAAGCACGTGCAGGGATGCCAACTGTACTTCGTTACAACACACCATTGGCGCAAAGTTACGAATGTTTCGCAATATTTTGAGCGAACCTCGTATACCGGTTATTCAGAACTAAAATACTGATATCGGTTTTTCCCATACCTAGTTCCTAGCGCGCTGGCTGCCCGCCCAAGGGTGGGGGGTGGTGGCGTAGTGCGGCGGGCTCTCCGCGGCGCGGCGCTCGCGTCGCTTTCAGGCGTCCCTTTGTGCGGTGAAGCAGGGCGCCGTATCTCAGCAAGGCCGTCTCAAATGCTGCCGACGCCCGGCGCCGTTAAGGCCCCTCCACGCCGAAGCGAAAACAAGCGAACTTGCCGGCAGCGAAAGAGAACTCTCTTCCTTGTCTAAACGCTAGCCGGGAGTGAGCCTACGGCTCTCCTTCGTGTTCGGTCAGCAGTCGGTAGTGTTCGTTCGTGTTCCGCTAGGGAAGTGCGATTCCAGTTCACTTCGGGGCTAGCAGTGGGAGTGTTGATATTTTTAAAAATATCTGGAATCCAATACATAGATATTTAGAAAAATATCATTATAGATCCTCGATATATTGAGTGAAGTATAGATGTATGTACGAAAAAAACGTTGACGCACCAGTCTATAAAAACATAGGCTGCACATTGTAATTATACTGCCGGTTTTAGAGCTATATATTTAAGTATTGATTTATTATTACATTACTGGCCATTAAAATTGCTACACCACGAAGATGACGTGCTACAGACGCGAAATTTAACCGACAGGAAGAAGGTGCTGTGATATGCAAATGATTAGCTTTTCAGAGCATTCACACAAGGCTGGAGCCGGTGGCGACACCTACAACGTGCTGACATGAGGAAAGTTTCCAAGCGATTTCTCAAACACAAACAGCAGTTGACCGGCGTTACCTGGTGAAACGTTGTTGTGATGCCTCGTGTAACGAGGAGAAATGCGTACCATCTCGTTTCCGACTCTGCTAAAGGTCGGATTGTAGCCTATCGCGATTGCGGTTTATCTTATCGCGACATTGCTGCTCGCGTTGGTCGAGATCCAATGACTGTTAGCAGAATATGAAATCGGTGGGTTCAGGAGGGCAAAACGGAACGCCGTGCTGGATCCCAACAACCTCGTATCACTAGCAGTCAAGATGACAGGCATCTTATCCGCATGGCTGTAACCGATCGTGCAGCCACGTCTCGATCCCTGAGTCAACAGATGGGGACGTTTGCAAGACAACAACCATCTGCACGAACAGTTCGACGACGTTTGCAGCAGCATGCACTATCAGCTCGGAGACCATGGCTACGGTTACCCTTGACGCTGCATCACAGACAGGAGCGCCTGCGATGGAGTACTCAACGACGAACCTGGGTGCACGAATGGCAAAACGACATTTTTTCGGATGAATCCAGGTTCTGTTTATAGCATCATGATGATCGCATCCGTGTTTGGCGACATCGCGGTGAACGCACATTGGAAGCGTGTATTCGTCATCGCCATACTGGCGTATCACCCGGCGTGATGGTATGGTATGCCATTGGTTACACGTCTCGGTCACCTCTTGTTCTCATTGACGGCACTTTGAACAGTGGACGTTACATTTCAGATGTATTACGACCCGTGGCTCTACCCTTCATTCAATCCCTGCAAAAATGCAGAAGAAAGGACCACGACAACAACTTCTGACAACAGAAAGCTGCACTAGTAGCGATTTGTCCAAAGATAACCAAAAAAGTCGGTTTAACGTGAATCTATGGGAAGCATTCATTGCAAGCAATATTCCTCTTCACAAACTTACAAACACTATCCTCAAGGGCTTCCTGCGCAAATATTGCTTAAATCGAAATATACCAGACGAATCAACAATGCGTAAAAATTGCATACCGACAATTTACGTAAATGTTCTGGAAGAAATACGCAATGACCTCAAAGATAGCATTACCTGGATTTCAGTTGATGTACCTACCGACTCTTGTGGCCGTTACATTGCAAATTTAATTGTTGGTGCTTAATGGAAGAGCCTTCTCTTTCCTATTTAGCGTTCTGCAAAGAACTGAAAAAGTAAATCATTCTACGGTCGCCAGATTTGTGAATGTGGGTATTAGAAAAATGTTTCCAGAATCTTCAGCAGATGAAATGGTGTTTTGCATTTATTTCAGATGCTGCTCCCTATATGATCAAAACAAGAAAAGCCCTCCGAGTATTTTATCCCGACGTGCTTTGCTCATGGAGTACATCGCCTAGTTGAAGAAGTACGTTCCATGTTTGTGAATGTAAATAAGCTGAAAGTGTTTCTAAAGGCTCCTGCTCGTATCAGGACCTACAAAGAAAAACTACGAAATGTGCCTGTACCTCCAGAATGAGTGGTATCTCGTTAGGGTACGTGGGTCGAAGCTGTGTTGTTTTACAATGAACATTTCGAGGCCATTAGCGGGGTAGAAGAGGACTTCGATAGTGCACAGGCTTTGGCAGTTTGCCACTGTAAGGAAGTTTTTAATGATTCCGGTATTAAAAAACATTTCTGTGATTAGCACTCATTTTTGCCTGCAAGTATTAAAAAGCTTGAAACTCAAGGTTTGGCCTTGAATGAATCTGTTCAGTTAATGAATAAAATTATTCTAGTGAACTCCTCACTGCCGGAGGTATTCCCATGAAAACTTAAAGAAGAGTTTGAAGACAATGTAAACAGTAACCCAGGCTTTGAACCCTTGTGCCAAATTTATAGTTTTATTAATGGGATGGGTGCCAGGACAGCACCAGAATTCAAATACTACCCAGTTACCTCATTTGATGTAGAACGGTCCTTTTCTGCTTATAAAGATGTTTTGAGTGATCGAAGATACAATCTTAATATCGAACATTTGGAACAGTACTTGCTCGTTTATGGTTAAAATTGCAGCACAATGTAAAATAAACTCTAAATGATGCTTTGGTCCAATAGCACTAATTAAAAGTTAATGCTGTTAAAAAAATTCATGATTATACGTTGTTTTTAAAATAAAATATTACGTCGTTTTAAGCGTGCCCCTCTGTATGCGATATATCTTGATGTTGGACCTGTACATATCGATTGTTTCGCTGCGACACACTCGCATCGCATCCGCTTGTTACCGACAACAGTAGCAAAGAAGGAACAATTTTTGAAACACGGTATGCGTCACTATTTTGCAAATTTTTAGAAAATAATCCCATTTAGACCCCCTTCCTGACCTCTACCAGAAAGTATTCAGAAAATGATATCAGCGTTGTGATTGTACCGATTTTTCGCGTGGCAGGCGCTTTTCCTCGTAATTGATATGCCCAGGTTCGAGTTTGAGTTATAATGCACACAGTAACTGCCATGTTTTTTTATTATTTGATATTGCATATTTTGGCACTTTCATGCATATTTGCATGCATATTTTATGATACATATAACCCGCTCTCTGGTAATCACCTTTAGCTACAGCACACTTCAGACCGTGGCTGGGTAGCTCATCACAGTATCACCATTACCTACCCCACACTTGAGACATTGGTTGGGTAGGCCATCAAGGTAATCACCAACAGCTACAGTTCACTTCAGACATTGGTTGGGTGGTCCATCAAAGTAATCACCATCAACAACAGCACTTCAGCTTTTTGTTGGGTATGCCATCAAAGTAACCACGATCAGCTGCAGCTCACATTAGACATTGGCTGGGTATGCCATAAATTTAATCATCATCAGCTACAGACATTGGTTGTGTAGGCAATCAAAGTAATCACCATTAGCTGCAGCACTCTTAAGAAAGTGGTTAGGTAGACCACCAAAGTATTCAGCATCAGCTACAGCGCACTTCAGACATTGGTTGGGTACACCATCAAGGTAAACACCAACAGCTACAGCGCACTTCAGACATTGGTTGGGTGGTCCATCAAAGTAATCACCATCAACAGCAGCACTTCAGCTTTTTGTGGGGTATGCCATCTAATTAACCACGATAAGCTACAGCTCACATTAGACATTGGCTGGGTATGCCATAAATTTAATCGTCTTCAGCTACAGACATTGGTTGTGTAGGCCATCAAAGTAATCACTATTAGCTGCAGCACTCTTAAGAAAGTGGTTAGGTAGACCACCAAAGTAATCACCATCAGCTACAGCACACTTCAGACATTGGTTGGGTACACCATCAAAGTAATCACCACCAGCTACAGCGCACTTCAGACATTGGTTGGGTACACCATCAAAGTAATCACCACCAGCTACAGCGCACTTCAGACATTGGTTGGGTACACCATCAAAGTAATCACCACCAGCTACAGTAGACGTGAGACGTTGGTTTGGTAGGCTATCAGAGTAATTACTATTAGTTGCAGCACACTCCAGACATCAGTTGTAAAGTTCTTGGAAACTGCCACTAAATGCTTCTTGTGGAATATCCGCATCATTGTTGAATATCCGCATCATTACAGGAGATAAGACCTGTTGTTACCAGTACCAGCCAGAGACCAAACGTCAATGGCATGGCGTTAGTCGTCTTCGCCACCTACGAAGAAGAATCGGCTGACAAAATCCAAGATTTAGACAATGTTGATCGACTTTTTCGACCGCAAGGGCTTGGCCCATCATGAATTTCTACCCCATACAGGTGAGGACGACGATGAACATCATGCCATTGACTGTCGCAATGTTTTCCGAAACGTATTGGTAGCGCCAGATCTCATCTCCTGTAATGATGTAGATATCCAACATCGCGTGACCATGGTGCTTCAAGCGATTCCACGAGAAGCGTTTGCTGGCGCTTTCTAAGAGCTTTACAACACCGAAGTCACAAGTGTGTTGTAGCTAACAGTGCTTACTCTGAACGCCAGCCCGCATCTCGTGGTCGTGCGGTAGCGTTCTCGCTTCCCACGCCCGGGTTCCCGGGTTCGATTCCCGGCGGGGTCAGGAATTTTTCTGCCTCGTGATGGCTGGGTGTTGTGTGCTGTCCTTAGGTTAGTTAGGTTTAAGTAGTTCTAAGTTCTAGGGGACTGATGACCATAGATGTTAAGTCCCATAGTTCTCAGAGCCATTTGAGCCATCTGAATGCCAGTAAATGTATTTTGTTTGTAACCTCTTTTCTCTTTATTCACCGACCTTTTCAGACGAATCTTGTACCACTGTTACGTCTGAGATCTGCCCTCTGATAAATTGCGCAGCAGTTTTTATCAATCACCCTACGTGACAGGTCCTATGTGTGGCCGGCCGGTGTGGCCGTGCGGTCTAGGCGCTTCAGTCTGGAACCGCGTGACTGCTCCGGTCGCAGGTTAGAATCCTGCCTCGGGCATGGATGTGTGTGATGTCCTTATGTTAGTTAGGTTTAAGTAGTTCTAAGTTCTAGGGGACTAATGACCACAGATGTTAAGTCCCATAGTGCTCAGAGCCATTTGAACCATTTTTTCCTATGTGTGTTTCAAATGTATGAAGCATCGATGTCTTTAACTAATGTCTGCTGCAGAAGTCTTGAACATGTTGCAAGTTCGAATACAATAAATTTCCTTAAGACAGAAAATTTCTGTGCACAAGTCAGCACTGATATAGAAAGCATCACTCGTGCGAAACTCAGCTTACCATTTTATCGCACGGTGCCCCCTGCGAGCCGTGAATGAAGGTCAACAAGGAGATTCCACATTTCTTGATATATGGAAAGCATTCGACACGGTGTCGCACTGCAAACCATTAACGACGCTACGAGCATACGGGAACAGTGGAAAAATGCTCCTATCGGAGCTCAATAAGGCGAATAAGCGACTGTTTAAAAGAAACTGACTGAAAAGTGGGTAACAGTTATCTCATTCTACCTATCTCATCACCTTTAAAAATTTCACAAAAATTTTTGCATGCGAACATATTCGCACTCTTTTTAACATCCACTACCACAAGCTCTCCTAACTGTAACTCACTCACACTGACTAGTCCATCACTGGTAAGTCGCTCAGACCCAGTAGCGCTTTCTCACTCACTCATTCTGCCAACTCAGTCTTCTTCTTGCGTCTCTCTTTCACTGTCTACTGTGTTACAGCCACAGTCCCTCTCGTCCTGTCCTATTATTACAGTCTTCTCTCATTGTCACTGTCTTCTTTTTTCTCTCTCTTAGTTCTACTATCTCAATCATTCTTTCCCACAGCTGCTGTCTCTTTTCGCTGTACTATTTCTCTCTTCACCGTTGTCAATGTCATAGACTCTCTGTCTGTCATTATCACTGCCTCTCACCCACTTCTACTTTCTCCTTCTCTTTATTCCTCTCCCATAGTCACTGTCTCCTTCACTCTTTTCCTATTACTGTTCTGCCACTGTCAGCTATGTTCCACTGCCACTGTGTTCTTCTCTTTCTCTCACACTGCCATTCTGTTTTTAGCTCTTTCTATACCACAACCACTGTTTACTATCTTCCAGTATTCATTACTTTTCTGTTTCCCACTGCCGCCGTATCCTTCTCTCTCGGCATAAAAATCGCAAATAAGTCCGTAAGTTTGAATTTTTCGGAAAATTTTTAAAGTTGCTGAGGAAGATTGAATGAGGCAGCTGGTACCCCGCTTTTCAGGCAGAGTCTTTTAAACAGGAGAATATTCGCCTTTTTTTTTTTTTTTTTTGCTCCGATAGGAACAGTTTCCCGTTGCTTCCCTTCTTTTCCCTGCCACAGCAGGGCATGTCACTCATATGAAAAAAAACTTTATGGGTTAGTAAAAATTTTGATAGATGACATGTGAAAATGAAATAACGCAAAGCTATATTTACACCTCAGATCGGATTTTACGGCCACAAAAATTTTGCGGCTACTTCTGTAGTACAACATGGGGTTCCCAGAACGCTTGTGTTGGTAACAGAGACACTTTACAGTATATTTCTCCATGTTATGTCACTACGTTTTCGCATCGCACTGGGTTTTAGGTGCGTATTTCACGTGTGCAAGTAGCGTATCTTTGAACTTCTGTATCTCGGAAACAGATAGAAATATCAAGAAAATTTTCAAGGCTGTTCGAGATCAGGATCTTAGGAATAGATCGTCAAAATTTCGGCCATTTGGTGTGCATAGTCGTCTAGGAATCCGTGGCTTGACATTGGTACCCAAGCAATGTCCTAGAAACAAGCGTTTCTAAAATCCTGCGTAAACGTTTAGGCATGAAACCGTACAGAATGCAGTTGCTTCAAGTACTCACATCGGTAGATTATCATGCACGATTTGATTTCTGCACCGAGATTTTGGTAATAGTGGACAATGACAAAGACAGTCAAAGAGGTGCATTTTTGGTGGCGAACATAACTGGACGGTCAGCGCGTTGGATTACCACGCACGGGGGCCCGGTTTCGATTCCCGGCTGGGTAGGGAGATTTTCTCCCCTCAGGGATTGGGTGTTGTGCTGTCATCATCATTTCATCCCCATTGTCGACGCGTAGGTCGCCCAATGTGGCGTCGCACTCAGTACGACATGCTCTTGGCGGCCGAACCTCCCGACTGGGAATTCCCGACCACTGACGCCATACGCTCAATTTCCTTTTTTTGGTGGCGAAGCAACGTTTCACAATAGAGGTAGAGTTAATAGGTATAATCTCCTTTTTTGAGGGAAGGGAAAAGCCCCACTTGTCTATTGAACATGAACGAAATTCGCCAAAGGTACGAGCGAGAAGATTACGGTCCCTCCTTTTTCATGTAGAGAAATGTCACAGGCATTAACTACCTCAGTATGCTTTCTTTCTGGCTACTGCTTCAATGGCAAGGATAAGCCAGAAAATTCATCGAGCAACTCCTCACTTAAACCGGACTGCACGAGAACACCTAAACACTCATCTGCCTGACAGTGTCTCGGCCGCGCAGTTGCTGGTGATGTGTGTTGCACATGGCCACCAGACTTAACTCCTTGTGATTTTTTACAGGGTGATTTGCAGCTGCTGTGGTAGGATCCATCACCACTGACGTATTGCACAAGGTTTTCGAAGAGTACGAATATAGTCCCGAAATTTGCAGGGTGACACGAGTAGGACATACCGATTATTTGTAACCCATAAAAATAATTCCGTACTGTTTAGTTCATAAGATTAAAAAAAATCAAGTTAATTTGCGATCACCTTGTATAACAGAGAGAGACTGTCGATTTTCATGAATTTTAAGTACACTGGAGAGCCAAAGAAACTGGTACACCTGCCTAATATCGTATAGGGCCCCTGTGAGCACACAGCAGTGCCGCAACACGACGTGGCATGGATTCGACTAACGTCTGGAGTAGTGCTGGAGGGAACTCGCACCATGAATCCTGCAGGTCTGTCCATAAATCAGTAAGATTGCGAGGGGGTGGAGATCTCTTCTGAACAGCACGTTGCAAGGCATCCCAGATATGTTCATGTCTGGAGAATTTGGTGGCCAGTGGAAGTGTTTAGACTAAGAAGACTGCTCCTGGAGCCACTCTGTAGAAATTCTGAATTTGTGGGGTGTTGCATTGTCCTACTGGCATTTACCAAGTCCGTCGGAAAGCGCAATGGACATGAATGAAAGCAGGTGATCGGACAGGATGCTTACGTACGTGTCACCGGCCAGAGTTGTGTCTAGACGTATCAGAAGTCCCACATCGTTCCAACTGCACACGCCCATCACCATTACAGAGCCTCCACCAGCTTGAACAGTCCCCTGCTGACACGCAGGGTCCATGGATTCATGACGATGTCTCCACACCCGTACACGTCCATCCAGACCAGGCAACATGTTTCCAGTCGTCAATATCGGTGTTGACGGGCCCAGGCGAAGCTTAAAGCTGTGTGCCGTGCATTCGTCAAGGGTACATGAGTGTGCCTTCGGCTCCGAGAGTCCGTATCGATGATGTTCCGTTGAATGGTTCGCACCCTGACAGTTCTTGATGGCCCAGCACTGAAATCTGCACCAATTTGTGGAAGGACTGCACTTCCGTCACGTTGAAGGATTCTCTTCAGTCGTCGTTGGTCCCGTTCCCGCAGGATGTTTTTCCGGCCGCAGCGATGTCGGAATCTAGATGTTTTACCCGATTCCTGATATTCACGGTACACTCGTGGAATGGTCGTCCGGGAAAATCCCCACTTCATCGCTATCTCGGGGATGTTGTGTCCCGTCGCTCATGCGCCGACTGTAACAGCACGCTCAAACTCACTTAAATCTCATAACCTGCCATTGCGGCGGCAGTAACCGATCTAACAACTGCGGCAGACACAGCGTCGTATTCTGCCTGTTTACATACCTCTGTATTTGAATACGCATGCCTATACCAGTTTGCCGGCCCATGTGGCCGAGCGGTTCTAGGCGCTACAGTCTGGAACCGCGCAACCGCTACGGTCGCAGGTTCCAATCCTGCCTCGGGAATGGATGTGTGTGATGTCCTTAGGTTAGTTAGGTTTAAGTAGTTCTAAGTTCTAGGGGACTGATGATCTCAGCAGTTAAGTCCCATAGTGCTCAGAGCCATTTGAGCCATTTTTTGCCTGTACCAGTTTCTTTGGCGCTCCAGTGTAGAATAGTATAAACAGTTAATCAAGATATGATTTTTATTTTTATCACAGATTACAGTTTGAAAAAAACTGTAACTGGAAATGAGAAATTACAAATTATCAGAATAACAGCTGAATAGTAATCAAAATTAAACATATTAAATCTTACCTAAGCTTCCCGTTCTTCCTCTGTGCATTCAAATACTTTTCTTTATTCGGTAGTTTTGCCAATAAACTGTTACGTCACTTTGACAACGTGCCGTTTTGTTTGACAATATTAAGTTCTATTGTTCTCTCACTGTAAATGATCAGATATTCCGTAAGAATCCGTAGGAATATTTACTTAGTTAATTTCGTGGAACGTAAAATTATCCATGTCGTCCTATGTTTCTCATCTTATTGTGTATATCCAGTCATTACGAACTCGCTGCATATTGAGAATGAAAAGCGAGAACACTTTCTTTTATTTGTCTGATTAAACATTCACCGTGCCAGTTCGGTGCATATCTGAGTAAATTCGAGTTATATATGGTCCATAATTGACCTACGCTTCTAAGAAAGGACCTAAGCACGTTTATCGGTGCAACGTCAGCATCACATTTTACAAATTGAGTTTCTTTTCCAAGTGGCTCCGGCATCCGAATGGAAGCACAATGACGAAAGTTCTCCACCCAGCAGCGACGTTAGGAAGGCGGAGAAGTGTATACTTGTCGTCGGCAACCTCTTGACCTTTCCGCGGGAAATGTTATCAAAGACTAATTATTAATTAACCGAGATCAAAGAGACGGTGTTGCAAGGTAGATGGCAGGGGTGGAACATTACGGCATTAAACGTATTAAAGGCGTCGCCAATGCACACATTCTGCTAATTTAACTATGGGCTTCTCCGTCGTGACGTATAGCGACCGTGCGGAATGGCACCAGACCGACTTCCATCTCCACAACGACAAATGAAGTCTCCCTCGACTGCTGTTTGGGCAACCGGTACCCAATACTGAGAGCGCCGTACCGTGTTGTGACTACGATTTTGACGTTACTAACGTAACAGAATTTACTTCTTGAATAATAACCGCTTGGCTGCTCTTGTAAATAATGTATTTAACGACCCGTTTCGTAGCCTGGGAGTCACAACGTCAGAATTTACCTTGCTCAATCACACAGTGAGAAAACGCATTGGTGCAGATAATGTTATTGAAGAGGAACAGGACTCAGATATGCGATCTGCCATTCTGGTTTATTCACACGTTTTGTACTCTCTGTTCATATTATTTCAGGCGAATGCTGAGATGGCTTGTAAAATCAAAACACGGCCTACTTGCAGATATTGCCTGTCCAGTCTGAGCTAGCTTCCCATCTCTGACGATCACAATGTCGACGGGCGCGCACAGCTCTAACCTTGCTTTCTTAATTGTCGATCCGAGCTAACGCTGAATGCTGCTACTTTGATATGAGTGAAGCATAATTTTAGTAAGAACAGGAATCAGTTAGAATTTTTCCTCTTGGAATAATATCTACTCGACAACTTTCAAATGTCAGCAAGCTGTAATATATATATATATATATATATATATATATATATATATATATATATATATACAAATTATGTGTACGACGACTCGTCTTTCATCATATTAATGGAGGTTTGTAGCTCACTGAACCGATAATGCAAATTGTGAGCTATCAGAAGGGATCGGTTGGTAGGACATGTGCTGAGGCATCAAGGGATCACCAATTTAGTATCGGAGGGCAGCGTGGAGGGTAAAAATCGTAGAGGAAGACCAAGAGATGAATACACTAAGCAGATTCAGAAGGATGTAGGTTGCAGTAGGTACTGGGAGATGAAGAAGCTTGCACAGGATAGAGTAGCATGGACAGCTGCATCAAACCAGTATCAGGACTGAAGACCACAACAACAACAACAACAACAACATTCTTAACACAGGGAGTATGAAAAAGAATCATCCAATTTCGCACGTTTGTATTTCTGAAACTAGTAAACATATACAATGAATTCTGTTTTTCGATGAACGGAAAACTCAAAAAGTATTTTTTCATACTTTTTCACAGATTTTTCAATATGCCCTCCTTGAGATGCAGGGCATATGTTAATGTGGTATTTAGATTGTTCCCACACTACAGCGATCGTGTCTTGCGTTACAGCTACCACAGTTGCTGTTATGCGATGTCTCAGTTCATTCATTGTTATTGGTAACGGGGGCACATAAACAGAGACTTTTATAAGCCCCCCACTTCCAAATGCCTGTGTGGCAGTGACCCATCCTGTTGGTAAATGAAGTCGTTCGAACCAGACTTTACCTGTGGGAAAAGAAAGTTCTCAATCGTATACGTTCTTAGTGTAACAGTGTTCTCGGCAAAAAAAAAAAAAAATAGATAAATAAATAAATAAATAAAATAAATAAATAAATAAATAAATAAATGGACCGTACGCCTTTTCCCGTGAAACTGCACAAAACACATTAAATTTTGGAGAATAGAACTTCATGTGGTTGTTCCGTACCCCATATTCTCACATTATGACGATTCACCTTTCCATTTAAATAGGATGTTGCCTCGTCACAAAACACTAAACATGGAAGAAAACTGTCATCCTTCATCTTGCGAGGGACGAAATTACAGAACTCCAGGCGTTTTTTGTGTGTAACTTTCGGCTTTGATGTTGTAGTGTCTTCTTATATGTCGCTGGCGAGGCGAAATGAGCCTATTCACCTCGCCAACGACATATAAGAAAACATATAAGAAAATTACACACAAAAAACGTGAGATATACTCATTTCCATTTGTAAATGCATAATAAACAGAAAAATAAAAATTACGTTTTGCTGTTTCCGGATGAGAAGTTGTAGATTGTGTAGCAGACTAGCTACCAACATAAATATCCAATAGCATCATATAATCTATTTAACTAATGCATACATCCATTCTTTTGCCAATTAAGCTATAACTATAACTTTAGACATAATGTTATAAAAAACACACAGTGCATTAGGTCGTTAATACATATCTCAACTCTGGACTATGAACAAATGATGTATAATATTTTACAACAATTATTCATTCACAATCGTGAATATTATGTACCAGAAGTTTCGCTAAATGTTAATAAGTAACAACAATTTCACATTAAGAACATAAAAAATAACACACTGAAGATATTACAAAAAGTGCTGAAACATGTCTGGGCAAAACAAACTGAAAAGGTGTCTTGCATAAGGCGGAATTCCTCGTCCTATTGTGGTTTTTAATTTAAACTATGTTTATTAACAGTCTTTTATAGAAAATCGACAGCAAAGAATTTATATTTGCAATACACAAACTATGCAATTGGAAAGGTCAATACGCGCATTTTTCATATAAATGGTGATTATAAATGTTAATTAGCGCCGGCCACGGTGGCCAAGCGGTTATAGGCGCTACAGTCTCGAACCGCGCGACCGCTATGGTCGCAGGTTCGAATCCTGCCTCGGGCATGGATGTGTGTGACGTCCTTAGGTTGGTTAGGTTTAAGTAGTTCTAACTTCTAGGGGACTGATGACTCAGAAGTTAAGTCCCACAGTGCTCAGAGCCATTTGAACCATTTGAAGTTTTCGGAAACCTCAAAGTCGATTTTCCGGAGAACTTCTTAGAGTTGCACTGAACTGTTTCGATTGATTGGTTTTTGAGTTCTGAACTTTCTGTGTAATAAATACAGAAAAAGTTCAAAAACTGAATTGGTTGGTCGTCTCGTGGTAAGTCATTTATACAGCCTTTCAAAATGGTTCAAATGGCTCTGAGCACTATGGGACGTAACTTCTGAGGTCATCAGTCCCCTAGAACTACTTAAACCTAACTAACCTAAGGACATCACACACATCCATGCCCGAGACAGGATTCGAGCCTGCAGGATTGTGCGCAGGGTCGGCGGGTTAAGTACGGATTTGTCATCGTTAATTTTAAGGGGAGGCTGGATGCCCTTCCTGCTGCCACCCAATACCCCCTGGGACGGAATTAGTGTTCCCCAGCTGTCTGCGTCTAGTATAAATCGTGAAATAGTGTGAATGTGTTTGAAATGTCTGCGAGTCGTGTAACTGAGGCGGGAAGTTGGGACCAGCCCGGTATTCACCTAGTCGGATGTGGAAAACCGCTCAAAAACAACATCCAGGCTGGCCGGCACACCGGCCGTCGTCGGTAATCCGCTGGGCGGATTCGATCCGGGGCCGGCGCGCCTACCCGAGTCTAGGAAGCAGCGCGTTAGCGCTCTCGGCTATCCTAAAACAGATGAGTTAGATTCAGAATTCCCTGCATGGTTTTCTTTAATTTGTTTCCTTTCTTTATTTTAAAGTATTTTTCGTAAAACATATCGAGATTGAATCCCAAATTGTATCTAAACATAGAAATGTGATATCACATAACAATAAAAGATAATGGTGAACAACGCAGAAACTGGTCCGCCTCCACGTGGCAGGGACGGGCAACATCGAGGGTGGCCGGAAGCTAACAAACTTGCGGTCACTCACGATGGCTAAGACAGCAGAAAACCTTGTTGGGTATATCACAAAAGTATTTTTTGTGGTAAAAAAAAGAACTAGCCATATACCCACAGGCGGCTGGTCACCCACCTGGTTTAATGAAAAAAAATCCTAAAACACTCGCTCGGTGTACGCCTGAAGTCACTTTCATGTCAGAAGATATCCGTCAAGAACGATATGTTTTGTTTCACGTGCTAGTAACTCTATAGATATGCTGTGCGACCGTATCTTGTTCACTAAGTGACGGTGTGAAACTGTGCCACAGCCCTTTCGAAGTCATCGTTCATCACATCGTCAGCGGGTGTACGTTTTGAGACCGCACAAGTCGACTGCAGCACCTTCGCGACTATAAGTGAAGAGTTGACGAGGGAAGACTCGGCCTGTAATTAAGGGAGACAAACAGAGCAGCTGGTAGGGCACATTGGGGCTGCCCCGGGTGCACGCAGTGCAGTGGAGGGACTCCCGGAGGCGCAGTAATTGCGGACATCGATCGGCCGCTGTTGCTGGCGTTCGCCGCCAATTATCGGAGAGCCCTTGACGGCCTCCATCCTCTCGTCGCTGCCGAGCCGCCCAAAATAGCGGATTTGCTATCGGCTCTTCGGCGCAGCGCAGCACGTGACGTGATTGGTCGTTAGCAGGCCGCCACATACTATCACCTGCCTCCGGGGGCGGCCGTAGAGTATTACGGCGTCGGGGCTCCCTGCGGGCCGACGCCGAATATCGAACGATCCTCGTTCAAAAGACGGTATCGAGATAAGCAGCACCTCTCAAATAACACGGGCGGGAACAGCCTTCAAGAGCATCATTTACATATGAAAGAAAATGGGAGACTGTCCTCAAATAAGGGGTATTCGTCGCGAAATTGATATCTCTCAGGGATTTATAAAATTGGCCTCTCTCTCTGTCCCCCACCTCTTTCTTTCTGTCTCTCTCTGTCTCTCTCTCTCTCTCTCTAGTGCCGCAACACAACGTGGCATGGACTCCATAATGTCTGAAGTAGTGCTCGAGGGAACTGACACCATGAATCCTGCAGGGCTATCCATTAATCCATAAGAGTACGAGGAGGGAGATCACTTCTGAAAAGATACGCTCAATAATGTTCATGTCAGGTGAGTTGGGTGGCCGGGGCAAGTCTTTAAGCTCAGAAGAGTGTTTCTGGAGTCACTCTGTAGCAATTCTGGACGTGTGGGGGATGGCATTGTCCTACTGGCATTTCCCAAGTCCGTTGGAATGCACACTGGACATGAATGGATTCAGGTGATCAGACAGGATGCTTACGTACATGTCACCTGTTAGAGTTGTATCTAGACGTATCAGGGGTGTTATATCACTCCAATTGCACACGAGCCACACCATTACAGAGCCTTCACCTGCTTCAGAAGTCCATTGCTGACATGCAGAGTCCATGGATACATGAGGTTGTCTCCATACCCGTACACGTCCGTCCGCTCGGTAAAATTTGAAACGAGATTCGTCCGACCAGGCATCATTTTTCCAGTCATCAACAGTCCGATGACGGAGTTGAAAGGCCCAGGCAACATATCCTCAATAATGTTCACGTCTGGGGAGTTTTATGGCCAGCGGAAGCGCTTAAACTCAGAAGAGTACTCCTGTAGCCACTCTGCAGCATTTCTGGACGTAGAGGGTGTCTCATTGTCCCGCTGGAATCGCCACAATGGACAGGAATGGAAGCAGGTGATCAGACAGGATGCTTACGTACGTGTTACCTGTCAGAGGTCGTATCTATACGTATCAGGTGTGTCGTATCACTCCAACTCCACACGCCCCACACAATTACAGAGCCCTCACCTGCTTGGGCAGTCCGTTGCTGACATGCAGTCCATGGAATCATGAGGTTGTCTCGATACCCGTACACGTCTATCCGCTCGGTACAATTTGAAACAACACTCGTCCGATCAGACAGTATGTTTTTCCAGTCATCAACAGTCCAATGTCGGTGTCGACAGGCCTGGACAAGACGTAAAGCTTTGTGTTGTGCAGTCATCAAGGGTACACGAGTGGGCTTTCAACTCCGAAAGCCCACATCGTTGATATTTCGTTGAATGGTTTGCACGATGCCACTTATTCATGGCCCAGCAATGAAATCTGTAGCAATATGCGGAAGAGTTGCACTTCCGTCACATGGAATGATTCTCGTCGTCGTTGCTCCCGTTCTTGTAGGACGTTTCTCCAGCCGCACCAATGTCGGGGATTTGGTGTTTTACAAGATTTCTGATATTCACGGCATAGTCGTGAAACGGTCGTACGGGAAAATCCTCACTTCGACGCTACCTCGGAGATGCTGTGTTCCATCGCTCCTGCGCCGACTATAACACCACAGTCAAACTCACTTTACTCTTGATAACCTGCCATTATAGCAGCAGTAACAGGTATAACAGCTGTGTCAGACATTTCTTGTCTTATATAGGCGTTGCCGATCGCAGCGCAGTTTTCTGCCTGTTTACATATCTCTGTATTTCAATACACATGCCTATACCAGTTTCTTTGGCCCTTCAGTATATATATATATATATATATATATATATATATATATATATATATATATATATATATATATGCAGGACGTGACAGGTGTAAGTGCTGATACTTCTATTGGTGACCGAGGGTAGTGTACGGAACTACAAAACATCAGTATTTACTTCATTTGAGGACTAATAACTATTACAAGTACGATGGTATTTCGGAAAGTAAAGATACACCGAACGCCAGAGGAACAGAAGAGTTTTGGCGAGCAAGTTGGCAACACTGGTGTTAACCTTGAACCGTTAACTTTCTCCTCGCGGTCGTTCGGCAGTTGAACGTTGCTTCTGGTTGGAGTTAGGTCGTGTTTAAAATGGCTGCGCCGATTCAGAATCCCGTCAAATGCGAAGTGTGCTTCGTCATACGTTTTCTTCATGCAAAAGATCAGCGACCGGCGGATATTCACAAAGAAATTGTTTCTGTTTATGGGAAAATTATGAATCGACAAAATGTAACGAAATGGTGTCGTCATTTCTCTGAAGGTAGGACCGATGTTCATGACGAACAAAGAACAGGTCGGCCATCTGTGATCTCTGATGCCCTTCTTCGGAGAACGGAGGAAGCAGTTCGTGCGAATAGACGTCTCACATTGAGAGAATTGCTTCAGATAATACCGGACGTGTCAATGACAACTCTGTATGACGTTGTGACTCTCAAGTTAGGGTACAGGAAATTGTGTGGGCTCTGGGTTCCAAAACTGTTAACGGAAGAACGCAAAAAGAAAAGGATTGGCTTTGCACTCGACTTCCTCATACGCTATGCCGAAACAGGTGATGAGTTCCTTGATCACATTGTGACAGGTGTATCACCATACACCTGAATCCAAGCAACAATCAATGCAATGGCGCCATTCGAATTCACCAAAAGGCAAGAAATGCAAAACGTCAATTTCAGCGAAGAAAATCATGGCCTCTGTTTTTTGGGACAGACAAGGCATTCTTCTTTTGGAATTTATGCCTCCTGGAACGACAATTAATGCTGCTGCATATTGCCAGACTTTGAAACGTCTTCGAAGGGCAATTCAAAACAAACGCAGGGCAATGCTGACAAGTGGAGTCCGCTTGCTTCATGACAACGCTCGGCCTCACACAGCGCTCGTAACCAAAGCACTCCTCAAACAATTCAAATGGGGCGTATTGGACCATCCGCCATACAGCCCGGATCTTGTGCCCACTGACTTCCATGTCTTCCATTACCTAAAGTCACATCTTGGTGGAAAATCATGAAGAGTTCAAAGATAAAGTTGAAATGTGGTTCCGACAACCGGCGGCAACCATCTATGACTGTGGGATACAAAAGCTTGTTCACCGACTTAACAAATGTTTGGGTAACGGGGGTGATTATGTCGAAAAGTAAAAAATAATCCAGTTAATAAGATGTAACTGACGTTTTCTAAATAAATGTTCTGTTTAAGGACTGCAAGCCATTGTATCTTTACTTTTCGAATGCCCTTGTACTATGTTTTTAGGTTGGTTAGTACCTACAAGTAAATGTGGCAAGAGGAAGTCATTAATGCTTATTTTCCCCTGGGCAGCAGGTCCATTGTAGATTTGTGGAAATGTGGACGCAAAGCGGTTAGTTTATACTGACAGGCATGGTCCACTTAGTGGTGCAGTTTCAACCGTGCAGAAAACATCGTGTAGTAAATTATGTTACGTGTTTGTGGGGTCTGTTCGACTCAGAGAAAAAACAATCAACACGCTGGTATGTGTACATTTTAACGTACCACATATAAAAATATCGGCACTTAAACCCATTACATCCCGTATGTACTGTGTAACAGAATTAAAGGGTCGCTTGCCGCGCGGGATTAGCCGAGCGGTCTGAGGCGCTGCAGCCATGGACTGTGCGGCTGGTCTACATCTACATCTACATTTATACTCCGCAAGCCACCCAACGTTGTGTGGCGGAGGGCACTTTACGTGCCACTGTCATTACCTCCCTTTCCTATTCCAGTCGCGTCCCGGCGGTGGTTCGAGTCCCCCCTTGGGCATGCATGTGTGTGTTTGTCCTTAGGATAATTTAGGTTAAGCAGTGTGTAAGCTTAGGGACTGATGACCATAGCAGTTAAGTCCCTTAAGATTTCACACACACAAAGGGTCGCTTTTGAGAAATACCGTAATTATCTCCCATTGTAAGAACTTGAAATTTAACTCAAAGATGGCTACAACTTTCCGCTGTAATGATGCAAAAGCATGGCGCCCCTTGGACTCGGCGACATTTCGAGCAACAAAGCAAAATGAAGCCCACAAGTGAGAAGTTCTTGTGGGATTTAAGGAGGGACGATGATACCTCACTGGCACCAGATTTCACCACAATTCTGCGCAACGCCACCGTGGACGTCTCACGTGATGGAAAGGTCCTCACATCCACTCTTGCCAACATTGCACCCTTCTTTCGACGCCTCTGCGATGGAGGTCAGAACCGCAACGCGCAGCACTGAAATCACGCGAATTTCTTATGGATAGCCAAAGAAAACATTTCAGCCACACCGCCGCCCAGAATCTACATGAAAAGGCCTCAGGGGGTGGCGTAAAAGACCTGAATCAAACCACCCCTTTCCTTGGACGTTGATTTCCACACATTTCGCGCTCGAAAACGAGAGTTTGCAGTCCTTGGCGACCTTTGACACTGCTTAGACCCCCCTCCTCCTCCGTCCCCCTTGGTGATTTGGCGATTCAACCCTTCTCTGAGAACATCATGAGTCTGCAAGCGTAATGAAAGTGACCATACCGATTTGGAGAGTAGTGCGACATAGTTTTTGTTCTGGTGTACAAGGGTGAACCACAAGACCGTTCAAAACCCATTCGACGTATTTTGAACGGATTAGAACCAGCTAAGAGTGTTTATGCTTTTTCAGCCTTCCCTCCTGCATGGGCCAGGGTAGTGCCACCACTGCTATATTACCATCACTGCTATACTATCTGTTATTATTCTTCCTGTTTTACGGTTATTGTTGACACACATCGATAAAACGGATATTGCACCAGACTAATGTGGGACTGCTATATTGAACAGACACGTGCAGTTCAGCTAGAAAAAACATTTTCTTTCTAACGGGAAACAAACCGAACTTTTCTATCGACAGTGGGCTTCGCATAAGAGAAAATACACTGAAGCGCCAAACAAACTGGTACAGGCATGCGCATTCAAATACAGAGATATGTAAACAGGTAGAATACGGCGCTGCGGTCAGCAACGTCTATAAGACAAAAAATGTCTGGCGCATTTGTTAGATCAGTTGCTGCTGCTACAATCGCCGGTTGTCAAGATTGGAGTGAGTCTGAACGTGATGCTGTAGTCGGATCACGAGCGATGGGACAAAGAATCTTCGAGGTAGCGATGAAGTGGGGATTTTTCCGTACGACCATGTCACGCGTGTACCGTGAATATAAGGAAACCGGTAAAACGTCAAATCTCCGACATCGCTGGGGCCGGTAAAAGATCCTACAAGAATGGGACCAACGACCACTAAAAGGAATCGTTCACCGTGACAAAAATGCAATCCTACTGTAAATTGCTGCAGATTTCAATGCTGGGCCATCAACAACCGTCAGCCTACGAACCATTCAAGGATACATCAACGATATGGGGTTTCGGAGCCGAAGACCCACTCGCGTACGCTTGATGACTGCACAACAGAAAGTTTTACGCCACCGACATTGGACTGTTGATAACTGGAAAAAAGTTTCGTGGTCGGACAAGTCTCGGTTCAAATTGTATAGACTGCATGGACGCGTACGGGTACAGAGAAGACCTCATGAATCCATGGACTCTGCATGTCAGCAGCTCAAGCTGGTCGAGGGTCTGTAATGGTGTGGGGCACGTGGAGTTGGAGTGACGTAGAATCTCTGATACGCTTAGGTTGGTGAAACGTACTTTCTGATCACCTGCATCTATTCATGTCGATTGTGCAACCTGACGAACTTGGGCAATTCCAGCAGGACAATGTGATACCTCACACTTCCAGAATTGCTACAGAGTGGCTCCAGGAACACTCCTCTGACGTTAAACACTTACGCTGGCCACCAGACTCCACAGACATGAACAATACTGAGCATATCTGGAATACCTTGCAGCATGCTGTTCACAAGAGATCTCTACCCCCACGTTCTCTTACGGATTTATGGGCAGCCCTGCAAGATTCGTGGTGTCAGTTCCCTCCAGCATTACTTCAGACATTAGTTGAGTCCATGCCACGTCGTGTTGCTGCGCTTCTGCGTGCTCGCTGGGGCCCTACATGATATTAGGCAGGTGTATCAGTTTCTTTGGCTCTTCAGTGTATGAGTAGTATTTGGTTTGGCAGTCTCCAGCTACACATTGCAAAAATAAAATTGCAAATATCTGTTGAAATGCCAGAGGAAATGCGCCTGACGACTCTTAGGCGGGACGCTATATATACAGGGTGAGTCACCTAACGTTACCGCTGGATATATTTCGTAAACCACATCAAATATTGACGAATCGATTCCACAGACCGAACATGAGGAGAGGGGCTAGTGTAATTGTTTAATACAAACCATTAAAAAAATGCACGGAAGTATGTTTTTTAACACAAACCTACGTTTTTTAAAATGGAACCCCGTTAGTTTTGTTAGCACATCTGAACATATAAACAAATACGTAATCAGTGCCGTTTGTTGCATTGTAAAATGTTAATTACATCCGGAGATATTGTAACCTAAAGTTGACGCTTGAGTACCACTCCTCCGCTGTTCGATCGTGTGTATCGGAGAGCACCGAATTACGCAGGGATCCAAACGGAACGGTGATGGACCTTAGGTACAGAAGAGACTAGAACAGCACATTACGTCCACATGCTAACACCTTTTTATTGGTCTTTTTCACTGACGCACATGTACATTACCATGAGGGGTGAGTTACACGTACACACGTGGTTTCCGTTTTCAATTACGGAGTGGAATAGAGTGTGTCCCGACATGTCAGGCCAATAGATGTTCAATGTGGTGGCCATCATTTGCTGCACACAATTGCAATCTCTGGCGTAATGAATGTCGTACACGTCGCAGCACATCTGGTGTAATGTCGCCGCAGGCTGCCACAATACGTTGTTTAATATCCTCTGGGGTTGTAGGCACATCACGGTACACATTCTCCTTTAACGTACCCCACAGAAAGAAGTCCAGAGGTGTAAGATCAGGAGAACGGGCTAGCCAATTTATGCGTCCTCCACGTCCTATGAAACGCACGTCGAACGTGTACCTCACCCCTCATGGTAATGTACATGTTCGTCAGTGAAAAAGACCAATAAAAAGGTGTTAGCATGTGGACGTAATGTGCTGTTCCAGTCTCTTCTGTACCTAAGGTCCACCACCGTTCCCTTTGGATCCCTACGTAATTCGGTGCTCTCCGATACACACGATCGAACAGCGGAGGAGTGGTACTCAAGCGTCAACTTTAGGTTACAATATCTCCGGATGTAATTAACATTTTACAATGCAACAAACGGCACTGATTACGTATTTGTTTATATGTTCAGATGTGCTAACAAAACTAACGGGGTTCCATTTTAAAAAACGTAGGTTTGTGTTAAGAAACATACTTCCGTGCATTTTTTAATGGTTTGCATTAAACAATTACACTAGCCCCTCTCCTCATGTTCGGTCTGTGGAATCGATTCGTCAGTATTTGATGTGGTTTACGAAATATATCCAGCGGTAACGTTAGGTGACTCACCCTGTATACGACGTTCGACGACTAATGTTACAGGTTCCTAGGGGCTATAGGGAGTAGAGTTTTGATAAGAAACCAATGTCTGGAAATGAACCGTTTCGCTGTAAAGTAATTTTGAATATAGCATCACTTTCAAATCTCGCACTTTACGGTACGCGCCGTTGTCAGTCTCTGTTGTACCTCTGACAACACATACCATTTTCATCCGGCTACAACAGCAATGACGAGAAGCTGGAGGAGGAGATAAACAGAGTAACGGTGCATATTATCAACTCGGTGGAAATGAATGAAATTGCAGGGGAATGTCGCCAGAGGTCTTCCAGGTATGCGCAGAAAGCTGGATGTGGCACAGCGAGAGGTCAGCATGACTACAACGCTATATTACTTTAAGAGTAACGGAAGTGGAACACCAGAGCAGTATTTTCAAAGTATTCATTATTCAGGCGACTAGCTTCAACGCCACATTTGCATCATTTAGGTTCTCCTATAAACCGAATAAGTACTCCCAATCATTGGATGCTGTAGCGCTTACTTCTAGAAGTACTTGTGGTTGTTGTTGTGGTCTTCAGTCCTGAGACTGGTTTGTTGCAGCTCTCCATGCTACTCTATCCTGTGCAAGTTTCTTCATCTCCAAGTACCTACTGCAACCTACATCATTCTAAATCTGCTTAGTGTATTCATCTCTTTTTCTCCCTCTACCATTTTTACCCTCCACGCTGCCCTCCAATGCTAAATTTGTGATCCCTTGATGCCTCAGAACATGTCCTACCAACCGATCCCTTCTTCTTGTCAAGTTGTGCTACAAACTCCTCCCCAATTCTATTCGATACCTCCTCATTAGTTATGTGATCTACCCATCTAATCTTCAGCATTCTTCTGTAGCACCACATTTCGAAAGCTTCTATTCTCTTCTTGTCCAAACTGTTTATCGTCCATGTTTCACTTTCATACATGGCTACACCCAATACAAATACTTTCAGAAACGACTTCCTGACACTTAAATCTGTACTAGATGTTCACAAATTTCTCTTCTTCAGAAACGCTTTCCTTGCCATTGCCAGTCTACATTTTATATCCTCCCTACTTCGACCATCATCAGTTATTTTGCTCCCGAAATAGCAAAACTCCTTTACTACTTTAAGTGTCTCATTTCCTAATCTAATTACCTCAGCATCACCCGAGTTAACTCGACTACATTCCATTATCCTCGTTTTGCTTTTGTTGATGTTCATCTTATATCCTCCTTTCAAGACACTGTCCATTCCGTTCAACTGCTCTTCCAAGTCCTTTGCTGCCTCTGACAGAATTACAATGTCATCGGTGAACCTCAAAGTTTTTATTTCTTGTCCATGGATTTTAATAACTACTCCGAATTTTTCTTTTCTTTCCTTTACTACTTGCTCAATATACAGATTGAATAACATCGGGAAGAGGCTACAACCCTGTCTCACTCCCTTCCCAACCACTGGTTCCCTTTCATGCCCCTCGACTCTTATAACTGCCATCTGGTTTCTGTACAAATTGTAAATAGCCTTTCGCTCCCTGTATTTTACCCCTGCCACCTTTAGAATTTGAAAAAGAGTATTCGAGTCAACATTGTCAAAAGGTTTCCTCTAAGCCTACAAATGCTAGAAACGTAGGTTTGCCTTTCCTTAATCTTTCTTCTAAGATAAGTCGTAAGGTCAGTATTGCCTCACGTGTTCCAATATTTCTACGGAATCCAAACTGATCTTCCCCGATGTCGGCTTCTACCAGTTTTTCCATTCGTCTGTAAAGAATTCGCGTTAGTATTTTCCAGCTATGACTTATTAAACTGATAGTTCGGTAATTTTCACATCTGTCAACACCTGCTTTCTTTGGGATTGGAATGATTATATTCTTCTTGAAGTCTGAGGGTATTTCGCCTGTCTCATACATCTTGCTCACCAGATGGTAGAGTTTTGTCAGGACTGACTCTCCCAAGGCCGTCAGCAGTTCTAATGGAATGTAATTACTTGAGTTATAATCGGATCTGATGACGAAACGTAGCGTGCGAAACTAGTCGTCTGAATAATAAATACATAAAAAATACGGCTGTGGTGTTCCAATTCAATCACTTACATTGTGAGCCGCTTTCTCACGTCCACAAGAATGATGGACTTTCATAAGTGGAACTGTATGAGGTTACCTTCCGTTGTGAGAGTTGTGGCAAGTGCCGGAGACAGTTTTGCTACCACGTCGGATATCGACAGCAGCGGAAAATGGGCTTGGCGAGACGAGCTATATTCCGACGGGGAGGGAGAGAGGAAGAGGGAGAGGGAGAGAGACAGAGAGGGAGAAGAGAGAAAAATGAGAGAGAGAGAGACAGGTGGACACTCGGATGAGAGCGACATCGGAGCCGTGTCAGCGCCCGGGGCGACCCATCGTGCGCCAATCGATGTGCCGTCCGCCCGCCGCCGGTTAACGCGACTCAATCAGGCCGCTGACGGGTGCTCTGATTACAGCGCGCCTGGCGGCCGAAGGCGCAACTAGGGGCAGGCCCACCCAGTCAGTGGTCCAGTAGTTAGAGGCGCTCCTCGGCTGATTGTCCCAGAGATTGTGGCCTGCCGTTAGGGCGCTGCGAAGTGGTGGCGGGAAAAGACTGACCAACTCTTTAAAAGATTTCGGCCTCGCAGGGTCGCCAGGATTTTGCGAACCAAAGTCGGGATTATTTCCTCGGAAATGACACTTTTAAACTGAAAAAAAATTGGGTTTTGTAACGTATTTTTTTAACGTCAGTTTCGCCTAGGTGGGACACTATATTGCGAAAAGCCTACAATATAGTGAACGTTATAGCTACTCGTTTTACCTTTGTGATGGCATGAGTAAACTTTACACCACTTGTGATTGAAACTGGTTTTCAATTTCACTTTTGCTTCTAATAGCACTTTATTAGTATCTCTAAAAATGCTTCACCGTCAGTAATAATAAGAAACTGTTTCGATCGATTTCTGACTCAGTACAGAGTTCGATGCAACTTAGCCTACTGCAATCCACGCCCGCACATTCACACATTCACCGTCACCGGGGGGGGGGGGGGGGGGGGACGACGGGACGACGGGACGACGGGTTGTGAACCGGAGTGTGCGCTCATATGAAACTTCCTGCCAGATTAAAACGATTAAAACTATGTGCCGGACCGAGACTCGAACTCGAGACCTTTGCCCTTCGCCGGCAAGTGCTCTACCAACTGAGCTACCCAAGTACGACTCACGCCCCCTCCTCACAACTTTACTTCCGCCAGTACCTCGTCTCCTACTTTCCAAACTTCACTGGCGGAAGTAAAGCTGTGAGGAAGGGGCGTGAGTCGTGCTTGAATAGCTCAGTT
Source organism: Schistocerca cancellata (assembly GCF_023864275.1). Classification (NCBI taxonomy): domain Eukaryota; kingdom Metazoa; phylum Arthropoda; class Insecta; order Orthoptera; family Acrididae; genus Schistocerca; species Schistocerca cancellata. The sequence continues at coordinate 1,159,228,636 of NC_064626.1, forward strand.
GGTAGAGCCGCGAAAGGCAACTGTCCCGAGTTCGAGCCCTGGTCCGAAACACAGTTTTAATTTACCAGTAAGTTTCAAGTCACACTTGCTTGTGCATGCAGAAGTCAGAGGAAACAATCGATTAAATGATGTCCGCAATCGAAACTAAAATCGTCACATGTGTTGATATTTTTAATAACTATAGTAACTGCAACAATTACTTACACTTGTCACAAGGAAAGGAAACGTTCGAAACGGAGTGAAGAACAGCACAACACACTGCGACAAAGCAAACAATGGCTACCTCACACCGTACTGTCAGCTATGTACACTCTTTGACATAAAACTTGACCGGCGGCCGGCCGCTTCAGAGGCTAAATCCGCGCCGATCGCGACATGGGACAAAGAAACTGGCCATCTGCACAATCTGGCAACACTGTAGACTGCGGCACTTCCTGGAGGAAAACTTGTCCCAAGATAGAGAGACTCTAGGCTGATTACGCCTGTGGTCTAGCGGTAGCGTGCGTTGTTTCTGTTCATAATGTCAGTGGATCGAGAGCAGCTGGCATAAAATATTTTCATAGCCTCTTCTGTCTGAATGCTGAAGACGTGAATGTAATGGTAGCGCAGATTCAATCTATTTCGCTTTGTGACACACCGATATCAAAATTTTATCTAGTAACGATTTTGCGGCAGATTTCCTGCAGACTGTCCTCCTCTGGACGCCGTATGCGGCAAAGCTCCAGGATCCATTTGCTGGCTACTGGCAGCGGCCGTGGCGACAGCAGCGGCGCTGCACTCCCCCGTTCTTTATCGAAAGCGCCTGCTACCGCTCATCGCTTTTGATGATTTAAAACGCTTTATTATTAAATGTTGCTCCACAGAAAATTTCTACAATTTCCATTCACGCTCAAAAGCAACGGAGACAGACGCCCTGATTAGTAGGCGGGTAATCGGCAAGAGCTGAGTATGGCCCGAAATTAATTTTATAGACTGGGACGAAATTAAACCACCTCACTACATTCGATGAATTTATAAATGCTTCATACCTCGTTTCTTTTCCTTTCAAACTTAATTATTTGTGCAACTTTTGGTCAATGTTTGGATGTTTTCGTCAAGCCAGAGTGAGCGTCTGTGGTGTAAAGTGTATTACAGTTCTTGTTTCATTCCTTATGGTAAGTCTATGCGATAAACTGTGTGAATACCTTGCAATGCATGCTCTGTAGCAGTGCAGGCACACTGCACATTTGGAGTTCCATGTATGGGTTCATGAAGTATTTATTGTTGATCGGAAGTGATAGTTAAGGTCATCAGATTTAAACCAGAAAAATTTGTCGTTTTGAAGGTTTCAGAGAACGGAAAGGAATTGCTAACGCCGGTGTTAGAAAACGTCTACAGTTAAACGCTATTGCAAAAATTTAGAAGATGTGAACTATATTAATGAACATGTGCACTTCATAAACAACCTTCTGACATGTTAGACCTATATGACGAACAAAGCTCAAATTTATATCGTTGACAGTCGGTTTGAATCTTTTCAGGACCTATTTTACAGTGAAGCACCTTGGAATTTGCAAAGCAGAAATCCATGATATTAACTTAATTTACTAAGTCGAAATCGGACGAAGATTGATGTTTAAAGGCATTCTTCAGATTTCGCATAAGAAATTTTTACTAGCAGTTTGCAACTCCATTAATTAAAATGGAAAATAAAAGGTTTTAGTCAGCGGCTTCTACCGTGATTCGAACTTATAGTACAAGCACTGCAACGCACAAGGGAACCTCTGAGCTAACGACACACTGGCGGCCAGGGGCGGACTATAGTCACTGCGATGTTGCCTGAGCCTCAAAACGCAACCTTAAACACAGAAACAGAGGAGGTGGAGATTACTGTTTTAACGTCCCGTCGACAACGATGTCATTAGAGACGGAGCACAAGCTCGGATTAGGGAAGGATGGGGAAGGAAATCGGCCGTGCCCTTCCTAAGGAACCATCCCGGCATTTGCCTGAAGCGATTTAGGGAAATCATTGAAAACCTAAATCAGGATGGCCGGGCGCGGGATTGCACCATCGTCCTCCCGAATGCACACACAAACAGGTGTTACTTATGTGAAGAACGCCGTTCTTGGAGTCCAGAAATTAAATATACTTTCTAATTGTGTCATCTTGCAGTGGATTATATCGTACGAGTCTTCGATGTGGAAAACGAATGTTAAGTGAATTTAGCGAGGTAACGCCGACCTACACCCGGAAGTAAATGCACTATCAGAGTGTTGACAAATACTTGCTACGACGCTGCCATTTCTCGGCTCTCTGACGAGGCAGCTCTTCAGCGAAATGCTTGCCGTGATTCTCCGATACGGTTCTTCAGAGTGGAGACGCGCGCGCACGTTTGGTTTTTATGCGGCGTTCTCCCCTGGTGGTTTCTGACGTCGCCTTGTGGGCTATGTATACATATGAGACATTCAATTATCATTAATCCAGAATGATACAAGTTTCAGCTTCCGGCGTGGAAGAAGGCTGTTGACGCCGACATTATATCATTTCAACGTAGGGAAAGCAAAACGGATCATTCAATGTTTCTCATTCAACATAAAGCATGTGAGATAAATTTCCGTAACGTTCATAATCATCTAAAAATACAAACGAAGTAAAAATACACCGGAATCTTATTCGAATTGAATATAATGTAAGATACCAAACGCTTTGCACCTCGATGTCGAATTTGTCCACTTGCAATCGTTTGCAGCATGCACATAGATTATCATGATTACCACGAGAATGAAGAAATATGTTGGTAAGGATGGAAGCAAGAAGAGACGCAGTCAACAAATATTCTATTCCTCATGGCATTCATTTCATTTGACACGTAAGAAGAGGTAAAGCGGGAATTTACTTTCGTTAACACGAAAGATATGCCGCACATATTGATAACGAGGAAGTCTGCGTCTTCATACGTTTCCTCCTTGAAATCTGTATGCTCTATTATATACTAAGTAGCCCGATCATTGTTTCAGTAATGTTACCCTCTTGTTTGACCCCGTAACGATGAACAGATTCCAAATGCATGTCTCTGCGTGAAAGTAGCTGTTCGAACCCTTCCTGGGTTGTTTTTTGTGTTTTATTGCTTGGAATTCCTGAAGCAGACCACTGTGCCTTCCCCCCTCGTGGGTTAGGTCTCAAAACTAAACCGCTTTGTATCCAATGGCATAATTTATTCATACAGCATCAGCATAAGACTCCTGCGAGTGAGAGAATGACAATAACAATCGTAACAAGAACAAGCAAATAATGAATGATGTTTATTCCAACGCAGAAAGAGAATGGCTTTAAATATAAAAATCTATATCTATATCCATATCTATTGATCTTCGAGTTGGCACAATGAAAATATATTCTTAGCATTTAGTTACTGAATTTAGTTCTGGATGTTTGCAGAGAAAAGGAAAAGTCGGTACTTCTCGCTAGTGTAATATAATGTGAACCAGCAACTACCCTTTCCTTAGAACACGACTCAAGCAGGTCCTCAAGTAGGCACTGCTGCACTCTGTTCCCTGACATTGCTCTGATGACGGTTAATGCAGATGGTTCCGATTATGAAATACAAAACGTATTGCAGGTTAGTTCCTAGGATAGTAACATTAAATTTGCGTTGTAGACGGCACATGAACGTGACGACTATCCATATTACTCATCAATATAAAAAGACAGTATTTTGGGAATTTAGCAGGATTACTCAAAATGAATTCTGAAATTGGGTGACTGACCGCACAGGTGCTAAACGTCGTCAAGAGTATACGATGTCCTAATCGCATTAGGAATATGAAGATCGTCTTCGACAGCTCGCAACTTTCACATAGCTAACCCCACCCTACTCCAGACAGCTCTCGGTGGAGTTGCACTACGTTGCCGATGTTATGGAAGGCCTTCAAACCGACAACAGACCACATATTGAAAAATACAAGCGAATTCTCTTGCAGCGTAAGCTCATTGTAACTAATCTAAAAATTATTGGAGAGGAACATTGTCCTATTCAAAAAAGTAAAATGTTACACACTGTTGACGTCAAACGGACATTATCTATGTCCTGTCTTGTGTCCTACTCATCTATAATATCAAGTGTACTATGAAAATGATTATATATAATGGATTATAAGGTAATGCATTGATACCAGATGGTGGGGGCCGGCCGATGTGGTCGTGCGGTTCTAGGCGCTTCAGTCTGGAACCGCGTGACCGCTACGGTCGCAGGTTCGAATCCTGTCTCGGGCATGGATGTGTGTGATGTCCTTAGGTTAGCTAGGTTTAAGTAGTTCTAAGTTCTAGGGGACTGATGACCTTAGAAGTTAAGTCCCATGGTGCTCAGAGCCATTTGAACCATTTAACACAAAATGACATTAAAAATTTAAGTTATTCACGAGCAGCTAGTTGAGAATATGTATGAACATTAAATGACACGACGAACCGTCATGTTCTGCATATGGATTCAAACCCAGCTCATGCAGACTAAGCAAAGATTTCGTGACTGACGGAAACTAACAGTCATTCCTGATTAGGCATACAGAGAGTGATATACCTCGATTTTAGACAGTATCAGTTAGCAAATATCAACTTTAAATTGCATAACGCAAACATTTTTAACAGACGCGAATTCCTACCCAGCATCTATTGTCCCTGTTAACGAACTACGAGAGATGTTAAATATTGCTTCTTCACAAGTAACTTACTTGAAATGCCGTGAGGTAAAGCTGTGTGTTGGACACGGATTCGAACCCGGAACCTAATCGGATTGCTATCGAAGCACAGTCAAATGTGACATATCGGAATTTCGCGGCAGTAACTAGATGTTATAACTGAAATGACGAGACGAAAAATTAATTTTTTCCTTCCCAGGACTCCAACCCGGCACCTATCGCTGTTATATTCTAGAGAAAACTAACGTTAAATATGGGTTTGTTGCACCAGCAGTGACATGTGAGCATGTTTGAACTGAAATAATATGACGAAGAGTTCAGCGCTCACTGGGAATAGAGCCCCACACATATCGTTGTTGACTACACACAAAGAGACGTCAGCTACCGAATTTTTCTCCACCAGCTGCTAAGAATAGCATCTTGAACTTACAGTCATCTCGCAAATAGTTCAGTGTCTCACTGGGAGTTAAAAACGTCAGATATCGTTAGTGTGACAGCGAATGAAAATACATTAAAAATCAAAATTATTATCCACCAGCAGACAGGTGTTCTCATGCTAGAGCTTGATAATACATAATTAAATCTTTAGTGCCGGGCCAGGATTCGATCCCATTCATGCATAATATGTGAAGGTGTTGAGGAATCTGCAGTTTTGAACAAACAACAAATTGTAGCCGAGCTGTATTGCCACGAAGGGATCAAATTCCGCGTTAAGGGCGGTCTGAGTTGCATTCCCAGTTCAGAACCAATTTTATCGACATACAGAAGCTCAAATAAAAGATGGAATAAGTGTCCTGTGACCATACATAGCGTTTGTGTCGTCACTTGAAATAAATAACTAGTATAAGAAAGGTTACTGGTGGTAGAGTTTCTACATGTCGCCACTCCAGACTTTATTGTGGTTCAACCTACCGTCTACTTGGTAAAGAAGGAATATCATCTTTAATGTGAATTTTCTGACCATGCAGCCATTATATCTCCTTCACTTGGTGTAGCCAGGAGAGAATGGAATCTGTCTCTCCCTATCTAAAATCATTGACAGAAGTGGGAATCGAACCCAGACCATAGGTATAACAACCTACCATCCGTCCAACAGACCACGAAATCCTCTTCTCTGCGAGTCATTTTTCTATCGTAACGCAGTTGTGCCACACTGGATGAGAATTCTGACACACAGGCTCCCTGTAGTAATTTGCAGCATGTTCAGTAAATTCATTTACTTGGTTGACCGAATCACCATGAACTAGCTGCCTCGGCTACCCAGTGCATACATTCGACTATTTTGTAATCACAGAAATAAAATCACGTTACTGCCACCTACACACAACTGCCAACATTGTAGGATGCAGAAGTTTAAATAAGAAGTGTTCCTTTTCACTTGAGCTATTCTATTGCGCTATCTGTTACTAGAAAACGTCGTTCAGTCCAAAAGAAAAGCTGTAACTGTTTGTCTCTCAGAAGTCAAGACATGGCCATATGCATAATCTCACAGTGCTGTGGAATCCAAAAGTTCTGAAGGAATAGTTGCTGAGCTCTGGAGCTGTTGTAGTTCCGTGTCAGCTTGTAGCATAGATAAGATGTCGCGAGTTCGAATACATTCAGTGCTACATTTTTTAAAACGCAATTCTGCTCTCTGCTGAAGTTATCAATCTAATGGAACTTTGAACAAATTCCCTTCACTTCTCAACCCAAAGTAGTCGCATGTGGAAAAAGGACTAACTACTGTGACATTTTGTCCTATTCAGGTTTAATAGACAGCAGGCAGCAGATGCATCTCGAAGATGTGCAGAGAGAGCGCATCGTGCCATAATATGTCAGAAAAGTATTTTCTACATTAGCCGTCGTGTGGTAGTGATATTTTATTCTTCTTCAAACTTTGATTGACAGCTTTAACTCAGAACAAATTTTCTACATGCATGTAATCAATAAACTGCATGTGCATTGTCAGACTGTCATAGGTAACATCAGAGAATTCGCATATATCGTTGATGATTAATTTCTCTCTCATGTTTACTATTGTTTTAACAACACTAAAGGAAACCTTACGAAAATTGTGCACTGTATTATAAGAAATGAAATAAAACTAACGATGATAACCTTACGACGAAAGTATCTGTACACAAGCATGCCTCTATCGACACGAATTAGTAAAATACTACTCACTTAGATTTTGATAGGGTCTGTGTTTAATTGGTATGCTGTGTCATACTCAAGAGGTATGCAAATGTGGCATTTCATAAATATAGTTACGTATTCCTAGAAACCCAAAATTCGCTTGTCAGCAGCGGAAAGAGGCGTTACCTGTTGTGCAGCATTGTAAGTTTTTCAACATTGCACTATGAGCTGAAAGCATTTTCTTACGATTTCCGTATTGATGTTTGATCTGACTGCTTGTAGCTCTTTCACAGAAGGGATAAAAACGTTTCAGTCAGTGAGACTGGAACTGCGAACCGTAACAGACGCTGTTTCACATGTCAGCACGTTACCACAGAGCTGGCGAGGGGGTATGGGTCTCAGCTTCCTATTACGACGGCAATAGTAACTAGAACTCGTAAACCGCTATTTAAAGGTCGAGATTAGTTGCGATTTCCACCTGCAACGACTTTCTTGGGCTGAAAACCGTAAATTTTCAATCTTTTGTTACCCTTCAAGCTATAATAACTCAGATTATTCAATGGAAATGACAGGTAAAATCAAGTGAACTTTGAGGCTTAATTCCGTGCACACCAGGAAGTAACTCGTCGATCACAGAGTTGCCAAACATACGTTGCCTTGTTGCCAAATCTCAGTTACAGTACCAGCAGGAAGAAGACGAACCGATGTGATCCTACAGCGGTCTGGGAAGTGACCATAGCTGGTGTCTCCAAGTCGCGGCTGCTACGGCCTGGAATACGTAATGCGTCTGATTCGCTTTCTGTAACTAGGTTTAGGGACTGGAGCGTAGTTACTAATAATACTCAGAACTGACTGCAAACTGAGCATCATAAATCAGTAACTCTCATTGTTGTTTTTATATTTCTTTCGTAAGTGCACTCAAAACTAAGAAAGTCATTCACAGGCGTTTTCCTGCCTCGCCGATAGTCGAGCAGAACATACAAATAAAAATAAAAAAGAATGTGTGTGTGTGTGTGTGTGTGTGTGTGTGTGTGTGTGTGTGTGTGTGTGAGAGAGAGAGAGAGAGAGAGAGAGAGAGAGAGAGAGAGAAATAAAAAGCAATGAGAGAGTGTGTAAAAAATTGTTGTAAAGAAATTGAATCATGGTATTTAAAGAAATCTTTCATTAAAATGACACGTTACACATCATTACGAAACGTCGTATTCATGATCTATGGAACAAGAGTTAATCTAATGTAATGTAATCTAATCTAATCACATCATATTGATTATTAGCCATGAAGAGTCATGAACTACCGAAAGTTTTGCCAATACCAGTAACCAAATCTAAACTTGAAAATAAAAGACGACAATTTTTGTAATAAACCGTGACTCCTATGAAGACCCTTTCATCCCTGTTATCTAACCACGAAAGATGTCTGATATACCTCCATTCTGAAGTAACAAAGTGTGCATGCATTTAAAGATGAAGTGCATGATGTGAAGTTCTGTGACGGAGATACGAACCCAACACGTAATCCGATTGTTAACTAAGAAAAATCAAATGTTACGTATCGGTTTTTCTTACGAGCCGCTAGGTGTCTGAATCTAAAATAAGGATACAAACTTTTGTGCCTAAGCGACAATCGAACTGCACACCTACCGCGCATCCACGAATATAGCTTAAGTATCAGGTGCTTACTCATGAACAGTAAGATGTGTGCGTGTTTGACCAGAAATAACGACACCTGTTGCGATTGTTGGCAACACATGAACAGACATTGAAATTGCGCGTTAATTTTCACTAGCAGGTGGGTGTGCACTTGATAAAGCTAGAAATGAAATTATGAATATTTTTGTACTGGATCAGGTTTCAGACCCACATACTTACCTTTGGAAGAGAGCTAGAGAAGATTGCAGTCTTGGGAAAAGGAACGAAATGACTGAACTATACTGTTCCGAGAGATTCAGATCCTCGAAAGAGGAGATACGAATTCGAATCACAGTCCAGCACCAAATTTTTAAACGTCTCTAGTTCAATCAAGTACAAGTAAAATAAGAGCCCTGTCCCTTTAAATGGCTATCGGTTCATCAAATAAAATAAAATTTTATAATGTAAGTAAGTTTACTGGCGACTGTATTTCTGTTTACCATGACTTCCGCTTTGTCATTTCCCAACGAAAACTGGCTCTGCTCAGTTGGTTATGAAGGAACGTGATGTTTAATGCGGATTCTGGATTATAACGTCTTTCTCTTGAGGTTACCAGAGGTAAAATAAATATGTTTGTGCCTCTTAAAAGTAAATGCCTGAACCCACGCATTGCACCTGTGATAGCTCGTTCCACCAGACCATTGTGGCCACATTACCCAGCCCCAGGAGTGTGCTGTAACGGATGATGTGCTTAGCTTACAAAATTAGTCACGGTGGAAAAAATGCGAGTCTATTAAATGGTCAAGTAGAAGCAAGCTTCTGACGCAGAGATTATGCTATTCTCATGTCAGCAGGATGTAAAGACTCTTCTAGGCATCATAGGCTGGATGTGAAGCCATTTTGATTTTTCACAAATTCAGCAAATTTCTTAGTTCGAGAAAATCCACTGTGAAGTGTGAAGTTGCCGGATAATTCGATTATTACTGTTATTATTAATACCATTTTATTCATACTGCTGCTGTAACACAAGTGCTTGAACATCATTTAGTATCTTTTGGTCACTATAGAAGTAGTTTCCCAAGAACAGGTTCTTTCCCTGTCTACGGAATCCTTTTCATGTTAATATCAAACACCAGCAATTACTCGTAGATTACATTAAAACTAAAGTAATTGACGAAGACGTTACTTGGTAACAAAAACGCACTGCCTTTCTTCATTTACTTTCGCCTAGAAGTGGCTATCGAGTACTGACAAACCAAAAGGCAAGAGATCTTACTGCCTTCCGATATACGTTGCTGTTAGTTCTTCCACATGATTTGGTCGACATGACCTGTTTCAAGTAGTGTATGACAGACAGTGTTTTAGAAAATCTATTGTTTCCCTTTGCAATAAACAGAAGTATTTTCATTCTAAGCTGTCCAAGTACAAAATTTTCGCAATATTAGTGCACATTTAATATTCGCTTCTATAATGTATAAAAGTATTTCACAGTCGCAAAACTCGCATCCGAAACGTTGACCTTACACTTAGTCGCTGACCATAAATTCTAGCTCAGAGTGACACCAGTTTAAATAACCTAATGTAGCGAAGACTGTTTGCCAGTGCTCTTTCTCACCGGAAAATACGCAATTGACTCATTTGGCTCCATAAGTACACTGTAACAGTAATTTCTGTGTGAAATTTGTCAATAAGCTTTCGCCTTCCAACCGGCAAAATACGGAAGAGTACAGCCGGTAAACAAATCACAAATCACGATTTAGTGCCGATAAGACGATTTCTTTAAACATTGTCGAAGCTGAGGGAATTTATTTTCTGCTTAAATCGTCTTAAGCAGCAACGTTCACAGATATCTCAAATAGGAAAAAGCTGAATATCCAGGTACGAAGGTTGTAAAACAAACTTCCCACAGTTTGTGTCAGGTTGATCTTTTCGTCTGATAACACTGCTTAAGTATTTTGTCTAAGAGGTATCACAAGTAGTATCCCCGTAGCTGTGGGAATCATTGGTTGAAAACGAGTTTAACACCAATGGGTACAGTGCTGCTATATTTTCAAAATTATTATCAACTTAAGTCTGAGTTCATCCACAAACTGAGGCGTATTTATAATATTGAAGCTAGACTGTGTATCCTTGTCTTTCTTGAGTGATCACTGGAAGGCGTTTACACACACGTATACAATACTATGAATACTTCGAACGCTATGGTTAACGTTGCTCTCATAAACTACTTTTTTTTTTAAATTCTTCTGGGTCTTAAGCGAGCAATATGTGTTGTAGATACAGTCTCAGACCAAAAAATTGACCGCCGAGTCGTTCACGTAAGGTGGACAATACAGTCATGCTCCTCTCAGAATTCTATGTCTGGCAACATGCTCGATCTAGCAACATGTAGACTGCGGCACTTCCCAGAGGAAGTCTTGACTCCAGTCTTAGTACATTACTCTAGACTACGACCGTAGTCTTGAGGTTAAAAGCGAGACCAGCTAATATGATATTGTAGATTCGCTTGAATTACACTCATAGCTTCAGCACCGAGGGGAAAGGGGCGATAAAAATTCTGTCGATATGTGCTTTCGGTCGCCAGACGTCATATTAGCTGGTCTCGCGTTTTACCTCAAGACTACGGTCGTGTTCCATCAGCGGTACGAATAAAATGATAGTAATAATAACAGTAATAATCGAATTATCCGGCAACTTCACACTTCACAGTGGATTTTCTCGAACTAAGAAATTTGCTGAATTTGTGAAAAATCAAAATGGCTTCACATCCAGCCTATGATGCCTAGAAGAGTCTTTACATCCTGCTGACATGAGAATAGCATAATCTCTGCGTCAGAAGCTTGCTTCTACTTGACCATTTAATAGACTCGCATTTTTTCCACCGTGACTAATTTTGTAAGCTAAGCACATCATCCGTTACAGCACACTCCTGGGGCTGGGTAATGTGGCCACAATGGTCTGGTGGAACGAGCTATCACAGGTGCAATGCGTGGGTTCAGGCATTTACTTTTAAGAGGCACAAACATATTTATTTTACCTCTGGTAACCTCAAGAGAAAGACGTTATAATCCAGAATCCGCATTAAACATCACGTTCCTTCATAACCAACTGAGCAGAGCCAGTTTTCGTTGGGAAATGACAAAGCGGAAGTCATGGTAAACAGAAATACAGTCGCCAGTAAACTTACTTACATTATAAAATTTTATTTTATTTGATGAACCGATAGCCATTTAAAGGGACAGGGCTCTTATTTTACTTGTACTTGATTGAACTAGAGACGTTTAAAAATTTGGTGCTGGACTGTGATTCGAATTCGTATCTCCTCTTTCGAGGATCTGAATCTCTCGGAACAGTATAGTTCAGTCATTTCGTTCCTTTTCCCAAGACTGCAATCTTCTCTAGCTCTCTTCCAAAGGTAAGTATGTGGGTCTGAAACCTGATCCAGTACAAAAATATTCATAATTTCATTTCTAGCTTTATCAAGTGCACACCCACCTGCTAGTGAAAATTAACGCGCAATTTCAATGTCTGTTCATGTGTTGCCAACAATCGCAACAGGTGTCGTTATTTCTGGTCAAACACGCACACATCTTACTGTTCATGAGTAAGCACCTGATACTTAAGCTATATTCGTGGATGCGCGGTAGGTGTGCAGTTCGATTGTCGCTTAGGCACAAAAGTTTGTATCCTTATTTTAGATTCAGACACCTAGCGGCTCGTAAGAAAAACCGATACGTAACATTTGATTTTTCTTAGTTAACAATCGGATTACGTGTTGGGTTCGTATCTCCGTCACAGAACTTCACATCATGCACTTCATCTTTAAATGCATGCACACTTTGTTACTTCAGAATGGAGGTATATCAGACATCTTTCGTGGTTAGATAACAGGGATGAAAGGGTCTTCATAGGAGTCACGGTTTATTACAAAAATTGTCGTCTTTTATTTTCAAGTTTAGATTTGGTTACTGGTATTGGCAAAACTTTCGGTAGTTCATGACTCTTCATGGCTAATCAATATGATGTGATTAGATTAGATTACATTACATTAGATTAACTCTTGTTCCATAGATCATGAATACGACGTTTCGTAATGATGTGTAACGTGTCATTTTAATGAAAGATTTCTTTAAATACCATGATTCAATTTCTTTACAACAATTTTTTACACACTCTCTCATTGCTTTTTATTTCTCTCTCTCTCTCTCTCTCTCTCTCTCTCTCTCTCTCACACACACACACACACACACACACACACACACACACACACACACACACATTCTTTTTTATTTTTATTTGTATGTTCTGCTCGACTATCGGCGAGGCAGGAAAACGCCTGTGAATGACTTTCTTAGTTTTGAGTGCACTTACGAAAGAAATATAAAAACAACAATGAGAGTTACTGATTTATGATGCTCAGTTTGCAGTCAGTTCTGAGTATTATTAGTAACTACGCTCCAGTCCCTAAACCTAGTTACAGAAAGCGAATCAGACGCATTACGTATTCCAGGCCGTAGCAGCCGCGACTTGGAGACACCAGCTATGGTCACTTCCCAGACCGCTGTAGGATCACATCGGTTCGTCTTCTTCCTGCTGGTACTGTAACTGAGATTTGGCAACAAGGCAACGTATGTTTGGCAACTCTGTGATCGACGAGTTACTTCCTGGTGTGCACGGAATTAAGCCTCAAAGTTCACTTGATTTTACCTGTCATTTCCATTGAATAATCTGAGTTATTATAGCTTGAAGGGTAACAAAAGATTGAAAATTTACGGTTTTCAGCCCAAGAAAGTCGTTGCAGGTGGAAATCGCAACTAATCTCGACCTTTAAATAGCGGTTTACGAGTTCTAGTTACTATTGCCGTCGTAATAGGAAGCTGAGACCCATACCCCCTCGCCAGCTCTGTGGTAACGTGCTGACATGTGAAACAGCGTCTGTTACGGTTCGCAGTTCCAGTCTCACTGACTGAAACGTTTTTATCCCTTCTGTGAAAGAGCTACAAGCAGTCAGATCAAACATCAATACGGAAATCGTAAGAAAATGCTTTCAGCTCATAGTGCAATGTTGAAAAACTTACAATGCTGCACAACAGGTAACGCCTCTTTCCGCTGCTGACAAGCGAATTTTGGGTTTCTAGGAATACGTAACTATATTTATGAAATGCCACATTTGCATACCTCTTGAGTATGACACAGCATACCAATTAAACACAGACCCTATCAAAATCTAAGTGAGTAGTATTTTACTAATTCGTGTCGATAGAGGCATGCTTGTGTACAGATACTTTCGTCGTAAGGTTATCATCGTTAGTTTTATTTCATTTCTTATAATACAGTGCACAATTTTCGTAAGGTTTCCTTTAGTGTTGTTAAAACAATAGTAAACATGAGAGAGAAATTAATCATCAACGATATATGCGAATTCTCTGATGTTACCTATGACAGTCTGACAATGCACATGCAGTTTATTGATTACATGCATGTAGAAAATTTGTTCTGAGTTAAAGCTGTCAATCAAAGTTTGAAGAAGAATAAAATATCACTACCACACGACGGCTAATGTAGAAAATACTTTTCTGACATATTATGGCACGATGCGCTCTCTCTGCACATCTTCGAGATGCATCTGCTGCCTGCTGTCTATTAAACCTGAATAGGACAAAATGTCACAGTAGTTAGTCCTTTTTCCACATGCGACTACTTTGGGTTGAGAAGTGAAGGGAATTTGTTCAAAGTTCCATTAGATTGATAACTTCAGCAGAGAGCAGAATTGCGTTTTAAAAAATGTAGCACTGAATGTATTCGAACTCGCGACATCTTATCTATGCTACAAGCTGACACGGAACTACAACAGCTCCAGAGCTCAGCAACTATTCCTTCAGAACTTTTGGATTCCACAGCACTGTGAGATTATGCATATGGCCATGTCTTGACTTCTGAGAGACAAACAGTTACAGCTTTTCTTTTGGACTGAACGACGTTTTCTAGTAACAGATAGCGCAATAGAATAGCTCAAGTGAAAAGGAACACTTCTTATTTAAACTTCTGCATCCTACAATGTTGGCAGTTGTGTGTAGGTGGCAGTAACGTGATTTTATTTCTGTGATTACAAAATAGTCGAATGTATGCACTGGGTAGCCGAGGCAGCTAGTTCATGGTGATTCGGTCAACCAAGTAAATGAATTTACTGAACATGCTGCAAATTACTACAGGGAGCCTGTGTGTCAGAATTCTCATCCAGTGTGGCACAACTGCGTTACGATAGAAAAATGACTCGCAGAGAAGAGGATTTCGTGGTCTGTTGGACGGATGGTAGGTTGTTATACCTATGGTCTGGGTTCGATTCCCACTTCTGTCAATGATTTTAGATAGGGAGAGACAGATTCCATTCTCTCCTGGCTACACCAAGTGAAGGAGATATAATGGCTGCATGGTCAGAAAATTCACATTAAAGATGATATTCCTTCTTTACCAAGTAGACGGTAGGTTGAACCACAATAAAGTCTGGAGTGGCGACATGTAGAAACTCTACCACCAGTAACCTTTCTTATACTAGTTATTTATTTCAAGTGACGACACAAACGCTATGTATGGTCACAGGACACTTATTCCATCTTTTATTTGAGCTTCTGTATGTCGATAAAATTGGTTCTGAACTGGGAATGCAACTCAGACCGCCCTTAACGCGGAATTTGATCCCTTCGTGGCAATACAGCTCGGCTACAATTTGTTGTTTGTTCAAAACTGCAGATTCCTCAACACCTTCACATATTATGCGTGAATGGGATCGAATCCTGGCCCGGCACTAAAGATTTAATTATGTATTATCAAGCTCTAGCATGAGAACACCTGTCTGCTGGTGGATAATAATTTTGATTTTTAATGTATTTTCATTCGCTGTCACACTAACGATATCTGACGTTTTTAACTCCCAGTGAGACACAGAACTATTTGCGAGATGACTGTAAGTTCAAGATGCTATTCTGAGCAGCTGGTGGAGAAAAATTCGGTAGCTGACGTCTCTTTGTTTGTAGTCAACAACGATATGTGTGGGGCTCTATTCCCAGTGAGCGCTGAACTCTTCGTCATATTATTTCAGTTCAAACATGCTCACATGTCACTGCTGGTGCAACAAACCCATATTTAACGTTAGTTTTCTCTAGAATATAACAGCGATAGGTGCCGGGTTGGAGTCCTCGGAAGGAAAAAATTAATTTTTCGTCTCGTCATTTCAGTTATAACATCTAGTTACTGCCGCGAAATTCCGATATGTCACATTTGACTGTGCTTCGATAGCAATCCGATTAGGTTCCGGGTTCGAATCCGTGTCCAACACACAGCTTTACCTCACGGCATTTCAAGTAAGTTACTTGTGAAGAAGCAATATTTAACATCTCTCGTAGTTCGTTAACAGGGACAATAGATGCTGGGTAGGAATTCGCGTCTGTTAAAAATGTTTGCGTTATGCAATTTAAAGTTGATATTTGCTAACTGATACTGTCTAAAATCGAGGTATATCACTCTCTGTATGCCTAATCAGGAATGACTGTTAGTTTCCGTCAGTCACGAAATCTTTGCTTAGTCTGCATGAGCTGGGTTTGAATCCATATGCAGAACATGACGGTTCGTCGTGTCATTTAATGTTCATACATATTCTCAACTAGCTGCTCGTGAATAACTTAAATTTTTAATGTCATTTTGTGTTAAATGGTTCAAATGGCTCTGAGCACCATGGGACTTAACTTCTAAGGTCATCAGTCCCCTAGAACTTAGAACTACTTAAACCTAGCTAACCTAAGGACATCACACACATCCATGCCCGAGACAGGATTCGAACCTGCGACCGTAGCGGTCACGCGGTTCCAGACTGAAGCGCCTAGAACCGCACGACCACATCGGCCGGCCCCCACCATCTGGTATCAATGCATTACCTTATAATCCATTATATATAATCATTTTCATAGTACACTTGATATTATAGATGAGTAGGACACAAGACAGGACATAGATAATGTCCGTTTGACGTCAACAGTGTGTAACATTTTACTTTTTTGAATAGGACAATGTTCCTCTCCAATAATTTTTAGATTAGTTACAATGAGCTTACGCTGCAAGAGAATTCGCTTGTATTTTTCAATATGTGGTCTGTTGTCGGTTTGAAGGCCTTCCATAACATCGGCAACGTAGTGCAACTCCACCGAGAGCTGTCTGGAGTAGGGTGGGGTTAGCTATGTGAAAGTTGCGAGCTGTCGAAGACGATCTTCATATTCCTAATGCGATTAGGACATCGTATACTCTTGACGACGTTTAGCACCTGTGCGGTCAGTCACCCAATTTCAGAATTCATTTTGAGTAATCCTGCTAAATTCCCAAAATACTGTCTTTTTATATTGATGAGTAATATGGATAGTCGTCACGTTCATGTGCCGTCTACAACGCAAATTTAATGTTACTATCCTAGGAACTAACCTGCAATACGTTTTGTATTTCATAATCGGAACCATCTGCATTAACCGTCATCAGAGCAATGTCAGGGAACAGAGTGCAGCAGTGCCTACTTGAGGACCTGCTTGAGTCGTGTTCTAAGGAAAGGGTAGTTGCTGGTTCACATTATATTACACTAGCGAGAAGTACCGACTTTTCCTTTTCTCTGCAAACATCCAGAACTAAATTCAGTAACTAAATGCTAAGAATATATTTTCATTGTGCCAACTCGAAGATCAATAGATATGGATATAGATATAGATTTTTATATTTAAAGCCATTCTCTTTCTGCGTTGGAATAAACATCATTCATTATTTGCTTGTTCTTGTTACGATTGTTATTGTCATTCTCTCACTCGCAGGAGTCTTATGCTGATGCTGTATGAATAAATTATGCCATTGGATACAAAGCGGTTTAGTTTTGAGACCTAACCCACGAGGGGGGAAGGCACAGTGGTCTGCTTCAGGAATTCCAAGCAATAAAACACAAAAAACAACCCAGGAAGGGTTCGAACAGCTACTTTCACGCAGAGACATGCATTTGGAATCTGTTCATCGTTACGGGGTCAAACAAGAGGGTAACATTACTGAAACAATGATCGGGCTACTTAGTATATAATAGAGCATACAGATTTCAAGGAGGAAACGTATGAAGACGCAGACTTCCTCGTTATCAATATGTGCGGCATATCTTTCGTGTTAACGAAAGTAAATTCCCGCTTTACCTCTTCTTACGTGTCAAATGAAATGAATGCCATGAGGAATAGAATATTTGTTGACTGCGTCTCTTCTTGCTTCCATCCTTACCAACATATTTCTTCATTCTCGTGGTAATCATGACAATTTATGTGCATGCTGCAAACGATTGCAAGTGGACAAATTCGACATCGAGGTGCAAAGCGTTTGGTATCTTACATTGTATTCAATTCGAATAAGATTCCGGCGTATTTTTACTTCGTTTGTATTTTTAGATGATTATGAACGTTACGGAAATTTATCTCACATGCTTTATGTTGAATGAGAAACATTGAATGATCCGTTTTGCTTTCCCTACGTTGAAATGATATAATGTCGGCGTCAACAGCCTTCTTCCACGCCGGAAGCTGAAACTTGTATCATTCTGGATTAATGATAATTGAATGTCTCATATGTATACATAGCCCACAAGGCGACGTCAGAAACCACCAGGGGAGAACGCCGCATAAAAACCAAACGTGCGCGCGCGTCTCCACTCTGAAGAACCGTATCGGAGAATCAAGGCAAGCATTTCGCTGAAGAGCTGCCTCGTCAGAGAGCCGAGAAATGGCAGCGTCGTAGCAAGTATTTGTCAACACTCTGATAGTGCATTTACTTCCGGGTGTAGGTCGGCGTTACCTCGCTAAATTCACTTAACATTCGTTTTCCACATCGAAGACTCGTACGATATAATCCACTGCAAGATGACACAATTAGAAAGTATATTTAATTTCTGGACTCCAAGAACGGCGTTCTTCACATAAGTAACACCTGTTTGTGTGTGCATTCGGGAGGACGATGGTGCAATCCCGCGCCCGGCCATCCTGATTTAGGTTTTCAATGATTTCCCTAAATCGCTTCAGGCAAATGCCGGGATGGTTCCTTAGGAAGGGCACGGCCGATTTCCTTCCCCATCCTTCCCTAATCCGAGCTTGTGCTCCGTCTCTAATGACATCGTTGTCGACGGGACGTTAAAACAGTAATCTCCACCTCCTCTGTTTCTGTGTTTAAGGTTGCGTTTTGAGGCTCAGGCAACATCGCAGTGACTATAGTCCGCCCCTGGCCGCCAGTGTGTCGTTAGCTCAGAGGTTCCCTTGTGCGTTGCAGTGCTTGTACTATAAGTTCGAATCACGGTAGAAGCCGCTGACTAAAACCTTTTATTTTCCATTTTAATTAATGGAGTTGCAAACTGCTAGTAAAAATTTCTTATGCGAAATCTGAAGAATGCCTTTAAACATCAATCTTCGTCCGATTTCGACTTAGTAAATTAAGTTAATATCATGGATTTCTGCTTTGCAAATTCCAAGGTGCTTCACTGTAAAATAGGTCCTGAAAAGATTCAAACCGACTGTCAACGATATAAATTTGAGCTTTGTTCGTCATATAGGTCTAACATGTCAGAAGGTTGTTTATGAAGTGCACATGTTCATTAATATAGTTCACATCTTCTAAATTTTTGCAATAGCGTTTAACTGTAGACGTTTTCTAACACCGGCGTTAGCAATTCCTTTCCGTTCTCTGAAACCTTCAAAACGACAAATTTTTCTGGTTTAAATCTGATGACCTTAACTATCACTTCCGATCAACAATAAATACTTCATGAACCCATACATGGAACTCCAAATGTGCAGTGTGCCTGCACTGCTACAGAGCATGCATTGCAAGGTATTCACACAGTTTATCGCATAGACTTACCATAAGGAATGAAACAAGAACTGTAATACACTTTACACCACAGACGCTCACTCTGGCTTGACGAAAACATCCAAACATTGACCAAAAGTTGCACAAATAATTAAGTTTGAAAGGAAAAGAAACGAGGTATGAAGCATTTATAAATTCATCGAATGTAGTGAGGTGGTTTAATTTCGTCCCAGTCTATAAAATTAATTTCGGGCCATACTCAGCTCTTGCCGATTACCCGCCTACTAATCAGGGCGTCTGTCTCCGTTGCTTTTGAGCGTGAATGGAAATTGTAGAAATTTTCTGTGGAGCAACATTTAATAATAAAGCGTTTTAAATCATCAAAAGCGATGAGCGGTAGCAGGCGCTTTCGATAAAGAACGGGGGAGTGCAGCGCCGCTGCTGTCGCCACGGCCGCTGCCAGTAGCCAGCAAATGGATCCTGGAGCTTTGCCGCATACGGCGTCCAGAGGAGGACAGTCTGCAGGAAATCTGCCGCAAAATCGTTACTAGATAAAATTTTGATATCGGTGTGTCACAAAGCGAAATAGATTGAATCTGCGCTACCATTACATTCACGTCTTCAGCATTCAGACAGAAGAGGCTATGAAAATATTTTATGCCAGCTGCTCTCGATCCACTGACATTATGAACAGAAACAACGCACGCTACCGCTAGACCACAGGCGTAATCAGCCTAGAGTCTCTCTATCTTGGGACAAGTTTTCCTCCAGGAAGTGCCGCAGTCTACAGTGTTGCCAGATTGTGCAGATAACCGGACTTAGAGAATTAGCGAGTTGGCCAGTTTCTTTGTCCCATGTCGCGATCGGCGCGGACTTTGCCTCTGAAGCGGCCGGCCGCCGGTCAAGTTTTATGTCAAAGAGTGTACGTAACGTTGGCTGCAGAGGGAAACAAATGACTGTCGCCCGAAGCCTATCGCCTTCTACTGTTCTAAATTGGCGTTTGGTAGCCGTCATAGAACGATTCATGTGTAGGAAGCTGATCGGCTAACTTAGAAGTTGAGACTGTAACGGCTGTTGAGTGTACATCTATAAATGCATTTTTAAGTTGAGTTATATTTACAAGAATTCCTCTTAACTCGTATAATGAACGGACTATACTGTGCGAAACATTATCCAGTCAAGTGTAATTGGGATTTTTATGTACACCCGCCAAGGTTTAGCAGTGAGTCGGGTTTTCAACAGAAAAATCGGGACACTCCCACCCATATCGGGGTAAGTGGCAACCCTGACTGGTTTAACAGGGAGTCGGGTTTTCAACAGAAAAATCGGGACAATCCCATCCGTATCGGGGTACGTGGCAACCCTGACTAAAGTGTGCGCCACGTCGGAAAGCGACGTAATTTTGGAAATACTCTGCACATCCACCACTACCACCACACAAAGGACGCTACATTCCAGCCCATTTAACACCGCAGATATGCTACAGCCACCCCCACTAATGCATATCCTTCAGTATGTTGATGACATTAACTTCCTCGCAATTGTACAATACGCAAATTCCAAAGATCCCTCCAAATCCACCTCTGTTAGTTTATCTCCTGGTGTAACCAACAGGTCCTCAAGATCAACCCCACCAAACCCTCGACAATAATTATAGGACGAACGACGTGAACTTTCCGCCTCACGACTTTCTATCTTCTACCACAATATCTGGCCGGCCGCGGTGGTCTAGCGGTTCTGGCGCTGCAGTCCGGAACCGCGGGACTGCTACGGTCGCAGGTTCGAATCCTGCCTCGGGCATGGGTGTGTGTGATGTCCTTAGGTTAGTTAGGTTTAAGTAGTTCTGAGTTCTAGGGGACTTATGACCTAAGATGTTGAGTCCCATAGTGCTCAGAGCCATTTGATCCATTTGAACCACAATATCTTGGACTAGCCACTGACTGGCAAATAACACGGAAACATCACCTACTAACCATCAAACATAAAGCTCATAATAGTCTGAACCTACTTAAACTATTAACCGGTGTAACTAGGGGATTGCATTTCTCTACTATCCTCCCCACCTACAAAACCTCGACTCGACCCATTTTCCCCTATGCAAATGTTACATGCGTATCTGTCCCACCGAAGTTGACACTCTAGCGTCATACACCCCACCCGCACCTTCTAACAACCTACACCATCCAGAAAATTGAGTCTAATAATCCTATCGTTTTCCCTCTAATTTCCAGTCCTAGTACGCTGCATCGCCCCTACCGACACATTCCACTAGCCTAACACCTCCACATCCTCTGAACAACAGGCTATTTATTCGTATGGAATTACGAACAGTGCAGTGAATTAAGACTTTCATCATTCTTGAAAGGCTTACGTAAAAATGTACAGAAAAAGAACATTTATCATTCAACGTAATTGTATTAAAAAAAAATTATCTACTTATTATGTATGTTACTCTTTGTTCTGTGTTCAAAATGTTAATAATTCTGGAACAGTCGAAAGAATTAATGTAATTACCTACTCTGGTCTTAATCTTGGATGAGGATAGACGTGACAGGCTTTGTACGTGTACTGGCGTTTCATTTTGGTTCAGTATATGTGTTTATTTGCTCTTAAAACCTTTATTTATGCAATTTTAGCATCCCGACATTTTAGGAGACTAATAACTTATTTTTTCAGAATATCAGAAAGTGCAACACAGCGTGAGCCTACGATTGATTGTTGTCGGCCATTTGCACGTCCACATTATCTTATTTGAATATTGGCAATATTAAACGTCACAGAGCCGCGGCATTAACTTACATAGTTTGCGTTTTAGTTATATAACTTGAATGTCATTTTAATTTATTTGCGAATATTAATAGGAGTTTTCATTAAATTCTCGTAGCTACCGCGTTTTATCTCAGCTACGTAAGCTCACAGAATTTAACTTACTCCGAAATGATCAGTGATAAATACGCCACACAATAATGCTTCTCCGCTCGAACACATGGCATTGATGCAGAATTAATTTCAATGAAATTGCAATGCAAAAAAGAATCTGAGATGTTCTGTTAACATACATTGAAACGCCAAAGTAACTAGTACAGGCATGCTTATTCAAATACAGATGTATGTAAACAGGCAGAATCCCGCACTGCGGTCGGCAATGCCTACGTAAAATAACAAGTGTCTGTCACAGTTGTTAGATCGGTTACTGCTGCTACAATGGCAGGTTATCAAGATTTGAGTCTCAACGTGGTGTTATAGTCGGCGCACGAGCGATGCGATATACTATTTCTGAGGTAGCGATGAAGTGGTGATTTTCCCCGTAAGACTAGTTCACGAGAGTACCGTAAATATCAGGAATCCTGTAAAACATCAAACCTCCGACATCGCTGCGCCCGGAAAAAGATCCTGCAAGAAGGAGACCAACGATGAATGGAGAGAATCGTTCAACGTAACAGAAGTGCAACGCTTCCGCAAATTGCTGCAGATTTCAGTGCTGGGCCTTCAACAAGTGTCAGCGTGCGGACCATTCAACGAAACATCATCGATATGGGCTTTCAGAGCCGAAGACCCACTCGAGTACTCTTGATGACGGCACGAGACAAAATTCTACACCTCACCTGGGCCCGCCAGTACCGACATTGGACTGTTGGTGCCTGGAAACATGTTGCCTGATCGGACGAGTCTCGTTTCAAATTGTACCGAGCGGCTGAAGACAACCTCATGAATCCATGGGCCGTACATGTCAGCAGGGGACTGTTCAAGCAGGTGGGGGCTCTTTAATGGTGTGGAGCGTGTGTAGTTGGAGTGATGTAGGACCTCCGACACGTCTAGACAGGACTCTGTCAGGTGACACATACTTAAGCATCCTGTCTAATCACCTGCATCCGTTCACGACCATTGTGCATTCCGACGGACTTGGGCTATTCCAGCAGGGCAATGCGACACCCCACACGTCCAGAACTGCTACAGAGTGGCTTCAGGGCCACTCACATGATTTTAAACACTTCCACTGGCCACCAAACTCCCCAGACATGAGCATTATTGAGCATATGTAGGATGCTTTGCAACATGCTGTTCAGAGGAGATCTCCAACCCCTCGTGCTCTTTATGAATTTGTGGGCAGCACTGCAGAATTCATGGTGTCAGTTCCTTCCAGCAGTACTTCATTCATTGGTCGAATCCCTGCCGCGTCGTGTTGCGAAACTTCTGCGTGCTCGTGGGGCTCTACACGATGTTTTTTTTCCGTGTGCGAGCCAGTACAGTGGTTTACACTGCTCTTTACATGTTTCATATTGCGGGCATTAAATCTTCAAATAATATTTCTATAAAAAGACTGTGTAATCTGCCTGTGATAAGTTGTGTTGGCACTTTAGTGTGTGTGTGGCGTAATTTGATGTGTAACTAAACCTATACGTGCCTACAAAGCATACAGTTTAATGGACTGTATAAGTACACTCACTTAAACCACACCACTCAACACAGAGAACAGAGCTCAACATACATTTTAAAAACAACACAGTGAGACAAGGCAGACACAATGGAGCACACCTCTTGTGGGTCCATACTACGAACGCCTGCTACTGGCGCAATATAGGACGGTCGGCAGGAGCCGCATGGCCCATTCGCTATGAGGTGCGGTCCAGTCGCAATGCAGCCAAGTCACACCCTTGACTATTACTCTTGCATTAGTTAAGAGAGCGTCTCCCTACAATGGTCTTGTTGCTATTGTATTCATCATCATCATCATCATCATCATCAAGTGTTCTGCCAAAAGGCAGGTTTTCACATCGTAGTTCTCTTCTGCCATGCTCTTCAGATTCGCATAATTTCCTCTTCCCTTTATGTCATCTATCATCTTGTATCTCCATCCTCTCCATTCTCCTCGACATCCACATTTCAAATGGTTCCAACCTTTTTTCATCCTTTCGTCTCGGCGTCCATGTATCTTCCCCATATAGTCCCACACGCCAGACAAAACCTTTGCCAAGCCTTTTCCTTGGACCTTTATCTATTTTGCCACGTAACAGTCTCCTGTTTCTGTTGAATGCCTCCTTCGTTATGGCAATTCGAGTTTTCACCTCCTGGTGGCATGTCAAGTATTCAGTTATTGTGTTTCCAAGATATTTAAATGCACTTACTTGGCTAATGGTAGCTTGTTCTATTTTAATATTGGACAGTCTTGTACCTTTTGTTTTTGCTGTGTTTATTTGCGCCCCTCTGTAACAAGATATATGACAAAGGGGAATGGCGTGAGGACTTCCTTGCAACAGTTGTGATACCAATAGAAAATAGAGAAACACTAAAAAATGTGAAGAGCATAGGTCCATCAGTTTAATTTCTCATGCAGCTAAAATGTTGCTGAGAGTATTGAGTAGAAGGCTATATGGCAAGCTGGATAGAGGGATTGCAGAGGAGCAGTTCGGAATTAGAAGATGAAAAGGAACAAGAAATGCTATTGGACTGTTAAGAACTATAGGGGAAAGATATATGGATAAAGATAGAGAAATCTTTGCTGTTTTTATGTACTTAGAAAAAGCTTTTGACAGAGTTCAGTGAAACAAGCTGATGGATATTTTGAAGAGGAAAGGAATAGATTGAAAAGTAAGGATAAGGATTGGAAATAAAATGTCAGAAGAAAGCAGCACTAGACGAGGTGTTAGACAGGGTAGTTGACTTTCCGCACTGTTGTTCAACGCATACCTTGAAGAGATTATTCCGAAAGGCTTAGATGGTAAAAGAGGAATACCTATTGGTGGAAAGAGAAGGCAATGTATAAGATTTGCTGATGACATGCTATTAGCGGCAGAAAGTGAGCGGACAGTGAATAACATGCTGAAAGATCTGAAAGAGGCTTGTATGGAATATGGGATGCTATTGTATTCGCTGGATTTTATTGCTACATGTTCATCTGCAAAGAGATTTTGTACACTTCGAGAAAGCCACCAGGTAGGTAAAACTTCTGTTTAGTATATTTACTTTCTTGCTAATCATTTCTGCTCCTGCTTTCCTATGACGACAGCTGCTGCACCACTCTGAAGCCTGTCTCTCCTTACCGTCGTGCACGAAGTACACTACTGGCCATTAAAATTGCTACACCAAGAAGAAATGCAAATGATAAACGGGTATCCACTGGACAAATGTATTATACTAGAACTGACATGTGATTACATTTTCACGCAGTTTGGGTGCATAGATCCTGAGAAATCATTACCCAGAACAACCACCTCTGGCCGTAATAACGGCCTTGATACTCCTGGGCATTGAGTCAGACAGTGCTTGGGTGGCGTGTAGAGGCACAGCTGCCCATGCAGCTTCAACACGATATCACAGTTCATCAAGAGTAGTGACTGACGTATTGTGACGAGCCAGTTGCTCGGCCACCATTGACCAGACGTTTTCAGTTAGTGAGAGAATGTGCTGGCTAGGGCAGCAGTCGAACATTGACTGTATCCATAAAGGCCCGTACAGGACCTGCAACATGCGGTCGTGCATTATCCTGCTGAAATGTAGTGTTTCGCAGGGATCGAATGAAGGGTAGAGCCACGGGTCGTAACACATCTGAAATGTAACGTCCACTGTTCAAAGTGCCGTCAGTGCGAACAAGGGGTGACCGAGACGTGTAACCAATGGCACCCCATACCATCACGCCGGGTGATACGCTAGTATGGCGATGACGACTGCACGCTTCCAATGTACGTTCACCGCGATGTCGCCAAACACGGATGCGGCCATCATGATGCTGTAAACAGAACCTGGATTCGTCCGAAAAAATGACGTTTTGCCTTTCGTGCAGCCAGGTTCGTCTTTGAGTACTCCATCGCACGCGCTTCTGTCTGTGATGCAGCTTCAAGGGTAACCGCAGCCAGGGTCTCCGAGCTGATAGTCTATTCTGCTGTAAACGTCGTCAAACTGTTCGTGCAGATTGTTGTTGACTTGCAAACGTCCCCATCTGCTGACCAAGGGATCGAGACGTGGCTGCACGATCCGTTACAGCCATGCGGATAAGATGCCTGTCATCTCTACTGCTAGTGATACGAGACCATTGGGATCCAGCACGGCGTTCCGTATTACCCTCCTGAACCCACCGATTCCATATTCTGCTAACAGTCATTGGATCTCGACCAACGCAAGCAGCAATGTCGCGATACGATAAACTGCAATGACGATAGGCTACAATTCGACCTTTATCAAAGTCGAAAATGTGATGGTACGCATTTCTCTTCCTTACACGAGGCATCACAACAACGTTTCACCAGGCAACGCCGGTCAACTGCCGTTTGTGTATAAGAAATCGGTTGAAGACTTTCCTCATGTCAGCACGTTGTAGCCGACCGCGGTGGTCTCGCGGTTCTAGGCGCTCAGTCCGGAGCCGCGCAACTGCTACGGTCGCAGGTTCGATTCCTGCCTCGGGCATGGATGTGTGTGATGTCCTTAAGGTTAGTTAGGTTTAAGTAGTTCTAAGTGCTAGGGGACTGACGACCATAGATGTTAAGTCCCATAGTGCTCAGAGCCATTTGAACCAAGCGCGTTGTAGGTGTCGCCACGGGCGCCAGCCTAGTGTGAATGCTCTGAAAAGCTAATCATTTGCATACCACAGCATCTTCTTCCTGTCGGTTAAATTTCGCATCTGTAGCACGTCATCTTCGTGGTGTAGCAATTTTAATGGCCAGTAGTGTAGTAAACGACAAAAACCAAGTGAAATTCTGAGATTCACCTGTACAGCTGCCACTCGTTTACTGCTGCCGGGAGCAATATAACGCCAATAATTGTCAAATGCTAAGTATGTAGGGATACAGCGTCCGGTGCTGCTGATGATGAGAAACCAGTCTGCTGCCGAATTGCTGCGCGTGTTGGGCACGACAATCCAGCCGCTTACTGAAAAGCTCATAGTGCGGAATTCCGCTGTCGGGCTCTGCGGTGTTTTGCCTTTCGATGCGAACGGGCGACACGGGTTTTGCGTGCAGCAATCGAGACGAGGCCTCGGCCCACGTCTCGTGGCGTGCCAGCTATCGCCGGGTGGAGCAATCCGTTGTCAGGTGCTCGCTTGTACGGGCAGCAGTGCGCGTGATGTGCAGTCACGCGGGCGGCGTTCAATAGCCCACTGGGCCGGCAGAATCGCGCCATTAGCGTGCCAGCCGTGTTACGGCAAATACATGCGGACCTTGTACTCTCTCTCTCTCTCCACCATTCAGCATATTTGCCCTCGGCAAATAGCGGCAAGAACCTCGTTTCGACGTCTGTCACGTAAAAACAAAGAGAACCGTTCGCTTCTACCAACAAACACGGCAACAAAATACTCTAAAACAAACTATAGCTCTATTTCTGTTTCCATATGAAATGCGCTACATGCAATGAAATGAGACGAATGCATCAATGGGCATTAAATTTACCACGGACTTCAATGGGAGATGCTTTTAATCGTTTCCACAACGAAATCCTGTCTCCAAATCAGGCAGAAAATCGAAACAGATTCTGGCCATTTATTAAGTACACCAACACCAAGAAATACTGTGCTGTAGCTGTGGTAATATTACCGATGATAGTGCCACTAAAGCGGAGTTAGTAAACGCGGTTTTCCGAAGTTCCTTCATCAAAGAAGACGACGTAAATGTTCCACAATTCGAATCAAGAACAGCTGCAAACATGAGAAAATTAGAAAAAAAAAATGGTTCAAATGGCTCTGAGCACTATGGGACTTAACATCTGAGGTCATCAGTCCCCTAGAACTTAGAACTAGTTAAACCTAACTAACCTAAGGACATCACACACATCCATGCCCGAGGCAGGATTTGAACCTGCGACCGTAGCGGTTGCGCGGTTCCAGACTGTAGTGCCTAGAACCGCTCGGCCACCACGGCCGGCAATCAAAAAGCACTGAAGCTCAAATAGTTATAGGCACGGAAAGCTGGATAAAGCCGGAAATAAGTTCAGCCGAATTTTTTCAAACTATTTAACACTGTTCAGAAAGGATAGATTAAATACAGTTGGTGGTGAGTATCTATTGCTGTCACAAGTAGTTCGCCTTCTAGTGAAATAGAAGTAGATAGTTCCTGCGAAATAGTATGGATAGAGGTTATACATGGCAATCGGACTAAACTATCAATTGGATCGTTTCACCGACCCTCGACTCAGAAGATATAGTTGTTGAACAGCTCAAAGAAAACTTGAGTTTCATTTCAAATAGGCACCCCAATCATACAATTATAGTAAGTGGTGAATTCAATCTAGCATCTATATGCTGGAAAAAGTATACGTTTAAAGTCGGCGGCAGGCATAAAACGTCATCCGAAATAGTACTGAATGCTTTCTCAGAAAATTATTTTGAACAATTAGTTAATGAGCCCACTCTAAGCGTAAACGGATACGAAAGCATACTTGACCTCTTGACGGATACAGGGATTAGCGACCACAAGGCAGTTACTGCGAAGCTGAATACCGTAACACCCACAACCATCAAAAAGAAACGCAAAATATTTCTATTTAAAAGAGCTGATAAAATGCTCTTAACGCCTTTTTCAGAGAGTCTCCACTACTAGCGATCTGACCATGCAACCGTAGACAAGATGTGGAATGATTTCAAAGAGATAGTACCGACGGCAATTGAGAGATGTATATCACATAAATTAATAACTGATGGTACTGATCCCCCATGGTACACAAAACGGGTCAGAAAGGTGTTGCAGAAGCTACGAAAAAAGCTTGCTTTTTAAAAGAACGCAAAAAGTTTTGCAGAAGTTCGAAATATAGCGCGTACTTTACTGTGAGATGCTTTTAGTAATTTCCACAACAAAACTCTGTCTCGGAATCTGGCAGAAAACCCAAAGAGATTCTGGTCATATATAAAGCACACCAGTGGCAAGACGCAATCAATACCTTCACTGTGCGATAACAACGGTGAAGTCGCTGATGACAGCGCCACTAAAGCAGAGCTATTAAACACGGTTTTCGGAGACTCCTTTACCAAAGAAGACAAAGTAAATATTCCTGAACTTCCCAAGAACAACAGCCAGGAGGAGAAACATGGAAGTAGATATCTTCGGTGTAGCAAAGCAGCTTAAATCACTTAATAAAGGCAAGGCGTCCGGTCCAGATTGTTTACCAGTCAGGTTCCTTTCAGAGTATGCTGATACAATAGATCCATATATAGCAATTATATACAACCGCTCGCTCACAAAGAGCCGCACCTAAAGACTGGAAAACTGCTCAAGTCACACCAATACCCAAAAATGGAAATAGAAGTAATCCGTTGAATTACTAACATCGATTTTCAGTAGGGTTTTGGAACAGATATTGTGTTCGAACATTATTAATTATCTCGAAGAAAACGATATATTAACACATAGCACGGATTCGGACTATATCGTTCTTGTGAAACACAACTAGCTCTTCGTACTCATGAAGTAATGAGTGCTATCGACAGGGGATGTCAAATTGATTCCATATTTTTAGATTTCCAGAAGGCTTTCGACACCGTTCCTCACAAGCGTCTTCTAACCAAACTGCGTGCCTATGGAATATCGCCGCGGTTGTGCGATTGGACTCGTGATTTCCTGACAGAAAGGTCACAGTTCCTAGTAATAGGCGGAAAGTCATCGAGTAAAACAGAAGTAATATCCGACGTTCTCCAAGGAAGTGTTATAGGCCATCTATTGTTCCTGATCTATATTAACGACATAGGAGACAATCTGAGTAGCCGTCTTAGATTGGTTGTAGATGATGCTATCATTTACCGTCAAGGTCATTAGATGACCAAAACGAGTTGCAAAATGATTTAGATAAGATATCAGTGTGGTGCGAAAGTGGCAATTGACCCTGAATAAAGAGAAATGTTAAGTTATTCACATGAGTACTAAAAGAAATCCGCGGTAAGTCACACAAATCTGAAGGCTGTAAATTCAACTAAATACTTAGGGATTATAATTACAAATAACCTAAACTGGAATGATCGCATAGATAATATTGTGGGTAGACCAAACCAAAGACTGGGATTCATTGGCAGAACACTTAGAAGGTGCAACAAATGGGTCAAATGGCTCTGAGCACTTTGGGACTTAACTTCTGAGGTCATCAGTCCCCTAGAACTTAGAACTACTTAAACCTAACTAACCTAAGGACATCACACACATCTATGCCCGAGGCAGGATTCGAACCTGCGACCGTAGCGGTCGCGCGGTTCCAGACTGTAGCGCCTAGAACCGCTCGGCCACCCCGGCCGGCAAGGTGCAACTGGTCTACTAAAGAGACTGATTACACCACGCTTGTCCGCCCTATTCTGGAGTACTGCGGTGGGGTGTGGGATCCGCATCAGGTGGGGCTGACGGATGACATCTAAAATTCGTTTTCTATTATTGCGAAACAGGGAAGAGTGATACGTGAATTGGAGTGGCGATCATTAAAACAAAGGCGTTTTTCGTTGCGACGGGATCCTCTCACGGAATTGCAATCTCCGTCTATCTCTTCCGAATGTGGAAATGTTTCGTTGACGCCCACGTACAAAAAGAGAAATGATCATCGTAATAAAATAAGAGAAATCAGAGCTCACTCGAAAACACTTAATTGTTCGTTTATCCCGTGCGCTGCTCTGGAGTGGAACGCTAGAATAATAGTCTGAAGCTGGTTCAATGAAACCTCCGCCAGGCACTTAAGTATGAGTTGTAGAGTGATTATGTAGATGCAGGTGCAGAAAGCAATGAACATACGATGGTGCGAAATGTTATCAACGTAAACCTGCGATGCGATGAATATCTAGTGGCAACTGAAAACATCAGCACCCGAACCAAGATATCTATCCTATCGTGAGCAGCTGTCTAAATCTCTTCTATTCGCTGTTCATGTTTGCGTACCTCTGCCAGTTTCTGAGCTATTTTCCTTACATGTTGTATTTTGTTTTTGCTTTTCCTTCCTTACGTCCTCGTTTAAACTGAAAGTGGAAAGAATGCTTTTATCTGGTTGGTAGTTTAGTTGCCCTGATTTTTAGTTCCGTACTTTTTTTATTGGGGCAACAATATTCTCACTGGTTCAATGCGACCCGCCACGAATTTCTCCCGAGTGTCAACCTTTTATCTCATAGTGGCACCCGCATCCTACTTGCTCCATTATTTGGTGGATGTATTCCAGTCTCCGTCTTAGTCCACAGTTTCAGCCCTCTAAAGCTCCCTGCAGTACCAGGAAAAATATTCCACGATGTCCTAACGCACGTCCTGTCATCCTGTCGACTAATGTCTAAAGTATTGCTGGAGGGAATTGACACCATGAATCTTGCTAGGCTGTCCACAAATCAGTAAGGGTACGAGGAGGTGGAGATCTCTTCTCAACAGCATGTTGCAAGGCGCCACCATTAATCAGATATGCTTAATAATGTTCATGTACGGTGCAGACCAGCAAACTCATAGTCCACTGCTAGAAAACTGGTCGCGCATGGTTACACACGTCATAGGGAAAGGCCATAGTTCAAGGTGCAATGGCGTCAGCGTTGCGGACACCATGAAAAATTTTCGGATTTGGCCTCAGTCACCGTGGCTGTGGCAATAAAGATTTCGAAGATCACAGCTTTGTAACTATAACTACGATAAATTCGTGTGATGTGTCGTTCGAAACGAGGACACAGCATGGGATTGTGGATCTGCCTTGATGTAAAACATTTTTGCTATTTTTGTTTTCCTTTCAAATGGTTAAAATGGCTCTGAGCACTATGGGACTTAACATCTGAGGTCATCCGTCCCCTAGAACTTAGAACTACTTAAACCTAACTAACCTAAGGACATCACACACATCCATGCCCGAGGCAGGATTCGAACCTGCGACCGTAGCAGCAGCGCGGTTCCAGACTGTAGCGCCTAGAACCGCTCGGCCACCCCGGCCGATTGTTTTCTTTTCCAAAATAGTTTCAGCGACAATATCGCCACCATCACTTTCTTTATCCTAAAACATGCAAAATTAGTATAGTTCAAATGGCTCTGAGCACTATGGGACTTAACATCTGAGGTCATCAGTCCCCTAGCACTTCGAACTACTTAAACCTAACTAACCTAAGGACATCACACACATCCACGCCCGAGGCAGCATTCGAACCTGCGACCGTAGCGGTCACGCGGTTCCACACTGAAGCGCCTAGAACCGCTCGGCCACTCCGGCCGGCAAATTAGTATAGTTATAAACACCATAAAAGATTATTACGTTGTACTGTTTAGTTTAAAATACTGTATTTTGTGAATAGTTACATAACATCTTATTTACTTTAGGTCACAGCATGGTCTCTACTTTCGTTGCCGTTCTAGTTTTGCATGTTTTAGAATAAAGAGAATACCACTGACGATGGCGATATTGTCACTGAAAGTGGTTCGGGAAAGAAAATAAATAAAACAAAAGTGTTTTGCATCAACGTGGACTCACAAGCACGTATTGCTGTTTTTTGCAAACACAGAGAAATGTAAGAATTATACACTGAAAAGCGAAAGAAACTGGTACACCTACCTAATATCGTGTAGTAGTCCCGTGAGCACGCAGACGACGTGGCACGGTTTTGGCTCATGTCTGAAGTAGTGTTGGACGGAACTGACACCATCAATTCTGCAGGACAGCCCATAAATCCGTAAGAGTACGAGAGGGTGGAGATCTCTTCTGAACAGAATGTTGCAAGGCTCCCAGATATGCTCAATAATTTTCATGTCTGGGGAGTTTGGTAGCCAGCGGAAGTATATAAACTCTGAAGACTGATCCTGGAGCCACTATGTAGCATTTCTGAATGTGTGGGATGTCGCATTGTCCTGCTGGAATTGCCCGAGTCCGACGGAATTCACAATGGACATGAATGGATGCCAGTGAAGAGACAGGATGTTTACGTATGTGTCATGTGGCAGAATCACATCTGACCTATCAGGGGTCCCATGTCACTCTAAGCGTACTCGCCCCACACCATTACAGAGCCTCCCCACAGCTTGAACAGTCCCCTGCTGACATGCGGGGTCGATGCATTCATGAAGTTGTCTCCATACCCGTACATGTCTACCCGCTCGAGACAATTCGAAACGAGACTCGTCCGACCAGGCAACATTTTCCAGTCAACAGTCCAATGTCGGCAGGCGAGGCGTAAAGCTTTGTGTCATGCAGTCGTCAAGGGTACGCGAGTGGGGTTTCGGGTCAGAAAGCCCATATCGATGATGTTGCGTTGATTGGTTTGCACGCTGACACTTTTTGATGGCTCAGCATGCAAATCTGCAACAATTTACGGAAAAGTTGCACTTCTGTCACGCTGAACAATTCTCTTCAGTAGTCGTTGGCCCCGTTCTTGCAGGATCTTTTGCCGGCCGCAGCAATGTCGGAGATTCTTGCTATTGATGGTACACTAGTGAACTGGTCGCACAGGAAAATCCTCACATCATCGCTACCTCGGAGATCCTGCGTCCCATCGCTCGTGTGCCAACTATAACACCACGTTCAAACTTAGTTAAAGCTTGATAACCTGCCATTGTAGCAGCAGTAACCGATCTAACAACTGTGTGAGACACTTGTTGTCTTATGTAGGCGTTGCCGCCCGCAGTGCCGTATTCTGCTTGTTTACATTGTATTTGAATACGCATGCCTGTAACAGTTTCTTTGGCGCTTCGGTGCAGAATCGAGTGAACGCTAATGCACTGTGAATGAACATTAGACATCGTAGGCAGTTTTCTATGAGCTTAAAGTACAAATTCTTCTAATTTTAACAGACGTTTCTTGTAATTTCTAAGTGCTACTAACTTAGTTACGTGGGGTAGTGAGAGCACACAGTTGGAAACTATATATAACCGTGATACGTGAGTCTTGGGAGTAAAGCTAACCGCCAATGCTGTGAGGTTCCATGTGTCCGATGCCAGACCAATACGATCGCAAAGCAAAGAAGCGTGAGGCTTTGCAAAGTAGCTGAAGAAGGAGATACATAGA
Organism: Schistocerca cancellata; assembly: GCF_023864275.1. Taxonomy (NCBI): domain Eukaryota; kingdom Metazoa; phylum Arthropoda; class Insecta; order Orthoptera; family Acrididae; genus Schistocerca; species Schistocerca cancellata. The sequence goes on from NC_064626.1 coordinate 1,159,262,824, forward strand.
ACAATAGAGAATTTTTGCGGATATGCGGCAGTGTAGTTGTAATACACAAAACACTACATCACCCCATACGAAATATTTCAAATTACTAGACTTTGCGTAGTGTGGAAGATGTTCTGCGAGTCTTACGATGATTAATATCGAAAAACGAGCCAACTGCGAAGTGGTTGTGAATATACAATTACAAAGTACAAATGGACTTTAGTATGAAATATTGTCCTATTTAGTGAAAACGTATTTCGTATCTGAAATGTTAAGTTTTCGGTTAAGTTCCCATTTAATTGGGCTAAAATTTCACGCACGGATCCCCCCCCCCCCCCAAAAAAAAAGAAAAGAAAAAAAATCGCCATAAATGATCCTCAGGTTTACTACTACTATTATTATCTTCTCATAATTAAAGCTATAATGTCCATAGGGCGCGGCGGACACTTTCAATGTACAGAAAGACAAACACTGTCTATGTTACGCTTTAATTGTATTCGATGTAGTTTTCAGCTCTTTTATACGTCATCCTCAGATCCGATAACCCATTAATTACGAATCAGCGCGTTGCGCAAGTCCTCAGTTGGCAAAGGTTCAGGTCGACTGACGACCTGCGCTTCGCAGTAATTCGTCACTGATTGCCCTGGTGGCCTAGAGAAGGGTCAAAACCAGATATTCAATTAGACAAAAAGTTATCTGCACGTTGTTTGTCTTTCTGTACAGGATTATTTTTATTTTGCACTCGCAAGTAGAGCGTGGGCGAAACAACTGTCTCTCTTCCTCCGAATGAGCGCTAATCTCTCTAATCTAATCTTCGTGGTCCTTACGCGAAATGTATCTTGGCGACAGTTAGTCGTTCTACAGTCAGCTTCAAATACCGGTTCTCTAAGTTTTGTCAGTAGTGTTCCTCGAAAAGAATGTCGCCTTCCCTCCAAAGGTTCGAATCTGAGTTACCGAAGCTCCTTCGTGACATTTTCGTGTTGATCTAATCTACCGGTAACAAATCTAACAGCCCTCCTCTGAATTCCTTCGACGTCTTCCTTTTATCCCAAACACTCGAGCAGTACTATACGAAAGGTGTCTCTAGCGTACTATATGCGGTCCCCTTTACAGATCGCGTACGTTGAGACTTTGCGAATCTACCTCAAAACGACCAAGGGCAGACATTCACAGGAAGAGTCAACGCTTTGACGATATAACTGGCATTCAAGCTGATGTGTTGAACAACAACCCGAAGAATGACTTTTCTGACAGATTGACAAGGTTGTATGAACGTTCTGTGCGCTGTACTGTACTGACAGGGAGATAATGCAGAACTTATGGAGCACTGGATCCACCATGCTAACCCTTGTCTACTGTTTATTAATCCAGTCTCGAATTTCTTTTTAACTGGCGGAATACACAGTTGGAAATAGCCATTCTATTCCAGGATATTATTATTACCAAATTATTATTCAGTGTTTTTCTCACTTCTTCAAATTCTGAAACTTCATTCTGAAGGTCCCTCGAAACCTCTGCGATCTCCCGAGTTTAGAGAGCATAGACGAATTTCCGGCCAGAATTGGACACATCTCTCTGCCACCATTCTTTTGCCGCCTGCTTCCGTGCAGGCTCAGGAAATAATACGCTTACTTAGCTGCAGAAACACGTCCCTGGGTCGCGGCAGCCACAAAGGAAAATAAACGATTTCTGGCCACAATCCATTAGCGAGAGAAATAAGCGCCATAAGTTCCGAAAAGAAAAGACGTTGAGATTAGATCCGCACAGTGGAGCGGGGCAGGGAGAGAGCAACGGCGGTGTTTCGCACTGCGAATCCGGCGCCGTTAACGATTCTGCAAGGAAAAGAAGAGAGAGAAAAAACTGTTTGACATTATCTCGGCTTTAGTAAGTATCATCGAGATGGTCTGGTCCAGAGCGGCTGCAGGGGTGTGATGGAAGTATACGCGTTAGCCTCTTCCGTTTTCCAACGACACCTCAATTTCATACACATGGCCAGTCTTTTAAATTGCTCCAACTTAACGTGCTGTCATTGCACACGGGGCACAAGAATATATGACAAGGTCCTCCCGGAGAAGCTACAATACACTGACGGAAAAGAATCGCAGCACCTAGAAGGAGCCGTGCGACATAAACGAAATTTGGTAGGCGTGTTTCTACATCTGAATGGCGATGTCTGTTCAGATTTGGCGCCAGTCGCATGAGAGTGGGGCTAGTAGCGCCAGTGCAAGGATGCAGATCAGGTTTGCTATAAACACTCGCTGTAACGGTCGTGTGCGTTAGTTATTTTTGATAGTGGAGGAGCTGAGCTGATGTTGGTCAAGAATGATAAGGCTCGCTCGTGTCTAGAGCCTGTGTACTGGGAGAAAGACCCATGCCTGCACAGTGGCAGATGGTCTGAACTGAGTTCAGTCGAGTACACAGTTCTAATTTTCATCTGCTAGAGGACAGTAGTGCACAGAGACATTCAAGAAACAGGTCAAGAGAACGTTTTATTGAATTGTTCTGTTTATTTCTTGAAGGTGTTTTTGTTTATTTATGTTTGTACAGTTTTGTATATGCTTTTAGTAGTGTGAATGATACGTGAATGTGGCCTAAAGTAAATATGTAGATCATTGTTCTACTGATGAACGCTGTAGGAATTAGTGTGAGGAAGTTTTAAGCCAGTGTGAACGCAGACGACACGGAATTTCGTATCACAATATGTTAAGTAAGTTTATGGTAAAAGGAAAGCTAATTCCAGTGCAAATGAAAATAGTTAATAACGTAAAGTATAAACAAAATATTACAATGAAACTTCCTGGCAGATCAAAACTGTGTGCCATTACCTTCGATTGTTGTCAGCATTCTATATCTCCCGTCCTCACAGCTTTAATTCCGCCAGTACCTCGTCTCCTACCTTCCAAACTTCACAGAAGCTCTCCTGCGAATCTTGCAGAACTAGCACTCCTGGAAGAAAGGATATTGCGGAGACATGGCTTAGCCACAGCTTGGGGCTTGTTTCTAGAATGAAATTTTCACTCTACAGCCGGGTGTGCGCTGATATGAAACTTCCTGGCAGATCAACGTGGCAGTTTGGAAGGTAGGAGACGAGGTACTGGCGGAATTAAAGCTGTGAGGACGGGTTGTCAGTCGTGCTTGGGTAGCTCAGATGGTAGAGCACTGCCCGCGAAAGGCAAAGGTCCCGAGTTCGAATCTCGGTCTGGCACACAGTTTTGGTGTGCCAGGAAGTTTCATATGAGCGCACACTTCGCTGTAGAGTGAAAATTTCATTCTAAAATATCAGAATGTTAAATATTTATTTCGGAAAAAAGTACAGTTCGAAAGTGTGTTATTTGTAGTCATGAAAAGTGCGGACTAACGCGGGAGAATAATGTTTTTCTATCGACCTTAAAGAAAACTGACCAATCAGAACGGAGTATTCTTCGCGCGTCTTTTCTCTTGGAGATATAGAATGCTGACAACAATCGAAGGTAATGGGAGTCCAGCCTTTCAATGGTACGGTCGTGTGTAGTAGGATCTACGAAGGAAGTTATAATTTGCCGGTTTTAGTTGTGCTACATGCTTCCAAAGTGTTTTAAAGTGAAGGTGTATTTATTCCGGTGGTTTTTTTTTAAAGTACGGATTTTTTAAAGTAATTTTGTATATGAGAAAAGACAGTAATTCCGCGTGGCGTAATGAGCAGATCGCTGTCTAAAAAATGGAGTGCATTAGACACCGATAAACTTAATAGTATGGCCAGCATTTTCATTTAAGAACAATCCGTGCTTAGTAGCTGTTCAGATTTCTGGAAATACGTTACCATAAACTTGCTAACATAATGAAAGGGTTTGTGCGTGACTGTGTTAGGATTAGCACGGGCTTGGCAGTGAACGTGTACATTATCAAAGTTCAGAATATACCGAAGTTTTGCCACTATTTCCACCTTTCATTCAAAATTAAGATCTTTTCCCGATTCTTTGAATAGTTACGTTGGTTGCAGCCTAGTGCGAGTTGCAGTACGGCAGGTTTCTGCTCGGCTTTCCTACCGGCGATCTGCTGCAACGAGTTCACAGGTAGGTGCAGGTACGTAATGACGAAAGTAACCGCGCCACTGCAATGCGGCTAAAGCGACGAAGAAGCCACTATCAACGTCTCACTGAGTTTCGACAAGGTCATATAATAGGGCTACGAGAAGCTGCGTTATTGCAGAAAGACTTGGCAAGAATGCAGCCACTGCTGCTCGTAGCGGTGGTTACGGGACTGTACGGTCGCGAGATGGCCCGGCTCCAGACTGCTACTTGTCACAAGACGCTAGGCCATCGTGTTCGGCATATGGGTCTGGAACATCGCACTGCATCTGCAGCAGCAATTTGAGCAGCGGTTAGCATCCCAGTGACACAACGAATCTTAGGAATCGATTACGTCAAGGACAGCTCCGAGCCAGATGCCCTGTAACGTGTATTCCACTGACCATTTCGACTCAGTGGTGTCAAACGAGAGTTGAGTTGGAGGGTAGGGTGGACATCAGTTGTGTTGTGTGATGAAAGCTGGTTCTGCCTCTTTACCAGCGATGGCCCTGTGTTGGTTAGAAGGAGCCAGTTGAGGGACTGAACCCAACCTGTCTGCGTGCTAGACAGACTGTACACAATGGAGCGGGTCTCGTAACTCCACAGACGTCAGCCTGTGCAGTTGACGTTCGTGAAGTTACAACATCCGCTCCGTTTACCACCGTCGCCTACCATCATACTACGACGGTCTGAGGATGGCCAAATATTGAGCGAAACCAGTTACCACCAAAATAAATGGTTTTGCGGTTGAGACTGTTTATAATTCATTTTTAAAGTGCCTTATGCCAGACCGTTGTTTTCCTACGAGAAATGTTCTCAAAAGTTAGACAAAAGTTACGTCGTTGTTTAAAACAGCAGATTGAAGTAACTTGCTGAATTGTAGAATGCTTACGGTGATATCCTGCACAGCAGATTAAAAGCAATGGCAGACTTTTTATTAAGTGAAGTACAAATGGATTGACAAAGAGGAAGATCGACAACAGACGCACTATTAGTTATGAAAAAGTCTTTAAAACCACCATAGATTTGAAAATTCCAAGAATAAACTAATTAATAAAAATTGTTCCCAAGAATATGGGTGCAGTTTAATTTGTGATGATGATGATGTTTGGCTTGTGGGGCGCTCAACTGCGCGATTATCAGCGCCCTTACAAATTCCTAACCTTTGATCAGTCCAAACTCGCCACTTTTCATGAATGGTGATGAAATGATGAGGACACCACAAACACCCAGTCATCTCGAGGAGTTTAATTGCTATCACTGTCTTTGGAACAGTAGAAATACCGGACATTGTCGACGGTGAACAGTACACTCAGGTGACAAAAGTCATGGGACACCTCCTAATATCCAGTCGGACCTCCTTTGTCCCGGCGTAGTGCAGCAGCTCGATGTGGCGTGGATTCAACAAGTTTTTGGAAGTCCTCTGCAGAAATACTGAGCCATGCTGCCTCTACAATCCTTGCCTCTATGTTGTGCACGAACTGACCTCTCGATTTGTCCCATAAATGTTCGATGCGATTCATTTCGCGCGATTTGGGTCCAAAATCTTTCGCCGGAACTGTCCAAAATGTTCTTCAAACCAATCGGGAACAATTGTGGCGTGGTGACATGGCGCATTGCCATCCATAAAAATTCCATTGTGTTTGGCAGCATGAAGTCAATGAATGGCTGCAAATGGTCTCCAAGTAACGAAACATAGAGCACTTGCCCGCGAAAGGCAAAGGTCCCGAGTTCGAGTCTCGGTCGGGCACACAGTTTTAATCTGCCAGGAAGTTTCATATCAGCGCACACTCCGCTGCAGAGTGAAAATCTCATTCTGGATAACCATTTCCATCAATGATCGATTCTGTTCAACCAGAGGACCCAGTACATTCCATGTAAACACGCCCCACACCATTATGGAGCTACCACCAGTTTTCACAAAGCTTGTTGACAACCTTGGTCCATGGTTTCATGGGTCTGCGCCTCATTCGAACCATGCCACCAGCTCTTACCAACTGAAATCGGGACTCTTCTGACCGGGCCACGGTTTTCCAAAAAAATGGTTCAAATGGCTCTGAGCACTATGCGACTTAACCGCTGAGGTCATTAGTCGCCTAGAACTTAGAACTAATTAAACCTAACTAACCTAAGGACATCACACACATCCATGCCCGAGGCAGGATTCGAACCTGCGACCGTAGCGGTCGCCCGGCTCCAGACTGTAGCGCCTAGAACCGCACGGCCACTCCGGCCGGCCCACGGTTTTCCAGTCATCTAGTGTCTGATATGGGCGGGAGCTCAAGAGAGGCGCTGCGAGCGATGTCGTGCTGTTAGCAAAGGCACTCACGTCGGTCGTCTGCTGCCACAGCCCATTAACGCCAAATCTCGCCAACCTGTCCTAACGCATTCGTTCGTCGTACCTAACACATTGATTTTTACTGTTATTTCACGCATTGTTGCCTGTCTGTTAGCACTGACAACTCTAATAAATCGCCACTGCACCCCATAGTTTAGTGAAGGCCACAGTGTTGTCCGTGGTGAGAGGTCATATCTGAAATTTCGTATTCTCGGCACACTCCTGACACTGTACGTCTCGGAATATTGAATTCCGTAAATGTAATTCCGAAATAGAATGTTCCGTGCGTCTAGCTACAACTAGCATTCTGCGTTCTGTCTGTTAATTCCCATGATTACGTAGGAAGCCTTTGCACATAAATCAATTAAGTACAAATGACTGCTCCACCAATGCATTGCCCTTTTATAACCCGTGTACGCGATATTACCGCCATCGGTATATGTGGATATCGCTATCCCCTGACATTTATCACCTCGGTGCATGTCAGAGTAGTTTCTAACTGATTTTTTTAGTGTTCGTCTAACGTTTGGAGTTTTAACTGATGCTGATCGTGAAACATGTTTTTCCAGCTGTCGTTTTTGTTTCTTTAATCGAACGTAGTTGAAGATCAGTTGTGAAATGGAGTCATTATGTTTCTTCGGTTCTCACCTTTCTCCGATCTTCTTATGATGTCCAGTTTTTGGTGGATTGTCAACGTCACACGTGGGCATTTTGTCGTTTTAGGCGCTTTTTTGCTCTGTTTGGAAAACATTTTCACTGCGCTTACGAGTCCGCAGCTCGTGGTCGTGCGGTAGCGTTCTCGCTTCCAACGCCCGGGTTCCCGGGTTCGATTGCCGGCGGGGTCAGGGATTTTCTCTGCCTCGTGACGACTGGGTGTTGTGTGCTGTCCCCAGGTTAGTTAGGTTTAAGTAGTTCTAAGTTCTATGGGACTGATGACCATAGATGTTAAGTCCCATAGTGCTCAGAGCCATTTGAACCATTTGAACTGCGCTCACGAACTTTGTGTACTGTGGTTTATTCTATCTGCCAGTCGCAGAAATAGCTGAATATTGAAGCAGTATAATGACTTACCTTAATAACTACTAAATGAAACGTCGCATCAGCGACGGAAACGAAAACCTGCCAACTTTTAAAAACCAAAAATCAGGAAATCCAGTTTTCAAAATCGGGAGGTACGAATGATCAAAAACTGCAGCTCATTTTCGCTATAATCTCGAGACAGCTGATGTGAGTCTTTCCCTATGACATCACAAAGCTATATAACAGCTATAAAAACTTAAATTAAAGAAACCAGAACTATCCAATAGGTTGATTCGGAAAGGCAAATTAAAGAAACCAGAACTATCCAACAGGTTGATTCGGAAAGGTAAATTAAAGAAACCAGAACTATCCAACAGGTTGATTCGGAAAGGCAAATTAAAGAAACCAGAACTATCCAACAGGTTGATTCGGAAAGGCAACCACTTACCTAAGACGGACTGATGCCTGAGGCACAGAAAAACGCAATAGCAAACAGTTAACCCACTGCTTATTTCTGTTATAAGAGTTTGACTATAAGTTTTAATCTTCTTTTTTCAACCTTTTTAATACTATGAATATGACTATTAAGATACACGTGAAATAATCACTTACACAAAATAGAGCCTTCCAGGGATTCGGGTAATAAAATTACACACTTAACCATCCACTCTATCGATTTATACCGATTGTAAAAGCATTGACTAGTAAGCGGCTTCACTTAAGAACAGTGACAACACATAATTTTAAAAACTCCAAACACAGCATAACACTGAGCGAGTCGAGTATACATTCTACGAAATGCGCGGGAATGAGGAAAAGTAACAATCGGTATACAGGTCGCACGTGACTTATATGTTCATCGATTAGAAACGAAATGAGCAAAGGACTTCCGATCATTAGAAAAAAAGACGCATTAGGAAAAGATTAACTAAAAGTCAGCAGAGGCAACGGAATAATCGAGAGGCGAAAAGCAGGTGTGAAATGGAGCGTTTCCCGCCCGAATCCGGAGACCTGACAGGCATGGAAAAATAAATACTGTAAACGTACGTCCTGTGGGCGAAGAATCGTTGATAATAGCACACAGCTAACAATGCAGCTAGCTTATCTTGGAGAGAGTGTAATCGCTCAGTCAATTGTTGCTGAACAGGAGCCGTGCCGAACGGTTCCGATGTTTTCGAATTTGTCGGACTGTACTGCCAACTGCAGCGAGCTAAAAATACGGGAAAATTTCTGACGCATGCCGGACTATCGGCTCTGCCGGATTATCTGGTGTCAGTTTATTGTTGTCTTACTGTACTATGTGAAAGAAAGGAGTGACACACACCCTTCATCGCCGTACGGTGTCTTAATGTTGTGTAGTGTTTTCAGTTTTGACACGTGAGGAGTTTTCTTTTCCTGACGCGAGCCCTATCTAGAGCCACAGATGCCGTAAGCCAAACAGCTGAACAGGAGCAGAGCATTACGACGTACCGTCTCGCTACATCTCTGAGCTGAACATCTGACCGCCTGCGGTTGCCGTAATGACGCGGCAGCCGCGTCAGCTGAGCTCTGCAGTCGGCAGTCGTCAGCCGGCAGTCGCACAGTGGAAACAAAAGAGGTGCGAGCGCGCCCGCTTTGATGTCGGCCGCATAAAGCGGCGCCCCGCGTTTTTAAAGGGGAGCGTCCGGAAACAACAGGTGAAAGCCCGCCTGCCACCTCTGCCCCGGCCGCCGGCTGTCCGCAATATCCGCCGCTCTGCAGCGCGTGGCGGAGGGTGCCTCACACCGCCTCTACTGTTCCCCCAACCGCGCCCTGCGTATTTACGTAGAGTTATCGAGACTAGGACACAGATGTGCAACTGTGGATTGGTAGACACAGCTGAACATATTAGGAGTACCGGCAAGTTGCGTCGTTTTTACGGATGTCGGTATTCGTTTGTTATTTATCAGCTCACTGTGTACTTCAAAATCGTGCCAAAGAGTTTTGGGGTCACAGTGACTTGTTTGCTCGTAAATAATTAAATATTGCTCTTATTTTATTTGTAATTTATGGTGAAATGCCCAGCTAAATACCAGAAGGGGTACGTATTCGGCATCGTATGCTTTTTGACTTTCGCGAGGGTAGTAAAGCAACAGCTGCTACTAAAACATTGCATTAGGAAAGGTGGTTTTCTATGGTCAAACCAAGTAATTTTGAGTATTGGTTAAAAACAGTCTTGGTTGCAAATTTAGTTTTTTTTATTTTTCAACGGCGCGTTTCGCCTTATTTAGGCATCTTCAGGCTATCTTTTCTAGATGGACGCGAGAGGCACCAAGATCTGCATAACGCGTTCCTGTTCACAGGAGCGAGTAACAGAGTAAGATGGGGGCACAGGTAGTAAGCATAATGCGCCACAGCGTCGTATGCCAGTACGGGAAAGGGAACGTGTTAAGCAGATCTTGGTGCCTCTCGCGTCCATCTAGAAAAGATAACCTGAAGATGCCTAAATAAGGCGAAACGCGTCGTTCAAAAATAAAAAAAAAACTAAAACTGCAACCAAGACTGTTTTTAACCAATACTGTTACCCACTGGTTTGCTGTATGCCACATATGGATTGGAAGAATTTCTAAGTAATTTTGATCTTGCCGACTCGTATCGATTAGGAAGACCAACGACTGTAGACAATGACATGTTAAGGGTGGAAGTGGAAGCAAACCCGTGTCACACAAGCGATGAACTGTCAAGCACTAGTACGTCTTCTTTACCTCGACCTATATATGCGGACGTTCGTTCATTTTTTTTTCTCCGTAAATAGGCGTATTTTTCGGATTATAGATCGGAGGTCTGCGAGTATGGACTTTCTAGTTCTTAGTTTTAAAACCAGGGCGCAGCAACTTGCAAGGTACGATTCGTGTGTTAGTTTACAGCTGGTCGTAGGCAGAAAATGGTTACTTCTACGAATCAAAAATTATGTGCATTATTATTGAGCCTAAATATTAGACTGAGAGTCTGTGTTTTGCTTTCTAACTTTCGTTGACTTTTCTAGACGTTGAGAATTAATTCAGATTTGTATAAATTTTGTCCATTACTATGCAGTAACCCATTTCCTGAAGGTTCTCATTCGTAGAACTCAGGTCATAATGCATATCTGCTAATTTCAATTTGGTTCGATGATGGAATATTGCAATGACTGTTGTTCCAACAATTTACAGCAGTACATGAGCGCTGATGACCGCGCAATTAAGCGCCCCACAAACCAAACAGCAATGCATGAAATATTAAGTGATGAGCAATTAGAAGCTCTTTTTTAATGATAGCTATGCGGAATTATGTTATTGGGAAGATGACGAATTCTCGTTTTTGACTGAAGATTGGCCTGCTGAGCTTGCTGAAACTGGCTGTGAACAAGAAGAGCGTTAAGATGTCGTGCCAGCAACCGGGTGAAGAGGGCATCCTCGTCTAGTGAATTCCTCTGGCAGTGAAGATGTAGATGAAATAGAAAATGCGAATAAAAAGCCAAGAACAGCTGTGTTGCAACCACAAGATTTTAAAAAGTTCGCCAACTGCCAAAATCTGTTGAGTCAAAGAATGCCTCAAAATGCCGGAAACCTGGTTGCAATCTAAGGGACATGTGTATCAAATGTGGAATGCATTTATGTACTGTGATAAATAATTATTTTGTAGCATAACAAGTACCGCAAAGATTAATTTACTGGCAGAAGCAAATTATTACTTGCTAGAAACTACTTTTCTATCATTTTCTTGCTTCCTGCCATACGCGTTTCGCTTCATTTATTTATGAAGCATCTTCATTGGCGATTTCCAGTATTGTTAGTCAATATGTGTGGTCCTGGAGATGTGTTCATTCGGTCTCCATGCTGCAGCTGGACAATTTCCGGCATTTTTCACCCATATTTGTTACAATCCATCGCTTGCACTTTTTATTTTGTGATCAACATGTGTGTGTTTGTCTTTTGCATTTGTGAAGGTGATTTAGAACATCAACAAAAACCTGTATTGCCTGTGTGCGTTAGCACTGTTTCAAATAAAAAATGTATCTATTGCCGAATAAAATGTTTTCTTTGAAGAAAAGGGGTGGTTCATGGTGTGGGTTCCTGTAGTCATGTCCTAGTTCATGAACCACGGGCAACGTATGAGTGGCCAAGTAAGTAGTCCCGACAGTCGGGATACCGGTTACTTTGGAATACGGCTGGGCATCTCGGACATATTCTGAGTCGTGGTCACCTTCGTGCTCATACGGCAAAGACTACCAAATCCACCGGTTAGTCCCTCAACCGTTAGGAGTAAAACCCAATGGGACTCGGGGCAAGTAAGGTTAGCAACCTGCTTCCCTGGTACTTTAAATATGATGCTGGCAACAATCAGAGCAAAATGCCTCGGACCTTTGGAGGTGACGGAGTCCCACCTCTAACTGACAAACCAGGGACTCCTAAGATACGACTTGGCAAACAAATGGTACTGAGATGGGGAGCTATTAATATCAATGGGGGCTACTCTGGGAAGAAGGTAGAGCTGGCAGAGGCTGCAAGTAAGATGGGGCTGGACCAAGACTAAGTTATCTGTGCACCGTTCAATCTTTCTACCAACTTTGTTGTATGGGAGCGAAAGCTGGGTGGATTCAGGTTACCTTATGAACAAGGTTGAGGTTACGGATATGAAAGTAGCTAGGATGATTGCAGGTACTAGTAGATGGGAACAATGGCAGGAGGGTGTCCACAATGAGGAAATCAAAGAAAAACTGGGAATGAACTCTATAGATGTAGCAGTCAGGGCGAACAGGCTTAGATGTTGGGGTCATGTTACACGCATGGGAGAAGCAAGGTTACCCAAGAGACTCATGGATTCAGCAGTAGAGGGTAGGATGAGTCGGGGCAGACCAGGAGAAGGTACCTGGATTCGGTTAAGAATGATTTTGAAGTAATAGGTTTAACATCAGAAGAGGCACCAATGTTAGCACTGAATAGGGAATCATGGAGGAACTGTATAAGGGGGGCTATGCTCCAGACTGAACGCTGAAAGGCATAATCAGTCTTAAATGATGATGATGATGATGATGATGAAGAAGAAAAGGGAAAGAGAGTACAAGGCACAGACCAGTAAATTTTCACGATAAGTGGCACCTGAGGTCCACATATGAAGACCTTTATTTATGCCTTAGTGAATCAACAAAACAATATTTCACTTGCATTTGTGCCATGCTTGTTTCTTAGTTTGATGGAAAATTTGAAAAGAAAAATTTCCTAGTATATTTTTTATGTCAGGAGTGAAGAGGTTAACCATCTTTGGTCGACCATCCAAAAACATTTGCAATTGGTTGGTAAAGACAAACTAAGTTAAACGATCCATCAGATGCAACTTATTGCTCCAGCGGCACAGTACGGAAACGTTTATCGATTGCTTGATCAATGGAAATGAAAAATGGATCCTCTATGATGATCCAAAATCAAAAATGCAGTGGCTCTCCAAATGAATGTCCACTTAAGCCAGGTTTACACGCTAAAAAGGCGCTTTTGTATATTTGATGGAGTATTTTCGTGATCGTTCTTTTTGAAAAGTTGAATTCTAGGCAAACTGTAAATGCAGACCTTTGCTGTGAACAAATGGGTCGAGTAAATCAATGTTTAATTGAAAAGTGCCCAGCGATTGTCGACAGACAAGGCGTTATTCTGCAACACGATAATGCAAGACCGCACTGCGCAAGACGAACCCTGGGAAAAATTAATGAATTGGGGTGAGAGATATTGCGTCACACACCGTACTCACCTGGCATTGTGCCACCTGTTTTCCATCTGTTTCGATCGCTAAAATGTTGTTTTCAATGGCAAAAAATTTTAGAATGGGAAAGGCGTGCAAAGTGCTATCTTCAATTTTTGTTGAAAATCCTACTGATTTTTATCGATCGAACACTGAAAATTAAGCACTATGTGGCAAAAAAATTGTCGTCAAGGAGGGTGATAACTTCATTGATTAAAAATAAAAACTTATTCACAACTGATCAGTTAGAATTTAATTTAAAAAAGACTACACTACTATCCGCTCCCCCTAATACTTCGTTTCATTGCGATCAACATACTGAAGTTAGACAGTGGGTGGATAAAAGATGTTATAGCGTATATATTGTAGCTCAGGACAACCAGACATTATTGTCCCATTTTCCATGACCCGTCCTTTTTTTTTTTGAGAGTTTTTAAGTAACTTATAGCATAACCAATTGGAGAACAAATATTCTCCCTTTTTTCATTATCCGTCCTTTATATTTTGAAAGGTTTTAAGTAAGGTATGGTATCACCAAGTGGAGAACAAATATACTCATACTTAAATGATAAAGGAATATAGTCTTCGATTACGCCGATCTGAACAAGGCACAATTTCTGAAGTTCTCTGATTGGCTCTATGTAACGATTTCACATGGGGAAAAGTTTATCATTTCCTCTTTCTTTGAACATTTCCGCCGCGTTTGGAACTGTCGTTTTAGTCCGTTTGAGTCACAGATTTTTACTTATGTGATATTTTGCAAACTTTCCACGGAAATGCCAAAAAGAAAGTGTGTATTTAGTGACGAAATTAATGCTGAATCTCCATTTCTGAGCGAGAATATTATGCACGTTGACGAAAAATACTTTTCCAATCGACGACGTAGGTCGATCCCATATTGGGTAACACATTAATGGAAAGAAACAGAAGTTACATGTTTGAAGCAAAACTTCTTTACAAAGGTCGATGTGATGATTGATGATGTTTGGTTTGTGGGGCGCTCAACTGCGCGGAATCAGCACCCGTACAAACTCCCAACCTTTGCTCGGTCCAGTCTCGCCACTTTCATGAATGATGATTAAACGATGAGAACAACACAAACACCCAGTCACCTCGAGGCAAGTGAAAAATCCCCGACCCCGCCGGGAATCGAACCCGGGACGTCGTACTCGGAAAGCGAGAACGCGACCGTGAGGCCACGAACTGCGGACTCAGGGTTCGATGTCTTTAGTTACAAAAGTGGAGAGTGGTGCCATTATGAGTGACGAAGAAAAGCGTCTTCCTGCTGAGGAAATCGTGCTAGCATTCCATTCGGTGAAACGTTACCATTCCGTCAGATCAATGGATTGCACTACTGCCATCATCAGGAAGCTGTTTGAGAAGAACTGTACTTGTTCCAGAAGGAAGTGCGAATCTGTAATAGTAAATGTTTTGGCTATATATACATCGCATCAAATTTGTGACGAGTTTAAAAGGTGCAAAGTACATTTCAGTTATGACAGACACTTCGAATCACTAAAAGATAAAATTAATACTAGTACTTGATAGATATTTTTTGCCGAGTAAGGGCGTTCATGTAAAGGTGATTTACTTCCAGAATAAAACAGACGAAACGGTTGATGCTATAAGACGTCTTATCATGGAAGGTCTTAACAAATTATCTCTGAGGAATAAAACTGTTGCAGCTCTTGATACTCTGGTGAACAATATAAACAAAGCTAAACTAATCGTATGTTCCAGAGACATATTAACTCTCAGTTTTATCCGTGATAATGAATACAAGCCGGAGCAATGAATTAAAATTTGTACGAGAAGTAGAATTCGAACCCAGGTGCCCTGCTGTCTAGCCAGATGCATTAACCACTGCGCCACCCTGGCACTGCAGCTAACGTAGCTGTACGGATTACTATAACGCATTGGAGTCTGTATTATGGAAGGAGGCGTACTAGGGGAATCCGTGGACCTCTGTTTAATGTGGTGCTAGGATGGGGCAGGAGACCTGGGTTCTAATCCCACTCGTAGTAAAAAAATTTTAATTAATTGCTTCTGCCTGTATTCATTATACTGGATTAACTGAAATTATTGTAGATACATAAATATATACATATCCAGGATCACAGGCCCTGCGGACCAGGTGCTGTTCTTACAAATTCCTTGCATTCTACCTGTTCTGTGCTCGGTTCCTCCCGGTGTACTCAGTCGCCAGGACTGCCAGATCGTTCACCAGGTCGTCCATCGAGAGCTGTCTTGGTCGTCCTAAGGGGCGTTCGGTGTTTGGTTTCCGCTCAAGTACCTTCTTCATCTGTCTTTCCTCTGGCATACGGCCTACATGGCCTGCCCATTGGACTGCTTTGCTCTTCATCGTCTGTAGGATTGTTGGCTGTTGCATGAAGAGGTGGATTTCCTCGTTCTTTCTCCTCCATTCTCGTCGGTCTAAGATCGTTTCCCATGTATTATTTATTACTATTCTTTTATATATTAATAGCTTTTCATTTTCTCATTTATTCATGCTCCAGGTTTCTGATCTGTACGTGCCTGCTGGGCGTATCTCTGTGTTCCAGATTCTCATCTTGGCGTTCGCTGATATTCATTTTGAGCTGAGCATCTCCCTGAGGGAATGCATGGATTTCGTTCCCACCCATGTTATTTCCTTTTGTCCGTTTTTATGTTGTTGCCACTGATAAACTAAGATCCCGAAGTATTTGAACTTGTGAACTCTCTTGAACCTCACGTCATCTATGTCAAGAAATTCTTTCCGCTCTTGTCTTCTTCCTAACTGCGTGAACTCTGATTTGTCTTGCCGGACCTATAACCTAATATTCTGTTCGCAGTTGTCTATTTTTTGGTACAGATACTTCATCTGATGGTTTGATTCGCTTATTAGTACTTTACCGTCTGCATAGGCGGAGATAACTGAAATTATCATCCATCTGTACTCCAGCCCACTCCTGTTGCTTACGTTCCCTTATTCCTATTTCAAGGATGACATTTAGCAGACATATGAGAGAGCATTCCCTTGTATGAGACCTGTCCCGCTCTCGAGCGTTTCTCACATGACCCCTCGGAAACGCACTGCTGCCCTTGATCCGTCCAAATAAGTTTGCACCATGCTCACTGGCTTCTCAGGGATTCTGAAGCCACGCAGTGCATTGCACAGGATATTCCTGTGGGTTCTGTCGAATGAACGTTGAAAATCGACGAACAGATTGTAGATATCTTTATCGTATTACCAGTGTTTTTTAAACAACTATCTTGACTGAAAATACGATCTATTGTCGAGCGGTTTGGTCGAAAGCCAGCTTGGTATTCCTGGAAGTTGTTCTCTATGAATAGTTGTAATTTTCAGACGATAATGATAGATACTACCTTGTAGGCTACATTCAGCAAGCAGTTACCACATTCCATTTTGTTGCCCTTCTTGTACATTGGGCATATTATGACTTGCAGTCTTCTGGCAATGTCTCATCCTTCCATATCAAATGGATTAGTTTATGTATATCTAAGTGCAGGTTCTCACCTCCCTCTTTCATTAAATCTCCTGGTATTCTGTTCTATCCTGGTACTTTGTTGTTTTTGAGTCTTTTGATTGCGATCTTCACAGCTTCTTCAGTCAGCTGCCATTCTTCTTCATCTTCCCTTTCGTCCGTGCTGTCTGCAGGTAACATCTCATCTGGGTCTTGGCGATTTAAAAGTTATTCTTTTCATGTTTTTATAATTCTTTCATTGTCATTTATCGAGTTGCCGTTCTCATCTCTAATGAAAATGGTTATGCTCTGAAATCCACGTTTCCGATTTTTGATGCACTGGAAAAATTATCTTGAATTCTTGTTGTGACTCTGTGTCTACTTATTCTAACAAACTGGTGAGATACATTTGCTTCTCGGTTCTCACGATTCGCCTCGTCTCCCTTCTGTTGTTGAGAAAATTCTTCCTTTTCTCTTCGTTCTCCCTGTCAACCAACTATTTCTCGCTCATCTTCCTTCCCTTTTCTGTAGCCTTCTGGTATGTCTCGTTGAAAAATTTTCTCTTTCTCATTCTCTTCTTCTAAAGTCTATCCTTCACTACACTTAGTATCTTGGACTTAATTTCTTTCCACTTTACCCCCACGTTCTCACCTGCTTCCAGGGTTTCTAGGACACGAAAATGTTTTTTTTTTCCTATAGCATATTCTTCTTTAATTGCACTTTCTCTGTCTTTCCCAACTTTCGAACCTAGTTCTAGTGTCTACATATCCTTATGTACGTAAGTGAACTTGAAGTATAAGATGAACATCAAAATGAAAAAGGCTTAGAACAAGAAGGTCACGTCAGTGGCAGTCAGAACAGTTTGTAACGAATTACAGACCAGTTAGTGCTTACAATCGCTGCAGACGAAGAAACAAGTAGACATTCCAACGATTCGAACAATCAGTAGCCTACGGATGACAGTGACAAAATAGAAATTACTTTTAGGTTTATTCGGCCTACACTCTTGGGGCAGTGTAGCAAACTATTAACGGTGTGCAAAGTACGAGTATGTGATATCACTATTTACAAGAACAAAGGCCATGCCACATCACTGTAGTGCCATTCAGAGTAATTTAGTTATCATTCTGTCAATGTTAGTCAGTCACTACTCCATTAGTAGGCACATATTACAAAGGAGCGCTGAAACGTAATGACTCCAAATTTCTTATGTGAAAACTCTTAAAGCTTTTCAAATAAAGCAAACGTTATTAACATTCGACATCTTTATTCTTCATGTCTGGATATTTATTTCTCAATAGTCACTCTGGTGCCGAACACGAATTTCTCCCAACGTGAGACCAGTTTGTTGATACTGTCACTGTAGACTGTCTGACTTTGTTGACGGAGCCACAACATCACTTCTGCTTGCACCGCTTCATCACTATCAAAATGAAGTCCTCGAAAGTGTTTCTTAACAGACGAAAATCGAATGGCGCCAAGTCGGGTATGTACAGAGGACGATCGGTAACAGAGAACCCAAGCCGTCGGACTGTTGCAGATGTCGCAGCGCACGTGTGTGGTCTGGCATTGTCATGCTGAATAGCTCCATCTGTCTATGAACTCTTCGAATTAGAAACGCGGTTACAGCACGCTGTTTCTCACGCACCGACAATGTTACGTTACACACCGCTATGTAACACGCTACAGCTGGGAGCCCTTTTGCGTTAGAAGGCTGCAAATGTGTAGATATTAAGAACAAAGATGTAGAATGTCAATAATGTTCAGTCCTGCTTTCGGCACTACCTCCGTTCTTCCAAACTTCACAGAAGTTGTCCTGCATGCCTTGCGGATAATTAGGAAAGTAGGAGAGAGAGACACTGGCGGTACCAGGTTCGGGTCCCACTTTGGCACACACTCCTAATCTGCCAGGAAAATTCAGTGAAGCGCACACTGTGCTGTGGGTGAAAATTATTTGTGACCACAATGAACAGTTTTGCACGCAGTCAATGAAAGTACACTCGTCGTGCCATACGAGGTTAACCCATTCCGCCTGTGGCTGTATAGCGTGTTGTTGGCGACGTTTGTGTTTCAAACCATACATCATTCAGCTGCTGAAGTTGGACACCGAATATTTCCGGAATGTAAATGCAAACATTGATCCTAAACGTCACTGTAAAACCCTCTTGAGATTGCATGTGCGATCATGTGAAAGATATATCCTGGTAAACTCGGATGGTCATTTTGAATGTAAAAACTGTGTAGTACTATATGAAACATAAAATTCATCCCGAGACTCTATCTTCATTCACATAGAAAATATAGCCTTATGAAGTCTGATGAATGTTTTTGGAACATCCTGCAGTTTACAAAATAAATTTACATTTTTATAAGGTTCGTGGTTTACGAATTCATTTTTGTTCGCCGTTGGGAAACACAAAGTAACATGCGCCCCTTGCGTGACAGACACTTTCTGGCCTGTGATTTATCTTCATCATTCGAGTGTACGCATCAACCAGGCACTCAGTTCGCGATTACGCACTTAACTGTAGTTAATTGTGAATTGCTGGGGCACAATTCAGTAGAGAGCATTTTCACGAGGGCGGAGAGAGCCAATTAGAATAATGAAGATTACAGTTAGCGCTAATCTTAATTGCTGTCTGATTCATCTACGATAGAGCAAAATTCACTATTAGGAATCACATCACATCCCCCGGAGCCACTGCCTTTTTTTATTTCCTGAATCAACAGCCTTTGTGCTATTATAATGCCGTTCTCTATTCTGTTCTGTTTGCTGTTGTTGTGGTCTTCAGACCGAAGACTGCCTTGATGCAGCTCTCCATGTTACTTTATACTGTGCAAGTCTCTTCATCTCCGAGTAACTAATGCACGATATCCTTCTGAATCTGTTTAATGTATTCATCTCTTGGTTGACCTTTACGATTCTTACGCCCCACGCTTCCCTCCAGTACTAAATTGGTGATCTCTTGATATCTCAGAATGTGTCCTATCAACCGATCCCTTCTTTTAATGAGGTCGTGCCACAAATTTCTTTTCTCTCAATTCTATTCACTACCTCCTTATTAGTTACGTGATCTACCCATCTTATTCTTAGCATTTTTTCTGTAGAACCACGTCTGAAATACTTCTATTCTCTTCTTGTCTAAACTATTTATCGTACACGTTTCACTTCCATGCATGGCTACACTCCATAGAAATACTTCCAGGAAAGACTTCCAGACACTTAAATCTATACTTGATGTTAACAAATTTCTCTTCTCTCAGAAACGGTTTTCTTGCCATTGCCAGTCCACATTTGAGATCCTCTCTACTTGTACCATAATCAGTTATTTTTCTACCAAAATAACAAACCTTGTTTACTACTTCGAGTGTCTCATTTCCTAATCTAATCCCCTCAGTATCACCTGATCTAATTCGACTACATTCCATTATCCCTATTTTGCTTTTGTTGATGCTCATTTTATGTCTTCCTTTCAAGACACTGTCCATTCCGTTGAACTGCACTTCTAAGTCCTTTACTGTGTCCAACACAATTACGATGGCATTGCAAACCTAAAAGCTTTTTTTTTCCCTTCACCCTGGACTTTAATTCCAAATATTCCTATTTAATGGAAAAAACACATCTGCCGAAACCAACGTCTTCGGTAATCTGTTTTATCTCTTCTTTTCCTCCCCTCTTTCCACAATTTTTCCTCTTAACCAGCTCCTTCTGGAGCAAGCTAATAAATTATCTCTGTCCCATTCGTTCTAGTACCTCTTCGTTTCGTATTTCATTTCATTCCGCCTAATTTTTGACACCAGCCTGTAGCATCACTACCGACGGAAAAAGGTAGCTAATATTTACTTGCACCGACACTCAAGTCCGGATCCGAAAGTAAGGTCATCAGTGAAATACAATACCAACGTGTAGCCAGTAGAGAAATGAACACTTGTACACTGACTGCCGCTGTTTATACAAACATCGAATAATTCAGCATGATTATAAAAGAACATGCAATATTCCAGAATATCTGACGTAAGAAACTTCCCAGAAAACATAAATACTGCGTAGCGAATAACTGCTGACTGTGTGGTGTTTATGGTCCATGTCAGCTCAAATTTTGTTATATTTTATCATACAGTACGTAAAGGTTCGTAATGCTGAGGGTTAGCAAGCAGATGCTACTAATTTCATACTCTCAGATTAATCTGAATCTAAAAATTTGTGGACACCCAGAATTCCAACCAAAGACTGCGATTCATTGACAGAACAGTTAGAAGGTGCATTAGGTCTACTACAGAGATTTTTTACACCACGCTTGTTCGCCCTATTCTGGAGTATTGCTGTGCGGTGTGGGATCCACATCAGGTGGGGCTGATGTATGACATCGAAAAAGTTCAAAGAGGGGCAGCTCGTTTTGTATTATCGCGAAATAGGGGAGGTAGTGCCACAGACGTGATACGTGAATTGGATGGCAATCATTAAAACAAAGGCGTTTTACGTTGCGACGGAATCTTCTCATGAAATTTCAACCACCAGTTTTCTCTTCCGATTGCGAAAAAATTCTGTTGGCACCCACCTACCTAGGGAGAAATGATCATCACGATAAAATAAGAGAAATCAGGGCTCGCACAGTAAAACTGACGTGCTCGTTTTTCCTGCGAGCCGTTCGAGAGTGGAACGGTAGAGAGACAGATTGAAGATGGTTCATTGAATCCTCTGCCAGGGACTTTATTGTGAATAGCACAGTAATGACGTATATGTAGATGTAGACGAGCCGCCACTGACTACACCATAGCAGTATCGATAGTACAAGGTGTGCCTGAAAGATCTCAGAAAGTGAATAATCACTATTAGCTACAACATTGGTTGTAGAGCTGTCGGAAACTGTTAGCAAACAATTCTTGTGGAGTTGCTCGAAGCACCGTGATCACGCATTGTTGGATATCCGCACCTATTACAGGAGATGACACGCGGTGCTATCAATACGTTCCGGAAACCAAGCGACAGTAAATGGCATCGTGTTTATCGTCTTCCCCGCCTCCCAAAGAAAGTCGGCGACAAAATCCAAAATTGTGACGACACTGATCACTCATTTCGACACCAAGGGCTTGATGCATAATGAATTTTCTACCAGAGGAAGGCGGGGAAGACCGTGCCACTGACTGCCGCGTTGTCTCCAGATGGTACTGGCACCGTGGATGAAGGGCAACAGGCACACTCCATACTTCTAGATTTCCAGAAAGTATTTGACACGGCGCCCAATTGCAGGCTGTTAACGAAGCTACGAGCATAGTGAATAAGTTCACAGATATGGTAGTGGCTCGAAGACTTCTTAAATAATAGAATCCCGTGTGTTGTCCTCGATGGTGAGTGTTCATTATAGACAAGGGTGTCCTCTCGAGTGCCCCAGGGAAGTGTGGTAGGACCGCTGTTGTTCTCTGTATACATAAATGATTCGGTGGACAGGGTGGGCAGCAAGCTGACGATGCCGTGGTGTACGAACGTGAGTGGCTGTAGGAAGATACAACACGACTTACACAAAATTCCCAGTTGGTGTGATGAGTGGCAGCTGGCCCTAAATGTGGGAAAATGCAAGTTAATGCGGAAGAGCAGGAAGATCAAACCTTTAATGCTCGGATACAGTATTAGTAGTATCTTCCTTGTCACGTTCAACTGGTTTAAATATCTGGGCTTAACATTGCAAAGCGATATGAGGTGGAACCAGCATGTGAGATCTGTGGTAGGGAGGACGAATGGTCGACTTCGGTTTATTGGGAGAATTTTGGGAAAGAGTGGTCAACCAGGAAAGAAGACCACATAGAGGACGCTGATGCGACCTATTATTGAGTACTGCTCGAGTGTTTGGGATCCCTACCACGTCGGACTGAAGGAGGACAGTGAATCTGTTCAGAGGCGGGCTGCTAGATTTATTACCGGTACGTTCGAACAACACGTAAGTGTTAAGGAGATGCTTCGGGACCCTGGAATGAAGGTGGTGTTGTTTTCGGGAAACACTACTGAGAAAATTTAGAGAACCCGAATCTGAAGCTGACTGCCGAACAATTCTACTGCCGCCAGCATACACTAAGTGGTCAAAAGTATCCGAACACCCCCAAAAACATATTTCATATTAGTGCATTTTGTTGCCACCTACTGCCCGGTATTCCATATCAACAACCTCAGTAGTCATTAAACATCGTGAGAGAGCAGACTGGGGCGCCCTACGGAACTCACGGACTTCAAACGTGGTCAGGTGATTGGATGTCACTTGTGTCATACGTATGTACGCCAGATTTTCACACTCCTAAACATCCCTAGGTCCACTGTTTCTGATGTGATAGTGAAGTGGAAACATGAAGGGACACGTACAGCATTAAAGCGTTCATGCCCACCGCGTCTGTTGACTGACAGAGACCGCCGACAGTTGAAGAGGGTCGTAATATGTAATAAGCAGACATGTATCCAGACCATCACACAGGAATTCCGTACTGCATCACGATCCACTGCAAGTACTATGGCAGTCAGGCGGGAGGGAAGAAAACTTTGATTTCATGGTCGAGCGGCTGCTCATAAGCCACACATCACGCAGCTAAATGCCAAACGACGCCCCTCTTGGTGTAAGGAGCGCAGACATTGGACGACTGAACAGTGGAAAAACGTTGTGTAGACAGACGAATCACGGTACACCATATGGCGATCCAATGGCAGGGTGTGGGTATGGCGAATGCCCGGTAAACGTCATCTGCCAGCGTGTGTAGTGCCAACGTTAAAATTCGGAGCCGGTGGTTTTATGGTGTGGTCGTGTTTTTCATGGAAGTAGCTTGCACGCCTTGTTGTTTTGCGTAGGACTAGCACAGCACCGGTCTACATTGATGTTTTAAGCACCTTCTTGCTTCCCTCTGTTGAAGAGCAGTTTGGGGGGGCCATTGCATCTTTCAACACGATCGAGCAACTGTTCATAGTGCGCGGCCTGTGGTTACATGACAATTACATCCCTGTAATGGACTGGCCTTCACAGAGACATGAACTGAATCCTATAGAACACCTTTGGGATGTTTTGCAACGCCGACTTCGTGCCAGGCCTCACCGACCGACAGCGATACCTCTCCTTAGTGCAGCACTCAGTGAAGAATGAGCTGCCATTCCCCAAGAAATCTTCCAGCACCTGATTGAACGCGTGCCTGTGAGAGTGGAAGCTGTCATCAAGGCTAAGGGTGGGCGAACACCATATTGAATTCCAGCATTACCGATGGAGGTCGCCACTAACTTGTAAGTCATTTTCAGCCAGGTGTCCGGATACTTTTGATCACTTAGTGAACATCGCGTGCAAGGACCACGAAGATAAGATACGAGAAATTAGGGCTCATGGAGAGGCATACAGACATTCGACAGGAAAGGAAATGGCTAGTAGTGGTACAGGGTACCCTCCGCCACGTCCCATACGGTGGACTGCGGAGTATCTATGTAGATGTACAGCAGATGTCATCTTCTGTTATAGATGAGAATATGCAACAGTGTGTACTTCGACAAATTTCACCAGCTGTGTTTGCTGTTAGTTTCTTGCAGCTTTAAAACCGACGTCACAAGTGTATTATAGCTATTGTTAATTACTATGAAGGCCAGTAAAGGTGTTTTGTTTGTAGCTCTTGTTTCCTTTATTTTCTGAGACCATCCATCAAACTTTTCATACGCTCATTGTAGTACTCCCTATACATTTTCCTGTGTATAATAGTATCTTGTGTAAAGAGCTCATATGTAGCACACCGCGCCTATTACACGTCCACCGCGGCGCTCGGGAGCCACAGCACAGTTGCGACACCTGAGGATGGGCTTATGAGAGCCCGAACCCGGTCGTGACAATAAAAGAAATTTACAACTGAAGCGGTATTTTCAGCCTCTAGTATAATGCTCAGTTGCAGACGTTCTTCCAGCAGGATTGTTTGTTGTGTAAAGAGCCTGAAATTGCCGCCCACCGTATCCTAAAGCTCCTTTCTTTATTTGTTTATTGCTTATTTAGCCTGACAGGATTGGGGCCTTAAGGGCCTGTCTTACGTCTGAAGAGGAGCACGACATACCAAAGATTCCACAAAAAATATGCACTAATAATTGTCATTATGATATTAACAATGATAATAGTAACAATTGTAATAGTTGACACTAATAATAATAATAATAATAATACCAGACACAACGTCTGAGAAAGGAAAGAAATAATAATAATAATAGTGAAGTGGAGTAACACAGACCCCGAAGAACTCAATACACTTACACGATCACAATGCCACAAATATAGAATACATCACATACATTCAGCAACAGAAAGATTCACATTAAGCAGAAAGGAAGGAGGAAGGGGATTTATCGACATAAAAAACCTACATTATGGACAGGTAGACAATTTAAGAAAATTCTTTATAGAACGAGCAGAAACTAGCAAAATACACAAAGCAATCACTCATATAAATATATCGGTTACACCATTGCAATTTCATAACCACTTCTACAATCCTTTAGATCACATAACATTAACAGATACGAAGAAAGTAAATTGGAAAAAGAAAACACTACACGGCAAGCACCCGTATCATCTAACACAGCCACACATCGATCAAGACGCATCCAACACATGGCTAAGAAAAGGCAATATATACAGTGAGACGGAAGGATTCGTGATTGCAATACAGGATAAAACAATAAACACCAGATATTACAGCAAGCATATTATTAAAGATCCCAATACCACAACAGATAAATGCAGACTTTGCAAACAACAAATAGAAACAGTAAATCAAATCACAAGCGGATGTACAATACTAGAAAAACAGAATACCCCAGAAGACATGACAATGTAGCAAAAATAATACATCAAAAACTTGCCATACAACATAAACTAATAAAACAACACGTTCCCACATACAAGTACGCACCACAAAATGTACTGGAGAATGGTGAATACAAATTATACTGGAACAGAACCATTATAACAGATAAAACAACACCACATAACAAACCTGACATCATACTCACCAATAAAAAGAAGAAATTAACACAACTAATCGAAATATCCATACCCAATGCAACAAATATGCGGAAGAAAACAGGAGAAAAAAATTGAAAAATACATCGAACTGGCTGAGGAAGTCAAGCACATGTGGCATCAGGATAAAGTTGACATTATACCAATTATACTATCAACTACAGGAGTCACACCACACAGTATCCACCAGTACATCAACGCAATACAGCTACATCCAAACGTATATATACAACTACAGAAATCAGTAATTATTGATACATGTTCAATTACCCGAAAGTTCCTAAATGCAATGTAACATACACTGTACAGCTAAAAGGAAGTCACGCTTGACCAAGGTCCGCGTCACTTTCCATTTTTAACCAGACATAACGTCTGAGAAAGGAAATAATAATAATAATAATAATAACAATAACAGTGAATGGCGTAAGAAAGTAGACAAATTATTTTAGTAGATTTGAGACTATCATTAGAGTTATTAGGAGCGAAAAGAGTTTAGATGAAGGAGAAGATTGAAATGACAGCGACCGTAGAAGATAGGAAACAATAAAATACAGACAGAGAACGCTGCTGACAAGAGAGCGCGTGGGAGGGAATTATGGTGTAGAGGGATTCGGTTTCTCTGATACTTGTGGAAGATTGTTCCAGAGTCGGGTTCCTGATACGGAGACGGTTTTAAAGAATATGACAGTGTTATGTGCTGGAACAGAGCGGCTGTTCAGATAGTGGTGTAAAAGTTGACGATAAGTAAGAGGGAGTGCAGTGACTGAGAAGAAGATGGAGCAAGTATGGGGTACGATGGTCTCTGCGCTTCTTGGTACGTAGCCATGATAGTTGTTTGTAGGCAGGAGTGATATGGTCTAAAAAGCGAACGTCACAAATGTATCGTGCACAAGCATTCAACGCCAGTTCCAACCCAGGTGAGCTTTTGTATGGAAGTCCTTGGAGAACAGCATCACCATACTCGAGTATAGGGAGTATGACTCTACAAGCTTCTTTTTAAGCTCGGACGAAAACACTTTTGTACATTTCTGTAGCGAGTGAAGTGGCGCTGACCCCTTCGCACAGACCGCAATTTTGTGTTCAGTCCAGTGTAGGTGATGGTCCAGAATTATTCCCTAGTTCTAAGCAGAAGAAGAAGAAATGACTATTTCTGTGCCGTTTTGGATTAAAGGTGGAAGAGATTCTCTGTGTTGAGGGTTAATGAGTCTTGTGTGAGCCACTAAGATTGCTTGTGTTTTAGGTACATCGAGGAAGCAATGATGGAAATAAAAGAAAGGTTCAGGAGTGGAATTAAAATACAAGGTGAAAGGATATCAATGATACGATTCGCTGATGACATTGCTATCCTGAGTGGAAGTGAAGAAGAATTAAATGATCTGCTGAACGGTATGAACAGTCTAATGAGTACACAGAATGGTTTGAGAGTAAATCGGAGAAAGACGAAGGTAATGAGAAGTAGTAGAAATGAGAACAGCGAGAAACTCAACATCAGGATTGATGGTCACGAAGTCAATGAAGTTAAGGAATTCTGCTACCTAGGCAGTAAAATAACCAATGACGGACGGAGCAAGGAGGACATCAAAAGCAGACTCGCTATGGCAAAAAAGGCATTTCTGGCCAAGAGAAGTCTACTAATATCAAATACCAGCCTTAATTGGAGGAAGAAATTTCTGAGGATGTACGTCTGGAGTACAGCATTGTATGGCAGTGAAACATGGACTGTGGGAAAACCGGAACAGAAGAGAATCGAAGCATTTGAGATGTGGTGCTATAGACGAATGTTGAAAATTAGGTGGACTGATAAGGTAAGGAATGAGGAGGTTCTACGCAGAATCGGAGAAGAAAGGAATATGTGCAAAACACTGATAAGGAGAAGGGACAGGATGATAGGACATCTGCTAAGACATGAGGGAATGACTTCCATGGTACTAGAGGGAGCTGTAGAGGACAAAAACTGTAGAGGAAGACAGAGATTGGAATACGTCAAGCAAATAATTGAGGACGTAGGTTTCAAGTGCTACTCTGAGATGAAGAGGTTAGCACAGGAAAGGAATTCGTGGCGGGCCGCATCAAACCAGTCAGAAGACTGATGATCAAAAAAAAAAAAAAAAAAAAGTTCCAAACCTAATTTCTGCGCCCAGTCTGACGAGGCCGGAATCAACGGGGCCGCGCGGGATTAGCCGAGCGGTCAGAGGCGCTTGAGTCATGGACTGTGCGGCTGGTCCCGGCGGAGGTTCGAGTCCTCCCTCGGACATGGGTGTGTGTGTTTGTCCTTAGGGTAATTTAGGTTAAGTAGTGTTTAAGCTTAGGGACTGATGACCTTAGCAGTTAAGTCCCGTAAGATTTCACACACATTTGAACATTTGAACTTCGGAATCAACGAGAACGGTCCTGCCACACTTCGCTGGGGCACTCCCGATGTGGAGCTCGCCCCTGGTGTGGGAGACGTGGCTTTTGGGGGCCGCCTCCAGACCGGCGTGGGCTTTCGGCGTGGACTGCGGGCGTCGCTGGGCGACTCTCCCCACCGGCGGCCGCCTCCCGGGGCGGCGGAAGCCTCTCGCCTCTCGCCTCTCGCCTCGCCTCGGCCTTGGCAGGCTTCAGCGGCCGCCATCGACCGGCGGAAGGCGCGGCGAGGTCGCCGCTACGGCCGCCGTAAGACGCTGGCGAAACCCGAGCTGTCATGAAGCTGACAGCCTCCGCAGAGTTAGTAGGCATTCGTGGGGCTGTCAAAAGATCTATCGGCGAAACATACAACTGTTGATATACTTTCCGGGATGTGAGGTCGTGGTCCAAGAACTTTTCTGCTCCTTACGTTTCGTCCAGGACTCCGCTGGACTTCCTCATAGGCGCTGCTCCGCTGAGTCTCGCCGACTGACTGGTCGGGTGTCTGAGGGCGAATTATATGTTGTGAGGAAGGGGGGCGTGATTTAGGTGACACGTGATGAGCAGTGATAATCCATAGCAAAGATAAGGTTGACTATCGATTACCACCTTGTCAAAGATAAAAATTTTTAGCAATTTTGTAGAGCCACTGTCCATATATCGCTGAGTTTCATAGCCTCCTCTTTCGTATTAAAATTATCGTGATGTTTATAAATTTCGATAGCTTCCCTATAAAGCCGTGGATAGTAATTTAACGTTGTACATAAAACTTCGGTATCAACCAGGCAACTACCAAGTGAAGTTTTCGGATACCGAAGTTTTATCTACAACGTTAAATTAATATCCACGGCTTTATAGAGAAGCTACCGAAATTTATAAACATCACGATAATTTTAATACGAAAGAGGAGGCTATGAAACTCAGCGATATATGGACAGTGGCTCTACAAAATTGCTAACAATTTTTATCTTTGACAAGGTGGTAATCGATAGTCAACCTTATCTTTGCTATGGATTATCACTGCTCATCACGTGTCACCTGAACCACGCCCCCCTTTCTCACAATATATAAGTCGCTCTCAGACACCCGACCAGTCAGTCGGCGAGACTCAGCGGAGCAGCGCCTCTGAGGAAGTCCAGCGCAGTCCTGGACGAAACGTAAGGAGCAGAAAAGTTCTTGGACCACGACCTCACATCCCGGAAAGTATATCAACAGCCATGTCAACCGGTCGTGAAAGCCTTCATTCTACGAAACATACAACGTCTACCACCATCATACATTGAAGAGGCAACGAAACTGGCGCACCTGCCTAATATGATGTAGAGGTCAGTATGGCAAATGACGAAGTACTTCTTAAGGAAAAGTCAAAGCATCCCTCCCCTACAATTCGGTGGTGAGGTGATCTGCGACCCTGCTGCCAAGGCCAGTGCCCTTGCGGGAAACTTCACGCCTGTAGAGGACCCCATTGACGAGGAGCACATACGTTTAGTGCAGCATCGGCTCCCAGTCTTTTTCGACGGTGAAGAAGTAGCAGACATCGAAGAATTCACAGAGGAGGAAGTAGAGGCACAACTGCAAACATGCAGAGGTGGTTGCTATCCCAAAACGAGGCAAAGACATCAGGCTCCAACAGAAGTACAGGATCAGCCTTTTACCGGCAATCTGCCGGCCGGTGTGGCCGTGCGGTTCTAGGCGCTAGAATCTGGAGCCGAGCAACCGCTACGGTCGCAGGTTCGAATCCTGCCTCGGGCATGGATGTGTGTGATGTCCTTAGGTTGGCTAGGTTTAATTAGTTCTAAGTTCTAGGCGACTGATGACCTCAGAAGGTAAGGCCTATAGTGCTCAGAGCCATTTGAACCATTTTTGAACCTGGTCAAAAGTATCTAGACAACCCTGCATCATGCGAAACTGATCACTAAGTGTAATACCATTTTACTGTTGTTTTCTGTAGGAATACGTACTCTGTAGTTTTTTTGCTGGTGCTTCAGTTGTATTCAGATTATTGTCAGTGCTCAGTATTTGTTTCATAGTTCTAGTTCTAGTATCTTCATTTTAGATTCTGATAGAAAACTCCAAATCCTCCTGGTTAGTTGAGATATTGCAGTTAGTGCTGTGAAACGTTTATAGCCTTTATGGTCGGAACCTCTATTTCATGCCAATCTCTTCTTTCCCTTGGTGCTGCAGCATAAACATTTTCCACTATAAGAGCGGGCCAGAGTGGCCGTGCGGTTCTAGGCGCTACAGTCTGGAACCGCGAGACCGCTACGGTCGCAGGTTCGAATCTTGCCTCGGGCATGGATGTGTGTGATGTCCTTAGGTTAGTTAGGTTTAAGTAATTCTAAGTTCTAGGGGACTGATGACCTCAGATGTTAAGTCCCATAGTGCTCAGAGCCATTTGAACCTTTTTTTTTTTTACCGAAAATCTGTAAGATATTCGAGCGCCTGTACTCTAAAAGGCTAATGCTACATGTATACGCGGAGGAACTGATCCCGCCGGAACAATGCGGCTTCCGACGCGGACACAGCACAGCGTGTCCGTGCGGGAGCAAGCATATCCACAGCTAGGCCCATACAGGCGGGAGTACCGCAGGGTTCTGTTCTCGGACCTCTGCTGAACTCCCTCTACACCTCGGACACTCCAAAGGTCAACATAGTCTCGCTCGCATTATACGCGGACGACACCGCGCTGTATACCATAAGCGCGAATGCGAACCTCATGCGCCGCCGCCTGCAGGCGGCATGCGAAGCTCTAGGCACAGGGGCAACAAAGTGGCGAATTAAATACAATGCCGGGAAAAGTCAGGCAATCATCTTCACGAGGAAAAAGATCCCCATTGACCTACAGCCGGTGCGGATCATGGGAGGCCGTATCCCATGGTCCCGCACTGCGAAGTACCTCGGGGTGACCCTCGACAAACGCCTCACGTGGGGGCCACACGTAAGGGATATTAGGGGGAAAGCCTATGGAAGATTGAGAACACTTTACCCGATCTTGAACCAGAAGTCAACCCTACTCGCACGCTGCGGTATTACGCTGTTTCTCGCCCTTATAAGGCCGGTAATGGAGTATGCGGCAGTCGTGTGGGGCAGTGCGGCAGACTGCCACATCCGAAGATTGCAGGGCCTCCAGGGTAGAATCCTTAGGATGATCATGAATCTCCCGCGTGACTTCCCAACTAGGGAGCTACATAACAGGAGTACAGACAATTAAGGACAGAATTTGACAGACGGTTCGACTTTTCTACGAAAAATCACAGCAGTCCGACAAAAGTCTTGTCTCGAATCTCGGGAACAAACCACACAGAAGGGGCACAACGAGATGGCCCGACCTGCTAAGGCAGTGAAAAACTGCCACAGAGAAGTATATTAACCACCACAAAATGCTCAACACACAATAGGACCAACACAAACAATAGGACCATTTAAAATAAACATTAGGAAGTGCAGGAATAGTGCAAAACACTTACCGTGCGTAACCTAGAGATAGTCAGGCACTATCCAATTAGGTAAAGAGCGAGCGGCAAGCACGCAGAAGTGCCGCAACGCGACGTGGTATGGACTCCACTGATGTCTGAAGTGGTGCTGGAGGGAATTGACAGCATGCAGGGAACGGACATCTCTACTGAACAGCACGTTGCAAGGCATCCAAGATGTGCTCAATAATACTAGTGTCAGGGTAGTCTGGTGGCAGCGGAAGTGTTTAAACTCAGAAGAGTGTTCCTGGAGCCACTTTGTACCAATTCAGGACGTGTGGGGTGTCGCATTGTCCTGCTGGCATTACCCAAATCCGTCGGAATGCACAATGGACGTTAATGGATGCAGCTGATCGACAGGATGCTTAAGTACGTGTCACCTGCCAGAGTCGTATCTAGACGTATCAGGGGTCCCATATCGCCCCAACTGCACACGCCCCACACCATTATAGCGCCTCCACCAGCTTCAACAGTCCCCTGCTGAGATGCACGGTCCAGGGATTCATGAGGTTGTATCCATACCCGTACACGTCCATCCACCCGATATAACTCTAAACCTACCAGGGAACATGTTTACAGTCATCAACAGTCCAATGTAGGTGTTGACGGGACCAGGCGAGGTGTAAAGCTTTGTGTCGTGCAGTCATCAAGGGTGCACAAGTGGGCCTTCGGCTCCGAAAATCCATATCGATGAAGTTTCGTTGAATGGTTCGCGGCTGACACTTGTTGATGGCTCAGCATTGAAATCTGCAGCAATTTGCAGAAGGGTTACACTTCTGTCACGTTGAATGATTCTCTTCAGTCGTCGTTGGTCCCGTTCTTGGAGCAACTTTCTGCGGCCGCAGCGATGTCGCAGATTCAATATTTTACCGGATTACTGATATTCACGGTACACTCGTGAAATGGTCGTACGGGAAAATCCCCACTTCATCGGAACCTCGGAGATGCTGCCCCCCCCCCCCCATTGCTCGTTCGGCTACTGTAACACCATGTTCAAACTCACCTAAATCTTGATAACCTGCCTTTGTAGGATCAGTAACCGGTCTAACAACTGCGCCAGACGCTTGATGTGTTATATAGGCGTTGTCGGCCGCAGCGCCGTATTCTGATTGTTTACAAATCTCTATATTCGAATACGTATGCCTATACCAGTTTCCTTGGCACTTCAGTATGTCTTAGCAATAGATCTCGTAGAGAACCCGAGAAAATTCTGGTCGTCCGTAAAATCGCTAAGTGGCTTCTATCCAGTCACTCGTCGAACAGTCTGGATGGCAGTTGAAGATATCAAAATGAAAGCCCGAGTTTTAAATTCCACGGTTAAAAAATCGTCCACGAAGGAGGCTCTTACAAACATACCGTCGTTTGTCCGTTGCACAGAGTCCTGCAACGGCGACATAGTAATAAGCAACTCTGGCGCAGAGAAACAACTGAAAGAGTTGAAACCATGTAAGTCACCAGGCCCGAACGGAATCTCATTTCGGTTCTACAAAGAGTACTCTACGGCACTAGCCCCTTACTTAGCTTGCATTTATCGCGAATGGCTCGCCAAGCGAAAACATCCAAGCTGCTGGACAAAAGTGCACGTACCTTCTCTACGTAAGAATCGCAAAAGAACCAACCTGCAAAACTATGGATCAGTATCGTTAATACTGGTTTGTTGCAGAATTCTAGAACATATTCTGAATTCCAGTGTAATAAATTTCCTTGAGAGCGAAAAGCT
This sequence comes from Schistocerca cancellata, assembly GCF_023864275.1. Classification (NCBI taxonomy): domain Eukaryota; kingdom Metazoa; phylum Arthropoda; class Insecta; order Orthoptera; family Acrididae; genus Schistocerca; species Schistocerca cancellata. Next base: position 1,159,295,999 of record NC_064626.1, read on the forward strand.
AATGTCCACAAACCAGCACGGTTTTAGAAAGCATCGCTCGTGCGAAACTCAACTTGCCCCTTTCTGACATGATATGCTGCGAACTATGGATGAAGGGCTAGAGGCAAGTTCCGTATTCCTAGATTTCCGGAAATCATTTAACACGGTGCTCCATTGCAGGCTGTTAACGCAGGTACGATTATATGGAGTAAGCTCACAGAAATGTGACTCGAAGTTTTCTTACGTAACAGAACCCAGTATGTTGTCCTCGACGGCGAGTGTTCATTAGAGACAAGGCTATCGTCAGGAGCGTCCCATGGAATTGTTGAAGGACCGCTGTTGTCCTCTATATGGATAAATGATTCGGCGAACAGGGTGGGCAGCAGTCTGGGGTCGTTTGCTGAGGATGCTGTGGTGTACGGTGAGATGTCGAAGTTGAGTGAGTGTAGGGGGATACAGGACGACTGAGACAAAATTTCTAATTGGTGTGATGAATCGCAACGTTCCCTAAATGTAGAAAAATGTACGTTAATGCAGATAAGCAGTAGCTACAAAATAGCAGGTCAGCAACTGGAAGCAGTTAATACCATAAATTATCTGGGAGTACGCATTAGCAGTGATTTAAAATGGAATGATCATATAATGTTGATCGTCGGTAAAGCAGATGCCAGACTGAGATTCATTGGAAGAATCCTAAGGAAATGCAATCCGAAAACAAAGGAAGTAGGTTACAGTACGCTTGTTCGCCCACTGCTTGAATACTGCTCAGCAGTGTGGGATCCGTACCAGATAGGGTTGATAGAAGATGTTGTGAAGATCCAACGGAGAGCAGCGCGCTTCGTTACAGGATCATTTAGTAATCGCGAAAGCGTTACGGAGATGATAGATAAACTCCAGTGGAAGACTCTGCAGGAGAGTCGCTCAGTAACTCGGTACGGGCTTTTGTCAAAGTTTCGAGAACATACCTTCACCGAAGAGTCAAGCAGTATATTGCTCCCTCCTACGTATATCTCGCGAAGAGACCATGAGGATAAAATCAGAGAGATTAGAGCCCACACAGAGGCATACCGACAATCCTTCTTTCCACGAACAATACGAGACTGGAATAGAAGGGAGAACCGATAGAGGTACTCAAGGTACCCTCCGCCACACACCGTCAGGTGGCTTGCGGAGTATGGATGTAGATGTAGATGTAAGTAGGAAAGAGAGACCCGTAATGTCCGAGTAGAGCGTTAGTGATGTCCTGATTGACACATACGTCGCTTAAACATCTGGGCGGGGCCTTGCAAAGCGATACGAAATAGAACGAACATGTAGGAAAGGAAATTGGACGACTTCAGCTTACTGGGAGAATTTTCGGAAAGTTTGGTTCTTCTGTAAACGAGACCGCACACAGAACACTTCTACGACCCACTGTTGACTACTGCTGGGGTGTTTGGGACCCCCAGCAGGTCGGTTTGGTAGAAAACATTGCAGCGATTTAGTGGTGTGCAGCTAGTTTCGTTATCGGTAGGTTCCATCAACGCGCAGTTATTATGGAAATGCTCCGTGAGCTCAAATGGGAATACCTGGAGGGAAGATGCTCTTCCCGCGAAGCACTATTCACAAAGTTGGAGAACCAAAGCAGATTCGGTATTTTCTCGGGGAGATGATGTTTATTTCTCCAAACTCAGTTTCTCTATGGCTTGAGGAGCACTGCGTTACTGCGTTGCGCTATGACTCAAATACACGTACTCAACGCATCGCACTGGCCGAAACAGAGAAATTCACTTCAGCTTAGTGTTTCCGACACTATACAGGACGTTCGTCAAAGTTACGCTTCGTGATCGAGCATTTTTAGGCCGGGTTCTCATTTAGGTACCAGTTTTCTTACCTAGAGTTTAAGACGGACTTTCTATGTTCACTAAATTATTGATTAGCACTAATTTAAGAGTTCCTATAGAGCCGATTCCTTCAGGAGTTTGTAATGGATAGATTTGTATTTATGAAGAGGGAGAAAAACTTACTAGATTGTAACGTCTCGTCGACGTTATGGCCATTAGAGACAAAGCCAGCTTAATAGGACAAGAACTGTCTCTGTCTTTTCTGAATGGCCAAAACTGAAAATGCAAAACTGCGCCTTTGGTTTATCACAGAAGATGCCGGCAGTATCTTCACCACTTAATATGATCTCATCTTCTCTACATCATCGCGGACGTGAGGAAGATGTTAACCATATTTTCTTCGCCTGTAATAAAAGATATCAAGAAACTACGACACTATTGCAGCGTTTGATATTCTTTGGAAATGGATTACCAACGATAATTCAAACTATTTTCACGACAGGGGGCCTACGTGTAAACTCCTATACGATTTTATAACAGTACTACAAATAAAAATATAGGAAAAGCGATTTCTGTCTTATAATATAAAAACTGAATAAGTATGCTTTGTGTTATCGACCCTCCTTTTATATTATGAACTATATTTTTATTTTCTTAGAGAGTGGACGTAAATTCAGGTAAATTGAATGTAACTGATAATTGTTGTTATAATGTGGTAGTGGTATCACATGCTTCCTTTTAACGGTTTCAGTCTGTTACAGATTTAAAAGTTAACAAAACACTCTGAGGCTGTCTGTATGGGTGCTTTCCAAAAGTCATTAACAATTTTTTTTTAAATGTAATCGCCACGAGTGAGTAAAAGGACGAGCAGAATTTGAGGAAACAGAGATATCATTATAAGAACAAGTGCACTTCTGTTAAGATTTCTGTTCAGCTTGTTAAGTTGTCGTGTTTCGAAAAAACGCAGAGAAAGCTGTTAAAGAAACGCAGTGTCAACCATGCGAGCTGCTCGAACATAGAATAGAACATTAGTGTTTGCTGAAAGAGTAACGAAAGGGCATTAGGTCCCTGGAGAGCGAAAAAGCCAAAAGTTATGCAAAACCTCCAACGCTAGCTCCTTGCTAAATATATATTACGAATTGCGTAGAACACGCCTTTATAAAACTTGTTTATTCGTGACCGGACAGAAATTACTTTTTCCGTAAAACTGGACGTAATGCTACTGGTTTGTTTTCCTTTTATAATTTCGAGACTTAATTTCAGCGTGTTTTGTGTCAGCGGCTGTTTGGGATGCACAGTTAAAAACAGATTAAAACCGAGCAGTAACTGGCGCATAATTTGCATACGCGAAAAAAGCTAGCCGCTGCAATAGCTAAAGCGCACTCGAGCAATAACGAAGGAGTTACGACCTTTAATTTCCAGAGACCAGAGAGTGCAACAGCGATTCTACAGAGATTACACTACCTAATACTCACATGCAACGCCTCACCGTTAAATTTTTCTAGTGCTAAGCTGACTCATAAACTTTTCGCCGTAATGTCGCCACGGGAGCTGTATACTTTTAAAAGCACTGTGGGTAAAATTTCGGTGTGGTGGGGAACAGGTAGAATCCCATTAGTTGTCAAAACGTTGTTTACAAATTGTGTTGTTCTCTTCAGTAAGATCAGCGATTACTCCACCAAGAGGTTATTCACAGGGTTTTTAGGTTCTACATCTATATGTACATACATACTGCGCAAGCTACCATACGGTACGTGTGACGGTACCGTGTACCGTTACTAGTCATTTTCTTTCCTGTTAGAGCCAGGTAAAAACGACTGTTCTTATGCCTCTGTGCGAGCCCTAATTTATCTTCGTGGACCTTACACGAAATGCAGTTCGCGGTAGTAGAATCGTTCTGCAGTCAGCTTCTAATGCCGGTGCTCTAAATTTTCTAAATAGCGTTCCGCGAAAAGAACGCCATATTCCCTTCAGAGATCCCCAATGGAATTCACAAAGCATCTACGTAATACTCGTGTGTTGACCGAACCTGCCGTTAACAAATCCAGCAGTACGCCTCTGACTTCCTTCGGTGTCTTCCTTTAATAGGACACGGTGGGGATTCCAAACACTCGAGTGGTCTTTAAGAATGGGTGGCACTAGTTTTATGTCACGGTCTCCTTTGCAGAAGAACGACACTTTCCTAAAATTCTCCCAAAAATCCGAAGTCCACGATTCGTCTTCCATACTACTGTCCTTACATTCTCGTTCTATTTCATACTGCTTTGCAATGTTACACATAGATATGTAATCGATATGTAAAACAGTACACCACTTAAGCTGTATTCGAACATCACAGGACTGACTTTCTTTTACTCACTTGCATTAACGAACGTTTTTCACACCTTAGAACAAGCTGCCATTCATCACACCAACATGAAATTTTGTCTATATCATCCACTGCCCTCCTACAGTCACTCAACGACAATGCCTTCCCGTACACCACAGTATCATCAAAAAACAGTCGCCGATGGCCGCTCACCCTGTTCGCCAGATCATTCATGTATACAGATTGTTCATAAAGTCCGGAAACACTTTCAATTATTTATTGCACAAGAACCAAACATTGTACAGGTATCATACACATGTCATTTTGAAGAGAAACCCTGAAAGTTTCTTTTCATGTATACCGCCACAGCGTAGTTTGGTGATTTGCCGATAGTCAGCGCTAGTCACAAACATGGTGACTTCAGGTGCGGAGCGAGCTGTCTGTGTGTTGGACTTCGACAAAAACAAGTGTGCTACAGTTGTTCAACTGATGTTTAGAACCAAGTACGGTAAAAAGCCACCAACAAAGAAGGCCATTTACCACTGGCACAACAAATTCGTTACGACGGTTTGCTTGTGCCCGGCAAAGAGAAGCAGACGTTCCAGTGTGAGTGAAGTGAATGTGGAGCGCGTAAGGAGTCCAAAGAAATCGGTGCGTCGTACATCCCGTGAACTCGAAATGGATCCAATGACACTGTGGAAAGTCCTGCGACAAAAGCTGTCTATGAAACTATTCAAATTGGAGCTAGTGCAGAAGCTCAATGACGACGACGACGACAAAGACAAACGTTTCGAGTTTTGCTCGAACTTGCAATAACTGTATGAAGATGTGTATTGCATCGTTGATCGCTTAATTTTTAGCGAAGAAGCCACTTTTCACACTAATGGGAAAGTGAATGTGTGATGTAGCAGAGCTCCGGGAGAGAATACTGGGAGGGACTGCCACAGCCGACGATGCCACGCTGGGACGGGTATGACAAGAATTCGATTACCGTACTGACATCTGCTGGGTCACTCATGGTTCGCATATCGAATGTTTGTATATATATCACAAACATATGACTCACAATTTTAGACGATCAGTTGGTAACAGGTAGGTTTTTTTAAATTATAATACAGAACGTAGGTACGTTTGAACATTTATTTCGGTTGTTCCAATGTGATACATGTACCTTTGTGAACTTATCATTTCTGAGAACGCATGCTGTAACAGCGTGATTACCTGTAAATACCACATTAATGCAATAAATGCTCGAAATGATGTCCGTCAACCTCAATGCATTTGGTAATACGTGTAACGACATTCTTCTCAATAGCGAGTAGTTCGCCTTCCGTAATGTTTGCACATGTATTGATAATGCGCTGACGCATGTTGTCAGGCGTTGTCGGCGGATCACGATAGCAAATATCCTTCAACTTCCCCACAGAAAGAAATCCGGGGACGTCAGGTCCGGTAAACGTGTGGGCCATGGTATGGTGCTTCGACGACCAATCCACCTGTCATGAAATATGCTATTCAATACTGCTTCAACCGCATGCGAGCTATGTGCCGGACATCAATCATGTTGTAAGTACATCGCCATTCTGTCATGCAGTGAAACACCTTGTAGTAACATCGGTAGAACATTACGTAGGGCCGGCCGTGGTGGCCGAGCGGTTCTAAGCGCTTCAGTCCGGAGCTGCGCGACTGCTGCGGTCGCAGGTTCGAATCCTGCCTCGGGCATGGATGTGCGTGATGTCCTTAGGTTAGTTAGGTCTAAGTAGTTCTAAGTTCTAGGGGACTGATGACCTCAGATGTTAAGTCCCATAGTGCTCAAAGCCATTTGAACCATTAAGTAGGAAATCAGCATACATTGCACCATTTAGATCGCCATCGATAAAATGGGGGCCAATTATCCTTCCTCCCATAATGCCGCACCATACATTAACCCGCCAAGGGCACTGATGTTCCACTTGTCGCAGCTATCGTGGGTTTTCCGTTGCCCAATAGTGCATATTATGCCGGTTTACGTTAACGCCGTTGGTGAATGACGCTTCGTCGCTAAATAGAACGCGTGCAAAAAATCTGTCACCGTCCCGTAACTTCTCTTGTGCCCAATGGCAGGACTGGACAAGACGTTCAAAGTCGTCGCCATGCAATTCCTGGTGCATAGAAATATGGTACGGGTGCAATCGATGTTGATGTAGCATTTTCAGCACCGACGTTTTTGAGATACTCGATTCTCGCGCAATTTGTCTGCTACTGATGTGCGGATTAGCCGCGACAGCAGCTAAAGGACCTACTTGGGCGTCATAATTTGTTGCAGGTCGTGGTTGACGTTTCACATGTGGTTGAACACTTCCTGTTTCCTTAAATATCGTAACTATCCGGCGAACGGTCCGGACACTTCCCGCGCCCGGCTTCCCGGGTTCGATTCCCGGCGGGGTCAGGGGTTTTCTCTGCCTCGTGATGACTGGGTGCTGTGTGATGTCCTTAGGTTAGTTAGGTTTAAGTAGTTCTAAGTTCTAGGGGACTGGTGATCATAGATGTTAAGTCCCATAGTGCTCAGAGCCATTTGAAGGGACACTTCGATGATGTCGTCCAGGGTACCGAACAGCATGCATAGCACACGCCTGTTGGGCTCACCAGAAGACAACAGAGCGTGATTGTACTCTCCCGTCAACTGTTTCACAACACCAGAACAGCCATACTTGGCAATGCTGTGGTGGCAGTGGTAACCTGCATAGAAGCACAAATGATCAATACATGTGCAAGCATTACGGAAGGCGAACTACTCGCTATTGAGAAGAATGTCGTTACACGTATTGCCAAATGCATTGAGGTTGACGGACATGATTTCGAGCATTTATTCCATTAATGTGGTATTTACAGGTAATCACGCTGTAACAGCATGCGTTCTCAGAAATGATAAGTTCACAAAGGTACGTGTATCACATTGGAACAACCGAAATAAAATGTTCAAACGTGCCTACGTTCTGTATTTCAATTTAAAAAAACCTACCTGTTACCAACTGTTCGTTTAAAATTGTGAGCCATGTTTGTGACTATTACGACGCCATCTATCACAAAGCGAAGAAAGTGGTCCAACTAAAACATTCATATTTCTTTACGTACTACACGAATATATAATAAAAATTGGGGTTCCTATTTAAAAAAAAAACGCAGTGGATATCCGTTTGACCTACGGCAGCGCCAACTAGCGGGCCAACCATAGCGCCATCTGGTTTCCCCCTTCAAGCTAGACGGGTTTCGCTGTTTGTAGTTTTTTCGTTTATGTATATATTCAGAGTTTCTCTTCAAAATGCAATACGTATGACATCTGTACAATGCTTAGTTTTTGTGCTATAAATAATTGAAAGTGTTCTCGGACTTTATGTACTCCCTGTACATAGAATAATAGTGAGCCTATCAGATTTACCTGGGACGCTCATGACGACCTGGATACTCTTGTCTCTGATGAACTGGTATTCCACCATCGAGAACAACGTACTGGGTTGTGTTACTCAAAAAAGTCTTTGACCCACTCACATATCAGGGAAACTATTCCGTAAGCGCGTACCTTCGCTAACAGCGTGCACTGGGGCAGCGTGTCAAACGCTTTTCGGAAATCTAGGAGCGCGGTATCCGCCTGTTGCCCTTCACCCACGGTTCGCACAATGTCACGTCACAAGAGGGCAAACAGAGTATCGCACGAGCGATGCCTTCTAAAAACGTGATGATTTGTTCACAGCAGTTTTTCCATCTCAACGAAATTTATTACTGGTACATTCGAAGCGAGGAAATGTTCAAGAATTCTGAAGCAAATCGATGTTGAGGATTTTGGGCTAATGATTTTGCGGGTCCGTTCTTTTACCGTTTTTATATACATAAGTCACGCGCGCTTTTTTCCATCGCTTGGGACCTTGCGCTGGGCGAGATATTCGCCATAAACGCGAGCTAAGTAAGAGGCCAAAGCTGTAGAGCACTCCCTGTAAACCCGGACTAGGTTTCGATCCGGACCTGGCAACGTATTTGTTTTCAACTCATTCAATTGTTTCTCGACGCCAGAGACCTGTTTATTTCTACAATGGTTTACATTAGTTTACAGCTTGAACATTTAGCTATTTTGCGACATAATCACCATTTCTGTCGATGCATTTTTGTAGACGCTGTGGCAGTTTTTGTATGCCCATGTCATACCAGCTCGCCGCCATGCTGTTCAGAAAGTTATGAAACTCTTCTTTCACCTCGTCGTCGGAGGTGAATCGCTTTCTGGCCAGATGTTCTTTTAACCTAGGGAACAGGTGATAGTCACTGGGCGCCAAGTCAGGACTATAGGGTGGGTGGGTGATCATGTTCCACTGAAACTGCTGCAGGAGAGCAATGGTGTGCCGGGCGATGCGTGGGCGAGCGTTGTCATGGAGAATGTGTACGCCCTTGCTCAAAATTCCTTTTCTCCGGTTCTGAATTGCCCGTTTGAGTTTTTTCAGTCTCACAGTACCTGTCAGCGTTAATTGTGGTCCCAGTGATTCAGCTCCGACGACGAGGTGAAAGACGTGGTTCATGACTTTCTAAACAGCATGGCGGCGAGCTGGTATGACATGGGCATACAAAAACTGCCACAGCGTCTACAAAAATACATCGGCAGAAATGGTGATCATGTCGAAAAATAGCTAAATGTTCAAGCTGTAAACTGATGTAAATCATTGTAGAAATAAACAGGTCTATTTAGTTATAAAAAATAGGAGACTTTACTTTTGGGATTACCCTAGTACTATGTCGTCCATGCGGGAGTCTGTGCTATTGTTAAACGACCGTATCTTTGTGCGATTCTCCTGCGCGAATGGCCGGCCGGTGTGGCCGAGCGGTTGTACGCGCTACAGTCTGGAACCGTGCGACCGCTACGGTCGCAGGTTCGAATCCTGCCTCGGGCATGGATGTGTGTGGGGTCCTTAGGTTAGTTAAGTTTAAGTAGTTCTAAGTTGTAGGGGACTGATGACCTCAGAAGTTTAGTCCCGTAGTGCTCAGAGCCATTTGAACCATTTGAACCTGCGCGAATGTTTTTGTAAACACGGAATTTAAAACTTTAGGTTTCGTTTTGCTATCTTCTACTACCACAGCAGACTAGTCAACGGGTGACTGTATAGAAGCCTTCGACCTGCTTAGCGATTTTACACAGGACCAAAATTTTCCCGGCTTCTCCGCCAGATTTTATGACTAGGCATGTCGGTGGTAGTTGTATGCTTCGCGCACCGATCTTATTACAGGCGCTCGAATCTCTATTAAACTGCGTCCTGTCTTTCTCTGGGGTCAGCCCAACATCAGTAGATAACCAACTACGGCAATAGAATGAAATTTTCACTCTACAGCGGAGTATGAGCTGATATGAAACTTCCTGGCAGATTAAAACTGTGCCCCGGACCGAGACTCGAACTCGGGACCTTTGCCTTTCGCGTGCAAGTGCTCTACCGACTTTTTTTTTGTTTTGTTTTTAGATGGAGGGGGAGAAAGGAAAGGGGAGGGGAGGAACTAATGATATCAGCTATATCGGGACTTCATGCGGAATCAGCGGCGACGAGCAAAAATGTGTGTGAGACCGGGACTCGAACCCGGGATTTCTTGCTTTCTTTTTTTTTCTTTTTCTTAAAGCGCTCCACAACCTTTTTTTTTTTTTAAAAAAAGGTTAATGTAGTGGACCGGTGGGGGCTCGGGGTGCAAAGTGGGCAGGGGTCGAAACCCGAGGCCTGGACACAGTGTCCTCCTCGCCACCACCGAGCCTGTGGTGCTTAGGGAAGTGGGAGACACAGGAATCAACAGTAGTGGAAGGCGTTGTTATTTATTTATTTGCATGTGTTTTTGTAATATTCACTAATATCATGAAATTATGTGAACACATCGGCGAAAGAGAAAAGAAATATAAATTGTGGTTAAAGAAAAAGAAAGGAAAAATCATCATCATCATCATTTAAGACTGATTATGCCTTTCAGCGTTCAGTCTGGAGCATAGCCCCCCTTATACAGTTCCTCCATGATCCCCTATTCAGTGCTAACATTGATGCCTAAAGGAAAAGCAAAAAGATATAAAATCCGCGCAATCTGCGACGCGCTCTCCCATCCGCGGAGGTCAGAAATAGAATAGATCGTAGGCGGTTGAAACTCAGACACCGCCGGGGGAGGAGGGGTAGGTGCCCTCTGAGCCAGGCACCCCCCAACTCAGTCGAGATCTAACAAAGACCGCTCGAAGATAGTTAGCAAAGAATGTTCGGTAACGTGGCGTGTTTTCGAGAGCTGCGTGGGCTGTTCGTAAATAGGTCCAGAAGTCGAGGCGGGATTTAGGTCCCTCATGAAAGAGATGAGCGACCGCCCACCCTTTGACCCACGTAATAGCAAGACATTTGGCGGCGGGAAAATGTCTGTCCTCCGGGTATAGAAACATTTGAGGTTCGATTGTGTCTGGTGGCACCCGGAGATTGCAGGCAATGATTTGCAGCACGAAGCGCCATACATCTTGCGATGAGGCGCATGCCAGACGGTGTTCATCAGTGTCCAGTTGCTGGCAAAGGAGTCAAAGAGGGGATTCTGACAAGCCAATGTTGAGCAGGCGCTGCTTCGTGGCAAATTTACAGTTGACTATGTGATACCACAGTGCTCGGACGTTCGTTGGGAGGAAGGGCTGGTGGACGGTAGTCCACACTATGGGCCACTGGATGGAGGGATGTTTGGTCTCCATCACATTCCGGGGAACACAGCGCAGCAACAGGCTGTAAAAATCCTTAGTCCTGGGTGGGCGTGTATCTGGGAGACTGGTATGTATGTAACTGTAGTCGACGAAAAAGGTCGAAATATGCGACAATTTAGGCACGATATCGCCGACAGACACCGGTGGTGAGGTGGAAGCAGGTAGGAGGACCTCAAGCAAGCTGCGTGTTAGAGATGTACCCTGGCCCATCCACTGTTTTCTCATGGTACTCATGTACAAGGCTGCAGCTCGCATACGGACATTGACAAGCCCGACGCCACCATACCCTGAGGGCAGGGTAAGTGTCTCATAACGGACTTTAAACATTGATCCAGCCATGAGATAATAGCCAAAAGCCGCCTGAAGGTTGCGCCCAATTGCAGTTGGCAGAGGGAGAACTTAAAAAAAAAAAAAATCTTAATTTATTAACCCAATATCATACATAATTAACCTACCACCTGAAATCATTAGTGGGTCGAACTTAGCTACAATTTACATTTTAGCAGCATATTCTTTATCTATTATATTTTACTATTAGTATTAACTACAGGAAGTTAGTTCAATCTACGAGTTTTTACATTATCTATAGGTATCTATGTGGAAAAACTATTAGGCAATCACACTATCAACTATACTCTACTTTCCTACCAATAACTACTTCCTGCAGCGTTACAGGTGTGCCTGAATGTACTATAAACCTACTATTTTGTGGCCATGCCCACCGAGCTAACCCCAGTGGGCGTGCCCCTGGCACTGGGCTGGCCTTCCAACAATCGCTGCAGGTCTAAGAAAAAACATTTCCTACAATCTACTTCTACAATTATGGTAATAATTAATATGAGTCATAATCGGTGTGCTTTAGTCTTAGCCGGTATGGTCGCACCCTCCCCCTGATCCTGGATGCGTCGGATCCCGATCGTCATTGACGGTCGGCCAGTACGCACCCTGGCGGAATGGGATGATGCGTTATGTCGAGAAAATTTGGATCCTATCTAATCTATCTCCCTTCTGTATTCTCTTAGGATCTTGGCAGATACCTCGCCAGCCAGTTTATTAATAATAGTGAAGGTGGTAGCGTCCCTAATGAGATGAAAAGTGTCTGTATTAGGTAATGAATTTCGTAAGTCCATTGCAACGTCGTCGAAAAGCGGACACTCATAGACCACATGATCCGGTGTGCCCAGTTCGGCACCACAGTCACACGACGGTGTCGCCCTTTTCCCGAATCGGCAAAGATATGCCGGGTACGGGCCATGCCCAGTGAGGAAGTGCGGCAGTCCCTTACTTGGTTGGAAGTGTTTCATCTGTAGCCTTTCCTGAACATTTGGTAGTAGTTGGTGCGTTCTTCTTCCGGTCTCTTCCCCGTCCAAAATTTCCTGCCAAAGTTCTATTCCCCTTCATTTAATTGTAATTTTGTCCCCCACTCTGACCCCCATTATATCCATAGTTTTTTCAATTTTCCTCTTTTTTAACCAATACCATGCAGCCTGCCCCCTGATTTTTACATCAAGGGGGCATAGACCCATGAGTATTAATAATGCTCCCCCAGGCGTCGTTCTATATGCCCCCACTGATCGAAGTATCATGTTTCGCTGCACTCTCCGCACGGCCACGGCAGGAACGACCCTCGTGAGCCTGTGGGCCCAGACCCCGGACCCGTAGCCCACGATGGAAACTAGAATGGTGTTATGGTACAATTTAATGAGATTTGGTGGAAGATGAAATCGTCTATGGCCGATGTTGATGAGGTTATTTAACACTTCTAATGCCCTATGTGTAGTTGCCTCGATATGTCTGGCAAAACTCCATTTTTCATCTAATATTACCCCTAAGTATCGAGCTTCTCGACGACGTATGACTGGCGTGCCATCCATCCTAACTGTTGGGTTCCTGACCAATTGGCCCTTTAAGAGTAGATAAGTGGATTTGTTGGGTGCAATTTTTTGTTTAGTTCTTTGGCACCAATATGAGATTAGTGTCATAGTTCTGTCTATCTTCGGTTCCAGTTCCTCTCGGCTCCGACCGCCAACCAGCAGGAGGAGGTCATCAGCGTAAGCTATCACCTCTAGCACATCTGCACAGCTCTCCAAGGTCTCAAGGAGAGGCTCCATATTGATATCCCAAAAGAGTGGCCCCAGGATAGAGCCCTGTGGACACCCCTTTGTTATCTTCTTGCCCACTCTTCCGCTAGGGGATAATAGCCAGACCTCCCTGTCCACGCAATAGCTCCTAAGACAGCCATATAGCGGCCCTGGGCACTCCTTCTCTCGCAAGCGAGAGAAAAGCGAAGGCCACCACAGGTTGTCAAAGGCGCCACTGATGTCCACCATGATGCCAACTATGTACTTATGTGTGGACGACCCGCAGACCTCAGCCGCCATGGCGATTGCGTCAGACGCAGAACGCCCCGGCCTAAAGCCAAACTGCCTGCTGCTCATTCCACAAAGCACTCGGTGTGCCATCAGCCTGTCAGCCAGCAGCCTCTCCAGCAATTTTCCCAACAGATCCAACAGACAAATGGGTCTGTAGGACTTAACCTCTTTTGGATCCTTATCCTGTCCCTTTTTAATTATTACAACTTTTGCTTGTTTCCAGATGGTAGGAAACTTTTTGAGGCTTAGGGCCTCGTTGTAGATTCTCGCTAGAGGTGCTACTAGTTGAGGAGCAAGGTATTGCACCACCTCCGCGATAATGCCGTCTGGTCCTGGGGCCTTTCCTCTCTTAAGTGCTTTAATGTGCTCCGCCACCTCATTCTCCGTAAAAGGGTACACCAAGGTGTTGTTTTGGTACTCTTCTAGTTGAGCTTGCCTAATTAGGCCTTGTTCTTCCGTGTCCTCATTTTCCATGTCATCCGGAAGTAGGGACCGGAGAAGGACTTCAGCAGTTTCCTGCCACGTCCCTGTCATCCGATTCCCATCCCGGATGGTTGATAGTACCATAGGTGACTTAATTTTTTTCTCTGACTATTTTATATGGAATACCCCAGGGATCTATAGCCAATTGGCTTTGAACATACTTTTCCCAGCTTGCTAGCCTAACCCTTTTGAGCTCCTTCTGGAACTCCTCCTTGGCATTCCTATAAATTCCCAGCCATCTCTGTTTTTCTTCCCAGACGACACTTCGCTGGTAGTACCTCCTTGCCCTCCTGACCGACTGACGCATCTGCCCTAGTTCAGCTGACCATGGTGCGGGAGAGGCCGCGACAGCCCTCCTCCTGGTTGGTACTGCAGCCTTTACCGCTCTCATGATGGCACTAACCAGTTCTACAGCATGCCTGTCGACGTCTTCGTCACCCTCTGGCCATGTCGGGGGAACAAACTCTCCTGCAAGGCGCTCCCAATTAGTTTTATTATAGTTTAATTGAAATTCCCACCCTATGTCCCAGTGGCATTCCCTATCTGTAAGCTCGAAAGTTATTAAATTATGGTCACTTGTTGTTACCTGGTCTCTTACTTTCCAATTATTCAGATGACCAGCAAAATTAGGTGACACTAAAGTTATATCTATGTTCGTTCCTTCTCCTCCTCCGCCTGTGTAGGTGGGGGGATTCCCGGCTCTGTTTGCGACCAAGTACTGTAAAGACATTATTGTTTCCTCCATCTTCTCCCCTCTACCGTCCCGGGTGCCACTGTACCACAGGGGGGACTTCGCATTGGCATCTGCCACCACCACTATCTTTCTGCCTCTTAGTGCTGTTGTAATTCTTGAGAGTTGGTCTAGATATGCCTCGATGTCCTCGCCATATTGGTAGTACATGTTGACTAAGTGAATGACCCCAACTGGAGTCTGGAGTTCAGTTACGATGCAGTGCTCATTCGAGAAATGGGCGAGCACTGTGACTCGTATAGCTTTATTTAAGACTATAGTGGTGGCTTTAGGATCGTTCCCAAATGATATTATTTGCCAGTTAACACTAGCGAAAGCTATGTTCCCCGCAAGAGAGTATGGCTCCTGTAGACAGAGTACGTCGAGACTCGTCTCCTCCACCACCCTTCGTAGCTCCTGCATGACTAATCGACTATTATGTGCGTTGAGTTGTCCTATTTCTATCTTAATTGTCATGGGAAATACGTATGTACGTATTGTTCTGGAAAGGTCTTCCTCCAGTCAAAAGCTATCCTTCCGTTGGCTAGGACAGCCTGCTTGTAAATTTCGTTTAGGTCGAATTTTTCATTCCTCCTTTGAAAAACCTTTTGAACAAGGTCACGCAGGGCGCCAAAGTCAGTGGGGAGATTCATGGTCTTTAACTGTATCCTATCGACAGCCTCCATGGCCGAGAAGGTGACTTTACGTCCGTACTGGTGTCCCACCCGCACTATATGCCTCAAAGCTGTGGTCAGGACAGCCGGCTCCTCCAGACGCGAAAGTTGTAGAGCATGTTCTAGATTGGGATAGATCCTGATGGGATCTACCTCCAGACGTCTAACTGGCGGTTGATCACAGGTAGGTGTTACTATTGTACTACTAATCGTGTTGACTTGGACTGGTACTTCGGATGTGGAGCTACTTTTAATTTGGCCCGCTATTGCAGGACGCCTAACTATGGGTGCCCGATCTTCTGGCGGTCTCATGTTCCGGGGGGAGGGGAGAGCGGTAACTTCCCGTTCAAACGGATCCGTCTGGACGGATCCCCCTGCATCTACCATGCTTGTTCGTTCTATTTTACTTCCTTCGACGAAGGTTAAGAATTGCCTAAATTTGGCAGCCCTAGCCGCGTCCCCTCAAGCCTTGCATGAGCAATGGCCCAGGAGGCAAGTTCATTCTTTATGGCCAAGATGGCGGTTTGACTAATCTTTCCATTTTTTACATTGGACTCCAACAGCTGTGTAATTCTGTTGTGTCTCTCAGTCACACTCTCGTCAATATTCTCCGTTTGCCCCGATGGATCGGGAGCAGAAAGCATCGAAGCTCTCGCAGAAGCACACGATTCGCTTGTCTCAGGTTCGGCCATGATTGACAAGCGAAAGAAAAAAGGGTTGGAAGCCCGTCTCTTACCCCGGACCGGCTCCTCTGGCATGGGGGGGGGGGGGGGGGGGACTAGAATGCAGCTCGCCCACCAACCTCGTCCCTAGGTCAAGGGCATCCCTAAGCCGCCGAGTTCAGTACACCGTTGCCAGTGTCCTGGTCTCCTTCAGTGGCCTCGTCATCGTCGATTTCTCCCAGTGTTCAGCGGCAAGTGCACCCCGCACTCCGGAGAAGCGGATGCACTTCTCGTCCTTCGCCGTCTACTAGCCCGAGCTCCCTCCTACAGGCCAGGGGACCCGCTCCTACTCAGGTGGCGGGCCGGTCGCCCAGTCGTTCGACGGTCTGGACCCAGCTAACCTGGCCCAGGTGATGTCACCACCCCCTGGGTTTGGCAGAACACGCCCCGGTTACCCACGGGCGCGGCGAAGCGCACTTGCCGACACGCGCCGAGGTCCCACGCCGACAAACGAGGTCGCCGGCATGCAGAGCACCAGCTGGTATTGTGCCCTGCGGAAATAAGGAGGGACAGATGGATTGTCCCTCAGACACAGCTCCCCCTGCGCGATGTGAACCAATTTTGATGCCACATAAAGATTAAGAAACTCAACCCGTCGAAGTGTGTCCTGGCGGCGCAAGAGGTTCTGGCGGACGTCGTTGCGGATGACGTCTAACAGGCGACGGAAATTCATTGCCGCTGTGCGTGTGACCGTGGGGGTAAAGGTAATGCCCAGGTACCGGAAAGTCCGCACAAGCGGCAGGGGTGCCACTTCACCCTCCTGGAGGCCTCGTCCAATGTGCATTGCAGAAGATTTGGCGACATTCATGGCACTGCCAGCGGCAGCCCCATAACGGGTAATCAATTCGAGGACTTCTCGAATCTCAGAGCCGGAGCGAATGAGGAGGAGGAGGTCATCAGCATATGCCCGACAGCGAAAGGTGTGTTGGCGTAGGGTGAGGCCAGAGAGCTTGGTCGTCATGCCCCCAATAAGGGGCTCAAGGGCAATGGCATACAGGGGGCACCCCTGCCGTATCGAACGGCAAATAGGTACCGGCCCTGCTAAACGTCCATTGACTTGGACGCGTGAACTGGCACTGTCGTAAAGACGCCGGATGACGTCGAGAAACGGAGGGGGAATGCGCATTCGGGCTGCCACCGAAAGCAGGAAACGATGACGCACTTTATCGAAGTAGCTGTCGAAGTCTATAGCGACGACCACTGCACGGAGTCTGCAGGCCGCCGCCATCGCAATTAAGTCGCGGCATTCCCCTGTTGCAGTCTGTATGATAACCTGTCCTCCAGGCGTCGTTTGCTCTGGCGAGAGGATATGAGGGAGTATTGTTCGGAGCCGCATTGCCAGTAAGCGCGCGAAAATTTTGTAATCGGCATTCAGTAGGGTAAGCGGTCTGTAACTCGTGACCATCGAACCACGGGCTGGTTTGTGGACTGGTATGATGATGACCTCAGCAAGGGCGGGTGGGATTGCTTGGTCAGATGTCATCAGTTCTTGATACATAGTCGTCCACCATGATGCCATGAGGTAAACCGTCAATGCCCAGCGTTCTGCAGCCTGGGCGATTGCGTTGTTGACTTCGTCTAGCGTGACCGCTACTGTCAAAGCATCCGCCTCCGTGTGGGGGAGGGTGCGCGAGACGTAATACAAAATGGAGTCGTCTGCTGCAGTTTCAGCGTCTTCTTCACTATAAGTACGGCGGTAGTGCTCGACGAATGCGTAGACGATGTCATTCTGAGTGGTCACCTGCGTGCCATGAGGCGTGGTCAGTTTGTCGGACACTATATGATGCATGGATGGAATTTCTAAATCCGAGTGATGGTGGTGTCGCGTCCGTATCACGACCCTTTGCAGCTTCTGGCGTGCCAGAGCAATTATCTTCACCTTAGTTCTTTGCCGTTCCAACTGGTTGTCCGGGGTTGGCGGTTGAGCGTCCAGATCTTGGAGATTCGCATAATTGAAGTCAACAGTGGTGCGATGCCAGTCGGCCACGTCCTTCCCGTATCTAATCAGTGTCCTCCGGATCGCCGGCTTGACGCAGTCCAACCACCATATCAATGTCGAGTGGTAGCGGGGAAGGCGTCGTTCGCAGGCTGTCCACGTTTCAGTGACTTGTTGGCGACAAGCCAGGTCATGCAAGTGTGAGGTATTGAGTTTCCATGGCGCACGGCTGCGCCATACTGATTGCGGCGGAAGGAGGACCGTACAGATGTAAGCGCAATGATCGGAAAAGGCCAGCGGCCAGCGTTCGGCGCCCCGTATCGCAGATCTAAGAGTGTTTGAGACATATATCCTGTCTAGTCGGCTTCTGGAATGACTGGTAAGAAAGGTATGGCCAGAAAGGTCGCCGTGTTGAACTTCCCAGGTATCGTGAAGCAGGAGGTCTCGCACCACTATACGTAGTTCCTGGCATGTAGTATAGTGGGGAATCTGATCTTTAGGATGCAGAACGCAGTTAAAATCACCTCCTAGTAGGCAATGGTCATAACGCCCTAAAAACAGGGGAGCGATTTCCTCGGTGCCTGAGGGAGCGTAGACATTATGATGCGTGTCCCCATGGCAGTGAGTGCCATGCCCCGAGCTGATGGAAGGAAGGCGACATCGGTCACAGAAATCCCGTGGCGGACGTAGATGGCCACTTCGCGGCCCATAGGATCACTCGCGGAGGCGTGGGCGGTATAGCCATTGATATCCGGGAGACTAGCCAAGTGAACTTCCTGCAGAAGGGCTAAATCAATATCCGAAGCCCAGAACATCTCCTGCATAAGGCGGATTTTCACCCTGGAACGGATGTTGTTGGTGTTGATGGTTGCTATCCGGTAGGCCTGGTGTCGTATTGCTGGAGGCTGGTCCACTCCGCTGTCCGCGCAAGGGTGTGGGCGTCGCAGCGGAACGTTATCCCGCTGGCGCGCAGGGGAATGTGAGGAGAGTATGATTAGTGGTGCGGCCGTGACGGCGCAGGGTCCCGTAACGGCTCCTGCTCCTCGACCTCTTCCTCGTGCCACGCCCTGGAAGCGGACACTGGTGCATTTTGTCTGCAGAGGATGTTGTAATGGTGCGTGGTGTAGTGTCGCCTGTGATACGTTCATGATTTAGTTCAGCGTCAGCACGGGGCGCAGGCACACCGATAGATGTCTCCGCGCTCATAACGTCTTCGTTAGCAGTAGCGGGTTCTGAGGCCTCGTGCTGGTCGACGGTTACGTCCTCCTCGACTTGTAACGTCTCCTCTTGGCCGGAAACTGTGCGACGTCTTCGCTTGCGATGTTTCGGAGAACGTTGTTTCCTTGTGCGACCCTCCGTGTCCGACGACGCGACGGAAGGGAGTGGCGTCGTTCTGGCAGAAAGGCCGCTGTAGGAACGATGAGCGAGTCGATCCCCATCGTGTTTCCGAGGTCAGGGTCAGCGTCCGGTTGCGGCGGCATCGTCGCAGCGCCGTCGATGGTCGGCCGAGGCGGCGGGCCGTCCGAGGCGCTCTCCGCCGGTGTCTGGTCGGGCTCGTTGGTGGCGTCTTTTGTGGTGACCGGGCGACGTTGCGAAGCGGTAGGAGAAGCTAGAGCAGCGGCGTAGGTCACCGGTAGCACTTTAGGTTGCGACGTGGGTGGTTCTTCGGCAGCTGGAAGTTGCGTAATACGCCGTTGTAGGCATTTGGATCTAAGGTGACCTCCTTTGCCGCACCCGGAACAGGTCCGAGGCTGGCCGTCGTATATAATAATTACACGGCATCTGCCGATCTGTAAGTAGGACGGGAAGTGGCTTCGGAGATCAATGGTGACCTGTCGGACCCCTAGCTCAGTCGGTAGGGCACTTGCCCGCGAAAGGCAAAGGTCCCGAGTTCGAGTCTCGGTCCGGCACACAGTTTTAATCTGCCAGGAAGTTTCAACTGCGGCAATGTCTCTCTTCGTTAAATGTGAGTTCCATGACGCAGCAGCATTCGGAATGACATAATGTCGGGCTCGTTCGGAGGATCTCTATAAACTGAATGACCAAAATTCACGGGAACGGTTGGCCTATTTGAAGCCGAGGCTTGTACGATGGCCGCTAAAAGCGACGTATGGCGTGACAGTAGACATTGTGACACTGTCTGACCAAAAAGTATAACGACAGCTCTAAATAACGCCGAGCTGACCACCAGATGTCACGAGAGATGTCCGATAGTATAAAAGGAGCCCATAGTATTGTCTTGTAAGTGGAGATACTGTAACAACGGAATGCGTCGGTCAGGAGACCGATCATTGGATATCTCCTGAATAACAAATCCATCAGGGACATTTCAGCCCTTCTAAAGCTGCCCAAGTCGACTGTGGGTGACGCGACAGGGACTGACGAGTGTTGCGAAGAGTGGTTGTTGTTGTTGTTGTTGCGGAAGAATGGTTCAAATGGCTCCAAGCACTATTAGACTTAACATCTGAGGCCATCAGTCCCCTAGACTTAAAACTAACCTAAGGACATCACACATATCCAAGCCCGAGGCAGGATTCGAACCTGCGACCGTGGCAGCAGCGCGGTTCCGGACTGAAGTGCCTAGAACAGCTCGCCCACAGCGGTCGGCTGTTGCCGAAGAAATCACCCGTCAGTTTTATGGTGCTACCAGCATCCAGGTAGCACAATGACTGTGTATATGGAGTCAAAAAGAATGGGGTAATGGGGTACAGTGGTAGAACAGCCCCTCGCCAGCACTTAGGTACTGTAAAGAGCGACGGCATTGGGCAGTAGTTGAATGGAAACAGTTGACTGGTGTATTTAACCTCCCTCCCTCTGTTATAGTTGAAGTTAAATTAACATGACTGAATAATACCTAGTTACTTGAATGGATACTTTTGGGCGAGAGAAGTCGCTTCCCAATGCTTTTATACTGTTATCTGTCACTCTTCCTATTATAGAACTAATTACCCCACCTGGAATAAAATCTCTATGGCTCTGCAGAATTCCGGCGATCGTCGACTCTGAAAATTCTTAACATTAACAGAGGCACAATCGTATGCCGTGGGAAAGCCGTCTTGGGTGCTATGGCGTACTCACCCTGCAGCATGCGACTCAGTGTCCATGTTACGTATCTTAAAATAGATAGTAAACGACCGTGGTGCAGGTTCTACTGATTTCCAAGGATACAAAGTTCCCTACGAGTTACGACACACGAAATATTGTTCTGGGGCACAGACAAGGGAGAAGTTAAAATAACTAGAGAATTGAACGTACCTTTTGCATGCATGAAACTATATTTTTCCTTAAACGATTTTCCTAGCTACATTTAAGTACACATCATCCTCTTGAATGAGATGAAACAATTCATAAACCTGCATTCAGTATTCAAAATGACAGCTTACAACAATGCCGCTAATTAAAATTCCACTGCGACCCTACTCTCCGCAATTGTAAATCAGAAATCGCCAGTCCATTGTACACGTAATGTTCCACATTCTATCCATAGGGTTTTTATATCAGGAGTCAGAGAAAATCTGTCTCGCAATCGAAAGGAGTCTTTAAGGTAAATTAGTTGCTCTCTTATTGTCAAACGATTGTTTCACATGACTAAAACAGAATAGAAGTGACAGAAAAATGGTAATCTAGCGTGGAGGCATGCTTAAAACGAGTTTTCCGATTCTGCATCACTGAAGCATGAAGATTTCAAGGACTCAACGGTAGAACAGGAAAATGGGGTGCACATATACGCAGCAGTATGCCAGAGGTTGCTACATGCCATCGTGATTTGTGTACTTTTCTTAGTCAAATTGCAAAAGTAAGAAATGAAAGTGCAAGACGTACAACTTCTTTCTCACGACGGAAACCACTACTGCATGAATATTATTTGGATCATCTTTATCAGCACAATGTAAGTATTGACAAAACCCCCCACAACTGTGTCCAAACTTCACCGATAACTACCGTATCTAAACCTCACATTTAATTCTCACTCTGTGAGAAGTAGTTACGGAGACAATAAGTGAAGTTTGGGTGTCACCTGAATTTTTTCATTTAGAACGAAACCGATTGTGGAGTAGGAAATGTACAGGGGTTGGAGAAAAATGTGGAAACACCAAAAACACAGCACACTATCATGCCTAATGCGGCGTAGGAAAACCGTCGACATTCAAAACAGCATACATTCGTCTCGGAATGGATAAATAGAACTCCTGTATAAAACTTCCTGGCAGATTAAAACTGTTTGCCGGACCGAGACTCGAACTCGGGACCTTTGCCTTTCGCGGGCAAGCGACTGAGCTACCCAAGCACGACTCACGCCCCGTCCTCACAGCTTTACTTCTGCCAGTACCTCGTATCCTACCTTCCAAACATTACATTCTGGAAACTCCTGTATAGTTTTGAAGGGTATCTTATGAATATGCCATTCTTCCTGAGAAACAATGAGAAGTTGCGCTGACGATGACGGAGGCGGATAGCGATTAGGTGCCCTTCTGTCGAAAGCAGACCGCAGAGAGTGAATAATAATTGAGATTTGCGGACTGTGATGCCCAGGAGAGAGGTGACAATTCATCCTCGTGTTCATAAAACCTGTCCCGGACTGTGTGAGCAGTGTCGTCTTGGAACACAGCATCACCACTGCTGCACAAACGTTGTACCGTAGGTTGGACCCGAACAGGCAGAAAGATCATATAGGCCTTGGCAGTAGTGCGATCTTGCAGAGTAACTATAGAACCCATGGAATGGATGCCCAGTTCGTAACCGAACCCCCACCATGTCCCACTCTTGGGACAAAGACTCGGTCAGAAACTGGTTCAAATGGTTCAAATGGCTCTGAGCACTATGGGACTTAACATCTGTGGTCAGCAGTCCCCTAGAACTTAGAACTACTTAAACCTAACTAACCTAAGGACATCACACACATCCATGCCCGAGGCAGGATTCGAACCTGCGACCGTAGCAGTCGCGCGGTTCCGGACTGCGCGCCTAGAACCGCTAGACCACCGCGGCCGGCCCAGAAACTGGAAAATTGCGAAATAACACTTATTCGACCAAATAAGTTCCTTCCATTGTTCCATCTAGGTTTTACAGCTTAGGCAGTATGTTACGGGCATTTACATCACTGATGGGTAATTTTGGAACTTCAGCTCGCCCTCCTGATGGATCTCCGTAACGTTTTGTTTCGGCGCTGACAGGGTTCACGAGTGCGACTTTGAGTTACGCAATGACTTCGCAGCTGACGTCCTTTTATTTTTCGTCACAGTCCTCTCCAATGGTCATCTGTTACGATCGGCCGGCCGGAGTGGCCGTGCGGTTCTAGGCGCTACAGTCTGGAACCGAGCAACCGCTACGGTCGCAGGTTCGAATCCTGCCTCGAGCATGGATGTGTGTGATGTCCTTAGGTTAGTTAGGTTTACTTAGTTCTAAGTTCTAGGCGACTGATGACCTCAGAAGTTAAGTCGCATAGTGCTCAGAGCCATTTTTTTGTTAAGATGACTCAACACAACTTTCGTCCGCGACGTGACGTATCGCGTGACGTTTCCTGCTTTCCCCGTGTGTGATGTAAGTCATCGATACGGTGCCTCCTGAAACACCAAATACTTCGGCTCCCTTGGTTACGGAAGCACCCACCGTATGTGAACCAACAATTTGCCCATGTTCGAATTCACTGATCTCCGACGTAATGCACTCACGACTACACAGAACACTGATATGACCACGATTGTCACTTGCAGCGTATTGACGACACTGCATGGTTTCCGTTCGTAGTCAAATACAACGCCGTCATCTACAGACTCAACCAGCGCCTGCCTTTACGTTCACGCATGCATATCGCTCTGAGTTTCCATGTAAGTACTAGTAGAACAGACGTGATTTGTTTATTTCCTCAGTCAAATTTCAAAAGTAAGAAAAGAGTGTACAGCAGGTACATGTTCTTGCTCATGAGGGAAACGAATAGTGCACGAACATTATTTTGATGGTGTTAAGCCTCACAAATGAATTATGATAAACGTTAATGAGAACCACCCCAGCCGTGTATCAGGCACGTTTACTAGGCCACAACCGGTTTCGACCTAACTGGACATCTTCATGTCATACCGAAAGTTTCCCAACAGTCATCGTAACTAAAGTTCAACTTTAATTGTCAAGTTTTTTCTTTGTTTTTTGTTTATTGGCCTCATTTTTCCCACAGATGCATAGCTTAATTGCCTTCCTTAGCAAATGCAATAAAAGTTTTGTTAAGACCAGACGCGTTTTGCTTTATTTTAAAGCGTCTTCTGGGGTCTCTGTAACAGTGTGGTTTTTTCTCTTCTAATTTTGCTTGTTATGATCATTAATTGTTCACATGCTTTACATGTTACTATAGACAGTCTTTACTCTTTTCGTTACTCACATTTTTTGTTGTTTATTGCATTCTTCTTCGTCTTCCAGGTGTATGTGTTGAGTATTTGAATACAGCACTTTACTGCAATCAAGTACAATTACATGTCTGTATTGGGAAATATTACTGTCCTCTTGCCATTTTGCGTGTTTTTTCATGCAATTGCGGGATGCCTTCGTCTTTTGTTTTGATAGTGGCGGAGGCGTCTGCTGTCGCCCAGTGAGTGTTTATATTTTCTGACTAGCAAGAGAGAGAGAGAGAGAGAGAGAGAGAGAGAGAGAGAGAGAGAGAGAGAAAGAGAGATTACAGTTTTTAATTTAGTTTATTTTAAGTGAGATGTTTGTGTGTGTGTGTGTGTTCAAAAATGGTTCAAATGGCTCTGAGTACTCAAAAATGGTTCAAATGGCTCTGAGCACTATGGGACTTAACAGCTGTGGTCATCAGTCCCCTAGAACTTAGAAATACTTAAACCTAACTAACCTAAGGACATCACACACATCCATGCCCGAGGTAGGATTCGAACCTGCGACCGTAGCGGTCACGCGGTTCCAGACTGAAGCGCCTAGAACCACACGGCCACATCGTCCGGCTGTGTGTGTGTGAGACAGAGAGAGAGAGAGAGAGAGAGAGAGAGAGAGAGATGTTTTTCCTGTAAAGTCTTAATAAGACTTTTATAACAGTAGCTACAGACGGCAGTTAACCTAAATAACTTGTTTGATTCTCACTTTGGGCGAATTAATTGTGTAGGCTATTAGTGAACTCTCGGTGTCACCTGAAGATGTTCATTTAGAACAAAACAGGTCGTGACGTAATAAATGTAACTGAAGTACTGCTGGGGTGGTTTTTATTAACATTTACAAATGTTATCGGCGTAAGCAGATCTAAATGCGTCGTTTGCTGTGTAAGTATTCCTGTCGCACATCAGTGGTCTTTGAACGGCGACAGGTGCAAGATTCCGCGCACTCAGCCTAATTAGTGTGTCAGCGACGGGAACGCGCTTCCTCCCCAGCCAACACGCTGCGCGGGTGGGCGCGGTTCGAATCCCCCTGCGGGACAGGAAGCACTCCAATCAGAAGGCGAGGAGGCCAACGAGGTTCAAAAGCAAATGTTTGCGCAGCCCGGAGCGAGGTTTAATTTCCAGTTAATTTGTGAGCGTCGTGTTGTGCGGGGTTGCCGGCGGGCTAGGCGTGGGGTGCGGCAGCCCCTGTGTGCCGTCGCCATGGAGACGCGAGCTGACAGGTGGCGAGCAAACACCGCCCGCCGCTGCCTGCCTCGTAAAACAAAAGCGTAGCGATCCCTCCGTGGCGCTGCAACGGCGATCCCCAATATCCCGCCAGCATTGTTTATCCGGCAAGCGCGCGGAATTAATACGTGGCGAGTTATACCGCATTCCTTTGTACGGACGTCTGCTGGTTTACAAGCATATCGCAGCTATTCTCGCGGAGCATTCCAGAGGGATTCGTGGTCTCTGATATACAAGGCAGAGCTAACAACTGTGTTGATATCCAGAGTTTAAAGCAGCCAAAACCTTGTTCAAACAGGGAGCACATCAACGTTCGCTATTAAACTGAGGCTCCGACTGTGAATCTGTCTACTAAATCTGATTTTCTATAATCCGCATAGCACAATAGATTGCAAAAGGGACTGTTATTATGTTGGAGATAGAAAATTCCAATGAAAGCGAATACAGTGTATTTATTAAATTGTTTTGTTGTTGTGCCCAAATAAGGAGCGCGAGTCAGCTAATTTAGCAGTTTATTTCACTATTTCTCCCATTATATTTTCATTTTGTGTTTGTGAATTTGCGTTCTAAATTTCAGGAAATATGAATAAAGATGCGTAAGTCACTATTTTTTTTAAAAAAATGACTCTGAGCACTATGGGACTTAACTTCTGAGGCCATCAGTCCCCTAGAACTTACAACTACATAAACCTAACTAACCTAAGGACGTTACACACATCTATGCCCGAGGCAGGATTCGAACCTGCGACCGTAGCGGTCGCGCGGTTCCAGACTGTAGCGCCTAGAACCGCTCGGCCACTCTGGCCAGCTATTATTTTTTCATGTTTCGTTAAGTTTCATCATACGTTTTGGACCCTGTTGGTTCATCGACAAGTGAAAATCGTGTGATACATAATTTACAGGGTGTTTCAAAAATGACCGGTATATTTGAAACGGCAATAAAAACTAAACGAGCAGCGATAGAAATACACCGTTTGTTGCAATATGCTTGGGACAACAGTACAGTTTCAGGCGGACAAACTTTCTAAATTACAGTAGTTACAATTTTCAACAACAGATGGCGCTGCAAGTGATGTGAAAGATATAGAAGACAACGCAGTCTGTGGGTGCGCCATTCTGTACGTCGTCTTTCTGCTGTAAGCGTGTGCTGTTCACAACGTGCAAGTGTGCTGTAGACAACATGGTTTATTCCTTAGAACAGAGGATTTTTCTGGTGTTGGAATTCCACCGCCTAGAACACAGTGTTGTTGCAACAAGACGAAGTTTTCAATGGAGGTTTAATGTAACCAAAGGACCGAAAAGCGATACAATAAAGGATCTGTTTGAAAAATTTCAACGGACTGGGAACGTGATGGATGAACGTGCTGGAAAGATAGGGCGACCGCGTACGACAACCACAGAGGGCAATGCGCAGCTAGTGCAGCAGGTGATCCAACAGCGGCCTCGGGTTTCCGTTCGCCGTGTTGCAGCTGTGGTCCAAATGACGCCAACGTCCACGTATCGTCTCATGCGCCAGAGTTTACACCTCTATCCATACAAAATTCAAACGCGGCAACCCCTCAGCGCCGCTACCATTGCTGCACGAGAGACATTCGCTAACGATATAGTGCACAGGATTGATGACGGCGATATGCATGTGGGCAGCATTTGGTTTACTGACGAAGCTAATTTTTACCTGGACGGCTTCGTCAATAAACAGAACTGGCGCATATGGGGAACCGAAAAGCCCCATGTTGCAGTCCCATCGTCCCTGCATCCTCAAAAAGTACTGGTCTGGGCCGCCATTTCTTGCAAAGGAATCATTGGCCCATTTTTCAGATCCGAAACGATTACTGCATCACGCTATCTGGACATTCTTCGTGAATTTGTGGCGGTACAAACTGCCTTAGACGACACTGCGAACACCTCGTGGTTTATGCAAGATGGTGCCCGGCCACATCGCACGGCCGACGTCTTTAATTTCCTGAATGAATATTTCGATGATCGTGTGATTGCTTTGGGCTATCCGAAACATACAGGAGGCGGCGTGGATTGGCCTCCCTATTCGCCAGACATGAACCCCTGTGACTTCTTTCTGTGGGGACACTTGAAAGACCAGGTGTACCGCCAGAATCCAGAAACAATTGAACAGCTGAAGCAGTACATCTCATCTGCATGTGAAGCCATTCCGCCAGACACGTTGTCAAAGGTTTCGGGTAATTTCATTCAGAGACTACGCCATATTATTGCTACGCATGGTGGATATGTGGAAAATATCGTACTATAGAGTTTCCCAGACCGCAGCGCCATCTGTTGTTGAAAATTGTAACTACTGTAATTTCGAAAGTTTGTCTGCCTGAAAATGTACTGTTGTCCCAAGCATATTGCAACAAACGGTGTATTTCTATCGCTGCTCGTTTAGTTTTTATTGCCGTTTCAAATATACCGGTCATTTTTTAAACACCGTGTACATTTGCTCTTGCGTAACGTGAAATGCATGTTCCTATTGCGAGAAAATCAGATGTTAAGTTTTTTATTTAGTCAGTCACGTGGTGCGGATAATGTCTGAGGAAAGAAACAGTAGAAACGTTACCGAACAAAGAAGCCAAGGCCGGCCGGAGTGGCCGAGCGGTTCTAGGCTCTACAGTCTGGAACCGCACGACCGCTACGGTCGCAGATTCTAATCCTGCCTCGGACATGGATGTGTGTGATGTCATTAGATTAGTTAGGTTTAAGTAGTTCTAAGTTCTAGGGGACTGATGACCACAAAAGTTAGGTCCCATAGTGCTCAGAGCCATTAGAACCATTTTTTTTTTGTTGAAAGAAGCTAATGGTAGGACCCTAAATTTCTTAGAACAACTAGAAATATACTTCCATAAACTCAAAAAGCGTGAATCTATGTTAAATGAACAGATATCGCTAGCTATAATTAATCTGATAATTTGAAAGAGCTATTTTAAATTTATTCCATGCATATAACAATTTATTAATACTCACATCTCTGACACTAAACGGTAAACTTCGTCTTCGATCATATGTTAAACTACATCCGTGAGCTGTTTTTACAACGTGTGAATAACGTGATGTGCGATGACGGAATTTGTAGACCAAGGTACTCTGACCTTCAAAGGTTAATAACATTATTCGTTGTTTGTTCGATAAGTTTTTCATTGTTTCTCACATATTTTCCGCACTTGACTCAAAGAATACAAAATCCAACATCTAACTTTCTCACAACAACAACATGCATTTCAGCTCAGTGAAGAGGAAGTGTAAGTTCTCTGTTAAACGATTTGTACTTGACATTTGACCCACAGGGTCCGAAATGTATCCTTCGTTGCAATCGGACTGCTAACTGATATTCCGTACACTCACGATTTTGTTTATTACGCAGCAGTGCGGAACTGGATCGAATCCCTTACGGGAGTCAGGGAACACAGCATCTACGAGGTCTGTTCACTACATCCGCAATTTCAGGCCAATGTTGTGTTAGAGTGAAGTGTAGATGGCATCCCTGCACACGCCTGTGTTTGATATGTAACTGCCGGAAGTTTCATTGCTCAACGTCTGTTAGTTATTGTTCAGTGCTGTATTGAGTAGAACGTCGTGTCGCACAGTTTGCGAATTTCATGATGCCAGAATTAGAGGAGCAACGCGTCTAGATTAAATTTTGCGTGAAGCTCAAGAAAACTTTTACAGAGACACACCAAATGATGCGGGAAGCCTACGATGATGAGTGCTTCAGCTGTACTCGGTAGTACGAATGGTTCACACGGTTTAAAGATGACCAGACGCAAGTTAAAGATGACCCTCGTTCAGAACGCCTTTCTACGTCTACCGACGACGTTCATGTCAGGAATGTCAAAGAA
Organism: Schistocerca cancellata; assembly: GCF_023864275.1. NCBI lineage: Eukaryota > Metazoa > Arthropoda > Insecta > Orthoptera > Acrididae > Schistocerca > Schistocerca cancellata. Next base: position 1,159,325,196 of record NC_064626.1, read on the forward strand.
ACTGTGTGTGCCAATCGAAGACTGACTGTCCAACAGATTGCAGAAGAATGTAACATTTCAGTTGGATCATGTCATGAAATCCTGACACAGCATCTTGGAATGCTTCGTGTTGCCCCCAAGTTCGTCACACGGCTCGTGAGTCAAGACCAGAAAGACCTTCGTCTTGCAATCGGTGAAGAGCCGCCGGCCGCAGTCGCCGAGCGGTTCCAGGCGCTACAGTTTGGAACCGCGCGACCACTACGGTCGCAGGTTCGAATCCTGCCTCGGGCATGGATGTGTGTGATGTCCTTAGGTTAGTTAGGTTTAAGTAGTTCTGAGTTCTAGGGGACTCATGATCTGAGATGTTAAGTCCCATAGTGCTCAGAGCCATTTGAACCATTTTGTGAAGAGCTTTTGGTTTGCGCAAATGAGAACGTGATGTTCGTTAATAGAATCATAACTGGTGATGAGACGAGCGTCTACGGTTATGATGTTGCGACCAAGACTCAGCCTTCACAATGGGTGGGAAAGGTTCTCCAAGACCAATGACAACTCGTCAGGGCATGGCTTTGAAGACATGCTGATAGATTTTTCTGACTTGAAGGAATAATTCATCATGATTTCGTGCCGCAGGGACAAACTGTGAACCGCTGATACCATCAGAACGTGTTGTGACGCCTGCGAGAAAACGTGAGAAGGGAAAAAGATGTTCAAATGTGTGTGAAATCTTATGGGACTTAACTGCTAAGGCCATCAGTCCATAAGCTTACACACCTCTTTACTTAAATTATCCTAAGGACAAACACACGTACACCCATGCCCGAGGGAGAACTCGAACCTCCGCCTGGACCAGCCGCTGAGAAGGAAACAACCTGAAATGTGGCGAGACAATTCATGGATCTTGCTTGACGGTAACACACCGGCACGTTCATCTCTGTTGGTGCGTGATTTTCGCACAAATCACTGCGCTGTCTTTTCCTCCATACTCTCCCGACCTGGCGCCTGCTGACTGTTTTTTTTATTTTTTTATTTCAAAAGTTTAAAACTCAGTTGAATGGCTAAAGATTTGCAATGATAGAAAACTCGCAGACGGCGCTTCGCACGATCCAGCAAGAGGCGCACCAAGACTGCTTCAGGAAGTGGAAACGGCGTTGGGAGACGTGTATCAATTGTGGAGCAGAGTATTTAGAAGGAGACAATGCACAATAAGTGCAAGGTAAGAATAAAAAAATTTTGTGGACAAAATTCCGGAATTTTCTGATAAGATCTCGTATCTGGGCGCCGGTATCTACCGCCTTCTGGCTTTCGTGTGCGAAAAGATAGATTTTAAAGAGAATATTAATTGCCATACGAACAAAAAACTTTTTTTTCTAATAAGGGGAGGCCACGACGTTTAGAACGCGGTTTCACTGTAAACTTCGTACACTCGTAGAACTCCACGAGGACAACAAAATCTACATCTACATCCATACTCCGCAAGCCACCTGACGGTGTGTGGCGGAGGGTACCTTGAGTACCTCTATCGGTTCTCCCTTCTATTCCAGTCTCGTATTGTTCCTGAAAAGAAGGATTGTCGATATGCCTCTGTGTGGGCTCTAATCTCTCTGATTTTATCCTCATGGTCTCTTCGCGAGATATACGTGGGAGGGAGCAATATAATGCTTGACTCCTGTGTCTTGTGATGACTGGGTGTTGTGTGATGTCCTTAGGTTAGTTAGGTTTAAGTAGTTCTAAGTTCTATGGGACTGATGACCATAGATGTTAAGTCCCATAGTGCTCAGAGCCATTTTTTTTTTTACTCCTGTGTAAGCAGTAGCGCGTACTTCTCAAACGTTATTGAGAAAATCGCAAGATAATTCCGGTCATCAGGTATATATTACCACGAATTGGCGGAGGAGGAGGATATTAGTGTTTAACGTCCCGTCGACAACGAGGTCATTAGAGACGCAGCGCAAGCTCAGGTGAGGGAAGGATGGGGAAGGAAATCGGCCGTGCCCTTTCAAAGGAACCATCCCGGCATTTGCCTGAAGCGATTTAGGGAAATCACGGAAAACCTAAATCAGAATGCCCGGAGACGGGATTGAACCGTCGTCCTCCCGAATGCGAGTCCAGTGTGCTAACCACTGCGCCACCTCGCTCGGTCGAATTGGCGGCAGCCGAGTGGTTAGCGTTCAAGCCCCGTAATCGCTGGATCAATGGATCGAGTCCCGTTCGTCAGTTTTTTGTGTTTCTAACACAGTCATTTTCTTTACAACTTATATTACTATTGATATAATGGGAAAAATACGTGTAATCGGATGAACTTTCATTAAATTTACAATGTAATTTGGCAGTCTACAAATTTTTATTATCACAAATAATATAATATTCATAACTATCGACTAGTAAACGACCAAACGCCTAAAGTAATACTGAAAATGTATGCTTCTCCGTGTCTTCAAAACTGTTCATATTTAATCGAAACAGAACGAGAAACTGCTTCTTGTGAAGATGCGATTAAAATACAGTTGATTATTGCATGACCAATTATCAGCGCCGATATTTAAGGAAATGCTGCATTATGCATGGTTTGCTTCCAAATTATCGTCTGAAAGAGAGGTTTTTGAAAATGTTAACGACGTTTGTTTTCCCACGGAAAACCTCAAAAGACCTTGCGTATGCGGCAACATAGCATTTATTCACTGCAGCTGGTGCCGTTTAACTTTGTTTTTCACGTTTTTACGAAAAATACTATCCCGCAACTTGTACTCGTAATGTCGAAAGCGATGATTAATTGTACATCTTTCGAAAGCTACCTGTACCGGTCAAAAACTGGAGATGACAAGCATACATTTTCAGTATCACTTTATGCGTTTGGTAGTTTACTAATCGATAGTTACGAATATTATATTATTTGTAATAATAAAAATTTATAGACTGCCAAATAACATTGTAAATTTAATAAAAGTTCACCCGGTTACACGTATTTTTCCCATTATATCAACTGTAATATAAATAATAAAGAAAATGCCTGTGTTAGAAATTAAAAAAAAAAAGACAACTGACGAACGGGACTCGAATCATCGATCCAGCGATTACGGGGCTTGAACGCTAACCACTTTTTTTTTTAATCTCCCTTTGTTCGTGATTGTTCGTTGAATTTGTTCGGGGCGGACGTCCGATGACACTCGTTTAGGTTCTACGTTGTTCCATTCACTTAGTGTTTTGTTACAGAGGGTAGTTAACCCTTCTGACCGAACACGCTGAGCTACTGTGGCGGCTATCACTCGGCTGCCGCCGCTTCGTGCTAAAAAAGGTCACGCACGGGTATATATCTGACGACCGATATTATCTTACGATTTTCTCAATAACGCTTGAGAAGTACGCGCTACTGCTTACACATTTTGTTGTCCTCATGGAGTACTACGAATGTACGAAGTTTGCAGTATATCAGCGTTCCAAACGTCGTGGCCGCCCCTTGTAAGTAATCTATACGTTATCATGCAGCAACTCCATCAGTATGTGGAAGACTACCATTCAGTCAGAAACAACAAGTGCTACCTGTGTGTTTTTCCAGCTGCTGGCGTGACACAGAGGGTCGCAGGGGCACCTCGCACTAGAGGTGCAGAGGCAGGTGTGTGGGCGGGTTGGGTTGTAAAAGGCGCACCTGCGCCGTTTTTTACGTGTCGCTCCCCCGGCCAGCTCCGCTTAGCCGAGCGTCAGGTTTCGGCGTCAATATGCAGAGAGTCTACTCGCTTCCCTGCTCGCGTTTCCCCGACATGGCGTCGCCATGGAAACGGCGGCAGCGCCTGCGCCCGCTGCCCCCGCAGCCTGCGTCTCTCTCGTAGCTTCGCCGCTACATTTACGCCGTCGTTGACACGGCCCAGCTGTGGTGCGATGCTTGCCCCTAGGACATACATCACTCTGTATCTTTCCCAGTGTGGAGTCACGGTTATTTCTAACAGCAACTCATCATACACTACTGGCCATTAAAATTGCTACACCACGAAGATGACGTGCTACAGACGCGAAATTTGACCGACAGGAAGTATTTGCTGTGATATGCAAATGATTAGCTTTTCAGAGCATTCACACAGGGCTGGCGCCTGTGGCGACACCTACAACGTGCTGACATGACGAAAGTTTCCAACCGATTTCGCATACACAAACAGCAGTTGTCCGGCGTTGACTGGTGAAACGTTGTTGTGATGCCTCGTGTAAGGAGGACAAAAGCGTACCATCACTTTTCCGACAACGATAAAGGTCGGATTGTAGCCTATCGCGATTGCTGTTTATCGTATCGCAACATTGCTGCTCGCGTCGATCGAGATCCAACGACTGTTAGCAGAATATGGAATCGGTGGGTTCAGGAGGGAAATACGGAACGGCGTGCTGGATCCTAACGGCCTGGTATCACTAGCAGTCGAGATGACAGGCATCTTATCCGCATGGCTGTAACGGATCGTACAGCCACGTCTCGATCCCTGAGTCAACAGATGAGGTCGTTTGCAAGACAACAACCATCTGCACGAACAGTTCGACGACGTTTGCAGCAGCATGGACTATCGGTTCGGAGACCATGGCTGCGGTTACTCTTGACGCTGCATCACAGACAGGAGCGCCTGCGATGGTGTACTCAACGACGAACCTGGGTGCACGAAAGGCAAAACGTCATTTTTTCGGACGAATCCAGGTTCTGTTTACAGCATCATGATGGCCGCATCCGTGTTTGGCGACATCGCGGTGAACGCACATTGGAAGCGTGTAGTCGTCATCGCCATACTAGCGTATCACCCGGCGTGATGGTATGGAGTGCCATTGGTTACACGTCTCGGTCACCTCTTGTTCGCGTTGGCGGCACTTTGAACAGTGGACGTTACATTTCGGATGTGTTACGACCCGTGGCTCTACCCTTAATTCGATCCCTGCGAAACCCCACATTTCAGCAGGATAATGCACGACCGCATGTTGCAGGTCCTGTACGGGCCTTTCTGTATACAGAAAATGTTCGACTGCTGCCCTGGCCAGCACATTCTCCAGATCTCTCACCAATTGAAAACGTCTGGTCAATGGTGACCGAGCAACTGGCTCGTCACAACACGCCAGTGATGAACTGTGGTATCGTGTTGAAGCTGAAAGGGCAGGTGTACCTGTACACGCCATCCAAGCTCTGTTTGATTCAATGCCCACGCGTATCAAGACCGTTATTACGGCCAGAGGTGATTGTTCTGGGTACTGATTTCTCAGGATCTATGCACCCAAATTGCGTGAAAATGTAATCACGTGTCGTTTCTAGTATAATATATTTGTCCAATGAATACCTGTCTATCATCTGCATTTCTTGTTGGTGTAGCAATTTTAATGGCCAGTAATGTATAACTCCCTCAGAATATGCCAGTCAGAGAGTGTTACACTGCCCCAGTGCTGTGAAGTTAAACGAAACTGAGATCAAACATATGCGATCTCACTTGGTACATCAGTTAGTTACAGTACAAAGTACTGCGATTCATTTATTTCATTTGGAGTTCCAATTAGTACTAGCCCGTAATTCATTTCGGAACCAAGCCCGGCTATGCAGCCGTGGACGCTGCTAAGCCAAAACATTATGACGATTGCCCACTGCTACGTTGGATGCCGCCTGGTGGCGTTGCGGCCACGTGAGGCGGTAACAAAAGTACCTAAGCGGAGCAGACATGGGTGGGGGATCACCCTACCGAAGATATGGGCTGCGACGGGGAAAACCGCTGAGATAAGCGATTTTGACAAAAGGGGTATTATTATTACCCAGAGTAAGTGAAGGAGAATCTCGGAAACGGCGAAGCTGGTCGAATGTTCACGTGCTGGTGTCGTGAGCATCTACGGGAAGGTGCAACATTCGTACGGAATGTGATACACGCCCAGCTATTGGACATCTAGATTGTTTTTAATGTTACAAAATGGTTCAAATTGCTCTGAGCACGATGGGACTTAACTGCTGAGGTCATCAGTCCCATAGAACTTACAACAACTTAAACCTAACTAACCTAGGACATCACACACATCCATGCCCGAGGCAGGATTCGAGCCTGCGACCGTAGCGGTCGCGCGGTTCCAGACTGCAGCGCCTAGAACCGCTCGGCCACTCCGACCGGCTTTTAATGTTACATAGAAGACTTTTTGTCTTACAAGGAGAGGTCTCCAGCGGTGACATCGACTTTTCGAAACAATCTATACGGCGATGTGGGTTAACGTCCAAGGTATCATACCCTGTAGCCACTCATCCTGGTGCACCCTCGTCTGCGAGCAATCTACAAAAAAAATTCAGAATTTCCGTCGATGGTGATGAAATGATGATGATTAGGATAACACAACATCCAGCCCCTGAGCGGAGAAAATCGCCGACCCTGCCGGGAATCGAACCCGGGCTCTTAGGATTGACATTCTGTCGCTCTGACCACTCAGCTACAGGGGGCGGACACTTCAAGAAATTCTTAGCTACAACCAAAAATTCAAGCGGCTACTGGAGCACTCATCAAAGTCAAAGCAGTGAATGAAAATTTTACTGAAATATTTCACTAGAAACGATAAGAAACGTCAGCTGAAAACTAAAGCACGAAATCTGCTAGACGACTTCAACACACACAAAACTCTAAATAACACAGCGAGCGAACGTTTCCGAAAGCTCATTAAATCGTTATTTAGCCACAAACAGCACGAAACACCGTTGAAAATTATTAAATTTAATAACTATATAAAAGTGCACAAATAACTTTGTCAGAACTCAGCTTTATAGCCGTTACAGCTGCAACCACGCGTCGAAAAATGTAAACGTCGATGTTAAGAACGTGGACGTTTTGAGATCGATTATGATCTGCGCTCGACATGATCTGTGCTCGCGATGATGAAATCGGAATTATATTCGATGATTTACTAACATCGCACATCGGTAGTCAGAAGTACTCAATAATTCTGATTACATGAGTGTGAAGGGAGACAATGATTATAATAGTTACTTAAAAAGCAGTAGAACGCTACAGCTAGGGAGGAGTTACCACTACACTTCTGACCTTCGTCGGTGAATGGATTCGGAGGAACCGCGCGACTGCTACGGTCGCAGGTTCGAATCCTGTCTCGGGCATGGATGTGTGTGATGTCCTTAGGTTAGTTAGGGGACTGATGACCACAGATGTTAAGTCCCATAGTGCTCAGAGCCTTTTTTTGGATTCGGAGGGGCGTTGGATATTACTACATTTTTGGACTATAAGACGCACTTTTTTCATCGAAAAATTGTCTCCAAAATTCAGATGCATCTTATACTCGAAATTCAGATACAAATGTCTAGTGTTTGGTTCAACATTCCTGCCAGTCTTAAACATGGCTCTTGAACATGGCCATATATTCGATGTCGTGGGAAACTATTTCTATGTGGCAACATTGGATTCAACCGGTAGCAGCAGTGCACCGATGCGACGAACATGAGTTGCGTGGATTCACAAGCTTGCTAACACTGTCTTCTTCCCTCCCGTCCATCACAAACCAGAACACTGTCTAGCCTATGATGCGTCATTGAAGTCTACGGTGCCAGTCAACTTGAACTGAAAGTGATTTGTGTTATCGATAACAGTACAATTTTTTAGCAGCTAGTTTCGTAATGCAAAAAATAAAAAGTAGTCACATGATGCGGGCTATAAATTGAAAGTAACAGCATACGCAGAAGAGCATAGAAACAAAGCAGCTGATCGGCATTTCGGCCCTCCACCAACAGAAAAAAACATTCGCGATTGGCGGGCTAATAAAGAAGAATTAAAAAATTGAAGAAGAGTAAAAGGGTAAATAGAGGACTGAATGCAAAACGGCCAAAACTAAAAGATGACGATTGAAATGGATTCAAGGACAGCGTCAAAATGACCTTGGAATTAATACAAAAATTACTGAAATACACGCTCGTAAGCTAGCGCTACAGTGGAACTAAACAGACTAAGGGTGGAGCTGGTTGTTGCTACGGGTTTGTGAAGCGTCATGGACTTAGCATGCAAACCAAAACCGAAAATATCAGAAAATCCCACAAGAGTATGAAGAGAAAGTATTGTCGTTCCATCGCTTTACTATTCAACATGGAAAGTGAATCAGCGTGGAACTAAACCAGCTAGCGAATATGGACGAAACGCCTCTGACATTTGTTGTGCCGAGTAAAAGATATATTGCCAAGAAAGATGCTAAAACTGTAACTACAAAAGCAAGTGGACATGAAAAAATACACTGTACTGTTGTCCTTTCATGTTGTGCTGACAGCACTAAACTTAACTCAATGAACATTCTCAAGCGCAAAACAATGCCACAACCTCCTGAATACCTCCGGGTGTTGTTCACATACGTGACAAGGGTTGGATGGACGAGGCTGGTATGAAATTATGGATTAACAGAATGTGAGAGAGAAGTAAGGGTGCTTCATTGAAGACGAGTTCTCAGTTTAGTAGTCATTTGAAAAATTCTGTGAAAGAGAAATTGAGACAGGGAAATACAGAGCTTGCTGTTGTTCTGGGAGGACTTGCTTCACAACTACAACCTCTTGATGTGTCGATAAATAATCATTTAAAGTGTATATGAGAGAGGAATGGAACAAATGGATGATGCATGAAACCCAACATTAATTCGCGCTGAAGGGAGCTTTAAAATGACTACAATCGAACAAGTGTGTCAATGGATAAAGCAGTCGTGGTCAAAAGTGAGAGAAAACATCATTGTTAAGTTTTTCAAGAAGTGCGGCATAAGTGACGCTTTCGATGGCAGTGAAGACCGTCTTACGCATGAAGAGGACAACGATGAGGATCTACTAACGAAAATGCTATTTAAAAAAAAAGTTGCTAAAAAATTAAGTTGCGTCTTATAGTCCGTAGCTTCTTATAGTGCGTAAAATATGGTAGTCTTCAAGTAGCAGTCATTAACAGTCATCGTCTTGAACGTCTCTTGTAGAATATAGACGTTGATATTAATATGTGAGGACAGCCATGACGTTACGTAACGCTTTTACAGTAGACGAAATTAGAGGAGTGATATCTCAAATTCCGCCAACCAGATATCAGTGTTTTCCGCAGTCTCTTGTTTACTTTAATGAAAACAGATAAATACTTTTTTTGCATAATACAGTGAGGAAATAGAGCGTACCAAACTGTAGTCCTACATTAACGTATGAATAAAGCAATACGCAACCACTTGCAACAGATTCACAAATGTCGCGCACAAAAGCAAATTGGAAGTAATAACTCTCTGTCGATCGCTTCCAGAATCATTAGATTCACCGGCATTTAAACTCCGACAAATACAGTATCGAAACGAAAGCGAAACTTCAACGAAGAAACAAGTATCATTTGCATTTGAATCCGCAGACTGCGGTACATTTCAATCCTCGCTTTACTATCGTTTTCTATATTAAGTTATGTAAACAGCTCTCATTGTTACTGTCGCCACTTAAAACAGTTCATTAGGTGCAGGCTCTGGCTAGTAACACGTAAAGTTCACAGATGTACAACATATTACCATAACCCTAAAACGTGCGTTGAAAACGTTCGATTAATGGACAAATTTTGAAACGGTATCCTGTGGAAAAATGTGTGTATGCTTATGCGCGTGGGGACACATATCAACAGAATAAACCCGATACAAGAAACTTACTCGTTTACCTCAAGAAGTATAATACATCCTTCCTACTCTAAGTAAAGTATGTTTTAATAAACTCCAGTCCGAGATGGTCTCATCAGAAAACACACTCATCTAACAAAACATCAATACTGATACTGCATTATATTACAATATTTTTCATTCAGCTTGTAAAAAGATGGTGGTCTTTGAATGGGGACGTACAGTTTTTTTTAGTACACACAGTATTTTGCTAGCTTGAGTGGCCGAGCGGTTCTAGGCGCTTCAGTCTGGGACCGCGCGACCGCTACGGTCGCAGGTTCGAATCCTGCCTCGGGCATGGATGTGTGTGATGTCCTTAGGTTAGTTAGGTTTAAGTAGTTCTGAGTTCTAGGGGACTGATGACCTGATAGTGCTCAGAGCCATTTGAACCATTTTTTGACCATACCAGGATTTATTATGATACCAGAAAATACCGCAGGCTATTTAAAATGGCAACCCTGCCAGAATTTACTCCCTTTTCATTGGTATACCTAATAAGCTCCTTACAACTGCTGAGGACATCAGTCCCCTAGACCTTAAAACTACTTAAACCTAACCAACCTAAGGACATCACACACATCCATGCCCGAGGCAGGATGCGAACCTGCGTCCGTAGCGGTAGCGCTGTTCCAGACTGAAGCGCCTAGAATCGCTCTTGAGGGATGGATCAAATGTAAGTCTACATAAGGTCATCTGACAAAATTAGTATTAGGTTAGTTAGCCCTTACAGTAGTACAATGATCGCTTTGGAGCGCTGTAGAATTGGACATGTGGCCTTCCACCGATGACTATCTGTAGGGCAGTTAAGTGGTATGTGTGTCCGAGTCGCGTATACAGAATCGGCACATTGAGACGGATAGACATGCAAAACTGATAGAATGGCAAAAACGAGCTATCGTATTTGGACGCACCCATGACCATACTGTGAAGTGTAGTGATTTTCTGGTCTATCAACGCGGGTTGTCCAACATGTCTACAAGGAATGGTGCACCACTCGCAGGCATGTAAGACGGTGTGAGAACAGTGGTCGCTATTATGTCCTAGGCAACTGGAACCGGAGATAAGGCGCCATGCGTTGTCAACAACAGTCGGTTTCAAACTGGAAAGGAATTTCTAATGTCAATGAATGCAAGTCCATCTCTATCGTTTGTTGTAAATGAACTAATCGAGTAGCGAACGATATACACTGATGAAAAAAATTCGCAACACCAAAGTATAATTAATGTAGAGTAACAAAATTTCGGAAATACATTTGTCTAGGAAACATTTAAGTGATTAACATTGCAAGATCACATGTTAATACAAGCGCGAGATAAACCATTACAAACGTGAAATGCTGGTACATTAATAACCGGTGTAATCACCAGAATGTTGAACGCAAGCATGAAAACGTGCATGCATTGTGTTGGACAAACCAGATTTGAGTTTGTGGGCTGGAGTTCTGTGTGTGGGGCGGCGGGTGGAATAATTGTTTAGGAAAAGTAGAATGTAATGTAGAAAAGATGCATTTCCCGGCCGATTAGCACCATATGTGGGGTGGTGGGTGGAATAATTGTTATATAAAATGTTCCTATTATTTATTTAATGCTGTTGTTTGCCGTTCTCAACACTGGCTCTCTAACTACAATATTGGCAACCAGAAAGTGATTAGCAAAACGTGAAGCCTGTAATTAGAATTCCTAGTGCCCACTTCATCTGAGAAATACACTTATAGCTACAGCTTATAGCTCTGAGGAATTAGGAGATTGTCTGGGATTCATAATCAAAAACGATTCTGTCTAAAATGTTCACTATATTCTGAAAGTCACAGACCAAGAAAAAGTATCCACACAATCCAACTACCAGAGCAGTTCAGAGTCTAATGCGCTGATGCAACTATAACTGTTCAAATTAAAGGTTTAAGTGAATGTTCGCCATAATTTAATGATAATGTTCATCAAATGCCACGCTAAATAATGGTAGAATGTCTGTCCCACGGCGGCACGTGAAAATACGACATACGCAAACTGAAGATAGATCATTAAAGTCATCCCAGAATTAACACTTCACTGGAAAACGATTTCATGGTTACGCATATCCCGAGTAACTTATTACGGAATCTGAGGCTGTTTATAGCAATGATACCGAAGCGACGCGACACCTGGCACAGACGGTGAGCTAATCAGCGTCTGGAGAGAACTGGGACCTTTATTCGTCGCGCAGCGTTCTTATACATAAAGCCGCGGTGCGGACGGCTAAGGGAACGCCTGATCAAATCGGCTAGCCGCTGGGCTAGTAATGCACCACTTTAAGATATCGAATAAATCATTGCTTCCTTTGCTGATGGCCGATGAAGCTCTCAATTTAAATGTGCATTCAGCACACAGGTAAGTAATCATCATAAAAGCCTGACGTGGCTAAGTCAAATATTTTAGGCGAGAGAATTAATTTAATTACACTACACGCAGTAGACGAGCTCTGAACTTGCCCTTTGGAGATACGCTATCACTACAGTTTTATAGTTATTCAGTTGAAACTTCTCACATCTTTATGATTATAGCGGATCTCCCTTCTACTTACGTTTAAACATCCTAGCCTTATTTATTTGCCTACTTAATCTATCTTGCTTCCTTAATTTTTAAGACAAAAACCAGAAAATCATGAATTTCAATTAAAATTTTAATTTGTGGGATCCAGAATACTGTTTCTACTAAATTATTATGAAAAAGGAATCTAAATATAAATTTTTAAGTTTCTAACTCTTTTCTGTTGGGCCAATGATTTTTACAGAAAAACATCCAAATTTCGAAAATGGTTAAAGTTATTGAACTGATATTCAACAAATATTGATTTAGTATTACTCCTGACATGCTAGAAACGTTTCAGGTTATTTACTTGATTTTTAAAGTATTGCGCAACATTTATGACGTCAGAGCTAGTTACAGCGGACTGGCTGGCACACAATGGAAAGACTGATGTGAATTTTATACGGCGTGAGTACGCTGCTTCCCTACACGTGCCTGTTGCACTTAGACGGTCAATACAAGGACGGTTTATACGGTTTGAGGATAACGCTGGAGGAGTCGTCCCAAGATGTTCCAAGCGTGCTCGATTGGAGACAGATCTGGTTATCGAGAAGAAAAATGCAACATATCGACACTCTGTAGATGATGTTGGGTTACAACAGCGGTAGGTGGGTGAGCCTTCTCCTGTTGGAAAACACTCCCTGAAGTGCTGTAAAAGAGAGGCAGCACAACACGTCGAATCACCTGAATGGCGTACAAATTTGCAGTCAAGGTGCGTGGGATAGCCATGACAGTACCCCTGCTGTCGTACGGAATCGCACTGCAGACCATAACTCCAGGTGTTGGAAGTTGACTTCTGTAGGTTCTAAAAAATAATTAAAAAAACAAGGTACGAAGTTTTTTCTTTCGTCATTTAATAATATCTAATAATTCTTCAAAAATTCATGTTTGCAGAGCTAACAGTGACGAAAATCAGATAGAAAATAAATGTTCTCTATTTCATATTTGATGCCCAAAAAGACAAAATATTAGTTATTACCAATTTACATTTTTACCTGCCTTGTATAAGATAGTGTAACCAAACATGACTGGTAACAGTGCGTAGAGGAAGCTTGTCCCTCTGTTACACCAGCAACTTGACGTCTCATCCGTAGGTCGCTTACAAGGAGCACTGAGTTGTGTATTCAGGAAAATAGGCACACGTTTGCACATCTGACACTATTTAACATTCCGCTATCAGAATATCTATCTATACATGTTGCATCCACCGTTAAAGTAATGAATATTTCTAGCTCCTTAACTAAAATGGATAGAAATTCGATTTAGATTGATTGGTGCACAGTAGATTTGCATACATCAGTAACACGAAAGAGAAAAATATTGTATTAAATATATTTTAGCTCGTTGCTGTTACTCTATGGAAAGTAACTACATAAACTACATTTATAATGAGGTTACAAAAGTCGTGGGAAACCTCCCAATATCCTGTCGAACCTAATTTTGGCCGGCTTAATGCAGCAACTCGACGTGCATGGACTCAACAAGTCCTTTGAAGTCCGCTGCAGAAATATTTATCCATGTTGCCCCTATAGCCGTCCTTAATTGCGAAAGTGTTCGCGGTGCAGAATTTTTCCACAAACTGACCTCACAATTATGCCCCATAAATATTCAATGAGATTCATGTCGGACGATCTGTGGGTGGCCAAAACATTCGCCCGAATTGCACAAAATGTCCTTCAAACCAATCGCGAACAGTTGTGGCCGAATGACATGACGCATTGACATCCTAAAAATTTCATCATTGTTTGCGAACATGAAGTCCATGAATGGCTGCAAATGGTCACCAAGTAGCCGAAGTAAACATTTCCAGTCAATGACCGGTTCAGTTCCACCAGAGGACCCAGTCCGTTCCTTGTAAACACAACCCACATCACGAGCTTGCATAGTGTTTTGTTGAGATCTTGGATCCACGACTTCATGGGGTCAGCGCAACACTCGAACTACCATCAGCTCTTACCGACTGGAATCTGGATTCGTCTGACAAGCCCACCGTTTTCCAGTAGCCTAAGGTCCAATCGATGTGGTTACGAGCCCGGGAGAGGCGCTACAGACGATTTCGTGCTGTTAGCAAAGGCACTCGCGTCGATCATCTGCTGCCATGGACCATCAACGCCAGATTTTGTCGCGCAGTCCTGACGGATATGTTCGTAGTACGTCCCACATAGATGTCTGCGGTTATTTCATGCAGTGTTGCTTGTCTGTTGACACTGACAACCCTACGCAAACGCCGCTGCTCTCAGTTGTTAAATGAAGGCCGTCGGTCACTGCGTTGTACAGGGTGTTTCAAAAATGACCGGTATATTTGAAACGGCAATAAAAACTAAACGAGCAGCGATAGAAATACACCGTTTGTTGCAATATGCTTGGGACAACAGTACATTTTCAGGCAGACAAACTTTCGAAATTACAGTAGTTACAATTTTCAACAACAGATGGCGCTGCGGTCTGGGAAACTCTATAGTACGATATTTTCCACATATCCACCATGCGTAGCAATAATATGGCGTAGTCTCTGAATGAAATTACCCGAAACCTTTGACAACGTGTCTGGCGGAATGGCTTCACATGCAGATGAGATGTACTGCTTCAGCTGTTCAATTGTTTCTGGATTCTGGCGGTACACCTGGTCTTTCAAGTGTCCCCACAGAAAGAAGTCACAGGGGTTCATGTCTGGCGAATAGGGAGGCCAATCCACGCCGCCTCCTGTATGTTTCGGATAGCCCAAAGCAATCACACGATCATCTAAATATTCATTCAGGAAATTAAAGACGTCGGCCGTGCGATGTGGCCGGGCACCATCTTGCATAAACCACGAGGTGTTCGCAGTGTCGTCTAAGGCAGTTTGTACCGCCACAAATTCACGAAGAATGTCCAGATAGCGTGATGCAGTAATCGTTTCGGATCTGAAAAAGGGGCCAATGATTCCTTTGGAAGAAATGGCGGCCCAGACCAGTACTTTTTGAGGATGCAGGGACGATGGGACTGCAACATGGAGCTTTTCGGTTCCCCATATGCGCCAGTTCTGTTTATTGACGAAGCCGTCCAGGTAAAAATAAGCTTCCTCAGTAAACCAAATGCTGCCCACATGCATATCACCGTCAACAGTCCTGTGCACTATATCGTTAGCGAATGTCTCTCGTGCAGCAATGGTAGCGGCGCTGAGGGGTTGCCGCGTTTGAATTTCGTATGGATAGAGGTGTAAATTCTGGCGCATGAGACGATACGTGGACGTTGGCGTCATTTGGACCGCAGCTGCAACACGGCGAACGGAAACCCAAGGCCACTGTTGGATCACCTGCTGCACTAGCTGCGCGTTGCCCTCTGTGGTTGCCGTACGCAGTCGCCCTACCTTTCCAGCACGTTCATCCGTCACGTTCCCAGTCCGTTGAAATTTTTCAAACAGATCCTTTATTGTATCGCTTTTCGGTCCTTTGGTTACATTAAACCTCCGTTGAAAACTTCGTCTTGTTGCAACAACACTGTGTTCTAGGCGGTGGAAATCCAACACCAGAAAAATCCTCTGTTCTAAGGAATAAACCATGTTGTCTACAGCACACTTGCACGTTGTGAACAGCACACGCTTACAGTAGAAAGACGACGTACAGAATGGCGCACCCACAGACTGCGTTGTCTTCTATATCTTTCACATCACTTGCAGCGCCATCTGTTGTTGAAAATTGTAACTACTGTAATTTCGAAAGTTTGTCCGCCTGAAAATGTACTGTTGTCCCAAGCATATTGCAACAAACGGTGTATTTCTATCGCTGCTCGTTTAGTTTTTATTGCCGTTTCAAATATACCGGTCATTTTTGAAACACCCTGTAGGAGGTGAGAGGTAATGCCTGAAATTTGGTATCCTCGGCACACTCTCGACACTATGGACCTCGGTATATTGAGTTCCCTAACGATTTCCAGAGCGGAACGTCCAAATGCATTTTGCTCCAACTAACTTTCTGCTTTGGAAGTCTGTTACTTCCCATCTGCGGCCATGATCATATCGGAACTATTTTCACATAAATCACCTGAGTACAAATGACAGTTCCGCGAACGCACTGCCCTTTTATACCTTATGTATGCGATACTACCGCCACCTGTATATGCGCATATCGCTATCCCATGATTTCTGTCACCGAGCTACGTGGCGCAGTGGTTAGCAAACTGGACTCGTATTCGGAAGGGCGACGGTTCAAACCCGCGTCCGGACATCCTGATTTAGGTTTTCCGTGCTATCCGTAAATCGCTTCACGCAAATGCCGGAATGGTTCCTTTGAAAGGGCACGGCCGACTTCCTTCGCCATCTTTCCCTAATCCGAGCTTGTGCACCGTCTCTAATGACCTCGTTGTCGACGGGACGTTAAACATTATCTCCTCCTCCTATTCCTCCTTCTCCGTGACTTCTGTCACACCAATGGATAACGCCGCAAAAGCTTTTCTTATATTTATCTACATAAATAAATTTGCCTTTCACTTATTATGTCGTAAGTTGTAGAGGGGAACACCTTATCTAAAACAACGTATATATGGTAAACGAGTGGTTAAATTCCGTAAACCCGTTGAAAGACCGAACGATGGCTGTGAGTGAACACCAAATGTATTCTAAATGCCGATTTTTGCGGAATAAATACTTTTCGTTCTAAATGAGAGACGCGCCAGTATATTACGCAATTTTAAAGCAATTGTGGATTAAAGTATGCACAATATGTTAAGTTATTAATGAGTTTGTTTCCAAAACTAGCGACAGCGCAAAGGGCAAAACTTGCTTAAGCAAGCTGTTTGAAAAGCTCAGTAATATAGTCTTTTCTAATGTAATTTCATTCGTTGTGTTTATTTAAGGAGCCGTATCTAATTGTTAATGTTGCCAGTCTACATTTTATATCCTCTCTACTTCGACTATCATCAGTTATTTTGCTGCCCAACTGATCTACTACTTTAAATGTCTTGTTTCCTAAAGCCATCGGCACACGGACCGTGCATCCGAACGTTGAGCGTTGAGCGCGCCGAGTTTCTGACGTCATAGCGTGGAACAGCACGTTCGGGAGTCTTTCCGAACGTGCAGAGCAATATCTGGCATGTCAGATATTCTGAGCGTGCGTCTGAGCGTTGACCAATGAGATGGCACAACGCCACCTACGTCACAAGCACGCCGTCTCCCTTCAGTACACAGTTGTGAGGCGCCATATTGACATTCATTTCAAGTCTATATATGCCGTTTCTGACCACCAGCAAATTGAGAATCACTGGAAAACCCGCTGTTAGTTGTGTGATTCGATCCAATAAATTAATGAGAAACATCATATTCGAAGCCAAAGAATTATTGTAACTTGCGTATTAGGAGAGTAGGCTATTTGAAGACAGCGACACTCTGAAGATCCACCCAAAACGCATTGTTCTTGGTACAATTTGTTATAATTAAATTTCAATTAATAACATAATTACCTGCGATTAACGTTTTTACGAATGGGTAAGATAACATAATTCACCGATGGGTATTGTTGGTTTAGCGTAGTGAGTAGCGTCTCGGTCCATTAATGAGATTTTGATGGGGCGGTGGTTCGTGTCATAACCCCTCCAAATTTTTTTTTCCTAACATTCGCGTTTTTATTAGGTTCTGATACTTTATTATTAGTTTAATATAAGTATATACTATAATATTTGATGTTATGTAAATATAAGTTCACATTTTTTTGAGGGGTGACTTTGTCCGATTGGCTTAATCTACAGGACAGCTTGCGCTACTTGTATGAAGATATTTTGCTCCTTTTACGCTTCGTAATTCACATATTGCAAAGATTCTGCTACTGGGTAGGAACATGATCAAGTAAGACTGACCCTGGAGTTTTACTAAAATGTGGGAATGGTGAAATAATGTTTATATTATGCGGAGAAGTATTTCGAATTTGTACCGCACTGTTTGTAATGGAACTTTTATAAGCCTGTGTCCTTATTGATTGGACATGGTACTTTCCTTTTCGTGGACGATGAAGGAAACATGCGTTTTAATAGAGCTAACGTGGGAATTTTACGCGCGCCCGTTGAGTAAACAGTGTGATTTATGAACTAGATACATCCCTCAACTGCCGCTGGAGTGCGTTGCGATCGCGTATACCACGTTGGGCCCCACGAACCTTATGCACAAGTCGCATCGTTCCTGAGCGTTCAGCAGCACGTTGAACTTGACACGCTCAACGTTAACGTTCGACAGCACGGTCCGTGTGCCGACGGCTTAAGCTAATTCCCTTAGCATCGCCAGACATAATTCGAGAAAATACCGTTATCTTTGTTTTGCTTTTACTGACGTTCATCTTATATCCTCCTTTCGAGATACTGCCCATTCCGTTCAGGTGCTCTGCTAAGTCCTTTGCTGTCTCTGTCAGGATTCCAACGTCACCTGCAAACCTCAAAGTTTTTATTTCTTCTCCCTGAGCTTTAATTCCTTCTCCAAATTTTTCTTTGGTTTCATTCGCTACTTTCTCAGAGTGCAGTTTGGATGACATCGGGGATAGGATACAACCCTGTGTCACCCCCTTCTCAACCACTGTTCCCCTTTCATGCCACTCGACTCTGAGACAAATGAAAACCTGAAATATTTTTAAAAAATATTATTTATTGTGCAGAAGTGGTACAATGCTGTATCGCGTTTCAACATAACCTCCCCTCCAGCACTTACAAAGTGCATACATTCCTTTAAAAAAAAATTCTTTTGGTAGTCCGCGCAACCACTCATGCACCGCGTGGCGTACCTCTTCATCAGAACGGAACTTCTTTCTCCCATTGCGTCTTTGAGTGGTCCAAACATATGGAAATCACTTGGGGCAAGGTCTGGTGAGTATGGTGGATGAGGAAGTGATTGGTGGAAGTGAACCTAGGTTTCGTCCGCAGTAACGATTCTTGCAATGAAGCCATCACCTTCTCATTCAAGGCGCCTAAGAAATTCTTCACAAGCATCAACACGTCGTTCTCTCATTTCAGGAGTCAGCTGCCGTGGCACCCATCTTGCAGACACTTTGTGAAACTGGAGCACATCATGCACAGTGTGGTGTGCTGACCCCTGACTAATCTGTAAACATGCTTCAATCTCATTTAGTGTCACTCGGCGGTTTTCCTTCACTATGGCTTCAACTGCTGCAATGTTCTGTGGAGTCACAACTCGTTGTGCTTGACCTGGCCGAGGAGCATCTTCCACTGAAGTCACACCATTTGCGAACTTCCTACTCCATTCGTAGACTTGCTGCTGTGACAAACATGTATCACCCGTACTGAACCTCCATTCTTCGATGAATATCAAAGCGAGTAACAGAACGCTGTTCTTCCCTGGTGCAAGTCGCAAGTGGGGCGGCCATCTTTATACTGATACTGCGACGGTATGTGTGTGTCTGCACTATGCTGCCAGCTACAGGCCATTCTGCACGCTGTTTGTAGCACGCTTACCAACTTACAGGGTAACGACGCGAAATCTCGATTTGATATTACCAATTTAAGGTTTTCATTTGACTCACACTCTATAACTGTCGTCTGAATTCTGTACTAGCTGTACATAAACTTTCTCTCCCTGACTTTATCGCTGCTATCTTGAGAATATCAAAGAGTGTATAATATGTAATACGAAAAACATATTCACAAATAGCGGATTTCATTGAAAAAGACGATACATATCAAACCACAATGTACAGCTTTAGCTGCTTAATGTCCTTTGTATCGTCATTGTTTGTGCATAGCAGTGCGCACTGATCTTGTTACACAGATTGTTTACGTTGCGCATTAATAATTAGGCACTGGCGTCAGACGGCAGTTCATTACGTATGAAATAATAATGCATGACCGCACGAGAAGTACATGATTCGGTGCTGCACGAGATCTCGGCCGATTGCTACCCTCGGTGGAGCCACATCGGTGCTCAGCTCCTGCGCTTCAGCAGAGCTCACGTTAAACACTGTAGCGAAACAACCAGATTCAGTTGCGACCGCTAATCCTGCTCTGTTCCCGTGAGCGGCGTAATCGCATCACGGAAAGCGCGGGGATGCGGCTTCGGTCGCAGCGCAGAGTTCGCGCGCCGCACCGCGACGCGGCAAATGTCACCGGCGTGGGTGCGGGGTGGCGTTGCCATGGAGACGCGCACCCCTGTTCCGAGCCGCGCCGCGCTGCCCTGCCCGGCGGATTACACGCGCCGGGCTACGGACGGTCTGCTCTGGGCCTCAGTACAGGCCGGTACGATGCTACTCTACCCACTTCTTCTTCTTCTGCTTGTCCAACATCTCTTGAGGTCTGTGTGTGCACTCTACCCGTCGGATGATGAATACTGACTGCTCTTACAGTTCGGTCTTACTGTTGTACACTGCTGGAAAAAATGCAAATTCCTCAAGAAATGTGTTCAGAGCCACCCAGGTACACTACTGGCCATTAAAAATTGCTACACCACGAAGATGACGTGATACAGACGCGAAATTTAACCGATTGGAAGAAGACGCTGTGATATGCAAATGATTAGCTTTTCAGAGCATTCACACAAGGTTGGCGCCGGTGGCGACACCTACAACGTGCTGACATGACGAAAGTTTCCAACCGATTTCTCATTCGGAAACAGCAGTTGACTGGCGTTGCCTGGTGAAACGTTGTTGTGATGCCTCGTGCAAGGAGAAGAAATGCGTACCATCACGTTTCCGACTTTGATAAAGGTCGGATTGTAGCCTATCGCGATTGCGTTTTATCTTATCGCGACATTGCCGCTCGCGTTGGTCGATATCCAATGACTGTTAGCAGAATATGGAATCGGTGGGTTCAGGAGGGTAATACGGAACACCGTGCTGGATCCCAACGGCCTCGTATCACTAGCAGTCGAGATGACAGGCATCTTATCTGCATGGCCGTAACAGATCGTGCAGCCACGTCTCGGTCCCTGAGTCAACAGCTGGGGACGTTTCCAAGATAACAACCATCTGCACGAACAGTTCGTTTTGCAGTAGCATGGACCATCAGCTCGGAGACCATGGTTGCGGTTACCCTTGACGCTGCATCACAGACAGGAGCGCCTGCGATCGTGTACTCAACGACGAACCTGGGTGCACGAATGTCAAAACGAAATTTTTTCGGATGAATCCAGGTTGTGTTTACAACATCATGGTGGTCGCATCCGTGTTTGGCGACATCGCGGTGAACGCACATTGGAAGCGTGTATTCGTCATCGCCATACTGGCGTATCACCCGTCGTGATGGTATGGGGTGGCACTGGTTATACGTCTCGGTCACCTCTTGTTCGCATTGACGGCGCTTTGAACAGTGGACGTTACATTTCAGATGTGTTACGACCCGTGGCTCTTCCCTTCATTCGATCCCTGCGAATTACAGCAGGATAATGCACGACCGCATGTTGCAGGTCCTGGATACAGAAAATGTTCGACTGCTGCCCTAGCCGGCACATTCTCCAGATCTCTCACCAATTGAGAACGTCTGGTCAATGGTGGCTGAGCAACTGGCTCGTCACAATACGCCAGTCACTTCTCCTGATGAACTGTGGTATCGTGTTGAAGCTGCATGGGCAGCTGTACCTTTACACGTCATCCAAGCTCTGTTTGACTCAATGCCCAGGCGTATCAAGGCCCTTATTACGGCGAGAGGTGGTTGCTCTGGGTACTGATTTCTCAGGATCTATGCACTCAAATTGCGTGAAAATGTAATCACGTGTCAGTTCTAGAATAATATATTTGTCCAATGAATACCCGTATCATCTGCATTTCTTCTTAGTGTAGCAATTTTAATGGCCAGTAGTGTATAATATGAGCATGGTGAATAGTTTTAGTGTTAGTGATTCATTTGTCATGGCCCTAGGTGATCAGCTGTAGCTCTCAAGGCCTCTCTGTGCACCTTCTGTTTTGACTCTGCATTCAGTAACCGTGCTGAGTTTTGAGCTGCAGCAGACTGAATAAATGTCTCGACGGATTGCTGCTCATGTTGGGCACAATGTATCGGTGATGGGTCGGTTCTTGCAGCAGTGCTCTCTAGAACATTGCCTGCCGCTGTGGCCGAGCGGTTGTAGGCGTTTCAGTCTGGAACCGCGCTGCTCCTACGGTGGCAGGTTCGAATCCTGCCTAGGGCATGGATGTGTGTGATGTCCTTCGGTTAGTTAGGATAAGAAGTTCTAAGTCTAGGGGACTGATGACCTTAGATGTTAAGTTCCATAGTGCGTACAGCCATTTGAACCATTAGATAGGATTTATAGTTTCCGAAATAATGGGCGAGAAGTCTCTCTTTGCTGTGCAGTATACATGTATCTGACAATTTTCTTTTGCAGTTTCAGTATTCCTGCCCGTAGACCAAGTTCTGCACGTCCATGTAGTAGAGTTCGCGCACAATACCGTGGCAGATAGATGCGCAGCCGGCAGGGCTCACGCGGGGAAAGCGGTAGTGGTGGTGGCTGCGGGCTAAAAATGTTAGTGTAGATCATACAATGTTCGCCGCTTTACCTCCGAGGATGTCTCCCGCAGTCGGAGACGAAACGTCAGGAGAGTGTTTTATACTTCGACCACGGCCTATCAGCCCGGAAGTTTTAAGTGAAGAATGTTAGTGTAGGTTTCAGTTTAGAACGGCAGTTCCCCTCCCACAGGTCACACCAATATTCAAGGAGGGAAATAGGAGTAACCCATTGCTGCGCGCTGTGGGACCCTTAGCAGATGTGGTTAACGGAGTTCACCGATGAAGTTCACAGAAGAGCAGCACGTTTTGTACTATCGAGAAGTAGGGGAGAGAGTGTCACTGTCATGATACAGGATTTGGGGTGGACATAATTAAAACAAAGGCGTTTTTGGTTGAGGCAGAATGTTCTCACGAAATTTCAGTCACCAACTTTCTCGTCTGAAAGCGATAATATTTTGTGATTCTTGAGTTTCTCCCGGCGTATTTGATAGTCAAAATATCCACGGCTGTACTGCCGGTCTACAGTGCTCAACGGGCACAATATTTCGGCGATCATACATGTCGCCATCATCAGGTGAACTGACGGACTGAGCTCCTGTGAACGTGACGGCACGGAGATCCGTACGCTATGGATGCTCAGAGGGAATTGGGTTCGGTCACGGCGGCGGCCGATTTAAATACCCTCCGCCAGCGGCGCGCTCCCTCTGCTGTCCGCGCCCCGCGCCACGGTCGCGCGGTGGAACAGATTGCGACGGCGTCTGAGATGAAGTCGGAGTGATGGCTCTGTCCGCCGTGGTCGTCACAACTATACGTTTTCTCGATTTTCTCTTGATTAACCCAATCACTGGTTCCCAAGCCTTGCTAAGATTACAGCCACAGTCGCGGTTTATGAGGTCGTCATTGGTGCGAATTTCGATGGCCTCTCGAACAACGCTGTCCCAGTGTCTCGACGTCTGTACCAGAATCCTCGTGCGTTCATACTCCATAGCGTGATTTTCCGACAAACAATGTTCAGCGACCGCCGACTTGCTCGGATACATCAGTCGAGTGTGCCTCTGGTGTTCACGCCATCGATCCTCGACGGTACGCATCGTCTGACCAATATAACACTTGCCACATTGACACGGAATCTGGTACACGCCGGCCTTCCTCAATCCGAGGTCATCTTTGGCGCTCCCCACCAGTGCACGAGTTTTATTCGGAGGACAAAACACAGGTCCGACCCGGTGTTTCTTCAAAATGCGGGCGATTTTCCCCGAGAGTGCGCCTGTACATGGAATAAACGCAGTGCCTACCTCCTCCCTCGTGATTTCATCCATCTCCACAGGTTGTGCTGTAGTGGTTGGGCGGAGAGCACGTTGAATCTGCCACTCTGAG
This sequence comes from Schistocerca cancellata, assembly GCF_023864275.1. Lineage (NCBI taxonomy): Eukaryota > Metazoa > Arthropoda > Insecta > Orthoptera > Acrididae > Schistocerca > Schistocerca cancellata. The sequence continues at coordinate 1,159,349,159 of NC_064626.1, forward strand.
TGCCCATTTTTTCGAAATACAGTTCTCAGATGTTCCAACTCCTGGGGTAGACTCCCTGCGTCAGAGATAGTGCGCGCCCTATGTACTAGAGTTTTAAGTACCCCATTCCTCAGTGGAGGGTGGTGGCAGCTGTCTGCGTGCAAATACAGATCAGTGTGCGTTGTCTTCCGATACACCCCATGACCTAGGGTGCCGTCAGCACTTCTCTTGACCGCGACCGAACCCAGTTCCCTCTGAGCATTCATAGCGTACGGATCTCCCTACCGGCACGTTCACAGGAGCTCAGTCCGTCAGTTCACCTGATGATGGCGACATGTATGATCGCCGAAATATTGTGCCCGTTGGACACTGTAGACCGGCAGTACACCCGTGGATATTTCGATAATATTTTGTTGACGCCGACCTGCATAGTGAGAAACGAACATCATAATAAAATAAGGGAAACAGAGCTAGTACACAAAGATATGTCTACATCCACATCTACATGTACACCACACACCAACCGGTGTGTAGTGGAGAGGGAAAAACAAATGTCTTAACGCCTCAGTACGAGCTCTAATTTCCCATATCTTTGAATGGTGATCATTGCGCGATTTGAAAGTTGGTGGTAATAATATATGCCCTACATCCTCGGCGAAGATCGGGTTTTGGAATTTAGTGAGCAGCCCCTTCCGTTTAGCTCGTCGTCTACCTACAAGAGTGCCCACTTCAAACTTTCTATGATTTTTGTAACGCACTCGCGATGGCTAAATGTACCAGCCACGAATCTTACCACTCTTCTTTGGACCTTCTCAATCTCTTGAGTCAGACCCAACTGGTAAGTGTCCCATACAGATGAACAATACTCTAAGACTGGACGAACTAACGTATTGTAAGCAATTTCATTTGTTGAAGGACCGCATCGCTTCAGGATTCTACCAATAAACCGCAATCTACAGTTCGCCTTGCCCGTTACTTGTGTAATCAGATTATTCTATTTGAGATCATTTCGAATAGTCACACACAGATACTTAACGGATGTTACCGTTTCCAAAGACTGGGCATTTATTTTGTATTCCTACATTAATGGGAATTTTTCGCCTTGGTATACGCAGTAGGTTACACTTACTAATATTGAGAGATAACTGCCAGTCATTATACCACGCATTTATTTTCTGCAAATCCTCATTGATTTGTTCACAACTTTCGTGTGATACTACTTTCCTGTAGACTACAGCATCATCGGCAAACGGTCTAATGCCGATGTCCACACCATCAAACAGATCGTTTATGTAAATCGTAGCCGGCCTTTGTGACCGAGCGGTTCTAGGCGCTTCAGTCTGACACCGCGCGACCGCTACGGTCGCAGATTCGAATCCTGCCTCGGGTATGGATGTGTGTGATGTCCTTACGTTAGTTAGGTTTAAGTAGTTCTAAATTCTAGGGGACTGATGACTTCAGATGTTAAGTCCCATAGCGTTCAGAGCCATTTTTTTGTAAATCGCTGCCCTGGGGCACACTTAAAGTTACGCTTGTTTCTGTTGAAGTCCCATTCAGGACGACATACTGCTCTCTGTCTGTTAGAAAACTTTCTATCCATCCGAATATGTCATCGTATAGAACGTAAGTTCGCACTTTTTGGAGCAAGCGATAGTCGGGCGCCTATCGGAAGTCGAGAAATATGGCATCAACCTGGGTTTCTTTCGCGTGCGCTTCGAGAGTGGAATAATAGAGAATTAGTATGAAGTTGGTTCGATGAACACTCTTCCACGCACTTAAATGTGATTTGCAGAGTAGTCGTGTAGATGTAGATGCAGAAGTAGATGTAGACGATTGGGGCAATCTATTGCAGAATACCAGTCTCCATCTTTATGATCATTTGCGTGTGAGGATAACTCATGCGTTGCCACCAGATGGGGGTAAACACGGTATTTAGAGGCAGGAAGGGGTTGACAAAGAGAGGGGGGAGGTGGTGTGATCAATGTATGCGTCGAACATGTACGAGGGTGAAGCGTGGGCAAGAGGTGAGGATTTCAGTAAAAAGAAACGCATATCCTGGCAAAAACACACATTTTCTTGTAGTTGCAAAGACAGAATTAAAATACCCTGAATAATAGCAAAGCAACTACAGACAATATGGCTACACAAACGAAGAATTTAACTTGTTTTGTGCCGGCAGCTGTGGCCGAGGGTTCTAGGCGCTTCAATCTGGAACCGCGTGACCGCTACGACCGCAGGTTCGAATCCTACCTCGGGCATGGATGTGTGTGATGTCCTTAGGTTAGATAGGTTTAAGTAGTTCTAAGTCTAGGGGACTGATGACCTCAGATGTTAAGTCCCATAGTGCTCAGAGCCATTTGGACCATTTTAACTTGTTCTGTAATCCCGATCCACGTTTCCAACGATTTTCCTGACCACAACAGAGCTGCGCAGTAGTGACTGCGTGAATAGGGCCGGCACCGCTTTCCGCTGGAGCGTGTGTTTTGGCTTAGCTACTGGTCAATTCGTTGCAGCGCTGTGCCTGTCGAGTGGACGTCAAACTGTAGTAGCGGCGGTACTGGCTGCTCTTTACCTGCAGCCGCGGCACTCGCTGGCCGTGGCCGGGTAACTTTTAATGGGTGTAGCCGGGGAGCGGCGCGGCTGTGTGCGGCGCACGTGGAGGGCGTGGGAGGCGGCGGCGGTCGCCATGGCAACGCGCGGGGGCGCCGAGCCGCGTCAATTAGCCGGCGGTCGATACGCGCGGCGCACCTGCCACGCCGCTACTCCCCGTAACGGTATAATTACACCCCGGCAAAGTACTCCAACAAGCAGAAGAGGGAACTGATTAGGTGACTGGATTAGGTCTGCAGGACGAATCTTTCACTGTGCAGTGGAGTGTGCTCTGTTTTGAAACTTGGTGGACATATCAAAACTGTGTGTCGGATCGGCACACTCTTGCCATTTAGGGGCAGTGCTCTTACAGACTGAGCTACCTTTTTTATTTTTGTTACAAGTAAAGCTGTCGCCAACGGTCTTGCAACCTTGGGTACGCCAGTTGTCTTCCGGTCACCGCAGTTAAGCAACTTCGGGCCTGGTTAGTACCTGGATGGGTGACCGCCTGGGAACAGCGGGTGCCATTCACTCAGAGATCCTCAAGTTTTCTCTTTCTTCTGACCATTTCATACCAATTTTTTTTTTACTTTTCTGCCTTTGAATCCTTACATATTCAATACTTTTTTCGATAAACGCTTCTGTCAGTTATTTCTTCACCTTTTATTTTTTTAAATTCTTTTTTTATACCATGTGTCGAATTTGTTTATTTCTTATCCCACAAATATTTGAAGATTTTTTTTTTGGCTAATCTATTGCCTTGCATATGATATAAATGTCCAAAAAATACCGGTTTTCTTTTTGTCATTAGTTCTTATTTTCCATGTTTTGATACATTTCATCATTACTAAGTAATTTCCAACCTTCAATAGTTTTTTGTGGGCCCAGTATTATCCTAATGATCCCCCTTTATAGTATTTTTGATTTACCTAAATTAGAGTTTAATGCTACACATTTGGGCTGTAGACATTCTGGATTCTTTGCTGTATTGTAATGCCTTTTCTTTCGTATTCTTGGACAGCTGCCGTTCACTCAGAGAGCCTCAAGTCGCCAAATTGGCGTCCATTTGAAAGACTTGCACCAGGCCGTTGCGCCATAAAACACTATTATTATTGTTTTCCTTCTCGTGTGGACCAACTAAGATCCAGGTTCCTTATTCGTTTTCTCTTCTTTTCTTCCAATACCTTTTCACCTTTTCACTACGTTTTCTCTTTCTGTCTTCTGACCATTTCATACCAGTTTTTTTCACTCTTCTATCTTGGAATCCTTACATATTCAATATTTTTACGGTAAACAGTTCTGTGAGTTATTTCTTCACTTTTCATTAAAAAAAATTTCTTACATAATGTGTCCAACTTGTTTATTTCTCATTCCACAAATATTTGAAGATCTTTTTGGTTAATATATTGCATTGCATTCGATGTAAATGTCCAAAAAATATCGGTTTTCTTTTTCTCATTAGTTCTTATTTTCCATGTTTTGATAAATTTAATCATTAGTACGTAATTTCCAACCATCAATAGTTTTTTGTGGGCGCAATATTTTTCTAATAATCCGCGTTCCTACTATTTCTGATTCCCTAAGTTATAGTTTAATGCTACACATTTGGGCTCTAGACATTCTGGCTTCTTTGCTGTATTGTAATGCCTTTTCTTTCGTATTTTTAGACAGGAATTTTTTCTTGTAAAAGTCTTTCCATGTTTGTATCCTTTCCTCTATAGCAGTTTTTTCAAACGATTTTCTTGGATTTTCTCCTCAAGATATTACAATCTTTCAACCTTTCCAATTTGGTCAATATGTGTTTTCAAAAATTTCGATTATTTCTATTAACTGCCGAAGTAAGAAATTAACTGTCACTGGAGTTTCCTGTTACAAAAGGGCTATGCCAAGGGTATGCTATAGAACTGATTGTATTTAAAACCTATGTGGAGGGAGATGTCAAAGCCTGGAGCACCTAATGTGAAGGCACAGTGGTCCCTGTGGAGGACAAAACCTTGTACACACTTCGCTGATGACCAGACCATCGTAGCAGGAGACCAAAATGATGCTGAGTACATGCTATAGAAGTTAAAAGAGGAAGGAGAAAAGTGGGGCATCACAATTAGCATGACAAAAACCGAATATCTGAAGGCTGGCTACAGTACCATATAATGGATCTGGTGGCTGCAGCCAGTAAGATAAAGGGTTGTACATCTTTTACATTTGATATAATTTAAAGGGAAAATTGAGTATGACATAAAAAATAAAATTGATCAGGGCAAGAGGGCTGTACGATAAGTGAACTCGGTCCTTTGGAATAACAAAAAGGATCAAGTAAGGGATACATCGCTCAGTTGTTGAAAACATCGCTAGATACGAAACAGAAACGTGGGTAAGAAACAAGCGTCGGAGAAACAAGTTGCTTGCGCTGAAGACGGACTGTTGGAGGCAAAGTTGTGGCATATCAAAAATGGCCGAAGAAAGTGTGGCAGTGGACCCCAGAAGAAAGAAGAAATCGTGGGCAACGTAGCAGGAGCTTGCGTCGAGATGTCCGGGAAGCTATGGATGCCAGAGGACTAGAAGAAGGAGACTGGCAGCATCGGAAGAAGTGGAATACGGGAAGGGTGAAGTGGTGCTAGCTGTCGAATATTCATAACATCATGACGATTAAGTAAATCTTTTTATTGTGCTGAAATGGAATGAATTACAACGTTGCACAAATGTTAACACAAAAAGTAACCACTAGCAAAACGCCTATCAAATGATTACATTAACAAAGGAAGTAATTAAAAAAACTAAACAAACAAGAAAAGAAAGAGGCAACACCAGTGCACGTTTTCATCCACAGCTACATAATTTGTTTTGAAGAATGTAAATTGATTTTAGCTTTTAACCACGACAAATATCCTCTGTGTTATGCTGATGTATTGTTTGAACTGCTGTTAGATGTAAATTAAAGAAATTAAACGGCGCAACTGTGACAACCTCTGCAAAATATTTGCTTTTTTTCTTAAAATAAGAAAGTGAACATATGAAATTTACGTTAGTGATTTAAATTATTTGTTCACATTTGTTGCAGATGCAAGACATTTATCAGAATTTTTCTTAAACTGCATACATAATATAATTAGAAATAAAACGCAAACAATATACAGGGCTATTACAAATGATTGAAGCGATTTCATAAATTCACTGTAGCTCCATTCATTGACATATGGTCACGACACACTACAGATACGTAGAAAAACTCATAAAGTTTTGTTCGGCTGAAGCCGCGCTTCAGGTTTCTGTCGTCAGAGCGCTCGAGAGCGCAGTGAGACAAAATGGTGACAGTAGCCGAGAAAGCGTATGTCGTGCTTGAAATGCACTCACATCAGTTAGTCATAACAGTGCAACGACACTTCAGGACGAAGTTCAACAAAGATCCACCAACTGCTAACTCCATTCGGCGATGGTATGCGCAGTTTAAAGCTTCTGGATGCCTCTGTAAGGGGAACTCAACGGGTAGGCCTGCAGTGAGCGAAGAAACGGTTGAACGCATGCGGGCAAGTTTCACGCGTAGCCCGCGGAAAATTGGCTCATGCCACAACTGGAGACCGACAGCGCCGACTTCATCTTTCAACAGGATGGTGCTCCACCGCACTTCCATCATGATGTTCGGCATTTCTTAAACAGGAGATTGGAAAACCGATCGATCGGTCGTGGTGGAGATCATGATCAACAATTCATGTCATGGCCTCCACGCTCTCCCGACTTAACCCCATGAGATTTCTTTCTGTGGGGTTATGTGAAAGATTCAGTGTTTAAACCTCCTCTACCAAGAAATGTGCCAGAACTGCGAGCTCGCATCAACGATGCTTTCGAACTCATTGATGGGGACATGGTGCACCGAGTGTGGGAGAAACTTCATTATCGGCTTGATGTCTGCCGAATCACTAAAGGGGCACATATCGAACATTTGTGAATGCCTAAAAAGACTTTTTGAGTTTTTGTATGTATGTGCAAAGCATTGTGAAAATATCTCAAATAATAAAGTTATTGTAGAGCTGTGAAATCGCTTCAATCATTTGTAATAACCCTGTAATTTTCTTTGCTCTCATTGGAATGTAATTCTATACTTACACCAAACGACAGTTTGTCTATGTATGTAATCTCAAAACGCTCTACATTTCTTTGCAATTTTACATGATTTTCCTCAAGCGTCTTCTTCCGTCAGGCATTGTGTTTGTGGCTTGAAGGGAAACTCAGCATCGTCATTTTCAATTCTAGCCTGTCTGCAGAAACACACGCAGTTCCGAGTAATTGGCTCCTAGAGGAGATTTGAAACTCCAGTGTTACAATGACAAAACGTCGAGAAATTCCTGCATATCAGTGCCTGTAAGAATGGAAACAAAAGAACGTCAAACGACCGTAAAGGCAGGAAAAGGCATTGTGTTTAGCTCCTGAGAAAAAACGTACTGCCGGCCGCTGTGGCCGAGCGGTTCTAGGCTCTTCAGTCCGGAACCGCGCTGCTGCTATGGTCACAGGTTCGAATCCTGCCTCGGGCATGGACGTGTGTGATGTCCTTAGGTTAGTTAGCTTTACGTAGTTCTAAGTCTAGGGGACTGATGACCTCAGATGTTAAGTCCCATAGTGCTTAGAGCAAAAAAAAAAAAAAAAAAAGTCGGAAGACGGATCTAATGCATTTCTTCGTCATCTCCGAATGCGTGCTGCAACCTACTTCCTTCTGAATCTGCTTATTGTATTCCTATATTGATCTCCCTCCATAATTTTTACCCCTCCACACTTTCCTCCAGTAACAAACTGGTGACTCCTTGATTTCTCAGAATGTGTCGTATTAACCCATCGCTTCTTTTAGTCAACTAATGTCAATTTTTTTCTCCCTCATTCTGTTCAATAGTTCCTCGTTAGTTAGGTGATTTACCCATCTAACCTTCGGTGTTCTTCTGAAGCACATCACATTTAAAAAAGCTTCTGTTCTATTTCCATTTTAAATATTTACCGTCCAAGTTTCACTTCCATACAAGACTACACTCCTGACAAATACGTTCAGAAAAGACTTTGTAACAGTTAAATTTGTATTCGATGTTAACAAATTTCACAGCTTCAGAAGCGCTTTGATTGCTGTTGCCAGCCTACAGTACATATACTCTCTACTTCAGCCATCATCAGTTATTTTGGCGCCCAAAGAACAAAACTTACCTACTACCTCAAGTGTCGTTTTCTAATCTAATTCCCCTGGCATCACCTGACTTAATTCAACCACATTCCATTATCCTTGTTTTGCTTGTGTTGATGTTCGTCATATATAATCCTTTCAAGATACTGTCCAACTGCTCTGCCACGTACTTTGCTGTCTCTGACAAAATTACGACGTAATCATGAAACATGAAAGCTTTTATTTATCCGCTGAGCTTTAATTCCTACTCCAAATTTTTCTTTTCTTTCCTTTACTGCTTGTTCAGTGTACGGACTGAATGACATAAGGGATAGGCTACAACCATGTCTCACACTTTTCTTAACTCTTGGCCCGCATCTCGTGGTCGTGCGGTAGCGTTCTCGCTTCCCACGCCCGGGTTCCCGGGTTCGATTCCCGGCGGGGTCAGGGATTTTCTCTGCCTCGTGATGGCTGGGTGTTGTGTGCTGTCCTTAGTTTAGTTAGGTTTAAGTAGTTCTAAGTTCTAGGGGACTGATGACCATAGATGTTAAGTCCCATAGTGCTCAGAGCCTTCTTAACTCTTGCTTCCCTTTGAGGCCCGTTGACTCTTATAACTGCTGTCTGCATTCTGTAGAAGTTGCAAATAGCCTTTTACCCGCTGTATTGCACTACTGCTACCTTAACAATTCCAAAAAGTTTATTCTAGTCAGTAGTGTTAAAAGGTTCCTCTACGTCTATAAACGCAGTAAATTTATATTTTCCTTTCTTAAACCTATCTTATGACATCAGTCGTAGAATCAGAATTGTTTTGCATGTACCTTTGTCCGGAACCTAAAGTGATCTTCAAAAAGCTCAGCTTCTACCAACTTTTCTATTCTTCTGAAGTAAGTCAATATCTTGCAAGTGTGATTTATTAATGCAGTAACTGGAATCGGACAAGGCCACAAAATAGCCCATATCACTGATGTGTTTTTGAATGGTTTCCACGTTGACACTTGTTGATGGCCCGGCATTGAAATCTGCAGAAATTTGCGGAACGATTGCACTTCTGTCACGTCGAAAGACTCTCTTCAATCGTCGTTGGTACCGTTCTTGCAGGATCTTTTTCCGATGGCGGCGATGTCGGAGATTTGATTTTTTACCGGATTCCTGAAATGGTCGTACGGGAAAATCCCCACTTCATCGCTAACTCGAAGATGTTGTGTCCCATCGCTCGTGCGCCAACTATAGCACCAACGTTTGTGCGCCTGCTTAGTTGAGTGGTCGGCGTGCACTCCAAACTATCCGCACGACGGTGTGACAAAATCTTCTCCGACGACTCGATTCTTTACAATGTGTCCAATACCTCAATCAACATGTGGCGGTCAGAATGATCCACATCGCACAGGTCCTCCCGCTGCCATCAAATATTGGACGCAGCCTCCAGGCTGCCTTCGGATACTTCCTTACGGGTGGTACGCTCTTTAAGGTCCGCTACGACACGCTCACCCTTCCCCCGCAAGCGGGGGGCCTCGGCCTTGTCAATGTGCGACTCCGCGCGGCGTCCTTGTACATGTCCACCATGCACAAGCAGTGGCACGGGGGCACCTCCCTTATGCGCAGCTTGCTGGAAATTCTTGTGCCCGACCATAACACCACCAGTACCAGTCGGACACATCAAACACCATCTGACGCACATTTCTGATTTCATCGTCGACGTCAGTTATGCTCACACACACTTACCGACCACGCGTTCTCCTCGATCTAAAGATTTTTACACCCCACTCCTTCGTTCCATATCCAGCAACAATATCGAACTGAGACATCCGTCCACGCGATGGCCAACGGTTTGGCGTCACATCCACCAGCCTTTTCTTCCCTCCAACGTCTGGGCAACATGGTACCAAGTCGCAAATGAAAAATTCGCCACAAATCATCGTCTTCACGCCATCGGACTAAAGGACTCTCCACTTTGTTCCATTTTCCACCTCGTGGATGACGATGTCCATCAACTGACTTGTGCTGCCACCAGTGACGTCTGGAAACTTGCCCGACAGTTCGTTGCCTGTTACCTCCGCGTTCCGCCGGACTCGATTGACGCATGGCCTTTTATCCATCCTGAGAATACTTATTTCCCCGCCACCAAAAATCATGCGATTGTATGGGTCAAGGGATGGACGATCACCTACATGTATAATGATGGCGACAAATCACGCCTTGATCTCTGGCAGTACTTACAAACCGCCCACAGTCAAGTCGAACACCGACCGCGCTACCGCGCCTTCTTCGCCAATTACCTACATGCGATCTTTACGTCACCCCGCTCAGTTGGATGGGGCCACACGCCGACAGGACTCCCGCCCCCCCTGCTGACATCTGAGACTCCCCGCGCTACTTTCTACATTGTAACCCACAGTGGAGTAGGCGTATGGACACGCGCCTCCTTTCTTTTATGCACTACTCCAGAAAACACTGGTCTTTCCCTCACTCCACTGTATATTGCTTCTCACCTCTTAGATTACATCAGAATTATTATTCTTTTTTTTCCTACACCTTGTTCATAAAAAAAAATGCTCGCCTTGTACGAGTATAATGTCTTGTGTTATTATCGCCGGAAGGATGGCATTTCTGTTGTATTTAAGTTTGTATCAATAAAGATCTTTTTTTCATTCACCCTTTCCCTGGCGAAAAAAAAAACTAATAAAAAAAAGAAAAAAAGTGGTAACGTGCTCGCCTCCAATGCAAGCGAGCCCGGGTTCGATTCTCGGCCGGGTTGGAGATTTTCTATACTCAGGGACTGCGTGTTGTGTTGTCCTCATCATCATTTCATGCTCATCACCGGCACGCAAGTCGCACAATTTGGAGTCGAATGTAGTACGACTTGGCGGCCGAACTTCCCCGACTAGGGGCCTCCTGGCCAACGACGCCATACGCTCATTTCATTTTTTTATACAGGCCTTGCCGACCGCAGCGCCGTATTCTCTCTGTTTACATATCTCTGTATTTGAATACGCATGCCTATACCAGTTTCTTTGGCGCTTCAGTGTATGTTGAAGAATGCATTTCTTGCGGTGTTTCCACATTTTTCTCCAACGCCAGTATTTATAAACGTTGATGTATGAGGATAAGAGACAGTGATACACAGTTACAGTAGTGCTCCAATGTAGACGCATGGTACCAGAGCACGTACCCATATTGAGTTCTTAATACAGGAAAAGCTTTAAGTGATTTTCGAATGGAGCAGTCTGTGCACACTCGAACAGAGCTCATTACGGTCAGCCACACCAAACAATTACACATTATAAATGTTATCCAGAAGTGAGAGGGCGCAATGGAAAATCACGGAAACATTGCCCTGGATATTAATCCCCACGTAATTACGTGCAGTATTGGGTTCTGACAACAAGTATGTTATTGCGCAACAGCAGACATAAATGAGATTATTTATTTTTATTCACACTCCGGCATCGTATGTCTAGCATTAAGTATCTACGACCGAATTTTCCTGGCATGGCGATAATAGATTATATACACAAACGTTCCTTGTGAATCAGTCTATTAGTGAAAATAGTATCAACGTCTGCCCGCAGCTCGTGGCCGTGCGGTAGCGTTCTCGCTTCCCACGCCCGGGTTCCCGGGTTCGATTCCCGGCGGGGTCAGGGATTTTCTCTGCCTCGTGATGGCTGGGTGTTGTGTGCTGTCCTTAGGTTAGTTAGGTTTAAGTAGTTCTAAGTTCTAGGGGACTGATGACCATAGATGTTAAGTCCCATAGTGCTCAGAGCCATTTTTAGTATCAACGTCTCTATAGTAATTCATTAGATTTGCCTTCGCGTCCAGGTAGGAAAATGCGAAGGGGGACTTTAATTTATAATACGTATAAACTGCGCACAAAAATTTCCGCTGCAGAAATATCCTTCACCAGTTTCAATCGAATCTACGACCCTGTCCTTTACGTGACTTTAGCGATATTAATTCGGTCGGCCTCGTTTGTTTCTGACATCCTATCATTGTGTGTGTGTGTGTGTGTGTGTGTGTGTGTGTGTGTGTGTGTGTGTTTGGACTGAGACTGCTCATAATGGCACCTTTCCAAATGAAAATGGAGTATGAAGTATTATCACCACGACGTTGGACAGCGCTTCTGAGCTAGATTATGCAATTGATGACATACATTTTGTAGGTCGGCAGGCACTAATCGTATATTTCCTCCACTCGGCTATTGCTAGTGAATATGAATTTAGTATCGTATGCATACGTACGTCCTGTGGGCGAACAAACACCTGTATGTAGCCAGGTAGTAGGTTTCTGCATCGTTCGCCAGTGAGGAAGATGGCAGGGCTCCATATTAATCCCACGTAGGTGCCCCCAATAAAAGACTACTTCAGTCACATGCCTGAAGTTACCCTGCTGACAAGTAGGTTGAGATACTGAGCTTCCAAATGAACTGCATAAGGTACTGTGTGCTATATGTTTAGTTTCAAAATAGAAACGGGGAAAATTTTGGCAAGAGGAGCGATTGGTGTAAATAGCCTGCTGAAGTCTTAGATCTTAACAAATTCTGGCAATTAAAGCCATTTACGTAAGTAGCTCTTCATGTTTTTGTAAATCAAACAAAAAGGAAATCCTAGCAGGAGGAAATGATACACATGGTACATAATGATGTCATTAAATAAAATCTTAAAATGGGCTTTGTTATGCAAATTGGGGTTACAGCAACGATATATGGAGCTAGCAGCTCACATGCATGCTTCACCACTCTGACTAAACCTTGTTCACAAGGAAAACTGGTCAAGTAGATTAATTAAAAATGTGTTTCTGAACTCTAGCATATCGAAAATAATTATCAGCACTTAGTTTCAGGGTGGTGAAACAAGTAAAAACACTGAGAGTTGTCATGACATTAATTGTATGTCAATCTAGTTAGCTAGCGTCCATAATTTTTTAATGGATATCATGTAAAGAGATGTACCGTGCGATTATTAATCGACAGGGAGATCTATTGGACCAATAGTAAGGGCAAAGACACACCCCAGACGTGCGGGGAATGTTGAGAAAGAATCTGAAGTGGTTGCTAATCATGCTACATTCATCGGAGAATGATTTGTTATAGTGACAGAGGGACAGGAAAGCGTAAGAAAAGGGTACAGTGTACACAGTAGCTTCAATGATTCAACATGAATCGAGGTAAGACACTGTGAATTCGAATTTAAAATATTTCAGAGCATGTCTTCACCTGTGGAATCCCGACGTGGTTCAATCCACGTGAATTTGCAGACAAACTAAGCTCCCAGAAAAGATCAATTAAGCCCTTGATTTACACCAGGGCACCGAGTGAGATTCTTTCTGTGTAATTCTGAAAGGAAGAAGAGACACTATGGAAAAAATTTGATCTGAGATACTTCTATCTGCCTCAACAGACATAGTTCATCAACACAAACGACATATTGGATATAGGTTCCACATTTATGAAAAACATGTTTTTTCTTGTTACTCAACGTGTTTCGCCACCTCTGTGTCATCATCAGAGGGTTTTGTTTAGCTGTAGGAGTTATGACACGCAACAACATCGGGTACACCGCGTTTTGACAAGTAAAACGTTGTTTTCATAACCGAAATTACACAAAGTATATGTAATGCGTGTATATGCAGTGCCCACAGAATGTAAAAGATGTAAGATCAGTCACAAAAAAAAGATGACACTCTACAGATGGTCCTTCAAAACCTTATAATGTAAAATCCACTTTAAAAGTTAAGGAAACCCACTGACAATGGCTCAGAGGTGCCAAAACATGTTTGGGTAACAAGAAAAAACAATGTATTGCATAAAAATCCAACTCTATATCTAATAATTTTAACTACAGGAAAAAAAATACAAGAGCTGCAAATCCAAAAGATGAATACAAGGAATATATCTTGAAAATGAACAAGTAATCCTTATCGACACCTGCTTACATAAATACATCCTCCTGTCAAGATTTTCCCACATTTTGTTTGCCAATTACACACGTTACTTACATAAATTGATAAATGGTGACCCTGCTAGGATTCAGTATGATAAAAAAAAGACAGATTTCTCATGATCCAGAAAACACTACTACAGGCTATCAGTGGCCACTCCACCAGAATTACCCCATTTTCATTTGCAATTTATACATGCTACTTACATAAATGGTGACCATACCAGGGCCGGCCAGAGTGGGCGAGCGGTTCTAGGCGCTACAGTCTGGAACCGCACGGCCGCTATGGTCGCAGGTTCGAATCCTGCCTCGGGTATGGATGTGTGTGATGTCCTTAGGTTAGTTAGGTTTAAGTAGTTTTAAGGTCTAGGGGACTGATGTCCTCAGCAGTTAAGTCCCATAGTGCTCAGAGCCATTTGAACTATTTTTTGACCATACCAGGATTTATTATGATACCAGAAAATACCGCAGGCTATTTAAAATGGCAACCCTGCCAGGATTTTCTCCGTTTTCATTGGTATTCCTAATAAGCTCCTTACAACTAGTATCTTACACTGCTACAGTAAGCATAATATCACAGACTACTTGTTTTGAGAACAATAACGATCTTAATCACGAACTAGTTAACACATATACACAAGAAATGATTAAATAAATAGTCCTGTGTCGTTGCGAGAAGGACAAGGATTCAAAGAAGATTTAGATTTTAGTTTCGTCTGCAGTGTTTTAAGGAGACTGACTTCTGCTTTCTTTTCTCAGGTATTGAAGTAATTTAGCTCATAAATTTTCCTTGTCTGCCATAAGTGTGAACAGGGGTAATTTATGTGAGGTCGTAGCCGCGCCATATGCGGCACGTTCTGAGGAAATTAAAGTGGCGCAGTTGGGGCGCGCCGCGGGCAGGGATATGGGTGCAGGGCACGCGACGGCTTTTAACACGCTGCGGCTTCGAGAGCGCGGCAGCGTGCAGCGGTGCGCAGCGCCCCGTGTACGCGATAAGTACCCGTATCAGCAACCGCGACAGGTTTATTACGCTCGCACGAAAAAAAACTAAACGGAGAAACAACGCGGCGTTTATTTTCGAGATGAGTACGCAGGTCGGCGCACCGTCGGCTTCCTTTTTTAATTACGAGCGAGAGCGGACGGGGCGCGTGGGCGTAAATCAGGCACAGCCCGGCGGGCCCATTACGGCTGGGAGCATCAATTACCGGCCGTGCAGCGAGATAGCGCGGGGGGCTATCGCAGAGGCGAGCACCGCAAACGACGCCACGCACCAACAACCAGCTGATGGCGCACCGTGACCGGGCCGAGAGGAGCCACCACATAGCTGGACAGCTAGGGTCTTTTAAGATGTATTACCTGACAAAGAAAGCGGTGCACCCAGAACACCAAGGTCTCTTCGTAGAAATGCACACAGTCGGTGGGTGTGTAAATGATTAGACTTGAAGTTCTCTATGACAGGTAGTATGGCAACCAGAGTGCAGTAGTGTTGTTCGTGTTCAGTGACCAAGCCAGGTGCCGCAGTGGTTAGCACATTGGACTCGCATTTGGGAGGACGATGCTTCAAACTCGCGTTCGGCCATCCTGATTTAGATTTTCTGTGGTTTCCCTAAATCACATCAAGCAAATGGTGGGATGACCTCGCTGTTTGGTCCCCTCCCCCAACTCAACCAACCAACCAACCAACCAATCATGTTCAGTCTCTTCTGATCCTTCATGGACAGGGGTCATCAGCTGCTTAAGGGGCTCCGAAAAGGCTCAAAATCATGAAAAGTTCAATTTTTACTTTTTTGCGTTTTCTAAATCTGCAGACTATTACCTTTTAATAGATATATAATTTATTCAATTCCGAAGACTACAACTACTTTTAATTTTTTTTTGAAATGTGTTCTACATGGGCGTGACCCACTGTGGCGCTGTTAAACTGCTGTCAAATGGTGTTATTATTAACGTCCGTGTACATCAGGTACATTTTAGTGATGTGAGATAAAGTATGTGTTGTGGCTAACCTGTGATGGTTCAATATGTATCGCTGGTGCGAATGGGAACAAGACTTCGGCGACTGAAAGCTTCGTACAAAAAACAAAAACTCAGTGACGGTAAAGGGTTGGATGGGAAGGGAAGGTTAACTGACAGTGTAATTGAAAAAATACAGAACTATTATGGAATGGCTATTAGGCAAAATACACAAAGTGTCGACGAAATGAAGAAGGCTGTTTGGGCTCTTTTTTTTTCATACTTCTTCAACCGATGAAAATCCCCAACATAGCTTGTGTCCCAAAGAAGAAGACAGTTGGTGTAAATATAACAAAGGATTGCTAACTGGTGAAGTGTACACTCATAAGCATAGTCTGCCTCATGCAATAATGGAGGTGATAAAACCTATTTTCAGAGACTTAGCAGCACCTGAACTGTTGAAAAAGTGTATTCACGGAAAAACTCAAAACCCAAATGAAAGTGTAAATAGTGTTATATGGTCGAGAATCCCCAAGACTGTATTTGTTGGAATAGAAACACTTCACTTTGGTGTGTATGATGCTGTTGCGACTTTCAATGATGGCAACATTGTAAGGTGCAAGGTATTTAGAAATATGGGAATGAAGATAGGTTCTAACATGGTACGAGCGATGCTTGCTTTAGACAAGGAACGCCTTCGGGCTGCAGACAGGGCTGTAAAGAGTCTAGAAATACTAGCAAGGGTAAACAGGAGGAGGAGCAAGAGGAAGCTGGAGGAGGAGTTTGCAGAGGATGAAGATAATCCATCCTATGGACCTGGAATGCACTAAAAAGTTAATCCAATCTTTGTCGCTCGATTCCCAAAACTTTTATTTTCTCATACTAATTACATGTTTTCTAAGAATCTTCCAAACATATTTGTTTCAAACTTTCAGTAAATGTTACACAGTACCTTCTGCATAATTTAACACAGCCTTTTTCCAAAAATCTGTATATTTTTGAATATATAAATAAAAAATTGCAAAAAAATGTTGTGAATTTTCATTACAATTGAAAAAAAATCATCGTTAATAACTGAACTAAAATTTTGTAAAATCCCTGTGTTAAGTTGTAGCCCATATTCCAATAAATAATCTGTAAAAAGTTCAACTTCCTACCTCAAATACTTTGTGAGGAAAGATGTAATTTATAAGCGTTATTTTAACATTGCAAGTATAGGGCGTTCCGGAGCCCCTTAAGTAATTGTCAATATTCTAACAACCCTACCACAACGAAGTTCAAAATTTTAATAACAATTGTGGTGTTGCTCACGCTACTAAATACTGTATTTTCGGGCAAAATCAGTCATATTATGTGGCAGGTGTCATTAGAGCACAGTTAATAGTCATTTCATGTAATAATGAAAAAACTAGGCACTCATCTTTTCGTGTTTCCCACGCTGGTCTCGTCGTAAAATCATGGCTCAATCGTTGAAAATCTAGGTGGTTATGATTACAAGCTCGGATGCAAAGAGGCCTAGGTTTTATTCTGCTATATTCAAAGTTTTGTAGATGCGCTTCTCAGACCATTCTTGGAGATTACACTTTTCCTGGACAATGGTGATGTAAAAAAATAATCAGCATTCCGAAATTAAGTTGCACTTCCTTTTAATTGCTTTTATTGCAATATCACGCGACACACTAAACATCACTTCACAATACAAAACATACTTGAAAACATCTTCCTCACAGTCACTGTTAAAGTTCACATTTTCTAAGCTGACGACAATATTCGTCTTTCCAACATGACGTCCACGACTTTACTTTCTCAAGGTCCGACTCTCTAACAAGTTAACAATTAACTAACTAATAATCGCTTACGTGCCCAAAAATCAGAGTTACAAGTACGTCAAAGATCATAGTGACAAAAGAAAGAATACCCATAAGAATAATATCATTGCAATATAAACATATCGATGTATCACAAATGAAATCAAATCTGAATGTTGTCTCAGAAATATGTAAACTACTTTACAGAAACACAGTAGAATATTACTGGTATCGAGAGGTTCAGATGAGGTACCATAATGATTACGTAATTCAAGTACCATTACACCAATTCGCTAACAGCTGTGTAACTACGATGTCATTTAATTTTAATTTGATGACGACTACTAGTTTCAGCATTCCACTAAGCGATCTTCAGGACCCACATGCATCTCTCAAAATAAAAGATAATGTCATACAGTGCCATATATCCCTAGATGCCGTGAATTCAAACCGTTTCAAAAGTGCTTCATTTGAAGACTCGCTATTATACAGAGATGTATGGCACTGCATGACATTATCATTTATTTTGAGAGATGCATATGGAGCCTGAAGATGACACAGTGGAATACCGAAACTGGTAGTCGTCATGAAATAAAATATAACAACATCTGCAGTTACACATCTATTGGCGAGTTTCATTGATATTGACAACCGTGTTCAGTGTTGTTACCTGATCTGGGATAATATGTGAGGGCCTTGAACAGTGTAGCATGTTTAGTGATCACTGTGAAGGTCATGCAGCTGCAGCATGTTCATGTGAGACAGTGCTAGCAGCACCCGACAGAGTTTTAGAAGGTCCCAATTTGGCCACCTGGTCCCAGTTTGACCACTGGTCCCAATTTGGCCACCTGGTCCCAATTTGGCCACTGATCCCAATTTGGCCACCTGGTCGAACCCCCCTGTATCCAGATTTTTGAGGCATCTGGATGTGACAATGGCCTGATGTTGGACTTCACGGGAACTGAGATTAGGCATCGCCATAATTAAGTTGGCAGTCCACTACGTCTGACCACCGCGAACGAAGATCTACAACAAACACAAAGTAATCCCTTCACATCAGTGCCTGCCATCTGGGAGCAAGTAATGGTCTCTCTGCTACAGTCTATCTTCCAGCTTTGGTTGGAAACTATCAGCAATTAGATTAGTCAATTACTGTCCCGTGCTTATGCTGCCATTAACACCACAACACAAAGACGGATGCATTTGGAGTGGTACAGTGAGTGGGAAGAATGGTTAGCTGACCAATCGCGTGATGATGAGTTCATAAATGAACTGCCTTTATGCACTGTTCTGGATGAGCACCGTCAGCGGATAGTGGCGGCGACTTGGGGAGAGATACCATTCTTTCAATGTTTTGTTACTCATGGCGTCACGGTTTGGGCAGACAACAGGTACGGCTCGTGCTGACCGCTGGCAATGATTGTGTAACCTCCAACGCCGCATCAGTATATCATGGACATCCTGCGTGTTTACTTATTACCTCTCGTACGACAATATTGAAGCGCAATTTTTCGACAGATCAAAGCTCGTCCATACATGACATTCGTCTCTATGAACTAACTGTGTTTTATTCCCATGGCCAGAAAGATCCCCAGATCCGGTCCCAACAGAACACTTGTGGAATCAGTTGAAGGCCAGTTCTGTCCCAGGTCATTGTCCACGATATCAAGGACCAGTTACGACAGTCGTGGCCAGCTTGCCTCAGGAGAGAGTATATGACCTTTATCACACCTTTCCCAACCCAATCAGTGCCTGAATTCAGTCCAGAAGGGGTGCAACGTCATGTTGATAAGCGGGCTTATTCTGCCAAGTTCTTTGGAAATTTGACTCGATATGATAATCACTGAAATAACTTCGCATACCCTCTAGACCGATCAGGTTTCATTTTGTTTCATCGTTGCTCTTTTACAAGCTTCACATTTTTGTCAGATAGTATATCTCCACAGTATTTCCGAGCAACTTCTCGTACAATGACGCTCACCAGCTGAAACCGGTACGACAAACCATCCTTTATTCGGATTACGTGGGATCATAGGTCATCCGAATTACTGAAAAATGCAAATAATCCAGAAAGACAGAAAAATGAAATGACTTGGGTTAAATGCTATAAACACACATATTTTTTCCACATACACACGAAATATACAACTACGTTCACATATATGTCCACTACATATTGAAGAATGGTCCTTCCGGATGCCATGAAGGGTACAGGGTGCACCCATTTGCAGGTGGTCGCTCATGTCGGCACCAATGATGTGTGTCGCTATGGATCGGAGGAAATCCTCTCTGGCTTCCAGCGGCTATCTGATTTGGTGAAGACTGCCAGTCTCGCTAGCGGGATGAAAGCAGAGCTCACCATCTGCAGCGTCGTCGACAGGACTGACTGCGGACCTTTGGTACAGAGCCGAGTGGAGGGTCTGAATCAGAGGCTGAGACGGTTCTGCGACCGTGTGGGCTGCAGATTCCTCGACTTGCGCCATAGGGTGGTGGGGTTTCGGGTTCCGCTGGATAGGTCAGGAGTCCACTACACGCAACAAGCGGCTACACGGGTAGCAGGGGTTGTGTGGCGTGGGCTGGGCGGTTTTTTAGGTTAGATGGCCTCGGGCAAGTACAGAAAGGGCAACAGCCTCAACGGGTGCGGGGCAAAGTCAGGACATGCGGGGACCAAGCAGCAATCGGTATTGTAATTGTAAACTGTCGAAGCTGCGTTGGTAAAGTACCGGAACTTCAAGCGCTGATAGAAAGTACCGTAGCTGAAATCGTTATAGGTACAGAAAGCTGGCTGAAGCCAGAGATAAATTCTGCCGAAATTTTTACAAACGTACAGACGGTGTTTAGAAAGGATAGATTGCATGCAACCGGTGGTGGAGTGTTCGTTGCTGTTAGTAGTAGTTTATCCTGTAGTGAAGTAGAAGTGGATAGTTCCTGTGAATTATTATGGGTGGAGGTTACACTCAACAACCGAGCTAGGTTAATAATTGGCTCCTTTTACCGACCCCCCGACTCAGCAGCATTAGTGGCAGAATAGCTGAGAGAAAATTTGGAATACATTTCACATAAATTTTCTCAGCATGTTATAGTCTTAGGTGGAGATTTCAATTCACCAGATGTAGACTGGGACACTCAGATGTTTAGGACGGGTGGTAGGGACAGAGCATCGAGTGACATTATACTGAGTGCACTATCCGAAAATTACCTCGAGCAATTAAACAGAGAACCGACTCGTGGAGATAACATCTTGGACCTACTGATAACAAACAGACCCGAACTTTTCGACTCTGTAAGCGCAGAACAGGGAATCAGTGATCATAAAGCCGTTGCAGCATCCCTGAATATGGAAGTTAATAGGAATACAAAAAAAGGGAGGAAGGTTTATCTGTTTAGCAAGAGTAATAGAAGGCAGATTTCAGGCTACCTAACAGATCAAAACGAAAATTTCTGTTCCGACACTGACAATGTTGAGTGTTTATGGAAAAAGTTCAAGGCAATCGTAAAATGCGTTTTAGACAGGTACGTGCTGAGTAAAACTGTGAGGGACGGGAAAAACCCACCGTGGTACAACAACAAAGTTAGGAAACTACTGCGAAAGCAAAGAGAGCTTCACTCCAAGTTTAAACGCAGCCAAACCCTCTCAGACAAACAGAAGCTAAACGATATCAAAGTTAGCGTAAGGAGGGCTATGTGTGAAGCGTTTAGTGAATTCGAAAGTAAAATACTAGGTACCGACTTGACAGAAAATCCTAGGAAGTTCTGGTCTTACGTTAAATCAGTAAGTGGCTCGAAACAGCATGTCCAGACACTCCGGGATGATGATGGCATTGAAACAGAGGATGACAAGCGTAAAGCTGAAATACTAAACACCTTTTTCCAAAGCTGTTTCACAGAGGAAGACCGCACTGCAGTTCCTTCTCTAAATCCTCGCACAAACGAAAAAATGGCTAACATCGAAATAAGTGTCCACGGAATAGAAAAGCAACTGGAATCACTCAACAGAGGAAAGTCCACTGGACCTGACGGGATACCAATTCGATTCTACACAGAGTACACGAAAGAACTTGCCCCCCTTCTAACAGCCGTGTTCCGCAAGTCTCTAGAGGAACGGAAGGTTCCAAATGATTGGAAAAGAGCACAGGTAGTCCCAGTCTTCAAGAAGGGTCGTCGAGCAGATGCGCAAAACTATAGACCTATATCTCTGACGTCGATCTGTTGTAGAATTTTAGAACATGTTTTTTACTCGAGTATCATGTCGTTTTTGGAAACTCAGAATCTACTATGTAGGAATCAACATGGATTCCGGAAACAGCGATCTTGTGAGACCCAACTCGCTGTATTTGTTCATGAGACCCAGAAAATATTAGATACAGGCTCCCAGGTAGATGCTATTTTTCTTGACTTCCGGAAGGCGTTCGATACAGTTCCGCACTGTCGCCTGATAAACAAAGTAAGAGCCTACGGAATATCAGACCAGCTGTGTGGCTGGATTGAAGAGTTTTTAGCAAACAGAACACAGCATGTTGTTATCAACGGAGAGACGTCTACAGACGTTAATGTAACCTCTGGCGTGCCACAGGGGAGTGTTATGGGACCATTGCTTTTCACAATATATATAAATGACCTAGTAGATAGTGTCGGAAGTTCCATGCGGCTTTTCGCGGGTGATGCTGTAGTATACAGAGAAGTTGCAGCATTAGAAAATTGTAGCGAAATGCAGGAAGATCTGCAGCGGATAGGCACTTGGTGCAGAGAGTGGCAACTGACCCTTAACATAGACAAATGTAACGTATTGCGAATACACAGAAGGAACCTTTATTGTATGATTGTATCGCAGCGGAACAAACACTGGTAGCAGTTACTTCGCTAAAATACCTGGGAGTATGCGTGCGGAACGATTTGAAGTGGAATGATCATATAAAATTAATTGTTGGTAAGGCGGGTACCAGGTTGAGATTCATTGGGAGAGTCCTTAGAAAATGTAGTCCATCAACAAAGGAGGTGGCTTACAAAACACTCGTTCGACCTATACTTGAGTATTGCTCATCAGTGTGGGATCCGCACCAGATCGGGTTGACGGAGGAGATAGAGAAGATCCAAAGAAGAGCGGCGCGTTTCGTCACAGGGTTATTTGGTAACCGTGATAGCGTTACGGAGATGTTGAACAAACTCAAGTGGCAGACTCTGCAAGAGAGGCGCTCTGCATCGCGGTGTAGCTTGCTGTCCAGGTTTCGAGAGGGTGCGTTTCTGGATGAGGTATGGAATATATTGCTTCCCCCTACTTATACCTCCCGAGGAGATCACGAATGTAAAGTTAGAGAGATTAGAGCGCGCACAGAGGCTTTCAGACAGTCGTTCTTCCCGCGAACCATACGCGACTGGAACAGGAAAGGGAGGTAATGACAGTGGCACGTAAAGGGCCCTCCGCCACACACCGTTGGGTGGCTTGCGGAGTATAAATGTAAATGTAGATGTAGAAGAAAACGCTGAATTTTGTATCCTAAGGTAATCACTCAGAGTCTTTTCAGTCAGATTCACAAATCGTTTATGTGTAGCATGACCTCGCAGGCTTTTCAAGTTAGTGCGACCGAAAATGTTTACGCCTGGTGTTGCAAATGAAATATTATTTTGTCCAGCTGTGGTTGTTGCCTTTGTATGCATTGTCATATTGTCTTCACACTGACCACGCGTCTACTACCGATACAAACCCGTCCAGGCGATAGCAGCGTCACCTGGTGAGGAATGACTGCTAATCAGACACACACGGTGCATGCAGTGTCAGTGAGAACTCTGTCCATGTGTTGAATTAGGAAACGAGCGATCTGATTGTGATGGCCTCGAGGCTTGACACGAGCATTTCTGTAACTGCACGACTTAATGGGCGTTCGAGAAGTGCTATGGTGAGTGTCTTCAACACTTAGCGAAACTAAGGTCGAACCACTTCCGCAAATCATGGGGTTAGGCAGCAACCCCCCCCCCCCTCCACCCATTCCAGATGTCAGACGTCATAGGTGGGCATACTCGTAAAACAAGACAGGTGGCGAACTGTGGCGGAACTAACATCAGACTTCAATGCTGGACAGAGTTCAAGTGTGTCTGAACACATACTGCACCGAACACTCCTGACGTTGGGCCTCTGCTGCCGACGACCCTTGCATGTGCCAATGTGAGCATCACGACACTGGGAACTGTGACTTAAATCAGCACATGACCATCGGCACTGGACGTTGGCGCAGTGGCAGGGCGTTTCATGGTCTGACGAATCCCGATACCTTTATAATCATGCTTAAGGGGGGGGGGGGGGGGACAGCTCCTTGAGACTTGTATTGCGGGACAGAGGCAAACAGGCGGCGGCAGCCCTTCGTGATCATGTTTTCTGGTGGCAGTGGCATTTTTCAACAAGTTTTTTTTTTTTTTTACTTTATTGTAATTTTAATACCTTAACAATCAGGTAGGCTGTCAGCGGCATACTACGCCGCTCTTCAGCCATAGTGTTGACAATAGTACAAGAATGGAGAATTATAATGAACATAGTGACGGGCAAAAGATAGAGGTCACATAGACACAAAAAACACGGAGCCGTTCACACGCGACGAAAACAACACTGAAAACACGTTGACACGGCGCACAGAACACTGATGAATCCGACGGCACAAGTGAATGTAGTAGCGGGACGGCGGACACTAAAAACACAAAACGACGTCACACACACGAGACACAGATGGCGATGATCTCCGGCGCGCGAATGGTCACTATGCGTGTGCGAGTCCGGGGACCTGCCAAGAGAGGAGGAGGAGGAAGGGGAGTGGGAGAGCGAGAGAGGAGAGCAGAGATGCCACGGGCAGGGGAGATAGGGGGAGGGAGGAAGGGGGAGGGGAAGCCCGGGAGAAGAGGGGTGGAGGGAGGGGACGGGGGAAAAGGAAAGAGAAGGGAAGAGAAGAGAAGGGAGGGAGGGTGCCGAAAGGAAAGGACACCGGAAGTGGGGGGTGAGGCAGGGTCAAAGTTGATAGGAGGGGTAGATGGAGGGGACGAGGACATCATCAGGGAGGTGTACGGGAGGTGTACTTTTCAACAAGACAGTGGGCCATGTCATAAGGGCAGGAGTGTAATGGAGTGGATCGAGGAACGCAGTGGCGAATCCCAGTTGACGTGCCGTTCCCCCCCCCCCCCCTCCGCCAATTTATCAGGTCTGAAAGCGATCGAACGCATCTGGGATGTAATTAAACGTGCCGTCAGGGCTCATCGCCTCTCCCCCATCTCCCCCCGTACTCCCCGCCAGGAATTTACACGAGTTACGTGACTGTGTGTGCAGATGTGGCGCCATCTACCTCCATCGACCTACCAACGCCTCACTGTTTCCATGACACGCCGCGTCGCCGCTGTTGTCCGTGGCAAAGGTGGACATGCAGGCTCTTAGCTAAGTGGTCATAATGTTCAGGCTAATCAGTGTAGCTACCCAATACTAAAGCATCTAATTGTACTTGTAATATCAGTAAATGAACTAACATAGGTTAAATTAAAACTATGTGTTTCACAATCATTTAACTTTGCAGGTAAATTCTGTGTGATAAGTGGATAACGGCAGCAACGTTATGTTGCGAACAGTTAGTAGAAAAGAACTAACAAATTAAAATGTCATGGGTGATACTCAAGTTTTATTGTACGAACAGTGGAAATGTAGTCGACAGACTTTCTTTCTTTCTTGCTTTGTTTCGTGCCAGCGAGGAATAGTTTCGCACAGGTTTGAAAGTATGTGCAAAGTTTGTTGTAAGTGAATAAGTCTCTCATTCTCAAACAGTGTATGTATGTAGTCTGGATAACTTGCACTCGGTTTTACGGAAAAGAAAGCTTCTTATGCATCTCTTCTGAATTGTATGTTGCATAGTGATATAGTTTCACAGGTACATTCAGTGTTATATGTGGATACTGCCAGCAAAATTTGTTCCAAAAGAAATTAGTAGTAAATAATTTAAAATGTTACACATGACGCTCAAGTTTTACTGCGCAAATGTAACTGATAAACGTTTTTTCCTTTCGTTGTCATGTAGAGGGAACAAGCGAGAAATGATGTGGGAAGTTTGATGGGAGTCACTAAGTAATCTCAGTCTCAATTACTGGATGAGTATAGTACGGTATTTTTGCTCGCCTTGATTTACCCTCCCTCGAGACATTTCTAATTGTAATACTTGTCTTCAAACTTTTAACATAGGATTATCTCTGTTGATGAGCAGATTAAGGCAGCATCTGAAGTTTTTAAACTCGGTCAGTAATTACGTGAAATATTGAAAATCAAATTTTTGTTTCCGCTCGATGTCGTTAGCTAGGCGACCTACAACTCGGAGTGGGTGACCGTGGCGATATACACTGACGGGACAAATGTCATCGGACACCTCCTAAGATCGTGTCGGATCTCGTTTTGCCCGGATTAGTGCAGCAACACCACGTGGCACGGAGTCAACAAGGCGTTGGAACTTCCCTGTAGAAATATTTAGCCATGCTGTCTCTATAGCCGTCCATAATCTACATCTACATCTACATTTATACTCCGAAAGCCACCCAACGGTGTGTGGCGGAGGGCCCTTTACGTGCCACTGTCATTACCTCCCTTTCCTGTTCCAGTCGCGTATGGTTCGCGGGAAGAACGACTGTCTGAAAGCCTCCGTGCGCGCTCTAATCTCTCTAATTTTACATTCGTGATATCCTCGGGAGGTATAAGTAGGGGGAAGCAATATATTCGATACCTCCTCCAGAAACGCACCCTCTCGAAACCTGGACAGCAAGCTACACCGCGATGCAGAGCGCCTCTCTTGCAGAGTCTGCCACTTGAGTTTGTTAAACATCTCCGTAACGCTATCACGGTTACCAAATAACCCTGTGACGAAACGCGCCGCTCTTCTTTGGATCTTCTCTATCTCCTCCGTCAACCCGATCTGGTACGGATCCCACACTGATGCGCAATACTCAAGTATAGGTCGAACGAGTGTTTTGTAAGCCACCTCCTTTGTTGATGGACTACATTTTCTAAGGACTCTCCCAATGAATCTCAACCTGGTACCCGCCTTACCAACAATTAATTTTATATGATCATTCCACTTCAAATCGTTCCGCACGCATATTCCCAGATATTTTACAGAAGTAACTGCTACCAGCGTTTGTTCTGCTATCATATAATCATACAATGAAGGATCCTTCTTTCTATGTATTCGCAATACATTACATTTGTCTATGTTAAGGGTCAGTTGCCACTCCCTGCACCAAGTGCCTATCCGCTGCAGATCTTCCTGCATTTCGCTACAATTTTCTAATGCTGCAACTTCTCTGTATATTACAGCATCATCCGCGAAAAGCCGCATGGAACTTCCGACACTATCTACTAGGTCATTTATATATATTGTGAAAAGCAATGGTCCCATAACACTCCCCTGTGGCACGCCAGAGGTTACTTTAACGTCTGTAGACGTCTCTCCATTGATAACAACATGCTGTGTTCTGTTTGCTAAAAACTCTTCAATCCAGCCACACAGCTGGTCTGATATTCCGTAGGCACTTACTTTGTTTATTAGGCGACAGTGCGGAACTGTATCGAAAGCCTTCCGGACGTCAAGGAAAATAGCCTCTACCTGGGAGTCTGTATCTCATATTTTCTGGGTCTCATGAACAAATAAAGCGAGTTGGGTCTCACCCGATCGCTGTTTCCGGAATCCATGTTGTTTCCTACGTAGTAGATTCTGGGTTTCCAAAAACGACATGATACTCGAGCAAAAAAACATGTTCTAAAATTCTACAACAGATCGACGTCAGAGATATAGGCCTATAGTTTTGCGCATCTGCTCGACGACCCTTCTTCAAGACTGGGACTACCTGTGCTCTTTTCCAATCATTTGGAACCTTCCGTTCCTCTAGAGACTTGCGGTACACGGCTGTTAGAAGGGGGGGGGGGGGGGCAAGTTCTTTCGCGTACTCTGTGAAGAATCGAATTGGTATCCCGTCAGGTCCAGTGGACTTTCCTCTGTTGAGTGATTCCAGTAGCTTTTCTATTCCTTGGACACTTATTTCGATGTCAGCCATTTTTTCGTTTGTGCGAGGATTAATCAGCATAATGGCGAAAGTGTTGTCGGTGCAGGATGTTGTGCACAAACTGACCTTTTGATTATGCCTCATAATGTTCGATGGGATTAATGATGGGCGATTTGGGTGGCCAAATCACTTGCACGAATTGTCCAGAATGTTCTTCAAACCAATCACGAACACTTGTGGCCTGGTAACATGGCGCGTTGTCATCCATAAAAACTGCATCATTGTTTGGGAACATGAAGTCCATGAATGGCTGCAAACGGTGTCCCAGTAGCAAAACATAACCATATACAGTGATTGATCGGTTCAGTTTTATCATGCCAAGTAAAAACAACCCACACCATTATGGAGCTACCACCAGCTCGCACCGTGCCTCGATGGCAACCTGGGTCCGTGGTCTTGTGGGGTCTAGACTACATTCCAACCCTACCATCAGATCCTACCAACTGACATCGGGACTCGTCTGACCAAGCCACGGTTTTCCAGTCGTCTAGGGTGCACTCGATACGGTCACGAGTCCACGGGAGGCGCTGCAGGCGACGTCGTGCTATTAACAAAGGCACTCACGTCGCTCGTCTGCTGTCATAGCCCATTGATGCCAAATTTCGTCTCACTGTCGTAACGAATACGTACGTCGTGTGTCCCAAATTGATTTCAGTGATTATTTCACGCAGTGTTGCCTCTCTGTTAGCACCGACAACTCTAAGAAAAATCCCGCTCTCTGTCGTTAAGTGACGGCCAACGGCCTCTGTGTTGCCCACAGTGAGAGGTACTGCCTGAACAATCGTATTCACGGCACACTTTTCACACTATGGATTCTATGGATTGTGGAATATTTAATTCGCTAACGATTTCTGAAATGGAATGTCCCATGCTTCTAGTTTCAACTATCATTCCGCGTTCACAGTCTGTCAATTGCCACTGTGCGGCCATAACCACCTCGGAAACCTTTCCACACGAATCATCTGAGTTGTGAGTATACAGCTGATTCAAACGATAAATCGATACCAGTGAGATTTTTGGGGAAGGCTGTGTGTATATCGAAAGGACAGGCAAATTGGAAATGGAGCTGCTGTACATGTCGCAGTAGACAAGAAACTCAAATCCATCGACATAGAAATTGAAGCTGCACACGAGATTGTTTCGCTATAAAATGATAATTGGACCTCTGTATCTCCCACCAGACTCATCGTCTAATGTAACTGAAAACTTTAGAGAAAGCCTCAGTTAACTTGTACAGAAGTTCCCCAACCACACTGTAATCATCGGTAGACGACAGTTATTGGGGAAAATTACAGTTCAGTTACTGGTCGGAGTGATAAGACATCCTGTGAACCATTACTAAATGCCTTCTCTGAAAACACTTGGAACAGATAGTTAGGAACCCACTCATGATGAGAATATATTGTATTTAGTGGTAACAAATAAACCTGACCTCTGTGAGGATGTCCACTTTGAAATTGCTATCAGCGACCATGACGCAGTTGTGGCAACAACGATTACCAAAGTACAAAAGTCAACTAAAACATCCAGAAAAATACATATGTTCACTACACCGGATAGAAAATCAGTTGTGTCCTATCTCAGTAGGAAACTGGCAACTTTCAGCTTAGGGCAGGAGCATGGAAAAGAACTATGGCTCAAGCTCAAAAGAATAATTGGCCATGCACTGGATAGATATGTAACCAGTAAAACGATTTATAATTGGGGGGGGGGGGGGAGACTTCCATGGTATACAGTCACCATAAAGAAACTTTAAAGAAACAGAGATTACTGCATAATAGGTGTAAATTTAAGCATAGGGCTATAAACAGAGAGATGGTGAATTAAAAGCGTTTGGCTGTCAAGGGAGCAATGCTTGATTCCTTCCATGACTATCGTAGCAGAATATTGTCAAATGTTATTTCACAAAACCCAAAGAAATTTTGGTCATATATAAATGCTGTTAGTGGCACCAATGTTAGTGTCCAGTTCCTAGCGAGTGAGACAGGAACTGAAACTGAGGGTCGCATATCAAAAGCTGAAATACTTATCTCCATTTTCAAATGCTCCTTTAAAAGGAAAATCCAGGACAACTGCGCCAATTTAATCCTCGTGCCACTTGAAAGATGAATGAAATAGGTATCAATGTCAGCGGCGTTGAGAAACAGATGAAATCGTTAAAATTTAACAATATTCCTGGGCCCGATGGAATCCCTGTCGGATTCTATAATGAATCTGCGGCTGAGGTAACTCCTCTTCTAACTGTCATCTGTCATAGATCCCTCTAACAAAAAAATTTGCCTAGTAGTTGGAAGAAAGCACAGGTCAGATCCGTGTACAAGAAGGGTAGTAGAAATGATCTACAAAGCTACCGTCCAATAACCCTGACATATATTTGTTGTAGAAACTTAGAACATATTCTGAGCTCAGACATAATGTGGTATTTTGAATAGAATGACCTCCTCAGTGCAGTTGGTACGAATTTCGAAAACACCGATCATGTGAAGGCCAACTCGCACTTTTCTCATGTACATACTGAAAGTTTGGATCAAGGCAGTGTGATAGATGCAGTATTTCATGAGTTCTGAAAAGCATTTGACCTACGCTTATTGTCAAAAGCACGATCACCTGGAGTATTACGTGATTTGTGACTGAGTTGAGGACTTTTTGGTAAGGAGAACACAGAATATCTTGGATGGAGAGTCATCGTCAGACATAGAAGTAACTTCAAGTGTGCCCCTGGGAAGTGTGATGGAACCTTACTGTTCATGTTGTATATTAATGACCTTGCAGGCGACATTAATAGTAACATCAGACTTTTTGCAGATGACACAGTTATACAGAGTGTTACAAAAAGGTACGACCAAACTTTCAGGAAACATTCCTCACACACAAAGAAAGAAAATATGTTATGTGGACATGTGTCCGGAAACGCTTACTTTCCACTTTAGAGCTCATTTTAGTTTCGTCAGTATGTACTGTACTTCCTCGATTCACCGCCATGATTTCATACGGGGTACTCTACCTGTGCTGCTAGAACATGTGCCTTTACAAGTACGACACAACATGTGGTTCATGCACGATGGAGTTCCTGCACATTTCAGTCGAAGTGTTCGTACGCTTCTCAACAACAGATTCGGTGACCGATGGATTGGTAGAGGCGGACCAATTCCATGGCCTCCACGCTCTCCTGACCTCAACCCTCTTGACCTTCATTTATGGGGGCATTTGAAAGCTCTTGTCTACGCAACCCCGGAACCAAATGTAGAGACTCTTCGTGCTCGTATTGTGGACGACTGTGATACAATACGCCATTCTCCAGGGCTGCATCAGCGCATCAGGGATTCCATGCGACGGAGGGTGGATGCATGTATCCTCGCTAAAGGAGGAAATTTTGAACATTTCCTGTAACGAAGTGTTTGAAGTCACGCTGGTACGTTCTGTTGCTGTGTGTTTCCATTCCATGATTAATGTGATTTGAAGAGAAGTAATAAAATGAGCTTTAACATGGAAAGTAAGCGTTTCCGGACACATGTCCACATAACATATTTTCTTTCTTTGTGTGTGAGGAATGTTTCCTGAAAGTTTGACCGTACCTTTTTGGAACACCCTGTATATAATGAAGTACTGTCTGAAAGAAGCTGTATAAATATTGAGTCAGATCTTTTTAAGATTTCAAAGTGGTGCAAAGATTGTCAACTTGCTTTAAAAGTTCAGAAATATAAAATTCTGCACTTCGGAAAACGAAAAAACGAAATATCCTATGAGTATAATATCAATGAGTTGGCCAACTTGTACAAACACCTGTGTGTAATACTTTGTAGAGATATGAAATAGAATGATCATACAGCCTCAGTGGTACACTTGGGTTTATTGGTAGGATACTGAGAAAGTACATTCAGTCTACAAACGAGACAGCTTACAAATCATTCGTGCAAGTGGTTCCAGAATACTGCTCAAATGTGAGGGATCTATACCAAATAGGACTAAAAGAGAATACTGAATGTGTACAGAGAAGGGTCACAGGTACGTTTCATCCACGAGAGAGTGTCACAGAGACACTGAAGGAACTGAAATAGCAGACTCTCGAAGACAGGCGTAAACTATCCTGAGAAAGTCAGTTAATGCTACGCCCGCTTAGCTGCGAGGTCTAAAGCACTGCTTTCTGGGCAGGAAGGACGGCTGGTCCCCGGCACGAATCCGCCCGGCGGATTAGTGTCGAGGTCCGGTGTGCCAGTCAGTCTGTGGAACGTTTTTAAGGCGGTTTTCCAGCTGTCCCGGCGAATACGGTCTGGTTCCCCGTATCCCGCCTCAGTTACACTATGTCGCCAACTGTTGAGCAAACACTTTCTTCAAATGGTTCAAATGGCTCTGAGCACTTTGGGACTTAACATCTGAGGTCATCAGTCCCCTAGACTTAGAACTACTTAAACCTAACCAACCTAAGGACATCACGCACATCCATGCCCGAGGCAGGATTCGAACCTCCGACGGTAGCAGCAGCGCGGTTCTGGACTGAAGTGCATAGAACCGCTCGGCCACAGCGGCCGGCGCAAACACTTTCTCCACATATGCATGCAAAATAATTACTTTACCACGCATACAATGGGGTTACACTCGTCTGGTGTGAGAATTTCCCAGGGGCCGAACCGCTCAATAATCCTGGGTTTAGTGTGGAGTGGCGGTGGGGTGAGTGGACTGCTGTAGCCTGTTGTGGGGTTGTGAACCACTGAGGGCTACGGCGCGGACGGAGCCTCTCCGTAGTTTCTGGGTCCCCAATTCCATACAATACAATACAAAGTCTATTCACAGAGGTTCAAGAGCCCGCTTCAAATGATGATGCTAGAAATATACTAAAGTCCCCCTACATATCGCTCACATAGGGATCATGAGAGTAAGTTAAGAATAATTACTGCATATACAGAGGCCTTCAAACAATCATTCTTCCTGCACTCCATACGTGAATGGAACAGCAATAAAACTTAATAACTGGTACAAAGGGACGTACCCCAAGCCAGCACCTCATGGTGGTTGACAGAGAGAAGATGTAGATGTGCAAATGACAGCTCTGCAATGCACTGCAATTTTATACCTCGTCTACATGAGACTACCACCATCCGTATATGTGGATATCATCTCAGTGTAGTTGGGTGAAAATAATACACTACTGGCCATTAAAATTGCTACACCACGAAGATGACGTGCTACAGACGCGAAATTTAACCGACAGGAAGAAGATGCTGTGATATGCAAATGATTAGCTTTTCAGAGCATTCACATAAGGTTGGCGCCGTTGGCGACACCTAAAACGTGCTGACATGAGGAAAGTTTCCAACCGATTTCTCATACACAAACAGCAGTTAACCGGCCTTGCCGTGTGAAACGTTGTTGTGATGCCTGGTGTAAGGAGGAGAAATGCGTACCATCACGTTTCCGACTTTCATAAAGGTCGGATTGTAGCCTATCGAGATTTCAGTTTATCGTATCGCGACATTGCTGCTCGTGTTGGTCGAGATCCAATGACTGTTAGCAGAATATGGAATCGGTGGGTTCAGGAGGGTAATACGGAACGCCGTGCTAGGTCCCAACGGCCTCGTATCACTAGCAGTCGAGATGACGGGCATGTTATCCGCATGGCTGTAACGGATCGCGCAGCCACGTCTCGGTCACTGAGTCAACAGATGGGGACCTTTGCAAGACAACAACCAGCTGCACGAACAGTTCGACGACGTTTGCAGCAGCATGGACTATCAGCTCAGATACCATGGCTGCGGTTACCCTTGACGCTGCATCACAGACAGGAGCGCCTGCGATGGTGTACTCAACTACGAACCTGGGTGCACGAATGTCAAAACGTCATTTTTTCGGATGTATCCAGATTGTGTTTACAGAATCATGATGGTCGCATTCGTGTTTGGCGACATCGCGGTGAACGCACATTGGAAGCGTGTATTCGTCATCGCCATACTGCCGTATCACCGGGCTTGATGGTATGGGGTGGCATTGGTTACACGTCTCGGTCACCTCTTGTTCGCATTGACGGCACTTTCACAGTGGACGTTATATTTCAGATGTTACGACCCGTGGCTCTACCCTTCATTCGATTCCTGCGAAACCATACATTTCAGCAGGATAATGCACGACTGCATGTTGCAGGTCCTGTACGGGCCTTTCTGGATACAGAAAAGGTTCGACTGCTGCCCTGGCCAGCATACTCTCCAGATCTCTCAGCAACTGGAAACATTTGGTCAATAGTGGCCGAGCAACTGGCGCGTCACAACACGCCAGTCACTACTCTTGAGGAATTGTGGTATCGTGTTGAAGCTGCCTGGGCAGCTGTACCTGTACACGCCATCCGAGCTCTGTTTGACTCAATGCCCGGGCATATCAAGGCCGTTATTACGGCCAGAGGTGGTTGTTCTGGGTACTGATTTCTCAGGATCTATGTACCCAAATTGCGTGAAAATGTAATCACATGTTAGTTTTAGTATAATATATTTGTCCAATGAATACACGTTTATCAAATGGTTCAAATGGCTCTGAGCACTATGCGACTTAACTTCTGAGGTCATCAGTCGCCTAGAACTTAGCCGGCCGGTGTGGCCAAGCGGTTAAAGGCGCTACAGTCTGGAACCGCGTGACCGCTACGGTCGCAGGTTCGAATCCTGCCTCGGGCATGGATGTGTGTGATGTCCTTAGGTTAGTTAGGTTTAAGTAGTTTTAAGTTCTAGGGGACTGATGACCTTAGAAGTTAAGTCCCATAGTGCTCAGAGCCATTTGAACCATTTGAACCTAGAACTTAGAACTAATTAAACCTAACTAACCTAAGGACATCACACACATCCATGCCCAAGGCAGGATTCGAACCTGCGACCGTAGCGGTCGCTCGGCACCAGACTGTAGCGCCTACCCGTTTATCATCTGCATTTCTTCTTGGTGTAGCAATTTTAATGGCCAGTAGAGTAATTTTTGCATAATGGCGCACTATTCTCCCATTTTATCTTAAGTGAACCTGAGAAATAGATAATGGTTAGTGAATTTGGTTTTGAGTGGTTCCAGAGGAATGACTGCACTGTGTCAGTGCTTGTGTGTTCTCCTGGAGCCGTCCCCTCCGCCTGGCTGATCGGACGCCGCCTGCCGGTGAGCTACTGCTCGCACCCAGCGGTGTTGACGGTGTTGACGCTGTTGCTGAGTCCCACAGGTGCGCGGTGGCCTCCACAGTTTGCACCGAAGGACCCTTGGCCAACAGTCGTAAAAGGTCGCGCCGCACGTCGCTGCCCCTGGGAAGTGGTGGTAGGAGGGAGTGGTGATGGAGGGTTGGGGGGGTGGAGGGGTGTTTGCCCAGGGCAGCCGTTCTGGCAGAGCTTAGCGGTCGGTCGCTGCTCAGGCGCCATCCGCCTGCTAGTTACTCGCTTCCGCGCACTGCGTGTGTTTACCTGACCGGCGCTGACATTTACTGTATTATGCCGGAGTTCAGCCACAGGTCAGGAGCACAGCGCACAGAAGTACTGTACTTCAGCACTGCAGTGCTATACGCCGTGTTATCGCAGTAGGGATACATTAACGGTTTTTTGCGCCCCCACCAGCATCAGCACCATTTCTGGTTTACCATGTGTGATTCCATTTGGAACCACATTTGCTCAACGCCTGTACTGATAAAGATTACAATGTGAACTCATAACTCATCATTTTATATGCCAGTTCGATACACAGGGTGTTACAAAAAGGTACGGCCAAACTTTCAGGAAACATTCCTCACACACAAAGAAAGAAAATATGTTATGTGGACACGTGTCCGGAAACGCTTACTTTCCATGTTAGAGCTCATTTTATTACTTCTCTGCAAATCACATTAATCATGGAATGGAAACACACAGCAACAGAACGTACCAGCGTGACTTCAAACACTTTGTTACAGGAAATGTTCAAAATGTCCTCCGTTAGCGAGGATACATGCATCCTCCCTCCGACGCATGGAATCCATGATGCGCTGATGCAGCCCTGGAGAATGGCGTATTGTATCACAGCCGTCCACAATACGAGCACGAACAGTCTCTACATTTGGTACCGGGGTTGCGTATACAAGAGCTTTCAAACGCCCCCATCAATGAAAGTCAAGAGGATTGAGGTCAGGAGAGCGTGGAGGCCATTGAATTGGTCTGCCTCTACCAATCCAACGGTCACCGAATCTGTTGTTGAGAAGCGTACGAACATTTCGACTGAAATGTGCAGGAGCTCCATCGTGCATGAACCACATGTTGTGTCGTACTTGTAAAGGCACATATTCTAGCAGCACAGGTAGAGTATCCCGTATGAAATCATGAAAACGTGCTCCATTGACCGTAGGTGGAAGAATATGGAGCCCAGTCAAGACATCACCAACAATGACTGCCCAAACGTTCACAGAAAATTTGTGTTGATGACGTGATTGCACAATTACGTGCGGATTCTCGTCAGCCCACACATGTTGATTGTGAAAATTTACAATTTGATCACGTTGGAATGAAGCCTCATCCATAAAGAGAACATTTGCACTGAAATGAGGTTTGACACATTGTTGGATGAACCATTCGCAGAAGTGTACCTGTGGAGGCCAATCAGCTGCTGATGGTGCCTGCACACGCTGTACATGGTACGGAAACAACTGGTTCCCCGTAGCACTCTCCATACAGTGACGTGGTCAACGTTACCTTGTACAGCAGCAACTTCTCTGACGCTGACATTAGGTTTATCGTCAACTGCACGAAGAATTGCCTCGTCCATTGCAGGTGTCCTCGTCGTTCTAGGACTTCCCCAGTCGCGAGTCATAGGCTGGAATGTTCCATGCTCCCTAAGACGCCGATCAATTGCTTCGAACGTCTTCCTGTCGCGACACCTTCGTTCTGGAAATGTGTCTCGATACAAACGTACCGCGCCACGGCTATTGCCCCGTGCTAATCCATACATCAAATGGGCATCTGCCAACTCCGCATTTGTAAACATTGCACTGACTGCAAAATAACGTTCGTGATGAACACTAACCTGTTGATGCTACGCACTGATGTGCTTGATGCTAGTACTGTAGAGCAATGAGTTCCATGTCAACACAAGCACCGAAGTCAACATTACCTTCCTTCAATTGGGCCAACTGGCGGTGAATCGTGGAAGTACAGTACATACTGACGAAACTAAAATGAGCTCTAACATGGGAATTAAGCGTTTCCGGACACGTGTCCACATAACATATTTTCTATATTTGTGTGTGAGGAATGTTTCCTGAAAGTTTGGTTGTACCTTTTTGTAACACCCTGTATATTCAGTCGTCAGTCTTCTGACACAGACACACACACACACACACACACACACACATACAAACACTGAAGAGTCAGAGAAACTGGAACACCTGCCTAATATATTGTAGGGCCCCCGCGAGCGTGCACTAGTGCCGCAACATGATGTGGCATAGCCTCGACTACTGTCTGAAGTAATGGCGGAGAGAATTTACGCCATGAATCCTACAGGACTGGCAATGAATCCGTAAGAGCATGAGGGGGAGAAGATCTCTTCTGAACAGCATGGTGCAAGGCAGGATATGCTCAATAATGTTCATGTCTGTGGAGTCTGGTGGCCAGCGGAAGTGTTTAAACTCAGAAGAATGGTCCTGAAGCCACTCTGTAACAATTATGGACGTGTGGGGCGTCGCATTGTCCTGCGGGAGTTGCCCAAATCCGTCGGAATGCACAATGGACGTGAATGGATGCAGCTGATCAGACAGGAATCTTACCATACGTGTCACCTGTCAGAGTCGTATCTAGACGTATCAGGGGTCCCATATCACTAAAATTGCACACGCCCAACACCGTTGCAGAGCCTCCACGAGTTTCAACAGTCGCCTGCTGACATGCAGGGACCATCCATTCCTGAGGTTGTCTCCATACCTGTACACGTCCATCCGGTCGATACAATTTGAAACGAGACTCGTCCGACCAGGCAGCATCTTTCCAGTCGTCAACAGTACAATGTCGGTGTTGACGGGCCCAGGCGAAGCAGAAAGCTTTATGTCGTTCAGTCATCAAGGGCACACGAGTGTACCTTCGGCTCCGAAAGCCCATGAGGATGATGTTTCGTTGAATGGTTTGCACGCTGTCATTTGTTGATGGCCCGGCACAGAAATCTGCAGAAATTTGCGGAAGGATAGCACTTCCGTCACGTTGAAGGATTCTCTTCAGTCGTCGTTGGTCCCGTTCTTGCAGGGTCTTTTTCCAACCGCAGCGATGTCGGAAGTTTGATGTTTTACCGGATTACTGATATTCACGGTACACTAGTGGAGTGGTCGTCAGGGAAAATCCCCACATCATTGCTACCTCGGAGATGCTGTGTCCCATCGCTCGTGCGGCGACTATAGCACTACGTCCAAACTCACTTAAATCTTGATAATCTGCCATTGTAGCAGTAGTAACCGATCTAACAAGTGCGCCAGACACTTTTTGTCTTATATAGGCGTTGCCGACCGCAGCGCCGCATTCCACCTGTTTACATGTCTCTTTGAATGCGCATGCCTATACAAGTTTCTTTGGCGTTTCATATATATGCGGTAATATAATTTGCAACTATTTGCTACACCCTTTACTTCTCTGCATTTCTTGTTTATTTCACTCTGAGAGGCAGGTAGCCTCATGTTCCAAAGATCATTCGCAGAGCTTTTATCGAAATCGAAGTGATGTGGAAAGAGTCAGTTTACAGGTTACATATATGTGATTCCTTTGTGACTATAGCTTTTTCTGATCACTTATAACTTACTGATTACCAAACTGGTTGACATTTGGTAACAATGAAAACGTCGTCTCTAATGCTACCCAAGATTTTTTTGCTGCACGTGCTAATAGTTTTTAATTAAAAACTAGATCTGGAATAAAAGTTAATAGCTGGAGAGTCATGAAAGAACCATGTGAGTCCATGGCTTGTGATGGACTCATTTTTGCAAGGACACCTTTGAGATTATTTGAGTGGCTCTGTAGATGTCTATTTTGAGGGAGACCAAAAACGTTAAAACATGCATCCAAAATACCTCTGGGATCACCACAGACAGGACACTCTCTGTTGAGGAGCACTTGCCATGAGCATCTGCTAAGGGAAAAAGCAGAAATGACATTATTCATAAGCTCTGTGGCACGAGCTTGGGATTATCAGCAGATAGTTTTCGAGTATTGGCAATCAGATTGGTGTATTGTACATCACATAGTACTTGTAAGGTGCCTCTTACGTGAGGAAGACATTTTTACCAGTTTTAATACATTATTGCCTCTTATTGATGTATTCACGATAGTTAGGAAGTGCTGTAGTCCGTAGCCGGCCATGAGTCGGAGAGCATTTCCCACGCTGGCTGGCCAGGTGACGGAGCGACCATACGTCGCGCGTAGTGGGGTGGGGCTCGGCGCTGGACCGTAGCAACAAGCGTCAGCCTGGGAAATATACATGACGGGAAGTACCGCCATCTTGGCGCCAAAGTCACCGATTTTGTTTATTAATATTTAATAATTAAAGTCATTTATGACAACATGAATACTAGGAGGAGCCTCTGGATGTTTAAAACTATTTATCATAATTTTGCCTCGTTAAAATTCACACCCGTTCATTAACAAATGCATATCTTAGTAAATACGAAATTGATCGGAAATCCACAAACTGTGACGAAACTAGTAAGAGATACGGACTGCGCGCCAAAGTCAGCAGCCGGCGTTAAGAGCTCTTCCTGTCTTGTTCGATGTTAGCCATGGTCTAGGTTACGAGTAGTTTGTGACATGAGTGTTTCATTATTGATCTAATAGGAATAAAAGTGATATTACGGCATGCTGATTGTTAATTTCGAGTAAATAGATACCACAAAGTTGATCGACAGCAATTTCAGATAATTAGCTTCCACCGACAGAGACAGCCAATGCGCCAATGAAGAATCTGCACGGGACGACATTTACGGGAGCTGCACCGCGCACAGGTAGGAGTAAATCCGACGACACGACGCACCAAGGCGGATCAAGGAAGGTGCGACTTACACTCGGGTGGAAATGCTGACCAGTTATACTGTACGTCACATATACCACCCTCTACGGACTCGCGGCTAAGCTGAATAATAATAGTATCAGTTTAGAAGCGAGGGATCTTGCGTACTGTAAGTCTGCCTGGCTCAATAATTCATAGGTGAAAAACATGGAAGTACTAGTTAACGAAGCCATGCGAATCGTTAGTGGGTCAATGTGATCCACTCACAGATACTGTTTACCTATCCTGAGCCACATTCCACCTCCTGATATCAGACGAAAGAGCGCGCTACTGTTTGAATCAGAAATTGCTAATAACCTCGACCTTCCGGTATTGCACGATGTATTCCCTACAGAGCGAAAAAGATTAACATCAAAAAACATCCCACTCTTATCACAACCGCAAGTCTTACGGAAACTGAATTCAGTGTCATCGATGAATGGAAACACTTCTGGCAACAAAACTGTCCCCACAATGATTGAGTTCCCCACAATGATTGACTCCTGCATCCAGGTGAAACGCCCTGAATTTGACCAGTCTTAAGCAAATTAGACTACTCTGAAGCGCATCCAAGCCGGCCATGGAAGATGTGTACATACTCTCCACACGTGGGGCGAATCTTCATCACCATCTCGGGTGACTGTGCTGAATGATAGATAGTTGCTCATGTTGTATCAACATGTCCTGCACGTGCCTACATGGATTCTTACGAACATTTACTGACATTGTCAGCTATAGTGATAAACTATGATATTCGCCTATATCTATTGCCATTTGTATTCTGTCTTGCTCGGAAGCTGTATTAGGTATTGAACGTAGGAGTGTAGTAATCTTTGTGTAAGTATATTCTTGTCATTCACAAACTCTTAATGTACACCACACGATAAATAAATTATTAAATATGGAACAGAAGGCGTTTTCCAGAAGACATGGTTTTAGATTAGATTAAGAATGAGAGAAGTTAAGCAAGCGTTTATTCTTTTGTGCAGATAATATCAGTGGTCAATGCTGCTACTGATGATGTTGATGATGATGTAATGATGACTATAATTCATCAAAAGGAATGTGTAATAATACCTTTCAAGTTATTGCACAATTCAAACAGTGCTATGTTTTTACTCAGATAACTTCTGGAAAATTTTTATGATTGTACTTACTCGGAGCGATAAGTTAGCTTAAGCAATATTGAGCCGCGAAAATGAGTCGTGCACTAGCGTACGTGCATGAAAGCGCGACGCAAATAGTTTCTTATCACGAAGTTCGTATTTTGAAGCCGCTTCGCTCTCACATTTCAGGCAAACTTCGCGTGATTGCGGTTAATGATCATAAAAATTAGCCCGTCCGAATGGCTGCCCTTAGTGGCAAGAACAGAAAGACCAACCTGACTTGCGATCACTTGCTATCTCTGGCTTTCGAAAACTTTTCTGAGGTCTTTGTTTAACAATCCAGTTGTGAAGTACGAAATGCCATACATACAGTAGTGCATAACATGCCATGGTCGCAGTCCCAAGTTACAGAGAAATGTCTCACAATAAAACGTTCTCTTATAGTGGTAAATGTTTATTCTGCAGCAGCAAGGGAAAGAAGAGATTGGCATTGAAATAGAGGTTCCGACCATAAAGGCTATAAAAGTTCCACAGCACGAACTGCAATATCTCAACTAGCCAGAAGGATTTGGAGTTTCCTATCAGAATCTAAAATGAACATACTAGAACTATGAAACAAATACTGAGCACTGACATTAATCTGAATACAACTGAAGCACCAGGAAAAAAAACTACAGAGTACGTATTCCTACAGAAAACAACAGTAAAATGGTATTACTAACTGAATGCTGAGACTAAAGCCACAAATTACTTGTCGGATTAAGATATAAACTTGAGATTAGTGGACGCTGATAACAGATTTATAAATCAGTAATTGCGAAACTAATGTAGGTATTACGTTTAACATTTCGATAAGTTAATTAGAACAAAACATCTTCTTTACAACTCCATTAGCAGTTACAAGATATAAATAAATTTATTGGTTCAAATGGTTCAAATGGCTCTGAGCACTATGGGAATTAACATATGAGTTCATCAGTACCGTAGAACTTAGAACTACTTAAAACTAAGTAACCTAAGGACATCACACACATCCATGCCCGAGGCAGGATCGAATCTGCGATCGTAGCAGTCGCGCGGTTCCGGACTAAAGCGCCTAGAACCGCTCGGCCACAGCGGCCGGCAATAAATTTATTCTAAGACCATTTAGTACTATCAAAAAACTCATGACACTGAACTGCATCAACTGGATTTTAGCTGTACTACTGGTTTCGGCCGTAAGCCGTCATCTGGTACCTAACAACACAATATTCTAATTTGTAGAGCAACATTAAGACAACACAAATTGGTGCCTAGCAGTCGCATAATAATGTAATTACGAAAATCGCTTGAAACATATCATTTGTCATAAATATTGAAACAAAAAACACTGAATATTTTAATCTACATGCAACACGTAATAAAAAAAACTTATTGATAGCGATTATAAGTGCAGCTATCGTCCTATTCATATGAGGAGATTTTTTTATTACGTGTTTCAAGTAGATTAAAGTATTC
Organism: Schistocerca cancellata; assembly: GCF_023864275.1. NCBI lineage: Eukaryota > Metazoa > Arthropoda > Insecta > Orthoptera > Acrididae > Schistocerca > Schistocerca cancellata. The sequence continues at coordinate 1,159,391,229 of NC_064626.1, forward strand.
GATGCTTTGTGTTTCAATATTCATCACAAATGAAATGTTTTGAGCGGTTTTCGTAAGTATATTATTATGTCACTGCTAGGCCTTGCCTTAATGCTGTTATACAAATTGGAATGTTGTGTTGTTAGGTTCCACATGATGGCTTACGGCCGAAGCCAGTAGTACTAATAAAATCCAGTTAATGCAGTTCAGCGTCATGGGTTTGTGAAACATATATCGACTGCTTAAAACTGCCTGAAAAAAAATCTTATTACTGTTTTGTTGACACCCTTGCTGTTTATCTTCTGTACTAATTAGTGGGAAGACAATATTCAGTCAGAGATTTGTGAGAGAATGGTGCAAAGACAGACAAATCGCTATAAATTTCGAAACTGTAAAATTGTGTACTTCGCAAAAACGAAAAAAACGTAGTTTCCTACCTCTGTAGCATAATGAGTCACAATTGGAGTCAGTCAACTCATCCGACTATCTACATGTGACATTTTTTGGAGATGTGTAATGGAAAGATCATAGATGCACATCAGTTGATACACTATCTGATAAAACGTTTGCAGACACCTATCAGCGGACATTAATATTGGGTGTGACGACCCTTGTTCTGTACATCGGCTTGAAGTCTGTTGGGGTCAGTTTCAAGGAGGTATTTGGATGTCCGAGGAGGGCTGGCGGCCCATTCGTGTTCAAGAGCCGACAACAGACAAGGTTTGATGTTGGACGCTCGGATCGAGAGCGAAGTTGGCATTCTAACTCATTCCAAAGTTATTCCTTTAAGTTACTGTTATTGTCCACAACTCGTTGCCTGACAGATACTGCCTTATGAGGGTGTGCATTGTCATTCTGATACAGTCATCGTCTCTGATGTGTTCTTCCACTGTGCGCAGCACTCAGTGCTGTAGTGTGTGTTCGTATCCTTCAGCTTTTATTGTTTTCGTACGGACAACGGGGAGAAACACATCCTTACCGTAACAGTAACGCCTCCGTACTTCAAATCAAACACCTTTCAGTCGTCTAGTTCCCCTTTTTTTGGCTACCACTTTCGGCGATTTACTACGGAATCTTCAGGTCCCTGACCGACGTGTAGGAAGATTTCACCTCGGTTCTGGTCAAAACAGTGGCCAGCATTCTAATACTGGTATCTGTAGATTTCTGCTTGCTATATATCACTTCAACCATCATCTGTCGATCGGTTCTGGTCAAAACAGGGCCCAGCGTTCGAATACTGGTATCTGAAGATTTATGCTTGCTATACCGATCACTTCAACCATCATCTGCCGATCGGTATAGCAAGCATAAATCTACAGATACCAGTATTCGAATGCTGGGCCCTGTTTTGACCAGAACCGATCGGCAGATGATGGTTGAAGTGATGTATAGCAAGCAGAAAGCTACAGATACCAGTATTAGAATGCTGGCCACTGTTTTGACCAGAACCGAGGCGAAATCTTCCTACACGTCGGTCAGGGACTTGAAGATTCCGTAGTAAATCACCGAAACCGGTAGCCAAATAAAATAAGTTTGGAAACCAGACGGCTGAAACTTGTTTGATTTGAAGTCCTGTATCGAACAGCCAAGTCCCGCAACCATCTCTGAAACGAAATGAAATGATCGTATGGCGTTTATTGGCCGCCGTATCGCGAGTCGTTTTAGTTGACGCCACGTCGGCGACTTGCGTGTCAATGATGATGAAAACGATGATGGACACAAAACACCCAGTACCCTGCCGGAAATCGAACCCGGGCCCCCTTGCGTGGTAGGTGTTAAGGTACCACTGCGCTACGGAGACGGACACCATCTCTGAAAAGATGGACATACAAAGATCCTCCAAAACAGTAAACGTAATGGCATGTATCGTTCCGCAGGCATTTATCAAATCCAGTCTTTCCATCGGACTGCCAGACGGTATAGCGTGACTCCTCTCTCCAAATCACTCGTTTTCAGTAATCCACTTCCAGTGCGTCACTCTTTACATCATTTCAAGTGCCGCTTAGCATTGACTCAGGAAATATTTGGTTTATGAGGAGCTGCTTGGCCGTTGTACACTGTTCTTTTCAGCTTCCTACGCACATTGTGCTCGTTGGTCTGCTGGTAGGACCTTGGAACTCACGAGTTAGTCCTTCCGCCGACTGTATGCGATTTTTATGGAACTACGTTCCGCAATGCTCCACGGTCCCTTTCCTTCGGTACATAAGATGTGCCCAGGCATGGTTTATCTGCGGCTTCTGCTTTGCCTTTCCACTTTACAATCACATCACCAGGAGCCGACTTGGACAGCTTTAGAAGCGTTTGAATGCTTCTAATGGATTTGTTGCTGAGGTGAAATTCAACGACTAGTCGACGTTCGAAGCCACTGACCTCTCCTATCTGACCCATTCAGTTGTCACTGCTTCTCTACTGACAACACAGTACTCCCCGCCTCATTTTACTTTGCCAGGTCCGCTTCTCGTGACATCTGGTGATCAGTTTCGCATGACGCAGGGTTGTCTAGATACTTTTGACTAGGTAATTTCTAGTAGATGGTACACTTAGTTTATTGGTAGATTATATACAGAGTGGTCCTAAAAAAATGTATCCACTGTCTAAAAGTCCATAACTTGGAAACTAATTGACGGAGTTGTCTCATTTTTGGTGAAAGTGTAGCTTAAATTCCAACTTAAAGATATCACTGTAGGTGTTCGAAATGGTCACCATTAACATCCACACACAAACGATGCCGCCGAACTACTGACTGCAACGTCTTCAGTTTGATATTTGCACGTGAATGTACGATGGATTCTCGAAGTTCATCGAATGTGCGTGGCTTTTGTCGATAAATGACGTCCTTTTTTTGTTCCCCACAGGTAAAAGTCCAGAGGAGTTAGGTCTTGGGAACGTGGTGTATACTCCACAGCACCTCTACGGCCTATCCATCTTTCTGGTAGATTTTCGTCGAGATACGCCCTAACACGATTTTGGTAGTGGGCTAGGGCACCATCTTTTTGAAAGTAAACTCTTTCGTCTCCATACAAGTCTCGGATGGCAGGTAAAATGGATGACTGACGCTTCTGAAGGTACAACTCACCGGTAACTGTGCCGTCAAAGAAGAATGGCCCAATGAAGCCCCGGTAAGACAACCCACAACACACATTTACTCCTGGCAAATTCACGGCTTTGTCTACATGGACGTTCGGATTTTCGACGGCCCAGTAGATGCAATTGTGGCGATTTACTGTACCATTGAGTTTGAACTTCGCCTCATCAGACCACACAATCATCTCTGCAAACTCTTCATCGTTGCGCACCATGTTAGTAAACCACTCGCAGTACTCCATTCTACGATATGGGTCGTCCTCGTTCATTGCGTGTGGCAATCGTGGGATCTAGCACTTCCACTTTGCTGTCTTCAAAATTCGCCGAACACTTGAGCGACTCATTCCAGTTTCACGGGCACGCTGTCTCACAGACTTCTGTGGTGAGCGGGTGAATTGTTGTAACACACGACGGGAGTTAGCTGGACTTGTCAACTGGTACAGGTCGTCCAGATCGTTGTTTGTGTACATCTTTAACACAGCCTTCGGCTTCGAATCTGTCTCGAATGCGACGAATCGTTAAACGTGTCGGTGGCTCTGTTTGATATTCATTTCACCGTTGCCGTTGAATCTCATTAATGTTTCCGTACTTAAAATACCACTTCAAAACTGACTTCCTTTCATCGAATGTAAGCCTTGCGCCAGCCATGTTTGATCGAGTAACTAGGTGCAACTAAGAACAAAACACTGACTATCTGGCGACTACCATCTGCAAAACAAAACAACGCAATACGACGCTTGTGTGGTGATTGCCGGAACTACAAACTATTACACTACCGAAGATGAGATTACTCCGTCAATTAGTTTGCCAGTTATGGACTTCTTAACAGTGCATACATTGTTTTGGACCCCTCTGTATTTTGCTACCAAAACAGCAAAAGTCATACACTAATTTCATTTTTTCATTTACTACTCTAATTTCCCTCCTCACCCCCTTATTTAATTCTACTTCCATTCCATTACCCTTGTTTTACTTTTTGTGTTATTACTATACCATCTCCTCAAGACACCATCTATTCCTTTGAACACGATCTATTCCGTTCAGCACCACCTATTCGTTCAACTGCTATTCCAAGTCCTTTGCTGTCTGTGCCAGAATTAAAATGTCATCGAGAAACCTTCAATTTTTAGTTTGTTCTCCCTGAAATTCAGTTCCCTCTCCAGATTTTTGCTTGCATTCTTTTACTGCTTGCTGATTGTAAAGGTAGAAGATGATGAGATGCAGTGAACATTTTTGAACGATTCCACAAACATTCTGGTGCTATTTTGTAATACTGCTCGTGCAACTTGCCTTTCACCACGGCTGAAAATAAGAACCGGGAACTTATAACGGATCTTTTACGTTGGGATAAATTTATTTTATTTTTTGTTAGATGTTTTCGTTAAATAGCTGAATAAATTGTAATTAGGAATAATTTAATTAAGCAGAGTAGAAAAGATAAAGTCAAAGATATGTTCATTGGGCGGACATTGTCTTAATGTAACGTCATTGCGTTGTTCGGTTGTTAAAACAAGTCGTTTGTGTTCCGTTCTGCTGTTCGGTCGTGCGCGAATTAATTCGGGGACTAGAATAAACTTTCACATAATAGTTACGATTCGAAGTTCCGACAAAAGGGGTTAACGTCAGTGTTAATTTGAATTGTGGGCGACAGGATTAGTTTTGACAGATACGTGAAAACGGGCGTTTCGAAAGTTGTTCGCATATCATCCTTGAACGTGACTTTTTATTTAATTAACGATTGCGGGCTCATTAAAAGCTATTACCTCGTGATTAGGATCAATCCCTCTTTCCTCCTAGATAGTGATCATTAATTAACATTTACGTCATAAGAAAAAGGATTATTAATAAAAGTGATGTTAAATGACAATTACGTGTTATTCCGTTAGTGTGGAACCGACGTAATATCTCTGAAATGACATTGATATATAATTTGTGTTAAATATTGAACTGAGATAGGAAGTAAATTGAAATTAATGAACATTTGATACTGAGACTATAGAAGCAGAAGCGCTCAAGGTTTCTTTCCTCTAAAATGGAAAAATAGGTACGAACTTTTAACTCAATAGTCGACATTATGTATTGCAAAGACATTAGCATTTCATACCTATTTTGACGACGCGCTGTTAAACAAAGAAACGTTGAGTCTCTGTACGAGTAATAAAAATAAATCTAAAAACATAATTAATAACGGCGAACTCCGCTTTACTACGTGTCCCCATCGGGCAATAACTGCTCAACCCTGGAGACTTGTGTGGTGAAATTAGAAGTCGGGCATATAAAAAAAACTTAAAAATCCATTCAAGCTACAGTGGAGTCGATACAACACGACGTGGGCAGTTATAAACTTCATTTCTTATCACTCTGCTCATGCGGGTGACTGTGCCGGGTGCCTGAGGGGTTGCAGGGACTCGTGCTCTCCCATACGACGCCCATCTCGCCGCTATTAAATGCTGGATCAGCGCGCGCTAACCGGTGATTAAGGAGGGCTGTTTCGGCGCCGATCATGACGCACCCCGCCACCAGCGCATGCGCGTCGGCGTCGTGTTTGCAGAGTGCGGCCGGCAGTTGTTGACCACAGCGCACGCCAAAACCCACCCTCCAGCGTGTTTGCGATGGGTGCAGTACGGGGGCAGAGAGGGAGAGTCTGGCCGATCGCAGTTCCTCATCCGCCCGCTCTCCCAGGGACTCTTAATGGCCCTTATCGGGCTGCTTCAGCTTTCATCCTAATGTAAGTCTTTCTATAAGCACCGACCCCAGAGGGCAAGGCGCTGTATCCCCCAAGTCGCTTAACGACCTTCTAACATACACATACGAGGGTTGGAACTTCAGTACTGGCAACTATTTATTTACAGCTCGTAAAAAATAAATACGTGTTTCAAAGTTTTACTGACCTTCAAAGTAGTCTCCAGCATTTTGTGTAACCCGTTGCCAGCGATGTGGAAGTCGTAGAATACTCTTAGCAGCGCCAGTTCTGTTGACAGTTCGAGCGGCGCGGTCTATTGCCCGACGAATTTGTGGCAGTTCTGAAGCGAATGCCGTGGAGTGTTTCCTTCAATGTAGAAATCGAGTTGAAATCACGAGGGCTTAAGTCAGGGGAGTGCAGTAGGTGATATAGCACTTAGCAGCACCATCAGTCAAACAAATCAGTAACAGCTTGTACTGTACATGCTTCAGCATTGTCCTGCAAGATGGTGGTCAGGTCCTGCAGAAAGCGTCATCACTTCTGTGTATAAGCTGGTCGTAGGTTGTGTTCCAAAAATGAAGAGATACAGGAGTGATGACACTTTGTGCAGGACCTGACCATCATTTTGAAGGACAATGCTCAACCACATACAGTGCTATCTGTTGTTGATTTGTTTGACTGATGGGGCTGCTAAGTGCTATACCACCTACTGTACCCCCCTGAATTAAGCCCTCGTGAGTTCAACTCGATTTCTAAACTGGAGGAAACACTTCACGGCATTCGCTTCAGAACTGCTACAAATTCGTTGGGCAATAGACCGCTCCGCTCGAACTGTGAACACAACCGGCACTGCTAAGAGTATCCTACGACTTCCACATCGCTGCAACGGGTTATAAACAATGCTGGTGACTACTTTGAAGGTCAGTAAAACTTTGAAACACGTATCTATGTTGTACGAGCTGTAAATAAATAGTTGCCACTATTAATGTCCCAACCTTCGTATTTTTCTGTCACTGCAGTTACATTTCAACATTCTACCACGCTCTCGGACCATACTTATTTCTTATAAGCTCTCCCAGTGCTGTTAGTGGGCCAAACACATCTACAACTATACAGGATTGTTAGTAAATGTCTCTGGGGTTACAGAAGACGACTACGCCAAAGCTACACTGTTTTCTGACAAGGAGACAGCCTGGGAATCGAATATTTTTTAATTTTTTATGATTATGGTACTTGACGTTCGGAACTCTAATATCAGTCATCCAAACCAGTTCCATGCAAATCTAAAAAATTATAGACAAAATCGAATGTGAAGTTTTCCGAGGAAGTTTGATTTACTAAACGTATGGTGAACATCACGCTGTGCCGCGTAGCTCAGTTAGAAGGCTGAAACGGACAAGAATGACAAGGCAGTGAAGGTTTTTGTGATGCTGCTGTTCGAGACTCCTCTTCTGTTCCCAAATGTACTCTGGAAGAGTGAATGATTACGTTGGGCGTGGGCGCTGATGAAGAGCAACCTCAGGCTGCAGAAGCAGAAAATGTGGATGCTTCACTGTCACCAGTTCAAGATGACACTGAAGTTAATTACATTACAATACGTTAATACTTGTTCCGTAAATCATGGACACGACATTTCATAATGCTGTGCAACATATCAATTTAACATAAGCATTCTTTACACAATATAATTAATTTTGTTCCTACTTCATATCTAAAAATTCATCTAATGTGTAGAGGGAGCTGTCATTCACAAATTCTTTTTAATTTATTTTTAATTGTTGTTTGACTATCTGTCAGACACTTAATGCCGTTTGGTAAATGATCAAAGATTTTTGTGGCTGTATGATTCACCCATTTCTATGCCAGTCATATCCAGAACAGTGAAGACCATCCTTTCTTTTAGTACTGTAGCTATGCACTTTGCTGCTTTTTTTTATTGGGATGGCTTATTAATAACAAAGATGGGTTATTAATAACAAATTTCATAAGTGAACATGGGTACTGTAAAGGTACTGTATATATCCATAGTTCCTTAAATAAATGTCTGCAAGGTGATCTTGGGTGGGCTCTAGCTATTATTCTGACTACACGCTTTTGTGCAATGAACACTTTTTCTCTTAGTGATGAATTTCCCCAAAATATGATGCCATACGAAAGCAGTAAATGAAAATAGGCTAATTTACTGATATGTTTATCACCAGAAGCTGCAATAACCCTAACAGCATAAGTAGCTGAACTCAAACGTTTCATCAGATCATCAATGTGTTTCTTCCAATTGAATTTCTCATCAATGCACACACCCAGAAATTCAGAATATTCTGCCTTATCAACGGACTTCTGTTCAAAGTCTATATTTACCAGTGGCGCACACTCTAAAACACCCAGTGTGCGCGTCCAGCATAGCGCTCCCGCTGGCCACTGCAAAAACTCTAAGTCCCTTATCTAAGGTCAAAGTCCTCGCACAGTATATAAGCGAGCGCGCTCCGGCGCTACGCTCAGTCTGTGTCTTGCTGCTGCACAGGCAACTGCATTGAACGCCGCCAACATGCCGTACAGGAGATATCGACGTCGTCGTCGTACAACAGTGTACAAAAATATAGAAAACATTGAACTTACTACAACACCAGGAGACAAGAAAAATCGTATTCCAGTCAAGAGTGTTGCATCCCACGCCCTAGTCTATGGACCTTGTATATTTCTTGGATGTTCTGTTAATTTTAGCTTGGATATTAACGACAAGTCCTTATTACGTCCTTGTTATGTAGTGTACAAAACTTTACATACTGTGTTTTCTCAAAATTTAATTTGAGCCCATTTGCTTAGAGCCACTTAAAAACTATCTGGAAGTCATTATTTACATATTCTCTTGAATGGAGGACGTTGTTAAATTTGTTTCTTCTTTCTATGAATTCTGTAATACATGACTGTAATTAGTTGTCAGCTTATTATGCAATTTCATAGTAAGCTAGTCTTTTTAATGGTTTTATGGAGAAAAAAACAGTAGCGTTGCAGAATAGTTCTTGAGTAATCAATGGATAACTGGTTCGAATCTCCCTACGCTTTTTTTTTGTCGTTTTACCTTTTCTGTCATTCAGTAACACTATAATCTAGATTAAATATAAAATTCGTCAAATATATGCCAATTAACACATATACAATCCTCAGTTTTTATAATAAATGCACACTCATCATCCAGAACATTATGACCACCTACCTAACAGCCGGTATGTCAACCATTGGCACGGATAACATCGGCGACGCGTCGTGGCATGGAAGCAATGAGGCCATCGTAGGTCGCTCGAGTGAGTTGGCACCACATCCGCACACACACACAGGTCGCCTACTTCCCGTAAATTCCGGGTAGGGAATGATGAGTTCTGACGCCACGTTCAATCAAATCCAGGATGTGTTCGATCAGGTTCAGATCTTGCGAGTGTGGGACCAGCACATCAATTGTAAGTCACCACTGTGGTCCTCGAACCACTCCATCACACTCCCGCCCTTGTGACATGGCCCATTATCTTGCTGAAAAATGCAGCTGCCATCGGGAAACATGATCGTCAAGAAGGGATGTACATGGTCTGCAACCAGAGTACGAGATTCTTTGGCCGTCACTGTTCCTTGCACGAGCTCCGTGGACTCATGTATGCCCACGTGAATGTCTCCCAGAGCGTAATGGAGTCACCGCCAACTTGTGTACGTCGCTCAGTACAGCTGTCAAAGCACTATTTCCCTGGAAGGCAATGGATTCACGCTCTCCCATCGGCTTGATGAAGAAGGTATCGGGATTCATCAGGCTGTGCAACGCTCTGTCACTGCACCAGCGTCCAGTGCCAATGGTCACGTGCCCATTCCAGTTGTAGCTGCCGATGTCGTGTGGTAACACTGGCACATACATGGGTAGTCGCTTGCAGAGGCCCATTGTTTGGAGTGCTCGTTGCAGTGTGTGTTCGGACACACTTGTACCCTCATCATCATCAGTTATCTGCTATATTAGCAGGTCCTTTGCCTCTCCATTTTCTGCGATCCATTGCTTCCTTCTTAAGGCTGCTGTATGTTGTACCGTCCATCATGTCATCCAGTATCTGGAATCTCTTCCTTCCTCGCTTCCTTTTCCCTTCTACATAACCTTCTAAAACTGTTTTTATCAGTCCGTCATTCTTTCTTAATATATGCCCAATCCAATTTCTTTTTCTTCTCTTTATTACATTTAGTAACTGTCTTTTCTCTCCCACTCTTCTCAGTACCTCTTCATTTTTTTACTCTGTCCATCCAACTTATTCTTTCCATCTTCCGCCATGTCCAGATCTCAAAAGCCTCCAGCCTTTCTCTGTCTTTTTCCCTCATAGTCCATGTTTCAGCGCCATACAGAAGAACACTCCATACAAGACATTTTATGAGTCTCTTTCTGAGTTCTCTGTCCAGACCGCTGCAGAAGATTCTCCTTTTCTTATAAAACGCCTCTTTTGCCATTGCTATCCTTGTTTTAATTTCTGTGGTGCACTTCCAGTTGGTGTCTATCCTGCTTCCAAGATACTTAAAATTTTGCACTTGTTCTAGTGTTTCTCCATTCAGCACAATTTTTATTTCCGTATTATTCCGTTTTATTTGTGTTAATTTTCATTCCATATTTTTTTTCCGTTAGCTGCAATGGTGTCCACCAAATCCTGTAATTCTTTTTCCCCTGTGGCTAGAAGGACCATGTCATCAGCAAATCTCAAGCATCCTACTCTTCTTCCTCCAATTTCTACTCCTTTGTCATCTAATGAGCATACCCTGCCAGGCATTAAAGTCTGATATTAGTTCCAGCACAGATCGCCAGCTGTCCAGTTTTACCAGTCTGCCCAGCCTACGACGTCCGACATCTGTAATGATGGGTGGCCACCTAACCCCACGACGTCTGTCCGTGGTTTCCCCTTGGTTTCACCAGATGTCGAAGACACTCACCACAGCAGTCCTATAAAACCCGACAAATTGTTCAGTTTCGGAAATGCTCGTATCGAGCCACCAGGCCATCACAATCTCCTCTCGATCAAACTCAAATGTTCCAATGTGTGTGAAATCTTATGGGACTTAACTGCTAAGGTCATCCGTCCCTACGCTTACACACTACTTAACCTAAATTACCCTAAGGACAAACACACACACCCATGCCCGAGGGAGGACTCGAACCACCACCGGGACCAGCCGCACAGCCCATGACTGCAGCGCCTCAGACCGCTCGGCTAAACCCGCGCGGCGATCAGACTCAGACAGATCGCATGCCTTTCCCATTCTACACACCGACAACAAGCTCACTGATACGACATGAAACGTGCGTGTGTCTGACTAGCAGTCATTTCTCGCTAGGGGACGTTGCTATCGTCTGGGCAGGTTTATATCGATAGAAGGTTCAAATGGCTCTGAGCACTATGGGACTTAACATCTGTGATCATCAGTCCCCTAGAATTTAGAACCACTTAAACCTAACTAACTTAAGGACATCACACACATCCATGCCCGAGGCAGGATTCGAACCTGCGACCTAGCGGTCATGCGGTTCCAGACTGAAGCGCCTAGAACCGCATGGCCACACCGGCCGGCATATCGATAGAAGTTCTGTGGTCATAATGTTCTGGCTGATCAGTGTGCACAGAGAGGCCGTCATGAAAATTTTAACAGAAATGAAGAGGGAGTTTATGGGTGCTCGTTTTACGTCAGCAGAATGACGAATCTATTATCGTTTTAACATGTTCACTATGGCGCTGTGAATTGTTTCTCTCTGTGGGGTGATGAGTGAATTCATGCTTCCCTTCATCTAGCCGCCCAACTTTTCTTGTTTGTCGAGAGACCACATGAAATAATTTTTTGTTAATCTATTGTAATTAATAAAAAGTTATGTGACTGTATCATTTATTCAAAATGCTCTGTTGTTCAATGGTCACACGAAATTGTATTCGCAGCTGTTCGTTACGCCTGGCTGATGGGTAATCCATCATACGATAGTGTATTGCTGGTAGCATAACTGGCACCGGTGGTTCACGCCGTCCAATGGGGGATCTAGCGTGAGCCACCGTTACTACACGCCGCACGATGGGTGGATCTAAAGTGAGCCACCGGTGATACTCGTCGGCGTCAGCGTGTTAATCTGATGCCAGCTAGAGAGAATCACGCATTCAGCACACATGACGAACGATGACGCCATCTATGCAGCTCTATAAATTCAGTGTCCCTTCGATCCGTTGATGAATTTGCCGCTTTACCTCCGAATATGTCTCTCCTAGTCAAAGACGAAAAGAAAGAGATTGTTATCTATACCGACATTGGCCCTTCATCCTGGAAGTTGAAAGACGTCAGTTAGTAATCGTCTCTCTTATTAAATACCACTAGCAAGGTCTAACAATCCCGAAGCACTGTTATGGTCTGTTATGGAAATCACAGTAGTGGTTGCATAGTAAGAGCAGGTGTTTACGCCGTACTCTGAAGCGGGCTTAAAGATCTGAGTTTCTTTAGCCATGCCGACGCGAGGTTAGATTTTCCTGTGCCGATCGAGGCTTTGTCCAATTTAGAAGGTTTAATATGCTTTGTCGAATTTAGAAGGTTTAATATTGTTTTTTTTTATTTTTTTTAAGTCATTCCTGGATTTCCGTCCGGTGCCAGGTAACTTTCCCACTCACGTAATAATACTTCGTGGATTTGTGAGTATATGGGTCTCCCTTTGTTTCCTTTTTTGAGAATGTTTGGTGGTGTACTTCCACGTGGTCCGACAGAAGATATATGCACCTTTCCTTGTCATGCTCTAAGCTTGTTTCTAATAACGACATTCAGTTTAGATTATTAAATCTAAAGAACATTTATACTCAAGTTATCGGTTGTCTACATTCATCTTTACAGCGAGCATAATTAGCTGAATACATTCTGCTCACAGTCGAACTGCTTTCATGATAAACTACTGCCTTTGGCACACAAGCTTTCTCTTTCTTTGCTTGCTGAGAACTTAGATACACGTGCTGAAGTTCTGAAGATTTCGAGATTAGTTACTGTGTGTTTTATGCCTCCTATTATCAGTTGCAGGCAATAAAAGATGTGGTTTGCATCCGCATAGAACCGTTTTTTTATCTAAGACAAGACGTCTTCACACTTTTAAGTTGCACTAGAATAACTAACCACCTTGGTTATAACTTTGCCCTACGTTAACGCATATGACAGGACGCTTCATATGACTCGTTGCGTTGCGAAAGACTACTTGCTACCTAATATTTCATCAGTCGAAGTCAGCTTGCGTTGATATTTACTCGTGGGTCAAAACTTTGCACAATAATGGAGATATTAATACCGGAGTCATATCAGTTATGAACTCACGTCAAGGTCAACAGGTAGCAGTTGGCTTTCAAAGTCTTAACAGAACTAACTGTGTGTCAAGTTCTGCGCAATAAAAACAACCTTTTCGAAACCCGAAATTATCTGGGTGTCAGCCCCATCTTAAGGTGCAGCTGTAAATTAAAAATGAAACCATATGTCTGAACAATGAGACCCATGAAAGCCTACCAGTAGTACAAAAGCAGTTACAGTCAACAATGAACATACCTTAAAATTAGTACAAAGTGTACAGGTCCAATGTAAGTCAAAATGCAGTACATCTGCCGAGCATGGCTGATCAGTGGGAGTACAGAACAGCAACCACGCTAAAACCAACTTTCAAATATACCTGACTTAAGTCAACCATATGCTGCAAGTGTATAAATAAACGCAAATAAAGCCGTATTAGACTATTCGAAAGGCTGGGAGGTACGACGTAAGGCTCAAACTGAGACATGAACAGAAACACTTACGGAAGGCCAAACGATACCAACTTTGCACAGTGCTCTCAATGGTATACATTACCTAAACTGACATAATTATAACATACAAAACACTATTCAAGTGTTCGTAACTAAGGAACTGAATAACAAAGTCTGCCACATATCAGTTACTCGTAGAAAACACCAACGTGTTCCGTCTTATCAACGGAACAGGGACAGAGTAATGTGGCTACAAGCCGCACTAAAGTAAATACGGTGTGAGTACCGCCCCACCCGAGCAAAAGAGAAATGGAGGTAAAGTTCAGAGTGATGAAAGTATTAATTAGCAACTGGAAGTAACGGCACACATAAGAGAGATAAACGACGCGTAAAAAACTCAGTGAATCAAGTCCAAAGTAAATAGGAAAAGAATAAAAAAACCTGAGGTAAAAACCAATAAAATCGACAAACACATAAACACAGGTCACTTCTAATGTCCACCCAGCGCACTGCGCTGGCCGGAAATTGAAGTTGGATTAGTAACTACTGCAATAAAAGCACAGAAGCAATTGTGGTAGTAGAAACACAGGCCAGAAACATTAAAAATGTAAACATCGACAAAAGAACATATTATGCTAATAACGCACTACATCAACATTAAAACACAGAAAATCATAAATACCAGTGAGAACGCCCGAGACGTCATCGTGGGGCAGTTCATCTCTCGTGCATGTGCCGTTACTTTCAGCTGCTTATTAATATTTTCGTCGCTTTGAACTGTATATGAGTTTCTCCTTTGCTCGTGTGGATCGCTCCTCAAGCCGTCTTTACTTTAGCGCAACGTGTAGTCAAATTACTCAGTCTCCGTTCCGTTGGTAAACGGAACATATTGCCACTTTATGGTTTAGTTTTTAATTTACAGCTGCAGCTGAAGATGGGACTGCGACTCCGAAATGGGGTGTACAAGACTTCAGAAACACAAATTTTGTACTCTGTAGTGGACGTTTCAGTATTATCAAGAATTTACATAACCTTTATGGATGTCCCACCAACAGGAATTTATGTCATATTTGGTTGTTTATCTATTATAATTCGTGCGTTATGAGGGTATGCCGTTTCAAAGCAATGACACATAGAAGACTTATAGAAAATGCTTTGTTCTTGTTACGATTTGTAACAGTTATACGTCATTTATTAACATATCAGCGATTAAAGGATTCAGAAGATCGTTAGATGAGTTCAGCGTAGTATAGTGTACAGAAGTGCAGCGTTAAGGGAACCATGTCTAGTTGATTCGCGTCCCGCTATAGCCAAATATTTTTTATTTAGTTTCTCATTATATAAAAGGTTCTGGCACTTTCTTATTAATTTAATAGACGTACTGTATGTTTTGCAATATTCGATGTTATATACACTCCTGGAAATTGAAATAAGAACACCGTGAATTATTTGTCCCAGGAAGGGGAAACTTTATTGACACATTCCTGGGGTCAGATACATCACATGATCACACTGACAGAACCACAGGCACATAGACACAGGCAACAGAGCATGCACAATGTCGGCACTAGTACAGTGTATATCCACCTTTCGCAGCAATGCAGGCTGCTATTCTCCCATGGAGACGATCGTAGAGATGCTGGATGTAGTCCTGTGGAACGGCTTGCCATGCCATTTCCACCTGGCGCCTCAGTTGGACCAGCGTTCGTGCTGGACGTGCAGACCGCGTGAGACGACGCTTCATCCAGTCCCAAACATGCTCAATGGGGGACAGATCCGGAGATCTTGCTGGCCAGCGTAGTTGACTTACACCTTCTAGAGCACGTTGGGTGGCACGGGATACATGCGGACGTGCATTGTCCTGTTGGAACAGCAAGTTCCCTTGCCGGTCTAGGAATGGTAGAACGATGGGTTCGATGACGGTTTGGATGTACCGTGCACTATTCAGTGTCTCCTCGACGATCACCATTGGTGTACGGCCAGTGTAGGAGATCGCTCCCCACACCATGATGCCGGGTGTTGGCCCTGTGTGCCTCGGTCGTATGCAGTCCTGATTGTGGCGCTCACCTGCACGGCGCCAAACACGCATACGACCATCATTGGCACCAAGGCAGAAGCGACTCTCATCGCTGAAGACGACACGTCTCCATTCGTCCCTCCATTCACGCCTGTCGCGACACCACTGGAGGCGGGCTGCACGATGTTGGGGCGTGAGCGGAAGACGGCCTAACGGTGTGCGGGACCGTAGCCCAGCTTCATGGAGACGGTTGCGAATGGTCCTCGCCGATACCCCAGGAGCAACAGTGTCCCTAATTTGCTGGGAAGTGGCGGTGCGGTCCCCTACGGCACTGCGTAGGATCCTACGGTCTTGGCGTGCATCCGTGTGTCGCTGCGGTCCGGTCCCAGGTCGACGGGCACGTGCACCTTCCGCCGACCACTGGCGACAACATCGATGTACTGTGGAGACCTCACGCCCCACGTGTTAAGCAATTCGGCGGTACGTCCACCCGGCCTCCGGCATGCCCACTATACGCCCTCGCTCAAAGTCCGTCAACTGCACATACGGTTCACGTCCACGCTGTCGCGGCATGCTACCAGTGTTAAAGACTGCGATGGAGCTCCGTATGCCACGGCAAACTGGCTGACACTGACGGCGGCGGTGCACAAATGCTGCGCAGCTAGCGCCATTCGACGGCCAACACCGCGGTTCCTGGTGTGTCCGCTGTGCCGTGCGTGTGATCATTGCTTGTACAGCCCTCTCGCAGTGTCCGGAGCAAGTATGGTGGGTCTGACACACCGGTGTCAATGTGTTCTTTTTTCCATTTCCAGGAGTGTATATATGCGAATATAAGAGCGCTCTCTGTCAGGAGTGAGTTTCTCTGATTTTGTGGACATCGCAGGTAACGTGATCAACAAACTGCAAGTTTACTTTCTACACCACTACCTGATTCGATCGCAATACAGTGTTTGCATTTTTTCATGCAAAAAAAAAGTTCTACATTCTGAGATACATAATTCCTTTACAAAGTTTGTTTATGACTGTGTGCAGTCCTACAAACACACACACACACACACACACACACACACACACACACACACATACACATACATGAAGTATAGGAAATGTAAGAGTAATATTGCAGTAAAGAAATGATGTTTTTTGTCTTATCTGTTGGAGAGGTTGCAGTACTTGCAGTAGGATATGTTGGAATTTCTTGGTACAAGTCTTGTATTTCAGCTGTTCTATAAATTCGGTCACCGAATAGAAAAAGTGATCCAGTAAGAGTGACCTTAGGGTTTTACTAAAAAGTGACATTGATGAAATAATTTATAGCTTACGTGGAAAGCTATTGTGAATTGTCTATCACGCTAATTGTAATGGGACTTTGAGAAGTTGATGCCCTTACTGTCTGGACTTGCAATTTTTCTTTTTGTCTTATGTTCGTGGATATTTGCGTACACTTATGCACGAGATGTGCCCAGAAAGTAATGCACCGCATTCTTTCTTCTCAGCCAAAAACAATGCTACGAATGCGAAACATTACGTATGTATTATTTGAAGTCTCCTGAGTGAGCCCGCTAAGTTTCCGTCACTTCGAACAGATGGCGTAGCTGCAGGACATTTTCAAAATGGCGTCTGTAGGTGATGTGCGTTACAAGCAACGTGCCGTCATTGAATTTCTCACTGCACAGAAAAGAACTGTGGGGAATATTCACAAACGCTTGTGCAAAGTCTATGGAGCGTCTGCTGTCGACAGAAGTACAGTTAGTCGCTGGGCACGGAGGGTGAGGTCATCAGAAGGCGGTTCGGCGGAGCTCCACGTTTTGCAGCGGTCGGGGAGACCATCCACGGCTGTCACACCTCACATGTTGCGAGCTGATGTTGTCATTCGCGAGGACAGACGCATTACGACTCGGCAGTTGGTGCTGCATCTGACAAATCAGCAAAGGAAGTGTGGATACAATTATCCGCACTCTTGGATATTCAAAAGTGTGTGCACGGTGGGTCTCGCGGTGTCTAGCGGTGGATCACAAATCGCACAGACAAAACATTTGTCTTGATTTGTTGCAAAGTTTTCAAGCTGGGGGGGGGGGGGAGGGGCACTGAAATGGGCTATTAAAGGATGCCATTCGTGGAAGAGATTTTGAGGAGGTGATTCACACAGTGAACAACGATTGGTACTGACAGGGCATTATAACGCCTCTTCTTCTTGATGATTTGATTTGATTTCTACTTGGCCTCGGCTAAAACTCGGCGACAGTCGGTAGAATGTTGAGGTCGTTATCAAGTTACGAAGACGACGTTACACAAAATAACAGTGCTGAACAGAAATGTCGACGTGCGTGAGATATTTACTTCACCAAGAATCGTAATTAATCGTTCGTAATCGATGTTTAACTGATTAATGATGAAATATTAATGATAAAACCAATACAGTCACATCCACAACAAATTCCCTACAAGCTGGTCGTAATTTCAAGCATCTAAGAAATCGTAACAGTGGGCTTGTTATTTGAGTCAAAGATTCTACACAAGCGCCGAGCACTACAGTCAAATATTATCGCTGCGCGTAATTATTACTCGGGCGTTTCATGTCAATAATTTGATAGAATTTTAAATCGCAAATGTACGACTTGGCACGAGAGGGTGTTTTATTGCACAATATCAGTCACTTCCTAACCGAGCCTTCAGAAGAAAACTTTCCCAGGTGTTGGGAGGATTTAAATTATATGCTTCGGACCTATCACTGAAGTGCCATAAACCACTGGTATTATGAATGAAAATTGTCTATCGGTGTTCGCTGCCTAAATCACTGTCTAAGTAATGTTTAGTTCAATTATCTAGTTAAAAGTTCACTTTATTCTAATAGGTAAAAGTCCTCCGTTCGAATTCTAATGCTGTGATATTTGAAGTCAGAAAATCGTATTACTGCGTCATAATATATCGCAATTATTCAATCTCAAAAGCAATCTAAGCGCGCCTACATGTACGGCATTCAAATATATGAACTGCTTCGGCTAACTATCGTTACGTAGTGACAAGGCATTGAATTATACTTAGTCATTACTCACTATTCCCAAAGAGTACTCACACGGAGTATTCTTTGGGATCGTTGGTTTTACTTTGCGAATGTTAATTTGTGCTAATTTTGCAATTAATTATGATTTCGAGTTTAATTTTACTGAAATTTAATCTTTCTTTCGTAGATTGCTAAATTGTCAAGTCTTAGATTCCTGATTTAATTACCTGTTATTGTCCTAATAATAGTGATAAATGGAACTTCGTTCGCTTATTCACTTTTCTGGGAATTTGGGTCTTGGGGGTAAATCTTTGGGTTATTGGTAGCTAATTTTTGATTTTTTTCCTCGTCCGAGGAAGTGGCGTTGTAGCATAAAAACTCTTGTTTCGTGATGGAGAAAGGATGGGGATGGAGATTACGTGGAAAAATAGGGTGTGTCGATAAAACACCAATTTTTCGGGTGTATAATTCTCATTATATTCAATAAAGAATTATCAAAGAAAAAAATGCGGTGCATTACTTTCTGGGCGGCCCTCGTATTTCATTTATGTGTATTTATTATTTCATTTATGTTTACTGCAGACTGAACAACAAGACTACTATATGGACACGAGAGGGAACGTAAGTTTCATTGGAGCTAACGTAGCAACTTCACGCCCATCCATTTTAGTAAACAAATTGTGTGATCTGCGAGCCAAATACAGCCGAAAAGCAGCCGAAAAGTCTCTATAGAGCACTGCGCTGCGAATCGTGATCAGCAGCACATCCGTTTGGTACACCAAATCGATTCTAAACGTGCACTGACCCCAATGAAAACCACGTCTAGAGTGCTTAAAGTGTCCCGTCTGAGGATGGCTTAAAGAAGTCACCCAAACTCTGTCCTATCCCACCGTGCTCTGACCACCAGTAGGAAGTGGGGGACACATCGCTGCTAGACCCCAGACTTGCAGACACCGGGCATAGCGGTGAGTAACAGCAGGTGAGGACTGCCACCTACCTCGGAGCGGTGTCCGCGCAGGTTGTAGTTGGTGCGCAGCGGGAAGTCGCCGGCCTTCTTGCAGTGGGAGGTGGTGAACGTCACCCCCACTATGCCGCGCACGTTGCCCGTGGCCAGCCAGCCCTCCTGGTAGTAGTTGGTGCGGTTCAGCTTCCAGCCCTCGTCCTGCAACACGTTCACGATGCCTTTAACATCTCTACCAAACCAAATGGTTCAAATGGCTCTAGGCACTATGGGACATAACATCGGAGATCATCAGTTCCCTAGACGAAAAACTACTTAAACCTAACTAACCTAAGGACATCACACACATCCATGCCCGAGGTAGGATTCGAACCTGCGAGCACAGCAGCAGCGCGGTTTCGGACTGAAGCGCCTAGAACCGCTCGGCCACAGAGGCCGGCTAACATCTCTGCCCAAAATATTATTCACGTTATTCGGCAGTTGAGGGTTGAAGTGATGCCTATAGCAAGAAGAAATCTACAGATATCAGTATTTGAATGCTGGCCCCTCATTTGACCAGAACCGATGTAAATCATGGAATGGTATTCAAACATGAATCACCTCGAAGGGAACGATCTATTGATACGTAATCAGCATGGTTTCAGAAAACATCGTTCTTGTGCAACGCAGCTAGCTCTTTATTCGCACGAAGTAATGGCCGCTATCGACAGGGGATTTCAAGTTGATTTCATGATTTCCGGAAAGCTTTTGACACCGTTCCTCACAAGCGACTTCTAATCAAGCTGCGGGCCTATGGGGTATCGTCTCAGTTGTGCGACTGGATTCATGATTTACTATCAGGAAGGTCGCAGTTCGTAGTAATAGACGGCAAATCATTGAGTAAAACTGATGTGATATCAGGTGTTCCCCAGGGAAGCGTCCTGGGACCTCTGCTGTTCCTGATCTATATAAATGACCTGGGTGACAATGTGAGCAGTTCTCTTAGGTTGTTCGCAATTATGCTGTAATTTACCGTCTAGTAAGGTCATCCGAAGACCAGTATCAGTTGCAAAGCGATTTAGAAAAGATTGCTGTATGGTGTGGCAGGCGTCAGTTGACGTTAAATAACGAAAAGGGTGAGGTGATCCACATGAGTTCCAAAAGAATCCGTTGGAATTCGATTACTCGATAAATAGTACAATGCTCAGGGCTGTCAATTCAACTAAGTACCTGGGTGTAAAAATTACGTACAACTTCAGTTGGAAAGAGCACATAGATAATATTGTGGGGAAGGCGAGCCAAAGGTTGCGTTTCATGTGCAGGACACTTAGAAGATGCAACAAGTCCACTAAAGAGACAGCTTCCACTACACTCGTTCGTCCTCTGTTACAATATTGCTGCGCGCTGTGGGATCCTTACCCGGGGGAATTGACCGAGGACATCGAAAGGGCGCAAGGAAGGGCAGCTCGTTTTGTGTTATCACGTAATAGGGAAGAGAGTGTGGCAGATATGATACGCGAGTTGGGATGGAAGTCATTAAAGCAAAGACGTTTTCCGCCGAGGCGGGCCGGCCGTTGGTGGCCGAGCGCTTCTAGGCGCTTCAGTCTGGTACCGCGCGACCGCTACGGTCGCAGGTTCGAATCCTGCCTCGGGCATGGATGTGTGTGAGATGTCCTTAGGTTAGTTAGGTTTAAGTAGTTCTAAGTTCTAGGGGACTGATGACCTGAGATGTTAAGTCCCATAGTGCTCAGAGCCATTTTGAACCGTCGTGGCGAGATCTATTTACGAAATTTCAGTCACCAACTTTCTCTTCCGAATGCGGAAATATTTTGTTGAGCCCAACCTACATAGGTAGGACTGATCATCAAAATAAAATAAGAGAAATCAGAGCTCGAACAGAAAGGTTTAGGTGTTCGTTTTTCCCGCGCGTGGAATGGTAGAGAGATAGTATGATTGTGGTTCGATGCACCCTCTGCCAAGCTCTTAAATATGAATTGCAGAGTAATCATGTAGATGTAAATGTAGAATACTTCTAGATAAGCTCAAGTACTGTGGTATGAATGGGACAGCGCTCAAATGGTTTAAATCATATCTAAATGGAAGAGTGCAGAAAGTTGAAATAAGCAGTTTACATAATATGCAAAACACTGGTGATTTTTCAAACTGGGGAACAATCAAGAATGGGGAATGGGGTGTCCCAGGATTCGGTATTGGGTCCTCTGCTGTTCTTAATACATATTAATGACTTGCTATTCTATATTCACTTAGATGCAAAGCTGGTACTTTTTGCCGATGATACGAGTATAGCTACCACACCCAACAGACAAGAAGTAACTAATGAAATTTTAAACGATGTTTTTCAGAAAATCATTAAGTGGTTCTCTGAAAATGGGCTCTTATTAAACTTTGACAATACACAGTACATACAGTTCCACACAGTAAATGGAATGACACCATTAATAAATATAGACTTCGCTCAGAAATCGGTAGCTAAGGTAGAATATTCAAAATTCCTAGGTGTATGCATTGATGAGGCATTAAACTGGAAAAAACACACTAAAAATCTGCTGAAACGTTTGAATTCAGCTAGTTATGCTATTAGGGTCATTGCAAATTTTGGCGATATACATCTCAGTACATTAGCTTACCACGCCTTTTCTCATTCTCTGCTTTCGTATGGCATCATATTCTGGGGTACCTCATCATTGAGTAAAAGAGTGTTCATTGCACAAAAGCGTGTAATCAGAATAATTCCTGGAGCTCATCCGTGATCATCCTGCAGACACTTATTTAAAGAGCTAGAGATCTTCACAGTATCCTCACAATATATATATTCACTTATGAAATTTGTTATTAACAATCCGAACGAATTCAAAAGTGATAACAGTGTACATGGCTACAACACTAGGAGAAAGGATGATCTTCGCTACTCAAGGTTAAATCTAGCTTTAGCTCAGAAGGGCGTAAATTATGCTGCCACGAAAGTCTTTGGTCACTTACCTAATAGCATCAAAAGTCTGACAGATAGCCGTATAGCATTTAAAAGGAAATTAAAAGAATTTCTTAATGACAACTCCTTCTAATCATTAGATGAATTTTTGGATATAGTAAGTGGGTAATTTCCCTAACCCCCACAAAAAAAGTGTCATGTAATATTTTGTGTAATGTAATATCTTGGTTGAAATGGCTCTGAGCACTATGGGACTTAACATCTATGGTCATCAGTCCCCTAGAACTTAGAACTACTTAAACCTAACTAACCTAAGGACAGCACACAACACCCAGCCATCACGAGGCACAGAAAATCCCTGACCCCGCCGGGAATCGAACCCGGGAACCCGGGCGTGGGAAGCGAGAACGCTACCGCACGACCACGAGATGCGGGCGTAATATCTTGTATAGACACCTTTTATTAACCTGACACGTTCCACATCATTACGAAGTGTCGTAGTCATGATCTATGGAACAAGTATTAATTTAATCTAATCTAATTTCCGAGGTGGAATCTTACTACACATCGGTCATGGGCCTAAAAATAGCGTAGTAAATCGCCGAAACTGGTAGCCAAATCAAATAAGTTTGGGAAGTAGACGGCTGAAAGGTCTTTAATTTGACATCCTGTATTATTCACATGGCTGTCACAAGTACTGCCAAGTTAATTTATATTTTTTTATAAAATGCCTATTTTCGGCACTGTTGGAATATTCGCTCCTTATGATGATTGCCAATGCAATATTGCTTTGACCTGGGGAAATCACACTATTTTCAGAACTCGGACCCAATCGTTTCCACTGCAAATGGAGTTACAATGCTCTGCAATCGGTTTTTAACATAAACCCATTTAATAGATGCGTTGATGAACTTTTACCGTTATACACTGAATCCTGGAGCTGTTGATCAGCGTATTCCACCACAATATGGTAAAAACCTAAACACAAATCTATTTCTCAACATAATATCCACTGACCTCCTTGTTTTAACGGCATTACTTTTTCTTAAATACTCTCATAATACGATGTGTTGCAAATGTTACACTACACGTCCTTACTATCGTCGAATATGAAAAAAAAAGTTACTGTAGACGCTTCACTAACAAAACGTTCAAAACATATGTGGCACGTACTGGACTTCAGAGATGATCTTCATATAAAAATAATGTACAATATTTCAGCCACTGGGCAAGCCACTGTAATATGAAGGAGCTTGTTCTCAGTTCATTTTTACTATACGGGAGACAAAAACAATTAGTGCCTTTGGAATTATGAAGGTGATCAGTGAGAGTGTGTAAGTAGGCTGTTTAGGTTTTTATGTTGGTAACGCCACGTAGCGCTCTGTATGAAAATCGCTGACTGTTCTGTGTGCAGTCTGTGGTTGGTTGGCACTGTCGGAATATTCGCTATTGCAGTGTTGGGCAGTTGGATGGGAACAGCGCGTAGCGTTGTGTAGTTAGAGGTGAGCCGCCAGCAGTGGTGGATGCCAGAGTTTTGAGAGTTTGCTATAAGCGGACGACCTGGGCGTGTGTACGCCAGATAAAGGAAATTTCTCTATGAAAATCTTTCATTTGCTAACTGTGCCTATCAGTAGTTAGTCCCTCCAGTTGGTAGAATCTTTTATTTAGCTGGCAGTATTGGCGCTCGCTGTACTGCAGTAGTTCGAGTAACGAAGATTTTTGTGAGGTAAGTGATTCATGAAAGGTATAGGTTATTGTTAGTCAGGGCCATTCTTTTGTGGGAATTACTGAAAGTCAGATTGCGTTGCGCTAAAAATAGCGTGTGTCAGTTTAGTGATGATCAGAATAAGTAAAGAGAGAAATGTCTGAGTACATTCAGGTTTGCTCAGCTGTTTGAAAATCAAATGACGTAGAAGTGTACCAGCACAGTCATTTATAATTTTCCAAAGGGGACGTTACAAGTGCAATACCAACACTTCGTGCCATTTATATACGAGGTCTGCTCGGAAAATTCCAAAACATTCGTAATTTCGCGGTGGTGTCTTGAAGCAAAATGCTGTTGGCATCCCTGCACACGCCTGTGTTTAATGTGTAACTACCGGAAGTTTCATTGTTGTATGTCTGTTAGTTATTGTTAAGTGCTGTATGGAGTAGAACACTGTGTCGCACAGTTTGTGAATTTCGAGAAGGCAGAGTTAGAGGAACAACGCGTCTGCATTGAATTTTGCGTGTAACTCAATAAAAACTTTACAGACAGGATGCAGGAAGCATACGGCAATGAGTGCTTAAGCTGTACTCGGTTTTACGAATGGTTCACACGGTTTAAAAATGACCAGATAGAAGTTAAAGATGACCTTTGTTGAGGACGCCTTTCGACATCTACCAACGACGGTCATGTCAGGAACATTAACGAAATTGTACCGCAAGGACAAAATGTTAATCGATGGTACTATCGGGACGTTTTGCGACGCCTGCGAGAAAATGTGAGAAGGAAACGGCCTGAAATGTGGCGACACAATTCGTAGCTCTTGCACAACGATAACGCACCCGCACATTCATCCCTGTTGCTGCGTGACTGTTGCATAAAACACAAACTCACTGCGCTGTCTCATCCTCCGTACTGCGGACATTCTTTATATTCCGAAGTTGAAAACCCCGTTGAAAGGCCGAAGATTCGTAACGATAGACGTGATATAGAAAATTAACAGACTGTGCTTCGAGAGATCCAGCAAGGGGCGTACCAAGACTTTTCGGAAGTAGAAACGGCGTTGGGAGCGGTGTATCAATTGTGGAGGAGAGTATTTCGAAGGAGACCATGCAAAATAAGCATAAGGTACGCGTAGAAACATTTTGTGGACAAAGTTCCGGAATTTTTTTAACAGACCTCGTAATTCATGACGTATTATTATTGTATATATATATATATATATATATATATATATATATATATATATATATATGGCTATTACAAATTATTGAAGCGATTTCATAAATTCACTGTAGCTCCATTCATTGACATATGGTCACGACACACTACAGATACGTAGAAAAACTCATAAAGTTTTGTTCGGCTGAAGCCGCACTTCAGGTTTCTGCCGTCAGAGCGCTCGAGAGCGCAGTGAGACAAAATGGCGACAGGAGCCGAGAAAGCGTATGTCGTGCTTGAAATGCACTCACATCAGTCAGTCATAACAGTGCAACGACACTTCAGGACGAAGTTCAACAAAGATCCACCAACTGCTAACTCCATTCGGCGATGGTATGCGCAGTTTAAAGCTTCTGGATGCCTCTGTAAGGGGCAGTGAGCGAAGAAACGGTTGAACGCGTGCGGGCAAATTTCACGCGTACCCCGCGGAAAATTGGCTCATGCCACAACTGGAGACCGACAGCGCCGACTTCATCTTTCAACAGGATGGTGCCCCACCGCACTTCCATCATGATGTTCGGCATTTCTTAAACAGGAGATTGGAAAACCGATGGATCGGTCGTGGTGGAGATCATGACCAGCAATTCATGTCATGGCCTCCACGCTCTCCCGACTTAGCCCCATGCGATTTCTTTCCGTGGGGTTATGTGAAAGATTCAGTGTTTAAAACTTCTCTACCAAGAAACGTGCCAGAACTGCGAGCTCGCATCAACGATGCTTTCGAACTCATTGATGGGGACATGCTGCGCCGAGTGTGGGAGGAACTTGGTTATCGGCTTGATGTGTGCCGAATCACTAAAGGGGCACATATCGAACATTTGTGAATGCCTAAAAAAACTTTTTGAGTTTTTGTATGTGTGTGCAAAGCATTGTGAAAATATCTCAAATAATAAAGTTATTGTAGAGCTGTGAAATCGCTTCAATCATTTGTAATAACCCTGTATATATATATATATATATATATATATATATATATATATATATATATATATTCGCAGTAATAATTAAACATTTTTATGTGTGGTTTACGTGTGAAAAACTGTTCGTTCTATTGCCGATTCATGGAGGGATCGGTAGGTAGAGATGTATTGTTACGGAAGGAAAAGATGGAGGGAACTTCCTATGGGTATAGGGGTTGGTTAGCGTGCCGAAGTAAAAGGTGAATAATGAGCGCAGACTGTCCTGTAAGGCTGGCTGAAGGGACTATGCTTTTGAAGTTGAGGTGCACCACATAGGACATGCTCTCCACTCCAGTCTGACGCAGGCTCTCGTCGATGTCCTTTTGCTTTTGGACCGTGAAGATTGACGCTGATTTCTGCCGCCGTCTTGGCTAGCAGCGTATTCTGGCTTCCTTCACCTTGGAGCCAGATGTGGAAGAGTCATCACGCTAGTTATCCGGTCGCATCGCGAAAGGACGCCCACGGCTACCACTATCGCTGAAACTGTACGCGCACGGGGTGTGGTCTGCAAACCACACGCTGGTGACACTTTGGTTGGAGGTGCCACACATGCAGCCCTTTGCAGTAGACTCCCATCCACCCTCATGATGAAAACAATGTCTTCACTATTTCCCTCAGACATGGCTCCCGCCCAATTAGAGCTCCGTAAGGGCTGTACGAACTTTTTATTCGTCTGTTGTAATCTTCCAGAATGAGATTTTCACTCTGCAGCGGAGTGTGCGCTGATATGAAACTTCCCGGCAGATTAACACTGTGTGCCGGGCCGAGACTCTAATTGGAAACCTTTACCAATCGCGGGCAAGTGTTCTACTATCTGAGCTACCTAAGCACGACTCACGTAATCTGTTGTAATCTTGTTTTACAGTGTCATAATACTGTGAAGGACGGGCGAGTACGTGGATAATCCTACAACGGTTTCTGTAATTCCATCTTGTGAAAATGGAATTGGTCTGGGCTGGCCGAAGATTTGAAGAAAACAAATACCAATAGCCATTATTTTATTCAGTTATAATAATTCTCATATTGCATTATGTATGATAGATACTAAAAGCGTTGACTGTATTTTAGAGTTGAATTCCCTCTATGTTGCTACACCAACGCACACAGATCGAGAGTTTACTTTGTTGTTGACTTCTGGTTTCATCTCTTCTTTTCTCTCCTGTATCCTTGGTTAAATTATCTGTAATTTGGATTTTAGCAGACATGACGCACGAATAAAGGAACATAGTAATCACAACTACATACCACTAGCAAAGAAAAGGAAAAGAAAAGTAAAAGAAATAATAATTTACGTTTCCGAGCTTAAGCTTTTACTTTGACCTAGGTGCATCGTTCTCATCTCTGGTTTCCTATTCCTTTGAGCAGTTCTTGCGTTCCTTCACAACTCAGTTACACTATTAGAGTCGGATCGCCTTCTTCCTTTCTCCTATCTTTGCAATCATTACTTAGTTTTATTGTTTTTCAGTACTTATAGTTTGAAACAGGTTTTCTGTGTTCATGACGTTCCGTTACAGTATGAGCACTGTATGTGATACCATTGTTTGGATGAAATAACTCTGCGCAAGTTTTAATGAAGGCTTTTCTAATTACTACATTATAGTAATTTTTATTGTATTTCGTAATATTATGTTAGCATTGCGTTTTGTTTAAGCGGTTTGTATTAATACAGTGAATGGGTACGGTACCTGACAAATCAGTGACCAATATTTGTGTGTCATGTATTTTATTTCACAGTCTTGATTTTTGGTATCTCCGTTTGTACTTTTTACTAAGCCATATGCATGGGAAATTTGTTTTATATAATGACAATTGATGCTGCATAACTGATTCGATTTCTGTTCTAAGCTTGATGATTTTGTTGATTTGTACAGGGGTCTGAAGATAAAGTAATGAGGAACCAAAACTGGTAGCAAAAATTTTTTAAATAAAATTACCGCTGTTGATTCCTGTTTCCTTCAAATCCTACAATATCAATGTGGAATATTAATAATGTCTGTGTGTGTCAGTTTTTAATATGTCTATGTTCTGCAAGTGCCGACGAAACATTACGTAAATGTTACATTCATTAAACAATTTATTAATGTTGTCTTACTATGTTTTACATATTTCTATTATTATATACATTTGTAGCCTATTGGACAACGCGGTGTACTACATGGGACATTTACAGGATTCTTGTTTTACATTTCCTTTGTGGCCGCATTACTTTCATTCTCTCAGAAGGGGCTCGTTCCTACTCGTCATACTAACTTGTTACGGACCAACTTGTTACGGTGTTCCTGGTATTTCAGCAGGGGCAACTGTCCAGTTGTGAAGTTTCTGCCTAAATATTTTCCTGTCTAATACATCAATTCGTGTCATTTCTGCATCCCACAGGACTTCGTTACTGCAGCGGTCCCCTTAATCGTTTCAGTTTTAGCTTTATTTCTGGTTTCGTAGAATTCTGCACCCTTTGTGGTTAACCTGATCGGTTCCATTCTGTAATATGCACTTGTGTTCTCTCGTATCCGAATAAATGTTGGTATACTTTCAATTTATTTAGTTGCTCTTAAACTGTATGTTCCTCCTTAAAATTTTCCTGATAACATCTCGGCCTTACTTTTGGTTTTTACAATACCCTTCTTTCTGTCTAAAGTCGTTGTCTCAGCCCCAAAAGGCACACTGGTCTGATGACTATTTTGTAGTGTCTCAGTTTGATACATTTTGGGATCCTTTCTTTTTGTTATAGGTGTCTTTCGTAAGGTTGAAAACTGTTTTGATTTTGTGACAGCGAATTTCATAACCAGTTCTCATATCCAGTTTTGTGAATAGTTTCACCTAAACATGCGAATTGAGAAACTCTCTAATTTCCCCTATTTAGTTTTCAAAATTTTGTGTGTCAAGTGGTTGCTAGAAATGTAGTTTGTTTGTGTGTTTTTTATTTTTATTTATTTATTTTTCAAATGATATTTGGAAACTTACTCTTTATGCTGTTTCCTTAAGAATTTCTATTTGCTTTTGTACTGTTTCAGCGTCCAGACATAGAATCGCCAGGTCTTCTGCACTAGCTAAGCATTCTGTCCTAATATTTGCTGTTCCTCATTTTTTTTCAATTTTAAGCTGTGGTTTCAGTTTTCGCCACTCTTGGATTACTTTTTCTAAGACACAGCTGCAGAGAAATGGAGCCAATCCATGACAATTCTTACATATTCTTCTTATTATTATTATTATTATTCAAGTCGACTGCTTCTTTGCATGTTAAAAATGGAGGTGACTGCGAACTATGCAGCATTAATGGCGTAAACGCATGCAGTTGAAAGTACATGATACTGGAAGTAAAAATCTCTCTGTAAACATGGGCTCTAAAATGGGTATCTTAACATCTATGAGCACTTGTTCATCTTCGACATTTTCAGACAAATCCCTTCTACTGCAAGCTCTTTGCTTTCCATATTTTGGTAGAAGGTAGTTGTTGTTGTTGTGATCTTCAGTCCAGAGACTGGTTTGATGCAGCTCTCCATGCTACTCTGTCCTGTGCAAGCTTCTTCATCTCCCAGTACTTAATGCAACCTACATCCTTCAGAATCTGCTTAGTGTATTCATCTCTTGGTCCCCCTCTACAATTTTTACCTTCCACGCTGTTCTCCAATGCTAGATTTGTGATCCCTTGATGCCTCAGAATATGTCCTACCAACCGATCCCTTCTTCTAGTCAAGTTGTGCCACGAATTTCTCTTCTCCCCAATTCTGTTAAGTATCTCCTCATTAGTTATGTGATCTACCCATCTAATCTTCAGCATTCTTCTGTAGCACCACATTTCGAAAGTTTCTATTCTCTTCTTGTTCAAACTGTTTATCGTCCATGTTTCACTTCCATACATGGCTACACTCCATACAAATACTTTCAGAAACGACTTCCTGACACATAAATCTATGCTCGATGTTAACAAATTACTCTTCTTCACGAATACTTTCCTTGCCATTGCCAGTCTACATTTTATATCCTCTCTACTTCGACTATCATCGGTTATATTGCTCGCCAAATAGCAAAATTCGTTTACTACGTTAAGCGTCTCATTTCCTAATCTAAAGGAGGTAGTATGGACCAAAAAAAGAAAAAAACGTCAGGTACACACGGGATCCAAAGCGCATCCTTTAGAGCTATGAACACTTGTTCAGTAGAACAGAAATGTTTCACAGTGACAAATATGAACACTTGGCCATGTCTTTAACGTATGCCGGCGTTTACTTCAAATACTGTTCTTGTTTTCGTCCTTACTACCACTTCGCAAAATATGGGAAGCAGAGAGCTTATTGTAGAAGAGATTTGTTTCGTAATATCGAAAACACACAAGTACTCGTACATGTCAAGATATTCGTTTTAGAGCCTATGTTTACTGATATCTTTTTGTTTCTAGTATCATTTGCTCTCAACTGTATGCGTTTACGGCATTAATGACGATACCTTTGTATTTGAGTGGGGAAGAGGGAGGGAAGGGAGACGTGGATGGTAGAAAGCTGCGACACGCAGCTGGGTCCGCACCTGCTATGGAGGAGGTCTAAATCTACATCTACATCTACATTTATACTCCGCAAGCCACCAAACGGTGCGTGCCACTGTCATTACCTCTCTTTCCTGTTCCAGTCGCGTATGGTTCGCGGGTAGAACGACTGCCGGAAAGCCTCCGTGCGCGCTCGAGTCTCTCTAATTTTACATTCGTGATCTCATCGGGAGGTATAAGTAGGGGGAGGCAATATATTCTATACCTCATCCAGAAACGCACCCTCTCGAAACCTGGACAGCAAGCTACACCGCGAAGCAGAGCTCCTCTCTTGCAGAGTCTGCCACTTGAGTTTGCTAAACATCTCCGTAACGCTATCACGCTTACCAAATAACCCTGTGACGAAACGCGCGGCTCTTCTTTGGATCTTCTCTATCTCCTCTGTCAACCCGACCTGGTACGGATCCCACACTGATGAGCAATACTCAATTATAGGTCGTACGAGTGTTTTGTAAGCCACCTCCTTTGTTGACGGACTACATTTTCCAAGGACTCTCCCAATGAATCTCAACCTGGCACCCGCCTTACCAACAATTAATTTTATATGATCATTCCACTTCAAATCGTTCCGCACGCATACTCCCAGATATTTTACAGAAGTAACTGCTACCAGTGTTTGTTCCGCTATCATATAATCATACAATAAAGGTTCCTTCTTTCTATGTATTCGCAATAGGTTACATTTGTCTATGTTAAGGGTCAGCTTCCACTCTCTGCACCAAGTGCCTATCCGCTGCAGATCTTCCTGCATTTCGCTGCAATTTCCTAATGCTGCAACTTCTCTGTATACTACAGCATCATCCGCGAAATGCCGCATGGAACTGCAGACGAGAAGACATTGCCGAGGCGTGGGGAGTGCCGTCACCGAGGTACGACAGTGGAGGTGGGAATGTGTCAAGTTTTCCGCGTGAGTGTGATGTGGCCGGACAGGCGACCAGTCCCCGTGGCAAAGCTGTGGCGTCCCGTCCGGCCGCTGCCCCGCGCCTAACGCGATTTCCACCGCCGCCGCCGCCCCCGCCGCCGCCGCCAGAGGTCGCTGGCCGGCCCAGCGCGCCGCTGCGCCTTATTGGATTCCCGGCCAGCAGGCTCTTCCCACCCCCTCCCCCACCAGGGCACTCGCAGCAGCCGAGGCAGCGCCCTGCCGTGACAACGGTCGTCTTACTGTTTGCCCACGTTCTCCGTCTACTGGACATTTTCGTTCCACAGCGGAAAAGTGACTTCACTCTAGCCTTCATCTACATGTACATCTACGTGATTACTCTGCTATTCACAATAAAGTGCCTGGCAGAGGGTTCAATGAACCACCTTCATGCTGTCCCTTGTAACGGAACATATTAAAGGCTTTGCTTTACCGAAGTATGCGATACCCTCCAAATTCAACCGGTTTAACGAGTATTTATGATTATAGAAAAGTTATTGTGTATGTTAGCAATGATTGCATAACATGCCTCGATAAACAGTCAACCCATTAAATTATACTGATTAACTGACCCACACAAAAGTTAATATCACTTGATCACTGATACAGCAAATGTCATCACGTAAAAACGCTAAGTTCATCTTAAATAATTAATATGAAGTACGAAGAATAGTGGCCAACTTACGTATTTTGGATGTCCTTAAATAAAAATCACCCAGTGAGACCTATTTGTTCACTAGGACCGTTTTCACTCAGTATTCACGTAAGCACTCCTATTTTAGACGAAAGCAATGTAATTCTTAATAATTCATGTTATTTACTTATTTATGCAAATTAGAGAAGTCAATTGACAAACTTCTAAAAAACGGCCTTTTTGTAACAATGATTTATTCTGTCAAGTCAACAAATCTGTCTATCATTTTAATAACCTGTTAAATTATGTCACTCGATATAAATTATTAACTTTTATGCACAAATTACGATAACAGATGTACATGTGACTTATAAACTATATCTCTTTTTAGTAGTTCTTTGACAACGTTGTAAATACAAGCAGCAAGAAGGGTCGGGAGCGGAGTCTGAATGTCACTTTGGTAAAGTGTATGTGTGTTATTGTTCGAGGTGGGTAAACATTGCAAAGAACATGTAAAGAGCTACATTGTCTTTGGTGGACAGTGGAATTAAGGTGGCCACCAGAGTAATTAATATTTGAAGTTTAAATATTTGTTGGTTTCGCTCATTATTTATCATCAAAAGCACATCGAAAACACGAGACCTCATCTTTTTACCCAGACAACCAGATTTAGAGCCAGCATTAGCATCGAGACACAGCAGCGATCCAGCAAGCAGCAGCGATTACCATAATGCATTTTAATGGCGCCAACCGAACATCGGGTGCTAACAAGCTCCGTAAATGGCAGTGAAATAGTGCGATTATAGCAATATCTACGACTAGGCGACCATTATACCCTCTACCGTTCCACCCTCGAACGGCACGCGGGAAAAATGAGCACTTAAATTTTTCCGTGCGAGCCCTGATTTCTCTTATTTTATCGTCATGATCATTTCTCCCTATGTAGGAGGGTGCCAACAGAATGTTTTCGCAATCGGAGGACAAAACTGGTGATTGAAATTTCATGAGAAGATTCCGTCGCAACGAAAAACGCCTTTGTTTTAATGATCGCCACTCCAGTTCACGTATCATGTCTGTGACACTGTCTCCCCTACTTCGCGATAATACAAACCGAGCTGCCCTTCTTTGTACTTTTTCGATGTCATCCATCAGTCCTATCTGATGCGGATCCCACACCACACAGCAGTACTTCAGAATAGGGCGGACAAGCGTAGTGTAAGCAGTCTCTTTGGTAAACCTGTTGCACCTTCTATGTGTTCTGCCAATGATTCGCAGTCTTTGGTTTGCTCTACCCACAATATTATCTATGTGATCGTTCCAATTTAGGTTATTTGTAATTGTAATCCCTAAGTATTTAGTTGAATTTATAGCCCTCAGATTTGTGTTACATTAACACGTAATCGAAATTTAGCTGATTTCTTTTAGTACTCACGTGAATAACGTCGCACTTTTCTTTTATTCAGGGTCAATTGCCACTTTTCGCTCCATACAGATATCTTATCTAAATAATTTTGCAAGTCGTTTTGATCATCTGATGATTTTAGAAGACGGTAAATGACAGCATCGTCTGCAAACAATCCAAGACGGCTACTCAGATTGTCTCCTATGTCGTTAATATAGATCAAGAACAATAGAAGGCCTATAACACTTCATTGGGGAACGCTGGATATTACTTCTGTTTTACTCGATGACTTTCCGTCTATTACTACGAACTGTGACCTTTCTGACACGAAATCACGAATCCAGTGGCACAACTGAGGCGATACTCCTTACGCACGCATTAGAAATCTAAAAATGTGGAATAAATTTGACATCCCCTGTCGATAGCACTTATTACTTCATGAGTATAAACAGCTAGTTGTGTTTCACAAGAACGATATTTTCTGAATCCGTGCTGACTATATGTCAATAAATCGTTTTCTTCGAGGTACTTCATAATGTTCGAATACAGTATGTGTTCTAAAACCGTACTGCAAATCGACGTTAGTGATATAGGCCTGTAATTCAGCAGATTACTCCTACTTCCCTTTTTGGGTATTGGTGTGACTTGAGCAATTTTCCAGTCTTTAGGTACGTATATTTCTGTGAGCGAGTGGTTGTATATAATTGGTAAATATGAAGCTATTTTATCAGCACACTCTAAGAGGAACCTGACTGGTATACAATCTGGACCGGAGGCCTTGCCTTTATTAAGTGATTTAAGCTGCTTCGCTACTCCGAGGATATCTACTTCTATGTTTCTCATCTTGGCAGTTGTTCTTGATTGGAATTCAGGAATATTTACTTCGTCTTATTTGGTGAAGGAGTTTCGGAAAACCGTGTTTAATAACTCTGATTTAGTGGCACTGTCATCAGTAACTTCACCGTTGTTATCGCGCAGTGAAGGTATTGATTGTATCTTGCCACTGGTGTGCTTTATGTATGACCAGAATCGCCTTCAATAGTTCAGTGCAATAGGTGTTGAATTTTTTAAATAAAATCTCTGTTATCCAAGACCACATACAGTAAATTTGATAACTAGATTCGACCGTTACCGGTCATCTTCAGATCAAATGGTTCAAATGGCTCTGAGCACTATGGGACTTAACATCTTACGTCATCAGTCCCCTAGAACTTAAAACTACTTAAACCTAACTAACCTTAGGACATCACACACATCCATGCCCGAGGCAGGATTCGAACCTGCGACCGTAACAGTCCAGCGGTTCTGGACTGCAGCGCCTAGAACCGCACGGCCACAGCGGCCGGCTCGTCTTCAGATCAAAGTATACACAGCAGTGTCTACGTTATGAGTTTTCGTCAGTTTGTTGTTAACAAGGTACGAGAATGTTGGAAGATGACATTCCCTCACATTGTTAACAACCAATTGTCAAAGTGTCCTCTTACCTTAGACGCTGCTGTGTTTACTTTGACCTGAACACGATCAGTAAAGGTTGAAAATAGTTTTAAATTTCTTGTATGCGAGCCTGGCTGGTAATGACTGAAATAATAGATTGCGTCTCTACACTGACAATATCAGGTAGCTGCATTAGATAATTTTTCGTTGAATGCACAGGGTGTCCATAAACTATTGACTCAATTAGTCATAATAACTGTAACCTAATGAGAGACACATAGACTCTTTATACAGAAAGAGCAAAGTAAAACTTGCCTGAAAAATATGTTGCCTATTCAGAATAAATGCAAATATTTTTATATGTATTACTGTAATACCATTGAAGAGCATGAGCGGAAAGCTGTGCTACAAATTTTCCAGTACCTCGGCGTGTCTCGGACTCGACAGTAGTGTTTATTCAGCAGGAGCATTCCTTATTTCTTGATGCCTTCCATAGTGAACTTCAGTGTCAGGAACCCAGATCTCCGTTGCGGAAAATAGGCAGGCCATGGCAGCTGTCGATGGGAAGCGACCTTGCTGACGCAACTCGCATTGTTAAAACTGTACGGATGATGGAGTACCACCGGCGCTCTGTGACGCGGGTGGGAACTTTGCTGGGGCAACATCGAACCCAGGAGGCTCAGAGACTGGCTGGAGTGTCGGGTGATGGCGCGCCAAGGGCGACGTCGCCTCGACGGATCCAGTTCAGTCGACTGGAACCATCATAGCAAGGTGACAGCTCGTAGATCAGCAACTGCGCATAGTTGGTGACGCTGCTTGATGTTGCTGAAGCTCCTTAGTAGGACATTCTACATATGACTCGTATGGAGACTGCGATGTCGTCAGTCATACGACCACACAGCCGCCTGAGAGATCGATCCTGCGGATGCGATTCTCTCGATAAACGGAGCAGAAGAACGGCTGTGTTAGCCAAAGAGTACACAGCCAGTCGCACTACTTATGCTCGCCGCTCGGCCACTTCATGTCTAGTAGGAGTGTAGTGCAGTTGTGCCAGTCTACAGTTCGTAGCCGCGCTCAGTGGTCAACCAGCGCCGATCTTACTCTGTGATCGTCTGCAGCTCAGTCACTGCTGCCATCAAGTCTTTGTAGCCCACTTCTTCAAATGTACCGGATTCGACATTCAAGACTACAAGAGATTAATTCGTCACTGCAATATTTTATGACTTGTAAATTATGTAATTCTACAGATGCTTAATCTAGTGTCGTCTTCTACAATTGTCAACAGATCATGGACTACAACAAAGTTAAGTAATAAATACTTCCTTATTTTGTACTCTTGCTAATTAATTGTCTTTTCTTGTTGTAGCTACCAAGCAGTCTTTGACATAGTAGAACCCACGTTTCCACCTCATATTTGCTACCTCATGTTAATGGAATCGGTTATGGTGGAAGACTGAGAGCCATTGGAGACTTCGTCGGAAGGCTGCACGACACCGAAGGAGTTGCTACTGCCTGAGCTGGGAGAACTTTTACTGCTTTCAGCCATGTGCTGTATTACAGGAGGTAGGCTCCCGTCACAGAGTCGGCTGTGGAAACACCACGTTTTGCTATACAATAATGCATAGTTCGGTGGCTGGTCCACATATTCCTTGGCTGGCTACGAATACCTGCCTGAAATGCACGCCACAACACTACCATATTCCTACAGAGGACAGTATTGACGAAAAATAGATAAGAAGTCTTCTAAATACTGGGGTTCGATATAAAGAAAGTGACCAAAGGTCATGGGAAAACTCGTCCCATAGAGAACTTTAAGCTGAGTTAGTCCCTTCTTTAACAGTAAGCTGCCGTACATCCCTCGATCAAGAACTGTGCTCGGTATTTGGAAGTATAACGGGCTGCGAGGAAAATGAGCCTCACCTTCTCACGAGTTTGTAGCTGCTAGCGTCGACGACGGGTTGAGGCCAATACACCATCTCAACATCCCCCGTGTGACGACCACCAGCTCAGTGTGGATGTGATAATGCCGAACGTGCACTCTCACAGTGGTTCCAGAGAATTTAATGCTTTATGACTGTTAAAGTTGTTCTATATAATTTATTTCTGAGGAGAATATAATTTATTTTATGTATTACGTTCTTTATATTATTTAAAATAGCACGACGACAAGGTTAAAAAGACATTCGTGCGTCTGGGAAAAGATGTATGTGCGAAACGTGCAACTACCACCGTCATACCTTAGCAAAAGATCTGGCATAGAATCCGAGAAAATTGTTGTCTTACGTAAAATCTCTAAGCCGGTCTTTGGCTTCCAATCAATCCCTAGTTGACCAGTGCGGTGTGGTAGCTGACGATGGTTAAACGAAAGACGAAGCTTTAAATTTCACGTTCAAGAAATCGCTCACGCACGTGAATCGTACAAACATGCCGTTATTTGACCATCGCACAGACTCCAGTATGGATGGCATAGTAATAAGCATCCCTGGAGTAGAGAAACGACTGAAAGATTTGAAAGCAAATAAATCACCAGATGCGGATGGAATCCCAGTTCGATTTTACAATGAATACTCTACGGCATTGGCCTTACCGTGAATCTCTCACCCAGCACAAAATCCCAAGCGACTGAAAAAAGCGCAGGTGACCTGACTCCGCTATGTAAGAAGGGTAAAAGAACGGACCCTAACATCTGTTTGCTGCTGTCTCATTGAATATATTCTCAGTTCGAATATAATAAACTTTCTTGAGACTGAGAAGCTTATGTCCACGGATCAGCATGGTTTTAGAAAGCATCACTCCTGCGAAACTCAGCTTGCCCTTTCTCTCACATGATACACTCCGAACTATGGATGAAGAGCAACAGGCAGATTCCATATTTCTGCATTTCCGAAAAGCATTGAAGACGGAGCCCAGTTGCAGGCTGTTAACGAAGGTAGAAGCATGTGGAATAAGTTCACAGATATGTGAGTGGTTCGAAGATTCAAATGGTTCAAATGGCTCTGAGCACTATGGGATTCAACATCTTAGGTCATAAGTCCCCTAGAACTTAGAACTACTTAAACCTAACTAACCTAAGGACATCACACACACCCATGCCCGAGGCAGGATTCGAACCTGCGACCGTAGCAGTCCCGCGGTTCCTGACTGCAGCGCCAGAACCGCTAGACCACCGCGGCCGGCGTTCGAAGACTTCATAGAACCCAATACGTTGTCCTCGACAGCGAGTGTATGTCAGAGACATCGGTAGCGTCAGGAGTGTTGAAGGGTTCAAAAAATGGTTCAAATGGCTCTGAGCACTATGGGACTTAACATCTGAGGTCATCAGTGCCCTAGAACTTAGAACTACTTAAACCTAACTAACCTTAGGACAGCACACACATCCATGCCCGAGGCAGGATTCTAACCTGCGACCGTAGCGGTCGCGCGGTTTCAAACTGAAGTGCCTAGAACCGCTCGGCCACACCTGTCGGCAGTGTTTAAGAGAAGTGTGATAGGAGCGGTGACCACTGTTGTTGTCCATGTACATAAATGATTTACCGGACATGTTGGTCCGCAATGTGCGGTTGTCTGCTGATGATGCCATGGGGTACAGTAGGATGTCGAACTTCAGACACTGTAGTAAGATGCGAGATGACTTAGACAAAACTTCTAATTGGTGTGATGAATGGCAGCTAGCTCTAAATATGAAAAAAAGTATGTTAATGCGGATGAGTAGGAAGAAAAAACCTGTAATATTCGGATACAGCATTACTAGTGTCCTGCTTGACACTGTCAAGTCGTTTAAATATCTGGCCGTAACGTTGCAAAGCGATACGAGAAGGAAGAAGCACGTGAGAATTGTGGTAGGGAAGGCAAATGGTCGAGTTCAGTTTATTGAGAGAATTTTAGGAAAGCGTGGTTCGCCTTTAAAGGAGATCGCATATAGGACGGAGGTGAGACGTATTCTTGAATACTACTCGACTGTTTGGGATGTGTACCCGGTTGAATTGAAGGAAGACATCGAAGCAATTCAAAGGCGGGCTGCTAGATGTGTTACCGGTATGTTCGAGCAACACGTAAGGGTTACGGAGACGCTTCGGGAACTCGATGGGAATCCCTGGAGGAAAGGCGACGTTCTTTTCGAGAAACACTATTGAGAAAATTTAGAGACCCGCCATTTGAAGCTGACTACCGAATGATTCTGTTGCTGCCAACATACACTCCTGGAAATGGAAAAAAGAACACATTGACACCGGTGTGTCAGACCCACCATACTTGCTCCGGACACTGCGAGAGGGCTGTACAAGCAATGATCACACGCACGGCACAGCGGACACACCAGGAACCGCGGTGTTGGCCGTCGAATGGCGCTAGCTGCGCAGCATTTGTGCACCGCCGCCGTCAGTGTCAGCCAGTTTGCCGTGGCATACGGAGCTCCATCGCAGTCTTTAACACTGGTAGCATGCCGCGACAGCGTGGACGTGAACCGTATGTGCAGTTGACGGACTTTGAGCGA
This sequence comes from Schistocerca cancellata, assembly GCF_023864275.1. Lineage (NCBI taxonomy): Eukaryota > Metazoa > Arthropoda > Insecta > Orthoptera > Acrididae > Schistocerca > Schistocerca cancellata. The sequence goes on from NC_064626.1 coordinate 1,159,430,952, forward strand.
GGGCGTATAGTGGGCATGCGGGAGGCCGGGTGGACGTACCGCCGAATTGCTCAACACGTGGGGCGTGAGGTCTCCACAGTACATCGATGTTGTCGCCAGTGGTCGGCGGAAGGTGCACGTGCCCGTCGACCTAGGACCGGACCGCAGCGACGCACGGATGCACGCCAAGACCGTAGGATCCTACGCAGTGCCGTAGGGGACCGCACCGCCACTTCCTAGCAAATTAGGGACACTGTTGCTCCTGGGGTATCGGCGAGGACCATTCGCAACCGTCTCCATGAAGCTGGGCTACGGTCCCGCACACCGTTAGGCCGTCTTCCGCTCACGCCCCAACATCGTGCAGCCCGCCTCCAGTGGTGTCGCGACAGGCGTGAATGGAGGGACGAATGGAGACGTGTCGTCTTCAGCGATGAGAGTCGCTTCTGCCTTGGTGCCAATGATGGTCGTATGCGTGTTTGGCGCCGTGCAGGTGAGCGCCACAATCAGGACTGCATACGACCGAGGCACACAGGGCCAACACCCGGCATCATGGTGTGGGGAGCGATCTCCTACACAGGCCGTACACCACTGGTGATCGTCGAGGGGACACTGAATAGTGCACGGTACATCCAAACCGTCATCGAACCCATCGTTCTACCATTCCTAGACCGGCAAGGGAACTTGCTGTTCCAACAGGACAATGCACGTCCGCATGTATCCCGTGCCACCCAACGTGCTCTAGAAGGTGTAAGTCAACTACCCTGGCCAGCAAGATCTCCGGATCTGTCCCCCATTGAGCATGTTTGGGACTGGATGAAGCGTCGTCTAACGCGGTCTGCACGTCCAGCACGAACGCTGGTCCAACTGAGGCGCCAGGTGGAAATGGCATGGCAAGCCGTTCCACAGGACTACATCCAGCATCTCTACGGTCGTCTCCATGGGAGAATAGCAGCCTGCATTGCTGCGAAAGGTGGATATACACTGTACTAGTGCCGACATTGTGCATGCTCTGTTGCCTGTGTCTATGTGCCTGTGGTTCTGTCAGTGTGATCATGTGATGTATCTGACCCCAGGAATGTGTCAATAAAGTTTCCCCTTCCTGGGACAATGAATTCACGGTGTTCTTATTTCAATTTCCAGGAGTGTACATTGCGCGTAAGGACCACGAAGATAAGATACGAGAAATTAGGCGTCATAAGCGTCCCTCGCTCTATTTCCAAGTGGAAGAAGAAAGGAAATTACACTACTGGCCATTAAAATTGCTACACCATGAAGATGACGTGCTACAGACGCGAAATTTAACCGACAGGAAGAAGATGCTGTGATATGCAAATGATTAGCTTTTCAGGGCACTCAGACAAGGTTGGCGCCGGTGGCGACACCTACAACGTGCTGACATGAGGAAAGTTTCCAACCGATTTCTCATACACAAACAGCAGTTGACCGGCGTTACCTGGTGAAACGTTGATGTGATGCCTCTTGTATGGAGGAGATATGCGTACCATCACGTTTCCGACATTGATAAAGGTCGGATTGTAGCCTATCGCGATTGCGGTTTATCGTATCGCGACATTGCTGTTCGCGTTGGTCGAGATCCAATGACTGTTAGCAGAATATGGAATCAGTGGGTTCAAGAGGGTTATACGGAACGCCGTGCTGGATCCCAAAAGCCTCGTATCACTAGCAGTCAAGATGACAGGCATCTTATCCGCATGGCTGTAACGGATCGTGCAGCCACGTCTCGATCCCTGAGTCAACAGATGGGGACGTTTGCAAGACAACAACCATCTGCACGAACAGTTCGAAGACGTTTGCAGCAGCATGGCCTATCAGCTCGGAGACCATGGCTGCGGTTACCCTTGACGCTGCATCACAGACAGGAGCGCCTGCGATGGTGTACTCAATGACGAACCTGTGTGCACGAACGGCAAAACGTCATTTTTTCGGATGAATCTAGGTTTTGTTTACAGCATCATAATGGTCGCATCCGTATTTGGCGACATCGCGGTGAACGCACATTGGAAGCGTGTATTCGTCACCGCCATACTGGCGTATCACCCGGCGTGCTGGTACGGGGTGCCATTGGTTACACGTCTCGGTCACCTCTTGTTCGCGTTGACGGAACTTTGAACAGTGGATGTTACATTTCGACCCTTCATTCGGTCCCTGAGAAACCCTACATTTCAGCAGGATAATGCACGACCGCATGTTTCAGGTTCTGTACGGGCCTTTCTGGATACAGAAAAGGCCAGCACATTCTCCAGATCTCTCACCAATTGAAAACGTCTGTTCAATGGTGGCCGAGCAACTGGCTCGTCACAATACGCCAGTCACTATCCTTGATGAACTGTGGTATCGTGTTGAAACTGCATGGGCAGCTGTACCTGTACACGCCCTCCAAGCTCTGTTTGACTCAATGCCCAGGCGTATCAAGGCTGTTATTACGGCCAGAGGTGGTTGTTCTGGGTACTGATTTCTCAGGATCTATGCACCCAAATTGCGTGAAAATGTAATCACATGTCAGTTATAGTATAATATATTTGTCCAATGAATACCCGTTTATAATCTGCATTCTTGGTGTAGCAATTGTAATGGCCAGTAGTGTACTAGTAATAGTACAGAGTAACCTCCACCATGTACCGTACGGTGGCTTGCGGAGCATCTATGTGGATGTACATGTAGATATTAGCAAGACTTTAACAGCAACGAGTCTTTGCTATTGGTTTTAGTAGCATCCGACCCACCTTATATTCAAGGCGGTCGGTTGCTTTGTACTGTTAATGAAATAAATAAACAAATCCCATAGTGGACGCGATGCATAGACGGAGTCTCTCGTTACCAGGCTCTTATCATGTGGACCTGATGTTTTTTCTCTGTTGTGAATACGGCAAACTGCATCCTGTCCTAGAGGCTCAGGGCTGAGATGCCCACTACTGTTACTTCGGCAGGGGCGCGGATGGGTAAGTCCCCGTGTCGACGTTTTGTGAAGGCGGCAGAGTGCCCAATAACAGCGATGTTCAGGTGGTGGACAGAGGTTCAAAGCCTGGTGATGCTAGAGATACGATGCTGGCCAGCATAGACTGCAGGACACATTCCTGCCCAGCAGTTCCACCGTAATGGCTGGTCTGGAATCGGTTAAAAAGCAGCTGCTCGCTGCTGACTTCACGGAAGTGTGGCGTTTCTGTGTCACCGCGCAAATGTTCTGCAACAGTGGCAGTGACCGAAACAGGTGTCATCGCGTGAGAGTCGGTCTGGCTGGAGTGCTGGCTTCATGAAGGCCGGACCCCACGGCACTGACATGCAGAAGTCTTACATATGCTTGACATAATTCAAGTAAACCGGCGAGCTAGAGAAAAATGAAATATAGAAGTGAAAACTTCAACAACCAAGACCGCTAACTATATATTTTTGGTGATCAGTTTCAGCAAATCTTATTTCCGAAAATCGGATCTTATTTTTCTGCATAAGATCTAATGATGGCAACTTAGAATTGTGAATTGTGGTTTATTTGTCTCATAATACACATAATCTAAATCGTTTGATTCAGGTACATGAGACATGTCAAAACTGCGACAAAATTTCACCATGAACATGGAACATATTAACATACAGCATCATAATAATAATACTATATATATATATATATATATATATATATATATATTAATTACCCTTTACTCAAATTATCATTCCATCCTCTATGAATTCTTCTACTGAATAGTAGAATTTCTCCCACATAAGCTGCTGTATCCTCATTTTCAAAACTTCTAGCTTCATATAAAATATGTTTTTGCCCATTACCTTCTTATATATTGTCATCCCCATATACTGTGGGATCCGTGCATATAATTTCGACTGGTGTGTGGGTAGCATAAAATAATTTTTATTTATCTTGTTATATGTGTCGATAAACTGATTCTCTTCAAATAAGTTTGTCCGCTGTGCAGGAAGATCAAAATTTCATAAATGTATATGAAAGGAACCGATAGGATTTGTAGTTTCCGAAATAACGGTGAAAAGACTCTCTTTGCTGTGCAATACACATGTATCTGACAATTTTCTTTTGCAGTTTCAGTATTCCAAATACACTACTTGAATTTCCTCAGAAAATTATACCGTATCTAATTACAGATTCAAAATAACTGTATAAACAATTTTTCGTGTACTCAAGTCAGTGTAATTTTCTATTATTTGCATTGCAAATGCAAAACTGCATATTTTATTTGATAGGAAGTGAATATGTGTTTTCCAACTTAAGTTCCTGTCCACATTTAGTCCTAGGAATCTGACCGTGTCAACTTCTTCCATAAGTTGATTGTTATCTGGTGTTTGAAGTCCTACATATTTTGAATCTTTGGCTTTGAAAAGTATCATATGGGTTTTTTCTACGTTCTGTTTCAAGCCATTTGACTGGAATAAGTTTTCTAAGATGCTTACGAAGGAGCTCGGAATTTTTTCTGCGTCTTCAATTAAAACAGAAGTATCGTCTTCAAACAGAACTAATGGGGAATTTATATTTATGGGTAAGTCATTTACGTAGAATAAATCAGTGTTTGCCCCAAAATGGAGCCTTGATAAAACTCGACATAAAAATAAAACAACAACAATAATAGTTTTATTATTATTATTATTATTCATAACAATAATAATTTTCATTTTGATGACTGGCTTTGTCAAATGTAAGTTTCCATCATCGGATATTATGAATTACTTAAGAACCGATGGTGGCAACATAGATCTGACAAAAATGATCTTCAAAAATAAAATTACAGTTATCAATCTTAGCTGCTGAAGTTTTCATTTCTACATTTCATGCAGAAGTCTGACGACACTGCAGCGGCAACTTCTGCTGTGGAGCTGAGCAAGCGGATGCGACATCTGAAGGCGACCGATGCCAATTTCCTGGTGCTCTGTTCTTGGTTCCTGGCTCTGCTACAGTCCATCCCATTACAAAAGAAAGCACATTTAGCACCCACGTGCAGCAATGATAACAGAAGTGATCTCCAAACTTAGCGTCTAATACCGTTGACATTCATCTATTGTGAGATCTTCCAACATATGCTGAGTTTTATACGTAATTATGGGTGTAGAACAAAATAATTTCCTCCTGCCATCCAGTTTGGATTCCTAAAAGATCGGTAAGGTGATAAACACGTGCCTTTCCCACATCACATCCTTGAAGCAATGGGTCATGGAATGCAAGTAGATCCAGTATTATCGACTTCCGAAAAGCAGTTTACTTGGAAACATATAAACATTTATTAACACAAGTACGGCTATATGGCGCATCAAAAAATATTTGTGAACAACTTGAGGGTCTCTTGACACGCAAAAGCAGTGTGTTATCTTGGCTGGAGATTCATCACCAAATAAATTGAGGCGTACCACAGGTAAGAGTTTTTGGACCCTTGTTGGTCATGTTGTATATCAATTACCAGCAGGCAGTGTTAACAGTAACCTCTGACTTTTCGCAGATTATCTGTAACGACGTTTCATCTCAAAAAAGATCCACAAACATTCTGTCAGATTCTTATAAGCTCTGAAGGTGATGCAAAAATTGGCAGCTTGCTTTCAGTGCTCAGAAATGTACAACTGTGCGCTTCACAAAACAAAAAAAGACGTAGATGGTATGTCTAAAATATCAATCAACACAATTTGTAGGAATTTTAAATGGAATTATCACTAGGCTCAAGTCGTAGGTAAAGTAGGTGGCAGACTTACATTCGCGACCGGGATACTGCGGAAATGCAATCAGCCTACAATGAAGATTGGGAGTGTGTCTCCCAGAAAGGAATGATGAATTTTCTTGCGCTGGTTTCATGATATTCATGTGACAATGAGGACCTTACCTAGCAGTGGATGTGAAACAGTCTCTGCTGATGCTGCTGCTGCTGAAGATGACCTACACAACAAATACTTTTAAACGTCAGTTTATTCCACGGAACCATTTTTATTTTATCAATAGAGTAATTTGTACGTCTATTTATATACCACAACTGGCAGCCCTTCGATTTGCTACGTAAGGTCCGAAAGTGAATGAATTCCCCCAATCAACGATTATCTACCTGATACTCCAGCAAGATTGACTGTCGTTTTCAGACGGTTTTCGACATATTTATAGGCAAATGTTGAGCTGCCAGAGTGAGATTTTCACTCTGCTGCGAAGCTTGCGCTGATATGAAACTTCCGACAGATTAAAACTGTGTGCCGGACCGAGACTCGAACTCCGAGTTCCCCCCCCCCCCCCCCCCCCCCTCTCAGCGCACGGGAACACATTACATAAGCAAATGACATGCAAACTCGCACAGAACAATGTTCCTCTTGCGTTACAGCCTCTGTAGATCCACGGCGAGCCCCGGATTGCATTTTCTTCGTCTCCTCCCCCTACAACCTCTTCATTTCTTCTCCTGTTCTCCTGCTCTTTTTACGAAATCTTCAGCATCCTCTTCTCTTACCTCCTCCACTAGTGACGCACTACCCTTTCTCTGCATCATCTTCTCTTACCTTCTCCACTGGTGACGCCCTATCCTTTCTCTGCATCAGTCTCTCTCACCTGTCTCTGGCATATTGGTCGACGTGTACAATGCTTCCATTGCTTTCACCTTGGTACCCACACACAACCAGTCCTTTCGGAGTTCAACAACCCACTTGGTTCCTGTCGTTCCTTTTGTCCTCCCTGCTTTTTCTCCTTACTCTTTTCGTCATTCTATCCATATCTATCATAATCACATGTCTGGCACACGTTCTCCTTTTTACTCTGATTTCTCCAAATTGTTCTCATGCTCCGGTACATTTCTTATCTAGGTGTTCACATCCGTCTCTCACTACTTCTTTTAGGACCCAGTATTTTCATAAGCATTTTTTCTCTTCTTTCTGTTGTAGTTTTCCGACATTTCTTTCTAATGTTAACCTCTCTGCCGTATATTAACTCAGTCCTCTCTGTTGCCATGTGTATGATCTTTACATCTATTCAGGGTGTTACAAAAAGGTACGGCCAAACTTTCAGGAAACATTCCTCACACACAAATAAGAAAAGATGTTATGTGGACATGTGTCCGGAAACGCTTAATTTCCATGTTAGAGCTCATTTTACTTTCGTTCTTCCACCTACGCTCAATGGAGCACGTTATCATGATTTCATACGGGATGCTCTACCTGTGCTGCTAGAACATGTGCCTTTACAAGTACGACACAACATGTGGTTCATGCACGATGGAGCTCCTGCACATTTCAGTCGAAGTGTTCGTACGCTTCTCAACAACAGATTCGGTGACCGATGGATTGGTAGAGGCGGACCAATTCCATGGCCTCCACACTCTCCTGACCTCAACCCTCTTGACTTTCATTTATGGGGGCATGTGAAAGCTCTTGTCTACGCAACCCCGGTACCAAATGTAGAGACTCTTCGTGCTCGTATTGCGGACGGCTGTGATACAATACGCCATTCTCCAGGGCTGCATCAGCGCATCAGTGATTCCATGTGACGGAGGGTGGATGCATGTATCCTCGCTAACGGAGGACATTTTGAACATTTCCTGTAACAAAGTGTTTGAAGTCACGCGGGTACGTTCTGTTGCTGTGTGTTTCCATTCCATGATTAACGTGATCTGAAGAGAAGTAATAAAATGAGCTCTAACATGGAAAGTAAGCGTTTCCGGACACGTGTCCACATAACATATTTTCTTTCTTTGTGTGTGAGGAATGTTTCCTGAAAGTTTGGCCGTACCTTTTTGTAACACCCTGTAGATATATATTTTTTACTATATATACTCCTCTTGTTTTTATTGCTTTCAGGTCGTACAGATAATGTCTACACGATTATGATTCGCCGGCCGTGGTGGCCAAGCGGTTAAAGGCGCTACAGTCTGGAACCGCGCGGCCGCTACGGTCGCAGGTTCGAATCCTGCCTCGGGCATGGATGTGTGTGATGTCCTTAGGTTAGTTAGGTTTAAGTAGTTCTAAGTTCTAGGGGACTGATGACCTTAGAAGTTAAGTCCCATAGTGCTCAGAGCTATTTGAACCATTTGATTATGATTCATAGAAGAAGGTAACACCCAAACCGTCAATTGGAAATCTGCCACCCACATGTGGGCCAAGTAACATGCTGAAGAATATGAAGAAAGCGTCTTCAATAAAAACCATTTTTAATATACCACGTTTTTAAATGGCACCAAAAAGTACAGAAGAATTTCCCCTATCGCATTACAAATTTCTAATCCTGAAAATTTGTTGTTGTAAATTTTTAATCATCATCATCATCATTTAAGACTGATTATGCCTTTCAGCGTTCAGTCTGGAGCATAGCCCACCTTATACAGTTCCTCCATGATCCCCTATTCAGTGCTAACATTGGTGCCTCTTCTGATGTTAAACCTATTACTTCAAAATCATTCTTAACCGAATCCAGGTACCTTCTCCTCGGTCTGCCCCGACTCCTCCTACCCTCTACTGCTGAATCCATGAGTCTCTTGGGTAACCTTGCTTCTCCCATGCGTGTAACATAACCCCACCATCTAAGCCTGTTCGCCCTGACTGCTACATCTATAGAGTTCATTCCCAGTTTTTCTTTGATTTCCTCATTGTGGACACCCTCCTGCCATTGTTCCCATCTACTAGTACCTGCAATCATCCTAGCTACTTTCATATCCGTAACCTCAACCTTATTGATAAGGTAACCTGAATGCACTCAGCTTTCGCTCCCATACAACAAGGTTGGTCGAAAGATTGAACGGTGCACAGATAACTTAGTCTTGGTACTGACTTCCTTCTTGCAGAAGAGAGTAGATCGTAGCTGAGCGCTCACTGCATTAGCTTTGCTACACCTCGCTTCCAGTTCTTTCACTATGTTGCCATCCTGTGAGAATATGCATCCTAAGTACTTGAAACCGTCCACCTGTTCTAACTTTGTTCCTCCTATTTGGCACTCAATCCGTTTATATTTCTTTCCCACTGACATTACTTCCGTTTTGGAGATGCTAATCTTCATACCATAGTCCTTACATTTCTCATCTAGCTCTGAAATATTACTTTGCAAACTTTCAATTGAATCTGCCATCACAACTAAGTCATCTGCATATGCAAGACTGCTTATTTTGTGTTCACATATCTTAATCTCACCCAGCCAGTCTATTGTTTTCAACATACGATCCATAAATAATATGAACAACAGTGGAGACAGGTTGCAGCCTTGTCGTACCCCTGAAACTACTCTGAACCATGAACTCAATTTACCGTCAACTCTAACGGCTGCCTGACTATCCATGTAAAGACCTTTAATTGCTTGCAAAAGTTTGCCTCCTATTCCATAATCTTGTAGAACAGACAATAACTTCCTCCTAGGAACCCGGTCATATGCCTTTTCTAGATCTATAAAGCATAGGTACAATTCCCTGTTCCACTCATAACACTTCTCCATTATTTGCCGTAAGCTAAAGATCTGGTCCTGACAACCTCTAAGAGGCCTAAACCCACACTCATTTTCATCCAATTGGTCCTCAACTAATACTCGCACTTTCCTTTCAACAATACCTGAGAAGATTTTACCCGCAACGCCGATTAAAAAGATACCTCTGTAGTTGTTACAATCTTTTCTGTTTCCATGTTTAAAGATTGGTGTGATTACTGCTTTTGACCAGTCTGATGGAACCTGTCCCAACTCCCAGGCCATTTCAATTATCCTGTGTAGCCATTTGAGACCTGACATTCCACTGTATTTGATGAGTTCCGACTTAACTTCATCCACCTCAGCCGCTTTATTGCACTGCAATCTATTGACCATTTTTTCCACTTCCTCAAATGTGATCCAATTTCCATCATCATTCCTATCCCGTTCTACCTCGAAATCTGAAAAATTAATGATCGCATTTTCACCTACATTGAGCAACTCTTCAAAATATTCCCTCCATCTGCCCAAGGCTTCCACAGGATTCACCAGCAGTTTTCCTGACCTGTCCAAAATACTTGTCATTTCCTTCTTACCTCCCTTTCGAAGACTGCTAATTACACTCCAGAATGGTTTTCCAGCAGCTTGACCCATAGTCTCCAATCTGTTTCCAAAGTCTTCCCACGATTTCTTCTTGGATGCTGCAATTATCTGTTTAGCTTTGTTTCTTTTTTCAACATAACTTTCTCTGTCTACCTGGGTTCTGGTATGTAGCCATTTTTGATACGCCTTCTTTTTCCTTTTACAGGCTGCCTTGACTGTATCATTCCACCAAACTTTTTGCTTCATCCTACTTTTACACACTACTGTTCCAAGACATTCTTTAGCCACTTCTAGTACTGTGTCCCTGTACCTTGTCCATTCCTTTTCCAATGACTGTAATTGACTACATTCAACTAACTGGTACCTTTCTGAGATCGCTGTTATGTACTTGTGCCTGATTTCCTTATCCTGAAGTTTCTCCACTCTTATCCTCCTACATATGGACCTGACCTCCTGCACTTTCGGCCTCACAATCCCAATTTCACTGCAGATTAAATAATGATCAGTGTCATCAAAGAATCCCCTGAATACACGTGTGTCCCTCACAGCCTTCCTGAATTCCTGATCTATTATTATATAGTCAATGACAGATCTGGTTCCCCTGCCTTCCCAAGTATACCGGTGAATGTTCTTATGTTTAAAAAAGGAGTTTGTGATTACTAAGCCCATACTGGCACAGAAATCCAAGAGTTGTTTCCCGTTCCTGTTGGCCTCCATATCCTCTCCAAATTTACCCATAACCTTTTCATACCCTTATGTTCGATTTCCAATCCTGGCGTTAAAATCACCCATGAGCAGAACACTGTCCTTGTCCTTTACGCTAACAACTACATCACTGAGTGCCTCATAAAAACTATCCATCTTATCTTGATCTGTCCCTTCACAATGCGAATATACTGACACAATCCTAATTTTCTTGCTAGACACTGTCAAATCTATCCACATCAGTCGTTCGTTTACATACCTTATTGCAATTTTTAATAGCTGTGAAAATATTTTTAAGATGTTAAACGAAAACACGCGGCACATGCAACTGATGGTAATAAGGAGAGGGACAATGTATGGCGGTTAAAAACCTCTATGGGGCTAGGAGATATTGTTTTATAATTTTTAGTTCATTTTAAGAATGTGGGAAATTAAAAATTTATTTTTTATTTAAATAATTAAGTTCAGCTTTATAGTGTTGTGTGTGTGCAAGTTTTGAATCGATTTCAAACATTTTGATGAGATAACAACAGGGACATGTTGTGAGTCTCAGGTTTATTTCAGTTTCTCTTCGCCTGATTCAACCAATATACACTATGTGATCAAAAGTATCCGGACAACCCCAAAAACGTACGGTTTTTATATTAGGTGCATTGTGCTGCCACCTAGTGCCAGGTACTCCATATCAGCGACCTCAGTAGTCATTAGACACCGTGAGAGAGCAGAATGGGGCGCTCCGCGGAACTCACGCACTTCGAACGTGGTCAGGTGATTGGCTGTCACTTGTATCATACGTCTGTAAGCGAGATTTCACACTCCTAAACATCCCTAGGTCCACTGTTTCCGATATGATAGTGAAGTGAAAACGTGACGGGACACTACAGCACAAAAGCGTACAGGCCGACCTCGTCTGTCGACTGACAGGGACCACCGACAGGGCCGGCCACGGTGCCCGACCGGTTCTAGGCGCCGGCTACGGTCGCAGGTTCGAATCCTGCCTCGGGCATGGATGTGTGTGATGTCCTTAGGTTAGTTAAGTAGTTCTAAGTTCTAGGGGACTGATGACCTCAAATGTTAAGTCCCATAGTGCTCAGAGCCATTTTGAACCACTGACAGTTGAAGAGGGTCGTAATGTGTAATAGGCAGACATCTATCCAGACCATGACACAGGAATTCCAAACTGCATCAGGATCCACTGCACATACTATGACAGGCGGGAGGTGAGAAAACTTGGATTTCATGGTCGAGCGGCTGCTCATAAGCCATACATTACGCCGGTATATGCCAAAAGACGTCTCGCTTGGTGTACGGAGCGTAAACATTGGACGATTGAACAGTTGAAAAACGTTGTGTGGAGCGACGAACATGGTACACAATGTGGCGATCCGATGGCAGGGTGTGGGTATGGCGAATGTCTGGTGGACGTCATCTTCCAGCGTGTGTAGTTCGGAGGCGGTGGTTTTATGGTGTGGTCGTGTGTTTCATGGAGGGGGCTTGCACCCCTTGTTTTTTTGCGTGGAACTATCACAGCACAGGCCTACATTGATGTTTTAAGCACCTTCTTGCCTCCCGTTGTGAAGAGCAATTCAGCGATGGCGATTACATCTTTCAACTCGATCGAGCACCTGTTCATAATGTGTTGCGGAGTGGTGGAGTAGTTACATGACAAAAAAATGGTTCAAATGGCTCTGAGCACTATGGGGATCAACATCTTAGGTCATAAGTCCCCTAGAACGTAGAACTACTTAAACCTAACTAACCTACGGACATCACACACACCCATGCCCGAGGCAGGATTCGAACCTGCGACCGTAGCAGTCCCGCGGTTCCGGACTGCAGCGCCAGAACCGCTAGACCACCGCGGCCGGCTACATGACAAAACATCTCTGTAATGGACTAGCCTGCACAGAGTCCTGACCTGAATCCTGTAGAACACAATTGGGATGTTTTGGAACGCCGACATCGATACCTCCCCTCAGTGCAGCACCCCGTGAAGAATGGGCTGCCATTCCCCAAATAAACCTGACTGAACGTACGCCTGTGAGCGTGGAAGCTGTCATCAAGGCTAAGGGTGGGCCAACACCATATTGACTTCCAGCATTACCGATGGCAGACGCCGCGAATTTGTAAGTCATTTTCAGCCAGATGTCCGGATACTTTTGATCACATAGTGTATTGCTTCCTCCTACATATACCTTACCAAAAGACTGTGAAGGTAAAAATTAGAGACATTCGATCTCACACAGATGCTTAGAAGGAATCATTCTTCCACCGAACCATTTGTGACTGGAAGAGGAAAAGGGGGAAATGGCAGCGGTACACAAAGTACTTTCCGCCACACGCCAGATAAGATAGCCAGTTCAAACTTTGTGGCAGATCAAAACTGTGTGCCGGACCGACAATCGAACTCGGGACCTTTGCCTTACGCATACTGAGCTACCCCAGCACGACTCAGGACCCGTCCTCACAGTTTCAATTCTGCCAGTAACTCATCTCCTACCTTCCACACTTCACAGAAGCTCTTCTGCCAACCTGCTGCTAGAGCACTTTTCCGCGAAAGGCAAAGGTCCCGAGTTCGAGTCTCGGTCTGTCACACAGTTTTAATATGCCAGCAAGTTTCATAACAGCGTACATTCTGCTGCAGAGCGAAAATTTAAATCTGAAGATAGCTAGTTAATATGGCATTGTCTTTTAGTTCTGAGCTATGTTTAAAATTTTAAAAATCTCACTCATTGGGAAGTTAGTTTCACATCAGTTGCAAAATTTCTATCAAACAAAGAGACAGACAAGAATTCGACTTCGATCTCCTTTTTCTTACCCCTCCGCCCCCCTCCGACAGACAGACAAGAAATTGATTTCCATATTCTCCCCCCCCCCTCCCCCATCCCTACTCAGTCAGGTCCATCCATTCGCATACCGCCTGGAACGCATTCTGATACTTCCTGCTCAATAAGCCGGTCCTGCAGGGTAATGGAGATATCGGGAATTACTAACCTTTCTCACTCACACCAATACGGAATACAGCGACAAGAAAGAGTTAGTATTTAATTTTCATCCAGTTCTGAGTTGTGTTGATGTTTAAAATCGACCGTAAAATATGTACTGATCAGACAGACAGATAAGAGAGCGATCTAATAAAAATGTTGAATAAAAGCTAAGCCACAGTTAATAATCGGAACTCTTCAGAATAGCATGAAAAATGAAAGAACCGCATAACTTTGTCTGCAGCCCCCACGGTGGCGAAAATTTCAGCTGACGCTCTACCCAGGGGGATGTGAATATGCAAAGCTCTGCAGTGCGCGAAGCCGCACGTGTGCTGCTGTCGAGAGCTGCCTCTCACAGTGGAACTGCAGACGAAAAGCACGCCCAGCCCAGCTGCGTCTGCCGCCAGCTGCTGAATAATAAACTCCTCGAGAAGCTCCAGAATTTATACAAATGTTTTCTTCGCCTCCCAAAGGCGCGCCAAAGAATGTTACTTCCCCTGGCGGGAAGTCGATATCCAAACTGAGTCGACAAACACTTCATTCTGTTTCCACATCCGAATATACACTCCTGGAAATGGAAAAAAGAACACATTGACACCGGTGTGTCAGACCCACCATACTTGCTCCGGACACTGCGAGAGGGCTGTACAAGCAATGATCACACGCACGGCACAGCGGACACACCAGGAACCGCGGTGTTGGCCGTCGAATGGCGCTAGCTGCGCAGCATTTGTGCACCGCCGCCGTCAGTGTCAGCCAGTTTGCCGTGGCATACGGAGCTCCATCGCAGTCTTTAACACTGGTAGCATGCCGTGACAGCGTGGACGTGAACCGTATGTGCAGTTGACGGACTTTGAGCGAGGGCGTATAGTGGGCATGCGGGAGGCCGGGTGGACGTACCGCCGAATTGCTCAACACGTGGGGCGTGAGGTCTCCACAGTACATCGATGTTGTCGCCAGTGGTCGGCGGAAGGTGCACGTGCCCGTCGACCTGGGACCGGACCGCAGCGACGCACGGATGCACGCCAAGACCGTAGGATCCTACGCAGTGCCGTAGGGGACCGCACCGCCACTTCCCAGCAAATTAGGGACACTGTTGCTCCTGGGGTATCGGCGAGGACCATTTGCAACCATCTCCATGACGCTGGGCTACGGTCCCGCACACCGTTAGGCCGTCTTCCGCTCACGCCCCAACATCGTGCAGCCCGCCTCCAGTGGAGTCGCAACAGGCGTGAATGGAGGGACGAATGGAGACGTGTCGTCTTCAGTGATGAGAGTCGCTTCTGCCTCGGTGCCAATGATGGTCGTATGCGTGTTTGGCGCCGTGCAGGTGAGCGACACAATCAGGACTGCATACGACCGAGGCACACAGGGCCAACACCCGGCATCATGGTGTGGGGAGCGATCTCCTACACTGGCCGTACACCACTGGTGATCGTCGAGGGGACACTGAATAGTGCACGGTACATCCAAACCGTCATCGAACCCATCGTTCTACCATTCCTAGACCGGCAAGGGAACTTGCTGTTCCAACAGGACAATGCACGTCCGCATGTATCCCGTGCCACCCAACGTGCTCTAGAAGGTGTAAGTCAACTACCCTGGCCAGCAAGATCTCCGGATCTGTCCCCCATTGAGCATGTTTGGGACTGGATGAAGCGTCGTCTCACGCGGTCTGCACGTCCAGCACGAACGCTGGTCCAACTGAGGCGCCAGGTGGAAATGGCATGGCAAGCCGTTCCACAGGACTACATCCAGCATCTCTACGATCGTCTCCATGGGAGAATAGCAGCTTGCATTGCTGCGAAAGGTGGATATACACTGTACTAGTGCCGACATTGTGCATGCTCTGTTGCCTGTGTCTATGTGCCTGTGGTTCTGTCAGTGTGATCATGTGATGTATCTGACCCCAGGAATGTGTCAATAAAGTTTCCCCTTCCTGGGACAATGAATTCACGGTGTTCTTATTTCAATTTCCAGGAGTGTAGATTGCTGCTTAATTCCACAGTCGCGGCGGAGCGGATTTTCCGGCTCGGGAAGCGGTATTATTAGGAGCTGCAATACTTTCTCACTCTGACACCTGCGGTTGTATACCTTGATATCACTCCACGGACTGTTTGTTTTAGTTTCATGACTGATGAACAGGGCAGGGAGGAAATTCAGTTCTAGGCTTTATTTAAACAGGAAAGGAACGGTATCTTCGATACTGAAAGAATCTCGGACAAATTATTCAGACTTGTTTTAAAAATAAGCATCAGATATTGCTTGGAAATTATTCACGAGTGATGTGGCAAAGTTGGATAAAGTGTTAAATGACCGCGAATCCACTACACAGTCGTAATGGCGATATTTTAATGCGAACGTACGATTAAAGAACAATTTTTCAGTGAAATACTTCGTATATAATACTAGAAATTATAGTACTGGTCGAGAAAAACATCAAATTTGTCGTTAATGGATTCTGTAGGAGGAAAACAAATAGAAAATTAACTTGGAACAAACTAAAACGAAATGAAATTATACTTTATCACACAATACATAAACTGTCCACATTATCATGTTTAGAAAGCACTTTAGAAATGTAAGCGATCAAAAGATGTAGAGTGAAAGTAGGTACTAAGTTGAAGAGAAATAAACTCCTCGGCCAGAGTGTTAGATACGAATATTACGAGTAATTGTTTAAGATTTTTTGAATATGTCATCTTAAGCTAAGTAACAAGTTTGGTATCTTAGATAATAGAGTTTACACGTACATAAACGAAAGCAAACATTTTTATAACGGATGCCCTTAAACAGTAAAAAAGTTACTGCGGCTATTTACCTTGATATCACTCCGAGGACTGCTTGTTTTAGATTTATTACAGATGAACAAAGCAGGGAAGAAATTCAGTTCTAGGATTTATATAAACAGGAAAGGAACGGTATCTTCGATACTGAAAGAATTTCGGACAAATTATTCAGACTTGTTTTAAAAATAAGCATCAGATATTGCTTGGAAATTATTCACGAGTGATGTGACAAAGTTGGATAAAGTGTTAAATGACCGCGAATCCACTACACAGTCGTAATGGCGATATTTTAATGCGAACGTACGATTAAAGAACAATTTTTCAGTGAAATACTTCGTATATAATACTAGAAATTATAGTACTGGTCGAGAAAAACATCAAATTTGTCGTTAATGGATTCTGTAGGAGGAAAACAAACAGAAAATTAACTTGGAACAAACTAAAACGAAATGAAATTATACTTTATCACACAATACATAAACTGTCCACATTACCATGTTTAGAAAGCACTTTAGAAATGTAAGCGATCAAAAGATGTAGAGTGAAAGTAGGTACTAAGTTAAAGAGAAATAAACTCCTCGGCCAGAGTGTCAGATACGAATATTACGAGTAATTGTTTAAGATTTTTTGAATATGTCATCTTAAGCTAAGTAACAAGTTTGGTATCTTAGAAAAGAGAGTTTACACGTACATAAACAAAAGCAAACATTTTTATAACGGATGCCCTTAAACAGTAAAAAAGTTACTAGAGCATCAACAGAAAATAAAATCTCAGGAGGAAGAAGGCAGCTACTAAACAGAAGACATGAGTTTCAAGGAAACAGTAACAGGAACATTATTGAATACGCTCAAGTATTCATAATTGCTTTCGATAATATGTGAGAAGTTTCTACGAAAAAGTTATGATCGGAACAAACAAAAACTATAAGAATATGAAGAAAACGAAATAAAGATGTGTTGAGTAGATACAATATCCCATTAGTTAGGGTGGCATAATATCTAAAAGACGGATAAAACTGTAGCAGCATTTGTGGACTTATTTAAATGTATGAAGTTGAAGAAATGAATTACAATATTAGGAAAGAAAGTGCTGAAATTCCTAATAGAATGTTGTATGAAGTTTATATGAATTCGCCTGAAGCCGATGAGGATTTTACATCTACATCCATAGTCTGCAGACCACAGTGGAGTGCATGGCAGAGTGTACGTCCCATTGTACCAGTTATTAGGGTTTCTTCCTCTTCCATTCACGTACGAAGCGCGGGAAGAATGACTGATCAAACGCCTCTGAGCATGCTGTAATTAATCTCCCTACGGGAGTGATATGTAGGGAGCTGTAGTATATTCCTAGAGTCATAGTACGTAACCTTTTTCTGGGATAGTTTTCCAGTTTATTTCTTTCAATATCTCTGTGACACACTCTCACAGGTCAAACAGATCTGTAACTATTCGTGCGGCTCTTGTTCGTATTCGTTCAATGCCCCCTGTTAGTACTATTTGGTATGGATCTCACACACTTGAACAATATTCAGGGTCCCACGAGTGATTTGTAAGCAACCTCCTTTGTAGACTGATTTCAGTTTCCCAGTATTCTACCAATGATCTGGAATCATCTTTAGCCACGACTGAGACTATGTGATCATTCCATTTCACATCCCTACCGAGTGTTACACCCAGGTATTGTCCGGAACGTCATTAATATACAACTTGAACAACAAGGGTCCGACACACTCTTTCCTGGGGCACTCCTGAAGTTATTTGCACATTTGTTGATAAGTCTCCATCCAAAATAACATGCAGCGTCCAACCTACCAAGAAACCTTCAATCAAATTATAAACTTCGCTTGATACACTGTGCTATCATACTTTTGATAGCAAGAGTAAAAGTAAATTATAGATTTCAGCGATCAGTCGTCCTTTTTTATTTTATTGGCAGACGTAGATTTCAGCTAGAATGCTCAATGCTAAGAATATAAGAAGTACATAGATGGCGCCAAGTAACCAAGCGGTGTGTTCTCCATACAGCCCGCCTTCCGCAAACAGTAGCATTCAGTGAACTGTGGATGAAGCCCGACCAACAGGCATTACACGCATTGAGCAAAAATAATAGTAATGTCCTAGTATCAGGATTAGCAAAATGATTCCACCTATTTAACATTAATTTATTTATTATTGGATTCGGAATTACCTCGTTAACTATAATTCAATGATGACGAGATGTAGTACGGTAAGGAACTTAACAAGGATTACATACAGGATTTGTATCAATTGGATTACGATGAGGAATAATCCTATTTATTGCATCAGAAGTATTGTTCTTTGTATCATTCTTCTGAGCCTTCTTTAGAAGAAGACTAGCACCAACAATTGAACTAGAAACCGTATGAGTTAAGCCATTAATTATAACTTTTAATGACATCATCTAACTATGTACTTCTTGTATTATTAGCATTGAGAATGGCTATCTTCTATCTGAAATCTAGATATGCGAATACAATTTAAAAAGGACGACTGATCGCTAAAATCTGTAGTTTACAAGTCAATATAACAGTCGCTGAGTGCAACAGATTTCTGAATGGATGGTATCCTGATGAAGAGTAAGTGGTACTTAGCCAAATGCTTTTCGGAAACCGAGAAAGACTGTACTTACTTGAAAGCCTTGATCCATGACTTTCAGGATGTCATGTGAGAAAAGTGCGAGTTGCCGGCCGCGGTGGTCTAGCGGTTCTGGCGCTGCAGTCCGGAACCGCGGGACTGCTACGGTTGCAGGTTCGAATTCTGCCTCGGGCATGGGTGTGTGTGATGTCCTTAGGTTAGTTAGGTTTAAGTAGTTCTACGTTCTAGGGGACTTATGACCTAAGATGTTGAGTCCCATAGTGCTCAGAGCCATTTGAACCAAAAGTGCGAGTTGGGTCTCACACCGTCGATGTTTTGGAATCCATGCTTGTTAGCATGGAAGAGGGCTTTCTGTTCGATGATGATGATGATGATGATTTTTGTTTTGTGTGGCGCTCAACAGCGTTGTTATCAGTGCCTGTACAAATCCCCAATCCTTACACATTCCAGTCTCGCCAGTTTTCTGGTTCTGTTCGAGATACTTCACTATGTTTGAACTCAGATTATGTTCGACAGTGTTCCTTGGTGCATTACGTGTTCCAACCTCTCGCCATACCAGGGCATGTTGAGTATTGTCCAACCTGAATGAGATTTTCACTCGGCAGCGGAGTGTGCACTGATATGAATCTTCCTGGCAGATTAAAACTGTGTGCCGGACTGAGACTCGAACTCGGGATCTATGCATTTCGCGGGCAAGTGCTCTGCCAGCTGAGCTACCCAAGCACTACTCACGCCCCGTCCTCACAGCTTCACTTCTGCCAGTACCTCGCCTTCTACCTTCCAAACCTTCCGAGTTCGAGTCTCGGTCCGGCACACAGATTTAATCTGCCAGGACGTTTCATTGTCCAACCTGATCTTTTTGGTTGGTGGTTCAGGTGCCATGATGTGGGGTAGCATCAGGTTGAACGGGCGCACTTAACTCCAAATCTCTGTAGACGGTACAATGACCGGTCAATGTTATTGTGATACTGTATTCCTTCCCCATGTGGGTCGTTTCAGGACTGGATTCGGCCTTCTTTTCTTTTTCGTGGAGACAGCACGTGGCCGCATCGAACGGCGCAGGTGGAGGATTTCCTGGAACGAGATGACATTCGGCGATTGGACTGGCCTGTCTGTTTCCCCGACTTAAGTCCCTTCGAAAACGTGTGAGACGTATCGCTGCACGTCCACACGCACCAGTGACCATCCGGCTGTCGTCAACCGCGCTGATGGAGGAACGGAACGCCCTTCCACGAGAAGTCCTCACCACATTATGGCCAAACCAGGAGCACGTTCCAGGGAATGCATTGCCGTCCTTGGTGATCACACACCATATTACGAGCAATGTCCCTTCCTACGTAATGTCTAGGGAACTATCAGAAATCCTAGTGATTTCAGTGTCTGGCTGTCGTCACCCGCGCTTGTGGAGAAAATGGACCGCCCTTCCACGAGAAGTCCTCACCAACCCTATGGCCAAAAGTGGAGCACGTTCCAGGGAATGCACTGCCGTCCGTGGTGATCACACACCCTATTACGAGCAATGTCCCTTCTTCCATAATGTCTAGGGAACTATCAGAAATCCTAGTGACCTAAGTGTAAATACACTCCAAGGCAAAAAAAACGGTGCACCACGAAGGAATTATCCGAATGGGAAGGAAATCAGTAAGGGTGATGTAAAAGTAAAGGCAAACAAATTATTACAACTTCAGAAAAAAATGGATGATTTACTCAAGAGAACGAGCTTCACAAATTGAACAAGTCAATAAAGCGTTGGCCCGCCTCTGGCAATTATGCAAGCAGTTATTCTGCTTGGCACTGGTTGACAGAGTTGATTGATGTCCTGCTGAGGAACATCGTGCCAGATTCTGTCCAATTGGCGCGTTGGATCGTCAAAATCCCAAGCTGGTTCGACGACCCTGCCCGTAATGTTCCAAACATTCTCAACTGAAGAGAGATCCGGCGACTTGTTGGTCAAGGTAGGGTTTGCCAATCATGATTACAAGCAGTAGAAACTCTCGCCGTGTGAGTGTCGTGCTGGAAAGTAAGCCCAGGATGGCTTGCTATGAAGGGCAACAAAACGGGGTGTAGAATATCGTCGAAGTACCGCTGTGATGTATGGGTGATGTGGATGACAACCAAAGGGATCCCGCTATGAAAAGAAATGCCACCCCACCTCATCACTCCTCGATGTCGAGGGATAACAGGCGAGAGAGCTGGAGTAGTACACACTAACACAAAAATGTTTTCAGCTAAATTGAAATCATGCCACGAAATTTCAAACGCCAACTTTCTCCTCCGAATGCCAAAATTTTTTATTGCTCAGCACCAACATAGGGAGAGGTCCCTGTCTCATCGATGCTGCTCTAGGACAGGGCACACATCTACATCTACGTGATTACTCTGCTATTCTCAGTGAAGTGCCTGGCAGAGCGTTCAAGGAACCACCTTCAAGCCAAGCTGTCTCCACCGTTCCACTCTCGAACAGCGCGCTGGAAAAACGAGCACTTACATTTTTCTGCGCGAGACCTGATTTCTCTCATTTTATCGTGATGGTAATTTCTCCCGCTGTAGGTGGGTGACAAAAGAGTGTTTTCGCAATCGGAGGAGAAAACTGGTGATTGACATTTCATGAGAAGATCCCGTCCCAACGAAAAACGCCTTTGTTTTAATGATTCCCACTCCAATTTACGTATCATGTCTGTGACACTATCTCCTCTATTTCGCGATATACAAAACGAGCTGCCCTTCTTTGTACTTTTTCGATGTCATCCGCCAGTCCCACCTGAAGCGCATCCCACACCGCACAGCAATACTACAGAATAGAGAGGACAAGCGTGATGTAAGTAGTATCTTTAGTAGACCTGTTGCAGCTTGTAAGTGTTCTGCCAGTGAATCTCAGTCTTTGGTTTGCTCTACCTACAACATTTTATACGTGATCATTCCAATTTAGGTTATTTGTAATTATAATCCGTAAGTATTCAACTGAAGTTACAGCCTTCATTTTGTGTGACTTATTGCGTAATCTAAATTTAGCGATTTTCTTTTAGTACTCATGTGAATAACTTCACACTTTTCTTTATTCAGGGTTAATTGCCACTTTTCGCACCATACCGACATCTTATCTAAATCATTTTCCAATTCGTTTCCGTCATCTGATGACTTTGCAAGACGTTAAAGAGCAGCAGCATCTGCAAACAACCTAAGACGGCTACTCAGATTGTCTCCTACATCGTTAATATAGTTCAGGAACAACATAAGGCCTGTAAAACTTCCTTGGGGAACGCCGGATATTACTTCTATTTTACTCGATGACTTTCCGTCGATTATTACGAACTGTCTCTCTTCTGACAGGAAGTCACGAATCCAGTAGCACAAGTGAGGCGACATTCCATAGGCAGGCAGTTTGATTAGAAGGCACTTGTGAGGAACGGTGTTGAAACCCTTCTGGAAATCTAAAAATATGGAATCAATTTGACATCGCCTGTCAACAGCACTTATTACTTCATGAGTATAAGGAACTAGTTGCTGTTTCACAAGAACGATGTTTCCTGAATCCGTGCAGGTAATTCATAATGTCCGAACACAGTATATGTTCCAAAACACTACAGCAAATCGACGTTAGTGATATGGGCCTGTAATTCAGTGGATTACCCCTATTTCCCTTTCTTGGTATTGGTGTGACTTGAGCAATTTTCTAGTCTTTAGGTACGTACCTTTCTGTGAGCGAGTGGTTGTATACAATTGCTAAATATAGAGCTATTTTATCAGCATACTCTGAGAGGAACCTGGCTGGTATACAATCGGGACCGGAGGCCTTGCCTTTATTAAGTGATTTAAGCTGCTTCGTTACACGGAGGATATCTACTTCTATGTTTCTCTTCTTGGCAGTTGCTCTTGATTGAAAATCAAGAATATTTACTTCGTCTTCTTTGGCGAAGGAGCTTCGGAAAACCATGTTTAATAACTCTACTTTAGTGGCACTGTCATCAGTGATTTTACCGTTGTTATCGTGCGGTGAAGGTATTGATCGCATCTTGCTACTGGTGTGCTTTATCTATGACCAGAATCTCTTTGGATTTTTTGCCAGATTTCGAGACAGAATTTCGTTGTAGAAATTATTAAAAGCTTCTCGCACTCAAGTACGTGCTATATTTCGAACTTCTACAAAACAAAGCCAATCTTGGGGATTTTGAGTTCTTTTCAGTTTGGTATGCTTTATTCGTTGCTTCTGCAACAGCGATCTAATCCCTTTTGTGTACCATGGGGGATCAGTACCATTACTTATTAATTTATGTGCTATATATATATATATATCTCAATTATCGTCGATACTATCTCTTTCAAATCATTCCACATCTTTTCTATGCTTACATGATCAGATCGGAAAGAAAGGAGACTGTCTCTTAAGAAGGCGTTAAGAGCATTTTTATCAAGCTTTTTTTTTTAAAAAAATAGATGTACTTTGCGTTAATTTTTGATGGTTGTGGGTGTTACGGTATTCGGCCTAGTAGCAACTGCCTTGTGGTCGCTAATCCCTGTATTCGTCAGGATACTTCCTATTTGTGCAGGATTATTTGTTGCTAAAAAGTCAAGTATGCTTTCCGCAACTATTTACGCTTCAAGTGGGCTTAGGAACTAATTGTACAAAATAATTTTCTGAGAAAGCATTCAGCACAATTTCGGATGACGTTTTATGCCTGCCGCCGACTTTAAACGTATACTTTTCCAGCACATCGAGAGTAGATTGAAGTCACCACCGACTTATAGTGTGTGTGGGGTACCTATTTGAAATAAGACTCAAGTTTTCTTTGAACTGTTCAGCAACAACATCTTTTCAGTTGGGGGATCGGTAAAACCATCCAGTTAATAGCTTAGTCCGATTGTCGGGTATAACCTCTACCCATACTACTTCGCACGAACTATCTACTTCAATTTCAGTACAAGGTAAACTACTTCTGACAGCGACAAATACTCCACCACCAACTGTATTTAATCTATCCTTTCTGAACACTGTTACGTCGTTTGATACGAACGATTATCGTCTCTGAGCTGTATTGTTTACTGTACGCTGTGCACAGTGCTGTGGAACGTGCTCGTATCGTTTCCCAGTTACCGATTTTTTAGGCGCTATAAGGAGCCCACAAACCCTTAAAGTAACATCAGTCTCTCCCTACTCCACTGTTTCCAGTACATACCGGGCGGGTTAAGTTCTCCAGGACGTGATGAATGAAAACAACGCCGACAGAAGGTGCAGCCCCCGTATTTAAGAACTGAAATATAATCATGAACTGTATTGGAAATTTGTGCTATTATATAGAGATTATTGGAGACTTGTACTCACAAAGAGTATTACATTAACACATCATAGGTGTACCAACGTTCTTAGTCTAGGTACTGCCATTCAGACAGTATTGTCAGGAAACAAAAAACTAAAAGAACGAAGGCTACTTGGGAAAGTGGTCCATGTAAAATCCCCTACTAGCGTTGCCGAGTAAATCGTACCGATATACTTGCGATTTATTGCAATTGCAAATACGTATCAGGGAAAGTAACAGTGCTGAAGGCGAAAACCGATTTTGAAGATGCAGCTCAAGCGTTGTTAACGCCGGTGGAAATAGTGTAGGTACAAAGTAGAGTAGAGCGGTTCTAGGCGTTTCAGTCCGGAACCGCGCTGCTGCTACGGCCGAAGGTTCGAATCCTGCCTCGGACATGGATGTGTGTGATGTCCTTAGGTTAGTTAGGTTTAAGTAGTTCTACGTTATAGGGGACTGATGATCTCAGATGTTACGTCCCATAGTGCTCAGAGCCGCTTGAACCATTTTTGAATAAACGAGGAATAATACGATCAGTTTTCTCCGAGATAGAACACAGATAAGGTAGTTACTGAAAACACCGCTCTATTGCTCTGGTCAGTAGGTTAAAGCGTTATAACATCTCATCTAGATCCCGTTGCTTATCAAAATGTATATGAAGTACCGTTTATTAATGCAACCCATAAGAAAAATGTTTTCTCCCTGATGGGATCTAGGTGAGATGGTATAACGCTTCAACCAAGTGATCAGAGACAGATGAAGCGGAATTTTTTAGTTGACTACCATATCTGGGTTTCATCTCGAAGAAAACTGGCCGTTGTTCGACGTACAAAAGCATCGTTCCTGCACATTTCATTGCTTCTGTCCTGGGTGGAAAACTTGGACAAAGAGAATGTGTTTCCTGTGATAAATATAACGCAGCAGGTGGTTACTGTATCAAATGCAACGATTTCCCCAAAAAAACAAACAGGACAAATTGGGAGATCTTTCATTAAACGGATACAGGAACATCTTAATTTACAAAATTCCCAATCTGCAGTAACCTCGTACATACGGGAAGCGGAGTACACTTAATCCCAAATATTGTCGAAAATCACAGAAAAGAAAAAGACCAGATTTTGAAACTATTGGAGGAAGTGGACATTTCTAGGTTCCAAAAAGATAGCATACAGAACACGTTGAATAGTCAGTTGGACTTAAAGCTTCACAATATTTTGGCAAACTTCTACAGCTTGTACGATTAACTGTATCGTAAGGGTAGCTACGTGTACATTGCAACACAGGGTGCACGTGGTAGCTGATATTTACCTGTCTAGTAAGTGTTTCCTGCTGGCCGGCGTAGGCAGGGCTTTTGTTGAAAGCTACATCTTCAGTGCCGGTTTGAGAAGGTAAGAAAGGGACCGCCCTCGTTTATTCTTCTATGTACCACCTACGATCCAGTACTATTTCCACCGTTAACTATGTCTGAGCTGTTACCTTAGAAATCGGTTTTAGCCTTCAATACTGCTTCTTCTTCTTATACATACTGACACTGCCATGAATGACCAGTATATCGGCACGATTTACTCGGCATCACTAATAGAGGATATTAAATGGCCCACCTTGCCAACCCAAAAAACATCTGTTCTCCGACATCGCTGTGGCCGGAAAAACATCCTACAAGAACGGGCCCAACGACGACGGCAAGAGAATCGTTCAATTGACAAAAGTGCAACTCTTTCGCAAATGGCTGCAGATTTGAGTGCTGAGCCGTCAACAAGTGTCAGCGTGCGAAACATTCAACGAAACATAATCGATATTGGCTTTCGGAGCCGAAGGTCCACTCATGTACTCTTGATGACTGCATGACACAAAGCTTTACGCCTCGCCTGGGCCCGTCAACACCGACGCTGGACTGTTGACGATTGGAAGCATGTTACCTGGTCGGACGAGTCTCATTTCAGACTGTATCGAGCGGATGGACGTGTACGGGTATGGAGAGAACTTTATGAGTCCATGGATCCTGCATTTCTGTAGGGGACTGTTCAAGCTGCTGGTGGCTCTGTAATGGTGTGGGCCGTGTGCAGCTGGAGTGATACGGGACGTCTGGTACTGCTAGATAGGACTCTGACAGGTGACACGTACGTAAGCATCCTGTCTGACCAACTGCATCCATTCATGTCCATTGTGCGTTCCGACGGATTTGGGCAATTCCAACAGGACAATGAGACACCCCACACGTCCAGAATTGCTACAGAGTGGTTCCAGGAACACTCTTCTCAGTTTAAACACTTCCGCTGGCCACCAAACTCCACAGACATGAACATTATTGAGCATATCTGGAGGGCCTTGCGACGTGCTGTTCAGAAGAGATCTCCAGCCCCTCGTACTCTTACGGATTTATGGACAGCCCCGCAGTTCATTGTGTCAATTCCCTCCAGCACCACTTCAGACATTCGTGTTGCGGCACTTCTGTGTGCCCTCGGGGGCCCTACTCGTTATTGGGCAGCTGTACTCGTTTCTTTGGCTCTGCAGCGTATTTTTAAATGTTGACAATATTTTCTGTTCAAATGGTTCAAATGGCTCTGAGCACTATAGGACTTAACATCTGAGGTCATCAGTTCCCCAGAACTTAGAACTACTTAAACCTAACAAACCTAAGGACTTCACACACATCCATGCCCAAGGCAGGATTCGAACCTGCGACCGTAACGGTCACGCGGTTCCAGACTGAAGCGCCTAGAACCGCTCGGCCACACCGGCCGGCTATTTTCTGCATGGCAGTACCTTGACTAAGAACGTTGGGATCTCCTGTGATGGACTAATATAATAATTTTTGTGAGTGCAGTGCGTCAAATAATCTTTATATAATAGCACAAATTTCCGATACAGTTTAAAATTATATTTCAGTTGTTAAATATGCGGGTGCAATCTGTGAAGCCGGTAGTGTCGTGAATTAATACCAAGTATTACCAGCTGTTAGCGATGTTATCATTCATCACGACCTCCAGCAGCTGCGGATGCCCTGCATATAAAATTGTTTTTCCTTCAGGCATTCGCCAAACCCGAACTCTTCCATCGGACAGCCACAACGTTAGCTCGATCCGTGACTCCCCCTTACTCGCTTCCAGTCGTCCGTTGTCCACTCGCGTCGCTTGTTCTACCATTTCTATCTTTACATAGTATTGACTACAGAAATGTGTGGATTTTGCGGAGCTCTTCGACCACTGTACCCCATCCTTTAACTACCTACCCACAGCTATGCTAGATGCAGTGCTGAAAGCACTTTGGAGCTCACGTATGATTCCATCCTGTGATTTCATAACAAGGGATCTGCCTGGTCTTGGTTTTGCACTGTGGTTGTTCCTTTCCGTTTCCACTTCTTAGTGACATCACCAACAATCGACTTGGACAGCATTAGAACTTTCCAAATGTCCCTGATGGATTTATTACTCAGATGACATCTGATGAAGCCACTGAGCTGACCGACCCATTCTGTTTCTTCTGTTTCTCTACTGACAACACAATACTCCCCATCTTCTTTTATTACTGGCGGGATCGTCTCTCGTGCCATCCAGTGCTCATTACCGGACTGTATAAGTGAACAATATGCTGTTCATAAATGTTTCGAACGTAAAGCACTCATTATTTACAAAATATGGTCCTGTTGCGAACAAGATGAAAACTTGTTTCCTCTTTCTCTCTGTCCCCATGAGCTTGTCCAGGCTTGAATGACATTTCGTTTAACTCGGCTCATTATCAAAGCCGCAGAGCCGGTAATTACCCCGTCGCCACGTCAGCGCTGCCATTTCCATCACTCTTCATTTGTGACGTTACATGTAATTTCTGCACTCAAAGGCCATGCCGAGTATGCTGTCATGTCCACTCAACACGTCACAGTGCACTTGCTGAATTTTCCTCCTCACTTGTGCAGCAGAATGTCATAGGCCCTTCACTAGGCCACCGTTGGAATACGTAACCAGATTATTCAATGGCGAATACAACTTATAACGACTCAAATCACGCTTCATGTATTGACTTTTTCTTTGAGTCTAGATTCAGTTGAAGAAAGAGACCATCAGAGATGGCTTGAACTGATTTAAAAATTAACTGATTGTACATCATCTTCTCTAAGTAATGCTTGGAGACTTGTTACGAAAACTTTCAAGCTTGTTGTCTCTATTTTTGAATACAAACGGATGTGAAACTTCCCGGCAGATTAAAACTGTGTGCCCGACCGAGACTCGAACTCGGGACCTTTGCCTTTCGCGGGCAAGTGCTCTACCATATATATATATTTAATCTCATTTTGTTCGTTGTATCTGCTCGGGGCGGACGTCTTAAGACACCCGTTTTGGTTCTTTGTTGATCGGTGAACTCAGTTTTTTTATTACAGAGGGTAGCTAACCCTCTGACCGAACACGCTGAGCTACCGTGCCGGCAAACCATCTGAGCTACCGAAGCACGACTCACGCCCGGTATTCACAGCTTTACTTCTGCCAGTACCTCGTCTCCTACCTTCCAAACTTTACAGAAGCTCTCCTGCGAACCTTGCAGAACTAGCACTCCTGAAAGAAAGGATATTGCGGAGACATGGCTTAGCCACAGCCTGGGGGATGTTTCCAGAATGAGATTTTCACTCTGCATCACATCTACAAACGGATGTGTTGCCGGCCGCGGTTTGTCTCTGCCAGTCAAATTGGCTGACTTTGGCACCTTGAAAGATTCGTAGCGTTAAAACTTAGGTAAATAATACACTCTGATATCCAAAAGTAAAGCAGCAAGCCGCTACTTCCTCGTCCTGTATGTTATACACGACACAATTACACAGGCTGACAACAGATGTCCGTACGATCGTGTTCTGCGCGGAAGATGGCATTCCGATCAACGGACAACCATGCTAACGACGACGTAAGGGCACCTACCAAACAGGGTAGATTTTGCCGCATATTCCCACGTCCATGATTACTGTGTACCCAGTCACAGACAGTGTAGTATGGCACAGATAAGACGCCTACAGACTCTCTGCAGTGGAGAGCCATAGGAAGAATTGAAGCGGGAGAGTAGCAAACTGATGTGGCCCGATGGTTTAATGTGAATCGTTCTGTTGTTTCTCGGTAGTGGCGACAGTTTATAGCCACTGAAACTGTATCCCGGCGACCAGGGCTGGGCCCATCACGTGCGACATCAGAAGAGAGGACCGTTATTTGGCAGTACGGACACGACTCTACCACGGCAACTTCCATCTGACCTCGCAGCATTTACGGGACGTGCTGTATCAAGGCAAACGGTGTACAGAAGACTTCAGCAGAGTGGCCTTTATTGTCGGAGACCTGCTGTATGTGTACCTCTGAGGCGTCTTTACAGAAGGGAACGTGTAGAGCAGAGCCGTCAACATGCCACCTGGACGGTCGAACTGTGTGAGAGGCACCCACATGCCTTGCTCATACTGTGGCACCAAGCAGTCAGGCCTGCAAGATGAGTGGTCTGCCAAGCGAATGGATTCATTCTTATTTATCGAGTAACATGAACTCTCGTACTCACAATTAAGTTACAAATTACCCTCCTGTATGAATATTACGCAACGGAAACGCACATCTGACTATCAGTAATTTACAGAACTCTGACTGCTCACTACGCACTGGCAATACCACATTTTCTTTCCTATTTAACGGCTTTGATCAACACGTGGCCATCGCACTGAATACGAATGGCGCACACATTATAAATTCTGGATATCATGACAACATACAGTTCGAAGGAAAAGGCCACCAATCTTTTTCTTTTCACTATCTTATTTATTCCGATAAATTCTATAACCTAAACACACAAATTCCATAACCTACAACAATAACACATTAGAAATTCCGCTCAGTGGGCATGGCTTTACATTGGTGATTCTCTATCTTATGGTCTCGTAATTATTTAATGCTACAGTGCACTTTCTGGATAGGATGGTGGATCTTTTGCTATATCTCACACTTCGACTCTCACAACCATCATCACGAAACTTTCCTCCAGACCGAGCGGTACAAAAGGAACATGCATAACCCACTACCTCTGAAACTACCTTGCTACTCTCCCGTGCAAACCACACATACATAAATTACATGACATACACCACACTGCAACATGGAATACAACATAAGGAATAGTCACAACATTATAATCACATCACTTTCAGCTTTCCCACTTCAATTAGTATTCATCCCAGTTTCACACGACACTGCCCGACTTCGTAACTTTTCTTTCCTACTACGAACTCTGGACGATATATGCACGTCTTCCTGTGCAATGCATGCCAAGTGGCTGCCAAGACAGCTGGCTCACCTTGCTTCTCTCTCAGAGTATTAGAGTTTGAATCAAGCGTCACACGGAAACACAACACGCAAAGTAATATTAAGAACATTTTCATCACACACGCGAGTCCTCAACTGATACCATGGGCAAGTACTTCTCTTTATCCTTTGTCTCATACACAGATTGAGACTCACACAGTACTCACCACGTGGAAGTACTCGTCTCTAATTTCAAGTCCTGCACACGCCATTTCTTAAATATTTCCAACTTATAATACACACGCTAGTAATTCAGCTTAACTTAGCACACGGAAGTATTTCAACTTATTGCTACACGTGATTTCATTGTGACCGTTGGTCACTTCCGAAGATTACTACGATCCCATTTATATTACCTGCCTGACATTTAATTCTCCCCACAAAAGTTCCTGAAATAGAGAAATTATTATTCTAAACTACTCTTAAGTATTTCACATGCATACCATGTCTCCACTCTTTTGTCCTTACGGAGCACGCCTAAGACAGGTCTTACCAACACTAGATCCAGCGGCAGAGTGCTGAAACATGGCCGTTCTTCAGGTCATCTCGCACCTCTGTCGAGGTGGGGGAGGACCATGCTACCGTATTGGTCAGACACATTTCAGGCGCTCAAAGATGATCATATATTCACATTCACTATCTGCGGTTAGCAGACGACCATACATTCATTCATTTCACAGATCTCACCGAACTGGATGTAGGGATTATTTTGTGGGAGTGCACATATGATCAATTAAATAAATAAATTGTCATTCTTTCCCACACTGGTATCCGGCTTCGCTGTATTAATTGAAATTGAGTTATTATTAGAAAAAAAATATGTTGTTCTGACAAGAATAATGAAGTATGTTGTACCTATTTTCAATGTCGGGCGGTACTGTACCCTTTCAAGTGGGCCAATGTTCTTTTCACTTATGAGTCTCAATTTGGTCTGGAGAGTGATTCTCGAGGGTTTTGCATCTGGAGGTAACGTGGAACACGATTTCTGGACCCGAACAGATTTCGGGGAGGATCCCTAATGGTGTGGACAGGGATTATGACGACTACTCGAACACCTTTTCTCGAAGCTGTATGGGTGAATTGGCAAGGTTTAAGTGCTGTTAGGTATCGTGACGAGATCTTGGGACCTCATGTGCGGTTGTTGCGAGGTGCTGTGGGCCCGGATTTCGTACTGATGGACGATGATGCTCGATCTCATATAGCACGGGTGGCTAATGTTTCCTTGGAAGCGAAAGATACTGCGCACATGGCGTGGCATGCTCTTTCTCCCGATTTGAATACCAAAGAGCATGTGTTGGATGCGCTAGGGAGACGGGCTGCATCATGTCAGCATCCACCATCCACTCTCAAGAATTGCGAGCAGCTCTGCAGGAATAATGGACGTTATTGACTCAAGATAATGATGACATCATTAACAGAATGCCCCGTCGTTGTCAGGTCTGTATTGCTGCCAGATGTGATCACGTCCCATAACTTAGCACAATGTGTGCGAAAATCCGTTAAGTTGGAAAAATCGAAGAACACTGTTGTCTACTGTTATGTATGTTGCGGTTGTTTAAGTTCTGTATTCTTTAAAGTGTTTATACTTTAGTATCACCTGTTTATACTCTTTTGTGGCAACAGTAGTCCAAACTTGCAAAATTTCCGTTTGATTTTGGACAACAGTGTATCTTCGTTGTTCTCTGTGATAGTCATAGTGAAACGTCCCCTTAGAACAATTTATACACGACTGTGCTTAAACTGGCATACAATATTTTTTAGCGCAACGCTATCTGACTTTCAAGAATCCCTACAAAACAATGGCCCTGACTAACTTTAACCTATACCTTTCACAAATCACTTACCTCACAAAAATCTTCGTTACTGGAACTACTGCAATACAGCGAGCGCCACTACTGCCAGCTAAATAGAAGATTCAAACTACTGAAGGCACTAACTACTGATAGTCTTAGCAAATGAAAGATTCTAATAGAGAACAAACAATGTATTTACCTCAATATTCATAATATATACAGCAGTTCATGACATTTTTCAAAACTCCGCCATCTCTCTCCCCACATCCACCACTGCTGGCGGCTCACCTCCAACTG
Organism: Schistocerca cancellata; assembly: GCF_023864275.1. NCBI lineage: Eukaryota > Metazoa > Arthropoda > Insecta > Orthoptera > Acrididae > Schistocerca > Schistocerca cancellata. The sequence continues at coordinate 1,159,463,708 of NC_064626.1, forward strand.
CGCAACGCTACGTGCTGTTCACATCCAGCTGCCCCTCTACAATGGCAGACAACAATGCAAACTAGCCACAGACTGCACACAGCACAGCCAGTGATTTTCATATAGAGCGCTACGTAACTTTGCCAATAAGAAAATATAAACAGCCTACTTACATAGCCCCCATCCTCCCCACAAAAAATTTTACAAATTTTTTTGGCCAGTGGCCAATACAGATTTGTAAAATTTTTTGTGGGGAGGATGGGGGCTATGTAAGTAGGCTGTTTATATTTTCCATATGAAACGTCCCCTTAGAACAATTTATACAAGACTGTGCTTAACCTGGCACACAATAATTTTAGCGCAACGCAATCTGACTATCAAAAATCCCTGCAAAAGAATGGCCCTGAGTAACATTAAACTATACCTTTCAGAAATCACTTACCTCACAAAAATCTTCGTTGCTCGAACTACTGCAATACAGCGAGTGCCACTACTGCCAGCTAAATAAAAGATACAAACTACGGAAGGCACTAACTACTGATAGTCTTAGCAAATGAAAGATTCTAATAGAGAACAAACAATGTAATTACCTCAAGATTCATAATATATACAGCATTTCATGACATTTTTCAAAACTCCGCCATCTCTCTCCCCACATCCACCACTGCTGGCGGCTCACCTCCAACTGTGCTTGTTCGTCCCAGTTCCAAATAGTATTTTTTCCAGTGAGAGAACAAAGTTTTGGTGTAACAAGAATTTGAATATTCAGAAAACGACGGTAAAAATTTACGAGACCTAGAAAACTGCGGACTTGTCTTTTTGTGGATGGAACAGGAATGGCTCTGATTGCTTCTAACTTTTCAGGATCCGGCTGAATGCCTTCAGAAGAAATAATATGTCCCAAAAACTTCACCTTTGACCTACCGAATTCAGACTTTTCCAAGTTAACTGTAATTCCAGATTCTGCAAAAATACGTAACAAACTGTTGAGGATGCGGTTATTTTGTTCCCATGAAGCTTCTGCTATTAGAATATCGTCCACATATAAGGTAATGTGACGTTTTAAGAACTCAGGTAATATGGAATTTAACCCACGAATGAATGCTGCCGAAGAAATATTCAAACCAAAAGGAAGTTTCCGAAACTGATAACAAACGCCGAAACAAAGGAAAGCTGTGTATTTTCTGCATTCTGGATGAAGTTCGATCTGATAAAAGCTGGATCTGAGATCAATGGAAGACAACACTTTTACACCATTAAAATTTTGAAGAAGTTCTTCCATCGTCTGCGGCCTGTCTGTTTCAGGAATAATGATAGTATTGATTTGTCTCGAATCTAAGACTAGTCTGATCGATCCATTTTTCTTCTCAACAACATGTAACGGATTTTTGTATGAGCTTACTGCAGGCTCAATAATGCCCTCGTCAAGCATAGATTGTATTTCTGTTCTAATACGGTCCCTATAATGTGCTGGAATTACGTATGGTCTAACACAAAATTTAGTATGCTCACGAACACGAAATTGGTATTGAAATCCCTTGATTGTTCCTGTTTTGTGAGTAAAAACTGTGGAATGTGCTTGTAAAATCTCAAAAAGGTTCTGCCTATCAGTGTCATTACAATTCTCAATTGTTTGAATTTTATTCTGAATTAACTCATTAATTTCAAATATGCCGTCGATGTCATCCCTGTCAATACTTGCAGAGTGATTGTTAGTGTCTAGTTCCGTAGAAAATTCCGAACTGTTATCTAACAGAAGGTAAAGCCGATTAATTTCCTCATCATGGTTTGAGAGCCAGTCTTCAAATTTCAAAGCTATTGACTTACCTTCTTTCTCTAAACTTATTTCAGCATCGTGAAAGGTTAAGACTGCTTTGTATTCATTCAAAAAGTCTACTCCCAGTATAATTTCCGTCGACAATAATGGAACAATAAGAAAGTTCATAGAGAAGCTGTGGCTTTGGCAAAAGAATTCTAAATTGGTTTGTTGGCGTACATCTACACTTTTTCCAAAGATTGCACCTTGTAATTTCATCTTACGTAACGGAAGTGTGGGGCAATCGTTCGATTTGTTGCATTTGCTAAAAGCTGTTTCACTAATTACTGAAATGGGACTGCCAGAGTCAAGTACTGCCGTAAATTTTACGTCATTTACAGTAATGTGAATCACAGGATATGCAATGTTGTTATGTTTTACGTCGTGTTCCTGGAGTAAGATGTCCCTAATGTCTTCCATTTTTACGTAATTACTAGCTACGGCAGCTGCGTCGTCAGTTTCATAAGTACGTATTGTGGCTGCCAGCGGAGTGAGTCATTGCCTATTGTCTCTTTGTTGGCGCGCATCGTTATTGGGATTTGGAGACCTAACTTCTACAAATTCATCGTGACGAGAGTGCTCTGCTCTGTTTAAATCTCGCCAGTTCTGATGCAATTCAGGTCTGTCGTTACGATCATATCGTCTGTTGTCATGTCGGTAGATTCGATAGTATCTTTCTTGTCGGTCATGTGGTGGAGAATTTCTCCCTGAATCGTAACTGCGCGCTGGACCGTTGCGTCTGAAGTTATTCTGTCTCCCTTGATAATAATTATTTTGGTTCCCATATTGTCTGTTTCTCTGATTGTCTCTGTGATAGTCATTATTGCGGAGAGGTGATCTTTCCCTGTAATTATTACTACTCTGCCAACGGTTGTCATACGGGTGGTGTCTATTTTGGTCACGATTTGTGTGGTGAGAATAGCCTTGTCGCGTCCAGTTATCGTTTCTGTCGTCACGGAATTGTGACGGATGTGACCTGTAGTGATTGTTTTCCTGTTTTCGCATCCCGAGACTGTCTGTGTCAATTTCTAATTCTTGTAACAGTCCCTGAAAAGCTTCAATGTCGTCTTTGCAACGTCCTGCTAAAATAATATGTCTCAAATGTTCGGGCAGTTTGATTAAGCAAATGCGGATGAGTTCTGAGGGGCTGTATGGGTTTGACAGGTATTGATTCTTGTGCAACATGTCTTCAAAATATTTCACAAGACTGGAAAATTCAGATTGTTCGAAGTGTTTCATCATTATGATGCTATGTTTTACCCGGTCTTGTGTAGCTTGAGACCAATACGCTGAGAGGAAGGCATGATAAAATTCTCCTTCACTGTGACAATCGTGAATGACCGATCGCATTCTTACAGCTGGTTCATTCTCCAAGTAGCCACGCATAAATTCTAACCTGTGCTCCAATGACCAGTTGGGAGGGAAACAATGAGAGAATTGATGGAGCCATGCTTGTGGATGAATGTCGTTGCCAGAATTCTTAAATGTTTTGAATTTACGTGTAGTAATGAACAGCTTATAGTCAAAATCATCGTGTCGGCGAGTAGCATATCGGTCATTGTTACGTCGTGCCGGCGGTTCCATCTCAAAATTCGGTCCACCTTGCCAATTCCTTTCATAATTACCGAAATGCCCTGTGCTATTATTTTGTGGCTTTTCCGTATTTCCTAGTTCCTCTTCCCGTGTTGGAGCGCGAGTATCCTCTGAAATATGTAATTCTTGTATTACCTGTGTCAGCTGATCTTGTACTTCCCGGATTTCTCTTTTGTACTGTGTATTGATTTGATTTTGATTTTGTTTGAATTTTCTAATTTGTTCATACTCTTCTGTGTCAGTGAAGGCTACGGGTCTTGTGTCATTCAGATCATCATCTACCTTTGTAGATAAGTTAGTGACCTGATCCGAAAGTTCAGCTACTTTCTCCGATAGTGAACACATTTCCTCAGTGTGTTTTTCTGAACCAAGTTTCAGAGTGTCCATTTGTGTTGAAATCGAATCTACTGTGTTCTTTAAGTTTTCCTGAGTTTTTGCCAGTTGCGTAACCGAATCGGTAGATGCAACTGAGTCCATTTTAGCTTGCAAGGTCTCATGATTTTCATGAACAATAGTTTGCAGTTCTTTTATGGCTGCTTCGTGATTCTGTAATGCATTTTCATGACGCGAAAAAATAGGTTGAAAATGTTCACAAATTTGTGTTTTTACGTCATTACAGACCTTTTGACATTTCGATTCGATGTTATGTAACTCAGTAGTTAAATCTTCACGTGTTTGTTCAAGTGTGGTGTCTAACTTTTGAAGATTTTGTTCCATTGTGTCTAACTTCTGAAGCTTTTGCTGTGTTTGTCTCTGATTTTGTTCCATTGTGTCTAACTTTTGCAGCTTTTGCTGTGTTTGTCTCTGATTTTGTTCCATTGTGTCTAACTTTTGCAGCTTTTGCTGTGTTTGTCTCCGATTTTGTTCCATTGTGTCTAACTTTTGAAGATTTTGTCCCATTGTGTCTAACTGTTGCTGTGTTTGTCTCTGATTTTGTTCCATTTGTTGCATTAGTTGTAATAACAATGCATTAGTGTCTGGAATCTGTTCCTCTACTCTTTTCGGCAGTGCATTTGCACCGGCAACATTCACATTTTGACAAGCTGAAAATGTGTCTTGACTTATTTGAGAAAACGGTGAGGACGCAAAACCTGAATCTACAGTATTTGCAAAATTGTGTCCTATCATTTCGGATTCCTGAGGCGAGCTGTTGCCGACCGATCGATCGATAATGCTTCCCTGTTCACTACCTGTTTCACTGCCTACGCCATTGTTTGACGCCCGCTCCATTTCCCTATGCACAGTTACCAAATTACTACTTTGAATATTAGTTAATTCATTACATGGTGGGGCCAACACACTGCTTTCGTCTTCACTGTCATTTCTCAGTTTACTTTGGAGCCGAGTGTTACGTTTTTCACACGCCATTATTGTCACAATATTTCACACGATAACACAGAAAAGCACAATTTGAATAGCAAAAATAAGAGAACACATTAACATAGCACTGAAAATAATATGTAGTTAATTGCAAGCGTAGCTGCGAAATACTTGGTGCAAATCTATATGCATGCCACAACTGTTTTCTGTACAACAATGAAAGGCTACAACTACAAAGGAGATTCTCTCTACAATTATGCGCTAGCAATAAACAAAAGCTACACTAAATACACAAACTACAAGAAAAAATCAGAAGATTCCAGTGAGGTATCCTGGCAGGGTCGCCATATGAAACGTCCCCTTAGAACAATTTATACACGACTGTGCTTAAACTGACATACAATATTTTTTAGCGCAATGCTATCTGACTTTCAATAATCCCTACAAAACAATGGCCCTGACTAACTTTAACCTATACCTTTCACAAATCACTTACCTCACAAAAATCTTCGTTACTGGAACTACTGCAATACAGCGAGTGCCACTACTGCCAGCTAAATAGAAGATTCAAACTACTGAAGGCACTAACTACTGATAGTCTTAGAAAATGAAAGATTCTAATAGAGAACAAACAATGTATTTACCTCAATATTCATAATATATACAGCAGTTCATGACATTTTTCAAAACTCCGCCATCTCTCTCCCCACATCCACCACTGCTGGCGGCTCACCTCCAACTGCGCAACGCTACGTGCTGTTTACATCCAGCTGCCCCTCTACAATGGCAGACAACAATGCAAACTAGCCACAGACTGCACACAGCACAGCCAGTGATTTTCATATAGAGCGCTACGTAACTTTGCCAATAAGAAAATATAAACAGCCTACTTACAATAGTAACTTTGGAAGCGGTGACATCCGTCAAGTATCTGGGTGTGACTATTCGAAATGATCTCAAATGGTATGATCAGATTACATAACTAACGGGCAAGGCGAACTCTAGATTGCGGTTTATTGGCAGAATTCTGAAGCGATGTACTCCTTCAAGGAAGGAAATTGCTTACAATACTTTAGTTCGTCCAGTCTTACTTTATTGTTCGTCTGTTTAGGACCCTTACCAGTTGAGTCTGACTCAAGAGATCGAGAGGGTCCAAAGAAGAGCGGCAAGATTCGTAACTGGTACATTTAGCCATCGCGAGAGCGTTACAAATCTCATAGAAAGTTTGAAGTGGGATACGCTTGGAGATAGACGACGAGCTAAACGGAAGGGGCTGCTCACTAAATTCCGAAATCCGATCTTCTCCGAGGATGTAGAGCATATATTATTACCACCAACTTTCAAATCGCGCAATGATCACCATTCAAAGATAAGGGAAATAAGAGCTCGTTTTTCCACCGCGCGATCCGCGAGTGGGACAGGGGGGGGGGGGGGGGAGATATGACTTTGGCGCCAATTGTGCCCTCCGCCACACACCGCATGGTGGCTAGCTGAGTACATTTGTAGATGAAGATGTAGATTTCCGAAGTTTTTAAATGGCATTCTGTAGATAGGAGGCTTTGTTTCTCTCGTGAAAGACTGGATGTAGGTAAGTGAATCATTTCCGTGCTTCCCTTCCGTTTTCTTTTTAATTCATTGGTCTGCCAATACCTTTGACGTACGCGGTGTCTTCCAGTTCTGTGTGGGCTGCGGCTACGGAAAATAAAAGTCATGTAGTATGTTTACGAAATCACTATATTTATCCAAAGTAGTCTCCCCCTGAATCTAAACACACGTAGAAACTTTTAAAAAAGTCTTTTCAAGTAGCTACTGTTCTCTCTTTTTGGAGTTGCATTTAGTACTGTAGTACAACCTCCTTGGAGTTCCTTCATTTGGTCATAATGCCGTCCTTTCACAGCCAGTTTCAGTTTTGGGAACAACTAGAATTCGGCTGCAGTCAAAACCGGCAAATACGGTGGATGATCCAGGTCTGTGATACATTTGTTGGTCAAAAATTCGTGCAAAGCTTTGTGGGCTGCTATGACGTCGTGGAGAAGCAACCAGGAATTTACGTCTCGGTATTTGGGTCGAACTCGACAAATTTTCGCCAGAAACGCTGCATGACTCAAAAAAACGTCATGCTGCCTCACTGCTTCACTGCCATTTTCCAGTGAGTGCCAGACACGTACTGTTACATTCGCAACCAGTATGCCTGCTGCAGCAATGCTAACGCTTTGACTTCCTACTCAGTTTTTTGAAACTTCCGGGATCGTGGCGCTACAACTCGCCACAGAATAGCATTGCAGTTTGGAGAGTGTCATACAAGCAGTCCTAATGGAACTAGGACACACTATGTAGTTTTCCAACTGTTCCACTCATGTCTAAATCGATTTAATATTTCGTAACGACACATATTTCCCCGTCATCGGAGGACATAGGATCGATTCCCGGTACTGACAGGGAGTTTTCCTTGGTAGGAGGTCGTGAACGGGGAGTACACGACGTCATCTGCCCATCTAGAAGCAACTTGACCGAGAAGCAGCGGGTGCAGGTCACAAAAGCTAATAACGACTGGGAGCCTCTCGATACCGCATCAAGAGGAAGCCATTGCAAAGGATGACACGGCGGTCGGTCGGTATCTTTGGGCACGCCAGTGCCATCGACGGAGTTTACGTTGCACACATTTACAGCGCTGGTCTCATTACTTGTAGGCCGGACCATGTACAAGACTGTCTGGTGCAGACCAGCAAACTCATAGTCCACTGCTAAGAAACTGGTCGCGTTAGGGGCTAAACTCGTCATAGGGAAAGGCCATAGTTGAAAGTGCAATGGCGTCAGCGCTGCGGGCGCCATTAACACTTTCGGAATTGGCCTCAGTCACCGAGGCTGGGGCAGCTGGACGCCTGTTTTTAACGAAGTTTTTGAATGTCATAGCTTTGTAACTATAACTACTCGTACAATAAAATCGTGTGATGTGTCGTTTGAAACGAGGAAACATGAATATAGGGTTGTGAGTCTGCGTTGATACAAAACACTTTTGCTATATTTATTTTCTTTCCCAAAGGAGTTTCAGCGACAATATCGCCATCACCAGTAGGTTCCTTTCTTTATCTAAAATATACAAAATTAGCATAGCTATAAACATTACAAAATATTATTAAAGATGTGCTGTTTATTCCAAGTATTGTATTCTGTGAATGGTTTCATAAAACCGTATTTACTATAAGTCACAACATGGTTTCTACGTATGCTGCCGTTGCAATCTTGCATGTTTTAGAATAAAGAAAAAAATCACCGGTAATGGCGATATTATAGCTGAAACTGGTTGGAGAAAGAAAATAATAAAACGAAAGTGTTTTGCATCATGGCGGACCCACAAACCCATATTGTTGTTATCATGCAATCACTGACCATTGTAACAAGGTAAAATGATAGGTGAAACATATGTTATCTATTAGTTAAAATTGTATTATGAGATAGTGCCAGCAGCAGATATACCGGTTGTTTCACTGAACCATGCTTTTATTCCGAAAAATAAGTTGTACACGCCGCTATTGCACTTAAGTTGCGTGAGTGTGACTTGTTTGAAACACTCAGGCATACAAAGACCTACGTTACAATTTGGACGTCACGGTGACGTTTCTCTTAGGCGCGCGTTTCGCTTTCGGCACTGATTGAAATCGAAGCGCGCGTTGCAGACAAGAGTCGGGTGCGATTTTTTCTGAGTAGGTATTATCTTTTCGGCGAAATGTGGGTTACTGAGTTTGCTTGGTCCAGAAAGGTGAGAGTAACCGATCTTATGCCTTACATAACGTCTTGCTGCAAAAGAATTCCGGAAATGTACAAGAAACTGAGAGAGGGTGCATTTCTGTCATTCACGCACATTCTATGTCTTCCTGTAGGGGAAACTGCGGTAAGGTCCAAGGACCTTTAGAGCTAAACTATTTAACCCAGAGTCTCAGATTTAGTAAAAATAATCATTGTTTAGTAGGGTACAATACATTATTGCTGAAAAGTCCTAGCTTCAATAGTTTTTAGCGAGAGGTTCTTTTATAGAAAAAGTAATATTACCCAGTCTTATCTCGCTTGTGGAGTAACAGCTGGTACACAAACTAATTTTATGGGAATATACGGGATATTTGTTTTAATGTTAGACAAGTAAATATCTCGAAAACGGCGCATTGTAGGAAAAATGTCCTAAGTAAAAAGTTAACATTAATAAATTGGGGGTATATGTCTGTGATACAAATGGCCACCTCCTAACCACCCTTCCAGGATGGGCGGGGTCAACTTTGTATTTTCAGATGGGAACCGCCATTTTTTATTGCATATTCCGATACTACACCAAAAATACGTGCAGTAGATGGCGCTGTAATCGACAAATATAAAGCGTGCCTGTTCTTGGACTTAATAATCGACGCATTTGATTCTACATTTCACTCACGATGGAAAAGTAAATCTTTGTGCTCTAACAGTTGACACTGATGTTCAAACGTTACTTGAGTGCTGCAAACGTGATTGTACTGTACAAATAATATGGCTACACGTTGAAATTTCGAGAAAATAAGGTACTTGAATGGTAACATAGTTTTGCGTTCCCTAGCGGGTGGTTCTGGTGAGTATCCAAACCATCGGAATGCTTGATGTCTGTGGCCTCAGTCGAAGACCGCGATCATGGTGGCTAATTTCGAAGCGCGTTTCAATCCAACCGCCGTATCCCTCGCGCTACCGGCGGAATACAAAAAAATGGCTCTGAGCGCTATGGGACTTAACTTCTGAGGTCATCAGTGCCCTAGAACTTAGAACTACTTAAACCTTACTAACCCAAGGACATCATACACATCCATGCCCGAGGCAGGATTCGAACCTGCGACCGTAGCGGTCGCGCGGTTCCAGACTGTAGCGCCTAGAACCGCTCGGCCACCCCGGCCGTCCGGCGGAATACAAATCACAACCACTGTAAAGAGGTAAAATGTTCATACAGTAATAGCGACATGCGCACTTATCATGGATACGTTTACGTGTACATGCTTACTCTACAAGCCACCGTACGGTGCGTGGCGGAGGGTACCTGTACCACTACTAGTCGCTCCCTTTCCTGTTCCACTCACAAATACAGCGAGGGAAAAACGACTATCTATATGCCTCCTCAAGAGCCCTAATTTTTCGTATATCTTCGTAAGCCTTACGCTAAATTTATGTTGGAGGAATAAGGTCGTTCTGCAGTCAGCTTCAAATGTAGGTTCTCTAAATTTCCTCAATATTGTTCCTCGAAAAGAATGCCGCCTTCCTCGAGGGATTTGCATTTGAATTCCCGAAGCACCTCCTAACACTTGAGTGTTGTTCGATCCTACAGAGTTTTCCTCCTTCTTTTATCATTTGTTTCTGTTTTCGTCTTTGCAAGTCGAAGTGGTGGCGTTATGTCTTCGGCTGATACGGCAAACGCTGACGACGTACAGAAGGTGTAACTCCCAAAAGCTTGAGGTTCCAATCTCTTAGAGCAGCGGGTTCATTCGTCAACGATTCAACATTTTTGGATTCTAAATGGGACCAAGGCTTAACTAGAGCTTCAGATTTACTCTTTGTTTGTGGTGCAGGATTTTCTGTTGCAGTTGGGTCCTCTTCAGGAATGAGATATGGCTGTGTAGGTGTTTTCTCTTTTAGAGTAGGGTTTTCTTCTGGCAATAGGCTCTCTTCCGGAATAGCAGTTACCTGTAGAGGATCAGGTCCAGTTGTGGTCATTTATGGTGCAAGCTAGAGGCCTGGAAAAATGTTTCTGTTGTTAGTTCTTGTTGCCCCTGTCTGGGCTTTTGTTGAAACGCAGATCTCGTGGCTATTAACTATTTCCTTTTTGGTTAGAAGTTCTACAGTTCTGTCGCGATTTTCTGATAGTATACTCTCTCAAATGGACTGGACGAGTGTTGTTCATATCTTTTTCTTACATTCAATACAGTTTTGTTATTTCGTCTTGATCTGCAGCAAGACGTTGCCGTGACTGTTTCTTCTAATTGTGAGTTGATCGATCTCTCTTAGAATGTAACAGGCTACCTCATATTTCACGTGTTTTTTGGCGAATATATCTGAGTTGTTTGACAGACCTGTCTGTTTGCTGGTCTGTTGCATTCGCTTGTTGTTTCCCTGTATCAATAAAAAACAAACAACATCCGAACATGCCTTGAAGACGCAGCGGTACCGGCCGACCGCCGTGTCATCCCCAACCCGTAGGCCTCACCGGATGCGGATACGGAGGGGCAAATGGTCAGCACGCCGCTCTCCCGGCCGTTGTCAGTTTTCGTGACCGGTGTTGCTAACTGTCAGTCAAATAGCTCCTAAATTGGCCTCACAATGGCTGAGTGCATCCCTCTTGCCAACAGACCCAGACGGTGACCCATCCAAGTGCTAGTCAAACCCGACAGCGCTTAACTTCGATTACCTCAAAGGTATCAGGGTTACCACTGAGACAAGGCCGTTGATTTTGTATCAGTAAGAAGACAGAGCACTGAAAGACCTGAGTCGAAACAAGGCACCGGGTGTAGACAACATTCCATTACAACTACTGACGGCCTCGGGAGAGCCAGTCCTGACAAAACTCTACCATCTGGTGAGCAAGATGTATGAGACAGGCGAAGTACCCTCAGACTTCAAGAAGAATATAATAATTCCAATCCCAAAGAAAGCATTTGTTGACAGATGTGAAAATTACCGAACTACCAGTTTAATAAGTTACAGCTGCAAAATACTAACACGAATTCTTTACAGACGAATTGAAAAACTGGTAGAAGCCGACATCGGGGATGATCAGTTTGGATTCCGTAGAAATATTGGAACACGTGAGGCAATAATGACCTTACGACTTATCTTAGAAGAAAGATTAAGGAAAGGCAAATCTACGTTTCTAGCATTTGTAGACTTAGAAAAATCTTTTGAGAATGTTGATTGGAATACTCTCTTTCAAATTCTAAAGGTGGCAGGGGTAAAATACAGGGAGCGAAAGGCTATTTACAATTTGTACAGAAACCAGATGGCAGTTATAAGAGTCGAGGGGCATGAAAGGGAAGCAGTGGTTGTGAAGGGAGTGACACAGGGTTGTTGCCTCTCCCCAATGTTATTCTGTGTATTGGGCAAGCAGTAAAGGAAACAAAAGAAAAATTCGGAGTAGGTATTAAAATCCATGGAGAAGAAATAAAAACTTTGAGGTTCGCCGATGACATTGTAATTCTGTTAGAGACAGCAAAGGACTTGGAAGAGCAGTTCAACGGAATGGACAGTGTCTTGAAAGGAGGATATAAGATGAACATGAACAAAAGCAAAACGAGGATAATGGAATGTAGTCGAATTAAGTCGGGTGATGCTGAGGGAATTAGATTAGGAAATGAGACACTTAAAGTAGTAAAGGAGTTTTGTTATTTGGGGAGCAAAATAACTGATGATGGTCGAAGTAGAGAAGATACACTCCTGGAAATGGAAAAAAGAACACATTGACACCGGTGTGTCAGACCCACCATACTTGCTCCGGACACTGCGAGAGGGCTGTACAAGCAATGATCACACGCACGGCACAGCGGACACACCAGGAACCGCGGTGTTGGCCGTCGAATGGCGCTAGCTGCGCAGCATTTGTGCACCGCCGCCGTCAGTGTCAGCCAGTTTGCCGTGGCATACGGAGCTCCATCGCAGTCTTTAACACTGGTAGCATGCCGCGACAGCGTGGACGTGAACCGTATGTGCAGTGGACGGACTTTGAGCGAGGGCGTATAGTGGGCATGCGGGAGGCCGGGTGGACGTACCGCCGAATTGCTCAACACGTGGGGCGTGAGGTCTCCACAGTACATCGATGTTGTCGCCAGTGGTCGGCGGAAGGTGCACGTGCCCGTCGACCTGGGACCGGACCGCAGCGACGCACGGATGCACGCCAAGACCGTAGGATCCTACGCAGTGCCGTAGGGGACCGCACCGCCACTTCCCAGCAAATTAGGGACGCTGTTGCTCCTGGGGTATCGGCGAGGACCATTCGCAACCGTCTCCATGAAGCTGGGCTACGGTCCCGCACACCGTTAGGCCGTCTTCCGCTCACGTCCCAACATCGTGCAGCCCGCCTCCAGTGGTGTCGCGACAGGCGTGAATGGAGGGACGTATGGAGACGTGTCGTCTTCAGCGATGAGAGTCGCTTCTGCCTGGTGCCAATGATGGTCGTATGCGTGTTTGGCGCCGTGCAGGTGAGCGCCACAATCAGGACTGCATACGACCGAGGCACACAGGGCCAACACCCGGCATCATGGTGTGGGGAGCGATCTCCTACATTGGCCGTACACCACTGGTGATCGTCGAGGGGACACTGAATAGTGCACGGTACATCCAAACCGTCATCGAACCCATCGTTCTACCATTCCTAGACCGGCAAGGGAACTTGCTGTTCCAACAGGACAATGCACGTCCGCATGTATCCCGTGCCACCCAACGTGCTCTAGAAGGTGTAAGTCAACTACCCTGGCCAGCAAGATCTCCAGATCTGTCCCCCATTGAGCATGCTTGGGACTGGATGAAGCGTCGTCTCACGCGGTCTGCACGTCCAGCACGAACGCTGGTCCAACTGAGGCGCCAGGTGGAAATGGCATGGCAAGCCGTTCCACAGGACTACATCCAGCATCTCTACGATCGTCCCCATGGGAGAATAGCAGCCTGCATTGCTGCGAAAGGTGGATATACACTGTACTAGTGCCGACATTGTGCATGCTCTGTTGCCTGTGTCTATGTGCCTGTGGTTCTGTCAGTGTGATCATGTGATGTATCTGACCCCAGGAATGTGTCAATAAAGTTTCCCCTTCCTGGGACAATGAATTCACGGTGTTCTTATTTCACTTTCCAGGAGTGTATAAAATGTAGACTGGCAATGGCAAGGAAAGCGTTTCTGAAGAAGAAAAATTTGTTAACATTTAGTATAGATTTAAGTGTCAGGAAGTCATTTCTGAAAGTATTTGTATGGAGTGTAGCCATGTATGGAAGTGAAACATGGACGGTAAATAGTTTGGACAAGAAGAGAATAGAAGCTTTCGAAATGTGGTGCTACAGAAGAATGCTGAAGATTAGATGGGTAGACCACATAACTAATGAGGAAGTATTGAATAGAATTGTGGAGAAGAGGAATCTGTGGCAGAACTTGACGAGAAGAAGAGGCCGGTTGGTAGGACATGTTCTGAGGCATCAAGGGATCACAAATTTAGCATTGGAGGGCAGTGTGGAGGGTAAAAATCGTAGAGGGAGACCAAGAGATGAATACACTAAGCAGATTCAGGAGTATATAGGTTGCAGTAGGTACTGGGAGATGAAGAAACTTGCACAGGATAGGGTAGCATGGAGAGCTGCATCAAACCAGTCTCAGGACTGAAGACCACAACAACAACAAGAATCTTTATTTAGCTATAGAAACCCCTGCTAGACGTGAAGAAGTTCGATGTCTACTTTTACATCCATACTCCGCAAGCCACCTGAAGGAGTGTGGCGGAGGGTAATTTGTGTTTCAGCGTCTCTTACCCCTTTTGCTGTTACAGTCGCGTGTAGTTCGCGGGGAGAACAATTGATGTTGAGCCTCCATGTGGGCTGGAATCTCTCTAATTTTATCTTCATGCTCATTTCGCGAGGTATAACGTAGGAGGAGGTAATATATTGGTTGGCTCTTCTAGGAATGTACCCTCTCGGAACTTTTAACAGTATACCACACCGGTGATGCATTCGCCTCTCTTGCAACGTCTGCCATTGCAGTTGACCGAGCATCTCCGTGACGCTTTCGCGGTTACTAAACGAACCTGTGACGAAACGAATCAACACAGTCGAGGGAACAGAAGATTGGCAGGTGAAGTTAATTTTCCAACTAATAGGGAATCAGCGGCAGACAGTTCATTAGCTACCGTTTCGTACCACAATTTCAGCTAAAACCCACGGCAGTCTACAACTGAACATGTGTTAAGACATAAGGGGATAACTTTTGTGGTACTAGAGGTTGCTGTAGAGTGTGAAAACGGTAGGGGACAACAGAGATTGGAATAGTAAGTTAGTTATATGTTCCATAGGTTCTTAAATAGAAATTCGTCCCTAGAATAGATGCAATTGTTTAGGAGAAAAGATTTTAAATTACAATCAAAACTTGCTTTGCTACCTGTCAGACACTTTATATTGGGCAAAGGGTCAAAAATTGTTGTTGCTGCATATTGAACACCTTTTTGAGCCACTGACAGCTTTAACAATGGGTAATGAAGGTCATTTTTCCCCCTAGTGTAGTAGATATGGACATCACTGTTATTCTCAAATTGTGACGGATAATTTATGACGAACTTCATTAGCGAATATATCTATTGTGACTCTGCAGCTCAAATGCCTAACTCCTTGAAGAGGTACCTACATCACGACGGCAGCGAGCACCACATATTCTTTCTGCTCGCTTATGTGCAAACAATACTTTCATTATAAGTGATGAGTCATTCTAGAAGAACATTCCACGAAGCATTACTGAGTGGAAATATGGAAATATATCAGGAGGTTGATTCATTTATTTCCAAGCCTATGTATTATACGAAGAACACATGTAGCTGCACTTAATTGTTTGAGAAGCACTGTAATATGCTTCTTATAGCTAAATGTGTGCATTCGTATGTACACCCCAAATTTTGGAGCGTTCTACCCTATTACTGGCTCCTGTTCATGGACTAAATCAGTTGTTGGCATCACTATTTGTTGTGCGGAACGGAATGTAGTGTTTTATCAAAATTTAGGACTAGTTCATGTTGAGAGAACCACATAACAACTTTTGTAAAACATCATTAACGATCTCTTCTGTTGCTTCTCCATAACTGGATTTATTATAACGCTACTGGTGTCTGTAAAAAGTACCAATCCTCTTCTTCGAATGTTGTGTCGAAGGGTATTCGTATAGACTATACACAGTGAGTCGGCTGAAACGTATGTGTTTTATGCAAGACGCAATGTCTTCAAAAACCACATGCAACATTTTCAAGTTCTCTCACTTGCTACGTGCAAACTGTTAGTCTTACAGAAAAAATGAGCAGTTCCCTTTTGTAGAAAATTTAATCCACTTAAATTTTGTACTGCGACACATTTACACTGGAGGCCAAAGTTTTCGAGTTATTCAAGAAAAACACGTTTGAAGGTTACTTGTGCTCGTTTTTCTTGAATAATTCTAAAACTATGGCCTCTAGCGAAAACACATCCCCGTAAAAAATTTAACTGTTCATATTGTATGTAGGGCTAATACACTGAAGAGCCAAAGAAACTGATACACTTCCCTAATAACGTGTAGAACCCCCGCGAACACGCGGAAGTGCCGCATCATGACATGGCATGACATGGACTCGACTAACGTCTGACGTAGTGCTGGAGGAAACTGACACAATGAAGGCTGCAGGACTGTCCATAAATCCGTAAAAGTACGAGGGGGTGGAGATCTCTCCTGGACAGCACGTTTCAAGACATCCGAGATATGATCAATAATGTTCATGTCTGTGGAGTCTGGTGGTTATCGGAAATGTGTTCCTGGAGCCACGCTGTACCAATTCTGCACGTCGTATTGTCCTGCTGAAATTGCCCAAGTCCGTTGGAAATCATAATGGGCATGAAAGGATTCAGATGATCAGGCAGAATACTTACTTACGTAACAGGTGTCAGAGTCGTATCTAGACGTATCAGGGGTCTCATATCACTCCAACTTCACACGCCACACACCCTTACAGAGCCTCCACCAGCTTGAATGGTCCCCTGCTGACATGCAGGGTCCATGGATTCATGAGGTTTTCTCCATACCCGTACACGTCCATCCGCTCGATACAATTTGAAACGAGACTCTTCCGATCGGGAAACATGTTTCCATTCATTAACAGTCCAATGTTGGTGGTGACGTACCCAGGCGAGGCGTAAAGTTTTGTGTCGTCCAATCATCAAGCATACACGAGTGGGCCTTCGGCTCCGAAAGCCCACATCGCTGATGTTTCGCACACTGACACTTGTTGATGACCCAGCATTGTAATCTGCAACTATTTGCGGAAGGGTTGCACTTGTCTCACGATGAATGATTCTCTTCAGTCGTCATTGGTCCCGTTCTTGCAAGATCTTTTTCCGACGCCAGCGATGTCGGAGAAGTGATGTTTTACCGGATCCCTGATATTCACGGCACACTCGTGAAATGGTCGTACGGGAAAATTTCCAATTCATCGATGCCTCGGAGATGCTGTGCCACATCGCTCGTGCGCCGACTACAACATGACGTTCAAACTCACTGAAATCTTGCAGCAGCAGTAACCGATCTAACTGCGCCAGACACTTGTTTTCTTATATAGACGCTGCCGGCCATAGCGTCGTATTCTGCCTGTTTATTTATCTCTGTATTTTAATACGCATGCCTATACTAGTTTCTCTAGCGTTTCAGAGCAGTTTTCACATAACGAGGAAGAGAATATGAAAATCGTCTGTGTAGTTTTTGAAAGCGTTAGTGGTTGCATAAAAGCCATAGGTAAGGAGAGCTGTGTCACCCTGGATAAGGAATAGTAGTGGACGCACAAAACCGTGACTTCCTTCGTGGTTTCTCCCCAATCAGTAAAATTTTCTACGTTTCCATCATTGACTGAACCACTCACCACAACTTTTCGCATGCTGCTTGTTAATTGTTATTCAAACCAGTTGTGTCCATCAATTCCACAAAATTTAAGTTTTTTAACAACAGAGATCGCTGGGTGCATGTGTTAGTGTGAGGTGAGGAGATTGGCGCAGCAGGTGAATTCGTAGCATCAAGCCAGTCCGATGACTGCGGGTCTGAAAAGAAAGAAGCGTGTAATGTGAAGGTTCAAGATACAAGAGCCGCGAGATCGCGGAGAACTTGTTACACTTACTTCGCTTAGAAGTAGTTTTATATGATGCAACTGTGTAGCTGCAATTATGGAGTGTGTATTCTGTGTTAGTTAAGGCCATTGATTTATGACAGGAAATTTGAAGTTTTGTAATATATATATGAATAAAAGTAAAATGATTTGTTAAAATATTGAATTTTTATAATATGTGTATTTTTACAAGACAGACAATGTTAATTGGAAGCTGGTTCATGCTTAGGACACTTGTATTGTAAACTGTAAAAGATGTAGAGAAATCCCTCCGCAACAAAAGAGGCATGGCGCAATGTAAAAAGTGGTTTTAGCGGTCGAACTGGGCGGCTCCTTGCTGGGAACGGTACGCAGTAAATGGCCAGCCGTTGCACAGTACACTTCGACTGTGCCTAGAGAGGAAATTGGAAGCTGCTTTGCAAGGAATTTTGCCTCGGATGTGGATTTGGCTATTATTGGGTATTCTCGGAAAAAAAGAATGGCTCTAATATGTTGAAAATCCGACGACAAGAAGAGATTTTATAGAGCATTCGAACATCAAGAGCCGTGAGTACACTTAGCCACCATGTCGCTTGCCACCAAAACTTTGCCACTGCTTCGCTAACTTCATACATCCAGATAT
This sequence comes from Schistocerca cancellata, assembly GCF_023864275.1. Taxonomy (NCBI): domain Eukaryota; kingdom Metazoa; phylum Arthropoda; class Insecta; order Orthoptera; family Acrididae; genus Schistocerca; species Schistocerca cancellata. The sequence goes on from NC_064626.1 coordinate 1,159,481,898, forward strand.
GTATGTGGCATGGACCAGTTAATTTGTCTGAGTGATTTTAATAATAATCCAAATGCTATAAATCTGTGTTCGGAATCGTATCTTCTATCCTGATCACGAAACTATGAAGGGTCCTCTCCTAAGTGTTACTAAAACCGAGTATGCTGTATTAAATGAACTATTATTGCTTTCAGGTGTTCTAAAGTGCTTTCTTTTTGTTTGTCCAATGTGAAAGAAGTAGCAAAAGTCAAAGCTAATACCACAAAAGTGAAGTCGGATAGGATTTTGCTAAAATACTTTCACTTTATTGCAAAGTATAGTTTTGCAAGAACACAGTGGCAAATTGTGTAAATGTTATTGTCTAAAATACCTGCTTCACAGGTAGTAAAAAGGAGACAAATAAGTTAAGCTTGTTTTAAAATTAGTGGTGTCTTGATTACTATCACGAATGATTCCTATTTTTTAAAGTTAATTAAGCTCAGTGTTGAATATTTTGCATTGCAAAGTAGAATATAAACTATTTCAAGTAAAGTAAAGGAGTAGCTTTGTTTGAATTAGTGTTTTTTAATGAAATAATCATAGAGCTTGGCTAGTGACATTATACTAGTTTATGGGTCCCCATCATATTCTTCACATATTAGAAAGTTAACTGAACTGTTACTGCTGCTAAGGAAATTTGATATACACTCCCGGAAATAGAAAAAAGAACACATTGACACCGGTGTGTCAGACCCACCATACTTGCTCCGGACACTGCGAGAGGGCTGTACAAGCAATGATCACACGCACGGCACAGCGGACACACCAGGAACCGCGGTGTTGGCCGTCGAATGGCGCTAGCTGCGCAGCATTTGTCCACCGCCGCCGTCAGTGTCAGCCAGTTTGCCGTGGCATACGGAGCTCCATCGCAGTCTTTAACACTGGTAGCATGCCGCGACAGCGTGGACGTGAACCGTATGTGCAGTTGACGGACTTTGAGCGAGGGCGTATAGTGGGCATGCGGGAGGCCGGGTGGACGTACCGCCGAATTGCTCAACACGTGGGGCGTGAGGTCTCCACAGTACATCGATGTTGTCGCCAGTGGTCGGCGGAAGGTGCACGTGCCCGTCGACCTGGGACCGGACCGCAGCGACGCACGGATGCACGCCAAGACCGTAGGATCCTACGCAGTGCCGTAGGGGACCGCACCGCCACTTCCCAGCAAATTAGGGACACTGTTGCTCCTGGGGTATCGGCGAGGACCATTCGCAACCGTCTCCATGAAGCTGGGCTACGGTCCCGCACACCGTTAGGCCGTCTTCCGCTCACGCCCCAACATCGTGCAGCCCGCCTCCAGTGATGTCGCGGCAGGCGTGAATGGAGGGACGAATGGAGACGTGTCGTCTTCAGCGATGAGAGTCGCTTCTGCCTTGGTGCCAATGATGGTCGTATGCGTGTTTGGCGCCGTGCAGGTGAGCGCCACAATCAGGACTGCATACGACCGAGGCACACAGGGCCAACACCCGGCATCATGGTGTGGGGAGCGATCTCCTACACTGGCCGTACACCACTGGTGATCGTCGAGGGGACACTGAATAGTGCACGGTACATCCAAACCGTCATCGAACCCATCGTTCTACCATTCCTAGACCGGCAAGGGAACTTGCTGTTCCAACAGGACAATGCACGTCCGCATGTATCCCGTGCCACCCAACGTGCTCTACAAGGTGTAAGTCAACTACCCTGGCCAGCAAGATCTCCGGATCTGTCCCCCATTGAGCATGTTTGGGACTGGATGAAGCGTCGTCTCACGCGGTCTGCACGTCCAGCACGAATGCTGGTCCAACTGAGGCGCCAGGTGGAAATGGCATGGCAAGCCGTTCCACAGGACTACATCCAGCATCTCTACGATCGTCTCCATGGGAGAATAGCAGCCTGCATTGCTGCGAAAGGTGGATATACACTGTACTAGTGCCGACATTGTGCATGCTCTGTTGCCTGTGTCTATGTGCCTGTGGTTCTGTCAGTGTGATCATGTGATGTATCTGACCCCAGGAAGGTGTCAATAAAGTTTCCCCTTCCTGGGACAATGAATTCACGGTGTTCTTATTTCAATTTCCAGGAGTGTATATGTATATATATCTACATCTACATCTACGTGATTACGCTGCTATTCACAATAAAGTATCTGCCAGAGAGTTCAATGAGCCACATTCAAGCTGTCTCGCTACCGTTCCACTCTCGAAGGGCACGCGGGAAAAACGACAACTTAAATTTTTCTGTGGGAACCAGAGGAGTATAAACAGTGTAAAAAAAAAAAAGTTCAAATGTGTGTGAAATCTTATGGGACTTTACTGCTAAGGTTATCAGTCCCTATGCTTACACATTATTTAACCTAAATTATCCTAAGGACAAACACACAAACCCATGCCCGAGGTAGGATTCGAACCTCCGCCGGGACCAGCCGCACAGTCCATGACTGCAGCGCCTCAGACCGCTCGGCTATTAATTATCTTTATTTGTGGTTTTAAATGTCAGTTACGATAGCTCATGTCCAAATTTAGTTCGGCGCTTCATGCAGTAACATTTCAGTATTGGTTTAAGTAAAGATCTTGAGTGTAGCTGTTATTAGTATGGGTTTAGTGCAAATTTGCTTTCTATAATTACTGGGGTGTGAGTTTTCATAACTGCTGCTACACATAGCTCACAGTACCCTATGTCACTTTGTATCCTGTGCGCTATTCAAAAGGGAAATATTAATGAAAGTAACTTTAATAACCATTATCCAGATTTCTGAAACATATATTTCCTAATTAATGTGCCCAATTGAACTGGTGACCGTTCATTTTTTTCATTCACATATGAGTTTTACCACTTTCATTAACCCCCAAAGTTAAAGTCTGTTTAGTTTTTCTGTTAATTTCACTATATTCAAAATTCTAGTCCGATACCTTTGTCCGTTAGACACACGCGCGGTCAAAATTTTTAATCCTCACAGGGGATAACATTATCTTGTTTCACGGCAGGCTAGTGTTATAAACTGTGGGGGGGTCCGTGTCAGTCACCGAGCGCCATAAACAGCGGGGACGGTGATCGCTGCAGCTGGTGGGATCGCTGACAGACAGACGCGGTGCGATATCCCGCCTGTGTCTCCGGCCGGTCCCCAGAGCGCTGGGTCCCTCCCGTCGGCGGCGGCAGGCGTCACCCTCCGGCTTATCGATTGCCGCCCGCACACCTCGGCGTGGGCCACGCCCTCCCCCCGTGCTGTCACTTCCTCGACACCAGCAGACATTTCACGGGCCCTAACCTCGGCTCGGACGCCCGACGTCACACCGGCAGAAGACGGACGCGGTCGCGCGTAAGCGTGATCGAAAGTATCCGGACACCCCCAAAAACATACGCTTTTCATATTAGGTACATTGTGTTGCCATCTACTGCCAGGTACTCCATATCAGTGACCTCAGTAGTCATTAGACATCGTGAGAGAGCAGTATGGGGCGCTCCGCAGAATCCTCGGACTTCGAACGTAGTCAGCTGATTGTCACTTGTGTCATACGTCTCTACGTGAGATTTCCACACTCCTAAACACCCCTAGGTCCACTGTTTCCGATGTGATAGTGAAGTGGAAACGTGGAGGGAGACGTACAGCACAAAAGCGTACAGGCCGACCTCGTCTGTTGACTGACAGAGACCGGTGACAGTTGAAGAGGGTCGTAATGTGTAATAGGCAGACATCTATCCAGACCATCACACAGGAATTCCAAACTGCATCAGGATCCACTGTAGATACTATTACAGTTAGGCGGGAGGTGCCGGTAAATGCCAAACGACGTCTCGCGTGGTGTAAGGAGCGTAAACATTGGACGATTGAACAGTGGAAAAACGCTGTGCGAAGTGACGAATCACGGTACACAATGTGACGATCCGATGGCACGGTGTGGGTATGGAGAATTCCCGGTGAACGTCATCTGCCAGCGTGTGTAGTGCCAACAGTGCCGTGGTGTTATGGTGTGGTCGTGTTTTTCAAAATGGTTCAAATGGCTCTGAGCACTATGGGACTTAACATCGGTGGTCATCAGTCCCTAGAACTTAGAACTACTTAAACCTAACCAACCTAAGGACATCACACAAATCCATGCCCGAGGCAGGACTCGAACCTGCGACCGTACCGGTCGCACGGTTCCAGACTGAAGCGCCTAGAACCGCTCGGCCGCTAAGGCCGGCCCGTGTTTTTCATAGAGGGGGCTTGCACCCCTTGTTGTTTTGCGTGTCACTATCACAGCACAGGCCTACATTGATGTTTTAAGCACCTTATTGCTTGCCACTGTTGAAGAGAAATTCCGGGATGGCGATTGCATCTTTCAACACGATCGAGCCCCTGTTGATAACGCACGACCTGCGGCGGAGTGGTTACACGACAGTAACATCCTTGTAATGGACTGGCCTGCGCAGAGTCCTGACCTGAATCCTATAGAACACCTTTGGGATGTTTTGGAACGCCGACTTCGTGCCAGGCCTCGCCGACCAACATTGTGTAACGCCGGAAATGCATATCCTCCTATTTCCATCTATTGTACTATAAATTTGTTTTCCTTATTTTTGTTACCTGAATATATGACATTTCTGTGTCTTTACATATTGTAATTGTTTTACTATTTGTATATATATATATATATATATATATATATATATATATTTATGCATCTATGTCGATGTATAATTGGTTTGTTTCGTAAATATTATTTGTATTTTTACGCTGGGTCTCGCCTAGGGAAAACTGCTATCGAACGATTACATCGATAGGTCGTGTGAAGAATCAAAGTGTGTAGGATCTTTGGTAGTGTTAACTCTGTTGCGTGGAGCGCGGGCTGAGCAGAGAGGGAGTCTTGCTGGAGTAGCGAGTGGAGCAGGTGTGTTGTGTGAAGCTCCCGCGAGTTGCCGCGCTGTCGGGGTTGGGCAGCATGTAATTGCGCTCGACTTGCGATGATAGTTTCTGACATGGTGTCGCGGACGGGAAACATCAGCTAGCGCACATCAAGAGCCCGTTTCGTCTGGTGACCGTGTCGAGAAGAAGGCGCGCTAACATCCAGCTTCTGCAACAGCGACGGCCGACAATGAGTGACTGTCGCCACCTCCTCGATCGACGGCTTCAAACCTTCAATCAACCAACAAGGAAGACTGCAAGCACGTAAAGTTTTAGAACTGTATGGCAGACCTCAGCTTTTAAAACTGTTCAAATCACAAAATTACAGCAACTTAGCATGAACCTTTGTTGCTCATTGTCCCAATTGCATTGCCAAGCACGGTCCCTACCTTTTCCGAAATGAACCCGAGTATCGTTGAAATTCAAACGCCAGCATTAAAGTAATATAGCTAATTCGTTTTCACTGCTTTAATTTCAAAGTCCAGTTAAGGCATTCATAGCTGGCTACAATATTTAGATTACACAAGCACGAATTAAGAGTGCGAGTTTTGTTACCGTATTTTAGCTTACCTGTGACTGCAGCTCAGCTTGGTACGTACTAAATTTTACTATTATTAATTGTTCAGAATCATTTAATTCAAGTTCAAAGTTAAATCTCTTATTTCTAAATTGCGTAGATTCAAGTAGCTTTTGAAATGATTGTTGAGGTAGTCCAAGACTAACCGTATTTTACTGAATTTCGATGTGCTTCAGAAAGAAAGCTCACTATTAATTTCAGTTTTCACACTACACGTGTCAACCTTCAGTTGTCACGCTTCTAGTGCTAATTATATGTGTAATAACCTTTCTTTTTCAGTTACTATAGTAATTGTCCTTAGGACTGGCGACCGTAATTTCCCCCAAATCTCAAATATCTAATTAACGCTAGTTAATTGTTAACGTAACGGCCGCACATTTACTTTCTTTATTAACTTTACCCCTTTTCAAAATTAATTTCCACCTGTTTCTATAGCATTTTTCCTTTCATTTAGATGTAACCCTTTCCTCCCTCTTTACCGACAGATTAACTTCGGTGACGATTGCTTTTCCCAAATTTCCATTAGGTACACGCGGTTTAATTTTTCACTGTCATTAAGGTCGATAAGTGAGGGGGAGGTTACAATTGATACCTCTCTTAAGTGCAGCACTCCATGAGGAATGGGCTGCCATTTCCCAAGAAACCTTCCAGCACCTGACCGAACGTATGCCTGCGAGAGTGGAAGCTGTCATCAGGGCTAAGGGTGGGCCAACACCATATTGAATCCCAGCATTACCGATGGGTGGCGCCACGAACTTGTAAGTCATTTTCAGCCAGGTGTCCGGGAACCTTTGAAAACATAGTGTATTCCATCGGTTTCATATGAGGCGAATTTCGTGTACAAGATATCAACTCGAGTCCAGTATCATGCTTCTCAAACCACAGCAGCAGCAATCTGACCTAGTGACGCAGACGGTTATCCTGCTGGAAGGTGCCACCACCGTTGGAAAAGTCATCAGGCACGCAGGGCCTCAGGTGGCGCCCAGTTGAGTTCACGTGGTCCACAGCTGTCGCGGTGCCTTCGATTACCACCGTAGTTCCCATGAAAGTTCAGGTGAAAGTCTCTCATAGCACAGTAGTGCCCCTACCGGACTGCGTCGTACGTCGATAAACTGTTTTGCTCTGTTGTGAAAATTAAATAAAATTGTTATCCAATCAGACAGTGTATTTCCTCTGGGAGGATAAAACTATCCCTTCTTACATTCCCTGCAACAGCAACCGTTTGCCATTGCCACCAACAGTGAAATGTGCATCACAAAGCCGGCGATCGCTGTTGAAAAATGAATGAAAATATAGACTCGCCTTATGTATAATCATTTTAAAAACAGTATTGTACACTAGGAATAAATCGTTGCGCCGTTTTAAACGGTATGCGGACGTTGCAGTCTCCAGGTGGCTAGCCTTCTTTTCCGTGGTTTCTCCAACTTGCTTCAGGCAAATAACTGACTATTAGGCTACGCCCAACTGCCTATCCCATCCTTGTCATGTTAGACCATTAAATGTGTAGATGTTCGTATATGTGAAATATTTGTTATAATGAAATAATAAGCAACCAGTTCCATAAGAGAAATTTAATCTTTTTGCCGGTTTCAGGCACTTAGTGACCTTCTTCATAAGGTTATGCCTATCGCATTATTTGCGAGTGTCAACAATGAAGTGCTTACAGCAAAATGTCATGGTCGTAAGAATATTCAGAAGCAGTAAGTAATACAATACTGAATCCACTAATACAATAAGAGCTCTTAGATGGCTACATGTAATTCACAGCGTCTGCATAAAACTAGTACATTATGAAAGACTATACTTGCTGAAGAAAGATAAAATACTAAATATTCGTTGTTGCTCTGTAACTGCAATGCCATGACATGTCCAACATCATTTGTAAAAGTATTACAAAGAGGAATAAAACGGCTACAGCAGATGGACTTATTTTGTCTGGCTCTCTTTACTTGTGATACGTAGTTCAGCCGGCCCATACTTTCTCTGAAGCCGCAACAGCCGTATATTATGCGATACTCCGTATGTATTAACGGCAAAAGTCTGCAATCAAAAGTATTTAGTAATTTAAAACACGATAACTGTAAGAAAATGCCTCATTTACATGGACTATACCACTGCTCATGCAAATATAACTTTTCTTTCAGTAACCCATGAATGTTCGGACCATGTTCCATGAAACATATTTCTTAAGCTGAGTCAACTTGGTAAATAATTAGAACTATAACAAATATTGCTCTCCTTTCTTATACACCTCACCCTGTATAAAGCCCATAAAAAAAGACAGAGATATTTTCAACATGTCCGAACTCATAAATTACTTTTCACAGATTTCTTTTACAAAGATCGATGGTTAATTAATCACTGACACTCATGGTCTTCCTTTGTCATTTTAATCTTTGTTAAATGACGCAGCTGTTGTCTAGCGACTTTTATCGTCTGATATATGTAGTCAGAAAAAATCTTGCCTGGTTTCTTGTAGCACAGATAGATTGCGCCCTCATCTGCTTTCTTATGTCTCATACATTAAAGCGAAAGGAAAAACAACAGTATCATCGTAAGCTGTCAGCATGTCATGCCTTACTTTTAAGGTTCTTAACATAACTATAATAATAAGTCACTGATGTGCATAATTTTGAGAGTCAAACAGCAAACATATAAGATCAAACACAAACCGCTAAAAAAAAAAGAGACATGAAAATAAGGCGAAATGAAGAGTACAGTATCAACCGAATAAACTGTGTCCTTACATAGTACTTGTGGACAAAAAGATGCATAGCGTAGGATGAATGAAGGAGAATTGTTGGAACACATTTTTGTTGTACTTGCTATTAGAACTTCAGGGGTGTCAACTAGCAGAGATTTGCACTTTGAGTAAAGAAACTGGTCGCAGTGTAGACCTGGTGCAGTTCATTGAAGCATTAGCAAACATTTCAGGATGCTCACCGTGAGATGTAGGGGCTGATGTCATTAATGACTGGCTGTAAAGTGACGATGGTCAGATTTTTGATAGCAGAATTATCGCCATTTGTTCGTCTGCAAACAATGATGATAGTGATTATGGATTAGCTGATGTAGCTGGTGCTCAATGTCAAGACAATATGACACATATACAGGCAAGAACGGTAGATGGACAAAATAGTGGTTCATTTGGAACACCAGGCGTAGACAACTTGTACCTAACTAATAGTGTTGTGGGGCTTACGTGATTGTGTGTACACAAAGACGTAATAATCTGTCGCAAAAGAAATTTACATATTGTATCCCCCGCCGCTTTTTTCTGTCTCTAAACGAAGGCTGATCTCAGGAAGCTGCTTTAGGGCTTTCGATACAGTTTTCACTAAAAGCTAGACTTGTTCATGAGGACGCTTTTTGAATATACAGGGTGTTCGAAAAAAAGGTTTCAGTATTTACAATAAGACATAGTACGCACCAAGGGAAGACGAAAAGTTGCTGTAAATTGGTCGTAAACCTCATATCTTCGGGGTTACGACTTGAGTGTGTACGAGGAATGTATCTTGCCCACCGAGCACTTTGGCATAAGACAAATGACGAAACAGCGTAAGCACTAAAACGTTTATGCAGCACAAGGGAACACCCATGGTATTCTGCTGTTATACCCGCAGTGTTCATAAGGCGCATCTCTTGGTGGGACACAGCATTACTTTACTATAATTTGTTTCCATGTCCGTCAATGGAGCTCCCAATGGACGCCTATTGTCCAACATTTTTTGTTTTTTGGTCATCAGTCTACTGACTGGTTTGATGCAGCCCGCCACGAATTCCTTTCCTGTGCCAACCTCTTCATCTCAGAGTAGCACTTGCAACCTACGTCCTCAATTATTTGCTTGACGTATTCCAATCTCTGTATTCCTCTACAGTTTTTGCCCTCTACAGCTCCCTCTAGTACCATGGAAGTCATTCCCTCATGTCTTAGCAGATGTCCTATCATTCTGTCCCTTCTCCTTATCAGTGTTTTCCACATATTCCTTTCCTCTCCGATTCTGCGTAGACCCTCCTCATTCCTTACCTTATCAGTCCACCTAATTTTCAACATTCGTCTATAGCACCGCATCTCAAATGCTTCGATTCTCTTCTGTTCCGGTTTTCCCACAGTCCATGTTTCACTACCATACAATGCTGTACTCCAGACGTACATCATCAGAAATTTCTTCCTCAAATTAAGGCCGGTATTTGATATTAGTAGACTTCTCTTGGCCAGAAATGCCTTTTTTGCCATAGCGAGTCTGCTTTTGATGTCCTCCTTGCTCCGTCCGTCATTGGTTATTTTACTGCCTAGGTAGCAGAATTCCTTAACTTCATTGACTTCGTGACCATCAATCCTGATGTTAAGTTTCTCGCTGTTCTCATTTCTACTACTTCTCATTACCTTCGTCTTTCTCCAATTTACTCTCAAACCATACTGTGTACTCATTAGACTGTTCATTCCGTTCAGCAGATCATTTAATTCTTCTTCACTTTCACTCAGGATAGCAATGTCATCAGCGAATCGTATCATTGATATCCTTTCACCTTGTATTTTAATTCCACTCCTGAACCTTTCTTTTATTTCCATCATTGCTTCCTCGATGTACAGATTGAAGAGTAGGGGCGGAAGGCTACAGCCTTGTCTTACACCCTTCTTAATACGAGCACTTCGTTCTTGATCGTCCACTCTTATTATTCCCTCTTGGTTGTTGTACATATTGTATATGGCCCGTCTCTCCCTATAGCTTACCCCTACTTTTTTCAGAATCTCGAACAGCTTGCACCATTTTATATTGTCGAACGCTTTTTCCAGGTCGACAAATCCTTTAGCCTTGCTTCCATTATTAGCCGTAGCGTCAGAATTGCCTCTCTCGTCCCTTTACTTTTCCTAAAGCCAAACTGATCGTCACCTAGCGCATTCTCAATTTTCTTTTCCATTCTTCTGTATATTATTCTTGTAAGCAGCTTCGATGCATGAGCTATTAAGCTGATTGTGCGATAATTCTCGCACTTGTCAGCTCTTGCCGTCTTCGGAATTGTGTGGATGATGCTTTTCCGAAAGTCAGATGGTATATCGCCAGACTCATATATTCTACACACCAACGTGAATAGTCGTTTTGTTGCCACTTCCCCCAATGATTTTAGAAATTCTGATGGAATATTATCTATCCCTTCTGCCTTATTTGAACGTAAATCCTCCAAAGGGTTTTTAAATTCCGATTCTAATACTGGATCCCCTATCTCTTCTAAATCGACTCCTGTTTCTTCTTCTATCACATCAGACAAATCTTCACCCTCATAGAGGCTTTCAATGTATTCTTTCCACCTATCTGCTCTCTCCTCTGCATTTGACAATGGAATTCCCGTTGCACTTTTTAAGGTTACCACCGTTGCTTTTAATGTCACCAAAGGTTGTTTTGACTTTCCTGTATGCTGAGTCTGTCCTTCCGACAATCATATCTTTTTCGATGTCTTCACATTTTTCCTACAGCCATTTCGTCTTAGCTTCCCTGCACTTCCTATTTATTTCATTCCTCAACGACTTGTATTTCTGTATTCCTGATTTTCCCGGAACATATTTGTACTTCCTCCTTTCATCAATCAACTGAAGTATTTCTTCTGTTTCCCATGGTTTCTTCGCAGCTACCTTCTTTGTACCTATGTTTTCCTTCCCAACTGCTGTGATGGCCCTTTTTAGAGATGTCCATTCCTCTTCAACTGTACTGCCTACTGCGCTATTCCTTATTGCTGTATCTATAGCGTTAGAGAACTTCAAACGTATCTTGTCATTCCTTAGTACTTCCGTATCCCACTTCTTTGCGTATTGATTCTTCCTGACTAATGTCTTGAACTTCAGCCTACTCTTCATCACTGCCATATTGTGATCTGAGTCTATATCTGCTCCTGCGTATGCCTTACAATCCAGTATCTGATTTCGGAATCTCTGTCTGACCATGATATAATCTAATTGAAATCCTTCCGTATCTCCCGGCCTTTTCCAAGTATACCTCCTCCTCTCGTGATTCTTGAACAGGGTATTCGCTATTACTAGCTGAAACTTGTAACAGAACTCAATTAGTCTTTCTCCTCTTTCATTCCTTGTCCCAAGCCCATATTCTCCTGTAACCTTTTCTTCTACTCCTTCCCCTACAACTGCGTTGCAGTCGCCCATGACTATTAGATTTTCGTCCCCCTTTACATACTGCATTACCCTTTCAATATCCTCATGCACTTTCTCTATCTGTTCATCTTCAGCTTGCGACGTCGGCATGTATACCTGAACTATCGTTGTCGGTGTTGGTCTGCTGTCGATTCTGATTAGAACAACCCGGTCACTGAACTGTTCACAGTAACATACCCTCTGCCCTACCTTCCTATTCATAACGAATCCTACACCTGTTATACCATTTTCTGCTGCTGTTGATATTACCCGATACTCATCTGACCAGAAATCCTTCTCTTCCTTCCACTTCACTTCACTGACCCCTACTATATCTAGATTGAGCCTTTGCATTTCCTTTTCAGATTTTCTAGTTTCCCTACCACGTTCAAGCTTCTGACATTCCACGCCCCGACTCGTAGAACGTTATCCTTTCGTTGATTATCCAATCTTTTTCTCATGGTAACCTCCCCCTTGGCAGTCCCCTCCCGGAGATCCGAATGGGGGACTATTCCGGAATTTTTTGCCAATGGAGAGATCATCATGACACTTCTTCAATTACAGGCCACATGTCCTGTGGATACACGTTACGTGTCTTTAATGCAGTGGTTTCCATTGCCTTCTGCATCCTCATGTCGTTGATCATTGCTGATTCTTCCGCCTTTAGGGGCAATTTCCCACCCCTAGGACAAGAGAGTGCCCTGAACCTCTATCCGCTCCTCTGCCCTCTTTGACAAGGCCGTTGGCAGAATGAGGCTGACTTTATGCCGGAAGCCTTCGGCCGCCAATGCTGATTATTTATCAAAATTTAGGCAGTGGCGAAGACGTTTTGATTATGAATCAAAGACGCTATCCCCGCCCTTTTTTTTTAATTTTATTTTAAGAGAAGGGATCAGGTAGTGGGGTGGCGGAGGCAAGGTGGGCAGGGGTCGCAATCCGAGGCCTGGCCACGATGTCTTCTCCCTCCCATCCTGGGGATGTGGTACAAAGGATGCAGTTGGTGTACTATTGTGAATTTTTTTAATTTTATTTATTCATTTATTTTTAAATTATTTTTTTATATTTTTTAATTTATATTTTTTAATTTTTTTTACGGTAAGGAACTGAAAAGTAATAAATGCACTCGTTGCGTCGAGTTGGGGCCGCACTTAACTAAAAACATGCTAATAGTTGTAGAAAAAGGCAGAAAGAAAGAGAGAAAAGTGCGGGGCTAAGGAAACCATGAAACAAAACTGAAGAGTGGAATCCATACCACCATTAACCAGTGCTACATCTTGCACCAGATGGGAAACAAAAACTGCGAAGACTTTTTCGCACCAGGGACAAAAAGATGAAATGGGGGAAATTCTGCTACAGAGTGTGAGGGTTCACGACGAAACTCTCCGTCTGCTGTATCATCCAGGTATGACTTCTCTTAATAACCAAGGTAGATCCCACGTCGTACCGTGTAGTGTTCTATCATCGTCTTGTAATTTTTAGCTTCTCTTACCCGTGATGTTCCAGCTACTTGGAGGGTCGTGGAACGCACTCCACAAATAATTGGAAAAATATTGGCGATACTTTGGGTTACGGAGGATCTTGCAATGTCGTTCCTGCAAATAGTTCCAAATGTCTAAAGTGTCCTTAGTGCCGTCTTGAAACAAATAATGCACTGCATGTCCACGAAGCCACGTCATTGCATTAGTTTTAGTGCGTGGGTAATACGTCTCAGCCGGGAATAAGATAGTCTTGGGGTCGATATGAGTCGGCGTTACTCGAAGGAAGTATGCTGACATTTGCCTCACTAAGTGCCACACTGCTGCCGACACGCCACAGCTAAGACGGTGTTCATCGTTGTCTTGCACGCCACAGCTCGTGCACGTAGGTGAGTCTACCATGTGGATCGCATGTAGCCTTGATCTGGTCACCTGCTTACCGTTGACTGTGATGTACCACATCGCTGTGACGTCAGTGTCCAGTGTTACGTGGTGAATTGTCCTCCACACTACTCGCCAGTTGACGGTCGGGTGCTTCCTCTCCACGACGTCATCGGGTCGTCCACATTGCAGGACCCGATAAATCGTCTTTGCCGTCGCCAGTTGAGTCGCTGGTAAGGCAAGTCGAACGTAACCGAGTTCGAGGTAAAAGACACCGATGTAGAAGAGCGAGGAGGGGACGTGGTGTATCGACACAGGTGGCAACAGGGAGGGCGGTGCTAGTTCTTCTATTAACAAACTCGTCAGACTGTCCGGACGGCGGTGCCATAGTTTGACTAATGTGCTCACAAATAGTACAACCGCCCTGTCATGAACGTGATAAAGGCCAAACCCTCCCCGATCCGGGGGAAGGGTGAGAGTCTCATATTTGATCTTGAAAAGCATTCCTGAAGTCACGAAGGACCCAAAAGCCGCAAGTATACGGCGAGCTAACATCACCGGTATAGGTAATATTTGGCCGATGTGCGGAATGCGTGACGCTAAATGTGTGTCAACATACTGGGTCCTTTGGACGATATCCAGGGCTCGTAGGCGGTTGTTGGCAATTCCAGTCCGAACATTTCGTAAAAGCCGTCGAAAGTCGTGAGCAGCGGTCCGTCGTATATCGTCTGTGAAATCAATGCCGAGACATTTCAAACTATCTCTGAGCTGTAAGGGGGTGACACTGTTCTCAGACAATCCGACCCCGATGTTCATCGCCACCGATTTTGCGACGTTGATACGACTACCAGCGGCCATGCTATATTTCGCTATCCAATTCAGTGCGTTAGCGGTGTCGTCACCGTTGCGGATGACAATCACCAGGTCGTCAGCGTACGCTTTACATCGGAAAGCGTGGCCTCGTAACGTCATATCCGTTAGCCGTTGACGCAGCCGCAGAGAAGTGGTTCCATGGTCACAGCGTAAAGTAAAGTGGACAGAGGGCAGCCTTGGCGTATCGATCGAGAAATGGCGAGGGGCTGCGTAGGTCGGCCGTTGACGATCACCTTGGACGTCGCCCCACGGAGTAGTCGCATGACGACAGTGACGAATGGCTGTGGGTACCGCATATGGTGGAGGACCGCTTCCAAATAGTCGTGGTCCACTCGGTCGAAAGCCTGACTAAAATCGATTGCCGCCAGTGCACCCTTCAGACGACATGCCCTCGCCAGTGAGATCAAGTCACGATATTCACTGAGTGCTGTTTGAATATTATTGTCGCCTCCTAATGACGTTTGATCGGGTGAGATAACATTTCGTAAGGTCTGGCGTATCCGCGCCGCCAACAGTCGAGAAAAGTCGCAGTTCAATAGCGTCAACGGGCGGTAGTCCTGCAGTCGTGAGCCACCTGACGGTTTGTGAATAGGAATAATCATCCCCTCCACAAGGGCCGCAGGGAGCGGCACTTCCGGGGATAGTAGTTCGCGACAGACGTCCGTCCATAGGGAGGCTAATAAATATTGAAAAGTCCGGTAAAATTCCAAGGGGAGGACATCAGGACCCGGAGACTTGTTGACAGCTCCGTTTCGAATGGCGTCGATTACTTCTTCTTCTGTAATTTCTTCCATCAAGGCCGCTTCCATTGCCGGGGTGACGGTGCCGTAAATCGTCTGAGAGACGTCCTTCAGTGCTGTCGGATCAGGGGTCTGAGCGGAATAGAGCTGGGAATAATGATTGTAGAACGCTGTGTTTATGTCTTGTTGCGTGGTGAGGCGACGACCGTCCTCCGTGTCGATGAAGCGTACCAGCGCTCGTTGGCGTCGTTTACGTTCACGAAAGACGTGGAACATTGACGGGCGTTCGCTCGGCATCCGATCCTGCGTCCTCATGCGGATGACTACCCCCTCTAGATGGCGTCGCATATGAGCGATGATCTGAGCCTTAGCACGGTGGACTGCCGTTTGCCGTTCCGGAGACGGCGCCATAGCATCGCAGTCGCGCAGTACCCTGAAGTAAAAGTCGTGTGTATGTCTACGCCAAGTGGCGTGGTCGCGACCGTAGGTTATCAACGTTCGCCTCTGTGCCGGTTTGGCGCAGTCCAACCACCAGCGGACCGTTGCGGGATATGCACGGAGGCGATTTTCACACGAATGCCACGTATCATATTCGGCTTGGCGGCAATCCGGGTACGACAGGTGAGCGATGTTTGATTTCCACGGGCTGCGGCTTCTCCAAACTTGTTGTCGCTGCAAGGTGACGGCACAAATGTACGCTGAGTGGTCCGAGAAGGCTGCAGGCCACAGTTCCGCATCCTGTGTTCCAGCGGCGAGAGAGCGTGAGACATAAATACGATCTATACGACTGGAAGAGTGACTCATGAAGTGCCTGAATCCCGGTCGGTGGCCGTGAAGATGTTCCCAAGTGTCCACCATCTGCAGGTCCCGAATTAGCGTCTCGAGTTCCGGGCACGGATTATGTCGTGGGAGTTGGTCTCTGGGCGCCTTGGAAGAGCGGGGCTACGCCTTCCGCAAAGAATCGTGAACGTTCGCGACGTTTGTCCGTCCCGGAAGGCGCGTAGATATTGATAAGGCGGACACCCAGTACCGTGAGTGCCATTCCTCTTGCCCCAGGCAGAAACAGGATATCGTCCGCCACTATCCCTTCCCGGAGAAGTACAGCGACACCGCTGCCTGTAGGGGAAGCTGGAGAGACGCAAGCATCGTAACCGTACATGCCTGGGAAGTCGTCGACATACACTTCCTGGAGAAGGGCTATATCGATGGAAGCAGAGTTCAACATATCCTGAAGCAAGGATAACTTAGCGCGCTTCCGTATAGTGTTGATGTTTATAGTTGCAACGCGATAAGTTTGAGGTCTATCCATAGCACCCGTGTTGGCCATCAATACCCTTGTAAGGCTGTCTCGTCACTGTATCTGATGGCGGAAAAGGATCAACACTGGTGGGGTACATTTCCCCGCGTGTCGTCCGACACGATGGATAAGGAATTCTCCTCACTGTCGTCCGCCCAGTCACCATGAAATACCATCGGCTGCTGGTGGCTGTTAGTGGCTGCTGCGGCACTCGGCGCTGACTCCATCGGCTCTACTGGCTGGGAATCGGCAGCGGCTGTCTGCTTGTGATCCTGCTGTTCTGTGGGGTCGGACGGGCTGAAGCCGTCACCACGGCGATCTGTTGAGTTTGATGGTACAGCGATCTCTGTACCTCCGGTACCGTCGTCGGAGTGTCCGCAGTCCATGTCAGACGATCGCTGCAAACACTCGTCCGATGGAGCACGCCGCCGTCTCTTGTGTTTTCGCGGGGAACGCTGTTTACGGACGTGTGTTTCAGTATCTGAATGTGGGTGTATTTCTTCAGCTGCTCCAGTGTCTGGTAGAAATGCCGCTGTCGGCACAACCCGTGGGTCAATGTCAATCCTGGCATCCACGCCTTCTTGCAAGGTCGGTCGGTGAGTATCTTCAGGTGGGGGCGCTGTTGTAGAGGCCGGATCCCGTACTGCAGAATCCATCATGGCCTCGCTATCGGGGGCGGCTATCGGACTAGTGTGGTCAGCATCGGAAAGGGTTGCTGCTCGTGCAACGTCGGCGTAATTGAGAGGATGTATCCTCCCCCTCACTTATCGACCTTAATGACAGTGAAAAATTAAACCGCGTGTACCTAATGGAAATTTGGGAAAAGCAATCGTCACCGAGGTTAATTTGTCGGTAAAGAGGGAGGAAAGGGTTACATCTAAATGAAAGGAAAAATGCTAATGAAACTGGTGGAAATTAATTTTGAAAAGGGGTAAAGTTAATAAAGAAAGTAAATGTGCGGCCGTTACGTTAACAGTTAACTAGCGGTAATTAGATATTTGAGATTTGGGGGAAATTACGGTCGCCAGTCCTAAGGACAGTTACTATAGTAACTGAAAAAGAAAGGTTATTACACATATAATTAGCACTAGAAGCGTGGCAACTGAAGGTTGACACGTGTAGTGTGAAAACTGAAAGTTTGTCAGAAGTAATAAATTTCGCTACACTCTGACTTAATTTAGCAAAAGAATTAATAAAACAGGGAAATCGAAAGTTAATTTAGTGACTGAAGTTAATAGTGAGCTTTCTTTCTGAAGCACATCGAAATTCAGTAAAATACGGTTAGTCTTGGACTACCTCAACAATCATTTCAAAAGCTACTTGAATCTACGCAATTTAGAAATAAGAGATTTAACTTTGAACTTGAATTAAATGATTCTGACCAATTAACAATAGTAAAATTTAGTACATACCAAGCTGAGCTGCAGTCACAGGTAAGCTAAAATACGGTAACAAAACTCGCACTCTTAATTTGTGCTTGTGTAATCTAAATATTGTAGCCAGCTATGAATACCTTAACTGAACTTTGAAATTAAAGCAGTGAAATTGAATGTTGCTGCCGTTTGAATTTCAACGACACTCGGGTTCATTCCGGAAAAGGAAGGGACCCTGCTTGGTAATGCAATTGGGACAATGAGCAACAAAGGTTCATGCTAAGTTGCTGTAATTTTGATGCAACAATTTTAAAAGTTTGAAAAGCTGAGGTCTGCCATACAGTTCTAAAACTTTAAGTGCTTCCAGTCTTCCTTGTTGGTTGATTGAAGGTTTGAAGCCGTCGATCGAGGAGGTGGCGACAGTCACTCATTGTCGGCCGTCGCTGTTGCAGAAGCTGGATGTTGGCGCGCCTTCTTCTCGACACGGTCACCAGACGAAACGGGCTCTTGATGTGCGCCAGCTAATGCTTCCCGTCCGCGACACCATGTCAGAAACTATCATCGCAATTCGAGCGCAATTACATGCTGCCAAACCCCGAAAGCGCGGCAACTCGCGGGAGCTTCACACAACACCCCTGCTCCATTCGCTACTCCAGCCGGACTCTCTCTGCCCGCGCTCCACGCGACAGAGTTAACACTACCAAAGATCCTAAACACTCTGGTTCTCCACACGACCTATCGATGTATCCGTTCGATAGCATAGTTTTCCCTAGGCCAGACCCAGCGTATAAATACAAATAATATTTACGAAACAAACCAATTATACATCGACATAAATGCATATATATATATATATATATATATATATATATATATATATATATATATATATATACAAATAGTAAAACAATTACAATATGTAAAGACACAGAAATGTTATATATTCAGGTAACAAAAATAAGGAAAACAAATTTATAGTACAATAGATGGAAATAGGAGGATATGCATTTCCGGCGTTACAAGGAAGGGTCGTCACTGTAGAAGGAGTCATAGATTCACCTGTCGGGATTTGAGTAAGCCGTCGTCGGAGACAATCCGACCGGACGTGCCCTACTTGGCCATAACCAGAGCAAGTGCGTGGTTGGCCGTCATACATAATGATCGCCCTACATCCGCCGATGACAAGATATGAAGGTACATGTTTGGTCTGTCGTACCCGATTAAGAACGGGGTACGTTGTAAAGGTGGTCCATTTTTCGGCCATATGGCTGATCACTCTGCCGTATGGCTGGAAAGCCGCGGTGACTTCGTCCGGTGGAACTTCGAAAGGGAGTTCGAAGATGCGTGTCGTACGGAGGCCAAGCCCCGCGTGATCGATAGAGACCGCCCCAATTTGGCCATCAGAATGTTTCAATTTAAGATCGTTCGCATGTGCGCGCACGATTCTGTTGCACACCTCGTCACTTACTAACTTGACGTAGACAACACTGCTCGTGATAGAGAGATGGATACCAATTATGTCTCGCGGTTCAATTTTAACGTCGTCACGTAGAAAACGTTCCACTTCAAAAGCTCGCGGTCGTGCATGATCGGGTTGAAAACTGATCTTGATGGTGGTTTGTCTATATGAATGTGCCATGGTGCGTCGGTAGTGATGGACTCTAAACTAGCGACAACGCAGTAGTAAACAACTACGGACACTCGCGACCGCGCGGACGGGACGTAAACAAGACGGCCTCGCCGCAGCGCTGCGGAAAGCAGACTGCTGCCCCTAGACCACGGGTACTCAGTTGTCCAACAAAGGAGACGGCAGATATTGTCTTCTGCTATGGTCAAGCAGATGGAAGCTTCCTACGCGCATGTAAGCAGTAGACTGCCAAATATCCACGATGCCGTACATCATATCTAAAGAGTGATAAAATGGGACACCTACAGCCGTCATTACGATGTTATTTATTACATGGCTACCGGTTTCGGCGCTTCAGCCTTACCTGACGCTGAATGGGTTAACTCCAATAGTGTACACGATTCCCCAGTAGCCAATATCAATGCACTGGTTTTCGCAGACTAGCTGTAACAACGATGTTGTGTCTCCAACCATCAACTTACCAGCTGACTGGAGAAACATTCAAAACAGAACGTCCGAAGATATCTGAGGAATCGTGTATACGTTTGGAATCAACCCTCTCAGCGTCAGTTAATGCCTGGAGATGGTGTACAGAAGCATCGAAGCTGGTGTCCATATAATGAATCACATCGTAAAGACGCCTGTAGGTGTTCCGTTGTATTACATACGTGAACGGCCGAAGTCCGTCAAACCTCGTATCAGAACGATGGACATACAAAACTACATGTGAAGGTGTTTTAATACCCTGTTCCAGTGACTTTCGGGAACGAAATCATTTGTACCAGGAGCCCGGGATCGTGGTAGACTTCGAGCAACTAGCGCACTTGATATGGAGCCGCGGGTAAGAGAACATGTGCAGGACAGCCCCAGAACGAGAGGCCGATGAATAGCTGCAGCGGAAGGTGTTTCCTAAATCTGTTGTCTGGACGGTCATCAATAAACAGTTGATTTATCCCTACCATACACAGCGAATCTAAGCTCTACTGATATACGATCTGACCGCCAGATTGTAATTCTGCCACTGGTTTCTCCAAACGTGTGCTCGTGATCTGCAGTTCTCGGCTAAGGTGTTGTTGACTGATAAGGCGGGCTTCACCAGAGATGGTATCGTAAATTACCATTATGCGCATGTATGGGCCGATGCCAACCCGCATGCTCTTGGCGAGAGATGACGCCAGCAAGCATTTGTTATCAACGTTGGGGCAGGCGTCCACTGAGACAGACTGCTAGGTCCCTACGTTTATGCGTGATTGGGCACTGGCTCATTTTCAACTTTGGGTGAGGCGACATCTAACACGAGTCTTTCAAGATCGATGGGTTGATTAGTGAGGGCCGATATAGCGCCCTGCGCGTTCTCCTGATTTGAACCCTGTGTATTTTTGGTTTTGGGGGCATGTAAAGACCTTGGTGTAAGCGGTCCCCATAAATGATGTGGATACACTATGAAAACGCCTGTTCAATGGGTGCGATGCAATACGGTAGTGACAAGGGGTGTTCCAACGAATGCGTGATTCCATGAGCCGTGGGGTGGAAGGCTGCACTGCAATGGATGGCGGTCACATCGAGCACATGTTGTGAAGAGTAGCGTAGAGACATGATGACCATTGATAGTAGTGGTAGCAGGCCATATCTCCGAAGACATAAGTTTACGACCGATGTTTATACGAATTTTTTTTCTTTCCTTGTTCCATACCACATCCTCTGTAACAATTGGAAACTTTTTTTGACACCCTGTATATACATATGGTAAACAGATCGTAAATACAGGGGGATTCTAAAGTCGCTATACATTTCAGTGATATAGTAAGTCACTATACTTTTCAGTGATATCGGAACTGAATATTTGTTTCTTGCAGGTACTACGACAGAATGCTAACCAAAGAAGAACGAATCGCTGTTGTTTCTGCTCGTCTTCGTGGAATGACTTATGAACAGGTGAGGGGCAGACTTTGCCCGTCGATTCCGGGAAACAGGCCCCACCAGGCTTGCTATCAAGACCCTCGTCAATAAATTCCAGCGAATGGGTAGTGCTGCAGATGACGAACGTCCAGGGAGGCCGGCCATAACGCCAGACACCGTGCAAAGTGTGCAGGGTGCGATCACACGTAGCCCTTCCGCATTTACCAGGAGACTTAGTAGGGAGCTTGGTATTCCTCGAACCACTGTATGGAGAGTTCTTCGTTACAAGCTGAACAAACGTGTGTACCATATCCAGGTCGCACATAAGCTTGAAGCGGAGGACTACGCAGCCAGATAAGCTATGTGTCATGACGTGCTACAAGCTGTGGAAAATGATAATTTGATGCAAAATATCTTGTTCATTGATGAAGCTACGTTTCATACCTGTGGACATGTGAAGAAACACAACTGCAGGATCTGGGCACACGAACAACCTAGTGTGCTGCAGGTGTGGCAACGGGACACAGCAAAAGTGAACGTGTGGTTAGGGATAACGAGGTCAGTAGTGTACGGGCCCTTCTTCTTCGCAGAACAAACCGTTACTGGAACCACACACCTAGATATCTTGGAACAGTTTTTAGAGCCCCAGTTGATATCTGATGGGATTATGGATACAGTTGTTTTTGAACAGGATGGTGCACCAACCCATTTTGCCCTCGTTGTTCGGGATTGTCTGAATCAAGCATTTCCCGACAGATGGATTGGTCGTGCCTCTCCACGGTTGCGGGCACCCCGCTCTCCTGACTTGACACCCTTAGACTTTTTTACATGGGGGTTTATCACGTCTAAAGTATACCAGGTGAAGATCCGCAGCACTGAAGGCTTAACATAGCGGATTCGAGCCGCAGCTGGTGAGATTACACCAGATATGATTGGGCAGGTTTTTCAGTCTACAGTGGAGCACTGGGGGGTGTGTCTAGACATGCAAGGTGGTCACATTGAAGTCTGCTGAAATTATGTCCTATTGTAACATAAGTTACAGTGCCATTACATATTGGTTAGTAAAATGAATAGTGACTTTAGAATCACCCTGTATTTCGTGCTATCAGTTGGAAGCCGCGGCGGGTCGCTACTTAGTGTACACAACTTGTTTTTTCTTTTTTTTTAATCCTGCACAAAATTTATGATAAAATAATGTTATAATTCGTATGTTTACCTGAAAATACGTATAATGTATGGATGTTCATGGCATTTAACCAATGTCATTCCAATGTTTTTCTTAATTTCTAAATTATTCTGATTTTCAATAAATTGCGTGACCTACGATCCCACCCACTCCGGATAAATTAGTAATCTGTTCTTACTGAGAGAACAGGTCATCTGTTGTCGAATAACAATAGAACCGAAAGCTTTCTGACTTATCGTTCCCTACTACTTTACCAATTACCGTTGTCTGAAACACGATATGGGCGACACTGTTGGGAGAGTAGGTTCTTCCAAATGTCATGTATTAATCGTGAAATAAACGATTTACTTTGCAGTAAGTTGCCGTCAGTGATTTCCCAAAGAAGACTGATACGCTAACATTTTCTGCGTAAAAGGAACGCAGAGCGAAATTTGCATTAATGCCTGAAAGGTCAAAACAAGCGAAGTTATAATTAGCTTTGCCTCTTTGAGGTTTAGATTGCTGAACTTTAATAACGACCCTGCGACCGAGAGCAGTACTCATTAATGGAAATGGAAATAAAATCTTCTTTTGACCGAACGGAATATTCGAAACAGGATAATTCCCTTGTTTGTTTTTTTTCTTTTTTAAAAAGCAAACGTTGTCCATGTTGCTACAATCATAGTATTACGCGCCTGTATATCAAATTAATTGTCTGTCATATACAAAGAGAATGAGGTATTTCAAAACCGCAGATAAAAATTTCTGCACAGGACACACGAGTGCGTAAATATTTCGTTGTTAATTTCGTTGTTAATTTGCGGTCAGACATACGGTTTACGAACAGTGCTTCGAATATCTTACAATATAGACTGATCATTAAGTTCGCGCATAGAGGAAAATAGACTACATTTTCACATATGAGGACGGTGATACCAGTAAATGTATGAGATACCGAACTATCCATTTAACGAGGAAAGGTAGCTGAGACCAGTGCGGTAATAAGCCTGCAGGCTATGTTAACACCGACGTTCCAAAGTACCACTGTGAAGTCTGTAGTAGATTAATGGGCTTATCTGGGAGAGTCCATGCACCTGCAACCCAGTCTTCTGGAACATTTAATATCATGTCAAGATTATAAACCGAGAACGACAGCCGTGAGTAATATACACTTAAGTTTACGTTATCTACATCTACCGGACAGTATCTCGTAATTCAATGGCAAGGCTTCGGCAAAATATAGTACACAGAGGGATGTGTTATTTGATCTCATAACTCTGGTAACAACCAAGATATTGATGGAAATATAAATTTTGAAAGTGGCACCATCTACTCTTTTGATGTAGAATGAAATTTTCACTCTACAGCAGACTGTGCGCTGATATGAAACTTCTTGGCAGATTAAAACTGTGTGCCGGACCGAAGCTCGAACTCGGGACCTTTGCCTTTCGTGGGCAAGTGCTCTACCGACGTGCCGGTAGAGCACTTGCCCGCGGAAGGCAAAGGTCCCGAGTTCGAGTCTCGGTCCGGCACACAGTTTTAATCTGCCAGGAAATACTCTTTTGATGACTTTCGAAATATTTTGAAAATATGAATGCAGTGAAATAAATCGCGTTAACGTTGATGTTAAAATGTTTAGCAAAAGTATGAGAGAAAACGTGCCAAAGAAGTGTGTGTGTGTGTGTGTGTGTGTGTGTGTGTGTGTGTGTGTGTGTGTCGTCCCCTCTCTTTTCAGAGGACACAGTTTTCCGTAGAAATACGTGATATGAAGGAATTTACCTTGCTTGTTTACACGGACATAGCTTTTATTTCATCATTATTACTACCTATGTAACCTAATTAATATGTAAATTTCTTTGTAAGTGTTGTACTTAAATATATCGGCTATGCCAAGACGGTTTAATATGTATGTAAAATTAGAGGAATGGACAGTTAGTTGAACGAAGGTGGAAACATAAGAACGCAGAGAGAGTTATGGGCGTAAGCTTCTTCCCTTTTTTTTCTTTTTTGACATCGTATGGATGAGAAATGATCATTTGAACTTATCAAGCACTAAAAATTAATGAAAAATCTGTATGAAGATGTATTAAACATCGGGTGATTCCGAGTGATTAAAGTTGTCTGAAATTCTACGAGCGATTTACGAGCACACGGGAGCTGATGTCTGCAGTATACATGACGGACGGATGTGGCGTTCACTGAAGCACAGAAAGCTGTTTGGTCCAAACCATTTTGTCGCTCAAGAGCGTCAATAATGATTTTAGTGCATGTTCCTGAAAAATCAAGGAAGAGTGCCATGCCATCTTAGCAAAATCAGTGAAGGCTGAGGTTACTTCATTCGCTGTCTTCGTACGCCACTGGGTAGGAGAGACTTGTCTACATGTATCCTTGGGCGTCGGAGAACACTGAAGGCAAAAGCGAACAGTCAGATGTACATAACAAGAAGCAACGTACAGCTTAAAGACTTCGTCTTCTCTCATAGTAAAAACAAAATTATTTTGTAGGAGCATACTCGCAGGCAAATTTAAATGACCAGTTGATATATTTGTTATGTTGCACGAAGTACGGGACCACAAGTCCCACCGCCACACCTCCAAAGTGAATTGCAGTGACAAAGTCACTGCACAGTGGAAATTTACTGGCCCACCAACACAGTTAGACCGCAACAGACCGGTGATGCTGTATTGTAACCTATCACCTCGGACTACAAGTCCATTTAAAAAAAAAAAAAAAAAAAAAAAAGAACATTCTATGATCAAAAGTACTATAGGTATCTGACAATACACAGGCGAGAGTATCATTGTTGATCCAGACTAAAAAGTGAACGTTGAGTTAATTACTTATGCGCTCTATTATAAAATTAATTGTGAGTCATTATTTCATTTTATATAATTGGATAGCACCGATGAGGAAGTACAACATAGTTTAAAATACTAACAGACAGCTCCACTTTATCGAAATTACGGCAATGAACAGGCGAACATTTTGCCATGTTACTTACGAGTATCGGTGACAATTTCTTTCGGACATTAAGGCCCTAAACTGTGACTTACGGGAAGGTCAGGCAACCAACAGGATTGACGTGGTGGGGAAAGACCGTCGCCTTTCCCCATGCGATTTCCGTCCCGCTCCATTTGCGCTAGAGACGTCGCAGCGATTTTCCGACAAAGTCCTTGAGGAGGTTGACGGTAGCAGCCGAAGCAGCAGGCCGAGTGCTCGAGAGTAATGATGTCATTACATCACGTCGCGTCAGAAATGACGTAAAAAAGTACGCCATTCAGCCACTGGGAGAAGGAGATGCCACCCCCTTCCAAAGAAGTCCGGGTGCGGGACATCGTCTGGAGATAAAATAAATGAGTGGGCAATACTATGAGATCTAGAGGACCATCTGTTACGCTGTTCTTGGAGAACGTCAGACAGGGTTGTGGTCGAGCGGTCAGCCGGGGAATGCCGTGTAATGGTTGGAGACGATGATACGAAACTACACTGGTGTCCAAAATTAAAACAACAAATGAGAATTTTGCAAGGCTGCGTTTATGTTCCCACAAAACACTATAAACGGTTGATAGTAAAGTAGATACAATGTAAGGAACACAGAACCTAAACAGCTGCAACATGCATAACGATGGAAAAAAATTTTCTTTTAGTACTTTCGACAGCGCAAAAAATGGTTCTAAGCACTATAGGACTTAACATCTGAGGTCATCAGTCCCCTAGACACAGAGCTAATTGAACTTAACTAACCTAAGGACATCACACACATCTACGCCCGAGGCAGGATTCGAACCTACTACCATATCAGCAGTGCGGTTCCGGACTGAAGCGCCTAGAACTGCTCTGCCACACTGGCCTGCATTCAACATTGCAGCCCAGTCAGCTAACGTGATCTAATATATATAAAATTATCAGCCTCGATTGCCGTAATGAAACCAACCTTTACCTAGGTTTCAGTCAAAGCTATTGAGCCTTCTTCAGAAGATAAATCTGATTCTATAACATGTCTACAAGGGCATGGTCTAGAAATAAAACTAAAACAACCTGAATAGACTTAGTACCTATGTACCGCATTTTTAAAATGTGACTACGCCTATTCAGGCGGTTTCAGTTTTATTACTAGATCATGCTCTCGTAGACACACTATAGAATCAGGTTTATCTTCTGAAGAAAGCTCAATCACTTGGGCTGAAACCTAGGTAAAGCTTGGTTTCATTACGGCAATCGTTTTTTTTCCAACTTCACGTATTGCCGCACGCACTCCGACAATTGGATGATGTGCTCCACGGGGTGTGACCACCACTGGCAGCAATACAGGCCTGGCACCGATGGGGCATGCTGTGGATGATGTCATCGGTCTCATGTTGAGGCGGTAATGGAAGAGATTAGTGTGTAACGTCCCGTCGACAACGAGGTCATTAAGCGTAGAGACGGAGAACAAGCTCGGATTAGGGAGGGATATGGAAGGAAATCGGCCGTGCCCTTTCAAAGGCACCAGCGTGGCATTTGACTGAAACGATTCAAGGAAATCACGGAAAACCTAAATCAGGATGTCCGGACACAGGTTTGAACCGTTGTTCAAATGGTTCAAATGGCTCTGAGCACTATGGGACTTAACTGCTGAGGTCATCAGTCTCCTAGAACTTAGAATTACTTAAACCTAACTAACCTAAGGACATCACACACATCCATGCCCGAGGCAGGATTCGAACCTGCGACCGTAGTGGTCGCGTGAACCGTTGTCCTCCCGAATGTGAGTCCAGCTTGCAGGCCACTGCGCCACCCCGCTCGGTAAGGCAATAACGCCCATTCTTTCTGCAGAGCTGATCGATAATCTTGAAGAATGGTTAGCGGATGCTGCCGTGATGCATCCCGGCTGCTTAGTGCATCCCAGACATGCGCTATGGGATACAAATTGGGAGAGTGTGTAGGCTACGCCATGTATGCAATATCTTCCGTTTCCAACAAAACATCAACCACCCGTGCCCTATGAGGTCGAGCATTATCGTCCATCAGTACGAAGTCTGGGTTCACAGCACCTCGCAACAAGTGCACATGAGGTGCCAAGATCTCGTCATGATACCTGACAGCAGTTAAACCTTGCCGATCACCCAAAAGGTGTTCGAGTGGTCAAAATAATTCCCGCCCATCTACATCTACGTGATTACTCTGCTATTCACAATAAGGTGCCTGTCAGAGAGTTCAAGGAACCACCTTCAAGCTGTGTCTACCGTTCCACTGTCGAACGGCACGTGGGAAAAACGAGCACTTAAATTTTTCTGTGTGAGCCCTGATTTCTCTTATTTTGTCGGGATGATCATTTCTCCCTATGTAGGTGGGTGCCAACAGAATTTTTTCGCAATCGGAGGAGAAAACTGGTGATTGAAATTTCATGAGAAGATTCCGTCGCAACGAAAAACGCCTTTGTTTTAATGATAGCCACTCCAATTCACGTATCACGTCTGTGACACAATCTTCCCTATTTCACGATAGTACAAGACCAGCTGCCCTTCTTTGTACTTTTTCGATGTCATCCGTCAGTCCCATTTGATGCGGATCCCGCACCGCATAGCAATACTCCAGAACAGGGCAGATCAAACGTGGTGTAAGCAGTCTCTTTAGTAGACCTGTTGCACCTTCTAAGTGTTCTGCCAGTGAACCGCAGTCTTGGTTTGCTCTACCCACAATATTATCTATATGATCGTTCCAGTTTAGGTTATTTGTAATTGTAATCCCTAAGTATTTAGTTGATTTACACCCTTCAGATTTGTGCGACTTATTGCTTAATTGAAAATTAGCTGAGTTCTTTTAGTACTAATGTGAATAACTTCACACGTTTCTTTATTCAGGGTCAATTGCCACTTTTCGCACCATGCAGATCTCTTATCAAAATCATTTTGCAAGTCGTTTTGATCATCTGATAACTGTACAAGATGGTAAATGACAGCATCATCTGCAAACAATATAAGACGGCTACTCAGATTGTCTCCTATGTCGTTAATATACACTCCTGGAAATTGAAATAAGAACACCGTGAATTCATTGTCCCAGGAAGGGGAAACTTTATTGACACATTCCTGGGGTCAGATACATCACATGATCACACTGACAGAACCACAGGCACATAGACACAGGCAACAGATCATGCACAATGTCGGCACTAGTACAGTGTATATCCACCTTTCGCAGCAATGCAGGCTGCTATTCTCCCATGGAGACGATCGTACAGATGCTGGATGTAGTCCTGTGGAACGGCTTGCCATGCCATTTCCACCTGGCGCCTCAGTTGGACCGGCGTTCGTGCTGGACGTGCAGACCGCGTGAGACGACGCTTCATCCAGTCCCAAACATGCTCAATGGGGGACAGATCCGGAGATCTTGCTGGCCAGGGTAGTTGACTTACACCTTCTAGAGCACGTTGGGTGGCACGGGATACATGCGGACGTGCATTGTCCTGTTGGAACAGCAAGTTCCCTTGCCGGTCTAGGAATGGTAGAACGATGGGTTCGATGACGGTTTGGATGTACCGTGCACTATTCAGTGTCCCCTCGACGATCACCAGTGGTGTACGGCCAGTATAGGAGATCGCTCCCCACACCATGATGCCTGGTGTTGGCCCTGTGTGCCTCGGTCGTATGCAGTCCTGATTGTGGCGCTCACCTGCACGGCGCCAAACACGCATACGACCATCATTGACATCAAGGCAGAAGCGACTCTCATCGCTGAAGACGACACGTCTCCATTCGTCCCTCCATTCACGCCTGTCGCGACACCACTGGAGGCGGGCTGCACGATGTTGGGGCGTGAGCGGAAGACGGCCTAACGGTGTGCGGGACCGTATCCCAGCTTCATGGAGACGGTTGCGAATGGTCCTCACCGATACCCCAGGAGC
Source organism: Schistocerca cancellata (assembly GCF_023864275.1). Taxonomy (NCBI): domain Eukaryota; kingdom Metazoa; phylum Arthropoda; class Insecta; order Orthoptera; family Acrididae; genus Schistocerca; species Schistocerca cancellata. The sequence goes on from NC_064626.1 coordinate 1,159,511,218, forward strand.
AACAGTGTCCCTAATTTGCTGGGAAGTGGCGGTGCGGTCCCCTACGGCACTGCGTAGGATCCTACGGTCTTGGCGTGCATCCGTGCGTCGCTGCGGTCCGGTCCCAGGTCGACGGGCACGTGCACCTTCCGCCGACCACTGGCGACAACATCGATGTACTGTGGAGACCTCACGCCCTACATGTTGAGCAATTCGGCGGTACGTCCACCCGGCCTCCCGCATGCCCACTATACGCCCTCGCTCAAAGTCCGTCAACTGCACATACGGTTCACGTCCACGCTGTCGCGGCATGCTACCAGTGTTAAAGACTGCGATGGAGCTCCGTATGCCACGGCAAACTGGCTGACACTGACGGCGGCGGTGCACAAATGCTGCGCAGCTAGCGCCATTCGACGGCCAACACCGCGGTTCCTGGTGTGTCCGCTGTGCCGTGCGTGTGATCATTGCTTGTACAGCCCTCTCGCAGTGTCCGGAGCAAGTATGGTGGGTCTGACACACCGGTGTCAATGTGTTCTTTTTTCCATTTCCAGGAGTGTAGATCAGGAACAATAGAGGGCCTATAACACTTCCTTGGGGAACGCCGGATATTACTTCTGCTTTACTCGATGACTTTCCGTCTATTACTACGAACTGTGACCTTTCTGATAGGAAATCACGAATCCAGTCGCACAACTGAGGCGATACTCCGTAGGCACGCAGTTTGGTTAGAAGACGCTTGTGATATTTGGGATCATCCTCGGTATCAGTCTCTTTCGAGAACGGTTGGATCTCGAAATCGTGTCCCACGTTCCCTCCAGATGCGAATCCGTCGATAATCACTCTCCAGACCAAATATAGACTCATATGTGAAAGGAACATTGGCCCACTGTTCGATCGTTCAGTGGCATGTTGACGACTCCACTCTAGACGTTCTCTCCTGTGAAGACGCGGCAGAAGTACTCATACGGTAGGTCTCCGATAATGAAGGCCACTCTGCTGAAGCCTTCTGGGCACCGTTTGCCTCGATACAACACGTCCAGGGGATGCTGAGAGGTCAGATGCCAGTTGCGTGCAGTCCTAAGGCCGTACCGTCGCGCCCTTACAGCCAAATAAAGGTCCTCTCTTTCTGATGTCACATGTAGTCGGCCCTGCCCTGGTCTTCGGGATACAGTTTCAGTGTCTATAAACCGGTCGCCACATTCGAGAAGCACGAGAACGATTCACATCAAGCAATGGGCGTTCCCCAAGGGTCGGTGCTGGGGCCACTACTGTTTCTTATTTATATAAATGATATGCCTTCTAGTAGTACAGGTGATTCAAAAATATTTCTGTTTGCTGATGACACCAGCTTGATAGTGAAGGATCTTGTGTGTAATATTGAAACAGTATCAAATACTTTAGTTCATGAAATAAGTTCGTGGCTTGTAGAAAATAATTTGATGCTAAATCACAGTAAGACTCAGTTTTTACCGTTTCTAACTCACAATTCAACAAGAACCGATATTTTGATCAGACAGAATGGGCATATTATAAGCGAGACGGAAGAGTTCAAATTCCTAGGCGTTCGGATAGATAGTAAGCTGTTGTGGAAAGCCCATGTCCAGGATCTTGTTCAGAAGCTAAATGCTGCTTTATTTACCATTACAACAGTATCTGAAATAAGTGACACTTCAACACGAAAAGTAGTCTACTTCGCATATTTTCATACGCTTATGTCGTATGGTATTATTTTTTGGGGTAATTCTTCTGATTCAGAAAGGGTATTTTTGGCTCAAAAACGGGCTGTTCGAGCTATATGTGGTGTGAGTTCGAGAACCTCTTGTCGACCCCTATTCAAAAATCTGGGAATTCTGACATTGCCCTCACAGTATATATTTTCTTTAATGTCGTTTGTTGTTAGCAATATTAGCCTATTCCCAAGAGTTAGCAGCTTTCACTCAGTTAATACTAGGCAGAAATCAAATCTGCATGTAGAATGCACTTCCTTGACTCTTGTGCAGAAAGGAGTGCAGTATTCTGCTGCATCCATTTTCAATAAGCTACCACAAGAACTCAAAAATCTTAGCAGTAGCCCAAACTCTTTTAAGTCTAAACTGAAGAGTTTCCTCATGGCTCACTCCTTCTATTCTGTCGAGGAGCTCCTGGAAGAGCTAAAAAATTAAGCAAATTCCATTGTTACATTGTTGATTGTCTTCATTTAAACTTACGACTTGTCACCTGAATATGTTTTTTTTTTATATTTCATTTTATCTGTTTCTAATATCGTGTTATAATTTCATGTATTGACTCGTTCCATGACCATGGAGACTTCTTCTTAATTTGGTCCCACGGAACAATAAATAAATAAATAAAATAAAATAAAAATAAATTAGTTTGCGACTATCCTGCTTTCGGTCTTCCTATGGTCCTCCACAACAGAGAGTCTGGTAGGCGTCTTCACTGTGCCATACTGCGCCTTATGTGGCTGTAAACACAGCGATTATGGATGTGGGACTCTCCGGCAAGCACCACCGCGATCGCTGGCGTGTTGTCCGTGGATCGGACAGCCATTTTCCGCGCAGAACACGATCGTATGGATATCCGATGACAGTTTATATGAGTACGTCGTGAACTGGACACCGGATGGGGAATTGCAGTATGTTGCTTTAATTTTGGACACCAGTGTACATCGACACCATAAACTGTAAGCTGATACAAGGGATCCATGTACATCAGCCATTTAGACTACGACACACTTTAAATCACGCCGTATACCATCAAACAGTTTGTCAAACAACTAGGTTTGTCAAGCATTAGACCTGAGTACGACGCTGATTGACGTACTTGTCAAACACAGAGCGGAGCGTGTTGTTTGAGAGAAATTTTGATTGACGGCAAATTTCACAAGATGGCCGACATTGTTTGTGTTGATGGGTGATAAGCGAAAACGAGTTTTGTTACAATTTGTCTCACTGTACCTTGAGTTTCCGGAACTATGTAAACAGCGATCAAGGATAGAAACAAAACAGCGCTGACGGTTACAAAGTTGTAGGAGTTTTTCGTCTTTCGCAGCCATATATTAGATAGGAGGAGTTAAAAACAAAATAAATATTCTAGGCACAACATACAGGCAGGTGTGCAATAAAATAAATAAATTTAAAAAAAAACACGAAGCTCTACAGTTCCTCCACGGATGATTTTTATATTCCCATACAGTGGTGTATTAATGATTTGTCATTAGGGACCAAGACGAAGACAATAAATTTTTGCTAACTTGTGCCTCCTTTCTCAATGTGAGGGCGAAGTAAATAAATGTTTGGCTGTCTATTCGGAGAAATTTGATCTAATCGTCATGTTCTAAGTGTAATATTTCCACTATCAGACTTTCATGGTTATACTTTTCTCTCTCTTTCATTATTTGGAGCAACGTCTTGTTTTCTTTCTCTTACTTACACTCAATGCTAAAGACAATGCAAGATACGCTTTATCTGCAAGGCTCTATTGCTGATAATTTCCAACAGCTGTACAACCAATGTCAGAAGTGTGTTGTAGCTAATGGCGATTACTTTGAATGCCAGTAAAGATATTCTGTTTGTAACTCTTGTTTCTTTATCTTCTCAGTCCAATGGCCGAACTTTTCAGACGTACCTTGTACATCAGATTAACATTCCGTTTGCTAAATCGGCATATTTCTAGTCATTTTTGTTGATCGGCAAGTGTACCTAGCATACTCTCTGAGAGCTGCAGATGTGCTTCTGTTTCCAGTATGGCCACTGCCCTTTTGTTGTCTCGTGTGAAGGCAGCGAGATACACTGGTGTGAAAAACTTAACAACCGAGGTAATATTCGCATGATGTGTCACTGCCAAGTATCATAGCTTGATGAAACTTGGGCCATACATAGGGAGAACTGCTACAGTATATGCAAATATTTTAATTTGTTATTCTATAAGTAAAACTAAAGAAAAAAGTTCATATAAACATAGGCCCGCAAATGTTTAGTTACGGAATTAAGGCCAATAAAAATTTTTGCATGTTATGTAGCAACTTCGCTAATATGATGCCATCGCACAACTGTACGAGGTTAAAGTAAACCACGATTTCCATTTACTTTGCTGTTATTGGTCTGATGAATCTAGTACAACATGTCTCAGACGTGTAATTGCAGTCGTTTTCCAGAACATCCAGAGAAGCAAAGATTATTATACAAGTAAATTTGTTTACTTTCCATTAAGAATGTAGAAACGTTTATGTCATTGTTGGCTACCGTTAGTTAGTTGTTTCAGTCGTTTCCTAACCTTGAAACCGTTAGTGGAGTATTTCGAATGTTACGGGAGACAGGTTCTACACCTAGCGTTCATAATCATTACGACCACTCGATACGTGAAGACGATGGCCGGCCAGTGTGGCCGTGCGGTTCTAAGCGCTACAGTTTGGAACCGAGCGACCGCTACGGTCGCAGGTTCGAATCCTGCCTCGGCGATGCATGTGTGTGGCGTCCTTAGGTTAGTTAGGTTTAATTAGAGCCATTTGAACCATTTTTTTGAAGACGATGATAAGGATATTATGGATGCTGTTCAACGTAACCCGGGTACCAGTACATGACGTATCTATCAACGATTAGGCATTTCACAATCTAAGGTATGGCGTACACTGAAGTACAATAGTCTGTATCCTTACCATAAACAAAATTAAATGAAATGGCTCAAATGGTTCAAATGGCTCTGAGCACTATGGGACTTAACAGCTGTGGTCATCAGTCCCCTAGAACTTAGAACTACTTAAACCTGATTAACCTAAGGACATCACACACATCCATGCCCGAGGCAGGGTCGAACCTGCGACCGTAGCAGTCGCGCTGAAATGAAATGATCGTATGGCATTTATTGGCCGGGATATCCCCTTGGGGGTTCGGCCGCCGTATTGCAAGACTTTTTAGTTGATGCCGCTTCGGCGACTTGCATGTCAATAATGATGAAGGACACACAACACCCAGTCTCCTACCGTGAATCGAACCCGGGCCCCATTGCGTGGCAGGCGGTAACTTACCGCTACCACTGCGCTAGGGAGGCGGACCCTTACCGTCACCAAAACGTGCGTCATTTACATCCGCGAGATTCTGTCCTTCGCTTGAGTTGTGCAACTAGTTAAATACTAATCGGCAGTTACAAAAATATATTTTATTTACTGATGGGGCACAGTTTACTCGAGATGGCTTGAGTTGTGCAACTGGTTAAATACTAATCGGCAGTTACAAAAATATATTTTATTTACTGATGAGGCACAGTTTACTCGAGATGGCTTGAGTTGTGCAACTGGTTAAATACTAATTGGCAGTTACAAAAATATATTTTATTTACTGATGAGGCACAGTTTATTCGAGATGGTATAAACAAATTACATAACGAGCACGAATGGTCTGAAGCAAACCCACATGTAACAGTGCAACGCAATTGCCAGCAGCGATTTAGTATAAATGTGTGGTGTGGGATAATCAACACACAATGTTGCAACTTCGGTAATATGATACCATCGCAAAGCTGTACGAAGTTAAAGTGAAGCACAATTTCCATTTATTTTGTTGTTTTCATTTTCCTAGGACGTCTAACTGCCGAGACGTACTTCCAGTCGTTCAAGACCAAATGCCCCCGTTGCCCGAAGATGTTCTACTTGCTTCGCGTTAGCATATGTACTTTAAACATTCACCAGCGCCGTTACCACAAATTTAAATGAACATTTTCCCCAGAAATGGATTGTTCGTGGTGCTACATGTCTGTGGCCACCCAGAGAGCCCGATTTAACACCAATGGATTTTTCTGTATGGGGATGGATGAAAGACAGTTTATTAGGACAAAGTCAATACACGTGAGGCATTACTTGCATTATGAATGCAATAGACGAAATTAAGAACAACCCAGAGAAAATGAAACGAGCAACATAATCTGTTCATACACGGGCAGCTAAATGCATTGAATTTACATTTATTGTGAATGTATTGTGACATAGTATGTACGTACGGTGTACAACTTCCTCAACAATCAGCTGTGTTTTTTCTGGTTTAACATGAATCCACGTGTGCTATAGTACTGAAAAAGCAGATTATCTGGCACATTCATACAGTTTCTGTTGAAAACCTTTTGCAGTTTTCTGGAATTTAAAAAGTTGGGCCAAGTTGTTGAGAAATTAAAAATTTTACGAAATTACGTTTTTGCTTCTGTGGATGTTCTGGAAAACTACTTAAGATACACGTCTGGGATGTCTTCTATTAGATTCACCAGATCAACAACAAGAAAATAAATGGAAATCACGCTTTAACCTCGTACAGTTTTGCAATGGCTTCATATTAGCGAAGTAGTTAAGTTTCAGGCAAAATCTTTGATTAGCCATAACTCCGTGACTAAACATTTGAGGACCTATGTTTATATGAACTTCTTTCTTTAGCTTTACTTGTAGAATAACATTAAAATATTTGCACATCTTCATGAATCACCCTGTATGGTAGAAGGTAACAAAGAAATACGCAATGAGACGAACAGAAATGACACTTAATTCAAAGACGATATTTACACCAAGGTCACCGTGATTCACGATGGTCCCTTGAACATTACAAAAACGGGAACATGGTTCTTGATTGGGCATCTAATCGCTACGAACGGCAACGCATGCTCTGCAATGAGGAATGGAACGCCCTGGCTCAAGAACTCCGTAACAACCTCATGGCCAGTATGGGGGCACGTTGCAGAGCAAGTGTTGCCGTCCTTGGTAATCACACACACTGTTAAGAACCACATCCCATCTTTTGTAATGTCCAGGGGAACATCAAGAATCGAGGTGACTTCAGTGGAACTTTTGTCTTCTAGTGAAAGTGTCATTTCTTTGTTATCTTCTGCAACATACTACAGCAGTTCTTCCTCTGTGTAGTTCTTCCTTGAAAGTGACACATCTTGCGAAAGTTCACCCTTAAGTTTTGCACATCAGTATAGTTCAGTGAATGTCACTTGTTCAGATGTTTATTTCTGGAAGCAAGATAAACATTCCGCAAGGTTTATGTTTATTTGTAAACTATAAAACTACATAAAGAAATGAATCCATGAACGAGCAACCCTGCAGCCCTTCACTCCTAGCGGCCACAAGAGAAGTATATCCACAGAAGTGGTGGATTTAGGATCTGCGAAATTAGTGAGGACTGTATAAAGATCGTTTCAAGTAGATATCGGTGGATGTTCAAATGTTCAAATGTGTGTGAATTCCTAAGGGACCAAACTTCTGAGGTCATCGGTCCATAGACTTACACACTACTTAAACTAACTTCACGTTAAGGGCAACATACACACCCATACCCGAAGGAGGACTCGACCGAGCGAGGTGGCGCAGTGGTTCGCACACTGGACTCGCATTCGGGAGGACCACGGTTCAATCCCGCGTCCGACCATCCTGATTTAGGTTTTCCGTGATTTCCCTAAATCGCTGCATGCAAATGCCGGGATGGTTCCTTTGAAAGGGCACGGCCGACCTCCTTCCCCATCCATCCCTTAACCGATGAGACCGATGACCTCGCAGTTTGGTCTCTTCCCCCAAAACTACCCCAACAACCAGGGAGGACCCGAACCTCTGGCGGGAGATCGGTGGATGTCAAAGCCATTACTTTGCTCGTCAGTGGTGATTTTAATCACAGCAAAAGTAGCTGTTCTTAATTGTTTGAGCGGCACAGTAATATTCTTCTAGCCCGCCCGGTTAGCCGTGCGGTCTAACGCACGGCTTTCCGGATTAAGAAGGAGCGCCTGGTCCCCGGCACGAATCCGCCCGGCGGATTTGTGTCGAGGTCCGGTGAGCCGGCCAGTCTGTGGATGGTTTTTAGGAGGTTTTCCATCTGCCTCGGCGAATGCGGGCTCGTTCCGCTTATTCCGCTTCAGCTACACTATGTCGGCAGTTGCTGCCCAAACAAGTTCTCCACGTATGCGTACCACCATTACTCTACCATGCAAACACGTACACTCGTCTGGTGTGAGACGTTCCCTGGGGGGTCAACCAGGAGCCGAACCGCTCAATAACCCTGAGTTCGGTGTGGGGCTGTGGAGGGGTGAAGTGGTCTCCGGTAGTCGTCGTGGGGTTGTGGGCCACTGCGGCTGCGGCGTGGATGGAGCCTCTCCGTCGTTTCTAGGCCCCCGGATAACATACAGCACAATAAAATACAATATTCTTCTTCCACTTCAAGTTTTCATCAACTTGTATACACAACAGTCTGGAGCATTCTACCCTATTAAGGGGTGTAAGACGTCAAACCGGCCGACTAGGAGCAGAAGAGGCGCCACAGGACATTTTAATTTCCACTGTCTATATTTTTACAAATAAATTCATAAACCTTTGTCAGCATGACCAGGAAGGATTCAGGATTCACACTCATAGCAGTGGAAGTTCAAAAACATATCAAAATAATTTTTTTACGTGCGAAATTTCATCATTTTTTCAATTACTGTTCGCTGCATTTGTTGCTATAGGTGCACTTTTCTTCATAAGTAAGAGAGATTCTCCAATGAACTTTGCACAGCATACAAACTATACTTACAGGGGTATGAAACTCTAGAATTTATTTAATTTATGAAAAAATTACATTTTAAACTTCATTTTCAGAAAAAACTCAAATTTTATAGTAAATTATCTCAATTTTTACCACAGTTTTCAATAGGTTTGGAAAATTCTAAAGTTTTCCATTAAGGATTTTGTGTTAAAAAAGCACACCAAGTTTGAAAGTAACAGGATATTTATTTTGGATGTTACATGTACCTAAATACAGAAATTTGTGTTTTGTGGAAAATGGCCGTTAAAGTTTCTGCTTGTATTTGGCATTCTTTTAGAACTCTACTGCACCATAAGCAGGTTATTTGTCATTTTCTAAATCAGTTTTCACATTCCTATGATGCACTCTTCCTGATTTTATCACCTCCAAAAATGATTTATCTGCTTTCACTATACACTCTCTATCGCATACAAAGCTTTGAGCAGTTCACTCCGCACTTAATTCCCATTTTCTCTACAATATATTTCCTGCTTTGCACACCATCATTAAAACATGAAACTGCATCACAGACACCAATAGAAAACGCATTTCTTTCCATAAAAATGTTTTTTTGGCAATCTTTCCCATATACATTGGTTAAAACTTTCGTTTGGGTTTGGGGTACTACCATTAACCATATCTTCAATACGTTTTCATTTGCAAGGTCCCTGAATATAGGTTTGATGGCTTCCATTGCAGCAGTTGCTAGAGGATTCCTGTCATGATATTCTTCACTTATGTATGGCAGAAGAATGCTGTGCATCTTGGTACACTTAAGACCAAATAACGTGCCTTATAAACTCTCAAATGTATATGTTTAATACATCAAACTATTCAGGAAGGCGTGCGCTACGAAATAGGCATATATTTGAAAGATCGAATTATTTTTAAAATTTTTGACGTCCTACGTCAGTTAAGAGTCGTGTTCATGTGGTGCATCAGTTTCTGGTATGACTCTACTTCTTGTACAGAACTGAATATAATTTGTAAGAAAATGAAACACCTACAGCCGTCCTTATGATCTTATTTATTGTTTAGCTACCAGTTTCAGCGCTTCAATGCAACGTCTTCAAGGCTCAGTTGATGCTAAAGTGGTTATCACCATCCATATATACGATGCATCAGTGGCCAGCATAACAGGTTTACGCAGACAACCTGTAACTGTGATGTCGTTCTTTCCAACCATCAATTGTTAACTTGTTTGACGGAGAGTGTTTTGAGGCAATCCGGTAAGGCTGAACGCCTTAGACACACTGTCAAGAGAGTGCAGCAAGGTGGAGGTTCCCTGCTGTTTTGGGGTGGCATTATGTGGGGCCTCTGTACGCCGCTGGTGGTCGTGGAAGGCGCCGTAACGGCTATATTATACGTGAACACCATCCTCCGACCGATAGTGCAACCACGTCGCCAGCATATTGGAAGGCATTCATCTTCATTGGTGGCAACTTGCGCCCCCATCGTACGCATCTTGTGAATGACCTTCTTCAGGATAACGGCATCGCTCGACTAGAGTGGCCAGCATGTTCTCCAGACATGAACCCTGTCGAACACGCCTGGGATAAAAACTTCCTGGCAGATTAAAACTGTGCGCCCGACCGAGACTCGAACTCGGGACCTTTGCCTTTCGCGGGCAGGTGCTCTACCATCTGAGCTACCAAAGCACGACTCACGCCCGGTACTCACAGCTTTACTTCTGCCAGTACCTCGTCTCCTACCTTCCAAACTTTGCAGAAGCTCTCCTGCGAACCTTGCAGAACTAGCACTCCTGAAAGAAAGGATATTGCGGAGACATGGCTTAGCCACAGCCTGGGGGATGTTTCCAGCGCACACTCCGCTGCAGAGTGAAAATCTCATTCTGACGCCTGGGATAGATTGAAAAGGACTGTTTATGGACGACGTGACCCACCAACCACTCTGAGGGATCTACGCCGAATCACCGTTGTGCTACTGGGTATTAGACGTACCGGTGTGTACAGCAGTCTGGACCACCACCTCTGAAGGTCTCGCTGTATGGTGGTACAACGTGAAATGTGTAGTTTTCATGAGCAATAAAAAGTGGGGAAATGATGTTTATGTTGATCTCTCTTCCAATTTTCTGTACACGTTCCGGAACTCTCGGAACCGAGGTGATGAAAACCATTTTTTTGATATGTGTACAAGGAACAGAAGTGGACCCAAAATTGAACCTTGTGTGAGTCCCTTTGTGTTTTGTTTCCAGTCACTAAAATTTTGTCTCCTTCCAGTATAGTTTGAATCATTCAGCTCAACTTTTTACACTCTGTTAAGTTGATTGTAAAGCCTTCAATTCCATGAAACTTTTTCTAAGAGAGTAACATGATCTAAGAAATCACACATCTTAGAGAGATGACAAAAAATAACAAATGGGAAAATTTTTTGTTTAAATCTTGTAATATTTGGTGAGTGAATGAATAATAAGATCACAGTCGTGCAACACTTAAAGAGTCAAAACTGTGAAATACTAAGTAAATTGTTTCTATTTGAATATGAGGCTACTCTTGTCTACATTACTTTTTCCAGTATTTTGGTAACAATGACACAATAAGGAAATTGGTTCATAATTATGTAAGTTTTTCTTGGCACTTTTCTTATAAAGAGGTTTAACAATTACATTTTTCGATCTGTCTGCGAGAGTTCCCTGTGCCAGCAATGCATTGTATACATCCATAAGGACATTAATTAAAATGGTTCAAATGGCTCTGAGCACTATGGGACTCAACTGCTTTGGTCATAAGTCCCCTAGAACTTAGAACTACTTAAACCTAACTAACCTAAGGACATCACACACATCCATGCCCGAGGCAGGATTCGAACCTGCGGCTCCAGACTGTAGCGCCTTTAACCGCTCGGCCACTCCGGCCGGCGGACATTAATTATGAAGTTAGAACAACTTTTCAGAACTCTGTTTGAAATTTCATCAATACACATGAGCTTTTCTTTAATTTTTAAACTTCTGTTAATTTCAGTGAAGGGTGTTGCTGCTGCTAATAGTTGCTTAAAGTTTTAATATATTCTCTTGCCACTTCAGCCTAACCAGTTGATCCTGTTTTTTGCTGCTATATTTAGAAAGTAATTGTTAAAAATACTCGCAATTTGTGGAGTGTCAGTCACAACATTGTCGATGAGTTTAATTGCTATGATATCTTGTACTCTGTCGAGTTGTCCCGTCTGTCCCCCATAGAAATATTTTCTACATTCTGATAAACTTCAGCATCTGCACGAGCCTATCGTTTTCAGTTTTTCCTTGCAATTCGTCGTAATAAATTTCATGCTTTTACCTTATTGCTGGCTTATGTTTATTTTTCTGTGAATTCTCTCTGAACTCTAAGTGCATTTACCTCCCTCGCAGTTATTCGTCTGCATTTACTAATAACACCAGAGAAAACCATTCACCGAATATCGTTTCCTTTAAAAAAAAGACGAGATAAACAAGCAAAACGAATGAAAGTTCTAGGACAATGCTAGCGGGAAAGATTGAATATGAATTACCTGTAATTTTAAAGCAAGGGGAAAAGGGAGCAGATCTGTGTGCGGCTATAATCTTGATCAGATTGTCCACCGGCAGACAGGCTATTACCGCTAATGACTGCGTCTGGAACGGTCGCTAGCTCCTTATCAGGCGATTACTGTCGGCGCGTGCAGAGCACCGCACCGTGGCTGGAAGGCATTATACAGTCCCACCAGCCAGCGTAACGCGGTAAACAATTGTCCATATCACACGCGGTGCACGGCCTGTGGCGGCAGAATTTGTACTCTGCTCACTTCCCCATGTTTTACGACTGCTATCGCTTGATACTACAGGGCCACTATAAAAGATTAATTCGTTTTCGAAGTTGTATATATTCCAAAGTTTTACATGTACAAATATGGCTGATGCATGAATAGAACCATAATTCTACCGAGTATGCATTGTACCCACCAGTTGGCGCTTCGAGTGCAATGCCTTGACAAAATGGCGTCAAAGCAAGAAAAATTTTGCGTGTGCTGGAATATGCGATATCTTCCATTTATCTGGAAAGGGTAGTAGCAACGATGTGAGAGTGTAAGGTACTGAATATCTTTACGAAACTGAGTTGCATCAACTATGTTCGCCGAAAATTAATGTTTTCTGTGCAATGTCACAGATGAAACTGTATGGTCTGTTTTTCTTTTGTGAGAATATTGTAACGGGTACCTCTTACCTTGATATGTTATAAGGTGGCCATGTCATTTGGTTTTTATATGTCATGGATGTCCACATCAGAGAGAGAGCAAGTTACGTTCCTGATAAACAATCTTTGGTCTTGTCATAGCATAGTCTTTGTCTCTGCGCAGTCCGATAATTCTTAGCTGAAGTGTGGTAGGCGAGGGACGTATTCAGTAGTGCTGTGTTAACTTGTGATTGTATCTGTTAGATAAAGAATATGGTAAAGAACAGCAAGGGTAGGTATGAAGTGTACACTGATCAAATACTGACGAACCGATTCCACAGACCGAACGTGAGGAGAGGGGCTAGCGTAATTGTTTAATACAAACCATACAAAAATGTACGGAAGTATGTTTTTTAACACAAACCTACGTTTTTTTAAATGGAACCCCGTTAGTTTTGTTAGCACATATGAACATATAAACAAATACGTAATCAGTGCCGTTTGTTGCATTGTAAAATGTTAATTACATCCGGAGATATTGTAACTTAAAATTGACGCTTGAGTACCACTCCTCCTCCACCGAATTACGCAGGGATCCAGAGGGAACGGTGATGGACCTTAGGTACAGAAGAGACTGGAACAGCACATTACGTCCACAAGCTAACACCTTTTTATTGGTCTTTTTCCCTGACGCACATGTACATTACCATGAGGGTTGCGGTACACGTACACATGTGGTTTCAGTTTTAAATTACGGAGTGGAATAGAGTGTGTCCCGACATGTCAGGCCAATAGATATTCAATGTGGTGGCCATAATTTGCTGCACACAATTGCAATCTCTGGCGTAATGAATGTCGTACACGCCGCAGTACATCTGGTGGAATGTCGCCGCAGGCTGCCACAATACGTTGTTTCATATCCTCTGGGGTTGTAGGCACATCACGGTACACATTCTCCTTTAACGTACCCCACAGAAAGAAGTCTAGAGGTGTAAGATCAGGAGAACGGTCTGGCCAATTTATGCGCCCTCCACGTCCTATGAAACGCCCATCGAACATCCTGTCAAGGGTCAGCCTAGTGTTAATTGCGGAATGCGCAGGTGCACCATCATGCTGATACCACATACGTCGACGCGTTTCCAGTGAGACATTTTCGAGCAACGTTGGCAGATCATTCTGTAGAAACGCGATGTATGTTGCAGTGCTCTCCGATACACACGATCGAACAGCGGAGGAGTGGTACTCAAGCGTCAACTTTAGGTTACAAGATCTCCGGATGTAATTAACATTTTACAATGCAACAAACGGCACTGATTACGTATTTGTTTATATGTTCATATGTGCTAACAAAACTAACGGGGTTCCATTTAAGAAAACGTAGGTTTGTGTTGAAAAACATACTTCCGTGCATTTTTGTATGATTTGTATTAAACAATTACACTAGGCCCTCTCCCCACGTTCGGTCTGTGGAATCGGTTCGTCAGTATTTGATGTGGTTTACGAAATATGTCCAGCGGTAACGTTAGGTGACTCACCCTCTCTCTCTCTCTCTTTCTCTCTCTGTATATATATATATATATATATATATATATATATATATATATATATATATATATATATATATTGAATGATGTTACTATTTTTGAAGAGACAAAGTCTGAGATAAGACTGTAGCATTGTACAGCTAGGAATGATTATAGTCAGCTAGTTAACTTGCTCAGAGCTGAGAGTAAGGCCACCCCACTTCCCTGAGTCATGCATTAACAAACTGATTAAACTGTTTAGTTTTTGTAGAAATTCTCTGTTAACATTGTACCTTCTTTAAATAATTCACTTTTTTAAGCATACTATTGTTCAGACATATGTTATGTGTGAAGATCACGTGACGAATTACTCTGTGTGTTTGAATATATACTTCATTCTAAAATCGTTGTTTTGGCATGCCATTTCATAGGAATATTTAGTCTCCTCATCCTACTGTCTGTCATTACGCATTATCACATGCTACCGTTGAATATGTATTTACAAACAGAAATATAGCTTAGCCGCTGCTTGGCTGCTGTTGTGCTTCCGAGAAATCTGCAACGATGTTGTCAAGACGCGAGGTAACCAGGAATTTTGATTACGGCAAAGCCTGTTTATGTGGCCGAGCGGTTCTAGGCGCTTCAGTCTGGAACCGCGCGACCTCTACGGTCGCAGGTTCGAATCCTGCCTCGGGCAGATCGCCTCTATCCCCTCACCACTTTTCCTACAACATTCACTAAATTCTGCTACTTCGCATTCACTGTTCAATCATCTTCCCCAAACCCCCATCCCGCCCCCTCTTCCCCCAATGACTCCCACCCTCCCCTCATTGCTGACCATTTAAATTTTCAACTCCAGCATTACACCATCATTTCTCTTACTCATGAAGTAAATACGTAATAATATAATTAAACGGGGTAACACATATATGATGAATCACAGAGAAAGATAACTTTTTAGATCAAAAGAAAAAGCTAGCGGTGAAGCTGGTAACACTACACAAAGTATTCGAGGCATATGTAGCCAGAAAGATACGAACAGACAGTATTGATGCTATACCGTGGTGTGTTTGAAATCAAGAAATGCGTAGAAGCAATACGACTTTCGGCCAGAGTATACAGAGCAAAAACCTGCAAGCAGACGGTACATCCTGATGTGAGCGAAAACCAGGTGAAAGAAATCTTGAGTAATATCGACATCTTTTCCCAACAGTTTTTCGGGACCACTGCTGATGCTTTATGTGAATAAAACGAAACGCGTTTGGTGACAAAGACACACATTTCTTTGTAGTTGCAAAGACTGAATTGAAATACCTTCAACATGTGTAAACAGCATTACGAGAGGTGAATGGGCGACTTGGGTTTGTTGTAAGACTTCTGGGAAAGCGCTATAAACTACTGTCCCATCGTTCGCAGTCCTTGAAAAGTAGACCAGACAGCAGATATGGAAAGTTCGTAAATGGCCGGTAGAGCCAGTACGAAATGTTTAACACAAGTGTTCGAGGGACTTAAAAGAGTAATCCCTGGGAGAAAGTCCATACAGGTGTCGGCAACCCTCTTCGGTAAATTTAAAGAATCTCTATTCGAAGATGATTGCGTAACCATTATGCTGCCGCCAACGTAAACAGGAAAGATCACCCAAAACTTGCACCGAAAATATTGCAGAAATGGAAAGTGTTAACGATGTGCTGTTTTCACAGAATAGATTGCTAATTAGGGTGTCGTATTATTTGCCAGACTGTAATTATACATAGAAAGCGTATTTTTGGCGTGCAAACATACATCTTTTTAAATAAAACAATACCTATCGACACTAACAAATTAAAAGTAGGGTAAATTAGAGTGTCAGTGCTGTTTGTTGCAGGATTATAGTGCTAGTAAGTGTAGAACAGATATGGCTCAAATTCAAAGATACAGTATCGACAGCAATAGATAGGATCATACGGCATAAGTTAATAAGAGACGCGACTGATCCACCATGGTACACAAAACACGTCAGAACACTGCTGCAGAAGCAACGAAAAAAGCATGCCAAATTCAGAAGAACGCAAAATCTCCAAGGCTGGCTAAATTTCACGGAACCTCGAAATTTAGTGCGGATGTCAATGCGAGATGCTTTCAAATAGTTTCCACAGTGAAATATTGTCTCAAAATATGGTAGAAAACCCAAAGAGATTTTGGTCGTATGTAAAGTAAACCTGTGGTAAAAAACAGTCAATACTGTCACTGCGCGATTGCGATGGAAATGTTACCGATGATGGTGCTACTAAAGCGGAGTTACTAAATACAGTTTTCTGTAATTCCTTCACGAAAGAAAACGAAGTAAGTATTCCAGAATTCGAAACCAGAACAGGTGTTAGCATGAGTGACATAAAAGTAGATATCTTAGGTGCTGCGAAACAAATCACTTAAGAAAGGCATGTCTTCCAGTCCAGATGGTATACCAATCAGGTTCCTTTCAGAGTATGCAGACACAATAGCGCCTTTCTTAGCAATCATACACAACCACTCACTTGACGAAAGGTCTGTTCCTAAAGACTGGAAAGTAGCACAGGTCAAGAAAAGAAATAGGAGCAACCCATTGAATTACAGACTCATATCACTGACCTCAATTTGCAGTAGGATTTTGGAGCATATACTATACTCGAACATTATGAATCATCTTGAAGAAAATGACTTAGTGATACATGACCAACACAAATTCAGAATATATCGTTCTTGTGTAACACAGCTAGCTCTTTATTCCCATGAAGTAATGACTGCTGTCGACAAGGGATCTCAGATCGATTCCATATTCCTAGATTTCCGGAAGGCTTTTGATACCGTTCCTCACAAGCGACTATTAATCAAATCGCATGCATATGGAGTATCGTCTAAATTGTGTGACTGAATTCAAGATTTCCTCTCAGAGAGGTCACAGTTCGTAGTGATAGACGGTATATCATTGAGCAGAACAGAAGTGATACCTGGCGTTCCGCAAGGTAGTGTCATAGGCCCTCTGCTTTTCCTGATTTATATAAATGATCTAGGTGATAATCTGAGCAGCCCCTTTGATTGTTTGCAGATGACGCTGTAATTTACCGTCTAGTAAAATCATCAGACGATTCCAAATCCAAAATGATCTAGAGAGAATTTCTGTATGCTGCGAAAAGTGGCAATTAGCACTAAACAAAGAAAAGTGCGAAGTCATCCACATGGGTACTAAAAGAAATCCGATAAAATTTGGGTATACGATAAATCGTACAAATCTAAGGGCTATTAATTCGACTAATTAGCTAGGAATTACAATTACGAACAACTTAAATTGGAAAGACCACATCGATAATGTTGTGGGGAAGGCGAAACAAAGACTGCGCTTTGTTGGCAGAACAATTAGAAGATGCGACAAACCCACTAAAGAAACAGCCTACATTACACTTGTCCATCCTCTGCTGGAATATTGCTGCGCAGTATGGGATCCTTACCAGGTAGGATTGACGGAGGACATCGTTTCGTGTTATCGCGCAATAGGGGTGTCACTGATATGATACGCGAGTTGGGGTGGCAGTCACTGAAACAAAGGCGGTTTTCTTTGCGGCGAGATCTCTTTACGAAATTTCAATCACCAACTTTCTCTTCCGAATGAGGAAATATTTCGTTGACAACTACCTATGTAGGGAGAAATGATCATCATAATAAAATAAGGGAAATCTGAGCTCGAACGGAAAGATTTAGGTGTTCCTTTTTCCCACGCGTCAATGGAATGGTAGATGCAGATGAAGTCGTTTACGAGATACCGTATTTCGATAAGTTCCCGCACCGCCGCTTGTGACAAGATCTGTGCCCGACACAAGCTTATACACTAGTTATGTGGATTCTGATCAGTAGCGAGACAGTTGACCATCACAGGTTGTGTTCAAAATGACCACCGGCAGCGGCAACACACGCTTTTCGTCTCGTGCGGAACGTCTGATGCACAGGTGCTTGCATTTCGGCGGAGATGTCCGAGCAGGCTGCATCTCCTCGAGTGTAGTTCGTATGTCATTGTAGACTGTGTGTTCCAGCTCTCCCATAGAAAAAAGTCTGTAGGCATCAAATCCGGGGAACGAGTTTGCCACGGTACAGGTGCTCTGCGTCCAATCCAAGAATTTAGAAACACGCTGTAATACTTCGTTCACTATGGGCCTGGACAGCCATCATGGCGGGCTCCTAGTCTCCAGAAGAACGTCTTCTAGCATCCGTGGAGATTAGTCTGTTAGGAGGCTGCGATACTGGTGCGCGTTCAGTGTTGCGTCTATGAAACACGGGCCTATGAGCTGATGGTTCACTATCCCACGTCATACATTTACACTCACGAGAGATTACGGCCCTTACTGAGAGATATAGACGTCTTTTTCCTCGCTCAACAAATGAGTGCGATTGGAAGGAAAATCAATAATATTGGTACGACGTACCCTCCGCTATGCACCGTATAGTGGCTTGTGCAGCGCGTAGGTAAATGTAGATAAAGAGATCGCGTGATTAAGGGTAGTGAACGATTACGTAAGTTTGCGGCACGCGACAGCGGGGTCATTAGCAAACACGGAGGCACAATAAACCAGTCAGATTATTGCAAGCCGTAATTTATGTAAAATTATATGAAGAAAAGACAGTGTACAAAGAAATTTCAAGCTGCGCGAAACAAAATTTTGCTTTAACCAAGTTGAGTAAAGGCTTTTTTTCCGAAGCAAATTGATGAAGAGTGATTAAAGCAAGCTACGAGGATCAGTGACAAAGTTTTAATGATCGCCTCGAAAATATGAAGTTGCGTAATTAAGTTTCCGGTTGTTTGCCAGTACACGCCTTCAATCTTATTCTGGCGCCACAGAACCGCCACAGAACTGCAGGATGCCTCTAAAGCGGGGTTTCCCAGACTTTTCCTCTATCGGAACACTATGAGAAGCCTGATATCTTGGTGGAATACCTTATTTATTGTGAAGGTTAATAAAATTTTAAAAAATGAGAAAAACTTGTTTAATTCAGTGATTATTTCAATTTTAAATCTCAGTTAATAGCAGAGAAATCGTAATAAAATTTTAAAAAGTAATTAGTATATTGTATTAGTATGATAAATAAAAAGTGATTAATATTGTCGGAAAAAATGTTATTACTATTTTTTGGCGGAGCACTTATTGACTTCCCGCGAAACACCATTCTTAGGCGAAACGCTGATTGGTAAAAACCCTGCTGTAGAGGAGTAAAAACAAAACTGGCGCGGTCAGTTGTTTTCCGCACAACAAAGCTGCAACAATCCATGCTGATCTGGTGGAAATGTACAGAAAGAATGTACCGTCGTATTATTACACAGGGGTCATGCGGCGCAGGGGCTGCTAATTGGATCAGACATGTGCAAGTGATGAAGAACTAAGAGGCAGACCATCTCGCTGTGAAGAACCGAGAACGGCAAGAGATACGGAGAATGGCAATCGAGGACCACAGTGTCACAATCGAAGTGACTTCTCAACATATTTCACGACACAAAGAACACCGCCCGTTGGGTCCCGTGATTAGTCAAACCAATTCAAGTAATCCGTCGAACGGACCATCGCAGACGACTCATTTAACCTTTTAATCGCCGTACACGAGTGATGTGTTGATGTCACTATGGTCACGCGAAAGAGGTACAAAACAAGCATTGAAAACACGGATTCACCACCGCCGAAAAATGCGAAGACACAGCCGCCATAGGGTAAAGAAGATGGTTATTTTTTTTGGGTGAGTGCATGGTTTGATGCTACCACATTGTTGTTGTCGTTGTTGTGGTCTTAAGTCCCGAGACGGGTTTGATGCAGCTCTCTATGCTGCTCTATCCTGTGCAAGGTTCTTCATCGCGTTATCCACAACTTTAGGGCTAGAGTACTTGACTTACTGATGACCTAGATAAACGGTCTTTGCCAACTAAGGTCCACCCGTTGGGGAATTAAATCGTCTGTTAATTGTTTATAGTATTCAATCTATCAATCTATAACTTCTTTAGTATAATTTATGTCTTCTTTGGGAAAATAAATGTTGTTGGTACTCTAAATTTTGCCAACATTCTCAATCAATCAAATAGTCCCACCAGAGTTACGTTCCAATACTAACGTGCTGACACGCCTCTCCAACAACGAACAGATAAGCTGCATGGCCGTGCGCTCTCCCCAGTTAAAGACAAACAGTATTCAGGAGTTCAGATTGTTGACTACTTGCTTGTTTCATAATAAAACTGCTCTCTTTGTGACTGTTCACTCTGTCATTGAGCGTACAAGTCGCTTCTTCACTCCAAAGAATACTTCTGTGAAATTTGGCCGCGGCTTCTTGTCGGATTGTGTACAAGTCGCAGAATTCCGTACGCCTGTCCGAATCACGTTCATTTAGACCTTGAAGCAAAGTAGGCTTCTACGATCTCAATGTAGCTTTTTCTTAATTCTTCGTAGGCATGTTCCCGCTCATCCATACACCTTGGACCTCTTACTATGAGATTTAGTCGGTGACTGCACAAAACACTGTGCTCTAACATTAAGATTCTCTTCTGTAGTAAAAGACTTTGGACTACTCTGAACGAGGGATCCGCTACCGTCACAGTCCCTTCAAATCTTAAATGTAATCTGCGAATACCTTGTCGAGATGCAGGTTGGATGTTTGGAAAACGTTTCACAAACAAATCACAATCATCACTGTAATTACGATCATGTTTCTACCACGTTTGCAATACAAATGCACGCTCAGTTTATTGTTTCTCGGATAACAACAAACAACATAACCTCAAACTGCTAGCGTCAAGTGATTTATGGGTATAATTTGTTTTCTTTTTTCTGTCATTTCTTTCGCTTCTTAGACAAAGTATTCGTATCTTTGATGGTGTAGCATAGCTGTATTTGGTAATAATGTTAAAATGTAAGTACAATTTATTTCCTTTCCTTATTATTACTTGAATACGGATAGACTTTAGTAAATACTTTTATTTGCTCTGTATTCGTAATATTAACTGTGATGTGAAGAACTGCTATGTAAATCGTTGCCATTATAATTTTAATTAATGTTGTGCTTATACCGGTTGCTGGTGAGGAGGAAAGTTAGTTATTAGTATTTTATTAATGATCTCATTCATAAGCAGCCATATCACAGTCATCACAGTCGCTCAAGAAAGTTATAATTAAGCTTCCCTTGTTTAATCAGAATCGGACGATGACTCTCCTTGTCCGCAGTCTCGATGATTCGAAGCGATCTGCAATCCTGTGTAAATAAAATGTCTTGGTTTTCTTGCGTTGCGTAGTCAACCTCAGATCAAGCGGAAAGTTTGCTTTGATAGAGTTTAATTATCCGATGAAATAATGGAACTCTTGCATCTAATAATTGCAGGTTAGTTTCCAATTCATCGGAAGTTCCCTTCTGATTACCAACGAAACGACACCTCCGTGCAAATTTCCTGTTAGAGAATACATATATAATGAAATTCCTTACACACCTTTGATGTAAATGCTCAGTATATATTTTCTTGAGTAGCATACAATATATTTTCAATCTCTTTCTTCCAGTAATCTCGATAGCAAAATTACAATTATTCAATGCGGCTATTCGGCACGGAGAAGATACTAGAAGACCCCTCAACACGCCAGAGAGAATATTACAAAGAGTAATTATGCGCTCATGGAATAGTAGTAGTACTGTAATACTTTGCGCATCGATTCTGCGAGTATATAGATGGTCAAGTAGGAACCGTAATTCACTCCTCGAATTGTGCAGGGATTTTAGTAGAATAAAAGAGATATTACACCATGAAAGCACTAAAACCGATAATGAAAGTGACAGTGGAACAGAGATATACAGTGAGGCAGTGGTAGTCAGTGAGAGTGTGTGCGTTTGTGTGCGACAATATGGCGAGATATGCAGTGTTGACTTCAGCTTGCTCGGAGAGACAGTCAATCGTGGAAATTTACGGCTGACGATTGGGATTACCGTTGCAGTGCTTAATGAAAGTTCAAGTGGTCATTATGAACAGAAAGATCGTACAGTTTGAGCATTACTAAATGGACTGTGTCTCGACTAGTACAGACAATGCTTGCGCGATTAGACATCAGTTATTGCTACCATATGAGTGAAACTATTTTTACATATAACCGCATCACGACAGCCAAGGCACCGTAAAACCGTGTATTGTTTTTGTCTTCTTAATGAACAGCCGAGTGTTGGAAGCCATAACTGCCGCGGTGAACGTAATTGCATTTGTGGATCAGGTGCAAGAACGGTTTTACTGACTGTGAAATTGCAATTGCGGCAGTCATATGCAAACGTTATGAACAGTTATATCGCGGTCGGAAATTATCACGAACAGTGTATAAAGTACTGAAAAGAGAACGAGGTGTGTATAACGAGTAATAAAAGTCTACATGTTAAACCTGTGGATTATCGCCGACAATCACGTCTATTCAGCAAATGGCCTGTTAAACGGCACTTTGCAGCCCAACCAAAAGGTGATTTGATCTGCACAGTTCGTCGTGGAAATACGACAAACGGAGTTGCTGCATCAACTTCATCTATAACTGAACAATTCAAATTTCTAGGTGTTCAGATAGATAGTAAACTGTCGTGGAAAGTCGACGTTCAGGATCTTGTTCAAAGACTTAATGCTGCTATTTTTTACCATTCGAACGGTATTCGAAGTAAGTGACCGTTAGACACGACAAGTAGTCTACTTTGTTTATTTTCATTCGCTTATGATGTACAGTATTATACTTTGGCGTAACTCTTTCCATGCTCAAAGGATATTTTTGGCTCAGAAAAGGGCGATTCGGGCAGTAAGTGGTGTAAGTTTGTGAACCTCTTGTCGACCCCTGTTCACTAGTCTGGGTGTTCTGACCTGGCCTCTCAGTATATATATATATATATATTCTTTACTGTCGTTTCTTGTTAAAAATACCACCTTATTCCCAAAAATTAGCAACTTTCACTCACTTAATACTAGGCAGAAATACAATCAGCATCTGGACCGCACCTCTTTAACTCTTGTGCAGAAAGATGTGCAGTACGCTCCTGCATCCATTTTCAGTAAGCTACCACAAGAATAAAAAAAATCTTAGCAGTAATCCACGCGCTTTCAAATCGAAACTGAAGAGTTTCCTCATGGGTCACTCCTTCTATTTTGTCGAGGAGTTCCTTTGAAAAATTAAGCCGATTTCTCTGTTATATTGTTGACTGCGTGTACATAAACTTATGGATTGTCTTTTTTTTGGGTTCATAAACATTTAATTTTCCTGTTATTACTTCGATGTTGTAATTTCATGTGCTGACACGTTTCATGACCTTGGAAATTTGCTTCTCAGTTTGGTCCTATGGAACTCGACGTGTAAAATAAAAATAAAATACAATATCACGAGCCGCTGCCTCCATCTCGACACCCCGCCATGTCTCTCCAACAACGAACAGATAAGCTGCATTGCTGTACGCTCTCCCAGACTAACAGAATTCAGCAGTTCAGACTGTGAACTGTTTGTTTCACTACAAAACTATTTTCTTTCTTTTTCTTTTCTTAATTTTTGCTACGTAAATAAAATTTCTGGAGTGAACTATTCACTTTCAATGAAGCTTTGTTGATCCACCATTCGATATAAGAATTTTCCTTTTACTTAAATTATACCTTTCTTTTACATTAATGCTACTCCCTTTGCATTCTGTGTGTCTTTTGGAGGGAAATATTATAAACGCGTGTGCAGCGTTATTTTCAACGTGAGTTTACATACTTTAATTTTTTATACGGGCGCACGCGTTAATCGTGGCGTGCTCCATTAATTTCTGGTCTAAGTTTCGCGGCGAGGTCAAATTGAATGTGACAGTTGTCAAACAAAGCATATTATGTTCACATCGTACTTAGGGTCACGTTACCAAACTTTTACTAATGATAACTTATTTGTTGATGATTACAGGGATACGTGAACAGATGCAAAGTCTAATCCTACAGTATTTATGGTATAAATAACACAAGTGTGTGTGACGACGTTGAATCGTTCTCCCCACATCCACACAATTCGGAAGTACGAACGTTGCCCAGAAGGTAATGCACTGCATTTATTTTTCTCAGCCGAAATCAGTGCTGCGAATGCGAAACGTTACGTGTGTATTATTTGAAGTCTCCTGGACGAGCGTGTCGCTTCCGACAGATAGCGTAAATGCAGGACAGTTTCAAAATGGCGTCTGTAGGTGATGTACGTTACAGATTAGAATAGATTAGTACATGTTCCATGGAACGTGTCAGGTTAATAAAAGGTGTCTATACGAGATATTACATTACACGAAATATTACACGACAATTTTTTTGTTGGGGGGTGGGGAAATTACCCACTTACTATATCCAAAAATTCATCTAATGAGTAGAAGGAGTTGCCACTCAGAAACTCTTTTAATTTCCTTTTAAATGCTATATTGCTATCTGTTAGACTTTTGAAGCTATTAGCTAAGTGACCAAAGATTTTTGTGGCAGTATAATTTACCCCCTTCTGAGCCAAAGTTATATTTAACCTTGAGTTGTGAAGATCATTCTTTCTCCTAGTTTTGTAGCCATGTACACTGTTATTACTTTTGAATCTGTTCGGATTGTTAATAACAAATTTCATAAGTGAATACATTGTGAGGCTACAGTGAAGATCCCAAGCTCCTTAAGTGTCTGCAGAATGATCTTGGATGAGCTCCAGCAATTATTCTGATTACACGCTTTCGTGCAATGAACACTCTTTTACCAATGATGAGTTACCCCAGAATATGATGCCATACGAAAGCAGAGTATGAAAATAGGCATGGTAAGATAATTTACTGAGATGCATATCGTCAAAATTTGCAATGACCCTAATAGCATAAGTAGCTGAACTCAAACTTTTCAGCAGATCTTCAGTGTGTTTTTTCCAGTTCAACCCCTCATCAATGTATACACCTAGAAATTTTGAATATTCTACCTTTGCTACCGATTTCTGATCGAAGTCTATATTTATTAAAGGTCTCATTCCATTTACTGTGCGGAATTGTATATACTGTGTTTTGTGAAAGTTTAATGAGATCCCATTTGCAGAAACCACTTAATGATTTTCTGAAAAACATCGTTTACAATTTCATCAGTTAATTCTTGTCTGTTGGGTGTGATAGCTATACTTGTATCATCGGCAACAAGTACCAGCATCATCAGCAACGTGCCGACATTGAATTTCTCACTGCAGAGAAAGAAACTGTGGGGAATATTCACAAACGCTTGTTCAAAGTACGTATATGGAGCATCTGCCGTCGACAGAAGCACGTCGATGGGAATGGAGCGTGAGGTCATCAGAAGGCGGTTCGGTGAAGCGCCATGATTTGCAGCGGTCGGCTGGCGGCTGTCATACCTTACATGTTGCACCGAGTTGATGTTTGGATCATTGAAAGATGCCATTCGTGGAATACATTTTGAAGACGGTGAGGAGGTGATTCACACAGTGCAGCACTGGCTCCGCTAAGAGGACAAGGATTGGTACCGACAGGGCATACACGCCCTTGTTTCACGCAGGAGAAAGGCCATAGAAGGGGATGGTGATAACGTGGAAGAATTGGGTGTGTAGGTAAAACAACATTCTTTCTTGTGTGTAATTCTCATTATGTTCAATAAAGAATTGTCGAAGAAAAAAAAAATGCGGTGCATTGCTTCCCCGGCAACCCTTACAAAACAAGTTCTTCTGGGGCGAAATAGTCAGACACCAACTCAGGTTATTTCTAACAAAACCTCGTTTAAATACAGGATCTATAGTCTCGCGAACTACACCCCTGAAAACCGTTTTCTCCATTACGCTGGGCAAAGCGAAGTCTACGAAATGCTAGTGACCACTGACTTATGCCACACCCTGTATTTCGATGAACTCCTCCACTCCAGTTAAGCGTTCACTTTCCTTCGAGCTCATTAAACACAGTTCGCTTCTAGCAGACGTCGCCATACAGGTATTAAGAGTTATCTTCCAGCTAAGTAGCAGCTTCACTTCCCTCTAGCTAACGGGCGAATTCCACTAGAATTAAGTCGGAAAGTATTCCGTCATTCACAAGAACAGGCCGTGACGTTTCATCGCGGAGCACAAAAGGGGGCGCCATGTTTGCGAGACTTTTGTCCGCAGTAACTATTTTCCCGAAATGGCGCCCAGGGGCCGGCCACTCACGACGGGAGACACTTCCCGGTGCAGCCCGCTGGCCGTTAACGAGGCCCTTTGATGCCGCCCACGACCGTAATTGGAAACGACATCTGCGACACAATACGATCGTTAGCTTTGACTCTGTTGTCACGGAGTTGTCGATAACTGAAGCGCCTCAGGAAAAGACTTCCCTGCTACGTAGCCAGCCCGCTTGCGTGTACACCACAATGCCGTGTGGCGTGGAGCTATTGTTTCGAGATATTGTTCGTCAGTCCTCTTACAAAGGATCTACAGTTTCTGATATTTATTTCTGGCTAATTGTTAGTGATAGCTTACAATAATTTGCGTGGCTTGCTCCACGAGAGGTGGGTACGGATTATGTATTAAAGAAAAGACATGTTAATTTTTTTTAATGTAATTGTCTCTCTACAGTTATTGATAAATTAGACTGCTGCAATTCCAGGTGGACAGCTAAATCTGGTAAATTTCAATGAAATATTGGGTAATTTTAGTAACCCTTCAAATACAGGTCTGTTTAAAAAACTCCGGAACTTTGTCCGCATAATTTTTCAAAACTTACTTTTTACTTATTGTGCATGGTCTCCTTCGAAATACTCTCCTCCACAACTGATACACCCTCCCATTGTCGTTTCCCTCTTGCTGGATCACGCGAAGCGCCATCTGCGAATTTTCTTTTATCTCGTCTACACTTGCAAATCTTCAACCTTTCAACGGGTTTTCAACTTTTGAAATAAAAAGAAGTCCACAGGCGCCGTATCATTCTCTTAAGAAACGCAACACGATGCTTTCCAAGACGCGTCTCAGGATTTTATAACATGATCCAACTGAAATGTTACATCCCTCTGCAATCTCTCGGACATTCAGTCTTCGACTGGCACGCACAGTTTCGTTGAAGTTCCTGACATGAGCGTCGTCGGTAGACGTCGAACGGCGTCCTGAACGAGGGTCATCTTTAACTTCCGTAGCGGGATTTTATAGCAGACATACAACAATGAAACTTCCGGCAGTTGCACATTAAACACAGACGTGTGCAGCGATGCCAACCACATTCCGCTCCAACACAGTATAGGCGCAAAATTACGAATATTCCGGAATTTTTTCAACAGACCTCATGTGTTGATTTTCCCCCCTGAGTCGAATAGTGTTCCCACAAACACGTCACAAACTTTATGACACGATTTTTTCTGCACAGGTATAACTGCACCACTAAGTGAACTACGCCTGTCAGTATAGACTAACCGTTTTGCGTCCACCTGTCCACATTTCAAAATCTGACCAGCTGTCAGGGGGAAAGTAAGCATTACCGGCATGATCTTGCCACTTGTACTTGAAGGCACTACTCAACCTAAAAACATATGACTTGTCGTCGCTACAATTAGTCTGCAAATGACGTAAATACTTATGTAATGTTGTTCAGTGCATCGTCCGCCGTCGCCAATCGAATTATCTGCACTTATGCCTACTGGTTGAAGGTTAATAAAGCTGACAAACTGCAGGGACGGAGAATTTTTCTGACCACATGCTGTGTGTTCATTGCGTGTTGTCAGCTGAGTGATTAAACCAACGTAATGTAAGCAGCAGAGTGATATGGTATTCATGTCGGGAACTAGTCGAGATGGTGTTTGCGTACGGCCAAGAAGATGGAAACGGTCGAAACACAGCGCTGCTATACCAAAACAAGTACCCTCACAGATACCAACTACATCACAGCAAACATAAACACAGCCAAAGCCTTGCAGACAAACAAAAATTACACGAAGCGAAATGTAGTCTGAGGAGGCCTATGGGAGAGGCGTCCAACGAATTCGAAAGTAAAGTTCTATGTACTAACTTGGCAGAAAATCCTAAGAAATTTTGGTCTTATGTCAAAGCGTTAAGTGGATCAAAACAAAATGTCCAGACACTCTGTGACCAAAATGGTACTGAAACAGAGGATGACAGACTAAAGGCCGAAATACTAGATGTCTTTTTCCAAAGCTGTTTCACAGAGGAAGACTGCAGTGCAGTTCCTTCCCTACATTGTCACACAGATGACGAAGTGGTAGATATCGAAATAGATGAGAGAGCGATAGAAAAACAATTAAAATCTCTCAAAAGACGAAAGGCCGCTGGACGTGATGGGATACCACTTCGATTTTACACAGAGTACGTGAAGAAACTTCCCCCCCCCCCCCCCCTTCTTGCAGCGGTGTACCGTAGGTCTCTAGAAGAGCGTAGCGTTCCAAAGGATTGGTAAATGGCACAGGCCATTCCCGTTTTCAAGAAGGGACGTCGAACAGATGTGCAGAACTATAGACCTATATCTATAACGTCGATCAGTTGTAGAATTTTGGAACACGTATTGTGTTCGAGTATAACTCTGAGCCTGGAACCTGATCAATGAACGCAGGAAGAAACCAACCTCACCCTGAAGCTTGTGTAGTCCTGATGACTTGAATAATTATTTATTGACACTGTTGAGAATACTGTAAGTACAATCCCAGACCTCATATAGATCCTGCAGCTGTGTAAAAAATGACGAAAGGTGCACGATGATAAAGTGGAGAGAATTACAAAAAGTGACATAATAAAGATTTAAAACCTTATGAGGGTAAGTCCATTATTACCCTCAAAGTAGCTATAAAATTTTATCATAATCAAATAGGAAACTTACAAGAATATCGTTTTTCGACAGTCTCCTTGCGTTTCAACGCACTTGGTCCATCGTTGTACAAGCTTCCTGATGCCCTCGTAAAAGAAGGTTCTCGGTTGAGCTGCGAGCCAGGAATACACCGCTTCTTCCACTGCTTCGTCCGAGGCAAATTGACGGCCCGTTAGTGCCTGTTTGAGTGGTCCAAACAAGTGATAGTCAGAAGGGGCAAGATCGGGACTATATGGAGGATGATCCTGTACTTCTGATTTGAGTTTTTGGAGCGTTTCAGCAGTGTGGGCACCAGTATGCGGACGGGCAAAGTCGTGCAACAACACAACACCTTTTGACAGCAATCCTCGGCGTTTGCTTCGAATTGCAGGCCTTAGCCTGGCAGTAAGCATCTCACTGTAAAGTACACTGTTTATTGTTGTGCCCCTTTCCCCATAATGTTCCAGTACAGGTCCTTGTGCGTCCCAAAAAACCGTAAGCATCAGTTTTCTTGCGGACGGTTGGGTCTTGAACTTTTTCTTGCACAGCGAATTTGGCTCGTAATGATGGATCCTTGTTTCCTCACCAGTAATGATCCCGTCTAAGAAGTTGTCCCCTTCGTTACCATAGAGATCCATATATTTTTTGCAGATGTCCAAGCGCGTTTGTTTATACAACTGAGTGAGTTGTTTTGGGACCCATCTTGCACGAACTTTATGAAACCCAAGTCTGTTGTGGATGATTTAGTAGGCAGAACCGTGACTAATTTGCAGACGATGTGCCACTTCGTCAATAGTTGATCGTCTGTCTTAAGAGAATCGTTTCACGTGAATGCTCAATGGTTTCTTCATTTGTGGCGGTAAACGGTCGTCCGGCTCCTTCACCGTGCGTAACACTTGTGCGACCATTTCGGAATTTTTCAATCCATTCGTAGACACTCAGTTGTGGCAAAACACTGTTCCCGTACTGTACCGAAAGTCTACGATGAATTTCGGTCCCTGATACTCCTTCCGGCCACAAAAACGGATCACTGACAATTGCTCTTCTTTGGTACAAATAGACAGTGGAGCAGCCATGATTAACAGCACGGCAGCGATAGTGAAACTAACCTAGTAGCTTGAAAATAGGAAAGATATAACAACAAATAAACAAAGCATGCGTCATCAACCTAAAACGACAGTGCTAACCTTTGTAGCCATCTGTTTTTGCCACAACTGTTGTCTAATCCTATTTAGCCCTATGATGGCGCTGTATAGTTGCAGCGTGTAAGCCAGCCACCTCATAACAATAACTACTTTCGGTGGCAGGGGGTTCTCTTCCTGCCACGTATTTGTTTTTTGGCACCAAGAGCGGTTGTTGATACAACAAATGGCATGGCTGTTAAGTGTGATTCTCGTAATGGTACTGTTCAAACTCTCAATCATGCAAATCGCTATTGTTTGTTGACAGTTATCTTACATAATACCTGTGTACAGGTATAGAAACTACACTTTTACATACTCTGAGGTTACAACTTTATCTGGGACAAACTGAACTGGAATAAAACTAGAAATATTTCCCATCACCGTGTTCTGCTAACGTTTTTTTTTCTTTTTTTGCGGATGGGGGTCCACTGGGTGTAAGGTACTGGAAATCCTGTCGCATATATTCCATAGTTGGAATTTATCCCCTACGTCCCACTACCTGTATTTGGCCGAGAAGTCCCTGACTCTACATTCAGTCGTTTTTCGAACACCCCGCTCTAGCTGGAGACTTAAAAGTATACAGACACCTTCAGATACCTCAATGAATGTGTCCCTAAGAGAGTTCAAGGCTTCGTCATGGTGAAGGGTGGACACAATCCATTTTAATGTCAACTAATTGGTGTCTGCATACTGTAGTTGCGTATATATGAGGGTTGGAACTTTAATAGTGGCAACTATTTATTTACAGCTCGTACAAAACAGTGACGTATTTCAAAGTTTTACTGACCTTCAAAGTAGTCACCAGCATGCTGTATAACCGGTTGCCAGCGATATGGAAGTCGTAGGATACTCTTTAGCAGTGCCAGTTGTGTTGACAGTTTGAGTGGTGTGGTCTATTGCCCGACGAATTTGTAGCAGCTCTGAAGCGAATGCTGTGAAGTGTTTCCTTCAGTTTAGAAACCGAGTTGTGCTTACGAGGGCCTAAGTCAGGGGAGTGCAGTAGATGGTATAGCACTTAGCAGCCCCATCAGTCAAACAAATCAGTAACAGCTTGCACAGAGTGTGCTTGAGCATTGTCCTGCAAAATCATGGTCAGGTCCTGCAGAAACTATCATCACTTCTGTCTCTAAGCTGGTCGTAGGTTGTGTTCCTAAAATGAACAGCATAGAAGTGATGACACTTTCTGCAGGACCTGATCATCATTTTGCGGGACAATGCTCAAGCACGTACTGTGCAAGCTGTTACTGTGAAAGGGTACAGTACCGCCCAACATTGAAAATAGGTACAACATACTTCATTATTTTTGTCAGAACAACACGTTTTTTTGTAAAATAACTTAATTTCAATTAATACAGCGAAGCCGGATACCAGTGTAGGAAAGAATGACAATTTATTTATTTAATTGATCACATGTGCACTCCCACAAAATAAATCCCTACATCCAGTTTGGTGAGATCTGTGAAATGAATGAATGTATGGTCGTCTGCTAACTGCAGATAGTGAATGTGAATATATGATCATCTTTGAGACGATCCTTTGGCCACCTTTGGTGGAACCAAAGAGATGAAACTTACCTGAGCTTTGAGCGCCTGAAATGTGGCTAACCAATACGGTAGGAAGGTGCTCCCCCACTTCAGCAGAGGTGCGAGAGGACCTCGAGAACGGCCATGTTTCGGCACTCTGCCGCTGGATCTTGTGCTGTTATGACCTGTTTTAGTTGTGCTCCGTAATGACGAAAGAGTGGAGACATGGTATGCATGTGGAATATTTAAGAGTAGTTTGAAATAATAATTTCTCTATTTCAGGAACTTTTGTGGGGAGAATTAAATGTCAGGGAGGTAATATTAATGGAATTGTAGTAATCTTCGGTAGTGACCAACGGTCACAATGAAACCACATGTAGCAATAAGTTGAAATACTTCCGTGTGCTTAAGTTAAGCTGAATTACTAGCGTGTGTACAATAAGTTGAAATATTTAAGAAATAGCTTGTGTACCATAAGTTGAAATATTTAAAAAATGGCGAGTACTTCCACGTGGTGAGTACTGTGTGAGTCTCAAACTGTGTATGAGACAAAGGATAAAGAGAAGTACTCGTCCATGGTATCAGTTGAGGACTCGCGTATGTGATGAATATGTTCTTAATATTACTTTGCGTGATACGATTCCGTGTGACGCTAGATTCAAACTCTGAGAGAGAAGCAAGGTGAGTCGGCCGTGTATCCAGCAACGCCACTTGGCTTGCATTGCACAGGAAGACGTGCATATATCTCCAGAGTTCATAGTAGGAAAATAGAATTACGAAGTGGAGCAGTGTCGTGTGAAACTGGGATAAATATTAATTGAAGTGGGAAAGCTGAAAGTAATAATGTTGTGACTATTACCTGTGTAGTATTTCATATTGTAGTGTGGTGTTGCATGGGGGCTAAATTAAAATTAAATATGAATGCAAATATTTTTAATAGCTGTATGTCCGATTACGCAAGTCTCGTAAACGGCTGGCCCTGACAACTAATTGTTACGCTATCTGACTGCACAGAATGACAACAAAGAATGTAAGAAAATTTCTGTTAACACAATTAACTAATTAAGTCCCCAGCAACTATAAAATCTACGAATCCAACAAAGCACAAGTGTAGCTGTTCTGTATGTGGTAGTATGACTCAACGCACATCTGGCACGGTTCTTCTTCAACAAGACAAGAATTTTTAAATATCATTTATACTGACGTGATAAAAGAAAATTATAAATACTATAATTGTGCAAGAAACCCAGAATTACACTCTAATACAAGAACACAAGCCAGATGCTTTGTTGACTGAACCTGTAATGACACATTATTCAGGACACACAAATAAATAGACAACATAATATTTATTACCTTCATATATATTGACGAAAAGCACTCTGACCATTACAATATCTCCATTGGAATAACATCTGCTATCTCTCCCATCACATAGCTGCATAAAACATCGAACAAACACTCACTACTACCCCATCTCATTCCAACTTCAGCTACAAGCAGTGTCCACCACAACTTCTCGGCAAGAACTCCTGTCGCTGCGTCTCAATAATCACTGCCAGTGGAGGCGGCGGAACAATACTCTCTGGCGCGATTTTTGGCGCTGTGGCTCAGTGTAGCCACCTTTCAGTGTATGTCATGTAATTTGGGTATGTGTGGTTTGCATGGGAAAGTAGCGAGGTAGTTTCAAAAGATTAGTGGGTTATGCTTGTTCCTTCTGTACCGCTCGGTCTGGAGGAAAGTTTCGTGATGATGATTGTGAGAGTCGAAGTGTGAGATATAATAAAAGATCCACCATCCTATCCAGAAAGTGCACTGTAGCGTTAAATAATTACGAGACCATAATATAGAGATTCACCAATGTAAAGCCATGCCCACTGGGCGGAATTTCTCATGTGTTATTGTTGTAGGTTATAGAATTTGTGTGTTTAGGTTATAGAATTTATCGGAATAAATAAGATAGTGAAAAGAAAAAGATTGGTGGACTTTTCCTTCGAATTGTATGTTGTCATGATGTCCCGAATTTATAATGTGTGCGCCATTCATATTCAGTGCGGTGGCCACGTGTTGACAAAAGCCGTTAAATAAAAGACATAAAGAAAATGTGGTATTGCCAGTGCGTAGTGAACAGTCTGAGTTCTGTAAATCACTGATAGTCAGATGTGCGTTTCCGTTGCGTATTATTCATACAGGAGGATAATTTGTAACTTAATTGTGAGTACGAGAGTTCATGTTACTCGATAAATAAGAATGAATCCACTCGCTTGGCAGACCACTCATCTTGCAGGCCTGACTGCTTGATGCCACAGTATGAGCAAGGCATGTGGGTGCCTCCCAACTGTTTTGTTTGACTGACGGGGCTGCTAAGTACTATGCCACCTACTGCACTCCCGTGACTTAAGCCCTCGTGAGTTCAACTCGATTTCTAAACTGGAGGAAACACATCACGACATTCGCTTCAGAACTGCTACAAATTCGTCGTGCTGTAAACCGCGTCGCTCGAACTATCAACACAACTAGCACTGATAAAGAGTATCCTACGACTTACACATCGCTGGCAACGGGTTATACACAATGCTAGTGACTACTTTGAAGGTCAGTAAAACTTTGAAACGGGTATCTATTTTGTACCAGCTCTAAATAAATAGTTGCCACTATTAAAGTTCCAACCTGCGAATATTCCTCCACAGACTTTAAGACATCTCAATGAATGTGTCGTTAAGAGAGTTCAATGCTTCATCATGGCGAAGGGTGGACACAATCCATTTTAATGTCAGGTAATAGCTGTCTACATACTGTAGTTGTCTATATATATAAAATCTGCTCAAAACTATGCGGACAAGTTTTAACTGACCTTAAAATGGGTTGGTTCACCCTTTGTCATTATGAAGTCAGCCTTGAACTCTACTAGGGACGCACTGACTGAGGTGTCTAAAAGTCTGTGGAGGAGTGGCAGCACATTATTTTTCAAGAGCCGAAAGCAGAGAAGGTAGCATTGTTGTAGGCTAGGGTCTGGGGCCAATCCGATGTTCCAGCTCATCACACAGGTGTCCTGTTGGGTGCAGGTCGGAACTCTGGGCAGGCGAGTCCATTTCAGAAATATTGTTTTCAAAGAACCATTACCTCATAGGTGCTGCTTTTTGGGTTGGGTTGGGTTGGGGTGTTTGGGGGAAGAGACCAAACAGCGAGGAAAGCGGTCTCATCGGATTTTGAAATGATGGGCAAGGAAGTCGGCCGTGCCCTTTCATAGGAACCATGCTGACATTTGCCTGAAGCGATTTAGGGAAATCACGGAAAACCTAAATCAGGATAGACGGAAACGGGATTGAACCGTCGTCCTCCCGAATGGGAGTCCAGTGTGCTAACCACTGCGCCACCTCGCTCGGTGCTGCTTTTTGACAAGGTGCATTGTCACATTAGTGAAACAATGATCGTCTCCAAACTGTTTCACTACCTTACAGAGTACTGTGTGTAGTTTTTCTTAAGCGCAGTGGGTGGATAACCATGGAAAACACGTCCGAACAGTAACACTACTTCCTGCGTACTTCACCGATGGCAGTACACGTGATGGCAGGTAACGTCGTTCAAGCCGCCGCCAAACTAAAACCCTTCCAACAGATTGCCACATGGTATTTCTACCAGCCACTCGTTTTCGTTCCTCCACTATCCAGAGGTGTTGCCGGTTACAGCACCTCACCGACTCTTAGCACTGACTCCAGAACGTGTCCCTTATGATGGGCTGGTCGGCCGTTGTACCCAATTCTTTTTTATCCCTATTGTGTTAAATGGAATTCTGTTAGTACTTTGGAACTCACGAGTGATTCGTCCCGCTGATTTCTTGCAGCTTCCTGCAACGACCCTCTGCAATGCTAGATCGTCCCTGTCCGTCAGTAAGCCGGCCGGTGTGGCCGAGCGGTTCTAGGCGCTTCGGTCTGGAACCACGCGACCGCTACGGTCGCAGGTTCGAATCCTGCTTCGGGCATGGATGTGTGTGATGTCATTAGGTTAGTTAGGTTTAAGTAGTTCTAAGTTCTAGGGGACTGATGATCACAGATGTTAAGTCCCATAGTGCTCAGAGCCATTTGAATTTGTCCGTCATTACTTGACGTCTGGTTGGTCTTTGTTTGTCCGCGATTATTCCTTCGCGGTTCCACTCCACAATCACATCACCAACAGTCTACTTGGGCAGCTTTAGAAGGGCTGAAATGTCGCCCTTGGATTGGACACTCAGGTGACATCCAGCGACTGGCCACGTCGGAGCCACTGATCCATTCTGCTGTTGCTGCCTCCTGCCGACAACACATTTCTCCGCGCCTCCTTTTTTACTGACGGTTCGCCTCTCGCGACAGCTAGTGATCAATTTCAGATTACATACGGGTCTCCGGATACTTTTGAGAGGACAGTGTATTTATGAAAAACTACTTGTATGGGTACATCATGGTCATTTACAATATTTTCTGTACAAATAACTACTTGATTATTTTCAATAATTCCCCTGTGGTACTGTATAGAATGAGTCAGTAAGGAGATAATAAACATTTGTGCTATCTGTCAAAGAAAGTGGATCGATGAACAGCTGTTAAAGAATTTTGTACCCGTATATTTCACGCCTGTTTGTCCGAAAGTCAAAGGTAGAGTCATTAACTTTTCCTTTTTTTTCATACATAAGTATACATCAAATCAGTCAGAAGACACACACACACACACACACACACACACACACACACACGCACACACACACACACACACACACACACACACACACACACACACACATATATATATATATATATATATATATATATATAGAGGGTGAGTCACCTAACGTTACCTCTGGATATATTTCGTAAACCACATCAAATACTGACGAACCGATTCCACAGACAGAAAGTGAGGAGAGGGGCTAGTGTAATTGGTTAATACAAACCATAAAAAAATGCACGGAAGTATGTTTTTTTAACACAAACCTACGGTTTTTAAAATGGAACCACGTTAGCTTTGTTAGCACATCTGAACATATAAACAAATACGTAATCAGTGCCGTTTGTTGCATTATAAACTGTTAATTACATCCGGAGATATTGTAACCTAAAGTTGACGCTTGAGTACCACTCCTCCGCCGTTCGATCGTGTGAATCGGAGAGCACCGAATTACGTAGGGATCCAAAGGGAACGGTGATGGACCTTAGGTACAGAAGAGACTGGAACAGCACATTACGTCCACATGCTAACACCTTTTTATTGGTCTTTTTCACTGACGCACATGTACATTACCATGAGGGGTGAGGTACACGTACACACGTGGTTTCCGTTTTCAATTACGGAGTGGAATAGAGGGTGTCCCGGCATGTCAGGCCAATAGATGTTCAATGTGGTGGCCATCATTTGCTGCACACAATTGCAATCTCTGGCGTAATGAATGTCGTACACGCCGCAGTACATCTGGTGTAATGTCGCCGCAGGCTGCCACAATACGTTGTTTCATTTCCACTGCGGTTGTAGGCACATCACGGTACACATTCTCCTTTAACGTACCCCACAGAAAGAAGTCCAGAGGTGTAAGATCAGGAGAACTGGCTGGCCAATTTATGCGTCCGCCACGTCCTATGACACGCCCGTCGAACATCCTGTCAAGGGTCAGCCTAGTGTTAATTGCGGAATGTGCAGGTTCACCATCATGCTGATACCACATACGTCGACCAGTTTCCAGTGGGACATTTGCGAGCAACGTTAGGAGATCAATCTGTATAAACGCGATGTATGTTGCAGTGCTCTCCGATACACACGATCGAACAGCGGAGGAGTGGTACTCAAGCGTCAACTTTAGGTTACAATATCTCCGGATGTAATTAAAATTTTACAATGCAACAAACGGCACTGATTACGTATTTGTTTATATGTTTATATGTGCTAACAAAACCAACGTGGTTCCATTTAGAAAAACGTAGGTTTGTGTTAAAAAACATACTTCCGTGCATTTTTGTATGGTTTGTATTAAACAACTACACTAGCCCCTCTCTCCTCACGTTCGGTCTGTGGAAGCGGTTCGTCAGTATTTGATGTGGTTTACGAAATATATCCAGCGGTAACGTTAGGTGATTCACCCTATATATAAAATAGGGGGAAACATTCCACGTGGGAAAAATATATCTAAAAACAAAGATGATGTAACTTACCAAACGAAAGCGTTGGCATGTTGATAGACACACAAACAAACACAATCACACACACAAAATTCAAGCTTTCGCAACCAACGGTTGCTTCATCAGGAAAGAGGGAAGGAGAGGGAAAGACGACCGGATGTGGGTTTTAAGGGAGAAGGTAAGGAGTCATTCCAATCCCGGGAGCGGAAAGACTTACTTTAGGGGGAAAAAAGGACAGGTATACACTCGCACACACACACATATTCATCCGCACATATACAGACACAAGCAGACATTGAAAAATACTTGTTTTATGAGGCCCGCCACGAATTATTCTTCTGTGCCAACATTTTCATCTCAGAATAGCTCAAATCAAATGGCCCAGAGCACTATGGGACTTAACATCTGAGGTCATCAGTCCCCTAGAACTTAGAACTACTTAAACCTAACTAATATAAGGACATCACACACATCCGTGCCCGAGGCAGGATTCGAACCTGCGACCGTAGCGGTCACGCGGTTCCGGACTGAAGCGCCTAGAACCGCTCGGACACCGCATCCGTCTCAGAATAGCACTTGCAACCTACGTCCTCTTATTATTCCCTGGATGTATTCCAATCTCTGTCTTCCCGTACAGTTTTTGCCCTCTATAGCTCCCTCTTGTAACATGGAAGTTATTCCCTGATGTCTTAACAGGTCTCCTATCATCCTGTTCCTTCACCGTGTCAGTGTTTTTCATATATTCCTTTCCTCTGCGATTCTTCGGAGAAACTCCTCTTTTCTTATCAGTCCACCTAATTTTCAGCATTCTTCTGCAGCACCACAACTCAAATGCTTCGATTCTCTTCTGTCCAGTTTTCCCACAGTCCGTGTTTCACTACAATACAACGCTGTGCTCCAAAAGTACATTCTCAGAAATTACTTCCTCGAATTTGATATTAAGAGACCTCTCTTGGCTAGGAATGTGCTTTTTAATGTCCTTGCTCCGTTCGTAAAGTGTTATTTTGTTGTCTAGGTAGCAGAATTGTTGAACTTCATCTAATTCGTAGTCACCAATTGACGTTGTAGCGTTCTGCTTGCGGGTATCCTTGTAACTTTCAGATGGATTGTTGATAACTAAATGAACAAATGTACTGTGAGACTACGATTTTCTCAGATACTTAAAGAGATGCCTGACACATGTAATTGTATGAACCCCACATATAGTTCTAATTACTTTCTTTAGTGCAATGAATAATTTTTGTCTGAAAAGTTATCCCAGACCATTATAAGACAATAAAGCAAAATTTATTAACTTATGATATTAACTTATGAATTCTATATCCTTAAAGCTGCCACTGATTGTTAAGGCAAAATAGCCAACCCTACATGTTTTCGCACATCTGCTATATCTTTTTCCAGTATGTCTATAAGTTTTCCAGAATATGCACACCTAAGGCCTTAGAACTTTCTACCCTGCTTATTGGTCCCTGTTTGATGTAATAAGTTATTAGGAGATGGGACGTTTTTTTCTGTAGAAAAATTAATAAACCGTTTTTTGCAAATTTTAAAAGTTAGCCTATCTCTGCACAACCACACAGTAACTTTCACAGAAAACTTCATTTACTGTTTTCTCCCCTGATGCTTCTTTCCTCGGTTTCGCAGAAACGCTTGTATCATGTACAAAACACGATTCTGCTCCTTGACGCAGATGAAATGGCAGATTTTACGTTCTTTTCGGCCCGCAGCATAGTATACGTCGTTATAAGACATTATGCAAATGAATGCTCCAAACCAGCTTTAATAAGGTAATATTTTTTTAAAAATATTTTACACGGCAGGTCTGTTTCGGTTTATTGGCCTTATCAAGTGACGTCTAGTTGGAAGTGACGACCAATTTGCATCTATAGTAAAGTTTTTCTGGCATGTCTCGTTAAGTATAACAGTTTTTGTGGTTACAAAAGACAAAAATATGGTTGTGTCAGATATTTTGACAGTTGTTTTGACAGATGATTAACAAAAATCAATAACTGTAGTGGACCAAACATCGAACCCTGTGGCAGTCCCATTGTAGCGTTCAGCGGACATGTTCTGAACTATGTATTACATAAATACTTAACTTTTGTAATAGAATAGGATAGTTATGAGTTAAGAGCTGTTAATGACTAAGCAGAGAAAACACTGGCGTAAGGGGAGGGCGTGGGGAGGGAGGTAGGAGCCCCGAAAAAGCGACTCAAACAGAGGAGGAGGAGGGGACCAGACCTCAGCGAGTGGATTTCACGCCTGTGGAAGGGCTTTGGCCCTTTTGTGAGTCCGCTGCGCCTCAGCTTCTAGCGGCGAACAGTTCGGCGTCTCGCTTCCCCGACGTCTTCGTCGGCAGCCATGCACCAGGGCGCAGCAAATGGGCTTCCTGTGCTCTGCGGAAACACCCCCAAATGAAGTAAACTTCTCTAATAGCATATTATCAGTAAATCCCCTTATCGCCGAAACTGGAAAGGATTGAACTCCCGCCGGCTGAGATGGCCGAGCGGTTCTAGGCGCTACAGTCTCTAATAGCATATTATCAGTAAATCCCCTTATCCCCGAAACTGGAAAGAATTGAACTCCCGCCGGCTGAGGTGGCCGAGCGGTTCTAGGCGCTACAGTCTGGAACCGCGCGACCGCTACGGGTTCGAATCCTGCCTCGGGCATGGATGTGTGTGATGTCCTTAGCTTAGGTTAGGTTAGTTAGTTTTAAGTAGTTCTAAGTTCTAGGAGACTGATGACCTCAGATGTTAAGTCCGATAGTGCTCAGAGCCAATTGAACTCCCATGTATGTAACAGCTTACAAATGAGTTGATATTTTAAATGCGTGACGTTGAGCATGTAAAACGTTTATGGCTGAATGCGTAAAACGCTACTGATGATGGTTTTATTAGTTTCGGATTGTTCACTCACAGACTAAGGAAAACGTCGAAACCAAAAGTTTTTTTGAAAAGTTAGTTTTTCTCCTAAACTATTCCTCGTGTATACTAAGTATATGTGGGTACTGTCTGTAAAAGAGTGGAATTTTTACTGCACGAATAGAAAATGTAGTAACAGAATTTTTTTTTTACTTTCCTTCTTTGATGGGGGGAAGGGGGGAGGGTTCGAGTGAGAGAATGGTTGGAATTTATGTATAAAGTTTGTTGGAAGTCACAAAGTGCTCTCACTCTGAAATATTGGATGAATATAGTTCGGGTAATTTTCGCACCATGAGTCATGCTACCTCAACAGTTTCCAACTTACAAACTTGACTTATCGTGTTAAATCTTTAACATAACGTTATATTTCTCCACGAGTAAAGTACGATAACGTTTTAAATTTTAAAAATTTAGTCAATATGAAATACTGAAAACCAAATTTTCGTTGTCCCTGCAAGCTGTTAGAAAGGCAATCTGCAACTGTGATTGGGTGGCTGGGAGACCGTTATAAGGATACATATGATTGACACAATCAGATGGCTTTAATAAGTCACGGAAGACCCCAACTGGTGATATTCTTATCGTTTAAAGATTTCATCACGTGCTCAGCAAATGTATAAACATCAAACGCGCAGTCACTGTTGATTCCAATGGTAAACCCTTGCCTCAGTACGGGGTCGCTTGCTATTTCGATGGAAAAGAAACAGGGCTCTGTAAAAAAGACTTAACAAAACAGTAATTCAAATGCGCACTAGGTCTTGATATATTTGGAAGTCATTGTATCGAAAATACATTAAAAGTAGCTAATACCCCAGCCCCGGAGCAAAGTTTTCATGAAATTTCCTTAGTTTTTGAGACAAATGCTGAAACTGAAAATTCTTTACGTTAACTGGATCTTCCGTCGCTACTTGGTGGAACAACATAATTGGAAATGAAAAATGCAATATTGTGTATGTTCTACAAGGGTTAATATTATTGAATTAACCGATTTTCGATTTACAATGCCATCGTGTGACTTCAACTGACTATCGTCATCAAAGAAGCTACAATATTTGTAAACAACCCCGGGAAAGATGTTATCCACCTCCAGTGAGGCAAGAATAAAGAATGAATGTCATCTTTGACGGTGGTATGGTTATTCAAGTGTAAGTTTAGCAGCTGAACAGTAAATAAATATGAAAAGGGCAAACCACCACAAACATTAACATTAAACTCGAGAAACAGTGCCTTTATAGCGATTTAAATAAAAATAGATGTTCACATCAGTACTAAAGAAAAGCATTAAGAGATACTACACATGGAAAATGTTGTAACTGCCAGTTATATCTTTCAATCTGCTTCTTTATCACTTTACGTATGTAATCGACTACAATCTATTCTTTAGTATTCTTTTGAACTATCGACTTTACTTAAATTGATGTATAGCCACCTTTTTCGAGTTTAGTGTTAATGTTTGTCTTGACTTGCCCTATTTGTATTTATTTACTTTTCAACTGTTAACTTCTTAGTTGTATAGTCAAATGGTTCAAATGGCTCTGAGCACTATGGGACTTAACATCTGTGGTCATCAGTTCCCTATAACTTAGAACTACTTAAACCTAACTAACCAAGGACATCATACACATCTATGCCGGAGGCAGGATTCGAAATTGCGACCGTAGCGGTCACGCGGATCCAGACTTAAGAGCCTAGAACGGCACGGCCACACCGGCGACAGTTGCATAGTCACTCCACTGTCAAAGATGACACTCTACATGAGTAACATATTTCTCAGTCTTGTTTACAAACTTTGTAACTTATCTGGTGACGATAGTCAGTTAAAAACTGTTGATGAGCTTGTACACTGACGGAAAAACTCGCAATAACAAAAAGTAATTAATGTAGAGTAATTGAATTTCGGGAATACATTTGTCTAGGCAACATATTCAACTGATTTACATTGTAAGATTACATTTTAATGTAACTACGAGATAAGCCATTGCAAATGTGATATGCTGGTACATTAATATCTGGTGTAACCGACAGAATGTTGAATGCAAGCACGCAAACTTAGCTGGTCAATATAGGATGAGCCGGAGTTGTCGTTTCGTGATATACCATACGTGCTCGATTGGAGACAGATCTGGTGCTCGAGCAGGTCACGGCAACAAGTCAACACTCTGCAGAATATGTTCAGAACAAGAGCGGTAAGTGGGCGAACGTTATCCTGTTGGAAAACACCCCCTGGAATGTTGTTCATGATTGGCAGAACAACAGATCGAATCACCAGACGTACAAATTTGCAGTCGAGGTGCGTGGGATAGCCACGACAGCACTCCTGCTCTCATACGAAAACGCACCTTAATAGCACCCAGACACGTTGGTTGCAGGCCCCAAAATGGACTCCTTCTAACCAACACATGGCCCTCACTGACACCGAGACAGAACGACATTTCATCAGAAAACGGGCCTCCACCCTGCCCTCCAATGAGGTCTCAGTCCGGAACCGCGCGCCTGCTACGGTCGCAGGTTCGAATCCTGCCTCGGGCATGCGTGTGTGTGTTGTCCTTAGGTTAGTTAGGTTTAAGTAGCTCTAAATCTAGGGGACTGATGACCTCATATGTTAAGTCTCTTAGTGTTTAGAGCCATCTGAACCAATGAGCTCTCGCTTGACACCACTGAAGTCGCCAACAGCGGTCGTTTGGGGTCAGCGGAATGCACGATGGACGGCGTCTGGCTCGGAGCTGTCCTTGAAGTAACCGAATTACAAAAGCTTTACAGAAGTTCGAAATATAGCGCGTACTTCAATGCGAGATGTATTTAATAATTTCCACAACGAAAGTCTGTCGCGAAATCTGGCAGAAAACCCAAACAGATTCTGTTCATACATAAAGCACACCAGTGGCATGACGCAATCAATACCTTCACTGCGTGATAACAACGGCGGAGTCACTGATGACAGTGCCACTAAAGCAGAGTTATTAAACATGGTTTTCCGAAACTCCTTCA
This sequence comes from Schistocerca cancellata, assembly GCF_023864275.1. NCBI lineage: Eukaryota > Metazoa > Arthropoda > Insecta > Orthoptera > Acrididae > Schistocerca > Schistocerca cancellata. The sequence continues at coordinate 1,159,554,933 of NC_064626.1, forward strand.
TCAAAGAAGACTAAGTAAATATTCCTGAATTCCAATCAAGAACAACTGCCAAGATGAGAAACTTTGAAGTAGATATCCTCAGTGTAACAAAGCAGCTTAAATCACTTAATAAAGGCAAGGCCTCCGGTCCAGGTTGTATGCCAGTCAGGTTCCTCTCAGAGTATGCTGATAAAATAGCTCCATATTTAGCAATTATATACAACCACTCGCTCACAGAAAGATCCGTACCTAAGGACTGGAAAATTGCTCGAGTCACACCAATACCCAAAAAGGGAAGTAGGAGTAATACGCTGAATTACAGGCCTATATCACTAACGTCGATTTGCGGTACGGTTTTCGAACATACACGGTATTCGAACATCATGACGTACCTCGAAGACAACGATTTATTGACACGTAGTCAGCACAGATTCAGAAAATATCGTTCTTGCGAAACACAAATTGCTCTATATACTCATGAAGTAATAAGTTCTATCGACAGGGGACGTCAAATTATTTTTAGATTTCCAGAAGGCTTTCGACACCGTTCCTCACAAACATCTTCTAACCAAACTGCGTGCCTATGGAGTTTCGCCTCAGTTGTGCGACTGGATTCGTGATTTCCTATCAGACAGGTAACATTTCCCAGTAATAGACCTAAAGTCATGGAGTAAAACAGAAGTAATATCTGGCGTTCCCCAATGAAGTTTTATAGGCCCTCTATTGTTCCTGATCTATATTAACAACATACGAGACAATCTGAGTAGCCCTCTTAGATTACTTGCAGATGATGCTGTCATTTACCGTCTTGTAAAGTCACCAGATGATCAAAACGACTTGAAAAATGATTTAGATAAGATATCTGTATGGTGCGAAAAGTGGCAGTTGACCCCGAATCTGTGCAGCTGGTCCCGGAGGAGGTTCGAGTCCTCCCTTGGGCATGGGTGTGTGTGTTTGTCCTTAGGATAATTAAGGTTAAGTAGTGTGTAAGCTTAGGGACTGATGACCTTAGTAGTTAAGTCCCATCAGATTTCACACACATTTGAACATTTTTTTTTTGACCGTGAATAAAGAAAAGTGCGAAGTTATTCACATGAGTACTAAAAGAAATCAGCTAAATTTCGATTACGCGATAAGTCACACAAATCTTAAGGCTGCAAATTTAGCCAAATACTTAGGATTATAATTACAAATAACCTAAATTGTAACGGTCACATAGATAATATTGTGGGTAGAACAAACCAAAGACTGCTATTCTTTGGCAGAACACTTAGAAGGTGCAACAGGTCTACTAAAGAGACTGCTTACACCACGCTCTTCCGCCCTATTTTGGAGTGTTGCTGTGCTGTATGGGATCCGCGTCAGGTGGGACTGACGGATGACATCGAAAAAGTACAAAGAAGGGCAGCTCGTTTTGTATTATCGCGAAATAAGGGAGACAGTGTCACAGACACGATTCGTGAATTGGAATGGCAATCATTAAAACAAAGGCGTTTTTCGTTGCGACGGAATCTTCTCATGAAATTTCAATCACCAGTTTTCTCCTTCGATTGCGGAAACATTCTGTAGCCACGCACCTACATAGGGAGAAATGATCATCACGATAAAATAAGAGAAATCAGGGCTCGCACAGAAAAATTTAAGTGCTCGTTTTTCCCACGTGCCCTTCGATAGTGGAACGGTAGAGAGTCAGCTTGAAGGTGGTTCATTGAACCCTCTGCCAGGCACTTAATTGTGAATAGCACAGTGATGATGTAGATGTAGATGTTCGTTGTGTCACTGTGGTGCCAACTGCCGCTCAGGTTGCTGCATCAGATGCCGGAAGATGCGCCAGAGCCATACGCCGAACACGATTGCTTTTCCTCCTGGTAATGCCCCGTGTTCGTCCGAAGCCCGGTCTTCTTACGACCATATATTCCCGTGATCATCACTGCCAGCTACAGTGGCTACCTGCCTGCCAAGTCTTTTAGCTTCATCGCAGAAGGGACACCCAACTTCTCGTAGCCCTATTACACAACATCGTTCGAACTCGATAGTGGCGGCTTTGCCGCCTTATATGCGTTCTTCACTAACGTCAACTCAACACGTCGAATCTCGAATGTAACGAAACTCACAGCCGTTAAAGCGTTTAGTTAAAGCAAACCTGGTTGTCATCCTCACAGTGACGAACTAGCGCCACTCATATGCGAATGGCTAGAAATTTGAATAGACATCATCTTTCAGATGAATAAACACGCCTACGAACTTTACTTTATGTTGTATAACCCCTTCTTGGTGTTGTGATTTTTCTGCCATCGGTGTATAAGCTGAAGAACAGTTAACTCAATACAACTAATCGTGTAGAATACATAATACTGTGTTTTTCATTCATGAAAATTCTCAAGTTTTGCGTGAAATGAATGTACGCTTTTTTTCGATGGTACTTTCGTCATGATGTAAATTTTAACTCTGCAAAGTACCACACAACACCCGCCCTATAGCCAAACTGGACGTTTCGTGACGCTAACTGTGTGGATCAAACGCTACATTTTAAGTTTGATTGCCCGGTTTTATGTCATCAGTGCTGTGTCGCTTTTCTGAAAATCTAGCGGTATGCTTGTACTAACATTAATTTACGGGAAATGTTATGTAACGCTCCCTTGAAGTTTTTACTGTTCCGTACCTCGAACGGAACACATAGGATCAATTTGATGTCCTTCTTTCTGTCTGTTAAGAGCTCTGGAGCTCAGAAACGAGTACAGGTATAGAGTTGTAATTTATGTCAAATACTAATATCTACGGTCCCTTAGCCGTACAGGAAAGACATTACCCCTGAGTACAATGAGACACTTTTTAGTCCCCCTACCTCACGCTAACGCTCACCCTCTCCGCCACCATCACCAACAGAAACACCTAACTAAACTTTAGAATGAAAGTTTATTTTCTTTGAATACTTACTGTTAAAATGACGAAGGATAAGTGATATTTAGTTTTTGCACAAACTATAGTAAACGAAGAATCAGTGAGATAATTAGTACTGCTTATTCCTAATAACATTTTTTAAAGAATGATCAAAAATACTAGTGCATCACAAGTGCCACTTACAACTCCCTCTCAGATAAGGAATTTTGTAAGGTGAAGCCGGCCGGAATGGCCGAGCGGTTCTAGGCGCTACGGTCGCAGGTTCGAATCCTGCTTCGGGCATGGATGTGTGTGATGTCCTTAGGTTAGTTAGGTTTAAGTAGTTCAAAGTTCTAGGGGACTAATGACCTCAGAAGTTAAGTCCCATAGTGCTCAGAGCCATTTGAACCATTTTTTTGTAAGGTGAAGAAAGCGCACAACAGATGCAGAATCAACAATCTTTTATTGCGCAGACAACCAGTTTCGGGAGACATGAATTTCCATTAACTGGTGTAAAAAAATAAAATCATTTAACCATCTTAGATCATCCTCACCCAAATGTTGATTCATGACAACATTACGCTGAGGATGATCTCAGATGGTTAAAGGATTTTATTTTTTACACCAGGTGATGGAACTTGAAGTGCTCTGAAACCAATCGTTTATGCAATAAAAGATTGTTGATTCAGCGAGCGTTCTGCGGTTTCTTCACGTTACAATGGAAAGCAATACAAGCAATGACAGCAATTCACGAAATACAATACATCGGATCCCTTAGCCTAGAAACGGCAGAGGTACTCTTCAGAGCCATAGTCATCCCAATACCAACGTACGGCATAGAAATTATCGGACCACATCTTACAGTGAAAAACCTTTCCGTTCAAGTAACCAGATCTTATTTAGTCATAATAATTTTATTTTAATTTGATGCGGAGGGAAGAAAACCGTGCATGCTGCGTCGTGCACTTCGGAAAGGGCAGACACGTGACATTATTGCACGTACAACAGCTTACTTACTTACCATTGGTAATCAGAACGAAAACTGATATGTAAGCCCAACCACGAGTAACAGCCAGTACATACATTATGTGATAAAAATCATCCAGACACCCCCAAAAACATAGGTTTTTCATATTAGGTGCATTGTGCTGCCACCTACTGCCAGGTACTCCATATCAAAGACCTGAGCAGTCATTAGACATCATGAAACAGCTGAATGGAGCGCTTTGCGGAACTCATGAACTTCGAACGTCTTCAGGTGATTGGGTATCACTTGTCATACGTCTGTACGTGCGATTTCTACACTACTAAACATCTCTAGGTCCAGTGTTTCCGGCGTGGTAATGAAGTGAAACTTGAAAGGACACGTACAGCACGAAAGCGTACAGGCCGACCTCGTCTGTTGACTGACAGAGACTGCCGGCAGTTGAAGGGGGTCGTAATGTGTATAGGCAGACATCTATCCAGACCATCACACAGAAATTCCAAACTGCGACAGGATCCAAATGGTTCAAATGGCTCTGAGCACTATGCGACTTAACTTCTGAGGTCATCAGTCGCCTAGAACTTAGAACTAATTAAACCTAACTAACCTAAGGACAGCACACACATCCATGCCCGAGGCAGGATTCGAACCTGCGACCGTAGCGGTCGCTCGGCTCCAGACTGTAGCGCCTAGAACCGCACGGCCACTCCGGCCGGCCGACAGGATCCGCTGCAAGTACTATGACAGTTAGGCAGGAGGTGAGAAACCTTGGATTTCATGGTCGAGCGGCTGCTCATAAGCCTCACATCACTCCGGTAAATGCCAAACGACACCTAGGTTGGTGTAAGGAGCGTAAACATTGGACGATTGAACAGTGGAAAAACGTGTGAAATGACGAATCACGGTACACCGTGTGGCGATCCGACGGCAGGGTGTGGGCACGGCGAATACCCGGTGAACGTTATCTGCCAGCGTGTGTAGTGCCAACAGCAAAATTCAGAGGTGGTGGTGTCATGATGTGGTCGTGTTTTTCATGGAGGGGGCTTGCACCCCTTGTTGTTTTGCGAGGCGCTACCACAGCACAGGCCTACATTGACGTTTTAAGCACCTTCTTGCTTGCCACTATCGAAGAGCAATTCCGGATGGCGATTGTATCTTTGAACACGATCGAGCACCTTATCATAATGCACGGCCTGTGGGGAAGTCATTACACGAGAATAGCATCCCCGTAATGGACTGGCCTGCACAGAGTCATGACCTGAATTCTGTAGAACACCACTGGGATGTTTTGGAACGCCGACTTCGTGCCAGGCCTCACCGACCGACATCGATACCTCTCCTCAGTGCAGCAGTCAGCGAAGAATGGTCTGCCATTTCCCAAGAAGCCTTCCAGTACCTGACTGAACGTATGCGTGCGAGAGTGGAAGCAGTCATCGAGGCTAAGGGGGGCCAACAACGGTTACTAGTAGGAAGAATTTTATTGGTGATGTAATGAAGCAGTGACATTGGCTGTTTGGCTGTTACCTCCAAGTTCTATGAAATACTTAATTAATCTCGACACCTCTGTTACGATTATCAAGAATCCGCAGATGACGAAGAGATTCAAGAAATGTATGGTGAGATAAAAGAAATTATTCAGATAGTGAAGGGAGATGAATATTTGTCCGCAGCTCGTGGTCGTGCGGTAGCGTTCTCGCTTCCAGCGCCCGGGTTCCCGGGTTCGATTTCCTGCAGGGTCAGGGATTTTCTCTGCCTCGTTATGACTGGGTGTTGTGTGATGTCCTTAGGTTAGTTAGGTTTAAGTAGTTCTAAGTTCTAGGGGACTGATGACCATAGATGTTAAGTCCCATAGTTCCCAGAGCCATTTGAACCATTTTTAGATAAATATTTAATAGTCATGGAGGACTGGAATTCGATAGTAGTAAAAGGAAGAGCAGGAACAGTAGCAGGTGTATATGGAATGGGGGTAAGGAATGAAAGAGGAAGCCGCCTGGTAGAATTTTGCCCAGAGCATAGCTTGATCATAAGCTAACACCTGGTTTAAGAATCGTGTAAGAAGGTTGTATACGTGGAAGAGGCCTGGAGACACTGGAAGATTTCAGATAGATTATATAATGGTAAGACAGAGATTTATGAACCAGGTTTGAAATTGGAAAACATTTCCAGCTAGGTGTCCGGATACGTTTGATTACATAGTGCGACTAAGTTTGCACGGGAGCCTCAGAACGCTATTCTCACTCGCACTTGGCCGGTTTTTCTTTTTTTCCTGGTACCATAAATTTTCTGCCCGGAACTGTGGCAGCAGAGGGTCGCGTCTCTGCTGGAAGTCCTTCCGGTGCGCTGCAGCCAATCAGAAGGGGAGCGACTGCGCGACGATCTTTCGGAGCCGCGAGATACTGCCGGCAGCTTCGGCAGGCAGCGAGCGAGCGGGTCGAGTGTTCCTCATTTCCGGTTCGAGCTGCGAGGCGTCGCTGCCAGCTTTAGGGGAGAAAAGAGGTCACCTCTCGGAAACGCCTCCTCCTCTCTCGCCACTGGTGGCGCATTCCTTATTCAACAGGAGATCCCAGGGAGACAAGGAGGCGAGGCCTTCCGCCTTGGGAGTGGGTATTATTTTCTGCGGCGCCAGCGTCTTCTAGCGGAGAGAGAGAGAGAGATAGAGAGAGGTAGGAGGCTGCCCGACCGCCAGCGCACGCTTCATCTCGGAATGTGCGAGTGACGTGCGTGCGGCCCCGGGGCGACGCGTCACCGCCCGGCACCGTGCGTTTACGCACTGGCGGTCCGCCTCCTGGGTATTGCGTCTCGTATTTTAGGAACGCGCAGCGTGACGTCTAATCTGCGGGAGTGCGTGGCCGCGTGTGTGTGCGGCGTGGGACCTGCCGAGGGGGAACTGTCCGCTCACCTGCCACACCTCAAGTCTCGTTTACACTGGAGCAAAGTTTACACCGAAGCAAAACACCAGCGTGAGAGCATAGGCCATAGGCGAAAGATTCGGGAGGACGACGGTTCAATCCCGCGTCCGGCCATCCTGATTTAGGTTTTCCGTGATTTCCCTAAATCGCTCCAAACAAATGCCGGGATCGTTCCTCTGAAAGGGCACGGCCGAATTCCTTCCCCGTCCTTCCCCAAACCGATGAGACCGATGACCTCGATGTTTGGTCTCTTCCTCCAAACAACCAACCAACCAACCATAGGCGAAAGCAGCCAGACAGCGTTCCGCCGTGTTCGCTTTGCATTCGCTCCTATCCTGTCGGTGGCTGGTATTCGGGGAACCATCAAAGAAAGTTCGCTTGCGAAAATGGTTTTCCCTGTTGTTGTTGTTGAAGTGAATGTAGCTTTGTTGGTAGAAGAACATAGATGCCGTAAGATGCTTGTGGAATCCAACAGATCACAGCGCAAACGCCAAACAAAAATACACTATTGGCCATTAAAATTGCTACATTACGAAGATGACGTGCTACAAACGCGAAATTTAGCCGACAGGCAGAAGATGCTGTGAGATGCAAATGCAAATGATTAGCTTTTCAGAGCATTCACACAGGGTTGGTGCCGTGGCGACACCTACAACGTGGGCCGGCCGCGGTGGTCTAGCGGTTCTCGCGCTGCAGTCCGGAACCGCGGGACTGCTACGGTCGCAGGTTCGAATCCTGCCTCGGGCTTGGGTGTGTGTGATGTCCTTAGGTTAGTTAGGTTTAAGTCTAGGGGACTTATGACCTAAGATGTTGAATCCCATAGTGCTCAGAGCCATTTGAACCACACCTACAACGTGCTGACATGAGGAAAGTTTCCAACCGATTTCTCACACACGAGCAGCAGTTGACCGGCGTTGCCTGGTGAAACGACGTTGTGATGCCTCGTGTAAGGAGGAGAAATGCGTACCATCACGTTTCCGACTTTGATAAAGGTCGGATTGCTGCCTATCGCGATTGCGGTTTATCGTATCGCGACATTGCTGCTCGCGTTGGTCGAGACCCAATGACTGCTAGCAGAATAGGGAATCGGTGGGTTCAGGAGGGTAATATGGAACGCCGTGCTGCATCCCAACGGCCTCGTATCACTAGCAGTCGAGATGACAGGCATCTTATCCGCATGGCTGTAACGGATCGTGCAGCCACGTCTCGATCCCTGAGTAAACAGATGGGGACGTTTGCAAGTCAACAACCATCTGCACGAACAGTTCGACGACGTTTGCAGCAGAATGGAATACCAGCTCGGAGACCATGGCTGCGGTTACCCTTGACGCTGCATCACAGACAGGAGCGCCTGCGATGGTGTACTCACGAAGAACCTGGGTGCACGAATAGCAAAACGTCATTTTTTCGGACGAATCCAGGTTCTGAAACTTCCTGGCAGATTAAAACTGTGTGCCCGACCGAGACTCGAACTCGGGACCTTTGCCTTACGCGGGCAAGTGCTCTACCATCTGAGCTACCGAAGCACGACTCACGCCCGGTACTCACAGCTTTACTTCTGCCAGTATCTCGTCTCCTACCTTCCAAACTTTACAGAAGCTCTCCTGCGAAACTTGCAGGTCCCGAGTTCGAGTCTCGGTCGGGCACACAGTTTTAATCTGCCAGGAAGTTTCATATCAGCGCACACTCCGCTGCACAGTGAAAATCTCATTCTGGAAACATCCCCCATGCTGTGGCTAAGCCATGTCTCCGCTATATCCTTTCTTTCAGGAGTGCTAGTTCTGCAAGTTTCGCAGGAGAGCTTCTGTAAAGTTTGGAAGGTAGGAGACGAGATACTGGCAGAAGTAAAGCTGTGAGTACCGGGCGTGAGTCGTGCTTCGGTAGCTCAGATGGTAGAGCACTTGCCCGCGAAAGGCACAGGTCCCGAGTTCGAGTCTCGGTCGGGCACACAGTTTTAATCTGCCAGGAAGTTTCATATCAGCGCACACTCCGCTGCAGAGTGAAAATCTCATTCTGGAAAAATCCAGGTTCTGTTTACAGCATTATGATGGTCGCATGCGTGTTTGGCGACATCGCGGTGAACGCTCATTGGAAGTGTGTATTCGTCACCGCCGTACTGGCGTATCACCCGGCGTGATGGGCTGGGGTGCCACTGGTTACACGTCTCGGTCACCTCTTGTTCGCATTGACGGCACTTTGAACAGTGGACGTTACATTTCAGATGTGTTACGACCTGTGGCTCTACCCTTCATTCGATTCCTGCGAAACCCTACATTTCAGTAGGATAATGCACGATCGCATGTTGCAGGTCCTGTATGGGCCTTTCTCGATACAGAAAATGTTCGACTGCTGCCCTAGCCAGCACATTCTCCATATCTCTCACCAATTGAAAACGTCTGGTCAATGGTGGCCGAGCAACTGGCTCGTCACAGTACGCCAGTCATTATTCTTGATGAGCTGTGGTATCGTGTTGAAGCTGCATGGGCAGCTGTACCTGTACACGCCATCCAAGCTCTGTTTCCCTCAATGCTCAGGCGTATCAAGGGCGTTATTACGGCAAGATGTGGTTGTTCTGGGTACTGATTTCTCAGGATCTATGCATCTAAATTGCATGAAAATGTAATCACATGTCTGGTCTAGTATAATATATTTGTCCAATGAGTACCCATTTATCATCTGCATTTCTTCTTGGTGTAGCAATTTTAATGGCCAGTAGTGTAAATATTCTTGTAAGAATAATAAACCGCCAGTCAGTCGTAAAATAGAAGGTTTATTGAAACCCCTTTACCATGGTTTCAACCCCTGTAAAAACGATACGATATTGTAGTGCCTGTGTTATTCTGAATTGCGATGCAAAGTTCGTTTGGACATGCACATATGTCAGAATAACACACGCGCTGCAATATCGTAGTTATATACGTAATGGATGTCTGACGACAGGGTGGAGACGCATGGGTGCACAGATAGTCAAAACGTAAGGCGACCACTCGCGATAAGCGGGAAATCCGGGTTCTAGTCTCGGTGCTGCACAAATTTTCGTTGTCGTCATTCCATTCTACAGCTGATGGTTGTCCATATTCGCAATTGCCAATACTTTTAATGTATTTTATAAAAACGTCTTTTTCAAAAGAATGTGGTCACAACTGTGTTACACGTTATGGCGGAGATAATTAAAATGTGGCCTATAGGCGTCAGACAGATATAAATTTCATCTCCATAATAATGAAGAAGTGCACAATATGGTTCTTGGTGAGGAAATACCAAATGGCAACATCCATTTTGTGGATTTTTTAATTGTTATTGAGATGAAATTTTATATCTGACTGACGGCTTTTGACCACATTTTAACGTACCTCCGCTACAACTTGTGATCCAGTTGTCACTATGTCTGAGCCGTTCCTGCCTCGAGTCATGCTTGTCTTGGATTAAACCCTGGTTGCAGTCCTGTGGTTTTATTTCTCCTGCGGCTATAGCGATAATGTTGCTGCCCTCTCCGTGAGTAGCAGCAGCAGCATGTATCGATACTTGTACTACTGTAGTATCTTTGGTGTGGCAGATGTAGTTTTCGGGTGGGAGGTGTGTTCCCAGTCGGTCGGTTGGCGTGGAGCGGCAAGGGAGTCTCCGTCATGCGTACTAGGGTCGGGCCGCTGGCGGTGTGCACGCGCGGTTGGAGTGTGAGGTGCTGCTTGCGACTGCTACGAAGTTCGTCGCCCACCGATCTTGGACATGAAAGCTGAGTCCTCACTTAAGTTACTATCGAGCCTCAACTATTTACATTTCTTCGTTTGATCCTGGTTGTCGCTTTTGGGACATTCCCGCGAGCAATAACGTGAGTGTATTCAAGTCGGCTAAGATCCCAGCGGGCTTCCTGTGGAGTTTAACTTCGTTTATTCCCTGTTATTGAAGTTGACCAGCGGTATCTTCTGCCTTGCGGCCGTTGCCGTTCCGGTTAACTGCCCCGGTTGTTGACGTAATTTTAGGCAATGTAATTTCCTAATTGTGTTGATGCTGTCCAGCGCGGTGTGTAGTTGGACAGCAGAAGTGTTGTTGGTCGTTGTGGGCGCCAATATTCTGTGTGTTGTTGTATTGAAATCTTGAGGTCGTTTTACTGGTTGCGTGGAGCGGCACTGATTTTGTTGATTGGTCGGTCGGCTGTCTGTCGGTTGGGTTGCCTTCAGATTAAGAAGTCGTTGGACAGGCTGCCTGTCTCACCTAAACGGGCATTAGTGTTACAATCTCAGGCTGACCCTTGGAAACTTCTGAGCGCCGTTACTTGTGTGTTACAGTAATTTCACTGTTTGGGTTTTAGTTATTTGGTTGACGTGTGGCCTTGTGGCCTTCTGGTGAGTATCAATATCTCTTAATGTTCTTGTCTTACCCTTAAGGCAAGAGATTATTCTTTTATATGGGGCCTTCAGCCGAATTTTACATGAAATGTTTCAAGATAAGCTTTCTGCTTTTAAATTGAAACTCTTCTTATTGCTTAATATGCGGCCTCCAGCAAAGTTCCATTAAAATTAAATTACTAAGGCCTTCAGCCTGTTTAGATTGAAGATTTAGAAAATATTCTTGGGTGGAACCTCCAGAAGAACCTTGTACTTAAATTTCTTGCTTAGGCCTTGTTTCTTGGATTTTGAGTGTAGCCTTCAACCGAACCAAAGTTAATCAAAGGAGGTCGATTAAGGTTTTGAGTGTTTTGCATCATTATTGTCATATTGTGTGTTGATAAATGAAGTTTGTATGTTGAGTGCAACTGCCAGCAACTTATTTTGTCCCCTTTCCACAACTTAATCCGGTCTGCCCTGCTAGCCCAGGCATTTCAATATCCTTCCGAAAAAGATGTTTTTATAAACGTTGAAACCACAGCAAAGGCGTTTAAATAAACTTACCATTTTGCAGGTTATTGGATGTTTGTTATTTCTACAAGAAGATTTCATCCTACTGTTGCTACTCTAGCAATGTGCAAAATTTAAAAAAATAAGTAGTTGAAGAACTGCGTTAGACAATACACACATGTATCAGAATATTTTATTACTGACGATGGTTTTCGGTCTAGTGTCAGACCATCATTGGGTCCGGCAACCACCTCAGTTACACATCTGCGTGATTGAAATAACAGTTATTAGATGTACATTGTTCCATCACTAATAGAAGCTGCATTTACGCAACATATATGTCCATTTAACCTTACAGACGTCTGTGTGTGGCATACTCATCCACTGAACAGGGTAGGTGAAAGATATACCCTCTTGCCATCTTTGCAATGCCTTAATTGCTTCATTGAATAATCTTTGACCTAATCTGTTCACAGCATAAATATGCAACACACAAATGTCTATGAGGTTAAAAGGACATATACATTACGTATGTACAGCTACTATTAGTGATGGAACAATTTTCATCTGTTAACTGTTATTCCAGCTACGCAGATGGTTTTTGCACCCGATGATGGTCTGATCCTAGATCCCAATCGATAGGCTCTAATAAAATGTACTGACACGGCTGTGTATTGCACAATGCAGTTCTTAACATTCATTGAAGCTGTACAACACCACCTCCATTACAAAAATTGATTGGTAGAAAAGTTTTACTTCGATAAAATATCCAGGAGTATGCGCACGGTGCGATTTGAAGTGGAACGACTACATGAAATTAATTGTGGGTAAGGCAGATGCCAGACTGAGATTCACTGGAAGAGTCAGGAAATGTAGTACATAAACGAAGGAAGGAACTAATAAAACCATCGTTCGACCAATACTTGAATACTACTCTTCTGTATGGGAACTGCATTAGATCAGATTGAGTAACATTGAGCAGTGCGTTTCGTTACAGATCCGCTTAGTAAGCGCCAAAGATTCAACAGAACCCTCAGCAAACTACAGTGGCACACGCTGCAAGAGAGGCGTTCTGCGTCACACTATGATGTTCAGTTAAAGATGCGAGAGCATACGTTCCCAGAAAATTCAACGAATATATTGCTACCTCCTACGTCTATTAAGCGAAAAGACCTTGAAGATAAAAGCTCAGAGAGATTCGAAACCATGCGGTGCCTTACCAGCAAATGTCCTTCCCCCCCCCCCCCCCCCCTCGCGAACCACGTGGGACTGGAATGTGAAAGGGGGCAACTGTTAGAGGCACATAAACTACCCTCCGCCACACACTGTAAGGCTGGTCGTTTGGAGGGAGGGGACCAAACAGCGAGGTCATCGAATCCATCGGATTAGGGAAGAATTGGGAAGGAAGTCGGCCGTGCCCATTCATAAGAACCATACCGGCATTTCCCTGAAGCGATTTAGGAAAATAGCGAAAAACCTAAACCAGGAAGGTGGAACTCGGGTTTGAACCGAAGACCTCCCGAATGCGATTCCAGTGTGCTAACCACTGCGCTACTTCGTTCGGTACTCACGGTAAGATGACTTGCAGAATATACATGTAGATTGTCGAACCACTCAAACCTCTAGCTGGGGAAGCGAGAAACGCGGTAAATTCATTAGCTTATGCTTTCATCGTCCGCATCTCGTGGTCTTGCGGTAGCGTTCTCGCTTCCGGTCCACGAGGTTCCCGGTTCGATTCCCGTCGGGGTCAGGGATTTCCACCTGCCCCGAGATGACTGAGTGTTGTTGTGTTGATCATCATCATTCATCCCCATTACGGTCGGAGGAAGGCAATGGCAAACCACCTCCGCTAGGACTTTGCCTAGGACAGCGATGCGAGTCTCCCGCATCGTTTCCCTACGCTCTGTGAAGAAGCATGGAACTTCATTTCCATTCCATATGCTTTCATCAGCAGGAATGGGAGTGAACAGCCTGAAGCTTCGTATTTCTTTTTGTCACAAAGGATAAGTACAATTAATAATGGCCGGCTGTTGTGGCCGAGCGGTTCTAGGCGCATCAGTCTGGAACCGCGCGACCGCTACGGTTGCAGGTTCGAATCCTGCCTCGGCCATGGATATATGTGATGCCCTTAGGTTAGTTAAGTTTAAGTAGTTCTAAGTTCTAGGGGACTGATGACCTCAGATGTTAAGTCCCACAGTGCTCAGAGCCATTTGAGCCATTACAATTAATATTATTGGAAGTAAACATGTGGGAATGAAGTCCTTATTATTCTTAATACATTAAAAACGACAGGAAAGACCTGATCATTCTCGATAGTTACACTCACACTATGTGTAACTACGTAAGTCGCTGAGTTCTGTACGGAGGTTTTTCGATGTAATAACAGAATAAATAAAAAAAAATTTCGTGTGCTTACTCTGTCTCAAAATTGGTTCAAATGGCTCTGAGCACTAGGAGACTTAACATCTGAGGTCAATAGTCCCCTAGAACTTAGAACTACTTAAGCGTAGCTAACCTAAGGACATCACACACATCCATGTCCGAGGCAGCATTCGAACCTGCGACCGTAGCGGTCGCGCGGTTCCAGACTGAAGTGGCTAGAACCGCCTGTCCACAACGGCCGGCACACTCCCTTCTAACATCTACATCTATCCTATTACTCTGCTATTCACAATAAAGTACCAGGCAGAGGGTTCAATGAACCACCTTCAATCTGTCTCTCTACCGTGTCACTATTGAACGGCGTGCGGGAAAAAGGAACACAATTTTTTTTTTTTTTTGTTCGAGCCAGATTTCTCTTATTTCATCCTGTTGATTATTTCTCCCTATGTTGGTGGGTGCCAACAGAATGTTTTCGCAATCGGAGGAGAAAACTGGTGATTGAAATTTTATGGCAAGATTCCGTCGCAACGAAAAACACCTTTGTTTTAATGATTGCCACTCCAATTCACGTATCATGTCTGTGGTATTATCTCCCCTATTTCACGATAATTCAAAACGAGCTGCCCTTCTTTGAACTTTTTCGATGTCATCCGTCAGTACCACCTGATGCGGATCCCACACCGCACAGCAATACTCCAGAACAGGGCGGACAAGCGTGGTGTAAGCAGTCTCTTTAGTAGACCTGTTGCACCTTCTAATTGTTCTGACAGTGAATCGCAGTCTTTGATTTGCACTATCCACAACATTATCTATGTGATCATTCGAGTTTAAGTTATCTGTCATTGTAACCCCTAAGTATTTAGTTATTTTACAGCCTTCAGATTTGTGTAACTTATCGCGTAATCGAAACTTAGGAATAACTGAAAGATCTCTGAAAAAAAAAACAAGAAAGGAAACGCAAATGAGATTCTATAAAATTAGGGCTGTACCTACTCTTCTATATGGTTCCAAATCATGGACAGTAACAAAAAACGGAAAAAAGACACGTATACAAGCAGCAGAGATGAAATTCATGGGATATGTAAGCGCCTGTAAAAAGCGAGTAAAATAATGAATGAAACAACAGGATCACATTAAAAAATCTTTCAGTTACTGACAAGATAGGATCATGTGTACAGGATGATAGAAAATATATTGCAGAAAAAAAGTAATGAATTATCGCCCGATTGGGAAGAGAGAACTAGGTATACTTCATAAGAGATGCATGCATGGATGAATGATAAGGGACCGGAAGAGGGCTGGCTGGAGTGGCCGAGCGGTTCTAGGCGCTACAGTCTGGAGCCGCGCGACCTCTACGGTCGCAGGTTCGAATCCTGCCTCGGGCATGGATGTGCGTGATGTCCTTAGGTTAGTTAGGTTTAAGTAGTTCTAAGTTCTAGGGGACTGATGACCTCAGAAGTCAAGTCCCATAGTGCTCAGAGCCATTTGAACCATTTTTGAACCGGAAGAGGGAATTACTACATCTAATCCTTGG
Organism: Schistocerca cancellata; assembly: GCF_023864275.1. Taxonomy (NCBI): domain Eukaryota; kingdom Metazoa; phylum Arthropoda; class Insecta; order Orthoptera; family Acrididae; genus Schistocerca; species Schistocerca cancellata. The sequence goes on from NC_064626.1 coordinate 1,159,570,437, forward strand.
AAGGAGATGATGATGATGATGATGATGATGATGATGATGATGATGAAGGTGAAGAAGTAAGAGGAGAATGAGTTTGCACCACGATGCGTTGCTGATGTTTCAGAGTGGTACAGTAACTAGGTACGTGTACGTAATTCAATTGGTCATCCATTGGCGTTCAGCCTTGTGGGGAAGCAGTGTAGTTAGTGCCCCTGAGCAGCTATGGGAGCGGCTGTCCCGCAAGACACGTCAGCGCCGGGGGGGAGCGCCAAGTTTCCCCGGGTGGCACAGTGGGGACGCATTAGTAGCAGCCTGAAGCCCGCAGCGTGCAGAGCCGCGCCTTAACCTCGTTGCTGGCCGCAGGCAGAGACGCGCAGCCCAGCTCGCCTAATGGCAGCGCCGCAGAGCACAGCCGCCTAATGGCCCGCCGCCATTCTCCGCGCACAGTGGGCGGGGCCCCCACCTCGGCATCCCACGCCGCCGCTTCGATTAGCCCCGAGTTACGCTCCTGCAGGCTTTCTGTTAGCTTCCGGCTCTGCCTCTCACAAGCTTTCTGTTTACTGTCGCCATCATTCTCTGGAAAACAAGGCACTTGCAGCAGGCGAATTCAGTGTGCCGATTCGCAGAGTGTCACGGAAAATAATTATCAACCCAGATAGACCAAAACAATCTAAGAAAAAGAAACACGAACCACAAAGGAGTTTGGCAAATTGGGCACAAAGTGGTATTCATGCAGTGTCGACGGAAAATGAAAAATTGTAAACTCTGCCAACCGATGGATGAATGTGTGACGCTGCAGCGCAATATCACCGTGCAGCTGGTAAGGATAGTAAACAGAGGTCGTGTCGATACCAGGGCATAAAGCCTTTTCGAATTACGTGTACTCAGCTGGACAGTGACTATTCGTCGCAGACAGACGCGTGAGCGAAGTATGTAAATGTCAGCATTTGGGGCAGGACGTATACTTGGGCTCAAAGAAGCCACTTGGAGTAATCGGCGAAACGCTCGACATTTGAACAGGAGTGATGCCACTATTCGATAATGTTGGCAGGAGTGGGTGAACCATTGACGAACAACAGCGTTAAAATGAGGCAGTCGAACTACAGAGACGACCGACCAATCGTGAGAGTTGATGTTGGAGAGACAACAGTGCTGTTACAGTTAATCTGCGTAAACCTGTTACAGATGTTAGCCTTTGATACATCGTGTATAAGGATCGTGTTAATCCTCTCGGCATCTCAGATCGAGTCTATATTCCTTGATTTCCAGAAGGCTTTTGATATTGTTCCTCACAAGCGACTATTAATCAAATTCCGTGCATTTGGAGTATCGTCTCAATTGTGTGACTGGATTCGTGATAATCTAAGCAGCCCCCTTAGATTGTTTTCAGATGACGCTGTAATTTACCGTCTACTAAAATCGTCAGACGATCAATTCCAATTACAAAATGATCTAGAGAGAATTTCTGTATGGTGCGAAAAGTGGCAATTGGCACTAAACAAAGAAAAGTGCGAGTTCATTCACATGGGTACTAAAAGAAATCCGATAAATTTTAAGCATACAATAAATTGCACAAATGTAAGGGCTGTCAATTCGACTAAATACCTAGGAATTACAATCAGTTGCAACTTAAATTGGAAAGATCACACAAATAAAATATTATCTGTGGCGAAACAAAGACTGCGCTTTGTTGGCAGAACACTTAGAAGATGCGACAAACCCACTAAAGAGACAGCCTACATTACACTTGTCAGTCCTCTGTTGGAATATTGCTGCGCGGTGTGGGATCCTTACCAGGTAGGATTGACGGAGGAAATCGGAAAACTGCAAAGAACGGCAACTCGTTTCGTGTTATCGCGCAATAGGGGCAAGAGTGTCACTGACATGATACGCGAGTTGGAGTGGCAGTCACTGAAACAAAGGCGGTCTTCTTTGTGGCGAGATCTACTTACGAAATTTCAATCACCAACTTTCTCTTCCGAATGCGAAAATATTTTGTTGACACCCATCTACGTAAATCAGAGCTCGAACGGAAAGATTTAGGTGTTCCTTTTTCCCACGCGCCATTCGATAGTGGAATGGTAGAGAAATAGTATGAAAATAGTTCGATGAACCCTCTGCCAGGCACTTAAGTGTGAATTGCAGAGTAACCATGTAGATGTAGATCAGGTAAGGCCTGAAAGCGGTCGATCTACACAGACGGCCCAACGTGAGGACCGACCAATCTTGAGCTGGGCCCTCACATCCCCCAGATTCATTCTTATCATCGATCCGACGTCCAACTAGTGTTTCACGAGGACCATTAATAGGCCACTCACAGAAAGGGAGCTATGCTCACAGCGCCCCTTACGCCGACTGCCATTGACCTCTGTTTATCGACAAGTCCGTTTGCAGTGGTGTCAGACACATAACGCCTGGAGTCTCTGTGAATGGAGTAGAATTGTCTTCAGTGATTAGTCCCGCCTCGAACCAAGTTCCGATGACCATCGGAGAAGTGTCTGGAGACAGTAGTGGGATACCAACCTGACTATCGCCCGCTATATGGCACGACAACGAGGTTCAAAAAATGGTTGAAATGGCTCTGAGCACTATGGGACTTAACGTCTAAGGTCATCAGTCCGCTATAACTTAGAACTACTTAAACCTAACTAACCTAAGGACATCACACACATCCATGCCCGAAGCAGGATTCCAACCTGCGACCGTAGTGGTCGCACAGTTCCAGACTGTAGCGCCTAGAACCGCTCGGCCATTCCGGCCGGCACTACAACGAGGAATGATGGTCTGGGGTGTTATCTCATTTCATAGCAGGACCCCTAGTGATGTCATTAGCGGCACCCTTACAGTACAGCGGTATGTCGACGATATTCTACGCTCCGTTTTGTTGAACTTCATGGCAAGCCATCCTGGGCTTACATTTCAGCAAGATAATGCCCACGTGCACAGAACGAGTTTCTACTGCTTATTTTCGTGCTTACCAAACAGTACCTTAGCCACACGGTCCAAGGATGTCTCCCGAATTGTGAAAGATTGCCGTCATCTCACCTCCAGTCATCTCAGAATTTTGGCGATCTGACGCGTCTGCTCATTCGCCGGATCCCAACCCGTATGATTTCTGGTTATGGAGCCATCTCGAAAGTATCGTGTATGCAGAGCCTATTCTAGATGCGAAGACACTGGAACAGCGTATTCATGCTGCCTTTGACACTGTTCGGATGCAAACTGTCCGATTTGAACGTGTGAGACAGAATACGCTACGTCGCCTATGCGCATGCGTTGAGGCACATGGAAACCATTTTCAACACATTCTGTAACAGTGGCTGCATGGTACAGTGCGTATTAGACCGTAGCCTCTGTAACAGTGACTGAATAAATGGTCTCTAACATGGAAACCATGCATTTCCGGACATAAGTTCATTAGACATTTTTTGTTCTGTATCCTCTCATCGGCCCGTCCCTAGAGTTTGTACACGGCGGGAAAGAAATCACCCTGTATTTGTTACCAGCAGGTTCGATCAGCCCGCAAGTACTACGGAGGAAGTTCGTGATCTCAAATAGGAATCCCTGCGTAGACGCTGATGTCCTTTTAACGAGGCAGTATTGATAAAATTTAGAGAACCGTCATTTGAAGCCGACTGCAGAACGGTTGTGTTGTTGCCAATGTTCAATTCACGTAAGGTGCACGAAGATGCGTGATATGTCCGGAAAGCAAGTACTGTTTTTTTAACAAAACCTGTAAAAAGTTTTGTTTGAAAAAAAATTGTTTTGTAAGAAAGTGCATTTCTTAAACTATTTTTCTACATATTTGTCACCATTGTTCAGACATTTGTGATAGCGGGAAACCAACTTTCCTATGCCTTTTTCGTAGAAGGACGCCGCCTGTGGACACAACTAGTGCTGAACACCGTATTTGCGTCGTTATCACTGTAAAAACGCTTTCCTCCAAAATCACGTTTAAAGTTCAACAAGTGGCACTCAGAAGATGCGAGATCGTGGCCTTACGGCAGGTGATCGAACTGCTCCCACCCGATCTGCTGAGTAAGGTTTTGAGTGACAACAGCAGAATGGAGACGTGCGTGGTCACGAAGCAACGCAATCAACTGCGCATTGAAGTTGTCTGTGTCTCACAGTATCGTACCGCAAAGACGGTTTCACCTCTGGGAAGGAACTCAGGAAGCAGAATGCCCCGTCAGTCCCAAAACACAGTGCACATGATTTTTTTGTAGGATACATTTCTTGTCTTTCCGTCAATGATAACAAAGATTTTGGTCGTGAGACTACCGGTTTCGGTCAGTAATGACCATCTTCAGGACTGTTTAACAACCTATCCTATCGCTTCATTATATTAGGACATGTAAACCAGCTCTGAAGACTGTCGTTTTTGACCAAAACCGGTAGTCTTAGTACCAAAAGTTTGTCATCATTGACGGAAATAAAATAAATTTATTCTACACTCTCTGGATCACTGTTTTAATCCGCGACAATGTCTCAGCTTGGTGAATTTTTTTGTGCTGACAAAACGTTGCTTTGAATATTTGTTTTTGGGGGGATCGTGAGCGTCTCCACTCCATCTACTGGTGTTTTGCTTCCGGAGTGATATGATAAACCCAAGTTTTATTATCGGGCAAAATTCTGTTTAAGAATTCACCTCCCTCATCACTGTATCGGATAAGAAACGTCAAAACTGCCAAGCCGCTTTGTTTTGAGGACAGCCGTAAGCATTTTCGAAATCCAACGGGGATAGCAGTCTGCGAAAATTTAAGGGACTGATGACAATTTCATACAATACATGTCTGCAGTCAGTCCCAAATGGCGGTTGACTAAATTTTCTCAATAGTGCCTCGCAGAAAGGACATAAAAAAAATGGTTCAAATGGCTCTGAGCACTATGGGACTCAACTGCTGTGGTCATAAGTCCCCTAGAACTTAGAACTACGTAAACCTAACCAACCTAAGGACATCACACACATCCATGCCCGAGGCAGGATTCGAACCTGCGACCGTAGCGGTCGTGCGGTTCCAGACTGTAGCGCCTTTAACCTCTCGGCCACTCCGGCCGGCAAAAAGGACATCACCTTCTATCCAGTGATTCCTATTTGAGTGCACGAAGTTTCTCCGTAGTACTTGCGTGCTGATCGAACCTGCTGGTAACAAATTCAGGGTGATTTTTTTTTCCTACCGTGTACAAACTCTAGAGACCATTTATTCAATCATTGTTACAGAGGCTGCGGTCTAATACGCGCTGTACCATGCAGCGAGCAGATAGGTGGAAAGAATACATTGAAAGCCTCTATGAGGGTGAAGATTTGTCTGATGTGATAGAAGAAGAAACAGGAGTCGATTTAGAAGAGATAGGGGATCCAGTATTAGAATCGGAATTTAAAAGAGCTTTGGAGGACTTACGGTCAAATAAGGCAGAAGGGATAGATAACATTCCATCAGAATTTCTAAAATCATTGGGGGAAGTGGCAAGAAAACGACTATTCACGTTGGTGTGTAGAATATATGAGTCTGGCGATATACCATCTGACTTTCGGAAAAGCATCATCCACACAATTCCGAAGACGGCAAGAGCTGACAAGTGCGAGAATTATCGCACAATCAGCTTAACAGCTCATGCATCGAAGCTGCTTACAAGAATAATATACAGAAGAATGGAAAAGAAAATTGAGAATGCGCTAGGTGACGATCAGTTTGGCTTTAGGAAAAGTAAAGGGACGAGAGAGGCAATTCTGACGTTACGGCTAATAATGGAAGCAAGGCTAAAGAAAAATCAAGACACTTTTATAGGATTTGTCGACCTGGAAAAAGCGTTCGACAATATAAAATGGTGCAAGCTGTTCGAGATTCTGAAAAAAGTAGGGGTAAGCTATAGGGAGAGACGGGTCATATGCAATATGTACAACAACCAAGAGGGAATAATAAGAGTGGACGATCAAGAACGAAGTGCTCGTATTGAGAAGGGTGTAAGACAAGGCTGTAGCCTTTCGCCCCTACTCTTCAATCTGTACATCGAGGAAGCAATGATGGAAATAAAAGAAAGGTTCAGGAGTGGAATTAAAATACAAGGTGAAAGGATATCAGTGATACGATTAGCTGATGACATTGCTATCCTGAGTGAAAGTGAAGAAGAATTAAATGATCTGCTGAACGGAATGAACAGTCTAATGAGTACACAGTATGGTTTGAGAGTAAATCGGAGAAAGACGAAGGTAATGAGAAGTAGTAGAAATGAGAACAGCGAGAAAGTTAACATCAGGATTGATGGTCACGAAGTCAATGAAGTTAAGGAATTCTGCTACCTAGGCAGTAAAATAACCAATGACGGAGCAAGGAGGACATCAAAAGCACACTCGCTCTGGCAAAAAAGGCATTTCTGGCCAAGAGAAGTCTACTAATATCAAATACCGGCCTTAATTTGAGGAAGACATTTCAGATGATGTACGTCTGGACTACAGCATTGTATGGTAGTGAAACATGGACTGTGGGAAAACCGGAACAGAAGAGAATCGAAGCATTTTAGATGTGGTGCTATAGACGAATGTTGAAAACTAGGTGGACTGATAAGGTAAGGAATGAGGAGGTTCTACGCAGAATCGGACAGGAAAGGAATATGTGGAAAACACTGATAAGGAGAAGGGACAGAATGATAGGACATCTGCTAAGACATGAGGGAATGACTTCCATGGTACTAGAGGGAGCTGTAGAGGGCAAAAACTGTAGAGGAAGACAGAGATTGGAATACGTCAAGCAAATAATTGAGGACGTAGGTTGGAAGTGCTACTCTGAGATGAAGAGGTTAGCCCAGGAAAGGAATTCGTGGCGGGCCGCATCAAACCAGTCAGTAGACTGATGACCAAAAAAAAAAAAAAAAGCAGCCACAATTACAGTGTGAACCGTCCGTTTTCACAAATTTTCTAATCCACTTTTTCGGCCAAAGCATGACTGGAAAGACACGACCGCTCACTCAGTGCTTCGTCATGAACAATGGTTCCTTCATTATTGGACTGTCTCACCCATTGTCTCACCATTCCATCAATCATTAGATTTCCACCATAAATTTCTACAAATTGACAACGAATTTCAGATCTTTTAATATCTTTGCGTTCGAAATCCGTATTACAGAACGCACTTCACAGTCGGAGGTCTCAGAGATTGTCTTGAACATTTGCCCGATGACTAACAAATGTACACACAAGACAATCTGACTGTTATGGCGTGGAAGGAAATTGGAAATTTGTGGTAAGATCTTATGGGACCAAACTGCCGAGATCATCGATCCCTAAGCTTACACACTACCTAATCTAACTTAATCTATTTTATGCTAAGGACAAAACACACACACCCATGCCCGAGGGAGGACTAGAACCTCCGACGGAGGGAGGCTCGCGGACCGCGACAAGACGGTATAGACCGTGCGGCTACCCCGCGCGGCGAATGTGTGTAAGTGCGGCAATACTGCTGAGGGGAACGAAACCGTACTTACTTTGCGGACACCCCTTGTACGATAAGTTAGGGATCGTATCGCGGTATATAGAGATCAATTTTTCTCCCTTCCCATTTACGATTGGAACAAGAACGACATGGCTGGTAGTGATACAACGTTCCCTCCTCCATGCCTTGCACGGTGGCTTGACGATTATGTGCATAGATGCAGAAACTGTACTCCCTGGAAGACTGCGTAGCCCCACCCGTGCTTCTGTCGCACTACCGCAACCAGTGCAGAAATTCGTATTGGATTCATTTGCGTGCTCGTCTGTTCGCTCAAACGCAGAGCTGCGTTCTATCAAAAGCACGGTTCGGTAATTTTGGTGCAGTACGTAAATAACGTAGTAAATGGTAGGATTATCGGTAGTATTGGTAGCAACTTTGATCCCATCAGGAACCGTTGTGCACAGGAGGGGCACACAGCAGTCAGTCGCAACCCTATTAGCTTTTATTATGTTTACAAATCTAGATTTCGGCTATAAACAGCCTTCCTCAGTGCATTTTCGTTATATTTCAACAGACTCGCTGCACTTCCTGTCGCCATATGTTCTTACAGGTGTATAGGCAGAAGATCACTGCCTATACACCTGTAAGTATACCTGACAACAGGAACCGCCGTGAGTATATTAAAATATTACGAAAATAAGCTGAAGGTGGTTATTTATAGCCGAAATCTAGATTTGCAAGATTAATAAGAGCTAATGGGATTACGACTGACTACTGTGTGATTCTCCTTCGTTCAGGATTGTTAGCGTTGTTAAGGAAAGAAATATAAATGAATGCGTTACAGAGAAACTGAGAGCCGAAGAGTTATCTTTGTTTCCTGTTTGTTTGTGTTGAACACAATTAGAACGGTATATCGTTCAGTGTTAGTCCACTGAGTATTTTACATCCTAACAAAATATAAACTTCATTTTAAAAAAAAATGGTTCAAATTGCTCTGAGCACTATGGGACTTAACTTCTGCGGTCATCAGTCCCCTAGAACTTAGAACTACTTGTACCTAACTAACCTAAGGACATCACACACATCCATGCCCGAGGCAGGATTCGAACCTGCGACCGTAGCAGTCCCGCGGTTCCGGACTGCGCGCCTAGAACCACTAGACCACTGCGGCCGGCAAACTTCATTTCATAAGTAATAGATATTAGTCGCTCGCGTAACTTGTAACTTTTATGTAACCAAATCAATTACTTCTGAAGCAAGTACAATTTCAATGCACATATGAGTACATAAAAAATCTAAACAATATTGTTATTACACTCCTGGAAATGGAAAAAAGAACACATTGACACCGGTGTGTCAGACCCACCATACTTGCTCCGGACACTGCGAGAGGGCTGTACAAGCAATGATCACACGCACGGCACAGTGGACACACCAGGAACCGCGGTGTTGGCCGTCGAATGGCGCTAGCTGCGCGGCATTTGTGCACCGCCGCCGTCAGTGTCAGCCAGTTTGCCGTGGCATACGGAGCTCCATCGCAGTCTTTAACACTGGTAGCATGCCGCGACAGCGTGGACGTGAACCGTATGTGCAGTTGACGGACTTTGAGCGAGGGCGTATAGTGGGCATGCGGGAGGCCGGGTGGACGTACCGCCGAATTGCTCAACACGTGGGGCGTGAGGTCTCCACAGTACATCGATGTTGTCGCCAGTGGTCGGCGGAAGGTGCACGTGCCCGTCGACCTGGGACCGGACCGCAGCGACGCACGGATGCACGCCAAGACCGTAGGATCCTACGCAGTGCCGTAGGGGACCGCACCGCCACTTCCCAGCAAATTAGGGACACTGTTGCTCCTGGGGTATCGGCGAGGACCATTCGCAACCGTCTCCATGAAGCTGGGCTACGGTCCCGCACACCGTTAGGCCGTCTTCCGCTCACGCCCCAACATCGTGCAGCCCGCCTCCAGTGGTGTCGCGACAGGCGTGAATGGAGGGACGAATGGAGACGTGTCGTCTTCAGCGATGAGAGTCGCTTCTGCCTTGGTGCCAATGATGGTCGTATGCGTGTTTGGCGCCGTGCAGGTGAGCGCCACAATCAGGACTGCATACGACCGAGGCATACAGGGCCAACACCCGGCATCATGGTGTGGGGAGCGATCTCCTACTCTGGCCGTACACCACTGGTGATCGTCGAGGGGACACTGAATAGTGCACGGTACATCCAAACCGTCATCGAACCCATCGTTCTACCATTCCTAGACCGGCAAGGGAACTTACTGTTCCAACAGGACAATGCACGTCTGCATGTATCCCGTGCCACCCAACGTGCTCTAGAAGGTGTAAGTCAACTACCCTGGCCAGCAAGATCTCCGGATCTGTCCCCCATTGAGCATGTTTGGGACTGGATGAAGCGTCGTCTCACGCGGTCTGCACGTCCAGCACGAACGCTGGTCCAACTGAGGCGCCAGGTGGAAATGGCATGGCAAGCCGTTCCACAGGACTACATCCAGCATCTCTACGATCGTGTCGATGGGAGAATAGCAGCCTGCATTGCTGCGAAAGGTGGATATACACTGTACTAGTGCCGACATTGTGCATGCTCTGTTGCCTGTGTCTATGTGCCTGTGGTTCTGTCAGTGTGATCATGTATCTGACCCCAGGAATGTGTCAATAAAGTTTCCCCTTCCTGGGACAATGAATTCACGGTGTTCTTATTTCAATTTCCAGGAGTGTACATTCTTAGTCATCAAAGCAAAGGTAAGATTTTGCTATTATTATTGATAAGTGAGAAAGTTCCCTATGAATAACAGAAGCATGTTTTATATAAGCTCGACGAAGTATTGAAGTAATACTTGATATACTTTTATTTTCAGGTTTTTTTTTTATTTTACGCATTTTTTATGAAATTGCGTTTTCTTTCGCTATATGATAAATCTGTATTTATTTTTCTTTTATTTTCACTACAACATCCCTCTGTTTCGAATTACAGTACAAAAATCTTCCAATAACACCAGAATTAAACATTAAAAATTTCTGCTTTGTTACAATCAGTATTTACTTGTAAGTAGCAGACAAGAGAATAACTATGTAGAATAAAGTTGTCCCTACCTTAAGCGGCCCTTTATACACTGAAATGACAAAGAAACTGGTATAGGCATGCGTATTGAAATACAGAGATATGTAAACAGGCAGAATACAGCGCTGCGGTCGGCAACGCATACAAGACAACAAGTGCCTGGTGCAGTTGTTAGATCGGCTACTGCTGCTACAATGACAGGTTATCAAGATTTAAGTGAGTTTCAACGTGGTGCTGTAGTCGGCGCACGATTGATGGAACACAGCACCTCCGAGATAGCGATGAAGTGGCGATTTTCCCGCACGACCATTTCACGAGTGTACCGTGAATATCAGGAATCCGGTAAGACATAAAATCTCCGACATCGCTGTGGGCCGGAAAAAGACCCTCCAAGAAAGAGACCAACAACGAATAAAGAGAATCGTTCAACGTGACAGAAGAGCAACCCTTTCGCAAACTGCTGCAGATTTCAAAGCTGGACTATCAACAAATGTCAAAGTGCGCACCATTCAACGAAACATCATCGATATGGGCATTCAGGACCGAAAGCCCATCATGTACCCTTGACAAATGCACGGCACAAAGCTTTACAACTCACCTGGGCCCGTCGACACCGACACTGGACTGTTGGTGACTGGAAACATGTTGCCTGGTGGGACGAGTCTCTTTTGAAACTGTGCCGAGCGGATGGACGTGTAATGGGTATGGAGACAACCTCACGTATCCATGGACCCTGCATGTTACCAGGGGACTGTTCAAGCTGGCAGAGATTTGTAATGGTATGAAGCGTGTTCAATTGGAGTGATATTGGACCCATGATACGTCTAGATACGACTCTGACAGGTGCCACGTACATAAGCATCCTGTTTGATCACCTGAATCCAATCATGTCCATAGTGCATACCGACGGAGTTGGGAAATTCCAGCAGGGCATTGCGACACCCCATACGTCCAGAAATGCTACAGAGTAGCTCCAGGACCGCTCTTCTGAGTTTAAACACTTCCGCTAGCTACCAAACTCCCCAAACGTGAACATGGAGTGCCTTGCAACGCGCTGTTCGGGAGAGATCTCCAACCCGTCGTACTCTTACGGGTTTATGGACAGCCCTGCAGGATTCGTAGTGTCAGTTCTCTCCAGCACTACTTCAGACATTAGTCGAGTCCATGTCACGTCGTGCTGCAGCACTTCTCCGTGGTCGGTGGAGCCCTACACGATATTAGGCAGATCTACCAGTTTCTTCGGCTCTTCAGCGTAAAAGAAACGTACATCAATGTGTGAGAGAGAAACTAAGAGCCGAATTCTTTGTTTTTTGTTTGTTTATTTGTTTTGGCCATAGAACAGCATATCGATCAGTGCTAGTTCACTTTATATTTTATATCCTTACAAAATATAAACTGCATTTTATAAGTAAGTAATATTAGTTTATGCGTAACTACTGCGCTTTTATGTAACTGAAGCAATGACTTTTGATGCTAATAGAGTTTACGTGCACAAACAAACGAAAATATATGTAATTATTGTTACACATTGTACTCCATAGAACCTTATTCATCATGAACAAAGGCAACAGTTTCCTATTATTATTAATAGTTTTCTGTGACTAGCAGAAACATGTTTTACATAAGCTCGGCGAAGTATTGAGGCGATGTTTACTACAACATCCCTCTGTTTCATGTTATAAGTCAACAATCTTCCAATAACACCAGAACTTCAAAATTTTTATTTTGCAAGAAAGATTGTTTATTTGTAAGTAGCAGACAGGAGGATAAAACTATGTAGGACAAAAATGTTCCTACCTTACGTAGCCCTTTAGATATCCCCACTCAGTTTCGAGACAGTCCACCACTTCCGGTTTCTAAGGAAACCTAGTAAGAGACTGATCGCATACGGTAACATAGCATTGGAAATTATGTAACGCCCGGTAGGTATGCAACACACCTAACATACAGGTAACGCGGTTACGACCTTAAATGATCAAAGCTGCTGGGAAAACTGCCTCAGTCTGAGTTTAGATGTGATATCCTACAGTAGGTTTCCAACTCTACTCACACGCTAGGTAGCAGCTGCTGGACTCTGATACGCGCCCTGGCCACGAGAGGCGTCACCTGTCCGGGACGCGCCTGTGACAGCGGCTCCGCTCCTCTGCCACCAGGCGCGGACAGCCGGGCTTTGTGCGGCGCTGTTATTCAAATCGCGGCCATTGTGGGCGGCGGACGGATTGCGGTGGGCGCCGGTGGCCGACCACCTCCCTACTGTGTAGCTGGACTCCACAAGAGCTGCCGCTGCTAATTACTCTGGCGACCGCACCGACACTCTGTCCCCCAGCTGAGCACTGTTCCTTCAGATGTTCCTGAATGAATGGAAAGTTGCACAAGCGCACCAACACTCGAGAAATAAAATACGAGTACTCCGCTGAATTACAGACCCATATCACTGACGTCAGTTTGAAGTACGATTTTGCAACACACAGGGTGTTTCAGAATTGATGGTCAATAATTCACACATGGAAAGTACAGGCCAAAAGTAGCTAAAACTCTCCAATAAACATAGGTCCGCAAATAAACGGTTGCCGAGGTATGAAATTAATTTGAAATTTTTAAGGCTTTCGTGGCCACTTGTTGACAAACTGCCTATTGGCTTCTGTCTCGGGTTCTTCGGCCGACGTTCATCTAATGTTTTTACTGATGTTTCGTCACCACGTGTGGCTGGCATTGTCAAAGCTTCACCCTCCATTGCCGCTGGTGAACTGGAGCCGAGCTCGCGGCCGCAGGCTGTATGTACCTGGCGCACCAACGTCCGAGGGCTTCTCCGCGGTCATTTCCGGTGCGGTTCTCCTCTTGCTACCTGCGACGGTCGTTCGCTGCAGTACGGGATGCCATGATCCGTTTACCTTAACGCATTCCTCTTTCTTGTTGAAGCTGTTCGCTTGTTTTTGTATTTCCTCAGATTCTCTGAACAAGCGGGTGTGATAGAGCTTCTCTACAGTCAGAACTTCAGTGTTGGCGAATTTTATTGCGTGGTCTGTCTCACTCAGTGCATGCTCTGAGGAGCAATGGGTACTCCACAAATTATATTAGGAGTGTAACAGAGCCAAACACTCGGCGAAGTAAGGAATCGGAAAAAGAAATGTCGGGTAATGCCTTTCTTCCATACATTCCCAGAGTGACGGACAGAATCGTCCGTGTGTTGCACAAACACGGCGCAAAGACGATTTTCAAACCTACAAGGAAGATCAAAGAGTGTCGTAGATCAGCAAAGGAGAAAAGGGACCAAAAAATCTTCAAATGTGTGTGAAATATTATGGGACTTAACTGCTCAGGTTATCAGTCCCTAAGCCTACACACTACTTAACCTAAATTATCCTTAGGACAAACACAGACACCCAAGCTCGAGGGAGGACTCAAACCTCCGCCGAGACCAGCCGCAGTCCAGGACTGCAGTGCCTAAGACTGCTCGGCTAATTCCGCGCGGCAGAAAAGCGACCCACTTGCAATGTCGGGAATATAACGTGTGCCACGCACATGCGGAAAAGTTTATGTCGGAATTACTGGACGGTCAATTAACACCAAGATCAAAGAATATCAGCGACATTGAAGGTTTGGGCAGATGGAGAAGGCGGCCGTGGCAGAGCACTCACTGAATGAGACCGACCGCGTAACAAAATTCGCCGACACGAAAATTCTGGCTGTAGAGAAGCACTATGACACCGGCTTGTTCAAAGAAACTGTAAAAATACAAAAACACGCGAACAGCTTCAACGAGAAAGAGGAGAGCCATAAGGTAAACGGATCCTGGCTTTCCGTACTGCAGCGAACGACCGTCGCAGACAGCAAAAGGAGAAGCACACCGGAAATGACTGCGGAGAAGCCCTCGGACGTTGGCGCGCCAGGTACAAATAGTCTGCGGCCGCGAGCTCGGCTCCAGTTCACCACCGGCAATGGAGAGTGAAGCTTTGGCAATGCCAGCCACTCGTGCTGGTGAAACGTCAGTAAAATCATCAGCTGAACGTCGGAAGAAGAACCCAAGACAAAAGCCAATATGGATCATCCGTGGCCTAGTTCCATCTTCAGCTGCATCCCTCTTCACCTCATCTGCACGTTTAGTCGTGGCCTTTAACCTCACGGTGTAGCTGAAGGTTCTTTTGGTCAGTTTGTATTCGTCCACCCTTACTACGTGTCCGTAGAACTTCAGCCACCGCTTCTGCATTGTGTCCGTGATCGTTTCGGTGTACTTACAGAGTTCTTAGTTTTTCCTCTTCTTCCACTCCCGTCAGTCTTCTGTGCTCCGAGTATTTTCTTCAGAATCTTCCTTTCTTTCTTTTCGAGTTCTTGAAGCTCCCCTTTTTTATTTAAAATGAGACCGAAGCGTACAATCTTTCAAGTTCTACCCAGCTATAGTGTCTCGTTTTGTCCGGGTAGGATAACACCCGTTTGTTGCACTTCTTCTTTATTAGCCTGTGTGTAACGTCTAGTTTCCTGGTTCTTCATTTGTTTCTCTCCCTATCAGTTGCATCGGGATGGATCCATTCTCCTAGATATTTAAACTTCTCTATCCTCTTAATCGTCCCATGATTTACTTTCATGTGTCTCTCACTTCGGTGATTGTACTCCGTATATTCTGTATTTTCACAGAAGATTTTAAGACCCGTTTTTTCTGCAATTTCATGAAGACTTTCAAGCACATTTCCACCGTCTTCTCGGTGGTTGGCTAAGACAGCAGGGTCGTCGGCAAAAGCTAAGCACTTGATTTCCAGGTTATGTCTTTCCCTCCTGAGGTATATCCGTCTTATTACTTCCAAATTCAGGGCCTCTTCTCAGGTTTTCACCATTTTCTCTACCACGATGTTGAAGAGGATTTCGGATAATCCGTCTCCTTGTCTGACCCCTGTCTTAATTTCAAGTTTTGTAATTTGTTTGCTATGTTACTGAAGAAAAAAATCATAAATATAAGTTCCAAAATCTACCCCTTAACAACATACCACGCCACAATTATTCTTTCGTTAATCCTGCTAGTTTAATACTTCCGGAAAGTGATACCGGGTGAGGAATAATACATCGGCTAACTGACGGATTTACTTGTGCAATGAGCCGTAACCTATGCAGCGAGCAAATTATTGTTTTCTGACCGCGGCACTGATCTACATCTACATCTACATCTACATCTACCTGGATACTCTGCAAATCACATTTAAGTCCCTGGCAGAGGGTTCATCGAACCACCTTCACAATTCTCAATTATTCCAATCTCGTATAGCGCGCGGAAAGAATGAACACCTATATCTTTCCGTACGAGGTCTGATTTCTCTTATTTTATCGTGGTTATCATTCCTCCCTATGTAGGTCGGCGTTAACAAAATATTTTCGCATTCGGAGGAAAAAGTTGGTGATGGGAATTTCGTGAGAAGATTCCGTCGCAACGGAAAACGCCTTTCTTTTACTGATTTCCAGCCCAAATCCTGTAACATTTCTGTGACACTCTCTCCCATATTTCGCGATAATACAAAACGTGCTGCCTTTATTTGAACTTTTTCGATGTACTCCGTCAGTCCTACCTGGTAAGGATCCCACACCGCGCAGCAGTATTCTAAAAGAGGACGGACAAGCGTAGTGTAGGGAGTCTCCTTAGTAGGTCTGTTACATTTTCTAAGTATCCTGCCAATGAAACGCAGTCTTTGGTTAGCCTTCCCCACAACATTTTCTATGTGTTCGTTCCAATTTAAGTTGTTCGTAATTGTAATACCTATGTATTTAGTTGAATTTACGGCTTTTAGATTAGACTGATTTATCGGTTAAACGAAGTTTGAGTTCGTTGTAGCACTCATGCGGATGACCTCACACTTTTCGTTATTTAGGGCCAACTGCCACTTTTCGCACCATTCATTTTTTTTTAAATCGTTTTGCAGTTTGTTTTAATCTTCTGATGACTTTATTAGTCGATAAATGACAGCGTCGTCTGCAAACAACCTGAGATTGTCTCCCAAATCGTTTATATAGATAAGGAACAGCAAAGGGCCTATAACACTACCTTGGGGAACGCCAGAAATCACTTTTGTTTTACTCGATTACTTTCCGTCAATTACTACGAACTTGTGACCCCTCTGACAGGAAATCACAAATCCAGTCACACAACTGAAACGATATTCCATAAGCACGCAATTTCACTACAAGCCGCTTGTGTGTTACAGTGTCAAAAGCCTTCAGGAAATCCAGAACTACGGAATCGATTTGAAATCCCTTGTCAATAGCACTCAACACTTCATTTGAATAAAGAGCTAGTTGTGTTTCACAGGAACGATTTTTTCCAAACCCATGTTGACTGTGTGTCAATAGACAGTTTCCTTCGAGGTAATTCATAATGTTCGAACACAATATATGTTCTAAAATCATGCTGCATATCGACGTTAAAGATATGGCCCTGTAATTTAGTGGATTACTCCTACTACCTTTCTTGAATATTGGTGTGACCCCGTGCTACTTTCCAGTTTTTGGGCACGCCTCTTTCGTCGAGCGAACGGTTGTATATGATTGTTAAGTATGGAGCTAATGCATCAGCATACTGCGAAAGCAGCCTAATTGGTATACAGTCTGGACCAGAAGACTTGCTTTTATTAAGCGATTTGAGTTGCTTCACTACCGCGAAGCAAACAAAAGACAGTCGCGGCAGTGGGGCCGCAAGATAGCTACCGCCACGGATTCTGGGGCTGGCGACGGCGGGTTTGTGGTGAAAGCGGCTGTCGTATTTTTAATTTCGCGCGACCGCAGCGTAATGGGAAGCAGGTCCGTGTACAAATCTGCCCGGCTTAATGGCACAGACCATTAAAAGTTACGCCTCTGCCATCGGGGGAGGCGGATCCGCGCAAACGAAGCGGCCTACCTCACTCAAAGGACAGCCCCGGCAACACGGGCTCTCGTTTGTGTCTCGGCGCAACCGCTGAAGGGGCCGAACATGGTGCGGGACGAATCCATCTCGTAAATTCGCTTCAGCTGCTGCAAGCAGACCGGAGAGAGGCCATGTAACAACAGTGGCCACGTATGCTCTTGGCAGTATACGACACTAAAACTAAAAACACTGCCAGTGGCCACGTGTGCTCTTGGAAGTATACGACACTAAAATTAAAAACACTGCCCAAACAGTCCTTCAAGGCTCAACGGTACCGACCGACCACCACGTCATCCTTAGACAATAGGCATCACTGGATGCGGATATCAAGGAACATGCGAGCACACCGCTCTCCCAGCCGTTGCCAGTTTTCGTGACCGGAGCTGCTACTTCACAACCAGTAGCTCCTCACTGGGCCTCACAACGGCTGAGTGCTGTGGCATTACACGTACGCAGGCGGGTCATTCAGCTGCCTAGAGTTTCTAGGAGATAAATCTGCTTGTGAAGCTGAACGTTAGGACCCCAGGGTATGGCGGTGACTAACTCAGTCAAAGTGCCACGGCTAGTGCAGCAATCCTTGGCCATCCAGCTACAAATGTGAGCAGCGCTTGGCAGGAAAGGAGTAAAACCCTGTGTGGGGAATTTGGACGATAGTGACTTACTTAGAAGAAGTACGAAGCATGCACCAGAAATGGCAAAGTGTCTGACAGTCCGAAATGCAGCTACTTACAGATCTCTTCGAAATTTTATAATAAATCTCAGTTACATAACAAAGTAAATTTGGATACACCTGACAACTCAGAAAAATGAGTTGCATCCTAAAAAAAAGTACTTTCAATATCTGAAACACTACACAATTAGCATTTTACAATGACTAAATATTTTCACAGTCAACCCTAAATTTACAGTTTTTAAATGCTTCATGCAGTTTCAGCAATTGATATCTAAGATGATAGAACTGCAATATGGCTATTATCCCAGAAAGCCAATCATCTGTATCTATTTTATTTCTTGACTTATGATGTCTTTTATATCTTGTTTGTTTTGCAAATGTTGCTCAAAACATCGTATTTTCCACAACTACACAGCTTATGATGCATCACGATCACATCATATCTTGACATACTGGTGTAATTATTTACTGAACATTTTACTATTTTGCCAGTAACTTTATTTAAGTGTTGATTGCAAATGCTAGCCGTCCGTTGTGGCCGAGCGGTTTTAAGCGCTTCACTCCGGAACCGCGCTGCCGCTACAGTCGCAGGTTCGACGGGCATGGATGTGTGTGATGTCCTTAGGTTAGTTAGGTTTAAGTAGTTCTAAGTCTAGGGGACTGATGACCTCAGATGTTAAGTCCCATAGTGCTCAGAGCCATTTGAACCATTTTTTTCAAATGCTATTAAAAATCTGTTCTAATTTCAATGTGGTCATCACTTGCTAGCAGACACCGCAATTGAAAAGACAAACAAAAGACACAACTGTCAAGAAGGCATAGATAATTGAAGGGCTCGGAGAGATATAGTCATAAGCCACAACTTTCACGAAATTGAGTTTTTCATGTTGCGGCATTCTTAACAATGTCTTCTTTACAATGAGTTGAAAAAGTTCCGTGTTACTGCAACAGATGGCAGACTATGATGGAGTGCAGTTCTATGCTGTGCCATTTGGTGGAAGTTTCAGAAGATACACAGTCACAAGCCACGGCAAAATGGCAGGTGGGTCAGGAACGTCTGAAGCGTCTTCGGGTCTTCAACGAATATTTGACACAGACAGTAGTGGAAGTGAAGAGCTTTACCCTTTGGATCCTGACAGTGATGAATCTTGGCATCCATTCACCAGCAGTTCCAGCTCAGATGATGTTTCGGTAAGGAAATAAAACGGTTAATTTCTGGTGATTAATTTCCTGTGGCTTATGACTTTGTTTCTCTCAACATTGGCAACGCATTTGATAGCCATCTTGTGTGTTAATGATGAAACTTGATGGGCACATTTATATTACTGCTTAGTGGTGCAATAATGTAGTTTCAAAGGCAAAAGATGTGTAAAAAATATTTTCTCATTAATGTGATTTTAGCGAAATTTAATGTTTTGTGTGGCTTATGACTATATCTCACGCAAATTCTTAGACCATTTTGCTCTTCATATTATACCTTGAAATAAGTAGAATAAATGAAGAATCACCCGAAGAATCAAAGCCTTCACGGAAAAGAAAGCGAAATATTGATCAGTGGAAGAAAAATAAAGCAAAACGTCGACGAAATGCTGGTCAGCAGTAAAAGTCTTTAAAAACCCACAAGACTGTTCAGGCTGCTACTATAGGAAGTCCCTGTACTTGTTCAAATAAATGCTTCACAAAACTGCTTGCAGAGGAAGAAAACATTTTTCATTCATTTTGGGACAAAAGAAACTTTAATGCCCCGAATACTTACCTGATGAGCTGTATGAAAATGGAACAGAAAAAACGGAGGTTTGTTCACTATTTGAATACAAATGGTTTAATATTTTGTACATTTATTTCATTTTGTTATATCTGTCAATAATTTCTTTCAAAGCTATCCAAAAAAGACTTCCAAGAAAATATCATTCAGGGATGTTACATTTTCTTATAATGTGGGGGTATGCGGAATAGAAGTCATGATCTGCAAGGAAGCTTTCCTAAGGGTTCATGGCTTACATGCACGAAAAGTGAGGAATTTGCAACATCAAATGAAGCAGGGATTTGCAGTGCCAAAAGAAGATGGGAGAGGTTTGTATGTTACTCTGTGCTATAAGTTAGGAATGTACTCAAACTGAGTACTATACAAATATTTCTATTAGGAAGAGGATATAAGCTTATCTTTTTTTCTTTCAGGAGAACATGGAAACTACTCATATAAATTTCAAGACGAAGCTGTACAAAGTGTTAGAGAACTTCTCAACGCCATACCGAAATATAACAGTCATTACAGTAGGCAACAGAACCCCAATAAAGTGTATTTGTATTGTGATTTCACAATTGCTTCCTTTTTTCGAGATAAATACTCACAATACTGCAAAGAAAAGCAGGTTCCTGCAGTATCTGAAAGTAAATTCAGAGAAATTTTCGTATCTGAATGTAACGTAGGATTCAAACTACCAAAAAGTGACACCTGTTCAAAATGTGATGGATTTCTAATTGCAATAAATAACCCAGAATTATGTGCAGAAGAAGTCACAGAAAAGAAACAACAATATGAACTGCATATCAAAAACGCTGACAGAGGACAAAATATGATTGCGTCTTTAACTGCTCTGGCTAAAGAAATTTCGAAAGAGCATCATGTGATAGCAATGGACATGCAGCAAACATTCCCCACACATAAACTAACAGTACATCCAGCATTTTACAAGAGGAAAATACGGGCATACAACTATGGTATCCACGACTGTGGATCAAATAAGGATTATATGTTTCTGTGGAGCGAGGAGGATGGAGGACGGGGTTCAGATGAGGTTGGGAGCTGCTTACTGAAGTACTTGGAGATAACTAATGCCCAGACAAAACATCTCCACATAATCATAGACAACTGCAAGGGTCAGACAAAGAATTGGACTATTATTGCTTTGGAAAGGTCCCTTGTTGCTACCAAAAGATTTGATTCTGTCCAGCATTACTTCCCTGTGGTAGGTCACACCATGCTACCTTGCAATCGTGATTTTGGTTGCATTGAACGGTATGCAAGAAAAAGACGTCCAATAGTGTACACTCCATATGAATGGGCAGAAGTAATAAAATCTGCGAGTCCAAAACATTTCATTGTAACTAAAATGGAAAGAGAAGACTTCAGAAGTTTGAAAAGCCTGAAGACATTGACCTCAAAACGTACAGAATCCACGTCCAGAAATCCCCACCATATCAGTGAAGCTACTC
The DNA here is from genome assembly GCF_023864275.1 of Schistocerca cancellata. NCBI lineage: Eukaryota > Metazoa > Arthropoda > Insecta > Orthoptera > Acrididae > Schistocerca > Schistocerca cancellata. The sequence goes on from NC_064626.1 coordinate 1,159,591,693, forward strand.
AATTTAAGTTTGAGTCTGAAGATCCCTTCAAGCTAAGTGTAAAGCACTCTTATTCAGACATAGGAGCTTTCATGTCAGTGGATATTCGTGTCAAAAAGAAAGGAAGGCTAGTTGAACCAAATTCATATCAGCTGCCAATAAAGTACAGAAAGCCACTACCAATTAACCAGAAAAAAACTGATGATATACTGTCTCTTATGCCATACATACCTGCAGCAAATCAAGATTTCTTTCGGTCATGTACTGGAAATAACGTGTACAATAATGAGGTAGAGGAACTTCCTTGATGTAACTGTATACATGAAAAAGTAATTTATACATCTCAGATACCTGATATGTATATATTAATGTGTAAAAATTATATATTCTGCTTGATGTGTAAGAGTAGTTAAAATAAATCCTTACAAATTCATACATTATGTTTTAAACAATTTTTTGGGAGATATAGTCATAAGCCACCGTTGACTAATTCTTAATTAGAATCATTCTAAAATTAATATCTTACAGCATGCAGAGAGTTGACTATTTAACAACATGCTTCACAAGTATTAAGCAAGTGTTTGCAATAGAAATAAGGTTTCTATTTTGTATTAAACATTTTCAGACCTCTATGGAACTTTAAACTCGCTGTATCTCAAAACTAGTTCGATGTGGCTAATGACTATATCTCTCTGACCCCTTCAATTGTTTAAACAATATTTAACAATAACCTGTTGTCATTTATCGTGTGTGCACTTGCGCAATGGCAACGGCCTTGCCGCAGTGGATACACCAGTTCACGTGAGATCATCGAAGTTAAGCGCTGTTGGGCGTGGCCGGCACTTGGATGGGTGACCATCCAGCCGCCATGCGCTGTTGCCATTTTTCGGGGTGCACTCAGCCTCATGATGCCAATTCAGGAGCTACTCGACCGAATAGTAGCGGCGTCGGTCAAGAATCCCATCATAACGGCCGGGAGAGCGGGGTGCTAACGCCACGCCCCTCCTATCCGCATCCTCCTCTGAGGATGACATGGCGGACGGATGGTCCCGGTAGGCCACTCGTAGCCTGAAGATGGAGTGAGTGCACCTGCGCGTTAATGATGGCTTATTTATTTATGAACAAATTTTTATTTACAAGTATTGTAAATGGTCCCAGTGTGACTGAATAAGACTGCTCTGGAAACGGAAATGAAGTTCCATGGTTCTTGACAGGGCGTAGGAGAACGGCGCAGGAAACCCGCACCACTGTATTAGGGAAGGTCCTAATGGAGGTGGTTTGCCGTTGCCTTCCTCCGACCGTAATGGGGATGAATGAAGATGGTGAGGACGACATAACAACATCTACTCATCTTGGGGCAGGGTAAAATCCCTGACCCCGCCGGGAATCGAACCCGGGACACCGTGCTCGGGAAGCGAGAACGCTACCGCGAGACCACAAACGGCAGACAACATTGCTGAATTTAAACATTTTTACATTATATTAGTTTAATCCATGGAGTGTTCAGGCTGAGTCAAATCGAGCTTGTAGAACTTAAGAGTGATGTGTTTTTGTTGCGGACAGCCTTCAGCCAATGGAAAAGCAGACAGTAGTGTAACAGTAGAGGAGTCAAATGGAGACTGGGACTTTTCAAATGAAGAGCTCAAAGGACCTATTCTGGACACCTAGATGTTTGTGCTGTAAGAAGGCAGACCTACCTGTGGTATTGGGTGACATTTGATTGAGTCTCTGTAGTGAACGTTCACTATGAGACTTTAACGACTGAGGACACTTCACGTGGAGATCTGGTGGAAGTAAAGTGTGATATTCGATCGTTTTGCTGATTGGCTCTGGGCAGTGAAAGAACGCAACGAAACTAACTTTTGAAGGGACTTTATACACTCCTGGAAATGGAAAAAAGAACACATTGACACCGGTGTGTCAGACCCACCATACTTGCTCCGGACACTGCGAGAGGGCTGTACAAGCAATGATCACACGCACGGCACAGCGGACACACCAGGAACCGCGGTGTTGGCCGTCGAATGGCGCTAGCTGCGCAGCATTTGTGCACCGCCGCCGTCAGTGTCAGCCAGTTTGCCGTGGCATACGGAGCTCCATTGCAGTCTTTAACACTGGTAGCATGCCGCGACAGCGTGGACGTGAACCGTATGTGCAGTTGACGGACTTTGAGCGAGGGCGTATAGTGGGCATGCGGGAGGCCGGGTGGACGTACCGCCGAATTGCTCAACACGTGGGGCGTGAGGTCTCCACAGTACATCGATGTTGTCGCCAGTGGTCGGCGGAAGGTGCACGTGCCCGTCGACCTGGGACCGGACCGCAGCGACGCACGGCTGCACGCCAAGACCGTAGGATCCTACGCAGTGCCGTAGGGGACCGCACCGCCACTTCCCAGCAAATTAGGGACACTGTTGCTCCAGGGGTATCGGCGAGGACCATTCGCAACCGTCTCCATGAAGCTGGGCTACGGTCCCGCACACCGTTAGGCCGTCTTCCGCTCACGCCCCAACATCGTGCAGCCCGCCTCCAGTGGTGTCGCGATAGGCGTGAATGGAGGGACGAATGGAGACGTGTCGTCTTCAGCGATGAGAGTCGCTTCTGCCTTGGTGCCAATGATGGTCGTAAACGTGTTTGGCGCCGTGAGGGTGAGCGCCACTATCAGGACTGCACACGATCGAGGCACACAGGGCCAACACCCGGCATCATGGTGTGGGGAGCGATCTCCTACACTGGCCGTACACCACTGGTGATCGTCGAGGGGACACTGAATAGTGCACGGTACATCCAAACCGTCATCGAACCCATCGTTCTACCATTCCTAGACCGCCAAGGGAACTTGCTGTTCCAACAGGACAATGCACGTCCGCATGTATCCCGTGTCACCCAACGTGCTCTAGAAGGTGTAAGTCAACTACCCTGGCCAGCAAGATCTCCGGATCTGTCCCCCATTGAGCATGTTTGGGACTGAATGAAGCGTCGTCTCACGCGGTCTGCACGTCCAGCACGAACGCTGGTCCAACTGAGGCGCCAGGTGGAAATGGCATGGCAAGCCGTTCCACAGGACTACATCCAGCATCTCTACGATCGTCTCCATGGGAGAATAGCAGCCTGCATTGCTGCGAAAGGTGGATATACACTGTACTAGTGCCGACATTGTGCATGCTCTGTTGCCTGTGTCTATGTGCCTGTGGTTCTGTCAGTGTGATCATGTGATGTATCTGACCCCAGGAATGTGTCAATAAAGTTTCCCCTTCCTGGGACAATGAATTCACGGTGTTCTTATTTCAATTTCCAGGAGTGTATTTTGAGAGCTCTGAATGTGACCCACTATAGGTCTCTAATCCAGAGTAGGACTCTGCCTTTTTCACGGAACCATCAATTTGCTCAAAACATTTTAAACTTCGATTTTCTATGAAAAAAAATCGATTTTTTTGAAGTGGTTTCACAAGAAAGTGACCTTAAAGCAGCGATTTTTAAACTCTTTGGTACCAAGGCTTCCTCCACGACTGCCTTGACCTGAACGTAAACGCCTGCAGCCCCTTTTGCACATAACATTTGACTTGAGGGCTTGAGTATATGAACTTAATGTCCGAAAATATGAATAAGAAAAGTTATTTCTTTATTAATCATTACATAACCCATTTTAATCAAATGTGTTGTTGCTACATCTTATTCTTGCAACGAAATCAGTGAGAAGAATGACCTCGTACATTCATCTTCAGTTCTTCAAATCTCAGTGCAAGATTGGGAATGGTAACTCCCATCTCTTTGTCCACATTCATTCGCGATCTGTATTTTGCGTTATTGATTACCTTTGCTGAAAAACGTACCTCACGTAAGTAGGATGTTGAAAAAGTATCGAAAGTCGTAGCGACTCGTTACCTAATTACACGTACTCCTGCTTCTCCAAGCTCGAAAACTCAAGCAATGGTGAGGAAACGAAGTTCCATTTTAATTTGGAATCTAAAGAAACATCAATTAACTCGTCTTGTTCTTCATTGGTAAGTCTTTGTGGCTGTTCCGTAGTGAAAGGATCTTAGATCCAGTTGTGCTGGCCAACTAACTCTGGAAAGCAATTCAGGAAGTAAAGACAGAGTTCAGTTAGATCCACAACCACAGACATCAATTTTTTACTTAGCTCGAATTCACTATCGTCAAAAGCCGTTTGAAGAGCAAGGAAAACGTACTGTACAGGTACATCTTTATCATCCAACTTTTTCTACGATAGTACTAGGTTGCTATCAACCGCACTTCCACAGTAATAACATTTACTTACCAGCCCGTTAGAAATTACTAGTAGCGCAAGCGTCGTACCTTTACCCAGAAACCAAATAAATCTAATTATTCTTTTCATGAAAGCACACTGAAGCCTCTACTGTATATACGCGACACACACTTCGAAAACCCCAGGTCTAACGCAATCTATTCACAATAACATGTGTAAACTGGAAACAAACTTACCATGAATCGAAGTTTCTGAGTTATCACGCGACACGTAGAAGGATTCAGTCAATGCATATTGTTGTAGTAACGTGTCAAGTCGATCATCCACAGTTGCTTACCTGGAACACAAAACAAGTGTTAGAGGTTAGATGATACGGAATGAGATGTTATTTTCCTAGTATGCATATGTCTACAGAGGTACAGTGTTATTTTTGACCGACAGCTGAGTGAATTAAGCAAGAATAGTGAAGAAAAATAAGCGTATATTCAAAGAATTCATAGGCGTGAAGAAAGCTTTCGGGAGTGTATTGTGCTCGGAATCACGAAAAGATGAGGGGTAATTTATGCAGACTACTAGATTTCAGTATCAACAAAAACAGAGCTGGTGCAATGAAAACATAAAATCAAGAGAAACATATTACTATTCAAAAATTGAAGCGATGCTCTTGTTTTACATAAATATCGAAGAAATAATGATAAAGAGTAAGAAATTTTTAGACTGGAATGGAAATGCAAGTGTAATAAATATCAGTGATAAAGTTCACGTTTCCACTGTTCTTCTAACTGAATATAAAGCTGAGCTAGGAGGACTGTCAAACGGTGGGATAACAAAAAATAAAAATTAAGCTACGTAAACGAAATATTTCGTTGCTAAGTAGGATACAGTAAGACAGAAGCAAGAAAGACGTCTGAAACATATTTCTGGAATGTAAGGGAATTTCATTCAAGAAGAGATCTCTAGTTGTATCAAAATCGACTTGAAATTGGGGACATTTCTGAAAGCGTCAAGTATAAAGCATTATATGAGACCAAATCTTGGACGCTAAGGGAAATCAGAGAATAAGAAATTCGGGACAGAGATGCATCTTAGAAACTAAGTTGAGAGTTAAATTACAGTAAGGAAGAAAACTAGAAGAAATAACAAAGAAAACCCTTACCAGCAGAAGGGATAGATTTTTGGGGGATGTCCTAAGGCATCTGGAAATAGGTAATATAGGAGTGAAAGGAGCAGTGCAAGAGATGCATTGCAGGTAAGACAAAGTATATAATTTGAGAAAATATCTTCTTTTTGTCATACATTTATGTAGATGATAAAATTTTTGCAACAGGTACTTGGAAATGTAACTCGGTAAGTTCAAACAGTATTAAAAGAGAGATCCGGAAAATCAGGAAAATTCGGGCTTATACTGATGCTTAACGATCGTCGTTCTTTCTGAATAACGGAAAACGGAAGAGAGAACAGAATAGTGATACCAAATGTGCTCTCTTGCACATACCGTAATGTGGCTTGCGGTGTATAAAAGTATCAGAATTTGTGAAATGAACATTAAGTGCAAGCTTATGAACCCTTGTTTCAAATATACACTGAAAAGCCAAAACAACTCGTACAACTGCCTAATATCGTGTAGGGTCTCCGCGAGCACGCAGTGCCGCAACACGACGTGGCACGAACTCGACTAATGTCTGAAATAGTGGTGGAGGGAACTGACACCATAAATCCTTGAGGGCTGTCCATATATCCGTAAGAGTAGGAGAGGGTGGAGATCTCTTCCGAACAGCACGCTGCAGAGCATCCGAGATATGCTCAATAATGTTCGTGTCTGAGGAGTTTGGTGGCCAGCGGAAGCGTTTAAACTCAGAAGAGTATTCCTGTAGCCACTCTGCAGCATTTCTGGACGTATGGTATGTCGCATTGCCCTGCTGCCATTACCTAAGTCCGTCGGAATGCACAATGGACAGGAATGGATGCAGGTGATCGAACAGGATGCTTAAGTACGTGTCACCTGTCAAAGTCGTACCAAGACGTATCATGGGTCCGATATCACTCCAACTGCACACGAACCACAACATTACAGAATCTCCACCAGCTTGTAGTCTCCTGCTGACATGCAGGGTCTACGGATTCATGTGGTTGTCTCCATACCCGAACATGTCCATTCATGTCCATTCGCTCGATACAATTAGAAGCGAGACGCGTCCGAGCAGGCAAAATGTTTCCAGTCGTCAACAGTCCAATGTTGTTGACGAGCCCAGGTGAAGCGAAAAGCTTTGAGTCGTGCAGCCATCAAGGGTACACGAGTGGGCCTCCTCTCCGAAAGACCATATTATAATGTTTCGTTGAATGGTGCTCACGCTGGCTCTTGTTGACGGCCCAGCATTGAAATCTGCAGCAATTTGTCACGTTCAACGCTTCTCTTCAGTCGGCGATGGTCCCGTTTTCGCGGGATCTTTACACGGCTGCAGCAATGTCGGAGATTTGATGTTTTACCGGATTCCTGATATTCCCGGAACACTCATGTAATGGCCGTACGGGAAAATCCCCACTTCATCGCTACCTCGGAGATGTTGCGTCTCATCGCTCGTGCGCCGACTATAACACCACGTTCAAATTCACTTAAATAATCTTACAACCTACCATCGTATCAGCAGTAACCGATCTAACAACTGCGCCAGACACTTGTCTTATATAGGCGTTGCCGACCGCAGCGCCATATTCTGCCTGTTTACGTATTTGAATATGCATGCCTATACCAGTTTCTTTGGCGCTTCAGTGTATAACGTACACTATGTGATCAAAAGTATTCGGACACACCTACGTAATAAGGAAATGACCTTTAGACGCCAGGAGCGTATGATCCGGCAGTAGGGGGAAGCGCGGAATACTGTGCTGTCAGTAGAGAAGTAGTAAGAGCAAAATGATCCGGTCAGGACAGCTCAATGACTAAGCATTGGATGTCACTGGTGTAAAAAATCCATCAGGCCCTTCGTGAAGTGGAAACGCGAAGGAACAACCACAACTAAGCGAAGAAGAGGCAGACCTCGAGCACTGCAGAGCGGTGGTTGTAGAAAATCACACGTAATAAGCGAGAGGAGTCAGTCGTGACTTCCAAAGTACTGCCAACAGTTCGTCTAGCACAATGACCGTGTGAGGGAAGTTAAAAAGCACGTGGTTTGGTGGTCCAGCAGCTCCTCATAAACTACACATTTCTGTACCCAGTGCTAAGTGACGCTTTGCGTGGTGTATACAGTGAATGACTGGAAACAAATGATACTGAGTCATGAATTGCGCTGTATTCTGCGGCAATTTATTGGAAGGGTCTGGATTTGGCAAATACTTGGAGAACTTTACCTGGCATCATGTGCAATACCGTGAAGTACTGAAGAGGTCGTGTTACGGTATGCTGGTGCTAATCGTGGTTAGGTTGTGTCCCCTTTCCTTACAAAGCTGAAGAAAATGGTAAATGCAAAACAATATGAACACATTTTATAGCACTGTGTTCTGCGCGCGATGGAGAAAAAGTTCGGAGTCGATGACTGTTTATATCAGCACGCCAATACACGCTGTCATTAAGCAGCACCTATGAGCAGTGGCAGCTCGTTCAAATCTTTACCAATGATCTACAATGTGGTGGCTTATAGCCTTTTGACTTGCAAGGGTAATAATCATAACTAAACTGAATGTACTAATTTTGCATATGTAAATTGAACTGTTTAAATAAATTTAAATTTTACATCCTGTTGTTAAACATAGCGAACTGTTGAAACATATGTAAATTTTATAACCAGTTGTTAAACACTACGAGGAATGAAACAAAATGAAAGAAAAAAAATGATGAAACAAGTGTGAATAGAACTCCTGTTGTCGAATTGCGAGTCTCTTTGTTTTAATTCCACATGAACAGTAACATAACTGACTAGCTAGCGATGAAATAACAAATAGGGTGATAGATAATTACAGTTACCAGTTGTAGCGTTCATAGAATGAGGAATGAAATTAAATCTTTAACAATAGTACCTGGAAACAAATTTAATAATTCCTCAATTCGAGAGGCATCTTCACGGTCACCTTTAACTGGTGGCAGTTCAGGGTCCGCATTTTTTTCTTCTGCAAACTGAGTTCCCTCTTCATCAATGCCCACATCCAACTCAATCATTAAGAAAATCCCTTATGTATTCATTTTAATCTCCTCGAAAGTAAAGTTGGGGCCAGAAGAGCACACTCCACAAGCAGTATCGCAAAGTAATTCACTGCTTCATCATTCTTGACAGTTTCAGCCTTCTAACAGCATGATTAGGAAGTTCCGCACTTTCCTTTGTAACAGACACCTCGTGCTTGCCGTCATATTCTTTTACCTACTGTACTACGGATTCACTTATGCGTTACGTTTCAGCAGCTGCGCCGTTCCGACAGATGTTGCTCGAAATATCTTCGTATTTTACACGTAACACTTTAGAGCGAGTTTTACCTTTTGCTGTAGCCCACATAGACGAAATATTCTAGGAACTTGAAAGGGGCATCTACCTGTTTCCTGTTCACATACTTCGAGCCCTACGGTGAGCCTCGTCCCACGCCCTGCTGTTGTTAGATTTACATTTGGAGAAGATCTACCGAACCCTCTAAATCGCATTTTCTCCTTCTAAGATCTGCTGGAAAACTGCCTCTTTCGCAGATCATCTGCAGAAGGCTCTTTCGTACAAGGAGTAGGTGGCTCTAAACTTTTTTTCTTCGGAGGAGTCACAGCTGTGCGCGGCCGGACGGCACGTGGGGGATCGGACATGTTTGCGCGACCTTGTTACGATGAGACAGACGCCTGGCCCAATGACCGCCGCGCGGGGTAGCCATGCGGTCTCAGGCGTCTTGTCACGGTTCGCCCCCCCCCCCCCCGTCATCAGAGGTTCGAGTCCTCCCTTGGGCATGGGTGTCTGTGTTGCCTTAGTGTAAGTTGGATTAAGTTACACTCCTGGAAATTGAAATAAGAACACCGTGAATTCATCGTCCCAGGAAGGGGAAACTTTATTGACACATTCCTGGGGTCAGATACATCACATGATCACACTGACAGAACCACAGGCACATAGACACAGGCAACAGAGCATGCACAATGTCGGCACTAGTACAGTGTATATCCACCTTTCGCAGCAATGCAGGCTGCTATTCTCCCATGGAGACGATCGTAGAGATGCTGGATGTAGTCCTGTGGAACGGCTTGCCATGCCATTTCCACCTGGCGCCTCAGTTGGACCAGCGTTCGTGCTGGACGTGCAGACCGCGTGAGACGACGCTTCATCCAGTCCCAAACATGCTCAATGGGGGACAGATCCGGAGATCTTGCTGGCCAGGGTAGTTGACTTACACCTTCTAGAGCACGTTGGGTGGCACGGGATACATACGGACGTGCATTGTCCTGTTGGAACAGCAAGTTCCCTTGGCGGTCTAGGAATGGTAGAACGATGGGTTCGATGACGGTTTGGATGTACCGTGCACTATTAAGTGTCCCCTCGACGATCACCAGTGGTGTACGGCCAGTGTAGGAGATCGCTCCCCACACCATGATGCCCGGTGTTGGCCCTGTGTGCCTCGGTCGTATGCAGTCCTGATTGTGGCGCTCACCTGCACGGCGCCAAACACGCATACGACCATCATTGGCACCAAGGCAGAAGCGACTCTCATCGCTGAAGACGACACGTCTCCATTCGTCCCTCCATTCACGCCTGTCGCGACACCACTGGAGGCCGGCTGCACGATGTTGGGGCGTGAGCGGAAGACGGCCTAACGGTGTGCGGGACCGTAGCCCAGCTTCATGGAGACGGTTGCGAATGGTCCTCGCCGATATCCCAGGAGCAACAGTGTCCCTAATTTGCTGGGAAGTGGCGGTGCGGTCCCCTACGGCACTGCGTAGGATCCTACGGTCTTGGCGTGCATCCGTGCGTCGCTGCGGTCCGGTCCCAGGTCGACGGGCACGTGCACCTTCCGCCGACCACTGGCGACAATATCGATGTACTGTGGAGACCTCACGCCCCACGTGTTGAGCAATTCGGCGGTACGTCCACCCGGCCTCCCGCATGCCCACTATACGCCCTCGCTCAAAGTCCGTCAACTGCACATACCGTTCACGTCCACGCTGTCGCGGCATGCTACCAGTGTTAAAGACTGCGATGGAGCTCCGTATGCCACGGCAAACTGGCTGACACTGACGGCGGCGGTGCACAAATGCTGCGCAGCTAGCGCCATTCGACGGCCAACACCGCGGTTCCTGGTGTGTCCGCTGTGCCGTGCGTGTGATCATTGCTTGTACAGCCCTCTCGCAGTGTCCGGAGCAAGTATGGTGGGTCTGACACACCGGTGTCAATGTGTTCTTTTTTCCATTTCCAGGAGTGTAGATTAAGTAGAGTGTAAGCCTATGGACCGATGACCTCAACAGTTTGATCCCATAGAAGTTACTGCAAATTTCCAATTTTCCCAATGACTCACCGTGCTTTTGTTCACTGCCAAGTCTCCGTACACATTCTTCAAGCGCCTATGAGTATCTGCGAAGCTCCGGTTTTCCGCCAAAACAAACTCTATGGCACCTCTGCTTGAAGCGCACCTCTGTTACGGACGCCATTTTGAGGGTTACCTTTAGGGCAGCCACCTATCGGAACTTCATAAAACTGTAAGTGCTGAAGAGGGAACATTCCACGATGCCCCACAATACGAGGTGCGACAATAAAGTAATGGGACTGATGTGAAAAAAAAATGTTGCTTACCGTTTTAGTCAAGTTTAGTGTTGTCTGCTTCAAAGTAGTTTCCTTCTGATTGCATACACTTTTTCCAGCGCTTCTGCCACTGATGGTAACATTTCTGGAACTCATCTTCTGTACTATTCTCCAAGACCCTCATAAAAGCTTTTTGGACATCTTGTGTTGTTTGAAAATGGTGTCCCTTGACCGCCGTTTTGACTCTTGGAAATAGAAAAAAGTCGCACGTAGTGATATTTGGTGAATAAGGTGGCTGTGGTAGTACTGAAATTTGTTTTGAGGTTCAGAATTGCTGTACTGACAGAGCAGTATGGGATGATGCAGAATCCAATTATCGGCAATGTTGGCGCGGGCACGAAGAACTCTTTTATGAAGTCTTTCTAAAATTTCTTTGTAGTAATATTGGTTAACTGTTTGTCCAAGAGGCACCCACTCTTTATGAACAATTCCCTTGGAATCAAAGAAGCACATAAGCATGCATTTCACTTTTGACGTTGACATGTGAGCTTTTTTTGGTCTGGGCATTTGAACACCTTTGCGAACTTTGGTGTTTTGTCTCTGGATCGTACTGAAAAAAACCAACTTTCATCACCAGTGATAACACGGATCAACAGTTCTGGATTGATTTCTGTTTGCTCTAACAGATCAGCTGCCACATTTTTCCGTGTTTCTCCCTGTTGTGGTGTGAGATTTTTGGGAACCATTTTTACGCAGATCTTTCTCATACTAAGATCTTCATTTATTATTAGACGAACCGTTTCTCTATTGATGTTCAGTTCTTCTGCAATCATTTTCACAGATAGTCTTCGATCAGATCATACGAGTTCACGCACCCTGGCCATTTGACACCTACCCGTGATCTTGATGGTCGTCCACTGCGGTCTTCATTTTCAACATTCGTTCTGCCTACACTAAACATTTTGTGCCAACGAAAAACTTGAGCTCTTGACATAACCTCCTCTCCAAAAGCCTTCTGAAGCTTACCATAAGTTATCGTCGCGTTTCACCCAATTTCCCAATTTAACGCAAAAAGAAATGGCATACTGTTGCGCAATATTATGCGGTTCCATTTCCGTGACGAGAGACATAAACACGTGTTAACTTATTACAGCACAACTCACGGTTTAGCAGTTGCATCGATGTGCTGCTTTGACTAGAAGCAGCTTATAGACCGAGGTCAAAGATATTGTGCCTACACAAGCCTGCAGGGTTGTCACATCTTGCCAAGAAAATAAGTCTCATTACTTTATTGTCGCACCTCGTCTATTGGGCATTTTTTCGACTGACACTGCCAAAAAAAATTTTCATGAGTTATTGAACGACACTTGTAGCTCCCGTAATGCTGCATGGGATGATGCCACATGAGAACATGTACAGTCGAAAACAGACAGCTACGTCTCTTCTCTGAGCACTCGACACTCGTTTCTAGCTATCACGCAGAGAGCACTACAAAATATGTATTCGACCCATTTATCTACATACCAGCACACACTCGAAGACAAATGGCGCAATTTTAGTGCGATTCCGGCTTGCATTCGAAGACAATGGCGTAACTTTTGTGAAATTTGTGGCTCGAATTCTAAGAGAAACAACATACTTTTAGAGTGATATTTACAGTGTACTGTAGCACATGTGCTCATGATAACCGGCCGCCACTGACAATGAGGCAATGGTTTGTGGACAACAGCATTCCTAGAATAGACTGGCCTGCTCAGTCTTGACCTGAACCCAATGGAACACATTTGGGACGAGAACGTCGCCTTTGACCCCATCTGCTGCGTCCAAAATCATCAACTTCTCTGGTTTCGGCTATTGAGGAAGATTTGGCTGCCATTTCTGCACACCTCACTGAAAATGCCCCAGCAGGGTTCAGGCCGTCATAAAGGCGAGCTGTGGCCACATCCCATATTAATCTCCTCTAACGGATGTTCTGGTACGTTGCATCAGACACTGTATGTTTTGTTTCGTGACATCCAAGAGGAATTCCTCATAACGTGCCTCCTCTGATTTAAACAGAAGCCTGTTATTGTGTTTGATTGTTACTGTTATCTGAGTGGATATTTCTTTCATCTCTGGAAACAAGCGTATTTGAGCTTTTTGTACCAGGTGTCAAACAGTGGACGTGTTTTTTGCGAGTGCGCGCCGCACGAGTTGTATACTACTGGGAATGCAGATTTTGTGACGCGGGTTGCGGGCCGGCGCCTGCTGTCGCGTGACCTGCGGCAGTCAGGCAGTGCCGCATTGCACACTGCACAGCGCTGTACGCTGGAGTACAGCTCGGACCAAGGTCTCGCGTCCTCTGCGACAAACACTCGCGTGTGCCCAGGAATTCCGCAGCAAAGCGCTACCACCGCCACCTAGGGGATTTCGCTAATTGTTGCGATCACCACTCCAGGCGCTCGCAAACTGCCAACAGATTTTCCCAAATGGCTCCCTGCCGCCTGCGACTGCTGAATTTTAGTTTATTTACGCACTATTGCACAACTTCGGTCTTTGGGTCTTCTGAAGTGCCATTCGTTGGCTGTTTGGTCATCAATACTCTGTGATGACAAACATTACTATACTGGTCCGATGTTGATGAAGTTATTTAGAATAGTAGAGTTTCGTACCGGCGTTTCTGCTCTGTTAGCGGCTGCTGCCTCGTGAGAATGTCTTCTGAGGGCTCTGTTGATGATCTGTAGTCAGTGCCGGCACCTTGCCACCATTGTTTTCCTCGCTGGTCAAGGAGTCTGTGTTTCAGTTTTGGGAAACTGCTCCAGATACATTTTCAAGGAAATTGTATTTACTACTAGATACACTCCTGGAAATGGAAAAAAGAACACATTGACACCGGTGTGTCAGACCCACCATACTGGCTCCGGACACTGCGAGAGGGCTGTACAAGCAATGATCACACGCACGGCACAGCGGACACACCAGGAACCGCGGTGTTGGCCGTCGAATGGCGCTAGCTGCGCAGCATTTGTGCACCGCCGCCGTCAGTGTCAGCCAGTTTGCCGTGGCATACGGAGCTCCATCGCAGTCTTTAACACTGGTAGCATGCCGCGACAGCGTGGACGTGAACCGTATGTGCAGTTGACGGACTTTGAGCGAGGGCGTATAGTGGGCATGCGGGAGGCCGGGTGGACGTACCGCCGAATTGCTCAACACGTGGGGCGTGAGGTCTCCACAGTACATCGATGTTGTCGCCAGTGGTCGGCGGAAGGTGCACGTGCCCGTCGACCTGGGACCGGACCGCAGCGACGCACGGATGCACGCCAAGACCGTAGGATCCTACGCAGTGCCGTAGGGGACCGCACCGCCACTTCCCAGCAAATTAGGGACACTGTTGCTCCTGGGGTATCGGCGAGGACCATCCGCAACCGTCTCCATGAAGCTGGGCTACGGTCCCGCACACCGTTAGGCCGTCTTCCGCTCACGCCCCAACATCGTGCAGCCCGCCTCCAGTGGTGTCGCGACAGGCGTGAATGGAGGGACGAATGGAGACGTGTCGTCTTCAGCGATGAGAGTCGCTTCTGCCTTGGTGCCAATGATGGTCGTATGCGTGTTTGGCGCCGTGCAGGTGAGCGCCACAATCAGGACTGCATACGACCGAGGCACACAGGGCCAACACCCGGCATCATGGTGTGGGGAGCGATCTCCTACACTGGCCGTACACCACTGGTGATCGTCGAGGGGACACTGAATAGTGCACGGTACATCCAAACCGTCATCTAACCCATCGTTCTACCATTCCTAGACCGGCAAGGGAACTTGCTGTTCCAACAGGACAATGCACGTCCGCATGTATCCCGTGCCACCCAACGTGCTCTAGAAGGTGTAAGTCAACTACCCTGGCCAGCAAGATCTCCGGATCTGTCCCCCATTGAGCATGTTTGGGACTGGATGAAGCGTCGTTTCACGCGGTCTGCACGTCCAGCACGAACGCTGGTCCAACTGAGGCGCCAGGTGGAAATGGCATGGCAAGCCGTTCCACAGGACTACATCCAGCATCTCTACGATCGTCTCCATGGGCGAATAGCAGCCTGCATTGCTGCGAAAGGTGGATATACACTGTACTAGTGCCGACATTGTGCATGCTCTGTTGTCTGTGTCTATGTGCCTGTGGTTCTGTCAGTGTGATCATGTGATGTATATGACCCCAGGAATGTGTCAATAAAGTTTCCCCTTCCTGGGACAATGAATTCACGGTGTTCTTATTTCAATTTCCAGGAGTGTATTTGTGTTACACAATGAGATTAAATGTAATAAACATGCAAAGAGAAGTGAGTTGTTATACACTGGCAGTTGTTTAGTTGATGACTTTTTCTTTAGTGTAAGAAGAGATATTTTTCCAAGATGGCGTGGCGGGGTATGGAACAGCTAAGAATTCTTATCCAACCTTTTGAAAGAAATATCTGCTATTTGACAGTAAATTGCTAATCATTTATGTAGCCATTTCCAAGCGTAAGTTAAACTGAAAATTGATAAAGTGTACATATATTGCAGGGCATAATGCGAAGAACAAAAAGTTAACACATATTTTAGAACGTTACTTACACGTCACAAAATGTCTGGCCTCCCTAAATGGTATGTCATTGTCGTAAGAAGATACTTCTGCCGTTGTTTTGACGAATATTAACCTCAGTCGTGATGCATGCATCTCACAGCAATATATTGGCTCTCAATTACGCCATACAGCTTGTTAATTTTTTTCGCTTGGTGCAATGTCAGACATATTATGTACCTTTGATATGCGCTCATATCCTATAATACGAAAACTGGTTTATAAGATTACGTATATGTTAATGTGGCAGTCATCGGAGGGTTGGAACTCTCTTAGCCTCGGAATATAACTATTTGGGCACTTCTCAGCATTGAAATTCCTTCGGAAAAAGCTTCCAGTCGATACCATCCACTTCTTCAGTATTGGCAGCAGGCCTTGCTGCCCATCGTCATCGCCTCTACTGCCAGACGTCGTCATTGCTGTCAGTCCTCGCTGTCTGTCGTTATCGCCTTCATTGCCAGATACCGCCATTACTGCCAGTCCTCACTGCCAGTATCAGATTCGCCACCAGTTCTCAGCCCCACTGCCGGACATCGCTAGTGATCACCAGCCTACGTCTTTGCTGGTAGTCTTTGCCTGCATCAGCTAGTCACCAATATCGCTGTTCTCATTCAGCGATGTGTCAACCTGCAACTACGACATCCACAATCATTTACTTGCACCTGTACTCCACTCCCACCTCCACTTACTCCTTAACTCCTAGTCACTGTCCCCCCCCCCCCCTTGCATTTCCCTCCTTCCCCACTACTCGGATAACCCCACGTGACTTCCCAATCTCACACACTGCATCTCAGACTTAATTAACCCCTCAGTTGCAGACGTCATGCCTCCAGCATATACCGCAGCACCATTGCCACTGCCGCTGCTGCCACCACCACCACCACTCCAAGGAACTACAGTTTATTTCGAAGGATGATAAAAGTTCAAATGGCTCTTAGCTCTATGGGACTTAACAGCGGAGGTCATCAGTCCCCTAGAACTTAGAACTACTTAAACCTAACTAACCTAATGACATCACACACATCCATGCCCGAGGCAGGATTCGAACCTGCGACCGTAGCGGTCGCGCGGTGCCAGACCGAAGTTCCTAGAACTGCTCGGCCACACCGGCTGGCTTGACTCAAGTGGCAATGCTAAACCTTTCCATTGCGGTGTATCATTTGAAACGGGTTTGGTACCACCCACTGAGCCGGAAATCGGTAGATATGATACACAGGGTACAGACAAACAAATGAGTAAAATTACAGAAAATTGGACGATTGATTCAAAACATAGAGCTCCACAAATTGGACAATTTCATAACGCGGTGGTCCACCTCTCGCCCTTATGCAAGCAGTTATTCGGCTTGGCATTGATTGATACAGTTGCTGGATATCTTCCTGAGGGATTTTGTGCCACATTCCGTCCAGTTCGCGCGTTAGATCATCACAATTCCGAGATGGTTGGAGGGCCTCACCTATAATGTTCCAAGCGTTCTTGTATGGGGAGAGATACGGCGACCTTGCTGGCTAAGGTAGAATTTGGTAAGTACGAAGGTAAGCAATAGAAACTCCCGCCGTGGACTGGCGGGCATTGTCTTGCTGAAACTACAAGCCCAGGATGGCTTACTATGAAGGGCAACAGACCGGGGCGTGCAATATCGTGGACGTACCACTGTGCTGTGATGATGCCGCGCCTGACAAGCAAAGCGTTCCTGTTATGAAAAGGAAGGTCATCCCAGGCTATCGGACCGTTTGGCTGGTAACAGTCAGGTTGGAATCCCATCGGTGTCTGGGGCGTCTCCAGACACGTATTCGGTGGTCTTCGGGTCTCAGTTCGAAGTACAACTCAACACTGAAGACGAGCCTACTGCAGTGAATGAGATTTCATGCCGAACTGATCTCTCCCCAGTTGGGAACGTTTGGGGCATTATGGGCAATACCCGCCAACCAGCTCGGGATTTTGACGATCTTGTAAAGAAGTGAAGCTCTTTCTCTTGAATAAAATTCCAATTTCCCTGAAATTGTAATAATTTGTTTGTCTGAACTTGTACATCACACCTACCGATTTCCGCTGCATTCGACTATTCGGATAATTCCTTCATGGTGCGCCATTTTTTTTCTTACAGTGTATATCTCAGTACGCCAAAACTTTAACTATGCCCAGAGGCCTGTTTTCTTCTTGAAAAGTCGAAATTTTCGCGTTCAGGAAAGCTTCCTACTTCAGAACAGGTAAGCACACTACTTCGCGCGCCATTACTGGTAACACAGTGGCCAGAAACAATGTCAGACTGCCACTGGTATGCCGCGCGGGATTAGCCGAGCGGTCTGAGGCGCTGCAGTCATGGACTGTACGGCTAGTTAAAAAATGTGTGTGAAATCTTATGGGACTTAACTGCTAAGGTCATCGGTCCCTAAGCTTACACACTACTTAACCTAAATTACCCTAAGGACAAACACACACACCCATGCCCGAGGGAGGATTCGAACCTCCTCCGGGACCAGTCGCACAGTCCATGACTGTACGGCTAGTCCCGGCGAAGGTTCGAGTCCTCCCTCGGGCATGGCTGTGTGTGTGTTTGTCCTTAGGATAATTTAGGTTAAGTAGTGTGTTGGTATGTTGGTGGTGGTAGCTGTCTAGTCTGGTAGCTGTGAAATGGTGATAACTGTAAACAGGGCTACAGAATTAGAGAAAATTGATTGTCTGAGATGAGGATCTCGGGTACGATGATAAGGAATGAAAAACTAAGAATATCCATGAAATATGTGAAAGAGACTGTAGTCAAAAAAATTAGAGGAAAGACATATGCTGCATGCATGTTGCAGCACGAAGAAGAAAAAAAACGCAATCGCCGACATCTTAGGATAAGGAATAAGTCCCTCAATGAGGCAGTAGAGATTTAAAGGATGCTGGTTGAAAGATGCGTGTAGCGCGAACTAGCGCAAGACCTCATCCGTGATGATGATGTTTTTGTTGTTGTTGTTGCCATTGGTGATGATCCTAATTTCGTTATAAATTATGACTGTGCAGTCGTAACACGGTGCGGGCACAGAAATAAGAAACAGCGCAGAATTTCAGTTGAACGTTAGAGCTCTCTCTGAAACTTAGGGCTTTTGAAGCGGTAACATTTCAATTATCTAAATGACGTACGCGACGAGATTCGTCATAATTACGGCAGATGCGCGACTAAAAGTAGCGGCGTGCCGCTGGCGGCTGGAAGGGGACGCCAAGCGAAAACAAACGAGCTCTCACGTTTCCGGGGCCCGGTGTTAATAGCTTACTTCATTTGGGAGCGTTTCCCCGGAACACAGAAAGCCCATTTGTCGCGCCCTGGTGCGCGGCTGACGGCGCAAACGGTGGGAAAGCGAAACGTCGAGGTGACCGCCTCTAGGCGGGGTGGCGCGGCGGACTCACAAAAGGGCCAAATCCCTTCCCTTGGGCTGGAATCCGCTCACTGAGTTCTGATCTCCATTCTCCGTTTGAGCCACTTTTTCGGCCTCCCACACAGTTTGCGCAGTCCATTTTCAGCTTAGTCGCTATCAACTCGTAACTCATTACTCTTACATTATTTAAGAAAAGTCGAGTATTTATGGAATACGTAATTAAGCACACGCCCTATTTAGCTTGCATTTAAGAATCAGAATATAGAAATTTATCCAAGGCAATTCGAGAAATACAAAGAGGAACGGCACATCCTCTGCATGCGGAGAAATTACACTGAGTGTTCCATGGGGTTCGATCTTTGGTCCACCACTGTTCTTGATTTATGTTAATGGTCTACCATTTTATTTGAATGTTGAGGCAGAATTAGTCGCGATTACAGATGATACAAGCGTCATTGTGATGCAGTACAACGAATTATCAACAGAGAAAATAGTAAATGACGTTTTCGTGAAAGTTGCTGAACGATTTTGCAAAAACGGTCTAGCATTAAACTTAGAAGAAACTCAGCTCATTCAGTTCTGTCAAAAACATCCCACCAATTGTAAATTGAAAACAGTGTAGAAAGTTCTAAGTTCCTGGGCTTACATACTGATGAAAACTTTAACTGGAAGAACCATACAGTAAACATGTTAATTTGAGCCAAAACTTATGAAGATTTTCTCATGAATAATTGGAACTACACTCTTGATTTTTTTTCACATAATGCGGACATATGTTCTGCTTTTCTACTGAATTAATAATTTGGAAAAAGAAAGTTTGGATTTGAGATACATTATTTCTTCTAAGTGGTAAAAAAAGATTATATACTTTAAAAAGTATTAATTTCACAAATATTCTAATTCAGGTATATTAGAAGACATTAAGACACAACTGAAAATGTAATTTTTCGACTACAAATAGATTGTGAGAAATACAACCTTACGTAAAAAAACATTGAAGATACAGTAAATGAGCTTCCAAGTTTGTACTTCAACGCACTCGTGCTCCATAACAAGTATTATCAGAATTGTTCAACAGCTTCGTTTTGATGGCTCTCCTCCGCTTCCTAGCCATCTCTGAATAGATTTTTACTGCGTTATCTGAAGACCTGAGCAGTTTCTTGCGTAAACATAGCACAGCTGCTGCAGCTCGTAATCCTAAGCAGAGCCCAATCTTCTGCAAAACTTAGCTCTTTGTTATATTACCCTGATTGAATAATGAAATAGCATCATAGATGCCAAAGTGAAAAGTGTTTATACCCGCAAACACAGTTTTAGGCACTCTCTTGCGTATCGCTCGTTTGGATTTCAAGTCCGACTGTGAAGACATTTCTTTAGAAGATTAATATCTGCGAGGTCTCGGAATATTGGTTTTATTTCGTCCATTATGGCAGGTGGCAAATGATGAAGGTGATTATATTGCTGTTTAGTTACCTTGCCTCTACTGGTCTTACAGTATCTATCTTCTCCTTTTGAACATGACCTATGTTGGGGATTCTCATTGCTTGAAGCTGTGGTGGAGATTGCTCTTTTGATTGATTTTGCACATACAGTTGTCTGTCTACAGCAGCATCTGTCAGTCTGTTTTTCCCATCTAAAGATTTCCCGTCCCTCAATTTGTTGTCTTTCATGCAAGCCTTGAGCTGTAGAAGTTTTGATCCCATCCTTTTCTGAACGTGGCCAACACTCTCCAGTTTCAAATTTTCACATTCAGTTTCTCAATTTCTTTGAATGCCTTAGTCACCATCTCCAATATAATTTATGTATCTAACGTTGTACCATTTTACTGAGCGTTGATAATACTTCATACTCCAGTAAGTTCCATACCACCACTTGAACCCTAACAATTTGCTATGTATTCTTTTTCATGTTTGTTTTTCATTTTATGTTGCAACTGCAATGCTTGGAAAGTACTGCCACATCAATTACCTTGCCAGTGTCAACACTTGTAGCTGTAACAACAGCATTCAGAGATGTGTGGCCTCTCTTCTGCTGGCTCCCATCAAATCTGTGAACAAGTCCCTGTTATTATTTTCTACAACAGTTTTCTCAACAACATCTTTCATGTTTTCCTGTGCTACATCTTCAACGCACCATCAACTGCAATGATGAGTTCGTCACATTTCGAGTGTGGAGCAGGGAGATTGATCACACCACATAATATGGCACCTGCAGCCCTGCCTATAGCTATAGACCGTAATCCATAAACCAGACTAAAGTTTATCTCGTGTAGTTTACCTACATCTGCAGTAACTGTGTTTGCAATAATTGCACATCAACTCTAATTCACAAGCAAGTCCTACACCTATGTTTGTTTCCAGTGTAACACCGTATTTTCCATGTTGTTTGCACCACACATTATTCTCAAAAACGTCTGATAGTAAAGACACATTAATTATCTCATATTTTGTAGTCCCAGCATTTAGTTTCTTGTATGTTCTTCAATTACTGCTGGTCTGATTTTTGAAGCACTTTCTGACATAGTGGCAGTAGCATCACTCAATGTATAGGGATTAGACCGTATTGGAACGTCAAATACTGATGCAGACGATGAAGTAGACGAATTCTGTGTATCCTTTACGTTCTTGCGTCGATGTACAAGCCTTTAAATACCTTATGACTATCTTGGCATGTTGAAAGGAAAAAATCAAATGTCTTCGGCAAATTTGGCTTTCACAAAAAGCCCACGGATTTACTCACTGAGGAAACGAAACAAATGACGCAAAGCCGGCTGTCAGTAGTCTTACAGCGTAGCGAATAGAAAAGACAGCTTTCTTGGTCTCAGCTACATCTCTGGGAAGGCAGGCTATATTAGGCACGTTCTGTGTCTCATAAACATGGTGCGGAACATCGCGTGCCACATATTAAAAAACGGTTTAAAATACTTATATGCACGTTATATGAATGTGTTCTACACAGTTTTAAAAAGGCGACTTAAAATATTTCGAAAATGCATTTCCCGAAAAATTTATTTTCTCGTTAAAAAACTATTTTCGCATACCCTTAAAACGTTTACGTTCAGCTGCTTTGTGCACAAGAATAACTGCCAAATATGGGGTTACAGAATGAAGTAAATTAGTTCGTAGATATTTTAATTCTCTAGTGTCACGCAAAATAAAATTTTGGCGTGTTTCTTCAGCTAGGCAAAAACTATTATTGTGCAAAAGAAAGTAATTACAACTGTGTGTGTGAGGTTCAGATGCATACACCTTTCAGGAGTCTCTTTAAGCAGCTAGGAATATTAACCACAGCCTCACAGCGCATTTATTCACTTACGAAATTTGTTATCAACAATTCGTCTGATTTTGAAGGTAACAGAGATATTTTTAACTACTACACTAGTAAGAAAAATGAGCTGCTTTACCATTTAAGGATTAAGTTTCACACAGCCATAAAACTCTGACAATCTACTCACTGACACATATCGTATGTTTTCAGTCAAGCCGTTTTTATCCTCATGTTTAATCTTTGAAGAGTTCACCTTCATGTTTTCAATTTTCGTTAGTAAACAAATCTCCCACTGTCTCCATTTAAGATAATTCTCAATTATCTTTCCACCTCAGGTGCATATTTTTAATTAGATTACATTTTTCGATCATTCTGGATCATCTTCAGATCCTCGTATCAGAGTACTTTGGTATGTGGTTATGAGTAGACAACACGGGCTGGTGATGCAGCTACTTAGATCTGAAGATAATTCACTGTGACCGAAACATGTAATCTAACTAAAAATGTGCAACTGAGATGCAGGAATAAATGAGAACTATCTTAATTAAACAGTTGCTGAATCTCTCAACACGAATATGTCTAATATAGTGTTTCTCTATCGTATCATTAATCTTTAGTATTTTCCTATCGCCACAATGGATGTAAGTTATTTTGGTCGTCTGACATACTGCCATAATTGATCTTTTCAATTTTCCCTGCTTTGCTCAAGTTGTTCTAGATCAGGAGCAAACAAAACAATGTCATCTATAAATCGAAAAAGGTTGATTTAGGTTCAATTTACGCGTATTCCACCTTCATTCTAGTCTGAAGACCTCTTCCAAATCAACAAAAGGAGAGTTTGGTCGAATACAGTCAACTTGCCTGTGTCCTTTGAAATTAATGCGTTACATTCACTGGCCGAAAATTATTAATTATTCTAGCTCCCACTTTATCAGCGACTTCCTATTTGCAGTACGGAGACAGAAGCGTAGATTGAAACGTCGCTGCTACCACCTGTTTCGTTTTTCTAAGCATTACAACGAACAGTAAACCAGCAACTTGTTAGGAAGGCTTTACATCGTTAATGAAGAGTACTATTAACGGTAAAATAGGAACAGGTTAATAATTTACGTCACTCAGAAAGAACACCCTCTTACGCGCCCCACCGCATTAAATTTTGGAAGTGAAGTTCCATCGTAAACACTTTACTCGCCGGTATCGGCCCCGCCATAATTTAGACGTAGTTCTCGTCAGCAAAATTTCAACCCGCGTGCAAATTTCTGGGGGGTTGGGGGTGGGAGTGGGGGTTGGGACGGCCGCCAGCCCTTATTAGAAGCTGCAGACTGGGTGGGAGCAGCGCTCTCTGCCTCCCCTCCAACTTCTCGCCCGTTCTCCGCTGCCTTCGTTATTGTCCGGATTTCATTAAACGGATTAAGGACAGACTTCGTTATACGGGATTTATGGCTGGAAAAATACACATCCTGAAAAAAGGATTGCGCAGTAGAGCAAAGAGCAACGAGAAAGACAACTGCAGTCAGTCGGCATTATTAAGGCCGGTATCTTGTCCCAGTCTCTTTGTGATTTTCGTTTGTTCTTATGCTCACGTGATTGTCACATACTCAGGAGTGCTTAGCGTTGTAAGCTAGTTTACTAGTTAGTTAGTAATACGTTCCATAGATCATTTGAACGATTTTTTTCATTAAAATGATGTGGAACGCGATATTTTAATCGTAATTACGGACACATATGCTGCAGTTTTAACTTGAATGAACATATTATATTTTAGCTCTATTGCCGGCCGAAGTGGCCATGCGGTTAAAGGCGCTGCAGTCTGGAACCGCAAGACCGCTACGGTCGCAGGTTCGAATCCTGCCTCGGGCATGGATGTTTGTGATGTCCTTAGGTTAGTTAGGTTTAACTAGTTCTAAGTTCTAGGGGACTAATGACCTCAGCAGTTGAGTCCCATAGTGCTCAGAGCCATTTGAACCATTTAGCTCTATTCATGCAACTATCGTTCAAAATAATTATATTTTTTTACAAGCTGTCAATTTTTAAACAAAAAAACATCTACGGAGTAGTATAAATCATTTTAGTTGAGATTTAAAACTAGCTTTGCTAGATGACACGCTTTTTATGTCATTGGGCAAACAATAAAAAAATTTTTGTTGATACACTTTCAACTCCTTTTTGACCTACTGAACTTTTAATAATGAGCAATAGATATCGGTTTTTTTCTTCTAATGTTGACAAAATTTCCAGTTGGTATGATGAATGGCAGCTAGCCCTAAATGTGGAAAAAAATATAAGTTGATGCAGATGAGCACCGAGATCAAATCTGTAATGTTCGGATACAGTATCACTAGTGTTCTACGTGATAAATCACGTCGTTTAAATATCTGGTCATAACGTTGCAAAGCTATGTGAGATGGAACGATCATAACCCATGATGGACGGAGGAAGGAGGGCATATAGTAAAAATCAGACTTGAGCAAGAAATTTTTGAGAATGTACGTCTGGAGCACAGGTAGTGAAACATGGACTGTGGGAAAACCAGAACAGAAGAGAACGGAAGCATTTCATACCTGGTGCTACAGAAGAATGTTGAAAATTAGGTGGACTGCTAAGTTAAGGGGAGTTGGAATGCCCTATCTCGCCAATGTTAAATTTGCTAACTTTGTGTACCTTTTTCTTTGGAACTATTATCTTCAGAACTTTGAAATTCTGGCAGAGGTTTTCAGCATATATTGTGAGCCCACTGAACTAGAACCAATGTTTTCTTTTTGTTGGTATAGTATTTATGAATTTTTTACCATTAAGCCATTTTTTATTGGAAAAAGTATAACATAAACTTCCCTAGTTCAGAGAATAAGCCAGTTCTTGTCATGATTCTAGTTCAGTGGCCTCTTTGAACTGTTTTGCAGCATTTCTGAAAATTTGAATGTTGTTGGTTGAGTGGTTTATGAGATAAAGGTACATGTAACACTAAAAATGTCAAATGCCAGAAAATGCGATTAAAGTAATTTATTATGAAAATTCACAAATACCTTTTATTCTATTATCAAAAGTGTCCAGCAGAGTAATCAGGGTCATCTTCTAGTTCTTCTTCTTCACCTAGAAGCTTTCTTCTCCTTGCTGCCCTTGCTTTTTTTGTATTAAATTCAGCTGCATACTGAGCCTTCCTTACTCGCACGCTGTCCAGAAGCTGAAGACCTCTGATGGTGTTGATACCAGGAGCAATGCCGAGCCTTGCCATGACCTTTAGCCTACCCATATGACCATCATTGAATGAAATAACAGCATCACTGACTCCCCATTTCAATGTTTTTATCCCAACAAATACATTCTTAGGTACACGAGTCCAAATGAGGTTGTTGAACGACTCGTTTTGATTCTGGGTACAACCATGAAGACATTTTCGCAGAAGATCAGGATGCCCCAAGTCTCTATATATTGGTTTAATTACTTCCATAACAGCCAATGGAATATAATTTTTATGGTGATAAGGATCCCCAGTAGCTTGAGATTTTCTATAATTGCACCATGACTGAGGACCATCTGGACAAGCAAAATGTTGAGGATTATCATCAGTTGATGATCGATGTAAATATGTGGCCCATACAGCTTGTCTCATTTCCTGCAAATTATTTGCATTATTTCTTATTGCCATACCATAGTATTGTTGTAATTCATTTATAATTTTATCTGACAGGCGACCTCTAATGGTTTTACCATCTGACAAAATTTTGTCCTTCAGATTCTGTTTCAGTTTCCTTAGACGAGTGCCCATTCGTTTCTGAACATGACCGACACATTCTAGTTTAGTTATTGTCTTATTGACATATGGCATGGATTCTGTAACACTTTTGTATGCCTTGGAGTCCCCATCTCCAAGGAATTTTGTGTAAAATACTCCCCGTTCTTTTTCTGATCTGCTAAACATTTTCACAGCAGCGGCAGCCTCCATGCCTCCACTCGTACCTTCATAATTCTTGCTACATATGTGAGCTGCTTCTATCTTACCAGATGCACAATGGTAACAATGTTTAGTGAGCACTTCATAGTCCAAAACTTTACCGCTGTCCACACTAGTAACAGTAGCAACAGCATTTTTGGATGTGTGACCCCTTTTCTGCCAGGTTCCATCAAAAGCAACAGGGATATCTGGGTTTCCTTCATTTATATATTTTGCTTCACTGGCAGCAGCTTTCATTGATAAATCTGCTACAGACTGAACAGCATCTCCTATCACTTCAGTGTAATTGTCAATTTTAGCAGGTGGAGGTGGAAGATTCATTATGGCACAAAATGTTTGAGCAGCAGTATGTCCTTTACCAATTGCTCTCATTGCATACATTAGCCTGATATTACTCTCAAACAAATTGCTACTGCATGTTTTAGAGCTCCAAAAACAGGTCTCATTTTCACAACTGGCACAAACTATAGCAATTTTGCAGGAAAGTCCTATAGATTTTGTTATGTTCATATCAAAAGAACCTCCACAAAGATTACAACACAAACATTTCTTCATAAACTCAGTAAAAACAGGAAAGTCGACTAAAACATATTGTTCATTAGAAGCTTCATCTGTAATTTCACTTGCACAGTTTGATAACTTCTTTTTTGATGCACTGGTGGGCGTGTCTCCTTCACACATCTCAGCTGTACAAACGTCAGAACTTTCACCAGCATCAACAGGTGCTGAAGCAGAATCACTTGAACAAACGTTATTTGTAAATCTATTACCGCGAAACTTTCGCTTTTTAAATAATGATGCACTCCTAGGCATCGTAGAAACTACGCACTCACCACTGAAAGTCAAAACAAGACAGATAACAAACTCCAAATGAGCGACAAACTAAACTCGAGGCTCAAAACAAACACTCACAGATCAAAAACTGAACAATAAACACAGCTAGTCGTAAAAACAATGGTACCTATGGAAGGATCAAAGATTCTACAACTGAAGAGTGAAATCCACAGCCTTCTATATGTAATGTTTTCGGAAATGCGAAGATTTAAATGTGTACAAATCACAAGATGGGTAACTTTGCTGGGCGCACATGTAATTTTGAAAAATTAAATAAAAATACTTCCAATTGGAATTTCTTAACAAATTTTGCACCATTTTAAGCAGAAAATTTCAAATTAAGTTATAAGGTTAAAAACTGAAAATGTGAATTTTTTCCATTTTCCGGCATTCCAACTCCCCTTAAGAAATAAGGAAGTTCTCTGCAGAACTAGCGAGGAATGAAATATATGGAAAAAAGGTGGGACAGGATGATAGGATATCTGGGAATAGTGTGCATGGTACTAGAGGGAGCCGTAGCGAGTATAAGCTGTAGAGGAAGACAGAGATTCGAATACATGCAGCAAATAGTTAGGATGTAGGGTAAAAACTCTGAGAGCAATTTGTGGTGGGTGTCAACAAACCAGAGAGAATGCTGAGCGAATTTCTTGGAGAGACTAGTTTTCCTGCTTGTATTATTTAAACCAAATGCAAGTTTTTCTGAGAGAGTAACATAATCTGTGCAGTCAAATGCCCTGCAAACATCACAAAAAGTACGAATTGGTGATACTTTAAAAAGAGGCGTGATCAGAAACTAAGTTACAACGCCGATAGCCCTAGTGTTTCGTCTGCTATAGGGGCATTAGTACTGTGCGATAATTCTGAGACATGTGGTTGGCAGAGGTTCGGCCATCCGTCACCTAAGGCGCCAGTTGTAGTTACACACAAATGGCGACTCGATCCGAAAACTGGTCTCGCCAAGAAATTCGCACAGTTATTTGATTTCTGTGGGCCTAACACGTAACCGCGGCTAAAATTCTCCAGCATATGGTGAGGTTTACGTAGTGGCTTCAAGTCTCGCTAGCATGTCGCACAATGGTGTCGAAATTTTGCGACTGGTAGAGAAAAAGTCACCGAGGATCCTAGTGGTCGAGCCAGCACGGCATCAACAGATTTGAACACAACAAAATGGTGACGTTACGGCATATGACGGTAGAATTGGGAAAGCCGATGCGTTCGTCATATCGTTCACCGTATTTTGGAGAATCAGAAAGTTTGTTGCCGAAGGGATCCGCGAAATCTGACTAACCAAGTCAAAAGGAACTGTTTGGGTGCAAGTCTGCAATTTGTGCTATGATTCTCAACGGAAGGAAACAGTTCTTCACTGCACTGTCGTGGGTAAGAAAACACGAATCCTCCACTACAACTCCATCAGTAAGCCGTCGGCAATGGACTATAAACACCCCTCCTCTCTAAAGACGAAGAGGTTCAAAGTGACTCCATCTGCCGGGAAGGCGATGGCAACAATGGTTTGGGAAAGCGCGGGTGCCATACTCGTGGAGTTATTGGAAAGAGGGAATACCGTGGCCGCTGACCGACACTGCGAGACCTTGAAACGCCAGCACGAAGCAATCAGATAAAACAGCCAGGAAGGAAACAGCCAGGATTCTCACCCAGGCGCGACCACACACAGCCAAGAAGACCACAAAACTGATGAACCAGTTTCGCTGGGACATCATCGGCCACTCCCCCTACAGCCCAGACATCGCTCCAAGCATCTTTCACCTTTTTTCCTCAGCTGAAGGAGCACCTAAGTGTCCGACGATTCAGTTCAGACGAGAAGGTAAAATACTTCGCGACAGCGTAGCCCACAAAGCGACAAGTGCCTAAACCAATACGCAGACCATGTCGAAAAATAACCTAATTTACACTCTAAGAGAAAAAAAAAAGATCCGACGCATCACAAAGGAATTATCCGAATGAAACGGTAATTCGTAGATGTGATGGACCTGTGCAAACAAACAAATGATTACAGTTTGAGTAAAGTTGGATGATTTATTCAAGAAAAAGAGCCCCAAAAGCTGAGGAGGTCAATAATGCATTGGTACACCTCTCGTCCTTACACAAACGTATTCGGCTTGGCATTAATTCACAGTGTTGTTGGATGTCCTCCCGAGCAATACCCTGCCAAATTCTGTCCAACTGGCACGACAAATGGACAAAATTTCGTTCTCGCTGGAGGGTCCTGCTCATAATGCTCCAAATGTTCTAAGTTGGGGAGAGATCTGGCGACCTTGCTGGTCAAGCTAGGGTTTGGCGAGCACGAAGATAAGCAGTAGAAACTCTTGCCATCTGTCGGTGGGCTTTATCTTGCTGAGCTGTAGGCCCAACATGGCTTGCCATGGATGGCACCAAAAGAGTGTATACGATATCGTGGACTTACTGTCGTTCTCTAAAGGTGCCGCGATGATTATAAACACGGTCCTCCTGTGAAAAGAAATGGCATCCTAGACCACCACTTGTAACGTGCGCGTAGGGCACACGATACTCATTAAAGCCTGTACTATGGTAAGTGAGTGGGGTTCACCTTACGTGACAGGATTTTGGTATAGATATTGACCGCGTGTACCTGAATGGAGGCAAATCAGACTTACACCCACTCTGTAATAACAATGATACGTCAAGTAAGTCCGAAATGCAACTGCACGTCAGGACGGACAAAAAGCAACACAGCAGATGCTACCAATTTGTTAATAATACGGTCGCCAGCCTAATTAGGCATTAACTGAGTTTCTTCTCTGTACAAGTTGATGTATATTCATGCAAACCAACACGTAGTAATACTGCATAATATAGTAAATTTTAGAACCAGAAAATCTATTGAACTGATGGTTTCACTTTCTATACTGATATGGAAAAACCATGAATACATAACACTACGTTATAATGTATACTACCAAACTTTGTACTGTCTATTGATCTGATTAAAATCGGGCATAGGTCACCCTAGAAATAGTAATTTCGAGCCACAAACAAAATGTCAATTTTAATAAAGATAAAACACTGATAAATTTTGGCTTTTATATTGACTTTAACTATTGCTGGTCAAATCAATTTAGAACACGCCAGAATTCAAAGGAATAAAAAAAAAGAGGGGGGGGCCTTGAAACTGTTATGATTAAAAATAATAAAATAATAAAAAATTATAAATAATAAAAAATAATAAAAAATTAATTACTGACACCATTATGCGCTCAAGATTTCCAATATATGAGTTACTGCTCTCTTTATCTTATAACCTACCCATTTAAATACCTTTATATCTGTCTTGAAATAATTAAACTTCATTACTAAATCAATATTAAAGTTATCTTCCAACTTTGTCAGACCTTCGTTATTCATTTACTGGTTCATTAACAAAACAATTCTTTAAACACCATTCTAACATAGTTAGGTCTGCAGATAATTATTATTAACACAAACTTAAATTTTTCATCTCGCGATACTCGGATTGCACAACATTTGGAAAGGACTCTATCTAGGTTAGTTGTGAGGACAATTAAATGATAGGAAAGTTCTGGTAAAATTTAAGTTGTTATTGAACAGTATGGAACAAAAGTAACACTGGTCCATACGAATACAGTACTAAAAGTTTCAACCTGTTCGTCTCGATGCGGCGGTTGGCAGGCGGCGAGATGGCGAGGCATAAAGCACACATACAACCACAGCTATGGCTCTTGACGTATCGGCACTTTATTTCTTCATAGCTTCGCAATACTTTTCCATTTAGTGCCTATGGAATTTTGGCATGCTGTATGGGCGTTGGAACGGCATACCCGAGGCTCAGTGAAACTACGTCTTCCAGGAGAGCCTCCCCGCTCCAGAACGTGTTGCTAAGACCCATGCCAAACTCCAACTACTACTGCTGAGCCCGTTGTGCCGTGCAGCGCCCGTGCGAATTTTTCCGCGCTCGCCTGCCATCCACCTTTTACCGCTCCCTTACAGACAGGGTATTCACCCGAGGTTTTGCATTCTACATATCCTCATACATTGCCTCCGTATGGACCAGACGCACAGTTTGTTACATTTCAATTCTATTACAATATTGCTTGACATTTGACATAAACATTAATATTCACATTGAAACTTGTTTACAGTTTTCTTAACACAATGACATGAATCAAAAAAGAAATGAAATCAGAACATCGATTACACTAATTTATCGAAAAATCAGATGGAAAAAAAATTTACTTATATGTACAATAGTACAGCGTTGTTGTTGTTACACACTCCTGGTAGTCACACCATATGGCAAGCGACAGTCAGGTTGATATCCCGTCGTTCTCTGGAGTCTTTCCAGTCACATCTTCGGCCTGGTATCTCATTGGAACAGAACTGTCCTACTGTCCTCAGAGATGCGTTCCACTTCGAAATGAGTATCAGTGACCACCGAAGACGTGTCTGGAGATACCCTGGACAGCGGTGGGATACCGATTCAGCTGTCGCTCGCCGTTCAGCCCGACAAACAGGAGTGAAGTTCCGCTTTCATACCAGGATCCCTTTGGTTGTCATACAAGGCATCCTTACAGGACAGCGGTACGTCGACGTCATTCTATGCCCCGTTTTGTTGACTTTCACGGCAAGCCATCCTGGATCATGGGCCATGAGCTTAATGTCCGCCCGAAGGCAGCGAGAGTTTCTGCTGTTTGTCTTCGTGCTTGCCAAACCCTAACTTGGCCAGCAAGATCGCCGAAGGTCTCCCGCGTTGAGAACATTTAGAGCATTATGGGTGGGTCTCTAGAATGTGTAACTGACCTGCTCAATTCGTGAAGCTCTTTCTCTTGAATAAATCATGAAATTTTTCTGAAATTGTAATCATTTGTTTGTCGAAGAAAACGATTTATTTACATATAGTCAGCACGGATTCAGAAAATATCGTCCTTGTGATACACAACTAGCTCTTTATGCTCATGAAGTAATAAGTGCCACCGACAGGGGATGTCAAATTGATTCCATATTTTTAGATTTCCAGAAGGCTTTCGACACCGTTCCTCACAAGTATCTTCTAACCAAACTACGTGCCTACGGAGTATCGCCTCAGTTGTGCGACTGGATTCGTGATTTCCTGTCAGAAAGGTCACAGCTCGTAGTAATAGCCAAGAAGTCATCGAGTAAACCAGAAGTAATATCCGGCGTTCCCCAAGGAAGTGTTATAGGCACTCTATTGTTCCTGATCTATGTTAACGACATAGGAGACAATCTGAGTAGCCGTCTTAGATTGTTTGTAGATTATGCTGTCATTTACCGTCTTGTAAAGTCATCAGATGATCAAAACGACTCGCAAAATGATTTAGATAAGATATCTGTATGGTGCGGAAAATGACAGTTGACCCAGAATAAAGAAAAGTGTGAAGTTTTTCACATGAGTACTAAAAGAAATCAGCTAAATTTCGATTACGCGATAAGTCATACAAATCGGAAGGCTGTAAATTCAACTAAATACTCAGGGATTAAATTACAAATAACCTAAATTGGAACAATCACATAGATAATATTGTGAGTAGAGCAAACCAAAGACTGCGATTCTTTGGCAGAACGCTTAGGAGGTGCAACAGGTCTACTAAACAGACTGCTTGCACCACCCTCGTCCGCCCTATTCTGGAGTATTTCTGTGCGGTGTGGGATCCGCATCAGGTGGGACTGACGGATGACATCGAAAAAGTACAAAGAAGGGCAGCTCGTTTTGTACTACCGCGAAATAGGGGAGATAGCGTCACAGACATGATACGTGAATTGGAGTCGCAATCATTAAAACAAAGGCGTTTTTCGTTGCGATGGGATCTTCTCATAAAATTTCAATCACCAGTTTTCTCCTCCGATTGCGAAAAAATTCTGTTGGCACCCACCTACATAGGGAGAAATGATCATCACGATAAAATATGAGAAATCAGGGCTCTCACAGAAAAATTTAAGTGCTCGTTTTTCCCGCGTACCGTTCGAGAGTGGAACGGTATAGAGACTGCTTGAAGGTGGTTCAATGAACCCTCTGCCATGCACTTTACTGTGAATACCAGAGTAATCACATATATGTAGATGTCTCTACATGTCCGCCACATCAATCGATTTTCGTCGCATTCGGACAATTCTTTCGTGGTGCGATGTTTTATTTTTGCTTCGAGGGTACGGTTATCGGTCGGCTGCATTGGTTGTATGAAATAAAATGTACACGTTTCGGTACAGGCTTTGTAACTTTACTTTCTGATCACTCCTCGTATTTAAAGCTTCAACTAAATTCATCTGTATTGAATTGCATACCTAATATTCACAGTGAACACGGGCAATAAATTTATACTACGTTGGACTTCACGAAATCATTCTTACAGTTATCTGAGATGGTAAGTGTAAAAAACATTCTTCGTAAATCACCCAAGATACCACTTCATCCCTCATCTGTTAATTCAACGTATCGTGTACACCTCAAAGATTGTAGCGCGAGCGTCCTCGGCTCCATGCTCTGGAGACCGTTTATAAAACACTAACACGACCTGTCGTTGAGTACTGCTCAAGCGTTTGGGATCCCTATCAGGTCGGATTGAGGTAGGACATAGAAGCAATTCAGAGGTGGGCTGCTAAATTTGTTCAAAAAATGGTTCAAATGGCTCTGAGCACTATGGGACTTAACATCTGAGGTCATCAGTCCCCTAGAACGTAGAACTACTTAAACCTAACTAACCTAAGGACATCACACACATCCATGCCCGAGGCAGGATTCGA
The DNA here is from genome assembly GCF_023864275.1 of Schistocerca cancellata. Taxonomy (NCBI): domain Eukaryota; kingdom Metazoa; phylum Arthropoda; class Insecta; order Orthoptera; family Acrididae; genus Schistocerca; species Schistocerca cancellata. Next base: position 1,159,625,348 of record NC_064626.1, read on the forward strand.
ACCTGCGACTGTAGTGGTTGCGTCTAGAACCACACCGTCCGGCTGCTAAATTTGTTACTGGTAGGTTTGATCATCACGCGAGTGTTGCGGTAATGCTTCAGAAATTCAGGTGGAAGTCTCTGGGGAAAGGAGGCGTTTTTTCGTGAATCGCTACTGAGGAAATTTAGAGAACCAGCATTTGAGGCTGACTGCAGTACAATTTTACTGCCGCCAACTTATATCTCGCGGAAAGTCCACAAAGATGAGATAAGAGAGATTAGGGCTCGTACAGAGGCATATAGACAGTCATTTTTCCCTCGTTCTGTTTGGGAGTGGAACAGGGAGAGAAGATGCTAGTTGTGGTACGAGGTACCCTCCGCCACGCACCGTATGGTGGATTGCGGAGTATGTAGATGTAGATGGTCCCTACATGCGACGAACTCCACGCTGTTAACTCAAGACAGCGCCTATCGGCTCCACGAGCCGTGCTTGAGTTCAGAGAGAACCGACGGTGGAAGACAAGGCACACCGCCCCCGGCTGAGGTGAGCGGCACACTTACTGTACTCTGACCAAGGAAAAATCCCCAGCGGTATCGGGAGTTGAATCGAGTGCTTTGCACGGCAGTGAGACACGCTGACAGCTAAGCAGCTTCGGAGAGAGGCATTTTCTGACGGAAACTGAGAGTGCGAGTAATGTCGGTTATTTCGAGGCGTGTGGCTGGCGGATACTTTCACCAGCAGCAATTCACGCGTCTAAGTTCGCACTTCCACAGTCTCTCGCTACGATTATCACCGTAACAGTCTAAATTGATTGAGAAACTAACTCTCCTTTGAACAGAGCGATATTTACCACTTCATTCTCGAAGAAGAAGATGCATCGCCCAGCTCCGTCATAATGAATGCAGTATAATACAATCATAAATAATATCGCCGTGTTTTCCGACGTTTCCAGGCTAGATGAATCTAGGTATCATTTTCAGGACGACGCAATTTAGAAATGAAAGAAATTACCTCCCTTCCCAGACGACATATTGTAAAACCTTTGACACAGCCCGCATCTCGTGGTCGTGCGGTAGCGTTCTCGCTTCCCACGCCCGGGTTCCCGGGTTCGATTCCCGGCGGGGTCAGGGATTTTCTCAGCCTCGTGATGGCTGGGTGTTGCGTGCTGTCCTTCGGTTAGTTAGGTTTAAGTAGTTCCAAGTTCTAGGGGACTGATGACCATAGATGTTAAGTCCCATAGTGCTCAGAGCCATTTGAACCTTTGGCACAAATATAAATTGTTGTTTGCCGTACACTCAATACGTCCACCGAGAATCTCGGACGGGAAGAAACAGATAGTTAGACAGTAAAAAATTTGACTTAAGGGAACGTTAGAATACAGATATATGTTCATCTTTGTTTTCGTACATACCTCTCACAGAGTGTATCATAATTAATGGCGTAAACGCATACAGTTGAAAGAACACGATACTAGAAGCGAAACAGTTTCACTACACATATATCCGCAAACGCAAATTTGTGACTGGATTGAGGACATTTTGATAGGGAGGACACAGCATTTGTTATCTTGAAAGAAGAGTCAACATCGGATGTAGAAGTAACTTCGGGTGTGCCCCAGGGAAGTGTGTTGGGGCCCTTGCTGTTCGTGTCGTATATTAATGACGTTGCAGACAATGTTAATAGTGTAACGCCGGAAATGCATATCCTCCTATTTCCATCCATTGTACTATAATTTTTTCTCCTTGCTTTGTTACCTCAAGATATGACATTTCTGTCTCTTTATATATTGTAATTGTTTTACTGTTTGTGTATATATATATTTATGCATTTATGTTTGTTTGTTTTGTGAATATTATTTGTATTTTTACGCTGGGTCTTGCCTAGGGAAAACTGCTATCGAACGATTACATCGATAGGTCGTGTGAAGAATCAAAGTGTTTAGGATCTTTGGTAGTGTGAACTCTGTCGCGTGGAGCGCGGGCAGAAGGAGAGTCTGGCTGGAGTAGCGAGTGGAGCAGGTGTGTTGTGTGACGCTCCCGCGAGTTGCCGCGCTTTCGGGGTTTGGCAGCATGTAATTGCGCTCGACTTGCGATGATAGTTTCTGACATGGTGTCGCGGACGGGAAGCATTATCTGGCGCACATCAAGAGCCCGTTTCGTCTGGTGACCGTTTCGAGAAGAAGGCGCGCCAACATCCAGCTTCTGCAACAGCGACGGCCGACAATGAGTGACTGTCGCCACCTCCTCGATCAACGGTTTCAAACCTTCAATCAACCAACAAGGAAGACTGGAAGCACGTAAAGTTTTAGAACTGTATGGCAGACCTCAGCTTTTCAAACTTTTAAAATGGTTGCATCACAAAATTACAGCAACTTAGCATGAACCTTTGTTGCTCATTGTCCCAATTGCATTACCAAGCAGGGTCCCTTCCTTTTCCGGAATGAACCTGAGTGTCGTTGAAAATCAAACGCCAGCATTAAAGTAATATTATAGAATTTCACTACTTTAATTTCAAAGTTCAGTTAAAGTATTCATAGCTGGCTACAATACTTAGATTACACAAGCACAAATTAAGAGTGCTAGTTTTGTTACCATATTTTAGCTTACCTGTGACTGCAACTCAGCTTGGTACGTACTAAATTTTACTATTGTTAATTGTTCAGAATCATTTAATTCAAGTTCAAAGTTAAATCTCTTATTTCTAAATTGCGTAGATTCAAGTAGCTTTTGAAATGATTGTTGAGGTAGTCCAAGACTAACCGTATTTTACTGAATTTCGATGTGCTTCAGAAAGAAAGCTCGCTATTAACTTCAGTCACTAAATTAACTTTCGATTTTCCGGTTTTATTAATTCTTTTGCTAAATTAAGTCAGAGTGTAGAGAAATTTATTACTTCTGACAAACTTTCAGTTTTCACACTACACTTGTCAACCTTCAGTTGCCACGCTTCTAGTGCTAATTATATGTGTAATAATCTTTCTTTTTCAGTTACTATAGAAATTGTCCTTAGGACTGGCGACCGTAATTTCCCCCAAATCTCAAATATCTAATTACCGCTAGTTGATTGTTAACGTAACGGCCGCACATTTACTTTCTTTATTAACTTTACCCCTTTTTCAAAATTAATTTCCACCAGTTTCATTAGCATTTTTCGTTTCATTTAGATGTAACCCTTTCCTCCCTCTTTACCGACAAATTAACCTCGGTGACGATTGCTTTTCCCAAATTTCCATTAGGTACATGCGGTTTAATTTTTCACTGTCATTAAGGTCGATAAGTGAGGGGGAGGTTACAATAGTAACATCAGGCTTTTTGCAGGTGACGCGGTTACCTATAATGAAATACTATCTTAAAGAAGCAGCATAAAAATTCAGTAAAATCATGATAGGACGAAAGCAAGGTTGTCTCTCAATACCGAGCATTCAGCCTCCCTTAACAGCTACCATACCAGTCCTACTGTCATACCCAACAGTATTATGCCACTCACCATACACAAGATGATTCATTTTTCCCTGCTGATATGGTTTTATGCAACCGCAATGTTATATCTGTCCTTCAAAAACCATGTGTGAGCTTTTCATTTTCTTTCACTCGCTACACGCGATTTATTAGTTCTAAGAAAGAAAAAAAATGAACCGGACGTTTCTGTAGAAAATTTAATTTAGTCTCTCCTACCCCTATACAAAAATTTCCGATTCCACGAATTACTTCAGACTTTCGACGTTTTATGGTTTTCACTGACTGGCCTTATTACGCCACGAGCTTAATCGAGCACTTAATAATTATAAACTGACGTTTCGTTGTATTCGCACGCCTTTTGACTACGAAACAACTGTGCTTGTATGGGTTCAGCTTCGATCGAATTGTGAACATAATTAGTTTAGCGGAACATTTACAAAACTTGTTTTTCTCTCATTATCCCCATGGGCAAGTTTACACTAATAATGTTAACGAAATAGCCGACTGTGCTGGTGACGTAGTAGACCAATCATTAAAGACCAAGAAAGGTAAAATGTCAAGAACGTGTAGTCGGAAATTTTTGTAGAGTGCTAGGAAGGAGTGCTATGAGCAACATCCTAGAAGTCATCATGACTGGTTTAGGGGAGAGGGTGCTTTTGAAGTTGTACGTTTTTGTTGAATAACTCGAAAACTACGGCCTCTGGCGAAATTTTACTGCGTTAAATTTTCTACAAAAAAGTTCATTTTTTATGTGGGACTAACAGTTTGCGCGTAGCAAGCCAGAGGCTATGAAAATCTCGAGCGTGGTTTTTGACGACCAGATATTACATTGCGGGTTGCATAAAACGACATCGGTAGGGGCAGCTGAAGCACACTGTAGAGGAGATGTTGAGTGGCAGACAGCCATAACAGAAAGACTGCTGTACATTTTGGCTTTCGGCCAAAAGGCCTTGTTCTGAAGCAGAAAGCACACACAAATTCATGCAAGCACAGCTCACACCGTCCACCCACCCGCCCATCCTCTCGCGCACACACACACACACACACACAACGTCTCCAGCCACAGTGGCCAGTGACAGTGGTCATTTGTATGTGAGTTTTGCTTGTGTGAATGTGTAGGTGTGTGCCTTCTACTTCAAAAGAATGCCTTTTCGCCGGAAAGTAAACCCTATGGCAGTCTTTTTGTTGCGCCTGCTTGCGACTAAAAGCATCTCTATGCAGTGATTAGCAATTTATCCTTACCATAACGTCGTTGTTACTGCATGCTGGACATTGCATTGTTTGTTGTTGCCAATTCCAGTAGTTCCCCACATCACGACTGCCGGACTTGGATCGCTATGGATCTGGTGAACTGCATCTTCCTCTGGCCTTCGATCACTTCTTCTGCGGACCCTATGGCGTTGCCAAGGTCGCCAGAAATGGAAGTGAAACTCACAGCTGAACAACACAGAATGCCTGCCAATGTCCCAGCTGACGCTGGCTCTACACAACACGTGTTTTCTACTGCCTGTGATATGGTGACAGTAGCAAACAGCGCATGTCAACTCGGGATCTCAGCCCAGGTTCCAATAATCTACCCCCGGTGGCACGTGGTGATGCTGTATCTGGAAGCTCTGTCTGGATTTTGCCTGTTGCTCAGAGCAAGTCCAACAACCCTACGACCTTCTCGTCACGTGCGCCTTCCGGCTGGACCAGCCTCTTCTGCTCGTGAAACTGCTATCATGAATCCATCTCGTCGCCACACGTTTTGCAGTAACTGCACCACAGAAAGTTGTCTGTGCGATGTGTCAGTATGATGTGCCAGCACCCCTCACGCCAATGGTTCAACCTTTCTCGCCGGCCGCGGTAGCCGAGTGGTTCTGGGTGCTTCAGTTCGGAACCATGCGGCTGCTACGGTCACAGGTTCGAATCCTGCCCTGGGCATGGGTGTGTGTGTCATGTCCTTAGGTTTAAGTAGTTCTAAGTCTAGGGCACTGATGACCTCCTATGTTAAGTCCCATAGTGCCTAGAGCCATTTGAACCATTTGAACCAACCTTTCTCAAAGTCCTAAACATGATGATAAAGTACACGTCATCTGGTCATGCTCTGTTCCCATCTCCAGCTGAGAAGTTCCATTAACGTTAGAAACAGCCAACAGCCACAAAGTACACACGTCATTCTTCATCTCTAGGAACGAAAAGAAGCTCGTATAATTATAAAATTTTAAGCTTCGTACCCCATAGCCATAAAAACACTGGAGTACCATTCGATCAAGGTATTCATAATGAATCACTCCCATTTCCGTCAATGTATCTTAGAGCGTGTGGATGAATTTTGTTCCCGCTTTTATGCATGGTTTGAGAGTGGCGGTCGTTACTTTGAAAATCTCTTAGAAGCTTAAGATAATGATGTGTTGCTCATTGACCTCAAAAAACAATAAATATAAATTTTCGTTTCTGACCAAGAGGTCCTGATCTCAGAGTAAATCCTTAGCATGTTTATAATTTTGACTCCAAAAGCTTCGGACATCCTGAATAGGTAGCGTGCTATCAATATAATAATAAAATGTAATCGTTCACAGCAGTAACTGTTATAATTGCTAAACTTTTTAGGGATATTAAGTCACGGCGAAATGGAATTACGAGCGCATCGTTGCGTTCCCATACGTATAATATCGACTCACAAAATTTGTAGCATCCTCAACTGGAGGTTATTTAAATCTTATTACCTTTCCAGATGATGTTAAAACTATGTTTTATCCTTAGGCTTCTTCACTCTGTTTTGTTTAAAAACTGTATTACTAGAGAAGCTGTAACGGGACATCCCCCTCTAGCATTACTTTTCCTCAACAGTAGTTGTCGATACCAGTATTATTTTTCAAATTTTGGACAGTTTAATATTATCTGAGTTACTTTTATACACAGTACGCTATATTTCAAGCTAAAATTTATTAAAAAAGAATTGCTTTATAAAATATTTTAGTTTCGATGTTATAATCTATAAGTACTAGTTCTGAATGTATAGTTAAAATTTTTTTTAGAAACGTTTGAAATTGCGGATTACTTTTCTATTATTAATTTCCGCAATCCTGTATTGTTTAATTTGTTTATTTTTGGATTCATGTAAGAAATAATAATCGAAATTAATAATGTAACGAAAACTACTGGAATACGTGTGTTACGAAAAATTGTAAACCCTTTGGAATATTGCTATTTATGAGGGTCGTAAGCTTTCCTCTGATGTGATCGAACGTATTCTTGTAAAATGTAATTTTGGCTTCGTTAATGTGAAAAATCAAAATACTGTATGATATACTAAAATGTGACAAAATATATTTACGTAAAACGTTCTGCAACAACTATCTTCCAAATTATTTAGTTCAAACCAAACGTGAGGACCTGATGTTACATCTTCAGCTTCAAGAATCAGACCCCTAGACAAGAAGAACTAGAGCCACCTCCGCATGACAAGCTAAGTAAACTTGAGAGTTTATTGTAATCTTCGCTCACCCCAAATCTTCATAAAAGACTTTGCTTATCAATTACTTGGACAGGGCAGTGTTTAATATGGACAGTAGATGGAAGAAGGAAGGAGGGGAAAGATTACGAAGTTTATGATTAATTTCCAAACAAACTCAAACGTTTATGACCTTTTGACCAATAATCATCTTTTGGAGGTTATAGCTCTTCTCATTCCCGTGCTTGAACAATAAACAGAAAAATAAATAACGTTTCGTTGTTTGCAGGTAACAAGATGTGTAAAAGGTACGGCACGTTTAAAGCTACCGGCGTATATATTTAAAAGCGTCATGCGAGGTATGTAAAGAAACATATGTATCCAAATCATTTCCAGATTTAATATAAAACCGAATCTCTAAACATATCGTAGTCAATAAAATATAATGTGCAAAATCAGTGACATTTGCCTTAACCTTGTAACGTATGCAAACTAATGTCAAACTAATGTTTTGCAAATGTTTATACTTTTGAACCAAAATTCATATAACCTAAACAACACGCAAAAATAATTTCTAAGAAAGAAAGTAAACGAAATCTCACTGAAGATGCCACATGAGCTGCTGAAACATGTCTGGAGAAAAACATTACTATAGACTGATATCTTGTGAAAAGCGGAATTCCTCTCCAGGTTTTTTTTATGAAACTGTAGCTTTTTCGTTTATAGAATTTGCGGCGTGGATGCAATTATTACATTATAGACCTTACTCTCTCGAATTTGCGCTATTTATCTGCACGTGCCGCTTGCCACGCCGATCAAAGTTTTAAGTAATCCTTCATAATCTCCGTAGAGATGTAATTGCGTCAGGAATTCGATTAAAAGAGGCTTCTTAGTCAGATTATCGACTTAAAACTGCGTACTTTGCCATCCTTGAGAGGCTTACCCTATAAAAGATGGCTCATAGAATCTCTGCGGGAAACGAACGCAAGATCAGCACTTGAGCTGCACGGCGTGATGGATGGTCCTCAGAACTCCATCAGTTGAGTGCCTGGTGATTGATGCAGGAGAGAAGCCCCCTTTGCTGCCGCCCTCTTCAGGATTAAACTCTGTGATTAACGAGTACACTTGTCCCGGTTAACAAAATACGACGGAATGAAGATAGAATTTGATGTAGTCACCTTCGGAAAAAAACACACACAGTTTAAATATTTCAGACCTGTACACGATGAACGCGATCTGCAGCGACAAAATTTTGGAGGTCATTCTTTTCTGAGAATGTCCATTTAAGGGAGCCGAGAACTTCCGTGACTCGCTATAGAGTACTAATGTAGCGTAAAGTCGGGTAAGAGTTCGCAGTGGAATTTTCTCTACACTGGCAACAATGACCGGCATTCAGTTGTTGCTTCTACAGCGACGCCGTCACATGTAATCTTGAAAAACTCCGACAGCTTTATAGCAAGTAAATATAAGTTTTTGTTTCAAATGATGTAATCTTTACGTTATATATCGTAAGCAAGGAGCATTATCTAGGTATGCACTAGCAAATAAAATTATTTCCCAAAAGGATCACCGTTCTGCGAGGAACAAACCACCGGAACCGAGCAATGGCTCCCATTTGTGTCTTTTTTTTAACTGTGTGGCGCATCGGTTAAGAGTACGCTGTAAGACGGCGGGGAAGACTATGCGCGTACTCTTAACCCCCCCCCCCCCCCGCATTGTGTCTAACGGTTACTAATCCAGTAAGACCGATTAGGCAGACAGTTGTGAGTGCTTTGCATATTCTAGAACAGTCGCAATCCCAACAGCTGAGAAATCCTTCGAGTCAACGGAAATATTACTGTTGGATCCGGATGTCTTCACAACAGAAGACCTTGCTCCATCAGAAATCACTGAAAAAGGCATACTTTCAACAACTGAAGAAGGCAAAGGAATTAAAAAAGGGCCCACATTCAAATTATGCCTCTCAGTGATAGATGATTTGTTAGTGTAGTCACCGGGAAAAAAACAAGAACGTGACAGTAATGAAATTTAGAGTGCTGATGTACGAACAGGTGTACGCCTATCCAGTATTTATCCACTGCCAAAACATGACCGACCACAACACAGAAGAAAATGGCAAAAAATTCGAGATTTTTTCATAGGTCCCCGTGCAAAAATGCAATGTTTAGAAAAACAAGCTAAACCAAACACAAGGAAGAAGAGGCAAAGTACTAGTCTACGAGGAACCCATCATGGAAGATGTGGTGTCACCGCCAGACACCACACTTGCTAGGTGGTAGCTTTAAATCGGCCGCGGTCCATTAGTACATGTCGGACCCGCGTGTCGCCACTGTCAGTAATTGCAGACCGAGCGCCACCACACGGCAGGTCTAGAGAGACGTACTAGCACTCGCCCCAGTTGTACGACGACGTTGCTAGCGACTACACTGACAAAGCCTTTCTCTCATTTGCCGAGAGATAGTTAGAATAGCCTTCAGCTAAGTCCATGGCTACGACCTAGCAAGGCGCCATTAACCATATCTAGAGAGAGTCTCACTTGTATCATCAAGAATGCTGTATACAAATGATGGATTAAAGTTAAGTATTAAAGAAGCTACGTACTTTTCTTTATAGCATTCATTACGTATCCTGTTTCAGACCTCACGCCAGCCGGCGTGTGTAACGCGTGCATTTCGGCTATTTCCGAGTGGCGTGGCTGTCTTGATACGCCACAACAGAAGACTGGAAAGGGGAGCCGGAACAATGAAAATGACAAAATTAACGTTTTTTGGTTTATTTCATTATAAAATTATTTCGAGTTTTCTGAATAAAACAAATCAAGTTTCACTCTTCTAAATGAATTCTAAGTGTGTTTTTTATCGCTGCAAAGTTGAAGCGCCGCGTAAACGTTTGTAGCGACGTGGTGTGTCACCTCTGACGGTGCCGCTCGCTGGCTGCAAGCAGGGTATCTTTGCGGAATTACACAGTGTTTTGTTTTCCAACGTTGTATGGCTTTATCTCTGTGACAAGTGACTGTTCATATCGGTAAACATAAACGCTATACCGTGTGTGTTGACTTGTGGCGTCTGCTTTGTGTTGTTTAGCTGTTCAATTTTGCGTATGTGACGAATTTTGCTCGAACCTGTTTTGCGTATTTGGTTTGTGGATATCAATATGCCCCGTTTCAGCAATCGAGTGTTTAAGAAAAAGCACAATGAGTGGAAGAAGAAATCTTTTGTTGTTTCGAAGGGAGATGCTGCTGAGACTGCTTCACCGACTACTGCAGATGAATGTGATAGTACTTCTCCCAGCAAGAACCTCTGTGGCAGCAAAGATAAATTTGAAAACTATGAAAGTGACAGTAATGATGTAGATGAAATAATTAACATTTCTTTGCTCTCTAATATTTTTAACCATAACGTATTATGCCAAGTTTGCAAAGAAAGAGGACTGGAATTGAAAATAACTTCACACATTGGTTTGGCATGTAAAATGTTATTGAAGTGTAACAAATGTGCTGCAGAAGTTTCGTTTTCTAATTTTAACAGTATTCCTCGTAGTGGTAATAGTGGAAAGAAGGTGTATGATATAAATGTTTGTTAGGCTAGTGTATGTCTTGCGTTGCATTGGCAAGGACAGTACTGCAGGGACAATGTTATGTGGAATTATGAACTTGGCAAAACCACCAACCAAGTTTGGATTTTATAATGAATTGGTGGGATCTTCTGCTGAAGATATTGCTCAAGCAACAATGAAGAAAGCAGTTGAAGAAGCTGTGACAAATAATGGGAATTGTAGAGATTTAACTGTTGCTTTAGATGGATCATGGCAACGTAGAGGTCATAGATCTCTAAATGGAGTTGTAACAGCTACCAGTGGAGACAGTTGCAAAGTAATTGATGTTACTATTCTCTCAAAACATTGTAGATGTAAGGGCAATACCAAGGACGAACATAATGAAAGTTGTAAGCAAATTTTCACGGCACGAGTGGAGCGATAGAAGTAGAGGGAGTGAAAGCAATTTTGCCGGCCGCGGTGGCCGTGCGGTTCTGGCGTTGCAGTCCGGAACCGCGGGACTGCTACGGTCGCAGGTTCGAATCCTGCCACGGGCATGGGTGTGTGTGATGTCCTTAGGTCAGTTAGGTTTAAGTAGTTCTAAGTTCTAGGGAACTTATGACCTAAGATGTTGAGTCCCATAGTGCTCAGAGCCATTTTTTTTTAAAGCAATTTTTTCCTGCTCACAGGAGTGGTATAATGTACGATACACTATCTAGGAGATGGTGATTCTAAGGGATATAAAGCTGTAGAGGAACTCAAACCTTGTGGCAATGAAATTCACATTCAAAAACAGGAGTGCATTGGACATGTGCAGAAGTGCATGGGGCTCGCTTGCGCAAACTAAAGCAGACATTAGGATCCCAGAAGTTTAGTTATAGTGAGATCCTTTGAGGAAGAGGAAGATTGACAGATGAAGCAATTGATAGATTGCAGAGGTACTATGGGTGTCGAATTAGGCATTGAGCATATGAGGAGAGCAGTATGTGCATTATTTTTTCATACTGCATCAACAAATGAGCGCCCACAACATGCACTGTGCCCCATGGGTGATGACTCATGGTGTATGTACCAATCAGGAAAGGAATATGCCCACAAAACAGTTTGCCAAATGATGTAATTAAGCCCATATTCAAAGATTTATCATAGCCCAGTTTATTGGAAAAGTGTTTACATGGGAAAACATAAAATCCAAATGAAAGTGTAAATAATTTAATTTGGATAGGATTCCCAAAAGAGTGTTTCCACAGATAAAAACATTGCATTTTGGAGTGTATGATGCAGTGGCAACATACAATGAAGAAAACATTATCAAATGTGATGTGCTGAAACGTTTAGGTTTCCAACCAGGACACAATACCTTTTCCACAATGCGCCTAATTGATGAAGAAAGACTAAGGGGTGCAGGAAGAAGAGACAAAAGCCTACAACGTGCAGCAAAAGGGAAGAAAAGACCAGTGAAAGGGAAACTAACACTGGAAAAAGAAGAGGATGCTGATAATCCATCATATGGGGCAGGAATGTATTAAAAAACTTCGGAATCCATTTCCCATAACTTCAAAATTTTCATCTTTGAGAAACATTTTCTCAAAAACTGGTAACAGTTTATCAATGAAATTTATACACAATATTGTTTACTTCTTTTCCTTAATTTTTATAATAAATTGCCAAAAAATATTGTATAACTCAATAGTTACAGAAGAAGAAGTGCAAAATTTTAGAGAAAAAATAAGCATCTGTTTAAAAAAATTGTAAAACAAAAATCAATAAACATTTCTTAACATGGCATTATCACTTTCCACATAAATATTCACTGAACATGTAGTCCAAATTTCAGAGCAATATGTTTAATTGTTTTAGAAAAAATGTTCCTTCTATTTGCTAAAATTAACATGGAGGAGATGGATCGTTTCGGATCCCCTTTAATGTGGCATGAAGAATGCACAGTTTACGAAAGACATGGTGAATTTTCTTATCATTTATGTTAGTGCATATTCATTGACTACATATGGCATACTCTTAGCAGACGATGCGACTGAGACTACAAATGAGCATTGTCTTACATATGCTGACATTTGAGGTTAGTGCTAAATGCTAGGCACCTGTAAGTAATATAAGTTGTCCCTAAATAAACCAGAAATAATTTGTTATAATAAGAGTTTCCTTTAACCTTCTCATCTACTAGATACGAGCGATTAAATACGAAGTGCGTACTGCTCCTGGCTTTTAGATAATTATGTTTTATTCGGTTAGTTACCACAACTGTTCGGTTGTCGTTATCTACTGTGTCTCTCTTAGACTAACATTTCGAGAAAAACAAGCTGAGACAGAGACGAGCAGTACTGAAAGTGAGATTGAGGATGAAGAATAAAGTGGGCAATACTACCAGAAACAGCAAACTGAATGCAACAAGTTTGTTTACAAACAAAAGACAGAGAGCATTGAAGCATAACATGGACAAATCCAAAGTAATTTCATCTAAATTTAAAGTCACAAAAACGACGGAAAGCACTTATATATTTATTTACTGTAAATAACTTCAAATCTAAATAATTTAGATAAATTAATTTTTTGAAATGTAATTATTATTTTATAAATAATATTTAAAAAATATAACGATCGATCGTAATATTTTTTTCTTTTCTGTTTTAGAAAGTAAGTGAAGAGCGTTCCTACTCGTATCTCTCTGTCTTGGCTGATGGCATTCGTACTGATAAGACGCACTACAGCTGCGTTCCTAGCGTATCATTAATTACTCTCACTTCTGTGTAGACAAATTTGGTGTAAGTGTCATGTATTAGGTATAAGCCCTTTCCAATCAAATTAATGTAATTTAGTTAAGTCTCATTTTAACAGTTCTTCTAGTAGATACATGTTACATCAAATGTTTTAATAATTTATTGTTACAGCCAACGATCAATACGAGCTTAGCGGATCGTGGCGTAGAGATGCAATGGAGGATTGCAATCAGTATTCTGCCATTTATTCATTTGCAACTTGCTACAGCGTCCCTGAGATTCATTGCCGATCATCACGAAGTGTTTTGCAAACTTGAATGCAAGAGCTTCTGGCTATAATTTCCAGTTATGATTCCGTTTCTCCCGTAAATAACAGACTCCGCCTTTACAAAATTGGTAGTAGTATTAAAAGGTGTAATCTTTTCTAAATTTTACAGCATTTTTCTAGACGTCAATATGACCACTAACAAAGACGCATTCACCATCAACAACGGCCGTCTGCTCCAGTTAATATTAACAGTTTTCTTTCCAGAGATTAATTTGAGTTTGTATTTAAAGTCAGATTAGTATTCATTATAGTGGTCTTGTGTGAGTAGATGCAACAGCGTATAACGTCGACATCTGCGGTACTGTGCAGATGTTTGCAGCGCGCTACAGATACAAAGACAAATGAGAGTAAGAAATCAGACGAAATGCTTGTTTTGTAAATGAAACAACATTTTCGTGTTGAAACTTAATTTGTTTTTCCCAGACGCGTTTCGCCTTTTCCTTGCTCTAAGGCAGGGCTTCCCAACCTTTTCAGCTGGCGGTCCCCTTCTACAGTCGAAAATCCATGGCGGACCCCTAGTCAGTAAAGAGCACAGTAACTTTAAATTTCAGAGCGGAACCCATGGGAACTGAAAGCTTCTTAATGCAAGTGCCATGTTTCCAATGACCCCTCTTCCCCTCCCTCTCCACGAAGTGTCAATAGTCTTTTGGAGGTTCTTGTGATTGTTCTTCCTTTGGTCGCCCTCCCTCCTCATTCATTTCAACTGGAAACTTCCCTTGTTGTGAAGGCGATGGAGATACCGCACCCTTCTTCAATGATCCTGACTTCAGCCACGGATCCATGTTAGAAGTGATAAACTGGTCAAAATTCGACTTATGATATAGGTAGTGTACTGACAAAGCAAGTTTAACATTTAACGATGTCTGGGGCCTCATACGTGCCAGCGAGCGCTGTGATTGGTCGACAAAGCTCGCTCCACGCATGCGTAAAAGGTTTCAGCGCATCTAGCGCCGTGAGCCGGCGCCCAAACGACCCCCGTATTGTTGCGAAGCAGTCGATCAGAGAAGCCGCATTCTCCGGCACTAAACTGTGTATTCGTTCTTACTTAGGAACCGCAAAGGCTGCTTGGGAATACGAACTGAAGTAGAAGTGCACATACTTTAACACGAAAAAAATAGTGATGAATTTGACTTTGATATTTTTATTCAATAATTTTACTCATTATTTTACACGATTTGGTGAAAGGTGGCTGCAGACCCCCTAAGGGGTCCGCGGGCCACACGTTGGGAAGCCCTGCTCTACGTCATCTTCAGTGGGATCTATAACGATACAGTTTTGTTATTTTTAGATTATCAGACAGTTGACGTCGCGTTTTTTATGCAAGTAAGTAATTACTTAGTTTGCTGTGATCTCCGTTTGGCCTCATCTGGTCTGGAGCTCGCATTACTGCTTTATTTCCCAAACATAGGCACAATATTGTATCCAGAACTTTTTCGCACTGTTCACCATGTTTCTCCTTCTTTTTTGTGTGGTGTGTTATTATTATTTTGCCAAAAATATCAGAAACATGGTGAACAGTGTGAAAAAGTTCTGGATACAAAATTGTGCCTATGTTTGGGAAATAAAGCAGTAATGCGAGCTCCAGACCAGAGGAGGCCAAACGGAGATCACAGCAAACTGTAAGTAATTACTTACTTGCATAAAAAACGCGACGTAAACTGTCTGATAATCTAAAAGTAAGAAAACTGTATCGTTATAGATCCCGCTGAAGATTCCTTAGAGCGAAAGAAAAGGCGAAACGCGTTTGGGAAAACATAAATTAAGTTGCAGCAAGGAAAGGTGGTTTTATTTACAAATCAAGAATTTCTGTGCTCGCTGCGGAGGATGGCCAGGCAAGCAAAGATGTCAAACGAAATGCATTTGCTTTCTAACGAGCCACCGGACACGACGGCTCCCGTATGCAGGGTGCGCAAGACCCACTGCTCTGTAAAACTTAAAGACGACAGGGATAAAGTAACATAACGCGTTAACAACACAGTGGAAAAGAGGTTGAAAGTGCGCGAGCATGTTGCCAGAGATCTCCCAGTGGCGAACAGAAACCTGGACGTCATACGACGAGAGGTCAGCGTGACTTAACGCCAAATGAGAGTGGTCTCTCTATACGAGGCAGCTGAAGGAACGGAAAAAGACAATGTGTGCGTCAATTAGCTAGCAGTTAAGGTGCCCTGTTGTGGTGTTCTTCATTACAACATAGCCCGGAGACAACATATGGATGACTTGACATGGAGAAGAACCATCAGGATAGTGGGAGAAGAACGAAATGTGACAGGTGTAGACCACGGTTTTGTATTGCTCACAAAGCTCATTCAAGTGCATGGTTCTAGGCGCTCAGTCCGGAGCTGCGCGACTGCTACGGTCGCAGGTTCGAATCCTGCCTCGGGCATGGATTTGTGTGATGTCCTTAGGTTAGTTAGGTTTAAGTAGTTCTACGTTCTAGGGGACTGATGACCATAGATGTTAAGTCCCATAGTGCTCAGAGCCATTTGTCTGTTCTTTCCGACATGTCCGAAAGAACAGACGCCATGCATTCAAATAACTGAGTCGCCCAGCTAAGCAATGGATCCACCTTCTTCAGTGCAGAAGCACAAATACGTCCAACCTCGTGTGCGAGTCTCAGAGGCCGGCCGGTGTGGCCGAGCGGTTCTAGGCGCTTCAGTCCGGAACCGCGCTGCTGCCACGGTCGCAGGTTCGAATCCTGCCTCGGGCATGGATGTGTGTGATGTTCTTAGGTTAGTTAGGCTTAAGTAAATCTAGGAGGTGGTGGTCACGGCCAACTACAGCAGCAGATGACCGCTCTGTGGTGTCGCAAGCACAGCACGCACCACCAGGCAGCACCACAGTCATCGAAAGGTCAACTCACTCCAGAGACGTCATAGAGCCCAGAGACTGCCACCCTAAGAAGTCGCAGAGGTGGCACCACCGGAGAAGTGATTTCGGACGGCGCCACTGCACAGCAGGCACTTCTAACTCATATGTAAATTTAAGGTGGAGAGGGGAAGAAATGAGAGGAAAGGGAGAAGATGACTGCTGTCAGTTGCATCGGGACATCACGCGGAATCAGCGGTGACGAGTGAAAACTGAGCGCCGGATTGGGATTCGAACCCGGGATCACCTGCTTACTAGGCAGGTGCGTTAACCACTGCGCCATCCGGGATACAGCATTGTCGCAACTGCGCGGACTCTCTAGGCGCGCCACACTCCTACAGAGTGCCTCCTAACCGCAACCCCTGTCCCTTTTCTCCAACCTCGATACTCTGAGAGTCAAAAAATGGTTCAAATGGCTCTGAGCACTATGGGACTTAACATCTGAGGTCATCAGTCCCCTAGAACCTAGATTTACTTAAACCTAAGGACATCACACACATCCATGCCCGAGGCAGGATTCGAACCTGCGACCGTGGCAGCAGCGCGGTTCCGGACTGAAACGCCTAGAACTGCTCGGCCACACCGGCCGGGCTCTGAGACTCCCACACGAGGTTGGACGTATTTGTGCTTCCGCACTGAAGAAGGTAGATCCATTGCCTAGCTGGGCGACTCAGTTATTTGAATGCGTGGTGTCCGTTCTTTCGGACATGTCGGAAAGAACAGACACCACCCATACATATACACTACTGGCCATTAAAATTGCTACACCGAGAAGAAATGCACATGATAAACGGGTATTCATTGGACAAATATATTATACTAGAACTGATATGTGGTTACATTTTCACTAAATTTGGGTGCATAGTCCTGAGAAATCAGTACCCAGAACAACCACTTATGGCCGTAATTACGGCCTTGATACGCCTGGGCATTGAGTCAAACAGAGCTTGGATGGCGTGTACAGGTACAGCTGCCCATGCAGCTTCAACACGATACCACAGTTCATCAAGAGTACTGACTGTCGTATTGTGACAAGCCAGTTGCACGGCCACCATTGACCAGACGTTTTCAATTGGTGAGAGATCTGAGAATGTGCTGGCCAGGGCAGCAGTAGAACATTTTATGTATCCAGAAAGGCCCGTACAGGACCTGCAACGTGCGGTCGTGCTTTATCCTGCTGAAATATAGGGTTAAACAGGGATCGAATGAAGGGTAGAGCCACGGGTCCTAACACATCTGAAATGTAACGTCCACTGTTCAAAGCGCCGTCAATGCGAACAAGAGGTGACCGAGACGTGTTACCAATAGCATACCATGCCATCACGACGGGTGATACGCCAGTATGGCGATGAAGAATACACGCTTCCAATGTTCGTTCACCGCGATGTCGCTAAACTCGGATGCGACCATCATGATGCTGTAAACAGAACTTGGATTGACCTGAAAAAATGACATTTTGCCATTCGTGCATCCAGGTTCGTCGTTGAGTACACCATCGCAGGCGCTCCTGTCTCCGATGCAGCGCCAAGGGTACCGCAGCTACGGTCTCCGAGCTGACAGTCCATGCTGCTGCAAACGTCGTCGAACTGTTCGTGCAGATGGTTGATGTCTTGTAAACGTCCCCGTCTGTTGACTCAGGGATCGAGACGTGGCTGCACGATGCGTTACAGCCATGAGGAGAAGATGCCTGTCATCTCGACTGCTAGTGATACGAGGCCGTTGGGATCCAGAACGGCGTTCCATATTCCATATAATGCTAACAGTCATTAGATCTCGACCAACGCGAGCAGCAATGTCGCGATACGATAAACCGCAATCACGATAGACTACAATCCGACCTTTATCAAAGTCGGAAACATGATGGTACGCATTTCGCCTCCTTACACGAGGCATCACCACAACGTTTCACCAGGCAACGCCGGTCAACTGCTGTTTGTGTATGAGAAATCGGTTGGAAACTTTCCTCATGTCAGCACTTTGTAGGTGTCGCCACTGGGGCCAACCTTGTGTTAATGCTCTGAAAAGCTAATCATCTGCATATCACAGCATCTTTTTCCTGTCGGTTAAATTTCGCGTCTGTAGCACATCATCTTCGTGGTGTAGCAATTTTAATGGCCAGTAGCGTAGTTACAAGTCTGCTCGGCTACCGAGAAGGCCGTCTTCTACTTGTGTATTTTGCGCCGAATCGCCTGCTCTACCGAGTCCACATCAGCCCATCTTCGGTGAAAATTCTACTGGGACAAGAATTGTTTACTATCCAGCCTTAGCTTTTGGAATAGTAACTAAACTTCAGTATCTGCTGCCTGAGCCGATTCGTAAAAAGTAGTGTGTTCGTCAATAAACATGTGCGTTCTTGTCACTAATCATTATCAGTATTTCTGTGTTCTCCTCTCATAGTGTTTTCCTCAGCGCACTATAAACAGTTGAGGGTGGCGAGATGTAAAATCTCTTTCTGTAGTTGTATCAAAAGTACGTTACAACACGCGTCATTGTGCAACAGGAAAGAAGGGACGCTCGTCGAACAGTTGGTGCGATTGGAACCATACTAAACGGGAGTACATGGAAAGCGATCTCCACATTCCACAGCGGCACGGTGACTGTATGGGGGTGGTCTGTTTGCCCGAGGACTAGTACGTTGTGTTCCGAGGATACCTGCTCATCGGAGGCACCGTAAGTGATGGTTCCAATACCATATGGACTCGACTAACAAAGAATGGGGTCACTTGCTCTTCGCGGATGAGAGCAGATTCAGAGTAGTGATTCTGGAAGCACCTTAATATGGCGAGAGTTAGAAACACGTAAGGCACCCAGAAATATTGTCGAACATTGTCGTTTTGGTGGTCCGAGTAACATGGTGCGGGAGGTATAAATGAGAGAAATGACCTCTACCTGACTGAAACGGTACGCACACAGGTCATCGTAACTGTGACACTGTGCTGCTTTCCCATCTGCGTCTGTTCAAGGGTGCATTTCAACCTGACATTTAAGTAGGTCTAAGTTCTAGGGGATTTATAGCCTCAGATGTTCAGTCCCATAGTGCTCAGAGCCATTTGAACCATATGAATGGAAAACCTAAATCAGGATATCCGGAGGCGTGTTTGAACCGTCGTCCTCCCGAATGCGAGTCCAGTGTGCTAACAACTGCACCACCTCGCTCGGTCGCGCTGTTGGAGGACTGGAACACCATACTATAAAAACTCCTCACCAACCTGTTGGCCAGAAATGGAGCACGTTGCAGAGCATGCATTTCCGTCTCCGCTGATCACGCACCCTATTAGCAAACATATGCTCTCTTTTTTAGGGTCCAGGGGACCATCGTAAAACACAGTGACGTCAGTGCAATAATTGTTTTTGAATAAAAGTGTCATTCCTGTTGGTCTCACTGCGTGTTTCTATCAGTTATCTTCTGTACTATACTGTAACAGTGCTATCTATATGTGGCCCAATTTTCATCAACTTCTGTCACTCACAAGGTAAACTCCCCATCGCCCCTCCCCCTCTCTCTAAGATTTAATGTTACAAGGGCCGAGTGGACAACCCGTCAAAAACTGAACAAATAACGAACACGAAGGAAAAGGTACTGAACTGTGAAAAACAAAGCAAAATAGAAACAGTGTACGGTCCAAGCACAATAAGTGCAACATAGGGCAGCGTTTAAGAGTCACCGCATCGTGCCAAAGTGTTGAATTGCAAAGCAGACGAGAAATTTGTGCCTCTGTTTTGGTGTAACGTCCGTTTGTAACAGCGAGGTGTACGGAAAGGACCTATAAAGACAGTTGACTCTGCACAATTACTCGGTTAGCAGCCGAAAGGAAGTGGCTTTCGAACAGGAACCGCAAACCTTTGACGACACGGCGACAAGTCAACGGAATCCTAGACTGGAAAACACGTTTGCTGTGTCATACACGGCATTATGTGTGTCGTATGATAGGAATCTCTTATCGAAGCACCTAATTTGTACACCTGGTCAGTGAGTGCCTCCGTGCCCTATTTAGCTGTTCGTATGAATGTGAGTAATGAAAACTTAGTAGTCTGTCACATCAGACGTAACAAATGAACGCAACAGTTTCACACTCCCACAGTGTCTATGCGCTCAGTCAAAACATACGTTTTTAACGTTTTCGAAGTTCCATTCCGTTTTGGAAGTTCTGACTCTTGATGATGATGATGATGATGATGATGATGATGATGATGATGGTTTGGTTTGTGGGACGCTTAACTGTGCTGTTATCAGCGCCCGTACAGATTCCCAACCTCTGCTCAGTTCAATCTGGCCTCTTTCATGAATGATGATGAAATGATGAGGACAACACAAACAGCCAATCATCTCTAGGCAGGTGAAAAATCCCTGACCCTGCCGGGAATCAAACCCGGTCTGACTCTTGAATTCTATGGTTGTAACATAGGTCCCAGTCGTTTATTTGCGTGGCATTTCTCCCTCTCTCACTGTTCATCACATTTACATGCGACAGTAATGTATTCTTACCACACGACTCATATTCTATAACCAATATATAGTATGACTACAGAAAGAGAACAGACATTTGAATGACTGGACAGATAGTTCATAATGTTGTGAAAATAAATAAAAATCAAGTGCCGGAGGGAAATATGAACACGGCTCCTCTGGCTTATAGTCCAGGACCGTAACCACTGGAACATGGCGGCCCAGCAATACAGTTTTGCTCAATACTGCACTTGTTCAGCTTGGACCGTTCACTGTTTATATTTTACTTTTTTTTCACAGTTCAGTACCACCTTCTGCCTTTTTTCAGGCTTGATCTGTGATCTGTGTTCAGTTTTTGACAGGTTGTGCACTGGGCCCTCTTACCACTAAATCTCTGGACGAGGGGGGGGGGGGGGGGGAGGGGGCTGCGATGGGGAGTTTCCCTTGTTAGCAGCGACACATGATGCGGAAGTCACTGTCGTTTTTAACTTTTCCACACCATTGTACAAAATCCGCCGAATATGGGTTTCGACTGAAAACGACGAAACCCAATACGGCATCTTACGTCTCTGTGCTTCAAAGACGGCCTGCATGTGAACCAGATGGCGTTCTGCCATCTCACAGGTCAGATGCGCGTTCAGTATATCTGGCATGGTCGATATAGCTCTGCACGTCGTTCCGAATGATTCAGCAGCGTGCTTTTGCCGCACGGTGGCATCAGAAACTGCACCGAGGCCAATGAGATAAGCAGATCGTCACGGCAAATAATACCACAGGTCTTACACGAGTGCCAGCAGCCGTCTCCGGCAGGGAGCGAGTACCTACTTAAGATGAATTTAAGGGGAAACAAAAAGGTGACGGTCGAAAAGCTCGAATTTTTTAATTACGAAACTCGAACATATACACATTGAAAAATTATTCCTCAGAATTTTTGTTGTTGTGTTCAGACCTGAGACTGGTTTGATGCAGCTCTCCATGCTATTCTATCCTGTGCAAGCTTCTTCATCTCCTAGTACTTACAGCAACCTACATCCTTCTGAATCTGTTTAGTGTATTCATCTCTTGGTCTCCCTATACGATTTTTAACCTCCGCGCCGCCCTACAATACTAAATTGGTGATACCTTGATGCCTCAGAATATTTCCTATCAATCGATCCCTTCTTCTAGTCAAGTTGTGCCACAAATTTCTCTTCTCCCCAATTCTATTCAGTACCCCCTCATTAGTTATGTGATCTACCCATCTCATCTTCAGCATTCTTCTGTAGCACCACATTTCGAAAGCTTCTATTCTCTTCTTGTCCAAACTATTTACCGTCCATGTTTCACTTCCATACATGGCTACAAAAATGGTTCAAATGGCTCTGAGCACTATGGGACTTAACTACTGAGGTCATCAGTCCCCTAGAACTTAGAACTATTTAAACCTAACTAACCTAAGGACATCACACACATCCATGCCCGAGGCAGGATTCGAACCTGCGACCGTAGCGGCCACGCGGTTCCAAACTGACGCGCTTAGAACCGCACGGCCACATCGGCCGGCTACATGGCTACACTCCATACAAATACTTTCAGAAATGACTTCCTGACACTTAAATCTATACTCGATGTTAACAAATTTCTCTTCTTCAGAAACGCTTTACTTGCCATTGCCAGTCTACATTTTATATCCTCTCTGCTTCGACCATCATCAGTTATTTTGCTCCCCAAATGTCAAAACTCATTTACTACTTTAAGCGTCTCATTTCCTAATCTAATACCCTCAACATCACCCGACTTAATTTTCATTCATTCCTCAGAATACTATGCTTGAACTCCAACAAGTAACGATTCTGTGAGCGTTTGAAGCCGAGCGTGCGCGGCACTCCTCGGCGTCAGAGAACCAGTTGACACAAGTCGTTATCCGTGCCATCACCCCTATTTGTACCGATTTGAGTAAACCTGATTTGCTGGAGCGTTGTTTGGACAGTTTTACTCAAAATGAGAACGTAAGTGTCAATAGTTTCATTTGGAGATACGCTCCAAAAATAACATCCAACCGAAGCAAAATTGTCAACATTGTTTCAAATGCTGCCGTATGTCCATTCACTGTAGGCCATACTGCATTAATGCACGTGGCAAATGCCCTTCAAATCAAAATCGGAAACGAAACGCGCCGATTCTGTGAAGAAAAAAAACGCCAGCAGTAATGCTCTCAGCGACGAAAGGGGCTTTGAGGACGAAAATGAGGGCTCATCAAGTCAAAGCAGCAGAAGGCAGCCGTTCACTAGCTGGGGCGATAGTTATTTTACACCAGCCATTTGACCGAGCGAGGTGGCGCAGTGGTTAGCACACTGGACTCGCATTCGGGAGGACGACGGTTCAATCCCGTCTCCGGCCATCCTGATTTAGGTTTTCCGTGATTTCCCTAAATCGCTTCAGGCAAATGCCGGGATGGTTCCTTTGAAAGGGCACGGCCGCTTTCCTTCCAAATCCTTCCCTCACC
Source organism: Schistocerca cancellata (assembly GCF_023864275.1). NCBI lineage: Eukaryota > Metazoa > Arthropoda > Insecta > Orthoptera > Acrididae > Schistocerca > Schistocerca cancellata. The sequence goes on from NC_064626.1 coordinate 1,159,648,618, forward strand.
CGAGCTTGCGCTCCGTCTCTAATGACCTCGTTGTCGACGGGACGTTAAACACTAATCTCCCCCCACACCAGCCATCGGTGATATTCCGTAAGTTTCACGCTTTGTCCATTTATTTATACATGATAAGTACTTGTCCAACTCTAAACGCGCGCCAGCCGTTGTGGCCGAGCGGTTCTAGGCTCGTCAGTCCCGAACCGCGCTGCTGCTACGGTCGCAGGTTCGAATCCTGCCTCGGGCATGGATGTGTATGCTGTCATTAGGTTAGTTAGGTTTAGGTAGTTCTACGTCTAGAGGACTGTTGACCTCAGATGTTAAGTGCCATTGTGCTCATGACCATTTGAACCATTTCTAAGCGCGTTTTTCTCAAAACCATGTATTTCGGCATAGATGTCGTAGCTCACACAACAATTTTCATCCGATTTTACTGATTTTTGGTCTGTCTTGAAGTAAATTGAATATTCTTTAGTTCATCACAGACAATTTTTATATTTGTAAATAACAGAGTTCAGCTATCAGTCGTCCTTTGGAATTTTTATTGGCAGATCTAGATTTCCGCTAGCAACTAGCCATTCTCAGTGCTAAGAATACAACAGTTACATAGTTAGACGATGTCATAACAAGTTGCAGTTAATCGCTTAACTCATATGGTTTGTATATTACATACCACTCACCTTTTTTGGTGAATGCATGTAATGCCTGTTGGTCTGGCTTTGTACACAGTTCATGGAATACTAATTTTTGTGGAAGGCAGGCTGCATGCAACAGCCTCTGAATGGAGGGTAACCTGATGAACAATTTTTGTATGTTCACATTTAGTATTTTTTTCTGCCAAAAACGTGGGAGTCTAAAAAAATATTTTTTCAAATATCGATAATTTCACCAAAAATATTTTGTATTGCAAAGCCCTATAATAAACTAAAATTACATCTGTAAGGATCAGAGTGATATGTTAGTTTCACTTTTCAGATAGCCCCAACTGGAGCTAGAGTGACAATGGTTGATCTACCTCCTTTCAGAGCTGCCTCGGGAAAATCACATGATGATGATGATGATGTTTGGTTTGTGGGGCGCTCAACTGCGTGGTTATCAGCGCCCGTACAATTACCCAATCTTTGCTCAGTCCAATTTCGCCACTTTCCTGGATGATGATGAAATGATGAGGACAACACAAACACCCAGTCATCTCGAGGCAGGTGAAAATCCCTGACCCCGCCGGGAATCGAAGGGAAAATCACAACTACAAAGTGAGATATTAATATGTTTTCAATAAACATGCCAATTAAAACTTCAATATATGCTTTATTCACTGCAGGAAACCCTATTTGTCTACTACATTCCAGAACAGAGAACGAGAGGTCCTGAATTTGAGCAATATTTTCGATCGTTTCCCTGTCATTCCCCTTTAATAATTCTAGACTATGTGTCTAAATGCATCCAAACACCTCGATAGCACAGGATGAAGTTACGGCCTTTAATGGGTGTCTTTTCAATTATGTGTTGATTCCCTATGGCGTAGACTGAAATAAGACTTGCACTCGGCGGCTGAACTTCCCCGGATGAGGCGTCTCGGCCAACAGTGCCACACGATCATTCAATTTCGCCGTGGATCCTGCACGGCGCCGCACGTTTACGAGGTGTGGCGGACAGGACGACTAGTGTGACGTCACAGCTCCGTTGCAGGGCCCGTATATCTGGTGGGCCCCACTCTGCACGGTCTCAGCGTTCACAGTCGTGTGTGGCGCCACCCTGCGCTGCACTGCAGTGCGGTGTGCTGCGGGTTGCCGAGGCCGGGCAGGGAAGGAGCCGGTGCGGCCGGGGGACTACGGCAGTGGCAGCGGCGGTGGCGGCTATGGCGGGCGCCCGCAGTGCCGGGCTGCGCCTGGCACGCCGCAGAGCCCGCAGAGCGCGGCTGTCACCGCCGGCGCGGCCCCCGCTGATAAAACACGGCCACGAGTAAGACACGGCGTCTCCTGTCCGCAGATGGAGGTGCAGTAGTCGGCAATTGGCAGCTACACTTCAGTCACCTGGTATCAACGCTAATACACTACTGACCATTAAAATTGCTACACCACAAAGATGACGTGCTACACACGCAAAATTTAACCGCCAGGAAGAGAATGCTGTGATATGCAAATGATTAGCTTTTCAGGGCATTCACACAAGGCTGGCGGCGGTGGCGACACCTACAACGCGCTGACACGAGGAAAATTTCCAACCGATCTCTCATACACAAATAGCAGTTGACCGGCGTTGTCTGGTGAAACGTTGTTGTAATGCCTCGTGAAAGGAGGAGAAACGCGTACCATCACGTTCCCGTATTTGATAAAGATCGGATTGTAGCCTATCGCGATTACGGTTTATCGTATCGCGACACTGCTGCTCGCGTTGGTCGAGATCCATGACTGCTAGGGGAATATCAAATCGGTGGATTCAGGAGGGTTATACGGAACGCCGTGCTGGATCCCAATGGCCTCGTATCACTAGCAGTCGAGATGACAGGTACCTTATCCGCATGGCTGTAACGTATCGTGCAGCCACGTCCCTGAGTCAACAGATGGGTACGTTTGCAAGACAACAACCATCTGCACGAACAGTTCGACGACGTTTGCAGCAGCATGGACTATCAGCTCGGAGACCATGACTGCGGTTACCCTTGACGTTGCATCACAGACAGGAACGCCATCGATGCTGTACTCAACGACGAGCCTGGGTGCACGAATGGATAAACGTCATTTTTTCGGATGAATCCAGGTTCTCTTAACAGCATCATGATGGTCGCATCCTTGTTTGGCGACATCGCGGTGAACGAACATTGGAAGCGTGTATTCGTCATCGCCATACTGGCGTATCACCCGGAGTGATGGTATGGGGTGCCATTGGTTACACGTCTCCGTCACCTCTTGCCCGCATTGACGGCACTTTGAACAGTGGACGTTACATTTCAGACGTGTTACGACCCGTGGCTCTACCCTTCATTCGATCCCTGCGAAAGCCTACATTTCAGCAGGATAATGCACGACCGCATGTTGCAGGTCTTGTACGGGCCTTTCTGGATACAGAAAATGTCCGACTGCTGCCCTGGCCAGCACATTCTCCATATCTCTCACCAACTGAAAACGTCTGGTGAATGGTGGCCGAGCGACTGGCTTGTCACATTACGTCAGTCACTACTCTTGATGAACTGTGGTATCGTGTTGAAGCTGCATGAGCAGCTGTACCTGTACACGCCATCCAAGCTCTGTTTGACTCAATGCCCAGGCGTATCAAGGCCGTTATTACGGCCAGAGGTGGTTGTTCTGGGTACTGATTTCTCAGGATTTATGCACCGAAATTGAGTGAAAATGTAATCACATGTCAGTTCTAATATAATATATTTGTCCAATGAATACCCGTTTATCATGTGCATTTCTTCTTGGTGTAGCAATTTTAATGGCCAGCAGCGTACACAGCACACAACATACGAGGGGCGCTTAAGAAATAAGCAACGCATTCTCTTCCTCTACCTTTTTCAGCTGAAAAAATGCGGAATTTATTGGTGGAATATTCCCGCATCAGTCCCTCCACTTATCGGAACATCATGAAACTGTAGGCGCTATAAGTAGCCTTCAAAATGGCACTTGTAACAGAGGTGTGTTCCAAGCAGTGAGGTGACATTGAGTTTCTTTTAGAGGAAAACGAGCATCGCAGATATTAATAGGCGCTTGCAAAATGTCTTCAGAAACCTGGCAGCGAACAAGAGCACGGTGAATCGTTGGGCGAGGCGTCATCGCAACGAGGCCATGCAAACCGGCCCGATCAGCCGTGTTCCGGCCGGCGGCTGGATTGGAATGTGCGGACACCGTCATTCGAGATGAACGAAGGATCACAACCGAACACCTCACTGCTCAAGCGGACGTCTCTGTTGGTAGTGCTGACAAAGTCGTCCACCGATTGTGGTACACAAAGGTGTGTGCCCACTGTGTCCCTCATTGCCTAACAGAAAACTATAAAGAGCAACGAAGAACCATCTGTGCAGAATTGGTTATGCGTTGCGACGTTGATAGTGAAAAGTTTTTGTCGAACATCGTCGCAGGCGACGAAACGTGGGTTCATGACGTACAGCCGGAAACAAAACGTCAGTCCGTGGAGTGGCGCCAAAAAATCTCTACTGTGAAGCAGAAGTTCAAAGCAACACCCCCAGCTGGTAAAGCCATTGCGACGGTCTTTTGAGACTTTGAAGGTTATTCTGTTTGATGTCCTCCCTCGTGGTGCAGCGATCAACACTAAAGCGTCTTGTGCTACCTTCAACAAACTGAAGAAACGACATCAGCATGTTCGTCGCCAGAAAAACTTTGCCTTCTCCATGATACCTCAAGGCCACAGAAGTCTGCACACCCGAGAGGAAATCACAAAGTTCACTGGACTGTTCTTTCTCATCCACCTTAGAGCCCAGATCTCGCACCTTCCAGCTTCCATTCTTTTGGCACAATGAACGATGCCCTCCGCAGCAAACAGTGCATGTATAAAGGGGATGCAACAAGACTTTGTCTCCGGCGTTGACCAGTAGAGTGGTACCATGCAAGCATATAGGCCCTGGCGGTAAGGGCACGAAATAAATAGGTGTTGCAGGTACTTGAGGAGAAAAGGCTACATGAAAACTTTGAAGAAACACAAAAATAAATATTTATACACACATCAGAAAAATTTTTGCATCAGCCCAGCTACCAGAACTCCTGAAGATAGACGTTGACTGTGGATATTGTATCACAGACACAGTCCCTTTGACTGTTCATAAATGTCACTAAACCTGCCAAATGATGTAAACAACCACGCATGAGCAGTGCCTATTAGACGGAGGGGGTCCGACATCCGCTCAGTTCCAATCTTTCCACCAGGAAGGAGGTACACGGTTCGTGTTGTCTGTAGTTCAACCACGCCTAGACGGTCAATACCCCGATTCGATCGCGTCGGCATTGTTACTTTGGGTCAGGAAGGGCTCTCAACAAGGGAAGTCTCCAGGCGTCTCGAAGTGAACCAAAACTATGTTGTTCTGACATGGAGGAGATACAGGGAGACATGAACTGTCGATGACAGGCCACCCAAGGGCTACTACTGCAGTGAATGACCGCTACCTACAGATTATGTCTCGGAGGAACCCTGACAGCAGCCGGCCGTTGTGGCCCAGCAGTTCTAGGCGCTTCAGTCGCAGGTTCGCATCCTGCTTCGGGCATGGATGTGGGTGATGTCCTTAGGTTAGTTAGGTTTAAGTAGTTCTAAGTTCTAGGGGACTGATTACCTCAGATGTTAAGTCCCATAGTGCTCAGAGCCATTTGAACCATTTTTTTAACCCTGACACCAAACGCCATCTGGTCGAATAATGCTTTTCGTGCAGCCACAGGACGTCGTGTTACGACTTCATCTGTGCCCGATAGACTGTATGACACGCAAGTTCACTCCCGACGTGCAAGGCGAGATCCATCTTTGCAACCACTACACCATGCAGCGCTGTACAAATGGACCCAACAACATCCCGAATGGACCGCTCAGGATTGGGATCACGTTCTCTTCACCGATGAGTGTCGCATATGTCTTCGACCAGACAATCGTCGGAGATTTGTCTGGAGGCAATCCGGTCAGATTGAACGCCTTAGACACACTGTCCAGCGAGTGCAGCAAGGTGGACGTTCCCTGCTGTTGTGAGGTGGCATTATGTGGGCCGTCGTAAGCCGCTGGTGGTCATGGAAGGCAACGTAACGGCTGCACGATACGTGAATGCGATCCTCCGACCGATAGTGCAACCATATCGGCAGCATATTGAGGAGGAATTTGTCTTCATGGACGACAATTTGCACCCCCATCGTGAAAGACTTCCTTCAGGATAACGACATCGCTCGACTAGAGTGGCCAGCATGAATTCCAGACATGAACCCTATCGAACATGCATTGGATGGATTGCAAAGGGCTCTTTATGGACGACGTGGCCCACCAACCACTCTGAGGGATCTATGTCGAATCTCCGTTGAGGAGTGGGACAATCTGGAGCAACAGTGCCTTGATGAACTTGTGGACAGTATGCAACAACGAATACAGGTATTCATCAAAGCAAGAGGACGTGCTGATGGGTATTATAGGTACCGGTGTGTACAGAAATCTGGACCACCACCTCTGATAGTCTCGCTGTATGGTGGTACAAAATGCAATGTGTGGTTTTCATGAGCAATAAAAAGGGCGGAAATGACGTTTATGTTTATCTCTATTCCAATTATCTGTACACGTTCCGGAACTCTCGGAACCGAGATGATGCAAAACTTCTTTTGATGTGTGTAGTAAGCACCCGCTCAACATATACTCGTAGAAACGTCAAAACATACTGCGCTGCAATTAAAAGCAAGGTTGGCAACATTAGGAGTGTAATGGGAATTCGACTTTTAATTGCACAGTAGGAAAGGTGGAAAGAGTACATTGAGGTCCTGTATGCCTTGGAGGACATATAAGATGACGAGATACAAGATGCAACGGAGTCGACAGGGAAGATATAGGGGATTCAGTGTCAAATCAGTACGTAGAGGAGCTTTGGAAGACTTAAAATCAAGTAAGACAATAGGGATGGATAAATTTCCATCGGAATTTGTAAAACCATTGGGAGGGAAGCGGCACCAAAATGATTATTTTCGTTGGTGCATAGAATCTATGAGACTAGCGATATACCATCAGGCGTCCGGAAAAACGTCATCCACGCAATTCCCAAGGCAGCAAGAGCCGACAAGAGCGAAAAGTATCGCACGATCCTTAACAGCTCATGCATCGAAGTTGCTGATAACAATAATATACATAAGAACGGAAAAGAAAATTGAGGATGTATTAGATGACGATGATTTTGGCTTCAGGACAGGGAAAAGTCTGCAGAGAATTAGTTATGACATTGCATCTGATAATGGAACCAAGACTGAAGGAAATTCAAGACACGTTCATAGGATTTGTCGACCTGGAGAAAGCGTTCGACATTGTAAAATGGTGCAAGTGTTCGAAATCCTGAGAAAAATGGAAGTAGACAGGTAATATACAACATGAAAAAGAACCAAGAGGAAGCAATAAGAGTGGAAGACCAAGAACGAAGAGCTCAGGTTAAAACAGGTGTAAGACATGGATGTAGTCTTTCGCCCTATTGTTCAGTCTATACGTCAAAGAAGAAATGACGGAAATAAAAGAAAGGTTCAAGAATGGGAATAAAATTCAAGGTGAAAGGATATCAATCATAAGATTCGGTGATGACATTGCTATTCTCAGTGAATGTGAAGAAGAATTAGATGATCTGCTGAATGGAATGAACAGTCTAATGAGTACAGAATATAGACACAGTAACTTCAAGAAAGACAAAATTAATGGCACGTAGCTGAAATGAGAACAGCGAGAAACTTAACATCACAATTAGTGATCACGAAGTAGATGTAGTTAGGGAATTCTGCTACCGAGCAGCAAAATAACCCATGGCGGACGGGGCAAGAAGGACATAAAAAGCAGATTAACAATGACAAAAAGGCATTCCTGGCCAAGAGAAATCTACTAGTATAAAACATTGGAATTAATCTGAGTAATAAATTTCTGAGAATGCATGTTTGTAGCACAACATTGTAAGGTAGTGACAGAAGACTGAAGACTTGAAAAAAATCATGTACTTATAACTGTATGCGCTTACACCATTGATTATGACACACCCCGTATTTTATCGTCAGGTACATAATTTGATTAGACAGCTTCAGAATTGTTCTTATCCCATGGATAGAGGAAAAGAAATCACATCCGAAGGAGTCTGCGTCAAAATACATCACACTGTACATCAGCAGCTACCCTCACCAATATTTTGTGAAATGATGCGTTACGCGTTCTGCCATACTGTGCCATAAGAGCTATCGTTTTGTAATAGTAAATCAAGTTTGTTTTTCTGCAGAAACTTGAAATGAAAAAATAATTTTTAAAGAAACGGAGCGATCATAAAGCGTGCAAGATGCCGAGAAAATTACTATTTCCCCTATTCGTACGACGAATATCACCCCAGCACGTGTAAATCTTATGAAGTTCTCATACACGCCTTAGAATACCTCCCTGGAAATTTATATGCAATGCCATATTTTCCTCTACTTTTTCTTTTCATACCTTTTATGAAAACATTAATAAATTCGAAATATTGAGCATTATTTAGCTTTATTTGCTGTTCAAGATGCGAATTTAAAAAAAAATCTGCATAAGGACTCCATAACCACGACCTTCGCATTACCGTTCTGTGCTCTTTCCGCTACGCCAATCGCGGCCTTCAAACCACGGGCTGGCCGGAGTGGCCGAGCGGTTCTAGACGCTACAGTCTGGAACCGCGCGACCGCTACGGTCGCAGGTTCTAATCCTGCCTCGGGCATGGATGTGGGTGATGTCCTTAGGTTAGTTAGGTTTAAGTAGTTCGAAGTTCTAGGGGACTGATGACCTCAGATGTTAAGTCCCTTAGTGCTCAGAGCCATTTGAACCATTGCCAGTCTACATTTTATATCCTCCATAATTCGACCATCATCAGTTATTTAGCTTCATAAATAGCAAAACACATTTACACCTTAAGTGTCTTATTTCCTAATCTAATTCCCTCAGTATTACGTGTAATTCGACTGCATTCCATTATCCTCGTTTCGCTTTTGTTGATTTTCATCTAATACCCTCCTTTTAAGACACTGTCCATTCCGTTCAACTGCTTTCTAAGTCCTATGCTGGTTCTGATAGAATTACAATGTCAAAGGCAAACCTCAAAGTTTTTTATTCTTCTACCTGGATTATAATTCCTGCTCGAGATTTTCCTTTTGTTTTCTTTACTGCTTGATCAGTATACTGACTGAATAACATCGGGGATAGGCTACAACACTGTCTCAACCACTCCTTCGCTTTCGTGGCCCTCGGCTCTTACAACTGTCATCTGGTTTCTGTACAAATTGTAAATAGACTTTCGCTCCCTGTGTCTTACCACCTTTGGAATTTGAAAGAGAGTATTCCAGTCAACTTTGTCAAAAGCTTTCTCTAAGTCTACAAAAACTATAAACATAGGTTTGCCTTTCCTTAATCAATCTTCTGTGAGAAGTCGTAGGTTTAGTATTGCCTCGCGTCTTCCTACATTTCTACGGAATCCAAACTGATCTTCCCCGAGGTCGGTTTCTACCAGTTTTTCCATTCGTCAGTAAAGAATTTGTGTTAGTATTTTGCAGCCGTGACTTATTAAACTGATAGTTCGTTAATTTTCATACCTGTCTGCACCTGCTTTCTAGGAATTGGGATTATTACATTCTTCTTGAAGTCTGAGGGTATTCCGCCTGTCTGATACATCTTTCTCACCCGAGTTTTGTGATGGCTGGCTCTCCAAAGGCTATCAGTAGCTCTAACGGAATGTTGTCTACTCCCGGGACCTTTCAGTATTCTGTCAAATTCTTCACGCAGTATCATATCTCCCTTCTCATCTTTCTTTACGTCCTCTTCCATTTCTATAATAGCCCCCTGAAGTACACTCCCTTGGATAGACCCTATACATACTCCTTCCACGTTTCTGCTTATTATATTTTCAGAAATGCCATTTTGACTACCTGGATGATTTGAAAATGGGTCGCAACCCGAAACTAGCCGTCAAGGAAATAAAAGTGAAATTTCCAACTTTGGCTGTTTTTCCGGCACATTAAGCAAAATGTGTTTATGCCAGACAGATATCAAGTTACCTATATAGAAGATCCCATGGCTGTCATGTGGTTCACGTAGTGCACAGCTGTGATGGAATCTTGGATTTCTACCTCAGGTCACATGGAAGTCCAAGTAAACGTCATCCATAACATAATACTGCCCTACAAGCCAGCGTCCGTAGCATTGTGCAAGTTACGACCTGCCATTTACCTGCGTGACTGTGTACCCAGATACGAACATCGATCCTTTAATTGTGTTGTGTAATGTAGCCCCAAACTGCGCATCTAAACGCCCAGAAACGTAACTCGGCAGTAATTCCTGCAGCATCAGAAACTAAGGAGTATTTGATATGTCTTTGAACCGGAGGTACTATCTGTGAGTACGTACCCTTTCGACCAACTTATGTCGTTTTGTAGCTCAAATCTCTGACGTATCAAACAAGTGCTGCAAACTTCAACAACGGAGCAGAATGCGTTTATCACTTGCGTGATGCACGATCGCGCGACTAATTTCCCGATGGAGAGAGGCCAGATTGCGTTTGCCGCAGTCCGCACACCGCAATGCGTGAATATTCCGCGCTCCATGAATCTGCATTAAAGCGCTGTGCAGAGCACAGAGCTATGCATCGGGCGCCGCGGTTGTGCTACTGCAGCAGATTTATATCACGTCACTGCTCCGTGGATCCCAGCCGACTGCTCCAAGCAATTACACGCTCCATTCTCCATCGACGAGGAGCTTGTTTGACTTGAAGTTAGGGAAAGGCGAATAATGCTTAGAGGTTCGATGCCGCCCTGCCCTACATTATTCTGGTTCTCTCGAGAGGAAGTATTATGGGGACGTGCGGTTACTGAAGCAGTTAGCAGATGTTAGGGTGTGCCTTCTGTTCAGACCGACTGGTCTGTCTCTCTGGCACGGACTATTACTCATCTCGTGTTTCTAGTAGTCTCTCTTAAAAACGGGAGACAACAAAATGGTGTTCCGTCACTGCCACCTTCAATGCACCCTATGTTAACAAGACAACTGTCACCAACTGCCCACCTACACAAATAAAACACTTAATGTTCATCCCACATTCTGAAACAGAAGCGACAGACAGCATGTAACGCCGAAAATGCATATCCTCCTATTTCCATTTATTGTACTATAAATTTGTTTTTCTTATTTTTGTTACCTGAATATATAACATTTCTGTGTCTTCGTATATTGTAATTGTTTTACTATTTGTATACATATATTTATGCATTTATGTCGATGTATAATTGGTTTGTTTCGTAAATATTATTTGTATTTTTACGCTGGGTCTTGCCTAGGGAAAACTGCTGTCGAACGATTACATCGATAGGTCGTGTGAAGAATCAAAGTGTGTAGGATCTTTGGTAGTGTTAACTCTGTCGCGTGGAGCGCGGGCAGAGGGGGAGTCTGGAGTCTGGCTGGAGTAGCGAGTGGAGCAGGTGTGTTGTGTGAAGCTCCCGCGAGTTGCCGCGCTTTCGGGGTTTGGCAGCATGTAATTGCGCTCGACTTGCGATGATAGTTTCTGACATGGTGTCGCGGACGGGAAGTATTAGCTGGCGCATATCAAGAGCCCGTTTCGTCTGGTGTCGCCACCTCCTCGATCGACGGCTTCAAACCTTCAATCAACCAACGAGGAAGACTGGAAGCACGTAAAGTTTTAGAACTGTATGGCAGACCTCAGCTTTTCAAACTGTACCATTTTCGTAACTATAATTACAGCAACTTAGCATGAACCTTTGTTGCTCATTGTCCCATTTGCATTACCAAGCAGGGTCCCTTCTTTTTCCGGAATGAACCCGAGTGTCGTTGAAATTCAAACGCCAGCATTAAAATAATAATATAGCATTTCACTGCTTTAATTTCAAAGTTCAGTTAAAGTTTTCATACCTGGCTACAATATTTAGATTACACAAGCACGAATTAAGAGTGCGAGTTTTGTTACCGTATTTTAGCATACCTGTGACTGCAGCTCAGCTTGGTACGTACTAAATTTTACTATTGTTAATTGTTCAGGATCATTTAATTCAAGTTCAAAGTTAAATCTCTTCTTTCTAAATAGCGTAGATTCAAGTAGCTTTTGAAATGATTGTTGAGGTAGTCCAAGACTAACCGTATTTTACTGAATTTCGATGTGCTTCAGAAAGGAAGCTCACTTTTAACTTCAGTCACTAAATTAACTTTCGATTTTCCTGTTTTATTAATTCTTTTGCTAAATTAAGTCAGAGTGTAGCGAAATTTATTACTTCTCACAAACTTTCAGTTTTCACACTACACTTGTCAATCTTCAGTTGCCACGCTTCTAGTGCTAATTATATGTGTAATAACCTTTCTTTTTCAGTTACTATAGTAATTGTCCTTAGGACTGGCGACCGTAATTTTCCCCCAAATCTCAAATATTTAATTACCGCTACTTAATTGTTAACGTAAAGGCCGCACATTTACTTTCTTTATTAACTTTACCCTTTTCAAAATTAATTTCCACCTGTTTCATCAGCATTTTTCCTTTCACTTAGATGTAATCCTTTCCTCCCTCTTTACCGACAGATTAACTTCGATGACGATTGCTTTTCCAAAATTCCCATTAGGTACACGCGGTTTCATTTTTCACTGTCATTAAGGTCGATAAGTGAGGGGGAGGTTACAAGCACTGGCACACCGATTCAATTGCCTGACCAGTCACATGCCACACTTCCATTTGATTGACAGTTTGTAGTATCTGACGGGAAGTCATCGAGTAAAACGGAAGTTGTGTCTGGCGCTCCCTGAAGAAGTGTTATAGGCGCTTAGCTGTTTCTAATCTATATAAATGATTTAGGACACCATCTGAGCAGCCCTCTTCGACTGGTTACAGATGATGTTGTCATTTACTGTCCAGTAAAGTCAGCAGGAGATCAAAATCAATTGCAAAACGGCTTAGACACGATATCTGTATCGTGCGAAATGTGGCAGCTGACCCTAAATAATGATAAGTGTGATATCATCCACAGGAGTACTAAACGGAATCCTTTAAATTTCGGTTACAACAAATCATACTAATTTAAATCCTGTCAATTCAACTAAATACCTGGGGGTAAGAATTACGAACAACTTAAATTGGTTTAAAGACGTAAACATAGTCCGTACAAGGCTCATGATGCGATGATTATTTTATCGTGCGATTTTATCATGCGACTAAGCGTCATTGTCGAGCCATTTGTAACATCTGTACTTCACGTCATTTTCAAACCGCTCTTACAAGTAAAAAGTAGCCATATTCCGTCATTTTGCTACAGTGTCACGTTTTAACATCATAGGGAAAGTTTAGAACATGATATTGAAAGGTCTCACAGTAGTGCGTATCCTTTCATAAAATGACGGAATAGGGCTACTTTTTACTTGTAATTAAGTGTGATTTCAAAATGACATGAAATACAGGAGTTATAAATTTGTCTGACAATCACGCATAGTGGACATTAGCTGATCGCACGAGTAAATAAACATCGCAGTACAGCCTACTACGCCGGCCGGGGTGGCCGAGTGGTTCTAGGCGCTACAGTCTGGAACCGCGCGACCGCTACGGTCGCAGGCTCGAATCCTGCCTCGGGCATGAATGTTAGGTTAGTTAGGTTTAAGTAGTTCTAAGTTCTAGGTGACTGATGACCACAGCAGTTAAGACCCATAGTGCTCAGAGCCATTTGAACCATTTTTGGGAAGGAAATGAACAGAGAGTGGGAGAAGGGAGAGGTGGACAGAGGGAGGGGGAGGAACTGACAGACAGAGGGGGTAGCAGGAAGAGAAGGAGATCGAATAGAGAGGGGAAGCAGGAGATGGGCATAGAGGAGAGGGAGGAGGAGATGGACAAAAGGCGGATAAGTAGATTAGGCCATATATACATTTTCCGTAAATACTTAGTATTGATAGGATCGCTAATTTAACATAGAAAGGAGAAACATTTTTTAAGGTATAACGGCCATTTGACTGTACAACAGGTTTTATTCTACAACCTAGATTTCTGTCTTAGGCCACTTTCAAGTGTTAAAAGTATCAAAAATTATTATAATCTTGAGTATAACTTGAAAATGGACTAAGACCTGACATCCCTTAAATTTGGTGGGGAGAGGTATGTCTATATATAAATTTCTGAAAGTCGCTAAAAGGCAGTTTTGAATGGTTTGAAATTGAGATAGACCGTTGAGACCTCCAGTACATCATTTTTATGCACACCTCCAGAAGTAGGTTTGCAAACATACAAGCAAAAATGGCAAAGGACAACAAAAATACACTTAAAAGAATGAAAATTGTCTACTGACCACATGAAAAATTTCAAATACTCCACTAAACTACGCAAGAGCCGTCAAATACCCAATGTACGAAGTGCGACAATAAAGTAATGAGACTGATTTTCTTCGCAAGATGTGACAACCCTGCAGGCTTCCGTACGCACAATATCTTTGACCTTGATCTATAAGTTGCTTGTAATCCAAGTGGCACATCGATGCAACTGCTCAGTCGTGAGTTATGCTGTAATACGTTACCACGTGTTTGTGTCTCTCGTCACGGAAATTTAACCGCATAATATTGCGCAACAGTTAGCCATTTCTTTTTGCGTTAAATTGGTTGAATACGCGACGACAACTTACTGTAAGCTTCAGAAGGCTTTTGGAGAGGAGGTTATGTCAAGAGCTCAAGTTTTTCGTTGGCATAAAATGTTTAGTGAAGGCAGAACGAATATTGAAAATGAAGTCCGCAGTGGACGTCCATCAAGCTCATGGACGGATATCAACTTGGTCCAGGTGTGAACTCGTAAGATCTGATCCGTGAAAATGATCTGATCCGTGAAAATGATTGCAGAAGAACTGAACATCAATCGAGAAACGGTTCGTCTAATAATAACTGAATATCTTGGTATGCAAAAGGGTTGTGCAAAAATTGTCCCCAAAAATCTCACACCACAACAGCGAGAAACACGGAAAAATGTGGCAGCCGATCTGTTAGAGCAAACGGAAATCAATCCTAAAATGTTGAGCCGTGTTATCACTGGTGATGAAAGTTGGTTTTTTCAGTACGATCCAGAGACAAAACGCCAAAGTTCGCAATGGTGCTCAAACAACACAAGATGTCCAAAAAGCTGTGACGAGGGTATTGGAGGAAATTACAGAAGATGAGTTCCAGAAATGTTACTATCAGTGGCAGAAGCGCTCGAAGAACTGTGTGCAATCGAAAGGGTCTACTTTGAAGGAGACAGCACTAAACTTGGCTAAAACGGTAAGCAACTTTTTTTTCACATCAGTCTCATTACTTTATTGTCGCACCTCGTATATTGCCAACTGCACGCAAACTCTTAAGTTCCATTTTAACTATGATTCCACTTGGAAGACTGGTGAAACAGTAATTCGATTTTTTGCTTACAATAAGATGTTGAACATCCTCTCCATACAGATGATTACTGACTCCCTCTCATCTCTACGTTTAAGAATTTTCAGGATGCTTAAGGTAGCTGTCTGTAATGGAAGACACTTTTACTGTCCAGTCCATCAACACTGTATTTTTGTTTTGTTACAACACCAAAAAGGTGATGGTCATCAACAATGAAATGCCAATTACGTAATTTTGTCGTTATTTTATGTCGGTAAACACGCTAACGTCACGAATGCTCGAAAGTTAACCATAGTTCCAGTTTTCTCCCTAAAAAGGGGGACGCTGATGAAAAACACACACTATTTCGAAAATGCACCAAATCCACGGTTTTTGAGATATTGCAATGAAATTTTTACCATGCTTTACATGAAAGTAACACATTTACATATAAAATCCTTTGAGTATATATATTCAACTTTTTTAATGAAATTTGAAGTTTTATTTTCAAAAAATAATGCATGTTCCTTTTTTTCAGAAAGTATTCAAGAGATTTCTACAAAAATTTCTCTGATTCATCTCTTTATATGTTGTAAGCGTCTCTGATGATTTTTTTTGGAATAGGTCAAATAGGGGAATTTTCATAATTTTTTAATTATAATTCCACAAATACAATTTTAAATTCACGCAAAATTCGAAGTACTTTGCCCCATATCTCAGCTTACAATCAGAATTTAAAACGTTGCTCTTTAGACAACGTTTATTAGGTTTAGAGAAATATGTGTACAAAATTTCACAATTCTAGCATTCATAGAATCTGAGGAAAAGGTTTATAAATTTAAAAAAACAAACTTTTCAGTAAACGCAATTTTTCTTATGTCACTTTCTCAGAAGGCATCACATTTTACTCTGGGTCGTCTTTCCCTTCAAGGCTTCTCTTCTGGTTTCTTGTTGTCTGTCTTCTTTCCTTTGCCAGGTCTCCAACTGACTTTCCAGCTGCAGAGACGCGCTGTAAATCTATTTTTCTCAGGATGTCTTGAGTAAAATTTCCTACCTTGAAGCCCATTCTTTCTAATACCTTCATCATCCCGACGTTCCCATCATTAAATACAATAACTGCATCATACGTTGCAAAAATGGCTCAAATGGCTCTGAGCACTATGGGAATTAACTGCTGTGGTCATCAGTCCCCTAGAACTTAGAACTACTTAAACCTAACTGACCTAAGGAGATCACGCACATCCATGCCCGAAGCAGGATTCGAACCTGCGACCGTAGCGGTCGCGCGGTTCCAGACTGTAGCGCCTAGAACCGCTCGGCCACTCCGGCCGGCAGTACGTTGCAATTATGACAACTGTAGCAGATGCAAATGTGTTTTTAGAGCATCGTTTCCATATGAGTGAATTTAGAGACTCATTTGGATTTTGGGTTTTGCCATGAACACACGTTTTGAGAATTGCAAGATCGGCCAAAGATGATCTATAAAACCAAAGAGTATGTATCACGCCCTTCTAGATGCATCCCGCACACGTTTGTTTGAAAGTAATACACAAAGTCGTTGTTCACTGAGCTGGTATTGAAGTGCTGCTTCAAAACGTGGGCGTGGCAGGGAGGCAACGTCATACTTTTAATTAATTTTCAGACACTTCGGATGCGATTTCAACATTGAAACTTTAGAAACTTATTGTCCATGAGTTGTACTAACAAATAAAAAAATAAATCGAAAATTGATATTTTAGGTCAATTTCATCAATGTCTACCGTTAACAAAAGACGTAAACAAGTAGCTGCACGTGAAACCAAACGGTGAAAAATAAGTCAAATTCCATTCAGATTCCACAAAAATCCTTTCGTTCTAGTTGCAGTCACTTACACTTGCTGCTTCCACTCTCTCGATAGTCCACCTCTCTGCAGCTACCAGGTAATCGCTTTAGCTCGTCGTCCAACGCCGCCCTCCCGCGACACGAAACGGCAGCCATCCGCGCGACGTACGATCGCCTCACACCGTTTCAACGCGGAAGCACCACCGTTAATCAACAACGCCTAGAAAACGCGGGAGATAAAGCCCGGATTGTTACTGAAGCACGCACAGGCGCCGTCACCAGATGACAGGAGACTGCCCAGCATCGTCCCTGCGGCTGTTTTTGCAGTGTGAGCGTGTGCACGCGCGAGTGCGCTGCGACCCGCGGGCATTATTAACAGCCAATTTGTCGCGCTGTGTGCCATCGGGCGGGAGGCGGCTAGCGCGGCGCGGATCTGCGCCGCGTTACGTCGATTAATTCGGCGCATTGTGTGAGCGCCGTGCTCCGCTGGAAGTGGCCCGATGTGCCGGCAGGGGCTTACCGGGGCGAGCGCTAACCACAGCGCAAACAGCGCACAGTGCGGGCGGGGGCCAGCAATGTCCGCTTCCCATCCCGGGCGATCAGAAGCGGAAGCTTTTGTATGCACGCTGTACTCGCCACGTTAGGCCGCAGTCTCCTGTCTCTGGTACTTGAATTACGTAACCATTACGGCACGTCACCTCAACCTCTCGATACCAGCAATATGCTACTGTGTTCCTGTAAAATAGTTAACATACACTCCTGGAAATTGAAATAAGAACACCGTGAATTCATTGTCCCAGGAAGGGGAAACTTTATTGACACATTCCTGGGGTCAGATGCATCACATGATCACACTGACAGAACCACAGGCACATAGACACAGGCAACAGACCATGCACAATGTCGGCACTAGTACAGTGTATATCCACCTTTCGCAGCAATGCAGGCTGCTATTCTCCCATGGAGACGATCGTAGAGATGCTGGATGTAGTCCTGTGGAACGGCTTGCCATGCCATTTCCACCTGGCGCCTCAGTTGGACCAGCGTTCGTGCTGGACGTGCAGACCGCGTGAGACGACGCTTCATCCAGTCCCAAACATGATCAATGTGGGACAGATCCGGAGATCTTGCTGGCCAGGGTAGTTGACTTACACCTTCTACAGCACGTTGGGTGGCACGGGATACATGCGGACGTGCATTGTCCTGTTGGAACAGCAAGTTCCCTTGCCGGTCTAGGAATGGTAGAACGATGGGTTCGATGACGGTTCGGATGTACCGTGCACTATTCAGTGTCCCCTCGACGATCGCCAGTGGTGTACGGCCAGTGTAGGAGATCGCTCCCCACACCATGATGCCGGGTGTTGGCCCTGTGTGCCTCGGTCGTATGCAGTCCTGATTGTGGCGCTCACCTGCACGGCGCCAAACACGCATACGACCATCATTGGCACCAAGGCAGAAGCGACTCTCATCGCTGAAGACGACACGTCTCCATTCGTCCCTCCATTCACGCCTGTCGCGACACCACTGGAGGCGGCCTGCACGATGTTGGGGCGTGAGCGGAAGACGGCCTAACGGTGTGCGGGACCGTAGCCCAGCTTCATGGAGACGGTTGCGAATGGTCCTCGCCGATACCCCAGGAGCAAAAGTGTCCCTAATTTGCTGGGAAGTGGCGGTGCGGTCCCCTATGGCACTGCGTAGGATCCTACGGTCTTGGCGTGCATCCGTGCGTCGCTGCGGTCCGGTCCCAGGTCGACGGGCACGTGCACCTTCCGCCGACCACTGGCGACAACATCGATGTACTGTGGAGACCTCACGCCCCACGTGCTGAGCAATTCGGCGGTACGTCCACCCGGCCTCCCGTATGCCCACTATACGCCCTCGCTCAAAGTCCGTCAACTGCACACACGGTTCACGTCCACGCTGTCGCGGCATGCTACCTGTGTTAAAGACTGCGATGGAGCTCCGTATGCCACGGCAAACTGGCTGACACTGACGGCGGCGGTGCACAAATGCTGCGCAGCTAGCGCCATTCGACGGCCAACACCGCGGTTCCTGGTGTGTCCGCTGTGCCGTGCGTGTGATCATTGCTTGTACAGCCCTCTCGCAGTGTCCGGAGCAAGTATGGTGGGTCTGACACACCGGTGTCAATGTGTTCTTTTTTCCATTTCCAGGAGTGTATTTCTGTGACAACATTCAGATTTGATTTCATTAATGTAGAGATACTCTGATTCATCGATATGTTTATATTGCAATGATATTATTATGTGTATTCTGTCTTTTGTCACTATGATCTTTGACGTACTTGTGACTCTGATTTTTGGGCGCGTAAGCGGTTATTAGAGAGTCAAGTCTTGGTCGTCATGTTGAAAAGACGCAAATTGTAGTCAGTTATGAAATGTGAACTTTAACAGTGAGGTAGATATTTTCAAGTATGTTTTATATTGTGAAGTGATGTTGCAAAAAAAAGTAACATAAAAGAAGTGTAACTTAAATTCGGAGTGCTGATTACTTTATTTACATCACCATTGTTCTAACTTGCAAAAGTTTAATCTTCAAGAATGGTTTATGAAACACATCTATAAAACTTTTGAATATCGCAGAATGACACCTTGGAGCAAGGAGGTGCCACAGAAATCCAAGGGAATTATATACCGAACCTACTTTGTCCCCATATTGGCATACGGAAGTGAGACATGGGTAATGCACAAAAGCGACAAAAGTAGAATACAGGCTAGCGAAATGAAGTTCCAGAGGAGCAGGTTGGGTGTAACAAGACGAGACAGATTGCGAAATGTGTATGTGAGGGAAAGACTAAAGGAGGAACCAGTACAGGACAGGATAGAAAAATCAAGACTGCAGTGGTATGGACACATGAAGAGAATGGATGAGGGAA
Source organism: Schistocerca cancellata (assembly GCF_023864275.1). Lineage (NCBI taxonomy): Eukaryota > Metazoa > Arthropoda > Insecta > Orthoptera > Acrididae > Schistocerca > Schistocerca cancellata. The sequence continues at coordinate 1,159,668,360 of NC_064626.1, forward strand.
GAATTCCAAAGAGGATGTTTGATCTGCAACTGGAGGGGAAGAGGCCCAGAGGAAGACCAAGAGATAGATGGGTGAAGGGAGTGAAGGAATGTGTGACGAGAAGAGGAGAGAACTGGACGAAGGTGGAAGAGGGGGAATGGTGGAAAGACAGAACACGATGGAGAGGCTTGTGTTCCCGACAGACCCAGCCAGTGGCTGGAAACTGTCCAAGATGAAGTAAGAATGACACCTAGGCCTCTTTGCATCCGAGCTTGGAATCATCACTACCTAGATTTTCGACGATTGAGCCATGAGTTCACAACGAGACCAGCGTGGGAAACACGAAAAAGATGGCTCTGAGCACTATGGGACTCAACATCTTAGGTCATAAGTCCCCTAGAACTTAGAACTACTTAAACCTAACTAACCTAAGGACATCACACACACCCATGCCCGAGGCAGGATTCGAACCTGCGACCGTAGCAGTCCCGCGGTTCCGGACCGCAGCGCCAGAACCGCCAGACCACCGCGGCCGGCGAAACACGAAAAAATGAGTGCCTAGTTTATCCATTATTTCAAGAAATGACTTTAATAACTGTGCTCTAATGACACCTGCGACATAATACAACTTTTTTGTTGCCCGAAAATGCAATATTTAGCAGCGTGAGCAACTCTACAATCACAATTAAGTTTTGACCTTTGTTGTGGTAGGGTTGTTAGAAGCTGCACTAACAGTACTGAAATTTCGTTCATCGCTACGTTCTAAAGGACCCCACAGAGGGATGACAGTTCGCTGAAACAACCGGTTTTCAGTTATACCGTTTCTTTTTTCATTTACAGTTTAACCTGACTTTTAAAACCGCTCAACATTACCGGTTTCTGAAACAAATTCCCGTTCCATGTCATCACTGCTGCGCAACCAGAAACGAACCATTTACGTCACTCGCCATGCCCGGGCTGGCCGATGTGGCTGTGCGGTTCTAGGCGCTACAGTCTGGAACCGCGTGACGGCTACGGTCGCAGGTTCGAATCCTGCCTCGTGCATGGATGTGTGTCATGTCCTTAGGTTAGTTAGGTTTAAGTAGTTCTAAGTTCTAGGGGACTGATGACCACAGCAGTTAAGTCGCATAGTGCTCAGAGCCATTTGAACCAAGCCATGTCCGGCCGCAAATCTCCAGCCTTGTCGCTACCTCCTAAAGGGCGGTTATCGCCGAAACTACAGGTTTTTCGTTAATCTGTTACTGTCTTTTCATCTACAGTGAAACTTGACTTTTAAAACGGCTCAAAATAATCGGTTTATGAAGCAACCGATTTTCGTTTGTTTATTGCTGTTATTTATAAACTGCTAGAAAAAATTAGTACGATTGGAAACTTGACGTTGATTTTGATCCGATGACGGCATATGCCACTTGTGGAATAGTAGAAGTACTGAAACTTCCTGGCAGATGAAAACTGTGTGCCGGACCGAGACTCGAACTCGGGACCTTTGCCTTTCGCGGGCAAGTGCTCTACCAACTCAGCTACGCCAAGAACGACTCACGCCCCGTCCTCACAGCTTTACTTCTGCCAGTACCTCGTCTCCTACCTTCCAACGTTTACAGAAGCTCTCCTGCGAACCTTGCATAACCAGTACTCCTGAAAGAAAGGATATTGCGGAGACATGGCTTAGCCACAGCCTGGGGGATGTTTCCAGAATGAGATTTTCACTCTGCAGCCAGGAATTTTCATATCAGCGCACACTCCGCTGCAGAGTGAAAATCTCATTCAGTAGAAGTACTGATAATGGTTCCAGCGTCATCCGGCAACAGACAGGGGAAGTGGCGTAGCTGCAACAGCGTCATCTTTGCCTACGCTTTAACGGGGAATGCTGGCAGCCAGAAGGCTCTGTGTGGTGCAGACGTGGGAAGCAAACAGGCAACCACGTCACGGAGACGCACTCGTGCTTCCTGGAGCCAACTGAGCGAGTCTGAAAGAGGTCAAATTGACGTCTTCCAAGTGGCGGGGTAGTCCTGTCAGATAATTGCTACACGAATTGGACGTGCTGCGTCAGTAACGCAACAACTGGGGTATCAGTGGTCACGTGAACATTCTCACACCCGTAGACGAGGTTCTGGACGCCCACGCAGCACAGACGGCCGCCAGGATAGTCGTATTGTGCGGGAAGCAGTGGCACATCGTACAGCTACCACAGCACGGGTAAGAAGGCTTGTGAGCGCAGACGTGTCAACACGAATTGGTTATTAGCAGTGGGAGTACGGGCACGCACCCCGATAACCCGTCTTCCACTCACGCCACAGCATCGGCGAGCTCGGTTCGACTGGTGCCGTCAGAGGATCACTCGGAGGATGGAATGGCGCTCTGTGGTCTACAGCGATGAAAGCAGTTTCTGCATGCATTCAAGTGATGGTCCCTTGCGCGTACGACGTAGACCTCGTGAGCACTGTCCTGCAGAGTGAAAATCTCATTCTGGAAACACCTCTGATCGTTTACGGGGGCCTTTAGTCTTAGGTCATGTGTTTGTTACTCACTAGTAACTGACTATGTTTTTATTAAAACTACAGTGGTCGTTTTTCATTTCGAATAACAACTCAAGATTTTAAAGCAATGGAAATTTTGCACATAAACCATACTCGCTTCTAAAAATGCTTTATTTTAAAAAATCACGAATTTTAGCATTGTTGCTGTGGTAAATTGATGTACCGGCTTTTTACCCGCTTATTCGTTAAAAATAAAAAAACTGTTTTAACTTATTACGTCAAATTATTTGTCTTATTATTTTCCTCCTGTTTTTAATTTAATCATTTGTTTAGATGTTTGGGTAATTTTTTCCTGTCTAATGGATGTTCTTTTTCTTATGGTTGCACTTTTTTTACGTTGTACAAGATTGGGTGCATATACTATAATAATTTCTGGTTGATCGTCAAATTCAAATTATTCTTTGTTAGGTTCTTTACTTTCTGTTGCTCAGATTATTTCATATGCATTCAGATTAGCTTTGATTTTACTTCCTTCAGTTACTCGTATTTTAATTGGCAGTTTCAATGTATATGATTTTATAAATTACCAGATTTATTGTTAATTTGTTATTATTTCTTTTCCTTTAGCAATGGATTCTTTTACCTCATGTTTGACTAAAACTAATACTACCCCCTTTGATTTTTCTGTCGAGGAGTCTGATTGAGTTTCAGGTTTTAATGTTGAGACCAAACAAATACAGATTATTCAGAAATAAAATACCACTACCGGTTTCAACCAGTCGGTTTTTTTCCATCCCTAGCAACACAAATGAGTGACGGATAGCAGTTATTCGTCGTTTGGGCAACCGATCGCTTCACAGATTGCAGGTGCGTGGGCAAATCCCAGCGATCGGTCGCTGATCGCATGGAAATCACAGGCAATCTGATAGATCGCACGCTACATGCGCATGCAATGTGGCTCCCTGGCCGGTTAGCAGCGATGTGTGTGAATATTCAGGGACCACGAACCAGTCCGAGAAGTGAAATGCAGGCCGGAGTTGCCATCTATATTAAGAAGTAACACGAAATACACCATCCGAGGTGGCAGTGATTACACACCTTATTAAAGGTATTTAACTTTGAAACAGAATGACATACCATAATATTAAGCGGACTTTTTAATTTAAATGTTCAGGGAAAATCTGTTATACAGCTACACTCAATTCCTTTGTCATTTCATACAATTTAACTCTCTCTCTCGCACAATTTATAACAAGAGTGCTACTATTGACAATAGTACTACAAATACATCGAGATTACAAAACAAAGTGTAAATGCTTGAAGCTAAACTACAAGACTGATTGAAAAAGGAACTGAGGACTAACACTCGAAAAACGGATTGTATTAGAATACTAGGAAGATCTGCACAACCCGCTTGGTGAAATCGAAAAATGTAACCTAAATTTCCCAAGGGAAGCATTTCAAAACAAGAATAGTACACCAACGTAAGTCATGGGACAACGACATGCACGTATACAGAAGGAGGCAGTGGTATCGCGTACACAAGGTATAAAAGGGACAGTGACACATTCATACACAGGTGACTGATCTGGAAAAGTGTCCGGTGTAATAATGGCCGCACAAAGCGAATTAACAGACATCAAAAACGGAACAGTAGTTGGAGTTAGATGCATGGGACATTCCATTTCGAAAATCGTAATGGGATCAGTATTCCGAGACCCACAGTGTCAAAAGTGTGTCGAGAATACCAGATTACAGGCATTACCTCTCACCACGGACAACGCAGTGACCGACGGCCTTCGCTTAACGACCGAGAGCAGCGGCGTTTGTGTAGAATTGTCATTGCTAACAGACAAGCAACGCTGAGTGAAAAAACCGCAGAAATCAGTGTGAGGCGTACAACGATTGTATCCTTTAGTACAGTGCGATGTAGTATGGTGTTAATCGGCTATGCCAGCTGGCGACCGACGCGAGAGCCTTTGCTAACAGCACGACATCGCCTGCAGCGCCTCTTCTGGTCTCGTGACCATATCGGTTAGACCCTAGACGACTGGAAAATCGTGGCCTGGTCAGATGAGTCCCGATTTCAGTTAGTAAGAGCTGATAGTAAGATACGAGTACGGCGAAAACCTTAAGAAGCCATGGACCCAAATTGTCAACAAGGCTCTGTGCAAGCTGGTGTGGGCTGTGTTTACACGGAATAGACTCCGTCCTCTGATAGATCTGAATCGATAATTGACTGGAAATGGTTTTGTTCGGTAATTGGAGACCATTTGCAACCATTCATGGGCTTTGTGTTCCCAAAGGACGATGGAATTTTTATGGAGGGCGATGCACCATGTCACCGGGCCACAGTTGGTTTGAAGAATACTCTGGACACTTTGTGCGAATGACTTGGCCATCCAGATCGCCAGACATGAATCCTATCGAACATTTATGGGACATAATCGAGAGGTCAATTCAAGCACAAGGTACTGCACGGGCAACACTTTCGCAGTTACGGACGCCTATAAAGGCAGCGTGGCTCAATATTTTTGCGGCGACTTGTTGAGAACGTGCCACGCCGAGTTGCTGCACCACACCGGACAAAACGAGGTCCGACACGATGTTACATTAGATTAGATTAGATTAGATTAGATTAGAGATTAGATTTACTTTCATTCCAATTGATCCATAGTGAGGAGGTCTTCAAGGATGTAGAATATGTCAGAAATACAACAATACATGACAGATGTTTACAACTAAAACAAATAAGCTAATGTACCATTCCACAGGACCCAAGTGGAATGATCGTCATTTTTAATGAACACTATATGAAAGAGTCAGTTTACAAATACTAATGCACTGAATTTAAAATAAAAAAGTTTTTTTTATTTATTTATACGGTAATAAACATGTAATACAACTACTATAATACTTCACACACACACATATTTACAATGAACACATTACTGCACTGAAATTGTGCAGAAGTTATATTGTATATATATACGTGTGTATACACAAATCAGTTGGTTTTACTGAGAAATTCATCAATGGAGTAGAAGGAGTTGGCCACCAATAAATCCTTTAGGCTTCTCTTAAACTGAATTTCATTGGTTGTCAAGCTTTTTATGGCTGCAGGCAAGTTACTGAAAATGTGTGTTCCTGAATAATGCACACCTTTTGTACAAGACTAAGTAACTTTAAATCCTTGTGAAGATCATTCTTATTTCCAGTATTGATTCCATGAATTGAGCTGTTGGTTTGAAAATGTGATATATTTTTAATGACAAATTTCATTAAGGAATAAATATATTGGGATGCAGTAGTTAGTATCCCTAGTTCCCTAAACGGGCTTCTGCAGGATATTCTTGAGTTCACACCACAGCACGTTTTTGTGCCCAGAAAACTTTAGCTTGGCTTGATGAATTACCCCAAAAAATAATCCCATATGAAATTATGGAATGAAAGTAAGAATAGCACGCCAGCTTTTTCATTTTTATATCCCCTACGTCTGACACAATTCGCATTGCAAATAGAGATCTGTTAAGACGCTTCAGCAGTTCTGTGGTGTGCTCCTCCCAATTGAATTTATTATCAAGCTGAAATCCCAAGAATTTAGCACTGTCCACTTCTTCTCATCGTATGTTCGACATATACTCGTGGGACACTCCTTACAAGTTCTGAACTGCATGTTGTGTGTTTTTTCAAAGTTTAGTGACAAAGAATTGGCTAGGAACCAGTGATCAATGTCCACAAATATTTTATTAGATGGTCTTTCTACGACTACACTTGATTTGCTATTTATTGCAATGTTTCTATCATCGGCAAACAAAACGAACTTGGCATATGGTAATGTTACTGATGAAAGGTCATTGATATACACAAGAGAAAGTAAGGGCCCCAAAATGGAACCTTGTGGGACCATACATGTAATTAGTTCCCAGTGGGATGATGCCTGATAGCTTGATACATGTCTCTTTCCTAATAACACCGTTTGTTTCCTGCCAGAGATATAAAATTTGAACCATTTTGCAGCATTTTCTGTTGCACTATAATATTCTAACTTACATAAAAGGATATTGTGATTTACACAGTCAAATGCCTTTGACAGATCACAAAATATACCAGTTGCCTGCAATTTTTTGTCTAATGAATTAAGCACATTTTCACTGAAAGTGTAGATAGCCTTCTCAATATCAGAACCCTTCAGAAATCCAAACTGTGACTTTGACAGTATGTTATTTGAGATAAGATGGTTATAAAGCCGACTGTACATAACTTTTTCTAAAATTTTTGAGAATGCTGGCAAAAGTGAAATTGAACGGAAATTTGATGCTATTTCTTTATCTCCCTTCTTAAACAGTGGCTTAACTTCAGCATATTTCAACCATTCAGGAAATATTCCACTGATAAACGACTGATTACACAGATAGCTTAATATGTTACTTAACTCAGAATCACATTCTTTAATTAACTTTGTTGATATTTCATCATGTTTTTTTTTTATTTTAAAGCTTTTATGATGGACATTATTTCTGCTGGGGTAGTGAGGGTCAAATTCATACTATGGAAGTTACCTGAAATATCTGGTCTGAGGTATTCCATAGCAGCATCTATCGAGCCCGACAACCCCATCTTTTCAGTAACAGTTATAAAATGTTTGTCAAAAAGTTCTGCAACACTATACACATGTCACCAATGTATCATTTACTCTTAATGCTATTTGTTCCTCTTTATGTCTGGTTCTACCGGTCTCCTCCTTCACTATATCCCATATTGTCTTTATTTTGTTATCTGATATGACTATCTTTTCCTTGTAATATATTTGCTTTGACGTCCATATTACAGTCTTTAATATTTTGCAGTATTTCTTGTAATGTGTTATAGCATCAACATCGGAACTGTTTCGGATTGGTAGATACAGTTTTCTTTTTGTTTTACAAGATACCCCTATTCCTTGAGTAATCCATGGCTTCTTTGTAGACATTGCTCTAACCTTGGTAAGTTTTGGGGAAAAACAGTGTTCGAATAAGGTAAGCACTTTATTAGGATCTATCCCGCGATTTTTGTCGCCTCACTATCAATTACAGTCCCTATTATTTAATTTATTTTATCCAAGGATTCATGGAGGTACACAGTGGTGTTCGTAACACCTGTTGAAATTGCTTGGCGGCCGACCGCAGCGATATCGCATGTGACGAATCGCTGCACACCATCGCCCTTGCGTGGGGGGAATAAATACCAAGATACCTCGTTGGAAACATTTCCTTCTGTCTTCCGGCTGACGTTTCATCACATGAAGCTTTCTTTTCATTACCAGTCTCCACTTCTGCTCTTCGACAGTTATTAGTTTCTCGGTGTTTCCAGATCGCTGGTGCTCCACAACTGTGTATTGAATTAAAGAATTACCGTTCCAGTTACTGAGAAGTTCTTTATTTTATTCCATTTGCGCGCCTTTTAATACCATTCAACAGTGCAGTCCGAAACTGGCATTGGAATTATGACCAAACGTTACCTATAATGGTGCGATGAATATTTGAATGCTGCACATTACAGCTATGTAGGAGTTTCGACATGAAAGAAAAACATCAACTTTAGAGATGTACAGTACAATTACAGTAAAAAAAACAAGGAAAATAAAAATTAAATTTTACTATGGCGAAACAAAGTAAAATGTTTACGAAACTAACAGTAGGTGGATTTACAAGTGATGTTCAGAATAACTTAGTAAGAAAAATGAGTATGTGATAATTATTGAAACTGTTTTTTTCTAGAGTAACACTTTAAGTCACAACGATAAATATATATACCACTGGTCTTAAATGTTGTTTAATTCTTTATTTACCACAAAAAGTCGATTTTATTGGTATTAATACACTAACGGGGAAAAATCTCAGTACAAAGAAAGAGTTGCGTGACATAAACGAAAGTTGGTAGGCGTGTTTGTACATCCCAAAGATGATCCCTATTCCAATTTCGCGCCTAGTGTACAAGAGTTTCGCTAGTAGCGCCACTATAAAGATGCAAATCACGTTTTCTTTAAAAACACGCTGTAACGTTTGTGAGCGTTAGTTACCTTTGAGACTGGACGTGCTGAGTTGCGTTACTCAAGAATGCCTTTAAGGTGACAAAGTCGCCATCATCAGCAGCTCACCGAGTTTGAACAACGTCATGCAATAAGGCTGTGCGCTTTCTAGACACACTAGACCTCTTCCTGGAATTATGGTCAGTAATGCGATTTTGTATGACAGCAGGAGCACTATGGCGACTATCGCACGCACCCTGACTGCAGAACTGTACCTGCTGTCCTGCTATTCATGAACAGCATTCCAGGGGATGTTTTCTAACAGGATAACGCTCACCCACCTACCGCTGTTGTAACCAACATGGTGTCGACATGTTTCCTTGGCCAGGTCGATCACCAGATCTGTCTCCAGCAGAGCAAATATGGGATATCATCGGACGACAACTCCTCGGTCATCCACAAACAGCATTAACCGTCCCTGTATTGACCGACCAATTGAACAGACATAGAACCCCGTCGCACATACTAACATCCGCCACATGTAAGACACTATGCATGGACGTTTGCATGTTTTCATTCCACATTCTGGTGATTATATCGGATATTAATGTAGCAACATTTCGTATTTGCAATGGCTTACCTCGTGCTAACATACCTGTGACCTTGCAATGTTAATCACTTAAATATGTTACCTGGACAAATATATTCCCGAAATGTCATTATTCTACTTAATTATTATTTGGTGTTGAGATTTTTTCCATCAATGTATATTCACAATATTTTCTCTGCCTAGTACGAATGCTACTTTTGTGTTTTTAAATCGGTTATTTTGAAATATCGGTGAACAAATGGGTAACCGTATGAATATTCGTCGATGGCCTTTGAGGAACGCTTCTTCGTAGCTGGTTTTGTGTTTGGCCAGCATTTGTCGCCTTTGGATTTACTCTTCTGATACAAACGACAATTCACAGTTACATGTCTGCCTTTACACAGTATACAATCAATACTGCAGTCGTTTGTAAGCATATTTACAGTTACAGCATCGTTGAAACTTATTTTGTACCTGCGGTGTTATGTTGTCAGTACTGTTTGTATGCAGTCACAACAGAGCAACACATGTAACTGTGTAACTCCAACAAGAGCTTCGCACTGCAGTGGTTACTTAGCTAGTAAACAAGCGATGTCATACAATAACATCATAAGTATACGTTCCTTTAGCTCTAAAGTGATTTGTAATTTGCTTCGGTAGTGGGATAGTCACGTGGGCATTGAGACAGTGTTTGTTTATTTGTAGAGACAACTGAGGAGCGCTGGAACAAAACCCGATATATTCACTTTTGCTGTATTCGCGTGTTTGAGCTGTAGGGAGGAGATACGGGAGTAATAATATGGTACAAGCTGCCACAAAATAATTTTCAGCACAACGCGACATCAAGTCTTTTATGGTGTGTTTCTTCTTTTTGTAGCTTGTCGAGCCATTCAGAGATAACTGTTTGTTACTTTCTGTATTAACAGCAAATGCGAATTTATCGGTTTTTTTCCGGCGCTTCTCAACTAAAAGCATACCAAAACACAAAGATGTGAGACAAGGTATTTTTTATATTTTGAAGAAGGAAAAGTCGTAATCAGGCGTTGCTACAGACTGTGGCATACCACAAGAACTAATAACGGTGTGGACTCGACGGCAAACAAGGAAGGAACAGTAGCCAGTACGTCAAGGTCAGGTCGTCCTCGAAAAACAACAAGGTTGGAGGACAGAATGATTTGTAAGCACTCGGCCGCTGATCCAAATAAATTGGATCGACAAATTAGGGATGATCTGGAGCAGTATCAGGGACTGAACCTACACGTCTCTATTGTAAAACGTCGGCTAGTATCGGGCGATTTAAATGGTAGACGACCATCACGTAAACCACTCATAAATTCAGAAAATAGGAAGGCCAGGATAGAGTTGCAGAGAAATATCAAACTTAGAATGCTACAGATTTGTTTAAAGTTTTATAGAGTGATGAAAGTAAATTTAACGTATTTTCATCTCATGATGCGCATTATATATGTCGACCAAAAAGCCAGAGGAAGAGCAAAAAGTACCAGTTACCGAGCATTGAGCAAGGTGGCTGGAGCGTCTAGACGTGGGGTTGGTCCTGTAGTCTCAATAGAAGGCAAAATGGATCACTGCCTGTACAGTGACATTTTAGAAAAGAATATGGTTCCACATGTGAGAATGAACATGCCACGTATTTGGGTATCTCAACAGGACAATGATTCAAATCACACCTACGGCCACAGAAACAAAAAAATCTTTCAGATAAAAACAAAACGCCAGGAGTTGTCAAGCCAGAGCCCGAATCTAATCCAGCTGAACACCTCAGGGATACATTGGATCGACTTATTCGTTTTATAAACTACTCAAACAAGGATCAGTTTGCTGCTGCATTACTGGAGGAATAGCCAAAACTCCCACATCACATTTACAAAAGCTTGCGCATTCGGTGCTAAATACGTGTCCAGTTGTGATCAAAGCGCGTGGGTATGTAACTAAATACTGATTTGTTCCGAGGATTCCAAAATAGTTTTGTTTTATTTTTACATACTTAGATTTAGAAATCGCTTTTGAGCCAGAATAATTGTTATTTCTGTTTTGATGTAACATATTTTTTTTAAACTTAATGTAGTTTCGTACTAAATAGATTATAATTATCTACTTTTCAACCGCCCACTGGTAGTTCTTTCTATTACACACTTATCTGTACTTACCTAGTGCTTTCTACAAAATACGAAGGCTATTCGGAAAGTAAGGAACAATAGGTCGCGAAATGGAAACCACAGTGAAAATCAAAACTGTTTTATTTGCAACAGTTAGCTACAACTTCCAGCTACTTACCTATATAGTCGCCGATCCGACTTAGACATTTGTCGTAGCGTTGTACCAGCTTTACAATATCCTCGTTATAGAAGACAGCCGCCAGTGCTTTACGCCAATTCTCTGAGTTGTCCTACAGCTCGTTGTCTGTGCCAAAATGTTGTCTTCATAGCCAGCGGTTCATGTGAGCAGAGATGAAACTCAGAGGGAGACAATTACGAGCTGTATTGTGGGCAATCAAACACTTCCAATTGAAAACGATGCAGGAGCATCCTCATTGGCCCTGCAGAATGCGGCTGAGAATTGTCTTTAAGAAGAAAACGCACGACAGTTATGTAATGTTGGTTGCATACCTTCAGGCGAAATTTCTCAGCAGGCCTTCGTAGCTGGCGGGAGGCACTACTGTTCTAGGTATCTTCATGTGTTCCCTGTGTGCTCAGAACTAAAAAGAACGACGTAATGCGATCGACGGGCATACTATAGACACTGCCCAAAATACCTGTGCAAAACTTCATCGGATTTTCATTGTGGTTTCCATTTCACGACCGACAGTTCCTTACTTTCTGAATAACCCTCGTACTTTTGAGCGCTACTAAAGTTTCCTTCCGCGCCTTACATAGAAACAAGTAGATTATCGTGAACTCAGTTCATAATTACATCTAATTTTACTATGTGTTGTGAAATGCTGCTTCTAATGACGAACGGACACCGTAGATAATACGGTTTCACCTTATTTATCTCGAAAATGTTAGCTGATGATAAAATGTAAATTACTTCCGCTAACAGTGAACATGTAAGACGATTAATGAAAATATGCGACATGACGAAAACAGTTTATGCATACACTTAAACGACATAGGTGTATTATTTACTCATTTTTTGTTTGTTTTTATAGTTAGAGGTACCACACTGACATTCGTGAATATTTCTGTTAGTTCTTTACGGAGGTGGCATAGTTCCACGGCAGATGATGTTCTGGCTGGTAATGAACTGCTGGCTCTAGTTTATAGAAGAGCACGCAGAATTTCAGAATTTGGAGGAGTCTCTGATTCAGATGACGTAGCTACTAATCTACAGTTTCAAAGGCTACTACAGTAACTACTAGTAGTATGGGAAACACGGTACAAGTGGTAGAGTGAGTGAAACGTGTAGTACAGCTGCAACAGGCACAGTAAACTTTCTGCCTGTGCCTGAAGAAGCATTTCATGAGAGTCATTAAGCTGGCTCTGATTATGAGATGGTTGCAAATGTGCATCTACATGCATGATCTAATGTGACTTGTGAATCGCAGTCCTTTGACAAATGTCTTCCTCCTGAGGGCATTTGTTTACTAATGTAAGTTGACACAGCTAATTTCCTACAGATTTTTTCAAACATTTTCAGCACAGATTTTGTTTACAACTAATTATGGACACATAATAATAAATTGAGCAGTTTTATTAACTAATATTCTATATGAGATGCAATGGCATTTATTTCATTGTTATGCTGGATAAAACATTTTCTTATTTACAGGGTTAAAAGTATTGACACGCTTGAGCACTGAAAGGAAATAATGAAAAGCTAAAGTCAGTTGTTAAGAATTAATGAACTTGGGTCCATTGCTCCGTGGGGTCTGCGCCACACTCGAACCCTACCATCAGCTCTTAGAAAAGGACTCTGAACTCATCTGACCTGGTCACGACTTTCTGTCTAGGGTCCAACCAATATGGTCACGAGCCCAGTAGAGGCACTGCAGGTGATGTTGTGCTGTTAGTAAAGGCACACGCGTCGGACATCTGCTGCCATTGCCCATTAACGTCAAACTTCCCCGAACTGTTCTAACGCAAATGTTCGTCGCACGTCCTACATTGATTTCTACTGTCATTTCACGCAGTGTTGCTTGTCTGTTAGCACTGACGACTCCATGCAGACGCTGCTGCTCTCGGTCGTTAAGTGAAGGAAATATGGTATTCTCGGCACACTCTTGACGCAGTGGATCCCACAATATTGAATTCCATAACGATTTCCCAAGTGGAACGTCCCATGTGTCTAGCAGTAACTGCCATTCCGCATTCAAAGTCTGTTATATCCCGTCGTTCGGCTGTAATCACATCCGAAACCTCCTTATGTGACCCACTTAGTACAGGTGATAGCTCAGCCAATGCACTGCCCCTTTATACGTTCTTTACGATAATATTCCGCGAACTGTAAATGTGTATATCACTATCCCATGACTTTAGACAGCTCAGTGTAAATAGAGAAGGAGGTATGTACTGAAATTCGTATATACATGTATATACAGGGTGGTCCATTGATTGTGATCGGGCCAAATATCTCACGAAATAAGCGTCAAACGAAAAAATCTACGAAGAACGAAAGTTGCCTAGCTTGAAGGGGGAAACCAGATGGCGCTGCCATAGGTCAAACGGATTAGGAATCCCCATTTTTTATTACAAATTCATGTGGATGTTTTAGTTGGACCACTTTTTTCGCTTTGTGATAGATGGCGCTGTAATAGTCACAAACATGTGGCTCACAATTTTAGACGAACAGTTGGTAACAGGTAAGTTTTTAAATTAAAATACAGAACGTAGGTACGTTTGAACATTTTATTTCGGTTGTTCCAATGTGATACATGTACCTTTGTGAACTTATCATATCTGAGAACGCATGCTGTTACAGCCTGATTACCTGTAAATACCACATTAATTCAATAAATGCTCAAAATGATGTCCGTCAACCTCAATGCATTTGGCAATACGTGTAACGACATTCCTCTCAACAGCGAGTAGTTCGCCTTCCGTAATGTTCGCACATGCATTGACAATGCTCTGCCGCATGTTCTCAGGCGTTGTCGGTGGATCACGACAGCAAATGTCTTTCCACTTTCCCCACAGAAAGAAATCCGGGGACGTCAGATCCGGTGAACGTGCGGGCCATGGTATCCTGCTTCGTCAACCAATCCACCTGTCATGAAATATGTTACTCAATACCGCTTCAACCGCACGCGAGCTATGTGCCGGACATCCATCATGTTGGAAGTACGTCGCCATTCTGTCATGCAGTGAAACTTAGTAACATCGGTAGAACATTACGTAGGAAATTAGCATTCATTGCACCATTTAGATTGCCATAGATAAAATGGGGGCCAGTTATCCTTCCTCCCATAATGCCGCACCATACATTAACCTGCCAAGGTCGCTGATGTTCCGCTGGTCGCAGGCATCGTGGATTTTCCGTTGCCCAGTAGTGCATATTATGCCGGTTTACGTTACCGCTGTTGGTGAATGCCGCTTCGTCCTTTAACAGAACGCGTGCAAAAAATCTGTCATCGTCCCGTAATTTCTCTTGTGCCCAGTCGCAGAACTGTACACGACGTTCAAAGTCGTCACCATGCATTTCCTGGTACATAGAAATATGGTACAGGTGCAATCGGTGTTGATGTAGCATTCTCAACACCGACGTTTTTGATATTCCCGATTCTCGCGCAATTTGTCCGCAGCTGATGTGCGGATTAGCCGCGACAGCAGCTGAAACACCTACTTGGGCATCATCATTTGTTGCAGGTCGTGGTTGACGTTTCACATGTGGCTGAACACTTCCTGTTTCCTTAAATAATGTAACTATCCGGCGAACAGTCCGAACACTTGGATGATGTCGTCCAGGAAACCGAGCAGCATACATAGCACACGCCCGTTGGGCATTTTGATCACAATAGCCATACATCAATACGATATCGATATTTTTCGCAATTGGTAAACGGTCCATTTTGACACGGGTAATGTATCACGAAACAAATACCGTCCGCACTGGCGGGATATTGCGTGATACCACGTACTTATACGTTTGTGACTATTACAGCGTCATTTATCACAAAGCGAAAAAAGTAGTCCAACTAAAACATTCATATTTCTTTACGTACTACACGAATATGTAATAAAAAATGGGGGTTCCTATTTAAAAAAACGCAGTTGATATCCGTTTTACCTATGGCAGCGCCGTCTAGCGGGCCAACCATAGCGCCATCTGGTTTCCCCCTTCAGGCTAGACGAGTTAAGTTCTTTGAAGATTTTTTCGTTTGATGTTTATTTCGTGAGATATTTGGTCCGGTCTCTATCAATGGACCATGTGTGTGTGCAAGGGGGGGGGGGGAGGGGGGAGAGTGGTCGGGTTCGTTGGTGGGTGTGTACGTTTGTTTTCTTCCGGAATTATTCTGCAAAACCGAAGTTTTAAATTCCCTTGCACAACGTTTACTTGATGCAGTTTTGACTTTAAAATGACAAGAGTGTGCGCCTGTCGAAATATCCTCGGCTGTCGACGTCGTCACCCGGCTGCACTTCCGTAAGTTATCTGAGCAACAGTTTACATAACAGACAAACGACAGGGCAGAGTGGTCAGTAGTCGTTTTTCTGAGGAAGCGTGGCAGCCACGTGCGACCTTTTGGAGCAGTGGTCACGGCGGAAGCCGGCGCGGCGGCTGCAGATCGTTTCGCACTCGGGGGGAGGCGGCGAAAGGCCAAAGGGCAGAGGGCGGAGGGCGGGGGCGGAGGCAGCAGAAGCGGAGGGCGCGGCTCGCCCGTTGCAGGCGCCGCCGTCAACTATTCATGGCGCTCGCCCGCTCCCTGCAGTCTGCAGGCGCCTGTTTGTCCTGTTCCCGGACTTCCACGGCGGGACGCCGTCCCGGCAATGCGGAGCATTTCAAAGCGTGCGCGCGACTGCTGCTAATGAACGCCGCGGCCGTCCCAAGGGCCACCGCTGGTTCTGCTGTCGCTGAAGAGGGACAGAAGCCAATCTCGACAGCACTACGTCCTGTGGAAATATAGGGCATTTACGACGAGGGGCTAATCCAGCCAGAAAAGTGGGGGTGAAAGGAATTGCAGTGGCTCTACTACAAAAATCATCTCGGGCTTTTAGGAAAGGTCGGAAAACTTAAAACGTGACAATCCCATTGGTAAATGAGCGTTACAGCTTTTATTTCTAAATCCAACTTCACAAGCCATCACCACCACCCCTCCACCAACCCCCCACCACCCACTCGTAGACATAGCGATCTATTTGCTTTCTACGATTTTTGCCCAGAAAGTAATGCACCGCATTTTTTTTTCTCAGCTCAAAACAGTGCTACGAATGCGAAACGTTACGTATGCATTATTTGAAGTCTCGTGAGTGAGCGTGCCAAGTTTCCGTCGCTTCCGCCGCATAGCGTAGCTAGAATGAGACTTCCACTCTGCAGCGGAGTGTGCGCTGATATGAAACTTCCTGGTAGATTGAAAGTGTGTGGCCGGCCGTTGTGACCGAGCGGTTCTAGACGTTTCAGTATGGAATCGTCCTGCAGCTACGGTCGCAGGTTCAAATCCTGCCTCGGGCATGGACGTGTGTGATGTCGTTAGGTTAGTTAGATTTAAGTAGTTCTCAGTCTAGGGAACTGATGACCTCAGGTGTTAAGACCCATAGTGCTTAGAGCCATTTGAACTATTTGAAAAGTATGTGCCGGGCCGAGACTCGAACTTGGGACTCGATTTCGAGTCTCGATCCAGCACAGTTTTAATCTGGCAGCAAGTTTCATATCAGCGCACACTCCGCTGCAGAGTGGAAATCTGATTCTGGAAACATCCCCCTGGCTGTGGCTAAGCCATGTCTCCACAATATTCTTTCTTTCAGAAGTACTAGTTATGCAAGGTTCGCAGAAGAGCTTCTGTGAAGTATGGAAGGTAGGAGACGAGGTACTGGCAGAACTGAAGCTTTGAGGACGGGTCGTGAGTCGGGCTTGGCTAGCTCAGTCGGTAGAGCGTTTGTCCATGAAAGGTAAAGGTCCCGAGTTCGAGTCTCGGTCCGGCACACAGTTTTAATCTGCCAGGAAGTTGCAGATAGCGTAGCTGCAGGACTGTTTCAAAATGGCGTCTGTAGATGACGTACGCTACATGCAACGTGCCGTCATTGAATTACACACTGCACTGAAAGAAATTGTGGGGAATATTCACAAACGCTTGTGCAAAATCTATGGAGCCTCTGCTGTCGACAGAAGTACAGTGGAGGGTGAGGTCATCAGAAGGCGGTTTAGTGGAGCTCCACGATTTGCAACGGTCGGGTAGAGGATCCATCGGCTGTCACACCTGACATGTTGCAGCGAGCTAATGTCATTCGCGAGGACAGACGCATTACGACTCGGCAGTTGGTGCTGCATCTGCCGACCAGCAAAGGAAGTGTCAACGCAATTATCAGCATTCTTGGATATTCAAAAGAGTGTGCAAGATGGGTCTCGCGATGTCTAACAGTGGATCACAAATCGCACAGAAAAAGCATTTGTCTTGATTTGTTGCAACGTTTTGAAGCTGAGGGGGAGGCCTTCTTGTCCCGGATTGTCAGAAACGATGAAACCTGGGTTCACCATTTTGAGCCCGAAACAAAACGGCAATCGATGGAATTACGCCACTCCCACTGCCCACAGAAGAAAAAATTCAAAGCAACTGCTTCCGTAGGTAAGGTCATGATCACCGTGTAATGGGACTCTCAAGGTGAGATTCTCATTGATGTGATGCCAAGAGGCGGTACCATTAATTCACAAGCATATCTCAACACTGTAACACAACTCAAGACGAGCTTCCGGTGACATCGGCGCCTCAGCAACCCAGGAGATGTTTTGCTGCAACACAATAACGCTCTGCCCCGCACAAGTCTGAGGACTGCTGAACACATCGCACAACAGCGTTGGACAGAGTTACCCCATCCACCTACAGCCCTCATCTAGCCCCGTCGGACTTCCACTTGTTTGGGCCATTAAAGGATACCATTATTGGTAGACATTTTGAGGACGATGTGGAGGTGATTCAAACAGTGAAGCACTGGCTTCGCCACCAGGACAATGACTGGTACCGACAGAGCACACACGCCCATGTTTCGCGCTGCAGGAAGGCCATAGAACTGGATGGAGATTACGTGGAAAAACAGGGTTTGTAGATAAAACACCATTCTTTCGTGTGTGTGATTCTCATTATCTTCAATAAAGAACTGTTGAAGAAAATTAATGCCGTGCATTACTTTCTGGGCAACCGTCGCATCAACACTACGGTTCAATAGTTACGTTGTATTACATATATGGTTGGTTGGTTGCTTGGGGAAGGAGACCAGACAGCGTGGTCATCGGTCTCATCGGATTAGGGAAGGATGGGGAAGGAAGTCGGCCGTGCCCTTTCAGAGGAACCAACCCGGCATTTGCCTGGAATGATTTAGGGAAATCACGGAAAACCTAAATCAGGATGGCCGGACGCGGGATTGAACCGTCGTCCTCCCGAATGCGAGTCCAGTGTCTAACCACTGCGCCACCTCGCTCGGTGTTTACATATATGACGTAGTAAATAGTAGCACTGGTAGCATTGGTAGTGAAAGAAACATAACTGAATGTGCTAGAGAGAAACTGGAAGCCGACAACTTCTCTTTACTTTTTTTTTCTTTTTCTTCTTTTCCGCACATAGAATCGCACATCGTTCAGTGTTAGTCCAGTGTGCATTTTTATCCTTGATTGTGCTGTCTCTGCACTCGCTAGGACGAATACTCTAGAAGCATATTGGATCTGATGTCGCGAAAATGAGATTAATCACTTGGTGTCCATCCATCAGAAAGTAAAGCGAAAGCATTTGAACGTTTAAGCTGATCTGTGGCAAAAACGTAAACACGTTGTAGTTCAGAGTTGAGCAACTTGGTACCCATAGCACGATGGTTAGGTGGCTCGCAGCCATGAGGAACAGCATGGAAAGCTTTCCTCTTGGGCCTCTGACAGTGATAACAATGCTCCTGAAGTACGACCCGAACTAGGGTCTGTCAGGAATTGTTGTAGGACTGCAAGTTCACAAACGGTGAGTATGAGTGCAATGTATACTGTTTTAAAACTATGTAGGCTACGGGACATTAGAAAGTATGTGAAGAACGTTGTAATCGTACACTGACATACGTGAAATAATACTTCAACGGATACGCCTAAGGGTACTGTGATCAAAGTAATGATACGGAGGATAATGTTACGCCTGGAGAATCATATTACAAGCAAATCCATTGCAATTTATTGACTGATGGAGCCATAACAATGACGCCGCCAGCACCAACGAACCGCCGCCGCCGTCACAACGCAACGACGACAGACGCAGATAAGTTGCAACCCATGCAGTCACCTCTGTAAAAACTTAAGGCATTTCGTATAGATTCAGTTATAATTTCTTTCTCTTTCGTGAAAACGTTTCTCATATTTGCTTTCTTTAAAAATAAAAGCAGTTTCTGTAAAATGTATTCGCAATCAGTGTTGACATTATTGAGTCCACTCTTAATAGTTGCTACTACCATTTACTTTCTCTGACTTAGTCATTTATTTTATTGTAATTGTTATTGCATGCGTTTTATGTATTCTTTTGGAGGGGTGTGTTTTGATGTTTGTGTGTAGTGCTCTCATCGGGCGCTTTACGTGTTTTGATGTGGTATGCGATATGCCTCACGTGACCGTACGTCTCGCTTTGGGCAGGACAATCCCGCTTTCAGGCTGTCCCCAGTCAGAGCAAAACTGTCCCGCTTTTGCAAACAGACCAAACGATAACTGATCAGACGTACCGCTTACCTGCCTGTTATTCATTACATTCGAAACGCGCGGGTGACGGCGGCAGCGCGGGCGTCTTGCAGAAGAGAGAGAGAGAGAGAGAGAGAGAGAGAGAGAGAGAAAGCAACATGCGAGATCGAGACAGATGCTGTCGCTCAACTCAAATGAGGCAACAATCACAACGCGCGAATGCAAACTTGACGTGCGGCAACATTGTTGTGTTTTAGTTTGTATTGGAATGTTCGGGCGCAAGTACAAAATCAAACAACTCAATCAACGTTTTTGTTTGTGTGTCCGTAACATTAGAAAAATGCCCGAACGCAAGAGTGCCTTTAAGCCTTAACTCACATGGTGTGGTCTCTCAGACCGCGCGAAAATTTTCGAACTTGTCCCCCAAGGCATGTTGTGGTGGAATGCTTCTATACTCCGCGTATCCCCCTTAAATTGCCAGACCAACGATGTTTCGCTGTCGGTTCCGTTATCGCCTTCTGTGTTATTGTTTACACGTGCTACTGATACGTGTTTCTGTTTCCTAAACTGCGCCTCGCGGACTACGTACCTGTTTTCTTCAGTACGTTACCCTATAGCTCAAAATGTGCTCGCTCGAATGTGTTGGTTTTAACTTTCCCAAGTTTGATGGTTCAAATGGCTCTGAGCACTATGGGACTTATCTTCCGAGAACTTAGAACTACTTAAACCTAACTAACCTAAGGGCATCACACACATCCATGCGCGAGGCAGGATTTGAACCTGCGACCATAGCGGTCGCCCGGTTCCAGACTGTAGCGCCTAGAACCGCTCGGCCACTCCGGCCGGCTCCCGAGTTTGATGAAATTGTTTGTAGTTCTATGGAGGAAGGCGTCAGTGATATGGATGAAGAAATAAAACCAAAAAAACGACGATTTTACATTAGCCAGTGATCAAAGTCCTGCTGTCGAAGAAGAGTATCATTCAGAAGAAGAACGTCAAGAAAGTTGTGATGGGGATCTGTCTGTTTCTTCAATGAAATGCTTAAAGTGCCTGTTAAAATCGAAAGTGTTCTGAGTGGTGGTAAGAAAACGTAGTTCCCAGCAATGAATGTCAATTTGACAGACTTTCTTTTTGTACCTATCGAGTAGAATTTTTATACGCACATTTAAAATCTAGAATTTAAATTTATTTGCTACAGAGATTATATAATTTTTCAGAACGTAAAATTCAGTACTCTAACAGTCCATTTATGTGCACTACTTGAAAGAACCACACAAAATTATCGGCTCTTGTGCGATAAATAGTAAAATGCTGCAGGTTTTGTTTATTGCAATAAAATAAACTAGGAGAATTTAATCAGCACTTAAATAATTGTGAAAATAAATATCATATAGCATAAATTAAAAATTTCATCTGAGTTTTGCTTAAATCTCGGCTTAAACATAGGGGTCCCAGAGATCCCAGCTAGTGGTATACGTTATAGAAAAGTCATCTCGCGAGTTGAGAGTTAATATTACTTTGCAAAATAAGTATACATTTATAAATAAAGGAACAGTGCATCAGAGGTTACGTGTGAAAAGTGTCGTACTGATTTTAGAGCTGCTCATGGTGGTGTCAGGGATATTGAGAAACATTTAAAATCGAAAAAAAAAACAGGTTTTCCGATCAAGCTGCTGATTCCAGCTCGTCAACGCTTGCTTTTTTTCCCCAGAACAGATTTGCCGACTTCGAAGGATTTGGATGTAACCGTGGTGGAAGGTGTGTGGGCGTACCACACGGTTCAAGGAAACCACACAGTTCGCTCAAATGACTGTGTCTCTAATTTAATTCAAACATGATTTGAGAAAAAAAATTAGATGTCCTCGTACAAAAACCCAGTCTATTTTCTAAATGTATTAGCACCTAAGGTGATGGATGAATTGGAAGAGCATCTTTGTGAAGCCCAATGCATATCTTTGTCAACAGAGTCTCCAAATCAATGGCTCAGTAAAATTATTCCCTGTTTTGATTCGATATTTATTACCTTGTGAAGGTGTGAAAGTAAAGATTATAAAGTTTCTGGAGCAGCCAGGTGAAACAGCGGATATTGTGTCGTTTATTTGTAGGAGGTACTATCGTGCATTGATTTAAATAAGGCAATTGTGGCATTTTGTAGAGATAATACTAACTGCAGTTGTGAAGGAAAGAATCGAAAATCGAGTAACAATGTTTTCGCAAAATTGAACCTATCATTCGGAAGGCAACTCATTGGGATTGGAAGCGGACCCCATATAGTTCACAACGCGATCAAAGCAGCTTCGGACTGATTCCCTGTGGACTTCGAATGTATCATTATGGAACTTTACCCAGTTTTTTTTTACATCTACAGCGTCCGAGTGGGGGCTCTAGAGGAGTTCTGTGATTCCAATGACACAGAGTATCGGAAACGCTGGGCTACAGCATAACCATGTAGCTCGCCTTAATGCCGGCCCTAAAGAATTTTAAAAATATTTCATCCCTTAAAAAATTAGTTTGTAAGCATCGGAAATGCCTAAACAGTTTCAAAACATTTTTCGAAGATTTTGAATTACGGTTCCACAGGCAGCGACTTTCCATCAAACGGTGTTGAAAATTAAAGCACAATGTGTGTCTGCTGTAGAATCTACAAAAGAAATTAAGCGGCTCCGAGATAACTTGGCAGTAAAGAGAGTTCAGCTTTTCCTACCTGACTCCGTTTGTAATCTAATAACAAAATTACAGGAAACTGACGCTGCTGTTCAGGGTGTAGAAGCTGCAGCGGCTGAACTTTATAAGACTAGCAAAGAACATGCGGATCAGTGGTGTCAGTTCAGTGCAAGCTTAGAAGTGTTTGAATGGGCAACTTTGAGAAAAGTATCTAACTAGTAAGAAATACAGAATGTGACAGATTTTCTGATTGCACAAGGATTTATTGGCAGCGACCAAGATACGGACGTATTCGACGAGTTTTCGCTTATTTCCAACTACGTCATAGGTGAAAAAATATCAAGCTACCGAAGTCCGTTGGGTGGAGTTGTTCACACATTTCCGTGACAACAATCTGAACTGTACGAAATTTAGTATAATTACTGAATACGTTTTATGTTTGCCTGGCAGTAACGCAACTGTCGAAAGAGTTTTTTCTCTAATGAATAAGGAATGGACAAGTGACAAAACGCAGTTAAGTATAGCAGTTTTGAAGCCATTTTCATGACGAAGACAAACATTAACAAATCATGCGATTAGCTCTACTCCTACTTGAAAACTGGCCCCGAAATTTTGAAACTGATTTCCTCCGCCGACAAATATAAAACAAGTGCGTCTGCATCTGTAATCTAAAGTTGATTAATTCAAATTACATATAATTAATACATAATTGTCACGTTCTTATTTTTGAATAAATTGTAAATAGTGAAATAAGTTTTTTTCCCTAAATCCTGCAAGCGTTCCGCTCAGACAGAAAATAAATGGTCACGTTAGGTATGCCATGTTAAGTTGCGGCGTCCGCCATGAAATTCTGAGCTCCGACCAATCACAACAACGCCGCTCGTCTTCGTCTGCTGTTCGTGCAAGGCACCTTGTAGGTGGGAATCATGAATCCGACAGCAGACGGCTACGAG
This sequence comes from Schistocerca cancellata, assembly GCF_023864275.1. Classification (NCBI taxonomy): domain Eukaryota; kingdom Metazoa; phylum Arthropoda; class Insecta; order Orthoptera; family Acrididae; genus Schistocerca; species Schistocerca cancellata. Next base: position 1,159,691,838 of record NC_064626.1, read on the forward strand.
AAATGTGTTTGCATTTCTCACGAAATTCCAATCACCAACTTTCTCCTCCGAATGCGAAAATATTTTGTTGACACCGACCTACATAGGGAGAAACGATCCCCACGATGTTGTTGTTGTTGTTGTGGTCTTCAGTCCTGAGACTGGTTTGATGCAGCTCTCCATGCTACTCTATCCTGTGCAAGCTTCTTCATCTCCCAGTACCTACTGCAACCTACATCCTTCTGAATCTGCTTAGTGTATTCATCTCTTGGTCTCCCCTTACGATTTTTACCCTCCACGCTACCCTCCAATACTAAATTGGTGATCCCTCGATGCCTCAGAACATGTCCTACCAACCGATCCCTTCTTCTGGTCAAGTTGTGCCACAAACTTCTCTTCTCCCCAATCCTCTTCAATACTTCCTCATTAGTTATGTGATCTACCCATATAATCTTCAGCATTCTTCTGTAGCACCACATTTCGAAAGCTTCTATTCTCTTCTTATCCAAACTATTTACCGTCCATGTTTCACTCCCATACATGGCTACACTCCATACAAATACTTTCAGAAATGACTTCCTGACACTTAAATCTATACTCGATGTTAACAAATTCCTCTTCTTCAGAAACGCTTTCCTTGCTATTGCCAGTCTACATTTTATATCCTCTCTACTTCGACCATCAGACCATCATCAGTTATTTTGCTCCCCAAATAGCAAAACTCCTTTACTACTTTAAGTGTCTCATTTCCTAATCTAATACCCTCAACATCACCCGACTTAATTCGAATACATTCCATTATCCTCGTTTTGCTTTTGTTGATGTTCATCCTATATCCTTCCTTCAAGACACCATCCATTCCATTCAACTGCTCTTCCAAGTCCTTTGCTGTCTCTGACAGAATTACAATGTCATCGGCGAACCTCAAAGTTTTTATTTCTTCTCCATGGATTTTAATACACACTCCGAATTTTTCTTTTGTTTCCTTTACTGCTTGTTCAATATACAGATTGAATAACATCGGGGATAGGCTACAACCCTGTCTTACTCCCTTCCCAACCACTGCTTCCCTTTCATGTCCCTCGACTCTTATAACTGCCATCTGGTTTCTGTAAAAATTGTAAATAGCCTTTCGCTTCCTGTATTTTACCCCTGCCACCTTTATAATTTGAAAGAGAGTATCCCAGTCAACATTGTCAAAAGCTTTCTCTAAGTCTACAAATGCTAGAAACGTAGGTTTGCCTTTCCTTAATCTTTCCTCTAAGATAAGATATCCCCACGATAAAATAAAGGAAATCAGAGTTCGTACGGAAAGATATAAGTGTTCGCTCTTTCCGCGCGCTATACGAGATTCGAATAATAGAGAACTGTGAAGGTGGTTCGATGAGCCCTGTGACAGGCACTTAAATGTGATTTGTAGAGTATCCATGTAGATGTAGATGTAGACATTATATTACGACGTACTCATGACCAAGTGCGACTTTATTTCGCTGTTACATGTGTAGCTGAATAAAATTATAGCCATTTCCTTAATTATTCATGAATTTACTTACGGGAATTTTCGTGTTTTACGTTCTTCTGGTGTTAAATGTTACCAAACTCTACGTGATTACTTTCGTTAAGTCTGGAAGTAAAACGGGTTCTTTTGAGTTTGAGTAACCAAAATTCACGGTCAAAATTACGCACAGTAGATCTCTGAGAACTGTTTCGTTTACATATGGCTCAGTTTGCGACAGGACTAGATAACGCAGCATGTTATCACTCAATTTCGTTACACTTCCGACCTATTTTCTTCACAAAATACACACACATGCACAAAGGGCAGACGCTGGGCATGAACACGAAACGTTGTAATGCAGCTGTCAACGTCTGCCCCCCCCCCCCGTTTCCTATTCCGCATCTTTTTGCTTTAGCTCACAGAAAAGCCAATTTGTTACAGGACAATACACAAATTGCAAAGCATACGACTGACTGCAATTGCTTCTTTGTACTGTCAGGAGACAAGCCAGATACGGCAATTAATCGTGAAAAATTGAGTTACCACCTGTCGCTTTTATGGACGGACTGCGCAATTTCAGCAACCAATGAGCAATTACTCGACTGAATATAACTCACTCAATGAAGTAACGAGCTGTGAATTCCAATCTCTGTGGTAATTACACCAGTTTTTTTTAAGCACAGTTCTTGTGTGCAGTTTTCCAATACGCTGTGAGGGTGCAACTACTATCAGCACAGTAAATATAAGGCAGTTATGTGGAACATACACTACAGTGTGAACAACTGCGTATTGGTTTGATTCTACTTGCTATTATAATATGGAGAAAGAAGTTCTGAATAAACTGCGCAATACAATTAAATTATCGCTTTTTAGAAGCGCCGTAAATGTCTTCCATTGCGACGTAGAAGTTTGAAATTTGGCTCAAGTGTGTCTACAAACTACCTCTTGATGGTGCAAAAGCGCGACACCATGTGATGTCAGCCTCGGGCTCGCCGACGCTTCAGAGATTAAGGTATCGACAACTGCGAAAAAACTGCCGCTATCGACAGGAGATCTCAAGTTGATTCCGTATTTCTAGACTTCCGGAAAGCTTTTGACACCGTTCCTCACAAGCGACTTCTAATCAAGCTGCGGGCCTATGGGGTATCGTCTCAGTTGTGCGACTGGATTCGTGATTTCCTGTCAGGAAGGTCGCAGTTCGTAGTAATAGACGGCAAATCATCGAGTAAAACTGAAGTGATATCAGGTGTTCCCCAGGGAAGCGTCCTGGGACCTCTGCTGTTCCTGATCTATGTAAATGACCTGGTTGACAATCTGAGCAGTTCTCTTAGGTTGTTCGCAGATGATGCTGTAATTTACCGTTTAGTAAGGTCATCCGAAGACCAGTATCAGTTGCAAAACGATTTAGAAAAGATTGCTGTATGGTGTGGCAGGTGGCAGTTGACGCTATATAACGAAAAGTGTGAGGTGATCCACATGAGTTCCAAAAGAAATCCGTTGGAATTCGATTACTCGATAAATAGTACAATACTCAAGGCTGTCAATTCAACTAAGTACGTGGGTGTTAAAATTACGAACAACTTCAGTTGGAAAGACCACATAGATAATATCGTGGGGAAGGACAGCTTACACTACACTACACTCGTTCGTCCTGTTAGAATATTGCTGCGCGGTGTGGGATCCTTACCAGGTGGGATTGACGGAGGACATCGAAAGGGTGCAAAAAACTTCAGCTCGTTTTTTATCATCATGTAATAGGGGAGAGAGTGTGGGAGACATGATACGCGAGTTGGGATGGAAGTCATTAAAGCAAAGACGTCTTTCGTCGCGGCGAGATCTATTTGCGAAATTTCAGTCACCAACTTTCTCTTCCGAATGCGAAAGTATTTTGTTGAGCCCAACCTACATAGGTAGGAATGATCATCAAAATAAAATAAGAGAAATCAGAGTTCGAACAGAAAGGTTTAGGTGTTCGTTTTTCCCGCGCGCTGTTCGGGAGTGAAATGGTACGGAGATATTATGATTGTGGTTCGATGAACCCTCTGCCAAGCACTTAAATGTGAATTGCAGAGTAATCATGTAGATGTAGATGTAGATGTAGCTCAGGTTTAAGGTCGGTTGATGATGCCACACTGGCTCAAAATTTCACCACAGTTGTGTCCAACGTCAACCTGGACATGTCACACGATGTAAGGTCGTCACACCCCAATTAGCCACGTTTCACTCCTTGTTTCGCCGCCTCTGCGATGGAGGTCAGAACCGCGACGCACATCGTTGAAATTACGCTGGTTTCTTACGGGTGGTCGAGGAAAACATTTCAGACACACCTCCCCTCTCAATCGGCACGTAAAGATCCCAGGGCGTGGCATAAAGGGCGTGAATGTTCAATGCTACACGGGAATGCCATGTTATCTATTTGTACCAAACGCTGTGTGTGCAGGGTGACAATTATTGGACTATTGATAATGTTGGAAGCTAAACTATATGAAAAAAAACGTAAATTAGTTACAAACTACGGCGTGCACACACTTTATTCAACATTTAAACGTCACTACAGATATTCGGATTTAGGTTATGGCATTTTCGATATGCCTGCCATCATTGGCGATGATGTGGCGCAGAGGAATAGCGAAATTCTGCATGACCCGCTGAAGTGTCGGAACATCGATACTTTCAATGTCCTCCTGAGTGGATATTTTCAGATTAGCTATTGGTTTTGGGATTACCGGATGATCAAAAAGTCAGCATAAATTTGAAAACTGAATAAATCACAGAATAATGTTGATATAGAGGTACAAATTGACACACATGCTTGGAATGACATGGGGTTTTATTAGAACCAAAAAATACAAACGACAGATGGCGCTTCAACTGATCAGAATAGCAATAATTAGCATAACAAAGTAAGACAAAGCAAAGATGATGTTCTTTACAGGAAATGCTCAATATGTCCACCATCATTCCTCAACAATAGCTGTAGTCGAGGAATAATGTTGTGAACAGCACTGTAGAGGATGTCCGGAGATATGGTGAGGCATTGGCGTCGGATGTTGTCTTTCAGCATCCCTGGAGATGTCGGTCGATCACGATACACTTGAGACTTCAGGTAACCCCAAAGCCAATAATCGCACGGACTGAGGTCTGGGGACCTGGGAGGCCAATCATGACGAAAGTGGCGTCTGAGCACACGATCATCACCAAACGTGATGTCGAAGCTGCATTGGTAAAGTACCGGAACTTCAAGCGCTGATAGAAAGCACCGAAGCTGAAATCGTTACAGGTACAGAAAGCTGGCTGAAGCCAGAGATAAATTCTGCCGAAATTTTTACAAAGGCACAGACGATGTTTAAAAAAGGATAGATTGCATGCAACCGGTGGTGGCGTGTTTGTCGCTGTTAGTAGTAGTTTATCGTGTAGAGAAATAGAAGTGGATAGTTCCTGTGAATTATTATGGGTGGAGGTTACACTCAACAACCGAGCTAGGTTAATAGTTGGCTCCTTTTACCGACCTCCCGACTCAGCAGCATTAGTGGCAGAACAACTGAGAGAAAATTTGGAATACATTTCACATAAATTTTCTCAGCATGTTATAGTCTTAGGTGGAGATTTCAATTTATCAGATATAGACTGGGACACTCAGATGTTTAGGACGGGTGGTAGGGACAGAGCATCGAGTGACGTTATACTGAGTGCACTATCCGAAAATTACCTCGAGCAATTAAACAGAGAGCCGACTCGTGGAGATAACATCTTGGACCTACTGATAACAAACAGACCCGAACTTTTCGACTCTGTAAGTGCAGAACAGGGAATCAGTGATCATAAGGCCGTTGCAGCATCCCTGAATATGGAAGTTAATAGGAATATAAAAAAAGGGAGGAAGGTTTATCTGTTTAGCAAGAGTAATAGAAGGCAGATTTCACACTACCTAACAGATCAAAACGAAAATTTCTGTTCCGACACTGACAATGTTGAGTGTTTATGGAAAAAGTTCAAGGCAATCGTAAAATGCGTTCTAGACAGGTACGTGCCGAGTAAAACTGTGAGGGACGGTAAAAACCCACCGTGGTTCAACAACAAAGTTAGGAAATTACTGCGAAAGCAAAGAGAGCTTCACTCCAAGTGTAAACGCAGCCAAAACCTCTCAAACAAACAGAAACTAAAAGATGTCAAAGTTAGCGTAGGGAGGGCTATGCGTGAAGCGTTCAGTGAATTCGAAAGTAAAATTCTATGTACCGACTTGACAGAAAATCCTAGGAAGTTCTGGTCTTACGTTAAATCAGTAAGTGGCTCGAAACAGCATATCCAGACACTCCGGGATGATGATGGCATTGAAACAGAGGATGACAAGCGTAAAGCTGAAATACTAAACACCTTTTTCCAAAGCTGTTTCACAGAGGAAGACCGCACTGCAGTTCCTTCTCTAAATCCTCGCACAAACGAAATAATGGCTGACATCGAAATAAGTGTCCAAGGAATAGAAAAGCAACTGGAATCACTCAACAGAGGAAAGTCCACTGGACCTGACGGGATACCAATTCGATTCTACACAGAGTACGCGAAAGAACTTGCACCCCCTTCTAACAGCCGTGTACCGCAAGTTTCTAGAGGAACGGAAGGTTCCAAATGATTGGAAAAGAGCACAGGTAGTCCCAGTCTTCAAGAAGGGTCGTCGAACACATGCGCAAAACTATAGACCTATATCTCTGACGTCGATCTCTTGTAGAATTTTAGAACATGTTTTTTGCTCGAGTATCATGTCGTTTTTGGAAACCCAGAATCTACTCTGTAGGAATCAACATGGATTCCGCAAACAGCGTCGTGTGAGACCCAACTCGCTTTATTTGTTCATGAGACCCAGAAAATATTAGATACAGGCTCCCAGGTAGATGCTGTTTTCCTTTACTTCCGGAAGGCGTTCGATGCAGTTCCGCACTGTCGCCTGATAAACAAAGTAAGAGCCTACGCAATATCAGACCAGCTGTGTGGCTGGATTGAAGAATTTTTAGCAGACAGAACACAGCATGTTGTTCTCAATGGAGAGACGTCTACAGACGTTTAAGTAACCTCTGGCGTGCCACAGGGGAGTGTTATGGGACCACTGCTTTTCACAATATATATAAATGACCTAGTAGATAGTGTCGGAAGTTCCATGCGGCTTTTCGCGGATGATGCTGTAGTATACAGAGAAGTTGCAGCATTAGAAAATTGTAGCGAAATGCAGGAAGATCTGCAGCGGATAGGCACTTGGTGCAGGGAGTGGCAACTGACCCTTAACATAGACAAATGAAATGAATTGCGAGTACATAGAAATAAGGATCCTTTATTCTGTAAAATATCTGTTAGTATGCGTACGGAACGATTTGAAGTGGTGCGATCATATAAAATTAATTGTTGGTAAGGCGGATGCCAGGTTGAGATTCATTGGGAGAGTCCTTAGAAAATGTAGTCCATCAACAAAGGCGGTGGCTCACAAAACACTCGTTCGACCTATACTTGAGTATTGCTCATCACTGTGGGACCCGTTCCAGATCGGGTTGACGGAGGAGATAGAGAAGATCCAAAGAAGAGCGGCGCGTTTCGTCACAGGGTTATTTGGTAAGCAAACCTGGTAGCAAACTCAAGTGGCAGACTCTGCAAGAGAGGTGCTCTGCGTCGCGGTGTAGCTTGCTCGCCAGGTTTCGAGAGGGTGCGTTTCTGGATGAGGTATAGAATATATTGCTTCCCCCTACTTATACCTCCCGAGGAGATCACGAATGTAAAATTAGAGAGATTCGAGAGCGCACGGAGGCTTTCAGACAGTCGTTCTTCCCGCGAACCATACGCGACTGGAACAGGAAAGGGAGGTAATGACAGTGGCACGTAAAGTGCCCTCCGCCACACACCGTTGGGTGGCTTGCGGAGTATAAATGTAGATGTAGACGCGCGCAAGGGATCTTTCACGCGTCTATCGATATTTTTTTTGTTCTAATAAAACCCCATGTCATTCCAGGCATGTGTGTCAATTTTTACCTCTCTATCTACATTATTCCGTGGTCTATTAAGTTTTCAAATTTATACTGACTTTTTGATCACCCGGTACATCTTGTTTTTAATATGGTCTCACAAAAAGGAGTGGCATGTAGTCAGATCTGGAGAATATGGTGGTCACTCGAGGCCCATGCCAGCGGCCTCTGGGTACCCCATAGCCGGAATGCGCTCCTCAAAGTGCTCCTCTAGGACATCGAACACTTTCCTGGGTCGAACGCCATCTTGCTTGAACCACGTCTTCTCTAAATTAGAGTCACTTTGGATAATGGGGATGAAATCATCTTCCAAAACCTTCACGTACCGTTTGGTAGTCATTTTGCCATCAAGGAATATCGCACCCATTATTCCATGACTGGACACTGCACTCCACACAGTCACCCATTGAGGGTGAAGAGGCTTCTTGATCGCGAAATGCGGATCTCAGTTCCCGAAATGCGCCAATTTTGCTCACTGACGAATTCATCCAAATGAAAGTGGGCTAAACCAAACTATACAGCGAATACTAATTCCCATTATGCCCCGCGGCCAACCGCGCAATTTGAACGTCCTAACACAAACCGTTCAGAATTTATGACAATTTTATTTCATGTAGTTCAATAATTGTCACCTTGTATGTGTGATGGCTGCCGATGTTGGGTTCGCAACGGAGTGGTCACACCCAAAACTCGAATAAATTAGCCCTGCTATTACCAACCAGAAACTGGGAATAACATCTGAACTACTTCCCTAAGTTGTAATAATACTCTAACATAATCGGGATCGGTATTTGGAATCTAATCCTAGGAAAAGTAGAGCAGCTGGTTACTGACAAGATATTTATTGTAAAACAACACTCAAAGAAATATACAGAAATTTAACAAGTTTGAATTACAACATTAATTGCTATTCATTAATCTAAATACTATATCGGCAAAACGTATGTTACTTCGATAAAAATCGCGCCCAATTGCATCTACATCTACATGAATACTCTGCAAATCACAATTGCCTGGCAGAAGGTTCATCGAACCACCTTTACAATAATTCTCTTTTATTCCAATCTCGAATAGCGCGCAGAAGAAATGAACACCTGTATCTTTCCGTGCGAGCTCCGACTTCCCTTGTTTTATTATAATGATCGTGTCTCCCTATGCAGGTAGGCGTCAACAAAATATTTTCGGATTCGGAGGAGAAAGTTGGTGATTGAGATTTTGTGAGAAGATTCGACCGCAACGAAAAAGCCTTTGTTTTAATAATGTCCTCCCCAAATCCTGTATGATGTCTATGACACTCTCTCCCCTATTTCGCGATAATACAAAACGCACTGTTCTTCTTTGAACTTTCTCAATGCACTTCGTTAATCCTATCTGGTAAGGATCCTAGACTGCGCAACAGTACTCCTAAAAAGGATGGACAAGCGTAGTGTAGACAGTCCCTTTAGTAGATCTGTGCATCTTCTATGTGTTCTGCCAAAAAAACGCAGTCTTTGGTTTGCCTTCACACGTGTTCTTTACAATTTGTTAGTAATTTTAATTCCTAGGTAATTAGTTGTATTTATGGCCTTTAGATTTAACTGATTTTTCGTGTAACCGAAGTTCAACGGATTCCTTCTACTACTCTTGTGAATGACCTCAGACATTTCATTATTTAGGTTCAATTGCCAATCTTCGCACCATACAGATATCTTATTCTATGGTAACCCTAAATGGTTGACACTGATTGCCATCGAAGTTAGTAAAGCCTCCACTCTGACGGTACTGACAGTAAAGAGCTCTGATATCAAATCAATGAATCTTAACACATCGTAGTGTACATATCATGTTATTCAATCTGTATATTGAGCAAGCAGTGAAGGAAACAAAAGAAAAATTCCGAGTTGGAATTAAAATCGATGGAGAAGAAATAAAACCTTTGAGGTTCGCCGATGACATTGTAATTCTGTCAGAGACAGCAAAGGAAATGGAAGAGCAGATGAACGGAATGGACAGTCTTGAAAGGAGGATATAAGATGAACATCAACAAAAGCAAAACGAGGATAATGGAATGTTGTCGAATTAAATCGGGTGATGCTGCGGGAATTAGATTAGGAAATGAGACGCTTAAAGTAGTAAAGGAGTTTTGCTATTTGGGGAGCAAAATAACTGATGATGGTCGAAGTAGAGAGGATATAAAATGTAGACTGGCAATGGCAAGGAAAGCGTTTCTGAAGAAGAGAAATTTGTTAACATCGAGTATGGATTTAAGTGTCAGGAAGTCCTTTCTGAAAGTATTTGTATGCAGTGTAGCCTTGTATGGAAGTGAAACGTGGACGATAAATAGTTTAGACAAGAAGAAAATAGAAGCTTTCGAAATGTGGTGTTACATAAGAATGCTGAAGGTTAGATGGGTAGATCACATAACTAATGAGGAGGTATTGAATAGAATTGGAGAGAAGAGGAGTTTGTGGCACAACTTGAGTAGAAGAAGGGATCGGTTGGTAGGGCATATTCTGAGACATCAAGGGATCACCAATTTAGTATTGGAGGGAAGCGTGGAGAGTAAAAATCGTAGAGGTAGACGAAGAGATGAATACACTAAACAGATTCAGAAGGATGTAGGTTGCAGTAGGTACTGGGAGATGAAGAAGCTTGCAGAGGATAGAGTAGTATGGAGAGCTGCATCAAACCAGTCTCTGGACTGAAGACCACAACAACAACAACATCTGATCAGAAGAAGTTCAGTACCTTAATGAAATTACAGACTGGATGAAGCAACAATGCTTTGCATCAGAGTGAATAGGCAAAATTGAAAGTGCACTCTGAATAAGACAACATCAATAAGTGTGGCATCAGTCTGTCAATTAGACATATAATAACCTAACATTATACAGAACATCACTGGTTCATAACATTATACTGTGATATAATTAGGTGAGAAAACCTAACAGTAAAATCAAAAACTGAATGGCTCCAGGTGGCCTTGTACTTGGAATACATGCAAATCTTAACAACTAAAACAATTGTAGAGAAAATACCTATCGGAAACTCCAAGTGGCCTTTCTAGGTGCATAAATGCTGGTCTTAGTAGCTATAAAATGTTTGGGGCTCCAAGTTAACGTTCCAAGTATAATGTTCTTTTAAAAATGATCAAGCTTTGAATGAATGAATGTCTGATCTGTGGAATGGGTACTGAATTCGAATTATCGTGTAGTGCGATTGCAAGTGCTATGCTTACTCTCTGTTACTGTTAGCGAAACTTTACACGAATTGATTGGGCAATGCAACTCCGAATATCAGTAAAGAAATACAGTCACTGGAAAATACATTCAGCCCCTTAGGCACTGAATCATCTGGCCCTGTTCGAAACCGGTAACTTTGGTCACTGTGCACATAGCAAGTAAATTAAATTGTCTTATCTCTAAAGCATAAACGGAGTAACGAAATATATTCTGGTCTCTCATAAAAAAAAATATAAATGTGCTAGCTACAGGCTCAACAGTGTACAGCGCTGGCCATAATATTTGAAATGCACATGAAATTCATTTGGCTGATAAACGAGAAAATTTAAGAAGATCCAACTTCTTAAAAAATATATGACCTGGATAGGGAGGCGCTACTGATTTTGGTGAATTACTAACACTCAGTTTTTAGGAAAATTACATTGCAAGTTAAGTTTGGATTTTCAAAAATATCTAACATTTGAAGTTTCATTACTCTCAATTGATTCACAAAGAATGAGATTTAAACAGCAAATATTATCTAACGTCATTAATAAAACATAAATCCAAATCATCAAATTTAATATGTAGTTCTGTTGACAAATCTTAGATGCATTACAAAAATGAAATAGCTAGCTAGCCTTTTTATCAAAACAGTTTACGTACATTCTGGGTTACTCAACAATTACAAATTATCAGCCAACTCATATCTAATAACGCACTGAAAAAACAGAAATCATAATTATTTAACATCTTTACCTTCCTTACATGAAGACTTCTGCTTCCAAGTTCAACAATATTGACATACCTACATTAATCTAACTCTTGGTGGCTTCACACCACAAAGACTGCCTACTCCATCGTCTTTCCCACACAGACAGCTACCCACAGCTGTGCGCCAATCGCTCTCTTACGCCAACACTAGCAGTAAGTCTGGGTCTGCGATATAAAGCCTATCAAAGACATACATCGTTTATAAAAATCGCATTCGGGTGCCACATACAAATGTGCCCCAGTATATTCCTTTCACAACCCTCGAGCGCGGGGTTTCACAGTTTTGACACATATTTCGAAGTGCCTTGTACAACAAATGTGTGGTAAAAATATCTAATTGTATAACATCATCATACTCGAAAGAACTGATAGTGATCAGGTGCACTATTATGAATTATAATCTGGTTATATTATGAGTAAATTGTCTCATAAACAAGGTTGCTGACAAATAAATCATGTAAGGCAAAATAAGTACACAATCCTAAACATGAAGTTAATGGTATAGAACTGGGCAAGGGAAACGAAGAGTCATGGCTGAAGCGTATCAGTATGTTGTAGTGACTGCATCATAAAGTCCATTTATTTTTGTTTTGTGCAGGTTCAACAACTTGGTAGTGACCAATGTGTATTTCATTCAGTGTACCAGTGAACTCCGTATTATTTTCCTCAGTCATGTGCAGAGATACAAGAGATACTCGGCAACAGATTGCCGACATCCGCAGTTGGCGATTACCAAAACATCAGTAAATTAATGACCAACATCATCACTGCTCTTCATAGTGGAGACTCTTCTGAGATCCAAACAACATATATAGTCACTTATGTTTAAGTATGAATACCAGTAGTAAATTGCCCCAGTACCACGAACAGAGGTAGGAGATTGGATAATGAAAGGTACAAAAAAAAGTAGCAGATGTAAGGTAGTGGAACATGACCATAAGAAGTTCAGTACCCTAATGAAACTACAGACTGGATGAAGCAACAATGCTGTACATCAGAGGGAATAGGCAAAATTGAAAGTGAACTCTGAATAAGACAACATCAATAAGCGTGGCATCAGGCTGTCAATTAGACGCAGAATAACCTAATATTACACAGAACATCACTGGTTCATAACATTATACAGTGATATAATTAGGTGAGAAAACCTAACAGTAAAATCAAAAAATGAATGGCTCCAGGTGGCCTTGTACTTGGAATACATGCAAATCTTAACAACTAAAACAATTGTAGAGAAAATATCAATTGGAAGCTCCAAGTGGCCTTTCTAGGTGCATAAATGCTGATCTTAGTAGCTATCAAATGTTTGGGGCTCCAAGTGTAACGTTCCAAGTATAACGTTCTTTTAAAAATGATCAAGCTTTACCATTACGTTGAATGAATGTCTGATCTGTGGAATGGGTACTGAACTCGAATTATCGTGTAGCGCAACTGCAAGTGCTATGGTTACTTTCTGTTTCTGTTAGCGAAACTTTACACGAATTGACTGGGAAATGCAACTCCCAATATTAGTAAAGAAATACAGTGACTAGAAATACATTCAGCCCCTTAGTCACTGAATGATCTGGCCCTATTCGAAACTGATAACTTTGGTCACTGCGCACATAGCAAGTAAATTAAATTGTCTTATCTCTAAAGCATAAACGAAGTAACGCAATATATTCTGGTCTCTCATAAAAAAAATATGTAAATGTGCTAGCTACAGGCTCAGCAATGTGCAGCGATGTCCATAATAAATGAAATGCACATGAAACTCATTTGGCCGATAAACGAGAACATTTAAGAAAATCCAACTTCTTAAAAAAGAAATATGACCTGGACAGGGAGGCAGTACTGATTTTAGTGAATTACTAACACTCAGCTTTTAGCAAAATTACATTGAAAGTTAAGTTTGGATTTTCAAAAACATCTAACAATTGAAGTTACATTACTCTCAATTGATTCACAAACATTGAGATTCAAACAGCAAGTATTATCTAACTTCATTAATCCGACATAAATCCAAATCATCAAATTAAATATTTATCTCTGTTAAAAAATCTTGGAAGCATTACAAAAATGAAATATCTAACTAGCCTTTTTATCAAAACAAAACAGTTTATGTACATTCTGGGTTACTCAACAATTACAAATTATCAGCCAACTCATGTATACTAACGCGCTGGCAAAAACAGAAATCATAATTATTTAACATCTTTACCTTGCTTACATGAAGACTTCTGCTTCCAAGTTCAACAATACTGACACACCTAAATTAATCTAACTCTTGGTGGCTCAACACAACACAAAGACTGCCTACTGTTTCGTCTTTCCCTCACAGACAGCTACCCACAACTGTGCGCCAAGCGCCCTCTTACTCCAGCACTAGCAGTATGTCTCGGTCTGCGATATAAAATATAAAGCCTATCGAAGTCATACATCGTTTATAAAAATCACATTCGGCTGCCACAGACGATTGTGCCCCAGTACACTCCTTTCAAATTGAAGAATAAACATGTAGAATCTTAGTGACATTTGCTTGGGGACTTATGACCACAGCAGTTGCGTCCCATAGTGCTCAGAGCCATTTTTGAACCACATTTGCTTTATTTAAAAATGGTTCAAATGTCACTGAGGACTGAGGTCATCAGTCCCCTAGAACTTAGAACTACTTAAACCAAACTGACCTAAGGACATCACACACATCCATTCCCGAGGCAGGATTTGAACCTGCGAGCGTAGCGGTCGCGCGGTTCCAGACTGAAGCGCCTGGAACCGCTCGGCCACAGCGGTTGGCAAAAAGCTTTAAGAGTTTTCACTTAAAAAAATCGGTGGCATTACTTTTCAGCTGACAACCTAGAACGTGACATCGATATCTACCGGACAACCCAAGTAAGACTCTATTTAGGGGAGGACCATCACCAGAATCCAACATTTAGTAGCTCTGGAGAGGACTGCTGACAAGTCGGTCGGAAATTCGTTATGACAGTTGTTTTAGTACCTCCTAATAATGCGACTTGGTAGCCACAATAATTTTATTCAGACCGGAGTGAAACTTGATAATAGCATAGACGCCACTTCTGCCCGCCTGTTCGCCATTGTCGAACCGCTCTGCCCGGTTGGCCGGTTTAACGCTCCTTCACTGCCACAGCGCCGCTAGCTGAGCTGAGGACGAGTCTCCGGCTGGTCGTTACGCAGCCGTTAAACTTCCTCCTCTGGCGTGCCTTCGAGAGCCTTTCCGTGGGCCATCTGCCTAACAGCCGTGGACTAGGCACTTGACGTGCGCGCCGGTGTATAACGGCTCCGCCAGATGCAAGTCGCTTGATACCGTAGCCGCCGGCAGCTCAAAGGCTCTGGCGTAGTAACCCCTTAACAAGTACCTGCGAGAGGCACCGCTACTGCTTGTTATTTCTTCGGTACATTCACGTCAGCTGGAGCGCACACATTCACTTATAAACTGCTCATAACAACTCGAGTCTCTTCCGGCGTAAAAGACGTTCTAACAACTTACGGCAACACAGCCGGGTGACGTCTTCGACAAACGCCGACAACTCATTTATTTATTTACATCGTTAGTTGTTTGTTGTTCTGTCGCCCCAAACTCCTTGTAACACTAAGCTTATTATTACTTTACAGCAGTCTATCGTAACTGAATAAAACAAATTTTTCCAGCCATACGCGTTTCGCTTTTATTATTTTCAAGGCGTCTACGCAAATTTTCATTGCCTGGTACTGTGAAAAAGAAATTTCGTATGGCAGAAAGCAGGAGAAGAACAACTGTACAGCAAGAAAAAAACCACACGTAGATCAGCATCTACGAAAATTGCCGCTGAAAATTCCTTTTAAGTAATGAAGGCGAAACGTGTGTAGCTAGAAAAATCTGTTTTATTGACTTGAGATACAAGGATCTAAAGTAGTGATTATCAACATGAAATTTATTTATTTATTATTGCCTACAATCTCGACATCCGCCACCAGGAATCTAATGGTTCACATGGCTCTGAGCACTATGGGACTTAACATCTGAGGTCATCAGTCCCCTAGAACTTAGAGCTACTTAAACCTAACTAACCTAAGGACACACACACGGCCATGCCCGAGGCAGGATTCGAACCTGGGACCGTAGCGGTCTCGCGGTTCCAGACTGAAGCGCCTAGAACTGCTCGGCCACATCGGCCGCCCAGAAATCTAATATGGGTTCGATTTCTACAGAGGCACAGGTAGTTGTGCACAGCTACAATTATATATCGCTTCAGCATTTGTAATGCACTTTAAGGATTTTCAGTAGCTGGTCAAATTAAATATTACAAAAAAATAAAAAAACTCCCAAAATCCTTAAACCATGGTACTACATTTGTAGACGATTTATATTTTATGTTACCTTCGCAACAGATGCTTACTGGCATTTCCTGATCTCAAGCACTGATTCACCTCGTGCTCAAGGAAGTTATATTTTTCAAGAAACCCCTTATCCAGAATTTTACGTCTATGACCTAAGTTAACATTACCTACGTCTGTGCTAGAGCATTCCCTACAACAAACTAATTCTCTAGAGCCAGGATTCTAGGAAACCAATACCATCCCCAAAGAATCGCAAACCCATCGCCTTATCCCTGCTGCTTTTGGTTGTCGCCTGTATGGTTACAATTGCACTGTATGTGAGTTTCAGTGATATTCACTGTACTCGCATGTTCACTTCAGTACAATCACATACAATTAAAGTGAGTCTAGGTTCTATGGCGTCAATAGTTACGATGCCACAATGCAGGTGCACGCTCTCGGAAGTTGGCACTACAAGAGAAGACTTAACTACGCCGACCACAGCACCCTCTGGCCGACGCTGTGGAGCTCAGGGAGTGCCGTCTTGATTTCAGCCATTTCATCATGAGCAGACGGCCTGGAAATATCGCTTCTACTACCGAGTGGGCTAGCTTGCTATTGAGACTTTGTATTAGTTCCGTTCAGTTAAAGTTTGGACAGCAAATCATCCTAACTTCACAGGATTAGACATGGTGAAAGGTCTCTGTTCGATTCCTTTCATGTTAATTTCTTAAATCTGTTGTCATTTACGGCATAAATTCCTCTTCTAAATTTACTGTGGCGTTTCTGACTATCTGGGAGGCGACGGAGTAGTGGAACGTGTTACTTTTACACATAAACAAGAACGATCTGTCACACTACTACACTTTAAAACACAGTTTATATGTAATTCATGTCACACAGTCTCATACGGAACCTACATCCGCTTTCTTTTATATACTGTATATGATAAGATACTGTCATCCCCCTTCCCTTGTGTGTGAGAGGATGAATGAGCAAATGTATTTCTAGTTGCATGCTTGAGGGTAGCAGACAAGCCTGTCTGCTGGAGAACAGTAGGACCAACGTCGGAACAGGTAGCTACGCTTTCTAAAAGCAAAGAGGTTTCTATCCTTAGTATGGTCCTGTCTGTCCCTTCTCATGTTGGTATAGGAAGCTGCCCCTCTGGCCACTTCCATTTGTATTTGCGAGCCACCCCTCAGGAAGGGACCACGTCAGTCGGTCCGTGGCAAGCGTCTGAAGTGGTAAGATCTCCGGCTAAGCGCGTGTCTGCTAAGTCCGTAGGACAATGGATTTCTTAAGTTCAGCCTAACTGAAAATTTAATCACCTTTATTTCAGGTTTAGATCTAAAATATGTTATCTTAAATTGCAACACAGTGTAATTCAAGTGTGAAGTTCAGAATACCTTCCAGTAGTAGCTTTGTCACTACTTTGTGAGTAAAGTGGAACCACGTGTTGAGGATCCGTAACTCCAACTAAGATCATCAATCTTAAATGCGAATGTGCGTGAGATTATAACGTCTCGTCTTGACAATATTTTTCAATATAGCAACTTTTCTTTATGTTCAACGCATGTGGGGTGTACTTTGTGAAACCAGTACCACATGCTTATACAATTGTTTGACCCATCAGGTTAATAGTAAGACGATAGTAACCAGTTCGAGGTTTTGCTTTTCGATCTAATTTATTTTAATTATCAAAATTATTGTGGAGTTACACTCTTTGTGTAAACCAAGTTGACCACGTGAAGCATGTGGTGTAATGATCAAAGTAGCCCTCAGCTATTCTTTTCGGGAAGATGTCACAAAGAGTTAATATGAATTTAGTATACCAGTGTGTGGTAATTACATGACGGACAGGATTGTGCTACGAACGTAACTTCTTTGGGTGAAAATTGAATCGGTTGGTAGTGGTTAATTTTCTCTTGCATATGTTTCAACGTTCTTTGTGTGTTGTTTTATGAATGCAGTGTTGTATACAGTCTCCCAATCTTGGCTCCATATTTGATGTGTTCCGTAAGATTACAATCTCACATTTTCACAATCCTAAATAAGGCACCAGTTTAGTTAGGAATCAAGTTTAATATGCTGAAATTTCAATGATCAATGTTAAAATAAATTTCCAAATATAAACTGATTTATTTCTTTTTATTTAAATTCTCTTTTATATATATATCACCGGTTGTCGTATGACTATTAAAAGATTATAATTAATGTTAGTCAGGTTGGGAATTTGGTAAGCTAGACAGGATACCTGGCGAAACAGTTGCGCAGTAATGCAAGGTTACCTTCCCCAGACAGCTCACAGTTTTTAACCCGCTTTTATTGTCTATCAGTACCGCTTACACCTCAAAATAAAGCAACAACGTTACAGTGGACTACGGCTTCACACCTACGTGCTCATCCTAGCCAAAGTTATGTATCCATTTGATGTTTAATTGTGTTTTTGACTCTATTAAAAGTGTTAAAGTTACATGCAGTACCAACGTGATTCACCTCTCCTGCTCCTACTCGCTTCCTTCACTCTCGCCCTATAACACAGAAGCAGTTCACAGGAGCAGACCCACGCACCGCCTATCCAGGCGGGATACAAAATGTTCTAAATATTTTCTGTGTTCTTTCCCAAATACCTTATTTGCTATCTCATCCACAAGATGTCTCTAATAACGTCCCTCAGAGTGAGACTGACTACCGGAATTTCGAGAGAAATTTCCGAAAAGAATCCGACAGCATATTACTTCATCCCACAAAAGACCACGATGAGAAAATTCGAGAAAATGGAACTAATACACAGGCTTACCGGCAATCATTCTCCCCACGAGCCATCCGCATGTGGAACAGGTAATGGGAGATCAGGTAATGGTCCTAGAAGTACCCTCCGCCACAAGCGGAATCCTGCCCGAGGTAGGATTCGAACCTGCGACCGTAGCGGTCTCGCGGTTCCATACTGTAGCGCCTAGAACCGCTCGGCCACAACGGCCGGCGCCTAGAAGAGTTAACAGGTATATTGCTCCTATGTATATCTCGCGAAAATGCCGTGAAGGTCAAATTTGAGAGAATGAGTCTCAGACAGCATTACCGGTCATCGTTCTTCGCGTGAACCATTCGCAACTGTAACAGGAAAGGGAAAGTAGTGATACGCTTGATGAATAAACATATATAAGGCACGATCAAAAAGTTTCCATCGGGGCGCGCTGCTGCAGCGTACATGCGACTCCGATGTCGGTATATAAGCATCGGCATTGAGGACAGATATTAGTGTGGCAAGCGTGTCTTTCCAACGTGCGTGTGGTAAATGTGGAAAAGTGAACTACGCCGATGTTATTACTTAATGCGTCCAAACACGGAGCCGGAGGAGAAACATCCATTGGAGAACGCGTAAGGGGTAGCACGTCTGTCTAAAACCACCGTTTGGGAATGGTGCGCCAGGTTGGGTGCTGCTTCACGGTAACGCACGTCCCCATATAGAAAATATCGTAACGCCGAAGTCTGCGGCGGCGTCGTACGTTTCTGCTGCGTATAAAGTTCCACTCACCTTGTGGTGAATCTCTTCTCAAACGCACGCCTCCTTGAAGTTACTGAAATGCAGTCCTCATCCGGAAAAAGCTATTGACAAAACTGCTGTACTTCTCGTAACCACAAGTCGCACTAAAATTTGTATTGTTGGTGGAAGGATTAGCTAAATGAAAGTATCTATGTACGTAAAATCTCACTTTATTAAGGTAAGCTTGCGTTCACCATTTACTACCAAGCCTTACTCTAAGCTGTACAAAGACTGAAAAGTCCACACGCATGCATCATTTTAACCGCAGCCAGTTTATGGTAATTATCGATTATCCCTCAGCTAAAGTTTAAAAACGGATTGTTTCTTTTAGAATAGCTCGCTCAAAAGTTGTTATAATCAGTCTCACGTAACAAAAAGTTCACGTTTGCGAGTAAGCAACACGCCATGCGAAATTTAGTTATTTAAAATGTCACCAAAAGTTCTGAGTTTCACACTGTGGATTAAATCGAAGTCCCTTCCACACTTTACAGCACTTCTCAAATATCCTGGTTCCAAAATATCACAATATTAATCATTTTCATCTGAGCACCTGTCAAAAGGTCTGATCATTATGAGATCCAAGCCCCGACTCTACTCATCTCTCTACACAAGAGAAGTTTCTAGTTCCCGAAATATGCTAATTTCTGATTGGTGGAGAAACATCACAGCCAATCGGTTAGCAGCGTGAAACCCACTCAGTCCCGCACATATATGCAGAACCGATCAAAATTTTGTCACTGAATCAGGACAGTAAACTAACATAGATAAATTTTGAAACCTCACAAATATAAAATTAACTCTCTCTTAACAAAACTACATTTAGCGAAATCATAATCTCATTTCCCCAGCGCCATAAACCGATGAAATAGTTCATAACAAATTCCCCAGTACAAATGACTCACACACACTCTTTTTTCTTTATTGGTTTTCGATTCTCCCCAAAGGGAGCGGGCTGGCAGTAGCTTAGTACGCCGCTCTTCAGCCTGCAGAAGTTTTAAAAACATAATAAATAATAAAATCAGGCGATAAAAACGGTAACTTTTAAATTATGAAATGCCGGAAAATTGTGGAACTTAAAATATGAAATAAGAGTTGGCGATGCTAATTAAACCACACAGTAAGCAGACAGGTACAACAGGAGACAGTTAAAAAAACAAGGCGACAGTCTGGTGTTTCTGTTCGCTACACTTCAGAAAAGATGCACAACACTTAACACTCACTTAAAACACTGCACTAAAAAGTTGGCCCACAGATGACACACCATAGCCTAGTGCAGATGGGGGTGGGGAACTCGGACAGATGAGAGGAAAAAAATCGGAGGAGGAGAGGAAAAAGCAAAGGGTTGGGAAAGAGCCGATGGAGAGAGAGGACTCATAAGGTGGAGGGGGGGTGGGGGGCAGAGCGGACACGAGAGGGAGTGGGGAATGGCAGAGGAGGAGATGAAGAAGAACTCGGGCGAGGGAAGGGAGTCAAAGAGAGGGTTGGTGGGTAAAAGGGAAAAACAGGATGGGAGGGGGAGAGAGGGAGCCTAGGAAAAGGACAGAGGTAGGGAGGGGGAGGTGAGGATCAAAGTGATAGGAGAGATAAATGGGGAGAGAGAGAGAGAGGGCATGATCCAGGAGGGGGAGTTGACAGAAGCCTCCTTGGGAAATGAGATGAAGGATGTACAGGTGGATGGTAGGTGGGACACAACAGTGAAGGCACAGTAGCGGGTGGGGGTTGGAGAGGAGAGGAGCAACTATGTGATGGCGGGAGGGGGAATCAAGTCTGTGGGAGGTGTAGAGGACTCGGATATGTTCGAGGAAAAGAAGCAAATGGGGAAAGGAATCAGGTCATAGAGGATCCGCGTGGAGGACGGGAGGTGGATATAGAAGGCGAGTCGGAGTTAATGGTGCTCGAGATCTGGAGGGACTTATAGAATTTGGGTGGGGGTGGGGGGATTGAGGGGGACATAGAACACACTCGTCATTTCCAAACATTCATCACGAGACCAGTTACTTCAATGTATAATATAAAAACTTTACCTAAAACGTAATTTCGCATTCATTCTCATAAGCAAGTGTAATTGCTATAGTAATTGATAAACAGGTCGAAAATTAAACAAACAGAACTGCAAATAAAAACGACAGTACTTTGACTGCAGTTCAAGCAGTGTCCGTCTGCTAGTGACGTCTACCAGATGGCATAGAAACTGCGTACTCTCTGGCATCGGACACCACATGTCCTGTGCGTGACTCTTACTGCACGCCTGTTCACTGGCTTTACGATCTCAATAGGCAAGATGTAAGGCGCTATGCCTCAAGTTACGCCAAGTGGGTAACATTCGAGCACCCAGCCTATAGTCCAGATATCTTCCCACGCATGTATCACGCCTTCAGACCCTTAGAAAAGGCCTTGGAGGGTCAGAGAGACCCGTCAGTCGAGAATGTGCAGCAACCAGCAGAACACACGCAGCAGAACACAGTCTTTTACTCAACAGGTATCTTCCAAGTAGTGCGTCAGTGGGATGATTGCTTCAGTGCTCACGGTGATACAGCTCGATTGCCATCCTCACTGTGGAACGTACGCCATCGAAAGGAAACTTTGTTCATCGCCCATTACAGATGCAGGCACCAACTCAGTCGAACCAGAGTTTCGAGCGAAATAACTGTTTTGCCAAAAGAAAACCGTGGAGAGTGAGTAAGAAGTGGGGGCATATTACTACACTACTGGTCATTAAAATTGATACACCAAGAAGAAATGCAGGTGATAAACGGGTATTCATTGGACAAATATATTATGCTAGAACTGACAAGTGATTACATTTTCATGCAATTTGGGTGCATAGATCCAGAGAAATCAGTACCCAGAACAACCAACTCTGGCCGTAGCAACGGCCTCGATACGCCTGGGCATTAAGTCAAACAGAGCCTGGATAGCGTGTAAAAGTACAGCTCCCCATGCAGCTTCAACATGATACCACAGTTCATCAACAGTGGTAATTGGCGTATTGTGACGAGCCAGTTGCTCGGCTACCATTGACCAGACGTTTTCAATTGATGAGAGATATGGAGAATGTCTCATCAATTGAAAACGTCTGGTCAATGGTGGCCGATGAGAGATATGGAGAATGTAGAAAGACTAATTGAGTTCTGTAACACGTTTCAGCTAGTAATAGCGAATACCCTGTTCAAGAATCACAAGAGGAGGAGGTATACTTGGAAAAGGCCGGGAGATACGGGAAGATTTTAATTAGATTACATCATGGTCGGACAGAGATTCCAAAATCAGATACTGGATTGTAAGGCTTACCCAGGAGCAGATATAGACTCAGATCACAATATACACTCCTGGAAATGGAAAAAAGAACACATTGACACCGGTGTGTCAGACCCACCATACTTGCTCCGGACACTGCGAGAGGGCTGTACAAGCAATGATCACACGCACGGCACAGCGGACACACCAGGAACCGCGGTGTTGGCCGTCGAATGGCGCTAGCTGCGCAGCATTTGTGCACCGCCGCCGTCAGTGTCAGCCAGTTTGCCGTGGCATACGGAGCTCCATCGCAGTCTTTAACACTGGTAGCATGCCGCGACAGCGTGGACGTGAACCGTATGTGCAGTTGACGGACTTTGAGCGAGGGCGTATAGTGAGCATGCGGGAGGCTGGGTGGACGTACCGCCGAATTGCTCAACACGTGGGGCGTGAGGTCTCCACAGTACATCGATGTTGTCGCCAGTGGTCGGCGGAAGGTGCACGTGCCCGTCGACCTGGGACCGGACCGCAGCGACGCACGGATGCACGCCAAGACCGTAGGATCCTACGCAGTGCCGTAGGGGACCGCACCGCCACTTCCCAGCAAATTAGGGACACTGTTGCTCCTGGGGTATCGGCGAGGACCATTCGCAACCGTCTCCATGAAGCTGGGCTACGGTGCCGCACACCGTTAGGCCGTCTTCCGCTCACGCCCCAACATCGTGCAGCCCGCCTCCAGTGGTGTCGCGACAGGCGTGAATGGAGGGACGAATGGAGACGTGTCGTCTTCAGCGATGAGAGTCGCTTCTGCCTTGGTGCCAATGATGGTCGTATGCGTGTTTGGCGCCGTGCAGGTGAGCGCCACAATCAGGACTGCATACGACCGAGGCACACAGGGCCAACACCCGGCATCATGGTGTGGGGAGCGATCTCCTACACTGGCCGTACACCACTGGTGATCGTCGAGGGGACACTGAATAGTGCACGGTACATCCAAACCGTCATCGAACCCATCGTTCTACCATTCCTAGACCGGCAAGGGAACTTGCTGTTCCAACAGGACAATGCACGTCCGCATGTATCCCGTGCCACCCAACGTGCTCTAGAAGGTGTAAGTCAACTACCCTGGCCAGCAAGATCTCCGGATCTGTCCCCCATTGAGCATGTTTGGGACTGGATGAAGCGTCGTCTCACGCGGTCTGCACGTCCAGCACGAACGCTGGTCCAACTGAGGCGCCAGGTGGAAATGACATGGCAAGCCGTTCCACAGGACTACATCCAGCATCTCTACGATCGTCTCCATGGGAGAATAGCAGCCTGCATTGCTGCGAAAGGTGGATATACACTGTACTAGTGCCGACATTGTGCATGCTCTGTTGCCTGTGTCTATGTGCCTGTGGTTCTGTCAGTGTGATCATGTGATGTATCTGACCCCAGGAATGTGTCAATAAAGTTTCCCCTTCCTGGGACAATGAATTCACGGTGTTCTTATTTCAATTTCCAGGAGTGTAGTAGTGATGAAGAGTAGGCTGAAGTTCAAGACATTAGTCAGGAAGAATCAATACGCAAAGAAGTGGGATACTGAAGTACTAAGGAATGACGAGATACGTTTGAAGTTCTCTAACGCTATAGATACAGCAATAAGGAATAGCGCAGCAGGCAGTACAGTTGAAGAGGAATGGACATCTCTAAAAAGGGCCATCACAGAAGTTGGGAAGGAAAACATAGGTACAAAGAAGGTAGCTGCGAAGAAACCATGGGTAACAGAAGAAATACTTCAGTTGATTGATGAAAGGAGGAAGTACAAACATGTTCCGGGAAAATCAGGAATACAGAAATACAAGTCGCTGAGGAATGAAATAAATAGGAAGTGCAGGGAAGCTAAGACGAAATGGCTGCAGGAAAAATGTGAAGACATCGAAAAAGATATGATTGTCGGGAGGACAGACTCAGCATACAGGAAAGTCAAAACAACCTTTGGTGACATTAAAAGCAACGGCGGTAACGTTAAGAGTGCAACGGGAATTCCACTGTTAAATGCAGAGGAGAGAGCAGATAGGTGGAAAGAATACATTGAAAGCCTCTATGAGGGTGACGATTTGTCTGATGTGATAGAAGAAGAAACAGGAGTCGATTTAGAAGAGATAGGGGATCCAGTATTAGAATCGGAATTTAAAAGAGCTTTGGAGGACTTACGGTCAAATAAGGCAGAAGGGATAGATATTCCATTAGAATTTCTAAAATCATTGGGGGAAGTGGCAACAAAACGACTATTCACGTTGGTGTGTAGAATATATGAGTCTGGCGATATACCATCTGACTTTCGGAAAAGCATCATCCACACAATTCCGAAGACGGCAAGAGCTGACAAGTGCGAGAATTATCGCACAATCAGCTTAACAGCTCATGCATCGAAACTGCTTACAAGAATAATATACAGAAGAATGGAAAAAAAATTGAGAATGCGCTAGGTGACGATCAGTTTGGCTTTAGGAAAAGTAAAGAGATGAGAGAGGCAATTCTGACGTTACGGCTAATAATGGAAGCAAGGCTAAAGAAAAATCAAGACACTTTCATAGGATTTGTCGACCTGGAAAAAGCGTTCGACAATATAAAATGGTGCAAGCTGTTCGAGATTCTGAACAATGTAGGGGTAAGCTATAGAGAGAGACGGGTCATATACAATATATACAACAACCAAGAGGGAATAATAAGAGTGGACGATCAAGAACGAAGTGCTCGTATTAAGAAGGGTGTAAGACAAGGCTGTAGCCTTTCGCCCCTACTCTTCAATCTGTACATCGAGGAAGCAATGATGGAAATAAAAGAAAGGATCAGGAGAGGAATTAAAATACAAGGTGAAAGGATATCAATGATACGATTCACTGATGACATTGATATCCTGAGTGAAAGTGAAGAAGAATTAAATGATCTGCTGAACGGAATGAACAGTCTAATGAGTACACAGTATGGTTTGAGAGTAAATCGGAGAAAGACGAAGGTAATGAGAAGTAGTAGAAATGAGAACAGCGAGAAACTTAACATCAGGATTGATGGTCACGAAGTCAATGAAGTTAAGGAATTCTGCTACCTAGGCAGTAACATATCCAATGACGGACGGAGCAAGGAGGACATCAAAAGCAGACTCGCTATGGCAAAAAAGGCATTTCTGGCCAAGAAAAGTCTACTAATATCAAATACCGGCCTTAATTTGAGGAAGAAATTTCTGAGGATGTACGTCTGGAGTACAGCATTGTGTGCTAGTGAAACATGGACTGTGGGAAAACCGGAACAGAAGAGAATTGAAGCATTTGAGATGTGGTGCTATAGACGAATGTTGAAAATTAGGTGGACTGATAAGGTAAGGAATGAGGAGGTTCTACGCAGAATCGGAGAGGAAAGGAATATGTGGAAAACACTGATAAGGAGAAGGGACAGGATGATAGGACATCTGCTAAGACATGAGGGAATGACTTCCATGGTACTAGAGGGAGCTGTAGAGGGCAGAAACTGTAGAGGAAGACAGAGATTGTAATACGTCAAGCAAATAATTGAGGACGTAGGTTGCAAGTGCTACTCTGAGATGAAGAGGTTAGCACAGGAAAGGAATTCGTGGCGGGCCGCATCAAACCAGTCAGTAGACTGACGACAAAAAAAAAATAAAAGGAGAATGTGCTGGCCATGGCAGAACTCGAACATTTTTCTGTATCCAGAAAGGCCCGTACAGGACCTGCAACATGCGATCGTGCATTATCCTGCTGAAATGTAGGGTTTCGCAGGGATCGAATGAGGGTAGAGCCACGGGTCGTAACACATCTGAAATGTAACGTCCACTGTTCCAAGTAGCGTCAATGCGAAGAAGAAGTGACCGAGACGTGTAACCAATGGCACCCCTTACCATCACGCCGGATGATACGCCAGTGTGGTGATGACGAATACACGCTTACAATGTGCGTTCACCGCGATGTCGCCAAACACGGATGCGCCCATCATGATGCTGCACACAGAACCTGGATTCATCCGAAAAAATGACGTTTTGCCATTGGTGCACCCAGGTTCGCAGGCGCTCCTGTCTGTGATGCAGCGTCAAGTGTAACCGCAGCCATGGTCTCCGAGCTGATAGTCCATGCTGCTGCAAACGTCGTCGAACTGTTCGTGCAGATGGTTGTTGTCTTGCAAACGTCCCCATCTGTTGACTCAGGGATCGATACGTAGCTGCACGATCCGTTACAGCCATGCAACTAAGATGCCTGTCATCTAGGCTGCTAGTGATACGAGGCCGTTGTGATCCAGCACGGCGTGCCGTATTATCCTCTTAAACCCACCGATTCCATATTCTGCTAACAGTCATTGGATCTCGACCAACGGTAGCAGCAATGTCACGATACGATAAACCGCAATCGTGATAGGCTACAATCCGACCTTTATCAAAGTCGGAAACGCGATGGTACGCATTTCTCCTCGTTAAACGAGGCATCACAACAACGTTTCACCAGGCAACGCCGGTCAACTGCTGTTTGTGTATGAGTAATCGGTTGGAAACTTTCCTCATGTCAGCACGTTGTAGGTGTCGCCACCGGCGCCAACCTTGTGTGAATGCTCTGAAAAGCTAATCATTTGCGTATCACAGCATGTTCTTCCTGTCGGTTAAGTTTTGCATCTGTAGCACGTCATCTTCGTGGTGTAGCAATTTTAATGGCCAGTAGTGTATGTGGGACACACCAGCATCGAGTGATAAATCGCTTTGCTTCATTCTTATTGCACGTATTAACATTCACGAGCTTGTGTTTGGGACGAGCGAGCTGCGTCACGGCAGCAGAAGACGTGGCAGAGTGGGTGGGGGCTGGAGCTTTGGCTCCCTCAGGGATGCACGCAGAGCCGCGCCGCGCCTGCAGACACTCGCAGCACCCCGGCGCTTCGTTATTTCCTGCGACGAGTACTCGGCGCTGCTTGCGCACACACCGACAAAGGCCGATACTCGGGGCTTTGTGCTGCACACGAAAGTCGCTCTGCTACAGACGTTTCCATTATTTCTTTTCCGATAGCGCCGGCCGCCGCGCCACGCCACACAGACGCGTTGTATCTCCCACTTCCTGCGCCCTTTTCCAAAGGTAACTTCTGCATAAGACTTTTCATTCCGCGCTTTTCTCGTTTCGGATGTAAAGACTCGAGAATGAAAATCAGGAAGCAACTAATTAAAACTGCAACTTCAGTCGTCTGCGATCAAATGTTTCGAGGACCAACATTATGGTTGGAAAAGAATGTCACTAGAAAATGACAGTTTTGTGTGACGAAATGTACCACCAAAAAAGTAACTTGATAGACATCAGATATTGAGACGTGAGACAAACGTACATTCCATGTATATTATGATGAGAGTAATGCACGAAGTAATTCCTGACCCAATGTCAAGAGGCAGACACAAGTAGAACAGTAAGAAGAGTTCTGACTGAGATATCTATGTTATCACGTCCGGCGTCAGGTTACACACCTGGCCGACTTATGATCACGGCCCTCCTCACCTTCCCCTCCCCCCCTCCCCATCAGAGAATCACCGGAAACTGTTTAATGTCACAGAGGGACTCCCCACAAGCATTAGGCAATTGTGTGAACTATATAGAAGGTCATGACATAACTCGATACCAGTCACGTGGTCCTACCAACACGCCTTAAGCAAGTGAGCTACTTACATTCAAGGGTATGACCCGATTCTATGACTCACTGAGTCTATTGTCGCCTGTGTACCTCATGACAAAAGTAGTTTCCTAGGAAAACTGATCAAGAGGAGTTGAATGGGACGAGATATAACCTCTTGATCTTGACTAAAACTGTGCTGAGGAAGAAATCCATGTATTTTCTGATGCCTCAGAAAAGGTCCACGGGGCGTTCCTCTATGTATGGTGCACCTCTACAAACGTGGCATGAGTCCATTTAATTTGCGTAAAGACACACTAGTTCCCATCAATAGGATAACTCTTCCACAGCTGGAATTTCTAGTGACACTTCTTGTATCAAGACTACTTTATTACTTCTGTAAGACCACGAGCTACGATACAAGTCATTCTACACTGTGGATTGACTCAACTGTAGCCTTAAGATGCATATGACATGACCCTAACAGACGAAAGACCTCTGTGTCAAACTATGTTACGAAAATACAAAGAGTAACGACTCAATTACAGTGGAGATTCTGCCCTGGTGGGGAAGACCCAGCTGAGCCACTGTCCAGAGGTACCTCAGCAGACATACTTTAGCGCACTACTATAAGGTCCCACGGGCCTGATTGGTTAACAAAGAATCAAACACATTAGCCATG
Source organism: Schistocerca cancellata (assembly GCF_023864275.1). Taxonomy (NCBI): domain Eukaryota; kingdom Metazoa; phylum Arthropoda; class Insecta; order Orthoptera; family Acrididae; genus Schistocerca; species Schistocerca cancellata. The sequence goes on from NC_064626.1 coordinate 1,159,720,690, forward strand.
ACTTATACAAACGTTCATTGCCAAAAGAAATTAACCCTACAGGAGCACGATAATGGAAATTAGCTAATCGCACGACTAATAAAAATCGCGCTAGTCTACTAAGGACCACATTTACGTTTATTAAGCATCTGGAGGCTGTGGATCCCCCACAAATACAAAATTTTGTGATAAAAAATAAATACATTTTCACTACCAAAAAAAATTTGAACTGACCTACTTTGAAAAATGGCGAAATGGGACACATGTGTCCCACTAACTAAATCCATGTGTTTTCATGTGCACCTAGGACTTTCAGTACGGCAATTATGGAAAACGTATAACAGATCACTATCTTGTATGATGGACTACCGCACCTATAAGCAAACGTCTGGAATAATAACCGATTGGCTGCTCTTGTAAATAATTTATTTAATGACCGGTTTCGTAGCCTAGAGGAAGAAAAGATCTAACTTGATGTTGCATTTAGGCTACAAAACCGGTCGTTGAATAAATTATTTATAACAGTAACCAAGCGATTGTTGTCCAAGATAAAATAAATCAGCACCAAATCATATTTATTCTGCTGACGACGAAAAACATGAAATATCGAACACAGATTTTCAATATAACATTTGGATATGGCTTTAACATACCACACACCAATGTTTTTTTGTATTCTATGACGTCTTGTAGGGCATATATGTCCCCCTAAAAACAAATTACATACAAACCATCAGAATTATAGGGTGTGTAGCAATGTTACAAAACGATGTCTATGGTGTATAAAAAAAAACACAATTAGTTACTTCAGACATTCTTGGAGTGGAGAAGATAGAGATTTGATATGATTTTCTTGAAACAGGCATACTATAAACACACACCTCACGATTTGATTACTCAAAGCCTTCTATATATCCACTCCATGGTTCGTAGTATTTTTCAGTACATTTCGAAAGCGTCTTGCTACATATTGGGACTAGAGAGTTGTGAGATATATACGTCCCAATTCTCAAACTGCGTGTTACTTTAGTGGAACTTATGTATTCCATCAAGCACGGAAGGTTTAACAGATCAAATCTTCATCGTGTGAACAACACTCCCTATTTTAATAGCTACGCAGTATAGGTAGTACGACAAATTGTTGCGAATTGCAGGATGGGTACTTCGCTTTAAACGGCATGTAATGGAAGGAAATAAGACACCCGGAGAACTGATATCATCACTCTTGGGCGAAGCACGCAGTTACTGGATTCAGGTTGTTCAACAACATTTTCCGGTCAAGTGCATGCTCTGTACAACAGTAAGACAGCTCGTCTTAGAACAGACGATAGCAGATCTTCTCCGAGGACTTTATGTAAGTTTTCCGTCTTTGCAGAGTAATTGCCTTTTGTTTGACAGATATCCTTTCAACCTGAAATTAATTATTGTAGTTCGACTCTTGAACTCTTCTTTTATTTCTGTCATTGGTTCCTCACTGAATATACTGAACAGTTGGGCGAAACACTAAATCCCTGTCTTAGATCCTTTTTAATCCGAGCAGTTCGCTCTTGATCTTCCACTATTACTGCTTCCTGTTGGCTCTCGTACATACTTTATATTACCCGTCTCTCCCTATAGCTTATCTCTGTTTTTCACAAAATTTCGAATATTTTGCAGCAGGGCGACAAATCCTATGACGTGTCGTGATTTTTCTTCAGTCTTACTTCCGTTATCAACCACAGCGTCAGAACTGCTCTCTGGTGCCTTTACCTTTCCTAAAGCAAAACTGATCGTCATCTAACAGATCCCCAGTTTTCTTTTACGTCCTACTGTATATTATTCTTCTTAGCAACTTGGACGCACGAGGTGCTAAGTCGATTATGCGATAATTCTTGAAGTTATCGGCCCTTCCAATTTTCGGAATTATGTTGTTCTTGTTTTCCCGAAATGCGTGGTGAGTCTCATACATTCTACACACCAAAGTGAATAGTAGTTTTCTTGCTACTTCCTCTAATGATTTTAGAAATCCAGATGGAATGTTATCCATCCCTTCTGCGTTATTTGATATTAAATCGTCCAATGCTCATTTAAATTCTTATCCTAGTACTGTAGCACCTATCTCATTGCTGTCGACACCTGTTTCTTCTTCTGTGACTTCATCAGACAACTCCTCCTCCTCCACCTACCCGCTCACTCCTCTGCATTTGATAGTGGAGTTCCCATTGCATTCTTAATATTAGCAGCCTTGATTTCACCGAACGTTGTCCTGACTTTTCTATATGTTGAGTCATTCTTTCCGACGATCAGTTCTTTTTCGATTTCTTTATTTTTCATGGAGCCACTTCGTCTTGGCTTCCATACACTTCGTATTTATTTAATTCCTAAGAGACTTGTATTCTGTATTCCTGAATTTCACTGAACAGTTCTGTACTTCCTTCTTTCATCAATCAGCTGAAGTGTTATCCAGGTTTTCTTCGCAGTTACCTTCTTTGTATCTATGTTTTTCTCTTCAACGTCTGTGATTGCCCTTTTTTAGAGTCGCCCGTTCCTCTTCAACTGAACTGTCTAGTGAGCTACTCATTGTCGCAGTATCTATAGCCTCAGAGGACCTCAAGCGTGCCTCTTCTTCAATTGTACTCATAATGGAGCCCTACCCGACAAATAAAAATACACTCCTGGAAATTGAAATAAGAACACCGTGAATTCATTGTCCCAGGAAGGGGAAACTTTATTGACACATTCCTGGGGTCAGATACATCACATGATCACACTGACAGAACCACAGGCACATAGACACAGGCAACAGAGCATGCACAATGTCGGCACTAGTACAGTGTATATCCACCTTTCGCAGCAATGCAGGCTGCTATTCTCCCATGGAGACGATCGTAGAGATGCTGGATGTAGTCCTGTGGAACGGCTTGCCATGCCATTTCCACCTGGCGCCTCAGTTGGACCAGCGTTCGTGCTGGACGTGCAGACCGCGTGAGACGACGCTTCATCCAGTCCCAAACATGCTCAATGGGGGACAGATCCGGAGATCTTGCTGGCCAGGGTAGTTGACTTACACCTTCTAGAGCACGTTGGGTGGCACGGGATACATGCGGACGTGCATTGTCCTGTTGGAACAGCAAGTTCCCTTGCCGGTCTAGGAATGGTAGAACGATGGGTTCGATGACGGTTTGGATGTACCGTGCACTATTCAGTGTCCCCTCGACGATCACCAGTGGTGTACGGCCAGTGTAGGAGATCGCTCCCCACACCATGACGCCGGGTGTTGGCCCTGTGTGCCTCGGTCGTATGCAGTCCTGATTGTGGCGCTCACCTGCACGGCGCCAAACACGCATACGACCATCATTGGCACCAAGGCAGAAGCGACTCTCATCGCTGAAGACGACACGTCTCCATTCGTCCCTCCAATCACGCCTGTCGCGTCACCACTGGAGGCGGGCTGCACGATGTTGGGGCGTGAGCGGAAGATGGCCTAACGGTGTGCGGGACCGTAGCCCAGCTTCATAGAGACGGTTGCGAATGGTCCTCGCCGATACCCCAGGAGCAACAGTGTCCCTAATTTGCTTGGAAGTGGCGGTGCGGTCCCCTACGGCACTGCGTAGGATCCTACGGTCTTGGCGTGCATCCGTGCGTCGCTGCGGTCCGGTCCCAGGTCGACGGGCACGTGCACCTTCCGCCGACCACTGGCGACAACATCGATGTACTGTGGAGACCTCACGCCCCACGTGTTGAGCAATTCGGCGGTACGTCCACCTGGCCTCCCGCATGCCCACTATACGCCCTCGCTCAAAGTCCGTCAACTGCACATACGGTTCACGTCCACGCTGTCGCGGCATGCTACCAGTGTTAAAGACTGCGATGGAGCTCCGTATGCCACGGCAAACTGGCTGACACTGACGGCGGCGGTGCACAAATGCTGCGCAGCTAGCACCATTCGACGGCCAACACCGCGGTTCCTGGTGTGTCCGCTGTGCCGTGCGTGTGATCATTGCTTGTACAGCCCTCTCGCAGTGTCCGGAGCAAGTATGGTGGGTCTGACACACCGGTGTCAATGTGTTCTTTTTTCCATTTCCAGGAGTGTATATTTGGTCCGTCTTCCGTTCCCATGAGTGTGGCTCGTGATGTTTACGTTTGGCCCGCATTTGTTCCACGAGTAGGACTCGTTAAAGCACGACAAGGTATTAATGACGCGAGTAGGATCCACCAAGAATGTTTTCGACGCAGAGTAATTCATATCGAACCTACCCTTCACCATGACGGCTTATCCCCCGAGCAATGCTCAGTGACACAGTGTCACCTTGTGACGTCGATAACTAGTAGCTTAATAACGTAGCTGCTTTATTTGTTCAAGGAAAAGATAAACAGCTGCCACGACTACGACCCTGCTCTGGTACACGCGATTGCCAGGGGACTTGGCAGTTCCCATTCACGCGGATTTGGAGACGCCAGAGCGTATGTTTGTTTACGCTCAGAAACAGAGAGGAGGCGTGAAATCTGGAGACGTAGACGGTGCGGCGGAGTAATCCAGAAGCTCATATCGGACCCGCTGCACCTCCAGTCCCCCATCCCCCAAACCTCTTCCCCCCGCTCACCCCCTCACCAGAACGCCAAGCCTGGCACTTGCTGCTTTATTGACGGCGGCTGCCGCGCGCCTCTGTTTACTGCCTGTATGAACTTCAACACTGCAAGCACGAGCGCGTAAACCCACTGCGCTGCCAGTAAAAGCCGGAACCGTAGCCCGCTGCGTTAGTGTCTTATCGCTGAAGGTGACCTACACCGATCTACGTATTTTGTGTCTACATCTACACGGTCCGTTTACATTAAGGTGATCACAGCCTATGTTCGACGTGAACGTGCAGTAACCACTCGCAGACGGGAGGTGGCAGCACTAGGAGTGGAGGGTAAACAAAGCGTGTAGAGGAGGGGGGGGGGCGGAAAAAAGTGCAGTCTTTGTCGTAATGGCGAAACGGAGCGATTTAATTGACGACCAAAACAGCATGATGGTTGGCTTTCGGGCCAAGGTTGGAAGCATTTCCTAAACGGCTAAGTTTGTACACTATTTGCATGTTACCATGGTTAAACTACGCTCTAAAAACACTCCGTTTTCAGTCCACGATTGGCCTACCGGAACCATCCGACCGCCGTGTCATCTTCAGTGGAGAATGCGGATAGGCGAGGCGTGGGGTCAGTACACCGCTCTCCTGGTCGTTATGATGGTATTCTTGACCGAAGCCCTTAGTAGTCGATCGAGTAGCTCCTCAGCTGACATCACGAGGCTGAGTGCACCCCGGAAAATGGCAACAGCGAATGGCGGCCTGGATGGTCACCCATCCAAGTGCCGACCACGCCCGACAGCGCTTAACTTCGGTGATCTCACGGGAACCGGTGGATCCAATGCGGCAAGGCCGTTGCCCAAATTACAAAAATGGCTCTGAGCACTATGGGACTTAACTTCTAAGGTCATCAGTCCCCTAGAACTTAGAACTACTTAAACCTAACTAACCTAAGGACATCACACACATCCATGCCCGAGGCAGGATTCGAACCTGCGACCGTAGCAGTCGCGCGGTTCCAGACTGTAGCGCCCAAACTACACTCTAAGACAAATTAAAAAGGACGCACTACGAATGAACTATCCGAATGGGACTCATATCGGTAGATTTGATGCACATGTACAGGTAAGCAAATGATTACATTTTCAGAAAAACTGGACGATTTATTCAAGAGATAGAGCTTCACAAACTGAGCCATTCAATAACGATCTGGTCCATCTCTGGACCTTATGCAAGCCGTTATCACCCTTAGCACTGACTGATAAAACTGTTGGGTGGTTCCTCATGGATGTAGCATCGAATTCTCTCCGATTGGCGTACTAGATCGTCGAACTCCCGAGCTGGTTGGTAGGCCCTGCCCGTAACGCTTCAAACGTTTTCAGTCGTGGAGAGATCCGGCGACCTTCCTGGCCAAGACAGAGTTTAGCAAGCACGAAGACATGCAGTATTAACTCTCACCGTCTTCGAGGGGCATTATCTTTCTGAAACGTATGCTCAGAATGTCTTACCACGGAGGGCAACAAAACGGGGCGTAGAGTATTGTCAACATACCGCTGTGTTGTGAGGGCGCCGCGGATGACAACCAAAGGGGTCCTGCTATGAAAAGAACTGTCAACAGTAACCGTCACACCTCGTTGTCGGACTATAAGGTTGGCATTCCACCACTATCCGAGCACCTCTAGACACATATTCTGCTTGAAATCTCATTGACAAGAGTAGAACTGCTTCGAACTGACCTCCGAAGCCCAGCGGAGACGTGTCTAGACATGTACCAGACAGTGGAGGGATACCTAGCTGATTGTCATCATAAGCAACGTTGATGGTTTGGGGTCACAGCGGTAAGTTGACGATATTCTGCGCTCCGTTATGTTCACCTTCATGGGAAGCCATCTTCGGCTTAAATTTCAGATAATGGCTATCTGAAGACTGCGAGAGTTTCTGCTGTTTGTCTGCGTGCTTGCCAAACCCTACCTCGGCCAGCCAGGTCGTCAGATCCATCTTCAGCTGAGAACGTTCTACATCTACATCTAAATCTACATCTACATTTACATCCATACTCCGCAAGCCACCTGACGGTGTGTGGCGGAGGGTACCTTGAGTACCTCTATCGGTTCTCCCTTCTATTCCAGTCTCGTATTGATCGTGGAAAGAAGGATTGTCGGTATGCCTCTGTGTGGGCTCTTATCTCTCTGATTTTATCCGCATGGTCTCTTCGCGAGATATACGTAGGAGGGAGCAATATACTGCTTGACTCTTCGGTGAAGGTATGTTCTCGAAACTTCAACAAAAGCCCGTACCGAGCTACTGAGCGTCTCTCCTGCAGAGTCTTCCACTGGAGTTTATCTATCATCTCCGTAACGCTTTCGCGATTACTAAATGATCATGTAACGAAGCGCGCTGCTCTCCGTTGGATCTTCTCTATCTCTTCTATCAACCCTATCTGGTACGGATCCCACACTGCTGAGCAGTATTCAAGCAGCGGGCGAACAAGCGTACTGTAACCTACTTCCTTTGTTTTCGGATTGCATTTCCTTAGGATTCTTCCAATGAATCTCAGTCTGGCATCTGCTTTACCGACGATCAACTTTTATGACCACTCCATTTTAAATCACTCCTAATACGTACTCCCAGATAATTTATGGCATTAACTGCTTCCAGTTGCTGACCTGCTATATTGTAGCTAAATGATAACGGATCTTTCTTTCTATGTATTCGCAGCACATTGCACTTGTCTACATTGAGATTCAATTGCCATTCCCTGCACCATGCGTCAATTCGCTGCAGAACTTCCTGCATTTCAGTACAATTTTCCATTGTTACAACCTCTCGATATACCACAGCATCATCCGCAAAAAGCCTCAGTGAACTTCCGATGTCAACCACAAGGTCATTTATGTATATTGTGAATAGCAACGGTCCTACGACACTCCCCTGCGGCACACCTGAAATCACTCTTACTTCGGAAGACTTCTCTCCATTGAGAATGACATGCTGCGTTCTGTTATCTAGGAACTCTTCAATCCAATCACACAATTGGTCTGATAGTCCATATGCTCTTACTTTGTTCATTAAACGACTGTGGGGAACTATATCGAACGCCTTGTGGAAGTCAAGAAACACGGCATCTACCTGTGAACCCGTGTCTATGGCCCTCTGAGTCTCGTGGGCGAATAGCGCAAGCTGGGTTTCACACGACCGTCTTTTTCGAAACCCATGCTGATTTCTACAGAGTAGATTTCTAGTCTCCAGAAAAGTCATTATACTCGAACTTAATACGTGTTCCAAAATTCTACAATTGATCGAAGTTAGAGATATAGGTCTATAGTTCTGCACATCTGTTCGACGTCCCTTCTTAAAAACGGGGATGACCTGTGCCCTTTTCCAATCCTTTGGAACGCTACGCTCTTCTAGAGACCTACGGTACACCGCTGCAAGAAGGGGGGCAAGTTCCTTCGCGTACTCTGTGTAAAATCGTTTGTAGCATTATGGGCAGGACCTGAAAATTAGCTCACGATTTTGACGATATAACACACCAATTGGTCAGAATTTGGCACAATATCGCCCAGGACAGCTGACAAAAAATAACACACACACAGACACATACATTCACAAAACAGTTGAATACAGAAAAACTGAGAAGTTGGTAACACTCAGAAAAACAAATGAAACTTTGTATTAAAAAGATGGCAGTTAACAGCGATGTGTAACGTAAACAGTGAACTGTAAGATGTCCACCTGGTTGCCAGATGAGAAAAAGCAGTTTGCTTAGATGCAATGAATTAGAAGTTACCTGTAAGGACCTTTCCTTTTCATAAAGAACGTTAAGGAACTGTTTTTAAATCTATAACCTAGATGTGAAACCATAACCTATATGTAAAAATAGACAAATCATGTAATATTTCAGGGCACCCACGGAGTAAAAAAGGCGAAATTCGTCTGCGTGCATAAATAAAAATAAAAATTTCGATATGCAGCATGCAAAAAAAGCATTTTCTTTGAAACAACTGCAATTTATATTAATTAATTCTTGAACTTCAGTTATCAACCGATCTTTTTGTCACCCATGTTTACACGGTACTTATTACTCAGTGTCAAAAGAGCAGACGAGCAGCCACCTTCCGCGATATCTGTCGGAGGAGTCTGAATTTGAAAATAATTACTGTTTGCATCTACTGGTACAAATGTTTCTATACATATATCTGGTGGTACAAATACACTCAGGTGACAAAAATCGTCGGATAGCGATATGTACTTATACAAAACGCGACAGTATCGCGTAAACGAGGTATAAAAGGGCAATGCATTAGCGGATCTGTTATTCTTACTCAGGTGATTCATGTGAAAAGGTTTCCGACGTGACTATGGCCGCGTGATGGGAATTAACAGACATTGAACTAGGTTTGGTAGTTGCAGCTAGACTCATGGGATATTGCATTTCGGAAATCGTTAGGTTATTCGATATTACAAGATCCACAATTTCAAGAGTGCACCGAGAATAGTAAATTTCAAGCATCACTTCTCATCACGGACAAAGCAGTGGCCGGCGGCCTTCACTTGATGACCGAGAGCAGCGTCGTTTGCATAGAGTTGTCAGTGTTAACATACAACCGACACTGTGTGGAATAATCGCAGAAATAAATGTGGGACGTACGACGAAAGTATCCGATAGGACTGTGCGCCGGAATTTGGCCTTAATTGGCTATGGCAGCAAACGACAGACGCAAGTGCCTTTGGTAACAGCACGATATCGCCTGCTGCGCCTCTGCGGCCCTCGTGACCATATCAGTTGGACCCTAAACGATTGGAAAACCGGGGTCTTGTCAGATTTCAGTTGGTAACAGCTGATGGTAGATTTTGAGAGTGGATCAGACCCCACGAAGACATGCACCCAAGTTGTCAACATGGCACTGTGCCAGCTGGTGGTGGCTCCATAATGGTGTGGGCTGCGTTTACATGGAATGGACTGGGTCCTCCGGTCCAACTGGACAGATCATTGCCTGGGAATGCTTAAGTTTGGCTACTTGGAAACCATTTGCAGCCATTCGTGGACTTCATGTTCCCAAGCAACGCTGGAATTTTGTATGCATGTCAGTGCGCTATGGTACTGGGCCACAATTGTTCGCGATTTGTTTGAAGAACATTCTGGACAATTCGAGCGAATTTTTTGGCCAACAATATCGCCCGCCATGAATGGCGTCGGACATAATTGAGAGGTCAATTCGTGCTCAAAATCCAGCACCGCCAACATTTTCGGAATTACGGTCGGCTGTAAAGGCAGCATGGCTCGTTCCCGCAGGGGCCTTCCAACGAATTTGTGAGTCCATGCCACGTCGAGTGGCTGCACTACGTCGGACAAAGGGAGGTTCGACACGATATTACGAGGTATTGGGATGGGTTGGGTTGGGGTTGGGTTGTTTGTGGGAAGAGTCCAGACTGCGAGGTCATCGGTCTCATCGGATTAGGGAAGGACGGGGAAGGAAGTCGGCCGTGCCCTTTCAAAGGAACCATCCCGGCATTTGCCTGGAGCGATTTAGGGAAATCACGGAAAACCTAAATCAGGATGACCGGACGCGGGATTGAACCGTCGTCCTCCCGAATGCGAGTCCAGTGTATTAGGAGGTATCCCACGACTTTCGTCACCTCAGTGTCTCTCATATAAATTCTTCACTGTTTACAACAGATGCAATTGCACTCTCACGTAAATATCATGCAACAGATGTCAGACGTTAATGTACCTGAAGCAACCGTTTACGGTGTGTAGTGAGGGTACTTTGTACTCAGTGTAATTTTGCACTATTTCGTGGACGGTACGTGGGAAAAAAGATTGTCTGTATCCTTCCGTGTGTTCTCAAATTTCTCATATCCAGAATCTTCCTTTTATTTCCGTCATTACTTCTACGGTGAACAGACTGAACAGTAGTAGAGAAACACTGAATCCCTACACGACCACCTTTTGTGGGCAACGCACGACCTAATTTGTTGGCTTGCCTCGTTACTATCGGAGTAGTCCGACGCCTGCTGTCGCTTTGAAATCCGTACATTTAATACAGCATTAATTCTCACACTCTTTTTCAGTAAATAGATAATTCAGCGAATGATATATTATAAGAAAAAAAGCACTGGATAAATCCTGTGCGATTGTGATGTAGACGAAACCAGTAGTATTACATACTAAACTATGTAAATAACTATTTCCTGAATAATAGTCACAAGCGTGAATGGTGGCTTTACTCGAATTGTAGATTCAAAATTAAAAATAATGTTGGTAGTGTTCGAAAAACTATCGATATATTCTGCCTTTCAAGTGCTATGAAATAATATGCAGTTCGAGTAACTGTGCACTATAGCAAATCAAATATTCATTGTAAAACATGTACATCTACATCTACGTCTACATCTACGTGATTACTCTGCTATTGACAATAAAGTCCCTGGCAGAGGGTTCAATGAAACACCTTCATGCTGTCTCGCTACCGTTCCACTCTCGAACGGCACGCGGGAAAAACGAGCACTTAAATTTTTCTATGAGAGCCCTGATTTCTCATATTTTATCGTGATGATCATTTCTCCCTATGTAGGTGGGTGCCAACAGAATGTTTTCGCAATCGGAGGAGAAAACTGGCGATTGAAATTTCATGAGAAGATCCCGTCGAAACTAAAAACGCCTTTGTTTTAATGATTGCCACTCCAATTCACGTATCATGTCTGTGACACTATCTCCCCTATTTCGCGATAATACAAAACGAGCTGCCCTTCTTTGTACTTCTTCGATGTCATCCGTCAGTCCCATCTGAGGCGGATCCCCCACCGCACAGCAATACTCCAGAATAGGCCGGACAAGCGTGGTGTAAGCAGTCTCTTTAGTAGACCTTTTGCACCTTCTAAGTGTTCTGCCAATGAATCACAGTCTTTGGTTTGCTGCACCCACAATATTATCTATGTGATCGTTCCAGTTTAGGTTATTTGTAATTGGAAACCCTAAGGATTTAGTTGAATTTACAGCCTTCAGATTTGTGTGACTTAATCGCAATTTAGCTGATTTCTTTTAGTACTCATGTGAATAACTTCACACTTTTCGCACCATACAGGTATCTTATCTAAATCATTTTGCAAGTCGTTTTGATCATCTGATGACTTTACAAGACGGTAAATGACAGCATCATCTGCAAACAATCTAAGACGTCTACTCAGATTGTCTCCTATGTCGTTAATATGGATCAGAAACCACAGAAGGCCTTGGGGAACGCCGGATATTACTTCTGTTTTACTAAATGACTTTCCGTCTATTACTACGAACTGTGACCTTTCTGACACGAAATCACGAATCCAGTCACACAACTGATGCGATACCCCGTAGGCGCGCAGTTTGATTAGATGACGCTTGTGAGGAACGGCGTCGAAAGCCTTCTGGAAATCTAAAAATATGGAATCAATTTGACATCCCCTGTCGATAGCACTTATTATTTCATGAGTATAAAGAGCTAGTTGTGTTTCACAAGAACGATATTTTCGAATCCGTGCTGACTACAAGTCAATAAATCGTTTTCTTCGAGATGCTTCATAATGTTCGAATACAGTATATATTCTAAAACCCTACTGCAAATCGAAGTTAGTGATATAGGCCTGTTATTCAGCGGATTACTCCTACTTCCCTTTTTGGGTACTGGTGTGACTTGAGCAATTTTCCAGTCCTTAGGTACGGATCTTTCTGTGAGCGAGTGGTTGTATATAATTGCTAAATATGGAACTATTTTATCAGCATACTCTGAGAGGAACCTGACTGGTATGAAATCTTGACCGGAGGCCTTGCCTTTATTAAGTGATTTAAGCTTCTTTGTTACACCCAGGATATGTACTTCTATATTTCTCATCTTGGCACTTGTTCTTGATTGGAATTCAGGAATATTTACTTCGTCTTCTTCGGTGAAGGAGTTTCGGAAAATCGTGTTTAATAACTCTGTTTTAGTGGCACTGCCATCAGTGACTTGCCGGCCGGTGTGGCCGTGCGGTTCTAAGCGCGTCAGTTTGGAACCGCGTGACTGCTACGGTCGCAGGTTCGAATCCTGCCTCGGGCATGGATGTGTGTGATGTCCTTAGGTTGGTTAGGTTTAAGTAGTTCTAAGTTCTAGGGGACTGATGACCTCAGTAGTTAAGTCCCATAGTGCTCAGAGCCATTTGAACCACCAGTGACTTCACCGTTGTTAACGCGCAGTGAAGGTATTGATTGCGCTTTGCCACTGGTGTGCTTTATGTATGACCAGAATCTCTTTGGGCTTTCTGCCAGATTTCGAGACAGAATTTCGTTGTGGAAATTATTAAAAGCATCTCGCATTGAAGTACGCGCTGTATTTCGAGCTTCAGTAAAACTTTGCCAATCCTGGGGATTTTGCGTTCTTTTAAATTTGGAATGCTTTTTTGTTGCTTCTGCAACAACGATCTGACCCATTTTGTGTACCATGGGGGATCGGTACCATAATTTATTAATTTATGTGGTATATATCTCTCAATTGCTCTTTCTCTTTGAAAACGTTCCACAACTTTTCTACACCTACATGATCAGATCGGAAGGAGTGAACACTGCCTCTTAAAAAGGCGTTAAGAGCATTTTTATCAGCTTTTTAAATAGATATATTCTGCGTTTCTTTTTGATGGTTGTAAGTGTTATGGTATTCAGCCTAGCAGCAACTGCCTTGTGGTCGCTAATCCCAGTATTCGTCACAACACTCACTATTTGTCCGGGATTATTTGTTGCTAAACTGTCAAGTAGTCTTTCGCAACCATTTACGCTTCGAGTGGGCTCATGAACTAATTGTTCAAAATAATTTTCTGAGAAAGCATTCAGTACAATTTCGGATGACGTTTTATACCTGCCGCCGGCTTTAAACGTATAATTTTTCCATCATATCGAGGGTAGACTGAGTCACCACCGACTAAAATTGTATGAGCGGGGTACTTATTTGAAACGAGACCCAAGTTTTCTTTGAACTGTTCAGCAACTATGTCTTCTGAGTCGGGGCGTCGGTAAAACGATCCAATTAATAGTTTAGTCCGATTGTCAGGTATGACCTCTACCCATACTATTTCACGTGAACTATCCACTTCAGTTTCCCTACAAGGCAAACTACCTCTGACAGCAATAAATACTTAATCTATCCATTCTGAACACAGTTAGATCGTTTGAAAAAATTTCGGTTGAACTTACACTACTGACTATTAAAATTGCTACACCAAGAAGAAATGCACATGATAAACGGGTATTCATTGCACAAATGTATTATACTAGAACTGACATGTGATTACATTTTCACGCAGTTTGGGTGCATAGATCCTGAGACATCACTACCCACAACAACCAACTCTGGCCGTAATAACGGCCTTGATACGCCTGGGCATTAAGTCAAACAGAGCTCGGATGGCGTGTACAGGTACAGCTGCCCATGCAACTTCAACACGATACCACAGTTCATCAAGAGTAGTGACTGGCGTATTGTGACGAGCCAGCTGCTCGGCCACCATTGACCAGACGTTTTCAATTGGTGAGAGATCTGGAGAATGTGCTGGCCAGGGCAGCAGTCGAACATTTTCTGTATCCAGATAGGCCCGTACAGGAACTGCAACTTGCGGTCGTGCATTATCCTGCTGAAATGTAGGGTTTCGCACGGATCGAATGAAGGGTAGAGCCACGGGTCGTAACACATCTGAAATGTAACGTCCACTGTTCAAAGTGCCGTCAATGCGAATAAGAGGTGACCGAGACGTGTAACCGATTGCACCCCTTACCATCACGCCGGGTGATACGCCAGTATGGCGATGACGAATACACGCTTCATGGTTGTTGTTTTGCAAACGTCCTCATCTGTTGACTCAGGGATAGAGACGTGGCTGCACCATCCGTTACAGCCATGCGGATAAGATGCCTGTCATCTCGACTGCTAGTGATACGAGGCCGTTGGGATCCAATCGGCGTTCCGTATCACCCTCCTGAACCCACCGATTCCATATTCTGCCAACAGTCAGTGGATCTCGACCAACGCGAGTAGCAATGTCGCGATACGATAAACCGCAACCGCGATATGCTACAATCTGACCTTTATCAAAGTCAGAAACGTGATGGTACGCATTTCTCCTCCTTACACGAGGCATCACAACAACGTGTCCTGAGCAACGCCGGTCAAGTGCTGTTTGTGTATGAGAAATCGGTTGGAAACTTTGCTCATGTCAACACGTTGTAGGTGTCGCCACCGGCGCCAACCTTGTGTGAATGCTCTGAAAAAGCTAATCATTTGCATATCACAGCATCTTCTTCCTGTCGGTTAAATTTCGCGTATGTAGCACGCCATCTTCGTGGTGTAGTGGCCAGTAGTGTATTTCCCCCTTTAGCCAGCTCTCTGTACGTACAACTATTTGAGCTTCAGTGCTTTCTATTAGGGCTTGGAGCTCAGGTTCTTTCCCAACCTAGCTATGACAATTTACAACTACAATACCAATCGTTTCTACAACTACCTTACTGTGTTTTACCTGCCCACTTTTAGACGGACGCCCCTTCTTTAGTTCTCTGAGACCCTCTAACCTAAAAAACCGCCCAGTCCCTAACATACAGCCCCCGCTACCCGTGTAGCCGCCTCCTGTGTGTAGTGGACTCCTGACCTATTAAGCGGAACCCGGAAACCCACCACCCGATGGCGCAAGTCAAGGAATCTGCAGCCTACACGGTCAGAGAACCGCCTGAGCCTCTGATTCAGACCCTCCACTCGGCTCTGCACCAAAGGACCACAGTCGGTTCTATCGACGATGCTGCAGATGGTGAGCTCCTCCTTAATTTCGGAAGTAAGACTGGCAGTCTCTACCATTTCCGCTAGCCGCCCGAAACCAGACAGAATCTGCTCCGATCCAAAGCGACACACGTCACTGGTACCGACATGAGCCACCACCTGCAGTTGGCTGCACGATATTGATATCCTCGTGCTGTAGTTACGCGAGGACTCTCATACGCCTACACGTGAATGTTATGAGCGTTCACGATACCCGAACCGGTAAAGACGCTCTCATCCGTAAATGTTACCCGACGACCGAACAATGGATCAGCAGCACGGTGCTCGAGTAACGACTGACAGAAATTCTGTCGTCTAGGGTAGTTCACAGCTATTAACTCCTGTATGATCTCTAGTCACAATGGGTGGAACTGTTGTCTTTGAAGCAGGCGCCATACAGTTAATCGAGGCGTCCCTACAGTAGCATTTATCGTTTGATTACGATAGCGTACCTTGCGCAACACTTCGACGGAATCAATATACGTAGTATGTCCGGTGCCACTACACTGAAACAGCGCCACAGAGTACAACGGATGACCCTGAAATCAAGTATCCAAAGGTATTTTGCGCCAGAATCAACCGAGCAGTGAAGAGGGGTGTACAAAGCAACATCGATCGATACGCAGGCGAACACGACACATCAAAAGCCATTATGTAATGCCCACCACAAATGACATTACGCATCATAACTCGAGAATAATGCAGTTTGAGACACATCTGTATTTAACATTTTACTCTTGTTTTGTTGCGTACGTTACACCCACGAAGTGTGCAGTTACTTTTGAATCACCCCGTATAAGTCAGACCACACACACACCGCGGGAGACAGCTACGTAGGACGTCAATGCAGCACTCGCCTTTTGTAACAAACGAAGGTCGCACATTGCTCTACATCGTATGTCTACCGGGCGTATAGTGGAATGTCACAAAACAACAAATTAGACTACTGAAAATTCATTTTGGGATTCAATTTAAAAAGTCCGTGGAGCCACACATGACGAAGGCAAGCCATATTAACAGGGACAGCGGCTACAAATGTGTAACGCAACTAGCCTTTCCAGGACCGCTGTGTGGGGAGAAGCGTGCGTGGGTGGCCGAAAAAAAGATTCGAGCAGGAATTAATATACAATCAATCTCTTTTTCTCAAAGTTTTTCCAGTTGTCTCAAAGACAGCTTCATATTTATTAACATTCTTCTCAGTGTATTATCGTAGTTAGAATTAATATCACATCCTAGGTAGCTGAAGTGGGATATTTGTTCTAAAATTTTCTCATTTGCTAGTATTTTCGATCTAACTAGATTCTTCCCTTTGAAAGCTGTTATCTTTGTCTTTTTTGGAGATGTAGTTAAGTTGAAGTACATTGCGTTCTGGCACAACCTGAGCACTGCGCTTTGTAGATTACCTTCTGTTTCCTGTGTAATTATCTCGTCATCAGAGTCTTTAATGGTATGCTCGATCCTGTTTCTGTTCGTAACTGTACTTCATCTTCCCACTTCATAACTACATCATAAATACAGGGTTTTCCGAAATTCTCGTTACAAACTTCTAGGACTTATAGAGGGGAGCGAGTACATAATATTTTGAATAGGAACCCATGTTCGGAAAAGTACCGTTTCCGTACGTGCTACCGTCCCTTGAAAACAAGTTTGCAAAATGGCTCTGAGCACTATGCGACTTAACTTCTGAGGTCATCAGTGGCCTATAACTTAGAACTAAGTAAACCTAACTAACCTAAGGACATCACACACATCCATGCCCGAGGCAGGATTCGAACCTGCGACCTTAGCGGTCGCTCGGATCCAGACTGTAGCGCCTAGAACCGCTCGGCCACTCCGGCCGGCAAACAAGTTTTCAAGGCAGCTATATAATAGCGTAAGCACCCTCCACCACGACTATTATGTCACAAACCTACCGACCAATAATGTATTTAAGAAAACATTTTATTTCCAATATTTTCCAATGATCGGATCTTTTTACCTCACTAAGGGTTTATTTTCATCAATACATGGTAAATGCTTTTCTATGCTAATTCCAGACGTTTTTCAACAATTTATCTTATTAAAAATAGTATATTATAATTTACCCGTATACCTTTCTATTGCATAATTGTTCTTCTTAGATTTTTGCATCAACAATAGTTAGTAATATTTAATTAAGAATTTTCCTGTAAATTTGATATCCAGCATTTAGAAAAGTATTATGTCAAAACAATCTTCCTGACACCTGCAAGAAGCTTCTCTGTGATCGGCTTGGCGAAGGATGATGTTGGTTTGTGGAAGGCTGGAGATGGCTGAATACCTTATGAACGTCGCAAGACCTAAGTTGGCCAAACCACAGGCACGGTAGAAGAAAAGAGAGGGGAAAACCAAGTCACACTCAACTTACGCAGTGCAGTAAGTCTGCCACAACGTATCGCTCTTGGGAGTTCCTCGTTGGTCCCCAGCACCGAACTTTTATATCCTTTTCGGCGAAGCTGGAAGACAGTTTACGATCACTCACTCTGGCGGCGACACAGAGGCCAATGGAAGAAGTAGGCACTTCCTGCGGTCGACGATTCACGGAGTGAACCGATAGCCAGAGGCAAGGACCAGGCTGTAGCGAAAGTCAATTCAAGTGTGCGCAAACAGTCCAGAAAGTTGTGCGAATCGAGAATCGTAAACACAGGGAAGACTGAAAGGCGTCAATCAATCCGCCTCTCGTGAGGTTGTGTGGTTTCTACTTTACGCAGTATCTTTTTCGTAGTCTCCCTTTATCAAGTTTGACAGGGAACATTGTCTCCGCCTGTATTTGCTCAAGTGTTCCAAACCACGGAGAGACATCACGCTGGGAACCGAGGTTGAATACGCTTTATTTGCATTACGACACCGGCGGAAAAGAACTCGCAACACAAAGAAGACGTTGTGCGACATAAACGAAACTTGATAGCCGTGTTCAAGAGTGGCGCTAGTAGCACAGTTACGACAATGCAAATCATGTTTGCTTTAAATACTCGCTACATCGGTCGAGAGCGTTACTTGCCTTTGAGACTGGACGCGGTGACTTGATGTTAGTCAAGCACACATAAAAACAGTGAAAAAAGTCTTGATCGCGGTGGTTGTTTTAATACGCTACTGGCCATTAAAATTGCTACACCACGAAGATGACGTGCTACAGACGCGAAATTTAGCCAACAGGAAGAGGATGATGTGATATGCAAATGATTAGCTTTTCAGAGCATTCACACAAGGTTGGCGCCGGTGGCGACACCTACAACGTGCTGACACGACGAAAGTTTCCAACCGATTACTCATACACAAACAGCAGTTGACCGGCGCTGCCTGGTGAAACGTTGTTGCGATGCTTCGTGTAAGGAGGAGAAATGCGTACCATCACGATTCCGACTTTGATAAAGGTCGGATTGTAGCCTATAGCGATTGTGGTTTAAGGTATCGCGACATTGCTACTCGCGTTGGTCGAGATCCAATGACTGTTAGCAGAATATGGAATCGGTGGGTCCAGGAGAGTAATACGGAACGCCGTGCTCGATCCCAACGGCCTCATATCACTAGCAGTCGAGATGACAGGCATCTTATCCACATAGCTGAAACGGATCGTGCAGCCACGTCTGATCCCTGACTCAACAGATGGGGACGTTTGCAAGACAACAACCATCTGCACGAACAGTTCGACGACGTTTGGAGCAGCATGGACTATCAGCTCGGAGACCATGGCTGCGGTTACCCTTGACGCTGCATCACAGACAGGAGCGCATGCGATGGTGTACTCAACGACGAACCTGGGTACTCGAATAGCAAAACGTCATTTTTTTCGGATGAATCCAGGTTTTATTTACAGCATCATGATGGTCGCATCCGTGATTGGCGACATCGCGGTAAACGCACATTGGAAGCATGTATTCGTCATCGCCATACTGGCGTATCACCCGGCGTGATGGTATGGGGTGTAATCGGTTACACGTCTCGGTCACCTCTTGTTCGCATTGACGGCACTTTGAACAGTGGACGTTACATTTCAGATGTGTTATGACCCGTGGCTCTACCCTTTATTCAATCCCTGCGAAACCCCACATTTCCGCAGGATAATGCACGACCGCATGTTGCACGTCCTGTACGGGCCTTTCTGGATACATAAAATGTTCGACTGCTGACCTGGCCAGCACATTCTCCAGATCTCTCACCAATTGAAAACGTCTGGCCAATGGTGGCCGAGAAACTGGCTCGTCAGAATACGCCAGTCACTACTCTTGATGAACTGTTGTATCGTGTTGAAGCTGCATGGGCAGCTGTACATGTACACGGCATACAAGCTCTGTTTGACTCAATGGCCAGGCGTATCAAGGCCGTTATTACGGCCAGAGGTGGTTGTGCTGGGTACTGATTTTCAGGATCTATGCATCCAAATTGCGTGAAAATGTAATCACATGTCAGTTCCAGTATAATATATTTTTCCAATGAATACTCATTTATCATCTGCATTTCTTCGTGGTGTAGCAATTTTAATGGCCAGTAGCGGTCTGGGCTTAGGCCATCTTCAGACAGCACCATCAGCTGAAGCGACTGATGTCAACTGTGTGTTCCACTCATCGTCAACTAGGTCATTTTAATAAAATAACCATCGCGGTCAAGGCCTTTTTTGACTGATTTTACATAGATTGCAAGACCGCTGTTCACCCAAAAAGTTACCAAAAATTTAGTCAAGAATCCCTTTAAGGCCACTAAGACGCCATTATCAACACTTCACTGAGTGTGATAGGGCTACGAGAAGCCGGTGGTGCTCCTGCGATGGTGCAGAAAGAGTTGGCAAAAATGGAGCAGCGGTGCTCACGAAAATGTACGGTCGCAGAAGACCGGGCTCTAGACGGCCACAAGGCACTACCGTGAAGGAAGACAATCGTTTTCGGGTATGGCTCTGGCGCATCGTTCTGCATCTTAGCAGCTGTTTGAGCAGCAACTGGCACTGCAGTGACACAACGAACTGTTACAGGTAGCTTACTTCAAAGACAGCCTCGAGACAGACGCCTTGTGTAGGTTTGTTGTGTTTTCCCATGAGAGCTGGTTCTGCCTCGGTGCCAGTGATGGCCGTGTGTTGGTTGAAGTGAAGCAAGATGTGGGCCTATTAGGAACCTGTTATACACTGGACCCATACGTGGAGCAATGTTCCGAGGTGCGATTTCGTATGACAGCAGAAGCTCTCTCGTCCTTATCCCACTCACCTCAACTGCAAATTTGTATGTAAATCTGGTGATTCGACTTGTTGTTCTGTCGTACCTCACATAGTTTTTCCAAATGGTTCAAATGGCTCTGAGCACTATGGGACTTCTCAGGTCATCAGTTCCCTGAACTTAGAACTACTTAAACCTAACTAACCTAAGGACATCACACACATCGAACCTGGACCGTAGCAGTTGCGCGGTCCCGGACTGCTGCCCCTAGAACCAATCGGCCACCCCGGCCGGCCGAGTTTTTCCAACAAGATAACGCTCGCTCACATACAGCTGTCGTAACCAAACATAACCTAAAGAGTGTCGACATATTGCTTTGGCCTGACGATCACCAGATCTGTCTCCAATCGAGCACATACAGGAACATAATCTGACGGCTACTCCTGCGTCATCTGCAGCCAGCATTAGCCGTACATATGCTGACCGACCAAGTGCAACAGGCATGGAACTCCACCCCATAAACTGACATCCGTCATCTGCAGAATACAATGCATGCACGTTTGCATGCTTGCATTCAACAGTCTGGCTGTTGCACTGGTTATTGCTGTACCAGGATTTCACATTTACATACCGCTGTCGTAACAATGCAGTCTTGCAATGTTACTCACTTAAATATGTTACCCAGTCAAATGTAATACCGAAATTTCATAACTCTACATTAATTATTTTTTGGTGTTGCGATTTGTTTCCGTCAGTGCACTACGTTGTACACTCAACACACCATATACCTACCAGGTCCGCCGCTCGGTAGCGTTCTCGCTTCCCGAGCACGGGGTCCCGGGTTCGATTCCCGGCGGGGTCAGGGATTTTCACCTGCCTCGAGATGACTGGGTGTTTGTGGTGTCCTCATCATTTCATCATCATCCAGGAAAGTGGCGAAATTGGACTGAGCAAAGGTTGGGAAATTGTACGGGCGCTGATAACCACGCAGTTGAGCGCCCCACAAACCATCATCATCATCACACCATATACCTAATACCCTCCGTAATTACAAATCGATGCCACTGGGTTAACTGATGGTGACTCAGTCACTAACGCATGCGACTGAGTAAATTCAGGTGGATTCCCCTGGTGAAACTTTGGGACAGAAGACTGGGAACGGCAGTTGAAATTTCAATACTGGAGCCTCCAGTCCATAGCGATTATCGGCGAGGGCTTTTGTATCGGTGGCTCCTTCGATTGGCTCTCCCTGATCGCCTAACATGTACCTGTTATTAGAATTTCGGATATTAAGGAGCGCGTGGAAAATTTTATGTCGCATAAACGGGCGTCGCTTCTCCAGCCTTCAGACTGGAGAAGAAATCTACCGCCAAAAAAGCATTCGGGTTGACGATGATTGGCCAGTCTCGCTCCTCCAAGATCTCTCATCTCAGTGTTCGGAGACGGGGCAGTTTGGACTGCCATAAGAAGTGTCTGGGGCGTTGACGAGGACAATTCATATCGGGTCTCCAGCGGGAACATCTCTTTATCTGGACACGATATTTCGGCGATCCATGCCGCGCGGGATTAGCCGAGCGGTTTCTGGCGCTGCAATCATGGACTGTGCGGCTGGTCCCGGCGGAGGTTCGAGTCCTCCCTCGGGCATGGGTGTATGTGTTTGTCCTTAGGATAATTTAGGTTAAGTAATGTGTAAGTTTAGGGACTGACGACCTTAGCAGTTAAGTCCCTTAAGATTTCACACACAGTTGAACTTTTTTTTTTCGGCGGTCCACCTGGCCAGATGACGCGATGTTCCGGCTGGAGACCCGATATGAATATAATGAATTACTACGCCGGGAAAGTTTACGGAGCCACAGGGCAATCGTAGTTGACAGACGCTGCTCCATAAGTATGATGTGCGATTTCTGTGGCCATTAGAACACCGATTTTGGACTAGAACTGGATCAGTGTTTTAGAGTTATTATGTCTGCTTTTGGTGTTGTTGTGGTTTTCACTCAGAGGACTACTTTGATGCAGCTCTCCATACTAGTCTATCATGTGCAACACTCTTCATCTCCGAATAACCACTGGAGCCTACATCCTTCTGAATCTGTTTAGTGTATTCATCTCTCGGTCTCCCTCTACGACTTTTAACCCCAATACTTCCCCGCAATCCTAACTGGTGATCCCTGATGTCCCAGAATGTGTCCTACCAACCGATCCCTCCTTCTTATCTGGTTGTGCCACAAATTTCTTCTCTCCCCAGTTCTTTTCGGTACTTCCTCATTAGTTACGTGGCCTGCTCACCTAATCATTGGCATTTTTCTGTAGCATCACATTTCAGAAGTTTCTGTTCTCTTCTTGCCTAAATTGGTTATCGTCCACGTTTCACTTCCATGCCTGGCTACAGTCCATCCGTATACTTTCAGGAAGGACTTCCTGCCACTTAAATCCATATTCGATGCTAATAAATTTCTCTTCTTCAGAAAAGCTTTCCTTGTCTTTGCGATATTACATTTTATATGCTCTCTACTTCGGCCATCATCAATTATTTTGCTGCCCATATAGCAAAACTCATATATTACTTTGAATGTCTTTCCTAATCTAGTTCCCGCAGGATCACCTGATTTAACTCGACTACATTCCATTAGTCCTGTTTTTCTTTTGTTGATGTTCATCTTATATCCCCTTTTGAAGACCCTGTCCACTCCGTTCAACTGCTCTTCCAAGTCTTTTACCATTTCTAACAGAAGTAGCATGTCATCCGCAATCTTCAAAATTTTTATTTCTTCTCCCTTAACTTTAATTCCTAGTCCAAATTTTTCTTTGGTTTCCTTTACTCCTTACTCAATGTCCAGATTGAGTGACACCTGGGATAGGTTACAACCCTGTCTCATTCTTTTCTCAACTACTGCCTCCCTTTGAGGCCCTTGGCTTTTATAACTATCGTCTGGTTTCTATAAAAGTCGTAAATAGCATTTTGCTCCCTGTATTTTACTCCATGTGACGTTAAAGTCAAAGGTTAGGAGCATTATGGATTTTTTTGCGACTGCTAACCTTGCCGTCATTTCAATAAATCTAGATGATACAGAACTCACTCTGTGGAGCACGCTATTCACTTCATCGATCGCGTTCCAGTTCACGTCCGTGTTTCCTTTCGCTGCAAGGCACAAGTCAGTTTTCACGTATCAACTGTGACCAGAAAATGACCAGCCTTGGTTTCAATTGATGTGAATCTGGGGTGGAGTAATTGCCGTCCATTTTCGTTCCTTACCGACCCAGTCGCTGCTGAGTAATGATGGGGCGTTATATTATCTCAATTTATCCGTAAAAATAACCATAGGGTAGGTTTTGTATGTGATCCACGTAAAAATCGGTTCGGGAGTATGCTTCCTCCTCGTGAATAAATGTTTTGTCCTTTCTTGCAGCCATTTATTTCGATAAACTGCGCTACAATGTCCATGTCAGCAGACCTTCTTTCCTCCTGTAGTCTCCAGTCTCACGCCTAAGAGAATATGGGAAAGATATATTTTGTAAGGTGGAATCTCTAGTCGATAGATCTGAAGTTCAGTAGTTCCTTCCTGAAGGTAAGAACTTGGGCTAAATTTTCACTTAGCATTTATGAAACTTCAAACGTTATTTTTTTTTTATTTTCATCGTGGCAGCAACACCAGCAACCGTTACGAAATGAAAAACAGCCCCAACCTGTTAATGACACCGAGCTATTGTGTAAAGAAGCCTAGCGTATGAAATTAGATTTACTGGAGGTGGTGCAGATATATAAGAACAAAATGTGTGGCAATAGGAATTTACTGAATGATCAGTGTTGTTTGAAAAGTTCCAGCTTCCTTGAAGGTTTTCAGCCCGTATTGGGCATAGCAGATAGGCAC
Source organism: Schistocerca cancellata (assembly GCF_023864275.1). Lineage (NCBI taxonomy): Eukaryota > Metazoa > Arthropoda > Insecta > Orthoptera > Acrididae > Schistocerca > Schistocerca cancellata. Next base: position 1,159,745,055 of record NC_064626.1, read on the forward strand.
TAGTGCTGACTCGATTGTACCATATTATTATATGATTATTTGAGATAGCCGGTCGCGGGACCGCTACGGTCGCAGGTTCGAATCCTGCCTCGGGCATGGATGTGTGTTTTGTCCTTAGATTAGTTAGGTTTGAGTAGTTCTAAGTTCTAGGTGACTGATGACCTCAGAAGTTAAGTCCCATAGTGCTCAGAGCCATTTCAGCCATTTTTTTTTGATTTGAGATAAACTAGTTTTAGAACAATGTTCCAGTAGGAAATTGTAAAGAGCCATAAGCTGTTATTATGTTAACAGTAGTCCGTGTTGAGACATCTATGTTAAAGTGCCTTTCATTGTCTTGTGCCATGTTACCGCACTCATGCACTAGACTGCTATTCGTAGGACTATCGTCAGTCACTAGTAGTGTGCCTATGTACAACGACTAAGGTCGGCTGGTGGAATTAGCCCTATAAGCTGTTAGAGCGAATAATGTAATCTGGAGCTATATTTGCATATAATAGCCCCGTTTCTGAATGATGCTTTAAACAGTGATGCAAACTTTGTTGTATGAAATTGTTAATGTTTGACCACTTTAATGATCGTATACAACAGCATTTTAACTGTTGGACAGTCGTGTTAATAAGTATATGGTCCTTCAGTTGCACTTCTAGGCTTGTTATTAATATTTTATCGTAGATATCAACTAGTCTCCTGATAAACGGTGCGATGTAGCTCTATGTGGGAAGCGCCACCTATGGCGCGCAGGATGTAGCACACTTGACGACCGTGCGCGTAGTATAACAGATGTAGTGGCGGAGGACAAACGGGGCCATATGTAGTTTTACTTATGATCGAAACAGGCTTACGTCTGTTGAAGTTATTTTAGTTTATTGATCTTGACGCAACCGCTGGGCTAAGACATTTTTCATTTTTAAAAGCTTATGTAAGTAATATGTTATCACACACGTAATTTTAGAGGTTTATGTATAGATTGTATTACTAGTCTAGATGTTAGTTTGATCACTTTTTAGGACTTCTGAAGAAGGCTATATTATTATAGCTGAAACAATGGTCAAGGTTTAGAATAAACATAATTAGTGCAACTGTGGGCTGATTTTCATTCGAGACGAAACTTCAGACGATTTGGCACTCATGGACAGGACGACACTACTAAACACTACAATTGCTCACCAGGAACCGCACGTTAAGGAAAAGTTCTCTCCGCCACAGAACTAACTACCAATCTGTCAATTTCTGCGACCGCTCTTTTAGCTCAATCACTCTTCTATAAGTGGTGCTTATTGAAGGCTTCAGAGAACATAGCGAACCGCTGGACAGGCGCACCTGCAATACCCGCTTTGGCTGCGGAACAAAATGTGACAGAAGTTGTTTACACAAGATCGATCTGGTATACATTCGCTGGCGCACCAATTTTCCCTAAAAAATCGCCGCGCGCGATAGCCGCGTGGTCTAGGGCGTCTTGTCACAGTCCGCGCGGCTGCGCCCGTCGGAGGTTCGAGTCCTCCTCGGGCGTGGGTGTGTATGTCGTCATTAGCGTAAGTTAGATTAAGTAGTGTGTAAACTTAGGGAGCGATGACCTCAGCAGTTTGGTCCCATAAGACCTTACCAAAAATTTCCAATTTCCTGCAAACTAGAACAATGCTCATTAATAGTGTTGGGCTCCTCCAAGACTACGGTGCGGTAGTTTTGCTACAGCACATAAATGACGCAGTAAATGGTAGGCAATGATAATTAAATCAAGACACTACGCTGTCGACAGGGGTTGATATACATCAATGTGCACAGTTGAAAATGTGTGCCTCGACTGGAACTCGAACCCGGAATCTCCTGCTGACATGGCAGACGCTCTATCCATCTGAGCCACCGAGGGCACAGAGGATAGTGCGACTGCAGGGGTTTATCCCTTGCATGCCCCCAGTGAGACCCACATTTCCAATTTAATGTCCACACACTACATTCGTTATACCCCTGCCCACTACACTCATTACTCGCGGCAGACAATCTGACCAATTCCCGTAAGAGTTCGGGCAATGCGTGTGCATGAGCACAGAAGAAGAGGGTCATGGCCGGTTAGCCTGAACTGTATACAGAGATGATACCTGTTCTTTCGGACATGTGGGAAAGAATAGATACCATCTCTATATATAGTAAATGGTAGGTCTGCCAATAGGATTTGGTAGCACTGGTAGGGAAAGGTAACATAAATGAATGTGTGAGAGACGAATAGGGCCCCGATGACTTGTCTTTGTTTCTTGCTTTTTTGTTTTAAACATAACTAGAACCGCACATCGTTCAGTGTTAGTTAATTGGTTATTCTATATCCTTACAAAATATAAATTGCATTTTGTAAGTAATAAAGTTTAACTGACTGTGTAACTTCTGCGCTTTTATGTAACCAAAGCTATTACTGTTGCTGCAAGAATAGATCAAATGCACAAAAATGCAGAAAATTTGTATAATTATTGTTGTTATTTTGTACTCATTAGAAAGTTCTTCGTTGTGGTCAAAGGCAAGAGTTTCTTGTTATTATTGATAAGCGCAAAAGTTGTTTACCAATATAAGAATCATGTTTCATAAAAAGTGGACAAAACGTTGAAATGATGTTTCATATGTTTTTGTTTTGTTTCTTTTTTAAAAAATTTTTCTTTTTTTCGGAAATTACATTTTTACTGTTATATGGTAAATCTGTATCTTTTTATTTTTACTATAACACCCCTCTGTTTCACATTACAAGTCAACAATTTTCAAATAAAACCTCAATTAAACATTGACAGTTTTAATTTTACTGTTATTACTGTTTATTTTTAAGAAACAGACAAGAGGATAACTATGCAGAACAAAAATGTTCCATAGGTTACACGGCCCTTTATATATCTTCGCTCATTTTCTAGACAGTTAACCGCTCCTGGTTTCTAGGAGAATCTGCTAAGACACTGACTGCGCAGGAAAACAAAGCGATCGAAACGAGGTAACGCCCGATAGGTATGCAACACATCTAATGTACACGTAATGTGACTGCGATCTTCACTGAGCAGAGCTACTACAAAAACTACCGTACTCTACGAATTAGTTATCACCAGTCACACAGCTAAGCTTAACATGCGATATTCGGAGTTGCATGCATGCACTGTTACTACTGCCTCCTTCCCCTCTGTATGTTTACTACATCACGTAAACAACAGGTTTCTATGTCAAGTGGGTCATTTAGAACACACTTAGCAGCAGCTGCGATCTGAGAACTGAGGTGTATTATTCAGGCCGGGCTCCTAGTGACTTGAAGAATAAACAGGTGTATAAATTCGGACACTTGGCGACGCGCTATAAAATTTCAGAATCGAGGTGAGGAACCAGATTTTTTTACAAAGAACGGATACTGAGGGAGAAAAGACGGAAACGCATTGTGCATTCGTGAGCGACAGAGATAGCGCTCTTGCCGTTAAATAACCTGAACGAGCGTCATAAATCTTTGTAAAGTCTCAATTTTCCGCTAGCGCGTTTACAGATATTCCCCAGTTCGCATTGCAGTCCTAGCGGAGCTGATAGAAGGCGTTATTCCCTAGGCTATTTCGCACAAATCCAAAGGCGTCGCTTCCTAGGCTATTTCGCACAGATCCAATTTGTCTGTTATGGACAATGGAAATACGTGAAGCCCTTCGATAAAAAAATGGCTCTGAGCACTATGGGACTTAACTGCTGAGGTCATCAGTCCCCTAGAACTTAGAACTACTTAAACCTAATTAACCTAAGGTCGTCACACACATCAATGCCCGAGGCAGGATTCGAACCTGCGACCGTAGCGGTCTCGCGGTTCCAGACGGTAGCGCCTAGAACCGCTCGGCCACTTCGGGCGGCGCCCTTCAAGAGTCCTTTGTTTGAGATTGTGTTTTAGTCTACAAGTGAAGTTTCTAGCTCCAACCTTGTGAATAAAACACTTATCTCTCCGCAACAGTAGTTCTGCTATTGTTTCATCCAAAAAGTAGTTTGGAGAAAATCGAAGACGGTCGCTCCGTAGGGTCCTCTCGTAAGATAGGTGAACGAAATATTTCCAGAACCAGTACACTGTGGTGCAGTAGGGCGTATGGTTATGAGACATTATCTCCTGACGGCGGGATAATGGTTTGTGTTGCTATTCAAAATATGTTATGTATTTGAAACGTACGTCAACTGCTGTTTCGAGTCACAGGAAAATTACACAGTTGCATTCAGAAAAAAAGAGCGAAGCCGGTACTATTTTTCGGCAGCTATGAAGGTTAAAAATTACTTGCGCACGTCAGAAAATATGCCATATTGCCCGCTATAATTTAGTCACAAAACGTTCATCGACATACACTGACGGAAAAAAATTGCTACACGAAATAGTTCATATAGGACAATGAAATTTCGGGAATACGTTTGCCTGCATAACATATTTAAGTGTACATCTTCATATTTTCGCGGCGCAAATACTCATCCATAAAATTTCGAGAGTGCAGCCGCATAAATTTGACTTCTTCTTCTAATATTTCGGCTGAATACCTTCCAGCAATCTTCAGCACTAGCGGTGCTCTGTGCATCTCTCCTGGACTGTACGTGTCCTCTGTCCGATGTATGAACGGCAGCACTCACAGGGTATCTTATAAACCTCAGGCTTCTGAAGCACCAAATCGTCTTTAACGGAACTCAGGAGTGCTGCTGTCTTTGGTGGAGGGCGAAAAATCACGTTCACTTCATGCTTACTGGGGATCCGTCCTATTTTTGATGATAGGCTTCCCACGTATGGCAGAAAAATCATCGATTTAAATCTTTCCTTGTCTTCTTCTGATTTTCTTATACCCACAGTTGGTTTCATATGTAGCGCCTTATGTATCTGCTGTTGTGAGTACTCATTTGCTTCAAAAACTCTTCTCAGGTGTAAAACCTCGTCCTCCAGACTGCTTTCGTCAGCAATGACATGTGCTCTGTGAACTAGAGTTCTGAGTACACTCATCGTCTGTGGAGGATGGTGGCAACTACTAGCACATAAATATAAATCCGTATGGGTCGGTTTTTGATAATCTGCGTGTCCCAAGATGCCATCACCTTAACGCCCTACCAGCACATCGAAAAATGGAAGGCATCCATCTTTTTCAATTTCCATCGTAAATTGAATTTTTCTGTGTATGGAGTTCAGATGATCTAAGAATCTTTTTAACTTGTCTTCACCATGGGGCCTCACTACAAACGTGTCGTCAACATACCTCCAAAACACCGTGGGCTTCAACCTTGCAGGTTCCAGCGCCTTCTCCTCGAAGTCCTCGACAAAAAAGTTGGGCTCCAAAGACGACAAAGGACTATGTCTCTGGCACCTTGTGTATCTGTGGCCGCATGCGCAGTGGTGCGGTCCACGGGTTTAAAAGGACGGAGCAAGTGCTGGAGCGTCAGTCACCTCGGCTCACTCTGAAGATGGCTGGACGGTATTCAGCCGAAATATTAGAAGAAGAAGTCAAATTTATGCGGCTCCACGCCAGAAATGTTATGGATCAAGATATTTAAGTGATTAACATTGCAAGATCACAGGTTAATGTAAGCGTAAGATAAGCCATTGCAAATGTGTTAAGGCCAGGTTGTTGAATGCAAGCATGCAAATGTGCATGCGTTGCCTTGTACTGGTGCTGGACGTCAGTTTGTGTTATCGAATTCCATGCCTGTTAACTTGGTCGGTCAACGGTTAATGGTGGTTGTGGATGACTCTGGAGTCGTCGTCCGATGGAGTCCCATACGTGCTCGACTGGAGACACATCTGGTGACCGAGCAGACCAAGACGACATGTCGCCACTCCGTAGAGCATGTTGGGTTACAACAGCGGCGTGTGGGCGTGCGTTATCCTGCTCGAAAACGACCTTGGAATTCCGTTCACGAATAGCAGCACAACAGGTTGAATCACCAGACTGAGCTACAAATTTGCAGTCAGGGTACGCGGTATAACCACGCGAGTGCTCCGCTGTTATATGAAATCACATACCTGACGATAACTTCAGGCGTAGTTCCAGTGTGTCTAGCTCGCAGCCAGATTGGTTGCAGGCCCTCATCTGGCCTCCTCCTAACACACTGGGCCATCAATAACACCGAGGCAGAACCAGCTTTCCTCAGGAAACACAACAGACCTCCCCCCCTGCCCTCCAATGAGCTCTCGCTTGACACCAGTGAAGTCGCAAGTGGCGGTGGTTTGAGGTATGCTCGCTACAGGGCGTCTGGCTTGGAGCTGTCCTCGAAGTAACCGATCTGTAACAGTTCGCTGTGTGGCTGTGGTGCCAATTGCCGCTCTAATTGCTCCTGCAGATGCGGCACGTTGTTCCAGAGCACACACCGTACACGATTGTTTTCCCTCTCGGCAGTGCCACGTGGTCGTCCCGAGCTCGATCTTCTTGCAACATTACGTTCTCGTCAGCACCGCTGCCAGCAGTCATGTATAGTGGCTACATTCCTGACAGGTCTTTCTGCAATATCCCAGAAGTTCCTCGTAGCCCTAGTACACGACCTCGTTCAAACTCAGTGAGGTATTTATAATGGTATCTTTGTCGCGTTCAAGGCTTTCTTGACCAACATTCGTCTAGTCCCAACGTTAACAAGCGCTCACGACCGTTACAGCGTATATTGAAAGCAAACATGTTTCGTATCCTCGAAGTGGCGCTACAAGCGCCGCTCTTATGCGACTGGCGCGAAATTTTAACTCCTTCTTCGCGTTGCATTTTTTTCCCCCCGTCAGCATATTTACTACTTCTCAATGCATTTTGGGTAGCTTTTCTTACCTTCCTCTACATTTACTCTCTCCGCATTTTATATTTCTGCAGGGACACTGTAACCTCCCAACAGTAAAAATAATTTATATCATTCATATTCAGTGTTACCTCCCAACAGATAAATTCCGTAACCTACCAATGACTAACGTCCCAATAAAAAATGTGACTTATACGTAACCTTTCAATAATTAAGTTACTGTGAATCTAAGCTGGTAAATTTGGACGTCAACAGTGCTGCGTCATGGCCCTGAAAGATCATACTGAATAAACTGAAAAATCTTACCTCAATGAAGTCGCTGGATAACGCGTATATATCTGCTCCTATAAGCAAATTTTCTAGCACAGCCCAGTGCAATGCCGGCCGCTAGATTTGTCATGTATAGAAAGAAACAACTGATTTTTCTTTACGATAATCGGAATGACCATGGATTGCAGAAATTAGCAAATTCTTTAAATTCACATGAATGATTATCAAAAAGTTAATTTTATAAAAAAATATTATTATTAAAAGATTTTTTTGAAAAATTTACATGGGACTAGATATAACAATAGTACAAATTTAGTTGTAACAAACTACAAATGCGCGCGGCTGCTTTTACGTTATGCTACATCGCTCAGGCACCGCCATCGCTCCACACGACCGGTCCCGCCAACTCCATACACCAGACTGCTAGCTACTACTTACTCCTTCTACCGACACGGCTCCTACTGCAGCCGACACTGCTCTCTGGTCTGAGATTCTCTTATAGCTTACGTATGTCACGCAGCGCGTGAGCAATCCATCGAAATTACATCTCCTTGAGTGCGCTAGCTATAAATTCCTTAGTCATGAACCTCTTACAACACTTCTACTTTTGTGTAATTTGAGGTTTACACAGAACAATGAAATCGCACATACACAAAACGAAATCACAAATAATAATGACAATTATTACTTAGCAGGCTGGTTGGTTGGTTGATTTCATGGAGGGGACCAAAAGCGAAGTCATCGATCCCATCGGATTAGGGAAGGATGGGGAACGAAATAGGTCGTGCCCCTTCGAAGAAACCATCCCGGTGTTTGCCTGAATCGATTTAGGGAAATCAAGGAAAACCTTAATCAGGATTGCCGGACGCGGGTTTTCAACTGTCGCCCTCCCGAATGCGAGTCCACCTCTCACGGTACTTAACAGGTCCTGACGTTTTTTTCGCTCTTGCTACAAAGAGGGTGACAAAATGTACATATCACTGACCAAGTCCGACACCTGAAACGTCAAAGAGTGAGTGTATAAATACAAGTTGTCCTTGCCACGCTTACTTCAGCGACACATTTTAGTGTGAGAAGCATCATGCACTGAAATACGCCTACCTTACCTGGAACGTTTTCATACGAGGCTCTCAGAACGTCACACTTCGATATCGAGTTCCAAATATGAGAAGCACAGGCAGCATCCACTCACCTGCAACAAAATTAAAACGCTGTAGCGTCGGTGGTAAAAATACTCCAACTGCAGCTGCAGCTGATGATAATAGTGAGGATGATTTCGATGACTGAATTGTAACACTCAACAACACAATCATCCACAATCTTGTTATAATACCCCTTGTGACATCAGTTATCAGGAATGATCACTTCACTGCCAAACACGGCTTTGGGACAAATAAAACAGATTCTGCGTCAGTCACTTGTTTATTTTGCCTTCAGCGTTTCGATGGTTTGCACCATTCTCTTCAGGTGGAGAACTGTTTACTTACATGGCTGGTGTTGGTGAAGAGTAAAAATGTCTCTTCACAGTCACAGACCAAGGGCAGTGTATGGTATTTTGCGTCTTTTGAAGGACGGGAGTGTTGTAAAAGGTCTGCATATTATTGCTTGATGTGTGTCCTCACCACTGCATATTACATTTACAATGTCAGTGGACAGTATGTAAACCTTTTACAACACTACCCGGTGCAAAATAACCTTCACTGTCCTTGGTCTGTGACTATGAAAATACGTCTGTACTCTTCGCCAATACCATCCTTGTAAACAAACAATTCTCTACCTGAAGATAATGGTGTGAACCATCGAAACGCGTAGTCAAAATAAACACGTGACTGACGTACAAACTGTTTTATTTGTGTTTATGAACAGTCGTAGCCCTCATAAAGCCGTCCCTTACGGACGAAATATTTAACGGATTTGGTATCTGCGATTATATTTCTAAGTGGGTAATCCGGGGCTCAGTCAACAAATCCCAGTTGCAGCTGTCTATACTCTAACGGTTTGCAGGGGCAGCAAAAATTAGATTTTCGCCGTGCGGGATTAGCCGAGCGGTCTTAGGCGCTGCAATCATGGACTACGCGGCTGGTCCCGGCGGAGGTTCGAGTCCTCCCTCGGGCATGGGTGTGTGTGTGTGTTTGTCCTTAGGATAATTTAGGTTAAGTAGTGTGTAAGCTTAGGACTGATGACCTTCGCAATTAAGTCCCATAAGATTTCACACACATTTGAACATTTTTTTATAGATTTTCAATATTTCATACAGTTATTGACCGAATTTAAAAATCTGAAATGCTGTCATAATCTAGTCATTAAGAGGTGTAATCTTATGTTAATGGTTTAACACAACAAATAGACTATTAAAGTTACAAACTGCCTGTATACGACAAGGAACCTCAAGGAGCGCAAAAACTCCCAGACTATATCCTTGCAGTGTTTGTGAATGAGAGCGCTTAGTGACTTGCAGACAACCTTTACGAAACTTTTTCTCGTTCACATCCGCACAAAATGATGAAAGGAAAAAAAAAATTATCGCTGTTTATGAAGTCAAACCCCAGCATCGGGAAAGACGTTTTAATTGGTTGCTTCTTTGCTACTAACTCTATTCGCAACACATTTAGCAGACAGCATCGACATATTCTACTGAAACTCCAAAATTATATCATCTTACTACAGTAGTAACTGAAGATCCATGTAATTTGCCAGCTGAAGATGGGTGCAAACCCGAAATGCATATTGGCATGAATAAAACGCATTAAAAAGTGGCTGGTTGCTGTATTTTTACAACGAAATATCATTATCCACGGCCACGGAGCTCAACAGTCCAAATATAATAGACAAATTGTTATATCATCTTATGTTACAAAGCTCAGGAGATGTGACGTCATGAACATTGATATGCGTGAACGATTAGCGTATGCTAAAAACAGAGAGCAAATTGCCATGACTGTGGTGGGTATCGAGTATTTGATAAAGAGAACACTAAGGGGCTTCCAACAATTTCAAATTTCTTGTACACTTTTCCTCGCTCACGTACTTGATGCCGAATGTTTAACACGTTAACTCCACTATAAAGAAATCACATGCTTGAAGCTGTATTATACAAGAAGTTCGACTCTGAAGAACTACGATTTACTGGTTGTTTGTTGTTGTGGTCTTCAGTCCTGAGTCTGGTTTGATGCAGCTATCCATGCTACCCTACCCTGTGCAAGCTTCTTCATCTCCCAGTACTTACAGCAACCTACATCCTTCTGAATCTGTTTAGTGTATTCATCTCTTGGTCTTCCTATACGATTTTTAACCTCCGCGCCGCCCTCCAATACTAAATTGGTGATACCTTGATGCCTCAGAATATGCCGTACCAATCGATCCCTTCTTCTAATCAAGTTGTGCCACAAATTTCTCTTCTCCCCAATTCTATTCAGTACCCCCTCATTAGTTATGTGATCTACCCATCTAATCTTCAGCATCCTTCTGTAGCATCACATTTCGAAAGCTTCTATTCTCTTTTTGTCTAAACTATTTATCGTCCATAAAAAGCAGTAGAAATCAACTGTGACAACGGACACACTTTGATAATATTTGGCGTTCGACAACATTAAATGACGCTAAATGTTCTCAATTAAAAATACGTATAAGCTGTAGGAAAAGATAGGTAATCTATGCTACTATACAAAGACAAGTGGTCGTTTAACGTTGTCAACAATAATCTGAAGTTCTTGACTGATTTACTTCAAATTTTTACTCGATACCCTCCTAAACGTTCGGAAGGACAAGTGAAAATGTTATCAGAAATCTCGAAAGCTTTTTGCTCAATTGACCTTATACTTTAACACAAGTCTAATAAACATTACCCAGTGTTTTTTCTCTAAACGATAGTGTACAGAATTTTTGAAAGAACGGGCTGCGAGAAATAAAATTCTGTGCTCTACTGTACCGTGAAAATGTGCGGTTTCGTTCCCTTTCTCGCAGGCAGTTTAACTATATTAGCATATTTAAACATAAAATTGTATAGTCCGCTATACCCTTTGATCTGGCAATACTGTATAGTCTCTCTACAGTTAACTAATGTGTTGCAACTTTGGTGTGGAAGTCATGCTATGGAACTTCAATGAACCATAAAATTGTTATCGGAGTCGTTGAATGATATTATTCATTAGTCGTTGAATGATATTTATGCGATATGCTGTTATAGACGCTACTAATCTAATAGATACAGCAGAAAGGAGCGGTCTTTCATGACGAGTATACAAATGATTCCAACTGATTTTACCATTTATATTAAGAGCCTTCAATGCCCAATCAAGATTTCGTTGGCAGCAACAGTAAACAAGGTTCAAGTTCAGAGAGAAGGGGGGGGGGGGGGCAGAGGTGATGAACGGGGTGGGGGTGGGGGAGGAAATCTAGAGGGGAAAGGAGGAGATGGGCAGAAAGAGGTGCAGGGGGCAGGAGACGGACAGTGATAGGGTGGAGAAGGAACAGATAGAGAGAGGAGGGAGAAGGAGATTAGGACTCATGTCAGATTCCTACAGATATTTAGCAATTGAACAACACTGCCAGGTTCGCTACTACACACTATGTACCCACAGCAAGACGGATCAGTAAGAACGGTAGACAAGTCGAGAAATATTCAGATTAAAAACTGCGTAAGATAAGGACATGGTCTGTCTCTAAAAATTCACAACCTGGACATTGAAGAAGGAATGGTGGATGTAAAGTAAAAGCTTAGGAGTGGCATTAATGTTCAAGGTGAAGAAAGGAAACGGTTTGCTGAAGACAGTACTATCTTTGATGAACGTAAGGAAAAATTATAGGACCTGTTGAATGGAAAGAAGAATCTAATGAACAAAGAACATGGACTGGGGAATAATCCAAAGAAAAACGAAAGTAGCGAGGAATAGAAGGAATTATATTAGAGATTCACTTGCAAACTTAGTAAACGAGGTGTAAGTACTCTACTACCTCAGAAGCCAAATAAAACACGGGTGAAGCAAGGAAGATATAAGAACCATACGAAAAGAGGATCTTAATCCATGTTATTTCTCGCTGTGCAGTTATCTGAAAGATGTTGTGTTCAGTACTCCGGTTTGAACATAGCTCAATTGAAGGCACGCACTGCGCAACGCGTACTAAAAGTAACCCTCGAGACACTCCGATCTGTTGTGGAACATGCTGTTCCTCGATTTCAACTTATGGCAGAAAACGTTGGACAGCATATTGAACATGTCTTGCGCCAGTCTTACGACAGTTAGAAACCAATGTTATTTTGCTTTTTATGAGGTTTTAAGCCACAGGACAACTAAAATCCGATTCTTCCCATCCGTTGTCGTGGTGAATGGGCTTATGTAACTAACCGTGCTACAGCTGTAGACTGCTGAGTTTGTGCAGTCATGCACATTGAACAGTGCGGATGGTCAAAAGTGCATCTCAAACCATAGGCGTCGTATTGCGACTCATCTGTTGTTTGTAGGCGACCCCATTTACATTGTGATTTCCCTAAATCGCTCTAGGCAAATGCCGGGATGGTTCCTTTCAAAGGGCACGGCCGACTTCCTTCCCCGTCCTTCCCTAATCAGATGAGACCGATGACCTCGCTGCCTGGTCTCCTTCCCCGAAACAACCCACCCATTTACATTAAGAGACTTAGAGAGTCATCTGTTGGCAACGTTTTTTTTTTTTTTCGTTCATGATGTTTCCCCTACGTCAATAACATGCTGTTCAAATTTGACGTCATTGTAAGCAGTAGTTTTCTTTCTACAGAGTTTTGAAACTGAAACTTTAAGTACGGGCATCATGTACATTGTCAGAAGGCTTTAGACGCCATTCCTGACAAGCGGCTTCTAATCAAATTGCACGCCTACTCAGTATCTTCTGATTTGTGAGACTAAATTGGTGATTTGCTGTTAGAAGGGTTAAACTTCGTAGTAACTGATGAGAAGTCATCGAGTAAAACCGAAGCCATATCTGTGTTATCGCAGGAAAGTATTATGGAGCCTCCGCGGTTCGTAATTTACGACACAATCTGTTGTCACAGGATGTTGTAGTTTACCGTCCAGTAAAGTCACCAGATGATCCAAAACGAACTGCAAAATTAGACAAGATACCAGTATGGTGTGAAAATTGTAAATTTACCATAAACAATGAAGTGTGTGAGGTTGTCCACATTTCGTAACATTTCGATTACACGTCAAATAAGATAAATTTGAAGCTTGTAGATTCAACGAAATACCCACATACTCCAATTAGAAAGATTGAAATTGTACGCATCAAACAGAAAATGTTCTAGGGAAGGCGAACCAAAGACTGCTTTTTATAGGCAGAACATTTAGAAGAAGCGACAAATCTACTAGGGGTACCGTATACACTAAGCTTCTCCGTCCTCTACTGGAGTACTGCTCCGTGGTACGAGATCCTTACCAAGCAGAAGAAGTTCAAATAAGGATAGCAAATCGTGAGCCAGATGTCGATAGACTGCTGACGACCCCTGCAGCGTTCTTCTGAAATTTCGATAAAATTTTCTGGCTTTGTATCTGATGATTTCTCTACGTTATTTTCGCATGTCGGAGATGTCAAATCACCGAATTCCCCTGTAAAGAATAAGATGAATGTTTAAACCATCCAGAAAGTTGATTTGCGCAGGGAACTTTGGGTTGTAGCCACATGTCCCGCTTAGTTGCAATCTGATTTACAGTATTGCGCTATGCTTGCTACACCGCGCAGCACAATTAAAGGGTCACTTTTTTTAAACCCACTATCTCCCATTGCGACACAGAAGTCTGAAATGTGGCTCACAGGATTTTTTTAAAATGTACATGATCTCGAGCACAAGAAACCTTTATTTTTGTTGTTACCGGCTTCGGTCAGTTACAATCTTCAGAGTTCATACCATGATGGCAGGAAACGGAGGACGCGTTACGAACTCCAAGAACTTCAACTCCTCCCTTCTCTGCCACCACCTACCATCACGATATGAGATCTGAAGATGGTCAGCAACTGACCGAAACCGGTAACCACAAAAGTAAAGGTTTCTTGGGGTCGAGTCAGTTCATGTTCATTTTGAAGTATTAAGGAAACCTCCAAGAGAAATGTTCTCAAAAATTACTGGCTGAAAGGTGCCTACAAGCTTCCTCTGTATTGCTTCAAAGGTGTGGCGCCATTTATTGTCACTCTACGACTCGGGGACGCTTCTAACAGCAAGGTGTCGACGCATGCGCAGAAAAGATTTGAGTAAAAGGTGGGTTAATGATGTCACGATGGCACCAAAACTCACCACAGTTCCGCCTAACACCACAGTGGACGTGTCACACGATAGAAAGGCCGTCACATCCCCTCTTAGCCACATTTCACCTCTTTTGAGGTGCTGTCCTTTGAACTTTCTCAACGTACTCTGCTAAGGATCTCAGACCGCGCAGCAACATTCCAAAAGAGGACCAACAAGCCTACTGTACGCATTCTGTTTAGTAGATATGAAACATTTTCAAATTGTTCTGTCAGTAAAACGCAGTGTTTGGTTTGCCTCCCCACAACATTTTCCCAATTTAAGTTGTTCCTAAATGTAATTTCTAGGTATCTGTTTGAATTTTCGACATTTAGATTTGACTGATTTATCGTGTAACCGAAGTTTAACGGATTCCTTTCAGCACTCATGTGGATGTGTAACGCCGGAAATGCATATCCTCCTATTTCCATCTATTGTACTATTATTTTTTTTCCTTACTCTGTTACCTCAAGATATGACATTTCTGTCTCTTTGTATATTGTAATTGTTTTACTGTTTGTATATATAGATTTATACATTTATGTCGATGTATAATTGGTTTGTTTCGTAATTATTATTTGTATTTTTACGCTGGGTCTTGCCTAGGGAAAACTGCTATCGAACGATTACATCGATAGGTCGTGTGAAGAATCAAAGTGTGTAGGATCTTTGGTAGTGTTAACTCTGCCGCTTGGAGCGCGGGCTGAGCAGAGAGAGTTTGGCTGGAGTAGCGAGTGGAGCAGGTGTGTTGTGTGACGCTCCCGCGAGTTGCCGCGCTTTCGGGGTTTGGCAGCATGTAATTGCGCTCGACTTGCGATGATAGTTTCTGACATGGTGTCGCGGACGGGAAACATTAACTAGCGCACATCAAGAGCCCGTTTCGTCTGGTGACCGTGTCGAGAAGAAGGCGCGCCAACATCCAGCTTCTGCAACAGCGACGGCCGACAATGAGTGACTGTCGCCACCTCCTCGACCGACGGCTTCAAACCTTCAATCAACCGACGAGGAAGACTGGACGCACGTAAAGTTTTAGAACTGTATGGCAGACCTCAGCTTTTCAAACTGTTCCATTTTCGTCACTATAATTACAGCAACTTAGCATGAACTTTTGTTGCTCATTGTCCCAATTGCATTACCAAGCAGAGTCCCTTCCTTTTCCGAAATGAACCCGAGTGTCGTTGAAATTCAAACGCCAGCATTAAAGTAATATAGCTAACTTGTTTTCACTGCTTTAATTTCAAAGTTCAATTATGGCATTAATAGCTGGCTACAATATTCAGATTACACAAGCACGAATTAAGAGTGCGAGCTTTGTTACCGTATTTTAGCTTACCTGTGACTGCAGCTCAGCTTGGTACGTACTAAATTTTACTATTGTTAATTGTTCAGAATCATTTAATTCAAGTTCAAAGTTAAATCTCTTCTTTCTAAATTGCGTAGATTCAAGTAGCTTTTGAAATGATTGTTGAGGTAGTCCAAGACTAACCGTATTTTACTGAATTTCGATGTGCTTCAGAAAGAAAGCTCACTATTAACTTCAGTCACTAAATTAACTTTCGATTTTCCAGTTTTATTAATTCTTTTGCTAAATTAAGTCAGGGTGTAGCGAAATTTATTACTTCTGACAAACTTTCAGTTTTCACACTACACGTGTCAACCTTCAGTTGCCACGCTTCTAGTGCTAATTATATGTGTAATAACCTTTCTTTTTCAGTTACTATAGTAATTGTCCTTAGGACTGGCGACCGTGATTTCCCCCAAATCTCAAATACCTAATTACCGCTCGTTAATTGTTAACGTAACGGCTGCACATTTACTTTCTTTATTAACTTTACCCCTTTTCAAAATTAATTTCCACCAGTTTCATTAGCACATTTCCTTTCATTTAGATGTAACCCTTTCCTCCCTCTTTACCGACAGGTTAACTTCGGTGACGATTGCTTTTCCAAAACTCCCATTAGGTACACGCGGTTTCATTTTTCACTGTCATTAAGGTCGGTAAGTGAGGGGGAGGTTACAGATGACCTCACACTTTCCCTTATTTAGGGTCAATTGCCAATTTTCGCACCATACAAACATGTTTTCCAAATCGTTTTGCCATTTCTTTTTCTCTTCTGGTGACTTTACTAGACGATAAACGATAGCACCATCTGCAAACAACCTAAGACGGGTGTTCAGATTGTCTCCTAATACATATTAATGAGTAACAGAAGAGGGCCTATAACATTACCTTGGGGAATGCCAGAAATCATTTCTGTTTTAACTGTGACCTTTCTGACAGGTAATCAGTCACATACCTGGGATGATATTCCATAAGAACACAATTTCACTACAAGCAGCTTCTGTGGTACAGTGCCAAAAACCTTCTGGAAATCTAGAAATACGGGATCAATTTGAAATCCCTTGTCGATAGCACTCAACACTTCGTGTGAGTAAAGAATGACGTTTTCTAAAGCCGCGTTGACAGTGTGTGACCGTTCTCTCTGAGATAATTCACAATGTTCGAACACTATATACGCTCCATAGTCCTGCTGCATATCGACGTTAATGATACGGACCTGTAATTTAGTGGATTACTCCTACTACCTTTTCTGAACATTGGTGTGACCTGTGCAACTTTCCAGTCTTCAGATCTTTGGTTGAGCCAGCGGTCGCGTGTGATTGTCAAGTATAGAACTGTTGTATTAGCATATTCTAAAAGGAACCTAATTAGTAGGCAATCTGGACAGGGAGACTTGCAACTTAAATCACGTAATCACTTCTCCGAGGATATCTACTTCTAAGTTACTCATGTTGGCAGCTGTTCATGATTCGAGTTCTGGAATATTTACTTCGTCGTCTTTGGTGAATGAATTTTGGAAGGATGTGTTAAGTAACTCTGCCTTGCAGCACTATGATCGATAGTATTTCCGTTGCTATCGTCCAGAGAAGGCATTGATATTGTGTCTTGCCGCTACTTTACGTACGACCAGAATATGGAGGAAGGTTTCAGGCAGCCTTGAGCACAATTTCAAACTTTGGCATCGCAATGGGAGACAATTAAGGTGATTCGAAAAAATCTCCCTTTTTATTGCGTTGCGCAGCGTGCTAACGACTTGCACAGAGAACTCTCTAACGGGCTGCCCTTTGCTTCCTGTGACGTCACGCCTGCGCGTGTCCACCGACTGCCAGGCAGGGGTCGCCACTTTGCGTCGGACACTGGGGGGAGGGGGAGGGGGGATGCGACGCGCGTTGCAATTTGGCTCCCACGGGCGCGCTCTGTCGCCTGTCGGCCCTTTTTATTACCAGAAGCCTGGCCGGCTGCCAAACGCGCCGTTCGCACGTTATTAACCACACCGTGAACCTGTGCTCGCTCCAGTCGTTGAAAGCAAGGCCTTAAACACCGGAGAGGGATGTTAAGAAGGGCAACCGCTACTAGGCACTCTCTTGCAGTACAGATATTAATGACTTCAGTGGTGACGTAAAGCCATGTCGTTTCTGCGGATGTCGATATTCGTTTGTCATTTATCTGCTCAGTGTGTACTTCAAAGCCGTGCCAAAGACATTTTGGGATTAGAGTGACTTGTTTGCTATTAATTAATTATGGGCGTTGACCAGGGTCATGCTCGATTTTGGAACCAGTATTCATGATTTTTTTTTTCAAAAAAATAACAAACACATTTTCAAAATGATGGAGCACAACAATCAGTCGTCCTTTTCTTTCAGGCTTTATTAAACAAATCCTCGTAGTCTTGAATCAACTGTGAAGGGAGCCCAAACGACAGGAGACTGACATATTAGTATATGTATAAAAACTCTGAAATACTGCATTGATAGTAGCTAGTTACCAATCGAAATCTAGACTTGCTTTAATAGAGCGTGAAACGGAAGGAAGACTGATTACAGCGCTCCACCATTTGAAAAATCATATCACAGTCGTTGAGTGCATTCCACATTCCTAATGGAAGATAACTTGATAACAAACAAATTGCAGAAATGATTTCAGACCTTTATTGTCCACCAATAATATTGTGTTATGCATATTTATAAGTAAAAAACATGCACCCAGAGGACACTTCAGGACATCGCCGAAAGGCCTTCGCGTAGTGCGAGGGCGGTTGGTGGGAACTCTGAAAGCCACAATTTTCAACCTAGAACTAAATATAAAAAAAAAGAACAATGGTTCTGAGCACTATAGGACTTCTGATGTCATCAGTCCCCTAGAACTTAGAAGTACTTAAACCTAACTAACCTAAGGACATCACACATCACACACATCCATTCCCGAGGCAGGATTCGAACCTGCTACCGTAGCGGTCGCGCAGTTCCAGACCGTAGCGCCTAGAATCGCTCGGCCACCCGGGCCGGCACGAAATATCAAAAGCTGCTTTGAAACTCATGATATTTTCTAACGTAGTATGTAGCGATATTTTGAAAAATTTTAACAACATGGCTGCGATCTGAAATAAAAGTCAATCTTTTTCACTAACAATGTCGTTACAGAACCATGGACCAATAATAGAATTTAAAATATGTCGCAGTTATCGTACATACTAAAGTAGAAGAAACGCCAACTCAAAAGCTAGAACAAGGAATAATGTAATTGCATATATATATCATGAGTTCTAGTTGCCGCTAACTTGAAAAACTTTGTTTTGAAAAAAAAAAAAACAAGTGTTTAAAGTCTTAACTTGCGTTGTTATTGAAACTGAACAAACATTTAGTAGGCAATACCAGCACCGTACATTTGGCGTTGTTTTTTCGCCGATGTCGAAACACTCTCATTTTGAAGTTCCAACTTATATCGGTTAACTTGCTTCCGCTTACCAATCGAAGCGTTTTGTGCACGATTGGCATTACTTTTCGAACCCTTTCTATCCTTACAAAGAAGTCTGTCATTTTCAAGCTCTGACGTGTCGCTTCGTATTAAAAAACAAGCGAAATAACAAGTTAAGGAAACGTGAGACAAGCACCTGGTTTCAGACTGTTTACCATAAACGAACAATGTTATGAAGAGAAACCTTGTTGAGAATAGTGTTTTAGTTCATACTTTTTTTTATCGGACATAACTGCTAACGTCATGAGTCCCTACGCTTACACACTACTTAACCTAAATTATCCTAAGGACAAACACACACACCAATGCCCGAGGGAGGACTCGAACCTCCGCCGGGATCAGCCGCACAGTCCATGACTTAGTTGAT
Source organism: Schistocerca cancellata (assembly GCF_023864275.1). Classification (NCBI taxonomy): domain Eukaryota; kingdom Metazoa; phylum Arthropoda; class Insecta; order Orthoptera; family Acrididae; genus Schistocerca; species Schistocerca cancellata. Next base: position 1,159,764,489 of record NC_064626.1, read on the forward strand.
ACTAACACCCTCTGAGGTACTATCTGAAACTATTCCGTCGGTAACTGTCATAGTACCACATCGGTTGCATTTGAGCCCTCGAATGTGGCAACCCCCCTCAATAAATTGTGGTTTTAAAATATTTTATCATTTATGACACACTTTATATGAAAAAAATCTTAAAAATAGACTTCTTAAGGAACATTTTAAGCCAATAAAAAGATTAAACTAAAACATTCTACCCTGGTCTACCTCTTTTTTTCTATTTATGGTGAAATGACTAGCTAAAAAGTGGTCCATATTCAGCATCTTATGCTCTTTGAGTTTCGACGAACTGTTAAACGCTCTTAACCAAGTTTGGTCGACCATCGAAAAAAGAGTGCGGCGGGTTGGTAAAGACAAACAGAGCTAACCGATCCATGAGAAGCAAATTATTGCTTTCGCGGTGCAATACAGAATTTTTTATTTATTTTTTTTATTGCTTGATCACTATAGATCAGAAATGCGTTCTCTACTCTAATCCAGAATGCAAAAGGCAGTTGCTCTGCGAATGAATCCCCAAGAACCACACCTATCCACGTTTACACCCCGAAAAGGCGCTTCTGGATGTTTGGTGGAGCCTGTGAAGGGTCGTTCAGTTTGAAGTGCTGAATCCAGGACAAAGTATGAATGCAGACCTTGACTGTGGACAACTGGATCGAGTAAAAGTAAACGAAAAGTGCCCTGCAATCAACAGCAGAAAAGGCGATGTTCCGCAACACGATAAAAGACTGCACTATGCAAGACAAACTCTGGAAAATATTAATGAACTGACGTGGGAGGTAGTGCCTCATTCAACATACTCAGCCGACATTTTAATTTATTCCGATCACTAAAACTTTTTTAAGTGCCTAAAAATTTTAAAAAAGGGCAATTTTGCTCTAAAACCAATTGGTTTTTGTCGATACAGCATTGAAACGTTATACATTAGATGATAAAACGTTCTTGATAAGGAGAGTGATTACATCACCGATAAAAAAAATCAAAACTTTTTAACGATTTGTTTGAATTCAACGTAAAATGACATGATTTTCCGCACCCCCTCCCCAATATTTTACTGTGCCGCATGTTCGGTTCAGTCAGTGCCTCAACGGCAATGCCGTTCCTTCAGTAGGGATGTAATATTAACTCAGCAGACAGGGAATAGCAATTATATATTCCTGAAACATAGCCTAAATATTATAGTTCTTTTGTTCCAATTTTTACAACACCAGCAACGCCACCCCCTATTCTTTTAAGAATCGAACTCCCATGTATGAAACAGCCTCAGGCGTCTGATTACGTTATAAATGAGATAATGTGTTAAATATTTGACAACAGGGATGTAAAACCTTTATGGTTGAAGACGCAAAACACTATTTATTTCGGGTTATTCACTGCATGAGCACAATATAGGTAACGCACGCTCCGTTTTAAACAGAAGCAAGTTTTTCACTTAAGAACAATATTTATGATGTCATATCTCCTGAATTGTATGTCGTACAATGTTACAATTTTGCAGGTACATTCAGTGATATACGAGTGCAAATCATAAAGCCTTTGCCCCCATTTTTTATTAGCCAATGTAAGGTATGTACAGATAATGACAAATATTCATCCTATCCTACATACTTTACACTAATTTTCTACATAGTCCCCACACCGATTCACACATTTGTCCCATCGCAGCACTAAATTTGAGATGCCCCTGGGGTGGAATTCGTTCGGCTGACTATGGAACAACAGTCGGACTGCTGTCTTGGCTTCGTTACTTGTGAATCGCTGTCCTACCAGGAACGTCTTCAAGGGTCCGAAAACGTGGAAAGCACTAGGGGCGATGTATGTATGGTGGGTAGTCCAGAATCTTCTAGTGAAATTCCCAGAGCTTCTCAACTGTTCTGAATGCCACAGGTGGTCTCGCACTGTCGTGGAGCAGAATCACGTTGTCCACATTGAGAATCTATCAGCGCCTACGCCTGATGGCAGCCCCCTCCCCCCCCCCCCCCCAGACCCAGACGTAACAGTGTGGAACAATAACTGTCAGCATTAATGGTTGCACCTCGTGGCATGGGATCCAGCAGGAGCGGTCCACGGTTATCCCAGAAGGCCGTTAACATCACTTTCCCAATAGATGGCTCTGAATCTATTTTTTTTTTTTTTATGTCACAGGCGAACCTGGATGTTTGTTTCCACGACATGTTCTGCTGCTTGGATTCCGGCGTGAAAAGTAGTATGCACATTTCATCGCCAGTAACAATGCACACTCCTTGGAGTGCCGTTCCAGATGGTGAAGACATCGTTCGCTTGTCTTTAATCATGTCATCCAGCTGCTTAGGCACCAACCAACATGAAACCTTCTGGTACCCTTAGGTCTTGTGAACAATGTCGTAAGCACTCCCATACGGTATGCCAAGCTCCTTGGAAGTGGTCACGATATGCACACACCGATCTGCTGTCACCATTGCATCTGTGCGGGAAATGTTGTCAGTCAGACCGCCACCTCACAATTCTCAAAGCGAGATGGTTTACCCAATGTGGGTTGCGTTTCCCTGTAGATCTCGATGGGCGCCCGTACCTTGCTCCATAGAAAACGAGCCACACTTCGTTGCTCTGACGCTGTGGACGGCCGGCCGGAGTGGCCGAGCGGCTCTAGGCGCTTCAGTCTGGAACCGCGCGACCGCTGCGGTTGCAGGTTCTAATCCTGCCACTCGCATGGATGTGTGTGATGTCCTTAGGTTAGTTAGGTTTAAGTAGTTCTAAGTTCTAGGGGACTGATTACCTCAGTTGTTAAGTCCCTTAGTGCTCAGACCCATTTGAACCATTTTGAACGCTGTGGACTTAATGAAGCACAGCCGCCATCTTTAACAACTGACAGCAGCGCCGTGCGGCGGAGCTACCGGCAGACAAGGCCGGCACGAAACAAGAAAGATACAGCGCTAGGAACTGATGTGTTGACTTCGCATTTACAGAAGCAATTTGCTGTGCTCCATTTTGAAATTAAATCAATTTTGTTTCAGGCTTTATTAAAGAAAATCTAGATTTCAGCTAATGCGTAACCATTATCAATGCACTGTTTCACAAATTTAGCAGACAGTATCCATATACGAAGAAAAATGATGAAGTCTTTCCCCCTTTTTTAACCAAATTCCGGCTCCGTCGAGTTACCTTCCATTAGGAATGTGGAATGCACTTAATGCCTGTGACATGACTTGCAAAATGATGGAGCACAGCAATCAGTCGTCCTTTCCTTTCACGCTTTATTAAAGCAAATCTAAACTTCGGCTAGTAACTAGCCATTATCAATGCAGTATTTCGGAGTTTTAATACTTGTTCTGATACGTCAGTCCCCTGTTGTTCGGGCTTCTGTCACAGTTCATTCAAGACTACTGTACCGCTGTGCTCCATCTTTTTGAAAATCATTTCACAGTCGTTGATTGCATCCACATTCCTAATGCAAAATAACTTGATGGAGCCGTAATTTGACTAAAAAAAGGAGGGTCAAAGCCTTTCTGATTTTCCTTCGTCTGTGGATACTGTCTGCTAAATGTGTTACGAATGTTTTAGTAGTAAATAAATAATAAATGAAAATGTAACTTCTCATGCAGAAGCTTTTACTGCACAGATATCGATAACGTAGTATGCGATACACTGTTCTCCTTTCAGTATTCTATTGGAGGTGTCAGTGAGAAAAAGTATCGATTTGAAGTTATGTTTGAAGTTCGTTGTAAGTAAAGTTCGTTGCTCTCATTCTAAAATACTCGATGAATATAGTCTGGGTTAATTTGCTTACACTGCCTCAACACATGTATACAGTTTTTAATTTCAATATTTGTCTTATTGCGTTAAACCTAACATACCTCTTAACGGTTCGAAAGTGACACCATTTTAAATTTTTAAGGTCTGTCAATGATGTTGGAAGTAATAAAATCAATTTTTTGTTGTCCCTGGAATCCATTACATAGTCTCTCTGCAACTGCTATTGCTTTAGCCGTTTAGTACTAGAGGGGAAACGCTGTAGCTTCCTTATACAAGAATTATACAGTCATGACCCTCTTATTCCATCCAATCTAAAGTGAATCAAACAAGAAAACAGCTTCGTATCAAATTTTCTTACATAGACAGAACCTTTACGTTAGTAGCATCATGGCAGTTTCACACAGATACAGAAAAAAGGCTACACGTTTAAGTGGGGTAACATTGCGAAGCCACCGTTCACTTGTCGTTCGTTTGTAACACTCCCTCATTGGGTTCTTGGTTCATAATATTGCAGTGTTTGGTCAATAATACCAGAAACAGGAGTTATTTGTACCTGTATGACACTCCTTTAGCCGTTGGACAAGAAAGAGCGTCTGCTCTGTAGGTTTGGCTTTAGAGTGCACTGTGTCCTCTGTACGTACCACACCTTTTGAATCCTATTTCCGCCGCTGACACGGGAGGACTCTGGCGTTCCCTCTTGTATTTTGGTATAGTCCAACACGGTTCTACATATTCTCGGTTGAACTCTTAGTACATCTACTCATTTCAGCGTTTTCGTTGCTTCGCGTACTAATACGCTTCTTCCGTAACACCGATAGATTCTGATGCAAATGTCCATAAATAAGGTCGTTTTGATAGACACTACACCGTGGCATTTAATGCTGTAAAGTTTTTACCACTTCACTGTTGAGCTGATGCACAACTTCGTAGCGTTCTTCCATGAGTTCAGCAAACCAACTGATACACATAACAAAGACTTTAGTCATTAATAATATATTCTCCTTCACTCTTTACAGCAGTCTGCCAACGCTGGGATAACTTTTAGATACCACGACGTTAGAAAACACGTGGTTTTGACACGAAGAACAAGCCGAGCCGAGTTCGGAGCGCCATTTTTATCCAGAAAAGAAGTTCCTTGAAGGCTGCTCCACAGAGAGGGAATAAAATGAAAATCTGAGGGTGCAAGATCAGGTGAATAAGGTATGTTGCGGAATGACTTCCCAACTCAACTGCTGCATAGTGATTTTGGTCAGTCTATCAGAACGCGAGCGGGAGTTACTGTGGAGTAGCACCGCTTCACGCAGTCTCCCTGGTCGTTGTTCTTCGATTGCGCCTGCAAGACGTATCAGTTGTTGGCAATAAATGTCAGCGGCGATGAAATTACAGGAAGTGTATACAGCCACTTCGGTTGCACAAAATTTTGTCAGTTGACCACGATTTCGATTGCACTAGGGCAATCTTCATCAGAACAAAAAGTTACATGGAATACATGTAGTCACACCTTGGTTTAAAGCGTCTGAGCAACACTGCTCTCGCCAAAGAGAAGCACTTTTGCTCAGACGTTTTAAACCATGGTGTGACTACATGTATTCCATGTAACTTTTTATTCTGATGAAGATTGCCCTAGTGCAGTCGTAACCGTGGTCAACTCACAAAATTTTGTGCAACCCAAGTGGCTGTATATATGTCCTGTAATTAAATAGCGTACGGTTGCCGGATCACAGCCAGTCAAATGTTTAAAATTTCAGCAGCGATGGATACACACAGGGGAAGGAATTCGTAGAACATCACACCGTCGCTATTCCACAGGATGCACAACATAATCTTTCGCGGATGCACGGAGGTCTTTGTACTGGGATATGCTGCTTTGTTTGGACTCAGCTGTTTCCTTCTTTTCCTTTTTTTTTTTTTTTTCATCGGTCTACTGACTGGTTTGATGCGGCCCGCCTTTCCTGTGCTAACCTCTTCATCTCAGAGTACCACTTGCAACCTACGTCCTCAGTTATTTGCTTGACGTATTCCAATCTCTGTTTTCCTCTACAGTTTTTGCCCTCTACAGCTCCCTCTAGTAGCATGGAAGTCATTCCCTCATGTCTTAGCAGATGTCCTATCATCCTGTCCCTTCTCCTTATCAGTGTTTTCCACATATTCCTTTCCATTCTGATTCTGCGTAGAACCTCCTCATTCCTTACCTTATCAGTCCACCTAATTTTCAACATTCGTCTATAGAACCACATCTCAAATGTTTCGATTCTCTTCTGTTCCGGTTTTCCCACACTCCATATTTCACTACCATACAATGCTGTACTCCAGACGTACATCCTCAGAAATTTCTTCCTCAAATTAAGGCCGGTATTTGATATTAGTAGACTTCTCTTGGCCAGAAATGCCTTTTTTGCCGTAGCGAGTCTGCTTTTGATGTCCTCCTTGCTCCGTCCGTCATTGGTTATTTTACTGCCTAGGTAGCAGAATTCCTTAACTTCATTGACTTCGTGACCATCAATCCTGATGTTAAGTTTCTCGCTGTTCTCATTTCTACTACTTCTCATTACCTTCGTCTTTCTCCGATTTACTCTCAGACCATACTGTGTACTCATTAGACTGTTCATTCCGTTCAGCAGATCATTTAATTCTTCTTCACTTTCACTCAGGATTCCAATGTCATCAGCGAATCGTATCATTGATATCCTTTCACCTTGTATTTTAATTCCACTCCTGAACCTTTCTTTTATTTCCATCATTGCTTCCTCGATGTACAGATTGAAGAGTAGGGGCGACAGGCTACAGCCTTGCCTTACACCCTTCTTAACACGAGCACTTCGTTCTTGATCGTCCTCTCTTATTATTCCCACTTGGTTGTTGTACATATTGTATATGACCCGTCTCTCCCTATAGCTTACCCCTACTTTTTTCAGAATCTCGAACAGCTTGCACCATTTTATATTGTCGAACGCTTTTTCCAGGTCGACAAATCCTATGAAAGTGTCTTGATTTTTCTTGAGTCTTACTTCCATTATTAGCCGTAACGTCAGAAATGCCTCTCTCGTCCCTTTACTTTTCCTAAAGCAAAACTGATCGTCACCTAGCGCATTCTCAATTTTCTTTTCCATTCTTCTGTATATTATTCTTGTAAGCAGCTTCGATGCATGAGCTATTAAGCTGATTGTGCGATAATTCTCGCACTTGTCAGCTCTTGCCGTCTTCGGAATTGTGTGGATGATGCTTTTCCGAAATTCATATGGTATATCGCAAGACTCATGTATTCTACACACCAACGTGAATAGTCGATTTGTTGCCACTTTCCCCAATGATTTTAGAAATTCTGATGGAATGTTATCTATCCCTTCTGCCTTATTTGACCGTAAGTCCTCCAAAGCTCTTTTAAATTCCGACTCTAATACTGGATCCCCTATCTCTTCTAAATCGACTCCTGTTTCTATCACATCAGACAAATCTTCACCCTCATAGAGGCTTTCAACGTATTCTTCCCACCTATCTCCTCACTCCTCCGCATTTAACAGTGGAATTCCCGTTTCGCTCTTAATGTTACCACTCTTGCTTTTAATGTCACCAAAGGTTGTTTTGACTTTCCTGTATGCTGAGTCTGTCCTTCCGACAATCATATCTTTTTCGATGTCTTCACATTTTTCCTGCAGCCATTGCGTCTTAGCTTCCCTGCACTTCCTATTTATTTCATTCCTCAGCGACTTGTATTTCTGTATTCCTGATTTTCCCGGAACATGTTTGTACTTCCTCCTTTCATCAATCAACTGAAGTATTTCTTCTGTTACCCATGGTTTCTTCGCAGCTACCTTCTTTGTACCTATGTGTTCCTTCCCAACTTCTGTGATGGCCCTTTTTAGAGATGTCCATTCCTCTTCAACTGTACTGCCTACTGCGCTATTCCTTATTGCTGTATCTATAGCGTTAGAGAACTTCAAACGTATCTCGTCATTCCTTAGTACTTCCGTATCCCACTTCTTTGCGTATTGATTCTTCCTGACTAATGTCTTGAACTTCAGCCTACTCTCCATCACTGCTATATTGTGGTCTGAGTCTATATCTGCTCCTGGGTACGCCTTACAATCCAGTATCTGATTTCGGAATCTCTGTCTGACCATGATGTAATCTAATTGAAATCTTCCCGTATCTCCCGGCCTTTTCCAAGTATACCTCCTCCTCTTGTGATTCTTGAACAGGGTATTCGTTATTACTAGCTGAAACTTGTTACAGAACTCAATTAGTCTTTCTACATTCTCCATATCTCTCATCGGCCACGTTTTCTCACGGACGTTTTCAATTGATGAGACATTCTCCATATCTCTCATCAATTGAAAACGTCTGGTCAATGGTGGCCGAGCAACTGGCTCGTCACAATACGCCAGTTACCACTGTTGATGAACTGTGGTATCATGTTGAAGTTGCATGGGGAGCTGTACCTTTACACGCTATCCAGGCTCTGTTTGACTCAATGTCCAGGCGTATCGAGGCCGTTACTACGGCCAGAGTTGGTTGTTCTGGGTACTGATTTCTCTGGATCTATGCACCCAAATTGCATGAAAATGTAATCACTTGTCAGTTCTAGCATAATATATTTGTCCAATGAATACCCGTTTATCACCTGCATTTCTTCTTGGTGTATCAATTTTAATGACCAGTAGTGTAGTAATATGCCCCCACTTCTTACCCACTCTCCACGGTTTTCTTTTGGCAAAACAGTTATTTCGCTCGAAACTCTTTCATTCCTTTTCCCAAGCCCATATTATTCTGTAACCTTCCCCTACAACTGCATTCCAGTCGCCTATGACTATTAGATTTTCGTCCCCCTTTACATACTGCATTACCCTTTCAATATCCTCATACACTTTCTCTATCTGTTCATCTTCAGCTTGCGACGTCGGCATGTATACCTGAACTATCGTTGTCGGTGTTGGTCTGCTGTCGATTCTGATTAGAACAACCCGATCACTGAACTGTTCACAGTAACACACCCTCTGCCCTACCTTCCTATTCGTAACGAATCCTACACCTGTTAAACCATTTTCTGCTGCTGTTGATATTACCCGATACTCATGTGACCAGAAATCCTTGTCTTCCTTCCACTTCACTTCACTGACCCCTACTATATCTAGATTGAGCCTTTGCATTTCCCTTTTCAGATTTTCTAGTTTCCCTACCACGTCAAGCTTCTGACATTCCACGCCCCGACTCGTAGAACGTTATCCTTTCATTGATTATTCAATCTTTTTCTCATGGTAACCTCCCCCGTGGCAGTCCCTTCCCGGAGATCCGAATGGGGGACTATTCCGGAATCTTTTGCCAATGGAGAGATCATCATGACACTTCTTCATTACAGGCCACATGTCCTGTGGATACACGTTACGTGTCTTTAATGCAATGGTTTCCATTGCCTTCTGCATCCTCATGTCGTTGATCATTGCTGATTCTTCCGCCTTTAGGGGCAATTTCCCACCCATAGGACAAGAGAGTGCCCTGAACCTCTATCCGCTCCTCCGCCAAATCTTTGACAAGACCGTTGGCAGAATGAGGCTGACTTCTTAATGCCGGAAGTCTTCGGCCGCCAATGCTGATTATTTATCAAAATTTAGGCAGTGGCGGGGATCGAACCCGGGACCGAAGATGTTTTTGATTATGAATCATCCTTATGTTAGCATAAAGATAGATTTCTTGTCATCAGGAACGATACAGAATATGAACAGTCGGTATTGTCCAAGAGCCAATTGATGACGATCAAGCAGAAATGGACATATGGCCATCCGCTGATTTTTGGGTAATTTCCACGAATGATTGCCTATCGACGTCGCGGGGTCCAAACGACACATATCGAACGTGCGATTGTAAATGGATCATGCGAGTCTCGTGGCGGGCGTTATGATTATGTTTATGGTGGTCACCACAACAACGACAAAAGAAGCGCGTTAAAAAAATATTTGTAATTACAAAGGACACGAGTTGCATTCGTCGTCAGTGTTATCGTCATGTTAAAGTCCATGTGATGTGTAGGCTACAGGGACAATTCCCTTTTTCCCATAGCCTGGGTACACTCTGCCAATATCATGCAAGAATACCTGCAGAGTGTCACATGCGTTAACTTTTCCCTGCAAACGCAAGTTGTGGAAATAGAGGTACTGAAACAAGCACAGTTCGTCTCTTTGTCCTGGACGCCCTTCTCTTTTAATGGAAGACTTTACAGATTTCCATAGCCGCTCAATATTCTGTGTGTGGACACTGGGGTCATCCGAAGACACGAACTCCACGGAATGGTTGACGAACTCGTGGTCGAATCGTTCAGCTTTCAGAGTGTTGTAGGACGGAAACCTGTCTGTAATGACTTTTAGTACTAGGCATTATGAAGTGCTTTATCAGACCCACTAATGTGACCTTGTCTCTGGACAACACTCTCACAACTAAACACTTCCGGGACTCTTTCTATTCCACCGAATACCCAAATGTGATCGATTTGACTTTATGAAAGTTGAGATTCGTCCACTTCCACAACTTTACTCGCTCCACCATTTGGTACACTGTCGTTTGTCACTGCCACATAACAGACTTCTCGGCAAAACCCGAAATAGTCACACACCTTACATGCAGATAACTCAGTTTCTGATGCTTTTGCTTGCAACGTGTAGTCTCGAATCCAGCACCAAAGAAGAATTACGCTGGTCTGGATGGATAACTTAGAAGATCCGAAACACATATTGTTCCTGATACTCGTTCGTTTTCCGCAATGTCCGCACTGAAATTGGAACGCTTTTTCAGCATCGAAACTCCTCTTACGAAGTTTTACACACTTCGCAGCACCACAGTCAACACAGTCCCTCCTTTCGTCGTCCGGTAGAACTCCATATTTGCGGCAAAAACTCAGACAATTTTCTACGCTGTATATGCATGGAATTAGATTTTTTTATGTCAGAGAATCCGCCGAAGAAACGTCAGGAGCACCAGACGTGACACTCACAGAAATCGTCTGAGTTTCCCAAGCAAGTCACAAATAATTCGCGGAGAAAGGAGCAAGTAAATGAACGACGGAAAACAGATAAAAATGACCATCATAAATAACTGATCATAACGTCCGCCACGAGACTCGCATGATCCATTTACAATCGCGAGTTCGATATGTGTCGTTTGGGCCCCGCAACTTTGAAAGGCAATCATTCTTGGAAATTACCGACTTTCGTGATTTTGGCTTAGAGCATGCAGTACCCCTATATCCGATTTTTAAACAGTCTGCATTAGATGCAATTGTCTCATGATGGTGGAACGACCACAGTTCATCACATGTGCCGGTTCTTGAGTACACTGACGCGGATCGTTGTGAATTAATGTGTCTAAACGATCTCCATCATACTTGAACTTGGACAGTCACTAATGTCAAAAGGATCCTCCTTAAGACATGAAAACGACTTCCTCGTGGTGCTGTGTCTAACGGCATTATTCCCATACGCGGTACAATGTTTCTCGCTGCATCTGCTGCTGTCATCCCTCTACTGAACTCAAACAGAAGAATACGTCGGAAAAGTTTCGATTTCGCCTCTTAGTATTCCATTTCTAGGGCCCACATATCCACTTTGCATTTCCAAATGGCAAAATGACAATATGTAAACAAGTATCAACTGTGCGCTACAGATAAAAAAATGACAGTCGATAGAGAACTCCATAGCAACCGGTATACCAACAAAACAAAAACGCTACGAAGGTATGCACTAACCTAAAAGGTATACCAGAAAAAAAGTGCGGCGGAGGGCGAGAATGCGTGTACACGAGTAGAGGGGGGAATCCCCTGAGCACAGTGGAAGCGTTGCGGGGCCGTTGTGTGTACTCGCAGTAGCACGCCCTCTGCACCTCGCTGGGGGCGGCGGCGAGGCGCACTCGAGCGCCGCCACCACAACCGGTGCGGGGGCGGCAGCAGGAGCAGCGGGCGGCTATACCGCAGGCTGCGGCGCGCCCTGGAGTGGCCTACGGGGGCGGGCGGGGGCGGCAGCCTGAGTCACCGCTCTCCAGGCGGCGGGCTCTCCACTCCAGTCCCGAGGCCGCGCCACCGGTCCGTACACAATGGCCCGCCGCGTCTAGCCTCGAGGACACGTTCCCGGCAGGCGCGAGGGTTTGCCCGGTACTCCAACTACCGGTTCCTCCACAGGCCCAGGACGTACGGCACTCATTAGCGACAACTTGTGCGCCCAGGTGTCCAGAGCAACGCCGGAGTCGAGTGGAATTCCCTTAGCGTAACCGTGCAAGCTACCGTAGAGGCAAGACTCCTGGCTATTGTTCGACATGACAGTCTCCTAGATTTACCTTCGTCTATCCATCTATCCATTTGTACAGAAACCAGATGGCAGTTATAACAGTCGAGGGGCATGAAAGGGAAGCAGTGGTTGGATAGGGATTGAGACCGGGTTGTAGCCTCTCCCCGATGTTATTCAGTCTGTATATTGAGCAAGCAGTAAAGAAAACAAAAGAAAAATTCGGAATACGTATTAAAATCCAGGGAGAATAAATAAAAACTTTGATGTTCGCCGATGACATTGTAATTCTGTGAGCAAAGGACTTGGAAGAGCAGTTGAACGGAATGGACAGTGTCTTGAAAGGAGGATATAAGCCGAACATCAACGAAAGCAAAACGAGGATAATGGAATGTAGTCTAAGTAAGTCGGGTGATGCTGAGGGAATTAGATTAGGAAATGAGACACTTAAAGAACTATAGAAGTTTTGCTATTTGGGGAGCAAAATAACTGATGATGGTCGAAGTAGAGAGGATATAAAATGTAGACTTGTAATGGCAAGGAAAGCGTTTCTGAAGAAGAGAAATTTGTTAACATCGAGTATAGATTTAAGTGTCAGAAAGTCGTTTCTGAAAGTATGTGTGTGCAGTGTAGTGTATGGAAGTGAAACATCGACGATAAATAGTTTGGACAAGAAGAGAATAGAGGCTTTCGAAATGTGGTGCTACAGAAGGATACTGAAGATTAGATGGGTAGATCACATAAATAATGATGAGGTATTGAATAGAATTGGGGAGAAGAGGACTTTCTGGCACAACTTGACAAAAAGAAGGGACCGATTGGTAGGACATGTTCTGAGGCATCAAGGGATCACAAATTTAGCATTGTAGGGCAGCGTGGAGGGTAAAAATCGTAGAGGGAGACCAAGAGATGAATATACTAAGCAGATTCACAAGGATGTAGGTTGCAGTAAGTACTGGGAGATGAAGAAGCTTGCACAGGATAGAGTAGCATGGAGAGCTGCATCAAACCAGTCTTAGGACTGAAGTCCATAACAACAACAACAACATCCATCCTCAGATAGATCGTGAACGTCGTTATTTTGTATCTTATTTCAGCACAAATGCTTACTTAAGCTGCATTCAAAGTCTTACTTTATACGCTCTCGAATTGGATAAGAATGTGTACTTCAGCTGTAGTCAAAAGTCGTGCTTTATTTGCTATCAATTTCGGTTAAATCCGCAGGACAGAACAGGTATTTGGAATGGTGGAGAGGGGCACAAAATGAGCGGCTGTCAGTTACACTGGAACACACGTAACTTTATTTAGTTTCCCAAACATTACTGAACAAATTTCCGAGCTCAGCTACCGACTGAATGTGTCACACAATGTTATGCCTTAAGGCACAATCTATTTAATTATTAAAGCGGCTGAAGGCCCATGATTTAAAACAACTACAATAAATCTTACAAGGCAGAAAGCCCAAGGCTTTATACTTAAATTTTTTTTTTAATGAGGCTGAAGGCCCAAACAGTGTAAGATTTAACAATTAAGGAATTTAAATTTTAAGACGGCTGAAAGCCCATGACTGAAAAACACAACTACAATAAATTTTCAAAAGGCAGAAGGCCCAAAGCTTTATCCAAAAACAATACAAGACTTCACAAGTAAGGAACTTTCAATTTTAAAATGGCTGAAGGCCCATTATTTAAAACCCAACTAAAAGCATACAAATTCAATCCATCGGCTATGAGCCATTAAAACACACCATCAAATCCAAATAAGAAAATGCAGTACGGCCAGCGGCGCTCACAAGTTTCCGGGGGTCGGTCTGCACTTGAAATAATAACGGCCGCTTAAGGGAGACAGGTAGCCGGCCAAACTACATCCGATCCGCCGGCAACCCAACCGACGGACCGTCAAAAGACCAATGCTCAAGGTGAGTTCCGCTCCGCACTTGCACCAAAATTCCACCAATGCTGGCAGCAGAGACTGTGGAACCAAATAAAACGGATCCCAGACAACCCATAACGGGTGGACGACCCTAAAACCCATGTCGTTTTATCAAAAATGGTTCAAATGGATCTAAGTAGTATGGGACTTAACATCTAAGGTCATCAGTCGCCTAGACTTAGAACTACTTAAACCTAACTAACATAAGGACATCACACACATCCATGCCCGAGGCAGGATTCGAACCTGCGACCGTACCAGCAGCGCAGTTCCGGACTGAAGTGCCTAGAACCGCTCGGTCACAGCGGCCGGGGTCGTTTAATCAAACGACCGACTAACTCAGAGGCAGTACGCCGACAACACTTAACTGACTTGTCAATGAAAATCACATAACTACCCACAGCCCACGAACATCTGCCCGAGGACTTTACAATGTTCACGGCAGTGACTGTGCAATAACGAAGACGAACCACGAGTCGGCGCACACAGCCAATCCATAAACAATCGTCGGCCAAACACACGTCGTCTAACAAGACCTAGCGGAGGTCAATCAAAGTCGTCCCCATACAAAACGTGTGTGTCGGCAATCGTCGGGCAAGTGATGGCTATCCACACCTTCTTGACGCTGCATGCCCCACAGGTGCTACGTCGCCACCACGCCAACCGTCCAACTGCTACACACCAGCACGGAAACAGCATTAAAATAACTGGGCAGTCGACATCACAAGCTACACACAATCTCACAAACACGTCTTGTCTAGGGGTACTTTCTTGCTGCTGAAATTTTGATTTAACGTTGCGGGTTCTTGTTGCACTAAACAATTGATGAAGATTTGCCTCTTACTGTAAATATCTTTTTATTTTATCCCGTTCTTCTAAATCACGCTGACTTTACAATTTCCTCATTCAAAAACCAATAGTCACAAACACTTGGACGAAAAACACGACCAATGGTAAAAACAGTGCGTTTCCATCAGAGGCATGCCCACAACTGCTTACATTCTGCGGTACTCACAATTTCGAAACAGTTTACAAACTTCCTTGACAAGAGAAGAGTCTTTACCAAATCATATCATTATTTCATAAATAAATCCAGAAACAAATTTAATGATTAGCGTTAGATTGCGTAATTAATAATATGAATTTTAATTATGTCAGAAATTTCGTAATTTCAAATGTTTGTGAAAGAAGAATAATTTAAACTGTCAGTACATACAGAACGTAACACATTACTTTCATTTGTATACATTTTAGCCTGGTATGTAATACATCTTATACAAAATCATATGAATTCTTTTAGTGAAACTGCTGCAACGGTCGCAGGTTCGAATCCTGCCTCGGGTATGGATGTGTGTGATGTCCTTAGGTTATTAGGTCTAAGTAGTTCTAAATCAAGGGGCTGATGACCTCACGTTAAGTCCTATAGTGCTTAGAGCCATTTGAACCATTTATAAGTGAAACAGCCGAGGTAATGTTCACATATACGAGATTCGAGATTAATCCAGGTATCGGTTATTTCTATTAAAAAGGGTAGTGTTAGAGGAGGATGATTCATTATAAGGTGCATTCTAAAATTGCACTTTATATCCTGTCGACTTGGGTAAGAATGTATACTTAGGCTCCATTCGCAAGTCTTACTTTATTTGCCATCGATACGGGTACGAAAGTGCACCATCCTCAGGCACCTCAAAAGAACAGACACATTTCGTGTCATATCTACACATAAACTATGTGGTAAAAATTACCTGGAAATCCCTATTTAAAGCGGAATCAAGCATCAGACGTCACCAGATGCGAGCTTGCCACCATGAGAGGAGAAACAGATGTACTGTCAGTAGAGGAGCAGCAACAGCAGAGCGCACAGGTCAGGAGAGGTCAGTGGACTAGTCACTGGGTGTCAGCTGCGTATCAGATCCACCAGGGCCATTTCAACAATTGTAAAGTGCCCAAGTCGATTGTTGGTGATGTGACTGTGTGACTGTGGAGCGCAACAACCACAGCGGAACTAGGACGAGGCAGATCTCATGTATTGAAGGACACGGACCATAGAACTCTGCGGAGAATGGCTGTAAAAACTATCGTAAGAATAGCGGAAGGAATCGCTCTTGAGTCCCGAATTATGTGCAAGGCCCTCTAATCATCTCGAGATTTTCACTATCCAACGCGTCAATTCTACAGAATGTGGCACGATATGCCTCAGGAAGACATCCAACAACTCCATCAATGAATGTTTGCACATGGGCAAGAGGTGGAAGAGCACGTTATTGAGCTGTTCAGTTCGTGGAGCTCTTTCACTTGAATAAATCAGCCAATTTTTCTGAAATGGTAATCATTTACTTTTCTGTACGTGCACATCACATCTTCCGAATTCCGCCCCATTCGGATAGTTATGAAATGATAATTAAATGGACACCCTAGCTGCAAGCAGGCGTTGATATACTTCATTGGGGACATGTTGAAAATGTATGCCCCTGCCCGGGACTCGAACCCGGGATCTCCAGCTTACATGGCAGACGCTCTATCCATCTGAGCCACCGCGGGCACAGAGGATAGTGCGTCTGCAGGGACTTATCCCTTGCACGCTCCCCGTGAGATCCACATTCCCGACATGTCCACACCACTACATTCGTAGTGCGCTTAATAGATGTTTGCCCATCATACTCATTACTCGTGTCAGATTAATCTACCAAGTCCAGTACGAGTTCGGGCACAGCGTGTGCGTTCGCACAAGAAGGTCAATGGCCGGGAAGCCATATTTTTAACTATATATGACGGTAGTATCTGTTCCCGAAAGAACAGTTACAGTGGATGACCATGCAGCTTTGCTAGAAATGAAATGATAATTAAATGGACACCCTAGCTGCAAGCAGGCGTTGATATACTTCATTGGGGACATGTTGAAAATGTGTGCCCCGACCGGGACGCGAGCCCGGGATCTCCTGCTTACATGGCAGACGCTCTATCCATCTGAGCCACGGCGGGCACAGAGGATAGTGCGTCTGCAGGGACTTATCCCTTGCACGCTCCCCGTGAGATCCACATTCCCGACATGTCCCAATGAAGTATATCAACGCCTGCTTGCAGCTAGGGTGTCCATTTAATTATCATTTCATTTCTAGCAAAGCTGCATGGTCATCCACGGTAACTGTTCTTTCGGGAACAGATACTACCGTCATATATATTCGGATAATTCCTTCGTGGTACGTCTTTTTCGACATGTGCTGCTTTTTGTCCGCCATAAAATGAACACGTTTCATCATCATCATCATCATCATCATCATTTAAGACTGACTATGCCTTTCAGCGTTCAGTCTGGAGCATAGCCCCCCTTATACAGTTCCTCCATGATCCCCTATTCAGTGCTAACATTGGTGCCTCTACTGATGTTAAACCTATTACTTCAAAATCATTCTTAACCGAATCCAGGTAGCTTCTCCTCGGTCTGCCCCGACTCCTCCTACCCTCTACTGCTGAATCCATGAGTCTCTTGGGTAACCTTGCTTCTCCCATGCGTGTAACATGACCCCACCATCTAAGCCTGTTCGCCCTGACTGCTCCATCTATAGAGTTCATTCCCAGTTTTTCTTTGATTTCTTCATTGTGGACACCCTCCTGCCATTGTTCCCATCTACTAGTACCTGCAATCATCCTAGCTACATTCATATCCGTAACCTCAACCTTGTTGATAAGGTAACCTGAATCCACCCAGCTTTCGCTCCCATACAACAAAGTTGGTCGAAAGATTGAACGGTGCACAGATAACTTAATCTTGGTACTGACTTCCTTCTTGCAGAAGGATGCTGGCAACAATCAGAGCAAAATGCCTCGGACCTTTGGAGGTGACGGAGTCCCACCTCTAACTGACAAACCAGGGACTCCTAAGATACGACTTGGCAAACACGTTTCATAACAAAAAGATTTGTTAAGGCCTAAAAATGACAGCGAAGTCCGTGGAAATCGTTAGTTTTAAAAAAAGGAGTACTT
This sequence comes from Schistocerca cancellata, assembly GCF_023864275.1. Classification (NCBI taxonomy): domain Eukaryota; kingdom Metazoa; phylum Arthropoda; class Insecta; order Orthoptera; family Acrididae; genus Schistocerca; species Schistocerca cancellata. The sequence continues at coordinate 1,159,782,422 of NC_064626.1, forward strand.
ATGCGATCCTGGCATAAGAAAGTTTTTAGCAAATTAGTCTGTGTGCTTGTTGCGGTATCAATGGCAGGCTCTTCCGCGACTCTAACAAGAGTGACTTCGAGGTAAATGGTCTCCAAGTAGCAGAACATAGTCATTCCTAACCAATGTTATCGGTTCAACTGGACCAGAAGACGCAGTCCATTCCATTAAACGCAGCCCACACCATTATGGAGCCACCACCGGCTTGCACAGTCCTTGTTGACAACTTCTGTCTACTGCTTCGTGGGGTCTGTACCACAACACGAATCCTACCGTTAGTACTTATCAGCTGAAGTTGGGACTCATCTGACCAGATCACTGTTTTCCAGTCTATGGTCTAACCGACATGGTCACAAGCTTCGGAGAGGCGCAGCAGGCCATGTCTTGCTGTTAGCAAAGCCACTCGCGTCCGCCATCTGCTGCCAAACCCCATTAACGCAAAATTTCGCCGTGATTTCTGCGTTTATTTCAAGCGGTGTTGCTCGTCTATTAGCACTGACAATTCTTTACAGACGCCGCTGCAATCGGTTGTTAAGTGAAGCCGGCGGTCACTGCGTTATCAGTGGTGAGAGGTAATGCCTGCATTCTCGGGACACCCTTTACACTGTGGATCTCTGAATATTGAACTCCCTAACGGTTCCGAAATGGAATGTTCCATGCGTCTACCTCTAACTACCATTCCGCGTTCAAATTGTTAACTCCCGACGTGCAGACATAAACACGTAGGACATCTTTCCATAAGACTCACATGAGTACAAATGACAGCTCCGCCAGTGTGCTGCCCTTTTATCCCTTGTGTACGCGACACTACTGTCATCTGAATCAGTGTGCGATTTGTGCTTTTACCAGTGGGGGGGATGTCTTAGGGGGTTAGTATAATTACATATGTGCTTGCTTCCTTGCGGTACTCCCGAAATTACCTCTACATCTGCAGATTTTGAACCGTTAAGAATGACATGTTGTGTTCTTTCTTCTAGGAAATCCTGAATCCAATCACAAACCTGGTCCGATATTCCGTAAGCTCGTATTTTTTTCACTAAACGTAAGTGCGGAACCGTATCAAATGCCTTCCTGAAGTCCAGGAATACGGCATCAATCTGCTCGCCAGTGTCTACGGCACTGTGAATTTCTTGGGCAAATAGGGCGAGCTGAGAGATCATGTGAAACTCAGCTCGCCCTATTTGCCCAAGAAATTCACAGTGCCGTAGACACTGGCGAGCAGATTGATGCCGTATTCCTGGACTTCAGGAAGGCATTTGATACGGTTCCGCACTTACGTTTAGTGAAAAAAATACGAGCTTACGGAATATCGGACCAGGTTTGTGATTGGATTCAGGATTTCCTAGAAGAAAGAACACAACATGTCATTCTTAACGGTTCAAAATCTGCAGATGTAGAGGTAATTTCGGGAGTACCGCAAGGAAGCGTGATAGGACCTTTATTGTTTACAATATACATAAATGACTTAGTTGACAACATCGGTAGCTCCGTGAGGCTATTTGCAGATGACACGGTTGTCTACAAGAAAGTAGCAACATCAGAAGACTCGTACGTACTCCAGGAAGACCTGCAGAGGATTAATGCATGGTGCGACAGCTGGCAGCTTTCCCTAAACGTAGATAAATGTAATATAATGCGCATACATAGGAGCAGAAATCCATTCCAGTACGATTATGCCATAGGTGGTAAATCATTGGAAGCGGTAACGACCGTAAAATACTTAGGAGTTACTATCCGGAGCGATCTGAAGTGGAATGATCACATAAAACAAATAGTGGGAAAAGCAGGCGCCAGGTTGAGATTCATAGGAAGAATTCTAAGAAAATGTGACTCATCGACGAAAGAAGTAGCTTACAAAACGCTTGTTCGTCCGATTCTTGAGTATTGCTCATCAGTATGGGACCCTTACCAGGTTGGATTAATAGAAGAGATAGACATGATCCAGCGAAAAGCAGCGCGATTCGTCACGGGGACATTTAGTCAGCGCGAGAGCGTTACGGAGATGCTGAACAAGCTCCAGTGGCGGACACTTCAAGAAAGGCGTTACGCAATACGGAGAGGTTTATTTTCGAAATTACGAGACAGCACATTCCGGGAAGAGATGGGCAACATATTACTACCGCCCACATATATCTCGCGTAATGATCACAACGAAAAGATCCGAGAAATTAGAGCAAATACGGAGACTTACAAGCAGTCGTTCTTCCCACGCACAATTCGTGAATGGAACAGGGAAGGGGGGATCAGATAGTGGTACAATAAGTACCCTCCGCCACACACCGTAAGGTGGCTCGCGGAGTATAGATGTAGATGTAGATGTAGATGTTACTAGCTTGGACCGTGGCGTTACCAACGGTTAAACAATTATTTATAAACAGATGTTAATGCCGAAACTCACTATTCACGAGTATGCACTGTCAGAAAAGCCATCCCTTGTTATATCTTTAAAAGTACATTATAGGTAAAGCTTATTTACAAAATCATCTATATACAGGTATACGACGCGAATTCAAAAAGGTAAAGGTACATTTGTGAAAAGCTGCACTTGTTCTGATGATAGAAAACTGAAACATGCCTTATTTTTCTACGTAACCTCCCTGGACTTCAATGCAGTTTTCCCAACGTTTTAAGAGTTTTTTTTTAATTTCATCAGAAACTACGTTTTTCGGTTGCATCTGTAACTAATTTTGCACCGCAGCAATGACGCCTTCATCACTTTCAAATCTTCTTCCCTGTAGTGCTTCCGTTAAGGGTCCAAACATGTGAAAATCACTTGCAGCCACGTCTGTACTGTATGGTGGATGCTCCAGCACCTCGAATCTCAATTCCTTTATTGCGACGGCTGTCCGTTTGGCAGAATGTGGGTGAGCGTTATCTTGCTGCAGGATGACACCTCTTCACAGTTTTCCACGACGTTTGGATCTGATTGCAGGTTTTAGTTTCGCACGCAACACATTATATCCACCATTCAATACAGATCTGGCTCTAAAACCTCGTTTACGCTGGGGCGACGTCTTGCAACATTGTGGCATGCTACGGAAATGTGGCGTGCGTCGTCTTGTAGCATGCTACAACAGGCAACATCTTGCGGCGTATGTTGCATGCGGCAGGTTAATTTATACCAAAGCAACAGAATTTGTGCCACACGTGTGTCGGTCTTGCAGTATGAAGGATGATACAGTATCGCAGCGGCGGCCTACTTGGTACTTGCACACGCAGCTAACAACGGAAATGAAAACCAAAGGAAAAGAAAACGATGGTGGAAGAGAAGAGTATTTAAAGAACGTCCACGAAATAGTATCCTAGGAACTAGAAGCAGACGATGGTGCGTTATTTAGTAATGTGTGATATCGTCCCAGATGCGTTAGTCCGCGCCATACTGTTGCCAAAAGGTGGCCTAACGGTGAATGTTCGCACAGGTACCGGGCGGTCACCACCCTGTGTCAGGGCCCGGGGTGGGACTTTCAGCCCCCAGCTCACCCAACTCTGCGGTACGACTGCTGCGGTATGACTGCCACACTACTTCCCTCGCAAGCTCTCAAGTAAACGGGTGACGCACCTTAGACGAAAGCAACTATGACAACATGAGAATGATGATTTAGTTCTAAATGTTTTGAAATGCTCAACTACCACATAACACTTTTTCAAAATTAATAAGCAAACATATTAATAGTAAGACTGTATTATAAACTTTCAGTGTTCGGCTCCACAAATTTAAATTATATGTAAAGTTTTACTCCAGTGTGTGGGAAATAAACATCCCAGTTTGGGATGCATAAACTAAAGTCAGAGGAGGAGATGGTCTGATGCTGAGGGGGGGGGGGGGGGGGAATCCCCCCTGCAAATCGCACACTGATCTGAATATGTGCATATCGCTACCCCATGACATTTGTCACCTCAGTGTAACGCGCCGTATTCTCAAGCTCATGTGTATAATGACACTGAAGCCAGTTGGTCACGCCTTTTTCCAAGAAACCACTCCGGTATTCGCCTTGGGTGCTTATCTAAATCACGGATGTCCTAAATCTGAACGACTGCATCGGAGTTTGGACGCTGCTCCTCTTTGGGTCCACTGTCTTACAACCGTGCCATCTCGCGAAATGTCGATAGGTCTGAAAGCTGTGGAGAGGAATGCCTGCATTCTCGGGACACCCTTGACACTGTGGATCTCTGAATATTGAACTCCCTAACTGACGCTTTCAGAACGTTCTTCTCACATGACTGAACTGCAGAAGTACGGAGCCTGAGGCGAAGAACAGTGATGTTCATACGTACAACACTAGAGGGAAAAATGAACTTTCCCATCCGTTATCGAAGCTGACAGTTGCTCAAAAAGGAGTACATTATTCAGCCACAAAAATCTTTGATAATTTGGCCAACAACATAAAGTGTCAGGCAGGTAGCAGATCAAGTTTTAAATCTAGCTTCAAATCATTTCTTTTGGACAACTCATTCTATTCCATAGAACTGGTAAAAAAAAATTGTACCTCTAAAATGTAGTTGCAAGTCTAGAACAAAAAATTTCAGTAATGTTAATATCAGCACTATCCGTGTGTGTGTATACATATCTTGTAATCTGACTTGTTCCACATCATATCGATAAAATAATTGTAAAAATGATCTACGGAACATGACCTAACTAAACTAAATTAAACTATAGTCCCGCTCAATATTGCAAGAAAGAGAAATAAAGTTATTATAAATGTTTACTGTTGGGAGAGGCATACTCACTTTCAAAGGAGTCACAAACGAAAACGCGGGGCGCAGTGCTAAACAGTTACAATAGACTTATCAGAAGATTACAGGGATGAAATGGAAATGAGCGTTTGGCGTCATTGACCGGTAGGCCCCTTGCGGGGCAGGTCCGGCCGACTTTGTGCAGGTCTTAATTACATTCGACGCCACATTAGGCGACCTGCGCGCCGGAAGGGAATGAAATGATGATGCAGACAACACAACACCCAGTCCCAGAGCGGAGAACTCTCCGACCCAGCCGGGAATCGAACCCGGGTCCGTAGGACGGCAATCCGTCACGCTGACCACTGAGCTATCAGGGCGGACAGTACAGGGATGATGCCCATAAATCGAAAATGTCTCATTGGCATACATACAAAACGAGCAAACTTAATGGCAGAGTACTGTAAGGCACAATCTCACACTGCACACACAGTAACTGAACAGGGAAAGAAAACATTGTACAAAAAGTTCCGCTCTTCTTTTATACGCATCAGAACACTCATTCTGAGGGCCTCGTGCGTGTAAATGAAATGCAGAAATCTTTGTAATGACTTCGTGATTTCCTTTCTTACTAATCAGTTAATGCAATAATTTGACTCTGGTCGTGTATGCCTAACAAATTTGGTTTTGGACAAGGCTATCGTCTCCGAATAAATTTTTGACGATTGGTAGAGAGAAAGGTATAACAAGTTGTTCTAATAAACAATCTATTCTTCTCCTGCACTTTTTACTTATTTGGATTTGGTTTAATATTTAAAACAGTGCCATCACTCATATGAAATACGAAACGGAGTACCACGACAAATGTAATTGAAATAATACAGAAATTAGTTAATACAGTCGCCAGCCCAACTAGGCGCCATCTGTCCAGTATCTGATCAATAATGCGGGCAGAAATGAATACGTAAGCGTTTGGCTGTACGTGTCGTAACACAAGGCTGACACACGTTGCTGACAACACAATATGTAACCAAACAAAGAAAGCTATTGTCCTGTCACATTAAAACTTAGAGATGCTTATTTACAAAAGAGTATTTTTAAACTCGTTATTAAAAAGTAAATGATTGACTGAAGATAGTTCTTTTGTTACGTCAGTAATTTACGTAACCTCAGATTAACGTTAATTTGTCTGTGATAGTTTTCTGTGTATGGCAATCGTACTTTGAATACATTTTAATTACTATAAAACTCGTGTTGCTGGTTTTCAACAAGATTGACAACGCCGAAATACTAACCAAGCCAGCGCACAACAGCATTATTACAACAGTCACAGATATGAAACACGTGAACATAATTTATTCTTTTCTTTGAATTGAAATTGCAGATTGCTTTAATTTTAAGTTACTTTATTTTTCTGTCTCTACTCAGCTATCTCGAATGACATTGCTTCTGAATATTATTGTACAACACTGGTAATGTAATGAGGCTTCATTATTTATTGCTTTAAATTATATTTTAGCAACGAAATAAAACTGGCAATAATAGTCTTTCATTATGTTTCTTTTATCTATCCAAACAACGACACCCGGATGTTCAAAAACTGGAAAGGACTGGAACCCTATATAGGTGACAATGACTCAGCATAATGAGTAGCTGGCCGGCCGGTGTGGCCGAGCAGTTCTAGGCGCTACAGTCTGAAACCGCGCGAGTGCCACGATCGCAGGTTCGAATCATGCCTCGGGCATGGATGTGTGTGATGTCCTTAGGTTAGTTAGATTTAAATATTTCTGAGTTCTAGGGGACTGATGACCTCAGAAGTTAAGTCCCATAGTGCTCAGAGCCATTTGAACCATTTTAATGACTAGCTCAGATACCTACAGTTTTACGTAAAACACTTGCTATTGAAATAAAAGTCGTTGATAATGTAACTGGGTAACGCCTCACGAAGTTTATAACGTCAACGAAAATAAAACAACCTTACAGTTCGATCCAGAAGTTAAACCGTCGTCTTCGTTATCGTCTACAATGCTCCCATTACTCCATATGGCATTGCGGACACATCTTGCTTCGCAGTGACCAATTACGGGGGAGGAGCCTCTTACATCTGCCCACAGTCGTCATGATCTTGGTACCTCGCTGGCAACACCTGCACCTGACATAGGCCCAACAGTGTACGGCACTTGCGGGTTTTTACTCTTATGTCTCGCAAACAAAATAGTCTCCTGCGCTCTCTGCTCTGATGTCACACTTCGTCCAGAGACAGCGCTCCTACACAAGTCTTTGCTCTCTGCCAACAATATTGCTTTTCGTAACTTTCCCTAACGGTGTTAAATCAAAATATATACAATATAACACAAAATAATTTATACAGGTCACAACACTTACGAAATTTTTAATTAACACTTAGTTAAGATTTACGGAATAAAACAACTACATGATACTTACGATAAACATAATGGGCAAAAAATTTTAGTTAGCGTATCTGCATCAAAGCGTCAGAACTTTAACAACCACTTATCGACGCCTGCCTTGTGAAAATAACGGAGCACTTTCCCTGAAAAATTAAAAAAATAGCTTTTATCCACAAAGCTGACGAAAGATACTTGAGCAGTATTTCTAAAGCGCAGTTCTACGTTCGGAGTTGTCCGCGCAGTAGAAGCTCGCACTCCTAAATGTAACTCAGTGAAACAGTGATAAATACCTACCCTTTCGAGGAGAGAAGGCGATGTAATGAGACAGAGAAAAACGAGCCCGTATATCGACTAAGACAAATAGCCGACTGTAAGCCGATTCTGTAATTACCGCCGTCACCCGCTAGCCTTCGAGATTAATTTCTTGCTCTTCACTGTTTCGTACATTCTGTCGCATTTTCTTTTTCAATAACCTCCAGTCTTCGATTCTTTTGGCGTCGCTATCCAGCTCTTCTCAACATATCACTGAACAATTTTCCAAAACAAAAACCAAAGTTTAGTTGTTCTACTTTTCTACTTCACGAGAAAAAAACACACACACAAGACGTTAAAGATGTGAGAAAGAATAGACAAATTAGCCTCTTCCTCCTAATGTACAAGGTATTCACGAACATTTTCATCAGCGCCACAGAAAAAAAAACATGAATTTTAATGAGACGAAGGAATATGTTGACTTTAGGTTTTGCATTTTTATACTGTTACATGTCCGTTTCGCCAGAAATATGGACATAAAAACAAATAAATGAATCGTGGAACAAACTAGATTTGAAGATTTAATTATGACAGTAATGAAAACGAAATAAGATGTCAATGGGGGATGTAGGCAGGTAATTGGATACTGGATTCCAGGAGATAAACCAACCAAGTGTAAGAGGTTAGGTGACATTAAAAAAATACAAAACAACATGTATGGACGTCACCGAAGAACGCAATGCGTGGAGAGGTCTTTACCTTAAAATAGTATCAGATAAAAAATTCATAGAAGTATGTTTTCTGTCCATGCAAGGCAGTTTGTTTATTGCCACACGCATTTCGCTTCTTTTATTTGTGAAGCATCTTCAGTGGCCTGTAATTCAAGTTTCTTTTTATTCAAATAATAAATGTACTATGTGATAGTTACAATATGCTACTATGTTACATTTTATCATGTATTCCTCTTGTTTTTCAGATTAGAGTCACCTTTTGTAGCACTAATTTCGTGAGGTGAAACTATCATTCGGTGTTACGATTTCCAGCGCTGTTATCCCATGTGTGTGGTCCTGGAGATATGTCCATTAGTCTCCATGACGATAAATAATTTACTTTTAGAAATACATAATTCATCATAGCAACCGTTCTACCTGTCACAAAGAACTGCAACTCTAATCACTTACGTACCCGCTGACGTACGAAGTTACATTGATATCCGTCCCTGTCTTCTGGGTTCTTACCTTTTATCTTTCGAGGGAGTGTACAAAGAAATTTATAAACCATAAAATTTCAGATAAAGGTGTATTATGTAGGTGAGTATGGACTCAAAAGCATTTCATTTGCTGAATGTCACTCTAAGCGAAATTACGAGAGGCGTTCAGTACGAAATGCAACAATTTTTTTTCTCGGCTAATTTCGGTTGAAAAAATGCCGAATTTGTTATGGGACATCGTTGAATATTCCCGCCTCAACCCCTATAAGTCCATGAACTTCCAGTACGTGGCGGCGCTATACATAGCCATCAAAATGGCGTTTGTCACGAAGGTGCGTTCCAAACAGAGACCAGTCATTGAGTTTCTTTTGGTGGAAAACCAGAGCACAGCAGATATTCATAGGCTCTTGCAGAATGTCTTCTTGGGAGACAACAAAACGACGGTAAATCTTTGGCGGATCGTCTCTCATCATCGCAACAAGGTCGCGCCTGCACACAGCTGTGACTCCTTTAACGTTGGGACGTGCGGACACTCTCATTCGAGGTGATCGACGAATGACAGTCAAACACCTCGTTGTTCAACGGGACGTCGCTGTCGTTAGCGCTGACATATCAGTCCAGCAGTTGGGGTACACAAAGATGTGTACCCGCTGGGTTCTTCGCCAACAGACAGAGGACCATAAAGAGCAACGAAGAGTCATCTGTGTGGACTTGCTTGCGCGTTACGAGATTGATCGTGACAATTTTTGTCGAACATCGCCACAGGCGATGAAATGTGGATTCATCACTTCGAACCGGAAAACAAACGGCAATCCTTGGAGTGGTGTCACATCAGCTCTTCTCTGAAGAAAAGGTTCAAAGCCCTACACTGAGCAGGTAAAGTCATGCTCCCTTGTGGTGCAACGGTCAGCTAAGAGGTGTACAGTTCTACCATCAGAAAACTGAAGAAACGACGTCTGGAAAAAAAAAAGGATGCGAACTTATTCTTCTCCATGAAGAAGCAAGGCCTCACATAAATCTACATCTACATCCATACTCCGCAAGCCACCTGACGGTGTGTGGCGGAGGGTACCTTGAGCATCTCTATCGGTCCTCCCCTCTATTCCAGTCTCGTATTGTTCGTGGAATAAAAGATTGTCGGTATGCCTCTGTGTGGGCTCTAATCTCTCTAATTTTATCCTCATGGTCTCTTCGCGAGATATACGTACGAGAGAGCAATATACTCCTTGACTCCTCGGTGAAGGTATGTTCTCGAAACTTCAACAAAAGCTCGTACCGAGCTACTGAGCGTCTCTCTTGCAGAGTCTTCCACTGGAGTTTATCTATCATCTCCGTAACGCTTTCACGATTACTAAATGATCCTGTAGCGAAGCGCGCTGCTCTCCGTTGGATCTTCTCCACCTCCTCTATCAACCCTATCTGGTACGGATCCCACACCGGTGAGCAGTATTCAAGCAGTGGGCGAACAAGCGTACTACTGTAACCTGCTTCCTTTGTTTTCGGCCTGCATTTCCTTAGGATTCTTCCAATGAATCTCAGTCTGGCATCTGCTTTGCCGACCATTCGGCTTCCAGTTGCTGACCTGCTATATTGTAGCTAAATGATAAAGGATTTTTCTTTCTATGTATTCGCAGCACCTTACATTTGTCTACATTGAGATTCAATTGCCATTCCCTGGACCATGCGTCAATTCGTTGCAGATCCTTCTGCATTTCAGTAAAAATGTGCGCATCCGCGACAAAACTTCATTGCACAGTTCTTTTCCATTCACCTTACAGCACCAGATCTCGCACCTTCTGACTTCCATCTGTTTGGCCCACTGAAGGATGCCCACCGCGTATGTGGATGACGGGGAGGTTATTGATGCACCAAGCACCAAGACGTTGGCTTTGACGTCGACCAGTAGAGTGATACTATGGGGGCATACAACCATAACCCCCCAGTAAGGTGGTGTAGGGTCGTTGCATTGAAGCCGAGCGGTTCTAGGCGCTTCAGTCTGGAACCACACGACAGCTACTTTCGCAGGTCCGAATTCTGCCTCGAGAATGGATGTGTGTGATGTCCTTAAGTTAGTTAGGTTTAAGTAGTACTAAGTTCTAGGGGACTTGTAACCTCAGATGTTAAGTCCCATAGTGCTCAGAGCCATTTGAACCATTTTCGTCGCATTGAACGTAGGTTATGTTCAAAATACCGTTTTGTAACCAGAAGAGTGAGGAATGATATGTTGTACTGGATAAAAACCTACAGCTTTCACGAAAAAAATGTACTGAATTACACACTGAAAGCTCCCCGTGTATCTCATAGCAACGAAAAATGACAATACAGTATTACTGCAGTGCTACTTTAATTCCAGACAATCCAGTATTCTATTCGAACGAAATGGTCTCTTTAATTTGGTCTATAAGAACATTTCGAAAAATCGTTGAAATGCACGTTATCATTTCTTGAACACACCGTCGTTTGGATTTAAAACTCTAACGGCAGCCGTCTCTGCGGACTAAACCATGGGAATGCAAGTTCGCTTATTGTGGAATGAACTAGTCTTTTAAGGGCCACAAATGTTTCGCCATATTTGTGCCATAATCGTGGTTACTTGAGGTTCAACAGGGACCAGGCACCGAACGGGAACATAATCCCATTTTGTGAAAGTTGCCAGTTTTAACGCGTAATTTTAAAGCCTCTGTGAGGCTCATCTGACTATGTTACACGTTAATGAGTGACTTCAGTTATGTGAATGAAAGAAATGAAAAGGGAACGTGGGGGTGTATTTACTGGGAGAGAATAAAAACCTATAGTATGTGGGTTTACAGTTTCAATAGTTGTCTTCTGGACTAGCGCAACGTAACTTTAAAATTAATGTAGCGTTATTTATGTTTTCACCACGTTAGAGATTCAGTTGCTGTGCCTCTTCCTTGATGTGACATTCTGGTAGTGCTGCATGCGTAGATATTAATTACCGTGTTGTAAGGACGCCTGAAATACAGCGGAGTTCCTCAAGTTAACCTCGTTCCTTTGTTTATTGTTGTGTTTGCTGGCGTAAACGCAAAACGGGAGTATACACAGATGGCAGCAATTGTCTGAAACTCTACGTTTAGCTCCCAGTGAAACAGTAGAGTTTCCTAGGTTGCAAACATTTCAGTTTGTTTAGTGTGGATGTTGCAAAACAGGCGCAAATGTTACTCACACCGAGACAGCGAACGGTAAACATACGGGAAGCGCTGGTTCGGCGTTTTTTTTTTCCTGATATTTTTCATGTTTGGAGAACGCAACAGCCAAACGTAAAAATTCTGATTCGAAATCTGCTAATGCGATCTCCATCAAAACACATTAATTCCGGTCGTAATTCAATTTTTTCGGTAATTTGCAGAGCAATTTGCAGGTATAATAAACTGTAGCACTTGATTCACTTGCGCTACAACGCGTGTGGCCGAATGGAAAACCAAGCAGGCTTTGGCACAGGAAATTATCGTTCCACGTGATACACACGCTGTTATTTAATACTCGTTCCGCGTTTTAAACGCCATATAAGGGAGCAAAAGCTAATGAAGTTCCAAACAATTACGTTCTACCAAATATCACGTAACATTACAATTATGTTTCGTCAGATACCACGAAATAATGAAAGAAGGGTGCTGAAAAGCGACTTGTTTACACAACGTACGCTATACTTCTTCCATTGTGTCTGAGCTTCCTTAAAGTTTTCGTCGGCAAACGCGAACTGTTTAATTCACGACAGAGGATCTGTGGGGTTAAAATTATTATTTCCAGCTAGGAGACTTCGCTGCAACTGTGAGCAGTATTTCACTACTTGAGCGCACCTCTTTCCCAATAACATTTCTATTTATTATAAATAATATATGAGGTGCGACAGTAAAGTAATGAGACTGATTTTCTTTGCAAGATGTGGCAACCCTGCAGGCTTTCGTAGGCACAATATCATTGACCTTGGTCTATAAACTGCTTCTAGTCCAAGCGGCACATCGATGCAATTGCTCAGTCGTGAGTTGTGCTGTAATAAGTTAACACGTGTTTGTGTCTCTCGTCACGGAAATGGAACTGCATAATACTGCGCAACGCTATGCCACTCTTTTTGCGTTAAATTGAGTGGAAACGCGACGATAACTTACTTCAGAAGGCTTTTGGAGAGGAGGTTATGTCAAGGGCTCAAGGTTTTCGATGACATAAAATGTTTAGTGAAGGCAGAACGAATGTTGAAGATGAAAGCCGCAGTGGACGACCATCAGCCTCATGGACGGATGTCAACTTGGCCAGGGTGCGTGAACTTCGTACGATCTGTTTGAATATTATCCGTGAAAATGATTGCAGAAGGACAGAACACCCGTGGAGAAACGGTTCGTCTAATAATAACTGAAGAACATGGTATGAGGAAGATTTTTGCAGAAATTGTCCCCAAAAACCTCACACCACAACAGCGAGAAACACCTAAAAATGTGGCAGCCGATGTGTTAGAGCAAACGGACTTCAATTCAGAATTGTTGAGCCGTGTTATCACTGGTGATGAAAGTTGGTTTTTTCAGTACGATCCAGAGACAAAACGCCGAAGTTCGCTCAAAGGGATCACCCAGACCAAAAAAAGCTCGCGTGTCAAAGTCAAATGTGAAATGCATGCTTGTGTGATTCTTTGATTCCAAAGGAATTGTTCATAAAGAGTGGGTGTCTCATGGACAAACAGTTAACCAATAATACTACAAAGAAATTTTAGAAAGACTTCGTAAAAGAGTTCTTCGTGTCCGTGCCAACATTGCTGATAATTGGATTCTGCATCACGATAATGCGCCATCCCATACTGCTCTGTCAGTACAGCAATTATTAACCTCGAAACAAATTTCAGTACTACCACAGCCACCATATTTACCAGATATCGCTCCGTGCGACTTTTTTCTATTTCCAAAAGTCAAATCAGCGGTCAAGGAACACCATTTTCAAACAGCACAAGACGTCCAAAAAGCTGTGACCAGGGTCTTGGAGGATATTACAGAAGAAGAGTTCCAGAAATGTTACCATCAATGGCAGAAGCACTGGAAAAAGTGTGTGCAATCAGAAGGGAACTACTTTGAAGGGGACAACATTAAACTTGAATAAAACGGTAAGCAACATTTTTTTCACATCAATCTCATTACTTCATTGTCGCACTTCGTAACCTCTAAGATATAAAACTACAGTCAGGCTTGTACCCACCAGTTTCCGGAGCCTCTCCAGACACATCTTCGGCCTGGAACCTCGTTGATGGTTCAAACGGCTCTGAGCACTATGGGACTTAACAAAATGGTTCAAATGGCTCTGAGCACTATGAGACTTAACGTCTAAGGTCATCAATCCTTTAGAACTTAGAACTACTTAAATCTAACGAACCTAAGGGCATCACACACATCCATGCTCGAGGCAGGATTCGAACCTGCGACCCTAGCGGTCGCGCGGTTCCAGACTGTAGCGCCTAGAACCGCCCGGCCACTCCGGCCGGCGGAACCTCGTTGACTATAGTAGAATTGTCTTCAGTGATAAGTCCTTTTTGAATTGAGATGAGCAGCGGAGACGCTTCTGGAGTCGGCCTGGACGGTGTCGCTCACCATATGACTCGACAACCAGGAGTGATTTGTCTGGCGTACCATTTCTTTTCATAGCAGGACCCCTTTGGTTCTCATCCGCTGCACCCTTACAGCACAGCCGTACATCTACGATATTCTAAGCCCCGTTTTGTTGCCCTTCATTATAAGCCATCCTGGATTAACATTTCAGCAAGATAATGCCCGCCCACAAACGGCAAGAGTTTCTACTGCTTGCGTTCGTTCTTGCCAAACCCTGCCTTAACCAGCAAGATGGACGGATCTCTCCCTGAGTGAGCATTCTGGGCAGGACCCTCCAATCATCTAGGAATTTTGAAGACCTGGCGAGCCAGTTGGACAGAATATGGCATGATCTACCGCAGGAGGACATCCAGCAACTTAATCAATCAACGCCATGACATCAGTGCTTGCATAAGGGCCAGACGTGGACCAACGAGTTATTGACTTGCTCAATCTGTGAAGCTCTTCTTCTTGAATAAATCATCTAATTTTTCTGAAATTGTAACCACTTGTTTGTCTGTCCATGTACAAAACATCTAACAATTTCCATCGCATTCGGAAAATTCCTTCCTGGTATGTCATTTTAACATGTCTTAGACTGTATTTTATAAGCAATGTATTCGCTACAGTTCTTGTTGCATTGGCTAACGACTGTTTCCCGACTGGCCAGTAATCTTAACGGGACTAGCTATCTGAAACTTTGTGTTTTGAACACTATTAAGGTAAATACATTGTTTGTTCTCTATCAAAATCTTTCATTTGCTAACTATGCCTATCAGCAGTTAGTGCCTTCAGTATTTAGAATCTTTTATTTAGCTGGCAGTATTGGCGCTCGCTGTATTGCAGTAGTTTGAGTAACGAAGATTTTTGTGAGGTAAGTGATTCATGAAAAGTATAGGTTATTGTTAGTCAGGGCCATTCTTTTGTAGGTCTTATTAAAAGTCAGATTGCGTTGCACTAAAAATATTGTGTGTCAGTTTAGTGTTGATCAGAATAAGTAAAGAGAGTAATGTCTGAGTACGTTCACTTTTGCTCATCTGTTTGAAAAGCAAATAACGTAACAGGTTTATCAGCACAGTAATTCATAAATTTTTCTAGGGGGATATATACCTATCTCTTGGTCTTACGGACTGCCTCATGTTTGCATCTATACAGGGTGAGTCACCTAACATTACCGCTGGATATATTTCGTAAACCACATCTAATACTGACGAATCGATTCCACAGACCGAACGTGAGGAGAGGGGCTAGTGTAATTGGTTAATACAAACCATAAAAAAATGCACGGAAGTATGCTTTTTGACACAAACCTACTTTTTTTAAATGGAACCCCGGTAGTTTTGTTAGCACATCTGAACATATAAACAAATACGTAATCATTGCCGTTTGTTGCATTGTAAAATGTTAATGACATGCGGAGATATTGTAACCTAAAGTTGACGCTCGAGTACCGCTCCTCCACTGTTCGATCGTGTGTATCGGAGAGCACCGAATTACGTAGGGATCCAAAGGGAAAGGTGATGGACTTTAGGTACAGAAGAGACTGGAACAGCACATTACTTCCACATGCTAACAACTTTTTATTGGTCTTTTTCACTGACGCACATGTACATTACCATGAGGGGTGAGGTACACGTTCGACGGGCGTTTCATAGGACGTGGAGGACGCATAAATTGGCCAGCCCGTTCTCCTGATCTTACACCTCTGGACTTCTTTCTGTGGGGTACGTTAAAGGAGAATGTGTACCGTGATGTGCCTACAACCCCAGAGGATATGAAACAACGTATTGTGGCAGCCTGCGGCGACATTACACCAGATGTACTGCGGCGTGTACGACATTCATTACGCCAGAGATTGCAATTGTGTGCAGCAAATGATGGCCACCACATTGAACATCTATTGGCCTGACATGTCGGGACACACTCTATTCCACTCCGTAATTGAAAACGGAAACCACGTGTGTACGTGTACCTCACCCCTCATGGTAATGTACATGTGCGTCAGTGAAAAACGCCAATAAAAAGGTGTAGCATGTGGACGTAATGTGCTGTTCCAATCGCTTCTGTACCTAAGGTCCATCACCATTCCCTTTGGATCCCTACGTAATTCGGTGCTCTCCAATACACACGATCGAACAGCGGAGGAGTGGTACTCAAGCGTCAAATTTAGGTTACAATATCTCCGGATGTAATTAACATTTTACAATGCAACAAACGGCACTGATTACGTATTTGTTTATATGTTCAGATGTGCTAACAAAACTAACAGGGTTCCATTTAAAAAAAACGTAGGTTTGTGTTAAAAAGCATACTTCCGTGCATTTTTTTATGGTTTGTATTAACCAATTACACTGCCCCTCTCCTCACGTTCGGTCTGTGGAATCGATTCGTCAGTATTTGATGTGGTGTACGAAATACACTCCTCGAAATGGAAAAAAGAACACATTGACACCGGTGTGTCAGACCCACGATTCTTGCTCCGGACACTGCGAGAGGGCTGTACAAGCAATGATCACACGCACGGCACAGCGGACACACCAGGAACCGCGGTGTTGGCCGTCGAATGACGCTAGCTGCGCAGCATTTGTGCACCGCCGCCGTCAGTGTCAGCCAGTTTGCCGTGGCATACGGAGCTCCATCGCAGTCTTTAACACTGGTAGCATGCCACGACAGCGTGGACGTGAACCGTATGTGCAGTTGACGGACTTTGAGCGAGGGCGTATAGTGGGCATGCGGGAGGCCGGGTGGACGTACCGCCGAATTGCTCAACACGTGGGGCGTGAGGTCTCCACAGTACATCGATGTTGTCGCCAGTGGTCGGCGGAAGGTGCACGTGCCCGTCGACCTGGGACCGGACTGCAGCGACGCACGGATGCACGCCAAGACCGTAGGATCCTACGCAGTGCCGTAGGGGACCGCACCGCCACTTCCCAGCAAATTAGGGACACTGTTGCTCCTGGGGTATCGGCGAGGACCATTCGCAACTGTCTCCATGAAGCTGGGCTACGGTCCCGCACACCGTTAGGCCGTCTTCCGCTCACGCCCCAACATCGTGCAGCCCGCCTCCAGTGGTGTCGCGACAGGCGTGAATGGAGGGACGAATGGAGACGTGTCGTCTTCAGCGATGAGAGTCGCTTCTGCCTTGGTGCCAATGATGGTCGTATGCGTGTTTGGCGCCGTGCAGGTGAGCGCCACAATCAGGACTGCATACGACCGAGGCACACAGGGCCAACACCCGGCATCATGGTGTGGGGAGCGATCTCCTACACTGGCCGTACACCACTGGCGATCGTCGAGAGGACACTGAATAGTGCACGGTACATCCAAATCTTCATCGAACCCATCGTTCTACCATTCCTAGACCGGCAAGGGAACTTGCTGTTCCAACAGGACAATGCACGTCCGCATGTATCCCGTGCCACCCAACGTGCTCTAGAAGGTGTAAGTCAACTACCCTGGCCAGCAAGATCTCCGGATCTGTCCCCCATTGAGCATGTTTGGGACTGGATGAAGCGTCGTCTCACGCGGTCTGCACGTCCAGCACGAACGCTGGTCCAACTGAGGCGCCAGGTGGAAATGGCATGGCAAGCCGTTCCACAGGACTACATCCAGCATCTCTACGATCGTCTCCATGGGAGAATAGCAGCCTGCATTGCTGCGAAAGGTGGATATACACTGTACTAGTGCCGACATTGTGCATGCTCTGTTGCCTGTGTCTATGTGCCTGTGGTTCTGTCAGTGTGATCATGTGATGTATCTGACCCCAGGATTGTGTCAATAAAGTTTCCCCTTCCTGGGACAATGAATTCACGGTGTTCTTATTTCAATTTCCAGGAGTGTATATCCAGCGGTAACGTTAGGTGACTCACCCTGTATATATCTTACGGACTGCCTCATGTTTGCATCTTGCTGGGAAATATCTTTTTCCACGACGGCTAGCAACTTCTAAAAAAGTCTCCTCTTCCATTGAAATGAAATAGCGAAGCTAATCTCGATCTTGAAGTATGTGATGAAATGCGTTACTTTAGAGCGATGGAACGTAATGCCACATCGGGAATATGGATATTATGCATGTACAGGCTCATGTTAGACACTGTACTACTGGGTGGTTAAACTCTCCCTATTTAAGACGTTATGACACCGAAACTAGTTACCGTACGAGTACCAAACTTGGTAGCATTAATGTCAAGAGTACATCTACATCTACTTGGATACTCTGCAAATCACATTTAAGTCCCTGGCAAAGCGTTCATCGAACCACTTTCACAATTCTCTATTTTTCCATTCTCGTATAGCACGCGGAATGAATGAACACCTATATCTTTCCGTACGAGCTCTGATTTCCCTTATTTTATCTTGGTGATCGTTCCTCCCTTTGTAAGTCGGTATCAACAAAATGTTTTCGCATTTGGAGGAGAAAGTTGGTGATTGAAATTTCGTGAGAAGATTGCGTCGCAACGAAAAACACCTTTCTTTTAATGATTTCCATCCCAAATCCTGTATCATTTCTGTGACACTCTATCCCATATTTCGCGATAATACAAAACGTGCTGCCTTTCTTTGAACTTTTTCGATGTACTCCGTCAGTCCTATCTGGTAAGGATACCACACTGCGCAGCAGTATTCTAAAAGAGGACGGACAAGCGTAGTGTAGGCAGTCTCCTTAGTAGGTCTGTTACATTTTCTAAGTGTCCTCCCAATAAAACGCAGTCTTTGGTTAGCTTTCCCCACAACATTTTCTATGTGTTCCTTCCAATTTAAGTTGTTCGTAATTGTAATAGCTAGGTATTTAGTTGAATTTACGGCTTTTAGATTAGACTGATTTATTGTGTAACCGAAGTTTAACGAGTTCCTTTTAGCACTCATGTGGATGACCTCACACTTTTCGTTATTTAAGGTCAACTACCACTTTTCGCACCATTCCGATATTTCTTCTATACCGTTTTGCAGTTTGTTTTGATCTTCTGATGACTTTATTAGTCGACAGACGACAGCGTCATCTGCAAACAACCTAAGATGGCTGCTCAGATTGTCTCCCAAATCGTTTATATATAGGTAAGGAACAGCAAAGGGCCTATAGCACAACCTTGGGGAACGCCAGAAACCACTTCTGTTTTATTCGATGACTTTCCGTCAATTACTACTAACTGTGACCTCTCTGACAGGAAATCACAGATCCAGTCACATAACTGAGATGATACTCCGTAAGCACGCAATTTTACTACGAGCTGCTATTGTGGTACAGTGTCAAAAGCCTTCCGGAAATCCAGAAATACGGAATCGATCTGAAATCCCTTGTCAATAGCCCTCAGCACTTCATGTGAATAAAGGGCTAGTTGTGTTTCACAATAACGATGTTTTCTAAACCCATGTTGACTTTGTGTCAATAGAACGTTTCCTTCGAGGTAATTCATTACGTTCTAACATAGTATATGTTCTAAAATCCTGCTGCATATCGACGTTAACAATATGGGCCTGTAATTTACCTTTCTTGAATATTGGTGTGACCTGTGCAGTCTTTGGGTACGGATCTTTTGTCGAGGGAAAGGTTGTATATGATTGTTAAGTATGGAGCTAATGCATCAGCATACTCCGAAAGGAACCTAACTGGTATACTGTCTGTACCAGAAGACTTGCTTCAATACTCCGAGGATATTTACTTCTACGTTACTCATGTTGGCAACTGTTTTCGATTCGAATTCTGGAGTATTTACTTCGTCTTCTTTTGTGAAGGAATTTCGGAAGGCTGTGTTTAGTAACTCTGCTTTGGCAGCATTGTCTTCGATAGTATCTCCATTGCTATCGTACAGAGAAGGCATTGATTGTTTCTTGCCGCTAACATACTTCACATACTACCAGAACCTCTTTGGAATTTCTGCCAGGTTTCGAGACAAAGTTTCGTTGTGGAAACTGTTATAGGCATCTCGCATTGAAGGCCGCGCTAAAAAATTTCGAGCTTCTGTAAAAGATCGCCAATGTTGGGGATTTTGCGTCTGTTTGAATTTGGCATGTTTGTTTCGTTGTTTCTGCAACAGTGTTCTAACACGTTTTGTGTACCAAGGAGGATCAGCTCCTTTGTTTGTTAATTTATTTGGTATAAATCTCTCAATTGCTGCCGCTACTATTTCTTTGAATTCAAGCCACATCTGGTCTACAGTTATATAATAAATTTAGAATGAGTGGAGATTGTCACACAGGAGGGCGTCAAGTGAATTTTTATATGCTTTTTTGAATAGGTATATTTTTCGCTTATTTTTCGAGGATTTGGGGATTACAATATTCAGTCTTGCTACAACAACACTAATCCCTGAATCGGTTTTGATGCTCGTTATTAACTCAGGATTATTTGTTGCTAAGAGGTCAAGTGTGTTTGTACGACCGTTTACTATTCGCGTGGGCTCATGAACTAACTGCTCGAAATAGTATTCAGAGAATGCGTTAAGCACAATTTCGGATGATATTTTATGCGTACCTCCGGAATTAAACATGTATATTCACCAACATATTCGAGGGTAAATTAAAGTCACTACCAACTATTATCGTATGAGTCGGGTACGTGTTTGAAATCAAGCTCAAGTTTTCTTTGAAACTTTCAGCTACTGTATCATCTGAATTGGGAGGTCGGTAAAAGGATCCAATTATTATTTTATTCCGGTTGCCAACAATGACCTCTGCCCATACTAACTCAGAGGAAGTATCTACTTCAATTTCGCGACAAGTTAAACTACTTTTGACAGCAACAAACACGCCACAGCCAACCGTGTTTAGCCTATCCTTTCGGAACACCGTTAGGTTCTTCGCAAAAATTTCGGCTGAGCTTATATCCAGCTTTAGCCAGCTTTCAGTGCCTATAACGATTTGAGCATCAGTGCTTTCAATTAGCACTTGGAGCTCTGGTAGTTTCCCAACACAGCTACGACAATTTACAACAGTTATACCGATGGTTCCTGTATCTACATTTTTCCCGTGTTCAGCCAGTACCCTTTGTGACTGAAGCCCTTCCTGTGTTTTCCCGAGACCCTCTAACCTAAAGAACCGCCCAGTCCACGCCACACAGCTCTTGCTACCCGTGTAGCCGCCTCCTGCGTATAGTGGACACCTGACTCATTCTGCGGAGCCCTTAAACCCAACCACCCTTTGGCGCAAGTCGAGGAATCTGCAGCCTACACGGTCGCAGAACCGTCTGAGCCTCTGGCTCAGGCCCTCCGCTCGGCTCTGTACCAGAGGTCCGCAATCGGTCCTGTCGACTGTGCTGCAAATGGTCAGCTCTGCTTTCATCTTGCAAGCAAGACTGGCAGCCTTTACCACTTCTGTTAGCCGCTCGAAACCAGAGAGAATCTCTTCTGATGAAAAGTGACACACATCATTGGTACCGACGTGAGCCACCACCTGCAGTTGGCTGCACACTGTATTCTTCATGGCATGCGGGAGAACCCTTTCCACATCTGGAATGACTCCACCTGGTATGCACACGGAGTTCACATTGGATTTCTTACCCTCCTTGTCAGCTAGGCCCCTAAGGTTCCCCATAACGCGCCTAACGTTGAAGCTCCCAACTACCAATAATCCCACCCTCTGCGATTGCCCGGATCATGCAGGCTGAGTGGTTTCCTCTGAAACAGGACAGGCGGCAGCATTTGGCTGAGCGACAGTGTCGGCCACAGATAGCACCTGGAACCTGTTCGTCAGACAAACCGGGGAAGCCTTACGTGCGGCCGCCTGGGAAGTCTTTCGCCGCCTGCTTCGCTCTGGGGCGACCTCCCACTGGACCACAGGTGAGGGGTCAGCCTCAGTGCGAGCAGTAACTGGGTTGGCCACCGGTGAGGACCGATCGGAGGAGTAGGACGTGCTGGACGTCCTTCGGATCCCCACGGCCGGCCCACAACAGTGGTGCCCATCCACTAGAGCCTCAAGCTGTGTAACCGAAGCCACCACAGCCTGAAGTTGAGAGCGAAGTGTCACCAACTCGGCTCGCATCCGCACACAACAATCGCAGTCCCTGTCGATACTAAAGACCGTGGAAAGCGAAACTATGCAGATAAACGGACTATCGGCACGTGCTGTGCAACTCTACCGTAGACGATGACGAAAACGCAAGAACTGTGTCTAGTAATACGCAGATATTCAAAAATCTAACTATCAAAGCACTCAGGTGAAACTAAATAATTTGCCCCTGATTTGGAACTTGTAATATGTCACAAAAATCGGTTTACTTTGCGAAGCAAACGAAGAACGAGACAATTGTGGCTAATAGATATGAAACGTACACCCAGAAACTCAAGAAACTGAACTATTAAAGCACACAAATGATATAATAAAATTAGCTCCTGGTTAGGAACTCGTAAATGAGAAATGCGGTTACTTGCCAGTTGCTCGGTCTGTGTCTGTCGGCTACTGCTGCCTGACTCATGTCAGCTATGGTGAAACGTCCCCTTAGAAAAATTTATACACGACTGTGCTTAAACTGACACACAATAATTTTACCGCAACGCATTCTGACTATCAAAAATCCCTACAAAAGAATGGCCCAGACAAACATTAAACTATACCTTTCACAAATCACTTACCTCACAAAAATCTTCGTTACTCGAACTACTGCAATACAGCGAGCGCCACTATTGCCAGCTAAATAAAAGATTCAAACAACAGAAGGCACTAACTACTGATAGGCATAGTTAGCAATTGAAAGATGATAATAGATAACAAACAATGTATTTACCTTAACAGTCATAATATATATAGTAGTTCATGACATCCAGTCTAACAAATTTCAAAACTCCGCCATCTCTCTCCCCACATCCACCACTGCTGGCGGCTCACCTCCATCTGCGCAACGCTACGCGCTGTTCACATCCAGCTGCCGCTGCCCAACACTACAATGGCAGACAACAATGCAAACTGGCCACAGACTACACACAGCACAGCCAGTGATTTTCATACCGAGCGCTACGTAAGGTTGCCGATAAGAAAACATAAACAGCCTACTTACATAGCCCCCATGCTCCCCACAAAAAATTTTACAAATTGTTTTGGGCAGTGGCCAATAATGATTTGATAAAATTTTTCATAATTACAATAACAAAGAAATCAAATGCACACACTTATTGATACAATGTTGGTCAAAAGCTAAAATTTTCTCACAGTCCATAAAGATAGTCCTGATCATTCATCATAATAGGAATTACAGTTTTTTTTTCACAAAGTCTCATTAGTAAAAGAAATTGCACACAGAAGTAGTGGATTTCCATGCAGTCTTGAACAAGTAGTGTTGTCCTTCCAATGGAAAGACAGTGCTGACTCTTGACATGCTGACAGGTAATGGGCCACAACAGAGCAAACCCACAGCAGAGTCATTCGACGTTTTGAAGAAGATTGGTAGGTAGGTCATCACAGAGCAGACCCACTGTAGTCCTGGTAGAGATTATGGTATTGGTGGGTCATCAAAGGTGTAGACCCACTTCAGTTCTTGTAGAGACGGCCAGCAGCCATCTGCTGCGACTGTGCAGGTGCACAATCATCACTGAAGAGTCTTGCGGAGAATATAGCAAGTCCATAACCCACCACTTGTGCACGCACAAAGTTTTTGGAATTGTCCTTAGAAGTCTTGCAGACAATATAGCAAGTCCATAAGCCACCACTTGTGCATTCACAAAGTTTTTGGAATTGTCCTTAGAACCAGCAATGCTGTTATCCAGTCCCTTGCTGAATTATTAACACACGTGCAAACACTAACAGCCCCTACTTCTCACATATTGTCCATATACTATGACCAACAGAAACATGTGCAGTGAAATGTAACTTACAAGTTACTTAATTTGATGAACTGGTGTCAATTACAATTTTGAACTGGTGTCAATTACAATTTTATAACATAAGAATACAATTACAAAGGTACAAAATACATCATTAAAGAACATAACAATACAGATAACATTTGTGGTAACGCAGGCTTTACAGAAGAATCGAAATAACATATACATCAGTGTTACAGGAATTATGACATGAGTACATACATAAAAGATCAGAATAACTTTTGAAACATCAACTTTACACATGAGCATTAAAACAAAACAGAATAAATAATGTCTACACATCTTTACAATGTAAATAACATATTATTAATGCAAATTATATTTGAGGATAACAGTATTCCTCATCATAGTGATATGAAACGTCCCCTTAGAACAATTTATACAAGACTGTGCTTAAACTGACACACAATATTTTTAGCGCAACGCAATCTGACTTTCAAAAATCCCTACAAAAGAATGGCCCTGACTAACATTAACCTATACCTTTCACAAATCACTTACCTCACAAAAATCTTCGTTACTCGAACTACTGCAATACAGCGAGCGCCACTATTGCCAGCTAAATAAAAGATTCAAACAACAGAAGGCACTAACTACTGATAGGCATAGTTAGCAATTGAAAGATGATAATAGATAACAAACAATGTATTTACCTTAACAGTCATAATATATATAGTAGTTCATGACATCCAGTCTAACAAATTTCAAAACTCCGCCATCTCTCTCCCCACATCCACCACTGCTGGCGGCTCACCTCCAACTGCGCAACGCTACGCGCTGTTCACATCCAGCTGCCGCTGCCCAACACTACAATGGCAGACAACAATGCAAACTGGCCACAGACTACACACAGCACAGCCAGTGATTTTCATACCGAGCGCTACGTAAGGTTGCCGATAAGAAAACATAAACAGCCTACTCACAATGGGTCACAACGTCGCCGTCCAGTTCCAACTATGGCCACCAGCAGCCGTGATCAGCCATCGTGATTCATAGTCTCACACACCTGACCAGTAGCAGTGCACTTGTTGATGTGTCAACATGAGCCTGGACAAGAGGACCAGGGCTTTATTGGTGAAACTCTACTGTCAGAACAACAGTAATGCTGCAGCTGCACTTCGACATTATCGCCAGCTGAAGGGATTACGGAAGGGTCCTCTTTCTCCTCCTGCTGTGCGGAGCATTACGAAGAAGTTCGAATCAACTGGAGAACTGGGCATCGCTCCAGGAAGAGGCCGATGAGCGGTTGCACCACAAGTGAAATCGATGTTGCTGTGGCAGACAAAGCTGCGCGCAATCCCCGATCGTCAGGCAGCGTGCATGCCGTGTCACGACAGTTGAACATCCCGTGGTCCATTGTAAGGAAGATGCTTCGAACCGTTCCCAAATGGTACCAGTACAAGACCCATATCGTACAGCAGCTTGCACTACAGGACGCAAAACTTCTTGTTGACTTCGCCCTCCATTTTCTCGCAAGGATCGAAGTTGACGCGCGCTGGTCCTGGACCATCTTAGGGACAGACGAAGCTCATTTCTCTGACAGGTGAGGTGAAGACAGGGAACTGCCGAGTGTGGGGTCTTCAGCTCCAATCACCGTGCATGAATACCCTCTGTATGGTGAACGTGTCACCGTATGGTGTCGCTTCACGACTTTGTTCATCATTGGCCCATTATTTTTGAACAGGATGGCGTTCAAAGACCACAGACGTGCAGTGTGCCTGGCCAGCGTTACTGCGATATGCTTCGCCAGCATGTAAATAACACCCTAGAGGAGAGAGACGCATTGAACTCAACAGTTTTCATGTAATATGGAGCCCCACTACACATCGCTTGTTTAAGTTCACCTGATTCTCCGAAACACATTTGGAAACGATCGAATTATCAGCCGATCGTTTCCAGATGCTTGGCCGGCAGGATCACCTGCTCTCACTCCCTGTGATTTCTGGTTGTGAGGCTACCTGAAGGACAGGGTTTACCAGCGGAACCTTTACACATGTGCTGATCTGAAGAGCAGCATATTAAGAGAAGTGGCCAGAATACCTAATGACATGCTTCGTTCTGTTGTGCAGAATGCAATCCTGCGCTATCATATTTTTATGAACACTGAAGGGCGCCATATTGATCCCCTTTTGTAGCAGCAATGGTACCTGTATGTAATGGTATGATGTACCGTAGCAACAAATTAAAAGGGTTATTGAACTGATCCTGCATCATTGCTATTCCCCATGTCTTTGACATTAATGCTACCATTATAACCACCCCGTACATTCAGTTTAAAACCAAAAATGGGATGAAGATTCAACTGAGTTATTGAATAACTTCTATTAATATGTACCTCGGATCGTTGCACAGTATTACACAGTGTTCCACTTCCAGTACTTCACCGTTCAAGCATCCGCAAGTCCAGAATCTTCTTCGCGATATTCTGCGCTTTTCTTCCACAATAGCTACCAAAGTTAATGCAGCTATCTTATGCGCATCATTTTCGTAAAGAAACTGTGTGGTTTACGCGCCAGATACAGCTAGGAACTACCGCTGAACAGCGTTGTAGTTGCAAATCACGAAGAGGAGCACGATGTGTTCCGTGTAGTTGTGGAACTACCATAGGATATCATAAATAAGCGTAGACTACAGTAGCTTTCATAGTAGCCATAGTCAGTTACGATCGCAAGCGCATTACCTGTACATTAGGTGTGTTCCATAGCTATCGGGCGTTACCTCATTTCGATCGCTTAGTTTGCACATGCCATATGAGTCGTACTATACACATCAAAACAAGTTTTGCATCACCTCGGTTCCGAGAGTTCCGGAACCTGTAAAGAAAATTGGAATAGAGATCAACATAAACATCATTTCCGCCCTTTTTATTGCTCACGAAAACCACACATTGCATGTTGTTCCATCATACAGCGAGACTTTCAGAGGTGGTGGTCCAGACTGCTGTACATACCGGAATCTCTAATACCCAGTAGCACGTCTTCTTCTGCCTGTATTCGTTGTAGCATACTGTCCACCAGGTCATCAAGGCACTGTTGGTGCAGATTGACCCACTCCTCGATGGCGTTCCGGCGTGGTTGGTGGGTCACGTTTTCCATAAACAGCCCTTTTAAATTTAACCCAGGCATGTCGATAGGGTTCATGTCTGGAGAACATGCTGGCCACTAGTCGAGCGATGTCGTTATCCTGAAGGAAGTCATTCACAAGGTGTGCACGATGGGGGCGCGAACTGTCGTCCATGAAGACGAATGCCTCGCCAATATGCTGCCGATATGGTTGCACTATCGGCCGGAGGATGGCAATCACGTATCGTACAGCCGTTACAGCACGTTCTATGACCACCAGTCTGGTTGAAGGCATATGCGACACTCATCGGTGAAGATGCTAATCCTGAGAGGTCGATTCGGCATGGTTGGGCCCATCTGTACCGCACTGCATGGTGTCGTGGTTGCAAAGATGGACCTCGCCATAGATGTCGAGAGTGAAGTTGCGCATGATGAAACCTATTGCGCACAGTTTGAGTCGTAACACAACGTCGCGTGACTGCACGAAAAGCATTGTTTTACATGGTGGCATCGCTGTCAGGGTTCCTGCGAGCCATAATCCACAGGTAGCGGTCATCCATTGCAGTAGTAGCCCTTGGGCGGCCTGAGGGAGGCATTTCATCGACGGTTCCTGTCTCTATGTATCTCCTCCATGTCCGAACAACATCGCTTTGGTTCACTCGGAGACGCCTGGACACTTCCCTTGTTGAGAGCCCTTCCTAGCACAAAGTAAAAATGCGGACGCGATCGAACCGCTGTATTGACCGCCTAGGCCTGGTTGAGCTGCAAACAACACGAGCTGTGTACCTCCTTCCTGGTGGAACAATTGGAACTGATCGGCTGTCGGACTAATAGGCGCTGCTCATGCATGGATGTTAACATCCTTTGGCGAGTTTAGTGCCATTTCCGATCAGTCAAAGGGAAAACTTTTTTTGATGTGTGTAGGTTTCCCTTGAAACTGGAGAGCAGTGAACCATCTAGAGACTGAGGATGTATATGTGGCTGCGTAATCTACGAAACATATTTGCTCTTTGTAATTATCCACCTGTCTGTTATCTAAAAACACACAGTATTTATAGCAAACTTGAAACTGTGCATGTTTAATTTGATTTGTAACATGAAGCAGAGTTATGTTGTAATAAACATTTAAAAAATACAGATTTATCATACAGCGCTAGAAAACGCAATTTCTTCCAAATAAAGGCAAAATTTAAAAAGGGCCGCAAAATAAAAACATATCAAATATCGTGTCAATGCTTCGTCGGTCTTATATATGTAAAAAACGTGTTTCTGTTATTGACAAACAACTTTTGCACTTACCAGTAACAATAGAAAACTCTTGCCTTTGATCATGATGAAGAACGCACTATTGTGTACAAACTAACGACAATAATTACCCTTTTTTATTTTTGTGCATGTAAACTGCACTTGCACAAAAGTAACTGCTTTGGTTACATGAAAATGTAGGAGCTACTCTACCAACTAACGTTTACTACTTAGAAATTGTAGCTTCGATGTATGGATCTGATCACGTGCAAAACAAGCAAACTAAGAAACAAAAAAACATAGGGAATTCGCCAGTACGTCTTTACTCTTCTCCATTATCTCTTAAGGCTTTTCATGAATTGCTTGAAGTGATAGTGCAATATAACATTAACCATATCCCAAATAAAATGATTCAAATGGCTCTGAGCACTATGGGACTTAACATCTGAGGTCATCAGTCCCCTAGAACTTAGAACTGCTTAAACCTAACTAACCTAAGGACGACACACACATCGATGCCCGAGGCAGGATTCGAACCTGCGACCGTAGCGCCTAGAACCGCTCGGCCACTACGACCGACAGCCATATTCCAGTGACCACCATTCTCCGATTTATGAGCATCGACTTCGCGGCAGGATTAACGTTGCTGTTGAATGAAAACTAAGTCCACCGAGTGGCGTGGCCCTGTTGTTAGCACACCGGACTCGCATTCAGGTGGACGACGGTTCGATTCCGGGTTCGACCACCCTGATTTAGGCTTTCCAAGATTTCTCTAAATCGCTCCAGGTAATTGCTGGGATGGTTCCTTTGGAAAGGACACCGTTAGTTTCCTTCCTTATCCCTTTGTAATCCGAGCTTGTGCTGCGTCTCTAATGACCTCGCTCTCGACGTTAAATCCTTATGTTCCTTTCTTCCAGCGATGGTCCTGGACAATGTATGTTCTGTTGTTGAGGTTATCTTTGAAGCTCCTTTCAGACGTCACACCAAAAGTATATAATTCCGTTACAAAATCTGGCGAGTATCTACATAATTAGAGATGAACGTTTCTTTGTACGTGAGTGCTCTACGCAATCCTACACCGCCCATCCAATTACGACGAAACTTTGGCGAATTGCTCTCCGTACGCCCGCTTAAGTTCCTAGCCCAAAAACGTCGGGAGCTATGACGTCATAAACAATGAGATGCGGCCGCAAAAAATACCGAGATCTACGCATCCACTATTTGAGAAAGAGAGCGTTTAGCGACTGGTAACAAACTTTACATAATTTATAATTTCACACATTTGCGGAATTTTTTTTTCGTTGACACCCCCCAGAAAATGATGAAAAGACAAATGGTTATCGCTTACTAGATTTTCGGTGTACATGTCGTAAGAAAACCGCATCAGGCGTGACGTTTTAACGTATTACTTCGTTACTACTAACTCTATTCGCAACATAGTATAATTTGCATACAGTATCCACATATATCACAAGTTGTGCCGGCAAATTTGCTGGTTTGCGGCTATTGAACTATATGAAATAAACTCGCCATAGTTTCTGAACGGTTTGCGTTAGGACGTTCAAACTGTACGGTTGAAAGCGGGACATAATAGGAATTAGTATGGCATGTATGATTTGGTTCAGCAACGAAGCCCACTTTCCTTTGGATGGATTCGTCAATAAGCAAAATTGGCGCATTTGGGGGACTGAGATCCGCATTTGGCGATCGAGTGGTCTCTTCACCATCAATGGGTGACTGTGTGGTGTGCAGCGTCCAGTCGCGGAATAACCGGTACCATATTCCTTGATGGCACGGTGACTACCGACCGTTACGTGAAGATATTGGAAGATGATTTCATCCCCACTGTCCAAAGTGACCCCCTAATTTCGACGTGGTTCATGCAAGACGGAGCCCCACCTCATTGAAGTAGGAGAGTCTTTGATATCTTGGACGAGCCCTTTGAGGACCGCATTCTGGCTCTGGTGTACCCAGAAGCCATTAGCATGGGCCTCGACTGGCCGCCATATTCTCCGGATCTGAACGCATGCAATTCCTTTTTGTGGGGCTATATTAGAGACATGGTCCACAGCAATAACCACAAAACCGTTACAGAGCTGGAAACAGCGATTCAGGAGGTGATGGACAGCATCGATGTTCTGACACTTCAGCGGGTCATGCAGAATCTCGCTATTCGTTTGCGCCACATCATTGCCAACGATGGCAGGCATATCCAGCATGTCATAACCTAAATCCGAATATCTTTAGTGACGTTTACTTGTTGAATAAAATGTGTGCACGCCGTAGTTTGTAACTAATTTACGTTCTTTTTCATAGAGTTCAATAATTGCCGCTTTGTATATCACTATGCTGCATATAGTTCAGGAGATATGACGTCTAACATTGGTATGCGAGAGGAAGTGCTGCGTCTTAAATGACATTTTGTTTCGTTACTACTTTACTACTACAGCTCTGTCACATTTCGCAAACAAAGCTTATGTAAAAAAAGAAAAAGTATGTCAAACCATGGGCGTATTCCAGTGCAACGTTGTGCCGAAATTTCAAATCAATCGAGCAAGCACTTTCCGAGATTTAGGATTAGAAATATGTACATTTTCTATTCGTTTGTTCTTAATAGCAAATCTCAGAAAGTTCTTGACAGATCGATTTGAACTTTTGACACAAAGTTTAGTTTTTATGCACATATTTTTATAGCAATATTCAATACAAGCATGTCATCTATGAAGAGGCTTCAATAAAATAGTTATAACACTACTATTGTCATAGTATCGTTTTGCGCAAACAGAAGATTGTTTTCCACATTATCCATATATAGTATGTAGTACATAGTATGTAATTTGTTTAACCATAGATAAAGTATTTTGTACATTGTCTTAACGAACTTGGTACAACTAATCAAGGAGAGGTTGTAAATTATCCGACTGAATTTCTGAATTCACTTGACTTTCTGGTCATGCTGCAGCACGTGTTAAAACAAAATTGGCATGGCTCGCATTGTTCTCGAAAATATCAATGTACCATGGCTTTGCAACGGTAGCAGCCTTTCTGTCAAAAAGATGATCAACAATACCATCGGAGCTACAGTATTAAATGGATATTTCAAAAGAGAAGGTGTACAGTTACCAGGGTGCCTATTCTGTATCTTTCCGCCATTGTGCCGATCGTTTCGGTACTTAAGAGCACCGAACGGTCTAGTAGTCGAATTAGAGTCCCTGCACTATTCAGTATGCATTTCGGCAGGGATACCGTTCGGATCTAGAACTGTTGTCAGTTCGTGTCGTGCAAGCCAATCACAAGCAAGCGGCCGCAGATCCGCGCATGCGCACTGCAGCGCGCACAGCGCCACGAATACAAAGCGGCTAGCAGACGACACAGGCGCGCAATTCTTCCAAGAACCGAAAATTGCGTTTACGTTGCCATAACGCATGACGCCGCATTCCATCGAGCTGACGTGCCCGCCTTCACCACCCTTGCCTCCTCCTTAACAGTATCAGGCGCAGTATATCAATTTCCATGATTCTCAGCTGAAATGCATAAAATTTTTTACAGTTTCTCTGACATGTTTCCATACATGCATAATAACGATAGCGTATTTGACTGTATTCTGCAGATTGTCGTAAATACCGCATTATGTCATTTTATTCTGATTCACACTGACATCGTGTTTTGTATATTACGTTTCTGAAAATGAGTTAGGAATAGTGTGTAGTAGCACATTGTACTAATACATCTATAAAAACACACGAAAAATTGATGCTGAGAGTTTCTTAGAATAAGAAGATAAACAGAATGTGGTTATAACTCGCTCCTGGAGATCCAAATAATTAAGTAGCCCACTTCCCTATATGATACGCCAACGATTTGCGTCTTAAGAACAAAATTGAAATTAAAAAAACTCATTTTCGAGGGCTCCTGCAGTTCGTCGAAGTTTATAACGTGCATCTCATGAATGAAAATGTTTCGTAAATGGTGCTACAGTCTAAAAATACTACGGCAGAGATCTTTCATCTCTGTCTACTGTGGATGAGGATTCGATCGCAGATAAATACCTGTGAAAAGCAAGATTATGAAGATGACTGCTGCTAGTTACATTCCCAGTAATTTAAGTTGTGGTCTTAGATTCCTGTCTAAACGCGTACTCGGAAATCGCTACATATTCGGAAAAAATGGTGAATTATTTCTGACAAGAAAAAAATATAAAGGTCACTCTCGGTTGTTTCACTGGCAGCAATTTCATCTCCAACAATTTTATATTTCGTGTTTTAAACACACAGAAATCACGAAATCATTACTGAGGAATTGTGCTCTTACATATAAGTAATAACGAATATTGCAAAAAATTTTAACTTATACGAATAACAATGTCTCAGAACGTGTTGCATATATGTAGAGGAAAAAAAAGTTTTCCGCCACCCATGCGCGAACCCGTGTCCTTTTTTTTTACGCTACCCCCATTTTTTTTTTTTAATTACGAGGAGGAATCGAACCCGATATCTGTGGCGTAAGAAACCCAACCGCTAACCATTTTTTTATTCATTTAATTTTAATGTCCCAAAAGAAAAATCAAATATAAAAAAGAAGGGAGAGAAATATAGGACTGAAGTGACATCCTCGTCACTTCACTGGGAGTACATCCTATCCCTCGAAACAACGTAAACCTGGGACTCCCCACCGCTTCGGGGGGGTTATGAAACATGCTGCCTAGAAAGTTCGCAAAATGCGTTTTATATTTAGAGTGGCGTCGGATGATTTCGTGTTGTTCTAGTAGATAATGCCAATAGTCCATGCCCGATATCAAGGTCCGCGAGAGCACGTATTGCGATGCGTGTCCTCCAATCCATCGGATTGCCGAAGTTTTTTGTGAGGGGAAAAATACAGCGTCAGGGAAAAATAAAGCGTCCGTCGTGATCGTTGATTCGTCGGTGCGTCGGAGGAGGGCCATGATGCGTTGCGTCAGCCGCCAAACATCCTTTGCCTCACCGCACTGCAGAAAATGTTCTTCAGTGTCCTGCATGCCACATATAAGGCAGAGCGGGGAATCTACCATGCGAATGTCGTACAATCGTTGGCGGTTGACTGTCTTGCGGTTGATGAGTGTATACCATGACGATCGCCCTGCTGTGGTGAGGAGAGGTGTATGGACAGCTCGCCAAATCTGTCGCCAGTTTCGTGTTGGGTATTTAAGTTCGACAACATTGCTGCCATGATGACGCCGCAAGTATCGATATATCTCACGGGTAGTGGGGATTGTGGTAGAAGGTATCTGTAACTGAACATAACTAAAATCAACAAAAAATCGCGCGACGTGAGAGAAAGAGGGCGAGATTGTGCCTACCGCCACCGGTGGTTCGAAGGACGTGGGAAGAAGCATATCCAGGATGGCCGACGTGATGGCGTGTTACCGTTGGTTCCAAGTGCGTAGCGTCGCTCGCAGGTATAGAGCTAGAGCCTTGTTCTGCACATCCGTGAGGTTAAGTCCTCCAGAATGGTGTGGGAGAGTTAAGGTCTTGTATTTGATCTTAAACAACATTCCTTGGCTGACATAGTATCCAAAGGCCGCCATTAATCTGTCAGCAATACCATGTGGCATTGGCAGTACCTGTGCCAGGTGCGGCAGGCGCGAGGCCAGGTGAACATTAATGTAGTCCACCCTTTGGAGCAGGTAGTGCGTTCGGAGTGAATTGTTGCGTATGTGCAGTCGGACGTTCTGGAGGAGACGTCGATAGCTCGCCGACGCTGATTGCCGTAGCGATCGGGTGAACAATACACCTAAGCATCGCAAGATGTCCACCGTCGTAAACGGACTGTGCAGAGCGTGCAGCCCTCGACCGATGTGCGTGATCTTGGTTTTATTCATGTTGACCCTGCTTCCCGCAGCTACTCCGTACGTAGTAAGAAGAATAACCACCTGACTTACTTCGTTCTCCGACCGGACGAGTATCATCAAGTCTTCGGCATATGCACGACACGTGAAGGAGCTCTCACGGAGTCGGACGCCTGTTAGAGTCCGTCTAAGAGTCTGCATCAATGGCTCGAGCGCTATTGTAAACAGTATCATCGACAAGGGACATCCTTGCCTAACTGAGCTGCAAACAGGAATCGTTCCTACCTCCCTACTATTGACTCTCACAGTCGAAGAAGCGCCGCAAAAATGGTTCAAATGGCTCTGAGCACTATGGGACTCAACTTCTGAGGTCATTAGTCCCCTAGAACTTAGAACTAGTTAAACCTAACTAACCTAAGGACATCACAAACATCCATGCCTGAGGCAGGATTCGAACCTGCGACCGCAGCGGTCTCGCGGTTCCAGACTGCAGCGCCTTTAACCGCACGGCAACTTCGGCCGGCTGAAGCGCCGCAAAGGAGGCGCATGAGGACGGTAATACAATCCTGTGGTATCGCCATGCGTCGCATGGTCGACTCAAGGAAATCATGGTTGATCCTGTCAAAGGCACGATCAAAATCCACCGATACGAACGCCGCTCGCATGCGACAAGCTTCCGTCAGGGAAATTACGTCACGATATTCGCCGAGGATAGAATGTATGTTGCTCCGAACCCCTAGACAAGCCTGGTCTGGTGGTATTGTCTTGGATATTACAGTCTTGAGCCTTGCCGCCAACATTCGCGCAAAGATCTTATAATCAGTATTGAGCATCGTGAGCGGTCTAAATTGATGGGCGCTGACACTCGCTGTCGATTACGGTATTGGTATAAGCAGGCCCGCCATGAACTGCGACGGAACGTCCGTGTCAGGGCTCAATAACTCATTATACATCAATACCTACTCGGACATCATTAAATCCGCAAATGCGCGGTAAAATTCGAGTGTCAACCCATCTGGCCCAGGGGATTTATGCACCGCACCCTTCACGAGTGCGCCCCGGATGTCATCTTCCGTTAGGGGTTCCAATAGCGCCTCTGCATCCGGACCATCCACCTCCGTTTGCATCTGTCGCAAAATTTCTTCTCCTGTCCGATTGTCCGTCGGCGTCCCAGTGAAAAGGAGGCGGTAATGCTCCAGAAACTCAGCAGTAATGTCCTGTTGTGACGTCAAGGGCCGACCATCGTCATCATGGAGGACTGTGATCAGGGATCGGCGATTACGCGCATGTCCCTTGGACACATGATGCATGCTAATACGTTCTCCATCGACGTTGTCCAAGCACCGAGCACGAACCGAAAGTCCCTCCAGTCGACGTCTCGTGATCGATAAAATGCAGGCCTGAATGCGATGGACTTCCGCTTGACGCTCGGGTGATGGGGCCCTGGAGGACAGGTCGCGGAGCACCATGTAGTAATAATCAAGTGTGTCTCGGAACCATTTCGTTTTTTCCTTGCCATACGCGATGAGAGCTCTTCGTATCGCCGGTTTTGCACACTGCAGCCACCACGAAAGAACCGTACGGTGCAGCGGCAGACGGCGAGTGCAAGTCTGCCATGTTTCTTCGACCCGCTGGCGACATTCGAGATCCACCAATAAGGATGAATTAAGTTTCCAGGAACTACGACTCCGCCAGACCCTCTGCCGTGGGAGGGTTAACGTGCATAAATATGCAAGGTGATCCGTAAAAGCTGTGGGCCAACGTTCAGCAGCCAACACGTGATCTCTTAATCCGTCAGAAACATAAATCCGATCCAGCCTGCTCGCCGAGTGGCTAGTAAAATACGTGTAGCCCTCTCGCTGTCCATGGATCTTTTCCCACGTGTCCATAAGGGCCATGTCCCGGCAGATCGTGTTCAATGCGTGGCAGGAGCTGAAATTAGGAGTTTGATCCTTCGGTGTGAGTACACAGTTAAAATTCCCCCCTACCAAGATGTGGTCATACCTCCCATGGAATAGGGGGGCAATCTCTTCCGAGTAGAATCGTGCACGCGCCTGTCGATTGTCAGATCCGGAGGGTGCATAGATGTTGACGATACGAGTGCCGCTCACGGTCATAGCCAAACCCCGAGCCGAAGGAAGGTAATCGAGGTCACACATCGGAATCCCTTCCCGGACTAGTATCGCTGTGCCACGTCCTCCATCTGGAGTCGGCGCTAGGTAAGTGTTGTATCCATGCACGTCGGGAAAAGCAGCATTGCAGGTTTCCTGCATCAGCAGAATATCAACGTCAGTGGCGTAAATCATGTCCCGGAGAAGTTGCATCTTTGCAAGCGAACGTGCGGTGTTAATGTTCACTGTGCCCACCTTATATGCTTGGTTCGTTGTCGTTGTCATGCTCGTGTCATGTCATTGAGAACTCCAAGGGCTTTAGTCCACTATTCGTGCTCAGAGGGATGCCCGCCAACGGGCTGCCCTCCTTTGTTGTCGTTCCGTGGTGAGTGGTCATCATTAGGGGGTGGCAATTCCTGTATGTCTTCGACTGGTTCCGCCCAGTCGCAGTGGTCATCCATCCGAGAAACGTCCTCTGATTTATTTCGACGTGGCTGCTGGGACATTGGTATCCCTGACTCCTTCGTCGGCAGCGCTGGGTCAGTCGGTGCCAATGAAGAGGGACCATCTGAAAGGCAGGACATCCGGTCACCATCTGACGGAATCCTGTCAGCGTCCTCTAAAGGCACGTGTTCTGTGTCAGACAGTTCTTCGGCGAGTATACCTTCCGTGTCCCCTAGGCTAGGGGGGGACGTGTCACCAGAACTATGGCGACGCTTTTTGCGACGCTTCGGCGATCGCTGTTTGCGTGCCCTGCCCTCTGCTGCCTCACTGTGTTCGTCGACCGTTCGTTGGTCCGTTGCCGGCGCCACTGTCTCGACCTCTACTTCCACGCCGCGTGCTACATGTGAGTTTTCGGAAGGTTCCTCCCTCAACTGACGTGACGTGGGTGTAGGGACATTCTCCGAGTCACCTCCATGTTCCCGTAACTCGGTCTGCTCTTGCATAAACACGTCCGTGTCACGCTCCGAACTGGGCAACAACTCCCGGCGAGCCACCGACACGTACGTCATCGGCAGTTGCGTGGGAACTTCTCGCTGTGACGCTTCTCCATGTGGCAGTTGCACGACGCGGCGTTGTATGCACTCCGAGCGGATATGTCCTTCTCCACCACAGCCAGAACAGGTGCGTGGCTGGCCATCGTAGATCACAATAGCTCGACACCCGCCAATGTATAAATAAGACGGGATATGTTTAGTAAGGACGATCCGCACCTGTCGCACGCCGTTTAGCACAGGATAGGTACTAAAACTTGCCCAGCGTTCAGGCGTATGACTAAGTACCGTTCCATATGGTCGCAGCGATTCAGTAGCCATCGATTCTGGCACCTCAAACGGCAATTCAAAGATCCGAATGACCCTCACACCCAATCCTGAAGCAGCTACTGTTACATCGCTGATATGGCCATCAGAGTGTCGAAATTTAAATCCTCTTTGAGCAGCGGAGAGAGTTCTTTCACACGCAGCTTCATCGGTCATCTTTACGTACATTGTACTGCTTACAATGGACAGGTGTATTCCAATTATGTCTGCAGCAGGTAAACGAACTTCTTCCCTCAAAAAACGCTCTATTTCGAAAGCTTTGGGTCTGGCAAATTTGTTGTCTAACGTAAATTGGAGCGTAGTCTTTCGAAAATTGTGTGCCATGGCGATCGAGTCAGACAACAACACGCGCGAGTACCGACGGCGTAAACACTTCCTCGTCCACGCGCGCCCGCGGCCGGGACAGCAGGTCCGTGCCGCGCCACCGCCGAAAGCAGACTGTGTCGTCTCCTATTGCAATGCCGCGCGCTAACCACTTGGCCACGCCACATGGATCTCAATTCTTGTAATATTGTGTAGAGGAACGTAGGCTGACTTCGTTGCCAAACGGTCCTGAGTAAGTCATAAATGCGTGATAGTTTGGAAGTTTTCCAATATCAGGCATCACGTATTTGCTTTTCCATTGTTACTTCAAAGTTGTAAACACGTTTCGATAATTACTAACTAACCCAATTGTAGGAAAAAGTACACAAAGGCACTAGTAACGTCAGTTCACATGTAATATACGTAAGCAGAACCGATTTCTTGATATTTAATGATCTTTAAACTCTTATTTGGATGAAAATAACACGTATGTTGAGAGAATATTGACCGAAAAGTTTTGTTTTTTGGATGTAATCATTCACAGTAACAACCTAACCTAACCACATTTCTAACAAAGGAAAATAGTCTATTATGAACTCACTTTCCAACCGGATGCGTCCTCTGGTGAATCTTTAGTAACACAATCATTAAATCCAAAGCTAAAATCGCTAAATGTGTTTAAAATAACAAATTATAGGTGTACATAAACCACAGCTCACCGATCGACAGGGCCAGACCGAAACCCAAAACCTCTCAGTACAATTGTCGTAAAATCGGTGGGAGGACCGTTCGATGACAAGTCTCAAAAGCTTACTGAATAGGATATTTCGATAAGGAACCGAAAATGACGTCACTACCGAGCCTAACCTACTACACCGATCGGTATGAACGATACAGAATAGGGCGCCAGGAGTCCCAATGATTCCAACAGACATGCCATTCGAGTTCCAACGCTAGCCTTTTCCGTGAAACTCGAATTTGCAATGGACGTCAACAAGGAGCAAGTACAGTCGCCACTACCATGTGGGCTAAATTTGGAAAATCGATGCTTCTCACATGGATAAATGTATGTGGCCTGCTCACACTCCGGGAAACCACCTTATTTATTCGTGGACACACCAGACGGGAAAACCAAGAATATTGTGTATGCAAAAGCGCTTCAATAAACAGATTATAGTCAGACACTTGCAACACACGCTGGGTATAGCTAGTAAACGATGAAAACTACTTGCGAACGTCAGGAATCGCCATTTTGTGCGCTATGACTTGGTGAAAGCCGCACCGTGATATGTTTATTCACTTTGGATGCATTATTTGGTGCTGCATGGCTCAGCTGCCTGGCACTGCACACGTTTCTCCCGCACTGAGGTTTCCTCTGTAAAGTAAGCGTGGTACAACGTTAACCAAAGTTGACAGGTGGGGATTCCAGACCGCAGTGGAAACCCCGGAGTAATTGGGGAGCCGGCGCCGCCCCACAGAAAACGGTGAAGCCCCGCGCGTGGAGCCAACAATTGTGAGTTTCGAAACCGGCGGTCCGAACACAGCGTAACACTGCGGGGCTTCGCAGCTGTAAATGCTGTCCACAAGCTGGTCTGGAGAACGCACTGCCGCCGCTGGCAAGAGCGGGCACGGTCTCGTAAATACTCCCGTCGTATTCTGTATATCTGTGCTGCTTAAGGCCACGTTTTCGTTCAAATGAGCAAAAAATAGACCAAGTTTGGAAATTTTTTGAGACAGTGGAATGACCAACAAAGGATATGTTTGGGGATTATCGTTGATGATACTTTGAGCTTTATTTTAAAATTTCAGTACAAAAAAATGGCGCCCGTGATTATGGTTTGATCAAGGCTCTGCGTTTGAAGTACGCAGACTGCTTGCACTGTAGCCCCTCAGAGGTTATCTGGAATCCAAAATGGATAAGATCAGTCGATACTTATGGGAGCTTATATTTATTTATTTATGCATTTATTTTACCTGGCAAGATCAGGGCCTTCAGGCCCTCTCTTACACCTAACCAGGCATACTCAGATTGAACGAATTTCAGTTTGTACAGAACATTATGGACATACCAAGTATTATCACTATTAATGTTAAAGAAAATATAGAGATTACAACAGTAGTACAAGGATAATTATAATAATCAAAAAATAATTATAACAATCAAGAATAATAATAACAATAATAATAGTAATGACTATGTATATGTAAGTAAACATATTTTTCTTTTATGAATGTCAGTCCTATTGTTAGTTGGGAATTTTCTCGTTATGTTCTTGCAGCTTGTGAGTTATACCTTACCACAAGAGATTATACCTAACCACAATTAAATACCCTTAAATTTAACGACATGGTGCTAACTCGAACTTTGAGTTCGATATTTGGGAGTTTGTTTCACTCTTCAAGGCTTCACAAAAATAGTTATCAGTAACAAGTTTCATATATTAGAGGAGTAGGCTCCCAAGAAAAGTGTTTACTTTTAGGGGTCGGGGGTCAAAGAAAGAAGTTAATAGGTTTTATTTTATGCTGCACGCAGTTCTGAAAAACCATTTCTCGAGAAAACCCTGTTTAAAGTTTAGGGAAAACTTTTATATGTATTATTAGTTCAATTTGCATAAAAACAGCGTGTTATTAAATATTTCTGACGTCGCTGAACATAAATCTGATGTTTCATTTACAAAATTCGAAATGGCTAATCCAATATGGCTGACCAAAAATTATGTTTAGACCAGTTTTGAGGAAAATTTGAGTAAAAAAAGTGTTTTCGTTACTCACGTTTAGTCTGCAATTTCAGGAACATGTATCAAGCCTTCCTCTAACCCGAATTATTCCTGGAGAGCAATTCGCTTCTTCTCGGCGATAAAAGCCGAGCTGGCTGAGTTGGATATGCTGCGTTCGAAAGTCTGCACACACTGGCCGTAAGCGTTTCCAGTGAAAATGTTTGTATGCATACTGCAGTATAAATCATCGTGTGAACGTGCGCCACGCCGCGTTAAGTTTTCTACCTGAGCCGGGTGTCTCCGGCTCAGTGCGTCCCACGGCGGCCGTGTCACTGGTTCGAACAACGGGCTGTAGAAACGTTTGTAAGTTAATTAAAAACCCTTTTCCTCCCAACATTCTAGGCACATATACCTTTCAAAAAATGCAATTTTAAAAAATCAAATTTTCGACCATTTTGAATGAGAATTTTGGCCTTCACCACAATACCGTCTGGCGGCGTGTATAAATTTAATTTCCACCCTCTACCTTCCATACCAAATCGAGAATAGGTGTGCATAAAGGATGAAGGACGGCAAGCTGCTGTATAACACACAGAATTCCTGTAATTTAAAATTGATAATCATCTTCGGGGGTACCAAAAAAGATTTATAACCCCTAAATGTTTACAGGTACAGAGGTTGCACAAAATACTGGAACACTGTGTGCTTGAATATAAATGCAGATACCAGCCACGCCTTGCGTTGCTGTATTTTACCACGAACGGTACCAGTAAAATGTCCTCAATATATAGAAAGTGTCGGCCTTGATTAGAACAGTGTTCTGTACAGTTATTAGTGCATTACGTCGGGGCTGAGTGAATTCGAACGTGGGCAAATTTTTGGTGCTAACCAGCCTGAAGTATGATGACCACATCACACACAACTTGGAAGGAAGTTCCCAGGAACATGCGCACTCCCGTTTTGATTATGCGCCACGATATTTGATTGTACCCCCTGCAGGCTTCACACTATCTGAATTTCTTCATACCTCACGCCGACCTTCTATCATTAACCAAAGGACAAACTGAGTAAGTATCAATAAAACCTTTTATTTTATTAAATGCATGGAATAAATTTTAGTATCACAACTGTTTAATATATAAAATACTAGGATATATGAATCCATAGTGATACACACTTAAGCCATACCTTCACTTTGGACACATCATTCCCACATAACACCCTAACATATGCTATATTTGGTCCTTTAACATTTAAAAGTGCCCATTTACCATAGGTGTACCTTAACTAAAAAAAGTCATTCACTTCGCATTTCCTCATTCCTTTATTAGTTACCCTGTTGTTCCCTACCCCACTATAATAGCTTCTTCTTCATTTTATCAGTCATTTTATAACTCCCCCCATCCATCCTTCAACAACCCCCCCCCCTCTTACACTTACACTCCACATGCCTACAGCCTACGGTCTTCAATGAATGATTCATAGTATTCTTGACCTTGTGTTTCTTCTCAATTGTTTATTACCTCTCTAAGAAGTAACTATGATCAATAATGTTACACTTATCTTTGTTGTTAAGAAATATG
Organism: Schistocerca cancellata; assembly: GCF_023864275.1. Lineage (NCBI taxonomy): Eukaryota > Metazoa > Arthropoda > Insecta > Orthoptera > Acrididae > Schistocerca > Schistocerca cancellata. The sequence continues at coordinate 1,159,824,554 of NC_064626.1, forward strand.
AATTAACCCACTTGAGGCTTTCATATGTGGTTGCTGATTGTTAATATTACTATGTCATCTTTACATCATATAAATAAGATGTCACTACTATAACAAGTAAATAAGATTTATAGCACCAAGATTGCACCCATATGTATCAACACCACGATGCACTCACGTTTGTAATTGTATCTCATCAACCATTAACAAATACTAGGATATCCCTACTCTTAATATTGTGTTAAATTTAAATGTGCTGTTTAACATGAAATATTTTGATTCTTTTATATGCTTAAATGTTTTTATGTACAAGACATGTTTCACATACCTGTGTTATTTGCACTTATTCCTAAGTAATGTTCCACCACATACAATAGGATTTACATGCCTGACGACACGTACATAATAAATATCGCTTCAAACTTTTGCACTGTGTTGTATTAATTCTGAATTGAGGCAAAATTACACAACTTAGAGTTGGCCATGTGTTAATTTCACGTACAAAGCTGTATATTTACCTACTAAAATGTACTTTAAACAACGTCAATGACTAGCTGGACTGCTATATTTATGGATGCAGTGAATATTATCGAGAGGTTTGTTGTTGCTTATGTTTATGAGCAGGCAACTTCATTGTATACTAAGACAAACAGGTACTGCAAAGATGTAACAACTACCAAAGAAAATAAATTGCTCCTAACCTTTCCTATCCTACCGGACACTGAGTTCAAAGACTAAAAAAAGGTCACCCGCTTGTAACAGAAATTTCTTTGACCAAGACAATTTGACACTTAGCCAACCGTCATTCAGTCAAGATGGTGTACTCAGTAATGAAATAAAGTAGTAGGCTCTGCCAGAAATATCGACTCTTAGACAATGTGACTAATAGTGTATTTTAAAACGACTTTATGCCATCTTAGGCAATTTATAACACTTGTAAGTAAGCGTTACAAATATGGATTCTTATACGGTTATATCACTTGTTATGTATTTCACTGTTATTGTCTAGCCTGCTTCCAGAAAACACTTGATAATGGCACTTCGAAGCCAAAATCATGATTGTGTAACTGTAATGTAACACTGTAAATTAACAACAGTCTAATGGCGGCACTGACTTTCAAGAAATATATTATGACTGTGGCCCCGCATTACGAAAAAATTATTAAACCATCCGAATTCTCGTAGTCGGGAATTCTGTACAACTTCGTAATGAACTGTATGCATGTAAAGTACATTCCAGCCACGTGTAAGCCGACGTTGTGTTGGAATTTTCACCGTCTTAACAATAAAAAACGGGAAAAGTAAATTCCATCAGAAATACTGAGAATTATGGCGGAAACCAATACGATCATTTACATCTGTGATGGAGTTTAATTATGCACGATTGTGTCGGATTGTTCGGATGACGTTGATAGCGCAGATACGCCCGCCATTAATTGTTAATGCCCGGTGCGAGCGACAGTTTCCCGTTAGATTATTCTGACGTAGGCTGCATTTACCACTCACTGTGTATGTTACAGGCTCTTGTCAGCAATGTGCCATAACGAACGAAATTGAATCACACTTCTCTTCCATATTGCACCGGACCATGGTTCCCTTTATGTATCGTTCTGAAATCAATCAATATAGAAATACAGGGTGTTTCAGAAGTGTTGGTCAACAATTCACGGGTGGAAAGTGCAGGCCAAAAGTAGCGAAAAAGCTCCAATAAACATGGGTCCACAAATCAACCGTTGTCGGGATACAACACATTTTCTGTTGCGGTTCATCAGTGTCTAGGAACACATGCCATCACTAAACGTTAAAGTAGGTGTTAGAAATGTTGTCCATGCGTCTGAATGCAACATTGAACTCGTCTCTGAAAAGAGTTGCAAATCCTCTCTGGCAGTTTTGGGGAATTCTGTAAATGCTGGAAGGCTGCTTCAAGTCGCAAGCGTAATTCCTCAAGAGAGCTGACCTCGGTAACGTAGGCTAGGGTTTTAGCACGACCCCACACACAGAAATCCATGGGATTTAAATCCGGAGACCTCGGTGACCATGGCACAGGCCCTCCTCTACCTTTCCAGTGTTGACCATACGTCCGAGTTATAAACCGGCGCACTCCTAAATGAAAATGTGCTGGAATATCGTCATGCATGAACCACATGTTCAGGCGATGGTTCAGTGGGAGATCATCATGCACGTCTGGAAATACAGCCCGCCGAAACCGCTTGTGCTGCTGTCCGGTTAGTCTCTGTGGTAGGAGGTGTGGTCCAGCTATGCGGTGTCTGAGTAGTCCTGCCCAGACATTCGACGATAACGCTGGTGATGTCGTGACACGTGTGTTGAGTTAGGATTGACGTCGACCCAAATGTGATAGTTATGGTAGTTAAAAATACTGTCGTGGGTAAATCCAGCCTCATCCGTGAGTAGAATACAGCTTACAAACAGGGGCTTCAGGGTACACTGTTGTTGCACCCATTGGCAGAAATTCCCTTTAGAAGGGAAGTCTGCATTGTTGGTGGCTTTCCCTCGCTGTAGATGATATGGATAGAGTATTGTAAAACCTGCCACACACTGCAATGATACAGAACACTCTCTTGGGTAGCAATCCTCCTTGTACTCGTACAATGCGTAACAGCCTTTTCTCAACATGGGATGTTATGGATCTGGGTTGACCTTCTCGTACATGGTGTGCGAAACTCCCGATTTCTCTAAGTTGCTGATGTAACCGGCTAAATGTACGCCTGTCGGGCTAAGTGTGGAGCCTCAAGGGCACTGCCTTTCGCTTTGCCACACATAAAGTGCATCTCAAGCTACTCTTCATTGGTGCAACCTCTGTCTGTGATGCCATCACGTTCGTAACTCATTGTGAGGCCGGTACGCCACAGTGCATGGAGCAGGAAACGCAAGCAGTTGTCCATGAGTAAACAAACAGAAAGTCGATCCCAAGCTTTGAGATATCAACGTAAATACCGCGGTATCCAGGGGCGTTTACAGTTGGTTCCCTACTCGAATTAATGCGATACCTCGGCAACGGTTAATTGCGGACCCATGTTAATTGGAGCGTTTTAGCTACTTTTAGCCCGTACTGTCCATGTGTGACTTTTTGACCGTCACTTCTAAAACAGAGTGTATATAAAAATCGGTGTTTGTGGATGAAATTAACAATACCACCCGCCGCCAGCCACTGGGTTTCGTGTCTGGGGCTAACCTTGCTTCCAACGTAACGCACCACAATGGTTGTGCGATGGCAGCTGCTGTTGCGGCTGTGGAGATACGAGAGTTTGAAGCGGTCCTGGGCCGGCCGGTGTGGCCGTGCGGTTCTAAGCGCTTCAGTTTGGAAGCGCCTGACCGCTACGGTCGCAGGTTCGAATCCTGCCTCGGGCATGGATGTGTGTGATGTCCTTAGGTTAGTTAGGTTTAAGTAGTTCTAAGTTCTAGGGGACTGATGACCTCAGTAGTTAAGTCCCATAGTGCTCAGAGCCATTTGAAGCGGTCCTCATCACATTTGGTGCTCACCAGGACGTTTGCCTCTTTCGCATCAAGGTATTTTTCGAGGGGAAAAATCGAGATTGTTCCATAAAGTTCCTGAACTTTTACAAAGGGTCGCGGATATTAATGTTTTAGGATGTTCTAGAATATTCTTGAATGCTCTAATATACAGCAGGTTGTTCTAGAATACTTCAGAGACTTTGTTAATGTTTTCAGCTGAATGACTGATTGAAGAGCTATTTGCATTTCAGAAAACAAATAAAATCCAAAGACCGAATGAAGCAGGAGTTTTGCAGCTAGGAATCAATTAAATACCGCTTTACAGTCTTCTAGAATGGCGAATAGCTTCCTTCAACGTTCTCGAATATTCTTGAATGTACTGGAATGCTCTACAATGTTTTAGAATTTTCTGTGATTTTCTCGAATGTTCCACAGAGAAGAGCAAGTAAACAGGTTACTGTCGAATACTGAAATGGATTCAAGACAACTTTGGAATATTTTTGACTATTCGAGAGTAGTTGGGAGTATTTTTGAGTTGGACGTACTAATATATTCACTAGTTTTTGAACGTTACTTTTTGCATTGTTCTCGAATGATCTGGAATGTAGTCGAATGTTGTGAAGTGTTCTGGAATATTCTCCAACTGTCTGAACTTTTCTGCTGTATCTCAAATGGTTCAAATGGCTCTGAGCACTATGGGACTTAACAGCTGTGGTCATCAGTCCCCTAGAACTTAGAACTACTTAAACCTAACTAACCTAAGGACATCACACACATCCATGCCCGAGGCAGGATTCGAACGTGCGACCGTAGCAGTCGCACGGTCTCTGCTGTATCTCAAATATTCTAAAATATTCTCGATTATTCTAGAATGTCTGAGGACTGGTGAGAGATGTGGGGATAACGACGCTAAGACTGCGCAAGACGAAGTGTGGCGTGCTTTGTCGAGTACAGTTGTAGATGTAAAAGAAAATAGATCAAAGAACAATCGAAACATAAAGACAAAAGAGAACAACTGAAGGAATAAGTGAGTGAGAAAGCACTTTAAGTGAGTTTAAGAGAAATTAAACTTCCTGGCAGATTAAAACTGTGTGCCGGACCGAGACTCGAACTCGGGACCTTTGCCTCTCGCGGGCAAGTGCTCTACCAACTGAGCTACCCAAGCACGACTCACGCCCCGTCGTCACAGCTTTAATTCCGCCAGTACTTCGTCTCCTACGTTCCAAACTTCACAGAAGCTCTCCTGCGATGGCAAAGGTCCCGAGTTCGAGTCTCGGTCCGGCACACAGTTTTAATCTTCCAGGAAGTTTCATATCAGCGCACACTCCGCTGTAGAGTGAAAATTTCATTTAAGAGAAATTAATTGTAATTTTGAATATTCCTGAGTATTTGAGAGTATAGCGCGAAATACAAATATTTTTACGAATTTAATACAGATTCGAAAGAAATCTTTCCTGAACCGAGGCTTTTCGATCCTTAATCGACTTATTCGGCACGTACTTCTTTAGAGCACGATTTACAATTCGTTTAAACTTTGCCCATAATTCCTCTACGTCCATCGTACTGGAACAAAATGATGTCAATTTATTGTGTACGTGGGTTGTTAAGGACTGTTTAGCTTCCCTTTCTAGCAAAGTACCTCTCCTAGCCTTGTTGATTGATGTATTAACTTTAATAAGCATAGTCACTGAGTTTACATCATGATCACTAATCCCTATCTCTGCAGTGACACCGTCTATGAATTTAAGTGTTAGGAAGTCTTTTCTGAAAGTATTTGTCTGGAGTACGTGAGTGAGTGAAACGTGGACGACAAACAGGTCAGATAAGGAGAGAATGTTGTGCTGAGGACTGGATGGGTAGATTGCGTACCTAGTGAGGAGGTAGAAATCGGGAGAAAAGAAATTCGTAGTATAACTTGAGTAATGCTGTCCTGAGATGAAAAGGCTGGCACAGGAGAAACGTTCGTGGCGGGCCACATCAAACCAGTCATAAGACTGATGCTGTGAAAAAAAGAAAAAGAAATCTTGACTGAAAGAAGGGGTCAGTTGATAGGGCATAAACTGAGACATCAAGAAATCGTGTGATTAGTACTGAAGGGAAGTGTGGGGGGTACAGATTGTCAGATTGTAGAGGAAGACTGTTGTTGTCGTTGTGGTCTTCAGTCCTGAGACTGGTTTGATGCAGCTCTCCATGCTACTCTATCCTGTGCAAGCTTCCTCATCTCCCAATACGTACTGCAGCCTACATCCTTCTGAATCTGTTTAGTGTATTCATCTCTTGGTCTCCCTCTACGATTTTTACCCTCCACGCTGCCCTCCAATACTAAATTGGTGATCCCTTGATGCCTCAGAACATGTCCTACCAACCGATCCCTTCTTCTTGTCAAGTTGTGCCACAAACTCCTCTTCCCTCCAATCTTATTCAATACTTCCTCATTAGTTACGTGATCTACCCATGAATCTTCAGCATTCTTCTGTAGCACCACATTTCAAAGGCTTCTATTCACTTCTTGTAAAAACTATTAATCGTCCATGTTTCACTTCCATACATGGCTACACTCCATACAAATACTTTCAGAAACGACTTCCTGACATTTAAATCTATACTCGATGTTAACAAATTTCTCTTCTTCAGAAACGCTTTCCTTGCTATTGCCAGTCTACATGTTATATCCTCTCTACTTCGAGCATCATCAGTTACTTTGCTCCCCAAAGCAAAACTCCTTTACTACTTTAAGTGTCTCATTTCCTAATCTAATTCCCTCAGCATCGCCCGACTTAATTCGACTACATTCCATTATCCTCGTTATGCTTTTGTTGTTGTTCATCTTACATCCTCCCTTCAAGACACTGTCCATTCCGTTCAACTGCTCTTCCAAGTCCTTTGCTGTCTCTGACAGAATTACAATGTCATCGGCGAACCTTAAAGTTTTTATTTCTTCTCCATGGATTTTAATACCTACTCCGAATTTTTCTTTTGTTTTCTCTACTTCTTGCTCAATATACAGATTGAATAACATCGGGGATAGGCTACAACCCTGTCTCACTCCCTTCCCAACCACTGCTTCCCTTTCATGTCCCTCGACTCTTATAACTGCCATCTGGTTTCTGTACAAATTGTAAATAGCCTTTCGCTCCCTGTATTTTACCCCTGCCACCTTCAGAATTTGAAAGAGATTATTCCAGTCAACATTGTCAAAAGCTTTCTTCAAGTCTACAAATGCTAGAAACGTAGGTTTGCCTTTTCTTAATCTAGCTTCTAAGGTAAGTCGTAGGGTCAGTATTGCCTCACGTGTTCCCATATTTCTACGGAATCCAAACTGACCTTCCCCGAGGTCGGCTTCTACCAGTTTTTCCATTCGTATGTACAGAATTCGCGTTAGTATTTTGCAGCCGTGACTTATTAATTGATAGTTCGGTAATTTTCACATCTGTCAACGCCTGCTTTCTTTGGGATTGGAATTATTATATTCTTCTTGAAGGCTGAGGGTATTTCGCCTGTCTCATACATTTTGCTCACCATGTAGTAGAGTTTTGTCAGGACTGGCTCTCCCAAGGCTGTCAGTAGTTCTAATGGAATGTTGTCTACTCCCGGGGCCTTGTTACGACTTAGGACTTTCAGTGCTCTATCAAATTCTTCACGCAATATCATATCTCCCATTAGAGAAAGACTAAGAGATGAATGTAATATAATATAATATAATAAGCACGTTCAAATGGGCATAGGTTGCAGTAGTTACTCGGAGATTAAGACTTCTGCAGGGGATAGAGTAGCATGGAGAGCTGCAACAAAACAGTCTGCGGACTGAAGACCACAACAACAACAACTTCGGTACTGGTTAGGGAATATCTACCAGAAAATTTTGCAAAGGCTATATCGCTATATAGAGGAAAAAAAACAGTGAATAAACTGAAAATGCCGTTTAAGGCGCGGCTTTCAAATTAGTGAATTAACTTCATTTCGCACAATGACACAACGGCACCTCTGTGGGTCGCGTATTGTCTCCTGAGGGGGCAGCCGAAATGAAGTTACTGAACGCCTCTCGAGAAGAGACGACTGCGGTATCAAAGGCTGCGACGCACGGCGGCTTGAGCAGCCCCGCAGCGTATAATGAATGCGCGCGCGCTGCCTAGTTGGCGAACAATAGCGGCTGCAGCTGGCAGCGCGAGATACGCCCAGCTCTGCGACGGCTGCGACGGCTGCGACCCGCTAAGCCGATAAGCGGGCGGCAGCTACGCGAAATCATAGCAGCCACTTAAACCTCACCTACCCACGTTCACCCCTCTCCTGCCGTCCCCCCACCTCACCACACACACACACACACACACACACATTTATAAAGAGAGGACCCCAGCGGTAGGATGCACTTTTTGACACCATCCGTACGATGATGTAAGTTAAGATCCCAGATATTAAACCCTGCAGTCATTCATCCTGTTGGGCCCTCGTTTCGTAATTTTGTGTGATACTCCATAGAATTGAAAAAAGTTAGACACCGTAATTGTTAAGGTACAGTACTCACATGCTAAAGGTTGCGGGTTCGAATCCTTTCACATGCTTTGATAACTTTTTTAAAAATGTTTATCGAAATTATTTTGACCATTATTTCTATTCAATTTATTGGTTTAAACTATGGCCGGCCGCAGTGGTCTAGCGGTTCTGGCGCTGCAGTCCGGAACCGCGGGACTGCTACGGTCGCAGGTTCGAATCCTGCCTCGGGCATGGGTGTGTGTGATGTCCTTAGGTTAGTTAGGTTTAAGTAGTTCTAAGTTCTAGGGGACTTATGACCTAAGATGTTGAGTCCCATAGTGCTCAGAGCCATTTGAACCATTTTTTTAAACAAAAAAAAAATACTTTAAACAAATGGTTCAAATGGCTCTGAGCACTATGGGACTCAACATCTTAGGTCATAAGTCCCCTAGAACTTAGAACTACTTAAACCTAACTAACCTAAGGACATCACACACACCCATGCCCGAGGCAGGATTCGAACCTGCGACAGTAGCAGTCCCGCGGTTCCGGACTGCAGCGCCAGAACCGCTAGACCACCGTGGCCGGCTTTCTTCTTCCTTTTTTTTTTTTTTTTTAAATTCCTATGCTACATCATTCGTGAATATTATTATTTTTTATTATTTTTCTTTGTCTATTACAATATTTAAACACTTGAAAATGCCAATATGCTTGTTAAAAACAAAAGACGAAATAATATAAGTTATTCATACTGACTGCGCAATGGTCTGAAAAATGTACGGTTCGTTACAAGATGTACATTTTTTTTACGGTAATCGTCATGCAGACATTTAGAACATAAATTATTATTGCGCTTTGGACACAACAGATCAGTTGAAGATATAATGAAAGATGCGAGTATAAGTAAAAATGAATTCAATCAGAATGAGGAATAAAAATAATGAATGAGATAAAATGGACGAAAATATAGTATAAGACAATGGAAGAAAATCGAAGTTAATATGCTACATAAAAGTGTCTAAAATCGCATGAACATACGCTCCTGGAAATGGAAAAAAGAACACATTGACACCGGTGTGTCAGACCCACCATACTTGCTCCGGACACTGCGAGAGGGCTGTACAAGCAATGATCACACGCACGGCACAGCGGACACACCAGGAACCGCGGTGTTGGCCGTCGAATGGCGCTAGCTGCGCAGCATTTGTGCACCGCCGCCGTCAGTGTCAGCCAGTTTGCCGTGGCATACGGAGCTCCATCGCAGTCTTTAACACTGGTAGCTTGCCGCGACAGCGTGGACGTGAACCGTATGTGCAGTTGACGGACTTTGAGCGAGGGCGTATAGTGGGCATGCGGGAGGCCGGGTGGACGTACCGCCGAATTGCTCAACACGTGGGGCGTGAGGTCTCCACAATACATCGATGTTGTCGCTAGTGGTCGGCGGAAGGTGCACGTGCCCGTCGACCTGGGACCGGACCGCAGCGACGCACGGATGCACGCCAAGTCCGTAGGATCCTACGCAGTGCCGTAGGGGACCGCACCGCCACTTCCCAGCAAATTAGGGACACTGTTGCTCCTGGGGTATCGGCGAGGACCATTCGCAACCGTCTCCATGAAGCTGGGCTACGGTCCCGCACACCGTTAGGCCGTCTTCCGCTCACGCCCCAACATCGTGCAGCCCGCCTACAGTGGTGTCGCGACAGGCGTGAATGGAGGGACGAATGGAGACGTGTCGTCTTCAGCGATGAGAGTCGCTTCTGCCTTGGTGCCAATGATGGTCGTATGCGTGTTTGGCGCCGTGCAGGTGAGCGCCAGAATCAGGACTGCATACGACCGAGGCACACAGGGCCAACACCTGGCATCATGGTGTGGGGAGCGATCTCCTACACTGGCCGTACACCACTGGTGATCGTCGAGGGGACACTGAATAGTGCACGGTACATCCAAACCGTCATCGAACCCATCGTTCTACCATTCCTAGACCGGCAAGGGAACTTGCTGTTCCAACAGGACAATGCACGTCCGCATGTATCCCGTGCCACCCAACGTGCTCTAGAAGGTGTAAGTCAACTACCCTGGCCAGCAAGATCTCCGGATCTGTCCCCCATTGAGCATGTTTGGGACTGGATGAAGCGTCGTCTCACGCGGTCTGCACGTCCAGCACGAACGCTGGTCCAACTGAGGCGCCAGGTGGAAATGGCATGGCAAGCCGTTCCACAGGACTACATCCAGCATCTCTACGATCGTCTCCATGGGAGAATAGCAGCCTGCATTGCTGCGAAAGGTGGATATACACTGTACTAGTGCCGACATTGTGCATGCTCTGTTGCCTGTGTCTATGTGCCTGTGGTTCTGTCAGTGTGATCATGTGATGTATCTGACCCCAGGAATGTGTCAATAAAGTTTCCCCTTCCTGGGACAATGAATTCACGGTGTTCTTATTTCAATTTCCAGGAGTGTAGATTAAAAGTGGGAAAAGATTGATAGGGATAAAAATGAGAGCGAACTGAAAAATTAATACTACGGTTAAAATATTATGACAAAGGAATAGAAAGAAAAAATACACTTACACTAATTAACTGAATAAAAATAGTGATCAAAGTCACTTCGGTAAACATTAAAAATAAAAGAATTTCGAACACCCGATAAGATTCAAACCCACAACTTTCTGCTTGCGTGGACTTTAGCCAACCACTGAGTGAAACATTCCTTAGACGTTTCCCATGTTGTAGCGGCAACCTCTGCCTGCAGAAGAGGTACTCATACAGAATAGGAAAAACAAAAAATTGACCAGAAAATATTTCGTGCGCCTTAAGACAGGCAACCCTGCTAACATCATCTGCCAGGGAGCAGATGATGTTTTGTGGGCCAACTTTTATTTCTCATACCCTCTACACTAGCACCCTTTTTTCCTCATTTGCAGCGTCTGCTTAGGTTTGCTGTGCAGGGTGTGGCAGCTACAAGAGCCAACAAAAAATATATCCAGAATATATATAGCTTTCACTAGCTACAGCAGAAAAGGGCAAGTTTTTCGCGTTTCATACCTCAGTTAATAAACTGGAACCATTAAACTACACTCCTGGAAATGGAAAAAAGAACACATTGACACCGGTGTGTCAGACCCACCATACTTGCTCCGGACACTGCGAGAGGGCTGTACAAGCAATGATCACACGCACGGCACAGCGGACACACCAGGAACCGCGGTGTTGGCCGTCGAATGGCATTTGTGCACCGCCGCCGTCAGTGTCAGCCAGTTTGCCGTGGCATACGGAGCTCCATCGCAGTCTTTAACACTGGTAGCATGCCGCGACAGCGTGGACGTGAACCGTATGTGCAGTTGACGGACTTTGAGCGAGGGCGTATAGTGGGCATGCGGGAGGCCGGGTGGACGTACCGCCGAATTGCTCAACACGTGGGGCGTGAGGTCTCCACAATACATCGATGTTGTCGCTAGTGGTCGGCGGAAGGTGCACGTGCCCGTCGACCTGGGACCGGAACGCAGCGACGCACGGATGCACGCCAAGACCGTAGGATCCTACGCAGTGCCGTAGGGGACCGCACCGCCACTTCCCAGCAAATTAGGGACACTGTTGCTCCTGGGGTATCGGCGAGGACCATTCGCAACCGTCTCCATGAAGCTGGGCTACGGTCCCGCACACCGTTAGGCCGTCTTCCGCTCACGCCCCAACATCGTGCAGCCCGCCTACAGTGGTGTCGCGACAGGCGTGAATGGAGGGACGAATGGAGACGTGTCGTCTTCAGCGATGAGAGTCGCTTCTGCCTTGGTGCCAATGATGGTCGTATGCGTGTTTGGCGCCGTGCAGGTGAGCGCCAGAATCAGGACTGCATACGACCGAGGCACACAGGGCCAACACCTGGCATCATGGTGTGGGGAGCGATCTCCTACACTGGCCGTACACCACTGGTGATCGTCGAGGGGACACTGAATAGTGCACGGTACATCCAAACCGTCATCGAACCCATCGTTCTACCATTCCTAGACCGGCAAGGGAACTTGCTGTTCCAACAGGACAATGCACGTCCGCATGTATCCCGTGCCACCCAACGTGCTCTAGAAGGTGTAAGTCAACTACCCTGGCCAGCAAGATCTCCGGATCTGTCCCCCATTGAGCATGTTTGGGACTGGATGAAGCGTCGTCTCACGCGGTCTGCACGTCCAGCACGAACGCTGGTCCAACTGAGGCGCCAGGTGGAAATGGCATGGCAAGCAGTTCCACAGGACTACATCCAGCATCTCTACGATCGTCTCCATGGGAGAATAGCAGCCTGCATTGCTGCGAAAGGTGGATGTACACTGTACTAGTGCCGATATTGTGCATGCTCTGTTGCCTGTGTCTATGTGCCTGTGGTTCTGTCAGTGTGATCATGTGATGTATCTGACCCCAGGAATGTGTCAATAAAGTTTCCCCTTCCTGGGACAATGAATTCACGGTGTTCTTATTTCAATTTCCAGGAGTGTATCACTTTGTTCCCCGTCTGTCTGTCTACCAACTGTTAAGACCCAATTTTCTCGGGAATGGATAGACGTATCTCGTTGAAATTTATTTTTAATTAGCTTTAGGGACGGGCCGATGCAGTCATCTCACTAGTGGAATGTAAAATGGCGGTACAAACGTGAGAACAGTTCAACACCCTGTACCCGGTCGGCAGTCGAACCCGGGCCCCTTTTGTTACAAATCCACCGCGCTGACAGCGCAGCTACGAATGCGAACCAGGTTGTTAATTAGTATAGAGAACGGACGACAAATAATTAGTCCTTGACACAAATCGAGCCTGTAAGGCGCTATTTATTACACTTGGAGAACATGTAATGTTATACTTCGATGCTCAGTTTCGTTACTCCCGAGTGATTTCCCCCGCTCCCCTCTCCCCCCTCCCACCAGTCTGCTTTGCGTGAGCTTTGGCGTCAAATAAAATGTTCAAATGTCAATTCCTAACGGACCAAACTGCTTAGGTCATCGGTCCCTAGACTTACACACTACTTAAACTAACTTATACTAAGAACAACACACACACCCATGCCCGAGGGAGGACTCGAACCTCCGGCGGGAGAGACCACGCAGCCCGTCACATGACCTCAAACCGCTCGGCCGCTCTGCGCGGCTGACCTTTGGCATCTCTGAGTTCAATTCCAAACTCAGATGGCGTTATTAACGTCTCGTATTCAGTGTCTGGGAGTGTACAGTGTGTATCACAATTAATGGCGTAAACGCATACAGTTGAGAGGCAAACGAACCGTTTGTGAGATAATACAGCCTTTGTGGTTCCGAGCCACTACTGATGTAATTGTGTGTAAACACCGCATACCAGTCTGAGGTGTGGTCATTATTTAAATTAACTTACTCATGTTAAGATTGAGGGGGCCATTTATAGTGATTACTTAGGAGAAGAATATCTTGTTAGCGGAGATCGCTATAAAAAAACTTAATTGGAGATAAACAGTTTCGGTAAAACAAACTTACCATCTTCAGATCTTCATGAAGGTTATTACGAATATATTGTGCCAGCTCCACACAATATCTTTCCATCGAATTTCCAGGTACGTAAAACATGAAATGAGCGATCCGTTGGCACCTCAAAATTAAAATTAATATGAACGTCACACAGTAATTTTGATTTTGACAAGACCACGCTTCGCTCCTTTCATGTTTTGTACCTGGAAAGTCAATGGAAAGAATTTGTGTGGCGCAAAATGATCGCAATAACCTTCCTGAAATTCTGAATATGGTAAATTCGTTTTATCGAAATTGTTTGTCTCAGTAAAGCTTTCTAGAGCGATATCGGCTAAGAAATTCTTCTTCTAAGTCTTTGTTTACGTTTTCGATACGTGGAGTTGTAAAAAGAATGGGCACGACAGTACAGTACACAACCATAGTGCCGCTCACGTCAGTTGTTTGCGGAGCGTCAGTTGTGTTGCAAGAGCGTTGGTGGTGAGATGAAACGTCGCAGTAACGAGGAGCATGCTGATATGCATTTCATTTGTGGTGGGGATAACGGCAGGACACGGGGGGCTGCACGCTGGTACCAAGGTGCATGCCGACAGTAGAATCTTTACGAAAGTGCATCGACGTCTCCGGAAAAAGAGTAAACTTTCTACCTGCTGCGGGAGCTGGTAGATGTGTACAAATTAAACCCGTGCTTGAAGGTGTGGTGCTGGAAACAGTCGAACTGTCTCCAGTAATCTGGGCAAGGAGACTCGCCACACAGCTCTTGGAATTATCCACGGTAGTGTTTGGAGAATAATGCATCGTGATGTAACGTAGCCGCACCATTTGCAGTGAGATCCGTGTCTTAGTAGGACGGACTTCGGCTCTAGACTAACGTTCTCAGTGGAGACTACAACAAACTGCAGGCAACCCTATGTTTGACAATAACATTTTATTTCATCTACATCATACTCCGCAAGCGACCTAATGGTGTGTGGCGGAGGGTACTCTTCGTGCCACTAACTGATCCCCCCCTATCCTGTTCCACTCGTGAATAGCACGTGGGAAGAACTATTGTCGGTAAACCTCTGTATTGGCTCTAATTTCTCGAATTTTTCCTCGTGGTCATTACGCGAGAGGTATGTTAGGGGACGTAATATGTTGTCCGACTCTTCCCAGAAAGTGCTCCCTCGAAATTTCAATAGTAAATCTCTCCGTGATGCACAATGCATCTCTTGTAACGTCTACCAATGGAGTTTGTTGGGCATCTCTGTAACGCTCTCGTGCCGATTTTCGTTGAATCTTTTCTATCTCATCTATCAGTCCTATCTGGTGTGGATCCCAGGTAGATGAATAATACTCAAGAATGGGTCGAACAAGCGCCTTATAAGCCGCTTCCTTCGTTGATGAGTTACATTTCCAAAGATTCTTCCTATGAATCTGAGTCTGGCATCTCATTTGCTCACTATTTGTTTTATGTGGTTATTCCACTTACGGGCGCTCTGGATAGTTGCTCCTAGATAGTTTACGGTAGATACTGTTTCCAGCGGTTTGTCTTCAATAGTGTAGCTGTACAGTAGTGGATTTCATTTCCTATGTATGCGCAATATCTTACGTTTACTTACATCCAGAGCCTGCACCATTCATCAGTTCTCTGGAGGTCATTCTGCAAATCGTTGCTATCTCCTGACACGCGGCTTGTTCATGTCTTCTTCAACTCCATCCACCCATCTCTTCCTGGGGTGTCCCCTCCGCCGTCTGCCTCCAGCCTTGCCATCAAAAATCCTCTTACATGCTCTGTCTTCTTCCATTCTGACCACGTGCCCTGCCCACCGCAGTCTTATTATTTTAATGGTAGTAACAATGTCAGGTTCTTCAAAAAGGTGTTGTAGTTCTGCATTAGTACGAATGCGCCAACCTTCTTGATCATATATTGGGCCATATATTTTACGTAGCACCTTTCTCTCCCAAATGTTAAGGATCCTTTCCTCGTTTATAGTCACGGTCCACGTTTCGGTACCATTAATAACAACTGGTCTTATAATTATTTTGTAAATGAGGATTTTGGATTTTCGTGATAGAAGCGAACTTCTAAGCATGGGTAATGCTGTAAAGTAGCATCTCCTGCCTGCTGCTATTCTGGCTTTCACCACACTGCCAATGTCATTTGTCTCAGTGATACTCGCCCCAAGGTACTTGAAGTCTCTCACCCTTTCAAACTTCCTGTCGGCTATCCTGAGATTTGGCGGGTTTGTTGGTTGGTCATTGCCATATACTTGTTCCTTTCGACATTGACTGTCAGGCCAAGTTATCTTGCACCTTTCTCCAGTTGTTGATAGGCTTCGCCTAGCACAGCAGTGTTTCGTGCAAGTAATGCCACATCGTCAGCGTAGGCTACGTACTGTAGTGAACGATTTAAGAAGGTTCCTCCTTTATTTAACTCTATCTGACTTATGACTTTTTCTAGGCAAAGGTTGAATAGCAATGAGGAGATATTGTCATCCTGTCTAAGTCCCTTCTTCACTTCCACTTCTCTAGAGATTTCGCCCTGTGTTTTTACTTTACAGTTGGTTTCGTTGAGGGTCATCATAGGAAGTTCAATGAGCTTCTTAGCTATTCCAGCCTCTTCCATTACATTCCGCAATGCCACTCTTGAGATGCTATCATTGGCTTGTTTAAAGTCGATATAAAGCTAGTCCTGGATGCTGTCGCGAATTTACCGATGAAGCTAAGCTTATTCGTGATGGTGTTGTAGGGAAGCAGCCTACTCACGCCGTATAAAATTCACATCAGTCTTTCCATTGGGTGCCAGCCAGTTCGCTGTAACTAGCTCTGACGTCATAAATGTTGCGCAATACTTAAAAAATCAAGTAAATAACCTGAAACGTTTCTAGCATGTCAGGAGTAATACTAAATCAATATGTGTTGAATATCAGTTCAATAAGTTTAACCATTTTAGAAATGTGGATGTTTTTCTGTAAAAACCATTGTCGCAACAGAAAAGAGCTAGAAACTTAAAAATTTATATTTAGATTCCTTTTTCATAATAATTTAGTAGAAACAGTATTCTGGATCTCACAAATCAAAATTTTAGTTGAAATTCATGATTTTCTGGTATTTGTCTTAAAAATTAAGGAAGCAAGATAGATTAAGTAGGCGAATAAATAAGGCTAGGATGTTTAAATTTAAGTAGAATGGAGATCCGCTATATTCATAACGATGTGAGAAGTTTCAACAGAATAACTATAAAAACTATAGCTATAGGGTATCTCCAAAGGGCAAGTTCAGAGCTCGTCTACTGCGTGTAGTGTAATGAAATTATTTCTCTCGCGCAAAATATTTGACGTCGCCACGTCAGATATTTTATTATGATTACTTACCTGTGTGCTGATTGCACATTTAAATTGAGAGATTCATCGGCCATCAGCAAAGGAAGCAATGATTTATTCAATAACTTAAAGTGTTGCATTACTAGCCCGGCGGCTAGTCGGGAGAGCGGATTTAATCAGGCGTTCCCTTAGCCTTCCGCACCGCGGCTTTATACACTCCTGGAAATGGAAAAAAGAACACATTGACACCGGTGTGTCAGACCCACCATACTTGCTCCGGACACTGCGAGAGGGCTGTACAAGCAATGACCACACGCACGGCACAGCGGACACACCAGGAACCGCGGTGTTGGCCGTCGAATGGCGCTAGTTGCGCAGCATTTGTGCACCGCCGCCGTCAGTGTCAGCCAGTTTGCCGTGGCATACGGAGCTCCATCGCAGTCTTTAACACTGGTAGCATGCCGCGACAGCGTGGACGTGAACCGTATGTGCAGTTGATGGACTTTGAGCGAGGGCGTATAGTGGGCATGCGGGAGGCCGGGTGGACGTACCGCCGAATTGCTCAACACGTGGGGCGTGAGGTCTCCACAGTACATCGATGTTGTCGCCAGTGGTCGGCGGAAGGTGCACGTGCCCGTCGACCTGGGACCGGACCGCAGCGACGCACGGATGCACGCCAAGACCGTAGGATCCTGCGCAGTGCCGTAGGGGACCGCACCGCCACTTCCCAGCAAATTAGGGACACTGTTGCTCCTGGGGTATCGGCGAGGACCATTCGCAACCGTCTCCATGAAGCTGGGCTACGGTCCCGCACACCGTTAGGCCGTCTTCCGCTCACGCCCCAACATCGTGCAGCCCGCCTCCAGTGGTGTCGCGACAGGCGTGAATGGAGGGACGAATGGAGACGTGTCGTCTTCAGCGATGAGAGTCGCTTCTGCCTTGGTGCCAATGATGGTCGTATGCGTGTTTGGCGCCGTGCAGGTGAGCGCCAGAATCAGGACTGCATACAACCGAGGCACACAGGGCCAACACTCGGCATCATGGTGTGGGGAGCGATCTCCTACACTGGCCGTACACCACTGGTGATCGTCGAGGGGACACTGAGTAGTGCACGGTACATCCAAACCGTCATCGAACCCATCGTTCTACCATTCCTAGACCGGCAAGGGAACTTGCTGTTCCAACAGGACAATGCACGTCCGCATGTATCCCGTGCCACCCAACGTGCTCTAGAAGGTGTAAGTCAACTACCCTGGCCAGCAAGATCTCCGGATCTGTCCCCCATTGAGCATGTTTGGGACTGGATGAAGCGTCGTCTCACGCGGTCTGCACGTCCAGCACGAACGCTGGTCCAACTGAGGCGCCAGGTGGAAATGGCATGGCAAGCCGTTCCACAGGACTACATCCAGCATCTCTACGATCGTCTCCATGGGAGAATAGCAGCCTGCATTGCTGCGAAAGGTGGATGTACACTGTACTAGTGCCGATATTGTGCATGCTCTGTTGCCTGTGTCTATGTGCCTGTGGTTCTGTCAGTGTGATCATGTGATGTATCTGACCCCAGGAATGTGTCAATAAAGTTTCCCCTTCCTGGGACAATGAATTCACGGTGTTCTTATTTCAATTTCCAGGAGTGTATATACGAAAGCTGCGCGAGAGAGGAAGGCAAGCCGCCTCGCTACCCGACGAGGCTGCTACATGAGGAAGCTGACATCCCTTTCCTGCGAGATCGCTTCCGGCAAATCGCCAGAGTGTTCTACAGCAATGCAGCACACTCTGGCAGCCGCCTGATCCGTGGTCTGGGCCACCAGGTCCACCACAGGCCAACGACACGTTGGCCCGACCTACTGCGAGAGTAGTCTTCTCTTGCAGCCCGATATAGAAACAAAGGGCGTCACAATCAACGACACCCAGTGAGGAAAGCTCAACCCGTTAGGTCCCACTGCACCCCAAAGAGGTCACCGCAGGAACAGCAGCTCGGCTGCTTAAACTGCCCCCACACCTGGCATATGTAGCCAGAGTTTTAGAGCGAGCGAAAGAGGAAGGCCCCAGTTCTCTCCAGACGCTGATTAGCGCACCACCTGTGCCGGGAGTCGCGTCGCGTCGGTATCATTGCTATGAACAGCCTCTGATGCCGTAATAAGTTACTCGGGATACGCATAACCATGAAATCGTTTTCGAGTGAAGTGTTAATTCTGGGATGACTTTAATGATCTATCTTCAGTTTGCGTATGTCGTATTTTCACGTGC
Organism: Schistocerca cancellata; assembly: GCF_023864275.1. Classification (NCBI taxonomy): domain Eukaryota; kingdom Metazoa; phylum Arthropoda; class Insecta; order Orthoptera; family Acrididae; genus Schistocerca; species Schistocerca cancellata. The sequence goes on from NC_064626.1 coordinate 1,159,843,506, forward strand.
CGCCGCGGGACAGACATTCTACCATTATTTAGCGTGGCGTTTGATGAACATTATCATCAAATTATGGTGAGCATTCACTTAAACCTTTAATTTGAACAGTTATAGCTGCATCATTTTCGCATTAGACTCTGAACTGCTCTGGTAGTTGGATTGTGTGGATTCTTTTTTGGACTGTGACTTTCAGAATATAATGAACATTTTAGAGAGAATCGTTTTTGATTATGAATCCCAGACAATCTCCTAATTCCTCAGAGCTATAAGCTGTAGCTATAAGTGTATTTCTCAGATGAATTGGGCACTAGGAATTCTAATTACAGGCTTCACGTTTTGCTAATCACTTTCTGGTTGCCAATATTGTAGTTAGAGAGCCAGTGTTGAGAATGGCAAACAACAGCATTAAATAAATAATAGGAACATTCTACATTTTATAATAACAATTATTCCACCCGCCGCCCCACATATGTTGCTAATCGGCCGGGAAATGCATCTTTTCTACATTACATACATCATATTTAAATAACAATTAATTCCACCCGCCGCCCCACATATGGTGCATCGGCCGGGAAATGCATCTTTTCTACATTACATTCTACACATTATATATAACAAAAAATTCCACCCGCCGCCCCACATAGTTTAATTATCACAATTCTCTTCTGGTAAACCTTCCGGGATGTAAGGTCGTGGTCCATGAAACTCTCCAGCTCCTAACGTTTCGTCCGGAGCTGCGCTGGACATCTTCAGAGGGGTGTTTCTCCTCCGGTGAGTCTTGCCGACTGACGGGTCGGACATCTGAGAGCGACTTATATATCGTAGAAAGTGGGCGTGGACAGAGTTACACGTTATATGCAGAGATAATTTTTGTCAGAGATAAAACTTAACTATCGATCGTAATCTCGTCACGGATAAAACTGTCCAGCAATTCTGTAATGCTACTGTCCAAATATCACTGAGTTTCAGTCGGCAAGACTCACCGGAGGAGAAACACCCCTCTGGACGAAACACCAGCTCTGGACGAAACGTTAGGAGCTGAAGAGTTTCATGGACCACGACCTTACATCCCGGAAGGTTTACCAGAAGATATGTCATCCGGTCGTGAAAGCCTTCATACTATCACAATTCTAACGTTTGGCGTTATCTAGGCTCCAACCGAAATGCTTTTCATGAGTCTCCAGAGAAGCACCGTTTTTCATTGAATTTGTGGTTAAGGGTACTGTATTATCGTCTTATTGGGTCATAAATGTTAAGAAAAAACTAAATAGACGGAACTGCCTTCGGTTTCTGCGGTATCATGTTGCCGGATTGCTTGAGGGCATCGCTTAGAGTAACGCCAGAGGATGTGGTTCACGCATGACAGAGCAACGGCACAGTTTGCTGCTGTTACGGCCAGACGGCATGTAACACGCCGATGTAGCAGAAGATTGATTGGGTTAGGAGGACCTGTACCGTGACCTCAAAGGTCACGTGATCTGAACCCCATGGATTTCTGTGTTTTGGCCCACCTTAAAGGCGTAGTGTCAACCACTCGGGTTAAAACGGTTGAAGAACTGCAGTTTCGAAATGATGCAGGCGGCTTCGAAAGGATTCGAAACTCATTGCGGCGATGGGTACAGTCCTGCATCCGATACAAGGACGACACTATGAACACCTCCTTTTATTAGCCATGTAAACTATTGTCATGTTCATTCAAAACACCTCCACTTCTACACCTACATCCATACTCCGCAAGCCACCTGACGGTGTGTGGCGGAGGGTACCCTGAGTACCTCTATCGGTTCTCCCTTTTATTCCAGTCTCGTATTGTTCGAGGAAAGAAGGATTGTCGGTATGCTTCTGTGTGGGCTCTAATCTCTCTGATTTTATCCTCATGGTCTCTTTGCGAGATATACGTAGGAGGGAGTAATATACTGCTTGACTCTTCGGTGAAGGTATGTTCTCGAAACTTTAACAAAAGCCCGTACCGAGCTACTGAGCGTCTCTCCTGCGGAGTCTGGAGTTTATCTATCATCTCCGTAATGTTTTCGAGATTACTAAATGATCCTGTAACGAAGCGCGCTGCTCTCCATTGGATCCTCTCTATCTCTTCTATCAACCCTATCTGGTACGGATCCCACACTGCTGAGCAGTATTCAAGCAGTGGGCGAACAAGCGTACTGTAACCTACTTCCTCTGTTTTCGGATTGCATTTCCTTAGGATTCTTCCAATGAATCTTCTGGCATCTGCTTTACCGACGATCAACTTTATATGATCATTCCATTTTAAATCACTCCTAATGCGTACTCCCAGATAATTTATGGAATTAACTGCTTCCAGATGCTGACCTGCTATTTTGTAGCGAAATGATAAGGGATCTACCTTTCTATGTATTCGCAGCACATTACACTTGTCTACATTGAGATTGAATTGCCATTCCCTGCACCATGCGTCAATTCGCTGCAGATCCTCCTGCATTTCAGTACAATTTTCCATTGTTACAACCTCTCGATACACCACAGCATCATCTGCAAAAAGCCTCAGTGAACTTCCGATGTCATCCACAAGGTCACTTATGTATATTGCGAATAGTAACGGTTCTACGACACTCCCCTGTGGCGCACCTGAAATCACTCTTACTTCGAAAGACTTCTCTCCATTGAGAATGACATGCTGCGCTGTGTTATCTAGGAACTCTTCAATCCAATCACACAATTAGTCTGATAGCCCATATGCTCTTACTTTGTTCATTAAACGACTGTGGGGAACTGTATCGAAAGCCTCGCGGAAGTCAAGAAACACGGCATCTACCTAGGAACCCGTGTCTATGGCCCTCTGAGTCTCGTGGACGAACAGCGCGAGCTGGGTTTCACACGACCGTCTTTTTCGAAATCCATGCTCATTCCTACAGAGTAGATTTCTAGTCTCCAGAAAAGTCATTATACTCGAACTTAATACGTGTTCCAAAATTCTACAACTGATCGACGTCAGATATATAGGTCTATAGTTCTGCACATCTGTTCGATGTCCCTTCTTGAAAACGGGGATGACCTGTGCCCTTTTCCAATCCTTTGGAACGCTACGCTCTTCTAGAGACCTACGGTACACCGCTGCAAGAAGGGGGACAAGTTCCTTCGCGTACTCTGTGTAAAATCGAACTGGTATCCCATCAGGTCCAGCGACCTTTCCTCTTTTGAGCGATTTCAATTGTTTCTCTATCCCTCTGTCGTCTATTTCGATATCTACCATTTTGTCATGTGTGCGACAATCTAGAGAAGGAACTACAGTGCAGTCTTCCTCTGTGAAACAGCTTTGGAAAAAGACATATAGTATTTCGGCCTTTAGTCTGTCATCCTCTGTTTCAGTACCATTTTAGGCACAGAGTGTCTGGACATTTTGTTTTGATCCACCTATCGCTTTGACATAAGACCGAAATTTCTTAGGATTTTCTGCCAAGTCAGTACATAGAACTTTACTTTCGAATTCATTGAACGGCTCTCGCATAGTCCTCCTCACACTACATTTCGCTTCGCGTAATTTTTGTTTGTCTGCAACGCTTTGGCTATGTTCATGTTTGCTGTGAAGTTCCCTTTGCTTCCGCAGCTGTTTCCTAACTCGGTTGTTGTACCACGGTGGCTCTTTTCCATCTCTTACGATCTTGCTTGGCACATACTCATCTAACGCATATTGTACGATGGTTTTGAACTTTGTCCACTGATCCTCAACACTATCTGTACTTGAGACAAAACTTTTGTGTTGAGCCGTCAGGTACTCTGTAATCTGCTTTTTGTCACTTTTGTTAAACAGAAAAAAATCTTCCTACTTTTTTAAATATTGCTATTTACTGCTGAAATCAACGATGCAGTAACCGCTTTATGATCGCTGATTCCCTGTTCTGCGTTAACTGTTTCAAATAGTTCGGGTCTGTTTGTCACCAAAAGGTCTAATATGTTATCGCCACGAGTCGGTTCTCTGTTTAACTACTCAAGGTAGTTTTCAGATAAAGCACTTTGTCCCTGCCACCCGTTATGAACGTTTGAGTCTCCCAGTCTATATCCGGCAAATTAAAATCTCCACCCAGAACTATAACATGGTGGGGAAATCTACTCGAAATATTTTCCAAATTATCCCTCAGGTGCTCAGCCACAACAGCTGCTGAGCCAGGCGGCCTATAGAGACATTCAATTACCATGTCTGAGCCTGCTTTAACCGTGACCTTCACCCAAATTATTTCACATTTCGGATCTCCGTCAATTTCCTTCGATACCATTGCACTTCTTATCGCTATAAACACGCCTCCCCCTTCACTGTCCAGCCTGTCCCTGCGGTATACATTCCAATCAGAGTTTAGGATTTCAGTACTGTTTACGTCTGGTTTCAGCCAAGTTTCTGTCCCTAGTACTATATGGGCGTTGTGACCGTTTATTAATGAGAGCAGTTCTGGGACCTTTCTATAGATGCTCCTGCAATTTACTATTAGCACATTAATATTGTTATTCCCTGTTGCATTTTGCCTACTCCTACCTTGCCGCGTCTCAGGAGGCGTCTTGTCGGGCCTAGGGAGGGAATTCTCTAACCTAAAAAACTCCCATGTGCACTCCACACGTACTCCGCTACCCTTGTAGCCGCTTCCGGCGTGTAGTGCACTCCTGACCTATTCAGGGGGACCCTACATTTCTCCACCCGATAGCGGAGGTCGAGAAATTTGCACTCCAGATCTCCGCAGAATCGTCTGAGCTTCTGGTTTAAGCCTTCCACTCGGTTCCAAACCAGAGGACCGCGATCGGTTCTGGGAACGATACTACAAATACACTCCTGGAAATGGAAAAAAGAACACATTGACACCGGTGTGTCAGACCCACCATACTTACTCCGGACACTGCGAGAGGGCTGTACAAGCAATGATCACACGCACGGCACAGCGGACACACCAGGAACCGCGGTGTTGGCCGTCGAATGGCGCTAGCTGCGCAGCATTTGTGCACCGCCGCCGTCAGTGTCAGCCAGTTTGCCGTGGCATACGGAGCTCCATCGCAGTCTTTAACACTGGTAGCATGCCGCGACAGCGTGGACGTGAACCGTATGTGCAGTTGACGGACTTTGAGCGAGGGCGTATAGTGGGCATGCGGGAGGCCGGGTGGACGTACCGCCGAATTGCTCAACACGTGGGGCGTCAGGTCTCCACAGTACATCGATGTTGTCGCCAGTGGTCGGCGGAAGGTGCACGTGCCCGTCGACCTGGGACCGGACCGCAGCGACGCACGGATGCACGCCAAGACCGTAGGATCCTACGCAGTGCCGTAGGGGACCGCACCGCCACTTCCCAGCAAATTAGGGACACTGTTGCTCCTGGGGTATCGGCGAGGACCATTCGCAACCGTCTCCATGAAGCTGGGCTACGGTCCCGCACACCGTTAGGCCGTCTTCCGCTCACGCCCCAACATCGTGCAGCCCGCCTCCAGTGGTGTCGCGACAGGCGTGAATGGAGGGACGAATGGAGACGTGTCGTCTTCAGCGATGAGAGTCACTTCTGCCTTGGTGCCAATGATGGTCGTATGCGTGTTTGGCGCCGTGCAGGTGAGCGCCACAATCAGGACTGCATACGACCGAGGCACACAGGGCCAACACCCGGCATCATGGTGTGGGGAGCGATCTCCTACACTGGCCGTACACCACTGGTGATCGTCGAGGGGACACTGAATAGTGCACGGTACATCCAAACCGTCATCGAACCCATCGTTCTACCATTCCTAGACCGGCAAGGGAACTTGCTGTTCCAACAGGACAATGCACGTCCGCATGTATCCCGTGCCACCCAACGTGCTCTAGAAGGTGTAAGTCAACTACCCTGACCAGTAAGATCTCCGGATCTGTCCCCCATTGAGCATGTTTGGGACTGGATGAAGCGTCGTCTCACGCGGTCTGCACGTCCAGCACGAACGCTGGTCCAACTGAGGCGCCAGGTGGAAATGGCATGGCAAGCCGTTCTACAGGACTACATCCAGCATCTCTACGATCGTCTCCATGGGAGAATAGCAGCCTGCATTGCTGCGAAAGGTGGATATACACTGTACTAGTGCCGACATTGTGCATGCTCTGTTGCCTGTGTCTATGTGCCTGTGGTTCTGTCAGTGTGATCATGTGATGTATCTGACCCCAGGAATGTGTCAATAAAGTTTCCCCTTCCTGGGACAATGAATTCACGGTGTTCTTATTTTAATTTCCAGGAGTGTAGTTAGCTCTGATTCCACCCCGCGAGCGAGGCTTTCCGCCTTCACCAATTCCGCCAACCGCCTGTACGAACTGAGGATGACCTCTGAACCCAGACGGCAGGAGTCATTGGTGCCGACATGAGCAACAATTTGCAGTCGGGTGCACCCAGTGCTCTCTATAGCCGCCGGTAGGGCTTCCTCCACATCTCGGATGAGAGCCCCCGGCAAGCAGACAGAGTGAACACTGGCCTCCTTCCCCGACCTTTCCGCTATTTCCCTAAGGGGCTCCATCACCCGCCTAACGTTGGAGCTCCCAATAACTAATAAACCCCTTCCTCCGTGTGCCTGCTCGGACCTTGCTGAAGGAGCAGCCACATGTCCACTCACAGGCAGAGCGGGCGATGCCACACGGTCAGCCTCCACATTTACCCTCCGCCTCGTGCGCCGCGAACGCCGCTGAACCCGCCACTCCCCTTGGGGAGAGGGTGGCCCAACCGCGCCCGGTACCCGCGAAGATGTCTCGACAGCAGGGACAGTGGGGGAAACATGTAACACCTGGGGTGTACCATGCGACTTCTACCCAAGTGTGTTTAATAACTTTCCTGATAACCACAAAATTGCAATTATCTCGCAAAACGTTGGTTTGGGGACCTAATTTTACTGAGACTTCGCTGTTTCTAGTATCGAGCACTTTCAGTTGTATGTGTTTACGCCATTAAGTATGATACATCCTGCATTTCAGGGCAGAAACTGGTTCATCATCTTCAATAAACACTCAGATACAGCTGCGCAAAGAATGGCAGCTTACAGAACGTAGCAGGCTGCACCCATGTATTCTACTGAGTATTTCCAGTTTATTTATTAAAACTAATCTGATTCGTGTCATCAGGCCCTCTCTTGCATCGGACCACTGTTTCACATCTTTCTTAAATAGTAGTTACCTAAGATATAAAAATTTTAATATGAGAAATAGTATTAAAACGATTTGAGTACCTAAAGCGAATTGTGAGTAAATAATAATGACTATGAACCAACATAGTAAACGCTGGCAGTACGTTTACTACTGCAGTTGTTACCACTAATAGTAATAATAGTAATAGCGCTAATAAAGTAATAATAATAATAGTGACAATAACAACAATGATAGTGGCAGATATAAACAGAATTTGTCGATATACAATTGTTAAAATGTGTGTGAATTCCTAACGGACCAAACTGCTGAGGTCATCGGTCACTAGACTTACACACTACTTGAACTAACTTAAACTCACTTATGCTAAGGACACCACGCGCACCCATGCCCGAGGGAGGACTCTAACTTCCGGCGGGAGGGGCCGTAGATATACAAGATAGGTATTCCCAGTTCTGGGGAAATGAAATTTAAGGAGACTGTACCAGCTAAGAATACTGAGAAAAGAGGAAGATGTCGTTGGTGAACAGGATGTACAAGGGTAACGAGTGCATACAGGGACAATTAGATATGTCATTAACTGTGTTCTGGAGCTGGATATGTTATTCAGCTCTCTGACATAATGTCCCAGAGTCGGGTTCCTGTTAACCGAGAAGGACCTCGAGAAAGTGGCTGAACGATGGAATGGGACATATTGGATTTGCAGTGATGGGAACAGGTGTTTCTGCCATATTGTTCACAAAAGACTGTTAAGGTCGAGGAGAGATACGAGGGACAATGTTCGTTGACAAGACACTAGAGAAGAGAGAGGGTATGGAAATCTCTGCGCTTGTCTCCACACAGTCAGGATATCTGTGCATATGATGGTGAAATGTGATCAAAGAGTCGAACATTACTAATATAACGAACACAGGCATTCGTAACCAGTTCCAAGCGCCGTGAGTTTTCCTGAGAAAGGCTTTGCAAGGTCACATCGCTGTAATCAATAATTGGAAGTATGCGTCTGTACAAGTTTCGTTTTCAGGTGAAGAGGGAACAGCTTTTCATATTTTTCTAGGGCATGGAGAGCTACTGATGCCATCTTGCACATTGAAAATACGTGTTCAGTCCAATTTATATTTTCATCTATTAGTAATCCTGGACTCCTTTCTGAAGAAGAGAAGTTACTTGTCCCTTTTAGGGTTAAATAAGGTTGAGATTCCTGATGTTTCGGGCTATTGAGCCTAGAATGACACACCAGTACTGCTTAGATTTCCTGTACCCATTTTTACAGTGCACACAGGCCGCTGTAGAGATTCTCGCCAGCTGTATTCAGGTTTATTGGTTCTGTACTTAGAAGCAACTGGAGGTCATCAGCGTATTTCCAGTAAGACAAAACTGACGACACATCATTTACGCACGGTATGATGACTACAACATAGGACCTAATATCGCACCCTGGGGGACGCTTAATACTACCTGCCTCCAGCGTGGCTTTATGGTACCGGGCATAACACACTGCTGGCGATACGTTAGGTATGAGTGAAACCGTTGCACTGTACTTGGCGAGAAATTTAGGGTGCTAAGTTTGGCAAGTAGAATGTCGAAGTTTAGATTTTCAGAAAGATACGATTCTTCTTGCATCTACTGTTTAACTTTTTTCCCCTCTGATTTTATTCCTTTAATCTAATTCCTGCTAAGTAGCTGTCCGTCCCACTCAGATGTTTCTCTAAATCCTTTCTTTCTTATAGGACGGTCGTGAAATGTAATATTCACTGTGAGTGAAAAGCACGTTTTATCGTAAAGACAGAAGACGTCTCTCAGGGTGCGACAAAACTCGAGACTGAACATCTGAGGGGAGACGAGGCGGCGTCTTGCAAGGAGGGGACGCGGCTGACGTCGTCCCAGGGGCGGGCAGGATGACGTGGCCGCTCTGACAGCGGCCGCGAAGTGGTCGGCGTCCCGGGGGGGGGGGGGGGGGGGGGGGTCTGTCATCCCCAACACACTGGCGACGAGAACCAGGATTGGGCGACCCGACTTCACGTGGGAGGGCTACATTACCAACCGCAAGCACATTCAGTACATCATTAATGAAGGATTTCTAAGGTCATACACTGAAGTGCCAAACAAACTGGTACAGGCTTGCGTATTCAAATACAGAGATATGTAAACAGGTGAAACATCCCCTTTGAAAAATTTATAAATGACTGTGCTGATAAACCTCTTACATTATTTGATTTTCAAACAGCTGAGCAGAACTGAACGTACTCAGACATTTCGCTCTTTACCTATTCTGATCAACACTAAACTGACACACAATATTTTTTAGCGCAACGCAATCTGACTTTCAATAATCCCTACAAAAGAATGGCCCTAACTAACATTAACCTATCCGTTTCACAAATCACTTACCTAACAAAAATCTTCGTTACTCGAACTACTGCAATACAGCGAGCGCCACTACTGCCAGCTAAATAAAAGATTCGACGTTTCACAGGGAGACAATAACGCTACGTTCGGCAACGCCTATATAGGACTACAAGTGTCTGGCGCAGTTGTTACATCTTTTACTGCTGCTACAATGGCAAGTTCTTAAGATTTAAGTGAGTTTGAACGTGATGTTATAGTTGGTGGACGAGCGATGGGACACAGCATCTCCGAGGTAGCGATGAAGTGGTGATTTTCCCGTACGACCATTTCACGAGTGTACCGTATCAGGAATCCGGGAAAACATCAAAAATCTGACATCGCTGCAGCCGGGAAAAGATCCTGCAAGAACGGGACTAACAACAACCGAAGAGAATCGTTTAACGTGACACAAGTGCAGCCCTTCAGCAAATTGCTGCAGATTTCAATGCTGGGCAATCAACAAGTGTCAGCGTGCGAACCACTCAACGAAACATCATTGATATGGGCTTTTGGAGTCGAAGAGCCACTTGTGTACCACTGATGGCTGCACGACACAAAGCGTTACACCTCGCCTCACCCCGTCAACACCAACATTGTACTGTTGACGACTCGAAACATATTGCCTGGTCGGACGAGCCTAGTTTCAAATTGTACCGAGCGCATGGACGTGTAGGGGTATGGGGACAACCTCATGAATCCATGGACCCTGCATGCCGCCAGGGGATTGTTAAGGCTGATGGAGACTCTGTAATAGTGTGGGGCGCATGCAGTTGAAGTGATACGGGACCCCTGATACGTCTAAACACGGTTCTGACAGGTGACACGTATGTAAGCATCATGTCTGATATCCTGCGCCGCGCGGGATTAGCCGTGCGGTCTAAGGCGCTGCAGTCCTGTACTGTGCGGCTGGTCCTGGCGAAGGTTCGAGTCCTTCCTCGGGCATGGGTGTGTGTGTTTGTCCTTAGGATAAATTAGGTTAAGTAGTGTGCACGCTTAGGGACTGATGACCTTAGCAGTTAAGTCCCATAACATTTCACACACATCTCAATATCATCTGATAACTTGCATCCATTCATGTCCATTGTGCATTCCGACGGACTCTGGCAATTCCAGCAGGACAATGCGACACCCCACACGTCTAGCATTGCAACGGAGTGGCTCCAGGAACACTCTCCTGAGTTTAAACACTTCCACTGGCCACCAAACTCCCCAGACATGAACATTATTGATCACATCTGGGATGCCTTACAACGTGCTGTTTAGGAGAGATCTCCACCCCCTCGTACTCTTACGGATTTATGGACAGCCCTGCAGGATTCGTGGTTTCAATTCCCTCCAGCACTACTTCGAACATTAGTCGAGTCCATGCCACATCATGTTGCGACATTTCTTCGTGCTGGCGGGGGCCCTACGCGATATTTGGCAGGTGTACCAGTCTCTTTGGCTCTTCAGTGTATAAGTGTAATAGCGTGCAAAAATATAATACAATTTAGAAGATGCTCAACTGGACAATTTGAGGTTTGAACCTAAGGTCGGAGAAGCCAGCTTAAGGATATAATAGGAATGAAATCACACAACTGTGTACTTTTTTATTTTCATTAGCTACACTTAAATGCAAATACCATCATTGACTCAATGAACGTACTATTTGTACTGTATCTTAGAAATTGTACTGAAACTGACGGGCATCAGCCTTAACGCAAGCATGACATCGGCAAACAAGGTTCTGACGCACCCTGACAAATATCGCTGGTGTGTTTCGAATCAACCTATACCATCTCCGTATCCATTGGTGTCTCATACACAAGTGACTTTAGATATTCCCATAGGAAATAATGTCGGTGATTCAGGTCTGGTGATCTCGCAGGCCATGGAACAGGTTCTCCCCTTCCAATCTAGCGGCCAGGGAATGCAGCGTTGAGATGGTTGCAGACATCCACACTGAAGGGACGCTGTGCACTGTCGTGTTGTATCCACATACTGTCATGAACAGCCAAGGAGACAACGTAAATACTATGGAACAGAGCCAACTTACACACAAGTAAAGTAAACAAAACATGCATCATCACTTCTTAGTAATCAGGCTCGTCCTCCTTGTTTCCTTGCGGGGAAATAAAGAATGTACATGTAAATAAACTGGTACTCATGTTAGTTGTAAGGCAGCTGGAAAACAGTAATCCTAGACAAAGCGGTAGGCAAGTTTACTTCCATATATCCTTATGCTGGCTTCTCTGACCCGTGCTTTTTCTTATTTTTTTAAGGGGTACTCGGAGTTGTAGCCGACAAAACATTACAGTCTTGCAATTATCGGCTAAACTCTCTTTATGTTTAAATATTTTCTTGTGGAGGGAAAGCTTTTGCTGAGGTTTCTTTTCAGTTCCACCAGTTGCACAAACAGAAACTGAAACTCACTGCTGTGCAGTGTTAATCCCTTGTGATGTGCTTACAGTTCCCAAGCAACCAACATCTTTACGCCGGCCGGTGTGGCCTTGCGGTTCTAGGCGCTTCAGTTTGGAACCGCGTGACCGCTACGGTCGCAGGTTCGAATCCTGCCTCGGGCATGGTTGTGTGTGATGTCCTTAGGTTAGTTAGGTTTAAGTAGTTCTAAGTTCTAGGGGACTGATGACCACAGATGTTAAGTCCCATAGTGCTCAGAGCCATTTGAACCATTTGAACATCTTTACAAAATTTTGCAGCCAATTTTTTTTTATTTTTTACACCAACCATTCGTACTTACCTGAAACGTCTTCAGTCTCTCTGTTACACGCAGCTGAAAGCTCCGTTTGCCGACACTCTCAACCAGGAGATATGCGATCTGTTGCAGTTTCTTTTATTATTTATGTTAGGAACTGAAAACCCATGAAGTCAAGGTCGCATATGAAATTTTCTTTACTTTGGCGGATTGCTAGTTTCGGTTAACATTGTAGCCAGCTTTAGATTACGGCTTCATATATCGTTAAAATCTTCCTTAAAATAACAACGTCTACACATGACATATCTAAAAACTGATTTTCATCGTTCGTGACGGTTATAAAACAAAGCCTTTATGCCGTTAAAACTTGGTAACTAACGCAATCAGTATGTAAATATATATTTTTCTTCCTTTCTCAGTTGAGTAAGTGAAGCGAAACTGTACATTGAAAGATTAAATCTATTAGTAATGCCTTAACGTAAAAATCGGAACGACTCTGGAATATAAATAAATGTAGACAGAAGAAATAGAAAGGCCTTCCACGTTATGGAACAAATACTTGCCCGCTTTCTGCGTAAACGCGACACCAGCAAACAAATTACTTAAATTTATTTTCGATGTTAACTGAACCCGACCACTGATATAAATTTCGCATAATACATTATGTATTCAGTCGTGTTTAACAGCACCAAATTAACGAGGTAATTTAATGACACTGCAGATGCATTAATTGTGTAATTGCGTTGCTGTCTCCCGCTTTTTGGCATCAAACAACACGTGTAACAGTTCATTCAAAACCAGTTAATTAATTATTTTATTAACTAGGCTACCAGAACTTTGATTAATATTCTCTGTGCTTGAAATGAGTTAAGGTTGCAGTATTTTATTCTGTACCGACGAAAAGTTATTCACATCCTCCTTATATATCACCATCAGAGGGTCTTCCCTGGAAACTATTAGCTGGCACACAATGTCGTTTAGCGTTTTTGATTATCTGCTCTGAGCAGACGACTGCGAGTAGCAATTAATGTGGCAGCTTGGCGAGGCAGGGGGGTCTCAGTTAAAGAGCCGCTTGTCACAGAGGCGGGGTCGCCCGCACAGTTGAGAACGCCACACAGCCCCAGAGCGGGCAGACACAGAGCTGGCAGACCGCAGCGTTAAGCAGGTGGGATTTCTCGGTCATGAGGTGGCCTTTGATGTGGGGAGCTGGGGGATGGGGGGGGGGGGGGCGAGCGGTTCTGTTCCCCTGAGGGAAAGTTCCCCGAAGCGCACGTTATGTATGAAACCACTTCAGTAAACGCAGGAAGGTTTACAGAACAGAGTATAGTCTCGAGGAATCCCTTTGGGGAAGGAAGTATGCTAGAAATCTCTTTTCACACCTGGAAATGAGCGTCTGTCTAACCTTCACGGTTACATATGCATCATTTCAAACTGTGACTCTTTGGGACATGTTAATACACTACTGGCCATTAAAATTGCTACACCACGAAGATGACGTGCTACAGACGCGAAAGTTAACCGACAGGAAGAACATGCTGTGATATGCAAATGATTACCTTTTCAGAGCATTCACACAAGGTTGGCGCCGGTGGCGACACCTACAACGTGCTGACATGAGGAAAGTTTCCAACCGGTTTCTCATACACAAAAACAAGTTGACCGGCGTTGCCTGGTGTAACGTTGTTGTGATGCCTCGTGTAAGGAGGAGAAATGCGTACCATCACGTTTAGGACTAGCCTATCGCGATTGCGGTTTATCGTATCGCGACATTGCTGCTCGCGTTGGTCGAGATCCAATGACTGTTAGCAGAATATGAAATCGGTGGGTTCAGGAGTGTAATACGGAACGCCGTGCTGGATCCCAACAGCCTCGTATCACTAGCAGTCGAGATGACAGGCATCTTATCCGCATGGCTGTAACGGATCGTGCAGCCACGTCTCGATCCCCGAGTCAACAGAGGGGGACGTTTGCAAGACAACAACCATCTACACGAACAGTTCGACGACGTTTGCAGCAGCATGGACTATCAGCTCGGAGACCATGGCTGCGGTTACCCTTGACGCTGCATCACAGACAGGAGCGTCTGCGATGGTGTACTCAACGACTAACGTGGGTGCACGAATGGCAAAACGTCATTTTTTCGGATGAATCCAGGCTCTGTTTACAGCATCGAGATGGTCTCATCCGTGTCTGGGTCATCGTGGTGAACGCACATTGGAAGCGTGTACTCGTCATCGCTATACTGGCGTATCTCCCGGCGTGATAGTGTGGCGTGCCATTGGTTACACGTCTCGGTCACCTCTTTTTCGCATTGTCGGCACTTTGAACAGTGGACGTTACACTTCAGATGTGTTACGACCCGTGCCTCTACCCTTCATTCGATCCCTACGAATCACTACATTTCAGCAGGATAATGTACGACCGCATGTTGCAGGTCCTGTACGGGCCTTTCTGGTTACAGAAAATGTTCGACTGCTGCCCTGGCCAGCATATTCCCCAGATCTCTCACCAACGGAAAACGTCTGGTCAATGGTGGCCGAGCAACGGGCTCGTCAGAATATGCCAGTCACTACTCTTGATGAACTGTGGTATTGTGTTGAAGCTGCATGGGCAGCTGTACCTGTACACGCCATCCAAGCTCTGTTTGACTCAATGCCCAGGCGTATCAAGGCCGTTATTACGGCCAGAGGTGGTTGTTCTGGGTACTGATTTCTCAGGATCTATGCACCCAAATTGTGTGAAAATGTAATCACATGTCAGTTATAGTATAATATATTTGTCCAATGAATACCCGTTTCTCATCTTATAACACTCCTGTCTGCTACTGCTATACCATAACCTCAAAACTGGAGGCAATTTGCAAAACAGAATTATTTTGTTAGAGTAATAATGGTATAAAGCAATAGAACAGTGTTACCCTCTGAGAGGAATTTTGCTAGGTTGATCGTGTTGTTCCTAACGGAGGTGGCTTATCGGAAATGAAAGTCAGAATTACGTAAATATTTGAACAGTAACAAACAAAATTTTGCCTATCTGCACTGTTTAACTGATAAAGAAAACGGTCGCCAGCCTAACTAGGCAAGAGAATGATTAACATTCTCGTTCAAGAAAATAGTTATTAGTAACTTTAATGGATAAACACAACCTATACTTTGTCACACGCGAGTGCAGTGAATTCTGACACATACATATGTTTTAAGATTGAAGCTAACAGTTAGAGCAGCACAAACTATTTGCAAAATTATAACATATACCGAAACACACTATTATTTTCAGGGCTTACACAAAGTGAATGGTCTTTATAACATTACTATTAATATGCACTTCTAGTACACAAGAGAGACAAACACTTAGCAATCATGAACATACAGTTCTCTACTATTGCAGTTTCCCACTTTTACTACAGCGAAACACAATGTTGACAAAATTGCAAGAAACTGACTCACTTTTTAGAATTTACTACAGACAACAATGTGATCATTTACTTTATAAGCCTCAGTCTTAAGAACTTTTAATTTTGAAGTTGGCAACAGCACTTTAATAAGCAGTTTTAATAGGAATATTTCCAGTAAACAACACTTACTTTAACTCACTCTCTTGCCACATTAACTTTAACTTTCTTTTTACTATGTTGAAGAGGCATTAATGAGCAAAATATTGGGCTCTAATGTTCTTTTAGTAAGGACTCTCGGATATCACTTTAACTCAAACGGAGAGGAACCTGAGAGGTGTTATGATGAGGAAGTAAATCAGGGTAGGTACAAAAATTCAGATATAAATTACCTTATATTTGAGCACACTAAAACATCCATTAAGCTGATCCTTCACTGTACATCATTATAGTATTACGTTACAGTGATTGCGCAACGTGGTGGCAACTGCTTGTTGGTAGGTGGATTCGCAGACAGAATTGCTGGACTCTGTCATTTCTTGGTGGCGACGACAGATACAAATTCCAGAATAGTTCCAGCTATTTATCCATCCATCCGAGGCTTTGGAAAGCGGCAGGAAAAGCCTCTCTCGGAACCAGCACAATATGCATCTGTTACATGGCAGTGCACGGACTCGTAGCTCGTCTCCGACTCGTAGCTTGTCCCCGACTGACTATCAGTTCCACCTTTTCCACCTAGGCCAACCACAATTTGCGCGCGCTACACACTTCCGTTCTCGAGGGGAACCACTACACCTTTTACATACAGAATAACTAAGAGCCCTAAGTGAAGGTCAGCAGTTTACATAACAGCAAATAAACACATTAAATAAAACAGAACATTTTCACATATTGACACTTCTACAAAAAATTATTCACACAAAATTACAATTATATACAGTAAGTTTTGTTCCCTCCAAATGGGACAAAGAATTTAAATTACAGATACACTACTTTGCATAGAATCAAATCACGACATCAAAGGTTTGACAAAGAAAAGAGTATACAATTTTGTGTTCTCTGTTCAATCAAACACATTTACAGATACTCAATGTTATAACATTAAATAAAACAAAAGCAAAATAGATCCATACAGCAGATGAGCTATGGTGTTACAATCTGCATTTCTTCTTGGTGTAGCAATTTCAATGGCCAGTAGTGTAGTTTAGATGCGACGATGGAAGTTGGTCTGTTTCAGATGTGGCGACTGGCTCAGGTGTCACCAAAACAGTTAAGTATGTTTTTAACTCTACAGTTTCATAATATGTTGTGATTATAGGTGAGTTATTCAATGTCAAACAGGAAATAGCTTATGGCAGCTAACAGTTATATTTTATTGGAGGGCATTCTGTACACAAGGTGATTCAGCTGCCCCTATTGATGAATATGATGCAACCTGTAATGCCTTCAAAAACTCACGCATCGTTTTCATATTCTCTCGCTTGCTATGCACAAACTACTAGCCCCACTGAAAAAAATTATTTGAAAAACGCATTTAAAGGTCACTTTTGCGCGTTTTTCTTGAATAATTCGATAACTACGACCTCTATTGATAACGTATTCCAGTACAAAATTTAACTACATTAATTTTCCTACAAAAAAGGCCCTGTTCATTTCTCTGTAATTTTAATACAGGATGACAATCATTGAACTATATGAAATAAAATCGTCGTAACTTCGGAACGGTTTGCGTTCGGACGTTCAAACTGCATGGTTGCCCACAGGGTATGGTGGAAATTTGTGGTTTGGTTTGGCGATAAAGCCCAGTTTGATTTGGATGGGTTCGTCAATTAGCATAATTCGCGCACTTGGGGGACTACAGAAGCCGCATTTCGCAATCGAGAAGTCTTTTCAGCCTCAGTGGTGACTATAAGGTGAGCAGTGTCCAGTCACGGAATAATCGGTGCGATATTCCTTGATGGCATGGTGACTACCAAACACTATGTGATGGTTTTGGAAGATGATTTCATCCCCATTATCCAAAGTGACCCTGATTTCGACAAGATGTGGTTCATGAAAGATGGAGCTCGACCCCATCGAAGCAGGAGAGCGTTTAATGTCCTGGAGGAGCACTCTGGGGGCCACATTCTGGCGCTGGGGTACCCAGAGGCCACTGTCATGGGCCTCCATTGGCCGCCATACGCTCCGGATATGAACACATTCGACTCCTTTTTGTGGGGCTATGTTAAAGACAAGATGTACAACAATGACCACAAAACCATTTCTGAGCTGAAAATGGCTATTCAGGAGTTCATCGACAACATCGATGTTCCGACACTTCAGTGGGGCATGCAGAATTTCGCTATTCGTCTGTGCCACATCATTGCCAATGACGGCAGGCATATCGAACATGTCATAACCTAAATCCGAATATGTGTAGTGACGTATACATGTTGAATAAAGTGTGTGCACGCCGTAGTTTGTAACTAATTTACCTTTTTTTATATAGTTCAATAATTGTCACCCTGAATTTCGGGTGTAGTGAGTGAGAGAATATGAAAATCTTACACGTGGTATTTGAAGGAATTGTGGGTTGCATGAAAACGATAGACTGCGCAAAAAAAGTATCATTTTTTCGAAACTTCGTAATTATTCTCCATTGCCACATATAAGTATGAAAATTGACTCAGAAGTACCAACAACCTTCCTCTGTAATTGTGCAAAAGTGTGGCGCTTTGCTACTTCAGAGAGCAAGGTGTTGAAACATGCCAAACAAAGGACACAGCTCAGACGTTCATATTAGGTGTAAGGTGGGTTAATGTCACGTTAGCAACAAATGTCACCAAAAATCTTACCAACGCCATCATGGATTGGTCACGCGATGGGAAGGTCATCACACCCCATCCAGTCCTCATTTCATGCTTCTCCTGACTCCTCTGCGGAGGAGATAGGAACCGCGACACCCAGGGCTGAAATCAAGCGGGTTTCATAAGGGCTGCCGAGGAATACATTTCAGACACACCGTCGCACGTAACTGAAACGAAAATCCCTCAGAATATGGCACAAACCTCGTCAAAGAAACCAACCTTTCCCTTGGGGCATTGATTCCCACACATTTCGTGGTCTAAAACAACAGTTCGCAGTGTGATGAGCAACGGGATGACGTTCTTGACAATGTTCGACGCTGCTGACTTCCTCCAGACGATTCAACCCTACTCTAAGGACACCGTCGAGCTGAAACCGCATGGAACGTGGTCGTACCCCTTCAGAATGTAGTCTGAGCGCAATTTTCGGTCTGGTATACAGGGCAGAACCACTGGGAGGACCGTTCAAAACCATTCAACGGTATTTGTTTACGCTTTTTCAGCGCTCCTGTTTCGCGGCCCCACGGGGCGCGATCACGGAAGAGTCCAACATCGATATGTGTGTCAATAAAACGGGGAAGCGTCCGTCTGAGACGCCCTCGCTGCCAGCCACGCACCCCGTTGAGCCGCCTACCTGTCAGAAACTCCGACATCCACTCAGCTGAGAGGCGCTTCACTGCTGCTGTAGCACCTGTGGGTAGGCAGCCCCTTGGAGCCCTAAGCTGATGTCGCAGGGAGCCACGCTTTTCCGCCATTACAGAGGAATATTATATGGCAAATTTCAACCAAATTTCAGAGTTATACGTCGCAAAGGGAAAAAATTACGGGGTATCCAAAAAGTGTATTTTTTTTTTGTTTTTTCTTGGTGGTGTAGGTTAATATGTACGAGTAAAATTTCTCTTCCACCCCTCCACAGTTTTCACATAACCGATCGGCCATGAAATGGAAACCACTGTGAAAATCAAAAATGTTTTATTTGCAACAGTTAGCTTCACCTTCCAGCGACTTCTCTACATAGTAACCGCTGCGACCCAAACATTTCTCTACATCTACATCCGCAAGCTACCCAACGGTGTGTGGCGGAGGGCACTTTACGTGCCACTGTCATTACATCCCTTTCCTGTTCAAGTAAAATATGGTTCGCGGGAAGAACGACTGCCGGAAAGATTCCGTGCGCGCTCAAATCTCTCTACATCTACATTTATACTCCGCAAGCCACGCAACGGTGTGTGGCGGAGGGCACTTTACGTGCCACTGTCATTACCTCCCTTTCCTGTTCCAGTCGCGTATGGTTCGGGGGAAGAACGACTGCCGGAAAGCCTCCGTGCGCACTCAAATCTCTCTACATCTACATTTATACTCCGCAAGCCACCCAACGGTGTGTGGTGGAGGGCACTTTACGTGCCACTGTCATTACCTCCCTTTCCTGTTCCAGTCGCGTATAGTTCGCGGGAAGAACGACTGTCGGAAAGCCTCCGTGCGCGCTCAGATCTAACTACATCTACATTAATACTCCGCAAGCCACCCAACGGTGTGTGGCGGAGGGCACTTTGCGTGCCACTGTCATTACCTCCATTTCCTGTTCCAGTCGCGTATGGTTCGCGGGAAGAACGACTGCCGGAAAGCCTCCGTGCGCGTTCGAATCTCTCTACATCTACATTTATACTCCGCAAGCCGTGGCGGAGGGCACTTTCCGTGACACTGTTATTACATCTCTTTCCTGTTCCAGTCGCTTATGGTTCGCGGGAAGAACGACTGCCGGAAAGCCTCCGTGCGCTGTACCACCTTTCCAACACCGCCGTCGTGGAAGGCAGTCGCCTGTGCTTACCGCCAATTCTTTACGCTGGCCTACAGCTAGTTGTCTGTACCAAAATGTTGTCTTCATAGCCAGCCGTTCATATGAGCAGAGATGAAACTCATGGAGAGCCAATTACAGGCTGTATTGTGGGTGATTAAACACTTCCCATCGAAAACGCTGCACGTGCATCTTAATTGCCTTTGAAGAGTGCAACTGAGAAATGTCTTGAAGAAGGAAACGCATGACAGTCATGGGTTGCAAGAAATGAGGCGAAATCAGGCGAAAGCAGTCACCAGGCCCGCATACTTGCTGAGAGACACTATTTTCTAGTCATCTTTACGAGCTCACTGTGTGCTCAGAACTGAAAAGAGCGATGTTACGTGATCGACGGGCATACTAGAGGCACTGTCCAACATACCTGTGCAAAGCTTCATCGGAATTTCACTGTGGTTTCCATTTCGCACCCGCTAGGACCTTACTTGCTGAATAGTCCTCGTACTACATATTATTTTGTAATTATTCGCTTTTGGCCTTCCTGGATCACGCGATCTTCTATAAGGGACATTCTAAGCGCTTTTTTTATCTTTCCTTTGTGCACATCTCTCATTCTCTCAGCATGAGTTCCTTCTCGCTCGTCGGATTAAGCTATTCCGGTATTACTAGATTTTTCCGCCATGACAACTTCCCAGTCCTGAATTTTCTGCCTAAATAATATCCTGTCTTATATAATACAGTTGCATTATTACTGCATCGTACAATTTTTGCTTTACATAGAGTTCCATCGAATTCCACAATCTGTCTAGTTGATCTGGCAGGCCCATTAATTTAATATGCACATATAAATTTCACCTGCGTTTTTTCACAACCGAATGCATATTCGTATATTTTCCATTTTATTTTGTTCTTAGTCTGTGAGTTCCTTCTTCAGTATAATTTGGGCATCAAATTTTCTCGATTACTTTTTATTCTCTCTTTTCGATTTCTTCCAAGTTTGTCTTTCTGTTTAAAATGAGAATCTCCTCTGGTTTGATGACTTTCTTTTAGTATCTCAGTTTGGTGTATTTTGAAAGGGATTTTTTGTAATAGATTTGTAAGGCTGGAATCTGCAAAAGCTGTTGCCAGTCTTTCCTTAACGCATCGCTTAAGCATTAGAATTTTCTTGACTTTCCGATGTATGGGTTCCAGAATTTTGGTTGCTGTATAGGTTTTTTTTTTTTTTTTTTTTTTTTTTGTAAACAAAGTTAGAACAGGTGGACGGTTTCAAGTACTTAGGATGCATATTCTCACAGGATGGCAACATAGTGAAAGAACTGGAAGCGAGGTGTAACAAAGCTAATGCAGTGAGCGCTCAGCTACGATCTACTCTCTTCTGCAAGAAGGAAGTCAGTACCAAGACTAAGTTATCTGTGCACCGTTCGATCTTTCGACCAACTTTGTTGTATGGGAGCGAAAGCTGGGTGGATTCAGGTTACCTTATCAACAAGGTTGAGGTTACGGATATGAAAGTAGCTAGGATGATTGCAGGTACTAGTAGATGGGAACAATGGCAGGAGGGTGTCCACAATGAGGAAATCAAAGAAAAACTGGGAATGAACTCTATAGATGTAGCAGTCAGGGCGAACAGGCTTAGATGGTGGGGTCATGTTACACGCATGGGAGAAGCAAGGTTACCCAAGAGACTCATGGATTCAGCAGTAGAGGGTAGGAGGAGTCGGGGCCGACCGAGGAGAAGGTACCTGGATTCGGTTAAGAATGATTTTGAAGTAATAGGTTTAACATCAGAAGAGGCACCAATGTTAGCACTGAATAGGGGATCATGGAGGAACTGTATAAGGGGGGCTATGCTCCAGACTGAACGCTGAAAGGCATAATCAGTCTTAAATGATGATGATGATGATGATGATGTTGTAAACAATATTTGGAGCCCTAGTCTTTCTGCTGTTTCTTTAAGAATTTCACTTTCTTCTTGAGCTGTTAAGCTGTTAACGTAGATATTGTGTGGTATGACTCCTGTAGTTGATAGTATAATTGTTATAATGTCAACTTTATCCTGATGCCACATGTCCTTGACTTCCTCAGCCAGTTGGATGTATTTTTCAATTTTTTTCCTGTTTTCTTTTGTATATTTGTTGTATTGGGTGTGGATATTACGATTAGTCGTGTTAATTTCTTCTTTTTATTGGTGAGTATGATGTCAGGTTTGTTATGTGGTGTTGTTTTATCTGTTATAATGGTTCTGTTTCAGTATAATTTGTATTCATCATTCTCCAGTACATTTTGTGGTGCATACTTGTATGTGGGAACGTGTTGTTTTATTAGTTTATGTTGTATGCAAGTTGTCGATGAATTGTTTTTGCTACATTGTCATGTCTTCTGGAGTATTCTATATTTGCTAGTATTGTACATCGGCTTGTGATGTGATCTACTGTTTCTATTTGTTGTTTGCAAAGTCTGCATTTATCTGTTGTGGTATTGGGATCTTTAATAATATGCTTGCTGTAATATCTGGTGTTCATTGTTTGAGCCTGTATTGCAATCATGAATCTTTCCGTCTCACTGTATATATTGCCTTTTCTTAGCCATGTGTTGGATGTGTCTTGATCGATGTGTGGCTGTGTTAGATGATACGGGTGCTTGCCATGTAGTGTTTTCTTTTTCCAATTTACTTTCTTCGTATCTGTTGGTGTTATGTGATGTAAAGGATTGTAGAAGTGGTTATGAAATTGCAATGGTGTAGCCGATGTATTTATATGAGTGATTGCTTTGTGTATTTTGCTAGTTTCTGTTCGTTCTATAAAGAGTTTTCTTAAATTGTCTACCTGTCCATAATGTAGGTTTTTTATGTCGATAAATCCCCTTCCTCCTTCCTTTCTGCTTAATGTGAATCTTTCTGTTGCTGAATGTATGTGATGTGTTCTATATTTGTGGCAGTGTGATCGTGTAAGTGTATTGAGTGCTTTTAGGTCTGTGTTACTCCATTTCACTACTCCAAATGAGTAGGTCAATATTGGTATAGCATAAGTATTTATAGCTTTTGTCTTGTTTCTTGCTGTCAATTCTGTTTTCAGTATTTTTGTTAGTCTTTGTCCGTATTTATCTTTTAGTTCTTCTTTAATATTTGTATTATCTATTCCTATTTTTTGTCTGTATCCTAGATATTTATAGGCATCTGTTTTTTCCATCGCTTCTATGCAGTCGCTGTGGTTATCCAATATGTAATCTTCTTGTTTAGTGTGTGACTATGCTATTTTGCTTACATTTGTCTGTTCCAAAAGCCATATTTATATCATTGCTGAATACTTCTGTTATCTTTAGTAATTGGTTGAGTTGTTGATTTGTTGCTGTCAGTAGTTTTAGATCATCCATGTATAGCAAATGTGTGATTTTGTGTTGGTACGTTCAGTAATATTATATCCATAATTTGTATTATTTAGCATGTTGGATAGTGGGTTCAGGGCAAGGCACAACCAGAAAGGACTTAATGAGACTCCTTGGTATATTCCACGCTTAAACTGTATTGGCTGTGATGTGATATTATTTGAATTTGTTTGGATATTAAGTGTGGTCTTCCAATTTTTCGTTACTATGTTTAGGAACTGTATCAATTTAGGATCTACTTTGGTAATCAATGTATGCGTAGTGTTATTATTATTATTATTATTATTATTATTTTTATACAGAGTTAATCAATACAAAGATCAATTAATTACCACATTTTGCTGTATGCCTGTTGTCTTCTGCAAAACCTCTCTGTTTAGACGTTCGACAATTTTCTTTGGTCCCCGATGATGTGGCATTCTCAACAAAATGTCCATAACAGTTTAATTGTTGTCTTTGAATCATATCTATCACTGTTTCATTTGTCGTCATCCTAGTTCTTACATCGTCATTAGACAAAAGATTCAAGAAACTATTTCGGCACGGTTATGAAAAGTTTCGCATACATCTCGACTGCAGAACAGCGTCGAAATCTCGGCCGAATGTACGAATCGTGAACAACGTGACAACTCAAGGAATACAGTGATAGCTTAAGTCAGTATCACCTCGGGCTCAGGACTTTTGAACCTGCAGTTCAGCCGAGTCGCTGATAGAAATTTGTCAGAATTCTGTAATCAATAAAAAGCCTGTACCCACCTGGCTAAATTGATTCACCGTACAATGAAAAGTACCCTCGCTGCAGATTTTGTCGTGAATGGAAAAGTAGGAAAAGTGTAGATATTCCTGCAAACACACGCCTGAAGATCAGAAGCTGGCTCGAGTAATTGTGACTTCTTTTCAGTAGGCGCATTTTTTTTTTTCGTTGAAGCAAGAATACAAAATGATTTTCTCGCAGCTGGATTGTGTAGAAGAAGACACAAATATTAGCCGACAGAAACAAATATATTCTGGTAAGAAAAACAATTGCATGTGCATGTAATCTAGTGTCTATCCCTTAGATGATCCGTAGCGTTATTTTGATTCTACTACAATGTACGTAACATAACGTTTGAAAGACACTCGATTACGATTCGCTGGACTGAGGCACAACCAATACAGCAACTCCTTAGATGATCCGTAGCGTTAATTTGATGCTACTTCAATGTACGTAACATAGCGTTTGGAAGACACTCGATTACAATTCCCTGGACTGAAGGCACAACCAATACAGCAATATGACGATTTTGGCCACTCTTGTGGACATTTTAATACGTTTCTCCGGTCTAAAATACGTTCCAAGCCTGTAATTCGGCGATTCTGGTTTCGCTTATGCAACAGGTAGTGTAATACTAAAAACCATAGCATACGGAAGACACTTCAATACTCCTCCCTGGCTCTAAATGCATATCCAGTACAGTATTTCGACGACTTTAGCCTCGCTCATGGAAGGAATTTTAACACGCTTCTCTGATCTTAAATGCTTATACAATCCAGTAACTCGACGAATTTGGCTTCGTTTACGTAAAATTCCCTTTGTCACACGCTCCTAATAACCAAGAAGCGAAGTATGAGACGTGTAAAGGCTGTTTTCGTAATCCAGCACTTTCCTGACTACAGAATGACGAAACTGATGTTCTGTCCATGTCCTCTTCTCAGAAATGCTGAGAATATGCATTGTCATATCTGGGAGGCTTGCAATATTTCCTTCTCGCAACGTTCAACCAGAGCGCTATTGGAGCTGTAGTGATACGAAATGTGAAGTCAAATTACGTAAATAAAACCACTACAGTGAAAGTAACCAGTCCAACTACAATTCAAGTATATGAAGGAAAATATCGCTTGAACGAGTCCACCCACGGATGAAAAGTGATTCCTTTACATTTAAGATTATCATCAGGAACAGTACTACACATGTGAATGATGTAACCTGGCAAAGGACTTCCACCAGAAACAATGGTTTGAGGCTGCTAAAATGGGGGACGTCTGCTTAAAGTTTGTGGCGTCATGACAACTCCCCATAGTAAACCTCCATGCTCCTGACCTTTAGTTAAGCAGAACAACAGAATATTATTACTCTGATGTCAAAAGTACATAAATAATAAACAAAAACATAAACACACGAGGGTAAATGTAAAGCAATCAAGTAGCCACCTTACACTGTCCTACTTACGGTTAATCAAATTACAGCAACATACTGTGTTCGCAAGGTTGTACTAGTTCCGCACTTTGTGGGAGATTATTTCTTTAAGCTTCATCCGTGGCGCCTGAAATGGGTGTTTTCCATAAGTGTTGTTGCATCATGATGATTACAGAGCGTCCTCTGTATCCGATATCGCTAAAGCAACTACATCTACAACTGTACTCCACAAGACAACCTACGTTGTGCATTGGAGGATGCATCCGGTACCAACACCACCGTTTTCGGTGAGTGGGAAGTGTGACTGACGATAATCTTCCGTGTGAGCTCCAATTTCTCAGATTTTTCCCTCGTGGCCATTTTCCGAGACATTTGTGGCAAGAAGTAATATAGGTTAGCCAACTCTTGTTCAAATGTATGCTCTCGAAATTTCAACAGTAAAACCACTCCATGATGCAAAACGCCCCTCTTCTGGCGTCTGCCACTGAAGATTGTAGAGCGTCTCCATAAAACTCTTGTGCCGATTAAACTATCCTTAATCCTACTTGGTAATGGTCCCAGACTAATTAACAATAGCCAATAATAAGCCCACCCGACTAGCCGCGCGGTCTAACGCGCTGCTTCCCGAGCGGTCACCGGCACGCTCCGCCGGCGGATTAGTGTCGAGGTCCGGTGTGCCGGCCAGCCTGTGGATAGTTTTTAAGGCGGTTTTCCATCTGCCTCGGCGAATGCGGGCTGGTTCTCTTTACTCCGCCTCAGTTACACTATGTCGGCGATTGCTGCACAATCACTGTCTCGAAGTACGTGTACACCATAATTACTCTACCATGCAAACATTTGGGGTTACACTCGTCTGGTATGAGACATTCTCGTGGCAGGGGGGGGGGGGAGGGGGGGAGTTCTACGGGAGGCCGAACCGCACAACAACCCTGGGTTCGGTGTGGGGCGGTGGTGGGGTGGGTGGACTGCTGTGGCCTGTTGTGGGGTTGTGAACCACTGAGGGCTCCATCCGCACGAAGCTTCTCTGTCGTTTCTACGTCCCTGGTTCAAAACACAATACAATATCCAATAATAAGTCAAACAAGTGTTTTGTAAGCCTTTCTTTTTTCTTTTTTAGTCACCAGTCTTCTGACTTGTTCGATGTGGCCTGCCACTGATTCCTCTCCTGTGCCAACCTCTTCGTCTCGTAGTAGCAATTACAATGTACATCCTGAATTATTTGCTGGCTGTATCCCAATCTCCGTCTTCCTCTACAGTTTTAACCTTCTGCTGCTCCCTCTAGTACCATAGGCGTTATTGCCTAATGTCTTAACCAATATCCTATTATCCTGTCCCTACTTGTCAGTATTTTCCACATATTCTTATCCTCGCCGATTCTGCAGAGAACATTCTCATTCCTTATCTTATCAGACCACCCAATTTTCAACATTCTTCCATGGCACCACATCTCAAATGCTTCGATTCTGTTTTATTCCGGTTTTCCCACAGTCCACATTTCACTACCATACAATGATGTGCTCCAAATGTACACCCCCCCCCCCACCCCCACCCAAAGGGCTCACAACTCTTTTGTGAATACCTGCTTGGCTACAACTGGGCCCCAGTCTTTGCAGCATTACTTTCCTTTCTGTGCTTTCACTATCCCTTTTGCCCCGGCTGCCTTTCCATCTGATGGTCTTTCTGGTGCAGACCCCATGTGGCCCTCGTACATGATTTAGGACCTTAGTTTTCCATTTCACTTCTGGCGCTGTCTACACCTTTTCCTTAATAAATATGTGCTCCCAGTTGTTGGGTTTGACCTGCCAACACTTTTTCAGAATCGTGCAGGGGAGGTAGCCCATTGTGATATATGTTCCACCTATGTGCCTTTCCACCTTAGCACCCTTCCTTTCCAATAACATAGTATGCACAAAACCCAACGTGGTAGCCATCCTGTTGTGGGGAGGGTCGTCAAGTATATGCACAGTGGTAGTCTCCTGACCATGCAAGGATGGCACTATTGGTGCCTGAGCTGAAACCTCCTCATGTATGCTGAGGAGTATGTGCCCATCGTGACTGGGGCACGGGACTCCAACGGATTATGTCCAGGTAGCCACTGCTGAGGCTGGGTGGCGCCATTTTGAGTGAGTGGCACCATGATGCATTACTTGCATATGAATCAAATGAAGTTTTCTCCTGCTAGTACTTATACGACCCCATCAGACTCTTCAGCAGGAAGGAAGTCGATAAATGCAGAGAGATGTGATTCCAAATGTTTACTTCCCTGATTACGCCATTGGAGGAATGTAGGGGTAAGCGACAAGCAGAGAAATACTGCCCCTAATACCTGGTTTATACAAGGGCAGATGGGGATTCTTTTTTGGCCACAAAGCCTTTATTCTTTGTAGAGACCATGGAGGACAAGTTTGGGAAAGCTGCAGCCATCTCCAAACCGAAGAGTGGGTCAATTTTGATTAAACCAGCACTCCTTACTCAGCTGTGGATGTTGTTTGCTTGTGACAAGCTGGGTAACATTCTGGTGACTATCATTCCCCATAATAGTCTAAACATGGTTCAAGGCATTGTGACCTCCTCTTGAACACTGACAATGAGCTATGCGGCAACTTGGAGTGATGTGATGCACACTTTGTCTGCCATGTCCAAAAGTGGGTAAAGAAAAATAGGGTTGCTACTGGGGCTTTCATTTTGGCTTTTGAGGGTGATTCATAGCATGAAAAGCACGAGGTGATAATATACCAACGTGATGTGAAGCTGTATGTTCTCCCCACACCCTGTATGGTGCTTCAAATGTATGAAATTCTAGCACATGTCTTCATGTTGCAATGCCAGCCCATTTTGTATGGATTGTGGGTAACTGTTGCATGCGAATGTTCCTTATGCTCCTCTCCCCATCTGTGTCAGCGTGTAGATCACCATTCTCCCTGCTCACCAGACTGCATTGTCATTAAGAGAGAGGGGAAAAAATACAAGAATATAAGACTCTGGACAGATTAACATATCAACAGGCCAAGAAAAGTATGAGTATCTACATCCTGCATGCATGACAATATCGTATGGTGTAGTTAGGATGACATCACCCCCCTGCTGATCATACTGTCCACTATTATGCAACCCGTAGTGAGCCCTCAGGACTGCTTGACTATGTCTGCCCTCTTGATGGTTGAGAGCTCTCCTCCTGCTGCTGCTTCCTCCACACTCATTTTGGGAGCAACACTTCCCCATCTGCCAGGGACACCGATTCCCATTCCCCACCAGGAGACACATAGCCCTCATCCAGCTTCTCGTGCCAGGAGAGGGTCCCTCGGCACACTACCCTCCAAGGTTCCCACCAGTCTGCAACCAGATACCAGATACTGGCTCAAGATGCCACAGGCTGGTGGTCGTTGATCTTCACGAACTTCATCAGTCCCTGAAAGTAATTTAGCGAAGCACTCCCAGTCATGCAAAAACCCTAAGGAAAAGAAAAACTAAAAGAAGTCTTCCAAGGTGAAGGAAATTACAGTGGCCCCCAATGCCACTGGATTCACATGTATTGCTTCTGTGACCTAGGCAGCGATTCCGGTGGCTCCAGATTGCACCCCACAATTTTCCTCAGATCCTATATGTGTTGATAACATACTTCTCGCCTGGTGGCTGTAGGTGACTCTGGGACATAGCCTGCCCCCTTGGTCTCTTAACACCCTCACAGTATATTGATGGTATGATTCTCCAGTGGACTTGTAGCAGTTTGTTCCACCATCTACCTGAGCTACAATGTTTCATAAGGTTCTGCTCTGCTTTCTGCCTTGCCCTTCAGGAAACTTGGATTTCAGCAGTGTGGACCTCCAACCTTTGTGGTTACCTAATGAGGATATTTTAATAATCATTCCAAGTATGGTAGGGTGTCGGCTGGAGTCTGCACATGTGTTTTGGACTTCATATATAGCGAACATGTGCCTCTTGATACAACTTTGGAGGCTGTAGCTGTTCGGGTAAGAGCATTTCAGGATTTTACCATCTGTAATGTTTATATCCCTCTCAATGGCGAGTACCTCAGAACATATTGTATGCATTGGTTTTCCAGGACACCCTGCCTTTTCTCATCTTGACGAACTTCAGTGCCCGTAACCCTTTTTTAAGTGGAACCACGATAACTAAATGTAGCAAAGACATTGTAAACTTACTGACAGATCTCGACCTCTGTCTGTTGAATGCTGGCGCCACATGAAACTTACTGTCACTGATCTTTCTGTTTGTAGCCGTGGACTTCTCCCATCCATCTACTAGAGGGGCCATGAGGACCTGTGTGTTAGTGATCACTTCCTGATCTTCCTGTCCCTCCCTCAGTATCACTGCCCTGGGTGCCCACACAGATGGTTACTCCCCAATGCCGCCTAGGATGCTCTCCCCATCACTGTCGTTCTTAGCTCCCTGTAACATGGAGGCACTGCCATGGTTCTCCAGAATACAGCAGCAGCCATTCTATCAGCAGCTGGATTAGCGATCCCCTATTCTTTGGGATCTCCCCCCCCCCCCATCAGAAGATAGTACTAAGGTCATTAGAGATTGAGCTCTCCAATGCTATAAGTGGTATCCATTGACTGAACACCTCATTGCCTTTAAATGGCTATGTGCCCAAGTCTGCCACTTACTAAAACGACAGAAGCAAGAATGCTGGTTTGGGTGAAGATCAGATGCCTCTGTCCATACCTGTCCCATGGAGGTGTATTTGGTATTTCCTTGAACACTGCTGTCTCCATTGAGCCAGACGACATAGCTGAACATTTTCCTCTGCATTATGCTCGAGCATCTGCATCTGAGAAATATCCATCTGCCTTTTATGTCCTTCAACAACAGGTAGAGTGATCGCACTTATCTTTCAGTACATGTGACCAGGAGCCCTATAAGACTCTATTCAATGAGTGGAAATTCTTCAGTGCCCTAGTCCTTAGCCCTGATACAGCCTCAAGGCCAAACTGCATCCATATCCAAATGCTCAAACACCTATCAGTTGGCCGGCCGAAGTGGCCGTGCAGTTCTAGGCGCTACAGTCTGGAACCGCGAGACCGCTACTGTCGCAGGTTCGAATCCTGCCTCGGGCATGGATATGTGTTAGGTTAGTTAGGTTTAAGTAGTTCTAAGTTCTAGGGGACTGATGACCTCAGAAGTTGAGTCCCATAGTGCTCAGAACCATTTGAACCTATCAGTTGATTGTCAGTGTCATTTCCTTACATCTTCAACTCTATCTGGAGCGAGTGGGAGTTCCCTTCCCAAGGGCGAGAAAGCATCATTGTCCTGGTACTGAAACCAGGCAAGCATCCACAAGAGATGGATAGCTATCACCCATTTAGTCTCACCAATCTTATCTGCAAGTTGCTTGAATGCTTGGTGGGCTGGCGGCTGCATTGGCTCCTTGAGCCACAGGGCTTTCTGGCTCTGCTCCAGGTGCCATTTTTTACAAGGTCGTTCCACTGCTGATAATTTGGCTTGCTTGGAGTCTACCATCCAGACAGTATTTGACTGACGTCACCACCTTATTGCTGTCTTCTGACATCACATGGCAGCACCTCATCTTTGCTACATTATATGAGTGTGGTCTCCAGTGCCCGCTTCCAATTTTTGTCGAGAACTTCTTGTTCTGTCACACTTTTCCTGGTTCGAGTTGGTGCTTCCCCCATATCCAAGAGAACGGAGTCCTCCAGGGCTCTCTCTTTCTAGTGGCCACAACAGTCTAACAGCAGCTGTGGGGTCTTCAGTATCATCCTCCTTGTATGCCGACGATTTTTTTCTTTTACTATTGATCCTCTAGTGTAGGTGTTGCTGCACGCCGACTGCATGGCGCCATTCGAAAGGCGCAGTCATGGGCCCTCATCCATGTTCTCCTGTTTTTAGCCACCAAGACTCGAGTCACACACTTCTGTCGCCGCCATACTGTTCAACCACAGCCATAACTTTACCTTGATGACCAATTACTCAGTGTGATGGAGAGTTATCGATTTTTGGGACTGATATTCTATGCCCAGCTGATGTGGCTTCCCCATCTTCGCCAACTTAAGCAAAGGTGCCAGCTACACCTTAACACACTTTACTGCCTCAGTAACACCAGCTGGGTTGCAGATGGTGCTAGCCTTCTACAGCTTTACAAAGCTCTCATCCTGTCCCATATTGATTATGGGAGTCTGCCGTATTGCTCAGTATCAACCTCAGCACTCAATCATTGGAGCAAATACACCACTGTGGGGTCTGACTTGCAACAGATGCTTTTCGAACTCGCCCTGTGAACAGACTCCTCCTGGAGATTGTGGTGCCTCGACTGTGGATCAGGCAACAACAGCAGCTACTCAGTTATGCTATAAATGTTTGCAGTTCCCCTTAGCATCTGAACTACCATGTCCTTTTTCCTAGCAGGGAGAGCCACTCCCCACAAGAGACACCCAGAACTGGGGCCACAATTGCAATTCAACTGCAGTGTCTCTTTTCTGAACTCCAACTTCTCCCATTGTCGCCTCTTGTCAGTGAGCAGTCGCATATGCCCCCAAGGTGGATGTATTGATTTACTCATCACCTGTTCCTGTCCGCCTTCTATGCATTTCCATGTTCGGAAGTGATGTATACAGATGGTTCAGTGGTTGATGGACGAACTGGTTTTGCATATACAAAGGCAACGTGCAGTAAACTATGGTCTCTGCCGATTGACTGGGGTGTCTTCACTGCTGAATTCGTCGCCTTCAAACAATCCATGCTCGTTCTTGCAGTGGCAAGATGTTTCTAATCTGCAGCGACTCTCTGACCAGCCTTTCTGGCCTCCATCAAGTTAGAAAGCTAGTCATATTTGTTTGAACCCCTGGCCATGTTGCCATCTCAGGGAATGAACATGATGATCAGCTGGCAAAATTGCCTACCAGGATACCGATTTTGGAAATGGGGGTCCAAGAACTGGACTTTGTTCCACTCTATACTATCAACTGCTCGAGAACTGGAACATGGAATGGTCTGCTCTAAACTCCCAAGACAAACTGACGACAATAAGGATTTCCATGACCACATACCAGTCATCCTTTCACACTTCTCACAGAGAATCTACAATCCTTTGTCAGCTATGCACTGGCTACACTTGACTGACCCATGGCCAAATTCTTCGATGTGAGGACCCACTTTACTGCTGATACGGTTCCTGCCTTATGATGGCCCACATCCTACTAGACTGCCAAATTTAGCTGAGTTGTGTCGATATATTAACCTTTCTGATATGCTACCTCTGGTGCCAGTGGACGACGCGAAAGTGACTCACTTGGTTTTACGTTTCATCATTGCCGCAGAGTTGGTTTCTATGTCTCTGTGAGGTGAGGCACTTTGGGGCTGGAGGGGCACCCCTCACCTGCTGTGGTCCAGAGGACTCACAGCGGCCCCTGCTCGACTGTCTAGCCCCTGCCCTTCAAACCATTTTAATTTCCTAATTCTTTCATGTTTGCCTCTGGGAAGAAAAACATAGGTACAAAGAAGGCAACTGCGAAGAAACCATGAGTAACAGAAGAAATACTTCAGTTGATTGATGAAAGGAGGAAGTAAAAAAATGTTACAGGAAATTCAGGAATACAAATAGGTCAGGGAAGTTAAGACGAAAGGGCTGCAGGAAAAATGTGAAGACATCGAAAAATAAATGATTGTCGGAAGGATAGACTCAGCATACGGGAAAGTCAAAACAACCTTCAGTGACATTAAAAGGAAGGGTGGTAACATTAAGAATGCAACGGGAATTCCACTGTTAAATGCAGAGAAGAGAGCGGATAGGTGGAAACAATACATTTAAAGCCTCTATGAGGGG
This sequence comes from Schistocerca cancellata, assembly GCF_023864275.1. Lineage (NCBI taxonomy): Eukaryota > Metazoa > Arthropoda > Insecta > Orthoptera > Acrididae > Schistocerca > Schistocerca cancellata. Next base: position 1,159,877,072 of record NC_064626.1, read on the forward strand.
GAAGATTAGTCTGATGTGATAGAAGAAGAAACAGGGGTCGATTTAAAAGAGATAGGGAATCCAGTATTTGAATTAGAATTTAAAAGAGCTTTGGAGGACTTATGGTCAAATAAGGCAGAAGGGATGGATAAAGTTCCATCAGAATTTCTAAAATCATTGGGGAAAGTGCCAAGAAAACGACTATTCACGTTGGTGTGTAGAATCTATGAGTCCGGCGACATACCATCTGACTTTCGGAAAGGCATCATCCACACAATTCCGAAGACGGCAAGAGCTGACAAGTGCGAGAATTATCGCACAATCAGCTTAACAGCTCATGCATCCAAGTTTCTTACAAGACTAATATACAGAAGAATGGAAAAGCAAATTGAGGATGCGCTAGATGACGATCAGTTTGGCTTTAGGAAAGGTAGAGACACGAGAGAGGCAATTCTGACGTTGCGCTTATGGAAGCAAGACTAAAGAAATATCAAGACACGTTCATAGGATTTGTCGACATGGAAAAAGCGTTCGACAATGTAAAATGGTGCAAGATGTTAGAAATTCTGAAAAAAGTGGGAGTAAGCTATAGGGAGAGACGGGGCGTATACAATATGTACAGAAGCCAGGAGGGAATAATAGAGTGAACGACCGAGAACAAAGTGCTCGTATTAGAAAGGGTGTAAGACAAGAATGTAGCCTTTCGGCCCTCCTGTTCAATCTGTACATCGAGGAAACAATGATGGAAATAAAGGAAAGGTTCAGGAGTGGAACTAAGATTCAAGGTAATGAGAAGTATTAGAAATGAGAACAGCGAGAAACATAACATCAGGATTGATGATCACGAAGTAGATGAAGTTAAGGAATTCTGCTACCTAGGCAGTAAAATAACCAATTACGGACGGAGCAAGGAGGACTTCAAAAGCAGACTATCTATGGCAAAAATGGCATTCCTGGCCAAGAGAATCTACTAATATAAAATATTTGCCTTAATTTGAGAAAGAAATTTCTGAGAATGTTTTTCTGGAGTACAGCGCTGTATGGTAGTGAAATATGGATTGTGGGAAAACCAGAACAGAAGAGAATAGAAGCATTTGAGATGTGGTGCTACATACGAATGTTGAAAATTAGGTGGACTGATAAGGTAAGGAATGAGGAAGTTCTAAGCAGTATCGCAGAGGAATGGAACACGTGGAAAACACTGATAAGGAGAAGGGACAGGATGATAGGACATGTGTTAAGACACGAGGGAATGACTTCCATGGTACTAGAGGAAGCTGTAGAAGGCAAAAACAGTAGAGGAAGACAGAGATTGGAATACACCCAGCAAATAATTGAGGACGTAGGTTGCAAGTGCTACTCTGAAATGAAGAGGTTAGCACAGGAGAGGAATTCGTGGCGGGCTGCATCAAAGCAGTCAGACGGCTGATGACCAAAATAGAATATTTTGTCTTTATTAAAATTTTATTCTCTTGTCTGTGCTGCTCCTTTCCTTGGGGTAACGAACGGTGAGGTAGTGCTACTGGGATGCAGAGAATATGTCTCCCACTGCATATCATACTCTGGGGACTTCCAACTGCATTCTGGTCACAGCGGCTAGCCCACATTCCACCCTCTCATTCGCCTCCTACCTCTCCTTGATTTAATCTCTTTCTTATTGTATCTTGGTTACAACCGGGCTTACCAGGATTTGCCTTTTGCATCCTCCCTCTTTCAAATTAGGGCTTATATTTGATACTAGTAGACTTGCCTTGGCCAGGAATGTTCTTTTTATCATTTCATTTGTTGTTTCCAATTTAGATCGCTCCTCATCCTTTCTCGTAGGTACTGTTTGATATTTACTGTTTCCGGTTTAGTAAATCCTACAAATACGTTCCGAGCAAGGTCTCAAGTGACAGGAAAGACTCACTTTTTTTAATAGCCTTGTCAGAAAATTTCTACGTAAACAAAGAGAGTTTCATCACAGATTCAAGAGAAGCCAAACCTAGCTGACAAAAAAAAGCTGAAAGAAGAGAGACTAAATATTCTATGAGGGTCTGGTCTTACGTAGATTGAGTAAGCGGTTCGAAATTATCTATTCAGTCACTGATTGGTCATAATGGCAACGAAACGTAAAATGACAAAGAAGAAGGACTAAATACTGAATTCGGTCTTCCGAAACCGTTTAAGCGCGGAAGATCGTAACATCGTAGTTCCTGTGAGTCATCGAACAGACTTAAAAATGGCACATAATCAGATATCTGATCGTGGAATTGAAGAACAATTACAGTCGCTTTGTAGTGCAAAGGCACCGGGAGCAGATGCGATACCTATAATGTTTTACAGAGATTGTCGAAAGACATTGCTCCACCTTCTAGCAGGAGTTTATCGTAGGTTCCTGGAGCAGCGAACGGAAGCCGGCGACTACAGAAAAAGCCCATGTCATTCCCGTTTTTCAAGAAAGGTTCTAAGTCAAATGCACATAATTATAGGCCTATATCGTTGACGACAATCTGTTGTAGAACTCTTAAGCACTTTTTATGCTCACACGTTGTGACGTTCTGGAGAACGAAAATTTCTACTACAAAAGTCGACGTGGATTCCGCAAACAGAGATCTTGCGAAACTCAGCTCGCTCCGTTCCATCATGAGATCCACAGCGCCGCAGAGGTCGGCGTTCAGGTTGATGTCGTTTTCCTCCTTAAGTAGAATGACAACATGAGACAACGATTCTTGATTACTGTTCATCAATATTGGACCCTTACCGCGTGTTCATGAAATCACACCAGTTGCTTTAGTTTTATACCAGTACGGCCAAGAGGGTGGACAGAAATATAGAAGCACCAAAAATACAATACACTACTATGCCTAATACAGTGTAGGAAAACGGTTCACATTCAATACAGATTTCAGTCATCCCAAAATGGGTAAATTTAGGTCCTGTTTGATTTTAGTGGGAATCATGTACGGTTCTTTCTGCAAAATAATGGCAAGTTCAGGTAAACGATAGTGGAGGTGGAGAGCGATCGCACACCCTTCTCTCCAAGTAGACCACAAAGGCTCTATAATATTGAGATATGGTCACTGTGGTGACCAGAGGAGATGCAACAATACGTCCTCGTGCTCACAAAACCAGTCTTTGAAGATGCGAACTGTTTGGACAGGGACCCCGTCTTCTTGAAACACAGCATCACTATTGTGGAACAAATATTGCACCGTGGGGTGGATCTGGTTTGCCAAAATGGTCACATAACCCTTAGCAGTAATGCGACCTTGGAGAGAACCACAGGACCCGATACGGCTGATCAGATCACCGCCAGATCCCAGCCATGTTTGACTCTGGAACGTAAACACGGCCACAAGTCCAAAACAGTGACCAGCTAAACTCATACGATCAAATTACTTTCCTCCATCGCTCCATAATACAGGTTTAATGGCTTTGGTACCACATCTTCCTGCTATGGGCGTTTGCATCACTGATTGTGGGAATTTGTATCATTACTGTGTGGTTTTGCAATTCCCTCCCTATGGAGATCCCTTCCCGTTGTTTTAGTGCTGGTAGACTTCACGAGTGCGGTATTTAGTTCTGCAATGACTTTTGCAGCTGCCGTCCTCTTATTTTTCGTCAGTGTTTGAGAGGTGGCATTAGCCCCCTCTCATATTTCTATCTTTGAGTAATTTGATCTTCCTCTCTAATTGCATACGGTGAAAAGTTGCTATTCCTTCACACGCGGACATCCCACGCAGCATCTCTCGTCACCCGGGTGGTCCGGTGAAAGGCAGGTTTTGCGAATCTTGAAAGGGGTAAGCCGACGGGTGTGAGGGAGTCGAGTGGATACTATCTGGACGCCGACATTGTCATAAGAACGGGGGCGACACGCCCACAGGGGTCTGACGGAGCGGCTGAGCAAGAGATTCCGTTACTTCGCACAAACTTAGTGAAAACACTTTCTGGCGGGCTACCAGCGAGGTGTGGGAATGACTTGTGTTCCCAGGCAGTCTTGGCGGGCAAATTCCCGCGTTTTCTGCAAAATCATAACTGTGATTGGCTTGCTCAGGGGATAGCTCTGTGACGTAGCAAAATCGGCGCAGAAATTGGGGCCAAGTATCTCCATTGGTGGAATAGTAGTGCGTCGACAATAGAGTGCAATTTTCTGCCGGTTTTCGAGTTGCTGATTGAAACGTTTAACCACGGCCACTGTCGTGGGGGCGGGAATGTTCTGTGTTCGGCTTGCACGGGTGCTCTTGAGAGAGTCGGCTCTCGCCTTTCTGTTGGAGTAGGTTACAAGACTGAGCTCTCGCTGCTCTGGACAGCCTGCCTTCCGTTGACTGTCTAATATACTTTCATTTAATTGTAACTGTTTGACAAAGTTGCTTAAGTTTCGACTTCAACGTAACTTTCTGAGTACAGTTGCCAATTGAGCGTGAAAGGTCTCTGTTGGATTCCTTTTATGATAATTTCTTGAATCTGTTGTCATTTACGGCATAAATTCCTCTTCTAAATTAACTGTGGCGTTTCTGACTATCTGGGAGGAGACTGAGTAGTGGAACGTGTTACTTTTACACATAAACAAGAACGATCTGTCACACTACTACACTTTAAAACACAGTTTATATGTAATTCATGTCACACAGTCTCATACGGAACCTACATCCGCTTTCTTTTATATACTGTATATGATAAGATACTGCCATTCCCCTTCCCTTCGGTGTGAGAGGATGAATGAGCAAATGTATTTCTAGTTGCATGCTTCAGGGTAGCAGACAAGCCTGTCTGCTAGAGAACAGTAGGACCAACGTCAGAATAGGTAGCTACGCTTTCTAAAAGCAAAGAGGTTTCTATCCTTAGTATGGTCCTGTCTGTCTCTTGTCATGTTGGTATAGGAAGCTGCCCCTCTGGCCACTTCCGTTTGTATTTGTGAGCCACCCTCAGAAAGGGACCAGGTCAGTATGAAATTTTCTTACTGTTTTATGTGTGAATATATGAGTATGATAAATGTATAATTGCGAGTCTCTTATCAGGTGTGTCAACTGGTATAAATGTTTTGGCGTGTAAATAACCATTGTTCTTTTTACTGTGTGTGTTTAAGGAAAGTTCTCCATATTTATCATGTGACAATACATATGCAGCGAGCGTCAGGAAGAGGACGAATTAGAACAATGTTGTAGTGGTGTAAACACTTTGTTGAAGTAGCATTGAAGTAGCCTGTTGGATTAACTAGTAGTGGATAGAAATAGAATTTTGAGTAATGCATGTTTATGGGTAGTTAGTTTGTAGAATAGACAACAGGTGTGCATGTGTGTGTGTAAATAACATGTGAACCCTATGCTGTCCTGACCTATACTTGCACAAGGCATAATCCTATTCATTTTAGTGAATTAATAAGTAGCATTTGATTTATTAAAACGTAAGTGAACCACATTAGTGATGTGGATTTAGATATTATATTGTCAGTTCATTTAAATTTAATTTTTATACTGTCAAGCCATTTCACTTTTATTTTTTTTATATTGTCAAGTCATTTAACTTTTATTTTTTGTATTGTCGATTCATTTAATTTTTTTATTTAAAAAAAAGAATAAGTCTCACTTTTGTTCTTAAAAAAATGTGAAAGACAAATACTAAGCGGTATTATGTATGACATTTTGTAATCACATAACTATGATAAACAATTTCTGTGAATGCAGTTGAGAACGTGAAAGCTAACCGACTAAACTCTTACGAGACAGCGGGAGCAGCGAGGAGGAGGGCTAGTTGTAAACTAGCGGGTTTCCCAGCAGGACACGCTGTCAACCGGGCCACCTCGGGAGCGGGGTCGACAACAAAAGAAGGGCACGCGACAAACACTTTCCCTTGCACCTGGAGCTAATGGGCGGCCGCCCCAGTCGTGGAAGCGATGACCTGAGATGGGCGAGCGGTCCACCGCGCGGAAATCCATCTGCTGGCAACGCACCACACGCTCGCGACCGTGACGAGACGACCGCGGTGAAACGACAGAAGACAGGGGATAAAGGGGCGTGGAGCCTTTTGACAGGTACTGTCCAGAGGAACTTGCAGACGTCAATGACGCCTATCGACATTTCCTGACGGATGCCTACTGTCAAGCGACGGTAAATCATGGTTCGATGTTCTCTGGTCGCTAAGGGTGGCACAAAGAAGAGCCATTAAGTGTCATCCTTGCCCAGGAATATCAAATCGGCGAGCCAATTGAGGATAACTCAAGAATGTAACAACACAAGGGGCGTGGAGCCTTTTGACACATACTGTCCAGAGAAACTGGCAGACTCCAACGACGCCTGTCAACATTTCCTGGCGGATGCCCACAGTCAAGCGACAGTAAATCATAGTTCGATGTTCTCTGGTAGCTAAGGGTGGCACAAAGAAGAGCCATTAAGTGTCATCCTTGCCCATAATACCTGGAGTGTTAAACGAGGATACCGCACGAATTTGAAAACACAAACATGGAACCAAATCGAGATGTATGTGACACGGGCCACCAAGAGAAACTTCATGAGAGGGCAGAGACGGCGGGATTGCACGCAACAGATGGACAAATATCCCTACTGACAGCTGCGGCGACGAACCCCCCCCCTCCCCCCACCCCTTATATTGTGCCTCGGAACAGTGGAACTACTGAGTGTGTCAGTGAACAGTGATTATACGGTTCTTAGTTCAATGCATATACGTGTGTTTCTGTCAGAGAAACTTTGACTCGTGTGTTTTGCAGGGGTTCGATTTACTGGTGTTTATTAGACCGACTCTTGTATTTTGCAGATGTTCTATTTATTGTTTTTTTTTACACTTTGACTCTTGTATTTTGCAGGTGTTTTATTTATTGGTGTTTTTTTTTTAGATGTTGACTACTGTACTGTTCTATTGATCAATGTTTGTTCTTGTGTGATGTATTAGATTTGTGATATTTTGTTTCGTAAATTCATTCAAGTGGCATTGCTTCGTTTATCAGTCAGATAGCTATTCATTCTCATTGGACTCTGATCGATTAGCCTTTGCATGGGGCATATTTATTGTGAGGAACCCCTTAAGGGTAACAATCACATAATTAATTGTGGTTTCAGTATAACGACACAGTGATCATTGTTTGCTAATTAACTGAAATATAGTAGAGTGATTAAATTAGTGCCACTAAGTTATTTTAATTCTACAAATTATTAGTTTTATAAGATATAGAATTTTTTTGTGATAACCACTTTGTAAAACATGTTTTTTTTTCTCTTATCACTTTTTTTGCTTTTGCGGATTGTGCATTGTAATGTACTGCTTTATAGTACTGATGTTATTTTCATGTTCTTTTTTAATTGCTGTGGCACCTTTGCTATTTTCATAAATTTTACTTGTTAATAAACAGTCATAAATTTTCCTGTGATCAGTTGGCTCTTGCAATGAGCAAATACTGGTGAACTCCGTAAGGGTAACAACCAGAAATTGTTTTCATATTAATGACACAGGAACCATTGTTTTTACTTGCTGGCCGAATTAAGTCTACAACATCTTTTAAATAGGTGTCACATATTGTTTTATATTTTCCTCATTGAAATTGGTAGATTCTAAAGATGTGTTGAAATTATTGTGTTTTAGCAAGTAGCTGGTGAACTTTTGCCTTTTCTTTACATTTTTGGTTTAAGTTGGGTGTGAGAAGCCTGCTTGGGAATGTCCTAGCATGCCCAGAAAATTCCCTGCACATTCTTTTCCCGGAGCGTTGGGGTTATGAAAGGTCTCTGTTGGATTCCTTTCATGTTAATTTCTTAAATCTGTTGTCATTTGCGGCATAAATTCCTCTTCTAAATTAACTGTGGCGTTTCTGACTATCTGGGAGGAGACTTAGTAGTGGAACGTGTTACTTTTACACATAAACAAGAACGATCTGTCACACTACTACACTTTAAAACACAGTTTATATGTAATTCATGTCACACAGTCTCATACGGAACCTACATCCGCTTTCTTTTATATACTGTATATGATAATATACTGTCATTCCCCTTCCCTTCGGTGTGAGAGGATGAATGAGCAAATGTATTTCTAGTTGCATGCTTCAGGGTAGCAGACAAGCCTGTCTGCTAGAGAACAGTAGGACCAACGTCGGAACAGGTAGCTACGCTTTCTAAAAGCAAAGAGGTTTCTATCCTTAGTATGGTCCTGTCTGTCTCTTGTCATATTGGCATAGGAAGCTGCCCCTCTAGCCACTTCCGTTTGTATTTGCGAGCCACCCTCAGAAAGGGACCAGGTCAGTCTCTCCGTGGCCAGCGTCTCAAGTGGTAAGATCTCCAGCTAAGCGCATCTCTGCTAAGTCCGTAGGACAATGGATTTCTTAAGTTCAGCCTAACTGAAAATTTAATCACCTTTATTTCAGGTTTAGCTCTAAAATATCTAATGTTATCTTAAATTGCAGCGCAGTGTAATTCTCGTGTGAAAATCGGAATATATTCCGGTAGTTGCTTTGTCACTACTTTGTGAGTAAAGTGGAACCACGTGTTGATCAGTAACTCTAACTAAGATCATCAATCTTAAATGCGAATGTGCGTGAGAGTATAACTTCTCATCTTGACAATATTTTTCAATATAGCAACTTTTCTTTATGTTCAACCCACGTGGGGTGTACTTTATGAGACCAGTACCACGTGCTTATACAATTGTTTGACCCATCAGGTTAATAGTAAGACGTTAGTAACCAGTTCGAGGTTTTTCTTTTGTAAATTGCTTTTCGGTCTAATTTATTTTAATTATCAAAATTATTGTGGAGTTACACTCTTTCTGTAAACCAAGCTGACCACGTGAAGCATGTGGTATAATCATCAAAGTGGCTCTCAGCTATTCTTTTCGGGAAGATTTCACAGAGAGTTAGTATGAATTTAGTATACCAGTGTGTGGTAATTGCATGACGGACAGGATTGTGCTAAGAACGTAACTTCTTTGGATGAAAATTGAATCGGTTGGTTGTGGTTAATTTCCTCTTGCATATGTTTCAACGTTCTTCGTGTGTTATTTTATGAATGCAGTGTTGTATGCAGCAGTCTCCCAATCTTGGCTCCATATTTGATGTGTTCCGTAAGATTACAAACTCACATTTTCCACAATCCTAAATAAGGCACCAGTTTAGTTATGAATCAAATTTAATATGCTGAAATTTCAATGATCAATGTTAAAATAAATTTCCAAATATAAACTGATTTATTTCTTTTTATTTAAATTCTCTTTATATTTATATATATATCACCGGTTGTCATATGACTATTAAAAGATTATAATTAATGTTAGTCTGATTGGGAATTTGGTAAGCTAGACTGGATACCTGGTGAAGCAGTTGCGCAGTAATGCAAGGTTAACTTCCCCAGACAGCTCACAGCTTTTAAACCGCTTTTATTGTCTATCAGTACCGCTTTCATAGCAAATTAAAGTAACAACGTTATAAGCGTTCTGCGTACAAGCGGCCTATGTTGTCCGTCTTGAGCAGTTTTGGCTAAAGTTGACTGTACCGGAGTTACTGTGTGACTTCTCTTGTTAAAATCACTCACTGTACAGTCAGTGATTGTGTAGCGAGCCTTCTTCGTCTCCGTCAGAGGCGTGTTTGTGTTGCTAGGAAGTCTTTAGTCTGGAACAACCAGACCAGGAGAATTTGTTTCGGGCTATACCCGCGACATTATCATCACCACAACGGGACGTCGAAGCAACCAGCCATCGCCTCCGGTATGTCAGATCGTGTTCCTGCAGTTAAGAAGACGGCTTGGTAATGTACGTCCGCAGCACAGGCAAATCAGTAAATTTTGCTAGGTGATAATCAGAGCTCAGCAGAGCGCGCCTGTCCGTCTTTCCTAACTTTGTTCTGTCTTGGGTGTTTATTGTCTGAGTTATCACTACTGTAGCAGCAATTAATGTTGGGTTGGCTGGGTGTTTCTCTTAAGATTTGAATTGCAAGGAATTGGCTCCACATACCACTTGGTCATAAATGTCACAATCTAGTTTATGGAAAACTTCACCTTCACAGCATTTATTTGAGTATCCAATTTGATGTATTGTAAATGTTTCATGTGTTTTGTTTATTATTTTGAGTTTAGTCATAATAAATAAAATTGTTATTTTGGAGAGAACTTTCATTCTGTTAATCGGTAGAACAACCCTTTCATTTCTCACTATGTTAATGAAACTTTCCTTTAACTAATTAATTTCTATCCAATTAAATTATTGCAGTTGCCAAACTCTTTTCTACTCCACTTGCAGGGTAAATTACAGTCAGTTCGCGTTTCTTCTTAATCCATGTGCAACAGCAAAAGTCAGAGTTAGAAAAGGGGGGCTTAGAGCATCATTTCCATATGAAGATTCTAGAAGTGTTAAATACACTGATAGCCCTGGCACCTCGTAAGTTTTCTTCAGTGATCGTCCGGTCACTCAACACACACTCTCGTTCGCGTTACCTCTTAGAGGGTGACTTTTTTTCCCTCTTTCCCAGTATTCGTTATAAATCTTTGGTAAGGTGCCTGTCGGAACAGCAAAAACTTCAACTACCTTGGCAACGGAGGCACCCACTGTGTGCCTACGTTCGAAATGACTTGGCTCCGACAAGATGTACTCACGACTATACAGAACACATTCCCGGCCAAGACTGACACCTGCAACGTATCAAGGACACTACAAGCGTGCCGTTGGCGATCAAACACAGCAGCGCCACCAGAAGGCTTGGCTAACATCTACACTTGTGTTCAAGCATGCACTTCTCGCGATGTTTGCATTGTTAAACGCGTGTACATTGTCAAGTGTAATGACCGTATCATACTCGCTTGGGCTACTCCATAAATTACCTTAATATCTATCGATTTTATGCAGTTAAGAATGACGTACTGAATTCTCTCTTAGAAAGTCCTGACCGCAGTCACAGTTCTGATGTGATACTCGGTAAGCTGTAGTGCGGGGCAGTGTCGAGTGCCTTCCTACAGTCAAGCAGCACCGCACCCACATCGGCTTCTTTGCCCACGGTTCTCTGGATTTCATAGACGAACAGAGCGAACTGCGTTTCCTAAGTTCTCTGTTTTCGGAATCCATGTTGGTTTTTGTAGAGATTTTTCTCTCCAGAATGACTGAGAACAAACTGACATCAGCACCTTTTTTTTAAAAAAAAAAAAAAAAAAAAGAAGGAGTGGTCCGTCATCAATTATTTGCTAGATGTATTCCAATCTCTGTCTTCCTCTACAGTTTCATCAGCGAATCTTATCATTGATATCTTTAATCCCAATCTTGGAACCTTTCGTTTATTTCCATCACTGCCTGTTCGAAGCATAGATTGAACTTAGGAGTGAAACTATACATCCCTGTCTTACACCATTTTAAATCCGAGCACTTCGTTCTTGATATTCCAGTTTTCTTGTTCCCCGTGGTTGTTGTACATGTTGTATATTAGTCGGCTTTTCGTATAGCTTAACTCAGCGATATAGGCTTATAATTATCTGTGCCATTTCGATGACCATTCTGGAAAATGGGGCCGGCCAGAGTAGCCGGGCGGTTCTGGGCGCTACAGTCTGTAACCGAGCGACCGCTACGGTCGCAAGTTCGAATCCTGCCTCGGGCATGGATGTGTGTGATGTCCTTAGGTTAGTTATGTTTAATTAGTTCTAAGTTCTAGGTGACTGATGACCTCAGAAGTTAAGTCGCATAGTGCTCAGAGGCATTTTTGGAAAATGGGTTTAATTTGTGATCGTTCGTACAATAGGTCTCGGATTATAGTGGACTCGAATCCTTGTGGCAGAAGAACTTTCGCGTCTGGAGCTTAATCGCCAAGAGAAGAGACCGTCGTGACGCAATCACCAGCCTTCGTGCCATTGTTTGGATGAAATTACAATGCTCTCGCAGCGTCTCACGCAGTGAAGGCATGTGGCACTGTTGGTGTGGTCCGTCCGTTGCATGGGGACTTTAAGCTCGGCGGCTACATTGGTGCCTATAGAGAGTAGTAGGTTGTGTGCCTATCCAGAGTTTCAACCTCTCCCTTCTCTTCTACCATCATCAGCGAGATTTACACGACACTACACTCCGCACGCACTCATTAGTCACAATAATGATGCAACATTGCAAAGAAAACGAAATTAGTGTATGCGAATAAAAAAAGCCTTTCCAATTGAAGCGACTGCATCCCTATGGAATATCTCAACGAACGGCGCCACACGACACGCAGTCCGATTGGAATCCAGCAGCACCTGAAGATGACGGCTGGGTCGGTCATCGAAAATTTCTGCATAAAAGGAAACTAACTACTCGGCCGAGAGCGCTGGGAACGCACCACTAATACGAAAATTTGATTCTTTTCTTTACCCGCGATCATGCAATTTTCTCAAATTTTACGACGGACTACAGCGAGCTTCGTTGGATAAAGTAACGGAATAGCACAAATTTGAACTTTCCCTCCATAAAACAGAATCCATGGAATTTTGTGGTCCATCTTGTTGTATCTCAGTTTTATTTTTACGCCTCCGGCGTAGCGAGTTTCAAGTTTTTACGATATAGTGTAAAGATATTGTCCTCCACGCTGTGGAGTGACGCAGGGATGTATTTGTGCTCTCGGGCCGTCACTTGTCTTCCTCTTTACGGTGACAAAGACGAGACCAGTTTGCTTTCATCAGTTGGTTGAATTACTCGCATCAGTCCGAAACCGCGCGATCACTACGGTCGCAGGTTCGAATCCTGCCTCGGGCATGAATGTGTGTGATGTCCTTAGGTTAGTTAGGTTTAAGTAGTTCTAAGTTCTAGGGGCCTGATGACCTCAGATGTTAAGTCTCATAGTGCTCAGAGCCATTTTTCGCGACGAACTCCACGATTATAACTAGCAACCATTACTAGAGGCATAAGCATTTGAGTGTTAGTGCGGAAAGAGAAACTAAAGTGAAACTTATCTGTAGCTGTGTTAGAATTGCATGCTTGGAGCAGAGTTAACTTTAGAGCTCGAAACCATAATAAACTGATAAGGTAAAAATAATCACTCTTCTGTTATTGCTATTTATTAATCCACACAGAATTTTGTTTCATCGGCTACAGTAGCTACAGACGAACGAAAGTAAAGTTTTTGTTCTTTTATTCTCACTGTCGCCCATGCAAAGAGGTGACGTCGTAACTAATTGTTTGAAATACATTAAACGTGCAATCCGTGGCATTTCAGTATTCAAGCCAGATAATATTGTCAAATCATGGAGATATTCTTGTTGTCGCGAATTACAAGAGACTAATAGAACTGGTAACAATGTGTTGCTACGAGAAGGCGAGATATAATAGTCTCAAATCTGCCGTAAGTAGGTTGTAATGTTATTGCATTAAGTTGTTCTGAAAGCGGTGCTGATATTCAAGACAGTAAAAGCGGGTTAAAAGCTGTGAGCCATCTGGGGAAGTTAACCTTGCATTACTGAGCAACTGTTTCTCCAGGTATCCAGTCTAGCTTACCAAATTCCCAACCAGACTAACATTAATTATAATCTTTTAATCATCATCTTACGACAACCGGTGGGATATATATATATATATATATATATATATATATATATATATATATATATATATATATATATATATATATATATATATATAACTTGATTCATAACTTAACTGGTGCCTTATTTAGGATTGTGAAAATGTGAGTTTGTAATCTTATGGAACACGTCAAATATGGAGCCAAGATTGGGAGACTGCTGCATATAACACTGCATTCATAAAATAACACACGAAGAACGTTGAAACATATGCAAGAGGAAATTAACCACAATCACCCAATTCAATTTTCACCCAAAGAAGTTACGGTCGTACCGCAATCCTGTCCATCATGAAATTACCACACACTGGTATACTAAATTCATACTAACTCTCTGTGAAATCTTCCCGAAAAGAATAGCTGAGGGCTACTTTGATGATTATACCACATGCTTCACGTGGTCAACTTGGTTTACACAAAGAGTGTAACTCCACAATAATTTAGAGAATTAGAGAATTAAAATAAATTACATCGAAACGCAATTTACAAAAGAAAAACCTCGAACTGGTTACTATCGTCTTACTATTAACCTGATGGTCAAATAATTGTATAAGCACGTGGTACTGGTCTCGCAAAGTACACCCCACGTGGGTTGAACATAAAGAAATGTTGCTATATTGAAAAATATTGTCAAGACGAGATGTTATAACCTCACGCACATACGCATTTAAGATTGATGATCTTAGTTAGAGTTACGGATCCTCAACACGTGGTTCCACTTTACTCACAAAGTAGTGACAAAGCTACTACTGGAAGATATTCTGAACTTCACACTTGAATTACACTGCGTTGCAATTTAATATAACATATTTTAGATCTAAACCTGAAATAAAGGTGATTAAATTTTCAGTTAGGCTGAACTTAAGAAATCCATTGTCCTACGGACTTAGCAGAGATGCGCTTAGCCGGAGATCTTAATCTTACCACTTCAGACGCTCGCCGCGGACCGACTGCCGTGGGCCCCTACCGAGGGTGCTTCACAATACAAACAGAAGTGACCAGAGAGGCAGCTTCCTATACCAAAATGACAAGGGACGGATAGGACCATACCAAGAATAGAAACCTCTTTGCTTTTAGAAAGCGTTGCTACCTGTTCCGACGTTGGTCCTACTCTTCTCTAGCAGACAGGCTTGTCTGCTACCATCAAGCATGCAACTAGAAATACATTGTTCATTCATCCTTTCACACAGAAGGGAAGGGTGATGACAGTATCTTATCATATACAGTATGTAAAAGAAAGCGGATGTAGGTTCCGTATGAGACTGAGTGACATGAATTACATATAAACTGATTTTTAAAGTGTGGTAGTGTGACAGATGGTTCTTGTTTATGTGTAAAAGTAACACGTTCCACTGCTCCGTCTCCTCCCAGATAGTCAGAAACACCACAGTAAATTTAGAAAAGGAATTTATGCCGTAAATGACAACAGATTTAAGAAATTAACATGAAAGGAATCCAACAGAGACCTTTCAAGGTTATTAATAACAAATCCATTAAACAGGTCAGCTAGTTTAATTTCCTTGATGGCAGACTCTCGCGTTTTGGACATGTTGGTGCTGGATAAACAACTAAAATTTTAACAGATGTGTGGAACAAGAAATAGAGCGTTAACAGAGAAAGTAAGCAAGAAAAACGGGCTGAAGTCGTACAAGACTATGGCGGTACTAGTTGGTTTGTACGGGGCTGAAGCGAGCAAGGATAAGATTACGAAATGGGAATGTGTTCTACCAGTTGTGGGGCGACAAAGAGGAACGGGAAGAGGAACGAAGACATACAGCAGACGCCGAACATTTACAGCTTAAATTTCAAAATCATACAAGATCGTTAAAAGTATTAGTCTCACAAGGAACGGGTGATGAACGTTCGTCAAAATAGATCTGCAGGTAACATAAATGCAGATTCTAACTGTGCCTGCAAGTTGCACTACTGTATTTTCAGCCACAATCGAACTGCAGTAGCCCATTACAAATAGTAGTGTAAGGTGCTTAAAAACGGTATTAGGAAGGCAAAGAGTGTGTGGTACGCAAATAGAATGCTAATTCACAGGACAAAATTAAAACCATATGGTCAGTCGTGAAGGAAGTGTGTGGTCAGCAGCATAAGATCGACGATATACTTTCATTTCATAGAAAAAACATTTCCGTTACTGGTAAGTCAGATATATGTACAGTATTTATCGGTCACATTCTGAACATTTCTGGTGAATTAAATAAAAACTTTGTTTCTAAAGGGAATCATATAACTCTCTTGGAAAATGACTTTTCCGAGACTGATGCCTGAAAAACTCCTGTGTGATAGTGACAAGGGGGAGACTGAGTCAATAATTAAATCACTGAAGTCTAAGAACTCTCGTGGATATGATGGATTACCTAGCAAAATATTGAAGTACTGTGCTGCACATTTTAGCCCTTTACTTGGCCGTATTTGTAATTTTTCCTTTAACAATGATCAGTTACCTGAACGATCAAAATACTCAGTAATAAAACCACTTTATAAAAAGGGAGAAAGGGATAATATAGACAACTTTAGACCTATTTCTTTGCCATCAGTGTTAGCTAAAGTTATTGAGAAAGCTCTGTATGTAAGGATAATTAATCATTTTATATCACATAATGTGTATCCAATGTACAGTTCGGTTTCAGAAGTGGTTTAACAACCGAAAATGCTATACTCTCTTTTCTCTTTGAGATACTGGATAAATTAGATGAATTTAACATGTTTCGAATGGTAGGCATCTTTTCTGATTTAACTAATGCGTTTGATTGTGTTAATCGCGAAATGTTCCAGAATTGGACCATTATGAATACGGAGAGTAGCTCATAATTGGTTCGCCTCTTTATTTTAACAACAGACGGCAGAAGGTCATTTTCCACAATGCTGAGAATGGCTATGATATGGGGCTGAGTGGGGCGCGGTTAAAGGGGGGGGGGGTGCTCCAGGGATCACTGCTGGGACCATTCCTATTCCATATTTGTCTAAATGATATACCCTTTAGTGTAAGAGTTGATTATAAAATATTTCTGTATGCTTGGTAGGAAGGGATGTTGTGTTCAACGTTGGCACTGTTTCAAATAGTGCAGTTCAGGACATAAGTTCATGGATTGTAGAAAATAAAGTAACGCTAAATCCCAGTAACATCAGATTTTACAGTTTGTAACACACAATTCAACAAAACCCGACGTTCTCATTTCACTGGATGGGCATGTGATTAGTGAAACTGAACAGTTCAAATTTCTAGGTGTTCAGATAGACAGTAAACTGTCGTGGAAAGCCCACATTCAGGGTCATGTTCAAAGACTTAATGCTACCATTTCTACCAGTCAAACGGTATCTGAAGTAAGAGATAGTTCGACACGAAAAGTATCTACTTTGCTTATTTTTATTCGCTTATGACGCGTGGTATTATATTTTGGGACAACTCTTCCCATTCTGAAAGGTTATTTTTGCTCAGAAATGGGCGGTTCGGGCAACAAGTGGTGTAAGTTCGCGAAGCTTTTGTTGACCCCTGTTTACTAGCTTGGGTACTCTGACATTAGTCTCTCTTTCTCTCTCTCTCTCTCTCTCTCTCTCGATTATAATTAAAATTGAACTTTCAATAAGCTGTAGAAATAACACCACTGGTCAGAATGACGTCAAATTGCAACGGACTATTATCGGAGAAGGGGAAAAACGTACGGCAGAAGACAAGAAATAGTGAGAAAATTGATCAATAGATGGCGCTGTATGTGTCAGATTACGTAAATGAAAACACCTGTCATGCGCACAACCCACTGAAGTTGGTATAAACACGCCGGGTACACGGCTTTTCCTCCTTTCGCGTCTGCGGCGTTCGCCATGACTGTCTCAATGCCGGATCACGCTCTGCTTGTAAAGCTGTATTACAAGAATGACGACTGTGCACACGTCGATCTGCAGGAGTTCCGGACATTGAAGGGTTTGAAAAATGGCGTTGGTCCGATGACTGCCGTGGGTCTAGAGAAAATGATTCTGCCACTCGAAAAGACGGGTTCTTTTGGGGTGGAACTTGGTAGAGGAAGGAAAGGAATTGATTCGACGTCAGTGGAAGGAAGTGGCCACAGCAATGCAAGAGGAGAAGAGTGGTGGTGTGCAAATGTGTAGTGCACGGAGAATTTCCCGAACATTGGACATACCCGTGAGCACAGTGCATAAAATCCTACAAAACATCCTCCTTTGCTGAAGGAGGTGTAAGTTTCATCCTCCTTTGCTATCCATTCGAAATTACCCATGTGCACTGGTTGCTCCCTGTTGACCTGACAGCACTCAGACCTTTGCTTTAGAATTCCTTGCTCGCATGGAAGTGGACAATTATTGGCCGTGGAAGACCTTGTGGACAGACGAAACCCACTTCCATCTGCCAGGATACGTCAGTACACAGAATTGTCAAATATGGTCAACGGAAAATCAATACGCAAATCAACCAGCATCACTTCATCCTGAAAAGGTCACTGTTTGGTGCGGGTTTACGGCGTCATTTATCATAGAGCCATATTTTTCCGAAGAGACAGGTGCTACCGGTCCTGTTACCTGTACCGACGCTGGTAAGCGCTACGAGTGTCTTTTACGTAACCACGTCATTCCAGCTCTCCAACAGTGTGGTCCACTTGCTTAGCTGAGTGGTACTGTGCTTGCCTCCCGTGCAGTGAGCCCGGTTCGATTCCCGGCCGGGCTGGAGATTTTCTCCGCTTGTGGACTGAGTGTTGTGTTGTCCTCGTCATCATTTCATCCTCATCACCGGCACGCAAGTCGCCAAGTTTGGCGTCGACTGAAATAATACTTGCACTTGGCGGCTGAACTTCCCCGAATGCCAACAGTGCCATACGCTCATTTCCACTGCGTGGATGTATGGATGGGATCATTTTTATGCAAGGCGGCGCACCTCAGCGCATTGCAAATCAAGTTAAGCAGCTGTTGAAGCGCCATTTCGGAAATGCTAGAATTATCAGCCGCCATTTCCCTACAGCCTCCCGAAGTGGCCGTGCGGTTAAAGGCGCTGCAGTCTGGAACCGCAAGACAGCTACGGTCGCAGGTTCGAATCCTGCCTCGGGCATGGATGTTTGTGATGTCCTTAGGTTAGTTAGGTTTAACTAGTTCTAAGTTCTAGGGGACTAATGACCTCAGCAGTTGAGTCCCATAGTGCTCAGAGCCATTTGAGCCTACAGCCTGACCGTCCGATCACCTGATGTTAATCTGTGTGACTTTGCTGTGGGGCTATCTGGAAGATGTTGTGTTCAGTGTTCCGATTGCAAACGTAGCTGCATTGAAGCACGATTGCGCAAGACGTTCTGAACGTGACCCCGGAAACACTTCGATCAGTTGTGGAACATGCTGTACTCGATTTCAACTTGTTACAGAAAACAGTGGACAGAATATTGAACATGTTTTGCGCCAGTCACAGGGAAATTAATAATCCGATTTGATTTTGATTGATGCTTTTTATGCGGTTTTTGGCCTCAGGCGAATTAAAAACCGATTTTTCCCATCCGATGTGATATGACTTTGCCGTGGTGGACGGGGTTACGTAACTAACAGTATCACACCTGTACACCCACGCACACGGAATAGTACAGTTTGTTTAACGTCAAACGTACACCTTAGGCATTGCTGTATGATTCGTTTGTCTTCTGTTGTCGACCACTATTAAATTATGATGCTTACAGAGCCATCTATTGCAACATTTTTGAAATATTTTTCTTCTGCCGTACGTTTTCCCCCTTCTCCGCTAATATTCCGTTGCAATTTCACGTCATTCTGAGCAGTGGTGTTATTTGTACAGGGGTTTGAAAGTTTTAACTTTCATTATAATCACCCTATATATATTCTTTACTGTTATTTCTTTTTAAAAATATAGGCTTATTCCACAAATTAGCAGCTTTCACTCTGCTAACACTAGGCAGAAATCCAATTTGCATTTGGATTGCGCTTCCTTAACTCTTGTCCAGAAAGGTGTCCAGTATACTGCTGCATCCAATTTCAATAAGCTACCACAAGAATTCCAAAATATTAGAACTAACCCACACTCTTTCAAATCGAAACTGTAAAGTTTCCTCATGCGTCACTCCTACTGTTCTGTCGAGGAGTTCCTCGAAAAAGTTGAGTCCTGTGTTACATTGTTGATTGTGTTTACATAAACTTATGGCTTGTTCACGTTATGCACATCAATTTTGAAGAATTAAAGTTACTTGCAATACCCATACCTCCCTAACGAAGCATTTGCAGACCTATGTTCATATAGCGATTTTGTTCAGAATTGCGTATACTATCACTGTGTAAAATATTGACCGTTCCTCCCCAAACACCCTGTATATGTGTACGACCTTCCATTTTGCATTCAACAAGCAAAAGTGGTACTTTTTGTAGACGATACTAGTGTTAAAATAAATCCCATTTCAGAGTTGGTAAATGATATTTTCCAAAGAATTATTAAATGATTCTCTAAAAATGAACTCTCCCTAAATTCTGAAAATCAGAAACACACTACATTCAATTCTGTGCATGTCGTATCAACAACTGAGTGCACATAGTAGAATGCTCCAAAATTTCGGAAGTAAATGCTGATGAAAACTTGAAGCGGTAGAAACATGTTACCGAGCTTCTCAAACAATTAAGTTCAGCTACTTTTGCTCTTCGTATAACTGCTGCCGGCCGGAGTGGCCGTGCTGTTCTAGGCGCTACAGTCTGGAGCCGAGCGACCGCTACGGTCGCAGGTTCGAATCCCGCCTCGGGCATGGATGTGTGTGATGTCCTTAGGTTAGTTAGGATTAATTAGTTCTAAGTTCTAGGCGACTGATGACCTCGGAAGTTAAGTCGCATAGTGCTCAGAGCCATTTGAGCCATTTATAACTGCTAATCTTGGAAACAAACGTACCAACCTCCTGACAAATATTCATATTTGCATTCAGCAACGTCGTACGGAATAATTTTATGAGGTAACTCATCACTTAGAAAGGAAGTATTGATTACACAAAAGCGAGCAGTAAGAATAATACGTGCTATTTCACCCATGGACGTCATGTACACACCTCTTTAAGGAGCTAGGCATTTTAACTGTGCAGTCACAATATGTATATTCGCTAATGAAATTCGTCATAAATAATGCAGCACAATTTGAGAAGAAGAGTGATGTCCATACCTACAACACTAGAGGGAAAATGACCTTTATTACCTGTCGTTAAAGTTGTCAGTGGTTCAGAGAGGGTGTCAATATGGAGCGACAAATTTGATCATTTGCCTGACAGGTAGCGAAGCAAGTTTTGGATCTAATTTTTAAAAAAATTCTCCTGGTTAACTCCTTCTATTCCACTGACGAATTTCTCCTTAAAACTGGTAGCCAGTAATGAAAAAAATATTTAGTATAGGTTCACGAGTAGGTCTAAAAGTAATGTGTTCACTAGTCATCAACACTAATCATTCATAGATATCCTGTGAACTGACTCGTTCCACATCATTTCGATAAAAGAATCGTTCCTCTGATTTATGGAACATGTAACTAACATACATGACAAATCATAAATGATACATTGTTGGAAAAGAAGGATGGAGTCAGACGACCATTGGATATGCTACTGTGTACAATGGTTATATTTTACGTGATGTTGATTAATGAACATATTGTCCCAAAAATACAAGTAATTTTACGACCATGTTAATCAAGACGCTTTGAACACTGCAAACGGTATTTTCACACATAAATGAATGGCATACACAAAGTCTGCAGTTCAAAACTGGATTTTTCCGGGAAGCTGAAATATTTTAATTTTGAAATATAACTGTTGCTGCTTTCTTCTAGCAAAGCCAGGTCAATACAACTATTGTCAGCATCGGATACGATTTCTTTGCACAGACGCTGCACAAATGTATTGGCTACATTTCCAATCTGTCGCCATCGGTGTCGGCAACATGTATCTTAACAGGGTAGCAGGTTTCCTGTTCTCTCTGCCACGAGAATTCCCCTTCCGTTCGCAGAGCTACGTCGGCACGCAGGCCGGGAGTTCCTTACTGGAGGAAGCCACACGACTTCATGGCCCTCCGGCGTGAACAATCAATGTCGCTGCATATTGCAGGACATTTCTAAGGCTACGCAGATCCATTCAGCACAAACGCTGCCGAGCGTCCTGCTGCACAGTTCCCAACTGCATGCTGCTGCATCGGCAGAACTTGTTCAACAGGTCAAAATGAAAGTAATGGATTATTTCCCGGCAGCCGAGACTGTGTAACAACCGGTTTACACTTTTTCCCGGAGGTGAAAGAAAGTGGCTGGACACACGGTCTTACACCTTAAATAAGCAGTCGCCCTGAACGTTTTTCGACTGGCATTCTTTGTTCAGGATGGGGACGAAAGCTGGTTCAGCGTCTGGACAATTGTCTCAACCGCCAAGCAAATAACTTTGGAAAATAGTCAAAACATATAAGCGCACCGGGCAAAATTTACACACGGCTAAGTGACATGGCGTCAACAACTATCTAGCGAGGATAACGGCCTGAATTCGCCTAAGAGGAGAGTCCAAAAGTTTCTTCTGGTATGCCAGAGCCCGCTGAAGCCACTCTTTGCTGGTTACATGTCGTAGAGCTACCAAAGTATAGAGACGCTGACTACTACGTTCGACCCACAAATAGACCCAGACTTTTTTTATACGGTTAAGATGGAGTGATTTTGTCGAGGTTCGACAGGATACCTGACTGTTCGTCAAACCAGAAAAATCTGCATGCAACCTCGTGAGTACCTTTGTTGTCATCTTGGAATACAGGCATATCCACAGCATACTCAATACGAAGAGTTGGAGATAAGTGGAAGATTTGGGTCTTTCTCTCTCTCTCTCTCTCTCTCTCTCTCTCTCCCCCTCACACACACACGCACACACACACACACACACACACACACACACACGTATATTGCGGTTTAAACACCTCATTGCACCGTCGACACCAGGCATCTTTTGAAAAGAGGCAAAGCGACTGTCCACTGAAGACATGCAGCTTCGTGTGCCGCAGGATCAACGGCCTTCTGCGTGTTACCCGATTCCAAATGTCCTCTGCAAGCAATTCTGTTCGTAATGTTCGCTTGGAAACTGGATCAGATTGACCCTCATTCACTAAAGCAACAATTATTATAGGCTTTGAAATCCATTGTCACTGACAAGCCGCGACACCCATTTCCAGTTCCTGTCGATCAGGGAATTGTAAAGCCTGTGGTTCAAACAGCTTGTGAAATGGCTGTAACTGTTTTACCAATTCTTGTAGACACGTTGGACACCTAGACAAATTGCACAGATCGTGCTGATACACCAGCAGATTAGGCAACTTCACGATGTGGTCACGGACACTTCCAAGCGTGATAGCTCCGCCATTCTCGGATGTCTCGATGTCGACCTATCTTAATGCCCTGGTTTCATTCAACCAACTGCAACATAGACACCAATCTACTGTCGTGTCAGTAGTGGATGCTCAGATGACCGCGTTCCAAACAGACCAATGAGATGTTTTAATGGGATCCCTAATGTTTTTTCGGTTGCTCTTATGTATAAGGGGCAGTCAAATAAAACGAGACAGACAGAAAAAAAGTAATAAACTATTTATTATTTCACAAGTAATCCTCATAACTGTTTATACGTTTATACCGCTGTGAGTCAAGACCACCTTCATGGAAAAATGTTTGTGGTTGCCTACGGAAACATGATCCTACCAGCCGCGCGAGGTAGCTGCGCGTTCTTAGCCGTCTTGTCACGGTTCGCGCGGCTCCCCCCGTCAGAAGTTCGAGTCCTCCCTCGGACATGGGTCTGTGTGTTGTCCTTAGCGTAAGTTAGTTTAAGTTAGATTAAGTAGTGTGTAAGCTTAGGGACCGATGACCTCAGCAGGTTGGTCCCATGAGACCTCACCACAAATTTTCAAATTTAGATGATTGTATCCAGAGGTGCACCTCTTCTTACAAAAACAATCCACGGCCAGAAGTAGCTTTCTTTAGGGCTAAAATAATGTATAATTCGCATACGGAGGGATGGGGGCTCTACGGAGGATGTGTAAGCGCTTCTCAGTGGATAGCGTACTCAGAACAACCATGTCAACATGTGGACATGCCCAGAAGTTTCGTTCTGAAGGCCTTATACATCCTCCATACGGCCCCGATCCCTCCCCATGCGATTTCCATATTTTTGGAGCACAGAAGAAAGATATTCGTTTCCGTCGATCTGCTTTGCAGGAAGAGTTGCAAGCCTGGATACAATCATGGTTCCACAGACAACCGCAAACGTCTTTCTATGAAGGCGTTCACTGTCTTACCTCGCAGTAGGATAAATTTATTAATAGTTTATGACGATAACGTCCGGGATAATAAACAGTTCATTTACTACTTTTTCCACTTGTCTCATTTTCATTTGACTGCCCCTTATACAAGGTGAAGCGAAATTCCCGCACTCGGGCTTCACAGCGCGACCCCTCACATACCAGCGATGAAATAATGTCTGTCACAAAATTTCGTGCGGAGAGTACATCAGCCAGAAAAAGGACGTTAAAAAGTGAAAATCTGGCAACACTGTACCCACTTGTAACTACCTCTCTCAGGAGAAGCTACTACTGCTTTGAAAATTGTGCAGCGGATAAAGTTTTGGGTTAGCAAGCAGGAGGTCGAGGGTTCGTTCCTGGGTTATGGGGCATTATTTCAATTTGATAATTTCATTCTGACATTTTACACTGTAATATACACCGTTTCTTAGATCACATGTATCCTTAATTTACAACATTTTGTAACGCTGAACATAACAAATACATGGTTAATGGTGCAAATGGCTCTGAGCATTATGGAACTTAACTTCTGAGGTCATCAGTCCTAAAGACCTTAGAACTACTTAAACCTAACTAACCTAACGACATCACACACATCCATGCCCGAGGCAGGACTCGAACCTGCGACCGTAGCGGTCGCGCGGTTCCAGACTGTAGCGCCTAGAACCGCTCGGCCACCCCGGCCGGCCAAATACATGGTTAGACAAACGAGAAATAGACAGTTGAAACAAATGACCTGTCATAGGACAGAATAACTAGAAAAACAATATCAATTTCGAGATGCTAAAGACGACAGCGCAATACAATAAGACCCCATCTACATGTCTTATACTACACGTAATATGAGCTCTCAGATGTCGCACATTGGCAACCAGTGACAAAAATAATGTCCATATTAATGACAGCATGACCTTCATAACAGAATACGTTGTCACCAGAAAAACAGATGCTCAAAGCGACCTCCCTGCACGTCCAAACATTGCGCAGTCCGGCGGATCATACAGCTCTGGACCTTTCGCAGCAAAGCTGCAAAGTAACAAGAGCAGCACGAACACGCGCTAACGCGCTACCAATTCTGCCACATTCGTCGGCAGAATGCATGTGCCCTTTCAGGTGTTCCCACAGGAAGAAACCCAAGGGACTTAGGCCACGTGAACGTGGTCGTCACACAACTGGCCCTCCACGTCCGAGCCATTTCCCCAGAAATATACTGTCCAAATACTGTCCCTCATTAATTCCAGAGTTTGGAGGTGCGCCATCATGTTGGAACAGTATCCTCTGCCGTATATGTAGTGGAATATCTTCCAGCGCATCAGGCAGATAGTTTGAGAGGTGTGCATGATATCTTCGTGCAGTCAACCGGTCAGGCAACATATAGGGGCCCAACCACCTGTCGCCCAATATTCCGCCCCAGACGTTGATAGCAAAGCGAACTTGATATCCAGGGTCGCGGGTGACGTGAGACTTAACGTCACACCAATGGTGGGCATTGTGCACAGTGAAGACACCCTCGCGAGTGACTGCTGCTTCATCCGACCGTATTAGGGTGTTAACGAAGTCATCGTTGGCTTTCTGTTGTTGTTGGAACCATTCGATTCTGTCACGGACGGCCGGCTGCTGTGACCGAGCGGTTCTAGGCGCTTCAGTCCGGAACCGCGCTGCTGCTACGGTCGCAGGTTCGAATCCTGCCTCGGGCATGGATGTGTGTGATGTCCTTAGGTTAGTTAGGTTTAAGTAGTTCTAAGTCTAGGGGACTGATGACCTCAGAAGTTAAGTCCCATACTGCTTAGAGCCATTTTTTTGGCATGGACGCGTTACTCCGCTCGCAACTAGTCCCTGTCTGGTGCACGGTGCATACAGTATATACACGCCGTCAGTCCTGCGTGCTGTTCCATCTAATGCGCTTTACCCCTCTGACAGACATTGTTCTGCATGATTCATCCTGACATCGCTAACTGTGAAATGTTCGGTTTCGAATCACACTGTTTCCCTAGTGGTAACAGACGTGATGTTTCCACAATCCCAACGATAGAAGAATAAGAATAATAACAATACTAATAATGCATTGAGATACATACTAAACAGCATGTGGTTATCTGACTCAGTGTTGAAAGGCATAATTAGAGGGACCATGGTGATAACACATACAAACAGTAACCGAGTTTGGACATTATTTGCAAAGCACATTGCTAGTCCTACTGGTAAAGTAAGGCCCTAACGAAACGTAAAGGACCTGAACGAAGCAAGAATAATAACAGTTGGTACTCATATATGGGACAATTGGTGAGGGTACAAAGAAAACAGGTTTCGCATCTAGTAGATGAAGTGGTGTGAATAAACTCACGCCCATGACGCGGAAAGGGCTTCTTTCAAAGCAGACCAATCTTCCATTTCTACGATTATATTAAGTATAAATGTTTTCTAGAGGACCCGCTGCAGTCGCTGTTGACGATTAAGATGCCACCTGGACTACATTTACCAAATAAAAAACACATGCCTCAGCCCAGGATCGAACCCTCGACCTCCTGCATGCTAACCCAAAACTCTATTCGCTGCACCAACTGTACAGCAACACCAACCATTCCGGGCAGAGGTAGCTCCCTGCATGGGGTTACAGTGTTGCCAGATTGCCACTTTTTAACATCCTTTTTCTGCCGGATGTACCCGCCAGACGAAATTTTGTGACAAACCTTTTTTTATCGCTGGCATGTGAGGAGTCGTACTGCGAAGCCCGAGTGAGCGAATTTTGCTTCACCCTGTATATTCTCCTCACAAACACTTCCTCATATTCATAACTGTTTTAATTTTCAGTCCTATGAGAGGAGGCAGAAGAAGAGCCTCAGTACAAAACATTTGAGCTAATTCCCCCCTCTCCCCCCCAGTCACCCTCACTCTCACTCTCTCTCTCTCTCTCTCTCTCTCTCGCAGTGTAATAGGCATACCTGGAGATATTGGTGTCTGAGGACAGTGTACTGAACAACTTTACTACAATTTTACTTCCTTTATTGACTAATAATTGCAGGGTTTTGGAGTAGTATGTTTATAGATTGCTTGCTCCCTCCAAGAACTTGTGGCATCAGCAAGGTATTAAGGTTTATTTTCCTATGGGCAGTAGGTCAGGTGTTGAAGTGTCTCTAAGCGTGGACGCAAAACTGGTGGTCCCCACTGACAGGCGAAGTCCACTTACAGGTGTAGTGAAGACTGTCATAAAGTTTGTCATGTGTTTATGGGAACACTGTTCTGCAGAGAAAAAAGAAACAACGCACTGATATGTGTACAATGTATGGTACCACACAAAAAAATATCTCCACTTATACCTGTTACACCACACACACACACAGGTAGATATGATCGAAAAAATCGGGACACCGATAAATGACTCATGTACAGTAATGAAATTTCGGGAATACATTAGTCTAGGTAACGTATCTAAACGATTAACATGACAAGGTCACATGTTAATATAAGCACAGGATAAGAGATTGAAAATCTGAAGTGCTGCAACATTAATAACTAGCGTAGCTGCCAGACTGTTGAAGACAAGCATTCAAACTTGCATGCGTTGTGTTGTACAGGTGCCGGAAGTCAGTTGGTGATACGGAGTTCCACACCTGTTTCACTTGGTTGGTCAACACATTGGCGGTTAATGCTGTTTGTGGATGACGCTGAAGTTGTCGTACGATGGTGTTCCAAACGGGCTCGATTGGAGACAGACCAGGCCAACTTGCAGAGTATGTTCGTTTACAACAGCAGTATGTTGATGACCGTTATCCTGTTGGAAAACACCCCCTGGAATGCTGTTCATGAATGGCAGCAGGACAGGTCAGATCACCAGGCTGACGTACAATTCTGCAGACAGGATGCGTTGAATAACCACGAGAGTATGTTCGTTTACAACAGCAGTATGTGGATGACCGTTATTCTGTTGGAAAACACCCCCCGGAATTCTGTTCATGATGGCAGCAAGACAGGTCAGCTCACCAGGCTGATGTACAATTCTGCAACCAGGATGCGTTGAAGAACCACGAGAGTGTTCCTGCTGTCATGCGAAATCGCAGCCCAGATCATGACCCTAGGACAGGTGCAGTGTGTCTAGCAGGCAGACAAGTTTGTTGCCAGCCCTCAGTTGGCCTCCTTCCAACAGACGGCCATCACTGGCACCGAGGCACAACCAACTTTCATCAGACAAGACGATAGACTTCCACACTGCCCTGCAATGAGCTCTCGCTTGTCACCACTGAAGTCGCAAATATCGGTGGTTCACGGTCAGTGGAGTGCACGCTACAGAGCGTATGGCTCGCAGTTGCCTTTGAGGTAACCGATTTGCAACAGTTCGCTGTGCCACTGTGTTGCCAACTGCTGCTCAGATCGCTGCTGCAGAAGCAGTACAAGACTCCAGTGAGCGACTCCGAACACTTTGGTCTCCCCTCTCGCTAGTGCCACATTGCCATGTGAGGCGCGTGCTTCTTGCAAGAGCACATTCTCGTGACCATCGATGCCAGTAGTCAACTACAGTGGCTATGTTCCTGCCACGTTTTTCTGTAATATCGCAAAAGGAATATCCAGCTTCTCGTAGCGCTATTACACGATCAAGTTCAAAGTCATTGATGTATTGATAATGGCTTCTTTGTCACATTAAAGGCAATCTTGACTGATACCATCTCACTACGTCCAATCTCAAAGGTAAGTAAGGCTCACGATCGTTACAGCGTGTATTTAAAGCAAACCTCATTTGCATCCTCATACTGGCGCTACTAATGCCACTATTATGCGACTGGCGTGACATGTGATTAGACATCTTTCACATGTAGAAACACACCTACCAACTTTCGTTTATGATGCACAATTCCTTCTTGGAGTTGCGACTTTTTCTGTCAGTATACATAGGTTGTAATGAGTATAAGTAACTGATGACAGTGTACTGAACAACATCACATCAGTGCACTTCGTGGTGATAAAATGTTAGGCAAGGCACTTTGAAGATAAGAGTTTCAAGAGTATTAACGGAAGAAGAGTACTGCATGGCCGAATATATTTAATTCCACTCGAAGGAAGAATTACAGCCTTGTTGCCTAATAACTGTTGTCGTCAAATTATTGCACCGCTCCTGCAGCAATTCCACATTAAGACGATGTCGTTTCAAAAATTTAGCGGTTCTAGGCGCTCAGTCCGGAACCGCGCGACTGCTACGGTCGCAGGTTCGAATCCTGCCTCGGGCATGGATGTTTGTGATGTCCTTAGGTTAGTTAGGTTTAAGTAGTTCTAAGTTCTAGGGGACTGATGACCACAGATGTTAAGTCCCATAGTGCTCAGAGCCATTTGAACCTTCAAAAATTTAGAGATGTGGAGACTTGCCAGCTTGTAACAATCAACAACTTAACATAATAGTCAGTTTATTAACTTTAAATTTTGTCAGTTTTTCTGACAAAGTTACAATTCATTTCAACATTATTACATAATTTTACGTATTTCTGTGTATGTCGTGTGATTCTTTGCTTTCGTAGTTTCGGTGTTGCCTACTTCTATCGCTCCTGATTGACACATATCCAGTGTTCATTCGCAGATTTTCTGGAAATGCGTTTTGTTTCTTCACAAGCAATGATTAGAAAAAACTTGAAGACAGTAAACATTGTAGTGAAGTAACGTTTCTCTATTACCGTTGCGTTACGAGTCACAAATGGTAAATGGCTTCTGATTTTTAATTATTGCAAAGTGTTAACTGCAATGGGAATTAACCTTCAATCATTTCGACCTCTCGCGTGTGCTTTGATTATTACTGCCTACAGAATTTTCAGTAAATATTACATAAATTCGCATTTCACTCAACATAATCCGTTTCACAGCTTTTGCTCAAATACGAGCTGGTGACCATATTACTTCATTAAACAACTTGGGTTTTTTAAACTTTGTCTAAAATTCTCGTTAAATACTCAAAATTAATTACTCTACGTGTCTCGTTGGCGTAAAAACTGTCATTAGTGGACTTACTCGCATTCTGCTGGTACGAAATTCTTCGCCATAGGTTATACGTTCTCAATTACTGGAAAGTAGTGGCAAGTTACAATTCTTATTTATACTTATTTGGATAGCGCAGGAGAGTAGAGAATTGATTGGGGTTCACCGTTAAAAGGCTTCCGACTGAATCCGCGGAGCAGTACGTCGAGTAATTTGCTTCACGCGCTGGATATCGCCAAGACGCTGCGGAAGCCCCGGAGAACGAACGAGAGGCACATTTCAGTGGAGCTCTCACGAGTAAAGTATCGATACTTTTCGTTCGATACCGCGTGTCCCTTGCCGCGACACGTGGCCGCGTCGACGGGGAAAGCAGTGGTGTCCGCAGCCGGTATCGATTGTGGGAGTGGCGAGTAGTTTGCCGGCGGCCAGCCGTGGCACATATTCGGCCCAGCTGAGGAGGGAGGCGGCGGCGGCGGCGGCGGGCAGCGCGGGCCGCGTGGCCGGTCGATACGGCCGGGGGCGGCGGCCTCGCCACGGGCTTCGCCAGCGTGCCGGAGGCGGGAAGGACAGAGGCGCCTGCCGCTGCTGCAACCCACACGTCACCACAGTGACGCGGGCCGTCCGCCGGCAGGGGTGGAGCGGCAGAATGCGTCGATAGCGCCATAGAGCGGGAGCAAACGTGCGTAACGATTGGCTTACTCTCACCGATCAAAAGGATACGGACGCCTGCTAGTGGACATTAGTATTCGGTGTGTCCAACCTTAGCCTCTGCGACGGCTAGAACTCTCCTGGACCTACTTTCGATGAGGAGTCCGAATGTCTGTGGAGTAATGGAAGACCGCTCTTCCTCAAGAACCGAAAATAGAGGAAGTATGAATGTTGAACGTTGGGATCTGGAGCGAAGCACACGTTCTCATTCACTGCAAATGTGTTCCGTTGAATTCAGACAGGGACTCTGAGTGGGCCAGTCCATTTCAAGGACGTTATTGTCCACAAATAATGGTTCAAATGGCTCTGAGCTCTATGGGACATCTGAGGTCGCCCGGTTCCAGACTGAAGCGCCTAGAACCGCTTGGCCACATCGGCCGGCAATTCGCTCAGAGATGCTACTTTATGGCGGCGTGCACTGTCATGCTGATAAAAACACTTATCGTCTCCGAACTCTTCCTCTGATGTACACAGTATAAAATGCTGTGAAACAGTCTATATCCTTTCGCATTTTGCGTTTTATTGAGATCAATACGAGGACCGTACCTAACCACGAAAACGGGTCCAATACTACACTCGTCACAGAAATAACAGAACACCTTGAACGACTAGAGACAGGACGTTCATACTCATAGGACACGCGCACTAGCATGTGAACCGTGGTAAAAATTGCTGTTTTGAAGAGCGCGCCGCAGCGCGTAGTGTGAAGCAGTTGCCATCCGTTTCTGGCGGTGGCGCCGCTGTGGCAATCGCAGCTTTGGTGTCTCCCTCCGGTGGGAAGGGGGAAAGGTTGCCTGTTCACGTGCATTTAAGGGGCGCTATGAGCTCGCCAGTCAGTCAGTCTGGGTCAGTCTCTCGTCCGCATTTGTTAGGCAGTTAGTGTTTGTCTGTCGTTCGGAGTAATAGTATGTCTGTCGTCAGGATCAATCTTTAAAGCCGGCGAAATGAGAGTCTTTCCACTCCGCCAGTAAGAGAACTCAGCGAGCGGTCGCCCGGTCGGGGTTTAGTCCTGCATCTGAGTCTGCGCGTTAGGCCGCCAGTCTGCTCGAGTTTGCTCTGGCAATGGTCACTGGCGGTTAGATCGATCGGTTGGTCGGTCGCGCCCTGAGACACAAGATGACTTGTCCGTCTTGAGCGTCGGCGCATGTGACGTCGCCACGTGAGTCCAGTGGGCCGCGGCGTATAGCGAGGGGTAGTGACTTCGCGGTCGACACGAGAGCAACAGGAGTCGACCCACGACATCAGTCTGGCAGGTGTGAGCTGCGACGCCGTGAGACGGGAGGTCGGCGCGCCTTCCTGTGTCCGTTGAAGCGGCTGGCAGCGGACGGTTTGGGAGAGCGGTTTGGGGGAGGTCCGCCAGGTCTTCTCGAGAAATCGCAGTTTATTAGAAGTTAAGTGATTGGTGATATCTTGTTTGATTTACTCTTGTTAAATTCTACTTGTTTTCTTGGTGAGGTCACCAGCCGTTTTGCTTTGATGTCGTCCCACCATTCTTCTCCGTTTTCCCACCCGCAGGAAGGTGGTTGTCTATAAATTGGGTGGTCCGTTTTTCCCTTGTGAAGTAGGGGCGGGTTAGAGCAACCTGCGGTTCGGGTTGTTCGGTAATTTCCCTTATCAATCTACCGTACGTTAGTAGCTGCCTCCGTTATGTTTTTCGGATTCGGTGTGTTAACGAATTTATTGCTTGGAGTGTAACGGCCTAATACCTGAAATACGTTTTGATCTTTGGAAACTTTGATATTATTGCCTATGATCTTGAGAGGCGGTACCTGTGTACTGTAGAGCATCTTAACTATTGTTTGGTGAACCTTGTAGAATTTTATATAAGATTCCATTTCAAGGGCTTTTATTTAAATGATCATTTTAGTATATAAAGTTGCCACCCTTTCACCGCAAGGCTTTTCTTAGAAGTTAAAATCAAGTTGCTCCTTCTGTGGCAAGGTTAATATTTTAATTGTTAGTGTTTTGTACCATTTCCATCTCTTCTACGGGGGCAGGGGGGGGGGGGGGGGGGGTGCATAGTTTGTGTGCTTGTAAAAACTCCTAGCTTAAAGTTATCTGGTGTGTTGCAGATTTGCACCAGTGTAGTCTTTCAGAGGCTGTTGTGAGCGGTCGTAAGTACGGCCGTGTCAAAAGGGAGCGGCAAGGTTCTCTGCGCGAAAGCTCACACAGTCAAAACTTGTTCCTTTCTACCTCTGAATAAATTGTAACTCTTATTTTTAGAGGGTTCTTTCTGATTAAAATTTTAAATCTGTTTCTTTTAAAAAATACTTTAGGCAAGTTAATAAAATTCCCGTTTGTTAAAAGAAATTTGGTTATGCTTTCATCAGTTACTCCTTGGCAACTACTTCCATGCTTACGTAGTGTGATTAAATGTGTTTATGTTCTTGATGAATCGCTAGTAAACAAAATAAATTCTTAAGAATAGTCTTTGAAAATAAATCACGATTCAGTATCTTCTGCAGAAATGATTAGCATTTGAATCATTTCGACCAGCGGGTTCAGGGTCAACACCAATAGCGCAGTGCAACACCATCTACCCGTAAAATGTGCCTGCGGCTCTCGTTGTCGCTATAAACCGAAGGTAGTGGATCAGCGTGACTTAAGCAGACATACAGGATGCGCGAAGCGTATCGTTAGATCAGTGAGTTTGAAAGAGGGCGCATTATTGGCATGAGAGAGTGTGTTGCATTCATCCGGAAATTGCTGCTCGGGTGGGACGAAATGTTTCGGCAGTGCAACGGGTGTGTGCAGAATGGTTCACGGAAGGCCGGAGAACACGACGAGAAGGGTCAGGCCGCACCACTCAGACCACCCCCCAAGAAGATCGACACGTCACCAGGACTGATCTACCTCCTCGGCTCTGGCACAATAGTCGAACAGGAGAACACATGGTACACTATGGGTGACAGTCCATCGCCGTTTATTAAGGCGTGGGTTACGTGCGCTTAGTCCACTTCTCCGCCTACCTTTGACGAATGTGCAGAAACGTATTAGACAGCGATGATGTATGGAACGACGCCATTCGGGTCAGGAATGGAATAAAATAGTGTTTTCGGGTGAATCCAGGTCCTGTTTGGTTGAAAAGGATGGCTGAATTTTGGTTCGCCGCAGACAGTGACTGAATTCGCACAGGACGTAGAATGACAACTCAAGGCCTTGTGGGGCAGGGTGCTAATGGGTACAATCCAAATCAAATGTTCTGGGCACTGTGACCAGAGGGACCTACGTGAATGACATCCTGCGACCCGTAGCCATAGCCTTTCTGCACGACACTCCAGACGCCATTTTTCAGCAAGATAATGCAAGACCACACACTGCTGCTTGTGCCTTCTTGGTGTCACACAATGCCAGCCTTTTGCCCTGGCCCGCCATATCACCAAACTTGTAGCCAATCGAAAATGTGTGGGATATGGTGAAAGGACGGGTGCAGCGCTGAGACCCAATGCCAACCATCACATATGAACTTTGGGATCAGGTCAGTGTAACATGGATAGGTACACCACAGAACGTCTTTCACGCCTTATACGCATCGATGCCATCATGCATGGAACAAATTATCAAGGCCCACGGCGTACCCTGTGCCTACCAGGCAACAAGACACATGCCGAACCGAAGTGACTGAAATGCTAATCATTTCTACAGAACATACTGATGGGCATGTCCTGTGAATATGAGGTCCTATCTTCAATGTTCTGTTTTTTTCTTAACAGGAGTCAATAACACAACCTCCTCCGCACTTCACCATTGGCACCACACACGACGCCAGGATATAGTCACCAGTAAATCGCCAAAGCCAAATCCTTTCATCCGACTGTCAAAGGATATAGTGCGATTCATCCAGTCATTCACTGTCTAGTGGCTTCTCTCTTTACGCCATCTCACGCGTCGCTTAGGACTGACAACAGAAATGCGTAGCTCATAACGGCCTACTCGAAAATTGCACCCCAGTCGTTTTAAGTCCCTACGCAGAGTAATTGTTGTACCTGGAGAGCTGGTAGCACACTTTGCCACTCACGACTGATTCCTACTGCCTATTTCATGCGATTTTTTACAACCACTCTCCGCAACACTCCAGCGTCCCTGTTCATAAGGTGCACGTGATACTGGTTTAGCTGTGGTTGTTATTTCGCTCTTGCACTTCAACTGTCGACTTGGGCAGCTTTAGAAGGGCTGAACTGTCCCTGATGGATTTGTTACTCAGGTGACATCCAATGACCAGTCCATGTTCGAAGTCACTCAGCTCTGCTGACTACCTGTTCCGCTGTCAACGCTTCTCCACCGATAACACAGTACACCCCGCCTCCTTTTATACTGGTGGGTTCGCCTCTACGGACATCTACACTCATGCTCATAAATTAAGGATAATGGTGAAACAATGCTCTGGTGGGCGGTTTGCGGGTTTAAATCACCTCGGGGTATGAACATGCGGTGCATGTGACCAGAGGTGTGTTGGTGCCTGTTAGAGTATGGTGCAGCGAGTAACTGTGCAGACGTTTCCAGACGTGTGTGTGTGTGTGTGTGTTGAAAATGGCTCAAAGAACACATGGACAGAATGCTAGGGCCACTGGAGGCTGGTGAAACACAGCAGGTCGTAGCACGGGCTCTCCGTGTGCCACAAAGTGTGATCTCAACATTCCAGCAGACAGGAAACGTGTCCAGGCGCTACAGTACGGGACGTCCACAGTGTACAACACCACCAAACCACCAATGTCTCACCATCGGTGCCCGCAGACGGCCACGGAGTACTGCAGGTAGCCTTGCTCGGGACCTTACCGCAGCCACTGGAACAGTTGTCTCTAGACACAGAATCTACAGACGACTGAACAGACATGCTTTATTCCCACAGGGATCTGCAAGGTGCATTCCACTGACCCCTGGTTACAGGAGAGCCCGTAAAGCCTGGTGTCAAGAACACAGTACATGTTCATTGGAACAGTGGTCCCAGGATATTTTTACGGACGAGTCCTGGTATTGTCTGAACAGTGATTCTCGCCGGGTTTTCATCTGGTGTGAACGAGGAACCAGATACCAACCCCTTAACGTCCTTGTATGGAGGTCGTGGTTTGATGGTGTCAGGTGGGATTAT
The DNA here is from genome assembly GCF_023864275.1 of Schistocerca cancellata. NCBI lineage: Eukaryota > Metazoa > Arthropoda > Insecta > Orthoptera > Acrididae > Schistocerca > Schistocerca cancellata. The sequence goes on from NC_064626.1 coordinate 1,159,912,597, forward strand.
GATTGGTGCACGTACACCCCTGCATGTCTTTGACAGAGGAACTGTAACAGGTGTGGTGTATCGGGACGTCATTTTGCACCAGTATGTCCGCCTTTTCAGGGGTGCAGTGGGTCCCCCCTTCCTCCTGATGGTTGATAACGCACGGCGCCACCGAGCTGTCATCGTGGAGGAGTACCTTGAAACAGAAGATATCAGGCGAATGGAGTGGCCTGCCTGTTCTCCAGACCCCATCGAGTACGTCTGGGATGCTCTCGGCCGACGTATCGCTGCACGTTTTCAAACCCCTACGACACTTCAGGAGCTCCGACAGGCACTGGTGCAAGAATGGGTGGCTATATATACCCCAGCAGCTGCTCGACCACCTGATCCAGAGTATGCCAACCAGTTGTGCGGCCTGTGTACGTGTGCATGGTGATCATATCCCATATTGATGTCGGGGTACATGCGCAGGAAACAGTGGCGTTTTGTAGGATATGTGCTTCGGGACGGGGTTTCTCAACTTATCACCAATACCGTGGACTTACAGATCTGTGTTGTGTGTGTTCCCTGTGTGCCTATGCTATTAGCGGCAGTTTTGTGTAGTGCCACGTTGTGTGGCACCACATTCTGCAATTATCCTTAATTTATGAGCATGAGTGTAGTAATCAGTTACACCGGTACATCCGGTTGATCGATACTTTTGAGGACGTAGTGTGTTTATGAAAAAGTATTTATATAGCTACATTTTGGTCATTTACATTATTTTCCGCACAAATTTTCCGCAATTTCTGTTCACGAATTCCTCCGTGGTACCGTGTAGAAGTAATTAGTAACGAAAAATTTCTTTAATTTTCATCTGAAACTATTTCTCCCGTATGTCAAACATTTTATACCCACGAGTAATTGTTAAAGAATTTTATAGCTACATATTTCATCCCTGTCCATACCAAAATTAGATTCACTAATTTCTCCTACTAGTTTTCTACTTATGGATATCTTTGTTGCTCTCAAACCCACATGGAATGGTGATAACAATTAAATGAATAAATGTATTGTGAGACTGTGGTTTCCTCGGCTGCATAGAAAGATGTCTACACAGATCTATATATGTGAAACCCACATACACTTCTCATTACTTTCTTTTCTGCAACGAATAATTTTTGCCTAAGTGAGGAGATACTCAGAATTGTATGCCGTAAGTCCTCAACGCATGAAAGTATGCAAAATATGTTGTGACGTCTGTATCCCCAAAGTTCCTAAATATTGCTAAATCAAAAACAGCCAACCGTAAATGTTTCTGCAAATCTGTTATATGGTTTTTCCAGTAGAACTATCAGTTTTCCAGACTGTGCAGACCTACGAACGTGGATCTTTACCCAGTTTATTCTCTCATGTACATGGGATAAGAGAAATGGAAAATTTTTACATTAAAAAAAAGATTGAATTGTTTTCTTTTTCTTTCAAAGTTTAAAGCTAGCCCATCCCTCCAAAACCAGTCTGTAAGAATCACAGGAAACACCATTCAGTATTTTCTCTATTGACTCTTCTTTGCTCATTTTCATAACAATGGTGGTGTCATGTGCAAACATAGCTAATTCTGCCTCCTAATACAGACGAAATAGCGGATGAAATCAAGAACTGTAGTGGGCCAATGATCGAACCCTGTGGCTCTCCCATTGTCGCCGACCGGGGTGGCCGAGCGGTTCTAGGCGCTACAGTCTGGAACCGCGCGACCGCTACGGTCGCAAGTCCGAATCCTGCCTCGGGCATGAGTGTGTGTGACGTCCTTAGGTTAGTTAGGTTTAAGTAGCTCTAAGTTCTAGGGGACTGTGACCTCAGAAGTTAAGTCCCATATTGCTCAGAGCCATTTTTTTTTCTCCCATTGTCATTTTTCCCCAAGCATATGAGATTGCTTACCACTGTGTATTAATCGTTCAATTTATGGTAGCCTTCTGCATTCTGTTTTCTAAGTGAGCACTAAATCTGGAATTTCCACAAAGACGTCACTTTTCTAATAGAATGTGACACATACGAATTACGAGTTTATAATGGCTAAGCAGAGAATGGATAAGGTAAGATGTGAGCGGATGGACGGGGGTGGCGGTAGGAGGAATGATCAAAAACAGCCTAGCAAGCTTCATCATTTGTGTCTGTTGTTGTGTCTGTTGTTGTGTCTGTTGTTGTTGTTGTTTTAGTGATGTTCAGTCTGAAGACTAGCTGGACGCAGCTCTCCTCGCTAGTGCATCCTGCGCAGGCCTCTTCATCTCTACGTAACTACTCCCTACCGTACCAAAGCCCTGTCCTTCCTCTTCAATTTTTTAACCACCACACTCCCCTTAGTTACCAAATTTACAATTTCCTGATGACTGAGGATGTCTCATATCAGCTGAGACCTTCTTTTAGTTACGTTGTGCCAAAAATTTCTTTTTTTCGACAACTTGATTCACTATCTTCTTGTAACTGATTTGATCTACCCATCTAATTTCCAACATTGTTTTGTAGCAGTACATTTCAAAAGCTTCTGTTCTTGTCTGAACTGTTTACAGTTAACTTCCATGCAAGGCTACACTCCCCAAAAATACCTTTAGATAACCAGTTAATAAAGTACACAGCCGACAGTCGCCGGAATTTATTTATTTTTAGACTTGACCGACGTTTAGATACCGCTAATTGTACCTTCTTCAGAATTTCAAGGTGAACTTTAAAAAGTTTTTTGCAACAACAAATAATACGTGGCTTCCAGTTATGAAGTTACACTATGTGATTAACAGTAGCCGGACGCCTCCAAAAACATACGTTTTTCATATTAGGTGCATTGTGCTGCCGCCTACTGCCAGGTACTCCTTATCAGCGACCTCAGTGTCATTAGACATCGTGAGAGAGCAGAATGTGGAGCTCCGCGGAACTCACAGACTTCGAAAGTGGTCAGGTGCTTAGGTGTCACTTGTGTCATAGGTCTGTACGCGATATTTCCACACTCCTAAACATACCTAGGTCCACTGTTTCTGATGTGATAGTAAAGTGGAAACGTGAAGGGACACGTACAGCACAAAAGCGTACAGGCCGACCTCGTCTGTTGACTGACAGAGACCGCAGACAGTTGAAGAGGGTCATAATGTGTAATAGGCAGAAATCTCTCCAGACCATCACACAGGAATTCCAAACTGCATCAGGATCCACTATAAGTACTATGACAGTTAGGCGGGAGGTGAGAAAACTTGGATTTCATGGTCGAGTCGGTACTCTTAAGGCACAAATCACCCTGGTAAATCCCAAATGACAGCTCGCTTGTTGTAAGGAGCGTAAACATTGGACTATTGAACAGTGGAAAAACGTGGTGTGGAGTGATGAATCCCGGTACACAGTGTGGCGATCCGATGGTAGTGTGTGGGTATGGCAAATGCCCGGTGAACGTCATCTGCCAGCGTGTGTAGTGCCAACAGTAAAATTCGGAGGCGGTGGTGTTATGATGTGGTCGTGTTTTCATGGAGGGGGCTTCCACCCCTTGTTGTTCTGAGTGGCACTACCACAGCACAGGTCTACACTGATGTTTTAAGCACCTTCTTGCTTCCCACTGTTGAAGAGCAATTCGGGGATGGCGATTGCAAAAAAAATGTTCAAATGTGTGTGAATTTCTAAGGGACCAAACCGCTGAGGTCATCGGTCCCTACACTTAACCACAAATTAAATTAACTTAAACTAACTTATACTAAGAACAACACGCACACCCATGCCCGAGGGATGACTCGAACCTCTGGCGGGACGGGCTGCACAGTCCGTGACATGGCGCCTCTAACCGCGCGGCCACTCCGCGCGGCGGCGATTGCGTCTTTCAACACAGTCGAGCACCTGTTCATAATGCACAGCCTGTGGCGGAGTGGTTAGACGAGAATAACATCTCTGTAATGGACTGGCCTGCACAGAGTCCTGACCTATGGGATGTTTTGGAACGCCGCGCCAGGCCTCACCGACAGACATCGATACCTCTTCTCAGTACAGCACTCGGTGAAGGATGGGCTGCCATTTCCAACAAGCCATCCAGCACCTGACTGAACGTATATCTGCGAGAGAGGAAGCTGACACCAAGGCTAAGGGTGAGCCAACACCGTACTGAATTCCAGCATTACCGATGGAGGGCGCCACGAACTTCTAAGTCATTTTCAGCCAGGTGTCCGGATACTTTTGATCACATAGTGTAGTTTCAAAGCAAAAAGCGTTACTTACTTCGATTACATTACGCAAAACATACTAGGTACTTCACGAGCTGAGCTGTTCAAGTCACATACAGCCAATGTGAATAAAATGTCCTTTAAATCCTTAAGATTTAAACAGATGTGGCACTTGAACACACAAACATCAAACTAAGCACGTAGCAACTAGCTGCACCACTTACACAGACTGGCATAAAAGGCGCCACACGCTGCAGCCACATGCCGTAATAAATGCCGTTCGCTAAGTGGCAGTGGTATCGTTTTCATATCTTAACTTTTATTCAGACAGTCTTACGAAATATCTATAAATCAAATATGAAAACCTTCCTTATGAGTCAGTATATATCCATCAGTGAAACCACATCAAAATTCCTAAAGCTGTTCCTGAGATTAGCCTACTCATACAGGCGGACATGAGAAGGTGACTTCAATTTATATATACAGGATAAGGCAATTGCTCCCACCGGTGGACTTTATGCAATCCACAACGCCTTCAAACACCAGGTGCAAGTTTTCATATTCTCTCACTCGCTATGTGCAAACTATTAGTTCTACATAAAAAATGAACAGGACCTATTTGCACGAAATTTAATGATTAAAATTTGTACTCTGATAAGTTTTTCGCTAGGGGTCATAGTTTTCGGATTATTCAAGAAAAACATACAAAAATGACCTTTAAATGCGATTTTCTTGAATAACTCACTAACTGTGAACTCCGGTGAAAATGTATCCTAACACAAACTTTAATACATTAACTTTTCTGCAGAAAGGTCTTGTTCATTTTTTTCTGTAAGATTAATATTTTGCACGTAGCGAGGTAGAGAATATGAAAATCTCATGAGTGGTTTTAGAAGGCGTTGTGGGTTGCGTAAAATCCAGAGATAGGGGCAGCTAAATCACCCTGTATAACATTTAACTTTTTCTGCTGCGACCACTGTTATAACATAAAAATTACTAATCTAAGCTGCTACTAATATGAAACTGTATAACAGAAATGGAATAAAACCAGGTAAATACTGTCGTCTTCTTAAGAAAACTTGTTATTTATTTACCAAAGCATTAGTGGATTATTAGTTTTGACAATTTAAATTACCATCTTCAAATCTGTAAAAAAGAAAATACGTAAAAGTCACAGGATAGCAGCATAAAAACACAGTAGAGCATACATAAAAACTCTATCTCAAAAATCTGTGCACCCATAAATCCAGGTGGTGGTACTTAAATCGGACAATAATTTACACCACTCTGTCAGACTACGAACATGCTATGTACTGTAAGTTAATACCTATAATAAAATTCTGTTCACATGGATTGATACAAACCAGAGTCAAAATACAGTAATGGATACACCTAATAAGTAAAGTTTAGGCGTCAGAATAACATGCCAGATGTGCAGCCATACTGTATGTACAACTCAGAAATTGTATGGCATGACCACAATGCATACATGCCGCATAATGTTGTTTCGTGGTTTGATGCCATGTTGGCTATGAAAGAGCGTCTGACGACTAGATATAGCATCCACTGGAAATGCTAAGTGCTGAGATGTACCACCAGATGGCAGTCTGCAATGCGCCGCATCAATTAAAGTAACATAATAGTCCCATGTTGTACAACATCAAAATTAAGACAGATTTTAACGTTAACACAGTACATGCAATTTTAACGGATTACTTCCTACAAGAAATATAATATGCATGTATTTTTACTAAAACTACGCAGTCCACATTTACAGACAGGGTTTACCTCATTGGCCAGTTTCGCTCCATGATATAAATGTAATAAATAAAATTATATATATATATATATATATATATATATATATATATATATAGTTACACTCGTGTATGTTTCTTAAAGCAATGTTAATACATGGAATGTATTTTATATTGTTATTCATAATGCATGGCAGCTTGTTTTACAGGTTCCTATTATAAAGTTGTTAATTCCGTCAGCCTTTACTTGCAGCGAAACCGACCAATAAGATCAAATCCCATTTGTTTCTCTGTAAATTTCGGTTCTGTAGTTTTCCTCTAAATCCTTTTTTGTTACATTGCTTGTATGACACAATCTGTTAACGTCGCTTCTGCTATATTCATGTTAAAATACATCTCTTTAATTTTAATGTTATACAACCTGAGTCCCTATTATATTATTTCTACTAACATCATGAATTCCAGACCACCATCGGGTGGCACCTTTCAGCACTTAGCATTTTCTTTGGACACTAGGGCTACACGTCAGATTATGCAGCACATATCCTATGTGTTCATGCCATATAAATTCCGAGTTGTACAGACATTCCACATGGATAGAATTTTGTGAGAAATATTACCTTACAGTACATTGTACATTCTTACTGTGACGAAGTGACATAAATCATTGTATGGTGTAATTGATACTGCCCGGCTTTATCAGTACATAAATATTTGTTACTGATAATGATAGAAACTGAAGAAATGAATTAAAATTTGAGGCATGGCCGCGCCTTTTTATTTTCATTTCATTTTGTTCGTTGCGTTTGGTCGTAGCGGACGTCGCATGACATCCGTTGAAGTTCGTTGTAGATTCCATCACTCACTTTTTTTATTACAGAGAGCAGCCAGCTTTCTGACCGAACACGCTGAGCTACCGTGCCGGCATGACTTGAACCTAGGCCTACTTGTTTACTAGGCAGGTATGCTAGCCACTACACCACTGCGGCAATGTAGATAACAGAGACGCACACGTTACCCTAGTCCAATGCCACCCCCCCCCCCCTAACACATATGCTTTAAGCCTGTCACTTTGGCACATTTACCTTTTTATAGATCTCAAGATGGCATTTTCTATTGCCCAAAGTAGTAATACACTAATATGTTAACATAGCTATCTTGGTAAGTAAATAAAAGATTTTCATAAGGAGAATATAGTACAGATTTATAGAGCGCATCCTACACTGACCGATCATGTCAGGTAACCACCAAAAGAGATTAAATAAAAAGAAATAAAAAAGTACTACATAATCTCAAACTGGGCTAACTACCACATTTTTCCACAGTACAAAGGGAATAAAAAGACTGCATTAAAATGAAGACATGAGTAGGATGTTTTTCTAGTAAAAAATTTATAGAAAATTTTTAGGCTTCGAAAACGACGTTACAGGAAGTAAATAACAATGCCCTGTTGTGATTATCTAGCTTATCAAAGAAGCAACGGTACCTTGTGAAACTAAAGGAAAGTATCACGAAATGTATGTGAGATAAACAATGCTGCCGAAGAGGAAGCGATGTTGGTAAACAATGTACTGCGGCAAGATATTACACGGTCGCGAGCATGGAGGTAAAAATAGAGGGAGACGCCGTGACGTCACAGCTGTGAAGCTATGTGAAGCCGAGGGTAGCCATCTCAATCCGACCAAAACATTGCTGCTGTAAGCTTGTGTGCATAGGCTTGTCGCTCGCTTTTAGAAGGATTTTGCGCTATTATGGTGACTTGTGTGGTGTTCGGATGTACGAATCGTTCTGATTGTGATGCGAAGTCGAAGGGAATAACATTTCATGTGTAAGTTGTCTCGTTAAGTGTGATTTTACAACTTCATTGTGAATGAACGTGTGCTACATCGGTACTTGTACTATAGCGTTTTTTCCTCCTGTATGATTTTAGATTTCCTAAAAATAAAAGTCGGAAAGCTCTGTGGGAGTATGCCGTGAGGAGGAAGAATTGGCGTGCGTCTAAATGAAGCACTATATGTTCTCAGCATTTCCGAGAAGAGGACATAGACCGAACTTCCCTTTCAACAGTAAGACACCGAGAAAATGCTGTACCATCAGTTTTCCCTACACACCCAAAACATTTGCAAAAGATATGTTAATTCAAAGAATTAAATTCTTAGTTTTCAAGTTCACGTTTCAGTATAATACGTACGTATCGTCGATAATCGAAGTGTTGAGTAACTCACTTTGTCTTCATCATGTAGCAAATTAAAAGCTAACACTACATTAACTGGCGTAAAGTATAGGCCTAAACAGGACACTGTGTAGATTTGCCATTCTATGTACCGTATTTCAGTAAATATTGGTGGTAATGAACAGTGTTTCCCAGTAGTGTAACGTAACTGATATGTCCCAGTACGTATTACAAACAAGATGTATTTATGGAGCTTTAGAGGGAGGGTATGGCTGACTTAGTTTTCAGTTTCTATTATTTAGTTTGTGATACACGTTTATTACTGAATTAACAAAATTGTATCGTTTACATTGAAGGTTAGCTATTCGTAATATTACATTAAAAACTATTTTTAATCAGACTAAACGCGGAATTTCGCCTTTACGAGATTTTATTTTAAACAAAAACTTTGAAACAACCAATCTGATGACGTTACATGCGTATATGGTGTACTTAGCGACTGTGATACAAGCAGCGCTATAGCACACTGGCAATGTTTTGGTCAGAGTGTCATGGCAGCGAGCCACGCCCCCATGGCTTCACAACGTAGTACGGCTGGGATACGTAGCGCCATCTCCCCTTATTCTTACCTCCATGGTCGCGAGCAACAGCTCGAAACCGTTACTGAAGCCTCTGTTCCCCGAATGTAACTGTTCGTTTAAAAGGAAGTCATCTCTCCTTATCACGTGTCTAAAACTCTCTAATTCCTCCAGTACATCCGACCTCCATCTTTTCTTTACTTTATGTAAAATCTAAGTTACTTCTACTCTTTTCGGATTATGTCCTGTCGTTAAGAAGAGTACTGACAATGTAGAATTACGGACATTTATTACGTAAACGGTGGTCTTTGTCTCTAACACTGGAAGCCTTCTCAGTTTGTCCAACGTAAAATCCTGGAAATGCATCGCATGCAACCTTGCAGACACCTGAGCTGCATAAGGCGTCGTTTGCGAATTAAGTTTTTGTGTCGATGTTACCAGTGGAGAGTACTATTTTACAACCTTATTTTTTAACCAAGAAACATCTATCTTGTATGATATATTGCCTACACAGGATACTGAAATATACCTCTGATTTTCGCTTTTCCCCTTTTTACAGTCACGTAATTCTATTTCTTCTTCTCAAAAAATTTGTCGATCAATTGACTCTCATTTCCACAAGATAACCTTTTCTCACTTAGCAATAGTGACATCAATACCTCCAGAACAAATAGAGCCGATTCATCTATAGCAGACGCCTCTGCTAGTGACGGATGTTAAATTTTAGGTAATGATATAAAATTAAGTAACAATTTTTATTTTCTAAGTGAGTATTGTAATCACTTCATAATTGGAAGTTAGATATCATTTGTTGTTATTGTGAAGAAGGTACCCCTAGCGTTATCGAAAGCCGGGTGAAGTCTAAAAATAAATTCCGGCAGCTATCGACCGTATACTTTATTAATTTAAGCCGGCCGTTGGTGGCCGAGCGGTTCTAGGCGCTTCAGTCTGGAACCGCGCGATAGCTATGATCGCAGGTTCGAATCCTGCCACGGACATGGATGTGTGTGATGTCCTTAGGTTAGTTAGGTTCAAGTAGTTCTAAGTTCTAGGGGAATGATGACCTCGGATGTTAAGTCACATAGTGCTCAGAGCCATTTGAACCATTTTTTTTATTAATTGAAACTTGATCACAGCTGCTGCTAACAGCCATGTTCAAGATTGTGAGTTTTAGATAAGCGTTCCTACCACTTAAACTTGCATTCCACGTTGGCAAATTTCTCTTTTCCATTAACGCTTTTCTTGCTATTTTCAAAAGTGAATTCTAAGTCATCTCTACTTCGGTCGCCGTCAGATATTTTGCCGCCCAAATAGCAAAACTCATCTATTACTTTCAGTGTCTGTTTTCCCGGTCTATTTCTATCAGTATCTATATATGAAGGTGGTATCTGTTCCCGAAAGAACAGATACCATTGATGACCGTGCAGCTTCTCTATGATGAAATGATAATTAAATCGACACCCTAGCCTAGCTGCAAACAGTAGTTCATATACATCATTGGGGACATGTTGAAAATGTGTGCCCCGACCGGGACTCGAACCCGGAATCTCCTGCTTACATGGCAGATGCTCTATACATCGTTCTTTTTTTTTTAGTTGATCTCACTTTGTTCTATATTGTTCGTTGAATTTATTCGGGGCGGACGTCCAATTACTCCCGTTCAGGTTCTTAGTTGATCCGTTCACTCCGTTTTTTTATTACAGAGGGTAGCTAACCCTCTGACCGAACACGCTGCGCTACCATGCCGGCAGCCATCTGAGCCACCGAGGGCAAAGAGGATAGTGCGCCTGCAGGGACTTATCCCTTGCACGCTCCCAGTGAGACCCACATTCCCAACATGTCCACCTAATAGATGTTTGCCCATCACACTGCCGGCCGGAGTGGCCGAGCGGTTCTAGGCACTACAGTCTGGAACCGCGCGACCGCTACGGTCGCAGGTTCGAATCCCGCCTCGGGCATGGATGTGTGTGATGTCCTTAGGTTAGCTAGGTTTAAGTAGTTCTAAGTTCTATGAGACTGATGACCACAGAAGTTAAGTCCCATAGTGCTCAGTGCCATTTGAACCCATCACATTCATTACAAGTGGCAGATTAATCTACAAAGTCCCGTATGAGTTGGGGAATAGCGTGTGCATTCGCACAAGATGGTCAATGGCCGGGTAGCCATATTGTGCGATCGCACACGCTATACTCCAACTCGTACGGGACTTGGTAGGTTAATCTGTGATGAGTAATGAGTGTGATGGGCAAACCTCTATTAGGCGCACTTCGAATGTAATGGTGTGGATATGTTGGGAATGTGGGGCTCACTGGGAGCGTGCAAGGGATAAGTCCCTGCAGGCGCACTATCCTCTGTACCCTCGGTGGCTCAGATGGATAGAGCGTCTGCCATGTAAGCACGAGATCCCAGGTTTGGGTCCCGGTCGGGGCACACATTTTCAACATGTCCCCAATGATGTATATCACCGTCTGTTTGCAGCTAGGGTGTTGACTTAATGATCATTTCTATCACTATCGCCTGATTTACACTCAGTTGAAAGCAGTATCGGATAGCGATATGCACATATTCAGATGGCGATAGTATCGCGTACACAAGGTATAAAAGGGTAGTGTAGTCCGTCATTTTTACTCAGGTGATTTATGTGAAAAGGTTTCCGACGTGATTATGGCCGCACGACGGGAATTAACTGACTATGAACGCGGAATGGTAGCTGGAGCTAGACGGATGGGACATTCCATTTCGGAAACCGTTAGGGAATTGAGTATTCCAAGATCCACTGTGTCACGTGTGTGTCGAAAACATCAAATTTCAGGCATTATCTTTTACCATGGACAACGCAGTCGAAGACAGGTCACTTAACGACCGAGAGCAGCGGCGTTTGCCTAGAGTTGTCAGTGTTAACAGACAAGCAACACTGCGTGAAATAATCGGAGAAATCAGTGTGGGACGTGCGGCGAACGTATCAGTTAGGGCAGCGCGGCGAAATTTGGCGTTAGGAGGCTATAGCAACAGATGAGCGACGTGGTGAATGGTTCAAATGGCTCTGAGCACTATGGGACTCAACATCTTAGGTCATAAGTCCCCTAGAACTTAGAACTACTTAAACCTAACTAACCTAAGGACATCACACACACCCATGCCCGAGGCAGGATTCGAACCTGCGACCGTAGCAGTCCCGCGGTTCCGGACTGCAGCGCCAGAACCGCTAGACCACCGCGGCCGGCAGATGAGCAACGTGAGTGCCTTCGCTCACATCACCACATCACCTGAACCACCTCTCCTGCGCTCGTGACCGTATCGGGTGCACCCAGACGACTGGAAAACCGTGGACCGCTGAGACCCCATTTCAGTTGTTAAGAGCTGATGGTAGGGATCGAGAGAGGCGCAGACCTCACGAAGCCATGGACCCAAGCTATCAACATGGTACTGTGCTAGCTGCTGGTTGCTCCATAATGGTTGCTCACGTGGAATGGACGGGGTCTTCTGGGCCAGGAAACGGTTATGTTCGGCTACTTGGAGACCATTTGCAGTCATTCGTGGACTTCACGTTTCGAAGCAACGATGTCACGTCACGGGGCCACTATTTACTGCCACTGGTTTGAAGAACGTTGGAGACGAATGATTTGACCACCCAGATCGCTCGACATGAATCCCATCGAACGTTTATGGGACGTAATAGAGAGGTCAGTTTGTGCACAATACCCTGCGTCGGCAACAGTTTGCAATCATTGACACCTCAGCGTATTTCGGCTATATTCCATTACACGTGTTTTACTTTTGTCGATGTTCATCTTATAACCTCCTTTCACGACACTACCCATGTCATCCAAATACTACTCAGTCTTCCACAGTGCCTCGTCCCTGGTAAAATTACAGTTTCATCAGGAAAACCTCAAAATTTTATTTCTTCTCCCTGAACTTTAATCCCCCCTTCAAATTTCTTCTTCAATTCCTTCACAGCTTGCCAATAGAAAGGTTGAAGAAAATTGCGGATAGGCTACAACGGTGTCTCATTTCAATTACTGCTTCTCTCTTACGTCCTTCGACATTTATTGCTATAGTCTGGTTGGTTTCTCTACAAGTTTTAGATAACCTTCTGGGCCATGTATTTTATTCCTGATGCCTGTAGCATTTCAAATGGTGCAGTCTAGTCAACACAGCGAAAAGCTTCCTTCATATCTACAAATTATATAATGTAGGCTGGCCTTGCTTACTAGTATCTTCCAATCGCATTGTTTCTGTGTTCTCACGTTTCTCAGAACGCAGACTGATCTTCTCTGAGTCCGGCTTCTGCGAACTTTTGCACTGATTAACATATTTCATATAATTAGCATCTTTTACCTTTTTACGAGGGTTGGAACTTTAATAGTGCCAACTATTTATTTACAGCTCGTACAAAATAGATAAGCGTTTCAAAGTTTTACTGACCTCCAAAGTAGTCACCAGCATTGTGTATAACCCGTTACCAGCGATGTGGAAGTCGTAGGATACTCTTAGCAGTGCTAGCTGTGTTGACAGTTTGAGCGGCGCGGTCTATTGTCCGACGAATTTGTAGCAGTTCTGAAGCGAATGCCATGAAGTGTTTCCTTCAGCTTAGAAATCGAGTTGAATTTACGAGGGCTTAAGTCAGGGGGGGTGCAGTATGTGGTGTAGCACTTAGCAGTCGCATCAGTCAAAGAAATCAGTAACAGCTTGCACTGTACGTGCTTGAGCACTGTCCTACAAAATGATGGTCAGGTCCTGCAGAGTCATCACTTCTGTCTCCAAGCTGTTCGTAGGTTGTGTTCCAAAAATGAACAGCGTAGAGGCAGAAGTGAAGACACTTTCTGCAGGACCTGACCATCATTTTGCAGGACAATGCTCAAGCACGTACAGTGCAAGCTGTTACTGATTTCTTTGATAGATGGGAATGCTAAATACTACACCACCTACTGCACTCCCCTGACTTAGGCCCTCGTAAGTTCAACTCGATTTCTAAACTGAAAGAAATACTTCACGGCATTCGCTTCAGAACTGCTACAAATTCGTCGGCAACAGATCGCGACGCTCGAACTGTCAACACAACTGGCACCGCTAAGAGTGTCCTACGACTTCCACATCGCTGGCAACGTGCTGGTGACTACTTTGAAGGTCAGTAAAACTTTGAAACACGTATGTATTTGTACGAGCTGTAAATAAATGGTTGTCACTGTTAAAGCTCCAACCCTCGTAAATTGAAGACCTAGCACTTATCCTCGTTACCATGTTTTACGTTCTGGGTTCCAACGACGTATATTTCGATTACGCGAAAGCAGTGTGGAAGCACTTTCCATATCTGTCTGTCTCTCTGACACACATAGCACGGGGTCCCGGGTTCGATTCCCGGCGGGGTCAGGGATTTTCACCTGCCTCGAGATGACTGGGTGTTTGTGTTGTCCTCATCATCATCGAGGAAAGTGACGAAATTGGACTGAGCAAAGACTGGGTATTGTACGGGCGCTGGTAACCACGCAGTTGAGCGCCCCACAAACCAAACATCATCATCATCTCTGACACACACACACACACACACAGTGGTATGCTCAGAGTTGCGCTCTACAAAACTATGGAACCGTAGCTTTGGTACACTACGTAAATGAGGTAGTAATTGGTAGGTTTACCGGTAGCATTGGCAGAGAAAGAAACATAAATCAGTGTGTAAGAGAGAAAGTTGAGGCGACGATTTCTCTTTCTTTGGTTGTTTATTTTGCGCATAATTAGCACCACACATCACATACTGTTAGTCTAGTGTGTATTTTATGTCCTTACAGAATACAAACTGCATTTTGTAGGTAATAAAAATTAGTTGATGGCTTAACTTCTGCTCTTTTATGTAACCAAAGCAATTACTTCTGATGCAAGTACAGGTTACATGTTCAATATACAGGGTGTCCCATTTATCTTGACCACCCTAAGTAACTGTTTGTTCAGATGCAAATTACAAAATTTTTGAAGCAAATGTTCTTTAGCCGTCAGGGGGACATCAATCGGCGTGATTACCTTCGTTGAAGCTTTGTTTTTTCTACAAAGATATGAACAGCGGTATGACTTTTTTAATGGGACCCTGTATTTTTTATTCGGTAATTCATTTCCACTCATAAAGAGCTTAAAGAGCAATTAAAAAATGTATCACAGTGTACCATTCACTGAAACACAACGTTTTAATTACATAACAGAACACTGACTTTGAGCCGGGGATCACAAACTCGTCCACTTGCTGGTGTTGTAAAAAACAAATGCAAACCAAGTAAAAACATAACATAAAATTGATTCTTCTGTACCATTACCCAGGAGTAAACCGTTCAAAGGTGCTCAAAGTGGTGACCCTGGACACCTTTACAATGGTGCATTCGTTGAATGAAAGAATTATTTACTGCTTCCAGTGTTGCCTGTTGCCTGCTACAATCAAGTACGATATGTTCCTTCATGTCTTCTGGAGTTGTTGGAATATCGCGATAGACATCTTTAATGCATCGCCAAAGAAAAAAGTCTAGAGGATTTTAATCAGGAGACCTAGCAGGCCAAGTAAATGTTCATCCTCGACCAATCCATCTGGCAGGGTACCTTCGATTCAGAACAAGGCGGGCCCGCAACGCATTATGTGCTGGACATCCATCGTGTTGATACCAAATAAGCATTCTGGTTCTTAGCGGCACTTCATCCAAAAGAGGAGGAAGAATTCGTCTGATGAAGTTGGCATACGCTGTGCCATTTAGACTACCATTGATGAAATAAAGGCCAATAATTGTAGTACCAAGCATCCCACACCAGACGTTAACTCTACATTGACGCTAATGTTCCACCTGTCTAAGCCATCGCGGGTTGTCGCTGGACCAATAATGCATGTTCCTTGTATTTACCTGAAGAAGTTCGGGTTGGCGAGTATTTGTTGCCGTGCCCACAGAACAGTACACGGTTCTGGAAATCATTCCCATGCAATTCTTGATGTAGGTGTACATGGTAAGGATGGAACCTGTGATATGTAAGAATACGATGTACACAGGTTTTAGGAATGCCAATCTCGTGTTCAAGCTGTCGTGTGCTCACATGTGGATTCACAGCAACGGAAGCGAGAAAAGTAACTTCGGCAGCTTCGTCTGTGCGAGTGCTACGACGATTGCGTTGTCGTGGGTTAAACTTCCCGTTTCCTGAACCGTCGCAACAAGACGAGAAAACATCCGTCGGGAAGGTGGGTTCTTGTCAGGGTATCGCTCTCTGCACAGTTCCGCTGCCTGCGTAGCACATCGCCTATCTTCAACAATAACAATAAAAAACGTTATGTCGATGCAGTGTGTAAGAAGAACAGCCCTTACTGTGTGCCTACTCTACACAACAGTATTTAAAAGGACTAAACTACTGTACTAAATGTACCCGTACATAAGAAAACAGTATTGAAATTACTGTTCTGCTAACTTACATTCCCCGTAGATGAGTAGCATTTCTACCTTCTCGTCGTTCATGTACATTCTAATTCACACAACTCTTCAACTGACGATGGTTGACGGGTGTGCATTCTACTTATGTTTACATTTGTCCTCAGACAACGTCCGCACGTGCATGTGTTCCAGTACCCTGGGTACACAGAAAGTGTCACAGAAATGATACAGGTTTGGGCTGGACATCATTAAAAGGCCGGCCGCGGTGGCCGAGCGGTTTTAGGCGCTTCAGTCCGGATCCATGCGGCTGCTACGATCGGAGGTTCGAATTATGCTTCGGGCATGGATGTGTGTGATGTCCTTAGGTTGGTTAGGTTTACGTAGTTCTAAGTCTAGGGGACTGATGACCTCAGACGTTAAGTCCCATAGTGCTCAGAACCACTTGAACCATCATTAAGAGAGAGGAGTTTTTCGTTGCGACGGAATCTTCTCACGAAATTCCAATCACCAGATTTCTTCTCAGATTGCGAAAATATTTTGTTGACACCGACCTACATAGGGAGATACGATCACCACGATAAAATAAGAGAAATCAGAGCTCGTACAGAATGATATAGGTGTTGGTTCTTTCCTCACGCTAGACTTGATTGGAAAAATAGAGAATTGTGAAGATGGTTCGATGAACCCTCTGCCAGACACTTAAATGTGATTTGTAGAGTATCCATGTAGATTTAGATGTAGATGTAGATAGATGTATCTGCACTAAGCGCTGGGAGCGTCAACGTCTATGTTGTGTTATGTAATTAATAACGTTGTGTTTCAGCGAATGGTACAGTGTGATACATTTTTTAATAGCTCTTTAAGCTCTTTATGAGTGGAAATGAATTACCGAATAAAAAATACAGGGTGCCATTAAAAAAAGTCATACCGCAGTTCATATATTTGTAAAAAAACAAAGCTTCAACGAAGATAATCACGCCGATTGATGTCCCCCTGATGGCTAAAGAACATTTTGAATAGAACTTTAGGAGAAGAAATGAATTACCTAACAAAAAATACAGGGCGCCATTTAAGAAAGTCATACCGCTGTTCATATCTTTGTAAAAAAAAGAAAAAGAAAAAAAAAGCTACAAGGAAGGCAATCATGCTGATTGATGTTCCCCTAACGGCTACAGAACATTTTCTTGAAATATTTTGTAATTTTCATCTGGACATATATACACGGTGTTACAAAAAGGTACGGCCAAACTTTCAGGAAACATTCCTCACACACAAATAGAGAAAAGATGTTATGTGGACATGTGTCCGGAAACGCTTAATTTCCATGTTAGAGCTCATTTTAGTTTCGTCAGTATGTACTCCAACGTGATCAAATTGTAAATTTTCACAATCAACATGTGTGGGCTGACGAGAATCCGCACGCAATTGTGCAATCACGTCATCAACACCGATTTTCTGTGAACGTTTGGGCAGGCATTGTTGGGGATGTCTTGATTGGGCCCCATGTTCTTCCACCTACGCTCAATGGAGCACGTTATCATGATTTCATACGGGATACTCTACCTGTGCTGCTAGAGCATGTGCCTTTACAAGTACGACATAACATGTGGTTCATGCACGATGGAGCTCCTGCACATTTCAGTCGAAGTATTCGTATGCTTCTCAACAACAAATTAAGGTGACCGATGGATTGGTAGAGTCGGACCAATTCCATGGCCTCCACGCTCTCCTGACCTCAACCCTCTTGACTTTCATTTATGGGGCATTTGAAAGCTCTTGTCTACGCAACCCCGGTACCAAATGTAGAGACTCTTCGTGCTCGTATTGTGGACGGCTGTGATACAATAGGCCATTCTCCAGGGCTGCATCAACGCATCAGGGATTCTATGCGACAGAGGGTGGATGCATGTGTCCTCGCTAACGGAGGACATTTTGAACATTTGGTGTAACAAAGTGTTTGAATTCACGCTGGTGCGTTCTGTTGCTGTGTGTTTCCATTCCATGATTAATGTGATTTGAAGAGAAGTAATAAAATGAGCTCTAACATGGAAAGTAAGCGTTTCCGGACACATGTCCACATAACATATTTTCTTTCTTTGTGTGTGAGCAATGTTTCCTGAAAGTTTGGGCGTACCCTTTTGTAACACCATATATATATATATATATATATATATATAGAGAGAGAGAGAGAGAGAGAGAGAGAGAGAGAGAGAGAGAGAGAGTCTGTTCTCAATAGTACGTTCTTCATCATGATAAAAGACAAGAGTTTTCCGTTACTATTGACAAATTCGACAGTTCTTTGTGAATAACTGAAACATGTTTTATATAAGTTCGACGAAGTTCGTATAATTTTGTTTTGAGGTTTATTTTATTTTTACCATTTTGTTGAGGAAATTGCGTTTTCTAGTTTTACATGATAAAATTGTACTTTTGTATTTTTACTACGGCATCTCTCTGTTTACTAATCAAAAATTTTCGAATAAAACCAGTACTACACATTGGCAAGTTTAATTTTGTTATAAATGCCGTTAATTTTTAACTAACAAACAGCAGGACAACTGTGTGAAACAATAACAAGCTCACGCGGCCGTTTGTGTATCCTTACTCAGTTCTTAGTTAACTGCTTCAGGCGCTTAGAGGAATCTGGTAAGATGCTGATCGCATACATAAAGAAATCGATCGTTATGAGGTGCCGTGCGGGGTAGCTGTGCGGGCTGGAGCGTCTTGTCGCGGTCCGCGCGGCTTCCCCAACCCCCCCCCCCCCCCCCCGGAGGTTAGAGTCCTCCCTCGGGCATGTGTGTGTGTGTGTGTGTGTGTGTGTGTGTGTGTGTGTATGTGTTACCCTTAGCCCTTAGCGTATGTTAGTTTAAGTTAGATTAAGTAGTGCGCAATCTTAGGGACCGATGACATCAGTTTGGTCCCGTAAGACCTCACCACAAATTTTCCGTTATGAGATAACACCAGACAGATATGCAACACACCTAACGTGTAGGTAACGCTGATACATTCTTAACTGACCAAAGCTATTAGGATAACTACCGCAGTCTAAGCCTACTTATAGTAGTGTACGGTAGCCAATCGTAGTTCTACAACTGTAGGTATGCGATGTGTTAGACGCTCGAGTTATGACGATAAGCATTTCAGCGTTGACTCTCCCCTCATATGCGGCCCTATTACTACTCCCTGTGCCGGAATACTTCGCTCGTGGAGTGTCGGCGCGCCTGGGGCATTAATCATCTGCCGGACGTGCGCTGGTCTCTTTATTCTATTCAGACGGCCGAGTGCGGGGCATTTTCGCCACTCCATTTACTTTCCATCTCGCGCGCCGGGAGATTCGTATCAGTCTTTCCCCCTAAAGCCACCAGAAGAGCCAGCGACAGCGCAGATAGGTATTTACATTCTGCAAAGAAAATACGAATGAATATCGTGTGCAGACGAGTGAAACCTTTGAATGATACAGGATGAAAATACACTGCCGGAAAAAAATAGTATAGCCATTTAGATGTTTCCAGTTCACTGAAGATTTATTGTTCTAACGATGCATATGGAGTACGTGAAATGATTACATTTACACATGAACAACACAAGCGGTCCTGAGCTACCAAATATCGAAGCATGCTGAAACACCCATATTACTGTCCTGGGACACGCTGTTTCACGCCTGCTCGACCTGTTCACATAGTTCTCTAAGTTGTTTGTTGACGGGTCGGACGAGTCACTTCTCGTCCCATCGTATCCCGCGCGTGATCGATTGGAGACAATGCAGGAGATCGTGCTGGCCGAGAAAGTTGCTGCACGTCTTGCGGAGTGCGTTGAGTTTCAAAGGCAGTGTGTGGGCGAGTGTTATACTGTTGGAATAACACATGACATTCCTGTTGCAACAACGGCGATAGAGCGGGTCTGACATCATTCTACATGTGAAACTTCCTGGCAGATTAAAACTGTGTGCTGGACCGAGACTCGAACTCGGGACCTTTGCCTTTCGCGGGCAAGTGCTCTACCATCTGAGCTACCCAAGCACGATTCACGCCCCGTCCTCACAGCTTTACTTCCGCCAGTACCTCGTCTCCTACTTTCCAAATTTCACAGAAGCTCTCCTGCGAACCTTGCAGAACTAGCTCTCCTGGAAGGAGGTAAAGCTGTGAGGACGGGGCGTGAGTCGTGCTTGGGTAGCTCAGATGGTAGAGCACTTGCCCGCGAAAGGCAAAGGTCCCGACTTCGAGTCTCGGTCCGGCATACCGTATTAATCTGCCAGGAATTTTCATATCAGCGCACACTCCGCTGCACAGTGAAAATCTCATTCTGGGAACATTCAACATGTACCGGGCGCTGGTTGGCATCCTATCCAGAAATACCAAAGGTGAACGAGGGTTGTAGCTTATCGCACAGCAGACCATAAATCCTGGTGTGGGTCAGTGTGTCGTGGACGAATGCATTATATTAGACAGTACTCACCAAGCCTACGCCGTAAGCGTTAACGACCATGCGTGCATGCAGAACCTGCCTTCATCACTGAAGACCACGGCGCGCCATTCCACCTTCCAAGTTATTCTCTGACGGTATCAGTCGAGTCGCGCACGTCGGTGTTGTGGTGAATGGAAAAGGTGCTAGATATGTTCGTGCCCGTAGTCCCACTGCTTATCCTGTTGACTCATCTGGGCTCTCAAGACCTCTTATCTGTACTGTGGTAGCTGCCACTGCTGCCCTTACAATAAGACGATCCTGGTGGGTGTCTGTGCTGAGTGCACGTCCAGAACTTTGTCCACGGCCATGAGAGTGTTCACTTGACCACTGATACCACCACCATGTACAACTGCAGCAGAAAGGACCATACCGCCACTCGGAAGGCCACAATTTGACCCTTTCCAAACTCGCTAAGTTGGCTAGAGGACGCACGAGTGCATCTTTGTGGCATGGTTGCCTACTTGCTGCACACGTTTGCACCACATTGAGACCTCTGGCTGTGGGCATTCCCTATTAAGAGGTAGACACCAATGACGCTCTGATAGCTCTCCCCCGACGTTATCTGTTGGCGGACGACGTTGAAACCATCATCAGTATATCTCCTATGCTCTAAGTGGCATACATCGTCATCGGACGAAAATCGACGTCGTCCTTGCAGGAGTAATGACGCTTTCCGGCAATGTAGTTGGCGTACAGAGAGAAAAAAGTTGTGATACTACAGAGAAGCAGCAGAATTGGACTTCTGGAGAAGATCAGCAAGAATTTGTGCAAAAGAGAAACAAGAAATGACGAAAT
The DNA here is from genome assembly GCF_023864275.1 of Schistocerca cancellata. NCBI lineage: Eukaryota > Metazoa > Arthropoda > Insecta > Orthoptera > Acrididae > Schistocerca > Schistocerca cancellata. Next base: position 1,159,933,906 of record NC_064626.1, read on the forward strand.
AATAAAGATAATGGAAGTAACAGAAGGAATACATGACGTGATGGATAGAAGGAAGTTACAATGGTACAGGCATGTAAGAAGAATGTTATCTGAAGTTATTTGTGTAATCAACCTCTTACCAGTGGAACATTTCAGGACTGGCAAAATATGCTCAAGTTAAGCCTCTTTACAAGAAGGGGGATAAAGAGATACCATCAAACAACCGACCAATTTGACTTTTGTCGGCTTTTTCAAAAACATCTGAAAAGGTTGTGTTCAAGCATCTCCTTAAGCATCTGACTGCAAATAATATATTGTCCAAGTCACAGTTTGGATTTCTTAAGGGTTCTGAGGTAGAGAAAGCTATTTGCACTTACAGTGAGAATGTACTTAACTCATTAGAAAATAAGTTAGAGGTTACTAGCATTTTCTGTGACCTGTCCAAAGTCTTTGACTGTGTGAACCACAGCATTCTCTTAAGTAATTTAGAATGTAATGGTGTCACCGGCAAACCTGCGAAATGGTTTGAGTCTCACCTATCTAAAGAAAGGATACCTCTGTAGTAAGCAGTCTTCATCTGATTGGGAATTAAAGACATCTGGTGTGTCTCAAGGTTTCATCTTGGGTCCATCGCTTTTTGTTGTGTACATTAATGACCTCTCGTCTGTCACATTGCCACATGCTAAGTTTGCTTTGTTTGCAGATGATACAAACATTGTAATAAGTAGCAAGTCAAGTACAGATTTAGAAATCGCTGTTAATCAAATTTTCACTGACATGTTTTAAAGCTAATTCCCTGTCATTAAACTTAGAAAATACCCACTATATGCAGTTCAGAACCTGTAAGAGATTTCCATCCAGCATGTGTATAACATACGAAGACATGCAGATCGAAGAGGTTGACAGGGTTAAATTTCTGGGATTATAAGTCGTTAATAAATTCAGTTGGGAAGGGCATACTACAGAATTGCTGAAGCGCCTAAATAAGTATGTGTTTGCACTGAAAATGTCAGATATAGGAGAAACAAATGAAAAAAACTTGCATACTTTGCTTACTTTCATTCTATTATGTCATATGGGTTCATATTCTAGGGTAACTCATCAAACCGAGCAAAAGTTTTAAGGCCGCAAAAGCGTGTAATAAGAATCATTAGTGGTGTAAATTCAAAAACATTCTGTAGAAACCTGCTCAAGGAACTTTGTATTCTAACCACTGCTTCTCAGTTTATTTATTCCTTAACGAAATTTGTTGCAAGTAATACATCTCTCTTTGCAACCAATAGCTCAATACACAGTATCAATACTAGGAACAAGAACAATCTACTTAAAGACCTAAAATCGCTTACCTTGGTCCAAAAATGGGTCCAATATTCAGGTACACACTTTCAATAAATTGGCAGCAACCATTAAAAACTTGGATTCACAGTTTGAAAGACTTTTTGATAGGCAACTCCTTCTACTCTATAGATGAATACCTCAACAGAGACTGTTAAGCCAGCTTAAGTAAAAATGTCTGTTAGACTTCAGTTTTGGCAGCACTTGGTCACAAGTGTATGAGAAATTTATTAACAGTGCATAACAATGTTTCCTTCTGACTGCTATTAATACTGTAATTATCAGCAGTTCGAGTTTACTGTTATGCATTCACCTATCTTGACAATCTCCTGACAAATTATCAGGGTAGTTAGTATTATATTCAAATGTTTTATGTCTTTGTGTTATACTTCCTGACATGTTCCACATCCACATGAATTATCTCATTTTTTGGGTCTATGGAACGAAAACTGAATCTAATGAAATCTGCAGGAAGCCATAATAGCAAAAATTATCCTGTTATTGGAACAGGAAGGAAGTAGGAGAAGGGCAATTGGCTCCAAAATGTAAAATTAACTATGAGAAAAGTTTGGGAGTTTGGTGGCCAGCGTAAGTGTTTAAATTTATAAGAGTGTTCCTGGAGCCACTCTGTAGCAATTCTGGACGTGTGAAGTGTCGCACTGTCCTGCTGGAATTTCCCAAGTCCGTCGGAGTGCACAATGGACAAGAATGGATGCAGGTGATCAGACACGATGCTTACATATGTGTCACTTTTCAGAGTCGTATCTAGACGTACCAGCGGTCCTAATGAGATCAACTGCACACGCTCCACACCATCACAGAGTCTCCACCAGCTTGAACAGTCCCCTGCTGACATGCAGGGTCCACGGCTTCATGAGGTTGTGTGCATACCCGTACACGTCCATCCGCTCGATACAAGCTGAAATGAGACTCGTCCGACCAGGCAACACGTTTCCAGTCATCAGCAGTCCAATGCCGGTGTTGACGGGCTCAGGTGATGCGTAGCGCTTTCTGTCGTGCAGTCGTCAATGGGACACGAGTGGGCCTTCAGCTCCGAAAGCCCATATCGATGATTTTTCGCTGAATGGTTCGCACCATGACACTTGTTGACGGCCCAGCGTTGAAATCTGCAGCAATTTGCGGAAGGGTTGCACTTCTGTCGCTGAACGATTCTCTTCAGTCGTCGCTGGTCCCGTTCTTGTAGAATATTTTTCCGGCCGCTGCGGTGTCGGAGATTTGATGTTTTACCGAATTTCCGATATTCACGGTAAACTCGTGATATGGTCGCACGGGAAAATCCCCACTTCACCGCTACCTCAGAGATGCTGTGTCCCATCGCTCGTCCGCCGACAGTAACACCACGTTCAAACTCACTTAAATCTTGATAACCTGCCACTGTAGCAGCAGTAATCGATCTAACAACTGTGTCAGACTCTTGTCGCCTTACATAGGCGTTGCTGACCTCAGCGCCGTATTCTGCTAGTTTACATATCTCTGTATTTGAATATGCATCCCTATAGCAGTTTCTTTGGCGCTTCATTGTATGATACAAGCGAATGATGCTGCATGACAAAAGGAAGTAAGAAATATGTACAAATTTCGGGCGTGGACAATTTATCTGCGTTGTAGGAAAACTCTCAATATCGTAGTGACGGCATAATATACAATGAGGACAAGGAAAAAAAACGTGGTGAAGAGGAGAAACTGAATGTATCTGAAACTGCGTAGCATCTCATTTCATCCGCAAGCGCATTTTCTGTCTATTTTATTGGAATTTGGGACGTCCAATACAGCCACCTCAGTGGAGTGTCAGTCATGACGATGTGAATGTAAGAGCAACACAACACCACAGTCTGCCCCAAGTGAGAAAATCCCCGACACATGCGCACCCACACGCGTGCACATACAACTGGAACCAAGACGAACTTTTAGTCTGTGCTAAACTTTTACCTCTGGTGCATAAGTTAAAAATCACTCCAAGTTTCTAATTTCTTTCATGTAGGGCAGTGGTGGCCAAGAATTCGGCACATAAGCAGTGACCTTGCTCGCCTACCACAGCTCTCTCGGCTGGCTGCACACTTCCCCCAACCACCACGTTACATTGTCTGAGTGTTAGGAGGGGGAGGAGGGAGAAGAGGGGGAAACTGTGAAAGCGCCACAGTTAGGTGGCAACGCCGTCCCACTGCAACCGACTTGATTTCATATTTCTTATCTCTCAACAACACTGACCACAAACAAAACAAATTTTCAGGACTATTTAATGGTTTTTGGCGACCTGTAGGTAAAATATAATTATTATATAATAATTATATATATTGTATAAGTACATTATTATTATTACAATATTATATAATTAGTAAATTCTGTCGGTATACGGACAGACGTAGTCAATTTCACTGATGCTTCGCACTCTGGTTGCCTCGTAATCGTGATTTATTTATTTCCATAATCGAATAAATCCTTACAAACACATTCGTAGGTCGAAATATACTGTTCAAAAAAAGTTAGGAAAATACATGTGTCAATGCACGATACGTTAAATCTATTTTGATACAGTTGGTACCTGTGGTTTTACTGCATACCTTGAGATCTTCGCTTTTAGTGTAAGCAACAACTAAAAACCATTCGTCGTCTGTTGGCTGTGCTGTGCAGTACAGTGTCACGTGACCCTTCAGATGGAAGTGAGCACCAGTGTCCCAGTGCGCTCTAGTGAGGTACACAGATGGTACGTATTTTACGGACTATAAGACACACGTTTTTCTTCGAACCATTATCTCCAAAATTCAGGCCCATCTTATATTCGAGTGTGATTTAAAATTCCCGCCAGCTTAAAAATGGCCATACATTCGATGCGGGCAACACTGGATTCAACTGGTAGCAGCAGTGCAGAACACTGTCTGGCCTACGATGTATAATTGCAGTCAACGGTGCCAGTGAACTGTAACTGAAAGTGATTGGTGTTACCAGTGACAGTACAGTACTTTTGTTTGTAGCCAGTTTCGTAATGGAAGAAAGTAAACAGATATTCATACGATACAGGCTATAAATTTGAAGTAATAGCGTATCCAGAAGAACATAAAGAAGAGGTGCGCGACATTGCGGCCCTCCACCAATAGAGAAACACCATTCGTGATTGGCGGGCTAGTAAAGAAGAAATGCAAAAAAAGAGAAAGACTAAATGTGCAGATAGAAGAAGGAATGGAAAATGGCCAAAAGTAAAAGATGAAGATTTTCAGGAATTTTAAGGTCAGTTCGGTTTTATAAACTAAGTATTTAATTTATTCAGACTTTGCAATCTAATAATAAAAATGGTAAAACTGTTATTTTTTAAAAAATGAGCTAAAAACTAAGGTGAGTTATATAGTCCGTAGCGTCTTATAGTCCGTGGTATTAAAACAAGCATATGGAATGCCATATACACTACTGGACATTAAAATTGCTACACCAAGAAGAAATGGAGATGATAAATGGGTATTCATTGGACAAATATATTATACTATAACTGACATGTGATTACATTTTCACGCAATTTAGGTGCATAGATCCTGAGATATCAGTATCCAGAACAACCAACTCTGGCCGTAATAACGGCATTGATACGCCTGGGTATTGAGTCAGAGCTTGGATGGCGTGTACAGGTACAGCTGCCCATACAGCTTCAATACGATACCACAGTTCATCAAGAGTAGTCACTGGTATATTGTGACGAGCCAGTTGCTCGGCCACCATTCGCCAGACGTTTTCAATTAGTGAGAGATCTGGAGAACGTGCTGGCCAAGGCAGCAGCCGAACATTTTCTGTATCCAGAAATTCCCGAACAGGACATGCAACATGCGGTCCTGCTGAAATGTAGGGTTTCACAGGGATCCAATGAAGGGTAGAGCCACGGGTCGTAACACATCTGAAACGTAACGTCCACTATTCAAAGTGTCGTCAATGCGAACAAGAGGTGACCGAGACGTGTAACCAATGGTACCCCATACCAACACGCCGGGTGATACGCCAGTATGGCGATGACGAATACACGCTTCCAATGTGCGTTCACCGCGATGTCGCCAAATACGGTTGCGACCATCATGATGCTGTAAACAGAACCCGTATTCATCCGAAAAAATGACGTTTTGCCATTCGTGCACCCAGGTTCGTCGTTGAGTACACCATTGCAGGTGCTCCTGTCTGTGATGTAGAGTCAAGGGTAACCGCAGCCATGGTTTCCGAGCTGATAGTCCATGCTGCTGCAGACGTCGTCGAACTGTTCGTGCAGATGGTTGCTGTCTTGCAAACGTCCCCATCTGTTGACTCAGGGATCGAGACGTGACTGCACGATCCGTTACAGCCATGCGAATAAGATGCCTGTCATCTCGACTGCTAGTGATGCGAGGCCGTTGGGATCCAGCACGGCGTTCCGTATTACCCTCCTGAACCCACCGATTCCATATTCTGGTAACAGTCGTTGAATCTCGACCAACGCGAGCAGCAATGTCGCGATACGATAAACCGCAATCGCGATAGGCTACAATCCGACCTTTATCAAAGTCGGAAACTTGATGGTTCGCATTTCTCCTCCTTACACAAGGCATCACAACAACTTTTCACCAGGCAACGCCGGTCAACTGCTGTTTGTGTATGAGAAATCGGTTGGAAATTTTCCTCATGTCAGCACATTGTAGATGTCGCCACCCACTCTGCTCTGAAAAGCTAATCATTTGCGTATCACAGCATATTCTTCCTATCGGTTAAATTTCGCGTCTGCAGCACGTCATCTTCGCGGTGTAGCAATTTTAATGGCCAGTAGTGTATTATACAGTGCAAGTTGCAAGGGCAAGGGCGATTTCCTTGATCCAAAGAGGATGGAATTTCGTTTTCCTGCAGACGCCAGTGCTTCTCCATCTATCATCCACAGGTCGTGGACACGCAACAGGGAGACAGGTCAGTACAGAAGACGAATTGGACAAGGTCGCTGACGCATTACAGCCCCATGCCGTCTCTGCGTCCTACGGATGCCGCTAGAGCACTGTAAAACGATCTCTGAAGGGTCACTGGAGCCGATGTGTTCGATTACGCTAAAATGAACAAGTTGTGAGAAAGGACCTTACGAACCAGACGTCCAGTTGGAGTATCGTACATGACACAACATCTTGCATCTCGCCTTCAGTTCTGCCGTTGCCATGACAACTGGGAACTTCGCCACTGGCGAAACGCGTTATTCACAGGCGAGTCCATAGTCTAGTTGTCGGCTGTCTTCGTGTGTGGAAAACTGTGATGAGCGGTACCTACCAAATGGTGTCCAAGAAATCGACAGATTTCCAAGGTTCTGTGGTGTTGTGTGGAGGCTTCAGTGTTGACAGCCTTAATGATCTTGCCGTTGTCGATGGTCGCCTTACCGCCAGGCAGTACATCGAACAGATCTTGTTGGACCATGTGGTGGCTACTGCATATGGTGGTGACCCTGAATTCCTTCCAGTGTCATGGCCTATGTGGGGTCATCAACAGTGATGTCTGACGAACGCTGGACATTGAAGTAATGGAATGGGTGGTGGTGATTCCCCACCTAAACCCCATCGTACATATAAGGGACATGCCAGACACATGTGTTTTTGTTCGTCCTGTTCCACCACAGACCCCCTAAGAACTCTGATGGGAATTCATTGAAGGATGGGAGCGGATACATCCAGAGGGAGACGTCTGTAGACTTATACGGAACATGCCTCGTAGGTGTCAGGCAGTGGTAGACGCTCACAGAGGGCATAATCACTACTGAATCTTTCAAAGTCCAACGGAAAGCACCTAGTATGGCGGCGTTAATGATGGTTTCCACTTTGTTTTTGACACCTGTCGGACATTTCAGTTCTTTTCGTGCAAACGATCGAAGATGTAACGATATTATTGTTGTGTACTTAATTTCTGAAAAATGAAAGTACAATTTAGTACCATACCAGCTTGCGACCTCATTATGGAGAAGTGGAAATTTCATGCGGAAAACAACGTAGACCTCCTAGAGTGTTTTAACGTAACATAATCTGTCTTCTAAACGGGAACACCACGTAAGATCGATCAGTTTCCTCTCCATATGCACAGGGGCGCTTTCAAATAAAACGATAAACGGTCTCGAAATCAGCTCAAAAACGCTATTGAGAGAGTATGCTGAAAATTTCATTTTTCAACAGGATAAAGTACCACCCCATTAGCACCCGCGTGTCAGAGCATTTCTTAACATTGACCTGCCTCAACGATGGACAGACCATAAGGGACGTATGTATCTCGCATTGCCCCGTTGACGTGCAAGGGCAACTGATCTGTCTCTCTACGTGATTAACATATCTGAAGGTTTGTGAGACACTAGATCTACCTGCCTCGCCTTCCCACTGGATGAGTCACGACGGCGCACATAAACCGTAGTGAACGCAGTGAGCTCCAGACATTCTCGCGAAAGTATGCAACGAGGCTGTGCGTTTGTAGTGCGTACGATGGGGGACGCATTGAAAATTTGTGAAAAGCAAATGGAAAAATTTAATCCTAGACGTAACAGCAAACAGTACTCAAAGATTGCATCGGAAGGTTCTTTCGAAAAACTTCATAGTCCTAGTGAGTTATAATTCACGCCAAGTTTCTATTTTCATTCATGTAGAAGACATCGCCCTGTAAAATCGGATGAATAATTTTTTTAAACTGCTCTCTTTCTCTCTCTCTCTCTCTCTCTCTCTCTCTCTCTCTCTCTCTCTCTCGCTTCATCATATATTTGTCCTCACTTTTGTAAAAGATATTTTTAGGATCGCAGGCGTTGACGTTTTCACCTCACAAGAATAAAAACGGTCATTGAAAAATATTTTAATGTTATTCTACAAGTAAAACTAAAGAAAAAAGTTTATATAAACAGGTCCGCAAATGTTAGTTGCAGAGTTACGGCTAATAAAAGATTTTGCCTGAAATTTAGCAACTTCGCTAATATGAAGCTATCGCAAACTGTACGAGGATAAAGTAAAGCACGATTTCCATTTATTTTGTTGTTATTTATCTGGTGAATCTAATAAAACATGTCCCAGACGTGTATCTGCAGTAGGTTTTCAGAACATCCACAGAAGCAAAGACGTAATTTCGTAAAAATTTTAATATATTAACTACTTGGCCCAATTTTCTAAATTCCAGAAAATTGCAGAAAGTTTTGAACAGAAGTTGTAGAGAATTAAATTTTGGAAAAATGATGGAAATAATGTCAACTGAAACTGTATGAATGTGTCAGATAAGCTGCTTTTATTAATACCATAGCAGACGTGAATTCATGTTAAACCAGAAAAAAACAAAGTTCAGCGTTAAGGAAGTTGTACCCTGTACATACAGTTTCACAATACGTTCACAATAAATGTTCAAGAATGCCTCCACCGAGTTCGTTGCATCTAGCTGCGCGTGTATGAACAGATTTTGTTGCTCGTTCCAGTTTCACAGTGTTGTTCTTAATTTCGTTTATTGCAGTCATAATGCGAGCAAGTAATGCCTCAAGTGTATTGACTGTCTTGATAAACCACGTGTTTCATCCATCCCCATACACAAAAATCCATTGGTGATAATCGGGCGATCTGGGTGGCCAAAGACGTGTAGCACCACGACCAATCCATTCTTAGTGTAAATGTTCATTTAAATGTGTAGTAATGGCGTTGCTGAAATGTGGAGGCGCGCCGTCATGTTGAAAATACGTTTGCAATCGCTTAGCAAATGGAACATCTTCGAGGAAGCGGGGCATTTCTTCTTGAAGGAATTTTAAGTACGTCTCGTCAGTTAGACGTCCTGGCAAAATGAATGGTCCAATAAACTGTGTGTTTATTATATCACACCACACATTTATGCTAAATCGCTGCTGGAACTTGCGTTGCGCTGTTGCATGTGGGTTTGCTTCAGACCATACGTACTCGTTATGTAAATTGTTTATACCATCTGGAGTAAACAGTGCCTCATTAGTAAAAACATGTATTTGTGCAAGCCCCGATTAGTATTTAACCAGTTGCACAACTTCAAGCGAAGGGTAGGACCTCCCGGATGTAAATGATGCTTTTTTTGTTTATGGTAGGGATGCAGGCTATTGTACTTCAGTGTACGCCATAATTTAGATTGTGAAATGCTTAATCGGTGAGAGATACGTCGTGTACTGGTACGCTGGCTACGTCTTCACGTATCGAACTCTCGTACTGATTATGAACGCTAGGTAGAGAACCTGTCGCCCGTAACAATCGAAACACTCCGCTAATGATTCGTGCATTCGGAATCCTCCGATTTGGATAACGTACGCGTTATTCGTTAACTGCAGCCGTAGCATTACCATCACATTTGCCATAAATAAACATCATATCGACGTGTACCTATGTCGTAAATTTCAAAGGCATCCCTATTTCATAAATAATCTGCAAACTACAACAGTTACTATGTGGTTTCACTTAAATACACCATTGTTATGTTCTTTCACGGAACAGTACAGACCACTAACTCATTTCAAGGTTAGGAAATGACTGAAACAACTCACAAACGGTTGTCAACAATGACATAAACGTTTCTACATTCATAATGGAAAGTAAACAAATTTACTTGTATAATAACCATTGCTTCTGTGGATGGTCTGGAAATCTACTGCAGATACACGTCTGGGACATGTTTTATTAGATTCACCAGATCAATAACAACAAAATAAATGGAAATCGTGCATTACTGTAACCTCATACAGTTTTGCGATGGCTTCATATTAGCGAAGTTGCTAAGTTTCAGGCGAAATGCTTTATTAGCCGTAACTCCGTGACTTAACATTTGTGGACCTATGTTTATATGAACTTCTTTCTCTAGTTTTACATGTAGAATAACGTATTAAAATATTTGCATATCTCCGTGAATCACCCTGTATATTTCAAAACAGTAACGTAGTCATATATTACAAAGTCACTAACAACGCCCAAGCTATAGCAAAAAGAAACCCAGCTGCAAAAAAGACTTACCACACTAATTTAATTCTTCAGTGTCAGCTACAAAGTGGCAGAGCGATCCAGAGCTGATAAAAAAGGAAGGAGTAAAACTTCTTCCGATACAGATTACACCCTGATAAAAAAACTCGGTTCGTAAGTTGACCCATTACTCTCATGAACGACGGGCATCTCCTATTAACCGCTCCGTCGCCTCGAATTATATCAAGCCCGTTACCCCGAGCCGAAAGTAAATATTTCATGTATAAAGAGGTGATAAACCCTTCTTCACCCTCTTCCTTCACCTCTGTCCCTAACCTACGGACGACAGCAGAATTATTACGGACCCTTTAAACAAGTTTTTTCGCCTATAGTATGATGTATTATACTTAATACACTTTTTACACTTAAATCTTTCGCCTTATATCGGTTTGGCGCATTAAAGATGAATGTCCTCGTATTTCTTCACCTAGACGGCTGGTCACAAAGGTCTTATAAAATAGCGACCAGAATTTTTTCGTAATGTCGTTATCTACCAATGCATTATCAGCTTGTTTTGCTGTTTACGGATCCAGAGTAGTAATTCTATACGAAATAATATCAATTACATGACTAACGGTTCCCCCTATCCGTTGCTAGATACAGTGTCACGCCTCACGAAAGACAAAAATATTACACACATTTGGCCAAGTCTTTTAAAAATTATGTTATGTGAATAAGAGAAAACTGAGGTAGATTAAAGAGAATAACATTACAGTTTCTGTCTTGATTCCTTTCTCTTGCATTAAAAATAAAATATGATTGATGTGTAAACAAAATGAGTAAAACTGCTTCAGTTTTTGTAGTAAAAGACAAGAAGCATTGAATTTGTTGTCATGACAGAAGCCAAAGCCACAGAAGGCGATATTTGGTATCAAAGCAGGAAAGGAATCTCACTTCCTCATGCTTTAAACGTCGCTATTGACTCGAGGGCGAGCATTTCGGGCCCTGTAGCCGAAAACCAGTGTCTGGTCGGTGAAAGGTTCAAATGGTTCAAATGGCTCTGAGCACTATGGGACTTAACATCTATGGTCATCAGTCCCCTAGAACTTAGAACTACTTAAACCTAAGTAACCTAAGGACATCACACAACACCCAGTCAACACGAGGCAGAGAAAATCCCTGACCCCACCGGGAATCGAAGCCGGGAACCCGTCGGTGAAAGGAACTGGGTATGTATGGGGGGGGGGGGTTGGGAGGGGGAAGCAGGCGGCATACAGTTGCTAATGATGAGCAGACGTTTCGCCAAAGTTCTGATTTAAATTTCAAATCCCTCCGAGTGTACCATAGTACAGTGGCATGTGACACTGTTGGAAGGTGATCTGCCCGCCGCACAGGGACCTTGAGCTTTTCCGCCTCCCTAATGACGCCTGTTGAAAGAAGATCTGCTTAAGATACATTACATGCAAACCACGGAAATTACGCGGAAGTGACAAAAGTCATGAGACACCTCCTACATCGTGTATGGCCACCTTTTGCCCGCCACAGTGCAGCAACTCGACGTGACATGGATCCAACGAATCGCTTTAAGTCCGTCCAGAAATACTGAGCCATGCTGCGTCTATAGCTGCCCACAGCTGCAAAAGTATTGCCGGTACAGGATTTTGTGCACGAATTGACCTCGCGAGTACGTCCCATAAATGTTCTATAGGACTCATTTCGGGCTCTCTGGCTGGCCAAATCACTCGCTCGAATTGTTCCAGAATGTACTACATACGAGTCACGATCAATTGTGGCCTGGTAGCACTGCGCAGAGTCTTCCATAAAAATTCCATTGTTGTTGACTGCAAATGGTCTCCAAGTAGCCGAACATAACCATTCCCACCCAACGATCGGCTCAGTTGGACCAGAGGACCCAGTCCATACCATGTAGACACGGTCCACACCATTATGTAGCCACCAGCAGCTTGCACAGTGCCTTGTTGACGACTCGCGTCCATGGCATCGCCGGGTCTGCGCCACACTCGAAACCTACCATTACCTCTAAACAGCTGAACTCGGGACTCATCTGACCAGGCTCGATTTACCAGTCGTCCAGGGTTCACCTGACATGGTCACGAGCCCAAGAGAGGCGCTGCAGGCGATGTCTTGCTGTTAGCAAAGGTACTAACGTTGGTCGTCCGCTGCCAAAGCTCATTAACGCCAAAATAGCGCCGCACTGTCTTAACGAACACGTTCGTCGTTCGTCCCACATTGATTCCTGCGGTTATTTCAGGCAGTGTTGCTTGTCTGTTAGCACTGACAACTCTATGCAAATGCCACTGCAATCGGTCGTTACGTGAAGGCCGTCGGCCACTGCGTTGTCCGTGGTGAGAGGCAATGCCTAAAATTTGGTACTTTCGACACACTTTTGACGCTGCGCATCTCGAAATTTTGAACTCTCTAACGATTTCTGAAACGGATTATTCCACGCGTCTAGCTCCCACTACCACTCCGCGTTCAAAGTCTGTTGCTTCCCGTCGTGCGGCCATTAGCACGTCGGAAACCTTTTCTCATGAATCATCTGAGCACGAATGACAGCTGGAGCAGCAATCCATTATTCTTTTACACCCTGCGTACGCGATACTACCGCCATCTGTATATGTGCATAATATCGCATAATACAGTAGAAGAAGAATGGGTAGCTTTGAGGGATGAAATAGTGAAGGCAGCAGAGGATCAAATAGGTAAAAAGACAAGGGCTAGTAGAAACCCTTGGGTAACAGAAGAAATATTGAATTTAATTGATGAAAGGAGAAAATATAAAAAAGCAGTAAATGAAGCAGGCAAAAAGGAACACAAACGTCTCAAAAATGAGATCGACAGGAAGTGCAAAATGGCTAAGCAGGGATGGCTAGAGGACAAATGTAAGGATGTAGAGGCTTATCTCACAAGGGGTAAGATAGATACTACCTACAGCAAAATTAAAGAGACCATTGGAGAAAGAAGAACCACTTGCATGAATATCAAGAGCTTTGATGGAAACCCAGTTCTAAGCAAGGAAGGGAAAGCAGAAAGGTGGAAGGAGTATATTGAGGGTCTATACAAGGGCGATGTACTTGAAGACAATATTACGGAAATTGAAGAGGATGTAGATGAAGATGAAATGGGAGTTATGATACTGCGTGAAGAGTTTGACAGAACACTGAAAGACCTGTGTCGAAACAAGGCCCCGGGAGTAAACAACATTCCATTAGAACTACTGGCAGCCTTGGGACAGCCAGTCCTGACGAAACTATACCAGCTGGTGAGCAAAATGTATGAGACAGGCGAAATACCCTCAGACTTCAAGAAGAATATAATAATTCCAATCCCAAAGACAGGAGGTGTTGACAGATGTGAAAATCACCGAACTATCAGTTTAATAAGTCACAGCTGCAAAATACTAACGCGAATTCTTTACAGACAAATGGAAAAACTAGTAGAAGCCGACCTCGGGGAAGATCAGTTTAGATTCCGTAGAAATGTTGGAACACGTGAGGCAATACTGACCCTACGACTTATCTTAGAAAATAGATTAAGAAAAGGCAAACCTACGTTTCTAGTATTTGTAGACATAGATAAAGCTTTTGAGAATGTTGATTGGAATACTCTCTTCCAAATTCTGAAGGTGGCAGGGGTAAATCACAGGGAGCGAAAGGCTATTTACAATTTGTACAGAAAGCAGATGGAAGTTATAAGAGTCGAGGGGTGTGAAAGGGAAGCAGTGGTTGGGCAAGCAGTAAAGGAAACAAAAGAAAAGTTCGGTGTAGGTATTAAAATCCATGGAGAAGAAATAAAAACTTTGAGGTTTGCCGATGACATTGTAATTCTGTCAGAGACAGCAAAGGACTTGGAAGAGCAGTGAACGGAATGGACAGTGTCTTGAAAGGAGGGTATAAGATGAACATCAACAAAAGCAAAACGAGGGTAATGGAATGTAGTCGAATTAAGTCGGGTGATGCTGAGGGAATTAGATTAGGAAATGAGACACTTAAAGTAGTAGATGACTTTGCTATTTGGGGAGCAAAATACTGATTATGGTCGAAGTAGAGAGGATATAAATTGTAGACTGGCAATGGCAAGGAAAGCGTTTCTGAAGAAGAAAAATTTGTTAACATCGAGTATAGATTTAAGTGTCAGGAAGTCGTTTCTGAAAGTAGTAGTGGAGTGTAGCCATGTATGGGAGTGAAATGTGGACGATAAATAGTATAGACAAGAAGAGAATAGAAGTTTTCGAAATGTGGTGCTACAGAAGAATGCTGAAGATTAGGTGGGTAGATCACATAACTAATGAGGAGGTATTGAATAGAATTGTGGAGAAGAGTAGCTTGTGACACAACTTGACTAGAAGAAGGGATCGGGTGGTAGGACATGTTCTGAGACATCGAGGGATCATAAATTTAGTATTGTAGGGCAGCATGGAGGGTAAAAATCGAAGAGAGAGGCCAAGAGATGAATACAGTAAGCAGATTCAGAAGTTTGTAGGCTTCAGTAGGTACCGGGAGATGAAGCAGCTTGCACAGAATAGAGCTGCATAAAACCAGCCTCAGGACTGCAGACCACAACAACAACATCGCTATCCCGTGACTTCCCATGACTTTTGGCACCTCAGGGTATTGTTTACCGCTGCCTTCGCAATTGCACCTCCTGAGTCGGTACGGTTCTCATTTCTGCTCCCTTGGCTAATGGATGCTGTCTCGCCATCTCTCCTTATTTCACAAAAGACCTTCCTAGAAACAAATGGAGAGCACATTGTCTTGCGTGTGACCCCGTGTTCTCTTACCGAAGCCTTGTTACTGAAATTTGCTTTCGAGTTATCGCGTCTAGCTCTGTCTTGATTGCGCTAACGTGGATCAGTATCCCTGGTAACCAGAACACGTCCAAATTATTCTTAAGACATTTGTAAAAAGTCGTATATCTTGCCCAGTTTATCACTTTGTGCAATTATGTTCGATCATAAATAGTGATTCTTTTAAAATTGGATGTTTGTTTCCTCTTGAATGCCCAGGAGTTAAAATTCTTATAATGATTTGTATCCCAAGTTGTCTGTTAACTATAAAGCACTAGTGCGCTAAATGGGCATAGTTTCTCTTCCTATAAAACCTGTGTGCCAAGGTTAAAAACGCCTGTTCTCTCTGTAATATATTTCTGTTATATGATTTCAGTTTGTATTCCGTCTGTATTTTAGAGTCTGAGCTGCATCCTGCTCAGATGTGATGGAAGCTCGAGCCAGTCATGTGATATCAGCTGCAGTATTCATATTGGCAGCCGTTTTAATTCTGATTTCAATCTGTTTATTTTTTTATGATTTATATGCGAATTGGATATTTTATTGTGGTAACACAAGTAAATTTAGTTAAAGAGTCTTTTTTTTTTCTTCATTGGATTTCGATCCCCCCCCCCCCCCCCCCTGGGGAGCACAATAGGGCACCCTGCAGCCTACAGAAATGTTAAAAAACAGAATCAGGAGATATGAAAAACAAACAAAAGCAGGCGATAAAACGGTGACTGTTAAAAACTGAAACATGGGGAAAAAGATACGAAGAAAATATAAAAACAAAACGGTCGGCGATGCTGATTAAAACACACAGTAAATAGACAGGCAGAATTTAAGAAACACTGCGACAGTCTGGTTTCTGTTTGGGCAAGATAAAAAAAGCACAACTCGCGACAGTATGGTGGCTGTTCGCAACACTGACAGGGGACGCACAACACTGAACACTCCCTTAAAACAGCACTATACAGGCGGCACGGCGGCAGATGGGGGGGGGGGGGGAGGACACAGACCGATGAGAGAGAAAAAGGGGGGAGGAGAGGAAAGGAAAAAAGGTTGGAGCCGACAGAGGGAGGGGACATAAAAAAGGGGGGGTGGCTGGATGCGAGAAGGAATGGGAAAGGCAGTATAGGGGAGAGCAAAAAGGACTTGGGGGAGAGAAGGGAGGCAGAGAGAGGGTAGGTGGGGAAAAAAAACAACAATATGGAAGGGGAGGAGAGGGAGCCTGGGAGAAGCACAGAGGAAGGGAGGGGAGGTGAGGATCAGAGTTGATAGAAGGGATAAATGGAGGGAGAGTGGGCATCATCCAGGAGGGGGAGTTGACGGAAGCCACCTTGGGAAAGGAGAAGAAGGGTGTAGAGATGGAGGGTAGGGGGGACACAACGGTGAAGGCGCGGCAGAGGGCGGGGGTTGGAGAGGACAGGAGCAACCAGGGGATGAGGGGGATCAAGATGGTGGGAGGTGTAAAGGATGCTGATATGTCTGAGAAAAAGGTGCAGATAGGGGAAAGTAATCAGGTCATAGAGAATCTGCCTGGGGAACGAGAGGTGAATACAGAAGGTGAGACAGAGTGCAGGGCGCTTGAGGATCCGGAAGGTCTTGTAAAATTTGGGGGGGGGGGGGGGCAGATATCCACGTGGGACTGGCATAACAGAGGATGGGACAGATTAAGGATTTTTAGTTGTGGAGGAGGGTAGAGGGATTCAACCTCCATGTCCAGCCAGAGAGGAGTTTGAGGAGTCAGAGGCAGTTGTGGGCTTTGGATTGGACAGAGCGGAGATGAGGGATCCAGGTTAGGTGATGGTCAATGGTGAGGCCAAGGTAGGTGAGGGTGGGGGAGAGACGGACAGGACAGGTGCACATTATAAGGGAGAAATCAAAGAGCCGGAAGGAGCGAGTGGTATGACCTATGATAATTGCCTGGGTCTTAGAAGGATTGATTTTCAGGAGCCACTGGTTACACCATGCAGCAAAAAGGTCTAGGTGATTCTGGAGAAGGTCAAGGTGATTCTGGAGAAGGCATTGGAACCATTGAAGGGTAGGAGCGAGGGCAAAGAAGGCGGTGTCATTGGCATACTGCAGGATGTGTACTGGTGAGGGGGGGGGGGGGGGGTTGGGGCATATCTTCCATGTACAGGAGGTAGAGGAGAGGGGAGAGGACAGAGCCCTGGGGCACCTCCACAGAGGGGTAGAAGGTGTGGGAATCAGCATTATGGATGGTAACGTAGTAGGGGCAGCAGGAGGGGAAGGAGGCAATCAGACGGACATAGTTGTCAGGAAGGGCGTAGGTCTGCAGTTTAAACAGGAGACTGGGATGCCAGATATGGTCGTAGGCCTTTTCGAGGTCGAGGGAGACAAAAATGGCGGAGCGACGGGAGTTAAGCTAGAGGGAGAGGAAATGAGTGAGGCGTAGGAGTTCATCAGCAGAGAAGGAAGGTCGAAAGCCACAATGGGTGTTGGGGAGGATGTGAAGTCAGTGGAGGTGGTGATGGATGCGCTGGGTAAGGATGGATTCCAGGAGCTTCCTGAACACCGAGTTGAGACACATAGGGCGATAGGAAGAGGTATCATATGGAGGCTTGTTGGGTTTGGAGAACATCAGGATACAGGAGGTTTTCCACAGGTCAGGGCAGAAGCCAGTGCAGGGATGACATTGTAGAGGGTGGCAAGGACTGCAAGAAAGGAGGGAGGGCAGTGTTTGAGGTGACGGAGGGTATAAAAGATTCTTTAATGTTTATGAGGTTTAATAGTTCAGATGTGCCAAAAACAAACAGGAACAAAACATTTTCTGAAACGTACAAAGGTGACAATTTGAAATATTAATCTCGTTAAATTGTTCTGTGTTGATTCAAATACTGCAGTTCACAGGAACTTAATGGTTTATTGTTAATTATACACGGCCGTAAGAAAATTAGTACACCTGGGGTTTTAGGTAAGAGGTCCGCCAGTCACGATTACCTACTTGTTTCACATCGATTTCTGTTCTCTTTTCCTTGTGTTTCCTTTCATTTTTAGTGCGTTTCAGCTCCTCTTGTTTTGCCTCTGTATGTGAGGATTTGGAACTGCGTCAGGTCTGTGTCTTTTAGCCATTCTCCTTGTTCGCTGTCCGTCTTCGTCCCTTCACCGCATGTGTTCCTGTTTCTATGCGTTTGGGCGCTGATGACCATGCTGTTTAGCGCCCGAAAACCTCAAACTAAGTGGGATGCAGACGTGTGAAGCAAGCAGGCAACCATGCCAAGGAGACTCACTCGTGCTTTCTACAGAGAACGCAGCTAGTTTGAAAGGGGTCAAATTGTGGTCTTCCGAGTAAGGGATGGTCCTTTCGGAGAACTGCCACACAAGTTGGACGTGCTGCGCCAGTTGTGCATCTACGCTAGATAAGAGGGCTTGTGATGTCATATGAGTCACCAGGAACTGTTGCGAATCGGGTACTGGTTTTGGGACTACGGGCACGCACACCTCTAGCCCATCTTCCACTGGCGCCACAGCATCGACGTGCACGGTTCGACTGGTGGCGTCAGAGGATCACTTGGAAGATGGAATGGCGCGCCGAGGTTTCTAGCTATGAGAGCAGATTCTGCCAGCACGGAAGTGATGGACGTCTGCGCGTGCAACGTAGAACTGGTCATCGACATCTCGTACAGCGCATTCGTCCAACAAACACCTGCCCCACGCCAGGCCTTATGGTTTGGGGTGCGATAAGCTATGACACTCGTTAACATTTGGTGTTGCTGGAAGGGACGCTAATCAGCGATCGATGCGTGCAGAAAGTTTTTCGACCCGTTCTTTTGCCGCACTTGCAACACGAAGGTGATGTGTTGTTCCAACAAGGATAACGCTCGCCCATCCACTGCCCGCCAAACTCAACGCGCTCTGCAAGTCGTGCTGCAACTTTCCCTGCCAGCACGATCTTTGAACTTGTCTCCAGTCGAGCACGTAATGTATATAATGGGACGAGAAATGACACGTGAGGCTCGTCAACAAACAACTCTTAGAGAACTATATGAAGAAATGTGGGTCTCACGGGAAGCGTGCAAGGGATAAGTGCCTGCAGTTGCACTGTCCTCTGTGCGTGGTTCAGATGGATAGAGCGTCTGCCATGTAAGCAGGAGATCCCGGGTTCGAGTCCCGGTCGGGGCACACATTTTCAACTGTCCCCGTTGATGTGTATATCAACGCCTGTCGGCAGCGTAGGGTCTTGATTTAATTATCATTTGATTCTTAGAGAACTATATGAACGGGTTTTATCTGGCTTGGCATAACGTATCCCAGGACAGTGTTCGCCATTCATACTGGATGCCTGAGTAAGCACCTGCATTGCCGCCCATGGAGGCTACACCTCTTACTAATACGTTTGTATCAGCATGGATCAGTACCTAGTACCTCAGAACCGCTTGTATTATTGATCTGTATATATAATTATTTCGTGTACTCCACTTGCACTGTTGCAACAAAAATTTGAATGTATTATTGATGACTGAAGTCTCTGTTACTTGTGTATGCTGTGTTTATATCAAAATGCTAGGAATATACGCTTCAACCCAACAGGCGTGTTGTGAAAATGGGGAAATTCCGAAATTAGTCAACCAGTAAATGAAGAGCAGCTTTGATGTTAAACATTGAAAATTGCAATAGCTGTTGCAAAGACTGTTGGATGTACCGGAGAGATTCGTCCATATCATACCATTGGTCATTTTTCATGTATTACTACACCTAACTGCACGTAGAAGGCCGTACCACAGTGAAAAGCAACTACTAGTTGCAGCTTGGACTGTCTCCATTCACTGTCTCTAGCCGGCCGCGGTGGCCGAGCGGTTCTAGGCGCTTAAGTCCGGAACCGCGCGACTGCTACGGTCGCAGGTTCGAATCCTGCCTCGGGCATGGATGTGTTTGACGTCCTTAGGTTAGTTAGGTTTAAGTAGTTCAAACTCTAGGGGACTGATGACCTCAGATTTTCAGTCCCATAGAGCTCAGAGCCATTTTGAACCACCGTCTCTGTCCAGACATAGGAGGTTATTTATACAACTCTACAGTAGTAGCTGATTCAGCGGTGAACATTGTACTGCTGTGTTCCGAAGTGGAAAATGACTCTGTATCTAAACTGGTGGAGAAATCATACGTGCCTCCGCAATTCCTGCTAGTTGAATACGAAATAAGCCAGCTGTGACTTTTATACGCTCAATGCTGCAAATAAAGTTTCTGCAAAGTAGTCTTACGAGCCGATTCCAGGGGACGCCAGTGAGTGTAGAACCGCGTTTCTCTTTCCGCCAGCGTGGGGTGGAAGTTGTACTCAGGTTTATATAGGCACGCACCCAGCGCTCTCTCGCTACCTGTTGCCTGCGCCCGGGACAGTTTCATGGCGAGTGTCTCGCAGTGGCTGCAGGGAGCGTCTCCCAAGCAGTCATTCTACTAGCGACGGCCCCTGTAAAACTGTCCGATACTCCCATCTCATCCCCGCGTTGCTCACGAATCAGCTGTCAATGAGGAGATTAGTAGGAGAAATAGCAACACCACAGATGTATCTTGAGAATGATTTTATTGCCTCATTACCGCCATCCTCAAAGGCCCACCACTGCCACTGCCACTGGGTGTGAAGTAATACGACTTCCTATCACCGACTAGTACTTTACTATTTCCAATGAGGTTAGCTATTATTTGTATTATTTCAGGTGAGAAGTTGTATTTTAGCATTTTTTGAAGAAGTTCTGTAGGCCATACCCTATCGAAGGCGCTTTCTATGCCCAGAAAGAGGGCAGCAGTCGCAGCTGTCAACTTGCTGGCTTCTGCAACTTCTCTAGTTAGTCTTGATAATGGATCGGCGGTACTGTGACTGTTTCTGAAACCAGCCTCTTCATGTGAAGTGATGCTGTTGTCTTCTGCAAACTGTGGTAGCCTGTTGTTAATTATTGCTTCAAAGGTTTTGCCAGTAATTGGAAATAATGTGATAGCTCTGTATGAGTCAGGGTTGTTTCTGGGTTTCGGACACATTCTACACTACTGGCCATTGAAATTGCTACACCAAGAATAAATGCAGATGATAAACAGGTATTCATTGGGCAAATATATTATACTAGAACTGACATGTGATTACATTTACACGCAATTTGAGTACACAGATCTTGAGAAATCAGTATCCAGAACAAACACCTCTGGCCGTATAACGGCCTTGATACGCCTGGGCATTGAGTCAAACAGAGCCTGGATGGCGTGTACAGGTACACCTGCCCATGCAGCTTCAACACGATACCACAGTTCATCAATAGTAGTGACTGGCGTATTGTGACGAGCCAGACGTTTTCAATTGGTGAGAGATCTGGAGAATATGCTGGCCAGGGCAGCAGTCGAACATTTTCTGTATCCAGAAAGGCCCGAACAGGACCTGCAACATGCGGTCGTGCATTATCCTGCTGAAATGTAGGGTTTCGCAGGGATTGAATGAATGGTAGAGCCACAGGTCGTAACAGATCTGAATGTAACGTCCACGGTTCAAAGTGCCGTCAATGCGAGCAAGAGGTGACAGAGACGTGTAACCAATGGCACCCCATTACCATCACGCCGGGTGATACGCAAGTATGGCGATGACGAATACACGCTTCCAATGTGCATCCACCGCGATGTCGCCAAACACGGATCCGAAAAAATGACGTTTTGCCTTTCGTGCACCCAGGTTCGTCGTTGAGTACACCGTCGCAGGCGCTCCTGTCTGTGATGCAGCGTCAAGGGTAACCGCAGCGGTGGTCTCCGAGCTGATAGTCCACGCTGCTGCAAACGTCGTCGAACTGTTCGTGCAGATGGTTGTTGTCTTGCAAACGTCCCCATCTGATGACTCATGGTTCGAGACGTTGCTGCACGATCCGTTACAGCCATGCGGATAAGATGCCTGTCATCTCGACTGCTAGTGATACGAGGCCGTTGGGATCCAGCACGGCGTTCCGTATTACCCTCCTGAGCCCACCGATTTCATATTCTGCTAACAGTCATTGGATCTCGACCAACGCGAGCAATAATGTCGCGATACGATAAACCGCAATCGCGATAGGCTCCAATCCGACCTTTATCAAAGTCGGAAACGTGATGGTACGAATGTCTCCTCCTTACTCCAGGCATCACAACAACGTTTCACCAGGCAACGCCGGTTAACTGCTGTTTGTGTATGAGAAACGCACGTCT
Organism: Schistocerca cancellata; assembly: GCF_023864275.1. Classification (NCBI taxonomy): domain Eukaryota; kingdom Metazoa; phylum Arthropoda; class Insecta; order Orthoptera; family Acrididae; genus Schistocerca; species Schistocerca cancellata. Next base: position 1,159,956,103 of record NC_064626.1, read on the forward strand.
GATGTGTCTTTCAGTATAACCATTCTTATGAAAGGTGACTTCGAGATGGCCTAACTCAGCTGACAAACTCTCAGGATCCGAGATGACATGGGCTCTTTCAACCTATGGATGAAGTACCCCTTCACGTTGATCCGGATGGTGACAAGTGAGTGTGAGTAAGCGCCCTATTAATGGCATGTTCCAACGTACCATCCACCTTCCTCCTTACCAACACATCAAGGCAGGCAGGGAAGAGAGAGCCATCCGTCTCCATCTCCATCGCGAAACAAATATTCGGGTGGATTGTAAAAAGTCGTTCAAATTCTCACTGTCATGAGGCCAAACAACAAACATATCTGAAAAAACATGGATGTTTCACAACGGTGACAACTCCATGTGTCTGCTCGTAGCGCTGGCGTTTGAATAAAAAGTAAATGGAAGCCAACACCTGTCGAAATAGGTTCGCTAAATCAGCACCAAACCTAAACTCAGTCAAATGCCGTGAAGCAGACAGAGAACACGAATGAAGAGAGAGACCAGATAAGAACTTACTAGAATATCAGTCATTCAGACGCATCCCCTTTAATCGAAGTAAGAAATCCGCCGAGTTCTCAATATTATGGTCACACCGACCTACTACAGGGCTCGAACAGAGTAGCAAGGTGTTTTGCTACACGATATGTCTGATTACTAATGTTACTGACAATCAGACGAAGAGTAACCCCTTCCTTGTGTACCTTAGGGAGGTCATGTATCCTAGGGACAAAAGCACATAAGAATTGAGACTCTTGATAATCTCCTGCGATAAGGAATTTTTCTTTAGGTTCTGTAAAGGATGATCTTGGTATGTGTAAGGGGGGTGTCTACCGTATTCCTTGCATTTGTGGCATGTCCCATATTTGTCAGACTATTGACTTGTGGAGAACCGGTGTACCGTGGATAAGCGGCACACACGCTTACAGCTGCCAAGAAAATCCGCCATTGCAGAACATTGTCTTAACAGTGGGCATCCTATGGAATATAATAACACGGAAATTCTGGCATGCACTTCCAGCTATTCGGATAGAGTTATTAAAAAGTTGTTGAAATTAAATTAGCAAGTAATCTTAGAAATAGAGATGGTGCCTTTTGTTTCAATTCTGAATGGAATCCTGCTCCCACCCTTGTCAAAAAACAAGGGGACAGACTTTATGCTATCTCACCTCACCAGTTGATTATTAATGTCACTATCGATAAGTTCTGACGTCTTTGGTTTGTGATGACGCTAGTGTTTACAGTGTGTGTGTGGGGGGGGGGGGAGGGGGGGGCCCGAGCGAGCCAGGGAGAGAGAGCGATAGAGAGAGAGGGGGGTGGTGAGCTTTTTGTGGGGTCAACACCGATCCTGCGTTACTCTGAATCAGACAATAAACAGTGCATTTTTTGAACGTAATCCTCCTTATCCATACCTACGGTAGCGTTTCCCTTGGTTGGTTGATTGGTTGGGGAAGGAGACCAGACAGCGTGGTCATAGGTCTCATCGGATTAGGGAGGGATGGGGAAGGAAGTCGGCCGTGTCCTTTCAGAGGAACCATCCCGGCATTTGCCTGGAATGATTTAGGGAAATCACGGAAAACCTAAATCAGGATGGCCGGACGCGGGATTGAACCGTCGTCCTCCCGAATGCGAGTCCAGTGTCTAACCACTGCGCCACCTCGCTCAGCATTGCCCTTCTCCGCAGGTAAAATAACAGTATCCGGATCAAGTCTGAGTGAACGTAAGGCAGCCCTCTCATCCACTGTGATATTACTGTTGGGTGGACGGGCTCCAGTCAACATACGACTTCCCTCCGTCCTAGCCTCCTTTGCAATGTCAAGAGGTATTGCAAAAACAGCCTGTTCAACAGAACTCATAAAATCAACCACTGGTAAACACTTGGGAATCTGTGCATAATTTAAACCTTTCCCTAGCACGGACAAAGCTACGTCGTCAAAGGTTTTCTCCGTGACATTTATGACAGAGTGTGGATATACAGAAGTAGACTCCGACCCACGGAAACGTTCAAACTTCGCCAAAAGCCGAGCAGTTAGAGAATAAAATTTCCAATCAGAATGCGACCATGAAGCATCATTAAATGAAGCCGAAACAATTCCCTGGAAACAAAATCCAACTGTCGACGAGTGTGATGGATCCTTTTACGAAACAAGAGCTAGGCCAGCGCGTTGGCTGATGCAGTTGGTGGCAGAAGAATTAATATGATGCACAGCTTTGGCAAACGTTGGAACGGTATTCTGATCGGGACACGTCTACATCTCTTTTCTGCAAACCACTGTGAAGTGCATGACAGAGAGTTTCATGTCTCAACAAAATCTTACACCTAGGTATTTGTTTGAGTTAACCGATTGCAGGTCTGAAATATTGCAGCGAAACACAAGGTAGTTTGGCAACGCTGTAGAAGTATGGCTCACATTAGCTGTACAGTAGATTCCGTCATATGGCTATCAGATAAACCGACTTCAAATTATGCTCTTCTTGTTAGTTCTGGTGGGAAAATGTGTGTTCGAAGAACGCATATTGAGCGGGTACGGGTATGCATTTTTGAAAACACCTTTGCATATCATACGGAATCCTTTACAGGAAGGACACATTGATTTTTTTCAGATTCCATAAATACTTTCAGAAAATTACAGTTTCAGGCAGTAAACACAGAGAAATTCTCTTCTTAGCTTATGTAAATTACTTACTGCAGATTTAGCTCTCAGAACTTTAAATGCCAACATTTTAGGTTAGGCTTTACCGTGACTGTTATTGATATCAAATGAAACAACAAATTTGCTGTTACCAGACACTGTTTATGTATCTCCATGACACGTTTCAAAGTTTTAAACCTCCATCATCAGGTGGGTACACATTTGTTAGTATGATATATGTGTGTGTTGTGTAACAGGTTTTGGAGGAACTTCTGTCAGTATCTAACGGACAAACAAAACACTATTTCAAAACATGGTTTTGGTTTTCTTCTTACAAAACTAAACGTATATCTAAGCGTAAAAATAAAATAACTAAAATGGAATACCTCCAGTGGTTACAGGTTCCTTTCACTCTCGTAACACATTTTGTAAACAAAGATGGCGTCTGGAAACTATTAGATGGAAGGATCATACTGTAAGACAGAAACATTATCACAAAGTACAAAGACTATACATCATAACAACATTATTGTGGAATAAGTTTTAAAGAATTTTTGAGACTTTTCTTTTGCAGCGTTGAATACATGCGTTGGAATAAATGTCTCAGGTGGTATATAGCTCGGGATTCTGTCAAGTTTTATATTCGTTTACATAATCAGGTGATATGTTGCAGACTTTAAGTACAATAACTATACTGATAAAAGTATACATAAATAACTATTTTTGTTGGGATTCAGAGATAGGGGTGAAAGGCTGGAGGCGGAGGGAGAAGAAGAGAAAGGGAGAGGGAGGGAGGGGGGAGAGAGGGAGAGAGGGAGAGAGAGGGAGGGAGGGAGAGAGAGAGAGAGAGAGAGAGAGAGAGAGAGAGAGAGAGAGAGAGAGAGAGTGGAAGGAGTGATTGGATGAGAGATGAGAGCATACTTTCTAGAGCAGGGTTCTTTGCTACACGTAGTAACTAACTAAAAGTTGGGGTAATGCGTTGGGTAATGCCTTAAAATATACAAATAGATGTACAATTTGTATCATTATTTGATGTACATATAGTTTCAAGCTGACAGGGGAACAAACTGCTGTTGTGATGGTATGTTTGTAAATGAGGTCAATCCATTGCACATTTCGGGGATGTCATGGTGACATATCTAAATATGTCTAGTTCTTCACCTGTAAGTTGGATGTGTAGGATTCTGATACTTGGGTTGCTAACATGGTGTTTTGTTTCCTTGCAGATGGGTGGCAATTGCTGGTCTGCGGTATTTTTTGTTTTTTAGTGCTGCAATGTGTTCTTTGAATTTATTCTCAGATGTTATACCTGTATGGCCTATGAAGAAGCAGTCACAGTCCAAGAGTCGTGGAGATAAATAAACAGTGACTGGTAACACTAAACTTATGGTTTCATTGATAGCTCTCAGAACTCTAAGACAAATGCGATAATTGCCTAGCGCAGATTCTAACAATCTATTGTGGCCTCTACAAGCAAGATACAACATTTAAGTATCTGTTTCAAACTCCACCGGTCTAGGTGGAGGATAAATATTTTACAGGTTCGTGACAGATATGCGAACTGAACGACATTTCATCCATTGCCTTCAGTAGTACAAGCAGCAGCAAACATTCAGAGATACCTACCTTACTGGAAAATTCTTCATATTCGTGACTGCGCTGCCCAATGTCCATTAGCATGTGCGAGGAGTACAAAACGGCATCCACTCACCTGTAACAAAAATAATAGATTATATTTGACGGTAATGATGGTGAAGACTTTGAACTACGACATCGAAAAGCTCTATTGTCAAGCAAACAAGTAGGAGTGGCAGGATCTTGCTGTGATCTACAGCAAACATTACTGTATCCTGCAAAATCAGCCACAGCAAAACGAGGTTTGCACGTAACACTAGTCAACAAAGCCTCTATCGTTAGACGGGCAAGAGACCTTCGGTGACAATGCGATAAAGGAAGACATTTAAATTAAAATACCAGCTAAAACAATCGACAAAGAACCTGTTTTTGGGGGCCAGAAGGAGACACTGCAGTTGCTTAGAGAAAAGGAAACCTCTTATGACAATGCACCAGACATCTGTGACGTTGTGCGTGGTAGCGCAGTTGCGTAAAAGCATGCCAGCAACTACGCAGTTGTTCGTATTTCCTTTTGGCAAGGCCCTTGTACTACTTGTCAAATGTTCACGAACTTTGGATCACACCTCAAGTGTGAACAAATTTTCTTTAAAAATTGGAACTTTCTGTACCTCTTTCTCGAAATATCTTACCCGACTTTTAGTAGTTCAACACTGTCAAATCCAAGATATGAGATCAGGGACGAACTGCAAGGTGATCACTTGCAAAATGTGGAAGAGTGAGAGTCCAAGAGAATATACGATTACCGATTCTCAGTAAAATGGTCATGTGGTCTACTAGTACTTTATTTCGGCTTATTTTATCAGATCTGATAGGGTTTGCATTGTCTGATTCCCGCGCACTCAGCAATGTGTGGATCGTTAGGTACGTCAGCCAATCTCGCAATGACATTGTCGTAATGACGTTGTCGCGATGACATGGTCGCCGTTTCTGACGGGCAGTGTACGGAGATCTTAGAGCGACTGGGTTCATACAAAGTTTCTGACTTTCACTGTAACAGAACATAGCACATATTTGCTGACACGGGACTCATGTAGAAGTGGAATTTTATGGTTCCAAGAAGATCTTCCAGCTGTGTCAGGGTCGGCCAAGGCATGCCAAACTGCACGCGATCCCGATACGTGGGCTGCGTGCAGGCCGAGCTTCGACCTATCTCGGCTTTGTTCGGCACTTCTCGGAAGCACCCGGTGCAACGCCGCATTTCGTTTAGCACTGCGGTACGGCATTTTTCAGTCGGCACAACATTCTTCGTTTCGACAGAATCGTGTTGTCAGCTCTGTTTACCCTTCGCTATTTGTTGGCGGTGTAAATGAGGTTCATTGGTCCAGAGGCTGTTTGCGCAAAAAGAAGCAGTCTAGCGATCTATCGTCACATACTTTTAACAATGAATAGAAATGACAGACAAGGATAAGAATTCTCAATAGCTATTATAAGACATACAGTCGCATAATCGACAAGTGCTGCAAATTTACCACGGAAGGACGTTACAACACAATGAAGAGAGAATTTGAAGATTTAATTGAAGATGAAGATTAAGAGCAAAAAAATTACAACCATCGAAAGACCCGATTCACTGTACAGCACATCAAGAAGCACCTTGTGCTAAGTTTGCAAGCACGGAGAAAATGATGGAATTGGCGGTACGAATAGTAAATTATCTGAAGTCGCATGCATTATTCCACAGTCAGTTGCAACCGTTTGACAGAACTGAACGAAGAATATGAAAACTTAAAGTCAAGGGTCACGCCTGGAACGATTTTTCGGTTTAAAACCCGCTATTCTTGTATTTGTGATCGAAAATGTAGAGCAGAAACGAAAATTAGAACAACCAGTTTGAATCGCAGATCTCGCATTTTAAGTGGACTTGACCGCCAACTAACCACAGTAAGATCTTGCCAGATGAGAAACGGCTTATTTATGACCTGATGGGGATGCATTTAAAAAAGAAACACGAATTTTGGAAGCGACAAATTCAAACAAAAAACACCGTCCATTTCTGTAAGCTCATTGGCTTTAAAGAAAATGCAAGATCTGAAAAATTCATTGTGGCGCTTAAATAATTACACGGATAGTTTTTTAAAAGTTTTGAGGACACAATTTTACATCTGTTTTGGAGCTGTTTTCGAGACCTTTTGCCCCTGTGACTGTAGAGATGGACATGACTGACATCCAATGTAAATCCCATTTAAAAGACAAATTCTTTTACGTTAAAACTATGTAAAAGCTACTTTTTCGATTATGAAACTACATAAGCACGATTACTTTGCACCCTGAGTGTGAAAATCTGTGAAATTGTGTGCATCTCTCCGTATGCTAACAGTTTGTACCAGTTAAAAATCATATTATGTCTTAATGCGCCAAAAATATATAAGCAATAATGAAAATTTGTCTTGTTTGTGACCAATATTGAGGAATCTGAAATCTAAAACCAAGTCGTATGCGGTGCGACTGCATTTTCATTTCAATGCGGCGTCTACGCAGTTCCTCCCCCCCCCCCCCCCCCCGCCCTACCCACATACAGACAGCAAGCCAAAGGGGAGGGCGGGGGGGAGTGTGCAGCCAGGCTGAATTGTAGCACTCGTGGCAGAGCATGGCACATGTTCTGAATTGTTGCCCTTTCCTCTTCTGTACAACGAACATAGGTCAAAATTTCCTGCAGAAGCATTACATTCAGAATATTGTGCTGACGTTAAACATTGTACTCTTTATTACTGGAATAAGCTACACTGTCTACGACACGGAAACGCGATATCTCGGCTAGCTTGCTTACATACTTTCACTCCGTTATACCACGTAATAAAAACTCCAGGTGGCTCAAGGGCCCGAAGTAACTCTTTCAACTTGTAATGGTACTTGAATTACGTAACCATTACGGCACCTCACCTCAACCTCTCGATACCAGCAACATTCTACTGTGTTTCTGTCGAATAGTTACATATTTCTGTGACAACATTCAGATTTGATTTCATACATGTAGAGGTACTTTGATACTTCTTATGTGTGTTCTTTCTTTTGTCACTATGATCTCTGACGTACTTGTAACTCTGATTTTTGGGTGCGTAAGCGGTTATTAGAGAGTCAAGTCTCGGTCGTCATGTTGAAAAGACGCAAATTGTAGTCAGTTTAGAAAATGTGAACTTTGACAGTGATATTGCAACAAAAGTAATAAAAAAGAAGTGTAACTTAAATTCGGAGTGCTGATTACTTTTTTACATCACCATTGTGCTAACTTGCAAAAGTTTAATGTTCAAGAATGGTTTATGAAACACATCTATAAAACTTTTGAATATCGCAGAATAACACCTAGGCCTCCGAGCTTGGAATCATCACCACCTAGATTTTCGACGATTGAGCCATGAGTTCACAAGGAGACCAGCGTGGGAAACACGAAAAGATGAGTGCCTAGTTTATCCATTATTTCATGAAATGACTTTATTAACTGTGCTCTAATGACACCTGCCACATAATATAACGTTGTTGTTGCCCGAAAATGCAATATTTAGCAGCGTGAGCAACACTACAATCATAATTAATTTTTGACCTTTGTTGTGGTAGGGTTTCTAGAAACTGGACGCCACTTTGGCAACTCGAGCGTTCCTGACCTATCCCAGTAATATCACCTGAGAAAGAGGAACTACAGTTTGACGTGCAATCCAAACTATTCATTGCTCCTAGCGAATCTTCACAACACTGAGATACGAGGCTAGATTAAAGCAAGACTGAAAATTTCTTGCCCCCTAACGGGATTCGATCCCGCGACCTCTCGCTTAACCGCTAGACCTCCAGGGCCGACGTTATAATGCAAACGTTCTCCCTGTATAATCCGCTGTGAGCTCAATCGTATCAGAAAATTAAGACAACCGTTTTATAAATGATAACTGATTAGTGGGGAAAATGTGCAACAAGTTACTTCTGCAAATAGCTTACTCCACCTTCTTACGTCAATTTTGAGTGATAATTACGAAGTGGTGCAAAACGTATATCAGGGCTTAACAACTGGCCGGTTTTGAGCGCGAGTACTCGCGTCTGCTCAGGCACGTGCTCGCGAGCAGGTGCAAGGTCCCGGAGTAGGGAGGGAGGGGAAATGCGCGCACGTTTGAATGTGATCTCACGTTCGTAGCAGATTTAACTAGCCATCTGAATGCTCTGAACATTTTACTACAAGGTAAAGATCTGCTAATTACTCATTTCATAGATCGAATACGAGCTTTTAAAATGAAATTGACACTTTGGGTGAGTCAGCTGGAAACAGGAAACCTAGCTTATTTTCCTAAATTATCATCCATGCAAGATGTTCACAAAGACTGTGAACGTTATTCACATAGTTTAGTTGATCAGCGCTTTCAAGATCTGACAGCACTAGACAGTGATTCTGATCTGTTCTCTCCATATTCAGCGAATATTTAAGAGATTCGTCCTGAGCTGCAGCAAGAAATTATTGACCTGCAGTGTGACAGAGAGTACAGAGACAAATTTCAGAACAAGAAAAACATTTTGGAATTCTACAGACACTTCCCTCAGGATAGATTTCCCTGTTTGCACAAACTGGCGGCTACAATAATATCAATGTTCGGTTCCACGAATGCTTGTGAACAACTGTTCTCTGCAATGAAATGTAACAAGACGCGCCTGAGAAACGCATTGTATGATCGAAATTTAAACTGCACACTGCGCCTAAAATGCACAAGAACAATTACTCCGAACATAGACCCAATTGTCAAGGGCAAAAAGTACAAGGATAACCGAGAATCCCACACTTCAGTGACACCTTTTATTGTGTAACAGTTCACAAATTAATGCGAATGTAGAGGCATACACTAAGCTAATAAAATTATGTGGCATGTGTACATTCTCCTTTATTTGTTTCATTTGTCGCAGTAATAATTCGTGAGTGATATTCCTGCAGGTGGCCGCGGATTTACATTGACTGGCGGCAGCTGTTGTATGCCCCACGTGACTCTCCCCACTCTCCACTCTGGTCCGGTAGTGGGGGTAGCGTGCTCGCGCTGCTCCATGCTCGCACCTTGCTGCTCACAGCTTGCTCCGCGAGCACGTATGTTGTGAAGCCCTGACGTATACAAACAAGTCAACGGAGACTAACAGGAAATTTTGAGTAGCCCAAAGCAAATCAATGAAGTTATTTCTCGATTCCGTCGAAATGAGCTGGCGTCACTCGCTGTTGAGCAAGTAAAACCGGAAATCCAGAGTTTTAACCGTCTGCCACCCTGCTTACTGCAGATGCCCAGATTAATTTTAGATTTAGTGCAGTACAGGAAAGATTGCGATTCTACAAAAGTTTTTTATACATTAATTTATGTCATTTTATGTGAGCACTAAAACTCTACAGCTGTTTTTACACATGGGTGAAGAGAGAAGCACTCTATAAGTTACTCTGTTGTTCCCCTGATCGTAATCTCAATGTCGGACTGCCTCGAAACATGACTGTTTTTGACACGGAAATACAGACATCAAAAAAAGTTTTGCATCACCTTGGTTCCCAGAACTCCTGCAGATAGACGTCGCCTATGGATATTGTATCACAGACACAGTCCCTTTGACTGTTAAGAAATGTCGCTAAATCCTCCCAAAGAGGTAAACAAGCATGCATGACCAGCGCCTATTAGACGGAGGGGGTCCGACAGCCGATCAGTTCCAGTCATTCCACCAGGAAGGAGGTACACGGCTCATGTTGTCTGTAGGTCAAAAACGCCTAAACGGTCAATACCGCCGTTCGATCGCGTCCGCATTGTTACTTTGTGCCAGGAAGGGCTCTCAAAAAGGGAAGTGTCCAGGCGTCTCGGAGTGGACCAAAGCGATGTTGTTCGGACATGGAGCAGATACAGACAGACACAAACTGTTGATGACATGCCTCGCTCAGTCCGCCCAAGGGCTACTACTGCAGTGGGTGAACGCTGCCTACGGATTATAGCTCCGGGAACCCTGGCAACAACGTCACCATGTTGAACAATGCTTTTCGTGCAGCCACAGGACGTCGTGTTACGACTCAAACTGTGCGCAGAAGGCTGCATGATGCGCAACATCACTCCCGAGGTCCATCTTTGCAACCACGACACCATGCAGCGTGGTACAGATGAGCCCAACAACGTGCCGAATGGACCGCTCAGGATTGGCATCATGTTCTGTTTCACTGATGAAACTGCCTTCAACCAGACAATCTTCGAAGACGTGTTTGGAGGCCACTCGGTCAGGCTGAACGCCTTAAGACACACTGTCCAGCGAATGCAGCAAGTTGGAGGTTCCCTGCTGTTTTGGGGTGGCATTATGTGGGGCCAACGTACGCCGCTGGTGGTCATGGACGGAGCCGTAACGGCTGTACGATACGTGAATGCCATCCTCCGACCGATAGTGCAACCATATCGGCAGCATATTGGCGAGGCATTCGTCTTCCTGGACGATAATTCGCGTCCCCGTCGTGCACATCTCGTGTATGAGTTCCTCCAGGATAACGACATCCTCGACTAGAGTGGCCAGCGTGTTCTGCAGACATGAACCCTGTCGAAAATGTCTGGGATAGATTGAAAAGGGCTGTTTATGGACGACGTGACCCACCAAGCACTCTGAGGGATCTACGCCGAATCGCCGTAGGACATTATGGACTAACAGTGCCGCGATGAACTTGTGGATAGTATGCCACGACGAATGCAGGCATGCATCAATGCAAGAAGACGTGCTACTGGGTATTAGAGGTACCGGTGTGTACAGCAATCTGGACCACCACCTCTGAAGGTCTCGCTGTATGGTGGTACAACATGCAGTGTATGGTTTTCATGAGCAATGACAAGGGTGGAAATGATGTTTATGTTGATCTCTGTTTCAATTTTCTGTACTTGTTCCGTAACTCAAGGAACGAGGTGATGCAAAACATTTTTTGATGTGTGCATATGCGATCTTGCGAGTACTAGGGTAGGTGAGATGTGGTCAGGGGGCTAAATTGTTCATTAACTAGTTGGTTATCAAAACAGTAACTATCACATATCTGAACAAACGTGTGCTGACGAAATAGTTTATACACAAACCCAACAATATCACTTTGTAAAATGAGAAAGAGAAACATTAGCTAAGATTTTTAATTATTAAAGAAAATACTTTGAAAGACTACAACCAATCATTAGGGATACTGTTAAATGTTGAGCTTCCTCTGCTAGAACCAAAACTGCGTTAACTGAGAGTAACATTTACCTGCACCAGCGAAATTCATCAGCTTCACAAATAAAACGTTATAGGATTCCATTGTTTTCAATAATTTATAATTCTGTGTATGAAACAATAACGAACGAAATTCAGTGGAGTTGCAGTGCCCAAAATATAAAACATCAATCAAGGATAACAAAACTTTCACTTCCACAAAATTAGTTATGAAATGAAAAGTTTGTTAAAATATAGTTTTATTTTGTCAGAATTATTGCAGTTAAATAATTTTACTAACACTTTACAATAGTTCCCTTCAAACTATAACGATTCTCACTATTTATTCCACAAAATAATACACTGACTAAGGTGTTATTATGGAACGATTTAGAACCTTTACCAACAAAAAAAAGCCTGGCACAGTTTATTTCTTTAATTAACAGATTAGACCCAACACTCCCTTCTATTACAATACAAAAGACGCACCATATAGCTAATTGAGAACGTCTTTGGTGTCAGTTCGTGAGCTTGGTACAGATCGTTATTGGAGCGTCTCAGATTTCTGACTCTGCCTTCCCTTTGAATTATGTCGATTTTTAAAAATAAAATGAAATCCACTCAGAGTATACCCAGGTATTGAGCTATTATAGGAGGGAGAGGGTACGTATCGGTGGTGAATGACGCAACGACGCTTGCTACTAGTCAATATCCATTACATTAATTTTTTACCGTTTCCCCAACACCATAAAATGTCTGACAAGTAACAAAGCAAGTTTTAAATCTAACTTAAAATAATTTCTCTTGGACACCTCTTTCTATTCCATCGACGAATTTCTTTTTAAAAACTGGTACCCCATAAAAAACAAAAAAGAAAAAATAACTAGTTTTTAATTGCAGTGACTTGAGAAAGTCTAAAAGAATACTATGTTCACTAAAGTTAATACCAGTCATGTACACATATCCTGTAAACTAACTCGTTCCACATTATTCTGATAAAACAATTGTTCGGTTGGCCTGTGGAACATGTAACTAACTCACCAGCTAACTAATAAGATCCAGATTTCTTCAGACTGATACTAAATTTGATGCGCCTGTCTTTTTAGAGAGACAGAATGCGACCACGATTTGTGATGATTTATTATTTCCTTGGTGGAGAGGGGAGGGGCATCTACGCTACTCTGCCCCTCCCCCTCCGCCCACCTTCCCCACTGAGTACGCTCTTGCACTTAGTGTGCATTATTTTAAAATCCCTCTGCTTTCTGTAACACTTATAATACATGTTTTTTGTGCGACAGGTAATCATAAAGTTTTAATTATCGTCCATAATTATTATGTAACTTGTTGAGTATGTCATGTTGCCTGGGTACGTATTTATTCCAATTCTATTATTGCATCTTCTCCTTCCTTCTTTATCTACCCATCTTCTTCTCCCCCCTCTCTCTGTCCACCTCCTCCACCCCACCCCCCCTTCTTCGTCCATCTCTCTCTATCCATCCCCTTCTCCCCTCCTTCAGTGTCCATTTTCTCTTCTCTTTCTCTATCCATATCCCCCTCCCCCTTCTTTGTCAATCTCCTCCTATCCCATATCTCAGTCCACCTCCTCCTCCGCTATATATGTGTCCGCCTTTCCTTCCCCCTCCCTGAATAGAAGGCTGCTTGTTCTTACCCTAACAGTATTTCTTTCCAGATAGTAAATAATACATGTACGAAGTTTGGTTGAAATCGGTATTGTGGTTTAGCCGGAGTATTGATGGGCGCCTTTGCCCGCATTTGCATGTGTCACATAAATGTGACATGCATTCAACATATTTCACGCACATTTGAACACATATATCCCGTGCAGCGAATTTCAGTTTCGATTTCACGCAGCGCAATGTTTATGACGTCAGATCTCCTGAACTATCTGTCGTACAATGATATAACTTTGTAGATGAATTCATCGGCATATCTGGACAACACTGTGAAATTTGTTGCGAGTAGAGACAGTAGCAAAGAAGCGATAAATATAAACGTCATGCATTATGCGGCACTTTTTAACGCATCTCATTGTTGATGACGTCAAGATTCCAGCTACACACGTTCAAGATACAAAACATTCCTTCTTTAACATAAACGACAATCTGATAATACTTCGCAAAATGAACAAAGGCTACAAACTCAACCTTTAAGGAGACCTGGAAATGTTCATTCACAGCAGAAAACACGGACAGATCACACTAAATGAATGAGCCGAGATAGTGGCAGTGAGCTTCATTAAGACCTTTGCAGATATACTCGATTACGCATTATAACTCCTTCTGCCTGCTACTTCCTGAGTCAGTTATAAGTTTCTCTATTTTATTTTAAGTTATTGTCATCCTTATTTAGGGACGTAATTCTTTTAACAAGATATTGTAAAGAAAGAAATACCTTTGTGATTGCTATATGTATCTCTGATCAAAAATGTAAACTAGCTATGAATGATGTCTGAGACCATATCTTTACATCTGTACGTCGTTACAATCTTTGGCGTATTCATATTAGTGATTCGTGTTCCTGTGTGCAAAATCAAGCCAAAAATGTCCATTTATGACGAATTACACGGTTCTGTATACTAGAATATACTGTAAGTAACTGAATCGTCATTTCAAATATATAATCTTAGTACCATATGACGATAACAAGTGCCTGTTAAACTTTTTGTAGCAAAATAAAAGCAAAACAAACAACTAGCTGCATCAGTTGGTCACAGATACCACAAACTCGCGTGAAATTGGTGATGACGAGTAGGCGCGGTCCCCCTTGCGCCTTGCCAGGAAAATTCATGTCGGGTATTTAGTTATTCAGTTAAGCTAATGAGCGCTTGTAAATGATGGCAGACCATGTGTGATCTATGAGAATCAACCTCTTCAGAGTAAATGATTCTTCCGTTCACTAGAGAAAAGCAAGAGACCCAATTCACCATTGCTTCTTTCCATTCAAAATGTGCATGTCATCACCACCACCAATATCTTTGACTTTTTTGTTTGGAAGTATATACGCGCTTTTGAGGGAAGCAGCAACTTACTGATGTCATTCGAAGAGATCTGGAGGGTGGCACTTAATTGGGATGTAATTGTCAATTGCTTAAAATGACTCGTGTGTGTATATTTATTTATCTACCTATAAGAAGAGCTATTCAATTGCATCGAGTGAGGAGTATAACTAAAACCACCACACTTCAGTGTCTTTTAGTCGTACCCTCCACCACACACCGTCAGGTGCCTTGCGGAGTATTGATTTAGATGTAGATATCAGTTAACAGAACTTATGTGTTTGCTCTTGACACACATTGTGACAATGACATATACTTTTCTCAGAACATTCCCAACCAAGTCAGCTGATCACCGAATACTTTCCATTGTTGTTGTGGTCTTCAGTCCAGAGACTGTTTTGATGCAGCTCTCCATGCTACTATATCCTGTGCAAGCTTCTTCATCTCCCAGTACCTACTGCAACCTACATCCTTCTGAATCTGTTTAGTGTATTCATCTCTTGGTCTCCCTCTACGATTTTTACCCTCCACGGTGCCCTCCAATACTAAATTGGTGATCCCTTGATGCCTCAGAATATGCCCTACCAACCGATCCCTTCAGCTAGTCAAGTTGTACCACAAATTTCCCTTCTCTCCAATTCTGTTCAGCACCTCCTCATTAGTTATGTGATCTATCCATCTAATCTTCAGCACACCACATTTCGAAAGCTTCTATTCTCTTATTGTCGAAACTATTTATCGTCCACGTTTCACTTCCATACATGGCTACACTCCATACAAATACTTTCAGAAACGATTCCTGACACTTAAATACTTTCCATAAGACAACCATTTGGAGAAGTGATCCTAAAATACTTTTCAGCATTTTCTAATTGTTATGTCACAGGATAGTATCCCAGGTAGACATCAAAAATTCGTCCAAGTCCTATCTTGGCAGTTCTCAGAAGCCGAATGTCCTGTGTGAATGACCAGTAGACTGCCAGTTAGGGGGAAATGCTGAAAGAGTTGCTGCAAACACGGAAGATATCGCGGCACAGAGCAACGACTGAGAGCCCAAGTCTGCAAGTGTAGCACAATGACATCATGGAAGCCAAGAGATACCGTCATAATAGTGACAAAGCAGAGTGTTGTGAGGGAGGCTACGTACAGCACAACGGTAAGTATTCAAGTGCCACACCAGCAGAAAAGAGCCTTTGAAAGGTGAAGTTGCGAAAGTCTGAAGTCACTAGGAGAGCTGACAGCGAGGGAAAACCAGGACACACGATGTCGTAGCCAGACCTACCGCTGGAGAGTGCAGCGGAAGCGCCAACATAAACACTCCACCCTTCTTAATAAATGTCTGATTGCTGAGAGCTGATTGCCGACTGCCCAGTGTGTAGCCCTGTCAGTGGCAGCTACCCAGTGAGAGAGGAGGATATGGAGGTCGACCCTCGTCTCGCCTAGCTGTTTTCCACCGTCTATGGAGTCCAGCTGGAAGGACGCTTCTGCCGCCAGGTGCGCTGCCAACGTCTGAGGCAACACTGACGGGATGCAGAGGCCATCATGCTGCATGCATGCTAGAGGCTTGTCCTGCATGAGCTGGACGCTGCCTGACATTCACCTACGAGCTGGGGCCCACTGATGTTACTCATCCCGTTCCTGTGGCTGACATCGATGTTGGTGGCTGGGAGCCGACCCCTGTGAGTCTGCAAGTATTTAAGGCGGACCGGAGGCCTGGCTTCTGAGTGCAAGTCTTCCACGTCAACGAGGGCACTTCGATGATCGATACGCAGAGCTGGAGGCCGCCAGAGTCCATGAGTCGACAGCCGCCCCGTGACGCAACAGCCGCCACCCGCCACTTCGCTACGCTGGAGGTTCTGAGAGCACACGCCAGCCTTCTGCTGCTTATGAGGCGCTGCTCCAATGGCCTGGCTATGAAGCAGTGCTCTGGAAGGTAATCCTGCAGTAGTGCCTAATCAAGGTATTGTAAATGAAGGTTTGATGGCACTCTCGAGCGTAACTAAGTCCTCAACATCGCATCCCGCCCAGTTCTCTCTTGACGACGAATGTGGGAGTTTGGGACTGGACTTCTGTATAATTTTACCGCTAGTGTTACAAACACGAGCGTCTGAAACTGAGGTTTTTGTTATAAGCAACGTGTTTCATTCATACAAATACTGTTGAAATATCGAGCTAAGCATATTTTAGTTCACCCAGAATTTCTCTGGCATGCTGTGGACAACGCACGCCGCTTCAGAGCTTTCAGCAACTGGCCATCGAATACCGCCCCCCCCCCCCTACACACACCAGAACTGGCGTTAATGAAAACGTCCATTAAAACCTCGGTAGGTGATCACTAGAGACCGGATTATATGCATCGTAAAACCTTAACATATACATGCAAATATGTATGAAAAATGCGTGAAAAGTGTCGAAATATGCAAGACGAAATGATAAAAAAACATGGTAGTTACTGCATGCATTATATCTCTAAGTCGAACCTGTGCGTATCACTTACGAGGAAGAGCGGCGTCCACACGAAAAATTGGTACATTTAGAACGCTGATATTATTTCCTGGTAGAGGCTAGTAATGGGACCTCTCGGGGTATTTTCTAAAAATTTGCAAAATGGGGACGCGTACCGTGTTGCAATAATTGTTACTTCTTTTCTATTGTTGTCGGTAACAACCGGATGCTGTGCGAGTGAGTTGCAGCGAAACAGTCGATACGTACAGGACCAATTTCGAGATATATCGCACGCAGAGGGGTACGCTCAAAAACTACGTAATATTTTATTTTAAAAACACATACAGTCATGAATGTTTTTTGAACAGCATTAACTTTTAATTAATACTCTTTGACCGAAGCATCATTTAAATTTATTTTATATTTTTCTACTATTGTAAACATAAACGGCCGAGTACTGTTCCAAATGTTCGGTAGTAAGATTGTGTCGCCGCGCGGAGTGGCCGTCCGGTCTAAGGCGCCATGTCACGGATTGCGTGGCTCCTCCCGCCGGAGGTTCCAGTCCTCCATCGGGTATGGGTGTGTGTGTTGTTCTTACCATAAGTTAGTTTAAATAGTGTGTAAGTGTAGTGACCGATGACATCAGCAGTTTGGTCCCTTAGGAATTCACACACATTTGAACCAGGCTATGTCTTCGATCACTCAAAATATTTTTATAAGCACAAAAGGACCGTTCTATGTCAACTGAGGTAGCTGGGCAGTAATTGAATTTGAGTGCTATGTTGGCACTTATTGTTTCTAGTAAAAGTTCACCCGTCCAATTAATAAAACTATCAGTTTGGCACAAGGGTTCTTTAAGTTTTCTTGGGAATACCTCTGGCAATGAGGAGTTGACTAGAATAATTTTATTCATTAACTGAATAGAGTCATTCAAGCTTTTTAATACTTGCAGGTATATGGGAAAAATGAGTGCTAATCACAGCAATGTTTTTTTTTTTTAATACCGGAACCATTCAAAGCTTTCTTGCAGTGGCAAACTGCCAAAACCTTTGCACCGTAGAAGTCGTTCACTACCCCTCTAATGCACACGAAATGTTCATTGTAAGACAACACAGCTTCGACCCACGTACCCCAACGAGTTACTACTGGTTCGGGATGTAAAGGCACATTTGGTAGTTTTTCTTTGCAGGTCTTCATGTGAGCAGGAGCCTTTAGGAACACTTTCTTTGTGGATGAAATCAGTTTATTTACATTCACAAACGTGGAACATACTTCTTTAGCAAGGCGATGTACTCCATGAGCAAAGCACGTCACATGAATCAAATTGGTCTTCATGCGAGCAGGAGCCTTTAGGAACACTTTCTTTGTGGATGAAATCAGTTTATTTACATTCACAAACGTGGAACATACTTCTTTAGCAAGGCGATGTACTCCATGAGCAAAGCACGTCACATGAATCAAATTGGGACAAAATACTCGGAGGGCTTTTCCTGCTTTGATCATATAGGGAGCAGTATCTGAAACAAACACAAACACCCTTTCATCTGCAGAAGATACTGGAAATATTTTTCTAATACCCCAATTCACAAATCTGCCGATCGTAGAATGATTAACTTTTTAAAGTCCTTTTGCAGGCCGCTAAATAGGAAGAAGAAGGCTCTTCTTTTAAAGCACCAACAATTAAATTTGCAATGTATCGGCCACAAGTGTTAGTAGTTTCATCAACTGCGATCCAAATAATGCTGTCCTTGAGTTCATTGCGTATTTCTTCCAGAACATTTACATAAATTGTAGATACGTAATTTTTACGCTATGTTGATTCAAAAATGCTTCAAAATGGTTCAAATGGCTTTGAGCACTACGGGACTTAACATCTGAGGTCATCAGTCCCCTAGAACTTAGAACTACTTAAACCTAACTAACCTTAGGTCATGACACACATCCATGCCCGAGGCAGGATTCGAAGCTGCGACCGTAGCGGCCGCGCGGTTCCAGACTGTAGCGCCTAGAACCGCTCGGCCACCCCGGCCGGCAATGTTGATTCATCTGGTATATTTTGATTTAAGCGATATATGCGCAGGAAACCCTTGGGGATCCGATTTGTTAAGTTTGTGAAAAGGAATATTGCTTGCAATGACTGCTTCACATAGATCCATGTTAAACCGACTTTTTTGGTTACCTTTGGACAAATCACTGCTACTGCAACTTGCTGTTGTCAGAAGTTGTTGTTGTGGACATTTCTTCTGCATTCCTGCGATATGAAGACGTGTCTTGCCGCTCTATTTGAAACTTTTTTTTTTTTTGCGCGAAATGTTTTTCTCGCATACTCGGCAATATAAAACGATTCCAGGACGGTCAGCTATCCACGACACGACGTTTCATTTTACGGGCGGCATGGCGCATAACACGCTATACACCACACGCCGTAAACACGTTCAACTTTGCACAAGTTGTGGTGTCACCGCCAGACACCACACTTGCTAGGTGGTAGCCTTTAAATCGGCCGCGGTCCGCTAGTATACGACGGACCCGCGTGTCGCCACTGTCAGTGATTGCAGACCGAGCGCCGCCACACGGCAGGTCTAGAGACACTTCCTAGCACTCGCCCAGTTGTACAGCCGACTTTGCTAGCGATGGTTCACTGACAAATTACGCTCTCATTTGCCGAGACGATAGCATAGCCTTCAGCTACGTCATTTGCTACGACCTAGCAAGGCGCCATTATCATTTGCTATTTATCTTGTGATGCATGTACCGTCAGACCGATGTTCACGAATTATGGATTAAAGTTAAGTATTCCAGAAGCTACGTACTTTTCTTCCTACTATAAACTCCTATAACTGTTCCAGACCTCACGCCATCCCGCGTGAGCTTAAACGCGTGCCTTTCGGCTACCAATCATCGTGGCTTGGCTGCCTTGTCAAGTCACAACACAAGTAAACAGGAAGCTAAACAGAAGCAATGGACGTGCGACTGAAAGCTTGCGTAGTTTAATTTAATTGCTGCCGACGCGTGCGGTTGATAGCGGAGGGGATTAACCGGGCCCCGGGCGCAGGAGCATTGACTCTGTCTGCCTGTTCCTTTTCCTCTTCTGTAATGATTTCGCTAGGCAGTGGCATCTCGGTTAGCGATTGCACGCGGTTCCAGGTCATGATCAATCCGTGAGGCATCAAAACTAGATAGAGCTAGAGACCGCACGTCTAAATTTTTAGAATATTGTAAACACAGAGCGAAGACATGCATTGTCACTACTTTTTAGTTCAAATATGCAATGTTGTTGTGGTCTACAGTCCTGAGACTGGTTTGATGCAGCTCTCCATGCTATTCTATCCTGTGCAAACTTCTTCGTCACCCAGTACCCACCGCAACCTACATCCTTCTGAATCTGCTTGGTGTATTAATCTCTTGGTGTCCCTCTACGAATTTTACCCTCCACGCTGCCCTCCAATACTAAATTGGTGATCCCTTGATGCCTCAGAACATGTCCTACAAACCGATTCCTTCTTCTAGTCAAGTTGTGCCACAAACTCCTCCCCAATTCTATTCAATACCTCCTCATTAGTTATGTGATCTACTCATCTAATCTTCACCATTCTTCTGTACCAACACATTTCGAAAGCTTCTGTTCTCTTCGTGTCCAAACTATTTATCGTCCATGTTTCACTTCCATACATGGCTACACTCCATAAAATACTTTCAGAAACGGCTTCCTGACACTTAAATCTATACTCGATGTTAACAAATTTCTCTTCTTCAGAACCGCTTTCCTTGCCATTGCCAGTCTACATTTTATATCCTCTCTGCTTCGACCATCATCAGTTATTTTGCTCCCCAAATAGCAAAACTCCTTTACTACTTTAAGTGTCCAATTTCCTAATACATTCTTAATTCGTCTACATTCCGTTATCCTTGTTTTGCTTTTGTTGATATTCATCTTATATCCTCCTTTCAAGACACTGTCCATTCCGTTCAACTGCTCTTACAAGTCCTTTGCTGTCTCTGACACAATTACAATGTCATCGGCGAACCTCAAAGTTTTTATTTCTTCTCCATGGATTTTAATACCTACTCCGAATTTTTCTTTTATTTCCTTTACTGCTTGCTCAATATACAGATTGAATAACATGAATAACATCGGGGAGAGGCTACAACCCTGTCTCACTCCCCAACCACTGCTTCCCTTTCATGCCCCTCGACTCTTATAACTGCCACCTGGTTTCTGTACAAATTGTAACTAGCCTTTCGCTCCCTGTATTTTACCCCTGCCACCTTCAGAATTTGAAAGAGAGTATTCCAGTCAACATTGTCAAAAGCTTTCTCTAAGTCTACAAATGATAGAATGTAGGTTTGCCTGTCCTTAATCTATTTTCTAAGATAAGTCTTAGGGTCAGTATTGCCTCACGTGTCCCAACATTTCTACGGAATCCAAACCGATCTTCCCCGAGGTCGGCTTCTAACAGTTTTTCCATTCGTCTGTAATGAATTCGCGTCAGTATTTTGCAGCCGTGACTTATTAAACTGATAGTTCGGTAATTTTCACATCTGTCAATAACCGGTGAAAAGGAGCCAAATATGCAAATGTATACGCAACAATGCAAATGCATTTAATCCGGTCTCTAGTGATCACTAATTTTCCTGCGCCTCAACTTTCTCCCAGTTAGGCGACAACATCCGAAGCCTAGTGTCAAATTGAGCGCAGCTGCTCCTACAGCTCTAGCTATATAAATTTTACGGAAGTCACTGTAGAATGTTAACTGCAGTAACCTGTCAGCTGTCGTGGCCCCCATTTGGGGGTCACATACTTCAACCCACCTAGTACTGTCATTTGTGTGTCTAGGAGGAGAGGGATATTCACTGCTTCCACAGGATTTGGTGTGCAGCAGTGGACCTGAAGTAATCACACGTTGTTCATTTCGCCGCCCTTCTTACCTCTTCCTAGAACAAATGCGTGAGCCTTGAAGTCAAATCAAACGTTGCAGATAGAGGCTCATTTCGGTCGCCGTGATTTTTTCTTGATTGCTGTGTGTGTTGATTTCGGTAAATGGTAATAGCAGTTTTTTCATGTCGATGTAATTTGCGTAGGTGCAATGGACACAAATCCCCATTTGGCGATCGAAATAAAATCTGAAATTTCTCAGAAAGTATTGCTGCATTACTTGAAAAAAATGTGTTTTTCGTACTATTTCGATGCAAATTAAGAGTGATTACAAAGGTCCAAACAAAATGTGGTAAGTAACAGTTCAAATTGCGTACCTCTCTTCTTGCTTTCCGATTTCCATTTGTAATCAGAGCGCTGGGAAATGACTGCAGTACAGTCTATAGGTACGTCAACATCTGTAATCCGCAAACCACATTACAGTTTGCCCATTTGAACTCGCCTAGTAATAATTCGATACCCCAACCATTCCCACAAATGAATGCTATACAACACTGTGACGAATTCGTTTTGACTGAACAGGTCATTGACATCTAGCCACCAGAAGGAAGCCTGAATCCTAGACTTGGCCACTGTTTCTATGTTTCGGAACAGTGTATCGATACGTGGAACTGTTTCATTGTTTCGAAACGGTTATGTATCACTGTTTCGAAACAGTGGTGTTTCATTCCGCTCTGTGTCGGATAACGGGACTTGATTCGATCTCGAGCCAGCCACAGAAACTGTATCGTTGTTTCAAAATAACGCTGTTTCAGTCCACTTGAGCTTGGAACGGACTAACTGTATCGAAACAGTGATGTTTCATTTCGGTTACCTGATTCGATCTCGAGCCAGCCAGAGAAACTGTATCGTTGTTTCAAAATAACGCTGTTTCAGTCCACTTGTGCTTGGAACGGACTAACTGTATCGAAACAGTGATGTTTCATTTCGCTTTGTCTCGGACGAGATTCGGGCACGGCACAGATACGGAAATACGTTTAATATACACTCCTGGAAATTGAAATAAGAACACCGTGAATTCATTGTCCCAGGAAGGGGAAACTTTATTGACACATTCCTGGGGTCAGATACATCACATGATCACACTGACAGAACCACAGGCACATAGACACAGGCAACAGAGCATGCACAATGTCGGCACTAGTACAGTGTATATCCACCTTTCGCAGCAATGCAGGCTGCTATTCTCCCATGGAGACGATCGTAGAGATGCTGGATGTAGTCCTGTGGAACGGCTTGCCGTGCCATTTCCACCTGGCGCCTCAGGTGGACCAGCGTTCGTGCTGGACGTGCAGACCGCGTGAGACGACGCTTCATCCAGTCCCAAACATGCTCAATGGGGGACAGATCCGGAGATCTTGCTGGCCAGGGTAGTTGACTTACACCTTCTAGAGCACGTTGGGTGGCACGGGATACATGCGGACGTGCATTGTCCTGTTGGAACAGCAAGTTCCCTTGCCGGTCTAGGAATGGTAGAACGATGGGTTCGATGACGGTTTGGATGTACCGTGCACTATTCAGTGTCCCCTCGACGATCACCAGTGGTGTACGGCCAGTGTAGGAGATCGCTCCCCACACCATGATGCCAGGTGTTGGCCCTGTGTGCCTCGGTCGTATGCAGCCCTGATTGTGGCGCTCACCTGCACGGCGCCAAACACGCATACGACCATCATTGGCACCAAGGCAGAAGCGACTCTCATCGCTGAAGATGACACGTCTCAATTCGCCCCTCCATTCACGCCTGTCGCGACACCACTGGAGGCGGGCTGCACGATGTTGGGGCGTGAGCGGAAGACGGCCTAACGGTGTGCGGGACCGTGGCCCAGCTTCATGGAGACGGTTGCGAATGGTCCTCGCCGATACCCCAGGAGCAACAGTGTCCCTAATTTGCTGGGAAGTGGCGGTGCGGTCCCCTACGGCACTGCGTAGGATCCTACGGTCTTGGCGTGCATCCGTGCGTCGCTGCGGTCCGGTCCCAGGTCGACGGGCACGTGCACCTTCCGCCGACCACTGGCGACAACATCGATGTACTGTGGAGACCTCACGCCCCACGTGTTGAGCAATTCGGCGGTACGTCCACCCGGCCTCCCGCATGCCCACTATACGCCCTCGCTCAAAGTCCGTCAACTGCACATACGGTTCACGTCCACGCTGTCGCGGCATGCTACCAGTGTTCAAGACTGCGATGGAGCTCCGTATGCCACGGCAAACTGGCTGACACTGACGGCGGCGGTGCACAAATGCTGCGCAGCTAGCGCCATTCGACGGCCAACACCGCGGTTCCTGGTGTGTCCGCTGTGCCGTGCGTGTGATCATTGCTTGTACAGCCCTCTCGCAGTGTCCGGAGCAAGTATGGTGGGTCTGACACACCGGTGTCAATGTGTTCTTTTTTCCATTTCCAGGAGTGTACTACTTCAATGAACTCTTTCAAGAGTGTCGAAATCCTTTTGACACACAACAGCATGAAGCTTAAGATTTCCGAAAATAAATCTTCGTTTCTAATTGATTGCTCTATTCCGAAATGGCGTAATATATACTTTATAAACACTAAAAAACAATAAAATAAAGCACACTATTGGCATTCAAAATAATAAAAGTGTGAAAAACATTCAGTTAAATTACACATCTCCTATAACATATGCTTATCTGTTGATGTACAGTAATCATATTAAAAAACTCAAGTAAACCTACAACATTTTGAATTAGAAAAGGCGTAGAGTGGCAATTTTTAGACATGTACGTAAATTGGATGCACTTGAAAAGCAATATAATTGACGGATCATTGATGATGTAATGGTGAACGGGAAGGGCTGAGAAGCATGGTGGATTTATAGTAATGATTCGAAACACCTTAAGGGACAAAAAAATTTTTCTCTTATATTTTGTCATTTATTCGAATTATGTGGCTTTATTTGTGAGTCTGTAATCAATGTGCCTATTCTCCACAATGATTTCTTTTGTGTGTATGGATATTAGCATGCCGGGTATATATTATCCATACTAACGAAATGTGGGAATCCCAGTAGCGTATCCATTGTTTCTGCAATTTATTCCCGCCTCCAGTACAGTTCGTGCTAGTTCTTCTGTCTTCAGCTATGGCGTTACGAAGTCCGGTGTGGGATTATTTTATGAAGATAAATCCTGAGAAAATTAAATGTAACTTGTGCTCCGCAGTGTTGTCGTTTAAAAGTAGTTCAACTTCTTGCTTAAACAGACACTTGCGACATAAGCATCCAACAGTTAATTTAAGTGAAACTCGTTCGAAATCAGTCTTTATGAATCTGGGCAGTGACGAAACCAGTTCAGTTTCCACAGCAACTGTTCAGGAATCTGCCATTCCAGTGCCTGTGCGTCAAGATGAACAATCTGTGCAAGAAAAACCCAGCACTTCCACCAGTTCAGTTCTGGGTAGGTGTGGTAAACAAACAAAGATTACTAGATTTCCATCAAGACCAGTGCCTTCATCCAAACGAGCCAAAATAGACGATCAGATTTTAAGACTCGTTGTTAAAGAATATCTTCCATTTAATGTAGTTGAGAGTGTAGAGTTTAGAAAAATGACTTATTTATTAAATGAAAACTATGTACCACCAAGTAGAAAAACACTCTCCCACAGTTTACTCTCTCAAGTGTTCGACAGCACACTAGTGCGAGTAAGATCTGCAGTGCAAGCTGCATCCTACATCTGCATTACAACTGATGGATGGACATCTGTGAAAAATGAGAATTACATTGCAGTGACTGCTCACTTCATTGATGAAAACTGCAATCTGAAGTCATATTTGTTATCTAGTTTTAAATTCCATGACAAGCATACAGCAGAAAACATTTCCAATGAATTACAAAATGTTACTTCAACTTGGGGTATCACCAATAAAATTGTAGCTTGCACTACAGATAACGCACCTAATATGGTGAAGGCAGTGATGATGTGCAAATGGTGGCATGTACCTTGTTTTGCACATATACTGAATTTAATCGTGCAAGCAAGCCTTGAACCAATTACAGACACAAGGGCAAATGTGAAGTCAATAGTGGAATTTTTCAAACGAAGTCCTCAAGCACTTGTGAAATTACACAATATTCAGGAGCAAATGGGCTCCCCTATTTTAACACCGAAACAAGATTGCCCTACGAGATGGAATTCCACATATGAAATGTTTGACAGGCTTTTGAAAATCAAAGAGCCTTTGCAAAGCACCCTTGCCATCCTCAGTGTGGATTCACAAACAAAACTGTCCAATGAAGACTGGTTAGTTATTGAAAAATCTTGTGAAATGCTATCTCCTTTTGAACAAGTCACAACAGAAATTAGCAGTGAAAGAAAAGTAACCTTGTCAAAAGTTGTCTTATTAAGCAAAGGTTTACAAAGTCATTGTCTGAGACTAAAAAACTCAGATCACAGCAATGAAGCCACTAATACAGTAATTGCTAAACTTGAGGACGGAATCTGTACCCGCCTCGTTCAAAAGTTTGCAGATAAAGCAATTGCTTGTGAGGCAACATTACTGGATCCTCGCTTCAGGGAGCATGGTTTTCCAAAAACTGGGCATCGATTAAAAGAAACAAAAGATGCCATAATTAACAAGTGCTGTGCAATACGACAGAAACCCACTCGGTGTTCTACAGAAAATCCGCCACCAGCCAAACCAGTTGAGGTGAGCACATTCACTTCTAGCAGTGGCAACATTTGGCAAGATTTTGACCAAGCTGTAGGTTGCTTGATCCAAAGTGTAGACAATCCACGTGCTGCAAGTATAGTCGAGCTTGATAAATATATGAAGATGCCACTGATACACAGATCACAAGATCCATTGCTGTGGTGGAAAGAAAATCATGTGTTGTTTCCTGCACTGTTTGAAATAATGAAACGACGTCTTTGTATTATGGCCACCTCTGTTCCATGTGAGTGCATATTTTCAAAGCAGGGGCAAACAATAACAGACAGACGATCCCGTCTTTCAAGCGAAAAAGTATCAAAAATGATATTTCTAAACTACAACTTAGAATAGTCACAGCAGATCTACTCAGAATTGAAACAGGAAAATTTCAATTGATTTTGTTCTTCTCTGGACAGAGTGCACTGAATTTATATTTGATTGTATTTTGTTTAGTCCACTAAACTGTGTATGTAGCTACCTTACAAGAACATTTTTCTCAAATTTGTTGCACACAGAAGACACGTTTTCGCTCAGCATTCAGTGAGTTTAATTTTTTTTAGTGTGTTATTTATTTATTTATGTGTTTGAGAATAATTACCTGATTTGTGTATGTATATGTTTGTGTGTATATTTTTGTAAATGTGCTGTGTTTGGTTATTACACTATAGGCATCTTGATACTTGTGTATGATAAAAAATTCTCAGGCGAATCAACAATTGTACGATACTTTTGTTTTTGGCGTTCAGATACTGTGATAAAAATTGCATTTCTACAACAACGTAATTTCATCTCTGATTTCATGGGCAAGTATATAATAAAATGGTAATACATCTGCTTGCTGTGACTACTTGAGGGAACTCCATGTACCTGTACCTCAAACAAACTTCTTTAGCAAGAACTATAAGTGGTGTAGAGGCAGATTTGCCATGATACAGGTATCACAAAGGCATTACACTGTAGGAACTGCTTTAAATTTTCGTCTGGATTTTATACTTCAAAGAAACATACGAATCTCTGCATTTCCTTTACCTTGAAATGTTTTCCTATTCTATCAAGTGTACTTACTATGAGATGTATCCAGCTAACTTGTGAATGTTTGATGAGAAACTGCCATACTTGACCATTGCGCTATATCCTCCAGTCTGTTACGGTAATTTTTTGATCTGTGTGCATCAGTCACTTTGCATCCTGCTCTGTGTGACAAACAATGGAAAATTTATCTGTGGGTAGTAAAAGTGTGAGTGGCATACTCATAAATGTTAATTCAGTGCCTCGCTTCCAGGATGTTATCTCAATAAATCATATCTCATGATATGCCTTTTCAAGAGCACATACAGATTATCACTCATAAAACCTATCAAAATTATGCACTAGAATACAGGGAAACGAGTTTGGCAAAATCTGTTATGTCAAACGTATTAAGTCTGACCTCGGCCGATTGGAAAATATGAAAGTCACATGACACGAAAGCAGTTCATTTGCTGCTACACGAAATATGGAACTACAAAGACGCCGAAGTGAAAGTTTCACACTTTCTGCGATATGATTGGCGGTCTCGCACCTCATTTGTGTTCTTATGACAATATTCATACAGTAGACACTCAAGATTATATAATGTGACGGCCGATACAATTATAAGACACAAACTGTTTCACTGTTTCGAAACATTACAGTGTACTGTTTCATTTGTTTCGAAACAGTTATAAGGCACAAACTGTTTCACTGTTTCGAAACAGTTAGTGATAGTACAACTCCATGATAACCTGTTAATCCTCACAGATAGATGTATGGAACACCAACCTTTCTATACTTCAGAAAGCAGTGAGCAACTGCGAGAGTGACTGCCGACGTTCTATCATAAGGAAAAGAGGTGAAACCTGGTGTAAATGATGAATCGCTGAGTAGTATGTGCCTCGGTCGCGCAAATCAAAGCCCGTTTCTTTTTCTTACTATCGCATAAAAGGATTCCACATTTTACTCCCAATTTATCTCTTGTATCTATTTATAATATTATCTGCCAGACTAATTTCAGTCGATTCGTTTAGCCAGGACGTAAAACGAAACGTCCGAGTTAAACAGGACCTTAAAAAGGCTCATCTTCATTTATTCGGAAAAAATTTATTTATTTCTTATTTTCTCTCTCTCCCGAATTATGAGAAATCCACAATGAAATATTTCTTTATTTGGCAGTATGATAACTTTACTGCCGAATGAATTAAAATACAGTCTTCAATGCTGAAAACTCCTCTATGATATATAACATCCGTTGTCGTTTACCAGGCGATTACTTACAAATACATTAGAGATGTGACGGTTGGACTCTGTTCCGAGGATAATGCGAGTAAGACGTTTCACAATAGGGCATCGTTCTGTTGTAAAACTTGAAGACATGACATATCGCCGTTCCACAAGTGAGTCACCTTTATGGACAGATACACAGTAGCAAATGACTATCGGTGGCCGCCTTCCACTGTAAATATGACAAATTATTCATATTGTCCAAATCTTCCGTGAAGCAACATTAAAATTAAATAGACTGCCGGAGAAACAAATAACTATTCCTCAAATCAAGGAAAGTACTGGTACAAAAATAATGAAAAAATTATTTTTATGTCGTTGTTTCTACAACTAAAAATTATTACCGTTTGAAAATAATAATATAACATCTGAAAAAGAATAACTATTAACAAAAGACTATGAGGAAAAATAATTATCATGAATATTTGTAAACAGTTTAAAGAAATACTTAATTCATAGTTTATTCAGTCAAATCGTTATGTGAATGTCCTGTATATCAATTATCTTTACATGACATCAACAGGGAAACTACACCCATGCTCATAAATTAAGGATAATTGCAGAATGTGATGCCACGCAACGTGACACTACACAAAACTGGCGCTAACAAGCATAGGCACGTAGGGAACACACATGACACAGATCTGTAAGTCCACGGTATTGGTGATTAGTTAAGAAAACCGTCCCGAAACACACGTGCAACAAAACTCCACTGTTTCCTGCGCATGTACCCCGACATCAATATGGGATATGATCACCATGCACACGTACACAGGCCGCACAACTGGTTGGCATACTCTGGATCAGGTGGTCGAGCAGCTGCTGGGCTATATATAGCCTCCCATTCTTGCATCAGTGCCTGTCGGAGCTCCTGAAGTATCCTACGGGTTTGAAGGCATGCAGCGATACGTCGACCGAGAGCATCCCAGACGTGCTCGATGGGGCTTAGGTGTGGAGAACAGACAGGCCACTCCATTCGCCTGATAGCTTCTTTTTCAAGGTACTCCTCCACAATGGCAGCTCGTTGGGTCCGTACGTTATCATCCATCAGGAGGAAGGTGGGACCCACTGCATCCCTGAAAAGGCGGACATACTGGTGCAAAATGATGTTCTGATACACCTGACCTGTTACAGTTCCTCTGTCAAAGACATGCAGGGGTGTACGTGCACCAATCATAATCCCACCCCACACCGTCAAAGCACGACCTCTAAACAGGTCCCTTTCAAGGACATTAAGGGGTTGGTATCTGGTTCCTGGTTCACGCCAGATGAAAACCCGGCGAGAATCACTGTTCAGACTATACCTGGACTCGTCCGTGAACACAACCTGAGACCACTGGTCCAATGACCGTGTCCTGTCTTTACGGGCTTTATGGGCTCTCTGTGACCAGGGGTCAATGGAATGCACGTTGCAGGTCTCCAGGCGAATAAACCATGTCTGCTTAGCCGTCTGTAGTCTGTGTGTCTGGAGACAACTGTTTCAATGGCTGCGGTAACGTGCCGAGCAAGGCTACCTGCAGTACTCAGTGGTCGTCTGCGGGTACCGATGGTGAGATATCGGTGGTCTTGTGATGCTGTACATTGTGGACGTCCCGTACTGTAGCGCCTGGGCGCGTTTCCTGTTTGCTGGAAGAGTTGCCATAATCTTGATATCACACTTTGAGGCACACGGAATGCCCGTGCTGTGTTTGACCAGCCTCCAATCGCCCTAGTATTCTATCCCTCATATCGTCATCAATGTATGTTCTTTGAGCCATTTTCAACACACAGTCACCATTAGCACGTCTGAAATTGTCTGCACACTTACTCGCTGCACTGTACTCTGATATGCACCCACACACCTCTGCGTATGTGGACTGCTGCCAGCGCTACCGAGCGACGACCGCAGGTCAAATGCACCGCATTGTCACCCCGAGGTGATTTAAACGCGCAAGCCGCCCACCAGAGCGTTGTTCCACCATTTATCAGCTCTATCCTTAAATCCTTAATTTATGAGCATGAGTGTATAAACTGAGTTAACAAATTTAGCTAAAAATACGCTCTAAGCAAAATAATGTCTCACCACGAAGGAATTATCCGAATATGACTGAAATGGGTAGATGTGTTGTGATGTGATGTAAACGTACAGACAAACAAACAACTACAATTTCAGAAAAATTGGAAAATTTGTTAAAAAAAAAAAGAGTTGCACAAACAGATCTAGTCAACAACGCGTTGGCCCACCTCTGGCCCTTATGCAAGCAGTTATTGGGCTTCGCATTGATTGACAAGAGTTGTTGGATGTCGTCCTGAGGGATGTCGTGCCAAATTCTGTCCAATCGGCACGTTAGATCGTCAAAATCCCGATCTGGTTGGGTGGACCTCCCATAGTGCTCCAAACTTCACAATTGGGGAGAGATCCGGCGGCCTTGCTGGCCAACGTAGGGTTTGGCAATCTCGAAGAGAAGCAGTAGAAATTCTCGCCTGTGTGGATGGGCGTTATCTTGCTGAAATGTAAGCCCAGGATGGTTTACCACGAAGGGCAACGAAACGCGGAATAGAATATAATCGACGTACTGCAGTGCTGAAGGGGGCCGCGAATGACGAACAAAGGAGTATTGCTATGAAAAAAATGGCACCCCTGACCATCTCTCCTGGTTGTGGCGTCGTATGGCGGGTGACAGTCAGGTTGGTGTCCCACCGCTGGCCGGCGCGTCTCCAGACACGTTTCCGCTGGTCGTCGGGGCTCAGTTCGAAGCGGGACTCTCCACTGAAGACAGTTCTACTCCAGTCAATGAGATTCAAGACTGAAAACGTGTCTGGAGGCTCCATGACATATGGAGTTTGCGTAAAGAACGATGAACCATTTTGTTCGATAATCATCTCGAAGTTTTCACCAAGCAGAGATATAATTTCGTGACTTAGGAGTGCCCTATTTCACTAAGAAGCAGTCGTGCTCCTGCCTCCCTCCACCCTCCAAGGCCATTTCACACTCTTCTTCTTTCAGTCTGGACTTCAGCGAGGAAGTGATCAGGATGAGTGCGGATTGTTTGGAACGCCGCTATTATTACCGACAGTGCTGTTAGATTAAACATATCAGATACTGCCTTGTTCGACACAGAAGTTACAACAATTTTTAACGGCGCAAATTCCTGGAATCTGGAATTATTCAGCCTTAACTGTCCCAAATTTCCTCATTTAAGTATGCTTCTTTCACTTCTTGCAACGTAGGAAGATCATAAATTAAATTTTCCCTCAGACATTTAAGTCTCTAATTTATCTACGATAACATTGGAAGCTGAAGAAGTGAATTACAATTTGTACTGACGTCGGATCTCGGACCCGAGCTTCCTTACTTATTAGGCTGATATGCTGACCATTACACTACCACAGCATTACGGTCAACATTGCTGCCCGAACTTCCCAAGTCAAGTATCCTCCCCAATACAAACACCAATTCACATCTCCCCTTATATTGTCACTATTACCACGGCTCACCGACACTGGAGTAGCACCCTAGCATGATGACGATAATGCTGTGGTGGTGTAATGGTCAGCATATTTGCCTAGTAAGCAAGAAGACCAGGGTTCGAGTCCCGGCCGCAGCATATATTTTAATTCATTTCTTCAGCTTCCAACTTTATCGTAGAAAGATCATTTTCTGCATTCCAGAATGTCCTGGCAGATAAACGTATGTGGCTAAATAAGGATAATGTGGATTATTATTTAGTTAATCTATGGTTTTTAGTGCTGGGGCTTCCAAAGACATGTTCGGCTCACCTTTGATACAGATTTTTTTCATTTCAGCAGAAAGGTTGCATTTGTAAGGGAACTGGATTCTGCCGGGGAAGAAAGGAATTCAGAAGGAATGGCTGTGGCCCATAGTAAGGGGCCAGTCGTAGTATTTGCTTAAACTGAAAATGGGAATGAAACCACAGAAAATCATTGTAAGGTTGTCGGCGGATGGATTCGAATCGTCTCACCCCTCGATCCCACGGATTCGCCTCAACTCAGCGACCCAATGCGCAGAGCTACCCTGGTGGGTGTGAAATTTTGAAAACTGGTTGTTGTACATTTCTTTAAAATAAAATAAAATGCGTCACAACAAAAGACGGATTTCTGATGTTCCATGTTTTTCCTTTAATTGTGCCTGTTTAGTCATCTGATTGTGCATGAATGCAAGCATATTTTTAGAGCTAATTGTGCATGGATTTCCAGGCTCAGTTGTTATTGGACGAAATGCAGGGGTGGGGGGTGGAGGGGGAGGAGAGCATGCAGGGCGCAGTCGAGTCTGACGAACTGAAGCAGTCCGCTGAAAAAAATCTTTTAGTAACGGACAAAATATAGAACGCGCTGTCATCACATTATTCCTTTCTCTCTGCACAAATCCCGCTTAATCGTTCCTTAACTGGTTTTCAAAATGGAGTACCATCCATTGGGCGATGTTTTGCCATTTGTACTACTGTGATAGAATTTTGAGCAATTTTTTAAAGAAATGTAACAGTCGCCGTTGGGCCAATAATTTGTCGATCGACGCGATTTTTGGACGATACAGGCAAATCCAGATCTATTTTGACGCACTGATTTCAGTTTAATGTTATTTCTAATTATATTTACCGCTCCGCTGCCTCATGAAATACTTAAATATTGCAATTCCAACGTTCTACTACTCTCCAAATAACTGGTTGTATCTCCCTTTATTTTAGATCGTGCAGTTATCATTGAAGAATGCGCGTACGCCTACAGTAGCGACATGTGGCGAACTTGAAACACAAAAATTTTGTGAATACTGTATGACAGTTTGCTTTGAACAGTAGTTCTGCTGACGGGATGACTCTTGTATATACTATTATTTTTACATGTTCGACGATGCTGGCGATGATTTTGTGTTTAGCATTTGACGATGCCACTATGACTCTAGTACATTAGGACATGTTTTTATAAAACAGGTGTGCCCCATCATACTTTAAGCGCACAAAAGCACATGTATGTCAGTAATACTTTTCATCATGGTCTATTTTATTGTTTTAAGCTGTAGACAATCTGCTACTTCTATTTGTGTTTTTCCCACATTTTGCTGCAGATCTGAAGCCGAAACCGGTAGTCTGATGATACAAAAATTTGTGACCATAGACGTGAAGTAAAGGTAATTTATCCCAAATAAAGACTCCAGTGCTAACATTACTACTATAGAAAGGTAATTACGCTGTTATGGTAGAACGTGAAAGTTTTTCACTTTCCATAACGCTGGTGTGCAAATCAAAATCTTTTTTTTTTCCTCTTTTTTTGTTACAGAATTGTCGATAATTATACATTATCACAACAGCATACAGAACAAGGACACTAAGCCAATCATATCTTTAATTAAATTCAAATAATAACTGAACTGGGCGATGGGCTTATCGACTATCGATAACGCGTCTACCGTTTTCGTCGTATGACTGAAAATCAAAATATCTTTCAGTTTCACTACAGGCAACTAGGTCATTTGTAATTTCATTTGGGTGACCGGAAGTGGGGAGGGGGGGGTACAGATCCACTGGACCACCCCGCTTTGGCTACGTCCTTGATTTAACACACGCTCCCAGCAGAGATGCTGGAGCGACAGGCTATCTTGTCACAACTATATCACTCGCTGTCCCTCGGTTATATTATGCTCACCACCACAGATTTCTCAGGTTGTAGTCATAGTGTGTAGCGATAGTGCTGAACACTTCCGTCGTGAACGGTGAGAGTCGTCCGTGCAATTACGTCTCCCCGCAATGGATATTGATACTGTAAACTTCGGTCTTCCTCAGTCGCATACATCTTTAACCGAGCCAAGGAGAGCTCTTAATTTCAGCTGGCGAATGAAACGCACATCTAATACTGTATCTTTTTAAAATTTCTTCCTACCTTTGAAGATACAACACGAGCATACAATAGGGAAGCAACCGACCTACTTACGCCTTCCATTCCAGAACCTACCCCAACCCATTCATTTCTTTCTCGTTAAACAACTTTCAGTGTTTGGATGGGTACCACTTTAAAAGCCCATCCCACAGTGCTTTACGTCAAGTCTGTTGGCACGCGCTGATAGTAGATTTTTCTTTACACGCTCATCGGAAGCTTGAAACGTCCTGATAGATTAAAACGATTAAACCTGTGTGAGAGACCTGAACGCTTCTTTTTGTGGCAACGTTCTTCACGATTACCAGTCACAGCTTCACTTATGCCATTACTTCTCTAAACGGAAATTTAGGTTCCAAAACCCTATTTAGCATACCAAAAGTTCCCCAGCCAATTTCTAACCTACTATTTGTTTCTTCTCCTGCGCGCCCAGTCACTGTCTTCAACGTACCTGAAAAAACATTCAGCAGGTGTATCTGTGACATCATTGTACAACGTTGATATTATACTAAATCTAAAATCAAATGGGCCAGAATGAACCACACTGTATCGATTACAAGAAAAAAACTTCCAGCTTATCATCAAAATGTACGTGCTACGTCACAGGATAAAATAGTGGTTTGGTAGAATTCACGTTGTTCATATAGCCAGCAGGTGGCGTCTGGTACATTTATTCCAAATACAAATATCAAAAATAGATTTCAGAATTAAATTAACAGTAGTTCTGTTGTTGAGTATCCTGTTCTTATAAATTCTTGACTAAAACACGTAATTTAAAACGCTCAGTTCTCTTTAACTTCATGTCGTTGCAGCTTTAATCTTAAGAAACTACACATTAGTCAAAGGTAGCACAAAAATGTTAAACTAAGTGGCAGTGGCGAGTGGATACAAAGGTTGAAGGGAGCTGAAAACTTATAACAAGTAAAACAAACAAACAAGAACTGCAACACATAAGCGGAGAGCACGTCACAGTTAGGAATAATAACAACAAAACAAAATGCGTGGAAGACCACGGACAAAATCGAGAGATGCTGCGGTAAAGTAAACGTAAAAATACGCTTTCGAACCAACAACATGCTAAACTTCAGGTTCAGCCGTAAAGTCTGTAAAGATAGAGGTAAGAATCGGGATTCCGTCGTGTATGGGGTCACGTACAATGACTGCAGTAAACACTACATATGGCGGACGAGTACGAGGACCAAAAATCGATTCGGGGGAACACATACTCGCAAATGGAAACCACCACTAGGGCACATACGGCAACTTAATAGTTCTGTATCACGAACACTGATCATCATTTGACGCCTTAAACAGAGCTCGACATGAACGATACCTTAACGCCTTAGAAGAACGCGAAATTTAGAGCCACAGAGTACAAAATCCGGATATAATTTTGAACCGGCAGAGAGAATTCAACCACAGAGCCTGCTTTAACATAACGACGATTTGTTAAGATATGCAGAAGTATGCACTACTTCAGATTATACTCCACTGACGTAGAAAACGATTTTTTTTCTAAACGTCATGTAATACACATTTAATATTTCTGTTACCTGTACCGTAATTTGAGAATATTTTTTATGGTAATCGTACTTCTTACTTGTGCCAAAATTCTTTTCCCCAGCAGTATCCACGACATTTTTTTGTAACCGATAGGATATATTTTATTATATTTTCAGTAATAGGTTACCATTATAATTTATAACACTTCGTAGATAAATATGTGCTGGTGACAGACACAATTGATGTTTGTGTTATTAAGAATATGCTGATATGTCTCTATGTCAACATTACGTGCGTTAAAACTTGGATAATGATTTTTATAATATGCCATCCCCCCTGCCCCATGTCCCTTCTTATCATTGTCTAGACTAATATACTGCACTTTTTATAACACTCGTGCGCTGTGTCGTTCTTGGAACTGTTCAGATCTAAGCTTGCTTAATAGGAATGTACGTATATCACATTTTTCTCACTATATCGAAATATCGTTCACGTTCATGTAATTGGTTTGTATCATTTTGACGTTGTAATAAATTTTACATATTAGCGGCTGCGTTTGCATACCAGCTGGCAGTCGGTCATAGTAGGGATTAATAGTTCGAGCTCCTGACAGATTCCATATACTGTACGTGGAAGTGTTATTCGTACTGAGCGAGTTGTATTTAAAAATTTTCCATTCACGTATTGCAAAGCGAATGCGCACATACTCCAAATTGGCTCCTTTGTAGCGGCCAGAGATAAAATGCATTGTCTCTCAATGACTGGACAAAAAAACTATGTACTTTTCATTATAGTATGACATTTCCTGTTCTAAAGAAAATTAGTCGTGTAATTATACCACGCCTTCTAACTGGAGCATTTCCAAATCAATAAATTTGGTCCACAGTGGATTATTTTGCTGAAACCAAAATATATGGCTGTGTGACGACAATTGAACAGCCTGTGGTCCACAGTACGGAAGGTGCTTCGAACCGTTTTCAAATGTAATCCGTATCTTTCAGCAACTTGCACCACAGGACACATAACGGCGTGTTGACTTCGCTGTCCACTGTCTCGCAAGGACGGAAGTTGAAGAGGGCTGGCCCTGCACCATCCTGTGGACAGACGAAACTCATTTTTCTCTGACGGCTGAGGTGAGTACGCAGAATTGCCGAGTGTGAGGGGATCTTCACCTCCAGTCACTATGCTTGAAGTTCCTCTGTATGGTGAACGTGTCACAATATGGTGTAGCTTCACGGCTACGTTCAGCATTGTTCATCATTGGCCCGTTCGTTTTTGAACAGGTTGGCGCTCAAGGACCAAATACGTGCAGTGTGACTGGCCAGCGTTACTGCGACATGCTTCGTCAGCATGTCATACCCGCCCTACAAGACAGAGACGCATTCAACTCAACAGTTTCCATGCAAGACTGGGCCCTACCGCACATCGCTCTACAAGTTCACCTGCTTCTCCGAAGCACATTTGTAATCGATCGAATTATCAGCTGATCGTTTCCAAATGCTTGACCGGCACGATCACCGGATCTCACTCCCTGTGATTTCTGATTGTGGGGCCAGCTGAAGGACACGGTTTACCAGGGGAACATTGACACATGTGCTGATCATATCAAGAGAAGTAGCCAGAATACCTACGGACATGCTTCGTTCTGCTGTGCAGAATACTGTCTTGGGCTTTCAGACTCTTCTGGACACTGATGGGTGCCACAATGAGCCCCTTTTGTAGCAGGAATGATACTGTTATGTAATGGTATAATGTACCGTAGCAGCACATAAAAAGTGTTTCAGTTGAATTGATTCTGCATTATATCTCTTCCCCATGTACTTGCGATTAATCCTACCAAGCCATGTCCTCGTACGATAATTCAGTGTCATGACGTTGAAACGTCCCCTTTGGAAAATTATGAACTTCTACGTTATCTGATACAAAGACAGCTGAGTAAAACTGATCGTACTCAGACAGTTCTCTCTTTACTTATTCTGATGTTCACTAAACTGACACACAATATTTTTAGCGCAACGCAATCTGTCTTTCAATAATCTCTACAAAAGAATGGCCCTGACTAACAATTACCTAAGTTGTTGTTGTTGTTATGGTCTTCAGTCCCGAGACTGGTTTGATGCAGCTCTCCATGCTACTATATCCTGTGCAAGCTTCTTGATCTCCCAGTACTTACTGCAACCTACATCCTTCTGAATCTGCTTAGTGTATTCATCTCTTGGTCTCCCAATGCAAGTTTTATCCGCCACGCCGCCCTCAAATGCTAAATTTGTGATCCCTTGATGCCTCAGAACATGTCCTACCAACCGGTCTCTTCTTCTTGCCAAGTTGTGCCACAAAATACTCTTCTCCCCGATTCTATTCAATACCTCCTCATTAGTTATGTGATCTACCCATCTAATCTTCACCATTCTTCTGTAGCATTACATTTCGAAAGCTTCTATTCTCTTCCTGTCCAAACTATTTATCATCCATGTTTCACTTCCATACATGACTACACTCATCACAAATACTTTCAGAAACGACTTCCTGACACTTAAATCTATACTCAATGTTAAGAAATTTCTCTTCTTCAGAAACGCTTTCCTGGTCATTGCCAGTCTATATTTTGTATTCTCTCTACTTCGACCATCATCAGCTATTTTGCTCCCCAAATAGTAAAAATCCGTTACTACTCTAAGTGTCTCCTTTCCTAATCCAATTCCCTCAGCATCACCCCACTTAATTCGACTACATTCCATTATCCTCGTTTTGCTTTTGTTGATGTTCATCTTATATCCTCCTTTCAAGACACTGTCCATTCCGTTCAACTGCTCTTCCAAGCCCTTTGCTGTCTCTGACAGAATTACAATGTAATCGGCGAACCTCAAAGTTTTTTTTTCTTCTCTATGGATTTTAATACTTACTCCGAATTTTTCTTTTGTTTCCTTTACTGCTTGCTCAATATACAGATTGAATAACATCTGGGAGAGGGTAGAAACCTGTCTCATTCCCTTCCCAACGGCTGCTTCCATTTCATGCCGCTCGACTCTTATAACTGCCATCCGGTTTCTGTACAAATTTTAAATAGCCTTTCGCTCCCTGTATTTTACCCCTGCCACCTTTAGAATTTGAATGAATCACTTACCTCACAAAAATCTTCGTTACTCGAACTAATGTAATACAGCGAGCGCCAATACTGCCAGCTAAATAAAAGATTCCAGCTAATAAAGGCACTAACTACTGATAGGCATTGTTAACAAATGAAAGATTTTGATAGAGAACAAACAATGTATTTACCTTAATAATTTTCAAAAGTCAACATATATATATATATATATATATATATATATATATATATATATATATATATATATATATATATATATCAGTTCATGACATCCCTCTTTAGAAACTTCCGTTTTCTGGCGGACACACGTTCAGATCGTCCGCTTATAGTAACCTCTCAAATATCTGGCATCTCTCTCTCCACATCCACCACTGCTGGCGGCTCAACTCCAACTGCCCAACGCTATGCGCAGTTCACGTCCAACTGCCCAACACTACACAAGCGAATATTTCAACATTTGAGTCCAACCAGCCAAAGACTGCACACAGCACAGTCAGTGATTTTCATACAGAGCGCCACGTGGCGTTACCAACATAAAAACCTAAACAGCCTCCTTACAACGTGTTAAATAGGGAAAGCTTTACTTTAACCAGCCGGCACATAGCTCGGCTATCGTTTCTGTAAAATATAAAAAGTTAAAATTAGTGGACAAGCGTAATTTGGAATGATTGTCACGACAATATTTTTGAACTGGGACATTAAGCACGGATTCTGCCGGCCCTGCAGCTGTGGATCGAGTGTTTCTGCCTTCGTATCACGGGGCCCCGCTAATGCAGACTCCGTCCCCACAAGTAGTCTGTGCCGCCCCTGCCAAGCCGCTTGGTAGGCCACTCGGCAGCGCTCGCATGCTGAGGGAAAGCGAGCCCACCAGGGGGCCCGTGGAGCACCGCTCGCAGCTGCAGCCCCAACACACGGGCGCTGCCGCATAATCCCCCGCTCTGCCGCAATGACGCGCTCTCAGCTGCTGTAGGAGTACTGCGGGCACCACACCCACCACAGAGCCACTTACGCTCTTGCCACTCTTCTCTTCGCCGTGAGTCGCCCACAAGTACCCGCGCGTTGTGGAGTGGCGCAAGAAGGATCGTCGAACAGACGCACATAACTACACTACTGGCCATTAAAATTGCTACACAAAGAAGAAATGCAGATGATAAACGGGTATTCATTGGACAAATATATTATACTACAACTGACATGTGATTACATTTTCACGCAATTTGGGTGCATGGATCCTGAGAAATCAGTACCCAGAACAACCACCTCTGGCCGTAATAACGGCCTTGATACACCTGGGCATTGTTCAAACAGAGCTTGGTTAGCGTGTACAGGTACAGATGCCCATGCAGCTTCAACAAGATACCACAGTTCATCAAGAGTAGTGACTGGCGTATTGTGACGAGCCAATTGCTCGGCCACCATTGACCAGACGTTTTAAATTGGTGAGAGATCTGGAGAATGTGCTGGCCAGGGCAGCAGTCGAACATTTTCTGTATCCAAAAAGTCCCGTACAGGACCTGCAACATTCGGTCATGCATTATCCTGCTGGAATGTACGGTTTTGCGGGGATCGAATGAAGGGTAGAGCCACGGGTCGTAACACATCTGAAATGTAACGTCCACTGTTCAAAGTGCCGTCAATGTGACCGAGACGTGTAACCAATGGCACCCCACACAATCGCGCCGGGTGATAAGCCAGTATGGCGATGACGAATAAACGCTTCCAATATACGTTCACCGCGATGTCGCCAAATACGGATGCGACCATCATGATGCTGTAAACAGAACCTGGATTCATCCGAAAAAATGACGTTTTGCCATTCGTGCACCCAGGTTCGTCGTTGAGTACACCATCGCAGGCGCTCCTGTCTGTGATGCAGCGTCAAGGGTAACTGCAGCCATGTTCTCCGAGCTGATAGTCCATGCTACTGCAAACGTCGTCGAACTGTTCGTGCAGATGGTTGTTGTCTTGCAAACGTCCCCATCTGTTGACTCAGGGATCGAGACGTGGCTGCACGATCCGTTACAGCCATGCAGATAAGATGCCTGTCATCTCGACTGCTAGTGATACGAGGCCGTTGGGATCCAGCACGGCGTTCCGTATTACCCTCCTAAACCCACCAATTCCATATTCAATTAACAGTCATTGCATCTCGACCAACGCGAGCAGCGATGTCGCGATACGATAAACGGCAATCGCGATAGGCTACAATCCGACCTTTATCGAAGTCAGAAACGTGATGGTACGCATTTCTCCTCCTTACACGAGGCATCACAACAATGTTTCACCAGGCAACGCCGGTCAACTGCTGTTTGTGTATGAGAAATCGGTTGGAAACCTACCTCATGTCAGCACGTTGTAGGTGTCGCCACTGGAGCCAACCTTGTGTGAATGCTCTGAAAAGCTAATCATTTGCATATCAGAGCATCTTCTTCCTGTTGGTTAAATTTTGAGTCTGTAGCACGTCATCGTCGTGGTGTAGCAATTTTAATGGCCAGTATGGTATAAACCTTGTACCTCTGATGTCGGTATATTGAAGAATTTTTAAACATTGTCCGCAGCTCGTGGTCGTGCGGTAGCGTTCTCGCTTCCCACGCCCGGGTTCCCGGGTTCGATTCCCGGCGGGGTCAGGGATTTTCTCTGTCTCGTGATGACTGGGTGTTGTGTGCTGTCCTTAGGTTAATTAGGTTTAAGTAGTTCTAAGTTATAGGGGACTGATGACCATAGATGTTAAGTCCCATAGTGCTCAGAGCCCTTTGAACCCCCCCCCCCCCCCCTGTTAAATATTAATAGTTGCCGCGCATTATGACCCGGATACTGAGGACCCATCTGCAACATTCTTAAGACTCGTCAAAAGTCGTGATTACCGGGTCTGACGGTCCCTTGTCTATCTGCTTAAATAGAAAAGAAAGGAAAGGAACTGCATAGACGTCCTAGTCTGTTCCTCCTCCCTGTCTCGGTCCATTCCCTCCTCCCTCTCTCTTTGCCCATTTCTTCCTCCTTACCCCATTCTCGGACCACTACCGCAAACTTCGTCTGTCACCTCTCTCTCTCAATCTCCTCCTGTCCTCACACTCTCCTCCTCTCCCTCTCCACCGCCTCCTCATCCTATTCTATGTACTCCTCCTCCTTATATTTCACAAAATTATGCTCCTCTCGCTATCCGTCTCCTCCTTTCCGCTTTCTATGTCCATTTCCTTCCGCCCTTGAGCACACCGCCTCCCCCCCCCCCTTTCTCCCGCTGCCCTTGAGCCTTGTTTATTTTTATTCAAAATTCAAAATGACTCTGAGCACTATGGGACTTAACATCTGTGGTCATCAGTCCCCTAGAACCTAGAACTACTTAAACCTAACTAACGTAAGGAATTACACACATCCATGCCCGAGGCAGGATTCGAACCTGCGACCGTAGCAGTCGCGCGGTTCCGGACTGAAGCGCCTAGAACCGCTCGGCCACCACGGCCGGCTTCAAAATTCAGATTCCGTACTAATACTACAATCATAAGCCGGTAAGCCATAAATACAATTTCCCTGTTTGCTAACAACACTTCAGTACTACACATTTTGCATACACTTACGGAAAAAAATTGCAACACCGAAAAATGATTAATGTAGAGTACTGAAATTTGTCTTACACATGTGTGTGGGTAACATACGCAAGTGATTAACATTACAAGATCACAGGTTAATGTAAGCACGAGATGAGCCATTGCAAATTTGAAATGCTGAAACATTAATAATCGGTGTAAGCGCCAGAATTTGAGTGCAAGCATACAAAAGGGCATGCATTCTGTTGTACACGTGCCATATGTCAGTTTGTGGGATGGGTTCCACGCCTGTTACACTTGGTCTGTCAATATAGGGACGATTTAGCTGTCCGTGAATGATGCTGGAGTCTGTCGTCAGATGGTGTCTCAAATGTGCTCGACTGGTGACAGATTTGGTAATAAATCAGGCCAAGACAACATGTCGGCACACTGTAGAGTATGTTCAGTTATAATATCGGTATGTGGGTGAGCGTTATCCTGTTAGAAAACAACACCTGGAATGCTGTTCATAAATAGTAGCACAACAGGTCGAATCACCAGACTGCCTACAAATCTGCAATCAGGGTGCGTGGGATAATCACGAGAGTGCTCCTGCTGTCATACAAATTGGCACCCAAGATCACAACTCCACGTGTAAACCCAGTGTGTCTAGCACGCAGACAGACTGATTGCAGAACCTTAAGTAGCCTTCTTCTAACAAACACACAGTGATCACTAGGACCAAGGCGGAACCATCTTTCAGCAGGAAACGAACAGACCTCCATCATTACCTCCAATGAGCTCTCATTTGACACCACTGAAGCCGCAAATGGCGGTGGTTTGGGGTCGGAAGAAAGCACGCTACAGGGTGTCTGGCTCGGGGCTGTCCTTGAAGCAACCGATTTGTGACAGTTCGTTGTGTCTTCACTGTGGTGACGACTCCCGCTCAGTTTGTTGCTCCAGATGCAGTGCGATACACCTGAGCCATACACCGAACATGATAGTCTTCCCTCTCGGTAGTGCCACGTGCCCGTACGGAGCCTGGTATTTTTGCATCTGCTGCCAGCTATCACGTACAGTGGCTGCTTTTCTGCGAAGTCGTTCTGTAGTATCGCAGAAGGGAAATTCAGATTCTCGTAGCCCTATTACACGACCTCGTTCAAACTCAGTAAGGTGTTAATAATGGCGCCTTTGTTGCAGGAAAGGCGTTCCGGCTAACATCAACTCAGAGCATCCAGCCTCAAAGGTAACTAACGCACACGGCCGTTGCAGCATGCGTGTAAAGCAAACCTTCCTAGCGCCACTCTTGTACAACAGGCGCGAAATTTGAATAGGTGTCTTTCAGATGACGAAACACGCCTACCAACTTCCGTCTATAACACACACAACTACTTCTTGGTCTTGCAATATATATATATATATATATATATATATATATATATATATATATATATATATATATATATATATATATATATACGTTAAAAAAACATGTGGTCTATGTCCGTTCGAAGGTTCGTTAGAGTATTCGACAAAAATGTTTCCCCTTATACGAGTGGTGTTCAATAAGTAATGCAGCACATGTCTTTTCGGCCGGCCGCTGTGGCCGAGTGGTTCTAGGCGCTTCAGTTCGGAACCGCGCGACTGCTACGGTCGCGGGTTCGAATCCTGCCTCGGGCATGGATGTGTGTGATGTCCTTAGGTTAGTTAGGTTTAAGTAGTTCTAAGTTCTAATCTCAGATGTTAAGTCCCATAGTGCTCAGAACCATTTGAACATGTCTTTTCTCGGCCAACTTCAGTGGAAAAAATATGGAATTTGTTGTGTGACTTCGTGGAATATTCTAGCTTCAGCCCCTATGGTTTCATGAAGTTCAGATAGGTAGCGGTCTTATACGCAGCCTTCAAAATGGCGTCTGTAATGGAGGGGTGTTTCAATTAGACAGCTGTTATTGATGTTCTTTTAGCGGAAAACCAGAGCATCGCAGATATTCATAGGCGTTTTCAAAATGTCTACGAAGACCTGCCAGAGAACAAAAGCACGGTGAGTCATTGGGCGAGGCGCCTGCCGCCCTCGCAACAAGGTG
Organism: Schistocerca cancellata; assembly: GCF_023864275.1. Taxonomy (NCBI): domain Eukaryota; kingdom Metazoa; phylum Arthropoda; class Insecta; order Orthoptera; family Acrididae; genus Schistocerca; species Schistocerca cancellata. The sequence goes on from NC_064626.1 coordinate 1,160,000,967, forward strand.
GCGCAAACCAGTCCGATCTCCCGCGCGCCAGCCAGCCGCACACAGCTGTGACTCCTGCAATGTTGGAACGTGCGGACACTCTCATTCGAGGTGCTACACGGATCACAATCAACACTCGTCCACCAGTTGGGGTACTCACAAGTGTGAACCAGCTGGATTCCACGCCACGAAACAGAAGACCATAAAGAGCAATGAAGGACCATGAGTGCGGAATTGCTTGCACGCTACGAGGATGATCGTGGCAATTTTTTGCCGGACATCATTGAAATCTGGTTGCACAGAACAGAGTGGATCAGGTTGTTGAAAGGGGCCGTGGTCAGTTACCGTTAGTTATACAAGAACACAAACAACTTTATTGCTCAAACCAATGCAAAGATCAATTCACGGCTGAGGGTCCATGTAACTTCTCCCGAATAAGTTTAAATGGTTGCTTTTAAAACACCAGAATTTAGAGTAACGGCTGAATTCATACGGCAAATTCCGGCTAAAGGCCATATTAAGGAATATTGAAGTTCATTTTTTGGCTGAAAGCCCAATAAAAAAAATTTCTTTAAATAATAAAAGAGAGGGTTTAAAGATAAGCTTTTACACAGTCTAACAGAGAAACATCTTAAGAAAACTTGAAGTATCTTGTCGGCTGAAGGCAACACTTACTCAAGAATAATTAAAGACAACCTTAAGATAAGCATTTACAGAACACGGCTGAGGGCCGTTTCAAGAACTCAAGATGATTAAAGAGAAACCTTACAGGCAAGGATTTACATATTAAAGCCACAGATCTGAAACAAACGCGACTGAAAGCCTAAATATAGAGCAACAAGAATTTTAAATGAAACACGACTGAAGGCATAATCTTAAAGTTGTTATGAAGTTCGGCTGAAGGCCATATACTAAACATAAAACAGGCAATATTAATACACGGCTGAAAGCCTGGCACAGTACCTGCGACCAAATAAAATTACAATCACAGACAACAAACAGTGGTGCTCAGAAGTTTTCCAAAGGTCGGTCTGAGGAGAAAACTCTAACCGCAGTTTAGGTGATACAAACAGCCAAGCGTAACACTGAGCGACAGGGTGGCAACACGACCTTGGGACGGCTGAGGAATCAACCAACAGCCTAATCAATTCCATTCCACCCGGCACACTCACTGCTCTATTTCGACGGGCCGACTGATTACTCCAGTACGCAGACAGCATTGATCTGCTCAGTGGAAATCACAGAAGCTACACACGGTTCCACGTAAACACTCTTGCACAAGAACTCTAACAGTCGTAAAAGCAATCACTGTGGAACAACATTTCGACACACAGAGAGTTTCCACAAGCAGTGGCCGACCAAATACACGTCGTCCGATGAGACGACCGACCGAACGACCAACCCAGTTCGTTCCCACTGAAGTTACGTGTGTCGGCAACGGACGGTCGAGTCTTGGCTGTCCGAAGCTGACTGCAGCTCCAACTCGACTCAACTCGATGTCCGTCCGGAACTCAGAGACACGGCGACCCGGGCACACTGGCTCGACCCATCCATGCAGAGGTAACTCTTGCCCACCGGCCACGACATCTCTGCAAAAGGAAGGAACCGACCCACGTCCGGCACGATGACCAAGTGACGACGCCCAGAAACGGTCAAAAGACACAATATACGTCGCCCGATGAGACGACCAACCGAAGGACCAAACTATGGTCGTCGCGCTCCAATCTCCTTCCGTCGGACAGTTCATGTGTGTCGCCAGCGGTCGGCGAGCACTGGCTGTCCGCACCTCACTGGCGCTCCGTCCCCGACTTCACTGCTGCTCCGTTCCGACTGAACTCCAGACACACGGTACGGTAAGAGAAGATGACAAACAATAAACGGAATGAACAAGAGCCACGCACGGCTCAATCATCACAGGTGATTAAACATGGATTCATCACTTCGAACCGGGAAGAAAACGCCAATCCATGGAGTGGCGCCACAACCACCTCTTCTCAGCAGGAAAAGTCATGGCGACGGTCTCCTGAGACTCTAAAGGGGTTATTCAGTTTGATGTCCACCCTCATGGTGCAAGATTAGGTCTGAAGTTTATTATGCTACCCTCAGGAGACTGAAGAAACGACTTCAGCGTGTCCGTCGCCTCAGTAATGCAAACGAACTTCTCCTTCTCCATGACAACACAAGGTCTGCGCCTCCGATAGGAGCTCACAAAATTTCATTTGACTGATCTTCCTCAGCCAACCTACAGCCCCGGCTCTCATACCTTCCATGATTGGCCTAACGGAGGATAGACCTCACGGTGCGCTAACGCACTGCTTCCTGGATTTGGGTAGGCGCGCCGGCCTCGGATCGAATCCGCCCGGCGGATTAACGACTAGAGCCGGTGTGCCAGCCACCCTGGATGTGGTTTTTAGGCGGTTTTCCACATCCCTCTAGGTGAATACCGGGCTGGTCCCCATGTTCCGCCTCAATTACACGCGTCGCAGACATTTGAAACACGTCCGCACTATTTCAAGATTTACACTAGATGTTGGGGTACACTGATTCTGTCCTGGGGGGTTCAAAAATGACTCTGAGCACTATGGGACTTAACATCTGAGGTCATCAGTCCCCTAGGACTTAGAACTACTTAAACCTAACTAACCTAAGGACATTACACACATCCATGCCCAAGGCAAGATTCGAACCTGCGACCGCCGTCCTGGGGGGTACAGGGTGGCGACAGCAAGGGCATCCGGCCATCCCTGACACTAACATTGCCAAATCCGTTTTAACCACGCCGACCCTGCGATCGCTATGGGACTATGGCGCAAGCAAAAGAAAGAAAAGATAGGCCTCTCGGTAGGCAGTACGTGGATGATGGAGAGGTCATTGATGCAGCATAATGGTGGGCCTGATGCCGACCATGGGAATAGTACCATGTAAGCATATAGGCCCTTGCCGGCCGTTGTGGCCGAGCGGTTCTAGGCGCTTCAGTCCGGAACCGCGCGACTGCTACGGTCACAGGTTCGAATCCTGCCTCGGGCATGGATGTGTGTCATGTCCTTAGGTTAGTTGGGTTTAATTAGTTCTAAGTTTTAGGGGACTGATGACCTCAGATGTTAAGTCCCATAGTGCTCAGAGCCATTTTTATAGGCCCTCCGTGTAATGTGACCGTAGCACTGAATAGAGATTAATTTGGGAAAAAAAAACAGAGTATTGTAACCAAAAGAGTAGGGAAGAATTTGATTTATTGGAATCTGACTTGCTTTCAAGAAAAAATGTGTTGCATTGCTTATTGAAGGCGCCTCGTATATTACTTATTTATTTATACACTGATCAGCCAGAATGTCATGACCACTGTCCTGCTACCGACAAAACCCCGTCCAGGCAACAGCAGCGTCACCTGGCGAGGAATGGCTGCTGGTCAGACACACGCACGGCGCGTGTAGTATCAGTGATCTCACTGCCCGTGTGTAGAACAGGAAAGGCGCGCCACCTATCGGTGTTTGACCGAGGGCAGATCTTTATGGTCCGGAGTCTCGGGACGAACACTGGGAAACTGGACGACTTGTCGGGTGTTCGAGGAATGCTGTGGAGAGTGTCTTCAAGATGTGGCGAAACCAACGTGAAACCGCACCCAGACGTCGTGGGATTAGGCAGACACCCCTCATTACAGATGTCGGACGTTGTAGGCTGGGCAGACTGGTAGGACTGAAGGCCATTTGTCGCGGAACTAACATCAGACTCTAATGCTGGGCAGAGTACAGGTGTGTCTAAACACTCAGTGCACCGAACACTCCTAACGATGAGTCTCCGCCAGCCGACGCCCCATGCATGTGCCAATGTCAACACCACGACATCGGCAGCTGCGACTGGAATGGACACGTTGTAACGCCGGAAATGCATATCCTCCTATTTCCATCTATTGTACTAAACATTTTTTTCCTTATTTTGTTGCCTGAAGATATGACCTTTCTGTGTCTTTGTATATTGTAATTGTTTTACTATTTGTATATACACTCCTGGAAATGGAAAAAACAACACATTGACACCGGTGTGTCAGACCCACCATACTTGCTCCGGACACTGCGAGAGGGCTTACAAGCAATGATCACACGCACAGCACAGCGGACACACCTGGAACCGCGGTGTTGGCCGTCGAATGGCGCTAGCTGCGCAGCATTTGTGCACCGCCGCCGTCAGTGTCAGCCAGTTTGCCGTGGCATACGGAGCTTCATCGCAGTCTTGAACACTGGTAGCATGCCGCGACAGCGTGGACGTGAACCGTATGTGCAGTTGACGGACTTTGAGCGAGGGCGTATAGTGGGCATGCGGGAGGCCGGGTGGACGTACCGCCGAATTGCTCAACACTTGGGGCGTGAGGTCTCCACAGTACATCGATGTTGTCGCCAGTGGTCGGCGGAAGGTGCACGTGCCCGTCGACCTGGCACCGGACCGCAGCGACGCACGGATGCACGCCAAGACCGTAGGATCCTACGCAGTGCCGTAGGGGACCGCACCGCCACTTCCCAGCAAATTAGGGACACTGTTGCTCCTGGGGTATCGGCGAGGACCATTCGCAACCGTCTCCATGAAGCTGGGCTACGGTCCCGCACACCGTTAGGCCGTCTTCCGCTCACGCCCCAACATCGTGCAGCCCGCCTCCAGTGGTTTCGCGACAGGCGTGAATGGAGGGACGAATGGAGACGTGTCGTCTTCAGCGATGAGAGTCGCTTCTGCCTTGGTGCCAATGATGGTCGTATACGTGTTTGGCGCCGTGCAGGTGAGCGCCATAATCAGGACTGCATACGACCGAGGCACACAGGGCCAACACCCGGCATCATGGTGTGGGGAGCGATCTCCTACACTGGCCGTACACCACTGGTGATCGTCGAGGGGACACTGAATAGTGCACGGTACATCCAAACCGTCATCGAACCCATCGTTCTACCATTCCTAGACCGGCAAGGGAACTTGCTGTTCCAACAGGACAATGCACGTCCGCATGTATCCCGTGCCACCCAACGTGCTCTAGAAGGTGTAAGTCAACTACCCTGGCCAGCAAGATCTCCGGATCTGTCCCCCATTGAGCATGTTTGGGACTGGATGAAGCGTCGTCTCACGCGGTCTGCACGTCCAGCACGAACGCTGGTCCAACTGAGGCGCCAGGTGGAAATGGCATGGCAAGCCGTTCCACAGGACTACATCCAGCATCTCTACGATCGTCTCCATGGGAGAATAGCAGCCTGCATTGCTGCGAAAGGTGGATATACACTGTACTAGTGCCGACATTGTGCATGCTCTGTTGCCTGTGTCTATGTGCCTGTGGTTCTGTCAGTGTGATCATGTGATGTATCTGACCCCAGGAATGTGTCAATAAAGTTTCCCCTTCCTGGGACAATGAATTCACGGTGTTCTTATTTCAATTTCCAGGAGTGTACATGCATTTATGTCGATGTATAATTGGTTTGTTTTGTGAATATTGTTTGTATTTATACTCTGGGTCTGAGCTAGAGCAAACTATGCTATCGAACGAATACATCGATAGGTCGTGTGGAGAACCAAAGTGTTTAGGATCTTTGGTAGTGTTAACTCTGTCGAGTGGAGCGACAGCAGACAGAGAGTCTGGCTGGGGTAGTGCAGTGGAGCAGGTGTGTTGTGTGGCGCCCCCGCGAGTTGCCGCACTTTCGGGGTTGGGCAGCATGTAAATGCGCTCGACTTGCTATGATAGTTTCTGACACGGTGTCGCGGACGGGAAGCATTAGCTGGCGCACATCAAGAGCCCGTTTCGCTTGGTCACCGTGTCGAGAAGGAGGCGCGCCAATATCCAGCTTCTGCTACAGCGACGGCCGACAAAGAGTGACTGTCGCCACCTCCTCGATCGACGGCTTCAAACCTTCAATCAACCAACAAGGAAGACTGGAAGCACGTAAAGTTTTAGAACTGTATGGCAGACCTCAGCTTTTCAAACTGTTCCATTTTCGTAACTATAATTACAGCAACTTAGCATGAACATTTGTTGCTCATTGTCCCAATTTCATTACCAAGCAGGGTCCCTTCCTTTTCCGGAATGAACCCGAGTGTCGTTGAAATTCAAACGCCAGCATTAAAGTAATATTATTCCATTTCACTGCTTTAATTTCAAAGTTCAGTTAAAGTATTCATAGCTGGCTACAATATTTGGATTACACAAGCACAAATTATGAGTGCGAGTTTTGTTACCATATTTTAGCTTACCTGTGACTGCAGCTCAGCTTGGTACGTACTAAATTTTACTATTGTTAATTGTTCAGAATCATTTAATTCAAGTTCAAAGTTAAATCTCTTATTTCTAAATTGCGTAGATTCAAGTAGCTTTTGAAATGATTGTTGAGGTACCCCAAGCCTAACATTATTTTACTAAATTTCGTAGTGCTTCAGAAACAAAGCTCACTGTTAATTTCAGTCACTAAATTAACTTTCAGTTTTCCGGTTTTATTAATTCTTTTGCTAAATTAAGTCAGAGTGTAGCGAAATTTATTACTTCAGACAAACATTCGGTTTTCACACAACACGTGTCAACCTTCAGTTGCCGCACTTCTAGTGCTAATTATATGTGTAATAACTTTTCTTTTTCAGTTACTATAGTAATTGTCCATAGGACTGGCGACCGTAATTTCCCCCAAATCTCAAATATCTAATTACCGCTAGTTAATTGTTAACGTAACAGCCGCACATTTACTTTCTTTATTAACTTTACTCCTTTTCAAAATTAATTTCCACCAGTTTAATTTGCATTTTTCCATTCATTTAGATGTAACCCTTTCCTCCCTCCTTACCGACAGATTAACATCGGTGACGATTGCTTCTCACAAATTTCCATTAGGTACACGCGGTTTAATTTGTCACTGTCATTAAGGTCGATAAGTGAGGGGGAGGTTACAACGTGACCATCAGCGCTGGTCGTTGGCGCAGTGGCAGAGCGTTGCACGGTATGATGGATGAATCCCGATACTTTCGTCGTCATACTAGTGGGAGGGCGGGAACCCGTCGTCTTACAGTGGAACAGCTCCTTGACAGCAACACTGCGCGACGGAGAGTAGGTGGCGGCGGCTCCATTACGCTCTGGGGAACATTCACATGGACATTCATGTGTCCAGTGGAGCTATTGCAAGACTCCCAGACGGCCAAGGAGTACCGTGCACAGGTTGCAGACCACGTACACTCCTTCATGACGATCATGTTTCCCGATGCCAGTGCCATTTTTCACCCAGATAATGCGCCATGTCACAAGGCCAGGAGTGTGACGAAGAGGTTGAAGGAAGACAGTGGCGAGTTCCAAATGATGTGCTGCTGCCCCCCCCCACCCCAACTCCCCCGGCATGTGACAGAACGTTGCGTTAGAGCTCATCGACCCCCTCCCCGGAATTTACAGGAATTAGGTGACTTGTATGAGTATATGTGGTGTCAGCTCCCTCCAGCGGCCTACCAAGGCCTCACTGCTTCCAGGCCACGATGCGTCGCCGGGGATATTCTGGCTATTACGTAGGTGGTCTTAATGTTCTGGTTGATCGTGTATATTACTCATATTTTTACAAAAGCTATATAAAACGCGCTTATTCGAAGGAAACGTCGTTCAAAAAAAATGTTCAAATGTGTGTGAAATCTTATGGGACGTAACTGCTAGGGTCATCAGTCCCTAAGCTTACACACTACTTAACCTAAATTATCCTAAGGACAAACAAACACACCCATGCCCAAGGGAGGACTCGAACGTCCGCCAAGACCAGCCGCCTTACACCGCTCGGCTAATCCCGCGCGGCTGGCAACGTCGTGTCAAAATATCAAAGCAATCGGTAAAAACAACCTGCGGAGGTATAAGAGTTTGAACACAGGTACACTTTATTTTTATTTGCATAGATTGCTCTTCTTGCTATTGCCAGTGTACAATTTACATCCACTTTACTACAGCCATCATCAGTTACTTTCCCGCCCAAACAGAAAACCCATCTACTACTTTATTGAACTACTTTCTTAATCTAATAAAATCAACATCGACTGATTTTATTGCACTACATTCCATTGCACTTGTTTTATTTCTGTTAATGGTGTCCTTAAACCACCTTTTCAAGACACTATCAATTCTGTTCCGTCTCAGACGCAATTACAGTGTCAGGTACCTGTGTGTCAGAAATAAGTTCAGGACAGTTTCATACACTTTCTGCTCACATCATCTGTCCTCTTGTGATTCATTCCTCAATCCCAGGATGAAAATGAGACTAGAAATAGAATTTTTAGGACATGTAAGGGGCACTCAAATGAAAACAAGACAAATGGAAGAACGGCAAGTGAATTGTTTATTATTTCAAAAGTAACTGCTATAACTGTTTATACATTTATCCCACTGTAAGACAAGATAGTCAGTGCCTTCATAGAAAAATGTTTACGGCTGTCTACGTAACCATGATTGTATTCAGGCAAATCGATGCCCACAAATTTCTTTCTTCAGGGCTTCAAAAAAAAAGCAAATCACAGATATGTAAGGCCTCCTCACGGAAACTTCTGCACGTTGCCAACACTGTTTCGAATATGCTGCAGACGTTTCTCTAGGCAGCCATTACACATCGTCTATACAATCTGCACCTCTCCACAAGCGACTTATGTATTTTTGGAGCCCTGAAGAACAACATTCCTGAGGGTCAATTTGTTTCGGACGAAGAGGAGCACTCCTAGGTACAATCATGGTCCTGTAGGCAACCGCAAACATTTTTCCATGAAGGTATTGACCGTCTTGTCTCACAGTGGGATACGTGTATTAACAGTGATGGCGATTACTTTTGAAATAATAAATAGTGCACTTGCTTTTTTTCCATCTGTGTCGTTTTCCTTTGACTGTCCCTTATGTAAAATATGAAGTAAAATTCTTGGGTTTTCTGTGACTTCACTAAATCGTTTAAGGCAAACATCTGGATAACTCGTTTGAAGAGAATAAGCCCGGTTTTTTCCCCAATCAGAGTTCGTGTTTCAATTCTAATAAACTTGTCGGCACCGGAATATAAAACCCTGAACCTTCTTTCCTTGGAGCAGCCATGAGAGATACCTTCGAACGCCTTTGCAAACTGTTTCCTTCAAAGGGGAGAAACCCTTTGGTACTAATGAGATATAAAGGAAAAGTTTCTGAAGGGGAAGCCTTTTTGTAAACCTAAAAAAAGTGTAATTAAATACTTCTAGCTGCTTCCATCTCTCCCTTCACATATATCACACGAATACCGTTAGTTTGTTAGAATACACATAACAACTGGCATAACATCACGTATCTGAAGTGTCGAAATTCAGGGTAGTCTTACAATCACAATGAATTCTGAATCGTCATTTTATGATGAGCGGAGTGTTTGAAATGCCCAGAATCGTTATAAGTAGCACTGAAATGCACATAGTGTATTTTTCAGCTGAGGTGGAAATTTTAAAAACTTAATTGTCTAATACAGGACGTCCGCACTGCGTTTTGACCCTCACTCATCCCGAATACTCGTCCTGCGTACTCTCAAAGATTTTCCCACGATGCTGGATTGTTTGTAACAGAAGAATTCGGTGCTCTACCTACGACCCATAAATGTTGTCTGTGAGACTTTTCCTGTAAGCGCGGGCTCCGGGAAAGAAGAGGCTCGGTGCAGCAGAACTGGAATGTGACCCCCGCGGGTCGATGCTGGTGCCCCTGCTCCTCGTGTCTGCATTTACATATGCCCGGCAACACAATTTACATTTAAATTCGTGACAAGGATCCAGACATCATTTGCATATCGGCTTCTGTAGAATTGTGGGCGCGCGCGAAGCTGGTAACAATAACTTCGGGGAATACACACAGTATTGCGGGACGAAACCTCAAGTCTTTTGTACGAATTAACAGTTGACAGGAGTAATAATCGGTATAGAACGGGCCATTAGTTACGCTGTCTTGCTGGGATTTTGGAATATTACAAACCAACTGAAACTTATTCTATCGTCATTGTTATCATTATTCATTCTCCGATTACGCAAACTGTTCACTCAGCCGCCTGTATGTCTCTTTATATAACTTTTTGCTTTTTTTTAACTTTTTTTATAATACAGCACTTTACTGGCAAGCTATTCTCTGGCACCCCAATAACATGTAGGTCACATTTACATACATCGGTACTTGTATATTTGCATCTCATGTATAATTTCTTCGAATTACAGTTGTTTCCTAGTCGCTCTGTCCCTCAAAGTTATGCCGCATAGGGAACACAAAAATGTCGTTAGTACACCATTCATTCTTGTTTTGTTGTTTTGGAGAGAGTCCAACATTCTCTTCCATATACAAGGCGTCCCTAAAAAACAAAAACGCCGGCAAACTTAGAGACAAGTTCCTTAAACCAAAATGAGAAACAAAGTCTAATAAACAATGACTCTAAAGCGCATGCCTTAAGAGATATGAGCCCTTGTTCATCTTCGATACTATAAAACATATCTCTTCTACTGGAATCTCTTCGCTTTTCATATTTTCGTGGGAAGTAGTGTAGACGAAAACAAGAAACAAAAAGTTCAGTAAACATGGGCTCTAAAATGCATATGAGTGCTTCTTCAGTTGAAGAAATGTGTTTCATACTATCGAAGTCGAAGAAGTGCTTGTAGCTGTTAAAGTACGTATTTGAGACCTCATGTTTACTGATGCATTTTTGTTGATTTGTTCAGTACTTTCCCCTCTCAAAATATGGGAAGCAAAGACTTTGCAGTAGAACAGATCTGTTTCAGAGTATCGAAGATGAACAAGTGCTCATACCTCCTAAGGTATGAATTTTAAAGCCCATATTTACAAGATAGTTTTACTCGTTTGTGCAAAAGTATTTGTCCATAAAGTTTGTCGGTGTTGTTTTGGAAGACCCCATAGAATTTTCGGCCTTTATATGAAGTTAAGAAACCCATTTTCATTTATTTTATCATTTGTTCACCAAACTTTATTTTTAATACAGTTCATCAAAGATACAACCAACAACATTCTATCTGCGAATTGTATCCACCCTTCCAGACACACTCGCCAACCTACATAGGTATCACGCTTGGTCGATCGCTGACTTTCATGGATCACTGTGACAAATTAAAGGTGAAGCTGAAGACGAGAAACAACTTACTTGTCAGTTCTTCAATGACACGGACTTCAGCTGTTGCAGTGTGCTACGCTAAAGGTGAATATGCTTGCCACTTGTGACCTCACTCACCCTATGCGAAGAATGTTGCATTTGCACCAAGCAAAACTTGGTGAATTATCATCGGATGTTCCGAATCCACTTTACGTGGAAAACTTTGCTTCGAAGCAGGAAGTGTTCCACCAAGCGTCATGAGAAACATCTGCATAGCTATGGAATCAACGAAACGCCTAACAATATTAAGCATCCCTTTCATAGACACAGTTACAGTATTTACGGCTTCGGTCAAGAAGAGCTTTGTGAAGAACGCGCAAAAGACTCCACAATTCCCAGAAAAATTTCGTTTGGACGAGTGGAAATCAGCTTCTGGCAATATGAGTATAGACTGAAAAAACGTTAATAGATTGAGCACTGCGGTGCACAGGTCCAAAGACAGTTTATTCATCATATGCAAACTAAAGGGGGACCACTGCTGTCAGGTGGAGCGGGTCATGACACGGAATCAGCGGTGACGAATGAAAATGTGCACCGAGCCGGGATTCGAACCCGGTACACATTTTTCCCTCGTCTCCGCCGGTTCCGTGTCATGACCCGCTGCAGCTGACAGTAGTGATCCCCATTTAATTCACACATAATGTTTCACAGCTACGGATTGTGTGAGGTGTCTGTTCTTTCGGACATGTCCGAAAGGTCAGACACCACGCAATCATACAAACAATTTATTTAAATGAAGTGTAGTAAAACACGTGAATCGCGTATGTGAATCTGGAAAAACCTAGCCAATGTCGCATATTTCAAAGTGGCCTCGAAATCCGATTTAACGCGGTGTTGTAGACGTACAGTTGGCGACTGGTAATTAGACTGGCAAAATATAATTGTAAATTTACTGCTCTGCAAAAAATGAGGTCGAGACCGATAAAACGACTTAATATAATCACTACTGGATGGAGACGAATAAAGGTGTGGGAGTATGTTGTCAGAAGCCTCCCAGTCGTGCACAGAAATTTGGACGTCACAAGACATGAGGTCTGCGACACTTGGCTGCCTCCGTAAGAAGAGGCAGTAGAAGAAACGGGAAAATACAATGCGTCCCAAAAAGCGAGCGGTTACAGTGCACTGTGGTGGCGTTGTTTGTCAGAAGAGGGCCCGGAGACTTCGTTTAGATGACTTGAAGTAGGGAAGAATCATGGTGAACCTGGAAGAGCCACGAAGTGTGACGAGTTTAGCCCATGAGTTTGGTGTCGCACACAGCACTGTTTCACGAATAAGACACTGTTGTCCGAAAGAGAGGAAGTGGTCGACTACATTCGACTATAGCAGTAGAAGACCAGTATATTCCAGAATGAGATTTTCACTCTGCAGCGGAGTGTGCGCTGATATGAAACTTCCCAACAGATTCAAACTATGTGCCGGACCGAGACTCGAACTCCGGTCCTTTGTCTTTCGGGGGCAAGAGCTCTACCAACTGAGTTACCGAACCACAACTCACGACCCGTCCTCACAGCTTCGATTTTGCCAGTACCTCGTCTCCTACCTTCCAAACTTCACAGAACTACTTCTGCGAACCTATCAGAACTAGCACTCCTGCCAGGAAGTTTCATATCAGCGCACACCCGCTGCAGAGTGAAAATCTCATTCTGCAAACATCCCCCAGGCTGTGGCTAAGCCATGTCTTCGCAGTATCCTTTCTTCCAGGAGTGCTAATTCTGCTAGGGTCGGAGGAGAGCTTCTGTAAAGTTTGAAAGGTAGGAGACGAGGTATTGGCAGTATTGAAGCTGTGAGGACGGGTTGTGAGTCGTGCCTGGTAGAGCACTTGCCCGCGAAAGGCAAAGGTCCCGAGTTCCAGTCTCGGTCCGGCACACAGTTTTAATCTCCCAGGAAGTTTCAGACCAGTACGTTGTGCAACAGACAAGAAGGGGCGCACGTCAAACATAGGGTGCAATTGCAGCCACATTTAAGAAGTCTGAAAGGCGCGTTTTCTCATGCTTCACAGCGGCACGGCGACTGCATGGGTCGGTGTTCTCTTTCCCCGACGAGCAGAAGGTTGTATTTCGTTGACACCCGAGCTTCGGTGCACCACATGCTATGGTGACAAGAGGATACGGACTGGACCAACGATGAATGGGGTCGAGTGTTCTACTTGGACATGGAAGATTCCATCTGAATAACGATTCACGATGTCCCCTCATATGACGAGAGGGAAATGGAAATGAGCGTATGGCATCGTTGGTCGGGAGGCCCCTATTCGGGGAATTTAGGCCGCCAAGTGCAAGGTTTATTTCATTCGACGCCACATCGGGCGGCTACTGCGCCGGTGATGAGGAGGAAATGATGATGGGGACAACACAACACAACACCCAGTCTACGAGCGGAGAAAATTTCCAGCCCGGCCGGGAATCGAACCCGGGCCCCACTTGCATGGGAGGCGAGCACGTTACCACGCACCTAAGAAGGCGGACCTTGGCGAGAGGTGGAAAATGGAAAAACCTAATGCACCCTGGGACGTTGTGCAACATGATCGTTTTTGCGCTATAGTGTGGTGCGGCATAATGTTGCAAGGGCGTACTGACCTCCAAACACGGTAAATTCACTGGTCAACGTTGTTGTCACACTGTACTCCTTCCCCACGTGTATTCGCCCACTACTTTTATGGATAAGAATGTGTAGCCACATCGAACAGCACAGGTGGAGGAACTATTCGAAGCCGGCCGCTGTGGCCGAGCGGTTCTAGGCGCTTCAGTCCAAAACCACACTGCTGATACGGTCGCAGGTTCGAATCCTGCCTCGGGCATGGATGTGCGTGATGTCCTTAGGTTAGTTGGGTTTAAGTAGTTCTAAGTCTAGGGGATTGATGACCTCAGATATTAAGTCCCATAGTACTTAGAGCCAATTGAACTCTTCGAATGAGAGGATATTCGGCGTATGGACTGGCCTGTCCGTTCCCCGACATAAATCCCATGGAGCACGTGTGCGCTGCTTCGGGGAGACGCACTGCACCACATCCACATGCACCAACGACCCTCCAGCAGTTGTCAATCACGCTGGTAGAAGATTACAACGCCGTACTACAGGAACTCCTTACCAGCTTCGTGCCCAGCATGGGAGCACGTTGCAGAGCACGCATTTCCATCCGTGATTATCACACACCGTATTAAGAACTATGTCCCACCTTTTTTAATGTCCAGTGGACCACTATAAATCTCTGTAACTTCAATGTAATTATTGCTTTTGTATAGAACTGTCATTTTTGTTCGTATCATTGCGTATTTCTTCCGGTCGCCTTCTGTACTATACTGTAGCAGTTCTATTTTTATGTATGACCCAAGAGATACGTTACCTCGTAATGACACATCCTATGAAAGTTATTTTCGTTCTTATGATTTGCAAACCAGTGAAATTTAAGCCGAATTTATAATTTGTTAACGTTGTGTTGAATTTAGTATAAGTTATTTTTAGAAATTGTATTTCTACTACTAGAGATGGGCAAGACAACAACTCTAAAAAGATAGTATTGACAAAAATTGGTGAAAAAAATTCACGAAAGACTGAATATAAAAGTTAATGGTATGTTAAATTTAAAAAAAAAAATGATGGGTTTTGTGAAGTGATTTACTTCTGACAAGATATTATTTCGTTTCATTTATTATACTTTGTTAAAACCTTCTCTGTGACTGTTTACGATGCGAACTACGAAAAACTATGAAGATTCATACTTCTTCACTGCAGTGTTGTCTTACATTTGCCTTTTGGACAGTAGTTTGCGGTGCTTTTATCTCGTTACTATGTGGTCAAGACAAGCACATCTCGTTAAAATCCACTTCGAAAGTTCTTTCCAATGTCACAGAAATGTACATTAAACGAAAACATTGTCGACGTCATAATTCGGCAGCTATAAACGTTAAACCTACTTGCGTACTGCTACGTAAAACAATTTGCTTGACTGCCCACTATAAGTTAGCGAAAATCGCATCACCATACATTTATTTCTAATGGCTTAATTCTCAGAGGTCTATCTTAACAGCCTCACCATTTATACATATCTGGCAGCCGCAGTATTACAGATTTATTTCTGATACTCAGTTTTCGCAACCGCCGACATAATGCCTGAACGACACATTTTATTCAAGTTTTTGCTATGGTTTGAATTAAATCCGAGTATCTTATATGAGTATAGGCCTTGTATTTCTCTCTTTTCCTGTAACATCTGATCACGAGAAGAGTGTGCGACGCCTTCGAAGACAGGGCACGCTGTCGAACACTCAGTCACAAGCTGGAAGCCTCGATCGTCATCGTCCCTCAGAAAAAAACCCACCACGCATTGTCCGTTTTCTTCGTGAGACTTTTATCACGAATTTGTAACTTTATGTTAATAAAATCAAATAATCGTGGTTCAGTTGTTATCGAAATGTCATTTAGACTTCGTCAGCCTTAATTTCGAAGAGACTAAAAGTTATGTGAGAGTTTGTGATATTTGTTCACATAAAGTTATATATTAGTGAAAAGTAATGAACTGGTTTATTAAGAAAAAGATTATTGTTTTCGTAAGAGTTTAAATATAGTGGTGCGCAAAACTTAACGACAAAAATAACCATAGCACGATTTGTCACTGCCAAGCAACATAACTCAATGATACTTGCACCACACATAGAAAGAAATTATACAATATAGTAAAGAAGCTAACTGAAACAAATACGCAGGAGGACGAAGAGAAATGACACCTTTATTCAAAGGAAATATCTATAGTATGGGGTAGTGACTCAAATCCAGATCTATGTTTCTCCACCCAGAATCACAGTGGGCAACCAATTAGCATAACCACAACTATCCTACCAGATTTCCCACGCAGTCAACATCGTCCAGTCATATATGAAATACGCATACAAATCCCGATGGTTCAATCTAGACCAAGACCTAGATGGAATTTCCAAAAGGCAAACTGGGAACTGTTCTCCCAAGAACTTGACAAGGTCGTAAGATGGATCCCAGCAAAACCTAAAAATTACAACAGATTTGTAGGTGCAGTGATTGCAACAGCAAAAAAGTGTATCCCACGTGGGTACCGCAAGGAATACATTCCGAGCTGGAACAAAGATTGTGAGAAACGTATTGTAACATACGTAAAACATAGTGATAGAGACGTAACCGATGAACTGCTACAGACAATGGATGAGGCTCGAAGAGATAGATGGATTAAGACAACTGCTGAAATGGATTTTAAGAAGTCAAGCAGAAAAGCTTGGAGCTTACTAAAGAAGATGGGGGGAAGTAAATCACCAATCAAAGTAGCTCGTACAGTGCTACCAGACCAGATAGCAAGTCGAATTGTATCACTATCTAGAGCACCACGAGACAAACACCACACACAAAAAGTAAAAAGGGAATACAGAAACATATAGCGAACAACACCTCAAGAAAATGAGTACTCTCGGAGCTTCACAATTTAAGAACTAGAAGCTGCTCTCAGTGACGTTAAAAAGGGTAAGGCGCCGGGTTATGATGGAATGCCCCCTGAATTCCTAACTCGATGTGGGAAGGAAACGAAAAAATGGATAGACCAAGTTTTACTCATGCATACTAACATCGGGCTGCCTGCCAAAAGCTTTTAAATTACTAAAATAATTGCTGTGCTGAAACCAAACAAACCATCACGTAAAGCCGAAAGTTACCGCCCTATCGCTCTTCGCAGCTGCTGCTACAAACTTCTGGAAGGGCTACTTCTCAACAGGCTGGGCCCACGAATCCTAGAAGTCATCCCACCAGAGCAGGCAGGTTTCAGACCCAACAGGAGCTGCAGAGACCAGGTTCTAAGTCTAACGACATATATTGAAGCAGGTTTTCAAAAACAAAAAAAGACTGCGGTAGCTTTCATAGACCTAACAGCTGCCTATGTCACTGTATGGAAGGAAGGACTTCTACACAAACTGATAAAAGTAATCCCCTGCCGTATGACACTGAAACTTATCTACAACATGCTTTCGGATAGATACTTCCAGGTGATACAGGGTAATGACATAAGCAAACAGAGGAAACTAACAATGGAGTGCCTCAAGGATCAGTTTTAGCACCAATGCTCTTTAATCTTTACATCTCTGACCTGCCTGAAACCATCTCAAGGAAGTTCAGCTATGCTGATGATATGGCCCTAGCTATCCAAAGCAAGCAGTTTGAAGCCACTGAAAACATCCTCACAACTGACCTAAACAAAATGCATGAGTATTTCACCAAATGGAGGCTAATACCAAATCCCACCAAGACTGAAGTCAGCTGTTTTCATTTGAACAACAGAATGGCGGGTTATGAGCTGAAGGTTCATATGAATAACAGTCAACTGCGATATCAGCCATATCCAAAGTACCTGGGGGTCACTCTAGACAGGACATTATCCTTCAAAAGACACCTGGAAAATGTGTCCAATAAAATAAGCTCACGGAACAGCCTCATTCAGGGGCTCTGCAGCACTAACTGGGGAGCAACAGCAGACACAGTACGAACCTCTGCACTCGCCTTAGTGTACTCTGCAGCCGAGTAGTGTGCCCCAGCGTGGTTAACCAGCAAGCATATAAACAAGGTGGACACCCAGCTCAACGCTGCTATGAGAACCATAACTGGATGCATAAAGACTACCCCACTATTTTGGCTTCCAACACTTAGTCATGCAGCTCCATCCAACCTACGAAGACAGGAAGCTCTGATGAAGGAATACACAAAAATAATGAATAACCCCCTACTTCCTATCATGAAGATCTCCCAACTTTGGAAAGAACACGACTCCGCTCCAGAAATCGCCCTTTAAGACTGGCTCAACAACTGTCAGCTGCCAACTTCAGCATGGATACTAAATGGCACGAGAGCTGGAGTGATAGTGCTTCCCCTGACAACCGTGAACTTATCGGTCCATCAGAGAAACCTAAGGGCTTTGAACTTGCACGACAGCTATGGAAAAGCCTAAACAGAATCCGAACAGGACATGGACTATGTGCACACAATCTACACAAGTGGGGAAAGCTTCCCAGCCCTAGCTGTGACTGTGGCGCACCTAATCAAACAATGCAGCACATCGCCCAGGACTGTGAATTAAGAGCCTACCCGGGTAGTCCTGCTGACTTCTTCAACGCCGCACCGCCCTGCCTCGAATGGATCTCTAATTTGGACGTCAGAATTTGAAGACTTGTGTAGCACAAAATATCTGCTGTGATGTTACTTTTTATTGTGTTTATGGTTCAAAATGGTTCAAATGGCTCTGAGCACTATGGGACTCAACATCTTAGGTCATAAGTCCCCTAGAACTTAGAACTACTTAAACCTAACTAACCTAAGGACATCACACACACCCATGCCCGAGGCAGGATTCGAACCTGCGACCGTAGCAGTCCCGCGGTTCCGGACTGCAGCGCCAGAACCGCTAGACCACCGCGGCCGGCTTGTGTTTATGTATTATATTTTATCTGAATATGTATCCTTCACTTATGTATTCTATAGTGTATTTTATCATATAATTTCATAATGTAATAAGTGTAAACCATGTGTGTAGTGCCATACGCTAAATAAATAAATCTACAGTGACATTAAAAGTACTCACAATTGCGAATAAAGACAACCATCAGCTGTAAAATGGAATGACGACAGTGAAAATCTGTACCAGACCGGGATTCTAACCTGGATTTCCCGCTTATGGCTACCCGTGCACGAGTCCCGGCCAGACCCAAATTTCCGCATGTCACCGACCATTCTACAGATGATGGTTGTCCATATTCGCAACTGCGAATACATTTCATGTATTTCATAACGGTTGTAGTCGCCGCAGTGTCTGTTTCTTTGGACATGCATGCATTTCCTAAGGAACTTTGCATCGTAACTCAGGCACTGCAGTATCGTATTTATCCGACACCATCAGACAAGCGACTTGCAAGTAAAATTAGAATTATATTAATACCTTCAGCTGCTAACGGGCGTTGATATATACCAACGACGACAGGTGAAAATGTGTGCCCCGACCGGGACCCGAACCAGGATCTCCTGCATACATTGCAGACGCTCTATCCATATGAGCCACTGGGGGCACAGAGGATAGCGCGACTGCACGGACTATCTCGCGCGCGCCTCCCGCGAGACCCACATTCCCACGTTGATATATATCAACCCCCCTTTAGCAGCTGAAGGTATTAATATAATTCTAATTTCGTTCTAGACGGCTGCAGGTCATCAATGGTGTCTGTTCCTTCGGACATGTCCGAAAGAACAGATACCAAAACCGTATAAGTATATGCAAGTAAAAAGTCACACCTGTTCGGGACTATACATAATGGATGTACGAGTACAGGTTGTAGACGCGCGGTTGACGACGTATGGAAGTTTGGGTCGCACCGTGAGCCGTGCACGGATAGCCAAATGGTAGGGTGACCACTAGCGATAAACAGAAAATTCGGGTTCGAGTCCCGATCCGGCACAAATTATCATTGTCGTCATTCCACTCTACAGCCGATGGTAGTCGTTATTCGCAAATCATTTGCTGTGTTTCGTAACAGCTGTAGTCGCCGCAGTGCCTACGTGTCCAAAGGAATTTTGCGACTTAATAAACGTAACACAGGCATTGTAGTTACGTATTTATTTACCGAATCCGGGCAACCGACTTTGAGGTATAGCGTCTGGATCATACGAGAATACACATAACAGACGCACGAATTCTGATCTACCGCATCCAGGCAACCGACTTTGATGTACAACGTCTGACTCATACGAAAATAGACATTATAGACGCATTAATTCTTATCATTATGACGAAGTTTCTCTGCCATGTTATGACTGTGTTAAAGGTATTTCATTACCAGTCTTCGCAAGCCGTGGAAATGACGTCAATTACAGTGAACTTCCACTATAGCGGCCGAATTTCCCCACATAAGACCGTCCGGCCAGCAATGCTGTATGATTGTTTTCATGCTATTAATATGCACCGATAAATACACAATTGAAATTCGAGTGCGACGAATGGATATTGTGGTGAAGGGCATACACCGACTGCGAGAATTAGACGTTCCGTGATACGAACGGATCTCTGCGTGTTACCGAACCAAAGATTTTGTTTCAGGAACTCTTTGCGAAGGAAATGGGGAGATCGGATGTGAGAGGACGAGAGATATTGTATTGTTCCGACACGCCATTACGGTATATAGGAAATCTTCAAATAGTTTTTTTTTCACAAAACTAAATCCTATAACTAACATCATGTATTCAAGGTATGTATATCGCCATACAGAGATTAGTTAATTATGACATACAGATATTACAAGACGCAGATCGCTCGGAGGTGAAGTTTGGAACGACAGCACGAACCTGCATTTTCCACGGTCATAATTCGTCGAGAGATTATCTCCGAATTAATAAACTTTAACTTGCTAAATTGTTGGAACTATCATCCAGAATCATCAAAGCACATAGCACACAGTTGTGCCGAACGATCCGCGTAGCGAGTAAAGGTTTTAGAGATTTCAGGTGGAGCAGATAACGACGAGGAATTTCCGCGATATCGTCGTTGCGGAGTGGGCTACATCTCTTGTTTGGGACTGACCGTGAGTCGTGCACGGTTAGCCAAATGGTAAGGTGACCGCTTGCGATAGGCGTGAAATCCAGGTTCGGGTCCTCGTCTGGCACAAATTTTCAATTTCGTCATTCCATCTTAGCTGATCAATGTCCATATTTGCAACTGCGAATATGTTTTATGTATTTAATAACGGCTGTAGTTGCCGCAGTGCCTGCATGCATGTCCAAAGAAACGTTGACAAAATCTACCACCTTATGGGCGCAGCGCCTCCAGACATCCGAAGGATAACAGCAGCTGAAGTGGAAAGAAAGAAGCAGGAGACGGATCAGAGACACCCCCTGTTCGGATGCGAACATCAAACACCAAGATTCAAGTCGAGAAATCCACACATTACCTGCAGTCCATAGGATACAACTCTGGCATAGCTCATCATCGGAGAAATACTGGGACAACCCCAAGGAAGAACTAGCTACAAGTCATCATCTCCCATACACGACATGGAAGGTACTCAATAGACTGAGAACTGGAGTATCTCGGTGTAAGGAGAACATGAAGAAATAGGGATACATCTCAGGGGACGAACTATGTGAGTGTGGTGAACCTCAAGACCATCAGCGCTTCTCAACTGCAGGAAACTGTCGGAACCTGTGTCGATGGACGATATGATTATCACCAATAATAAGGCAGTCTGTGCATCGGAATTTTGGGCAGCACATGGAATATAAATATGCACATATTCTCTGTAATACTTGTAATATATACAGGGTGGTCCATTGATAATTACCGGGCCAAATATCTCACGAAATAAGCATCTAACGAAAAAATTACAAAGAACGAAACTCATCTAGCTTGAAGGGGGAAACCAGATGGCGCTATGGTTGGCCCGCTAGATGGCGCTGCCATTGGTGAAACGGATCAACTGCGTTTTTTTTTAAGTATGAATCCCCATTTTTAATTACATATTCGTGTAGTACGTGAAGAAATATGAATGTTTTAGTTCTACCACTTTTTTTGCTTTGTGATAGATGGCGCTGTAATAGTCACAAACGTGTAAGTACGTTGTATCACGTAACATTCCGCCAGTGCGGACGGTATTTGCTTCGTGATACATTACCCGTGTGAAAATGGACCGTTTACTATTGCGGAAAAGGTCGATATCGTGTTGATGTATGGCTATTGTGACCAAAATGCCCAACGGGCGTGTGCTATGTATGCTGCTCGGTATCCTGGACGACATCATCCAAGTGTCTGGACCGTTCGCCGGATAGTTACGTTATTTCAGTAAACAGGAAGTGTTCAGCCACATGTGAAACGTCAACCACGACCTGCAACAAATGATGATGCCCAAGTAGGTGTTTTAACTGCTGTCGCGGCTAATCCGCACATCAGTAGCAGACAAACTGCGCGAGAATTGGGAATCTCAAAAACGTCGGTGTTGAGAATACTACATCAACATGGATTGCACCGGTACCATATTTCTATGAACCAGGAATTGCATGGCGACGACTTTGAACGTCGTGTACAGTTCTGCCACTGAGCACAAGAGAAATTACGGGACGATGACAAATTTTTTGCACGCGTTCGGTTTAGCGACGAAGCGTCATTCACCAACAGCGGCAACGTAAACCGGCATAATATGCACTATTAGGCAACGGAAAATCCACGATCGCTGCGATAAGTGGAACATCAGTGACCTTGGCGCGTTAATGTATGATGCGGCATTATGGGAGGAAGGAAAATTGGCCCCCATTTTATCGATGGCTATCTAAATAGTGCAATGTAAGCTGATTTTGTACTAATGTTCTACCAATGTTACTACAAGATGTTTCACTGTATGACAGAATGGCGATGTACTTCCAACATGATGGATGTCCGGCACATTGCTCGCGTGTGGTTGAATAGCATATTTCATGACAGGTGTATTGGTCCTCGAAGCACCATACTATGGCCCGCACGTTCACCGGATCTAACGTCCTCAGATTTCATTCTGTGGGGAAAGTTGAAGGATATTTGCTATCGTGATCCACCGACAACGCCTGACAACATGCGTCAGCGCATTGTCAATGCATGTGCGAACATTACGGAAGGCGAACTACTCGCTGTTGAGATGAATGTCGTTACACGTATTGCCAAATGCATTGAGGTTGACGGACATCATTTTGAGCATTTATTACATTAATGTGGTATTTACAGGTAATCGTGCTGTAACAGCATGCGTTCTCAGAAATGATAAGTTCACAAAGGTACATGTATCACATTCGAACAATCGAAATAAAATGTTCAAACGTACCTACGTTCTGTATTTTAATTTAAAAAGACTACCTGTTACCAACTGTTCATCTGAAATTGTGAGCCATATGTTTGTGACTATTACAGCGCCATCTGTCACAAAGCGAAAAAAGTGGTCCAACTAAAGCATTCATATTTCTTTACGTACTGCACGAATATGTTATAAAAATGGGAGTTCCTATTTAAAAAACCCAGTTGATATCAGTTTGACCTATGACAGCGCTATCTAGCGGGCCAACCATAGCGCCATCTGGTTTCCCCCTACAAGCTAGACAAGTTTCGTTCTTTGTAGTTTTTTAGTTTGACGCTTGTTTCGTGAGATATTTGGACCGCTCACGATCAATGGACTACCCTGTATGTATGATATGCTATGTATGACAAATAATATTTTATATGTTATGTTCTGGACACTTATAAATAAATTAAAAAATCGTGATTCAGAACAACACATCGTAATTACACCGCTCACAGCGATTTATGGCGATCCCCTGGACATCACAAAAGGCGGGACATGGTTGTTATTAGGGTTTATGGTCACCACGGACTCTGTAACGTGCTCCGATGGGGGCCACAATGTTGGTGAGAACTTCTTGCGATAAGTCGTTCCATTCCGCTACACTATTCGACAGTGTTCCTGTGTGTTTTACATGCCCCCATATGCGAGACATGGTAACACGCAATGCACCCAGTAACATAGGCGAATATGATCGTTTTGGTGGCGCAGGTTTTAGGGTGTAGGGAGGCATAACGTTACATGGGCGTACGGGCCTCGAAATCTTTCAACACTGTACACTCACCGGTCAGCGTTATTGTGACAATGTACTGCTTCCCCATGTCCGTCTCTTCAACAGTGTATTCCTTCCCCATGTCAGTCTCTTCAGGGGTGATTTGGCCCTGACTTCATTTTTATGGATTACAATGCGTGACTGCACGGATCAGCGCAGGTGGAGGAGCCCCATTCGGCGAGCCGGCCGCTGTGGCCGAGCGGTTCTAGGCGCTTCAGTCCGGAACCGCGCTGCTGCTACGGTCGCAGGTTCGAATCCTGCTACAGGCATCGATGTGTGCGATGTCTTTAGGTTAGTTAGGTTTGAGTAGTTCTAAGTTCTAGGGGACTGATGACCTCAGATGTTAAGTCCCATAGTGCTCAGAGCCATTTGAAGCGTTTTTTCATTCAGTTATCTTCTGTGCTATACTTCAGCAGTTTTTTTTCTATGTACGGTCCAAGATTTGTCGATCTATGTTACTTGATGGTGACACATGGTCCCTATATTTTGCCCACCAGTGTACATTTTAGATGACAGAAGAACGTGATTTATTATTGGTAAACCTTATACATGGTGTTTCCGTAAGAACGTGCAGAACTGTAACAGCACACAGAGAATACTCCACTGCAAAATTTGAGATAGGGAACCTGAAGTCGGAGAAACCAGTTTAAGGAGATATGGAAGTAAACTTGTCTACAGCTTTGTGTAGCATTACTACTTACAACTAACATGCAGACAAGTTTGCACGTGTTTACAAGTACATTCTTTGTTTCCTGCAAGGAAACGAGGAGGACACGCATGATCGCTGGGAAGTCATGTTTTCTTGTCCGTAAGGTGGCTGTGCTGTGTGGTATTTACATTGACCCATGGCAGAACGTGCTTGAATCAACGACAGACCCATTCATTACTCAGTACTATTCAGAGACATACAGTACAATACGATGAGCCAATGCCGCTACAGTATTTCCTGGTCGCTGGATTGGCAGGGTAGGTCCTATTCAATGGCCTGCGAGGTCGCCTGACCTGAGTCCCCCGGATTATTTCCCACGGGAATATCTAACGTTGCTTGTATATGAGACTCCAGTGGGTACGAAGATGGAATCAGTCGCGAGATATGTACACACATCAAAAAAAGTTTTGCATCACCCCGGTTCCTAGAACTCCTGAAGGTAGACGTCGCCTGTGGATATTGTATCACAGACACAGTCCCTCTGACTGTTCAGAAATGTCGCTAAACCTGCCCAAAGATGTAAACAACCATGCATGAGCAGCGCCTATTAGACGGAGGGGGTCCGACAGTCAATCAGTTCCAGTCATTCCACCAGGAAGGAGGTACACGGCTCGTGTTGTCTGTAGTTCAACCATGCCTAGACGGTCAATACCGCGGTTCCATCGCGTCCGCATTGTTACTTTGTGCCAGGAAGGGCTCTCAACAAGGGAAGTGTCCAGGAGTCTCGGAGTGAAGCAAAGCGATGTTGTTCGGACATGGAGGAGATATAGAGAGACACAAACTGTTGATGACATGCCTCGCTCAGGCGGCCCAAAGACTACTACTGCAGTGGATGACCGCTACCTACGGATTATGGCTCGGAGGAACCCTGACAGCAGCGCAACCATGTTGAATAATGCTTTTCGTGCAGCCAAAGGACGTCGTGTTACGACTCAAACTGTGCGCAATAGGCTGCATGATGCGCAACTTCACTCCCGACGTCCATGGCAAAGTCCATCCTTGCAACCACGACACCATGCAGCAAGGTACAGATGGGCCCAACAAGATGCCGAATGGACCGCTCAAGATTGGCATCACGTTCTCTTCACCGAAGAGTGTCGCATATGCCATCAACCAGGCAATCATCGGAGACGTGTTTGGAGGCAACCCGGTCGGGCTGAACATCTTAGACACTCTGTACAGCGAGTGCAGCAAGGTGGAGGTTCCCTGCTCTTTTAGAGTGGCATTATGTGGGGCCGAAGTACGCCGTTGGTGCTCATAGAAGGTGCCGTAACGGCTGTACGATATGTGATTGCCATCCTCCGACCGATAGTGCAACCATATCGGCAGCATATTGGCGAGGCATTTGTCTTCATGGACGACAATTCCCGCCCGCATCGTGCACATCTTGTGAATGACTTCCTTCAGGATAACGACATCGCTCGACCAGAGTGGCCAGCATGTTTTCCATACATAAACCCTATCGAACATGCCTGGGATAGATCAAAAGGGCTGTTTATGGACGACGACGTGACCCACCAACCACTCTGAGGGATCTACGCCGAATCGCCGTATGACATTCTGGACTAACAGTGCCTTGATGATCTTGTGGATAGTATGCCACGACGAATACAGGCATGCATCAATGCAAGAAGACGTGCTACTGGGTATTATAGGTACCGCTGTGTACAGCAATCCTAACCACCACCTCTGAAGGTCTCGCTGTGTGCTTGTACAACATGCAATGTGTGGTTTTCATGAGCAATAAAAATGGCGGAAATAATGTTTATTTCAATTTTCTGTACAGGTTCTGGAACTCTCGGAACCGAGGTGATGCAAAACTTTTTTGATGTGTATAGTTGCCTGTGATGCGTATGAAGTACACCAGAGATATTTGTCACGATGCGTCAGAATCTCATTCATCGATGTTGTGCTTGCATTGAGGTTGATGGTCGTCAGTTGCAGTACATTTTGTAAGGGACAGTATAAATGGTACGTTCATTGTGTCAATGATGGTATTTACAAATGTAAATAAAAATAGTACCCAGTAATGTGATTTTATTCCTAGTACCTCATTAAGCTGGCTTCTCCGATTCCAGGTTCCCTACCTCAGATTGTTCAGTGGGGTACCCTCGATGTCCTGTTAAATTTTTGCACATTCTTACGGCAACACCCTACATACCAGTTCTGTACCACTCAGTAGCGTTTTAATAAACAAATTCGAACTTTATAACAGTTTTCATCCCTGAACTACGGATCGTATTATCTTTTCTCGATTCTCATGTTGTAGAAATCGGTTCCCACAAATGAATGGAAATTAACATTACCATTCAATGAAGAATTTGGTGCGCAGCAGACAACAAGTATTTTGTCATTTTTTTTGTCTGAATTGTTTTGTGGTGTTCAGAAAACATGGAGGAGATAAAATATAGGAACAAAAATATCGAAATCTAGATCAAGGAATAAATAAAACTTTGGTTTGCAACTGATTGGCTGATTGTTGCAACCTCTTCACGCCTCATCTTGTTAAAATGTTCAAATGTGTGTCAATTCCTAAGGGACCAAACTGCTGAGATCATCGGTCCCTAGACTTGCACATTACGTAAACTACCTTATGCTAAGAACAATATACACACCCATGCCCGAGGAGGACTCGAACCTCCGGCGAGAGGGCCCGCGCAATCTGTGACATGGCGCCTCTGACCGCGCGGTCAGTCCGGGCCGCATCTTGTTAAAAACAAATCGTTGGCAACAGTAGTAATATCAACAGAACCACTAACTGAGTTAGTGAGCTCAGATGCATAGAGCATCTGCCATGTAAGCAGGAGATCCCGGGTTCGAGTCCCGGCCAGGGCACACATTTTCAAAAAATGGCTCTGAGCACTATGGGACTTAACTTCTACGGTCATCAGTCCCCTAGAACTTAGAACTACTTAAACCTAACTAGCGGTCGCACGGTTCCAAACTGTAGCGCCTAGAACCGCTCGGCCACCCCGGCCGGCCGCACACGTTTTCAGCATGTCCCCAATGATGTACATCAACGCCTGCTTGCATCCAGGGTGTCGATTTAATTATCACTAACTGAATTAAGTTAACAATCGGTGCCATCTTTTACTGATTCAAAATTAAGGTCCTGCAAGTTTCAGAGCAGTGCGCGTATAAAACAAATACACAGTTATTGCAATTTTCGTACTAAATATTACGCGCCCAGTACGATCTCAGTTGTAACTAGTGCACCAGTTTGCGCCGTGCGACGAGCAAGTTAGATCTATGGCTGTGGGTCTGCAACAAAACATAAAAAATATTGTATGCATGTGGCATGTGTAGAGCTGTTTTGAGACTTCTTGTGTACATGATTAATTCGAGTATGTGCGCGACATGCTGAGCACTGTGCGTGAGACGTTACGTCGATCGAGAGTGTGATTAAATCGATGTTTTGAGAGGGAGTGGGCGACAAAAACTTGCTTACGTGCAGCATGCAAACAGCATTACGAAATCTGTAGTGCTTACTGAGGTGAGAGAGAGAGAGAGAGGGAGGCAGAGAGAGAGAGAGAGAGGGGGTGGGGGAGAACGAGAGAGAGAGAGAGAGAGAGAGAGAGAGAGAGTGACCACTGCTGCTGATCGATACGCAGCCATTACCGGTACGGTGCAATTGAAGTCCGTTGAAGCGTAAACGATGCCCCCACAGAGGACGGGCGCAGACAGATGAGCCGCCATATTGCGTGACGTCACTGACCACCGCACACGGAGCGAGGCGCTTGCATCAATTGCAATCTGCGTTCCATCTCTGTGCCTGACAGCCACTTTTACTGCTGTCAGTACAATCGTATGCACGCAAGGGCAACATGGACCCATGCGTAACGGCCCATTTCCGTACATGACCTTTATGTGGTAAAAGGATACTCCCCGCACACGTGCTTCACGTTTTAACAACACGCAGTGACTATTGATAGGTAATTAACAGAAGCAGAGCTACGTATTGAACCTTTTCTTTTTGAACGGAGAAATAACATAGCTAATCGGCTGAAAAACTTTTTCAATAATTTAGCTTGTTTTGAGACCTCTAAGGATATCTTCATCAGAATGAAACTTTGACTATTGCCTTCTCGTGATGTAACGTTACGGTCAATAAAGTTTCGATCAGGCGTGCCCAAGTAAAAAATTAGAAATTGAAAATGTTCCACCGTTTGGTACGTATACCTAGCAATGAGCAACGTCAGTCTGATGTTGTACATTGCTAGGTATACGTACCAAACGCTGGAACATTTTTAATTTTTTACTTGAGCATATCTGCCCGAAACTTTGACTATTGCCTTCTCGCAATGTAACGTTACGACCGTTAAAATTTCATTCTGATGAAGGCATCCTTAGAGGTCTCGAAACCTAGGTCAATGTACGAGGGTCACTCCAAAAGAAATGCACACTATTTTTTTTTTAATCCATCTTTTATTCTAAATGTTTGAAGGTTTTACAGTGTGTACATACATCCTTTAGGAACAACATTTTCATTTCTCCACGTAATTTCCATCCCTCTCAACTGCCTTACGTCATCTTGGAACCAGCGTCTGTATACCCGCTCGGTAAAATTCTGGACCAACCTGTTGGAGCCACTGTTTGGCAGCGTGCACAAGGGAGTCATCATCTTCAAACCTTATTCCACGAAGAGAGTCTTTCAGTTTCCCAAAGAGATGATAGTCACATGGAGCCAGGTCAGGACTGTAAGGCGGGTGTTTCAGTGTTGTCCATCCGAGTTTTGTGATAGCTTCCACGGTTTTTTAACTGACATGTGGCCGTGCATTGTCGTGAAACAGCAAAACAACCTGCTTTTGCCGATGTGGTCGAACACGACTCAGTCGAACTTGAAGTTTCTTCAGTGTCGTCACATATGCATCAGAATTTATGGTGGTTCCACTTGGCATGATGTCCACAAGCAAGAGTCTTTCGGAATCGAAAAACACCGTAGCCATAACTTTTCCAGCAGAAGGTGTGGTTTTGAATTTTTTTCCTTGGGTGAATTTGCATGATGCCACTCCAATGATTGCCTCTTCGTCTCTGCTGAAAAATGATGGAGCCATGTTTCATCACCTGTCACAACTCTTCCAAGAAATTCATCTCCACCATTCTCGTACTGTTCCAAAAGTTCGCTGCATACTGTTTTTCTTGTTTCTTTGTGAGCCACAGTCAACATCCTGGGAACCCACATGGCACAAACCTTTTTTAACGCCAACACTTTGAATATTCTGCAAACACTTCGTTCCCCTGTCACAACGTAGCGGGGAAATTCGTTCACTGTGATGTGTCTGTCAGCAGTCACCAATTCGTTAACTCTCTGCACATTGTCTGGAATGTGTGCAGTACGAAGCATGCCGCTGCGAGGACAATCCTCAATATTGCCGTGCCCGCTTTCATCACGTAACCTACTTGCCCACCGACTAACTGTTCAAAAAATGGTTCAAATGGCTCTGAGCACTATGGGACTTAACATCTAAGGTCATCAGTCCCCTAGAACTTAGAACTACTTAAACCTAACTAACCTAAGGACAGCACACAACACCCAGCCATCACGAGGCAGAGAAAATCCCTGACCCCGCCGGGAATCGAACCCGGGAACCCGGGCGTGGGAAGCGAGAACGCTACCGCACGACCACGAGATGCGGGCCGACTAACTGTACTGCGATCGACAGCAGCATCTCCATACACCTTTTTCAACCTCTTGTGGATATTTCCCACTGTCTCGTTTTCACAGTACAGGAATTCTATGACAGCACGTTGCTTCTGACGAACGTCAAATGTAGCAGCGATCTTGAAGACATGCTGTGACGGCGCCACTCACGGGAACAGGTTGAACTAAGTTTGAAAACAAGCGGTAAGGATGTATCTACACACTGTAAAACTTTCACACATGCAGAATGAAAACTGTATTTTTACAAAAATAGTGTGCATTTCTTTTGGAGTGACCCTTGTACTAAACAATTATTTGCAACCGGATGGCTCTATTATTCCTCCGTTGAAACTAATATACGGTTGCTGAAAGACAGTCATGTTTAAAACTGTCCTTATCTTTCAATGATTTCCTTTCAGATGTCTGGGCGAGTTGTTGATTCAATTTTCCCGCACAATATTTTCTATGGGTGCCGCAAGAAGCGACCAGGAGAGGAGTAAACGAAATGGAACCTCAGGGGTTGAGATGGTATGTGATGTTATTTCAGTGCATACAAAACAGACTCAAATTTCCAAACAACTTGGCCGTATGAGGCCGCTTGTCCGTATGACGTTGCATCCCCTCCGTATTGAACGCATGCACTGCTTCGGTGGGCCGGCCGATGTGGCCGAGTGGTTCTAGGCTTCAGTCCGGAGCCGCGCTGCTGCTACGCTCGCAGGTTCGAATCCTGCCTCGGGCATGGATGTGTGTGATGTCCTTAGGTTAGTTGGGTTTAAGTCGTTCTAAGTCTAGGAGACTGATGACCTCAGATGTTAAGTCCCATAATGCTTAGAGCCATTTGAACCATTTTGAACTGATTCAGTTGGAAAGGTGTCATAAAGCCGTTGTACGAGGAGCATTCAAGTTCTAAGGCCTCCGATTTTTCTTCTCTTGACTGGAAAGAGATAGAAACATGCGCATCGTTTTAAAATGAGGCCACGTTCATTGTCAATACGTCCCAGAGATGGCAGCACCGTACGGTAGATGGAATTTTACCGCCAGCGGCGAGAATGAGAACTGTTTTAAATACTTAAAATGGCGACGTTTTCCTTACTTGAACAGCGTGCAATCATTCGTTTTCTGAATTTGCGTGGTGTGAAACCAATTGAAATTCATCGACAGTTGAAGGAGACGTGTGGTGATGGAGTTATGGATGTGTCGAAAGTGCGTTCGTGGGTGCGACAGTTTAATGAAGGCAGAACATAGTGTGACAACAAACCGAAACAACCTTGGGCTCGCACAAGCCGGTCTGACGACGTGATCGAGAAAGTGGACAGAATTGTTTTGGGGGATCGCCGAATGACTGTTGAACAGATCGCCTTCTGTGGGTTCTGTGCACACAATCCTGCATGACGACCTGAAAATGCGAAAAGTGTCATTCAGGTGGGTGCTACGAATGCTGATGGACGACCACATGGCTGCCCGTGTGGCATGTTACCAAGCAATGTTGACGCGCAACGACAGCATGAATGGGACTTTCTTTTCGTCGGTTGTGACAATGGATGAGACGTGGATGCCATTTTTCAATCCAGAAACAAAGCGCCAGTCAGCTCAATGGAAGCACACAGATTGACCGCCACCAAAAAAATTTCGGGTAACCGCCAGTGCTGAAAAAATGATGGTGTCCATGTTCTGGGACAGCGAGGGCGTAATCCTTACCCATTGCGTTCCAAAGGGCACTACGGTAACAGGTGCATCCTACGAAAATGTTTTGAAGAACAAATTCCTTCCTGCACTGCAACAAAAACGTCTGGGAAGGACTGCGCGTGTTTTTCCAACAATGAAAGACACTCTCCGTGGTCGCACATTCACCAGCCGTGCTGCTATTGCCTCAGCGATTTTCCAGTGGTCAAAACAGACTCCTAAAGAAGCCTTCGCCGTTGCCATGGAATCATGGCGTCAGCGTTGTGAAAAATGTGTACGTCTGCAGGGCGATTACGTCAAGAAGTAACGCCAGTTTCATCGATTTCGGGTGAGTAGTTAATTAGAAAAAAAATCGGAGGCCTTAGAACTTGAATGCACTTCGTATCCTGTCCTGAGGCAAGTGTTCCACAACTGTTGTAAACGATCGTTGGATTCTCGATACTGGCTGTGGGATGGACTTTACGTACGAGCTGGTACCACCCATGTTCTATGGAGAACATTTCTGTGGATCTTGCTGGCCACAGGAATATCCCAACATCACGCAGACAGTTCAGACATGTGCCACGCATGGGCCAGAATAGCTCTTTTGAGGTGTAGTATCTCTTAGGAGGTAATACTTGAGGACGCAGGACGTTCGTCGCGCGCCGTTGTGCCTCAGGATTTAATCAACCACTACCGGCAGCAGCCTGAAGTCAAACCCGATGACTGCCCACATAATATCGCCAAGGTTAACACCGCAGGTTCGAATCCTGCCTCTGGCATGGATGTGTGTGATGTCCTTAGGTTAGTTAGGTTTAAGTAGTTCTAAGTTCTAGGGGACTGATGACCTCAGAGGTTAAGTCCCATAGTGCTCAGAGCCATTTGAACCATTTTGAACACCGCTGTGCCTCTTCAAACATTGGAAGAATGGACCCTCTTGCCAGGTCGTCGCCATACTAGCCAACGATGGTCACGCGGGGTGGTGCAGAACCGCGATTCATCTCTGACCACAATGCGCTACCACTAATGAGTAGTCCATGCTTACCGACCGCGGCATCACTCCCAACGCATCGTCCGCCGCTCGTGGTCTCGCGGTAGCGTTCTCGCTTCCCGAGCACGGGGTCCCGGGTTCGATTCCCGGCGGGGTCAGGGATTTTCACCTGCCTCGAGATGACTGGGTGTTTGTGTTGTCCTCATCATTTCATCATCATCCAGGAAAGTGGCGAAATTGGACTGAGCAAAGATTGGGTAATTGTACGGGCGCTGATAACCACGCAGTTGAGCGCCCCACAAACCAAACATCATCATCATCACTCCCAACGCAGTCCTCTGTGTTGCGGGCAGCCAGCCTACGTGTGGGACGGTAACTCAGCATTCCGGCTACGAGCAATGGTGCGGAATGACACAGAACGTGTAACACTTCCGTCTGCTACTACTATACCATAACCCCAAAGCCTAAGGCAGTTCGTATAAAGAAATTATTCTTATTCTAGTAATTATAGTATGAAGAAACAGAGCAGTGTTACCCTCTGAGAGGAATTTTGCTATATTGACCGCGTTGTACCTAACGGAGGTGGCTTATCGGAAGTGAAAGTCAGAGTTACGTAATTATTCAAACAGTAACAAATAATGTTTTACCTAGTTACACTGTCTAAAGAATAAGGAAAACGGTCGCCAGCCTAATTAGGCAAGAGAAAGATTAACGTTCTTTTTTAAGAAAGTAGGTATGAGTAACTTTAACGGATAAACACAACCTATACTTTACCACACTCGAGTGCAATGAACTCTGACACCTGCATATGTTAACGTTAAGGTTGGAACTAACAGCTAGAGCAGCACAAACTATTTGCAAAAATATAACAGATAACGAAACACGCTATTACTTTCGGGACTTATTCAAACTGAATGGTCTTTATAACATTACTATTAATATTCACTGCAGAATCATTAATTGGACAGAGGTTCAGCATTATTGTTCAAACATTTTCCTAGCTGACATAAAATTATAAATGTAGTTCACTGCAAAATTATGAACTGATCACAGGGTAAGTCTCTCTCAAGTAAATACTTTTCTATTAAGAATGAAGGTTATATGGAGTTCATTAACAGGTTACTTCTCACTGTCTTTTGAATAAAGAAATTGCCAGCCGGAGTGGCCGTGCGGTTCTAGGCGCTGCAGTCTGGAACCGAGCGACCGCTGCGGTCGCAGGTTCGAATCCTGCCTCGGGCATGGATGTGTGTGATGTCCATAGGTTAGTTAGGTTTAATTAGTTCCAAGTTCTAGGCGACTGATGACCTCAGAAGTTAAGTCGCATAGTGCTCAGAGCCATTTGAACCAGCCAATAAAGAAATTAATGTTTTCATAGATAGTGGTCTTCCCGTCACTTGTTATCTTGCATTAACACAATAGACAAACTGTGGCTCCTGTTATACTATTAATATGCACTTCCACAACACAGGAGAGACAAACACTTAGCAAACGAGTATATAACTTTCCATAAATGCAATTCACAGCTTTCACTACATTGAGACACAATGTTGACAAATTTGCAACATACTGACTCACCTTCTGCGACTTACAACAGGCAGCAATGTGATCATTTACTAAGCAAATCTTTATAGGCCTCAGTCTTAAGAACTTTTAATTTTGAAGTTGGCAACAACACTTTAATAAGCAGTTTTAATAGGAAAATTATTTTCAGTAAGCATCATTTACTTTAACTCACTCTCTTGCCACATTAACTTTAACTTTCTTTTTACTATGTTCAAGAGGCATTAATTAGCAAAACGCTGGTCTTTAATGTTCTTCCAGTAGAGACACTCGGTAATCACTTTAGTTCAAACGGAGAGGAACCTGAGAGGTGCTATGATAAGGAAAAAATCAAGGTAGGTACATAAATTCAGTTATAAGTTACATTATATATGTGCACACTAAAACATCCAATGAGCTGATCCTTCACTGTACATTATTATAAAGCTCCATTACAGTGATTGCGCAATGTGGTGGCGATTGCATGTTGGTAGGTGGAATTGCAGGTAGAATTGCTGGACTCTGTCATTTCTTGGTGGCGATGATGGATACCAATTCAAAAATCGTTCCAGCTATTTATCCATCCACCCAAGGCATGGGAAAGTGGCAGAAAAAGCCTCTCTCGGAACCAGCACAATATACAACATTAACATGGCAGTGCACAGTTTGGTAGCTCGTCCCCGACTGACTCTTGTTCCACCTTTTCTACCTAGGCCTAACACAATTTGCGCGCGCTGCACAGTTCCGTTCCCGAGGGGAACCACTACACCTTTAACATACAAACTAAGAACCCTAAGTGAAGGTCAGCAATTTACATAACAGCAAACAATCATTTTAAACAAAACATATCATTTGCACATATAGGTAGTTCTAAACAAAATTATTCACACAGAAATTACAATTATATACAGTAAGTTTTGTTCCCTCAAAATGGGACAAAGAATTTAAATGACAGATACAATACGTTGCATAGAATCAAATCATGACATCAAAGTTTTTTACAAAGAAAGGAGTATACAATTTTGTGTTTCAATCAAACAACATTTACAGAAGACATCTTGGGTTGTCGGGTGTTCTGCCGGATATCAGCGTCGTACTTGCACGATATTTCGGTCACGTAGCTCGTGACCTTCATCAAGTGCGACCTGAGACTGCTCCTCGAGTGGACCTGTTCCAGTATTTATGCCTATGGCCTTCCCCCTCCACCAAGGGCTGCAGGCGCTTCCTCTGTGGTCCGCACCCATTCCCTGGTGTTACAAACGTCACAGTGGAGTCCATTACTTGTTCTCAAATGGGAGGCGCAGACGTCGAAGGGTTACGACACGTTTGAACAGAATGAAACTCCCTTGTCGTGACCTGATGTTGTTGACAGGAACCTTGACGACGAGTATGCCTCCCCCATGTAGTCCAACATCTGGCCACGAACCCGAATGCCCCACAAATCTGGACGCTGCACGATTCGACCAGCTGCTCAAATGGAGACCCACAATAAGGCCACTTTGAAACTTCATTAGGTGCTGATAACGCTGTCTCACACGAGTACGCAGCATTTCCGTGTCCTTCACAGCGATCACTCGACATGTGACGGTGTTCGCGCCCCTTGTGCGCCTTACGAGGCCCGGTAACAAAACTAAAAACACAAACAATACTAATGCACTGTGGTGACCGTTCTTCTAGTCACAGAGAACTGGAACTCTAATCATTCACATACCAGCCTATGATGTGTACGTGTATGATGTTCCACTGACATACGTCCACGTCATCTGGGTGCTTCACTTTTTCCTCACACATTGTGCGTACATACTGGCTGCCCAGTCTGCAACCAGCTATGTACACGGTGTCACTCCTGAGAGTCGCCAGGCGCAGTTTCTCTGGTGTTTCGGCAGGTATCTCCAATTTCGTTTTTCCAGTGTGTGGATGGAGTCAGTCCAAACAAACTACTGCTCATCAAGTCTTCCGTGCGACGCCTATTGCCGATAGAAAGTGTCGGTTTGTTTCCCACTACAACCAAAATTAACGTACTTTTTCGTGCCTATTCGATAAAGCGGTCCCAAATTAGTGCTACATTCGTTTTATCGGTCTGTGTTAACGAGGACAGTAAAACACGAAGACCAGCCAGTACTCCAGCAGCAACAGCACTGCACTGACCAGCGCTGACTGCAGTGGCCACGCATGCAGCGCTCCTCAGTCGCTGCTACAGTACTTGCTATCCCTCATATTCTGCTATCCTCCTTAATACATATCGATAAAACGAATATAGCACTAATCTAGGACCGCCGTATCAAACGGGCGCGTAAAATTACGCTTTACAATTATTTTGTTTGTAATGGGAAACAGAGCGACACTTTATGTCGACACTAGGGATCCCATTGATGAGCAGAATTTGTTTTGGCTGGCTCCGACCTCACACTGCAAAAACGAACTTGGAAATATCTGCCGAAACAGCAGACAAAATGCGCTTGTTCACTCGTACGAGGGACACCCGGTATAGCCAAGTTCGACGACCGAAGAACACAACGCCCTTCGACTTTTTTTCTGAGCTTGCGCTATTACACCGTGAAATTCTTAACAAGCTGAGTTCTGGACCTTGCTTAATTTAAACCCCTGTCCCGGGTTATTAAGTTTTCAGATATATTTATTTCAGCAGAAATGAGGTGTATCCATTCAACAGTGATAAGAAGGTCTTCTATGTAATGTTAAAGACACTCTAGTTCCGCTAAAGTCGGGTGGGTACCGCATTCCATTCAAGTGTCACGTATCATACGTGAGGAAGACTACCACAACAGTCGCGAAGAGGATGCAAGGAACCTCAGCGACACATCCAACTGAAACAACCAAGTACAACAGCTGTCATCGAGCTCTTCCTCGAATAACATCATGAAACGAAATAGGATTGTTGTTCCACTCCCCCCCCCCCCCCCAAATTCATGTCCTTCGACACTTATAACTACACTCTGGTTTTTGTACAAGTTGTAGATTACCTTTCGCTGCCTCTATTGTATTCTGGCTGCCTTCAGTATTTCAGAGAGTATATTCAAGTCAAAATTGTCAGTAGTTTTCTGTTAACCTATAAGTGTGTGCTTTTTCCTGTTTCATTCAGTGATTTCCTAACGCTATCTTTAATACAACCTTTGGTTTTTTCAGCTTGTCAAGTTCCTATCTCCTTAATTTCGTATCGCCGCGCGTGGTTCTCGCCCTGTCTAGGGCGTCCTGTCACGTTTGGCGCGGCTCCCCGGTCGGAGTTTTGAGTCCTCCCTCGGGCATGGGTGTGTGTGATGTCCTTAGCGTAAGTTCGTTTAAGTTAGACTAAATAGTAGAGATGGGGGATCCGCTCTTGAACTAATTCATAGAGTTGAATCTTTCAAAGGAGTGAACAATCAGTGATTCAGAAAAAAAGAACGGTAGCTCCAAACGTTTTCCACGCCAGAGAGAGAGAGAGAGAGAGAGAGAGAGAGAAAGAGACGGAGCATATCAGCAGCGCCTCTGCTGGTCAGAGCACAGTGCACGCCACACAACACAGCCAGCGCCGGCCTCTGCCCTGCTTCTACCTTGGCTGCCTGCATTGTGCAGTGCCCCATTGGATTTTGTGTTTCACATATGCCGTGCCGTCTCTGTGCGTCGTCTGCCGCTTGCAGTGTCTGGCGCAGCTTAACTTCGCATCGCACTCTGTCGGCGATCGTTTCAGTCGCACGTCCTGCCCTCTGGGCAGTTGATGCGAGCAAGAGGACAGAGAGCCACCTAGCGGATAACATAGGAACTACTTGCAACAACCTGCTCTCAAGGGAACGGACGATTTGTCTCGGAGCGGGTGAGTTCACCGCTCCCCCCCTCCCACGGAACTCGCCTGCTCAACGCTCACCCCACCGTCTCGACTCTAGCCAGAGCGTTGAGCAAAGCGACTCAGGTGTCACTCTGGTCTCTACCGTCTCAGCTCACGCAGTAATACAGCTCGCGGCTCGACCTGCTCGATTCAGAGCCTCTGCATCGGAGTTCGTCCCTACTGGATATTGTTCTTCGTAGTAATACCGCTATGTATATTACATTATTATGTTATGTATACATCAATTGTTTTTATTTTATTTTTATTTGTTTAAACTGATTAGATTAGGTTCCTGATGACTCCTCTTACTATAGGATTTTTATTATGGACACTCAAATTTACGCTTTAATTACGAGCGAACTGATAAACGTATCGCAAAATGTGATACACCAATATTTTCCTTGTTTTATTCTGCGTAAGGCTATATGCAGCACTTTCGTTTTACAGTCAAATTTATATTTTTTTTGTTATTCTGGTACGGATTTTGCGATTTTAGGCGTCTTCGGAAGGAAACGTTCACTTTAAAAATATATGGCTTGCGATGTATTTGTATGAGGTTAATGAAATTTTAATACATTATAGCCAAATATATTGTTAATGTAAATCTCAAGTTACAACATTTTCCGATCACCCAGAAAACCACGATAGTGCAAAATAAATCAATAATCAAAAACTTTGTCATATCGTGGAAATTTCAATAAACAATACAAAATTCTTACTCATTATCTGTGTTACTTCAAAATAGGATCAAATAAGATCAAAATACAGGTATAGTACTGGAATAAACCAAGTTTAAAGGGCAATGTGCCTTCCATTTATTTTCTATTGTAAATGAGTGGTGAGTCATGAAAAAGAGCTAATTCATTTCAGGGAGTGAACAGTTCTGATCCAATCTCTGAAAAGAACAGTTTTGCCCATCTCTACTAAATAGTGTGTTAGCTTAGGGAGCCATGACCTCAGCAGTTTGGTCCCATAAGATCTTACCACAAATTTCCAATTTTCTAATTTCGTACCTTCCTGCACTTTCTTCCGTTTCAGTCTTGATTTCATAGTCAACAAATCATGGTCAGAGTCCACGTCTGCTTATGGAAACGTTTTACAGCAGAAAATCTAGTTTCTAAATCTGTGTTTTACCATTACATAATATATCTCAAGCCTCCCCGTGTCTCCTGGTCTGAATGAATGGATGTGAGATCCTAAGGGACCAAACTGCTGAGGTCATCGGTCCTTAGACTTACACACTACTTAAACTAACTTAACGCTAAGGGGTACACCCGTGCCCAAGGGAGGACTCGAATCCCCGGCGGGAGGGGCCGTCTGCAGGTCTAGTGGAAGTATTTCTATATAAGGTGCAAATGACAACTGTTTTCAACATACCGTAGCGGTGTAGGGGAAGTCAAGAGGAAACATTTGATATGAGACTCTTGTGGTCTATCAAGCTGGGAAACAACCTCACACTGGCCTACAAACACCTCGAGAGCTACACCGCATGTGCGCCAAGCGAGATTCTGAAATGTCCACCCACCCTCTTATTTATTTTATTTATTTATTCATTTATTTAACCTGACCCGATTAGGGCTATCAGGCCCTGGCTTACATTGGGCCACGGTTTCACAAATACGGTACCTTCTTTATACTGCAGTTACCTAAGAAATAACAATTTTAATGTGACAAATGCTATTAACATTATCTGAGTTTCTCAAGAGCCTGTATGTATAAATTATTCTGACTATGAACTAATAATAAACTTAACACTGGCAGCACTTGTACCACTGCAGCTGCTGCCACTGATAATGGCAGTAGTAAAAAATGAAAATAATGACAATAATAAGAACAATGGTAATGGCAGATACAAGAGTTTATAGGTGTACAAAATGGGTGTTTTCTGATACGAGTTCTGAAGAAAAGGAAATTTATGGACACAGGACTAGCTAAGAATAATGGGAAACAAGGAAGATTTGGTTGGAAAGAGAAATGTATAAAAGCAATGACTGCGTACATGGACAATGACAATTCTTGTTTTGAGAATTAAAACATCATCCAAGTAGGCTCCATTCTTTTTATTATCTACGAGAATGCTCGTATTCGTATCCATGTGTACCAGCGATGTATTACAACGCAAAATAAAGCTGGAAACTTGGGATCGCACGGATAACAAAAAGAATACAGCCTACTTGGACCATGTTTTCATTCTCAAAACACAATAAGGCTATCGACCCCCTCCCCCCCCCCCAAAAAAAAAAGATAAACTAAATTTTTGAAATATAATCCTTATTGTTGCTTTCGCACATATGTCAAATGGTTCTGAGCACTATGGGACTTAACATCTGAGGTCATCAGACCCCTAGAACTTAGAACTACTTAAACCTAACCAACCTAAGGACATCAGACACATCCATACCCGAGGCAGGATTCGAACCTGTGACCATAGTGGTCTCGCGGTTCCAGACTGAAGCGCCTAGAACCGCTCGGCCACACCGGCCAGCCTACATATGTCATTAACGTTCTTCTGAAACTGGAGATATTATTCAGTTCTCTAGTATAATGGGGATGGTTATTCCACAATGGAGTTTCTGCTACTGAGAAAGATAACAAGAAAGTGGCTGAACGATGGAATGGGACAGATAGGATTTTGCTGTGGTGGGAGCGGGTGTCTCTGGCAGTTGTTCAGAAAAGAGAGTTGAGGTTGTAGGGAAGACAGAAGATATGGAAATCCCTGCGCTTGTCTGCACGCAGCAGCCGGGGTAGCTGTGAATATGATGGTTGAATATGATCAAAGAGTCGAACACCACAGATATAACGAACACAGGCATTCGTAACCAGTTCCAGACGCCGTGAGGTTTCCTGAGAAAGACCTCGCAGGATAACATCGCTATAATCAACAACTGGAACTATAAGTGTTTGTACTATATATATATATATATATATATATATAGGACATGGAGAGATGCTGATGTCTTCTTGCACACTGCTGTTACGTGCTCAGTTCAATTTAGATTTTCTAGAATCTTTGCTGATGGAGAGAAGTTGATATTTGCCCCAGTTAGGGTTAAAGATGGCAATAATTCCAGATATTTCCGGCTAAAGAGCCCAGAATGATCAACCAGTATCACTTGGGTTTTGGATAGGCTGAGCTTTAACCCTATATCTTGCACCCATTTTGATAGTGCGCATAGTTCGGCATTGACACTCTTGATAGTTGTCTTCAAGTTTGTTGGTTTTGCACTTAGATACTGCTGGAGGTCATCAGCGTACATGTGGTATTTCAACTAGGGCAAAACTGGTGACACATGATTTATGCACAATGGAAAGAGTATAGGACCTAATACCGAACCCTGGGGGACGCCTGATACTACCTGCCATCATTGAGGCTTCATTGTGTCGGACATGACGCATTGCTGGCGAGATGTATGAGCGAAACCATAGCTTTGCACTTAGCGAGAAATTCAGTACAGTTTGGCAAGTAAAATGTCATAGTCGACTGCGTTAAATGCTTTGCTGAAGTTTTATAAGCACATGATAGTTGCCTCTTGAGCGTCCAAGCCAAGCTTTAGGTCATCTATTGCTTTCATTAAGACTGATGTTGTGCTGCGATGTTTACGGAACCCAGATTGGTATTCGTCGTGCGCAGTCGCGCACTTAAAAAATTGCAAAACTGACTTTGATGAAAATTTTACTTCCCAATTTTGTGAGTTTTAACAGTGTAAAATTACCAGTCAAAACCTTTTATTTCTCCGGCCTTACTACGACGTTACCGTTTTCAAAATATGTTCCTTTCATTACGCTCACAGGAAAGGTTGACTAACCGATTGGAACGAAAGCCGGTGGCACAAGGAGTATAAAGAATATTAAAAACCTCTGGCAGTGCACATGAACTGTAGCCTCAGCGTCTTTTGTAGACCAATTTGAGGTTGTTTGCAGGCTTGATAAGCTACAAGTTTCTTAACTAAAATTGTTCGCCTCTACTTCCCGTGCAACACAGTGGTACATTATAATCAGTTAATGTTTCCACTTTGTATAGCTTATTAGGCGTTACTACGTTGGTGAGCGCCTGAAACCGCACTGCGAATGCTTCAGCACTTAAACTGTGGTATGCTGTGACCGTATCCGGGTCTATTAGTATACCGCATTAGTTGCATGATGTAACTTCCCCCTGAAAGAATTAATTCTCTTTTACAAAACATTCGTCACGATTACTGAGAGAAATGGAGAGCCTCATGGCCAGTGTTTTTCAGCGATAAGTCGTGGGTCTTTCAAACATCAGACGCGCTGATAAGCTGTATGTTGTCTCTATCAGCCAGCTTTGTCACGCCAATTCGCAACTTTCCTGCAACTCATTCATGAACAGATTTCTAAGTGATATAAATTTCATTTGTTCCTTGTGACTCCTCTTGCTTTGGAGCCGTAAAATTCCGTCCCAGGATTCAGTCTATAGTTTGGCTGATATTTCTGTACCTGAGACATGATGTAAGAAGTGAGGTGAGAGAAACGGAAACGATGGCTACAGTGAGTACCAGTTCCGTGACAGACTGATCCAGTTTAGTAGGATGATAATCTCATTGGCTGCCGACGTAGGAACCAGCGCACCAAACTTTTAAGATCCATTTACAGTCGAAACCGGTTATAATGGCGTCGAAGGGAGCGACCATTTACAGTCGTTTTAGCCGATAGTCGCACAAATCGGTTTTTGCTTTGTTTTTTGATGATAAAATCGTATCTGTAAATTTTAGGTTGCCGTAGAGTTGCCGCTTCAAAAAATAACAGAAATATAATATATCTACTGTATGTACAATACAGTATTTGTGGAGAGGAACTGAAGAGGAATTTTTCTTATCTTTATGTAGTACGTACAGCAATAAAATGCCAGCAAAATTTTAATGCCTTTAATAAGTGAAGAAAGAAGCAGCAATAATGTAAG
Organism: Schistocerca cancellata; assembly: GCF_023864275.1. Taxonomy (NCBI): domain Eukaryota; kingdom Metazoa; phylum Arthropoda; class Insecta; order Orthoptera; family Acrididae; genus Schistocerca; species Schistocerca cancellata. The sequence continues at coordinate 1,160,043,964 of NC_064626.1, forward strand.
GTGTTCAATAATGTCGAACACGTTCTTGGATAAAGATTGAGGTAAAATGTTGAGCATGTTTAAAACTTACTGTAAGTGCTGTGAAGTATAATAGTCATGGATGACAACTTCGCTCCAGTTACCATATTAGAAAAAATAATAAACAGAAGCAAAATTAAAATAAAATATTCTATACATAACCTACAAGAAGGCCTACGCTCTTTAAAATGTTGTACAAGAGCATGTTTAAAACTTACTGTAAGTGCTGTGAAGTATAATAGTCATGGATGACAACTTCGCTCCAGTTACCATATTAGAAAAAATAATAAACAGAAGCAAAATGAAAATAAAATATCCTATACATAACCTACAAGAAGGCCTACGCTCTTTAAAATGTTGTACAAATATGAGATACTGTACTTAACACATTGAAAATATCTAATACACACAAGCACGAAACGTCTATAATGAATACAGTATTACTCCACTACTGCAATTTGAAAAAGTAACACATAATTGAATTTAATTTTTCTACAATCACAGCAGAGACAGTGTTGTTTAGTTTTAGTAATCAGTTGCTTTAATTTTGAAATTCAATACAGTAACGCATACTACAATATATTGTCCTACTTAAGGTAATCAGTTATCATTGTTTACTTTATCCATTCAAAGTGTGCGTAAGTATTTGTATTTGACGACGCATTCGTTATACAGCCTTATTTGAAACTAACCATTTGCAGAAAACATGAATTTGAAAATAAGCGTTACGTTGATGCTAGTAATCCCAAACACGTAACAAAAAAAGAAAATGAACAACTGATGTTGTAACCTATATAGTTCTCCGAAACTGCAATGAAAAATACGTCGTTTTATATGATAAGTCACAATAAATGATGTCGTAGTAAGCCATTTTTATTTTAAATATAACGTTCACACAGGATTTAGAGGGACCGTTAGATTTCACTGTTATAGCCAATACATCGTTAAAATAGAGTGGCTATAAAGCGTATCGACTGTATTAATATTTGGTAAAGTATAATTCAGGTTTAACAGTAGATCATGCCGATTACATTCTCAATAGCAAGCTATAATCCACTTATTTCAGATATCAATTTCATTATAATTTTTTTCATTAATGTTAGAATAGCGGTATTCAAACGAGGCACTTCGTGCATCTTCGGCTCACGCCGTAACCGCGCTACGAAGGGCTGTCTAGACTACTCGGGCACATGGGGCTGAACGGTGTGGTTTGCCCTGCGGGCTGCAAAACTAAGATCTCGGATGCGTGCCGTATAAAACTGTAGTCAAATACCACGACTCTGCATGCAAAGCAGAGAATATCAGAGTTTATTATTTTTGTAGATATATTTTCAGCAAAATACTTAATGTAATAGATTGAAATGTTTTCCTTGGTCACCTATAAGAAAACATCGTGGGGCAAGGCTGAGTGTCTCGGTTCTGACCTCCATCACAGAAGCGTCAAACGAAGGAGTGAAATGTTCGTGAAAGGAGACACGTCCACGGTGGGTTTGAGCAGAACTGTGGTGAAATTTGGCGCACGTATGACGTCGGTGATCCACCTTCTACGTCATATGAATCTTTAGCTCTGACCTTTTTCTCGTATGTGTCTACACCTTCCTGTTTGAAGCGTTGCCGAGCCAGAATGAGAAGTCGCAGGGCGCCACGCTTTTGCAACACCACAGAGGAAGGTTGTAGGGGAGACAGTTAAGGCGTTTCGAAAAAGTGGTCATTAGATTGTTTGTGCACTATATGTAGGCTGTGTTCCGCATCTTGTGGAAGTGACAGTAATTACATTATTTGTTTTTCTTTTTTGTGCACGAAGTCTGCAGTTCTGGCACACAATGAAGTTCCAGAGCCATAGCACCGTAGCAGGTCGCAAAAACGTCATACTTCATATCTGTACACCGGATATTCTTCGAACAGAAGTCTTCAATAGTCGACATGTTACTCGATAGAGGTTCTATGTAAAAGCAATGTGATTTTTGGTTACCGTAGCGCTGTCGTTCTCAGCACTATTCTGTGAGAAGTGTGTGAGTCGGGAGTTGGCTACCAACCACACAGATATAAACACGCAGAGGATGTTGAATTTGGGAAATATGATTTGGTAAAATTTGATTTGATAAGTGTGAAGATTTCAGGTAATGTTGTTTTTGCACTGCTCGCGGTAAGTAATTTGTGGTGTGCTAGAAAAACAGAGGTTTCTTGCGGAATTTTTCTTTATTGATTCTTCTGCCATGACTAAATGAAATTATCGTTCACATATCTTGCTCTCACAGTTGGAAATTCATCACTCATTTACCATTCCATAACTAATTTCCAGGGAGAGTAATGTACTTTTGTATTAGTGAATTTGTAAGGATAATGACAATTGTTAAGGTATCATAATTTCAATATAGTTTTTCATTGCTAGTCTCCTCTACCCCCCCCCCCTTCCCACAATGAACCATTTACCTTGCCATTGATGGGGAGGCTTGGATGCCACAGTGATAGCCGCACCGTAGGTGCAACCACAACGGAGGGGTATCCGTTGAGAGGCCAGACAAACGTATGGTTTCTGAAGAGGGGCAGCAGCCTTTTCAGTAGCTGCAGGGGCAACAGTCTGGATAATTGACTGATCCTGGCCTAGTAACATCAATGAAAAGCGGCCTCGCTGTGTTGGGACTGCGAACGGCTGCAAGCAAAGGGAAACTACAGCCGTTATTTTTTACCGAGGGCATGCAGCTTTACTGTATGATTAAATGATGATGGCGTCCTCTTGGGTAAAATATTCCGGAGGTAAAATAGTCCCCCATTCGGATCTCCGGGCGGCGACTACTCAGGAGGACGTCGTTATCAGGAGAAACAAACCTAGTGTTCTATGGATCGGAGCATGGAATGTCAGATATTCTAATCGGGCAGGCAGCTTAGAAAATTTAAAAAAGGATATGGATAGGTTAAAGTTAGATGTAGTGGGAATTAGTGAAGTTCGTTGGTAGGAGTAACAAGACTTGTGAACAGGTGAATACAGGGTTGTAAATACAAAATCAGATATCGGAAATGTAGGAGTAGGTTTAATAAGAGTAAAAACTAGGAAAGCGGATAACCTACTACGAACAGCTCAGTGAACGCATTATTGTATCCAAGACAGACACGAATACCACACCTTCCGCAGTAGTAAAGTTTATTTGCCAACTAGCTACGCAGATGATGAAGAGATTGTAGAAACGTATGATGCGATAAAAGAAATTATTGAGATAGTTGAGGGAGACGAAATTTAATAGTCATGGGAGAATGGAATTCGATAGCAGGAAAAAGAAGAGAAGGAAAAGTAGTAGGTGAATATGCACTGTGGGTAAGGAATGAAAGAGGAAGCCACCTGGTAGAATTTTACACAGAGCATAATTTAATCGTAGCTGACACTTGGTTTAAGAATCATGAAAGAAGGTTGTATACGTGGAAGAGACCTGGAAACACTCTAAGGTTTCAGATACATTATATAATGGTAAGACAGAGATTTAGGAAGCAGGTTTTAAATTGTAAGACATTTCCAGGGGCAGATGTGGACTCTGACCGCAATTTATTCTTTATGAACTGTAGATTAAAACTGAAGAACCTGCAAAAAGGTAGGAATTTTACGAGATGGTACCTGGATAAACTGAAAGAACCAAAGGTTGCAGAGATATTAAGAGAGAGCATTAGGGAAAGATTGACAAGAACAGGGGAAATAAATACAGTAGAAGAAGAATGGGTAGCTTTGAGAGATGAAATAGGGAAGGCAGCAGAGGATCAAGTAGGTAAAAAGCCGAGGGCTGGTATAAATCCTTGGGTAATAGAAAAGACATTGAATTCAATTGATGAAAGGAGAAAATATAAAAATACAGTAAATGAAGCAGGCGAAAATGAATACAAACGTCTCAAAAATGAGATCGACAGGAAGTGCAAAATGGCTAAGCAGGGATGGCTAGAGGACAAATGTAAGAATGTAGCATATATCACTAGGGGTAAGATAGATACTGCTTACAGGAAAAGTAAAGATAACTTTGGAGAAAATAGGACAACCTGTATGAATATCAAGACCTCACATGGATGACCAGACCTAAACAAAGAAGGGAAAGCAGGAAGGTGGCAGGAGTATATAGAGCGTCTATACAAGGGCGATGTACTTGAGGACGCAGATGGACATGAAATGGGAGGTATGATACGGCGTGAAGAATTTGACAGAGCATTGAAAGACCTAAGTCGAAACAAGGCCCTGGGAGTAGACAACATTCGATTAGAACGACTGATAGCCTCGGGAGAGCAACCATGACAAAACTCTACCATCTGGTGAACAAGATGTATGAGACCGGTGAAATACCCTCAAACTACAAGAAGAATATAATAATTCCAATTACTAAGAAAGCAGGCATTGACAGGTGTGAACATTACCAAACAATCAGTTTAATAAGTCACGGTTACAAAATACTAACACGAATTCTTTACAGACGAATGGAAGAACTGGTAGAAGCCGACGTCGGGGAAGATCAGTTTGGATTCCGTAGAAATTTTGGAACACGAGGGGGAATACTGACCCTACGACTTATCTTAGATGATAGATTAAGGAAAGGCAAACCTATGTTTATAGAATTGTAGACTTAGAGAAAGCTTTTGACAATGTCGACAGGAATACTCTCTTTCAGAGTCTGAAGGTGGCACGGGTAAAATACAGGGAGCGTGAGGCTATTCACAATTTGTACAGAAGCCAGAAGGCAGTTATAAGAGTCGAGGGGCGCGAAAGGGAAGCACTAGTTGAGAATTGAGTGAGACAGGGTTGTAGCCTATCCCCGATGTTATTCAGTGTGTATATTGAGCCGGCAGTATTGGAAACAAAAGGAAAATTTGGAATAGGAATTAAAATGCATGGAGAAGAACTAAAAACATTGAGGTTTCATAAAATCAAATATATTAACACTAACAATTAAAATAATCATATATAATAAAATCAAGTCTAACACTGTAATTCTGTCGCAGACAGCAGAGTGGTTTCGAATAAAACACTCGAGCTTTTTGATAGTTGTTTCCGCCATCGTCATCATGAGTTGAATTCAGTGACTGCGGTGACTGCCACGGTATTCTCCTTATGTAGATGTAATGGCAGCGTCTGGAACCTTCTTCACAGACTGAATTTTAGTATTTGAAGCGCTTGTTGAGAGAAAATAGTTACAGTGAGGGAAAAAAAGGTAAAGCTTGCAAGTGCCACCGACGAAAGACGCCTCGTGAATCAGCATACTGTGGAGCAACCATTAACAAGACAGGGGGCGTGCTGAAGAGACATTGACTGAGACCAGTGTTCCGGTGCGCCTGCAGTCTAAGTGATATATTACATCCCGTTAAAGACAACTTAGTTATTCGAGTTCGTGGAGTGTATGGTGTCCCCTGCCCGCCCACGGCCTAAATAAATGGTTCAAATGGCTCTGAGCAGTATGCGACTTAACTCCTGAGATCATCAGTCGCCTAGAACTTAGAACTAATTAAACCTAAACTAACCTAAGGACATCACTCACATCCATGCCCGAGGCAGGATTCGAACCTGCAACCGTAGCGGTCGCTCGGCTCCAGACTGCAGCGCCTAGAACCGCACAGCCACTTCGGCCGGCGTGCGGTCTAACGCACTCGCTTTCCGGGCTGTGGAATGCGTGCCGGTCCCCGGCACGAATCCGCCCTGCGGATTAGTGTCGAGGTCCGGTGTGCCGGCCAGTCTGTGGATGGTTTTTAAGGCGGTTTTATATCTGCCTCGGCGAATGCGGTTTAGTTCCCCTTACTCCGCCTCAGTTACACTATGTCGGCGATTGCTGCGCAAATTCTTTCTGCACTTACGTGTACACCATAATTACTCTACCAAGTAAACATTGGGGTTACACTCATCTGGTGTGAGACGTTCCCGGTGGGGTCCACTGGGGGCCGAACCGCAAAGTAACCCTGTGTTCGGGGTGGGGCGGCGGTGGGGTGAGTCGACTGCTGTAGCCTGCTGTGGGGTTGTGAACCACTGAGGGATACGACCTGGACGAAGCGTCTTCGTTGTTTCTAGGCCCCCAGTTTCATACAATACAATACAATGGTGTCCCCTTGGAATGTGGTAGCATTTACATAGGTCAAACCATTCGCACAGTTTCTGAGCACTTTGCAGAGTATTCACGACAAATCAAACAAAGGGGACTTGAGAGATCGGTCATGAGTGAACATTGCATAGAAAACGTACATATATAATTTGGAAATACTCATCATCATTCTGCGATTGTATTGTCAAAGAAGCGGCCGAAATTAGACTGAACAAAATTTTAACAGAGACGATGGTTACACACTTCGTAGGGCGTGGTGCTTCGGGCATTGAGCGGAAAACAAAGACGTAGGTTTGACGCTTGTAGGGACGCGGGAGCAGCAGTTCCAAATTGGCGCGGGCCACTTGCGCCTTGTGACGTCATTCGGTCCCTCGGCGGGACGGCGCCCAACTTGTCTTCCGCGCATGTTCCACTTCGGCCCTCTCGAAAGGTTGCAAGCGCTGCCATTACATCTATACTGGGAGGGGCAAATAAAAGTGGCTCGGAGTCATACAGATACATTTATCTATAATGACGTGTGATAAAAGCTGCACAAATGCTGTTAGATCTTGATAAGGTTTCAAAGTGGTGCAAAGATTAGCAAATGACTTTAAATATCCAGAAGTGCAATACTGTGCACTTCACAAAACAAGTGAAATCAGTCTCCTGTGACTTGCTACTGTGACTGGCAAGTTTGACTGAGGCACAGCTGCAATCGGACAACTAAGCAAATGCCACAATCTACAGAGACACGAAATGGAAAAATCACTTAGTCTCAGTCGTAGGTATAGCAGCGGCAACTGCGTTTCATTGGTAGAATACAAGGGAAACGCAATTAGCTTAAAAAGGAAACTGCATAAGAAGCACTCGTGCGATCCATTATGGAATATTGCTCAAGTGTGTGCGGGACAGGTGACAGCCGATATACGAGGGTCACTCCAAAAGAAATGACGCTATTTTTGTAAAAATACAGTTTTCATTCTGCATGTGGTGAAAGTTTTACAGTGTGTAGATACATCCTTCCCGATTTTTTTCACCTTTAGTTCAACCTGTTCCCTTGAGTGCTGCCGTCACAGCGTGTCTTCAAGATGGCTGCTACACTTGAGGTTCGTCAGAAGCAACGGGCTGTCATAGAATTCATGTGCTGTGAAAACGAGACAGTGGGAAATATCCACAAGAGGTTGAAAAAGGTGTATGGAGATGCTGCTGTCGATCGCAGTACAGTTAGTTGGTGGGCAAGCAGGTTACGTGATGAAAGCGGGCACGGCAATATTGAGGATTGTCCTCGCAGCGGCAGGCCTCGTACTGCCCTAGTCCAGATAATGTGCAGAGAGTTAACGAACTGGTGACTGCTGACAGACGCATCACAGGGAACGAATTGTCACGCTCCGTTGGGATAGGGGAACGAAGTGTTTGCAGAATACTGAAAGTGTTGGCGTTAAAAAAGGTTTGTGCCAGGTGGGTTCCCAGGATGTTGACAGTGGCTCACAAAGAAACAAGAAAAACGGTATGTAGCGAACTTTTGGAACAGTACGAGAATGGTGGAGATGAATTTCTTGGAAGAATTTTGACAGGTGGTGAAACATGACTCCATCATTTTTCACCAGAGATGAAGAGGCAATCAATGGAGTAGCATCATGCAAATTGACCCAAGAAAAAAAAAATCAAAACCCCAACTTCCTCTGGAAAAGTTATGGCTACAGTGTTTTGCGATTCCGAAGGACTCTTGCTAGTGGACATCGTGCCAAGTGGAACCACCATGAATTCTGATGCATATGTGACGACACTGAAGAAACTTCAAGCTCGACTGAGTCGTGTTCGACCACATCGACAAAATCAGGATGTTTTGCTGTTTCACGACAATGCACGGCCACATGTCAGTCAAAAAACCGTGGAAGCGATCCCAAAACTCGGATGGACACCACTGAAACACCCGCCTTACATTCCTGACCTGGCTCCATGTGACTATCATCTCTTTCGGAAACTGAAAGACTCTCTTCGTGGAAAAAGGTTTGAAGATGATGACTCCCTTGTGCACTCTGTCAAACAGTGGCTCCAACATGTTGGTCCAGAATTTTACCATGCGGGTATACAGGCGCTGGTTCCAAGATGTAAGGCAGTTGAGAGGGATGGAAATTATGTGGAGAAATGAAAATACTGTTGCTAAAGGATGTATCTACACACTGTAAAAGTTTCAGACATGTAGAAAAGAAGATGGATTTTTAAAACATAATGTGCATTTCTTTTGGACTGACCCTCATAGAATGGATACAAAGAAGGGGAGCTCGAATGGCCACAGGTTTGTTCGACCGATGGAAGAGTGGATCTGAGACGGCAGAAGCTTGAAGATAAACACAAATTATTCCGTGAAAGTCTACTTTAAAAGTTTAAAGAACCAACTTTAAATGATGAATCAAGAAGTGTACTGTAAGGGGGCGAGCAAAAAGTTCCCGTTCGAAGCCTCTACGGTCCAGAATCGGTATGTTAATCAAGCAAAATCGGCGTGAGCTCTGAGGCAAACATCCAGCACAATGTTGAAGACACTCGTTTGGTAAGACACCGTGATCTGCAGTGTGAAGAAGTTGTCGACCGCCTGCTGCATACCCTAGTCCGACAGGAATCATCGACCCTACAAGGCCTTTTTCTTATAAGGGACCGAAGGTGTGGTAATCGCATGGGGAGAGATCAAGACTATGGAGCTTGTGTTCGGATGCCTCGCACGTGAGTTGGCGTAACGTCTACGTTACGATATTTGCGATTTGGTGACGTGCGTTATCATGAAGCAGCCGCTACCCTTTGGCGCAGTTTTCCCGGACGTTTCGCGTTAACTGCATACGCGTTCATCATTCTCCGATGCACGCCTACCGGTGTTTGTCTTTCAGCAACCAGGAAAAACACGTTGATCCTGTTTGGTCGCATCTGGTAATAACGTCGCCGTAGTCCACGTTTTCGCATTTATCGCACTGACGTCGAAAAGACACGAATGCCACGTTAAATCCTTGCCTACGCATCCGTGTTTATACACAGAGGTGATAAAAGTCATGCACATATACAGATGGCGGCAGTATGGCGTACACAAGGTGTAAAAGGACAGTGCACTGGAGGAGCTGTCATTTCCACCCAGATGATTCGTGAGAAAAGGATTCCAACGTGATTGTGGCACGACGGGACTTAACAGACTTTGGGCGCGGAATGATAGTTGGAGCTAGACGCACCGAACTTTCCTTTTCGTAAATCGTTACGGACTTCAATATTCCGAGATCCACAGTGTCAAGAGTTGCCGAGAATACCAAATTTCGCGCATTACCCCTCGCCGAAGATAACGCAGTGGCCGACGGCCTTTACTAAACGACCGAGAGCAGAGCGCTTGGGTAGAGTTGTCAGCGCTAACAATAAGGAACAACGCTTGAAGTAATCGCAGCCAGCCGGGGTGGCCGAGCGGTTCTAGGCGCTACAGTGTGGAACCGCGCGACCGCTACGGTCGCAGGTTCGAATCTTGCCTCGGGTATGGATGTGTGTGATGTCCTTAGGTTAGTCAGGTTTAAGTAGTTCTAATTTCTAGGGGACTGATGACCTCAGAAGCTCAGTCCCATAGTGCTCAGAGCCATTTGAACCATTTTGAAGTAATCGCAGAAAGCCATGTGGGACGTCCGATAAACGTATCCGTTAGCACAGTGCGGCAACGAAATTTGGCGTCAAGAGACTGTGGCAGCAGACGGCCGATGAGAATGCCTTTGCTAACAGCACATCGTCTGCAGCTCCTCTCCTGGGCTCGTGACCGTATCGTGTGAACCCCAAACGATTGGAAAACCGTGTACTGGTCAAATGAGTCCCGATTCCAGTTCGTAAGAGCTGATGGCAGGGTTAGAGTGCAGCGCAGACCCCAAGAAGTCATGGGCTCAAGTTGACAACAAGTCACTGTGCAAGCCGGTAGTGGCTCCATAATGGTGAGAGCTGTGTTTACATGGAACGGACTGCCCCCTTTGGTCCAGCAGAACCGAGCATTCACTGGAAATGGTTATGTTCGGCTATTTGGAGACCATCTGCAGCCATTCATGGACTTCATGTTCCCAAACAACGATGGGATTTGTATGTACGAGGTGCATTCAAGTTCTAAGGCCTCCGATTTTTTTTTCTAATTGACTACTCACCCGAAATCGATGAAACTTGCGTTACTTCTCGACGTAATCGCCCTGCAGACGTACACATTTTTCACAACGCTGACGCCATGATTCCATGGCAGCGGCGAAGGCTTCTTTAGGAGTCTGTTTTGACCACTGGAAAATCGCTGAGGCAACAGCAGCACGGCTGGTGAATGTGCGGCCACGGAGAGTGTCTTTCATTGTTGGAAAAAGCCAAAAGTCACTAGGAACCAGGTCAGGTGAGTAGGGAGCATGAGGAATCACTTCAAAGTTGTTATCACGAAGAAACTGTTGCGTAACGTTAGCTCGATGTGCGGGTGCGTTGTCTTGGTGGAACTGCACACGCGCAGCCCTTCCCGGACGTTTTTGTTGCAGTGCAGGAAGGAATTTGTTCTTCAAAACATTTTCGTAGGATGCACCTGTTACCGTAGTGCCCTTTGGAACGCAATGGGTAAGGATTACGCCCTCGCTGTCCCAGAACATGGACACCATCATTTTTTCAGCACTGGCGGTTACCCGAAATTTTTTTGGTGGCGGTGAATCTGTGTGCTTCCATTGAGCTGACTGGCGCTTTGTTTCTGGATTGAAAAATGGCATCCACGTCTCATCCATTGTCACAACCGACGAAAAGAAAGTCCCATTCGTGCTGTCGTTGCGCGTCAACATTGCTTGGCAACATGCCACACAGGCAGCCATGTGGTCGTCCGTCAGCATTCGCGGCAGCCACCTGGATGACACTTTTCGCATTTTCAGGTCGTCATGCAGGATTGTGTGCACAGAACCCACAGAAATGCCAACTCTGGAGGCGATCTGTTCAACAGTCATTCAGCGATCCCCCAAAACAATTCTCTCCACTTTCTCGATCGTGTCGTCAGACCGGCTTGTGCGAGCCCGAGGTTGTTTCGGTTTGCTGTCACACGATGTGCTGCCTTCATTAAACTGTCGCTCCCACGAACGCACTTTCGACACATCCATAACTCCATCACCACATGTCTCCTTCAACTGTCGATTAATTTCAATTGGTTTCACACCACGCAAATTCAGAAAACGAATGATTGCACGCTGTTCAAGTAAGGAAAACGTCGCCATTTTAAGTATTTAAAACAGTTCTCATTCTCGCCGCTGGCGGTAAAATTCCATCTGCCGTACGGTGCTGCCATCTCTGGGACGTATTGACAGTGAACGCGGCCTCATTTTAAAACAATGCGCATGTTTCTATCTCTTTCCAGTCCGGAGAAAAAAAAATCGGAGGCCTTAGAACTTGAATGCACCTCGTATGTCAATGCGCTATGTCAGCGGCCCACAGTTGTTAGTGATTGGTTTAAGTAACATTTTGAACAGTTCGAGTGGATGATGTGGCCACCCATATCACCAGGCACAAGTCTCATCGAATATTTATGGGACATAACAGAGAGATCAGTGCGTGCACAAAATCCAGCACCGGCAACACTTCCGCAGTTGTGAACGGCTATAGAGGCAGCATGGCTCAGTATATCTGCTGGAGACATGCAACGACTTGTTGAGTCCATGCCAAGTCGAGTTGCTACACTACCCCGTGCCAAAGGAGGTCCTACACAGTGTTAGAAGGTACCACATTACTTTTGGCACGTCAGTGTATACCCTCATCGTAGTCGCACTGCGTTGCATCCACGTTACAGCAACGCTCTAAAACGAAAACTTTTTTACCGCCTCTGATAGAATTTGTAACACTTATATCGATTAGAAGTAGGTTTATATTATGTAACTGTGTGTCTGTAATTATGAAGCATTCATTCTTAGTTAGTTGAAGTCATTGATTTGTGACAGGAAATTAGAGTTCTGTAATGTATATATGGAAAAAGATAAATTGTATTTAAAATAATGAAATTTTATAATATGTGTATAATTATTACAAAAAAATGTATACTGGAAGCTGGTTCATGCTTAGGGCACTTGTATTGTAAAATGTAAAAGATGTAGTGAAGTCCCTCCGCAACGGAAGTTGCATGGCGCGATGTAAAATGTGGTTTTGGCGGTCTAACTGAGCGGCTCCTTGGTATGAACGATACGCAGTCAGTGGCTAGCCATTGCACGGTACACATTGACGGTGCCAAAGGAAGCAACTGGAAGCCGCTTTGCCAGGAATTTTGCCTCGGATGTGGATTTGGCTGTTGCTTGGCACTCTCGGCATTGAGGAATGGCTGTAACACGCTAAAAATCCGTCGCCAGGAAGAAATTTTATAGAGCATTCAAACATCAAGAGCCGTGAGTACAGGTAGCAGCCATGTCGCTTTCCACCACAACTTCGCCACTGCTTTACTAATTTCATGCATACAGATATGTATCAGAGCATGGACCAGTTAATTTGTGTAAGTGATTTTAATAACAATCCAAATGCTATAAATGTGTGTTTGGAACCATAACTTCTATCCAGGTCATGAACCTATGTAGGGTCCTCTCCTAAGTGTTATTAAAACCGAGTATCCTGTTTCAAATGAACTAGTGATTTATTTATGTCGGTCAAATGTGCACAGATTAGCAAAAGTTGAAGTACAAACCACAAAAGTGAAGTTAGTTAGAAATGTGCTAAAGTACTCTCAGTTTAGTGTGAAGTATCGCTTTGCAAAAATACAGTGCTATATTGTGTAAATGTTACTGTCTAAAATACCTGCTTCAGAGGAGACGAGAAAAGCAAATAAGTTAAACTCATTTAAAATGTAATTTAGCCTTCATTACTACCATGAATGATTTTTTTGAAGTTAATTGAGCTCAGTGTTTATCAATTTGCCTTGAAATGTAAAAATATAAACTAGTCCAATGCAGATAAGAATTAAATTTGGTTGAATTAATTTCTGCTATTGAAATAAACATAGAGTTTGACTAGTCCCAACCATATTCTTCTCATATTAGAAAGATAATTGTAATATTATTGCTACTAACGAAATCTGATGTATTTCTCTAAATGGGAGTATAAACAGTGTAATTGTGGTATTATACAGGGTGGTCCATCGATCGTGACCGGGCCACACATGTCACGAAATAAGCGTCAAACTAAAAAACTACAAAGATCGAAACTTGTCTAGCTTGAAGGGGCAAACCAAATGGCGCTGTGGTTGGCCCGCTAGATGACGCTGCCATGGGTCAAACGGATATCAAATGCGTTTTTTATTAGGAACCCCCATTTTTTATTACATATTCGTGTAGTACGTAAAGAAATATGAATTTTTAGTTGGACCACTTTTTTCGCTTTGTGATAGATGGCGCTGCAATAGTCACAAACATATGGCTCACAATTTTAGACGAACAGTTGGTAACAGGTAGTCTTTTCAAATTAAAATACAGAACGTAGGTACGTTTGAACATTTTATTTCGGTTGTTCCAATGGGATACATGTACCTTTGTGAACTTATTGTTTCTGAGAACGCATGCTGTTACACCGTGATTACCTGTAAATACCACATTAATGCAATAAATACTCAAAATGATGTCCGTCAACCTCAATGCATTTTGGCAATACGTGTAACGACATTCCTCTCAACAGCGAGTAGTTCGCCTTCCGTAATGTTCGCTACAAGCATTGACAATGCGCTCACGCATGTTGTCAGGCGTTGTCGGTGGATCACGATAGCAAATATCCTGCAACTTTCCCCACAGAAAGAAATCTGGGGACGTTAGATCCGGTGAACGTGCGGGGCCATGGTATGGTGCTTCGGCGACCAATACACCTGTCATAAAATATGCTATTCAATACAGCTTCAACCGCACTCGAGCTATGTGCCGGACATCCATCACGTTGGAAGTACATCGTCATTCTGTCATCTAGTGAAACATCTTGTAGTAACATCGGTCGAACATTACGTAGGAAATCAGCATACATTGCACTAATTAGATTGCCATCGATAAAATGGGGGCCAATTATCCTTCCTCCCATAACGCCGCACCATACGTTAACCCGCCAAGGTCGCTGATGTTCCACTTGTCGCAGCCATCGTGGATTTTCCGTTGCCCAATAGTGCATATTATGCCGCTTTAGGTTACCGCTGTTGGTGAATGACGCTTCGTCTCTAAATAGAACGCGTGCAAAAAATCTGTCATCATCCCATAATTTCTCTTGTGCCCAGTGGCAGAACTGACCACGACGTTCAAAGTTGTCACCCTGCAATTCCTGGTGCATAGAAATATGGTACGGGTGCAACCGATGTTGATGTAGCATTCTCATCAACGACGTTTTTGAGATTCCCGATTATCGCGCAATTTGTCTGCTACTGATGTGTGGATTAGCCACGACAGCAGCTAAAACACCTACTTGAGCATCAACATTTGTTGCAAGTCGTGGTTGACGTTTCACATGTGGCTGAACACTTACTCTTTTCTTAAATAACGTAACTATCCGGCGAACGGTCCGGACTCTTGGATGATGTCGTCCAGGATGTCGAGCAGCATACATAGCACACGCCCGTTGGGCATTTTGATCACAACAGCCATACATCAACACGATACCGACCTTTTCCGCAATTGGTAAACGGTCCATTTTAACACGGGTAATGTATCACGAAGCAAATACCGTCCGCACTGGCGGAATGTTACGTAACAACACGTACTTATACGTTTGTGACTATTACAGCGCCATCTATCACAAAGCAAAAAAAGTGGTCGAACTAAAACATTCATATTTCATTACGTACTACACGAATATATAACAAAAAATGGGGGTTCCTATTTAAAAAACGCAGTTGATATCCGTTTGACCAATGGCAGCGCCATCTAACGGCCCAACCATAGCACCATCTGGTTTCCCCCTTCATGCTAGACGAGTTTCGTTTTTTGTAGTCTTTTCGTTTGATGTTTATTTCGTGATATATTTGGCCTGGTCACAACCCTGTATATACCGGGTGATCAAAAAGTCAATATAAATTTTAAAACTGAATAAATCACGGAATAATGTAGATAGAGAGGTAGAAATTGACACACATGCTTGGAGTAACATGGGGTTTTATTAGAACCAAAAAAATACAAAAGTTCAAAAAATATCCGACAGATGGCGCTTCATCTGATCAGAATAGCAATAATTAGCATAACAAAGTAAGACAAAGCAAAGATGATGTTCTTTACAGGAAATGCTCAATATGTCCACCATCATTCCTCAACAATAGCTGTAGTCGAGGAATAATATTGTGAACAGTACTGTAAAGCATGTCCAGAGTTATGGTGAGGCAATGGCGTAGGATGTTGTCTTTCAACGTCCCTAGAGATGTCGGTCGATCACGATACACTTGCGACTTCAGGAAACCCCAAAGCCAATAATCGCACGGACTGAAGTCTGGGGACCTGGGAGGCCAAGCATGACGAAAGTGGCGTCTGAGCACACGATCATCACCAAACGACGCGCGCAAGAGATCTTCCACACGTCTAGCAAATACTTTTTTTTTTTTGGATCTAATAAAACCCCATGTCATTCGGAGCATGTGTGTCAATTTTTACCTCTATCTGTATTATTCCGTGTTTTATTAAGTCTTCAAATTTATACTGACTTTTTTATCACCCGGTATATTAGTGTTTGTGACATGTTAATTAGAAGCCCTCCCATGTCCAACTTTAGTTCTGTACTTCCTGCAGTAACATCTCAGTCCTGAGTCAAGTAATGATCTTGATTGTAGCTGTTATTGGTATGAGTTTGGTACATTTTTGCTTTCTTTGATTACTGGGTTGTGCATTATTGGTAACTACTGCTACCCATGGCTCAGAGTGCCCTGTGTCCGTTTGCATCCTGTGTGCTATTCAAAGGGAATACTAATGAAAGTAATATTCAATTTTCTTAAACTTATATTTCCAAATTAATGTGCCTAATTAGGCTGGCGACCGTCCGTTTGTTTCATTCACATATGAATTTTACTACTTTCACTAACCCCCAAAGTTAAAATCAGTTTAGTCTTTCTGTTAATTGCACCATATTCAAAATTATAGTCCGATACATTCATCCATTAGACATACGCACGGTCAAAATTCAAAATTACAGGTCCTCTCAGAGGGTAACATTAGCTTGTGTCACGGCAAATTAGTGTTATAAATTCCCTAGGTATCCCTTTCATAGGGATCGCGAAGACAAAAAATTAGAATAACTGCAGCACGCACAGATCCGTTTAGAAAATCGTTCATCCCATGCTCCATACGCGAGTGCAACGGGAAAAACCCTAATAACTGGCACTATGGAAAGTACCCTCTGCCACGTACTTCAGAGGGTTTTACAGAGATCGAGGTAGATGTACTGATGACGACGGGGCGTATTTCGAGGTGAAAAGATTCCTGAACAGCCAGCTTCTACAACCGAGATCTGCTTCATGTCATCTGACCTGGGAAAAACTGAAACGTCCCCTTTGAAAAATTTATACATGACTGTGCTTAAACTGACACACAATATTTTTAGCGCAACGCAATCTGACTTTCAAAAATCCCTACAAAAGAATGGCCCTGACTAACATTAACCTATACCTTTCACAAATCACTTACCTCACCAAAAATCTTCGTTACTCGAACTACTGCAATACAGCGAGCGCCACTACTGCCAGCTAAATAAAAGATTCAAACTACTGAAGGCACTAACTACTGATAGGCATAGTTAGCAAATGAAAGATTTTGATAGAGAACAAACAATGTATTTACCTTAAAAGGGTTGAAAAATCATAATATACATAGCAGTTCATGACATCCAGTCCTACAAATTTCAAAACTCCGCCATTTCTCTCCCCACATCCACCACTGCTGGCGGCTCACCTCCAACTGCCCAACGTTACGCGCTGTTAACATCCAGCTGCCCAACACTACAATGGCAGACAACAATGCAAACTAGCCACAGACTGCACACAGCACAGCCAGTGATTTTCATACAGAGCGCTACGTGGCGTTACCAATATAAAAACCTAAACAGCCTACTTACAAAATGAGTCTCAGGGAAGGGTGGATACGTAGAGGGGTACTGAATCCAAGTTTGACACTCACAGTACTAATTTTTTTGGTGTCGCCATTTGTTCACATAATGGCAGTCATTCGTGCCATGGGACGGTTTTTCTAAAACAGCTGTCACTGTTCAATACGTCCTCCACCGGCTGCCGCAACACTTCCAGCAGAAGTTACCTCGACAGTTCCTGCAGCGCGAGACTGCAGTGAGGGTGGGGGAGCTTTTTCTGCTGGCCAGTATCGAGCAGGGTAGGTCGGGCGGCGGTAGCACGTGCACATTATCTTTTACGGGTCCCCATAAAAGGCGCCCCATAGACTACAATGTCCGGCGACACGGTGGCCTATAGCGCCGGGTGGCACTTCGATAAGCCCATCCTTCCCTGTGTTACGGCCGCACTGTATTCATCTAAGGGCAGACTCGCCAGGGAGGTGGCTTTGTTCCGAAACGCTACCCGATACATGAAGTAATCGACGTTCGGTATGCAATAAAATGCTTGTGGAACGCTTACTCACATGGCATTACCAACACGTGACAGTTTAGAATGACTGCAGCTGTCCTGCACCCCAAAGGCAAGAAAACCAGTGCGGCGGCGCGGTTCTTTCCGTTCCTTTACGACGGACCTGCACCTACCTGTGAACATTGTCTCAGCAGATCATCAGTAGGAAAGCCGAGTGAAACCTACTGTACTTCGACGTGAACCAGGCTGCAATTTATGTCACTAATCTACGTTTCGGGAGAAAGTTTTCACACAAATGAAAGTTTGGAAATTTTGTCCTGAATTAATATATTCTGAAACTTAGGTGAACAGGTATCACTGCCAAGCCCGTGCTAGTCTTAGCACAGTCACTCATAATCCCTTTCACTCACGTTAGCCAGTTTATGGTGTCGCATTTCCCGAAAACGTAATAACTACAAAAATGCTGATTGTTTTTGATTGATAATGCTCGCCAAATATTAAGTCTGTCGGCACCAAATGCAGTCACAGTTTTTGGCCACCGACTTGCTAAATACGCCACGCGGAATATATGTCTTTTCTCGTCACAAAATTCACTTAAAAATTCCGAAATTTCTACACGCCAATCGGTGTAATTATGCCGTCACTTTACCACACTTTTGAAGTATGAAACACTGCTAGATCCGGCAACTTATCGTTTCCATCGGAACTACTGTAAGTAGGCTGTTTAGGTTCTTATATTGGTAACGCCGCCGCCACGTAGCGCTCTGATGAAAATCACTGGCTGTGCTGTGTGCAGTCACTGGCTGGTTAGCATCGTTGTCTGCCATTGTAGTGTTGGGCAGCGGCAGCTGAATGTGAAAAGCGCGTAGCGTTGCGCAGTTGGAGGTGAGCCAGAACCACTTTAATTACATAGACATTAAGATGTGAATATATATTTCCCTTATCTGCATTGTTGTTTTTACTGTAATATTTTTTCTGCTTGAGCTATGTCATGTTTAGGTATAAGTTACTGCTGTGTGCCAGGCATAGTGCTACTAAATTTCACTTTGTATTACTCTGTTAAGCTAGTTTTACTACTGATATATTTTTCTTGTTGCTGCTCATTGCCTTATATCAGTTGTAATATTGTTGCTTACTTTGCCAATTTGAATTTTTTGTCCTTGTGGTTTGTGTTAATTTGTTATGTGCTGCTGCATTGCCTCGTTCCTTAGTTTAGCATCTGAGCTCAGTACATTTAAGTTAGCTTAAGAAGGGGTAGACTATATAAGAGAATGAGTTGCGATGAATTTGAAGAAATGCACTGAGAGGTTATACGAGAAAAATACAGAAAGCATGCTTGGATAGGATTTTTTTGGTGGAAGCAAAGGTTGAAATAAGACGAAAGATCTATGGAATGAAGTTTTGGGTTGGACTGCAGTACCAAATGTTACACTGAAAACAAACCCTGTCCTTTCCTTTTGTGTTATCCCACTATGTGTTTGTGTACCCTTGTGTATTTATGTTCTTCCTGTCTTTATATGTTTATCTGATAAGACTTATGTTGTAGAATTTTTCTAATACTCAGCTACATGAACTATGATGAGGAATACTATTATCCTCAAATATAATTGGCATTAATAATATGTTATTTACCTTGTAAATATGCTTAGACATTATTTATTCTGTTTTGTTTTAATGCTCATGTGTAAAGTTGATGTTTCAAAAGTTATTCTGATCTTTCATGTATTTACTTATGTCATATTTCCTGTAACACTGATGTATATGTTATTTCGATTCTTTTGTAAAGCCTGTACTACAAATGTTATCTGTATTGTTATGTTCTTTAATGATGTATTTTGTAATTTTGTAATTGTATTCTCATGTTATAATATTGTAATTGACACCAGTTCATCAAATTAAGTAACTTGTAAGCATTCATTTCACTGTACACATTTCTGTTGGTCATAGTAATGCACTGTATGTGAGAAGTAGGGACTGTTAGTGTTTGCACGTGTGTTAATAATTCAGCAAGGGACTGGATAACAGCATTGCTGGTTCTAAAGACAATTCCAAAACTTTGTGAGTGCACAAGTGGTGGGTTATGGACTTGCTCTATTATCCGCAAGACTCTTCAGTGGTGATTGTGCACCTGTACAGTCACAACAGATGGCTGCTGGCCATCTCTACAAGGACTACAATGGGTCTGCAATGACCCAACAATACCATTATTTCTTCAAGGACTACAGTGGGTCTGCATCTTTGATGACTCACCAGTACCATTATTTCTACAAGGACTGCAGTGGGTCTGCACCTCTGGTGGCCCACCAATACCGTAATCTCTACCAGGACTATAGTGGGTCTACTCTGTGATGACCTACCTACCAATATTCTTCAAAACGTCGAATGACTCTGCTGTGGGTTTGCTCTGTTGTGGCCCATTACCTGTCTGCATGTCAAGAGTCAGCATTGTCTTTCTGTTGGAAAGACAACACTACTTCTTCAAGACTGCATGGAAATCCACTACTTCCATGTGCGTTTTCTTTTACTGCTCAGACTTTGGGAAAAACACTGCAGTTTTACTGTGATGACCAATCTGGACTGTCTTTATGAACTGTGAGACAATTTTAGCTTTTGACCTACATTTTATCAATAAGTGTGTGCATTGGATATCTTTGTTATTGTAATTATGAAAAATTTTATCAAATCATTATTGGCCACTGCCCAAAACAATTTGTAAAATTTTTTGTGGGGAGCATGGGGGCTATGTAAGTAGGCTGTTTAGGTTCTTATATTGGTAACGCCGCCGCCACGTAGCGCTCTGATGAAAATCACTGGCTGTGCTGTGTGCAGTCAGTGGCTGGTTAGCACTGTTGTCTGCCATTGTAGTGTTGGGCAGCAGCAGCTGGATGTGAAAAGCGCGTAGCGTTGCGCAGTTGGAGGTGAGCCGCCAGCAGTGGTGGATGTGGGGAGAGAGATGGCGGAGTTTTGAAATTTGTTATACTGGATATTATGAACTGCTATATATATTATGACTATTAAGGTAAATACATTATTTGTTCTCTATTAAAATCTTTCATTTGCTAACTATCCCTATCAGTAGTTAGTGACTTCCGTAGTTTGAATCTTTTATTTAGCTGGCAGTAGTGGCGCTCGCTGTATTGCAGTAGTTCGAGTAACGAAGATTTTTGGTGAGGTAAGTGATTTGTGAAGGTACAGGTTAATGTTAGTTAGGGCCATTCCTTTGTAGGGATTTCTGAAAGTCAGATTGCGTTACGCTAAAAAATATTGTGTGTCAGTTTAAGCACAGTCATGTATAAATTGTTCTAAGGGGACGTTTCACTACTACTACACACGTCCGACTGTTTCATGGTTAGGCTTCGACTCTCCTCTAGAATACTCTCAGTCTTCTCTACCAGCAGAGAAAGGCGCGGGTGCTTCACCATTGGTCAGTTTACTCAACAGCCAATAGCAAAACAACACTTTCCCGCGTCAATCCGCGCTTTTCATCAATAACCAATGGCAAAACAGTAAACCTAACGACTGCACTTTTTACCGACGTAATTATCTAATATGCTGAAGTTTCGCTTATGCATAAAGTTATTTACTATTGTTATTTATACCAGAATTAACTTTTCCTTTACCATAAAATTACTTTACAAATCTATTCTACAAAAATCCCCTTTGTCCATATCCATACTTCTTCGAAATGTTCCCACACTAAAACCTACTACATAACTCGTTAAACAATTATCTTCATATTAACCTTAAACCACACTCACGCATCATTTATACTGCTAAGATACATTTATAACCTTTTACATACACAAAAAGACATAATAACACTTTATGAAAATACTAGAACAGTTTATGAAAAACATTCTATTACTTTAGTGCAGTCTAGTGGACACAATCGAAACTAAAATCACAGTCCCCCTATCCAACATTGTCCTCTATCGGCTGATACATAAACTACGTGCGCGTCCAGTCTCGCGTCACCATCTGCCACTATCCAGCTCTGAGACACATCTCCCTCCCAGTTAACCGCCTCCAAGGCAGGATCGGTATACGGCGCTACGCCTCACCAGGTTAAAGTTCCGGTCTTTGCACAAAGTTTCATTTGTCATTTCACTTACGATATAGAGGGTGTCCGCAAAGTAGGGACGAATATTAACGTAGCATAGAACATACAAAATTTAATAAAAATGTTATTTTTTTTACAAACACATTCAGTAATTTCTCCCAATTATCTATGAACAATTACATCGTCCATATGAGCACACGAGGCTGCGCGCCAGCGAGCAATGCGTTCACTGAAGTTCTAGAAGACGCGGTGGGGCGCCGTTAATAACCCTTTTGATTTCGTCCTTCAATTGGTGTACTGTTTCAGGTTTGTTCACGTACACTTCTGATTTTACAAATCCCCGCCAAAAAGGTCACAAGGCGTAAGATCGCATTACTGCCAGTCCATTACTGGTTGCTAAGCAAAGAGATTTTTTGCGGAAACTTTTTATTTAGCAGAGCAATCGCTTCGCGGGACGTGAAACATGTCGCACCATCTTGTTGAAATCAAAAATCGTCATTTTCATCAATAAGAGGGAAAAACCAATCAGAAAGCATGTTTCGCATACGGTCGCAATTCACTGTGTCGGCAGCTCCCTCACCATTGTCGAAAACGTACGGGCCGATCACTCCTCTTGCCCACAATCCACAGTCGTGCCTTTGTGCATCTCATCTTCCACAGTCAAAAATGGTTCAAATGGCTCCGAGCACTATGGGACTTAACATCTGAGGTCATCAGTCCCCTAGACTTAGAGCTACTTAAACCTAACTAACCTAAGGACTGCACACACATCCATGCCCGGGGCAGGATTCGAACCTGCGACCATAGCAGCAGTGCCGTTCCGGACTGAAGCGCCTAGAACCACAACGGCCGGATTTCCACAGTCACTCGCGGATTATCGTTACCCCAAATTCTGCAGTTCTGCTTATTGACGTACCCACTGAGGTGGAAGTGCGCTTCATCTGTGACAACTATTCTTTTTGTGAAATTGTCGTTCTCCGCTTGTCGAGCCAAGACCCGTCGAGCAAATAGATGTCTTTTTCATGATCTACAGCCTTCAACTTTTTTGTAAGTTGAATCTTGTACGCATACATTTTCAGATATTTTGAAAGAATTTCATGCACTGAACTTAGTGGTAAATTCAATTGTTGAGCTCGTCGGCGAAACGATTTTCTGGGGCTTACGGTCACACTGTCACGCACGACAGCAATGTTTTCTTGTGTTCGAACAGAACGCGGTCGTCCTCTTTTCTTAACGTTTGAAACAGAGCCCGTGGTCTCAAATATCCGGAGCATCTTCCGAACTGATGATCCGGTTGGAGCAGCATTACATCCGAGTGCCACACGCAATTCACGAACGGTTGCCGTGGGACTGTCATTGTTTTTGTAATAACTTTTTATCACTTGGATACGTTGCTCAGTTGTTACCTGCTCCATGACAAAAATAAATATCAAACAATAATACTCAGCACACAAAGCGATTAGGCTAATAATGGGAAGGATCGCAGATAAACATAAAAAAGCACGGCTGCGATTGTCACATGACTAAATGGTACGAAATTCAAATGGCTCTGAGCACTATGGGACTCAATTTCTGAGGTCATTAGTCCCCTAGAACTTAGAACTAGTTAAACCTAACTAACCTAAGGACATCACACACATCCATGCCCGTGGCAGGATTCGAACCTGCGACCGTAGCGGTCTCGCGGTTCCAGACTGCAGCGCCTAGAACCGCACGCCCACTTCGGCCGGCAATTCAAATTCGTCCCTACCTCCCGGACACGCGTTATTACAGAGCGCAATTAAATCTTTGATATGGTGTACAGTATATAGGGTCTTCCAAATAATGTGACTCGACTACTCATATTTAAATTAAATAATTAAGTAAATGATATGAGAGATCACAGCGTGAAAGGAGCGAGATTAATATAATAAAACATATGATACATTTTTATTTCTCTCTGGTTCGTCTTATTGTTGAATCGGTATTCGATCCTTTTATCACGGCAAATTTAAGACCTTGCAATTTCGAGAGAGTTTTCAAAGATTAAATTTTACTAAGGGACGAACCCACTCAATAAATGGGGTAGAGATATCTTCGGAATGGTGCCAACACTTTATGCCAGATACAGAAAATAATTTAAATCAGTTCCGAAAGAAAGGATATATTCATATCAGCGCACATTCAGTTGCAGAGTGAAAATCTCATTCTGGAAACATCCCCCAGGCTGTGGCTAAGCCATGTCTCCGCAGTATCCTTTCTTTCAGAAGTGCTAGTTCTGGAAGGTTCGCAGGAGAGCTTCTGTAAAGTTTTGAAGGTAGGAGACGAGGTACTGGCAGAAGTAATACTGTGAGGACGGGGCGTGAGTCGTGCTTGGGTAGCTCAGATGGTACAGCACTTGCCCGCGAAAGGCAAAGGTCCCGAGTTCGAGTCGCGGTTCGCCACACAGTTTTAATCTGCCAGGAAGTTTCAGCAAAATTATGAATTTCAAAGTTGGCTTTGTTTACTCTATGACAACATCGAATATGGTGTTGAATTTGCTTACGCCAAATTTTATCTGTTTGTACCAGCCTTAAGTTTGTTGTATTAAGTACCACGAATGCAAATCTGCAATTCCGTTTCATTAACCAAACGTTCAGCTTTTAAAGTACACTTTAATTTGCTAACTGAATACTGAATTTGTGGGGTGAGCAGAAAAAGTAATCGTTAGTGTTTCTTCAGATGAAGATGAAAATTTGAAGGGAATGAAGGACCTCCTGGCACTGCTCTCAATTAACAATTGAGGAGATCATGCTGTGATTAAAGTGTATGCAAACTTAAGCATCCAAGTAGACAATATGCATCTAAAAAATGGTTCAAATGGCTCTGAGCACTATGGGACTTAACATCTATGGCCATCAGACCCCTAGAACTTAGAACTACGTAAACCTAACTAACCTAAGGACATCACGCAACACCAAGTCATCATGAGGCAGAGAAAATCCCTGACCCCGCCGGGAATCGAACCCGGGAACCCGGCGTGGGAAGCGAGAACGCTACCGCACGACCATGCATCTAAAATTAGTTGTTTCTAAGACTCACGTTATGTTGGTGCTTTTTTTAAAAAAATCGAGGTGAATTAAACACGTTTATTTTAACAGATCAAGAGTCACCTTTTAGTCAAGCTCTCCGTTACTTCTGGCGGTACCTACAACTAGTAGATTCGAAGACAAGGTCATTTTTAAGATACTGTCAGTGACTTACAGTTTTAAGAAAGAAACTAAATTTATTAATTTAATGTTGCAATCATGTAATTAGAGATATAACAATATGTAATTCGAAAACAAAATAGAAAATCGCAATTCATTCAATATTCTTAGTTCTGTACTGAATAAAACTTGTTTTGATCCCGATAACGTTTGTTTCTTACTCTCCCAGGACCGAAACAGATTCCAACATGTCTCTCTTCACTCAAAGAACCCCTATCAGCGGGGTGAACAGAAACAGCAAGTTTTTATTTTTTACGCTATAAAATTATGAGATAGCTCCCAAAACTAATTATAAGAATAAACTTCGGCACAAGACCCACAATCCCATGTAATTTTCTTTTTAAAATTATCATTTTTTTCTTTTAAAATTTAAAACTGTTTCTATTCACCCATTTTGCAGTAGATATAATCTAGTGTTTCGGTACCAAAAAGGACGAAATTGAAGTAACTGCCAGTGTTTTCTGCGTGGTAAATGGATTCTTCAAAAATGGTTCAAATGGCTCTGAGCACTATGGGACTTAACATCTATGGTCATCAGTCCCCTAGAACTTAGAACTACTTAAACCTAACTAACCTAAGGACATCACACAACACCCAGATTCTTCTGAAAGACTGTCTTGCAAATGGTAAAATGACAAATACGGCGCAGGCCCCCACGTCCAGGTCCATGGATAAAGACGTGAGAGAAAGAAGATTATACAAATTCTGTAAGCATGGCTCTTACGAAACGCGAGTCGAGTTTTGCCACAAGTGAATAAAGAAAGCCATGGATCAAGGCAATCAGATGGATACAGTTTCTCTTGACTTAGTAAGCTCCGCCCATGGCCTAGATAACCGCCTGTATTAGTTAGGAAGTGAGTCCACAAGGTTGTGCACGTACATCGCATCCAGGTTAAGCCACTCGCTGGGAATTTGCACGCAATTCCACCAAATTTCAGGGATGCTGATTAAGGCGTTTTACCGGCCTTTCCCAAGAAGTCCCACAGAGTTTCTAAGGGGCTCAAGCCAAGTTATTCTGCAGGTCAGTCGAGATGAAACAGGGCGGGGAAGTGTTTGGAAAACCAGCCATATGTTTTTCCAGACCGATGAATTTTGCTGTTGGCGTCTTTATGGCCTCTTGCGAGGTTACAAGACTCCAAATGTTCATTACATGTAAGTACCGTCGCAATTTACGCTCGCTAACAGGCTAGGATGGACTCCATTCACGGCTTGCGCCGATTCGTGTCGGTTGTGGACGCGATTTTGATTCACAAGCCGAGAAAAGCGCGACTGCAGTCCCCCTGTCAGGATTTTTCTTCCTGCCATAGTTCTGACGTCGTGTTTCGTGCCACGTGTGTTACACGACTGCTTGCACCACATTTACCTATGTTTATGCACCATGTCCGTTTCAAACACTAATGTGTCACTGATAGTTGCTGCCTTACGCTCACGAAGAGGCAGTACGCGCGAGAGGTTGACCTCGTGACTCGATCGCTGCGCCATCTGTAAACACAACGATTCGTCAGTGCGTGCGCACTTGGGTCACGAATTTTTTGTGCGGTGAGCTTATTACATCAACGTTTATCAACGAAACTACGATCACAAGGGTTATCAAACGACATTTGCTGCTGAATTGAACTGAGGATTTCTTATTAGGAAGGACACAGTATCTTGGATGGAGACTCGTCGACATATTGAAATCAATTTCAGATACGCTCCATAAAAGTGTGTTGGACTGTTGCTGTTCGTCTTGTGTATCACTGGTAGACAATATTAATGACACGAGCCTTCGACAATAAATATAATAGACTGGCCCTGACGTCATTTTCGTGGCTCCAACATCTCTGGGCTAAAGTCACGTGAATGTTGGCAAAACATGGTTGTTTCGCGTTGCGCTTATGGTTGTACTCAGCGTTTTGTCGGGGGAAATCGCATTACATTTCAAGTGGAAGTGTTTTTATGATAGTGCAGATGCGTTTATTGAAATCTGCTGACGTGACTTTTATGTTTTTTACACTTGAAATAGGGTGTCACGTAAATTAAAGTGTTGAAAGTGATGCCTGTAAAGTCAGACTCATATTACATTTTGGAAAGTATCTGTGATAATTCGGTTACAGAAGTATAACTGTTTCTCGCTCCTATTCATAGGTTCACTAAGGATGAAAACCGAAGGCAGCTTTGGACACAGGTCCTGAAACGGAAAAACTTTAAGCCATCTGCACATACGCGCCTTTTTGTATATACAAGTGAAATTATAATAAGGTAAGAGCACGTATAGTCGACAAATGAAGAGAATTTTTTTCTACCTTCTAATACTATTAAATAAATGTAGGCTCCAAAATTATTTTCTGGAACTTCAAAGTCTCACCTTTCATCTAAAATATCATTTTTTTTAACTGATAGTTTAAACTTTTGTAAAAATAGTAGGAACTGAACCTTTGAAGTGCACCTAAAATTGATACTCTAAAATGGACCTGCTCTTAAAGTCGACAATTTTGGCAACTATAGTTGACATAATTCCCATATCCCATTTTCTTATATAAGTGACTAGAGCTCAAAAAGCGGTGAATCCAATTTTTAAAGTTTTGACACGAGCCCACTCTTACTGTTTAAAAGAATTTTAACGACATTTTACTTTAATTGATAGTTTATAGTAATTTCGTCCCGCTGCCCACCAGAGGGGCCTTCGATGTATTTGTTAGATTTTATAAATGGTACTGTGAACAAATCCAGGTCAAATGTAGTTCTGACATAATTTTTCGCAAATAAAAAAGTAATTTTTGTTGGAAGCGTTTGGCAGTCAACTGAGAAATGTTGGTAAAATACGATACAAACATAGGATGGCAGACCGCTGATTTGAAATCCCGCCACGTTTTGCCAACAGTCACGTGGTTTATGTTGGAGCCACACCAGCCCTATAGCTTCTGCACAGCAAGGCCAGTCTACTATTATCTATGGTCGAAGACACGAGCGGACTTCAGAAAGAACGTTAAACTTTACACTGAGTTGACAAAGTCTTGGGATAGCGATATGCACATAGAGACTGCGGTAGTTTCGCGTACTCGAGGTATAAAAGCACAGTGGCTTGGAGGAGCTGTTCTTTGTACCCAGGTGATTAATGTGGAAAGGATTCCGACGTGATTATGGCCGCACGACGGGAACTAACAAACTTTGAACGCGGAGTGGTAGTTGCAGGCAGACGCATGGGACATTCCATTTCGGAAATCGTTATGGAATCCAGTATTCCGAGATCCACAGTGTCAAGAGATTGCCGAGAATTCCGAATTTTAGGCATTAACTCTCACCACGGACAATACAGTGGCTGACGATCTTAATGATCGACAGGAGCGGCGTTTGAGTGGAGTTGTCAGTGCTAACAGACAAGCAACACTGCGTGAAAAAACCACAGAAATCAATGTGGGACGTGAAACTAAAGTATCTGTTAGGACGATGCGGCGAAATTTGGCGTTAATGGACTGTGGCAGCAGACGACTGGCGCAAGTACCTTTGCTAACAGCACGTCTTCGGCTGCAGCACCTCGCCTGGGCTCGTCAGCATATCGGTTGGACCCTAGACCGGAAAATCTTCGCCTGGTCAGATGAGTACCGATTTCAGTTTGTAAGAGCTGATGGCATGGTTGGAGTTTAGACTCGGCTTCATCTTTCGGGTTCAAAATGGTTCAAATGGCTCTGAGCACTACGGGACTTAACTTCTGAGGTCATCAGTCCCCAGAAATGAGAACTACTTAAACCTAACCCTGCTAAGGACATCACACACATCCATGCCGGAGGCAGGATTCGAACCTGCGACCGTAGCGGTCGCGAGGTTCCAGACTGTAGCGCCTAGAACCGCTCGGCCACCCCAGCTGGCCATATTTCTGGGCATGAGTATTGAAAGAAGCAATTCAGATTCGGTTGGCGACTAATTTAACTAACAGAGATAACGGCTTCTGCTTGGACAAGTCTTGGGATCCTGCATTTTCTGTAATAAACTCACAAAGACGTCGCAACGGTGCAGCTCGCAGCGATACATCGATATCACTACGTAAGTCGACCAAGCAGCCATATATGTAATTTAATGCATGTGGTACCTCTTTGCTGCCGATCAACGTGTCTCGTGCCTAGTGTATATATGGTCGCATGCGCAGTGGTGTGGTCCATGGGTTTAAACGTATGGAGCAAGTGGTGGAGCGGCCAGGCAATCATTATAGGATGTTCCACTCCCTACTTCCGGCTCCATGATTTGTCCCTCACCGTCTATGACCTCCCTATACAACTTACCCCCACCTTCAAATACCTTCGTCTCACCCTTGACCATCACCGCACCTGGACTCCCCATCTCCTTACCATCCAACGCAAAGCCCACAGCAGACTCTGCCTCCTGAAACTTCTGTGCGGCTGGACATGGGAACTGCACCCTTCCACAATCTGTCATAGCTACGAGTGCTTCATCCATCCCATCCTTTGTTATGGCAATGTTGCCTGGATCTCTGCCCCTCCCAAACTCTACAAAGCCCCCCAAATCCTTGAACACCATGCACTCCATCTCGCTTTCCTTATCCGTCTCCCGTACCCCACGAGGATCCTCAACGATCCCATCCTCTTCTTACATCTGCTCCTTTTCCTTGAACACATCTGTACCCTCTACACCAACCGCCACCTCGATCCCCCTCACTCCCAGGTGTCTCCACTCCTCTGCACTCCCTGCCTGCTGCCACGCCTTTACCAATCTGTCCCTCCCTCTCTCCATCCCCACAGCATCAACCTCCTCTCCCAAAGGAACTTCCACTGTCTCCCCATCCCAGATGATGTGCTTTGCTCTGATATTTATCCTTCTTTCCAACTCTGACCCTCCTCTTCCCCTCTCCCCCTCCCTTGGGATCCCTCTCCTTCTCCTCCCCCCTCTGTTTCCTCCCTCCTTCCCCCCTGTCCTTCTCACTTCTCCTTTCCCAGTCTTTGTGCTCCCTCCACATCTCCTGGCCCTTGGTATGCTGCCGACTCCACCCCTTCCCCTCCTCCTTCCTCTGTCAACCTCCATCTCTCTTTCCTCTCCCCCTCCTGTCTCCCTCCTCTCGTTCCTCCCCTCCTTTGGCAGGCCCCCCAAATTTTCATGTAGTTACTTTGTTTGTTTTTGTGCTCACCATGTAGATAACATCAGTGCAATGTGTGTTCAGTGTCGTCGTCCCATACTGTGAACGCCGTTTTTTAATTGTGCTATTCGTTCCACCAGTGTCTATGTGCTATGTCTTCATCGAGTGCCATTTTAACTGAATATGGCTTTTATATAAACGATCCTCGTCAAACTACCCCTTTTTTGTATATATTAACTCCAATTATTTCCCCTCCCCATCTCTAAATTTCATCTTTTATCCCCGTATTTTATATATGTACTGTTCTCCTGTGATATCTTGCGCAACCCCTTGGCTGAAGAGCGGCGAATTGCGCCACTGCCAGCCCACCCCTGCCCCCATGGGGCAGTGCAATGAAATGACAATAAAGGGAAAAAGCTGGAGCGTCGGTCACCCGGCTCACTCTGAAGATGGCTGGACGGTATACAGCCGAAATATGAAAAGAAGAAGTGAAATTTATGCGGCTGCGCGTCCGAAATTTTAGGGAACTGTTTTAAGCGAGGGAAAAATCTAGCAGCCCGCGTTTCTCAGGCGCTCGGAGCTAATTCTATCCCGTCTGGAGAGTTCAGAAGTGAAAGTAACTGACAGTTATGGAGAACTGTTAAATGTAACTGGTATTATCAGTGAACCGTGTGGCCCCCCACCGCCGTGCTGTACGGTACAGCGCACGCAGCCTTGTACCCTGCGGGCGAGCCCCAGCTTAATTTTGTGAGCACCGGGAAGGCGGCCCGGGGACCCCTCCCTCCCCCATCCCCTCACCCTCCACCCTCCCTCCCTCACCGGGTGATAGTGGCCGGTCCGTGTCGCGAGCCGCCCGCCGCCGTGGGACGCTGCGTCAATCCCGCGCAGGAAATTGCGCGGAAGGCGTCATTTCCGGAGGCCGGTACACAAGAAGGCCCGCGGAACGTGCCCCACCTGGATCCACGCCCCGCTACAGCGCTTCCACAGCGGATCTCTTTACTAAAGGCCTCGCGCCTAACGGATGGAACACAGCGGTGTTACTTGCAGCAATCTATCCGTACGCTACTGTGCAAATGAAACACTCACTCGGACCACGCTGCACGTTCCTATGGCTAACTGCTTCCAGCAGCAGCAAAAATTGAAGACGTGCGCGGAAAAATGGGCCAACCCTCAAATGTAAAAGCTTAGAGAGAAGTGTTGTTATCTTCGCTGGTTACGGGAACTATCAAAATTGGAATATTCAGGGGTGAGACCTTCGACCATAGATACTAGTAGACTGGCCTTGCTGTGCAGAAGCTATAGGGCTGGTGTGGCTCCAACATAAACCACGTGACTGTTGGCAAAACGTGGCGGGATTTCAAATCAGCGGTCTGCCATCCTATGTTTGTATCGTATTTTCTCCACATTTCTCAATTTACTGCCAAACGCTTCCAACAAAATTTATTTTTTTATTTGCGAAAAATTATGCCAGAACTACATTTGACCTGGATTTGTTCACAGTACCATTTATAAAATCTAACAAATACATCGAACACCACTCTGGTGGGCACCGGGACGAAATTACTATAAACTATCAATTAAAGTAAAATGTCGTTAAAATTCTTTTAACAGTAAGAGTGGGCTCGTGTCAAAACTTTTCACATTGGATTCGCCGCGTTTTGACCTCTAGTCACTTATAAAAGAAAATGGGATATGGGAATTATGTCAACTATAGGTGCCAAAAATGTCGACTTCAGGAGCAGGTCCATTTTAGAGTATCAATTTTAGGTGCACTTCAAAGGTTCAGTTCCCACTATTTTTACAAAAGTTTAAACTATCAGTTTAAAAAAATGATATTTTAGATGAAAGGTGATACTTCGAAGTTTTTCCCTTTCACGACCTGTATCCAGAGCTGCCTTCGGTTTTTTTCATCCTTATGGAACCTATGAATAGGAACGAGAAACAGTTATACTTACTTCTGTAACCGAATTATCACAGATACTTTCCAAAATGTAATATGAGTCTGACTTTACAGGCATCTCTTTCAACACTATAATTTACGTGATATTCTATTTCAAGTGTAAAAAACATATAAAAGTAACTTCAGCAGATTTCAATAAACGCATCTGCACTATCATAGAAACACTTACACCTGAAATGTAATGCCATTTCCCCCGACAAAACGCTGAGTACAGCCTTAAGCGCAACACGAAACAACCATGTTTTGCCAACATTCACATGACTTCAGCCCAGAGATGTTGGAGCCACGAAAATGACGTCAGGACCAGTCTATTATATTTATGGTCGAAGGGTGAGACCAATGTCAATTTTGATAGTTCCCGTACCCAGCAACAGATGGCAACACTTGTCTAAGTTTTTACATTTGAGAGTTGGCCCCTTTTCTCGCACGTGTCTTCAATTTGATCTTCAGTATTTCGTATAATTACTGATACAATTTAAAAATTGGAAATTCCGTCTTAACCTTCTGGTTAAGAGCTATAATATTGTGTCAAAGCCTTTAACACAATAGGACAAATATTACATTTCGAAGCTGTGTATACAGTGTGATTCCAGCACCTTTTCCTCAACTCCTCCATCAAGAAGTTGGCCACCAAGGGCTGCAAAGGACTATGCATGACGACAGCGTCAGTCAGTTCATAAAATTCATTCTTGAGTAAAAAATACATCGAAGTCAAGACATGTTTAAACAAAGCTCAAATCTCTGTATCAAAGGTTTTGCCGATGAGACATAATGATTCTGAAAGAGGAACATTTTTGAACAATGACTCTACATCGACACTGACTAAAATACCAGAAATATTCAGTTTGAGTGATTTTAGTTTGTCAATGAAATCTGCAGAGTTTTCGTACGTGATGAGTGCATTTTTCATCAAGAAGCCTTAATAACGACGCTAAATGTTTGGCACAGTGATAGGTTGGAGAGCCAAAAAAAAAAAAAGGTTCAAATGGCTCTAAGCACTATGGGACTTAACTTCTGAGGTGATCAGTCCCATAGAACACAGAACACCTTAAACCTAACTAACCTAAGGACATCACACACATTCATGCCCGAGGCAGGATTCGAACCTGCGACCGGAGCAGCAGCGCGGTTCCGGACTGAAGCGCCTAGAACCGCTCGGCCACAGCAGCCGGCTACAGTTAGTTAGAATACACATAACCGGCATAACATCACGTATGTGAAGTGTCGAAATTCAGGGAAGTCTTACGATCACAATGAATCGTCATCTGATGATGAGCGGAATGTTTGAAACGCCCAGAATCGTTATACATAGCACTGAAATGGACATAGTGTGCATTAACTTTTTTTTCAGCTGAGGTAGAAATTTTAAAAACGTAATTATCTAATACAGGACGTCCGCACTGCGGTTTGACCTTCACTCATCCCGAATACTCGTCCTGAGTACTCTCAAAGATTTTCCCACGATGCTGGATTGTTTGTAACAGAAGCGGTCGCGCGGTTCCAGACTGAAGCGCCTAGAACCGCTCGGCCACACCGGCAGGCGGCTGGCGAGCCAATTTTACTGCCAATTTTACTCACTATCGGACGCAGAGGAACATCTTTCTTATGGATTTGTGGAAGTCCATAGAGCCTCGGAGGAACCGCACCACTTGGCTTCAATCTTCGCACTACTTAATGGAAAGGGGGAGGCGATCAGAAGCGAAGCAGTCATCCTGGTTGGTGGGGTCTTTGCTGATCTTCCGGTACTTACTGTCACTGAGCGAACCATTTTGTCATGATACTCGTTGTTGTTGTTGTTGTGGTCTTCAGTCCTGAGACTGGTTTGATGCAGCTCTCCATGCTACCCTACCCTGTGCAAGTTTCTTCATCTCCCAGTACCTACTGCAACCTACATCCTTCTGAATCTGCTTAGTGTATTCATCTCTTGGTCTCCCTCTACGATTTTTACCCTCCACGCTGCCCTCCAATGCTAAATTTGTGATCCCTTGATGCCTCAGAACATGTCCTACTAACCGGTCCCTTCTTCTCGTCAAGTTGTGCCACAAACTCCTCTTCTCCCCAATTCTATTCAATACCTCCTCATTAGTTATGTGATCTAACCATCTTATCTTCAGCAGTCTTTTGTAGCACCACATTTCGAAAGTTTCTATTCTCTTCTTATCCAAACTATTTATCGTCCATGTTTCACTTCCATACATGGCTACACTCCATACAAATACTTTCAGAAACGACTTCCTGACACTTAAATCTATACTCGATGTTAACAAATTTCTCTTCTTCAGAAACGCTTTCCTTGCTATTACCAGTCTACATTATATATCCTCTCTACTTTGACCATCGTCAGTTATTTTGCTCCCCAAATAGCAAAACTCCTTTACTACTTTAAGTGTCTCACTTCCTAATCTAATTCCCTCAGCATCACCCGACTTAATTCGACTACATTCCATTATCCTCGTTTTGCTTTTGTTGATGTTCATCTTATATCCTCCTTTCAAGACAATGTCCATTCCGTTCAACTGCTCTTCCAAGTCCTTTGCTGTCTCTGACAGAATTACAATGTCATCGGCGAACCTCAAAGTTTTTGTTTCTTCTCCATGGATTTTAGCACCTACTCCGAATTTTTCTTTTGTTTTCTTTACTGCTTGCTCAATATACAGATTGAATAACATTGGGGAGAGGCTACAACCCTGTCTCACTCCCTTCCCAACCACTGCTTCCCTTTCATGTCCCTCGACTCTTATAACTGCCATCTGGTTTCTGTACAAATTGTAAATAGCTTTTCGCTCCCTGTATTTTACCGCTGCCACCTTTAGAATTTGGACGAGAGTATTCCAGTCAACATTGTCAAAAGTTTTCTCTAAGTCTACAAATGCTAGAAACGTAGGTTTGCCTTTCCTTAATCTTTCTTCTAAGATAAGTCGTAAGGTCAGTATTGCCTCACGTGTTCCAATATTTCTACGGAATACAAACTGATCTTCCCCGATGTCGGCTTCTACTAGTTTTTCCATTCGTCTGTAAAGAATTCGAGTTAGTATTTTGCAAGTGTAACTTATTAAACTGATAGTTCGGTAATTTTCACATCTGTCAACACCTGCTTTCTTTGGGATTGGAATTATTATATTCTTCTTGAAGTCTGAGGGTACTTCGCCTGTCTCATACATCTTGCTCACCAGATGGTAGAGTTTTGTCAGGACTGGCTCTCCCAAGGCCGTCAGTAGTTCTAATGGAATGTTGTCTATTCCCGGGGCCTTGTTTCGGCTCAGGTCTTTCAGTGCTCTGTCAAACTCTTCACGCAGTATCGTATCTCCCATTTCATCTTCATCTACATTCTCCTCCATTTCTATAATATTGTCCTCAAGTGCATCGCCCTTGTATGGACCCTCTATATACTCCTTCCATCTTTCTGCTTTCCCTTCTTTGGTTAGAACTGGGTTTCCATCTGAGCTCTTCATATTCATACAAGTGGTTCTCTTTTCTCCAAAGGTCTCTTTAATTTTCCTGTAGGCAGTATCTATCTTACCCCTACTGAGATAAGCCTCTACATCCTTACATTCGTCCTCTAGCCATCCCTGCTTAGCCATTTTGCACTTCCTGTCGATCTCATTTTTGAGACGTTTGTATTCCTTTTTGCCTGCTTCATTTACTGCATTTTTATATATTCTCCTGTCATCAATTAAATTCAATATTTCTTCTGTTGCCCAAGGATTTCTACTAGCCCTCGTCTTTTTAGCTACTTGATCCTCTGCTGCCTTCACTATTTCATTCCTCAAAGCTACCCAATCTTCTTCTACTGTACTTCTTTCCCCCACTGCTGCCAATTGTTCCCTTATGCCCTCCCTGAAACTCTGTACAACCTCGTGACGAGACATTAAAACAGTGGCATTTCCTTTATTACCTTCTCGGTGCCATGGCGAAACAGCCCTCTCTGCCACCGAAATGGTGCTCCTTTGTGAGCGAGCCTTCATAAGTGCTCGACAAATTTCGTTTCTTATTTCCTCCGCTGAATCCGTGAAAAGAGGTCAAACAGCTTCTTCAATGGCACTGATGATCGCAGGCATTGGTAGGACCTTCGGCGCCGCCTATTAATGCCTCTGCCGCCTTCTGTACGTGCGCAGGTTTAAAAATCGACGGAGAAAGTGCTGCAGCGTCAGTCAACCGGCTCACTCTGAAGATGGCTGGACGGTATACAGCAGAAATATAAGAAGAAGTGAAATTTATGCAGTTGCACGCTCGAAATTTTATGGTAAAATCACTGCGCCGCGAAAATATGAAGACGAACTTGATTTCCCTCCAGTGTATTTCTTACGTTCGAGACGTTGACTTTTCTCGCTTAATCTCTAGACAGAGTTGAATCTGGTCTCTTATGATTCCCAAAGGGTAGCGCCTCGTCCTGAGCCAGACTAGTTGTATGTAGGCATTGCAGCTATTGTTGAAACAACTGGTTTTTTCCAGTTACACTGATTTTTGTCATTTCCAGTTTCACCTGACTGTTAAAACCGCTAAAAATAATCGGTTCCTGAAATAACCATTTTCTGTTTTTTTATTTCTGTTATTTCCAACAACAAATGAAGACATCGCACAAAGGTTGAAAAATTCTACTACTCCCTCAGACTTTTGCATTATACGTTTCAAGGTACATAGAATCAAAACGTTACATACAACAGATAAACAAAAGAAAACAGTCTGTTCACCGTTCGCTGTTTTTCTCGAAAAGTAATAAATGGCTGAATACCACAAAAAACTCACCAGTATTCTCTTACTAATTTTTTAAATCTCTTCTAAAAATCACGTTGCATCGAGAATCATGTCACTATACGGTCTTTACGAACAGTCACTGCTCATGGGTGAAAACTGAGATTGCAGAACTCTATTTTTCGTCTTAAGTTGTCCGTTCCTAAGGGCTGCAAGCAGATAAAGACATTATGTTGACGCAGGCATCAGATCAGCTAATTTCTATTTTTGTTATAAACCATGAATGAATTGTTAATTTTTTAACTTATTACTCTTGCCATAACTTTCTTTCTCTACTATTATTCCATAGAAATGGCAGACAACTAATAAGTTTTTGTGTAACACTTGTAGCGTTCTTTTCATGTAACTATTTTGAATGAAAAAGCCGTTCTTTAGTCAAATGTGTACTTTACCTTTTAACTGAAATACGGACACAGCCGATTTTTTTGCTGACAAAGCCTAAAATGCTCTTTCAAAAATCCAAATGAACAATTTAGATTAGATTTACCAGGAACAATTTCATGACAATGGTTAAAATTTCAATAATGAATTGACACACAGCCAATACGGCTTTAGGAAACATCGGTCTTATGGAGCACAACTAGCTCTTTAAACACACGAAGTGTTGAGTGCTACTGAGAAGGATTTCAAATTGATTCTGTGTTTCTAAATTTCTAGAAGGCTTTTGACCACAAAAGCAGCTTGTGGTCAAATTGCTTCCTTGTAGAACATCGTCTCAGTTATGTGACTGGATTCGTGATTTCCTGTGAGAGAGGTCACAGTTCGTAGTAACTGACGGGAAGTCATCGAGTAAAACAGAACTGACTTCTGCCGTTCCCAATGTTAGTGTTACAGTCCCTCTGCTGTTTCGTATCTACACTCCTGGAAATGGAAAAAAGAACACATTGACACCGGTGTGTCAGACCCACCATACTTGCTCCGGACACTGCGAGAGGGCTGTACAAGCAATGATCACATGCACGGCACAGCGGACACACCAGGAACCGCGGTGTTGGCCGTCGAATGGCGCTAGCTGCGCAGCATTTGTGCACCGCCGCCGTCAGTGTCAGCCAGTTTGCCGTGGCATACGGAGCTCCATCGCAGTCTTTAACACTGGTAGCATGCCGCGACAGCGTGGACGTGAACCGTATGTGCAGTTGACGGACTTTGAGCGAGGGCGTATAGTGGGCATGCGGGAGGCCGGGTGGACGTACCGCCGAATTGCTCAACACGTGGGGCGTGAGGTCTCCACAGTACATCGATGTTGTCGCCAGTGGTCGGCGGAAGGTGCACGTGCCCGTCGACCTGGGACCGGACCGCAGCGACGCACGGATGCACGCCAAGACCGTAGGATCCTACGCAGTGCCGTAGGGGCCACTTCCCAGCAAATTAGGGACACTGTTGCTCCTGGGGTATCGGCGAGGACCATTCGCAACCGTCTCCATGAAGCTGGGCTACGGTCCCGCACACCGTTAGGCCGTCTTCCGCTCACGCCCCAACATCGTGCAGCCCGCCTCCAGTGGTGTCGCGACAGGCGTGAATGGAGGGACGAATGGAGACGTGTCGTCTTCAGCGATAAGAGTCGCTTCTGCCTTGGTGCCAATGATGGTCGTATGCGTGTTTGGCGCCGTGCAGGTGAGCGCCACAATCAGGACTGCATACGACCGAGGCACACAGGGCCAACACCCGACATCATGGTGTGGGGAGCGATCTCCTACACTGGCCGTACACCACTGGTGATCGTCGAGGGGACACCGTCATCGAACCCATCGTTCTACCATTCCTAGACCGGCAAGGGAACTTGCTGTTCCAACAGGACAATGCACGTCCGCATGTATCCTGTGCCACCCAACGTGCTCTAGAAGGTGTAAGTCAACTACCCTGGCCAGCAAGATCTCCGGATCTGTCCCCCATTGAGTATGTTTGGGACTGGATGAAGCGTCGTCTCACGCGGTCTGCACGTCCAGCACGAACGCTGGTCCAACTGAGGCGCCAGGTGGAAATGGCATGGCAAGCCGTTCCACAGGACTACATCCAGCATCTCTACGATCGTCTCCTTGGGAGAATAGCAGCCTGCATTGCTGCGAAAGGTGGATATACACTGTACTAGTGCCGACATTGTGCATGCTCTGTTGCCTGTGTCTATGTGCCTGTGGTTCTGTCAGTGTGATCATGTGATGTATCTGACCCCAGGAATGTGTCAATAAAGTTTCCCCTTCCTGGGACAATGAATTCACGGTGTTCTTATTTCAATTTCCAGGAGTGTATATAAACGATTTATGAGATAATCTGAACTGCCATCTTAGGTTGTTTGCAGATGACGCTGTCGTTCATCGTCTGCTAAACTCATCAGAAAAGTCAAAACAAATTGCTAAACGATTTAAAAAAGGTATCTGAATGGTGCGAAAATTGGCAATTGACCCTAAATTTGGAAAAATGTGGTGTCACCCACATGAGATACCATTTAGGTATCCGTTAAAATTCAATTACATGATAAATCAGTGTAATCTAAAATTCAACTATTTGCGTAGGAATTACAGTTACGAACAACTTAAATTGGAAGGAACACATAGAAAATGTTATGGGGAAGGCTAACCAAAGACTGCGTTTTATTGGCGGGACACTTAGAAAATGTAACAGACCTACTAAGGAGACTGCCTACACCACGCTTGTCCGTCCTGTTTTAGAATACTGCTGCGCAGTGTGGGATCCTTACCAGATAGGACTGACGGAGTACATCGAAAAAGTTGAAAGAAAGGCAGCACGTTTTGTATTATCGCGAAATATGGGAGAGAGTGTCACGGACGTGATACAGGATTTGGGATGGATATAATTAAAAAAGGCCTTTTTCGTTGCGGCGAAATCTTCTCACGAAACGTCGATCACGAACTTTCTCCTCCGAATGTGAAAATATTTAGTTGACGCCAATATTCATAGGGAGAAACAATCATCATAATAAAATAAGGGAAATCAGAGTTCGTAAGGAAAGATATAGGTCTTCGTTTTATCCACGCGCTGTTCAGGAATGGAATAATAGAGAACTGTTGTGGAAATGGTTCGATGAACCTTCAACCAGGCACTTAAGTGTGATTTGCAGAGTACCCATGTAGGTGCAGATGTAGAATTTATCCAATGGCGAATATCTATTATCCAATCTGTTCATGTATACTCGTTCTATAATGTGTTCATCTGTTAGTTGATTCCTTTCATCGGAAATAATGTCATTGGAAGACGACATCAATGTTTCAGATGCGATAGAACATCCTACAAACTTCATTTTTCAAAACACCAAATATTTTAGCACCAATGCTATGGAAAATTGGTGCATCGGTTTTGTACCGAGTTATCGGTAAAAAAAATAAAAATGCCTGTTATAACCGAGACCAATCAAACACCGAAAAATACTGGTTATGCAGAACTAAAATACTGGAGTCAATTTTAACCGGTCAGTTTTTCCCATCTATGGTTGTGTGACATCGCAGCCCATTTTGAAACTTTTTGGTTGGTTAACATTTGTCATTTTTTGTTTCGTTTTATTGTCATCGTATAGTTGAATCTACGAAATCTATGTTGAGCTACTTAACTTTTTTTATTTGGCTTTGTAGTCGTCCAAGTTGATTCTAGCATGCAGTACCAGGCTGGCAGCTAAAGCACGTAGGTTAACGGCAAACACATGTGCGGTAGCAAGTGGAGCGTGGAAATAGCAATCCAGTTACTTGTAAACTCTGTGGGACCCCCTGACGGCTGACAGTTATTTCCATAGAAGTATGAAAAAAATTATTTCACTCAATATCCATCCTCTGGAAATATCACAGCCTGCTTCGATACGACACAGTTACAAACTTCCAGGTAACATGTGGTAGTAGCCTGCAGCGAACAGAAAGCAAGAATTGAGGGAATGGTATAACGGCCATAGGAAGATGCTTACACACATCTACTGACAGATATTTCTATAGACTAGAATTCACTATTGTCACTCTTCATAGATAGCACATTTCAATAAATAGATGACATGCCGTTAATAGTTATTTCCATGAGCTATAGAGTAACTTAATATGGTTCATCCCTCTGCTCTGTTCATTTGTCTGCGAGCAGAACTCAGAATATATGAAAGATAATTACACATATTCGTAAACATATGACGCCATAGAATATTGGCAGTTGTTAAAATAACTGCTAGTAACAGGTGAGCGGTTATTACAGCAACTGTTACTTCTCAGTATCCGGTTCCTTTATCAGGTGAAGTTTTTTTGCCACCTCAACGTCCAACACACTAGGGAGCCTGTAAGGTACTGGAATGAATGCCGTTTAGGATGTTCGGTGTGCTTTGTACATAATGCATACTGCAAGGGCAAGTGTGAAATCAATGTCTTTATTTTCTTCTTCTCCTTCATTAAGTTGGTAATGTGGTGATCACAAATTTGCCACACTTCTGCGAACCTTCTTCCACAGCCCACTCCAGTAACAGCGTCGTACATCAACAGATGGCAGCAACATATAAGTTTAGAATATGGCCAACGTCGATGTACAGTGGTCTATAAAATAGCGTTCTGTGACTGAATTCCTTACCGCAGGAGGTTAATCGTGTGGTGTCACCGCCAGA
Source organism: Schistocerca cancellata (assembly GCF_023864275.1). NCBI lineage: Eukaryota > Metazoa > Arthropoda > Insecta > Orthoptera > Acrididae > Schistocerca > Schistocerca cancellata. Next base: position 1,160,085,202 of record NC_064626.1, read on the forward strand.
CAGCACACTTGCTAGGTGGTAGCCTTTAAATCGGCCGCGGTCCGCTAGTATACGTCGGACCCGCCTGTCGCCACTATCAGTAATTGCAGACCGAGCGCCGACACACGGCAGGTCTAGAGAGACTTCCTAGCACTCGCCCCAGTTGTACAGCCGACTTTGCTAGAGATGGTTCACTGACAAATTACGCTCTCATTTGCCGGGACGATAGTTAGCATAGCCTTCAGCTACGTCATTTGCTACGACCTAGCAAGGCGCCGTTATCATTTGCTATTTATCTTGTGATGCATGTACCGTCAGACCGATGTTCACTAATTATGGATTAAAGTTAAGTATTTCAACAGCTACGACCTTTTTCGCTAAAGTCTAACTTCCTAGACCTGTTCCAGACCTCACGCCAGCCTGCGTGAGCTTAAACGCGTGCCTTTCGGCTTCCTGTCATAGTAGAGTGGCTATCTTGCCAGTCCACAACAAATCGCGCAGTCGCATTTATGAAAGGCTGAGAAGGATGTATTGTATGGCTGGCGTGCAAAACTCTTACATTCGTGTGCGTCTCTCTCTCTCTCGTGTGCACACTTCCCCCACTTCCGCGCTGTGATGTATGAGCGGGAAGGACGGAAAGAGGAGAAAGATAGTTGGAAATTAAAACGGTCCACACGACAGTCTTGTCTCAGAAGGAATATAAGACGGCTTGTGTGTTGCTTGGATTCATATTTCCCAACAATGCAGATCGCAAACAAAAGATATTTTCATTATTATTTATTTCTGGTGCGCTGAAACACAATTAAAAACTTATATCTGGTACAAACCTCACCATATTGACAGACGCAGAAAATTTCGCAGACTTCCATTACTCAGATAGGCACTTAATCCTGTCTTATTTAGTTTCATAAAAAACTACCTTTCACATACATATGTTGTTCGAAACAATGTATCACATTTGCGAACTCACTATTGAAACGTAGACACTTTGCTTGAGGAAAGCAACTTAGAACTCGTCGACAACTTTGACATAAAAGAATTCGTCTTATAAATGGGAACTGCATTGCAGATCCATCTGTATCACCTGCACTTGCATAGAAGCACTCTCAGCTGAAGGTCTCGAATACAGCTCAAAAAACGTAAGATTGACTGTTCTCATAACGTTTAGAAAACTATGCCTGTAATACTTTCAACGTCACAATGAATTCTTGAAAATCCGCGTTTTCTTTAACGCTTGAGAGCTCAGGGAAGTGACGATTTTTTTCGACAGAAGTTGTCTCTTCCACAATACGATTTTCTTTGTAAACGTGTCCACATCACATCAGAACTACGTTGTTTCTCACCTTGCAGCACCTTACTGCGGGCAGTGTGCAGTAAAGTCTACTTAAAATGCGAGATCTGCCATCAATTCCGGCGTTCCAGGCAAAATCCTTGAGTTAACCAATGGTACTAAGCAGTGATGTATAATGTCTACATACTCATCACTCAGTTCCAACAAAAATTGTTGCAACTGACGGTATAATAACGCGTATGAATCCAGAATACTGCTATTCGTACCACTAAATTCATCACATGCTCCATTCCCGCGCCTGTTGATGTATGAAACAATAAACCCTGTTCAAATCGTCTGTTGATCATTGCAATTGTTTGCTCTTCCATCGTCGACTAAATCTTTAATTTCTTTCTACATGCAGCAGTGCTACGAAGAACTCAGAGAAGCGACGCAGCTGTCTGTTTTCCACCATGCACGCTCTGGTGTGACGTCATCCCTTCCGACGCAACGGAAGCTCCGTCGATCACAGCTCCAAGTCAGTATTTTTCTTTGAAACTGCCTGTGGTGTGTCGTGCAGTCGGAAAGTATGAGGAATTGTTTCAAAGAACACTTGTTGCAACGGCATTGTGCTTGAGTGGTCAACAGCACAGACAAATAATTCACAGACCTGGGTTCTATTCCTGCTGATGCCAACTTTTTTGAATTTTATTTTATTCCTCGTCATGTTAAACCATTAATTATAAAATTTAAAATTAACAACTGATATTATACACGAAAAAGTAATATATTCTGTTTATTTACGATTATTACCGCTGTAAGTAAAGAGGCTATGCGCCACCACATTGTAACACACTGGTATAATTTTTAATGAGCCCCCCCCTGGTCGCCATGAATGTGATACTTCCAACCCCAGTGCCTCCACTTTTATTCAGATTTCCGGTTCTTCACAGAGAGATTGTCTGCACACGTCGTTCTTCGTACTTCAGACTCTTCCGACCACACTGAAAGCGTGGATAAAATTTCTGAACATCTCTTCTTCTACTATCTCCCTGCATTTCCTTTCGAGTTCACTGAGATCCACAACGAAATGGTATCAGCTCCTTATTAAAAGAAGTACTAATATGCTTTATTGCGCTGAAGTAACTGAGACAGTTAACTCGCAGACAACATTTATCTAAAACGACGGTAGGAAAACCGCTACTTGATCGAATAAGAGCCGTCCACTGTGACCGAGCGGTTCTAAGCGCTTCAGTCCGGCATCAAGCGGCTGCTACGGTAGCAGGTTCGAATCCTGCCTCGGGCATGGATGTGTGTGACGTCCTTAGGTTAGTTAGGTTTAAGTAGTTCTAAGTCTTGGGGACTCAGATGTTAAATCTCATAGTGCTTAGAGCCACTTGAACCGTCGAACAAGGACAATAGATCCGGCGCTAACACGAAAACGCTATAGCGAATAATCGATTCCAAAATTCGACTTCAGAGAACTCAAAGTAAAAACATCGTCTCTCTGTCTCTCTCTCTCTCTCTCTCTCTCTCTCTCTCTCTCTTCCTTTCCTTGTGTTTTTCCCGTCGTGCGAAGTTCGCTATTTTATTTTCATGATTTGACAAATTACTTTGTTTTGAGCAAGTCATAATCTTGTCAATGGGTGTCCATCCTGTGGACGCTATTATCAGTTGACCTAAGGAAGGGAAGTCAAGTGTGCCGTCTGTCTGCAAATTGTGTGAACTTTGTTCTGCGTGTTATCGTAAAAAAAACGATTAAAATGTCTGATTACGTTACAAATGAGATGATGTATTAAACATGTGAAGCTAAGCATGTAAAACAAGTACGCTACAGACGCAAAACACTTATGTTGGTTCTATAAATTTCGGATTATTCACCGTAAGATTAATCAAAAAGCTACAATAAACAATGACTGTCTCCTATACTACGTTTAACGTAAGGTTGTACCTGTTAATGAGCAGACGATGGCAGCATTTTAATCTTTTTTATACGGTCAACAATTATACAATGCTGTGCAAAACGTATGGGCCGAAGTAAGTTTCGCATGATGTGTCGCCGCTACGCAACATAGATCGATGAAATTTGGACCTTACATAGCAAGAAATGCTACACTATAGTACAGAAGGTAACTAAAAGAAATAAGCTGTGAGACGAACAGGAATGATACTTTGTTTTGAGTCATCAGTCCTCTAACTGGTTTGGTAACAAACGTCCTCCCTGCCGCCGTTGGATAAGCAGCTGCAGCAGCAAGTCGTATACTCCTAGCTCACTCATTTGTCACATAGTTTAATTCTTAATTTCTTTGCGTGTTTTTGGTACTTGCATTGTTTAATTCATAAATTTCGGGCGTATTATAGTATTTGAGAGTTGTAGCATCGCGTTTTAGTACCTGAATAGTGTAAAATCGCGTAGTCTCCTTTTACCACCGAGCAGTGTGTCAGCAGTGCACAAGTGGCAGCATTACTGCATTTACTAGGCAATCTTGTATTTTAATAACCGTTTAAATTTTGTGTCGATTTGTTTGCGCTCTCTGTAGATTAGTTCAGACGTTCTTTGCACAACAGTTTTTAGCATGGATAGGGACTGCAACTGCTGTGTTCGGATGCAGGCTGAGTTGGCATCCCTTCGCTCCCAGCTTCAGGCAGTGTTGGCTTCGGTCACACAGCTTGAGGCTGTTGCCAATGGGCATCACTGTGGGGGTCCGGATGGGGGTTTGTCGGAGACAGCCAGCTCGTCCCACGCATCCCCCGATCGGACTACGACTGTGGTTGCCCGGGATACTGCCCGCATTGAGGCTGATCCCTCACCTGTGGTAGAGTGGGAGGTCGTCTCAAGGTGTGGCAGGGGGCGAAAGACATTCCGGAGGGCTGAGCGGAAGGCCTCTCCAGTTTGTCTGACGAACCGGTTTCAGGCTCTGTCTCAGGCTGATACTGATCTTCGGCCTGACATGGCTGCTTGTCCTGTTCCAGAGTTTGCCCCTCAGTCTGCAAGATCCGGGCGGTCGCAGAGGGTGGGCTTACTGGTAGTTGGGAGCTCCAACGTCAGGCGCGTAATGGGGCCCCTTAGGGATATGGCAGCAAGGGAGGGGAAGAAAACCAAAGTGCACTCCGTGTGCATACCGGGGGGAGTCATTCCAGATGTGGAAAGGGTCCTTCCGGATGCCATGAAGGGTACAGGGTGCACCCATCTGCAGGTGGTCGCTCATGTCGGCACCAATGATGTGTGTCGCTATGGATCGGAGGAAATCCTCTCTGGCTTCCAGCGGCTATCTGATTTGGTCAAGACTGCCAGTCTCGCTAGCGGGATGAAAGCAGAGCTCACCATCTGCAGCATCGTCGACAGGACTGACTGCGGACCTTTGGTACAGAGCCGAGTGGAGGGTCTGAATCAGAGGCTGAGACGGTTCTGCGACCGTGTGGGCTGCAGATTCCTCGACTTGCGCCATAGGGTGGTGGGGTTTCGGGTTCCGCTGGATAGGTCAGGAGTCCACTACACGCAACAAGCGGCTACACGGGTAGCAGGGGTTGTGTGGCGTGGGTTGGGCGGTTTTTTAGGTTAGATGGCCTCGGGCAAGTACAGAAAGGGCAACAGCCTCAACGGGTGCGGGGCACAGTCAGGACATGCGGGGACCAAGCAGCAATCGGTATTGTAATTGTAAACTGTCGAAGCTGCGTTGGTAAAGTACCGGAACTTCAAGCGCTGATAGAAAGCACCGAAGCTGAAATCGTTATAGGTACAGAAAGCTGGCTGAAGCCAGAGATAAATTCTGCCGAAATTTTTACAAACGTACAGACGGTGTTTAGGAAGGATAGATTGCATGCAGCCGGTGGTGGAGTGTTCGTTGCTGTTAGTAGTAGTTTATCCTGTAGTGAAGTAGAAGTGGATAGTTCCTGTGAATTATTATGGGTGGAGGTTACACTCAACAACCGAGCTAGGTTAATAATTGGCTCCTTTTACCGACCCCCCGACTCAGCAGCATTAGTGGCAGAACAACTGAGAGAAAATTTGGAATACATTTCACATAAATTTTCTCAGCATGTTATAGTCTTAGGTGGAGATTTCAATTTACCAGATATAGACTGGGACACTCAGATGTTTAGGACGGGTGGTAGGGACAGAGCATCGAGTGCACTATCCGAAAATTACCTCGAGCAATTAAACAGAGAACCGACTCGTGGAGATAACATCTTGGACCTACTGATAACAAACAGACCCGAACTTTTCGACTCTGTAAGCGCAGAACAGGGAATCAGTGATCATAAGGCCGTTGCAGCATCCCTGAATATGGAAGTTAATAGGAATATAAAAAAAGGGAGGAAGGTTTATCTGTTTAGCAAGAGTAATAGAAGGCAGATTTCAGGCTACCTAACAGATCAAAACGAAAATTTCTGTTCCGACACTGACAATGTTGAGTGTTTATGGAAAACGTTCAAGGCAATCGTAAAATGCGTTTTAGACAGGTACGTGCCGAGTAAAACTGTGAGGGACGGGAAAAACCCACCGTGGTACAACAACAAAGTTAGGAAATTACTGCGAAAGCAAAGAGAGCTTCACTCCAAATTTAAACGCAGCCAAAATCTCTCAGACAAACGGAAGCTAAACGATGTCAAAGTTAGCGTAAGGAGGGCTATGCGTGAAGCGTTTAGTGAATTCGAAAGTAAAATACTAGGTACCGACTTGACAGAAAATCCTAGGAAGTTCTGGTCTTACGTTAAATCAGTAAGTGGCTCGAAACAGCATGTCCAGACACTCCGGGATGATGATGGCATTGAAACAGAGGATGACAAGCGTAAAGCTGAAATACTAAACACCTTTTTCCAAAGCAGTTTCACAGAGGAAGACCGCACTGCAGTTCCTTCTCTAAATCCTCGCACAAACGAAAAAATGGCTGACATCGAAATAAGTGTCCAAGGAATAGAAAAGCAACTGGAATCACTCAACAGAGGAAAGTCCTCTGGATCTGACGGGATACCAATTCGATTCTACACAGAGTACGCGAAAGAACTTGCCCCCCTTCTAACAGCCGTGTACCGCAAGTCTCTAGAGGAACGGAAGGTTCCAAATGATTGGAAAAGAGCACAGGTAGACCCAGTCTTCAAGAAGGGTCGTCGAGCAGATGCGCAAAACTATAGACCTATATCTCTGACGTCGATCTGTTGTAGAATTTTAGAACATGTTTTTTGCTCGAGTATCATGTCGTTTTTGGAAACTCAGAATCTACTATGTAGGAATCAACATGGATTCCGGAAACAGCGATCGTGTGAGACCCAACTCGCTCTATTTGTTCATGAGACCCAGAAAATATTAGATACAGGCTCCCGGGTAGATGCTATTTTTCTTGACTTCCGGAAGGCGTTCGATACAGTTCCGCACTGTCGCCTGATAAACGAAGTAAGAGCCTACGGAATATCAGACCAGCTGTGTGGCTGGATTGAAGAGTTTTTAGCAAACAGAACACAGCATGTTGTTCTCAACGGAGAGACGTCTACAGACGTTACAGTAACCTCTGGCGTGCCACAGGGGAGTGTTATGGGACCATTGCTTTTCACAATATATATAAATGACCTAGTAGATAGTGTCGGAAGTTCCATGCGGCTTTTCGCGGATGATGCTGTAGTATACAGAGAAGTTGCAGCATTAGAAAATTGTAGCGAAATGCAGGAAGATCTGCAGCGGATAGGCACTTGGTGCAGGGAGTGGCAACTGACCCTTTAACATAGACAAATGTAATGTATTGAGAATACATAGAAAGAAGGATCCTTTATTGTATGATTATATGATAGCGGAACAAACACTGGTAGCAGTTACTTCTGTAAAATATCTGGGAGTATGCGTACGGAACGATTTGAAGTGGAATGATCATATAAAATTAATTGTTGGTAAGGCGGGTACCAGGTTGAGATTCATTGGGAGAGTCCTTAGAAAATGTAGTCCATCAACAAAGGAGGTGGCTTACAAAACACTCGTTCGACCTATACTTGAGTATTGCTCATCAGTGTGGGATCCGCACCAGATCGGGTTGACGGAGGAGATAGAGAAGATCCAAAGAAGAGCGGTGCGTTTCGTCACAGGGTTATTTGGTAACCGTGATAGCGTTACGGAGATGTTTAACAAACTCAAGTGGCAGACTCTGCAAGAGAGGCGCTCTGCATCGCGTTGTAGCTTGCTCGCCAGGTTTCGAGAGGGTGCGTTTCTGGATGAGGTATCGAATATATTGCTTCCCCCTACTTATACCTCCCGAGGAGATCACGAATGTAAAATTAGAGAGATTAGAGCGCGCACAGAGGCTTTCCGGCAGTCGTTCTTCCCGCGAACCATACGCGACTGGAACAGGAAAGGGAGGTAATGACAGTGGCACGTAAAGTGCCCTCCGCCACACACCGTTGGGTGGCTTGCGGAGTATAAATGTAGATGTAGATGTAGATGTCCTGTCATCCTGTCCCTTCTCCTTGCCAGTGTTTTCCACATATTCCCTTTCTCTCCGATTCTGCGCAGAACCATCTCATTCCTTATCTTACCAGTCCAACTAATTTTCAACATTCGTCTGTGGCACCACATCTCACATCCTTCCATCCTCTTCTGTTCCGATTTTCCCACAGTCCTAGTTTCACTACCGTACAATGCCGTAGTCCAGGCGTACATTCTCAGAAATTTCTTCCTCAAATTAAGGCCAATCTTTGATACCTGTAGACTTCTCTTGTCCAGGAATTCCCTTTTTGCCAGTGGTAGTCTGCCTCTTATGTCCTCCTTCCTCCGTCCGTCAATGGTTATTCTGCTGCCTAGGTAGCGGAATTCCTTAACTTCATCTACTTCGTGACCATCAATCCTGGTGTTAAGCTCTCATTTCTGCTACTTCTCATTACTTATGTCTTTCTTCTATTTACACTCAATCCACTTTCCGTACTCATCAGAATGTTCATTGTATTCAGCAAATTCTGTAATAATTCTTCACTTTCACTCAGGACAACGACATCATCAGCGAATGTTATCACTGATACTCTTCCACCTTGAACCTTTCTTTTATTTCCATCATTGCTTCTTCGATGAATAGATTAAATAGTAGGTACAAAAGCCTACATCCCTGTCTTACACCCTGTTTAATTAGTGCACTTCGTTCTTGGTCTTCCACTCATATTTCCTCTTGGCTCTTGTACAAGTTATATATTACCCGTTTCCTTGCATAACGAGATGACTGGAAGCTGCTTTGGTGCCAACAGGTTACCTACACCGTATTAGGCATGATAATGTGTCGTGTTTTTTGGTGGTTCCCTATTTTTATCCATCCTGTGTACTTGTTCATGTGGATATACAACAAACAAACAAAAACTGGTGTGACTGTTTGCAGACAATACAGAAGCTTAATACGATGCCGTGTTTCTCGATTTCCAGAGAGCCTTCAGTTGAGTTTTAGACGGAAGCCTAAAAAAGAAAAATCGTGTTTTCGGCATATCACAGCAGGTGTGCGACTCGGCTGAAGACTTACTAGAAATCAGTATGTCCACCTTAATGGAAATGCAGCATCAGAAGCGATGGTAGCATATGGCGTACCTCAGGGTAGTGGCGTTTGAATAGGGCTGCTGCTGTTTACGCCGGCCGGAGTGGCCGAGCGGTTAAAGGCGCTGCAGTCTGGAACCGCACGACCGCTACGGCCGCAGGTTCGAATCCTGCCTCGGGCATGGATGTGTGTGATGTCCTTAGGTTAGTTAGGTTTAAGTAGTTCTAAGTTCTAGGGGACTTATGACCACAGCAGTTGAGTCCCATAGTGCTCAGAGCCATTTGAACCATTTTTTGCTGCTGTTTACGACATGCACTGCTATTTGTGGAAATTGCTGTTGGCGGAAGGAATGGGGGGAATCACTCCAAAATCGGAGCGTGCGTAGAACAATGCAACCGTAAGAAGTGATTAATATTGCAGAGAGATGGTGTGTACGTACGTAGTGCCCTCTTCCGTGTGACCCGATAGTTCAGTGTTACATCACGCTCAGTGAAAGAAAGAACAAACGTGCCAGCGACTGCTGGTGTGTCTCGCCGACGTCAAACAGAGCCCTGTCAGCGGGGGTGTAATTGACTTTCAACGGGGCAGAATGATTGGTTACCTTCACAGAGCAGCTTGTACGGGGCACGCTGCTACGATAGCGATGCGAGAGTAGAACCAGTGAACAGAACGAGGGTCGTACCCACGAATGACGGATCCTAGACCACTGACTGTCATGACAGCCTTGCATAGCCGCCGTCTTGTCCACACAGCCGTAATCGACAGAACAGCTTCATCCTCAGTGTTGGCTCGCCGTTGGAGCCCTGCAACGGTTGTAGACATGTCTGCGTCGACGATTAGGCGTCGTCTGTTGAGTGCTGGACTGGTTGCACGCCTGCCTTTTCGTCGGCTTCGACGGATCAGAAACGAGCAACACCTCACACTGCAGTGAATGTGCACGTGAACGTGCCCACCAGCGTGCTGAGTGGCAAAATGTAGTGTTTTAGGACGAATCCCCCTTCAGCTTGTCCTACAGTGATGGCCGCACCCATGTTACACGCCACCGTGGTGAACGCATTCGGCAGACTGTACTGTTGAGTGACACAGTGGTTTAAAAACTAAGGATGCTACATTCTCTTTTCTCTGTGAGGTACTGGATAGGTTAAGCAAAAGATTTCGAACGCCACGCATCTTTTTTTATTTAACTCAAGCGTTTAATTGTGTTGATCACAAAATGTTGCTCCAGAAGGTGGATAATTATGGAATATAGGGAGTAGCGCACAATTGGTTCACCTCTTTCTATAAGAAAAGACAGCAAAAGATCATCCCCCACAATGTTGAGAATCGCTACGATGTGGGGTCTGGGTGGGGTACAGTCGAACTGGGGGTGCCTCAGGGATCAGTGCTGTGACCACTCCTGTCCCTCATTTATATAAACGTTATGCCTTCTAGTATTACAGATGATTCTAAAATATTTCTGTTTGCTGATAACACTAGCTTGGTAGTAAAGGGTGTTGTGTGCAACGTTGGCATTGTTTCGAATAGTGCAGTTCAAGACGTAAGTTTATGGCTTGTAGAAAATAAAATAATGCTCAATCGTAATAGGACTCTGTTTTTACACTTTCTAACACACACTTCAACAAAACGTGACGTTTTAATTACGCAGAATGGGTGTAAGATTAGTGAGAGTGAACCGTTCAAATTTCTTCGTGTTCAGATAGATAGTAAACTATCGTGGAAAGCCGATGTTCAGGATATTGTTGAAAGACTTAATGCTGCCATTTTTGCTATTAGAACAGTATCTGAAGTAAATGATAGTTGGACACGAAGAGTTGTCTACGTTGCTTATTTTAATTATCTTATGACGTATGGTTTTATATTTTGGGGGTAACTCTTCCCATTCTCGAACGGTATTTTTGGTTCAGAAACGGGCGGTTCGGGCAATGTGCGGTGTAAGTTCGCGAACTTCTTGTCGACCCCTGTTCACTAGTCTGGCTATTCTGACATTGGCGTCTCTCTCTCTCTCTCTCTCTCTCTCTCTCTCTCTCTCTCTCTCTCCTGTCGTTTCTTGGTTTCTTGTTAGCAACATCAGCTTATTCCCAAGAATTAACAGCTTTCACTCAGTTAGTACTAGACAGAAATCCAATCTGCATTTGGATCGCACTCCCTTGAGGCTTGTGCAGAAAGGCGTACATCCATTTTCAACATCGTAGCAGTAATCCAAGCGCTTTCAAATATAAACTGAAGACTTTCCTCACGAGTCACTACTCCTATTCTGTCGAGGATTTCCTTGAAAAATTAAATCGATTTCTGTCTTATATTGTTGATTGCGTTTACATAAACTTATAGCTTGACTTCTTTTTAGGATTCAGAAACATTTTATTTTATCTGTTATTACTTTTCTGTTGTAATTTGATGTACTGACACGTTCCATGAGATTCGCTCTTCAGTTTGATCATACGGAACTAGGAGTGCAAAATAAAAGCAAGACAGACGGCAAGCGCGATGTTTTGGGGGCGCCGTTGGTTGTAATATGCGATCTCGCTCCCTGTACAATGAGGGCCATCTGAACAGCAATCGGTACATCAGAGATGTTATAGACTCTAAGGAACTTCCCTCCTATGTAGGCAGCTCCACGTGCCATATTTCAGCAGGACAATGCGTGGTCACATATGACCAGGAATGTGCAAATCTGCTTCGAAAAACGACGAGTGCCACTGCTTTCATGCCTATAGACGTCCGTCTAAATGTCGCCCAACAAACATGTGGATATGGTCGGTCGTCAGCTACAACTGTAGATGCTTTGTGGGCTTACCTACATACCGCGTGTCGCTGTACTCCACAGCAGGTCGTCCATGATTCCAAACCACGATGTCCAGAGGCGCTAAGTGTACCACGTGGCGGCCTCCCACAGTGCTTTATACTCACGGTCAGAGTATAAGTACAGTTCTGTAATTCTAATCATGTCTACACTGTCGTGTCGCTAATATGTGGAATAAATTCCATAGTAATCATATACCTCCACCTTGTTGTTGAAATTTTCACAAATATTACTGATACAACTACATTTTAGTTGCGTTACAAGAATTAAACACAATGTATGTATCTTCGAAGGAAGAATTAAGCATGTCTTGTACATTTTGCGCACTACGGGTTGTAGAAATTGTAAATATCTCGTATTACTAATTACCGTAGTTATTTGACTTAATCGCATACGCTAAAAGGCTTTACGTGTAAGGCAAGTCACATTACAGTGATATGAAAAATCGCAGAGACGTGAAATAGTACTGTATTATACGAGGGCGTGTTGAAAAGCAATGACTCGGAATTTCGTATGTGAAAACTCTCAAAACTTTTAAATAAAACCAACTCGTGCTGAAACATGCTTCACGCGTGGACGAACTCTTCAATCTCGTGCTTTCAGAAGCTCGATTACAGCAAGTCACGGCTCTCGAGATCTTGATATTCCTTGACTATTTGGTAGTGGTTAGTCTTCCTTAATGTTGTATTCTTTCTGATCTCAGGGAGTGGTATTGTTAATTTTGTTTGCGAAAAGACGCCACAAATTAATGTCTTTAAAATATGTGGTAAAACAGGACTCGTAGTAGAAATGGATAATTCGTATTATCGTTTCTCTTTTACTTTGATGGATTAACCAATGAACAAAGACAATAATCTTTAAGCAAGCGCTGTCCAAATTAATTTTACACTCTTGCAAGTAAGTTAAATTCGCGTGGAAAATCATTTTTGCGATTTAGTATAGATTCATTGACCATTAATGCTGGCAGTCAAAGATCCTACGCCTCTGTTAATTTTTCTTTCGATTTTATTGAGAAATAGACGATCGCTGCGCTGGGCTGCGTAATGTAGCGATCAAAAATAATTAAAGTTTTCACAGTTTAAACTTTGAATTAATTTCTGTCCATTGAAACATCTCAATTCGCTGAATTCTTTTAAAAATTGATTATCATTTCTTTTTAATAATAAAACTTTTCCCATTCTCGATGATAATTACTTTTAGAGAAGGTGGAAGTTACTTCCAAAATTAAAGTTTTGAATGCTTTCACAGTACATATTTTCGTAATTAACAGTCACGAACTAACACAATATATACAACGCGACACAATATGAGCTGAGATCATTGCGCTGAAACTTGCACTGAGCATCTGGAAGGGAAGAAAACACCGGTCCATACAAGAAATACAGCACAACGTTGCCAGATCGACTTCAGTATTGTCAGTCTCGTTACTTCTCGCATATAACTTGTATGGCGTAATACTGCCCCCACAGGCCTGCATCACTGGCGCAGTTCATGTTTCTGGAAGTCGTTCGCCAGGATGACAGCACGATCAAACACAAAGAAGAAAATGTCGGATTCATCCCACCATGCGATACGTTTCAGTTGAACCACAGTCCAATCTTGAAAATCCCACGCCCACGGTGGTAGTAACTGATGACTTCGTTCGGTCAACATACACTCCTGGAAATGGAAAAAAGAACACATTGACACCGGTGTGTCAGACCCACCATACTTGCTCCGGACACTGCGAGAGGGCTGTACAAGCAATGATCACACGCACGGCACAGCGGACACACCAGGAACCGCGGTGTTGGCCGTCGAAAGGCGCTAGCTGCGCAGCATTTGTGCACCGCCGCCGTCAGTGTCAGCCAGTTTGCCGTGGCATACGGAGCTCCATCGCAGTCTTTAACACTGGTAGCATGCCGCGACAGCGTGGACGTGAGCCGTATGTGCAGTTAACGGACTTTGAGCGAGGGCGTATAGTGGGCATGCGGGAGGCCGGGTGGACGTACCGCCGAACTGCTCAACACGTGGGGCGTGAGGTCTCCACAGTACATTTATGTTGTCGCCAGTGGTCGGCGGAAGGTGCACGTGCCCGTCGACCTGGGACCGGACCGCAGCGACGCACGGATGCACGCCGAGACCGTAGGGTCCTACGCAGTGCCGTAGGGGACCGCACCGCCACTTCCCAGCAAATTAGGGACACTGTTGCTCCTGGGGTATCGGCGTGGACCATTCGCAACCGTCTCCATGAAACTGGGCTACGGTCCCGCACACCGTTAGGCCGTCTTCCGCTCACGCCCCAACATCGTGCAGCCCGCCTCCAGTGGTGTCGCGAAGGCGTGAATGGAGGGACGAATGGAGACGTGTCGTCTTCAGCGATGAGAGTCGCTTCTGCCTTGGTGCCAATGATGGTCGTATGCGTGTTTGGCGCCGTGCAGGTGAGCGCCACAATCAGGACTGCATACGACCGAGGCACACAGGGCCAACACCCGGCATCATGGTGTGGGGAGCGATCTCCTACACTGGCCGTACACCACTGGTGATCGTCGAGGGGACACTGAATAGTGCACGGTACATCCAAACCGTCATCGAACCCATCGTTCTACCATTCCTAGACCGGCAAGGGAACTTGCTGTTCCAACAGGACAATGCACGTCCGCATGTATCCCGTGCCACCCAACGTGCTCTAGAAGGTGTAAGTCAACTACCCTGGCCAGCAAGATCTCCGGATCTGTCCCCCATTGAGCATGTTTGGGACTGGATGAAGCGTCGTCTCACGCGGTCTGCACGTCCAGCACGAACGCTGGTCCACCTGAGGCGCCAGGTGGAAATGGCATGGCAAGCCGTTCCACAGGACTACATCCAGCATCTCTACGATCGTCTCCATGGGAGAATAGTAGCCTGCATTGCTGCGAAAGGTGGATATACACTGTACTAGTGCCGACATTGTGCATGCTCTGTTGCCTGTGTCTATGTGCCTGTGGTTCTGTCAGTGTGATCATGTGATGTATCTGCCCCCAGGAATGTGTCAATAAAGTTTCCCCTTCCTGGGACAATGAATTCACGGTGTTCTTATTTCAATTTCCAGGAGTGTAGAATCATGCAGGTCGTCTGAGCAAACGCTCATGTTCAACAACATGCTCTGAATGGTGTGTTCCATAACACGTGTGCCTACAAAAGCAATGTATGCTGTTGTCAAATCTGCGACAGATCCTCATTTCCTTTGCCAAAGTCGCTTATGTCAGGTAAATTTCTTCATTTGTGGCTCGTATTGACACTGGAATAATTACCCATTCGTCTCTGCTCCTCTTACACATTTTCCTTATCACGTCAAGTGCTTGCAAGCCACTGAGGTGGCATTTAGCCCATGTTGGGCAGTAATCATCACGCTGTTGGCCATTTGTATATGTTTAGAGGACTTTGCTGTCTAGTTTTTACCAATACTGCCTCCTGTTAGAATTTAGGACACTTCTGCTGAAGAAGTCTTGTGCAGTGGTCGATACTGAAGCCTTGTTCGGTGATCGATATTATAACAGCCCAATGATTCAAGATAGCGAAATATGGTTTTTAGTGTTGAAGTCCAGTTGGCGCTCTGTGCGCTCATGAAACAGCATTAGGAAGACAGATTTATTCAAGTTCAGCGATACAACAAAATCATTATCTCTGCCCCAAAGACCATCAATTCACCTCTCAGCAAGCCAGAAGTAAAGTCCTGAAAACTTCACATCACTGTATGGCATCGTACTGTGACCACATCTGGTAATCAGGAATGCAGGATTCTCAAAATAGAAGCCATCTGGCGAATGGACGCTAGTGTATCACAGGGTCAGCACTGTAGCTGGCTCTCTCTAACTGAATGAGATGGGCAAGTGTGAGGCAGTGATGTTATGTCTTGCTGAGGATGACTGCACGTGCCCTGAATCCTTGATTTTGAGGTTGGTCATTGTTCTTTGCCACACGTCGGAGTCTCAACGGTGGTTTGCCGTGCTGAGCTTGGTGCCTTTCCTCCATGTCAGTGTTCTTGTGGATTATGTACTCGATCTTGCAGCATCATACTCCGCTGTCAGAACGACCTTATAATTCTCCCTCTGTGAGGTCTTGTAGAATTAACGATTCAGACTTCTCGCTCGATCAAGGTACAGCAATAGCTTCCGCACTGTGCCATATTATTTGCAGCCTCTGTCCTCTGCCTGTTTTTCATTCTGATACACAGTCTTGCCTCAGTGCTGGCTGGAGAAAATGGTGGCTGGAAAAAGCTTTAAGAAGATTTTGAATTCGCCTATGATATCTTTCTGCAGCGCCTCAATGTCGATTATCAAATGTCCAGGCATATGTACACTACTGGCCATTTAAATTGCTGCACCACGAAGATGACATGCTACAGACGCGAAATTTAACCGACAGGAAGAAGATGCTGTGATATGCAAATGATTAGCTTTTCAGAGAATTCACACAAGGTTGGCGCCGGTGGCGACACCTACAACGTGCTGACATGGGAAAAGTTTCCAACTGATTACTCATACACAAACAGCAGTTGACCGGCGTTGCCTTGTGAAACGTTGTTGTGATGCCTCGTGTAAGGAGGAGAAATGCGTACCAACACGTTTCCGACTTTGATAAAGGTCGGATAGTAGCCAATCGCGATTGCGGTTTATCGTATCGCGACATTGCTGCTCGCGTTGGTCGAGATCCAATGACTGTAAGCAGAATATGGAATCGGTGGGTTCAGGAGGGTAATACGGAACGCCGTGCTGGATCCCAACGGCCTCGTATCACTAGCAGTCGAGATGACAGGCATCTTATCCGCATAGCTGTAACGGATCGTGCAGCCACGTCTCGATCCCTGAGTCAACAGATGGGGACGTTTGCAAGACAGCAACCATCTGCACGAACAGTTCGACGACGTTTGCAGCAGAACGGACCGCACGTTGCAGCGTGTATTCGTCATCGCCATACTGGATTATCACCTGGTGTGATGGTTTAGGGTGCCATTGGTTACACGTCTCGGTCACCTCTTGTTCGCATTGACGGCACTTTGAACAGTAGACGTTACATTTCAGATGTGTTACGACCCGTGGCTCTACCCTTGGTGGCTCGATCCTTGCGGAACCCTACATTTCAGCAGGATAATGCACGACCGCATGTTGCAGGTCTTGTATGGGCCTTTCTGGATACAGAAAATGTTCGACTGCTGTCCTGGCCAGCACATTCTCCAGATCTCTCACCAAATGAAAACGTCTGGTCAATGGAGGCCGAGCAACTGGCTCGTCACAATATGCCAGTCACTACTCTTGATGAACTGTGGTATCGTGTTGAAGCTGCATGGACAGCTCTACCTGTACACGCCATCCAAGCTCTGTTTGACTCAATGCCCAGGCGTATCAAGGACGTTATTACGTGCAAAGGTGGTTGCTGTGGGTACTGATTTCTCAGGATCTATGCACCCAAATTGCGTGAAAATGCAATCACATGTCAGTTGTAGTATAATATATTTGTCCAATGAATGCCCGTTTATCATCTGCATTTCTTCTTGGTGTAACAATTTTAATGGCCAGTAGTGTAACATACTTAAAGCAAGATAACCGAACAGGAATATGAGAACCGATCCACACTTACATAAAGCCATCGTTTTATGGCTGTACCAGTTCATTCGATTCCTGCTCTGATTGCGCAATTATTGTGCAAGATGAATGCCACAACTTGACTACAGGGGACTGATATTTGTTCAACAATAAAAGCCCCGTTCACCTCTAACAAGCACAAAATGCTCTAAGAGGTAGTCCAGTACTCTAAGTGACAACTCACTCTTTCTCGGTGGAAGTATCGGGTACGCTGAGCCTTTGCAGATTTTCTTGTTATGTCTCTTCACAGCTTAAAATAAAGCGTATATTAAAATTTGGTGCGGTGTTTGTTTTTCCGAGAAAGAAAAAGGCCTGTGGCCCTTTGTAAGGAGCTAAACTTGTTTCGAGTTTGCGCGGCAGAGATTATTAACAATGTTACTGGCGAGTGCGGCCGACTTGTTAAAGTAATTCCGCGGCTGCGGGATTAAATTTCCTAGCGGAGACACGGCAGGGACGGGCCGGATCCCAGCGGCACTCAGGGACGCCGCAACTCCTCAGCGTTCCGGGTCAGGGCGGCGGGGAGCCGAGCTAAGCCGCGCCCAGGCCAGGCAGGCGAAGCCGGGGAGGAGTCAAAGGTTCCGCCACAGCTCCCGGCGGCGCTGACCCGGCAAAGCGCTGGTGCTCGTACAGAGGGTACCTACCCGGCGCAACTCGAAAGATGCGAAACACACACAGTGGCTCTAAAATCTCATGACATCGCGAAGTGAACACTAGAACTGGGGATGAGAGCAGCATGCATGTACACTGCTGATAATTCACAAATCGCAAGTACTTAACAATGGCTTTCTAAACATAGCAGCAAGTATAGAGTTAAGGAGTTCATTTGAAGAAGCAATAAAATATACAGTGAAGCGCCAAAGAAACTGCTATAGGTGTAAGTATTCAAATGCAGAGATATGTAAACAGGCAGAATATAGAGCTGCGGTCAGCACCGCCGATATAAGACAACAAGTGTTCAAATAAGTTACAGGCTTGCTGCAGGGTAACGTCGCCGACCACCGGCGATATTTCGACAGGAGCACACCCTGCCATTCTCAAGGCACAACTGCAAGGAGGAAGCAATGTGCAAGGGAATTTAATACCTCGGTTCACAGAGGAGAAACAAGGAAGATACCACACACAGAACAAGTAACTGTAGAGTCAACACACAACCAAAGATAGCCAACATAAGAAATATCGATAGTGACTATTAATCAACAGGTGAGGTAGCACTAATTCTGTCCCTCTGTTTTTTTTTTTTTTTTTTTTTTTTTTTTATAAGAGACAAAGCCGGATTCCAAGCAGCATTTAAACAAAATCCACCATCTGTGTTTATAAGGTTGCTTGACAGTTTGATTTCAACAGCTTCCTTGGATTTGTTTGGTTGTTGTAAGCGTGTGTGACGCTTATGTTCAATACACCGGTCTTCCACAGTCCTGATTGTCTGACCAATATATGACATGCCACAACTGCAAAGACTACGATAGACACCAGCCTTACGCAAACCAAGATCATCTTTTACGGACGCCAACAGGGCCTTAATCTTAGGAGGTGGTCGAAAAACACATTTCACATCATATTTCCGCAAAATACGGCCAATCCTGTTGGAAATGCTTCCTGCGTAAGGCAAAAAGGCCGTAGATTTAGGTGCCAATTTGTTTATGGAGGACTTTGAGGAACGTGCATTGGAGTCAGCGACCTTGAAACCTGCGTGTTTTTTCCAGATATGTAGACGATATTTTTGTTGTTTGGCCTCATGGCAGTGAGAATTTAAGCCGGTTTTTGGAACATCTGAATTCAATCCACCGAATATTCAGTTCACCATGGAGGTGGAAAAGAATGGATACCTTCCATTCCTTGATGTACTGGACGGAAGGAAGACTGATGCTACGTTGGGACATTCTGCTTATAGTTAGCCTACTCACACTGACTTGTATCTGCGAGCTGATAGTTGTCACCGTCCAGCTCAGCGTGAAGGAGTACTTCGTACCTTGGTTCACAGGGCCCACATTATCTCAGACCCTGAAAGTTTGGCAGCTGAGCTATCACATCTCGAAGTAACCTTTCGTCAGAATGGTTATAGTGAGAGGCAGATCAAACGTGCGTTGCGCTATCAGCCTTCTGTGCAACGGGTGAGTGACGATAACAACGAAGTGGCACCTAAGTCTACGGCCTTTTTGCCTTACGCAGGAAGCATTTCCAACAGGATTGGCTATATTTTGCGGAAATATGATGTGAAATGTGTTTTTCGACCACCTTCTAGATTAAGGCCCTGTCGGCGTCCGTAAAAGATGATCTTCGTTTGCGTAAGGCTGGTGTCTATCTTATTCCTTGCAGTTGTGGCATGTCATATATTGGTCAGACAATCAGGACTGTGGAAGACCGGTGTATTGAACGTAAGCGTCACACACTCTTAGAACAGCCGAGCAAATCCGTTATTGCAGAACATTGCCTTGACACCGGTCATCCCATGGAATACAACAACACGGAGATTCTGGCTTGCACGTCAAGCTATTGAGCTAGTGTTATTAAGGAAGCTGTTGAAATCAAACTATCCGGCAACCTTATAAACAGAGATGGTGGATTTTGTTTAAACACTGCTTAGAATCTGGCTCTGTCTCTTATCAAAAAACAGAAGGACAGAATTAGTGCTACCTCACCTGTTGAGTAATAGTCACTATCGATATATCTGATTTTCGTTATCTTTGTTTGTGTTGATACTTGTTCTGTGTGTGGTATCTTCCTTGTTTCTCCTCTGTGAACTGAGGTATTAAATTCGCTTGCACATTGCATTCCTCCTTGCACTTGTGCCTTGATAATGGCAGGGTGTGCTCCTGTCGAAATATCGGCGGTGGTCGACGACGTCACCCGGCAGCAAACCCGTAAGTTATTTGAACATTCAGTTCGGCGGGAAAAGTTAAGGTCTCACAAGACAACAAGTGCTGGCACAGTTGTTAGATCGGTTACTACTGCTACAATGACAGGTTATCAAGATTCAAATGAGTTTGAACGTGGTGTTATAGTCACCGCACGAGCGATGGGACACAGCATCGACGAAGTAGCGACGAATTGGCGATTTTCTCGTACGATCATTTGCCGAGTGTAAAAGAATATCAGCAATCCGATAAAACATCAAATCTCCAACATTGATGCGGCCGGAAGAAGGTCCTGCAAGAAAAGTACCAACGACGACTGAAGAGAATCGTTCATCGTGACACAGGTGCAACCCTTCCGCAAACTGCTGCAGATTTCAGTGCTGGGCCATCAACAAGTGTCAGCTTGCGAACCATTCAACGGAACATCATCGATATGGGCTTTTAGAGCTGAAGACCTCCTCGTGTACCCTTGATAACTGCACGACACAAAACTTAACGAGTCGCTTGGGACCTTCAGCACAAACATTAGACTCTTGATGACTGGAAACATATTGCCTGGTCGGACGAATCTCGTTTCAAATTCTATTGAGCGCATGGACATGTAAGGGTATGGTGACAAACTCATGAATCCACAGACCCTGCATGTCAGCAGGGGATTGTTCAAGCTGATCACCTGCATCCATTTATGTACATTGTGCATTCCGACGGACTTGGTCAATTCCAGCAGGTCAATGCGACACCCCGCACGTCCAGAATTGCTAAAGAGTGGCTCCCGGAACACTCTTCTGAGTTCGAACACTTCCGCTGGCCACCATGCTCTCCAGGCAAGAACATCATTTGGCGTATCAGGGATGCCTTGTAATGTGTTGTTCAGAAAAGATCTCCACCCCTCTTACTTTTACGGATTTATGGACAGCCCCGCAGGATTCATGGTGTCAGTTCGCTCCAGCACTATTCCAGAGATTAGTCGAGTCCATGCCACATCGTGTTGCGGCACTACCGCGTGCTCGCGGGGGGGCCCACACGATATTAGGTAGGTGAACCAGTTTCTTGGGCTCTTCAGTGTATATTAAAAATGTGACTTCACAAACCTTTAAACAATTGTAAGTAGCAGCAACGTCCTCCACTGGAATTAACACAATCACAAAAATTCTACAAAAAACAAAAGCTCTTGTGGAGTTGATAGAATTTCAGGCAGAATTCTGAAAATCTTTTCCAGCTTAATAAGTAATGTCCTTAGTGATATATGCAATGCATCATTGGCACAGGGAATTTTTCCAGACAAGTTAAAATATGCAATCATTATTAAACCACTTCATAATAAAGGTGACCAGACAGACTTTAACAAGTATTGTTCAGTTTTCTTACTGACATCCTTTTCCAAAATATTCGAAAAAGTAAATTACGAGTAGTCGTGCACTTAAGTGGAAACAGTCGAGCAACTCTTCGGGAATCCATACTGACGATGGTTTCTACACATTCACTCATCAAACAGTACAAGCCTTACATCATAGTATATCATCACTTGGTATTTTTGTGGTGTTTACAAGGCCCTTGATTGTGTAGATCATGATAATCTCTTAGAAAAACTCAACTGATGGTCTCACACACAGCTGATTTGAATCTTACGTGACAAACACAATGCAAAAGGTTGTGCTGAATAATTCAGGTAGTGTCGGAAATGTATAAAATTTTAGTGAGTGAAGAAAAAAAATACAAAGGGAGTCCCACAGCGTTCAATTGTGGGTCCACTCCTATTCCTTACATATGTGAATGACCTTCCAAAGTTGGTACTTTTGCAGACGATATTGTTGTTAAAGTAAAAGCAATTACAGCCCTCGGTCACAAAATTTGTTGTTTTTGCTGTGGTATTCAGTCCAGAGACTGGTTTGATGCAGCTCTCCATGCTACTCTACCCAGTGCAAGCATCTTCATCTCCAAGTACCTACTGCAACGTACAACCTTCAGAATCTGTTTAGTGTATTCATCTCTTGGTCGCCCTCTACGATTTTTACCCTCCACGCTGCCCTCCAATGCTAAATTGGTGATCCCTTGATGCCTCAGAACATGTGCTACCAACCGATCACTTCTTCTTGTCAAGTTGTGCCACAAACTCCTCTACTCCCCAATTCTATTCAGTACCTCATCATTAGTTACGTGATCTACCCATCTAATCTTCAGCATTCTTCTGTAGCACCACATTCCGAAAGCTTCTATTCTGCTCTTGTCTAAACTATTTATCGTCCATGTTTCACTTCCATACATGGCTACACTCTATACACATACTTTCAGAAAGACTTCCTCACACATAAATCTACACTCAGTGTTAACAAATTTCTCTTCTTCAAAAACGCTTTCCTTCACATTGCCATTCTGCATTTTATATCCTCTCTACTTCGACCATCATCAGTTATTTTCCTCCCCAAATATCAAACTCATCTTCTTCTTTAAGCGTCTCATTTCCTAATCTAATTCCCGCAGCATCACCCGATTTAATTCGAATACATTCCATTATCCTCGTTTTGCTTTTGTTGATGTTCATTCAAGATACTGTCCACTCCGTTCAACTGCTCTTAAAGGTCCTCTACTGTCTATGACAGAGTTACAAAGTTATCAGCAAACCTCGAAGTTTTTATTTCTTCTCCATGGATTTTAATTCTTACTCCGAATTTTTCTTCTGTTTTCTTTACTGTTTTCTCAGTATACAGATTGAATAACATCGGGGATAAGCTACAACCCTACCTTTCATACCCCTCGACTCTTACCTGTGTAACTTCCATCTGGTTTCTGTACAAATTGTAAATAGCCTTTCGCTCACTGTATTTGACCCCTGCCACCTTCAGGATTGAAAGAGAGTATTCCAGTCAACATTGTCAAAAGCTTTCTCTACGTCTACAAATGCTAGAAACGTAGGTTTACCTTTTCTTAATCTAAGATGAGTCGTAGGGTCAGAATTGCCTCACATGTTCCAACATTTCTACGGAATCCAAACTGATCTTCCCCGAGGTCGGCTTCTACAGTTTTTCCATTCGTTTGTAAAGAATTCGTGTTAGTATTTTGCATCCGTGACTTATTAAACTGATAGTTCGGTAATTTTCACACTTGTCAACACCTGCTTTCTTTGGGATCGGAATTATTATATTCTTTTGAAGTCTGAGGATATTTAGCGTGTCTCACACATCTTGCTCACCAGATGGTAAAGTTTTGCCAGGGAAGGCTCTCCCAAGGCTATCAGTATTTTTAATGGAATGTTGTCTACTCCCGGGCCTTTTTTAACTTAGGTCTTTCAGTGCTCTGTCAAACTCTTCACGCAGTATCATATCTCCCATATCATCTTCATCTACGTCCTCTTCCATTTCCATAATATTGCCCTCAAGTACATCGCCCTTGTATAGACCCTCTGTATACTCCTTCCACCTTTCTGCCTTCCCTTCTTTGCTTAGAACTGGTTTTCCATCTGAGCTCTTCATGTACATACAGGTGGTCCTCTTTTCTCCAAAGGTCTCTTTCATTTTTCTGTAGGTAGTATCTATCTTACCCCTACTGATACCTGCCTCTACTTTCTTACATTTGTCCTCTAGCCATCCCTGCTTAGCCATTTTGCACTTCTTGTCGATCTCATTTTTGAGACGTTTGTATTCCTTTTTGCCGACTTCATTTACTGCATTTTTATATTTTCTCCTTTCATCAATTAAATTCAATATTTCTTCTGTTACCCAAGGATTTCTACTAGCCCTCGACTTTTTACGTATTTGATCCTCTGCTGCCTTCACTATTTCATTCCTCAAAGCTACCCATTCTTCTTCTATTGTATTTCTTTCCCTCATTCCTGTCAATTGTTCCCCTATGCTCTCCCTGAAACTCTCTACAACCTCTGGTTCTTTCAGTTGATCCAGGTCCCATCTCCTTAAATTCCCACTCTTTTGCAGTTTCTTCAGTTTTAATCTACAGTTCATAACCAACAGATTGTGATCAGAGTCCAAATCTACCCCTGGAAGTGTCTTACAATTTAAAATCTGGTTCCTAAATCTCTGGCCGGCCGGAGTGGCCGTGCTGTTCTAGGCGCTACAGTCTGGAACCGCGTGACCGCTACGGTCGCAGGTTCGAATCCTGCCTCGGGCATGGATGTGTCTGATGTCCTTAGGTTAGTTAGGTTTAAGTAGTTCTAAGTTCTAGGGGACTGATGACCACAGCAGTTAAGTCCCATAGTGCTCAGAGCCTAAATCTCTGTCTTACGATAATGTATCAGAAACCTTCCAGTGGCTCCATGCCTCTTCCACGTACTCAACCTTATTTCATGATGCTTAAACAAAGTGTTAGTAGTGATTAAGTTATCCTCTAAGCAAAATTCTGCCAGGCGACTTCTTCTTTCATTCCGTACTCCTATGCATATTCACCTACTACTTTTCCGTCTCTTCCTTTTCCTACTATCGAATTCCAATCCCCCATGACTATCAAATTTTTGTCTCCCTTCACTATCTGAATAATTTCTTTTATATCATTATACATTTCTTCGAGCTCTTCGACATCTGTGGAGCTAATTGTCATATAAACTTGAACTACTGTGGTAGGCGTGGGCTTCGTGTCTACGTTGGCTGCAATAATGCGTTCACTGTGCTGTTCGCACTATCTTACCCGTGCTTCTATTTTTTTTATTCATCATTAAACCTACTCCTGCATTACCCATATTTGATATTGTTTTTATGACACTGTATTCGCCTGGCGACAAGTCCTGCTCGTCCTGCCACTGAACTTCACTAATTCCGACTATATCCAACTATAACCTATCCATTTCCCTTTTTAAATTTTATAACCTACCTGCGCGATTAATGGATCTGACATTCCATGCTCAAATCCATAGAACGCCAGTTTTCTTTCCCCTGTAACGACTTCCTCCTGAGTAGTCCCCGCCCGGAAATCCGAATGGGGAACTGTTTTACCTCCGAAATATTTTACCCAAGAGGATGGCGTCATCATTTAACCATACAGTACAGCTGCATGCCCTCGGGAATTCGGCTCTAGTTTCCCTTGCTTTCAGTCGTTCGCAGTACGAACACAGAAAGGCCGTTTTGGTTGATGTTACAAGACCCGGTCAGTCAACCATCCAAACTGTTGCCTCTTCAATTTCTGAAAAGGCTGCTCTCCCTCTACAGGGACCACACGTTTGTCTGGCCTCTCAACAGATACACTTCCGTTGTGGTTGCAGCTATGGTACGGCTATCTGTATCGCTGAGGCACGCAAGCCTCTATACCAACGGCAAGGTCCATGGTTCATGGGGAGCAGACGATATTAGTGTTATAATAAATCACGTTAGACAAAAAGCAGCAGAAGAGTTAGTAAACAATATTCTCCAAATAATTATGAAGGGTTCTCTGAAGATGGACTCTTTCTAAATTTTGAAAAAACACACTATATTCAGGTATGAAGTAGGATAAATAGAGTAATACCAACAACTGAGTAGCACATGAGCAGAAGTCAGTAAGTAGAGTACAATGCTCCAAATTTATGGGTGTACATAATGATGAAAATTTGAACTAGATGAAACATATTACTGAGCTTCTCAGACAAATAATTTCAGTTACTTTTGTTGTTGCTATCATTGCTAATCTTTGAAATAAACCTATCAACCTCCTGACGTATTTTGCATACTTAGACTTCATAATGTCGTACAGAATAATTTTCTGGGGTAAATCGTCACTTAGAAAAAAAGTACTGGTTGTACAAAAACGAGCAGTAAGGAGCTAGGCATTTTAAGTGCAGCTATTGAAGTTCGTCTGAATTAAACCGTCACAATATGAGAAGAATACACTTCTATATGCCTACAACACTAGAGCCAAAAATGACCTTTATACCCATTGTTAAAGCTGTCACTGCACAGGAGTTCAGTATGGAGCAACAAAAATTTTTGATCATTTGCCGATCATCATAAAATGTCTGACAGGTAGCGAAGCAAGTTTTAAATCTAATTTAAAATCATTTCCTCTGGACAACTCCTTCAATTCAAATGAATAATTTGTACTCAAAAACTGGTAGCCATTAAAAAAACTGTTTTTAAGTGTAATTGCATGAGTAGAAATAAAATGATAATGTTTCATTAATTTTAACACTAATCATGTGCACTTATCCTGTAAACTGACTCATTCCACGTCATTTCGATAAAAGAATCGTCCAAACGATCTATGGAACATATAACTAACTAACTAACTAAATTTTCACACCAGCAAGGGTAGTAAACAATGGAATTTAATTTATTGTGCGCGTGCATTATAGTAGAAAGAATAAACAGTTTAAAAAGCCTGTACGGGTATTGCAGGATTGGTTGTGCTATGAAATACTTGTTAAGAAAAAATTCGGTAAGTTATGCTGTTTCCGAGTTAATTATCGTTGTACTTAACCAATCTAGTCATTGCGAGCACAAATTCAAGCAGCTCATCAGATACAATTAGTGCCAGTAGTTCCAAAGCGTAGCTGATACCGCAGGAGACAGCTCAGCCTTTTTTAGCTCTGTTTCAATATACTATCGTCACATGTTCAATTTTTGTATCGCTCTCTTTTTCGGTTTCAGGAAACCAAACGAAGAATACATTTGGCGACACCATCTCTGGCGGGCCGTTTGAATTTGCTCACACAGCGCCCTGATTCAATCCCAGTTATCTCGGAATCGGCGCAACGTCTCTAATTTTTTTTCTTAACAATTATTTCTCAGCACAAACTACCCTGCAACAGGCTTACAAGCTTTCCACAACGTTTCTAATCACACTGTTTATACGTAAGACTGTCGCAGGAGTGGTAAGTATTTAGATATTGATACGAACAATCATTCGAAGCCATAAAGTCTAGTAAACATGCGTTATAAAATGCACGTCTAAAGAGCTGTGAGTACTACTTCACCTTCGATACTGTCCGCATCTTGTGGTCTAGCGGCTAACGTTGCTGCCTCTGGATCACGGGGCCCCCGGTTCGATTCGCGGCCGGTTTGGGGATTTTCTCCGCCCGGGGACCGGGTGTTTGTGTTATCATTTTATCGTCATTCGTGAAGGTGGCGAGATTGGAGTGTGTAAAGATTGGGTATTTGTACGGGCGCTGATAACCGCCTGATTGAGCGCCCCACAAACCAAACATCATCGAACATCACCTTCGATACTGTGAAACAAATCTATTCTGCTGCAAGCTCTTTGCTTTCCGTATTTAGAAAGGTGCTAATATCGTTAAAACAAGAAAGAAAGTCCAGTAAACTTGGGCTCTAAGGTGCATATCTTAGGAACTATGAGGAGTTGTTCGTATTCGCTACTAAACGAGTGTTCCTAGGTCTTCAGATATGCATTTTAGAGTCCATGTTTACTGGGCTCTGCTTCGAATGATCGTTCCTGTCATATCCCTGAATATTGAACCATTCCTCCTGGGACACCGTATGTGTACATATGCTGTTTAGAGCTGTTATGCCTGTTTCTCTCAAAGTCGTATCCAGGTCTCTCTACCCTTGCGTAAGTGTTCTTTCACATTTCTTCATTGCATTTCATACTCTACTTAATTTTTCCATCCCGCACAGTGTGCTCCTCCTGCAATATGGAGGCTGACAAAAAGTACTTTTTTCGGCCATAGTTCATTCCCTAATATCGTCACACGTCACCGCCCTTTTAAATCCGTTTTTCCATCTGTTCGGTGTGCACTTGGGAGTTTTCATACGCTTCCTGATTCCCTTTCTTCTTCTCTCGCTTTGAAACTCTACAACTTCTCAAAAAAAATCTATTGGCACGGCTTCAAGTACTCTATTTCGTTCCATCATTTCCCAGTATTACGTTCCATAATTATAAACAAATGCTTTGTAGTGCTGATTCATACAATCTTTCTCTTGTCTTTTCTTAATTTTGTCTGACCAAAGGATGGAATCAAGGTTATTGATTGCTTGTTTGTTTGGCTAGTGTTGCCCTATGCCTTATTTCTTGTTTGCTCGAACCCTGATCTGACATTATAAAGCCCAGGTATTTATACTTTTGAAAGGTCTCTATAGTATTTCTCTCAATGGTGGTATGATTTTTTTCTTCCTGTAGAGAGATATTTTGTTTTAGAATGTGTTTATTGCTAGTTAGACCTTATTATTTCTAGTATTTTATTCGTTATGTACTCTGTATCACAGTCATCTGCAGCCATTATAATGACCATCGGCGAATAGTAAACTCGATACGTAATACCACACTTTTCAACCATTCTTTAAGAACTTCGTTCAGATAAAACTTAACCAGAGTAGGTATTATGCAGCACCCTCGTTTCAAGCCTTTGGTTTGTCGTATTACTTCCTATTTTCATTCTTGTCTCTAACCCCACCCCCTCCCCGTAAACTTTTTTAACTGCCGCATCATACATTTTATTTATTGTGCTCTCGTCGAGATACAGATTTTTAGTGGGACGGTTTTTTCTGTAAAACTATGACAATGATATCTGCGTCTCTTCCCCTATCTCTTCTCTTTTCAATTGTCTCTTTTGTAGTAAATGTAGGATAATCTTGTGGTAAAGCCAGCCTGCAGGAAAGCCACTCTGTTCTCCTATTCTGCAGACTATATACATATACCTCATACACACACACACACACACACACACACACACACACACACACTTATGTGATAATTTTAATGGTGCTATAGTTGTTGCAAACTTTTTTCAATCCTTTATTATGTAATGGTGTCTAGTACACATTTTTTCCATTTGTAACCGCCCCTCAAATTAATCGATTATTGCGATAATACGATTGTGATCCCGTATGCCTAATAATTTGAATTTCTCCGAAGAAATTTTGGACCGGTTACTAGAGAGAAGTGTATAACAAATTATTCTGAGAGATTATTCTGTTACAGCACTTCCTACTTATATAGATTTGCCTGAATATTTAAAACAGTGCCATCATTCACATAAAATACGAAACGAAAAGGGATATCACAAGACTGAAAGCGTCCAGAACAAATCTAATGGAAATAATACACGAAAATAATAAATACGGTCGCCAGCACAGCTAGGCACTGTCTGTTCAATATCGTCTGATGAATAATGCGGACGGCAATACACACGTACCCGTTTGGCTGTACGTGTAGCAACAGAAGGTCTGACACGTTTCTGACACCACAACATGTACAAAATAACATTATTATAATAGACACATATATGAAGTAGTGAAATTTATTTATTCTTTTCTTTGAATCGAAATTTCGAGATTTAGTTTAAGTCGTTTTACATTACTTTGTGTTAAATGAATTAGCAAGAATGACATTGCCGCTGAATATTATGGAACAACATTATTAACATAATGACGCTTCATTATTAATTTCTTTCAGTTATCTTTTTAGCAAATAAAGAAGCACTCCGTCATCAGGCCACAAGTGGCCCATCGGGACCATCCGACCGCCGTGTCGTCCTCAGATGAGGATGCGGATAGGAGGGTCGTGTGGTCAGCACACCGCACTCTCGGTCGTTAACGATGGTTTTCTGTGACGGGAGCCGCTACTATTTGGTCGAGCAGCTCCTCAGTTGGCATCACGAGGCTGAGTGCGCCCCGAAAAATGGCAACAGCGCATGGTGGCCCGGATGGTCACCTATCCAAGTGCCGGTCACACCGACAGCGCTTAACTTCGGTAGTCTGAGGGGAACTGCGGCAAGGCCATTGCCAGCAAATAAAGAGAAGTAGCAATAACAGTATTTTATTACGATCGTTTTAACTTGTTGAAGAACAACACTCGGGTATTCAATAACTAAGTAAATCACTATGACTGAGGAAAATGACAAGATCAGGTACCTATAATTTGTGAGTACAACACTAATTATTGCAATGAAATTCACTGCGTAATACCTCATACAGTTTTTGACGCGAACGAAAATAAAACCTTACAGTTCGTTGCAGATTTTAAATCTTCGTCTTCGTTGTCGTCTACAATGCTTTCATTACTCCATGCAGTATTGCGGGCACACCTTCATTCGCATAGACCAGCTACGGAGCAGGATCTTGAAGTTATTGGAGCCTCTTACATCTGCCCACGCTCGTCACGCTCCTGGTGCATCGCTACTCACACCTGCGCCTCACACAGGCCACACAATGCGCACGACTTTCGTGTTTCCACTCTTACGTCGCACAACCAAGGAAGTTTCCTGCGTGTTCTGCTCTGACGTCACACTCCCGTTCAGAGCAAGCGTCCTAAACAAGTCTTCAATCACTCCCAACGATATTGCTTTACCTAACTTTCCCTAACGGTATTAACCCAGAACAAATACATCACAATTCAAAATAACTTATACAGGTTAGAGCAACATTCCGTTAGAACTACTGATGGCCTTGGGAGAGCCAGCCATGACAAAACTCTTCCACATGGTAAGCAAGATGGATGAGACAGGAGAAATACCCTCAGGCTTCAAGAATAGTGTAGTAATTCCAGTTTCTAAGAAAGCAGGTGCTGACAGGTGTGGAAATACCGAACTACCAATTTGATAATTCACAGTTAGTAATTATTAATACATATTATTTACAGAATAAGAATGGATAAACTAATAGAAGCAGTTCTTGGGGACGATGATTTGGATTTCGGAAAACTGAAGGAACACCCGAGGCAATATTGACGCTACGATTTATGTTTAGAACATAGGTTAAGGAAAGGCAAACCTGCGTATAGAGCATTTGTAGACTTAGAGAAAGCTTTTGACAATGTTGACTGGAATTCTTACTCTGAAATTGTGAAGATAGCAGGTTTAAAATACGGGGAGCGAAAGGCTGTTTACAATTTTTACAGAAACGAGGCCAGTTATGAGAGTCGAAGGCCATGAAAGAGAAGCGGTGGTTGAGAAGGAAGTGGGACAGGGTTGTAGCCTATCCCCGATGTTATTCAATCTCTATTTTGAGCAGGCAGAAAAGGAAACAAAAGAAAAATTTCTAGTATTAATTTAAGTCCAAGAATAGTAAATAAAAAGTTTGAGTTTTGCCGATGACATTGTAATTATGTCAGAGACAGCAAAGGACCTGGAAGAGCAGTTGAACGGAATGGGCAGTGTCTTGAAGGGAGGATATAAGATGAACATCAACAAAAGCAAAACGACTGTAGTCGAACTAAATCGGGTGATGCTGAGGGAATTAGATTAGGACATGAGACACTTAAAGTAGCAGATGAGTCTTATTTTTAGGCAAGCAAAATAACTGATGATGAGCGAAGAAGAGAGGATATATAATGTAGACTGGCAATGGCAAGAAAGCTTTTCTGAAGAACAGAAATTTCTTAACAACCTATATCGATTTTAGCGTCAGGAACTCTTTTATGAAAGTGTTTATATGGATGTAGCTGGATCTAGCCATGTTGTTGTTGTGGTCTTCAGTCCTGAGACTGGTTTGATGCAGCTCTCCATGCAACTCTATCCTGGGCAAGCTTCTTCATCTCCCAGTATCTACTGCAACCTACATCCTTCTGAATCTGCTTAGTGTATTCATCTCTTGGTCTCCCCCTACGATTTTTACCCTCCACGCTGCCCTCCAATACTAAATTGGTGATCCCTTGATGCCTCAGAATATGTCCTACCAACCGATCCCTTCTTCTGGTCAAGTTGTACCACAAACTTCTCTTCTCCCCAATCCTATTCAATACTTCCTCATTAGTTATGTGATCTACCCATCTAATCTTCAGCATTCTTCTGTAGCACCACATTTCGAAAGCTTATATTCTCTTCTTGTCCAAACTATTTACCGTCCATGTTTCACTTCCATACATGGCTACACTCCATACAAATACTTTCAGAAATGACTTCCTGACACTTAAATCTATACTCGATATTAACAAATTTCTCTTCTTCAGAAACGCTTTCCTTGCCAGTGCCAGTCTACATTTTATATCCTCTCTACTTCGACCATCATCAGTTATTTTGCTCCCCAAATAGCAAAACTCCTTTACTACTTTAAGTGTCTCATTTCCTAATCTAATTCCCTCAGCATCACCCGACTTAATTCGACTACATTCCATTATCCTCGTCTTGCTTTTGTTGATGTTCATCTTATATCCTCCTTTCAAGACGCTATCCATTCCATTCAACTGCTCTTCCAAGTCCTTTCCTGTCTCTGACAGAATTACAATGTCATCGGCAAACCTCAAGGTTTTTATTTCTTCTCCATGGATTTTAATACCTACTCCGAATTTTTCTTTTGTTTCCTTTACTGTTTGCTCAATATACAGATTGAATAACATCGGGGAGAGGCTACAACCCTGTCTCACTCCCTTCCCAACCACTGCTTCCCTTTCATGTCCCTCGACTCTTATAACTGCCATCTTGTTTCTGTACAAATTGTAAATAGCCTTTCGCTCCCTGTATTTTACCCCTGCCACCTTTAGAATTTGAAAGAGAGTATTCCAGTCAACATTGTCAAAAGCTTCCTCTAAGTCTACAAATGCTAGAAACGTAGGTTTGCCTTTCCTTAATCTTTCTTCTAAGGTAAGCCGTAAGGTCAGTATTGCCTCACGTGTTCCAGTATTTCCACGGAATCCAAACTGATCTTCCCCGAGGTCGGCTTCTACTAGTTTTTCCATTCGTCTGTAAAGAATTCGTGTTAGTATTTTGCAGCTGTGGCTTATTAAACTGATTGTTCGGTAATTCTCACATATGTCAACACCTGCTTTCTTTGGGATTGGAATTATTATATTCTTCTTGAAGTCTGAGGGTATTTCGCCTGTTTCATACATCTTGCTCACCAGATGGTAGAGTTTCGTCAGGACTGGCTCTCCATAGGCCGTCAGTAGTTCCAATGGAATGTTGTCTACTCCGGGGGGCTTGTTTCGACTCAGGTCTTTCAGTGCTCTGTCAAACTCTTCACGCAGTATCGTATCTCCCATTTAATCTTCTTCTACATCCTCTTCCATTTCCATAATATTGTCCTCAAGTACATGGCCCTTGTACAGACCCTCTATATACTCCTTCCACCTTTCTGCTGTCCCTTCTTTGCTCAGAACTGGGTTTCCATCTAAACTCTTGATGTTCATACAAGTGGTTCTCTTATCTCCAAAGGTCTCTTTAATTTTCCTGTAGGCAGTATCTATCTTACTCCTAGTGAGATAAGCCTCTACATCCTTACATTTGTCCTCTAGCCCTCCCTGCTTAGCCATTTTGCACTTCCTGTCGATCTCATTTTTGAGACGTTTGTATTCCTTTTTGCCTGCTTCATTAACGGCATTTTTATATTTCTTCCTTTCATCAAGTAAATTCAATATTTCTTCTGTTACCCAAGGATTTCTAAGAGCCCTGGTCTTTTTACTTACTTGATCCTCTGCTGCCTTCACTACTTCATCCCTCAAAGCTACCCATTCTTCTTCTACTGTATTTCTTTCCCCCATTCCTGTCAATTGTTCCCTTATGCTCTCCCTAAAACTCTGTACAACCTCTGGTTCTTTCAGTTTATCCAGGTCCCATCTCCTTAAATTCCCACCTTTTTGCAGTTTCTTCATTTTTAATCTACAGGTCATAACCAATAGATTGTAGTTAGAGACCACATCTGCCCCTGGAAATGTCTTACAATTTAATACCTGGTTCCTAAATCTCTGTCTTACCATTATATAATCTATCTGATACCTTTTAGTATCTCCAGGGTTCTTCCATGTGTACAACCTTCTATCATGATTCTTAAACCAAGTGTTAGCTATAATTAAGTTGTGCTCTGTGCAAAATTCTACCAGGCGGCTTCCTCTTTCATTTCTTAGCCCCAATCCATATTCACCTACTACGTTTCCTTCTCTCCCTTTTCCTACACTCGAATTCCAGTCACCCATGACTATTAAATTTTTGTCTCCCTTCACTATCTGAATAATTTCTTTTATATCATCATACATTTCTTCAATTTCTTCGTCATCTGCAGAGCTAGTTGGCATATAAACTTGTACTACTGTAGTAGGTGTGGGCTTCGTGTCTATCTTGGCCACAATAATGCGTTCACTATGCTGTTTGTAGTAGCTTACCCGCATTCCTATTTTCCTATTCATTATTAAACCTACTCCTGCATTACCCCTATTTGACTTTGTGTTTATAACCCTGTAGTCACCTGACCAGAAGTCTTGTTCCTCCTGCCACCGAACTTCACTAATTCCCACTATATCTAACTTTAACATATCCATTTCCCTTTTTAAATTTTCTAACCTACCTGCCCGATTAAGGGATCTGACATTCCACGCTCCGATCCGTAGGACGCCAGTTTTCTTTCTCCTGATAACGACATCCTCTTGAGTAGTCCCCGCCCGGAGATCCGAATGGGGGACTATTTTACCTCCGGAATATTTTACCCAAGAGGACGCCATCATCATTTAATCATACAGTAAAGCTGCATGCCCTCGGGGAAAATTACGGCCGTAGTTTCCCCTTGCTTTCAGCCGTTCGCAGTACCAGCACAGCAATGCCGTTTTGGTTATTGTTACAAGGCCAGATCAGTCAAACATCCAGACTGTTGCCCCTGCAACTACTGAAAAGGCTGCTGCCCCTCTTCAGGAACCACACGTTTGTCTAGCCTCTCAACAGACACCCCTCCGTTGTGGTTGTACTTACGGTACGGCCACCTGTATCGCTGAGTCACGCAGGCCTCCCCACCAACGGCAAGGTCCATGGTTCATGGGGTTCATGGGGTTCATATATGGAAGTGAAAAGTGGATGGTAAACAGCTTTGAGGAGAAGAGATCAGAAGCTTCTGAAATGTGGTGCTACAGAAGAATGCTGAATATTAGATCGGTAGATCACGTAACTAATGAGGAGGTACTGAAGAGAACTGGGGAGAAGATAAATTTGTGGCATAATCTGACTAGAAGAAGGGACCGGTTGGTAGGACACATTCTCATTCATCAAGGAAGCACTAGCTTAGTACTAGAGGTTCAAATGGTTCAAATGGCTCTGAGCGCTATGGGGCTTAACTTCTGAGGTCATCAGTCCCCTAGAACTTAGAACTACTTAAACCTAACGAACCTAAGGACATCATACACATCCACGCCTGAGGCAGGATTCGAACCTGCGACCGTAGCGGTCGCTCGGTTCCAGACTGTAGCGCCTAGAATCGCGGCCACACCGGCCGGCCCGTAAAATTAAAACCTTAAAAATATATTTAACTTTTTTATTGAAGACAAGTAGAATACAAGTGTATCATTTTTCGATTACTCTCCCTATAGTTCAACACATTTCTTCCTGTGCGTAGGAAATGCGCGTATTCCAGCCGCTCGTGCACCGCCCACTGCATCTCTTTAATGGAACGAAACTTCTTTCGTCCCATTGCCTTTTTAAGTGTTCCAAAGATGTGGTAATAACTGGGTGCGAGGTCTGATGATTACGGTGGATGTGAAAGAGTATCAAGGTGCAGGTCATCGATGGTTCCAAGAGTTGCACGGTCGAGCATTGTCGTGTTGCAAAATGACACCTGCAGTCAGAAGTCCACGTCGCTTTCATATTACTGCAGGCCGAAGCTGATTTTTTAACCTATTGGAATATGACTCACTGGAGACGGTGTTTCTCCTAGTCTTGTAGTGTTCAAAGTCAATGCCTCGTTCATACCAAAAGTGTGTCGGCAAACTTTCCCTGCAGGTGGCTGCGTCCGGAATTTCTTGGGTTTGGTTGGTAAGGAGTGGCGCCATTCCTTTCTTGCTCTCTTTCTTTCGGGTTGGTGGCCGTGTAGACGTGTTCCATCTCCTGCAATGATTCTCGCGAAAATCCCATCACCACCTGCTTCAAAGCGCCGCAAAAGTTCTTCACAGATGTGGCAGCGTCTCTCTTCCAGTTCTGGAGATAGTAGTAGTGACACACATCTTACAGACACTCTTGCAAAACATAAGCACTTCGTGAATGCCTAGTCGACCTGCGTGAATAACGTGCATTATATCCTGACCAGTCACCGATAGGTAATACAGTAATGGAGAAATAAGTAAATGTAAGTATTTATAAATAAAAGGTGTTATATTGCGAACAGCAGTAACAAATATTAGTCTCCTCGTAAAAAATAGATATCATTGTATACAAATGTTAACTGCAAAACGTATAAAAAGCAAATATCTTTCTCAGATTAATTTTATTTTTTAAAATTTCTTTATTTTATAAAACTTCTTCGAAAGCTTGTTAGCATTTATGATGGGATTATCGTTTACTTTTAGGCTACATGTGTCTTCAGCGCAAACGTAAATATCACTGAATTTGCGAGCTTGTTGAAAAAATCACTTACAAATGACCATGTGAGAAAAACACGATCTGGTATATACAGTCCTGCCCTATGCAGCGTCTGACATTCTGCTTTGTTAATGGTCATTGTGAAAGCTACTTTTATTGGTAACTGTTGGTGTTACAAAAAGGTACGGCCAAACTTTCAGGAAACGTTCCTCACACACAAATAAATAAAAGATGTTATGTGGACATGTGTCCGGAAACACTTAATTTCCATGTTAGAGCTCATTTTAGTTTCGTCAGTATGTACTGTACTTCCTCGATTCACCGCCAGTTGGCCCAATTGAAGGAAGGTAATGTTGACTTCGGTGCTTGTGTTGACATGCGACTCATTGCTCTACAGTACTAGCATCAAGCACATCAGTACGTAGCATCAACAGGTTAGTGTTCATCACGAACGTGGTTTTGCAGTCAGTGCAATGTTTACAAATGCAGATTTTGCAGATGCCCATTTGATGTATGGATTAGCACGGGGCAATAGCCGTGGCGTGGTACGTTTGTATCGAGACAGATTTCCAGAACGAAGGTGTGCCGACAGGAAGACGTTCGAAGCAATTGATCGGCGTCTTAGGGAGCACGGAACATTCCAGCCTACGACTCGCGG
Source organism: Schistocerca cancellata (assembly GCF_023864275.1). NCBI lineage: Eukaryota > Metazoa > Arthropoda > Insecta > Orthoptera > Acrididae > Schistocerca > Schistocerca cancellata. The sequence goes on from NC_064626.1 coordinate 1,160,122,007, forward strand.
CTGGGGAACACCTAGAACGACGAGGACACCTGCAATGGAGGAGGCAATTCTTCGTGCAGTTGACGATAACCCTAATGTCAGCGTCAGAGAAGTTGCTGCTGTACAAGGTAACGTTGACCACGTCACTGTATGGAGAGTGCTACGGGAGAACCAGTTGCTCCGTACCATGTACAGCGTCTGCAGGCACTATCAGTAGCAGATTGGCCTCCACGGGTACACTTCTGCGAATGGTTCATCCAACAATGTGTCAATCCTCATTTCAGTGCAAATGTTCTCTTTACAGATGAGGGTTCATTCCAACGTGATCAGATTGTAAATGTTCACAATCAACACGTGTGGGCTAACGAGAATCCGCACGCAATTGTGCAATCACGTCATCAACACAGATTTTCTGTGAACGTTTGGGCAGACATTGTTGGTGATGTCTTGATTGGGCCCGATGTTCTTCCACCTACGGTCAATGGAGCACGTTATCATGATTTCATACGGGATACTCTACCTGTGCTGCTAGAACATGTGCCTTTACAAGTACGACACAACATGTGGTTCATGCACGATGGAGCTCCTGCACATTTCAGTCGAAGTGTTCGTACGCTTCTCAACAACCGATTCGGTGACCGATGGATTGGTAGAGGCGGACCAATTCCATGGCCTCCACGCTCTCCTGACCTCAACCCTTTTGACTTTCATTTATGGGCGCATTTGAAAGCTCTTGTCTACGCAACCCCGGTAGCAAATGTAGAGACTCTTCGTGCTCGTATTGTGGACGGCTCTGATACAATACGCCATTCTCCAGGGCTGCATCAGCGCATCAAGGATTCCATGCGACGGAGGGTGGATGCATGTATCCATGCTAACGGAGGACATTTTGAACATTTCCTGTAACAAAGTGTTTGAAGTCACTCTGGTACGTTCTGTTGCTGTGTGTTTCCATTCCATGATTAATGTGATTTGAAGAGAAGTAATAAAATGAGCTCTAACATTGAAAGTAAGCGTTTCCGGACACATTTCCACATAACATATTTTCTTTCTTTGTGTGTGAGGAATGTTTCCTGAAAGCTTGGCCGTACCTTTTTGTAACACCCTGTATAAAGACACAGAAATGGCATATCTTCAGGTAACAAAATAAGGAAAAAAATTTATAGTACAATAGATGGAAATAGTAGGATATGCATTTCCGGCGTTAGACACTAAGGAACGGTAAGGCTGGAGATGACAACGCCAGTACAGATTCGTTCATCTGGATCACGGTGACGCGCGACACGTGAACAGCGGCGCGCGTCGCAGACTCTGTGGCGTGCCCGCGTCGGCGCCTCTCGCTGACGTAACGTGCAGAGCGATACACGGGAGGAGCTGGCAGCTGGCAGCGCTCAGTCCGCCGCGGGCCGCGATGGCGGGAGCGCGCAAGCTGGTGATCGCGCGCCCATTCGGCGCCGAGCCGCTGCCCGAAGACTTCTGCCTGCAGGAGGAGGAGCTGCCGCCGCTGCGCGACGGGCAAATCCTGGTCGAGGCGCTCTACATCAGCCTCGACCCGTTCGAGTGGGCCTTCAGGCACCTGCACAAGGTCGGCGCCACCATGATCGGCTCGCAGGTACCGCACTCGATTCGGCCGTTCGCTTCCGAAGCAAAAACAGCCAACTTACGAAATAATAAATACTTTAGCAATATTTACTTCCACGACGCATTTCGGCAGTATGCCGCCATCGTCAGAGGTGTTAAAGTTACATGTGCATTACATTAATTTGAAGTATGACGAGGACCGAGTGAGGTGAAGCAGTGGTTAGCACACTGGGCTCACATTCGGGAGGACAACGTGAAACGTCCCCTTAGAAAAATTTATGAATGATGGTGCTGATAAACCTCTTACGTTATTTGATTTTCAAACAGACGAGCAGAACTGAATGTAGTCTGACATTTCTCTCTATACTTATTCCGATCAACACTAAACTAACACAATATTTTTAGCGCAACGCAATCTGACTTTCAAAAATCCCTACAAAAGAATGGCCGTGACTAAAATTAACCTATTCCTTTCATGAATCACTTACCTCACAAAAATCTTAGTTACTCGAACTACTGCAATACAGCGAGCGCCAACTGCCAACTAAATAAAAGATTCTAACTACTGACGGCACTAACTACTGATAGGCATAGTTAGCAAATGAAAGATTTTGATAGAGAACAATGTATTTACCTTAATAGTGTTCAAAAGTCATAATATATATATCAGTTCATGACATCCAGTCTTACAAATTTACTCTCTCTCATGGACACACGTCCAGATCATCCGCTCTCAAAACTCCGCCATCTCACTCCCCACATCCACCACTGCTGGCGGCTCACCTCCAACTGCGCGACACCAACAGCCAACTGCCCAACACTACAATAGCAAATTCCAACAGTGCAAACTAGCCACAGACTGCACACAGCACAGTCAGTGATTTTCATACCGAGCGCTACATGACGTTACCAACATAAAAACCTGAACAGCCTACTTACAAACGTTTCAAAGCCGCGTCAAAACCTGATTTAGGTTCCCGTGATTTCCCTAAATCGCCTCAGGCAAATACTGGGATGGTCCCTTTGAAAGGGCACGGCAGATTTCCTTCCCCATCCATCCCTTATCCATTGGGACAAGTGACCTCGCTATTTGGTGCCCTCCCCCCCCCCCCCCCCCAATCCAACCAACCGAGTATGATGAGGAATGAAGGAACCCAGTAAGTTGTCCTTAGAATCCAGTACGCTGTCCTCGGCAGAGTATTCAGAGACAGTGGTATGGTCAGGAACACTCTGGGGAACGGTGACAGGACCGCTGTCATTGTCTGTATGGCTTGTCTCTCTTAAAGGAGTCGTCAGGCGCTTTTTCTCTGGTGTTTCAACAGATACCTGCAATTTCTCCTTAGCATTGCATAGCTGGGGTCAACCCAAATACTGTTCATCAAGTCTTCAATGTGTCGCCCAGTGTCGACGGAAAGCGTCCGTTTGTCTCCCGTTGCAAATAAAACAGTTTTTAAAGCGGAATTTTGCTTGCCCACTCGATAGAGCGGTCCCAGATTAGTCTAGTGCGATATTCATTTTATCGACATGTATTCAAAGGATAATAAAAGTCGAAGAATAACCAGAACTCCACCAGCGTATGCACCGCCCTGGCCCGTGCTGACTGTTGCTGCAAAGCATGCAGCGCTACTGAGTCGCTGCTGGAGTATTGTTTATTCTTAAGCCCGCCCGGCTGGCCACGTGGTCTGATGCGCTGCTTCCCGAGCGGGAAGGCATGCCAGTCCCCGGCAAGAATTCGCCCGGCGGATTAGTGTCGAGGTCCTGCGTGCCGGCCAGCCTGTGGATGGTTTTTAAGGCGGTTTTCCATCTGCCTTGACGAATGCAGGCTGGTTCCCCTTATTCCACCTCAGTTACACTATCTCGGCAATTGCTGTGCAAACACTGTCTCCAGATGCTCTACCATGGAAATATTTGGGGTTACAGTCGTCTGGTATGAGGCGTTCCTGAGGGGGGGGGGGGGGGGGGGGGAGGAGACGAGATCCACTGGGGGCCAAACCGCACAATAAGCCTAGGTTCGGTTTGGGGCGGTGGTGGGGTGGGTGGACTGCTGTGGCCTGTTGTGGGGTTGTAAACCACTGAGGGCTAACGGCAGCACGAAGCTTCTCCGTCGTTTCTAGATCCCCGGTTTCAATACAAAATACACACACAATACACTGTTTATTCTTAGTGTTTTTACTGTCCTCGTTAATACATATTGATAAAACTAACATCGGGCTAGGCTAATTTAGGAGCGCTCTGTCGAATGGGCACGTAAAATCCCGGTTTAAAAATTGTTTTATTTGTAACCAAACACAAACCAACGGTTTCTGTTGTCGCTGGCCACCGCATAAGAGACATGATGAGGAGGCATTATTTGGGCTCACTGCAGCTAGACAATTCAAAATAAATGGAAGTCTGCAACCACATGGAGAAACTAAGAACAAAACTAGTTAGCGTCGAAAGCGCACTGCAGCTGACGACCCACCAATACAAATCAGAAAAGCACAGTTGAATAGACAGCATTTTCAGCGTCCACTGTCGACATAACATTTTGTTCTCTGGAATTAGCAACACCACGTTGATGTTGTAGTATCCAGTCCGAAGAGTGGTATGATACAGCTCTCTGTCTGTGTGATGTAGAGTGTTTCGATTCCACACGAATGCTTACAAAACAATCGTTCTGTCCGTGAACCACTTGCGACTGGAATAGGAAAGGGGAAACAGAGTGGTAAAGAATTGGGTGGATTGCGGATTGTGTGGATCGCAGATGATGCTAACGATGCAGCTGTTATGCAGGAATGATGAGGGTAGCTGCCTAATTCCACAACTTGACAACTGCATCAATCCTGCCTTGTTAGAGTCGGTGACCGAAACAATAACAGCGGTCCATATTAAGACCCATGTAGCATTTGACAACGAAAAACAAAATATGGTGCGTAAATTGTCACATAATTCCATCCTGTTCTTAAACATCTTTTGCTGTCATTTGTAAAAAAAAAAAGTCTTCCCTCCAATTGATGTTATACGATTGTTAGATTAGTACCCGTGAATATATCATATGTTCGGTTTTCTTTAAACTTTCCACTTATATAATGTCAGCAACACTGAACAGTTAATTTGCCTCTCCTGACCCAACTGCTATAACGCCATGGCGAGGCGACAAAAATACAGACCCACAGTATCAGCGACGAATGTTTATTGTTTGTTAAAATTACAGACCTCATAAAATAACCGCTACATCGATAATCGTGATCACCAAATCGCGTGATTCTGGCCGTTCTACACACTAGTGTGCTCTCTACGGATAAGTTATCTGCTATCCACAGGGAGGTAAGACATTCTCTGAAACTTCAGGCAAGCGTACTTCGAAATCACGGCCTTCTCCGGCTAACACGCTTTGTCATTTCCGTTCTCATTGTTCTTTAGCTACTAACACCAACGTCGCTCTCGCAAGCTCTGCCAAGCAAACAGAAAAATAGAAATTAAATTCCTCTGTGCTGTGATGACACACAAGAAACATTAAGATTCTGCACCATTAGTCGTCTATAATTACAAATGTCATCACGAAGTCCACTCAGGATCTCTTGAGCTATCTCCTCTCAGTACTCGAAGATAAGAGGTCCGCCTACTGCTTTCACACAATCTTATCGCACAGGCAGCAGTCTTGCATATTAATCACGGCGTCGTTGTCTTTCCAACTTCTGTTTCAGATGTAAAGTCAAAATTTTGCGTTTTTAGTTCTCTTGCTAGCAACTACTTATTTATCACATGTTTGCAACACTTAGCTTCGCAAACAAAGCAAACCGTAACACTCACGTTTACAACAAAATTTTGTAGGCATGTCATTCCATTAATGATACAGATTACGTTCAAACAGCTTAACCATCCACAGTCTGGTGTTTCCATAAGAACTGGAAATTTTTTCCTGTTGTTGCCATTTAAGTAATGCAGTCATCAATCCGTGTGTTTGTAGGAAGAAATGGTTCAAATGGCTCCGAGCACTATGGGACTTAACAGCTGTGGTCATCAGTCCCCTAGAACTTAGAACTACTTAAACCTAACTAACCTAAGGACATCACACACATACATGCCCGAGGCAGGATTCGAACCTGCGACCGTAGCAGTCGCGCGGTTCCGGACTGCGCGCCTAGAACCGCGAGACCACCGCGGCCGGAGTAGGAAGAACACCGTGTTTTACTAAGTATGATCCCAACTGAGGTGATATGCTTCTGCCGTCCCGCGACGTACGAACTGCTTCGGCCGTCTACTGATAGAGTGAACTACAGTCTAAACTGCGGTCCGAACAACGATGGAAATATATTTTCTCACAGAAAATATAAACTGCTAGAAGAAAATAATCCTAGAACCAGACTAGAACCTAATCTTGGACCTGAGGCGGTGCCTGACAATTCTATCATTCCACAAGTGTGTTAAATGTTTCGAAAGTAAACACAGGGCATTCCATATACACCCAAGTTCATATCGTGTCGCCTTCCTTATGTAAAGTAATTATTCGACTGTTCATCTTCTGTAATGGTAAAAAATAATCTTTTCTCTCAGATATATTATCCGTGTAGAAATTAATAGGATATAATTTTATTTGTGAAGCCAAACAATCACCTCTCAAGTCTCAATGATTGTTTGGCGCGCTGGCATTCTCTGTGCTGAATAATGGGGATGGTGTCCTCTCTTCAGTCGGATAAGAAACAGCAGTAACACTTTTTTCCTTTTACCTCACGAAAACACTTCGAATCCTAGTAAATGAATGTTTTTTGTTATCGGAATGACCGGAATATAGTAGAAAAACACGGTCTAGTCGCATGATGGGACCACCACCTAATTTCGAAGTCAAGGTGGAATAATCACTCCAGGTGGCAGGTGGTAGCAAGAGCAGTGGAATGTATACAAAGCGTGCAGGGGGGGGGGGGGGGGACGCCGAAAACAGTGCAGTCGCTGTAGTACGAAGGTAATCCCAAAAGTAAGGTCTCCTATTTTTTTGTAAGTACACAGACCTGTTTATTTCTACAGTGGTTTACATCAGTTTACAGCTTGAAAATTTAGGCATTTTTCGACATAATCACCATTTCTGTCGAAGCATTTTGTAGACGCTGTGGCAGTTTCTGTATGCCCATGTCAGACCAGCTCACCGCCATGCTGTTCGGAAAGTTATGAGCTGAATCGCTTTCCGGCCAAATGCTCTTTTAATTTACGGAACAGGTGATAGTCACTGGGCGTCAAGGCAGCACTATAGGGTGGGTGGGTGATTATGTTCCATTGAAACTGTTGCAGGAGAGCAACGGTTTGCCGAGCGATGTGTGGGCGAGCGTTGTCATGGAGAATGTGTACGCCCTTGCTCAACTTTCCTCTTCTCCGGTTCTGAATTGCCCGTTTGAGTTTTTTCAGTTCCTCACAGTACCCGTCAGCGTTAATTGTGGTCCCAGTGGGCATAAAGTCGACCAACAATACCCCATTCCGATCCCAAAAAACGGTTGTCATGACTTTACCGACAGACTGTGTTTGCTCGAATTTCCGCAGCTTTGGCGAAGAAGGATGCCACCACTGGTGTGATTGTTGCTTGGTCTCAGGTGTAAAGTGGTATGCCCAGGTTTCGTCACCCGTGACAATTGAGTCCAGAAAGTTGTCCTGCTCGGCTGCAAGGCTGTGAAGAAATGCGCGAGAAGCATCAACTCGTTGCAAGTGGTCCTCAGTCAGCATGCGTGGCACCCACTTGCGCATACCTTCCGGTAGTTCAATGTTTCCGTTAAAATTCTGTGAGCGGTGCTGCGGGAAACCTCAGGAACCAACGTGCAGAGATCATCCAGGGTGATCCGCCGATCTTCACGCATGCTTTGCTCAACCTTCAACACTGTCTCCTCAAAAATTGACGGTCTCCCGCTCCTTTGTTTGTCGTGAATTTCGGTCCGACAAGCTGCAAACTCTCTACACCACTTACGAACATTTTTGACATCCATGCACGACTCACCGTACAATTCCATCAATTGGCGGTGGATTTCAATCGGCGCAGTGCCCTTTGCGTTCAAAAACCGAATAACTGCGCGCAATTCGCACTTGGCGGTAACATCCAACGGGAGCTCCATTCTCAACGGCTGCCAAGCCAAGACTGAGCGCCTCAGAGCGGCGTGCGCATGTTTACACACAGCGCGTGAAGCACTCTTCATAACAGTGTGACCAACTGCCACACAAACAGAGTTCTGTACTTATTACCCTTTTAATGCGGACACGGAGTGTCCAAAGGGCGTGATCGTTGGCTTTCGGCACAAGGGTGGAACCATTTCCGAAACGGCTAGGTTTGTAAACTATTGGAGTGCCGTCGCGGTTAAAGCATACCGTGCATGGCAAAAGGGCGCTATCCAAAACCGGCACCGAAGCAACTGTGGTGCACCGCGGGCGATAGAGGACAGGGGTCAACGACGGCTGCAGAGATGTGTACGGGCGAACAGACGTGCAGCATCTGAGCATCTGACCGCCCAGATGAACCATGGGGGCTATTAACAGTATCTCCTCAGCGAACGTTCAGCGAACGTTTCTGCACTGGGTCTAGGGTTCATGCACCCATGGTGATCGCTGTTCGGTGGCGACGAAGGATCGGAATTGACCGCCAATACCCCAACTGGACGTCCACTGAATGGCGACAGGTTGGGTTTTGAGAATACTCACGTTTTATGCTCCACCGGACAGATGGCTGTCGGCGTGTACAGCGTGAAACGTCTGAAAGCAAACACCCTGCAACAGTCGTCGGAAGGGTCCAGGCCGGAGGAGGGAGCATTATGGGATGGCGAATGTTTTCCTGGCACTATCTGAGCGATATCTTCACGCAGTCACAATGGATCAATGCAAGTATGCGTCTATTCTTGGGCCCCATGTCAACGCCTGCATGCAGTTTGCTTTTTCCTCGGTGCGACGGCATCTACCAGCGGGATAATGTAACGCATCACACAGCTTGCAATGTTTGTGTGTGGTTCAAAGAGATCAGGACGAGTTACCGTACTCCCCTGACCACCAAATTCCCCGGACTTAAACCCAACCGAGAATTTGTGGGACCACCTCGATCGCGCTGTTCGCTCCATGGATGATCCTCAACCGAGAAACCTAGCGCAATTGGCCACGGCATTGGAGTTGGCGTGACTCCCATCCCTCTCGGTACCGTCCAGAACCTCACTGACTGCCTTCCTGCACGTCTCACAGTGGTCCACGCAACAGACCCTATAGAAGGCAAATCGGTGGACGTAGACAGCGAAGTACCCATGGGATGGACAACAGGTCTGACACCTCAGGAGAAGAAGCTACAGACACTGATCATGGCAACGATTCAGATATTGAGGCGTCTCACGTCGATGACCCATAGTGGCAACTTGCGTGACAGCACGAATGGTCCGGAATAACCGATACCAGGTCCACGAATCTAAAAATACACACACATATTAATAAACAACCAGCACCACAACTGTACTTAGGTGCACATTAAGTAGCACCCCCATGTCCTGCAATCGAGAAGGAACTTAAATTAGACACCCCTTTCAGGAACCTACGCCTCCTTGTGAGCTGCGACACACGACCTGGACGGAAGGATCTTAATTGTGGTCCCTCGTAGCAGAGCCCAACCCGATGGGTACATTAATGTAGACACTGGACTCGCATTCGGGAGGACGACGGTTCAATCCCGCGTCCGGCCATCCTGATTTAGGTTTTCCGTGATTTTCCTAAATCATTCCAGGCAAATGCCGGGATGGTTCCTCTGAAAGGGCACGGCCGACTTCCTTCCCTAATCCGATGAGACCGACGACCACGCTGTCTGGTCTCCTTCCCCAAGCAACCAACCAACCATTAATGTAGATCGGGGAAAACCGCCGTCCAGGCTGGGTCGTTTGCAGAGCCGGGAGATGCATATCCTTCCCATGCATACTCGCATTTCTCTCTTACATATCCATCTCTTCTACACCTCTCCTCGTCATGTAATCTCAAGAGCAGCAGACCTACATGTAGATAGATGTAGATACAGATAAAGAATCGAGAGTGGCAGCCTACTATCCCTGAAAAGCCATAAAGAGGTGCACATGTCACAACACATGCTTCTACATCTACATCTACATGATTACTCTGCAATTCACATTTAAGCGCTTGGCAGAGGGTTCAGCGGACCACAATCATACTATCTCCCTACCATTCCACTCCCGAACAGCGCGCGGGAAAAACAAACACTTAAACCTTTCTGTTCGAGCTCTGACTTCTCTTATTTTATTTTGATGATCATTCCTACCTATGTAGGTTGGGCTCAACAAAATATTTTCGCTTTTGGAAGAGAAAGTTGGTGACTGAAATGTCGTAAATAGATCTCGCCGCGACGAAAAACGTCTTTGCTTTAATAACTTCCATCCAACATCGCGTATCATATCTGCCACACTCTCTCCCCTATTACGTGATAATACAAAACGAGCTGCCCTTTTTTGCACCCTTTCGATGTCCTCCGTCAATCCCACCTGGTAAGGATCCCACACCGCGCAGCAATATTCTGACAGAGGACGAACGAGTGTAGTGTAAGCTGTCTCTTTAGTGGACTTGTTGCATCTTTTAAGTGTCCTGCCAATGAAACGCAACCTTTGGCTCGCCTTCCCCACAATATTATCTATGTGGTCTTTCCAACTGAAGTTGTTCGTAATTTTAACACCCAGGTACTTAGTTGAATTGACAGCATTGAGAATTGTACTGTTTATCGAGTAATCGAATTCCAACGGATTTCTTTTGGAACTCATGTGGATCACCTCTCACTTTTCGTTATTTAGCGTCAACTGCCACCCCCCACACCATACAGTAATCTTTTTTAAATCGCTTTGCAACTGATACTGGTCTCCGGATGACCTTACTAGACGGTAAATTACAGCATCATCTGCGAGCAGCCTAAGAGAACTGCTCAGATTGTCACCCAGATCATTTATATAGATCAGGAACAGCAGAGGTCCCAGGACGCTTCCCTGGGGAACACCTGATATCACTTCAGTTATACTCGATGATTTACCGTCTATTACTACGAACTGCGACCTTCCTGACAGGCAATCACGAAATAAACTTCACCGCAATTGTAAATATGTAAATATTAACACCACCATGTCAAACAAGTAGTCAGTAGCATCAGAGAAGTAACTTAAAGTGTGAAACGTCCCCTTTGTAAAATTAATGAATTACTGAGCTGATAAACCTCTTACGTTATTTGATTTTCAAACAGCTGAGAAGAACTGAACGTACTCAGACATTTCTCTCTTTACTTATTCTGATCAACACTAAACTGACACACACTATTTTTAGCGCAACGCAATCTGACTTTCAATAATCTCTACAAAAGAATGGCCCTGACTAACAATAATCTATACCTTTCATGAATCACTTACCTCACAAAAAGCTTCGTTACTCAAACTACTGCAATATAGCTAGCGCCAATACTGCCAGCTAAATAAAAGATTCTAACTACCGAAGGCACTAATTACTGATAGGCATAGTTAGCAAATGAAAGATTTTGATAGAGAACGAACATTGTATTTACCTTAATAGTGTTCGAAAGTCATTATATATATATATATATATATATATATATATATATATATATATATATATATTCATGACATCCAGTCTTACAAATTTACTGTCTCTAATGGACACACGTCCAGATCGTCCGCTCTCAAAATTCTGCCATCTCTCTCCCCACATCCACCACTGCTGGCGGCTCACCTCCAACTGCGCAACGCTACGCGCTGTTCACATCCAGCTGCCCAACACTACAATAGCGAATATTTCAGCAATGCCAAACAGCCACAAACTGCACACAGCACAGTCAGTGATTTTCATACAGAGCGCTACGTGGCGTTACCAACATAAAAACCCAAACAGCCTACTTACAAAAGATAGGCAACGAGTGAAGGATCTACGTCTTCTGGTGGGCAGCAATGCACGGCCCGGGCAGAAGGATAGTAATTGTGGTCCCTCGCACCAGAGCCCAACCCGACAGATACACTACTGTAGATCGGGGAAAACCACTTTCCGGGCAGGGTTGCTTGTGTAACCGGGAGGCGCTAATCCCCCGACTGCTGACAAGAACAAACAACAATGACATGGGGTGCCTTTTGTTGTTTCTTTCTTTGGCACTATGTTAGTTTAAGTATGGTAGTCATATAAAAGGAATCTGTGAGACCTTCAAGACCCTGGCCGCCACCCACATACAAGGTGAAGCGAACTTCTCATTCTCTGTAAATTCCTACCCTCTTTTTAAATTCTTCTTAAATTCCAAATGATTTGTATTTCTCTTCCCTACTTTCATTATGTTACTCGTATTTGTAACTTTATTATAATGCCGCACAACAAAGAAAAACAACCGAACATATCAAACAAACAGAGCGCGCCTCCACATGGCGGGACACTGGTAACGGTGTGAGTGGGTCGGGGTCAGGGTGGTGTCCCAACAGCCATTCCTGGCCCCGAACCCAGTCACAGCGGCCAAGTGGCACATTGCGACCCACCATAAGAAATTGGAAGGAGGGTCAGAAAACACAAGCAGCAAGTGAAAAAAAAAGTGAAAGTGGTCCACGCTGCAAAAGGTCTTTTTCAGCCTTTTGGCAGGTAGTCACGTTAATGTGACTGGACAGTGCATCAGTAAAGCCACATCCTGTGCAGCTAGTGATCGTGGGACAAAGATTTCAAGAAGTGTCGAGGAGCCCTTTCAAGTTTCAAAGAAAGGTGTTCTGGAAGTCACATCCCTAATGTCTTTCCGAACAACTAATGAAGACGACAACCCAGGAGCCGGCCGGAGTGGCCGAGCGGTTCTAGGCTCTACAGTCTAGAACCACGCGACCGCTACGGTCGCAGGTTCGAATCCTGCCTCGGGAATAGATGTGTGTGATGTCCTTAGGTTAGTTAGGTTTAAGTAGTTCTAAGTTCAAGGGACTGATGACCTCGGAAGTTAAGTCCCATAGTGCTCAGAGCCATTTGAACCATTTTTGACAACCCAGGACGGACAACCGTATCTGTAACACGGACGGGTAGGTCTTACGGAACTGTTGTCCTTGATAGTCCAGCACCAGTCATCTCAATTTTTTCCTTTTAAACATCTCCAATCCCTTCAATTTTTATGTTCTCCAATCCCTTACCTTCGTCTTAGTTATCTTCTACATATTACATTATACTATGTATTCTTCCACGTTTGCTGAAACCTCATTGGATTTCGTTTCAGCGGAGCAGAAGCCAAGCTGTCTGTTACATAAGTACGATAATAAAGAATATTGTTTACGCTGTGCGTTACGCGCACAACGACTCAGCGATGATAAGGGGCAACAGCTTTACCGCCGCATTTGACGTGGACAGCACTGGACAACCAATTAGTCCAGCTACCCTGGAGTGATGTGAACAGTTGCAGTTACGAAATTAAAAGCGAAGAGCAGAAAAACAATATAGCTTCTAATGTCATTTAATTTTTGAGCACAATGAAATAACATACGACAAACCCTGGCAATACGTTTCTTAGGTGACCACACGGAAAACATAAATTACTATCGTTCTTAGCTAAAACAGTATAATAAATAAAAACAAGAGTGATGAAAATCCCTAGCTTAAACAAAGAGCAATTGTTCTGCGTGAGCTGTGCGTGACATAAAAGTGTACTGCAGGGACTTCACCATATAGCTGAATACTGAAGCCACTAAAGATACTATTTACAATTACTCCTCTCGTAGTCTCTGAAATCCTTCCACATCCGCATCCGAGGAATACATTTCAGTACTGGAACTGTCATCTGCTACGGTGATAACGTGGCGATCAACAACAGATTGCAGCAAGCTACCCAAAAGACCTCGTTTTCTCTTCTTCTTTCAAGACGTGCTATTGCGTCCGCATTTCGCCATTGTTCGGCAGTGACGTGTGACAGAGCTTCGCGTATTAGTTCCGGTACGTCTGGAACCTTAAATGATTTGTTATTTCTCGCGACAAATCCCTTAACTTAGCTCCAGATCAGTTCTAATCGGTTCAGATTGCAATGGTACGGCGGCAATTGCTGAAATGCAGTGCAATGTGCAGTGTGTTCGATGCTGTGAAAATTGTTTGTCATGTTTCTACGACGCTTGTAACTGTGGCTCGTGTGAGACCATATACACTCCTGGAAATGGAAAAAAGAACACATTGATACCGGTGTGTCAGACCCACCATACTTGCTCAGGACACTGCGAGAGGGCTGTACAAGCAATGATCACACGCACGGCACAGCGGACACACCAGGAACCGCGGTGTTGGCCATCGAATGGCGCTAGCTGCGCAGCATTTGTGCACCGCCGCCTTCAGTGTCAGCCAGTTTGCCGTGGCATACGGAGCTCCATCGCAGTCTTTAACACTGGTAGCATGCCGCGACAGCGTGGACGTGATCCGTATGTGCAGTTGCCGGATTTTGAGCGAGGGCGTATAGTGGGCATGCGGGAGGCCGGGTGGACGTACCGCCGAATTGCTCAACACGTGGGGCGTGAGGTCTCCACAGTACATCGATGTTGTCGCCAGTGGTCGGCGGAAGGTGCACGTGCCCGTCGACCTGGGACCGGACCGCAGCGACGCACGGATGCACGCCAAGACCGTAGGATCCTACGCAGTGCCGTAGGGGACCGCACCGCCACTTCCCAGCAAATTAGGGACACTGTTGCTCCTGGGGTATCGGCGAGGACCATTCGCAACCGTCTCCATGAAGCTGGGCTACGGTCCCGCACACCGTTAGGCCGTCTTCCGCTCACGCCCCAACATCGTGCAGCCCGCCTCCAGTGGTGTCGCGACAGGCGTGAATGGAGGGACGAATGGAGACGTGTCGTCTTCAGCGATGAGAGTCGCTTCTGCCTTGGTGCCAATGATGGTCGTATGCGTGTTTGGCGCCGTGCACGTGAGCGCCACAATCAGGACTGCATACGACCGAGGCACACAGGGCCAACACCCGGCATCATGGTGTGGGGAGCGGTCTCCTACACTGGCCGTACACCACTGGTGATCGTCGAGGGGACACTGAATAGTGCACGGTACATCCAAACCGTCATCGAACCCATCGTTCTACCATTCCTAGACCGGCAAGGAAACTTGCTGTTCCAACAGGACAATGCACGTCCGCATGTATCCCGTGCCACCCAACGTGCTCTAGAAGGTGTAAGTCAACTACCCTGGCCAGCAAGATCTCCGGATCTGTCCCCCATTGAGCATGTTTGGGACTGGATGAAGCGTCGTCTCACGCGGTCTGCACGTCCAGCACGAACGCTGGTCCAACTGAGGCGCCAGGTGGAAATGGCATGGCAAGCCGTTCCACAGGACTACATCCAGCATCTCTACGATCGTCTCCATGGGAGAATAGCAGCCTGCATTGCTGCGAAAGGTGGATATACACTGTACTAGTGCCGACATTGTGCATGCTCTGTTGCCTGTGTCTATGTGCCTGTGGTTCTGTCAGTGTGATCATGTGATGTATCTGACCCCAGGAATGTGTCAATAAAGTTTCCCCTTCCTGGGACAATGAATTCACGGTGTTCTTATTTCAATTTCCAGGAGTGTATATGGTATAAAACAATAGCACAAATAAAAAGTATTTTATTTCCCATATTACGTCCAAAAATTTGTGTAATATTTTCTTAACTTAATCCCTGTTAACATTCTTTCATAAAGCACTCATATTTAACAATTAATATTTGCAATGAAAACCGAAATTTTGCGTGCGGCTTGTAATTAGAAACAAAAAGACAGGAAATTTTCATAAAATAATTATAATCAAGTATGTGTTAATTGTCATACAGTTGCTGAATTTCATATTGAAATGATGTAGGTATTCGAAGTGAACGAAACAGGTCATAGCAGGATTCGAAACAGCGACCCATAAAATTCACGATTACCGGATTCCAATGTCCAGATTAACACACACATTTCAGATGCCTTATATTTAGTAAACACAGTTTCTCAAAAAAAACTTCAATGCCAATTTTCTCTGTAATCTTGCGAAAAACAAAGAACTACCCGTTTCTCGCCACTTTTTAACTGTGTCCCGCGCCCATGTTTCACTACGAAGCAGAAAGCAGCGTCAGGCATTTTCACTTTACATCTGAACATCGCGACAAACATAGCACAACTAGTCTTTGCACAGGCTACCATCGTACACGATTTTTTAAAGAAAAACTATGTAGCTAAACTATGATTAACAAAACTTTGATGGCTCTTAATGCATTAGTATACGAGGGGCATTCGGTAAGTAATACAACACTTTTTTTCCTGAAAACAGATTAGTGTCATTCAGGATTCCAATACACGATATTATTCCCCCACTCTATTGGCTACAAAACACTATTTTTCAAATTATCTCCGTTCAATGCGACGGCCTTACGCCACCTGACTGGGAGCGGCTGTAAGCCCGCATGGTACCACTCTACTGGTCGACGTCGGAGCCAAAGTCTTCCTCCACCAATAACCTCCCTATCATCCATGTACTGCTTCTGACGGAATGAATCGTACACTGGGCCAAACAGATGGAAGGTGCGAGATCCGGGCTTTGAGGCTGGTGATGAAAATAATCCAATAAAGTTTTTTGAGCTCCTTTCTGGAGCGCAGACTTGTGCGAGGCCTCGCGATGTCTTGGAGAAGAAGTTCCTTTGCATTTCTGTGACGACGAAGACGCTGAAGTTGTTTCTTCAGTGCCCTGAGAGTAGCACAACAGCCTCCAGAGCTAATCGTTGCACCACGAGGGAGGACACAAAACAGAACAACCCGTTCAGAGCACCAGAAGACCATCGTCATGACGTTACCGGCTGAGGGTGCAGCTTTGAACCTTGTCTGCAAAGGAGAGGTGAAGTGGCGCCACAGCATGGATTTCCGTTGTGTTTCCGGTCCGAAGTGATGAATCCATGTTCCATCGCCCGTGACGATGTACGACAAAAGATTGTTACGATCAGCTTCGTAACGCGCAAGCAATTCCGCACACATGGTCCCTCATTGTTCTGTATGGTCTTCTATTGGGCGGCGAAGAACCCTGCGAGCATTCACCTTTGAGTACACACAACTGGTGGACGAGTGTGTCAGTACTACCAACAGAGATGTCCAGTTGAGCAATGAGGTGTTTCTTTGTGATCCGTCGATCATCTGCAACGAGAGTGTCCGCATGTCCCAACATTGCAGGAGTCACAGCTGTGTGCGGCCGGCCGGCACGAGAGAAATGATGATGATGATTGGTTTGTTGGTCGCTCAACTGCGGGGTATTCAGCGCCCGTACAAATTCCCAACCTTTGCTCAGTCCAATTTCGCCACTTTCATGAACGATGATGAAATGATGAGGGCAACAAAAACACCCAGTCATCTCGAGGCAGGTGAAAATCCCCGATCCCGCCAGGAATCGAACCCGGGACCCAGTGCTTGGGAAGCGAGAACGCGACCGCGCGACGAGAGAAATCGAACATGTTGTTGCGATGATGACAGACCCCTCACCCAACGACTCGCCGTGCTTTTGTTCACTGCCAGACCTCCACAGCCATCCTGCAAGCACCGATTAATATCTGCGATGCTCGGTTTTCCGGCCAAAGAAACTGAATGACAGATCACTGCTTGGAACGCATCTTCATTACAGACGCCATTTTGAAAATCACGTATAGCACCACCAGCCATCGGAACTTCCTGAAACTACATGAGTCCAAGCCGTAATATTCCAAGGTGTGCCGCAACAAATTCCGCATTTTTTCAGTCGGAATTTGCCACGAAAAAAATTTGTTACAATACTTATTTAACGTCCCTCTGATCTTAAAGTTCCATTTACAGTAATATACACTGAAGGGCCAAATGAACTGGTAGACCTGGCTAATATCGTGTACGGCCCCCGCGAGCACGCAGAAGTGCCGCAACACACCGTGGCATGGACTCGACTAATGTCTCAAGTAGTGCTGGAGGGAATTTACACTATGAATCTTGCAGTGCTGTCCATAAGAGTACGAGGGAGTGGACATCTCTTCTGAAGAGCACGTCGCAAGACATCACAGATATGCTCAATAATGTTCATGTCTGGAGAGTCTGGAGGACAGCGGAAGTGTTTATTCAGAAGAGTGTTCCTGGAGCCACTCTGTAGCAATTCTGGAAGTGTGGGGTGTCGCACTGTCCTACTGGAAATGACCAAATCCGTCGGAATGCACAATGGACATGAATGAATGCAGCTGATCAGACAGAATTCTTAGGTACGACTCACCTGTCAGAGTCGTATCTAGACGTATCAGAGGTCCCAGTCACTCCAACTGCACACGCCCCACACAATTCCAGAGCCTCCACCAGCTTGAACAGTCCCCTGCTGACATGCAGGGTCCATGGATTCATGAGGTTGTCTCCATACTCGAACACGTCCATCTGCTAAATACAATTTTAAAACGAGACTCGTCCGACCAGGCAACATGTTTCCAATCATCAACAGTCCAATAGCGGTGTTCACAGGCCGAGCTGAGGCGTAAAGCTTTGTGCAGTGCAGTCATCAAGGCGTTCCGCTCTGGAAGCCCATATCGATGAGGTTTCGTTGAGTGGTTCGCACGCTGACACTTGTTGAAGTCCCAGCATTTAAATCTGCAGCAATATGCGGAAGGGCTTCACTTCTGTCAGGTTAAACGATTATCTTCAGCCGTCGTCGGTCCCGTTCTTGCAGGCTCTTCTTCCGGCCGCAACAATTTGATGTTCTACCGGATTCCTGATATTCACGCTACACTCGTGAAACTGTCATACGGGGAAATCCGCACTTCATCGCTACCTCGGAGATGCCGTGTCCCATCGCTCGTGCGCCGGCTATAACACTGCATTCAAACTTATTTGAATCTTGATAACCTGCCTGGAATCTGGTTTCGCAGGATATAGCGGACCAGGTTATGGTTGTGAAGGGGTACGTAATCAGTTACTGTTAGTTGCACAAAACACACAAACTTTTATTTTCCTAAAAACCACTTAATTACACATCGCCTTAAAAGTATCAAATTAAAACAATGCGGCTGAAGGTCTAGTTAAGAAAACTTGTGACACCCCCTGAGCTGAAGGCCCAAAACCACACCAAAAACAAGAATGGCTGAAGGCCTGAACACAAGTTATAAAAAAAAATTGCTTTAAAGAATACAGGCGGCTGAAGGCTTTACTTTAAAAAAAAATATTTCACGTAAATACTCGACTGAAGGCCACACACGAGACGTTGAAGAACTCAGGGCTTAGGGCCTGGATAACAAGAATTTCATACAGAAGAAACTTTGAAAATTTTAGTTATTAAACAAATAAATTTTCAAATTTTTAAGTTAAGTCGGCTGAAGGCCTTATATAAAAATAAAACTAACTATATTAACAGACGGCTGAAGGCCTTGCACAGTACAGTAGACTAAAATGAAAATCGCAATCTAAAATCAGCAGAACAGTGGTGCTCAGAAGTGTTCTGACGGTCGACCTGAGGAGGTAGCTCTAACATAAGGTGGGGTTAGATAGGCAGTCAAGAGTAAGGTTAAGTGATCGGATGGCCGACCCAGGGACGGCTGAAGGACCGACCAGCAACTTAATCAGTTCCATTCCGCCCGACCAACGGTACGACAACGGAAAATATGAGCCGAGGACGAAGATACCATCAGCATTACGTCTTCCAAAGTGGCGTCTAAGAGCAGCCAAGGCATAATAACAACTTTTAAGAAAAAAATATGAAAGAACAACTAAAAGGCTGTCGAACTACATGCCGTGCCAGACAGCATCAACATAGTGAGGAAAAACACACTGCCGGAAAACTACGCTAACTATCAGGGCAGGTAACTGGGGCGTTAACGGCCAGAAGACAGAAAATACCGCTGGTGCACTTCACTGATAAGCAACAACCAGTTTAATAGTTAAAGGCCACAGAGGAAGACAGCTGCAAAATTTCGGTGACTCCAACACATCATACATTGCTGCTAGCCGGAACGGCCCAGGAGGCAACAACCAGCACTGAACGAAGAGATGTCATACCGGTTGAGGTTTCATAACAGGTTAACTGATCACTCAACTTCAGTATCCAGGTTCGGTGGGCAACGAACTTGGTAGCTCTCGCAGGCAGCGCCTCAGAATCCGACCGCGCGGGCACGGAGCCAGCGGTCCCGACCTGACCTCGCACCGCAGAGACTTCCTCCCTGCTCTGTCCCAACCGACCAACTGCCACACACACCACCACACGGAAATATAGCGGTCACACCAAAGATGGTACAGCAGTACTAGTATCGATAAGCGCTGATGCAGCCACTGACACAGGCAAGTCAGCAACTCGTTACGGTAGGAATTCAGCGACACCACTCGATTGCGACAAAATGCCAAAGAACAAACGGCATCAACACGAGCCGGGCACAGCTCACTGCCATTGTAAGCAGCAGTAATCTGTCTACCAAATGCACCAGACAATTGTTGTCTTATATAGGCGTTGACAACCGCAGCGCCATATTCTGCCTGTTTACATACACTACTGGCTATTAAAATTGGTACACCACGAAGATGTCGTGCTACACACGCGAAATTTAATCGACAGGAAGAAGATGCTGTGATATGCAAATTATTAGCTTTTCAGAGCATTCACACAAGGTTGGCGCCGGTGGCGACACCTACAACGTGCTAACATGAGGAAAGTTTCCAACAGATTTCTCATACATAAACAGCAGTTGACCGCCGTTGCATGGTGAAACGTTGTTGTGATGCCTCGTGTAAGGAGGAGAAATGCGTACCATCACGTTTCCGACTTTCATAAAGGTCGGATTGTAGCCAATCGCGATTGCGGTTTATCGTATCGCGACATTGCTGCTCGCGTTGGTCGAGATCCGATGACTGTTAGCAGAATACGGAATCGGTGGGTTCAGGAGGGTAATACGGAACGCCGTGCTGGATCCCAACGGCCTCGTATCACTAGCAGTCGAGATGACAGGCATCTTATCCGCATAGCTGTAACGGATCGTGCAGCCACGTCTCGATCCCTGAGTCAACAGACGGGGACGTTTGCAAGACAACAACCATCTGCACGAACAGTTCGACGACGTTTGCAGCAGGACGAACTATCAGCTCGGAGACCATGGCTGCGGTTACCCTTGACGCTGCATCAAAGACAGGAGCGCCTGCGATGGAGTACTCAACGACGAACCTGGGTGCACGAATGGCAAAACGTCATTTTTTCGGATGAATCCAGGTTCTGTTTACAGCATCATGATGGTCGAATCCGTGTTTGGCGACATCGCGGTATACGCACATTGGGAGCGTGTATTCGTCATCACCATACTGGCGTATCACCCGGCGTGATGGTATGGGGTGCCATTGATTACACGTCTCGGTCACCTCTTGTACCCACTGACTGCACTTTGAACAGTGGACGTTACATTTCAGATGTGTTACGACCCGTAGCTCTACCCTTCATTCGATCCCTGCGAAACCCTACATTCCAGCAGGATAACGCACGACCGCATGTTGCAGGTCCTGTTCGGGCCTTTCTGGATACAGAAAATGTTCGACTGCTGCCCTGGCCAGCACATTCTCCAGATCTCTGACCAACTGAAAACGTCTGGTCAATGGTGGCCGAGCAACTGGCTCGGCGCAATACGCCAGTCACTACTCTTGATGAACTGTGGTATTGTGTTGAAGCTGCATGGGCAGCTCTACCTGTACACGCCATCCAAGCTCTGTTTGTCTCAATGCCCAGGCGTATCAAGGCCGTTATTACGGCCAGAGGTGGTTGTTCTGGGTACTGATTTTCTCAGGATCCATGAACCCAAATTGCGTGAAAATGTAATCACATGTCAGTTCTAGTATAATATATTTGTCCAATGAATACCCGTTTATCATGTTCATTTCTTCTTGGTGTAGCAATTGTAATGACCAGTAGTGTATATCTGTGTTTGAATACAGTGTAGTAATAAGATATCTAATAGGTAAGTTGGAACTACTTCCAAGCGCGTAAAACGCGTGTTGAACTGCTGCTGACTAGTCATCGCGTTTGTGTTTGTTAACATTGGGCTTATGATGGAGGCAGTACAGCTGGCACAGTTCTGGCCTTCCCGCAGCTGGCGCGCATCGTGGAGAGCCGGTCGGCGGCCTTCCCGGCGGGCCGGCTGGTGGTGGGCTGCTTCGGCTGGCGCGACCGCACCGTGGTGGACGTGGGCCCGCGGGCGCACCACCTGCTATGGCCGCCCGCGCTGCTGCCGCGCGACCTGGGCGGGCTGCCGCCGTCGCTGGCGCTGGGCGCGCTCGGCATGCCCGGCTACGCCGCCTACTTCGGCCTCCTCGACGTGTGCGACCCCAGGCCGGGCGACGTGGTCGTCGTCAGCGGCGCCGGCGGGGCCGTGGGGTCGCTCGCCGGGCAGATCGCCCGCATCCACGGCTGCACCGCCGTCGGGCTCGTCCGCTCCGACGAGAAGGTGAGGCGCCGGCGGGGGCGGTGCGCGACTCGTGTGGCGAGCCACTGAGTGAGCGGCGACTCCTGGCCCCGTGTCGTGTCTGAGATTACTCGTACTTGCAACAACTCCCCCACTGGTACTAAATGTCTCCGTTTTGCCGGTAACCAGGTAGACATTGAAATAAGTGTCCAAGGAATAGAAACGCAACTGAAATCACTCAACAAAGTCCACTCGACCTGACGCGATACCAATTCGATTCTATACAGAGTACGCGATAGAACTTGCACCCCTTCTAACAGCCGTGTACCGCAAGTCTCTAGAGTAACGAAAGGTTCCAAATGATTGGAAAAGAGCACAGGTAGTTCCAGTTTTCAAGAAGGGTCGTCGAGCAGATGTGCAAAACTATACGCCTATATCTCTGACATCGATCTGTTGTAAGATTTTAGAACATGTTTTTTGCTCGCGTATCATGTCATTTCTGGAAACCCAGAATCTACTCTGTAGGAATCTACATGGATTCCGGAAACAGCGATGGTGTGAGATCCAACTCGCTTTACTTCTTCATGAGACCCAGAAAATATTAGATACGGGCTCTCAGGTAGGTGCCATTTTCCTTAACTTCCGGAAGGCGTTCGATACAGTCCCGCACTGTCGCCTGATTAAGTAAGAGCCTACGGAATATCAGACCAGCTGTGTGGCTGGATTGAAGAGTTTTTAGCAAACAGAACACAGCATGTTGTTCTCAATGGAGAGACGTCTACAGACGTTAAAGTAACCTCTGGCGTGCCACAGGGGAGTGTTATGGGACCATTGCTTTTCACAACATAGACACGGGTTCCCAGGTAGATGCCGTGTTTCTTCACTTCCGCAAGGCGTTCGATACAGTTCCCCACAGTCGTTTAATGAACAAAGTAAGAGCATATGGACTATCAGACCAATTGTGTGATTGGATTGAAGAGTTCCTAGATAACAGAACGCAGCGTGTCATTCTCAATGGAGAGAAGTCTTCCGAAGTGAGAGTGATTTCAGGTGTGCCGCAGGGGAGTGTCGTAGGACCGTTGCTATTCACAATACACATAAATGACCTTGTGGATGACATCGGAAGTTCACTGAGGCTTTTTGCGGATGATGCTGTGGTATATCGAGAGGTTGTAACAATGGAAAATTGTACTGAAATGCAGGAGGATCTGCAGCGAATTGACGCATGGTGCAGGGAATGGCAATTGAATCTCAATGTAGACAAGTGTAATGTGCTGCGAATACATAGAAAGAAAGATCCTTTATAATTTAGCTACAATGTAGCAGGTCAGCAACTGGAAGCAGTTAATTCCATAAATTATATGGGAGTAGGCATTAGGAGTGATTTAAAATGGAATGATCATATAAAGTTGAACATCGGTAAAGCAGATGCCAGACAGATTCATCGGAAGAATCCTAAGGAAATGCAATCCGAAAACGAAGGAAGTAGGTTACAGTACAGTTGTTCGCCCACTGCTTGAATATTGCTCACCAGTGTGGGATCTGTACCAGATAGTGTTGATAGAAGAGACAGAAGATCCAACGGAAAGCAGCGGGCTTCGTTACAAGATCATTTAGTAATCGCGAAACCGTTACGGGGTGATAGATAAACTCCAGTGGAAGACTCTGCAGGAGAGACGCTCAGTAGCTCGGTACGGACTTTTGTTGAAGTTTCTAAAAGTATTTGCATGGAATGTAGCCATGTATGGAAGTGAAACATGGACGATAAATAGTTTACACAAGAAGAGAATAGAAGCTTTCGAAATGCGGTGCTACAGAAGAATGCTGAAGATTAGATGGGTAGATCACATAACTAATGAGGAGGTATTGTATAGGATTGGGGAGAAGAGAAGTTTGTGGCACAACTTGACCAGAAGAAGGGATCGGTTGGTAGGACATGTTCGGAGACATCGAGGGATCATCAATTTAGTATTGGAGGGCAGCGTGGAGGGTAAAAATCGTAGAGGGAGATCAAGAGATGAATACACTAAGCAGATTCAGAAGGATGTAGGCTGCAGTAGGTACTGGGAGATGAAGAAGCTTGCACAGGGTAGAGTAACATGGAGAGCTGCATCAAGCCAGTCTCTGGACTGAAGACCACAACAACAACAACAACAACAAAAACAACATAAAAAAATGAATTTTTATGGTTTGTCAGTACTATGTGCCAACAATTAGAATTATTTAGAATACACATTATTACAAAGTTACAATTTTTTGTTAGTTGTTGTGAACACTTGCAATGCACATTAATTGGTGGTTGTACAATAGCTATGTTTTCTTTGGCGGTTACATTTTGTTATTAGAAAATTGTGCATTAATACGTATTAAATATTACACTGTTACAGTTGAGTTACAGTTAGGAATGTAAACACATAAGGGATATTACATTGTATTGCCGTGTGAATTTATTTCCTATTGGGACACTTCTTGTTTAGTAGCAGGTTTACTTTATTGTGTAAAGTTTAAGAGTGGTGATGTGCTCAGTTGCAATTGGTCATTCAGGACCAGCTGGGGATTTAGGGCCAAGTGTTTGTTAATTTCAAGTGCTTCTAGTAGGCCGAGTTTTCTGCCTTTGTTGGCTTTTTGTAGCACTTCTGTGTGTGTTAGACACTTGTGTTCTCCTTTGAGCACATGTTCAGCAAAGGTGGAGTCCGATTTATTTAATCTCCAGCTGCGTTCATGTTCAGTCAGCCTTGTTGATATGGCCTGGCCCGTTTGACCAATGTACAGTTTATTGCAGACAGTGCAGCTTATTTTGTAGACCCACTGTTGCTTAGTTTATCTATTTTGTCCTTGCTGTTGAATAGTAGATTAGCTGTAGTACCTGTTACATAAAATGATGTTTTATAGTTCTGGGTTTTCAGTGTTTTGGCTAGTTTGTCTGATAGCTTACCTAGACATGGTATAGTACACCAGTTGGTTTTTGGTGTAGCAAAGTAATAGAACCCAGTATGTTGTCCTCGACGGCGAGTGTTCATCAGAGACAAGGCTATCGTCAGGAGTGCCCCAGGGAAGTGTGGTAGGACCACCATTGTTCTCTGGATACATAAATGATTTGGCGGGCAGGATGGGCAGCAATCTGCGGTTGCTTGCTGATGATGCCGTGCTTTATACACTCCTGGAAATTGAAATAAGAACACCGTGAATTCATTGTCCCAGGAAGGGGAAACTTTATTGACACATTCCTGGGGTCAGATACATCACATGATCACACTGACAGAACCACAGGCACATAGACACAGGCAACAGAGCATGCACAATGTCGGCACTAGTACAGTGTATATCCACCTTTCGCAGCAATGAAGGCTGCTATTGTCCCATGGCGACGATCGTAGAGATGCTGGATGTAGTCCTGTGGAACGGCTTGCCATGCCATTTCCACCTGGCGCCTCAGTTGGACCAGCGTTCGTGCTGGACGTGCAGACCACGTGAGACGACGCTTCATCCAGTCCCAAACATGCTCAATGGGGGACAGATCCGGAGATCTTGCTGGCCAGGGTAGTTGACTTACACCTTCTAGAGCACGTTGGGTGGCACGGGATACATGCGGATGTGCATTGTCCTGTTGGAACAGCAAGGTCCCTTGCCGGTCTAGGAATGGTAGAACGATGGGTTCGATGACAGTTTGGATGTACCGTGCACTATTCAGTGTCCCCTCGACGATCACCAGTGGTGTACGGCCAGTGTAGGAGATCGCTCCCCACACCATGATGCCGGGTGTTGGCCCTGTGTGCCTCGGTCGTATGCAGTCCTGATTGTGGCGCTCACCTGCACGGCGCCAAACACGCATACGACCATCATTGGCACCAAGGCAGAAGCGACTCTCATCGCTGAAGACGACACGTCTCCATTCGTCCCTCCATTCACTCCTGTCGCGACACCACTGGAGGCGGGCTGCACGATGTTGGGGCGTGAGCGGAAGACGGCCTAACGGTGTGCGGGACCGTAGCCCAGCTTCATGGAGACGGTTGCGAATGGTCCTCGCCGATACCCCAGGAGCAACAGTGTCCCTAATTTGCTGGGAAGTGGCGGTGCGGTCCCCTACGGCACTGCGTAGGATCCTACGGTCTTGGCGTGCATCCGTGCGTCGCTGCGGTCCGGTCCCAGGTCGACGGGCACGTGCACCTTCCGCCGACCACTGGCGACAACATCGATGTACTGTGGAGACCTCACGCCCCACGTGTTGAGCAATTCGGCGGTACGTCCACCCGGCCTCCCGCATGCCCACTATACGCCCTCGCTCAAAGTCCGTCAACTGCACATACGGTTCACGTCCACGCTGTCGCGGCATGCTACCAGTGTTAAAGACTGCGATGGAGCTCCGTATGCCACGGCAAACTGGCTAACACTGACGGCGGCGGTGCACAAATGCTGCGCAGCTAGCACCATTCGACGGCCAACACCGCGGTTCCTGGTGTGTCCGCTGTGCCGTGCGGTGTGATCATTGCTTGTACAGCCCTCTCGCAGTGTCCGGAGCAAGTATGGTGGGTCTGACACACCGGTGTCAATGTGTTCTTTTTTCCATTTCCAGGAGTGTAATAAGGTGTAGAAGTTGAGTGGCTGTAGGAAGATACGAGACGACTTAGACAAAATTTCTAGTTGGTGTGATGAACAGCAGCTAGCCCTAAATGTGGAAAAATGTAAATTAACGCGGAACAGTAGGAAAAACAAATCTATAGTGTTCGGATACAGCTTTACTGGTATGCTGCTTGACACAGTCAAGTCGTTTAAATATCTGGGAGTAACGTTTGAAAGCGATGTGAGGTGGAACAAGCATATGAGGACTGTGGTAGGGAAGGCGAATGGCAGACTTCGGTTTGTTGGGGGGATTTTATGAAAGAGTGGTTCACCTGTAAGAAAACCGCATTTAAGACGCTGCTGCCACCTATTCTTCACTACTGCTCGAGTGTTTGGGATCCGCACCAGATCGGACTGAAGGAAGACATCGTAGGAATTCAGAGGCCGATTGCTAGACTTGTTACCGGTAGGTTTGACCAATACATAAGTGTTACAGAGATGCTTTAGCAACTCACACGGGAATCCCTGCAGGGAAGGTGACGTTCTTTTCGAGAAAGACTGTTGGGAAAATTTAGAGAACTGATATTTAAAGCTGACTACCGAACGATTCTACTGCCGCCAACAGATAATGCGCTTAAGGACCTAGAATATAAGATACGAGAAATAAGGTTTCATACAGAGTCATATATACAGTCATTTGTCTCTCGTTCCATTTGCGATTGGAACAGGAAAGGAAATGACAAGTAGTGGAACATGGTACCCTCCTGCATCCACGGTTCCGTGGTTTGCAGAGGATCTATGTAGGCGTGGACGAAGATGTAGATCAGGGGCGGGCAAACGTTGCACGCGGCTCATGAGCGCACAGCGCTGCACGTGTGCTGCTCGCGTGCAAGCGTCGACCGGAGCTGTGGCGACAGCCGCCAGGTTGCGGCAGTGTAGTGCCAGGCTAACCTGCGGACGTTGATGCGAAGCGAGCACTATGTAGTGAACGTTGTATTTCAAGAAACGGAGAAGTGGAGATTTTCTATCTTTTAAAAAGTAATGGCAGAATCATTTTTTCTTTGTGCAAAAACGTGAAAATTCGAAATGTTTAATATGTGGCAGTATTCTCGCTGGTCAACGGAAGTTTAGTATTGAAGGCCATTATAATAAATTTCACAAGGACGAGTACAATTTATTGTCGGATTCAGAGCGGAAGGGGAATTGACTGAGCTTAAGAAGAGCGATCTGACGATACCAGATGAATCTGTCGTAGTTGGCCGGCCGGAGTGGCCGAGCGGTTCTAGGCACTACAGTCTGGAACCGCGCGACCGCTACGGTCGCAGGTTCGAATCCTGCCTCGGGCATGGATGTGTGTGATGTCCTTAGGTTAGTTAGGTTTAAGTAGTTCTAAGTTCTAGGTGACTGATGACCACAGCAGTTAAGTCCCATAGTGCTCAGAGTCATTTGAATTTGTCGTAGTTGCTGTTGTCACGAGAGATCTGCGACTTTCTCTCGTCATGTCTCTCATCTAACTGATTTAACATTTTATGGAGCACTGTTTTCAAGTTTCCAGGACGACAACAATAATAGCCCAGCGGTATGTGCAAGTTATAAGACTGAGCTTAATATAGCGAGAGCTGGAAAACCATTTGCTGAATTAATAAGTCTCGGTTAAGGGCAAACATCAGTGATGAAAATTTACGTAACTGTTTGTGTGTAGAAATTTTGTTCCAGATATTAAACGTATTGTAAACTCCACCTGTGATAATTAAATAGAACGTATCGTAGGTAATAGGTACTATTTCAAACCATGATTTCTTTCAAGCACTCCTACTAACCTTATTCATTCACTCAATAAAGCAAGCTAGGAAACAAGACACATTACAGAGGAAGGAGCGGACAGAAGGTATGGTGGGGATGGGAGATAAGCGGGTGGCCAGCTTGCCCCTGTGTGCAAGTGCACCGCTTATGTGCAGGATTCCTGCCCGCCCCTGATGTAGATGTTTATTTAAGAAACACCGTAAAATGAACTCGTTCATATTGATTTGAAGCCAGCTATTATAGTCCCTGGCGACATGTCTGCAGCAAATCCCAAGAAACGGACAGACAGTGCCTTCAATTCTCACTCCACATGACAGGGAAGAGTACTGCAAAAACCTGAGCAACAGGTGGGACGTCGTCATAGGAGGCGCGATGGCGCCATGGAAATTGCAACCAACGATATTATAATACATTCTAATGTCTCTAGTGACGATTCATCTAATACAGACACAGCGGAAAATGAGAGCCCATCTCGCACGGACACAGCTGATAATGAATATTAACGTAACGCGGCCAAGAGCGACCTTGGAAGTGACTAACAAATTGTCAACCTTCTCCATCCAGTATGTAAACGCTGTGCATATTTAATTACGTTGATCTTCTGTCAAACATTCTGTTTCTCTATAATTTCATATTTTTTCTGACAACTGTTACGCACTAACTAGAAATACAGTGTTATTACAAATGATTGAAGCGATTTCACAGCTCTACAATAACTTTATTATTTGAGATATTTTCAAAATGCTTTGCACACACATACAAAAACTCAAAAAGTTTTTTTAGGCATTCACAAATGTTCGATATGTGCCCCTTTAGTGACTCCTCCCACACTCGGCGCAGCATTTCCGCATCAATGAGTTCGAAAGCATCGTTGATGCGAGCTCGCAGTTCTGGCACGTTTCTTGGTAGAGGAGGTTTAAACACTGAATCTTTCACATAACCCCACAGAAAGAAATCGCATGGGGTTAAGTCGGGAGAGCTTGGAGGCCATGACATGAATTGCTGATCATGATCTCCACCACGACCGATCCATCTGTTTTCGAATCTCCTGTTTAAGAAATGCCGAACATCATGATGGAAGTGCGGTAGAGCACCATCCTGTTGAAAGATGAAGTCGGCGCTGTCGGTCTCCAGTTGTGGCATGAGCCAATTTTCCGCGGGCTACAGGTGAAACTTGCCCGCACGCGTTCAACCATTTCTTCGCTCACTGCAGGCCGACCCGTTGATTTCCCCTTACAGAGGCATCCAGAAGCTTGAAACTGCGCATACCATCGCCGAATGGAGTTAGCAGTTGGTGGATCTTTGTTGAACTTCGTCCTGAAGTGTCGTTGCACTGTTATGACTGACTCATGTGAGTGCATTTCAAGCACGACATACGCTTTCTCGCCTCCTGTCGCCATTTTGTCTCACTGCGCTCTCGAGCGCTCTGACGGCAGAAACCTGAAGTGCGGCTTCAGCCGAACAAAACTTTATGAGATTTTCTACGTATATGTAGTGTGTCGTGACCATATGTCAATGAATGGAGCTACAGTGAATTTATGAAATCGCTTCAATCATTTGTAATAGCCCTGTACATATATGTTTTCATTGGATTCGGCATTCACTACCAATATGCTTCACATCTACTTTCGCTGAAGTGCAGAACACGTGTGTTAGGCTGGCTGGCTGCCCCCCCCCCTCCTCCCCCGTCCCACACACACACCGCTCTTCGCCCTCTACCGCCATTACATTACGTTTGTTCTCGTCCGCGAGCAGCTTGCACGATACAGTGTCGTAGTACTGCTTAGCCACGATATTACTGCAGTTGGCCTCCTGTGCCTGTCATCAGAAACAAGCTGTGACATTACAGCAAACAAAAAATCATATCCACTTTTCCGACCGTCGTAAACACTGTGAAGTCCGAATAGCTTGTGGCCGAGCGGTTCTAGGCGCTACAGTCTGGAACCGCGCGACCGCTACGGTCGCAGGTTCGAATCCTGCCTCGGGCATGGATGTGTGTGATGTCCTTAGGTTAGTTAGGTTTAAGTAGTTCTAAGTTCTAGGGGACTGATGACCTCAGAAGTTTAAGTCCCATAGTGCTCAGAGCCATTTTTTGAACCGAATAGCTTCACGAGCAAGTTATCTGGTCGTTAGCACAACAGTCCACACACTGATGGGCTTCAAGTGGAAAGGTACAACTCACGCACTGACCGAACCGTCCTCATTTCCAGGTGCAATAACACTGGTCGACAAATAATATCGTGTTGTTGGTTTCTTCAAACGTTCGAATGTATGTGAATTCCTAAGGGACCAAACTGCTGAGGTCACCGGTCCCCAGACTTACACACTACTTAAACTAACTTATCCTGGGGACAACACACACACACACAGACACACACATGCCCGAGGGAGGACTCGAACCTCTGGCGGGAGGGGCCGCGCAATCCGTGACATGACGCCTCAAACCACGCGGCGACTCCGCGCGGCGTTGTGGTCTTCAGGCCGAAGACTGGTTTGATGCTAGTCTATCCTGTGCAAGCCTCTTCATCTCCGGATAGCTACAGCAGCCTTCAAGGAGCAATCAGATGGAAAAAGGACACCCACCACAACAGGACCATGGAACAGTTCCAGTCAAAAGCAGTCACCACACTCGGTGAGACGTTTATCTCACTGGGAGACCAGACGAACAGTTCCTGTCTCGTAGAACGCTGTCGGCCGCTGAAGAATCCACAACCCCTCCGTTCTTGCACTTCCTCGTCCGACTGAAACCAATATCCACGCATGTGTTTCTTCAGGTCGCCAAAGATGTGAAACTCACGGTGATACGTCCAGACCGTACGGAGGATGTTGCGATGTTTTCCTACCAAATCGGTGAAGCATTGCCTCCGTCCGATTGGCACTGCGGTGGCGGGAGTTACCGTGCAACGGGATGATTCCTCTACTCGTAGAGTTCCTCGAACGTGGCACTACAGTCACTGCGCAGCGCTATGAAGACACTTCACAGAAAGTACGACGCGTCAAGGAATGCTGCTGGGCGGAATCATCCTGTTGCTTGATAGCGACCGATCCCGCACTGCCGCCTGCCAGTGTGGCCGAGCGGTTCTAGGCGCTACAGTCTGGAACCGCGCGACCCCTACGGTCGCAGGTTCGAATCCTGCCTCGGGCATGGATGTGTGTGATGTTCTTAGGTTAGTTAGGTTTAAGTAGTTCTAAGTTATAGGGGACTGATGACCTCAGCAGTTAAGTCCCATAGTGCTCAGAGCCATTTGAACCACACTGCCAATCGGACGGAAGCTACGCTTCGGCAATTTGATTGGTTGGTTGGGAAACACTGCAACATCCTCCCAACAGACCAGAGCTTTCAGCGTGCGATTTTGGCATTTTTCGTGACCTGAAGCGAGACATGCATGGACGTCGTTTTCAGTTGAACAAGGAAGTGCATGTGAGGATTTGGTTGTGGAACCGCCAGCGGCCGACCGCGTTCTACGAAACAGAAATTGATCGTCTGCCTCCCAGTCGGATAAACGTCTCAACGAGTGTGGTAATTGGTTTTGAATTGAAGTATTCCATGGTGCCGTTGTGGTGGGTGATCGATTTTCATTTGATTGCCCCTCATACAACCATTTGTGGCTGCTTACAGTATTCATCCCTTCGTCTCCCTGCAGTATTTTTACTCGCCAAATTTCCCTTCATTATTAAAGTGACGGTCCCTTGATGCCTCGGAATGTGTCATCATTCGATCCCTTTTTTACTTAAGCTGTGCCATAAGTTTCATTTTTTCCGATTTCGTTTCAGTACCGTACCGGTACATACAAATACCTCCACAAAAGACTTCCTAACACCCAAATTTGTCTATGTAATTGTTCGTCTTGGTAGCTGTTACATCTTTACTTTTCAAAACATACGCTTTGACACGTTTCGGCCACAGGTATCATCAGAATCTATCAGATAAGCAGAACAAATGAGAAATTTTTGCAATAATGACAATAAAACATTGTATAGAAACAAAATGAAGACACACCTCATTTAAAAACACAGTGCACTGTATTTCGAGAGATCCCACGTACAATTGTACCATGACTAGTGTTCTTCAGTGAAGCAGCCTCTCGTAAATAATACTCTGTGTCCGTTCGTTGGCGTTAAAAGCTGATCAATGTTAAATTGCAGTTAACGTCTGCAAATTAAGCATACAGTCATATCTTAAAACAAAAAATAACGAATTTGAATTGTCATCCTAAGATTCGAAGTAACGTCTAGTGGTCCGCCATGGTTTTACAAAATATTTAATAGTCAACTCCTGTCAACAGTAGCCAAGTCAAAAGTTTTATTGAAAAAGGCTTGGTTGCAGTACTTTTAACAAGACAATCGTGTCATATCCATCTACGGGAAACAAGCGAGGAGAAAACGGATTCAGTTATTTAATTACTGAGGAGCTAAGACTGAACTATGTAAGATAAAATGAGTAGCCTGCTGCAGATCGGCGCGTGAGTGCTGTATTCATCCACCTTCGCAAAGTGGCTTCCAAGTAGGGTCATATTATAATACTCGTCAGTGAAACACGTAGCTTCATAAAAATAGAGAATGGGGTCATAAAGAGAATTACAGACATTTTTCAGGATTCTGATAATTTTATAAACTCATTCCATGTATGAGTAGCTTCAGCTCTCTGGTTCCGACGGTTCAAAAGGTATGTGAAATCTTATGGGACTTAACTGCTAAGGTCAACAGTCCCTAAGCTTACACACTACTTAACCTAAATTGTCCTAAGGACAAACATACACACACACACCCATGCCCGAGGGAGGACTCGAAACTCCACCGGGACCAGCCGCACAGTCCATGACTGAAGCGCCTTACACCGTTCGGCTAGTCCCGCGTGGCGGTTCCGACGGAATCTGAGAAAAATGAAAATGAATAAACTAGCATAAAAGAGGTGTAATGAAGGTGAGAACGACCAATAGATCACTTCAGTACCGATGTACGCCACGCATCGGTCTTATGGAAATCGGGGAAATGCCGCGAATAATGAGTATAGTGGGCAAAGGGGCACTGCATACTAGTATGTGGATAGGGTGAGAAAAATTGGAAATTTGTGGTAAGTTCCTAGGGGACCAAACTGCTGAGGTCATATGTCCCTAGGTTTACACATTACTTAATCTAACTTCGGCTAACTTACGCTAACAACAACACACACACCCATACCCGAGGAAGGACTCTAAGCTCTGGGGGGGGGGGGGGGGGGGGGGAGTCGCGCGAACCGTGGCAAGGCACCCGAGGCCGCGCGGTTACCCTGCGCGGCAATGAGGTGAGGATTTGGGTCTGACGGGAGCAGTTACGCTGACAGCTGTGTCTGGATGGTGCAACAGTCAGCACATCTGCCTAGTAAGCAGGGGACCTGGGTTTGGATCCTAGTCCAGCACAAATTTTTAACTTGCCCCATTGATTAAAATCAACGTCCACTGACAGCTAATGTCATTAATTCCCTTGTGTCGTAAAAGAGGTCACTGGAAGTAGAGAGTGCTATATTTTTATTGTGCACACCAAATGGGTCTTGTGGATAAGAACAGTCTACTGTCTCTCTCGATAGCCGGCCTCTGTGACCGAGCGGTTCTAGGCGCTTCAGTACGGAACCACGCGGCTGCTACGGTCGCAGGTTCGAATCCTGTCTCCGGCATGGATGTGTGTGCTGTCCTTAGGTTAGTTAGTTTTAAGTAGTTCTAAGTCTAGGTTACTGATGACCTCAGACGTTAAGTCCCATAGTGCTTAGAGCCATTTGAACCATTTTTTTTCTCTCTCGATACGATATCTGGCGTCATCGGAAAAGGGCAATCAACATGAGGTAATAGAACCAAAATTATGAAATTTGTTAGTGTACCTACTTTTTTACGCAACGTGTTGGTAAAGCAAGTATGAAGGAGTGCCTGGAAAAAATCATTTTCTTGAATTGGAAAAAGTATTGATTCTCCACAGAGTGTGAAATATACTTTCTACGCCAGGAAGCGACACCACAATCTGATACCAATCAGCGAACATTCTGAACCGTTGGCTCATGACAGCATGCATCGCTGCTCCATCTAGACGTCAGCCTTATCTGGTGACCGTTGTCACCAATTCACAACCGTAGGTTCGCACCAGAGCAGGTGAAGGTTTGTTTCTTGCCAGCGTTTAGCCTTATCAAGCGACGCAACAGCTGTAGGCACTCATCTTCGTTCGATACTGTTTGTTTTTTTCTTGATTACTCTTATCTACTACCAAGCAGAAGCACTCAGATACTTGCTTTTAATTCTAAAACATTATACTAGTTTCCAAAAATTAAGGAGACGTCGCAACTGCAGTATCAAAATATAAAACAACAAGCTGACATGCCCAGCATTGCCGGGTATTAATTTTGCCACTGTTCTATTAAAGACGAAAACAAGAAAATATACTTTGTTTGTAGCGAAGTGTCGAAAAAATTTCATTTCCATGAATTCGTGAAAACAGCTTTGAAATTATGAAACAGTCGTAAAAAGAAACATGCATAACGTGCAAATGTATAAGTAGTGTATCCAGGTTCAGACACAAGATCCTGGACACTTTTTGTAAGCTGGGCGCTGGTTTTTCCCGCGTCTACAACGCGATTTTGTAAACCTCTCTATGGTAAAGCCTTTTTATAGTTCTATAAAAGACTATTGTTTTCACCTACAGAAGTTTGAGCTTCGCAGCTGAAAGCTGTCGAAAGCTCTGCCAGGTGTCAGGGGTTTCCTTAACTTCACTCGCTTGGAGGGGTGTCTTAATAGCAAAGAATAAACGTATTAAAACTTCACGGATGATGCGACATTTTCTCACCTATATCAGTGTTTATGACGTCTTGTCTCTTCAGCTAAGTTACGTACAACGATATATTCTGCGGCATATTCCAGACAGACTAATGTGCCGGGAGGTGGCGGACTGGAGGACCACACTCTACAGGATATTGAGACGAACAGTAGTACAAGCTCCAGGCAAGTGGCCCGCCAACATGTTGTACGTCAAAGTACGGTCATGTGTATCCTACATGACAACAGCTACTACCCCTGCAACGAGTGAAAGGATTATCAGTAGAGGATTTCTCTCTATGGGAGGATTTTGTCGATGATTTTTGCACCAGACCATCATAATGAGATTTCTGCTCTCAGTCCTCTTTACCACCGAAGAAATTATAACCAGAACTGGCATGATCAATTTGGATGATCGTCATCTGTGGGACACAGATAATCCTCGGCGAATGGTTGAGGCATTTATGAGCATCGGTCCAGCGTCAGAGTGTGGTCAGGGATTCTTGGCGACCACATACCTGGACCAGTTATTATTCCACGAAGTCTCATCAAAGGAACTTTCCTGGACTTACGCGGAATGCTCTTCCTGAGCTGCTTGAGAGTGTGCCTTTAGCAATACGACAGGGTACGTAATTTCTGCACGAGGGAGCGCCACCCCACTTCCACAGTATAGTTCACCGACACCTCAACAACTTCATGGACACTGGGCAGGGCGAGAAGGCCCTGTAGCATGGCCTGCTGGATCATCAGACTTAAATCTCCCAGATTTTTACCTCTGGAGGCATCTGAAAAGCGTTTTGTATACTGAAGCAGTTCCTGACGTCAACAGCGTGTTGACGGCGAGAGAGACCGGAACGTGTAAAAACGTGCGACAGTCCACAATGCGACGTGTGAATGCGTGCACTGCATCTCATGGAGGCCACCTTAAGACCTGCTGTCACGTCGATGCGATGCAGCTCTGTACTCAGTTCCGCGACGATTTGTTGTTGCACGCACGCCGTCCATTTCCGGTCACATGTTCATAGGACATTTATTTCCTCCATTTCCAGCCAGGAATTTCGGTGCTGTTAACGTTCACCCCGTATATTGTATATCATATATTAAAGGAAGAGGTGCGTAAAATCACGCCTTTATCAGAATGCAACGTTGGGTCAAAATTTCAAAGCAGTTTTCAAGAACTTTCGCAGATTAACGATTTTTAACAATCAACAGTTTACACTTTTATGAATATAGACTGAAAACAAATTTTTGCTATCCCTGGAAGCCGTTTTCGGGATAGTGGTTTAGTAATGTTATTTGAACGGCCGACGCAGTCGTGTTCTTCCAGTACCCAGAGTTTTGCTGTTGTGTGTCCTCGCTGTCTAGTTAAGAGTCGATAACAGTAAAAGTTGCAGAACTGGAAAGAGACCACTGTGTTGTTAAGGGACTGCACTATTGGCAACTTCAGATTTGAAAGTTGGCCTATGAAACGTCCTCTTAGAAAAATTAGTGAATTACTGTGCTGGTAAATCCCCTACGTTATTTGATTTTCAAACGGCTGAGCAGAACTGAACGTACTCAGACATTTCGCTCTTTGCCTATTCTGATCAACACTAAACTGACACACAATATTTTTAGCGCAACGCAATCTGACTTTCAAAAATCCCTACAAAAGAATGGCCTGACTAACATTAACTTATACCTTTCACAAATCACTTACCTCACAAAATCTTCGTTACTCGAACTACTGCAATAAAGCGAGCGCCAATACCAAAGCTAAATAAAAGATTCTAACTACTGAAGGCACTAACTACTGATAGGCATAGTTAGCAAATGAAAGATTTTGATAGAGAACAAACAATGTATTTACCTTAATAATGTTCAAAAGTCATAATATATGTACTGTTTCTGATGGACACACGTCCAGATCATCCGCTCTCAAAAATCCGCCATCTCACTTCCCAACATCCATCACTGCTGGCGGCTCGCCTCCAACTGCTCAACGCTACGCTCTGTTCACATCCAGCTGCCCAACACTACAATGGCAAACAACAATGCAAACTAGCCACAGACTGCACACAGCACAGCCAGTGATTTTCATACAGAGCGCTACGTGGCGTTACCACTAACAAAACCTAAACAGCCTACTTACATAGCCCCCATGCTCCCCACAAAAAATTTTACAAATTGTCTTGGGCACTGGCCAATACATATTTGCTAAAAAATTTTTACAATTACAATAACAAAGAAATCAAATGCACACACTTATTGATACAATGTTGGTCAAAAGATAAAATTTTCTCACAGTTCATAAAGACAGTCCTGATCATTCACCAGAGTAAAATTGCAGTGTTTTTTTTTTCTCAAAGTCTGAGTAGTAAAAGAAAATGCACACTGAAGTAATGGATTTCCATGCAGTCTTGAAGAAGTAGTGTTGTCCTTCCAACAGAAAGATAATGCTCACTCTTGACATGCAGACAGATAATGGTCCACAACAGAGCAAACCCACAGCACAGTCAGTCGAAATTTTGAAGAATATTGGTAGGTATTTTCTTATTTTGCTCTTCAAATTGTGCTTTTCTGTGTTATCGTGTGAAATATTGTGACAATATTGGCGTGTGAAAAACGTAACACTAGGCTCCAAAGTAAACTGAGAAATAATAGTGACGACGTGCGTAGCTTATCAGCACCACTGTGTAATGAATTAACAGACATTCAAAGTGGTAATTTGGTAATTGTGCATAGGGAAATGGAGCGGGCGGCAAATAATGGCGTAGACAGTGAAACAACTAGTGAACAGGGAAGCATTATCGATCGATCGGTCCGCAACAGCTCGCCTCAGGAATCCGAAATGACAGGACACAATCTCGCAAATACTGTAGATTCAGCTTTTGGGTCCTCATCGTTTTCTCAAATAAGTCAAGAAATTTTCTTGCTTGTCAAAATGTGAATGTTGCCGGTGCAAATTCACTGCCGAAAAGCACTGAGGAACATGTTTCAGACACCAGTGCATTGTTATTAGAATTAATACAACAAATGGGACAAACACAGCAAAAGCTTCAAAAGTTAGACACAATGGAACAAAATCTTCGTTACTCGAACTACTGCAATACAGCGAGCGCCATTACTGCCAGCTAAATAAAAGATTCAAACTACTGAAGGCACTAACTACTGATTGGCATAGTTAGCAAATGAAAGATTTTGATAGAGAACAAACAATGTATTTACCTTAATAGTGTTCAAAAGTCATAATATATATAGCAGTTCATGACATCCATTCTTACAAATGTACTGTTTCTGATGGACACACGTCCAGATCATCCGCTCTCAAAAATCCGCCATGTCACTTACCCACATCCACCACTGCTGGCGGCTCACCTCCAACTGCACAACGCTACGCGCTGTTAACAGCCAACAGCCCAACACTACAATAGCGAATATTTCAACAATGCCACCCAGCCACAGACTGCACACAGCACACTCAGTGATTTTCATACAGAGCGCTACATGGCGTTACCAATAAAAAAAACCTAAACAGCCTACTTACACTACACTATTGGCAACTTCAGATTTGAAAGTTGGCCGGCTGTTAAGTACGAGGTGCATTCAAGTTCTAAGGCCTCCGATTTTTTTTCTAATTAACTACTCACCCGAAATCGATGAAACTTGCGTTACTTCTCGACGTAATCGCCCTGCAGACGTACACGTTTTTCACAACGCTGACGCCATGATTCCATGGCAGCGGCGAAGGCTTCTTTAGGAGTCTGTTTTGACCACTGGAAAATCGCTGAGGCAATAGCAGCACGGCTGGTGAATGTGCGGCCACGGAGAGTGTCTTTCATTGTTGGAAAAGGCCAAAAGTCACTAGGAGCCAGGTCAGGTGAGTAGGGAGCATGAGGAATCACTTCAAAGTTGTTATCACGAAGAAACTGTTGCGTAACGTTAGCTCGATGTGCGGGTGCGTTGTCTTGGTGAAACAGCACACGCGCAGCCCTTCCCGGACGTTTTTGTTGCAATGCAGGAAGGAATTTGTTCTTCAAAACATTTTCGTAGGATGCACCTGTTACCGTAGTGCCCCTTGGAACGCAATGGGTAAGGATTACGCCCTCGCTGTCCCAGAACACGGACACCATCATTTTTTCAGCACTGGCGGTTACCCGAAATTTTTTTGGTGGCGGTGAATCTGTGTGCTTCCATTGAGCTGACTGGCGCTTTGTTTCTGGATTGAAAAATGGCATCCACGTCTCATCCATTGTCACAACCGACGAAAATAAAGTCCCATTCATGCTGTCGTTGCACGTCAACATCGCTTGGCAACATGCCACACGGGCAGCCGTGTGGTCGTCCGTCAGCATTTGTGGCAGCCACCTGGATGACACTTTTCACATTTTCAGTTCGTCATGCAGGATTGTGTGCACAGAACCCACAGAAATGCCAACTCTGGAGGCGATATGTTCAACAGTCATTCGGCGATCCCCCAAAACAATTCTCTCCACTTTCTCGATCATGTCATCAGACCAGCTTGTGCGAGCCCGAGGTTGTTTCGGTTTGTTGTCACACGATGTTCTGCCTTCATTAAACTGTCGCACCCACGAACGCACTTTTGACACACCCATAACTCCATCACCACATGTCTCCTTC
The DNA here is from genome assembly GCF_023864275.1 of Schistocerca cancellata. Lineage (NCBI taxonomy): Eukaryota > Metazoa > Arthropoda > Insecta > Orthoptera > Acrididae > Schistocerca > Schistocerca cancellata. Next base: position 1,160,161,680 of record NC_064626.1, read on the forward strand.
AACTGTCGATGAATTTCAATTGGTTTCACACCACGCAAATTCAGAAAACGAATGATTGCACGCTGTTCAAGTAAGGAAAACGTCGCCATTTTAAGTATTTAAAGCAGTTCTCATTCTCGCCGCTGGCGGTAAAATTCTATCTGCCCTACGGTGCTGCCATCTCTGGGACGTATTGACAATGAACGCGGGCTCATTTTAAAACAATGCGCATGTTTCTATCTCTTTCCAGTCCGGAGAAAAAAAAATCGGAGGCCTTAGAACTTGAACGCACCTCGTACGTGTGCATATCGCTATCCATGACTTGTCACCTCAGTATGTATCAGAACCGCCAAATCTCCAAAGTCCGACGAGATCGCTTGCCTCAATACATGCCATTTGTGCTTCGGCGCCTTTGCAGGTGAGGTGGCTGAGGGAAGAGCTGGGCTTCGAGCACGCCTTCAACTACCAGACGACGGACGTGGGCGCGGCGCTGCGGCGGGTGGCGCCCGGCGGGGTCGACGTCTACTACGACACGGTGGGCGGCGACCTGAGCTCGGCGGTGGCCGACTGCATGCGCGAGAGGGGCCGCATCGCCGTGTGCGGCTGCGTGTCCACGTACCGCGACCCGCGCCCGCCCAGGATGCTGCTCATCCCGCCCGCCGTCGTCCGCAAGCGGCTGCGCATGGACGGCTTCATGTTCACCCAGTGGCGCGACCGCTGGCCGGAGGCCGACGAGCGGATGGCGCTCTGGATCAGGCAGGGCCGCCTCAAGTGGCGAGAGACCGTCACCGACGGCTTCCTCGACACGCCGCGCGCGTTCGCCGCCATGCTCAGGGGCGACGCCATCGGCAAGGCTCTCGTCAAAGTCTGACCACAAACTCCAGCGTCGGACAGTGGTCCAATGTACACGCGGCAGACTGACTGTGGACCTCTCACTTTTCCCACCGAGCAGATTCCAGAATGTGGAAGTGACTTGAGCGTAGACTATCGCAGCCATAGGCATCTCGATCTGAGAGAGTGGCGTCGTGCATAAGGAATGTACTCGAACATGGGGGTACTGCAGGTGGCCTTCAAGGAGAAACTGCAAAGTGATGATCTAATGGCAGTACACCGGTGTATATGAGGGGCGTTCGCTAACTAACGCAACACATTTTTTTCTGATAGTTGGTTTCATTCAGGATTCCAGTACACGAGGCCGGCCGGTGTGGCCGAGCGGTTCTAGGCGCTTCAGTCTGGAACCGCTCGATCGCTACGGTCGCAGGTTCGAATCCTGCCTCGGGCATCGACGTGTGTAATGTCCTTAGGTTAGTCAGGTTTAAGTAGTTCCAAGTTCTAGGGGACTGATCACCTCAGATGTTAAGTCCCATAGCGCTCAGAGCAATTTGAAGCATAACGCTGCCACATGCTGGAACTTTACGAGACCGTAGGGGCTGCGACGGAAATATTCCATGATGTCCCACAGTGAATTCCGCATTTATTGAGCGAAAATTGGCCGACAAAAAAGTGTTGCATTACTAACTGAACGCCCCTCATATAGTGAAGGAAGTGGAAAGTGTTACCTCATGAAACACTAGTTCGATATTTATTAAACATTGCGAAGATGGTCATGAAATAATAGGTGTTAAATGATTAAATTTTCATTCAGTCAGAAAATGACTGCCAACACCAGTGTCCATCCCCATGGTGTGGAATACTCCCTCGTAATTGTTATGATATAGAAGCAAAAACGAGGAATTTCTTGCCTAGCGTGAAACACATGCTGATAAAGTAGAACCGTTGGCAAAGGAGAATGGTGATTTTACTGGGCATAAATTTCAAGTCATTATTGATAGACAGTCAGCATATTGTACATCATGGTAAAAACATTTACACAATTGTTGATCATAGCTAATGTTAACGTCCACTTGCATTGCATAATATTTGTTATAAAAAAATCTTTCGTCTTGCGAGTCACTAAAAATATTTACAATTTAGACCTTGATTTATTTTAAACCCACTCTTCGACACACAACTTTATAAACATACGTAACAAACATATATCAATTGACTTCACATGTATTAAAACCCTCATGCAACCTTAGCGTCACTAGCGCACTAAATTTTAACACAGTTAAATGGTGACAACCTCGCATTGATAGCTCACATACATTTTATCACCTGTCGCTCAGTCCCGGCGCTAACAGCGCAGTAAATAATTAAGAGCAATCAAATGGAGGCACCCTTCATAAATTAAACTTTCAATGGAACATGAGATTGCTTTCAATTACTTAACAGACACACAGGTACAATATATGTAACAACTACAAGCCAAACTTAATACTAATCTTACAAAGGGAAGAATGAGGAACAATCTTGGCAACCAAAACAAAGCCCTCATTTGTGCTAGCGACAAATAAACTAACATATGCAGTTTAATAAGACACAAGCTCATGCTAGCAGGCAACACTAAAGTGACGCAACGCATGATACTAACATGGCGCAAAAGCCGCAACAAAAAGGAAGTCGCCATAATAAACCACAACAACAAATCCATGTCGCTCATACGCCGATCAGCCATACTGTCTGCCAAACAGTGTCACTCAGAAACTAATCAACAACATTCACTGCAAAGCAAACAAAAAAAATGGCTCTGAGCACTATGGGACTTAACATCGATGGTCATCAGTACCCTACAACTTAGAACTACTTAAACCTAACTAACCTAAGGACATCACACAACACCCAGTCATCACGAGGCAGAGAAAATTCCTGACCCGCCGGGAATCGAACCCGGGAACCCGGGCGTGGGAAGCGAGAACGCTACCGCACGACCACGAGCTGCGGACGCAGTGCAAACACTAATGATCGACACTATGTCCACGTCACACTGCTGTAGTAGCACACAGCAATAAAGAGGAAAACAGACTAAATAGAACTTACCAGAACAGAATGCACGATGATCCACAACAAGCAGACAACAACAACACTCCAGCGATTAATGGCTTGGTGGCTATCTACCCCCTAGCAATCATAGGTGAACAGCATGCTGACATGGCCCTGTCACTTTCATGTCCACACTCACCGGAATGCGACAGGCATATCATCTCTCCGGGCGCCGTACTCCATACATGGCAGCAAGAAGATGGCAGGTAAACAGCCTCCACTCGTCGCCTGTAACTGCACGGCTTCGACTCAGGTGATGTATTCCATCCACGACAGCAATATGTGGAACACAGATTCTGCACGCTTTGCCCGTAGCTCGGTACAACCGTTGTCGCTCAGCGATCGCACCGCCATGACATCAATACACAGACTGGTTGCTCCCCAACGCACTACGGGCGACAGTGCGTCCATTTCCTCGTCCTCAGGCAGACTCGGCGAGACTCCATAGCGGCCGACAGCGCTCAGGCTTCCTCGATAGCCACAGAGAACACCAGTCACACTTCACTCACAGCAAGCCTCTCTGGCAACGACAGGCAGATATGTTCCTGGAACGGGTCAAATGCTGTGATTGTTCATGAAGAGTGCTGGTTAGAGGTTGGTTTATATGTCTGCCTACAACACCCCCAGAGATCCTCATCAGAGCCAAATCAGCGGATTCGCAAGGCCAGCCAAAGTCCCACACATTCCTCAAGACATTTTTGGTGTTAACTGCAGTGCAGGCTGTTGCATTATCTGGTGGGATATGCCATTTGGTACCTGGGCACGAATGGGATGACAACAGCGTTTACCTTCCTTGCCACATACTGGCGAGCATTCAGCCTCACTTCAGAAATTATCGGAAGTCTTGTCATATCCAGTGGCTCCCCACACCGTTATTTCAGAAGTTGGAAAGATCTGGGTCTCGAGAATCGCCGCCTCCTATGATCTTTCACCATGTCATCCACATAATTGTTAGCATCAATCTGATTGGCACAGGCAGAAGCGAGCCTCATAGCTGTACAGCACAGAATGCCACTCAGTTTGACTCTGGCTCTATAATGCTCTATTATCTGCGTTACGGTGTCGAATACTAAACGTCACATGGGAACCTAACATGTCAATCTAGGTCCCCCATAACCTCTTTCCATGTTCAAATGTGTGTGAAATCTTATGGGACTTAACTGCTGAGGTCATCAGTCCGTAAGCTAAAAACACTACTTAACCTAAATTATCCTAAGGACAAACCTGTCCCGAGGGAGGACTCGAACCTCCGCCGGTACCAGCCGCACTGTCCATGACTGCAACGCCTTAGACCGCTCGGCTAATCCCGCACGGCGCTCTTTACATGTTTCAGCTATTGTCCTCTGCCTGTTCGCCATAGCGAGCCGAACAAACATATGATCTTCTTGTGATGTAGTTCTTCTATAATGGATAATGTCTTATCTTCTAGCCATTCTGCTCTCCCAACGATAGTTCGTCACCAATTGATGATTCGACTGTTTTCAAAATCCGAAAGATGCCGGTGAGCTGCAGATGCACGTTGTCTGGCTTGCTGCGTGGCGATCACTATCTGAAAACTCCCAGTAACGTCGGGCATGCCCAGTAGCCATCATGAGCTCACACCATACTTCATCTGTAGGAATGGCTTTTTTCTGTACTGAAAAATAATTTCGCATAAGGATGAAACTTTAATCGCCTTATCCCACTGAAATGGAAATACTGAAGTATCAGTCCTTTACTGTTCTGTTACCGTTTTCATGGTATAATACTTCGCATTTCCGTCAGCGTGTTGTTCTTCCTCCTTGCCCCAAGGGCGTCACGGAACTGGATGACTGATAGGATGAGGGGCCGAACTGCTTTATTTATGATAACTTTAGTTGTATTTAAAAGACTCGATTATCACTGTAGTCTCTGAAGCTTCTTAATTCATACTGTTCCATTTGTTAATGAGACTATCAACACTTCTCGCTGTCACAGTTAATATTTGCCTTTACATATGATAAACTGAGATTTAAAAGTATTTCAGTTTGAACATTAATTTTACAGCTGAAATAACTTTTCTTTTCATAGTACTTTATTGTGTTTATCACACAGTTTATCATAGTTTATGTAATAGTGTAGAACTTCACAGAGTTCTGTATATTAGCCGGCCGCGGTGGTCTAGCGGTTCTAGGCGCTCAGTCCCGAACCGCGGGACTGCTACGGTCGCAGGTTCGAATCCTGCCTCGGGCATGGATGTGTGTGATGTCCTTAGGTTAGTTAGGTTTAAGTAGTTCTAAGTTCTAGGGGACTGATGACCTCAGATGTTAAGTCCCATAATGCTCAGAGCCATTTTTTTTAGTTCTGTGTATTTCTGCACAGTAAACAGCAGTTATTTTCGTTTTAGAATATGACACATACTTTTATTTGTAAATACCCTTAAAACCAAAAAATACGAAAGCGTGCTGAAAAGTAATGCCTCCGATTTCGTTATTCTGTTCTCAATATCAGTTGACTACGTCATTGTGTGAGAAACAGCGTGTTGTAATCGAGTGTCGAATTCGAAGAGTTCATCCACTCATCTTCAGCATGACAGTGTGCCGGACCATACAACAGCGCTGCGACATCCACAACAATCGGACACCTTGGATTCTGTGTCATCCATCGTCCTTCATACAGTCCCGACTTGGCCCCATGCGATTTTCATCTGTTTCCAAAACATAAACAACACCTTCGAGGACTTCTCTTTATAGTGGTGAAGCGGTGCGCCTAGAGTGGGGTTGCGGCTCCGTGAACAAAGTCGTACATTCCACAGTGTCGGTATCGGCAAACTCGTCTCTCTCGTTGGAAGAAATTAGTTCATCACAGGGTGACTACTTTGAGAAATAAATAAGCAGACCTGAAAAATAAGGATGTAGAATATCAATAAAGTCAGTTTTATTTAAAAAGCTTTCAAAATTTACACATAAAAAATCTAAGGCGTTACATTTCAGCACGCCCTCGTAGTTGCACGTGCCTCTGTGTATCACGTGGCGGTGGCAACTGTCCCTCTGTGGTAGGTTCTACCCACGGAGCGAAATGGACTGATTTAGACGCCTCGCTTATATTGTGAGTGATCTGGATAAAAGACCTCTCTCCAGCCATCACCGTTTCCCTAAATCACTCAAGGCAAGTGCCCGGAAATTCCTGCAACAACCCATGGTGAGGCCCCTCTGTCAGAGGTTGACAACGCTGTCTGACATTACTTAATAAAAGCAAAGCTTCCGGTCCAGATTGTATATCAGTCAGGTTCCTCTCAGAGTAAGCTGATACAATAGCTCCATATTTAGCAATTATATACAACCGCTCGCTGACAGAAAGATCCGTACCTAAACACTGGAAAGTTGCCCAAGTCACACCAATACCCAAAAAGGGAAGCAGCAGTAATCCGTTGAATTACGGGTCAATATCACTAACGTCGATTTGCAGTAGGGGTTTGGAACATATACTGTATTCGAACATTATGAAGTACCTCGAAGAAAACGATTTATTGACACGTAGTCAGCACGGATTCAGAAAATATCGTTCTTGTGAAACACAACTAACTCGTTATACTCATGAAGTAATGTGTGCTATCGACAAGGGATGTCAAATTGATTCCATATTTTTAGATTTTTAGAAGGCTTTCGACACCGTTCCTCACAAGCATCTTCTAATTAAACTGAGTGCCTATGGAATATCGCCTCAGTTGTGCTACTGGATTCGTGATTTCCTGTCAGAAAGGTCACAGTTTGTAGTAATAGACGGAAAGTCATCGATTAAAATAGAAATTATATCAGGCGTTCCCCAAGGAAGTATTGTAGGCCTTCTATAGTTCCTGATCTATATTAACGACATACGAGACAATCTCAGTAGCCGTCTTAGGTTGTTTGCAAATGATGCTGTCATTTACCGACTTGTAAAGTCATCAGATGACCAAAACGAATTGCAAAATGACTTAGATAACATATCTGTATGGTGCGAAAAGTGGCAATTGAGCGTGAATAAAGAAAAGTGTAAAGTTATTCATATTAGTACTAACAGAAATCCGCTAAATTTCGATTACGAGATAAGTGACACAAATCTGAACGCTGTAAATTCAACTATATAATTAGGGACTACAATTACAAGTAACCTAAATTGGAACCATCACATAGATAATGTTGTGAGTAGAGAAAATCAAAGACTGCGATTCATTGGCGGAACACTTAGAAGGTGCAACAGGTCTATGAAAGAGACTGCTTACACCACGCTTGTCCGCCCTATTCTGCAGTATTGTTGTGCGGTGTGGAATCCGCATCAGGTGGACTGACGGAAGACATCGAATAAGTACAAAGGGCAGCTCGTTTTGTATTATCGCGAAATAGGGGAGATAGTGCCACAGACATGGTACGTCAATTGGAGTGGCAATCATTAAAACAAAGGAGTTTTTCGCTGCGACGGGATGTTCTCATGAAATTTCAATCACCAGTTTTCTCCTCCGATTGCGAAATATTCTATTGGCACCCATCTACACAGGGGGAAATGATCATCACGATAAAAGAAGAGAAATCGGGGCTCGCACAGAAAAATTTAAGTGCTCGTTTTTCCCGCGCTCCGTTCGAGAGTGGAACGGTAGAGAGACAGCTTGAAGGTGGTTCATTGAACCCTCTGCCAGGCACTTCATTGTGAATTGCTGAGTAATCACGTAGATGTAGATGTACACATTAGCACGCGGCATCTCCAAATCCTTCACAGTGATCATTCAATATCTGTCGCTGTTTATGCCGCTTAGATATCCTACCAGACCTGGGCCGGCCGGTGAGGCTGAGCGGTTCCAGGCGCTTCTTTATGGAACCGCGTGACCGCTACGGTCGCAGGTTCGAGTCCTGCCTTGGGCATGGATGTGTGTGATGTCCTTAGATTAGTTAGGTTTAAGTAGTTCTAAGTTCTAGGGGACTGATCACCACAGATGTTAAATCCATAGTGCTCAGAGCCATTTGAACCATTTTTGTTTTTAACCAGACCTGGTGACAACACTAATGCAGTTGTACCTGGCATTGAGAACTTCATCTCTAATCATTTACACACTAGTCGGTGGTGTGTACTGTACGAGACGAAGTTACACTGACATCAGACCATGTCTTCTGTGTGCTTCACTTTTTTTTTTCCAAAATGTAATCTATGAATTGCAGTGAGATGACAAAAGTCATGGAATACCTCCAAATATCGTGTCGGACCTGCTATTGCAAGGTTTAGTGCAGCAGCTCGACATGGAATGGACTCAACAAATCGTTGGGAGTCCCCTACAGAAACACTCAGCCATGCTGTCTATACAGCCGTAAATAATTGCCAACGTGTTGCCGGTGCAAGATTTTGCGCACGAACTGACCTCTCGATTAAGTCCCGTAAATGTTCGATGGGATTAATGTCGGGCGATCTGGGTGGCCAAATCGTTCGCTCGAATTGTCCAGAATTGTCTTCAAACCTATCGCGAACAATTGTGGCCCGGTAACACATACAAAATGTAATCTATGAATAGCGGCAAACGATCTCCAAGTAGCCGAACATAACCGTTTCCAGTCAGTGATCGGTTGGACCAGAGGATCCTGTCTTTTCTACGTAAACACAGCCCCCACCATTATGGAGCCACCACCAACTTGCTCAGTGCCTTGTTGACAACTTGCGTCTATTGCTTCGCACGTTCTGCGCCATTCTCTAAACCTACTATGAGCTCTTACTAACTGAAATCTGGATTCATCTGACCAGCTCAGCTCACGATTTTCCAGTTGTCTGTTGTCCAACCACTACGGTCGCGAGGGCAGGAGAGGCGCTGCAGGCGATGTCGTGGTGTTAGCAAATGCACTCGCGTCGGTTGCCTGTTGCCGTAGCCCATTAACGCCCATTTTCGCCGCACGATCCAAACGGAAACGTTTGACGTACGTCCCGCATTGGTTTCTGAGATTATTTCACGCATTGTTGCTTGTCTGTTAGCATGAAAGCTCTACGCAAATGTCGATACTCTCCGTCGTTACGTGAAAGCCTTCGGCCACTGCGTTGTCCGTGGTGAGAGGTAATACCAGAAACCTATTCCTAGCACACTCTTGATACTGCAGACTCGGAATACTGAATTGCCTATCGATTTCCGACATGGAGTGTCCCATGTGTCTAGCTCCAACTACCACTCCGCGTTCAATGTCCGTTAATTCCAGTCATGCGGCCAGAATCATGTGGGAAACCTTTCTACACGTATCACCTGTGTACAAGTGACATATCCGCCAATGGACTTCTATTTTATAACTTGTGTACGCGGTACTGCCGCCGTCTGTATATGTGCGTGAAGCTACCCCACAACTTTTGTCATCTCAGTATATTTTACTCCGCTAAACATCTTAGGCCTGAATGAGATTTTCACTCTGCAGCGGAGTGTGCGCTGATATGAAACTTCCTGGCAGATTAAGACTGTGTGTCAGACCGAGACTCGAACCCGGGACCTTTGCCTTTCGCGGGCAAGTGCTCTACCATCTGAGCTACCCAAGCACGACTCACGACCCGCCCTCACAGCTTCAATTCTGCCGGTACCTCGTCTCCTACTTTCTAAACTTCACAGAAGCTCTCCTGCGAACCTTGCAGAACTAGCGCTCCTGGAAGAAAGTAAAGCTGTGAGGATGGGGCGTGAGTCGTGCTTGGGTACCTCAGATGGTAGAGCACTTGCCCGCGAAAGGCAAACGTCCCGGGTTCGAGTCTCGGTCTGACACACAGTCTTAATCTGCCATGAAGTTTCATATCAGCGCACACTCCGCTGCAGAGTGAAAATCTCGTTCTGCAAACATCCCCAAGGCTGTGGCTAAGCCATTTCTCCGCAATAACCTTTTTTTCAGGAGTGCTAGTTCTGCAAGGTTCGCAGGAGAGCTTCTGTAAAGTTTGGAAGGTAGGAGACGAGTATGGCCGAAGTAAAGCTGTGAGGACGGGGCGTGAGTCGTACTTGGGTAGCTCAGATGGTAGAGCACTTGCCCGCGAAAGGCAAAGGTCCCGGCACACAGGTTTAATCTGCCACGAAGTTTCATCTTAGGCCTGTTTCAAACACAACGAATTCCGTCGTGCGGGGGATTACGCTGTACCATGTCCACAGCTGACTTTTCACGCATGCTGGTTGTGTACCTCATCTAGCAGTTAGAAACTGGTGTATCCGATTCTGTTGCCATAAATCATTCACATATAAATTAAAGTGTCCACCAATCGTGGTCTCGCTGTAGCGTTCGCGCTTCCCGGGTTCGATTCCCGGCGGCGTCAGGGATTTTCACCTGCCCCGAGATGACTGGGTGTTGTTGTGTCGTCTTCATCATCATCATTCATCCCCATTACCGTCGGAGGAACGCAAAGGCAAACCACCTCCATTAGGACCTTGCCTAGTACGACAGTGCGGGTTTCCCGCATCGTTCCCCTACGCTCTGTCAAGAAGCATGGGACTGCATTTCCATTTCCATAAAGCAGAGTATATAAAATCTGTTAGCGGAGCTTCTTTTTCAATAGAAGCATTACTTTTCAAATGGAAAAAAGATTTTTCTTTTATATCACACGATTGTTCAAGCCAAATTTCTCACTCGATTGTGAAATTAGTATTTCCCAAAAATATGAGTTTTTTTAATGCCATTTGGAAACATTGCAGATTCATAATGAAAGCCCTTGAAATCTCTTGATTAGTTGAGAGCGTGCACTTGATTCACAAATGTATTCAAAAAGTGTGACAGCGTGTGGTTTAGCGCTCAGTACTTTTTAGTCTATACATACCAGCGTACGAAATGTAGCTAACGATTCGTAGAAGCTATTAATCTTGTATGACGCCTGTAAAATGATTTTCACTTATACTAGTGGTGATTAAGTCCCGCATAAAATTGCTCCGACGCAAGATGCTCTCTTCAGTAAGTGAACTGAGCCGTAAAAGTTATCATTACCCGATCTGACAGCCCTTCACATATGATTCGATACAGACACACAACAGATATTGTTTGACTTCTGGAATGATGTACTATTTGTAACTGAACAAATTTTTCCGCTGAATCTAACCTTGAACTGCGTATACATCCTCTAGATTTTGTCTAGTAGGGAACACAAGTATCAGAATTGTGCATTGAGTTATGGTTTACAAGAATGTACTGTTAGTGTCCAATAATACAATGTTCCCACAAAACAATGTATCAACATGGCGAAACAACTGCTGGTCTGGAATATTCTCGAATCAAATTAAGCTCCTGAAACCTCAAAACAATTGAAAAACTTAACAGAATTTTTTTTCTGTCTCTACAACTCCTATGACAGGAGACGTGACTTTCATCGAACTGAAGCACAGCATAATTTCTCTTATTATTCCTGTGGCAAGCAATAGTGCCATATCTCATGGTTATTCACTGCCACCATCATGAAAAGCATGTTCTATTTAATTAAACTGATGCAGGAATGAAATGTAAAGAAAAATATGTGGTTCTCTTTTGACTTGTGATCATTGAATCCCAAATAATACAGATGTGTAACACAGATGTGTAACACAGGAAAATAAGATTAGTATTACATAAATCAACTGTATACACGCCCTGCTCTTCAGGGTAGCTGTGAAATACAGCCAGTGCAAGAAATCTTTCGTGAAAGAAATACCGACTAGCTAAACTCTAATACGAATGAAATACAGCATGAAACAGAGTGGAAACTGCCCCCACATTAGTCGTAACCACGAGTATCACTAAGCTGTTCGTTTTGCTTTCGTGTCCAAGGAATGTTACTTTTAAAATTGGCTTTCCAAGTTCGTAAATATACAAACATTACCTTGTCTTACAGAGTAACCGCATAGCCAAATTTTGTGCACTGTTCTCTGTATAACTTTCTGAATAAAAACCCCAGGCTACTTTCACACATTGCTGCCTATTTTACCCAGGGTAATTCGATGCAGTCACGGTTATCAGCACACCATGCAGCACACGAGCAAAGGCACACCTTCACTCCTGAACAGAATAGCACCGAAGACGGGAAGTTTGTTCCACTTCAAACTGGTAAGGTACGCTGCCCTTAGCAGCGTCATCAACCCTTATTTGTTGACCCCGCTCTTGCCTCAAGGATCTTAGCCAAGACAAACGAGACTAGCAGAAGAAATCTCTTTCTCTCTTATATATATATTTCTTGACTGGCTGATTGATTGACTAATTGATTGACTAATTGATTGACCGCCGAGCCCAAACCGCTAAGGGTAGAAACTTGAAGTCTAAAGAGGGTGTTGATCTTATACTGTAGAAGTACTGTCGGTGGGGTTTGAAATAGGGGATGAAAGATTTTTTCCTTCAAATCTGTAGTTATTAAGGCAATTTTGGAGCTAGAACTACGAAAACTGATATTTCGTTTACCAGCCAGAAATTTAAAAAAAATTAGGTGTTTCAGCATTTTTGTTCAAAAATTCAACTCATAAGGGGCAGAAATAGACAGTGCATGCTTCTTTGAAAATAAACCTTTAATAAAGAACTGCTAAAGTATTTTTTAGGCTACGTCTATGAAAACTGGTATATGACTTCTCAATTAGAAACAAAAATACGTATTTCAATGGTTTTCAAAATTCAACCCCCTAGGAGGTGAAACAGCAGCTGACAAGTATTATGAATAAATTTCTTTATAAAAGCATTTTTAAAGTAATGTTTATGACAATTTGTATTTTGAAATAAATTCATGTTTCAGTATTTTAGGAAATTCAATCCCTGAGGGGGTGGAATTGGTGATTAAAGCAATTTTAAAGCTACAACTGCAGAAGTGAGGATATGCAGCCCTAAGGGAGGAAGTAATGGTTCAAAATTTTTGTGAAAATAAATTATTACAGAACTACTAAACCATTTTTGAAGTTAACGTCTATGAAAATTGGTATTTCAGTTATTGATCAGAAATGAAAAAAACACGTGCTTCAGCATTTCTGGAAATACAACCCATAAGGAGGTGAAACAGCCTGCAATTTTTTTTAAGTAAATCAATATTAAAGATGCTTCTATGAAAATTGGTATTTGACTTCTCTGTTACAACAAAAAAAAAACGTGTTTCGGTGTTCTTGGAAATTCAACCCCCAGTGGGGGGGGGGGGGGGGAATAGGGGTGACAATATTTTGTTACATTAAAATGTTTTTAAAGCTAAATCTATGGGGAATAGTATTTGACTTCTCGCTTATAAATAAAGAAATGTGTGTTAGTGGATGAAAGTTTCCATGGAAATATCACAACAAGAACTCAAAAGGCGGGATTGACAAAAACCTCCGGGTCCAGCCACCAAAATCGCATTTGGTCAGGAGTACAATCAGAAAATACCATGCTTCTATGGCCTTAATCGCCGTGAAAAATTTAGAAGGTGTTACAATTGGCGAACTACATCAAAGAAAGCTACCAATATTTATGACAAATCGGCTTTCTCACAATTGCATATAAAAAGTAATTCGCTTTTAATACACTAACTTTTCGATAAACCTCATACTTTTATAAAATTATTTCTGTTGTAATTACTAAGCAAACGCGAGCAAACCAGCGGGCGCTAAGCTAGTATTGAATATACGGAAAATCGATCAGTGGGCACAGATATGCCAGCAGAGATTGATCACAAGTATCAGGCACGTAAAGCATGATTTTTGAAAATTGGCAAATCTTAACAGACAACTATCAGTATCAGATGCGTGCCGTTATCTATCTCCCTTCGTGAGGAAACGGATGTGAACTAAAGACATCAGCAATGCGCGCTTTCGCAGGTCGATCGCTGAAGCGGCAGCTGGTGAACACCTGTTGGATGTTTGGTACGACCACAGTTGCCGTAATAATGCGGCAGGCGCCTCGCGCAGACGTAACTGTGGGCGCTGGCGAAAGAGATGACCTGCTCGCCCCACCGTACCATATAGAAGCTTACCAGTAAAACCCCCAGCTCTTTAACGAACCAAATTACCAAGTATGAAACGCCTGACCACAAATGAGTTCATGTGTTAAATATTTGACATTAGGCATATAAGCGAGAAGTAGTTCAGAAAAGGTTTCGGATGACACTTAAAGTTTGTTGGAAATCGCTAAGTGTTCTCTTTATGAAACAGTGGATGAATATATTCAGCATAACTTCCGCTCCATTTGAAGCAAATGCTAGTTTTCCACGCATCTCAATGTCTATGACGCCATATCTCCTGAAATGTGTGTCGGACATTGATATAATTTTCCAGGTACATTTAGTGATATAAGCGGACATTGTCTGAAATCTAAGCTGCGAACAGAGTCGGTAGTAAAACAATAAAATGTCATGTCTGAGGCGGCACTTTTACTGTGTGAACAGCAAAAATGTAGTAAGCTATGAACTTCTTTCCTTTCATTGTTTTGTGGGGAATTTCTGCGAGAAAAGTTTCCTAAAAATTTGAAATCATGTGTAAAGTTTGTTGAAGTCGCCAAGTGCTCTTATTCTCAAATACTGGATGAATAAACTCCGGGTACTTGTGCGCCGTCAATTGCCTTGACACAGTTTCTGACTTTTATCTTTGTCTTATTGTGTTAAACTTTTGACGTAAGATCAAACCTCCTAATGAGTAGATTATGGCAGCATTTTAAATTTTTAAATTCGGTCAATCATTATGTGAAATATTGAAAATAAAATTTTTATTGCCCCTGGAAGCCATTAGATAGGCAACCTGCAACTGATATTGGGTTCAGCTTTGGTGATAGTCACTTGTTAGTAATATAAAAAGGCACGCCGCACACAGTTCGAACTCTTACACAATTGTTAATACAATCAAGTTTTTTCGTGTTATAATGTATTATTATTATAATAATTATTATTATTAACTTACTGATTATTTAAATAAATTTCCGCCTCCATAGCTGGGTGGTCACCCGTGTGAAGGGACCGGGTTCGACTCCCGGCTGTGTCGGAGAATTTCTCTTCTCTAAAAAGACTTGCACCAGGCGAGCGGTCTACCTATGGAACAATCTGCAGCGAGACTCGACCGACCAGGCAACATGTTTCCAGTCATCAACAGTCCAATGTCGGTGCTGAAGGGCACAGGCGAGGCGTAAGGTTTTGTGTCCTTCAGTCGTCAAGGGTACACGAATGGGCCTTCGGCTCCGAAAGCCCATATGGATGATGTTCCGTTGAACGGTTCGCACGCTGATAGCTGTCGATGGTCCAGCACTGAAATCTGTAGCAATTTGCGGAATGGTTGCACGTCTGTCACGTCTAACGATTCTCTTCAGTCATCGTTGGTCTCGTTCTTGAACGGTCTTTTTACGGAGGCAGAGATGTCGGACATTTTATGTTTTACCCGATTTCTGATATTCACATTTCATCGCTACCTCGGAGATGCTGTGTCCCACCGCTCGTGCGCCGAAAACCGATCTAACAACTGCGCCAGACCCTTGTTGTCTCATATAGACGACGGAGCGAGGTGGCGCAGTGGTTAGCACACTGGACTCGAATTCGGGAAGACGACGGTTCAATCCCGCGTCCGGCCATCCTGATTTAGGTTTTCCGTGATTTCCCTAAATCGCTCCAGGCAAATGCCGGGATGGTTCCTTTGAAAGGGCACGGCCGACTTCCTTCCCCGTCCTTCCCTAATCCGATGTGACCGATGACCTCGCTGTTTGGTGTCTTCCCTCAAACAACCCAACCCTACTCATATAGGTGTTGCCGACCGCAGCGCCGTATTCTGCCTGTTTACGTATCTCTGTATGTGAATACGCATGCCTATACCAGTTTATTTGGCGCTTCGTGTAGGTTGACACATCTGATGGCTTCTCATTACAACGGAGGAGAAAATTTAAAAGGAGAATATTAATTACTGACAACCAACGTAACTTGAAAAAAAGACTACCCTTAACACACTGTTTATTAGCACCCGCAGACATCTACGATAGTGATTTTTTCGCATTTCGGTAGCTGCTATTTTCTGATGTCTGCAGTAACATATGCTAAGTAATTCAAGGGTTTTATTGAAGTAAAATATGTCAGGAAGATAATGTCACCAAAATATGATAAATGAAATGTAAAAGAGACATAGGATCTGTTTCACGGGTAACTTCATAAAAACTGCTATATACTTGCACATCAAAAAACGTTTTGCATCACCTCGGTTCGAAGAGTTCCGGAACCCGTACAGGAAACTGGAACAGAGATCAACATAAACGTCATTTCCACCCTTTTCATTGCTCATTAAAACAACACGTTGTGTGTTGTACCACCATACAGCGAGACCTTCAGAGGTGATGGTCCAAATTGCTTTACACACCGGTATCTCTAATACCCAGTAGCACGTCATCTTGCATTGATGCATGCCTGTATTCGTTGTGACGTACTATCCACAAGTTCACCAAGACACTGCCGGCCCAGATTGCCCCACTCCTCGACGGCGATTCGGCGTAGATGCCTCAGAGTGGTTGGTGGGTCACGTCGTTCATAAACAGCCATTTTCAATCTATCCCAGGCATGTTCGATTGGGTTAATGTCTGGAGAACATGCTGCTAACTCTAGTCGAGCGATGTCGTTATCCTGAAGGAAGTTCAAAATGTTCAAATGTGTGTGAAATCTTATGAGACTTAACTGCTAAGGTCATCAGTCCCTAAGCTTACACACAGCGAAGGTATTGACTGCGTCTTGCCGCTTGTGTACTTTACATACGACCAGAATTTCTTCGGATTTTCTACCAAATTTCGAGACAATGTTTCGTTGTGGAACCTATTAAAGGCATCTCGCTTTGAAGTCCGTGCCAAATTTCGCGCGTCTGTAAATTTTAGCCGATCTCCGGGATTTCGCGTTCTTCTGAACTTTGCATGCTTTTTCCGTTGCCTCTGCAACAGCGTTCGGACCTGTTTTGTGTACCATGGGGGATCAGTTCCATCTCTTACCAGTTTATGAGGTATGAATCTCTCAATTGCTGTTGCTACTATATCTTTGAATTTGAGCCACATTTCGTCTACATTTGCATAGTCAGTTCGGAAGGAAAGGAGATTGTCTCTTAGAAAGGCTTCTAGTGACACTTTATCCGCTTTTTTAAATAAAATTATTTTGCGTTTGTTTCTGGTGGATTTGGAAGAAACGGTATTGAGCCTAGCTACAACGACCTTGTGATCACTTGCCAAATCTGTACCCAAAAGTACTGTAAGCTGCCGCAGGAGAAACAGGTGCAAAAGCTTTAGTGTCAGTGGAAAGGTGTGTGTAGCAGATGAAAACCCAGTACACACATTATGCAGCCTACGGAAGAGACGATTTGCCTTTTGGCGGAACCTGTATAGTGTGAAACAGGCCTTAGGTTTATCGTATAGTTACATCGCAAAATTTCTCACGTTGAGAACTGCTCTGTCATACACAGAACAATATACTCATCTTCAATATCATGAATGTGACGTAAGATACAACAGTCCACAGGGCAGCTAGTAAACGATTATGTCTTCCTTATAACTGGGCACCTGGTGCCATGGCGTTACGAATAGTATGGGTCTAACAGCTTTGGACATCAAGGAACAGACAGCAGCTTCGGGTACCAGTGTTTACATAAATACTCAAACGGCTTCAAGGACCCGTAGCGTCCTCGCTGATAAGCTTGTCACCGTGACCAGCAGCTTTCCCCCTGTTCTCAGTTATCACGAGAGCCAAGTCATCAAAATCTCAGCAGCTACAGGGTTTATGCTGCCTAAGACCTCCCAGAATAACACAGTATGAAGTGAGGAAATAATAAGCACACAAACATAAGATGGTAAACAAAATACAGTATCTTTCAACTCCAACGTCTACTGACATAATTTCGTCTCTACGTTTGCCTCTCTAACTGCCAACCAGAAAACTAGCAAAATAATTAACGAAATAGGATCTACCTTTACCAGTGTTAACTGTTTTGTTGGTAATGAGAGACAATGTAAGACCATTCGTTTACTACAACGAAATTCGTAAGTTTTACTTCAAGACACACTTTCAACTTCAGAACACACGAATCTAACTGTGAAGATTTATTATGTGCTAAATGTGGACTTCTTCAGCAGATATCTTTGTAAGATAGCGACATAATCTTCACCACGATAATTTCCGAGCAAAGTGAGGGATAGGAAACAACATAATTTGGAAACCATGAAAATCTTTCGTCATTTTCCCTACCTACAAGCGACAACCGAATATTTTCTTTTTATTTCTCGTTTTACTTTACCGAACATAAACCATAATGACAGGGACACTGTTTCGAATACAGTGAAAAGAGATTTTGTTATTTATATATTGACAGATAATCATAACACCACCGGGGGTCGAACGCACAATAACCCTGGGTTCGGTGTGGGGCGGCGGAGGGGTGAAGTGGACTGCGGTAGTCTTCGTGGGGTTGTGGACCACTGCGGCTGCGGCGGGGACGGAGCCTCTCCGTCGCTTCTAGGTCTCCGGTTAACATACAACATACAACAAGGCTATCGGTACCGGAGGAATATAATACGGGCCAGTAGGAGCAAAGTGTACGACGGACATTTCTGAAGGAAGAATCCGTTCTACACCTAATTTAAAGACATAATTTTGGAATGGGTAGAGTGTAGTGCAGTCACTCACGAACCACTCTGACGATTGCGGGGGGGGGGGGGGGGGGGAGGAGGAGGGAAGGGTACAGCGTAATATTTACTAGAAGAATACTGATTAGCAAAAACAAGGTATAATTAAACTGTTGCCAGCCCACTAGGGTAATGAATATCCAAAATCCTAAGAAAGATAATGGCAAAGAAAATTAAGCAAATTAAGAAAATTAAGCCTCATAAGGCCGTCACGCTTTTCCGCAACAGAGCAGTTCACGAGGAAATAAATGAATCAGAAAGCACTGAGTCTGCAGTTACTTATTATGAAGTACTAAATTTTAAAAACAAAGTTAAATTAAGTTGGTGGTTAAAAAAAAATGAATGACTGTAACAAACTTTTCTACGTAAAAAATGACTTTCAGTAATCTCAGCGTAATATAACGCAAAATTTGGAAAAAGACGAGCAATTCACTTTTACAATGTTACTTATAATCCGTCTTGATTGCAAAAATGTTTATTCACATGACCTGTTTCGGTTCCTCTAGAACCATCTTCAGATCTGCATTTTCGGTTACAGGATTAACATGCAGCATGTAACCGAAAATGCAGATTTTTCGGTTACAGGAGTAACATGCAGCATGTAACCGAAAATGCAGATCTGAAGATGGTTCTAGAGGAACCGAAACCGGTCATGTGAATAAACATCTTTGCAATCAAGACGAATTATAAGTAACATTGCATAAGCAGTGATTGAGGTATCCCATCAGACATTATGTCTGTTTTTGCAATTCACTTTTAATTATTGAAATAATGAATTCAATTTAGTTTAGCAGATGAGCATCTGATTTACTTTTAGCGTAAGAACAATAAAATCTGTACCAAGCCAACAGAAATCACACGTTAAACTAAATAAACAGTAAATGAAATAGCGTATTCCTGAGCTGTACTGTATCTTTAGTTATTCATTGTGCCAGTGAATTTTCACGTTACTTTAAGTGAGTGAAGTTAATACTCAAAATGCAAATTAGTTCAGCCTCTGTTATGCAGCGCAAGAACGAACAGTTACTGAGGCATCAAAATTTAGACCGAAACTGGTCATTAGCAAACAAGCAAAACTGGCAGTAAATAATTAATCAGTTTTCATATTTTTACGACATTCAGTGATTGCGTGGAAAGGAAAGGGACTGTACTTGGTAATAACGTCTGAGGACAATGACAACATAGGTGTCCTGCAAGTTTTAACTATTGCGGGCTATTATTCAAGAAAATTAGTCATTAAACTTCGTTAAAGAAATGTACAAGGCCACTACAATGTTAGTTATACTCAGTTAACACTCTTACGATGTTGCAGCTGTGCGGACGACGAAGAATGTAGCCGACGACAATGTTGAACTGCAGCTGCTGGTTGAGGACCAGCAGTCGTCTCCAGAGCCACAGATCGTTATGGGACAGGTGACAGCCAGAGTTGCAGCTTCCTCTGCCTGTCCACTCCGCTCGTACTCTCAGTACTCGTTGGTGAATAAAGTAGGCGCGCCTACACTGGCGCTATCATAACTGCACACCGCGCCTGCGAGAGCGCCCAACGAACAGTTCCGCACGCTTTCATGACTCAAGCTACTCTGCCTTCTCTCTGCTCGCAGCGCTACAGACACTCTCCACATGCAAAGATAAACAACGGCACAGCTACTGCCACTTCGTCGTTGCTATCGACTCATTTAAACAAAGTTCCTTTGGCGATTACCCAGCAACTTACGATATTTACATTATAATTAAAATCAGTCATATACACTCACAAATAAATACAATATTACATCCATTACGTATTAAATATAGTTTCTGCAATAAAGCTTACAGATTCAGAATAAGCAGTACATTACAAGTTATCAACGGATATTGAACGGCGAAAATTTTTGGATGGTGCAGAAGGTATTTTATCTGCATTCTCAGTGTTACAAGTGGAATGTAAATTATAGGGCGTCTAGCTCCGAGATGTCCTTGAAGTAACCGATCTGTAACAGGTACGAGGGGCGTTTGAAAAGTCCGTGAAAAAACAAAAACTACTTACGTGTTTGGGGTAAAACTTTTTTATTTTTCGACATAGTCTCCTTTTAGACACTTCGTCCAATGCTGTTCTAATTTGTTGATCCCTTCCGAATAATACGAATTGTTCAAGTCTGCAAAACAGCTGCAATCACCTCCTCGTTTGAATAACATCTTTGTCGCGCCAGCCATTTCTTCAAATTGGGGAACAAATAGTAGTCTGAGGGAGCCAAGTCTGGAGAAAAAATGGTTCAAATGGCTCTGAGCACTATGGGACGTAACATCTGAGGTCATCAGTCCCCCAGAACTTAGAACTACTATTTAAACCTAACTAACCTATGGCATCACACACATCCATCCTCGAGGCAGGATTCGAACCTGCGACCGTAGAAGCAGCGCGGTTCCGGACTGAAGCGCCCAGAACTGCTCGGCCACCGCGGCCGGCTCAAGTCTGGAGAATAGGGGGGATGTGAAACGAGCTGGAATCCTATTTCCATTATTTTTGCGACACAACTGCTGAGGTGTGTGCTGGTACATTGTCTTGATGGAAAAGGACTTTTTTGCAGTCCAATCTCCGGCGTTTTTCTTGCAGCTCGGTTTTCAAACGATCCAATAACGATGAATAATATGCACCTGTAATAGTTTTCCCCTTTCCCAGATAGTCGATGAGAATTATCACTTGCGATTCCGAAAAGACAGTCGCCATAACCTTTCCGGCCGAAGGAATGGTCTTCGCCTTTTTTGGTGCAGATTCTCCCTTGGTAACCCATCGTTTAGATTGTTGTTTAGTGTCAGGAGAATAGTGATGTACCCATGTTTCATCCGCAGTGACGAAACGACGCTTAAAGTCCTGCGGATTCTTCCTGAACAGCTGCAAATCATCCTTGCAACACTTCACACGATTCCGTTTTTGGTCAAACGTGAGCAATCGCGTAACCCATTGCGGATAGCTTTCTCAAAATATTATGTACTCGTTCATTCAAGATGCCCACAGCACTAGCAATCTCACGCGCCTTAGCTCAAACGTCACCATCTCATGGATTTTATCAATGATTTCTGGAGTCGTAACCTCCACAGGGAGTCCAGAACGTTCAGCATCACATGTGCCCATATGGCCGCTCCGAAAACTTTTGAAATCACTTATAAACTGTTCTAATCAAAGGTGCAGGGTCACGGTAATGTTTATCAAGCTTCTCTTTAGTCTCCTGAGGCGTTTTGCCTTTCATAAAGTAATGTTTAATCACCACACGAAATTCTTTCGCGTCTATTTTTTGACAATCACTCGACTTCCGTGATTCACACGAATGCCAAACACAAAGAAATAGACCAATGTGGCTGAAACTTGGTGTGCGTTGTTTCCAAAGATGCTACTAACTAAACATGACCTCTATACGCGCCGGTGGTGCCATCTCTCGGTCTTTGCACGGACTTTTCAAAGGCCCCTCGTAGTTGTGTCACTGTGGTGTCAACTGCAGATGCAATACGATGGTCTTCCATCTCGATTGTGCCATATGGCGGTCTGGAGCCCGGTCTCCTTGCAACTGTACATTCTCGTGATCGCCGCTGCCATCAATCATGTACAGCAGCTACATTCCTACCAAATCTTTCTGCAGTATCGCAGAAGGAACGTCCAGCTTCACGTTGCCCTATTACACGACCTCTTTCAAAGTCAATGAGGTGTTGATAATGACGTCACTGTCGCTTTAAGGGCAATCTTGACTAACATCAACTCATCACGTCCAGTCTCAAAAAATAACTAACGCCCACGACCGTTACAGAGTGTGTCTAAAGCAAACCTTATTTGCATCCTCATAGCGGCGCTACTTGCGCCACTCTTATACGACTGGCGCGAAATTTGAAGACACCATCTATCAGATGTAACAACAGGCCCACCAACTTTTGTTTATGTCGCACAACTCCTACTTAATGTTGCGATTTTTTTCCGTCGATGTACATGAAGGCTGCCGGCCGGTGTGGCCGAGCGGTTCTAGGCGCTACAGTCTGGAACAGCACGACCGCTACGGTCGCAGGTTCGAATCCTGCCTCGGGCATGGATGTGTGTGATGGCCTTAGGTTAGTTAGGTTTAATTAGTTCTAAGTTCTAGGCGACTGATGACCTCAGAAGTCAAGTGCTCAGAGCCATATATATATATATATTTTTTTTTTTTTTTTTTTTTTTTTTTTTTTTTTTTTTTTTTTTTGAGCTCTGTCTCAGTACCCGAGTGTGACGCCAAAGCAAAGTGAGCAGGAGACGTCCTTGGTTGTGAGACGGAAGACTGAAAACACGCAAGTGGCGTACACTGTAGGGTGTATAAGTGTTAACTAGCGAGGCAGCAAGAGCTTGACGAATGTAGGCAGATGTAAGAGGCTCCAATAACATCACGACACTGCTCCGTAATTGGCCACTGCGAATCAAGGTATGTCCGCAATGCTACATGGACTAATGGGAGCATCTTAGATGACAATGAAGACGACAGCTTAACACATGCAACAGTCTCTAAGGTTGTTTTATTCTCGTTCACGTCTTAAACTTTTTGAGGCGTTACCAAGTTACATTCTAAGTGAATTTTATTTCAGTAATAAGTGTTGTACATAAAAGTAGGGACCTGAGCGTGTCATTATCCTGAGTCATTGTCACCTAGCTAGGGTTCCGTTCCTTTCCAGTTATTGATTACCCCAGTGTTGTTGTTTAAATAGCTAAAAGAAAAGTAAAAAAAATACTATCGTTACTAGTTTTGTTTGTTTGCTAAGATATAATTGAAAGTAATTAATGATGAAACCTCAATAATTTAACAGCGTTGCTCAGTAATATTCAGTGACAGTGTCATTCTTGCTAATTGAAAGAAGGCAAAGGAAGTAAAATTAAAGTAATTCTGGCAATCTCAAATCAAATAAATGAATAAATTAATTTCACAGTTTTCATATCTGTGTCTATTGTAATAATGCTATTGTGTACTTCCATGGTTCGTATTTTGGCGTTGTTAGTTTGTTGAAAGCCAACGTTTGCTTATTTGTTTCCAGTAAATTTTCATAGTAATTACAATTCAAAGTACGTAGCTTGTCATATCCAAGAAACAGTGGATGTAATAAACGTTAATCTGACTTTACGTAAATTATTGGTGTAACGAAAAAGTTACCTACAAAAGCATTTACTTTCCAATAACGAGATTAAATATTTTTTTCCAAATCAACATACCTGAGTACTGACGAGGGAGGACAATACCTTTCTTTATTCATTATTATTTCGTAACGTTTTGTGTTGTCAGGAACATGTGTCGCCCCACGTACAGCTAAAAGGTTACGTATTCATTGCTGTGTGCGTTATTGATCAGATGGTGGACAGACATTGCCCAACTGGGGTGGCGACCGCATTAATTAATTTCTATGTTATTTCAATTAGCTCTGTTGTGGTACCCCTTTTTCCTTTCGTATCTTATGTGAGTGACGGCACAGTTTAAAGTACTAAACAAAATCCATGTATGTATAAAATGCTGGAGTAGAAAAGGTTGTTCTTTAAAACGACTTGTTATACACTGCTCGCCGCTAACCGGTCAAAATTTCTTCGGAAATGATATTGTCCAAAATCAAGTTCATTAGGCATGCCCGACCACTGTCATATTATCGCATTAACCGATTAATAGGGGGGAGATTACAAGCGGCCACGAATGTGAATTTGCAAACGTAACGTTGACTTTTACTTGATTATCATCACTGGATGGCTAAGATTTCTCATGCCCATATGGTAGCACTTTTATCCACTGAAATGCCCTTCTCTGAAATTTTCTTACTACAAGTCTTAGGAAAAAAAGATACGTTCTTGTTAAATCTTTTGTGCATGGACATTCTGAAACATTTTTATAACTCGTAAGTTATACGACAAAACTCGACAAATTCTACACTTTCGTTGTAGAACGAACTAAAACATATTGGCGTCTTCTCGGTCCTGGGTGTGACACACAAAGAAATCTGACATCTCACTTGTCACAGTTTCACTGCACGTTCAGAAGATTTCACGTAGTTGGTGGTGCTGTTCACACTCCGAAACATTTCGCAGCGTCTACATTCCACGTTATGACGTCACTAACTCGTCACGTTATGAGTCCATATTCGTGATCACGGTCCATGTGAAGACGGCTTAACCAGGACGAGTCGCCGTTGCGATTGCACATAAAGTCGTCTGCGAACTACCCAACAGCACTTTGATGGGCAATCCATGTTGGAAGCAGTGCAGCGTATGAAACTTCCTGCCAGATTAATACTGTGTGCCGGACCGAGGCTCGAACTCGGGACCTTTGCCTTCCGCGGGCAGTTTTAATCTGCCAGGAAGTTTCACATCAGCGAACACTCCGCTGCAAGAGTGAAAATCTCAGTCCAGTGCAGCATGTGTTCGCGAAAATATCCTTGGCAGCCAAAGTCGAGGTAAATCTTTCGGGTAGACGTATATGAGTTCCATGGGGAAGCAAGACGCGATGGTCACAGCACTGCTAGCTATGTGCTTTACCCCTAGAATGTGTCTAGTGTCAGCCACGACGTGGCCCCTCACATCACTATGACGGTGACTCCATTCCATGAATGTGATGGAGATCATCATACAAGGGATTGGCCTCAGACAAGGGCAACCGATTCGGCTCATAATTGTTGTGTCACTTCCGTACAATCTAAAACGGAAGACAGATATTTTGGCATTTCATGGTGTGGAGTCGAGTCAGAATGGATACAGTCGAAATATAATTGAAAACTGAGCGTTTTTGATCGACACATATGGGGTCCACAAAAGCATATTTTCCTATAAAACGAGAACAGAAACTTTTTTACTGCCACTTATGTTGTACTCGTAAGTTTTCAAATTATTTTATGAACTGAAGAAACTGCAGTAAACTAAACTGCTATTCTTTGTACTCATGTATGTGTGTTGTAATGCTGAGCAGTACAATTGGTATAATAACAGAAAAGATATTGATAAAAAAATTATTCGCGAAAACTAAAACTGTATTTTTAACTCTGCTAAAGTAATTAGAAATTCAAAACTGTAACCTAAGTAAGCTATCCTGTGAAATTACATATTGTACAAGAGTGAGCAGTGCTACAATGCGTGACGTCACAATATGTGACTTGCAATTTTAACATCCAAGGCTAACAGAATGAAACACTTATATAAAATTACCAATCGAATTTTGAAAGAATAAATGACCAAAATGTTTCTATAAAAATGAGTGACAACTTACGTACACAATCTGACTGAATAAAATTGCAACACTGAATAATACACACACAAACGTAACCCTGTACTGTGAGAATAACTGTCTAGATGTGAAATGGAATCTCAAATAAACTTTACCTGATCTGACTCTGATAATGAATTTTGAAAAACACAGCTAACTGTAAATGGTCTTTCTGTCTTGACTGTAAAGTAACTGGCCTAACAAATTTTTATGTGGCTTACCCGTGGCAACAAAAACTCTGTAATGCTCGAATCATGAACACAAAATATGCACCTTGTGCAGTGCAATGCAAGGACATGCAACTGTTCTAAATAGATCATGATTCACGTTTTAAGAAAATGTGTTCCTCTCTGTGCAGTGCAGCGACACACACATAATCAGAAAATATGATCCTTTCGTGAGGAAACGGTGCTGCAACTTGAACTTGTTAAATGATTGAAAGTAACTGACCTTTAAAAAGCTGTGCTGCAAAAATAAACTCATTGCCTGACTATCATAATTATCTTTACAAAAACTGTGTTTTGTAACAAATACTACTCTACCAAGTTATTAATTACCCAAAATGGTAAAGGAATGGTAAAATCTATACCTCTGAGTGCAAGTCATATGAACTGATAACTTTACTTCCTTACGTCTGAACAATAAAACTAACTCGTACCAATAAAGAAAAATTCCACTAAAACCTTCCGTTATTCAAACACATCATAATTACGCGCAAACAAGCAGTACAGAAACTATTGTACCTCGTAATCTTCATTTCTCAAATTAATCTTTACCAAATTATAATTTACAATTCATCCTTCTCTGTGCCTTTATCTCCGTACTCTGAAAGCTATTTCCAGCCGCTCAGTAGCATAGCAAACACAGCTCTCTCTCACTAGCTGCTCTTAGAATGTTTACTGCAACGACAATACTACTATCAACCAAAGTTCACACTGCTTGCACTTCGAGCTTCTGTGGCGTGACTTATCGACCATCGAAAACGTCACTAATTCCATCCAGATAGGAAAAGCTGCTTCCTTACGGCAATGTTAGGATGTGAAAATAGTGCAATAAACCAGCATTCAGTGTTATTACTGCTTTAATAACTGCTTTCAATCCATTCAGTATTGTGCACTCAGTAAATAATTATCTGTGCGACGACATTGATTGTCCAAAGAACGCGGCGTGCATAAGTACTCTTTGCCGCATTAATAAATTATCGCCCTGTTACGAACTATTAGGCTCTAGTAAACTGAAAAACTTTAGTGGAGATATTGGTGTTGTGCATGTAATGGAACTATTATTAATACCGGAATAGGAACTGATATATCCCTACGTGTAGCTATGTATGAGCACGTAATTGCTTGACTTGATCGAGACAAATAATACGCAATCGGTAGGATTTCAGCGCAGCCCAAATAGATTTTTTTATATAACGTCAATATATACAGCTCTACCGCTTGTTAGCCAGCTGAATGTCATTGATCAAAGTGGTGGGAAGTTGTACTATTTCTTCGCTTTCGCAAGTAATTAGACTCAGTTCCACAGCAACGGTTCGTAACGGAAGTATCATCATATGACGTACAAAACTTCATTTGTCGCTGGACTGAGAATTTCTTGATAGGGAGGAGGCATCGATGGATGCATAAGAAGCGGTCATAAAGTATCCGAAGCCCTTACAGTCCAGAACCGGTATGACGATTGGGCAAAATCGCAGTTAGCTTTGAGGCAATCAACCTATTTGTTAAAACACTGTGTCCTTGTGCGTGAAGAAGTCCGTAACTGCCTGCTGCATCCTCGTCCAACAGGAATGGCCGACCATTCAAGGCGTTTTTCAAGTGACCAAAGAACTGATAACCGCATGGGGAGAGATCAGGGCGGGTGCTCCAGTTTGTCCGCCTCCCTCCCCCCCCCCCCCCCCTTGAATTTTGGCCTCCCAAATCTACCGGCGTCTTGTGTCGAACTGCGACCAAGACGAAACTTGGTGCACCATTCCACGGCGGTCGATTTCGAGAGGCATGCTCCGTCATGCACATTCTTTACTATCCGATGGTCGTCTGCGTTGTCCTTCTGCAGCGAAGAAAAGAATTACAGCACGTTGGTCTTGTCTGGACGCATTTGCTAATAAGATCGCCATAGTGCACGTTTCCGCATTTACCGTCGGAAAGACCCGAATGCTACACTAATCCCTTGCCTACATGTCGGTGCTTACATACCCGCATCGGGATCGCGCTAAGTTCTATACACGCTACAGCCACGCCTTCAGACGGAAAATTTTTGATCGCCTCTTATAGATTAACTTGACTCCAGAGAACTATATTGGCTCTGGATGTTTTATATTAATAACCTGGCAGATTATAATCACAGTAACTTCAAATTTTTCCAAACGACTGAGTTACCGATAGTGAAATGCTCTCTTTAAAAAAACTACATAAATATTTAGTCAGGTCTTGATAAGGTTCAAAGTAGTGCAAACGTTGGTCCCTTGCTTCAAATGTTCAGATATATATGCAGATTTATATGCAATCGCAACGGCGAATCGTCTTGGTTAAGCCGTCTTCACACGGACTGTTAACGCTAATGTGAACTCGTAACATGGACTATAAACGCGAAACGCTTCGAAGCGTGAACATCAGTATCAACCAGGAGAGATTTTCCGAAAGTGCAGTGAAACTGGGAGAAATGAGATGCAAGCTCGCTTTGTATGTCACAGCCAAGACCAAGAAGGTCCCAGTACGTTTTAGGTCATTCTGCAACGAAAGTGTAGAATTTGTCGGTTTCTATCAACAATTTCCGAGAATGTG
This sequence comes from Schistocerca cancellata, assembly GCF_023864275.1. Lineage (NCBI taxonomy): Eukaryota > Metazoa > Arthropoda > Insecta > Orthoptera > Acrididae > Schistocerca > Schistocerca cancellata. Next base: position 1,160,190,111 of record NC_064626.1, read on the forward strand.
TGAGTATGAAAGATTTATCAAAGAAGGCTTCTTCTTTCCCTATGACTTGTAGCAGTAAAATTTCAGAAAAGGGCATCTCGGCGGATAAAAGTGTTGCCACACCTGCATCAGAAATCATTGCCAACCAATGACTGTTTTTCCATAGATAATCATGTAAACATTAATGTCAGGTTGCTTATTCGTCTTTGAGATCACTGACTTTTTTTATTTCAAGCAGAAATGAGAATACTGAAGGCTGTTTCAAAAAGGTTCATCCAGTTCCACAAGACACTATAGTCTGCGTGAATGCGGTTAAAAATTCATGTGAATTTTGACTTACACATAGGACTGCAAGGATATTTTCGAAAGTACCGTCCTATTTTACAATGTTATATCTCCGACAAGCATGAACGTAAAAGTACTATTTTTTATGTAAACTTGGTCTGAGAACACAGTCTTTCCAGATTTCCGCGGCTCTTATTTTCATTATCTCAATATGGTTCTTTTATTTAAAGTTAGATTTGAACAGTACATATGTATAACAGTTAGCAGGCAAGCACACCGCAGCATGGTGATGCAGCTGTCGCAGAACAGAGTCGAAGATTGATTCGTGTCATTTAATGTCAGAGAAGAGGCAACACACAGCTAGTTTTCACCGTCTCTCATCGGTCGACAGTATATAAACCTACCGTCCAACTTGGTGCACCTGTTTGATCCTCTACAGCACCCCGGAGGCGATCTTTTCCGTCAGCAAGACAATGCACCACCATATCGCACCCGAATTCTATCAGAATGGTTTGGGAAACGCTTCACAGCCATGAGGATGATTGTGTCGCCTCTTCCCCTCCCTCCTCTGCCCCCGCCCCTTCCCTGGGCTCATAGGTTATGGGCGAGATGTGCGTGTCTTGGATCCAACAACTTGGCGGTCAACAGCTGAGCAAGCTGACATGGAACAGTGTTGCTTGCCAGTGCTTACAGAATCTCGTGGATTCCATGGTGTTAGCTAGGTGTTCTAATTCACTTTCTCATTAGCTGTAAATATTATTTCAGTTGAAGACCACTCCTTACATTTTAAGACGTTTACCTTACCCAGATATCTTCGCACAGGAATCCTGGAATGTCATTGCTCCTTGTACGTATACAAGGCCGCATCCACTCACCTGCAACAGAAAGAAGACAATATAATTGTTGCTAATTATTATATGAAGATGATAGAAGACAAAGTACTAATTATTATCCTTGTGAACAAATACACCACAGATCGTGGAGGAGTACTTGGTTCGCTAACAAATATCTTGGCCATATTCTGAAATTTGTCTCGTTAATACCCATCAAGAGCGCAAAGATTTTCTTACGACCGTTTCTACAGGCATGGAATCTCTCTCGGAACCAATGTATGCGGTCAATGTGTGTGGCGACAATGCAGGACGTCTCGCTTTGATCTCATAGTCACTGTGGCACAGAAAGGAGGGTAATTGTATCTCGATAAGGGAAGGTGCGAGGTCATCAAAATGTGTACAAAAAAAATCCGTTACATTTTGGTTAGGGCGAGAAATAACACAAATTTAAAGGCTGTCAATCCCACTAAACAACGAGGAATCACAATTACGAACAACTTAAATTAGAGCTATGGGATAGGTAACGTTGTAGGGAAGGCAAACCAAACACTCTGTTTTATTGGCAGAACACTTAGAAGGTGCAACAGATCTACTAAAGAGACTACCTACATTATGCTTGTTCGCCCTCTGTTAATTGCTAAGCTGTATGGAACCCCATTAGACAGAACTGGCAGAGGACATCGAAAAGTGCAAAGAAGCGGCGCTCGTTTTGTATTAAAGCGAGCTGGGATGGCAATCATTAAAACATAGGCGTTTTACGTTGCGGTGAGATCTTTTCACAAAATGTCAATCAATAACTTCTTTCTCTGAATTTAAAAATATTTTGTGGCCAACCTACATAGATAGAAAAAATTATCATAGTAAAATATGAGAAACCAGAGCTCATACAGAAAGATTAAATGTTATTTTTTCTCTCTCTATTGGAGAGTGGAACGATAAAGAAATATTCTGAAGGCGATTTGAAGAACTCTCTGCCAGAGTGAAATGCAAAGTAGTCATGTAGATGTAGATGTAGAGGTACTCAGCCATAAAATTTTTTACCACCTATCCAGTGGTGTAAAGAATTTAATGTACGCTACTATATAAAGACAAGACATCATTATTAACTTCGAAAAGTTCTTGACCGATTTACTGCAGATTTTTGAATGTTACTTTAATAAACGTTTGTACAGATATACGCTACATTTTTAACACACACACAATATATATATAATGAGGAAAAGTTGTTAGCAAAAATCTCGAAAAGTTCTTAACCAATTTACTTCAGATTATTACACGAAACTCTAACAACCGTGCAGACCGACACAGGCTACACATATCATTAATATATATGGTATATAACTATCTGTCTACCATAAAAGGGGAAACGTTTTTGTAAAAATCCCGTAAAGTTCCTGACAGATTTACTTCAAATGTTTACACAACATTCTAACAAACGTTCGGATAGACATAAGTTATATATTTCTGTAATATATGTGACACATTGATATATAATGGGGAAAAGTTGTAATCAAAAATCTCGAGTCGTTCTTGACCAATTTACTTCTACATCTACATCTACATGATTACTCTGCAATTCACATTTAAGTGCTTGGCAGAGGGTTCATCGAACCACAATCATACTATCTCTCTACCATTCCACTCCCGAACAGCGCGCGGGAAAAACGAACACCTAAACCTTTCTGTTCGAGCTCTGATTTCTCTTATTTTATTTTGAAGATCATTCCTACCTATGTAGGTTGGGCTCAACAAAATATTTTCGCATTCGGAAGAGAAAGTTGGTGACTGAAATTTCGTAAATAGTTCTCACCGCGACGAAAAACGTCTTTGCTTTAATGACTTCCATCCCAACTCGCGTATCATATCTGCCACACTCTCTCCCCTATTACGTGATAATACAAAAATAGCTGCCCTTTTTTGCACCCTTTCGATGTCCTCCGTCAATCCCACCTGGTAAGGATCCCACACCGTGCAGCAATATTCTAACAGAGGACGAACGAGTGTAGTATAAACTCTCTCTTTAGTGGACTTGTTGCATCTTCTAAGTGTCCTGCCAATGAAACGCAACCTTTGGCTCGCCTTCCCCACAATATTATCTATGTGGTCTTTCCAACTGAAGTTGTTCGTAATTTTAACTCCCGGGTACTTAGTTGAAATGACAGCCTTGAGAATTGTACTATTTATCGAGTAATCGAATTCCAACGGATTTCTTTTCGAACTCATGTGGAGGGAGACCTAGGCTCTATATTTTTAAATATATATGGTATATAAATATATATGCGTGTACCATATTAAGGTGAAAAATTGTTAGAAAACTTCTTGACCGATGGTCATTAAATTTTTACACGATAGTCTAAGAAATTTTCGGACGGACATAGGCTGCAAAATTTTTTAAAGAATGTAGACTACGTCTTTTCTGTTAAAATCGACTGCGCGAATGAAAATGTTATGCAATTCCGTGCTGTGAAAATGTGCAGTTTCACTTTCTTTCCACCAGTCTGTTTTAATTACATCAGCAGGACATTCAAACATTAGACAAATTTTTTCTCCCATACATATTAGTTTTGCTTATATATAATTCTAAACCCAAATGGTATATTCAACCATGTGTTGTTTTGTTTTGTTTTTTTCCTCGTAGTCGGTTTCAATAGAAAAGAGGAAAGCTGTATTTATGGCTTCTCGGCTTATGATTAGAATACTGCTATGGAATATGAATCGTCCGAAACAGTGTAATCCTACCGATCCCCAGATTAAAGCTATGCGAAATAACGTAACTGACGCTGCTAGCTCGACAGTTGTCGCAGCAAGGACGGTCTGTCCTGTATCGTATACGGTTTACCCACTCATTTTAAGCAGCCTCAATTGATAATGAAAGATTAGTTGGCAATAACAATAAACAAAGCTCAAGGTCAGAGAGATCCGCGAAGAGGAAATAGACAGTGGGGGTGGGGGAGAGGAGGCATGGATATAGAGAGGGGGAAGGATGAGATGGACAAAGAGAGGGAGAGGAGCAGGTGGAGAGAGATAAGGAGAGAGGAGGAGATGGACTGAGTGGAGGAGGAGGAGCGGGAGGAAGATGTGGACAAAGAGAGGGGGAAAGAGGAGATGGACAGCGACAGATGGGGAGAAGTAGTGGAAGACGTATATCAAATTCCCATACATATTTAGCAAATGCGAAGCATTGTCGTGTTCGATAGTGAGTAATAAAAGTAACTTCAAATATGAAATGAAATTATGGTTGACAACTCCTTCTACTACACAGAAGAATTTAGTGTGTTTTGTGTGTGTGTGTGTGTGTGTGTGTGTGTGTGTTAGAGATAGAGAGACAGAGAGAGACTTAACGTAGTTATCACTAGATGAAAAACAAAACAAAAAAGCAATAAATCAATAACTTGAGACAATCATGTAAATGGCCAGCATGTTACCATATTTTTGACTGAGTACGTGTTCTGCAAATGTGTAACTGTAAAATTCATTCCAAATCGTAGAGAGAGGGTGCAGTTATAATCCAAGAAACGTGCAAATAAAAGAAAAATTAAACCTTCCTAGTGGAAGTAATGTGCCCACATTTCGATGGTATGTCAAGATGTTTGCCTCTACATGAACAATACTGGAAATGATAGGAACATAAATATTAAAGCCTAATGTCGATACCTCACTTAGTACTGCAGCAGACGACTGGTAACTGTGGATGCTGAAGTCTCCTTATACGAACGCTTTATTTGCCAGGATTGCAACTGTCTGTACAAAGGTGACTAGTTTCGGCAAATTTGAATTGCCATTTTCAGATCACATTAGTACAAGCAGTAGCGTCTACAACGGCTATTACAGGCAGATAATTCGTCATAAGTGAGAGTAATATTATGACAAAGTGTCTATCTAAAATGATCGTTGTGTTTGACGCTACAGCTTGTACTAACGTAATTTCAAAATGGCGGTTCACATTTGCAGAAACTAGTCATGCATAAAATGAACACTGGCAATAGCAGGAAAATTATTTCTGACAAAGAGGAATTTATTATTTTAATAAATATACAGAAGAATGCTGAAGATTAGATGGGTAGATCACATAACTAATGAGGAAGTATTGAATAGGATTGGGGAGAAGAGAAGTTTGTGGCACAACTTGACCAGAAGGGATCGGTTGGTAGGACATGTTCTGAGGCATCAAGGGATCACCAATTTAGTATTGGAGGGCAGCGTGGAGGGTAAAAATCGTAGGGGGAGACCAAGAGATGAATACACTAAGCAGATTCAGAAGGATGTAGGTTGCAGTAGGTACTGGGAGATGAAGAAGCTTGCACAGGATAGAGTAGCATGGAGAGCTGCATCAAACCAGTCTCAGGACTGAAGACCATAACAACAACAACAATAAATATAGCAATCAGTCACATTGTTATGTATTTTTATTTAAGCTACGCGCGTTTCAGGCATTCACTCATCTTCAATTAGCGTATTCCATATTTGTGTCTTCAGTCAGTACATAGTTACAACATCGTCAGTAAACTGGACGCTGCACCTGCCCTGTGCAAAATGGCAATTTTGTTGAGCTACTACACTTCACGAGTTGTATATTTGCGATGTATTGCTGTTTAGGTGTGCCTGTTTCCTACTCTGAGAAACACTTTTTTGCTTCTATTTTGCACATAAACAGCGCAGTATCCGCCATGTTGCCGACTGACATTTTTGTTTACATCCGAAAATACATCTACGGTCAAAGTTTACGTTTTTCTCGCAGGTTCTTTTATGGTCACAGTTACTGCATATTTTGCTTACATGACTCAATAGAACTGAAGTTTAACATGAATGAGCTGAGTACTCTATATGGTTATTAAATAAGTGCATTAGTGACTGTTAAGGTTATATGGTATGTTATACAAAATGAAAACAATATAATACTTTTTATAGAAGAAATTAAATTACTTTTTTCTTTTTTTCTCTCACTGAGGCAACGACATTTATAAACAATACATACATAACAATAGCATTACAATGTGTCGAACTACTTTATACACTGGATGGGCTCACATTAGGTTATCTTTTTTATGGCTATGCTTAGTGTCAGGTTAGGTTGTATGAGCAAGTTATGGAAATTCCTTAAGTCTTTTTTGTTGTTGTTTTTTAGTTCTGGTCATTTAGTATTTCATTTTGAAATGTACATTAGTGAGAATAAATTTCGATTTCTTCGCCTAAGTTCATTCTTTTTCGTTTGTTGGCCAGGTGGAGTATTTGTAACTTGTGAGCTCTCTGTCACTTGATGTTCATCGTCAGAGGAAATTCGTACGTCGCAAATAAATTTAAGTGTATGCGGTGTAGCCTTGACGGCAGTGGACGGTAAGCACTTCCTTCATACAAGAAGAGAATAAGAGTTTGATCAGTTGATAGGACACACTGAGAGGCCTCAAGGAAGACGCAGAGGGATAGCAAGGCTGGAACACATTAAGCACGCCTAGGTTGCGGCAGTCATTCTGAGATGAAGAGGCTTGCGCTGGATGGACTATCATGCACAACCACTTCAAACCAGTTTCCGGACTGAAGGCCACATCAAAAACCATAATGATACGTTATGTGCTCTCTACGTAAGACACTGCGGAGATGTATGAAACATAGTCCTCGAAATTAACCGCCTGTTGGTTACACTCAGATCTCCAATTGCTGAACAAATTTGAGTAGTGAAAGTTTCTTTATTTTCCAGGTTAGGCGCAACCGTAGTATAAACATCGCACTGTCTTATCCACGGAGATGGAACTAAATCTGATGTTGCAGACTATCAAAAACGTGAGTAAGTCAGCCTTGGCCAATGAACCTTTTTCCGTTACGTAATTCTTTCTGATAAGTGCTTCTGCGTGAGATGTAAAGTCCACAAGGCGGTCACGTAAGCAATTACAGGCCATCATGCGATATATGCTTTGTGTGCGCATTGGTGTCCACCGTGTGTTTTTATGTGTGTGTGTGTGTGTGTGTGTGTGTGTGTGTGTGTGTGTGTGTGTGTGTGTGTAGTGGGGAAGGAGGGGGTGGAAGGGGACAAATAACAGCTACAGATGATTAATTTCGGGGACTATGTTTCACACATCTCCGCCGTGTCTTACGTAGAGAGCACATAAACATGCCATGATGGTTGTTGTTGTGGCCTTCAGTCCGAAAACTGGTCCCTGCTGTAATGTATATAGAGCTCTTTTATTCATTACACAATATCGCTAATTTCTAGCAGTCGTTGTTTGCGACTCCCTTAAACTGCAGATTACCATTGCCGATCGCTGTGAGAAATACTGCAACATTATCACATATACACTGAAGCGCCAAAGAAAATAGTATTAGCATGTGTACTGAAATACAGATATATGTAAACAGGCGCTGCGGTCGGCAACGTCTACATGAGACAACAAGTGTCTGGCGCAGTTGTTAGATCGGTTAGTGCTGCTACAATAGCAGGTTATCAAGACTTAAGTGAGTTTGAACGTTGTTTTATTGTCGGCGGACAAGCGATGGGACACACCATATCCGAGGTAGCGACGAAATGGGGATTTTCCCGTACGACCATGTACCGTGTTTATCAGGAATCCGGTAAAACATCAGATCTCCGACATTGCTGCGGCCGGAAAAATATTCTGCAAGAACGGGATCAACGACGACTGGAGACAATCGTTCAACGTGACAGAAGTGCAACTCTTCCGCAAATTGCTGCAGATTTCAATGCTGGGCCATTTACAAGTGTCAGTGTGCGAACCATTTAACGAAAGTTCATCGATATGCCCTTGATGACTGCACGGCACAAAGCTTTACGCCTCGCTTGGGCCCGTCAACACCGACATTGGACTGTTGATGTCTGGAAACATGTTGCCTGGTCGGATGAGTTTCGTTTCATTATGCATCGAGCGGATGGACGTGTACGGGTATGGAGACAACCTCATGAATCCATATGTAACACTTTCATGCCGATGTGCTCTTTGACAATTTATTATTGTATATATACTTGCATTTATCTTTATGTAAATTTATATGTACACGATGTATGAATTAATTTGTTTATTTGCTGTATAATCAATTATGTATATTATGTAAATATCGCTGAGTAATCGCTGAAGGAATGCTAGGAAAACGTTAGGTTTTTGTCAACGAATAAGTATCGTTGGAGTAGCGGCGTCTCTGGACGCGGGAGGATGTTACGTCAGAGCGCGCGCTACACAGAGAACTCTGGTGTGAGACTTGGTGAAGTGCGGACGCAAGGATGGCGTGCACTGTACTGGAGGAGTGAACGTTTAGCGGCACGTGGCAAGTGATGAGCGTGGGCGGTGGAAATATTGGCTGCAGCAACATAAAGAACCCGCCACGCCAATATCATTGCCAATAACTCCCGTGCTCGCTAATTATCATGGAAAGGAGCCAGCAGCAGTATCGTCGTCAGCAACTTCGTCACGGTGAGAATGGACTGAAGTAAGATTGCTGCATCACAGCTTATTGTCAACTAGTTTTGTAACAGCGTTACTCAGCTTTGTGGTGTTTTGCGAGTGAATAATTACCATAGTTTAATCAAAACTGTTTACCCGTGATTTTCCTAAAATCTTTCACCAAGTAGGTTCCTGTCCTTTCCTATTGTTACAATAATCCGAGTACCGTTTATGAAAAATGAAAATTGCAGTGCTAGTTAATTTTGCTTATGAACTAAATTATTCAGTTAGATTAAAGATTTGAACTTAAAGCATTCAGTAATTTCAGTCTCACTAACTTTAAACTTGAACTTTAATCTGAGGCGATCTAATTGTTGCAAATAGTAAATCAACTAATCAAATTAAAATGATTCCTGGCACTATGAACAAAAGCACTAACTAGAATTAATGAATGAGTGCAAATGTCAGTGATTATTGCAATTTATTGTTAGTAAAGGGCCGGCCGGAGTGGCCGAGCGGTTCTAGGCGCTACAGTCTGGAATCATGCGACCGCTACGGTCGCAGGTTCGAATCGTGCCTCGGGCATGGATGTGTGTGATGTCCTTAGGTTAGTTAGGTTTAAGTAGTTCTAAGTTCTAGGGGACTGATGACCACAACAGTTAAGTCCCATAGTGCTCAGAGCCATTTGAACGATTTGTTAGTAAAGTTCTGGTTCACATTTTGACTTGCAGTCGTGCTAAAGTATAATAATTACGTTTTGATACAGTAATTATCAATTTCTACTTCTCTGTTCAGAAGTCAATAGAGTTTCTTTTAATTATTTTTTGCCATTTTCCAAAATTCATATGAAAATAGTAGACGTTATTGTGATGTAGCGCCATTGCAACTTACAACAGTAAGTAACCATTAATCTAAGTGTTATCTTGTATGTTTTCAAAATTTCAGCTCTATTAGTTAATGATATTTAGAGTGCAAACTATTTTCTTTCTCGCTTTATTACGTAAATGTTTCAATTGTTTTTGCTAACGTGCGTGCAGCCCTCTGTTGTCGCCCGTGTTCGAGTAATTGTTGACATTGACTGTTCGGCTCATTAATTCACCTAGCGAACAGAAATGTGCCCAATTGGGCTGGCGACCGTATTTCTTTTAGCTATAATTATTTCAGTAACTCTTATTATTCTGTTTCGATCCACGTGGTACCCCTTCTCGTTGGCACATTACGTGAGTGATAGCCCAAACCTTTCGAACAACCATAATAAATTTTACAGTAATTAAGTAGGCGGAATAAGTTGTCCTAGAAGGCATCTTGTTGTTAACCTCCCCCTCATTTATCGACTTAATATTGAATCTTCAGATCGATAGCCTTTTCAAAATTTTATTCCAATTGTTTAGGCACATGCTTACACGGTCATATACACTCCTGTAAATTGAAATAAGAACACCGTGAATCCATTGTCCCAGGAAGGGGAAACTTTATTGACACATTCCTGGGGTCAGATACATCACATGATCACACTGACAGAACCACAGGCACATAGACACAGGCAACAGAGCATGCACAATGTCGGCACTAGTACAGTGTATATCCACCTTTCGCAGCAATGCAGGCTGCTATTCTCCCATGGAGACGATCGTAGAGATGCTGGATGTAGTCCTGTGGAACGGCTTGCCATGCCATTTCCACCTGGCGCCTCAGTTGAACCAGCGTTCGTGCTGGACGTGCAGACCGCGTGAGACGACGCTTCACCCAGTCCCAAACATGCTCAATGGGGGACAGATCCGGAGATCTTGCTGGCCAGAGTAGTTGACTTACACCTTCTAGAGTACGTTGGGTGGCACGGGATACATGCGGACGTGCATTGTCCTGTTGGAACAGCAAGTTCCCTTGCCGGTCTAGGAATGGTAGAACGATGGGTTCGATGACGGTTTGGATGTACCGTGCACTATTCAGTGTCCCCTCGACGATCACCAGTGGTGTACGGCCAGTGTAGGAGATCGCTCCCCACACCATGATGCCGGGTGTTGGCCCTGTGTGCCTCGGTCGTATGCAATCCTGATTGTGGCGCTCACCTGCACGGCGCCAAACACGCATACGACCATCATTGGCACCAAGGCAGAAGCGACTCTCATCGCTGAAGACGACACGTCTCCATTCGTCCCTCCATTCACGCCTGTCGCGACACCACTGGAGGCGGGCTGCACGATGTTGGGGCGTGAGCGGAAGACGGCCTAACGGTGTGCGGGACCGTAGCCCAGCTTCATGGAGACGGTTGCGAATGGTCCTCGCCGATACCCAGGAGCAACAGTGTCCCTAATTTGCTGGGAAGTGGCGGTGCGGTCCCCTACGGCACTGCGTAGGATCCTACGGTCTTGGCGTGCATCCGTGCGTCGCTGCGGTCCGGTCCCAGGTCGACGGGCACGTGCACCTTCCGCCGACCACTGGCGACAACATCGATGTACTGTGGAGACCTCACGCCCCACGTGTTGAGCAATTCGGCGGTACGTCCACCCGGCCTCCCGCATGCCCACTATACGCCCTCGCTCAAAGTCCGTCAACTGCACATACGGTTCACGTCCACGCTGTCGCGGCATGCTACCAGTGTTAAAGACTGCGATGGAGCTCCGTATGCCACGGCAAACTGGCTGACACTGACGGCGGCGGTGCACAAATGCTGCGCAGCTAGCGCCATTCGACGGCCAACACCGCGGTTCCTGGTGTGTCCGCTGTGCCATGCGTGTGATCATTGCTTGTACAGCCCTCTCGCAGTGTCCGGAGCAAGTATGGTGGGTCTGACACACCGGTGTCAATGTGTTCTTTTTTCCATTTCCAGGAGTGTATTTCTAACATTGTCGACAGAAGGGAAGGGGGCGTTACAGCAGGGGACTGTTCAAGCTGGTGCAGGCTCTGCATTGGTGTGAAGCACTTACAGTTCGAGTGATACGGAACCCCTGATGCGTCTGGATACGACTCTGACAAGTGACACGTACGTAAGCAACGTGTCTCATCACCTGCATCCATTCACGTCCATTGTGCATTCCGACGGGCTTGGGCAATTCCAGCAGGACAATACGACACCCTATATGTCCAGAATTGCTACAGAGTGGCTCCAGGAATACTCTTCTGAGCTTAAGCACTTCTGCTGGTCACCAAACTCCCCAGGCATGAACATTTTGAGCATATTTAGAGTGCCTTGCAACGTGCTGTTCAGAATAGATCTCCACCCCCTCTTACTCTTACGGAATTGTGAACAGCCCTGCAGGATTCGTGGAGTCAATTCCCTACAGCACTACTTCAGACAGCGGTCGGGCCTTTGCCACGTCGTGTTGTGGCACTGCTGTGTGCTCGCGTGGGCCCTTCCCCATATTAGGCAGGTGTACCAGGTTCTTTGGCTCTTCTGGTTTCTTAGTTGTCCCTCCGTTTACGGGATATAATGAGCGGCAGTCAGAAGAAAAGCTAACACCCATCACAACGGGACCATCAAATGTTTCCATTCAAAAGTAATCACCAAACACGTTAACACGTTTACCCCATTGGGAGACGAGATGATCAACTCCTGTAGAATGGGGTCGGCCGCTGACGGGTCCACAACCGCAGGCCCTCTTTCACTTCCTCGTCCGACTGAAACCGACGTCCACGCACGTCTTTCTTGAGCTTCCCAAAGACGCTGTCGGACGAAATCATTCTGTTGCGCGGTGACGCCCGCCTCGACACTGCCAATCGGACGAAGGTTACGCTTTAGCGATTTCCTTGGGAAACTGCTTTCACCGTGTGGTTTTCAAATCTTTGACGACCTGAAGAAAGATATGCATGGACGTGGTTTCAGTCGGACGAGGAAGTGTAAGAGTGGCTGCGGTTGTGGATCCGTCAGTGGCCGACAGCGTTCGACAGGAATTGATCATCTCGTCTCCCAATGAGGTCAACGTCTTAACGCGTGTGGTGACTGCTTTTAAACAGAAGTATTCCAGGGTCCCGTTGTGGCGGGTGTTCATTAGTGTGTGTGTGTGTGTGTGTGTGTGTGTGTGTGTGTGTGTGTGTGTGACGTGAACGAGATGCTGTATATAGAAATACAAAGCGGTGGTTTCTAGACATGTACAAAGTTCAAGGGGCGGGGTGGGCTATTAGAGACTTAATCTAACGAGAGGGTGTTGAGGCTAGGGCTATAGCTGACAGGATGCTTAAATATAATCCCAAGCTGTGGGTTAGAACAAGGGAGCCTGATGAAATTTCCTTAATATTTGATACAGAGCCTATGGAGGTGGAGGGAGGTGGTAGACATGATTGTAAATCCTCAGCAGGGGCCGGCATTTTGGAAACAATGGAGTTCTTAATTTTAACACTATGGAATGCATAGAATTTGCTGTAATGTTCAGGAACTTGAGGAGAGCTAAAATTTAATCAGCTGTTAACGAAGGTTCTTTGACTTTGTAAGTAACAGAACTGGATACATTGCCTTGAACAGCTGGCGTTCATCAGACACAAAGGTAACATCAAGAGTGTCCCATGAAAGTTCAATAGAATTGCTTTCTTTCTCTATATACATACGACTGTTTGTTCATGACGCTGTAGTGTAGGGAAAGTGTCAGCTCTGAATGGCTCTAGGACAACACAGGATTTCTATTTCTAGTGTTCCTATTTCGAGTGATGAATGGCAGTTTCCTCTTGTCAAAAAACGTCAGTTAACTCAGATGAGAGGGGGAAACAATCGTGTAACGTTCGAATGTAGCGTTAGTGGCGTGCTGCTTGACATAGCCACGTCAATTAAATACACTAAAGAGCCAAAGAAGCTGGTACACCTGCCTAACATCGTGTAGGGCCCCAGCGAGCACGCAGAAGTGCCGCTGTCTATAAATCCGTAAGTGTACGAGGGGGTGGAGACCTCTTCTGAACAGCACGTTACAAGGCATCCCAGATATGCTCAATAATGTTCATGTCTGGGGAGTTTGGTGGGCAGCGGAAGTGTTTAAACTCAGAAGAATATTCCTGGAGCCCCTCTGTAGAAAAGCTTGACTTGTAGGGTGTGGCATTGTCCTGCTGTAATTGCCAAAGTCCGTAGGAATGCACAATGGACATGAATGGATGCAGGTTATCAGACAAGATGCTTACGTATGTGTCACCTGTCATCGTCGTATCAAGGGTCCCATATCACTCCAGCTGTACGTGCTTCACACCATTACAGACCCTCCACCAGGTTGAACAGTCACCTGCTGACATGCGCGGTCCACGGATTCATGAAGTTGTCTCAATACCCGTACACGTGCAACTGCTCGATACAATTTGAAACGAGACTCGTCCGACCAGGCAACATGTTTCCAGTCTTCAACAGTCCAATGTCGGTGTTGACGAGGCCCAGATGAGGCGTAAAGCTTTGTTGTACAATGGTCAAGGGTACAAGAGTGGGCCTTCGCCTCCGAAAGCCCATGTCGTTGACGTGTCGTTGAATGGTTCACACGCTGACACTTGTTGATGGCCCAAGTTTGAAATCTGCAGCAATTTCAGGAAGGGTTGCATTTCTGTCAAGTTGAACGATTCTCTTCAGTCGTCGTTGGCCTGTTCTTGCGAGGTCTATTTCCGGCCGCAGCGATGTCAGAGATCTGTTGTTTTACTGGGTTCCTGATATTCACAGCACACTCGCGAAATGGGTGTACGGGAAAATCCCCACTTTATCGCTACCCCGGAGATGTGTCCCATCGCTCGTCCCCGATTATAACACCACTTTCAAACTCACTTAAATCTTGATAACATGCCATTGTAACAGTAGTAACTGCGCCGGACACTTGTTGTCTTACACTCCTGGAAATTGAAATAAGAACACGGTGAATTCATTGTCCCAGGAAGGGGAAACTTTATTGACACATTCCTGGGGTCAGATACATCACATGATCACACTGACAGAACCACAGGCACATAGACACAGGCAACAGAGCATGCACAATGTCGGCACTAGTACAGTGTATATCCACCTTTCGCTGCAATGCAGGCTGCTATTCTCCCATGGAGACGATCGTAGAGATGCTGGATGTAGTCCTGTGGAACGGCTTGCCATGCCATTTCCACCTGGCGCCTCAGTTGGACCAGCGTTCGTGCTGGACGTGCAGACCGCGTGAGACGACGCTTCATCCAGTCCCAAACATGCTCAATGGGGGACAGATCCGGAGATCTTGCTGGCCAGGGTAGTTGACGTACACCTTCTAGAGCACGTTGGGTGGCACGGGATACATGCGGACGTGCATTGTCCTGTTGGAACAGCAAGTTCCCTTGCGGGTCTAGGAATGGTAGAACGATGGGTTCGATGACGGTTTGGATGTACCGTGCACTATTCAGTGTCCCCTCGACGATCACCAGTGGTGTACGGCCAGTGTAGGAGATCGCTCCCCACACCATGATGCCGGGTGTTGGCCCTGTGTGCCTCGGTCGTATGCAGTCCTGATTGTGGCGCTCACCTGCACGGCGCCAAACACGCATACGACCATCATTGGCACCAAGGCAGAAGCGACTCTCATCGCTGAAGACGACACGTCTCCATTCGTCCCTCCATTCACGCCTATCGCGACACCACTGGAGGCGGGCTGTACGATGTTGGGGCGTGAGCGGAAGACGGCCTAACGGTGTGCGGGACCGTAGCCCAGCTTCATGGAGACGGTTGCGAATGGTCCTCGCCGATATCCCAGGAGCAACAGTGTCCCTAATTTGCTGGGAAGTGGCGGTGCGGTCCCCTACGGCACTGCGTAGGATCCTACGGTCTTGGCGTGCATCCGTGCGTCGCTGCGGTCCGGTCCCAGGTCGACGGCACGTGCACCTTCCGCCGACCACTGGCGACAACATCGATGTACTGTGGAGACCTCACGCCCCAAGTGTTGAGCAATTCGGCGGTACGTCCACCCGGCCTCCCGCATGCCCACTATACGCCCTCGCTCAAAGTCCGTCAACTGCACATACGGTTCACGTCCACGCTGTCGCGGCATGCTACCAGTGTTAAAGACTGCGATGGAGCTCCGTATGCCACGGCAAACTGGCTGACACTGACGGCGGCGGTGCACAAATGCTGCGCAGCTAGCGCCATTCGACTGCCAACACCGCGGTTCCTGGTGTGTCCGCTGTGCCGTGCGTGTGATCATTGCTTGTACAGCCCTCTCGCAGTGTCCGGAGCAAGTATGGTGGGTCTGACACACCGGTGTCAATGTGTTCTTTTTTCCATTTCCAGGAGTGTATATAAGCGTTGCTGACTGCAGCGCCGTATTCTGCCTGGTTACATATCTCTGTATTTGAATACTCATGTATATACCAGTTTCTCTGTGGTTTCCTTGTATTTGGGTGTTCGTTGCAAAGCGAGATGAGAAGGAACGAGCACCTAACGTCGGTTGTACGGAAGGTTAATGGTCGACTTCGGTCTATTGGGAGACTTCTTGAAAAGTGTAGCTCATTTGCATAGGCGATCATACAAATCACTAGTACGATCCATTCTTGAGTACTGCTCGAATCTTTGGGATCCTCACCACATCGGATTGATAGAAGACATCGAAGCAATTCAGAGGCGTACTACTAGATGTGTTACCGGTAGGTTCGATCAACACACCGGTATTATATAAATACTCCGTGAACTCAAATGGGAATCCCTGTGGGCAGGAAACATTCTTTCCAGTAAAGACTATAGAGAAAGTTTAGAAAACTGGCAAAACCCAAAGACTGCAGAAAGATTCTGCAAGCAAAATCTCGTTAAGGACCAAGAAGACAAGCAAAGGGAATGACTATCAGTTGTACAATGTACCCTCCACACTGCACCATATGTTGAGTTGTGGAGAATGTATGTAGATGTAGAAGCTGATGCCAGTAGGAGAGGCATGTTTGGGCTTGAAGTTTGCTCCAAGGCAGATGTATGGGACAGTTATGGAAGGTGAGATGGAAAGCAGAGAGACAGAAACTGCCTATAATACATGCAACGATTATGGGCTGGGTGTTGAAAGAACTGATTCTGAGTAGTGATATATTGCATGATAAGGTGAAGTTATTGGATTTGGAAGGACCTTTGGCAATGGGGGAAGGATAGGGGGAGTATTAGCTACTTAGTTAATTAGTTACTTGTTTCATAGATCATTTGAACAGTAGTTTTATCAAAACGATGTAAAACGAGTGAGATTACAGGATATATATACATGATTAGTGTCAACATGAATTAACATATGAAACTTCCAGGCAAATTTAAACTGCGTGCTGTCCAGTGTTCGGATCTCAGTCCGGCACACATTTTTAAGGCAGATTAAAACTGTGTGCTGTCCAGAGTTCGGATCTCAGTCCGGCACACAGTTTTAATCTGCCACAAAATTTCATATCAGCGCACACTCCACTGCAGAGTGAAAAATTCATTCTGGAAATTAACATATTACTTTTTAGTCCTACTCTAACTATCTACTTTAAAAAAACTAGCCACCAGTTTTAAATTATTAATTCGGCCATGGATTGGGAGTTGTCCAAGAGAAATAATTTTGGTTTAGATTTAAAACGTGCTTTGCTGTCTGTCAGACATTTTATGTTATTCAGCAAACGATCAAAAATTTTCACAATAAGGTCTAATAATAGTTTATAAAGGTCATTTTTCCCTCTAGTGTTGTAGATTTGGACATCGGTATTCTTCTCAGATTGTGATGGATTATTTATGATGAATTTCATTAGCCAATATATGCACTGTGATGGTGCAACTAAAATGCTTGACTTCTAGAGGAGGTACCTACATGACGATTGTAAGCGAACTCCACATATTATTCTCACCGCTCGCCTTCTTTTTTTCTAAGTGATGACTTCCTTCAGCATATTATTCCGTAACACGTTATTGAGTGCAAATGTGCAAAATTTGTCAGGACATTAATTCGTTTGTCTTCAATACAAACAATTATACGAAGAGCAAATGTAGTTGAACTTAACTATTTGAGCAACTCATTAATATGCTTCTATCACTTCAAGTTTTCGTCAGTAGCTACACTCAATAATACCTTCTTTACTGACTCCTGTTCATGTGCTACATCATTTGTTGGTATGACTCTACTTGTTGTACTGGAATGAATGTAGCATGTTTCCTCAAAATTTAGGGAGAATTCATTTTCAGATAACCTCTCCATAATTCTTTGAAAAGCATCATTAACAGTCTCTTCTGTTGCTTTCTCTCTAATGGAATTTTTATCGTCTCAAAAAGTACCAATTCTGCTTGATGAATGTTAAGTGGGAGGTCATTCACTTGTATAACGAACATGCATGGACCCAAAATTGGACTCCCTTTGTCATTTTTCTCTAGTCACTAAAATTTTCTACCTTTCTGACATTGTCTGAATTATTCAGTACAACTTCTGCAATTGTAGATTGATTGCAGCATTTCAGCTGTGTAGAGAAGAAGAGGTGTGGGAACAGAACTGATCCTTGTAGTACTCCTGCGGGTGGACGGATGAACCAGAAGCGCACAGGTTCGTAGTTTAAAAAGAACAACGGAATGTCTTACACTCGATGCGGATGAGCGAGTGACAGCCGCACGTGCTCGCAGTGAGATAGCGTCATCAGAAGTTGTTTCAGTGCCCAGACACAATGCGGCATCACAATGATGGTCGCGTAGCAGTACCTGATTGGAAGCCAATCACTATGCGCGTCGGCAAGAGAGAACAGGCCGTATTTGCTTATTTCGTGCGTGACTGAGAAACGTAACAGGAGTTTTCGGACTCAACCAATGATTAGTTCATGGCTGCTGAAAGGAGAAATCGTGACACTGTTTACGGATTTAAGAGAAGATGAAAGTAAATTCTTTATTTTCGAATGAATGTATATTTGTTTGATGGAATAATAGTAAAGCGACAGCCATAGCCTGAACTGTTCATCTTTTCCAGCTATCAGGACAGGTGTTGCACCCTAATTAATCTGAATTATCAAAACAAAATGGGCCACACAACACCTTGTAAAATAGTGAGGTAATTTTCTAAATCCATTTGGGAAGCGTTGCATAAAAAGAGTGCATACCGAAGTTCACATAAGAAAGCTGGTTGAAAAATGACAGGGACTTTAAAAAGTGTGCTATGTGACCTGGACAATGAGATCCGATCAATCCAATAAGGAAGTTGGTGGTATATTAGTTCTATTTATTTACACTACAAGAACTGCATCAAATGAAATATTCCAAACGAAATCAATAACCATAATCTTCACTTTAACAATATGAATCATTATTACATTCACATTAATTATTATAGCTACAATAATATTTATAGATTTCTTTAGAAACACCAAGACTATATATGACAATAACTCAATTAATAATGAAGAAATAACAATATCTTTAGAAAAACTATATAATAATCCCACATTTATTATTACAATAATAATAATAATGTATATGTTTCTAGCATTATTAGCAGTAACCGTATAAGAAATGTTTTTGCTGATTTCTTTATAGAGAATGCTGGAAAAGTGCCATGCCAAGACAAATGTATCTAAATTGGTCGGTAACAATCGCATTGAACCTAAATCAATATACACTCCTGGAAATGGAAAAAAGAACACATTGACACCGGTGTGTCAGACCCACCATACTTACTCCGGACACTGCGAGAGGGCTGTACAAGCAATGATCACACGCACGGCACAGCGGACACACCAGGAACCGCGGTGTTGGCCGTCGAATGGCGCTAGCTGCGCAGCATTTGTGCACCGCCGCCGTCAGTGTCAGCCAGTTTTCCGTGGCATACGGAGCTCCATCGCAGTCTTTAACACTGGTAGCATGCCGCGACAGCGTGGACGTGAACCGTATGTGCAGTTGACGGACTTTGAGCGAGGGCGTATAGTGGGCATGCGGGAGGCCGGGTGGACGTACCGCCGAATTGCTCAACACGTGGGGCGTGAGGTCTCCACAGTACATCGATGTTGTCGCCAGTGGTCGGCGGAAGGTGCACGTGCCCGTCGACCTGGGACCGGACCGCAGCGACGCACGGATGCACGCCAAGACCGTAGGATCCTACGCAGTGCCGTAGAGGACCGCACCGCCACTTCCCAGCAAATTAGGGACACTGTTGCTCCTGGGGTATCGGCGAGGACCATTCGCAACCGTCTCCATGAAGCTAGGCTACGGTCCCGCACACCGTTAGGCCGTCTTCCGCTCACGCCCCAACATCGTGCAGCCCGCCTCCAGTGGTGTCGCGACAGGCGTGAATGGAGGGACGAATGGAGACGTGTCGTCTTCAGCGATGAGAGTCGCTTCTGCCTTGGTGCCAATGATGGTCGTATGCGTGTTTGGCGCCGTGCAGGTGAGCGCCAGAATCAGGACTGCATACGACCGAGGCACACAGGGCCAACACCCGGCATCATGGTGTGGGGAGCGATCTCCTACACTGGCCGTACACCACTGGTGATCATCGAGGGGACACTGAAAAGTGCACGGTACATCCAAACCGTCATCGAACCCATCGTTCTACCATTCCTAGACCCGCAAGGGAACTTGCAGTTCCAACAGGACAATGCACGTCCGCATGTATCCCGTGCCACCCAACGTGCTCTAGAAGGTGTAAGTCAACTACCCTGGCCAGCAAGATCTCCGGATCTGTCCCCCATTGAGCATGTTTGGGACTGGATGAAGCGTCGTCTCACGCGGTCTGCACGTCCAGCACGAACGCTGGTCCAACTGAGGCGCCAGGTGGAAATGGCATGGCAAGCTGTTCCACAGGACTACATCCAGCATCTCTACGATCGTCTCCATGGGAGAATAGCAGCCTGCATTGCTGCGAAAGGTGGATATACACTGTACTAGTGCCGACATTGTGCATGCTCTGTTGCCTGTGTCTATGTGCCTGTGGTTCTGTCAGTGTGATCATGTGATGTATCTGACCCCAGGAATGTGTCAATAAAGTTTCCCCTTCCTGGGACAATGAATTCACGGTGTTCTTATTTCAATTTCCAGGAGTGTATTTCCTAATGTGTATGACTACTGGATTTGTATCACTACTGAAATGTGTTTTCGTGGCTGCAATACAATAAAGCATTGATTACATTGAACCAGCTGGATAACAGATTTTATTTTAATTAAAGATTTGTTAAATCAGATGAAAGGGCTTCCGCCAGGGAGCGTTGCGCTGTTTCCAGTTTTAAATGATAACATTTGAGTAAAAACACCACCTCTAGAACACAAAACCAGAATATTTTAATAGTGATGTTTACCTATATCATTTCTCTCCTGATTCGATTTCGCAGCAAAGCACAGACAAAATTTACTCACACTTGAAACCACGCGGCTATTTTCTAAATGCTATCATGATACTCGTTGCGAGATGTGTCCTATATTTCATGGTATTCTTTTCTCCCATTCGATTAACGAATACACGTCCAACATGGCTGCATGCAAGACAGGCTAATGATAGCTCTTGCTAGCGTGCGAAAGTGTGCACTGCCCCGTTCACTCACTGTATCACTGCTGCTCTGCGGTAAGCCTAGTTTACACGACGACATTGGGTTGCACCACTAGTTGCGTGGAATGAGTTGCTCGCAAGTGATTTCATGTATGACTGTAGACATGGCGGCACCAGTATACACTTCAGTTTTGTCGTTTTGTGGGTTCCTGAGTCGCGTCTGAAATGAAAGTTTTGGCAGCTGCACATCGCACGAGTTGTGATGGAGTTAAAGCTTGTTGCGTGGAATTGGTCCATAAGAAAAAAAAGAAAGAAACGTGTTTCGATTCGTGACTGGATGAAGAAAAGACGTCAGCTCGGTTGCTCAGCATCCTTGCTGAAATAATTTATAACGGAAGATCCAAGAAGTTCTTTTAATTATCTTAGAATGTAACTAGAACTGTTCAAGTTTCTTCTAAATAGAGTTAATTATCTAATAAGGAATAAATGTACTGTAATGCATGAAGCACTATCGCCAGAACTGACATCACATATGTTAACGTGCATTACAATCGAGAACACTAGGCATGCTATAAGATACGGTTTTAGTTGGTGATGACGCTATTTTATTAACACCAATTGTTATTAGCATTAACAGTAATAATTATTAACATTAGCAATAATAATTATTCGAAGCTGGCCGCATTAAGAAGAGAATGGTTTGCAAACTACTCTCTTGAAGATAGATCTGTCAGTGGCAATATTTCAAAATTCTAACATATGTGAATGAGGAGCACTGCAGCAACGTTTTAAATAGATGAATATTGAATAAATAATGGACCTTCTTGAATTGGTATAGCCTTCCCTCCTGTCAACAATATTCCGCAACAAAGAGTTGGCCAACTTGGCCGTCTTGTAGACGACAGCATTGCCACAGCTAGAATTACAATTGGTTGTATTTTTCTTAATTCAGTTGTATATGTGCTGCTAACTCAATGAATTTTGCCGTGCACCTCAGATATTGTCAAAGCATCTATGTTATGATCGCGCATGAACGTCTCAGCGGCAGCAATATGTTGCTTATTTTTGTAATCGGCATCACTGAAATCCCACAAATACCTACGCAAAGCATAGATATCCAAAAAGCGAACATTATTCTCCGTTCCCCACTTCATATTTCAGATTGGCTACACTGTGCGAACACACGTAACCTCGAAACTCATGCAATTAGTGTCGCCAAAGTTGGAACACGCCGAAAGTATTTAGATTCACCAACGAGTTGTGCAAACGCGCGGCGCGCTTGCGCAGTTGCCGGTAGCGCAGTTGCCTGCAACCTAGTGTCGTCGTGTAAACTACACTGTGGTTTGCGAGGTCGCTGCGATGCAGCCAGCAGTGGCTGGCGAGCACAGTTGCCTGGCCGCATTCACTCGGCGAGTTCGCAGCGTCATTGCTGTAGTGTGTGCCGCTCCATGCACTGCCGAACTGCGCGAGAAAATATGCTTTCTTCAGTGTCTAGCGAGACACAGATAGCAGAACAGCACTCGATCGGTTGTTATTTGGCAACACAAGTGACTCGTAATATGGGCGGGAACAGCATTTGCCGACGCAAGGGTCCAAAGAGCGCGCCACGCAGATATGCCGCCCAAACAGATGCCGGCGACTGCCCGCAGCGCCATCTGCGTCAGACGCTCGCCGCTGGCAGCCACGCCAGTTGAGAGTCGGCCATGCAGGGCGTGAGGACGGTCGTGAGACAGTTGAGCGCGGCGTCTGCCGCCACGGCTCGCAAGATCGTTATAGCGCGCCACTTTCAGGGAGACCCCAAGCCAGACGACTTCCGGCTGGAGGAGGAGGCGTTGCCGCCGCTCAAAGATGGCCAGATTCTGTGCGAGGCCGCCTACCTCAGCGTCGACCCCTACCAGCGCGCTTACACGCACCGCCATAAAGTCGGCCAGCCCATGATCGGGTCGCAAGTACGTAAACGAGTCTCACACTTCATTCCAGGGCTCACTCTTACAAGAACTACTTTGTGACTAGAAAAACATTCTGCTAACAGTTCAGATTTATTATTATTTATTATCCACCTTTAAACACATTAATGCAATGATATTTTGTTTACACGCACGCCTTGAATAACTCGAAAACCGTAGTCTCTAGCGAAAACGTATCTCTGTACAAAATTGAAGTACATTAAATTTCTTACAAAAAAGGTTCTTTTCCTTTTTCCTCCAGCCTTAATAGTTTGTTATTGTTCACACGCTGCATACGTTATGTGACACACGATAGGCCGTTATTATCACAATACAATTTACTCAAAAAGAAACATTACATATTCATATGGTACAT
This sequence comes from Schistocerca cancellata, assembly GCF_023864275.1. Lineage (NCBI taxonomy): Eukaryota > Metazoa > Arthropoda > Insecta > Orthoptera > Acrididae > Schistocerca > Schistocerca cancellata. The sequence continues at coordinate 1,160,213,286 of NC_064626.1, forward strand.
AAATTAATCAATATTAGTATTCAAGATCATCTTTGGAACACATCTTAAATTCTTGTGTTGACTCGAGTGGAATGCCTTTTGTGTAATCTAATGTTATGTGATGTTTCTGAATTAATTACGTGTCGCACCATATTCCTTTTCTGGCAACATATTAATTGTAAATACAATTTTCTGCTTTTGTTAATGAACAGGCTGTCGAAGTTTATGGTTCTACTGATTTTCCTTTACATGCATCATACAATTTAAATTACAGAAGTACATACAGTAGCCCTTTTCAGTTTTTTTAAATACAGTTTTTACTTTTGACTCCACAGGTGCTCCTGATTGCATTTTTGGCAATTTTTTAACAACAAAAGAATTCTTTACTCTGTAACAAATGTAGCGCCCTCTACTTCCATATAGTGTGGAGTCACACAACATAATACTAGGCAAGTAACTGACATACATTGTGAATAACCCAAACACAGAACCTTGTGGCATACTCTCTGACAGCCAGAACACTTCACTCCTATTGTTGATGTATACTATTCGTTTTCTATCACTGAAGTACAATCTGATCAAAGAGAGTTCTCAGCATCTAAATCCATAACAATAGAAGTTTTTTTAATCAGCGTTGTGTGGCTGCCAATGTCAAAATGCATTACACTGCCTGACATCAACAGACATGGTTGACAGAAGTATACGTTTCAAATCTGTCAACTCACCGTCGGCCTTCAAAGGTCTTATCGAGGTTGAATTTTTTAGGGATAACTTCAGTTATTTCATTCACAGTAACTGCAATCACACTATTAAAAAATTTCACGTTACTTTCAAATATTTTGCACAGTGCAACATTAGGGGAGGATTCAGACTGTAGTGACAGTGGCATGTATTTCGATAATTACGTGCATATTCTTTACTTTTATCTATTTTATATTTAAAGGAAGAGAAGTTGTTAGGACTTGCTTTAACAAAACTTACATGACTTTTCAAAATATGATTATAAAAATTTATCATTTCAGAAATGAAGCCAAGGAGGGGACTGTTATGTGGTAATTATAGAAATGGCGAACGTGGTATTTGAAGCATTGTGTGAGGGAAGGTGACCACACTGGGTAGAGACAATTTGATACGATTAGAGTGCGGGAAGTCGTGTGGAGGTTTAGACCGAGGAGATATAGTGGAGCAAGAAGGTTTGAAATTGGACACCGTTGTCTTTCGGAAGGAGAGGAAATCCTGGTCTAGCAAAGTTACGTACAGTCGGAAAAGGATCGTAAGATGTGCGAGTGGGTTTGATCTTTAAAATGATTACTAACTTGTTGGCTGAATTTTACGATGACACAGAAATATATCATATTTATGGAGTCTACATTCGTAGCACCAGGAAAACCGCTTCCGCTAAATGTCGTTAGTAGATTATAATTGGAAACAACAATTTTTACAGAAGAAGTTATTGGCTGTCTTCTGTAGCTCTTTATTTACTTGGAGAATAATATTGTGATACCATAAAAGCTGATACACTGACGATAATACCAAATGGTTTCACAGTGTAAGTGTTCAAAAACATTTTTGTTCTTGCTTCTTCCTGACAAAATATAAAAAGTAATTAGTGGCTGTAAACTACGTTTCTCCGCAGTAAATTCTTAAAGGAAATTGAAAACTCTCCGACAATTGATACAGACGTGAAAAACACGTTCAGGAATTTGTCGGCACGTTTGTGTGTGCCGATATGAGATACCACGGAAAGTTCCCGACAAAGGTCGGAGTGACGAATTATCTGTCAACATTAGAAGACTGGCTATCTTGAATACATGTTATCATTTGTCGGTTAAATAAATACCGTAACGGTATATCATCGATCAAAAACTTCGCGTACATTAATATACAGTTCATACAACTTCGTGCTATCATGTGATGCTTCATGTGATAGTCACTATGAGCGTATGTAACTGCTGCACTATGCCCTATCGATGTTGTCGCCTACGACTCGTGTAATGATCACAATACCACAAGCATTCTGTGCAAGTACTAATAGCTAGTCGTCTACAACTGAAGCACGAACATGTGAATTGTGATACGAATTAGGTATAAGATTTATTCCGAATTTCAAGGCTAAACCTCCGATAACTTAATCATTGTGCACTTCAGTATTTCAGAATAGTCCGTGTCTACAGAAAAACTAAATCCCGTATTGCTCAGTGACGTAATTTGTTCTCGGCCGGCTTGAACCCTGTTAGATTGCTGAAAGGGCTGTGCCTCATATTCGTAGTACATGGGAAGTAGGAAGAGCGAGCTTTTGGTTAATTATCTGGCTTGGAGACGCAGTTAGAGGACGTGCAGTGACGGCGAGGTTTCTCGTTGTCGCGACCTGTTTGTTTTGCTGCGTCAGCCTGGTTATCGCTACTCGCGAGTAGTAGCAGCTTTCACGCACAGATGGCGCGCAGAGGCGGTGGCATGATTAAACCGCAGAATTGCAGCGTCTGTTTCAGACCCTCTCTGCGGCTACACAGAGAACAGCGCTGAAAGCTTCGCCGACCTAATTGCAAACCGCAAATGCAACCTGTAATGAACGCAGCTGTCACTGGAAATCAAGGTTTGTTTCCCATGTTCTAACAACACAGCTGCTGTGGATCTACAATACCCATCTTCTCGTCAGCACGTGTTTGACGTGATTTGCCGGCTATGCAGACAGATTATTGGCTCTCTACGTGACTGTTTAACTCCCTGTAATTTGCAATGCAAACATCTCAATAACGGAGGGCCATGTATTGAGATGAATACAATGTTGTTATAAATAAGAAAGTGTTATGGCACAAATGTCCAAGCGCACTGGACAACGTTCCGCTTCTATAGAGTCGCGTTCGCCAGGAAATGTCGCTACGTTTTCCCGCACAGATCTGTACCATGAACTTCCAGAGTCGGAAAATAAGCCACAAATTCTTCGTTAATTGTGATAGTACTAAGTATGTTGAGACGGTAATGTGGTCAAGCTTTTCCTCTTGATTTGTGCCGCATAAACAAGAACAAAGTATAAAACGTAAAAAAAGTCAACTAACAGAAAACAGTTAAATAACGCTAACCGTAATAGAAAATAAGATCATTATGGGTTTAAGAAAGGCAACGGCAGTTTAGACGCAGCACATGATAATGGAACCAAGACAAAAGAAAAACAGGCCGCTTTCATACGGTTTCTCGGCCTAGAGAAGCGGTCAACAATTCAGGGTGATCCACTGATCGTGACGGGGCCGAATATCTCACAAAATACGCGTCTAACGAGAAAACTACAAAGAACGAAACTTGTCTAACTTGAAGGGGGAAACCAGATGGCGCTATGATTGGCCCACTAGATGGCGCTGCCTTGGGTCAAACAGATATCAAATGCGTTTTTTTTAAATAGGAACCCCCATTTTTATTACATATTCGTGTAGTACGTAAAGAAATGTGAATGTTTAAGTTGGACCACTTTTTTCGCTTTGTGATAGATGCGCTGTAATCGTCACAAACATATGGCTCACAATTTTAGACGAACGGTTGGTAACAGGTAGGTTTTTAAAATTAAAATTCAGAACGTAGGTACGTTTGAACATTTTATTTCAGTTGTTCCAATGTGATACATGTACCTTTGTGAACTTATCGTTTCTGAGAATGCATGCTGTTACAGCGTGATTACCTGTAAATACCACATTAATGCAATAACTCCTCAAAAGGACGTTCGTCAACCTCAATGCATTTGGCAATACGTGTAACGACATTTCTCTCAACACCGACGTTTTTGAGATTCCCGATTCTCGCGCAATTTGTCTGCAACTGATGTGCGGATTAGCCGCGACAGCAGCTAAAACACCTACTTGGGCATCATCATTTGTTGCAGGTCGTGGCTGACGTTTCACATTTGGCTGAACACTTCCTGTTTCCTTAAATAACGTAACTCTCCGGCGAACGGTCCGGACGCTTGGATGATGTCGTCCAGGATACCGAGCAGCATACACAGCACACGCCCTTTGGGCATTTTGATCACAATAGCCATACATCAACACGATATCGACCTTTTCCGCAATTGGTAAACGGTCCATTTTGACACGGGTAATGTATCAGGAAGCAAATACCGTCCGCACTGGCGGAATGTTACGTGATACCACGTACTTACGCGTTTGCGACTATTACAGCGCCATCTATCACAAAGCGAAAAAAGTGGTACAACTAAAACATTCATATTTCTTTACGTTCTACACGAATATGTAATAAAAATGGGGGTTTCTATTTTAAAAAAAACGCAGTTGACATTTGTTTGACCTATGGCAGCGCCATCTAGAGGCCGACCATAGCCCATCTGGTTTCCCCCTTGAAGCTAGACAAGTTTCGTTCTTTGTAGTTTTTTCGTTTGACACTTATTTCGTGAGATATTTGGCCCGGTCACGATCAATGGACCACCCTGTATAGAATTGTGCAAGTTGTTTGAAATTCTCAGGAAAATATGCGTAAGCTAAAGGGAACGACGTGTATTTATAATATGTAAGAACAATAAGAACAGAAGACCAAGAACGAATTTCTCTGATTAAACGGTTGTAAAGCAGGGATGCAATTTTTCACCCTGATTGTTCAATCTATACTTCCAATAAGCAATGACGGAAATAAAACAAATATTCAATAGCGGGATTAAAATACAAAGTGAAAGGTCATCAGTGATTTGATTCGCTGCTGGATTTGCTATTCTCATTACCGGACCCGTTGAAAGAAATTAATAGTCTGATAAGTACAGAATATGGATGAGAGTAACCTGAAAAAAGGCGAAAGTAATGCAGAGAAGCGGAAATGGGATTAGCGATAAACGTAACATTAGAATTCGGTACTACGAAGTACCCGAAATGAAGGAATTCTGCTGCCTTGGAAGCAAAATAACACCTGACAGATAACGCAAGGAGACTTGAGAGGGTGATTTTCACATGCAAAGCCGGCCGGAGTGGCCGTGCTGTTCTAGGGGCTACAGTCTGGAACCGCGCGACCGCTACGGTCGCAGGTTCGAATCCTGCCTCGGGTATGGATGTGTGTGATGTCCTTAGGTTACTTAGGTTTAAGTAGTTCTAAGGTCTAGGCGACTGATGACCTCAGAAGTTAAGTAGCATAGTGCTCAGAGCCATTTGAACCATTATCACAGTCAGTTACTTTTTTTACTATTTTTCACATGCAAAGAGTGCATTCTTGGCCAAAACAAGTCTACTAGAATCAGACACAGGCATTAACTCGAAGAAGAAATTTACGATAGTGTACTTTTGGACCATGGTAGTGAATCATGGGCAGTGGGTTGGGTTGGGTTGTTTGGGGGTGGAGACCAGACAACGAGGTCATCGGTCTCATCGGATTAGGGAAGATTGGTGAAGGAAGAAGAAATTTACGATAGTGTACTTTTGGACCATGGTAGTGAATCATGGGCAGTGGGTTGGGTTGGGTTGTTTGGGGGTGGAGACCAGACAACGAGGTCATCGGTCTCATCGGATTAGGGAAGATTGGTGAAGGAAGTCGGCCGTGCCCTTTCAAAGGGACCATCCCGGCATTTACCTGGAGCGATTTAGGGAAATCACGGAAAATCTAAATCAGGATGGCCGGACGCGGGATTGAACCGTCGTCCTCCCGAATACGAGTCCAGTGTGCTAACCACTGCGCCACCTCGCTCGGTGTACAGTGGGAAAACCGGAAAAGAAGAGAATCGAAGCGTTTGAGATATGGCGCTACAGAAGAATGTCGAAAAGTAGGATGGCAGATAAGCTATGAGAAGACACCCGCAAAATCGACGAAGAAAGGAACATATAGAAAACACTGACAAGGAGAAGGGACAGGATGTTAGGATGCGTGTCAAGACCTCGCGCAGTACCTTCCATGGTACGAGAGGCAGCTGCAGAGGGTAAAAACTGTAACGTAAGACAAGGATTGGAGTATATCCGAAAAATAATTGAGGACATTGGTTGCAAGTGCTACTCTGAAAGTGTTTTCTTCCACTTTATTAGCTTTCGGGACGTGCCCTTTCAGCCATCTCACTACTGGAATGTCAATTGTAAGAAAAACACAACACCCATTCGCTGAGGGGAGAATATCTCCTACCTGCCTGGGAATCGAACACGGTCCCATTCGCTTACAAACCCGCCGCGCTGACTGCACAGCTACCAGGCGGACGAAAGGGACGTCCTGGTGGCCCGCAGGAAACCAGTAAGAACACTGATGATTTTTTTAAAAAAAAAGAAAAAAAAACATGTCGTAAGGAAGATTACGGTAAAGTCCCGTCGACGACGGGTTCATTAAGAGATGAAGAACAAGAGCGTATGGGGTGAAGGATGGGGAGAAAATCAGCCGTGTCTTTTTCAGTGGAAGCATCCCGTAATTCACCTTAAACCATTTAGGGAAATCGCAATAAATCTGGTAGAACAGTTGGCCATCTGATCCCCAGTCAACCCGAATACATGGCTTAAGAGAGTAACCGTATGTATCGTCTTTGCAGTATACGAGAGTGGCTTAACAAGTTTGGTAAACAAGCGACTCTCCTTACTTCTTCATGTAGTGTCTTTTGAGGGATATACACTTGGCCCAGCGATCCTCTAGCTTTTTCATCCCATCGGAAAGATAGATTCCACAGATACTCGTTGACTGGAACTATCACTTCCTCATTTAATGAAAATTTCTTCCCAGCATCCAAAGTTACAAGTTAGGGAACAGGAAGGAGTCACTGGGGCTAAGTCTGGTGAATAGGGCGGATGAGGAACCAGTTCAAAGTCTAGTTCATGCACATTCGCCATTGTTATCGCTGCTGTTTGGGATGGTGCGTTATCCTGATGAAAGAGCACTTTTTTGGGCACCAACCTTGGTTGTTTTTCAACCAACACAAGTTTCAAATGACCCAACAATAAAGCATCATAAGATGCAATTATGATTATGGCTTTTTCCAAGTAATGTATGGTGATTATCCCAAAAAAATAGTGATCATCACCTTACCAACTGACAAAATGGTCTTTGGCTACTTTGGTGCATTTTTACCAGCCTTTGTCCACTGTTTTGACTGGAGTGTAATGATGGATCCAGGTTTCATCAACGGCCACAAATCGGCGCAAAAAGTCTTGCGGATTGCGATTAAACATCGCCAGACATTGTGTTGAAATGTTGTGCGGGATGTGCATTAGGTCGCATGTGAGCAATTGCGGCACCCACCATGCAAAGAACTTCTTCATAGCCAATTCTCTGTGCAGGATACTACAGGGTGGCGCACGAAATGTGTTACCAATTGTTTCTTTCACAATTTACGACGCATATTAGATATGCCGCTGGGATCTCTACAGCAGTACCAGCAGAGCTTGGAAAAACAAATGAGTTACGAAATGACTTGTGATTCACGATACTGCCGCTAGGAGACTAGTAAGCAGCAATGGCTGACAATGGAAAACTGACGACACAGCAACGATCGACAATTGTGTTACTTTTTCATGAAACGAAAAGCCTTGTTGTGACTCAGAGGCGTTTTCGACAACAGTTTAACACACGATGGGTTCCTTGCAAGAAGACCATCCACAGGTTGTACGATAAATTTGTACAGGAAGGAACAGTATTGGAAGCGAAGCGATCTCGGCCTAAGCCTGTTTGTTCGGCAGAGAATATTGAAGCGGTACGAGTTGCTGTACAGAGAAGTCCGGGAAATCGTGTAGAAAGGCAGCAGTGCAACTGGGAATATCCAGACGCTCCGTTCAACGCCTTCTTAAAAGTGACCTCCATATGTACCCATACAAGATGACCTGTGCACAGAAGCTCACTGAAGAACACAAGCAGCAGAGACTACTGTGTGCTCAGTGGGCGGAGGATAGGGAAGAAACTCTCAACAACGTTTGGTTTTCAGACGAGGCGCATTTTCATTAAGACGGTGTGGTTAACAAACAAAATGTACGCTTTCGGCCACTGAAAACCCACATGTGCTTCATGAACGACAACATTATGCTCCGAGGATTACAGCGTGGGCAGCAATTTCCAGTCACGGACTTATTGGACCCTTTTTCTTTGAAGAAACTGTGAACAGCGAGCGTTATTTGAGCATGCTTCGCAATAGCTTCATTCCACAGCTTCTTGCTATTGTCTTGTCCTTCAACACGCAGTGGTTCATGCAAGATGGAGCAAGGCCACATACTGCAAACACTGTGTTGGAGTTTTTACACGAGCATTTCGAGATGCGGATCATTTCACTCAGGTTTCCAGGTCGCTTCAATGACGGACAAAATTGGCCCCCCAATAGTCCAGACCTCAATCCATGTGACTTTTTTCTTTGGGGGTACCTAAAGGAAAAAAAATTTCCCGAAACGTCGACGTGATTTAATGGAGCTCAGAAGACTTATTCTTCAAGCTTGCAGTGAAATTACGGAAGACATGTGCCGTAAGGTAATCACTAACTTCAGTGTTCGTTTGAAGGAATTTAGGAAACGAAATGGTGGACATATTGAACATGTGCTGAGTTAGAACAAATCTCCATGGACGGCTCTTCATTGTAGTAGATGTTCCTTTCAGATTGTATTGTCAATAAAGTTTATAGTCCGAAACAAAATGGTAACACATTTCGTGCTCCACCCTGTATGCACTCGCTCAGTCGAAATCTCACGAATTTTTATTCGGCGGTCTTGCATTACCATATCAAGCACTTGGTCAATGGTTTCCTTTGTGGCGACCTCAAACGGATGGCCAGGGCGCGTATTATATCCGCCGCTTGTACTATCACGTTTAAATTCATTAATATTGAAGTAAGTGGTCTTCAACGATGATGCAGAATCCGCATGAACTTCATCCAATTCTGATTTGATTTGTGCAGCAATGCAACCCTTCAAATGAAAATGTTTAAAAAAGCACGAAATTCGGTTTTCTCCATTTTCATTCGCAGTTGACATACTGATAAATTCGGATGGCTGCCAACAATGGATCCTTGGAATAATCAAGCTTGCCAACCACGAAGGTGCATCAAAAATGTTCCATCCTTTCAAGGAAATTTACCAGACTTAACAAACCACCCTCGTATCTCCTTGCGCAAATATTTACTTTCCACAAAATACACAGAATGAGGTGGCGAAGTAATCAGCATACTGGACTCGCACGAGACAGGGTCGGATTTTAAACCCGCGTCCGACCATGTAAATTTGTCTGCGGTTTACCTAAACCGCGTAAGGAAAACGCGCAGTATGGCTCCTCAGAGAAGGACACATCCGATCTCCTTCCCTATGAAAAACGGAAGGAAACCAGAAAGAGGCAACGTAAAAACCGATCTGATCAGGTATACGTGTCCTCTTATGAGATCTTGTTTCCTTCTGCTTATCGACAAATGCTCGACGATTGCAGTTTCGATACATAGTGTCATTTTCATGCATTCTGAAAGCAATCCGTCGTTATACATAATACACGTAAATATGAAACTGACAAACGGTGAAAATGGAAATTTCAAAGCTAGTTACTTTACTTGTTGTAAGCCACTCAATAATATAGACCTGTGATATGCTGTGTAAATGCAGTTTCATGGGATGGTGCGAATTTACCTGCTGTTCCATAAGCCACACACACGTTAGAAAGCTGGTGAAATTGTGATATAAACACTTAAGCTTAAATCTCGTGTAGCAGTCGTCACGATAGTGGCAAATATGTAAACATACAAAGAGTATGAGCTACAGAGAGCAAAGATGCTAATATATCAAGTCAATACCTTGTGACTTGTCAAATGTGGCCGCAGAAAGGAGAAGTGTCAGAAATATGCGTTAGATAGAAACGGAATGCCCAAATTATATTGAGAACGTAGATTAAAAGTAGGCAAAAAAATGAAGTGATTATCAAGTCACGATAAAACAATACCCACAAATTACAAGTGCAGGAGAGGGTTTAAAATCTCAGATACAGATGAAAGTAGAAGTTTAGCCAGAGCAATGGATACAAGTCAGCTATGACTGCAGCAAATTTCCAGGACTGTCTTAACGTCCAATGTTGCCACCAAGGAACGACATGCAGAATAAAGAAGATAATAAATTCGAGGTTGAGCAAAGCGAAACATTTTGTAAATGTATTGTTTATTTAAGGCCGAATAACAATAACAAGTCAACTATTTTTGTTGTATTCATTTTCGGCTTATTGGGCCATCTTCAGAAAACAACTGACTCGCTTTCGCATGGGACACTAGTTCTTAAGTAACCTAAACTTATCTCCAAAGATACATTTGCACAGAATATTGTGCACCAAACTTGTTTTTTAATGTTGTAAATTACACCTTAGGCAATAAATAATTAAACTACACAATACTGCAGTGTTACAGGTTATTTGGTTATAATGCTAAACTAACATATTACGGTGTCGATGATGATGAAGTCCCATACTCCGCGACAGAGCATAGGGGAAGGATGTGGGAGACCCGTACCCATACCCGTGGTTTGCCATTGCCTTTCTCCGACCGTAATCGGGATGAATGATGATGTTGAAGACGACACAACAACACCTGGTTATCTCGAGGAAGGGAAAATCCCTGACCCCGCCGGGAACCGAACCCGGGAAGCGAGAATGCTACCGCGAGACCACAACCAACGGTGTAAAATTTGCTAAACTTTAGGTCAGTTTTTGCTTGTTACTTAGGACTAATTTGTTTTAGGCCTTATGAGTTCATCGAAGTTTTGAGATGTGCGATTGTATCTAGCAAAAATGAGAAATTGATTTCAAATATATTGCATGAAATTATGGACGATTGAAAACTGTATGTCCTAGTCGTTCGACAGTGGAACGATCTCTGTAAAACAAATGAGTGCTTAGCGTTTACCAGTTTCTTCTTATATCCGTTGCTTACTATGATAATAAATGTTAATTATCTGAAAAATTTTAAAATTATAGTTTTATTGCTATTATATTTTATAATATTATATTTTATTAATATTATATTAAAACAAAGGAAACAAAATAAAAATTTGGAGTAGGAATTAAAATCCATGGAGAAGAAATGAATACTTTGAGGTTTGTCGGCGACATTGTAATTCTGTCAGAGACAGCAAAGGACCTGGAAGAGGATATAAGATGAACTTCAACAAAAACAAAACAAGGATAATGAAATGTAGTCGAATTAAATCAGTTGATGCTGCGGGAATTAGATTAGAAAATGACAGACTTAAAGTAGTAGATGAGTTTTGCTGTTTGGGAAGCAAAATGATGACGGTCGAAATAGAGAAGATACAAAATGTAGACTGGCTACGGCAAGGAAAGCGTTTCTGAAGAAGAGAAGTTTGTTAACATCCAGTAGAGATTAAAGTGTCAGGAAGTCGTTTCTGAAAGTATTTGTATGGAGTGTAGCCTTGTATGGGTGTGAAACATGGACAATAAATAGTTTGGACAAGACGAGAATACAAGCTTTCGAAATGTGGTGCTATAGAAGAATGCTGAAGATTAGATGGTTAGATCACGTAACTAATGAGGGGTTACTGAATGGAATTGGGGAGAGGAGAAATTTGTGGCACAACTTTACTAAAAGATGGGAACGGTTGGTAGGACACGTCTGAGTCCTCAAGTGATGACCAATTCAGTATTGGAGGGAAACATAGAGGGTAAAAATCGTAGAGGGAGACCAAGAGATAATACGCTAAGAAGATTCAGAAGGATGTAGGTTGCAGTAATTACTCGGAGATAAAGGAGCTTGCACAGGATAGAGTAGCATGGAGGAATGCATCAAACCATCTCTGGACTGGAGGCCACAACAACATTTTCCATATAGCTGGGACTCAAAAGTTTAACGAGGAGAAGCCGTGTGAAGAGCGCAACGCGCACAGAACTGACAACAGGGTGTGGCACGCCCCTACCCAGCTGATGGCTTGTCCAGACAGGCAGCTGAACGTCGCGTGCGTGACGCACTGCTCTGCGTGACGCGTGCCTCCGCCACGCAAGCCACAGATTCGTGTCGCTGCTGCTCTCTGTAATAGGAAGCCGGTGTCGAGGGCGCGAATACGCCGAAACTGTTTCTTCTGATGAAGAATTCAGATCTTGTGGGGTGGTTGTAACCTCCCCCTCACTTATCGACCTTAATGACAGTGAAAAATTAAACCGCGTGTACCTAATGGAAATATGGGAAAAGCAATCGTCACCGAAGTTAATTTGTCGGTAAAGAGGGAGGAAAGGGTTACATCTAAATGAAAGGAAAAATGCTAATGAAACTGGTGGAAATTAATTTTGAAAAGGGGTAAAGTTAATAAAGAAAGTAAATGTGCGGTCGTCACGTTAACAATTAATTAGCGGTAATTAGATATTTGAGATTTGGGGGAAATTACGGTCGCCAGTCCTAAGGACAATTACTATAGTAACTGAAAAAGAAAGGTTATTGCACATATAATTAGCACTAGAAGCGTGGCAACTGAAGGTTGACACGTGTAGTGTGAAAACTGAAAGTTTGGCAGAAGTAACAAATTTCGCTACACTCTGACTTAATTTAGCAAAAGAATTAATAAACGGAGAATCGAAAGTTAATTTAGTGACTGAAATTAATAGTGAGCTTTGTTTCTGAAGCACAACGAAATTCAGTAAAATGCGGTTAGTCTTGGACTACCTCAACAATCATTTCAAAAGCTACTTGAATCTACGCAATTTAGAAATAAGAGATTTTACTTTGAACTTGAATTAAATGATTCTGAACAATTAACAATGTTGTAGGCCGTGCATATTAACAGACACCACTATCTGTCTACACTTGTCCTCGACTGTTTCTTTATTTTCCCACAGTAAATCCTCGTCTATATCCAGGTCATCCCAGAAAAAACCATCCGGCTTTGATCCTAAATCCGGCTTATCTGGCGGCTTTTTCAGCCTCTGTTCACATACAGTTTTAATTTCAACACGTTTGTCCTGAGGCTTAGTCTGTAGCTTCGCCTCCAATACCGAAACCTTTTCCTGTAACTCGTCAACTAGTGAGTGTTGCTTTGCTATCATTTCACTAATTGTCACCTTCGTTGATTCCACCTTGGTCAGATTGATCTCATCTGCCAATCTACCTGGAGGAATGTGCCCAGTAGTTCCTGCAATTACTTCCTCTAGATCTGCGCAACCCACACTGCTACCGTCTGACCGTATAACGTCAGCTCTAACCTCATACACGCTGTAATCTACGTGCTTTTCTACCAATCGTGTCCGGCTATCACTAAAATTCTCGTAATCTTTCTCCTCAATACTTTCGCAATGTTTAAACTGGAGTTTTGCGTCGGATGGGTCGGCTAGTTCTACCACTATAACTTTCGGTAAAGTCTGCCGGTCAGGGCCAGAACTTTCCGTTACTATTTCAACATCTAACTCCTGCGGGACGAAACACGACGAACCTTGCTCGTGCTCCCCATTAACATCAACTATTTCTGGTAAAGTCTGCCGGTTAGGGCCAGAACTTTCTATCACTTCACAAACACTATCTTCCTGCGGGACGAGACGCGGCAAATCCTGCACGCGCTCCCCATAAACGCTTCTCCCATACAGACCCCTATAATCTCTTAGTTCGTCGTATAAGCGACCGAACTGCCTTAACCAGACCTCATCCCTTTCTGCATCCCCTCGCTCGATGACGGACGTTTTATCCGACATATGATCTTCTCTCAACAATTGCGAATCATTCTTAAACTCAATCTCCAGTTCCGCTGTGGGTATTACAGTTGCCACTTTATAATCGATTTTCGGAACACTACTTAAATTGTTCTCACTGACAGTGAATGTATTTTCGACTGCCGTGTATACAGCTGATCTACTACTTGTGGGCGCACTCCTTTCTCTCAACACTGGCACACTCTCCCGCCGTTGATTATTCCATACGGAATTTTCATAACGACGATACCTGCGTTTTCTCTTGTTATTGGGCCTCCAAAATTTCTCCACGCCCGGTCGGTCCCTCACCGGCGCGGCTAATGGTTTCCCTGTCTCGTCCCAGCAGATACGCTCCCCGGATGCTGCTGAGGCGGCTGATCACACCCTCTGGCGTTATTACTATTCTGCGAAGCCCGTATCACGCTAGTATGATACTGGTTTCCGTAATTCCTGTTATTATTTGCATTGTACCGATTGTTATTACGGTCCTAACCATTATTGTTATTGCTGCCATGGTTGCGGTATGCATTGTTCCCATGGTTATCGTTGTTGTGGTTGCTGTGGTACCCGTTGTTGTTACCACGGCCTCTACCACTGTCGCGATTATTGCGCCAATTGTCCTCGTCCTCCACTCTTTCCAGGAAATCATTGATTGTCCTGTAATTGCTTCCTAAGTAGCGTTTTGTATCATCTGGAAGCTTCTTGTAGAGTTCCCAGACTATTTCGGATTCCGTGCGGCGATCACGCAAATATTCCAACTTGCGGATCCAGCCCTCACAAAACTCCTTCATCAAACCGCGCGAATTCGCATCGAAAGGCCTCGATACGACAAATTCGCGCCAGACACTTTGCTGTTTTTGCTCTGACCAGTATTCAGCCAGAAACAAATTTTTAAATTCGTCAAAAGTCAGGTTCGTAATGTTGAGGTTTAAGCCCCAACGCTTGGCATCACCAGCCAGCACATCAATAACCGCATTAATTTTTCTCTCATTAGTCCATGATCTGGGTAAAACTCTTTCACAATTCTTAATGAAATCCGTCGCGTGTATACCGCCTTTTTTCAAGGGGTCGAACCGCTCCTCTTTCGTCAACAATTCCGAACTATGTGCATAGATTGACACATAGCTCTGTTTTTCGTCAAGTTTCTTTTCTAATTCCGACACTCTCGTAATTACTTGGCAAGTGGTTGTCGCAAGCGTTTCTACTTCCCTTTTTTTCTCTTCGCAGGTATTAGCCTGCTTCGTCACTTTGGTATCTACTTCGGATACTAAAGCCTTTAAAGTTTCCACCTTCTTTTGATCCTCTTTTTTCACTAATTGAATTTGTTCCGTCACCTTATTCTCGATTATCGGAGCAACTGATTCTCCTACACTCTTCTCGATTCTGCTAATTTCGGAATAAAAACGAGTATTTATGCTCGCAATTTCCGCCTGAACGCCTATCATTTCCTGTTTAAGATTACCGATTTCGGTATTAATTACAACAATATCTTCTTTGATTTTATCAACTTTTGTGTTAACAACTCCAACATTGTTGTTAACAACGTTAATAGCTTTGTTCTGATTGTCTAGCATCCGTTCAATTTTTTCAGACTGAGCATCTTGTTTGGCAGCCTGAGCTTCTTGCTTGGCAGCCTGCGCTTCTTGCTTGGCAGCCTGAGCTTCTTGCTTGGCCGATTGACTCTTGATTTCATTAATCAAAACATTCAATAAATCAGTTAAATTCCCGGAAACTACCGGTTTTACTTCCGTAGCTAGGTCCTCTATATATGTTCCCCCGTATTCATCGTCAAGGGGTACAGATTTGATTTTCGCTTCCGTTTCCGAAACATTTTCTAAAGTTTGGAATTCCATTTCTGCTCTTTGTTGCGTTTCGGCGGTCGCGTCTTTCATGCTAGCCGCGTTTCCCACTGTTCGACCGATTGTTCCGTATCCAAGTCTACCAAATTTTGGCAATTGTTGCCTTCACTCATTTTAATAATTTTCAATATAAATGCCAAATCTCAAATCTAATTAGGATTCCTCACACTAATATTCTCGCTGACGTATCGACCGTTTGGTAACCAATACTTTGTTATGAGATTTGCACAATGCAAAATTCGTGTCCAGAACAACCTCAAATCCGAAGATTATCCTGTCACCAGGTCGCCACCTATAACCTCCCCCTCACTTATCGACCTTAATGACAGTGAAAAATTAAACCGCGTGTACCTAATGGAAATATGGGAAAAGCAATCGTCACCGAAGTTAATTTGTCGGTAAAGAGGGAGGAAAGGGTTACATCTAAATGAAAGGAAAAATGCTAATGAAACTGGTGGAAATTAATTTTGAAAAGGGGTAAAGTTAATAAAGAAAGTAAATGTGCGGTCGTCACGTTAACAATTAATTAGCGGTAATTAGATATTTGAGATTTGGGGGAAATTACGGTCGCCAGTCCTAAGGACAATTACTATAGTAACTGAAAAAGAAAGGTTATTGCACATATAATTAGCACTAGAAGCGTGGCAACTGAAGGTTGACACGTGTAGTGTGAAAACTGAAAGTTTGGCAGAAGTAACAAATTTCGCTACACTCTGACTTAATTTAGCAAAAGAATTAATAAACGGAGAATCGAAAGTTAATTTAGTGACTGAAATTAATAGTGAGCTTTGTTTCTGAAGCACAACGAAATTCAGTAAAATGCGGTTAGTCTTGGACTACCTCAACAATCATTTCAAAAGCTACTTGAATCTACGCAATTTAGAAATAAGAGATTTTACTTTGAACTTGAATTAAATGATTCTGAACAGTTAACAATAGTAAAATTTAGTACGTACCAAGCTGAGCTGCAGTCACAGGTAAGCTAAAATACGGTAACAAAACTCGCACTCTTAATTCGTGCTTGTGTAATCTAAATATTGTAGCCAGCTATGAATACTTTAACTGAACTTTGAAATTAAAGCAGCGAAATTGAATGATGCTGGCGTTTGAATTTCAACGACACTCGGGCTCATTTCGGAAAAGGAAGGGACCCTGCTTGGCAAAGCAATTGGGACAATGAGCAACAAAGGTTCATGCTAAGTTGCTGTAATTTTGTGATGCAACAATTTTAAAAGTTTGAAAAGCTAAGGTCTGCCATACAGCTCTAAAACCTTACGTGCTTCCAGTCTTCCTTGTTGGTTGATTGAAGGTTTGAAGCCGTCGATCGAGGAGGTGGCGACAGTCAGTCATTGTCGGCCGTCGCTGATGCAGAAGCTGGATGTTGGCGCGCCTTCTTCTCGACACGGTCACCAGACGAAACGGGCTCTTGATGTGCGCTAGCTAATGCTTCCCGTCCGCGACACCATGTCAGAAACTATCATCGCAAGTCGAGCGCAATTACATACTGCCAAACCCCGAAAGCGCGGCAACTCGCGGGAGCGTCACACAACACACCTGCTCCACTCGCTACCTCAGCCAGACCCCCTCTCTGCCCGCGCTCCACGCGACAGAGTTCACACTCCCAAAGATCCTACACACTTTGATTCTTCACACGACCTATCGATGTAATCGTTCGATAGCAGTTTTCCTTAGGCAAGACCCAGCGTAAAAATACAAATAATATTTACGAAACAAACCAATTATACCTCGACATAAATGCATATAGTATATATAGTAAAACAATTACAATATGTAAAGACACAGAAATGTCATATATTCAGGTGACAAAAATAAGGAAAACCAATTTATAGTGCAATAGATGGAAATAGGAGGATATGCATTTCCGGCGTTAGATGGTGGCAAAATCATGGTTTGAGCTCCCGTCGACGAGGTCTTTAAGAAACGGAGCACAAGCTTGGATTGAGCTACGAAACCCGCAGTTTCGTTTTCAAAGGAGCCATCCAGGTATTGATCGCTCGCCGTGGTCGTCGCTTTGAAAACATCTACAGCTACATCTATACTTTTAAAATCACTTTGAAGCGCACGCCAGAGGGTACGTCCCATTGTACAAGTTGTTAGGGTTTCTCCCCGTTCCGTTCACGTGTGGAGCGCAGGAAGAATGATTCTTTAAATGCTGTAATTAATCTCATTTTTTCCTCACGAACCCTATGGGAGCGATACGTAAAGGGTTTTACTGTATTCTTAGAGTAATCATTAAAACCGGTTCTTCAAACTTTTGAGAGTAGGCTTTCTCAGGATAGTTTACGTTTCCTTCAAGAGTCTCGTCAGATCAGTTCCGTCAGCATCTCTGTGATACTCTTCCGCGGGTTAAACAAATCTGTAACTACTCGTGCTGATCACCTCTATACACGTTCAATATCCCCTGCTCGTCATATCTGGTACAGGTCCCACACACCTTAGCAATATTCTCGGCTAGACGCTACAGTCTGGAACCGCGCGACTGCTACGGTCGCAGGTTCGAATCCTGCCTCGGGCATGGATGTGTGTCATGTCTTTAGGTTAGTTAGGTTTAAGTAGTTCTAAGTTCTAGGGGACTGATGACCTCAGAAGTTAAGTCCCATAGTGCTCAGAGCCATTTGAACCAATATTCTCGGATAGGTCATGCGAGTGATTTATAAGCAATCTGCTTTGTAGACTGCTCGCATTTCACTAGCATCCTACCAATAAACCGCAGTCAGTTGCCTACTTAACCCAGTTCTGAGCCTAAGGTATAGTTCATTTCATGTCCCTACGAAATGGTACACCCAGCTATTTCTATGAGCTAACCGATTCCCAGTTTGACTCTTTGATATTGTAGTCACAGGATAGTACGTTTTTTCGTTTTATGAAGTGCACAGTTTTACATTTCTGAACATTTGAAGCAAGATGCCATTATTTGCGCTGTTTTGAAATCTTATCAAGATCTGACTAACTATTTATGCAGCTTCTTTCACACTGTAGTTCATCATAGGTAACTGCATCACCTGCAAAAAGTCTGAGACTACTATTAACATTGTCCGCAAGATCATTAATATATAACGTGAACAGCAAGGGTCCCAACACACTTCCCTGGGGTACACACGAAGTTACTTCCACATCTGTCCATGGCTATCCATCCAAGATAACTTGCTGCGTCCCCCCTACCAAGACATCCTCAACCCCGTCAGAAATTTCGTTTATTGGCACCTACGATAGTAATTACGATAACAAGCATAGATGTGGTACTGAGGTTTTTTTCTGTTTTGAGTTAAGAAAAATCGGGAAACCTATTTTTCTGGCCAATATTAGTATTTGTTACCTACAAAATGTGGTGCCACAGAAGATTCTGCTACAAATAGACGACTAGGATATTGGACGGTAGTTTTGTGGATCACTTCTACTACTTGCCCTGTAAACGGGTGTGCCTTGTGCTTTCTTTCAATTACTTGACGCTGTTTTTGGTTCGAGGGATCTGCAATAGATTATAATTAACAGCAAAACAGCAAAAAGAAATCTTAAGCCATTGTGCCAGTTGTGCAAATGCAGCTCCTCTTCGATAACAATGGAAATTTAGAAATGGAATGACATGACAATATTGAAAATGGTTAGAAATTACAAAGACTTGTCACACGGAATGTGAATTTTGGTTTTTTCTGTTTTGAGTTAAGAAACATCGGGAAGCCTAAGTTTCTGGCCAATATTAGTATTTGTTACCTACAAAATGTGGTGCCACAGAAGATTGATGATGACTGGATATATATATGGAATAACTAATGAGGAAATACCGAATCAAACTGGAGAGAAAGAAAAATTATTGCACAGTTTGACTGAACGAAGGGTTTGGTTGATAAGACACATACCAAGGCATCAAGGAATAATCAATGTGGTGATGTCGAGAAGTGTTTTGACTGTAGTAGAAAGGTTCAAATTGGTGTAGAATGATACAGCTATGCACATATGGAATTTGTACAACAAAGACTAGCGAGAAGAGTTGCTTCAAACCAGACTTCAGACTGAAGACAACAACAAAGGAAAACATGAGTCCGAGTCGATCTGCTCTTTTACTCGCTCTGGCAGACTAAGAATTGCACTAATACAGCCAACGGTCATCTATTGTACGAAAACGTTTAACTAGAGCAATGGATACAAGACAGTAATGAGTTATGACTGCAGCAAAGTTCCTGAAGAACTTCGTAGTCTTAACATCCGTTGTTGCCGCGGAAGAAAGACATGCAGAGTACAGGAGATAATAAATATGAGGTTGAACGAAGCGAAAACACTTTTAAAAAATATTGTTTACGTAATGTTGAATAACAAGCCAACTGGTCTTGTTCTAGTGATTTTTGTGTTCAAAATGATTCAAATGGCTCTAAGCACTATGGGACTTAACATCTGAGGTCATCAGTCCCCTAGACTTAGTACTACTGAAACCTAGCTAACCTAAGGACATCACACACATCCATGCTCGAGGCAGGATTCGAACTTGCGACCGTAGCAGCATCAGTCAGGTTATACCATCATTTTCATTCCTCGTGATTTCGATTCAGTACCACCTCATTAATTATAGAATCTACCCATCCAGTCTTCAGCATTATATTTCAAAAGCTTCTATTCGCGTCTTTTCTGAACCGTTTCCTCTTTCACGTATCACTTCCACACAATTATCTTCAGAAAAGACTTCCTAACACTTAAATTTATATTATATATGAAAATGTTCTTCTTTTTTAGAAATGCTTTTCTTGCTATTGTCAATCTACATTTTATATCCTCTCTTCTTCAGCCATCAGTTATTTTGTAGTCCAAGCAGCAAATCTCATCTCTTTCTTCTAATGTCTCATTTCCTAATCTAACTACCTCAGAATCACCTTATTTAATCGACTACATTCCATTTCTCTTGTTTTCATCTTACACCCTCTTCTCACGACACGAACCAATCACTTCGCCAGAAGATGTGGAGTGTGACAATCTTCGAAACCGATACTTTAAAACTGCCACCTGGCTGTAAACTGCCGCGCGGAGTGGCCGCGTGGTTAAAGGCGCCTTGTCACGAATCGCGCGGCCCCTTCCACCGGAGGTTCGAGTCCTCCTTCGGGCATGGATGTGTGTGTTGTCCTTAGCATAAATTAGTCTAAGTTAGTTTAAGTAGTGTGTAAGTCTGGGGACCGATGACCTCAGAAGTTTAGTCCCTTAGGAATTCAAACAGATTTGGCTGGAAACTCGAGAGCTTTTCATCAACTATCCAGTCCATTCAACTGCTCTTCCAAGTCTGTTATTGTCTCCAACTGAATCGCAATGTCATCGGCAACCCTCCTTAAACTTTAATTCCTACTTAAGATTTTCCTTTTGTTTCCTTTACTACTTGCTCAATGTACAGACTGAATAACATCGAGGATAGGCGACAGTCCTGTCTGACTCTCCTCTAACCTATGGCTTCCCTTTCATGTCCTTTAATCCTTATAACTGCAGTCTGATTTCTGTACAAGTTGTAAATAGCCTTTCGCTCCCAGTATTTTAGCCCTGATACCCTCAACACTACAAAGAAGTCGTTCAGTCTGTTTTGTAAAAA
This sequence comes from Schistocerca cancellata, assembly GCF_023864275.1. Classification (NCBI taxonomy): domain Eukaryota; kingdom Metazoa; phylum Arthropoda; class Insecta; order Orthoptera; family Acrididae; genus Schistocerca; species Schistocerca cancellata. Next base: position 1,160,234,295 of record NC_064626.1, read on the forward strand.
GCTTTCTATAACTCTACAAGTGCTTAATGGCGGTTTGCCTTTCTTCGATGTATCTTCTGAGATTACTGGCTGGGTCAGTATTGCCTCGTGTGCTTCTACTTTTCTCCTGTACTCAAACTGATCTTCCCCGAAACTGGCTTCTACAAGTTTTTCCGTTCACTTGTAAATAATTCGTGTTAGTATTCCGCAATCATGACTTATTAAACCGGTCGTTCGGTAGTACTCGCACCTGTCGGTTCATGCCGTCTTTGGAATTGGAATTATTATATTCTTCTCGAGGGTATTTCGTCTGACTCATATACGTTACACATACACTTTACGATGCACCTGACTCTGAGACACACCGTAATGACGTCACAGTCGGCCGAGGAAACAAATTCATCAAATTATGTTTGTAGCAGTTGCTACAACAACTCTGTTAGTCCCTACTCCTGCGTTATTGTCATGGGCCCAATTGATACATGCACGCACTGGGCCAAAGAATATGCAGCACTTTACGTCACCACTTACATACCATATTATTTCAAGCAGTGTACCTGTATCTCAGGAGAAAAAGCCTTGGGATAACTCACTGGTATGCAAAATTTGACGAGGAAAGTAATTTTCGCAACATGTGACGTTGCCAAGTAACATATTTCGATGCAACTTGGACAATGCACAGAAAGAACTGCTACATTATAGTACAGAAGGTAACTGAAAGAGCTATGCAGCGAGACAAATGACACTTCTAGACGAAGAAAATAATTACGCTGAAGATACATGATTCATGAGTCTCCTCTGGACATTACAAAGAGTGGGACATGGTTCTTGATAGGGAGTGTGATCACCACGGACATTAATGCATGCTCTGCATTGTGCCCCAATGCTGGCCACAAGGTTGATAAGACAACTGCTGGATTGTCGTTGATACATCTGGATGTGCTGCAATACATCTCTGCAACATGTCCCACATTTCCTCAATGGGATTTAAATCAGAGTAACGGGCGGCCAGTCGATTTGCCAAATATCCTGTCGTTCCGAGAGCTCTCCACATGCGCTCTTGGATGCTGTCGCACATTGCCATCCCTAAACTGAAGTAAGCGGCAAACGCTCCCTTGAAATGATACACATGCGGAAGAGAACAGAGGCACAATAATGCTGATCCGTGTACTGTGGTGAGTACACCCATGCAACATCATGTCTCCCCACACCATAAGACCTGGATCACCAGATCATGTTTGACAATGTTCCTTTGTGTATTAAGTGCCCTCAAATGGCCAGATGTGGGAGCACTAAATGCTGTATTGTTACCACCAATACCACCATAATCATTGCCAGCACTGTCACCATCACATCACCAGTATGACCACCAATGCACAACCACCATCACCACTGATACCACCATTGTCACTGCCACTGACATGACCATCATCACCACCACTGAACCCCCATCATTAACACCATCATTACCATTACCACCCTTTCACTGCAACTATCACCTCTGCCACCACCATTGTCATTGCTGCCACCACCACCACCACCACAGCCACCCCCGCCAGTCCCACAACTGCAACAACCACTGTTACTACCACCACCACCATAGCTACCATCTCCACCATTACCACAACCGGTACCACCACTGTTACCACCACCACCATTAATGCCACCTCCACTATCACTGTTACCACCATCACCACTACCACAGCTGCCATCATTACCAACAATGTTATCATCATCATCATCATCATCATCATCATCATTATCACCACTCTCATCATTATCATCCTCAAATTAAAATTGTATAATTAACCAACAATGAAAGTACATTTACTAAAATTAGGAATTTATATGTTGGATCTTCTGTCTTGGTGAGTTACACTAAAATTTTGTTTCTAACAGTTATTTCTACTGACTATTGTAGCTGTAGCCTTTTTGTATCATTACAGGTGGCGCTCATCGTGGAGAGCCGTGCCCCAGAGTTCCCAGTGGGTAGATACGTGGTGGGCTACTGGGGCTGGCGTGACCGTACAGTCGCAGAGACGAGGGCCAACCGGGATATGTGGGCACCAATGCTGGTCCCGGAGCTGGGCGACCTGCCACTGTCACTGGCACTGGGTGTGCTGGGCATGCCTGGCAACACAGCCTACTTCGGGCTGCTCGAGATCTGCCATCCCAGGCCTGGGGAGGTGGCTGTGGTCAGCGGCGCAGCGGGGGCCGTCGGCTCCATCGTGGGGCAGATCGCTCGCATCAAGGGCTGCAAGGTCATTGGGTTCGCCGGCTCTGACTCCAAGGTGTGCTGCTGACATCTACCTATATTTTACACGAAGTGCCATTAATGCAAGCTCCCACTAATAATGCAGAATTCCAGATCCATAACTTGTTTTGTGGTCATTGGCTGACGAGGCTTACAGATCTGCAGTTCCTTTTTTGGTGGTTTTATCTTAAATTTATAAGTAACCCTCATCGACACCAAACCAAGGGGTTGGGGCAAAGGAATTGCTCCTATACTGTTATTACACTACTGGCCATTAAAATTGCTACACCAAGAAGAAATGCAGATGATAAACGGGTATACACTGGACAAATATATTATACTAGAACTGGCTTCTGATTACATTTTCACGCAGTTTGGGTGCATAGATCCTGAGAAATCAGTACCCAGAACAGCCACCTCTGGCCGTAATAACGGCCTTGATACGCCTGGGCATTGAGTCAAACAGAGCTTGGATGGTGAGTACAGGTACAGCTGCCCATGCAGCTTCAACACGATACCCCCGTTTCTTCAAGATTAGTGACTGTGACGAGCCAGTTGCTCGGCCACCGTTGACCAGACGTTTTCAATTGGTGCGAAATCTGGAGAATGTGCTGGCCAGTCGAACATTTTCTATATTCACAGGACCTGCAACATGCGGTCGTGCATTATCCTGCTGAAATGTAGGGTTTCGCAAGGATTGAATTAAGAGTAGAGCCACGGGTTGTAACACATCTGAAATGTAACGTCCACTGTTCAAAGTGCCGTCAATGCGAACAAGAGGTGACCGAGACGTGCAACCAATGGCACCCCATACCATCACGCCGGGTGATACGCCATTATGGCGATGACGAATTCACGCTTCCAAAGTGCGTTCACCGCGATGTCGCCAAACACGGATGCGACCATCATGATGCTGTAAACAGAACCTGGATTCATCCAAAAAAAATGACGTTTTGCCATTCGTGCACCCACGTTCGTCGTTGAGTACACCATCGCAGGCGCTCCTGTCTGTGATGCAGCATCAAGGGTAACCGCAGCCGTGGTCTCCGAGCTGATAGTCCATGCTACTGCAAACGTCGTCGAATTGTTTTTGCAGATGGTTGTTGTCTTGCAAACGTCCCCATCTGTTGACTCAGGGATCAAGACGTGGCGGCACGATCCGTTGCAGCCATGCGGATAAGATGCCTGTCATCAAGACTGATAGTGATACGAGGCTGTTAGGATCCAGCATGGCGTTCCGTATTACCCTCCTGAACCCACCGATTCCATATTCTGCTAACAGTCATTGGATCTCGACCAACGCGAGCAGCAATGTCGCGATACGATAAACCGCAATCGCGATAGGCTACAATCCGACCTTTATCAAAGTTGGAAACGTGATGGTACGCATTTCTCCTTTGTACACGAGCCATCACAACAACGTTTCACCAGGCAACGCCGGTCAACTGCTGTTTGTGTATGAGAAATCGGATGGAAACTTTCCAAATGTCAGCACGTTGTAGGTGTCGCTACCGGCGCCAACCGTGTGTGAATGCTCTTAAAAGCTAATCATTTGCATAAACAACATCTTCCTCCTGTCGGTTAAATTTCGCGTATGTAGCACGCCATCTTCGTGGTGTAGCAATTTTAATGGCCAGTAGTGTATTACAAAGTGGTGATTTATTTATTATTTCACCGGCCGAAATTATGAGGGAAGAAGAGGTTTTAGCAGTCGTCGCATGTGCGGCATTTACTTTACTGCAACAATCTGACAATCCGAAAAAGAAATAGGAGAACAAACGATGCTGATGGACGATATCATTTTTTAAAAGCAGGGAGCAGCGTGGTGAGACAAAATTAATGTTGAGTCTACAGCTGAACTGGAATGTGGAAGGTACAAAATTTTGAACTGTTACTGAATTTCCAAGGATAGCTCCTCTTTTTAGCAGAGCTGTACCTGCAGCAGAAATATTAACGCTCAATCTAAGATAAGGCTCTATCAGCTTTAATGCTCGTTTTGCATTCCACTCCATACTACAGTATTTTTAAACGCAATAAATACGCTCCTCTTCAAAAGACACAGCAAATCGCTACTCAGCCAAACAACATTCGAGCCGGCGTCCACAGTAGGAGAGGGGTTCCAACGCTGAACCACCGCCGACGCTTTGATGTTACCGCCGGCAGTACTTTCAGCAACCGAACCCCACCACAAGCGTTGGCTGCGATTTGCCGCCCGTACACACTAAGTAAATCACGGCCAACGAAGCGAATGCTTGTCATTCGCTGATCTAATGTTTACGGGGATCCTCAACAAATTGCAGTGGCAGACACTACAAGAGAGGCGTTCTGCATCACAGGAAGGTCTACTGTTGAAATTCTGAGAGCGTGTTATGTAATAAGACTCGGCAAACGTATTGTTTTCGTTTTAAAATGAATATAAACAGTCTTGAGCGCAAAATCATTTTTTACGTTACCAGTGTTTGCCTTCAGATCTCATACCAGGAGTCGAAACGCCTGCTCCGTTCACCGTCACTGCCTACCATCATTGTATGAGGTCTGAAGATGGTCTAAAATAGACCGAAACCGGTAGCCTTGTATAAAATATAGAAGTTTCTTGCGGTCGACACCGTTTATGTTCATTTCCAAGTGATAAAAAAAACCGCTGCTCTTCAAGAGAAATGTTCTCAAAAATTACCTATTACTTTCACCTACATACGTCCTACAAGACGATCTCGACGAGAATATATGAAAAGTTACAGCGCTTAGGAAAGTTTGCCTATAGGCGTTCTTGCACTTAGAAATTCAACCAGTCTAATCATGGGAGATTCGCGTGGCCGGGCAGAATCACGTACGGAGTTCCCCAAGGCTCAGTCTCAGGTCAAAATGGCTCGGAGCACTATGGGACTTAACATGTGAGATTATCAGTCCCCTAAACGTAGAACTACTCAAACCTAACTAACGTAAGGACATCACACACATCCATGCCCGAGGCAGGATTCGAACCTGCGACCGTAGCAGACGCGTGGTTCCGGACTGAAGCGCCTAGAACCGCTCGGCCACCACGGCGGGCTGGTCTCAGGTCCGCCATTGTTCCTCATATACAGGGTGATTCACGAATATATGCAGATATTCTCCTCTGTTATTCTACAAGTAAAACTAAAGAAAAAAGTTCATATAAACATAGGTCCGCAAATGTTTAGTTACAGAGTTACGGCTGATAAAAAATTTTGCCTGAAATTTAGCAACTTCGCTAATATGAAGCCATGATTTTTGTGTTTGGGGATGGATGAAAGACATAGTTTATAAGGACAAAGTCAATACGTGAGGCATTATTGGTCGTATTATGAATGCAATAGACGAAATTGAGAACAACCCCATGAAACTGAAACGAGCAACACAGTCTGTCCATACACGTGCAGGTAAATGCATTGTACTCGAGGAGACATTTTTGAACATTTATTGTGAATGTATTGTGAAATTGTATGTCCACTGTACCAGTTCCTTAACACTGAGCTTTGTTTCTTCCGGTTCAACATGAATTCACGTGTGCTATGGTATTAATAAAAGCATATTATCTGACACATTCATACAGTTTCAGTTGACGTTATTACCATCATTTTTCCAAAATTAAATTCCCTACAAATTCTGTTGAAAACTTTGTGCAATTGTCTGGAATTTAAAAAACCAAGTACTTAATAAATTAAAAATTTTACCAAATTACTCCTTTGCTTCTCTGGATGTTCTGGAAAACAACTGCAGATACGAGTCTGGGACATGTCTTATTAGATTCATCTGATCAATAACAACAAAATAAATGGAAATCATTCTTTACTTTAACCTCGTACAGTTTTGTGATGGCTTCATATTAGCGAAGTTGCTAAATTTCAGGCAAAATCTTATTAGTCGCAACGCCGTAACTAAAAATTTGCAGATCTATGTTTATATGAACTTTTTGCTTTAGTTTTACTTGTAGAATAACACTGTAAAATATTTGCATATCTTCGCCAACCACCCTATACATATATGTATAATTTATAAGATCTTCTGTCTAATATCCCCACAAGCAAACTGAGATCTTTTTGCGAATGACACTGCTATTGTAATCGATCCAAGCGTACTAACCTGAACAGAAGAAATGCTAAACAATGCTTTTAACAGCGTCATAGACTGGTTTCTTGCAAACAGTCTCACTCTCAATTTTAAAAAGACAAAACGTATTAAGCTCTGCATATCTTGCAGTACTGCACCACTGATAAGTGTAACGCGTGCTGAGGAAATAATAAATAGGATAGAAACTTCAAAATTCTTTGCTGTCCATATTGAACAGAATTTAAATTAGAAAAAGTCCATTTTGGAACTCCTAAAAAAAACTCACTTCAGCCTAATTTGCACATAGAATCAGTGCAAATATTGGGTACAGACAAATAAGTAAGTGGACATATTTTGCATATTTTCATTCAATAATGTCATGTGGAATAATATCGTGGGGTAATGCGTCTTTAACAAAGAAAGTGTTCATTACAGAAAAATGTGCTGAAAAAGTAATATGTGGTGCTCATCCACGATCAGCTTGAAGACATCTGTTTACTGAGTGGGGCATTCTTACTATTGCTTCACATGATATTTATTCCCTCATGAAGTCTCCTTGTAAATAATCCACTATAGTTCAAAAGGAACAATGATTTACATAATTACAATACCTCAAGGAAAAATAACGTACGTTACTCTACATTAAGGTTCTCTTTAGCACAAGAAGGTTGGGAAATGCTTTAACTAAATCGTTTGCTCATATACCCAGTGATATAAAATGTCTGTCAGACAGCAAAGTAAAATATGAAAAACATTTGAAAAAGTTCCTCCTTGATAGCTCCTTCTATCAGCAGAAGAATTTTTATTATTGTGAAGTCCAAACGGTGTTGAGTGGAAGTCACTAACTCACATCTGTATATTTTATAATAGTAATAATTATTATTGTTATCATTGTTGTTATTATAAAAACGGAAAACTTATAAGTGTTCTGCGTGTAGCCATATTTACATATTAATTTGTGATGTGAATGTAAAATAACTCATTCCATATCATTCGATTTATCGTGCAAATGATCCGTGAACAAGATACTAACTAGCGCACATACCATTCACGAATGGAACAATGGGCTGGGAATGGGGGGGGGGAGGAGGGGCGGGGGGATAGTGGGGATAATGATACCAAAAGTACCCGAAGTATACATAGTGAACCAGAACTTGCAGGGGTGGTCGTACAGACCCAAACAAGAGAAAAATGTCTGGTAAAAATGGGCTCTAAAATTCATACCTTTAAGAGATATAAGCAATTGTTCAGTAGAAGTGTTTCACAACAGCGAAGGTGAAAAAGTGTTCATAGCTCTTTAGGTATGCACCTTATGGCCCACATTTGCTGAATATTTTTTTTCTTGTTTTGGCCCATACTACCATCCGCGAAAGTTTGCCAGCGTTCTGGTTCACCCTGTAGATGTAGGTAAATATCACAAAACTGTACAGAGAATTGGATCGATAAGAATTCTGCTTCTATGACAAACCATGATTCTGAACTTAGCTGTCAGCCTCACATTTAATTGTCATGTAACCTTTCTCCTTTGGTTGCAGGTAAACTGGTTGAGAGATGAACTGGGTTTCGACCACGCATTCAACTACAAGACGGTAGACGTTGGAAAAGCGCTGAAGGAAGTCGCACCTGATGGGGTGGACATATACTTCGACAATGTGGGCGGTCAACAGAGCAGCGCCATCATCTACAAGATGCGAACCGGAGGCCGAATTTCGGTCTGTGGATCCATCTCCAGCTACAATGACACCAAGATCCCCTCTGCACCCATCCTGCAGCCGGCGATGGTGTTCAACGAGCTCAAGATGGAAGGCTTTTTGGTCAACCGCTGGCTGGATCGCTGGGATGAGGGCATTAAGCAGAACATGCAGTGGATTAAAGAGGGAAAGCTGAAGTACAAAGAGACGGTCACACAAGGGTTTGAAAATATGCCAAAGGCTTTCATCGGTATGCTCAAGGGAGAAAACCTGGGCAAGGCAGTTGTCAAGGTGTGATGACATGTACACAGCCGCGAGACCTCACATTGTTTCGTGATACCCTGTACTGCCAAGTCACCATAGTCCAATATTAAATTGCTTACGTATAACTGTTACAGTGTTAGTGTGAAGTACTGTCGTCCTTTGCTGATATTGAAATCACCCAAGAAGACGTTATCCTTGACGATTCGTAAATATTTCATTCACTCCAATGTTGCTGTATAACTCTGTTCTTCCTTCATCTTTACGCACTGAAAAGGGGAAGGAATAGTTCTAAAAGTACGCTTTGGCGGCGGTAGCTGAGAACTGCGAAACTATTTGATGGGCTTCATCATTCATAGTTACTGGAATGCAAACGAGTACAATGTGACCAAAATTAAGCTAAAAGGGCGCTATTAAGTGCGTCGTTCGCCGACGGTCGGAACAATACGCCCCATAGAGTGTGTGATACCGACGCGCGAACTAGAGAATAATCGATTAGACCACAGCTTGGTACTATACTTGGCGAACTATTCTAAGACTCTCGCTGTGATAATGTTTAAAGTACACCGCGACACACAACATTCCAAGCAGTAAGCGTACTTTCAGATGTATCATGTATTTTACGGTGTGAAGTGCATATGTAATGAACGCCTTAGTTATTTTCGTAAAGACCTGTAACACGAATGCACGTATCGACCTCCTTGCAGATACAGTAAACGTAATGTTGCAACATGAAATGTATTATTGCTTATTTACGCCCTATTGCTTTCGTTGCTATGTTATTCTTCTAATAGTGAATGGCATAATATACATTGCATATTTAAAAACAGACAATGGGTAGATTTTATTGCGACAGTATTTTGCGTATTAGAAAGTAGTCTAGATTATAGCAACGTATCACTCAAATGTGAAATCAGTGTTAATGACAATGAAATAGTCACTACTTTCACGACATCTTTACTTGAAACTATAAATGAGATTCAGGAAATGTGATGATTCGAGTCTTAAGATATATTTCTTGAACAACTTGCAACAAACTGTCTCTAAGACTACCTTCGTACCTTAAGGTTAGTTACTCGCTTCTATCAGGCATATAAATTCACGATCAACGAATGCACGTACAAACTCACATCCTGCAAATTTGATCACAGATTATACATAGTCATTGTTTTACATCTCTTGTAAAGATGGAGTCATATGCTTTGTTTACGGTGATGCACGGTAACATATCAGATGTCTGTCTTTTCTTCACTAAATAACATAAACTATATAGAAGATTTTGTAAAAATTTGAAGTGCTCACATGTCGCCGACTTGCTCTTACAGAAATCGAAATGTAGATTGAAGTAATTACGGATGTAGGATTTCATCGTGTGTCTCAAACTGTTTCAAACTATCTCGTAATCATTTCGTTTACTAGCTGTTATCATTGAGTTTCTATTTTATATGTTAGAAAATATAAAAAAAAATATTGGTGAAATGCCACCTTTCTTTAAAAAACTAGTACAGTATAACATCTCTGATTTCTCTGGAGACTTGCGCGAAGTTCTGCCAGGACGACCTGATATGAAATCTTTGGGTAAAGACATGAGATCGACATATAAACCACTGGTCATCGCTCTCGCCAAATTACCATCTCTCTCATTTTCATTTTCCAGACTGTTTTGGGTTCTGTCTTTGGAATTGCCGCTTCAATGTTCTTTTGTCTCACATTCGACATTAGGTTAGCGACAATGTTTTTGCAATGGACTTATTTCACGCAGTTTAGCTAGTGCTCTTGTGAAATTAACAGAAGACAACTCACAGTCAAGAACGTACTCTCACAAGAAAATTATGGAAATATACAAAATTTTATGGAGTGCATTGTACGGACAAGCAATAATTATTATCGAGAGGGATGATGGGGGGGGGGGGAGGGGGATTCACGTAGCAGCAGTTGGAAGCAACCGCGAAAGTTCCGCTTGGAAGACAGCTGAAGTTGTCTTTGGTAAATGAAAAGAGCTGCACTCTTCGGAATTACCAAAGCTGTTAAGCAAATGGCAGAGCAAGAGGTCTCGGCAGAAGGAATGGACCAGTTCTTCTCATCTCTTCTGTAGCTACCACACGAATGCAAATTCTGAAGTCGAGAGATAGTCCAAAATGGACAGTAGTGTTAATGTCGGAAATTACGAAATATTACGACATATATACAAGAACACCGAAAACTATTCTAAAGACAGTTCTAGCAACCGAAGTATAAACAATCATTTCACAGAACAACAACAGTATCTTAATTCATTTACGCGTCTTTTTACTTGGTTAACATTGTTACATACATACTTTTATCCTTGTTCCATAGATCATGAATACGACATTTAGTAATGATGTGTAACATATCTCTTTAACATAAGTTTTCTTTACACAAAATAATCAATTAATTAATTAATCTTTTTACAGTTACTTCTTCATAGCTAAGAATTCATCTGTTGAGTAGAAGGAGTTTTCATGCAGAATTTCTTCTAATTTGCTTTTATATGTTGGTTGGCTATCTGTCAGATTTTTAACACTATTTGGCAAATGACCAAAGATTTTTGTGGTAGCATAATTCACCCCTTTCTGTGCTGAAGTGAGATTTAATCCAGATTAGTAAATATCATCCTTTCTTCTAGTGTTGTATCTATGCACTTCACTGTTATTTCTAAATTGGGATGGGTTATTAATGACAAATTACATAAGTGAATATATGTATTGTGAAGGTACTGTGAATATCCCGAGTTCCTTAAACAAATGTCTGTGAGGTGATATTGGGTGGGCTCCAGCTATTATTCTGAGTACACAATTTTGTGCAATGAATACTTTCTCTCTTAATGATGAATTGCCCCAAAATATGATGCCATATGAAAACAGTGAATGAAAATGGGCATAATAAGCTAATTTACTAATATGTTTATCACCAAGATTTGCAATAACCCTAATAGGATAAGTAGCTGAACCTAACTGTTTCAGCAAATCATGGATGTGTTTCTTCCAATTCAATTTCTCTTCAGTGCACACACCCAGAAATTTTGAGTATTCTGTCTTAGCAACAGACTTCTGTTCACAGTCTATATTTATCAATAGTGTTATGCCATTTACTGTACAGACTTGTATAAACTGTGTTTTCTGAAAATTTAGTTAGAGTCCATTTGCAAAGAACCACTTAATTTTCTGAAAGACATTACTTGCAATTTCCTCAGCTGATTCTTGCTTCTTAGGTGTGATTACTATACTTGTATCATCAGTAAAAAGAACTAGCTTTGCATCTTCATGAATATAGAGTGGCAATTCGTTAATATATATTAAGAAAAGTAAGGGACCCAAGACTGAACCCTGTGGGACTCTGTTCTTGATACCTCCCCAGTTAGAGGACTCTGCTCGTTTTTGCAGACTATCTAAACTGTTAATTTCAACCTTCTGCATTCTTCCAGTTAAGTATGAATTAGTTTATTTTATTTATCGATTCTATATGAGTAATGCAATTTCATTGCTGTCTGATTTTTCTATGTAATTTATGTTAGTATGAATGTGTAATATTACAGAAAATAAGTTGCAGTAATCAAAAAGGGTATGTAATCTCACCCTAGTAGACAGATAATTTGTAGCTCTTCAGATGTATCCAGACGTAATAATTGGGGAACCAACCATCTGTGAGGTAGAAGCTCGCTGCAAATCGCCGCAAATGCAAAAAATACGTAACAGTTCGTAGTGGTGTGTGGTCTTGTAAAGACATAGCTGTTCTAGGATGTGCGCGAGACAGGAAGAAATCTTCCAGTCGACAAAATGCGACACTTACGCTCAAGATCAATATCAGCCTTGGATGGACGTTTTGTAATAAGTAAAGCTGCTGCAATATTAACTGCACGTAAAGAGATATGCAAGAAAAAAGAACACGCAAATGGTATGCGAGTTGTACAATATAACAAAGTCTGAGCACCACGAGGTGAGTGTAAATTTGACCATCATAGATCACAATACGCAAGAGTAGATTTTTGTTTCTATTCAGTTTTGTAAGTGGGTGTTCAACATATTTGACTGCAAACTACCTTGTTATTCAAGTTGAAGTGTGTGTCTTGTTGTGTGTGAACTAAGTCCATTGAGCAGATGTTTGATTCATGACACAGAGAAATGCTAAATTAGCAGTGCTGCTTCACAGCTATGAAGTTCAGCGTGCATTACTAAAGTTTCTATCTTTTGTTGTTCTTATTACTTGAGCTAAGAATTGAGGGTCTGCAGCCATCATTACTCAGAAAACTTTGTTAAATTCATTGAAGAATAAGGATTCAGTTCCAGTACATATGAGTGATGATTTACAATTTATACTGGTAGTAATTGAAGTGTTTATGCTTTCTCAAATTTCATTCAAAGACACACCATTCAGATTCAAAATAGCCTTAACTTTTCAATACAGAGACACCATTCAGATTCAAAACAGCCTTAACTTTTCAATACGGAGTTTCTACAGCACTGAAAAAAGTAAGACTTTCAGGTACCCTGTCTAATGGTATGTGCTAGCTCCTGTATTGCTCTGTCACAAAACTGTGATGATGTTAAAGGATGCTAAGCAGGTAGGAAGTAATTTAAAAATTTAATGGGCGATGTTCACTGTGTCTTCGGATATGGATTGCCTTACTATCGACTTCTGACTGGTGAGCAGGTCACGGTTTAAACCCGCTATAATTGTTTCGTTACATAACTTGTTAGATACTGTGATACAGTGAGGATAGATTACAAGTAGGTCATTCTATAGCTAATGTGAATTCATTCTAAAAATCTTATTAGGTGACTGTTTAAATAAAATGAAATTACTAAATTAAAATAACTGCACAGTTCTAAGAATCCAAAAGGTTTAAATAAAAATTCCAGTGCACTGGGCTGAAAATAGGCATTCCTAAAAAAATACAGTTTTCAGTTCGTGGTAAGGGACCTTGGTGCGGAAACAACCAAGTCGAAAGTTATAAACGAAAACTGTTATGATACCTCTGACAGTGGAACATATGTTCCGGAACTGTCGTTGCTAAGTTTGTAAGACAGGCAACTTTCAGAGCCGGCAACAAGAAAAAATGTCTTGTAAACATGGGCTTTAAAATGCCTACCTTAAGACTTACGGGCATTTGTTCAGTAGAAGTGTTTCACAGTGGCGATGATGAACAAGTGCTCAAGCTCTTAATGTATGCATTTGAGAGTCCATGTTTACTAGACATTTCTTTCTGTTTTGGTTCGTACTACCAGCTCTGAAAGTTGCCTACCCTACAACCTTAGCAACAACAGTGCCAGTGTGTGTTTTATGTTGTCAAAGGTATCAAAACGATTTTCGCTTACAATTTTCTACTCTATCGTCTCTTACCTCAAATTGAAACAGTTATCGTTCTGTACCATCCCTGAAAGTTTCTAACATCATCACGAAATCACGTTGTATTACAGCTGAAGCTGCGTTGTCGCCGTATACGAGGTGTTGTTATAAAATAACGGGACTCATTGTGTCACAGTGAGCACAGATGCGCCAAAGATGAACGTCCAACAGTTGCGATGCGCGAAGCCATCTCAGTCAAATGCGGCATCTCTGGTGTCTGCAGACTAATCAGCGTGGCTGTAACCTTCGTTGGTGTAAAAGCAGTTTATTTTGTTTTGCCGGAAAAATGATGTGTAATAACAGAGTAACGAACTGTTGTGAAGTTTTACACGAGACTTGGAAAAACTGCTTCCGAAATCTATCTTTTATTAAGAGATGTGAATGGTGAAGACTGTTTATCACGTAGGTGAGTTTTTGAGTGGTGCAAGCGTTTCCAAGATGGCCGAGAAGACGTTGAAAATGAATCGCGCCCACGACGCTCTTCAACATAAAAAACGGATGAAAATATCGAAAAAGTAGGTAATTTGATTCGCTTTGACTATCGGTTGAGTATTCAATCGATTGCTGAAACTGTAGGTATTGACAAAGAATGCTTAAGGCAAATTTTATGTAGCCAATTTAACAATGGAAAAGTATGTACGAAACTGATGCCGAAAATTCACACTATCGAACAAAAAGAAACTCGTGAAAATGTTTGCACTCACACTTTGAATGACATTGAAAATGATCCTAATTTCTTGGAAAGGGAGATAAAATGTAACGAATATTGGTTCTTCATTTATGATCCAAAAAGTAAGTGTCAGTCCACGCACTGGGGGGGGGGCCCAACTTCACCGACAGCGAAAAAAGCTCGAATGAGCAAATCAGGATTCAAAGTGTTGATGATTCGTTTTTTTCTATATTCATGGAACTGTGCATCTTCCCAGGTTTCCTGGAGGCCTAACTGTTACACAAAATTACTACCTTGTAGTTCTTATTAAACTCCACGAGAGAATAAGGAAAAAAACCTACCCGAACTGTGGAAGAACAGTACATGAGCTCAGCATCAAGACAACCCACCGACTTATACCGCATTGTCTGTTAAGAGGCTTCTAGCGAAATACAACATTCTGGTTTAGACCACCCATCTTACTCGCCTGACCTGGTACCATTTATCTATTCCCTCAAGGTCAAATCCGCATTAAAAGGAATAATATTTCAGTCCATTGAAGCAGTGAAAGAAAAAGCGGCTTGCGTCATCGAGTAGCTCACAGAGGGAAGACTTCCAGGAGTGTTTCCATCAATGGAAAATTCACAAGGAGCATTGGAGGGATGGAGAGTGTATTGAGGCTGACAATAAATATGTATGTTCTTGAAATAAAATGTTTTACAGAAGTGGTCCCGTTATTTTATAGCCACACCTCGTATGCCAACGGTACTGACAGGCCACCGTGTCATCCTCAACCCTTAGGCATCACCAGATGTGGATGAGGAGGGTCATGCAGTCAGCACAACGCTCTCCTGGCCATTGTCGGTTTTCGTGACTTGTGCCACAACTTCTCAATTAAGTAGCTCCCCACTTGGCCTCACAAGGGCTGAGTACACCCCACTTGGCAACCGCACTCGGCAGACCTGGACGGTGACTCATCCAAGTGCTAGCCAAGCCCATGGAACCATCTTTACCACTGTGGCAAGGCCGTTGGCCTCTAAATTCTACAAATCCCTTGAAAATATGGATAGGCATGCACTTCGCCTCGCCTTGCGCATCCGCCAGTCTTCCCCTACTCGCACCCTGCCCAACTCATCCACTTCCCACACCTTCTTCTCTTCTAGGAGCAGATTCGGACTCAGAACATTAATCGCAAAACCCAGTCCCAGCACCGAAATATCATTCCCACTAACCACCAGTCCAGGTACCATGTTGTGCAACTGTATCCATATACCACCTGTCGTGCTGACCAAGTTGGTTCAGTGGTTAACACAATGTACTCTCATTCAGGAGGACGACGGTTCAGATCCGCGTTCGATCGTCCAAATTTCACTCAAATTCTCTGCGAATTCCCCAAAACCAATCCAGGAAAATGCTGAGATGGTTCCTCTGAAATGGCATGGGAGATTTCTTCCCCATCCCTGAATCATTCCAAGCTTTTACTCTGGCGATTGGACATTAAAACCTAATCTTCCTTCCTTCCTTCCTTTCTTTCACCTTCCACAGAATTGCATGCTATGCCCATCCACCCCTGCTGTAACTTCATCCATCTCCCACTACCCAATCATTAAATCTTTCACAGTGTATACCCTTCCTTTCAGACCTAGCCAACAACGCTCCTCTTCACCCCATCCTTCAGTTTTCTCCATCCTCCTCTTCACTAAGTGTTAACTGTTTTCTGTAGTTCCACAGAGCCCCATTGTAATACTCATCATCCCACCTCCATCATGAACATAACCAGCCTTACACCATGCCATCATCAGCGTAGTATCTGATCGATTTAATTTTTGTGTAACTTCACTTAAAGTTTTTAAAATTCATAATTTTTCATCAATGTGTGAATTTAAAAAAATTTCTCTTCAACTGTTTTATAGAATTAAAACTTTTTTTGTTAAACATGCATTTGGCTGAACAGCAGTTTCATCCGCCAACAAGACGTCCACTCGCAAGGACCTGAAATAACAATAAAGAGAAAAAAATGTTGTCCTAGCAGTATTCTCTACATGCTGGGACATTTCTGACTGTCCTCCACTTTGCTCCTCCTCTTTCCAAATGCGTGGTTCGGTGCGCTCCTTCCCAAATCTTCCATCCCACTTTCTCACTAAAACAGTCTCCCTCTAACAATCCTTCTCACCTCCTGCTTACGTCATGTAACTCTAGTAAAGTGACCCGTTTTCATAAAGACTTGTCATTTGACGCTGCCAACCTGAAGGCCCAGAAAATGAAATCACGTTAAAGAGGAAAAAATGTGTAAGTAGCGTTACTTACCCCGCTGAAGGCCACTTGGTACCATTTCCATTATATTGGTACATCATTTTACTACTTGACACGTTCTACAACCCAAAAGAATTTTATTGAATATGGACGGTATGAAGGTGTCAGTGGAATGTATTAGTATTGTCTCGGCAGCATGCCAGGATTGGTTACTAGGGGAGATGGAATGGGGCGATGGGGTTGTTGAAGTCTAGTTTGGAGGATGTGTAAGTAGGAGTTGTTCAGCATAGACAGTTCTGTTTTAGAATTTTGGAGTATGTTTCATGCACTCATACTACGACATTTCTTGAGACAGAAAATCTCCTCTGTGGATATGAACAATGATTCCCCAAACAAAGATACGAGGGTGAGTGAAATAAATACCTTGAATATTTTTTTAAAAATTATTTATTGTGCAGAAGTGGTACAAAGCTGATCACTTTTCAACACAATCTCCCCCACGCTCAATGCAAGTCCTCCAGCGCCTACAAAGTGCATAAATTCCTTTAAAAAAAAATTCTTTTGGTAGTCCACGCAACCACTCATAGACCGCGTGGCGTACCTCTTCATCAGAACGGAACTTCTTTCCTCCCACTGCGTCTTTGAGTGATCCAAACATATGGAAATCACTTGGGGCAAGGTCTGGTGAGTATGGTGGATGAGGAAGACATTCAAAATGCAGGTCTGTGATTGTTGCAATTGTTGTACGGGCATTGTCATGCTGCAAAAGGACACCTGCTGTTAGCAATCCACGTCACTTTGATTTGATTGCAGGCCGCAGATGATTTTTAGGAGATCTGTGTATGATGCACTGGTGACAGTGGTCCCTCTAGGCTTGTAATGCTCCAAAATAACGCCTTTTTCGTCCCAAAAGAGAGTCAGCATAACCTTCCTGTTGATGGTTCTGTTCGAAACTTCTTTGGTTTTGGTGATGAGGAATGGCGCTATTCCTTGCTCGCTCTCTTCGTTTCCGGTTGAAGGAAGTGAACCCAGGTTTCGTCCCCAGTAACGATACATGCAAGGAAGCCATCACCTTCTAATTCAAAGCGCCGAAGAAGTTCTTGACAAGCATCAACACGTCGTTTTCTCATTTCAGGAGTCAGCTGCCGTGGCACCCATCTTGCAGACACTTTGTGAAACTGGAGCACATCATGCACAATGTGGTGTGCTGACCCATGACTAGTCTGTAAACATGCTGCAATGTCATTCAGTGTCACTTGGCGATTTTCCTTCACTATGGCTTCAACTGCTGCAACGTTCTGTGGAGTCACAACTCGTTGTGCCTGACCTGGACGAGGAACATCTTCCACTGAAGTCACATCATTTGCGAACTTCTTATTCCATTCGTAGACTTGCTGCTGTGACACGGTACTGAACCTTCATTCGTCGATGAATTTCAATAGGTTTCACGCCTCCACTACGCAAAAACCGAATAACAGAACGCTGTTCTTCCCTGGTGCAAGTCGCAAGTGGGGCGGCCATCTTTATACTGATACTGTGACGATATGTGTGCATCTGCACTATGCTGCCACCTACAGCTCATTCTGCACGCTGTTTGTAGCACGCTTACCAACTTACAGGATAACGGCGCGAAATGTCGATTTGTTTTTACAAATTTAAAGTTTTCATTTGACTCACCCTCGTAGTATGAAACTCAACTCGCTCTGCTCGTCCACGACAACCAGAAAGCATTAGATACTGGCGCCCACGTTGATGCCGTGTAACTTGACTTGCAGAAGGCGTTCTATACAGTTCATTACTGCCACTTAGTGAAAAAAATACGAGCGTTCGGAATATCAGACCAGCTGTGTGATAGGATTGAAGAGTTTCTAGCAAAGAGAACACAGCATGTCATTTTCAGCGGAGAAAAAATCTCCAGATGTACCCCAGGAAAGTGTTATAGGACCATTACTTTTCACAATATACACTCCTGGAAATTGAAATAAGAACACCGTGAATTCATTGTCCCAGGAAGGGGAAACTTTATTGACACATTCCTGGGGTCAGATACATCACATGATCACACTGACAGAACCACAGGCACATAGACACAGGCAACAGAGCATGCACAATGTCGGCGCTAGTACAGTGTATATCCACCTTTCGCAGCAATGCAGGCTGCTATTCTCCCATGGAGACGATCGTAGAGATGCTGGATGTAGTCCTGTGGAACGGCTTGCCATGCCATTTCCACCTGGCGCCTCAGTTGGACCAGCGTTCGTGCTGGACGTGCAGACCGCGTGAGACGACGCTTCATCCAGTTCCAAACATGCTCAATGGGGAACAGATCCGGAGATCTTGCTGGCCAGGGTAGTTGACTTACACCTTCTAGAGCACGTTGGGTGGCACGGAATACATGCGGACGTGCATTGTCCTGTTGGAACAGCAAGTTCCCTTGCCGGTCTAGGAATGGTAGAACGATGGGTTCGATGACGGTTTGGATGTACCGTGCACTATTCAGTGTCCCCTCGACGATCACCAGTGGTGTACGGCCAGTGTAGGAGATCGCTCCCCACACCATGATGCCGGGTGTTGGCCCTGTGTGCCTCGGTCCTATGCAGTCCTGATTGTGGCGCTCACCTGCACGGCGCCAAACACGCATACGACCATCATTGGCACCAAGGCAGAAGCGACTCTCATCGCTGAAGGCGACACGTCTCCATTCGTCCCTCCATTCACGCCTGTCGCGACACCACTGGAGGCGGGCTGCACGATGTTGGGGCGTGAGCGGAAGACGGCCTAACGGTGTGCGGGACCGTAGCCCAGCTTCATGGAGACGGTTGCGAATGGTCCTCGCCGATACCCCAGGAGCAACAGTGTCCCTAATTTGCTGGGAAGTGGCGGTCCGGTCTCCTACGGCACTGCGTAGGATCCTACGGTCATGGCGTGCATCCGTGCGTCGCTGCGGTCCGGTCCCAGGTCGACGGGCACGTGCACCTTCCGCCGACCACTGGCGACAACATCGATGTACTGTGGAGACCTCACGCCCCACGTGTTGAGCAATTCGGCGGTACGTCCACCCGGCCTCCCGCATGCCCACTATACGCCCTCGCTCAAAGTCCGTCAACTGCACATACGGTTCACGTCCACGCTGTCGCGGCATGCTACCAGTGTTAAAGACTGCGATGGAGCTCCGTATGCCACGGCAAACTGGCTGACACTGATGGCGGCGGTGCACAAATGCTGCGCAGCTAGCGCCATTCGACGGCCAACACCGCGGTTCCTGGTGTGTCCGCTGTGCCGTGCATGTGATCATTGCTTGTACAGCCCTCTCGCAGTGTCCGGAGCAAGTATGGTGGGTCTGACACACCGGTGTCAATGTGTTCTTTTTTCCATTTCCAGGAGTGTATATAAGTGACGAAGCTTTTAACTGATGATGCTCGAAATGTCACTTAGTTCTCAGCAGGAATCAGAGATTTCTATGACACGATATTAGCACAACAAACTTCAAATATGTGCGAACAGTGAAGTGCTTTAAAAGAATAATTGACAGTTAGGTGACAAGAGTCGAGGGATACCTCCAAATATCGTGTCGGACCTCTTTTTGCCGGCGTAGTGCAGCAGCTCGACGTGCCATGGACTCAACAAATAGTTGGAAATCCTCTACAGAAATATTGAACCACGCTGCTTCTATAACCATCCATAATTACAAAAGTGTTGCCGATGCAGGGTCTTTTGTACTAACAAACCTCTCGATTATGTCCCATCAATGTTCGATGGGTTTCATGTCAGGCGATCTGAGTGGCCAAACCATTCTCTCTAATTGTCCAAGATGTTCTTCAAACAAATCGTGAACAATTGTGGCCGGTGACATGGCGTGTCGTCGTCCATAAAAATTCAATTTTTCTCTCGAAACACGAAGTCCATGAATGGCTGCAAATGGTCTCCAAGTCGCTGAGCGTAACCCATTCCATTCAATGATCGGCTCAGTTGAACCAGAGGACCCAGCCCATTCCACGTAAACACATCATTATGGGGCCACCACCAGCTTATACAGGGTGTTTCAAAAATGACCGGTATATTTGAAACGGCAATAAAAACTAAACGAGCAGCGATAGAAATACACCGTTTGTTGCAATATGCTTGGGACAACAGTACATTTACAGGCAGACAAACTTTCGAAATTACAGTAGTTACAATTTTCAACAACAGATGGCGCTACGGTCTGGGAAACTCTATAGTACGATATTTTCCACATATCCACCATGCGTAGCAATAATATGGTGTAGTCTCTGAATGAAATTACCCGAAACCTTTGACAACGTGTCTGGCGGAATGGCTTCACATGCAGATGAGATGTACTGCTTCAGCTGTTCAATTGTTTCTGGATTCTGGCGGTACACCTGGTCTTTCAAGTGTCCCCACAGAAAGAAGTCTCAGGGGTTCATGTCTGGCGAATAGGGAGGCCAATCCACGCCGCCTCCTGTATGTTTCGGATAGCCCAAAGCAATCACACGATCATAGAAATATTCATTCAGGAAATTAAAGACGTCGGCCGTGCGATGTGGCCGGGCAGCATCTTGCATAAACCACGAGGTGTTCGCAGTGTCGTCTAAGGCTGTTTGTACCGCCACAAATTCACGAAGAATGTCCAGATAGCGTGATGCAGTAATCATTTCGGATCTGAAAAATGGGCCAATGATTCCTTTGGAAGAAATGGCGGCCCAGACCAGTACTTTTTGAGGATGCAGGGACAATGGGACTGCAACATGGGGCTTTTCGGTTCCCCATGTGCGCCAGTTCTGTTTATTGACGAAGCCGTCCAGGTAAAAATAAGCTTCGTCAGTAAACCAAATGCTGCCCACATGCATATCGCCGTCATCAATCCTGCGCACTATATCGTTAGCGAATGTCTCTCGTGCAGCAATGGTAGCGGCGCTGAGGGGTTGCCGCGTTTGAATTTTGTATGGATAGAGGTGTAAACTCTGGCGCATGAGACGATACGTGGACGTTGGCGTCATTTGGACCACAGCTGCAACACGGCGAACGGAAACCCGAGGCCGCTGTTGGACCACCTGCTGCACTAGCTGCGCGTTGCCCTCTGTGGTTGCTGTACGCGGTCACCCTACCTTTCCAGCACTTTCATCCGTCACGTTCCCAGTCCGTTGAAATTTTTCAAACAGATCCTTTATTGTATCGCTTTTCGGTCCTTTGGTTACATTAAACCTCCGTTGAAAACTTCGTCTTGTTGCAACAACACTGTGTTCTAGGCGGTGGAATTCCAACACCAGAAAAATCCTCTGTTCTAAGGAATAAACCATGTTGTCTACAGCACACTTGCACGTTGTGAACAGCACACGCTTACAGCAGAAAGACGACGTACAGAATGGCGCACCCACAGACTGCGTTGTCTTCTATATCTTTCACATCACTTGCAGCGCCATCTGTTGTTGAAAATTGTAACTACTGTAATTTCGAAAGTTTGTCCGCCTGAAAATGTACTGTTGTCCCAAGCATATTGCAACAAACGGTGTATTTCTATCGCTGCTCGTTTAGTTTTTATTGCCGTTTCAAATATACCGGTCTTTTTGAAACACCCTGTACATTGCCTTGCTGACAACTTGGGTTCGTGGCGGTCTGCGATACACTCGAACACTAGCATCAGCTCTTATCAACTGAAATGGGGACTCGTCTGACCAGGCCACAGTTTCCCAGTCCTCTAGGGTCCAACCGATATGGTCACGAGCCCGGGAGAGGCGCTGCAATTCATGTCGATTGTTAGCAATGGCTCTCTCGTCGTTCGCCTTCTACCATGGCCCATTAACGCCAAATTTTGCCGCACTATGCTAACGGATACGTTCATCGTACGTCCCGCATTGATTTCTGCGGTTATTTCACGTAGTGTTACATGTCTGTTAACACAAATCTACGCAAACGCCGCTGCTCTCGGTCGTTAAAAGAAGGCCGTCGGCCACTGCGTTGTCCTTGGTGATAGGTAAAGCCTGTAATTTGATAACCTAATATCGGCACACTCTCGTCATGAGGGTCACGGAATATTGAGTTCCGTATCGATTTCCGAAATGGATCGTCCCTTGCGTCTCGCTCCAACTACCATTCAGCGTTCGAAGTCTGTTAATTCCCGTCGTGCGACCATAATCACGTCTGAATCCTTTTCACATGAATCACCTGAGTACAAGTGACAGCTCCGTCAATACATTGCCCTTTTATACCTTTTGTACGTGTCCGCCCCCGGTAGCTGAGTGCTGATCAGCGCGACAGAATGTCACTCATAAGGGCCCGGGTTCGATTACCGGTTGAAATTTTCTCCGCTCAGGGACTGGGTGTCGTGTTGTCCTAATCATCCTCATTTCATCCCCATCGACGCGCAAGTCAAGTGGTGTCAAATCGAAAGACTTGCACCCGGCGAACGGTCTACCCGACGGGAGGCCCTAGTCACACGACATTTACATTGAGGCAATACTGACCTTACGACTTATCTTAGAAGAAAGATTAAGGAAAGGCAAACCTACGTTCCTAGTATTTGTAGACTTAGAGAAAGCTTTTGACAATGTTGACTGGAATACTCTCTTTCAAATTCTAAAGGTGGCAGGGGTAAAATACAGGGAGCGAAAGGCTATTTACAATTTGTATAGAAACCAGATGGCAGTTATAAGAGTCGAGGGGTATGAAAGAGAAGCAGTGGTTGGGAAGGGAGTAAGACAGGGTTGTAGCCTCTCCCCGATGCTATTCAATCTGCAAGCAAGCAAGCAGTAAAGGAAACAAAAGAAAAATTCGGAGTAGGTATTAAAATCCATGGAGAAGAAATAAAAACGTTGAGGTTCGCCGATGACATTGTAATTCTCTCAGAGACAGCAAAGGACTTGGAAGAGCAGTTGAACGGAATGGATAGTGTCTTGAAGGGAGGATATAAGATGAACATCAACAAAAGCAAAACGAGGATAATGGAATGTAGTCGAATTAAGTCGGGTGATGCTGAGGGTATTAGATTAGGAAATGAGACACTTAAAGTAGTAAAGGAGTTTTGCTATTTGGGGAGCAAAATAACTGATGATGGTCGAAGCAGAGAGGATATAAAATGTAGACTGGCAATGGCAAGGAAAGCGTTTCTGAAGAAGAGAAATTTGTTAACATCGAGTATAGATTTAAGTGTCAGGAAGTCGTTTCTGAAAGTATTTGTATGGAGTGTAGCCATGTATGGCAGCGAAACATGGACGGTAAATAGTTTGGACAAGAAGAGAATAGAAGCTTTCGAAATGTGCTGCTACAGAAGAATGCTGAAGATTAGATGGGTAGATCACATAACTAATGTGGAAGTATTGAATAGGATTGGGGAGAAGAGAAGTTTGTGGCACAACTTGACCAGAAGAAGGGATCGGTTGGTAGGACATGTTCTGAGGCATCAAGGGATCACCAATTTAGTATTGGAGGGCAGCGTGGAGGGTAAAAGTCGTAGGGGGAGACCAAGAGATGAATACACTAAGCAGATTCAGAAAGATGTAGGTTGCAGTAGGTACTGGGAGATGAAGAAGCTTGCACAGGATAGAGTAGCATGGAGAGCTGCATCAAACCAGTCTCAGGACTGAAGACCACAACAACAACAACCTGATATATTTACTTACCGCTGTCCCATGACTTTTGTGACCTCAGTGTAAATCACTGGAAGCAGCCACATCCATACAATATCTAGGAGTATGCGCCCGAAACGATGTGAAGTGGAACAAACATATAACACTTATTTCAGGTTTGACATATGGCGGACTCAGATTCGTTGGAAGAATCCTCAGGAAACCAAGTCCACTAACAAAGAAAGTAGCTTACAAAACCCCCATTCGACAAGAACTTCAATATTGCTCGTCAGTGTGGGATCCATACGACATAGGATTGATTGAGGAAATAGACGAGATGAACAGAAGAATAGCGCATTTCGTTACAGTATCACTACGTAACCGCGAAAACGTGGCAGACACACTCCGCCGAAAGCAGTGGTAGACGCAGCATAAGAGACATTCTGCATCAGAGAAGTTTACTTTAACAACCGATATCGTACGTTCCTAGAAGAGTCTACCAAGACCTTGCCTCCTACTACACATTTTTCGCGTAAAGACCGTAAAGTTAAAATTGGAGAGATTCTAACCCACACGGAGACTCACCAACTATTCTTCCCATGGGCCCTTGGCGGTTGGAAATGGACGGTGGTACACAAATTACCCTTCGCCACACTCCGTAAGGTAGTTTTCGGATTATAGATGTAGATTGAGGGGGGGGGGAGGGGTATGGAGGATTTGATGAGTTGGTAACTTATTCAACTGCCACAGAACCCTGCGTACAAAAAGAAACAACTTCAGGGACGCCCACTGAGTCCTCTATTATTTATCCTTGCAGTGGAAGAAATTGCAAGAACACCCCAGAGGGAGGGTATGCAAATGCCGACGATATTATTATCGGCACAAAGGAAATTGTAAAATTACAAGAAGTAATAAACGATATTGAAAATTAGTGTGTCAAACACGGCTTCGAAATAAATGTGGAAAAAACAGAAATGATGGTACTCCGAAATGGAGGAAGAGCATCTGCATCACCGAGATCTTCGTACGGCAGAGAAAACTGAAAATCGAACCTAGGAGTCACAATAAAAACAACTGCAAAACGTTTCACAAAACAGATAACAGACAAGGCAATGCAGGCAACAATGGCAAAAAAAATGGCTCTGAGCACTATGGGACTTAACATCTGAGATCATCAGTCCCCTAGAACTTAGAACTACTTAAACCTGGCTAGCCTAAGGACATCACACACATCTATGCGCGAGGCAGGATTCGAACCTGCGACCGTAGCGGTCGCGCGGTTCCAGACTGTAGCGCCTAGAACCGCTCGGCCACACAGGCCTGCGGTCAATAAGTAACCACACACAAATCACAATATGTAAAATTTCTAATTTCCTGTCTTATTATCACTGTTCTTCGAACGTGAATGGCTATTTGGCTGCAGTAAAGTTGTTATTATAAAAAGAAACAACTTGCTAATTTTAGCTGCAGAACTGCAATCAGTGGAGCAGAGCCGGAAGGCAGCTGAGACGGAGCATCAAGCAACATCGGCGACGGCGTCAGATGGGCCTACTCCCCCCCCCCTCCCCAACCTCCATCCCGCTGCTGTGTTATCTACGGCCCTCAGCCGCGCAGGCAGCCAGAAGGGACAGAGGCCACTACACTGCACAGCAAGTGCCCTCTGCCCTCTCCAGCCATCAGATATCGGCTAGGCCGGCAAGACAACGCCGGCGCGCTCCCGCCACGGGCGCCAAGACGGCCTGGAACGACCTCAGATCAGGTTCGCCTCACCCCACCCCACTTCCTATAGGGCGCTTACCGCTTTACACAGAGCAAACGACACTGCGCGACACAGTGGAAGGATCACTTTTTCGGAATCCCGCACTTGTCTCTCATTGCGACGTGTAAGTTTGAAGCCGGCCAGAGTGGCCGAGCGGTTCTAGGCGCTTCAGTCTGGAACCGCGCAACCGATACGGTCGCAGGTTCGAATCCTGCCTCGGGCATGGATGTGTGTGATGTCCTTAGGTTAGTTAGGTTTAAGTAGTTCTAAGTTCTATGGGACTGATGACCTCTGATGTTAAGTCCCATAGTGCTCAGAGCCATTTGAACCATTTTATAAGTTTGAAATTTGGCTCAAAGGTGTCTACAACCGCTTCAAACAGCAAGGTGTCGACACGTGAGAAATATAGGGCCAGAGCCCATAACTTCATATGAGCTGTCAAGTGGGTTAATGTCACATTGGCACTAAACCCAGTTCTGCCCAACGTCATTGTGGACGTGTCACTCGATGGAAAGGTCATCACACCACTTTTTGCCCACATTTCACTCTTTAAAATAAATAAATAAATAAATAAAAGGCTCTGCGTTGAAGATCAAAACCGCAAGGCCCAGCGTTTAAAATCACGCAGTTTTCCTATGGGTGGTGGGGAAAACATTTCAGTCACACCGCCGCTCAGAATCGTTATCGACACGAAAAGGCCTCAGCCTCAAGAGTCGACATAGAGGGCGTCGATGAAACTACAACTTCCTCTGGAGAGTTCATTCCCACTAGAGTTGTAAAAGTACTGTAAGGCTACCGTAGACTTTCCTAAGCAAGCTTAGATAACAGTAGTTCTCCTAATAGCTTTGTCCAGTTAAGATCATACCCACATTACCTGTTCATTAGATGTGTTGCATACCTGTCAGACATTACGTCACAACGACCGCTTTCTTTGCATGTGCAATCAGTATCTTAAAAGGTTCTCCTAAAACCGAAAGCTGTCAATAGTCTGCAAACTGAATGGGGTCATATTTATAGCAAAATTGAAATTTTCAGCGTTTAATTCGCTGTTATCCGAAAATTGATATTTGTAATGTGAAGCAGATGGATGTTGTTGTAAAAATATAGAAAACAATACGAATTAACTATTTAGTGCTAGAAAACTCAGTTTCCCCAACAAATAGGTAAAATAAAAATTTATAATATAGCACTGGAAAACACAATTTCCCCCACAAAAAGGTAAATTTAATAAAAATGAAAAAAATATATCAAACATCGCTTCACCACTTCGTCGAACGTAGTAAAACATTTTTCCGTTATTCCTAAGCAACTTCCGTATATGTCAGAAATAATAGGAAAGTCTCGACTTTGATCATAATGGAGAATGTTCTGCTGAGTAGAAAATAACAATTTAATTATATATATTGTGCATGTAAACTATACTTGCATCAAAAGTAATTGCTTTGATTACATAAAAGTGCAGAAGTTAAGCGATCAGCTATTTTTATTACTTATAAAATGCAATTTTTGTTCTGTAAAGATACAAAATACATAACGCACCATCAATGAATGATGGGCGGTAGCAATCATGTGCAGAACAAACAAACAACCAAACAAACAAACAAAAACATAGAAGTCGCTGACTCTCAGTTTCTCTCTTACACATTCATTTATGTTGCTTTCCCCACAAATGCTGCCAAATACTACTGGTAATCCTACCATTTACTACATCATTTATGTAGTGTACCAAAACTACAGAACCATAGTTTTGCTAAAGCATAAGTCTACTTCCTACACATTTAGCGGTCGAAAACGCCACGCCTCAGTGCGATAAGCAACAGGACGATGTTCTTGTCAATCTTTGACACTGCTGACAGCCGCAGGACCATTCAGTCCTTCTGTAAGGACATCGTGAGGCTGCAGCCCCACTGAACGTGATCTGATGCCTTCAGATTGTAGTGTGACCGCAGTTTTTGCTCTGGTATACAGGGTGGATCCACTCGGAACCGCACGGAAGCATTTGACAAAGTGTGACCATGATGCGAAGCAACAAAAGGTGTTTATGCTTTTTCTGGCATGACAGTGAACCCTATCTCGCTAGCTCGAAGTTTTGTGATATCTGATAATGGTAGATGCGAAAACGTCGTAATAAATAAAGACATTTTATTTATTCAGCTATCTAGACGGTTTTATTCAGAAAGTATTCATGATGATCGTGGACTCATGCCGGTAATTCGTTTCCTTTATACAAGGGGCAATCAAAAAGTTTCTGTTCGAAGGCCTTACAATCCAGAATCGGTATGCCAATCACGCAAATCGCCGTGAGGATTACTGAAATCACCCCACTGGCTCGCTACGTTGATGATACCCGTTTGGTAAAACACCATGTCCTGTTGCGCACCGAAGTCAGTAATTCCTTGCTGCAGATCATAGTGCGACAGGAATCTTCGACCCTTCAAGACCTTTTGTAAGGACTGAAAACCTGATAATCGCACAGGGAGAGATCAACACTTGGGGCAAGTGCTCGAGCGTCTCCCACCTGAGTGTCCTAGTTGAGGACGGCCTCCCACATCGACCGGCGTCTTGTGTCGAATCGTGACCAGCACGGAACTTGGTGCACCATTCCACAGAGGTAGTTTTCAACAGACTTGCTGCCCCGTACACATCCTTCATTCTCTGAAGGATGTCCACCAGTTTTTTCCTTCAGCAGCCAAGAAAAAAATAACAGCTCGTTGGTCTTGTTTGCAAGCATTTGGTAATAACGCCTGTCACAGTTCACATTGCCACATTTACTGCATGTACGCCGGAAGGACACAATGTCACACTGATCTATTGCCTACATGTCAATGCTTATATACCCGCATCAGAATCGCGCTACATTGCATTTACCCTGTAGCAACGTCCTCGGACAGAAACTCTTTGATCGTCCCCTTATAATTTTAGGAGTGTATCCTTTCTTCCAATATTTCGGGTGACATCCGTACACCGGTCTTCAAGGTGAATCGGTTGACAGGCGGCAGAGGTCAGCAGCTGACGGACAGTGCTAGCAGTCTTAGTCAAAACAATGTTGTAAAGTTATGTTTGACTAATATTTAATGTATTTGCATAATTATACTTGTTTTATATGTATAGCAATTAGCAGTGTGAGTGTTGTATAAGTGAAAAAGAACAGAAGTAAATGAAAATTGTTTTGTTTATCCACGAAGTACCAGTTAAACTATACAGGGTATTTACTATAATTAAAGGTGCAGTCAGTTTATGGTACTAATAAATTGTGAGTAGAACACAAATTAATCGGTAATTTCAGAAGGAGTAATTTTCTATTTGTGTTGTTGTTGTGGTCTTCAGTCCTGAGACTGGTTTGATGCAGCTCTCCATGTTACTCTATCCTGTGCAAGCTTCTTCATCTCCCAGTACTTACTGCAACCTACATACTTCTGAATCTGCTTAGTGTATTCATCTCTTGGTCTCCCTCTACAATTTTTACCCTCCACGCTGCCCTCCAATGCTAAATTTGTCATCCCTTGATGCCTCAGAACATGTCCTACTAACCGGTACCTTCTTTTTGTCAAGTTGTGCCACATACTCCTCTTCTCCCCAATTCTATTCACTACTTCATCATTAGTTATGTGATCTACCCATCTAATCTTCAGCATTCTTCTGTAGCACCACATTTCTAAAGCTTCTATTCTCTTCTTGTCCAAACTATTTATCGTCCATGTTTCACTTCCATACATGGCTACACTCATCACAAATACTTTCAGAAACTACTTCCTGACACTTAAATCTATACTCGATGTTAACAAATTTCTCTTCTTCAGAAACGCTTTCCTTGCCATTGCCAGTCTACATTTTATATCTTCTCTACTTCGACCATCATCAGTTATTTTGCTCCCCAAATAGCAAAACCCCTTTTACTACTTTAAGTGTCTCATTTCCTAATCTAATTCCCTCAGCATCACCCGACTTAATTCGACTACATTTCATTATCCTCGTTTTGCTTTTGTTGATTTTCATCTTATATCCTCCTTTCAAGACACTGTCCATTCCGTTCAACTGCTCTTCCAAGTTCTTTGCTGTCTCTGACAGAATTACAATGTCATCGGCGAACCTCAAAGTTTTTATTTCTTCTCCATGGATTTTAATACCTACTCCGAATTTTTCTTTTGTTTCCTTTACTGCTTGCTCAATATACAGATTGAATAACATCGGGGAGAGGCTACAACCCTGTCTCACTCCCTTCCCAACCACTGCTTCCCTTTCATGCCCCTCGACTCTTATAACTGCCATCTGGTTTCTGTACAAATTGTAAATAGCCTTTCGCTTCCTGTATTTTACCCCTGCCACCTTTAGAATTTGAAAGAGAACATTCCAGTCAAAATTGTCAAAAGCTTTCTCTAAGTCTACAAATGCTAGAAACATATGTTTGCCTTTCCTTAATCTTTCTTCTAAGATAAGTCGTAAGGTCACTATTGCCTCACGTGTTCCAATATTTCTACGGAATCCAAACTGATCTTCCCCGAGGTCGGCTTCTACCAGTTTTTCCATTCGTCTGTAAAGAATATTTTGCAGCTGTGACTTATTAAACTTTTCTAAATTTATTTATTTAGCAATTGCCATAGAAAGAAATGTTTTACTATGATTGGTCATTGAAGTAAATCGCGGGTTAGCGCGGGATAATACTGCAACCTGATTTGCTGTTTGTGATATCAGCCAATCAGAAAAATGCAGGCTCGCGCCAATCTATGCTGGGAACAAAGCCTTTGGTGTGATCTAAGTCAGTCGGGGCTGAGGATTCGAACTAGTAACACCTCGTTGAAAGCAGCTCCGACGAAAGTACCGTAAAATCGCGGAAAAATGCTAATTACCAGTTCGCGAAGTAGTACAAAGTGTATTTAAGTGAACGGTATAGTGGAAGTCGTGTGGAATTTGGGAACGAATATAAAAATTATTGCTTTTGACTGTTAGTTAAAACCGCGTGGCGTGTTGTTAGATCTAAGACTGGAACAGGTATTACATGTAGAGCAGAGTGCACATTTGAGCGAGCATTTTCATAACTAAACGATCTAGTGAACTCTATTAACTTCTGTAACGGGTGTAAATACCATAACTGGCTACGTGTGTGATTGTGCTGTGCGTGGGAACTTTACTTTGTGTAGCCACTTAGTACGGACTTGGCAGTATTAACTGTGATCCTTATCGTAAAAATACTCCTCAAAATTTACATTGCCAAGTTAAAACTTTTATTTCAGCAGCTAGCCACAGCCCGTTTACCCGACAATTCTATGTACGTTGCGACCTGCAGTAGACAGTAGTGGTCTAGTATTTTCTACTACAGTTTTTAGCTAGACAAATGAACATTGCTGGACACTGGCATGGCGGTAAAAAAGAAAGGTGTCGCGCTGCAAGATGCTTGCGTGAGAGATAAGGCAAGGCACCAGCCACAGATGAAACTTCATGCGTCTAAGGAATAAACCATGGCAATCGCAGTCAGCAAATCCACAGCGCTTACGAATTAAATGGCTAATTACTACAACGGATGGCTTGTGTTGAAATGTCAGGCAGCAAAGACTTGAACTGTGAATTTACTTTCAAAACTTTTTCTTAAGAATTCATTTATTTACTGGCGATTCGTCAAGTACATTAACACATTTAATCACACTATGAGAGCGTGGAAGTAGTTGCCAGTGGGTAACTGATGAAAACAAATCAAATTTCTTTCAACAAACGGAAATTTATTTCTAAAAGCCCTTTTTTTCAGAAACGGATTTAAAATTATAATCAGAAAGCACCCTCTACATATTAAGTTACAATTTATTCAGAGGCAGAAAGAACAAATTTTTGACTGTATGAGCTTTTGGGCTGAGAACCTTGCCGCTCCCTTTTGACACGGCCGTAGTCACGACCGCTCACAACAACCTCTGAAAGAGTACACTGGTGAAAATCTGCAACACACCAGATTACTTTAAACTAAAAAATTTAACATCTCACACAAGCACATAAACTATGCACCCCGTAGGAGGGATGAAAATCGTACAAAACACTAACATTAAAAGATTAGCTTGCCGCCGAAGGTGCAACTTGATTAAAAAAAAAACTTAGGGTGGAAGGGTGACAACTTTATATACTAAAATGACCATTTAAATAAAAACCCATGAAATGCAGTCTTACATAAAATATACAAGGTTGGCCAAACATGCTCTACATTACACATATACCGCCTCTCAAGATAATAGGCAAGATAAAAACATATTTCAGGAATTCGGCGTTTACACTTCAAGCAATAAATTCGTGAACACCGAATCCGACAAACACGACAGAGGCAGCTATTAACGTACGACACACCGACAGACAGACAGATACTAACTGCTTAACAAAAGCGAACGGGAGACAGACGAGCAAGCTAGGGACGAGAGACTGACCAAGAAAACAAGTAGAATTTAATAAGTAAATGAAACAACATCTCACGAATCACTTAACTTCTAATAAACTGCGATGTCTGGCGAAGACCTAGCGCAGCACCCCCAAATCGCTCTCCCGAACCGTCCGCTGCCAGCCGCTTCACCGGACGCAGGAAGGCGCGCCGATCTCCCGTCTCACGGCGACGCAGCTCGCGCCGGCCAGACCGATGTCGTGGGTTGGCTCCTGTTGCTCTCGTGTCGGCCGCGAAGCCACTACCACTCGCTATACGGCGCGGCCCACTGGACTGACGTGGCGTCCTCACATGCGCCGACACTCAAGACGGACAAGTCATCTTGTGTCCCAGTGCGCGACCGACCGACCAACCGATCGATCCAACCGCCAATGACCATTGCCTGAACAAACTCGAGCAGATTGGCGGCCTAACACATAGTAGCACTCCGAACGACAGACAGACACTGACTGACTCGGCTGACCAACTGACCAGACTCGCCGCCTAGCAAGCTCATAGCACCCCTTAAATCAGGGCCGGCCAGAAATTCTGCACGCGTGCGGTGCTCTTGCACATGTGCAACTTCCGGGTCACAGCGTGCACGCCGCAGCCGTCAGCGTTCAGGTAGTGCATGTTTCTACGCACAGATGTCGCTCCTCTGTTACACAAAGTGCGTCATCGACACCTCGTATGTATATCACAACCTGGGCTGTGTCTGTAAGATCTGTTGCTTCATCGAGCGCAACAGAGAACGCAACGAAGTATTTAGCCTTATTTATTAGCTGCCTGTGCAGATCGCCGGCCATAGCACTGATACGTCTTGTCACTGTTTGTTTGGATAGACTGATTTCTTGAAACCTGCTAACGTTCGTGGGACACACAAGTTCTGCAGCTTCAATCAGACACCCTTTCACAAACTCCCCTTCGGAAAAGGGTTTCCCAGATTGTGCAATTCTTAATGAGATTTTAAAACTTGCTCGCAGTGAAGATTTAGTGTGGTTGTCACTCCGGAAAATTGAAAACAGTACATTGTACAGTGTACAGTAAAGCAGACATAAATGTAACACAAGAAACTAAGAGTTCAAGAAGTACCAGTTACTTTGACGTACAGTAAAATCGAGTTGATGTGTCTCATCCATTTTCTGAAGGACATTTAATTTTGCTTGCCGTTCTTCACTGTTGAGTACACTACACTCGTCTTTGTGATATGTATTGTAATGTCTTTCAATTGAAAACTTACACTGGACGCCTATTATTCGGCGGCACAGCAAACACTGTGAGTTTTCACCAACAGCAACAAAAAAGAATAGCAGTTCCCAGTCATTTTTAAACGACTGAGAACATAGATCCCCCGTCCTTTGCTTTTTCACAGTACTTGCATTTTTCTCAGTACTTCGCTGTTAAGGTTACGGTCACAAGGGGTAAACGAGACTGGATATGTTGCGCTCTTGCTTGTACCACAGGGAAGTGGAGCCGCCGCCGTGCATTTAGGACACATGTCTAATAACAGATGTCGCTGTCGCACACGTCCGCATATGTGCAGCACTTCCGCACGTCTGCACACTGTGCAGCGTTTGGCCGGCCCTGCCTTAAATGCACGTGAACAGGCTACCTTTCCCCTTTCCCACCAGAGGGAGACACCAAAGCTGCGACGGCTACAGCGGCGCCACCGTCAGAAACGGAGGGCGACTGCTTCACACTACGCGCTGCGGCGCGGTCTTCAAAACAGCAATTTTTACCATGGCTCAAGACTCACAACAATAATTGCTCTAAGAGCGCAGGAGTGCAATGAGTGTTTTCCTTGATACGTCGAGCTGCAAACCCTTGCCTCTGTTGAGCAGGCGGTCTGCCAATTGTATTCCCAGAGTCCCTTCGTCACTGAATCGCAGTAGGATGAGGCTGTGGTCAGTATCTTCACTTTCCCGTAAACATGGAACGGTACTGATGACAATTCTTGTCAGTGTGATGATAAAACGTACATAGGACAATCAATACGCACTGCACAAGAACGGTGCACCGAATGCAAGCTACCCTCCCACATTCTACAGCCCAACAAATCTGCTGTGGCTGAATACAGGTATTTGCACTGGTTATTCCACGTATTACGGGACAGTTCACATATTGGTCAACTGCCTCATCTCTGGCACACGCACATTCACTCCACAGTTTAAATTATGTCAACCGATTCACCTTGAAGATAGCTATATGGCTGGTAGCCGAAATATCGGAAGAAGAAATAATACAGTCTCGGATGCACACATGAAATGTGATTGAATAAACAGATGCTGTCTTTGCACAATTAGAGGATGGGAACCTATCCTATGGTCAGCGCCATCGTCGGATCTCATTTCTACGTTTTCTTCCAGAGCGTTATGTAAAGACGTTTGCTTCCATAACGCGGTAGAAAGTCGAGAGGAATCTGTTGTTAGGATCATGTCTAATTGTCTCGTTGTACAGTAAACAACAAGTTGTTATTCTGAACAACTGCCACATTGCTGACCATCAAAACTGCAACAAACGTCAGACTGGTATGAACGTTACGCGCATGGATATGCAAATGATTTGCATTTCAGCGCAGCGGAAAAAAGCAGGTAGGAGTAACGTGATCCACAGGGGGTGCACGAAAATTTGGAAACATCAAAAACACAGCACATTACCATGCCCAATACGGTGTGGAAAACCGTTGACATTCAAAACAGCTTCCAGTCGTCTAGGAATGGATAAATACAGGTCCTGTATGCTTTGAAGCTTGTATAATTTTTGTATGTGTATATTTGGTATCTGAATCGATTGTGAGCGAGTAGCGATGTTGTAAGCTGTATCGTGGAAGTTAAGCTATCATCTTTGAGCTGCGCGAGGGCGCAGGGAAACAATCGGAGTAAAACAATGTTTAGCGCTGGTAGGGAGTGGAATCGAAGTACAAATGTGTTAGAGCTACGCTGATAATTTTAAGCAATTTTAGTGAAGAAGCTATGGCAATATTATGATTCAAATTAAAATTTATCTTTTTGTTCAATCAACATGATTACGAGACTGATTTGTGAAGGAACAAACCTAATAGAATGTGAGGTAAACAAAATAATGATGTTAATATTTTTCACTGTTGCTGCGCCATCGAACGAACTTTGTTATTATCCTGAAAGTTGTTAGATTTGAGAGATAGGGAAGCGTATTGTTTAGATGTTGAGAAATTCATTAAATTTAAAATCTGCCTTGAGCAGTTGATCTCAATATACAGAAAACAGAATGTTGTAATTTATGTACATATTTCATTTTTTTACCAATCTTTCTCTTACAATTATTTTTAATGGCGATCCAACCAAGTATGTTCGATTTGCATTTAACAGAAAACTCATTGCACCTCTCGAGTGTCTCTGTGTAGGTACAGTAATTTACAGCTTTAGCATGTCGCCGCGCAAGACAGAGCAGTACTGCAACGCGTTATCCAGATTTGCGCAGATTAGGTGCAAAATTCTTGCAGTCGGATTGCTCGCTTTTACAGTATGAAAGAATTCCCGTTTCATTGTGACAATTATTTTTACAGTGCAGCTTTGCTTGCACAATACGACAGTTCATTTACGATCACACTTCAGGCCTAGAATCAGGAAAATAGAAGTTCCATTACATTTTGTATTATTTAAATAACTTTCAATATATGTCTGAGGGCTTCTCCTTGTCAGGCATCGTGTTGAAGCAGCGTGCAATGACGTATCCATACCTGTCAACCAAACTCCTTGATGACGCTGCAGTTTTCATGGTCAGTAGAGTGTGAGTTTAAGTTGCTGCTGTAGCGTTGAAGTTGTTCGTAACAATAAAAACAAATATTTTTCCGACCATTAGTTTAGAGTAATCAGTTTAGCATTCTCCACCAGCGAATAATTGTGACCCCTCGGCGTTTGGAACATGCCTTATAGGCATAATGTCTGTTTTTAGGCAGTGAATGTTCGTTAAACTCAATAAATAGTGTAGTAGGTTGCATGTGACTCCCGATGCAGAATCACACCACAACAGCTCTACGTCTGCGATACCCAATCTGCATACTGAAGGCTTCATCAAATCTTCGTACCATAAATTTCTGGCACCCAACCAAACCAGCCAGCAGACGGAATTATCGACAAACAAACGAGACGAGAATTGCGCAACAGCGCTGTGAAGTAAGTTCGATATTCAGATCGCCATTGGAGAATACATCGGAAGCAACAGCCGACTTAGACTCTGTGAACGACCAACCACTTTCAATAGCATCTGTATTGACAGGTGTCGAACTGCGCCTAATACCTTGACTATGTAGTGGTGGAATTTGTATTAAGATACGTGGCTATTTGTGGAAAAGACATATTTATTTACGTATTTGGTATTGCAGGCATTTTGGTGCATTTTTCCCGTACAGTTCACTACAAAGCAAAACAAAATACATTCTCATTTCACCATTAGAATTAGTACTTAAAAACTGATAAAGGCGGTCTTTCGCGTAGGAAGGGGCGGACGTTGGTATAAAGGCATGTCCACTAGACGAGGTGCACAGTGCTAAATGTCAACAGTTCACTACAGTTGCAATTTAGAAGTGTGTCTGTTAAGGTCGCACGGCAGTTATTGTGATAACGCCGCGTGCAAAGCCTCTATGGGGTGCCAATCAAGCAAGTATTAAAGCGCACAAGGAAATGGGCCTGTCTAGTAGCCAGATAGCTAAGAAATTAGGGCGGTCCAGTTGTGTTACTGATAATTTTGTCAGATTGGGTGCACAGTATGGCAAATATGGCAGGACACGAAAGTTGCCAGCATCAGATTCTTGTTTGATTCTGCGTAAACCAAAAGGCAGCTGCTTGTGTTCTCTCAAATCATGGCTGATTTGCAGTTATCAGTCACTTTCAAACGCGTTAGACAACTCCTGGCTCAAGACACGAATTTGACATTCAAGAAACTGCTCCGTAACCAATCTTTAAACATGCACGTAAGGGGGCTCGACTAAAGCTTGCGGAACAACATGTTTCGTGCATCGTGGAATGGAACAAAGCAATTTTCAGTGATGAGAAGAAATTTAATTTGGGTAGGCCAGATGGTTTTCAGTATTACTGGAATGATATCCGTACAGAATAACACACTGGATTGGTAGAAACGTTAGCGGTGGCAGTGTAATGATCTGGGTACCATTTTGGTACTAACGGCATGTTCAACATAGCACGGCTGCACGACGTCCGATGATTATGCAGAAATGCTGGAAACTGAATTGGTTCGTGTGTATGACGAACTTAACTATGATAATTTATTATTCCAACACGATAACTAGGATTCACAAGTTTGCCGAGTGATGGTTTCAGGGTAAAGGAATTCAACTTCTGAGCTGGTCATCGAAAAGTCCAGATTTTAGTCCCATGAAGAATCAAAAATGTTCAAATGTGTGTGAAATCTTATGGGGCTTAATTGCTAAGGTCATCAGTCCCTAAACGTACACACTAAAAAATGGTTCAAATGGCTCTGAGCACTATGCGACTTAACTTCTGAGGTCATCAGTCGCCTAGAACTTAGAACTAATTAAACCTAACTAACCTAAGGACATCACACACATCCATGCCCGAGGCAGGATTCGACCTGCGACCGTAGCAGTCCCGCGGTTTCGGACTGAGCGCCTAGAACCGCTAGACCACCGCGGCCGGGGTACATACTACTTAACCTAAATTATCCTAAGGACAAACAAATACACCTATGCCCGAGGTAGGACTCGAACCTCCGCCGGGACCAGCCGCATGAAGAATCTATGGGGCATCCTACCACTATGTGTTTATTTCAAAGGATGACAGTTTGAGACTGTGGTCGAGCTGAAAACTGCAGTTCGAACGGAATGGATCTCTATCTAGGAAGAAAGGGTCGCTGCCCTTGTTACACTCAATGCCTAAGAGGATTTTCGCCATAATTAACAATAATGGAGGTTCGACTAAATGGTTGTGGTCTATTTACTGTATACCTCAGGTTATTCTGACAACAATTCACAAGTGCCTTTATATCAATTTCCACTAAGATTGCCTTATTTCTTTAAATTGCGTAAGCACCAATGCTAATGTTAAAATGAGAATTTTTTTTTCCTTGGTTGCAAACTCTACGGAAAATTGCGTGCAACACCAAATACGTAAATAAACACGTTTTTACCATAAATAACCACATGCCTTTATACTAATTTCCGCCACTGTGTGTCTTCTCTCTCTCTCTCTCTCTCTCTCTCTCTCTCTCTGTGTGTGTGTGTGTGTGTGTGTGTGTGTGCGTGTGTGTGTGTGTGTGTGTGTGTGTGTGTGTGTGTGTGTGTATTTTGTAGTGCTGTTTAGAAATGAAAAACCGACGAATACAGCTAATCTGCTATCTAATGTAAACTACAAACACTCATAGCTGTCTACTGCAGGTCACAACGTTTCACAGTATGATTTATTCAACCTGCAGTTAAGCAAGCATTTCCTCTCAGCTCTAAATCAAATACGCATGAAGCAAAAAATTTAATTTGCGAGAACGTTGAACAGTCGCCCTTGATATTTTCCTACGAAATTCATACAGGCACTGAATTGGTCAATTAATTGGAGATATACTTCACAGAGAGGCGGTCAATTACCTACGTATGACTCGATGCCAAAGGATCACAAACACACTCGTCGACTTTATTAGCTTGTGATGCGACCTTTCAATTCTCAGTTATTCGTCGAATCATGTAGGAATAAAATACATTTACTAGTAAGATATCCATTTTCAGAATTTTTAACATGCAAAATCGAGTGACTGTTTTGTAGCTTCATGATTCACTTAAACAACATAAGCAGAGGCGCGTATATTTTTCCTGTCATCAGTATAGCCGTAGAAATTAATGCTCACTCAGTACAGACGTCATTTGATTTCAGTGCTGCATAAAGACATAAACTATTTCGGTCAAAAAGGAAGTCCACGTCTTTATTAGAAATATGTATTTCTAACAACGTATTAGCAATTGTAAAATACTTAGTTACTACCAAGGTACTGTGTAACAAGGGCCTGTGGCCTGTACTGATATCCAGCTTCTTCTGTTCCTTCAACGAGTCTCTTAATTAAACTAGTAGATGAAGAAATTGTTCAGCATCAGCAGCAGCAGCGTCAGTTAACAGTGAATAACCTGCTTTGTATCTGCAGGACTGCATTTCGGTCATCTCTATTTGTTTCGCTCTGGCAGTTCTTAAAAGTCTTGTTTGTCCTGCAGAACAATAATGATACTGCAGTTACCATACATAAATTTTGTTGAGTTTACTTCATTGCTTTGTGGTTTAGTATTAATTATACCCTTCCCGCGAATAGTCTAATTCTGGTATTTTTGAAAAATGGAAAAATGTAACTTATACATCTACGTACATACTCCACAAGGCACCATACGGTGCGTGGCGGGGTGTACCTTGTTATTCATCCCTTTCCTGTTCCACTCTCATGTACAACAAGGGAGAAACCACTGCCAATATGCTTCTGTACGAGCCCTGATTTCTTCTTATTTTGCGTTAGTGGTCCTTGAGCCAGATCATACTGGTGGCAGTGAGATCGCTCTGCAGTCTGTATCAGACGTCGATTCTTTAAACTTTCTCAACAGCGTTTCGCGAAAAGAACGTCTTCTCCCCAACAGAAACCATTTAGGTTCACGGAGCGTTTCCGTTACACTCGCGTGTTTTTACAAGGTGCGTTCCATAAGTAATGCGACCAAATTCATAAAAAATCATTTATTGAATATATTCGTACAAATAATCAAAAATTTTCAAAATAGTACCCTCTTGCGTCGATACACTTCTGGAGGCGGTGTTTCCGTGCCTGGAAGGCATCCTGGAATGCCTTTTCCGGAATGTGTTTTAGAGCTGATGTAACATGCGCCTGGATGCTTTCAATCGTGTCCCAATGTTTTCATTTCATGACTCCTTTTAACCGAGGAAACAAAACAAAGTCAGCGGGAGCCAGGTCAGGACTGTAGGGAGGCTGGGGAACCAATGAGGTCTTGGTCCTGGCCTGGAAGTCGTTGACAATGAAGGCACTGTGACTCGGCGAGTTGTCATGGTGAACTTTCCACGTGTCCTTTATGTCGCTTCGGCAGCGCGAGACCCTCCTTTTCAGTCTTTTGAGCACTTCCAAGTAGAAAGCTGAGTTCACTGTAGTCCCGGTAGGTACGAATTCGTGGTGGAAATGCCTCTAACGTCAAAGAAGACAGTGAGCATGGTTTTGATCCTGGACTTGCTCATGCCTGCCACCCTGGGACGGGGCAACAATGGGGTGTGCCACTCTGAACTCTGCCTTTTTGTCTCAGAGTCGTACTCAAAAATCGACGACTCATCACCAGTGATATTTTTTTTTTTTTTTTTGGTCATCAGTCTACTGACTGGTTTGATGATGCAGCCCGCCACGAATTCCTTTCCTGTGCTAACCTCTTCATCTCAGAGTAGCACTTGCAACCTACGTCCCCAATTATTTGCTTGACGTATTCCAATCTCTGTCTTCCTCTACAGTTTTTGCCCTATACAGCTCCCTCTAGTACCGTGGAAGTCATTCCCTCATGTCTTATCAGATGTCCTATCATCCTGTCCCTTCTCCTTATCAGTGTTTTCCACATATTCCTTTCCTCTCCGATTCTGCTTAGAACCTCCTTATTCCTTACCTTATCAGTCCACCTAATTTTCAACATTCGTCTATAGCACCACATCTCAAATGCTTCGATTCTCTTCTGCTCCGGTTTTCCCACAGTCCATGTTTCACTACCATACAATACTGTACTCCAGACGTACATCCTCAGAAATTTCTTCCTCAAATTAAGGCCGGTATTTGATATTAGTAGACTTCTCTTGGCCAGAAATGCCTTTTTTGCCATAGCGAGTCTGCTTTTGATGTCATCCTTGCTCCGTCTGTCATTGGTTATTTTACTGCCTATGTAGCAGAATTCCTTAACTTCATTGACTTCGTGACCATCAATCCTGATGTTAAGTTTCTCGCTGTTCTCATTTCTACTACTTCTCATTACCTTCGTCTTTCTCCGATTTACTCTCAAACCATACTGTGTACTCATTAGACTGTTCATTCCGTTCAGCAGATCATTTAAAAATGGTTCAAATGGCTCTGAGCACTATGGGACTCAACTGCTGTGGTCATAAGTTCCCTAGGACTTAGAACTACTTAAACCTAACTAACCTAAGGACAGCACACAACACCCAGCCATCACGAGGCAGAGAAAATCCCTGACTCCGCCGGGAATCGAACCCGGGAACCCGGGCGTGGGAAGCGAGAACGCTACCGCACGACCACGAGATGCGGGCGCAGATCATTTAATTCTTCTTCACTTTCACTCAGGATAGCAATGTCATCAGCGAATCGTATCATTGATATCCTTTCACCTTGTATTTTAATTCCACTCCTGAACCTTTCTTTTATTTCCATCATTGCTTCCTCGATGTACAGATTGAAGAGTAGGGGCGAAAGGCTACAGCCTTGTCTTACACCCTTCTTAATACGAGCACTTCGTTCTTGATCGTCCACTCTTATTATTCCCTCTTGCTTGTTGTACATATTGTATATGACCCGTCTCTCCCTATAGCTTACCCCTACTTTTTTTCAGAATCTCGAACAGCTTGCACCATTTTATATTGTCGAACGCTTTTTCCAGGTCCAATAAATCCTATGAAAGTGTCTTGATTTTTCTTTAGCCTTGCTTCCATTATTAGCCCAGTGATAACTGAGTTTAAAAAATTAGGACCATTTTCACACATTTCCAACATTTCTCGACACCGAAGCACTCGCATGTGCTAGTGTTCGTCGGTCAACACTTTTGGGACGAGTTTGGCACACACCTTTCTCATGTTCAAATCTTCGGTCACAATGCGGAAAACGGTTGTTTTTGACATGTTTAGAGTTTGTGCTATCAATTGAAGGCTCAGCCGTCTGTCAGAGTTAAACCAATCGCGCACACGCGTCACATTTTCGTCGACTCGTTCGGTTGATGGCCGTCCACTGCGAGGTTCGTCAGTAATCTCCTCTCGGCCCTCCATGAACGACTTGTGCCATCGGAAAACTTGTAATTTGGATAAGCAATCATTCCCAAAGGCATGCTGAAGTAATGGAAACGTTTCGATGGCGGACTTCCCAAGTTCAACGCAAAATTTGATAGCGTACCGTTGCTCTGCAGAATGATCCATTGTGCCGTGTTACATAAACTCAAAACGGGGTTGACGGAAACTCACGTCCTGACTCTCCGGCAGCTTGCAGCAGAATGAGACAAAGAGCGTTTTGAAGCTAAAACCCCCCTCCACTTAGCCCAGCCGGTTACAACACGCTGTGGTGTACCGTTGCGTCAGAGAAAAATTGGTCGCATTACTTATGGAACGCACTCTGTATAACCAACCAGTAATAAATCAAGCAGCTCGCCTCTGAATTGCTTCGATGCCTTCCTTTAAATCGACCTGGTGGGGATCTCAAACACTCGAGCATCACTCAAGAATGGGCCGTACTAGTGTTCCAAACTCACGCCAGTCTCCGTTATAGCTAAACTACACTTCTCCGAAATTCTCCCAATGCACCGCTGTCGACCACTCCCATTCCGCACTACGGTCCTTACGTGCTCCTTCCATTTCATATCCCTTTGCAATGTTACGCCTAGATATTTAGTCGACGTGACTGTGTCAAGGAGCACACCGTTATGCTGTATTCGAACATTACTGAATTGGTTCTCCTACTCGTCTGTATCCATTTACATTTTCCCACACTTAAAACAATTCAAGACATTCTCTATTCTTATAGTCATTCAACGTCATCAGCAAACAGTCTCAGACTGCTGATCCATCGTTAACGTACAGCTTTGCTACGTAAAAGATGAAATCCCCATCTTAAAAAACCAATGCAACCATTATCACAGTCAGTTAACAGCCCGCCAGTTTCCTGGAAGAAAATCATGTCGAAACTGCAAGAAAAAGTATTACTTCTATGACAGGACTGTGAGAAAAGCCTTGGTGAAATTGTGAGTACTGGGAAGTGTAACACTCAAAGAAGTAAAACTGATGAGCAGTGAAGTGTGGCAGATATATTATTCTTCGAGAGCTTAAATAGCGTAGGTTTGCAATGATATGGTAATTTAAAAAATATGTTGTGTTTGCTGTGATTTAATTG
This sequence comes from Schistocerca cancellata, assembly GCF_023864275.1. Classification (NCBI taxonomy): domain Eukaryota; kingdom Metazoa; phylum Arthropoda; class Insecta; order Orthoptera; family Acrididae; genus Schistocerca; species Schistocerca cancellata. Next base: position 1,160,277,665 of record NC_064626.1, read on the forward strand.
GCCTATTAAAAGCTACAACGATTAAAATGTAATTTAGAGAAAAAAACTTTTTTGAAATGTTAGGGTGAAAATAAATAGTCTTCTACGTTTACAACTATGAGCACCATAAGGAAAATACTAAATAACTGTATAGTTTAACACAGCTATTAATGTTCAGTCAAAAAATATGTTGTTGTTGTTGTTGTTGAGGTCTTCAGTCCAAAGACTTGTTTGATTCAGCCCTGCATGCTACTCTATCCTGTGCAAGCCTCTTCTTCACCGAGTCACTGCTGCAACTTACATCTTTCTGAATCCCCTTAATGTATTCGTCTCTTGGTCTCTCTCTACGATTTTTACCCCCCACGCTTCCCTCCAGTGCTAAATTGGTGATCCCTTGAGGTCTTAGAATGCGTCCTACCAACATATCCCTTCTTCTAGCCAGGGTGTGCTACAAATTTCTTTTCTCCCAATTCTATTTAGTACCTCCTCATTAGTAACGTGATCTACCCATCTAATATTCAGCATTGTTCTGTAGTACCACACTTCAAAAGCTTCTATTCTCTTCTTGTCTAAACCGTTTATCGTCCATGTTTCACTTCCATACTTGGCTATACTCGATACAAATACTTTCAGAAAAGACTTCCTCACACCTAAATCTATACTCGATGGCTTTTCTTGCCATTGCCAATCTTGCATTTTATATCGTCTCTACTTCGACCATCGTCAGTTGTTTTGCTGCTCAAATAGCAAAACTCATTGACTACTTTAAGTGTCTCTTTTACTTATCTAATTCCCTCAGGATCATCTCATTTGATTCGACTACATTTCATTATCCTCGTTTTGCTTTTGTTGATGTTCATCTTACAGCCTCCTTTCAAGACACTGTCCATTCCGTTCAACTGTTCTTACAAGTCCTTTGGAGTCTCTGACGGAATTACAATTTCTTTGGCAAACCACAAAGTTATTATTTCTTCTCCCTGGACTTTAATCCCTAAACCAAAACTTTCTTTTCTTTCGTTTACTGCTTGCTCAATATACAGATTGAAAAACATCGGGGATAGGCTACAATCCCGTCCCACTGCCTTCTCAGCTGCCATCTGGTTTCTGCACAAATTGTAAATAGCCTTTCACTCCCTGTATTTTACCCAAGCTACCTTTGGAGTTTGAAAGAAAGTATTCCAGTCAACGCTGCCAAAAACTACTCTACGTGTACAAAAAATGTACCATGTAAATAAATGCTATTTTGTACACTGCTTTGGATCATTCCATTTACTGAGCAAATGTCGAGAAAATTAATCCCAACAATAAGGTCTAACACGAATAGATATTATAAGTTATGATGTTAACTGATCTTTTTGGCACTGGCTGAATTCAGTTAATGCAAGTACTAGGAAACTATTCCATTATCAGATGATACTGTTTGTCACCTGGTTTTGACATGAGAAGCTCTCGAAATGTGGCATACAAAAGAATCCTGAAGATCAGACAAGTAGCTCGGGTAATTAAAAAGAGTTACTGAATCGTATCATAGATCACAGAATTTCATGGCACAACTTAAATGAAAGAGAGGTTGTGGAAACACACATCCCTAGACCTCAAGGAATAGTTAATTTGATAATGGAGAGCAATGTGAGGGGTATAAACTGTAGATGAAGACAAAAGCTGGATTACAGTAAGCATGTTCAAGTAGATGTACTTCACTGAAGTCATCTAGAGATGAAGAGACTTGCACAGAATTGACGAGCGTGAAGAGCAGCATTAAACCGATCTTCCTACTAAGAACCAGAACAACAACAACGATATTAAATCGGGATGCACTCACAACAACAGTCAATTGTTGTACGTGAATCATCTAACACAATCCTGCTATTGACGGTAAATTAACAGAATGTATAATTCAAGTTGTTAATAGCAGAAGGTGGAAAGCGTGTATTGTCATTATTGAAAACTGCAGTGTAATGGGACTGCTCAGTGAAACACTTCCATTACACATCGAACAACCGGATACACTTCATAAATCTACTAGACGATACAGATAAGTTCAAATTGTAATCTCGCCTTTTGTGTAGTTTTAATGACACAAAGAAAATAGTTTTATTCATTTATATACAGGGTGGTCTACTGATAATGACTGGGCCAAATATCTCACGAAAAAAGCATCAAACGACAAAACTACAAAAAACGAAACACGTCTAGCTTGAAGGGGGAAACCAGATGGCACTATGGTTGGCCCGCTAGATGGCGCTGCCATAGGTCAAACGGATACCAACTGCGTTTGTTTGAATAGAAACCCCCATTTTTATTACATATTCGTATAGTACGTAAAGAAATATGAATGTTTTAGTTGGACCACTTTTTTCGCTTTGTCATAGATGGTGCTGTAATAGTCACAATCGTACAAGTACATGGTATCACGTAACATTCCGCCAGTGCGGACGGTATTTGCTTCGTGATACATCACCCGTGTTAAAATGGACCGTTTACCAATTGCGGAAAAGGTCGATATCGTGTTGATGTATGGCTATTATGATCAAAATGCCAAACGGGCGTGTGCTATGTATGCTGCTCGGTATCCTAGACGACATCATCCAAGTGTCCGGACCGTTCGCCGGATAGTTACGTTATGTAAGGAAACAGGAACTGTTCAGCCACACGTGAAACGTCAGCCACGACCTGCAGCAAATGATTATGTCCAAGAGGTGTTTTAGCTGCTGTCGCGGCTAATCCGCACATCAGTAGCAGACAAATTGCGCGAGAATCGGGAATCTAAAAACGTCGGTGTTGAGAATGCTACATCAACATCGATTGCACCCGTACCATATTTCTATGCACCAGGAATTGCATGGCGACGACTTTGAACGTCGTGTACAGTTCTGCCACTGGGCACAAGAGAAATTACGGGACGATGACATATTTTTTGCACGCGTTCTATTTAGCGACGAAGCGTCATTCACCAACAGCGGTGGCGTAAACCGGCATAATATGCATTATTGGGCAACGAAAAATTCACGATGGCTGCGATAAGTGGCACCTCAGCGAAGTTGGCGGGTTAATGTATGGTGCGGCATTATGGGAGGAAGGGTAATTGCCCCCCATTTTATCGATGGCAATCTAAATGGTGCAATGTATGCTGATTTCCTACATAATGTTCTACCGATGTTACTACAAGATGTTTCGCTGCATGACAGAATGGCGATGTACTTCCAACATGTTGGATATCCGGCACATAGCTCTCGTGCGGTTGAAGCGGTATTGAATAGCATACTTCATGACACGTTCACCGGATCTGACGTCCCCGGATTTCTTTCTGTGGGGAAAATTGAAGGATATTTGCTATCGTGATCCACAGACAACGCCTGACATGTGTCAGCGCATTGTCAATGCATGTGCGAACATTACGGAAGGCGAACTACTCGCTGTTGAGAGGAATGTCGTTACACATATTGCCAAATGCATTGAGGTTGGCGGACATCATTTTGAGCATTTATTGCATTAATATGGTATTTACAGGTAATCACGCTGTAACAGCATGCGTTCTCAGACATGATAAGTTCACAAAGGTACACGTATCACATTGGAACAACCGAAACAAAATGTTCAAACGTAGCTACGTTCTGTATTTTAATTTAAAAAACCTACCTGTTACCAACTACTCGTCTAAAATTGTGAGCCATATGTTTGTGACTATTACAACGCCATTCATCACAAAGCGAAAAAAGTAGTCCAACTAAAACATTCATATTTCTTTACGTACTACACGAATATGTAATAAAAAATGGGGGTTCCTATTTTAAAAAAGGCAGTTGATATCTGTTTGACCTATGGCAGCACCATCTAGCGGGCCAACCTTAGCGCCATCTGGTTTCTCCCTTCAAGCTAGACAAGTTTCGTTCTTTGTAGTTTTTTCGTTTGACGCTTATTTCGTGAGATATTTGGCCCGGTCACGATCAGTGGGCCACCCTGTATAGAATGTGTGCTCAAGAACGAATTTACCATAAATAATATTAATTTTTACTACTTTAAAAAAATGTTTTTTATTTTATTTCAATTATTATTTATGAAATTGTAATTACATTTGAAGTAATTGATATTAAAATTGTTAATTATAAAAAAATCATAAAATAACTTCAGAAAAGAATATCAAAGTTACTCATATCAAAGTTATGATACCGACTTTCTTTGATGTATGTATTATCTATGTTCTTGATTAGTCGGAAATAGGCAGGAAGAGATTGGACGTGGTGAGTAGATATTCGTCAAGAATGCTTTTAAGGCGACAAAGACGCCATTATCAATACCTCACTGAGTTTGAAAGAGTTCGCGTTATAGGTCTACGAGAAGCTGGGTGTTCCTGCGGGGCTACTGCAGAAGGACTTGGCAGGAATGTAGCCACTGTATCTGAATGCTGGCAGACGCAGTCACGAGAATGTACGGTCGCGAGAAGATTGGGCTCTGGACGGCCACATGGCACTACCGAGACGGAAGACCATCGTGTTGAGCAGTTGAAAGGAATGGACAATGCCTTGTGAGGGGGATATAAGATGAACATCAACAAGAGCAAAACAAGGATAATGGAATGTAGTCGAATTAAATCAGGCGATGCTGAGGGAAATATATTGGGAAACGAGACACTTAAAGCAGCTGATGAGTTTGCTATTTGAGAAGCAAACTAATGAATGATGGTCAAAGTAAGGAGGATTTTAAATGCAGACTGGCAATGGCAAGAAAATCGTTTCTGTAGAAGAGAACTTTGGTAACATCGAATATAGATTTAAGTGCCAGGAAGTCCTTTCTGAAAGTATTTGTATGGAGTATAGCCATATATGGAAGTGAAACATGGATGATAAACAGTTTAGACAAGAAGAGAATAGAAGCTTTTGAAATTTGGTGCTACAGAAGAATGCTGAGGACCAGATGGGCAGATCAAATAACTTATGAGGAGGTACTGAATAGAATTGGGGAGAAGAGAAATTTGTGGTACAACCTGATTAGAAGAACGGATCGGTTGGTAAGACACGTTCTAAGGCATCAAGGGATCACCAATATAGTACTGGAGCGAAGTGTGGAAGTTAAAAATCGTAGAGGCAGACAAAGAGATGAATACAGTAAACAGATTCAGAAGAATGTGCGTTGCAGTAGTTAGTCGGAGATGAAGAGGCTTGCACAGGATAGAGTAGCATGGAGAGCTGCATCAAACCAGTCTTTGGACGGAAGAGCGCAACAATAACAAGGTCAGAGAGAGGCAGAAGAGGAGATTGGCGCGGGGTGAGAGGAAATGGACATAGAAAACAGAAAGGAGGAGACAGACAGAGAGGGGGCAGGAGGAGGTGGAGAGAGGGGGGGAGGAGAAGTTCGACAGGGAGAGGGGGAGGAGGTGATGGGCAGAGAGAGGGGGAAAGAGGAGGAACCGGACAGAGAATGGGCAGGGAGAGACAGGCAGAGACAGGGGAGAGAAGGCGATTACGAAGTATATCCAACTATAAACGTGTACTTTCTCTTTTGTTTCTTTTCCATTTAAGCAATCTGACCTACAGCAAAGCGTGGCCGCGTACAGCTAGTTAAAAATAAAAATAGAAAATAATTCCCCATAGGGACTCCACTCCCAGACCCTCGAATTACCGTTTCGCTGCGCCAACTCTGTGTGGAAACTAAGGTAACATGAACGGCTGATGCCTCTCCCTACTTTCTAGACGCTAGGCCGTCTGAACTTCCTTATTTCATTTCTAGCCAAGCCCTGCATAAACCATAGATTTGGATGAAATCGGTGATGACTAGTAGGCGTGGTCCCCTTGTGAGTCTATCGGTTTTCGTAAAATTTACCACGGTGTAAGAACCCAGTTCAGGGTTAAAAAGGGCAACAGCTTTCTCAGTAACGTTATCAATATTGTTTCCTTTTTTCCTCAGATCTCATAATTACAGTATATATCAGTGAGTAATTTAAACAAGGCACGAAGTTTACTGTCAAATTTTTCACTCGTTATCGAATCTTGCTTGTCGCTCAGACTAGTGAACAAGAACTGAGTTCCCCTCCCCCCTCCCTTCTTCCTCTTGCCCTCTTGCTACCAGTCTCCCGTTCCCAGCTCGCCGCACAACTTAATTTAGGACTCAAACACTCAACGTACACGAGAGTTCCTTAGTGTGTCTTTACCCCACATTCACCTAGAGAGCATTTCAATTTCCAAACTTTCTCATTAGTTTCACAGCGCTGTATACGTTTAATTAGTTCATTTGACTTGCTCTTATCGGTGGAACGTTGGGACTTGCTTCGGTCTTCCTTTGCATGTGCCTCACTGGAGACCGATGTTCGTGACTACCGCCACTAAGATAACAAGTGACTCTTTTCCGGCCCTGCCGACGTAAAAAGTCCCATGCTCTGCTGGAAGCGTTTTTCAACATGCAAGCACTGTTTCTGGCCGATAAATTCGCTGGTTTTAAACGAGGAAAGCCGTACATACCAGCCATGTTTCTCGGTCACGTCTTCACTTCTCTTACTAATTTAATTTTTTTTTCAGGGAGCTGGTGAACGACGTCTTAATGTATTTTTTTTAATTATTAAGAAATATTTCGCAAAGAACGTTGCATGCTGTGTTTCCATATCACGAATGGTAAAGAAAACCAGTTCCTCTAAAGCACGAAAGTAGCGACCATGGGAGAGGAAGAATGAAGAAAAGGGAAGGCAGAGATTGGTGAATGATTGCGTTCATGAAGGAGCAGGGAGATTCTGTCTCGAGATGTCCATGGTGATAGTGATAGCCAGCACAAGGAAGTCAGCATGGGATATTCCGATGAGGAATTTGCGTGTCTCTGTTGGCACAACTGACTGATACCTAGTAGAAAGTACAGTATTACTCCATGAATGCTGCAACATCAACATGGATATTAAACTCGTCCGAAGATGGTGTAAAACAGTAACCGGTTACCAAATAAAAACAAATCGTGCTCTGGTGAGCTTTAAGCATCGCCGAGTTCCTAGGGCGCTATATCTACAATTATCCAAATTAGCTGATGATAGCAGGCAGGAATGATACACAACAGGTAAACAAGATCTGTTACTCGCGCACTGCGATCACGAAAGACAACAGAAAGTGCTAAGAGATTAATTGCTTAGAGAGTAATTGCTACAGTAATTTTTTTATATTGGACAGTCTAACAACCCTACCACAACAAAGGTCAAAATTTAATAATGATTGTGGTGTTGCTCACGCTGCGAAATACTGAATTTTCGGGCAACAACAAAGTTATTATGTGGCAGGTGTCATTAGAGCACAGTTAATAAAGTCATTTCATGCAATAATGACTAAACTTGGCACTCATCTTTTCGTGTTTCCCATGCTGGTCTCGTTGTAAAATCATGGTTCAATCGTCGAAAATCTAGGTGGTGATGATTCCAAGGTCGGATGCAAAGAGGCCTAGGTTTTATTCTGCTATATTCAAAAGTTTTATAGATGTGTTTCACAAACCATTCTTGAAGATTAAACCTTTGAAAGTTAGCACAATGGTGATGTAAAAAAATAATCAGCACTCCGAATTTAAGTTACACTTCTTTTTTATTACTTTTGCTGCAATATCACGTAACACACAAAACATCACAACACAAAACATACTTGAAAACATCTTCCTCACTGTTAAAAAAAAATGGCTCTGAGCACTATAGGACTTAACATCTATGGTCATCAGTCCCCTAGAACTTAGAACTACTTAAACCTAACTAACCTAAGGATATCATACACACCCATGCCCGAGGCAGGATTCAAACCTGCGACCGTAGCGGTCACGCGGTTCCAGACTGAAGTGCCTAGAACCGCACGGCCACACCGGCCGGCTTCACTGTTAAAGTTCACATTTTATAAGCTGACTACAATATGCGTCTTTCCAACATGACGTCCAAGACTTGGCATTTTCAAGGTCCGACTCTCTAACTAAACTAAAATAATCACTTACGCGCCCAAAAGTCAGAGTTATAAGTACGTCAAAGATCTTAGTGACAAAAGAAAGAATATACATAAGAATAACATCATTGCAATATAAACATATCGATGTATCAGAGTATCTCTACATTAATGAAACCAAATCTGAATGTTGTCTCAGACATATGTCAACTACTTTACAGAAACACAGTAGAATATTGCTGGTATCGAGAGGCTGAGCTGAGGTGCCGTAATGGTTACGTAATTCAAGTACCATTACAACAGGCAGTAACATATTGTAAGAATTTTAATCGGAATTGCATCGTTATAAATTGGGCGAAAGCTGGCCGCTGCTGATAGAAAACAAAAAGCGCTTAAGGAGTTGTGGTAGCGCAGAAAATTAGTTATTCAGAACAGGAAGATAGAGCTTATTGGGCATATATCTCGGCGCAATACTTTTTAAGCACTTTTGTAGGAAAATAGACCTGGTAACTCGTTAGTAACATAGACAATTACACTACAAAGAAGAAAGCACCGTCAAATAACATTACGCAAGCGCACGAGAAAGTACTCAAGAACTTTTGTCATGAAAGATATGCAGTACGTTATTTTGCATTACTTGGAAAGCAAGAAGTATAAGACGTTTGCAGCCACTCGTAAATAATACTTTGCAATGAAAACAGGTATTCTGTGGCGTAACGCATTTACAGAGGGTGCCAAAAATGTTCACGCTTCAGGAAAAGAGCAAATAGATGCCAACTTATGTTTCCATAACTGAAAGTTACCAACGCCGCCGTCCAGACCTCCCAATTGCGTGATGCTGATGCTTGACCAGCGTTCGCCAAAGTACTTTTCCAGAAGCTCTGCCAGTATAGCTGATTTTCTACGGTACGTAAGGGGCGTTCAAAAGCAACGAGCCGGAGTTATAATTACAGAAACCAGCAAATGTATGTTAGACGTATTGACCGTGACTGTTGAGACACGTTTTCACTGTGACACAAGGCGGTGAATGGCTGTCGCATAAAATTCCCGGGGCTACGATGCGAACCAGTTCCGCACGTACAGCTGGACGTCGTCGTCCGAGGTGAATCGTTTGCCCCTCAGAGCCTTTTTAAGGGGACCAAAATTGGCGTAATCACAGGGAGAGGGGTCCGGACTGTATGGAGGGTGGCCGAGAACCTCCCATTTGAATTTCCGCAAGAGTGCCGCGGCTGTGTTGGCCGTATGAGGCTTTGCACTGTCGTGGAGCAGAATGACCCCAAGAGTGAGATTGCCTCGTCGTTTTGATTTGATGGCTTGGCGAAGGGTGGTCAAGGTTTGCGAGTATCGCTGGGCATTCACTGTTGCCTCCTGCTGCAGGAAGTGAATCAGAAGGGGACCATATCGGTCAAAGAAGAACGTCAGCATAACCTTTCGCCGGCCGATGTGGCCCAGCGGTTCCAGGCGCTTCAGTCCGGAACCGCCCTGCTGCTGTGGTCGCAGGTTCGAATCCTACCTCGGGCATGGATGTGTGTGATGTCCTTATGTTAGTTAGGTTTAAGTAGTTATAAGTCTAGGGGACTGATGACCTCAGATGTTAAGTCCCATAGTGCTTAGGCCGGCGTTAGTGGCCGAGCGGTTCTAGACGCTACAGTCTGGAACCGCGCGACCGCTACGGTCGCAGGTTCGAATACTGCCTCGGGCATGGATGTGTGTGACGTCCTTAGGTTAGTTAGGTTTAAGTAGTTCTAAGTTCTAGGGGACTGATGACCTCAGAACTTAAGTCCCATAGTGCTCAGAGCCATTTGAACCATTTACCCTTTTGCATCATCTCTGAAAGTTTGTAACATCATCACGGAATCATTCCGTAAGTTCATTTAGACAGGTCGGACATTCTGTGACATTTCGACTAGGTGGCACAGAACGGCTATAAAGCCGAAATCATGATTCTGTTAAATAAATGAATATCAAAATACAGTAAAATGGTGGAAGTCTCTTTGAAAAAGTCCTAATACCTCCGTTCCCACGCGAAGGAAAACAACAGTGAACTCTGTTTTGCGCCGCGGACTAATTTCGACGATTTGACAGCGCGCGCCCGATCTTCCGGCCGGCAGAGCGTCAGCGGTGACATGGAGCACGGCGCGGACGCCATTACGGGCGCCCGATAGCGACGCCTGCCGACGACGCTGATGGATGGGTGGCCCGTAACGTCCCACCCCCACCCCGCCACGCCCACGCACGCCACGGGCAGAGGGCCGCAGCTCAACGTGTCTGCGGCAGCGGACCAGCAACACACTGACGTACAACATAGTCGCATCAATCACAGGCAAATGAACGTTTTGCGGCCTGGCAATGCAAGAGCCGTGAGGAATGAGCACCAAGTAGGCTCCCACCAACGGCATAGGCATAAACGGGAGCGAAAACTGACAAAAAAAGGAAACAGGAAAGACCGTTCCGGAGTTAACCAGGAAAAGTAGATGAGCTCTTCTGCCTCTCTTCTCCCTATCTTCTGCCTGCGTTTCCCTCGCGAGCAATTACAATGAAGACGTTGCGACGGCATTTGGCTGCCATATGTTAGCGGCAAGAAACAATCAATGCCTTCTCTGCGCGAAAACAATGGAGATACTATCGAAGACAGTGCTGCCTAAGCAGACTTAATAAACACAGCCTTCCGAAATCCCTTCACAAAAGAATTCGAATCGAGAACAGCTGCCAACATGAGTAACGTAGAAGTAAATATCCCCGGAGTAGTGAAGCAACTCAAATCACTGAAGGGGGGTTGGTTGTCAAACGGGCAGACTTGGAGCAGGAGAGGCATCACAGGACATTTTAATTTCCACTGTCTATACTTTTAAAACTAAATTCATAAAACTTTGTCAGCAAGACCAGGAAGGATTCAGAATTTACACTCACAGCAGTGGAAGTTCGAAAACATAACAAAATAATTTTTTTTACATGTGAAATTTCATCATTTTTTTCACTTACTAATGGCAGCATTTGTTGCTATAGGTACACTTTTCTTCGTAAGTAAGAGAGATTCTTCGATGAATTTTGCAGAGCATACAAACCATACTCTAAGGTGTATGAAACTCTAGAATTTTACAAATCTATTAAAAACTGTGGTACAAATTGAGGTAATTAACTAGAAAATTTGTGTTTTTTCTAAACATGAAGTTTAAAATATAACAGCTCATTCGTTTTTTCATAAATTAAGTAAATTCTAGAGTTTCGTACACCTATAGGTATGGTTTGTATGCTGTGCAAAAATCATCGAAGGATTTCTCTAACTTATGAAGAAAAGTGTACCTTTAGCAACAAACGCAGCCATTAGTACGTGAAAAAAATGATGAAATTTCGCACTTAAAAAATTTGGTTTGTTATGTTTTCGAACTTCCACTGCAATGAGTATGAATCCTGAATCCTTCCTGGCGATGCTGACAAAGTTTTATGAATTTATTTGTAAAAGTATAGACACTGGAATTTAAAATGTCCTGAGATGCCTCTCCTGCTCCAAGTCGGCCCGTTTGACATCCTTAATAAAAGCAAGTCTTCTGGTCCAGACTGTATACCAATTAGGTTCCTTTCCGAGTATGCTGATGCATTAGCTCCACACTTAACAATCATATACAACCGTTCGATCGACGAAAGATCCGTACCCAAAGACTGGAAAGTTGCACAGGTCACACCAATATTCAAGAAAGGTAGTAGGAGTAATCCACTAAATTACAGGCCTATATCGTTAACGTCGATATGCAGCAGGATTTTAGAACATATATTGTGTTCGAACATTATGAATTACCTGGTAGGAAACGGTCTATTGACACGCAGTCAACATAGGTTTAGAAAACATCATTCCTGTGAAACACAACTAGCTCTTTGTTCACATGAAGTGCTGAGTGCTATTAACAAGGGATTTCAGATAGATTCCGTATTTCTGGAATTACGGAAGGCTTTTGACACTGTACCACACAAGCGGCTCGTAGTGAAATTGCGTGCTTATGGAATGTCGTCTCAGTTATGTGACTGGATTTGCGATTTCCTGTCAGAGAGGTCACAGTTCGTAATAATTGACGGAAAGTCATCGAATAAAACAGAAGTGATTTCAGGCGTTCCCCAAGGTAGTGTTACAGGCCCTTTGCTGTTCCCTATCTATATAAACGATTTAGGAGACAATCTGAGCAGCCGTCTTCTGTTGTACGAAGATGACGCTGTCGTTTATCGACTAATAAAGTCATCAGAAGATCAAAACAAACTGCAAAACGATTTAGAAGAAATATCGGAATGGTGCGAAAAGTGGCAGTTGATCCTAAATAACGAAAAGTGTGAGGTCATCCACATGAGGGCTAAAAGGAACTCGTTAAACTTCGGATAAATGATAAATGAGTCTAATCTAAAAGCCGTAAATTCAACTAAATACCTAAGTATTACAATTACGAACAACTTAAATTGGAAAGAACACATAGAAAATGTTGTGGGGAAGGCTAACCAAAGGCTGTGTTTTATTGGCGGGACACTTAGAAAATGTAACAGACCTACTGAGGAGACTACCTACACTACGCTTGTCCATCCTCTTTTAGAATACTACTGCGCGGTGTGGGATCCTTACCAGATAGGACTGACGGAGTACATCGAAAAAGTTCAAAGAAAGGCAGCACGTTTTGGGATGTACATCATTAAAAGAATGGCGTTTGTCGTTGCGACGGAATCTTCTCACGAAATTCCAATCACCAACTTTCTCCTTCGAATGCGAAAATGTTTTGTTGACACCGACCTACATAGGGAGGAACGATCACCACGATAAAATAAGGGAAATCAGAGCTCGTACGGAAACATGTAGGTGTTCATTCTTCCGCACGCTATACGAGATTGGAATAATAGAGAATTGTGAAGGTGGCACTTAAGTGTAATTTGCAGAGTATCCGTGTAGTGTAGATGTAGATGTAGACATACGGATCACGGGTGCCCCGCCCATTGGTCGTGCGATCTTTGTATCGACCAAGGAATTTCCGATCGCAGCTACATATTTGTGACAAGTCACAATATAAATGTGACTGCTGCTCATTTCCCTCGCAACAATTTAATGTGTGCTCTTAGATCGCTGCCTAACCACACCCTCGGAAACCGCGACATATCCGGAAAGAACGGCCAAATATTTGTGACATGCAGTTTCATCTTTCGTTCTGTAGCAGAGGTTGAAAATACCGCTTCGGTAAGGTTCTTACATGCCCGTCATCAGGTGTGATAACTTTGTGTTGTCACCTTGAGCGCCGCGATGGGCAAGTATACAACTTGGTGTATCACCAGCGAGCGGTCGTGGTTTAAGCATTGAAAAACAAAAAGAACCTTACAACTGAAGCGATGTTTTCAACTTCTGCTACAATGCTCGGTTGCGGATGTTCCTCCAGCAGGACTGTTTCATTTTTTAGTCAGAGTAAAGTCACAAAATTGAAGAAACTCATTCCTGAGAGAGCGCGCTATTATACGTAACAAACGGCGAATACTGCAGAACATACTTCTATTACATGAATAAGACAGTCCCAGAATCTGTTACAAAAGCAAAGATAAAAGACATATTTGCATGTAGCGAATCTACATTCTTCGTCCCCATAACCGGCACACATCTACTCACCAGACCAAGATGAACATATACAACGCTGAGCATTATTATCTTTCATTTAGGATCTCTTCAAGACTTTAACTGCTAATACAGGGTGATTCAAAAAGAATACCACAACTTTAAAAATGTGTATTTAATGAAAGAAACATAATATAACCTTCTGTTATACATCATTACAAAGAGTATTTAAAAAGGTTTTTTTTCACTCAAAAACAAGTTCAGAGATGTTCAATATGGCCCCCTCCAGACACTCGAGCAATATCAACCCGATACTCCAACTCGTTCCACACTCTCTGTAGCATATCAGGCGTAACAGTTTGGATAGCTGCTGTTATTTCTCGTTTCAAATCATCAATGGTGGCTGGGAGAGGTGGCCGAAACACCATATCCTTATCATACCCCCATAAGAAAAAATCGCAGGGGGTAAGATCAGGGCTTCTTGGAGGCCAGTGATGAAGTGCTCTGTCACGGGCTGCCTGGCGGCCGATCCATCACCTCGGTAGTTGACGTTCAGGTAGTTACGGACAGATAAGTGCCAATGTGGTGGCGCTCCATCCTGCTGAAATATGAATTGTTGTGCTTCTTGTTCGAGCTGAGGGAACAGCCAATTCTCTAACATCTCCAGATACTGTAGTCCAGTTATAGTAGCACCTTCGAAGAAAAAGGGACCGCCCTGAACTTTTCCCTTTGCACAAACACCCATTCTCTGTCAACTGTTTATACCAACGTTTAATACACCACCTATCAGGAGGTTTAACACCATACTTCGTTCGAAATGCACGCTGAACAACTGTCGTCGATTCACTTCTGCCGTACTCAATAACACAAAAAGCTTTCTGTTGAGCGGTCGCCATCTTAGCATCAACTGACGCTGACGCCTAGTCAACAGCGCCTCAAGCGAACAAATGTACAACTAAATGAAACTTTACAGCTTCCTTAATTCGCCGACAGATAGTGCTTAGCTCTGCCTTTTGTCGTTGCAGAGTTTTAAATTCCTAAAGTTGTGGTATTCTTTTTGAATCACCCTGTGTATCATTTACTAACATTAATTACAACAAATCATAGAAAAAGAGACGCATTTGTGGTAAATCGTCAATGTGTTGTTGTCTTGAAATGGCATACTCTCATAACACACAACATACAGGGTGATTTTTTCCACCGTGTACGGGCTCTATGAACTGATCGATGAGAGGATATGAAACCAAAAAGGTCTAATGAACTTATGTCCAGAAATGCGTGGTTTCCATGCTACAGACCATTTATTCAATCATGCATTCTTACAGAGACTGTGGTCTAATAAGCTCTGCCGCGCGGGATTAGCCGGTCTGGGGCGCTGCAGTCATGGACTGTGCGGCTGGTCCCGGCGGAGGTTCGAGTCCTTCCTCGGGCATGGGTGTGTGTGTGTTTGTCCTTAGGATAATTTAGCTTAAGTAGTGTGTAAGCTTAGGGACTGATGACCTTAGCAGTTAAGTCCCATAAGATTTCACACACATTTGAACATTTTAATAAGCTCTGTCAACTGATGGAAAAAAGTTGGGAGTATAACAAAAGGGTGATAATGGTTTTTATAGACATAGGAAAGGCATATGACTCAGTTGACAGGGAAAGACTCTGGGAAGAACTGAAGAAGATAGATATAGAAGATGGATACATTAATGTTATAAAGACAATGTACAGAGGCCACAATTGTAGAATTAGAACACCATTGGGGAACTCTGAATACTTCGAAATAAGACAAGGACTTAAGCAAGGAAGTATTCTGTCTCCTGCGCTTTTTAATGTTGTGATGGAGGGAATGAATAGGGCAGTTAAAGATATAGTAAAAGAAAAAGACAAAAAGATGATTTTTGCAGATGATATGGTAATATGGGGTGATAAAGATGTAGATGTACAGTTACAGCTTGATGCGTGGAAGGAAATAATGAAAAGGTATGGATTAAAAATAAATAAAGACAAGAGTGAAGTAATGGTATTTGGAAGGGAGAAAGGAATCAACGGAAATATTACTTTGAATGGAGAACCCCTCAAAGTGGTAGAAAGTTTCACTTATATAGGGAGTGAAATATCTAGGGATGGAGGAATAACTAACGAAATTAATAGGAGGTTACAGAAGGGAGGCAATTTCTACCAAACAATAAAACATCTGATTTGGAACAATGAAGTATCAGAAAGAGCAAAACTCCTTATGTATAAGAATTATTACATCCCTATTGCCACCTATGGTGGAGAAACATGGACAATGACAGAAAGGGACTGGAGCAGACTGCAAGCAGGGGAAATGAAATTTCTCAGGGCAGTTAAGGGAAAAACAAGAATGGACAGAGTAAGGAATGTAGAGATTAGAAAGGACGTCAAACAAAAAAGTATGAGAGAAGAAATTGAAAGAAAGAGATTAAGATGGTATGGGCATGTTAAGAGGATGCATGGGCAGAGACTCCCCAAAATTATGGAAGAACTAAAGATGGATGGGAAAAGACCTAGAGGGCGCCCAAGAACACGGTGGAAAATGGGAGTGAGAACATCTGTTGAAAGGAGAGGTGTGACCTGGCAGCAAGTGGAGGAAGAAAAGTGGTGGGAGGACCGAGCCAAATGGAGAGGACTCGTCAGCACCCAGACCCGGCAGTAGCTGGAGCGGGATTCGGATATAGATAGAATAAGCTCTGTATCATGCACCCAGAGTCACAGTATGTTCAAAGCGGTTTACCTGTGCCTCAACGCATGCGTTTACTCACAGTGGCGTGTTCTGTCTCACACGTTCACATCGGCCAGGCTGCATCCGAACAGTGTCAAAGACAGCATGAATAAGCTGCTCCAGTGTCTCCACATCTGGAATGGGCTCTGCATACACGATACTTTCGAGATGGTCCCATAACCATAAATCGCACGGGTTGAGATCCGGTGAACGAGCAGGCCATGCAACTGAACCACCTCGTCCGATCAATCGAACAGGGAAGACACGATTGAGATGCGTCCGGACGTTAACGGCGAAGTGGGCTGGAGCACCATCATGTAGCAGCCACATAACCCTTCGAACCATCAACGGCACTTCTTCCAGCAGGGGAGCCAAGGACACCCGCAATAAACGCCGATAGTTCCGACCTGTTAGGTGACGTAGAAGGAAGACTGGTCCCCAAATACGGTCGCCTATTACTCCGGCCCACACATTTCGGCTGCACCGATGCTGATGATTCGCTGTCACCATATCATTGGGATTCTGTGCGGATGACTGTTACGAAACTTGAAGATAACACTCCGAGTAAAGGTAGCCTCAACTGCGAATAGGATGGATGAGACAGATCCCGGAATCGTGGTTGCCTGGTGAAGAAACCAATGACAAAATTGCTTCCGATGTGGAATGTCTGTCGCTAGTAAGCCATGCATTCGCTCTAAGTGATAACGTTAGTAACAACAACTGTCATGGAGAATGTTCCATACGGTCGTCAGGCTTACCCTGTACTGGAGGGCCAGCTGCCGGGTAATGACACGGCGGTCACGTTCCACAGTCGTAATCACATTTTCCTCCAGGTCTGGCGTACGAACATATCGGGTACATTCTTCTTGTTTCCTGCTTCCTGAAACTACCCTATCTCAGACGAACAGCGAAACACTGTTACAAGCACTGAATGCTGTGGTTATTGTAGACGGGGATACGTCTCCTGATACAACCTTGCTGCCCACCGGCCCGTTGCCGTATGCTTTTCCGTATATAAACACCAAGCCGGCAAGCTCTCCATTCGAATACGGAACCTTTGTGTACAACGGTGTATCACATCCACTACAAAGTGAGCCAGCAAGGGAAATGAATCTACATTACAATTAAATTAATACAATGAAATGAATACCCTTAGTTGCATACAGGCGTTGATATACGTCAACGGGGACAGTTGAAAATGTGTGCCCCGACCAGGACTCGAACCTGGGATCTCCTGCTTACATGGCATACGCTCTATCCATCTTTTTATTATTATTATTATTATTGATCGTTGTGTTTGGTTGTTGCGGACGTCGCAAGACATCCTGTTCAAGTTCGGTAGTTGATCCTTCCACTCAGTTTTTTATTACAGAGGCCAACCGGCTCTCTGACCGAACACGCTGAGCTACCGTGCCGGCTAATACATCTGAGCCACCGAGGACGCAGAGTATGGTGCGACTGCAGGGACTTATCTCTGGCACGCCTCCCGTGAGACCCACATTCCCAAATTATTGTCCCGCACTATATTCGTAGTGCCCCTGCCCATTAGACTCATTACGCGCGGCTTTACCGATTCCCGTAATAGTTCGGGCAATGTGTGTGCATCAGATGGTTCAAATGGCTCTGAGCACTATGGGATTTAACAGCGGAGGTCATCAGTCCCCTAGAACTTAGAACTACTTAAACCTAACTAACCTAAGGACATCACACACATCCATGCCCGAGGCAGGATTCGAACCTGCGACCGTAGCGGTCTCGCGGTTCCAGACTGAAGCACCTAGAACCGCTCGACTACACCGGCCGGCTAATGTGTGTGCATCCGCACAGAAGATGGTCAAATGGCCGGTGAGCCTTAACTGTATATACGAAGATGGTATCTGTTCTTTCGGACATGTCCGAGAGAACAGATACCATCTTCATATATATATAGGAAAGAAAAGAACCTGAAACCGTAACGTTCTACAATGCAACAAAGTATGGGGTGGACGTGGTTGAACAAATGACCCGTAAATATGCTACAAAAGTTGCTTGTAGGAAATAGCCAAAGCATGTCTTCTACAACATACTGGACATGGTGGCAATAAATGCATGGATCATCTATAACATAGTAACGAACAAGAAAATGGAAAGGAAGAAGTTCATACTTCAACTGGCAAATGAACTCAAGGGAACGAAAGAGCAAGAATATCAGGAAAAGGAAAAGGATATGGGACTGAAATCACCCAGAAAGCGGAGGAAGTGCCAAATCAGCCTCTGCAAAGGCAACAATACCAGCAAAACTGTGTAAAGTGCCACAAAGCCACGTGCAGAAAATCACCTGTGCTAAGCGCATCTAGCAGCTTCAAGTGACGTGAGTGAAAAGTAATACAGAGCTGTTTGTAAAACACATTTGAAAGTAAAATGGACCAAATATATTAAATTTGTCTAGAAGGTTGTATGAATAGTTCTACCGCTTGCGCCTTTGTCCCGCACTTTGCGGGGGTTGGCGTGGTTAAATCGGATTTGGCATGTTAATTTGAAGGGGTGGCCGGATGCACTTCCTGCAGCCACCCCATACCCCCCGGGACAGAAGCAGAGTACCCCATCTGTCTGCATCTAGTGTAAATCGTGGAAAAGTGCGGATGTGTTTCAAATGTCTGTGAGTCGTGTAACTGAGACGGGACGTGGGGACCAGCCAGGTAGTCACCTAAAGGGATGTGGAAAACCGGCTAAAAACCACATCCAGGCTGGCCGGCACACCAGCCCTCGTCGTTAATCTGGCGGGCGGATTCGATCTGGGGCCGGCGCGCCTGCCCGAGTCCAGGAAGCAACGCATTAGCGCTCTCGGCTAAATTAAAGTCAACAGTTAAGAAGCTTGTTAGCATAGTAACAATAAATTTGTATGATACATTGTTGTTTAAATAAATTAGTAATTATTATTTATAATTGTAAATAATTGTTGTGATTACTAGAAATAAAGTATGGATTAACAAACACTAAAAAAGTACTTATTTAAGTCAAATATGAAAAATATTTTATGTGGGGTCCACATCAACCCTTTGCGCCGCTTTAGAAATGTCAGAACATCCGCCGTTTTAGTGTTAAGAGAGACTTAAACTATCCCCAGAAAGTCTGCTGACAAAGTTTCAAGAACCGCGTATAAAGGATAACACTAGGAATATATTACAACCTCCTACATAATACTCTCAGAGCGACCGTGAGGATAAGAATAGATTAATTACAGCACGTACAGAGGCATTTAACAATCGCTTTTTCTCGTGTTCCATACGTGAATGGAACGGGAAAAAGCCCTAATGACGTACAGTGCGACGAAACCCTCCTCCATGCAATTCGAAGTGGTTTGCAGAGTACAGATGAAGGCGTACGAGGGTCATTCAATACCTAATGTCCCACTTTTTTTCTCGGGATATATTTATTGTTAAGAGTAGAATTTGGTGACAATATACACCAACATATCTGGTACAAGTCCTGTTTTTCTACGTAGTCTCCATCACGTTCTATGGCCGTACGCCAACGTTGTGGAAGAGCATGTATTCCCTGCTGGTAAAATCTCTTGTCCTGTAGGCGTAGCCATGTTTTCACTGCATGACTGAGACTCTCGTCATCTTCAAAGTATGTTCCCCGTGGAGAATCTTTAAGCGGCCCAAAGAGATGGCAGTCCGAGGGTGCCAGGTCTAGACTGTAGGGTGGATGAGGCAGTGATGTTGAGCCCAATTTGGCCATGTGTTCACGGTTTCTCAGACTTGTATGTGGGCGTGCATTATCGTGTTGGAACAAGATCTGCGCCGGATTCTTTCCCGATCGAACACGTCGGAAGCAGTTCTTGGGTTTGTTCAGAGCCTTCACGTATGCCTCTGAATTGATAGCTGACCCTCTTGGCGTCACGTCCACGAGAATGACGCCATCACAATCCCAGAAGACTGTCACAATGACTTTTCCAGCAGATGGGGTTATTCTGAATTTCTTATTTTGTGGTGAATGAGGATGATGCCACCCCACGGACTGCCTTTTTGTTTCTGGCGCAAAGTGGTGCACCCAGCTTTCGTCTCCCGTAACGATCCGTGACAGAAAGGCCTCTCCTCGGTCTCAAAACACTCCAGCAGTTCAGATGAAATGGCCTTTCTTTGAATATTGTGGTCCGCTGTGAGCATTCGTGGAACCCATCGTGAGCACCCCTTTGAATATCCAAGAGTATCGATCATTCCAGACGCACTTCCAATGCTGACCGACTTCTGCCGAGCCAATTGTCGAATTGTGAGGCGGCTTTCGGCACGAATAATGGCATCCAAATGATTCAGCATGTCTGGAAACAGTCGTCAAGCCCTTGGTGTTTGTGTCTTATTATAGTATGGTACTCATGGTATCGTGGAATGGCTTAGTGCATAGTGATGTCATCTTGTCTGTCCGAAGACAAGCGCTTTCTGAGCGTTGGTACATATCTGTATGAGGAATTTAATCACATTTAATAGCTCCACGCATAGATGCCTGTTTCGCAAGGATATCTACTTGTTCAGATATAGGTATCACAAAGTGGGCTTTCATCCACACCATTACAGTGTTTGGACAGCTCCTCTGCACCGAAACACGTCGACGATTGCAGCAACTGTGATGTTGGTACAACTATTACGATGGTTTCTAACCAGCTGTAGAGCTGCCAAACTATCGGAGATTATGACTGTGGTGTCACCGCCAGACACCGCACTTGCTAGGTGGTAGCCTTTAAATCGGCCGCGGTCCGTTAGTATACGTCGGACCCGCGTGTCGCCACTATCAGTGATTGCAGACAGAGCGCCGCCACACGGCAGGTCTAGAGAGACTTCCTAGCACTCGTCCCAGTTGTACAGCCGACTTTGCTAGCGATGGTTCACTGACAAATTACGCTCTCATTTGCCGAGACGATAGTTACCATAGCCTTAAGCTACGTCATTTGCTACGACCTAGCAAGGCGCCATTACCAGTTACTATTGATGCTGTAAAATATGTACCGTCAAGAGCGATGTTCACCAATTATGGATTAAAGTTAAGTATTCCAGCAGCTACGTACGTTATTTGCTATTATAATTACCTTGTCCTATTCCAGACCTCACGCCAGCCTGCGTGAGCTTAAACGCGTGCCTTTCGGCTTCCTCCTAGTGGATTGGCTGTCTTGCCAATCCACAACAATGACTATTGTGTGTGCTGTGATGGAAAGCTACTTCACAGTTGCAGGATAGGTGTTTGATGTTTTCCGGCGCGTCGGGCAGTCATTACGTCTGGTAACTTTACTTCGGGTCGCAGGAAATCGAGAGCTTAGAAGCGACTGCCCAGCAATATTAAAATTTCGTCTTGTGGAAGAGCGTTCATTGCTTAGGCCTGGAATAGAGTCGATGAGTGGTAGTTTAACAATAATTTATTCATATTGGTTGTTGCTGTTGTGATCCTCGGTCCGAAGAACGTTTGATGCAGCTCTCCCTGCTACTCTATGCTGTGCAAGCCTCTTCATCTCCGAGTAACTACTGCAACCTACATTCTTATGAATCTGCTTACTGTATTCGTCTCTTGGTTTCCCTCTACGATTTTTACACTCCACGTTTCCCTCCAATATTGAATTGGTGAGCCCTTACGTCCTAGAACGTGTCTTATCAACCGATTCCGTCGTTGTGTCAGGTTGCAACACAAATTTCTTTGCTCCACAGATCTGTTCAGAACCTCCTTATTAGTTAAGTGATCCACCCACCTAATATTCGGTATTCTTCTGTGGCACTACATTTGAAAAACCCGTGCTCTCTTGTCTAAACTGTTTATCGTCCATGTTTCAAGTCCATATATGACTACACTCCATACAAATACTTTCAGATAAGACTTCAAAAATGGTTCAAATGGCTCTGAGCACTATGCGACTTAACTTCTGAGGTCACATGTCGCCTAGAACTTAGAACGAATTAAACCTAACTAACCTAAGGACATCACACACATCCATGCCCGAGGCAGGATTCGAACCTGCGACCGTAGCGGTCGCTCGGTTCCAGACTGTAGCGCCTGGAACCGCACGGCCACTCCGGTCGGCGATAAGACTTCCTGAAACTTAAATCTATATTCGACGTTAACAAATTTCTTTTCTTCAGAAACGGTTTTTTCTCTACTTCGGCCATTATCAGTTATGCTGCTGCTCAAATAACATAACTGCCGGCCAGTGTGGCCGAGCGGTTCTAGTCACTACAGTCTGGAACCGCGCGACCACTACGGTCGCAGGTTCGAATCCTGCCTCGGGCATGGGTGTGTGTGATGTCCTTCGGTTAGTTAGGTTTAAGTAGTTCTAAGTTCTAGGGGACTGATGACCTCAGAAGTTAAGTCCCATAGTGCTCAGAGCCATTTGAGCCAAATAACATAACTCATCTATTACATTAAGTACTTCTCTTCCTAATCTAATTCCCACAGCATCGCCTAATTTAATTTGACAATGCTACATTGTCCTTGTTTTGCTTTTGTTGATGTTCGTCTTATATCTTCCTTTCAAGACACTGTCCATTCCGTTTAACTGCTCTTCCAGGTTCTTTGCTATCTCTCAAAGAATAACAATACCATCGGCAAATCTCAAAGTTTTTATTTCTGTCCCCTGAACTTTAATTCCTGCTCCAAATGTTTCTTTCCTTTCCTTTACTGCTTGCTCAGTGTACATCTTGAATAACATTGGCGATAGGCTACAACCCTATCTCACTCCCAACTCAACCACAGCCTCTCTTTCGTGCCCCTCGACTCTTATAACTGCTGTCTCTGTCCTGTACAAGTTGTAAATAGCCTTTTACTGCCTGTATTTTACCCCTGCTACATTCAGAATTTCGAAGAGAGTATTCCGGTCAACATTGTCAAAAGCCTTCTGTAAGTCTACAAATGCGATAAACATACATTTGCTTTTCCTTCACCTATCTTCTAAGAAAGTCATAGGGTCAGTATTGCCTCGCGTGTTCCTTCATTTCCCCGAAATCCAAACTGATCTTCCTCGAGATGGGCTTCTACCACTTTTTCCATTGTTCTATAAAGAATTCGTATTATTATTTTGCGATCATATTGGTTAACTCGAAAAATTCCTTGACAGAAAGAAGTGCAACTTAACTTTTAGGAAGCTAAAGGGTAGCGAAGCCCCGAGGTGATCTGGAGAGAAGAGTTGGCGTTCTGACACGGACTCCGCACTCTGGCAAGGACTTTGATTCGAGCCCGGATTCTGGCACTGACCGAGAGTCTTCGGGGAGAAGATCTGGATGTGAGCATTCGGATTCCTGACTTCGGTTCTAAGTTCTGCGGACTTCGAGTTTGACTGGTAAAAGAACGCTGTCGTGTCCGCAACGCTTGTAATGCTTGCTTCATTCATTAGGCGCGTTCAACTAGTGATTTCATGGAATGAAATGGTGATTCGACTCTACGTATATTCATTCGCTTTGCCTCAATACAGTTAGCCATTTCCATTCCATATAAGTCACATTACAGTAGAGCAGGGGTACCCAACCTGTTAGTTTATCTACGCCACATTGTAAGAATACGAGTATCTTGGGGCCGCACTTAATATACTGAACACTACTAATAATAATCGCCATGAAGAAAAGAACAACAAAGAGAAAGAGAGAGAGCAGTAACATGAGGCGGGAGTTTCAAATTAAAAACCTTCAATTTATCACTACTTTGCATAAACGGAGTTTTATGGAACTTTTTTTACCGGTCGTGACGTAGAGGCTCATTTCTTGGGCCGCACTTATACTTGCTTTGGGCCGTATTCAGCCCGTGGGCCGCGGGTTGGACACCCCTGCAGTAGAGCCTGCGGCAACCATCAGTTTTCTTGAGAGTTCGCGGATTCAGAGCGTCTGATATTTTTTGGGTAGTGTCCATACTCCCATCCCAATACAGAACATGTGTATTTGTTATTGCTAGCATGATTTTGTGGTTCTTACGTGTGTGGCATATAATCTCCGAGAGAGGAAAGTAGAAAACAACTGGCCTTTTATGTATTTGTGTCTTCCTGTAATAAAATCTGATTCATAAGTCCATCTTTAATTTAACAATAGTTCGATGATCCAATTTCTCTTTTGTTTAATAATAACGTGCATAGGGCCACCCAACAAATTATTTCACTTTCTGTTGTTCACAGTTACACTGAACAGCCAAAGAAACTGGTTGGTACACCTGCCTAGAATCGTTTAGGGTCCTCGCGAACACGCAGAAGTGCCGCATCCCGATGTGGCATGGGTTCGACTAACGTCTGAAGTAGTGCTGGAGGGAATTGACACCATGAATCCTGTAAGGCTGTCCATAAATCCGTAAGAGTACAAGGGGATGGAGATCTCTTCTGAACAGCGCGTTGCAAGACATCCCAGTTATGGTCAATAATGTTCATGGCTGGAGAGTTTGGTGGCCAGCGGAAGTGTTTAATCTCAGAAAAGTGTTCCTGGAGGCACTCTGTAGCAATTCTGGACGTGTGGGATGTCGCATTGTCCTGCTGGAATTGCCCAAGTCCGTAGGAATGCACAATGGATGTGAATAGATGCAGGTGATTAGACAGGATGCTTAAGTACATTTCACCTGTCAGAGTCATATCTAGACGTATCAGTGGTCCCATTTCACTCATACTGCACACGCCCCACATATTTACAGATCCCCCGCTAGCTTGAACTGTCCCCTTCTGCTATGCAGGGTCCATTGATTCATGAGGTTGTCTCCATACCCGTACACGTACATCCGCCCGGTACAATTTGAAATGAGACTCGTCCGACCAGGCAACATGTTTCCAGTCATCAACAGTCCAATGTCGGTGTTGATGGGTCCAGGCAACATGTTTCCAGTCATCAACAGTCCAATGTCGGTGTTGATGGGTCCAGGCGAGGCGTAAAGCTTTGTGTCGTACAGTCATCAAGGGTACACGAGTGGGCTTTCGGCTCCGAAAGCCCATATCGATTATGTTTCGTTGAATGGTTCACACGCTGACTCCTGTGCATAGCCCAGCACTGAAATCTGCAGCAATTTGCGTTGAACGATTCTCTTTAGTCGTCGGTGGTCCGTTCTTGCGGGATCTTTTTCCGGCCGCAGCGATGTCGGAGATTTGTCGTTTTACCGGATTCCTGGGATTCACGGTACACTCGTGAAATGGTCGTGCGGGAAAATCCCCACTTCATCCCTACCTCGGAGATGCTGTGTTCCACCGCTCGTGCGCCGACTATAACACCATGTTCAAACTCAGTTAAATCTTAATAACGTGCCATTGTAGCAGCAGTAACCGATCTAACAACTGCGCCAGATGCTTGTCGTCTTATTTAGGCGTTACCGATCGCAGCGCAGTATTCTGCCTGTTTACATATCTCTGTATTTGAGTATGCATGCCTACACCACGTCGTTGGCGCTTCATTGTATTACAATTGAGTCGGGAAAAATCATTCCAATTGATCCCTGTTTCTGCATACTCAGTCACCCCGTCCATAAATAGAGGACCCTGCCATGGCTGATAGAGTTAAGTGTTAGGAAGTCTTTTCTGAAGGTATCTGTAAGGAGTTTAGCCATGTATGAAAGTGAAACATGGTCTAATTTGCCTTTGTTCTACAGTATTACTTGCATTGCGTTAACCGGTTTTACGCTTACAAGGCCATCTTCAGACATTTACTGGCTATTGTCACCAAAGAAGTTACAATGTTTGTAAGCGACATTAGAGAAGAACTTACGCGTCTAGATGTAAACAGTGACAGTGTGGCCTTAATGCAATGTAAAAAGTGAAAAGTTGAACAGACGGATTGCGTTACGACCACACTGTCAAAGATAGTATATACTGTACGTTTCTGCTTCAATTTAGATGTGTAACTTCTCCAATATTATTTACAAACATTGTAACTTCTTTGGCGACAACAATCAGTAAATGTCTGAAGATGGCCTTGTAAGCCGAAAATCGGTTAACGCGATAAAAGTAATGCGGTAGAACAAAAGCAAACTAGCGCTTTTCATTCTTCTACCAAGAAGCGATGGAAGATTCAGTTAACATGAAACATGGACCATAAACAGTTTAGACAAGAAGAGAATAGAGGCTTTTGAAACGCGGTGCTACAGAAGAATGCTGAAGATTAGGTTGGGGAGATAGCGTAACTAATGAGGAGGTACGGAACAGAATTGGGGAAAGAAGAAATGTGTGGCACGATCGGACTAAAAGAAGAATTTGTTGATAGGAGATATCCTGAGACATCATGGGATCACGATTTTAGTGTTGGAGGGAAGTGTGGAAGGTAAAAATTACAGAGGGAGTCCAAGAGATGAATACAGTAAGCAGATTCGAAAGGATGTAGGTTGCAGTAGCTAATCGGAGATGAAGAGGCCTGCACGGGATAGAGTAGCATGGAGAGCTGCATCAAACCAGTCTTCGGACTGAAAACCACAAAAACAAGAAAATTATTCTGCTTCATCGTGGCTGCGATGCGCTTTCTAAATAATGAACAAAAGAGTTTCTGCTTCAGTCCTCTAATTAGCTGTTTCAGTCTTTCACAAACGCGCTTCACGAAGGGTTGCAGTTCATATTCACGTACAGAGTTTTGTTCATGGTCGGACTACACAAACAGAAGTACGTTTGGATGCACCTGTATCAATTTAACTTTTGGCTATCCGATACAATGATCCACGTAGCAAAAGATAACAAGAGTTAATATCTCGAAACCGTCATGTGAATAAATGAATAAAAATATCTTAACAGTGGCTATGGAAGTGTTATCCAGTATCTTCATAACTATTTGTGTTTTTTCGCGTGCATAATCTGTCATATTCTTTCAGCCACATGTATATTTGTTGGTATTACAGTTTTCACAAACTCTAATGTAGAAACGTGAAGTACGCTATTTTCTCCTGAGTCATGCATATCTACAGTCGCAGTACAGTATGCATTAACATACACGGGAACAACATTTTCAGTAAAAGAAGGCCGTACGCTGTGAAATGTTTACTTCTGGCAGCCCCTTAGTTGCAAGAACTCCGTTCGATAATTTCAGGCGTGTTCTCCGCTGATGCGATCTTTGAACCAGCACACAGGCCGCACTCGGAGGGAAATAAGGCGAGGCGATTGTGTCATGTCACGAAAACTTCCTTTCTCATCTTCCGAGTGTTGCACCGCCATACTGTACTGAGTTTTTCCTTTATACGCGTTTCCTCTTTCACTGAGAGAGTAATTTCGCGCATCTATTGTCGTGGCCGTCCTTCAATGAAACAATACGTGTGCATCTCAATTCATACACCGGAAGCCAAGGCAGAGAACGCAGTG
Source organism: Schistocerca cancellata (assembly GCF_023864275.1). Classification (NCBI taxonomy): domain Eukaryota; kingdom Metazoa; phylum Arthropoda; class Insecta; order Orthoptera; family Acrididae; genus Schistocerca; species Schistocerca cancellata. Next base: position 1,160,305,093 of record NC_064626.1, read on the forward strand.
TGGCGTAGACACACACACACACACACACACACACACACACACACTTATACATATGGGCGGGAGTAAAATGCTGTACATCATCTCTTAAACAATGAGCTGCCGGAACTTTACGAGAAATCTTTTACGTTACGCGCATCGTTGTTCAGGCGTCGCCTAGTGAGAGTCACTCTCACCCGACACACTCGTAAAGAAGTCCACAGTCCTTAAGACTTTTTACGACTTCTAATTAATTACGAGTGGTAAAGCACGTGGATAAAAACCCTGCTGCCTCGAAGAGAACGTTTTTATAAGGCTCTTTTCGTGGAGTAAATATTTCATCAAGCGTTTCACGGGACTCGTGAGAATCTCAGGGTTGAGACACGTTCTATCGACGTGCAAACCAACCTTACGATATGTGGCGGAATATCATTGGATACCACTATCCTATTCTATTGGTGAAAAGTTCGCCAGAAGAACTACTCTGAACTTCTATCATTTGTCCCGTAGAGGTAATTTCGTGAGATGTGGGTGGGAGGAAGTAACGTAGTGCCTTACTCTTTTTGGTACGTAAGTTGTCAGGAATTTAACAGTGAACCTCTATCGACGCACAAAGCCTCTCTTGTGGCGCCTGCCATCTCTCGATCTTGCCTGCTAATGGGCACAGACTGGCGAAAATTGCTCAATCCTAGTTCAAAAAAAGGATCTTTTAAGTTCCTTCATCGGTGAGTTACATTTTGTTACCGTTTCTCAAATGAACTCAATTCATATTCTTAGCCTACAACTTGTTTCACGTGGTTGCTTCAGTTCCTAGATATTTTAACGTTGCTGTTGTTTGCAGTGACTAATGACCATTCGTGTAACCGCGCAACAGTTGGTATTTACGCCCGCTTAAGCGCAATACGTTGAATTCATTTATGTTGAGAGTCAAATGCCAGTCCCTGCATCAGTCACTGATTCTTCACGGGTCTTCCTATATTTCGCTACTCTTTTCTGGTGTTGTGTTTCCTTTGTGGTTCAAATGCTTCAAATGGCTCTGAGCACTATGGGACTTGACATCTGAGGTCATCAGTCCCCTAGGACTTAGAAGTACTTAAACCTAACTAACCTAAGGACATCACACACATCCATGCCCGAGGCAGGATTCGAACCTGCGACCGGAGCAGTCGCGCGGTTCCGGACTGAAGCGCATAGAACCGCTCGGCCACCCCGGCCGGCGTTTCCTTTGTGAGTTGAGGGCCAAAACTCAGGAAAAGTGTTGCCCTTTTTGGAGATATGAGTACAGAGTGATGTGATAATCGTTTACAATGTACCTCAGTATTGTAGGGGAAGTCGAGGCGAACACCTGTGTCCTATCAAGCCGGAAAACAGCCTCAAATCGGCGTAAAAAGCTACGCTACAGCACATGCGCACTGCGCGAGATTTTCACTTAAATCGTCTACATCTATATCTATACTCTACAAACCACCGTGAGATGCATGGCAGAGGGTACGTCCCATTGTACCAGTTATTACAGTTTCTATCTGTTCCATTCACGTAAGGAGCGCGGGAAGACTGATTGATTGAATGCCTCTGTGCGTGCAGTAGTTGATCTAATCTTATCTTCACGATTCCTAAGTGAGCGATACGTAGGCGGTTGTAGTATATCGGTTGAGTAATCATTTAAAGCCGGTTCCTGAAACTTTGTTAATAAACTTTCTCGGGGTAGTTCACGTCTGTCTTCAAGAGTCTTTCTGTTCAGCTCTTCACTATGTCCGTGACACTCTACCACAGATTAATCAAACCTGTGTTCATTCGTGCCGCCCTTCTCTATATACGTTTAATATCTCCTGTTAGTCCTGTTTGGTACGGGTCCCACACACTTGAACAATATTCTAGGATGTGTCGCACGAGTTATTTGTAAGAAATATCCTTTGTAGACTGTTTGCACTTCCCCAGTATTCTACCAATAAACCCAAGTCTACCACCTGCTTTACCCACGACTGAACTTACGTGATCATTCCATTCGTATCCCTACAAAGTGTTACACGTAGGTATTTGTACGAGTTGGACGATTCCAACAGCAACTCATCGATATTATAGTCATAGGGTACTTCGTTTTGTGAAGTGCGCAATTTTACATTTCTGAACATTTAGGGCAAGTTGCCAATCTCTGCACGACCTTGAAATCTTATCAAGATCTGACTGAATATTTATGCAGCTTCTTCCAGATAGTACATCATTATGGATAACTGCATCATCTGCAAAAGCCTGATTTTACTATTAATATCGTCTGCAAGGTAGTTAATATACAACACGAACAGCAACGGCCCCAACACACTTCCCTAGGGCACACCCGGAGTTACTTTTACTTCTGATGACGACTCTCCATCCAAGATAACATGCAGTGTCCTCCATACCAAAATACGATATTGCAGTGCCCGTGTTATTCTGATGACGATGTACTGCGGCGACCAAAGCCGTTATGAAACACATCAGATGAATTCGCAATTGCGAATAATGAGTACCGTCAGCTGTAGAATGAAATGGCGACAATGAAAATTTGTGCCGGACCCGGACTCGAACCCAGATTTTGCGCTTATCGCGATAACTCCCCGATACAGTCACAAATTTCACTTGATACATCATATGATGGTACTTTTTTACAACAAGCGTAGGTCTGGTACCGAGTCAATTGCTTTTCGGAAATCAAGAAATACGGTATTTACCTGGTTGCCTTAATTCAAAGTTTTCAGTATGTCATGTGAGAAAAGTACGAGTTGAGTTTCACACGATCGATGTTTTCGAAATCCGTGCTTGTTAGCATTGAGGAGGTCATTCTGTCCAAGATGCCTCATTATGTTTGAGCTCAAAACATGTTCAAATGTGTGTGAAATTTTATGGGGCTTAACTGCTAAGGTCATCAGTCCCTAAGCTTACACACTACTTAACCTAAATTATCCTAAGGACAAACACACACACCCATGCCCGAGGGAGGACTCGAACCTCCGCCGGAACCAGCCGCACAGGTTTGAGCTCAGAAGCGCTCTTGAATATTAAAAACCCGTTATTCCCGCACTTAAAAATATGTAAAACTGACGTTTGTTTGTGTACATTTTTCTCAAAATGTTGGGAATATAACAGCACAAAATTGTCAATTAAATCTTTTCATTTGTCTGGCCTTCTTACTGCGAAACTACTGTGCTTGTCATGGTTCAGTTTAAATCGGATCGTAAACGTAGTTAGTTTTTGCACAACGTCTACAAAGGTCATTTTCTTTCATTACCCTCACGGGAAAGTTTAAATGAAAGACCGTAGCTCCATAGCCGACTAAGCCGGCGGCGTAAAAAGAGCGAGAGAATATTGAAAATATCACGCTGTGCGCATGTGCCGTAGCTTAGGTGTAGGGTTGCCATAATCCAAGGACGAAAATCAAGGACAGAATTCGGTGATTATAAAGATGTGGTTGAAACACGGACCGATATGTTATGCAAGTGACCATTGGTTTGCGTTTCAGTTGAATCTTTATCATTACTTTACAGTGGTAATTATGAAGATGTGGTTGAAACCTGGTATCACACAACGTCCTTTCACCTTTCTGCACGTCAGCCAAATCTTCATAATTACCATAATTCAAACAGTAATTCTGTCAGCAAAGAAGTTGTAATTAACAAGGAAAATTAATCCAAACATTAAAGGTGTCTATAAAGGAGTGGTCAATGATGAAGAAAATTAATTGCAATTGACATTAAATAAATTTTTAATTAAAGCACTGAACACAAATTATTAACATGTACACAACCATGCGGCTACAATTGATATATATCTTTCACTTTATGCTTTAAACCAGTCATATTTCTCTGAGCCCTGGACAGAAGAAAGAAACTCGCTCCGATTCTGAATCAGTCTATGAAAATCTGTGCTATTTGTGTTTTTCATGTTATATTGGATTTGAAGAATTGCACTGACTGATGTTAAAGTTAGCTTGTTAACTTTGCACGACCAAAGAATATGAGATACCGACAGCAGAGACGTTGTAAACCAACAGCGGAAAACTGAAACAATCGCAAAGAATCGATTATTCCACTGCTTCCACAGTCTGTTCTGAAAACAGCCGAGCGATTCTGAAGTGACACAGAATATCAGCACAGGTTTCAACGGCTATCGTCAAGTTTGCAGGAGTTATCAAACACTTGATCAGTGGCCAGTGGCAAAATCTGCGTAAAAAAATTTTTTTACTTAAGTGCTACTTTTTTCGCGGACATTTTCCACTTCGTCCAGGACACCCGCCTTCGAGCATAAAATTGCGGACTGTCCGCGAAATCCGCGACGTATGGCAAACCTATTTAGGAGCCTTCTGCAGACCTGATCGAGGTTTATGGAAACAGAGAATGGGGAAAGAAAGAGAAGGGACGCGTGGGAATTCGTGACTTTCAGCCGCTCAGGGCACTGCGCTGATACAATGACGAAAGTTGAAAATTTATGCCTGACAGTGATTCGAACCCGGATTTACTGTTTCTCATGAGCGTGTTGCCTGGACCGCTTCGGCCATCCTGACACGGTCCGTGACCAACCCAAATTTCCTACTTATCGCACTCTGCCACGCAGTATCCCTCGTCCATTAACCCCCAAATCGCAAATTAGTCATACCAGTTGAAGATTGGGCGATATTAGTACATCTGCACTGAAACAAACGTCAAGGAGCCGTGGCGCTCTTACAGAAATGTATTTAAAAAATATGTATTTCAGTGCTGTCTGTTCTGTCGGACGTATCAGATAATACAGTTTGAGGTTATTTCCCCGGCTTGATAGACAGCAAGTGTTCAAATGGTTCAAATGGCTCTGAGCACTATGCGACTTAACGTCTGAGGTCATCAGTCGCCTAGCACTTAGAACTAATTAAACCTAACTAACCTAAGGACAGCACACACATCCATGCCCGAGGCAGGATTCGAACCTGCGACCGTAGCGGTCACTTGGTTCCAGACTGCAGCGCCTAGAACCGCACGGCCACTCCGGCCGGCACAGCAAGTGTCCTATATCAAAATGTTCGCGTTGACTTCTCATACAACACAGCAGTACGTTGTACGAGGTTTGTTCAGAAAAATTCCGAGATGGCAGAGATAGAGAAGCAACGCGTCTGCATTAAATTTTACGTGAAACTCGGGAAAACCTTCACAGAGACACATCAAAAAATGGTTCAAATGGCTTTGAGCACTATGGGACTTAACATCTGAGGTCATCAGTCCCTTAGAACGTAGAACTACTTAAATCTAACTAACCTAAGGACATCACACACATCCATGCCCGAGGCGGGATTCGAACCTGCGACCGTAGTAGTCTCACGGTTCCGGATTGAAGCACATCGAATCGCTCGGTCACAGCGGCCGGCTATCAAATAACGCAGGGGGTCTACGGTGATGAGTGCTTAAGCTGTATTCGGTGTTACGAATGGTTCACACGGTTTAAAAATGGCCGGACGGAAGTTAAAGATGACCTTCGTTCAGGACGACCTTAGACGTCTACCGACGATGCTCATGTCAGGAACGTCAAGACCAGAAAGACCTCCGCCCCGCAATCTGTGAAGATCTTTTGGACAGCACAAATGAGAACGGGACGTTCCTAAAGAAAACTACAATTGGTGATGAGAAACGGTCTATGGTTTTGGTGTTGAGACCACGGTCCAGTTTTGACAGTGGGTCGGGAAAGGTTCTCTAAGTCCAAGGAAAGTACGTCATGTCAGATCAAATCTCAAAGCCATGCTGATAGTTTTCTTTGACTTTGAAAGTTTACTTAATGATGAATTCGGGACACAGGGACAAACTCTTAATCGATGGTACTGTCGGCACGTGTTGCAATGCCTGCGAGAAAATGTGAGAAAGAAACGGCCTGAAATGTGGCGAGACAGTTCATGGCTCTTACATCACGACAACGCACCCGCACATCCATCCCTGTTGCTGCGTAACTAATGCACAAAAAATAAAATCACTGTGCTACCTCATCTTCCGTACTCTCCAGACCTGGCCCCTGCGGGCTTTTTTTTATTTCCAAAGTTGAAAAACCCGTCGAAAGGTTTAAGATTTGCGGCGATAAACGAGATAAAATAAAATTCGCAGACGCCACTTCGCGCGATCCAGCTAGAGACGTACCAAGACTGCTTCCGGAGGTGGAAACAGCGCTGGGAGCGGTGAATCAATTGTGGAGGAGAGTATTTCGAACGAGACGATGCACAATAAGTAAAAGGTAAGTGTAGAAAAATACAGGGTGTCCACAATGAGACTCCAACATTTTAATATCCTATATCTTTCTCATTTCAGATGGTGGACCTGTGAATCCTGAAGGGGCAGACAGAGCAACTCAACAAGTTTGTGGTGTGCAAATTTGATACGCCAAGAGTCCGTAGTGGAGCTGCAACAATTGTTTTCGCAAAATGGAGGATGTGAAGGAGCGTGCACAAGTGGTCTGGTGGTATGCAGAGACAAAATCGGCGACCCAAGTGCAAAGAAACTTTCGTAGAGTTTACAACAAAGCGCCCCCGTCGTTCAAGACTATAAAGAAGCGGTGTGATCAGTTTTTGGCTACTGGGAGTGTTGCGAAAGGGCATGGTGGTGGTAAGCCTGGGATCAGCGAACATCGTGTGGAACAAGTGCGGCAAAGTCCACAGAAGTCAGTGCGACAGGCAGCACGAGAACTTCGTATGAAGCGTTCAACAGTGCACATAGCGCTTCATCAGCGATTACGTTTGTACGCATATAAAGTGCAGGTTGTGCAAGAAATCAAGCCTGTTGATGGACCAAAGCGAGAAGAATTTGCATATGTCATGTTAGAGCGCATTTCCGCGGACGAGACATTTTTATCACGCGTGATGTTTACTGACGAGGCAACCTTTCACGTGTCAGGGGCTGTCAATCGTCACAGTGTGCGCATCTGGAGGTCCGAAAATCCACATGCACGTAGGGAACACATGCGCGACAGTCCGAAAGTTAATGTGTGGTTTGATGATAAATCGCATTGTTGGGCCGTTTTTCTTTCAGGAGCCGACTGTGTATGGAGCCATCTACCTGGACATGTTGGAACAATTTGCCGTGCCACAGATAACAGATATGCAGCCAAATGTGATGTTTCAACAGGACGGTACACCACCCCATTGGAGCCTTGATGTACGAAAATTTTTAAATGACACATTCCCGCAACGGTGGATTGGCCATGGAGGTCCAATTCCTTGGCCGCCACGTTCGCCCGACATAACCCCCCTCGATTTTTTTCTTGTGGGGTTATGTGAAAGACCGGGTATAAGCTACACCAGTAAAGGACCTGCACGACTTGAAACAGCGCATAAGAATTGTCATCAACTCTGTCACAGAACAGATGCTCCGCAACACATGGCAGGAAACCGATTATAGACTTGATATTCTTCGCGCTACCCGTAGAGCCCATGTTCAAGTGTACTGAACCGTCCACCTGTGTATGAAAACTTGATGAACTGCTGTATGGTTTCCCTGTATTTGTTCGTCAATAAATTGTGTTTCCTCTCAGATTCTATGAGTTCAAATGTTGGAGTCTCATTGTGGACACCCTGTATTGTGAACAAAGCTCCGGATTTTTTAACAGGCCTCGTAAACAGTTATCGTTCACACCCTTGTACGACCCACAATGTTACCACCAGATGCAGCGCAAGGTTCAAGTGTACAGACGATACCTGAGGTGTCTGTCCCAGACAGTTGTGTGGTGAAAGAGGCGAGACGTCACGAGTTAACCAGCTTTGTCCGTGGACAATGATTGGCGCAAGACGCATGGCCCATACCGTGTGGGAGATCCGCATTACTAAAACATTTAAACGGTGCACAGTGCAATATCCCAGATGCAGGTTGCCTATTAACGTTTACTAGGGGCAACAACAATTTGAATTTCTGTAGTCCATATAACTATTAACCGAATTTAAAATGTTGTTCCATGTTAAGCGTAATAACTTTAGTATCAAAGTTATTAACCGCGTAAGACTCTTGAGGTAGAGCTGCTCATGACACGCAAACTATTCACACTATACTGACTCATTATTTGAGAATGAGAGCACTTAGCGACTTCCAACAAACTTTACACGTAATTTCAAACCTTTTCCAAACTTGTTCACGCTAAATCCCCGCCCAAAATAATCGTTCTCTAATTTCATTGTACAATTACGTCAGAAATACGTTATTTCTGAGAATTTCGGAAGCTTACAAAACTATATTTTCTTACGTTACCGGTACGACTTTTTGGATACATAATTTATTTCATATTAAATCAGCTTTGTGGTTCTCAGTTCTGCCAAAGAATACATTACCACTGAATTTCGTTGTATATCAACGCAAATAAACGTGTCTTTTTGAGAACTTCAGGAAGCTACTACTGTCCTTTGCGTAATCTACGATCAATCTGTAACAAATCGGTGTTTGTGATTTAGTTACTCTAGCAGATATTCTTTGCTTTCTTTGTTTCGTTTGCTTGTGCCTTGTTCCCGCAATGACGCACAGTCGGCACGGTTAATCGGAATTGGCAAGGTTAAGTTAAGAAGGGGTGGCCGGATGCCCTTCCTGGCGCCACCCCGTACCCTCCGGGACGGAAGTAGTGTACCCCAACTGTCTGTGACTGGCGTAGTCCATGGAATAGTGCGAATGTGTTCAGATGTCTGCGAGCTGTGGAACTGAGGCGAAACGTGGGGACCAGCCCGGTATTCACCTAGTGGGATGTGGAAAACCGCCTAAAAATAACAGCCAGACTGGCCGGCACACCGGCCTCCATCGTTAAGCCGCTGGGCGGATTCGATCCGGGGCCAGCGCACCTACCCGAGTCCAGGTAGCAGCGCATTAGCGCACTCGGCTAACCTGGCAGGTCAGTTACTCTGGCAGATATTCTAACAAACATATTGTGCTACATCTAGTTTTCCGTTATAGAGGAGTAGCCCTATATATTATCTGCATTTATCATAAATTAACTCTGTTTTAGATTTCGCTAACAACTATAACTAACCTCAAAACGTTTTAGGAAACTAACAAGTTTTATCACAGGTTTTTGTGTTGCCTTAATACGAGGTGCATTCAAGTTCTAAGGCCTCCGATTTTTTTTCTCCGGACTGGAAAGAGATAGAAACATGCGCATTGTTTTAAAATGAGGCTGCGTTCATTGTCAATACGTCCCAGAGATGGCAGCACCGTACGGCAGATGGAATTTTACCGCCAGCGGCGAGAATGAGAACTGTTTTAAACACTTAAAATGGCGACGTTTTCCTTACTTGAACAGCATGCAATCATTCGTTTTCTTAATTTGCGTAGTGTGAAACCAATTGGAATTCATCGACAGTTGAAGGAGACACATGGTGGTGGAGTTATGGATGTGTCGAAAGTGCGTTCGTGGGTGCGAGAGTTTAATGAAGGCAGTACATCGTGTGACAACAAACCGAAACAACCTCGGGCTCGCACAAGCCGGTCTGACGACATGATCGAGAAAGTGGAGAGAATTGTTTTGGGGGATCGCCGAATGACTGTTGAACAGATCGCCTCCAGAGTTGGCATTTCTGTGGGTTCTGTGCACACAATCCTGCATGACGACCTGAAAATGCGAAAAGTGTCATCCAGGTGGGTGCCACGAATGCTGACGGATGACCACATGGCTGCCCGTGTGGCATGTTGCCAAGCAATGTTGACGCGCAATGACAGCAATGAATGGGACTTTCTTTTCGTCAGTTGTGACAATGGATGAGACGTGGATGCCATTTTTCAACCCAGAAAGAAACCGCCAGTCGGCTCAATGGAAGCACACAGATTCACCGCCACCAAAAAAATTTCGGGTAACCGCCAGTGCTGAAAAAATGATGGTGTCCATGTTCTGGGACAGCGAGGGCGTAATCCTTACCCATTGCGTTCCAAAGGGCACTACGGTAACAGGTGCATCCTACGAAAATGTTTTGAAGAACAAATTCCTTCCTGCACTGCAACAAAAACATCCAGGAAGGGCTGCGCGTATGCTGTTTCACCAAGACAACGCACCCGCACATCGAGCTAACGTTATGCAACAGTTCCTTCGTGATAACAACTTTGAAGTGATTCCTCATGCTCCCTACTCACCTGACCTGGCTCCTAGTGACTTTTGGCTTTTTCCAACAATGAAAGACACTCTCCGTGGCCGCACATTCACCAGCCGTGCTGCTATTGTCTCAGCGATTTTCCAGTGGTCAAAACAGACTCCTAAAAAATCCTTCGCCGCTGTCATGGAATCATGGCGTCAGCGTTGTGAAAAATGTGTACGTCTGCAGGGCGATTACGTCGAGAAGTAACGCCAGTTTCATCGATTTCGGGTGAGTAGTTAATTAGAAAAAAAATCGGAGGCCTTAGAACTTGAATGCACCTCGTAGAAATCTCGTTTTTTGTATTTGCGTCAATTCTTGTAGGGAATTAGCAACTTTTAGCTCAACAGATTAAAAGATAATCAGTGGGCTTAATTAAAGTTATTCGTTCACTACCTTATAATACACTGCACCAGACAAAATGCAACCACGACTGTGGATGTTGTTCTCAAACACAGGATGAGTTGGCTGAAGTTCGTAAGCAGCTGGAAATCGCCCTGACTACTGCCAAACGATTGGCAGCTGCTGCGAATCGCTGTGTTGGAAGAGCTCCAGATAGTCATGCGCCTGTGATAGCTGCACCAGAGCTACCTCAAGTACCATCCTCTCCTGTGGATCCAGTCCCCTCTGCAGAAAGTACAGGATCCGTCATTACTCGTCCACTTGACTGCGAGTGGCGAGTCAATAGCAGATCCAGGCGTCCTGTACAGGATGGATGAGGACCAGGAACGACTCAGAGTTTTGTACCGGACTCCCTAAGCAACATATCTGAGGTGCTGTCTTTCACTGAAGCTGAAACTGAGCCAGCGGGACTCACTTTACCTATTTTTGGGAAACCTGTTTAGTCCAGTGTCAAGAGGAGGCAAACACAAAATGTTAAATCGTCGGCAGTTCAAACGTACAGTTAATGATGGTACACCTTACGGAAATGGCAGCAAGGGACAGGGAAGGACATTGGGTGCTCTCATTGTAAACTCCTGGAAATTGAAATAAGAACACCGTGAATTCATTGTCCCAGGAAGGGGAAACTTTATTGACACATTCCTGGGGTCAGATACATCACATGATCACTCTGACAGAACCACAGGCACATAGACACAGGCAACAGAGCATGCACAATGTCGGCACTAGTACAGTATATATCCACCTGTCGCAGCAATGCAGGCTGCTATTCTCCCATGGAGACGATCGTAGAGATGCTGGATGTAGTCCTGTGGAACGGCTTGCCATGCCATTTCCACCTGGCGCCTCAGTTGGACCAGCGTTCGTGCTGGACGTGCAGACGGCGTGAGACGACGCTTCATCCAGTCACAAACATGCTCAATAGGGGACAGATCCGGAGATCTTGCTGGCCAGGGTAGTTGACTTACACCTTCTAGAGCACGTTGGGTGGCACGGGATACATGCGGACGTGCATTGTCCTGTTGGAACAGCAAGTTCCCTTGCCGGTCTAGGAATGGTAGAACGATGGGTTCGATGACGATTTGGATGTACCGTGCACTATTCAGTGTCCCCTCGACGATCACCAGTGGTGTACGGCCAGTGTAGGAGATCGCTCCCCACACCATGATGCCGGGTGTTGGCCCTGTGTGCCTCGGTCGTATGCAGTCCTGATTGTGGCGCTCACCTGCACGGCGCCAAACACGCATACGACCATCATTGGCACCAAGGCAGAAGCGACTCTCATCGCTGAAGACGACACGTCTCCATTCGTCCCTCCATTCACGCCTGTCGCGACACCACTGGAGGCGGGCTGCACGATGTTGGGGCGTGAGCGGAAGACGGCCTAACGGTGTGCGGGACCGTAGCCCAGCTTCATGGAGACGGTTGCGAGTGGTCCTCGCCGATGCCCCAGGAGCAACAGTGTCCCTAATTTGCTGGGAAGTGGCGGTGCGGTCCCCTACGGCACTGCGTAGGATCCTACGGTCTTGGCGTGCATCCGCGCGTCGCTGCGGTCCGGTCCCAGGTCGACGGGCACGTGCACCTTCCGCCGACCACTGGCGACAACATCGATGTACTGTGGAGACCTCACGCCCCACGTGTTGAGCAATTCGGCGGTACGTCCACCCGGCCTCCCGCATGCCCACTATACGCCCTCGCTCAAGTCCGTCAACTGCACATACGGTTCACGTCCACGCTGTCGCGGCATGCTACCAGTGTTAAAGACTGCGATGGAGCTCCGTATGCCACGGCAAACTGGCTGACACTGACGGCGGCGGTGCACAAATGCTGCGCAGCTAGCGCCATTCGACGGCCAACACCGCGGTTCCCGGTGTGTCCGCTGTGCCGTGCGTGTGATCATTGCTTGTACAGCCCTCTCGCAGTGTCCGGAGCAAGTATGGTGGGTCTGACACACCGGTGTCAATGTGTTCTTTTTTCCATTTCCAGGAGTGTATATGCCTGTGGGCCTCATTCAACATGATGAAGCGGCTACTCCAGCAGCCATTGAGGGAATAGGGGGCAACTGCAAATTGTGGCACACGATGGAACATATAATGCCCGTCATCTGGGCTTGGGTCATTCCAGCGACTGGCAGAGAAGTTGTAAATACCAGCCTTGCGCATAGAGTTTGAACAAAGCTCACAAATTGGAGCATTGTCCCCAGAACTGATCGTGGCCCTGTGGTTCTGGGTCGAATGGAAGGATTGAACCAGAGACTTCGAAGGTTCTGTGACAAGCTAGACTGGGCTTTTTCCACAGGGTTGAGAATTTAGTGTCTCCCTAAATGGATCGGGTGTGCACTACACAACAGAAGCTGCTATTAAGGGAGCTGACTGCGTGTGGGGTGCACACAAGGATTTTTTTTAGAATAGGCGACTCCATCCAATCCAAATAACGATAGTTATAGGAAACCCAGAAGTATCAGTACAAGGTCGAAAGATATGCCTCCCACAGGTAAGAGTATTAAAATCGTAATGGTAAACTGCCGGAGCATTCGCAACGAAATGCCAGAGTTTGAAGCGCTCATGAAAAGCACTGTAGCTCACATAATACTACGTAGAGAAAGCTGGTTGAAACCTGAAACTGATAGCAGTGAGATTTTTGGGGAAGATTTAAGTGTATATCGAAAGGATAGGCGAATGGGAAATGGAGATGGCTTATTTATCGCAGTAGACATGAAATATAAATCCACCGAGATAGGAACTGAAGCTGCACGTGAGACTGTTTGGGCAAGGCTCAGTATCAGGGGTGGGCATAAAATGATAATTGGATCCTTCTATCGCCTACCATACTCATCTCCTGACGTAACCGGAAACTTTGGAGAAAACCTCGGTTCAATTGTACATACCTTCCCCAAACATACTGTAATCATCGGTGGAGACTTTAATCATCCAACAAGTAATTGGGAAAATTATAGGTTTGTTAGTAGTGGGCATGATAAGACACCCTGTGAAACGTTACTAAATGCCTTCTCTGAAAACTACCTAGAACAGATAGTTAGGAACTCCAATTATGACGGAAATCTATTGGATCTAATGGCAATGAAGAGGCCTAAATTTTCATTGAGGATGTCCACATCGAAACTGATAAAAAATCAGTAGTGTCATGTCTCAATAAAGAACTTGAAACTTTCATCACATGGCAGGAGTACGAAGAGGAACTCCAGCTCAGGTTTAAAGGAATAGTTGACCATGCACTGGATATGTACCCAGTAGAACTGTTCAAAATGGGAGAGAACCTCCATGGTATGCAGTCACTGTAATGAAACAGAGATTAGTGCATAATAGGTGTAAAACAAAGCGTAGGGCTGTAGGTAGAAAGAAGCTGAATGAAATGCGTTTGACTATCAAAAGAGCAAATCGTGATGCCTTCAATGACTACCATAGCAGAATATTGTCAAGTAATCTTTCACAGAACCCAAAGAAATTCTAGTCATATGAAAATGTTGTTAGTGGCACCAAAGTTAGTGTCCAGTCCCTAGTGAATGAGATAGGAACTGATATTGAGAGCAACAAAGCAAAAGCTGAAATGCTTAATACCGTTTTCAAAAGTTTCTTTACAAAGGAAAACGCAATAGATTTGCCCCAGTTTAACCTCGTACCACTGAAAAGATTAATGAAATAAGTATTATTGTCAGTGGTGTTGAGAAAGAGCTGAAATCGTTAAAACTGAACAAAGCTCCAGGGCCCGATGGAATCCCTAAGAGATTTTATACTGAATTTGCAGCTGAATTAGCCCCTCTTCCAACTATAATCTATCGTAGATCTCTCGAACAAAAAACCGTGCCCAGATCTTGGAGCAAAGCAAGAATCACACCTTTCTACAAGAAGGATGGTAGACGTAATCCATAAAACTATAGTCCAGTATCCTTGACATCGATTTGTTGTAGAATCTTGGAACAAATTCTAAGTTCAAACGCAATGAGGTATCTTGGACAGCATGACATACTCAATGCCAACCAGCATGGATTTAGAAAACATCGATTATGTGAAACCCAACCTTGCACTTTTCTCACATGGCATACTGAAAGCTTTGCATCAAGGCAGTCAGGTCGATGCAGTATTTCTTGATTTCCGAAAAGCATTTGAGTCAGTACCACACCTACGCTTATTGCCAAAGTTCGATCATATGCGGTATCAAGCGAAATTTGTGACTGGATTAAGGACTTTTTTGTAGGGAGGACACAGATGTTATCTCGGACGGAGAGTCAACGTCAGACGTAGAATAACTTCAGGTGTGTCCCAGGGAAGTGTGTTGGGACCCTGGTTGTTAATTTTGTATATTAATGACCTTGCAGACAATAATAATAGTAAAATCAGGCTTTTGCAGATGATGCAGTTATCTATAATGAAGTACTGTCTGAAAGAAGTTGCATAAATACTCAGTTAGATATTGGATAAGATTTCAAAGTGGTACAAAGATTGGCGACTTACTTGAAATGTTCAGAAATGTAAAATTGTCCGCTTCACAAAACTAAAAAACATAGTATCCCGTGACTGTAATATTTATTAGTAGAATTAACCAACTCATACACATACCTAAGTGTAAGTCTTTGTAGGGATACGAAATGGAATTATCACATAGGTTCAGTTGCGGGGGTGAAGCAGGTGGTAGACTTCCGTTTTGTCGTAGAATCCTGGAGAAGTGCAATCAGTCTTCAAAGGAAACTGCTTACAAATCACTCGTGCGATTCATCTATATCTACATGGATACTCTGCGAATCACATTTAAGTGCCTGGCAGAGGGTTCATCGAACCACCTTCACAATTCTCTATTATTCCAATCTCGTATAGAGCGCGGAAAGAACGAACACCTATATCTTTCCACAAGAACTCTGATTTCCCTTATTTTATCAAAATGGCTCAAATGGTTCAAATGACTCTGAGGTCTATGGGACTTAACATCTGAGGTCATCAGTCCCCTAGAAGTTAGAACTACTTAAACCTAACTAACCTAAGGACAGCACACACATCCGTGCCCGAGGCAGGATTCGAACCTGCGACCGTAGCGATCGCGCGGTTCCGGACTGAAGCGCCTAGAACCGCTCGTCCACACCGGCCGGCCATTATTTTATCGTGGAGATCGTTTCTCCCTGTGTAGGTCGGTGTCAGCAATATATTTTCGCATTCGAAGGAGAAAGCTGGTGACTGGAATTTCGTGAGAAGATTCCGTCGCAACGAAAAACGCCTTTCTTTTAATGAGGTCCAGCCCAAATCTTGTATCATTTCTGTGACACTCTCCCATATTTCACGATATTACAAAACGTGCTGCCCTTCTTTGAACTTTTTCGATGTACTCCGTCAGTCCTATCTGGTAAGAATCCCAAACCGCGCAGCAGTATTCTAAAAGAGGACGGACAAGCGTAGTGTAGGCAGTCTCCTTAGTAGATCTGTTACATTTTCCAAGTGTCCTGTCAGTAAAACGCAGTCTTTGGTTAGCCTTCCCCACAACATTTTCTATGTGTTCCTTCCAATTTAAGTTGTTCATAATTGTAATACCTAGGTATTTAGTTGAATCTACGGCTTTTAGATTACACTGATTTATCGTGTGACCGAAGTTTAACAGTTTTTATTAAATATGAAACTCCTCCAGCTGTACTTAAGATTTCATATGTATTTGGCTACTAGTTTCGACGTTCCGTCAACGCCATCTTCAGGCCCGTACACTTTGATGATATCAATTGTGTGTGGCTGAGTACTAGAAGTCCGCGGTGAGACCAATGGGTGCTCCACAATGATGGCGGGCAGAATTTTCGCACCATTCAGATATCTTTTCTAAATACTAGAACATTGCTCAAGTGCGTGGGGCCCGTACCGAACAGGACTAACCTGGGATATTGAACGTATTCACAGTTACTGCACGCAATCCAGAGCAGTTAACACAAGCAGGAGAGGGAAGGAGGGGGGGGGGGAATCTGCTCCTTCGTTTACAACAGAATATACTGTGCGGACAGAGTTCAAGCGAGGCCGTACGAGATGCCAAGGCGGCGAACATTGCAGTGGTCGATCAAATGAGGCGACCCGCCAGAAATTGTGAAGGAAATCCGCAAAATGATATTGAACGACCGTCAGCTGAAAGTGTGCGAGCTAGGAGACGTCCTAGGCATTTCAAAAAGTGCTGTAAATCGCATACTGACTGAAAATTTGGGCATGATAAAGCAGTGGGCAAGAAGGGTGCAGTGTTTACTCACACTGGTGCAAAAACAGCGTCGTGACGATGTCTCAGTCGAGTGTTTGGTGGTGTTTCGCTGCAACAAAGCCGAGTTTTTGTGTCGATTCGCAACCTTGGATGAAACATTTGTCCATCACTTTACACCCGAGACGAAGGAACAACCGAAACAGTGGACTGAAAAGAAAGAATTGGCTTCAAAGAAGGTGAAGACCTTTCCATCTGAAGGCAAGGCCATGGCGCATTTTTTGGGATGTGCGCGTGGGATAATTTTTATTGATTATCTTCAAAAGTGAAATGCATTCAATAGGGAGGATTATGCGTACTGAATGCAGCGTTTGTGATGAAATCAAGCAAAAACGGCCGGATTTAGCTAAAAAGAAACTTTTGTTTCATCGCGACAATGCACCAGTTATCACACATCCGTTATCGAATTGCTTGCTCATGTAACCTATTAGCCAGGTTTTCTTTATTTACCTTTGCGCATTTTGCTGTTCGTCTAACTTCATCTGCATGGCTGTACCGTAGTGATACGGAGGAACCTGAAGAACAGTCATAAATTCCATGATGAAAATGTATTCCTAGAATATTCGAAGTGGTTTTCGTGCGGTATTAGATGCCATGTTTCAAACGCACCTTGTCGGGAGGCACCTGGATTACTGTAACCGCACTGTCCCTATTTTATGTACTTGCTGCTGGTTTCCTCTTTCTTCACTGAGCAACCCAAATTCATTCAAAGCGTCTTTCTCGATGGCAGATCCCGTAAAATTAAGTTGCATAGCCTTTAACAGACGCAGGTATAGGGGCAAATAAAACAATGTCATGACGACGTGACGATCGTTTGTGTAGAGTTCCTCCTTCCTTTACAGATAACCACCTACATTATTTTTCTTTAAATTGTGTTATGGTGATCTGATGAAGAGCGCGTAGTTCCACTATTATTTTTCAATTCTTCCATTCTCCAGCACGGCTGTGGAAGCATAAAAACACCCTACTAATTGAACTCGTGATTCTACGAATTCCGCAGACGGTTGAGCACGGGTGAGAGAGCAAGTTTCCTGTCGTAGCCAATAGTTCGCCTTTATTGGGCCATGATGAATAAAATTGTCCTGAATGTAACGTTTTTCTATTTCCTTGTTTCTCTTCCGGATTTTTCATAGGTTCAACATCCAGTCAACGTATAAATCTTTTGAAGCTGAACAGCTGATCGCTTGCAAAAGAATATGAAGCGAATCGACTGTGTACCCATTCGAGGAAGAACCCGTCGTAGGTCTACTTGCCTGGAGAGATTCGACGGAGCCACAAGAAACCCAAAGCAGGATTTTCGAACGAAGATTTGAGGCCCAGTCCTTCCGAATACGATTCAGAGTCAGATCACTGCACTGCTCGGGATAGTGAAACGAAAATGATTGTTGCAGGGGCGAGCAGAATTTCTTTCTACTTTTATCTCGTTTTGTCCCTGGAGAGGACAATATCTCTGCGCTACGATAAAGTTCAGAATGCGGAAAGCAGTCTCCTTCCACTTCACATGTTACGTCGTGGCTTCTATGAGGAGATTTCCTCGGTTAGAAGAAATAGTGTCATTAAAAATGGTTCAAATGACTCTGAGCACTATGGGACTTAACATCTGAGGTCATCAGTCGCTAGAACTTAGAACTACTTAAACCTCACTCACCTAAGGACATCACACACATCTATGCCCGAGGCACGATTCGAACCTGCGACCGTAGCGGTCGCGCGGTTCCAGACTGAAGCGCCTAGAACTGCTCGGCCACATCGGCCGGCTAAGTGCCATTATAATCCGATACCTCTCTCGTAGTAGTTGTTTATTGTCAACGAAGAACGTTTGCCATGCGAAAAGAAAAGAACGAAGGGATCCAATAAAAATACGACAGTTCGCTGCTTCGCTGTGTTATTCACAGAATTATCATGTACTCTGTATCGTCGTGGCAGCGTTCAAGTGAAGAGCTACACATTCTAACCTTCCACAAGAAAATATCTTATACGAGAAATTATTTCCTACGTATAAAAAGGGCATTGTCATGCGAGGCCATATTTATAACAGTCCGTAAGTATACTGTCATCAAAAAATTCCCCTCGACTGTAGCTCGCATTTCAAGAGAAAAATCAGTCAACTTAATCAGATAAAGAGGTGTCAAATCCACATATCACTAATTAATATAGGCTTTAAATTAGCGAAGTGTAGTCAAGCTACTATCGTAACACAATTAAATATTGTAAATGAATAGCTTCTTCCTTGTTGGCACTCTGTTGATGCGTTGAAATTTTTAGTGGCACATATAATTAGTGTACAGATTATTGTGTAATTGTAGTTCCAGGCAGGAATTCTAATTAATGAAACGGAACATTCCATGCGTCATTTCATATGTCTGTAAGAAATAAGCTTGTATAGAAGAGATACGCCTCCTATGTTGTACGACGCTATTGATATGCACTCTATGTAAACGAGTACCAGCTCCGCGTTTAGCTGGTGTGCTTTTTATTACTATTTTAATAATATCGTTTGTGCCTTCTGATGTTTACTGTCTCATCGGTTTTTATGAACCACAAGCTAAACGTTTCTTACGAAATTACATCGTCACGCGATCAAATCATCGAGTAATTTAAAGAGACGCGAAACACATTTTGAGAAACGTACAATTTAACAGATCGCTGTATCTCCAGAATATGGGTAGTAAGATTACCGTGAATATTACGATTTGCTTGAGGTGATATATTCACGACTATTCTAATCTTTGTCTATTGAATGTACGTGATTAGCATAGTATATTTTTTTTTTTTTTTTTTTTTACAGGAAATGGGTTCGTCGTTATGAAACTTCGTTTCAACTAACGTTAAAGAACAAAGCCGCATGTAAATTAGCATGCAACTGACACCACGACCATCTCATAGTAATGTTAATGAATTTTAACATACACCTTCACAGGATCTCTTTTCAAGTATTAACATTTGGTCTGTGGACTCGACTACAGCTGCCGCATTTACTTACCTCTGGTAGTTCGTCGGGTACTTTTCCCATCCATGTGAGAGACAGGATGGCACAGTCACATTTGGCATTTGTATTCCGTTCGAAATGCAAGTGCATAGCAAACTTTTCCTCTTCTAGTAGATTACAGACAGCTGAAGTGCGCGAGATGGTAAGCGCGTTATTTTTACAGAAAGATTTCGATATAGAAAGCTAGTGCGGCCGTAATTGTAAACGTCACATTTCGAAATTGTTAGGCTCATGACCAGTTCGAGGAACAAACATTTTTTCCGATAACTTGCGGCATGCGAAAAAGTTATCTGTCACATTAGCATTATTTTATTTGCATTAGGACACATTTGCTGTTTGTTACAGAAGTTACGTATTATAAACACAGAATCCGCATTCCGTATTCCGCGCCGTTGTCGTTGCACTTTATCAGTGCAATGTCTTGCGGGCAGCACTCCGGAGATAGTTAAAGTAAGAACTTGGCCCTTAGATTTTTCACGCTTTACACGCGCAGCTATATTAGTCACAAATAATTTCGAAACATGAGGAATTCGTTTATTAGAGCTTGCTTCTCGAGCAGAACGCGTATTGATTCTGGCTATCCTCGCACCGCGTGCAGGCGAGTGTTCGAACTATACGCGAACTGCTGGAAGTGGGGGGAAGCTTGTCACAGTATACATTGCTCCAAGCTTAGGCATCTAATCTTTGGAAATCTGATTATTCATTTGTTATGCTGGATTTAAGAGCACAAATAAAATACAAATTTCTGTATGCACGACGAGATCAAACATTTTGAAAATGATGTTACAGAAAACTTAGGTTTTAATCTGAATTTCGTGATTAGACTAGGCACAGTTTAATTTAATGTTGTCACGCCTGCGCATGAAAGCTACATCTATGACACCAAGAGTAAGCTGTTGGAAGTGTGAGCGAAGTAATGTTTTTCGTTGTTGTAAAGCAGGCGATTGAGAATGATAGTTTTGAAGTACGTTTGGCTGGTGGACGTCGTACATTTCATTGCGATTCTTGTACGGGCAGTTATGGATTAATTATGTCTATTCGGTACGCTTATGTGTTTGTTGAATTCGAGTAGCTGTAAGGCACGAAAAAATGAAAATTGGCACTAATTGTTGCGGGTTTTTCCATCTCGTCTTTCACGTGACTTGCTACTCGTTACGTTTTGACACTAGTGTAGGCAGACAAGCTGTATTTTATTCTCACTTACCCAAGATGTGAGGCTATTTAATATTTACATGTGATCTGTGTTTTTATCTTATAATTTTTTCCATCAGTTACATAGATACGGTCTTCATATGCATGACGTTAATTAACGGTACATACCCATAAGTAATATTGCAAAATATATCTTTTACATGCTGTTTCAAAGTATGATGGCTTTCATGTGTTCAGTTTTTTTTTCACTGTGGCATTCTTGGTAAATTGACAGTGTACATTCCCCTGTACATTAGCCCTTATTTTTCATTTCAAGCAGCTATTCTGCTACTGAAATTGTTGCGGCGCATTATTTCAATTGACATGTCTGATTGGTCGGTAAAATTTCTGAGCATTCCACAGAAATTTTATTTTAATCTCTTTTACGTACCCTGGGTAACGGGGTTATTATGAAATAATCAAGAACTGATTCCTGCACCCATAAAACTAGGATTTTTAATCATATTTTGGGGCAATTCGTCATTAAGAGAGAAAGTATTCAGTTCACAAAAGCGTGTAATCAGAATACCTGGAGCTCACCCAAGATCACCTTCCACCCAAGATCACCTTACGGACTTTTATTTAAGGAACTTGGTATATTCAAAGTACCTTCACAATACATATATTCCCTTATGAAATTTGTCATTAATAACCTATCCCAATTCAAAAATAACAGTGAAGTGCATAGCTACAACACCAGAAGAAAGGATGATATTCACTAGTCTGAATTAAATCTCACTTTGGCACAGAAATGGGTGAATTATGCTGCCACAAAAAGCTTTGGTCATTTGCCAAATAGTATTAAAAGTCTGACAGATAGCCAACCAACATTTAAAAGCAAATTAAAAGAATTTCAGAATGACAACTCCTACTCAATAGATGAATTCTTAGATATGAAGTAGTAGCTGTAAAAAAAAGTTAATTAGGCCTATTTATTTTGTGTAAAGAAAACTGATAGTGACACATTCCACATCATTACGAAATGTCATATTCATGATCTATGGAACAAGGACTGATTAATGTATGTATGTATGTTGAACCTATGTTGATAGTTTTGTTGGTGTTTCTTCCTGGTGCTTACTTATGTTTTACTAGGTCAGTTTCCACACACTTCCAACAGACTTTTTATGGGTGTATTCGTTGGTTATAAAAATTAAATTGCACAAAATGATTAATAAGAAAAATACAATTTGTCCTATTCCTCAAAGGAATCACCTGCTTGAAACACTGCAACATTTGAGATCATGATGTACTAGTTGGTTAATTATTACTGTGATAGGAAATACTTGAGAATGGTATTTGATTGCCAAAAAGAGAAGTAAGAGTATATTATTCCTAATTATTTGATTTTTACCTTTATTTCTTGAATTAGATTCCATATTTTTGAGAATATCATCTGAAATGTAGATATAACGCACTGCTGTTGGGACCCATCGCAAATAGGGCTAACACGGGATACTGCATTGAAGATACATGTCAACTATACTTTCAAGAACCGCCTTCAGATGATGACTGTAGGAGCATACTACTCCCCCCCCACTGCTTCACACTCACATAGGAATCTCGAGGACAAGATTAGATTACTTATAGCACACACAGAGGCATTTAAACAGTCATTCTTCCTGCTCACCATACGTGGATGGAATGGGAAGAGAGCTTAATAACTGGTACAATGGGACATAGCCTCTGTCGTGCACTTTAATTGATATGCAGAGTATAAATGATCCGTATCTGGAAGTAACTGAACATTCTTTCCAAGATTACCATATTGTGCTGGCAGCATCTCTCTCTCTCTCTCTCTCTCTCTCTCTCTCTCTCTCTCTCTCTCTCTCTCCCCCCCCCCCCCCCTCCCTTCCTCCCCCAACATTCACTGCTTGTGTCACCCATACTATACAGTTACATCTTCGACATGCAGATTGGACAGAGGAAAATGGGTCAAGTGACCATGAGGTCCCCAACTCTCCCACCTTCAATTTGTTGAAAATTCTTCAGTATTTACCACAGGGACCCAAGTGAACATTTGCCAAGTTTAATTCCATCTGTATCTCTGTGTGTATACTGCTGTCACTTTCACAGAGGCCGATTTATTCAGAAATGGAAATGCATGGGAAAGATCTTCAAGTTTCCTGACCTAATATAGCTACAATTCTTCTGTTTGGACTCCCAACATAATTTATGGACAGAATACAGAAATAACATAAGAAGGGGTCAGAAAGTAATAGCCATAGCACAATCTCTTCAAAATTGCTTAAAAACTTTATTGCAACAAATCTTCTCCATCTTTTAACAAGGAATAGGTAGTGAGTAAATGATGCTGGAAACATGATCATTTTTCAGTGAATTGTCTGTTTGCCTATCAGAAAACACACATGTATTCCATATTTTTATGAGCCTCTTAAAGTATCCAAATGTAACATATGTTCTTATCTTCAAGCATCTCTATGCTTTGACACATCTGATTTCATAAATCTTAACACCACTGAAAGGGTTCATTTACATTCATCATAAGCATTATTTTTAGTTTGGTGTTTTTCAAAGTGGTTTGTGACCATAGGTGCAGCAGGTTCACACTCATCATTAGGTTTTTTTTGTTTGTTTGGGTTTTTTTTCCAATTGTAATCCGAATTCTTTCACCTTAAGGGGAATTGTTCATGAACAATTATCAAAAAAATCAATTTTTTAATTTGCCTTAAAAAATTATCTGTAGCATTCTTCGTGATCTTGCGGTAACGTTCTCGCCTCCCGAGCACAGGGTCCCAGGTTCGATTCCCGGCGGGGTCAGGGATTTTTCCTGCCTCGAGATGACTGGGTGTTGTTGTGTCATCTTCATCATCATCATTTATCCCAATTACGGTCGGAGGAAGGCAATGGCAAACCACCTCCACTAGGACCTTGCCTAGTACGGCAGTGCGGGTCTCCCGCATTGTTCCCCTATGCTCCGTCACAGAGTATGGGACTTTCATCATCATCATCATCATCATCATCTTAAGAAGAAAAAGTTTGCTTCCAGGAAAGTAGACCACAGAAAGTATCAAAATTAGGGAAATTTAAAAGTGGCTGCATGCACCATGATGTCCCCATGGCACACAATTAGTTCTACTAAAAATAAAGTTTTGTTGTATGACTGTTTAGTCCCATAAGTTGGCTAATCTGCAAAAGCTTTACAGTTGCTTAGCCTTTGTTTATACAGAGAGTTTATTCACTGTTTGCTGTTGCTTTGGCACGAATATTTCGTTTACAGCCAAGTAACTGTATGCATGAGTTTTGTATTGAATTATTACGGACAAGCCATAAGACTAAATGAATATGACCAAAAAGGCAGTATGGGCTACCTTCTTTCATAAATCCTCCACAAATGACGACCCATAACATGCACTCTACCCATCTGGCAGTGATTTATGGTGTGGTTCCCAGGGAGCTGTTACTCAAGGTGAGACCTACAACCATTCTTTGCCATTTGCTGTCATGAATGTTATAAAACCTATATATAGAGATCTTAGTGACACAAGATTAATAGCGAAATGTTTACATGGTAGGACTCAAAATCCAAATGAAAGTTTCAACAATAGCGTATGGGAACAGATGCCAAAAACTCTTCTAGTAGGACTAAATACATTGAAAACAGGTAGGTGTGCTAGATGCTGTTGTGTGTTTCAATGACAGTGCAGTGTCAAGACTTAATGTTGGGGAACTGATGGGAGTGCCTGGTGGACAAAATATGCATAGAGTTCTAATAGCCATTGACTCAAGGACTCTCTTCGAAGCAGAAAAATCAGTGTTGGAATCCACAAAAGAACCAAGAAGTAGTAGTGTGAAAAAGAGAAGGGAGGAAGAACGAAACAGGAAATAAAATGAATATGGACCTGGGAAGCATTAGTGCCATTCAAGTTTAATAGAAAAAGCAAGTTTTAACTTTAACATGAATTTCCCAAAAGTTAAATTATTTCATGTTCTGGTACACTTTGGCTAAAAACAATTAAAGGCAGAGAGCTGAAATTTTGTATAATGTCTTAAAACATGCTTAATTAAAAAGTAAGACTACTCTTTTGACTTAACTTTGAAAATAAAATGCTTTTTTGAAGAAAAACCCTGAATGTATTTCCAAAATTTTTGATAATCATACTTAATTTTTTTTTGTACCACAATTTATGACAGTACCATCTTCTCAGTAGTCTGTTTTAAAGGTAATAGTGTGAAGAACTTACAGGAAAAAAAATAAACCTACTTTCTTTGTATTTTGAGTAATGTGTACCTACGAGGTGCATTCAAGTTCTAAGGCCTCCGATTTTTTTTCTAATTAACTACTCACCCGAAATCGATGAAACTGGCGTTACTTCTCGACGTAATCACCCTGCAGACGTACACATTTTTCACAACGCTGACGCCATGATTCCATGGCAGCGGCGAAGGCTTCTTTAGGAGTCTGTTTTGACTACTGGAAAATCGCTGAGTCAATAGCAGCACGGCTGGTGAATGTGCGGCCACGGAGAGTGTCTTTCATTGTTGGAAAAAGCCAAAAGTCACTAGGAGGCAGGTCAGGTGAGTAGGGAGCATGAGGAATGACTTCAAAGTTGTTATCACGAAGAAACTGTTGCATAACGTTAGCTAGATGTGCGGGTGCGTTGTCTTGGTGAAACAGCACACGCGCAGCCCTTCCCGGACGTTTTTGTTGCAGTGCAGGAAGGAATTTGTTCTTCAAAACATTTTCGTAGGATGCACCTGTTACCGTAGTGCCCTTTGGAACGCAATGGGTAAGGATTACGCCCTCGCTGTCCCAGAACATGGACACCACCATTTTTTCAGCACTGCCGGTTACCCCGAAATTTTTTTTGGTGGCGGTGAATCTGTGTGCTTCCATTGAGCTGACTGGCACTTTGTTTCTGGATTGAAAAATGGCATCCACGTCTCATCCATTGTCACAACCGATGAAAAGAAAGTCCCATTCATGCTGTCGTTGCGGTCAACATTGCTTGGCAACATGCCACACGGGCAGCCATGTGGTCATCCGCCAGCATTTGTGGCACCCACCTGGATGACACTTTTCGCATTTTCAGGTCATCATGCAGGATTGTGTGCACAGAACCCCCAGAAATGCCAACTCTGGAGGCGATCTGTTCAACAGTCATTCGGTGATCCCCCCAAAACAATTCTCTCCACTTTCTCGATCATGTCGTCAGACCGGCTTGTGCGAGCCCGAGGTTGTTTCGGTTTGTTGTCACACGATGTTCTGCCTTCATTAAACTGTCGCACCCACGAACGCACTTTCGACACATCCATAACTCCATCACCACATGTCTGCTTCAACTGTCGATGAATTTCAATTGGTTTCACACCACGCAAATTCAGAAAACGAATGATTGCACGCTGTTCAAGTAAGGAAAACGTCGCCAATTTAAGTATTTAAAACAGTTCTCATTCTCGCCGC
The DNA here is from genome assembly GCF_023864275.1 of Schistocerca cancellata. Classification (NCBI taxonomy): domain Eukaryota; kingdom Metazoa; phylum Arthropoda; class Insecta; order Orthoptera; family Acrididae; genus Schistocerca; species Schistocerca cancellata. Next base: position 1,160,331,391 of record NC_064626.1, read on the forward strand.
TGGTGGTAAAATTCCATCGACAATGAACGCGGCCTCATTTTAAAACAATGCGCATGTTTCTCTCTCTTTCCAGTCCGGAGAAAAAAAAAATCGGAGGCCTTAGAACTTGAATGCACCTCGTATAATGTACATAAATAATTAACAACAAAGAAATACAATTAAAAAAAAGTGCGAGAGCTAAAGCTGTAGTTCATACATAAAAATGTTCCCAAAAGATGGTAAGCATTATATGGGCTTACAAATCTTATTCTTTGAGTTACAATGGTTAGAAAACTAACTATTTTTCAGCATTTCCTCTGGTATTCGTGGACCAGCCCCCTTAACTGAAGTGACACCAAAATGATAGGTAGACAAGACAATTTACTGACAAATGACTGTGTTTCCGGTGCCTTTTACTCACTACTTATCCCTTGTTAAAATACGGAGAAACTTTTTGTGACAAAGTTTTTCCAGCATATTTGAAGAGACATTGTGCCATGGGCTTTGCTTCCTAAACTGGATTTATGTTATTTCCTTGTTGTTGTTGTTATTGTTGTCTTCAGTCCTGAGACTGGTTTGATGCAGCTCTGTTATTCTGTGCAAAAACACGTGCAAGGTTTGCAAGTTATGGAATCATAGCTCTATTAAGTCAGAAAACTTTTCTTAAATGTGTTTCCAATCCAAAGAAAGTGGCCCTTGTGGAAACAGCTCTAGTACATACGAATACACTAAGTTACAAATGAAGCTGAGCCTTAGCAGAAGTTTATGCACATCCTTTAGGAACATCCTGTACAGATTTCAACAAAACTGAAGGGGTCATGCTGAGAGCATCTTGCAGATTGCGTCAATTGACGTTGAATGACTCAACTGCAGTTACAAAAATTTAAGTGCATATCGATTTTACACATTCACTGGCCCAAAATACTAGCTATGTGGATGTACAAGCAAATAAAAAGTAAACTATTTTCTTTTTTATTATTATTACTGACATTTTTAGAAGATTCTGCTCGATATGTAAATTGATAATATATAAAGACAAATATTCTAGAATCTGGGTAAGAGTATAATCACTGTTGCACAGTTTTGATTGCTAAACCTGAAATTTACTCTCAAAATGTTGAGCAGTATGAAACTATGCCTTTAACATGTTCCATACCTCAAACGGTAAAAATGAAACATTATAGGATCACTTTGTTGTCTGTGTGTCTGTCAAAACCCCTTTAATCAGGAACGGGCAAACTTATCAGATTGAAATTTGTGTCACCTACTAAGGTCTATGTTCTCTTGACAGCATAAAAAACTAACTTCTAAAGCAGTGCAGCCAAAAGATATGGCCACTTATGTCGCTTGGCCCAATATTTGCAAACACACACTTAAAAACCAGTAGGGTACTTCCTGTTTACCTAGAATTATGAAATTTGCCAAGAAGCAACATTTTATAGTAAAAACTTTAACTTTGTAATTATACCACACAAAAAAATATTTTCAAGTTGAAATTTATGTCACATACGAAAGTATGGCCCTTTGGCATCTAAGTCAGAGCAGTCAAAAGACACAGCCATTTACACCTTTGATATCCTGCCAGTATCAGTATCAATAACTGACAAAAATCGCTGAAATTCTCGATTTGTGAGACGGATGAACTATGTATGTACATCAGTTACTGTTAGGTGACTGTTTTGCGCTGAGTGCAATTTACTTAAAGAGAATTACATCATATGCATTTTGCTTTTAATTATTTATGAAGCATCTTCCATGGTTATACTGCGAATTGGATACATACATTTGTATATGTTTGGTTATTTTAGGTTAAAAATAGCATTTTGTTTATAAATTTAGTGTAGAAGTTTTTCTTTGCATATTTTGCTTCTTCCCTCCTTGCTAACAGCAGTTGATGTTGAAAGACTTCAATTCACATATGCAGTTGGCAGTTTTTGCCATTCTGCAGTATTTTTTGTGCTGCAGTAATTTGCACTTCACTTTGGTAAACTGTTTATCACTCTGCACAGTAACAATGTTTAATATCTGTTCTTTTGTTCTCACCCATGTTGAAAGTGTTGCCAACGTATGAAGCTACCTTCCATTTTGTGAGAGTTAGTGTAAATTAGTGAAATTGTCTTGCGTGTTAGGTAGAGATGTGAGAGGAGATGGCGAGGTTGACAGCGTTTTTTTTTTGTTTTTTGTTTTTTTTTTTTTTTTTTTGGGGGGGGGGGGGGAGGTGGGCCTGGATGGTGATTATAGGAGAGCATCTAGAAGGAAATGGAGATGGGGCCTGTTGTTATATGTGTATATTTTATGTTGTATTAAATGGTCAGTCAATTTAAAGAGTGTGTGGTTTGCCAAGTTGGTCTGATGATTTACGGGATGTTTCTTTTCTGTTATGGGTTTTTGGATGTGGTAGTTTCCTTGTAAGGTGTTTTTTTGTTGTTTATCCTTATGATTTCCATGTCTGCATCTCTGGTTGTAATTTTACATTTGTGTTGGTGTGTGTGTGTGTGTGTGTGTGTGTGTGTGTGTGTGTGTGTGTGTGGGTGCGTGTGTGTGTGTGCGCGCGCGCTACACAGTTCAATGATTTGTTCTGTACTTGCGTGCTCTTACATGTTCTTTTGTATCTGGTGTCAAATGTTCTCCTGGCTTGATGTATGTATAAACGATCAGACCATCTTGGCAAACCACACACTCTTTAAATTGATTGACCACTTAATATAAAGATATAACCACAGGATCCATTTACCACTACCACCTCCTCCCAGATTTTGTCCTAGAATCACCATACAGGCCCATCCTTACCCCCCCCCCCCCCTCCCCAACCACAAAAAATTGTAATCAACCTCTCAATTTCCTCTCATATCTCTACCTTACATGCAAGACAAATTCACTAATTTACACTGACTTGCGAACAGTTTACAGAAATGAAGTACAAATAATGCAGTGCAAGATATACTGCAGAATGGCAAAAATGCCAAGTACATGTGTGAATCGAAGTCTTTTGACATCAACTGCTGCTAGCAAGGAGGAAAGAAGCAGAATGTGTATAGAAACACCAGAAGTAACTTGCACACCAACATTATAAACAAAACACTGTTTTCAACCTAAAACAATCAAAAATATACAAACGTATGTATCCAATTTGCAGAATAAACACTGAAGGTATTTTGTAAATAAAAGCGAAATGCGTCTGGGGCAGTTCTCTTAAGTTTGTACCGAATCCTTGGTGTGTGTGTCCTACTTGCCCTTATCCAATTTTTTTTCCCCCTCCACAGTAGTGACTATGTAAAAATATTCCAGGAGTAGAACTGAAGGGTATTTCAGATGTTGTTCTCATACTTTGAATATAAGCCAAAAATCAGCAAATCTTGCTTTAATGATAGGAATACAAAATGTTTCGTTTACTGTCAATCGTGAAAGATCAATACTGAGAGCAGTTTGCATTTGTAATGTTGTATCTCTTAATCTGTTGATTTAAGTGCATAGTAACAAAATAAACGTACAGTAGGTCCTCCCATATGATTTTTATGGAAAGTTACTTGTGTTTCTTCAGTAAGTGATACTTTAAAGAAATTTAGTGTTGTACATCAACAAAAATAATCAATTTTTAAAAATGGAATACAATTGCATTTAAAAAAATCTGCTCAACAAGCAGCAGCAGGAGAAAATTCATAGAAAGGTTAAAGAAACATGTGTGCTCTTCTTCTCATCCCATACAATAAGTCTCCACTGACCTGTGGTTGGGCAAGTATTCCAACCTCTCTCCATTTCGTAAACCTCGCCAGGTTTTTCCTTCATCCCTCTTCCTTCACCTTCAACCCTTCTACCAGAAGGAACCACTGGCTGTGAAAGCTTACAATTTTCTTTAACCTTTGTACGTGTTTTCTCATGCAGGGACTTCGACGGTAGATATTTTTATGTATCCAATTGTATTATAATTAGTGCACTGTGCCATATATTGGAAGACCAAATGAGATTCAACTTTTAATGGTCAAATTTTAACAAAGTTAACTATTGCAAATCAGAATGATCATATAAATTCACTCTGTTGTTGAGGCTTCATTAAAAACCTGAAATTTGTTGTTTGTAGATTCATACACACTGTCACTACTAATTACAATCGAGCCACCAGAATAAGTAAATCTTGGATTAAAAGGTAGGTCACACCACTGAAGCAGATGACGATTGCTGGCTACAAACTGTGAAGTAATGTTTAAGATACTTAATATCATGATCCAGATTAAAATGCCTACCCAATTATTCAGATTTAGATTTCCCTAAATCATTCCAGGGGATTTAGAATCAACAATGTCACTGCAAATTTTGTCCTTCATCTTCCTCAAGCTGAGCTAGTTCTCTAATGACCTCAAACTTGAGGAGTACTACTGCCAACATTTCTTTTAAATTGAAAAGTTCTGTGAACTGTAATGTTCAGTTTATTTTGTTATTACAGGATCTCGTAAATAGCTGTGTGTGTGTGTGTGTGTGTGTGTGTGTGTTTTACAGGAACATTCCAGGTCAATGACAGGATTAGTACTGAGAATAACTTCCAATTTCAAACGCAACCAGCATGGTTCACTTGTGTCTCCTGGCAATTTTACCTTAAATGCTATTATGATTCAGTTGTCCCACTCTGACTTTTACAAGGTTTGTTCAAAAAATTCCGGTACATTCGTAATTTCACACCACTGGTGTGGTGGAGCGGAATGCAGTTGGCATCCCTGCACACACCTGTGTATAGAGTAGAATATTGTGTCGCACAGTTTGCGAATTTCAAGATGGCAGATAAGGAGCAATGTGTCTGCATTAAATTTTGTGTGAAACTCAAGAAAACCTTTACAGAGACACACAAAAAGAAGCAGGAAGCCTACAGTGATGACTGCTTAAGCCATACCGAGGTGTTACGTTTGGCTCGGAAAAGTTTATGCTCATGTCAGGAACGTCAACAAAATTGTGCATGCCAATCAAAGACTGACTGTCCGAGAGATTGCAGAAGAATGTAACATTTCAGGTGGATCACGTCATGAAATCCTGATGTCTTGGAATGCCTTGTGTTGCCGCCAAGTTTATCCCACGGCTCATGAGTCAAGATCATGAAGACCTCCACCTTGCACTATGTGAAGATCTTTTGGAATGCGCAAATGAGAACCAGATATTCCTTAAGAGAATCATAACTGGTGATGAGACATGGGTCTACAGTTATGATGTTGAGACCATGGTTCAATCTTCACATTAGGTCAGGAAAGGATCTCCAAGACCAAAAGAAAGCTCATCAGGTCAGGTCCAATCTCAAAGCCATGCTGATAGTTTTCTTTGACTTTGAAGGATTAGTTCATCATGAATTAGTGGGACAGGGACAAACTTATAATTGATGGTACTGTCAGGATGTGTTGCGACACCTACAAGAAACAGTGAGAAGGAAAGTGTCTGAAATGTGGCGAGACTATTAATGGCTCTTGTGTCACGATAAAGCACCTGCATATTCATCCCTGTTGGTGCATGACTGTTGCACAAAAAAATTATATCACTGTGCTGCTTCATCCTCTGTTCTCAACAGTCCTGACCCCAGCAGTTTTTTTTTTTTTTTTTCCTCCGAAGCTAAATACCCATTGAAAGGACAAAGATTTGCAACACTACATAACAAACATGAAAATTCCAGACAGCGCTTCACGTGATCTAGCAAGAGGCGTACCAAGACTGCTTCCAGAAGTGAAGACAGCGTTGGGAGAAGTGTATCAATTGTGGAACAGAATATTTCGAAGGAGACATGCGCAAGAAGTAAAAGGAAAGCGATAGAAAAATTTTGTGTACAGAGTCCTGGAATTTTTTGAACAAACCTCGTATATGATACTAGCCGACAAACACAGCACGTTCTGGGTATTCATTTTGACAATTTTCTATTAGAAACAAAACCAAAAAATGAAATGAAAACACCTTTTAAACCATGAAACAGTCATACAAAGAAATTCACATAATATACAAACGTGTGAGTACAAACAATGGAAACTCTAGATTGGAATATCAACAATATTCGGAAAAGGAAAGATGCTACTCACCGTAAAGATGACCCATTGAGTTGCAGGCAGGCACAATGAAAAGAGTTTTACACATTGCTGAATAAGGCTTTAGCCTAAAGCTGTAAAGGAACACACACACAAGCAAGCACACCTCACGCACACGACAGCTACCACCAGCAGCTCTGACCAGAATGCGACTGTTATGTGAATAGCAACCTGGAGTGAGGCAGGGAAGAGAGAAGGAGAGGAGAGTAGGGTATTGGGGGGGGGGGGGGGGGGGAGATCGCCGATGCATGGCGCACAGGTAATAAGACTACCAGGAGCAGCGTCCCGAGGTGGGGGGGGGGGAGTGGAAGCAGAAAAGGAGAGGAGCGGGGAGGGGGGAAAGGACAGGTGGGTACACTGGCAAAGGGCAGCACACAAAGAGGTTGAAGAAATGTGAGAGAGGAGGAGGTGATAGGATGAGTGGACGGAAACTGGTGGCCATGGGGCCAGTAAATTACCATAGGTAGTGGTGGAGGGGAGGATCTAGGTGGCATTGGGACCCTCCCCTCCACCACTAGCTCTTTGAAATCCACAGGTGGGACTTATCCTTAAAACACAATCTCCACTCCTGAAATTATCCCAGCCTCAACCTATTGTCCCCACACCCTCCTCCCTCAGTTTCTGTCCCTAGCCATATTACCTCCTCCCTTTTCACATTCCTTCACCCTCTTTGTTCGCTGCCCTCCGACAGTCTACCTGCCCATCCTTTCTCCTTCCTTACTCCTCTCCTTTTCTGCTCTCTGCCCCCCCCCCCCACTCCCCCACCTCCAAATCCTGCACCTGGCAGTCTCTACTCCCTGCACACCTTGCCAGACAGTGCTCTTCTCTCCCCCCACCTGTACCCTGCTATTCGTCCCCTTCCCCCACCCCACTCTAGATTGCTATTCACATAACAGTCGCATTCCACTCAGAGTTGCCAGTGGAAGCTGTCGTGTGCTTCAGGTGTGCTTGCTTATGTAAATACATGTGTGTGTGTTTTCTTTGCTGAAGAAGGCTTTAACCAAAAATTAATGTGTAACAGTATTTTCATTGTACCGATCTGCAACTCAGTGGGTCATATTTACAGTTAGTCGTAAATCCTTTTCCTAATATTGTAAATGTATAAGTATAGAATCCAAATTAGAAACATGATCCCAGACAGTTTCTGTACTCTGGGTACAGATGCTTTACGTATCTACAACGTGATTTTGTAAACATCTCTATGGCAACACCTTTTCACAGCTCTATAAAAGGCTATCATCTCACCTACAGCAGGTTGCGCTTCACAGATGAAACCTGTCAAAAGCACTGCCGCCAGTTGTCAGGGATTTCCTTAACATGACTCTGCTGTAGGAGTGCCTTACTAGTAGACAATAAATGTATTCAAACTCCATGCATGATGCAGAATTTTGTTACATATCCCAGAGTTTATGGCATTATACATCATATCTCTTTAACTGTGTGTTGTAAAATGATATATTTGTGTAGGTAGATTTAGCGGTATATGTGGATACCATCTGAAAAATATGTGCTAATAGTGTTAGTACAAAGAAGTAATAAATTTAAAAGTCATGCATGATGCAGCAGTTTTTCATGCATCTCAGTAATTATGATGCCGCATCTCCTGTAGTGCTTCTTTAGTGACTAACAGAATAATTACTTATGCTGTCATCTGGAATCTGAGTAACTAGTTCTTTTCTCTAACACAGGGCTTCACAACATACGTGCTTGCGGAGCAAGCTGTGAGCAGCAAGGCGCAAGCACGGAGCAGCGCGAGCACGCTACCCCCACTACCGGACCAGAGCGGAGAGTGGGGAGAGTCACGTGGGGCACACAACAGCTGCCGCCAGTCAATGTAAATCTGCAGCCACCTGCAGGGATATCACTCACGAATTATTACTGCGACAAATGAAACAAATAAAGGAGAATGTACACATGCCACATAATTTTATTAGCTTAGTGTATACCTCTACATTCGCATTAATTTGTGAACTGTTACACAATAAAAGGTGTCACTGAAGTGTGGGATTCTCGGTTATCTTACTTTTCGCTCTTTACAATTGCGTCTATGTTCGGAGTAATTGTTCTTGTGCATTTTAGGCGCAGCGTGCAGTTTAAATTTTGATCAAACAATGCGTTTCTCAGGCGCGTCTTGTTACATTTCACTGCAGAGAACAGTGGTTCACAAACATACGTGGAACCGAACACTGATATTATTGTAGCCGCCAGTTTGTATAAACGAGGAAATCTATCCTGAGGGAAGTGTCTGTAGAATTCCAAAATGTTTTTCTTGTTCTGAAATTTGTCTGTATTCTCTGTCACACTGCAGGTCAATAATTTCTTGCTGCAGCTCAGGACGAATCTCTTAAATATTCGCTGAATATGGAGAGAACAGATCTTGAAAGTGCTGATCAACTAAACTATGTGAATAACGTTCACAGTCTTTGTGAACATCTTGCATGGATGATAATTTAGGAAAATGAGCTAGGTTTCCTGTTTCCAGCTGACTCACCCAAAGTGTCAATTTCATTTTAAAAGCTCGTATTCGATCTATGAAATGAGTAATTAGCAGATCTTTACCTTATAGTAAAATGTTCAAAGCATTCAGATGGCTAGTTAAATCTGCTAAGAACGCGAGATCACATTCAAACGTGCGCGCGGATTTCCCCTCCCTCCCTACTCCGAGACCTTGCACCTGCTCGCGAGCACGTGCCTGAGCAGACGCGAGTACTCGCGCTCAAAACTGGCCAGTTGTTAAGCCCTGCTCTAACATAACAAAATATGTTTGCTTCATTTTTTCAGTTTAATTTTATTGAAAATTATGTCAGTAACTTTGTGTTTTTCAGTTACTTCAGACATTTGGGGTGTAAAAAAAAAAATACCTTTAAGTTCAGTGCATTAATCCCATTGTGATGAATAAATTAAGGTCAGTCAATAAACAGTAGTTTCATCTAAACAGCATACCCCATTTTTCAGTTCTCATGCTGCTGCCATAGTATTAAATGTAGAGAGAGGAGTAACAACATGGATAGGGAAGGGAAGAAGAAAACTCGAATGCATACTTAGCACTGAAAATACTTCTTGTTACTCTCGACTTACCTCCATTTGGCATAATTCAGTGATTGGTCTTAATATGTTTTCAGATTACTTCATTAGCTTTTATACTTCCTTACTGAGAAGCACTTCAGAAGACTACAAAATGGATCTTCCATTACGAGTTTCATGCATTTCTGGATGCCTGTTCAGACAATATCCAGCAACAGAAATTAAAATAGCTGAACCCAAAAATGATCCATGTTTGATTAATATTGCCCAAAATGTTCACTGTACATTGTCTTAAATAAGTTCAGATTAGTTGCTAAGTGTTCAAAAGATGTAAGGAAATTTTCTACATCTTAAAATGCATAATAAAAACAATCAAAAACAATGCATGTATTTTTTTCTCACTTCATATGTACAGTATTCACTTATGGCAACTTTCTCATATCTCACAAATGTGCTTAGGTCTTCTGCTGCCTTACACATGGAGGAATACAAAAGTTTTACAATTTTAATCTCATGAACTATCTTCTTCATCCAGTTCATCTTCAGCATCAAGGTCAAGCTCATCCATATCTTGGAAGAGGGACTCATCGACTTTAATGGTATCACCACCTATACAAAAAGAAATAAATATAATTAAAATTTTCTGCCTTATGATGAAGGATGTGGTGAAATTCCTTACAGAAAAAGACGATCCTCGTTGTTTTGTATAGCAACACAATGCAAAGAAGAAAATAGATATGAGCATTCACACACATTATACCAAGTGATGGACTGTGACAATTCAAGAACTAGATAAGCCAAATTGGAAGACTGCAATTAAATCCATTCCCTGAAAGTTTTTTTACATCTGGCTACCAACATAGAATTACAACCGTGAATAAAAGTTTGCCACTCATATTTCAACGAAAACTGTAAACTATATTCTGTACAGAAAAGCTGTTGTGTAACATAGTCCACATGTTCTTTTTACTAATATGAAGAACTACGAAAATGTCCAAAATGCAAGCATTTCTGACAACCATGAAACTTGATAACTGCACTCTCTGCAATAACTTGACTACGGTTCACAAGGTGAATATATTAACAAAGCCATTGTTCGATACTCTGTAGAACACTCAGCAACTCAAAAGCGCGTTTCTTGCTCTATAACGTGCTGCACTAGGCTTCTGGATACCACTGTGTTCTGACATACACGAACTGCTCCAACAATACAAATTGTTTCTAGCTGCCTCTGTCACACTTGGATTCGAAAAATAAATTAGTTGACAGCGAACTGTTTACAGGTAACTACCATATTAATAACCAATCAGAGAATGACTGTAGTAACAGCTTCTGTTCTTTTCACAATTGTCATGCCACTTGCTGTCAAGTGTTCGACAAAACAGCCAGTTGCACCTGACAAATGCAGTCAATGAGTAACTGCTGTGATTTGTTTTCAATGTGCGTTTTATTTCTCAGTGTGGTGAATTTGTTTTACAAGCATTAAATCTGAAACTAATGGCAAAAGAAAGCAATAAAACTATTAAAATCATGACCTGTTAGGATGTTCTCATAGAGTAACTGTTAGAAACAATGGTGGACATAACGTAAGTCACATTGTGTCCCATACAAACATTCCTCATGGTAGGATACCACCACCAGCCTCTACTGTACCCTGCCATCACCCTGTGCAACATATACAATGAAGTAACATGACAAGCTGACATTTCAATGGCAGTGTTCCTGTGCTCGTGCTAATCTCTTGTGTGTGTCCTGTTAGCAGAGGTACTTACATGAAACTGTCTTCTGCTTCCCATAGTGAAGAAAGAATTTTGCACAGTATGTCTACTCTTATTTTCTCGTCCAACAATATAGAAATTATTAGTGGTGTGTTTCCCGTAAGTCAGCCTGCTGGTGGCATTTTTACCAGGCTTGAGGTGTCCAAAGGGGTCCACAAAAAGGGATGTGGACCTTAAATATCATCCCAATGATCTGGAGAAAAAATTTGAGGGCAGAGATCTAAAATGTGTGCAATTAGTCCCTGACTGCCTCAAATGGCCACTAGGAAGTTGGAACACTACTACAGTCAAACATCAATAAAAGAGTGAACGATTATCAAAACTGCAAGTAGTAAACATGTGCTTTAAACCATTCTAATGCATGATGTCAGATATATTACCCAGATATCACCTTGATGATCATTCAGTCTTCTGTGATCTGAGAAGGCCTTTAGAAACAGATGTATGTACATTGCCCCAATAACAATAACTACAGAGAATGAATGTTTCATTCTGCAAGCAAAGTGCACAGTTTTGAAACTTCTTAATCGCTGAACCAGGCTTGAACATAGAACCTCGTCTTTTGCAGGCAATGGCTCTTAGAGACAGACCCAGGGAAAGTCTCCACACTTCATTACTTTCCAAACTGTCAGGGCAGGCCAGGAGTTGTGCCTGGATAACTCAAAAACACCTCACTTGAAACACTGTAACCGTTAACTGTATTAATCATTCTAACCTTAAATCTCAATGGATTTGAGAAGGATGCACACTTCGACATCTAATGAGGGGAGCATGAAGTGACAGGCTGGGCACTGGAGACCGAACTGAATAGTGATGTTCTTTAAGGTACCCGATATCTCATCCTAAAGCCATTCACTCTGGTTGGCCTTCACTCACGAGATATCATCCTCAAAAAGCAGACAAGGTAACTTTTACATCCATTAAAACAGCATCAGTTTTCGTAGAGTGGTGAAGGTAGCCGAGTGTGTATGATTTTAGACTAACACACATGGTGTCTTGGGGTTGAAAAAGCTACGTGTACTATTTTTAATTTTTGTCTGTGTCTGAATGTGTTGGTGTATGCGCACATTGCTAAGGGGGTAATCTGATGAACTTCCATTAGACTCTGCTTTGTGGCAGCAAAATTCCATCCATTTCTCTTACTTAAAGAAGCACTGGCCTTTACTTCAGTATTATTTTTCGTTTTCCCTTTCACTCACAAAGATATGAGAAGGATATATACCTATTTTTAAGGGAACATGTTCTCTCTTGACTTTACACATATTCACTATGTGCTGCATTTTGCCAAAAATGACCATGGCAGCTGCTGCAGTCTCTTCACGCCTAGTACAGAAATGTTATCTACAATCAGCTAGTCACAACTTATGGTTAATTGGCGTCCATCATGCATTAAACCACCCAATAAATAACCAATTGTCATCTTTTGGAGTGATATTCTCCCTTCTCTACAGTCTTTGCTGTTCAAATTCTGACACACTATGTAAAATACACTGCCACCTGTTTTCACAATTATCCTTCCAAGCAGTTTCACAAGTAGTATCTCAAGGTCTCTTCAGCAGTTCCAATTGTCAGAACATTCACATATCTCACCCCCCCCCCCTTTCCTATTTCTACCTTATTCCCTGCAATATGACTCATATTTGTGTGAATAACTCCAATAAAAACACATTTTGTATACCAAAGACCAAAAAGATGATGAATTTTCACCCACATGGTCTCATTTTATTTGCTTCTCACCCCTTTTTTTTTTTTTTTTTTTTTTTTTTTAAATGTTCAATTTTATGATATCAATCTCTACATTAACGTTCAGCTACTGTCACCCAATTCCAATTGCAAGTTGCCTATGTAAAGGCTTTCTTGGACAACAAAAATTTAATTTTCAGTATCTGACATAATTATTTACCGAATTTAAAATGCTGTAATAATCTACTCATTAAAAGGTACAGTTTTACATTAAAACTTTACCACAAAACGTCCCGTTTGAAAGTTAGAAACTTTTTATATATCTTGAGACAGTGTAACAAATGGCTTGCAAATTACCAAGACTACATTCATTTGTCTATGGGTGAAAAATTCGAAACTAATAAAACCAACATAATTAGGGTTTCGCATCTTAAACCATAAAGGTTTTACATGCTTAATATCAAATATTTAATGCTTTAACTTATTTATAATCAGACTTCTGAAAGCTTTTTTTGTACACGGGAATTCCATTCTTTAAAGAACTGGAAAAAAGGGGGAAGGGGGGGGGGGGGGGGGTTGGTAATGGAGTATTAACACAGGGTGTTACAAAAAGGTATGGCCAAACTTTCAGGAAACATTCCTCACACACAAAGAAAGAAGATATGCTATGTGGACATGTGTCCGGAAACACTTACTTTCCATGTAAGAGCTCATTTTATTACTTCTCTTCAAATCACATTAATCATGGAATGGAAACACACAGCAACAGAACGTACCAGCGTGACTTCAAACACTTTGTTACAGGAAATGTTCAAAATGTCCTCCATTAGCGTGGATACATGCATCCACCCTCCATCGCATGGAATCCCTGATGTGCTGATGCAGCCCTGGAGAATGGCGTACTGTATCCGAATCTGTTGTTGAGAAGCGTACGAACACTTCGACTGAAATGTGCAGGAGCTCCATCGTGCATGAACCACATGTTGTATCGTACTTGTAAAGGCACATGTTCTAGCAGCACAGGTAGAGTATCCCGTATGAAATCATGATAACGTGCTCCATTGAGCGTAGGTGGAAGAACATGGGACCCAATCAAGACATCACCAACAATGCCTGCCCAAACGTTCACAGAAAATCTGTGTTGATGACGTGATGGCACAACTGCGTGCGGATTCTCGTCAGCCCACACATGTTGATTGTGAAAATTTACAATTTGATGACGTTGGAATGAAGCCTCATCTGTAAAGAGAACATTTGCACTGAAATGAGGATTGACACATTGTTGGATGAACCATTCGCAGAAGTGTTCCCGTGGAGGCCAATCAGCTGCTGATAGTGCCTGCACATGCTGTACATGATACGGAAACAACTGGTTCTCCCGTAGCACTCTCCACACAGTGACTTGGTCAACGTTACCTTGTACAGCACAAACTTCTCTGACACTGACATTAGGGTTATCGTCAACTGCACGAAGAATTGCCTCGTCCATTGCAGGTGTCCTCGTCGTTCTAGGTCTTCCCCAGTCGCGAGTCATAGGCTGGAATGTTCCATGCTCTCTAAGACGCCGATCAATTGCTTCAAACGTCTTCCTGTTGGGACACCTTCGTTCTGGAAATCTGTCTCGATACAAACGTACCGCGCTACAGCTATTGCCCCGTGCTAATCCATACATCAAATGGGCATCTGACAACTCCGCATTTGTAAACATTGCACTGACTGCAAAACCACGTTCGTGATGAACACTAACCTGTTGATGCTACGTACTGATGTGCTTGATGCTAGTACTGTAGAGCAATGAGTCGCATGTCAACACTAGCACCGAAGTCAACATTACCTTCCTTAAATTGGGCCAACTGGCGGTCAATCGAGGAAGTACAGTACATACTGACAAAACTAAAATGAGCTCTAACATGGAAATTAAGCATTTCTGGACAAATGTCCACATAACATCTTTTCTTTATTTGTGTGTGAGGAATGTTTCCTGAAAGTTTGGCCGTACCTTTTTGTAATACCCTGTATAATGGCAACCTTATAGCATTATTCAGGAACATGTACAACAGCTTCTCCACCCGTCAATTGCTCTATAACGGAAATTGTGCTGTTTATGTTCAACACATTGAATCTGGTCATAGAATTAACTGGGTTATCCAGATCAGCATCAAATGATTCAGAACTTTAATATGTACCTTCACAACATCACAAGCACAGAGACTGAGCTGAATCTGCTCGATTCATACTTCAGAAAGCCATGTAGGAAAAGTTAGCATTTTTTAACATCCCAGCAATAATGATCTTTGAGGTGCGTCCACACTACTCGTGTGCTTATGAGACTCGTGAGCCTATGAGTACTGTGAACGGAGGTAGGCTCTGAGGACTCACCGTGAGATGGGCTCGGAAGCCACCCAAACCTACAGCTTGTCTAGCTTCACCTGTTGTCAGTACATCATAGGGATGCACAGCAAGCTGCGCAAGTTGAGTGGATGGGGACAAGCCTAGATCAGTCGGCTCGCTGCACTTGTCCAGTTTTTTCTTGGTTTTTTCCTATTGCTGAGTCGTGGACATTGGTTTTTCTTTTAAATTGGAGTGGACCGACAATTTTATTACTACATTCACACGTTCATAAATATTTACGAACTATATTCTGTGTTGTTGGGTTTCCACAAACTCCCATTAAAACATAAAATCCAAAAAAGTGAAACCATAAGAGCTGCACCTACTTCAGGATATTGCTTCCTTGGAGACTCTAAATAAAAATAAGGCTGAAGTAGGAATCATCAGTTGTAGGTATCCGAGCATAAATGCCAGCTGCTCAGTAACTGGTACAGCTTTCTGAAATTTGCTGTCCATCTTTGCTATCTTCAATCCAACCAAATTTATCAAATATTCAAAATCAGATGCACACATAAGGCAAAATGTATGTTTTCAACATCCAAGTCATCCATCCAATCACTCCCACTATATCTTTTTCTGCTTCTGAAAACTGGTCATCCATCATCTTTGTTTTCTTGGGTCTATGTTACTACTTCTTCTATCTTGTCCACGAGGCAACAGACGCTTCACAAAGAAATTGGCACTTGTTATAACCAGGGAATCTGGCACTAGTCACGACTGTGAGTACAGAACAGATCCTCACGTGTCAAAGCCTGGCAAGCAAATGCAAAAGTGTGGACCAAGAAACAGCACGAGCGCAAATTGGACAAGTCAGATGAGCCTCCTGACAGACGAGTCTGACGAGCACAAGCCTGGTGAGCACGAGTAGTGTGGATGCACCTTTAGAGACAGAGCACAAATTTAGATACGACTAGGATGTAAAAATCAACTGACCATGTACTTTTCAATTAAACATTCTGGCGTTAGTCTTAAGTAATTTAGGGAAACAGTCGTAAAACTAAATCTTGATGGTCAGATAGGAATTTGAATCCCATTCTTCCAGAATACAGACCCAGGACCTTAATTATTGCACTAACTAACTCCAACTCCAATAAATATGTTTATACACTTCAGTTATAACACAATAATGTCAGTCTTTAATTTAGAGTGTATATCTTGTTATAAAAAGATGTATGTTATGCATCCTTTTGGTCTGTCAGTTTTTCACACTGACAGGAAAACAGATCATCATTTGCCTTGCAGAAAGAATCATCCAGGAATGACCAGAAAGAATTATAACATGATGTTTCCACCATATCACCAAATTCAAAGTCTGCCGTACCAATTCCAAATTCAAAGTCTGCCATACCAATTTCCACATTAGAATTAAAAAAAGTACTAAAAGAATAGGCCTACATACCATCCTCAAGAAATTTGAGATCTGATTCATAAAGACTTTTATCAGAAAGGAACAGTTCCCTTCCAGTCATCTTTTTGCTATCTTTCTCCTCTTTTTCTGGCTTCTTCTTCAAATTAAATTCAGCATCAAATGCAGCCTTCCACGCCAGAAATGTTTCAACGGTAACTCTGGTGCCCTCGAACCTTTTCTGCAATAATTGGAGAAATTGTGATGCATTTTGACGTTTGTAAGCAACTTTGCTATTAAAATTTCACACTGAATAAAGATAGATAATAAAAATGTACAGGAAATAGTGAAAGTACGAACATATACAGATGAACACATCTACTGATTAGAGCTCATTTGCACCAACAGACTTGTTCAAACAAATAAACAAAAAATAAAATAAAAAAAGAGACATTTCGAAGAAACTAGAATGCATTGTTCAGTGATATTACTTTATTTCAAACTAAATTTCTAGCAAATGAAAAAATGATAACCATACATGCTAAACCATACATGTTGAACCATACATGTTGCAAAGTACCTGCTGCATTTCAAGGTTTTTACTATTCAAAACTTATTTTCTTGGGGTGCTCAAATGGCTCTGAGCACTATGGGATTTAACATCTGAGGTCATCAGTCTACGGGTAGAACTTAGAACTACTTAAACCTAACTAACCTAAGAACATCACACACATCCATGCCCAAGGCAGGATTTGAACCTGTGACCGTAGCAGTCGCACGGTTCCAGACTGAAGCGCCTAGAACTGCTCGGCCACACCGGTCAGCTCTTGAGGTGCCTCCAATAACAGTTCATCTGCAGGCTCAAATATACACACATATATCAATCTATTCTCTCCCTGCAGCATTCTTAGTCTCACAATGAAAAAAACTTAGACAGTTTTGGTTGTTGTTGTTGTGGCCTTCAGTCCTGAGACTGGTTTGATGCAGCTCTCCATGCTACTCTATCCTGTGCAAGGTTCTTCATCTCCCAGTACCTACAGCAACCTACATCCTTTTGAATCTGCTTAGTGTATTCATCTCTTGGTCTCCCCCTACGATTTTTACCCTCCACGCTGCCCTCCAATACTAAATTGGTGATCCCTTGATGCCTCAGAACATGTCCTACCAACCGATCCCTTCTTCTGGTCAAGTTGTGCCACAAACTTCTCTTCTCCCCAATCCTATTCAATACTTCCTCATTAGTTACGTGATCTACCCATCTAATCTTCAGCATTCTTCTATAGCACCACATTTCAAAAGCTTCTATTCTCTTCTTGTCCAAACTATTTACCGTCCATGTTTCACTTCCATACATGGCTACACTCCATACAAATACTTTCAGAAATGACTTCCTGACACTTAAATCTATACTCGATGTTAACAAATTTCTCTTCTTCAGAAACACTTTCCTTGCCATTGCCAGTCTACATTTTATATCCTCTCTACTTCGACCATCATCAGTTATTTTGCTCCCCAAATAGCAAAACTCCTTTACTACTTTAAGTGTCTCATTTTCTAATCTAATTGCCTCAGCATCACCCGACTTAATTCGACTACATTCCATATTGTTGATGTTCATCTTATATCCTCCCTTCAAGACACCATCCATTCCGTTCAACTGCTCTTCCAAGTCCTTTGCTGTCTCTGACAGAATTACAATATCATCAGCGAACCTCAAAGTTTTTATTTCTTCTCCATGGATTTTAATACCTACTCCAAATTTTTCTTTTGTTTCCTTTACTGCTTGCTCAATATACAGATTAAATAACATCGGGGAGAGGCTACAACCCTGTCTTACTCCCTTCCCAACCACTGCTTCCCTTTCATGTCCCTCGACTCTTATAACTGCCATCTGGTTTCTGTACAAATTGTATATAGCCTTTCGCTCCCTGTATTTTACCCCTGCCACCTTTAGAATTTGAAATAGAGTATTCCAGTCAACACTGTCAAAAGCTTTCTCTAAGTCTACAAATGCTAGAAATGTAGGTTTGCCTTTCCTTAATCTTTCTTCTAAGATAAGTCGTAAGGTCAGTATTGCCTCACGTGTTCCAGTATTTCTACGGAATCCAAATTGATCTTCCCCGAGGTCGGCTTCTACTAGTTTTTCCATTCGTCTGTAAAGAATTCGTGTTAGTACTTTGCAGCTGTGGCTTATTAAGCTGATTGTTCGGTAATTTTCACATCTGTCAACACCTGCTTTCTTTGGGATTGGAATGATTATATTCTTCTTGAAGTCTGAGGGTATTTCGCCTGTTTCATACATCTTGCTCACCAGATGGTAGAGTTTCGTCAGGACTGGCTCTCCCAAGGCCGTCAGTAGTTCTACTGGAATGTTGTCTACTCCGGGGGCCTTGTTTCGACTCAGGTCTTTCAGTGCTCTGTCAAACTCTTCACGCAGTATCGTATCTCCCATTTCATCTTCATCTACATCCTCTTCCATTTCCATAATATTGTTCTCAAGTATATCGCCCTTGTATAGACCCTCTATATACTTCTTCCACCTTTCTGCTTTCCCTTCTTTGCTTAGAACTGGGTTTCCATCTGAGCTCTTGATGTTCATACAAGTGGTTCTCTTATCTCCAAAGGTCTCTTTAATTTTCCTGTAGGCAGTATCTATCTTACCCCTAGTGAGATAAGCCTCTACATCCTTACATTTGCCCTCTAGCCATCCCTGCTTAGCCATTTTGCACTTCCTGTCGATCTCATTTTTGAGACGTTTGTATTCCTTTTTGCCTGCTTCATTTACTGCATTTTTATATTTTCTCCTTTCATCAATTAAATTCAATATTTCTTCTGTTACCCAAGGATTTCTACTAGCCCTCGTCTTTTTACCTACTTGATCCTCTGCTGCCTTCACTACTTCATCCCTCAGAGCTACCCATTCTTCTTCTACTGTATTTCTTTCCCCCATTCCTGTCAATTGTTCCATTATGCTCTCCCTGAAACTCTGTACAACCTTTGGTTCTTTCAGTTTATCCAGGTCCCATCTCCTTAAATTCCCACCTTTTTGCAGTTTCTTCAGTTTTAATCTACAGGTCATAACCAATAGATTGTGGTCAGAGTCCACATCTGCCCCTGGAAATGTCTTACAATTTAAAACCTGGTTCCTAAATCTCTGTCTTACCATTATATAATCTATCTGATACCTTTTAGTGTCTCCAGGGTTCTTCCATGTATACAACCTTCTATCATGATTCTTAAACCAAGTGTTAGCTATGATTAAGTTGTGCTCTGTGCAAAATTCTACCAGGCGGCTTCCTCTTTCATTTCTTAGCCCCAATCCATATTCACCTACTACGTTTCCTTCTCTCCCTTTTCCTACACTCGAATTCCAGTCACCCATGACTATTAAATTTTCGTCTCCATTCACTATCTGAATAATTTCTTTTATTTCATCAATTTCTTCGTCATCTGCAGAGCTAGTTGGCATATAAACTTGTACTACTGTAGTAGGTATGGGCTTCGTATCTAATAACTGTAATTACTGTCCAGTAATTCTGTATCATAATTTTTTAGTTTTCTTAGTTTGTTTCAGCAAAATGACAATATTCAATAATTACGTAATAACTGACTTCCTTGACTGATGCCTCGGGCCATTTCCAATAAAAGTGTACTTAGTAAGCTCACAACAGCAATTATTAACTATTCTGCAATGGGAAAAGATGTGGTATTTCAACCATGTGGGCAATAAACATTATAGATTATTTCCAATCATCATACTTCGAGTAATATTATTAGATTTTTTTCCCAAATGTAGTGCCGTGCTGTCCTGATAAAGACCAGATATATTCTAAAATAGTTTGGTATTAAAGGAAATAAGTTGTTCTTTCCTCCAAAATTATTTACATTGTATCAGAACTTTCCATACCATTGGCATACTTGAAAGATGATTAATTTTTGCAATTACTACTATCTTGCAATATTTTACTGAACTGCGGCATTTCTTGAACTAGAGATGTGAACTTCTGTGTTACCTTACAACTGTATTACCATGTAGACTTTTGTGGTACATAACACAAGATATAAGCCAAAATAATGACTGGGGGGGGGGGGGCTTTTCATGAACTCAAGATTTGACTATCATGTACAATACATGCCTAACAGTTCTCATACCACAAGGTACATTTCTACCCATCACCTCTTTCTAGGTTACAACATTAGCAAGGCACTGTCAACTGTAACAATGTGTTCATAATTAATTTTGATGAGTAGCCAACAATAAACTAAATATGTCAACAAAGAATCAGAAGCATTAATATCCAGAAGGACTAAAATAAAGACAAGTGATGTCTTAATGTGGCTCAAAAATATATTAAGTCCACGAGGAGGACACGCACGGGTAGTCTCTCTCTCTCTCTCTCTCTCTCTCTCTCTCTCTCTCTCTCTGTGTGTGTGTGTGTGTGTGTGTGTGTGTGTGTGTGTGTGTGTGTGTAAGTAAGTAAGTAAGTAAAAGGCCTACATACAGCTATTCACCACACTGTAATTGACGTTTATCAAAAGCAAAAACAGAACTGTTTGTAATCTACACAAAAATATTATAATGATCCAAAATGGACTATGTTATCTTAGAGAAGTACTGTACTAAAATAATTTGAATGTGACACCATAAGCAACTGCCATGGGCAATTGAAAAGGAAATTTGGTAGCTTTTCACAAATTTGCAAAAACAAATTTTGAAACAGTATATAACTAATACACAAATAACATTTTATAAACTTCTAACCATACCATGACTTCAGTATTGTAGTGAAAACTGTACTTGAAAAGAGCAAAATACAAAGGATAAAATTAGGAGTGAGAATTACACAAAGTTAACCTGCATAAAATATTACAGTCCACCTGAAACTGAAGTTATAAAATTTAAGACATAGCAATAATGGTGTCTATATATGTTATGTATCTAAGACCATTGTGTGATGAAAGAAAAAGAAAGAAATATTAGGGTTTCACATCCCATTAACAATGAGCCATTAAAGACCAAGCATACGGATTAGTACAAGCAAACTGGATGTATCATTTTCAAAAACAAAAAACTGCTGGCATTTGCCCAATGGTCATGTGGGCCTCTAAGCCACCATCCCCTAAATGCAAAGCCTTGCTTGGCTTTCTTGTCTAAGCTCTCTCTCTTTAGCAACTATCAAAGCAAAGAAAACTATCCATGTGACAACCAAGTAAGAGGTGAATCAACAGACCAGGACAGGCAAGAGCACCGGATCTCACATTACTATTATTATTATTATTATTATTATTATTATTATTATTATTACTACGGAATAATTCAGCATGTCGGATGATTGGGACATCATCACACCTAGTACTGGCTATCAGTTTGTGACAAACCAGGCAGATTTTTTCAAACTGTTATGTTTTTCTTCCCCCCACCCCCACAAAAAAAAAAAAAATAAAAATAAAAATTCTGGCAAATAGTTTCAATACTGTTACTTTTATGGCATGTGTATAGTACTAAAAATCTCAAATATTAACTCATGGCTTGACCAACTTGACTTTATTATCCATTACAGTCTTTTAGTTAATTGGTACTCATAAGTACAAATAGATTACTTAGAAACTGTGCTAATGGCAAAATAGTAGTAATTTCAAGTTCTGTTATCATTTTTCATATGTAAACATACATTCAGTTACTCACTTTCAGATAAAGTAGATCAAAAGTATATATAAATAAGAATCTTGACAGCTCACTCATTTAGTTTCAGAGTAAACAGCATTCTTATTTACAATGTCATTACTAAAGTAGAATCCCATATGTCCAATAGCAATTTTTGTTTTATCTAAAGGTCCTCAGTCAAACAAATCTTATTCTTCTACTCAGTTGTTCAAAAGAGAAACCTTTACTTGTAATTTGTAAAAAGACAGCAAACAGCAAAGTAGTAGTTGTGATTTTCAGTCCGACAATTGGTTTGATGCAGCTCTCCATGCTACTACATCCTGTGCAAGCCTCTTCATCTCCAAATAACTACTGCAAGCTACATCTTTCTATATCTGCTTACTATATTCCTCTCTTGGGCTCCCTCTACGATTTTTACATGCCACACTTCCCTCCAGTACTACATTGGTGATCCCTTGATGTCTCAGAATGTGTAGTATCAATCTCTACTTTTTGTCAAATTGTGCCACAAATTTCTTGTCTCCCCAATTGTAGTCAGCACCTTCCTCATTAGTTACACGATTGACCCATCTGATATTCAGCATTCTTCTGTAGCACCACATTTCAAAAGCTTCTATTCTCTTCTTGTCTAAACTGTTTATCATCCATGTTTCACTTCCACACATGGCTACACTCCAGACAAATACCTCCAGAAAAGACTTCCCAACACTGAAATCTACATTCAGTGTTAACAACTTTCTCTTCTTCAGAAAGCTTTTTGTGCCATTCCCAGTCTACATTTTATATCCTCTCTACTTCATCCATCATTAGTTATTTTGCTGCCAAAATAGCAAAACTCATCTGCTACTTTAAGTGTCTCGTTTTCTAATTTAATTTCCTTTGCATCAACTATATACATTCCATTATCCTTATTTAGCTGTTGTTGATAATCTTATATACTCCTTTGAAGAATGTCCATTCCATTCAACAGCTCTTCCAAGTTCTTTGCTGTCTCTAACAGATTTACAATGTCACTGGCAAATCTCAAAGTTTTTATTTCTACTCCCTGGACTTTCATTCCTACTCCAAATTTTACTTTGGTTTGGCTTGTTCAGTGTACATATTGAATAACATCAGGGATAAGCTACAACTGATCTCTCTCCCTTTTCAACCACTGCCTACCTTTCATGCCCCTCGACTATTATGACAACTGTCTGGTTTCTGCACAAGTTGCTTTTGTTCCCTGTATTTTACCCTTGCTACCTTCAGACTTTGAAAGAGAGTATTCCAGTCAACATAGCCAAAAGGTTTCTCTTAAGTCTACAAATGCTATAAATGTAGGTTTGCCTTTCCTCACCCTATCTTCTATTAGAAGTCGTAGGGTCAGTATTGCCTCGCATATTCCTACATTTCTCCTGAATCCAAACTGATCTCTCTTGAGGTCTGCTTCTACCAGTTTTTCCATTCTTCTGCAGAGAATTCATGTCAGTATTTTGCATCCATGACTTATTAAACTGACAGTTCGGTAATTTTCACACCTGTCTGCAACTGCTTTCTTTGGAATTGGAATTACTATATTCTTCTTGAAGTCTGAGGGTATTTGCCTGTCTCATACATCTAGCACACCAGAGGGAAGAGTTTTGTCATGGCTGGCTCTCCCATGGCTATCAATAGTTTTGATAGAATATTGTCTGCTCCCAGGGCTTTGTTTCGACATAGATCTTTCAGAGCTTTGTCAAATCCTTCTCAAAGTATTGTATCTCACCCCCCAATCCATCTTCATTTATGTACACTTCCCTTACTATAATATTGCTTTCCTTTTGTCTGCTGCCAGCCGCTGTGGCCGAGTGCTTCTAGGCGCTTCAGTCTGGAACCGTGCTGCTGCTACAGACACAGGTTCAAATCCAGCCTCGGGTGTGGATGTGTGTGATAACCTTAGGTTAGTTAGATTTAAGTAGTTCTAAGTCTAGGGGTTAGGCCTTGTCTTTTCACCTATTTGATCCTGTCGCCCTCATTATTTCACCTCTTAAAGCTACCCATTCCTCTTCTATGGTATTCCCTTCCCCTGTTCTAGTCAACCATTGCCTAATGCTCCCTCTGAAGCTCTCGGCAATCTCTGGTTCATTCAACTTATCCAGGTACCATCTCCTTAAATTCCTATCTCTGCAATTTCTTCAATTTACAACCAATAAATTGTGGTCAGAGTACACATCTGCCCCTAGAATGTGTTACAAGTTACAAACTGGTTCCAAAATTTCTGCAAAATTCTACCAGGTGGCTTCCTCTTTCAATCCTTTCCTCCAGTCCATATTCACCTATTTTTTCTTCTCTTCCTTTTCCTACTATCGAATTCCAATCCTCCATCACGATTAAATTTATGTCTCCTTTAACTATCTGAACAATTTCTTTTATCTCATCATACATTTCTTCTATCTCTTCATCGTTTGTGGAGCTAGTCGGCATGCAAACTTTTACTACTGTGGTAGGCATGGGCTTCGTGTCTACCTTGGCTATGACAATGCGTTCACTATGCTGTTCATAATAGCTTACCCACGTTTCCATTTTCTTATTCATTATTAAACCCACACCTACATTAACCCAACCAGAAGTTCTGTTCCTCCTGCCACTGAACTTCACTAATTCCCACAGTATCTGGATCGAACCTATCCATTTCCCCTTTTCAAATTTTTTTAACCTACCCACCCCAGTTAAGGAATTCCATGCTCCGATCCACAGAATGTCAGTTTTGTTTCTCCTGATGACGATATCCTCCTGAGTAGCCCCCACCTGGAGGTTCGAATGGGAGACCATTTTACCTCTGGAATATTTTATCCAAGAAAATGCCATCATCATTTAACAGTAGAGCTGCACATCTTTGGGAAAACATTACAGCTGAATTTTTCCCTGCTTTCAGTCGTTCACAGTACCTGCACAGTAAGGCCGTTTTGACTGATGTTACAAGGCCAAATCAATCATTTATCCAGAGTGTTGCCCCTGCAACTACTGAAAAGGCTGTTGCCCCTTTTCAGGAACCAATCGTTTGTCTGGCCTATCAACAGATAACCTTCCACTGTGGTTGTACTTAAGGTACAGCCATCTGTATCACTGAGGCACACAAGCCACCCCACCGACGGCGAAGTCCATGGTTCATGGGGGAGCAAAGAACAATAGCTGAATTTATTGCAAATTATTGTAATCTTATAACAGAGAGGCTGCTGGGAGCCATTTCAGTCAGTCTGTGGAGATTTATGATATGAGCATGATCTGTACCTGAAATTACTGCATAATGTACACAGACAAATTACCACAAGTCACAAGACATAAAAAATGCCAAATAGAATCCAAATTCTGTATTCAAGAGTTTACACAGTGCCTGTTTTTCAGTGATTGACTGTGAACTCTTAATTAATTTTATGAACTGTGTTAATTTTCAATAATGCATTCTACCAACTGTGACAGTAGTATTGGACTATGAATTGTATTATTTCTAAATTATACTTACTGTGCACATCGTTTTTTTGTATTGACTGATATGGCTGTTACACTTGAAGGACAATGTAATTAGGGATCATCTTAATGACATACTTGCCACATGTAAACTTTTGGGTCACTTTAGTGTTAAAACTACTGCATTCGAACAATTGTTACAGGACATCAATAATGTGTATTATGTGGCTTACCCTTTATCTGTGCACAAATTACAGTAAACGAGACTCGATCTGCCCATAAACAGTATGTTACTTAATATCAAAGTGCAATTAAAGTGTTTTGGACTGTAAACCTGGTGTGTAGCCCACTTTCACTAATTACTTTTCAGCCAGATTCGATGGAGGTGCAACTACTGATGGCAAAGCACGGGTAAATAGGGTCATGTTACAAGTGTGACTAATCTTCTGCAAAAGCCACTATATCAGCACCTTTAATCATGTGTGCCTGACAAACGCTCTTTCTCCAACACCCAGGTAGTGCAGGGCAGAGTCTTCTCATATGCTGCTGTATCATGGGTGTACCATGCATACCTCGATTTGGAAAACTGCCATCATTTTTAGGTGTGTGTTAACAATGGGGTCACTGTTGGCTATCATAGCCTTTAATCATACATAGACAAATCACAGAACAACAAATCTCTCACAAATTCAGAGCTGAATAACAACACCTATGAGCACTCAGGCACACCACGCTTTGGGATCCAGAAGCTAACCACACTGTGGGATCAGGAAGCCACCACCAAACACAGGAAACAAGGACACTAACTTGGACATGTAGGTCCAGGCTGGTAACATTCTAGAAGTACTAACTAAGGAAAAAACACTTGTCAACATGACATGCTTCACGCAAAAGTGGAGGTATTTTGAAACAGGAGGGCACTGCCACTGATTTCCAACACCAAACAATGTGGAAATTTATTGATATGTGAACCCATTTATTCACAACATCCTGCAGGCAACCTGTACCTTCATCATTACAGTGATTTATCCCATTGCCCCTAAACTTTGGTTAAGTTATCCCTTGGATATGAGGGTACTGCTGTGTATCCTAGTTCATCTGCCCTCAGTCGTATTTAGCCCATATGGGACATACCAAGGGAGAGAGTGCACAGATGTAGTTCCAAGAGCTGTAGGCAGCAATTGGATCAGCAACACTCAGGCCCAACCAATGCTTTAGGTCTCTTGTGAAGCACACATTCATGTATAGATCTCTCCATTTCAATTGTGTGTATTACTAGGCACCAATGCCAACAAAGTTGTCATATTAGCTGTTAACTTTCTGCTAAGAGCTTCAAAACTGAAAATACAAATGCTGTAATTTTGCCACTTCCACTTTGCTGAACTGAATTCTGAAGATTTTGTTTTACAGTCACAAGTAATAAAAATTGCTCACCCTTTCGGCCTCTTCCGCCTCTATTTCTTTTCTCCTTTCAGCCTCTTCTCTAGCATTCCGGACTTCATCCCACCGCATGTTTAGCCATTCCTGAGCTGATGAAACTAAGGTAAATATCATGACAGTTCCTAAATTGTCTTCAGCCTAAAGAAAAAAAAAAAAACAAAAGAGGTTACAGCTATAAGAATGAAAACTTTCATACTCTAGAGCAAAGCAAAAACATTAGTAAAACTGACTCGGCAAATAATCACCACCACCACCACACCACCACCGTTAATCAATGTAATCTCCAGGATGGAATAACAGCAATATGGAAAGGACAGACTGCTACTCACCGCATAGAGGAGGCACTGAGTTGTGGACACACAATGAAAAGATTGCTAAACTTTTAGCTATCAAACAAAAAAGTTCTCCTCCTTACTCTCTCACACAAATACAAATACAAACACAAAACACACACACACACACACACACACACACACACACACACACACACACACACACACACACACGGCTACTGTTTATGGCGCGGCTGTAGGCAGTAAACATCAAAATGATGATAATGCAAATTTTACTCAAAGTTGAGGAATCGTGGGATGTCACACAGGTCATAAATATCTGTAATTTTCCTTGTTTTCATTCTTCACAACATAATCAATTCAAATTAGGATCCTTTTTGACTGAACATTGAGAATAGTGAATGGCAAACAAATAATAGAATAACTGGAGATGACAGTTCACCATGTAGAGTGTGTATCCTCATACAATTGCATTATCAAATTATTTGCAGAATCAAAATTACATATTATTAAAGAAATGACAGCTATGTTGTAATATTGATTCTTGTTGAACAATGTGAAAGAAGATTCATTTTAGAAAATACTGTCTGAAGATTTTTTTAAGTTGTTATAATTATTTTGGAATAATTTGAAACATCATATTGTCATTTTTAATACTTCAATATTTTCATGGAGTGTAAATGAAAGGTTCCATCATGGATAAGACAGTCTTCAAATTTAAGTATAAAAATGAAATTTGTAAGAAAGTTTAATATTAAATATTGATTAAATGACAAATCATTTGTTTTTTGTAAACATAATATCAGGTAGAATACATATATAAGATAATAAGTTACATATCATAAAATACACTAATGAATCATTTTGTACTACAAGTTATTTAATTGCCAGCTGTGCTGTGACAAGGTATAGCAGTGGAGATAGGAGGCAGTCAGTAATTCTGTAGAAAGATCAGAGTGTGAACAGTATATATATCAATAATGAATAAAATACATTACTTAACAGAATCCACAATTATTTCGGGATGGAGAAAAATTCTTGTCCAAAAACTGATATTTACAGAAATGAAAACCACATACCCTACAACATTACAGACCACAAGGGGACAACAGGTATGGCCACCGTATTTTTTTTTTTTCCAAGAGCCCATTTGGCTGCTGCATCTACCTGTACGATCCCATTGCTGCAGAGTCACATGTGCCCTCTCATTGCTGCAGAGTCACATGTGCCCCAAGAGCCAGCAGTGATTTCTCTTTACTACAGTTCTACAGAGATATGCCTAAATGTCACAGACACAATTCTCTGCTGCATATATTCTATGTAAACACTGAAGAGCACTGTATGCATTGCAGTAGTTTATGAAAATCTTTGTACAGGCACGTTTCACCTGTTTCAAAGACATGATTACTGCATAGAATTTGACATCAAATATGCTGAATTTTGTCAAATTTTCTGAATTTATGGTCAGTGAATCCTCAGACTGCACACATAACAGCCAACTAAGTTCCCTCACTTCAAACCAACTGTGTAAATCATTTCAATGTTCTGTGCTCCACTAAAATGAGGACAGATAAAATTTCCTGTACTTGTTGTACAACAGAAATTAAAAATTATTCAGAGTCCCTATCAGTCAAAGCAACTTCGTACAGGTAGCAAAGCTACAAGAGACCCTACACTATACTCAACTGTGAGTAATTTTACAAAAATTCCTAATGCCTTTGTGACTTGGGGGTAATTCAAAAATAGTTGGCCTACTAGTGGATGAGCAACAATGATGGATACGGGGACACTCTTTGGTCAGTTTAGTTTTAATATTGTGTTGCATGGTCAGAAACCACTGTCAGAAATTAAGTGCTTGTTCACTTAGTTGTTACTGTTAGAGGCTACAAGTACAGCTTGTCATACAAACCTCCATTCCCAGTATAATCTGCACTTGGTGTACTAAGTCCAACAACTTTCGGTACAATGACACTCTGGCTAGCCCATAAATCGCGCACCCTAACCTAGACAGCACGAGACCAATGCTCTGCATAGTAGTTGTACACAGGTTCAATGTATTTGGAGTGATAAGTGGGTGTCACAAGGACCTGGCTACACCTAATATCATCCAGGACGTCCTTTTGCCTGGTGTAGTGCAGAAACTTCACATGGAATGGTCTCAATAAGTCACTGGAAGTTCCTTGCAGAAATATTGTGCAGTGCTGCTTCTATAGCTATCCACAATTGTGAAAGTGTGCCAGTGCAGGATTTTGTGCATGAACTGACCTCTCAATTGTGTCCTATAAATTTTCAGTGGGATTAATGTTGGGCGAAATGTGTGACCAAGTCATTTGCTCAAATTGTCCAGAATGTTCTTCAAACTGATCGCGAACGACTGTGGCCCACTGACATGGCACATTGTCATCCATAAAAATTCCATCATTGTTTGGGAACCTGAAGACCATGAATGGCTGGTAAAGTAGCCGAACATAACTATTTCTAATCAATTATCAGTTCAGTTGAACCAGAGGACCCAGTCCATTCCATGCAAAAACAGCCCACACCATTAGGGAGCCACAAACAGCTTTCACAGTGCCTTGCTGATAACTTGGGTGCACGACTTTGTGGGGTCTGTGCCACACACTAACCATACAGTCTCCTCTTAACCAACTGAAATCAGGACTCATCTGACAAGACCATGGTTTTCCAGTTTCCAACTGAAATGATCATGAGCCCAGTAGAGGCGCTGCAAGCGATGATGTGCCGTTAGCAAAAGCACTTGTGTCAGTCGTCTGCTGCCATAGCCCATAATTACAAAATTCCCAGCACAAACTTAACTGAAATGTTTGTCGTATATTCCACATTGATTTCTGCGGTAACTTCATGCAGTGATGCTTGCCTGTTAGCACTGACAACTCCATTTGCAAATGCCGAATTCCAAAACAACTTCCAAAATGGAATGTCAATATGCACCCAGCTCCAAATAACATTCTGCTTTCAAAGTCTGTTAATTCCCGTTGTGTGGCCATAATCACATCCGAAACCTATTCACACGAATCACGGGAGTACAATGACAGCTCCTCCAATGCACTGCCCCTATATAGCTTGTGTACACAGTACTATTGCCATAGTGCATATTGCTATCCCATGATTTTTGTCACCACAGTGTACATCTCAACCTTGAAGTACCATTCCCTCATACTACCCTTGGAGTTTCACATTCTGGGTTGTAATCTGTCTGGCAACTTCCATACCAACAAATACCAATACCAGCTGCTGTCATCCACCTGTGGAGATGAAGTGTTCTATCATTCTGACTGCCCCAGCCTTGGCTTCTCATGAAGTACAGTAAACTTTCTTAGGTGAGTGTAGAAAGTTCTCCCTGAATGTCTGCTGTTGCAGAGGAGAGAGTGTCCATGTAATTTGGTAAAAGCTGTTCTGCCCAAGTCTCTCCTTATCAGCAACTACTTATTTGTGTTAAGGAGGATGACACTATTCTGGCTACGAAATGAAGCTGGACTGTTGGAGTAGGCAACCTGTAATCAGCCTGTTTGTTTCACTGAGAGCTGTGTCTGTCTGTCCATAATGATCTTTACCAGACTGTAGATTCACATTCCACACCAGAAAATCACAGTGTCATTGCTGATGCAGGGATTGTGGAAGGATGGGAGTCCAATTTGCCGTAGAGATTTTCATGTTATTGTTATTGTTATTATTATTATTCCTTTACTTTCTCAGACGTTAAGTCTGGTTAAAAATGGAAAGTGACGCGGACCTTGATCAAGCGTCACTTCCTTTTAACTGTACGGTATATGTTATATTGCATTTAGGAACTTTCGGGTAATTGAACATGTATCAATAATTACGGATTTCTGTAATTGTATATATAAGTTTGGATGTAGCTGTATTGTGTTGATGTACTGGTGGATATTGTGTGGTATGACTCCTGTAGTTGATAGTATAATTGGTATAATGTCAACTTTATCCTGATGCCACATGTCCTTGACTTCCTCAGCCAGTTGGATGTATTTTTCAATTTTTTCTCCCGTTTTCTTTTGTATATTTGTTGTATTGGGTATGGATATTTCGATTAGTTGTGTTAATTTCTTCTTTTTATTGGTGAGTATGATGTCAGGTTTGTTATGTGGTGTTGTTTTATCTGTTATAATCGTTATGTTCCAGTATAATTTGTATTCATCATTCTCCAGTACATTTTGTGGTGCATACTTGTATGTGGGAACGTGTTGTTTTATAAGTTTATGTTGTAAGGCAAGCTGTTGATGTATTATTTTTGCTACATTGTCATGTCTTCTGGGGTATTCTGTATTTGCTAGTATTGTACATCCACTTGTGATGTGATCTACTGTTTCTATTTGTTGTTTGCAAAGTCTGCATTTATCTGTTGTGGTGTTGGGATCTTTAATAATATGCTTGCTGTAATATCTGGTGTTTATTGTTTGATCCTGTATTGCAATCATGAATCCTTCCGTCTCACTGTATATATTGCCTTTTTTTAGCCATGTGTTGGATGCGTCTTGATCGATGTGTGGCTGTGTTAGATGATATGGGTGCTTGCCATGTAGTGTTTTCTTTTTCCAATTTACTTTCTTCGTATCTGTTGATGTTATATGATCTAAAGGGTTGTAGAAGTGGTTATGAAATTGCAGTGGTGTAGCCGATGTATTTATATGAATGATTGCTTTGTGTATTTTGCTAGTTTCTGCCAGTTTCTGCTCGTTCTAGAAAGAATTTTCTTAAATTGTCTACCTGTCCATAATGTAGGTTTCTTATGTCGTGAATCCCCTTCCTCCTTCCTTTCTGCTTAATGTGAATCTTTCTGTTGCTGAATGTATGTGATGTATTCTACATTTGTGGCATTGTGAACGTGTAAGTGTACTGAGTGCTTCTAGGTCTGTGTTACTCCATTTCACTACTCCAAACGAGTAGGTAAATATTGGTATAGCATAAGTATTTATAGCTTTTGTCTTGTTTCTTGCTGTCAATTCTGTTTTCAGTATTTTTGTTAGTCTTTGTCTATATTTTTCTTTTAGTTCTTCTTTAATATTTGTATTATCTATTCCTATTTTTTGTCTGTATCCTAGATATTTATAGGCATCTGTTTTTTCCATCACTTCTATGGAGTCACTGTGGTTATTCAATATGTAATCTTCTTGTTTAGTGTGTTTTCCCTTGACTATGCTATTTTTCTTACATTTGTCTGTTCCAAAAGCCATATTTATATCATTGCTGAATACTTCTGTTATCTTTAGTAATTGGTTGAGTTATTGATTGGTTGCTGCCAGTAGTTTCAGATCATCCATGTATAGCAAATGTGAGATTTTGTGTGGGTATGTTCCAGTAATATTATATCCATAATTTGTATTATTTAGCATGTTGGATAGTGGGTTCAGAGCAAGACAGAACCAGAAAGGACTTAATGAGTCTCCTTGGTATATTCCATGCTTAATATGTATTGGCTGTGATGTGATATTATTAGAGTTTGTTTGGATATTAAGTGTGGTTTTCCAGTTTTTCATTACTATGTTTAGGAACTGTATCAATTTAGGATCTACTTTGTATATTTCCAATATCTGTAGTAACCATGAGTGGGGTACACTATCAAAGGCTTTTTGGTAATCAATGTATGCGTAGTGTAGTGACCTTTGTTTAGTTTTAGCTTGATATGTCACCTCTGTATCTATTATCAGTTGCTCTTTACATCCTCGTGCTCCTTTGCAGCAGCCTTTTTGTTCTTCATTTATAATTTTGTTCTGTGTTGTATGTGTCATTAATTTCTGTGTAATGACTGAAGTTAATATTTTGTAGATTGTTGGTAGGCATGTTATGGGGCGATATTTAGCTGGGTTTGCTTGATCTTTAGGTTTCAGATAGGTTATTCCATGTGTAAGTGTATCAGGGAATGTGTATGGGTCTGCAACGTAACTGTTAAATAATTTATATCTAAAAAGAAAGATGATGAGACTTACCAAACAAAAGCGCTGGCAGGTCGATAGACACACAAACAAACACAAACATACACACAAAATTCAAGCTTTCGCAACCAACGGTTGCCTCATCAGGAAAGAGGGAAGGAGAGGGAAAGACGAAAGGATTTGGGTTTTAAGGGAGAGGGTAAGGAGTCATTCCAATCCCGGGAGCGGAAAGACTTACCTTAGGGGGAAAAAAGGACAGGTATACACTCGCGCACACACACACATATCCATCCGCATATACACACACACAAGCAGACATTTGTAAAGGCCTTTACAAATATCTGCTTGTGTCTGTGTATATGCGGATGGATAAATGTGTGTGTGCGCGAGTGTATACCTGTCTTTTTTTCCCCCTAAGGTAAGTCTTTCCGCTCCCGGGATTGGAATGACTCCTTACCCTCTCCCTTAAAACCCAAATCCTTTCCAAGGCCTTTACAAATGTCTGCTTGTGTCTGTGTATATGCGGATGGATAAATGTGTGTGTGCGCGATTGTATATCTGTCCTTTTTTCCCCCTAAGGTAAGTCTTTCCGCTCCCGGGATTGGAATGACTCCTTACCCTCTCCCTTAAAACCCAAATCCTTTCGTCTTTCCCTCTCCTTCCCTCTTTCCTGATGAGGCAACCATTGGTTGCGAAAGCTTGAATTTTGTGTGTATGTTTGTGTTTGTTTGTGTGTCTATCGACCTGCCAGCGCTTTTGTTTGGTAAGTCTCATCATCTTTCTTTTTAGATATATTTTTCCCACGTGGAATGTTTCCCTCTATTATATTCATATTGTTAAATAATTTAGTTAGATGTGAATGTGTTGAGGTGAACTTCTTTAGCCAGAAATTTGCTATTTTATCATTTCCAGGGGCTTTCCAATTGTGCGTAGAATTAATTGCTCGGGTGACTTCATGTTGCAAAATTATCACTTCAGGCATTTGTGGTATCATCTTGTATGAGTCTGTTTCTGCTTGTATCCGCCGTGCATGCCTGTTATGTTGTACCGGGTTTGACCATATGTTGCTCCAGAAGTGTTCCATGTCTGTTATGTTTGGTGGATTGTCTATTTTAATGTGTGTGTTATCTATTGTTTGGTAAAATCTCTTTTGGTTTGTGTTGAATGTTTGGTTTTGTTTCCTTCTATTTTCACTTTTTTTGTATCTTCTAAGTCGTTTGGCCAATGCTTGTAATTTCTGCTTCTTTTCATCTAATTGCTCTATTGCTTCTTGTTGTGAGATTTTACCTAACCTTTTTCGTTTTTTGTCTGATATTTCATTTCTTATAAATTGTGTTAGCTGTCCAATGTCTTTTCTCAGTTTTTCTATTCTGATCTGTAGCCTGTGTTGCCATGCTGGTTTTGTGGGTTTCTTCTGTGTGTTGGTTGGTTCTGATCTCTGCCTAGTGTGTATATTTAGTGTAGTGAGTGCTCCTACATAAACCAGTAGTTGTAACTCTTCCATAGTTGTGTTTTCATTTATTTTGTTGTGTATGATTGTGTTGATAGTTGTTATTGTTGTTTCGACTTGTGGGTTATTTGGTGGTCTATGCAAGAATGGTCTAATGTCTGTATTTGTGTCTTTGTATTCTATATATGTCAGCTGAAATTTTTCTTCTATATCTAACATGTGTGTCACTTCGTGTTCTATTTGTGCTTGTTCTGGTGGCTGTCTTAAGCTGTTGTTTTCCTCTGATTGTTTAATTGACGCGTTTTGTTCTTTGTTTGTTTTCTCTGGGATGTTTGAGTCCGTTACTGTATTTTCTTCTTCTTCTGATTGCACATTATTTTGTTCTAGTATTTGTTGTACTTGTTGTTTGATGTTTTCCAATTCTGACTGGGGTATCCTGTTATTTTTTATTATTACACGGATCTGATCAGCTAGTCGTTGTTCTGTTAAAAATTTTAATTCTGGGTATCTGGTAATAAAAGTTGTGTATACTTGTGACCTGTATCCAGTTGTGTTGGTTCCTAGGTTTGTTGCTTGGTAGTAACAGAACATGAGGTGTCGATTAACTTCATCTGACCATCTCATCCTCTGTCTTTGTTTTCCTTCTAGGGTGGTTGCAGGAAGCATATCCTGCAAAACACCTCTATTTGGATTTAAATCATTTTCCAGTTGGCTAGCAGTGTCATTACCATTGTGGGCGGGCATAGGGTTCAAGTGTCGTCCCCGACCATGACAGCGCTTGTCCGAGGCTTCTTTAGTTATTATTATTATTATTATTATTATTATTATTATTATTATTATTATTATTATTATTATTATTATTATTGGTTCTTGAATGTATGAGTTCTGTGAAGTGTTACTCTCAGGTACTTTGGAGCTTAACAACACTGTAACAGGGCTCCTGACCACACTATGCACCTCACGACAAGCTCCTGTGTTCTGTAGCTGCAAACTCTTTACACCACTTACGAACATCTTTGTCAACCATGCACGACTCATCATACACTTCCATCACTTGGTGATGGATGTCAATCGGCGCAGTGCCCTTTGCGTTCAAAACCCAAATAACTGCATGCAATTCACACTTGGCGGTAACATCCAACGGAAGCTCCATTCTCAATGGCTGCCAAGCCAAGACAGAGCCTCAGCATGGCATGTGCATGTTTACACACAGCATGTGAAGCACTCTATATAACAGTGTGACAAACAGAGTTCTGTACTTATAAAAAATTTGAGACCTTACCCTCATACTTGCACCCTTGAAAGGTTCTATGTTAGTGAGTGGGCAGCCACAGTTTTTGCTCTGTGCAAAAAGGGCTGAACTTATAAATACATGTGTTCTCATGAACACCCAAAATCCAAGTCAATCATATGGAA
Source organism: Schistocerca cancellata (assembly GCF_023864275.1). Taxonomy (NCBI): domain Eukaryota; kingdom Metazoa; phylum Arthropoda; class Insecta; order Orthoptera; family Acrididae; genus Schistocerca; species Schistocerca cancellata. The sequence goes on from NC_064626.1 coordinate 1,160,367,243, forward strand.
ACAATGCCCTGAAACCACATTTTCATCTGCTGCAGTTGTCAGAATTGTGCCTTATGCTGTAGTAGTTGTGTTTAATTAGGGGGACATACAATGGGCTTTAAGATAGGAAATTTCGCTCAAGACATCTTGAGAAAATAGATTTACAGTGCCTCTCTGCAGCTGGAAAGTCAGTTGAAGACCTGGTAAAGAAAAAAAGGCAGAAAACAAGAAACCAGAAGAGAAGCGTAGAAGGGAAAGAGGATTAAGTACAAATCTGGGGCCTTTGGAAGATGTGATATGAGAAAAAAATGTTAGGTTGAACTTCAAATTGCATATCCTGAAAGTTGTGTTTTTTAAAGTTTATGTACCTTTCTGTCAGAATCTATAAAGGATAGAATTGTGAAATTACACACACTTATTTCAATACACCCAATAAGTATTATCTCAAGAGTGAATTTTGAAATTCTGTATATAAGCTGAGATTGGTGTAAAGTGCTTGGAATTTTGCTTGAATTTTTTAATATACTTAACAAATTATAATTAAAAATTTATTAAAATTCTCTTTTTTGATACACTGTATTCAAAAAAACTCAACAGAGAAGCTTACTATATACAAAGAGATTAAACAGAGAAATTTTTGTAGGAATCTCTTGAACAGTTTCTGAGAAAAAGTGCATAAACTATTTTTTGAAAATACAATTTTTAAATTCTATAAAAAAGTTAAATATATATAATCCCAGAAATTTAATGATAAATGTGTTAATTTCATGTAAAGCAAAATACAGTTTCATTGCAGTATCTTCAAAAATGTGGATTTGGTGCATCTGTTAAACAGTGTGTGTTTTTCATCAAAATCCCCCCGTAATGTGGAATTAAATGTTGATCTGCCTTTACCAAAGAGCCTCCTGATCAACATGCACAATTCTGTGGCTGATGTAAAATGATGAAGAGAACTCAAAAACTCATGCTGTTACATTTTCCTACTCTCCTTAATTATTAACCAATTTTTTGTCTAGATGAACCCATTGGCTTACTCATGGCTTCTATATTCATAGCATGTTGGATCACACTTATAATGTGACCCACTCATTCTTGAATACCAACTCTATATTAAAACCTAGCAAATTGGCTGTAAAGTGTCAGTTCACTAGGCTGAGCGAAGTCTCTTCCTTCCTCCTCAGAAATGTCAGTGACCACAACATTGGATTTTCCATCAGACAGTGAAAGTACTCTATGATCTGATAGTTTTATACTGAATTTCTTAAGTTTTGGCCAGATTTTAATTAACTTTTCTCAATAATCAGAAGAGATAATTGATGTGTACACAAGGGTACTGAATACTTATGTTCTCGAGAGGAAAGGTTCTTGTTTAAGAGTGTCACTTTCAGACTCAATTCAAAAACTGAGGGTTGCTGATGACAGTACATCATGGTAACTAGCAATACAATTATACAGCTATTTCATATTACTGGGGTAGGGGGCAAAGAATAGTATGAACATCTGAAATGAAATCGCTACATAATGATCTACTTATTCAATGACTTCCATAAGATATAGTGTAAACAGTATATAGTTTTGGCATCGTCACCTGGTAACGGGTATTACAGAAGTGGGAACAATTACATGAGCAGGTTACAAACTGTTAAAAAACCCATGATGATTCCACCATATAAGTAGCCACCCAGATAACATCTCAATGAAACTACACAGCTTGTATTTTGGAAAGAGTATCAATGTTTGAGGTCAGCAATCTGCAGGCTAATTTACCTGTGAGAGTTTGTGGCCACTCAGAGCTTATTGTGTAGAGAAATGTACGAAATTCAGTCCATGGGCAGAACTGTTTTAATTAACATCTGTGTATCACTCAGTATATTGATGAACTACCTCAGTAGATACAACAAAAACTGGGTTTATTACAGTACTTTATAGATGCATTATTGACCTATGCTGCAATAAATGATTGTTGTGACTAATAGAGAACTGTACTTAAAAAAGGTACAAAAATAGGCGTTAAACATACAGACAAATGATAGTAAAGTACCAACAGCTGATGGTCATGACAGTTTGATAGACATCAGTGGAATTGATGACTTTATTTATCAAGACTAATCTAAAAGTGCCGTATACACTACTCCAATCACCATAGGTTCTCCACACCGACAATAGGAAAATCAGAAAGAAATACCACCATCACTAATTATATGGCTTACAATGGAACCTGAACAGATAAAGACTCTTTTAGAAGAGCTCAATTTCTCAACACAGGATAGCCTCTTTCTCTCAATTTGTATGCCGAGAGGCTAAATACAATCTCTACATAAAAAACAATACTGATTGGGAAACAGCTTGATGTAGTGTTAATGCATTTACCAAGGACATACAAACCTGATCCTCATTAATATTGCACCAGTAACTGAAAACACGAAGTCAGGTGTATCATAATAATTAAAGTTTTCAAAACAGCTGGTACATTGTCATTTCACTTCCATCTCACTCTTGAAACTTTGAACTGGTTATCATTAAATGCTTTGTGTGCCAACATTCAATCCTTGGTACTCTCTTTAGTGATTTACCACAGAAGTTTACTAGAATTTAAAAAAACTATTGCTGTATCTGATGGGAAGAGGAAACTAATAAAACGCCAAAAGTCAACTATACCATTTATTAGTGAACATAACAGCTGAAGAGGCTTCTAACTGGATCACTGTGAACAATGTAATTATCAGTCTTCCAAAATTGAGTACCACAAAGATACAGAAAGGGTTGGCCAGTTCTTACCGCCAAGATGTACAATGCCAGTACATCAGACACAGAAATTCACTATCCCGTGGTTCCAGAAAACTTCGAAAATGTTTTGACAGTTAACCACTCCACTGGTGGAATTACAAATGTCAATGACAAGGTTATAACACTAAGTTGTGGATGGATGTATGGGGGAGTTCTCATACCTGAATTACTCACAGGAACATGACGTATGGGCCAAGGTGTTGGGAGTAGGGTAGTGTAGGAGTGACAGTTATAGGTTGGTTGGTTGGTTGGGGAAGGAGACCAGACAGTGAGGTCATCGGTCTCATCGGATTAGGGAAGGACGGGGAAGGAATCGGCCGTGCCCTTTCAAAGGAACCATTCCGGCATTTGCCTGGAACGAATTAGGGAAATCATGGAAAACCCAAATCAGGATGGCCGGACACGGGATTGAACCGTCGTCCTCCCGAATGCGAGTTATAGGTGAGGACATGAATTACTAGAAATGAGATGGCAATTTCTGAGTACGTCAGGCTAGGTAGAAGCAGCATTCACTGTGGCAAGGCCATGTGCCTTAGGAATACTGATGTAAAAAGGGGTGCTGTCAACACACACAAACAAGCACCAGATGGTAAAGGGACAGAAACTGTAGACCCAATAGGGGAAGTAGGTACAAGACGATAGGTTGTACATAATGGGCAGCAGATGTTGGTCCACAGGGGCAGAGATCCTTTAAGCAAGGGGACAGTAATCAGCACCAACAGAACATCTTGGCCTTATGAATCTTGGGAAACAGAAGATCAGAGTCAGTGTAATGTTGAGAGCAAAGTGGATGACAGACTTGCAAAGAACTTTTCAGATGGCCTACAGGATTTGAAAGGTCACACTGGACTTCTGTGTTGCAGTCACTGTGTGTACATGTGTCCAACTGGCTGAAGCCCTTCACATAGTGGATGATAAGGATGAGGTCTGTTTAGATGTGAGTGGCAGTGAGTGGAGACACAAAGTTTATGAGTGGAGTTCAGTGCTGAATTTTGGTAAACTGGTCTACACGCCAGTGGCAAAGAGGCATTTCCACAGTAATGCCTGCGTAAAGGAGAAGAGGTCCTGGAAAGTCCAGCATGGCTGAATTTGGATATGGGACTAAATAAGAGCCCTTTGAAGAGTATTGAAACATCTTTTGGTTTAAAGAGATTGACAACTGTATTGTGTGTCTGCCTGAATTCTATTATATGGAGAACGAGACACTGTGGGAGCATGGAAGGCGTAACAGGTCCATGAAGTATTGCACACCTTTATCTTTGTTGCTGTCTACCAACTATGTATCTTTCTGTATTCTATGATATCTATTCTTGCTTTTGATTCATCTGTAAGATGTGTAGCAATATCTTACTTCCTCTATAAATTGTGCCATCTACTTTTGCCCAGCTTTAGTTACTGGGTTTCTGATGAAAGATCACATAAACTGTTAACACTTCATTAAACACTCAAAGCAAACAAAATTACTAGTAAATGTACAGTTGTTCCCTGGGTGTCAGCAGAATAACTGGTACAGACTCTCACAAGGACTGCATGTGTGTCAAAATTGATTCACCAGTATATCCAGAATGTTTTACTCCCAATCATATTGTAGCCATCTGCAAATGGCAAACAAAATGAAGATGGCTAAAACCAAATGATGATGGAAGAGGAACAGCCAATAGATGGCTAAATGGATTACAAGGTTTCAAGGAACCAAAGTACTATGGTCATTAGTCCCTCAAAGCTGAGTATGTCAGAAAAATGGAAAAAAACCATTCAGTTTTAAAACATTGCATACAAGATGTTAATAAGAATGTATTAGGAGTTGGGAGAGCCCTTGAGGCTTTTTATAAAAAAGTGGGAGACGAAGCTCTGCCCCCTTGCAGTAGCCAGCGGAACAAAAAACCTGATTTATCACCTGGACATTATCAGCAAGGATTTGAGGCAGTTCCTCACCATGTAGCACTAAATGTAGGGGTTATGAGTGACTGTCAGTTGCCCAAGTCTATGTCATCCATAACGTTCAGTTCTGTAAGTTAGCCTCGTCAGTAACATCATTTTCAGTTCAGTAGCCAAGGTTGCTATTCTGTACACTACTGAAGCCTGTTATCAAATGGTCCGCCTGCCTATTGTTCATCAACTGTACCGAGAGATGGTGAGATGACAGTAAGATTTTTAGTTTTGGATTTAGTGATTAGATTTGACTGAAGAATCACCAGGAGGCATCATAGCGAAAAGTGAGATCATAAGTGTTGTTATGCATGCATGTCAGCCAAGAATCATGAAAGCGCACATCGTACTGTTAAGAAGAAGGCAAGAGTGACAAAGGCAGCTAAATGATATCCAGCACCATGCAATTTGGCAATGTAATCTGCGGGATGAGAAACGCCTGAGGGCAATTTTTTGGCGAGGTACAGACTGAGCAGGGAGGCAGCCCGTAACTTGGCTGAGAACTTGCAGCCATCCATTAGAACCAGTCAAAGAGCTACAGATGTCTCTTTGCATAAAAAGGCAAATTTGTTTAGCAAGTCCTGAAATGACTACATCAGTTGAACAATTCATACCATTTATCAAAGGCAACTGTTATTTTTTTCCTAGTTCTGACACTCTTAACATCCTGGGACTTGAGTCTGTTAAAAAGGGGGGTAGGGGCTGACAATTCAGCTGCCATGAATCAGCCAAGCATCTCAGGGTTCACAGACAAAGTTCTGAGGGCTCTCAAAGTGCCTGCAGTTTTGATGACTGGTTTCCCCTTCGCTGAGACATGAGCAGTTAGATTTCTTATTATGTGAAGGTATTATATATGTTGTAGCACATTCAGGAGAACAGTGCTTGCTTACATTAAAAGCTACTTTATGGGAACTTTAGACGCTCATTCTTACGTGGTGTCATTGGGCAATACATGAAGCCATTTTAGAGTCACTGGGATGTGAACGTACTAACCCTCTCATTTTCTTCCGCCATTTCCACTGATGTCTTATATGACCAACACTTGTGCTTGTAGTAGGTTAGTAACTGGGTGACTAGTTAAGAGTTTCATTGTAGTTTTGTAATAGTAGATGCAGTTTCACTTTTTTGTTGCGTTCTTTCACTTTTCTATCCATTCCACCCTCTGCTTATGTAATTTTTTGCCATTTTCCCAATTTTTAACTCTTCAAACTGTCCTCTCTTGTCATGATGAATCCCATCTCATATTACATCCGTTCTTTTCGAAAATATGCCTCTGCACTATCAAAACTAAGGTCCCACATTCTGTTTCTTGAAACCTGCTTGTCCCTTGGAGTTACTCCAAAAGACCTAACATTGAAAGCCCCCGTTTCTGGATGCAGTCCTACCCTACAACAGGCTCTTTTACAGTTTCAAATACAGCAATCTCTTCCTCTTACCCGGCTAATCTGTGACCTATATGCCTCATCAGCAAATTTCCACTCTACCAGACATCTCTCCTATAAAATCCTGCAGTTATCTGACTCTTATGTTTCCTTGAATGGTACCATCCACCAAGCCAACTTCAAACAACATGCCAGACTTCACCTCAAAAAGCTATCCCACCTTATCCTAAACTACCTGAACAGTGGTATTCCCTTCCTATCCTAATACCTCTACACACAGCGTCTGCCATCAAGATCTCTTCACTGTGATTCAAACTGACCTGCAGTCCTTCCTTAAAACCTCTCAAGCCCCTCACAAGGACTAACACCTCACCCCACCCAAACCACGCACCTTTCTCCTAAGATCCACAAACCCAATCTACCTGGCTGTCCTATAGTTGCTGGCTTCAAAGCTCCCACCAAACGTATATCGGCCTTAGTTGATCAACACCTGCAACCCATACAACAACCCCCCTCCTACATCAAAGATACCAATCATTTCCTAGATTGCCTGAAATCCGTACCTGTCCCTCTTCCACCACACACCTTGCTTGTCACCATTGACACCACCACCACCTCCATCTATACCAACATCCCCCATGAACATGGTCGGTCTGCTGGTGAACATTTCCTCAGTCAGTGCCCATCTGATTCCAAAGTTATGACATCCTTCCTACTCACCTTAGTCAACTTTATACTTACCAACTACTACTTCACCTTTGAGGGGCAGACATACAAACAAATCAGGAATACGGCCATGGGAACCAGGATGGCTCCTTCCTGTGCCAACCTTTTTGTGGGTCGCTTGGAAGGGGCTTTTCTGGGATCCGTAAGTCTTCAGCCTCTAGTTTGGTTTAGATACATTGATGACATCTTTACCATATGGACTCATGGTGAGGCTGACCTGCTAAAATTCCTGGAATCTCAGAATATCTTCTCCCAATTAAATTTCACGTGGTCCTGTCCCGAATCCCATGCCACTTTCATTGATGTTGATCTCGTCCTCAGCGAAGGCCAGATACACACTTCTGTCCACATTAAACCAACCACAAAACAAACAAACAACAGTACTTGCATTTCAACAGATGCCATCCTTTCCGTGTCAAACATTTCCTCCTTACAGCCTTGGCATCTGAGGCAAACATATTTGTTCGGATGCAGACACTTTACAGCAATACACCACCATTTTCACCTCAGCCTTCACTGCATGTAATTACACCACCATCCTAATTAAAAAGCAGGTTTCCCGGGTTATCACATCCAATCCTGTACTGCTGATCCCTCCACAAAACAACTTCAGAGCACCCCACTGGTGACTCAGTATTATCCTGGTCTAGATTGTGTTAATCAGCTACTTTGACAGGGCCATGATTTCCTAAAAACATGCTGTGAAATGAGATACATTATGTATGAAATTTTGCACACCACACCTAGAATAGCTTTCCATCACTCTCCCAATCTCCTCTAAAGCTAACATATATCCAAGATCTCCTCTTAGACCTCCATGACAGTGGGAAGACAGTAGTATTCTTCTGGTTCCCCAGTTGTGTTGGGATCCTGGGGAATGAACTAGTGGACCCACTGACTGCAGAGGCTACCAGGACAATGATCAGGACATAAAGATAATGGGGTCCAATGACGTTGTATAACTGGCTCTTAGCAGCATGGAACTATTGTGGCATCACCCATCTGTGCAGACTTTACAACCCGTGGCTGAGGGGGGAGGGGATGGAGGGGGGGGGGGGGCAAGGTAGTTGAAATCCTACTGCTGGAGCCCAAATATCGCTGAGGTGGCATAGTGCAACACCCCAGTGCATTTCAGTGGTGAGCTAAATAATCTTGTGCTGTGGCCTGATGATGTGACCAAACGTTGGGCCCGGTCGTAACTGAGCTGGGCAGAACCACTATAAATACTCAGTGCTCAAATGTAGCAGTATCTTGTCTTCAACTACTACCAACACTGAGACATACTCGGTACCAGTCAATGGTCCCATGTGGGCCAGTTAGTCTCGTTAACATCTAGCCACTTCATCTGCCAACTGCTGGTGTACAAACTGCTGCAAGACATGATGATTCTGAGGTCGAGCCGGAGCCACCAAGTGAGAGCCACCTCCATGATGACTTCATCCGATCTCTGGATGCCTGCGAGGGGTCTTGGTTTCAGAGCCAGTGAACTAGGTGCTTGGCTGTCCGCCAAGACAGATGGCTGTCCAGCACACACATGCCTACTCCCTGCCAAATGTCTGATGTCAGTCCTACACCCCATGCTGTTGCTGCCACTTTGCTGAACCAGCTTTCCTACCCAGCAACCAAGAGCTGCTGCAGCCAAACACACCACCTTGTGCTATGTTGGGGTAGCCATTGCTGCCTGTGGATCAACGTACAGCACAGAGCTGCCAACTTCATCCACTGTACGAGCGTCTTACTGAATAAAGAATTTTTTCCAAGGGAGCTCTACCGATTCCACGGCCTCTGAGTTGCTAGTGTTACGCAACTCATCTTTCTGCACACACCATCCTGGATTAAAAGAGGACCATCCAAGTAATTAATCGTGGTCCACATTACCAACCCCATTAGAGAACAGATAATGGAGTGTCACAAATGTAACCAAACAGTTACGGATGCGTGGCAGCCTTCCCTTTGACCATTCTGTCGTCAATCCACAATCCTCTGCCACCTCCATACTAGTTACACCAATCTGATCCACCGATACACCCTACAACAAGCTGCTCCATCCTGCTGCAGTTTTTGCACTCTCCTGTAACCCTGTTCCGTATCATTCAGTTTCCCTGCCAATAGATTCGGTAGGTGAGCACACCAAGCATTAGGGTTAGCGCAACAGAGTCTCTGTGCAATTTATTAAGCCGTTCAGTAGTGCCACGGCCTGGCTTCCGAACAATTGAGGTGGGCCTGTGCCATGTTGCCATATCTCCTCGTGCCAGCCAATCAATTACACATGACCACAGCTGCGGGCACGCTCACCCAATGATTGCGCACCCCGCACAGCGCACTGCAGTGCACAAGTGCCTCCACACCCGAAGTGGCCAGATTACACAGCTACCAGACACGCTATTCCCGTTATTGTTTTCAATAAGTGTGTTTACAGTGAATAGCATTGGTCATTTTTATTTATTTATTCTTCATAATTATAGCTTGTTATATGGAAAGCTAAAACAGGCCATGCAAATATCATTTCCTTTGATAGTAAAATATTATCTATTAACTATTTATTTCTTTAATTTGATATATAAAAAATCTACTCACCAAGCGGTGGCAGAACACACTCATATAAAAGACTGTTGTGATTGGCAAGCTTTCGGACCAGTGGCTCCTTCGTCAGGCAGAAGGGTTGAAGGAGAAGGAAGAAGGGCGAAGGTAAAGGACTGGAGAAGACTAGGAAAAGGGGTAGATTTCGGGAAAGTCACCCAGAACCACAGGTCAGGTGAGATTTACCATATGGGATGAGAAGGAAAGACTGATTGTTGGGGACTGCATCGGATAAGATTGGAAAACCTGAGAGCTTAAAGGTGGAAGATAGGGTAATATGCAAGACAGAGATTACTACTAAAACACTGTGCATGAGTTACTAAGAGTGAGAAGCTAAGTGCATTGTACTTAACAGAGGTGGGAGGGGGCGGTGAAAAATAGACAAGAAAGGCAATGGAAGCTGTAGGAAATTAAAATGAGTGAAGCAAAGAGTAGTTACAGTAATAAAAAGCTGAGATGGAAGAAATTAATGTAAATTAAGGACAGATAAATGGCAGGAACCAAGGACACGTTGTAGCACTAGTTCCCACCTGCAGAGTTCCGAGAAACTGGTACCTGGGGGAAGAATCCAGATGGCACGTATGGTGGAACAGGCATTGAAGTCACGAATGTCACGTTGTAAAGCATGCTCTGCAACGGGATACTGTGAGTTGCCAGTATATACCCTCTGCCTAATTAATAATTTGGTGGTAGTCATGCCAATGTCGAAGGCTGAACAGTGTTTACATAATAGCTGGTATACGACATGTTGTTTTGCAGGTGGCTCTCCCTTTGATAGTATATGTTTTGCCAGTTACAGGACTATGGTAGGTGGTGGTAGGAGGGTGCATAGGGCAAGTCTTGCAGCAGGGACAGTCACAGGGGTAGGAGCCATAGTGTGGGGCGATGGGTGCAGAAGGAGCATCAGGTCTGACAAGAATATTATGACTGGGCCCAACTTTTGGTCACGTAGGGGACCAAGGCAGCACATCAGGGCACAGCATGTGGTAATTTAGCTTACCATTGAGGTGCACTGGGGTGTTGCACCATGCCACCTCAGCAATATTCTGGCTCCAGCAGTGGGGTTTCAGCTACCAGGCCCCCCATCCCCCACCCTTAGCCACGGGCTGTAAAGTCTGCACAGACGGGCATTGCCACAACGAACTGGGTGATACACACTGCTAGTGTTTTGCCTTTTGAGAAGGGGGAAGGTGGGGAGGGATGTGGGTCAAGAATGGCAACATAGGAGGCATCCAGCTGATTGACATTGTGAAATGAGAAAACAATCAGGTAATGATCACTATCAGAGGGAATTGATGCACATATCTCTCTCTCTCTCTCTCTCTCTCTCTCTCTCTCTCTCTCTCTCTCCCCCCCCCCCCCCCCCCTCTCCTTGCTTGACAGGTCAGTTTTCATGGCAGTCAGCATCTAGCGAGAGAAATGAAATGGTGTTGTGGGGAAGGTGAACCAAAGACTGCATTTTATTGGCAGAACCCATAGAAGATACAACAGATCCACTAGAAAGTCTACCTACACTACACCCGTTTGTCCTATGCTAGAGTACTACTGTGCAGTATGGGACCCTTACCAGATAGTACTGACAAAAACAAAAGGGAGGAGGGGCAGTTCATTTTGTGTTATTACAAAACAGCAGAGACAGTGCCATGGATATGATACACAAGTTGGGGCACCAGTCATTAAAATAAAGATGACCTCCATATGACCATCATTGTGAGAGCTTTTCACGAAATTTCAATCACCATCTTTCTCCACCAACACTTACATTCAGAGATATGATCATCACAATAAAATAACAGAAATGACTGCTTTGAAAGATTTAAAACTAAACTAAACTCCTCCCAGACAGGCCATTACGGCCCAATGATACCGCCATGTCATCCTCAGCCCAGAGGCGTCACTGGATGCAGATATAGAGGAGCATATGGTCAGCACTATGGCCTCCCGGCCGTATGCCAGTTTATGAGACCGGAGCTGCTACTTCTCAATCAAGTAGCTCCTCAGTTTGCCTCACAAGGGCTGAGAGCACCCCACTTGCCAACAGCACTCTGTCGACCGGATGGTCAACCATCCAAGTGCTGGCCCAGCCTGACAGTGCTTAACTTGGGTAATCTGATGGGAACAGGTGTTAACACTGCAGCAAGGCCGTTGGCACATGGAGAGATTTGAAAGTTCATTTTTCCCAGGTGCTATTTGAGAGTGGAACAGTAGAGAAAATGCGTGAAAATGGTTCAATGAACCTTCTGCCAGACACTTAAGTGTGAATTGCAGTCATATAAATGTAGACATATCTTATATTTACATCTACATGATTACTCTGCAATTCACAAATTAGTACCTGGCAGAGGGTTCATCGAATCACCTTTTGAATTACTTCTCTATCGTTCCACTCTCTAAACGTGTGCAGGAAAAATGAACATTTAAATCTTTCCATGCAAGTTCCAATTTCTCTTATTTTTTTTACAATGATCATCCTGCATACGTGGATGCCAATGAAATATTTTTACACTCTGTGGAGAAAGTTCATGATTGAAATTTCGCGAGAAGGTCTTGCACCTATGTTTAATGACTGCCACCCCAATTAGTGTATCATATCTGTGGCACTCTCTCTCCTATTTCTCGATAAAACAAAACAAGCTGCCCTTCTTTGAACTTTTTCAATGTCCTCCACCAATCCCATCTCATGTGGATCCCACACTGAACAGCAGTACTCAAGAGTAGGGCAGACAATCACAGTTTAAGCAGTCTCTCTAGTAAACCTATTACATTTTCTAAATGTTCTGCCAGTAAATCACAGTCTTTGGTTTGCTTTCCCCACAACATTATCTATGTGATCATTCAAATTTAAATTATCTGTAATTGTACTCCCTAAGAGTTTAATTGAGTTTACAACCTTTAGATCTGTGTGTTTGTCACACAACTGAAATTTAGTGACTTTTTCGTGCTCATGTGGAAGAAGTCACACTTTTCTTGATTTAGAGTAAATTGCCACTTCTTGTCTAAATCATTTTGCAATTCGCTTTGATCATCTGATGAAATTACATGATAGTAATTGACAGTATTATCTGCAAACAGTATAAGAGGACTGCACAGATTGTCTTCTAAATTGTTTACATAGATAAGGAACAGAGAGCTTATAACACATCTTTGGGGAACACCCTGTTTTACTTGACAACTTTTCATCAATTATTATGAACTGTGACCTTGTATTTAAGCAAGTCAACTGAAATAATGAGACTTAATGACTTATGCACCATACAGCCAACAGCATCGTTCAACTTGAATTTCTTCATTGCAAATGGTCCGCCACACTGAGATCCACTTCAACCTGGAGCTCTCCCCATGGGCTTCACAGGGCCTATGCAACAGTAACTTGGCACAGTGGCCACTGCCCCGAGTCCATGTGTCCCAAATGATACACACACATACTCCTGGGGAAGGAAAACCAAGGACGCCAACTGTGGGATCCTTGTGCAGTAGTTACCACACTGGGTGTTGTGTTTCGCAACCTTTCCCCACACTATTGAGAAATTTTGAAAATAACGTGGAGGCAAAACCTGGTAATGGGGACACTTCTAAGTAACCTCAAAGGGGTTTAAGATGTAGCAAAAAGGTAAAGCTGACCATCTCTGATTCCATAAGGAACCAATGTAAACAGCGGCTGTAGATTAATTAAGGAAGGATAGGAAAGTTAGCAACCAATCATAATCGCACTGGTTTTTTTATTAGTCCTGCATATCCAGATTTCAGCTACAGACAGCTATCTTCAGTGCATTTGAGTGAGTTACTATCCAAAAAACTCGCAGCGGTACACGCCATCATGACTATTCTGGTGTATAGGCAGAACATTAACAAAAAATCAGTTGGAGTGTGATTGTTGTGTTCCTATCCTTCCTTATTTAAGGCAAAGGCAAGTAAACAAAAGTAGCAACTGCAGTTAGAGCCTAGTCAATGGTGAATAGGGCATCCATCGGATGTTAAGTCAAAGTAGAACATTAGTGTGGCACAGGAAGAGAAGATGGCTCAGGACACCAAGTTTCCCAAGCACATCTTGCAAAAGAGTTGTGAGCCTCCTGAAGAAAATAGAAATATAGCAGGAAAAACACAATGGAACAAGGTAATAGCCTACTACAGTTTAATCTGAATAAGAGATATTTTCATTTTGTAGATATCTTGGATGGCTAGGTGTAATACCACAGTCTAAATGAGTGCTAAAATGTATACTTTTCAGCACTGGTAAGTACACAGAGTCTACATACATCATCCAATATGCTTAACATTCTGGCAGCCATCCTGTGAAATTGGCAGTGTATTATAATAATCTGCAAAATAATGAATCATTTAGGACAGGTTGTTGGCATCACGAATCCAATTTTACGTTACCATGTCAATTTTTCAGTACAGATAATCCAAACTTCAGACACAAAAATTTATCTTTATAGAAATTTGAAAATTAGCATTCCTGGGCAATTTTGTCAAAGACCTTCTCACTTTATTCAATGCTTAAAATACTGGGCGCAAGGCTTCAAAACTCAAATCATTGTAATATTACCAACCTCCTTCAATATATGCTGTGTCAGCAGGTCTGTATCTACATCTTCAAGGTTACTGGTTTCTGTAACTTCAACTTCTGGAGGTTCATCTGGATATTTGTCAGTGTAACTAAATTTTAACTTGCATGACATTCCATTTTCAGTGTCTGGTTCATATTCTTCAGACTTTATAGGTATTAAAAATCTGTGATATGGCTCTGTTGTTAAAACTGAAAAACAGTTGGGAAATAAAATAAACAATCTTGATTAACAATGAATTATTCCACTGTACTGCTGTAAACTTAAAAAAAAAGGTTGTAAGCAAATTTCAATGAAAATCATTTCTCACTTCTTTCAAATGCTTGTCAATTGCTATTCTAAATCAAGCTTGTACAGAATCAACCTTTATCCAAAACAGCACTCACTCACTGTATGTTTGGATATGACATATGTCTCCCTTGCAAAATTTCTGGAAGTAACACAATAAGCATAAATGAATCAGTAGAAAATTATTAGTAAGTGACATAAACACAACTGCAAATACAACTCCTGCTAAGCATGCATTTACAGAAATACAAAGCCTCCTCAACTCAAGTTTAATGTTGTACAGCAGCGTAAAATAGTTAAGAGGTGTATATCTTTAAACAAGGTAATATCCTCAAGCTTTACAATACATACAGCCCATGTTTGCGATGTTACAATATGGATTTCTGTTATAGGGATTTGTTTGGCTTAACTACAAGTTCTAGTGGCACGTATACTTCTCCGCTCAATTGATTTGTGCCCTGAGACAGTACAGTGTATTGAATACCAGGGTGATCTACAAACTACACTTTGATCCCCCAGATGATCTACATTGGATAGAAGTGTCAACACCAACTGCAACGCTTTCAAAACAACATTGGAGAAGGCTTGCAACTTGTTGCAGCACTTTCATTTTACTCCAGAATAACAACTGTAATCTACCCTTCGCAAAATATAAGAGCTTCAGCTTCATGTACCAGGCAATTTATGACGACAAACGTCAATCTCAAACATGCTGATCATAAAGTAGATACTTTTTCACTTGATAAAATCTTCGATTTCCACCTTTAACGATATCTACAGCAATCATTTTCTGTGCCATTTACACAGTTAACCACAACTGGGGTTTACTGTAATCTTACTTATATTGGTAAAAACATCACGTTTCGAAGTTGAAAAAAGAAACTTGCGCGCTTACTTTCAAGTTCACCACAGTAAATTGAATCCAGGGCTTCTATTTCGTTGTTCTGTTCTTCTTTGTAATCCATTGTTTTTTAAGTCAAGACCAACATAAAAATATCCATTGAAATTCGCGACTACACCAAACAACCATACCGCTCACGCAGGGTGACGTTACATTATCATCTCTGGGGTTAAGCACCGATTTGCATCAAATACAGGTGAACAATCCACGAACAATCTCACAGCGCTGAGACTAAGGGAAAACAAAACTTGACCAACAGCAAATAAACTGAGCATTCCAGGTGCACATTTGCACTGTAAGCTTTAGTAGGTGAAGGCTTGCATCAAATCCTTTAATTTTTCAGTGACTGTATTTTACGATTGTTTTATTCATAAATAACAAGTATATGCCATACTCTAATGAAACGAAATCTACAGAGCTTAGTAATCAAGAATTACAATCATTTTTTATGGTGCCTCGTATACGAAGAATTACAGCCTCTCGTCTGTTGGTATGAAGCATGGGGAAAGGCAAGGTAACACATCTTTGGCCAACAATATCTTCACACACGCCGTGTGAAAGTGGAGAGCGGCTTCATGCTGTGGGTTTGCTGCTGAAGACTAAAGAAAATATTTAAATGGACAGCTTGCAGACTGGGTCCCTAACCGGGGCGCAGAAAGATGAATTGATGGACCAAGTAAAGCAGCAAATTGCTGTTGCAAACGCTCAGGAGCTCCTGACGGTATGTTTAGCGAGAGATGATGTAAAGTATTTACATAACAATCGTTACATTTTTCTGACAGTAGAGTAATTTCGCCTTTAATTATTTCAGAAAATGACAGAAAAGTGCTTTAAGAAATGTATCAACAAACCGGGTACCTCGCTAGACAGTTCAGAACAGGTAACATCATGTGTTTTGTGAAAAATTTTGTCTTTTTGATTACAGAATGTTGCCTCCTGGTATTTTATTTACATACTCATTTACCAGATCACTTCAAAACTGAAATAGCTACTTCTAAATTCTGATGTAAAACAAAGACGCGTTTACAGACGATACTCCATTACATACAAATGATTTATAATACCGCATTATTGCTTTTAACCGCGTCTCAATTGTTGTCCTTAGTTATAATACTCTCAGCCCACTAATACGAACCCTGCGCGTAACATTTGCCTCCTCCGTAAAAAAATATATAGTTTTTGTACAACATCTTTTTCCTCAGTAATTACTATTTAGTATCTGTACACTGAACAGATATAAAACAAGTAGAGGACATAATCAACATGAATCTTTGTCGATGTAGCCTTCATAATGTTCACTGTAAGTCCCACCTATAACTGGCTGTAAAAGTCAGTTCAGTGGCTGGAGGTAGGCATAGTCGTTCAACCTGTGGGGTTCAGACAAACAATTAGGTGAAAGACAGTTTTAGTTACAGGCCATTTGCCTTTGTCTCTCAACTCTAGAAGAGTAGTGACAGATGTTAATATAGGTTGGCAGAATTTTAACAGTGTAAACATTTGAGGTTTATGGAATGGTAAGCCTTTTGAACATGCTTTTATATGTGATGGCAAAACCAATTTGTTGTCATATTTCCAAGGTTTACGAGGATGTGGACTGTCAAGTGCCCTAACTACATCTACATCTTTATTCTGCCAAACATTGAAGTGTTTGACAAAGGGTAAGGGGACATTGTATATAGAGGAATGCATGATAAGTCATTGACTTTGATCTGTAACATAGGAAACGTGCAAAAAATGCCATAAACAATATGGCCATTACAATGTGATGTTGGTGATTTTTTTTCAAAGGGTAAGCTACAGGTCACTCTGTTGCCACAGCCATCACCACAAGCAGTTTGTTTTAGTATCAGCTTAGTTGGCCTCTCTCATTCGGATTGTTACCTTCTAGCCTAGCCTATACCTTGTGCTAAGCTACATAGCAATGTGTCACTAGCACCAGTTTTTATTCTCACGTTTGTTGGCTTCACCAGGTAACAATAAAAATGTGAATATATGCACCAAAAGGTGATGGTGAAAGAACCCATTAACAATTTGTCTCTGGCCAAAGCTGATAACTCATATCTAACATTCCTCTTGACAGGGGTACATCCCATTGTACCAGTTATTAGGGATTTTTTCTGTGACATTTGTGTATGGAGCAGGAGAAGAATGATTGTTTAAAAACCTTTGTGCATGCTGTTAATTGTCAAACCTTGTTCTCGCACTCCCTGTGGGTGTGGTATGTCTGGGGTTATAGTATATTCCTAAGAGTCGTCATTCAAAACTGGTTTTTAAAACTTTACAAGTAGGCTTTCTTGTAATAGTTTGTGTCTGTCTTCAAGGATATGCCAGTTCAGTTCTTTCTGTCTGTGACACACACGACTGCTGCAGATCAAAAAAGCTTGTGATCATTTGTGCTGTCCTTCTCTATGCTCAATATACCCTGATTCCTGTCTGGTACACGTCCCATACACTTCAGCAATATTGTAGGATGGGTCACACAAGTGATACATAAACAATTTCCCTTGTAGACTGACTCTATTTCCCTAGTATTCTACCAGTAATTTGAAATCTGTTACTTGCTTTACCAATGACTGAGCCAATTTTATTGTATTGCACCCAGGTACTTGTCATTTCACAGATTCTAATTATGACTCACAGATATTATAGTCAGAGGAGAGAACTTTTTTCCATTTTATGAAGTGCACAATTTTATGTTTCTGAACATTTAAAACACATTGCCAGCCTTGCACCACTTTGGAATCTTATCAAGAACTGGCAATATTTGTGCAGCTTCTTTCAGACTGTACTTCATTATAGATAACTGCATCATCTGCAAAAATTGTCACAATTAATATTGTCCACAAGGTCATTAATATGCAACATAGTAGCAGGCATCCCAACACACTGCCCTGGGGCACACCCGAAGTTAAACCTACATCTTTTGATGCCTCTCCATCCAAGATAACTTATCGCATCCTCCCTGCCAAAAAAAGAAAAAACCCTCAATTCAGTTCCCAGTTTCACTTCATACCCCATACAATCTTACACATGTAGATACATATATTACTAAATCCCTCCCATGGACCATTTGTGGGGAGGCTTGTGAGCTGCAGCGATACAGATAGCCGTACCGGAGGTGCAACCACAATGAAGGGGTATCTGTTGAGAGGCCAGACAAACGTGTGGTTCCTGAAGAGGGGCAGCAGCCTTTTCAGTAGTTGCAGGGGCAACAGAGTGGATGATTGACTGACCTGGCCTTGTAACACTAACCAAAACGGCCTTGCTGTGCTGGTACTGCGAACGGCTGAAAGCAAGAGGAAATTACAGTAGTAAATTTTTCCCAAGGGCATGCAGCTTTACTGTATGGTTAAATTATGATGGCATCTTCTTGGGTGAAATATTCCGGAGGTAAAATAGTCCACGAAAGGGAAATGGATAGGTTAAAGCTAGATATAGTGGGAATTAGTGAAGTTCAGTGGCAGGAGGAATAAGACTTCTGGTCAGGGTTATAAATAAAAAATCAAGTAGGGGTAATGCAGGAGTAGGTTTAATAACGAATAAAAATATAAGAGTATGGGTAAGCTACTGCAAACAGCATAGTGAATGCATTATTGTAGCAAAGATGGACACGAAGCCCACGCCTGCCACAGTAGTAAAAGTTTATATGCCAACTAGCCCTGCAGATGACGAAGAGATTGAAAAATGTATGATGAGATAAAAGAAATTATTCAGATAGTGTAGGGAGACAAAAATTTAATAGTCATGGAGGACTGGAATTCGGTAGTGTGAAGAGAATGAAAAGTAGTAGGTGAATATGAAATGGGGGTAAGGAATGATAGAGGAAGCTGCCTGGTAGACTTTTGCACAAATCGTAAGTTAATCATAGCTAACAGTTGGTTTAAGAATTGTGAAAGGAGGTTGTAGAGGCCTGGAGACACTGGAAGTTTTCGTATAGATTATATAATGGTAAGACAGAGATTTGGGAACCAATTTTTAAATGGTAAGACATCTCCAGGGGCAGAATTGGACTCTTACCACAATCTATTGGTTATGAACTGGAGATTAAAACTGAAAAAAGGTAGGAATGTAAGGAGATGGAACCCGTACAAACTGAAAGAACCAGAGGTCGTAGATAGTTTCAGAGAGACCATTGGGGAACGATTTACAAATACAGGGGGAAGAAATACAGTAGAAGAAGAATGGGTAGGTTCGAGAGATGAAATAGTGAAGGCAGCAGAAGATCAAGTAGGTAAAAAGACAAGGGCTATTAGAAATCCTTGGGTAACAGAAGAGACATTGAATTTAATTGGTGAAATATAATAATGCAGAAATATAGAAAATATAAAAAGGCAGTAAATTAAGCAGGCAAAAAGGAATACAAACATCTCAAAAACATTATATCGATAGGAAGTGCAAAATGGCTAAGCAGGCATGGCTAGAGGACAAATGTAAGGATGTAAAGGCGTATATCACTAGGGGTAAGATAGATACTGCGTACAGGAAAATTAGAGAGACCTTTGGAGAGAAGAGAACCATTTGTATGAGTACCAAGAGCTCAGAGGAAAACCAGTTCTAAACAAAGTAGGGAAGGCAGAAAGGTGGGAGTATATAGAGGGTCTATACAAGGGCAATATTAGTGAAATGGGGGAGGACGTACATGAAGATGAGATGGGAAATATGGTGCTGCGTAAATAGTTTGACAGAGCATTGAAAGACGCAAGTCGAAACATGACCCCGGGAGTTAACGATATTCTGTCAGAAGTACTGATAGCATTGGGAGAGCCAGCTATTACAAAATATTTCCATTTGGCGAGCAAGATGTTTGAGAAAGGCAAAATACCCTCAGACTTCAAGAAGAATATAATAATTCCAATCCCAAAGAAAGCAAGTGTTGACAGGTGTGAAAATTACTGAACTATCAGTTTAATACTAACACGAATTCTTTGTACAAGAATGGAAAAACTTTTAGAGGCCGATCTTGGGGAAGATCAGTTTGGATTCCATGGAAGTGTTGGAAACACGTGAGGCAATACTGGCCTTATGACTTATCTTAGAAGATAAATTAAGGAAAGACAAACCTACATTTCTAGCATTTCTGGGCTTAGAGAAAGCTTTTGACAATGTTGACTGGAATAATCTCTTTCAAATTCTGAAGGTGGCAGGGGTCAAATACAGAGCACGAAAGGCTATTTAGTATTTGTACACAAACCAGGTGACAGTAATAAGAGTCTAGGGGCACAAAAGGGAATCAGCGGTTGAGAAGGGGGTGAGACAGGGTTGTAGCCTATCCAAAATGTTATTCAATATGTATATTGAACAAGCAGTGAATGAAACAGAAGAAAAATTTGGAGTAGAAATTAAAATCCATGGAGATGAAATAAAAACTTTCAGGTTTGTCGATGACATTGTAATTCTGTCAAAGACAGCAAAGGACCTGGAAGAGCATTTGAACGGAATGGACAGTATCTTGAAAGGAGGATATAAGATGAACATGAACAAAAGCGAAACGAGGATAATGGAATGTAGTTGAAATAAATCAGATGATGCTGAGGGAATTAGATTAGGAAATGGGACACTTAAAGTAGTAGTTGAGTTTTGTTATTTGGGAAGCAAAATAATTGATGATGGTCGAAGTAGAGAGCATATAAAATATAGACTGGCCATGGCAAGAAAAGTGTTTCTGAAGAAAAGTAATTTGTTAACATCGAGTATAGATTTAAGTGCCGGGAAGTCTCCTTTCTGAAAGTATTTGTATGGAGTGTAGCCATATATGGAAGTGAAACATGGACAGCAAATAGTTTAGACAAGAAAAGAATAGAAGCTTTAGAAACGTGGTGCTACAGAAGAGTGCTGAAGATTAGATGGATAGATCACGAAACTAATGTGGAGGTACTGAATAGAATTGGGGAGAAGAGGAATTTGTGGCACAACTTGACTAGAACAAGGGATAGGTTGGTAGGACATATTCTGAGGTGTCAAAGGGTCGATCATCACTTTCGTATCGGACAGAAGCACAGAGGTAATAATTGTAGAGGAAGGCTAAGGCATGAATACACTATACAGATCAGAAGGATGTAGGTTGTAATAGTTACTCAGAGATGAAGAAGCTTGCACACAATAGAGTAGCATGGAGAGCTGCAACAAACCAGTCGCTGGACTGAAGACCACAACAGCAACAGCAATACTAAATCGAATGCTTTTTCGGAAAACAAGAAAAATCACATCTACCTGTCTGTCTTGATTAACAGTTGTGAAAGGGATAGATCGCTACACGCTGTAAAGGTGACACGTTGAGTTGCAGACAGGCACGCACTAATCTTTCAGCCAAAGCCTTCTTCAGAAGAAGGAAAACATCACAGAGGCAGGCACACATCACATACACATGACTTATCTCTTGCCAGACTGCCCAACAGAGCAGTCATGTGTGCATGTCACCTTTACGGTGAATAGCCATCTACACTTTTCATAATATTGTTGATATTCCGACGTGGACTTTCCATTGTTTGACTGTCTTGATCCATGGCTTTCAGTATGTCATGTAAGAATAGCTAAGAGTTGTTGCTGAAACTACAGTGCAGCTTTTAGTTTTAATGATATTTGTCCTTACATAATGACTATTGTGTACAGATCTATGACCTAGTACTTGGAATCAGCAGAAAATTTTTGCAATAGGATATATAAAGACGATCCCACACTACAATGTTTATCAGTGTAATCAATTTTGTAGTGTATTAGTAAAAAGGGATGTATTTAAACACATACACATATAATATTGAGAAAAAAAATGCCTTCCACAGGTGAGAGTATTAAGATGCTAATGGTTAAATGCAGAAGTATTCGCAACAAAGTGCCAGAGTTTGAAGCACTCCTGAAAAGCAGTGAAGCTCATATAATAATATACAGAAAGCTGGTTGAAACATGAAGTTGTTAGCAAAGATATTTTTTGGAGGGAAATTGAATTGTACAGCAAAACGATAGGCTAATGGGAAATGGAGATGATGTATCTGTCACAGTAGAAAAGAAACTCAAATCTACCGAGATAGAAATTGATGCTGCATGTGAGATGGTTTGGGAAAGTCTCTATCAGGGGTGGGTGTAAAATAATTGGATCCTTCTATTGCCCACCAGACTCATCTCCTGGCATAACCGGAAACTTTAGAGAAAACCTCAGTTCACTCGTACATAACTTCCCCAATCATCAGTGGAGACTTTAATCATCTTACAGTATTGGGAAAATCCCGTGAAACATTGTTAAATGCCTTCTTTGAAAACTACCTAGAACAGATGTTAAGAACCCCACTCATGATGAAAATATGGAATGGCAATAAGTAGACCTGACCTCTTTGAGGATGTTCACATTGAAACTGATATCAGTGGCCATAATATGGTTGTGGCAAAAATTATTACCAAAGTACAAAGGACAACTCAAACTAGCAGAAGGATTTATATGTTTAGTAAACTAGATAAAAACTCAGCAGTGTCATATTGTCAAATGATATTTCACAAAACCCAAAGAAATTCTGGTCGTATGTGACGTCTGTTAGTGGCACCAACGTTAATATCCACTTCCTAGTGAATGAGACAGGAACTAAAATTGAGGGTAGCATAGCAAAAGCAGAAATACTTAATTCCGTTTCCAAATGTTTCATTACAAAGGAAAGCCTAGGAACATTGCCCCAATTTAGTCCTTATATCAGTGAAAAGATGAATGATGTAAGTGTTAGTGTCAGTGGTGTTGAGAAACAGCTGAATTCGTTAAAACTGAACAAAGCTCCAAGGCCAGATGGAATTCATATCAGACTCTATGCTAAATTTGTGGCTGAGTTAGCCCCTCTTCTAACTACAAACTGAGTAGATCCTGCGAACAAAAAACTGTGCCCAGTTCTAGGAGAAATGGGACAGGTTACACCCATCTACAAGAAGGGTAGTAGAAGTGAGCCACTAAACTACTGCCCAATATCCTTGAAATTGATTCGTTGTAGAATCTTAGAACATATTCCGACATCATATATAGTGAGGTATCTTGAACAGAATGACCTTGTCAATGTACCAACTCGCATGGATTCTGAAAATGTCGATCACATGAAACCCAACTCGTACTTATCTCACATAACATAGTGTAAGCTTTGGATCAAGGCACTCAGGTTGATGCAGTATTTCTTGATTTCCAAAAAGCATTTGACTCGGTATCACACTTGCACTTATTGTCGAAAGTGTGATCATATGGGGTATCAAGTGAAATTTGTGACAGGATTGAGAACTTTTGGTAGGGAGGACGCAACATGCTATCTTGGATGGAGAGTCATCATCAGATGTACAAGTAACTTCAGGTGCGCCCAAGGGAAATGTTGGGACCCTGGCTGTTCATGTTGTTTGTTAATGACCTTGTGGACTGTGTTAATAGTAACCTTAAACATTTTGCAGATGATGCAGTTATCTATGAAGCTGCGTAAATTTTCGGTCAGATCTTGATAAGATTTCAAAGTGGTGAAAATATTGGCAACTCGCTTTACATGTTCAGAAATGTAAAATGTGCACCAAAAAAAAAGCCATAATATAAGGAGTCACTGTTGGAATCACTCAATTCAAGCAAATACCTGGGTGTGACACTTTGTAGGAATATGAAATGGAATGATCTCACAGGTTCAGTCATGGGTTTACTGGTAGAATACTGGGGAAGTGCAATCAGTCTACAAAGGAGATTGTTTATGAATCACTCGTACAACCAGTTGTAGAATATTGCTCAAGTGTGTGGTACCCATATCGGGTAGGATTGACAGGGAATATTGAACGTATAAAAGAGAAGGGCAGCACAAGTGGTCACAGATTTGTTTGAACTGTGGGAGAGTGTCCCAGAGCTACTGAAGGAAATGAACTGGAAGACTCTTGAAGGTAAATGTAAACTATCCTGAGAAAGCCCATTAACAAAATTTTAAGGACCAGCTTTAAATGATGACTCTAGGAACATACTACAACCCCCAGTGTATTGCTCACATAAGGATAATGAGGGTAAGATCAGGATAATTACTGTACGCACAGAGGCATTCAAACAGTCATTCTTTGCACGCTCTGTATGTGAATGGAACAGGAAGAAAACTTAGTATTTGGTACAATGAGACACACTCCTTGCCATGTTTCTCACAGTGGTTTACAGAATATACACTATGTGATCAAAAGTATTCGGACACCTGGCTGAAAATGACTCACAAGTTCGTGGCGCCCTCAATCGGTAATGCTGGAATTCCATATGGTGTTGGCCCACCTTTAGCCTTGATGACAGCTTCCACTCTCAAAGGCATACATTCAGTCACATGCAGGAAGGTTTCTTGCAGAATGGCAGCCCATTCTTCATGGAGTGCTGCACTGAGTAGAGGTATCGATGTTGGTCGTGAGGCCTGGCACGAAGTCAGGATTCCAAAACATCCCAAATGTGTTCGGCAGGACTCAGGTCAAGACTCTGTGCAGGCTAGTCCATTACAGGGATGTTATTGTGATGTAATGATTCCGCCACAGGCTATGCGTTACGAACAGGTGCTCGATCTTGTTGATCGTGTTTAAAGACGCAGTCGCCATCCCCAAATTACTCTTCAACAGTGGGAAGCAAGAATGTGCTTAAAAAATCAATCTACACCTGTGCAGTGATAGTTCCTGTAAGCTTTTGTGCTGTACGTGTCCCTTCACGTTTCCACTTCACTATCACATCAGAAACACTGGACCTGGGGATGTTTAGGAGTGTGGAAATCTGGCGTACAGACGTTTGACAGAAGTGACGCCCAATCACCTGACCATGTTCATATTCCGTGAGTTCTGTGGAGCACCCCATTCTGCTCGTTCACAATGTCTAATGACTATTGAGGTTGCTAATTGGAGTACCTGGCACTAGGTGGCAGCACAATGCACCTAATATGAAAAATGTATGTTTTTGGGGGAGTCCGGATAGTTTTGATCACAGTGTAGATGTAGATAAGTTGTTAATTTGTGATTTGGCCTGAAGCACACTTTGTTAGGTTTTACACAGGGCTGCCTCTTTCACAGTGCATAGGTTTTCTTAGCAGTGTACTAGGTAAGTAGATTGAAATTTTTTGGTTTATAAATGAAGTGCATCTAGGCTTCTGGGGCCATTGTCAGTTTGAACAAGATCCTTTTGGTTCTCAGGTTACCTTATACAGTGGAAGTGAATAAAAGTAAATTGTAAAAAATGGCCAATTTGTTACCCATCGAGGCCTGCTTTGTTTTATTATTGTTTAATTTTGCAAAATTACTCAGCCTAATGCTCAAAAGGATTTTATTCTGTGAAAATACAGAATATTTTTGATATTACGGACATGCCTAAACACTACTAATGTAAACTGTGGTACCTTTTTATGTGCTGCTAACTAATAAGTGTAGCTTAAAATTTCATGGTACTTGCTTTGTTTGTAAAGTATATTAGCATCAGAGAAAAGTTACCAGTTGTTAGGAGTCATAGCCAATTCAAAAATAAAATAAAATATAAACTATTAAATTACTCAGCTGCTCTCCTCCCATACCCATCACCTCTTTTTTTAACTTTTGCTACCATCTAGTCATAGTACGGCATTTGTAGCTGTCTGTCTTTACAATTTGTTCTTTCTTGTTCCACAGAAATGCATTGCCATGTGTATGGACCGCTATATGGACTCGTGGAATTTGGTGTCTAAGGTGTACGGTAGCAGAATACAGAAAGAAAGGCATAGACTATAAATATAAACCAACATGTTAGATAATTTTAGGTGAAAACAGATCGATGTACAAAACCAACATATTTAAAAGAAACATATTTCATATGTGTGTATAAAATATTTTTTTGCTTAAAAATGATCCACAGATAATTTTAATTGTCTTTGTATACATGTTATTAGTGCTGTTTATAAAATAAATAACTAATTATTGCAACCCAGTGCACACCAATTTTCAGTTACAAGTATTGATATTCGGATTTTATGTTTTTGGAGATATTAGATCTCTCACTCTAGATTTGGAATGAGTCATTGGCCATGCAAATGTTAGTATAATTATGTAGAACTGAATAAAAATAAAATTACAAACGTATGGAGTTGACACTGTGATCATGAGCAGAGGACAGTTGAAAAACATGGCTGCACACTATAAAAGTGGTTACTGTTGATCAATGAAAGATGAGAAAATGCTGACATTGTAGGTGGTGCAAGAACAATACCACTATGTAAAGGTGGGTTTAAGTTCAAAAACATCAGATTAATTCATACACCTTAGAGCTTGAATCATTGCACAATTACTTGATGTAACGAGATTCCACAAGAAAGAAGATTTATTTATTCCCCCCCCCCCCCCCATCTATGAAATACATTGTGATGCAAAACTCTGGCATACAGAATGAAGGTTAACATCCAAACCTGCAATTTACCAATTATTTTACAGCTGCAAAGTGCGTCTGCTGATATTTTTTAAAAATATCATAAATTCGATATATCAATATTTTAAAAAAATATCATTATCGCTCTTGATATATTGGGGGGGGGGGGGGGGATATCGATATATCGACGTACTGGCTGCACATTATAAACATACTGCTGGTTTTATAGCTGTATAGTTAAGTATTAATTTATTATTAGATATAATGTACATCAATAAGCTAGCAGTCAGCTTATCCCCCTTAGATCAAGAATTGAACAGAAAAAGATGCACAATCGCCCTTAGCGATAACCAGTTTGCTGACGATGGTAAATGCAGGTTAGTGGCACAGTACAAGGTGTCCAATGAGTCCTTCATTTGGTTTTGTCACTTATTGGATTTGTCTGTAACACTTCATGTCAACTTCCCTGTTTCTCATTTCTGTGAACACCAGTGATCTAGCAGTTGTCAAAATTGCATGGTTGAGCTAAATGTTGCAGTTTCTGTCAGTAGCGCTAATTACATCAGCATTTCCCCTCACGCATCTCTGCCCATCGCAGTGACCAATCTTGTCATTCAGATTTTTGTTCATCATTTTCAGCAACTGTTTTCAAAGTATGCCGATGTGTAGAAATAGCACATTAGTTGCATTGAAAACTGATCTTCAGTGCAACTGAAGTGCTATTTCTTCACAGCAGAAATCTTGTTGTTCCATTCGCACCATCTCACCCTCCCCCCTGTACAGCCGGACTACTATTGTGCCGCACCTATACTTGCTTCACCCATTCAGAGAGAAAGATTGGACATTATGAAAGCTCAACAAGTAGTAAGACACCTTCACACAGTGACAGAAAAATTATGTTCTACTACAATTTCAAAAGAACAACTTCAAATATTTACCAAAAACTGTAAAATAAAACTATTGGCACTCGGTATTGCCATTTTGATAGTGATAATCAGGAGAAAAAATATCACCGATATCTATTTTATCAACAGCCTTAAGCCAAAGCATATACCCCCAGAGGATAACAGATGTGAATAAGTTAGATTCTTCAAAAAGCAAGATCTTTTACCTGTTAAAAGTGGGGAGGAAAGGGAGTCAATGAGCAAAGAAGCATACAATCGTGTGAATAAAGGATGCAACAAAGATGGCTCCATCTCCCTCCAGAACAGCCTCCTGAGTCTACATCTAGTGGCCCTATCCTGTCCCCACCACTTTCCTGCACGCTCTCACAGGTAGCATATCTCCTCCTCCCCCCCCCCCCTCTCACCTCAGCCCTGCCCTGCCATCCCTCCCTCTCCCCACCCCATGCCACCTCCGTGCTCCCACCACCCACCCCAGATTGCTGCTAGGGTTCCACAAGTTCTTGAAATCGGAATTTCAAATGCATCAGGGAAACTGGGAGGGGGGCACTGGAAAAATCTCGTTTTTTGTCTCAGTAGATGAAATGGTTTGTTTACTGAAATATCATGCATCGTCACTGGCCGGACACAGCTGAGTACATGTGCCGCTTCCCTACTCCCTCATATCTGCTGCTTCTCCCCTTCTTACTGCTCCTTTCTAATTGCAGTCAGTGCTGCCACCACTTCTTGCCCCCCTAACCTAACAGCTGCTAGCGAGAGGCAGGGAGATGTGAGGAGTGGTTTGTTTGGATCTGATTCTCAGGAATTGTAGACGCAGTGGCCTGAGACAGCAGTCAAGTGTGCACGAGTTGTTTATGAGTGAATGTGTGTGTTCTCTTCTGACAAAGGCTGTGGCCAAAAATTTAGTTGAGAGTGTGATTGTCTTTTCTATGTGCCTGTCTGTGGCTCAGCAACCATCTTTACTTGGAGTTCCCTATTTTCATTATTATTGATTCTTAGAGTATTTTCACAAGTTATCTGTTGCACAAATTAATCACCACAGTCTCACTTCATCAACATGGTGTGTGTGATGTGAATAACTGGCCACCCAAGAGGACTTCCATGACGGGCCAAAACAGCAGGCCATTTCTGTGGGTATCTCTAATGGATCGGGCCTACCGATCTGAACGTGATCGTTTCCAACTAATGTGCAGGCCCTGCCCATTTATCCAGTTTCATCAATCTGCCCGCAGACTGGGTCTGTTTGTGTGTGGCATAATGTGGTGGATTTTCGTGGTTTATCCGTGGGCCCAGGACTGTGGTGCATCTTGGCAGGCCAGAGGCCACAGGCAAAGGAATTCAGGAATTGTGATTGTCTCACCACAAGTATGCGTACAGTGCAGCATATTATAGATGTTTTATTCATTCTAGTACATTTTTTCACTTTGAAAGTAGATTATATATTAGAAAGTATGGACGATAAGAAGAAGACGAAGAAAGCTGTGGCAGTCACTGGCAATTTGTACGCTGTGTAATCGTGTATTTCTTGAAAGGAAAATCGCACAATACCTGTAAAATAATAAACGTAACACAGTAAGTAATAGCCAACGATAACAAACATAGCAGAACCAAAATTTTTTAGTGGTCACATATTGTGTTGGTTTACACAACTCTCCCCCACCTTATACATTTCTTTCGAGAGGCCTACTTTTTTCTGAGATTATTTCTGAAATCAGTGAAGGTATTTTAAATCTGTGTTGCAGCAACAAGGAAATGCATATTTTAGTCATCAGATGTGTTTTGTTTCATTTAAATAAAACATCAGTGGTCTTAATGAAACATCTATACCATTTGGCTTGCTTTCATCAAAAAAGCAGTTCATTACAAAAGATGGTGATGTTAGTACTGAAGATTTTTGCTCACATGTTTAGAAATACAGAAGTTCTTACATTTTTTGTCAACTTATGTCTTTACTTACCTTTGATATCTCAGAAATTGTCAGGAAAAATGCCGAAACTTGTCTGGAAATTAGGGAATTTAATTTGGGATAATTTCGGGCAACACTAGCTACTTATGTCGGACACAGTCCACAGTTGGGCCACACCGGCTGGAGACCATAGCTCTGTGTGTGTGTGTGTGTGTGTGTGTGTGTGTGTGTGTGTGTGTGTGTGTGTGTCTGAGTCTGAGAGAGTAATTTTTTTTGTGTCTGAGAGTTACTGGTCTTTCCATAGTACCTGTCTGCAACTCTGTGCCTCCTCTATGTGGTGAGTAGCAATCTATGTACCCTTTTCATATTGTTGGTTAGTTGTGAAACATCTCTCATAAATGTAGATAATCCAATGTAAAATAAAAAAGTCATTTTGTTTGTGGGAGTATTATAATTTGATACCTGTATTTTGTGAACACTTCATTAAATTTAAAGTTGCTTAATCACAATGATCACACAGTTTGTGATTTTGCTGCATGGCATGGTCTTTGAGTTATGGATCCATCCGAGAGGCATCGTATTTAATGGACTCCGTGAGCCTCAGTTGTCCATAGTGCTGGATGCCACTGGGCATGAAAGTGTGTCGGGACTTCAGAAAATACATTATGCATGTTGTCCGCCGTGAAGACCACAGCGGAACAAGAGTGCATTGTCAGAAGACAGTACATGTTCTGGGTTTGCTGCAAAGAGAATTCTGTGTAATTCTTGTGGTCAAAAGTCTAAATAGCACAGAGATTCACCATAAAATTCTTGCGTTACATGAATCAAAGGCAGTGTCACATCCAACCGTAGTTAAATGGCACCAACAATTTTACCAAGACCACACAGACATGGATGATTGGGAAGAAAGGCCATTGACATCAACCACAGATGACAATGTACAGTTGGTCTTTTTGGCAAGTTGAAAGATTATCTGTGGGAAAGATCTTTGGCGATGAGGATGTCACAAAGTGGTTCTTGAATGGCTTAGTGACTAAGGAGCTGATTTCCATGGTTTAGGAATTGAACGATTGACAGAATGTAACGACTGTTGTTGAGAGACATAGTGTCTGTTGAAAAGTAGTGTCATGTATCTGTTACTTTGAGGTGTAGTGCTGCAAGTTACTTGGCCTGCCACAGTAATGTTGCTGCACTAGTGTCAGTCCTAGTTGAGGGAAAGGGAAATTTTATCAAAATTCAATGCAGATGCAGTTGGGCAATGATATCTGGGGCCGCTGATAGTGTGTTAAGTCGACAGCCATCAGGCGAGGCAAGGTAAACATGGCACTCACAGGTGCGGAGCAGCAAGAGCGGTATTGCACGCACGATTTGCTTTTAGTTAAGCAACAACGAGGCAGGAAACTGCAGTGTTGCTTGAATTTATTGCAATGTATGAGGCGGGGCACTAGGCCAGAGCCAGGAGGGCAATTTGTAAGTGGCTGACAGGTGGGAATTTATCCCTGCCATAGTTTCTGTCTCTCCCTGACACTACGTCAGAAGTGAGGGAGAAACCAATGTAAGTAGACAGGCAATTTTAGCTTGAGATAGAGAGAGTGCTAGGTCAGTTGAGCGTCAGGATGAACCTGTGCTGGTCTACACTTATAGGGGCCAGTCTGGCAACAATGTTGTAACCATTCTACATAAACTTGTACTTTCTGTGTACTTGTTTGGGCTATATTCCACCTGCGGGAACAGAATGGCAGCCTGGAACTTGGAGATCACACGGTCTGCCTGAAAGAGAGCAGTGGCAGTGGGTCCAGGAGGGGCTCGGTTCCACTCCAGTCTAAGGGCCATGTTCGCTTCCCACCTGGCGTACCGGGGTCCGGGCAAGGCGTACTGTGCGGATGGCGCTGCAGCAGTGCCAGGGATGGCGGGCAGGTGTTGTCATCCGGCAAGCACCGCCAGCGGCAAGTTGCACCGCTTCCAGGAGGACGCGGGTTCGAGTCCAGTCCTGTCCTGGGAGCAGTGGCGGCCCAAGGGCCACGGGTGACCACTACATCCACCTTTGTCTCGTGGTCAGACAGAGCAGGCCAAACGGGGCGGAGGGCGGTGAGGACCAGGGGAGACTGATACAGTCTTCGGAATCGCGGGCGGCGTCCGGCGGGCGTGCAGCCGACTTTCAGCTGAGTGGGCTTGATGGCAGCAGCAGCAGCAGCAGCAGCAGTGTCCGCATACCAGGAGTTGCTGAGCTGGCTGAACTCGCGGGACAGTGCTGCAGGCAGCACGCCGACACTACGCTGCATCAATCGAATACTGTAAATTAGCTGAATAAAGAAATGCTACCAAATACTGCTGTATCACTCTGCACTGCCCTTTGACACTCTTGAACTTGCTCAGCCGCCTGACGAAATACGGTGCAGTGGGTCCCAGCTTCAGCTTGGTCATCTGGAGTCCCGGGTCGACCCCCCGAACCTGCAACAGTAGTGCCGGTTACAACGCTGGTACCGGATTTGCACTCCCACATCTTATGTTGAGCAAGTAGCGTTAAGGTGTGCCTGTGTAGAGGGGTAGTTGTGGTGTTTGGTTGCGTTTGTAACGTGTGGTCGTGCACTTCTTGTTACGTCTTGTCATTCAGGTGGTGTTCGTCCATACCAGTATAGGGAAGAAAGCAGGACTATTCACCTGCACACGAGCATGATATGGAGGGGTGAGTGACGTTTGATTTATGGTTTATGTGTCATTCTTTTGTTAATTAGGATGCATTTTTTAGAGATGGCTTTTGTAAGGCAGGAGGAGCCTGTAGATTTATCTGGATTCAGGGGAAATGGAGGACATAACAGCGCCTAAGCGACGTAATTTTTGTAACCTGTCAGGTCACAGACTACTGTGTACACAGTGGGTGATAAAGAATTGTTTTATTTGTAAGAGATTTGATCATTTGGTGCGCAATTGTTCAGAATGTAGATGGGCAATGATTCGCCGCAAGAACTAAGTTTAATTAGTTGCAGAGTGAAATTAATGGCAATAGTAGAGCTATAAGCAAGAATGGTGGAAACACGTCGAGTGGCAGAGGCTGCGGCAGTGACTACAGCGGAAGCTGTAGCAGCTCTAACGAAGCAAATTTGGGTATTGTCAGAGGCGAGGATAAGTGACAAAGAAAAATATGAAGAATTAGCAGGTAGATTTGAGGCATTGCGAGCAGGGGAAGGGATGTCGGGTGAAAGTAAATTACATGTCATAGACCGTTTGACCTGGCAATCGTGACATTGATTAACCTCTTTTCTGGTAAAACAACAGATGATGTGTCGGTATTCCTTAATGACATTATCACAGTGACAGGCCAACGGGTGGTCGGATGTTGTAATATTGAGAGTGGCGAAGCTACGCTTGATAGGGAATGCCAAGTTGTACATATTGTACCATAAAACGTTGAACAATGTGGGGACGTTCTCAGAGTTTGAGGCTGGGTTACGCCAGAGGTACCAAAAATAGAATAGTACCAGGGTTTTTCGTGGAAATTGTTAGTTACGAGGAGAAATGAGACTGTGGAGCTTTCTCAGACTGGATTCGAAAACTGAATGCACAAACATTCGAACTGTCACAGAATGGGGAGGCTTGTTGTTACAAGAGGCCGAGAACAAGGTGTTAGATGTGTTTTTGCGGGGAGTACCGCTGTAGATGTCACGTCGGGTGAGAATGGAGAATCCCAGTGATCTTGCGGCGGCTCTAAGGATTACCACATACTTAGAGGAGATAGATTATGCTCCCCCCTTTGCTTCGTTGCATAGAGTCCTGGCAGCGGAAATTGTTTTGATTGTGGCCAGGTAAGGCACGTTAGGAGGCAATGTCAGCGTCAGTTGCGGTGTTACTCATGTGGGAAAATGGGTCACCGAGCAGTGAACTGCAGGAGTAAAAGGGGGGGACCTCGGCGGCAGCAGACGTTAAACGAGAACGGGATTGCTTCAACCGTCGGAGAGCAGTCCCAGTGAAATTAGGTATGCGCTTGTAGGTGCACAGATGGAATGCTGCTTATTAGGCTTGGTGAACTGAAGGGT
The DNA here is from genome assembly GCF_023864275.1 of Schistocerca cancellata. Classification (NCBI taxonomy): domain Eukaryota; kingdom Metazoa; phylum Arthropoda; class Insecta; order Orthoptera; family Acrididae; genus Schistocerca; species Schistocerca cancellata. The sequence goes on from NC_064626.1 coordinate 1,160,400,560, forward strand.
ACAAAGGTTTCTGGTTGACACGGGGCACACGTGTCTTATTATTCTAGACCTGGTTAGCAGGAGAAGGCTTGAGCCACCACGTTATAGGTTACGTGGGGTGGGAGATAATAAAGTGGAGTCATTGGTTACGACGGTACATCAATTTGTGATCACAGGATCTAAGTTTAGTGAGCAGGTAGAGGTGTTACCATGTGTAGGTGAGGGATATTCGATGATTCTCGGACTGGAATTCCTTGACAAACATTATGCGAAGATAGATCTTTTGCAACAAATAGTGGAAATCGGTGGAACAATGTTTCGCATGGGGGAAACTGTTGCAAATGGACGAATGTCGCAAGGTGCACTTAACATGAAGGTGACGCCAGCTAAACTGCGAACGGGTTCATTAAAGGTCGATCAGCAGGATAACATACCGTACTGGCAGGTATAGGGAAGTTAGTTGGGTTTCGATAAAAACGGGCTTACCAAAGGAGACGTTGTACATGGTGGAGTCACTCTCGAGTAAGGAGGAGTTGAATAATGCGCACTGTTTTGTGTGGAGGAGTTTAGCTCACACAAGTTATGTGGAAGGAGTTACAGAGTTCCTGTAAGTGTAGATAACTTCGGCAGAGCGGATTTTAGCTTGTCAAAAGGGTTGTTATTGGCCATGTCGGTTTTTGCTGAAGATGACCTCGATAGGGAGGATTTAGAGGCGAGCCATAAGCAAAACCTCGATGCAGTATAATTAAGGGCAAAATTACAGCATTTGCAGGGAGATGACAGGTTCGTGTTGGAGGAATTGTTATTGACATTTAGCGACCTATTTGGAACGGAGGGTAGGTATGTTACCAGCAACACCGATTACGAAGCATCACATACCAACGGACGATAATACACCAGTGTTTAGGAAACCATATAGGATAGCACGTCATATGCAACCGCTACTAGAGGAGTTTATAGAACAACTACTTCGGGATGGAATCATAGAGCATAGTGATAGTCCATATTCAAGCTATGTAGTTCTCGTACCTAAGAAGTCGGTGGATGGTACAAGGAAATATAGGTTTTGTTGTGATTTTAGGTTTCTGAATGCGAAAACCATTTCAGGCGCATATCCGATTCCGAATATCACGGACACATTGGACAATCTGGAACAATGTAAGTATTTTCTGACGATGGATTTGTGGAGTGGATACCACCAGTTAGAAGTCGCGCCAGAGGATAGGACAAAGACAGCTTTTACTGTTCCTGGGTATATATATATACGTATGGCGTTTGGGTTGAAGAATGCACCGGCAACTTCTCAGCGATTATTAGAGGGGTTTTTAAGGGGGCTGCAACCAAAGACATGTATGGTTTATCTAGATGACATCATAGTATTTTCGAAGGATATACCAGAACATGTATCCCATTTAAGAGATGTCTAGAAGATTGCGGTCAGCACGGTTAACATTAAGTTTAGAAAAATGTAAATTTGCGCAGACACATGTCAAATATTTAGGTCATGTAATCAGTGAACAAGGGGTTCAAACCAATCCTCTGTTAACAGAAGTAGTTCAAAATTTTCCGACACCATTTACAACAAAGCAGTTACAATCATATATTGGGTTATGTTCATATTATCGTAAATTTGTAAAAGATTTTGCTAAAATAGTCAAGCCGTTAACAAAGCTTTTAAAGAAAGGGGTTAAATTTCAATGGACAGAGGAATGTCAGGAAGCTTTCAATGAATTAAAGATGAGATTAGTTTCTGGTCCGGTGTTGGTGTCTGGATTTTGAAGACTTCGTCTTCATTAATTAAAACTTCCGGGCTGAATTGCTGTGGTCCATATATAAAACTACTACTCCTTCCTGACGTTTCGTTGCCTACTGCAGGCAACATCATCTGAGGTGAATCGGCGACTGGCTGCTAGGTGCTGGAGGTCCTGCTTATATAGAGCGCTTAGATGGTGCCACCACTCATCACGTGCTTTCGACTTTAAAACTATCTCTGGCTAGTGCCATCTCTCTCGATTACAGGTAATAGATTGTCACTTCGTTGGTGCAAAGTCGACCGCCATATCTTGTCTAGTTTTAATCCCTCTACCAAAGAGTTTGAGAGAGGGAGTCTCAAAGCAGGCCTATGATCATGTGCTCTCTGGGCATGGTGGTTGTCGAGCAACGGGAAGAAGGGTAGCAGAATGATTTTGGTGGCGCACTCAGATAAGAGATGTGGAACAATACATAGCAAATTGTGTGCCGTGTGCGCAGCGAGCGGATGTGACACGCGCAAGAATTCCATTGCAACAATTACCAGAGGCTTCAAAGCCATTCGAGTTTATTGGGCTAGAAATTTGCAGGCCAAACAACAAGGCAGGGAATCGTTACGTTTTAACTACAATTGATCACTTTTCGCGGTTTCTAGCCATGGTCGCAATACCAGACAAGTGCGATTGCACAAGCTTTAGTCAATAACTGGTTATTGAAGTTTAGGGTGGCTGATACTGTAATTACGGATCAAGGAATGAACATCATGTCCAAATTAATGTCACAGTTGTGTCGTTTATTGAGAATTAAAAAATTACAGACCAGCCCATTTCATGCGCAGGCGGCGAACGGGAGAACGGAGCGAGTACATAGGACAGTTTCGAAAATGCTAAGTTATCCCATGATAACTGGGAAACTTCCATTCATCGTATCAAGCTATAATAATAAAATACATTTGGGGGTCGGAATGTCACCGTTCGAGGTGGTCTATGGAAGAAAGATGCCATCGCCATTTGACATTCTACGTCCGAAATTGGGAGCTAAAGGTGACGCAGTGAGGGAATTTGCACGGACAATATGGGAAGTCTGGAAGAGGGTACAGAAGGCCAATACGAAATCGCTAGAGAGGCGGAAAGAACCGAAAAAGCAATTGGGACCTTTACCACTGTACAGGGTAGGTCAATGGGTACTGATCAGGAATCCATATACACCTAAGGGAAAGACGAAAAATTCTTGACGAAGTACCACGGACCATACCAGGTCGTGGAGATGACTTCGCCTGTGAATGTTAAAGTGCAGCTGCCAACAAAAACATCCATTATCCACGTGAGTAGAATAAAGCCTTTTAAAGTAATGGTGGACGGATTAACTCAATTACAAGGAAGTGACCCGATTGCAGAGGTTAGGCAAAGCAAGCGGAAGGAGGAGGTCTCGGGGGAAGGACAACAGCGGACGCACAACATTCTGTATGCGTTACGGTCACGGAGGTAGTAAATTATTGTATGTGTCATATTGTATGGCATGTTTACATTTTGTGTTTTTGTATCAAAGGATAAGTTTTGTGTGTGTGTGTGTGTGTGTGTGTGTGTGTGTGTGTGTGTTTCTCTCTTTTTCTCGCCTTTTGTGGGTCCAATAATAGTTGCGTTTTTCTTGTTTTAGTTTTGTCATTGTATGGGGAGACTCTTTTTTTCTCAGTGAATTCGATTGGGACAGAGTGAATTATCGGGAATTGGGAATTTTTGAGGATGCCGTACGATGTTGTAGTAACTTGTAGTGGAAGGGGGTGGACTAGGCATATTTTACTCCTTTTCTTCCCAGGGACGAGTGCTGATTTGCCCTAATCGACCAGTTTTTTTTCGGCTAGTAGTACATGCGAAGTTGGATTGTTCCTGGGTATTACGAATGGCTCAGATTATGAGAAAGAGGTGTTATCGACACATTCCTACTTTCAGAAGGTAGGGAGGCATTGGTTACATTCGGTATTTATGCCGATATGGGTGATGGTCACTTGTTATACCAATCAGAGAGCGGATAAAATAAGGAGGTTGCAACTGCGGGAGACGGGAATAATTATAAATCGTACAGTTTGTGAGATTGTGGGGGAGGATTTCCATCTTCCATCATCACGTACAGGTGAAACAGAGTTAACTTTGTCACAGGGAATGTTGTTTTATCCGGAAGGGGTTCTGGAGATATAACCAGTGCAGAATGTGACATGTGTGAACTCCACGTTAAACCCAGAGTTTTTGGAAACGTTGCATTCCTTTATTAATGCACAGGAAGGATCTATCACGGTTAATAAACTATTGGAACACGTTCGAATGTTCCAACAGCATCAGAGCAACAGGGTAACGATAGTGAGCATTTCAGCCACAGGGTTTACCGTTTTTCTATTTTTCTTGAGTATAGCTTTGCGGAGAATGTGGAAACGTGCACCAGTGGAGGAGGTGCCAACACATCAGTTGCCTTCGGCATGGGTAACCAGTGTATAGTTGTAGAGTTTACAGGGTGTATACGACCCGGGAAATCCGGGAGTTTTTTCATCCGGGAGAATTTTTTTATTATTTTGGCTTTCAGTTAAATTTTTGTAATTTTGGCTGGTAAGAATTGATTCTCTAGCAAAGAATGTCACTGTATCCTGCTACTGGAGAATGATACTGCAGCAATGAAATATAAACAGGAAGGGAAAAAATAAAACTTTAGTGGCAAAGGAGATGCGCCATTTACAACAAAACCCCGTGCACGCACGCACACCAAAAATATGCCAAAGGCCTTATAGGGCTAAGAGTATGCAATATTTAATAACAATAAACTGTTTTCTGTGAGCGTGACGTCACAACTGTTTACATTAGCCAGCGGGCTTACTCGCATGAGCTGTTGACTCACGTATGAGCAGTACCTTCTCCCGCTTCCTGCTACTTGAAGGTTGGCTGTTAGTTGTATCGTCTGTAAGCAGCAAGCAGCCAGATGCTAACGAGAAAAATTTTTCTCGCGCGGCCTACCTGCCAGGTTCTCGCATGCACAGAGTTGTCGTGGGGAGGGGGTTAGTGGCCACGTGACCCGTGTTTGCGTTAAGTGATTTCGCTGTTTCCTCTTCGTTCACAGCTCCCACGTCAAATGAAAACAAAACGGATTTCTGCGACTGGGACCTGTCAAGTGAATTATAATACATTCACGTAATTATGGAGGGCAAAAATATATTATTAGTTTCAGTTTTCTGATTTGATTTGATTTCCAAATTATTAGCAGTCAAGTTCTCATCGCCTTGCAGAGCGCCGAAGTTATTTTTGTCAGTTTGCTAAAGAAATTTGGCTTTATTAATCTTTCCACTGAGGCAATCAATTTATTTGAAATGAAGTGCTTCGTTCCACAGTACTGGCTAGTTCCAATTGTTCGCAAAATTTCAAGTGCATATATGTTAGAGAGGACGTCAAACACGATAATTTAAAGTTCACTAACCAGCTAGGGGAAGAGCAAAACTTCAAAATTTCTGCTACACAACTGACAAATTTAAATATAATTGTTATTTGCATATATAGAAGCCCAGATGGAAACGTAACTACTTTCATTGAAAATCCTGAGAAGGCACTTAACAGTATAAAAATAGTTAGTAAAACAACCATCATATGTGGTGACTTTAATATAGATTTCAACAAGAACTCAAAAGACAGATCAAACCTTGAGGTCTTATTAAAAACCTACAATATACATACAACTATCAAATCCCCCACCAGTCACCAAATCGTCAAGCAGTGCTATAGATCAAATACTAATAAATACAGATAAATATTTCTACAAATCTGGAAATATGAATACAGGTTTCAGTGATCATTATGCACAGTTTATTGAATTCCCGATACTGCAGGAAATACTGAACAACAAATGATAAGAAAAGGTAGAAATTTTAGCAAGCACAACCCAGAACACTTCAGGCACTTACTAAAAAAAGAAACATGGAATGATATAGACAACTATGAGGACACATGTAAAAATTTTGACATGTTCATGGAAATATTCTCCCATTATTTCAATATTTCTTTTCCAGTTAAAAACCAAACATTAAAAACTAGAAAAAGAAATGTTACATGGCTGACAAAAGGCATTAAAATATCATGTGCTGAAAAGAGAAGACTTAATGAAGTCTCAAAAACACAAAATGTTACAGAAGAATTTCTGGTGTATTTCAAGAATTACAAGAGAGTGCTTCACAAAGTCATAAAAGAAGCTAAAAAAACAACAACTGATCACCATATAAAAATGGCCAGGAACAAAATGAAAGCCATGTGGAAGATAGTCATAGAACAAGTAGGAAATGAGACCTCCCAAAATGTAAATCTCCAGGTAATCCAAGATGGCAAAAAAATTACAAATCCAGAAGAAGTAGCCTATGCTTTTAATACATACTTTGCAAATATTAGTGAAAAATTACTCTCTGACATAAAATATTCAAATAAAAATCCTGCTACAACATCATCAAATCAAAATAGAAACTGCAACTCACTATTTCTTACTCCAACCAACCCTAAGGAAATTATACTATCAATTAGAGAGTTAAAAACAAAATTTTCAACAGGTGTGGATGAGATTCCAGATTATGTCCTTAAAAATGTGGGTGACCTCATTGTAATACCATTAGCCCACATTTTCAACAGTTCATTAACAAATGGAGTCTTTCCTTCCTGCTTAAAGACAGTGAAACTGAAACCACTGTTCAAAAAGGGTAAGAAAGAAGACATAGCCAATTATAGACCTATTGCCTTGCTATCTACATTTTTGAAAATACTAGAAAATTTTTTTCATAAGAGGTTGCTAGATTTTCTAGAAAAGTGCAAAATATTATCCATAACCCAACATGGCTTCCGGAAAGGCCGATCAACAGAAACAGCAATATATGAATTTCTGGGTGAAGTACTCGAAAAAATTGATAGTGGACAAAAAGTAACTGGCATATGCCTTGATCTGTCTAAGGCTTTCAACATCATAGACCACATCCCATTGCTGCAGAAGCTTGAAAGAATTGGTTTCAGAGGTATGCCTAACAACTGGCTTAGATCATATCTTACTGACCGCAAGCAAGTAGTAGAAATACATTTTCACAAAGAAAATAAATCAACAAGATACTATTCTGATTATGAAGCAGTAAAATATGGAGTACCGCAGGGCTCGGTACTGGGCCCCATCCTATTTTTGATATATATAAATGACCTAACATCAACCAACCAGTACCATAGCACTATCCACAGTTTGCAGATGACACAAGCATATTAGTCAGTGGGAAGACTGCAGAGATACTTCAGACAAGACTGTCTGAGGCATTAACAAATGTTGTAAACTGGTTCAACCAAAACAAACTAATAATAAATACCGTATTTACTCGAATCTAAGCCGCACTCGAATCTAAGCCGCACCTGGAAAATGAGACTCGAAATCAAGGAAAAAAAAATTTCCCGAATCTAAGCCGCACCTGAAATTTGAGACTCGAAATTCAAGGGGAGAGAAAAGTTTTAGGCCGCACCTCCAGATCGAAACAAAGTTGGTCCATTGTAATATGAGACACAATTTAGGTCGAATGAATGACGACACAGCTGCAGTAGTTTAGTTCGAGTCGTAAGCTTAGCAGTTAAGCTTTACCAGGTAGCCATTGTTATGCGTCAGGCGCTCCGTCCGTATTTATACGGGTGCTCTTCCTTTTTCACGTGCTTCATCTGGTTTGATTTGATTGCTTATTTTTCTTTGATCTGATAAGTGCCGTTCTCTTTGTTATAGGTGTTAACGTCACTCTAGGCTGAAAATGCATTACTGTACTGTGTCATGCATTGTTTGTCTCATTCTGATAACGAGTGTTTCGGTCTGTCGCCACTCGCGGCATGGCTTGCTTTTGTGCGCGCTACCGCCGCTTACAATGAGAAGAAAAAGAGAGAGAGAGAGAGAGAGAGAGAGAGAGAGAGAGAGAGAGAGAGAGAGAGTAGTCTTATTAGCGAAACAATGGCAAGAGACTGCTATTTGTTGTTACTCACACTGCTGCTTTCTTTGATAATGATCAACAAGAACCCAGTAATAGACTGTGTATGATAGAAGATAGTCTGAACGAGAGTTTAGGGAAAAATTTTCTCCGTTTGAAAATCTTTGCAGACGCCTCTTCAGTACATTACATTCTGCACAGAAATTAGAGTCATCTTAGATTTAAAAATCTAGTCAATTGCCGTGCTTCATTTCTGACTGTATCACTATTAGGCATAAGAATAATACGAATATAAACATGACACGATACGTATATTCTTCCGTGTTTGCTGTTGTCTCCCTCTAGTTTCGTAGTTTATTACGCAGACAGGATTTAAATGAGATAGCAGCAAACACGAAACAATACATGGCAAAATGTGTATATTCGTATTATTCTTATGGTGAAGAGAATACTGCATGTGATTGACAATTCATAAAAGTTCCTATTAGCAACCATCTCTTCTCACAGGTTGGAAAAAATTCAGAACGTAGAGTTGGCCATATTGACAAACACCCCGAATAGTCTTGCCAGTCAGATTTTCGTAGTAAATTGAAATGCTGCTACATTCAAAGATGAACAATACGGAATTTGTATTTACTTCGTTGGATAATGTATGAAAATGCAGTGGTCGAAACTTGAGGCGGAGAAAAAAGCTCGCCTTCCACCTTTTCTTTAAATTTATTTACTGACGCAGAGGTTTTGACGCTAGTATTTATCTTTGTGCCTGCAAAGCATGCCTATGTAGCGCTACATATATTCGACGGCAGAAGTTAGTTGTGGCGGCACCTACCAACATTTTTCAGAACTTCTGCTTACTTTGCACTAGATTCTAAGCCACAGGCGGTTTTTTGGATTACAAAAACCGGAAAAAAAGTGCGGCTTAGATTCGAGTAAATATGGTAAAAGTAAAACAGTAGCATTAAATTTTCGTAATGTCAAGAGAAACACTGAACAGGATATAAGAATTCAGATGTCAGACACAGATATTGCAAGTGTGCCTAATACAAAATTTCTGGGGGTCTGGCTACAGGATAATCTTAGATGGGAAACTCACAGTGACAACATATTAAAGAAGCTAAGTACCATGTGTTATTTAATGAGAGTGCTAAAAAACTGCTGTCATAAGGACTGTCTAATGACAGTTTACTATTCTAATATACATTCTGTCCTAAAATATGGGATCACTTTCTGGGGTAACTCGCCATCCTGCCTAAAACTCTTCAGGATGCAAAAAAGAATAGTGAGAATCATGGCTGGAATAAAAAGGAACAAACCATGTAGACCATTATTTAAAAGGATGGGGATTCTTCCCCTTCCATGTATTTTCCTATTTGAAAGTGCAATGTTTATAAACAAATATACAATAACAAATCCTAGTATCCTCCCCAAAAATGAAAATGTTCATCATCATAATACAAGACAGAAAACTGACTTTCATGTACTCCATACAAAAACCAGTTTGTGCCAAAAAGGAATATTACACTATGGAAAAATTATCTACAATAAATTGCCAAGAGAAATTAAAGTAAAGACTGATGTAAAAAGTTTTAAAGCAGCATTAAAAGAATATCTGTTGACACATTGCTTTTATAGCATGGAAGAGTTCCTCCAAAATCCTCGAGAGTCTAAGTGATGATTATGCAAATACTGTAACCATTAATACTGGCCTATAAATACATTCTGATGTAATTCTCAAGTTTCTAATGGGGTTCAAGTATAAGTTGTATACTGACTTGCCCAGTATATGAAGTAAAATTCTGTGAATGTTATTCTCTAGTGTACATGTCAATTCATAGTGTAGAAGAGTTCCTCAAAAATCCTTAGAACTTAAGTAAGGATCATGCAAATACTGTAATCGTTAATATTGGCTTATACATGTATTCAGTTGTAAACTTCAAGTTTCTAATGTGGTTTAATTATAACTTACACATTGACTAGCCCAGTATATGAAGTGCTGCAAAATTTTGTGAACATAATTTTCTAGTTTCTAAAGTGTTTTAATTGTAAGATATACTTTGACCTGTCCAATATCTGATGTGCTGTACTGTACATGTACTGGACCAATAAATACAATACATCTCCTGCCATGTGTGGCATTATGCCACAATAAAGAATCAAATATGAGATAGTGCAGTATTGGTACTCCAAGAAAATTTACATTCCAAAAACCACACTGAAAAGCTTGATATCAGATGGGACCTACTTCATTGTGAATCTGGAAAAAACCAATGTGCACTTAGAGCCGAATTATGCATTTTAGTCTGGTTTACGAAATTCTGATGCTTTTGGAGTATCCTCTGATGTCCTGTTCCTTTTATGGCATAATATAAGCTCTCTTAGTGCTTTGTACATACGAACATGTGGGCTTCCTACACCACTGCAGCTGCGCACGCGCAATAATGCCTGTTTTCTAGCGCTCTCTGGCAACTGCTAAATCGAGTCTATTTCTAACAGTCTCAGGATAGTATTGCGAACGGTGTTTCGAAAAGTGTTACTTTCAAAGTAAATTTATTTTTACGGAAGATGAATTATGTTACGTGTCAGAAAGTGGGATGAATTTCTTGAATCAAAGAGCGTTTAAAACTGAACACTTTGAGGGCCAGCCACTTAACAAGAATTTCAAGCCCAGAAGACCAAACATGTGTCATTATTTTAAATTTACTGGCACATTTGTGTGATGTATCTTAAAGTATAGGCCTAACACACGCAAAATAGAGCAATATTAGATGTGGAAGCTTAGCTTCTCTTGTACCTTATTAATCTTAGAGACGAATATTATATGTGAAAGCTTAGCTTTTCTTGTAGCTATACTATGTATATTAATGTAAACCACTGACGTTTCCTCTTTGTGTGTTCGCGCTACGTAAGAGTGATCTTTCAATTGGCTGACTATAACACGTGTCCTATGCTCTGAATATCTGCTGTCATCAGCTGGTGAGATCACGTGGCATGAGATATGACTGGCTTACTAAAGAACCCATGGACCTTGCCGTTGGTTGGGAGGCTTGCGTGCCTCAGCGATGCAGATAGCCATACCGTAGGTGCAACCACAACGGAGGGGCATCTGTTGAGAGGCCAGACAAACGCGTGGTTCCTGAAGAGGGGCAGCAGCCTTTTCAGTAGTTGCAGGGGCAACAGTCTGGATGATTGACTGATCTGGCCTTGTAACACTAACCAAAATGGCCATGCTGAGCTGGTAAAGCGAACAGTTGAAAGCAAGGGGAAACTACAGCCGTAATTTTCCCCGAGGGCATGCAGCTTTACTGTATGGTTAATGATGATGGCGTCCTCTTGGGTAAAATATTCCGGAGGTAAAATAGTCCCCCATTCGCATCTCCGGGCGGGACTACTCAAGAGGACGTCGTTATCAGGAGAAAGAAAACTGGCGTTCTACGGATCGGAGCGTGGAATGTCAGATTCCTTAATCGGGCAGGTAGGTTAGAAAATTTAAAAAGCGAAATGGATAGGTTAAAGTTAGATGTAGTGAGAATTAGTGAAGTTCGGTGGCAGGAGGAACAAGACTTTTGGTCAGGCGAATACAGGGTTATAAGTACAAAGTCAAATAGGGGTAATGCAGGAGTAGGTTTAATAATGAATAAAAAAATAGGAATGCAGGTAAGCTACAACAGACAGCATAGTGAACGCATTATTGTGGCCAAGATAGACACGAAGCCCACGCCTATACAGTAGTACAAGTTTATATGCCAACTAGCTCTGCATATGACGAAGAAATTGAAGAAATGTATGATGAAATAAAAGAAATTATTCAGATAGTGAATGGAGACGAAAATTTAATAGTCATGGGTGACTGGAATTCGAGTGTAGGAAAAGGGAGAGAAGGAAACGTAGTAGGTGAATATGGATTGGGGCTAAGAAATGAAAGAGGAAGCCGCCTGGTAGAATTTTGCACAGAGCACAACTTAATCATTGCTAACACTTGGTTCAAGAATCATAAAAGAAGGTTGTATACATGGAAGAAGCCTGGAGATACTGGCAGATTTCAGATAGATTGTATAATGGTAAGACAGAGATTTAGGAACTAGGTTATAAATTGTAAGACATTTCCAGGGGCAGATGTGGACTCTGACCACAATCTATTGGGTATGAACTGTAGATTGAAACTGAAGAAACTGCAAAAAGGTGGTAATTTAAGGAGATGGGACCTGGATAAACTGACTAAACCAGAGGTTGTACGGAGTTTCAGGGAGAGCGTAAGGGAACAAATGGCAGGAATGGGGGAAAGAAATACAGTAGAAGAAGAATGGGTAGCTTTGGGGGTTGAAGTAGTGAAGGCAGCAGAGGATCAAGTACATAAAAAGACGAGGGCTAATAGAAATCCTTGGTTAACAGAAGAAATATTGAATTTAATTGATGAAAGGAGAAAATATAAAAATGCAGTAAATGAAGCAGGCAAAAACAAATACAAATGTCTCAAAAATGAGATCAACTGCAAGTGCAAAATGGCTAAGCAGGGATGGACAGAGGACAAATGTAAGGATGTAGAGGCTTATCTTACTAGGGGTAAGATAGATACTGCAAACAGGAAAATTAAAGAGACCTTTGGAGAAAAGAGAACCACTTGTATGAATATCAAGAGCTCAGATGGAAACCCAGTTCTAAGCAAAGAAGGGAAAGCAGAAAGGTGGAAGGAGTATATAGAGGGTCTATGCAAGGGTGATGTACTTGAGGACAATATTATGGAAATGGAAGAACATGTAGATGAAGATGAAATGGGAGATATGATACTGCGTGAAGAGTTTGACAAAGCACTGAAAGACCTAAGTCGAAACAAGGCCCCGGGAGTAGACAACGTTCCATTAGAACTACTGACGGCCTTGGGAGAGCCAGTCCTGACAAAACTCTACCATCTGGTGAGCAAGATCTATGAAACAGGCGAAATTCCCTCACACTTCAAGAAGAATATAATAATTCCAATCCCCAAAGAAAGCAAGTGTTGACAGATGTGAAAATTACCGAACTATCAGTTTAATAAGTCACAGCTGCAAAATACTAACACGAATTCTTTACAGACGAATGGAAAACCTAGTAGAAGCCGACCTTGGGGAAGATCAGTTTGGATTCCACAGAAATGTTGGAACATGTGAGGCAATTCTGACCCTACGGCTAATCTTAGAAGCTAGATTAAGGAAAGGCAAACCTACGTTTCTAGCATTTGTAGAATTAGAGAAAGCTTTTGACAATGTTGACTGGAATACTCTCTTTCAAAATCTGAAGGTGGCAGGGGTAAAATATAGGGAGCAAAAGGCTATTTACAATTTGTATAGAAACCAAATGGCAATGATAAGAGTTGAGGGGCATGAAAGGGAAGCAGTGGTTGGGAAGGGAGTGAGACAGGGTTGTAGCCTCTCCCCGATGTTATTCAATCTGTATATTGAGCAAGCAGTAAAGGAAACAAAAGAAAAATTTGGAGTAGGTATTAAAATCCATGGAGAAGAACTAAAAACTTTGAGGTTCGCCGATGAAATTGTAATTCTGTCAGAGACAGCAAAGGACTTGGAAGAGCAGTTGAACGGAATGGATAGTGTCTTGAAAGGAGGATATAAGATGAACATCAACAAAAGCAAAACGAGGATAATGGAACGTAGTCGAATTAAGTCGGGTGATGTTGAGGGTACTAGATTAGGAAATGAGACACTTAAAGTAGTAAAGGAGTTTTGCTATTTGGGGAGCAAAATAACTGATGATGGTCGAAGTAGAGAGGATATAAAATGTAGACTGGCAATGGGAAGGAAAGCGTTTCTGAAGAAGAGAAATTTGTTAACATCGAGTATAGATTTAAGTGTCAGGAAGTCGTTTCTGAAAGTATTTGTATGGAGTGTAGCCATGTATGGAAGTGAAACATGGACGATAAATAGTTTGGACAAGAAGAGAATAGAAGCTTTCGAAATGAGATGCTACAGAAGAATGCTGAAGATTAGATCACATAACTAATGAGGAGGTGTTGAATAGGATTGGGGAGAAGAGAAATTTGTGGCACAACTTGACTAGAAGAAGGGATCGGTTGGTAGGACATGTTGAGGCATCAAGGGATCACCAATTTAGTATTGGAGGGCAGCGTGGAGGGTAAAAATCGTAGAGGGAGACCAAGAGATGAATACACCAAGCAGATTCAGAAGGATGTAGGTCGCAGTAGGTACTGGGAGATGAAGCAGCTTGCACAGGATAGAGTAGCATGGAGAGCTGCATCAAACCAGTCTCAGGACTGAAGACCACAACAACAACAACAACAACTAAAGAACAGCACAAACTCGATTTCAACGCTTCGGAAACTAACTTGCTGTGTTTGGTGCAGTTCGAATTTGTACTTTCGTAATACAAAAATATGCAGCGCATATGTTGCTGCAAATCAAAAGTCTTTCCAAAACTTCTCTCCCACATTCTTTTTTTTCCGGAACGTTCAACGCTAGTGTATAAAACGTTAACCATTCAAAGGAGTGAAACGTTTTACAGTTCTAAAGGAAAAAGCTTCAGAAAACCTACTGTCACTTAGCAAGGAAAAGATGTATTTTGAACCGGGGAAAAATATATTTTTTAAGTGGGATATACAGGAATAATCCGCGAAATTTTTTTTCCTTGTCCACATATACACCCTGGTTAATGTTTTGATGTTCTCGTTAGTTTTAATATGTAGAATTCAAGTTTTGTGAAGAAGGTATGTTTATGCAGCCACAGGCCACATCTGTTTTATCTCGATTTGGGACGAATCTTGTCTAAAGGAGGGAGGTGTGCTGTGCTAATGTCAGTCCTAGTTGAGGGAAAGGGAAATTTTATTAAAATACAATGAAGGCGTGGTTGGGCGATAAAATCTGAGGCCGCTGGCAGAGTGTGGTAACAGACAACAGCTGGTGGCTGACAGGTGGGACTTTATCCCTACAATAGTTTGTCTCTCTCTGACACTATGTGAGAAGCGAGGGAGAAACCAGTATAAACAGATGGGCAATTTTAGCTTGAGACAGAGTGTGTGCCACGTCAGTTGAGCGTCGGAATGGACCTGTGCTGGTCTACGTTTATAGGGGCCAGTCTGGCAGCAATGTTGTAATATTCTACATAAACTTGTACTTTGTTTCTATGTACTTGTTCAGACTATATTCCGCCTCCAGGGACACAACACATGGGCGGGACAGAATGGCAGCCTGGAACTTGGAGATCACACAGTCTACCTGAAAGAGGGCAGTGACAGCAGTCTGCAGCAGGTTCAGGAGGGGCTGAGTTCCACTCCAGTCTACGGCCACGTTCGCTTCCCACCTGGCCTGGCATACCGGGATCTGGGCAAGGCATACGCTGCGGGAGGTGCAGCAGCACTAGGGATGGTGGCGGGTGTTGCCATCCAGTAAGCACCACTAGCGGCAAGTTGCGGTATCACATCCAGGACGGTGCGGGTTCGAGTCTGGTCCTGTCCTGCGAGCAGCGGCAGCCCAAAGGCCACAGGTGACAAGTACAGCCACCTCTTGTCCCGTGGTCGGACAGAGTAGACCAAACAGGGCGGAGGGCAGCGAGGACCATGGACTGTAGCAGTCTCCAGAATCACGAGCAGCAATGCGGCGTAAGACGCGACGAATCAGCGGGCAGCAACTGGGGAGAGCGCGGCCGACTTCAAGCTGAGCAGCTTTGATGACAGCAGCAGCAGCGTCGGCATACCAGGAGTTGCTGAGCCGGCTGGACTCGCGGGACAGCGCTGCAGGCGGCATGCCGACACTACGCTGCGCTTATCGAATACTGCAAATTAGCTGAATAAAGAAATGCTACCGAATACCGCTGGATCACTGCACTGCCCCTTGATGCTCTTTAACTTGCTCGGCCTCCTGACGAAATACGGCGCCATGGGTCCTGGCTTCAGCTTGGCCATCTGAATTCCCGGGTTTGACGCATGCCCCGCAACAATGTGTAATTTACTTTTTTATTCCCTCTGAGGATGACACGGCAGTCGGACAGTCCCGGTAGGCCACTTGTGGCCTGTAGATAAATTGCATATGATATGTATTGAGAACTTGTAATTAACATAAATAACAATAATTTAACTTAAATAATACTCAGATATTATATTTTACTGAGCACCATGTTATTAGTAGATGTGGCATGCCATCTTTAGCCAATAACCCATTTATGCAGAGTAAGTAAAGATAAAGTAGCATTTTCTTGGTGTACATAAACAATTTGCCAAATAATCTGACAGTTGCAGAAACGGTGATGTTCGCTGATGACACTAGCATTTTTATAAAACGATGCACTGAGGATGACCTACTGCAGAGTGTTTGTAGGACAATAAATGAGACAGGAAAATGGTTTAGTGATAATGCTTTGATCATAAATAAGGATAAAATGGTATTGATGAATTTCAGTAATATTAAAAGTAAAGCTAGAAGAAGAGTAAAGGCTGAGTTAAGGAACTATGTTATTGCACAAGCTCCAAACACAAAATTCCTCGGTATATGTGTGGATGCGCACTTGAGATGGGAAAAGCATCTAGAAGTTTTGAGTAAAAGAATGCTTCGGGAATGCTGCAACACTGAATCATTGCTGTGTGCCTATTATACTTACATGAACAGTTTGCTTAGATATGGTGCGATCTTCTGGGGAAATACAGGTACAGCAAAACAAGCTTTCAAGCTTCAAAAAAAGGCTATTAGAATAATGATAGTGGTTCCCTGCAGAGTGTCATGCAGGGAAATATTTAAAGAATTTAAAATAATGACTCTTCCTAGCTTATGCATCTATGAATGTGTATGCTTTCTGAAAACTCACCAGGAGTTTTCAACATTAAATAATCAGGTTCATAAACATGAAACAAGGAACAGGGATGATTTTCACAGAGACAACCACAAAGGAGCACTCTACCAAAAAAGTGTAAACTACCAGCCCAAAATACTTTTTAGTGCATTGCCTTCTACAATAAAGAAAATTAAAGAATTTCATAAATTCAAGGTAGATCTTAAACAATTTTTACTAACACACAGTTTTTATAGCATTGAAGAATATCTGAATATGGAAAAGTAATATTATTTATATATACTGATATAAAATATTTGTATTTACTATTTTAAACATAGCTGCACAACAGCAACGGTTTCACATAATAAAATTATAAACAGCCAACCAGTTGCAATGGATAAAGAAATTCTTTACCTAGGTTTCGACAAATATAAATTTGTCTTATTACCTTCTTCAGAAGACAGAAGACAAATTTATGTTAGTCAAAACCTAGGTAAAGAATTTCTTTATTCATTGCAACTGGCCGACTGTTTATAATTTTATTGTATTTATTATCTGAGTTTTTGAAACAAATTAAAGATAAGAAACTATATTGTAATTGACTTCATCCACACAATGTATATTGTTAACGGATGACTAAAGAGATTCATTGATTGATTGATTGACAACTTTTTTCCTTGCAGTGATGGTTATATAAACTGAAACCAGTAAAAAATAAAGTTCACTGCGTACAGCTGATGCTGTAGAAGTGCTTTTCTTCAAATGTTTAACAACTGTAGAAAGTTGCCTACATAAAGTAATAATGTGTTTCCATTTTTCTGTATCTTTAATTAGTCTGTGGCATAAATTTTCCGCCTAGTTTTGCAAGACTTTTAATACATTTTGTAACTCAGGGCTTGATTATAGAATTGAAAGGAGTCTGTTTCTAACCCCATGGAAAGGGGTAGAAAATTCATCATTTAATCTTATACACACTGTTAATAAAAGACCAGTCCTTTAGTTGAAAGATGCAGTCTCTCCACTGTCTTTCATTCCTTTTTTTCTTTCTTCATTCCCTTTCTTCTATCCTTCTTCCGCTTCAGCATTTGAGGTTCCTCTTTTTCTTCTTCCTCCCTGTGCACTCCTGAAGGTTGGCCCACATGTCTGACAAATAACACAGGTGACTGGGTAATGCGCAATCCCCAGCCCTGGGTCAACAGACAGGGTTCACATGTACACCCTCGTACAGGCTAGGCCTGAGGGGTGACTGCCTGAGCTATTTATTACCTCCCCAAATTGCCACTTGGTCTCTCTGTCAGGTGTTTGGGAGGTGTGACCTGAGGTGTGAACAATCACCTAAGATGGGTTTGTCCCCTCAGAGGGGTGACCCCCAGTTGGAAGGAGAACGGCATTAGAGATGCTGGCAATCATGGGGATTTTCTCGAAATGAGCCTATCACATCTTCACAGTCAACATCTACTAAAAGTAAATGGAATGAGGCTAACAATTCAAAGACCCTCCCAGCTGCACCTGATTCCTCATGGTGGTCCCCCCCCCCCCCCCCCCCCTCTTCAGATCCGGGGGTAAGAATAGGCCCGAGGTATTGCTGATTGCTGCCCGTCATAAGAGGTGACTAAAAGGAGTCTCTCACGTTTTGTCCTTTATGTGATGGTCCCCTGTAGGGTCTGACCTCCATTTTTCAAAATTTTCCTGAAGAGCGAGCCAATTGGGGAAGGGCGCCTTACATGGTGCATCATGTCCACCGTGCATGGGGATCTTTAGCCCACGTTCTCGTCATTGTATTGCAGTCCCATCGATTTTCCATCTCTTGGGTGAGGACACCTTCCTGGGTGCGTTTTCTACCATGCACTATGAAGTGTCAGTTTTCGTGCCAACGATGACCATGGACTTCTTTGTACCTCATATCCAGCATAGTAGTCAGTCTGTTGTGGTCTGCCGTGTACCCTGTTGGTTGTAGCCTGCTGACAACACAGGGATTACTCTGCTGATGCCTGCACCATTAACTCCCCACGTATGCCAAGGAGTAGATGCCTGTCACCCTGGGTTGGCAGGACTCCCAGCAATGGCCATTCTGCCAGGTGTCCTTTGCTGTGTCTGGATGGCTCACATGGGGAGGGCTAACCTCAATGCTAAGAACTATGACACCAAGGCGTTCTCCTCCCTGGCCACACCATGGAAGGAACACCAGGCTAAGGATGGCAGCAAAGCTTATTCACTCCAGTACCTTGTATGTACAAGAGTTGATGGGGAATTTTTCATGTCCATGAAGCCTCAGTTTTTTGTGGAACATTTGGAGGACAAGTTTGGGGAGGTGAAGGGCTTGTCCAAAATGCGCTCTGGGTCAGTTTTGATAAAACAGCATCCTCTGCCCAGTTACGGGCATTACTCACTTGTGGCAAGTTGGGGATGTTTCTGTTACCGCCACGCCTCATAAGAGCTTAAATATGGACCAGGGTATTATATTCGACAGGGACGTTCTTTTGCAGTCTGACGACGAGCTGTGCACCAATTCAGGGCGGTGAGGTGTTCATTTTGTCCAGCGCATCCATCGGGGTCTGAGGGATAACCAGGTTGCCACCAGTGCCTTCATCTTGGCCTTCGAGGGTGACACATTGCCCGAGAAGGTCAAGGTGATGGTCTACTGCTGTGATATCAAGCCATATATCCCTCCCCCGATTTGGCGCTTTAAGTGCTGGAAGTTTGGCCACATGTCTTGTGTGCTGTACTTCCAGCCCCACCTGTCAAGATTGTGGACATCCATCACATCCCAATACTCCATGCGCCTCGCCTCCCATCTGTGTCAACTGCAGAGAGCATCATTCACGTTGCTCGCCATACTGCAGGACTTTACAGAAAGAGAGGAAAATCATGGAAAATAAGACCCTGGACCGCCTGACCTACACTGAGGCCAAGACAAAATTTGAGTGCCTACATCCTGTGGCTACGACATCCTCATGTGCCGCCGCTACGAGAACAGTTCTCGCCCCATCAGTTCCTTGAATGCCCCTTTATGGTGGGGGGCACTTCCTTCCTTGTTGCTCCCACACCACCTACTTCAGGAGCAACACCCTCCCCAACCATCGGGAATTTAGTCCCCACTTCTGAGCCAGAGAAGCATAAGTCTTCTTCGGTTCCTCTCGCTAGGAAGGGGTCCCTTGGGTCACTCCCTTCCCAGGTTTCTGCTAGTGGGAAAGGTGACACCCACCAGTGGCTGAAGAGCCCAAAAGCAGCTGGTCGTAGGGCTTCACGCTCATCCTTAGTCCCGGAGACTGATTCAGTGAAGTCCTCCCAGCCAGGGCAATCCAAGGAATAGCGCGAGAAATCGAAAAAGAAGACCCCTAAGAACAAGGAACTTCCGGTGGCACCCACACCACCGCTACCTACAAGCTCTGCGTCTGAAGATGGGGTAGAGATTCTGTCGTCTGCTGAGGACCTGGATCTCGCCGGACTCTCAGACACAATGGATATAGACTGCTCAGGCAAAAAGTTGGTGGCAGCAGGTGACCCTGAGGCGTAAACTGCCTTACTGAATGTTCCATGCCTTCCCAGTCTCACAATGATGTCATTCTCCAGTGGAATTGTGGAGGTTTTTTTCCACCACCTGGCTGAGCTATGGCAACTGTTAAGCTTTACACCTACTTTCTGCATTGCCCTCCAGGAAACCTGTTTCCCGGCAATGCGGACCCCTGCCCTCCGCAGCTGTAAGGGATATTACAGGAACTGTAGCGGCTATAATCGAGTGTCAGGTGGAGTTTGCTTTTATGTCCTAAACTCAGTCTGTAGTGAATCTGTGCCCCTTCAAACACGTCTTGAGGATGTGGCTGTCAGAATACGGACAATGCAGGAAATAACTGTCTGCAATGTATATCTTCCTCCAGATGGTGCAGTACCCCTGAATGTATTAGCTGCACTGATTGATCAACTCCCTAAACCTTTCCTACTTTTGGGAAATTTTAACGCCCATAAACCCTTGTGGAGTGACACCGTGCTTACTGGCCGAGGCAAAGATGTCGAAACTTTACTGTCTCAGTTCGACCTCTGCCTCTTAAATACTAGGGCCACCACACATTTCAGTGTGGCTCAAGGTTGTTACTTGGCCATTGATTTATCA
This sequence comes from Schistocerca cancellata, assembly GCF_023864275.1. Lineage (NCBI taxonomy): Eukaryota > Metazoa > Arthropoda > Insecta > Orthoptera > Acrididae > Schistocerca > Schistocerca cancellata. Next base: position 1,160,421,127 of record NC_064626.1, read on the forward strand.
ATTTGCAGCCCAGGATTTCTCCCATCTATCCACTGGAGAGCACATGACGACCTGTGTGGTAGTGACCACTTCCCCATCTTCCTGTCACTGCCCCAGCGTCAGGCCCACGATTCCTGCCCATATGGGCTTTAAACAAGGCAGACTGGGAAACTTTCATCTCTGATGTCACCATTGACTCCGCCCCACATGGTCACATCAATGTGATGGTTGAGCAGGTGACTACCACAATCGTTTCCGTGGCAGAAAACACGATCCCTCGCTCTGTAGGGTGCCCTGGGCGAAAGACAGTGCCTTGGTGGTCGCTGGAAGTCGCTGAGACAATTAATGAGCGTCGGCAAGCTCTGCAGCGACATAAGCGGCACCCTTCTCTAGAGCATCTCATAGCCTTTAAGTGGTTCTGTGCCCATGTACGCCAGCTCATAAAACGACGAAAAAAGGAGTGTTGGGAGAGGTACGTGTCGAGCATTGGGTGCCATACGTCACCTTCCCAGTCTGGACGAAGCTCAGATGTCTTATTGGGTACCAGATCCTGGCGTTACCAGCAATGTTGTGCTATGTACCGATGCAGACACGATTGCTGAGCACTTTTCTGAGTACTAAGCTCGAGCCTCTGCATCAGAGAACAACCCCTCAGCCTTTCGTCCCCACAAACGGCGGATGGAAAGGAAAGTCCTCTCGCTCACTACACGCCACAGTGAACCCTATAACGCCCCAATTACAGAGTGGGAGGTCCTCAGTGCACTTGCACATTGCACCGACACAACTCCTGGGCTAGATTGGATCCACAGTCAAATGATTAAACATCTCTCATCTGACTACAAGCGCCATCTCCTCATCATCTTCAACCGGATCTGGTGCGATGGCGTCTTTCCATCGCAATGGCAGGAGAGCACCATCGTTCCAGTGCTCAAACCCAGCAAAAACCCGCTTGATGTGGATGGCTATTGGCTCATCAGCCTCACCAACGTTCTTTGTCAGCTGCTGGACGCATGGTGTGTGATGATGATGATGATAATGATTGGTTTGTGGGGCGCTCAACTGCGTGGTTATCAGCGCCCGTACAATTACCCAATCTTTGCTCAGTCCAATTTCGCCACTTTCCTGGATGATGATGAAATGATGAGGACAACACAAACACCCAGTCATCTCGAGGCAGGTGAAAATCCCTGACCCCGCCGGGAATCGAACACGGGACCCCGTGCTCGGGAAGCGAGAACGCTACTGCGAGACCACGAGCAGCGGACGCGCATGGTGTGTGGGCAGTTAGGTTGGGTCCTGGAGTCACGTGGCCTACTGGTTCCATGTCAGGGCAGATTCTGCCAGGGGCACTCTACCACTGATAATCTTATGTCCCTTGAGTCTGCCATCCAAGCAGCCTTTTCCAGATGTCAATACCTTATTGCCATCTTTTTTGATCCCCGCAAAGCATATGACACCACCTGGTGACATCATATCCTTGCCACATTATACGGGTGGGGTCACCGAGGCTCTCATCCAGAATTTCCTGTCGCTCCGTACTTTCCCTATCCAAGTAGGTGCCTCCCATAGTTCCCCCATATCCAGGAGAATGGGGTCCTGCAGAGCCCTGTGTTGAGTGTATCACTATTTTTATTGGCCATTAAAGGTCTTGCAGCAGCTGTAGGGCCGTCCATCTCACACTCTATATGCAGACGACTTCTGCATTTCATACTGCTTCACAAGCACTGGTGTTGCTGAGCGGTGCCTGCAGGGAGCCATCCACAAGGCATAGTCATGGGCTCTCGCCCACAGATTCCAGTTTTCAGCTGGAAAGTCGTGTGTCATGCACTTCTGTTGGTGTCATACCATTCATCCGGAGCCAGAACCTTAATGACGATCCACTCACTGTAGTGGAGACATATCGATTCTTAGGACTGGTTTTCGATGCCCGATTGACTTGGCTACCTCACCTTTGTGATCTTAAGAGGAAGTGCTGGCAGCAACTCAATGCCCTTCACTGCCTGAGCAACACCAACTGGGATGCAGATCGCTCTACTCTGCTGCAGCTCTACAAAGCCCTTGTTCAATCCCGCCTTGAGTATGGGAATCTGATATATGGTTCAGTGGCGCCCTCAGTGTTGCGTGTACTCGACCCAGTGCACCACTGTGGCATTCGCCTAGCGACGGGAGCTTTTAGAGTAAGTCCGGTGACCAGTGTCGTGGTGGAGGCCAGAGTCCCTCCATTGCAGATCCAACATGCACAACTGCTCGCCAGTTAAGTTGCATACATTCATAGTTCGCCTGAGCATCTGAATTACCGTCTCCTTTTTTTTATCCACGGCCATTCATCACCCGCATTGGCGTCCCAGGTCAGGGCTAATGATTACAGTTCGTGTGTGATCCCTTTACCAGTCCTTCCCTTTACCACCTCCCATCCAGGTCCATCTGCATACACCTCCATGGTGTACACCTAGGCTGCAGATTCATCTGGACCTTTCACATGAACCTAAGGATTCAGTTACTCCTGCCACTCTCTGCTCTCACTTCCTCGCGATTCTTGATGTGTTCTGGGGCTCTGAAGTGGTTTACACCGATGGCTCGATGGCTGATGGTCATGTTGGCTTTTCCTACGTCCACAGAGGTCATTTTGAACAGCATTCCTTGCCCAATGGCTGCAGTGTATTCACTGCAGAGCTGGTGGCCATCTCGCATGCACTTCAGTATATCCTGGGAAATTGTTTCTTCCGTGTACTGACTCCTTGAGCAGCCTACAAGCTATCGGCCACTCCTACCCTCGCCATCCTTTGGTAGCGTACACCCAGGAGTCCATCTATACCCTGGACCGATCTAGTTGTTCAGTGGTGTTTGTGTGGACCCCAGGACACGTCGACATCCCAAGCAAAGAACTTGCCAACAATCTGGCCAAACAGACTACGCTGAAACTGCTTCTGGAGATGAGCATCTCTGAACCTGACCTGCGTTCTGACTTATGCCATATGCTTCCAGAATGAGATTTTCACTCTGCAGCTGAGTGCGTGCTGATATGAAACTTCCTGGCAGATTTTCGGCTTTGGGAGACGAAATGGCGTAACAGTACACACAACAAACTGTGTGTCATTAAGGAGGCTACGAATGTGTGGAAGTCTTCCATGCAGGCCTCTTGCAGGGAATCAGTTGCCTGTTGCTGGCTCCACATTGGCCTTCCTTGGGCGACCCACAGTTACCTCCTCCACCATCAAGACCTGCCTGAGTGTCGGTGCAGCGCCTGGTTGACAGTGGACCATATTCTGGTGCACTATCCCACTTTGACTGCCCGGCAACGAAATCTTGGGTTATTGGACTCGTTGCCGCTAATTTTATCTGACAACGCCACATCAGCTCATTTAGTTTTACGTTTAATTCGTGAGGGTGGGTTTAATCGTTTGATCTAAGTTTTAGCGCATGTCCTCTGTCCCTCTGTGTCCTCCATCCTGGTGCCATAATGTGTTGCAGAGTGGCTGGCTTCTTTTTTATTCACATAGTCAGCCAGCCATGGTAGTCTGCTTTTTGTTTTAATTTCTTCATCCCGTTTTTGAGTTTCTGTGGTTTTCTTGTCTCCTTTTGTCCATTTACATATTTGTTGCCCTTCGTCATTCTTGTGATTTTTCCTTTCATTCCATTTTGAGTTGTCAATCTCGTTTGTTTTATTCTCACACTTGTGGCATTGTTTTATTCAGAACAAGAGACTGATGACCTCATAGTGTGGTCCCTTCCCCCCCCCCCCCCCCCCCTCTTTCAATCCAACCAACCAACCAACCAACCAACCAACCATGGTTTCATGTACTGAAGACAGTCAGTTCTTTGCTATGGTAAACCTGTTTTATTCAGAAAGGTGTTGATGCGATTGCTGGTCCTGTGAAATCCTGTTCTCATTTACGCAACGCCATTTTGATTTTGGAGACTACGTCTGTTTCTCAAGCACAGCAACTGCTTGTAGCTTTGCTCCTCCTTGGCAATCCTGTTCATGTTGAAGTCTATCGAATGCTGAATTCTTCCTGTGGTGTTATTTACACTAGACTGCTCGATGGTCTGACTGAGGCACAAATCCAAACATACCTCTTTGATCAGGGTGTCACTGCAGGCAATCGGGTGAAGAGAAAGATAAATGCATCCTTAGTGCCCCCACACACTCTCTTTCTCAGTTTTGACAGAGTGGTGCTACTGTCAGAGCAAAGCAGGCTGTGAAGTTACCACAGTCTGACTGTACATTCCAAGCTCGATGTGCTGCTACCACAGCCTTCATTACAGCCAACTTGAATGTCCTGCTGACACCCAGTCAAATGTGTAACCTGCAGTAGGGATGCTTTCACCCCAGAGGGCAAAGTCACCTGATCCACAACCAGCAGGCAGAACAGGACAGAAGGGATATTTTGTGTGTGTGGTTTGAGGTTTTCGGGCGCTAAACAGCGTGGTCATCAGCGCCCAAGAAGGAATATTCCTGCGAAGACTTCTTACATCCCTCCAGCCACCAAATGTCTCAGTCTTCCATCTGACTACTGGAAAGACTTCAAGATATCAAACAAATGCACACAGTCTTCTCCTTTGCCTACTCGAAGATGGTGTCACAACGTGATACCCTCGCCTGACTGACCTCTGTGTCTCCAGTGGGCACCGCCACCCATCAGCACATCGACAGAGGGAGAACTGTAGAACTCATGGAGCAGGATCCTCCAACCTCTGCATCATGTAGCAGTGAGTCTCGGCACTCACCGAGAAGATACCCTTTCATTTTTTCCCTCCTCCCCTTTCCTTGTGGCTCTCCTCCAATAGAACGTTCACGGCCTCTGATCAAACAAAGACTTATGGCTACTCTTGGAATCACAGCGTCTGCTTGTTCTGTGCCTCGAGGAAACAAAATTGCGTCCTCACGACCGCTTTGAGCTCTCACATTTTGTCCTGGTCTGCTTTGACCTCCCCCCCGAGGTTGGCATTCCATCTCATGTGGGAGCCATGCTGCTCACCCTGGATGATGTTCATATTCAACCGATCTCCCTCACTACCCAGCTTCAAGCTGTTGTAACCTGCATTTTCCTTCCTCTCTTGAAATTTTTCCTTTGTACCATTTACATCCCTCTGTCAGTCAGTGTCACCATGGAAGACTTCCTCCAGCTTATATACAGTAATGCACACCATCCTCTTTGGGATTCTGCCAGAACCTGTCTGAGAGGTGCCCTCTTGGCTGACCTTCTCAATCAACTTGACCTCATCTGCCTTAACACAGGAGCAAACACGTTCCTTTCCGACTCCATGCACACTTATTCCCATTTGGACCTCTCCTTTTGCACTGCCCAGGTTGCTCATCATCTCGACTGGTCAGTTCTCTCTGACGCATATTCGAGTGACCATTTCCCATGTGCTATCCATTTGCTGGCTCCTACCTCACCTACGTGCACACTCAAATGGCAACTTTCTAAGGCCGACTGAAAACTTTACTCCTCCCCGGTGACCTTCAACGAACATTTCCCCTGTTGTGATGACCAGGTAGAATACCTTACACACGTTATCCTTACTGCTGCAGACTGTTCCATTCCTTGCACTTCCTCTTCACCAAGCTTTATCCTGGTCCCTTGGTGGACTGAGGCATGCGGAGATATGCCCTCTGCGTTTTTAACTGTCTTCCTATGATGGCAAACTGCACTCGTTATAAACAGCTGCATGCTTAGTGTCGTCACATTCTTCGAGATAGCAAAACAGCTAGCTGTATTTCCTTTACTGGTTCTTTTAGCAGTTCCACCCCCTCTTCCGTCATGTGGGCCAACCTGCAATGGCTCTCTGGGACCAAGCTTCATTCCCCAATTTCCGGCCTGACAGTAACAAATATTGTCATAGAGGACCCTATTACTATATCCAACACCTTGAGCTGCTATTTTTCGGAGATTTCGTGCTCCTCCTAGTATCACCCTGCCTTTCTCCATCGGAAACGAACGGAGGAGGCTTGGGTGATACCCTTCTCAGAATCGTGAGAGCTACAATGCCATCTATACTATGAGGGAGCTAGATCATGCACTCACTTCATCACGATCTTCTACCCCAGAGCCGGACAATGTTCACATTCTGATGTTTCAGAACCTTTCTCTGGAAGGCAAGCACTTTCTCCTTCACACATACAATTGCAAAAAAATGGTTCCAATGGGTCTGAGCACTATGGGACATAACTGCTGAGGTCATCAGTCCCCTAGAACTTAGAACTACTTAAACCTAACTAACCTAAGGACATCACACACATCCATGCTCGAGGCAGGATTTGAACCTGTGACCGTAGCGGTCATGCAGTTCCAGACTGTAGTGCCTAGAACCGCTTGCTCACTCCGGCCGGCTACAATTGCATCTGGGCAGAGGCCATGTTTCTCAGACGTTGGCGTGAAGCCACTGTCATACCCATACCCACGCCCAGTTATGACAAACACCTCCCTCCTAACTACTGCCTCATTTCTCTTACCAGCTGCATTTGCAAGGGGATGGAATGTAGATTGATGCGCAGGTGGTATGGTGGCTCGAGTCTCGCAATTAACTAACTACTGCACAGTGTGGATTTCAAGCACACCGTTCTGCAGTTGACCATCTCATCACATTATCAACCCGTCATGAATGTTTTTCTGTGGAAATACGAGACTGTGGGTGTGTTTTTTGGTTTGGAGAAAGCCTGCGACACCTGCTGGAGGACTTGTATCTTCCGTACTCTCTACATGTAGGGCTTCCATGGCTGCATGCCCTGTTTCCTTGAGGAATTTTTAAAAGCCCTGTTTTCAAGGTACATATGGATTCTGCCTTGTCGGACACGTTTATCCAGGAGAATGGTGTGCCCCGGTATTTCACCCTGAGTGTCGTCCTCTTTGTTATCGCCATTAACCCTATAATGGCCTGTCTCTCACTAGGCATCTCCGGCTTTGTTTTTGTTTACGATTATGCAATCTATTGCGGTTCTCCATGGACTTGTCTTCTTAAGCAGCGTCTTCAGTGAGGTCTTGATTGTCTTTACTCATGGAACATTGACAATGGCTTTCGCTTTTGCACTGACAAAACCGTTTACATGAATTTCTGGTGTCGCAATTGGTTTCTTCCGCCGTCTTTACATCCTGAGCCTGTGCTTCCATTCATTGAAACTACGAAATTCATGGTGCTCATGTTCAATAGGAAACTTTCTGGCCGTCCACTGTTGTTGGTCCCTCGTTGTCCTACATGTCTTCAGCTGTACTTCCTGGGGAGCTGATTGGACCACCCTCCTTCATTTGTACTGGTCCCTTGTCTGTTTGAAACTAGACTATGGGTGTTTCGTGTATGCATCAGCATGTCCATCCCTCTTATGCCGTCTCAATACTATCCACCATCATGATATCTGTTTGGCCACTGACACCTTTTATGGTAGCCCTGTTGAGAGTCTGTATGCAGAAACTGCCAGGCTACTGCCTTCATACCGCCATGACATTCTCCTCAGCAGATAAACATGTTGCTTGTCTGCCATGTCTGGTCACTGATCCTATGCCTCCTTCTTGGATGACTCCTTTAAATGGTAGTATGGGCACATCCCTCTTCTCTTTTACCTCCTGGAGATCAATTTCAGCTCTTGCTCCAGCAGCTGAACTTCACGCTACCTGCTACTTTCCCGATGGGTGTGAACCCTTCACCACCTGGGCTTCGTGCTGTGGCCTGTGTTCACTTGGCCTTCACTCGCTTCTTAAGGACCCTACTCCAGCCTCCCTTTGTCACCGTACGTTTCACGACCTTTGCACAGAACTTCACGATAGTATTTTTGAGGAGACTGATGGCTTTCGGACTGACCCTGGCATCAGGTGTGCCTTCGTCATTGGACCTACGTTTTTCGGTATCTGCTTCTGGAACACTGTATCTACAGCAGAGCTCTTCACCCTGTATCAGGCCACACAGTACATCCAGCGACTCAGGCTTTTCAATTGCATCACCTGCTCCGACACACTGTGCCCTTCAGGGCCTGTGTGCGCTATACATGGTCCATCCCTTAGTGCAACGGGTCCAGGATAGCTGTTACTTGCTCACTCTCGATGGAGCCACTGTGATATTTATGTGGGTTCCTGGTCATGTGGATCTGGTGGGAAACGAGGCTACTGAAGGTGCTGCCAAGGCTGCAGACCTCGTACCATGGCCCACTTAATTCTTCCATTCCCTTCGACGATCTATGTTTTGCTATCTGTCAGCAAGTGGTGTCACTTTGGCATCACCACCTGATCTTGCCTTCATGGGAACAAGCTCTGGGGTATTGAAGCTCACCCAGCGGCTTGGACGACCTCCTCTCGGCCCTCTCGCTGCAAGGAGATCATTTTAGGTAGTTTGCGTATTGCCCTCAACCTCTGACAGTTTATCATTTCCTGACGGAGTGCCGTTTTTTTTAACCACTTACGCTCTCATTTATGTTTGCCATCTGAGTTATGGGCCGTTTAAGCAAATGATGCGCGGGCTGTTGCATGTTTTACTTTTTATCTGTCGTAGCAGCATGATGAAGGATATTTAATCTTTGGTCCAGGACCTCCGTTTCTCTATGGCGTATTTTATGGACCTTTCTCCACGTCCCTGTTTTTAGCTGTCTTTCCTTCCATTGATTGGGACTAACATGTAGTCGTTTTAACTCTTTTTTTGTCTTCATGTTCTATAGTTCTGACATAGGTGCATATGGACCTAGCTGGTTTTGCACCCTAAACCAAAAACAAGAAATACGAGGAATAAGTAAGACTGAGGCTAGGGGCATCAACCAACAAGCTGTCTGTCTGTATGAATGGCCACCAACAAACCGTGACCGACAGACAGCTGGACCACCCAGCTGCTGGATGTGATGCTGCCCAGCACAATGATCTACACTTCACAGCCTTCACGATCTGGATCCTTTGTACCAACACCAGTTTTTGTGAATTGTGCAGGTGGGAATTGTCCCTGCAATATATCCTACATTCCCACAAACACTCCCCCCTCTCCCCCCCCCCCCCCCCCCCCACCCAACCTACCTCTGACCTTTGTCAACCCCTGTACTTTACCCACATATCCTTCTGCCAATAAAACACCTTCATTCAGCTATTCAGCTATGTGGCTTCTTTTAAAAACACCTTGTCATTCTTGACTTAATTGCTGTAATTTTTATGAAAATTTTAATGGCTATTGATTCTTGAGTGGTGTTGTTATTCACAATGTCTCTTGGCTGTGGTTGCCCTCCACAGAAAGTTGTTTGTATGTATTATACTTCTGTACATCAAAATCATAGTCAGTACATAAAAAACAGTACGTCAGATGACTAAAAAATGCATACTTCTCATAAACGACTTACCAGAAGGCCAAATACAACGATGATCCAGAGCGGTATATCAAATACACATAATTTAGTTAACCTCATGAACCACACAACTAGATAGAATCAAATATGTAACGGGTTGCATGAAGACTGCTGACAGTTTACAGATAAAAGTCATAAGAGATATGACTGAAGATCACCTAAGAGTATAGTATCCAAAGATTAAACTGTACACAGAACTATAATTTAGTCAATGGAGTAAGTCAGAGTACAAATAATATAAGAGTAGTTCAATGTTATGGTCACTAAACAAACTGTATTGAGTACAGCATGAGGAGAACTAGCCCAGATGACACTGCATTGTACAAACATTAAATTTTTACTAAATGGACCACTGCGAACTGGCACATGACTTTACAATAAACTTCTGCACCAGCTCAAGACAATAAAAGAAATATGCACACTGAAGCACCAAAGAAATTGGTATAGGCATGTGTATTCAAATACAGAGATATGCAAACATGCAGAATATGGCGTTGCGATCGGCAATGCCTATAAAAGACAAGTGTCTGGCACAGTTGTTAGATCGGTCACTGTTGCTACAGTCACAGGTTATCAAGATTTAAGTGAGTTTGAATGTGGTGTTATGGTCAGCGCATGACAGATGGGACACAGCATCTGCGAGGTAGCGATGAAGTAGGGATTTTGCCATATGACCATTTCATGTGTGTGCCATGAATACCAGGAAACCAGTAAAACATCAAATTTCCAACATCAATGTGCCTGAAAAAAGATCCTGTAAGAATAGAACCAATGAATGAAATGAATCGTTCAACGTGAAAGCAGTGCAACCTTTCTGCAACTTGCTGCAGATTTTAATGCTGGGGACATCAAGTGTCAGCATGCAAACCATTCAATCATTGATATGGGCTTTTGGAGCCGAAAGTCCATTCGTGTACCTTTGATAACTGCATGACACAAAGCCTTACACCTCACCTGGGCCTGTTGACACCGACATTGGACTGTTGATAACTGGAAACATGTTGCCTAGTCGGACGAATCTCGTTCCACACTGTATCGCGAAGATGGACATGTGCGGGTATCGAGACAACTTCATGAATCCATGGACCCTGCGTATCAGCAGGGGACTGTTCAAGCTGGAGGAGGCTTTCTAATGGTGTGGGGTGTGTGCAGTTGGAGTGATGTGGGACCCGTGATACACTATGTGATCAAAAGCAGCCAGACACCCCCAGAAACATACGTTTTTCATATTAGGTGCATTGTGCTGCCACCTACTGCCAGGTACTCCATATCAGTGACCTCAGTAGTCATTAGACATCGTAAGCGAGCAGAATGGGGTGCTCTGCAGAACTCGCGGACTTCGAACGTGGTCAGGTGACTGGGTGTCGCTTGTGTCATACTTCTGTAGGCGAGATTTCCACATTCCTAAACCTCCCTAGATCTACTGTTTCTGATGTGACAGTTAAGTGGAAACGTGAAGGGACACATGCAGCACAAAAGCGTACAGGCCGACCTCGTCTGTTGACAGAGGGAGATTGCAGACAGTTGAAGAGGGTCTTAATGTGTAATTGGCAGACATCTATCCAGACCATCACAGACGAATTACAAATTGCTTCAGGATCCACTGCAAGTATTATTACAATTAGGCGGGAGCTGAGAAAACTTGGATTTCGTGGTTGAACAGCTGCTCATAAGCCACACATCATGTCAGTAAATGCCAAATGATGCCTCGCTTTGTGTAAGGAGCGTAAACATTGGATGACTGAACAATGGAAAAACATTGTGTGGAGTGACGAATCATGGTACACAATGTGGCGATCTGATGGCAGGGTGTGGGTATGGTGAATGCCCGGTGAACGTCATCTGCCAGCGTGTGTAGTGCCACAGTGAAATTTGGAGGCGGTGGTGTTATGGTGTAGTCGTGCTTTTCATGGAGGGGGGCTTGCACCCCTTGTTTTGTGTGGAACTATCACAGCACAGGCATACATTGATGTTCTAAGCACCTTCTTGCTTCCCACTGTTGAAGAGCAATTCAGGGATGGCGATTGCATCTTTCAACAAGATTGAGCAGCTGTTCATAATGCATGGCCTGTGGTGGAGTGGTTACACAACCATAACATCCCTGTAATGGACTGGCCTGTACAGAATCCTGACCTGACTCCTATAGAATATGTTTGGGATATTGTGTAACACTGACTTCGTGCCAGGCCTCACCAACTGACATTGATACCTCTCATAGCACAGCACTCCGTGAAGAAGGGGCTGCCATTCCCCAAGAAACCTTCCAACATGTTGTGACAAAGCAAGCTGGGATATTTTTTTACTCCCCCTCTTGTTTTGCAATCCGCCTCCTTAAAATTAATTTTTGACTAATTACCATTAACATATGTGAATATAATCTGCATTTGCATAAAAGAGAAAGATTGGCCCTCAGTTTTAAAGAATATAACACCAGATCTAATTTTGTACTTAGTTTTATGTATGTAATTGGTTTTCTAATTTATTTTGACTATTTCTAGTTAGTATCGTTTGTTATAGGGTGAAATCAGTAATTGTTTCGTAACTTAAGTTCTATTGTTGACTTGTAAACAAGTATAAATTCTGTACTAATTGTAAACATTTGGAGGAACAACTAATAGCATTCTTAAAGGATCTATTTGGCTCTATTCGAAAATATGTTAGCAAAGTCAGTCCTTGATTAATTCCAGAGTAATTACCAGTTTTGTCAGAAGTATTGTTTGCGTAATAATATATGTTAATTTCATCATTTAAATAATTCAACCTAACTCTTGTAGTAGAAGAAACTGTTAAAAAGATGCAATTTTTTGATGTCTGCAGTTAATTGAAGGAGTCAAGTTTTATCTGTAATTTCTGTAAATTAAACATCAAACAATGTGTAGTTTCTGTGCCTATTATTGTAAGGATATATAAGGGCCCGATTTTTGGTCCCGAGACAGTCAGTCCACGTCCGAGTTTCAGACACGGAACCTGTATTGGTTAGATCAACAACAATGCATCACCTTAACTGTGAAATAAGTTTTACATCAATAGGAAGTGTGATCAAGAAATGACAATGTCTGTCCAATTTATTTGAAAGACTGTGAAATGTGTGGTTACGTTTTTACTGCTCGTGAATGTTCAACAGTAAACTATTGTAGCTGTATGCGGATGTTTGCCTGCAACCTATTAATGAGGCTTACTGAAAGTTAAACAATAGTTAACTGGCCATATAACAGTGTAATATTTGGGGGTTGTGAACAGTGAAAGTAAAGAACTGTGAAATGCAAATGTGCACCTGTCGGCTACATCATTTAAAGTAATCAGTATTGAACTTCCAAACACCATTTTTCAGCCAGTGTAGCAATGCACTATGTCGACACCAAGACAACAAACGAAGAAATAAAGCAGGCGAATGTCACAACCTGACTGAACGTATGCCTGTGAGAATGGAAGCTGTCATGGAGGCTGAGGGTGGGCCAACACCATACTGAATTCCAGCATTACCGATGGGGGCGTCACAAACTTGTAAGTTATTTTCAGGCAGGTGTCCAGATACTTTTGATCGCATAGTGTAATTCTAGATACGACTCTGACACTTGACATGTACGTAAGCATTCTGTTTCATCACCTGCATCCAGTCATGTCCATTGTGCATTCCAATATACTTGGGCAATTCCAGCAGGACAATGCGGCACCCCAAACACTATATCAGGCAGGTGTACCAGTTTCTTTGGCTCTTCAGTGTATGTATGTATGTATGTAGTGTCTGTTCCTTGAGACATGCCCAAAAGAACAGACACCAGGTTGGTCCAGCAGCCACTGTGAATTAAGATGCAAATGAATTGCAGACATTGGCTGTGTGTGGGCTCTGATTTAAATCAATGGGGAAAGTTGAAAATATGTGCTGGACTGGGATTCGAGCCATGGTCTTCTGCCATCCGAACGCAATGGTCATCACAACTGCAGGGGCTATCCTAGCACACCTCCCATCAGACCCGGACTCAAATTCCCCATTACTCATGGTATTTTGTCGATTCCTGTTAAAGTTCAAGCTTGGTCAAGTGCCACGAGTAATGAGGATAATGAGCAAGGGGCACTACATTACACAAATTTTCAGTTTTCTCCATTGTTTTAAATCAATACCCATTCACAGCCAATTGCTGTCATTCCTCTGTATCTTAATGTAAAAAATACAAAAATTCAAAGTTGCTCTAAAACACATTTGAAATATATGTTCTATAACATTGTAAATGAATACCTGTTGACATAAATTTAAAGTTTTCTTATTTTCTATAATGTACTTACAACTGCTTTTATCTGTGTATTATACTATATTTTAGATTGTACTATTTTAATGTATTAACAGTTGAAATTGTATATTACTGAATCAGTTTTGCTGTGGTGTACCGTGTATTAACTTACAAAATAATCTATATCCTGTATCAAAGATTTGATGAAACCGATGTTTAATAAATAAATAAATAAATTGTAGGTTTTGAGAGGATGACTTTTAAGGTAAACAGTTTTTGGCATAATATTATATAAAAGACAGATGAGATTAGATTAGATTAATACTTGTTCCATACATCATGAATACGACACTTCGTAATAATGAGGAACGTGTCAGGTTAATAAAAGATGTCTGTACAAGATATTAAATTTCACAAAATATTGCGTGACACTAATGTTTAAGTTCCCCCCCTCCCCCTTGATGAGTAGGAGGAGTTGTCATCTAGAAATTCTTTTAATTTATTTTTAAATGTTAGTTGGCTATCTGTCAGGCTTTTGATGCTGTTTGGTAGGTGACCAAAGACTTTTGTGGCAGCATAATTTACCCCTTTCTGTGCCAAAGTCAGATTTAACCTTGCATAGTGAAGATCATCCTTTCTCCCAGTGTTATAGCTATGCACACTGCTATTACTTTTGAACTGGGTTGGATTATTCACAACAAATTTCATAAGTGAATATATATACTGTGAGGATCCCTAGATCCTTAAATAGATGTCTGCAGGATGACCGTGGGTGGGCTCCAGCAATTATTCTGATTACACGTTTTTGAGCAATGAATACTTTTCTACTCAACGATGAATTACCCCAGAATATGATGCCATATGAAAGCAGTGAATGAAAGTAGGCATAGTAAGCTAATTTACTGAGATTCTTATCACCAAAATTTGCAATAACGCTAATAGCATACATAGCTGAACTCAGAAGTTTCAGCAGACCATCAATGTGTTGCTTCCAGTTTAACCTCTCATCAATGGACACACCTAAAGTTTTGAAAATTCTACCTTAGCTACAGACTTCTGTTCAAAGTCTATATTTATTACTGAAGTTGTGCCATTTACTGTACAGAACTGTATATACTAAATTTGTAGGTAGTAATTACAGTGAATGAACTTATCATCTAACAGATGGAATGACAGTTTTATAATGAAGGTACTATATAGAGTGCATATCACAAACAACGGTATTCATAATAAGGGTCACGTGTTTTTTAAATTTTCTAGTTTGTATGACGAATGGCTCTAAATGCAGGAAATGGTAAGCTGCAGCAGGGAAAACACACACACACACACACACACACACACAAAGGATTTAACTTTTATAAGCTTTCAGAGCAAGTGGCTCCTTCAGGCAGAAGAGCTGAAGGGCAACGAAGAGGGGATGAAGGAAAAGGACTGAAGAGGTTAAGAGAAAGGGGTACAGTTCAGAAAAGTCACCCAGAACCTTATGTCAGTGGAGATTTACTGGACAGTATGAGAAGGAAAGACTGAATGTTGGGTACTGTACTGGATGAGATTTGAAACCCTGAGAGCTCAAAGGTGGAAAACAGGGTAATACGCAAGACAGAGTTTACTACTAAAATATGTGACCGAGTTAATAAGAGGAAAAAGGACCGAGTTCATAAGAGGAAAAAGCTACGAGCATTGTATGTAAAGTAGTAGTTACTGTAAATAAATGCTAAAACACAAGGCCAGGTGGGTGGCGAGAACCGTGGACATGTATTGCTAGTTCCCGCCTGCAGAGTTCAGAGCAATTGCTGTCTGGAGGAAAAATCCAGTTGGCGCATATGGTGAAACAGGCACCGAGGTCACAACCGTCACATTGTAGAGCACGCTCTACAACAGGATATTGGGTGTTGCCTGTATACACCCTCTGCCTATGCTCATTCATCCTGACTGATAATTGGATGGTTGTCATGCTGATATAAAAGGCCGAGCAGTGCTTACGTAATAGCTAGTATATGATGTGTCATTTCACAGGTGGTGATAGTACACGTTTTGCCGGTAACAGGTTTGGAATAGGTGGTGGTAGGAGGGTGCATAGGGAAAGTCTTGCAACGGGAATGGTCACAGGGTAGGAGCTATAAGGTAGGGAGATGGGTGCAGAAGCAGCATAGGGTCTCACAAGGACACTGCGGAACTGGGAGGGCGACAGAAAGCTATTCTAGGTGTGGTGGGCAGAATCTCAGATGGATCTCTCTTCAGGGAACGATTTTAGGAAGTCATGGTCTTGTCAAAGTAGCTGATTGATACATTCAAGACCAGGATAATATTGAGTGACAAATGGTGTGCTCCAAAGTTGCTTTTTGGAGGGATCAGCAGTACCAGGATTGGATATGATTTGTTTGTGAACTAGGCTGTTGGGATAGTTATGTCCAGTGAAGGCTGAAGTGAGAGTTGTGATGTATTGCCGTAAAGAGTCTGCATCCAAACAAATACATTTGCCTCGAATGACAAGGCTGTTTGGGTGGGAACTGTCAAAATGTAAGTACTGTTGTTTGTTAGTAGCAACATTAGAGAAGGAAAGTTGCTACTCACCATATAGCAGAGATGCCGAGTCACGATAGGCACAACAAAAAGATTCACACAATTATACCTTTCAGCCATTAAGGCTGTTGTCAGCAATACACACACATACACACACGCACACACATACTCAAGCAAACGCAATTTGCACACACATCTGCAGCCTCAGACAGCTGAAACCACACTCCATTGTTTCAATCTCGTGTAGCACATGGCAAGGACGAACATCTATATCTTTCTGTACAAGCTCTGATTTCCCTTATTTTACCATGGTGATAATTTCTTCCTATGTAGGTTGGACAATAATATATTTTCACATTCGGAGGAGGAAGTTGGTGACTGGAATTTCGTGAGAAGACGCTCTGCAATGAAAAATGTCTTTGTTTTAAATATGTCCATCCCAAATCCTGTATCATTTCAGTGACACACTCTTCCCTATTTCGCGATAATAACAAACATGCTGCCCTTCTTTGAACTCCATCAGTCCTATCTGGGAAGGATCCCACACCACGCAGCAGTTATTCTAAAAGAGGACGGACAAGCATAGTGTAGGCAGTCTCCTTAGCAGATGTGTTACATTTTCTAAGTGTCCTGACAATAAAACGCAGTCTTTGGTTAGCCTTCCCCACAACATTTTCTGTGTGTTCCTTCCATTTAAGTTGTTCATAATTGTAATTCCTAGGTATTTAGTTGAATTTACAGCCTTTAGATTTGAATGATTTATCATGTAACCGAAGTTTAATGAATTTCATTTAGTACTCATATGGATGACCTTGCATTTTTCATTTTGCCAATTTTTGCACTGTACAGATATCTTTTCTAAATTGTTTTGCAATTTGTTTTGATCTACCTGTAGCCATACACTTTGACTTACACCTGTTGCGCACTAATCTCTGTTTCTTTTCAGTGACTGCATACCATTTAGGTTCTCTCCCATTATGAACTGTTCTACTGGATACTTATCCAGTGCATGGTCAACTATTCTTTTAAACTTGAGCCAGAGTTCCTCTTCATGCTCCTCACCTGTGCTGAAAGTTTCAAGTTTCTCATTGAGATATGACATTACTGATTTTTTATCTAGTTTAATTAACATATATATCTTTCTGCTGTTTTAGTTTGTACTTTGTTCTTTGGTAATCATTGTTGCCACAATCATGTCATTGTTACTGATACTGGTTTTGATGTAACCATCCTCAAAGAAGTCAGGTCTATTTGTTTCCATTAGATCCAATATCTTTCCATCAGGAGTGGGGTTCCTAACTATATGTTCGAGGTAGTTTTCAGTGAAGGTAAGGGTGTCTTGGGGGGTGTGATCATACCCACCAGTAACAAAATTGTAATTTTCCCATTTAATTGTTGGATGATTTACGTCTCCACCGGTGATTACAATATGGGGGAACCTACATACAACTGGACTGAGGTTTTCTCTGAAGTTTTCGGTTACATCAGGAGATGAGTCTGGTGTGTGATAGAAGGATCCAATTATCATTTTATGTCCACCCCTGATACTGAGTCTTGCCCAAACAGTCTCACGTGCAGCTTCAATTTCTACCAAGGCTGATATGAGTTTCTTGTCTACTGCGACAAATACATGATCTCCATATCCCATTTGCCTATGCTTTCGATATAAAGTAATGTTTTCCCCAAAAACCTCACGACATCAGTTTCAGGTTTCAACCAGCTTTCTTTGCCCAGTATTATGTGAGCTTCACTGCTTTTCATGAGTGCTTCAAACTCTGGCACTTTGAGGCACAAAGTCACGGATTGAGTGTCCCCTCCTGCTGGAGGTTCGAGTCCCCCCTCGGGAATGGATTTTGTGTGTGTGTGTGTGTGTGTGTGTGTGTGTGTGTGTGTGTGTGTGTGTGTGTTGTTCTTAGCATAAGTTAGTTTATATAGTGTGTAAGTTTAGGGACCAATGACCTCAGTAGTTTGGTCCCTCAGGAATTCACACACATTTGAACTTCTGGGTTTCCTACAGCTATCGTTATCTGGATAAGATGGTGAGCCACCTAATTGAAAAAACCCTTGTGAGCATCCCACACACACTCAGCTTCCTGAGTTAACAGCCTCTGATGTGTAGTGCACATCTGACCTATTTAGGGGGACCCTACAGTTCTCAGTCCTATGGCAAGTCCAGGAAGTCGCAGCCTAGCTTGTCACAAAGCTTTCAAAGTCTCTGGTTCAGTCCTTCCACTCGACTAAGAACCAAAGGGTCACGATCAGTTCTGGGGACAGTGCAGCAAATCTTGAACTTCATTGAAACTCGATGCACTAGGCTGGTCTTCTAAACCTTCTCTGCCATGAATGACCTGGGGGCCCAAACAAAAGACCATTTGTTCCAACATGCGCCACAATGCACTCTGTTCCCTCCATGGCTACTGGAATAGCCTCTTCAACATGTTGAATAAGGTCCCCAAGCATACACACTGAGTGTTACTGTTGTTTTGGATCTGCATAAATGATCTACCATTGTGTGCAAGCCTACATACGCAATCAAAATGATCTCTTGCATTGGAGACTTAAACAAAATATAAAGTACAAATACTTTGGATATTTTCACTACATTAGGTATCATGAAATTGTCTTTTGAGAGAATTCGCAGGCAAAAACAAATACAAACTTCAAAAAAGAGATCGACACGAAGTGAAAATGGCTAAGCACAGGTGGCTAGAGGGCAAATGTAAGGATGCAGAGGATATATCACTAGGGGAAGATAGATACTGCCTACAGGAAAATTAAAGAGACCTTTGGAGGAAAGAGAACCACTTGCACGAATATCAAGAACTCAAATGGAAAACACGACCTAAGCAAAGAAGGGAAAGCAGAAAGATGGAAGGAGTATGTAGAGGGTCTATACAAGGGCAATGTACTTGAGGGCAATATTGTGGAAATGGAAGAGGACATAGATGAAAGTGAAATGGGAGATATGATACTGCATGAAGAGTTTGACAGAGCACTGATACAAGGCCCTAGGGATAGACAACATTCAATAACAACTACTGACAGCCTTGGGAGAACCGGTCATGACAAAACTCTTCCATCTGCTGAGCAAGATGTAAAGAGATGGCAAAATACCCTCAGACTTCAAGAAGAATGCAGTAATTCCAATCCCGAACTATCAGTTTAATAAGTCATGGCTGCAAAATACTAAAGCAAATTCTTTACAGACGAATGGAAAAACTGGCAGAAGCCGACCCTGGGGAAGAGCAGTTTGGATTCTGTAGAAATGTTGAAACACACGAGGCAATACTGACCCTATGACTTGTCTTAGAAGACAGATTAAGGAAAAGCAAACCTATGTTTCTTAACATTTTTAGACTTGGAGAAAGCTTTTGACAATGTTGACTGGAATACTCTCTTTCAAATTCTGAAGGTGATAGGGGTCAAATACAGTGAGCAAAAGGCTATTTACAATTTGTAGAGAAAACAAATGGCAGTGATGGGAGTCAAGGGTCATGAAAGGGAAACAGTGATTGAGAACGGAGTGCGACAGGGTTGTAGCGAGTCCCCGACGTTGTTCAATCTGTATATTGAGCAAGCAGTAAAGGAAACAAAAGAAAAATTTGGAGTAGGAAATAAAAACTTTTGAGGTTTGCCTATGACATTATAATTCTGTCAGACAGCAAAGTATCTGGAAGAGCAGTTGAATGGAATGGACAGTGTCTTGAAAGGAGAATATTAGATGAACATCAATAAACGCAAAACGAGGATAACAGAAAGTAGTCAAATTAAATCAGGTGATGCTGAGGGAATTAGATTAAGAAATGATACAAAGTGGTAGAAGAGTTTTTCTATTTGGGAAGCAAAATAACTGATCATGATCTACGTAGAGAGCATATAAAATGTAGACTGGCTATGGCAAGGAAATCGTTTCTGAAGAAGAGAAATTTGTTAACATCGAGTACAGATTTAAGTGTCACAGAAGTCTTTTCTGAAAGTATTTGTATGGAGTGTAGCCATGAATGGAAGTGAAACATGGGCAATAAATAGTTTAGACAATAAGAGAATAGAAGCTTTCGAAATGTGGTGCTACAGAAGAATGCTGAAGATTATATGGATAGATCATGTAACTAATGAGGAGGTACTGAATAGAATTGGGGAGAAGAGGAAATTGTGGCACAACCTGATTACAAGAAGGGACCGGTTGGTAGGACACATTCTGAGGCATCAGGGGATCACCTATTTGGTATTGGAGGGAATCATGGAGGGTAAAAATTGTAGAGGTAGATCAAGAGATGAATCCACTAAGCAGTTTCAGAAGGATGTAGGTTGTAGTGGTTACATCTTGTTACTCGGAGATGAAGAGGCTTGCACAGAATAGAGTAGCATGTAGAGCTGCATCAAACCAGTCTCCAGACTGAAGCCAACAACAACAACAACAACAACAACAGAAACCATAATTGTCTGTGATAAATTATTGAATTGTAATACATGAATTATCTTATTCCTTATCAGATGGTTGTCTTTCATGGATGTGAAATACCTGTACTCTTTATGATGAACTACTTTGAACATTTACCTTATTAGGAACTTCCGTACACTGTGAATACGTATCTTTGCTGTTTTCCAAATTATAGTCCATAGAATTGCAGTTCTGCTATTTGTTTTCATAAATAATCAAAGAAGTATGCCATTACACGTACATCATCTAGTCATTTGTGTTAAAGTACAATAATGTACAAGTTTGCTACATTTTTGTCAACATTTAAAGAGAGCTACAGGTATATGTACTTTATTTAGTGTGTGGTTGTATTTTTAAAAATATAGTGTAAAAAATTATTGTTTTATAAATAGATTTGTATTTGACTCCTTCCACACCACATATGACATGCTCATGATTTGAGATCAACACAAATGAGGACAGGTACTCATCAGTTAAAGAGTTCTGTCTGATTCAACCCACTTTTTTAGTTAAATACATTAAGTTGTCACCTGTAGTAACTTTTTATCCCAAATTCCTTGACAGTATTCAAAGGTTAACTTTTAGGAGCCCTGTATAAAATTTGGGTATTAAAATGTGTGTCAAAGTTCCTAGTGGCCTGCCTGATGTAAAATTTGTTACATTTACTGTATGCAGTTTTGCAAATGCCAGAGATGATGGTACACATAGCACACTTCATCTACATCTATCTATCTACATTTATACTCCGCAAGCCACCCAACGGTAAGTGGCGGAGGGCACTTTACGTGCCACTGTCATTACCTCCCTTTCCTGTTCCAGTCGCGTATGGTTCGCGGGAAGAACGACTGTCTCAAAGCCTCCGTGCGTGCTTGAATCTCTCTAATTTTACATTCGTGATCTCCTCGGGAGGTATAAGTAGGGGGAAGCAATATATTCGATACCTCATCCAGAAACGCACCTTCTCGAAACCTGGACAGCAAGCTACACCGCGATGCAGAGCGCCTCTCTTGCAGAGTCTGCCACTTGAGTTTGCTAAACATCTCCGTAACGCTATCACTGTTACCAAATAACCCTGTGACAAAACGCGCCGCTCTTCTTTGGATCTTCTCTATCTCCTCCGTCAACCCGATCTGGTACGGATCCCACACTGATGAGCAATACTCAAGTATAGGTCGAACGAGTGTTTTGTAAGCCACCTCCTTTGTTGATGGACTACATTTTCTAAGGACTCTCCCAATGAATCTCAACCTGGTACCCGCCTTACCAACAATTAATTTTATATGATCATTCCACTTCAAATTGTTCCGCACGCATACTCCCAGATATTTTACAGAAGTAACTGCTACCAGTGTTTGTTCCGCTATCATATAATCATGCAATAAAGGATCCTTCTTTCTATGTATTCGCAATACATTACATTTGTCGATGTTAAGGGTCAGTTGCCACTCCCTGCACCAAGTGCCTATCCACTGCAGATCTTCCTGCATTTCGCTACAATTTTCTAATGCTGCAACTTCTCTTTATATTACAGCATCATCCGCGAAAAGCCGCATGGAACTTCCGACACTATCTACTAGGTCATTTATATATATATTGTGAAAAGCAATGGTCCCATAACACTCCCCTGTGGCACGCCAGAGGTTACTTTAATGTCTGTAGACGTCTCTCCATTGATAACAACATGCTGTGTTCTGTTGGCTAAAAACTCTTCAATCCAGCCACACAGCTGGTCTGATATTCCGTAGGCTCTTACTTTGTTTATCAGGCGACAGTGCGGAACTGTATCGAACGCCTTACAGAAGTCAAGAAAAATAGCATCTACCTGGGAGCCTGTATCTAATATTTTCTGGGTCTCATGAACAAATAAAGCGAGTTGGGTCTCACACGATCGCTGTTTCCGGAATCCATGTTGATTCCTACATAGTAGATTCTGGGTTTCCAAAAACGACATGATACTCGAGCAAAAAACATGTTCTAAAATTCTACAACAGATCGACGTCAGAGGTATAGGTCTATAGTTTTGCGCATCTGCTCGACGACCCTTCTTGAGGACTGGGACTACCTGTGCTCTTTTCCAATCAGTTGGAACCTTCCGTTCCTCTAGAGACTTGCGGTACGCGGCTGTTAGAAGGTGGGCAAGTTCTTTCGCGTACTCTGTGTAGAATCGAATTGATATCCCGTCAGGTCCAGTGGACTTTCCTCTGTTGAGTGATTCCAGTTGCTTTTCTATTCCTTGGACACTTATTTTGATGTCAGCCATTGTTTCGTTTGTGCGAGGATTTAGAGAAGGAACTGCAGTGCGGTCTTCCTCTGTGAAACAGCTTTGGAAAAAGGTGTTTAGTATTTCAGCTTTACGCGTGTCATCCTCTGTTTCAATGCCTTCATCATCCCGGAGTGTCTGGATATGCTGTTTCGAGCCACTTACTGATTTAACGTAAGACCAGAACTTCCTAGGATTTTCTGTCAAGTCGGTACATAGAATTTTACTTTCGAATTCACTGAACGCTTCACGCATAGCCCTCCTTACGCTAACTTTGACATCGTTTAGCTTCTGTTTGTCTGAGAGGTTTTGGCTGCGTTTAAACTTGGAGTGAAGGTCTCTTTGCTTTCGCAATAGTTTCCTAACTTTGTTGTTGTACCACGGTGGGTTTTTCCCGTCCCTCACAGTTTTACTCTGCACGTACCTGTCTAAAACGCATTTTACGATTGCCTTGAACTTTTTCCATAAACACTAAACATTGTCAGTGTCGGAACAGAAATGTTCGTTTTGATCTGTTAGGCAGTCTGAAATCTGCCTTCTATTACTCTTGCTAAACAGATAAACCTTCCTCCCTTCTTTTATATTCCTATTACCGTATTTACTCGAATCTAAGCAACACTTTTTTTCCGGTTTTCGTAATCCAAAAAACCGCCTGCGGCTTAGAATCGAGTGCAAAGCAAGCGGAAGTTATGAAAAACGTTGGTACGTGCCGCCACAACTAACTTCTGCCGTCGAATATATGTAGCGCGACACAGACATGCTTTGTAGGCACAAAGATAAATACTGGCGCCAAAACCTCTGCGTCAGTAAATAAATTTAAAAAAAAAAGTGGAAGACGATTTTTTTTTCTCCTCCGCAAGTTTCGACCACTGCATTTTCATACATTATCCAACGAAGTAAATACAAATTCCGTATTGTTCATCTTCGAATGTAGCACAATTTCAGTGTACTACGAAAATCTGACTGGCAAGACTGTTTGGGATGTTTGTCAATATGGCCAACTCCACGTTCTGAATTTTTTCCTATCTGTGAGAAGAGATGGTTGCTAATAGGAACCTGATGAAATTTGAATCACATACAGTATTCTCTTCACCATAAGAATAATACGAATATAAACATTTTGCCATGTATTCTTTCGTGTTTGCTGCTATCTCATTTAAATCCTGTCTGCCTAATAAACTACGAAACTAGAGTGAGACAACAGCAAACGCGGAAAAATATACGTATCGTGTCATGTTTATATTCGTATTATTCTTATGCCTAATAATGATACAGTCTGAAATGAAGCACGGCAAGTGACTAGATTTTTAAATCTAAGATGACTAATTTCTGTGCAGAATTTGATGTAATAAGGAAGCGACCGCACAGATTTTCAAACGGAGAAAAATTTTCACCTAACTCTCGTTCAGAACATGTTCTATCATACGCAGTCTATTATTTGATTCTTGTTGATCATTATGAAAGAAAGCAGCAGTGTAAGTAACAACAAATAGCAGTCTCTTGCCATTGTTTCGCTAATGAGACGATTCCTCTCTTTTTTGTTTTAATTGTACGCGGCGGTAGCGCGCACAAAAGCAAGCCATGCCGCGAGCCGCGACAGGCCGTAAACACACACTATCAGAATGCGACAAACAATGCATGACACAGTGCAGTAATGCATTTTCAGCTTAAGAGTGACGCAAACACCTATAACAAAGACAACGGCACTTATCAGATCAAAGCAAAATAGGCAATCGATTCAAACCAGACGAAGCACGTGAAAAAGGAAGGGTACCCGTATAAATACGGACGGAGCGCCTGACGCATAGCAATGGCTACGTGGTAAAGCTTAACTGCTAAGCTTACGACTCGAACCAAACTACTGTAGCTGTATTGTCATTCATTCGACCTAAATTGTGTCTCATATTACAATGGACCAACTTTGTTTCGATTTGGAGGTGTGGCCTAAAACTTTTCTCTCCCCTTGAATTTCGAGACTCAAATTTCAGGTGCGGCTTAGATTCGGGAAATTTTTTTTTTCCTCGATTTCGAGTCTCATTTTTCAGGTGCGGCTTAGATTCAAGTAAATACGGTAACTTCCATATTCAGGGATGCTGCAACGGCCTTATGATCACTGATTCCCTGTTCTGCACATACAGAGTCGAAAAGGTCGGGTCTGTTTGTTATCAGTAGGTCCAAGATGTTATCTCCATGAGTCGGTTCTCTGTTTAATTGCTCGAGGTAATTTTCGGATAGTGCACTCAGTATAATGTCACTCGATGCTCTGTCCCTACCACCCGTCCTAAACATTTGAGTGTCCCAGTCTATATCTGGTAAATTGAAATCTCCACCTAAGACTATAACATGCTGAGAAAATTTATGTGCAATGTATTCCAAATTTTCTCTCAGTTGTTCTGCCACTAATGCTGCTGAGTCGGGAGGTCGGTAAAAGGAGCCAATTATTAACCTAGCTCTGTTGTTGAGTGTAACCTCCACCCATAATAATTCACAGGAACTATCCACTTCTACTTCACTACAGGATAAACTACTACTAACAGCGACGAACACTCCACCACCGGTTGCATGCAATCTATCCTTTCTAAACACCGTCTGTACCTTTGTAAAAATTTCGGCAGAATTTATCTCTGGCTTCAGCCAGCTTTCTGTACCTATAACGATTTCAGCTTCGGTGCTTTCTATCAGTGCTTGAAGTTCTGGTACTTTACCAACGCAGCTTCGACAGTTTACAATTACAATACCAACTGCTGCTTGGTCCCCGCATGTCCTGACTTTGCCCCACACCCGTTTGAGGCTGTTGCCCTTTCTGTACTTGCCCAAGGCCATCTAACATAAAAAACCGCCCAGCCCACGCCACACAACCCCTGCTACCCGTGTAGCCGCTTGTTGCGTGTAGTGTGCAGTGTGTCTCCCCTGTCTCAGAACAGTGTTCCAAAAAAAGTGTTACTCAGAATAGCATGCCAGGCGCACTCTGCGCCCTACCACTACAGTACAGCCTTTGGATATGGAAGAAGTTATGAAGAAATAGGTAGCCACCGTCTTTATACAGTCACACACTAGCATGCAATTAGGAAAAAGCAAGGACAGCCTGAAAAAGCACCAAGTAAAAACTGTCTTCTATGCACACAATGAAACATGGACATTATTGAAGAGGATCAAAGGTGACCTCAGTTTACAGAAGGCCATGGTATACCAGATTCCGTGCCAGTGTGGCAAGTTGTATATTGGAAAAACCAACAAAGATAGCTGCCAAGAACACCAGCAGCATCATATCTACTGTGTCCTAGTAAGTCTGCGTTGCACAGCACTTCTGTCTGAGACTCATGCAATGGAATAGAAATGCACCAGCATTTTAGCACAATCACACCTGCAGAAATACCAGGGCAGTGTCATTAGAGAGGTAATAAAAACACACACCAGACACAATGTTATCAAGCGGAACTGCAAGTGAAGCAGTCTTGGCAAGGAATGGGAAAGAAGACTCAGTCTAAAGCACCCGCAGGAGGTCAGAAATATTGCGCTTGCTGGGCACTGTGAACTGACCATACACAAATGAACTGTTTGGTCAATTAATATGCTGGTAGAAGCTAAAAAGGGGGTCAACACTTTTTTGAGGATGTGCTTGGATACCATGGGGCCCCAGTCTTTGCAGAATTACTTTCTTTCCATGCTGCATGCTTATACTTCTACAATCCCTTTCCCCCTCTGCCTCTCCATCAGATGGTTTTCTTGGTGTAGATCTGCTTGGACCTGGTTTATGATTTGGGACTCGTGTTTCCATTTCTGGCAGTTTCTAAAACTTTTCATTAAATAAACACATGGTATCCATTGTTGGGTTTGACCTGCCACCAATTTTCAAAATTTCCAGAAGTGCGGGTCACACGGGAAAGGTCACCCAATGTGGTGTGTGCTCCACCTTTGTGCCCTTCCACCTCTGCACCCTTCCCTTTACTAAGGTAATACACCCAAAACCCATCACAGCAGCCACCTTGTTGTGGGAGGGTTCATTAAGTACCTGCACGATGGTTACCCCCTCACCACACAGTGATCACACTGTTGGTGCCTGAGCTGAAAACACCCAATATGTGACGAGGAGTATGTGCCTGCAGTAAGTGGGGCAAGGGGACTCTGAGCAAGAGACTAATGGCCAGGTAGCCACTGCTGAGACTGAGTGGTGTTCATGGGGAGAGCCCCTGTTTGGAGTGGGTGGCACCATGGCAGATGAGCCACAAATGAAGCGTATGAAGCTACCTCGCACTGGTGTCCCAGCCCCATCAAACTCTATGAAGTTAAGTCCTCATTTAATGCAGAGATATATGACCACAAAATGTTTCCTTCCCTGGTTGCGCCACGAGAGGAACATAGGGCTTAGCAGCAAGCAGAGAAATACTCTTCACAATACTTGCTTTGCACAAGGACTGATGGGGATTCATGCTTGGCCACAAAGCCCTTATTCTTTGTGGAGAACATAAAAGACAAGTTTGGGAATTGGCAGCCATCTCTAAAATGAAAAGTGGATGAATTTTGATCAAAACTGCATCCCCTGCCTAGTCACAGGTGCTGCTCATTAGTAATAAGTTGAATGACATACTGGTGACTGCCATTCCCCATAACAGTCTAAATATGGCTCAGGGTATCATTTTTCGCCAAGACCTGCTCTTGCAATCTGACAATGAGCTACATGCCAACTTTGTCTTGTGTGTCACAGGCGGCCAAAGGAAAATAAGGTTGCTACCGATGCCTTCATCTTGGTCTTTGAGGCTGATTCATTGCCTGAAAAGGTCAAGGTGATGCTATACCAATGTGATGCGGAACCGTATGTTTCTCTCTCTCTCTCTCTCTCTCTCTCTCTCTCTCTCTCTCTCTCCCCCACCCCCTCCCCCCTCCCCAATGCAGGCTTCAATTGTTTGAAAGTTGGCCACGTCTTCACGTTGCATTGCTAGCCCCATTTGTAGAGACTGTGGATGACTGCTGCATGCAATTGCCCCCATCTGTGTTAACTGAGGAAAGCACCATTCTCCCCGCTTGCCAGATTGTACAGCTTTCCAGAAAGATACGATAATACAAGAATAGAAGACTGGACAAACTAACTTATCTATCAACAGGCCAAGAAGAAATATGAGCGGGTGCACCCAGCATGTATGACAGTGTCATGTGCTACAGCTGATGTGTCGCCACCCCCTTTGGTGATGGAATTCCAGGAAGGGGTCCCTTGACACACTGCCTTTGACAGTTTCTGCTGTTCTATAACTGGACATCAGCCAGTGGTTAAAGGAGCCACAGGTTGCTGGTTGCAGGGGTTTGCGATCAGCACCACCACCACCACCACCACCACCACCACCACCACCTGAAACTTATTCAGAGAAGCCCTCGCAGTCATCCAAATGCTCTACGGAGAGAAAAGATAGGAAGAAGTTCTCCAAGGAGGAGGAGGAGGAGATTATGGTGGCCACCAGCTCCCACCTGTTCCACTCCTGTGACTGAAGTGGAGATTCTGGCAGTCCCCAAGGTCCTGGGTTGCACCAAAGAACACAGAACCTGTGTGTGTTGACGCCTTAACCCCTCAGCCAGTGGCAGAAGGTGACCATAAAGCACAACCTGCCTCCTTGGTCCCTTAATGGCCTCCCAGTACATTGACAACATTATTGTCTAGTGGACTTATAGTGGTTTATTCCACCTGGCTGACCTCTGGCATCATCTATGCACTTCTGCTGCCTTCTGCATTGCCCTTCAGGAGACTTGGTTTCCAGCAAGGCAGACCCAGGCCCTTCATGGATACTGGGGATGTTGGTTACCTATGACAGGGTGTCGGGCGATATTTGCACATGTTCTGGATACTTTATATAGCGAACTTATGCCTCTTAATGTTTACTTCCCTCCCAACAGTGAAGTGTCTCAGAACATATTGTTTGCATTGTTTTCTCAGTTTTCCCCACCTTTCATTTCAATGCCCATAACCCTTTGTGGGGTGGAACCACAAGCACTGGCTGTGATCAAGACTTCGAAAACTTACTGGCATGACTTGACCCTTGCATCTTCAATACTAGTGCTCCAGCACACTTCAATGTGGTGCACAGAACTTTCTCAGTCATTGATCTTTTTATCTGCAGCCCTTGTCTTCTCCCATCCATCCACTGGAAGGTGCACAATGACCTGTGTAACAGTGAGCACTTCCCGATCTTCCTATCCCTCCCTCAGTGTCACACCTCTGGACACCTGCCCAGATGGTCTCTCACGAGTGTTGAGTCCGGTATTTTCACCTCTGCTGTTACCCTCAGCTGCCTGCCATGCAGAGATATCGATGAGGCATTCCAAATACAACAATAGCCATTCTTTCGGCTGCTGATTTAGTGATATCATTCCTTGGGTTTGCCCCAATGGAAGACAGTGCCTTGGTGATCCTTGGAAATCGCAGAGGCCATTAGAGATCTCAGGCAGGCTCTCCAACACCATAAGCGGCACCAATTGATGGGGTACCTCATTGGATTAAGCAATCTGCGCTTTGGTCCGATACCTAATAAAATGACGGAAGCAAGACTGCTGGGAACAATATGTTTAGACCATCGGACCATGTACCTCTCCTTCGCAGGTTTGGACAAAGATCAGACACCACTACCGATACCAGGTGCTTGCAGGTGTACCTAGTATTACCTTGAATGGCACTGTCTACACTGACCCAGACTCCGTCGCCAAACATTTCGCTCTGCATTGCTCTAGAGCCTCAAGGTTTGAGAATTATCAACTGCCTTATGTGTCCTAAAACAGTGGGTGAAGTGAAAGCAATTATCTTTTACTACACACCACCTGGAGCCATATAATGCACCACTGAGTGAGTTGTAATTCCTCAGTGTCCTAGCCCACTGCCGTGATACAGCACTACGGCCAGACCGCATCCACAACCAAATGATCAGGGGCTTATCAGTGGATTGTCAGGATGATATCCTTGCCATCTTTAACAGCATCTGGAGCGAGAGTGAGTTTCCATTGCAATGGCAAGAAAGCATCATTGTCCCAGTACTGAAATGAGGTAAGCACCCTCTTTAAGTGGACAGTTATTGTCCTATTAGTATCACCAATGTTTTCTTAAGCTGCTTGAATGCACAGTGAGCCAGTCACTGTGTTGGCTCCTCAAGTCTCAGGGTGTTACAGCTCCATAAGAGGGTGGTTTTCGCCAAGGCTATTCCACTAGTGTCAATCTCGTTTACGTGGAGTTTGTCATCCGAACAACTGCCTAACATCAACACATTATAGTCGACTTCTTTGACCTGCAGAAGGATTACAACACCACATCCTCGGTACCTTACACAAGTAATATCTCCAGGGTCCACTCCTGATTTTATCCACAGCTTATCGCACCGTACTTTCCAGTTGCAAGTTGGTGCTGTCCGCAGTACCCCCAGTACAGTATGACAGAGAATGGGTTCTGCAGGGCTCATGAAATGTGTGGCTAGGTTGGTAACTGCACAATGGAATTTTTTTGCCACTATTTAGGACAAAAATGCATGAAATCGAGTTAGTGATATTACTGAGCGTTTTCAAGTTTATAGCATCCTTATGACAGCGACATTTCAAGTCCATACAATTTTATATATATATATATATATATATATATATATATATATATATATATTTAAAAAGAAAGATATATATATATGCAAAATTCACGTTCCAGGAATAAAAACATTTTATGTTACGGGAGAGGAGGTACCAAAATTCACAAGTATGTTACAAAACTAATACGAAAGTGGTATTTCCTGGAACATGAGTTAATCATTTTTTCAAACTCCAGAATGAGATTTTCACTCTGCAGCGGAGTGTGCGCTGATATGAAACTTCCTGGCAGATTAAAACTGTGTGCCCGACTGAGACTCGAACTCGGGACCTTTGCCTTTCGCGGGCAAGTGCTCTACCATATGAGCTACCGAAGCACGACTCACGCCCGGTACTCACAGCTTTACTTCTGCCAGTATCTTGTCTCCTACCTTCCAAACTTTATAGAAGCTCTCCTGCGAACCTTGCAGGACTAGCACTCCTGAAAGAAAGGATGTAGCGGAGACATGGCTTAGCCACGGCCTGGGGGATGTTTCCAGAATGAGATTTTCACTCTGCAGCGGAGTGTGCGCCGATATGAAACTTCCTGGCAGATTTCATATCAGCGCACACTCCACTGCAGAGTGAAAATCTCATTCTGGAAACATCCCCCAGGCTGTGGCTAAGCCATGTCTCCGCTACATCCTTTCTTTCAGGAGTGCTAGTTCTGCAAGGTTCGCAGGAGAGCTTTTGTAAAATTTAGAAGGTAGGAGACTAGATACTGGCAGAAGTAAAGCTGTGAGTACCGGGCGTGAGCTCAGATGGTAGAGCACTTGCCCACGAAAGGCAAAGGTCCCGAGTTCGAGTCTCAGTCGGGCACACAGTTTTAATCTGCCAGGAAGTTTCATTTTTTCAAACTACTGAATAAAAGCAGGCTGCTGAGAAAGTGTCTATCATCATCATCATCATCATCATCATTATCCTCTATTCAAAAGAAGGCCTCTACCTGTGATAACCGAAGGTGGCTTAGAAAAATTCTGAGAGAACAGTGAAGAAAATAGAGATGCAAAGGTCAAATTCGTGTGGCCAAGTGGACCTTTTTCTGTTTTTTCATGCTGATGTTTGCCAAGTCTAATATGAAAACATTTTAATGACTTTGCCTGTTTGACAACGATTTATTGCACACTAGCTAAGAATAACAAAATAAAACAAATACATTTTTATGTGTTTCAGTTTTAAATTGCTAAACAGAAAACACTCTCCTGATTTTTTTATTTTGGAAAGTATGATTATAGGCATCATGCGAAACAAAAATTATGATGGTGAAACTTGTGATTTAAGTGCAAAAAATTTGGAAAAAAGGTCTTTAGAAATTACTTTCATTACAGATTTGTAAGTATTAGTATGCATAATTCCAGCACAGCAGTAACTTTATATCATAGTGGATCTTTTTCTCTTTCTAATGACATCAAATTTAATAAAAGTAATTCATAAATAAAAGACATTATAATGCTTACAAACTTTTAATCCACCTTCCCTACAGACAACAGTTTGTGAAAATTAAGTGTATTTTAGTCTTTTTTCATTATGTACTTTCTTGCACCAATTTTTAATAAACACCTGTGACAGTATGGCACCAAGATTTTATTTTGAGTGATTTTACATCAAATGAGCCAGACCTAAATCCTGTAATACTGGTTTGGAATTTTACGAAGAGTAAGATTCATAGTCATAATATTTCAAGCAACTTGCTCTTTGACCTGAAAAAGTAACGGCTGATGCTTTCGTTGTTAATAAATAAATGTCATGTGTGACCTAGCCTGATGAAAGCCTTTTGAAGGAATATTATGTCAGTGACTTGCACACAATTCTGCTTTATATTCAAGCAGCTTTTTCAGTTGGTCCCACAAAAGGCTGACAGGACCTCCTTCCAAACCCTTCATCCAGATAAAAATTTGAAATGATCATTGGGAATCAGCCTTTGGATCTCAGCATTGCTAGCCAAAAACGACATTTACTAGACCATACAGCCAGTTTGCTTTTAGTGCTGTCAAATTACTGTTGTGACATCAGAAGAGTAGAGATGGAAAGGCTGTGTATCACATAAATAAAGTGTGCAATGTGCTGGACATGGAAACTGAAAATATAACAAATCAGCAGAAACATTTGTTGGAAAATAGCAGCATTACCAGGGAAGGTAGTTTTACAGATACTGCAAGCAAAATGTCATGAATGTCCAAGGTGAGATACACTGTTTGTTACATTTCTGTTCTTTTTCTAAATGGGAACTTCATTCAGTGTTACCACAATGACCAGGTAACCAGTTCGCTTTGCAGAGTAGTAGTTTCATCTGTGGTAACCACAGCACACTTTAAGTAGCAGTAATGAAAAGGTGTGTCATAACATAAGCTCTTGATTAAGTATCAAATACATATATTATCACCAGCATACATACTTTCTGAGTGTGTTCAGGTTTACATAGGTCATACCCTAACACTTAGGACCTCAATTTGAAGAATTGTTTTTTAATATTGCTGCTGAAAATATTTATCTTTTCAAAACTTAACCTCTGTTAACACTGTTCAGATATATAGTGTCTGCACCATTCTTTCTACTGTAATTGTGGTTTGTAATAAAACTGCCTTTATATTAATAAATATCATGTAATCTTGTTTACCCTAAAATGTTTACAATCGTACAATTATAATTGTGGATCATTCCCTCTTTCTGCAGTTTTGGGATTATTTACTTGCATAGGGTGCAGAGAACATAGTCTGCGTGCTTCCAGATATTTGACTTACTTTCACAAATACGGTGTAAATGGAACTTAGTTACGTGAAACATATATTCACTCAGTATTTTACATTATTAGTCAATGCTTCAAAACATAGATGTGTATTGAACAAATCTGAATCAGTTTTATGGCATATATCAGTCCAAACTGCTAGCACTGCATTTTTTTTACACCAAGGCATAATTCCTAACATTGTTTTTTATACTCTTCAGGTAATTAGTGTGTAAAGAGATCTTGTCAGCTTATATTCTCCATATAGTCACCAACACCACTCAAGTTTGAAGCTGTTACATCAACTGTGAGGTCATCAGTCTGAAACAATAAGCAACTTCCTTTAGTATGTTGTTTTTCTAAGAAATAATACAGTTAAAGTTTCTTTACTTTCCGTTCTTCAGTTGACAAGAAACTGTTAAAGGCTAACGCTATGGTTCTGCTGGGACCGTAAGGTTGCAGCTTCAGTGGCACCATAGCTTCAACCTTTAACAAATAGTTACAAATAAAGTACTTTGAAAACACAAAAAGTTCATACCACTGATGCATTACTCAAAATATCATCAGTGCCAATATCTTCCTCTATCTCAGTATCACTTCCAGGTGTGGTAAGTTTGCCACTTTTTCCTCCCTGACCACTGCCACTCACAGAAGACTGAAAATCTTCTTCATAGTTGTCAGCAGTTTCTGAAATGATACAGATGTATTCAGTATTCACTGTGTGGATAAAATTAGAGAAACAGTTTAGGTACTACAGTCATTCAACAAAGAAACTGTATATAGCTTTTGATTTATAAAAACATTAAGGGGCTCCAAAAAGGTTCAAAATCATGAAATGTTTAATTTTTACTTTCTTGCATTTTAAAAATATACAGACTTTCCCCTTTCAATCGATATATAATTTATTCAGTTCAAAAGACTACAACTATTTTTAAAATATGTTCTGCATGGACGTGACCCACTGTGGCACTGTTAAGCTGCTGTCAAATGTTGAACTTATGAATCTACATGCTCATCATGTACATTTTAGTGCTGTGAGAGAAAATAAGTGTTACAAAATGATGTTTTGCGGATAACTTTTGATAGTTCAATACATATCATTCGCCCGACTATTGTGTGTTTGATGTTTATTTACTCTTTTGTAATCTTGAAAATATTCATAGTGAATTTTGTTCATTAAAGTCTCTGTTTTATTGAAGGATAATCATGGGTAAATGTAAAGAAACTATAAATCCTCTGAAGGCTTTTAAGAAAAGGAAAAATGTTGGAAAGCCAAAGGTAGGTGTTATTACAGTAAACAATAGAGGCAATAACCAAGTGTGTGGATCTAACCTTGCTGGTACTCCTGCCCATTGCAATAAAAGTGGGAAAGAAAGTATTTCGCAGAGGAAGCTTGGATCAGTTAGTGAAAACTATGAATGTTTTATGGGCAAATCAGATGTGAATGAAATATTTGATATGGCAGTTCTCAGTGGAATCCAACAACAACAACAACAACAACAACAACATGTAGGACTTGCCTGTGAAATGGAACTGAAGCTGAAGTGTGGTAAGTGTTCATATAGGACTACCTTTTGGAACAATGTTGCAGTAACTTCAAATGAAGAAAAAGGTAGTGAAATCCCCGAACACAACATTAGATTTGTTTACGCCTTGTGTACAATTGGTATGGGTATGGGGGCTACTGCAGGTTTCCAAATCCCCCAACCAAGTTTACAAACTATAATAGATTTACAGGGTCTAAAGTAGATGATGTCTGTATAGAACCTAAGAAGAAAGCTGTGGTAGAGGCAGTAATAGAAAACTGTGGTAATAGAGATTTGACTGCAGCATTCAATGGTACCTGACAAACGGGGAAACACATCTCTTCATGGTGTAGTATCCGCCACCAGTATGTGTACAGGAAAAGTTTTAGATGTAGCAGTAATATCTAAACATTTAGGTGTCCACAAAAAAAAAAAATAAATAAATAAATAAATAAAAAAAGGTACACATGAAAATAACTGCACAGCTAACTATAGTGGCAGTAGTGGAGGAATGGAAGTGGCTGATGTTGTTAGTATCTTTCAACATTCTGTAGCATGTGATATGTGAATTATCTTGGTGACAGTGACTCTAAAAGTTTCAAACAAATTCACAAACTGAAGCCCTATGGTGGTGACGATGTAGTGCAGAAATTTTAATGTATTGGACACGTACAGAAATGAATGGGGTGATGACTTTGGCGACTGAAGCATTGTACAAAAACCAAGAACTCACTGATGGTAAAGGGCTGGACAGGAAGGGGAGGTTAACTGACGGTGAAATTGACAAAATACAGAACTATTATGGAATGGCTATTAGGCAAAACACACACAGTGTCAATGAAACAAAGAAGGCTGTTTGGGCTTTTTTATTCTTTTTTTTTCATACTTTTTCAACTGATGAAAGTCCCCATCATTACTCATGTCCCAAAGGAGAAAATATTGGTGTAAGTACAAGGGATTGCAAACTGGCGAAGAGTACACTCATAAACATAGTCTGCCTGATGTGGTAATGGAGATGACAAAACCTATTTTCAGAGACTTAGCAGCTCCTGAACTGTTGAAAAATTGTGTTCATGGAAAAACTCAAAAGCCCAATGAAAGTGTAAATAATGTTATATGGTCAAGAAATCCCAAGACTGTGTTCGCTGGAATAGAAACACTTCACTTTGGTGTGTATGATGCTGTTGCTACTTTTAATTATGGCAATGTTGTAAGGTGCAAAGTATTTTGAAATATGGGAATGAAGATAGGTTTCAACATAGTATGAACGATGCTTGATTTAGACAAGGAATGTCTTCAGGCTACTGACAGGGCTGTACATAGCATATAAATACAAGCCAGAGAAAACAGGAGGAAAAAGAGGAAGCTGGAGGAGGAGTTTACGGAAGATGAGGATAATCCATCCTATGTATCTAGAATGCTAGAATGCACTAAAAAGGTTCCCAAAAGTTTTATTTTTTCATAAGAATTACATGTTTTCTCAGGATATACGAAACCAATTTGATTCAAATTTTTAGGAAATGTTACACAGTCACTTTTGGGTAACTTAACACAGCATTTTTCCAAAAACCTGTATACTGTTGAATTTATAAACAAAAAAGGCACGAAAGTTGTGAATTTTCATACAGTAGAAAAAAATTATCTGTAACAAATTAATTCAAATTTTTAAAAATCCCTGTGTTAAGTTGTAGCCAATACTCCAATAAATAACCTGTAAAAATTTCAACTTCCTAGTTCAAATACTTTCTGAGAAAACATGTAATTTGTAAGCACTATTTTAACATTGAAAACATAGGGCTTTCCAGAGCCCTTTAAGCATTTCAATGTAGTGTACATTTAACGGTAACAAGCTTATGTATGTAATATTACATAATTTACTGCACAACGCGGCAGAGATAGATAAACAATGAGCAATAAAGGGAAATATTTTTGTCTGGAAAAATAAACATTGAAGATTTTTCACAATCAAACATTTTTTGAGAGTAAACAAAAAAATGTTCTCCAGAAAAAGAATTATCTCTGTTCATTAAATTAAGTATCCAAATTCCAAATGTTTTTGTAGTTAATGGCAAACCCATACTACATGTTCTGAAGCTATGGCATTTTTTCCACACAGCTCACTGCTCTTGTCATATATAGTGACACATCTACCTTCTTTACTCATTTCATGAACCTAGCCAAAACTCTTTATCATCCATAATCTTGATAGTTACCTCAGTCTTTTACCATTACTATAATAACTGGCATAGTCAGTGAAACACTTTCACTATCTGGTTGTGAACTGATGTCACAGCGAATCAATAAAGGCAGGCTACTGATTTCGGTTTAACAATGATTAGGAATTGTTGTAAAATAGTGTTTATTCAGTCTACCTCATAAATTTTATATCATGTTGTTGCCAGTTTCGGCTGCGTAAAAATCTTCAGTTAGTCAAAATTTATCATTCATTTTGGTGTCTTTTTGTATGAGAATATTATGAAAAGAATCAATTTCTGACAATATAATGTAATTGGATAGATAAAAAAATCTACTCACCAAGTAGCAGTAGGAGAACACACATTTCCTTCTCAACCCGTCTGCTAAGTCTCCCCTGACCCTCGGTTCCGGGTGACTTTTTCGCACTCTGCCCCCTTTCCTAAACCTCTCCAGTTGCTTTTGCTTGATCCCTCACCTCCACTGGCTCCAAAAGCTTGCATAAGTAAAAACTTTTTTTTTTGCCTTGTGTTCTCCTGCCGCCACTTGGTGAGTAGATCTTTTTATCTATCCAATCACATAATATTATAAAAAAGACAGATTGCTACTCACCATACAGCAGAGATAATGAATCGCAGACAGGCACAACAAAAAGAATACTAAAAATGCAAGTTTTCAGCTAGAAGACCTTCTTCCAAAACAGCCAACATACAAGCAGACATTCACTTAAATGCAGCTCTCACACACATGACCAGTCTCTCTGGCTACTGGGAATAGAGTGCACTAAGTATCTCCTAATTTCTTTACAGCAAAAATACGTTATTAGAGGATGAAAGCCAGTTATCACTGAGCATATACAGAATGATATCCTATAATGTACTTCCAACTGAAGATCTGCACCATGTCTGACAAAAAAGGGACACTGTGCAACAACAGAAGTTTGAAGCCCGCTGTTCCCAAGTGAAGAAAAAAGTAATGAGGTATTAAGGGAATCACAAATAATTACAGATGAAGGAGGACAGGCTGCCTTTAAATAGATATGCAATCTAATGGAAGGAGAAAAAAATTAAATGACATTCAGATGATATAAATGAACCAAGCATCAATTTCAGTGAGAATTCAGTTGTACAATTAAGACCTTTCTACAATGATATGGAAGCTAATAAGGTATAAGATGTTTGTAATATGATTTAATTTCTGAACAGTTGCACTGACATAATAAATTTATAGTAGAAATTAACCATCAGCAGTCTCAAAATGGAGGTCACTGACCAACTGTAAATTCATTCTTCAAGAAATCTTTTGCAAAACTGGCAGTAATTAAACACTCACAGACTTTATGGAAGACATTAGCTCTCACTAATATTATGCCTTTTTTATGATAATTGAATTACCTCTGTCCACATATAGAATTAGTAGTAAGGTTTAGCAACATTGAATCGTTCATAAAACTTTGGACAACTGTGCAATAAGTTCCATCTTAAAGAGACTACAATAAACATCTGTTTTCTAATGAGGCTCCGTAAATAGCTTCTTCTGATTTATTCCTAACTGTATACCTTTACAGCATTATGGTTAAAGTGCCGCCTATTCTGTTTGTAACAGCAGAAATGTATTTTTGTAACATCAATAATAATGAATTTTACAGTGAGCAACCTTTCTGGCTGTTCTTAGTATTTTGGCCATGGGTGTTTACAGTAAGTTGTTCCTCTTCTTTTTCATTTTATGGTGGTAATTTTTTCTGCATTCAGCAGTTTTTTTCCATATTCTCCAGACAGCAAGTGGGTCTCCCTTAATCTAGGCTCTGAGGCACTTGCACCCTACCCCCTTCCCCCCTCCTCTTTTTCCCCAACCTGTCATTTTTCCTCCATGAATTGGAACATATCTCTGAAAGTTAGTGAAGTTTTCATTCTTTTTAGTGTAGCTGTAGACAACCCCAACACTTCTACTATTCAGTAGGTTGTCACTTTCACTTCTAAATTACTTACATTCTGCAAGAACTTTCTATACCAAATGCACATTTACACTGTGAATGCTAGATTAAGGTACATTAGCGTTCTGTTTTTCTGTTGGCAGAACTAGCAATTTCGCCTCCTGAAGGTAATTAATAGCCAGCCATGGTGTCATATTGTATTTTAACAGTTTTCTCAATTTTCTCAACTGAATTTTCTGTGTAACCCAAATGCAATTGTTATCACAATTACAGTTTTCTGAAATGAAAATTAGTTCTGAATGAGTTTCAATCCCATTTATTTACTTTTCCTCTCATAAATGACTGGCCATTAAAATTGCTACACCACTAAGATGATGTGCTACAGATACGAAATTTAACCGACAGGAAGATGATGCTGTGATATGCAAATGATTAGCTTTTCAGAGCATTCACACAAGGTTGGCACCGGTGGCGAAACCTAAAACGTGCTGACATGAGGGAAGTTTCCAACCAATTTCTCATACACAAACAGCAGCTGACCGGCGTTGCCTGGTGAAACATTGTTGTGATGCCTCGTGTAAGGAGGAGAAATGCGTACCATCTCGTTTCCGACTTCGATAAAGGTCAGATTGTAGCCTATTGCGATTGCGGTTTATCATACCGCGACATTGCTGCTCGCGTTGGTCAAGATCCAATGACTGTTAGCAGAATATGGAATCGGTGGGTTCAGGAGGGTAATACGGAACTCCCTGCTGGATCCCAATGGCCTCGTATCACTAGCAGTCGAGATGACGGGCATCTTATCCGCATGGCTGTAACCGATCGTGCAGCCACATCATGATCCCTGAGTCAACAGACGGGGACGTTTGCAAGACAACAGCCATCTGCACGAACAGTTCAATGATGTTTGCAGCAGCATGGACTATCAGCTCGGAGACCACGGCTGCGGTTACCCTTGACGCTGCATCAAAGACAGGAGCGCCTGAGATGGTGTATTCAACGATGAACCTGGGTGCACGAATGGCAAAACGTCATTTTTTCGGATGAATCCAGGTTCAATTTACAGCATCATGATGGTCGCATCCGTGTTTGGCGACATCGCGGTGAATGCACATTGGAAGCGTGTATTCATCATCGTCGTACTGGTGTATCACCTGGCATGATGTTATGGGGTGCCACTGGTTACACGTCTCCGTCACCTCTTGCTCGCATTGACGGCACTTTGAACAATGGACGTTACATTTCAGATGTGTTATGACCCATGGCTCTACCGTTCATTTGATACCTGCGAAACCCTACATTTCAGCAGGATAATGCACGACCACATGTTGCAGGTCTTGTACAGGCCTTTCTGGATACAGAAAATGTTCGACTGCTGCCCTGGCCAGCATATTCTCCAGATCTCTCACCAACTGAAAACGTCTGGTCAATGGCGGCCGAGCAACTGGCTCGTCACAATACGCCAGTCACCACTCTTGATGAACTGTGGTATCATGTTGAAGCTGCATGGGCAGCTGTACCTGTACACGTCATCCAAGCTCTGTATGACTCAATGCCCAAGTGTATCAAGGCCGTTATTACGGCCAGAGGTGGTTGTTCTGGGTACTAATTTCTCAGGACCTATGCACCCAAATTGCGTGAAAATGTAATCACATGTCAGTTCTAGTATAATACATTTGTCCAATGAATTCCCATTTATCATCTGCATTTCTTCTTGGTGTAGCAATTTTAATGGCCAGTAGTGTATTTTAGAAATCCTAATTATGGCATTATGTTTCTTTGGTACTGTTCTTTCCTCCACTGCATTGTCCATTGCCCCCCCCCCCACCCCTCCCTCCACCCACTATCATCCCTGTGTTCACCTCTGTGTGATCTACACTTCTCACATCTAGTCACAGTCTCTTTGGCTCACATCTCTACTTATTCACCATCCTCTCTGTTATTTTTAATTTTCTTGAAGGTAATTCCAGAATGTGCTTCCATTGCTGGCATTCCTTATAGTGGGTTACATGGCATCAGAATCAGTAGAGACTTACCAGTGATACTTGCGTCTGATTCTGTCTAGAGTCTTCACAAATCCTAGATGATGAGATGTTGGAGCATTGTGGATGAACTTCAGGATAGTTTGTCATTGAGGAGCTGGGACAAAAAGCAACCACTTCCGCGCCACTCCTTTCACACAGTGGTCCATTCATTGATAGGAATTCTCCTTTCGCCAGTTCCTCATCCTTCAAGGTTTCTGTATTGGTTTTTAGCAATGCTGGACCTTGCCCTTGTTAAGCAGCAATGTTATTTAATGCAACGATGACACATTTCACTCCAGCTGCTGCATTTTGGCACAGAATTCCTTGAAAGGTAGTCAGCAATACCCTCGTGTTAAAAGTGGTTCAAATGGCTCTGAGCACTATGGGACTTAACTGCTGTGGTCATCAGCCCCCTAGAACTTAGAACTACTTAAACCTAACTAACCTAAGGAGATCACACACATCCATGTCCGAGGCAGGATTCGAATCTGCGACCGTAGCGGTCGCGCGGTTCCAGACAGTAGCACCTAGAACCGCTCGGCCACTCCGGCCGGCAATACCCTCGTGTTAGTGTCTGCTTTTGTATACAAATCTGATGTCCCATTCTGAAGCCTTCCTGTCCATCTCAGTCAACTCAATCCTTCAAACTAGACAGCCATAATTAAAAATGGTGGTCCATTACAATAGTGAATGGTTTGCCAAATAAATAAAACAGATATTTTCTGATGGCCCAAAAAGCGTCAAGGCACTCTTTCTCTGCTGTAGAATAGTTCACCTCCAACTTTGAGAGTACTCTGGAAGCACAAGCTATCACATTTTCAACACCTTCCTGAATTTGTACTAGAACTGCAAAGATCCCGAAACTGCTACTGTCAGGGTGAACTTCTGTCTTCGCATTTTTATCATTCAATGCCAGGACTGGAAGAGAAGTCAGCATTTCCTTGATGACACAAGAACTTTATTGTGCCTCTTTCCACAAAAATTTTGCATCCCCTGCAGTAGTCCTTCCAATGGACATGCCTTGTACAGAAGTCCTCTGTGAATCTCCGGCAGCACGAGCACATTCCGAGCAAACTTCTTACATTATGAATGTGTCGAGGAGTTGGAAAATATGTGACTGCTCTGATTTTCTCTGAATTAAGTGAAAATCCATTGCCTTTCACTAGGTGCCCCAAGATTTTTATTTCTCGAGTGACAAAGAAATAAAACAGTTGTCAGGCAGCTTAGAAGTTCTCCAAATGTTTTTTTTTTTTTAAAAAACAACAACACAGTCCTCTAGATAGCAAAGACACAACTTTGAATTCACAAGGAAAGATAATCAATTTGACTTCACATTTTACAGAGGAGAAAAAGCACATTTGCAAGTTATCAGCCCTAGCAATCAATCCTACATGAAAATTTGGGTCATAATTCTGATAATATGCAATTGTAACCTTCTGAAAGTACACCTTTTAAAATGCATATGCATCAGCCATCACTCGCACTGCCCCACTCCAGCTGCTTAATGCCTGAAAGTGAAGTGCTGTAGAGTGGATTGAGTAAAGGTTTGTGATGCACTGTTTTGTCACGGGTAGAATGCTTCGTTCATTGTGTCTTAAGTGCACAGGTTCTAGCCTGTAGCTGATGGCAGAGATCTCTTTGCTCTTAACATTTTTATGTGGCGAGTCACAAATGTACTTTAAATGAATGAAATGAACGAGTGTAACATGAAAGAAATAGTGTAACAATCTTTAATTATTAAAATCACTGCTGTGTGCACCATTCCTCTATGTGATTGGCATGATTAAATTGTGCATAAAAAATAATTCACTTCATTTCATAATAATTCTTTTCAGTTGCTCAGATTTATTCGTTTCGATTTTGTGGCGTATATACAGCTGCAGAATGTCAATATGAGAATATTATTAAAATAATACTGAATGCATATGTGCATGAGGTTTGCAGTATCGGTCGCTATCTGGTCTGCTGCACTTTCTAATACGGGTGCCACCAGTTACTCCAGCGCACTTCCTACAGCAGCCACTGCTGCACAAGGGCACTGTCATGACTGATTATGCCAATGAGATGCAAACACCACTCTCAGGAGCTCCAGCAGTGGGTATACTTAAGTTCAAACATTCATGCACTGAGCCCATTTTGTGTGTCTGCCAGTTGAATAACATTTACAGAATTTCAAAGTACCCAGCGCTCATGGTCTACTGATTAGTTATTGTACTTGAGACTGACTGAATTGTATACCTATGGTATCTTTATATGTTTCAACATTCAAAGCTACTGTTAGCAACTGACGCTGCAACTACAGCTACAAAGTTACGTAATATTTTTACTATTTGATATTAGATATAAAATAAAATAATATCTGAATTCTATGTTCATGAACAGCATCTGTTCCTCATTCCAGTATCTACTAAAGAAACACACAGCATGCAAGGAAGCTATAACACAGTTGACATATTACATAATCATATTACTATCTTTCGCAAAGACTAACGAATGCACGAACAAGATTTTAAGGTACATTGGGCAGATGTGGCCACTTCCCCTCCCCTCTTCTCTTCTCTTCTCTTTCCTTCAACATCCCATGAATAGGAGGGCTCTGTGTGCGACTCAGCTGTACAGTACTTCTCGCTCGTGCATTAGGCAGCTGCAGCACAAATAACAACTGGTGCCTGCAAAAGTTTAAAAGCTGTACTATCAGAAGGTCACAACTGCATACTGCAAGAATTAGAGCTCAAACTTCCATGTGGGATCGACTACTGGGGCCAACATCTTGCAAGTGTGCTTTTTTCCTCCTGAAAATATGATGCCAAATTCATGATGTTTCCTTGTCACAGGCCTTTAGGGGCTGTGAAAGCAGCTTTTCTGGTCAGCCTCATCAATTTTGATTTGAAAATTGCCTGTGTGCATGTCCACAGCTGTGAAATACTTTGCTTCTCTCAAAAAATCTAAAGTGCCATCAATGTGTGCCAATGGGTAGATATCTTTTTTCGTGACTTTGTTCAGTCACCCATACTCGATGCATAAATGCCATGTTGTCATCCTTCTTTTACACAAGGATTACAGGAAAGAACCAAGGACACACTGATGGATCAATGATGTCATCAAGCAGCATATTCTCCACTTCCTCCTGGATTATTAGTTGTTCAGCAAGTGCTGGCTAATTGATGGATGATTGAAAACATCCCAAAATTGGTGCACAATGGCTAAACTTGTCAACACTGTTCCTCAGTCAGGCTAGAGCTTATTGGCAGATCGATAGTACCATCCCTTCCTGTGTTGTCCATAGTGGTAGTACAGAATGATTCTTTGCCAATGGCATTGTAATTGTGTTCCATAGATTTCGTGTTCGTTTTGAATACAGTCCAGAGACAGGTAGTGCTTATTTTCATTGTTTCCAACAAGAAGTGTCTAGTAACCACAGTTTAGTCAGCTATCAGCCGCCTTTAGTGAATTAGCAGTCTAGTTAAAAGTTGATTAACTCTCTACAGTAAATTGTTGATTTCTTAGAATGGATAGGATGTGAGACTGCTGTGTATGGACGCAGGAGGAGCTGGCCACTGTTCGCGAACAGCTG
This sequence comes from Schistocerca cancellata, assembly GCF_023864275.1. Lineage (NCBI taxonomy): Eukaryota > Metazoa > Arthropoda > Insecta > Orthoptera > Acrididae > Schistocerca > Schistocerca cancellata. The sequence continues at coordinate 1,160,465,434 of NC_064626.1, forward strand.
AACATGCTGATGGCTGTGTTCAGCCGTCTTCAGCCTGCTGCCTTGGAGTGTAGCGGCACTGGGGAGTCTGGTGTGTCGCATGGTACATCCCAGGTGCTACATGCTTCACCCATGGTCCCTGCTGTCGAGACATCTTCGCGGGTACCGGGCGCGGTTGGGCCACTCTCTCCCGAAGGGGAGTGGCAGGTTCAGCGGCATTCGCGTCGCACGAGGTGGAGGGTCAATGTGGACGCTAGCCCTGTGGCATCGCCCGCTCTGCCTGTGAGTGGACATGTGGCTGCTCCTTCAGCAAGGTCTGAGCAGGCACACGAAGGGAGGGGTTTATTAGTGATTGGGAGCTCCAATGTTAGGCGGGTGATGGACCCCTTAGGGAAATAGCGGAAAGGTCGGGGAAGAAGGCTAGTGTTCACTCTGTCAGCTTGCCAGGGGGTCTCATCCGAGATGTGGAGGAGGCCCTGCTGGCAGCGATAGAAAGCACTGGATGCACCCAACTACAAATTGTTGCTCATGTCAGCAACAACGACTCCTGCCGTCTGGGTTCAGAGGTCATCCTCAGTTCATACAGGCAGTTCGTGGAGTTGGTGAAGGCAGAAAGCCTCGCTCGCAGGGTGAAATCTGAGCTAACTATTTGTAGTATCGTTCCCAGAACCGATCGCAGTTCTATGGTTTGAAGCTGAGAGGAAGGCTTAAACCAGAGGCTCAGACGGTTCTGCGGAGATCTGGGGTGCAAATTTCTCGACAAGACGACTCCTGAGACGTGACGAGGTGGCAGTAGGAAAAACGCAACAGGAAATAACAATATTAATGTGGTAATAGTAAATTGCAGGAACGTCTATAGAAAGGTCACAGAACTGCTCTCATTAATAAACGGTCACAATGTCCACATAGTACTAGGCATGGAAAGTTGGCTGAAACCAGATGTAAACAGTAATGAAATTCTAAACTCAGATTGGAATGTATACTGCAGAGACAGGCTGGACAGTGAAGGGGGAGGCGTGTTTATAGCGATAAAAAGTGCAATAGTATCAAAGGAAATTGACGGAGATCCGAAATGTGAAATAATTTGGGAGAAGGTCACGGTTAAAGCAGGCTCGGACAAGGTAGTTGGATGTCTCTATAGGCCCCTTAGCTCAGCAGCTGTTGTGGCAGAGCACCTGAAGGAAAATTTGGAAAATATTTCGAGTAGATTTCCCAACCATGTTATAATTCTGGGTGGAGATTATAATTTACCAGATATAGACTGGGAGACTCAAACATTTATAACGGGAAGCAGGGACAAAGAATACAGTGAATTTTTTTTAAGTGCATTATCTGAAAACTACCTTGAGCGGTTAAACAGAGAACCGACTCATGGCAATTGGTGACAAACAGACCCCAACTATTTGAAACAGTTAACGCAGAACAGGGAATCAACGATCATAAAGCAATTACTGCATTGATGATTTCAGCTGTAAATAGAAATATTTAAAAAGACGGGAAGATTTTTCTGTTTAGCAAAAGTGATGAAAAGCTGATTTCAGAGTACTTGATGACTCAACACAAAGATTTTATCTCAAGTACAGATAGTGTTGAGGGTCAGTGGACAAGGCTCAAAACCATCGTACAATACGCATTAGATGAGTATGTGCCAAGCAAGATCGTAAGAGATGGAAAAGAGCCACCGTGGTACAACAACAGAGTTAGAAAACTGCTACGGAAGCAAAGGGAACTTTACAGCAAACATAGACATAGCCAAAACCTTGCAGACAAACAAAAATTACATGAAGCGAAATGAAGTGTGAGGAGGGCTATGCGAGAGGCATTCAATGAATTTGAAAGTAAAGTTCTATGTACTGACTTGGCAGAAAAACCTAAGAAATTTTGGTCTTATGTCAAAGCGGTAAGTGGATCAAAACAAAATGTCCAGACACTCTGTGACCAAAATGGTACTGAAACTGAGGATGACAGACTAAAGGCCGAGATACTAAATGTCTTTTTCCAAAGCTGTTTCACAGAGGAAGACTGCACTGTAGTTCCTTCTCTAGATTGTCGCACAGATGACAAAATGGTAGATATCGAAATAGATGACAGAGGGATAGGAAAACAATTAAAATCGCTCAAAAGAGGAGAGACTGCTGGACCTGATGGGATACCAGTTCGATTTTACACAGAGTATGCGAAAGAACTTGCCCCTCTTCTTGCAGTGGTGTACCATAGGACTCTAGAAGAGCGTAGCATTCCAAAAGATTGGAAGAGGGCACAGGTCATCCCTGTTTTTAAGAAGGGACGTCGAACAGATGTGCAGAACTATAGACCTATATCTCTAACGTCGATCAATTGTAGAATTTTGGAACACGTATTATGTTCGAGTATAATAACTTTTCTGGAGACTAGAAATCTACTTCGTAGGAATCAGCATGGGTTTTGAAAAAGACGATCGTGTGAAACCCAGCTCACCTTATTCGTCCACGAGACTCAGAGGGCCATAGACACAGGTTCCCAGGCAGATGCCGTGTTTCTTGACTTCCGCAAGGTGTTCGATACAGTTCCCCACAGTCATTTAATGAACAAAGTAAGAGCATATGGACTATCACACCAATTGTGTGATTGGACTGAAGAGTTCCTAGATAACAGAACACAGCACATCATTCTCAATGGAGAGAAGTCTTCCGAAGTAAGTGTGATTTCAGGTGTGCCGCAGGGGAGTGTCGTAGGACCGTTGCTATTCACAACATATATAAACGACCTTGTGGATAACATCGGAAGTTCACTGAGGCTTTTTGCGTATGATGCTGTAGTATATCGAGAGGTTGTAACAATGGAAAATTATACTGGAATACAGGAGGATCTGTAACGAATTGACACATGGTACAGGGAATGGCAATTGAATCTCAATGTATACAAGTGTAATGTGCTGCGAATACAAAGAAAGAAAGATTCTATATCATTTAGCTACAATATAGCAGGTCAGCAACTGGAAGCAGTTAATTCCATAAATTATCTGGGAGAAGGCATTAGGAATGATTTAAAATTGAATGACCATATAAAATTAATCGTCGGTAAAGCAGGTGCCAGACTGAGATTCATTGGAAGAATCCTAAGGAAATGCAGTCTTAAAATAAAGGAACCAATCCCAAAGAAAGCAGGTGTTGACAGATGTGAAAATTACCGAACTATCAGTTTAATAAGCCACGGCTGCAAAATACTAACACAAGTTCTTTACAGACGAATGGAAAAACTGGTAGAAGCCGACCTCAGGGAAGATCAGTTTGGATTCCGTAGAAATGTTTGAACACGTGAGGCAATACTGACCCTACGACTTTTCTTAGAAAATAGATTAAGGAAAGGCAAACCTACGTTTCTAGCATTTGTAGACTTAGAGAAAGCTTTTGACAATGTTGAGTGGAATATTCTCTTTCAAATTATGAATGGGGCAGGGGTAAAATACAGGGAGCAAAAGGCTATTTACAATTTGTACAGAAACCAGATGGCAGTTATAAGAGTCGAGGGGCATGAAAGGGAAGCAGTGGTTGGGAAGGGAGTGAGACAGGGTTGTAGCCTATCCCCAATGTTATTCAATCTGTATATCGAGCAAGCAGTAAAGGAAACAAAAGAAAAATTCGGAGTAGGTATTAAAATCCATGGAGAAGAAATAAGAACTTCGAGGTTCGCCGATGACATTGTAATTCTGTCAGAGACAGCAAAGGACCTGGAAGAGCAGCTGAACGGAATGGACAGTGTCTTGAAAGGAGGATATAAGATGAATATCAACAAAAGCAAAAAAACGATAACGGAATGTAGTCGAATTAAGTCTGTTGATGCTGCCGGAATTAGTGTAGGAAATGAGACACTTAAAGTAGCAAATGAGTTTTGCTATTTGGGGAGCAAAATAACTGATGATGGTCAAAGTAGAGAGGATATAAAATGTAGACTGGCAATGGCAAGGAAAGCATTTCTGAAGAAGATAAATTTGTTAACATCGAGTATAGATCTAAGTGTCAGGAAGTCGTTTCTGAAAGTATTTGTACGAGGTGCATTCAAGTTCTAAGGCCTCCGATTTTTTTTCTCCGGCCTGGAAAGAGATAGAAACATGCGCATTGTTTTAAAATGAGGCCGCGTTCATTGTCAATACGTCCCAGAGATGGCAGCACCGTACGGCAGATGGAATTTTACCGCCAGCGGCGAGAATAACAACTGTTTTAAATAAAATGGCGACGTTTTCCTTACTTGAACAGCGTGCAATCATTCTTTTTCTGAATTTGCGTGGTGTGAAACCAATTGAAATTCATCGACAGTTGAAGGAGACATGTGGTGATGGAGTTATGGATGTGTCGAAAGTGCGTTCGTGGGTGCGACAGTTTAATGAAGGCAGAACATCGTGTGACAACAAACCGAAACAACCTCGGGCTCGCACAAGCCGGTCTGACGACATGATCGAGAAAGTGGAGAGAATTGTTTTGAGGGATCGCCGAATGACTGTTGAACAGATCACCTCCAGAGTTGGCATTTATGTGGGTTCTGTGCGCACAATCCTGCATGACGACCTGAAAATGCGAAAAGTGTCATCCAGGTGGGTGCCATGAATGCTGACGGATGACCACATGGCTGCCCGTGTGGCATGTTGCCAAGCAATGTTGACGCGCAACGACAGCATGAATGGGACTTTCTTTTCGTCGGTTGTGACAATGGATGAGACGTGGATGCTATTTTTCAATCCAGAAACAAAGCGCCAGTCAGCTCAATGGAAGCACACAGATTCACCGCCACCAAAAAAATTTCGGGGTAACCGCCAGTGCTGAAAAAATGATGGTGTCCATGTTCTGGGACAGCGAGGGCGTAATCTTTACCCATTGCGTTCCAAAGGGCACTACGGTAACAGTTGCATCCTACGAAAATGTTTTGAAGAACAAATTCCTTCCTGCACTGCAACAAAAACGTCTGGGAAGGGCTGCGCGTGTGCTGTTTCACCAAGACAACGCACCCGCACATCGAGCTAACGTTATGCAACAGTTTCTTCATGATAACAACTTTGAAGTGATTCCTCATGCTCCCTACTCAGCTGACCTGGCTCCTAGTGGCTTTTGGCTTTTTCCAACAATGAAAGACACTCTCCGTGGCCGCACATTCACCAGCCGTGCTGCTATTGCCTCAGCGATTTTCCAGTGGTCAAAACAGACTCCTAAAGAAGCCTTCGCTGCTGCCATGGAATCATGGTGACAGCGTTGTGAAAAATGTGTACGTCTGCAGGGCAATTATGTTGAGAAGTAACGCCAGTTTCATCGATTTCAGGTGAGTAGTTAATTAGAAAAAAAATCGGAGGCCTTAGAACTTGAATGCACCTCGTAAGAAGTGTAGCCACGTATGGAAGTGAAACATAGACGATAAATAGTTTAGGCAAGAAGACAATAGAAGCTTTCGAAATGTGGTGCTACAGAAGAATGCTGAAGATTAGATGGGTAGATCACATAACTAATGAGGAGGTATTGAATAGAATTGGAGAGAAGAGAAATTTGTGGCACAACTTGTCTAGAAGAAGGGATCGGTTGGTAGGGCATGTTCTGAGGCATCAAGGGATCACCAATTTAGTATTGGAGGGCAGCGTGGAGGGTAAAAATTGTAGAGGGAGACCAACAAATGAATACACTAAACAGATTCGGAAGGATGTAGGTTGCAGTAGGTACTGGGAGATGAAGAAGCCTGCACAGGATAGAGTAGCATGGAGAGCTGCATCAAACCAGTCTCTGGACTGAAGACCACAAGAACAACAACAGGTTACAGTACACTTGTTCGTCCACTGCTTGAATACTGCTCACCTGTGTGGGATCCGCACCAGATAGGGTTGATAGAAGAGAGAGAGAGAAGATCCAACAGAGAGCAGCGCGCTTCGTTACAGGATCATTTAGTAATCGCAAAAGCGTTAGGGAGATGATAGATAAACTCCAGTGGAAGACTCTGCAAGAGAGATGCTCAGTAGCTCAGTACGGGCTTTTGTTGAAGTTTCGTGAACATACCTTCACCCAGGAGACAAGCAGTATATTGCTCTCCCTCCTATGTATATCTTGCGAAGAGACCATCAGGATAAAATCAGAGAGATTAGAGCCCACACAGAGGCATACTGACAATCTTTCTCTCCACGAACAAAATGAGACTGTAATAGAAGGGAGAACTGATAGAGGTACTCAAGGTAGCCCCTGCCATACACTGTCAGGTGGCTTGCAGAGTATGTATGTAGATGTAGATGTAGATCAAAAACTCATCATCTTTCTCTGCAGTAGCATGTGTGTCCACAGTGTCCATAGTGTGGACATACTTGCACGTTGCTGTCCGTCTTCCAAATGCCCGTTCTTCTGTGGACATTATACTTAAAGGAGGAGTTGGTTGTATCTGTGTTAAACAGGTGCTGGGTAGTTGTTTGGCAGCTACCACTTAATTCTGGGTTCACACCACATAATTCTGGATTCATTCCTCATAGCATGTTTGACTGGTTGTGTAGACTGCTGCTAAAAATCAATACATCTCTCCTTCAATATTTTCTATTACCTCCTGCTACAAGGGGGTGACATTCTTGTCTGCTATCTCTTGCTTACTTGGTCTGACAGTTCCGGCTGCCTTCTCCTACAACCTGTGTGTGATAGAGGTGTCATCATGATAGTCTTCCATAATTGCCTTAGGGACCACATTTGGGACTCAGTCCCAACTATTTTGTCAGATTCTATTCTGCTGCATTTCCTCAATGCAATGGGACCACTTGATGAATTCCTCTGTTGCTGTGACATCCTTTACCATAAGAGCTTGGTACAGGTCTTCTTCTTCTTCTTCTTCTTCTTCTTCTTCTGTCATAATCAGACTTACGAAGTGGTATAAAGCCAACACTTTCTGTAAGTAGGACTGTGTCGTTTCCCCATCATGTTGGGTCCTCTTCTTCAATTGTTCTACCAGTAAGTGGACATGCTGCGGATTATTGCCATTTCTTCAGTTTGGTCTTGAATTTATATCAGCTTTTTAGCTTCTTTTCATTGTTCAAGAACTACTGCTGGGCCGTGCCATCCAAATAAATGTATATATTTGCCAAACACATCATGTCATCCCACCCACTGTATTTTGAGGCTCAGTTGGATCCTTTCAGCTATTTTGTTGGGTGTTGAACAGCATCTCCAAATAACACTGATGAGTGCCTGATGTGCAACTGGAATCCAACCGTAAGGTTGTCAGTGAACATCAATAGCCTGAACAGAAAGTAACTCTGTACACAGAGTGGTGCTGTTTTCATGAACATCAAATATTCCAGAATATATAAACATAAGAACTTCCAAGAACTTTTCCAGAAATAAATACTAAACAACAAATAATTGCTGATGGATGGGGTTTGAAATGGTGACCCACTGCATACCAGCAAGCAAAAGTAATCACAACATTGCACTGCAGGCAGCACAACTCGTGGCAATATTTCTCCTCCTCAGAAAAATTTTTCTTGCTCATTTGCTGTGATAAGTATCTTGTAAAGACCTAATCCTCACATGCAAGAACTAAACGTTTCGGCATTTAAATGATTAATGGAAAATCTCATATAAAGATGTGAAACAAATACTAACAAAGAGATAGAGGGGATGGCCAGTACTTACCTCAGCTCAGTACAGCCGATAGATAAAAAACAGAACCGAAAATTTACGTTCCTAGCTTTCGGAACAAATGTTCCTTCATCAGGGAGGAGAGAGGGGAAAAACAGGGAAGAAGGGAAAGGGAAGAAGGGAAAGTGGATTCAGTTACTCACAACCCAGGTTATGAAGCAACAGGGAAAGGAAAACAGGGAGGGTAGCAAGGATGGAGGCATGGTTGTCAGAGGGAAGCCAAAGATATTCTACTGTAAGTACTGTGCTAGCTTCAAACCAAAGAGGATGCATCCAGAAGTAAAGAGGTATATAGTATAAAGATAAACACAACTATGTAGGATGAAAAGATGCGTGAATGGCTAAAGAGGAAAGGGAAAAGGGAGAAGACTGACGAGTAAATGGGAGTGAGGTTGTTTAACGTAGGTTCAGTCCAGGGGGATGGCGGGATGAAAGGATGTGTTGGAGTGCAAGTTCCCATTTCCGCAGTTCCGAGGGACTGGTGTTGGGTGGGAGAAGCCAAATGGCACATACGGTGTAGCAGGTTCCTAGGTCCCTAGAATTATGCTGGAGGGCATGCTCCACCACTGGGTATTGGACATCTCCTAGGCGGACAGTTCGTCTGTGTCTGTTCATGCGCTCAGCCAGTTTAGTTGTTTTCATACCGATGTAAAAGGCTGTGCAGTGCAGGCATGTCAGCTGATAAATGACATGTGTAGCTTCACACATGGCCCTGCCTTGAATTGTGTATGTTTTACCAGTAGCGGGGCTGGAGTAGGTGGTTGTGGGGGGATGCATGGGGCAGGTTTTGCAGCGGGGTCGGTTACAGGGGTAGGAACTGCTGGATAGAGAAGGTAGTCTGGGAATATTGTAGGGTTTAACAAGGATGTTACGGAGGTTAGGGGGGCAACGAAAGGCAACTCTGGGTGGTGTGGGGAGAATTTTGTCAAGGGATGATCTCATTTCAGGGGTTGACTTGAGAAAGTCATATCCCTGGCGGAGTAATTTGTTGATGTATTTGAAGCCAGGATAATATTGGGTGACAAGGGGGATGCTTCTGTGTGGTCTGGGGGTAGGAACATTGTTGTTGGACGGGGAGGAATGTATTGCTCGGGAGATCTGTTTGTGGACAAGGTCTGCAGGATAGCTGCAGGAGAGGAAAGCACTCGTCAGGTTATTGGTGTAATTGTTGAGGGATTCGTCACTGGAGCAGATAAGTTTGCCACGAATACCTAGGCTGTAGGGAAGGGAGCGTTTGATGTGGAATGGATGTCAGCTACCAAAGTGAAGGTACTGTTGTTTGTTTGTGGGTTTGATATGGACAGAGGTGTGGATGTGGGCTTCAACAAGATGAAGGTCAACGTCCAGGAAGGTGGCTTGGGTTTTGTAGAAGGACCAGGTGAAATTCAGATTCGAAAAGGAGTTGAGGTTATGGAGGAAATTAAGGAGTGTTTCTTCACCACGAGTCCAGACCACAAAGGCGTCCAGACCACAAAGATACCAGGCCAGGGGAAGCAGCTGTTGGGTCTTCAGGAAAGCCTCCTCCATGCGGCCCATGAAGAGGTTGGCATAGGACGGAGACATCCGGCATAGGACGGAGACATCCTGGTTCCCATGGCCGTTCCCCTGATTTGTTTGTAGACCTGGCCTTCGAAAGTGAAGTAATTATGGGTGAGGATGAAGTTGGTAAGTGTGATAAGGAATGAGGTTTTTGGAAGATCTTCGGGTGGGCGTTGGGAGAGGTAGTGCTCAAGGGCAGAGAGACCATGGGTATGTGGGATGTTTGTGTAAAGGGATGTAGCATCTATGGTGACAAGAAAGGTTTCAGGTGGGAGAGGAGTGGGAATGGAAGTGGCTTGTGTCTTTGATGTAGGATGGGAGTCTGCGGGTGAGGTCTACCAGAGCTGAGATACGTTCTGTTGGGGCTTTGAAGCCTGCTACAATGGGACGGCCAGGATGGTTCTCTTTGTGGATTTTGGGTAATAGGTAGAAGGTAGGGGTACATGGCTCAGGTGGAGTGAGTAAGTCTATGGAAGCCGTTGTAAGGCCTTGTGAGGGACCTTGGATTTTTAGGATTTTCTGCAGCTCAACCTGGATGGAGTGAATGGGACCCTGGGTAACAGCTTTGTAGGTTGAGGTGTCGGAGAGTTGACACTCTCTTAAGCAAAATAACAAAGAAAGATTTCCTGAATGATTTGCATATGGATAATTTGAACCAAAGTCGACCGAAAAAGGAGGCACTTAAAAAAATGTGAAGTTTAGCTTTTTATATCTCTGGAAGTGATTGCGGGATAAACCTGAAATTTTGCACATAACAATTTACCAAAACAAGGTTTTAGAACACACAATTTCATTCTCCTACTGCTTTCCAATAGTTTACAATTTGCAGGCAAAGTTGACGATTTTTCTAAACAGTGCTGAAAATGGCTATTTTTGGCCCACTTTTACAAAAAAATGTCTACTGAAAACACTTTTAAACTGTTCTCATTAGAAAGACCATGTTATAAACCACCTAAAAACTACATTTGATTCTGCAATGTGAGCATACAATGCCCTAAAAATGACAAGGTGTAGATGCTGTTTAGTACTCTCTGGGAAGGGCAGTATTAAAATTCTTGATTACTAGAAGGTCAGACAAAGTCCGAATAACTGGAAAAACTTCAAAAAAAGGAGTGTCTTTTACCATGATTCATCGTGACACATTTCAGTCAGTTTTTCCGCTATAACTGCTAAACCAATATGGTTATAAATTTCACAATCTAACTGTGCATTACCAAGGCAGAGGAGACAATGGTAGTAAAATTGCTGCGTAACAGCTGCAGTATGCATCGTATAAATGGCTTGCAGGTTCTACATCACTGTCACATTGTGTAAATTTGCTAAGTTTAGATCAGTCCTCCTGACATTTTTGGAATGGATTAATGTTATAATAGAGGATTATTAGCATGTCTTTTTGTTGTGCAATGCTGGTAATGTAATAGTTTAATTCTGGTTTAAGGTATAGCATACTCTGTGCTAGTGTAGTTTGCGGTTAATGTGGAACATTAGTGTACAAATGAAAAATTGTATTAATGTGTTGGTGGGATCCAAGGTGGCTTAGCCACTGCTCTTTCCTTTTAAGGTGAGAAACCAGCATCCCCATTGCCATAGGGGCCATGACCAATAGCTGTGCAGTAGCAGCCATGGGTGAGCTTCTTTATCACAAGTTCCCAAACCTAATAAGGGTTTCTTTACACAGATCCCAAGCTGATGACACATTTCTATACAATTCAAAGGCGAAAGCTAGAAGAGGTCACTTTAAGGATCTCAAGCTTGTTTACTTCAAGCTACTTGAATTTTTTACAGATTTCATTAATTTGCTGTAGCATGTGAATGTCACTAATGGGATTATTTGGTATGAAATTTTGATAAGACAGAATCCAAAATATTACACTTTTCAAATGGGATTACCTCAAATTATTAGAGCCACAGAAAAAGAGAAAACTATTGTTTTTTTTTTTAATTTCTTATTCCATTTCATGTTTTATGACACGAATTTTGAAGAGCTGAATGCTATAAAGATGTCTTTAAAAAAACAACAGAAAAGACTACTTACTTATAGTTTTTCTGGCTCAAGCTCATTTCCTAGTCGTCAGGACGTTTGATATTATCTTCCACAAAGAGTGTTAAAAAAGTGCATAACATAATAAAAGAGGTCAGCTTTAATTTGAGTACCAGCAGAGTATGGGCCCACTTTCAATATATGTACATCTTGTTCTTTTTTGGGGCCTTATATGCGCGCATTGCAAAACCAAATACAGTATTTTAGGTGGTTTAGAACACGGTATTTCTAATGAAAATGGTTTAAATGTGTTTTCAGAAGACTTTTTTGTAAAAGTGGGACAAAAATAGTCATTTTTGGCATTTTTAGAAAAGCGGTCAACTTTGCCTTCAACTTGTAAACTATTGGACAACGGTAGGAGAATGAAATTTTATAGCCTAAGGCCTTGGATTGGAAAGTTACAATGTGCAAGGTTTCAGGCATACCCCGCAGTTACTTCCTGAGATATAAAGAGCTAAACTTCACAGTTTTTTGAATGTTTACTTTTTCTGTCGACTTTGGCTCAAATTATCCATATGCAAATCACAGAGGGAATCTTTTTTTATTATTATTATTTCTCTTAAGAAAGCTCAGAATGTTGTACATGATGACCTACTTTTGTTCCTTTCAAGAAAATATTACTGGAGGTATTATGTCTCAAAGTTGCTGGAAACTCACGTGCGCACTGTTGATAGCTGAGCTATGGGGTCAAAGAAATGATTATATCTCCAGAAGTATTGAATTAATGATCGTGAAACTTTACCAATGTTCACTGGAAACATGCAAATGTTCATACAAAATTTCAGCACTGTGATGGTCATACAAGGACTTTTTCTGAAATCAGAGCTCTTGGTGCGGAATAGCCACCCCCCCCCCCCCCCCCATGCAAATTGTGTAATTCTTTGCCACAGACTATTTGTGGTAGACTTTTTCTCCCTGCCATGCAAGAATCATGTCTTCATCTATGTTTAGATTCAAAGAAAGCAGAAAGCTGAAAGTTAAGTTATCTCCTGCACTTCTGAAAAAACTTTACACAAAAGAACAAATCCCTTGCACAAAAAATTAAAAATAGCACAGTTTTCGTTTAGAATGTTTTTCTGCCATGCAATTGCTCTCAAACAATTGCTTGTGATACTTTGAAGTTAAGTAATACACTCCCCATTGTTTGAAGAATGTCCAGTGAATTATGAGTGTCACTTGTGACCGCAAATAGGGGGCGCAGCAGAAACTGACATTATAAAATTTTCACCTTTTTCAAAACGCATTCGCCAACAATCTGTGAAGTCTTTCAAAATCTGTAGTGAATCCCATTTCTTCCTCTATTTCTAAGGTGTAAAGATTATGCCCACAAATACTGTGTTTTCTTTAAGTAGACCATGAATCCATGAACGTTTATGAGCAATGCTGCTACTTTTGGATTGGTGCACTTTAGATTACACATGGCTGCACACAAAATGAAATATACGTTAAGTTGCAGCCATACCGACTGCCCCATGCTGAACATGTTCCACCTGTTGTCTGTACATCAGCAAAGTGGAGCATTTGCGCGCTGTGCTCAGTTTGGCCATGACTGCATCGCGCCATGCAGAGGTTTGCGTCTGAGGAGTTCCGCCATTCACTGCCATGTGGTAATGGCATTGTTTTCACAGCAGCAGAAGAAGAATTCATCATAGTTCAGCTAATCTGAACAAAATATTTATAAATTATACACACAAACCTTCCTCACAGATCAGTCCACCTATTAGTAAAAACTGTATCAAACTGCCAACAGTAGTTCCTGAGATTAGTCCAAACATATAGATGGAAGTGAGCAAGGGGCTTCAACTTATAAATGTACAGATATATAAACACTTACCATTCCCTAAATTGATCAATGGCTTCATGCTTCTGTCCCCTTCAGAACTTTTAGACATCTGCACTGCAGTAGCTCTAACATCATTCTTAAGCATGCCAGCCAGGGGAGGCAAGTTGCTCAGTGAAGTTAGTTGGCTCCCATGTTGTAAATATATTCCATCACTGAAACTTTATGAATTAATTTTACTGTTCTAAAACATGAGTTGCTACAGACAAAAATAATGATTACAGTTAATCTGAATGTGTGTTTCTCAGAAGAAGAGAGAGTTTCTTATTGCTATAGTGTTGTAATTCTAGGGTGAATAATGTACCAACATGCAGTAGCAATTAACATACTCAGTATCTCTTTTCCCAGCTGTGGCTGGTGGTGGCTTCTCAGATTTAGATGATGTATGGCTCACACTTCCCTTTGATATTTTGCTACTGTCATCCTTCTTACTGGTGCTGACTGTTTCTTCAGTTGGGCCATATTTTTCTTGAGACTTCTGTCTGTTTCTGGTTTGAACAGAGACTGAATCTTCATTCAGACTTATATCCAAAATCCTACTTGTGTCTGGCACACTATCTGCCACACTAGCATCTTGTGATGGTACTGACAGTATGTCAGACTTTTTACTGGCTATGTCCTGTAAAGAGTTTTGTATATGTTTGTAATGGACAGTAATCATCTAATTATGAAGCTCACAGATCAATGGACACTGAGGATATTAAATAAATATGTATCTGGCACCAAAGCATCAAACGTACATTTTCGGTTGGCTTTTCACGATGTTTTAAAACATTCTGCAGAAGACATGACAGGACTGGAGCATTTCTTTCTGAAATGAGAAAATTTAACGTTAGTGTTAATTTCACTAGTTACATAATTATGGTTTATTAGTTTTATCATAACTTATTTAAAAAAGTAGAAGTTTATACGCATAAAATAAGAAGGTAAGAACTACATGAGTAAAGTAACTTTAACTACTGTGTTCACTGAAATTGAAATACATGTAAGATTAAAACTTTGCAGACGTTGCAACCTAAATCCAGTTCTATGTATTTCCTGGACAATATGCTATTGAAAGAGCCACCAAAGGATGTCTCAGTTTTCTAACTCATACTTTTAATTTCAGTAGTTCATTCGAGATGCTGCAAGACAAGCATATCTGTCATAAAAATAAAATAATTAACAATTGTTAAAGGATGAAGCATGGTCTTGATTGTAGTACATATAAAAATAAAAATTTGCTCTCAAGTTTTTAGAATGAGGGAGTATCAAAGACTGTGACACCCAACTGCAAAAGCAATGACACTGGCCACAAGGAACGGCAAGTTCTTCATAGACCCTAATGTTCCAGATACTTGTTTTGATTCCTGCAAAAAGCTTTTACATGTGAAATCATTTGACCTAACTACAGTTCACAAGAAGAATGGCATAATTTGTATGTGTGAACAGGTCGAGGTGCACACCATGTTGCCAAATATTCAAAGATTCATACTATATCTGTAGTGACACAAGATGGAAAAAATATAAAATCTTCATTATGTTTGATTCCACTGAATGGGTGTGCCACAAGACTGTAGTGTAATCCAGGACAAAAAGAAGGTCAGCATCAGTCATGAGTCATCTGTCTTTTTTATTGTACTGCAGATCTACATTTCAGCTGACAGTGCAGCTATCATCAGTACATTATAACTAGTAATGTAGACTGGAGTCATGCATTAGTCACATTAGTCCCTAATGCTTGTACAGGCGTGCATTAGGTTGGAATGTATGACACTATAACTATGTTCAGTCTACATGACTATTTATAATGCACTGTCAGGTGAAATCTAGATTTGCAATGCAATAAAAAAGACAGATGACGTCACGGACAGTGCTGCCCTCCTTTCCGTCCTGAAAAATAAAAAAAAGAGTATTAGGTTGATACCAAAAGACTCACACCCCACCCCACATCCAACTTTCAAAACAAGAGTTCCTGCTGCTGCTTTCAGTAACTCCTCCATTGTCTTAGTTGTCTTCATGATGCTGAGGACCCTATTACATTTGGCAGCATCAGAAGTCAAGCCTGGGTTCTCCAACTACAAGTGAGACAGGCTGATTGCTCATTTACGGAGTCACAATAAAAAAGAAGAATATTATTTCAGTATTTTGGAGGCCATCTCCATAACAGTCTGAAGAGGGCAGCACAGTGAAATGTCTATCAGGTCCCAATTCTGAATTATTTTGATATGTGTAGGCATATTGTAAGGCATGATGCACTGAGTTTAAAAACTTTTACATTATGTGACTTTGTGGCAAGAGTAATTTACAAACTGACTTTAAAACATTCCATGTGTGACTAAAGACACTGAATATTTGTGAAGAACACAATTTTAGTAAATTATTTGAGATATTACATAAACCTCGAGGGCGTTTCTGCATCCCAAATTTCTCTGCCAGAGGATGGGGTGATTATGATTTGGCTTTGCGTGTGGAGGTTATTCTTTCTTGGATGTATTCTATTCCTTTAGCACTTGAATAGTGTGCATTAATTTTCTAAGCTACTAGTATCAAGTGATTATCAAATACTCTGGCACCAGACTGCTAAGATTTATTATTTGCCTTTTTCTTTAATAACTAATTCATCACATTCCTTAACCGATTTTCTGGTTTATCTTATAACTATTCCCTATGTAAATGTAATTTGACTATCTAGATTGTTAAAGCTTATATTGTGACAGTCTTTTTGTTTTGCCTATTTGCAACTCAGCATCTTCACTATATGGCGAGTAGCAATTTCCTATTTCATAATACTGTTACATTTCAATGTTGAGTATTCTGATATATCTAACACAGCAGATCTGGTCTCCAGTAGACAACTATGAACCAGATGTAAACGTACTGTCATGATGATTTTATTCCTGTGGGAACAGCTCTTCTTAGCATCATTGTACGGCTCTTCCATTCCATACCACAATACCACACATGAGGAGAATGTTAGCCAACACTATACAACTAACCCCATCCATATTGCTTACCTACAACTAACACTGCCAGAAACAGAAAGAGTCGGAGGGCAAAGAGAAGGAGAAGGCATTTGACTATGTGTCAACAATAATTACCATGGGTCATCTAGATCTACATCATACTCTGCAAACCACTGTGAAGTACGTGGCACAGGGTACATTCCATTGTACCAGTCATAAGGGCTTTTTGCTGTTCCATTCATGTATGGAGCACGGGAAGAATGATCACTCCAGTGCATCCGTACGCAGTGTCATCGATCTACTCTTGTCTTTGAAATCTCTATGGGAGCAATACGTAGGAGTATGTGATATGTTCCCAGATTCCTCAAAGTTGATTCTAGAAACTCTCTCAGTATGTTTTCACAGGATAGTTTGCAACTATTCATCAAGTGTCAACCAGTTAAGTTATTTTAGCATCTTCATGACACTCTCTAATGGGTTGAACAAACCTGTGATCATTCATGCTGCCTTCTTCATATCCATTCAATATTCCCCATTAGTCCAATTTGGTATGGGTCCCACATACTTAAAAAATATTCCTGGAGGAGACGCACGAGTTTTTGTTATACAGTATCTTTTTGTAAAATTTTGTATTTCCCTAGTATTCTACCAATGAACTGCACAGTTTGCAACCTGCCTTACCTGTGACTGAACCTATGTGATCCTTCCATTTCATATCTCTACAAATTGTTACACCTGGGTATTTGTATGAGTTGACCAATTCCACTGGGACTCAATGATACTACAGTCATAGAACACTACATTATTTCATTTTGTGAAGTGCACAGTTTTCTATTTCTGAACATTTAAATCAATTTGCCAATTTCTGCACCTCTTTGAAATCTTATCAAGGTCTGACTGAACATTTGTCCACCTTTTTACAGATAGTAATTCATTATTGCAGTATCTGCTATCATTCTGCCACCAGCCGACAGCGGTGGATGTCAATACGCACAAAGTACAGCCAGCCATGCAGCTGCAAAGATAACATACGCAGACCGGGCATATAGATTCGCCAACTGGCCGCATAGTCCATTTTGAGATGACCACTAGAGGGCTAGTGTTGTGAGATGGAAGAGTGTCTTGACTCAGCCCCTGGCACCACCACACGCCATATTCCCGGACTACCAGGATGGTATATATGCAACTGCAACAGCATCGTACAGCCAGTTCCTATGCCTGCCTTTGCTCGTACTTGCGACTAGTGACCGCAGGTACTAGGAACCCTGTGAAACGGGGTGGGGGGGGGGGGGGGGGGAGGGGGGGGGGTTGACAGGAGGAAGGGCATCAGGCTACACATTAAACTAAACATGCCAAATCTGTTTATAACCTAAAGTTGCTTAAAAGTGCGTATTAAATGTACAACTGATGATATACTACGAGTTTTTTGTGACAATCACAAATGTTTGAAAAAAGCAATTATGATATGCATTAGTACTGACACAATCACTGAAAGATTATGGAAAAGACACAGAACAGTAGCATCTTAGAATCCATAATTTCGAGCCAGATTTTTCTGGCACATGTGGTCTCACATAAAGGAAAATTCAGAAGTTGGTTTATAGATGTAAAAAACATGTGAATTGCACAGATTTTTTACTTACCAGACTGAATATGTGACACCTTCAACACCAATGTACCGAAGGTATACTGTAGTGTCAGTTTATTATAGCGAAAATTTCAAAAACAGTGGACCACCAACAAAGGGCATCTTCAGCTTGTGGTTGCTGACGATGGAAACACTTCCATTACAATTGCAACACACATTTTGTATTACACACATTCCTGGTTCAACATGGTCTGGTCTCAAATGTAATCAAGGTCACAAACAAAACTAATTCCTACAGAAAAATACTCAGCAAATAATCTTGATCAAGCTCTGAAAAGTTAGCTAGTAGAGTTGAGGCATATCATACATGCATCACCAGTATCACATTATATTTGTGTGATTCTTCTGTTTGTCTTGTTTCCTTTTTCTTCTAATTTGTTCCAGAAAGAATTTGTTCAGTGGATTGTGCACCAAAATGAACTTCATTGTGAAACAGTGTTTTAATCTGAATCGAGACCTTTATCTTTCCCCACTCAAGTCCTGTAAGCACACAACAGTGGCCAACTCAATACTTCATTAAGCCAATAACTGACTCCCGCAAAACCAAATTTCACATGGGTTCACATTCACTTTTAAGAGTGATTATACCTAAATCACATGGTAGACCATCGGATCATCACTTGCGAACAGCATCCCTCGGTGAAACAAATCTAGTAGTGACCCGCCATTTCTGTAGGTTTCTTAACCTGTCTGCAAAGTATGTTTTATTTAAAATTTCCTGCCAGATTAAAACTGCATGCTAGTTCAGGACTTGAACCTGGGACTTTTAACCCTTGCGAGCAAGTTTTCTACGATTCATTTAGCCAAGCATGACTCACAACCCATCCTCACAGGCTTACTTTTGCCAGTACCGCTTATTACATGATTTACAATTTTTAAATCATTTGATCCAGTAAACAGGAGGCACATTAAGGTAAAAATGAAACAACTGCTTCAAACAAAAAGTTTTACATGATTTTACACAAACCATTACAATACTATATAATGTTGTATTTTTTTACACAGAAAATATGTAAGATTTGTAATAAAAAACATAATTGATTATTTAAAAAATGCTAAATGGAATTTATTGTGCCCTGTTCACTTTGTGCCAAAAATTCTAGCTCTTTTCAAAGGCAGTTACCACATAAGCCCTCTGTTGATTTGTGGATCGTGTTCCATTTCATGCTGCATTAAAATCCATCTTCTACTGAATCCAATGAATTCTACACAGATACATACCATTACAACAGTACGGCTTCTTGTCCTTGCATCTAGTATCTTCATTTGAGTGATGTGCTGATTTTCATGAATTTGTACTTACAGCAGAAGGATTGAAGGGGAAGGAAGAAGGGTGAAGGTAAAGGACTGGAGAGGTCTAGGAAAATGGGTAGAATTTGGGAAAGTCACCCAGAACCATGGGTCAGGGGAGACTTACCGTATGGGATGAGAAGGAAAGACATTGTTGGGGACTGCATCGGATGAGATTTGAAAACCTGAGAGCTTAAAGATGGAAGACAGGGTAATGTGCATGACAGAGATTACTACTGAAACATCCACTTAGCTTCTCACTCTTATTAACTCGTGCACATTGCTTTACTACTTACTTTTATACGTTATGTGCCTTCTCAATATTTATAAGGAAAGTAGTTATGTTTCCATCCGAGCTTCTATATGTACAAATAACAATTCTATTTAAATAAGTCAGTTCTGTAGCAGAAATTTTGAAGCCATGCTCTTTCCCTGCTGATCAATGATCTTTAACAAACAGTGTTTGATGTCTTCTCCAACATATATGCAAGTTCCTCCAAGCATAAAGGTTTTTCTACAAAAATTTTTAACAAGTGAAATCTTTAACACATGAACAGTTTACCTAGCAACCAGTCACAGAACCTGACAAACACACACACACACACACACACACACACACACACACACACACAGAGGTGCAGGGTTGTGTAGCAATTTATGCAGCTTGTTGGTGTCATCACATTTTGGAGGAACTAAGTGCAGCTCAGCCAAGGAAACAGTATACATGCATATTATCAGATTTTTCAGAAGACTTGCGAATATGATTGGAACTAGCTGGAAACTGCGCCCCTCCATTAATGGTGTACTTCCACGTGCTCAGTCAAGAGTGTATTTCTGTTTTCGCAATCTGGTTGGAGTCCAGGCAGCAAGTACACACAACTCGTAGCTGCTGAAGATGATGACTGTGTTGGTTGTCAAAATAATGTAAGAAAATGGAAATAAAGATTCAGCTGAACACAAGGAAGTAAACCATTAATCAATCAGGCAAAGAAAACCTGAGGGTCCACACTGTATCCCTTACCTTCACCAGACACCACTTCCCCTCTACTTACTACCCCAATTTCTATATACCTATCTACTGTTAGATGATGAAAGGCTGACACACAACACTTTGTATCAGTACTGATCAAATTAAAACTATCTGAATTAATGTGAGAACATGGGAGGCTTTCTTTATTACACTGTTGCATTTTAACTGTTTAATTACTCACCACTGTTGTTTTGTAATTTTAATTCTTTCATAAGCTCTGTCCGTCCCCCATAGCTGTATTCCTTTCCATGGAATGTTTCAGGGTCAAATACAGACAAAGTGAAATCCAAATTAAAAAACTCTAAAAACTCCCGTACCAAGCAAGTTATAAAAGCACCTTCAAAGGTCTTCAAAAATGTTCTCAGTGGTTGATTTGTGAATGGAAGCTTTGTCTGAAATAAACAATGAAAATAGTAAATGTTAAGAAAGTTCTATTACAATACATATATTTCACAAATAACAATGGCTTACCTGAAATGCTTCTTGGTCTTCGATTGCCAAGATAACACTTGCTCTTAGCTGAGCCTGTAACAACAACAATAATAATAATAGTAATAATCATACATCTGCAGAAAAAGTTTCTGCCATCTCTCTCTGCATACTAAGATACAATGCATTCAGAGAAAGCACTATTACATGCAAGGTAGACAAAGAAATTACCCACCACAGTTCACTGAGGCGACAAAAGTCATGGGATACCTCCTAATATCGTATTGGACCTCCTTTTGCCTGGCATAGTGTTGCAGCTCGATGTGGCGTGGACCCTAAAAATTGAAAGTCCCCTGCAGAAATATTGAGCCATGCTGCCTCTATAGCTGTCCATAATTGCAAAGGTGTTGCTGGAGCAGGTTGTGGTGCATGAACTGACCTGTAGATTATGTCCCAAAAATGTTTGACAGGGTTCATGTCGAGCAATCAGGGTGACCGAACCATTCACTCAAATTCTTCAGTATGTTCTTCAAACCAGTCACAAACAATTGTGGACCAGTGACACAGAGCACTGTCATCCATCGCTGTTTGGGAACATGAAGTCCATGAATGGCTGCAAACGGTTTCTACGTAGCAGTATATAACCTGCACCCAGTCCTTTCCACGTAAACACAGTACACACTATTGTCGAGCCACCACCAGCTTACTCAGTACAGTGACTTGTTGACAACTTGGGTCCATGGTTTCATGACGTCTGCATGACACTACCAACCTACCATCAGTTATTACCAACTGAACTCTGCACTCATTTGACCAGACCATGGTCTTCCAGTCGTCTCCGATACAACCAACATGGTCACAAACCCAAGGAAGGGGTTCCATATGATTTCGTACTGTTAGCAAAGGCACTTGACTTCCACAAGGCATTTGATACATTTCCCCACAGTTGTTTAATGAACAAAGTAAGAGCATATGGACTATCAGACCAATTGTGTGATTGGATTGAAGAATTCCTAGATAACAGAATGCAGCATGTCATTCTCAATGGAGAGAAGTCTTCCGAAGAAGAGTGATTTCAGGTGTGCCGCAGGGGAGTGTCGTAAGACCGTTGCTATTCACAATATATATAAATGACCTTGTGGATAACATCGGAAGTTCACTGAGGCTTTTTGCATATGATGCTGTAGTATACCGAGAGGTTGTAACAATGGAAAATTGTACTAAAATGCAGGAGGATCTGCGACGAATTGACGCATGGTACAGGGAATGGCAATTGAATCTCAATGTAGACAAGTGCAATGTGCTGTGAATACACAGAAAGAAGGATCCTTTATCATTTAGCTACAGTGTAGCAGATCAGCAAGTGGAAGCAGTTAATTCCATAAATTATCTGGGAGTAGGCATTAGGATTGATTTAAAATGGAATGACCATATAAAATTAATCATTGGTAAAGCAGATGCCAGACTGAGATTCATTATAAGAATCCTAAGGAAATGCAATCCGAAAACAAAGGAAGTAGGTTACAGTACACTTGTTCACCCACTGCTTGAATATCGCTCACCGGTGTGGGATCCGTACCAGATAGGGTTGATATAAGAGATAGAGAAGATCCAACAGAGAGCAGCATGCTTCATTACAGGATCATTTAGTAATCGCGAAAGTTTTAGGGATATGATAGATAAACTCCAGTGGAAGACTCTGCAAGAGAGATGCTCAGTAGCTTGGTACGGGCTTTTGTTGAAGTGTCGAGAACTTATGTTCACAGAGGAGTCAAGCAGTATAATGCTCCCTCCTACACATATCTCGCGAAGAGACCATGAGGATAAAATCAGAGAGATTAGAGCCCACACAGAGGCATACCGACAATATTTCTTTCCACGATCAATACGAGACAGGATGTCTCACACCTGACGGTGTGTGGTGGAGGGTACTTTGAGTACCTCTATCGGTTCTCCCGTCTAGTCCAGTCTCGTATTGTTCGTGGAAAGAAATATTGTCGGTATGCATCTGTGTGAACTCTAATCTCTCTGATTTTATCCTCATGGTCTCTTCACGAGATATATGTAGGAGGGAGCAATCTAATGCTTGACTCCTCGGTGAAGGTATGTTCTCTAAACTTCAACAAAAGCCCATACTAAGCTACTGAGTGTCTCTCTAGCAGAGTCTTCCACTGGAGTTTATCTATCATCTCCGTAACGCTTTCGCGATTACTAAATGATCCTGTAACGAAGCACACTGCTCTCCGTTGGATCTTCTCTCTCTCTTCTATCAACCCTATCTGGTACGGATCCCACACTGGTGAGCAGTATTCAAGCAGTGAGCGAACAAGTGTACTGTAACCTACTTCCTTTGTTTTTGGACTGCATTTCCTTAGGATTCTTACAATGAATCTCAGTCTGGCATCTGCTTTACCAACAATTAATTTTATATGGTCATTCAATTTTAAATCACTCCTAATGCCTACTCCCAGATAATTTATGGAATTAGCTGCTTCCACTTGCTGATCTGCTACACTGTAGCTAAATGATAAAGGATCCTTCTTTCTATGTATTCACAGCACATTACACTTGTCTACATTCAGATTCAATTGCCATTCCCTGCACCATGCGTCAATTCATTGCAGATACTGCTGCATTTTAGTACAGTTTTCCATTGTTACAACCTCTCGATATACTACAGCATCATCCACAAAAAGCCTCAGTGAACTTCCGATGTTATCCACAAGGTCATTTATATATATTGTGAATAGCAACGGTCCTATGACACTCCCCTGCAGCACAACTGAAATCACTCTTACTTCAGAAGACTTCTCTCCACTGAGAATGACATGCTGCATTCTGTTATCTAGGAACTCTTCAGTCCAATCACACAATTGGTCTCAGAAAACATCTTTCTTGTGCAATGCAGCTAGCTCTTTATTCGCACAAAGTAATGGCCGCTATCAACAGGGGATCTCAAGTTGATTCCGTATTTTTAGATTTCCGGAAAGTTTTTGACACCGTTCCTCACAAGTGACTTCCAATCAAGCTGCGGGCCTATGGGGTATCGTCTCAGTTGTGCGACTGGAGTCGTGATTTCCTGTCAGGAAGGTCGCAGTTCATAGTAATAGACGGCAAATCATCGAGTAAAATTGAAGTGATATCAGGTGTTCCCCAGGTAAGCGTCCTGGGACCTCTGCTGTTCCTGATCTATATAAATGACCTGGGTGACAATCTGAAGAGTTCTCTTAGGTTGTTTGCAGATGATGCTGTAACTTACCATCTAGTAAGGTCATCCGAAGATCAATATCAGTTGCAAAGCAATTTAGAAAAGATTGCTGTATGGTGTGGCAGGTGGCAGTTGACACTAAATAACGAAAAGTGTGAGGTGATCCACATGAGTTCCAAAAGAAATCCGTTGGAATTCGATTACTCGATAAATAGTACAATTCTCAAGGCTGTCAATTCAACTAAGTACCTGGGTGTTAAAATTACGAACAACTTCAGATAGATAATATTGTGGGGAAGGTGAGCCAAAGGTTGCGTTTCATTGGCAGGACACTTAGAAGATGCAACAAGTCCACTAAAGAGACTGCTTACACTACACTCATTCGTCCTCTGTTAGAATATTGCTGCTTGGTGTGGGATCCTTACCAGGTGGGATTGACGGAGGACATCGAAAGGGTGCAAAGAAGGGCAGCTCGTTTTGTATTATCACGTAATAGGGGAGAGAGTGTGGCAGATATGATACGGGAGTTGGGATGGAAGTCATTAAAGCAAAGACTTTTTCGTCACGGCGACTTTCTCTTCCGAATGCGAAAATATTTTGTTGAGCCCAACCTACATAAGTAGGAATGATCATCAAAATAAAATAAGAGAAATCAGAGCTTGAACAGAAAGGTTTAGGTGTTAGTTTTTCCCACACGCTGTTCGGGAGTGGAATGGTAGAGGGATAGTATGATTGTGGTTTGATGAACCCTCTGCCAAGCACTTAAATGTGAATTGTGGAGTAATCATGTAGATGTAGATAGTCCATGTGCTCTTACTTTGTTCATTAAACGACTGTGGGGAACTGTATCAAACACACTGCGGAAGTCAAGAAACATGGCATCAACCTGGGAACCTATGTCTATGGCCCTCTGAGTCTTGTGGACAAATAGTGCAAGGTGGGTTTCACACGATCGTCTTTTTTGAAACCCATGCTGATTCCTACAGAGTAGATTTCTAGTCTCCAGAAAAGACATTATACTTGATTATAATACGTGTTCCAAAATTCTACAACTGATCAACGATAGAGATATAGGTCTATAGTTCTGCACATCTGTTCGATGTCCCTTCTTGAAAACGGGGATGACCTGCGCCCTTTTCCAATCTTTTGGAATGCTACGCTCTTCTAGAGACCTATGGTACACCGCTGGAAGAAGTGCAAGAAGATGGTTAACTCCCGTTGCGTAAAATCGAGTTGGTATCCCATCACATCCAGTGTCCTCTCCTCTTTTGAGCGATTTTAATTGTTTTTCTATCCCTCTGTCATCTATTTCGATATCTACCATTTTGTCATCTGTGCGACAATTTAGAGAAGGAACTACAGAGCAATCTTCCTCTGTGAAACAGCTTTGGAAAAAGACATTTAGTATTTCAGCCTTTAGTCTGTCATCCTCGGTTTCAGTACCATTTTGGTCACAGAGTGTCTGGAAATTTTGTTTTGATCCACCTAACGCTTTGACGTAAGAACAAAATTTCTTAGGATTTTCTGCCAAGTCAGTACATAGAACTTTACTTTCGAATTCATTGAACGCCTCTCGCATAGCCCTACTCGCACTACATTTCGCTTCATGTAATTTTTGTTTGTCTGCAAGGCTTTGGCTACATTTATGTTTTCTGTGAAGTTTCCTTTGCTTCTGTACCAGTTTTCAACTTGGTTGTTGTACCACAGTGGCTCTTTAGCATCTATTACGATCTTGCTTGGCACATACTCATCTAACACATATTGTACGATGGTTTTGAAATTTGTCCACTGATCCTCAACACTATCTGTACTTGAGATAAAACCTTTGTGTTGAGCCATCAAGTACTCTGAAATCTACTTTTGGTCACTTTTGCTAAACAGAAAAATCTTCCTACCTTTTTTAATATTTCTACTTATGGCTGAAATCACTAATGCTGTAACAGCTTTATGAGCACTGATTTCCTGTTCTGCGTTAACTGTTTCAAATAGTTGGGGTCTGTTTGTCACCAGAAGGTCTAATATGTTATCACCATGAGTCAGTTATCTGTTTAACTGCTCAACATAGTTGTCAGATAATGCACTTAAAAAAATTTCACTGGATTCTTGTCCCTGCTTCCCGTTATAAATGTTTGAATCTCCCAGTCTATACCTGGTAAATTAAAATGTCCACCCAAAACTATAACATGGTCGGGAAATCTACTCGAAATATTTTTCAAATTTTCCTTCAGGTGCTCTACCACAACAGCCGCTGAGCCTATAGAGACATCCAATTACCATGTCTGAGCCTGCTTTAACCGTGACCTTCACCCAAATTATTTCTCATTTTGATCTCCGTCAATTTCCTTCGATACTATTGCACTTTTTATCACTATAAACATGCCTCCCCCTTCACTGTCCAGCCTGTCTCTGCAGTATACATTCCAATCTGAGTTTAGAATTTCATTACTGTTTACATCTGGTTTCAGCCAACTTTCCGTCCCTAGTATTATGTGGACATTGTGACCGTTTATTAATGAGAGCAGTTCTGCGACCTTTCTATAGATGCTCCTGCAGTTTACTATTACCACATTAATATTGTCATTCCCTGTTGCGTTTTGCTTACTGCTACCTTGTCGCGTCTCAGGAGACGTCTTTTCAGGCCTAGGGACTCAAACTGTGTGCCATAGGCTGCCTGATGCGCAACATCACTCCCGACGTCCATGGCGAGGTCCATCTTTGCAACATGACACCTCGCAGCGATGTACAGATGGGCCCAACAACATGCCAAATGCACCGCTCAGGATTGGCATCACATTCTTTTCACTGATGAGTGTTGCATATGCCATCAACCAGACAATCATCGGAGACACATTTGGAGGCAAACTGGTCGGGTTGAATGCCTTAGACAGACTGTCCAGCAAGTGAAGCACGGTGGAGGTTCCCTGCTGTTTTGGGGTGGCATTATGTGGGGCCGATGTACGCCGCTGGCGGCCATGGAAGGCGCCATAATCGCTATACAATACATGAATGCCATCCTCCAACCGATACTGCAATGATATCGGCAGCATACTGGCAAGGCACTTGTCTTCATGGACAACAATTCGTACCCCCATCGTGCACATCTTTTGAATGACTTCCTTTAGGATAACGACATTGCTTGACTAGAGCAGCCAGCATGTTCTCCAGATACGAACCCTATCGAACTTGCCTGGGATAGATTGAAAAGGGCTGTTTATGAATGATGTGACCCACCAACTACTCTGAGGGATCTACGCCGAATCTCCGTTGAGGAGTGGGACTATCTGGGCCAACATTGCCTTGAGGAACTTGTCGATAGTATGCCATGATGAATACATGCATGCATCAATGCAAGAGGATGTGTTACTGGGTATTACAGGTACCGGTGTGTATATCAATCTGAAACACCACCTCTGAAGGTGCCACTGTATGATGGCACAACTTGCAATGTGTGGTTTTCATGAACAATAAAAAGGGCGGAAATAATGTTTATGTTGATCTCTATTCCAATTTTCTATACAGGTTCTGGAACTCTCAGAACTGAGGTGATGCAAAATATTTCTTGATGTGTGTATTTAATAACGCCTGACTTCTGGTAATACAGAAAATCAACTTGAACAGTTATGGCCCAATCAATCATTTCTTAAATATTCAATTACTTTTACACAGAGCTGTTATCAGTCCAATTTTTTTTTACTGAAACTCAAATACGAAATGATTAAAAAAAAAAAAAAAAACAAAAACAGCATGGGTTTTGACAGACATAGGAGTTTCATTTACATATTTAAGTATTTGTAAAACTATTCATATACCATAGTCTTTTAAAGCACATTCTCTTGACTGCTAAGCGTTAGTACGTGTCTCATGTTTTGTTAAAATATAAGTACAGAGTCACCAGCTACAATTTTAATTAATATTTTCATTGCTAATATTAACTTTATTTAAGGGTATCAAATGAGCATATTTAAATGACAATTATTTTTTTATGCAGACAACGTTTAAATTTGAAACATACATGTTCAAGCAGTGAAGATCCTTGGAGTTCTCACGTGAATGTTTCATTAGCATGTCTGTTTTGCACTCACTGTGAGCTATCCTAGTGTGCTTAATTCAGGTACACCAACAGTGCATAATATGTTTTCCAAAGGCACAAAACTAGTCTTCCTTCTCCGGCCAAAAAAATGAAACTAATGGTCAAGGTGGGTGGAGAAAAAGTGGTTCAGCATCTCCTCCATCATATGCATTCCTGACAAAGGCATCATATACAGCTGCCAGAAAAAAGTTTTGTTGAGGACAGGTACATGTCCACTACAGGACATTTTCAGTGAATGAGAAAATCAAGGAAGGGTTTTCAAAACAAGTTACTTTTCTAATTTTTAATGACTCACAGGAAAGAGGCTTGTAATTGTGAAAATTCCTGGTACCAGCTAGTGTACCTGCTATCAAAATTCTTCTAGAGTTTCTTCCATAGGAAATTTACATTGAATTTCTCTAAGAAATGGAAAAATCATTTGTTGATATTAGTCTTGCAGTTTGATATTAGCCTAGCAGAAGACTAGCTTTTCTCAATACATGTTGTACAGTTCCTCCCACCACATCACACACAGATTTACTGTAGCTAGTAGCAAAAAAGGAATTGTAGAATTTCTGTTGGGTTGTAGCCCAAGGAAACACACTCATTTCTGTAAAACTCAGTTTATTTCATTACAGACATCCACATTACAACAAGTTGTACAGCCAACTGAACAAGCAAGACAAGACAGCATGGGACATTAGGTTAACAGAGTCAAAGAACTTGCGATGGTGGAGATATGTTGTTCGTACTTGTCGACGCCACACAGCCACCCCCCCACCGCCGCAGTGTGCAGCACAATTTGAGAGTAGCGCAAGAAGGATGTGTCCGGCGGTGAGGGAAACAACAGTGATATGACGGGGATGTCCATCTCCGGTGATTGTTGCGACAGGGACCACACTGGGAGGTTGACATGGTATGGGCGGAAAGCACACCTCGATCCAGTGTATTTAATGCCCGACGACATTATACAGCCTTCCAGCACTCAGGACTTGCGCTCAAGCTATGTCTACTCAGAGCTGCTACAGCAGATCTCACCCGAATATGCGTCTGCGCCACCAACAATGCCGTTCCTCCGGTTCTCGCCCTCTCTCTCTACCTCCTCCTCCCTACCCCCTTTTAGTGGTTCTGCAAACCAACGTCCCACTCGAACATGTGGAGGACATCACCATCCTCATCAAAAACATCCACATCTTCATCCTGCTGCAAGACAACTTGCCCCACCCGACAGGAGACACTGTTCATCAGTTGATCACCCGCTCCCCCGTGGAGTCGACCACACATTTCTCCGAGCTACGGTAACCCCCATAGAGAAGGTTATAGTTTGAATGCTGCCAGCCGACAACACAGGGGACACAGTCCCTCCCCACACTGCTCCATCTTCACACGCGTGCCGATGCCTCATCTGCCCACACCACCTAGAAGTGTTCCACGTCGACATCCCAGCTTGGTCCCTGCCACAACAACCTCCAGAGATGGACATTCCCATCACATCACTGCTGTCTCCCTTACCACCTTCAAATATGAATGATATATCTCTGCCACTGCAAGTTCTTTGACTCTGTTAACCTAATGGCCCATGCCATCTTGCTTGTTCAGTTGGCTGTACAACTTCTTGTAATGTGGACGTCTGTAATGAAATATATCGAGTCTTACAGAAATGAGTGTGTTTCCTTGGGCTACAACCCAACAAAATCCCATAGAATGTTCAGCATCACTGGAAAAATCATTTGTGTGTTCACAAGTTCTTCCTAATTTTATATTGAACAGCACATCCATCAGAAAAATAATGTGATTTCCTGACTTGGGGGGGTAGAGTTCAGCCAACTGCTTAACCATATCTTTCTAATCAGCTTTTACAAATCCTACAATGTGATACAAACCATCACTTATAAAGCAATGGTTTGCTGTTATCAATTTATTTTCCTCATTTACTACATAAACACAAATGGGATGGATTATACAGCTGCTTTTTGTCCAGTGGTAACACTGGATTTCATTCTGAAACATTGCAGTTTTCAGCAAAGTCTATTAACAGAGTTGCTTTTTCCAGGGTTAGATTTTCTTTCAAATTTTTCACGGCCCTTGACAGATACGTAAGATATAAAGAAGAGTGATTTATTTGCCTGTAATTTTGTTACCAACAAATCGATGTGTTCATCAACAGTTGCAGATTGCTTTACCAATTCAGTATGATGGTCTGTGTTAATCCACTGGCTGTACTCAATTTCACTATCATAATCTTTGTAAGATAATGTTTCTTTCAAAAATTCTAGCAATTTGTCATCACTGGGAAATCATTACAGTGACTAAGCATGCAGTCATAGTTTACCGAGTCACATACAAGAAATTTTATAAGTTCTTTATATGTTTCTTGAGTGTGTTTCACACCCAAAAGCAGTTTTACATTTTCATGGATACCACAGACAAAAAATGATTGAGTGCCTGCAGCACCAGCTAAAATATATCACTTTGGTCTTGGTGAACAAAATTTTGAAAAACAAATGTAAATGTTTGGGTTCTCTCATTTAAAACAATATTATAGTTCCCTTAGGTTGCAGAGGGTAAGTCTTTTATTGCATACACTCATTCTTCTGAATGCTAACTTTGTCTTTTGCTCCTGGAAACATTCATGTATATTCACCATTTTGGTAAAAATCAGTGACAAACTTTACAACTTCATCAATGATCATTTTACTTCTTTTTGGCTTGGGAATTGATAAAATACCCATCTCTGTTTTCCATTTCCTTGTCTGTCGAATTACGTACTCACTAACATTGAATTCTGACATAATTTTTTCTGCTGACCAAGATGGAGGAGCTAAAATTAAAACTAGAATTTTTTCAGAACTTTTTACACCAGCCACTTTTTATTGCATTATAATATCATGTCATCAAAATATTTGGCTTTGTCAACAATTTCATCGTATGTGTTACCCTCCCTACTGTCAGAAATTTCAGTGCTGCAATCCAATCCCTGGTACAGTTTTCCTATCTTCCTTTTGCCATAAGCGATCTTGCTGTGATTTGGTGACCGGAATGAAGTTTTAAGGGAGAGCGTCCCAAATCATCTGAAGTTTTATTTGCATCCTTGATACTTTGACGTTTTAGGACTCATTCATGAAATGTCACCTCGTGGTCACTGGCAGCACTTTCATTTTCATCACTGATGCATCTTTTGTTCAGAAATCTTACAATACGTTGTACTTGACATCCACACTCCTAGCATTTAATGATTTAGACAAAGGCAAACTTACTGACCTCAAGGATTTTTAAATGTCTGCCTGTGTATTTTGAAAGGATCACAACAAGTTGTTTGATGCCTTACAAAAACCCTCAGATATAGTAACTGAGATGTTCACACAGCTCTTTCTCGATCATCTGGGAAGTTTATACTAGACCATAACACTACCAAATCCTGCTGGTCTTCAATCAGCTCTAAATAATTTTAAAGATTTTTTACTGGGATGATAGGTCATCAACTGACATAGTATTTTAAGTATTTTTCTGACACTACATGAATTTGTATTTTCCATTGTAAATGACTGAGGACTACTTCAGATAAAAAGGGTCAACGGAGGCATCCGATCCCACCTGTCGGCTTTGACCCATGATGTAAGGCTGTTGTGGTGTGTGACGTCATGATGGTGTGGAATTTCGTTTATGAGTGTGTTGTATTTATAGACATTATTTTGTTGGGGTCGGTGGTGCCCCATGGTGGTGTGTTTGAGGTTTGCTTGTTTTGTGGTGTATTGGGTTCATTTTGGTGTTGCTGCTTGTCCTGCAAGGTATTGGTTTTGACTGTGCTGCGACAGGAATTGGTTTCAGTGCGCAAACAATTAAGTTTTTATTGTGTCTAATTTATTGTAGTGCTGCTTGCTGTATGTCATGTGTTAATTTGTTTAATTTAATTTGTGGCTGCTTTTGTTAGGTATGGATATGATGGATAAAGTTAACAGTGCTCGTTTGCGTGCGGAAATGAGGGACAATGCGTTGTCCCTTATAAAAGTTTTGCAACTATATGGACAGCTGGCAGAAGTGATTAGGTGTCGTGTGTGTCGGCAGGAAGTGAGGTTGGCAGAAGTTCCGGCGTCTCGAACCAGGGACAGCTACATGTGGTGGTGCCATAGGGACAACCTATGGCGCGCCATAAGGCGTGTTACCTGGTTCGAGGGGTCTAGGTTGGGCATGCGAGAGATTGTGTTGATGACATATTATTTTTGCTATAGATCCTCTCACAGTTTTTGTGCGCATGAGACTGGTGTAAGTAAGAGGACGGTTCTTGACTGGTTTTCGTTTTGTAGGGAAGTGTGTTCTGAGTATATTAAGTACAGGGGTAAGTTGGGTGGGCCTGGGATGAGGGTGGAGGTTGACAAGTCACAGCTTGGGAAGAAGTAGTGTGGGAGGGATAAGTCTCTAGTTGGTTTATGGGTGTAGGTGGGCACTGTATCTGGGGGTGTTTTTCAGAGTGTTTTTAGGGTTTTGGAGGGGTGGACGAAAAGGGAAGTGGTGGGATTAATTGAGAAGTTTATTGAAGAGGGCAGCACAATAGTTTCTGATGCTTTCTCCTCTTATAGGGGGTTGGGCGAGAGGGGGTATCATCATCTAGTAGTTAACCATAGTTTGGAATTCAAAAATTATGAGACTGGGGCTTGTACAAATATGATAGAGGGGTTATGGGGGGGGGGGGGGGCGGTTAAGTCAGTTATTGGGAGCAGGAACAGGTGCTCTTCTAACCCTCAGTCTCATTTAGATAAGTATTGTTGGTGGAAGAGCGTCCCTGAGGGCTATTGCGTTTCTCGGTCTTTTTTTTAAGGGCAATTAGTAAAATGTATAGGCCAAAGGTGGTTGGTTAAGGAGGTGTAGTGAGGGAGGGTGGCTGTGGCTTGGGGGGGGGGCGGAGGTGTAGTTGTTGGTAATGTTTGTGGAGGTAGGTGGGTGGTTGTTTTGTGATTATGTTGTGGAGGATCTATTTTGTTGCAGTTGTCGTTGAGTTGTAGTGTGAGTGTGTGTGTGTGTGTGTGTGTGTGATATTGTGGTGACTGACCTAGAGTGCAGTGCCGGAGCTTTTTTGTGGTAAGTAGTCTTTCTTCTTGGTGTATTTTTGTTGTTTGGTTGGTGGTATCGGTGTTTTGGTATCGTGAGTTACTGCTGACCTACATAAGTGACACGAAGTGTCCGATTCCGATGCGCGGTCGTAGCTATGGGTGTTTTGGTATCGTGAGCTGCTATTGAGCTATATAGGTCAAGGGAAGCATTCGATTCCAATTTTGTTTGTCTAGCTGTTCGTTTTGTGGTACCAATAGTTGTGGTGGTGGTGTAATTTTTGGAGGTTTATAATATGGTATTGACAGTTGCTGTTGAGCTACATATGCGAAGGGAAGTGACAGATTCCAGAGGATACTGTGTGTAGTGGAATTTGGGCATTTTGTATTGTCGATTTATTTCGTTGTTTTGTGTCGTTTGGTATGGCGGTGTGTGTTTATATGAGTTTATATTTAGTTTGTTCCCTCCCAAAAACCCCCAATTATCCACGCTTGTACCGTTAGTCTGATTATATTTTTGAAGGAAGATGTGTGTGTTGGGTTTTTGAACTATTTTTGCCTTTGTTGTCGGGTGGAATCAGACGCTTCTGTATTCCTGTTAAAAACACTGTACATTACAAACAATGATAAATGGTTCTACCACAAGCAAATATGACCTGTCTCACAGAAGAAAAGGAGCAATTGAGGCCAAATGGGCTGATTGTTGCACGTCAACAATGTTCAACAATACATGACAGTAGTGGTTGTTGTAGTGTTTTCGTGTACAGGTTTTAAACAAGCAACTTAAAACACACAGAATACATTATCACTGTGAGTTGGTGGTTAGCTGCACAGATACATGCAACATATTATATTCTTTCCAAAACCACTTAGTTAATAAAATGAAATAAATTTTTCACACTTAAGATTAATTTGTCTGCCTAGAATAACTAATGTTTAAATATGTTAATTTGAGACCCCAGCATCTGAGGCAGTGGTTGTCAGACCTGTCTGAACTTACTTGGAATGACTCATTTTTCATCACAGTAAAAAGTTTTTTGACTTTCAATTTATTTGTGTCCACTCGCATTAAAACCATTAATATTTTTATTTTAATAGAAAGGTTAACCTTAGAAATTTTTTAAGACCAAAGCAGAATGGAGAAACGTGATGTTACTTAACTGCTTAAATAAATGTATTGTTGTTGCCTATATGCCCCTCTCTCTCAAGTTTTGAAAAAATCCTAAATCAAAAGCTTAATGTACACATGAGTTGTATTTCGTGTAGATAGGTACCACCTTGCTTTGACATTGTCACAGAGCCAAATTCAGAACATCACTGTATTGAAAATTCAAAATAAAGTTTTAGTCTGAGACCAAGAAGAATTTCTAGAAGTTCTTAGTTAAAGATATAAGCACATATACAAAGTTTCATGAAAATCTGAGATGGACCATTACAAATCCTAGAATTATTTGGTGCTTTGACATGGAATGACCCTGCATTCAATGTCCCCTGTTAGTTCTATGCTGAACTGGTCCTCACACTTATACAGTATTTAGGATGGGTTGTACAAGTATTGTGCAAGCAGTCTCCTTTGCAGACGATTGCGTTTTTCTAGTATCCTATCAACCAAAGCCTGCCACATGCTTTACTTATAACAGACTGTGTGGTCATTATATTTCTTATCCCTAATATTTATGCTATTTTCTTCCTGGCAGTACTCAGATATAGATAAGAGCACCACCTGTAAAAAGCCCATGGCCAATATTAATATTGTCTGCGAGGTCATTAACATGCAACATGGACTGCAAGGGTCCCAACGCATCTGTCAGGGCCACACCTTAAAAAGTTAATTCTACTTTTGACAATGACACTTCTCTCAAGATAACATGCAACATCCTCTCAACCATTAAATCATCAACCAACGATGCGATTGCACTTACATTAATATGAGCTGGTTTAGTACTGAATCCCTAGATTTCAGGATGCAATGTGGGGAACGGGCCAAGTCCGACTTCGTTTCCCCTACGGCGTACATCATTGCCACAAAAACATGATCCGTTCAGCCCTTTCATGACTGACGGATGATAAACAAGCACTACCCTTCTGCAAATAATGTCTGCACATCTCGTGCGTCGTCAGAGGAAGACCACACATATCCCAGTATAAAACTTACGACTCTGCTTTTATAATTATTTTAAACTTCGCTGTAATCACAAAGTAATAGAAATTGGGCTCCTAACAACAAATCGAGATATGTCAAAAAATTGTAGTCGTACAGTGAACACTATTCGAAAAACGGTTGGAAGTCGTTCTTCTTACCCTAATTTTCGCCAAAACACCATTATTTTCTAGTGTTTGAGCAATCAGTTCACGTAACTCCGGTCCTTCTTCCGCTGACATAACTACTGTATTTCATTCAACTTACTAAAACATAAACAACGCCAAAACCCAAACTGCCTCCACAGATATGATAATGACAACAACTGACGCTCAAAATAAATATCGACCAAGGTTCATAGCTTCATCATCTGGTGAAACCTATGGTAAAACTTCGAAGTCCAGTTTCAGCAAAAGAAACAAATAACACTTTCTGTTATATGATGCCTGACAGGACACAGTCTACTCAGCTTGGTTACTTGAACACTTGTGGTCACCTTGTAGTACTCTGTCAACACATCGCAGAACTTTCAACGGCGTGGTATCTGTGGTTCTTGAGCAATTTGAATTTCAGCGCGCTCAGGCCTGTACTCCTGGCGTATTAGTTGCATTCGGTTGGAGCATGGAGGTAGAATAAGGGGAGATGGCGCTACAGACTTACACTGTACGTTGTTTTGAAGCCAGTGGGCTGGACCTGCCGCCAACTTGGATCCGCAAAACATTAACAGACGAGTGTTTACAGTTGCTTCTTGTTCGTTATTTCTGTTGTGTGCACGCGATATTTGTTTTATATAGTAAATGTTACACTGTTTTAGTGAATAACACAACATAAGGAACGCAACTTCAAACGTTTTGCTGGTCTTAAATGCGTATTCAATACAGTAATACGACACGAAAATATGACGCTTCTGGCCTCAGTACTGTAATTCCTTTTTGTTTATACACTTCGAATAACCGAGAAGAGAAGTATGTGCTATGCAAAACGTTATCCATTTCTATTCACTTTCATTGTGTTTGTGTCGATAATTGATAAAGCTAGAACTCCAAAAGCAATTATTGATAGTTTAGAGGCACCGATTTGTATTCGTTGCATTTTCAAGTCAAATGCAAATTTTAAATGTTTAAGTTTGCAAGAAACTTACCTTATTTCCTTTGGTGTCCCATAGATGTATGCAGGGATGATATAAACAAACCAGCTGTCATGCCAACAAAGTGAAAGATTCGTTAAATTACAAAGGAAAAGAATTGAATTTAAGATTGTCAGGCCCATTGCAGTTTACACATCTGCTTTGTTTTCAAATTGTACCTACCAAGTGACATTCAGTGTTGCAAATACAGCAATTTACAGGGTAACACGACAACACAGTGATTACTGTAATGATCTAAATAGCCTGGACTTAGATAGGGAACTTTGCTCTAACAAATATGTAACCCTTTAAGTACTTATAATTTAACCACTGTAACAGGTGTTCCACACATTTTACTGAAGATTTAATTAACTATATGTAGTTACATTACTTTTATATTAAATTATTGCATTTTAAAACATTAGTCCCAATTCCAGGATATTTCTTGCCAGGACTTTTCTGTTGCTTGGGAATAACCAAACAATGAGAACAAAGTGTGTTGCACTCCTCCAGAGAGCTCTTCACTTGGACTGATAGGAAATCTAAAGTCAAATCACAGAAATAAAACCATACTGTAAAACTTTACAGTGCATCAGAATTTCAAGTATATAAGAAAATAGCGCTTAAATAAGTCCACTTAAGAATGAAATGTGATTTGTTTAAACTTTACACTACAATCAGAACGATTAGTACACCAGTAAGCGACGCAAGCCGGAATCAAACCACCAGAAGCGAATGTTTTGGGGTAGCTAACATGGCGGATCTTTACTTGGGTCGGCTTCAAGTTTGTGACGTCATGACAACTCCTCTTATTTTTACCTCCATGGGTTGGAGGGTACGTTTGATTCTGAGTGTTTCCTATGATAATATGATTTTAACATTTTCTCCATTTTATGGTAAGTTCATTTACACTAATAACTGTCTAGAAGCAGAAAATATTGAAGATTTTCGAAAATTTGCGATTTTAAGGACTATAACTCAAGAAGTTGAAAGATAAGGAGATATTTGGGTTGGTCGAGGAGGATTTTCCATATGATTCTAATACACTTGAAGGCATCCAGGTCCGTTCGTAAACGCGAACTAGGTGATGGCCTAGGGCTCTCGAATTTGGGGCGCGCTTGACGATCGTGCGCGACAAGCCCGCATGCGCTTGCGCTGCGGTTTACTTTGCTGTAGCGCTACGGTACCGGGAGCGATGAATCCTCAGTTACTGTACACAGACAGAGCAACAGACAGGACACAGGGCAAGGTTACACAGATTCTCTTTGACTCTTCAGAACTTTGCGAGTAAATGTTAAAGGAGAGACGAGTAGCAGTTGTTGACGTCACCTCCGCATCGCGCAGTCCTTCAGCGGTGGCGGGAACATGGCTTCGCCTAGTCCGCCACTCGGCCATCTACTTCCTGTATATTAGTACTGCCTTCAAACCTACAATTAGTTTTGTGAGACCATCCCCTTCTATTTGTTCATAATCCACTGTGTAATAGTGACTGTAATGAAGCAGTAAATAATTATTTTTAGGTGCAACAATCGTTTTGCGACGCAGAACGGCATTGTGAGCGTATGTCTCTCTCATTGAAGAGATGCGTGTCATCATGTCAAGCAGGAGAGGGCTTTTCCAACTATATATGTCTTTATTACTCTCGAAACCATACACCCACAAACTACATGAACGGAACAGGACGAGGTATTTCAGTTTATTTGTTGTAACGT
This sequence comes from Schistocerca cancellata, assembly GCF_023864275.1. Lineage (NCBI taxonomy): Eukaryota > Metazoa > Arthropoda > Insecta > Orthoptera > Acrididae > Schistocerca > Schistocerca cancellata. The sequence goes on from NC_064626.1 coordinate 1,160,503,103, forward strand.
GCATGAAGACAGCTACTCCCCTGCCCATTTGAGCGCACCTGACCCGCAGGGCACTTGTTGTGACCTGAGGTTTTCAGTATGTTACAATGTTGTGAGAAGTTTAATTATTATTTTGTTTGTCGCAGCTTTGAAGAAGAAAAAAAAACAGCGAGAAAAAGGGGTACACAAACGACCTACACTCATACAGAGTCACCGGTTGCAATCGGCTGCAAGTAAGTACACGTAATGTTTCATTTTAGTACGTTCCCTACCTTTTATATAAAAAAGTATTCTATAGAACTGTAAATACTTCAGTTCATATAGCTAGACAAGTATTGTTCACTCCACATTTGCGTTTTGAGAAAAATCTGAGAAACCGTGAAATGATTGTGTCATACGTGTTGCTAAATAAATTAATGATATGTAGCTATTAATGTCATTACCCAGTGAGATAACTGAACACGCTAAGTGTTTGCTTCCTTGATACTGGGTGGCTTATCAGCATAGTTGCGATTTCACATCGTATCATAGTGAACAGGTCTGTAGAGATGTTCAACCTGGACATAGTTTTAAGGCAGCTTGCCACATGCAATTAGGCAAATGGTAGGCTGCAAGCCGACCCCAATATAAGCGGGAGGAAGCGTAGGGTACAAAAGAAATAACTAATATCATTGTCTTAAGTTAACCTAATTGAAATTTCTTTCTTTTACCCTGATAAAAAATAATTTTGACTATGATAAAACTTTCTTACGTAGAGTGTCAAAACAAAAATAAACTGAGGTAATCAAACTACTAGCACAAGAAATAATTTTTTAATGCCGGAAAAATTGAAGCTAATCTATAAAATTTAAAAATAAAAAGCTGTCTGTATATTCTGAATTGACATTATATCTGCATTTAACGTAACTATTTTTAATTGAATCTGATTGTTATTTAAACAAAATTACATTAGGTTGGAAACTTTCATCAAAGTAACTTCTAAATACAAGAAAATAAATTCTTACAAAAGTATTTTTTTCTCTTAGTATACAATGATTTTAATCTATAGTTCGATAGAAATTGTTTTGAGATAGACTGTTTTATCTCTAATGATGTTAGGCCCTAGCTGTCGATGGCAGGAAGATTCTTTTCTTATTCGATTGACAGTTGCTTCTGGATGGGCGCAGTGTCGCCAAATGTCAGAGCTTGGTGTCAGTGGTAAGAAATCTGTTATTGAGTTACCCTCAATGGAAATGTTTGGCGATGTCTGACGACACGCCACTTCCTGGTGGCCTCAAGGAACCTTCTGTACCATACCGTAACAATGTTTGCGAATACTTGCTGGCCTTTGTTGTCACTGAGTAACACAACAGACAGAATAGTGAATGTGTCGAGAATTCTTAGAAACACTTGTGAAATGGGCATCACATTTGTTCAACAACGCTCTTTCACAAAGCCAAACTGATCGGTACGTCACAGTGAGCACACAGATCACGTTTGAGACGTGAGTAAGTTGCAGGCACTGACAATAAACCGCCTCCCCTCAGCTCTGTGCCACGTGGCCACACTGTCAGGAACTTCACAGCTCTCAGCAAGCTACAAGGCAAGGGACCACGTTTTCATGGCTGCATAACTCTTTGTCGCTACAAAAAATAAAATATCATGTTGGCAGAAGTTGGAACGTTGGCAAGAGATGCTGTAAAGCCAAGAGAGAGAGAGAGCAAATCAGTAGCTGATTTAATAAACGGTGCACGTACGTCAGGAAATGCAGCTGTGATTGACTGCAGGAACGCCGTTATCACCGCTGTATTTACATCTAAATCTACACAATGCAAACCACCACAAGATGCATGGCGGAGGGTACATCCCATTGTACCAGTTATTAGGGTTTCTTCCTGTTCCATTCACTTATAGAGCACGGGAAAAATGATTGACTGAACGCCTCTGTGCGTGCAGTAATTCTTCTATCTTATCCTCACGATCCCTATGTGAGCGATATGTATGGGGTTGTAGTATATCCATAGAGTAATCATTTAAAGCCGGTTGTTGAAGCTTTGTTAATAGACATTCTTGGGATAGTTTACACATGTCCGGCTTCGAGAGTCTGCCTGCTCAGTTCCGTCAGTATCTCTGTGACACTGTCCCATGGATTAAACAAACCTGACCTGTGATCATTTGTGCTGTCCTTCTCTGTGTACGTTCAATATCCCCTGTTAGTCCTACCTGGTGTAGGTCCCACATACTTGAGCAATTTTCTAGAACCGGTTGCACGAGTAATTTTTTGCAATCTCATTTGTAGACTGCACTTTCCCAGTATTCTACCAATATATTGAAGTCAACCATCTGCTTTACACTTGATTGAGCCTATGTAATCATTCCACTCTACACCCCTACAAAGTGTTACGTCTGGGTATTTGCATGAGTTGGCCGATTCAAACAGAGTCACACTGATATTATAGTCATAGGGTAATACGTTTTGTGAAGTGCAGAATTTTACATTTGTGCACATTTAGAGCAAGTTGCCCATTTCTGACCACGTTGAAATCTTATCCAGGTCTAACTGAAGATTTATGCAGCTTCTCTCATACAGTACTTCATTTTAGATAACTGCATCATCTGCAAAAAGCCTGATTTTACTATTAATATTGTCTGCAAGGTCATTGATATACAACATGAACAGCAAGGTTCCAAATATACGAGTAGTTGTCTGGACCACACTCAAAGTTACTTGAACATCTGACGATGACTCTCCATCCCAGGTATGTTGCGTCATCCCCATCAAAAAGTCCTCAATACAGTCACAAATTTCACTTTATACTGCATATGATTGTACTTTTGACAATGAGTGCAGGTGTGATAGATGCTTTTTGGAACTCAAGAAATACAGCATCTACATGATCACCTCAAGCCAAACCTTTTCATGTGCCATGTGAGAAAAGTGCGAGTTGGGTTTCACATGATCATTGTTTTCAAAATCCATTCTGGTTGGCACTAAGGTCATTCTGTTCATGATACCTCAATATATTTGAGTTCAGATTATGTTCTAAGATTCTACAACAAATTGATTGCAAGGATATTGGACAGTAGTTTTGTGGATCAGTTTTAGTACAGTTCTTATGGACAGGTGTGACCTGTGCCTTTTTCCAAGTACTGGGCACAGTTGTGTGTTCGAGGGATCTACAATAGATTATAGTTAGAAGAGGGGCTACCTCAGCTGCAAATTCATTGTAGAATCCGACAGGGATTCCATTGGGGCCTGGAGCTTTGTTCAGTTTGAACCATTTCAGCTGTTTCTCAACACCATTGACACTAATACTTACTTCATTCATATTTTCATTGGTACAAGGATTAAAATGGGGGAAATTCTCCTGAGTTTTTCTTTGTGAAGGAACATTTGAAGATGGAGTTAAGCATTTCAACCTTTGCTTTGCTCCTCTCAATTTCAGTTCCTGTCTCACTCGCTAGGGACTGGACACTAACTTTGAGGCCACTCACAGCCTTTACATATGACCAGAATTTCTTTGGGTTCTGTGAAAGATCACTTGACAATATTCTGCTACGATATTCATTGAATGAATCACGCGATGCTCTCCTGACAGCCAAACATGTTTAATTCAACATGTGTCTATCTATAGTCCTGCACATTGTTTTACACTTATTAAGCGGTTTTCTCTGTTTCTTTAGAAGTTTCTTTACAGTGACTGTTTACCATCGAGGTTCCCTCCCATTATGAACTGTTCCTACTGGGTACATATCTATCCAGTGGGTGGTCAACTGGTCTTTTAAAGTTGAGCCAGAGTTCCTCTACGAGCTCCTGACTAGTGATGAAAGTTTCGAGTTCTTCATTAATGTACGACACTACTGATTTTTTACCTAGTTTACTGAACATGTATATCTTTCTACTTGTTTTAATTGTACTTTGGTAATCATTGTTGCCACAACCGCATCATGGTCACTGATATCAGTTTTGATACGTACACTCGACAGCAAAAAAAGTGGGTCACGCCTGATTTCAAACGTGTAGGCTGCAACCAACATAGCATATCAGTGTTGCACCTTGTCGCAACCCTCCACAGTACAGTCGTTGTAAGATACACAATGGGTACCGCTAGAGACTACTAGAGAACACCGGTCTTTATGACAGTCCGTCCAGATGTAAAGTAACACCACAATAAAACAGAAGAGATCAGACAGTCCTTAACGTTTGTAAACTAAACTTAATTACAATAAGTGACATTTCAAACATTATTGGACAACTAATTTTGTCACATAAATCGTTCAGAAATCCTTAGGCACAATTAAATATTTGAGACAGTATATGGCATTATAAAGTTGTATGGCAATTGGAAACAAGTTTGTAAGTAGGCTGTTTAGGTTTTCTTATTGGTAACGCCACGTAGCGCTCTGTATGAAAATCACTGGCTGTGGCGTGTGCAGTCTGTGGCTAGTTTGCATTGTTGTCTGCTATTGTAGTGTTGGGCAGCTGGATGTGAACAGCGCGTAGCGTTGCGCAGTTGGAGGTGAGCCGCCAGCAGTGGTGGATGTGGGGAGAGAAATGGCGGAGTTTTGAAATTTGTAAAAATGGATGTCATGAACTGCTGTATATATTATGACTTTTGATGACTATTAAGGTAAATACATTGTTTGTTCTCTATTAAAATCTTTCATTTGCTAACTATGCCTACTAGTAGTTAGTGCCTTCCGTAGTTTGTATCTGTTATTTAGCTGGCAGTAGTGGCGCTCGCTGTATTGCTGTAGCTTGAGTAATGAAGGTTTTTGCGAGGTAAGTGATTTGTGAAAGGTATACGTTAATGCTAGTCAGGGCCATTCTTTTGTAGGGATGGATGAAAGTCAGATTGCGTTGCGCTAAAAATATTGTGTGTCAGTTTAAGCACAGTCTTGCATAATTTTTCTAAGGGGACCTTTCATATGTTTACCCTTAGCCGAGGATACCTCACTGGAATCTTCTGATTTTTTCTTGTAGTTTGTGTAAATAGTGTAGCTTTTGTTTATTGCTAGCGCGTAATTGTAGAGAGAATCTCCTTTGTAGTTGCAGTCTTTCATTGTTGTACAGTAAAACAGGTGTGGCACGCATGTAAATTTGCACCAAGTATTTCGCAGCTGCGCTTGCAATTAACTAGATATTATTTTCAATGCTATGTTAATGTGTTCTCTTATTTTTGCTCTTCAAATTGTGTTTTTCTGTGTTGTCGTGTGAAATATTGTGACAATAATGGCGTGTGAAAAACGTAATACTAGGCTCCAAAGTAAACTGAGAAATAACAGTGAAGACGAAAGCAGTGTGTTAACGCCACCATGTAATGAATTAACAAATATTCAAAGTAGTAATTAGGTAACTGTACATAGGGAAATGGAGCGGGCGTCAAATAATGGTGTAGGCAGTGAAACAATTAGTGAACAGGGAAGCATTATCGATCGATCGGTCGGCAACAGCTCACCTCAGGATTCCGAAATGACAGGACACAATCTTGCAAATACTGTAGATTCAGGTTTTGTGTCCTCACCGTTTTCTCAAATAAATCAAGACACATTTTCTGCTTTTCAAAATGCGAATATTGCCGGTTCAAATGCACTGCCGAATAGCACTGAGGAACACGTTTCAGACACCAGTGCACTGTTGTTACAGTTAATGCAACAAATGGGACAAAGGCTACAAAAGTTAGACACAACGCTTGAACAAAATCAGAAACAAATGGGACAAAATCTTCAAAAGTTAGACACAATGGAACAAAATCTTCAAAAGTTAGACACAATGGAACAAAATCTTCACACCACACTTGAACAAACACGTGAAGATTTAACTACTGAGTTACATAACATTGAATCGAAATGTCAAAAAGTCTGTAATGACGTAAAAACACAAATTTGTGAGCATTTCCAACCTATTTTTTCGCGGCATGAAAATGCATTACAGAATCACGAAGCAGCCATAAAAGAACTGCAAACTATTGTTCATGAAAATCATGAGACCTTGCAAGCTAAAACTGACTCAGTTGCATCTACCGATTTGGTTACACAACTTGCAAAAACTCAAGAAAACTTAAAGGACACAGTAGATACTCTGAAAATTGGTTCAGAAAGACACATGGAGAAAATTAGTTCATTATCAGAGAAAGTAGTTGAACTTTCGGATCAGCTAAATAATTTATCTACAAAGGTAGATGATGATCTGAATGACATAAGACCTGTAGCCTTTACTGAAACTGAAGAGTATGCACAAATTAGAAAATTCAAACAAAATCAAAATCAGATCAATACACTGTACAAAACAGAAATCTGGGAAGTACAAGATCAGTTGGCACAAGTAATACAAGAATTACATATTTCAGAGGACACTCGCGCTCCAGTACGGGAAGAGGGACATAGAAATACGGAGCAACCACAAAATAATAACACAGGACACTTCGGAAATTATGAAATAAATTGGCAAGGTACACCGAATTTTGAGATGGAACCGCCGAAACGACGTAACAATGACCGACATGCGACTCGCCGACATGATGATTTTGACTATAAGCTGTTCATTACTACACGTAAATTTAAAAATTTAAGAATTCTGACAACGACATTCATCCACAAGCGTGGCTTCATCAATTCTCTCATTGTTTTCCTCCCAACTGGTCATTGCAGCTCAGATTAGAATTTATGTGTGGCTATTTAGAGAATGAACCAGCTGTAAGAATGCGATCGGTCATTCACGATTGCCACAGTGAAGGAGAATTTTATCATGCCTTCCTCTCAGCATATTGGTCTCAAGCTACACAAGACCGAGTAAAACATAGCATCATAATGATGAAACATTTCGAACAATCTGAATTTTCCAGTCTTGTGAAATATTTTGAAGACATGTTGCACAAGAATCAGTACCTGTCAAACCCATACAGCCCCTCAGAACTCATCCGCATTTGCTTAATCAAACTGCCTGAACATTTACGACATATTATTTTAGCAGGACGTTGCAAAGACGACATTGAAGCTTTTCAGGGACTGTTACAAGAACTGGAAATTGACACTGACAATCTCGGAACGCGAAAACAGGAACACAACAATTACAGGTCACATCCGTCGCAATTCCGCGATGAAAGAAATAATAACTGGACACGACAAGACTATTCTCACAACACAAATTGTGACCAAAACAGACACCACCCGTATGACAACCGTTGGCAGAGCAGTAATAGTTACAGGGAAAGATCACCTCTCCGCAGTAGTGACTATCACAGAGACAATCAGAGAAACAGACAATATGGGAACCAAAATAATCATTATCAAGGGAGACAGAATAACTTCAGACGCAACGGTCCACCATGCAGTTACAATTCCGGGAGAAATTCTCCACCACATGTCCGGCAAATAAGAAACTATGTCAACTACCGACATAACGACAGACCTGAATTTCATCAGAACTGGCGGGATTTAAACAGGGCGGGGCCCTCGGGGCAAGGTGAATTTATAGAAGTTAGGTCTCCTAATCCCAGTAACGACGCGCGCCAACAAAGAAACAGACAATGACTCGCACCGCAGGCAGCCACGTGCGCCCGCTGGCTCAGGGAAAAATAACATAGACGCTAACCTTGAGAAAAATTCCAGTATCCTTTACCGACGTATACCACATGATAATTGCGTTGAAGTTGAAACTCTGCGTACTAGGAAGAGTAAAGGTTTACACCACATTTCACATGTAAAACCCTTTATTGAAAGATAATCTGCTTTTTAACTTTGTCTTTGCCATACAACTTTTCACTTTACATTACTAGTATGCTTTGTCAGACTTAGAATCTGTTAAATGCAACAATGTTTGAAGTTAAATATCCAATCAAGAACCAAGAGAACTTATTTAAACAGAAATTACGAATGCATTGTTATTGTGAACAGACAACACAGTGTTATTGTGTGTGTGCATTCTTGCTTGTTAGTTGCACGATTACGTAACAACTATAAGGCTCACATACTTAGAACATTTACCAGTACTGCTAATGAGATTTTAATGCAACATTTTGGTTTACTTGAAAATACATTCTGGATTTAAAGTACTTTCTGTGAGATACCAGATGACACAGTGGTTAGTTTATGTGACAGCTACACGATTTTATCAAGACGCTACTAATGAGTGACAATTTACAATGTTGCTTTTGCGGTGTTTCTGTTTTATATCTGCACAGTTTTTCTGAATTATTCTGGGAAGTAAAACATGTTTTAGTAGTAACTTTTGTGGTATAGCTACAATGAGACTGCCTTTTCCGTAGCACAACAATACGTTACAGCACAGTACTTTCTTCATCACGGCAATAAGTGTAATAACTAAGATATCTATACGCAAAGCATTTTACTTTTGTTTATCATGAGGTAAGTACATTGGCTTCTGCAGAACTTAGCTTTCAGAGGACGATAACTACGACACTTCCACAGAGATTATCTTACAGCAAAACGCAAATTTAGCACTACAGGACACGTATTTGAGTGATTAATTTTGTACTTAAATCATTTATTTTTAAAGATATTTGAAGTATATGATACAAAGGTTTTCCGTAATACATTTCATTCCATTGTTGTAATCTGTAACACCTGAGGGTATAATTATATTAATCCTCAAGGGGGTACACGCTTACTTTGTGTACCATGTGTGTGGCAAGCACAAGGAGCCCTAGCTAATATGGTATTTGCTTATACAACTTTACACATCGGTACCATATTCCTCTAACACATGTCCCTTGGTATATATATATCTGAGCTCAGTAGATTTAAGTTAGCTTAAGAGGGGGTAGACTATATAAGAAACTGACTATGGACAATAGGGAAAGAATGCATTGAGAAGTTATATGAAAAAGATTTGGGACAAAATGAGTATTGTACAATGAGAAATAATTATTTTGAAGAAATATGAATAGAATATAGAAAGCAGGTATAGATAGGACTTTTTGGGAATAATGATGAATGAAGGGAGATCTCCAAGAAGTAAAAGAAGTTTTGTTTGCAAAATACTGCAGTAAAACAAACCCTGTCCTTTCCTTTTGTATTATTCGGCTATATGTTTGTGTACACTTGTGTATTTGTGTTCATCCAGTCTTTATGTGTTCATCTGATACGATTTATGTTGTAGAATTTTTCTAATACTCAGCTACATTCACTACGATGAGGAATACTGTTATCCTCAAATATAATTTGCATTAGTAATATGTTATTTACTTTGTAAAGATGTTTAGACATTATTTATCTGTTCTGTTTTGTTGCTCATGTGTGAAGTTGATGTTTCAAAAGTTATTCTGATCTTTTATGTATGTACTTATGTCATAATTCTTGTAACACTGATGTACATGTTTATTTCAATTCTTTTGTAAAGCCTATACTACAAATGTTATCTGTGCTGTTATGTTCTTTAATGATGTATTTTGTACCTTTGTAATTGTATTCTATTGTTATAAAATTGTAATTGACACCAGTTCATCATATTATTAACTTGTAAGTTACATTTCACTGCACACATTTCTGTTGGTCATAGTATATGGACAATATGTGAGATGTAGGGACTCATAGTGTTTGCACGTGCGTTAATAATTCAGCAAGGGACTGGATAACAGTATTGCTGGTTCTAAGGACAAAAAAAAAAAAAAGAAAATTTTTGTGAGTGCACAAGTGGTGGTTTATGGACTTGCTATATTATCCGCAAGACTCTTCAATGGTGATTGTGCACCTGCACAGTCACAACAGATGGCTGCTGGCCATCTCTACAAGGACTACAGTGGGTCTGCATCTTTGATGATCCACCAATATCATTATTTCTACGAGGACTGCAGTGGGCCTGCATCTCTGGTGGCCCACCAATACCGAAATCTCTACCGGGACTACAGTGGGTCTGCTTTGTGATGACCTACCTACCAATCTTCTTCAAAACGTCGAATGACTCTGCTGTGGGTTTGCTCTGTTGTGGCCCATTACCTGTCAGCATGTCAAGAGTCAGCACTGTCTTTCCGTTGGAAGGACAACACTACTTCTTTAAGACTGCATGGAAATCCACTACTTCCGTGTGCATTGTCTTTTACTGCTCAGACTTTGAGAAAAGAAACGGCAGTTTCATTGTGATGAATGATCAGGACTGTCTTTATGGACTGTGAGAAAATTTTAGCTTTTGACCAACATTGTATTAATAAGTGTGTGCATTTGATATTTTTCTTACTGTAATTATGAAAAATTTTTTCAAATCTGTATTGGCCAGTGCCCAAAACAATTTGTAAAATTTTTTGTGGGGTGCATGGGGGCTATGTAAGTAGGCTGTTTAGGTTTTCTTATTGGTAACGCCACGTAGCGCTCTATATGAAAATCACTGGCTGTGCTGTGTGCAGTCAGTGGCTAGTTTGCATTGTTGTCTGCCATTGTAGTGTTGGGCAGCTGGATATGAACAGCGCGTAGCGTTGCGCAGTTGGAGGTGAGCCGCCAGCAGTGGTGGATGTGGGGAGAGAAATGGCGGAGTTTTGAAATTTGTAAAAATGGATGTCATGAACTGCTGTATATATTATGACTTTTGATGACTATTAAGGTAAATACATTGTTTGTTCTCTATTAAAATCTTTCATTTGCTAACTATGCCTACTAGTAGTTAGTGCCTTCCGTAGTTTGTATCTGTTATTTAGCTGGCAGTAGTGGCGCTCGCTGTATTGCTGTAGCTTGAGTAACGAAGATTTTTGTGAGGTAAGTGATTTGTGAAAGGTATAGGTTAATGTTAGTCAGGGCCATTCCTTTGTAGGGATTTTTGAAAGTCAGATTGCGTTGCGCTAAAAATATTGTGTGTCAGTTTAAGCACAATCTTGTACAATTTTTCTAAGGGGACGTTTCAAGTTCTTTGCTGTCTAAAAGGTTTACGCAACACATGCTGAACGTCGTTCAACGTTCAACGGGGAGTGGTTTCGCATCAACTTTATGTAATACTAAGCAGTTAAAAGAAAACGTAATTAACGGCGGCAAGCACTCTACAGAAATCCCAACATTAACAGCGAATCACAAGTAATATCATTGTTCACATTACTCATCAACAGTTACTTGTACACAAAGTTGTACTTTTAATGACATGACCAATGTCTTCGTTCTGGATCCGGATGCAAACCCAGAACGTAAAGCCATTGTTAACCAAGCAAAGCTTTGTGCCTTATCGAGACTCGATCACTAGGCAGAAAGAGACGTCAAATATTGACGTTTGCACTAGTATCAGTTATCAATTCTCAACTTGAACGTAAATGACGATAATGTTTGTACGAAACCAGGAACCCGAACATGACAATTACCTTCTTCGTAATTAGCCTCGAAAAACGTTGTATATTGTTGCATTGTCAAGGAACAAAGGATGCACATGTTTAAAGTTGAAATGCCATTATGTAATGCTGGTGACAAGGATGCGAACCCAGCACCTAATCGGATTGTTGAATAAGTACGTAAAATCAGAATGTAGATATCACAGTTTGTCACCAGTAGTAAGGTTGGAACTATAAATGACGACTGAAGTTGTATTGCCTGACCGGGATTCGAACCCGGCGCCTACCGCCGTCGTTGTCTAACCAGGAACAGACGAGGAATGTCCAATGTTGGTCCACCATTAGCGAGATGTGGGCATGTTTAACTAGAAATAAGGCGACGAAAACGTCTATGCTGACTGAGAGTCGAATGCCGCACACACAGTTATGAAGACACATCAATAATCAAATTGTTATTCAGTAGTTGCTTGCAAACCTTAAGGTCTTTCTCATCCCTAGTAATGTGTTGCCTAATATCTGCGATATCATGGTGTTAATTTACAAGTGGATTGACTGCCGTAAAGAGCAATGTTCTCTAGTAGTCGTGCATCATTGAGATGTAAATGAAGTGCCTCAGCAGAAGGTAATTTCTGTTGTGCAGCACGTATTGTTTCAGACACACTGACTTACATGTTATAAGTGCACAAAACGTATATTACTATTATTTGGAGAAGCTGCCGCCAAACCTGTTTACTTTTACATTCCGCTTAGCTGTCATGGTTGAATACACGTTTTCTTAAGGCTACATCTAATGCAGAGTGCTTACAAGAAAGAATAGTTTCCTGCATCATGCTATTGCTAGCTAGGTGAAATATTTTGTGGTAGCTATGTTTAAAATGAATGTATTTTTGAACGTATCGTTCGTCAAATATTTGAATGAATCGTCAACTGTAGGTGTGCCTGCACATGTTATAGCATAATAGCTGTAGCTGCGTTAGTTTATACTACAGACTTGGGTAGATTAGGTGTAACTTTTGATCCTTCAAGGGGTGATCGTGGCCTTGCGGCCCGGTTCTGTACTAGCCGCGGCTCGTGAGCTGCGGGCCATCCAGGCTGGCCGAGGCGAGACGGAAGTTAGCGAGCTGGCGGTGGAGTTGAAGGGCCAACAGCCCGGGACGAGCCAGCACGGCTGCCCCGCATGCCTCTGCCGCTCCGTTCGGCGTAAATATGTTTACCTCCTCTCCTGGCATCAGTGTAACAGCGGCAAATAGAAATACACATCATGCTGTCTGCCGTAGTGGCTCACTGGGAGAGGTCTATTCGAGGTAGAGTCGTCGCTCTCATTGAAGAAGGAGGATGTTCCATCAGAGAAGCTGGCAGACGGTATGGCGTACCACATACCACTGCAACGAGGTGGTGGACGATCTGCCTTGAAAGAGGCACCACAAACAGGGCTCCTGGCTCAGTCAGGAAGAGAGTGAGCTCACAGCAGAAAGACAGGGACCTAGCGTCTAGGAGCAGAGAAAATCCCTTTCTGAATGCGAAACAGTTGCGGCGGGAGACCAACTTTCTGGGCTCCAGTGACAATTCGCCCAAGGCTGAGGGACGCTGGACTGCATGCACGACGATCTGCCGTGAAACAAGAGCTCAGCGAAGACAACGTTTTATACTGGCTAGCATTTGCGGAGCTCCATCTGAGAGCTTCGTGGGACAACGTCATTTTCACTGATGAGAAGGTGTTTTCCACCAGTAACGATGGTCCACGAATCGTTTACAGGCCGCAAGGGACTCGCCATCGACGCGAATATGTAACCACGACGAGAAGAAGTGGCCGGCTATCTGTTACCTGCTGGGGTTGGATTTCTGCGAGAGGGCCGGAAATTCTTCACAGTATAGAAGGAACTCTGGACAGCGTGCAGTATGCCCACATATTGGAAAATGTGATGCTTCCATGAGTGCGAATGCTGTACACAGAAGGGGATGTCACATTGCAAGAGGACCATTCCCCCATTCACAAATCTGCATTTGTTCAGCAGGGGCTTTCCACGATTGGCGTCAACGTCATGGACTGGCCGCCACGGGTGGCTGATATGAATCCCATGGAAAACATGTGACCTGAGGTCGCCAGAACATTAACAGAGAACTGGCCACGAAACCAACCGACTACTGCGGACGCTCTTTGGGACTGTGTCCTGGAATCCTGGGAGGAAGCTGCTTCTTCAGGCTGTTACGTCCGACGGCTTATACGTTCTATGCGAAGACGCATGATAGAAGTACAAAATAATGAAGGATTCTGGATAAAATATTAGAGTCCTTAAAATGTTTTGTTATGTCTTCTTTTTCGTCATTTTTCCTCATTGGGAGCTAGTGGAAGATCGCGTGGCAACAGAAAAGATACAATATGGGTTAGTTTTCCTTTGAGTTGCCTTTTTAATTCAAGTGGGTTTCTTTTGAATATGCAGTTTGTTGAATATTCTATTTTGATTTCATTTATATCCTGTCTAGATACTTGCAAACTAATCAGCATAGATGGACTCTGTCACAGTAGTTTTTGCTATTTCAAATACATCTCTCTCTTCCCCTCCATCCATGAATACACCCTCCGTCCTCCACACAATACGCAAACGATTTCATATTATGTTTACTCGTTGTTAATACCTCCTCTGTTCTCTCTCACACTCTCTCTTTCTGACACTATCGCCACAAGTGCCCTTCTATTCCATTCATCCAAAACGTTATAAACAAATCTAGCGGTTTCCATTTACGCTACATTTTCTCTTTTAATTGCTGCTGTCTTTACTCTTTGTCATCCCTCTCAACACCTATGAAACCGTATTCTTTGATCTCCCCTTCCCTATAACCCTTTCTTCGTTCTGAAAACAGTCCTACCTTATCTCTCGGTCCTAAGATAAAACGAACTGTGGCACACACCTAAGTAAGCAATACTTTGCAAGCATTTCACGGTTATATTTTGCACTTCTGCACTTCTATCCAATCCCAGATCCCGCCCTCCTTCCTGTTACCCGTCCCTTGACATTTGCATCTAAATCTAAATGAATACTCTGCAATTCATAATTATGTGCTTGGCAGGGGGTTCTGTGGTCTGGTGGATTAATCTTGTATTGATGTGTAAAACGTGTAGGTTCACGTCAGGCGTATATTTTTAACACACACAAGTAACTCTCCTTCACCCCCAGTAACGCCAAGTGCAGAACGCCAGTAAGCTCCGTAGTTCAATATCCGCAGTAAAGATAACATTCCTTCGCTGCCGACCAGGGCAGAGCGGCATTCATTTGAGCTGTGACAGATGGAGAAACCCCGGAAGGCAGAGACTCTGTCACCAGCAAGCCGTCGTAATTAGAAAACGTATTTCATTTAATGAACCAATGGCCATGTAAGTTCACAAGGCTCTTACTTGATTTGAAACTGAGACGTTGAAAATTGTGGTGCTGGACTGGGATTCGAATTCGATTTCACTGTGTTCCCTAAGATTGCAAACTCTTCTAGGCCTCCTCGAAAGGCACCTATCTGGTTTCGAATCCTGATCAGCACAAAATATTTCCAGCCCTAGCATGTGCACTCCGAACTACTAGTGAAAAATAGTCGCATTTTCAACGTCTCTTCGTGCGTTGTCAGCTGTAACGTGTTCGTTTCAACTCACAGCAACATGATGAGCTTTTTATCACAACATTACAAGATCAAACGTTTCGTTACATCTTTTCAAGTTCAAACATTCCTCTCCATCCTACTGGCGAAAACGGATTTGGGTTTGGCGTTGTGTTCACCAACGACGATATGTTGTGGATTCAACTTCTAGCCAGCAGAGTATTTTCCATCACATCATTGAAAGTACAAACATGCCAGTCCTAGCTATTATTGGAAAAGAATTTGATAGTCGCAGTGTCTTCATGACCACGTGTGCGGGGTTTGAATTCCATTCAGCACAGAACTTTTCGTCGCCTGATGTCTAGCTAAACATGCGCACATCTCACTACTGGTGAACCAACAATAGCTATTTATCGTCTGTTCCTGGCTAGAAAACGACAGCCTTAGATGCAGGGTTCGAATCCCAGTCAGGCAAAAACAATTCTACCGTCATTTAAGGTTCCAACATCTCGCTATTGGTGAAAACATTTGATATTTAACTTCTGATTTTACGTACTTCGTTAACAATCCGATTAGGTGCTGGGTTCGCATCCCTGTCACAAGCTTTACATGGTGGCATTTCAATTTTAAACATGAGCATACCTTGTTCCTTGTGAATGACACCATATTAAACGTTGTTGGGGGTAGTTCCCAGGAAGGTAACTGTTATGACAGGATTCCCAGTCCAGTACAAACATTTTCATCATTTATTTTCAGGATCTGAATTGATAACCGATACTGCTGCAAACGTCTATACTTCACGTCTCTTTATGCCTAATTATTGGGTCTCACTAAGGCACAAACAAAGCTTAGCTTAGTTAGCAATGACTATAGGTGCTGGGTTTGAATACAGGTCCAAAACGACGACGTTGGTCATGTCATTTAAAGTTCAAATTTGTGTACACGTAGCTGTTGATGTGTTACAAGAACAATGATGTTACTGGTGATTCGCTTGTAATGTTGAGATTTCCGTAGAGTGCTTGCCGTTAATCGCGTTTTTTTACCGGTTCGTCCAATATCCAGTTTCCAGGGCCACTCGCCGTTGAGCGACGTTCAGCACGTGGATGGAAAACCTTTTCGAGGGCGAAAAACTTTTTTCCAATTGCCCCACAGCTTTGGAGCTTTGTAACTCCATATATTGTCTCAAGTACTTAGTTTTGACTAAGGATTACTATACGATATATGTAAAATAATCCGTTTTCTCAGAACTTTTAGAATGCCACTTGTTGTAATTAAGGTTAGTTTATGAGTGTTATGGGGTGTCTCATCGCTAAGAACGTGTTTTCTAATATGTTTTGTATGACGATATTAGTTGACACTTAGACTGACTGCCATAAAGACCTTTGGTCTCTAGTAGTCTCTTGCGGTACCCATTGTGTGTAATCAAACGACTGTAGCTCATGGGGTTTTGGTGTTTAGATGATCTGCAACACAGCTACATTATGTTGGTTGTATTTAGCAGTGACCCACTTTCTTGCCTCAAAAAGATAAGGTCCATTTGTTGCCAATAAGTCCAATATATTTCCATCATCAGTGGGGTTCATAGTAGTTTTCAGAGAAGGCATTTAGTAAAGGCGTTTGACAGGATGTCTTATCATGCCCACCACTAACAAAACTGTAATTTTCCCAGTTAATTGTCGGATGATTAAAGTCTCCACCAACGACTACAATATGACTGGGAAGTTACGTATAAGTGATCTGCTGTGAGGTTTTTGATTACATCAGGAGATGAGTCTGGTGGGCAATAGAAAGATCCAATTATCATTTTATGCCCACCCCTAATACTGAATCTTGCCCAAACAGTTTCACATGCAGCTTCAAATCTATCTCGGTGGATTTGAGTTTCTTGTGTACTGTGACAAGAACAACACCTCCATTTCCCATTTGCCAATCCTTTCGACATATACTTAAATTTTCTACAAAAGTCTCACTGCTGTCAATTTCAGGTTTTAATCAGCTTTCTGTGTCTAGTATTATGTGAGCTTCACTGCTTTTCATGAGTGCATCAAACACCGGCACTTTGTTGTGAATGCTTCAGCAATTTACGATTAGGATTTTAATACTCTCACCTGTAGAAGCCATTTCTTTCGATCTTACATGGTACTTCTGAGTTTCCTATAGCTCCCGTTACTTGGATTGGATGGAGAGTCTGCTAATCTAAAGAAACCCTTGTGTGCATCCTACGCACAGTAAGCTATCTGAGAAGCAGCCTCCGATGTGTAGTGCACACCTGACCTATTTAGGGGGACCCTACAGTTCTCAACCATATGGTGCAACCCCAGGAAGTCGCATCCTAGCTAGTCATAGAAATTTCGAAGTCTCTGGTTCAGTCCTTCCACTCGACTCAGAACCAAAGGGTCACGAACAGTTCTGGGGACAATGCTGCAAATTGTGAACTTCATTGAAACTCCATGTGCAAGGGTGGTCTTCTCAGCCTTCTCTGCCAGTCGCTGGATTGACCCAAGAATGACCTGAAAGCTCAAATGACAGGTATCATTTGTTCCAACGTGTGCCATAGTCTGTAGGTGGTTGCCCCTGTTCCCTCAGTGGCTGCTGGAATAGACTCTTCAACATGCTGAATGAAACTCCCAGGCATACACACTGAGTGCACCTGGTGTCCTTTCCTGTCCCTTGCTGCCATTTGTCTATAGAATACCATCATTTACCGTATGTTTAAAACGCCAACGGTTAATAGACGCCTACCCTTTTGTGTTTGCCTCCTCTTGACACTAGACGAAACAGGTGTCCATAAAACAGGTGAAGTAAGTCCCACTGCCTCAGTTTCAGTTTCAGTGAAAGACAGCACTTCAAACACAGCAAATCCTGAGTCCTCCCTAGTCTCCATCCACCATGTAGCTAAAACATCAAGTCATAGGAAAATTTTAATACGACTGTACTATTAAGGGGTTAAAGGTATGATCGGCGATTCACGTTTGGTGCAAAGTTCAAATTTGCATTAGTTTTGTTAAGTTAAACTACGAGAAATTTTCTGTGATTCTAAATAATATTCTGAATTTAATAATAATGATAGTGTTAAGCGAGCAATTCTTGATCACTGGTGCTTCAGTAAAAGCTTCTACAATTTACGTGAAACTTTGTACTTAGCTATTGTCTCACATTCCAGATTTATCTCGATAGGTGTCATCCTGAAGGGAAAAAAAAGACGCTAGGTGGAGCATTCTTTAATTAAATATTCTGATATACTGGATTGCGTTTATTTTTATAAATATCTTCAAACCTAATGTGATTGATGCATGTACACGGACTTTAAATGTGGTTGCATTGGAATGAAAGTGTTAAAGAATATTGCAAAGTATGAAGTTTGACATAACCAGTAAATTAGATTGCTACAAACATAAAAAGCTGAAAATCTGAATTGGCCTCCAATTTTATTGATATGTACTTAAATCATTTTTTTTAAATTTAAGCTTTGGTTAATTGATGAGACACAGCAGCTGAGAGAAAAAAATTACCTAGAACACGACTTCGTAAAAGGAAGTCGGATAAAGAATTGTCATTACCAAAGCAAACAGGCTCATTCTAGTTTTATATTCGTCCAAATCGTCAACAACCGAAATCAGGAAAAAGTACAGGTGATCATGTGACAGAAGAAGCAAACAATTCTCACATACAAACCTGTAATATACAGAGTCCGCTTTTGTTTCCCGAAACAGAAAGCATCCCCCAAAATTGGGAAAGGAGAACGAGTAAGAATACAAAATTTTCTGGCCGTATTAAATTTCAGCGACCCTGCTACCTGAGATACTTCTAAGGATCATGTGCGGTTACTTCTTGAAGAACATGGCTCAGACCAAGTGAAAAATGTCAGCTTCCTATTCGACAACAACAGAAGAAAGTATTCTACAGAACACTACAAAAGGAATCTAGTTAACAGTGGAAGTGTATCTCCTCTGTGAACACAATATTCAATTTCAAGAGATGCAGCATGCTACTTTTGTTGTAAGCTTTCTTAAGATGGTAAGTACCTTTATGTACCATAACAAAAGAAATATATCTACAATACTATCAACTCATGAGAAAAGCAGCAGTGACTTGTGAGTTTACTATGAATGGAAAGAGCTACATCTTAGATTGAAGGTAAATAAAACCACCGATGAGGAAAATGTGCCTTTAATAAGAGAAGAGGAAAAATACTGGCAAACGATTCTGGAGGGGTTAATTGCGCTGGTGAGAGTTCTAGGAAGTCAAAACTTACCTTCTCGTGGAACGCATGACAGTGGAAACTCTTTAAAAATAGTTGAATACCTGGCTTTATTTGATCCTGTTATGTAACATCACCCGAGAAAACTCGCTGGCACGCCCTTCTTCAACTTGATCCGATCGATTTAGGAGTGTTTTTCTGCTTCAACTTATCGTTGGGATGTCCTTTTGTGCCACATGTCTGTTTTGACACTAAAACCACTGAGTGATACTGCATGGGAAATTAGATTGATGCATTGCGTCCTTTAGGTTATCAACTAGCTGGACACAAGAAAAGGCAGTTTGGTTGTGAAGCAAAATCAGTTCAAAATTAATTTTTTTTGCAGTGTTGGATATCACAATAAGTTAAGTTGAATAGGGATTTAATTTCATTAAAAATGTCACTCGTGCTTTTGGCTGTGTCTATAACATTCATGATATACAGAATAAAACTTCCAAAGTTGTTTTCGAAGAAATTTGGAAGAGTCCCTAACTCACAGAGACTCGAAGGATATTGGTAAGCAACTGATGTGTGCAATGAAATACAGTCCATTGCTGTAAGAGTACCTAATAGCTCAAGGCCACAGGACGTTCTGAATTATACAGTATTTGTAAAAATGGGCTTAGAGGCAGTATACCCACTGTGGTACACCTTATTTAGTTACTGTGCTAAGGGTGTTGCTTACACCTCTTGTGTCTGTGACCAGTAGTGAGCGCAGCTTCTCGAAATTAAAACTAATGGAAACGTTTCTGCATTCTACAATGACATAAGAAAATTTTTCGGGTTGGCAACTTCATCGATAGAACAAGAAATAGCAGAAACAATTGATGTAAAGGAGATCGTCTCCGATTTCGCAAAAGCCAAGGCAAGGAAAACGAAGCTCACAATCATATCACTTTTTGTAAGCTATAAACCAGAGCTTTTTAAAATACAGAATGAATAAAAGATGAAATAGTAACACTGTTTTATAAAAGGGTGTGGTGTGTTTTTTGTGTCTGTAGAGTTTTAATTGGAAAGTATATTTATATAGTATGTATGTCGTGTTCGCCATTTGAATAAAAATGTGCTCTGTGTATTTTACATTAATGATTTGTATTGTTGCGA
Organism: Schistocerca cancellata; assembly: GCF_023864275.1. Lineage (NCBI taxonomy): Eukaryota > Metazoa > Arthropoda > Insecta > Orthoptera > Acrididae > Schistocerca > Schistocerca cancellata. The sequence goes on from NC_064626.1 coordinate 1,160,523,254, forward strand.
TTTTTTTAATGTGCACCATTGAAGTAATTCTCCTAGAGCGCTGAGTTTGTTCAGGCTGGCACTGCTTGAAGGAACGTTCCCTGTGAGGTGAAGGGGAAGCCCCAGTAACTTAGAATGGTCAATTGTACAAAATATTCATTTGTAAAGCGCGATATAATGAAACGTCCACACTCAGTCATGACTCAAAACACATTGAAGTCTCTGCTCTGTCCAAAGGTAAACCTTCCTTTGCGCGACAGCGATGTATGTTGCTTTTGATATCATCGCTGAGCCGCCCCCATCTTAGTGCGGAGCTGTGAAGGAGAGACATGCTGCAACGTCGTTTGAGTGGGCGGGTCTATAAAGAGGTGCGTGACCAGCTGTGTCGTGGCTGGCTGCACTGCAAGGCACATCTGGACCGTTTCTCAGAGTTTTTATGTGTGTGATGCTGATGTCATAGAGCTGTAGGGAAGCAGGTGGAGTAAGAGGCACCTTGTGGTCCCATACCTGGACACCATTGGTATGTCTGGGGGGGGGGGAGGGGAAGAAGATACAAGAGTCATTTCTGCAGTGGGTTTCCTCTTGTCATGAGGTGGTTAAGTGAGAGGACTCTCGGGCAGGTAATAGTTAGGATGCCATTTGTAGAAAGTGTGATGACATGGAAGTGTAGTCAGTGTCACTGGGGAGAGTGTACATGTTAGTGTGGCGGCGAATGCTTGTAATGTCGCATGGAAGCATGCTGCTGTTAGCAGAGATCGTTATGGGCAAGCTAGATGGTGATGTTTGAAATGAAATCACTGAGCTCTAGCTGAATAGAGGTGCAATATGGTGTATTTAGAGTTATCATATGTTTATTTATTTCTTTTATTTATTTATTTTGTGTTCCATAGATCCATATGGGAACATATCCCTGGATACAGAACGAGTCAAGGTTTTTACAGATTATTGTTTTGTGCACAGATACATTGATCTTATCATTAGATTAAAAAAACTGAGAAGTTTAACATATACCCTTACATATTAGTTAATATACAGGACACCTGAAAGAATATACAGTCATACATAAATTTGGGTATTGTTCTTAAGTTATGCAGGCGTCATATACAGACATACATAAATTTGGGTATTGTATTAAGTTACACTGTACTTACAGAGTATGATTAAGCAATTGTAGAGGTCACACAGTAAGTTTTAAGCACAAACAAGAGATTCTATGCATTTTTGCTAAGAAATTCATCAATACTGTAACAAGATTCATCTAAAAGGAACTGCTTCAGATTTTCTTTAAGCTTTGTCATGTTTCCAACCAGTTCTTTAACGTGCAGTGTGAGGGCATTAAAAATCTTGGTGACACTGTATAAAACCCCCTTCTGGACCATGCTTTTCGTTTTTAGCTCATAATGGATATCCAGCTCCCTTTGGGTGTTATAACTGTGGTATGAGCTATTGATTTTGAATAAGTTGCTATTTTTTTAAACAAAGCACACCAGGGAAAAAGTATATTGGGCAGGTGTTGGAAGGATTTGTAGAGCTCTAAACAGATCCCTGCATGAGTGCCTAGGATGTACTCCACACATAATTCTTATTGCTCGCTTCTGTGCATGGAATACTTTTTTTGCAATTGGTTGATTTCCCCAAAATATTATACCATATGCCATAAGTTGGTGAAAATAGCCAAAATATGCAGTTTTTATTGTGCTCATTTCCCTAGTGTCTGAAATTATTCTTAAGGCAAACGTTGCTGAGCTTAGCCTTTTGCACAGATCTTGAATATGATGGTGTCACTTCATTTTGCTATCTATATGCAGACCCAAGAATTTGGAGGACTCAGTCTTCAAAATCTCGTGCTCACCCATTTTTAGGTTCATTTCATTAGTAACATTTGTGTTATAAGAGAAATGAATGTAATTTATCTTTTTTAGGTTGGCTGTAAGGCCATTGGTTTCAAACCAGTTTGTCAAATCGTTAAAAGCTTTATTTGCAGCCTCATTTGACACATTCCCTGAGATATTATTAACTGATAAAGTGGTGTTGTCAGTAAACATGAGTATTTTCCCATATTCTGTACGTAGTGCTAAGTCAATTAGAAAGAGCAGTGGGCCCAATACTGAGCCTTGGGGTACTCCTGCAGTAATGGAGCCCCATTCTGAAGATACCTACCCACCATGCAGTCCTTCAACGATTAATTTCTGCTTTCTACCACACAGATAGGATTCAAGCCACGTGCCTATGGTTCCACCCACTCCTAGGGTCTTCGCTTTACTCAAGAAAACATGGTGACTTACACTGTCAAAAGCTTTTGACAGCTCACAAAATATTCCAGCTGTCATCATATTATTTATGGCTTCCATAACATTGTCAACAAAGGTATGTATAGCATCCATGGTTGATACCCCTTTCTGAAAGCCAAACTGGCTACTGCTGAAGATGTTATGTTTACTAAGATGCTCAACCATTCTGCTATGCATCAATTTCTCTAGTACCTTGGAGAAAACTGAGAGCAATGAAATTGGTCGATAGTTTGTAGCCTCAGTCTTTTCTCCCTTTTTATTAATTGGTCGTATAAGCCCATATTTTAGCCTGTCGGGAAAAACACCTTCTTCCAATGACGTATTACTAATATGGCAGAGGACTGTACTTATTTCTTTACAACAGTATTTCAGTAACTTGCTGGAAATGTTGTCAACTCCAGCACAATTTTTACATTTTAAAGACACACTTATTTTTTCTAATTCTATCACTGTAGTTTTTTGAAGATGCATCTCATCTATTTTGTTAGTTAAGGTGTTATGCAAGTATTCTGTAGCTTTCTTTACAAAACCCTGGTATCCCATTTGGTTGGTGACTGTTAGGAAATGATTGTTAAAGATATTAGCCACCATTTCGGGAACATCCACTGAAAGGATCCTAGTTCTTAAGCTAATCACTCCTTTGGCAGATAGGCTTTCTCCGCCTCGCTTTTAACATATTTCCATATGGTTTTCATTTTGTTATTTGATTTGCCAATTTCCTTTTTTAGATACATACTTTTAGATTTCTGTATCACCTTCCTTCTTAGAGTACACTTAATATTGCCCCATCACTGCAGTTTTGTTAGACTGTCTGGCTGAGGCATACAATTCTCTTTTTGTTTTACATAAATTTTGATGCCCTGGGTAATCCATGGCTTAAATGCAGGGCTACATTGATTTTCTCTGACTCTTTTATTTGGAAACACCTCCTCAAGGAGATTTGATGTTGTTGTTGTTGTTGTTGTGGTCTTCAGTCCTGAGACTGGTTTGATGCAGCTCTCCATGCTACTCTATCCTGTGCAAGCTTTCTGTAAGTCTAAAAATGCTAGAAACGTAGGTTTGCCTTTTCTTAATCTTTCTTCTGAGATAAGTTTTAAGGTTAGTATTGCCTCGCGTGTTCCAACATTTCTGCGGAATCCAAACTGATCTTCGCCGAGGTCGGCTCCTACCAGTTTTTCCATTCGTCTGTAAAGAATTCGCGTTAGTATTTTGCAGCTGTGACTTATTAAACTGATAGTTCAGTAATTTTCACATCTGTCAACACCTACTTTCTTTGGGATTGGAATTATTATATTCTTCTTGAAGTCTGAGGGTATTTCGCCTGTCTCATACATCTTGCTCACCAGATGGTTTTGTCATGACTGGCTCTCCCAAGGCCGTCAGTAGTTCAAATGGAATGTTGTCTACTCCCGGGCCCTTGTTTCGACTCAAGTCTTTCAGTGCTCTGTCAAACTCTTCACGCAGTATTCGTCTTCATCTACATCCTCTTCCATTTCCATAATATTGTCCTCAAGTACATCGCCCTTGTATAAACCCTCTATATACTCCTTCCACCTTTCTGCCTTCCCTTCTTTGCTTAGAACTGGGTTTCCATCTGTTAATGTTAAATTAATAAATACATTAAATTCTATGTTGACATCTGCTGAGTTGAACACTTCAGAGCAGTCAACTAACTGTAGCTTCTGCCTATATGTCTCCACTGTTTCTTTATTTATTGGTCTCACATTTTCCCAGATAGCTTTTAGTTTTCTGTTAAGATTTAAATGGGGGACTGACAGAAGTATAGCATCATGGTCTGACAGCCCATTTAGGACTTGACTGACTGTCAAGCTACTGTGCCTAGACTTATCAACAAACACATTATCAATTAGAGTACTGGAGTGGTCAGTTACCCTAGTGGGAAATTCAACTACTTCCATTAGATTGTAACAGCTCATTAGTTGCTACAGCTCCATTCTTTCATAACTTTCATTCAGGAAATTTACATTAAAGTCGCCTAGTATTATGACTGAAATGTTTTTTCTGTACAATTTTGATAACATTGCTTCAATCTGTTTGAGAAAGATTCCAAGATTCCCTGCAGGTGCTCTATAAATTGATAATATGGCTACTGATACACTATTTGTTGCCAGTTCTATACCACATACTTCAAAGTGCTGCTCAATAGAAAATTTGCTTACATCAAGAGTTCTAAATACTACATGATTTCTAACATAAATCACTGTTCCGCCCCTCTCCATGTTGGATCTGCAATATTGAGATGCTAAACTGAATCTGTCTGAGCACATCTGAATACCACAAGTAACATGATGTTCAGTGAAGCATAGTGTATCTGGTTGCTTTTCTCTTTCAATACCATTTATGTTTATTAGTAGCTGGTCTAGTGAATTTTTAAGTCCTCTTAGGCCAATGTTCTGATAGAAAATTGTGAGTGGTTTAGTCTTTCTTAAGTCTGTACCATTTTTATGGTTAGGATTACTTGGTATCAGGGTACTTTCACTGTGTACATGTAGGCCTACTGTTAGTTTGAGCTTCGGAACTTCTGTTATATCCTCTTCCTCTGCATTGAATGATACCAAAAATCCTCCTGGAGCCTGGAAGTTATCTTTCTTCTTGACTGCTTCACCACTTTTATGGTCGCTGCTGGAGATTCCAATGGTTCTGTCTGGCTGGTGTGTTGAACACTCTGTATGTTGCTGGCACAGGATACAGTATTTAAGTGAGTTGGCAAATCAGTTGAGAACTAACTGTTTTCGTAAATTAGGGTGCTTAGTTCGATCTTTTCTGTAATCAGTTCGTTTAATCTTTCACACAAAAATCGCTTCCCCTCATAATTCAAATGTAATCCATGTTTAGTATGCATGCATTTATCTAATGTCCCTATATCCAAAATCGAACATTTTTCATATTTTAATGAACAAAGCAGTTTAATCTTTGTATTTGTTTTTCTGATCTCTTTGTTAACACACGAATTGTATGTTAAATCATGCCGATGTGGAATGGTAGCAATAACAGTATTTTTAGATTTGTTTTGTTCTAGAAACATGGACAAGCCATCGACACAGGTCTCAGCTTCATTAAACGCCACGTCATTTGCGCCTGCTATACATACGGTAAAATCATTGTCTAGCAACATTTTGCATACTAAGTCTACATTTGCTACGATGTTTTTGGTTCTTGCTCCTGGCGTCACCACGCTGCTTACTTGGATTTTATTGTTTACACTTTGCAGGGTTTCCGCTAACTTTCTTCCGTGGCTATCAGCAAGCAAGAGAATATTGCACATCGATTTGGATTTTGGAGTGAATTTACAGTTGTCATCGCGCAGTTTATTGGGCTTGTTTATCTGGTTAACTGTCTTCTTTCTACTTGTGTGGACCGTTTCACTACCTTAGGTACAGGGCTTCGATTTATGTAGCAATTTTTTTGTTTGACCTGGTTCGTTTTGGTACTCACTCGCTGTTTATGGAGTTCATTGTCCTTAGTGTGTCCGTCACTACTTGTCGACAGTACTGTGAGTCTGTTTTTTTCGGCGAACACAATATCATTTACAAAGTTAGACACATGTTCTGCACATCCTTTCCGCTTCTCAAGATTCTCTACAGCTCCAGTTTGCAATTTACTTACAGTTTTATCGTTAGAAACACGACACACCTTCTGCAGCTCGGTATTTTCATTTCTTTGTTGAGAAATTTCACGTCTTAGGACTTCCACGATTTTTTGTACACTTGAAATACGTTCGTTTAATTTCGCTATTTCACTGTCACACTTCCGACAATTTCCTTTTTTTACGGCAAAACTGTAACTTTTTTTCGCTTGATCACTATGAATAGCCACACTAGACGCCATCTTACTTTATTAGTAATTAATCTTACTTTATTAGTAATTAATAGGTGCCATCATTACTCTTGTTTCCACAGTCGATATTCACATTGAGAACATAGCCTGGATTCAAGCACTTAATCAAGACACTTATTGGTTTCTGATTAACCGGAATTTTAAACAATTGCATGTCTCTTTTAAGGACTTTGGAGGCCCTGTGCATGGTAGGTGTAGTGCCAGCCGGATTGTGTTGTCTTGTTGCAAGACATGTTCACAGTTTTTATGTATGAAGACTCTAGTCAAGTGGGGCAAGAGTGGTGGTCGGTGAATATCTCAGATGTGGTCCTTCACTAAAGCAGGCAGATCCGTTTGTTCATGGCCCTGTGTAGGGAGAACAAAGTCAGTGGAGAGGACAATCGACTTCCCATATAGTATCTTGACCATGGAGGTAAGAATAAGGGGAGATGGCGCTACGTATCCCAGCCGTATTACGTTTTGAAGCCATGGGGGCGTGGTTCGCTGCCATGACACTCTGACCAAAACATTGCCAGTGTGCTATAGCGCTGCGTGTATTACAGTCGCTAATTGCACCATATACGCATGTAACGTCATCAGATTGGTTGTTTCAAAGTTTTTGTTTAACATAAAATCTCGTAAAGGCGAAATTCCGCGTTTCTTCTGATTAAAAATAGTTTTTAATGTAATATTACGAATAGCTAGACTTCAATGTAAACGATACAATTTTGTTAATTCAGTAATAAACGTGTATCACAAACTAAATAATAGAAACTGAAAACTAAGTTAGCTATATCCTCCCTCCAAAGCCCCATAAATGCATCTTGTTTGTAATACGTACTGGGACATTTCAGTAACGTTACACTACTGGGAAACACTGTTCATTACCACCAATATTTACTGAAATACGGTACACAGAATGGCAAATCTACACAGTGTCCTGTTTAGGCCTATACTTTACGCCAGTTAATGTAGTGTTAGCTTTTAATTTGGTACATGATGAAGACAAAGTGAGTTACTCAACAATTCGATTATCGACGATACGTACGTATTATACTAAAACGTGAACTTGAAAACTAAGAATTTAATTCTTTGAATTAACATACCTTTTGCAAATGTTTTGGGTGTGTAGGGAAAACTGATGGTACAGCATTTTCTCAGAGCCTTACTGTTGAAAGGGGAGTTCGGTCTATGTCCTCTTCTTGGAAATGCTGAGAACATATAGTGCTCCATTTACACGCACGCCAATTCTTCCTCCTCACGGCATTCTCCCACAGAGCTTTCCGACTTTCATTTTTAGGAAATCTAAAATCATACAGGAGAAAAACACGCCATAATACAAGTACCGATGTAGCACACGTTCGTTCACAATGAAGTTGTAAAATCACACTTAACGAGACAACTTACACATGAAATGTTATTCCCTTCGATTTCGCATCACAATCAGAACGATTCGTACATCCGAGCACCACACAAGTCACCATAATTACGCAAACTCCTTCCAAAAGCGAGCGACAAGCCTATGCACACAAGCTTACAGCAGGAATGTTTCGGTCGGATTGAGATGGCTACCCTCGGCTTCACATAGCTTCACAGCTGTGACGTCATGGCGTCTCCCTCTATTCTTACCTCCATGATCTTGACAACCTGAAGGTCCTCTTTGAAGGTCGTTCTGACACTGATTGGTACCCAAGGTAGCGCTTCTGTCTACGATATATAAGGGCTGCTTTGAGGGTCTGGTGCCACCATTCGACTAACTGTTTTGAGGTTGATACATAGTGGTGTGATTACACTTGATACTGCAAAGTAGAGGTGGGCCAAACGGTTATTCTGGAGTAACCGTTATCACAGTTCCAGTTATTCTTTGGTAACCGTTATCGTTAACGGTTATTAATAATTGCCAAGTTATTTTTCACTACCGAATACCGATAACTTCGACAGTTAAATAACGACATAGTTGGAATCCATCAGTTTAGTTATCAGTATAACTGCGAGTAGTGTGAAATAGCAGGAATGTCGTATGAATCGTGTCATAACCTCAGCTTATTAACTCCGGGTACATTTTAGTTGATGTTAGAACGATTATTAGTGTTTCAGATTATATGTTTGTAGGTTATCGGTCGCTATTAGAAATATTATCTTTGCAGCTGCGATAGAAAGTACGTGGAACTTCGCCAAAGCACTGTTTAAGTAAAATGTTAACAACGTGCGTTTTTAAGTATGAAGTAATATGTAAACTGAGTACTGTAGGTTAAATTCGAAGCTTAATTTCTTGTGCTGCTCACATAATAGAATAAAGTGTACAGTCTTGTAATACAACAAAAAATATGCGTAATGTGACAGATTCGTTTACTCTTGTGGTGTAAAAGCTTGTCCTATTGGGGAAAGTATGAGTACGCTAATCCAAGTTTTATGTCAGATTTGGAAACTGCTCGATTTCTCCAGCTACAGCATGTTTATAACATATGAAGACATGCAGATAGAAAAGGTTGACAGTGTTACATTTCTGGGACTACAACTCGATAATAAATTCAGTTGGGAAGGGCATACCACATTGTTTCATTCTATTATTTCATAAGGGAGCATATTCAGTGGTAACTTATCAAACGTAGCAAAAGTTTTTCGCATGTAAAAGCGTGTAATAAAAATCGTTTGTGATATCAGTTCAAGAACATCATGTAGGAACCTGTTCAAGGAACTTTGTATTCGAACTACTGCTTCCTAGTATATTTATTCCTTAATGAAATTTGTTACAAGTATTTCCAACCAATAGCTTAATATATAATATCAGTACTAGAAATGGGAACAGCAATCTACATAAAGACCTAAAATCACTTAGCTTGGCCCAAAAGGGGTCCAATATTCAGGAACATGCATTTTCAATAAACTGCCAGCAAGTCAGCAACCATTAAAAACTTGGTTTCAGATAAAGCACGGTTTACAGTGTGTTTGAAAGACTATTTGATACAGAAGTGTGATTCCACCCGTCATCAATATGCCGGAAATAGCTATTTTAAGTGTGTCTATGACGTTACTACATACACATGGCAACAAACACGAAGATACATATAAATAATACAATAACATTTCCCACCAAAAATACAATCAAACCAACGGGACAACTGCGGGAAGTTGAGGGTTTTAGAGTGAGGACAAGCTAGTAAAAAAAACACACCATGATCCCAAAACACAAAATGAAGAACAAAAAGAAAAAAATACAGCATTCTGCTACACCAACAAAAATCTGCAGGAATCGGACACTTCCCTTGAACAATATAGGTCAACCATAGGTGACCATACCAAAACACCAATACCCACAACTAAAAGTACGAAAATTGGAATCGGACATTTCCCTTGACCTACATAGGTCAACCTCAGATGACGATACTAAAACATCAGCACATACAACTATGAAAATGGGAATCAGTCATTTCCGGTGACCTATATAGGTCCACCACAGCTTCTGATGCCAAAAAACCAACACCTACAACTGCGAAAAATAAAACCACAATCCCAAAAGTCCACAAATCAATCATCCCTACATAAATTAAATCACATTCAATACTTCATAAATACACAAAACATCACAGCTAGAAAAAAAAATAATAATTACCACCAGCAAATTCCGGCACTGCAACCTAGATCGACACACACAAAAACCAACTCATAAACACCGTGCCGTAATGACATTCACACACCACAACACCTTTACGTTGAAGCAGACGGGTGGAATCAGACGCTTCCATTGACCGCTCCTTCTACTCTGTAGGTGAATATCGTAACAGAGACTGATAGACCAACTTAGGTAAAAATTCTGTTATATTTCAGTTTTGACAGCACTTGGTTGCAACAGTCAAGATCGGGTATTCTGTGTATGATAAATTTATTGAAAGTGCGTATCTGTTTTTTATTCTGACAGTGTATCAATTCTGTAAATATTAGCAGTTACTGTGATATATTCACATATTTTGACAATCCCCTGACAAATGATGAGGATAATAATTATTATATTCCACTGTATTATGTTATATGTTCTGACATGTTATTTGTCATTCGCGACGGCCAGCGGCTATTTCCGAAGAAGTACGTAAATATTTGTTCGCTCCAGTAACTATCGTCTCTGTAATATCACCTGGGTCAAAGACTGGAGTCACTGTATCAGGAACACAGACACACTGTTATTCCGTTACAAACTTCCAGGTTACTTGTAATGGTAGTCCGATAACTGCCAGAGAGCGAGAACTGTGAGCCAATAACGATAACTGCCAGAGGAAAATACCTATCTCTGACAGTTATTTCCATAGTCGCTCGAATTCCTTATGGTACCTCTCTTTATACAACCCGTCCAAGCTAAATTGACATATGAGGCGGTGGCTTAAGGGAACGACCGTACTTGTTAATGCCTGTACTGCAGCTCCTATCAGCCACCGCTCGGACATTAATCTTATTTAATTGTTTGTGCTAAAAGTAACGAAGGCGCACGATATAGTACACAGTTCTTATCAACAGATGGCGCGCAGTCTCACAGTTATTCCCATGGCCTATAGAACGCCTTCCAAATGGTTTATCCTCCCCTTAGTTCCTAGCCAGTTCTCTGATGAGTTGACGAGAAAGCGTAGTACGATCTTCGGTCAACAGATGGCGCGAGGCACTGTTGACATTAGACAGTTATTGAAATAACTGCCTGTATCAGAGGAACGGTTATCGCAGTAACCGTTAGTTTTCAGTAACCGGTTATTTCTATCAGTTACGTTATTTTTTGCCACCTCTACTGCTAAGTACGCACAGGAAGGTGACGAGTGCTGATTCAAACAGGTGGCCTTGGACTGTGGTAATCGTATCTGGTGTGCCCAATTGTGTAATCCAAATCTTTACAAAGGTGCATGCGGTGGATTCTGCCATGATGTCTTTGAGTGTAACTGCTTCTACCCACCGACTCTGGTAGAGGGCCGACATGATTGATGTAAATGTGGCACAAGCAAGCTCTCGAGATTTCAAATTGGCGTAAGTGAGGTTTTTGCATGTCTGCCGACCTCACTGCATTGGCAAAGGCACATGCCTGTGCCCAGATGCTGCAATCCCACTTGATGTTGGGCCACAGGTAGCATTTCATTACAAGATGGACTATGGGTCTGACACCAGGCTGGGCAAGACTGCACAGTCCACATGGATGTGGTGGTGGTGGTAGTTAGTGTTTAACGTCCCGTCGACAACGAGGTCATTAGAGACGGAGCGCAAGCTCGGGTTAGGGAAGGATTGGGAAGGAAATCGGCCGTGCCCTTTCAAAGGAACCATCCCGGCATTTGCCTGAAACGATTTAGGGAAATCACGGAAAACCTAAATCAGGATGGCCGGAGACGGGAAGTCCACATGGAGATGATAAAAAATTTCTCATTGCATTGTTATGACATCAATAGCCGAATTCTGTTGAGAGAGAGAGAGATTGCAGAGGATAGGTATATCAGTCCCCAGTATAGTGTGTCATTCAGTATGTAAGCCAGTAGTGTCGTCATGCATCAGTTCTGCATTGCTCACACCTTTCCTAGTCACAGCAGAGGGAGATGGAATTGACACATGATAAGTAGGCTACAATGAGATTGTCTGCTCCTCATAGGTGACATACATCCATTGTGTAGTGGGCGATAACTTCCAGGTGTCAGTAGGGACAATGATTGACGTATTTTGATGAGTGTTATATGACGTCGACAAGCACTTCGTGGTCTGTAAATACTGTAATATGATAGTCTTTAATATCATCATAGAAGTATTTCATATCTTCATAAACTGCAAGGCGTTCTCAGTCAAAAGCTGATCATTTTGAGGGTGTAAGTATTTTGTGCCTCTCCGGCGACTATTTGCTCCAGTACACCTCTTATGGCGGTGCCACTGGCGTCTGTAGCGACAGTTGAGTGTATAGAATAGGGTGGGCTAGTGTGAGAGCATGCACAACCTTTTGCTACTTCAGATGCATCCTTGATTTCAGTAGCCCACTCAATCTTTCTCCATCCAAGTTTGTTAGAATCTGCTTGTGAGTCAGTTAATAGGTGCTTTTAATGCTGCTGCCTGCAGCAGGTGTCCCCAGTAAAAATTCAAAATTACAAGAAAGCGATAGATTTTGCGGTAATCTTGAGAGGGTGAGATCTGTCTTACAGTACCGACTCTGTCTGGAATCAATTTGATGCTGGCCATGCTAACTATATGGCTGAGGAATGTAGTCTCTTCTTTCTGTAATTGGAATTTGACCTCATTGATCAGAATGCCACCATTGCTAAGAGCAGTGTTAGTCTGGCATGGTACCAGCAATGTTGTGATGTTGAGGCAGCTGCAGCATGAAGTATAGCATTGGGTGCTGCAAAAGTGGTGCTGTCTGCAGCCTGCTGTCCGGTAGACATATCTGGCATGGTGCAATGACTGCTGGCAGTCCTCAGCTCTGCCTGGTGTAGTTCAGAATGGGAAGATGCAGCCAAGTAGTAGCACTTAACAGTGGTGCTGTGCCTTTTTAATTTATATGATGCCTATGCTGTAGTAACATAAACAAAACATCCTGTTCACTAGAGCCAAACATCACTCTAAAGAATCAGCTTCATGTGATACTATTGTCAGTTATGGTTGTGGTGGGAGTTTAACAATCCGGTGAGTCCATAACACACATCAGTCATAGGGGTGGTATCCAGCTAAAATCAGAGTCGTCGTGAAAGCTGTGATGGCATTACATCACCCAACTGGTCATTATAAATAGCCTGTTTTACTTGCTGCTCGGGTATCCTGGAGAGCCAAGGTAGCAGCACCATTTTGGCAGCATCGTATTTGTTGCGAGAAGGTGGTTCCAAGATATCACCACTGATTAAATCTGCATTTTCTTGCTAGATGACAAATAAGAGTTACGAATCAGGTGCCATCATCTAAGTGCGTGTTTCATGGAAGACTTTTGAGGCATTTCAATGAGTGAACTAATTCCTGCTTTTTGATTTTATGTGCACTGTTGTGGTTCCACTGTAGAATCTTGTTCAAAGTCCAGTAATAAGTCATCTGTTGGCTCCAAAGCTATGGCGTAATATGCATTGTGTTAACCAGTAGCAGTATACACATAGTTGAAGAACATTCATGTTTTATCACAGGGCGGTGTTCAATACAATGGGCACACTGGCGGTACACTTCATCTGCATTAATTCCAGATATGTTATTCATTGGAGCAATGGCCGCAGTGTTACTTCCCAGTAAAATTATTCTTTCAACAACTCGCATTACGTGTTTCATAGTTGACACATGGTTAGTGTGAAGGAAGGAAACATTCCCTATCAGATGACGGGGAATGCCCTAGTAACATAGTCAGAATAGTCGTTTGTACAAAAGATTTATTTGTGAAGCATTATACAGGGACACATCTATATTCAATCATGACATAGACAGGAATGAAGTCTCTGCTCTGTCCATATTAATTAAAAGATGTGGCTAATTACAATCACAATAACATCTAGTGGAAAAGCATTTTGAGCTAATTGAAAGAAACTGAAGTTTTTGCTACCATTCATATATTCATAGTACACAGTCATATGGCCATTGCACTATTGCTTCACTTTCGATAATCCTCATTAATAGTTTGCAGGCAAACCACCTCATACTGCTACAATAGTTTACTATTGAACATCGAGGAGCAATAAAAACCTAACCACAAAATTCACAGTTCTTGAAGAATAATCAGGTACGTATGGAGCAGACACTGTCATTGTTTTTACACACATCCTAATTTTTAACATTTATTCCATGGTCCAGTTGAAGCATTGTTGCAGTTCTAAACAACATAGTTTTCTCGTCTGAAACTCGGCCGTGGACTTACTGTCTCCTGACCTAAAATCGGACCCTTATATATTCTCACAATAATAGGTACTGAAACTACACATTGTTCGAGTTAAATTTACAGAAATTATAATTAAAACTTAACTCATTAAATTAACTGAATACACCAAGAATTTCTGCGTTTGTAACAGTTTCTTCTGCTACAAGGGTAAGAATAAATTATTTATTCAAATTGTGAAATTAACGAATATAGTTATGTAAACAATATTTTTGACAAAACTGTTAATTACTTTGGAATTATTCAGGGCTGGTTTTGCTAATACGTTTTCGAATAGAGCCAAATAGATACTTTGTTACTAGTATTTCATCTTCCAAATGTTTATAATTAGTACAAAATCTTCGACCATAGATACTAGTAGACTGGCCTTGCTGTGCAGAAGCTATAGGGCTGGTGTGGCTCCAACATAAACCACGTGACTGTTGGCAAAACGTGGCGGGTCTGCCATCCTGTGTTTGTATCGTATATTACCCACATTTCTCAATTGACTGCAAAACGCTTCCAACAAATATTACTTTTTTATTTGCGAAAAATTATGTCAGAACTACATTTGACCTGGATTTGTTCATAGTACTATTTATAAAATCTAAAAAAATATCGAAGGGCCCTCTGGTGGGCAGTGGGACTAAATTACTATAAACTATCAGTTAAAGTAAAATGTCGTTAAAATTCTTTTAAACAGTAAGAGTGGGCTCGTGTCAAAACTTTAAATATTGGATTCGCCGCGTTTTGAGCTCTAGTCACTTATAAAAGAAAATGGGATATGGGAATTATGTCAACTATAGGTCCCAAAATTGTCGACTTTAGGAGCAGGTCCATTTTAGAGTATCAATTTTAGGTGCACTTCAAAGGTTCAGTTCCTACTATTTTTACAAAAGTTTAAACTATCAGTTTAAAAAAATGATATTTTAGATGAAAGGTGAGACTCTGAAGTTTCAGAAAATAATTTTGGAACCTACATTTATTTAATAGTATTAGAAGGTAGAAAAAAATACTCTTCATGTGTCGACTATAGGTGCTCTTACCTTATTATAATCTCACTTGTATATACAAAAAGGCGCCTATGTGCAGATGGCTTAAAGTTTTCCCGTTTCAGGGCCTGTATCCAAAGCTGTCTTCGGTTTTCATCCTTAGAGAACTTATGAGTAGGAACGAGAAGCACTTATACTTACTTCTGTAGCCAAATTATCACAGACACTTTCCATAACGTAATATGAGTCTGACTTTACAGGCATCACTTTCAACACTTTAATTTACGTGATACTCTATTTCAAGTGTAAAAAACATATAAAAGTCACTTCAGCAGATTTCAATAAACGCATCTGCATTATCATAGAAACACACTTGAAATGTAATGCCATTTCCCCCGACAAAACGCTGAGTACAGCCATAAGCGCAACACGAAACAACTGTGTTTTGCCAACATTCACGTGACTTTAGCCCAGAGATGTTGGAGCCACGAAAATGACGTCAGGGCCAGTCTATTATATTTATGGTCGAAGTACAGAATTTATATTTGTTTATATGCCAACAATAGAATTTAAGTTACGAAACAATCACTGATCTCACCCTATAATGAAAGATACTAACTAGGAATAGTTGAAATACATTATAAAATCAATTACATACATAAAACTAAGCACAAAATTAGATCTGGTGTTATATTATTTAAAACTGAGGGCCAACCTTTCTCTTTTGTGAAAATGCAGATTATATTCACGTATGCTAATGGTGAATAGTTAAAAATAACAAAACGAATTTAAGGAGGCAGATGCCAAAACAAGAGGGGAATTAAAATTATCTCAGCTTGCTTTGTGACATCAGGTTTGGTAAAAACAGAAGAAAACATTCAACAGATTCACCATTCTCGTTCACATAGCTTAATATGAAAGATAATTGATCAGTATGTCAAATGTCTGCAGCAGAGTCTACTCTTATAAAGAAATATTTGGCCTGTTTTATTTCGCTTACGATAATTCTCTTTATTCGTTCAGAAAGAAGCTCTATTATTTCATCACAAATTGTTGAAGAAAGATAACTTGTATGCCCCTGCCCTGGATTTCCATATCATTCAACGTGCTGTGCGAGAAAAGGATCAAACTCGGCTGTAAGTTCAAGAGACATCATAAATTGACCATTATGTAATGTATGTAATCTTTCAATATGCCCACATAGGAGAAGTCCATGACTTGTTCTTTACTACTGCAAATATCCTCTTCAATACACTGCTCCAGTACATTTTTTCTGTCTCAACATATGACTTGAAATGGTTATCTATTGTTCCAAGTTACTTTTTTCTTGTTAAGAGTGATGACTTAGAATTGTTGTGTTCAAGTGAATTCTCATGATGAGATAAAATATTAGAAATAATTTTCCAATCTGCAATACCATCAGTAGCATTGGCAGCCTTACCTCTGAACAATTTACAGACTGCACAAAAACCAGCACCAGTACTACAGGAGTATACTAGAAATCACACAAAGTTGATTCACCATTTAAAAGTTTAGGGTAAAATACATTTTTGTTCAAATATCTGGTTTTATTGCCAATTGATCATCTTGAATGAAAAAAAATCACTGTTACAGTTTTGATTAATGCCACTTTGTAATAGAATGTCGATTGTTGGTTCATTCTGCAGGATTATCACTAATGAGGTTATTTCTTTTTGTAATGTCTGACTCGACACTCAGTTTTTCGTGAATCTCGAAATCAGGAACTTTGCTTTTCTTCATTTTTAACTTTTGTTTCCTCTGTATTTACTTCTTTTACAACAGTTGCAGTGCCAGAAATATCATCTGTACTACTTGAACTCGGAAGTCGAACCAGCAACATTTTTTTCGCAACATTTATCTACTCTGCCAAGCGTTGTTATAACATTGACTTCTCATTCTCGCCTTTCCTTCGGTAATTTCCGAAATGCCGCTCCACTTAATTTTGCACGTTTGCTTTTTTCGCTGTTATTCATGTTAAGGCACTTGCAAAATTGTCAACCTACAGTCAAAACAAAAGAAAAAAATTGTAAAAGGAAAGAAAGAAAGACTGTATGCAGTTCCAATTGTACTACACCACACATGAGCACAAAGCTTTTTACTTTAAACTTGGCACTTGAGCACAAAGATTTTTCCTTTAAACACGGAATGATGAACTGACCAACTCAGATTACTCGACGTAACTGTGGTATGAAAGAATGACAATGCAGAATAATTTTATTTCATTGACGCTTGTTTCTCTTTTGTCAGTGAACAGAAGAAGCACACCTGGCGGCTGGAATTCACCTCGTGAAGAAAATGGGACAGTCCCTTTTTTGGTTTCTGTTTCCCACAACACCGGAATTTTAGCTGGGACGCAAATATGTTCCGACACTGTATTTCTAATTTAAGAAGCAAATAATTTTTGCAATTTCTTGCAGTGAGGTGTGCTGGATCGAATCTTATCCCACTTATTCTTATAACGTTTTGGCGGTTTCTGTAGGCAGAGAAGACAGACTACAAAGTTTAAGTGGTCTTGTTGGCAGTTGATGTGGTGTGCTGTCATTTGTGTGAACACTGCTGTTATGTGCAAATGCACCTTTTGTTCCAACATAAAAATAACCTTTCCTTGAAGAAAAAAATCTTAGTTAAGAAGTTTAATATAAAATTTGCAGTGCCACATACTACTCGATTACACAGAGTGGCTACAGCGCAATAAATGAGGCAAAGGAAAATTGGTTTCTTCTTCTTTTTTCGGCCAAAAAAAGTAAACACATAAATAAATAAACAAATTTTTTAACTGTTGTGAAGTGTAGTTTGCACATTATTAGATATTCTGCTTATATTTCGTTTGTATAAACATGTGTTTAAAAATGTAAAAAATTCCCGGTATCAACATGTTTTATTAAACAAGTGTCATTAAATCAAAGCTCAAATACTGAAGACCACAGAGCTTTCACATTAATTACAGTAATGGAGGGTTGACTTGATACTTCCCCGTAATTTCTACAAGAAATTTAAGTAGAGGTGGGTTTTACATACTGAAGCCCACATATTATATTTAAGAAACTGCTCATTAGTTTATCACAGCTTTTCATGGGTCCCGGTATTTTCTCAGGGAAAATATGGTAGGGTTAAGTAGAAGCCGACAACACTGTAGAAAATAATAATGTTTCAAACATTGTATTGTAGATTGCCATCCTGACAGCTTGCTTCAAAATATTTTGAACAATTATGAAGATGATACAGACAGAAACCCAATGTAAAACTTCCATTCAGTCACCAAGTAAACTATATGTATTTCCAAGCTTGTATTGTCGAATTTCGTTCTTAAGTCTAGCAAAATCAGTTTTTTTAAAACGTGAACAGTTAAAATGAGTACAAAGCAAAAAAATGCTGCCGCCCTTAAGGTGCCGCCCCTAGGCCTGTGCCCAGTGTGCCTATACGTAAATCCGCCACTGGCGGAACGCCTTAGACACACTGTCAAGCAAGTGCAGCAAGGCGGAGGTTCCCTGCTGTTTTGGGGTGGCATTATGTGGGGGCGACGTATGCCGCTGGTGGTCATGGAAGGCGCCATAATGGCTGCGCAATACGTGAATGCCGTCCTCCGTCCAACAGTGCAACCATATCAGCAACATATTGGCGAGGAATTCGTCTTCATGGACGACAATTCCCGCCCCCTTCGTGCACGTCTTGTGAATGACTTCCATCAGGATAACGACATGACTTGACTAGAGTGGCCAGCATGTTCTCCAGACATTAACCTTATTGAAAATGCATGGAATAAACTGAAAAGGGCTGTTTATGGATGATGCGACCCAGCCACCACTCTGAGGGGTCTACGCCGAATCGCCATTGAGGAGTGGGACAATCAGGACCAACAGTGCCTTGATGGACTTGTGGACAGTATTCCATTAGGAATACAGGCTTGCATCAATGCAATAGGGCATGCTACTGGGCATTAGAGTTACCAGCGTGTACAGCAATCTGGACCACCACCTCTGAAGGTCTCGCTGTATGATGGTACAGCATGCAATGTGTTGTTTTCATGAGTCATAAAAAGAGCAGAAATCATGTTTATGTTGATCCCTACTCCAATTTCCTGTACAGCTTCCGGAACTGTTGGAACCGAGGTTATACAAAACTTTTTTTGATGTGTGTATATAGTTTACAATTATACTTTTAATGATTTAGGCACAAAGTTAATATATTTAAATTTTGAAAATTAATAATTCAATAATACTAAAAGAAAATTTAAACTATAGAATTAGGACTGTTAATTAAGACAGATATATTTAGTCATAGTTCATCATCTAGTGAATGAAGCCAGCTGACAGCACAGTGAGCAGCATTAACAAAGTCCATGAATGTCCCTGGGTGCTTTCTCAGAGGACAGCCTCAGACACATGCTGAATGGTTAGTTCTTGGATCCCACAATCGAAGACTGGAGAGTTTGAGTGCCTACTTGTGAATCACAGCACTTCACTTGCCGTGACAGGGTCTTATACTGTTCGGTCTTGTCCACTCACTTCTCTTCATATTAAATCCTGGAAGGCTGGCAGATGGATCTCTTAACACCTTGATGTTTTATTGTTGCAGCAGCATTCCATCTCTTGCACCAATCTTTTTTAATGTCAGACTTCTTGTTGTTTCTTCCATTATGCCACAGTGGAATGCCTGATATCAAGCATTCTGGAGGAACATTATTTAAGACTCTATGAACTTGAGGGAGAAGTTCGGGTCAGTTACACCAAACAATACTCCCACTTTGCAATAGTTCATTTATTCACCTCTTTACACAAGCAAGGCTTACAAAGAACTAACATGGCGGTTTTGTTCAAAGATAATCTTAGTTTAGTTCAAAGACGACACTCAGATCGATGCTGGTGTCGACGTCATCGGCGTCACATAGTCCCCCCCCCCCCCCCCCGCAGTACAGAGTACTCTTGAGAGGCCAGGGGGGTGACTATGGCATCGGCAGGGGTGGTCCGCGGGAGCCAGACCATAGTCAGCTCGACAGCGTCGTCGGGGAGCTGTGCCGGTAGTTGACGTGAAGGAAGGTTTGGCCACTGAACCTGGAAGTCGATGAAGCGCGCCAGGCGTCGCACTGGGCGTGCCAGTCGTGCGGCGACAGGGAGGCCAGCGGATTGTGGGTGGAACAGAGCAACGATGACGATGTCTCCAGTGGTGGCGAACATACGAAGCATGTCCAGCTCGACGTCGGGCGAGTGGGGAACACATTTCACCAAGTGGCAGGGAATGGCAGAGGTTGTGTCATGAGCACCGGATGAAGAGTAACACATGACAAACAGTGTGTCATCACATAGCATTATAGAGATGTTGTGGATTATGTCTGGGGGGACAGGCACAAACACCTCGAGCGAGGGCACGTTCAAGATGGGGGGGGTGAGGCAGGCGACGGGGGGGATGTCGAAGGGACTGAAGAAGGGCCCAGCGGCGAGGGTGTAATTGTAGGTAAGCTCGACGTTGGGGGCATGGGGTCACTCGATGCAGTGTGTAAGTCTGACCTGGAGGGAGTGGTCGGTGCATCGTGTGCCACGACAGTGAGTGGCGTGGTTGTGGCCTGAAGGGGATAGAAGAAGGCTCGACATGAGCAGGCGTAAGTCTGTTGATAGAGACTGTGACAGCTGAATCTGGATGTCATAAGTGTTGGCTGAGCGCCAGAGAACTCGGTATGGACCGGTATATGGAGGTTGGAGGGGAGCGCGGACAGTGTGATCTCGGAGCATGACATATTTGCAATTGTCCAGAGATTTTGGGACGTGAGCCTTAGGGCGGAAGTGGCTGGCAGGCAGAGGGAAATGGAGGTTGATGAAGTGGCGTCTGACGCAGTCCACGAAGGAAGGTAAGTCAGACTGAGGGAGAGAAGCGGAAGGGCTCACAAGTTCGACAGGGAGAACAATGTTCTGGCCGTATACAAACTTGGCTATTGTGCCCTTGAGGTCTTCCTTACAGATCACATGGATGCCGAGTAGCACAAGGAAAAGGGCTTCAGTCCATAGAGAGTCGTGGAATTGAAGAGCCGCCTTGAAAGTGCGATGCCAGCACTCAACTAGCCCATTACATTGTGGGTGATATGCTATGGTATGCATGTGCCGGATGCTGCAGATATTACAAATCTTATTGGACAGGGCTGACTCAAATTCTCTGCCCTGGTCAGTCATGATGATAGCTGACCATCCGAAATGCGATACCCATGACTCGACGAAAGCTCTAGCAACAGTTTCTGCCGTAATATTGGGGAGGGGGACAGCCTCAATCCAGCGAGTTGTTCGGTCGATAAACAAGAGGACATAACGAAAGCCGTTAGAGGGGGGGAGAGGGTCGACAGTGTCAATATGAATATGCTGGAAATGCCCAGGAGGGATCAAAAAGGCTCAAAGGGGGGGGGGGTAAAGTGTGCCTGTGTTCTTTGCAGCATCGGCACACGATGCACGAACGTGCCCATTGCTGGCAGTCCTTGTTGACATTTCTCCACACAAAGCGCTCTGCAAGGAGGCGGACGGACGCACGTACACCGGGTTGGGCAAAATTATGCAGTGCGTTGAAGACAGCTCGATGAAGTGTGGTTGGGATGAGGGGACGTAGAGTGTCCATACTGTCGTCGCACCAGATCTCACCAGAAATGCCAGGGAAAGTGATGCGGACGAAGTGTAGTGAAGAGGTAGAGCCTGAAATCGGGTTTTGCGTGTCCCCGTCGGCAGGTTGGAGGTTAGGCAGTTAAGAGAGGTCTAACACAGCGAATGAATGGCATCGACTCGTGAAAGGAAATCAGCGACTATATTGTCAGCACTCTTTATGTGTCTGACATCGGTGGTGAACTGAGATATGAAGTCCATGTACCTGAAGCGGCGAGGAGGCGGGTCAGCTGGCGGGTTTGTAATGGCTGCAGCCAGGGGTTTGTGGTCTGCTAAAACATAGAAAGGGCATCCGTCAATGTCAGTCTTAAAATGCTTGATCACTTCATAGACCGCGAGCAACTCCCTGTCAAACGTGGAATATTTCCGTTGTGCATTGGCGAGCTTGCGCGAGAAGAGCTGCAGAGGCAAAGTTCGGCCGTTGACTCTCTGGCTAAGGACAGCGCCGATGGCAGTATTGCTTGCGACTGTGGTGATGAAAAGCTGCGCATTGGGATGAGGATGTGCGATGATGCAGGCTTCGGCAAGAAGATTTTTGAGGGCAGTGCAGGGGTCCATGGAATGGGCCGAGATCCAGAAGTCTTGGTGCCTGCCAAGGCATCCGTCAGTGGAGCCTGAATCTCCACAGCCCAAGGTAGATGACGGCGATAATAATTAACCGTTCCCAGAAAGTGCCAGAGCTCTTTGAATGACAAAGGTCTGGGTATGTTTAGTACTGTTTGTACTTTCTCAGGGGGCGGTGAAATGCCGTCGGCAGAGACCCGAAAACCAAGAAAAGTGACAGTGGGTTGACGTAGCTGCAATTTGGCCTGGTTGGTCTAGATGCCTGCTGCCGCGATAGTGTTCATAACAGTTTGCACATGTCGAATGTTGTCCTCGACGCAGGAACTGAACACAAGAATGTCATCAAGATATGCAAAGCAGAATTTTAGTTCGAACAGCAGTTCATTGATGAAGTGTTGCTAGGTCTGGGTTGCGTTTTTCAGACCGAAGGGCATGAATCGAAACTGAAATAACCTGATCAGGGTGGTGACTGCTGTCTTCTTGATGTCTTCAGGGGCCATGGGGATCTGATGGTAGGCCCGTTTGCAATCAATGACAGAGAACGTGGTTGCGCCTGCGAGGGAACTGGTAAAGTCAGCATTTGACACTCAGCTGGACACGAGTGTGCATGCGCGACAAGTGTCACGTGTTCCCGAACTGACAGCTCGTTCCCCTCCCCTCGTGGACAGCACCACCAACTATGCAACTTCAGCTCCCGCGCGCCGCCATCCGACTGCCACTGACAACACAAATAGTGCACTTGCGCTTCGCCTGCGCTGCCACAGGCCGCGCCCTCGAACAATGGACTCACTAACGCTTCATGAGCTCTACCGAGCTCACCCGACCATGGTCCACTGCTTTGGGCTGGCGGCCATCTTGGCACATTGACTGCTGAGACACTTCGCCGCCTTGGCTCCCGTCGGATCCGCCAAGTGGCTCCGAACACCACGACCACGTCTCGCCTGCCCCGCCCGCCACACATTGTAAACAAACTGCCTCCCGTGCTGCCGGCAACATTTCCGTTGTCACAAGCTTCTCCTCATGCCAGGACCCCCAATCTCCAGTAAACCACGTCAACTTTGTCCCGAACCCCTTTCCAACCTTAAAAAACAGATCTCTGAACTACTAAGCTCCAGCGTCATTGAACCCTCTGCCAGTAGCTGGTCTGCGCCCGTACATATGACACCCAAGAAAGACGGGTCATGGCGCATGTATGGAGACTACCGTCGACTAAACGCACGAACAATACTCAGATTGATGCTGTTGTTGACCTCATCGGCACTACAAACTGGAAGGTTTTTGGGTGCAGTCAGAGTGATGTAGCTTCCTCCATTCTTGATTGGCTGCTTCCTGCTGTCGCAATGCAGGTGATGGAATGTTACTGATGACATGCAGCCAAGGGATTGGTGTGGATTTTAGTGTACCCGTAATAATTCTTATTGATTTGTCAGATGGATGCCTGGATTCCTTGTGCCGTACTAGGTCACATTATTCAGCTACTGAGTATACTAGTGTCAAAGCTGCAGTCCGTAGAGTGGATGCTTCAGCATCCTGCCAGCCGGTTTCTTTATGATTTTATTTTGGGTCTTTAGCTTTTGGCTATTGTTTTCCAGGTGTCTTTTATGGGTCAAAGACTGACAGAGTGTGACACCTAGGCACTTAGTCTGGAAATAGTGTCTAATCATCTGTTGGCGGAAGTTCACACTGAGCTGTTGTTTTGCAATTCTGTTGTTCAGATGGAATGTGCAAACTTCTCCTTGGCTGCATTTGGTTGGAGTCACTATGCTTTGTACTACATGTTGAGACTTTCTAAGTCTGTAGACAATTTATTTTCTCCTTCCTTGGTTGTGCTGGTTTGTATGGCTATGGCAAAAAGTTTTGCTAGTAGTGTCTGGCATGTTGAGGTACTTTCCCGTCTCAAGTATATCATTACACAACCCCTTCAGCCAAGTTCTTCCGCATTCCCCGATACATTTTATACATTAAGGGAATATGCCATCCAATCCTGCTGCTTACCTCATTTTCTGTGTTTTGATAGCCTCATTTACACCACTTTCATGAAAGGGATCTGATAAAGTGGTGTTATCATGAAAGTAGCTGTTGATTTCATTCAGTCCGTCCTTTATCTTTTCTCTGGTGTTTGAGTCTACAGTGACCTTCTCAGCTCTTGATTTTATATGTAATGTAAGTTCTGGTGGTCTTATCTTCAGTTGCTGTTTGCAAACACTAGTTGCAATGTTGCAGTGCCAAGTTTCCTTAATAACATCCGTATCTTTCTGCTTGAATGATTGAAATTTAAACTGGAAGTCATGTTCAACCATTTCCACTTTTTCACTGTGTTTAGCTGTTCTAGTATACTTTTACCAGTATCAGGGTTTTCAGTCTTTCGTAATTCAGTGTACATGTTTTCTGTTGTGTCATCCCAGCAATGGGTGTGATGTTTCCTGAGCCCTTGGGCCATATTACGTTTGGCTGCACCGATGACTCCCACAAATCTCTAGAAGTTTTCTACTTTTGGAGCTATCCAACAAATGTTGCGGTCAACCTCCTGAGTACACTCGTCCCAGATAGCTTTCCGAAAAATTCCAACTAGGCTTGAAATGGAATTTATGATACTTGTTCTACGGCGGTGCTGGGTTCGTGAGAAGCTTTCCAGGACTTTTCTATTATAACTCACTGGAAGTGTGTTTCCATCAGTTTTTCTTCTCCAGCCCATTCTACCAGTTCCTCCCCATTTTCATCACTGTTTTTATAACCCCAGATTGTGTGATGTCTGTTGAAATCACCGAAGTATATACATGGCAGAGGTACAGATGATAAGCCTGGAGTGGGTCCCTGAATGTTCAGTGGTTTGTAAACTGAAACAACAGTTAAATCATGAAGCTCCAGAGTGATCACGTCAGTGCCACTGATTGCTTGGCAACTCTGTCCCTCAATAGCAGGAAGGCTATTTGTTGCATACATGCCAGAGCCATCAGATGGTTGTCAGGATAACTAACTACTGCACTGTATACAAAAGCAGTACTACACTGATTACTAATTGCACAGCATTTCCACTGGAATGATGAAACTTTAACCAATAATGATATTGCTGTACACAAACATCTGGTTATACCCAGTCCTTGTCTAGTGGTGAAATGACAGCATGCAGAGGGCAAACTAGTGACTTTGGGAAGTAATCTAACCCCTTGCTGTGCAGAATGTTTTAGTCATCCACCTTCTTACCTACACACCACTCAATCTCATGTGGGAGACGAGAAACTGTACTGAAATGAGTGTAAATCTGAACACTTGCAGGAGAGAAACAAAGGAAATGTAAAACCACAAAGTATAAAAAAATATTTTTATTGCACAGCTTTAAATAAAAGATTTGAGAGAGTCTTTGTCCAGCAATTCCTCACAGTTTGTAAAACAAGAAAATTCATTTGCCAGATTGTTTTTATGTTTTGGTTGAAAGTAGCTTTTCCTTACATCCAATAGTCTTGAAGCTAGATTTTCCATAACTGCACCTAAAAAATTTTTCAGAGGTTTCAGGTTTATGAACTTACTATGACAATGTTATTGGTACATAGTGTTATTTTTTACTGCTACTGCTAATGCTGCTACAACTACTACTACTACTACTACTACTACTATGAGGAGCAATCAAAAAGTTTCTGTCTGAGTGCCTTGCTGCAGCCTATATGCAATGTAGCGCAACACCTTTGTGGGTATATAAGCACTGATAAGTAGGCAAGAGATTAGGGTGTTATTTGTGTCTTTCTGACGTGTGTACAGTAAATGCTGAAATGTGAACTAAGGCAATGTTATTACCAAATGCATCCACACAGGACAGTGTGCAGTTATTCTTTCTGGGCTGCAGATGGACAAACACTGGTAGATGTCCACTGGAGAAAGGAGAATGTGTGTGGGGCAGCATGTCTGCCGAAAACAGCCATTGTTGAATGGTACGCCAAGTTCCATGTCGATCCCACATTGATTGATCAAGGAAGCCAATGTTATAACGCGGAAGTTGTGCAGACTCAAGTGGGAGGCACTCAAGAACTTGCCCTATAGTCCTGATCTCTTCCCATACGATTATCACACCTCTGGTCTTGAATGGTCAACGATTCCTGTCAGATGAGGATCTTCTTCATGCAGCAGGATACGGTATTTTACCAACCATGTATCTTCAACCTGTTGTGCTGGTGGGATGATTACTCCAATGCTCAGTGATTTTGCCTGGTTGGCATACCGAATCTGGATTGTATAGCCTTCAAACTAAAAGTTTTTCAATGCTTCTTTATGTTAAAATACAGCTCGCATACAGAATCTGAATCACGAAGATTGTAAAACATATTCATACAGAACAACAGTCATCGTGAACAACATGAAGTTCCCAGCAGTCAATGGTCAAATAACACTTTAAGTGTCAAACTAATACAGGCACTTTGTAGTAAAGAACAATTTGTCAAACAAGTTTAGCTTGTGGTATGTTTGGAAAATGGATTGTTTTGGGAAGCAGTAGCAAATGCAATGTTAAGAAGGTGCAGCATTCTGGTTAATTTGTAATAAGGCTCTGTAACTCTGAAAATCATATCCAGAATCATTTTGAAATATGGCATGTGAAGTAAGCTGAAAAAGATCTAATCATGGCTTTCCTGGATTTGTGGTTGTTGTGGAAATTATTCACAGTTTGTAATAGCAATAAAGTTTGTTCACTGACACCCATTCCACAAAGACTATTTTTCATACGTTTTCCTCAAAACACATGCTCCCACTCACCATGA
Source organism: Schistocerca cancellata (assembly GCF_023864275.1). NCBI lineage: Eukaryota > Metazoa > Arthropoda > Insecta > Orthoptera > Acrididae > Schistocerca > Schistocerca cancellata. The sequence continues at coordinate 1,160,550,155 of NC_064626.1, forward strand.
AGGTGTCTAATATGCAGGCACATGGTGGCGTGTCCATGTTTCAAGCCTATTTATCAGTAAACAAGATCTGTTTTGTGGCAATAACTGTTGCCAGACCTTCCAATTACAAATTACGTGATTGTCCCTACCAAGATGCTTCGCCAGAGACTTTAAATCACAGGCCCTGAATTTGGCTTAAAACACTGGTTACCTGCTAACCATCTCCCACAGACTCCTGTAACAATTCTGATATTTCCCTCCCTGACTACATAGTACCAAAGAATAAGACCACCTTCATCTTCCTCAACCTCTCTCTTATGGCCTTAGGCACCTTCTGTCCTGAACTGTATGATCGCTTCTGTATTTCTTGGGTTGTGTGAATGATTATGTTTACAGTCTTCAAAGCACTGAAGCTACAGGAAGGGTCTCGACAGAAACTAACAGAGTGTCTAGACAGAAAATATCAGAGTTGCAGCATATCCTATATCTATTCAGTGATTTAGAAGAATTGGCTATAAGCTAGTTCAGCCTTAATGTTACCACTGTGAATTATAACTTTCATCTCATCTGAGCTAGGATTTGGACCATTTTTTCCCCTCTTTAGAGGTCTTCAGAAGACTACAGGCGAATTTTATTTCTTAATTTTCTATTGTTTCCTCTTCTTTTCCCTCCAGTACCTCTCATCGTTTCACACTGTTGCTTTCTAATCACCTCAGTATGTTTTGTCACTGTCTTCTATTTCTCCCTGTCTTGGAATACTATCTTCTGTAAGACTTTTTTTGCGAAACTGCCCCTGCTGTTTCTTGTTCTGTTACGTAGTTTTTTGTAACTCTTTATTGACCTGTTTAACACAGCTTGTAGATCTCTTCTGCCATAGATATTTGAGGATCAATTCAGTAATCTGTTATTATCCATACTGTACAAATGAGCAAAGAATATCAGCTCTCCTCTTCTTATTGTTTCTATTATATTTATTAAATTCTGATTTATTTTGACATTGCTTCTTAATTTTCATGGGTCTGTCATTTTCAGTAAAGCCAGTCTCTTCCTTACAATCGTTACCCCCAATGTTTCTAGTTCATCCAATTTGCAATTCAGTGTTACACCTTCCTTGGCATACAGGCACTGTGCTCAGTGTTTTATTTTAAGGTTCTCAGATAACTATTTTTTGCTATAAATGTTCTTTGTAATATCATAAGCTTGTTCCATCTTGTGGATTCGTCATTCTATAACAGATTTTTCTAAACTATTTTCTGGGTTATTTCTCCCAAAAATTTGAATTTCTTTACTTTTTCTATTTGACAAATTTAAAGAGTTTTTTATATCTGTAATTTTTTTCTATAAAGATTATTAATGCTGTTTTGCGGGATCCCTCCCCCAAGCGACTGATTTGCATAATTTTTATGTATTATTTATTTCTGTACCTCCCTCCAATATCTACAACAAGGCATTGCTTTTTCTTCTTTATTGTCATTATTTTTCTCCAAAGAAAAAAATTTCAGAAGCTAGATTTAGTTGGCATTTTCTTATTTGTGTGTTTGTTACTCCTATTACCAGTCCTGTTATTACTATTCAAAAAGTAGCTTTAATATTTTATTCCCTTCTGTTTCAGACATTGTCAATTGCGGACTAGAATATTTATTTCTGTGGTAATGGAGAGTTCTGGTTGAATTAAAAAAATTCTGCTGCAGTAGTAAGGAGAATTTAGCATGATATTGAACCTTTGGATCATTAATGAGTGTACAATAATTATACCCCAATTTGTTAATCTTTGCAACTGCTTGCAATAATGGATAGCAGTGGATGTGCTGAAGACATTACTTGCAACTTCTGTAATAAGATGCCTAGCTACATTTCTGTTTGTAGTCACCAAAAAGGCCCTGGCTCATCCTAAACTCTTTCCTTGGCAATAATCACTTAAAGTATTGTTAAGTCATATTGCCTATGTTTCAATAAACAAATAATCATTTTGTGTTGGGCACACCACATTCACCGACAGTTAAGTAATATCAAAAGCCCATAGGTCTTTGAAATTGATAAAAATAGGTCACTCTGCATCATTCAACAATGGAAAATCCAGGATGGAAAGTAACAATATTATGAAAAGGATAGTTGCTACTCACCGTATAGAGCAGATGCTGAGTCGCAGATAGGCACATCAAAAAGACTGTTGGAAAATGAACTTTCAGCCAACAAGGACTTTATCAGAGATAGCAGAACACACACATACACGACTGAAGTGTCTGGCTGCTCAGGCATCAGCATCATTGTCATTAGTTAAGACGAAGCTTGAATACCGAACAGTGGAGCTAAACTAGGTGGCACACTGTATTATTGAACAATAACAGTCCATACAAATACCTTAGTGTAACAATTTGTACATAGGTGAAATGGAATGGTAACGAAGGCTCAGCCTTAGGTGAAGTAGGTAGCACATTCAGTTCACAAATAGGCTACTAGGAAAATTCCATCAGTTACAAAACAGACTGTTTACAGAACACTTATGGAACCTATCATAGATAATTTATCAAGTGTGTGGGACCCATATGAAATAGGACAAAAACGGGATTTTGAAGATATAAAAAAAAGGCTCCACAAATGGTTACAGGTTTGTTTGGCACATAGGACAGTGTCATGGTAATGCTGAAAAAACTGAACTATCAGATGTTTGAAGATAGACACAAACTATCTACATCTACATCAATCCACTTTACAGTGTGTGATGGAGGGTGCCCTGTACCACTACTAGTAATTTCCTTTCCTATTCCATGTGCAAACGAACAAGAGAAAAACAACTGTCTAAATGCCTCCATATAAGCCCTAATTTCCTGTATCTTATCTTTGTGGTCCTTACACACAATGGATGTTCGAGGAAACAGAATCATTCTACACTCAGCCTCAAATTCTGGTCCTCTGAATTTTCCCAATAGTCATCTGCCCTCCAGTGATCCCCATTTGAGTTTCCAAAGCATCTCCATAACACTTGCGTGTTGTTTGAACTTACCAGTAACAAATCTAGCAGCCCGCCTCTGAATTGCTTCGATGTCTTCCTTCAATCCAACCAGGTATGGGCCCCAAACATTCAAGCAGTTATCAAGAATAGGTTGCACTAGCATCCTATGTGCAGTCTCCTTTACAGATGAGCCGCACCCTCCCAGAATTCTCCCAGTAAACTGAGATTGACCATTCACCTTTCCTACAACAACCCTCACATGCTCATTCCATTTCATATCGCTTTGGAACATTACAACCAGTTATTTAAACAATGTGTCTGTGTCAAGCAGGACACTATTAATGCTGTATCCGAACATTACAGATTTGTTTTTCCTACTCATTTGCATTAACTTACATTTTCTACATTTACAGCTAGCTGCCATTCATCACACCAAACAGAAATTTTGTCTAGGTCATTTTGTACCCTCCTACAGTCACTCAAATTCAGCACCTTACCATACACCACAGCATCGTCAGCAAACAACCACAGATTGCTGCCCACCCTGCCCGCCAAACCATTTATGTATCTAGAGAATAATGGTAGTCCTACCACACTTCCCTGGAGCACTCCTGATGATACCCTTGTCTCTAATGAACACTTGCTGTCAAGGACAACATGTTGGGTTCTATAACTATCCCAAGAAAGTCTACTTCCAAAGTTTTAAGAACCAACTTTAAGTGAGGGATCTAGGAACACACTGAAATCCCCTATGTATCACTTCCTGGGCATCATGAAGACATGATTAGACTAATTACAGAATGCAGAGAGGCATTTATGCAATCTTCCCGCAATCCATGCATGAATGGAATAGGAAGGAGCCCTAATAAACAGTACAATGGGAAGTATCCTCTGCCACGCACTTAGCAGTGTTTCGGTCAAGAGACAGGCAAAATGAAAATAAATAAAACCCTACTAGTGATGGGGAGATCATGCTGTAACATGTAATGGCTAAAGACAAGGAAAAGTGCTTTACATCAAGGGAGATCTACACACTCATAATGTTTCCTGTGGACAATGGCAGGTTCAAATAAGAATTGATAGTGTATACTAAAGCTGTAAAGCGTTTCAATGAAACTTTCAGCAATTGATTGGAGAAATTGAAAACTGCTGGTCAAACCTCAGGGAAATGAGTTCATTCATGAGACAATGTCTATCAATGATCATCTGGGACGCATATTCACTAAAGAAACTGAGTTAAGTTCTCATAAGACCAGCACTATTTACAAGTTTATATGGTCGGAGGATAAACATTATAGAGGTGCACAATAAACTCCAATGTCAGTTCATACAACTAGTGAATTGTACAGCATATGATGCAATGCCCATAAAATTCCATCCAAACATAGTACTGATAAAATCTATTTAAACAATGTATAGACGCAAACAGATAAAAATCCACTTTTATTCCAATGCTTGTCTTTCTTCCTTTGCATATTTAATACATTTGGTTCTCTTACTCTATACACACCCACTTACTTGCATCCTTCCCCCTCTTGGTAAATTCAATATATCATTAACAGTGTTAGGAAAAGATAGATTGCTACTTACTGTAAAGAAGACACATTAAGTTGCATACAGACACAATTAAAAGACACTTACATAAAGCTTTTGGCCACGGCCTTCATCAGCAAAACAGAAATGCTCACCATTCATACACACAAGCAAGCACACCTCATGCACACATGACCACCAACTCCGGCAGCTTGCGCCAGAATGCTGGGCAACCCAAGCTCCCGGTGTTTGTGGTGATGTGTGCATAAGATGTGCTTGTTTGTGTGTATGAATGATGTGTGTTCCTCTCTTTAATGTTGAAAGCTGTGGCTGAAAGCTTTATGTAGGCTGTGGCCGAAAGCTTTATGTAAGTGTCTTTTAATTATGCCTGTCTATAACTTAACATGTCTTCTTTATCATAAATAAGAACCTACCTTATCCTACACTTACATCTACACTCTGCAAACCACCATGATGTGCATGGTAGAGGGTACATCCTATTGTACCAGTTATTACGGTTTCTTCCTGTTCCATTCATGTAAAGAGTGCGGGGAGAATTATTGATCGAATGCCTCTGTGTGTGCAGTAATTATTCTAACCTCATTCTCACAATCTCTGTGTGAGCAATACATAGGAGGTCATAGCATATTCCTAGGAGAATCATTTAAAGCTGGTTCTTGAATTTCTGTTAATAAACGTTCTCGGGATAGTTTATGTCTATCTTCAAGAGACTTCCATTTCAATTCCTTCAGTATCTCTGTGACACTCTCCTATGTATTAAACAAAACTGTGACCATACGTGGGTACCCTTCTCTGCATACGTTCTGGCACATGTCCCACACACTCTGGCAATATTCTATAAACGATTGCACGAGTTATTTGTAAGCAATCTCCTTTGTAGACTGATTGCACTTCCCCCAGTACTCTACAAATAAACCTGCTTTATCCATGATTGGACCTATCTGATTGTTCCATTTCATATCCTCACAAAGTATTCACCCAGTTATGCTATTGTATACCATAGAGGTTCCCTCCCATTATGAACTATTTTACTGGGTACATATCTATCCAGTGCATGGTCAACTATTCTTTTAAATCTGAGCCAGAATTCCTCTACATGCTCCTGCCCTGTGTTGAAAGTTTCAAGTTCATTATCCAGTTTACTGAACACATATATAACTTTCTGCTTGCTCTGGTTGTCCTTTGTACTTTGGTAATCATTGTAGCCACAACTGCGGCATGATCATTGATAGCAGTTTCAATGCAGACATCCTCAAAGAGCTCAGGTCTATTTGTTGCCATTAGATCTAATGTATTTCAATCTTGAGTGGGGTTCCTAACTAACTGTTCCAGATAATTTTCCTACATTGCTGATTTTCCTACTTGGACTTTCCATTTGTCAATATATCTCTAGTAACACATTACTTCACAAACATGATTTCTGTTAGGTTCCAAACACCACTCTCCAATCTTGCTATCTTTTATAGTTTTGTTTTCAAATGGTGCAACACAAAAATACTCATCACTGAATATTTCTCCATTACATTGCTTTGGGTTTTCTCCTTATTCTTCACATAACAACTCTTAAGCATTCTGATTTGCATGCTTGTTAAGCATTTTTCTTTTTTTTTTTTTTTGTCTGCTATATCCTCTATTAGCAACAAAAATTTGGAAACACCTAACAGTGGAGCCCAGTAATACTGAGGTTTGTAAAGTAACTTTCAGACAAAGCTACTTATTTGCAAATTTATTTAAAAAACAGTTTTTCCCTCATTCTTTGTTATCATCACCCCAGCCTCATTAAGTCTTTCAGCTGTTCACATTTACTGGAGTAGCAACCTTTCTCCCAACTCATCTGCCATCTGTGTGCTGATCAGATAAGTGTAACATCAAATACTTATTCAATGTGGTTCTTTCTAATGTGGTTGCATTCACTTTTAATAGCAGTTATACAGTAAGAAGCAGTTGCATGTACTGAAGATCTTAAAACCTGCATAATAGTTCTGTATGCATAAGAAAATAGATAATAAGTTACATGGTTCTATAACTGAACTTAAACAACAAATGGCAAATCACTGTTGATACATACCAGTGCAAAGAATTATTTTATTCTTTGTCAAAAACTTAACTGTCTCACAAGTTTTAGATAAGCATTCATCTGACAAGAAAGGTGGATCAGCAACAATGACATCAAAATAATGCTGAAATGTTTCTGGAATTTGTAATGGAGACTTGTAATCGTAAAAAATATAGTCATCCCCATATAATGCAAATCGTTGATCATACTCAAACAGCTTCACTGCAAAAAGAAGAACACACACTTGAAGAACTGACGAAGTAGGTTAGTACAAAGGCATAAATACTTTTAATTATAAGCAAAATAGAAAAAAAGTCACCAAACTAAGGCTACTGGGTGCAGCACTGACAAGAATGCTAACAGACAGTACGCAAAACTAACTGGGTTTTGTAGAACCAAAGCAAAACAGAAGACTAGAGCAAATATTTGAGAAAAATACAGCAAAAATTTTAACTGGCAGCTGTAGAACTAACAAAGCTAGACATCCATTAGAAGTTAATCTTCTGTGCATGTACCACTCACCTGGTGGCAATGTGGAGAGACTTTCTTCAACACATTAACTGAAGTCCTGGAAAGGCTCACAACCACCAAAACTAACATATCAATAATGGAAATGTGAGTATTAACAAAGCTGTTAGAGTGAAACTAATAATGACTTCCTAAACATTTTGCACTCTTTAGGCTTGTCGTAAATAGTAAACATGCTACTAGGATAAAAAAAATTTCAGCATCAGTCTTAGACCCTCTACTTACAGAAACCGACTGAGAAATTTGTAAAAGATTGTGGTTTATCATCACTGTCAGATTATAAAGATAAAGACAGGCTTGGTAAACCAACAAATTTGCATGCCTACAGAACTATCTTCTCAGAATGTAAAATACATACTTCTTCTGGGGCATCCGTGAAGTGTGTATGGAAAATAAGAGTGGTAACATATGAGAATTCCACTGTTAGATGCAGGTGAGGGAATGGGTAGATGGAAAGAGTACACTGAAGGCCTCTATGAGGGGGGGGGGGGGGCTGTCTGATTACATGATGGAAGAAGAAAGAGGAGTCGGCAGGAAAGAGATAGAAGATCTAGTATTAGAAGCAGAATTTTCAGAGAGCTTTGGATGACTTAAGATCAGATAAGGCAAAAGGGATGGATAATATTCAATGGGAATTTCTAAAATAATTGGGGAAGTGGCAACAAAAGGACTATTAATGTTGGAATGTATGAGGCTGGCAATACTTCACCAAACATTTGGAAAAACATCATTCGCACAATTCTGAAGATAGCATGAGCTGAAAAGTGTGGGAATAATTGCACAATCAGCTTACCAGCTCATGCATTAAAGTGTCTGACAAGAGTAATATACAAAGTGTAAAAAAGAAAATTGAGGACCTGTTAGATGATGATCGGTTTGGCATTAGGAAAGGCAAAGCCACCAGAGGTGCAGTTCTGATGTTGCATTTGATAATGGAAACAAGACTGAAGAAAAATTAAGACACGTTCATTGGAGTTATTGACCTGGAAAAAAGCAGTCAACAATGTCAAATGGTGCAAGATGTTTGAAATTCTAAGAAAAATATGATAAGCTATAGAGGAAGACGGGTAATACACAAAATGTATAAGTACCAAAGGAGAACAATAAGGCTGGATGACCAAGAACAAAGTGCTCAGAATAAAAGGGTATAAGACAGGGATGTAGTTTTTGTACCTACTGTTCAATCTGTACATCGAAAATGCAATGATGGAAATAAAAGAAAGGTTCATGAATGTGATTCAAATTCAAGATGAAAGGATATCAATGATAATATTTGCTGATGACATTGCTATCTTCAGTGAAAGTGAAGAAGAATTACAAGATGTGCTGAATGGAATGAGCAGGCTAATGAGTACAGAATATGGACTGAGACTATACTGAAGGAAGACGAAAGTAATGAGAAGTAGCAGAAATGAGAACAGCGAGACACACAACATCAGGACTGGTGATCACAAAGTATATGAATTATATTCATTATATTCTGCTAACTAGACAGCACAATAACCCACGAGACTGATAAGGTAAGGAATTAGGGGTTCTCTGCAGAATCAGCAAGAAAGGGAATGTGTGGGAAACAGCGACAAGAAGAAGGTACAGAATAACACGGCATCTGTTAAGACATCAGGGAATAACTTCCGTGGTACTACAGGGAACTGTAGAGGGTAAAAACTATAGAGGAAGACTGAGATAGGAGCACATCCAGCAAATAATTGGGGATGTAGGTTGCAATAGCTACTCTGGGATGAGAAGGTTGGCGCAGGAGAGGAAAACAATGTACAATGCTAAATTCTGCATACAGTTTAAATTAATTCAGAGGAAACATTTTCAAAAGTAACCATTTCAATAGCAGATATGGAAACTAAATGGATAACTTTGGGGTATTATAAAGTCCTCCTACACATAAAATTTCTCAGTTGTTTACAAAAGCACTGCACTAATCCACAGATCTTGGATGACTATCATAGGTAAAAAAGATTTAAAGGAGGGTACTTGATACAGCAAAAAAAAGAAAAAAAACCATCCAATGACTAAAATAACATGTAATGCATATAATAAAAGCAAAGTAGTATGGATTGTCATAACATATGAAACTGGAAAAGGCAGACACATATAACAACATACAAATCAAAGATGTGGGCCGAGTAGCAGAAAACCCGCTATAGTTGGAAAATTTTGTACATATGTTCCTAAAACACATGTAGCATTGACAATGAATTACACTGCAAGCACAATGATGATGTTGCCTACAAAAGAGCATGAAGTCATAAAGATACATCATAAAGTAAAAAATAAAAAGACAGTAGGCATGGAGAATGGTCTAGTCTCTGTTCTGGAGACATGTACAGACAGCATACAAACACCGTTATCAAACACAAGAAATGAGTCCTTCAGTTCAGGTATGAGGTGTGATCAAAAAGTAAGAGGAATTTTGAATATTTAGTTTATCTCTGACAGACAAAAAGGTTATAGATGTTTTCGAATGCTAAGTGAATTTTTAGGCTATAAAAAGATGGATTAAAGAATCTGCATAAAATTTTGCTTGAAAAATGGAATGAAGTGCCATCACTGAAATTGAAATGTTGACTGTGGCTGTTGGTGAATCTACTAAGAATAAGACAAGAGTTTACAGGTGTGAGTCAAGAAGATGTTGAAGACAGCAAATGAACCCCCTAGCACATCAATTACGTGTGACAATGTGGAAGAAGTAAGGACAATGGTTCTGGAAAATCATCAAATTGCTATTGGTGAGGTTGCTGATGATGTTGGTATATTCCTTAGCTCATGGCAAGCAATTTTTCAGATGTTCTGGGCATGAAATGTGTAGCAGCAAAGTTTGTTCTGAAATTGTTGAATTTTGACCATAAACAATGTTGTGTACACATCATTCATCCCAAGGAGCATTTGACAAGTTTCATCACATCAAAAGGTTCTTCTCACTGTTTTCTTTAATAACAATGGGATAATACATCATGAGTTTCTGACTTATGGTCATATGGTCAAAAAGGAATGCTATCTGGATGTTACACACTGTTTAGATGAAGCAATTTGTAGAAAACAACCAGAAATGGAACGAAACCACTCATGGAAATTACATCACGATAATGCTCCCATTCATACCTCAAAGCTTGTGTGTTACTTTGCTAAAAACAAAACCGTTATGGTGCTTCAGCCACCACATTCACCGAACATGGCCCCCAGCAACTTCTTTCTATTCCTGAGGCTGAAGAAAACCATGTATCACTGATACAATAAAAACAGAATTGCCAAAAGAGCTGAACATCATAATGAAAAGTGAGTTATAGACGTGCTTTCAAGAACGGAAAAAGTGACTGCACAAGTGTATTATATCTGAGGGGGATTGCTTTGAAGGGGACAAAGTTATTGATGAATACATATTGTTTAAGAAAAACAAAATTTCAAGTACTTTTTGATCACATCTCATATTTTTCCAGAGTATCTAAAGCACACACAGGTTGTGGTGTTACTAAAGGAAGGTAATGTAGAAAGTACAGAAAACTGCAGTTTCACTATTGTCAGTATTCTCAAAAATAGTTGAATCAGTCATAACAGACTAATCTGTTATGTGAAGAAAGACAAAATTTTTAGCAAAGCACGTTTGGTTTCCAATGTGGGAAACTTGGAATATCAGACATTACAGAGTTCATAGAAGTGGGACTTGAACCTCTTGACAAGGATGACTGTGTTACAGATGCACTCTTGAACTTGTTCACAGTTTTTGACACTGCTAAACATAAAATGCTACTAATAAACTAGAAGCACTAGATGTCAGAGGAATAGCTAACAAATGGTTTCAGTCTCACTTGGAAAACAGCATGCTAAATGTTCACGTCTGCTGATGATAAATTTTTAGTAAAACAAAGAAACACATAAACACACATGTTCCTTATAGTAGTGTACAGGATCCAATAATGGCTTTCCAGACAGTACAAGACACAGAGAAAAAATTCTCTTTGCTAATGACAGCAGTGAGACAGCCACTGATAAAACATGAGAACTCCTATTACAGAAAGGAAATGAAATCCTCAAGAATTTTTTGCAAGTGGGCAGTAGCCTACATAATAAATTAACAATGCACATAAAAGAAACAAATAGTAGGCATTTCATCATAACAAGGGAAAACAATTCTGTCCCATTAAGCATAGATGATAAATCTATAGATTGTGTAGCAAACACAAAGTTTTTGCAGATGAATATTGATTAGCATGGAATAAACACACAAAGGTCCAGGTACAATAATTTCATCAGCATGTTTCACTCTTAGAGCTGAATCACCAGTTTGTCAGACCAAAAGTCTTGTTGTGATATACTACTCTTTTCTTTTCTTAGCTATAGGATTCTTTTCTGGGAATTGAAGGCATAAAACAAGGACACCATTTTTAAACTGTAGAAAAGGGCCATAATAATAATAATAATCAGAATTTGAAGTTGGGCTGCTTGTAAAGAACTGTTTAAAAAACTGAGTATCTTTACTGCACCATGTTATGTATCATTCCCCTTTAAAAATGTGTGTGTGTGTGTGTGTGATACAGTCTTCATTATACTGAATTTGATATGCTTCAACCTACACTGAACTTTATTAAAGTAATATACAAAGCACTTTTTGTGTAACAAATTTCATATGTTGTTTAGTAAGATATAAAATCTTTGTCCATTCAATACTTCACAAGATAGAGAACATTATATGAACATCCACCTCAAGTTTTTATATTAGAATGACATTTCAGCAGTCTTCTTCTGTTTTGTGCTGATGTCAAGCCTTATTGTTACAATGTGTGGACTTATTCTGTGGCAGACCACGTTGCTCCAACCACCCCACCTTGAAGACAAGCGGCGGCCCTCTGAACACTTGCTGCACACAAAAACAGATAACAAAAACCTCCTAACATCTGCATATTCTTAATAAATAAGGCATTCCGTGTATCACAAGGTCCTGAGTAAGGGTTTTTCTTTCTGCACTACTACAGGAACCTTCCTAAAATTAATCCTTTCTCTTATCTTACCTTTATTTCAACAGTTCTATTAGTGTCAGCTCCAGGCTGATCAACTACTAAGTTGTCGTTATTGCTAATTTCAGACTTCACACCATCTGCTTGGACAAATGTCTTACCAACTGATTTATGGGTCTTCTTGATCATGGGAAATAGTGTTGGACAGGAAATCAAAGCAATTTTTCCACTCTCACCAGCTGCCTTCACTGCTGCTTCTGCCAAGATTCTAGTGGTTTCATCATCATACCAGAACTGACTTAATTGCTGTAAGAGGAGAAGAATAACAATCAAGAAAGATCATTCAGTAAGAGTAAACTACAACTTTAATATTCCAACATTTACACTATCTAAAGATTTCGCTAGCAGTTAATGCAAGGCATTAGTCAACAATTCAAACATTCTCTAAAGTTCAGCAAAAGAACAGTGCTTTGTCAAAAAGTTGGAAAAGGAAAATGTTGACGAAGAGCAGTTATGACTTTTATTTGTGGACCTAGAGAAAACGGTCAACAATGTAAGGTGAAATAAGACGTCATCAATCCTCAAACACAAGGTAAAAATAAAGTGAAGAATAAGTGATCTACAGCAGCTCATGTGAGGCTGATCAAGAAATAAAAGTCTATATGAAGAAGGATGTGAGTCAGAATCATAACTTGTTGCCATTGTTTTTAACTATCATGCAAAAGAAAAATGAGGGAGGGGGAGGGAGGGAGGGAGAGAGTAAGAGAAAGAATACTGTAAGGAGGAGGGAAAAGAGCAAGGTAAGTTGATACCAATGGTGAGTTACATAGATGTAGTCATTGTGGCCAAAAGTAAGGAAGGAACAGGGGACCTCTTCAATGATCAGATAATTCCAGGTTTGAAGACATGGAGGAAGGCATTAAACCAGTCAAAGACACAATTTTTCACACAAAAACATATTTTTGAGTACTGAAAGGCTATTACACTTAATGGTACCTATAGGTCATTTGCTAAAATTATTAAACCAAAGTTAATAAACTCATCAATAAAAAATGTAAAAATGAAGTAGTTGTTGCTTTTATATATTTTAAGAAGGTAATTACTTTAAAAATAAATCTTGTCTGTAATACTACTACTGATTTTCTTATTTATTATACAGCATCCACCCACACTGTTCCTCTCTAATAAAACATACATCCTGATTTTAATTATTTTGGTTATCTTGTTTTTGTCATCTCGCTTCTGATTATGCAACTTTTTATTTTTATCTTATATAATAGTTTCTATTTAAGTTTTTTTTGTCTTATTTAATTCTTCTTTTAACTCTCCTTACCTGTAATGAGATTGTAAAATTCTGCACTCTCTTGTCCTGTCACAGAGTTGCCCCAGATATTTTCACCTACAATCACCACAAACATACTCTGCAAGCCTCCACACTGTGCATGCCAGAGGGTACCGTCTGCCACAACAAGTCATTCTCTTCCCTATTCCTTTCACAAATGGAGCGAGGGAAAAATGATTGTCTATATGTCTCTATATGAGCCCTAGTTTTCCTTACCTAGTCTTCATGGTCCTTACGTAAAATGAACGTTGTTGGCAGTAGAATCATACTGCAGTTAGCCACAAATGCTGGTTCTCAATAGTCTATCACAAACAGAACATTAACTTCTCAGACCATCTCTGTAATACTCTCAACTTCTCAGACCATCTCTGTAATACTCTCAACTTCTCAGACCATCTCTGTAATACTCGCGTGTTTTATCGAACCTACCAGTCACAAATCCAGCAACATGCCCCTGACTTGCTTCAATGTTTCCCTTTAATCTGAAATGGTTTGGATCCTAAACACTTAAGCAGTACTCAAGAATGGCTGCACTATTATATTAATGAGGTCTCCTTTTTCGATGAGCAACAATTTCGTAGATTTCCCCCAATAAACCGAAGTTGACTATTCGCCTTCCCTACTACCACTCTTACGTGCTCATTCTATTTTATATCACTCTGCAACGTTATACCTAGATATTTAATCGGCATGACTGTGTCAAGGAGTACAACATTAATATTGTATTCGAAATTTACAGGATTATTTTTCTTCCTCATCTGCATTAACTTACATATTTCTAAATTTTGAGTAAGCTGCAATTCACCAAACTAAACAGGAATTCTCCCCAAGTCATTCTGCATCTTCCTTCAGTCACTCAGTGGTGAGACTTTCCTGCACACTAAAGCGTCATCAGCAAACAGTCGCAGATTGTTGCTCAACCTATCCATCAGGTCATTTACGTTTGTAAAGAATGAGGAGTCCTATCACACCTCTGTGTGGCACTGCTGATGACATTCTTGTCTCTTACGAACACTCAACATCCAGGACAATGTAACGGGATCTTTTGCTTAAGAAATCTCCATGCCACTCACCTGAGAACCCATTCAAAGTGCCCCAGCTTTTGTTAACAGTCTGCAGTGGGGCACTGTGTCAACTGCTTTCTGGAAGTCTAGGAATATGTTATCTGTCTGTTGTCCTTCATCCATGGTTTGCAGAATATCATGTGAAAACAGTGCAAGCTGACTTTTGTCAAAAGTGATGCTTTCTAAATCTGTGCTAATTTGTGGACAGAAGTTTTTCCATCTCAAGGACATTTCTTACATTCAAACTTAAGACTACACTCAGCAAACTGATGTTAATGATATTAGTCTACATAAGACGGCTATTCAGAAAGTAGGTAATGTTTTGGCTTTAAAAATTAAAAAACCAAGTACAAGAAATAGATTTGTGACTGACATACTACTGTTTGAAAAAATCAACCTTGCCTATCCCAAAACACTGTCACCATCAACTTCCTTGATGATAAGGTTTGCAAACATTTTCTTGGTTTTTGGGGGGGACCTTGTGTGCCCCCACTCCATAGGCTGTAATTTTGTCTTGCAACTGACACGTTTCACCCAAGTCTCATCACCGGTTACGATTCAATCCAGTAATGTTTGTGGTAGGCCTCCAGAAATGTCAGCATTGCCCCCATTCACTGTTCTTTATGGTGCTCTGTAAGCATTTTGAGCATCCATCATGCACAAAATTTGTGGTAGCCTAGCTTTTGAGTGACAATTTCAAACAACAAAGTCCATGAAACTTGTGGAAAAGAAAGTGAAATCACCGTTATTGTAAAGTGACTGTTTTCACGAATCGGTACATCAACTTAAGCGACAAGATCGTCAGTCACAATGCTCGAGCGTCCACTCTTCTCTTCTTCATGAACATTGGTTCGTCCATTTTTAAACTGAATGCACCATTTCCGGATGGAACATTCACTCATTACGTTGTTTCCGTACCCTTCGCACAGTTCACGATAAATTTCTAAAGGTTTTAGGTTTTTATGCCAACAAAAACCATATAATAGACCGCACCTCACAACTGGTGGGATTTTGGATTGCAGTGCACACTTCAAATTCAAATATCGGGAAAAAACAGATGCACAGAGACATTCCCGCTGTCATGGATGGATGCTGACTGAGCTGCCAAGCACGCACATACCAAAATGTATGCGATCGGCGCATGCCTAGCGGCGCCAGACGGAAAAGTTCCCTACTTTCTGAATAGTCCTTGTATTTTGTGGCTCTATTCTTCTATCCTTTTGAAACTGGAGTCACCTGCACTTTTTTCCAGTTACTTGAAACTTTACACTGGGTGTGACAGACACGATAGATGCAAGCTAAATAAGTTGCCAATGCTGAAGGGTTTCTCTGTGTAAAACTGAAATGGGATCCCAGCCAGACCTGATGACTTTTCAACTCTTTCAGTTGATGCTCAACACCAGGGATGCCTCTATATGGGAGTCTGTGCGACGGTCAAGCAACGATATGTCTTATAATCCTCCTGCATGAATGAGTTTTTTTAAGTGTAATTTTGTATACTGTCACATGCTTAAAGTGGCTTACTGGTGCTGTTTACAAGTAATGTCAGGCACCTCTCCACATCCTGGTCAGCCAATACTAATGATATACATTAATTAATTAGTGTTATGTAAATTTCATCAAGGAGGAGAACCTCCCTGGGTGTGGAATGAGTCAAGGTATACCTAACAAAAGACAAGCAACTCATAGAAACTTAATCTATATACTGCATTAATGGATAAACAGGGTTTTGATACCACCTGTCAGCCTTGGCCAATGATATCACTCCAAACCCCAAGATGCAACACAAACATTGTTTCAAGGTGGCAAATCACACAAATTCTTAATAATAAACACTGAAGCTAACAAGACTACTGTGGGAAAGATCCACAAAATGACATTAATAATAAAGTAAAGAAAATGCAACAATGAAAAACATGACAAAACACTAGTCTCAAATCAGCAAAAAGTGGGTACAAAAGCACATAAACTGTAATTCAGGGGTGTACTGACTTGCCAGTATTGCAGACTGCAAATCCATCGTTGTGGCTAGTTAAGGGGTGCAAGAAAAAGGAAGAAAAAAATTACCGCATAAATAATGACATCACATCATTTGTTTCACAAATATTCATTTTATTTAACAAAAAGAACTGCAACACTGTAATTTTACAGAAACATTATCTACACAGTTTAATTTGAAACATGACACACCATTAATTTCACAACTGCTTTGATGTTTGACTCAGAAAAAAAAAGTTGCAAGAGTGAGCAATGAGAGACAGGCCGCCATCTGATCAATGGTGGAGCCAGCCACATGTGGCCAGTCTGTGCATCCCTGCTGTAACAGGTATCAAAACCATTGACTGAACTATATAGCTCAACTTGTAGACCAATACTACTACAAAAATACTAAAACAGATTGCATTACAAAATGCCAAAAATCAAATCAAAAATCAAACAATCTAAAGTCCAGGATGGAATAAAAATAATATGAAAACAATGGATTGCTACTCGCCACGAACAGAAGGCGCTGTGGCACAAACAGGCATCATGAAAAAGATAGAGTAACGTTTCAGCTTTCGGACATGAAAAATTTTCTTCTGAAACAGAAAAAACACATGCACACACTCATACAAGCACAACTCACAGACACATGGCCACTGTCTCCGGGCACTGGAGCCCGACTGCAGATTTGATTTGAGCAATAATCTGCTGGGGTAAATGGTGAGGTTAAGGAGGAGGCAGGGGCTGTGGAAGGGGAAGGGACAGCAGGATAGTAATGGGGGGAAGATGCTGGTGACACATATTGGTGACAGGATGGGCTGCTAGGTACAGAGTTGAAAGGCTATTCTGGGGAAGGGGGACGGGAGGAGGGGGAGTTAATGGGAAAGGTAAATTGAGAGAAGTGGAAAAGGGGAAAAGACTAGGAGGAGCACTGGTGGAATAAAAGGCATCTGTAGTGCTGGAGTGGGAACAGCAAAGGTGATAAGATATGTGGCGGACAGGCATGAGTGAAGGCTGTGCCATTGCAAGGCCTTAGAGGTTAGGGGAATGAAGGATATGTTGTAAGCAAAGTTCCCACTTGTGGAATTCAGGGAAGTTGGTGTTGGTAGGAAGGATCCAGAAGGCGAAGGCTTTGAAGCAGTCACTGGAGTGAAGTCCACCATGTTAGACAGCACATTCAGCAAATGGGTGGTCCAGCTCTCTCTTGGTCACAGTTTGGCACTAACCATTCATGCGGGACAGACGACTTGTTAGTCATCATACTCATCCACAAAGTGTCATAATGGTTGCAGCTTAATTTGTAGAGCATGTGGCTGCTTTCACAGGTAGCCCTGCTTTTGATGGGGTCGGAGATGCCTGTGACAGGACTGGAGTAGGTAGCAATGGGAGGATGTATGATGCAAGTGTTGCATCTAGGTCTATCACAGCGATATGAGCCATGAGGCAAGGGGTTGAGAACAGAGATACAGTATGGAGGACAAGGATTTTGTGTACGTTTGAAGGTCAGTGGAATACCACTGCACAGAGGGTTGGAGAGTATAGTGGAGAGGATATTCCTCATTTCAGGGCAGAGAATGTGCTTCAGTTTCTCCAGTCTTGGGTGGTACTGAGTCACAAGAGGAGTGTGCTCATTTGTGACCTCCCCTCTGAGTCTCTCTCTCTCTCTCTCTCTCTCTCTCTCTCTCTCTCTCTCCTACCTCACCCCCACCACTCCCTGCACTCCTACCTCCTACATACTACCTGAACTCCATAAACGCAATCAGCCAGGTCAACCATCGTGGTCGGTTACTGTGCCCCACAGAGAGAATCTCTGTTCTTGTGAACCAACACCTTCAGCCTATTACCCATAAGCTACCCTCCTACCTAAAAGACACCAAGCATTTCCTCCATCGAGTTTCTACAGTTCCTGTTCCTTTACCATATGATGCCCGGCTCATCAGTGTCAATGCCACACCCCTCTATACTAACAGCCCTAATGCTCATGAAATTGCTGCTACTGAACACTACCTTTTTTGACACCCAACTGACTCCAAGCATACAGCCTCCTTGCTGGTCACCATGACCACCTATACCCTAAGGCACAAATGCTACTCATTCGGGAGGACGACGGTTCAATCCCGCGTTCGACCATCCTGATTTAGGTTTTCCGTGATTTCCCTAAATCGATCTAGGCAAATGCTGGGATGGTTCCTTAAAAGGGCATGGCCGACTTCCTTCCCCATCCTTCCCTAATCCGATGAGACCGATGACCTCGCTGTTTGGTCTCTTCCCCCAAACAACCCAACCCCACAAATGCTACTCCTCTGAAAGCATCACATACAAACAAATCCGAGGTATGACAATGGGCATATGCATGGCAATCTATTCATGTGGAATCTAGAGGAAACCTTTCTAACCACCCTAAATGCCAAACCGATAACACGGTTTAGATTCATTGTTGATATCTTCATGATCTGGACCAAGGGCGAGGATGCCATACCAGCAATCTGAAAGAACCTTATCCCCTATTCATTTAACACGGTCCTCATCAACCCAACTAATCACTTTCCTTGATGTTGACCACCACCTTAAGGATAGCTACATCATTATCTCCATACACATCAAATCTATCTCTACTTCAACAGCTGTTATCCATTCCACACCAATAAGTCCCTTCAACACAGCCAAGCCACTCAAGGTCATTCCACTTGTAGTGATGTGCAGTCCCACTCCACATATGTCACGAGTCTCACTGAGGCCTTCACCGACTGAAAACACCTCCCATCATGTCCAGAAACAGATCACCCACTTGTCTCTCAAGTCACCTACCAAGTCCCTCATACCCACAGTCCGGCCACAAAGAAACTCTCCTTTTGTGATTCAGTACCACCACGAACTGGAGAAACTGGATCCTCCACCAGGGTTTCGACTATCTCTCATTGTGCCCTGAAATGATGAATATCGTACCCACGCCTCCCACGATGGTATTCTGCTGCCCATCAAATGTATAGAATACCCTTGTCCATCACTACTCCGCCCCTGCTCCCAATCCCTTGCCTCGTGACTCGTACCCCGACAGTAGACATAGATGCAAGACCTGTCCCATATATCTTCCCTCCATTGGTGTCACCACCACCACCCCATCATCACCACCACCATCTAATCTAGTCATCACAAGCATCACCTACCTCACAAAAGAAATGGCTACCTATGAAAACAGTCATCTGATTTACAAACTAAGGTGCAACCCCTGTGTTGTGTTCTAAATGTGCATGACAACCAACAAGATGTCAGTCATCATGGATGGTCACTGACAAACTGTGGCCAAGAGACAGCTGGACCAGCCAGTTGCTGAAAATGCTGCCCAACACAATGTGCTTCACTTCAATGACTGCTTCACATCCTGTGTCATCTGGTTCCTGCAAACACCAGTCTTTCTGAACTGTGCAGCATGAAACTCTCCCCATAACAATCATACATCCCCATAACACCCATGGCCACAGCCTCTGTTAATTCCCATCTATGCCTACCTATCCCCTTCACTGTTCCTGCTACAGCACTATACACACCATTTATCGCACCAACACACCTATTAGTCTTTTCCTCTTCTCTCCTCTCCTCCCCTCCTGCACAGCTTTCTAACTTTGCACCTAATAGACCATCCTTCACCCACCATGCCCCCTATACATTCTCAAATGCAGCACAGCATCTTCCTCAACTCCTACTCTGCTATTCCTCCCCCTCCCCACCTCATGCCTTCTCCTTACACTCACCCAAGCAGATTGCAGTCGTAGTTGAGCCCCCTGCCCAGAGACAGTGGCCATGCGCTGTGTGAGTTACAATTGTGTGTCTGTTTCCTATTTCAGAAGGATTTTTTTGTCCAAAAGCTTAAATGTTTAGCACTCTCTTTTACTGTGCCTGTCTGCGACAAAAGTGAGACTGATACATACAGCAAATAATTGCAAAAATTAACAAGGGTGATATTAACTTTGGTCGACCTATTCACAGTATCATAAAACGAAAACTCAGACATATAACTAACATCGAAAACTTAACCTCACCAACAGAGGTAAAACAAACTCCATATTTATAACTCACAATACAACATAATTACAAACAACCAACAACACAATCACAAAATTCCTACAAAACTACATAACACCAGTTTTGATCTACAAGAAACATATAATTGTACACATAAACACAAATACCATACACACTGCAATAAAAAAAATAAAACTATAAAAACATATTTACCAACAAAAGTCAGCTGCCACACAAATCTATGTGCCGTCAATACAGTCTCTCGAATGGTAAGCCTACACTTTTCAAACCAGGAAACTCTCTGCATAAAACGCCAACATTGTTGCATAGAAATTCCACATACACTGGTGCCAGGTCTGAGATACAGCCGCTATGGCCACTCTTATACCTTCTCCACTATCATAGCACTTCAGATACTCTGCAATTACACTGAACAACTTTAGGAATTTAATCATCCTCAACATGCTGTCTGCCACTGTGACATACGGGTACCTACTTGTGAACTTTATAGTCACTTCCATAACTAACAAAACATAAAATTAAATCTCCAAACATAAACAACACATCACACTAATAATTCCAAATTGTCCATAACTGCCAACACCGAAACAACTGGCTAAAAGCACCACAAACTCTTTCAATATTACTATTAACAAACAGCACACACAGAATCCAATATCACCAACACTTACAAACATAAACATCCCATGAATAGAGCACACCACCACATACTACAACACACACTCTGCAAACACAGTACATTTAAAATAAAAATTATTTAGGAATAACGGACACACCTCACTGAAAGGCAGAAGCACAGCAGCATTGATAGGCACACAAACAAGAGATACAGAGCTTGGCTAGCTTTTGGGATGTACTTCCTTTTACAAGCTTATAGGAAAAAAAATGCACACAAACACACACACACATTCGCTCGCTCGCTCACTCACTCACTCACATGCGTCTCCGTACATTGTGCTCAGTCGACAGAGCCTATGTTTCTTACACTGTAATGCTTCGAATTATCATCCCCATCATATCCCTCTATATTGACCATTCATCCCGGGACACCTTGTATATGAAAGTGATCATGCAACTGAAAAACAGACATACTGAAAATATGTGTAATATGAATACCAAGACGGAGAAAAATGTAAACGCGAAGAAAGGTGTGTATAAAACGAGATTTTCAGGTTTGCCAGGACAGATCTGGGGATTGAACCTACTGTGCCAACGAGGCTAGGCATTACAACTGAATTTGACGCCTTTGTCGTCTTCACACGGCAAGTGGTGTTGGAAAATTGTCACTTACGAGTCAGGGTTCAAATATATCACCTAGCTTAACTGAGGCCTACAACATGATAGGACCTTTTTAAAATAAGTATGGAATTTCAAATAAATGTTATTAAATGTTAAAGAAAACTAACCCAGTTTTCATCGAGTTTCAGTTCTTCTACTTTGTTTGTTCGCAGAACATCTTGTACTTCTGCTTCCTTCACAGCTTGTTCCGTGTAGAATTCTTGCAGTGCAGCTAAGGCATGTGCCGATAATTGCGGCTCGTCTTCGCTGTCTGACATGGTAAGTTAGTTATTACGCGAAAAAAGAAACATCCACTCGTGCTTTGTGAATGGTTTTTAATGCGCGCCCCTGTTACTGACTTACAGTTTCATTAAATGTTTGCACATTTCCACATTTTTCATGTGTTACAGCGGGCCATACAAGTACGAAATCAAAACAAAAGTACTCTTCTCTGGACGGATATGTTGTGATACTTCGAACATCAAACATCTCTGGCAGTGTTTACATGAGGAGGCGAGTTGTCAGCAAGTGTAAGGAGCATTGTCGTATTCGACAATTAAAACTGGAAACTACTGCTATTGAAGTATCCAGCTTGGACATTTTTAGTGCCAATACGAAATTGTTACTGTGATATAACATGACATCACGTTTCAGTGGTGCTTTGCAATTAACAAATCTAGACGACTATATCACACCATCCCAGGTTCTCAGCCACGATGATAAAAAAATAATAAAACTTGAATTTACGTTGGCGGATTGTGTGTGGTTTCTTCATAAATTTATTTTCTTCATTACAGGAATGCATTAAGCCTGTAGAGATCAAAAAGACAAACACTGGTACCGGTGCAAAAATTAAAATCCAAGACGATGGAGCATATACACAGATCCAGCAGGTACGAATTGATTGGTTTTCATTTTATCCCGTTTCACACTAGAGAAAGCACAGGCTAAGGCAGCCCACTCTACTGTATTAATGTTTAGTAGACAGCAAGTAAAACATACCACATTATTTAACATTTATAATTAAGTCATTTTCTAGTATTTCCTTTAAAAAAGAATCTCAAGCGCTTCCAAATTTTTTTCGAACATTTACAAATGACATTACTGCATCTTTTGTTCCATCTCTGACTGACTTATTAGTTATAAAAAGACTGAGTAATAGTGGACTTGCGTAAATTTCAGATATACTTGTTTGAAGACATTTTAGTACTGCAGCCGGTCCTCATTAACTTCATTCCACGATATTTCATCTGGAGACTTGCCATAATCTTCGGGTGAGCCATCGAAGATGACTGGCAGGTGCCCAATTGAAATATCGTGGAATGAAGTTTACAACAAGTACCTGCAATCCCATAATATCTACGAACCTTTAATGCACTGGGGAGATTTTAAATTTCACAGTTGCATACAGTTTTCTTTTGGCAAAACATGTCTTGTAGCTTACCCTTTTCTTGTAAGAATGAGTGATTGTGTCAGAACCTTTAGACAAATCTAGAAATATAGCTGATGCCAAGTTTGTTTTGCATAATTCATTACAGATTCTGTTGGGCTATAAATAGCATTTCATGAAGTGGTGTCACACAGCTTGCAAGTATTTGAAAAAGTCATGTTACCACCTCAAGCTGCTGATAATATTCTTTATTTAACGATCTATTTTGGTCAGCACGCCATCGTCAGTTTCCTAAAAGCTTTTACAACAGTGTATTTGTGTTGTTGTTTCAGGGTGGAGCAGAACAACGACTGCAAAAAGTGGAAATCACCCTAGCAGACTGCTTAGCATGCAGTGGATGTATTACATCGGCAGAGAGTGTTCTAATATCTCAACAGAGCCATGAAGAGTTGGAACGCATATTCACTGAGAAGCGGGAGCAAGTGGCAGCGGTATGGTGGTTAACACAGAATTTAATAGTAGATATATTATATCTATTATATTAGCTTTTCCCCCTAAGGTAAGTCTTTCCGCTCCCAGGATTGGAATGACTCCTTACCCTCTCCCTTAAAACCCAAATCCTTTTGTCTTTCCCTCTCCTTCCCTCTTTCCTGATGAGGCAACCGTTGGTTGCGAAAGCTAGAATTTTGTGTGTATGTTTGTGTGTCTATCGACCTGCCAGCGCTTTTGTTTGGTAAGTCTCATAATCTTTCTTTTATATATATATATATATATATATATATATATATATATATATATATATATATATATATATATATATAAAAAAACAAAGATGATGTGACTTACCAAATGAAAGTGCTGGCAGGTCGACAGACACACAAACGAACACAAACATACACACAAAATTCAAGCTTTCGCAACAAACTGTTGCCTCATGTTTGCCTCATGTTTCCTTCTATTTTATATATATATATATATATATATATATATATATATATATATATATATATATTCTTTACTTTTGTTTCTTGTTAACATTATCAGCTTATTCCCAAAAATAAGCAGCTTTCACTCAGTTAATACTTAGCAGAAATCCAACCTGCATTTGGATTAGTCTTCCTTAACTGTTGTGCAGTAAGGTGTGCAGTATACTGCTGCATCCATTTTCAATAAGCTACCACAAGAATTCAAAAATCTTAGCAGTAATCCACACACTTTAAAATCGAAACTGAAGAGTTTCCTCATGGGTCACTGCTATTCTGTTGAGGAGTTCCTTGAAAAAATAGGCCGATTCTTACATTATATTGCCAACGCACTTGCCGCAGTGGTAACACTGGTTCCCATCAGATCACTAAAGTTAAGCGCTGTCGGGCTGGGCTAGCACTTGGATGGGTGACCATCCAGTGTGCCGAGCGCTGTTGGCGAGCGGGGTGCACTCAGCCCTAGTGAGGCAAACTGAGGAGCTACTTGATTGAGAAGTAGTGGGTCCAGTCTCAGAAATGGACTTATGGCCGGGAGACTGTGCTGACTACATGCCTTTCCATATCCGCATCCAATGATGCCTGTGGGCTGAGGATGACATGGCGGCCAGTCGGTACCTTTGGGCCTTCATGGCCTGTGCGGGAGAAGACAGTTATGTTATATTGTTGACTGAGTTTACTGAAACTTATGGCTTGACTTTTTTCGGGTTTATAAGCATTTTATTTTTATCTTACATTACTTTTATGTTGTAGTTTCATGTAGGGACACATTCCATGATCTTGGAGATTTTCTCCTCAACTTAGTCCTATGAAACTTGACATATAAATAAATAAATAAAATAATCCACTTCAATTCAAAAGGAACAATAATGTGCATAATTTCAATATCAGAAGGAAAAAATTAACAGTCATTACTCTACATTGAGGTTGTCTTCAGCATAAAAGGGGGGTGCACTATGCTGCAACCAAAAATGCGACATGCAATAATACACAACTGCTGTATCAGTGGACAGAGAAAATATGTTTTCTTTTTTCCCTCACATCTAGAAAAGAACATCTGCTTAGATTTTAATTATGCATATTGCCTTTTTAATGTATCTGAACTCTTCATATGTGATAAAATTTTAAATTTTAACTATGCAATTTGAGTTTTGGATCTGCTTCTTAATAATAGATTTATTTGGGTGCTACGCCTCAAAGAGTTGAAGATTATGTACCACAAACAACTTAACATTTTTAAGTGTCATAGCAAATGAACTTGGGAAGTTGACAGGTCTGAACTCCTGCAGCTTCACAGGGCTTTTGTTTGGTCATGACTTAACACAGGGTCTTTAAAAAATTTATCCCACATTCTTATCAGAGATAACACTTTTCAAGACTAGAAAAAGGCATATAAATATATGTTCAGGCTGTCAACTGACTCACAACATTAACAGCTCTAATGTATTGCTCATAAATAGATGACACAATCTATTTTTGTTTGATTATATGATTGCCAATCAATCACTAAAAAATCACAATAATTAAATATTTGGAGGTATATACGTAGTGCAATTAAAAATGGAACAACTTTGTAAAACTAACCATAGGAAAGGCAAATAACTAAAATTCACTGAAAGGACATGTTGTCTATCCTGGGATAAGGTAGCTTACAAAATCATCATTCAGCTCATATTCAGATTAGATTAGATTAGATTAGATTAATACTTGTTCCATAGATCATGAATGCGACACTTCGTAATGATGTGGAACGTGTCAGGTTAATAAAAGATATCTGTACAAGATATTACATTACACAAAATATTGCATGACACTAATGTTTAAGTTAGTTTTCTTCCCCTCCCTTAATTTATATCTAAAAATTCAGCCAATGAGTAGAAGGAGTTGTCATATAGAAATTCTTTTAATTTATTTTTAAATGTTGGTTGACTATCTGTCAGGCTTTTGATGCTGTTTGGTAGGTGACCAAAGACTTTTGTGGCAGCATAATTTACTCCTTTCTGTGCCAAAGTCAGATTTAACCCTGTATAGTGAAAATCATCCTTTCTCCTGGTGTTATAGCTATGCAGACTGCTATTACTTTTGAACTGGGTTGGATTATTATCAACAAATTTCGTAAGTGAATATATATACTGTGAGGTTACTGTGAGGATCCCTAGATCCTTAAATAGATGTCTGCAGGATGACCGTGAGTGGGCTCCAGCAATTATTCTGATTACACGTTTTTGAGCAATGAATACTTTTCTACTCAACGATGAATTACCCCAGAATATGATGCCATACGAAAGCAGTGAATGAAAGTAGGCATAGTAAGCTAATTTACTGAGATTCACGTATTGGTCCTTACCAGGTGGGACTGTAGCTTAAGTACCTAAACAAGTCTGTATTTGCAGTGAGAATGATGTCAGATGCAGGAGATATAAATATATAAAAAAAACTTGTATACTTTGCTTACTTTCATTCTGTTATGTCATATGGGATCATATTCTGGGGTAAATCATCTAACCGAGCGAAAGTTTTTAGCATGCAAAAGCGTGTAATAAGAATCATTTGTAAATTCAAGAACATCCTGTAGAAACCTGTTCAAGGATCTTTGTATTCTAACCACTGCTTCTCAGTATATTTATTCCTTAATGAAATGTGTTGCAAGTAATATATCTCTATTTCCAACTAATAGCTCAACACATAGTATTAATACTAGAAATAAGAACAATCAACATAAAGACCTAAAATCACGTACCCTGGTCCAAAAAGGGGTTCAATATTTAGGAATACACATTTTCAATAAATTGCCAGCAACCATTAAAAACTTGGTTTCTGATAAAGCACAGTTTAAACAGAGTTTTAGAGACTTTTTGATAGGCAACTCTTTCTACTCTATAGATGAATATCTTAACAGAGACTTTAGGCCAGCTTAAGTAAAAATGTCTGTTAGATTTCAGTTTAGACTGCACTTGGTCCCAACAGTCAAGATTAGGTATTCTGTACGATAAATTTATTAATAGTGCATAACAATGTTTCGTTCTGACAGCGTGTTAATTTGGTGAATATTAGCTGTTCCAGTTTACTGTATTGTATTCAACTATTTTAACAATCTCCTGACAAATGGTCAGGGTAGTAAGTATTATATTCAAATGTTTTATGTTATACTTTCTGACGTCTTCCATGCTCACAAAAATCATCTCATTGTTTGGGTCAGCGGAATGAAAACTAAATCAAATCTAATCTAATCTAGAGGAAACAAAAAATCATTTATTTAGTTAGCACAAAAGTTTCACAGATATATTCATTCAGCTCGAGTGGGCAGATACTACAAGAGAAGCATAGTACATCATGATGCAGTTTACTATTAAAGGCACATGATAATACTTTACTGGTAGAGTCAACCAACATATTGCTTCTTCTCACCGTTATTTCACAAAATGACCTTGAGGGGAAAATTAAAGAGCAGCAATTGTTCTTGCTTTGCAGCTTTTACAACTGTAACAGAAAAAGTGGGGGGATTACAGTAAAGTAGAACCTTAATAATCCATCCCCTACAGGACTGAGAGGGTGGTCACAAAGGTGATGCTTTTAATAGTTTCCGCAATGAAACATTGTCTCAAAATATGGGGAAATACGGAAGCGTCCGATCCAACCCGTCGGCTTTGACCCATGACGTCACAAATATAGCGGAAACGACAATTCCAATATGGCGGATATAAAAACGTTGCATACGTATCACAAAGACGAAAACACATAGAAAAACAACACACACAAAGGTTTCACAAGAACAATCTGCTAACATTGATAGCAAACAAAGATAATAATAAACAAGTGGTACTCAAGGCCAGGCAGGGGGGGGCTGCGCCCCTCCCTGACCCCCCCCCCCCCCCCCTCCGCCAAAAAAAAACTCCCAACCTAACCTCGTATTCAGGGCTACGCTACAGATCAATGTGTAGGTCAATCAAAAGATAAAAAAAAAAGAAAAAAACAATATTGATTCATTAGACATAACGAGTAGTGACAAAACATATAGACCATAAAGATTGAACAATCTAATGGCAAACTGATAAAAGCCTCATAGACGACGTTAAAACAAAAAGTACAGTAAAAAGGTAAACTATATATTACAGGCCCTAAAACTCCTACTAAGGTAACGTCAACGAGGCAACATCTACAAACACGCCACACTCACAACCCAAACTCCGCGCCGTAATGACGTCACACACCACAACACCCTTACGTCACGGGTCAAAGCCGACGCGTGAGATCGGATGTTTCTGTTGACTCAAATATGGTAGAAAACCCAAAGAGATTCTGGACGTATTAAAGTTCACAAGTTGCAAAAAACAGTCAATATCATCACTGCGCGATAGTGATGGAAATGTTATTGATGATGGTGCCACTAATGTGGAGTTACTAAATACAGTTTTCCGTAATTCCTTCACAAAAGAAGACGAAGTAAATATATTCCAGAATTCAAAACCAGAACAGCTGTTAGCATGAGTGACATGAAAGTAGGTATCTTAGGTGTTGCAAAACAAATCACTTAAGAAAGGCAAGTCTTCCAGTCAAGATGGTTTATCAGTCAGGTTCCTTTCAGAGTATGCAGACACAATAGCGCCTTTCTTAGCAATCATATACAACTGCTCACTTGACGAAAGGTCTGTTCCTGAAGACTAGAAAGTAGCACAGGTCACACCAATATTCAAGAAAAGAAGAGTAACCCATTGAATTACAGACCTATATCACTGACCTCAATTTGCAGTAGGATTTTACAGCATTGTTGCGGCCACATGTAGTAAGCGTTGCTTCACGCACTGGAGAATGGCAAAACAGAGGCATGCCGGCGACCGAGGCGTTGTGAAGTAGGCAGGCACAGATAGCCTTGGTGACAGCAGCAGTCTACCAACAGACTGACGCAAGGACGCACACAGACCGAGCGCCGAGCGAAGCCTGGAGAGTGCTGAGTAAGAGGAAGTGAGGCCAGCACGCTAAGTTATGCTGCAATATACTGCGGGAGTAATATCAAAAAGCTACCACCGAGGGTAAAAATGTCCTCCTGCCAGATATAAATAGTGGAGCACAGTCAGCAACAGACAGAAGCCATTAGGAAGTAGTTCGGATCTGAGGACGGACGTGGTCCGTGTCTGAATGTTCAATCTTTGTAGGTGACGATTCTGGAAGTCTGTTCCAGCTCGCAGGAGTCATCCGTTCGCCACCAGATATCAACTTCAGCTCTGGAGGTCGGCCTGAGTTCAGTTGGCACTGTGGCTGACTAACTACAGCGAGAACTTCCAGCAGGACTGGCCGCAGCGCAGTCTTGGTCACAGACACCGCCGGGGACTGACGCCTGGACTTCATGGCAACCCGGCCCCCTGGCGCGTGGTCTGTCCATGACGGGACCTCGCGGACATCGCGACTGATGGCTTCCCAACCGCTGGCGCAGCAGGCATCGGCAGCTGACCTCACGGCGACGCAGCTCCGTGGGCGTGCCCATATTGGGGCGCTGAGCGGCGACGAGTTCATCTCAACCACAGGGCATCCTGGTTTCAGCAGAGCACTGGTGACCTGAGGCTCCCGAGTGTGATCAATCTACACAACAGCAGCCAGGCGGAGGGACCTGCAGGGCTGGGCAGCAACGACAAGGGAGAAATTGTAAAGAAAGTTCAATAAATAATTGTAAAACTCCATGCCATCTCAGTCTTTGGCGCAGCCACTGTGTCTGCAGCTAACAAGTGGTGCAGAAGTCGTAATAGCATATACTGTACTCGAACATTATGAATCGCCTTGAAGAAAATGACTTATTGATACATAACCAACAGGGATTTAGAAAATATTGTTCTTGTGCAACACAGCTAGCTCTTTATTGCCATGAAGTAATGAGTGCTGTTGACAAGGGATCTCAGATCGCTTCCATATTCCTAGGTTTCCAGAAGGCTTTTGATACCATTCCTCACAAGTGACTATTAATCAAATTGCGTGCATATGGAGTATCGTCTGAGTTGTGTGACTGGATTCATGATTTCCTTTCAGAGAGGTCACAGTTCGTAGTGATAGACGATAAATCATTGAGTGGAACAGAAGTGATATCTGGGGTTCTGCAAGGTAGTGTCATAGGCCCTCTGCTGTTCCTGATTTACATAAATGATCTAGGTGATAATCTGAGCAGTCCCCTTAGATTGTTTTGCAGGTGACGCTGTAATTTACCGTCTAGTAAAATCATCAGATGATCAATTCCAATCACAAAATGATCTAGAGAGAATTTCTGTATGGTGCGAAAAGTGGCAATTGGCACTAAACAAAGAAAAGTGCGAGGTCATCCACATGGGTACTAAAAGAAATCCGATAAATTTTGGGTATACAATAAATTGCACAAATCTAAGGGCTGTCAATTCGTCTAAATACCTAGGAATTACAATTATGAGTAACTTAAATTGGAAAGACCACATAGATAATATTGTGGGGAAGGCGAAACAAAGACTGCGCTTTGTTGGCAGAACACTTAGAAGATGCGACAAACCCACTAAAGAGACAGCCTGCATTACACCTGTCCGTCCTCTGCTGGAATATTGCTGCACGGTATGGGATCCTTACCAGGTAGGTTTGATAGAAAAGAAAAAGTGCAAAGAAGAGCAGCTCATTTCGTGTTATCGTGCAATAGGGGTGAGAGTGCGACTGATATGATACGCGAGTTGGGGTGGCAGTCATTGAAACAAAGGCAGTTTTCTTTGCGGTGGGATCTATTTACGAGATTTCAATCACTGTCTTTCTCTCCCTGATGCTAAAATATTTTGTTGACATTGACCTACGTAGGGAGAAATGATCATCATAATAAAATAAGAGAAATCAGAGCTTGAACAGAAAGATTTAGGTGTTCCTTTTTCCCACTGGCTGTTCGTGAGTGGAATGGTAGAGAAGTAGTATGAAAATGTTTCGATGAACCCTCTGTGGGGCACTTAAGTGTGAATTGCAGAGTAACCATGTAGATATAGATGTAGAGGAGGTCAGATTATCAGAGGAACACTTACATTGACCCATAACATCACGATAGAGTAAGTACAACTTTAATTTTCAGTTGGAAATAGTGTCTGAAATACTGTTTCTGTGTTAAAACTCTTCCAAAATTATAAGAAATTGTTCACACACACAAAAAAAAAATCATACACAAAATTGTAATGTATAAAGCACCAGAGATGTGATGACCGGGTTAAGAGAGAAGTCGGACAATCAGAGGTCAGATTAGTGAGATTCCACTGTAGAACAGAAATCACCCACCACCACACATGCTAAGGTGGCTTGTGGATGTATGTACCTTATAATTGTTGGCAATATAGTAGTGATATTGTTGTTTGGTAGAGTTTTTATGGAGAAAACTTTTTTATTTGCCACTCCCAAATACCATTTCATAGGATCATATTTATGTAATTATACTTCAACATTCATAACCTCATTCTTTGGTCATTGTTATATTCTAGAATGAAAGGGAATGCTATGAAGCAATTCAAGCCTGTGACAGCAGGACATGCAGGGTGTATGATGATGGGGGCTGGGAGAGTAGGCTCAGGGGCGATCTTTGGAAAACAGTGGCTGAGGGGCGATCTTTGGAAAACAGTTTTACACTTCACTTATCTGAATCATTCTTTCACTATCTAGGAATTCCTCCACCCTACCCTGTGGACTGCCCAGCGACATACGGAAATATTGTGGAGGGCAGCTCCCATTGTTCTCACAAACATTGGCACTTTCACACACTCATTAAAAATGTTAATACGTGTCTGTGGAGTAGCACAGTAAAATTGATTGTGAAAAATGACTTTGTATTCGTTTTATGAAATTTATATATGCATATGCAGCAAGATCACTGATAATTTTGCTATTCAGCACCCTAAAATCAACGGTAAAGACAATAACAACAGCCTACTGTGCTGTGCATTTCTTACAAATATGTCGTTGGAAGTTATAAATATATTATCAAGTGTCATATCTATTGATGATGGAACAGATCCTTCTATGACCACCCAGATTTAAGTTTTCCATGATTTCCTCAAATAATTCCAAACAAATACTGGAATGGTACCAGTTTCCTTCCCCATCCTTGAAACAATCCGAGCTTGTGATCCATCTCTAATGACCTTGATGTCAACGGGAAATCAATCTGTAATTGTCCTTCCTTCTTTTTCATACCAACTGAACATGAAGTTAATTTCATCCGAGTCAACTTCTTGAAAATGGTTAATATACTTTTTAATTTTTTTTTCCAGGGATCAGGCCAAGCCAAATTTATTGTTATTTCCCTCTCAGTTCAGCCAGTTCTGTCTTTGGCTGAAGCTTTCCACATAGACCCAGAAGATGCTGCTCGAAAACTTACTGGTAAGTGAAATGATATTAGCTTCAGATATCATCATCATTTTTCTGCTGCAGTAAACTGGATGCTGTTGTAAATACGACTTCTTCCACTTTACTTGTCCTTCCACAACTGTTGCTTATTTATCTGACACCAGTTGGCACCTCAAATGTTGAAATCTAATAAGATTCGTTCCAGAGGGACAATAATGGTTCAAATTCCTGTCAGCCCATCTACATTTAGGGTTTTCATGATTTCCTTAAATCGTTTAAGGCAATTGCCAGGATGAGCCCTTTGGAAGGGACACAGATGATTGCCTTCTCCAATCTGAACATGTGCTCTGTCTTTAATGACCTCTTCATCAATGTGGTGTTAAATATTAATCTTCCTTTTCCTGCTCCCCCACCCCACCCCACCACCCCTCTTTTCCCCTTTGAGCACGGGACAGTACTAGCGCTTGAGCTTCCACTGTTTATTTAGTTTAAATACACGCTCTCTCACATACAACCACACAGACAACAAAAGGGTGCTTCTCGGTTAGTTGTAACATCTCTGTGCCATTACATGTGTGAATTATGTGCTGCAGTTGACAATCAGCTCTTTGTGAGTGGTTGTATTTCCTCATTTTTGTTTATTAGTAGGGGGATATTTGGTGTTCGGTGTGAAACTGTTCTATATTAATAAACTTAAAATAAATAAAAAAAACAAGGAGTGATAATGATTTTGTATCTTTTACTGAACTTCAGAGAGCAGTCGTTCAGAACTTTCACTTATTACAGGTGAATTCCGTGAGTGCCACTGATGTATCATTCTAGCAACAATATAGTGGCATACTGGCTTTAAGAAATTGGATATCCCCCCCCCCCCCCCCCCATCTCAGTTGCATTGATACACAATTTTTGGTGCAGTGGTTAATGGTTTTGGGGTGACACAACCATTCTCAAACCACACACCTTTTTATTAAGTGTAACTAGTCATACAGGTGGTGCCAAAAGGCATGAATAGCTCCAATATAGCAACAAGTACTCTAACTGATATTAACCTTTGTGTTTACTGTTGCATCTGACTGACACAACATAAAAAAGTCAAATTTCCTCAGTACTGAACAGTTGCAGATTGCCCATCCTGTGGCATCATGCCTCGAATCAGCAATGTAATGGCTTTCCAGTTTCAAGCAGAGCCTTTGTGGTAGAGGTAATGATGAAGATATTGCTAATGAGCACACTGAATTTTTGGAGACCAGTCAACAGTTATGTACACCTAATCAGTTGTATATTGTCATGTCCCTAATCTGTGGTATAAAGTCCATTTCAGTCGTGTATACCAGTGTTAGTTTCAGAATATTCACAAACATTAGAGTATACTAAAGCATTAGCTTAAGTTGTGTTCACACCTAAGTATAAAATAATAAATAAATACACCTTTGTTACCTGTATCAGAATGAATTCCTAGATAATGGAATTTTGCATATTTGGGTGGAATCTGGAGTACAAAGGAAATATGTTTACTGTTGTCTGTTGCAGGTTACTTCAAATCACAAGGGGCTGACCTTGTGCTGGATATGAGATTAGCTGAGGACATAGTGTTGATAGAAAGCCAAAAAGAATTTATTGATCGGTATAAAAAGGCAGAGAATGGTACCTCTGAATGCCTCCCTGTTCTGGCATCAACGTGCCCTGGTAAGATTAACATTTTCAGTGGTGTACTGAATAACTCCATACTTCCATTTCCCCCTCAAACTCACCCCTTCATGCACGATCCATTCCTTTACCAGCTCTCCCCTTCCCTTTGTAGTATACTGATACCATCTCTTTTTAAAAATTGTTTGGTCCAAAAATCCTGTGGCTCTGGAGACACTGTTGTCCTCGGTATATGCCAGTATTTGCCTAATTTCTTTCATTCCAGTCATTACATCTATCTTCTTCCATCTATCTTCAGTAGATATATAAATTGTAGTTACCTGCTGCTGTTCTGTCTGTATGATCGGGCTAATCTCAGGAACTACAGGATTTTGATACAGTTTTCACTACTAGATATACTGATTTTCAAGAAAGGTTTGTGTACACGATTTATGAATATTTCATGCAAATTGCCTAAATATTTCATACAAATTGGCTAAACTTTGATGAAAACAGTGCCATTGCCATCTACGAGTAGCAGCAAATGGTAGAACATCTTGGAATTTTGATAGCTTGCACGGCTTAGTGCTCCTCTATCCAGCCGTGGTCCACCCCCACTGCCCCCCCCCCCCCCCCCCCCCCTGTTAACTTTCCAGAATTTCTTAACCTTGAATCTTGCCTCACCATCATTCCCCAAACCCCTCAACATGCAAACTAACCTTACATCCGCAGAAAGAACCACAGTCCATCATCTAAAAACTGATCCCGACCTTGTAATCCTAACTGCGGACAAAGGCTCCACCACTTGTTTTTAATCGCAAGGATTACATGGCAGATGGACTCTGCCAGTTATCAGATACATCCACCTACGAACCTTGACACAATGACTCCATTCCAGAAATCTGGCAGGATCTCCAGTCACTCCTCAAATCCTTAGGCCCATCCCAGAACCTCTCCCCGGAGTCCATCTCCCTGCTCACACCTACCACTCCTCGCACTCCTACTAAAGTCCATAAATCCAACCACCCTACTGAGTGAGGTGGTGCAGTGGTCAGCACACTGGACTCGCATTGAGGAGGATGACGGTTCAATCCCGCGTCTTGCCATCCTGATTTAGGTTTTCCGCGATTTCCCTAAATCGCTTCAGGCAAATGCTGGGATGGTTCCTTTGAAAGGTCACGGCCGACTTCCTTCCCCATCCTTCCCTAATCCAATGAGAACGATGACCTATCAGTTTGCTCTCCTCGCCCAAATCAACCCAACCCAACCACCAAGAATACCCCATTGTGGCCGGTTACTGTGCCCCCACTCACAGAATCTTTACTCTCATAGACTAACACCTTCAGCCTATTACGCGGAACATACCCTCGTATATAAAAGATAGCAACAATTTACTACACTATGGTTTTACCGCTATTGAACACTACTTTTCCCAATGCCTGATGAATTCCAAACCAACAATCTCCTTTTTAGTCACCATAACCAGTTATATCCTCACCCACAATTACTTCTCCTGTGAAGGCATTCCCTACAAACAAATCCAGGTTATGGCTTTGGGCACCCACTTGGCACCATCCTATGGTGACCTATTCATGGGCCATCTAGAGGAATCCTTCCTAAACACCCAGAATTCATTGATGACGTCTTTGCGATCTGTATCACGGATAAGGACACCCCATCCACATTCTTCGAGAACCTCAACAGGTTCTCCCCCATTTGCTTCACCTGGTCCTACTCAACCCAATAAGCCACCTGCCTCGATGTTGACCTCCACCTCAAAGATGGGAACATCAGTACCTCTGTCCATATCAAACCTACTAACCACCAGGAATACCTCCAATTCAACAGCTGCCGTTTCATATCAAGAAGTCCCTTCCATACAGCCTATCCACCCGTGGTTGTAGTATCTGCAGTGATGAGCAATCCCTCTCAAAATATACCGAGTGTCTCACTGAAGCCTTCACAGACTGTAATTATCCTCCCAGCCTTGTACAAAAACAAATCTTTCGTGCCTCATCTTTCCAGTCTTCCACCAACTCCCAAAGTCTCACCATCCAGCCACAGAAGAGCATTCCCCTCGTAACTCAGTACTACCCAGTACTGGAGCAACTGAATTACATTCTCCGCCAGGGTTTCGACTACCTCTCGTCATGCCCTGAAATGAAAAATATCCTGCCCACTATCCTCCCCAACCCTCCCCCATCCACCAAACCTACACAATGTACTTGTCCATCCCTACACAATCCCTGCTCTGAACCCATTACCTGTAACAGACCTAGAAACAAGACCTGGCCCATACATCCTCCCACCACCACCACCACCACCACCTACTCCAGTTCAGTCACAAACATCACCTATCCCATCAAAGACAGGGCTACCTGTGAAACCAGTCATGTGATCTAGAAGCTAAACTGCAACCACTTTTCGGCATTCTTTGTGGGCATGACGACCAACAAGCTGTCTGTTCGCGTGAATGTGTACCGACCAACAGTGGCCAAGAAACAAGCGGACCACCCTGTTGCTGAGCACACCACGCAACACGACATCCTTCATTTCAGTAACTGCTTCACAGCCTGCACCATATGGATCCTTACCACCTAATCTAATCTAATCTAATCTACACCAGCTTTTCTCCTCCCAGGGGGCTCGCCACTCTTTGGCGGGTTCGTGCTTGGCTATCAAGGGGCCCCAGCCTTTGCAGCATATTTTCCCTTCTGTGCTGCATGTCTATCCTCTTGCTATTCTCTTTCCCCTCACTTTGGGAACATGTCTGGGATGTTATTGGGAATGTTCTGCATTGTTTGTTGTTTTCGTAAGACAGTCTCACCTTTGTTTTTCACTCCCTTTTCTTTTCTTTGTTTCCCTTCTCCTCTCGTTCCTCCGCTTTGGCGTTTGAGCTTCCTCTTTTCTTCTTCTTCTTCCCTGTGTGCTCCTGAAGGCCGGCCCACGTGTCTGACACGTAACAGGTTACTGGGTAACACATAATTCTCAGTCCCGGGTCGACAGGTAGGGTTCGCACGTACCCCCTGGTACAGGCCAGGTCCAGGGAGGAGCAATTGCCTGAGCTGCAACCTTCCCAAATTTCCAATTGCAATTGGTTCCTCTGTCAGGTATTCGGGAGGTGTGACCTGAGGAGTGAACAGTCACCTAAGGCAGCTGCGCCCCCTAGTGAATGGGGCACCAGTTGGAAGGAGTGCGCCATCGGAGACGCTGGCAGTCATGGGGAATTTTCTCGCAATGAGTCAATCATCTTCCCAATCAACGTCTACGAAACAGAAATGTAATGAGCATAATGATTCAAGACCCCTCCCGCTGCACCACAGGTCCTCGTGGTCTCACATACTGAAGATGGTCAGTCCTTCGCCATGGTAAATCTGTTTTTTATTCAGAAAGGTGTTGATGCAGTTGCCAGCCCTGAGAAATCCTGCTCTCGTTCACGGAATGATAATTTGCATTTGGAGACTACTTCTGATTCTCAAGCACACCAGTTGCTTGCTGCCTTGCTCCTCCACAGCTACCCTGTCCGTGCCGAGGCCCATGGAACTTTGAATTCTTCCCATAGTGTAATTTACACCAGGCTGCTCAATGGTCTAACTGAGGCCGAAATCGAATATTACCCCTGTGATCAGGGTGTCTCTGCCAACCATCGTGTAATGAAAAGGTAGATTCCTCCTTAGTGGCCACCCGCACTCTTTTTCTCACCTTTGATAGAGTGATGCTTCCATAAAAGATCAAAGCAGGCTATGAAATTATCACTGTCCGGTCATATATTCCGAACCCGACGCACTGTTACCAGTGTCATCGTTTCAACCGCACTAGAACATCTTGTCGACACCCAGCCAAATGTGTCACCTGTGGTAGGGATGCGCACGAGAGCAATTGTCCACCTCCTTCTCCCCGCTGTATCAACTGCAATGGCAGCCAGGCTGCCTCCTCTCATGTATCTTTACCCAGTAGTCTGCAATTTACTGGCTAGTCACAAACCCTGCTTTCTCCCATCTGCCACCTATAGTTCCGTTCTTGTTACCCCTCACTCCATGAAGGACATAGCCACGCAGATGTGTGACCTCCATTCAGCTCTGAGGTTGTGAAATTGCCCAGTGTCAAGGTAGCATCATCACCCCCATTTCCAGCTGTGTAACAAGTCGTCAAACTCTTGTCTCAAGAGGCGAAGTTAATGGCTACACAACTGGTAGGCCATAAAGGACAGAAGGAGTATTCACATTAAGACTTCCTCCGTCCCTCCAGCCAAACAACAGCCAAGTCTTCGAAGATCCTCTTCGACGGTGTCATCACATTCTACCTCAACCCGGGCGGCCTCCATGTTGCTGGTGCAGGCCACCAACTGTTTTTCAGCATTGGACTCCACAGACCAACCGCACAAGCAAGCTGATGCTTCTGTGGACTTCATGGAGCAGAATCCTCCTGCTTCTGTGCCCTGTAGTAGTGACTCTTCACTGGCTGTCACTCGGCAGTCAGCGAGGTGACAGCCCTACATCTCTTCCTCATCATGACTCTCCTCCAATGGAACATTTGTGGTCTTCGGTCCCACGATGAGGATTTACAGTTGCTTTTAGCATTGCAGTGTTCCCTTGTACTCTGCCCTCAGGAAACGAAATTGCACCCTCACGACCGGTTTGAGCTTTCACATTTCTTACCGATTTATTTTGACCTTCCCCCTGAGGTCAGCATTCCAACTGCGTCTGGGCAGAGGGCACATTTCACGGGCGTTGGCCTGGAGCCACCGTTATACCCATACCTAAGCCCGGTAAGGACAAAACCTTTCTTCTAGGTACTACCCCATTTCTCTTAGCAATTGCATGTGCAAGGTGATGGAACATATGATTCATGCCCGGCTGGTACGGTGGCTCAAGTCTCGCAATTTACTGCCGAATCCACAGTTTGGATTTCGGCCGCAACGTTCTGCAGTTGACCATCTCTCTACTTTGTTCACCCATGTCATGAATGGTTTTCTGCGGAAATCCCAGACTGTTGCCGTGTTTTTCAATTTGGAGAAAGCCTAAGAAACTTGCTGGTGGAGAACTGGTATCATCCGCACCCTTTACATGTGGGGCTTCCATGGCCACCTGCCTTGTTTCCTTCAGGCATATTTAAAAGACCGAGTTTTCAAGGTGCGTGTAGGTTCTGCCTTGTTGGACACCTTTATCCTGGAAAATGGTGTGCCTCAGGGTTCCGTCCTGAGTGTCATCAATAACCTTATAATGGCCTGTGTCCCACTGGGCATCTGGCATCTCTGGCTCCGTTTTTGTTGACAATTTTGCCTTCTATTGCAGTTCTCCACAGACCTGTGTCACTGAGCGGTGTCTTCAGTGATGTCTTGATCGTTACTCCTCGAGCATGGACAATGACTTTTGCCTTTCCACTGACAAAACTTTCTGTATGAATTTCTGGTGATGCAATTGGTTTTTCCCACCATCTTTACATACTGGGCCAGTTGCCCTTCCATTCGGGAAACTACAAAATTCCTGGGGCTCATGCTTGATAGGAAACTCTCTTGGTCCTCGCATGTGTCTTACGTAGCAGCTCGCTGTACGCGGTTCCTCAGTGTCCTACGTGTCCTCAATGGTACTTCCTGGGGTGCCAAACAAACCACCCTCCTCCATTTGTACTGGTCCCTTGTCCATTCAAAACTTGACTATGGGTGCTTTGTTTATGCGTCTCCACGTCCATCCCTCTTACACTGTCTTAAAACTATCCACCATTGTGGCATCCGTTTGGCCGCAGATGCCTTTTACACTAGCCTGGTTGAGAGTCTGTATGCTGATGCTGCTGAACTATCACTGAACTACCGCCGTGACTTTCTTCTCAGCAGATACGCATGCTGTTTGTCTGCCATGCTTGGCCACCTGTCCTATGCCTCCTTCTTTGATGATTCCTTTGATCGCCAGTATGGGGTGTGTCCCTCTTCTCTATCGCTTTTGGCACTTGCTACAGCGGCTTAACTTCACACTACTTTCACCTTTCCCAATGGGTGTGAATCCTTCACCACCTTGGCTTCATGAAGCAGCCCATGATAACCTTGGCCTTCATTTGCCTCCTAAGGACACTTCTCCAGCCTTGGTCTATCGCCTTCAGTTTCACGAACTTCGCATGGACCTTCGCGATGGTACCTTTGTATACACTGGTGGCTCTCAGAGTGACCGTGGGGTTGGGATGCCTTCGTCATTGGCACCCTTGTCTTTCGATATCGGCTTCTGGCACACTGTTCAGTATTTACAGCTGAGCTCTTCGCCCTGTATCAGGCCACGGAGTACATCAGGTGACACAGCCTTTTCAATTGTGTCCTCTGCTCAGACTCACTCAGCACCCTTTAGAGTCTAAATGCACTGTACAGCAGCAGGTCCAGGAAAACTGTCACTTTCTCACTCTTGATGTAGCCAGTGTGATGTTTCTGTGGGTTCCTGGTCATGTCGGTCTGCCAGGAAACGAGGCTGCTGATGCTGCTGCCAAGGCTGCAGTCCTCATACCTCAGCCAGCGAGTTCCTATATTCCCTCCGATGATCTCTGTGTTGCCATCTGTCAGGAGATGGTGTCTCTTTGGCATTGCCAATGGTCCTTGCTTCACGGGAGGAAGCCCTGGCTTATTAAGACTCTCAAAGTGACGTGGACGACCTCTCGGCCCTCCCACTGGGAGGAGGTCATTATAAGTAGGCTGTGTATTGGGCACTACGTTTTTAGCCATCGTCATTTGATAAGTGGCACTACTCCACCACTTTGTACACATTGGGCCCAAGTTTTAACTGTTCGACATTTCCTGATAGACTGCCCATTTTTTAACCATTTATGTTCCCACTTGGGTTTGCCGTCTGAGTTATCGGCCTTTGTAGCAAATGACGCACAGGCTGTCGACCGTGTTTTACTTTTTATCCACCAAAGCAATATGGCAAAGGTCATTTAAGTTTTAGTTTTGGACCTCTGTTTCTGTATGGTGTCTTTTTTTTAGCCCTTTTTCCACGTGCCAATTTTTTGCTGTCTTCTATTCTGTCAATTGGGACTGACATATAGTCGTTTTTTAACTCCTCTCCGTCTTCGTGTTCTATAGTTTTGACTGGGCGTGTATGACCCCAGTTGTTTTTTGTGCCCTAAAGCAAAAAAAAAACCAAGCCAGCTTTTCTGAATTGCACTGGTGAGAACTGTCCCTGCAATATATCCTATGTTCTCGTAACCGTTTTGGCCTCAACCTTTGTTAGTGATTGTTCACACCTGTCCAGCACCTTCCCTGTTCACATTCCACTCCAGCACTACACAGCCCTTCATTCCTCCATCTCACCCAGTCTTTCTACTTCTTTCCTTTTCTGCTACTACCCCGCTCCCCC
This sequence comes from Schistocerca cancellata, assembly GCF_023864275.1. Taxonomy (NCBI): domain Eukaryota; kingdom Metazoa; phylum Arthropoda; class Insecta; order Orthoptera; family Acrididae; genus Schistocerca; species Schistocerca cancellata. The sequence continues at coordinate 1,160,591,558 of NC_064626.1, forward strand.
CCCCCCCCCCCCCAACTCTCCCCTGCCCTTCATCTAATCTCCCGACTGCACATAGCTGCCCTACCCTCTCTCAACTGTGCCTCTGCACACTCTCCAGCAGCACTTCACTGTCCCCCACCCCTACCCTTCTTTCCTTTCCCCACCCCACCCCAGCCTCCTCCTTATTCCTACCCAGTCACCACTCCCATCATGCACTAGTGCTGCTGCTTTGCAGTGTGGCTTCAGTTGCCAGAGACTGCAGTCGTGTGTGTGTGTGTGTTTGTGTGTGGGAGGGTGGGTGGGTGTATGTGTGTGTGTGTGTGTGTGTGTGTGTGTGTGTGTGTGTGGGTGGGTGTGTGTGGTCTATTTTTGATGAAGGCCTTGCTGGTGGAAAGCTTATTTGTGACAGTCTTTTTAATTTAAAAAGAAAATTGAAGAATTGTGCACTTAATAGTTTAGAAGATTTTGTATCAGGTGGTCTTCTTTCTTGGCTTATGTCTACATGGTCCGAAGATAACTTGCCATGTCAGGGATACTCTCATTGCACATTGTGTATACGACTAAGGGCATTTCCAATTTGGCAAATATTAGCGTTTTAACGCTTCCTACAGTGAACACACAAATAAAGTGAACATTCGAGACAGAGAATGATATATAGAGCCGAGCATTCGTAGCTTCATATTTAGCTCACCAAAGATAAGAATACAGTCAGGCATAGACTCTTAACCTTGAACATCCCAGTCAGTGTTGTCTCTGCTGGAACTTGTACTGCAAAGTCACCAATGAGTTGATAGTGCATTTACTTCACCAGTTCTTTTGTCATGTATTTCTCGCAGTCGTTTGTCAGAATCTCCCATTTGTAACTCATCTTCCAGTATTGATGGAGCTGATTCAAGTAATTCTTTACGAAATTTTAAGTTGTGGTATATCAACAATGTAGGAAAAGATGTATTGCTGTTTACCATAAAGACGACATGTTAAGTTGCAAATAGGCACAAGTATAAGACACTTACACAAAGCTTTTGGCCACAGCCTTCATCAGCAAAAGAGAAACTCTCATCATTCATACATGCAAGCAAGCACACCTCACGCACACACATGACTGCCAACTCCAGCAGCTCGGGCCAGAAATGAAGTTAAGATGAGATTGTAGATCTTCTCAGTGACTGAATACGCCTGGGAGGCTCAGCATCTTTGTTGAGACTCAATTCTTGTGTGCTACTTTCATTTGTTGTTGTTGTCTTGTAAAGTACTACTTGTTTTGGTAGTATCACATTCTGTTTCAACATCTTGCAAACCTTTATTTATGAACGGAATAAACAGTTGATATGTTTTCTTGTGAATGACCAGAAGTGCTTAATTTCACTCAATCCTTGTGAACCATTTCCTCTTGAAAATTGCTTTTATTGATCTCTTGTGGGAATGTTCAAATATGTGGTATGCTGTAATTTCTTCACAGTACCCTACAAGTATAAATTAGTTGCTTTTCTTGGACCCATTTGTGCCTCTGTTCCTTGGAATTTGGATTTATGCTGCAATGCCAAATCTCTTAAATGCCAAGGATCTGGCTTCTTTCCTGACCATGCTTCTTCAAGCATCATGTTATGCAGAAACTTCATTGGTAATCTAATGAGGAGACTCCTTTAGCAGTGTATGTTACCAAACATTCCTTAAAAGTTTGAATGATTTCTGGTGAATGATCATTATTCTTAGGTGATGTAAGAAAACCTTGTAGGCATTGGTCCATACAGATCTGAATAATAATTCAAGTATTCACTTAACTTGAGAGGTAGAACACTGGACAGGGAATCTGGCCTGTTTACCTTCTAAACCATGGATTGTTCATAGCTCCTTTATACGCGATACCTTTGGCCCAGGTGCAGCTCGTGGTCTCCATACTGGAGAAGGCTGCAACATTTATTGATCGAAACTAACCTAGACCTCAAGCTACACTACAGATCAGTTTGTCACCATAACCAAGTCTTCAGGATTGGGGGGGGGGGGGGGGCAATATCACGCTCTAGCCATACGTTTACATACTGTATGTTCTTTCCATTTAATAATCAAATATGAAATAACATCAAAAGCTAACTCCAATATAAAATCTATAGGTAGCTTATTTATCACCCAACATCACATTTCCCGACAGTTTACCACAACAAATCATTTTAAAGGACGGGTTTTGGAAAGATCTTTAATGCGGTGTGTGTTAGCTTCATTGCATGCTTATGGTTTTTGGTAGTTTTGTTTCTAAACTTCAGACATTTCATGTTTTGTACAATCAAACCGCGGTGTTTATGAAATTGAGTGACAAAACAGTGATGGACATATTTCGCGCAAAAGGTATATTTCACATGCGTATTCCTCTTATCATTCATGAAACTCTCGCTAGGTGGTGAAACTTATGTTACTGTACTCTAGTGCACTCAGGCGGGACATTTGCAAACTTATTCCAGCGGTGGATAGAATAGCCAGTGACAGTAATAAGAAAAACTGTCTAAAACCCTATCAAAACAATAATACTAAATGTTGATTAAAGACACATCAAAGGATAACAGAGATATACAGAGACAGGGATTCAATAGCGAAGTTCCAGAAATTCTGTTCATTCCCTTTTGATGTAAGCAGTGGAATGTGAAAATTGTGTGCAGATTGATACTACACCCTTGGGCTGAAACAGTGGAGCCTTCGGGTCGCCCATAAGAGCTGTACTCCGAGGAAACCACACCTCCAAACCTCTGCTTCATAGAGATAGCTACTATCTGTTCGAAAAATATCATGACATCACATATCAACAGTCCCAAAAACTTTGACAGGCTCTATTTGAAACCATGTGGGAAATATGCGAAATGCAATCATATAATTTAAATTCTGTAATATGTTACTGAGAAATTTATTTTAATATGTATTTTGGAGTGGCTCCTCTAAGAGCCTTTAATTACGAGCTGCACCTGCTTCGGCCAAACTTTTACACCAGTTTTCGATTGCATCAGAATGTAAATGTCCCATTGCCATAGATTAAACAGTGGAAAATCCAGGATGGAATGCAACAATATTATGAAAAGTAAAGGTGCTACTAATCATATAGCGGAGGTGCAGAGTCGTAGATAGGCACAACAAAAAGAGTGTCACAAGTAAAGCTTTCGACCATTAAGGCCTTCATCAACAATAGACGACACACACATACACACACACACACACACACACACACACACACACACACTGCGGTGTGGTTTCAGTTGCTGCTTTTACCACCAGCTTGCTGTAAGTGTTGTTTTTACTGAGAAAGTTGTTTTCCAAAAGGCTGTATTTATTCCAGCTGTAGCATCTTGGTCCTGTGGAAATGTGGCATTTATCATTCTGATGAGCCCTCCTTTTAGTCTGAAGAGCCAAGTCGGCAGATGATGATTTATGGCAGACATTGTCTTCACCTTTTGCAGTGACCCTATCTTAAATGAATCCCCTGTAACTGTAACATTCAAATTTTCTAAACCGATTAATCATCCGCTTGTACTTGTCAGGTACCCCAGTGAATACAATAGAAACAAGTTATTCATCATTTATGCTGAAACTTAAGTCATTCAACTTGTTTGAAGTAGAAATTATCTATGTTACGTAGTGTTCCACAGACAAACAGTTTTCTAGCCATGACATTAAGGTGTTCTCAACAAGCCTCTTCTTCTTGAAAGTCCAGACTCTGTGTAGACTTCTATCAGTTTATCCCAAATTTCCTTTCTATTTCCAGTATTCTGGGCATGCATGTAAGTAGGTGAATTAACAAATAAAATTATTTTTACTTTTGCAATACATGCCTTCATTTCATCTTTAATTTCTCACTTACATATCCCAATACTTGTTCATGTTGCAAATAGTTCTTTATTGTGAAACACCATGTGTTATAATTATCCCATCCTATCAATTTCTTTATCAAAGGCAGTGAGATGGCTCTAAGATAGGCCATAATGTTCAGCAGTATTCCTTTTCTTGTGTCTAGGGGTGGTTTCAGTGTGGTAAGTATTAATTATATATCAGCACGTAGATAGGAACATGATTTTACAGTTTGTTCTGGGGAACATCTGCCTGGGAGACTTATAGAGAGTTGAAGACCCACCGGCGGGGTGAATATGGCTTTTTTCTGGCATGTATTAAGCCATTTTTGAATAGTGTGATTTACCTGAAAATTTTAAGTTAATGAAGTATTGAAATTCAAAGATGTTAATTTTTTATTCAGTTTCAGAAAGAAATTCATCTGTGTCAAACACATTTTGTCAGTCTTGTGCAATGTTTTAGCTATACAGAAATAATAGACAGAGTCACTTCAGTAGTCCTGAGATAACAGAGGAATTTGGAACACTTGGTGAATCTGGAGGGTGTCATTCCATGTTATAAAAAAGGAACATTATCATCAGAATTGAGATTCCTTCCTTTTCATTAGGAAGGTGCTGATCAACACCAGTAGTAATTCTTCATACAAAATATTCTGATCCAGTTCATTTTCGGAAATTTATGAGCACGTGTCATGTTGTATCGTTGGCAAATCATTTTCAACAGGAATTTATGAATCACCAGTCAACTTCAGAGTCAGAGTCTTCAGAAAACATCTCCTCTGTCATCTGCATAATTTGCCTGCTTCTGTTACACACATTTGCCAGTATTTTGCCAGCCATTGCCCTCAAAAAAGCCTCAGTTAGGAACCACTACATACTATAACTTCCTTGTTGAATGTGATTAATGAAAAGGGTCGGAAAAAGAGTATTTACCTTTCTTCACAAATTAGCAAACAACCAAGAAACAATGGGAAAATGAATAATGTATAATAAATTAAATTAAAATTGATACTGTATTAAGTACTGTACATGCCTATGTGCTGAAAAATTTGAACAAATAAAACTGTAGTTGCAAAGAAAGAGAACCACACTAAAGCAAACTGAAACCACACAATTAAAAATAATTTGATTGTTGTGATTTTATGAACAACTTTATTCACTCCAAATTTCTCTTAAGTAATCTCACTAAAACATAAATTATAATTAGGAAACTAGAAATCTCGTGTAAAAGAAATTAAAGAATAAGTAAGATTATCTGCCTGTGAGGTACAATAGTGCTAGTTCAGGGGGTGAATAATTGCTGTTACCTGGAACATCCATCTGTGAGCCAGTGTGGGTCTGAAATGAAAGCAACTTGTGTTGGATAAATCAGCTCCATGAGACATATGACCTTCACTGCACTACGGCTAAATATCACAGACTCTCATAGGTGTTTAGAACCATTGGGTGATTTTCAGTGCCTCTGGTGGAACAAATGTAAACCACTTCCGCCTCAAGCACACCTCGCTATAACTGTACTTCTCTGAATTGTTTATATAATCATATACATGTAACATTCTGTTGTGGTGGTGTTGTTGTGCATGTTCCTGTACCACTACATTACATTTCAAATTTCTACTCGGGCTTGCTTGTCATAGCTAATTACTCAACCATTGTATTGCCGAATCTTTTGTTATGCCGATGTAATATGTTTTTTAATTAGTTTGTAGTAAGTGACACAAACTTTTACTATGCCTTTTCATTCATAAAATAAGCAGTTATTTGCATTGTCTTTTAAGTAACCTAACAGTGTACATTTTGGCAAAAGTTTATGTATTGATTGTCATTTTATTAACCAAGCAACAGTAGATGAACAGCAGCTACATAATGTGTACAGTTAAGCATTATTTCTTTTTTAATTTAAAATAATAACTTTCCTGCTAATTTTGTTATGTTTTATAGCCTGTGTAAACATAGTTTCAATAATGCAAGTGAATGGCACTACATAGATATTTACAAATTTAATTTTACAGTAGATAATAATTCTTATTCCTTCAGCCATTACAGAAGAGATACTTCATCAATAGCAGGAGTGAAACTTCAGCAAAAGCCCACAGAACCTGATATCATTGACAACCTGTAAATTGGGAGAGTTAATTGCAATTATTACTCTCTCAATCTTTTTAGTAATTTTGCCCTTTCTGTAGTATGATTTGAGGGAATCTTTTTTCCTGTAAAATTTTCTTCTTCTTATTCGAAATCTCTGGTCTCTCTCTCTCTCTCTCTCTCTCTCTCTCTCTCACACACACACACACACACACACACACACACACATTCACATTCATTCTGATTTTGTTAGAACACTACTTTCTTCCTGATAACTGAATAATTTGAGCTTATCGTGAAATTTGTAACAATAAATAATATTTTAGCTCTGATATAATTTCATTATATAATACATTTAATTACTGCTAACAAATATATTTCACTTCTCATAAATATAGGTTGGGTTTGTTATGCAGAAAAGACGCATGGACCTCTTGTTTTACCATACATGTCATCTGTAAAATCACCACAGCAAGTCATGGGGTCTTTGGTTAAAGATCATCTCTCTACATTACTCAAGATAAATCCGTCTTCAATTTATCATGTGACGATCATGCCATGCTATGACAAAAAACTGGAAGCCTCAAGGACTGACTTTTTCAATAAAGAAACTGATGCGCATGATGTGGACTGTGTGATTACTGCAAGTGAGTATTCCACTTCATGCCAGTTTTTTGTATTAATGCACCCTACAAGTTCAAAAGGAAAGCTTCTAAGTAATTGGAAGATAATATTCAGTATTAACTCTTTATTTTGACATTTGAATTGCACACTAAGCTATTGTTATACTAGCAGCTTTTAAGTACAATATGATGATTGTGGGTCATTCTTGATGAAAAAATAGTTCTCTTTATGAAAACAAGTGTGGCACCACATAAGACCCTGTCACATAAAATCCTTTGTATATTTCAACCCTCATTCCTCAAAATTTTGCACCCAATCCCTTTCCCAAAGTTCTCTAAATGGGGAGTACTTTTGAGACATTTTCATCATGTTGTGGAAATAATTTCTAGCATAGTACGCAGTATATGCATTTTCTGAAGCAACACTGCCTGGTTGTGAGTGTCTTTTTGTGATTTGACTCCTTTTTTGTCAAGGTCTTTGGCCAATAAGAGTATTATAGTTTAGGGCCACACTGATGTTAACCATTAGAAACCACAAAGCAATTTTGTGAGCACTGAATAATAACATTTGGTGAAATATGAATAACTGAATCATGGAGTATGAAATTTTCAGGGAGACCATCAGCACTTATAGAAGCTTGTATATCTGAGGGACTCGATGTAATCTAATTCTAGTAAAAAGGGAATACAAGAAACCTGTGCTAATATTAAGGCAATGAGGAGAGAAAAACCTAAGTGTAACACAGGTGCTAAAATGAGAGAGTAAAAAAAAAAGTATGTTATAACAACAGAAGTCCTCCTCAGTAGCACGCAAGGGCTTCTGATTTGATTTGCAATTGGGTCTGAGATTTTCTCCACTCGGGGACTAAGTGTTGTATTGACCTCACCATCATTTCATCATTATTGACACATAAGTCGCCAAAGCGGTGTCAAATAAAAAGACTTGCACCAGGCGGCCAAACTCTCTGAAAGAGGATGCCTGGCCAAAATACCCCATAACAACAGAATGGAAACAATAAGTAATATCTCCTGAAAGCCTCAGATGTAAACTGGAAATCATATTAGAGTTGGTGGTGATATATCTGTTGATATATCTGTCTCATTTTAAAATGTTTAATGTACAAGGTGACACAAGAATCTGCTAACATTTGAAAATTCAATATTTCATAGAGTAATGTAGATATTGGGGTAAAAGTTGACACACATGCTTGAAATATAATGAGGTTTTATTGAAACCAGAAAAGTACACAAAATGACCACAGATGGTGTTTCATATGATACAGAAGTAATAATTAAGATAACAATCGTTTTTTAGCAAAGACAATTTCTTTATAACAAATGCTCAATATGTTGGCCATAATTCATCAAGAATGCGTGTAGTCAAGGAACACATGTTGTGTACAGCATATCAGTAGGCATGGTGAGAAATTGCCTTCATTTATTGTCTTTCAGCATCCATAATGAGGGCAGACGACTGTGGTAGACTTGTGACTTCACAACCAATGATCTCACAGATTGAGGTCTCTAGACATGTGAGACCAAGCATGATGGAAGTGGCAACTGAGAATGCGATCCTCACCATACGATGTGCACAAGAGATCTTTCACTCGTGTAGCAATATGAGGTGGAGCACCATCCTGCATGAAAGCCGTACCTTTCAGCAAGTGTAAATCAGGCAGGCTAGGGATGATGTGATTCTGTAACATATTGGTGTGCTTCGCACCCATCACACTGACAGGTTGAAAAGCAGCACCCCGCATTTCCAGTACCATATGTTGGCCTGGTTTTGCATTCATTTTCGGTAAAAAAAAAAAAAAGAAAAAAACCTATGTCATTTCAGGCTTGTGCGTCAAAATTTAGCTCTCTACTTACGTTATTCCATGAAAAGTGTACTTTCAAATGTTAACAACTCTTACATCATTCTGTATGAATCAAAATACCAAGAATGTCTTTATTTTTTTAAATGTTGACATATCAATGTGGTTTTATTTTGTATTAATTTGTTGATTATACTACATTGTGTTTGCAAGCATGCAGTTTTTGCACAGTATGCAATAAACTGGATTGCTCTCCCACACAGTTGAACTGCAGCAGATGCTCCAGCAAAAAGACTGTGACTTGGCAGATATAGAGTCGTGCCCACTAGACTGGCCATGGGAAATAGAGAGGCCACCAGGGGCCTTCCTTTGGGGGCATCGTGGCTCTGGCTCAGGAGGTTTAGCAGAACATGTGTTTCTTCATGCTGCATCAACGTTGTTTGGCTTTGATGTACATCCCAATGTGGAGTTCAAAGCTCTGAGGTAAGAATTGCTTGGTATTGTTAATAATGCACAAATACCCTAGTAAACTGCTGATCCGTAATAGATACTGTAACGATAGATTTCTCATAAACAAATGTTAGCCCATTCCAAACAGTAAATAATATCCCAAAAGTCTTTGAAATTGAGATTGTCAGATAATTAACAAAGTGCTACTCCTAAAGTTTTTTTAATATCCAAGTAGAAAATTTGTTACAAGAATCAAATTCATCAGCTACCCACAAACTTCTATTCCACAAGTTTCATCCTACCCATTGTTTCTTTCCATTTTCATTGGCAAGGGAAATTTGGAGATTCCTTGAATATTATTTTACTGATGCAAATAATTGAACATGTTGAAGAGGCTATTCTATCAGCCATTGAGGGAACAAGGTGCAACCAGCTGCAGATTGTGGTGCACATTTAAACAAATGATGTGTGTCATCTGGGCTCTGAGGTCATTCTTGGGTCATTCCAACAACTGGCAGAGTAGGCGAGAAGACCAGCCATGCGTGTTGAGTTTCAATGAAGCTTGCAATTTGCTGCATTATCCCCAGAGCTGATTGTGGCCCTTTGGTTTTGAGTTGAATGGAAGGACTAAACAAGAGAACTCTAGGCTGTGACTTCCTGGACTTGCGCCATAGGATTCAAAACTGTAAGATTCCTCTGAATAGGTCAGGTGTGCACTACATATCAGAGCTCCTACTCAGGTAGCTGACTGTGTGTGGGATGCACACAAGGGTTTTCTAGGTTAGGCGACTCTCCATCGAGTCCAGATAACGATAGCTGTAGGAAACCCAGAAGTATCAGTGTAAGATCAAAAGAAATACCTCCCACAGGTGAGAGCATTAAAATCCTCATGGTAAACTGCCAAATCATTTGCAACAAAGTGCCAGAGTTTGAAGTGCTTATGAAAATCACTGTAGCTCACATAATACCAGGTACAGAATGCTGGTTAAAACCTGAAATTGATAGCAGTGAGATTTTTGGGGAAAATTTACGTGTATATGGAAAGGATAGGCAAATAGGAAATGGAGGTGGTGTATTTGTCACAGTAGACTAAAAACTCAAATCTGTTGAGATAGAAATGGAAGCTGCATGTGAGATTGATTGGGCAAGACTTAGTATCAGGGGTGGAATCCTTCTGTCGCCCACCAGGCTCATCTGATGTAACTGAAAACTTCAGAGAAAACCTCAGTTAACTTGTAAGTAAGTTGCCAATCCTAATTTCATCATCAGTGGAGGCTTTAAACATCCAACAATCAATTGGGAAAATTACAGTTTTGTCAGTGGTGGGCGCGATAAGACATCTTGTGAAACAGTACTAAATGCCTTCTCTGAAAACTACCTAGAACAGACAGTTAGGAACCCCATTCATGATGGAAATATCTTGATTCTAATGGCAACAAATATACCTGAACTCTTTGATGATGTCCAAATTGAAACTGGTATCAATGACCATGATGCAGTCGTGGTGACAGTGATTACCAAAGTACAAAGGACAACTAAAACAAGCAGAAAGATACATATGTTTAGTAAGTGGATAAAAAAATCAGTAGTGTCATATCTGAATGAAGAACTCAAAACTTACAGTACAGGGCTGGAGCAAGGAGAGGAAGTCCGGCTCAAGTTTAAAAGAATAGTTGACCATGCACTAGCTAAATATGTACCCAGTAGAACAGTTCATAATGGGAGGGAACCTCTACATTATACAGTCACTGTAAAGAAACTTTTAAAGAAATAAAGATTACTGCATAATAAGTGTAAAACAAAGTGTTGGTCTACAGCTAGAGAGATGCTGAATGAAATGTGTTTGGCTCTCAAGAGAGCAATGCATGATGCCTTCAATGACTGCCATAGCAGAATATTGTCAAGTGATCTTTTGCAGAACCCAAAGACGTTTTGGTTGTATGCACCGAAGTTAGTGTCCAGTCCCTAACGAATGAGACAGGGACTGAAATTGAGGGTAGCAAAGCAAAAGCTGAAATCTTAAATCCGTTTTCAAGTGTTCCTATACAAATGAAAACCCCGGTGAATTGCCACAATGTAATCCTTGTACTACTGAAAAGATGAATGAAATAAGTATTAGTGTTAGTGGTATTGAGAAATAGCTGAAATTGTTAAAATTTAACAAAGCTCCAGGGATCAATGGAATCCCTGTCAGCTTCTATATTGAATTTGCGGTTGAGTTAGCCCCTCTTCGAACTGTAATATATTGAAGATCCCTTGAACAAAACTCCATGCCCAGTTCTTGGAAAAATGGCACAGATCACACCTGTCTGCAAGAAGAGTAGTAGAAGTGACTCACAAAACTACTGTGTAATATCCGTGATGTAGATTTGTTGTAGAATCTTAGAACATATTCTGAGCTCAAACATAATGAGGTATCTTGAACAGAATGACCTCCTCAGCCATCAGTTATATGAAACTCAGCTCGCACTTTTCTCACATGACATACTGAAAGTTTTGGATCAAGGCAACAAGATAGATGCAGTATTTCTTGATTTCCAAAAAGCATTTGACTCAGTACCACACCTATGCTTATTGTCAAAAGTATGATCATATGGGGTACCATGTGAAATTTGTGACTGGATTGAGGACTGTTTGGCGAGGAGGACGCAACATGTTACCTGGGTTGGAGAGTCATCATCAGATGTAAAATTAATGTCAGGTGTGCCTCAGGGAAGTGTGTTGGGACCCTTGCTGTTCGTATTTTATATTGATGACCCTGCAGGCAATATTGATAATAAAATCAGGCTTTTTGTAGATGATCCAATTATCTATAATAAACTAGTGTCTGAAAGAAGCTGCAGTCAAATCTTGATAAGATTTCAGTGTTGCTCTAAATGTTCATAAATGTAAAATTAAGCTCTTCACAAAATGAAAACAGGTAGTATCCTATGATTATAATATCAGTGAGCCACTGTTGGAATCAGCCAACTCATACAAATACCTGGAAATAACACTTTGTAGGGATATGGAATGGAATAATCACATAGGTTCAGTCATGGTCAAAGCAGTTGGTAGACTTCAGTATATTGACAGAATACTGGGGAAGTGCAATCAGTCTACAAATGAGATTGCTTACAAATAATTCATGTGACTGGTTCTAGAATATTGCTCAAGTGTGTGGGACACTACCAAATTGGACTAACAGGGGATGTTGAACGTGTACAGAGAAGGGCAGCACGAATGGTCATGGGTTTGTTTAATCCGTGGGAGAGTGTCACAGAGGTACTGAAGGAGCTGAACTGGAAAACTCTTGAAGACAGATGAAAACTATACTGAGAAAGTCTATTAACAAAGTTTCAAGAACTAGCTTGAAATGATTACTCTAGGAATACGCAACAACCCCCTATGTATCGCTCACATAGGGATCGTGAGGATAAGATTAGAATAATTACTGCATGCACAGGAATCCAGTCAATCACTCTTCCTGTGCTCCACATGTGAATGGAACAGGAAGAAACCCTAATAACTGATACAGTGGGACATACCCACTGCCATGTACCTCCTGGTGGTTTACAGAGTATAGATGTACATAGACGTAGATGTAAAAATGTTGTTGAAGGATAAAAAAAATCAGTTCTATTAAAAGTTTATTATTTTTCTTCCTATTACATATAAAACCAGCTGTAAATTTTATTTTAACTCCTCCGAATGAGCCTGAGCCCAGCAATAAAATAATCAGTACTTCACAGTGTTATGAAAGTTTATATACTTTGAAAAAGTATGACGTTACCAAAAACCTGTCATACCCCAATAGTCTACTGTAAAGCTCAAATAATGTTTTGCTTTTGTTATTTGATTGCCTCTGGCTTTTATATTACCACTGGCATAGCTCACCGTTATTCATCCAACTCGTAGTGGCCTTCTTCATAAAACTACTCAGAGAGTACAGGAGCATGTAGTCCCCTGAGGTGTAGTATTGGCGGTGTATCTTGTGTCACAGGGTGCCAGTGCAATCTTGTTGTATCTCTCTCAGACCAACATTAAAATCAAATAATGGAAACTCTGGGTAGAAATATCAACAGTGTTTGAAAAAATAGATTCCTACTTACCGTAAAGAAGAAGACACATTAGGTTGCAGATGGGCACAGTTAAGACTCTTAAACAAAGCTTTCAGCCACAGCAAAAGAGAAACATACACCATTCATACAACAACCAATCACACCTTACACACACCTGAATGCTAACTCCGGCAGCTCGGGCCACAGTGCAACTATCATGTGGGATTCAAGCTGCAATCTTGAGGGGGCAAGAAAGGGTGAGCGATGTTAGTGAGGAGGGGGGGGGGGGAGGCACACGTTCTGCAAGAGTAGAATGCCAACCAGCACAGCATGAGGAGGTTGTGGGGCAGGGAGGTGAAAAAAAAGTGAAAAAGGAAAGAAGTGAGGAAAGATGGGTGGGTGTATTTTCAGAGGGCAGTAAATATGGAGTGTGGAAGATGAGACTGAGGAGAAGAAGATAGGACAGAGAGGGTGGAAACTGTTGTGTGGAGGATGAAGGGTAGTGTGTTACCATAGGTTGAGGCTGGGATAACTATGGGAGCAGAGAATATATTGTAAGGATAACTGTCATCTGTGCAGTTCAGAGATGCTGTGATATGTTCTGTCTTGCTGTACAAGTCCTCATTTGCTCTCATTCGCCATTGTCCATCAACCCATCTATTACCTATAATTTTCCGTAATATCCTATGCTAATGCTTTTCCATCCTATGCTCACGCTTTTCCATACCATGCTCACGCTTTTCCAGCTGCTCAGCTTGACCTTGTCTATTCATGATCAAATTTCAGACGCATATAAGCCCTCAGGTCTTACAATAATGTCGCAATTTGGCCCCTATACCCATAGACTTTTTGTTATAGGTATCTTTGTCAGTTGGTATGCCTGGTCTAACTTCTTCATCCTGACATTAATTGCTGCTTCTTCTTATCCATTCTCCTGGATGACTTCACCAAGATACCTCAAATTCTTAACTCGTCCAATTTTTCCCAGATTGATGATCATCCATTCAGGTCTGTCACAGATGTTCATCATATATTTTGTCTTTTGAATAGAGATCTGGAGTCCAACTTTTTCAGCAATTTCTGACACCCTATTCATCCTGTTGACTGCTGATTCTATGTTGTTAGGAAATATGGCCAGGTCATCCGCAAAGGCCAAGCAGTCAGTGTACACCCCTTTGTTCTTAAGAACAAATATGAAACACTCTTCATTTGTTTCTTCTTGGGCTAACAACTTTCTCCATTCCCAAATGACCTTTTCCAAGACACAGTCGAAAAGGAATGGGGATGATCAATCTCCTTGTCTTATGACCATTCTGATTGTAAAGGGTTTTGAGATCTCACCCATAAATTTTGTTTTTGACACTATGTTAGTGAGAGTGTGTTTGATCAGCTTTCTTGATGTATCATCCACCCCGAACTGTTCCAAAATATTCATTAATGCCTCTCGGTCGATGGAGTCATATGCCTTCTGAAAATCAACAAACATGACCATGTAGTTATTTCCTCCAGTTTTTTCAGGTTAAAGATCTGTTCTGGGCAAGAACGGCCCTTTTGGAAACCAGCTTGATATTTCTCAATCAGCTGGTCAAGATGACCTTCTATTCTGTTCTGTATTGCTTTGGAGAGAATCTTATATGGGACAGATACTAATGAGATGCCCCAATAGTTACTGACATTCTTTTTATTGCCTTTTTTGTGTAGAAGATAGATTAAAACTGACTGCCATTCAGTTGGTATCATCTTGATTCTCCAGATCTCCTCAAAAAGTTGGACTAGTACATCTAGAGTTTCATTATTTGCCTGCTTCAGTACTTCTGCCACTATTGAATCCTCTTCAGCTGCCTATTATTCTTAAGGTTGTTGTTGATCTCTTTGACCTCCCCTTTACCAGGTGGAGATGAGCTGGGTAGTTTGTGGATCAGGGCACATACAGGGAATCTTTCTTTTTGTTCATCAAAATTAAGTGGGTTTTCAAAATAACAAGACATGATCGTGCAGTTTTCTTTGTTGGTCAGGCTGAGCTTTCCATTTTTGTCTCTAAAACAAACACTAGTGGCTTGGTATCCTTTCAAATTCAACTTGAACAGTTGATAGAAGTCTTTGGCATTGTTTTTCTGGAAATCTTGGTCGATCTGTTCTAACTGCTGTCTCTCATACAATCGCTTAGGCCTTCGTAAAGTTATGACTGCGTATTTTCGAGCTTCACAGAATACGTCAAAATCTTAAGGTCTCCTCATAGCTTCACTCACATAAGTGTTCGGCACATAAATTGCAGACATCTCCTCCCCGCTCCCTGTACCTACGTCTTCCTCCCCCAGTGTCTCTCCCCATCGCAACCTTTCTCCTCTATCTGTCCATCTCCGTCTCCCCACGCTCTCTCTCTGTCTCTCCAACTCCTTCGTCTCCTCCCATCTCTCTCTGTCCGTCTCCTCTGTCCCCTTTCTCTGACCACTTCTTCTTCCCCCCCTCTTCCCTCCCTCTGTCCACATCCGCCTATTCTCTCTTTCTCCATGTCCTCCTCCTCCTCTCCCTGTCTGTCCCCTCCTCATCCCTCTCTCTGTCCATCTTATGCTCCTACCTCCCTCTCGGTATCCACCTCTTCCTCTTCCACATCGAAATCTACGTCAGTACTCTGTCATGTGGCGGAGGTTGCTTTTGGTACCACTAACTGATGCCCCCCTTCCCTGTTTCATTTGCAAATGATATGTGGAAAAGACCGTTGTTGGTAAGCCTCTGTTCTAGATCTAATTATGTAATTTTCTCGTTGTGGTCATTTTGCAAGACATATGGGCGGAAGTAATATGTTGTCCAGCTCTTCCTGGAAGGTACTCTCTTGAAATTTTGATAGTAAACCTTTTCATGATGCACAACACCTGTCTTGTAGTATCTGCCACTGGGAATTGTTGAGCATTTCTGTAATGCTCTCACACCGACTAAATGTGCCGCTCTTTTTGGATCTTCTGTATCCCTTCCATCAGTCATACATGTTAAGGTTTCCATATTGATGAACAATACTCAAGAATCGATCGAACAAGTGCCTTGTAGACCACTTCTTTAATCGATGAATTACATTTCCTTAAGATTCTGCCTCTGAATCTGTCTTGCAGCTGCTTTACCTAGTATTTGCTTTATGTGGTTATTCCTCTTAAGGTCACTCCGAATAGATCCTCCTAGATATATTATGGTTGTTGTTTCCAGCAAATTATCATTAATAGTGTAGTTGTTCTGCTGTGTGTGAGCAATATGTCAACTGCCAGTCCCTACACCTTTCATCAATTCTTTGTAGTGTCTTCTGCAAATCATTACTGCCCTCTGACTTTGCTGCCATCTCACAGACAACCACATCACCTGTGAACAGCCATAAAGAGCTTCCAAAGCATTCTACCAGATCATTTATAAACCTGGTAAACAGCAACAGTCCTATCACATTTTTCTGGGACATCCCCAAACTTACCTTTATATCTCTCATTTTGTTCCATTAAGAGCAATGCATTGAGTTCTGTCTGGGAGGAAATCTTGAATACAGTCACAAATCTGGCCTGATACTCAAGTAACCTTATGATTTTTTCACGAAGTGGCTGTATGGGACAGTCTCTAATGCCTTCCCAAAGTCGAGGACCAAGGCATCAACCTGAGCAGCAATGTCTTTAGTGCTTTGGATCTCTTGGAGGAACAAAGCAAGCTGAGTCTTACAAGATATCAAAATTCGTGTTGGTTTTTATAGAGGAGATTTTTGTGCTCTAAAAATGTAATTATATATTAGCATAAAACATGTTCCATAATTCTACAACAGATTGATGTTAATGATATAGGCCTATAATTATGTACGTCTGTTCCACAACGCTTCTTGAATATGGGGATGAACTGCACTTTTTTCCAGTCACTAGTTGTTCTCAGTTGCTCCAGTGATCTACGAGAAATGCTGTTGGAAGGGGAGCAAGTTCTTTCACACAATCTGTGTAGATCTTATACATATCTCATCTGGTATCAAAGCCTTTCCACTATAAAGCTGTTGTATTTGTTTTTCCATTCTGCGATTATTTATCTCAATATCTGTCATTTCGAAGTTCATACATTGATTGAAAGGAGAGACGACGTTACTATCTTCCACAGTGAAACAATTTCAGAAAACCCAATTCAGTATTTTGGTCTTCTCTCTCATTTTCAATTTTGGTGCCATTATGGTCACTGACCCCCCTCCCCCCCCCACCCCCACCCCATGAACCATGAATCTTGCCATTGGTGGGGAGGCTTGCGTGCCTCAGCGATACAGATAGCTGTACCTTAGGTACAACCACAATGGAGGGGTATCTGTTGAGAGGCCAGACAAACGTATGGTTCCTGAAGAGGGGCAGCAGCCTTTTCAGTAGTTGCAAGGGCAACAGTCTGGATGATTGACTGATCTGGCCTTGTAACAATAACCAAAACGGCCTTGCTGTGCTGGTACTGCGAACGGCTGAAAGCAAGGGGAAACTATGGCCGTAATTTTTCCCGAGGGCATGCAGCTTTACTGTATGATTAAATGATGATGGCGTCCTCTTGGGTAAAATAGTCCCCCATTCGGATCTCCGGGCGAGGACTACTCAGGATGATGATGTTATCAGGAGAAAGAAAACTGGCATTCTGCGGATCGGAGCGTAGAATGTCAGATACCTTAATTGGGCAGGTAGGTTAGAAAATTTAAAAAGGGAAATGGATAGGTTAAAGTTAGATATAGTGGGAATTAGTGAAGTTCGGTGGCAGGAGGAACAAGACTTCTGGTCAGGTGACTACAGGGTTATAAACACAAAATCAAATAGGGGTAATGCAGGAATAGGTTTAATAATGAACAGGAAAATAGGAATATGGGTAAGCTACTACAAACAGCATAGTGAACGCATTATTGTGGCCAAGATAGATACGAAGCCCACACGTACTACAGTAGTACAAGTTTATATGCCAACTAGCTCTGCAGATGACGAAGAAATTGAAGAAACATATGATGAAATAAAAGAAATTATTCAGATAGTGAAGGGAGACGAAAATTTAATAGTCATGGGTGACTGGAATTCGAGTGTAGGAAAAGGGAGAGTACGAAACGTAGTAGGTGAATATGGATCGGGGCTAAGAAATGAAAGAGGAAGCCGCCTCGTAGAATTTTGCACAGAGTACAACTTAATCATAGTTAACACTTGGTTTAAGAATCATGAAAGAAGGATGTATACATGGAAGAACCCTGGAGATACTAAAAGGTATCAGATAGATTATATAATGGTAAGACAGAGATTTAGGAACCAGGTTTTAAATTGTAAGACATTTCCAGGGGCAGATGTGGACTCTGACCACAATCTATCTGTAGATTAAAACTGAAGAAACTGCAAAAAGGTGGGAATTTAAGGAGATGGGACCTGGATAAACTGAAAGAACCAGAGGTTGTACAGAGTTTCAGGGAGAGCATAAGGGAACAATTGACAGGAATGGGGGAAAGAAATACGGTAGAAGAAGAATGGGTAGCTTTGAGGGATGAAGTAGTGAAGGCAGCAGAGGATCTAGTAGGTAAAAAGACGAGGGCTAGTAGAAATCCTTGAGTAACAGAAGAAATATTGAATTTAATTGATGAAAGGAGAAAATATAAAAATGCAGTAAATGAAGCAGGCAAAAAGGAATACAAACATCTCAAAAATGAGATCAACAGGAAGTGCAAAATGGCTAAGCAGGGATGGCTAGAGCACAAATGTAAGGATGTAGAGGCTTATCTCACTAGGGGTAAGATAGATACTGCCTACAGGAAAATTAAAGAGACTTTTGGAGATAAGAAAACCACTTGTATGAACATCAAGAGCTCAGATGGAAACCCAGTTCTAAGCAAAGAAGGGAAAGCAGATAGGTGGAAGGAGTATATAGAGGATCTATACAAGGGCGATGTACTTGAGGACAATATTATGGAAATGGAAGAGGATGTAGATGAAGATGAAATGGGAGATACGATACTGCGTAAAGAGTTTGACAGAGCACTGAAAGACCTGAGTTGAAACAAGGCCCCCGGAGTAGACAACATTCCATTGGAACTACTGACGGCCTTGGGAGAGCCAGTCCTGACTAAACTCTACCATCTGGTGAGCAAGATGTATGAAACAGGCGAAATACCCTCAGACTTCAAGAAGAATATAATAATTCCAATCCCAAAGAAAGCAGGTGTTGACAGATGTGAAAATTACCGAACAATCAGTTTAATAAGCCACAGCTGCAAAATACTAACACGAATTCTTTACAGACGAATGGAAAAACTAGTAGAAGCCGACCTCGGGGAAGATCAGTTTGGATTCCGTAGAAATACTGGAACACGTGAGGCAATACTGACCTTACGACTTACCTTAGAAGAAAGATAAAGGAAAGGCAAACGTACGTTTCTAGCATTTGTAGACTTAGAGAAAGCTTTTGACAGTGTTGACTGGAATACTCTCTTTCAAATTCTAAAGGTGGCAGGGGTAAAATACAGGAAGCGAAAGGCTATTTACAATTTGTACAGAAACCAGATGGCAGTTATAAGAGTCGAGGGACATGAAAGGGAAGCAGTGGTTGGGAAGGGAGTAAGACAGGGTTGTAGCCTCTCCCCGATGTTATTCAATCTGTATATTGAGCAAGCAATGAAGGAAACAAAAGAAAAATTCGGAGTAGGTATGAAAATCCATGGAGAAGAAATAAAAACTTTGAGGTTCACCGATGACATTGTAATTCTGTCAGAGACAGCAAAGGACTTGGAAGAGCAGTTGAATGGAATGGACAGTGTCTCGAAAGAAGGATATAAGATGAACATCAACAAAAGCAAAACGAGGATAATGGAATGTAGTCGAATTAAGTCGGGTGATGCTGAGGGAATTAGATTAGGAAATGAGACACTTAAAGTAGTAAAGGAGTTTTGCTATTTGGGGAGCAAAATAACTGATGATGGTCGAAGTAGAGAGGATATAAAATGTAGACTGGCAATGGCAAGGAAAGCGTTTCTGAAGAAGAGAAATTTGTTGACATCGAGTATAGATTTAAGTGTCAGGAATTCGTTTCTGAAAGTATTTGTATGGAGTGTAGCCATGTATGGAAGTGAAACATGGACAATAAATAGTTTGGACAAGAAGAGAATAGAAGCCTTCGTAATGTGGTGCTACAGAAGAATGCTGAAGATTAGATGGGTAGATCACATAACTAATAAGGAAGTATTGAATAAGATTGGGGAGAAGAGTAGTTTGTGGCACAACTTGACCAGAAGAAGTGATCGGTTGGTAGGATATGTTCTGAGGCATCAAGGGATCACCAATTTAGTATTGGAGGGCAGCGTGGAGGGTAAAAATCGTAGAGGGAGACCAAGAGATGAATACACTAAGCAGATTCAGAAGGATGTAGGTTGCAGTAGGTACTGGGAGATGAAGCAGCTTGCACAGGATAGAGTGGCATGGAGAGCTGCATCAAACCAGTCTCAGGACTGAAGACCACAACAACAACAAAACAATGGTCACTGAGCGACCAAGTAGATGAGTTTGAACAGCTTACTGATTTTACATAAGACCAAAACCTCATATTGTTTTTAGTGAGATCAGTTCACAAAATTTGACTTTCAAAGTCATTGGATGTTTCTCTTATTGCTCTTCTTATGCTCATTTTCGCTTTGTTCAGCTTTTGTTTCTCAGCTAGGTTTTGACTTCTCTTGAATCTATGATGAAGCACTCTTCATTTATGAAGCAGTTTTCTTACATGGCTATTAACTCTCTGAGAGTCTTTCCCATCCCTGAAGACCTTGCTTGGAACATACATGTCTAAGGCATAGTGAGTGATGCATTTGAATTTTTTTTTCCATTTGTGCTACACATCTTCATCACCAACACTGAATTTTACTGATGTTGATTACTCAGATACTCTACAATTTCCACACTCTCTCTGTCCAACTCATCCTCCCACCTCTGTTCATCTCCTTCTCCCCATTTTCTCTGTCTCTTCATCTCCTCCATCCCCTCGCTCCATCCATCTCCTCTCTCTCTCTCTCTCTCTCTCTCTCTCTCTCTCTCTCTCTCTCTCTCTCCCTCTCCCTCTCCCCCTCCCCCTCTCTCCCTCTCTCCCCCTCTCTCCGTCTCCTCCTGTCCTCCTTTCTCTGTCCACTGCCCTCTCCCCCATTCTATCACTATCCATCTCCTTCCCCCCCCCCCCCCCCCCTCTCTGCCCAGTCATGCCCATTGACACATGTAGCCACCGAAAGGCATGCCAGTACTACTAGCACAACATGCCTGTCATGCAGGGCAACCAACATGTTAGGTTTGCAGAAGTTCGAAATATAGCGCTTGCTTCTATGCGAGATGCTTTTAATAATTTCCACAATAAAACTCTGTCACGGAATCTGGCAAAAAACTCAAAGAGATTCTGGTCATGTATAAAGCACACCAGTGGCAAGACGCAGTCAATACCTTCACTGCGCGATAATAACGGTGAAGTCACTGATGACAGTGCCACTAAAGCACAGTTATGAAACACAGTGTTCCGAAACTCCTTCACCAAAGAAAACAAAGTAAATATTCCTGAATTCCAATCAAGAACAACTGTCAAGATGAGAAACGTAGAAGTATATATCCTCGGTGTAGCAAAGCAGCTTAAATCACTTAATAAAGGCAAGGCCTCCAGTCCAGATTGTATACCAGTCAAGTTCCTCTTAGAGTATGCTGATACAATAGCTCCATATTTAGCAATTATATACAACTGCTCGCTCACAGAAAGATCTCTACCTAAAGACTGGAAAATTGCTCAAGTCACACCAGTACCCAAAAAGGCAAGTACGAGTAATCCGCTGAATTACAGGCCCTTATCACTAATGTTGATTTGCAGTAGGGTTTTAGAACATATACTGTATTCGAACATTATAAGGTACCTCAAAGAAAACGGTTTATTGACACACAATCAGCACAGATTCAGAAAATATCATTCTTGCGAAACACAACTAGCTCTTTATACCCATGAAGTAACGAGTCATATTGACAGGGGATGTCAAATTGATTCCATATTTTTACATTTCCAGAAGGCTTTTGACACCATTCCTCACAAGCATCTTCTAACCAAACTGCATGCCTATGGAATATCACCTCGGTTGTATGACTGGATTCATGATTTCTTAGTAGACAGAAAGTCATCGAGTAAAACAGAAGTAATATCCAGCATTCCCCAAGGACCTGTTGTAGGCCCTCTATTGTTCTTGGTCTATATTAATGGCATAAGAGACAATCTGAGTAGCCCTCTTAGATTATTTGCAGCTGATGCTGTCATTTACCGTCTTGTAAAGTAATCAGATGACCAAAACAAATTGCAAAATGATATAGATACGATATCTGTATGGTGCGAAAAGTGAGAGTTGACCCTGAATGAAGAAGAATGTGAAGTTATTCACATGAGTACTAAAAGAAATCTTTAAATTTCGATGACGCAATAAGTCACACAAATCTTAAGGCTGTAAATTCAACTAAATACTTAGAGATTACAATAACAAATAACCTAAATTGGAATGATCACATAGATAATGTTGTGGGCAGAGCAAACCAAAGGCTGTGATTCATTGGCAGAACACTTCGAAGCTGCAACGGGTCTACTAAAGAGACTTCATACACCATGCTTGTTCGCCCTATTCTGGAGTATTGCTGTGCAGTGTGGGATCCACATCAGATGGGACTGACGGATGACATCGAAAAAGTTCAAGGAAGGGCGACTCATTATGCATTATTGCGAAATAGGGGAGATAGTGCCATAAATATGATACGTGAATTGGAGTGGCAATCATTAAAACAAAGGCATTTTTCGTTGCAACGGGATCTTCTCATGAAATTTCAATTACCAGTTTTCTCCTCTGATTGTGAAAACATTCTGTTGGCACCCACCTACATAGGAGGAAATGATCATCACAGTAAAATAAGAGAAATCAGGGCTCGTGCAGAAAAATTTAAGTGCTCGTTTTTCCCACGCGCTGTTTGAGAGTGGAATGGTAGAGAGATAGCTTGAAGATGGTTCATTGAACCCTCTGCCAGGCACTTAATTGTGAATAGCAGAGTAATCACATAGATGTAGATGTGGTACCCTTAGTGATATACAAAGAAATGCAGTGTTTGGTGATCCTACTCTCAGCCTGTATGTAACAGGATTGTTAGATATTGGGACAAGTTATTAGTAGGAATACCAGGATTTTTTGTAAGTAGGGTTTTTTTTTTTTTTCGCTAGCTTGTGCATGACAGTAATTTGCTGCCTTGTTTACTATAGGGTACAACGTGGGATTTGTGTTTCATAAAAGTCACATGCCTTTAATGATAGGTATTCACGTATACTGCAAAAACAGTTG
The DNA here is from genome assembly GCF_023864275.1 of Schistocerca cancellata. Classification (NCBI taxonomy): domain Eukaryota; kingdom Metazoa; phylum Arthropoda; class Insecta; order Orthoptera; family Acrididae; genus Schistocerca; species Schistocerca cancellata. The sequence continues at coordinate 1,160,614,718 of NC_064626.1, forward strand.
ACATTAGCTGCATCTCTTAGGTTATCTACATTTTGAGACATTCCACATACCTGAGGGTTATTCTCTGTTATATGTGATGTGCGGGGCATGTATGAAATTGGTAATTAGTGCTTATTGTTTACAACTTGGAAAATTATAATTTTAATGCGTCCTGTTCTATACCAGATATAGAATGACAGTATATGTTAAATGTATTACAAATAAGCTGAAACTTGAGCACTGTTCTACAAACCTCTCAGTTATTTTTTCAATTTCTTTGTCAACACTGCCAAATTCACTGTTTTTAATATTAATTAACTTTCTTTTGCAGAAATCCAGATTTTCAGGAGGTTACCTTAGAAAAGGACAGTAAAGTGGTTCTGCGTTTTGCAATTACTAATGGTTTTCGCAACATTCAGAACTTAGTCCAGAAAATGAAGCGAGGGAAGTCACATTACCATTATGTGGAAGTAATGGCTTGTCCATCAGGTAGATATAATTACACTTTTGCACAAAGTATCGTATCTGAACTGTGAATACCTGTGCATGTGTGTTGTTTTAGTATGCTCCTATTCCCAGCTCTTCATCTCCTCATGTGCAGTTTGTGCCATTTACATTTTATTGAACTTCAGTGTTGATATTAAAAAGTAGAGTATGGTAGACTAACAAAGGAATGAGTAAAGATAACCACTTGGAGGACGCTGAGTAGAGTATAGGCACAATACGAGAACTGTAACATAGGACCTCAATGTAAAATTAGCTTTCTACTTCAGAGCACACATGTATACACTATTGATAAAAAGTATCTGGAGACCTATTAGTGAACATTAATATAGGATCTGTCCACCCTACACATATAAGACTTTTTGAACTCTGCTCAAATCACTCTCAATGGGATATCTGAATGTCTGTGGAGGAATAGCAGGCCATTCTTCGTCAAGAACCAAAATCAAAGATTGTATTTATGTCGGATACTGGGATCTACAGCGAAGTTGACTTAACTCATGCCAAAGATGTTCCATTGAGTTCAGGTGGGTCTGTATGCAGGCCAAACCGTTTCAGGAATATTATTGTCCACAAACCATTGTCTCACAGATGTTCCTTTATAGCAGGGTGCACTGTAATGCTGATACAATTAATCATAATCTCCAAACTGTTCCTCTACTGTATGCACTACACAGTGCTGTAAAATGCAGTCACATCCTTCCATATTTAGCATTTTCTTAAATAAGGAGAGCACATTCTAAACATGAAAATCATCATCATACCGTACATGACCTCCTCAGTTCTTCACATTTAGCACCACACATGATGACAGGTAATCATCTCCAGGCATTCGCCAAATCCAAGCCCTTGTATTAGATCGCCACAGGGTGTAGCATGATTCATCGCTCCACGTCACTCATTTCCAGTCATCCACTGTCCAGTGCTGTCACTCTTTACACCATCTTAAGCATTACTTAGCACTGACTACAGAATTGTGGGGCTAATGAGGAGCTGTTCAAACAGTGTACCCCATTCTTTTTAACTGTATACGTATAGTCATTGTGCTAACTGGACTGCTGGTAGAACTTTCGAACCCATGAGTGATTTCTTCCACTGAATTCATGTGACTTTTTACAACCACCCTCCACACTGCTCAATGGCCCCTATCAATCAGTACATGAGGACTGCCTGGTTGTTCCTTCGCATTTTCACTTCACAGTCACGTCACCAACAGTCGATGTGGACAATTTTAAAAGGGTTGAAATGTCCCTGACGAATTTGTTACTCAGGTGACACCTGGTGACTTGTCCACATATAAAGTCACTGAGCTCTCCTGAAAGACCTGTTCTGCTGTTACTGCTTCTCTACTGGCAACACAATACTTCCCACCTCCTTTTATACTGGTGGTTCAATCTGCTGTTACATCTAGTGGTCAATTCCACATTACATAGGGGTGTCTGGATACTTTTGATCAGATAGTGTATACAGGGTGGACCATTGATCGTGACCGAGCCAAATATCTCACGAAATAAGTGTCAAACGAAAAAACTACAAAGAACGAAAGTTGTCTAGCTTAAAGGGGGAAACCAGATGGCGCTATGGTTGGCCCACTAGATGGCACTGCCATAGGTCAAACAGATGTCAACTGCGTTTTTTTAAACAGGAACCCCCAATTTTTATTGCATATTCGAGTAGTACGTAAAGATATATGAATGTTCTAGTTGGAACACTTTTTTCACTTTGTGGTAGATGGTGCTGTAATAGTCACAAACATATGGCTCACAATGTTAGATGAACCGTTTGTAACAGGTAGGTTTTTTAAATTAAAATACAGAACGTAGGTACGTTTGACATTTTATTTCGCTTATTCCAATGTGATACGTGTACCTTTGTGAACTTATCATTTCTGAGAATGCATGCTGTTACAGCGTGATTACCTGTAAATACCACATTAATGCAATAAATGCTCAAAATTATGTCTGTCAACCTCAATGCATTTGGCAATATGTGTAATGACATTCCTCTCAACAGCGAGTAGTTCGCCTTCCGTAATGTTCGCACATGCATTGACAATGCGCTGTCAGGCGTTGTCCGTGGATCACGATAGCAAATATCCTTCAACATTCCCCACAGAAAGAAATCTGGGAACATCAGATCTGGTGAACGTGTGGGCCAATCCACCTGTCATGAATTATGCTATTCAATACTGCTTCAACCACACGCGAGCTATGTGCCGGACATCCATCATGCTGGAAGTACATCGCCATTCTGTCATGCAGTGAAACATTGGTAGAACATTACGTAGGAAATCAGCATACATTGCACCATTTAGATTGCCATCGATAAAATGGGGGCCAATTATGCTTCCTCCCATAATGCCGCACCATACATTAACCCGCCAAGGTCGCTGATGTTCCACTTGTCGCAGCCATCGTGGATTTTCCGTTGCCCAATAGTGCATATTATGCCAGTTTATGTTACCGCTGTTGGTTAATGACACTTCGTCGCTAAATAGAACGCATGCAAAAAATCTGTCGTTGTCCTATAATTTCTATTGTGTCCAGTGGCAGAACTGTACACAACGTTCAAAATCATCACCATGCAATTCCTGGCGAATAGAAATATGGTACGGGTGCAATCGATGTTGATGTAGCATTGTCAACACCGACGTTTTTGAGGTTCCCAATTCTCACGCATTTTGTCTGCTACTGATGTGTGGATTAACCGCAACAGCAGCTAAAACATCTACTTGGGCATCATCATTTGTTGCAGGTCATGGTTGATGTTTCACATGTGGCTGAACACGTCCTGTTTCCACACTCGCCTGCTGGGCATTTTGATCACAATAGCCATACATCAACACGATATCGACCTTTTCTGCAATTCGTAAACGGTCCATTTTAACACGGGTAATGTATCACGAAGCAAATACCGTCTACACTGGCGGAATGTTACATGATACCATGTACTTATACGTTTGTGACTATTACAGTGCCATCTATCACAAAATGAAAAAAGTGGTCCAACTAAAACATTCATATTTCTTTATGTACTACATGAATATGTTATAAAAAATGGGGGTTCCTATTTAAAAAACGCAGTTGATATCCATTTGACCTATGGCAGCGCCATCTAGCGGGCCAACCATAGCGCCATTTGGTTTCCCCCTTCAAGCTAGACGAGTTTCGTTCTTTGTAGATTTTTCGTTTGATGCTTATTTCGTGAGATATTTGGCCTGGTCACCATCAATGGACCACCCTGTATATACTCTCAGCGTCATTGTCCTGGAACACTGTAGTTGTGGGTGGTTGGAAGGTGGACAGAGTGGGAGGGGTTGGGGGAGTGGGTTGTATGCACCTGTGCTATAATGGAGAATGCAGGTTGGTGAACTGAAATGTTCCAGTCTTCGTTTGTGTCTGTTCACCATTACCTCCTTTATATGGTGAATGGTTATCTTGACTCCACATTTTTAATTTCAGTGTGACTGCACACATTTCGATAGCTAGGGGAATCAATGTCCTCAATTAAGGCAACAAGGTAATACCTGGGATTAATCTACGTTATGTCACAGTCTATATGGACACTATATTTTTGAGTCTTGTATAGTGGCTGTGTAAATCGTAGTTAATCTGAAATTTGTTTTTAGTATTAACTACAGATAAACTCATGGAGTAAATGTATGTGTAAAAGAGTGTAACTACTCGTGAGGAAGCCTTTATGATGTGAATTATTCTCTACTTCCCGCAAAATTTGAATCATTTTCCCTTGCTGAATAAATACTTTTTTGACTTTACATGCATTACATACAAGTTTACACCTTTCAAGAATGGAAAGTGGAAGTATGTGATTCCACTTATAAGTCGGCTCAGTGAGAGGTAATTGTTTATGAACAATATGAGAGACTGAATTTTTGATTAGATTATCAACGTGCTGATTGCATTTAGCTTGTGATCTGACTACACACCAATGAATATTACTCACAGTGACCCATTTAATGTATGCCAAACAGTTTCTATTTTTGCTATCAGCAAAACTAAATAGGCCTAATGAAAAGTCCTGGATGAATACAAAAAGGATTGATTTCTACTCACTACATAGAGGAGGCATTAGGTCGTAGACAGGCACAATGAATAATACTGCTAAAATATTAAGCTTTTGGACAAAGTCCATCTTCCAAAATAGAAATCACACATATTCATACAAGCACAACTCAAACAGATATGGCCACTGTCTCTGAGCGATGGAGGCCGACTGCGTCTGACTTGAGCAACAGTGTGTTAAGATGCGTGTTGGGGATAAGGAGACGGCATCAGGTGGGGAGGGGGAGAGACAGCAGGGTAGTGATGGGGGAAGATGCTGTGCTGTCTGTGGGGGCGTTTAGGGATGTGGTGGGGACAAAATGGGGCTGCTAGGTGCAGTGTCGGGAGGCTGTGATGGGAAAGGAGATAAGACTAGTAGGAGTGTTAGTGGGACAGAAAGCATGTGTAGTGCAGTAGTGGGAGCAGGGAAGGTGGATAGGTGGTTGTAAGACGGGGACTAGCGAAGGTTTGAGGCCAGGGTGGTTGTGGGAATGAAGGGTATGTTGCAGGGAGAGTTCCCTTCCTGCGCAGTTCAGAAAACGTGGTGTTGGTAGGAATAATCTAGGTGGTGCAGGCTGTGAATTACAGTTATTAAAATGAAGCACATCATGTTGGGCAGCACTTTCAGCAACTGGTGGTCCTGCTGTCTCTTGACCACAATTTGGCAGTGGCCATTCAAGCCGTGCCTATGCAGGAAGTGGCATTGTGGTTGCAGTTTAAATTGTAGATCACATGGCTGCTTTCACAGATAGCCCTGCCTTTGATGGGGTTGGAGAAGCCTATCACAGGACTGGAGTAGGTGCTAATGGGAGGCTGTATGGGGTATGTTTTGCATCTGATTCCATTGCAGGGATAAGAGCCTTGAGGCAAGGGGTTGGGAGCAGAGGTGAAGTGAGATGGATAAGGATATTGCGCAAAATTGGTGTGTGATGGAATACCACTGCGGAAATGGTGTGGAGGATATTCCTCATTTCAGGGCACAATGAGAGGTAGACAGAAAAAGGCACAGAATGTGATCCAGTTGCTCCCATGTTGGACGGTACTGAGTCACAAGGAGAGTGCTCCTTTGTGGCTGGACATTGGGAAGTGTTGGGGGAGACTGGGGAGGCAAGGCACAGGAGATATGTTTCCAAACAAAGTTAGGATGGTAGTTTCACTCTGTGATGGGCTCAGAGAGCCTCTTACCATGCAAGGAGAGGGACTGTTTCTCATAGCAAATGTGACAACCATGGGTGGATAGGCTGTATGGAAGGTACTTCTTGGGATGGAATGAGTGGGAGCTGTCGAGGTGGAGGTGTTGGTAGTAGTTGATGTAGATGGAGGTACTGAAGTAACCATCCTTGAAGTGGAAGTAGGCTTATTGGGTTGAAGAGGACCAGGTGAAGCAAATGTGGGAGAAAGTGTTGAGGTTCTGGAGCAATGTGCGTAGGGCATTCTCACCTTTGTTCCAGATCACAAAGATGTTATCACTGAATCTGAATCAGGTGAGGGTTTGGAATTCTATGTGGTTGGTTTGGCATAAATAAGTTTGTTTAACTTATTGGAAATTGTGTATTGAGTTTTTGTGAGGTTAAGATTAAACTATTTGCTAAGCACTCATTGTAGACCTATTTGACCATTTATGGTATGGTTGTGTTTGGGTTAATACACTTATGCCATCGGCAAACATTACAGTTACTGAAGAATCCTTAACATCATTTCCAGTTACGGGCAGGAGTGGTCCCAACACAAAAACTTGTGAATTCATAAATTTTATATTTTCCAATTATGTGTGCAGTTTTACTGCTACTGCTACTAGAATACTTGAATACCTTCTTAGCTGGAATAATTTGCACTTTCTAGTGGTATAATATTTTTTTGCATCATTTTGAAACTAAATATAGTTATGAAACTTCTGGCAGCATATAAATAATTTAGGAGTAAATGAGACCACTCACCAAATAGCAGAAGCATTTAGTCATCAACAAAAAAGAGAATGAAAACTTTACTAGCTTTTGAAAGAAATCTTCCTGCGACAAGCTGGAGTATAAAAATAGATATAAGACATGAAACTGAAAAATCTTAGGAAATTCAAAAATTAATTAAAAATAAATAATTGAAGGGGTGAAGGTAGCTGCATAGCGTTGAGGTGCTGAGTCTTCAGTGTGAGACAGAGAATGTTGCTGAATTTTCAGATGAATCCTTCTTCAGAGGTAACAGAATACACATACATAGACCAGCACAATAACATTGTCCCAGGCGGCTACATTGTGCAGGCACTGCAGCTCATCGGATGGAGAGGGCGAGGTTAAGAAAGGAGGAGGGTAAGGTGAGGTGAGGTTTGAGAAGGACAGCTGACTTCTGGGAGGGAGAGGCAGCAGGTGCATATGATAGGAATGCGACACCACTGGGCCCGTTCTGGCCTTAGGCAGGGGAGTTGTGTATAGGGAGTGGCTTGAGTAATGGAGATTGGGGAGAAGGATGTCAATGTAGAGTGGGTATGAAGTGATGGAGAAGAAAGGCGAGAGGGCAGATGACATGGCCTTCACAGATAGTTATTATCTCCAATCCTACTCCAAAAACAAATTTACGTTGCCATATCCACTCATGCCTCTAACCCACAGACCACCCCCAAGAACCAGCTGTAAAGAGAACATCCCCCTCTTCCTTATAATTCAGTACCACTTGCGACTGGCACAACTTAACCACATTTTTGGTTTCTCCAAGTTTGGATGATGCTGATTCCACAACCATCATTCAATTCACAAATACCTGCTCCAGTTACTTAATTAGAACTTCATTAATTCCACACAGCTGGTTTTGGACTTCAAGGTCTAGACCATTATCAAGTGCACGAGGTCTGTTCAAAAAGTTCCGGACCTTTGACCACAGAATTTTTCTGCACTTATGATTTACTTATTGTGCATGGTCTCCTTCGAAATACTCTCTTCCACAATTGATACATTGCTCCCATTGCCATTTCCACTTCTGAAAACAGTCTTGGTATGCCTCTTGCTAGATCACATGAAGCGCCATTTTCATTTGTCTTTCCATCATTGGGAATCTTCATCCTTTCAAAGGTGTTTTCAACTTTGGAAGTAACAAAAAGTCCGCAGAGGCCGGGTCTGGAGAGTATGGAGGATGAGGCAGCACAGTGATTTCGTTTTTTGTGCAATAGTCATACACCAACAGGGATGAATGTGTGGGAGCATTACCATGATGCAAGAACCATGTATTGTCTCACCACATTTCAGGTCATTTCTGTCTCACATTTTCTCGCAGGTGTTGCAACATGTCCCGACAGTACCATCGATTAGCAGTTTGTCCCTGAGGTACGAATTAATGGTGAACTGATCCTTCAAAGTCAAAGAAAACTATCAGCACGGCTTTGACATTTGATGTGATCTGATGAGCATTTTTGGTCTTGGAGAACCTTTCCTGACCCATTATAAAGACTGTAACTTGCTCCCAACATCATAACCATATACCCACATATCATCATCAGTTATGACTCTCTTAAGGAACATTTTGTTCTCATCTGCACAATCCAAAAGCTCTTCACAGATTGCAAGGTGTAGGTCTTTCTGGTCTTGACTCATGAGCCATGAGACAAACTTTGCAGTAACACAATGCATTCCTAAATGTTGTGTTAGGGTTTCATGACATGATTCAACTGAAATGTTACATTCTTCTCCAATGTTTCGGACAACCAGTCTTCGATTGGCACACACAATTTCATTGAGATTCCTGACATGATTGTCATCTGTAGATGTTGAAGAGCATCCTGAACAAGGGTCATCTTTAACTTCTATCCAGTCATTTTTAAACTGTGTGAACCATTCATAACACTGAGTACGACTTAAGCACTCATCGCCGTAGTCTTCCTACATCATTTGGTGTGTCTCTGTAAAGGTTTTCTTGAGTTTCGTGCAAAATTTAATGCAGATACGTAGTCTCTCTAAATCTGCCATCTTGAAATTCGTAAACTGAACGACATAACATTCTACTCAATACAGCTCTAAACAATAACTAACAGACATACAACAATGTCCGGTAGCTACGCATTAAACACCGGTGTGCACAGGGATGCCAACCGCATTTTGCTCTAACACACCATTGGTGCGAAATTATGAATGTTAAGGAATTTTTTGAACAGACCTCATTTATTATGCTGTAGAGAAGCACAAGGCTGAAACCAGTTGTGTAGACATAGTAAAGTTTTGGTGACTTTTATCTAATTATCTGGATCCTTTACCAAGCCTTTTACTTCTTATCATTGCGACTGGAAATGAAGAACATCCTGCATATAATCCTTCTCAGCCCTCCGAAATTGTATTCTGCCACAGATCAATTTACAAAATACTCTAGTCCATATCTATGCCACACCTTCTCCCAACCTGTTTTACATGGATCATACTCCTGTGGAAGACGCAAGTACAAAGCCTGTCCAAAACACCAACTGAGCACACCATACGCCAGTCTTTTCACAGGCATATCCTGCCCTATCAGAGGCAGGCCAACCTGTGAAAGCAGCTGTATCTAATTCTTGTAAAAAATGGGGTTAATTTCTGTAAATCGAACAAAACTGATCATCTTAATGATGTGAAACACAGTGAATGCTATGTGCTTGAAACTGTTCACAATTAAGTAATCATTATTTCTGAATACAGATTGCCTGATGTCATTGTTTTGCAGTTCTTAAAAATCTGGAATTCCATGAATACATACAGTTAAAAGCAAGCAAAATTATGTGGTGACTTACACATGAATTTCTCCAATCTGCCACTACATTCACTCGGGGTGTAAGCAACATTATGGGTACATTTAATATGGAAAGATATTGTCTGTAATCCCACTAGAATAACTGCTAGTTTCAGTAGCACTATTGATGCAGTTTTTATATTATTATTATTATTATTATTATTATTATTATTTACCAATAAGCCCATTAGGACTACACAGACCACTTGGAGGGTGGGTATTTACTTTTGTTTTGTACCCATATTTATTTTGTTCTCTTCCTGTGAGCTTCCTTACTGTGCTCATACAATATTGTCCCAGTCATCTTCTCTGGTTTTTCCTCTTGCTCAGCTTGTTTTGTAAGTTTGTCTGGGTTCATTCTTTTAATGTGTCCATAGAATCTTAAAGTGCATTTTCTAATGTCACTGTGGATGTTTGTGTATTGTTTGATTTCCTGATTGCTTCTGAGTTGGTATTGTTCATCTACAAGTGTTGGGCCTAGACTTTTTCTTACAATTTTGCATTCCTTTTTCTCAACATTTTCATTGTAAGTTTTCAGTAAAGACATTCTGGTTTAATTACTGTGCTGTTGTTGTTGTTGTTGTTGTTGTTGTTGTTGTGGTGGTGGTGGTCTTCAGTCCTGAGACTGGTCTGATGCAGCTCTCCATGCTAATCTATCCTGTGCAAGCTCCTTCATCTCCCAGTGCCTACTGCAACCTAATCCTTCAGAATCTGCTTAGTGTATTCATTTCTTGGTCTCTGTCTACGATTTTTACCCTCCACGCTGCCCTCCAATGCTAAATTTGTGATCCCTTGATGCCTCAGGACATGTCCTACCAGCCGATCCCTTCTTCTAGTCAAGTTGTGCCAACTTCTCTTCTCCCCAATCCTATTCAATACCTCCTCATTAGTTACGTGATCTACCCACCTAATCTTCAACATTCTTCAGTAACACCACATTTCGAAAGCTTCTATTCTCTTCTCGTCCAAACTATTTACTGTCCATGTTTCACTTCCATACATGGCTACACTCCATACAAATACTTTCACAAACGACTTCCTGACACTTAAATCTATACTCGATGTTAACAAATTTCTCTTCTTCAGAAACGCTTTCCTTACCATTGCCAGTCTACATTTTATATCCTCTCTACTTCGACCATCATCAGTTATTTTGCTCCCCAAATAGCAAAACTCCTTTACTACTTTAAGTGTCTCATTTCCTAATCTAATACCCTCAGCATCACCCGACTTAATTCGACTACATTCCATTATCCTCGTTTTGCTTTTGTTGATGTTCATCTTATATCCTCCTTTCAAGACACTGTCCATTCCATTCAACTGCTCTTCCAAGTCCTTTGCTGTCTCTGACAGAATTACAATGTCATCGGCTAACCTCAAAGTATTTATTTCTTCTCCATGGATTTTAATACCTACTCCGAATTTTTCTTTTGTCTCCTTTACTACCTTCTCAATATACAGATTGAATAACATCGGGGACAGGCTATAACCCCGTCTCATTCCCTTCCCAACCACTGCTTCCCTTTCATGTCCCTCGACTCTTATAACTGCCATCTGGTTTCTGTACAAATTGTAAATAGCCTTTCGCTCCCTGTATTTTACCCCTGCCACCTTTAGAATTTGAAAGAGAGTATTACAGTCAACGTTGTCAAAAGCTTTCTCTAAGTCTACAAATGGTAGAAACGTACGTTTGCCTTTCCTTAATCTTTCTTCTAAGATAAGTCGTAAGGTCAGTATTGCCTCACGTGTCCCAACATTTCTATGGAATCCAAACTGATCTTCCCCGAGGTCGGCTTCTATCTGTTTTTCCATTCGTCTGTAAATAATTCATGTTAGTATTTTGCAGCTGTGACTTATTAAACTGATAGTTCAGTAATTTTCACATCTGTCAACACCTGCTTTCTTTGGGATTGGAATTATTATATTCTTCTTGAAGTCTGAGGGTATTTCGCCTGCCTCGTACATCCTGCTCACCAGATGGTTGAGTTTCCATCTGAGCTCTTCATATTCATACAAGTGGCTCTTTTTTCTCCAAAGGTCTCTTTAATTTTCCTGTAGGTTGTATCTATCTTACCCCTAGTGAGATAAGCCTCCACATCCTTACATTTGTCCTCTGGCCATGCCTGCTTAACCATTTTGCACTTCCTGTCGATCTCATTTTTGAGACGTTTGTATTCCTTTTTGCCTGCTTCATTTACTGCATTTTTATATTTTCTCCATTCCTCAATTAAATTCAATATTTCTTCTGTTACCCAAGGATTTCTACTAGCCCTCATCTTTTTACCTACTTGATCCTCTGCTGCCTTCACTACTTCATCCCTCAGAGCTATCCATTCGTCTTCTACTGTATTTCCTTCCCCCATTCCTGTCAATTGTTCCCTTATGCTCTCCCTGAAACTCTGTACAACCTATGGTTTAGTCCGTTTATCCAGGTCCCATCTCCATAAATTCCCACGTTTTTGCAATTTCTTCAGTTTTAATCTACAGTTCATAACCAATAGATTGTGGTCAGAATCCACATCTGCCCCTGGAAATGTCCTACAATTTAAAACCTGGTTCCTAAATCTCTGTCTTACCAATATATAATCTATCTGATACCTTTTAGTATCTCCAGGATTCTTCCATGTAAACAACCTTCTTTTATGATTCTTGAACCAAGTGTTAGCTATGATTAAGTTATGCTATGTGCAATATTCTAACAGACGGCTTCCTCTTTCATTTCTTAGCCCCAATCCATATTCACCTAATATGTTTCCTTCTCTCCCTTTTCCTACTGTCGAATTCCAGTCACCCATGACTATTAAATTTTTGTCTCCCTTCACTACCTGAATAATTTCTTTTATCTCATCATACATTTCTTCAATTTCTTCGTCATCTGCAGAGCTAGTTGGCATATAAACTTGTACTACTGTAGTAGGCATGGACTTCTTGTCTATCTTAGCCACTTTAATATGTTCACTATGCTGTTTGTAGTAGCTTACCCGCACTCCTATTTTTTTATTCATTATTAAACCTACTCCTGCATTACCCCTATTTGATTTTGTATTTATAACCCTGTATTCACCTGACCAGAAGTCTTGTTCCTCCTGCCACCGAACTTCACTAATTCCCACTATATCTAACTTTAACCTATCCATTTCCCTGCCCGATTAAGGAATCTGACATTCCACACTCCGATCCGTAGAATGCCAGTTTTCTTTCTCCTTATAACGACGTCCTCTTGAGTAGTCCCTGCCCGGAGTTCCGAATGGGGGACTATTTTACCTCCGGAATATTTTACCCAAGAGGACGCCATCATCATTTAACAATACAGTAAAGCTGCATGCCCTCGGGAAAAATTATGGCTGTAGTTTCCCCTTGCTTTCAGCCGTTCGCAGTACCAGCACAGCAAGGCCATTTTGGTTATTGTTACAAGGCCAGATCAGTCAATCATCTAGACCATTGCCCCTGCAACTACTGAAAAGGCTGCTGCCCCTCTTCAGGAACCACACGTTTGTCTGGCCTCTCAACAGATCCCCCTCCATTGTGGTTGCACCTACGGTACGGCTATCTGTATCGTTGAGGCACGCAAGCCTCTCCACCAATGGCAAGGTCCATGGTTCATGGGGGGAGGATTGTGCTGTAGTTGTTCCAATTAAATAAGTGTGGTTTAATGGTTCACAGATCAATATCAACAACAAGAGCAAGAGTGGACACAAGTCTCAAATTAAGTTTCACAACTGAGGGCCCAGGGGGCCAAGGTGTGACGACCTTATAGAGGCACTGTCTCCATCTGGGGTTGCTGAAATCATGCTGCACATGCACTGCAGTGTTGTCTTGTTTTTAATGAATCTCCAAGGTCTGAAGTGTAATTTCATTTTTGTTAAGTAAAGGTCTGAGTCTGTATTCTTGACTTGAACATTCATAATTTCTTTGTGGCTTGAATAAGAGACTACTGTATGGTCAGTTTCAATTCACCGATGAGTGAGTTAGGTGATCTCCATGCCACTTTTTTTGAAGCATGTTTCAATTATTTTAAGATAGAATATATTGCAGAGTTCAGTTAATCTTCATCTGTTTGTTTGGTTCATTAAATGCTGGGAATTTTCAGTTGTTTTCCTGTACTTTCATTCTTTGCCTACGCATGGGGAATGGGAGTGACAGTACCTTCATCCTGCAACTACTGTAGATACAGTCAGAATTTATCTCTGAGTGAGAAGGGAACATTTCTGGTTTTGAAGTACTTGAGTGTCACTGATGGGAGAAGAGGCACATGTGCCTTGAAATCTTTGACACTGGAGGAGGGTTGCGTGAACACAGAACTAAAATTGGAAAAGAGTTCTTTCAGGTAGAGGTTGGCACACCCAGCGACTTGACAGTGGAGGTGGACTCATGGATTTCTAAGTCGAAAACACTGAACAGATCCAGGCCCAAGAGACTGATGGCTCCATGAGTGTTGACAACCAAGATCGTGGCTGTTAGGCAGTCAAATGGTACTGCACGTGCACTGTAAATTGGCCGTTCACTTTAGTGATGTCATTGCTGTAACTATACAGTGAGGTCTCCAAATGTTTAAGATGAGGAGACCCCATGTGATAATAAGATGCCAATCTGTGATGGTTGTGGAGAACTCTGTGCCCACCTGGAGCTCGAGGGGCACATTGTTGATGGCTGCGAGCGATAGAGATTCCTCTGAATGGGGCAGGTCAGATGGGATGTAGGACACGTCTGGTAAGAGGTCCACCCTGTCGTCCACCTCTGCATCCGCAAGCCATATGTGCACTGTCAGCATTAATTCTGAATGCAGCTTGGCACACTTCAGCCTACTGTCCAAATTTCGTGCAAGAGGTGTACTTAGCACACTAGTAGTGGATTTGATGTCTGTGGTGACTGATAAAACTCAGGTTGCGGGAAGGAAAATGTTGAGGGCAGCATCTGGCCACTGAGTCTTTGCCTACACCGTGTGAAACTGACCTCGATGGGTGGCATGACTGGGGCTGAGGGTGCTGGTTGCATGACAAACACTTGTGATGGGTCCAGCAGGGTGGCTGATGATCTTAGAGACTTCAAAAGCTCCGATAACAGGGACCTGTTCCTAAGAAATGATTCTTCAATTTAAGGAGATCTGTGTGTAGTCCTTCATCAGGAGCATATACAAGAATCATATCCCAGACCAAGAAAGCCACATATGATTGCTTACACTGAGGATTACTACACTGGAAACAGTCACAAGATAAACCATGGAGGTGGGTAATCCATTCAGGTAAGGTTGTTCATTAAGTTTATAGCAGCTGAAAAACTTGTGGTGAGCTGCCACCATGTGCAGCTGGGAATGAAAGTATTCTTACAACTGGACCTCAACTCATCACAGGGGAGAATGTGGGGGTTTGTCTTCCGGGTTACGTTATTGCAGGAGGTAGTAAATGTGTGGGTCCATGTATGCCAGAACGAAGGCGTGCTGCCAGATATTATTTGTGAAGCTGTGGGCTAAGAAGTGCCATTCCATGTGTGCAACACTGTTCACCCACGGCTCAATCTTCTTGTCAAACTGCTGGAATGGCAGGGGCACCTTCCAGAAGCCCTTCATGATGGAGTTGGAAATGGGAGAGGCAGTTGGAGATTTGCAGAGGCGATATGAATATGGTTGGCAGTTTCTCAGGGAGGAATCTGTGGGTGCACTGCATGTGCTGACACAGTAACAACGCCTAGGAGAGACATTGTCTGGTTCCGTCATGCTGGAAGCAAGGTGACAATAAGTATACTTGAAAGTGGAACTGCCGGAGCATAGCCCAGGCATCGACCTAAATAATGCACGGTTCCCAGGATACTGCATGTACTATTTTCGGTTGTGTGGTCCACGGAGGAGAAAAAGTCTGCAGGACCAGTGACCTCTGGTGGTGCTTAGGTTGCTACCTGGTGACTGGACAGAGCACGGCCTGAACAGCTGCCCCCTGTGAGTTCTGTGCCTGCATAAGCCCTCTGTGGTGTGGGTTGCTGGCTGAGCATCCACAAGGCCTCAATACAGCAGCATGTGTTGCCAATGCTGGTATCAAAGTTTGAACACCTGCATTTGGCATCTCTGTGTCATTCTTTTATTAGCTTACCACAGCTTCAGTCCTCCTCCTTGTCTGATTTCCCATCCACCCTAACAGAAATGTCTCTCTTCATACTGGTGCTTGAGTGACTTTTCTCCCTTTCTGACACATCCTTTACACCTTTACATCTCCTCCTTCCTAGTTGCCTCCCCTGAAAAATCAGTTATCAGCTATTTGTATCTGTTTTCATATTAAATATAGAAATTTTTATTTGTTACTACTTATTAGTAATAAAACAATATTTGTTCATATCCCTGGTTCTGGTCAAGTTCCAGTGGTTTTGTCAAAGCTCATAACTGTATGTGTAGGTATTTCATGGATCAGTACTGAATGGAAAACACACACACACACTTTGTTTTTTGTTGTTTTTTGTGTGCCTGTTGATGGCTCGGTGCTTTCACAATTTGGTGAGTTGTCTCCTTTATTCCCAAATTGTTTACATTCTACCAGAACTTTCATGACTATATAAAGGTATATTTCTGCCTTCCAACTTTAACTGGTTTTATGCATGTTAACATTTAATTAACCCCCACCCCTGTGCTGTTTAATGTCTCTTCCCCTTCCACTCACTTGTAGTGTTTATTTGAAATTGCTTTAATATTTCAACATTGCTGTTAATTTACCATTTAAAAGGTTGTTTGAACGGTGGAGCCCAGGTGCGCCCTGCTGACGGACAGAGTGTACGAGACCTGACCTCGCGTTTGGAGGCTGCCTACCACAGTCTGCCTTGGCAACTTCCTAATGAGAATACTGCTGCTCTGTCACTGTATGAGTCCTGGCTCGGTGGAAAAGGAAGCAGTAGATGTCAGTCGCTGTTGCACACTACTTTCCATCCTGTTGAAAAGACTATTACCCCACTTAATATTAAATGGTGACTGTTCCTTACAATACTTTATACCTTTTATGTAAAAATGTTTGTACTTATTTGTAAATAGAGAGTACTGTAACTTTTTCCCATTTTATTTATTATAAGATCCTGTTGACTCTGATCGTAATTCTTAAACCACCTAAATCCTTTTAGCGAAATCTATGTTGTTTGCGACTTACAACTGGAAACTATTTGAAGCAGCTCTCATGGTTGAATTTGTACCAGCACTATGCATATGATGATGGGGGAACATTGTAAGCTAATTTCATTACATTACAAAATCCAAGCATTATTAGTGATCAGATTTTCACGAAGCATTGTTTTAATATACAGTTGAGGAAATAAGAAGTAAGTGGACCCTTTCCTAGAAGGACTACACAATACATTGAAAAACCATAATGATTACTCCAACATAACAGAGGACATGCCAGAGCACATCATTTGAGGCAGTAATATCAGATATAGTGAAGGCAAATTCTGGTACATGTCATCAGATGACCAAAACGAATTGTGAAATGATTTGGATAAGATATCTGTATGGTGCGAAAAGTGACAGTTGATCCTGACTAAAGAAAAGTGTGGAGTTATTCACATGAGTACTAAAAGAAATCTGTTAAATTTTGATTATGCAATAAGTCACATAGATCTGAAGTCTGTAAATTCAACTACATACGTAGTATGTGGATCTACAACCACAACGGCGGGGTATCTGTTGAAAGGCCAGACAAACATGCAGTTCCTGAAGAGGAGCAACAGCCTTTTCAGTAGTTGCAGGGGCAACAGTCTGGATGATTGACTGATCTGACCTTGTAACACTAACCAAAATGGCCTTGCTGTGCTGGTACCGCGAATGGCTGAAAGCAAGGGGAAACTACAGCCATAATTTTTCCCGAGGGCATGCAGCTTTACTGTATGGTTAAATGATGATGGTGTCCTCTTGGGTAAAATAATCCGGAGGTAAAATAGTCCCCCATTCGAATCTCCAGGCGGGGACTACTCAGGAGGACATCGTTATCAGGAGAAAGAAAACTGGTGTTCTACAGATAAGAGTGTGGAATGTCAGATTCCTTAATCGAGCAGGTAGGTTAGAAAATTTAAAAATGGAAATGGATAGGTTAAAGTTGGATATAGTGGGCGTTAGTGAAGTTCGGTGCCAGGAGGAACAAGACATCTGGTCAGGTGAATACAGGGTTATAAATACAAAATCAAATAGGTGTAATGCAGGAGTAGGTTTAATAATGAATAAAAAATAGGAGTGCGGGTAAGCTACTACAAACAGCATAGTGAATGCATTATTGTGGCCAAGATAGACATGAAGCCCACACCTACCACAGTAGTACAAGTTTATATGCCAACTAGCTCCACAGATGACGAAGAGATTGATCGAATGTATGATGAGATATAAGAAATTATCCAGATAGTCAAGGGAGATGAAATTTAAATAGTCATGGATGACTGGAATTTGATAGTAGGAAAGGGAAGAGAAGGAAACATAGTAGGTGAATATGGAATGGGGGTAAGAAATGAAAGAGGGAGACGCCTGCTAGAATTTTGCACAGAACATAAATTAATCACAGCAACACTTGGTTCAAGAATCATGAAGGAAGGTTGTATACATGGAAGAGGCTTGGAGATACTGGAAGGTTTGAGATAGATTACATAATGGTGAGACAGAGATTTAGGAACCAGTTTTTAAATTGTAAGACATTTCCAGGGGCTGATGTAGACTCTGATCACAATCTAGTGGTTATGAACTGTAGATTAAAACTGAAGAAACTGCAAAAAGGTGGGAATTTAACGAGATAGGACCTGGATAAACTGACTAAACCAGAGGTTGCACAGAGTTTCAGGGAGAGAAGGCAACAGAGGATCAAGTAGGTAAAAAGACGAGGACTAGTAGAAATCCTTGGGTAACAGAAGAAATATTGAATTTAATTGATGAAAGACGAAAATATAAAAATGCAGTAAATGAAGCAGGCAAAAAGGAATACAAATGTCTCAAAAAGGAGATTGACAGGAAGTGCAAAACGGATAAGCAGGGATGGCTAGAGGACAAATGTAAGGATGTAGGGGCATATCTCACTAGGGGGAAGATAGATACTGCCTACAGGAAAATTAAAGAGACATTTGGAGAAAAGAGATCCACTTGTGTGAATATCAAGAGCTCAGATGGAAAGAAGGGAAATCAGAAGAGGAATATATAGAGGGTCTATACAAGGTCGATGTACTTGAGGACAGTATTATGGAAATGGAAGAGGATGTAGATGAAGATGAAATGGTAGATATGATACTGCGTGAAGTGTTTGACAGAGCACTGAAAGACCTAAGCCGAAACAAGGCCCCGGGAGGAGACAACATTCTATTAGAACTACTGACAGTCTTGGGAGAGTCAGCCCTGACAAAACTCTATCATCTGGTGGCAAAATGTATGACACAGACGAAATACCCTCAGACATCAAGAAGAATATAATAATTCCAATCCCAAAGAAAGCAGGTGTTGACAGATGTGAAAATTATGGAACTATCAGTTAATAAGTCACAACTGCAAAATACTAACACGAATCCTTAGAGACAAATGGAAAAACTGGTAGAAGCCGACTTCAGGGAGGATCAGTTTGGATTCTGTAGAAATGTTGGAACACGTGACGCAATACTGACCCTACGACTTATCTTAGAAGATAGATTAAGGAAAGGCAAACCTACATTTCTAGCATTTGTAGACTTAGAGAGAGCTTTTGACAATGTTAACTGAAATACTCTTTCAAATTCTGAAGCTGCCAGGGGTAAAATACAGGGAGCAAAAGGCTATTTACAATTTGTACAGCAACCAGATGGCAGTTATAAGAGTCGTATATTGAGCCATCAGTAAAGGAAACAAAAGAAAAATTCTGAGTAGGAATTAAAGTCCATGGAGAAGAAATAAAAATTTTGAGGTTTGCCAGTGGCATAGTAATTTGGTCAGAGACAGCAAAGAACTTGGAAGAGCAGTTGAACGGAATGGACAGTGTCTTGAAAGGAGGATATAAGATGAACATCAACAAAAGCAAAACGAGGATAATAGAATGTAGTCGAATTAAGTCGTGTGATGCTGAGGGAATTAGATTAGGAAATGAGACACTTAAAGTAGTAAAGGAGTTTTGCTATTTGGGGAGCAAAATAACTGATGATGGTCGAAGTAGAGAGGATATAAAATGTAGACTGGCAATGGCAAGGAAAGCGTTTCTGAAGAAGAGAAATTTGTTAACATCGAGTATAGATTTAAGTGTCAGGAAGTCATTTCTGAAAGTATTTGTATGGAGTGTAGCCATTTATGGAAGTGAAACATGGACGGTAAATAGCTTGGACAAGAAGAGAATAGAAGCTTTCGAAATGTGGTGCTACAGAAGAATGCTGAAGATTAGATGGGTAGATCACATAACTAATGAGGAGGTATTGAATAGAATTGGAGAGAAGAGAAATTCATGGCACAACTTGACTAGAAGAAGGGATCAGTTGGTAGGACATGTTCTGAGGCATCAAGGGATCACCAATTTAGTATTGGAGGGCAGCGTGGAGGGTAAAAATCATAGAGGGAGACCAAGAGATGAATACACTAAGTAGATTCAGAAGGATGTAGGTTGCAGTAGGTACCGGGTGATAAAGAAGCTTGCACAGGATAGAGTAGCATGGAGAGCTGCATCAAACCAGTCTCTGTACTGAAGACCACAACAACATCAACATAGGGATTACAATTACAAATAACCTAAATTGGAACGAACGCGAAGATAATGTTTTGGGTAGAGCAAACTAAAGACTGCGATTCATTGGCAGAACACTTAGAAGGCGCAACAGGTCTACTAAAGAGACTGCTTACACCACGCTTGGTCGCCATATTCTGGAGTATTGCTGTGCGTTGTGGGATCCACATCAGGTGGGACTGAGGGATGACACCGAAAAAGTACAAAGAAGGGCAGCTCATTTTGTATTATTGCGAAATAGGGGAGATAGTGCCACAGACATGATACATGAATTGGAGTGGCGTTCATTAAAACAAAGGTGGTTTTCATTGCGACGGGATCTTCTCATGAAATTGCAATCACCAGTTTTCTCCTCTGACTGCAAAAACATTCTGTTGACACCCAACTACATAGGGAGAAATGATCATCACGATAAAATAAGAGAAATCAGGTCTCGCACAGAAAAATTTAAGTGCTCATTTTTCCCACACCCCGCTAGAGAGTAGAACGGTAAAGAGAGACAGCTTGAAGGTGGTTCATTGAACCGTCTGCCAGGCTCTTTATTGTGAATAGCAGAGTAATTATGTAGATGAATTTTCCTTACTGATTAGCAGCAACAACTTTCTACTGTGTTATTGCTTTGAAAATCTGTAGTTTGGCCTAGCCATATTCAACAGTGCTTTTCATTGCCATATATTGAAGTAGGTCTAAGTGTGGACTGTGGTCCTTCAGGATGCAGAACACGTCAGGAAACCAGAAATCACTATAAATATTTAAAAATAAAAACAAATATGCTTATGTGCCTTTGAAAGATCTCAAGTGAAATTATACTCTTAGGCAAGGAATAAGTAAAAAAAAAAAAGTTTCCTGTATTTTCATTTAAAAAGTGACAACAAACTTGTCACAAATCATGCAAATGTTCAGTACATTGAAGTGCATATGATAATTCTTGGGCTATTGTAGCCATGCATCATCAAATAGAAAAACCATGTTACAACACTTGTTTTTAACCCAAAATGTCAATAAATTATACATAAAAGATATTTATTTACAATGATTGCATTACTGCACTGAATTTTAATGTAAGTCAAATTGTATATAATACACTGATCGCATGAATGAGCTGTTGCTGTGAAAAAGATCTATATTTTTAAAGACAAATTTTATCAAAGAATGAATATACGAGGTCTGTTCAAAAAATTCTGCAACTTTGTCCACAAAATTTTTCTACACTTACCTTTTACTTATTGTGCATGGTCTCCTACAAAATACTCTCCTCTACAACTGATACACTGCTCCTAATGCTGTTTCCACTTCCAGAAGCAGTCTCAGTACGTGTCTTGCTGGATCATGCGAATATTCTTTTATCTCATTTATCATTGCATGGTTATTTGATGATGGCGTCCTCTTGGGTAAAATATTCCGGAGGTAAAATAGTCCCCCATTCGGATCTCCGGGCGGGGACTACTCAAGAGGACGTCGTTATCAGGAGAAAGAAAACTGGCATTCTACGGATCAGAGCGTGGAATGTCAGATCCCTTAATCGGGCAGGTAGGTTAGAAAATTTAAAAAGGGAAATGGATAGGTTGAAGTTAGATATAGTGGGAATTAGTGAAGTTCGGTGGCAGGAGGAACAAGACTTTTGGTCAGGTGAATACAGGGTTATAAATACAAAATCAAATAGGGGTAATACAGGAGTAGGTTTACTAATGAATAAAAAAAATAGGAGTGCGGGTAAGCTACTACCAACAGCATAGTGAACGCATTATTGTGGCCAAGATAGACACGAAGCCCATGCCTACTACAGTAGTACAAGTTTATATGCCAACTAGCTCTGCAGATGATGATGAAATTGATGAAATGTATGATGAGATAAAAGAAATTATTCAGGTAGTGAAGGGAGACGAAAATTTAATAGTCATGGGTGACTGGAATTCGACAGTAGGAAAAGGGAGAGAAGGAAACATATTAGGTGAATATGGATTGGCGCTAAGAAATGAAAGAGGAAGCCGTCTGTTAGAATATTGCACAGAGCATAACTTAATCATAGCTAACACTTGGTTCAAGAATCATAAAAGAAGGTTGTATACATGGAAGAGGCTTGGAGATACTGGAAGGTTTCAGATAGATTACATAATGGTAAGACAGAGATTTAGGAACCAGGTTTTAAATTGTAAGACATTTCCAGGGGCAGATGTGGACTCTGACCACAATCCATTGGTTATAAACTGTAGATTAAAACTGAAGAAACTGCAAAAAGGTGGGAATTTAACGAGATAGGACCTGGATAAACTGACTAAACCAGAGGTTGCACAGAGTTTCAGGGATAGCATAAGGGAACAATTGACAGGAATGGGGGAAAGAAATACAGTAGAAGACGAATGGATAGCTCTGAGGGATGCAGTAGTGAAGGCAGCGGTGGATCAAGTAGGTAAAAAGATGAGGGCTAGTAGAAATCCTTGGGTAACAGAAGAAATATTGAATTTAATTGATGAAAGGAGAAAATATAAAAATGCAGTAAATGAAGCAGACAAAAAGGAATACTAACGTCTCAAAAATGAGATCGACAGAAAGTGCAAAATGGCTAAGCAGGGATGGCTAGTGGACAAATGTAAGGATGTAGAGGCTTATCTAACTAGGGGTAAGATAGATACAACCTACAGGAAAATTAAAGAGACCTTTGGAGAAAAGAGAGCCACTTGTATGAATATCAAGAGCTCAGATGGAAACCCAGTTCTAAGAAAAGAAGGGAAAGCAGAAAGGTGGAAGTAGTATATAAGGGTCTATACAAGGGCGATGTACTTGAGGACAGTATTATGGAAATAGAAGAGGATGTCGATGAAGATGAAATGGGAGATACAATACCACGTGAAGAATTTGACAGAGCAATGAAAGACCTGAGTCGAAACAAGGCCCTGGGAGTAGACAACATTCCATTAGAACTACCGACAGCCTTGGGAGAGCCAGTCCAGACAAAAAACTTTACTATCTGGTGAGCAAGATGTATGAGACAGGCGAAATACCCTCAGACTTCAAGAAGAATATAATAATTCCAATCACAAAGAAATCAGGTGTTGACAGATGTGAAAATTACCGAACTATCAGTTAATAAGTCACAGCTGCAAAATACTAACACGAATTCAATACAGACAAATGGAAAAACTGGTAGAAGCTGACCTCGGCGAAGATCAGTTTGGATTCCGCGGAAATGTTGGAACACGTGAGGCAATACTGACCCTACAACTTATCTTAGAAAATAGATTAAGGAATGGCAAACCTACATTTCTAGCATTTGTAGACTTCGAGAAAGCTTTTGACAATGTTGACTGGTATAGTTTCTTTCAAATTCTGAAGGTGGCAGGGGTAAAATACAGGGAGCGAAAGGCTATTTACAATTTGTACAGAAGCCAGATGGCAGTTATAAGAGTCGAGGGCATGAAAGGGAAGCAGTGGTTGGGAAGGGAGTGAGACAGGGTTGTAGCCTGTCCCCGATGTTATTCAGTCTGTATATTGAGCAAGCAATGAAGGAAACAAAAGAAAAATTCGGAGTAGGTATTAAAGTCCATGGAGAAGAAATAAATACTTTGAGGTTAGCCGATGACATTGTAATTCTGTCAGCGACAGCAAAGGACTTGGAAGAGCACTTGAACGGAATGGACAGTGTCTTGAAAGGAGGATATAAGATGAACATCAACAAAAGCAAAACGAGGATAATGGAATGTAGTCAAATTAAGTCGGGTGATGCTGAGGGAATTAGATTAGGAAATGAGACACTTAAAGTAATAAAGGAGTTTTGCTATTTGGGGAGCAAAATAACTGGTGATGGTCGAAGTAGAGTGGATATAAAATGTAGACTGGCAATGGCAAGGAAAGTGTTTGTGAAGAAGAGAAATTTGTTATCATCAAGTAGAGATTTAAGTGTCAGGAAGTCGTTTCTGAAAGTATTTGTATGGAGTGTAGCCATGTGTGGAAGTGAAACATGGAAGATAAATAGTTTGGACAAGAAAAGAATAGAAGCTTTCTAAATATGGTGCTACAGAAGAATGCTGAAGATTAGATGGGTAGATCACATAACTAATGAGGAGGTATTGATTAGAATTGGGGAGAAGAGGAGTTTGTGGCACAACTTGACAAGAAGAAGGGACCGGTTGGTAGCACATGTTCTGAGGCATCAAGGGATCACAAATTTAGTATTGGAGGGCAACGTGGCGGGTAAAAGTTGTAGAGGGAGACCAAAAGGTGAATACACTAAGCAGATTCAGAAGGATGTAGGTTGCAGTAAGTACTGGGAGATGAAGAAGCTTGCACAGGATAGAGTAGCATGGAGAGCTGCATCAAACCAGTCTCAGGACTGAAGACAACAACAACAACATCATTGCAAATCTTTGTCCTTTCAATGGGGTTTTCAATTTTGGAAATAAAAAATAGTCTGCATTCGCCAGGTCTGGAGAGTACAGAGGATGAGGCAGCACAGTGATTTCATTGTTTGTCCAATAGCCAAGCACCAACAAGAATGAATGTGCAGGCGTGTTATCGTGAAGCAATATCCATGAATAGCTTCACCACATTTTAAGCCGTTTGCTTCTTACATTTTATCGCAGATGTTGCAACATGTCCAAATAGTACCATTGATTAAGGTTTTGTTCATGTTGCATGAATTCATGATGAACTAATCCTTCATAGTCAAAGAAAACTATCAGCATGGCTTTGACATTTGACCTGACATGATGAGCTTTGTTTGGTCATGAAGAAACTTTCCCGACCCATTGTGAAGATTGAACCTTGGTCTCAACATCGTAACCATAGACCCATGTCTCATCACTAGTTATGATTCTCGTAAGGAACATCTCATTCTCATTTGCACGATCCAAATGCTCTTCACAGATTGCGAGGTAATGACATAATCCAACTAAAATGTTGTATTCTTCTGCAATCTCTTGGACTGTCAATCTTCAATTGGTATTAACAGTTTCATTGACGTTCCTGATGTAGTGGTCATCGGTAGACGTTGAAGGGCATACTGAATGAGTGTCATCTTCAACTTCTGTCCGGCCATTTTTAAACCATGTGAACCATTCGCTATGCCAAGTATGGCTCAAGCACTCATCATTTGCTGTGTCTCTGTAAAGGTTTTCTTGAGTTTCACACAAAATTTGATGCAGATACGTTGCTCCTATAACTCACCACCTTGAAATTCGCAAACTGTGCAACACAATGTTCCACTCAATACAGCACTGAACAATAACTAACAGACATACAACAGTGAAACGTCTGGCAGTTATACATTAAACACAGGCATGTGCCGGGATGCCAACCATATTTCGCTCCAACACATCATTGGCGCAAAGTTACGAATGTTCCAGATTTTTTTGAAGAGACATATTGGGAACCAGTAACTCTAAACAGGCCTTTGCAGCACTCCAAATATAATTCCTGTTATGAACAATTAATTACGAAAACCTGCTTCTGTTGCACATGCTTCTGTGTGCTGCACTAGACAGAATTTATCAATGTCTGTGTTCTTAAATTAAGACAGTTCCTGATGAATATGGCAATCCCTTCTTTCTCTATTTCTGGTCTAGAAAAGTGAGATGCTAATTTAAATCCTTAACATTTAACATGTCTATCCCAGTAGCCACATGATGTTGAGAGAGGCAGATTATGTCAACTGGGTTTGTCAATGCAGATAAGTAGTCCATTAAATTTAGTACTTGGTCCTCAAATATTTTGTTGTAATAAACATTGCTGGCATTTCACACTGACTGAGATGAAATTGGGAAAAGTAAATTTCTGCTGATTGCTGAAAATTTTTGACCAACAGCAGTTGTGCTGATGCAGTATTCCAGAATTAGGTTCTTTAACTTCTTTCTCAAAATGAATGTCTGCTTCAGTCCTGATCACTCTTAAAAATTTACTTCTTTCTCTGTCTTTCCTAGGTGTTCCTCTGACATCAGTAACACTGGCATTTTACCACTCTCGACAGTGTCTCCCCCCCCCCCTCCCCCCTCCCCCTCTTAAATTTTCTGCTAATAGCCCAACCAGTTTACCTTTCCCTTTCCTGTTGAAGTGAAGGTCATGCCTGAAATGATACCATCTACTGACAGAATCAACAGGAAACACACTGATATGCGTTCATGCACCCGACCTAACCAGCATTTCCAACTCCAAATTGGCTCTTCTGACAGAACAGTTCAAATGACACTGGTAATGTCATCTCAGAAAGACTGTTTGGGAAAGAAATTATGAACAGTGTCACTTGTTACAGTAGTTTGTTGTATTTTTGCAGCTGTCAAACTCAAGTTCACTAGGTGTAGAAGTATGAAACCAGAATTTCCCTATAGATGGTGCTAGCCATCAGTGTAGGGCCCATGAGACCGCGTCTGCAGCA
The DNA here is from genome assembly GCF_023864275.1 of Schistocerca cancellata. Lineage (NCBI taxonomy): Eukaryota > Metazoa > Arthropoda > Insecta > Orthoptera > Acrididae > Schistocerca > Schistocerca cancellata. The sequence goes on from NC_064626.1 coordinate 1,160,641,048, forward strand.
CTATCTGCTTTCTGTAATGGCTAACGACAAATGTCAACATGCAGTAACCCACGTTCCATACTTTGGTATTAGTTTCAAACCCATAAATGTGTTGAGTTTTGTGCCTACAAACTATGATTTGCGGACAGCTTTGGTTTTCTGTTATGATTTGAAGAAAACTGCTGCAGAAGCACATTCAATGCTTATCAAAACTTTCGGTGCACATGCTCTTGGGAAAACAAAAGTGTTTCAAGTTGTTAAAAAAAAAAAAGTGGTGATATTGACATGAGAAACTACGTGTGTGGGAGACCACTGGAAATGTTGGAAGGCAACGAATTGCACACCTTATTGGATGAAGATGATACTTAAACTGAACAGTAACTTGTGGAACAATTGAATGTGATGGAGAAAGCCATTTCTCTTTGGTTCCAAGCTATGGGAAAGGTGCAGAAAGTGGAAAATTTGGTTTCACATGAACTGAGTGAAAGACAGCAAGCAAATCGAAAGACCACTTGTGAAATGCTGCTTGCCAGGTACAAAAGAAAGTCATTTCTCCATCGAATAGTGACAGGTGATGAAAAATGTATATGTTTTGAGAATCCTAAGCATCGTAAATCATGGGTGAATCCAGGCAAACCATCGACATCCACTACAAGATCAAATCGCTTTGGAAAGAAGACAATGCTCTGTGTTTGATGGGATCAGAAAGGTGCCATCTATTATAAGCTGCTAAAACCTGGTGAAACCATTAACACTGATCGCTACCAACAGAAAATGATCTATTTAAATTGAGCATTATGTGGAAAATGTCCAGAATGTGGAAAAAGGTAACACAGAGCCATATTTCTCCATGATAACGCCCCATCACACACAGCAAAATGGGTCAGGGAAACAATCGAGACGTTCAGTTGGGAAATGCTAGGGCATGCAGTTTATTCTCCAGACTTGGCTCCATCTGATTATCATCTATTTACATGAGTGGGAGATGCCCTTGCTGAACAATGCTTCAGTTTGTATGAAAATGTACGAAAATGGCTCACTGACTGGTTCATTTAAAAAGTAGAAATGTATTTTTGGCACGGCATTCATAGCCTGCCAAAGAGGCAGAAGAAATGTATAAGTAGCAATGGAGATTGTTTTGAATAAAATATTATTTATCAGTTTCAAACAACAGAAGTGTAATTATTACAACCAAATTCTGGTGTCATACTGTACATCTACACCTGGTAGTAGCTTTCGTTACTAAATAACATGACCATGTGTCTGATATGAACACTTGACTCTAGTGCTTTGTAAATGTTAGTTTTTTTATTTTGAAATGTAAAATGTCAGTTTAAAATAATAACAGTACAGATTAATATTACTTCATTTTATTACGTCTTTAGCACATAATGCACTTCCCTAACAACAAGTAAACCCATCCACTCTTACATTAACAGCTAAGCTCATTTCATACTCACACTGAAATAACTATTGCTACATTATGTTTCTTTGTTAGTTAATGGTAATCACTGATCACAAAAGCTTTTTGTATCTGTTCATATAGCTATAAATTCCAATAACAAAGTTACTAATTAACAACTGCAGAGCCATGTCATCCACAACTTTCATTAAATAATTCCTTGCTCCTTTCTGCAAATAAACCAGATTACACAAACATACTTTTATCCTATGAACCAAAGTAATACTTTCAACACTTAATTATACCCTCCATCAAAATCTTCATACTCTTTTCGTGTGATGTGGCTTCATCCAGCTGCTCGGTGTGTAACCCAAACAGTGACTTTCTCTGCACAAATACTCAGCACTTGATCAGTAGCACTGGGCCATTGTTGATGTTAAGCAGCAAGACATTGCCCCCAACAGATAAAAAGTGTGCTCAGCTTCAAAAATTCCAGAAGCCAGCAATAAGTAAGGAGTACAATATCACTATATCGTAACACCACAGACAGCAGTACTACTTTCATCCACCAATAGGATTTGTTTTTTCAAAAAACCACAGCAAAAAGTTTTTTGGAAATTCGAAAGAAAATTTTAAAAAAGCAACAAGATCCCCAAAAAACAAAAAATCGCATACTAACAAGCAACCCAGTGATGGCTCCCTCCTGAGTCATCTTACCATAATACTATAAAAATATCAGGCAAACTTCACACACTCTCAGCCCTAGACCAAAATTTACAATCTGTTTTTGTTTATATAAGTGAGCTGTAGACAAAGAATATATCAGATGGTTATAAATAAAATACAGCTACTCATGAAAGTCCAGTGTGGGCTGAAAGTACTGTGAAACTTGGTAGATATCCTAATGCATTAATCTGGAACTGATTTATACTGGAAAACAAATTAGTTTCAATTTTGGCCACCAGGTATAAAATCTGTTACTGCACACTGTATGGAGCTGCAGCGTCCATGCTGTTATTTGACAGGTGCAACATGAGTGAATAGCCTGGCTTTTGAGAAGTGAGACCATGCACTGTTAGTGAAACAGTTTTATGTGAATGGTAGGAATGACAGTGCTACATTGAGAGAGTATCACCAACTGAAAGTCTGAGGAGAGGCCCAATATCATTAAGTGGTTTGAAGAAGATGATGATAATATTCAAAAACACAAGTGCACCTGGAAGAGGAATGCATCCTCTCCCAGTGGTAGTTATTGACGAGGTGACCATGCAGCAGGTATTTCGAGTAGTCCTAGTGCTCCTGCAGTGTGACAAGAATTGTCCAGCCCATGGTTAATGGTATGGAAAGTTTAAACAATGTAAAATCCAGCATGGTATAATGACAATGTTATGAAAAATATATTGCTACTCACTGTTTATTTATTTATTTATTTATTTGTCCATATAAATCTCTTTTTAAGTACATATATTGTACACAGGATATTGGACATAAAACCATTTAGCTATTTGATTTTCAAATGTCAAACATACATTTTATAAATTTTTATGACAAATTGGATCTATACAGTTAATAATTACAAATTTTTGAAATACTATATATTTATAACTTATTTCTACAATTAAAGATACAAATTACATTTTTTCTTGCATACGATATTGTGAGATTGAATAGTAGCAATTTTTCAGAAGGTAGGCTGTCACAGACTTTTTAAAGCTTTGTAGTTCAGTAAGAGATTTTATATGTCTTGGTAATCTGTTGTAAAATTTTGTTCCTGCATGATATACACCTTTTTGGCATAATGTGGTGTTACAATGATTAACATGTGTGTCACTGTCTGACCTGGTTCTGTAATCGTGGACACTTTTGTTTTGAGGAAAAAGGTTTACTTTTCTCAGTACGGTTTTTTTGACATGCGTGACTACTTCCAGTATATAAATGCAGGGGAGGGGTAGGATCTTTAGATCTTTAAAGAAAGGTTTGCATGATTTTCTGCTGCTCACTTGTTTCATTATTCTTATAATTGCCTTTTGTTTCCTGAAAACTGTTTGGCCTGATGTACATTTCCCCAGAAAATGATACTGTACTTCAGTATTGAATGTACACGAGCAAAGTATACAGCCCTAACTGTTTCTACACTAGTACCGTTGCAGAGAATTCTTACCACATAGCTCATTTTTGCTAGTTTTGAATTTAGGGCTGTGATATGAGTGTTCCATTTAAGATTTTCCTGGATATGAATCCCAAGAAATTTAGTTTCATTGACAGCACTAAAGTTTTGGTTATCTATACATATTACAGGTTGTACCGGATTTTTATTTTGATCAGTGTGGAAATTATGAGTACCGTTTTTTGGGGATTAACTATTAGCCTGTTTCTGGTAAACCATTCAGACACTTCTTTTGTAATATCTTTTGCAGATGCAGTAATCAATAGACTGGTGTCATCTGCAAACAGTACTGGTTCAGAATCCCTAACGTGTGATGGGAAATCATTAATGTAGACCAAAAAAAGAAAGGGACCTAAAATGGAGCCCTGTGGGACACCATGACTTAGTCCACATGGTTCTGAAAGTTGTACCTGGAGTTCATTTCCTTCCGTGTACTTAATTTCGGTTACCTGAGAGCGATATTCCAAATATGATTTAATCCACTGGTTTGGCACACCTCTTACACTATACCATTCGAGCTTGCTCAGTAGTATAGAATGATCAATCACATCAAATGCTTTTGTTAGGTCCAAGAATAAACCTGAGATATTTCTGTGGTTGTCCACTGCATTTAATACATAGTTTATCAGATTGAAAGTGGCAGTTTCAATTGATCTCTGTGGTCTGAAGCCGTGTTGACATCCAGAAATAATATTATTCTTGTCGAAGAATGTAATTAGTTTTGAAAGGAACACTTTTTCAATAATTTTCGGAAACCCTGACAATAGAGACACAGGCCTATAGTTACCCACACATTGATGATCACCTTTTTTATATAGGGGTATTACTTTTGCCATTTTCAGTTGCTGAGTATAGAGGAGATGCTGAGTCACAGACAGGCACACCAAAAGACTGCTAAATATGTGAGCTTTCTGCCAAAAGGCCTTTTTCTAAAGTAGACAACACACACACACACACACACATTAATGCAAGCACGATTCACACACTCATGGCCATACTGTGAAATAAATCTCCTACTGCTAGCTGTTTGCTTCCCATACTGTGAGAGGTGTCCAGTAAGGGATCTAAAATGCATACTTCAAGAACTTTAGGCACTTATTCAATAGAAGAGATGTGTTTCACAGTGTCGAAGATTAACAAGGGCTCATAGCTCTTAACGTACGCATTTTAGAACCCATGTTTACTAACCTTTTTGCTTTGAATGATGATTTCTGTCATATACCTGAATATTGCCCATTCCTTCTGGGACACCCTGTATAACTTTAGCTCAGTAAGTAAAAGCAATCAAGAAAACATATATATTTATTAAACTGATAGCTAGTTTGTTACCAGTCGGTAGCCTAACAGGGTAAACCATCCCAAAACTGTACATCAGTGTATTGTTACTCAAGTGAATTCAAATAAATTAACGTGGTTGTGTTGGTGGAGAAGCTAGGAAAAAAACCACAAGTATATAAAACTACCACTCGAAAGGTTTTACTGCAGATTGTGATATTCGTAGGCACAGAGACAAAACAAAATGAAAAATGCTTATTTCTAAACAATGTGTGATCATTATGTATAGCAGAATAATAGTTCAAGAATATTGGTTAACATAACATAAAGAAATAGATGAAGAATTATTTTTTTGTAAGTAATGTAAGACAGTCAGAAAATGTGGTATTTACAATTGAAAAACATCAAGAAATACAATTAATATGAGTTGAAGGTCATATTACTGAAACAAGACACAAACACATGGTTGTTTGGCATTTTACTTTACCACATGGCAATTTAAGCAACATGAGCATTCACTGACAGGTGACTGTATCAGCTGATTTAGACATTTTTCTACTGCTGAGAACACTGGAAGAGCGCGACAGGCATAAATTGTTGCATAGTGGGCATTTTCTTGCTGGCATACGTCAACCTTGATAGTATCATTGTTGAGCCTTTCGCCATCTTCTTCCTCTTCTTTTTTGTTGTATAATATCCACAAGCATTTTCTACATGTTCTCTACCAAAAATTCTCCTTGTTCACACATTTTCCTGTTCCAGGTTTCACTTCTCTGGCCTAGTTTCGCTTCTCTGTTCCTTTTCTTTATTTATTTATTTTTTATTATTATTCGCGTAACATCTCATATATTAAATGAGATATGTTACTACGAAAAGAGACTCGAAATACCTTTTAGCGGTGCTGTGCTATGCCTTTCTTTGGATCACTAATTTTCAACAAAAGAAAATGTATTATGTTCCTATTGTTCTGTATCTGGCTTTCTATTAAAGCAGTTATAGTACGCAATGATTGTTCAGCATTATAATTTTGCAGTGGATTTTTGTTAATAGTAAAACAACAATAAGTACCACGGCTAACCCGAGAACATGAGACTATTATCGGAGAAAATTAATGTTTTTACTATAAGGTTGCCAGACCAGAACTACGCACAGCAAGATTTCTTTCATGTGATGAAAATAAATTAACTCTTTTCACTATTAGTATTATATTATCAGCAGCCCGCGTCAGCCTGTAAAACAGATCATAAAATCTGCTGCTCTGCTCTGCAACTTCGAAAGCTGAAAGAAATAATTTTTCACTTCACTATTACCTGACCGCTTCTTTGCGGTATGATAGGTTTCATGTACTGCAATTTAAATGAACCGCGGCAGCGGCTGGCTCGTTCGTAACGCCGCTCTGCACCACGAATAATATTTAACCAACTGAAAATGTCTTAAAGGGATGGGATAAAATACCAGGCAAGCTTGACATGAATCATAATGCAAGGTTTCACTAAATAACTCTATTCAAACATTTAAACAATTTGAGTAGTACACACCTTTTTAACAATCTTGCCTAATGGCGTCCCTCTTACAAACTTGACAAAAGAATGCTACGCTAGCATACAATATCACGTCACAGGCTATCCTTCTCACGTAACTCCAAGAAGAAGACAGAGAAATTAATGTTCGTTATGTATTATTTATACTAGTCACATATTCTCATCTTTGTTTGATATTTACCGTCTGTGGCGGTTTCATTACTCGCCGACACAGATATTATCTAAAATAAATAATAAAAAAAATACATAATTTTATACAATAACAAAATATGATACACAATGTTTTCTCTTTATCACATAATATGTCTTTTACTAAGAGACGTTACACAGGGTATTTAAATGAATTTTCCACATCCTTATTGGACCCTTGGACCTTTGACTGAATGTGGGTTCTGACAAAGATGAGATCTCTCATTCTATGTGCAGTTTGGTGAACTGACTTATACTGCGCCTTCCTATCATCCATCTTTTTCAGTAGGATTTGCTCCACCTTACTGATCTCATGTACCCATGTTTCTTCATCATCGGAGAGACAAAACTAGCATTCTATGGATTGGAGTGGGGAATGTCAAATCCCTTAATGAGGCAGGTAGGCTAGAAAATTTAAAAAGGAAAACAGATACATTTAAGTTAGATACAGAGGAAGCTAGTGAATTTCAGTGGCAGGAGGAACAGGACTTCTGGTCAGCTGAGTGCAGGGTTATAAATACAAAATCAAATAGAGGTAATGCAAGAGTAGTCTAAATAGTGAATACAAAAATAACAACACAGATAAGCTACTATGGACAACATTGTGAATGCATTTTTGTAGCCAAGACAGACACGAAGCTCACACCCTCCATAGTAGTACAAGTTTATATGCCAACTAGCTCCACAGATGATGAAGAGATTGAAGAAATATATGATGAGATAAAAAAAGTTATTCAGATGGTTAAGGGAGACAAAAATTTAATAGTCATGGGGGACTGGAATTCAAGTGTAAGAAAAGGCATAGAAGGTAAAATAGTAGGTGAATATGGCCTAGGGGAAAGGAATGAAAGAGGAAGCCACCTGGTAGAATTTTGCACAGAACATAAATTAATCACAGCTAACACATGGTTTAAGGATCATAAAAGAAGGTTGTATATGTGGAAGAAGCCTGAAGACACTGGAAGGTTTTAGATTGATATTTTGGAACCATATTTTGAATTGTAGGACATTTCCAGGGCCAGATGTGGACTCTGACCACAACTTACTGGTTATGGGCTGTAGATTGAAACTGAAAAAATGCAGGAATTTAAGGAGATGGGACCAGGATAAACTGAAAGAACCAAACAAAAGCTGTAGAGAGTCTCATAATGGGCATTAGGGAGCAATTGAGAAGAACAGGGTAAAGGAATACAGTAGAAGAAGAATGGGTAGCATTGAAAGAGGAAATATGAAGGCAGCAGAGGATCAAGTAGGTAAAAGATGAGGGCTAGTAGAAATCCTTGGGTAAATCCATGAGATACTGAATTTAACTTATGGAAGGAGAAAATATAAAAATGCAGTAAATGAAGCAGGCAAAAGGGAATATAAAAGTCTTAAAAATAAGATTGACAGGAAGTGCAAAATGGTTACGTAGGAATAGCTAGAGGACAAATGTAAGGGTTCAGAAGCATACATCGCTAGTGGCGAGATAGATGGTGCCTACAGGAAAATTAATGAGACATCTGGAGAAAAGAAAACCACCTGTATGAATATCAAGAGCTCAGATGGAAAACCAGCCCTAAGAAAAGAGGGGAAAGCAGGAAGGTGGAAGGAGTATATAGAAGGTCTATACAATGGAGATGTCCTTGAGGCCAATTTCATGGAAGTGGAAGAAGACATAGATGAACACTGCATGAATAATTTGGCAGAGAACTGAAAACCTAAGTTGAAATGAGGTCCCAGGAGTAGACAACATTCTGGTAGAAATACTGATAGCTGTAGAGAGCCAGCCAAGACAAAAGTCTTTCATCTGGTGAGCAAAATTCATGAGACAGGTGAAATACCCTCAGACTTCAAGTAGAATATAATAATTCCAATTTTAAAGAAAGCAGATATTGACTGGTGTGAAAATTACCAAACTATCATTCTAATAAGTCATGGTTGCAAAATACTAACATGAATTCTTCGCAGAAGAATGAAAAAACTGGTAGAAACCAACTTCGGGGAAGATCAGTTTGGGTTCTGGAGAAATGTCGGAACATGTGAAGCAATAATGACCTGGTAACCCCTTATAGGAGATAGGTTAAGGAAAGGCAAACCTACTTTTATAGCACTTGTAGACTTAGAGAAAGTTTCTGACAATGTTGACTCAAATACTCTCTTTCAAATTGTAAAGGTGGCAGGGGTAAAATACGGGGAGTGCAGGCTATCTACAATTTGTAGAGAAACCAGATGGTAGTTATAATAGTCACAGAGCATGAAAGACAAACAGTGGTACAGAAGGGAGTGAGACAAGGTTGTAGCCTATCCCCTGTGTTATTTAATATGTACATTGAACAAGCAGTAAAGGAATCCAAAGAAAAATTTGGAGTAGTAATTAAAGTCCATAGAGAAGAAATAAAAACCTTGAGGTTTGCCAGTGACATCGTAATTCTTTCAGAGACAGCAAAGGACTTGGAAGAGCAGTTGAACGGAACGGACAGTGTCTTGAAAGGAGGATATAAGATGAACATCAACAAAAGCAAAATGAGGATAATGGGATGTTGTCGAATTAAGTTGGGTGATGCTGAGGGAATTAGAGTAGGAAATGAGACACTTAAAGTTGTAAAGGAGTTTTGCTGTTTGGGCAGCATAATAACTGATGATGGCTGAAGTAGACAGGATATAAAATGTAGACTAGCAATGGAAAGGAAAGCATTTGTGAAGAAGAGAAATTTGTAAACATCAAGTATAGATTTAAGTGTCAAGTTGTAGGGAAGCAGCGTACTCACGTCGTATAAAATTCACATCAGTCTTTCCATTGTGTGCCAGCTAGTCCGCTGTAACTAGCTCTGATGTCATAAATGTTGCACAATACTTTAAAAATCAAGTAAATAACCTGAAACATATCTAGCATGTCAGGAGTAATACTAAGTCAATATGTGTTGAATATCAGTTCAATAGTTTTAACCATTTTCGAAATTTCGACGTTTTTCTGTAAAAATCATTGGCACAAGAGAAAAGAGCTAGAAACTTAAAAATTTATACTTAGATTCCTTTTTCATAATAATTTAGTAGAAACAGTATTCAGGATCTCACAAATTAAAATTTTAGTTGAAATTCATGATTTTCTGGTTTTTGTCTTAGAAATTAAGGAAGCAAGATAGATTAAGTAGGCGAATAAATAAAGCTAGGATGTTTAAATTTAAGTAGAAGGGAGATCCGCTATAATCATAAAGATGTGAGACGTTTCAACTGAATAACTATAGAACTATAGCGATAGCGTATCTCCAAAGGGCAAGTTCAGAGCTCATCTACTGCGTGTAGTGTAATTAAATTAATTCTCTCGCAAAAAATATTTGACTTAGCCATGTCAGACTTTTATTATGATTACTTACCTGTGTGCTGATTGCACATTTAAATTGAGAGCTTCATCGGCCATCAGCAAAAGAAGCAATGATTTATTCGATAACTTAAAGTGGTGCATTACTAGCCCAGCGGCTAGTCAGGAGAGCGGATTTGATCAGGCGTTCCCTTAGCCATCCGCACCACGGCTTTATATATAAGAACGCTGCGCGAGGAAAATAGGCCCTAGTTCTCTCCAGAAGCTGATTAGCGCACCACCTGTGCCGGGAGTCGCGTCGCATCGGTATCATTGCTATAAACAGCATCGGATGCAGTAATAAGTTACTCTGGATACGCGTAACCATGAAATCATTTTCGAGTGAAGTGTTAATTCTGGGACGACTTTAATGATCTATCTTCAGTTTGCGTATGTCGTGTTTTCACGTGCCGTCGCGGGACAGACATTCTACCATTATTTAGTGTGGTGTTTGAGGAACATTATCATCAAATTATGGCGAGCATTCACTTAAACATTTAATTTGAACAGTTATAGTTGCATCAGCGCATTAGACTCTGAACTGCTCTGGTAGTTGGATTGTGTGGATCCTTTTTGGTCTGTGATTTTCAGAATATAGTGAACATTTTAGAGAAAATGGTTTTTGATTATGAATGCCAGACAATCTCCTAATTCCTCAGAGCTATAATCTGTAGCTATAAATGTATTCCTCAGATGAAGTGGGCACTAGGAATTCTAATTACAGGCTTCATGTTTTGCTAATCGCTTTCTGGTTGCCAATATTGTAGTTAGAGAGCCAGTGTTGAGAACGGCAAACAACAGCAATAAATAAATAATAGGGACATTTATATAACAATGATTCCACCCGCCGCCCCACATATTGTAGACGACGCAATTGAATTAACAATGCGTCTGGATTGACGGAGCTGGCACTGAGTCTAGCAGCGCTGCCGGCATTGCGAGAAGCCAGTTTCGCCTCACCGCAGTCGTCCGCCGGAGCAACCGGAGCTGCGCCTGCAGTTGCGAGCCACGCAAACACACAGCAGCCATCGAAGTACCGTCTGTAGCTCAACGCGCCGCGTCGCATCAGTAATCCTGGTACACCGCGCCGGCAACGTCATACGTCATGCAGAAGGAACTAAATTAAGTGAAAAGCTGTTAAAAATTTTACTAACCTGCACTAAAAGACTGTCGGCGATGGAACCGCCAGAAGAAACTGAGGTTAAATTTAAATCAGAACCCATGTCTGTTGAGGGAACTGTAAATCCAGACAACGGTCCAAGTGTAAATATGCATGAAAATAGAAATGTTAAAGTGAAATATGAAGTATTGTCTCCTGACAGTAGTGTGAAAAGGGGCAATGATTCAAAAATAGAGACCCCTGTAGTAAAGCAGAAATCAGAAATTGTTAATTTATTGGATGATATAGTTTACCTGATGGGTTCAAAACGAAACAGTTAACAGAGGTGGTAGTTTAAAAAGGATAAGTTTGATATGACTGATCAATCAGAAGTTTCATTTAGTTTTGATGATTCTGGTGTTGGAGCTAGTTTTTTGTCACCTGAGTGTGATAAAAAAACAGCTAGTGGGCAACCCAAAGATACTGGGGCTATTGATTTAAATGTTATATTACAAGCAATAGCTACCAGTAACGCTGAATTAAAGTTTGAAATAACTGAAGTCAAAAGCAGTAATGCAAAAATGTCAGCCAGTAATGCTAGAATGACTGCTGAGTTAAAATCTGATATAGTTGAGGTAAATAACAGGATTGTGGCCAGCCAAACTAATTTTAATAAATGATTGGAGGTAATGGACAATACCTTCAAGGCTGGTTGCAATAAGTTGAAAGAGAATCTGGACAGTTTGAATTATAAAATTGATTACAATCATGAGGATATTAAGAAAAAGGTTGCTCAACAATTTTCTGAAATGTATAAAACAGTAAAATCCAAAGTTGCTGAGGTTCGCAGAGACTTCAAAATGGAAGATGCGAAGCTGGAGCACAAGTTAACAGAAAAGATCGAGGCGGAATCTGAACTGTGCTCAGATAGGTTTAAAGATGTTAATATAAAAGTAAACATATGTCAAGCAGAAGTAGACGCAATCAAAACTGATACTACTCATATTGTGCAAAGAGTAGATAATGTTGAAATGAGAGTAGAAAATATTAGTACTAACATTGAGAGTAAAGTAGCTTCAGTAACTTCTGGTAATGGTAGTATGCAACAAGTTGTAGCTGCAAACGCAGCTTTTATCGGGTGTCGGCAGTTTTTGCGGTTCGATCCAGATAAAAATATCCACCTGCTAGATTTCTGGAATGATTTTGAAGATGTGATTCCACCAACTTGGTCTGAACGAGAGAAAATCTCATTTATTAGAAGCCATTTAGCAGGTGACGCCATGCGTTGGTCAGCTGATGTTATGTTGAAGTGTAAAACATTAGCGGATTTTAAAACAGCTTTCATTAATGAGTATTGGTCTAGCAATAAGCAAAATGAAGTGTTGAGAGAATTTTGGAGTGGAAAACGCTTCAATGTAGGCAAGGAATCTATTAAAGAGTTTGCCAGGTCATGGATCTCACATTTGTCACATTTGGCCGAAAAGTTAAAACCTGAAATGATAATACTAGGTCTTGAAGCCAAACTGCCATGGTATTGGCAAACTAGAATTATATCTGCCCCTAGAGACGATATGGATCGTTTCATTGAATATTTGGAACATGTAGAGCGTGTGGCTGCCAATGAGGAGCAAGCACGTAATAACAGAAATGCTAGTAACACTAGTAGTAATTTTAAGAACGAGCAGAATGGCAATGTAAACATCAGAACAGTAGGTGTTCATCATCCTAAGAGAGGTAGGAATTGGAGAAATAATTATCAGAACCAACAATGGCATCCAAATGATAGTAATTTTGTTCCGAACAAAATTATGCAGGTAAACAACAGTGTGGAAAGCAATGCTATGCCAGTTAACTATAATTGAAATAAAGGAAACAGTAGTAGGCCGAGGCAGGAAAACTAGTTCCCGTCTATGAGGACACTGGCGCTCACCAGGCGGTTACTTTTCCTAAGCCAGTAATTACAGTAATTGGTAAGACAGATCAGAATACTCAGACTGAACATGTGGATGAGGGGTCGGTAGCATCCAAGGATACAGCAGAAATATTAGATCACTCACAGTATTTGATAGATACCGTGTTAGAGACGCTTTCTAAGTGGGAGGAGAAAGAGAAGGTGCAGCAGTGTAACGGTAGGGAAGAGCTACAAAATATTGAATTGTCAGGTGAAGAAGCAGAAGAAATTCATGCTTATATTTACGATGAGAATGATGTGCTCTTATCTAAAGTGCCTGTGCAGTATGTTGATACTGTACTAATAGATTTAGGACAGGAGGTAAGTGGGAATGTAGAGGATAGCCTGTTGGGGGTCGATGAAACCAGTAGCTGTGACAGTTGTCACTTGAGAAGGAACCCGACGATAATAGTGAAAGTGGTTTAGCTGTAACTAGTGTTATGCCTGGTCTGGAGGCGCAGAATCGCTCAGACTACAGTAATTTGGGTCATGTTCAGCAAACTAAATGTAATGAAGTCATGCGGTGTTTCAATTTGAAATTAATAGACCAACTGGAAAAGGCAGCTGAAAATGTAATTCAGGAAACCCCTACACACTTTGGCCTAAATGTAATGAAGACAGATGTCGATCACTTTAGTTGGAGACGAATTCAAAAGGAACTGTTGGATGAGTTTGAGGAACCACCTGTACAAACTGGAATAAGCCACCCTATAATAATAGTGAATATGTTGGGTATCAATGTATGTTGTCTCTTAGACAGTGGAAGTGAGGTGAGTGCGATATCTCAGTCCTTCTTTGATATATTACCTGGTAAAGACAAGCTTACAGTAATGAGAATATCAGGACTAAGAATAATAGGTGCTACTGGCAAGGTGTGAAAAACGGTAAAACAAGAAGCTTTGTTGCCCTGTAACATTAATGGTAATTTAATTGATCATCCATGCTTAATTGTAAATAATCTCAGTATTGAGGTTTTAATTGGCATAGATTTCTTGTCGAAATATCAGTGTTGTTGACTTTGAAAGAAGCCAATTAAAAATGGTCTTGCTGATAACCGGAGTAATTACGGTACCTTGTATTGATAAACATGTAGTAACTAATGATGAAACTTGGGAGCTGCCTATACGAGTTCTGAAAAATAGAAGATATTGGGACGAAGGTATTAATCTTAGTAAAAGTAAGCTAAACACAGAAGAAGAAGAAGCAATTATTTTGGACAAAATAGAAGCTAAATTGCAGGAAATCGATAAAATTTCAGCTAATCAGAAGGAAGAACTGAGACAGGTTTTAAAAAGGCATCATAAGGTATTTTCAAATTGACCTGGCATGGTCAAAGGTTATGGATGTCAATTAAAGGTGAAACCTGGCCAAGTGTTTTTCATAGGAAAACCACATGCCAATGCATATAGGCTAGAGTACCCTAAGAGTAAAAAGCTATTAGGTCTCAGGAACGTGATCGACCTAAAGAAGTTCATAGGTAGTGAATGAATTCTGTAGGGAGCAGGTTGTTCTGTAACCTCTACACAGTGTGGCAGCTGTGCAGTCCCAGCTGTATGAGATCTTCTTTCCCATTTCAGATTTCACTCTCTCTTCATCTTTTCTATCCACCTGAAATTTCGACCTCTTCTTTCCAACACATTAAATTTTCCATTATGGTTATCAAGCCAATAATAAACTAATGATTTCTATAGGGAGGAGGTTGTTCTGTAACCTCTACACAGTGTGGCAGCTGTGCAGTCACAGCTGTGTGAGATCTTCTTTCCTTTTCAGGTCTCGCTCATTCTTCATCTTTCCTATCCACCAAAGTTTCGACTCCTTCTTTGCAATACAAAAATTTTCCGTCATGGCTATCAAGCCATGAGTTCTGTAACCATTCTATCCACTGATTAGTGAAGAAAATACCTAATGTGACAAACCTAACAGTGACATAAACAACAGAGAAGTATGATGTAATTAAGATACAAATGTATTTGAGTAACAAGTATGTATAGAACCCTGGTAATATTATAAGTACAAAGTTGTTGTTTTATTGGAAATGGTCCACCAACAGTAATTTAAAAAGATATACAAATTTGTGTACAAGCAGGATCTGAAGTGGCAGTGAAACCTAGTGTAAGCATTAGAGCTAACTAATAAATAGTAAGAGAGAGTGCTTAGTGTTATGAAAAATAGACAGATAAGTTGTAAAAATGAACTCACCTTGTGTAGCAAGGAATGGCAGTGTAATAGAATTGAGTAGTGTTTGTGGTTGAGACGTGAAGGACACGTCCCTGAAATATTTATAAGGTTGGAGCTGGCTGTTATTTGGTGTAGTGTGTGACAGGACACACCTACACGTATTGAGGTTATGAGGTGGAGGCATGAATGCGATCATAGGTACCCTTATGTTAGATGAGACAGAGCAGCTCATGGTATCCTATAGGTTTAAGGAATTTAGCATTATGCTCGGCCATAATTACTTAATGCACTTTAGTGGTAGGTCAAGAGAGACTACCTGTGGTTTCAGCATCCAATCAAGTGGAAATGGATTGCAACATGAGCAAACTGATCAGCTGCAATACACTATAGATATGAAATAAATGTGCTATCCTATGCATTAAATGTTAATAGAGTGAGTGTTAAATAAGTACATACACTAGCAACATAATTGAGTAACATAATGGCAAACGTGAAACATTACTTATAGCTCAGCATAAATACACTTCGATGAAGTAAGTACGTAACTGCAGATGTGAAACTGACACAGCAGCAGAGGACCAATAAGTGGATTTAGTAGTCAACTAAACTTAGTGTGTTTTGAACACTCAGAACTGTACTATTACCACAAGTTACTCACATGTGCAAAGAAGCTGAGAAGACGACTACTAATCAAATATACTCATACTATCTCTAAGAATAAGGTAATTGAAGATGAGTCAGCTAAGTAAATAAAATACAAATGTATCAGGAATGTACTGAGCATTGGTTCAGTGTTCCGGCCCAGAAATAATAAATTGAAATTAAATAGGATTTATGATTGTATGCCTTGAGCATAAATTTTCTCTAGTACATGACTAACGGCGTTTTGAGCCATTTGTTTATCGATTTTATGACAGTTAAGTAACTCCGAGAGTAAAATTTAAAAAGTTCTGTTAACTTTGTTCCAGTAACATATTGAAAGATAAAATGTATTTATCCCCATTTCATTGTGACCCACCCTTAGATATTAAGTGATCTGAGTCTGAGACACTCTTTTTGTTTGTTCTACAGGACAAACCAGATAATGGCAGCCTGGTAGCTGCGTGAAAGCGTGGAGTGACTTGGACACAACTCATAGTGACCCCTCCCCTTTCCCCATGTAATTTAGAGTGAACATGAAGGACGCAGTCCATAGAAACTTCCCCTCCTCTACCCTTGTGAATGGAAGTGTAGAACGCCAGCCAAAGCGGCTACAACCACGTGTGTAAAAATGAAATCGTCATGATTTGTGAAATTTTCTTTCAGGTTTAGAAAAGACTGCTAAGATATAATAATCTGTTTATGTATCATGAATAACTGTGTTATTTTCTTTGAATTTATGTATGTAAAAATGTATTTAATGGATTTAAGATTTTCATAATTTTACATATTTTATGTGTTTGTCTGTCTAAGGCAATATGTATGCCAAAGTGTTTCATTTGATTTTGCTTAAATTTTGAGTGATTATGTTGCTTAAGAGGCAGTGAACATGCCAGCAATTTAAATAATTGAAGTAGGTAATAAGTTTTCTTTTAATATTTCTATATTTTTACATTTAAATTTTAAATTTTCATAGGGAGTTAAGCTGTACTCTTGCTTCCCTTTTTGTAATTAATTTTTTCCCATTTACATTAAAAATATAATTAAGTAGAGGGTGATGTATGGAAGCAGCCTACTCACGCTGCATAAAATTCACATCAGTCTTTCCATTGTGTGCCAGCTAGTCCGCTGTAACTAGCTCTGACGTCATAAATGTTGCACAATACTTTAAAAATCAAGTAAATAACCTGAAACATATCTAGCATGTCAGGAGTAATACTAAATCAATATGTGTTGAATATCAGTTCAATAACTTTAACCATTTTCGAAATTTCGACGTTTTTCTGTAAAAATCATTGGCGCAACAGAAAAGAGCTAGAAACTTAAAAATTTATACTCAGATTCCTTTTTCATAATAATTTAGTAGAAACAGTATTCTGGATCTCACAAATTAAAATTTTAGTTGAAATTCATGATTTTCTGGTTTTCGTCTTAGAAATTAAGGAAGCAAGATGGATTAAGTAGGCGAATAAATAAAGCTAGGATGTTTAAATTTAAGTGGAAGGGAGATCCGCTACAATCATAAAGATGTGAGAAGTTTCAACTGAATAACTATAAAACTATAGCGATAGCGTATCTCCAAGGGGCAAGTTCAGAGCTCATCTACTGCGTGTAGTGTAATTAAATTAATTCTCTCGCCAAAAATATTTGACTTAGACATGTCAGACTTTTATTATGATTACTTACCTGTGTGCTGATTGCACATTTAAATTGAGAGCTTCATCGGCCATCAGCAAAAGAAGCAATGATTTATTCGATAACTTAAAGTGGTGCATTACTAGCCCAGCGGCTAGTCGGGAGAGCAGATTTGATCAGGCGTTCCCTTAGCCATCTGCACCGCGGCTTTATATATAAGAATGCTGCGCGAGGAAAAAAGGCCCTAGTTCTCTCCAGAAGCTGATTAGCGCACCACCTGTGCCGGGAGTCGTGTCGCGTCGGTATCATTGCTATAAACAGCCTCGGATGCCGTAATAAGTTACTTGGGATACGCGTAACCATGAAATCGTTTTCGAGTGAAATGTTAATTCTGGGATGACTTTAATGATCTATCTTCAGTTTGCATATGTCGTGTTTTCGTGTGCCGTCGCGGGACAGACATTCTACCATTATTTAGCGTGGCATTTGATGAACATTATCATCAAATTATGGCGAGCATTCACTTAAACATTTAATTTGAACAGTTACAGTTGCATCAGCGCATTAGACTCTGAACTGCTCTGGTAGTTGAATTTTGTGGATTCTTTTTGGTCTGTGATTTTCAGAATATAGTGAACATTTTAGAGAAAATGGTTTTTGACTATGAATGCCAGACAATCTCCTAATTCATCAGAGCTATAAGCTGTAGCTATAAATGTATTTCTCAGATGAAGTGGGCACTAGGAATTCTAATTACAGGCTTCATGTTTTGCTAATCACTTTCTGGTTGCCAATATTGTAGTTAGAGAGCCAGTGTTGAGAACGGCATACAACAGCATAAATACAAAACAATTATAATAACAATAAATTCACCCGCCACCCCACAAAGTGTCAGGAAGTCGTTTCTGAAATTATTTGTATGTAATGTAGCCATGTATGGAAGTGAAACATGGATGATAAATATTTTGGACAAGAAGAGAATAGAAGCTTTCAAAATGTGGTGCTACAGAAGAAAGCTGAAGATTAGATGGGTAGATCACATAACTAATGAGGAGGTACTGAATAGAACTGGGGAGAAGAGAAATTTGTGGCACAACTTGACTTGAAGAAGGGATCGGTTGGTAGGACATATTCTGAGGCATCAATGGATCACCAATTTAGTATTGGAGGGCAGCGTGTAGGGTAAAAATCATAGAGGGAGACCAGGAGATGAGTACATTAAGCAAATTCAGAAGGATGTAGATTGCAGTAGTTACTCAGAGATGAAGAGGGATAGAGTAGCATGGAGAGCTGCATCAGACCAGTCTTCGGACTGAAGGCCACAACAACAACACCAGTATGTATCATTTACAACTGTGCAGCACATTACTGATCACACCTTCAAAACTAGCCTTCAACTGACCTATTTTCCACGACAATTGTAGCAGAACATGTGACGCATATGATTTATCTCTTTCAAGCCTAACGCCTCAGTAGTCTGTTTACATTTTGCGGCATGCGGTTGCAGTTATAGCGGTTATAAAGCTAAGTACTGACAAAGTTATTTGTTCACTGTTATACAGTTATTAAATTTAATAGTTTTCAGTGGTGTTTTGTGCTGTTTGTGGCGAAATAACGATTTAATAAACTTTTGGAAATGTTCACTCACTGCATTTTTTAGAGTTTTCTGTGCATTGAAGTCGTTTAGTAAATTTTGTGCTTTAGTTTTCAGCTGGCATTTCTTATTCTTTCTAATGAAATATTTCAGTAAAATTTTCATTTAGTGTTTTAACTTTGTTGAGTGTTCCAGTGGCTGCTTGAATTTTTGATTTTAGCTAAGAATTTTGTGAAACTTTTTTGATATTGGTATTAGCTGTGGTGTAGTAGTATTTTCAAGACCGCTATCGTTATTTCTATAAATAGTTCTACTGGTGTAACTGAACTTAGATAATGTGTATAGTTTTTTTTCTGTAACTCTAAAATTTTACCATGAGTGAGAAATGTGGGCTCTGTTGTAGGTTTGTGAGTAGTGGGTTACGGTGTGGCATTTGTTCAAAGTATTTTCATTGGTGGGGAATGCAGTGCGGAAGTCAGTGGGCATTCTAGCGAGATCATCTCCTGGGAATGCAGAATCTGTAGTAGAAATAAGTTGATAGAGGAGCAGGAGCATAAGATCTGTGCCCTTCAGGTGTAGTAACACACACAAAGGAGGAACTAGACGGGTTGAGGAGGGTGAAGGATGGTGGGGAATGGGAATTGGCAGTTGGCAAGAAGGTAGCTAGGAGGAGAAGGTATTCAGACAGTTATACTTTGCATATATGCAATTGATTTGACCAGCTGTCAGAGTTGAGTGGAGAGGAGCCTCTTGTAGCTGTAGATGTAGGGAGCATGCAGCAGTCCTCAGCAGTTAGGAGGCCTAGGTCAGTTGCAAAGTCTAACAGATAGAAGAAGGTTCTGCTGTTAGGTAGTTCGCACAGTAGAGATGTGAGCCAGCAGTTGCAGGAAGTGTAGGGGAGTAAGTACCAGGTCACCAGCATTGTGAAGCCTAGCGCAGGGCTGGCTCAGGTGACTGACAGCATAGTGGAGTTACGTAGGAATTTTACAAAGGCGGATCAGGTAGTGATAGTGGGTGGAGCAGGGAACAGTCTTGATAGGGACAGGCAATATGATGTAGGTGGTGACCTGGTAAAGATAGCTACTCAAACTGGTGGCGCTAGGGTGCATTTCATGCAACTGTTTCAGCGTTGTGATCAGCATAATCTTAATGCAGCTGTTAGGTGCATTGACATGGGGCTGGAGAAGGCGCTGCTGGCAGAGGGCATGGGTCACATTTCAGTAGTGCCAGTTGAGTCTATCAGTAGATCCGGTTTCACTAGGCATGGCCTGCACCTCAGTAGGTTTGGGAAGGGGAGGCTGGCAAAGCTTATAGGTGACAGTGTAGTGGGTAGTGATGGGATCAGTCATGGAAAAATTATTGTAGTAGTTGGTGTTAGAGCTGCACCTTTTTTTAGACTGAAGTCAGCTGACAGGTATAACTGCTTAAAGGAAGTCCCTCTAACTAAGGGCTCACCTTAAGAGGACATCACGTTTCCAAGTAGAGAAGGAATTAGCATATTTCATCAAAATATAAGAGGTATTAGACATAAAGTTAGTCAACTGCTTATAGATGTTGACTCTGAAATTATTGGTATATCGGAGTACCACTTAAATAATTTGATGTTGACTCTGAAATTATTGGTAAATCGGAGTACCACTTAAATAATTTGACAATTCAGAGGCTTCCTTTACCAGGATACAGATTAGCTGGCTGTTTTTCAAGGAGGTCCTTGTGGGGTGCAGGAGTGGCTATGTACATAAAAAGCAATATTCCATTTGAGTTCATAAACATATCACAGCACTGCAGTGAACAGATATTTGAATGTTGTGCAGGGGCAGTTGAATTTAGTGAAACTAAACTCCTAATTGTTGTTTATAGGTACCACTTGAGCATTTCTGCTCAAGCTATAGAGAGTTTTTGATTTACTTCATAGGAAGTACCAGAAATTAGTTATATATTGTGTATTCAATATAAATTTTGTATATGATGGTGCAAGCAAAAGGATGTTGGTAGAGCTCCTAAAATTCATATGATCTGATGCAGAATGTGTTTTTTCTAACTAGGGTGCAGGGGAACAGTAGCATACCCATAGACAATATTTTCATTCATTCTTCATTACTAGATAGGCATTCTGTTAGTAAAAGGGTGATGGCCTTTCAGACCATGATGCACAAATTTTAACACTAAAAGGCTTTTGTACTCAAACAAATGTCACATATAATTACAGACTATGTAGAAAAGTTAATCCAACAGCAATAGAGAGTTTTTTAAACCTTGTCAAGGAACGAGAGTGGCAGAATGTTTGTAGTACCAATAACATAGATGATAAATATAATGCTTTCCTTAACACATTTCTCATGCTCTTTGAGAGTTGCTTTCAATTAGAACATTCTAAATGGGGTACTAGCAGTAAAAGGCATCCCGGATGGCTGATTAGTGGGGTAAGGATGTCATGTAGAACAAAGTGGTAATTATGTCAAAATGTTTATTTATTTATATAACAGAGGGAAACATTCCACGTGGGAAAAATATATCTAAAAACAAAGATGATGAGACTTACCAAACAAAAGCGCTGGCAGGTCGATAGACACACAAACATACACACAAAATTCAAGCTTTCGCAACAAACGGTTGCTTCATCAGGAAAGAGGGAAGGAGAGGGAAAGACGAAAGGATGTGGGTTTTAAGGGAGAGGAAACGCTACAGAACTTTGTAGAAGTGAATAAATCTAGGAACATAATAGTAGCCACTGTGCCTCATAGACACACCTAATTTACAGATCGTATGTTAATAAAGAAATTAGGAAAACCAACATCAAAATTAAGAAATTGTGTGCAGAATACCCAAAGTGCGATGTACTGGATGTAAGTAAACTACATCGAAACCTGCACACCAAACATGGAATGCACCTTAATTATGACGGAAAAAGTACTATGTGCGATCACATCAGTGAAATAATTAAAAAAAGACTATTACGAAATAGATCAGTCTATCAGCTTCCTGAAAGGCTTACAAACAAAAATGAGGAAAGCAAATTCGACAATAATGAAGAAAGCAGGAAAGAGGAGACATCAGAAGATCCACAAAGGGTTGCAGCAGCTACACCTGTAAGAGTAAATTTAAGATCAAGGCGGAATATACCCAAGAAGGAGGATTTTTTCTATCCCCCTCTGAGGAAAGAAAAAACTTAGCATCATCAAACAAGTTAAAGATACACCATAAAACTAGCAAAGGACTCCATCAGCAAACTGTAGTAAATAAGGTAAAGTCTGAACCTCCTCACCAATGTGTAAAAAAATTAAACAAAAAATTTCTTGATCTAAAAGTATACATCCATAATGTACAAGGGCTCAAAACCAAACTTAATGAATTAGAAATTTTGTTATCAAGTGCAAGTGAACTGTCAGATACACAGATATTATGTATTAATGAACATTTCATGAGGTCTTTTGAAATAGAAAGTGTTGTGATACCAAATTTTAAACTCGTGGGTCACTTCTCAAGAACATCTTACAAAGGTGGAGGCAGTTGCATATTTGTAAAAGACAACATTACTGCTACACCTCTTGATATTTGCAATTCGTATAGTATTGAAAAAGATATAGAACTGTCAGGTGTAGAGCTTACAGATCTAAATGTTTATATAATAGCACTTTACAGGTCACCCTCTGGTAACATAGGGACTTTCTACAAAAATCTAGCACCAGTAATAGAAAATCTAAGTAAAAGAAAATCATATAGTGTTCTAATATGTGGTGACTATAATATAGATTTTCTCTCAGAAAACTCTAGCCATCTAAACATTAAAAATTTTATGAACAGCTACAACCTAGACCTAATGGTTAACACTCCAACCAGGATAACAAATCACAGTACCACTTGTCTGTATCAAGTAGCAAGCAATATAAATTGTACTGTATCCTCCGTCAAATTAGGATTTTCAGACCACAATGCATTAATTATGCAGGTCTGGTTGCAAAATAACAGCCACGAACACAATAAAATCACTGTACAGAAGATAAACTTCAATAAAACCCATATGCATACTTTCCTCTTTGATATACAAAATGAAAACTGGCAAAATGTATATGAGGCTCAAACAGTAGACAGCAAATATGAAGCATTCTTGGATATTTTCTGTTATTATTTTAATTTCCACTTTCTCTTACAAACAAAATGTATCACCAAAGATAGAAAACTCTCCAGCTGGATCACCCCAGGAATCATTAGATCATCACAAAGAAAAAGAGAACTTTTTTACATGAGCAAATCCAAACTAGGCAGTAGTGAAGCATTTAAGTCATACTTTACTCTATATAAAAAGATATTAAAGAAAAAAAAATGCAGCCAAAAAGCTACAGAATGATAACTACCTCAAATTGTCATCAAATAAGAGCAAAAGCATGTGGCAACTTATTAATATGAATACTAATAGAGGAAAACAGCTACAAAGTGATATTAGCTTAAAAATAAATGGAAAATTAGTCTCCAGTGGGAAAGAAACAGCAGAGGAATTCAATAACTACTTTACAGAAACAGTAGAAAACCTGGCTAACCATCTTGAAAATAGCTGTCGCTTACAACTAGAACCAAACTTATGCTCTGAGACTCTATTTTTAAGGCCTACATCTGAAATTGAAATAGAAAAGACACTTCATAGCAAAATTTAAAAAAAAAATCATCTGCTGGACAAGATCAAATCCCATGCTTCCTCCTTCATAATTGCAGTAACTTTATCAGTAAACTCCTAGCTCACATAATAAACTTCTCATTCCTGAATGGTACATTTCCTGGTATGCTCAAAATTGCAAAAATTATACCTGTCCACAAAAAAGGAAGCAAAGAGGATCCCAGTAATTATCGACCCATTGCACTGCTTTCAACTTTTAGTAAAGTATTTGAATATATAATGGCCACCAGAGTCATGTCCTTTCTAGACAAAGAAAATATCCTGTCACCTGCTCAGTTCAGCTTCCAAAGTAAGAAAGCTACAACAGATGCAATACAAGAATTTCTAGATCATGCACTGGAGCTTGTGGACAAAAAAACTCCCAGCCATAGGTATCTTCCTAGATCTAACAAAGGCATTCCACATGGTTAATCATAGTATACTTCTGCAAAAGATGCATTTCTATGGAATAAGAGGAAATGCCTATGACTGGTTTAAAAGCTATCTGGAAGATCCACAGCAGTATGTCGAATTAAATGAAACTAAGCTCTCAGGTACAGCTAGCACTGTACATTCCTCCATACATACCATAAAGCAAGGCATTCCCCAAGGCTCCATCCTGGGCCCTTTGCTGTTCTTACTTTACATAAATGACCTTCCTCACAGCCTACCAAACACAAAAACCCTTTTATTTGCTGACGACACCTCTATACTCATATCTGCGCCCGAACAAATTCTCCAATCTAATATAGATAGAACCACAGATCAAATAAGTCGATGGCTTCAAAGTAACAGGCAGCTGATTAATGCAAAAAAGACAATTGGAATAACCTTTCACACTGCCCAAAACAGAAATCCATTACTACCAACTATATCACTGGAAAAAAATAATGTTAAACTTGAAAATGAAATAAAATTTTTGGGGGTCACTATTACTGATACGCTCACATGGAAAAGGCACATTGACGTTACCAGCACAAAACTTAGTAAAGTATGCTTCATGATTAGATCAATAAGGAACGTCACTAACACAAGTACCCTAACCACAATGTACCATGCACTCTTTCACTCTGTACTTAACTACGGAATCATCTTCTGGGGCCAAAATTCTGAATCAATTAAGATATTCAAAGTGCAAAAGAAGATAGTCAGAACAATTATGTTCAAAAAACAGAGAGACACTAGTAAACCATTATTTAAGAAACTAAATATTTTGCCCCTCCCATGCCAATACATACTAGAATTATTATTCTTTACCAAAAAAAGTATCAACAAAATTAGCAAAAATATGGACTACCACGATTATGACACAAGATCAAAAACCTCTCTAAGAATACTTCCCCACTCAACAAAACTGTACAGTGATGGTGTCAAGTGCATGGGAATAAAATTATAATATCATCTTCCAACTTTTATACAAGAAATCCAAGAAATAAATAAATTCAAACAGACAGTGAAATCTCTTTTAATAAAAGACTGCTTTTATACCATCCAGGAATATTTGGAATCAAAATTGTCTTAGTGCATGATAATGTATCAAAGCTGAATGTTGTTAAGTCAGTTTTGTCACATCATGTAACAATTCTCTGTAAAGCTGTAACTTTAAGTAACATAATTTAAGTAACTTTAAGTAACATAATTTTGTAGGTAATGTAAAATAATCTTTCTTCTGTATTCTTGTTTACTATTTTAGACTCCTGTAAACTGTATATTTGTATTGACTTATCCCATATCAGTTGTACAAGCCATTGTACTGATTTGATCTACGGGACAAATAATAAATAAATAAATAAAGGAGTCATTCCAATCCCGGGAGTGGAAAGATTTACCTTAGGGGGAAAAAAGGACAGGTATACACTCGCACACACACACATATCCATCCGCACATACACAGACACAAGCAGACATTTGTAAAGGCAAAGAGTTTGGGCTCCCTCTCCTTCCCTCTTTCCTGATGAAGCAACCGTTTGTTGCGAAAGCTTGAATTTTGTGTGTATGTTTGTGTTTGTTTGTGTGTCTATCGACCTGCCAGCGCTTTTGTTTGGTAAGTCTCATCATCATTTGTTTTTAGATATGTTTATTTATTTATTTATTTGCCATTAGCCAACATAAGTTGAAGTAGACAATTACATACTTAAAAGTAGATCTCATTTGATAGTTTACATGTTTAGCTTTACTATATAGTTCAATTTCCTTAATACTATATTATACTGTACTATACTATATACATTCAAATTCCTTAATACTATCACACACTTATCAACTAACAATTTGTGAATGTGCTTACGGAAGGTATCACATGGCAAGTCTCTCGCTGGTGGTGGTAGCTTGTTATATAATTTTATTCCTATTTGTTTAAAGCTACTTTGGACCTTAACCAGTCTTGTAAAATCTACATCTACATTATTTCTGTATCTAGTTTCATGCAAATGGATGTCTGTTCTGCAAGGTAGTGTATGTATTTGATTTTTTGTAGAGAGAAGACATGTTTTAATGTAAAGGGAAGGTACAGTCAAGATGCTGAGGTCTTTATAATGCTTTCTACATGATTCTTGGTTTATAATGCCTGTAATTGCTCTTATGGCTTTCTTCTGCCACATGAACACTGTCTGAGCACCATGAGAGATGCCCCATAGTTTTATTGCATACTGGAGGTGACACTGAAAGAAGTAGTCACAGTGAAGCTACAGTAGCCCATTACAAACAGTACTATAAGGCTCTTAAATTGTTATTAGGAAGGCAAAGAGTATGTGGTATGCAAATAGAACAGCTAATTCACAGGATAAAATTAAAACCATGTGGTCAGTTGTGAAGGAAGTGTCTGGTCAGCAGCACAAGGTCGATGATATAGCCAGTTCGTAGTCAAAATATTTCTGATACTGATAAATCAGATACATGTACAGTATTTAACAATCATTTTCTTAGCATTGCTGGTGAATTAGATAAAAATTTAGTTTCTACAGGGAATCATACAACTCTCTTGGAAAATGCTTTTCGAAGACTGATGTCTGAAATACTCCTCTGTGATACTGACAAGGGGGAGACTGAGTCAATAATTAAATCACTGAAGACTAAGGACTCTCATGGATATGATGCAGTGTCTAGCAGGATATTAAAGTACTGTGCTGCACATGTTGGCCCTGTATTTAGCCATATTTGTAATTTTTCCTTTAGGAATGGCCAGTTTCCTGAATGATTACAATACTCAGTAGTAAAGCCGCTTTATAGAAAGGGATAAAGGGATAATGTAGACAATTTTAGACCTATTTCTATGCCATCAGTGTTTGCTAAAGTTATTGAAAGGGCTGAGTATGATCATTTTCTATCACATAATTTGCTATCAAATGTACAATTTGGCTTTAGAAGTTGTTTAACAACTGAAAATGATATATTCTCTTTTCTCTGTGAGGTAATGGATGAGTTAAACAAAAAGTTTCAAAAGATAGGCATATTTTTTGATTTAACTAAGGCATTGTGTTATTTAACTAAGACATTGTGGTGATCACAAAATATTTTTCCAAAAGTTGGACCATTACAGAATATGGGGAGTAGCTCAGAGTTGGTTCACCTCTTACTTTAGCAACAGACAGCAAAAGATTATTCACAGTGTTGAAAATGGCTCTGATTTGGGGTCTGAGTGGAGTACGCTCAAGTGGGGGATGTCCCAGGGATCAGTGTTGGGGCCACTCCCTTTCCTTATTTATATAAATGGTATGCCTTCTAGTATTACGGGTAACTCTAAAATATTTCAGTTTGCTGATGACACTAGCTTGGTAGTAAAGGATGTTGTGTGCAACATTGGCACAGTTTCAAACAATGCAGTTCATGACCTAAGTTCATGGCTTGTAGGAAATAAACTAAAGCTAAATCACAGTAAGACTCAGTTTTTACAGTTTCTAACACACATTTCAACAAAACCTGACATTTTAATTTCACAGAATGGGCATATGATTAGTGAAACTGAACAGTTCAAATTTCTAGGTGTTAGATAGATAGTAAACTGTCATGGAAAGCCCACGTTCACAATCTTGTTTAAAGACAATGCTGTCACTTTTACTATTCGAAAGGTATCTGAAATAATGAGTGATCGTTCAACATGAAAATTAGTCTACTCTGCTTACTTTCATTCACTTATGTCATATGGTATAATATTTTGGTGTAACTCTTCCCATTCTAAAAGAATATTTTTGGCTCAGAAATGGGTGGTTTGGGCAATAAGTGGTGTAAGTTCACGAACCTCTTGTCAACCCCTGTTCACGAGTCTGGGTATTTTGACATTGGCCTCTCAATATATATACTCCTTACTGTCATTTCTTATTAACAATATTGACTTATTCCCAAGAATAAGCAGCTTTCACTCAGATATTACTCATCAGAAATCAAACCTGCATTTGGATCGGACTTCCTTAACTGTTGTGCAGAAAGACTTGCAGTATACTGCTGCATCCATTTTCAATAAGCCACCACTAGAATTCAAAAATCTTAGCTGTAATCCACGTGATTTCAAATCAAAACTGAAGAGTTTCCTCATGGATCACTCCTTCTATTCTGTCGAGGAGTCCCTTGAAAAATCAAGTTGATTCTTGTTGTATTATCGATTGCGTTTACTTAAACACTTCTATTCTGTTGAGGAGTTCCTTGTAAAATCAAGCCGATTCTTGTTGTATTGTTGATTGTGTTAACCTAAGCTTAGGGCTTGACTTTTTTCGGGTTCATAAAAATTTTATTTTTATCTGTTATTACTTTTATGTTGTAATTTCATGTACTGACACATTCCTTGGAGATTTGCTTCTTAATTAGGTCCTACGGAACTTGACGTGTGAATAAAAAAATAAATAAAAATCCTAATACACCCCGCTGGGTTTGAGGTGAGTTTGTAGTGTGCAATGAACAGCTGGTGCAACATCATCCCTTTTCAAAGTCTCTGTCCATTTCTTAAATACAAACTGGCTCCCATTATCACCAATAATTCATTTCTGTTTACAGACATTCATGAAGTAGTCTGTTCCCAACTTTTCAGCTACATTACTGCCTGTGGACTCTTTTTTTAGTGACACAATTTCACATATGTTGAGAAAAGCTCAATAATTACAAGTATTTCTGTAGCTCATGCTGACCTTAGGCAGGGGCCTAGTAAATCAGCTGCCACTGTCTCTTTAAGCCCTTTTGGCAACACAGGGTACATAAAACCCTTGTGTTTCATGGTAAGAGTCTTACTTTTCTGGCAAACTTCACACGTTTTCAGTAAGTTTCTTATCCACTTGGCCATGTTGAAAATTAAAAACAATCTTGTCTCAATTTTTCTAAGCACTTCTTCAGTCCAAAGTGTCCACAGCTAAAGTGTGTGTGCATATGTTTTTCAACATCCTACAAAATATCCCTTCATGAACTGTACTCTGTCGTGAGTAGTCTACTATTTTCCAGCATTGGTAGTTTTGCTCTGTGCACTTTTAAACCCACTGGTATGTGCGAGAGTTCATTGGGAACTAAATTTTGTTCTCCTGGCACATATTGCATTTCAAGATCAATTTCATGCAGTTCTAAAGTCCACCTTACTAACCTCCCATGTCATAGTTTACTTGTTAACAAGAACAACAAGATGCGTTGGTCACTAACTACAATAAGTTTTATCCCGATATTAATGGAATTTTGTGAATCCAAATATTATAGCCTGTGCTTCCTTCTCTGTTACTGCACTCTTCTGTTCACAACTCATCAACATTCTGCTCCCAAAAGCTATTGTCTTGATGTTATTCTGCTCCTCTCCTCCTTCAATTTGATACAGATCCACTCCCACACCATGCATCACAGGCCAAATAAAAAGTTTTGTGAAGATCTGGGTTTGACAATATTGGTGCACTGACCAATGCTTTGTTATTAAACTAAAATGGGCACTCAAAATTTTCTGTCCATGTCCACACACTGTTCTTCGTAAGTAGGTTGTGCAAAGACTCATCATGTAACACCAGTTTGTCTATAAAACAACAATAGAAGCCACACAGGCCATAAAAACTCCTAAGTTGTTTCTTGTGTTGGGAAGTTACGTATTGTCTCAAATTTTTCCTCATTGGACTTTATGCCTGCTGGCATAATTACATGTCCCAAAAATTTTGTTTTCCACCTACTAAAGTCCAATTTCTTCAAGTTAAATTTAGCTCCCACAGCTTCAAATTTGTGAAAAACTTCCTTGAACATTGCCAAATGTTCATTCCATGTACAGCTTCTAATCAGAATGTCATCTACATACAAGGTGATTTGTTTCAATAGACCTTTGACAAGAACTCTAAAAAATTTGTGAATAAATGCTGATTGTGTCCAAATTTAGTCCAAAGGGAAGCATTCAATACCGATAGCACCACCCTTTGTAAAGGAATGCGATGTACTGACTGCATTCTGGATCCAACAATACCTGATGATACCTGGAAGTCAGATCCAAACTCGTTAATACTTTTAATACCATTTTGTTGGTACCACATACATCTTCCTTGTTGCATTTACTTCCATTGGACCCATGTCATTTGCTCAGCCAGAGCTAATGTGAATTTCCTGTGGCATTATTGCTTAGCATATTTTTACTTCTCTTGCTGCCATGCTTTGTACTTTCTCAAATGAAAGCACGCCCCTTCATCTGTACATGTTACATTACACAGCAGTCACACCTTCTCTACAGTTTCAATTATTGTGTAGATAAAATGGCTACAAACTTTGCATGGCAGCCATTGCACCACTCAATGTACAATTTGATGTTTCTCATACCAAACTTTCAAATACTGATTTCTCTCTCATTCCTTTTCCAAAAATTCAGAATACATTCTGTCATATCTCTCGTTGTATGAGCAGTTGCAAATCAAATTTAGAATCTCATCTTTTTGCTTGTAGATCATTATTTTCCAGGAATATGGTCTCAAACTCCATGTAAGATAAACTTTATTTTTCTGTTTTCCCCAATTGTAAGCTCCATTGTTCATCTGATTGATGATGAAAGCAATTTTGGTCAGGTCATTCCACACTTCTGGCAGTAGACCATGGAAATCACACATGAATGCAATGGGATAAAGTTTTCCATTTGGACTAATGTTACAGAGTTTACAACTATTTACAAATTCCTGCTTGCAGATCTCCTTTCTCTCTGATTTCGGTGTGATCTGCAACACATCTCACTTCATTCTTTAGCTCTTCATTGATAATCTGCTCAACACAGTTGTCAATGTCCTGTTGTACCTCCTTTATTGTCATGCCTACTCTTTTTTTCATGTCTCCTAATCGTATAACTGCATCTTCCTGCTTTTTGAATGCACTTCCATCTCTTCTAACATTTTGGTGTGCTTTTCTGTGTTTTCTTCTACCAGGGATACTAACTACAGCTTCCCAATATATTTATTCCTTAATGAAATTTGTCATTAAAAATATATCACTTTTTCAAACCAACAGCACAATTCATGGAATCAATACTAGAAATAAGAATAATCTTCACAAGGATTTAAAGTCACTTAGTCTTGTACAAAAAGGTGTGCATTATTCAGGAACACACATTTTCAATAACTTGCCAGCAGCCATAAAAAGCTTAACAACCAATGAAATTCAGTTTAAGAGAAGCCTAAAGGATTTATTGGTGGCCAACTCCTTCTACTCCATTGATGAATTTCTTAATAAAACCAACTGATTTGTATATAAGCACAACATAATTTCTGCACAATTTCAGTGCAGTAATGTGTTCACTGAAAATTTGTGTGTCTGTGTCTGTGTGTGTGTGTGGTTGTGTGTAAGTATAATCTAACTTCTGCACCATTTCAGTGCAGTAATGTGTTCATTGTAAATAAGTATTACAGTAGTTGTATTACATGTTTATTACCTTATAAATAAATAAAAAACCTTGTTTATTTTAAATTCAGTGCATTAGTATTTGTAAAATGACTCTTAGTGTCCATTAATAAATGACGATCATTCCACTTGGGACCTGTGGAATGGTACATTAGCTTATTTGTTTTAGTTGTAAATATTTGTCATGTATTGTTGTTTTTCTGACATGTTCCACATCCTGGAGGACCTCCTCACTACGGATCAATTGGAATGAAAGTAAATCTAATCTAATCTAAAATACTTAAAGGTGTATTATGTGTCTTTTCGCTCTCATTAATCACGTTCCACGTGGCCTTTTGTTGTGCTACCTGCTCCCATTAGCACTTCTTGATTACCTTCTCCTGCTTTTCTTGAAAAACTGCAATTAATTTCTCTCAGCTTTCTTTAAACAGTGTTAATTCTTACTTAAATTCAGTTCTGGTTTTCTCTTGGCTTTCCTGAAACTCTCCATTAAGTTCTTCCTTTAATTCCTTCTTTAATCCCTTAACATACCGATTTTCTTTTATGTTCCAAAAATATTTTTTATTAATGAAAGATGTCCTATAATGAATGACATTACATACGGACATATAAAGATAGCTTTTAGAGCCCAAAATAATGAGTTACAAAACTTTGAGGATCACCAATAATAAAATCTCGAGCATAATCAAGCAGTGGACTTCGACTAAAATATCTCAAAACTTGAAGTCCTTTTTTTAGTTTCTGTGTTGCTATGAAGTCTAACCATGTAATTCATAACAGTTTCCTGTGAACATAAATCTTGTGGAGCTAGTTGAAGTACAGTGGTGAACACTTGTCACTCAACTGATGAACTGCCATCACTTTCAGTCTCTAATGAAGTAACATAATATTCTTCTTCACTTTCTGAGCCACTAAATTCAGGTTCAAACTTTGGATCACTATAACCATCCCTATTTTGAAAGCATTGCCTAAACAATAATACAGGAGAGAGGCTGAAAACACACATTTTGTTGTTGAGTATCCAGTCTGCACGCAGTAAGGATGAGGTATAGTGGCTATCACCTCAACCAAAACATGACATCCAAGCTACAGATGTAGGGCCTAATGCTCTCCAGCAACCAAACAATTAACTACCAATGCTGAAATGGACATAAGCAGGCTTTTATTTTTTTAAAGGTCTTTTCTTAAGTTACCTGAGCATACTCAGGTTTTTAAGCTTCTGTCAAAATAATAAAAACAAGATAATTTGAGGTATTATGGTAAGGGGTTAATTCATTTGTGATTTCTTTTTTACTTTCCTTTAATTCTGTTATTTCCTTCCCAGACTCTGCACGATTTTCTCTTGAATTTCTAATTTTTTTCTCTTAATTCTCCAATTTTTTACAACTTTAGCTTGGCTTTCCCTAAACACTTTTGCAGTTTTCTCTTGATTTTCCTTTACTGCTTTGAGTAGTGCCATCATATCCAACTGTCTGCCACTCGGAGGTGGCTCATGCAAAGTGAGCTCCTGTCTATTTCTTCCCATTTTTTGTATCTATGGTGTTGAAGTTTTATTCACACTTAACTGTGCCATTAGTTCCACATCTGCTGATTCTTCTTTAGTCACACCTTAAAAACTGGAACATTTGAATCCTGCACTGCCTTATTCTCCCTCTGTATAGAGCTGAGCTCCCACAACTCTCTCTACTGGTATTCTCTCTTTTACTGACAACATTTTTACATTTAAAAGTACAAAACACAAGCCTACCTAACTTCCTCCTTACAAAAATTGTCACACGTCACATAACCCAAATGTTTTGCCTGCAGCAGCACTATTTGAACTATACACAGTTGTCATTCTTGCAACACTTACGTTTATTACTGTGATTGTTGGTTTCTGTGCCATTGTGTGATGCTGCAAACAGCATCCTTTGTGTCATTGAGATTGTCATCTAGGACCACTGCAATCCAAAATGTTGAAGATTTCCAATTCTCATATTCAACTACTGTAATCTGAGATGCTGCAGATTTACACAACATACACAATTTCTTTTGAAATGACACTTTATTACCTGCTCCTCAGGTGATTCATTAGTCTGCTGTTCATAGTTATTTCTCATTATTGCATACCACATCTCTGTTCTTCACAGAAAAAGCATATGTCTGTGCACAGACAGAAATTGTAGAGAAATTAAGAAAAATGTCCCTTGTCACGATGATTTGTTAATGTACATTTGTGGTTTGGTAGCTTTACTGAGAGAACATGCTTCATTACTAGGTAACTTGACCATGTGCCTAACACAAACATATATCTGTCATAGTTTGTAAATTATGTTTTCTTAATTATGAAATGGAAAATATCACTTTGAAACAATAACAGAGTGGATTAGTAGTACTTCATTTTATTGTCTCTTTAGAACATAACACACATCTCTAACAATGCCTAAGCTCATCTACTTTTTTTATTAACATTTAATGTCCGCGGCTCGCGGTCTTGCGGTAGCATTCTCGCTTCCCGCGCCCAGTGTCCCAGGTTCGATTCCTGGCAGGGCCAGGGATTTTCTCTGCCTCGAGATGACTGGGTGTTGTGTGTCTTTCATCATCATTTCATCCCCACACTGCGAGGGGTCTCCCGGCCACCAATGCCATATGCTCATTCATTAACAGTTAATCTTAATTTGCATTCATACTGAAGTAATCTTTGCTACATTGCGTGCTCTACAATAGCTAAACAGGTATTCACTGAGATAGATGTTTTTTCATATCTGTTCAAATAGCAATATATTCCAGTCATGAAATAACTAATCAACAACTACATGCCATTTCATCCACAACTTTCATTAAATATTTCCGTGTGTCTTTCTGTAAATAAACGAAATTACTCAAACATGCTTTTATCCTGTGATCTGACATAACACTTTCAACACTTAATTATACTCTATAGAAAATTCTTCGTATTATTTATGTGCAACACGGCTCCACATGACCACTCAGTACATAAACTTAACAATGACCCTCTGCACACATACTCAGTGGGTGACCAGTTGTGCTGGGCCATTGTTGATGTTAAAAAGCAAGACAATGCCCACAACAGAGAAAAATACATTCAGCTTCAAAAATTTCAGATGTGACCGATAAGTAAGGAGTACATGTCACAACACAACAGATAGTATTACTCTTTAAAGTCATCACATGTTTTCCATTTATCTACAGTATGCAGTGATACAGTAATATTATTTTCAGCTCATGTAACTGATAATAAGTTTATTAAGCAACTAAATGACAGCATCAACACACTTAAAGAAACCACAAAGAGCAGCAAAATGAAACTTATTATACAGGGAAATATTTGCCTATGATATGCAGTACACTATGCCCAACATAATGTAAGTATAGTATACAGCTTCAGGCTACGAAAAATGTAAGTTTTTTGCTTAACAGTAGTAGTAGTCCAAATAGCTCCAAAGCATTGGTGACTGGATAAAGAGACATTGTTGTGGTCATCAGTCCAAGACTGACTTGTTGCAGGTCTCCACAATACTCTACCCTGTGCATGCCGCTTCATCTAATAACTGCTGCAACCCACATCAGTTTGAACTTCCGTATTGCACTCATCTCTAGGTTTCCCTCTGCAAATGAGGCATAAAGGACCAGCAGAAAAAATGTTTCTTTCGGAGCACAAAAAAGTCACTTATGCTCCTGTATTGCTTTGGATTAACAGACTGAAAGGTGGGGCAGCAATTGCCTCATTCTAGCTTCCTCAACACCTTTAAAAATTTTCCAAACAATTTTGACATGTGAACATATTTGTGCTCTTTTTTAACATGCACCACCCCCACAATCTCCCTGAGAGTAACTCTCTCACCTCCACTGGTCACTGGTCACTGGTCACTCACACCTATCCACTCCCATTTGCCCATTATCACTCATTCATTCAGCCCAACTCATTATCATGATCTCTTTATTTTCTGCAAGTGTCATTGTCACCTGTCTCCAGCCACAGTCTCCTTTGTTTTGTCATACAACTACATTCTCCTCTTAATGTCACTGCCTCCCTCTTGCTCCCTCTTATACCATCTCACTCCTGCTTACCATTGCTGCTGTCTCTTCTCACTGTCACTATTGCTGTCATCCTCATTGTCGTTGTCACAGACTGTCTCTCATTATCATTTACACTCACCCACCACCACTTTCTCCTTCTCTTTATTCCTCCCCCCTGGTACTGTCTCCTTCCCTCTTTTACGAGCACTGTTCTGCCTCTGTCAACTATGTTCCAATGATATCATGTCCCTCTCCTTATCTCAAGATCTTGGAAGGAAAGTTTTGAGGAGGTCTTATAGCAGGGTGGCAGTCATGGGAGAAGGTTGTCAGAACTGGTACAGAACTCTTTCAAGTAGTAGTAGTAGTAGTAGTAGTAGTAGAAGGGTTGTGTGGGCGCACGACAGCAAGGTCTTCAGCGCCCGTTCAGTATCATAGTGAGACGGGTGTCAAGAAAAAAACTCAGAACATTTACATCAAACGGAACATAAAACACAGGGAACAATCATGGAAAAAGTGATTACTAGTCAATGTATTTTGAACCTGTTTATGGACTCAGTGATGTCGCTTGAGATTTAGATGCTTTGGCAAAGGACTCTGGAAAAGAAGATCATGTAATGATAATTCAACAAATTGGACCATAACCTTAGGTACACAATTGAGGATGACATCTGCAGTAGTGCAAAGCAACATTCAAACATGGAAGCATGTGTTGAACCCTCACATGGCCACATTATACATGACATTGTTTTTATCTGAATGGTTCTGATAATAGGCTACTTCCTTGACTAACTATCAGAAGCATCTACTTTGATCAAAGCAGTATTCATCACAGTTCAGTGATTTCCAGTGTGTTTCCTATATCTTTTTATGGGTAAGTTCATCTGACAGAAAGAGCTGCAAAATAAGTATAGTTTAAGCTGAAATAGGTGTTACAGTGTAAAGTCAAGCACCAGCATGGCAGTCAGGAATGAAAGAGAAGGGAAAGCTGTGAGAAGAAACCAGCCAATCGCACACTGACTGGACCTTCCTCCAGGATGACAATGTGACAGCTGTGACCCCTGTGTAAAGAGGACATAAGTGCAGCAATCAACTGGTGATGGCCCAATTCAGGAGCAGCTTCAAGATTAGTAACTTTGATAGCAGCATTAACGCTAGTCACTTCTCTTATACTCTCTATGTGCCACAGACTTGGGATTATCTATACTGAAGAAGATTGATTATTTTGTATGTCACCCTTTGCTTGTGACCCATTTGTGTAATTGCCAAAGTTAAGTGTTGTATTTGTTTAATTGTAATAAAATTCATTAATATGACTTGTTTGATTGTTTGTATTGATGATAAGGCTGGACAAAACTATAGGTACTAGTAAAACATAAAACTGTAACTCGAATAATGTCATGGATTTTAACACTCATCTTCTGTCTTCCATCAAAATATCAGAAGGCTCATTAATAAATATGATAAACTTGTCCATCCTGGAAAAATAAAAGTTTGGTTGAATGACAGGAGATGTGAGTGATATGCTTATCAGACATCACATGGAAATCACTGATATTGAATGGATACATCTTGGTAGCTATAAGCTAATATCATATTTCTGTAGCAACAGTAAGAAGAAATTGGAGTTGCTATATATGAAAAAAATGGAGTTACACTCCAGCCTTGTTAGGTCAATGCATATTGTGTTGAACAGCTGATTCAATGCTGTGCCAAAATAGTGGATCAGTAAATATGCAAGTCTGCGGTACACACAGTTTGCAGGCCATCACTAGGAAATATCTTAAGCATTATAAAGCAGTTATAGTTACAATAAGGTAGCAGGGATACGCAACCTTGGCCTGTGCATACTGTATAGTTTAAGAAGGATATTTTGAAAATTAGGAGGATCATGGTGGTGTAAAAGGATTTCAGGGACAGATAAAGTCAGTTCAGGGCTTGGTTTGAAAAGTAATAACCTTGTCAGATTAATACCTTGAGTTATTCAATGCCGAGGGGGTACTTTGTGATGAAATGGAAATTTCTTCAAAGATGTTTGGAAGTAGATGTCGAGGGATATGAAGATACAGCTAAGATGTATGTGTATTAGACAGAGGTAGAAGACAGAGGTAAATGGATCAGGAGATATAAGGAGTTCTAAAGGTGTACTTGTGAGGAACCTAAGAGTTATAGGATTGTTTGCAGCTGGGTGGAAGAAAATGAGATCAGGAAGAGTAGTTTTGTTGTGTTATAGCAAAATAGGGAAGACAGTGTCATGGGGAAGATACATGATTTGGGATGGCAATAATTAAAACAAAGCAATTTTTTGTTGCGATGAGAGATTTTCATTAAATTTCAGTGACTAACTTCCCCATTTGAATGCAAAAACCTAGACAGGAAGAAATAACTATTGTAAAAAAAAAAAAAAAAAAAAAAAAAAAACAGAGAGAGAGAGAGAAATCAAAGCTTACATGTAAAGATTTAAGTGTCTGTTTTTCCCACACACTATCTGTGAATGTAACAGGAGAGAAATAGTCTAAAGATGGTTCAAAGAACCCTTTTCACTTCCCAGCACAGGTCCAAACTACCAATACAGAGTTCGTGTAGCCTGCATAATGCAGTCAGAATATTGGCAACAATATTATTTCTTTGTGCTTTCCCCTAATTAACCTTCACAATGGAGTCAAGAGGGCGTAGGACCTCCTCAGTCATTTAGGGTCAGCGTTGGGGAACAGAGAAGGATCTTTGACAGGGATAGTTATCTGCCACAATAGTAAGATGATATGAATTCTTTAAATAAGGTTATTTACTATTAGACATATTTATATACATGGTGTATGGCTAACATTCCTTAACACATATACATGAGACACATTTGATGCAAAATTTTGCTGTAAAGACCCCTTTCACAAAGATTTGTTTCCTATTACACATGGGCTTCCCACTATCAAGAGACAAGAGCCACCTGACTTCCTGTTCTAATCACTATTAAATACACCACTTAGGTTGCCTAGCTCAGAGACAAGTGGAATCGTTGCCATTTGTTCTGCTGCCTACTGAATCAGTGGCCATTTGGTCTAATTATTATAACACTGGCCCCAGGGCCCACTTCCCAGGAAATGAGTACTATTCAGCTACTTGTTCCTACTAGCAAATGAAATCGAGTTCACTGCATTTTTTAGGGAGAGACAGTCTCTGCTCAATACCGTTCAATGAAACATATATCAGATACATTTGCTACTCACCTATCAGTTGTAGTTGCACCAGCTGGAGTAATGCTGTCCTCCCATGGATGAAGTGCTGCTGCTCTATCAGTAGTTGCTGTCATCAGAGTTGCTGGCTCATTCTTAAACAATTCACACATTGTGTCTCTCTATTACTCCAAAACTCTGCTAACCACTTCATACTGTCTGTGGCTGTCATTTCATATGGTTATTAAGGGCCTTTTCCAATCAGATCTGGGTGCACATGACACTCTTCATTATCCTTATGGCATGTTGTAACATTCCGTCTCCATGTGACCATTTAAATTGCCATCTAGTAACCAAGATTCTTAGTCAGATTTTTCCTATCATGAGCATGGCCTCAAACATTCACCACCATGGTGTTTTGAATAGAATTAACCAGGTGATGTTGCCTTGTTTGGCCTTCAAGTGACAGCTCACTGCCAGCTGGATCCACATGTGTTGTCTTGCCCAAGTATCCTGGTCCCCACTCTCACCTAGCAATGCAAACAGGCCTTCCTGCCCAATGCTAAGCTGAGCACGCTGGCATGTCTGACAAGAACTTTAATTTGAATCTTTTCTCTGTATGATATGACACACAACTAAAATATTCCCTGATCATGACACCTTCCCCCCCCCCCCCCCCCAAAGATAGATATGTGCCCTATACAAAGTGCCATTAATATAATAAAAAACTGAAACATGGCTTGCTTATACTACCCTGAAGGGCAAAGATTACCTTTTGTACATTATTTTCTATTTTTATGACTACTCTTGCATCCACTTTTCTGGGAATTCTTACATATATTACCATTTCATCATAACTCTCCTGCTCACAGAGGCAGTCTAGGGGTCTCTGGTAAACTCACTACAGTTGTCTTGATACAAATGGGATGACATCAGTTATCTCCTCCATGTTCATCAAATAATGTCTTATTCAAATTTTTGCAACAATTATATTTTGAACAAGATAAAAATACAACACCCCTTCCAATTAAATTTATATATGTTGCAAAGGAATATGTTTGGACCCTTTTTTATCTGTTCAGTTTCGAGTTGCTCCTTATCTGTCAACTTGTCAATTTCTTCTAATATCTTACCAGCTATTCTCAAGTCATCTAGATTTGATACAAGTTTCAAGGGTAAATCTCACAAAAAAGAAAGAAAACTTGCGAGCACTGGAGTAAATTCATTCTTGAGCTAGAGTGCAAAAATACACACACATAACACGCAAATTCATACATGCATCCACACGCCTGTGTCCCTACGTAGTGCTGACTGGATGCACAATGCTAGCAGTGTAGTTTGGCAGGTGGACTGGAATGGAGTAGTGGTTGTCAGGTAGGGGGAGGGAGTAGAGGGGAAGAGAGGTGGGACACAGGAAGATGGGTAGCTATTAGCTTGGAGGGAGGCAACCTGTTTGCTGGCTAGAAATGTGGAAGGGAGGTGTGGCTGTTATTCAGCATAGGCAAGTGATATACAGGTGTAGGAGCCAGCAGCAAAAGCACATCACAAAGGTGATGTGGACAGGTAAATTGGAAGGGGATGGTACAACAGAGGGAAGACAAGATTTTGGGTGCAGTGTGTGGGGACAGTTAGTTAACAGAGATTGATGCCAGACTGTAGGAGAGAGAATTTTTGGTGTGGAAGGGATGACAGCTGTCTAAATGCAGGTACTGGTGGTGGGTGGTGAATGTGATATGGACAGAGGTGTGGATCAAGGCATGTGGGAGGTGGAGGTCAATGTCCAGAAAGGTGACATGCTGGGTTGAGGAGGACCAGGTGGGAGAGAAGGTGTTGAGGTTGTGAAGGAATGAGGATAGGGTGTCTTGGTACTGAGTCTGTGCCATGAAAATATCATGAATGAACCTGAACCAGACACAGGGTTTGGGGTCTTGGGAGGCTACAAAGGTTGCTTTTTGATGACCCATAAAAATGTTGGCTTAGGAGGGTGTCATGCAGATGCCCATGGCTGAGCTGCACATTTGTTTACATGTCTTCCCCTCAAAGAAAAGGTATTTGTGTGTCAGGTAAAGTTGCCACCCGATGGTACATCATGCAAATCAGCACAACGGGCTCAGTTTAATGGTTGCTTCATGACCTGGGCCATCTGGATCCTCCTCCCCCCCCCCCCCCCCCACCACCACCACCAGCTTTTCTGAACTATGCAGATGGGGAGTTACCCTTGCAAAACATCCTTTGCTCCCAGACAGATTGTGGCCCTTAATCCCTGCCACATTTATACTGTATGCTCTACTTTAATAGCTTGCTTCGGTCTATTGCCATGTGCCTTTTGCCATCTATTTGGCTTTATTACTGCATTAGGCAATGCTGACCTTACTGCTTCATATGGTACTCTAAATTGGGAATCGATCTTCTTTGATCATCCTTGCTTTACTGTCTCATCTGTCTGAAATATCCTTGAGTGTTCTGTCTTATTATAATGGATTTTCTGGCTTCTTTGGCCTCTTTTATTTTTCTCTTGGCACTTGATTCATTTTCTCCATCCCAGTGCTGAACTGATACACAAAACCATCATGATTGCATCGTATTGTAGCTTTCTTTTTTATACAATACTCCTGGTAGATTTACCACTCCCCTGAACATTTGAAAGGTGTACAGCCTCTTCTAACATGTGGTGTGATGTTGAAAACAAAAGTACTGACAAGAATCCACAAATCCCAATTTCTGTGGTTCTCATTTGTGAAATGTCTCAAATACTGTACTAACACCACATGAGTTCTTTCCAGTGCTCAATTTGTCCGGGAATGGAAAGCTGTCATCTGTACCTTCTCTCTCCTTAATAATTTACACACTCTTAAATATCTTGCTTAGAAAACAAGATCCTTTAAATAATTTTGTCTATAAACTTTTTCACTGCTGTATCAGCATCTTGATGTCCTAGTGGGATGGCTACTGTAAATTTGCTTAAATCATCCTGAAATGTCAAAATACATCTATTTTCTTTTGATGTTATATGTTGTGTACCTAAAGTGTCCAGATTACATTTGTCAAAAACAGTTTCTGCCATGCCTTAATAACCAATGGCATCTTTGTCTTACTTCATGTAAATTTATTCCATAGGCACTCATCACAAGTGCTAATGTATTCTTCTACATCCCCCTTCGTTCCTTCCCAAGTGCAATATTTCTTTGATCGATCTAGCATTCTAGGTATTTCTTGGTGACCACCCTTTCATAATTTCTGCTTTCTGCTCATCGCTAATTTCTGCAGTGTCATCATCCATTCCTCATGAGAAGTCACTGTTCTTATTTGTTCTTCTGTCTCCCTTCTGGTTGCCTCTATATCTGTTTGCCATGTTCTACTTAGTGCAATTGCATTAGCATTTAATTGGTCTGGTTTATACACGATATAATGTGAATATTCTTCCAGTTTCAATCTCCACTTTGATAAATGTGAGGTTGGCTCTTTTAACTGACTGTCCATGCTTATGCTTATGATCTGTTATGATAATGAATTTACTCCCATGGACATGTGGTCCAAATTGCTTTTTTCCCAACTAATGCTACACACTCCAGCTCAGTTCCTGAGTAGCTTTTCTCTGCTTTATTTCATGATCGTGAACATATGCTATAGACAGGTAGCATCCCATCTTGCCTTGTGATCAAACAGTCCCCAACAATTCCCCACTTAATCTGTACTAATGATGAAATGTTTTTGAAAATCAGCATACTTTAATATTGGAAGAATTTACTGATTTTTCTTTTAACTCTTCAAATGCATTCTGCTGTTGTCTTACGCACATATATTTTTCATCAACCTTTAATAACTTATGCAATGAGGCTGCCAATCTGCTGAAGACTTATGAATTTTCAATAGTAT
Source organism: Schistocerca cancellata (assembly GCF_023864275.1). Taxonomy (NCBI): domain Eukaryota; kingdom Metazoa; phylum Arthropoda; class Insecta; order Orthoptera; family Acrididae; genus Schistocerca; species Schistocerca cancellata. Next base: position 1,160,683,572 of record NC_064626.1, read on the forward strand.
CCTAATTCTTTATTAGTCCTCAGCACCAGAAATTTCTTTATTTTCTCTATATTTTGTGCATCTGGCATCCATTATTTTTTGATCCAGAATTATGACCTTCCACAGAAATTCACACTTACATGGCTGCAAATTTAGTTTGTGTATACTTAGCCTGTCAACAATCTTTCTAAGTTCAATTTGGAAAAATAGTTGCCTTCCCCAATTAGTCCAGTACTTCTGCTAAGTTCAGTATTGATAATGCTTCTCTTACTGAAATCTTTATGGAAATCTGTTACCAACCTGCATTACATTTGGTTACTGGCATCTGTTTTTCTGGGACTAATAACACTGGTGCATTCCATGGACTTTTACTCTCGCTGTGATATTGTGAGCTAGCATTTGCTCTGTACATTTCTGTAATACCTCCTCTGCAATTCCAGGTTCATATATGGTTTGATAATTTACAACTTTGCCTTTACATTCCAGCAGAAACAGAAGTTTATGCTTCACAGTTTCAGTACATGGCAATCTGTCACTCTTTAAATGAAATACATCACAATATGCACTGCACAATTTTTCTAGTTCATAATTTTCTTTTGCTTTTAGATGCCTTGTTTGCAAGGAATCTCTGACTTGCACTATGTGACTATTACATTCTTGTGCTTGTTCCAGCATTTCTCATTCCCTCCATACTGTTGCTTCCCCCTGCATAGTGCCTTAGTAATTAAATGTATAGAAATTATGTCACACTCTTCTCCATTGGTTTTCAACACACTGATAATACACTCTCCTCATACATTTAGTACTAGAGCTCCTGGAATGTATACTCCCTTTAGTACTTCTTGTTTCAGCACTCTAACTTCTTTGCCTTCTGGAATAATTCCTTATTTCTTTATTTGAGTTCTCATGATCTCCTCTTTCTTAGTTGAATTGTTCCATTTTGGCTGTGAAGTTTGCTTTCACTGTCATGCATTGTATAAGATGACACTCTCTCCCCTGGGAACTGCTTTGGTCAGTTACTCTCACTGGCAATGTTCTATCTTTTTGAATTCCTTTAGCCTAACTCATCCCATTGTTTCTTCCTATGGTACTAATTTATTACAATCTTATATTTCTGCTGGCCTTTTCATGCATTCTATGTCAAATGACCTTTCATGGTTCAGTTGGTTCTTTTGGTTCATTACCTTCAGGTGTCCCACCCATTCACCTCTAACCACGTTTTCCTATACTCTATGACTGCTATCTGTCTTTCAAGGACATCCCTTCCTACTAAAACATTATACAGGACATCTGTTCCCTTCCTGAAAATGTGGAATTTGTGCTCTCTCTCTCTCTCTCTCTCTCTCTCTCTCTCTCTCTCTCTCTCTCTCTCTCTCTCTCTCTTTGACCCATTTCCAGCTGTCCTTAGTGTCAATAGCACCGTACCAAGCATACTCACTGTGACATGTGTTACCCCTTTCAGTCTTCACACATCATGCCTATTAATGGGTATATTTGATCATAGTTTCTTCTTTAATTAAACTAATATGTCCTCTTATTTCTATTAAAAAAATTTATCTCATTATCGAATTCTTTGCAATTGGCTATGATTACTTCGTTTTCTGCTGCAGAGTCTATTACCCTAACCTTAGGCTATTTAATGGTGGTATAGTGTAATGACTAAATGTGGGCAAATTAGAGCGAGCCATAGCAGTGTATTGCAGCAGCACTGACAGATAATTTAACAAAGGCGATGCAATGTTGTAAGGCAGGTTAGTTTGCTGAAACAGCAAAATCAGCAGTACTGCACAAGCTAGTGCAGCAAGTGACAAGGTAGGTTCCCAGACAGACAGTAGCAATAGTGTTTTAGAATATGACAGTGATAGTGCCACATATGCACAACAAGTGCACTGTTACCGACTAAAAGTACTGTTCATTTTTGTAACGAAATTATTCAGAGGCTTACAGCCCAACCAGGACAATGGGGCTGTGGTGGATGAGGATGCCACATGAACCTGCCAGTTGAAGTCACCAGTTCGAGGCCACAACAGTGTGACAGCCCTACACAATAAGTGCTTCCCCAGACACAGTACCATGGCACAGGTGGTCACACCAGGTCATCTGCAGCAGCACGGTTGACTCCTGCCCAGGGGCAGCAGGTCACTACCCACACACACCATCCATCATCTGCCATCACGGGACAGGTGTCTTCGCATGTTGGGCATCTCCCACCACGACGCAGTCAGGTGACACCAGGGGCCATGGCAGACACAGTAACAACGAGTTAACACAGCTGCTGATGTGGGGACTGCACAGTCGCCTTACATAGGGGGCCTCTGGTGCAATGGAGTACCTCATCAGCATCACTGGGCATAGGGAGAGCCAGCCCAGCAGAATTTAGTGGCCAACTGGTCACTGACCTGGTGTATCATGCAGCACGCAGCACAGATGTGTCAATAAAACAACTTGTATCATTTGCAGTTGCTTTTCTCTGGTGCCTCCTGGGCTCTCACTCGCCTCGACCATCTGCTGGTTCATAGCTACCCCACTATGCACCAGGTGGAGCTATAGTGGTGACACATGACTGCTGAGTGTACCACCTGCTTAGTTTTCCATTCTTTTCCTCAAGTCCTTCCGGTTTCTCTCCCCAATAGTTCACTGTATGTCCATATCTATTACATATATGACATCTGCCTTATTCCGTCATCCCTCACATTTTTTCACGAATTATTATCTTGGTAAACTTCACATTTGTATGCCCTGCCTCATCACAATAGTAACAGAAATCTTGAAATTTCCTGCCTTCTTCTGCCCTGGTGGATGTTTGCATCCATCTAATTTTGGCATTCTTTCAGTTCTTACTTCAGTGACTGAATATGTGCCCCAGTTTTCTGTGTAAGAGTTTGTATTGTATGTCTGTTTATTACTACCCTGCCAGCATGTTCCCAGAGATACCTGATTTTTCTCTTTCACAGACATTATCGCACTTCCCTTTTGTAGTGCTACCTCATCTGCATCACCTAAACTAATGTGTTCCCCTCTACTGAACATTAAATTCTCATTCTATCATTTGCCAATCCAAGAATGAGACAAGTACATCCTAGTGTGTAGACCTATTATATCATGCCTTTTAATCATGCCCTTTCCATCATCCTTGTTAGGGCAACCTTGAGTTATTTCAATGGCTCATCTGTCCTATTTTCTCAAGAGTCTATTGATTATCATGAATATTGGCCAATTTGAAATGTTCTACCTGTGTAAAAGTCAATTGTCCTTTTATCAGAATAGTTTTCTTCTAAGATACTTCATACATTAGGCCAGCTACTCATATTATCTCTGAATATCAACTTGGTTCTTGCATCTCCCATAATCTTTCACTTTACGTATCAAAATAATAATTCTTTGTCCTTGCTGTTAACTACCTCAAATGTGGCATATATATTCTCAACAAATTCCATCCCTTCCCTTTTGTTATCCTCAAATGTTCTTCAAACTAATACTAGCTTTTCATTAGCACTTATCACTGCTGCAGGATGTCATTTTACACTTTCACAAGGGACATTATACCAAATTTGATGAACTACCTCCCCTGTTCTGGTGTCTCGACATGGAGCAGCTCATGCAATCTGCTGGGTTCCTCCGGTCATCAGTTTCTTGTGTGCTGCTATTAGTAAAGGCCTCAATCTGCTGGACTTTTCTGTATTCTGTTTCTTGAGTGCTGCTACTCACACGCACTTCTTCTTGCAGTAATACCCAGCAACACAACTGATAGATTCCCCCACCTGTTTTGCCACACATCTCACATATCTGGCACCAAAATTTTATTTCATGTGCCAGCATAGGTCCAAGCTACCAACATAAGAGTTTGTGTGGCTTGTGTGATGGCAGTAGTCAGGTGGTTAGTTAGTTAGTTACATAATCCATGGATCATTTTGCATGATAGATCGTAATGATGTGGGATGAGTCATTTTACATTCACATCGCAAATTAATTTGTACATACAGTTACATTTTGAGCATTTCTGAGTTAGGCTGTTTTTTTTTATTTATTTACAAAAATAATTAAAAAAAAAGATGTACAGATGTGAGTTTGTAAGTCCTACACACCACCTTTTACACATTACAGTAATAGAAATTCTACAGAATAGAAGGAGTTGTCAAGGAGAAACTTTCTGAGTGTGCTACAACATTTTACTTTGCTGTCTGTTGGGCATTTTATATCACTGGGTAAGGATCAAAAATTTTTGTTGCAGCATTGTGCACCCCTTTCTGTGCTAAAGACAACTTTAATGTGAAGCAATGAAGGTAATTTTTCCTTCTGGTTTTGTAATTATGTGCTTCATTGTTCCTTTTGAACTGTAGCGGATTATTTACAACAAACTTCATGAGGGAACAAATATACTGTGAAGCAGTAGTCAGAATGCCCAACTCCTTAAATATGTCTGCAAGATAATCACAGGTGAACACCACATGTTATTCTCACACTACATTTTTGCGCAATGAAGATGTCCTTTCTTAAAGATGAGATACCCCAGAACATTATTGCACACTGACATTATTGAATGAAAATGTGCAAAGTATGTCAACTTGCTGATTTGTCTCTCCCCAAGATTTGCAATGATTCTAAGTGTAAGTGTGGCTGAACTAAGCTGTCTGAGGAGTGCCATAATGTGTTTCTTTTTCTCCAATTTAAATTCTCATCAATATGCACCCCTAAGAACTTTTACATTTCCAAGCTCTTTATTATTTCCTTACCATGTGTTACACTTATCATTGGTGTAGTATTTCTTGATGTGCAGAACTGAATATGTTGTGCTTTTTTTATATATATATATTGAGGGTGAGACCATTTGTAGAAAACCAGTCAATGATACTTTTAAGAACTTTGTTTACTATTTCCTCTGTTTCTGTATGTATGCTTGGATTAATTCTAAAACTACTGTCATTTGCAAAAAGTACTAATTCTGCTTGTTGTATACTAATGAGAAGATCGTTTACATATATGAGGAACAGTAGTGGAGCTAAGATTTAACCTCAAGGAACCTCATATGTGATTTCTCTCCAGTCAGAATTATATCCCTGGACTATAGTGCTTGAATTAATGATTACATCTTCTGCAAACTTTTGGTTAGATACAACATTATCCATTGGTTGGCTATACCAGCAATCCCATAAAACATTATAAAACAGTGATTTATCTAGGAGAATATTGTGATCCACACAGTCAAATGCTGTGGAGAGGTCGCAGAAAATATCAGCTAGCACTACAAGGGTAGATCAAATGTAAACAGGATTTTATTTTTTATTTAAATTCATTTATTGAAAAACTCAAAGCAATTATAATTTATTTTTCCACATAGTCTCCTGCTTTGTAAATGCATTTCAATTCAATTCAATTCAATTTATTAGCGTCCTTGTAGTACATCATCAAAATGACATAGGACTTGTCAATAAACATTACAATTTAAAATACATGTACATGAAAATTTATAATTGAATTTACTTGTCACTTAGACGTAACAATTTTAATAGAACTATAAGAACATTAACATAAAAATATACAAGTAGGATAACAATGTACAAAAAAAAAGTTAGTGATTCTCACATGAAAGATTATTTCCATTCTTACATTAACACTATTTCAAACTTTCATAGAAACAGCAAGTATTTAAATGTGAGCAATTACACATATTTATTATGTCAGGGATATATTAACTGCGCTTTTATTGTCAATGATTCATAAACTCTTCAATACTGTAAAAACTATTGCTCAATAACATGTTTTTTAATTCTCTTTTAAATATGTGCAGTTTTGGTATTATTTTTAGTTCTTTGGGGAGAGCACTGTAGAGGATTTTGGGTTGGTATAGTACACATAGATACATAGCTGTTTATGAAATTCTCTGTCCAAGCATATGGGCAGCTTTTTGATGCTCTCATTATTTAAAAAAAAAAAAAAAAAAAAAAAAAAGCTGGGTCATGTCACCACCCAGCTGAACACCAAGTCTTCCACACTCTCATCATCTTCAAATTGTCTCCCTCCTAGAGCTTCTTTAATCAGTCTGAATAAATGGAAACCACAGGGTGATAAGTCCAGGCAGTAAGGAGGATGATCAAGTGTAGTCCAGTGGATTTCCTGTAGTCTGGAGACAGTTAGAGCTGTCGTGCATTATCATGGAGCAGGATGACCTGTCAAATCGATTAGTCTCATCTTTTGCAGCAATATGCAACTCTTGCCTTGTTCAACAGTTCATAATAGTAAGCAGCACTGAATGTGCATCACTCATGCCAGAAATCAATCAGCAAAATGCCCCACTAATCGAAAAAAACGGTTGAAAGAACCTTGACAGCTGACAGTCAAGTCTTGGCTTTTACTGGTGCTGCTTCCCCTTTCCTCCGCCACTCCTTACTGGCTTGTTTGGATTCTGAAGTGTAGTGGTGAACCCATGTTACGTAGCAGGTGACAATCTGATTCAAAAATGCATTACTTTCTTTCACAAAACTTGCTGTAAGCCTCTGACAGACCTCCGAACATCTCAGCTTCAGGTTTTTGGTCAAAAGTTTAGGCACTCATCTGGAACACACTCCACAGAACTTTAGGTTGTTTGTGATGATTGCTTGACAGCTTCCATAACTGATTCCGACTTTTTGGGCAATTTCTGATACTCTTGGCCATCAATCGTCATCAATAATGTCTTTAACCATAAGAATGTTTTTGTCTGTAATGCTGGTCCGAAGATGGTGATTGTGTTCTGATTTTCCACATGTTCTTGTCCTTCCTTGAACTTATTATGCTAGGCAAATGCATGCATCCTTGATAATGTTTTATCACCAAACTGTGCAGTCAATCTTTGGCAAATTTCTGCCCCTGTAACTCCTTCACGAGGAAGAAATTTGATAATAACGTGTTGCGCAATAGAGGGGTGTACCTGTTGCTCAGGCATCCTAAGTGTCATTGACGAAATGGCAGGAAATATCTAACAGCATACTCTCCTCACATCTAATGGTCCTGCCTAAGCATAGCAGATGTGTGGGGTCAGTCCTGCTAATTGCTGATGTTCAGGAACAAAAATCCTGTTTATATTTGTCCCCCCCCTCGTATTTTATTGTTTAGTGCTTGTAAATTCTAGTGAGTTAACTTGTAAATGGCATTCTCAGTAGAGCTACCCTTCTGAAACCCAAACTGTGATTTGCTAAGGATACTATTGTTGCTAAGCTATCATTCCCAAATACATAATATTCTCAAAAATTTTGAAGAATGATGTCAGCAGTGAAATAGGTCAATAATTATTGATATCTGCCTTATCACCCTTCTTATAGAGGGCTTTAACAACAGCATATTTCAGTCTCTCTGGAGAAAATCCCTTGAATTAGGATTACATGGGAACAAATTTTTAGTGCTCTATTGGAAGCACCATAAAAACGAGATGAGTTCTTATTTTTGAGAGAATGTATGATTTTCTTAATTTCAGAAGGAGAAGCTGGTGATACATTCATGTAACCAAGTTTTAGAAAAGTTACATTTTCAACATACTGCTGTTATTTTGCTCTTGAACTGTTTGTCCCTAGGATTTCTACCACATTTAATAAATGATTATTAAATGCATTTGCTACCTTTGACGCATCATTTATAGCCCTTCCACTCTGCTCAGTAGTGATGTTGTCTTGCTCTGTGGCTGGTTTTGGTGTCTCTCATTACATTATATTTCATATAGCCATAAGTCTGTTGACAGAAGTACTGGTTTCTGACATTATGTGCAAAAAAATTAGAAGCCTAAAAGAATTTAAAGCCTATATCGAACCTCATCCCTGCACTATAACATGCTGACTATATACGCTATGCTAGGGTGTAGCTTCAATCACAATGTTGGTGTCAATATTGTTTCATTGTGCCTTTCCCCAGTTGACCTTTATAATGGAGTAGAACATCCTTAGTTGTTTAGGGAACAGAGAAGGATCTTTAACGGGGATGCTGATCTGCCAAATTATCTAGATGGTATGAATTCTTTAAATAAGTTTATTTACCATTTTACATATTTATACACAGGCTGTCTGACCTACAGATCTCTTAACTCTTATATATCAGATACACCTGATACCAAATTTTACTGTCAAAACCCATTTCTCTATGATTCCTTTCCTACTACACATGGGCTTCCCACCATCAAGAGACAAGAGCTACCTGGCTTCCTGTTTTAACCTCTATTAAATGCACTGCTTGGAGTGCCTAGCTCAAAGACAAGAGCAAGCCTTGCCACTTTTTTCTGCTCTCTACTGAATCAATGGCCATTTAGCCTAATAATTACATCACTGGCCCCTTGGCCTACTTCACAGGAGACAAGGCCAAGCTTTAAAAAATTACAGATTATGACCCTGCCGTCAATATTTGTACTACAGTGTGTAATGCATATTAAGGAAAACTATCCGAGTTATCAACAGTATGACATGCGACATAATTATAACACAAGAAACAAGCAGGACCTAGTTTCTTTCCAATGTAACTATAAAAAAACACAAAAGTGCTTCTTATACAAGTCCATAAAATTTTTTAATGCCATACCTCAACATATCAGGGATCTTCCAATTTAACAATTTTAAAAAAAAGTAAAAGAATTTCTTCTTGAGCCCAGCATTTAGGAAACTGATGAATTTTTAAGGGAGGCAAAGAATATGGTATGACTACACTTTGTGATCAGTTTTTATATGCTTCTATATATGAGTAAGTCTGTAATTGGCTAAATTTACTATGCAATATCAATTTGTACCAGAAGTTTCTCTGTTTTGTATTTGTGTGAAGGTACCATAATTATATGTGTAATATTTATATTGTGTAATATTTTTCTTGTTTTTGTAATTATGTGTGTAACATTTATACTGTGTAATATTGACTTTTGTAATGCCTCAGATGATCTCTGAGGTCTCTACAACAATAAAAATCAATCAATCAATCAATCAAGCTATATGTTCCTACTAGCAAATGACATCTGCTACACTGCTATTTGAGACAAAGACTGTCTGTGTTCAACACTATTCAATGAAACGTAAATCAGGTACTTGTAAGATTGCTACTTATCTATCAGTAGTAGTGTCACCCAGAGTAATGCTGTCTTCTAATGGATGAAGTATTACTGCTCCATGAGTAGCTGCTGCTGTCAAAGTTGCTGGCTCCTTCATTGACAGTTTCACACTCTGTCACTCTGTAACAGCAATACTCTGCTACTTATTTGATACTGGCTAAGGCTGTCCTTTTTCCACTTGGGTCTTGGTGCACACAATGCTCTTCATTATATTCCTGCCCTGCTGGAACATTCTGTATTAATGTGACTGTCCTAATTTCCATCTAATAGCCAAGATTCTTCATCAGATTTTTCCTATCATGAGCATGGCCTCAAAAATTCACAACCTTGGCATTTTGAAAATGGGTAATCACATGTTGTTGCATTCCTCCACATATATTATCTTTCCCAAATGTACTGTCTGTCTCTCTGCCACCTAGCAGTGTATACAGGCCTTCCCTTCCAAGCTAATTCAAACCTGCTGGCATGCTTGCCAAGAACTTTAGTTTGAATCTTTTCCCCTTATAATATGACATATAACTGAACAATGGAAATGCCTCTATGGAATATCAACAATGCAGTGAAAAGATAGATTGTTACTCACTATAAAGATGACACACTGTAGTGCACACAGACACAACAAAAAGACAGTTACACATTTATCTTTCCCCCATAGCCTCACAACACTGCATCTATTGGCAGTATAGTCCCTGCATGCTCTGCCAGACACCACCCTTCTCCCTATCCCCCCACTCATACCCTACCACTCCTCCTCCTTCACTGCCCCCTCCAGATTGTTGCTTCTGTTCTACATAACAGTTGCATTCAGGTCCAAGCTGTTGCAGAGGGTAGTCATGTGTGCGAAAGGTGTGCTTGCTTCTGTGAATGAATGTGTGCATTGTTTCCTTTTCTGAAGAAAGTTAAATGTGTAAATGTCCTTTCACTGGGCCTGTCTCTATACATTGTGATGAGAAAAGTCATGGGAAACCTCCTAATATTGTGTTGAACCTCCTTTGTACAGCATAGTGCAGCAGCTGGACATGGCATGGACTCAACAAGTTTTTGGAAGTCCCCTGTAGAAATATAGAGCCATGCTGCCTCTGTAGCCATTCACAATTGTGAAAGTGTTGCCAGTGCAGGATTTTGTGCATGACTGACCTCTCAATTATGTTCCATAAATGTTTGATGAGTTTCATTTTGGGTGATGTGGTCTGTTAGCACTGACAACTCTATGCAAATACTGCTGCTCTGGGTCATTAAGTGAAGGATGTCAGCCACTGTATTGTCCATGGTGAGAGTATGTGTCTGAAATTAGGTGTTCTCGACACACTGTTGCCATTGTGGATCTCAGAATATTGAATTCCTAATGATTTCCATAATGGAATGTCCCATGCATCTAGCTTCAACTACCATTCTGTGTTCAAAGTCTGTTAATACCTGTCATGCAGCCATAATCGCATCGAACAGCTTTTCACACGAATCACCTGAGTACAAGTGATAGTTCTGCCAATGCAGTGCCCTTTTATACCTTAAGTATGAGGGGTGTTTGAAAAGTCTGTGCAAAGTCCGAGAGATGGCACCACTGGCACTTATCAAGGTCATGTTTAGTTAATAGCATCTTTGGAAAGAACGCACACCAAGTTTCAGCCATATCTGTCTATTTCTTTGTGTTTGGAATTCGTGTGAATCAAGGAAGTTGATTGATTGTCAAAAAATGGATGAAAAAGAATTTTGTGTCGTGATTAAACATTACTTTATGAAAGGCAAAACGCCTCAGGGGACTAAAGAGAAGCTTGATAAACATTACAGTGACTCTGCACCTTTAATTAGAACAATTTATAAGTGGTTTCAAAATTTCTTGAGTGGTTATATGGGCACAAATGATGCTGAACGTGCTGGATGCCCTGTGGAGGTTACGAATCCAGAAATCATTGATAAAATCCATGATATGGTGATGGATGACAGAAGAATTAAGGTGCATGAGATTGCTAGTGCAGTGGGCATCTTGAATGAATGGGTACATAATATTATGCAAAAACATTTGGACATGAGAAAACTATCTGGAAGATGGATTCCGCAATTGCTCACGCTTGACCAAAAACGGAATTGTGTGAAGTGTTGCAAGGATGGTTTGTAGCTGTTCAGGAAGAATATGAAAGACTTTAAGCATCATTTTGTCACTGTGGATGAAACATGGATATATTACTGTACTCCTGAGACCAAACAACAATCTAAACAATGAGTTATCAGGGGAGAATCTGCACCAAAAAAGGCGAAGACCATTCCTTCAGCTGAAAAGGTTATGGTGACTGTCTTTTGGGATTTGCAAGGGATAATCCTCATCAACTCTATTTCAGGTGCATATTATTCATCATTATTGGACCGTTTGAAAACCGAGCTGCAAGAAAAACGCCAGCGATTGGACCACAAGAAAGTCCTTTTCTACCACGACAATGCACCAGCACACACCTCAGCAGTTGTAGTCACAAAATTAATGGAAATAGGATTCCAACTCGTTTCACATCCCCCCCTATTCTCCAGACTTGGCTCTCTCAGACTACTATTTGTTTCCCAATTTGAAGAAATGACTAGCGGGACAAAGATTTTATTCAAATGAGGAGGTGATTGCAGCAACTAATAGCTATTTTGCAGACTTGGACAATTCCTATTATTCGGAAGGGATCAACAAATTAGAACAGCATTGGACAAAGTGTATAAGTTTAAAAGGACACTATGTAAAAAAATAAAAAAGGTTCACGCCAAACATGAATGATTATATAAAATTAATTGTTGGTAAGGTGGGTGCCAGGTTGAGATTCATTGGGAGAGTCCTTAGAAAATGTAGCCCATCAACAAAGGAGGTGGCTTGCAAAACACTCATTTGACCTATACTTGAGTATTGCTCATCAGTGTGGGATCCATACCAGGTCGGGTTGACAGCAGAGATTGAGAAGATCCAAAGAAGAGTGGTGCGTTTCGTCATAGGGTAATTTGGTAAGCGTGATAGCATTACGGAGATGTTTAGGAAACTCAAGTGGCAGACTCTACAAGAGAGGCGCTCTGCATCATGGTGTAGCTTGCTGTCCAGGTTTCGAGAGGGTGCGTTTCTGGATGAGGTATCGAATATATTGCTTCCCCCTACTTATACCTCCCGAGTAAATCACGAATGTAAAACTAGAGAGATTTGAGTGTGCACGGAGGCTTTCCGGCAGTCGTTCTTCCCGCGAACTACATGCGCCTGGAACAGGAAAGGGAGGTAATGACAGTGGCATGTAAAGTGCACTTCGCCACACACTGTTGGGTGGCTTGCGGAGTATAAATGTAGATGTAGACAAGTAAGTGGTTTTTACTTTTGCATGGACTTTTCAAACGTCCCTCATATGTGATACTACTGCTATCTTTATATGTCAATATCACTATCCCATGACTCAAGTCAACATAGTCTACAGCAGCTTTAGCAAACAAGTTCTCAGTCTCAGCTGCATTAATTCAGTAACCATACACTTGTTACTTCAAATTTAGGCAGTTTGTGGCCATTAATTCTTCTACTTTATTTGTTTGCCAACAAGTGGTGTTGAGAATATTATTCTGGGAAGCAAATAAAAATATGTATTGTTTTTTTCTTATCTTTGATTCCCTTCTAGTGTATATCTTAATATAACATGCTTTTTACCAGTACAATCACTTCCTTTAGAAGATGATCTAAACTCCCCCCCCCCCCCACTTCTCTTTCCCCAGTTTGCATTTGTCTTTTAATATTTGCAGTTTCTCCATCATAGTGTGCTCTTCTACAGTAATGAAATGAAATGATTGTATGGCATTTATTGGCCGGGATATCCCCTTTGGGGTTCAGCTGCCATATTGCAGTATTCTTCCATGTCAGGGGAAACTTAATAAATCAAGTACTGGGTCCTTTATACATTGATAATACACACATCAAAAAAAGTTTTGCATCACCTCCGTTCTGAGAGTTCTGGAACCTGTGCAGAAAATTGGAATAAAGTTCAACATAAACATCATTTCCACCCTTTTCACTGCTCATGAAAACTGCATATTGCATGTTGTACCACCATACAGCGAGACCTACAGAGATGGTGGTCCAGATTGCTGTACACACCAGTACCTCTAATACCCAGTAGCACGTCCTCTTATATTTATGCTTGCCTGTATTCATCATGGCATACTATCCACAAGTTCATCAAGGCACTCTTAGTCCAGATTGTCCCACTCCTCAATGGCGATTTGGTGTAGATCCCTCAGAGTGGCTGGCGGGTCACTTCATCCCTTTTCAATCCATCCCAGGTATGTTCGATAGGGTTTGTGCCTGGAGAATATGCTGGCCACTATAGTCGAGCGATGTCGTTATCGTGAAGGAAGTCATTCACAAGATGTGCATGATGGGGGTGCAAATTGTCACCTATGAAGGCGAATACCTCACCAATACAGTTGCACTATTAGTCAGATGGCATTCACATATTGTAGGGCCATTACAGTGCCTTCCATGACCACCAGCAATGTATGTCGGTCCCACATAATGCCATCCCAAAACAGCAGGGAACCTCCACCTTGCTGTGCTCACTGGACAGTGTGTCTGAAGCATTCAGCCTGACCGCGTTGCCTTCAAACACGTCTCCAATGATTGTGTGGTTGAAGGCATATGCAACACTCATCGGTGAAAAGAACGTGATGCCAATCCTCAGTTGTCCATTCGGCATGTTGTTGAGCCCATCTGTACTGCACTGCATGGTGCGTGGTTGCAAAGATGGACCTCGCCATGGACGATGGGAGTGAAGTTGCACATCATGCAGCCTATTGCACACAGTTTGAATTGTAATGCAACGTCCAGTGTCTGCACAAAAAGCATTATTCAAAATGGTGGCGTAGCTGTCAGGGTTCCTCCAAGCCATAATCTGTAGGTAGCGGTGATCCACTGCAGTAGTAGCCCTTGGGTGGTCCGAGTGAGGCATGTCATCAACAATTCCTGTCTCTCTGTATCTCCTCCATGTCCAAGCAACATCACTTTGGTTCACTCCGAGACGCATGGACACTTCCCTCGTTGAGAGCCCTTCCTGTCACAAAGCAACAATGTGGATGCGATCGAACTGCGTTATTGACAGTCTAGGCATGGTTGAACTACAGACAACACGAGCTGTGTATCTCCTTCCTGGTGGAATGACTGGAACTGATTGGCTGTCGGACCCCCTCAATCTAATAGGCACAGGTCATGCATGGTTGTTTACATCTTTGGGTGGGTTTAGTGACATCTCTGAACAATCAAAGGGACTTTGTTTGTGATACAATATCCACAGACAACATCTATCTTCAGGAGTTCTGGGAACCGGGATGATGCAAAACTTTTTTTGATGAATGTATTTCCTTGAACAATTTTTACTTAGACACTCATGCTTGTTCCAGTTGCATATTCATGCACAAGCACTTTTCTTTCATTGTTGTGATATTGTAAACATTATGGTATGTTTACCTGAGCCTATGGGCTCTTTATAAGCCATACGACTTTAATGGCAGACATTTTTATGCCCATCCCCTTTTTAGTTAATATGTTAATTCTAGTAATGAATATGTACTTGTGAAATCAGACATGCTGCTCATAACAGATACAAGTTTTTCAGGACATGCAGGAGCATGACCTACCAGAGGCGACCCAAGGCTGGTGCCTCTACTCTTCGGCCAGCTGATGCATGTCAATAGCTCTGTACGTGGTATGTTTATGCTATGTAGGGCCTGATGCCCCGTTTTATATTTAAAATTTATACATATACAAATCTTTCAAGTGGCACACTACATGTTGTTGGATCCATTTTCAAACAGGCGGTGCTTTAAAAAGTTTTAAGACAAAGTTTACTTTTAATTCATGTATTTTAAGCGGTGACTAGGTGGATGACACACGTGTACTAGGCAGAGTCAACGACTCTAACATCAGATGTAGATAATGTGCGATTCTACATGAGTATGCTTCACTAAAATTATTTGCAAACATTTCCTGTAATTTTGATTATTGTAATGACACCATACCCGTTATACACACAATGCCATAATTTTTGTTAATATGTACAATACCTTCTAAAGAAGACAGTTTTAGAACTGTAGAAACCATGGTCAAGGTTTAAGAAACTTGTATTTTGTAAAATTTTGTCATATGTGACCACTGATCACTGTAAAGTATCACCTACAGCTGAAAACTGATTCAGAAGCTTTCTTAATAGTCTCATGTGGCCAAGTCTGATCAAACATGAGCAGACACAGTAGGTGCTTGTAGATGATTCTCTCAATACTGACACTGATTTTCACCATTGCTAAATAACATACACGGCTACATGACAGTTAACAAGAATCAATTACTGAACATACTTCAGATCCATTGGTGATATAGCTGTTACGGTTACAAGCATTTCATTTGTCAATTTCTTCTGATCTTCATAACTCATGGCCTTAATTGTTTCTTCCTCATCAGTACAGTGAAGCAAAAATTCACTTTCACAAGAAATTTTGTCTCACTGAATGGTCATCGGGCAATAGATACACTATTGTCTGCCATTATTGTTTGCTGTAGTGTGGGCAGGAGCATGCCACCTCAAATAGCGCCAAGCCTAATAAATCATTGTTCACTTCAACCAACCTTCAGGTTCTGATCAGCAGTAATTTCTTCCTCAAGGACAAAAAGTGATAAGCTTATAAGAGGTTAATTAGTACAAGTGAAGGGAAGAAAATACCAAATGAAAACATAAATCTGTGACTTATTCATATCTTTAAAATTGTCTTATACAGCTTTCTGGTGCCATACTGCCCCATCAATGGCTAAACATACAATGGCCAAAACAGTTGTAGCGTAAGACAAAATAAACCATGCTGTGGAATGGCCGTAGTTTGGAATCCAGCTCAAAGTGTAGTTACCCTTAACCTGATAATTTAGCTCAGAAATTTAATGAATGCTAAACCACACCTAATAACATATTGTGGTCTTCAAACCAACAAATTAGTCAATGATTGCTTTAAGTATGTAAAGATAAGTGTTTAATTCAATGATGGTACACATAGGAGCATACATTTCCATATTCTGGGCATCTTCATTAGTATTTTCTATTGTAGCCTAACTTTTTTTATGTGGCTATGCACGAGAAAAAACTTTTACATCGATGAAATAAACCAGGAACAGGTGAACCAGCCATAATTACTACCCTTTAATAGTGTGTGTGGGACCATTGCCTCACATCTGCATGGAATGGATACAAGGTAGTTGAGAGAGTGAGGAACATGCTATTTTTCATGATGATGCTTTGGACAGTCACTGAATAACCTGAATTCTCTGCGCTCTTCTGAAGAAATCTCATACACTTTCAATAGCATTCAGATTTGGAGAACAAACAATCCATTAGATTTGAAAATATTGTGAAAAAGATACATTGCTACTCACCATATAGTGGAAATGTCACAGAGAGGCACAGCAAAAAATACTGCTAAAAAAGTAAGCTTTCAGCCAAAAAGGCTACTTCTCAATTATGACAGCCAGGGACAGTGGTCATGTGTGTGAGAGTTGCATTTGCATGAATGTGTGTTGTCTAATTCAGGAGAAGGTTTTTTTTGGCAAAAAGCTTACTTGTTTAGCAGTTTTTCAGTTGTGCCTGTCTGTGATTCAGCATTTCCACTGTATGGTGAGTAGCAGTCTATCCTTTTCATGGTTTACCAGAAACAGGCTAATAGTTAATCCCCAAAAAACAGTACTCATGAATTTCCACACTGATCAAAATAAAAATCCGGCACAACCTGTAATATGTATAGATAACCAAAACATTAGTGCTGTCAATGAAACCAAATTTCTTGGGATTCATATCCAGGAAAATCTTAAATGGAACACTCATATCACAGCCCTAAATTCAAAACTAGCAAAAATGAGCTATGTGGTAAGAATTCTCTGCAACAGTACTAGTGCAGAAACAGTTAGGGCTGTATTCTTTGCTCATGTACATTCAATACTGAAGTACGGTATCATTTTCTGGGGAAATGTACATCAGGCCATAACAGTTTTCAGGAAACAAAAGGCAATTATAAGAATAATGAAACAAGTGAGCAGCAGAAATTCATGCAAACCTTTCTTTAAAGATCTAAAGATCCTACCCCTTCCCTCATTTATATACTGGAAGTAGACACGCATGTCAAAAAAAGCATACTGAGAAAAGAAAACCTTTTTCCTCAAAACAAAAGTGTCCATGATTACAGTACCAGGTCAGACAGTGACATACATGTTAATCATTGTAACACCACATTATGCCAAAAAGGTGTATATCATGCAGGAACAAAACTTTACAACAGATTACTAAGACATATAAAATCTCTTACTGAACTACAAAGCTTTAAAAAGTCTGTGACATCCTACCTTCTGAAAAACTGAAACTATTCAATCTCACAGTATCTTATGCAAGAAAAAATGTAATTTGTATCTTTAATTGTAGAAATAAGTTATAAATATACAGTATTTCAAAAATTTATAATTATTAACTGTATAGATCTAATTTGTCATAAAAATTTATAAAATGTATGTTTGACATTTGAAAATCCAATAGCTAAAAAGGTTTTCTGTCCAATATCCTGTGTACAACATAGGTACTTAAAAAGAGATTTATATGGACAAATAAATAAATAAATACACTCCTGGAAATTGAAATAAGAACACCATGAATTCATTGTCCCAGGAAGGGGAAACTTTATTGACACATTCCTGGGGTCAGATACATCACATGATCACACTGACAGAACCACAGGCACATAGACACAGGCAACAGAGCATGCACAATGTCGGCACTAGTACAGTGTACATCCACCTTTCGCAGCAATGCAGGCTGCTATTCTCCCATGGAGACGATCGTAGAGATGCTGGATGTAGTCCTGTGGAACGGCTTGCCATGCCATTTCCACCTGGCACCTCAGTTGGACCAGCGTTCGTGCTGGACGTGCAGACCGCGTGAGACGACGCTTCATCCAGTCCCAAACATGCTCAATGGGGGACAGATCCGGAGATCTTGCTGGCCAGGGTAGTTGACTTACACCTTCTAGAGCACGTTGGGTGGCACGGGATACATGCGGACGTGCATTGTCCTGTTGGAACAGCAAGTTCCCTTGCCGGTCTAGGAATGGTAGAACGATGGGTTCGATGACGGTTTGGATGTACCGTGCACTATTCAGTGTCCCCTCGACGATCACCAGTGGTGTACGGCCAGTGTAGGAGATCGATCCCCACACCATGATGCCGGGTGTTGGCCCTGTGTGCCTCGGTCGTATGCAGTCCTGATTGTGGCACTCACCTGCACGGCGCCAAACACGCATACGACCATCATTGGCACCAAGGCAGAAGCGACTCTCATCGCTGAAGACGACACGTCTCCATTCGTCCCTCCATTCACGCCTGTCACGACACCACTGGAGGCGGGCTGCACGATGTTGGGGCGTGAGCGGAAGACGGCCTAACGGTGTGCGGGACCATAGCCCAGCTTCATGGAGACGGTTGTGAATGGTCCTCGCCAATACCCCAGGAGCAACAGTGTCCCTAATTGGCTGGGAAGTGGCGGTGCGGTCCCCTACGGCACTGCGTAGGATCCTACGGTCTTGGCGTGCATCCGTGCGTCGCTGCGGTCCGGTCCCAGGTCGACGGGCACGTGCACCTTCCGCTGACCACTGGCGACAACATCGATGTACTGTGGAGACCTCACGCCCCACGTGTTGAGCAATTCGGCGGTACGTCCACCCGGCCTCCCGCATGCCCACTATACGCCCTCGCTCAAAGTCCGTCAACTGCACATACGGTTCATGTCCACACTGTCGTGGCATGCTACCAGTGTTAAAGACTGCGATGGAGCTCCGTATGCCACGGCAAACTGGCTGACACTGACGGCGGCGGTGCACAAATGCTGCGCAGCTAGCGCCATTCGACGGCCAACACCGCGGTTCCTGGTGTGTCCGCTGTGCCGTGCGTGTTATCATTGCTTGTACAGCCCTCTCGCAGTGTCCGGAGCAAGTATGGTGGGTCTGACACACCGGTGTCAATGTGTTCTTTTTTCCATTTCCAGGAGTGTAAATAAAATTAAATAATGGAAAATCGTGGATGGAATGTACCAATATTGTGAAAGGAAAGTTGCTACTTACCGTATAGCAGAGACACAGATAGGCACAATAAAAAGACTCAGCCAGTAAGGCCTTTATCAAAATTAGATGACAAACACACACATACACAGTCACGCAAATGCAACTCTCACACATACAAGACTGCAGTCTCAGGCAACTGAGGCATCAGTTGCATTAGACTGAAATCATGTGTGTGTGAGTTGCTTTTGTGTATGTGTGTGTTTGTCATCTAATTTTGATAAAGGACTTACTGTCTGAAAGCTATATAGGTGACAGTCTTTTTGTTGTGCCTATCTGAGACTCAGCATCTGCTATATGGTGAGTAGCAACTTTCCTTTTCACAATGTTGTTACTGTTCATAATATTGTCATTATTCTACCCTGGATTTTCCACTGTTTGATTTTGTCCATTAGGTTTGACTTATATCATCACCTTATAGTAGGTCATCCAGTAACAGGTTTGGTACTGAGTAGTGCCATTTGTGAAATGGAAATAATTGTCTATAACACCAGCATGCTTAAGCTGCCAGGCTCAACACTACATCACAACTTTTCAAAAGAAAAAAATCCAGCTCCATTTTCTGTGCCCTGTCCATGGTGTTTCTTTCCATCAGGTACCTATGGCCACTACAATAGCCTGTTATGGAAAACCATGTGAATCAAGGCCATCTTCAGGAACACGGTTTACATAAATGTGTTCACTGTGGCCAACATGTATGTATGCTAGCAGAAGCCCACGCTGCTGATTCATATGAGTGTTACTACAGCCCACAAGACACTTTGGCAGACACTTACAAGGATGAATGTTCACATGTTTATAATTCAGTACTGTCTATAGCTCTGCATAAGTGCCTATATGAGCAAATGAAAAGTCTCACAAAGAATATTTTTCTGCCTTCAGTTCGTTTTCTTTACTATGCTCTTTGAATTGTGCATTGTTTGACATGGCAGCTAAACAATACCATCTAATGCCAAAAAGAAATTTACTGACAATGAGTCACTGAATTTATTAGAAAAGAATAATTATGAATTGAGTGATTATGCACCAGAGGCATAAAATACAGCTGGTATCTCGAGAATGCAGACATTTGTCACAGTAATAATATTGTGGAGGAGAAGTTATAAAGGTGTTTTGTGCCATTGCTGAACTGGAAGATATGGAGAATGATTTAGATTTAATTGAAAATGATTAAGCACCTGAAATGGCAGCAGTAAAAGAAAATTAGGAAATAAGGAATCATTTAATGTGATTAAAAAACAAGAATGTTTGCATCTTACCGTACTAGCAATACATCAAGGGATTAGCTAATCCATACAAATGATCTACTTATCTATTTCAGGTTTTTGATGATAAAATGAACAACAAAGCAGTGAATATATTTCTAACCAAGAACACTAAGATAAGTCTAAAATTTGTTGCTGGAATCCCACAAGCATAGAGTAACTACATGTCAGCTAGGAAATTTCATTAAATGTGGGTAACATAAACTTCTTGATAACAAATTTAGAGAAAGATCCATTGAAAAATAATGGAATAGCAATGACGAGAGGAAGATTTTTATCATCTATCATTTATTACATTTTACTAAAAAATCAAAACTAGGGGATATGTAATACAAGTTACAGCCTATGTAAAATCATTTCAGTAGCAAAAGGTGTTGACTGTATTACTCAGAAAAAGCCCTTAGCTGAATCAGCTATTCTTTCGAAGAGAGATTATCAATTATATACAAAATAGAAGGTACAAATATTGCACTATGCACTATGCCCTTAAAAATCCTTTGGACTTGTAATGGAATAAAGCTCTGCCACAGCCCAGAGACATAAACAGGCCATTGTCACCACCAGCAGCAGTTGTCAGTGATCTGCCAATGCTGCAACCCCCATCTGTGCACCTGCATCCATACCAGCCTCCTCCCACCTGACAATACTCACACATAGAAAACTGGCCCAGTTAAAAACATTTTGATGCAACCCAGAAGTGAGGCTTCTTCTGCATCAGTCAGCACTGGAGAGCTGCATTTAAACCCCAGCCTCATCGAGTAGATCACAATCAGCACAGCAGAGCCAGGCATGATGCCTGCCAAGTGTCATTTGTCACCATGAGTTTTAGTGATGCAGCCTTAGAGTTATAGTGTTGCTGGGCCATGAACCAGAGATCTCTACCTCACTACCTCAGCCCTCTATCTCAGCAAGACTGCTCACCAATGTACCTGCTGTAATCTTGTGGCCAAGGCACGAACAGATGACCACATAGCTCCACGTCCGGGCCATTGGAGTCCACCATTGCCCTCCGGCAACTGATCCAGAGTCTGACTCTAGGCAACACCATCACCTGCTGCTGGGACACCACAACCTACTACAAAGTTAGAAAACATTGCTGCCTTGCCCTGTGCTGCAGCAGGTTTGTGTCCAGTGCTTGGCTACCACTATCGACTCAGCTCCTGTGTGCCAGCAAAGCCAGATCAGCACGTCACCACACAGGCAGCACACTGTCTCTGCCTCACTCAGCACTAGAAGTGGGAATCCTATGAGCCAACACTAAACTGCACCAGAGATGAGGAAAGACTCAAATGACTGTCTAAGTTTCATGGATTAATAAAGAACTGCTTATGTTCACCATTTGTTTCTCTGCAACTGCCCACAACATCGGTCCCATCTCCCAAGCCATCAAATGAACCCACAATGCTCCAGGGAGTAGTCAAATGTCCCCGACAATTTCCAGGCCAGCTCGCACCATCCAATAGCAGTCTTCCAACCCCCGACATGCTACAAATTTGACAGAAGCGTGTAACGTGTACGAGGTTATGTGTGAGTATGTGAGTGTAAAAGATGATGCAATAAAGGACATTGTTGCAGCACCCATTGTAAGTTGGTCACTATATTTACATTGATAGTTATTAAGATAACTTGACATTTCTAAAGCTCATGAATTTCAAACATATTTCTTTGTGATACTATGGTTAAATAGGAGGAACAGCAAAAAAGAAATTATGTCTGCTGAACGGGGAATAATGAAATACTAATTCTAGGTATCCACAAAGTTTGATCAATGGAGACTGAACTACCAATATAATGAATAAAACTGCTGAGTACAACCCAGAACATCATAACATCATTTCAAATTCTTTATTAGTTACCAAATATAATACCTTGGTTTGGTACTGATCCATAGGATAAGATGTTTTGATACTCTTTATACAAAACAAAGTCCATCCCCTGGCCTAAAAGACTATCTTTTGCTGTAAAAAGACAAGCAAAATTTAAAATGTATTATCTGTACAATTAGTATCCAAGTAGTGAGTTATATGTTCCATACATTATTTGAATAATTCTTTAATCAAAATTATGTGGGATAAGACAATTTACAGGATGTCTTAACATTAATGAACACATTATTTTTTGGTCCTACTTGTGCAAACTACACTATTTTTTTACTGGCTACTAGTTTTAAGTAGAAATTAATCAATGGAATATAAGAATTTTTCCAGGAGAAATGATTTTAAATTTGATTTAAAACTTACTTTGCTACCTGTCAGACATTTTATCTTATCGGACAAATGATCAAAAATTTTTGTTGGTGCATACTGAACTCCTTTCTGATCCACTGACTGTTTTAACCATGGGTAATAAAGGTAATTTTTCCCTCTGTTGTCATAGATATGGACACTGTACTTCTCAAATTGTGATGGATTATTAATGATGAATTTCAGTAGTGAATATATGTGTTGTGATGGCACAGTTAAAAAGCCTAGCTTCTTGAAGATGTATTTACATGACATCTGTGGGTGAACACAGAATTCTTACTGCTCGCTTTTGTGCAATTAATACTTTCTTTTTAATTGGTGAGTTGCCAACCAGAAAATTATTCTGTTAAAAATTATTTAGTGGAAATATGCGGAACATGTCAGGAGGTTGATATCTTTGTTTCCAAGATTAGCAATTATACAAAAAGCAAAAGTACTGAACTTCGTTGTTTGAGAAGCTCAGTAATATGCTCCTTCTAGTTCGAGATTTCATCAATAAGTACTCACAAAAAATTGGAGTTTTCTATCCTATTTACTGACTCCAATTCATGTGCTATATCAGTTGTTGGTATGGCTCCATCCGTTGTACAGAACTGAATGTAGTACATTTTTAAAAAGTTGAGGAAGAGTCCATTTACAGAGAACCACTTAATAATTCTTTGGAAAATATAATTTATTGACTCATCTGTTTCTTTCTCGCTAATTGGATTTATTATAACACTAGTATCAGCTGCAAAAAGTACTACTTTTGCTCATTGAATGTTAAGTGGAAGGTCATTCATTTACATAATGAGTAGGAGTGGGCCCAAAATTGAACACAGTGAGGTCCTATCATACTGCTGTAGTACTACTAAGAGGAAAGGAGGAGTGGCTAAATATTGACTTAATTTCTAGGCATGGATTAATGAAAATGGTGTTGGATAGCTCTTTGCATGCTGCATCACAATAGTGGACTGGGAAATAAAATCTTGTAGTAGCATACAGATAGTTTGCAGGTTACCAGCTGGAAATGTCTTAAGCTTAATAAAACATTAAAAAGAGACAGTTTCAATAAGGTTATGCAGAATTTTAGAAGACAACCTGGAAAAAGAACAATTTAGCATGTGAAGAAATGAAAGAACATACAAGGCTATACTGATCCTATGAGTCACATTAAAAGATATGTTGAAGAAAGACAAACCCGCACTTTTACTATTTGCAGGTTTAGGAACACTCTTTGAAATTCTGCAATTTAAGTTTTGCCAAAATTAATTTCATCAAAGATTGTAAATGACTTGGAAGATCAGAAATATAAAGAGAATGAAATGTGTTTGAATTAGTCAGGTGATGCTGGGGAATTTGATTAGGAAATGAGCAGCTAAAAGAAACAGAAGAGATTTACCATTCAGGCAGCAAAATAAATGACAGTGATAGAAGTAAAGATGATATTAAATGCAGACTGGCAGTAGCAAGGAAACTTTTTCTGGCAAAGATAAATATCCATAATGAATTTTGATTCTTGAGCTGAGTATGAACTGATTTAAAACTTCCTGGCAGATTAAAACTGTGTGACAGACTGCAACTCAAACATGGGACTTGTACCTCATCTCCTACCTCTCAGGCTTCACTAAAGTTTTCTCCTCCACCTTCTGGGAACAATGACCCAGACTGTGGCTAAGCCAAGTCTCCACAGTATCCTTTCTTCCAGGAGTGCTAATCCTGCTGACATGCAGAAGAACTTCTGTGAAGTTTGTAAAGTAGGAAAATGAGGTACTGTCAGAAGTAAAGCTGTGAGGGTGGGTCTTGAGTTGTGCTTGGATAGCTCAGTTGATAGAGCATTTACCCGTGAAAGGCAAAAGTCCCAGGTTCCAAGTCACAGCCTTGCACAGAGTTTTAATTCACCAGAAAGTTTCAAAGATAAATATGTTAATCAATATCAATATTATATAATGTCTGCCCCTGGTAGCTGAGTGCTCAGCACGACAGAATGTCAATCCTAAGGGCCCAGGTTCGATTCCCGGCTGGATCGGAGTTTTTCTCTGCTCAGAGACTGGGTTTTGTGTTGTCCTAATCATCATCATTTCATCCCCATTGATGCGCAAGTCGTCGAAGTGGTGTCAAATCAAAAGACTTTCATCCGGTGAACAGTCTACCCAACGGGAGGCCCTAGTCACACGACATTATATAATAAATGTAAGTGTACAATGTGCATACTGCTAAAACTCAGAATCAATTCCTGGTATGATCAAGGGAGTTATATGGTGTGGTAGCCCTCTATCCCCCATCCATGAAGAAGGTTGCTGTTTTTACCTGAAGGGCATGCTTTGAAGATGTAAGGCCTGGGAAGTTTCACCTTCTAGAAATTTCTAGAACATTCCAGAGTACTTGAGAATATTCCAGCACATTCGAGAGTACTTGAGAGCACTCCACAACATTCCAGAATGTTCCACAATGATCCAGGATGTTCTGGAATGTTCAGGAATATCTCAGATCATTGTGGAATATTGCAGAACACTTTTAAATGTTGTGAAATGTTCTGGAACATTATGGACCATTCAAAGCCTTTTTCGTATGTTCTGACATTCGCCACTGGTGGGGCTACCCATTGGTAGGGGGTATATAAAGCAAGACCCATCATGGGTTTGAACATCAGTTTCTTATCAGCGAAGAAGGGAGGAACTGAAAAAGTAGTGCAGTGAGTGAATGAAAACAAACAGTGAAGTGTGAGTAGTCAGAGTGATACAGTGGCTGAATGTGAACCAAAAATAAAGTGTGTAAAGTGTATTTATTAATAAAAAGTTCATTTGATTTGTTTTAGACAATGAGAGGAAGACAAAAAGAGGAAGAGATCTTGCAGTTCTGAAGCAAAACGGCAAAAACAAAAAGAACATCGAAAAACCGAAACAGACGAAGAGCATGAAGCATGTTTAAGATTTAAGTTCCCAACAAATGAGAATCAGCACTATGAGAAACAGAGGAACCAAATAACAATGAAATCAATGGATTGATAAATTAATAAACGTTTGGACACATATAGGCTGTGTACATATATTGTTAATATATGTAAAATAAAAAGGGGTTAGTCTAAATCATGGACCCATTTTCAAAAATTTGTATGTATTCAAGTACACATCCAAAATGAACAAGCTTTATACCAGTGAAAAGAGGAAGTTTCAAAGTTCTTGGCAGGTGGACAGTGATGTTTTAAGAAGCGGCCATGGGAGGTTGCGCCGGCAATAGGGCCCTCATTCCATTTCAGTGTCAGTTGTGAGTGAGATGGTGACTGTGGAGCACAAGGTTTTCTGCATTCTTGAGTTCGCAAAAAGTGAGTTGCAAATTGCAGGGAAGCAAGCATTTCATACCAAATTCGGTATTCAACCAACAAGTTGCAAAAGCATTAGCCATAAGTTCAAGCAATTTAAACAGACCCGGAGTGTGTGCAAAGGAAAAAGCATAGGCTGACAGCATGTGTCAGAGGATCATGTCCAATGGATTCAAGAAAGTTTTGTTCACAGTCCCAGTAAGTCTACCAATAGAGTCAATGAGAACC
This sequence comes from Schistocerca cancellata, assembly GCF_023864275.1. NCBI lineage: Eukaryota > Metazoa > Arthropoda > Insecta > Orthoptera > Acrididae > Schistocerca > Schistocerca cancellata. The sequence continues at coordinate 1,160,709,774 of NC_064626.1, forward strand.
TGGAACATCCCAAACTGTATGGAAAATTCTGAAACGGCGTTTGCTGTACAAGCATTACCGATTATAACTTGTGGAGGCTCTCAACCCCATTGACAAAGAGAAACGTTTTGCATTTTGTGGTTATGTTCTAACAAAGATGGAGGATGACGCGTGTAATTTTTAGCAATGAAGCGAAGTTTCACCTTAATAGAAAAGTCAAGAGGCACAATGTTCGAATATGGAGTTTGGAAAATCCACATTCACCATTGCAACATGAAAGACACTCACCAAAGATCAACGTGTTCTGTGCCATATCCTGTACAAAGGTTTATGGACCATTTTTCTTTGCTAAAAGAACCATAATGGAAATCACGTACCCGAAAGTGTTGGAACAATGGCTGTTCCCTCAAGTTATGTAAAATTCCCTGGACTTCATTTTCCAACAGGATGGAGCTACACCCCATTGGCACCATGATGTACGAGACTTTTTGAATGACTCCCTTTCTCAGCGCTGGATAGGTCAGAGAGGACTCGAGGACCCGGCTCTGCACTTCTGGCCACTGAGATCTCCTGATCACACACCCTGCAACTATTTCTTATGGGGTTATGTAAAGGAAGCTGTTTATGTCCCAGCTCTACCAATCATTCTGAATGCCATGCACTCAGTAACAGCAGATATGCTTTTGCATGTGTGGGACAAGTTTTGCTACCGCGACAATGTTTGCTGTGCACCCAACGGTGGCCACATTGAACACTTATAACATTTCTAATTATTAAATAAATATTAAAAACTAAGTAATTACAAATAATTAAATTTATTAAATTGATATCAAACTTTATGAAAAGAAACTTTGAAACTTCCTCTTTTCATTGGTATAAAGCTTGCTCATTTTGGATTGCTTGAATAAACATGAAGTTTTGAAAATGGGTGCATCATTTAGAATACCCCTGTACAATATAGAAACACTTTTAGCAAACAGAAAAGATGTATTAATGGCTTTTGGATTATGTTTAGAATACTACCACAGAATCTGAATGTCCAATCACAATAAAGAAGGCTCAAGGTCATGTAGAGGGAGGAAGAGGGGAGGGACAGAGAGGTGAGAAGAACTGGACACACAAAGTGGGAAGGATGAGATGGACCAATTTCAACCAAACTTGCCACCTTACTGTCAGGTGACAACTGCTGAGACAGCAAGAACCACCTACCCAGCAGAAGGATGGGGTGAGGAGAAGAGCAGCCCACGATATGTGACTTACCAGACTTTATTTATGTAGTATTTGAGAATGAGAGCACTTAGCCTCTTGCCACAAACTTTACATGTAATTTGAAACCTTCAGGATTTTTTTTTTCTCTCACTAACAGCCCCTATAAAACAATGAAATGAAAGATGCTCATCGCTTACTGCTATTCCTCTGTTCATGCAGTAAAGGTACAACGAGAAGCATGGCCTTTTAATTTATTGCTTCTTTACTACTAATTGTATTCATAACACATTTTACTGACATTATTCACATATACCACTGAATGTACCTATAAATTTATATCACTGTATGACACTTAGATCACAAAATATGACACCATAAACATTAAACACAAGGCCAGATGTTGAGCAGTACAGGTGTGGATGCAGAACTGTGAGCAAATACATGGGCAATGTCAGGTTTCTCCACTAGTATCTAACATAAATTTGTCTGAGTGTAGCCTTATATGGTAAAATCACGGATGATAAGTAGTAACTTACAGACGACAGAACAGAATCTTTTGAGACAGTGTGTCATAGAACAATGCTGTCTTTTGATAGCTAAATCAGGCTACTAATGAAGTAGTTCTGCTCAGATAAATGATCCACTATTCCATCATAGACCATTTTCTCATTTTTTTAATGACTGAATGGAATTAAATACCTCTATAAGAAGTGGTGATTTCTTCATCTGTGATTTAATAGATGGTTGTTGCTACAGCGTATTTCCACCTGTCAGGAAATGTTGTGGGTCATTGATTAACGCAAAACATAGCCCTATCAAATCAGCACAAGACTTTAACATTCTGTTAGGAGAACTAATCCTTGCTATTGACCTGATGAATGTTGTAATCTCCTTAGTGGTTACATTTTTTCAGCTAACGTCTATCGGCGGTGCATGCGGTGTCTGCGGGAGTAAATCTAATGAATCTAGTGCAACGATATTTTTGTTGAGTCTGGAGCCAGATCATACAATCATCTTGACACAAAATTTAGCCAACTTCTTCAGGTGAGAATGCTATCTGTGTTAGCTTGTCAGAGAGCTTATTAAACAGTGTTTCATGTGAAGATGGCAGCCAGATGGGCCACTGACTTATTGGTCAAGGGAATTGTATGACTTGCCTGCAAAAATAACAAGAATATTATCAGTTAATACACCAGGAGACTTAAGGTAGTCACATCTAGTGCAATTTTTACTGCCACTGTAAGGAAGTAATCACTGGCTTTGGTAAACAGTGATTTGCATGTGTCATTATTTATGCAAGAGCTGTCATCTGCTGTTTCAATGTCAAGTATTTTTGTTTGCATATTATTTAATAATTTTCAATATTTTTTGTCTTATTCTTAGTTTTATTTTATGATCACGGTGCTTGTATTTTGCATTGTTAAAAAAAGACAGTACTATTTTAAAACACTGGTGGTAATGGAGTTTCAACCTTCTGGTATGGTTTTTTCTCTAAATTAGGCAGAACCCTCAGCTCCTAGCACAAGATACTTTAATCCAAGGAATTATCCATCCTTTATCCCTGCTTCTATTCAATTTTACTCTCAGTTGTTTTACAGATCAACAAGATTTGACATGCTGTAGTAATATGCTTAAGAAACAGTTAAATTTGCCATGCACTAACATCTGAACACTTATAAGATTTAACATCTTGGTTGTGCATAAAACGTGAAATCATTACTGCAAACACCCCACATATTATAAAAATGAGCACTCACTTTAAGAACACTGAACTTATCAACTTAAGCTGTCTAGAGCAAAGATACCATGCTGCTCATGGACTCCACTTAAATGCATTAGGAAAGGAGTTACTGGCCAAAAACATATTTACCCACTTGTCAACGAAATGAGGTATAGACAGAAAATTTGATAGGCCAACAAAATTACAAAGTTTTTAAACGCATAAACAACAGTGTCAGAGGAGGAGAGCAAATGAAATCTTATAAAGTCAACTTGCTAATCAGACAAGTGCAAATTATGAACTCACTTAAACTAAAAGGAGCAGAGATGAAGGGGAGAGCAATTGCATATTAGTCTGCAAAAGTGAGCTAATCCAGACAGATATAGAACAGATATATTTTGAGTTTTATTGTGATTCAGAGATATTCCAAAATCTTTCTTTTGTAAGTGGAAGAGTAAAGATAAGTACTAATTATTCATGTATTGTGGGATAATAACTATATAACAGTAACATCCCTCTCGCATCCTAGCACTCCACTTAACACATCAGGCAATCACAGATTAGAAATTGGTTGTAGCTAATAAGAACACAGTGAAGGAAGCAGTGCAATGTAAATACAGCAATGGTTTGTAACCTGCAAGTGGAAATTCACTCATGAGAGCAGCACAGATGATTTTTATGGCCTTGCACCATCCAAAAAAGCATGAATTATAAAATAAGCTCTCAGAACACAGTCTACAACATGTAAGTCAGCAAAAGGCAAATTACATAAAAGCACTACATAAGAATAATCAATATATTGTTAACAAGAAATTGGAAGCTTATGCATTCCTAACTGAAATACAACCAGACATATGCATCAGTGAGCATGTGTTAACTGAAGGTCAGAAAGGTAATCTGACAATAAATGGATATATTATCCAGTTACTTATGTAGATTGAAACATTAAGGTGGCAGAGTTTCTGTACATGTCAAGACAGAAAAGCTCCTAAAAAGAGTAAACAGTAAAGGTATGACATCACCGACACTGAAAGTAAAAGACTTTGAAAATACTTGTGTAATGAGTCGAGTATTTTGGTGTACCAAGCATTCAAGAAACAGAAAAAGTGTTCACGCTCCAAAAAATGTGAATTAGGATCATTTTAGAAAGCAGGACTTCTGAAAGATTAAAACCGATACTCGAACTCATGACCTTTGCCTTTCGCGGGCAAGTGCTCTACCATCTGAGCTACCCAAGCACGACTCACGCCCCGTCGTCACAGCTTCAATTCTGCCAGTACCTCATCTCCTACCTTCCAAACTTCACAGAAGCTTTCCTGCGAACCTTGCAGAACCAGCACTCCTGGAAGAAAGAATATTGTAGAGACATGCTTAGCCACAGCCTGGGGGATGTTTTCAGAATGAGGTTTTTACCCCACCAACCGATGTCAGTACTTAAGTATCAAGTTACTAAGAAGTCAACGTAAAAACCTAGTATGTATGCCACTGTCTGGTGGAAAAGGAATCATAGTGTGTTCCAGATTCCTGCCCACAATTTCTCTTTAAACACTGTAATCAAGGCATTGTCTATGATTCAGTGACGCAGTACTATTCTGAAATGATCTGAGCCTACTTTGTAAGTGTATTTTATTGATAACATTTAATTATTTATTTGCATACAATCTTCAATATGATGGCTTTTGCAGATTTCAGATACATGTAAGTCTTAATATTATAGGTAGCATTTACAACAATCAATAATGCCTACCAATACATCATAATCTTTACCCATATTAGTGCAACAAGAATCATTAATTTACCGTAAACCATAAATTATGTACTTCATAAAATTGGCAACTTCCTTATGTCTTGTCTGCATATACATTATGTTTCAACACTGGCCTCTTAAACTCTGCAGGATAGCGTATTGTTTATTTGTTTGCTGTCCATGTAGCAAATAGTTTCCAGACATCCAACAGATTTTAGTTCACTTATATAAAAGTTTAGCTAGCATACATAAGTGAATACATTGATATAAATAGTAAAAGTCAGAAATAATAATAATTTTTTTTTTTTTTTTTTTTTTTTGCAAAAACTAACTTATGCTGTATACACTGATTTACAGAGAGACATTACACCTCAAAATATAAATGTATGCACTGATATAGTATGTGAAGATCAGAAATTATCATTTTCTTTCTGCAAAAACAAACTTACACTATATACACCAAGAGTGGCTGGGGAACATTGCACCATTACTAGTCATTTCCATTCCTGTTCCATTCGCAAATAGAGTGTTGCAAAAACGACTATCTGTATATCTCTCTACAACCCCTAATGTCTCTTGCCTTGTCTTCATGTTCCTTACACAAAATGTGCACTGATGGCACTAGAATCTCTCTGCAATCAGCTTCAACTGACAATTCACTAAACTTTCTCAAAAGTGTTCATGAAAAAGAATGTCATTCTCTCTCTATGGATACCCATTTAAGTTCACGAAGCATCTCCATAAGTGGTGATCGAACCTACCGGTAACAAATGTAAAGCACTCCTCTGAATTGCTTCTATGTTTTTCGTTGATCCAACCTGGTATCCCAACTGAGCTACACTTCCCTAAAACTCCCCCAACAAACTGAAGTTGAGCATTCACATTCCCCATTACCACCCTTATATGCTCGTTCCATTTCATATCGCTTTGCAATATTATGCCCACATATTTAACCAACATGATTGTTTCAAGCAGCACACTTCTAATGCTGTATTTGAACATTACAGGATTGTTTTTCCTACTCATCTGCATTAACTTACATTTTCCTACATTTAGAGCAAGCTGCCATTTATCACAACAACTAGAAATTTTGTTTAAGTATTGGGTTCTGCAGTCACTGTCACTGTCAACAGAATCCTCCTGGGTATGTGACTGCATTGTAAATATGTAAAATTCTGTGACATTTCAGCCACTGTCGCAAATCGTCTTCCTCAGGGTGTTTTGCTGACTCAGCCAAACCAACATCCTGAGGAAGATCATTTGCAAAAGTGGCCAATATGTTGGAGAGTTTTACGTATTGATGATGCAGCCACACAATGAGAAGAATTTTATTGACAGCAGAAATTTTGTCTAAGTCATCCTGCATCCTCCTGTAGTCACTCGCTGACATCGTCCAATACACCACAGCATCATCAGCCACAGGTTGCTGCTTACCCTGTCCATCAGATCATTTAGGTATACACACAATAAGAACAGTCCTGTCACACTTCTCTGGAATACTCCGGACAATATCCTCATTATGATGAACTGGACTTTGTTACTTAAGAAGCCTTCGAGCCACTCCCATATCTGAGAAACTAATTGGTATGCTCAGACCTTCGTTCAAGTCTGCAGCATGGCACAATGTTAAATGCTTTCCAGAAGTCCAGGAATAGGGAATCTGCCTGTGGTCCTTCATCCATTGTTTGCAGGATATCATGTGAAAAAATTGCCAGCCAAGTTTTGCACAAGTTATGCGTTTATGTTCGATAAGTGAATATAGACATCTTTCCATTAAAAATTTGTTTAGTTTTGATTCAAACTGTTTTTTGTTAATAGTTTTCAGGGAGTTGGAGGAGATTAGTGTTTAACATCCCATCGACAATGAGGGGATTAGAGATGAAGCACAAGCTTTGATCACGGAAAGATGGAGAATAAAAGTGGCCGTGCCCTTTTGAAGGAACCGACCCAGTATCGGCCTTAAGTGTTTTAGGGAAATCATGAAAACCTAAATCAGGTTGGCCAGAAATGGGTTTGAACTGTCATCCTCCCAAATGCAAGTCCAGTGTGCTAACCACTGTGCTACCCCACTTGGTTAGTTTTCAGGGGCTCCGGTAGCTTATAACCATATGAGCCCCTTAATGTATGGACTCTAGTCTGTCATTTTCAATTTAGTTTTTAGTTACCTTTGGACCTGGTGGTGTGCTCATGTATATTACAACACTTAATTACTTCAGTTTCCTGGGAGACAAAAACAATGTAATTGATCTATAGAAGTACAACGAATATGTGGTAAAGCGCCCGTGTTTATGAAAACTTCATGGCAAGAATTGTTACAGCTTAATCAACATGTTATCCTTAACCATCCTTTTTTTGGCAGCTGTACTCTTAAGCTGTATGTCTGCTGCCCAACCCCATATCTCTATGCAATAGCTAAGATAGGGGTTGATTGACCCATAATACACAGCTTTCAAGGTGTGGATTTGCACCATTCTGAACAGCTGGCTAAAACAGATATTGGTCACTACTGACTTTACTACACACAGCATTGACATGATTAATCCACTGAAGATTTGAGTCCAGGTGGGCACCTAGGAATTTACAGCAATTTGTTTCCACTGCCTTTATCACATACATAGTTTCTGCACAAGTGTTGTGAACTGCTAGTTGCAAATAATAGCATCTGGTATTTACTTACTCTGATCCTTAATCCATGAGCATGGAAATATTTATACTCCAATACCCTTCATTAGTTATCAAAAATTTCACTTCCTCACAGCCTTTGCCATATAAAAAAACTGAGGTGCCAACAAGCGTAATGTGAGTTTAGGGGTGTACAGTTTCATTAACATATGCCAGAAACAGGAAAAGGCCAGGAATTAAACCTCAGGGGACTCTTTGTATCATTGTTTCGCTTGTGAATTTGAAAGTTTGAACTTTATCATCAATTTGATATGTAAGTTTGTTACACTTTCTTTGGTTAATAAACAGCAAACTTCATAGAAAAAGTTATAACAGCAGTGGTCTTGCTTAGGTCTTTCCTAAATCCATGCTGTGATTTGGTGAGCATTTCGGGTCTTGGGAAGAACACTATGCATTGGGGTAGGATGATTGTTTCAAATATTTTACTAAAGGTGGAGGTTAGTGATATCAGTCTACAATTTTAAACTAGTTCTTACCTACCTTTTTTAATAGACTGGCTGAATTACACTTATTTTTCAGGCACTTGCCTACATACTTCTACTAATACTACAGTTAATAAGATAATTAAGCAGCTAGTCATTCCATTTGTCTGATTCTTTTAACATCACACGCAAGACAGAGTCCCATCCATCTGTTTGCTCTTTACCTTTCACATTGCATGAAATATATATCGTGCCGTGACTCAATCTGCAGTTCTGTAATGGGAGGTGGTTCGTCAAAAGGAGAGATAAAGAGCTTATTGTTGTTGTTGTTATGGTCTTCAGTCCTGAGACTGGTTTGATGCAGCTCTCCATGCTACTCTATCCTGTGCAAGCTTCTTCATCTCCCAGTACCTACTACAACCGACATCCTTCTGAATCTGCTTAGTGTATTCATCTCTTGGTCTCCCCCTACGATTTTTACCCTCCACGCTGCCTTCCAATACTAAATTGGTGATCCCTTGATGCCTCAGAACATGTCCTACCAACCGATCCCTTCTTCTGGTCAAGTTGTGCCACAAACTTCTCTTCTCCCCAATCCTATTCAATACTTCCTCATTAGTTATGTGATCTACCCATCTAATCTTCAGCATTCTTCTGTAGCACCACATTTCGAAAGCTTCTATTCTCTTCTTGTCCAAACTATTTATCGTCCATGTTTCACTTCCATACATGGCTACACTCCATACAAATACTTTCAGAAATGACTTCCTGACACTTAAATCTATACTCGATGTTAACAAATTTCTCTTCTTCAGAAACGCTTTCCTTGCCATTGCCAGTCTACATTTTATATCCTCTCTACTTCGACCATCATCAGTTATTTTGCTCCCTAAATAGCAAAACTCCTTTACTACTTTAAGTGTCTCATTTCCTAATCTAATACCCTCAACATCACCCGACTTAATTTGACTACATTCCATTATCCTCGTTTTGCTTTTGTTGATGTTCATCTTATATCCTCCCTTCAAGACACCATCCATTCCATTCAACTGCTCTTCCAAGTCCTTTGCTGTCTCTGACAGAATTACAATGTCATTGGCAAACCTCAACGTTTTTATTTCTTCTCCATGGATTTTAATACCTACTCCGAATTTTTCTTTTGTTTCCTTTACTGCTTGCTCAATATACAGATTGAATAACATCGGGGAGAGGCTACAACCCTGTCTTACTCCCTTCTTAACCACTGCTTCCCTTTCATGTCCCTCGACTCTTATAACTGCCATCTGGTTTCTGTACAAATTGTAAATAGCCTTTCGCTCCCTGTATTTTACCCCTGCCACCTTTAGAATTTGAAAGAGAGTATTCCAGTCAACATTGTCAAAACCTTTCTCTAAGTCTACAAATGCTAGAAACGTAGGTTTGCCTTTCCTTAATCTTTCTTCTAAGATAAGTCGTAAGGTCAGTATTGCCTCACGTGTTCCAACATTTCTACGGAATCCAAACTGATCTTCCCCAAGGTCGGCTTCTACCAGTTTTTCCATTCGTCTGTAAAGAATTCGTGTTAGTATTTTGCAGCTGTGGCTTATTAAACTGATTGTTCGGTAATTTTCACATCTGTCAACACCTGCTTTCTTTGGGATTGGAATTATTGAACAAATTAAATTACATACTCCCATGAACCATGGATCTTGCCATTGGTGAGGAGGCCTGCATGCCTCAGCAATACAGATAGCCGTACTGTTGGTACAACCACAGAGGAGAGCTCTCTCTTGCAAGGCCCGACAAACGTGTCATTTCTGAAGAGGCGCGGCAGCCTTTCCAGTAGTTGCAGGAGCAACAATATGGATGATTGGCTGATCTGGCCTTGTAACATTAACCATAACGGCCTTGCTGTGCTGGCACTGCAAATGACTGAAAGCAAGGGGAAACTACAGTCATAATTTTTCCCGAGAGTATGCAGCTTTACAGTATGGTGATATGATGGGGACCTCTTCGGTAGAATATTCCGGAGGTAAATTAGTCCCCTATTTGGATCTCCATGCGTGGACTACTCAGGAGGACATCATTATTAGGAGAAAGAAAACTGGCATTCTACGGGTTGGAGCACGGAATGTCAGATCCCTTAACCGGGCAGGTAGGTTAGAAAATTTAAAAAGGGAAATGAAAAGGTTAAAGTGATATAGTGGGTATTAGTGAAGTTCGGTGGCAGTAGAAACAAGATTTCTGGTCAGGTGACTACAGGGTTATAAACACAATATCAAATAGGGGTAATGCAGGAGTAGGTTTAATAATGAATAGGAAAATAGGAAGCTACTACAAACAGGATAGTGAACGCATTATCGTGGCCAAGATAGATACAAAGCCCATGCCTACCACAGTAGTACAAGTTTATATGCCAACTAGCTCCACAGATGACGAAGAGATTGATGGAATGTATGATGAGATAAAAGAAATTATTCAGATAGTGAAAGCAGACGAAAATTAATAGTCATGGGGGACTAATTTGACAGCAGGAAAAGGAAGAGAAGGAAAAGTAGTAGATGAATATGGAATGGAGGCAAGGAATGAAAGAGGAAGCTGTCTGGTAGAATTTTGCACAGAGCACAACTTAATCACAGCTAACACTTGATTTAAGACTCATGAAAGAAAGCTGTATACGAGGAAGAGGCCTGGAGACACTGGAAGGTTTCAGATACATTATATAATGGTAAGACAGAGAGATACTGAACAAACAAGGACTCAAAACACCCCCAAAGAAAGAGAAACAACATCAAACTAAGGAAAAAGACAATACATGGGAACCCCTAAATGAAGATGATGTGAAAGAAGTAATAAAAGCACTGAAGAACAAAAAAGCAGCAGGACCTGATAATATATACAATGAACATATAAAAGATGCAAAAGAGGCCCTCCAACACATATGGACCAAACTGTTTAACAAATGTCTGGAACTTGGAAGAATTCCGACACAATGGAGACACTCGACAATAAAAGTTCTCTACGAAGGTAGAGGAGACCCAATGGACCCAAACAAGTACAGAGGCATAGTCCTGGAAAATACTCAATCCAAGATGTTTTCGAAGATAATAACACAAAAAATCCAAGCCTCTGTGGACAGTCATCTCCCAGAACGACGAATGGGTTTCAGATCTGGAAGATCAACACTTACGGCAGTCAGGCTTCTTCTAAACAACATCGATGATGCGCTACAAAAGAAACAAATGTTCTACACAGTGTTCATAGACTTTACCAAAGCCTTTGACCTATTGGAAAGAGAGCTCATAGTCCGAAAACTGGAAAACACAATGGGAGAAGATAGCGTATGGGCAAGAATAATCAAATCAATCCTCGAATACAGCTTAATTACAATATCAGACAACCTCTCTTTTTCGAACCCTATTCTGCAATCGAACGGAGTCTTACAGGGTGACCCAATGAGCCCTTTGCTATACATTCTTGCCACTGAAGAAGTACTCCGAATTGGAGAAAATGAAGATGTGTACGTATATGCATACGCTGACGACATAGCTGTAGATTCAACAGATATACAGAAGCTGCAGAGAATCATTGAGAAAATAGACAGTTGGTGCAGTGAACACAAACTACACATAAACATAACAAAGACAGAAATGGTAATTTTCAGAAAAGGAGGCAAAACACCCAAGAATGCGGAAATCAGTATCAGAGGACAAAAAATAAAAATCTCATCAGACTTTAAATACCTAGGAGTGACATTGCAACCAACAGCGAAATGCTCCACAAAACATACAACAGAACGTGCAGCCCAAGCAATAATAGCAATACAGGACATCAAAAACATCCGCCTACTCAGTCTAGAAACGGCGATGAAATTATTCAACGCAAAAACCTTGCCAATCCTGGCCTATGGGATGGAGGTTATATGGGACCACCTGACTGAAAAAATCTAGAAACACTAGAAAAGGTAAAATCGACCTATCTAAAAAGAGCATTAGGTCTCTCAAAGACAACAAGATCTAGACTAGTGTACCTGCTAGCGAGAGAGACATTCCTAATTGAAGACATCAGACTTCGATATATGATGCCACACACCAGGGCTTCCAGAAAGCAACTGAAGATCATGGAGGACAAACGAGAAAAAATATGGCCGGAGTTTTATGGCACCGAAGCAATGACGAACCGCTCATGGACAGCACCAAACTTCGAACAGCGACATATTGTAACTAGACTTTCTACTCACGGCTTTCATCATCTAATCTGCAAAAACAAAACTTATCACGACCCAACCGCAACATGTGTATGTGAACTGTGTAACGAAGCCTGTGAACGATATCACATAGAACTGTGCAGTAAAAGAGTGAAATCGATAAATGAATATGCAAAAATGTAAAATGTTAAGCAAAGTAACTGTATATGGCTATTTGGCTGCAATTTTATTAAATAAAAATAAGACAGAGATATAGGAACCAGGTTTTAAATTGTAAGACATTTCCAGGGTCAGGCGTGGACTCTGACCACAATCTATTGCTTATGAACTGTAGATAAAACTGAAGGAACTGCAAAAAGGTGGGAATTTAGGAAAACGAGACCTGTATAAAATCAAAGAATTGAAGGATGTAGAGAGTCAGAGAGAGAGCATTGGGTAACGATTCACAAGAAAGGGGGAAAGAAATACAGTAGAAGAAGAATGGGTAGCTTTGAGAGATGAAATAGAGAAGGCAGCAGAGGATCAAGAAGGTGGAAACACAAGGGCTAGTAGAAACTTGGGTAACAGTAGATATATTGAATTTAATTGATGAAAGGAGAAAATACAAAAATGCAGTAAATGAAGCAGGCAAAAAGGAATACAAACGTCTCAAGAAGGAGATCGACAGGACGTGCAAAATGGCTAAGCAGGGACGGCTAGAGGACAATTGTAAGGATGTAGAGGCCTGTATCACTAGGGGTTAAGATAGATACTGCCTACGGGAAAATTACAGACCTTTGTAGAAAAGAGAACCACCTGTATGAATATCAAGAACTCAAATGGAAAATGCGACCTAAGCAGAGAAGGGAAAGCAGAAAGATGGAAGGAGTACGTAGCGGGTCTATACAAGGGCAATGTACTTGAGGGAAATAATATGGATATGGAAGAGGACATAGATGAAGGTGAAATCGGAGATATGATACTGCATGATGAGTTTGACAGAGCACTGGAAGACCTAAATCGAAACAAAGTCCTGGGAGTACACAACATTCCATTAGAACTACTGATAGCCTTGAGAGAGCCAGACCTGACAAAACTCTACCATCTGGTGAGCAAGATGTTTGAGACAGGCGAAATACCCCCAGACTAGAAGAAAAATATAATAATTCCAACTCCAATGAAAACAAGTGTTGACAGGTATGAAAATTACCAAAGTATCAGCTTCATAATTCACAGCTGCAGCCAGGCGACTAGCGCGAGTTTTGGTGTTCTCGTAAAGATAAGTTATTTTAGATTATAAAACATATAGATTAGTACTGATTAAGTGGTAAATAAGTGTATTAGTGTGCCGTTTAAGTGTACCATTAAAGTTTTCATTTTTCTTTACGTAATATAGCAGAAAACGCGAAAAGACCGTACAGTCGTATTTTCTGTTTACGTTCTGCTGCAGCAAATCTATAGAATTTCGTTTAGTTGTTCCTTGCTCTCTCCAGCAATTTAACTTAGCATACATCTTCATTATTTAACTAGCATTTCCGGAAAGTAGCGTAAAATTTAACTTGTTGTTTCAGAAACTTTGCACTTTTGTTTTTGTTTACACACAGTTGCGTATAGGCCAAATTTGTGTAGCCATATTTTCATGTTTATCTGTAATTTAACTGACTTATTCTTAATAAACTATTACGTTTATCATGAGTGAAAAGTGCTTGACTTGCCGTAGAATTGTTAGGTCAGGGCTTTGGTGTGATGGGTGCTGTAGTTTTTTCCATGTGGGTGACTGTAGTGGCGTGGGAATAGGGGAAGTAAATGAGACTCATCAATGGTTTTGTAGGATTTGTAGTAGAGATAGGAAGATACTGGAACAGGAGGGGAAAATTGCTGCCCTTCAGGCTGAGTTAGACAAGGCCAGGGGAGATCTTGACAGGTTAAGGAGGGAGAAGGGTAAAGAGAGGTGGGAAGTGGCAACAGGCAACAGGAGGAACAGGCCTAGAACTTTGTCTGACAGCTTTATGGTGAATGTGGAAAATAGATTTGACCTGTTGCTTCAGTTAGAAGCTGGTGAGCCTAAAGCAGTTACAGGTGTAGACAGGGCACAACAAACTTTCAGCAGCAAATTGAAAAGTAAGAATGTAGGTAAATCAGTAAAGAGAAAGAAAGTGTTGTTGTTAGGTAGTTCCCATGGAAGAGGTGTTGGCCAACTCTTGCAGGATGAACTAGGATCAGAATACCAGGTCACCAATTTTTTTAAACCTAGTGCTGGTCTGGAGCAGGTGACAGAGGATTTAGGATCACTTTGCAAAGAAGACACCGTGGTTATAGTGGGTGGGGCTGATAACAGTATTGACAGAGATCCTGGGTACAGTATAGAGTGTGACCTGGCGAAGATTGCATCAGCATCGAAGCATACCAGTGTTGAGTTTGTATCTGCTCTTGGGCGCCATGACCGACCTCATTTGAACTCTTCTGTCAAGAAAGTTAATTTGGAGCTGGAACGGCTGCTCATGTCGGGTGCGGGGTCACACATTGGTGTGGTTCATGTTGATTCTATCCGTAGGTGGGATTATACTAGGCATGGCCTTCACCTCAACAGGAAGGGGAAGGGTAAATTGGCTGGGGAAATAGCAGGGAAGTTAAAGGGGGGAGGCACTGTCATGAGTGGTAAAATACCAGTGGTTATAGGATTCAGAAAAGACCCTTTTTTAGGGTAGGGAGGACAGAAAGAAAGCAAATTTTAAGAGAGGTTAGAACTGAGACAAACCTTCAGTTTGAGAAAGAAATCAAAAAACATAATTCCAGCTTATTACATCAACATAAACAGCCATTGGTTAAGAATTTTCAACTGTCAGCAGATATTTTAACTCCACCCAATTTTAACTCAGTCAATGTGAAATGTCAGCTATCTTTATTGCATCAAAATATTCGAGGACTGAGAAATAAAATTAATGAATTAACTATCTGCATAGATGAATTAGAGTCTTCAAACCCAGCTGACATAATCTACCTCTCGGAACATCATGTGACCACTGGTATAGAACTTTTAAGTGTTACAGGGTTTAGGTTAGCATCTCACTTTTGTAGATCAGAAATGGAGAAAGGAGGAGTTGCCACATTCATCAGGAACTGTCATAAATTTAAGAACATAGACATTAATAAATTTTGCCTAGAACAGCATATGGAAGCATGTGCAACAGAATTAGATTTTCACAAAAAATCTTTCATAATATTAAGTGTATATCGAGCACCTGCAGGTAACTTTAATCTGTTTGTAAACCACCTTGAAGCTGTACTGGCCCATTTAACAACCAAAAACAAAGAAATAGTGGTTGCTGGTGATTTCAATGTAGATTTCCTTAAAGACTCTCCCAATAAGAACTTATTTGAGTTAGTAGCACTATCATTCAACTTAATTCCCACAGTAAAGTTCCCCACTAGGATAGCCACTTGCTCACAAACAGCCATTGACAATATCTTTATAGAAAAGTCCAATGAACAAAATTATATTACAAAACCAATAGTCAATGGCCTCTCAGACCATGACATGCAGTTCCTTCTGTTAAATGTTAATACTGAACAGGATATAAAATCTGTTAAATCTGAGCTCAAGAGGGTAATCAGTAAGCCAAAAATTGATTATTTTAGGACACTCCTCAGAGACATTCACTGGACTGATGTTTACAGTGCTCATGGCATGAATGAAAAATATAACGCTTTTGCTAATAAAGTGCTTACCTTATTTGAACACTGCTTTCCCCCAAAACTTACCAAGGTTAGAGCAAAGTCTACAAAGAAGCCATGGATTACTCGAGGAATAGGGGTATCTTGTAAAACAAAAAGAAAACTGTATCTGTCAATCCGAAACATTTCCAATGTTGATGCTATAGCACATTATAAGAAGTACTGCAAAATATTAAAGACTGTAATACAGATGTCAAAGCAAATATATTACAAGGAAAAGATAGTCATATCAGATAACAAAATAAAGACAATATGGGATATAGTGAAGGAGGAGACCGGTAGAACCAGACATGAAGAGGAACAAATAGCATTAAAAGTAAATGATACATTGGTGACAGATGTGTATAGTGTTGCAGAACTTTTTAACAAACATTTTATAACTGTTACTGAAAAGATGGGGTTGTCAGGTTCGGTAGATGCTGCTATGGATTACCTTAGACCAGACATTTCAAGTAACTTCCATAATATGAATTTGACCCTCACTACCCCAACAGAAATAATGTCCATCATAAAATCTTTAAAATCAAAAACATCTAGTGGGTATGATGAAATATCAACAAAGTTAATTAAAGAATGTGATTCTGAGATAAGTAACATATTAAGCTATCTGTGTAACCATTCGTTTATCAGTGGAATATTTCCTGAATGGCTGAAATATGCTGAAGTTAAGCCACTGTTTAAGAAGGGAGATAAAGAAATAGCATCAAATTTCCGTCCAATTTCACTGTTGCCAGCATTCTCAAAAATTTTCCAAAAAGTAATGTACAGTCGTCTTTATAACCATCTTATCTCAAATAACATACTGTCAAAGTCACAGTTTGGATTTCTAAAAGGTTCTGATATTGAGAAGGCTATCTTCACTTACAGTGAAAATGTGCTTAATTCATTAGACAAAAAATTGCAGGCAACTGGTATATTTTGTGATCTGTCAAAGGCATTTGACTGTGTAAATCACAATATCCTTTTAAGTAAACTAGAATATTATAGTGTAACAGGAAATGCTGCAAAATGGTTCAAATCTTATATCTCTGGCAGGAAACAAAGGGTGTTATTAGGAAAGAGACATGTATCAAGCATCATTCAACTGGGAACTAATTACATGTGGGGTCCCACAAGGTTCCATTTTGGGGCCCTTACTTTTCCTTGTGTATATCAATGACCTTTCATGAGTAACATTACCAGGTGCCAAGTTTGTTTTGTTTACCGATGATACAAACATTGCAATAAATAGCAAATCAAGTGTAGTCTTAGAAAGATCAGCCAATAAAATATTTGTGGACATTAATCACTGGTTCCTAGCCAATTCTTTGTCACTAAACTTTGAAAAAACACACTACATGCAGTTCAGAACTTGTAAGGGGTGTCCGAAGAGTATATGTCTAACATACGATGACAAGAAGATAGAAGAAGTGGACAGTGTTAAATTCTTGGGATTACAGCTTGATAATAAATTCAACTGGGAGGAGCACACCACAGAACTGCTGAAGCGTCTTAACAAATCTCTGTTTGCAATGCGAATTTTGTCAGACATAGGGGATATAAAAATGAAAAAGCTGGCATACTATGCTTACTTTCATTCCATAATGTCATATGGGATTATTTTTTGGGGTAATTCATCAAGCCAAGCTAAAGTTTTCCAGGCACAAAAACGTGCAGTAAGAATTATATGTGGTGTGAACTCAAGAACATCCTGCAGAAGCCTGTTCAGGGAACTACGGATACTAACTACAGCTTCCCAATATATTTATTCCTTAATGAAATTTGTCATTAAAAATATATCACTTTTTCAAACCAACAGCTCAATTCATGGACCCAATACTAGAAATAAGAATAATCTTCACAAGGATTTAAAGTCACTAAGTCTTGTACAAAAAGGTGTGCATTATTCAGGAACACACATTTTCAATAACTTGCCAGCAGCCATAAAAAGCTTAACAACCAATGAAATTCAGTTTAAGAGAAGCCTAAAGGATTTATTGGTGGCCAACTCCTTCTACTCCATTGATGAATTTCTTAGTAAAACCAACTGATTTGTATATAAGTACAACATAACTTCTGCACAATTTCAGTGCAGTAATGTGTTCACTGAAAATTTTTGTAACTTCTGCACCATTTCAGTGCAGTAATGTGTTCATTGTAAATAAGTATTACAGTAGTTTTATTACATGTTTATTACCTTATAAATAAATAAAAAACTTTTTTATTTTAAATTCAGTGCATTAGTATTTGTAAAATGACTCTTAGTGTTCATTAAAAAATGACGATCATTCCACTTGGGACCTGTGGAATGGTACATTAGCTTATTTGTTTTAGTTGTAAATAATTGTCATGTATTGTTGTTTTTCTGACATGTTCCACATCCTTGAGGACCTCCTCACTACGGATCAATTGGAATTAAAGTAAATCTAATCTAACCTAATCTAAAAAACACTAACACTAATTCTTCACAAATGAACGGAAAAACTGGTAGAAGCCAACCTAGGGAAGATCAGATTGGATTCCATAGAAATGTTGGAACACCTGAGGCAATATTGATCCTATGACTTACCTTAGAAGATAGATTAAGCAAAAACAAACCTATGTTTTAGCATTTGTAGACTTAGAGAAAGCTTTTGACAATGTTGACTGGAATACTCTCTCTCACATTCTGAATGTGATAGGGGTCAAATACAGGGAGCAAAAGGCTATTTACAATTTGTACAGAAATGAGATGGCAGTTATATGAGTCATGGGGCATGAAAGGGAAGTAGTGGTTAAGAATGGAGTGAGACAGGGCTGTAGCCTATCTCAAGAATGGAGTGAGACAGGGTTGTAGCCTGTCTCCAATGTTTTTCAATCTGTATATTGAGCAAGCAGTAAAGGAAGCAAAAGAAAAATTCGGAGTAGGAATTAAAATCCATGGAGAAGAAATAAAAACTTTGAGGTTTTCCGATGGCATCGTAATTATGTCAGAGACAGCAAAGGACCTGGAAGAGCAGTTGAACGGAATGGACAGCGTCTTGAGAAGAGGATGTAAGATGACATCAACAAAAGCAAAATGAGGATACTGGAATGTAGTGATGCTAAAGGAATTAGATTAGGAAATGAGACACTTAAGGTAGTAGATGAGTCTTGCTATTTTGGGAGCAAAATAATTGAAGTAGAGAGGATATAAACTGTGGACCAGCAATGGCAAGAAAAGTGTTTCTGAAGAAGAGAAATTTGTCAACATCGAGTATAGATTTAAATGTCAGGAATTCTTTTCTGAAAGTATTTGTATGGAGTGTAGCCATATATGGAAGTGAAACATGGATGATAACTAGTTTAGAAAAGAAGAGAATAAAAGCTTTTGAAATGTGGCGCTACAAAAGAATGCTGAAGATTAGATGGGTAGATCACGTAACTAATGAGTAAGTACTGAATAGAATTGGGGAGAAGAGGAATTTGAGACTCAACTTGACTGGAAGGGATCGGTTGGTAGAACACATTCTGAGGCATCAAGGTATCACCAATTTAGTATTGGAGGAAAGTGTGGAGGGTAAAAATTGAACAGGGTGACCAAGAGATGAATACACTAAGCAGATTCAGAAAAATGTAGGTTGCAGTAGTTATTCAGAGATGATGAGGTCCGTGCACTTGCCCAGAATAGAGTAGCATGTAGATCTGCATCAAACCAGTCTCTGGACTGAAGATAACTTCTGCATATGTATCTTTCACTATGTGGCCTTCACACTTAATGCTTACTTTAGACCTTGCTTGTGGTTTTATAGTGTTTATTGATTAATCTCCAGGCTGCTAGATCTATGAAGGCCACATGTTTTATTGCATCATTGTTTCTCTGTTTCCTGAAGTATAAAAGTTGTGCAATGAAGTTGTTTTGCCCTGATTGTACTTAAATATATGTAGCTTTGTTTCTCTACCTATACGGTCAAGGTCATATACATTCTGCTGTTAACTTGATTAGGCTAGGTGACACTCTGGGTTTGACAGCATATACAGATTCACTTCCATCAATTCACAAAGTTGGGTCCAAGAACAGTCACAACTGCACCTTGTTGTTCAAACCTCTTAGGGAATATTACAGTGAAAGTACAAAGCTTGATACCAGCAACTTTAGGTGTCTTTCCCAAGTACTACATTATAGAAAAATCAACATTTAAGCCTCCACAAAATAATACTCCATTTAAGTCAGCGTAACTTCATTAAAACTGTCTTCAACTACTTCATCAATTTTCCTCTATTATTAGGTAATCTCTGTATGTTAGCAGCTGTTTCAATTATAACTTCAGTTATTCTGCACCTCTCTTTTGGATGAACTGAATAACTCAATTTTGTATATATCTACAGCAACACCTCAGCGTTGTCACAACTAACAAACAATTGTTTACACTTTCAGCCCTTTGCATTTTGAAGTTGAAAGCTGACAACAGGGCCAACTGCTGTTGGGGACCTTCTTTCACTAACAAATTATGCTTACCCTCACTAGGTATACTGCCTAAGGGAACACACCGAGTATCCTGTAACAGAAGTATTTATTTGACAGTAAGTTCCGAAAGTCCTGTCACTCCCTCTTTTTTTCAGATGGTGGACAAAAGTACTTATAGTATGGAAGAATGTGTTCTGGCACATGCATGGGCTAATGAACATGCAGTACACACCAGTAAGCACCTCATAGGGCTGTAATTCTTTGCTGGAGCAGTGAATCAACATCCTTACTTGCAAATGTTGCATGAACGGTTTATTCCAGAGACCTAACATTTTTGGTAACAGTTGGCTTCAACAAGATGGAGCTCCCACCCAATACACTCTGTGTGTTCGAGACTTCTTGGATGAAGTGTTACCCTAGAGGTGGGTAGGGAGAGGATCAGTGCCTGTGCCAGCACCGATCTAGTGGCTTCCAAAGGACTGACATTATGCAACAATTCCCTACAGGGAATAAATAAGCATGTCACAAAACAATGGCAGCACATAACTGACAAATTTAAGAAATCTGTTAGGGAGGCTTTCAAAGGAAGCCACATTGCCTACACTTCAGAAAATTTCACACCGGACCTGGCACTGCATCATTTTGTGCCACAACAAAGATGGTACCCATATCAACGTGCTAGATCACTAAATAAGCTGAAATGTAAAATATCAATGTTTGTCACACATCTGCTATAACATGTTCGAAATAAACACACATGAACAAAGAATAGGGGGTGACAGGCCTTTCGGACCAGACTGTATCTGTCAGCCTCTGACTGCACAAATGGTATCACACATTGAAATAAACCATCTCTATTATTAGATTAATTTTTGCCAATATCCTAAATCACAGTTGACATAATGGAGCCCTGCACTTGAAACAAAAATAGTGAGTTACACTAGATAACTTCCAAACAATTCCACACCAGTTCTGGCATTAGTAGTTCCTTGCTGGTGCGCACAGATAATCAATAGTAAGGTAACACTAATTCTATAAAAGGCACATGAAATAGTCTATTTGAAATATTGTAAACAAAAGGGTCTCTGGGTAAGAACTTGCAAAAATTTGATTTCGTGGGCAGAACCAAGTATAGGTATAGTCAGTCAAGAGAATGAACTCAATTTCTCAAAACAGTGTTTCACTCATATTTTCTCAAGAACTGCCAGTGATGTTTAAGCACAATCAAAAACATGGTGTATTGCTGATGTAGCAAGGAAATATGACTAATGGTTCAAATTATTTCACAGATTTCCAAAAATCTGACCATCCTTATGGTATAAAAGCAGCAGGAAAAGAAACGGGCTCCTGTCAAATATCATGGATAAGTGGCAAACAAAGTGGTTTATAGTCATTCAATATAGTCCATCATAATCCAGAAATTTGTTTTCAGTGCTGGTCACTTAACAATGAATTCTAGTCAACAGAAACAAAGTTCCAGCTTAGAATGAGTTGAATTATTAAGGAACACAAGGAATATGGCAAAACATTTTATGAAGCAAAGTCAGAACCATTTCTTCTACAGGAAACAGTTGAAATAAATGTTACTAACAATGACTCACTGTCAGTCACACCATGAGAAATGCAGATATCAATTCACCATTTAGCAGCAGGATGTGGGGAAACAAAGAACTGGGTGTGCCACACATTTTTAGAAAAGCGTATAAACCACTCTGAGCATCATAAGAGGGACAAAGACTACTGAATTGGAATGAACTTTTGCTTGAGGAAATTTTGACACCCCCTTTCAGGAGGAGAAATATTTAGTTGTAAGGCTACATAAAAAACAGGTTACCATCAGCTCATCTACCACTGAGGAAGCACTTATTGCCACAAACAATGCTTGAAAGAATCACCTTGGTATCTTATTCATAGGTACAGAAAGTGAAACTTGTACCAGTTCTCTAGAGTCAACGTATGAGTTACAAAAAAATCTCAGATTTCCCCAACATACTGAATTTATTAAAATGCAGACTCCATTCTTACAAAATCACAATTGGATTTTTTATTCCTTTTAATAACTTCAACTGAATAACAGAATGCATCAAAATAATGCATGTTCTGCATTTAATCAAAGATTTCTTTGGTTTGAAATAAACCATTTACAAGTGATAGTTAACACTCCCACAGTAGTAGTAGTAGTAGTAGTAGTAGTAGTAGTAGTAGTAGTAGTAGTAATGAAACAAGAACAGGAAACTGATTGTAAATGACAATAGCACCTAAGTGCAATGTGCTTATTCAGCCACAATAAATAAATCACTGTATACCATGTATGAGTGCTCTATTCTATGTTAAGGTATAGATATCAACAGGCAAGTAAATTACTAAAACTTTAATTATGCAAGCCCACAGATTTGAACACCATTTCTACGAACAAACAAAAAGTAACTTTCATGTGCAGTAAACAATACGATTGAATTCAGTATTAACTGTGAATATCACGACCACAATTAACATGTGTAAAACTTTCCCTACAGACTGCATCCATGCCTAGCACTCAATTTCATAACTGGTCACCAGTAGACATCAGGAAGACAATCCCTTTACATCAAAAACCTACATAAAACACATGCCATATTACATCCTCCATAATATTTGGATTCCTCGGATTTAAGCTCCTAGCAGCCTGAAAATTTTGTATAGCAGAATGATGACCAGCTAGCTGATGCTATGAGTGCAATCTTGTTTCAAATGACAGCTTACATGTTGCTTTAACCCTCTGGAACTTCATAATTTTCATTAAGTTCAAGCATGGCTCAACTAGTATATGCCCACATAGAAACAGCACTAGCATATACCTTTTAATCTAGTAAATTAATGAGTGTTTTTACTACATAGCTCCTGTTCATGTGCTATTAGCTTTTCTCCAAATAAAATATTTTCTTAACTCTGGAAATGCTGTACATTACTACCAATACTTGTCACACAGCTTTATAACACAGCTAATTGCCACAATTAGAACTAACCCCTGAAACTACATTTTGCAATAATTCAACAAGCAGCTAGTTGACCCTAACTTCAGCACTATAGTCAGTTTCATGTTCCACAGATAATTAGCACAGGACATATGCTTGGAATTCCACTCACTACCTTTTACACATTACAATAAACTATGCAGGTGCTTTCAAAGAGAAACTGTTTTAAAATGCCAGCCATACATTTTATATCGCTGATTAAGTGATCAAAAACTTTGGCTGCAGCACTACCTTAATGTGGCATAATGAACATTATTCCTCCCATCATCTTAACTAGGTACATTGCTGTTCCCTTTGAGCTGCAGTGTATTATCTACAAAAAACTACAACTGAATAAATACACTATGAAGCAGTACTCATCATTCCAAACTCACATCTACGAGACAATTGTTGGTGGGCACCACATTCTTACAACATATTTTCAGGCAAGGAAGACTTTCTTAACGAGTTAACCCATAACATTATTATGCGACATTGTAAATATGCAGAATGTAAACTTACTGATTTCTTCCCCCAATATTTGCAACAGTTCCTAAGTGCAAATGTGGCTGAACTTATATTTTAGGAGTGCAAAGATGTGATTTTCCAGAGCAAATTATCAATTTGGACTCTTCAGAATTTTGAAGTTTCCACCCTACTGATTATTTCCTCACCATGTGATAGCTCTAGATGAGCTTAATTGAATACACTGGCATCTTTCTAAAACTGAGTGTGAAAGCATTTGCGAGAAACCAGTAATACTTTTAAGACCTTTGTTTACTGATTTCTGTTGCTGTACATATGCTTGCATTAATGATACAAGTGTCACCCACAAGAACTATTGTACCTGTTGCATCTTGTACACAAGATCTTTGACATAAAAGGAACAATACAGAGGGTCAATGTAGTTCCACATGTTATAATGAAGTACAGGATACAAACAGAAGCTGAGTAATTTAGAAACAGCAGCTTTTCCCCAAAAAAACTGAATTTGTAGGTGCAAGCTAATCCGTAACCACACTACCACATTTGACTACTCCACACCACTACAGCAGACAATAATGCAATGACTCAGTTTTAGACAAGTGCAATAAGCACAAGTGCCCATACACTATCCTTTTTTTTTAAAAAAAAAAAAAAAAAAAGAGCAGCAGCATTAACCATCCACATTGAATTAGGAACTGCATAGTTCGAGATCAACAGCTTCTATTGCAGAACCGATTGATAAATTCAGCAGTGACCACATCCAGAACCCCTTGTATCTAATTCCCAACTTCCTATTATTTCATGAAATTAGGTAGTATTTCAATTTTTAGTTTATACTCCAGGACTTCCAGTAACTTCATGGGATATAGCTTTTTAAATATCATCACATTTAATCAAAAACCCTCCTTTTAAAATCAAAGATGTTTTCAGTTTCAAGCTTTACTACTCCATACAATGCATATGTATGAAACAATACCTATATGTACATACCCTCAGATGAACTTCACAGGTTTTTTCTACACATACTTTCCCCTGACCACCACACAATCTTTGCAGTGCACAGCCAGAATTTATACAAAAATCCAAAGGTTAGCAGCCATTACGAGAGTTGCCATAAAAACGGCACAAAAGTTAAGCCCTTTCTTCAACTCCACTTCCTGCCAACAATTCCCTTCTCACATAATACCCACTGTCCACATCAATCTGTCTAAATTTAATCTTTCTTACATCCACAGAGCAGACAGAAGTTGTCTCACCAAAATATTCAATATGTCACTAGCAACACACTGTTCTCCGCAACACATCACAATACCGATACTCCACAATTCACTGCAATTGCTATAATTAGAATAATAAACTGATTTACATGTTGTCACAAGGAATATTTTACACCTTTAATTACACTGAGGATATTTTTGGCTAAATCAAGACTTCCAAGCGAACCACATTTAAATTTCAATCACCAGTGAAACAACATTTTCCTAACAATGCTATGCAGAACTAGAAAATTTGTTAAGTACTCGGGATTAGACAAATAAACAAAGCAAATTTTATATGAAATGAATATATTTTCTACATATTTAATACTTAATGTCAAAAATATGTTTATGGCGAATGATATCTAAAACTAATGAATGCTTAACATTAATGTTCTGACTGTATCAATAAATTTAAGACATTTCAAAAACATTTAAAATAACTATGCCCCTAACATCAACTTCACTCAATTAGTGAAACGTGCCCAGAATTTGCTGTTGTGTTTTAACATTGTCATAGAAGTAGTCTTTAATGTAATGAATAACTTTTAAATGCAAATGAACAGTCTTCAACGTCTGACCACATTCTTGAAATTCCACAATTTCATGCAAAGTTCAGTCACTGCTTTCTTATTGAAACTAGTGTCCTCACATTAACACCACATTACACATTATGCTGGCTTCTGTGAACCCTTCTTGCCAATGAGAGATTTGTGGATGTGTGGTATAACACCTGGAAAGAAAAGTTTTTTTTATCAATTGCATGATTAATTTTAGAGGATCATGTGAATCAGTATTATTGGACACTAAAGGATACATAAACCTATGAAACTTAAGTAAACTACCAACATTGCTCAAACACAGTATCTAGTACATATATATTTACAATTTAAGTGTAATCATCTAGGGTATATAAAGTGTTGAGCACCCTGTACACCCTTATCCCAGCAACCCAAGTGCTATGCATCAGTCAAAAATATTTATCTGAAGCAACTCTACACCCACAATGGGTATACTCTACTTTGTTGGGAACAAGTAGTTGCACAAATTTACAATTCCACAAATACGAACTAAATATCTCACAAAGCAAAATTCATCCTTTTCAACATAAAAGGAATTTGTTAACGGTTATATTAGTACATTACTTTCAATATAATCGTCAATGTTATTGTTCCATTCTTGAAATAGGTATACCTAACTGATTGCTTATTTAATCTAATCAACCCACCCAAAATATCTGCAGAAAACTTGGCTAACATGAGAAGCTATGCGCCTAATATACAAACGGAGATCACATGCTTGTGTGTGCTAACTATGCTACCAGAACATCAAGAAGTTGACATCACACAGCAACATTAGTGAACTTTAAATCCGCAACATTTCCACAGCCCAGTTACTATCACTAAATCAAGCACACTGCACATCACAAAGCAAGAACAAAATTCTCTTTTCACTACGATAATTATTCCGGCACAACGCCAGTTCGCAAAAGTTTAACTGTAGCGTTGCTTTCCACTTTCAGTAACCATAAGCACCACTCACGACATCCTTACACAAAGTTGTGCCTTTAAAAACATACAAACTTCACTACGAACTCGTAAACAATCCCATTACGCGATTGTATGTATATTCTTCTACAAGATCCAAGTAAATACAACACTAATTTTAATGCTACACTTACCACCACCCGCGATGGTAGCTTTAATTAAGCTATCCAGCTCTTCATCTCCTCTGATAGCTAACTGGAGATGACGTGGAGTTATACGTTTCACTTTCAAATCCTTTGATGCATTACCGGCTAACTCCAGGACCTGTATCAAAATATTTACAATTAAAATAAACATAAAAATCAACATACTAACAGCACGGAAAATCGCGCCAAAATTTGAAGGGTCCCAACCGTTCATATTTTGTAAACACACACATTCAAAGACACGACAATGACAGACTTTCTGTTATCTATTTCCTATAAGACAAGGTTAGATACTTACCCAGAAACTTCACCATTATATAAACTACGGCCTATTTCAACAAACAACGGATCCTTGATTACGTCTTCCAAAGTCTATGCAGCCATTTTGTAACTCACCTCCGCGGTCAAATATTCCAAGATAGCTGCGCTATAAACAGCTGCCGTTGCTCCAACGCGGCCGTGGCTTGTTGTCCTGTTCTTCAAATGTCTGTGTATTCTTCCGACAGGAAACTATGAAGAGAGAAAAAAAAAAGCGTTCACTGCGGAGCCAACATAACGCACGGTTAGCACTAGACAAAACATTGATTTTTCTGCTAAAGAAAAATATAATTTCACAATAAACGCAAGTCTTATTATGGAGGAAACACAAAACTATTTTTTTTCATTTATCAACAGAAACAACAGTACCTGTAATCCTGCCCTTGCTGACCGCGAAACAGCCTTCGCCTTCGCTTTACCGGAGTCTTTACCAGCTTTTCCACCAGCCTAGAAATCCACGAAAATGAGGTTAATTTTCGTAGTAAGTCGTTCAAACTTCGCCAGTTACTAGACGAAACCTTGAAGTTTCCAATTTTGGTACAATTGAACACCACCGACTCGTATTTACCACAAAAACTTATCTGTACTCACCATTGCTAACGTATCTCCAATGCCGTTTGCTACCAACGCTATGCCTACCCGCCAAACGAATCTACTGGTGAAAGTATGAAAGCAGCCACGTGATTCAGCTCAGCCAATAGCGAGGAAGTATACAGGCGGGAAGCCCGCCATCTATCGATCATGTTCCTAGAAGCATGGTTGGGACTCAGCATGATGTTGGCAACATGGCGAAGCAAGGAAATTAAATTTTAAATGTAAAATTTTTGTACATTAGTTTATTCACTTAATTTCAATAATGTTATTTCAGAAATTGTACCGTAGCCGAATATTCTTTTAATTGGTCAAAAAACCCAAGAATAATTGTAGTCAATAATAAAGTTTCGGCTTCGTGGGTTTTTGAATCGCTCTGAAAGTTAATTTGCATCGTTCGCCATTGACGATCGGTGGCTAAAGAATAAGGATATTATGGTCCTTGAAACGCAACGACATCTTTTAAATGATGAAGAATGGCGTCTATGTAGCGCAGAAGAAACAAATTGTCTCGTTCCGCAAAGCGTTTATTTTTATTAAGAAAACTGTGGAAGTTGGGAACCTGAAAGATTTTCTCTGCCAGCTGGATACCAACACCTATATTTCCAGATGGCGTTAACGGCGTTAGAATCACGTGTCTCGGTTTAGTGGGCGTCTGTGTATGAGGAGTTGGATAGCAGATTAGCAGTTGCACAATTCTGTGTAGTGGACTGCTGACGGAAAAAGCGTTACATATTCATTTCTGCTAATTTGTGGAAGAGATTCTATGTTATCACATTTTTTTTCTTTGTTCATCTTAAAGATAGGTTCTGAATCAAACCAGAAACAGACGTAGAGTGCGAAGTATAACTATGCCCAACCAAATTAGTCTCAACTCGTTCCGCATCATTACGAAATATCGTTTTCATGATCCATGGAACTAGTATTAATCTAATCTAAACTCTGCTGTTTTGTTAAGTCTACAAAAACGAATAATTGCACAAAATCTCCCCATTGTTGTCCGGCAGCATTGTACGTATTTCACGCACTGTGAGCAGAAAATTGACCCTCGCTGCATTGAGGCGTGGCATACTTAAAATAAACTGGGATGTACCATCGTGTTCTTGTTGCCGTTACTAAGGGATGAATCGTGTTAGAGAGCAACCGTGATTAGATACTCGGACACGCTAATGAGAAACACCACAATTACGCCACTAAATCTAGAGTGCTGTATTGGAAACATCGGTACTGAAATGTTCTGCCTCATTGTTATATCACCATGGATTATTAAAACAAGGCACACTTACAAACTAACAGCAATTTGGTGCATCAGAATTAGAACAACAACATTGGTGATAAAAAATACTGATCAGAGTAAGGTAGGCAAGTAACAAACAGATGGTTTTACATTGCTACAACCTGTTATTGTCATCTTTACTCCCTAGAGTGACGACAATATGTGAAAACTGATTTAAACAAAACTATTATTATATATGATATTTAGTAACAATAGTTTCTCATTGAGGATCTAACAATAGAGGAATGCAAGTGAAATGACAGATGTGGGAAGAGAAACAATTTTGTCGTGGTACAGTAACAAGTTTGTAATTATGGGTAGCATCAAGTAGTATGATACGAAAAGAAACTTGCAGAAGATAATTTCTAGTGTAAATGTAATAAAATGACTTTACTGTGTTTTGGCCTCGTGGAAGGACGAAGCAAATGGGAGACACACATACTTAAGGATCATCCAAAAGTGTTAACAGAGCAACTTTGATCGTACTCTACAGTAACAGGGCTGAGTTTAAAGAATTTTATCTTGGGGGGTTAATAATTAAATGCCCCTCACCGCATAATGTTTAAAACATAGTTCATCACAATAATACTTTACCAGGCATGATACTATTTGGGGAAGTGTGGGAGGAAGGGGTAGCTGACAGCAAATAATAGTTTGATAGTAAAGTTGCACAGCAACTCGACTTTTATTACCCTATCCTTCCCCCAAGTAATTGCTTTCCTCCTAATTTACTGGTTAACTATAGAAGCTGTAACTACACATAGTATTAACCAATAAGTGATAAACTGTCAGTGCAGTGTACTGGTTAAGTTTCTAGCACTTACACTTTGTGACAGGATATAAGAAAAGCAAGGAAGGAATGTCCTTTGCAGTCTTCTGTCCTGATAACTAAGGCAACATGCAGTTACAATGAAATCATGACACTTTTAAGTAACTTGGCATAAGCAGTACCTTGCATATTTTGGCAATTAAGTATTTTTAAAATCTGTTTGGTTATTTGCATATTGTGTAGAACATGTTCATTGTTTACGTGTAGGGGGTGGAACATCCCTGAGAATATTTCTGTGGCCATATGCTGATCACTCTATTTTGTAACTGATACTTCCTATTTTGTGACAGGATCTACAGAATATGAGTAGTAAATGAATTTGTTTTTTGTCTGTGTTCTCAAAAGTTACTGGTACATGTGCACTGATTCAACAGTTCAGTTATTAAACTATTATACCATACCTGCACGTATGAGAATTTTCCTGTTTATGCTGAAATCTTTGACAACACACTTTGTAACAGTTTCATTGCTGGCATGTTAAAGACTTGTTGGGCAAACTAGAGTAATACATCAATGAGAATAACCAACTGAAAATATTGTTGGATAGATAAAAAATTTACTCACCAAGTGCAGCAGGAGAACACACATGAAAGGTAAGGAAATTTGCAAGCTTTCAGAGCCATTGGTGCCTTCTGGCAGGAGAGTTTAAAGGGAACGAAGATGGCTGAAGGAAAAGGACTGGTGAGGTTCAGGATATGGGGAGAATCATTGAAAAGCCACCCAGAGCCCCTGTCAGGGAAGACTTCCTGGATAGGATGAGAAGGAAAGACCAAACTAGAGTAATAGATAAATCATAGTACTTTGTTTATAGAAGAAAACCGCAGATCTGATGGGGGGGATATTTGTATGAAAATGTAAAATAAAAACAAGTACTTTCACTTCAGTTTATTAAATACAGTTTAGGCCTACATTCTGAATTATAGCATGAACATTAGTAATCTCATTTCATCTTGATTGTAAATCCGTTGTCCCTTATGAAAATGTAGATAAATACAGCAGGGTCCCCTCCCCCCCACCCCACCCCCAATATACGACAGATATCTCGGGTAAGAAGCACAGGAGAAGAATAGGTTGCATATTATGATGCTGGCGTTGGTAGAATGTAAAATAATCGTGTGCATGAAGTTTCCTGAATAATGTGTGGTTGTGACAGTAGGAAGTTGGTTTAGAATATATCAGCCTATGATGACAGAGATGAAAATAATGGGTAACTGCATCAAAGCTGTTCACCTTGGACATTATTCTGGCAGTAAACATTAAGCTTCTGTGGGATATATGACTTCTCTTCTGTTCTCAGCCCAAAAAAAAAGAACTGTTTTGATGGATGTAATTGGATGAGCAGTACAATAGAATAGAGTTTACAAAGAGTATTTCTATGATGATACAGAGTTTCTAGAATTGTGGAGAAGTACATCTATATAAATTTGAGATCTGAGTTGAATTTATAAAATTTCAAGTTAAGCATTGGTCTGAAGACAATAATAAAAATCAATTACACACACTGTTGTAATAAGTTTACTTGTAAAATGTAAAGTTTCATGGCTGGAGCCATGGTGTGAATTGGACATTCAAAGAAGCTACGATCCCCCTTGCAAAAGTCCTCCACAGATGGGGATGAAACTTTGGGTTTTAAGGTGAAATCTGTTAGAACACAGCATAATAGCCCAGAACATTTTATTAATTTTTAATTATTTTACTTACCTGTAAGTCCAGCTATGTTCACAATAGCTGATCAAATTGCCATGCCTCAGTATCTACACATGTGTGACATTGTTGCACACCCATTGAAACTATCTTGCAATTGTTTGTACAGTGTCACAGCTAGTAAGAATTACTGCCATGACATACTCTTCAGTCCCGACAGGTGCCTCGTGCACAAGACACTCCACAAGCAGAAATTAATGGTGTCAGATCAAGTGAACTAGCTGGCCACAAAATGACCATCGCTTCATGTCCCTCTTCACAGATCAAAATTGGTCATCAGTAATTAAAAATACAATGATCCAAATGGTGATTTTCATGCATTGTATCAATGGAGGTCACAGTTACCCTTGTCATCGCTTCAGTTGAGAGACAATGCTGAAAGCCATTAGAATTTAAATCTTGGACTTTCTGTAAATGGTAGAGGTGTAGCTGCTGTGTCAACATTATGTTCCACGCAGTACTTTGCACAACTCTTCTTTCAAGTCAAAGAGTTTATATAGGTCATTGTCTCCTCAGTTGTTGTGTTGCAGAACTGCTCGCTCTGTTTCTCTTAATAGCAGGAACAGTCTTGAAAGCATGGTGTGCATCAGATGGTTTCTATGTGTGTGCTTGGCCTTATAACCTGCTCCTCCTTATCTATTGTTACATTTGCTCACCCATACACAAACGTCATGTCACTTACATACATAACCAGGTAAAATTCCATTTCACCAAGGCTGTTCATGTGTACCCTCAACATCTAAATACAGACTCCAGCATTACAGACCTTGACACTAGGACCGACTGTGCCAGTATACACTTCACACCATCAAACGCTAAGCATTTTATGCCTCTTTACAGGCATGTCTGCTGCTCAATATCTGTTCTATTTGGCAAGTACTGATCTGTGCCCATATTCTAGATTTTCTGTTAAGCACAATGTCTGTTGTTCACCTGCAGTTCTGCTCCAAAATACAATTTACACTGTTGGGTAATATCATAGGTTGTGATGGTAGCTCAAACACATTAGACCACCTCCAGCCTTCTGCATGCTATTCTAATGATAGAATTCTGCCTGTAATATCATCATCTGTTAGTTTATGCTAGTTTGAGATGATTAACTGTTCCCATGAAAATACACAAGAGGGAAAATGTCTGGCTGTACCTGTTTATACAAAGTACTTGGATAGTGGAGATTTGCCTTTGCTGTCTCATGAACAAACATCGTATGAGGTCGGCACAGAAAGCCGCAAATTAATACTAGCTTTTAATGACATTATGCCAACAGTACATTTTGCTTTCGAGAAAAAGAGGCTTAGAGCATGTGATACTTGGTTATAGTCAGATTCAGCATGTAAAAAGTGATACACCCTTCAGTTTGCCTACTTCATGAAATTAGAAAGTAAAACATGCTGCATAGACAAGATTAATAACAGATAACTGGTTGGTTTTTCTCTTTTGTGTATCCCTGGTGATGACTAAATGCTGATGCTAGTCAGTGACTGGTGTCTTTTACTTCTAAAATATTTGCGTTCACCAGATCTTTCTGCTTTGTATTAAGATTAATAACAGTTTTGTAGAATCCTGTGAATTTCTTTGTCGTAACTTACACTGTAGCCAGATAATTATTTTACAACATCTATGTAAATGAATTTAGATTTTTATCTGTGTTTGTGCCATGCAGGATGAGAAGAG
Organism: Schistocerca cancellata; assembly: GCF_023864275.1. Taxonomy (NCBI): domain Eukaryota; kingdom Metazoa; phylum Arthropoda; class Insecta; order Orthoptera; family Acrididae; genus Schistocerca; species Schistocerca cancellata. The sequence continues at coordinate 1,160,742,658 of NC_064626.1, forward strand.
CCTGTTGTCAGTGGATGATTGAGTGTTTTATCATATTGTGCATCTGCTAATACACCAAGTGACCACAAGCATCCAGCCTGAGACTGCACAGCAATTTTTCCCTTGTGCCATCCTAGTGCTGTGGATTTTTATACAGCTTTGACTTACCCTTTGTGTTCAAGATGACTTTTGCTTTGCAATAAGGAGTCAAAAGCATTTGCTGAAAATGGCAGCCCATTCTTTTCTCAGTATTTTCACAGATAGGTATTGATGTGACTTTATTGTGGCTCTCTGATGCTTTTCTTTTCCCCCTATAAGTAACTGGTTGTTGTTGTTGTTGTCTTCAGTCCTGAGACTGGTTTGATGCAGCTCTCCATGCTACTCTATCCTGTGCAAGCTTCTTCATCTCCTACTGCAACCTACATCCTGTCAAAAGCTTTCTCTAAGTCTACAAACGCTAGAAACGTAGGTTTGCCTTTCCTTAATCTTTCTTCTAAGATAAGTCGTAAGGTCAGTATTGCCTCACGTGTTCCAGTATTTCTACGGAATCCAAACTGATCTTCCCCTAGGTCGGCGTCTACTAGTTTTTCCATTCGTCTGTAAAGAATTCGTGTTAGTATTTTGCAGCTGTGGCTTATTAAACTGATTGTTCGGTAATTTTCACATCTGTCAACACCTGCTTTTTTTGGGATTGGAATTATTATGTTCTTCTTGAAGTCTGAGGGTATTTCGCCTGTCTCATACATCTTGCTCACCAGATGGTAGAGTTTTGTCAGGACTGGCTCTCCCAAGGCCGTCAGTAGTTCCAATGGAATGTTGTCTACTCCGGGGTCTTTGTTACAACTCAGGTCTTTCAGTGCTCTGTCAAACTCTTCACGCAGTATCGTATCTCCCATTTCATCTTCCTCTACATCCTCTTCCATTTCCATAATATTGTCCTCAAGTACATCGCCCTTGTATAGACCCTATATATACTCCTTCCACCTTTCTGCTTTCCCTTCTTTGCTTAGAACTGGGTTTCCATCTGAGCTCTTGATGTTCATACAAGTGGTTCTCTTATCTCCAAAGGTCCATTTAATTTTCCTGTAGGCAGTATCTATCTTACCCCTAGTGAGATAAGCCTCTACATCCTTACATTTGTCCTCTAGCCATCTCTGATTAGCCATTTTGCACTTCCTGCGATCTCATTTTTGAGATGTTTGTATTCCTTTTTGCCTGCTTCATTTACTGCATTTTTATATTTTCTCCTTTCATCAATTAAATTCAATATTTCTTCTGTTACTCAAGGATTTCTACTAGCCCTCGTCTTTTTACCTACTTGATCCTCTGCTGCCTTCACTACTTCATCCCTCAAAGCTACCCATTCTTCTTCTACTGTATTTCTTTCTCCCATTCCTGTCAATTGTTCCCTTATGCTCTCCCTGAAACTCTGTACAACCTCTGGTTCTTTCAGTTTATCCAGGTCCCATCTCCTTAAATTCCCACCTTTTTGCAGTTTCTTTAGTTTTAATCTACAGTTCATAACCAATAGATTGTGGTCAGAGTCCACATCTGCCCCTGGAAATGTCTTACAATTTAAAACCTGGTTCCTAAATCTCTGTCTTACCATTATATAATCTATCTGATACCTTTTAGTATCTCCAGGGTTCTTCCAGGTATACAACCTTCTATCATGATTCATAAACCAAGTGTTAGTCATGATTAAGCCGTGCTCCGTGCAAAACTCTACCAGGCGGCTTCCTCTTTCATTTCTTAGCCCCAATCCATATTCACCTACTACGTTTCCTTCTCTCCCTTTTCCTACACTCGAATTCCAGTCACCCATGACTATTAAATTTTCGTCTCCCTTCACTATCTGAATAATTTCTTTTATTTCATCATACATTTCTTCAATTTCTTCGTCATCTGCAGAGCTAGTTGGCATATAAACTTGTACTACTGTAGTAGGTGAGGGCTTCCTATCTATCTTGGCCACAATAATGCGTTCACTATGCTGTTTGTAGTAGCTTACCCGCATTCCTATTTTCCTATTCATTATTAAACCTACTCCTGCATTACCCCTATTTGACTTTGTGTTTATAACCCTGTATTCACCTGACCAAAAGTCTTGTTCCTCCTGCCACCGAACTTCACTAATTCCCACTATATCTAACTTTAACCTATCCATTTCCCTTTTTAAATTTTCTAACCTACCTGCCCAATTAAGGTATCTGACATTCCACACTCTGATCCGTAGAACGCCAGTTTTTCTTCTCCTGATAACGACATCCTCTTGAGGAGTCCCCGCCCGGAGATCCAAATGGGGGGCTATTTTACCTCCGGAATATTTTACCCAAGAGGACGCCATCGTCATTTAATCATACAGTAAAGCTGCATGCCCTTGGGCAAAATTACGGCCGTAGTTTCCCCTTGCTTCAGCCGTTCGCAGTACCAGCACAGCAAGGCCGTTTTGGTTATTGTTACAAGGCCAGATCAGTCAATCATCCCTTGCAACTACTGAAAAGGCTGCTGCCCCTCTTCAGGAACCACACGTTTGTCTGGCCTCTCAACAGATACCCCTCCATTGTGGTTGTACCTACGGTACAGCTATCTGTATCGCTGAGGCACGCAAGCCTCCCCACCAACAGCAAGGTCCATGGTTCATGGGGGGGAACTGGTAACTTGCTCATATACTGCTATCAGACAGCACTCTTTTCTTTTTTTATTTAATATTACTACATAACAGTGTGGTACCTTCAAAAGTGTCTTAAAATGGCTGTAGTTTGAAATATTTCCAAAGGTTATGATGACTGAAATGCAAGAGCAACATTTCCCAAACAGTTTTACACTGTATTTCATATATTGCTTCCATTATAAAGTTTATTCTCAGTCTCTTTCTGTTTCAGTTGGATTAAAGCACTATCAATTGGATTAAAGCCCTTAGAGAAGTAAAGTGGATTCCATGGGTGGGGACTCAGCCTGCGAATTGGGATGGAGTTAACGTTTGCAACTTTCAGATAAGTCTACTTGTTGTGTTTTGTAGATTCTCTTCAGGAGACCCCTCAGGGATGTGGAATGAATTGAGGTATACACTAACAAAAGAGAAGTAACTCTTAGGCATATCTGTAAACTGTATTAACATTAAACTCTCAGTATAATGCTAATACTACTGTTACATTCCAGCCTGGATTTTACGTTGCTTAACACTGTTGATACTTATACCATCTTTTGGGGACGACTGATAAAAAGCTGCTATTACTGCCAGTGAGTCAAGGATTTACAGTTAACAATCCTGAAGTGGAAAGACAGGTCCCCAGAAGGGTTCAACCTGTCATACAGGTGAAGGGTGAACATGTCCCATATTAATGCCCACTAAACATGTTGACCAGGTAGTATATGTAGATACAGAAATAAAACTTGCTCCATAGCTAGTATTTTAGGACAAACTATAGGTTGCCCTAATAAAACACTATGCAAGAACGATAATTTTTCTTCAGATGTAGATGAAATGTTAAGCAATAGTTCAAACCCCTTTCCATTCTTAAAAATTTATAGTTTTTTTGGTTCCGCCGCACTCGTTTAACACTTTCAACACTGCCCTGTTTATACCCTGCACTTGGCTGTGAACTGGCATATTTAATGGATGTTTTAAATTAGATTGCAAAGAACAGAAAAATGATAGGAATATGGTTCTTCCATCACTTACAAGGAAAAAGTAAGAGCTTTATATGGATGTGAGTTTATTTTACAGTATAAAATACAAATGGCTGTTATAATTAAAAATAGAAAACACAAAAATGTCGTGAACAAAAAAGTTTTACATGACCTCTCTCTTGAGTAATGCCATTATACTGTATCTAAATTTTAAAAAAATATCACTGAAATGTCTAACTGCAGGTACCTGTAAACTAGAGTATTTTAATAGTTCAGATGTAGTTAGCCTCTGCGTGAAAATCCCGGAAACATTGTGCGACGCAAAGGCCAACGCCACAGTCCTTGCACCACCATCTACTTTCCTTCCTCATGCTCTTACCTGTCTCTTTCTTCCCCCTATCTGAACATACTTTGCAATACCGAGTAGTATTCACCTTGTTTGCAGTGGGTGGGACCTTCTCTGGAAAGTGCCTTGCAAATGTCCTCTCAATTTGTGAGGATGAAGGGGCTTGTTGCTGAAAAATATTTCCGACCTTCTCAGCCAATTTCTTCCAGACTTTGTGAATAAAGTCTACTAGGAATACATTCTTCCTAGTCTTCTCTTTATATAAAATAAAACTGTTGACAACCGACGTGATAAACAAGTGGAAAAACAGCTTTTTCCACCGCTTCAAAGTTTTTCGAGTAAACGGATAATAGCTGGAGAACTGATCTGCTCTGTCATCCCCAGCTTTATTCTTATTGTAATCAATAATAACATCTGGCTTTACAATTTTTGCTATTCCATCTTTGGTCCTCACTTGGATACTAGTGCTGGTAGACTTAAGCTTTGTGGAGAGACAAAAAACATCTCGTTTTGACTTCCATTTCACTGCCAAGAGATGGTGTTTGCTTTGAAACACTACCTGATCTTTTTTAGTTTTAGTATTTTGAATATTCCTGGCAAACCTTTCCTGTTTTTCATTACAGTTCCCACTCCAAGAGTTTTATTTTCCCACAACATGCCCAAAAGAGATTGACTAGTGTAGTACCTATCCATATAAATGCAATGTCCTTTGCCAAAGTACTGTGAGCACAACCTTTTTACAAGGCCCTGGATACTATTGTCAACATTCTCTGCAGAACCTGTATATACGTCACAGTTTAGCATATAACCAGTTGATGAATCGCAGAGAGCGTACAGTTTTATTCCATATTTATTGGGTTTGTTTTTCATGTATACTGCCGGCCGATGTGGCCGAGCGGTTCTAGGCGCTACAGTCTGGAACCGCGCGAATCCTGCCTCGGACTTGGATGTGTGTGATGTCCTTAGGTTCGTTAGGTTTAAGTAGTTCTAAGTTCTAGGGGACTGATGACCAGAGCAGTTAAGTCCCATAGTGCTCAGAGCCATTTCATGTATACTCTGAAGCCTATTCTACCACGAGAGGGACACATTGCCTCATCTATTGTCAAATTCATGCCTGGATGAAAACTACTTTTGCTTTTATACACAGAGAAATAAAAAAAAGGCCTCACTTTGTGAAGTGGGTCGTGCTTTCCGTCGCCTCTGCTAATGAACGTAGCATTGTAATTCAAGTGTAACATCGACAATATAGCGCAAAATCGATCGCGACTCAACAATTTACTCGCACATCCTGTCTGCAAAAACGGATCTGTTGACCAATAATCACTGATTTTGGGCAATCTGACGACGCACATATGCAAAATAATACTGAAAAACCAGTAAATCTCTTGCAATTTTACTGCAGACCACTTATGCCAAACACAGTTTATTTTCGGGCTACCTTTGCGTTTCATTGCCGTAATATCGTTACCAGCGTACCGATTCGTTTCAGTTTTGATGAGCCGAATAATGTCGTCATCAAAGAAATAACTAAAATATTGAAGCTCCTCAGTGGCACCTGAAAAATGCGATGCTACGCCGACTACTTTCTGGAAATCCGGCAGTGCTGGCTGATCGTCTAGTTACGACCAATCTTGCTCGTTGTGTGAAGTGAGGCACACACGACCAGGTACCACAGATGGTGACTGGTGGTCTGTACCACTGTCTGCATAGAAAAAAAAAATAATGCTAAGATTGGTACTAAGAGGTACTAAATGCAAGTGGAGTAATGAACACTACTCACAATACAAAATGCGGTAATGAACACTTTATAAACATTTGAGACACATACATACCTGAATCATCACTTGTACTTTCGTCTGGAGCGTACGAATCTTCTTTTTCAGAATCGTCAATTTCAGATCCTGCATCTCCGTAAAGAATATCTAAGATCTCGGCCTCTGTCAACTCGCTGCGCGCCATTTTCACGATCGTAAACACCTGTGAATGAACTGCAGATAACTTCGTCTTTGCAGTGCTCACAACCGCTCCCAGAATGAGATAGCCGATTAAGCGCTAGCCTCTTGCGGAAGAAGAATGAACTACCTCCACATTAGTAGACGAAACTGCTTCGGAGACCCGCTAAACGCGCTTACGGAGCCAAATAAAGGCTCGCCCGTACGGTATACGGGCGCCGTCGCTAACGTCAGGGCGGCCGCGCCCGTATAGCGTACGGGCACCGTGCTGTAGGTGTTTAAGGCAAATGCTGGAATGGTTCTCTGGAAAAGAAGACATTGGATTTCTTTCCTCATTCCGAGCTTGCGTTCCGTTTTTAATGAAATTGTCCTGAACGGAATGTTGAACCCTGAACTTCCTTTTTGATGCCAAAAGACCGGCCAATCTGCAGGGAATCTGACTTTTATCTGACACACAGCGACAGCTTTTAAGTAACAGCATCTTTTGCGTACTCAAACGCATTGTAACTATTCTCTTTTTTCACGTACTTTTACCACTCGTTTCAACAAGCACTAATTTTCTGCACGTGTTCTATATTCCATAAGACTCCTTTCATCAGCCTAACGTCCTCCCACGATGAACCATTGTAATCCACTACTACCGTAATTTGTGTCATGTCGAAACGATACCCGTATTTTTACACCGGTAGTTCACTTTGTTCAGAGTTCCGTAAGCTAAGCGTGGCCACGGATGTGAACAAATGGCAAAAATATTACCTTTACAATAGGCCTACTTGAGTCTTGCAGTTCTCAACACTGTGGAAAATAGGACTAGGAGACAAAAAGCGTGGGTTACCGAAAATTTTCTGAATATTTATTTAATAGACCAACAACGAAATATTTCACAAAAATTGCCGGAATCATCCAGCACTGTCTATCTTCAGGTCTTGACAAGAAGCGGGTGTATTTGTAAGTGTTGCGTACATAGTATTTATACGCACACGACAACTAACTAGTGTAACCGATACAAATATCTCATAAATAGAGATCCGGATCTGGCTAGACGTACATATGTTAGAGAATATTTGATACGATAGACGTACATTTAAGATATTCTTCCCGTTTGTATGATGTGTTTGCTTGCACGTATCATCTTATCATAGTAACCTGTCTTATGAGGGTGGCTGACGTCGTCTGAAACCGATAATTTCTTTGGAATATCCCGTGTCAACGCCAATAAATAAACACTTTAAAAGCTCAACATTGTGTTTCAGAGCGCGGTTAGAACCATTACTTCCGTTGACTATTTAGGCCGCTTTCACGCGGAGGCAAAATTGCGTCATACAGTTATGCATGTGATTTTGCCATACAAAAAGGATGTATGACAGTCGTGCGTTTCCCCCTACAAAACCGTTCACAAAAAACACTAGTACAGTAAATACCTCTCTGACTGCGAATAACGGCTGCAGCAAAATATGAGCTGGAAGTGGCTATCCTGCGCAACCGCTATTGATTAGCTTTTGCGTGCACTTCGCTTGCTGCACTTCATGCTTATAACAAGTGTGAGTGTACGTTATTTGCAGCGTGCTAATGCTACTTACAGATTATTTTCCAGGAAATTACTGTCTTATACTGCAACAACAAAATCCCCTTGATTGAATCTCGCGCTGTATTCAAAAATGGTTTAAACGAGATATTTTGCAACTAAATTATTAAGTATAAAATTAACGCTAAATTTATAAAATTTTATTGACTGCACGCGACTTCACAGCTTGTATAAATGAGAACCACAACACACAGTCTATAAATTCAACATGACATGTAATGATTTGGTCGACTACAACATGTTACCATCTGACAAAATCTGCTACTACTTTTATTCAGAAATGAAGGACTGGCTTCCCTTCGAAATTCAACAATAATTTCGAAGTATTAACCCCAACAATATACCTACAGTTCCCGAAAAATAAAACTCCCAATGACCACGATTCAAGCTGCAAGATCGCAGAATTGTGCGCTGTAAGTCAGTTAATTTCCAGTTAACATCATAACTATTAAGAGTAGTTAAAGTTATTCAGTTGATCATCATGAAACTACAATGCGAGATCATAGTGTGCAAAAGATTCAAACTTGTTAATGGCGTCTTCTCTTTAAAACCTGTTGTGAAACATTGCAGAACAAAAGTCATACCGAAGGAAAAAATTTTGTTTTTTAATTTTTTCTACAAAAACTAGAATATTTACCAAAATACCACCTTCAGAGAAAGGTGTAGCTCTATAAAAAATATTTTTACCGAGACGTAGGAAAGAAGTGCTTTCGATCGATACTTGGCATTTGTGAATGTCGCAGTATCGTGCAGTGTTACTTCAGTTGACTTCATGTACCACATACCAGGGTTTCGTCCCGTTCCATTCACGTATAGAGCTCAGGAACAATCACAGTTTAAATGCCTCTGTGTGTTCCTAATTAATCTTGTATTCCAGTCACTACGTAACGCTTTAATATTTTCTAGATACCAGGTTTTGATACATCGCCAGTAGGCTTTCGCGGTATACTTGACACCAATCTTCAAGCATCTGCCAATTCAGGTTTCTCAGCATTCCTGTGAGTCGTGTGAACTTGTGACCATTCGTGTTGCCCGTCTTTCCATACTGTTAAGGTATGTCCACACGGTGCCTCTTTCCTCGTGCGCAATCACAGGCCCACGGCAAGAAAGAGCATGCGCAAAAAAATGCGGAAAGAAATGCAAGGGCGCTCCCGTGTCCACACGTTGCCTTATTGTACAAGCTAATGGGGACCATTCCTTGCATGAGAGCTTGTGGTACGTTTATTGCGGTGAAAAGCCGATAGAAAAAGAAAACGCAAAAACGACTAGAGGTAAAGAAGTATCTAAAAAACAGAGATACGAGACAGATGAAGTGACGACAACGCTTCTTTGCAAATTTCAGGATGAGGTCAGAGAGAGTTTTTAGATTTTCTGCTTAGGAAACTGCCGCTGCAAGGCTGGCAATAACATTTGGTAATCTAGTAACCGGCAACTTATACACTCCTGGAAATTGAAATAAGAACACCGTGAATTCATTGTCCCAGGAAGGGGAAACTTTATTGACACATTCCTGGGGTCAGATACATCACATGATCACACTGACAGAACCACAGGCACATAGACACAGGCAACAGAGCATGCACAATGTCGGCACTAGTACAGTGTATATCCACCTTTCGCAGCAATGCAGGCTGCTATTCTCCATTGGAGACGATCGTAGAGATGCTGGATGTAGTCCTGTGGAACGGCTTGCCATGCCATTTCCACCTGGCGCCTCAGTTGGACCAGCGTTCGTGCTGGACGTGCAGACCGCGTGAGACGACGCATCATCCAGTCCCAAACATGCTCAATGGGGGACAGATCCGGAGATCTTGCTGGCCAGGGTAGTTGCCTTACACCTTCTAGAGCACGTTGGGTGGCACGGGATACATGCGGACGTGCATTGTCATGTTGGAACAGCAAGTTCCCTTGCCGGTCTAGGAATGGTAGAACGATGGGTTCGATGACGGTTTGGATGTACCGTGCACTATTCAGTGTCCCCTCGACGATCACCAGTGGTGTACGGCCAGTGTAGGAGATCGCTCCCCACACCATGATGCCGGGTGTTGGCCCTGTGTGCTTCGGTCGTATGCAGTCCTGATCGTGGCGCTCACCTGCACGGCGCCAAACACGCATACGACCATCATTGGCACCAAGGCAGAAGCGACTCTCATCGCTGAAGACGACACGTCTCCATTCGTCCCTCCATTCACGCCTGTCGCGACACCACTGGAGGCGGGCTGTACGATGTTGGGGCGTGAGCGGAAGACGGCCTAACGGTGTGCGGGACCGTAGCCCAGCTTCATGGAGACGGTTGCGAATGGTCCTCGCCGATACCCCAGGAGCAACAGTGTCCCTAATTTGCTGGGAAGTGGCGGTGCGGTCCCCTACGGCACTGCGTAGGATCCTACGGGCTTGGCGTGCATCCGTGCGTCGCTGCGGTCCGGTCCCAGGTCGACGGGCACGTGCACCTTCCGCCGACCACTGGCGACAACATCGATGTACTGTGGAGACCTCACGCCCCACGTGTTGAGCAATTCGGCGGTACGTCCACCCGGCCTCCCGCATGCCCACTATACGCCCTCGCTCAAAGTCCGTCTACTGCACATACGGTTCACGTCCACGCTGTCGCGGCATGCTACCAGTGTTAAAGACTGCGATGGAGCTCCGTATGCCACGGCAAACTGGCTGACACTGACGGCGGCGGTGCACAAATGCTGCGCAGCTAGCGCCATTCGACGGCCAACACCGCGGTTCCTGGTGTGTCCGCTGTGCCGTGCGTGTGATCATTGCTTGTACAGCCCTCTCGCAGTGTCCGGAGCAAGTATGGTGGGTCTGACACGCCGGTGTCAATGTGTTCTGTTTTCCATTTCCAGGAGTGTATATCAGTTTATTTCGCATTTCAAAACAATACATTTCACTGATTATTCTTGAAACTGAGAAATACCGACGTTTTTAGTCGTTATGTGAAGGTTAATTAACTTTCAGTGCGTCATTTGTATTTTATTTTATTAAAGAGTTGTCTACACAGCCTTAATCACGGATGCGGGAATTTCATAGACACCAAAATCCACTAGAACGGAGGATGTGTAAATCAATTTTGTATTTTTTTGGACCATTAATGTTCTTATTTCTATTTCTAGTAGTTTGTTGAAGAGCTACACATACCCCAACATTTCTTTGTTCAGATTTCAAGCTTCTCAGTTGTGCTGTCAAGTCGGTATAGCGTGAATATTCGTCCACAGTTTTCATAAATACTTTTCATAAATTCCGGGCTTATTGTTCTCTGATTTCCTACTTCGAAGCTTACGGTATTTTATTATTTACAGTAATATGATCGGAGATTTTTTATATAATACTTGACACTCAGGGCGTTACGTCTCAAATTTTTGTTCAAGTAATCTTTAAAGGCGGCATTCCATACGACTTTTATTTGTCTGTGATCACTTATGAATTTAAGTGTGTTTAGTTTGGAGTCAGCAGACATTACTGCATGTAAATCGCTCCACAGCATAACCTCAACACACTACACAATTAAACACACATGGACCCTAGCTGCCTGTCGTCTGCTAAAACCAGCAAAGATCTCACCGAAGGCGGAGAGCAATGCGCTTAGCGCACTGCCTCCATTTCCAGAAAATTACGCATGCACAAATGCGCATGCGCAGTTGGCTGTTGGAAATTCATGCGTATATGCAAAGTGGAATAGAAATACAAAAAGGCATTATGTGGACGCACCTTGAGTCCTATTTGGCATGGACACCCTACACATGTACAATATCTGGGATACGCCGCACGAGTTTATTGTTAGCAATCTCCTTTGTAGATTGACTTCATTTTTCCAGTATCCCATCATTGAAGTCTGTCATGCACTTCACCTACGATTGAGTTTACGTAATCATTCCATTTCATTACCTGACACATTGTTACATTAAGATGTGAACCGAAGTCTGCCACCTGCAGCTGAACCTATGAAGGCCTATTAATTCCAAATCATATCGTGAGTTGTTGCTGCACCACGAAATTTGTATGAGATGTCTGATTCCAACTGTGACCTACGAATACTGTGGTAGCGGGATACGTTGTGCGACGTACAGTTTTACATTTTTATACATTTAAAGCAAGTTGCCAATCTTTGTACCACTTTGAAACCTCATTGTGATATTGCTGGGTGGAAGAAATTCCTCCGATAACTCTCTCTCGGTCAACCATGTAAGACGCAATTTTCCCATCACAACATTTTTACATATGTCATTGTACTTCTAATCTCTTTCATAGCGCTTGCCATGGCGAGGTGCTCTTGTGAAAGGAGCCTTCTTGTGAAGGCAGCCTTTACGTAGATCGCTGATCAGCTACCGATATAAACAATCGATCGGTAACTTACGTTGAGAAATAATTTTCTTCATTAGCCATAACTATGCTTTTCAAAGAACATCATGGCAATATTCACGCTTACTAGCTATTTCAGATGTATGACACAATTATACAACGTTCCAAATGGTTCAAATGGCTCTGAACACTATGGGACTTAACATCAGAGGTCATCAGTCCCCTAGAACTTAGAACTACTTATAACTAACTAACCTAAGGACATCACACACATCCATGCCCGAGGCAGGATTCGAACCTGCGACCGTAGCGGTCGCGCGGTTCCAGACAAGCGCTTAGAACCACTCGCTCACAATGGCCGCATACAACGTCTCAAACACACGCACTTAAAAATGACGTTTGAGAGACTTATGAGTACCAATCAAAAGTTGAAGTTTGTATCCAAACTGTATATAGGTATCAAAAATGACCTGATTCGTTAGCTATAGATTTTGAGGCACATTTAATGAGAATTTTAAATCGAGGACTCTGAACCTGCCACTGTGCTAATAACTGGATCTGAAGGATCTAACCCTCTGAAAAGACCGACATTGTTGCGATTTGTGGATAATAATTTTGTCTATAAGTATTCTGTAGAATGTCTTGCAGTGTTGGAATGTTTTTCGATCCAAAAACTTTAATCGTACCGGATGGATCTACAGCATTTGTATTTCTACTCAACGCAGGCCGAAATTCACCAGACAGCGAATCATAACTTCATGACCATATTATGAATGCACTATGGGAAAGAAGTTTTATGAGTGAACAAAAGTCAAAACCAGCATAGCAGAAATTACGTTTAGCAGGCTTTAAAAGTGGAAGCTGTCTTGCGATTTATTAATATTCAGGAGGCCAGAAACGGTCCAAAAACGATGCAAAAACTGTTCAGAAAGAAATTCAATACGTTGTGCCTTTTCCGAGTTATGTAGGATTGAAGTTAGCCAATCAGGCCGCTGAGCGAGCAAATTCAAGCGACCAGCCAGAGACGTTGTAACTAAACGTGTACCGTACTCCCTTTGGTTTCCTAAAACCGAACAAGACTTGGGACGGCAGTCACGATCGATCCAAGTCGCAGGCTGCCATGAGCCGTCTCGTGCGCTGTCAGAACAAGTTGCACTATCTGTATCTAGCGGGCCGCTTGAATTTAAGCACGCAACATCCTGATTGGCTGACTTCAATGTTAAACTCTGGAAAGGCGCAACGTATCGAATTTTTTTCTGGAGAGTTATTTCTGCCTTGCAACGCCCTTTCATACTTTTCAGACTGCACTGTATATCGCCCGAAGTTTACGATCGAGTCTTGGAAATAAACTTGTAGAAAAATAGTGTCGACTCACCCGATCTGACTAGATGCTTGATAGAGTACGAATGCGTATAAACGTTCTCTAGTGTAGTCTGCTCTGATTTTCCCCCTTTGAAAGCACACTCCTTTTCCAAAAATAGTTGGTGCACTAGTTTTTCACGTACTGAGTTCGCACATATAACAAATAAAAACATATTTCTTTTGAACAGTCTTTAAACACAGGGATTTCTTACCTCTTCTATTCACCAGTTACATTACAATTATTTCTTCCATCATGAAGATACGTTCCGTCTATGCAACTAATTAAAGCAGTTAGTTTATTTCCACACGCGTTTCGCTTCTTTTATTTGTGAAACTTCAGTGGCCCGTAACACACGCTTCTTTTTACAGATATAATAATTGTATATGTGGTAGTTGCAATATGTTAGTATGTTACATGTTTTTGTCTTTGTCTCAGGTCAGAATCGACTTTTTTAGTACAAATTTCGTTAGGTGAAATCATCGTTCAGTGTCACTTACGATTTCTAGCGCTGTTAGCCGATGTGTGTGGTCTTGGAGATGTGGTCATTAGTCTCCATGCCCCAACTGGCCTACTTCCGGCGTCCTTTCACAACATTTCGTTACAACACATCGCTTATGTCACTTGCACTTTACATTTGTATTCAACATGTATATGTTTACGGTGTGTAGTGTTGCCAACTGTGACTGTGTGTATATCTTTCGTCTTTTGTTTGTGATGTGGGTGTAGTTTGATATTTTTCTTTTGTTGTGTGTGTGTGTGTGTGTGTGTGTGTGTGTCGTTCTTTGTGAGAGCATCATCTTTTAAATGAATGTTTGTGTGTGTGTGTGTGTGTGTGTGTGTGTGTGTGTGTGAAGGGGGAAGAGGAAGATTCATTAATTATTTATTTTGGTTTTGTTTCAGAGCTTTGTTTGTTATTGTTACAGTGGATAACATGATCAGAGAGTTATTGTTTATATGGACTTGGTCATTAAGTACCTTATTTGCCATTCTAAGGGCTCTTTGCATGTGAAAGTTTTCTTCCAGTGTCAGGAGCTTTTTGTCGTGATTATTCACTCAGATAAATGTAATTGCTGTTGAGGACAAGGAACTGATCTGTGCATTGTTTTTTGGGCCTTTCCAAAGCGTTTGATCTTATAAATCATAATCCACTGCTGTTAAAACTGCTTAATTGTGGTGTCTGTGGTGTTTCCGATGAGTGGTTCAAGTCATTTTTAACTGACAGGAAACAAAGAGTACAAAATTCTCAGGATGTAAATGTGTACCATTCTAGATATAAAAGAGTTAATTATGCGGTGCCGCAAGGCTCGGTATTGCGACCATTGCTATTCCTGACTTTTATTAATGACCTACCACAACAGTTTTCAACAGCTGATACCATGTTATTCGCTGATGATACCAGATTCATGAAGAATGATTATGAGATGCAGCAAAAAATCGACAACACAGCAGAAGTGGCAGAAAAATGGTTTAAAGATAACTGTCTAGTTGTCAGTGACAAGAAAACTGTATGGAAGAACTTCAACCGTACAAGGAACAAAAATAGGACCAATCGAAAATTCACATTACCGAATAGCCAAATTCAGCAAAAGAATCACTTAAAATTTTTAGGATTATGGGTGGATGAGCATCTAAGATGGGAAAAACATCTAGAAAAAATTAAGCAAGTACTGTTACATATTAAGAGTGCAGCAACACTGAAACAGTGTTAAGTGCTCATTAGGCATACATGCATAGTCTACTGAGGTTGGATATAGTGTTCTGGGAAAATACTTCTTTTGCAAAGCAGTCTTTTAAGCTCCAAAAGAAAGCTGTAAGGTTAATAAGTGATGTTGCTTACAGAGCACCATGTAGAGATATCTTTAAGGAACTAATCATGATCTTACCATCTATATTTATATTTGAAAGCATCTGCTTCATTAAGTTTCAGCTTTGAATAGTGAGATACCCAATTACCAAACAAGGAAAAGGGATGACTATCATGGGGATGTGCATAGAAAATCAATATATCAGGACAGTGCTGTTTACAAACCAAAAATTCTATACAGTGCATTGCTAGATAGCATCAAAAAATACCAAACATTAATACGTTCAGAAAAGAACTAAAAAATCTGCTATTAAACAACAGCTTCTACAGCATTAATCAATATCTGGAATTTTGTCAAATCTGTAGGTCTGCTTCATAACTCTCTAAATAAAAATTCATGATTATCAACCATTCCTAGATAAAACCAAACTTCTTCCATCCATGTATGTATCTAATTATGCACTGAACTTTTGTGCTGTATGTTACTATGCCTAGTTAATTAAAGCTCTGGTATTTAATAGTTTTAGTAACATCAACCAAGGGCTTTCGCTAGCTTTTATTCTATCAGTATGTACATACATAATTTTATAATCTAATGAAGCAGACAAATGTTTTTGTTATAAAGATGTGTTGATACCAATGAAAAGACCTTGTACATGCTGAAAATTTGTAATATTTTATACCGTTCTGTACTTTGACAAGTCCAATACCATGAAGTGTGATAATATGGGCACTAAATAAATGTCTTTACTGCATTTTGGATGGTTCATGCCCATGTTTTATCAGGTGTTCTGCAAAGGTAGAATGGTTATTTTCATATTTTCAACTTCTTATATGTTCTTTGTATCTAGTTTTGAAGTTCCTACCTGTCATCTGCAGATATACTGATTCATATTCTTGGTCCTGTAACTGATATATACCTGCTACTTGGTATTTATCTGGTTTGTCTTTTGTTTGTAAATATGACTGGAGTGTGTTTCTTGTTCTGTAAGCAATGTGTAATCCCTGTTTCTTTACTACAGTGGTCGTCAAACTGCGGCCCGCGACCCTCTTCGGCTTCGCACGGGTAGCATTAGTTATCTACTTGTCTGGCGTATGGGTGCTTTGTTTACGGAAGCTGTGTAGAATTGTGATTAAAGTCGGGGAAGTAATTAGGTAACTGTGTGCCTGTCGTGAACTAATTTTCGGTGCCCCTGAGCGATTGTTGGGTATTGAGTGTATTTGTGCTAATATTTGGTGATATAATTATCAGTGGTATAAATAATGTCTGATGTACTCTCAAGAACAGTGACCAAGAGGAAAATATGTGAAGAGAAAAGAAGTTTCCAAGAAATATGGGAAGAAAAGTTTTGCTTTATAAGTGGACAAAAAGTCTGCTACTTGCCTAATATGCCGGGATATGATTGTGGCACTGAAGAGAGACAATTTATTTCGCCTCTACACAAGTAAGCACAATTCATATACAGTAGCTTTAACTTTGAATTCAAATGTAAGGAAGGAAAAAATTTCTCATCTAAAATCTACCATTCGTCATCAACAAAACATTATGTTAGCAGCATTTGGGCAAAGCTAGGCTGTCACAAGAGCATCATACCAAGTGTGTAATATTCTGGCAAAAAATATGAAAGCTTTCACTGATGCTGAATTAGTGAAGCAATGTATAATGACTGTTTCTGAAACTTTGTTTCAAAATTTCTCCAACAGTAAACTGATGCTGAAATAAATACGCTCACACTTTCAGAATCTACCTGTCGACGTCGTATAGAAGATATTTCAAAATATATGTTTGAGACAGTAATTAATAAAGTCAAACTATGCAAATACTTCAGTCTTGCATGTGATTCCAGTACAGATTTAGCTTTGATAGCTCAGTTTTCATTATTTGTGTGTTACTGCACAAATGATGAGGCAATAGAGGAAGATTTTTTAGCAGTTATAACCACGAAAGGTCACACAAAAGGATGTGATTTTGTGGATGCAATTAAAGAATTTGTAAAAAAAATGACTTATCTATGAACTAATTAATATCAGTATGTACTGATATCCATCAATGATGGGTGTCAACAATGGTTTGATAGCACTGATTAAGAAGAAATGGAATTTGACTAATTTACTTTCCATTCACTGCTTACTGCATCAAGAATGTTTGGCATGTAAAATTTCAAATACCAAATTGAAGAATGTTATGCAAACGGTTATAAGTGTTATAAATTTCGTTCGTGTCCATGAACTTAATCACCAAAAATTTAAAGAACTTCTGCAACAATTGCATGCTTGTTACAGTGATGTTCTCCTACATACTGCTGTCAGATGGCTAAGCAGAGGAAAAGTGCTGGAACGGTTTGTCAATTTGAAATCTGAAATTATTTTAATCTTACAACAAAGTGGCAAAAATTATCCTGAACTTGATGATGATGAATGGTGGATACTTACAGCTTTTTTGACCAATATTACACAAAAATTCAACACACTTAACTTGGAATTACAAGGACCAAACAAGATAATTGGGCAAATGACTAACAAAATATTTGCATTTGAACCCAAACTGCAAATATATATAAATGAACTCGAAGTAAAAGATCTGTCTAATTTTCCCAACTGTTGCTATGCTCCAATCAGGCTTAACTATCACCGAAACATGAAAGAATATTTGTAAGCCTATTTAGAAGAAATAAAAAAACAGATTTGCAGATGTTAGAGTTTTCGCAGCTGTTTCATTCTCGTAGAGAACCCTTGGCATGTTGATCTCAAATTATTCTGCCAATTTGGATTTCCTAAAACTAATTAGCTAAATGAAATAATCGAACTTCAGCATGACACACAGCTTAAAGCTCTGTTTCTAGAACATCATGAGACACAACAGTACACTGAATTTTGGAAATGTGTGCCTAAAAATTATAAAAATTTACGTGACTGTGCGCAGTTCATTTTAACACTATTTCCTTCATTTTCAAAATATCGTAATCGGCTGTCCAGACATTTAGAAGATACAATGAGGATTGCCCAAATGACGCAGATATAGACAACATAGCCAAAGTCACATTAATGAAATATTATATATTTGTATTTACGTTTCAATAAGAGACCTATAGCTTTCTTATATAGCCTGTTGCATATGCAGTGCATCTGTCCTTTTCTTATTTTTTAAATTTCTTATTTATTTCTACACTTTTTGAAGGTTTGAGATTAATGCAACTATAATTAACTTTTTGTGGCCATTTGAATAATGTAATATAATATTTTAATAATACAGCCATTTCATCTTGTATGAAAGTACTTTAAAATGAATTTCAGGAACAATATACACCGATCCAACATTTGTTTTTGGTAGTGGTTCAAAATTACTAATAATTCCCTTCCTTCCCTTCACCCTTCATATGCTCCTGCCTAGCTACATGAATATTGTAAGATTATGCAAGTCATGTGACTTTTATTTTCACAGGGGTAATTAAACTGGGATGAATTAGTCAGATGCACTGTATGCTTTTTTCCAGTTTATTGAAATTTGATCAGCAGCATTTTATGCAGTTTTCAACACTCGTAATCGTGGTGACAGTCATACTGTGGATGTCTATGAATGGCACATGTCATCATTGACTCATGCTACCACAATGATTATTCCAGTTGGTCTCAACACGCGACTCCTGTGAAGACAGACTAAAAATGTAATTGTTGACAACGAGTCACAACTACTCGTATGTCTCCCACGAATATATCCCTCATAATCTAATAGTTGTGAAACCGGCTGACCGGTATTTAAAAATCTTTTCCCTTTACTGCAGAATTTCAGTGTCATAAACATGGCTTATTGTCGTCAATAACTGCACAGCAATGTTATTTAGCAAAGGAGTCAGACACATCCAACAGTTGCGAGTGGTTTGCTTCCGAAAGTACTATTTCATTTTAACTGGTGCTACTGTTTACAGTTTCTGAAGAACGATAAATCATATATATCCAAATCCGGTAAAGAATAAGTGGTTTGCAGCTGTTGGCTGTACCTGTCTCCTTCGTCAAATGAAAAATATACTGGAAGAATTGTAATAAGGAACACGTTGTTCTATCACCTTTACAGGTGCCACTTGGTACAGGGGCAGATAAATTTGTCGTTGCCATAGGAGGGGACGTAATAATGGAAATGTTTTCTTGTTTGTTTCTCAGTGCTGATGTAATATCTCTTTATATTCGATGAATTATTCTGATACAATTCTACCCTTGAATGACGTTTACTAATTTTCTATCTTCATACTCGCAGAATCCATGCGCAAAGTAGTTTCATACAATAGCTATGCCATGAGCGCATAATTATTCTTTGTAGTACTCTCTCTGGTGGTTGTCAGAAAAAAGCTTCCGAGATTGTCTTCGTGCCGATTAGCCTGAGCTTTGTTTGAAGAATTGTAATCTGAATTTTGAGATTTATGACAAAAGATAACTGATACGAAATTGTAGGATTAAAAGGGATATATATATATTTGCCAGTTAATATATATATATATATATATATATATATATTGCTCCTTCATACAAAAGGTGTGTATTTGACATTTGAGAATTAATGATATTGATCGATATATTGCGTAGTTGTTAATCAGAAGGGAACTTCCGAAAGACTGGATACGAACCTGCATTTAATAATCCAAGAGCTCCATTACTTCTTCAGAAGGTTAAACTTCATCAAATCCAAATATCCGCTTGATCTGAGGTTTCCCGACTGATTATACAACGCTCCCAAAATTACGAGGCATTTTATTTGTACAGATTAGCAGACTGCCGCAAAGCACGAGCCTGCAGAGAAGAAGAATCATCGCATGATTTCATTCTAACAAGTAAAATTTCTGAATCATTTTGAGTGACTGAGTTATGATTGTGTTTCCTATTATGCATGATTGATTGCTCGAACGAATTGAGAACTACATAATTACATAGATAGGAGGAAAAATTACACTGACAAATGGGCGTGTGTGCCTTGCACCAATTATCTGCTATTGTATCAGTCTTAAATGAAAGTGCGTTGGATTCATGAATACGCATTATAGAGACGGTCATATGCTGTATATATTTGTTAAAAGAAATAATTAGTCATTAGCTCTTAAAAATGTGTGTCTGTGTGTGTGTGTATGTGTATCCTCCACTTCTCCTTCTAAACCCTCTGATCGATTTCAGACACACTGATACACATATTATTTTCAATCTGTAAACAAATATTGTGGGGTAAGCAAAGGCAACGTCTTATTGGGGCGGGGGATGGTAATGTGGAGGGAGAAGGGAAAGGAGGACATGGACACATACAGGGGGAATGCGAAATGGACAGATAAAGTAGTGAAGAGCTGGTGAGTGAGGGGAAAGTCGAGATGGACGACAGAGAGTGGGGGAAGGAAGAGACAGAATAACATAAGATTGGAATACATACATATCTATCCAATGCCAGGAACCTCATCCAGTATGAAATAAAATTAAGGCTTTTGTAGTTCAGTCAAGTGAGCTGAAGAAAAATGACTCTCAAAACATGTAGAAAACAGTTGTGACTGTGTCTCATGTTACATAATACATTTAAGTATAAGTTCATTTGCTGTGATTAACCATCTGTTCACAAAGACAACGCAGCAACATTTCGTCAGGCAGTTACAGTATTACAATTTACGGGTCATTGAGGGTGGCAACAATCTGAAACAGAGAACATTCTACACGTAGTGGTCCGAATGGTATCGACTTTAATGATAAGTGCTAGAAAGTCAGTGGTAAATCTCTCGCTTCTTTACTATAGCTAGTCTATTGGAGGTTCGTAACACACCATTTACGTGGTTTGCCAGTTAATAAAAAGACCTGGAAATCTGCGGCCTGAGTTGCCACATCATATTGTTAGTTTTGGCTCTTGAGCAAAAAAGCTTGACGACCACTGCCAGTGCGTTGCTTTGAGTTTGTAAGTTGAAGTGTACCATTTTCTTCTATCAGTTATATCTTGAGTGTTACTGTTTTGTGTGTGCTATTGTGCTGTGAAGTTCTTTGGTGTTTGTGTCTCTGCTTATTTTTTTTCCTTTAATTGTGTTTTAATTTTTTGGTTGAGCCTTTGTACTTTATGGGTGTTCCAGCCCTTGTTTGTGGTTATGAGTTGTATTGTTTGTAATTGTTTCTCACGGTTTTCTTTGCTGAGCGAGATATTATTTGGTCTGCGTCGTACAGCACCTAATTTTTTATTTTGCAGGTGGTTGGATGACGCGTGTATAATTGTGTCTGTGGCTGTTGACTTTCTTGAAACTGTCAAATGTGTGTTTATTGTTTTATCTCTTTATTGTTATAACCACGAAATGTATTTCATTCTGTGTTTCTTTTTCCATGGTGAACTGAATATTTTTACGTATCTCGTTTATGTCTGTATAAAGTTTATTAATTTTCTCTGTTACTTCATTTACCATACAGATTATGTCATCCACATATCTGTACCAGTAAATAATTTTATATCCTTTCTTTGTGATGTTTGTGGTAAAGATTATGTTTTCTATGTGGTTGGTGAATATGTTTGCCAGTGTTCTGAAATTGTAGATCCCATTGGAAGCCCACCTTCTTGTAAGAAAAATTCCTTTTCAAACTGGAAGTAATTCTGAAGCTTGATTGCTTTGAAGGTTTCAATTATTTCATTAATGTTGTCTGAAGGTAGTTTGTTGTATGTCAGTATGTTTTCTTCAATTAGTTTTATTGTTTCTGCAGTGGGTATTGGCGTGTAAATGTTCTCTATGACGAAAGAGATGAGTGATGCTGTTTGTAGACTGTGTAGGTCTTTTATTTGTGGTATAAATTCATTTGTGTTTTTGACTGTTCTGCTGTTCTTCATTTGATAATTTTGCATTATGATTTTGTTCGTGTGTTTTGCCACATGGAATGTTGGTGCGTTCATGAAATTACACCACTGGCCTTGAAAATTGCTACACCAAGAAGAAATGCAGATGATAAACGGGTATTCATTGGACAAATATATTATACTAGAACAGACATGTGATTACATTTTCACGCAATTTGGTTGCATATATCTTGAGAAATCAGTGCCCAGAACAACCACCTCTGGCCGTAATAACGGCCTTGATAAGCCTGGGCATTGAGTTAAACAGAGCTTGGATGGCGTGTAGTGACTGGCGTATTGTGACGTGCCAGTTGCTCGGCCACCATTGACCAGACGTTGTTCATTGGTGACAGATCTGGAGAATGTGCTGGCCAGGGCAGCAGTCGAACATTTTCTGTATCCAGAAAGGCCCCTGCAGGACCTGCAACATGCGGTCGTGCATTATCCTGCTGAAATTTAGGGTTTCGCAGGGATCGAATTAAGGGTAGAGCCACGGGTCGTAACATTTCTTAAATGTAGCGTCCACTGTTCAAAGTGCCGTCAGTGCGAACAAGAGGTGACAGAGACGTGTAACCTATGGCACCCCATACCATCACGCCGGGTGATACGAATACACGCTTTCAATGTGCGTTCACCGCGATGTCACCAAACGCGAATGCGACCATCATGATGCTGTAAACAGAACCTGGATTCATCCGAAAAAATGACGTTTTGCCATTCGTGCACCCAGGTTCGTCGTTGAGTACACCATCGCAGGCGCTCCTATCTGTGATGCAGCGTCAAGGGTAACCGCAGCCGTGGTCTCCGAGCTGATAGTCCATGCTGCTGCAAACGTCGTCGAACTGTTCGTGCAAATAATTGTTGTCTTGCAATCGTCCCCATCTATTGACTCAGGGATCGAGACGTGGCTGCACGATCCGTTACAGCCGTGCGGATAAGATGCCTGTCATCTCGACTGCTAGTGATACGAGGCCGTTGGGATCCAGCCCGGCGTTCCGTATTACCCCCCTGAACCCACCGATTCCATATCCTGCTAAGAGTCATTGGATCTCGACCAACGCGAGCAGCAATGTCACGATACGATAAACCGCAATCGGGATAGTCTACAATCCGACCTTTATCAAAGTCGGAAACGTAATGGTACGCATTTCTCCTCCCTACACGAGGCATCACAACAACGTTTCACCAGGCAACGCCGGTCAACTGCTGTTTGTGTATGAGAAATCGGTTGGAAACTTCCCTCATGTCAGAACGTTGTAGGTGTCGCCACCGGTGCCAACCTTGTCTGAATGCTCTGAAAAGCTAATCATTTGCATATCACAGCACCTTCTTCCTGTCTGTTAAATTTCGCGTTTGTAGCACGTCATCTTCGTGGTGTAGCAATTTTAATGGCCAGTAGTGTAATAACTTATTTCTCTACCAATATTTAGAGACAAACACACAGTGTGCAGCAGACGAAGTCTGAAGTTCTTACTGGCGCCCAGGCAAACTTTTTCAAACTTATCCGTTGCGGCCCCCCTCCCCTTCATTCTTCCATCGTCTCTCCATTTTCTTGTTAATCACCAGTGTTTAGCCTGTTTATTCGTTTATTGACATTTACAACTAACTGTTTTTATTAATTCATTTCGTATGATATCATTCAGAACACGAAACTGTATAATCAGTTCAAAGACGCATTATTTGTAACAATACCGCGATTCCAATTTCATTGTTTCAGTGCCTTGCAGATGAAATCTGTAACGTTAAATGAGAAACGCAAAATATGAATCGTCATTACATGAACTTGTTGTAACAAGTACCCAAAGCCTGTATGAACTGTTTAAAAGACGTCGTTTTCCGCTCAAGGCTGCAGTAAGTTCTTACTCTGTTATTGCAATTTCGCCATTACGCTAACGTCAAGCATAAATATTCGACGGCATGTCGCGGCACTTCACAACAATGGAGGCAACAGCTGTCATCTCTGACATAAGTTACATAATGCGTACAATTGTGCTAGTCATTTGCAGGTTGAAATGCAAGTTGTATTATGGTGCCGTTGCTCAATGCAGCCCAATACGAGTATCCTCACGGTTTCTTCTTGTACATCTCCATTCCTTTCGCATTTTAGCGTCATTCTATTCTTCCCTTTCCTCTTCTATTTCTTCCTCTTCGTCTTCTTTCCCTCCTTTTTTTCCCCACCCTCCTCCTCTTGTACATTTCTTTCGCCTGTCACAACTTCTATAGTGTAAGCTTCAAAATCCTGCTCACTAAAATCTTAAGAGTACAGTGTCAATGTTTTGAGATTAGTAGACCACTCCATCTTAAACTAGGGACAACACCGTCCTCAATTGACTGTCCAGAGAGATTCCTGCCTCTCGGATAACAATTAGTTCCACCGTCAAGTCCTCACTCTGCGTGGGCATAGCGAAACATAACAAAAATACACAACACTATCGTAACAGAATGTTTTCAAGTGATCCTTCGCAGAACCCAAAGAAATTTTGGCCGTATGTTAAGGCTGTTAGTGGCACCAAAGGTAGTGTCTAGTCCGTAGAAAATGAGACAGGAACTGAAATTGAGGATAGCAAAGCAAAAGCTGAAATACTTAACTCTATTTTCAAATGGAACCCAAGAGAATTTAAGCCTCGTACCTCTGAAGAGATGAATGGAATAAGTATTAGTGTCTGTGGTGTTGAGAAATAGCTGAAAACGTTAAAACTGAACAAAGCTCCAGGCCTGATGGAATCCCTGTCAGATTCTATACTGAATTTTTCCCGACCACAGGATCCTGGGTTCGATTCCCGGCGGGGTCAGGGATTTTCACTTACCTCGAGATGATTAGGTGTTTGTGTTGTCCTCATCATTCATGAAAGTGGCGAGTTTGGACTGAGCAAACATTGGGACTTTATACATGGGCTGATAACCAAGCAGTTGGGCGCCCCACACACCAAACATCATCTATACTGAATTTGCTGCTGAGTTGGATATGGGATATCCAGTGAAATTTGTGATTTCTTGGCAGGGGGGACACAGCATTTTATCTTGGATGGAGAACCATCGTCAGATGTAGAAGTAACTTCGAGTGTGCCCCAGGGAACTGTGTTGCGACCCTTGCTGTTAATATTGTATATTAATACCCTTGCAGACAATATTAACAGTAACCTCAGACTTTTTGCACATGATACAGTTATCTATAATAAAGTACTACTTGGAAGGAGCTGCGTAGAGATTGGCAATCTACTCTAAATGTTCAGAAATGTAAAATTTTGTACTTCACAAAACGAAAAAACATAGTATCCCATGACTGTACTATCAATGAGCCGCTGTTGGATCTGCCAACTCTTACAAATACCTGGGTGTAATACTCTATAGGGATATGAACTGGAATGTTCACACAGGTTCAGTCGTGGTAAAGCAGGTGGTAGACTTCGGTTTACTGGTAGAATACTGGCGAAGTGTAGTCAGTCTACACAGGAGACTACGTACGGTCACTCGTGCGACTGGTTCCAGAGTTTTGCTCAAGTGTTTGGGACGGTACCACATAGGACTAACAGGGGATGTTGAACGTATACAGAGAAGGGCAGCACGAATGGTCACAGGCGTGTTTAATCCGTGGGAGGGTGGCACAGAGATACTGAAGGAACTGAATTGGAAGACTCTTGAACAGAGACGTAAACTATCTCGAGGAAGTCTATTAATAAAGTATCAAGAACCGTTTTTAAATGATTACTCTAGGAATATACTACAACCCCCTATGTATCGTTCACATAGGGATCGTGAGGATGAGATCAGAATAATTACTGCACGCAGAGAGGCTTTCAAACAATGATTACCTTTATTACCAATTCTATGTCATTCACCAGCCACAGCTGGGCAGACAGCGTCAACATACAACATTATCAAAATACATGAATACAACTCTACTATGATAGTAATTTAATACCGCAAGACATATTTAAGTTATAAATTAGATTACAATAATATCACAACTATAAAATAGATACAAGTATATAATGAAATTAAATATAACCGTTGCTGTTGAAGTCATGGAACTGAGCTGCAGCTCAAGTAAACACTATGCTAGTACTAAAGAAGAACTCTTCAATATTACAGAACGGTTGATCTTTTAGCTTGCACAAAATAGAAGTTTTAAATTGCTCCCATGGTAAAGACTGAATGTGATCAGGTAGAGCATTAAACAATTTTAGGCCCACGATTAGGAAGATGTTTTGGGTCTTTGCTGATCGACGTCTTGGCATGCCGATACTGTCTTTGTTGCGAGTGCTGTATTTGTGAACTTCAGCTCTCTTTCTGTAAATGTCATGGTTTCTCTTTATGTCGAAGATACAGTTCAATATATACTGGCTGTAAACAGTCAGAACACCTAAACTGGTGAAAATTGGTATACAGTGGTCTGTTTTTTTGCTCGAAGTAATGATCCTCATTGCTTTCTTTTGCAGTAAAAGCCAATTCTTGCAGCCTGCAGAATGGCTCCAAAACAACAGCCCATAACTAATGTGGCTGTGGATCATTGCATAGTACACAGTTAGAAGGTACTGTTCTGGTACTATACGTTTCAGTTTCCTCAAGAGGTACAGGACCCGTGTAAGTTTGGAACATAAATGTTTGGTGTGCTGTTGCCAGGTTAATTTGGTATGAATGAGAAAGCCCAGAAGTTTAACATCTGCTGCGTTACCCAGTGCTCCAGTACTGCTGAGGCTGCATATCATCCTCTGAGTTTTTTCTTCATTAATTTTCATTTTGTTCATGATAAACCAGGCCTTAGCTTCACTGAACAAGACTTCTGCTCGTTGGATTGCCTGTTCAACATTCTCTCCTTTTGAGAACAAGGTTGTATCATCCGCAAACTGCAAGGTGTTTTTCTTCTCGCGCTCCATACGGAAAGGGGACAGGAAGAAACCCTAACAGCTCGTACAATGGGATGTACCCCCTGCCATGCATCTGGCGTTGGTCTGCAGAGTATAGGTGTAGATATAGAACACACATAAACAATAATCGTTAACAGCAACAGTAGCTACTTATTTTTATTAATGACCTTCCTCACTGTTCTAAGGCTACCATCAGATTTACTCTTTTCGCATATGATACATCCCTTGTAATTGAAAAAACACCTGAAAATGATATTGCATCATCTGTCAACTTGGTATTCCATGACCACCATAAGTGGTTCAGATGCAATGGCCTAACTTTAAATCTAAAAAAAAAATTCAGGATGATGTAAGTCTAAGCTGTAATGATCAAGATATACATCAAGTGTATTCAACAAAATTTTTAGGCCTCCACATTGACAATAAATTAAATTGGTCTTGCCATATCTTGGACTTGAGTAAAAGACTTAGTTCAGCAACTTATGCTCTACGTATTATAGCAACAACTGCTAACAGTGATGCTGTTAAGGCTGCTTATTTTGGCTATTTCCATTCATTGTTATCCTATGGCTTAATATTCTGGGGTAACCAACCAATGGCAAATAAAGTATTTGTAAGTCAGAAAAGAGTAATTCGAATTATTAGTGGAGTTAACAGGAATCATCATGCAGAAATCTTTTTAAAACACACAAAATATTAACAAAGACCTCACAATATATCTTATCCCTTATGAACTTTTCAGCTAAGAACCTACACATGTACAAAACCAATACTTCTTAACATGACTATGACACAAGAACAAAACATGACTTTCATGTTGATAGAAAAAACTTGATTCTGATACAAAAGGGAGTATACTACTCAAGCATAAAGGTGTTTAATGCACTCCCGTCTGACATAAAAAATCTTACCAGTGAAATGCCTAAATTTAAGAGTAAATTGAAGGAATATCTTCTGGAAAAAGCGTTTTCCTCTCTTAATGAATTCTTTAATGTAACATTGTAACTTGGACATAATACTTTACTTGTAATATTTGCTATTGCCACTTTGTAACTTAATACATCTTACACCAGTATGGGAATTCGTGTTCAGGCAATTGGCACTATCAAATTCTTGCTAATGTACAGAGCAAAAAGTATTTAAACCGACTAACTCTGGGAGGTTGTAGGGGACATCAAAACAAATATTACTCCCTAATATCATTTTTTCCTATGAGGAATATTTAAACCGGTAGAGGAAGATTTATCTGGCGGCAAATTAATTAAACCAACAAACACTTTTCCATTTTTTTATGACCATGAGACAACACATTAACACAACCCAATTTCAATTACAGTAGATTTTCAAAAATGCCTCCATTGACACGCAAACAAAGGTTACGACGTCGGATCATGTTCTGTCTGACACGGGCACAACCCCCAGGAGTATCCTGAATTGTTCCTGCTGCTGTTACTATCCGGGCAACCAGATCCTCTTCTGATGCAACAGGAGTTGCGTAAACAAGGTTGCGCATCTCTCCCCACACAAAAAGTCCAGAGTCACGACATATCTGGGGATCGAGCAGACCATGATACAGGACCATCTCTGTCAATCCACGTTTCTGGGAACCGTCGGTCCATGAATCGACGCACACGACGACTGAAATGTGCTGGCGCCCCGTCATGTTGGAACCACATGTGTTGTCTTGTAGGGAGCGGGACGTCTTCCAGCAATTCTGGCAATGCTCTGGCAAGAAAATTGTAATAGTGCCTGCCATTTAATGGCCTAGGTAGCAGATACGGCCCAATTAAACAGTCCCCAACAACAATGATCCTCACATTAACGAAGAACCGCACTTGAAGAGCGCTAGTAACTGTGGCATGTTGGTTATCCTCACTCCAAACATGCGAATTGTGCATGTTGAAGACTCCATCACGCCCGAACGTTGCTTCATCGGTAAACAACACAGGGGATGGATATGTAGGATGCATTTCACACTGTTACAGGTAACACTGCGAAAACTGTGCTCTGGGTGAATAATCAACTGGTTCCAGGTTGTGGACACGCTGTAAGTGAAATTGACATAACAATTACTCTCGAAGGACTGTTCTTACATTCATCTGGTTCGTCCCCATGTTACGTTGGTACACAGCAGCAAAGGTCGTATGATGCGGGATACGGCGATTAGGATATTGTTGTTGATAAACCCGCTGTGCAGCTCGTCCGTTGTGGTGTGCTACGTAGTACGCACAAACCATATCAGTGTACTCACTCCAGGGTTATCGATCCATTAGTAAACAGAGACAATGCACTACTACACTGGTGGACAGCAATTGTCTACAACTGAAGTGTGTAATACGCCCTCTAACAACTGAAGATCGTAATACGGCCTCTAACAACTGAAGAGCGTAATATGGCCTCTACTGGTTTAAATAATCCTCATAGGATAAAATGACATTAGGGAAAAATATTTATTTTTATGTCCCCTACAATCTCCCAGAGTTTGTCGGTTTAAATACTTTTCACCCTGTATAGTTTGTAATATGGAAAATTGTAATTTATTATTTTATCGTTTTATACCTCTGTTTCACCATAGAAAATGCTTAAGCTTGTAACTATTATACTTTGTTTCTTAGATACCAATTGCAATTTACATTTGTTAACATGTACAAGTAGGCTATTGTGTTAATTTATATTGTGACTCGTTCCGTATCCATGCAATTCTTTTGTATACCGGATATACGGAACACGAATAAATAAATAAATAAATAAATAGACAGGCTGCCATAGTACCGACGTTGGCCGATTTGTCGCACGTGATTCGTCAAATTGCTTGAAAATTACGAGAGATCGCTGCGATTTGCCCATGCAGATGCGAAATATGAATAGATGGTACGACGTGGCGATGGACTGTTGCGATTCGCCGCTCGGGTGCGGGGCAAATGCGCTCGAGTGCGCTATGAAACGCCGTGCGGCAGCTTTCACATTAGCCCGGCGTAGGCGTTGCCGTCTAAAATGCGCTCCCACTGCAGTAGAGCAGACAAAGTTATCGAGCACGCGGCCGCCGCGCCGTTAGCACGGCACCGTGTGGAGTGGTGGGGGACTAGGTAAACGTTGGCGCCTTCACACACAGCGTTCAGGCAAGGCACGACATTCTTCAAGGCAACCACAGAGTGCAGTTTCCGTTTATTCGTTCCATTTTTCTTACACTTTCATTCTGTTCTCGTAATTCCTCGTCTTTAGCCTAAATATGACTTGGGAAATAGACACTAAGCGATTAATTTCGTTAGTGAAAGAACGGCCAGTTATATGGGACAAAACTCTGGGAAATTACAAGGTCAGAATTCATACGAAAAATGCGTGGATTGGTATATTCAAGGAATTGAATGGTTCGTATCAAGCCATGAACTACAAGGAAAGAACTGAATATGGTAAGTAAGTTGTTCAAAAAGCTTTTACTGTATCGTTTTTTTTTTTTTTAAGACGCTTACTGTAAATAGAGTAATAACCGTGTTTTCAAAAACTCAGTTAACAATCCTAGCTGACGTCAAAAAGTAAACCGCGATTATGTTCTTCATATTATTTACTGAAATTCCCTCATGTACTTGCTCAGCTCGACACACATTGCAGTCTAATTATTGATAGTGTATCCTCAGTTTCATGAAGATAGCTACGTCTCACACGGAGTTACGGAAAACTACACATGATTTTACAGGCTCTAGAGAAAAATCGATATCAAGTTGAACTGTGCGCGAGAAATTCACTATTTGATGCTCACTACCCTGAAGTCACGTTCTACGAACTTTCGGCTCCGAGAAGACAGTAGTAGAAAATTCTCTCCAACCCTAACAATTTATTCCGACATATGTGATAGCTAAAGCTGTCCGCAGTATAAATAAGCCTCATCCCCTGCGATAAAAAAAAAGACGCCTCCGGGTTTCGTACCAGAAAGGAATTTTTTTAGGAATTTCCATTTCTTTTTATACTACTGATTTCCACGCTGAACTTCTTTGAATATAACCCTTCTCATGGTTTCCAATATCGTACAAAAAAGAGTAATTTGAATCTGCCGTGCTCATAAATACAATAGACAATAATCCTTTCCAGCTGATATAAGTTGAATTTGAAGGACTGACAAGTATGCGTTTATCGTCATCCTAAGTATCGAAAATTTTGAGCGACTGTTTCCCTTTGCATCGATTGGTTATAATTAAAGTGCAGCCACTCACAGAGGTCCAGTGTGGCCTTGATAATTATCGGATAGCAGCGAAATTTGGTGGCTATGGTAATGCATTGGGCAGAACATATTTACACTGGATAAAATATGTCCAATTTTGCCACCACCAGGTGCAAATCTGGCGTTTTGCATGTCGTCGACGTCTCCGTTACTCACATTGAACACACTGTGTAAGTGACGGTTAATAACGCCTTTCTCACTTTGACCTTTTCTGCCCACATCCCGTACCTAATCCATTACATACGTTAATATTTCTGTGTGTCGTTCCTGCATTCATATCTCCAGATTTGCACCTATTGGTAAAAATTGGAACTAATTTTTTTTTCTAGTGTAAATCGTTTCTACATCAGTGCATTAGAACATCTACAATGTTTCGCTGCCATACGATAATATTACAACCCACACTGGACCTATGTGAGTGGCCGAACTTTAATTATAGCCATCTGATACATTCGTGAGCAGAAGGCAATCGTGACGCATGAACCAAATACTTTTGAGGTTATACAAAAAAACAGTACAGAATTGCAAATTAACCACAAAACATGTTTTCAGATCGATGTTTTTTTTCTTGTTCCTGTGCTTGTTATGTTGGTATATGTACATTTGCATAGTGTGTGAAATGAATGAAGCCATCTTAATGTTTTTTTTTTTTCTTTCAGGCAAAAGTGTTATGAAAAAATGGACCAACGTTCGAGATTCATTTCATAAAAGCGAAAGGAAGAACACTTCTTCCTTTAAATCAAGATTCGGAAAACAGACAACTTCAACATACATTTACGGACAAGAATTACAATTTTTAAAGAAAGCGTCCAGCGGATGTCCTACTGAAGTCAGTATGCCAGTCGTTAATGAAGATTCTAATTGTATCACTGACTCTTGCAGTGAGGAAGAAAGTGAACTGAAGGAAACAGTCCCAAAAAGTAACGGAAAGCATAAACAAGATACCGTGGAACAGCGGATGGCGGACGTTTCTAAACAACATTCAGATCGCCATATATCGTTTTTCAGAGGTGTAATTCCATCTTTAGAAACATTCGACGATGATGAGATAGTAGAATTTCAGCTAAATGTTCTTCAGATCATTGCAAACATTAAGAAACGAAAAAAGGACATCAACAAACATTAATGAAGCTATTAACGTTTCCCAGCATCGACACGCACAAAGCCCATATATACCTGTTCATTCCTTTTGCCAGAACCTTCGGCACGTCTTCAACCCTGCCGATGAGCAGACATCTTCAAGAACTGGAACCACCCTGCATTGTGACAATGTTGAACAGCCCACCGAGTGAATCAGACAATTTAGAAAATTCGTGATTCATATTATTTTACTATTACGTAAACAACAAAATCTACACTTATTTGAAATCTTTCGTGATGGTCTTTTCTTCTTTAACAACATTAAATTATAAATCTATGATAAAAATGCTTTTGAATCTACGGTGTGATGTTGTTGATGTCTTCGGTCCCAACCACCCAACAAATTGTGCCGTGTGTAGCGCTGTCGGACCACCTTCCCATGGAGGTAAAAAAATGGGAGGTGGCACTACAGATTTACACCGTAAGTTGCTTTGAAGCCACAGTGGACGCCATTGTAAGTAGCACAAAACATTAGCAGACTATCGTTTATGAGTGCTTCTTGTTCATTATTTCTATAGGGTGCCCGCAGTAACTGTTTTAAATGCTAAAAATTCTGTTCTTGAATGCATATTTGCTCATCAACACGAGACAGTCATATGACGTCACGGGGAAGTGTCAATGTGGTGAACTGTGGGGTTATAAATGCGGTGAACCTAATGTTTCGGGCTAGTTAAGATGGCGGACATCAGTTTCAAGTTTGTGACGTAATGCCATCTTCCCTCTTTTCTTACCTCCATGCAACTTCCCGACTGACGACCGTCTGCTGTCGGTACGCGCGAAAATACACGCTGTTTAAAATGGCTTATGTGTCAGACAGCGAGGCAGATGGATCTTTGATGACAGAGTTTCTAGACAGATACAGAGACTGTAAATGCTTGTGCCCCAGTGCATCTGCAGCGTACAGCAACAGTGAAGAGAAATGTAGCAATCACTTCCTTGTTGAATAAATAAATTGTTTTAGTGTTTTGTTTTGTATTACCTTGGTATATTTCCTCAGGCACCTAAAAATCATACTGCAGGTTTTAGGAATCATTTTCCATAGTGATTGAGGAGATATAACAGCTATGAATTGTATCCTTGTAAATTCCATTGGCTACCAAAAGTAATGTAGCTAGCAAGCTCTCCTCGCAACTCATTTTCGTTAATAGCGGTTTCATGGTCTTGAGCCACTACGAAAAGCATGTTTCAAACGCTCTTGGATAATTACGAATATCATCGGCTCCCAGCTCTGTAACAGAGCGTCGGTGAATTTCTTTTCTTTGAATAAACTTCTTTGCCACAGTCCCTCGAACGACCTTGTAATTTATCGAATGCTGATAAACTCATGGAAACCACTGGAAGATTTTTTCATGATCAGTCTGGAGCTCTTGGAATAGGTCTTGAAACACCACACAGTAGTACTTTTCTAAATTAATTGTATGATACCTTCACATTCTGCCTGTCCTTTTTAAGTTGCGATAAATTAAGACCTCAGATAACATTCCATTTCGCTGGGATAGTGCTGAGAGACTGGGAAGGAATGAAATGAAGTCCAGCCAATTGCGTAATACTGCGCACAACAGCAGCTGGATAAAATTGAAATCGCAGCACACCTTCCACAAGAGGTCGAACAGACGGCTGCCGCACAAACGTGAAACTGGCCTTAAATGCTCTCCCCATACGGAATGACTCAATTGAAACCCGTTGCCGATGCGAGTAGATAACCGGTCGATTGCGAATCACTTACTGTGTAGTTACATGGGGCTCTGCACACGGCGCCACTGCAGTGTGAGTCACCAGGGACTGGCGAGTGACTCACCAGTAAATCGCTTAGTTGCGTCGTGTCATCGAACACTGCTCTGTAGCAGTGTAGGCCTAATTGGAAGATGAACGAGTAGGTGGTGAACGTTAGCTCTGTAAGGGAAGTGGATAAACGTCCTATTTTAAACAGCTACAGGCTACTGCAGGAGGAATTTGACAGCAAAAGCATGCTGAGAAATGGGAAAAGAATTTCATGACATGCATATAGTGTATGTATGCACCTCACTGTACAGCTGTTATTATAATAAAATCACCGTTACCTCAGAGGGAGCAAATGTACAAGAAAATTTGAATCATACCAGGTGTATTCTTTTGCGTGACTGACAGCCTTGTATCATTTTATAGAATTACGTTGTCAAATGGGAACGAACAGTGAAAACGGCGGGAAGACGACAGAAAAGCCATAAATCTCTCATAGGTGCAAACACAATACTGTTCACATACAAACGATTTGATGAGCCAAACCAGCATTTTCGTGCGTATAGATCTCAAGACATTTGGGTTTCGAAAATAAAAGTAACACTATGTTGTGGCGTAAGAAATCAGCTTTTGCAAGTCACTGTAAAACCGTTATCGTATTTTACGAACGATAAGACGCACGTATTTCTTGTAACAATTGCCTCGACAATTCAGATGCATCTTATACTCAAAATTGAAATAAAAAGTGTTTGATTTAAAATTCCCGCCAGTCTTAAAATGGCCATATATTCGATGCCACAGGAAACCTATCTCTGTCTGGTAAACTGGATTCAACTGGCAGCAGCAGTGTACAGATGCGACGAACATGAGTTGTGTGGATTCACTAGCTTGCTAACACTGACTGCTCCCGCCTCGCCAACACAAACCCACAATACTGTCTAGCCTATGACGCGTCATTCCAGTCTACGAGGCCAAAGAACTATAACTGAAAGTGATTTGTGTTATCGGTAATAGTACAATATTTGTTTTAGTAGCTAATTTCATGGTGGAAAAAACTAAACGGTATTCATATCATGCGGGCTATAAATTGAAAGTAAAAGCGTACGCAGAACATGGAAACGTAGCAGCTGAGCGACATTTCAGCCCTCCGCCAACAGAAAAAAAGCATCGCGATTGGCGCTAGTAAAGAAGAACTGAAAAAAATAGGGGAGGCTAAATGTGCAAATAGGGCACTGAACGCAAAATGCCCAATACTAGAAGATGACGCATTGAAATGGATTCAAGGACACCGTCAAAATGGCGTTGGAATTAATACAAAAATGATTCAAATACACGTGCGTATGTAGCGCTACAGTGGGACTCAATAAGACTTTGAGAGTGGGATTGGTTGTTGTTACAGGTATGTGAAGCGTCATAGACTTAGCATGCGTCACCGAATCTGTTGTTAAGCGTACGAACACTTCGACCGAAAGGTGCAGGAGCTCCTTCGTGCATGAACCACATGTTGTGTCGTACTTGTAAAGGCACATGTTCTAGCAGCACAGGTAGAGTATCCCGTATGAAATCATGATAACGTGCTCCATTGAGCGTAGGTGGAAGAACATGGGGCCCAATCAAGACATCGCCAACAATGCCTGCCCAAACGTTCACAGAAAATTTGTGTTGATGAAGTGATTGCACAATTTCGTGCGGATTCTCGTCAGCCGACACATGTTCATTGTGAAAATTTACAATTTGATCACGTTGGAATGAAGCCTCATCCGTAAAGGGAACATTTGCACGGAAATGAGGATTGACACATTGTTGGATGAACCATGCGCAGAAGTGTACCCGTGGAGGCCAATCAGCTGTTGATTGTGCATGCACACGCTGTACATGGTACGGAAACAACTGGTTCTCCCGTAGCGCTCTCCATACAGTGACGTGGTCAACGTTACCTTGTACAGCAGCAACTTCTCTGACGCTGACATCAGGGTTATCGTCAACTGCACGAAAATTGCCTTGTCGTTCTAGGTTTTCCCCAGTCGCGAGTCATAGACTGGAATGTTCCGTGCTCCCTAAGACGCCGATCAATTGCTTCGAACGTCTTCCTGTCGGGACACCTTCGTAGTGGAAACCTGTCTCGATACCAACGTACCGCGCCACGGCTATTGCCCCGTGCTAATCCATACAACAAATGGGCATCTGCCAACTCCGCATTTGTAAACATTGCAGTGACTACAAAACCACGTTCGTGATGAACACTAACCTGTTGATGCTACGTACTGATGTGCTTGATGCTAGTACTGTAGAGCAATGAGTCGCATGTCAACACAAGCACCGAAGTCAACATTACCTTCCTTGAATTGGGCCAACTGGCGGTGAATCGAGGAAGTACAGTACATACTGACGAAACTAAAATGAGCTCTAACATGTCCACATAACATCTTTTCTTTATTTGTGTGTGAGGAATGTTTCCTGAAAGTTTGGCCGTACCTTTTTGTAACACCCTGTATAATCAAACAAGTATACCAGCAGATAAAATAGTCGCCTAGTGTAAGAGAAGACATTACTGTTCAATCTTCAAGAAGTGCGGCGTAAGCAACGCTCTCGATGGCCACCGTCAGGTGGCTTGCGGAGTATGGATGTAGATGTAGATGTTTTGTATGAAGAGGATGACGACGAAGAGGAAGAAGAAGAAGAAGAAAGTTCAGATGCCGATTTTCAGGGATTTTAAAGGTCAGTTCGGTTTTATAAATTAAGAATTTGTTTATACTCTGGCTTTGCAGTCTAATAATAAAAATGGTAAAAATGTCATTTTAAAAAAATGCTTAAAAATTAAGGCGCGTCTTGTACTCCATAGCATGTTATGCTCCGTAAAATACGGTAAATCATTCTATAAAAAGTTATAAATTTCGAATCTGTCTACAGCTTGTTTGCTGCGACATACAGTCTACAGTGCTGGATGTACGGATGAATCCTTCCTCATTTTCTCGTTCGTGTGTAATTATAACAGGGAACCACACCTTACTCTGAGCAAGAATCTGTACTTGACATGCCGAGTGTAGACAAAAGATGCTCGGGTACGACAAACAATACGTCCCCTTCTCCACGCTTGTACGTCGGCTTAACAGTACAAGCGTGTGCGGAACGATGTTGCTAGCCAGCCAGAAGCCAGTAGGCGCTGTACAGGATGAGCACAAAGTCTTGCCCTGATTATACAAATTTATTACAGAATAACCGTTTGACAAAATAATTTTTGTAGAGACTACTTACGTAAGTAAACCTCAACGTGTGCTCCCTTGGTAGCTCGGAGAAATCGAGGCGGTATTCCAGTTACCGCCAGGACACAGTACCCACAGCAGCTTGTATCCTAGCCTTCAGTTCGTCGACGTCAGCAACTGGTGTGACGAAGACTCTGTCCTTGATATGGCCCCAGAAAAAAAAGTCAAGGGGCGTAATGTCTGGAGAGCGGGGTGGCCAGGATGTTGAACCGTTCCTTCCAATCCACCGATCCGGACATTACTACCCTCTCCAGACATTACGCCCCTTGACTTTCTTTTCTGGGACTATATCAAGGACAGCGGCTTCCTCACACCAGTGGCTAACGTCGACGAACTGAAGGCTAGGATACAAGGTGCTGTGGGCAGTGACAGGACATATGTTACGAAACACCTAGGGGAACTGGAATACCCTCGACATTCTCTGAGCTACCAAGGGCACACACGTTGAGGTTTACTAACGTAAGTGGTCTTTAAAAAACTAGTAACACTAACCTATGTAACGACATCAAATGTAAATTATTATGTCAAACGGTTATTCTGTAATAAATTGTTATAATCAGGCAAGACTTTGTGCTCACCCTGTAGATCGCGTGCCAGCTGCGTGCCCTTCACTCGCTCCAAGCACGGACGGCCTGTGCCACGTGGCGGATTTGGGTGTGAACAGTGCGGAGTAGTGTTTGTACTGATAGCAAAACCCACTCCTTCGAGTAGCACCAAGGAGGCCGCCGAACACAATATCCACCACTGCCGACCATGTCACTGTCAGCAGAGTGGTTTCCACATTAATGTACGTGTGGTAATCATTAATTTGATGCTCCGCTTGGTAGCTCAGGTGGTTAGTGCTAGACTACAGACTGTGAAAACCGTGGCAGAGAGTACTTAGCGCTGTCAAAGATATTGGGACAGTTTGCCGTTCCAACCGCGTACGGTGGGCGGGAGTGGTGATTAAAAGCCTTTGTGCACTCTGTGATTGCTGATTAGTCTAGTCTTGAAACTTCGTGGCAGATTAAAACTGTGTGCCGGACCGAGACTCGAACTCGGGGCCTTTGCCTTTCGCGGGCAAGTGCTCTACCAACTGAGCTACCCAAGCACGACTCACGCCCCCTCCTCACAGCTTTACTACTGCCAGTATCTCGTCTCCTACCTTTCTTTCAGCTCTTCGGAGAAGAAACCAACTCGAAAAAAGAATAACTGCTGCAGCCACAGTGACGTTGCTGGGGAGAAAAGGTAAATTACCAAGCTGCACTCTAAAACTAAGAGATTAACAGTTATTTAATGTTTTAGAATGCATGTATGCCTAAGCATATTTCTGGGCAGACAATTTTTGGTATGGCTTACGTATAATTGCTCCATATATCTCTCTCCCCAACCAATATAACTTTTAAAGCAGTTTGTGAATATTTCAGAAGACCTGAATGAGAGTCCTCACAGCTTCAGCACACACTCCGCTGCAGAGTGAAAATCTCGTTCTGGCAACATCCCCAGGCTGTGGCTAAGCCATGTCTCCGCAATATCCTTTCTTCCAGGAGTGCTAGATCTGCAAAGTTCGCAGGAGACCTTCAGTGAAGTTTGGAAGGTAGGAGACACGGTACTGCTTAATACTGATTGTTGGCGAACTTTGTAGATATCAAGTTTTCGCGGTATAATTGGCGTCTGCAAATCCGCGTTTTTCAGATTTCCCGCGCCTCTCCTGTGACTCAAGCACACACGTCACTACTCGTGTGCAGCCTTTCTTCGAATGTGCGCAAGGTACTCTGTTAGTCCTATTTGGTATGGGTTCTACAGACTTGAGTAGTATTCCAAAGACCCCCCCCCCCCCCCCCACACACACACGAACGACGTATCGCTGCTATTGGTCGCTCGCATCAACACCCCACATACGAGCTTTTTGCCAAGTTAGGCAGCGCTACAAACGCCACTGTCAATAAGTTCTGCTATGGAAAAGGAACTGATATGTTTGCGGCAGTTGTAAGTGATTTCTGCGTGTCCACGAATGCTTACAGAAAATAACTTTAAAATGAACGAGAATTATAATTTATTAAACTTTTTCTGAAACGTTTTTCTGGGGAATTGTAGGTTACTTTAAAGAATATGTTACATTTTTCACTGACACCAACTGGATTATGTATATCCTTCAGGTGTGCTAATACAATTCGTTTTTCGTTTATTAGTCCTCAAATCTCGATGTGTTATGGAGATGTTCTCAACAGCAGCATTACTGATTATCTGTTATGAATAAAATGAGGGAGAGCAGGATTATATGAAATGACAAGGGACCTGAGTATAGCTGTATAATAGATTTGCCCTGAACATGTAATTTAAATTGTCCTCTTAACATTACAGTATGTATGTCATTCTGTTTAGTAGTAAAAACCTCGTGTAGTTCCTGGGATCTCCCGATTTGAACATATTTTTTTCATAATCTCCCGGCTCCCGTATTTTCAGGCTCATTGGGCGTTTTTCTCCAGTTTTTACTTGTATTCTTTCTTACGTATGTACAAATATTTGTCAAGCATTTAAATTTTGAAAGCACGGTCAGAATTCGTTGAAACGTTGGATGTACACAAACACGACAATTGGTCAGAAGCTGTAGCACACGCACACTGGTGTTACATTCTTGGAAGAAGGTCCTACTTATGTATTAGAT
The DNA here is from genome assembly GCF_023864275.1 of Schistocerca cancellata. NCBI lineage: Eukaryota > Metazoa > Arthropoda > Insecta > Orthoptera > Acrididae > Schistocerca > Schistocerca cancellata. Next base: position 1,160,782,313 of record NC_064626.1, read on the forward strand.
GTTTTATTACTAAGTTACGGTAAATGAAACTTTAAGATATTCAAATTTATAAACAGCCATCAACGTTTTTCTTAATCACGCTATAGCTAAGTAGTTTATATTTCAAAAATAGTGTACAGTCACATCCTCTGCAGTGTTGTGCTCTGGTTGCCGTGCTGTTAATGCGCAGTATAGAAGTGGCTGAGTCTATTTTCTGTTCCGTAATGAAACGCGCGTGGAACACGGTTAAAAAGTGCCGAGAAATAGGCTGTTCTTAATGTTTTTCTTAAATCTACAGAGATCTGTCATTGAACGTGCAGCGCAATCGGCAGTGCAATGCAATGTGAACGAATTGCGGTTATTCGTGCGTTATTTCAAATCCATATAGTATCATTTTTTTCTCGTTCTGTTTGAAATACCTGCATCTCGTTATTATAAAACGCATCATCATTTTTTTTATGAATAATGCACGTCTTCTTGATCACATATTGGACGCGAAATTCCTGTTCCACCTCAAATACAAATTCTTAATTATCTATATTATATGAAAGACTGTTCATAAAAGTTGCTTAAATTAAGGAAAGATAACAATTTAATTTTTAAGGCAAAAATGAAAAACCAAATCTTCTTTATTTGGACTATGTCCATCGTTTTGTACCACAGAGGTAGATAAGAATCGTAGAAACTGGAAAAACAATAATTTTCACAGCATCGAGCACATCGTACAAATGCTGCATTTTTACATTTGCTACTGTACCATCACATTATGAACCCAACAGAACTGATATGGCGCCAAGCGGCAATATTTGGCCCTAGAAGTAACAAGACTGAGGCTGCCAGACGTACTGGAACTAACCGCACGGAGCTTTTTCACACGTCACTGCCGAATGCTGCAGGGATATAGAAGGGCTCGTCGTCCTAAAAGAAGAAGAGAAAATGCTGCGCCTGGTTGGCTTCGTGGGTTCTGTTGCCGATGGGCTCGTAATCAACGTAGCAGGTGGAACTTCCAGAACTGAAGTGTATTTCTCGGATTCGGACAGGGAAGGAGCTAAGCGATTATCAGACAACTGACTGTAAGTAATACATTCAGTGCTTCAATATTTAACTGTACGGTGAAATCCTTCAATACTCTCTTACGTAAAACATAGCCTATGCAGAAAAATTACTCTGTGGTTAAGACAGGAATTTTCATCATTCTTGTTTTCAATTACAAACGATAACGTGTTGCGGTTTTCGTCTAGTCGTCGAAAGAGCGTATTGTGGGAGATTTGCAGTGTGTTATTTCATTCTGCTTAAAAATTAAATTACATCCGAAACCGTATTGCCCCTCTGCTCGTCTCTTTTTACACGTAAACCTCAGCTTGCCACGTCACTGCAAGCTTGTTGTACCAGCTGACCAGCCAGTACTGGCCAAGTTAAATGCGCTGGTAAAGCTGAACACAGCATAAAACGTATCCTTATCATAGTACTTGACAGTGCTGGAGACAGCTTGGCTGCAGTCCCACGTGAAACGGAAATTCAATGAGGTTCCAGCAAACGCAGAAGAATACATAGTGCAATGTTTACATCAGGTTTATTCCTATGATGAACGGATTGTAGCAGACAACTGATTCTATATCGACATTATGTCTATCGATTGTCTTAGAAATGGTCAACCGATGCTTGGCGTTTAGATGTGACTTCGTTTCAGTACCAGTGTTTACTTAGATTAGATTAGATTTACTTTCATTTCAATTGATCCGTAGTGAGGAGGTCCTCCAAGATGTAGAACATGTCAGAAAAACAATAAAATAATGGCAAATATTTACAACTAAAACAAATAAGCTAATGTACCTTCCATAGATCCCAAGTGGAATGATCGTCATTTTTTTAAATGAACACTATATGAAAGGATCTTTTGCAACACTTATTTACTAAGGTTAGATTAATGCGCTCAGATGAAAATTAATTTTTTTTCTTTATAAGGTAATAAACAGGGGCGAGTCTAGAAGTCGGTCAAGGGGTGGGGGGGGGGGGGGGTGGAGGTGTTCTGGGGGAATGAAACATGGCTTAACAAAAGGAAAGTTGGGGTCCTCTACCGACAAACTGGTAAAATTTGGTGTTGCTTAAAGTAGTTTTTGGTAACTATTTTGGAGTTCAGGGTAAAAATTGTGTATTAATAAGTAATAAGACGCCTATTTTAAGTTAAATGATATTTATTGGTTTAGGTAGTAAGCTATTTGCCGCTCTTGTTCTTCTGTTAAAATGTGTTTGGAATATATTGCAACCTATATTGCTACATAATTATTAAAAAATGATTGAATCTGTTGGAGTAATATATTCATTGATTTCTGAAGTAATTTTATCCAGCGTAATATGATATTCCATGGAAGGGGGGGGGGCTACAGCCCCCATACCCCCCCCCCCTTGTCCATTTGCCCTGGTAATAAACATATATTAGAACTACTACAATAATTATTTTCACTATATATATAGGGTGTTACAAAAAGGTACGGCCAAACTTTCAGGAAATATTCCTCACACACAAATAAAGAAAAGATGTTATGTGGACATGTGTCCGGAAACGCTTAATTTCAATGTTGGAGCTCATTTTAGTTTCGTCAGTTTGTACTGTACTTCCTCGATTCACCGCCAGTTGGCCCAATTCAAGGAAGGTACTGTTGACTTCGGTGCTTATGTTGACATGCGACTCATTACACTACAGTAATAGCATCAAGCACATCAGTACGTAGCATCAACAGGTTAGTGTTCATCACGAACGTGGTTTTGCAGTCACTGCAATGTTTACAAATGCGGAGTTGGCAGATGCCCATTTGATGTATGGATTAGCACGGGGCAATAGCCGTGGCGCGGTACGTTTGTATCGAGAGAGATTTCCAGAACGAAGGTGTCCCGACAGGAAGACGTTCGAAGCAATTGATAGGCGTCTTAGGGAGCACGGAACATTCCAGCCTATGACTCGCGACTGGGGAAAACCTAGAACGACGAGGACACCTGCAATGGACGAGGCAATTCTTCGTGCAGTTGACGATAACCCTAATGTCAGCGTCAGAGAAGTTGCTGCTGTACAAGGTAACGTTGACCACGTCACTGCATGGAGAGTGCTACGGGAGAACCAGTTGTTTCCATACCATGTACAGCGTGTGCAGGCACTATCAGCAGCTGATTGGCCTCCACGGGGACACTTCTGCGAATGGTTCATCCAACAATGTGTCAATCCTCATTTCCGTGCAAATGTTCTCTTTACGGATGAGGCTTCATTCCAACGTGATCAAATTGTAAATTTTCACAATGAACACGTGTGGGCTGACGAGAATCCGCACGCAATTGTGCAATCACGTCATCAATACAAATTTTCTGTGAACGTTTGGGCAGGCATTGTTGGTGATGTCTTGATTGGGCCCCATGTTCTTCCACCTACGCTCAATGGAGCACATTAGCATGATTTCATACGGGATACTCTACCTGTGCTGCTAGAACATGTGCCTTTACAAGTACGACACAACATGTGGTTCACGCACGATGGAGCTCCTGCACATTTCAGTCGAGGTGTTCGTACGCTTCTCAACAACAGATTCGGTGACCGATGGATTGGTAGAGGCGGACCAATTCCATGGCCTCCACGCTCTCCTGACCTCAACCCTCTTGACTTTCATTTATGGGGGCATTTGGAAGCTCTTGCCTACGCAACCCCAGTACCAAATGTAGAGACTCTTCGTGCTCGTATTGTGGACGGCTGTGATACAATACGCCATTCTCCAGGGCTGCATCAGCGCATCAGGGAATCCATGCGACGGAGGGTGGATGCATGTATCCTCGCTAACGGAGGACATTTTGAACATTTCCTGTAACAAAGTGTTTGAAGTCACGCTGGTACGTTCTGTTGCTGTGTGTTTCCATTCCATGATTAATGTGATTTGAAGAGAAGTAATAAAATGGGCTCTAACATGGAAAGTAAGTGTTTCCGGACACATGTACACATAAAATATTTGCTTTCTTTGTGTGTGAGGAATGTTTCCTGAAAGTTTGGCCGTACCTTTTTGTAACACCCTATATAGACATACACAAAATCAGTTGGCTCTACTGAGAAATTCATCAATGGAGTGGAAGGAGTTGGCCACTAATAAATCCTTTAGGCTTCTCTTAAACTGAATTTCAGTGGCTGTTAATCTTTTTATGGCTCCTGGCAAGTTACTGAAAATGTGTGTTTCTGAATAAGGCACACCATTTCGTAAAAGAATAAGTGTCTGTAAATCCTTATGAAGATTTCTAGTATTGATTCCATGAACTGTGTTGTTGGTTTGAAAAAGTGATATATGTTTAATGACAAATTTCAGTAAGGAATAAATATACGGTGTTGGGAAGCAGTAGTTGGTTTCCCTAGTTTCCTAAACAGGCCTCTAAGGATGTTCTTGAGTTCACACCACATATAACTCTTATTGCACGTTTTTGTGTCCGTAAAACTTGAGCCTGTCTTGATGAATTGCCCCAAAAATAATCCCATATGACATTATGGAGTGACAGTAAGCATAATATGCCAGCTTTTTCATTTTTATATTCCATCTGTCTGACAGAATTCGCATTGCAAATAGAGATTTGTTTAGATACTTCAGCAGTTCTGTGGTGTGCTCCTCCCAGTTGAATTTATTATCAAAGATGATGATGATGATGTTTGGTTTGTGGGGCGCTCAACAGCGTGGTTATCAGCGCCCGTACAATTACCCAATCTTTGCTCAGTCCAATTGCGCCACTTTCCTGGATGATGATGAAATGATGAGGACAACACAAACACCCAATTTATTATCAAGCTGTAACCACAAGAATTTAACACTGTCCAATTCTTCTATCTGCTTGTCATAATATGTTAGGCATATACTCGTGGTACACCCCTTACAAGTTCTGAAATGCATGTAGTTTGTTTTTTTAAAGTTTAGTGACAAAGAATTGGCTACAAACCAGTGATTAATGTCCACAATTGTTTTATTACCTGATCTTTCTAAGTCTGCAATTGATTTGCTGTTTATTGCAATGTTTGTATCATCAGAAAACAAAACAAACTTGGCATCTGGTAATGTTACTGATGAAAGGTCATTGATATACACAAGAAAAAGTAAGGGCCCTAAGATGGAAGCTTGTGGGACCCCACATGTAATAAGTCCCCAGTTTGATGATGCCTCATAGCTTAATACATCTTTCTTTCCTAATAACACTCTTTGTTTCCTGTCAGAGATATAAGATTTGAACCATTTTGTAGCATTTCCTGTTACACCATAATATTCTAATTTACTTAAAAGGATATTGTGATTTACACCAGTTACCTGCATTTTTTTCTAATGAGTTTAAGTACATTTTCACTGTAAGTATAGATAGCCTTCTCAATATCAGTACCCTTTAGAAATCCGAAATGCGACTTTGACAGTATGTTATTTGTAATAAGATGGTTATAAAGTCGACTGTACATACTCATTTCAAAAATTTTTGAGATTGTTGGCAAAAGTGAAATTTGACGGAAATTTGATGCTATTTCTTTATCTCCCTTTAAACAGTGGCTTAACGTCAGCATATTTCAGCCATTCAGGAAATATTCCACTGATAAACGACTGGTTACACAGATAGCTTAAAATGTTACTTTTAAAGATTTTGTGATGGACATTGCTTCTGCTGGTGTAGTGTAGATCCAATTCATATTATGGATTTTACTTGAAATGACTGGTCTGAGGTATCCCATGGCAACATCTACAGAACCTGACAACTTCATCTTTTCAGTAACAGTTATAAAATGTTTGTTAAAAAGTTCTGCAAAACTATACACATCTGTCACCAATGTATCATTTACTTTTAATGCTATTTGCCCCTCTTCATGTCTGATTCTACTGATCTCCTTCACTATATCCCATATTGTCTTTATTTTGTTATCTGATATGACTATCTTTTCCTTGCAATATATTTTCTTTGATGTCCGTGTTACAGTCTTTAATCTTTTGCAGTATTTCTTGTTATGTGCTAAGTCATCAACATCAGAACGGTTTTGGATTGACAGATACGGTTTTCTTTTTGTTTTACAAGATACCTCTATTCCTTGAGTAATCCATGGCTTCTTTGTAGACTTTGCTCTGCTCTAACCTTGGTTAGTTTTGGGGGAAAACAGCGTTCAGATAAGGCAAGCACTTTATTAGAAAAAGTGTTCTATTTTTCACTCATGCCATGAGCACTGTAAACATCAATCCAGTGAATTTCTCTGAGGAGTGTCCTAAAATAATCAATTTGTGGCTTATAGATTACCATCTTGAATTCAGATTTAACAGATTTTATATTTTGTTCAATATTAACAATTAACAAAAGGAACTGCACGTCATAAAGATAGCTGACATTTCACATTAACTGAGTTAAAATTGGATAGAGTTGAAATTTCTGCTGGTTATTGAAAATTCTTAACCAACAGCTCTTTATGCTGATGTAATAAGCTAGAATTTTATTTTTTGGTTTCTTTATCAAACTGAAGGTTTGTCTCAATCCTAACCTCTCTTAAATCTTGGTTTCTTTCTGTCCTCCCTACCCTAAATTAAGGTCTTTTCTGAACCCTATAACCATCGGTATTTTATCACTCATAACAGTGCCTCCCCCCTTTAACTTTCCTGGTATTTTCCCAGTCATTTTACCCTTCCCTTTCCTGTTGCGGTGAAGGCCATGCCTAGTATAATCCCACCTGTTGAGAGAATCAACAGGAACCACAGCAACGTGTGACCCTGCACCCAACATAAGCAGCGGCTTCAACTCCAAATTAACTCTCCTGACAGAAGAGTTCAAATGAGGTCGGTCATGGCGCTCAAGAACAGATACAAACTCAACATTAGTATGCTTCGATGCTGATGCAATCTTTGCCAGGTCACACTCTATACTGTACACAGGATCTCTGTCAGTACTATTACCTGGCCCACCCACTATGACCACGGTGTTGTCTTTAGTGAAATCTTTGCAAAGTGATCCGAAATCCTCCGTCATCTCTGTCACCAGGTTTAAAAAAATTGGTGACCTGGTATTCTGATCCTAGTTTATCTTGCAAAAGTTGGCCAACACCTCTTCCATGTGAACTACCTAACAGCAACATTTTCTTTGACTTTACTGATTTCTCTACATTCTCACTTTTCAATTTGCTGCTGAAAGTTTGTTGTGCTCTGTCCACACCTGCAGCTGCTTGAGGCTCACCAGCTTGTAACTGAAGCAACAGGTCAAATCTATTTTCCACATTCACCACGAAGCTGTCAGACAAAGTTATAGTCCTGTTCCTCCTGTTGTCACTTCCCACCTCTCTTTACCCTTCTCCCTCCTTAACTTGTCAAGATCTCCCCTGGCCTTGTCTAACTCAGCCTGAAGGGCGTCAATTTTCCCCTCCTGTTCTAGTATCTTCCTATCTCTACTACATATCCTATAAAACCACTGATGAGTCTCATTTACTCCCCCTACTCCCACGCCACTACAGCCACCCACATGGAAGAAACTACAGCACCCATCACACCAAAGCCCCGACCGAACAATTCTACGGCAAGTCAAGAACTTTTCACTCATGATAAACGTAATAGTTTATTAAGAGTAAGTCAGTTAAATTACAGATATAGACGAAAATATGATTCCACAAATTGGGCCTATATGCAACTGTATGTGAACAAAAACAACAGTGAATCATTGTTCAAGATTTTATGATGGGCAGCGAGGATGAAGCTAAAAAGAAAACAAAGTATGTGTGTACATATATTATGAAGTGGAAAGCTTTATATTCCTGGATCTGATAAGCACAGTCAAATGCTTATGAAACAAACAGCTCAATCTGCAAATGTGAATTTAATATCGTACATGGTGGCAAGAACAATTGCGTGGAGCAAATGAATACTTGAGTTAGTAAATTATTATTATGTATTCTAAAAAAAATATATCTTACTGTTCAGCACTTCGTAATTAGTAATTGGCAGTTTTCTGAGTTAACTTCTTGTATTTGCTATTAAGTGAGAACAACTTTATTTAATTATATAATTCTTTAAATTCTTATTTAGTTAACAAATTTGTTGAAGGTTTAGAGTGTTTAATGCCACTGCGTCTAAAAAGGGAATTAGCATGCAATGACATGCATGAAGATGTGGAATGTGTCAAGCTGGATTGTGTGAATGAACATGAGTTGTTTGAGAAATTTTGCAGTTCTAATTATGCAATTAAATGTGCTGTCTCTTTAGAGGATAGCATTACGCAAAAAGGATAACACTTTTAACAACTTTGAAATCAAATAGTATGAATTTTGAAAACTGTGTTAACCTGGTAGTTTATGTTATCAGTCTACCAGGAAGTAATGCTGACACCGAGAGAGTATTTTCTCTTATGAATAAAAAGTGGACAGATGTAAGGATTAGAAATATGACAAACCTAATCAAATCTTAACTGCAAGTTGCCATGATTTTTCCTTATTCATGCAGTAAATTCTTTGAATTTGCTTTATATGATTTAAAACTACTGACTGATGCAAAATCTGTTGCAAAATATGAGTAAGTATTTGCGATGTGTAATTAAATAGTCATCTTTTATAATTGTTGCTTTGTTTTTTGGTTTGTCAAGGATATAAGTATCTCCCTTATTATCATTTAAAAACGTTGGTCACCTTATAAGTAACTCTAAATCATCAGATGGAGCCAACTGTATCGCGACTTTTACTATGAACTTCTTATCAATTCTAATTCTACATCATAAGTTTCAAAATGCTAATTACTCCAAAATCGTAGGGTATTATTTTATATTACTGTGAGAGATTGCAGGGCACTCACACTTCTCATTTGGTGTTATGCCACTTCGTGTTCATAGGGAATATGATCTTTACTGCGATTTTACTTCATACATTATGATGAAATGGTGGGCAGTAGTTAATGGTCTTGTTTGCGTGGTCTAAGGAACAAAATAGGGTAAACTTTATCTGCGTTCAAAGGAATAGGGTGCCGGCTTAAACGTCTGTAGTAAAAGAACAGCGTTGGTGGGCCAACAAAGCGCGTTTTTCTGGGGAACAGTGAGGAGACATTTCCAGACGGCTGCATGCCGCAGTCGCATTGTGTAAAACACAGTAAGTTGGTGCCAGACAGAAGGCAGACGTCCAGGTATACGGGCTAGCGCCGAGAAGTCGCCACTGCACCGGTCAGCGCATTGTAGGCTGGGAATAAAGCAGAGGATGGGCCCTTGTTTGGGAGCAAGCCACCAAAAGAAATGTAAGCGTTCTGAGAATTTCCATGGGACAGGGAAACTGGCGTCCAGACGTCCAGACTCTGTTTCAAAACATGTTTGTGAAAGCACGAGCTTTTGGCGAGTTTATGGCCGTTCTTTGGAAACTTTGAAATGGGCGCAACAGGGGAGATAACAAGCTGTTTATGGAGGGCTGTACTTCCACCCTGTATTGTGTTAGCAAAACACATGGCAAACGTGTGGGAAAGAGGCTGCAAAGCTGAATCTCTTTTCCGTTTTTTGCCAATTAATTTTAAAGTCTCTGACTGGTCAAATCGGTTTGCAGTGCAAAAACCATTCTCCGAGCTTAGAATCCCAGGCTCCAGGTCGTGGTTGGCTTGTGTGAAAGTGGGGAAGTCAAAAAAGAGAAATGTGCTTTTGGAACCGAGCTGAGGAGGAAGCGGTGAGAAAGGAAGAAGGATCGCTCTTGTACAAGACTCTTGTACTGACGCTTTGCTAGTAAAGAACTGCAGGTCTCTACCTAAACGGCGAGACTTGTGCCCTTTGCTAGTGTGCCACTTAGAGCCTGTGCCAGTCACCTTCTGAACCATCAGAGGTACTGCTTATATCGTCATGCTCACAATGAGTGAAGCTTGGGTGTACTTATTTGTCTTGAGACGGCCGTCTAAACATTTGATATATTCCATCACGCACGTGGCACCGAGTCGAATTGATTTGGCAGACCAGCAAACGGGTCACCTGCACGCTGGAATCCACTGGGGTTTCAGAGGGTCATATGGAAGTACCTGCGTTCTGAATTTACCGAACGCAAAAGACCGCGTACTTGCATTTTTCAGGAACGCGGATTTAATAACAGATTGCCGCCGTCCATGACTTCATTCGCCGAACGCATCTTGGTGTGTCGCCTTGGCCAGCAGGAGGGTAAAGTATTTGCTGCTGCAATGTAGGGCTTTAATATATATTTCTCAACACCCTGTTCTTTCGAGCCGTATTTTTCTTTTTTTGTATGGTAGAATATAGATACTTGGTGGTGGCGTAGTGTGGTGTCATAACGTGGATTCACGTGTATGAAGTCAGATAGAGCAATTAGTGTTCTGCTTAGTGTCGTGTGTTGATCCCCAGCAGATCACTTTGTCTACCATAGATCCCATATTAGTAAGGCGTTTGTTAAATAAAAATGTTTGTGTCATGCCTCTTTAATAATTTTGTTGTCTTGTCATGTTCAAGATGAATAAATCGAGTGTCAATTAGACTACAACTTCTCCCTGAGTTCTAATTAACAGTTTCTTCCCATTTTATTATTGGAGTCTAGATCTGAAACATATGGAGTAGCTTTTCACTTCATTAACGATAATCTTACTTCAGCTGCTTAACATAAATGGCAACTCCAGTGTCCATTTCACTTCTTACAGTAGTAACTATAAATTCAGAGTTTATTTGCAGGGCCATAACTATAAATTCCAATGTAAAGTTCTTACTCAATCAAACGAACCGCAGCCATATCGCCATACGTCGCTGTTAAGCAGCCAGACAGCCATGTTGCGTGCACGAATCGCATGCTATCAGCAATCGACGACAGATCGCTCCGACTTCCCCACACACATGCGATCTACGAAGCGATCGGACGCCCATGCGAGAGATAGCTGCGATCCGTCGTGCGTGTGCTGGGCCCGTAAGATAGTACGCACGAGGTATTTTATAAGCGTTCTTCTTCGTAGATGACATTTTCTCAGTATGCTGCCAATGAACTGAAGTCTGCTAAGTTCTTTACCTAGGACTGAGCCTATGCGATCATTGAGTTTCATATCTGCATAAAATGTTACATGGACGTATTGTGTATGACTTGACTCAGTCCATTTGTGAATCATTTGTAATGTAATCATAGTATACTTACTGCTCCTCGTTTTGTGAAGTGCACAACGTTACGTTTCTGTGCATTTAACGCGAATTATCAATTTTTACATCGCTTTGAAATCGTATCAAGACCTAATTGGATATTTTTGCATTTTTTTTCATATATTACTTTATTATAAATAACTATACCATGTGTAAAATTTCTGCAGCTACCATTGATACTGTCTACCAGGTCATTACTATACAGCGTGACCATCAAAGCTCCTAATAAACTTTCCGGTGGCACGCGTCAAGTTATCGTTACATGTGTCGATGAGCCTCCATCCAAGAAAACATGCTTCTTCCTTCCTGCCAATAAATCTTCAGTCCAGTCACAATTTTCTTTGGTATTCCGTATGAACTTTGCTTTCATTAATAACCGTTGGGGTGATAGTGACTCAAATACTTTTTAGAAGTCAAGAAATACTGCATCCATCTGATTACCCTGATCCGTGGTTTTCAGAATGTCATGTAAGAAAAGTGCGAGTTCGGTTTCGCATGACCGACTTTTTCGAAATCTATTCTGGTTAGATAGGTTATTCGGTTGGAGATACCTTATTATTAGAACCTGCATATGTATGTAATTACATATTCTTTTCCTTCATTCCTACGCACTTGAAAAGCGGAAAGGTTCACGACTTATGTTGCTAGCGTTGATGTATTTCATTTTATCTCTACACATTTCTCTATAATTACACATTTTAACTTTACACCACATAAAATTACACATTATTGCTATTTTACGCTTCTTCATATTACCCCACAGGCTCCCTTAGAAAAAGTATCCAAATCCGATCTACCATTGCAGCTGAAGAAAGGAAGTAAATTACCTCTAAAAATCAGGTTCAAGAGTAATAAAATGTGGTTAATAGCACTTTGCGTTGGACTACGAAGGCGCTTAATTTTCTAAGATTCGGAGTTTCATTTCTCTATGATCAAATAAGTACAATAAGAATACTGCGTGTAGCATTATAATTCCCCTTATTTTGTGTAGTAAAGGCCGTCCTTCGCATGCTGTCGAGACTGGCAATGGGCAAACGGAAAAGTGCGGCCCGAAGTTTTCCGAGTATTTGCGGCCTCTACCGGTTCAGAACTGCTGTGCAGCGCCTATAAAGTTTGCCAAATGGTACTTCTTAAGAGTTCACGGCTGCTTGTGTTCATTATGCCTCCTGTTGTACGAAAATTATCATCTAACTTAAGATCTTGAGATAAGATGGACGATGCTTTCCCTATCCACTGATGATGAGCAGCATATTCTAAGCCGAGCGAGCAATAAGCAGACAGTTCCAATTTCAGCATACACACAAAGAGCAAATCTTCTTAGAAGCAAATGTTATTGACGCAGACGCAAAATACTCAAAACTCACCAAATGAATTTTTCCATATGTACTCTGCCATGGTAAAAACTTCAAGTGCCTTAAATCGCACATGTCTACAAAATTACTGTGGGTAACACACTCTCAATGAATGGAAATTTAGGAAAACTACGTAGATTTTTGTTACCAGAAGGCTCTGAAAAGTGTGCAGCGCTATATAAGTAATCAACGTATACGGATCTACGAAACAACAGACATATGTGGATGTTTCATTGGCAATCTTGTTGTTAGCGTTTGCTAACTTTACATCGATAGAGAAGAAACCACAAATCTGTTATTGATTTCCTGCGAAGTTACGCCAAGTTGAGAAAGAGAGGGAGATAGAGAGGAGATCTATACATGCGTATGGTAAATCTCTTCCCTCGGAAATTTCTCTCCTTCATACCTCCTCTGTGTTACCACAGATGACGCGTCACTGATCTCATTTGTACTAAGATTACAATACACGCGCGATACCTATTTGCTTCCACCGCTCTGAGTGGAATGCATAAGTTCTAATTAATGTTCACCAACCTGCAGTCTTGTAAAGTTGTTGGCCCCTGCGCAGAAAACAGAACGTTGGTCGTGAATCCGCTATCTTGAGGCCGTAAGCGAGAAACTGATATTTCAGAAATAATTAAATTTCCAGTCAGTTTGTTTATACTGAATGCCACTCGCTGTTTATTAGCAGACCACGAGAAACTGCACAGTTACATTCCAATTTACAGTCAAAAATGATTTCCATTCTTCAACAAAATGATGAACTGCGTATTTCCGCAATTACTATCACACTGTTCTTAACTACATGTCAAAATAACCAGAAACTGCTAATAAAGCCTTAACTGACACGTAAAGTGCCCTCCGCCACACACCGTTGGGTGGCTTACGGAGTATAAATGTAGATGTAGATGTAGACCGCGGCAGACAACATGTCTGTCCTCGAAGACTGTCAGTCCAGCTCTCACATTTACGAACTAAACATTGCAAATTAAGTCTTAACTGTATCTGATTCCGCGGGAGACATCTCCGTCCTTTGAGACTGCCGAACCAGCTATGATCTTACAGCCGAACCACTTCGCCCGCCATCCAACTTAGGCACGATCCGAAGATCACTGATGTGCTTCGTCTGCCTTTTTTTCGTTTAGCAGTTATTCTGCTGGTTATTAATACTTGTGAAATAATGGAACGATAGCGCGGTATTGAAAGATGCTTTAAAATAAAATGCAAGTAAATACACTCATGGTCATAAATTAAGGATAGTGCTGATACATGGTGAAACAACGCTCTAGTGGGCGGTTTGGGCGGTTTGCGGGTTTAAATCACCTCTGGGTAGGACCATGTGGTGCATTTGACCTGCGGTTGTCTCACGGTGGCGCTGGCAGCAGTCCACATATGCAGAGGTGTGTTGGTGCGTGTCAGAGTACGGTGCAGCGAGTAAGTGTGCAGACGTTTTCAGACGTGCTAATGGTGACTGTGTGTTGAAAATGGCTCAAGGAACACATATTGATGACGTTATGAGGGTTAGAATACTAAGACGACTGGAAGCTGGTCAAACACAGCAGGTCGTAGCACGGGCCTTCCATGTGCCACAAAGCGTGATCTCAAATTATGGCAACGATTCCAGCAGACAGGAAACGTGTCCAGGTGCTACAGTACGGGACGTCCACAGTGTACACCACCACAAGAAGACCGATATCTCACCACCAGTGCCCGCAGACAGCCACGGAGTACTGCAGGTAGCCTTGCTCGGGACCTTACCACAGGCACTGGAACAGTTGTCTCCAGACACACAGTCTAAAGACGACTGTACAGACATGGTTTATTCGCCCAGGGACCTGCAAGGTTCATTCCACTGACCCCTGGTCACATGAGAGCCCGTAAAGCCTGGTGTCAAGAACACAGTACATGGTCATTGGAACAGTGGTCCCAGGTTATGTTCACGGAAGAGTCCAGGCATAGTCTGAACAGTGATCCTCGCCTGGTTTTCATCTGGCGTGACCCAGGAACCCTTAATGTCCTTTGATAGTGTGAGGTGGGATTATGATTGGTGCGCGTACACTCCTGCATGTCTTTGACAGAGGAACAGAAACAGGTCAGGTGTATCGGGACGTCATTTTTCACCAGTATGTCTGCCTTTTCAGGGGTGCAGTGGGTCCCACCTTCCTCCTGATGGATGATAACGCACGGCCCCACCGAGCTGCCATCGTAGACGAGTACTTTGAAACAGAAGATATCAGGCGAATGGAGTGGCCTGCCTGTTCTCCAGATCTAAACCCCATCGAGCACGTCTGGGATGCTCTCGGTCGACGTATCGCTGCACGTCTTCAAACCCCTGCGACACTTCAGGAGCTCCGACAGGCACTGGTGCAAGAATGGGAGGCTATACCCCAGCAGCTGCTCGACCACCTGACCGAGTATGCCAACCCGTTGTGCGGCTTGTGTACGTGTGCATGGTGATCATATCTCATATTGATGTCGGGGTACATGCGCAGGAAACAGTGGCGTTTTGTACCACATGTGTTTCGGGACTGTTTTCTCAACTTATCACCAATACCGTGGACTTACAGATCCGTGTCGTGTGTGTTCCCTATGGGCCTATGCTATTAGTGCCAGTTTTGTGTAGTGCCACGTTGTGTTTATGAGCATGGGTGTATGTTGTTTAGTTTTTCTAATATTAATAACAGAAGATTATCATTTTGGCGCGCAACTTCCGAACGTAGCAGCCAATCGCGGGGAAGGACCACCTTTTAGGCGGTATTTCTCAGGATATCCGTACCGAACAAATCAACTGTCGTCGGTGACTCATACCACATTACGTCATCCTATATATGATGGCTGTAAAGCCAGAAATATTACAAACAGTTGAAACGCGTTTAATCATTCAACAGTAACTAATATTATGAATGACGGTCTTGCCTATGGCAATCAAAGAAGAAGAAATTTTTGTTACGTATTCGGATGCTGCGGCCTACATGCTGAAGGTGTCAACTGCTCTATACGTATTCTGTCCTCATTAAATACACTCCACCTTTCTGGCTCATACACTGTGAGATACCGCCAAATAAGTGCACAGCAGCTACCAGAAGTAAATAAAATAATTCCATACACCAAGAAAGTGTTTCTCAAAGCCTCGCATTGTGTGTCGCTCAATAAAGAATTGAGCCAGCCCTAATGACGTGCCGGCCGCGGTGGCCGTGCGGTTCTGGCGCTGCAGTCCGGAACCGCGGGACTGCTACGGTCGCAGGTTCGAATCCTGCCTCGGGGATGGGTGTGTGTGATGTCCTTAGGTTAGTTAGGTTTAAGTAGTTCTAAGTTCTAGGGGACTTATGACCTAAGATGTTGAGTCCCATAATGCTCAGAGCCATTTGAACCTAATGACGTGGTGCTGATGTCTTTCTATAATGAACATTTTAAAGCTGTGGAATCTCTGATTGATCCCTTTTCGAAGAAATCTTCAATTTCAGTATAAGAGGCACAAAATGCTTTACTGAGCCTAAATCGAATATGCGCTGGCGTACATCCAAAGCAACTTCAGCTTCCTTGCCAGTAGCAATAAAGAATTAGAAACTATCTGGTTGCCTTTGTAGAAATCGTTACAAATTGTTGACAAAGTTATACGCAATCTGTTGAGAAATGGGGTAGTATTGGGCAGAGAGCAGCGAATAAATCTGTCGCTATTTTGACTAGAAAACTCAGGTTACTACCGTCTGCAATAAGGCGCGGCGGCGAAGAGACATCTATCCAGGAATACACCTCCTCAGATTTGCACTATCAGTGTCCTGTCATTTACAGAGACCATTTTCCTCCAGCAAAAACGTTTTTGCTGATCTGCGACATTTTATGACTCTTTTGAAGTTCGGTAGATTACGAGTATCTTGTTATTCATTGCGCTTCGAAATGATAGGAAAGGTATGGCGTCTTTGTAATTGCAGTGAAGATGGACATTTTAGCATAAAGATGTAACCAAAAAAAGTTTCTTAGTAGCGTGAATTAGACTTTCAAAAGTAAAAAAAGTAAGTGCCAATAATGTAATATGAATCTTCTTAATTTAGTTTTTGTGTTTGTGGTATGTTAAGTATTAAGGTAATGTAATAGACTGTGATCCAATTCATAAGTTGATTTCAGTTGAAATTATATTAAATATTTGGTAAAACATTTTCGTGGTAGTACATATTTTCTTACATATTTTATCCATTTTTATTACATAAATATGTTCATGTTTCGTGTGTTGATAGTGCATGAAAATCATGACGCCATTCGTTATGTTGTCCCTGTGAGGACTAGAACTTTTCGTGTCATTTTTCACTCTCGCAATGATTTGTGTATTTGGGAATGCAAAGTTTCAGCGTAATTTGGAATTTATGTTAACTGGTAAGTGCACCCACAACTGGCTCAAAATGGCTCAAATGGCTCTGAGCACTATGGGACTTAACATCTGAGGTCATCAGTCCCCTAGAACTTAGAACTACTTAAACCTAACTAACCTAAGGATGATCATCATCATCATCATCAACCTAAGGCTATCACACACATCCATGCCCGAGGCAGGATTTGGACCTGCACCCACAACTGGATTAGTAAATCAGTTCGAAGGTCGTGAGCAAATAAGGCCGGCCACACCATCTCTTAACAGATTTGTGCCTAATAAAGCACTGTGATGTTCAAACTAACCGGTTTGAGGACAGCTTCACTTACGTGTCCTCCCTTTTCTGACAAATATTTTTGTCCTGTGTGCTATCTCTTCTAGTTACATTTTTATTTCCATCCTTTTTTATACATCTGTATTCCCCACTACATAGTAACCTTCTGTACTTGTTCAAAATAATTCCATAATCTGTACCTGGATGTTGTGTTACAGCTAATATCGGCAAAAAAAGCGTCCGCCTGCTTAGCTGGGTGGTAACGTGCTCGCCTCCCATGCAAGCGGGCCCGGGTTAGATTCCCGGCCAGGTTGGAGAGTTCCTCCGCTCGAGGACTGGGTGTTGTGTTGTCCTCACCATCATTTCATCCCCATCACCGGCGCACAAGTCGCCCAATGTGGCGTCGAAAGAAATAAGACTTGCAGTTGGCGGCCGAAATTCCCCGAACACGGGCCTCCCGGCCACCGATGCCATGCGCTCATTTCCATTTCAGCAAAAACCAATAAAATATTATAATAACACTTTTTAAAAACATTACTAAGTTTATAGCCTTCGATTATATCAACAGCACTATCTTATGAGCGGAGAGGAAAGGAAGGGATTAATGTTTATAGCAGCGTATTAGGCCCTACTCTAGCATCATATGAACATCATAGAAACACTTTTAATGTTGTGCTGGAAACGTATAATATGGAATTGTATATTTATTAGATTGGTGCGTAAATTCGTTTATTAGATTGGTGCGTAAATTCGTTTATTAGATTGGTGGGTAAATTCGTAGCGTTTTTGTTTTGCGTGTTGGTTCCAAATGGCTCTGAGCACTATGGGACTCAACTTCTGAGGTCATTAGTCCCCTAGAACTTAGAACTAGTTAAACCTAGCTAACCTAAGGACATCACATACATCCATGCCCGAGGCAGGATTCGAACCTGCGACCGTAGCGGTCTCGCGGTTCCAGACTGCAGCGCCTAGAACCGCAAGGCCACTTAGGCCGGCTGCATGTTGGTATTCCGGTTGCTACGTGTTTATTTATCGATTGTCATTTTTATTTGTAGTTAGTTCACTGTTACTATTTGAGTTTACATATTGTCATTTTCTCATCTGGAAATAGTGAGCGGAACTGGGATCGCTAAAAAATCGAGTGCATGTGGAGAAATTGGAACATTTTCGACATATACTGTACTTCTATTTGAGTTCAGTAGAGGGGTAACAGCAGCGGAGGCAACCAGAAACATAAGGGGATAATGCCATTGCACAGAGCACAGGAAGAAAACGGTTCTTCTTGATGCAATAATTTACCAACTGCCGTATGTATTGTAGAAATTTATTTTATGAACTTCTTATATGCTATCAGTTTCGGCATTACATTGATGCCATCTTCAGGCCCCACACTTCATAGTCGTAAAATTGCTATACATGGCGCAAATGTTTCCGGCTGCCTCCGCTGCTGTTACCCCTCTACTGAACTCAAACGGAAGTATATGTCAAAAATGTTCCGATTTCTCCACATGCATTCGATTTTTTAGCGGTCACAGTTCCGCCCACTATTTCCAGATGAGAAAATGGCTCAACGAAGAAGAAGAAAACTTTTTTTTTTAAAGGACGATCGTTTTGACATTTGTGAATCTCCAAGTTCAGGAAGACATTCGGGGTCTGATAATCATTCCACCAACTTAGGACATTAGCATGCATTCTGCTTGACTGACAAAAAACACCATACAGCAGTTGGGAAGTCATTTCGCACCCACGTTATTTACTTGATACTGCGTCCGCAGATTTTCGCCTTTTCCGCTCACTATCGTACAACTTAAGGTAACTTGCTTTCTGGATGAAAATGCGCTCTGAACATGGCTCGACGAGTTACTCGCATCAGAACCACGTGATTTCTATAGTCGCAGAATCGAAAAATACCCCAGCGTTGGCAGACTGTTGTAAATAGTGAACATATTAATGAAGACCAGAAGTCTGTTGTGTGTACGTGTTGTGTTTATTGAACTTACAGAAAACGTTACGAATTTATGCACCAACCTAATATAAATTATTAAAGAAAGTAATACGCGCTCGATCAAGACTGGCATTGTCGCTTTCTTCGACCCATGTTTGTATTTTCTGTATAGTACGAACATGAATTTTCCTGCCCGTGTCATTTACCGGTGCTTTCTCAGTTTCTTCCGACGTTCTGTATTCTTTCCTACTGCAACGTCAGTGTAAAACGACAATCAGCCCTCTCCGAAACAGTGGCCTGATGCGGCCGCCGTCATTTTTTTTTTTTTTTTTTTCTTGCCCATTGAACCTTTCTTTCCGCGCCTTTAACGCGGCCGCCTGTATTGAGCTGGCGGCCTGGCGCTCGCTTCAGCACTCTGCTTTAGCGAGATGATGCAATCACGTGCAACACAGCGCCTCTGCCGGGCAATGCGTCAATTCTGCACGCACGTGTAGACGACTTCCTGTTTGAAAGCGCGTCTACATTTGTTTTACAGTTCACACCGGGTCTCATCTCTCACATCGGGATCATCCTCTCAGTCTCAAGTGTGCTCTGCGTTATCACTCCTGCCAGTAGTAGGGCCGACGAAATAAGATCCCTGACTACTGGCAGCGCTGTTGCCAGTTTTCGGCTGCGAAGCGCAAACGTGTGCAGACGGAAACAACCGTGATCTAAAGAGCTGCGACAACACTGAGGCGTTGCCATAGAGACGTATACAGAATGGCGTTAGGTGATTGGTTGAGACGGAAGCGCTAATCAGCAGCGCGAAGCACTGTGCAACTGTCAGGCGAGGACATTCTTTAGCCGACTACAGAAGTAATTTCTGCTGCTCATTTGTAATGGCTACGCAGTGTTATTAGTTGTCCACATGTAATCTTTAAGAATTGAAGGAGCTGCACTTTTTAATTCGTAAAGAAACGTTCATTAGATGAGAACTAATATACTAATTGTTAATTATAAGAAAACTGAAACAGTGCTACTCAGAAACAGTAGAAAAACATAGACAGCTTCTTCCATTTATGCCTTCTACACACATCGCGTTCTGTAAATCCCATTCAGAGATTTGGTACGAGTCAGTTTAAATTGTAACAGGTAGAAGGAAACGTTACAGTAAAATATAGTAATAACCAATGCCAATTTGTGCTAATCCGTTCATGTCGTTCATTTCATGAATTGCTTCTAGATTACACTTTTTCAATTGCAAGAACTAGATGTGAATATAAATCAAATTACAATACTGTTGCGGCTCAACATAGACAACTGCTTAATGCTGAGGGGCCTGTTCGATACCACAACTTGCAAACCAAGTATAGTTATTTTTATTCATTGAAACATTAAACTGCTGTGTTCTTTCATATTTCAATGCTATAGTGAGATATGGTGTAGAAATTTGCAGACAGGCAAGTGATCATGGACCATGCGTGTTGCGCGGGGATTCGAGGGGAAAGAGTTGTTACCAACAAGAGAAATGGGCCCCTAGTTTTGTTTCTTGTGTCGAACACTTGTAAAAATAGTTGACTCAAACACACAAAAAAGTCGACAACTCAAATGTTTCGAACATTCGACGCTAAAATCTCCTTGTAAGTGCACAAATACGTATAATGCTCTAATTCTCCCAATATAAAAATGTGCTCACAAAAAATGTAAAATAGAGAAGTGTTAACACTGCCTGTATGGCTGCTATTAAGCGAAAGTAATAGTTTTCTGCAAAATTTGGCCGTTACCGACGTATGTACCGTTTTGCTGTATTGCCGAGAGGCAAATAAAAGGCCGATACACAACATCATCTTCGCAAGCGGCAAAATATAAACTGAATTTCCCATCATTTGCATAACAAAATTAAACGCGCATATTCGAAGGAAGAAGACCTGTAACAAATCAATGTTTCTAATACCGGCCAGAAACTAAAAGTGAAGGTCACTCAGTGTCTGTTATTTATACAGCCATCACGATCATTTTCCGTCAAACTATATCCTTATGAGGAAATTGTAATCTTGAAATTATGAGTCTGATAACTGTCGTGTTGCGGGGAAGATTATTCGTTCTCAAATTGTCATTTCAAAACCTGTTTTTATATTTCCATCACCATTAGTTAACTTTGAAAAAATGCCGTGTGCAAAACGTTGTCTGCCGACATGAAATGGAAAAAAAAATTAATAAAACTGTGAAATATGACATTTCTCACATGTTTTACGCGCTTGAAACTACCTGCTGTATGGCACTGAACATGATCATAGATCACATTTGAATTCTCGCACTACGCTACGCGCCGTTCTCTTGTCTATTATTTCATTGGCTACCGAGGCGAGCACTGAATCGCCAATTCAGGCAACTGAAGGAGATCGAAAGAGAGGGGAAAACGACTTATTACGTTATTTCCAGGAATATAAACAAATAAATGCAGGGTATACAGCAGGTCGACATTAACTGGATTTATTACAATTATTGCCTGAATACGAAATATTGATACAATACTTTTTTGCGCTGAGAAGGATGATATTTTACAGTCCTGTGATTCACAGACTTATGCATTTTCTTACACGTTTGGGCAGGAGCTTGCGGAATAACCGTGGGATGGGAGTTAGGAATGAGTCTGGTCTAATGTCAGGTATTACGCGGAGAGAAAAAACTGATACTGTACTGGCGATTGAATCTCAAGAAATTTGTGACTGTGGTAAATTGAAAATTGCGTCAGCCTATCAATAACAGTTTCCTTTGTGAGTGTTAAGCAAAACGCTTTTCACTGTGGGACAAATCGTCCGTCAAACTATTGAAGTACATTTGCTATAACAAGTTGAATCAGAAGTAACTGGAGATGTACTTCTTTGAATGGGTGATTACGCGGCTGATAGTGATTGAGAATTTTCAATAACTGACCATGAATCCGGAAGAAGGGTTTTGATTCCACAAACTGAAAGAAAAGCATGATACATTAAAAATATAATGATTTCCTTTGCCGTACGTCGATGAGTCCTTCACAATACTCTCTGTTTCGGAACATTGATCTTTTCTTAAGGAGGTACCGATCGAGGGCATTGTTGCGTTTGATTGTAGTTATGGGCACCGCAGTCGCCTCGAGTAACAAAAGCTTCGAGCACTCCCATTTGAATTCTTTATTTTTGCAACATATTTGTCGATACGACTTTATGAGCTTTTTAGACGCAGTCCTTGGCAATATCTGAACGGTACCAGCAATATGGATTACGTAACTTACTACCTTCGTTCACCCATGACGCCCCAGGCGACAGTTTTTAATGGGGGGGGCTAGATCTGGTGGTATGGAGTATTTTTAACGTTTTGGAAGACGAATGGTGACTTGTTAGTAGTCATAATAAAGTTCCATTTCCGACCCTGTTAAAAACCTGTGTATTATCGACTTTTAAATCATTTTCTTAAAAGAAAAACACCTGCCTGACTAATCTGTATTTTTGCTTTCCGTGAGAGAAAGGGGGGGGGGCTTACCTATACTATATTTTTCCTTTCCATGAGAGCAAGGGGGGGGGGGAGAGTCTAAGCGCGGATATGGGCACCCTTGCGTTCAAATAATACATCACAGCTTTTTTCCTTATATGCATAGGCAAGAGTAAAGGATTTTTGTTTATATATTAATTGATAACCAACAATTTTCTGGCATATAATAAGTTTTTAATGACAGCTATAAAGTTAAGATCTTATTGGATGACATATTTTGGAACTGACTGACTCATTTACAGGAAAAATGGAAATTTTAGTGTCTTCCCCCACCATCCTCTTCACCCCTGCAAAAATTTTTGTGGACCCCACTGACTGTCTGTTAAATTAATTTTAGTTTCTGACTTTTCTTTCAGAGATCAGTTTTGGCACTAGGTCCTTCATGACTGCACTTCAGTTTCTTAGCCATCAGTAGATTCTCATTCTGCAACGTCAAAATATCAAGTGTTCCAGGTGTTTGCAGCCATAAGTCTGGACTCTCTATCTATATGTTTGTCTAAAGATTTAAGTAGAGTATGATCATGGTCCTATTACTGTTCATGATCCATGATACCCTTTATGTGAATAAGGAGACAAAATTAATTTTTTTTATAGATTATACAACCATTGCTGTCAAGCTTTATATAATGCATTTCCAGAGGAAATATTGTCTGTAGTCTTTCTTTTTAACTGGTTTTGTACAAATGGACTACCGGTAGCTTTAAACTTTGGACAAACACAGCTACTCAGTATTTTTTCAGTTTTGTATTATCATAAATGCCCCAACCTACATGGAATATAGGTAACTGAAAAAGTAATAAATAGGGTGAAAAGTTCTACATTTTGAGTGTGCAGTGTATGAAAACTTAAACCCCAGAAACCATACCTACTACAACGTTTAAGTTCAGGTACTTCTGACAATAGAATAATTGCCAACTTTGGGGACATAGAAATCAGTAAGTAACGTATTTTGGATATTTTCATTCACTGGTGTCCTACTGGGCGATATTCTAGAGTATACATGAAGAAAGAAAGCAGCTCGAATCATATGTCGAATTCATACATGTATTTCTCACAGTTACTTGTTTAAACAACTACAAATTTATCCAGGTGTGGATCCCCTCAAAAAAAGTTTATATTTTCACGTACGAGGTGTGTTAAAAAAATAACGGGACAATTTGTTTTGTAGAAATAATTTTATCTATTTTCTACATCAGTGTTAACCCATTAAAAAAAATATTCCCCAAAAGATATTATACATATATGCCAACACTTTTTCCAATCATTGCAACACTTCTGGAACTTGATCTTTGGGATAGCTTTTAGCTCTTCCTCCATGTATTTTTAAGTCTCCTCCATGCTAATAAAACGACAATCCTTTAAGGTTTTCTTTATTTTTGCAAGCAGATAAAAGTCAAATGGGGCTATGCCAGGGAAGATGGGGCTTCATGATAGTATTGTTTTTGGCCAAAAATTCACATACAGGCAACAAAGTGTGATCAAGCATATTATTGTGAACCTAGAACCATGGCTTGTTTGTCACAAAACTGGGTGTAAAGGCATTGAACTTGTAATAAAAATATAACAGAGCTAAAAAAACCTTTAAAGTAGAACTTCAAAACCTTAGAAAACAGATCCAAAGTAATGAAATATGATAGTATATTAATGTAAGCAAGGCCTCCTAGAAATCAATCAATAAGCAACCAAAAATCTCCACATATAGAGATAGCAATCCCTTATGCATTATACAGGATGGTAATGTTATAAAAGACCTGAAAGCAGTGTGTAGCCTTTTAAATTAACATTTCATTTCACCAACAGGATATCCAACAATGGCTAAAGAGAGGCACCATGAGGTACTGAAGTACATCACTCAAACAGCAGTTCATAAATTTAAGGAAGTTAAGGGAAATGAAAAAAAGGAAGATATCCTCTCATTAAAGAACAGATACTCAGATGGATAGGATGGTGTATTGAGTACTGTAGTTAAAAGAAATAGTTAAACCACCAACTTACCTCATAAACTGTTGTATTAGCAAAAACAGTGATCTCCTAGTAGTCTAAAAATAAGCACTGTTAAACTAGTACATAAGAAGGGAAATACAGAAGAGGCTCCAAACTAATGCCCAATATCACTGATCTCTGCTCTCAGTAAGGTTTTTAAAACAAAAAAATTGTTCAAATGGCTCTGAGCACTATGGGACTTAACAGCTATGGTCATCAGTCCCCCAGAACTTAGAACTACTTAAACCTAACTAACCTAAGGACAGCACACAACACCCAGTCATCACGAGGCAGAGAAAATCCCTGACCCCGCCGGGAATCGAACCCGGGCATGTGAAGCGAGAACGCAACCGCACGACCACGAGCTGCGGACGTTTTTAAAACAGTAATCCTTTTACTGCTCTCTGCTTATTTTACAGAAAACAAATTGTTGACAGAAACACAGCATGGCTTTAGGAAATATTGCTGCACAACAACTGCAGTTTCTGAATTTCACCACAAACTGTATCCTCTGAGGTGGAGGGGTGGGGAGGGTCAGCAAAAAGGAACCAATTATTAATTTATTCTGGTTGTTGAGTGTATATAACCTCTACTCACAGCAACTATGTACTTCAGTTTCACTACCAGATAAACTACTTTTAAAAGCAACAAAACTTGCCATCACTAACTGAATTAAATCTATATTTTCTGAACACCGTTAGATCCATGGTAAATACTTAAAGCCACGCAGTCTGAGGCGCCTTGTCATGTCCTACGCGGCTACCCCTGTCGGAGGTTCGAGTCCTCCCTCGTGCATGGGTGTGTGTTGTCCTTAGCGTAAGTTAGTTTAAGTTAGATTAAGTAGTGCATAAGCTTAGGGATCAATGACCTCAGCAGTTTGGTCACATAAGACCTTTTTTTAAAAAAAAACTTAAAGTAAATTTATCTCTGGCTTCAGCCAGCTGGCAGTATGGATAATAATTTCTGCTTCAGTACTTTCTGTGATTGGTTGGAGCTCTGATTCTTTCCCAACATACCACTGTACAGTGTATGAGTCACAGGACCAATAAATATACAACGTAGCTACGACAATTTACAGTGATAATACCAATTTTTCCTGGGTGTACCCTCATCCTGTGTTTGACCTGCGTGCTTTTTAGACTGTATCCCTGTTTACAATTTTCTGAGATCCTGTAACCTAAGAAACTGCCAAGTCTACTTCATTCAGCCCCTGCTACCAGTGTAATCACCTCATGTGTGTGTAGTAGGCTCCTGATCTATTAAGCAGGTCCGACACCTCCATACCATATGACACACGTCAAGGAATTTGCAGCCTGCATGGTTGCAGAACTATCTGAGCTTCTGATTCAGACCCTCCAATGTGCTCTGTACCAAATTTCTGCAGATGGTACAGTCAATGATGCTACTGATGGAGAGCTGGTGGGATGGTGATTAGATTAGATTAGATTAGATTAATACAAGTTCCATGGATCATGAATACGATATTTCGTAATGATGTGGAACGTGTCAAATTTTCCAATACATGACATAATTAAATTAATTTAACAACATACTTAAGTTAATATAACAACTTTTTCATTTTTGTGTTCATCTTTTATTTTTTTTATTATTTATTTATTTTTTTTTTTAAATTTATATCTAAAAATTCCTCTATGGAGTAGAAGGAGTTGTCATTCAGAAATTCTTTTAATTTCTCCTTAAATACTTGTTGGTTATCTGTCAGACTTTTGATACTATTTGGTAAGTGGCCAAAGACTTTAGTGCCAGAATAATTCACCTCTTTCTGTGCCAAAGTTAGATTTAGTCTTTAATAGTGAAGATCATCCTTTCTCCTAGTATTGTAGTTATGCACACTGCTATTACTTTTGAATTGGGTTTGGTTGTTAATAACAAATTTCATAAGAGAGTATATATACTGAGAAGCTACTGTGAATATCCCTAGATCCTTAAATAAATGTCTGCAGGATGATCTTGGGTGGACTCCAGCTATTATTCTGATTACACGCTTTTGTGCAATAAATACTTTATTCCTCAGTGATGAATTACCCCAAAATATGATGCCATATGAAAGCAACGAGTGAAAATAGGCGTAGTAAGTTAATTTTCTAAGATGTTTATCACCAAAATTTGCAATGACCCTTATTGCATAAGTAGCTGAACTCAAACGTTTCAGCAGATCATCAATGTGTTTCTTCCAATTTAATCTCTCATCAATGGCCACACCTAAAAATTTGGAATATTGGCCACACCCAAATTAAGCAGGATTGTTGGGATTTCAGCCATCAAATAATTTAATTTTACTGACAGCAAGGGTTTTTTAACAGCACAGAACATGAATATGATAAGACTAGTTTCTCTCTTTGTTATTGTGGGGTGCCAGGAACTTTTGGTTTTGGTATATTGACTCTATTCATTGAAATTATTCCTTCAACAATTTTACAGTTATATTTTCTTGTTGTTTCAGATTGAATAAACCTATTTTTTTATATTTTTTAATGTTAAGTTCAAGACCATTAGAGCAAAACCATATTAGAAAGTAGACAAATAACAAAAGTCACAAAGTGTAAGACTGCCTTTGTCATCCCAAACAACCTGGATCCTTCTGATGCCCAGTACATATAGAACCTGGATGGTGATCTGTGGGATTACATAGTATTGCTGGAGAACCAATTCCTTGAGACATGTTGAAGGAAGATACTTATTTGTTCCGTGCAGACCACAGTTTGAGTATGAATAAAAGCCTTTTGGGTGTCACACCACATCATTCTAAAGGAGTAAAACTACCGTAAAAGTAAAACTACCGTAAAAGCAATGTTTTGCCCTGAGGAGGTCTGTTGCAAAGACAGTTATTACTTATCAGAATTTATTTCAAAGTGCAAGATCTTATATAGCTACAGTACACTTTGATCCTGTCCATACTCATGATCAGACGGTCAGTTATCAATGCTATAACTGTAGCTACCTTTGTTGCACTGTTGACAACTGGGACATGCCTAAATAGTGAAGAATGTTTATGAGGGACAACTCATTTCATCTGTAATATTTGTGTTTATGTTTATGTCTCCAAACGAAATTCCCTGTCAGTTCACTAGCTGATACTTCAGAGTTGTTGTCATCACTAATTGTAACTGTGTTTCTTTCCTGGCACAACTACACTATGCCCACAGTCTGAAGAATTCATACAAGTCTGTCCTTTTATACAGTGATAATACTGCATGGTGGATTTCTGTCTTTACACTAGTGCTAAGTTAGTCACACTGTAGTGCATTTCAAAAATTGGAGCTCAACTTGAAATTGATGAATCTTATTTTTTATTTACTGCATATTTTGATAAAACACTGTGTCTGTAAAATGACCGGAGAGTTATTTTTTATGACATCTAGTAAGCGTTACTTTTAGTGTGAGAGATTTATTATAACTGAAACTTGTAGCTTTACATGTAGCTTTACATGCATGTGATAGAGGCTTCTGGTTAGATCCTGAATAAAAGTCATCAGCAATGATGGGTGGAGACTTCTGGAATAAAGAGTCACGCTTATTCTGCCAACAGCCTTGTAAAAAATGGCGGAGGAGTAGATAGAGTTTCCGGCCACTTCCTCAAACCTGTGTTAGGAAACTGTCCCTGCAGGCAGAATAGTGAGCAATCATCAACAGCAGGAGGATATTTGTATTTGTATTTTTATTCCTTTATTGGTCCTGTAAATCGGGTTTTGGTACATATTTTGCACAAACGATGTAGGACAAGTCAGGTTGGTACGGTATACAGAGTGAAAAGTATGTAAACTGACAAACTCTGGGAGGCTGTAGGGGACATCAAAACAAATATTGTTCCCTAATGTCATTTTTTCCTATAAGGAATATTTAAACCGGTATAGGAAGATTTCTCTGGCGGCAAATTAATAAAACCAACATATACTTTTCCATTTTTTTATGACCAAGAGACAACACATTAACACAACCCAATTTCAATTACAGTAGATTTTCACAAATACCTCCATTGACACGTAAACAAAGGTTACACCGTCGGATCATGTTCTGTCTGACACGGGCAAAAACCCCAGGAGTATCCTGATTTGTTCCTGCTGCTGTTACTATCCGGGCAACTAGATCCTCTTCTGATGAAACAGGATTTGCGTAAACAAGGTTGCGCATCTCTCCCCACACAAAAAAATCCAGACGGGACATATCTGGGGATCGAGCAGGCCATGGTACAGGACCACCTCTGCCAGTCCACATTTCTGGGAACCGTCGGTCCAGGAATCAATGCACACGACGACTGAAATGTGCCGGTGCCCCATCATGTTGGAACCACATGCATTGTCTTGTAGGGAGCAGGACGCCTTCCAGCAATTCTGGCAATGCTCTGGCGAGAAAATGGTAATAGTGCCTTCCATTTAATGGCCTAGATAGCAGATATGGCCCAATTAAACAGTCCCCAACAACACCAACCCACACATTAATGAAGAACTGCACTTGATGAGTGCTAGTAACTGTGGCATGTGGGTTATCCTCACTCCAAATATGCAAATTGTGCATGTTGAAGACTCCGTCACAAATGTGTCTCCCATTTTAGATTTTGCTGAATATGTATACCTAAAAATTTTGTGTTGCTCACAGATGAGACAGTTTTTCCATCAATTTTAAAAATCAATCTTGCAGGATGTAGTCTCTGTGAATTGTGTAAATTGAATGTCACTGGTTTTTCATTATTTATTATTAGTTTGTTTGTTCTGAACCATTGTGTTAAATTTCATATTGTACCTGTAGCTGTTATTTGTAGGCTTTCCTCATCAGATGATTTGATTAGGATATTTGTGTCATCTGCAAAAAGTACTGTTGTCCCGTTCGTTATTTTTTCTGACAAGTCATTAACATAAAGAATGAAAAGAATTGGCCCAAGGACTGACCCTTGAGGAATTCCATGTGTAATGTTTCGTGCATTACTGTAAAAATTACAATTCTTTGTGTTTTTATGTCTCTTTATTTTATTTGAGTGATCTGTTGATGGTCATGAAGGTAGGAATGTATCCACTTATTTCGCAGGCCTCGTACTCCATAATTAACTAGCTTCTGCAACAGAGTATTATGATCAGTTACATCGAAGACTTTACAAAGGTCAAGAAATATGCCAGACACATGTTGCTTACTATCTACTGCAGTTAGAATTTCATTTAGGAAGATATAAATAGCTGACTGTGTTGATCTGCCAATTCTGAATCTGTGTTGCACATTACTTATTAGGTTTTCTTTATTTAGAAAGGCTGTCAGCCTTCAAAGAAATACGGAAGGTAATGGAAACTATTGCATTAAAGATAAATAATGTGTATCCACAGGAGATGTAACTGGAAAGGTACCTTGATAATATCTCTGTTGGCAAAAAGTTGTGGCGAACTTGCAGCATGCTGGAATAGCTGTGGGTCAACAACTTCTGTTAATCAGTACAATGAAAAACCAGCCAAAATTGCAAATTGCACTTTTTCTATTCACTCAATAACTAATTTCAGGCTGTGGCCCATTTACAAATCATAGTAACATGCTCAAAAATGGTATTTCCAAAAACACAAAAACCATGTCAGAAATGTGCAAACGAGCAGTTACAGCAAATACAGATAAATAAAAAAATTCTGGAGTAGTCCCCCATTCAGATCTCTGGAAGGGGACTGCGAAGTGTTGAGTGACCATGAGAAAAATAAATGAAATATTGTCATTCTATGAGTAAGAGTATGGAATTTTAAGAATGTGAGGAGGATTACCGGGCTGTTTGCACCAATAATCACATCCATTTCGCAGTAGTTCATTTATTGACCTTAACACATACAAGGATCACAAAGAACTGAACATGGTGGAACATCCAAAGATAATGCTTAGAGTCCAAAGATGAATGCATATCGATGTTAGTGTTTGTTTCATCGGCACCACAAATGTTAATGTGATAGGGAAGCATAAAAATCTGAAAAGGGAAACACAAAGACTCAGTCTAGATATAGCGCGGGGTCAGTGAAGTAAAATGGAAAGAAGATGAGGATTTCTGGTCAGATGAATATAGGATCATGTCAACAAATGGTGTAATGGGAGTAGGATTCATTATGAGTAGGAAAGTAGGACACAGTAATTTATATAGCTCGGATGTAATTGTGAACATCACAAGCAGAAGATGAAGATGTGATGAAAGTATATGAGGATAGTGAACAGGTAATAGGGATCAACATGGGAAGAAATCTTGGATGACAGAAGAAATACTTTAAAAATTGTTGAGGCAGAAATATGCCACTACAGGTCACTTTGGAATGAAACCAATACAGTTTGCCGGGAAGCAAAAGATGAAGCGCAGGGAAGAAAAAAGTAATGACTGCAGGAAAACTGAGAAGAAATACAAAAGGAAATTTTCATTAGGTGCTCAAGTTCAGCATGTAGAAAAGTCAAAACAACTTTTCGTGACATTAAGAGCAAGAGTGTCACAATTAAGAGATCAAAATAAATTCCATTCATAAACACAGAGGATAGGGTAGATAGATGGAAAAAGTACATTGAGAGCCTTTACAAGATGGAAGAAATGCCTGCTGATGTGACAGAAGAAGAAATGGGTAGATTTGGAAGACATAATATTAGAGCCAGAGTTTGATAGGGTTTTGAAAGGCTTGCAATTAAATGAGGCTGAAGGCACAGGTCACATTCCATTGGAATTTCTAAAATTGTTGGGAAAAGTCAATCAAATGATTATTCAAGTTAGTGTGTCAAATTTGTGGCACTGGAGGTATACCACTGGACTTTCATAAGAATATCATCCACACCACCTCAAAGATATCAGAGGCAAATAAATGTAAGAATTATTGCGCAGTCAGCCTAACAGCTCATGGATTCATATTACCGACAAGAATTATATAAAACAAAATTGAAGATTTAACAAAGGAATGTCCAGGCTGGAATATCAGCAGTATTATACAAAGGATAGATTTCTACTTACTTTAAAGATGACACGCTGGCTTGAGGAACAACTTAAAGCCTGTTACTCATATAACTTTTGGCAATAGCATTCTTCAGAAAAGAAAATGCTGAACGTGTCTTCTTTACTGTAATCTACTGTAGTAATCTATCCTTTTCATAACACTGTTGAAAATTGAAGATCTATTAGAGGACTGTCATTTGGGCTTTAAAAAGGTAAAGATACCAGACAGAGAGTTCCGACTTTTTACTTGATGGCGGTGGCAAGACTTAAGAAAAATGAAGAGACCTTCTAGGATTTATTGACCCATAAAAAGCATTTGACAGTGTAAAATGTTGAAAGATGTGCGAAGAACTCTGATTAATTGGAACACACTTTGGGGAAAGATGAATGTAGTATACAATATCTACAAGAAACAAAAGGGAACAATAGGAATCAAAGACCAAGAGAGAAGTGCTCAAATTAAAGAGGTCATAAGGCAAAGATGCTATCTGTCTCCCCTACTCTTCAACCTATTCAATGAAGATTGATGGAAATATACGAAAGTTTTAGAAGTGAATTTAAAATTCTGGGTGAAAGGGTATCAGTGATAAAGGTTGCTGATGACATTGTCACTGTCATTGAGGATAACAATGTCATCCTCAATGACAGTGACGAACGTGCTGAATAGAATGTACAGTCTAATGAGAACAGGATACAGACGGAGGGTAAACCAAAGGAGGATAAAAGTAATAAGGAATATCAGAAATAAGATTAGCAATAAACTTAGAGCAAAACTGAGACAGCATAATAGACGAAGTGAAGGAACACTGCTACTGTGGAAGCGATGTAGCACATGACAGGCCAAGCAAGGAGGATATAAGAAGCAGACTAGTTCGGGCAAAGAGGCCATTCTTCTTTAAAATAAGTCTGATCATAACAAACATAGGCCTCAATTTTAGAAAGAAATTTCTGAGAATGTATCTCTGGAACACAGAATTGTAAGAAAGAGAATCATGGACTATGGGAAAACTGTAAAAGAAAATAACTGAAGCATCTGAGATTTATTGTTACAGAAAAATGCTGAAAATGTTGATAGATAAGATAAGAAATGAAGTTACTCCACAGAATCAGCAAGAAAAGGAAGGAAAGGAATATGTGGAAAACACTGACAAGAAGATTAGACAGAGTAATAGAAAATGTACTGAGACACCAGGGAATAACTTCCATGGAACTAGAGGGAGCCATAGATGGCATAAACTGTGGGGAAAGACAGAGATTGGAATATATCCAACAAATAATTGAGAACATTAGGCCTAAGTGCCACTCTGAAATGAAAAAGTTAGTGCAGGAGAGGAAGTTGTGATGGGCTGCATCAAAGCAATCAGAAGACAAATGATTAAAAATGGAGAGTAGAAAATGGGAAGCAGAGATAATTTTGGCTTTCTCATCTCTTTTTCACCCATACTGTCTGTAAAAGGCTGATCACAGATATCCAGAAATAAATTTATCTAATTTTCCTTTCATGCACATACATGGAATTGTAATCCAGTGATAACTACCAAAAATGCACAGAAATGCTAATTGCAAAATAAAAGGATGTTTTGTATCCAATCAGTGATAGCTAATGTGATGGCTTCTCATCATCCAGAAAATTTGTTTTGGCTGTCAACCCCTCTACAGCTAAAACTCCGAATCTTTGTTGACAAAATGAGAAGCTACATTAAGAGAACCATAAAAGAAAAAAAAGAAGCATAAAGAAAATAAATTTGAGTGAAAGTGTATATAGTATTCTAATAAATTAAGGATATTTAAATGCAAGAAACCAGCAACAAAGCAATAAAAATGAGAGCAGCAGAATAGGCAACTATTATTAAACCTGTTCACGAAGTTCCATATGTTGTAATGTGTTGAAGATAATCTCATTTGTACTATATGGTTACTGAAAGTAATTAGAATTTTTGAGTCATGATAGGCACAACAAAAAGATTCACACAACTGTAGCATTCGGCCTTTGTCAGTAGTAGACACACATACGCACACACACACACTCACACTCACGCAAACACAACTTGCACACACGTCTTCAGTCTCAGAGAGCTGAAACCACACTGGATTTTCCATTGTTAAATTAGAATTTTTGTGTAATACAGTAAATAACAAATTATAAGTATTTTGTTGACATTTTATTTTCAAATGTACAGTATAATAATAAAAAAAACTTATTATTAAAACCTATGGCAGTGTTGTCAAATAATAATCACAATAATTAAATCAGTTTTCATTTAACACTAAAACTAAATATTTCACAATGCTGCACTTTTCTTTTTGTCTAGTTGGTCGGAAGTAGTACGGTAGTTGCACATCTTAAATATATAGTGTTAAAAACACGTTAACTTACAAAACTAAAAGCTTAGCACCACATGTTTGATTTCACAAAGTACTGAATAGTACTAATGCAAGTATTATCAATTTCCAAAGTGTGAAGTTACTTTGTACCACACTTTACTCCAAACAAAAAGGCCAAATAGGATTGGAGCTTTCAAGGAGTATAGCTCCTTAGCCTTCTCTCAGTTCATCACACCTTTCATCCAGATCATCCTAAAGGAAAAGAAAATGTGTTTATTTATTTCATTCCACATGAGGGATGGTTTATTAAGATTGATATGCTGACTGAAAGTGCCTTACCTGATCCAATTCCAGGCATTTCCCCCATTCTACCAGGGAGATAGTGTGATCGTCGTTAACATCACAGCTGTCAAGGAAAGGTGCTATACAGTGCTCTAGAGCCATGAGTGGAGCACGGATTGGGAACAGCTCATGCCTTGACACACTCCTGCAGACAGACATAGATTTCAAAGTAAAAAATGTTTTATAACCCATATTTCACAATAAAAAGTATGTTACTAAATAATACTGTTACATGACATGACGGATTTTCCTTAAGAGTTACAGAGCACTGTATTTTTTAACAGAATATGAAGGAACAGTGCAACAGTAAGTACATTGCTGAATCACAGAAGAAAAGACATTACTGCATTAAATTGGAAGTACATCTCTAATATGAAAGCCAGCCAAAATTGGTTGAAATTCTCTTAGAATGACATGAGTTAAAATAATCATAGTCACATGTTTTTAATTCTCCATAACAATGCTGTATTCTGTGATGCATTACAAGCAAAAGAACTATAATGCCTACAATTTCTTGATCATTAGCCACTAATAGCATGAGGTGTGAGGAATGGTGAAAGCAAGGTCTGCGAAGCTTATAAACTACCACAAGGAGACAACCAGTGTAGGAGGCACAAGCAACCCTTCCTCGTGCAGGCAGTGATGGTGCTATGTATGTGCTTTGCATCAAGCATCAATACAAAAGTAGAGAAGACTCATCCTTCACTACAGATTGTAAACCACTGTGCCATTCATGACTGACCCAAAATTGTTCCCTTACTTACAACGAACAATTTCTGCTCTAAATGAGTTTTGTCCCAGCTGCATGTTAGTGCTGTATTGTTAGTTAATTTACAAAAATTTAGCATAGTATATGAGGAAGTCCAGTTATGGCCATTATCCCTTAAATGTAATATTTATCACTTGTAATTGTATTTCATATGCTTCTTTCATTCTTAGTTTTTCAAAAATACATATTAAATATGTGACAAGGTAGGACGTTGTCTCTGCAAATCACATTCAGTATGAATATAAAAACCTCTGACAATTTCATATTAAATACTGAGTTGGAAGGAAATTATGTCAGTACTGAACACACACTGTTGTTCAACAATTGCCAGCTTCCTTGCTGTTGGTAAGATGAATGACACTGAACACTGATGGTATATATTATACCTGTGCCTTAAAATCAGCAAATTAAAAATTGTTTCACATTAGAATGGTGTGATGAACCATCATTGAATATTGCTGCATATAAAAAAGACAAATCAACTGGTCTCGATTTGATAGAAACATGATGGGCTGGTTGTATTTGAAAACTAGAGCAACGAAAAGGGATAGTTCTATTACAGGAAGCAAACTGCAAGGCAAGAAAGTAAATAGGTTACAAAAAGTAGTGCAGAGTGTGCAGTTGCAGAATGGTAGTGCTGTGTCTTGTATCAGGAGATACACACAAATTATTTGAAAGAGTTACAAGTAACAGTGGTTCATTAAATACAGAAAGTGGATCCATTTTTGTACTGACTTCATTTGTTCAGATACTGATGAGTACTAGAATTAACTCCTGCAGATTTTTTTTTCCATCATTTCACCAAGTTACTTCTGGCAAATGCTGGGATGGGTCCTGTAATGCCGAGGCCAGTTAACTATCCCATACTTGTCATACTAGACCTCTAAGTATGTAAATGTCTGTACATATTAATGACTTTATTTTGTTATTCCTAAAGTTTAATATCAACAAGACATGTCCAATAAGATAGTAAACACTTTTACGAATGATTAAAACCACCACCACCACCACCATCACTACTACTACTACTACTACTACTACTACTACTACTTTGTTTCATTTATGTATTATGTACTCCTTATTCAAGTCAACATTTATATTTCTAAATCACTTCAACTATTGAATTAAAAAATACACTAGCTTCTCTCTGTTAATTTTGGTTAACTTGTGAACTCTCTTTTTATCAATTGAGATGTCTTTCAGTGATCAAGGACATAAGTAAGTAACTGATCAAAGACCTAAGTAAGACCTCATCAGAGGTGAGGACACCTGTGTAAGCAACCTTGTCCTATACCAATTCTGCTGCAAGCACTGCACAACTTTTTATGTTGGTATGACTACCAACCAGCTGTCCAGTAGGATGAATGGCCACCACCAAACAGTTGGCAAGGACATAGCTGACTGCCCGGTGGCAAAACTTGCAGCTCAGCATAACACAATCAGTTTCAGTGGCTGCTTCACAACCTGGCCATCTGGATCCTTTCCTCTATCACTAGCTTTTCTGAACTATGCAGATGAAGTGATCCTTGCAACACGTCCTTCACTCCCATTATCATCCTGGCCTTAATCTCCAGTAACCCACTATCCCCACACCCTCTACCCAACAGTTTCCCCTTCCTCCAGTGTGTCACTCCCTCCCAAATTCACGTGTTAACATCACCTTCAGTGTACACTGTTCTCCACCACCTCTGACAACCGGGCATCACAGGCCTAGCCTATGCACCTGCCACCCCTCCCACATTTGTAGCCAGCAAACTGGTGAGCCACTAGCCACCCGCACCCAACCCCTCTCCCTGCCTTCCACCTCTCTCTTCCTCTACCCACCCCACCCAACACAAAGCCCGCCACAACATAATCCATCTGCTGAAATGCAGAAATGTGCATCTAGCCGGCACTATGTAGAGGCCTAGATAGGTGTGAGTGCACGCGCACTTGCACATGTGTGTGTGTGTGTGTGTGTGTGTGTGTGTGTGTGTGTGTGTGTATTTGTGTTTGTGTTTGTTTTACTCTAGCTCAAAAAGGATTACTCTGCAAGTTAGCAAGTTAGCAAGTTTTCTTCCTTTTGTGCGTGCCTGTTGACAACTCAATGCTTCTGCTTTTTGGTGAGTGGTCTCCGTTAATCCAAAAGTATTTACATTCTATGAGAGCTTTCCTACAAAAATAGATAAAATCTGATGATGCTGTCCAAGTTCAGAAGTGCACTTGGTGATGGAGAATAAAATTATTTAAAAACTGTGTGTGTTTAGTGGTAGCTAGCTGATTCTTAAATTACTTATGTTTTGATACAGCACATCGAGTGACAAAAATAGCTTCAATAATTAAAGCAGTGCCAATTTTGTACCTAGTAGACAGAAAAACTTATAAATGTTGTGTGTGAACTGTGTAGTTATTTCATATATGTAGAAATAAGTGTTTCATTACTGTATAAAGAGCAAATCACATGATAATAGAGGAAGGTACATGACCAAACTATGTGAGTTAATTTCTGTCTCTCATTCTTACTCTACAGTGTGTTACGTATCTGTATAGTGTTTACTTGTTTGTAGGTTAAAAAAAGAAAATAAAATAAAGAGCAGAAGTGGTAATAAAAGCAGAGAGAGATATAGGGAATGAAGACACTACTGGAATGATGGAAGTCTCCTTCTGTATTTTAGTTAAGATGTTATCACAACAGAATAATTTTAATTCTCTTTTTTTTTTTAATTGTGAACCACAAAATATTTAACTGTGAAAATATATTTGACTGGAGCTAATGTGACTTTAGTGCTTGTATCCATGAAACTACATGAATCAAATATTAATATTGTACCTGTCATGTGGGTGTCCATCCAAGTCACACCATTTCCAGATGGCAGCGTTGGTCCATCGGCGGGTCATATTATTTTCAGCTTCGCGTTCCATTTCCAGGTAGTGAGGTGTCAGTTCACGACGGTCAGCCAAATCACGCATTATGTTGAAAAGCCAGTCACGCATTCGGCGTGGGAAGTCAGCCATTTCATCAGGTGTGCATTCCTATTTAACACAGTTTTAGATACAGTACTATTAATTATTTCTATCAAACAATGGGTTTTATGAAAAATCAGTTTTTTCAGTTTATTCTGATCATTACATTATTTGTGTCATGGGGTTTCTGTCAATACCTATGGTTTTCCAAGAATCATCTTTCCATTGTTTCAGTTTCCTGAAGATTTGGAAAGATTGTCTTCTCTAACTTTGGAACTGGTAGTTGCCGAAATTATTCACACTGCCATCTCGGTTGGTCCTGAGCACGATGAAGGCACTGCGGTCACTTCTGAGCTCACATAACGACCGTACCTGCAGTTGATCTTCAGATCTCTCTCACACAATGGTCTCCCAGTAGCTTGGATTATGAGTTGAGGTGTACTCCTGTAATCCATGCAACTGGGAAGAAATTGTGTGGGAGAGATCTGTAGGTCAACTGCAGATATAGTTGTTTCATGAACTCAGAATCATCTGCGGTTACTTCATTGTGCTCTGGATCAACTGACATGGCAGTGTGAAGAAATTCACTGACTGTCACCTCCTGAGTAAGAGAAGGCAAATTTCACAAAGCATTGGGAAACTGAAGTGATGGATAAATGATTCTCACAAAACCGAAGCTATTGATAGAAACTCCATCAGTCTGTTGTTATTTGTTTCAAGAAGAGCATATATTTTTCACTGTAGAACTATGAAGTAAACTTACAGGCATGTCTCTGCATTCGCCATAATATTCAATGTGGACATGAGAGTATTCATCACCCCGGCATCCATCCATGCCATGCTTGCACCAGCAACGCATCTGGTAGACCTCACAGTCTGAGCCCCAAGTCTCATTGTGATTGGAACACACCTGTTAACACATATTGTAAATAATTTAGGAACAACGGAAACAACTCAACACATATTGTTAGGTGTACATTCATACACTGTAAGAAAATTTCATGTAACTGGTTGAGTGTCTCATAACACAGGCTGTATCAAGACAGGTAAAGAATGATTTTAAAATGGCATATTAGTTTAAAAGGTACCAAAGTACACTAAAGATGTTTGAGTACTCTAGGTATTTTGATGAATTTCGAATCACACACAAGCAAATTTTTGCAACTTCCAGAAATATGCCACAAGAAAATAAAACAATTTATTATCAAACTGGGAAAGAGCTATGACATATTACAGGCAGCAAATGTGACATATCAATTAACTGGATAGAAGTTTGTGGAACAGGAACACGATAAACAGAAAAGGAAGAATGAGTCACACTATCACATAGAGGAAACCATATTCAGTGTCAAACATTTGGGCACTAGAACCAATATTTGTACAGGATATAAAAGTTTTATGATGGGAAAACGACACCATCTACTTGTAAAAACAACAGACAGGTCTCTTACTCAGAATACAGGATTAATGGCATGGCTGTCATTGTTCCTGGAATACTGAGACTCATTAGCATTGCAGGTTCTAGATGTATCCATTCAACAGAGTCTTCTAAATCTGTGAATCAACAATAGGCGGTCTATCTTTCTGTTTACATAAGATCTGTAGACACTCCAGCAGTGTGCTTTTATCATTTCTCTATTTTGTATTTCAGTGTGTATGTAGTCTTGAGAAGGTCATTGAGCAACATAATGTACTAGTAAATTTCACTCTTAAAACAAAAGTTACATAAGAGTTCTACTAAATGTGTTTGTATACTAGATCATTGTGGGTTTGTGGAGCATGAAGCAAAATAATTATTTGGCAGAGAATGGTCATGAATGTGTTATGATGTAGCTTCCTAGCTATCTGTAGTAGAACAACCATTGCTACAGTATTTAGTAAGTGAAATACTAATTTTAAATAGCATCTAATAATACCTTTCTGCGAGGATCCACTTCAACAGGACAGTCAGGAATACAGACACAGTGCCCTTCTCCTTGTTCATTCACTTCACACACTTGACCAGCTCCACAGTGCTTCTCTGCACAAGGATCTGCACCAGGCAAGAGTAAGGAATTGTTACAAAATTATAGAGATATTGTGCATGTATAAAAGTACAAATAACTACTCAAGAGTGATTCCGTAAAGCAAAACTGTAAAATGTCACATGGAAAGTATTGTATATGAAAGCTTACATTTTAATATCTCAGTTTCTGTCATTCACACACAAAATATGATCAGGCAAGTTAGAAATGATATTTCATTATATAAAATTCATACCAATGGCTATGACTTCATTATCGTCTGGCTGCTGTGGCTCCTCTTCTTCCTCTTCTGGTGTCTTTTTCAAATCTTCATTCTCCTGTGCTTTTTCCTCTTCTTCTTCATCCTGTGCTAGCACTGAGAAAACATCACCATCCTCTGCTCCTTGAATGGCTTCAGCTTGCGGTTCTGTTGTGGTAGTAGTT
The DNA here is from genome assembly GCF_023864275.1 of Schistocerca cancellata. NCBI lineage: Eukaryota > Metazoa > Arthropoda > Insecta > Orthoptera > Acrididae > Schistocerca > Schistocerca cancellata. The sequence goes on from NC_064626.1 coordinate 1,160,822,603, forward strand.
GTAGTGCGGACTCGCCGATATTTCTTGTGTTTCCTCTAAAAATAATGAAAATTTTGTACATTGAGTATATTAGTCATGCATTATTATATTGTATTAATGAGAAACAAACAAAATAGATTCTAACTGGGTCTCTCAAAACACCCTTCTGGACTTAATCTCTATTAGCATATCCCCACCCTCTTTTCTCAGTACACTTTTTATCACATACAATGTTTCCCTGATTCTTAATTGCACTATGCTTTTCTCTTCTTCACCCTAACCTATCTTTACTTCTCACTCCATCCTTATCATCCTTTCATTGGAATATTGTTCCCTGAGAAGAAAGATAAGTAAAGCAGAATGGAATGCACTGTTGTCATAACTAGAACCACTTCTAGTGCTCTGTGAGGTTTCCAGCGCCAACAGCACAAAACGGGGGAATTCGTATACAGACTATCCGGGACAAAGCTTAGCCAAAGTAATAGAAGATAATCATATTCTAATCATCAATGATGGGTCTCCTACTCTGGTATCTCTTCCTCATACAAGTGGCTCTGTTGTAGCTCTCTTGTTATACTTGCCACTAATTCCCAGTGTTTCTACTTGGTCAATACTGCATGACACATTAGGAATAGATCATGTCCCTGTTATTCTGACAATAGAAGTGATAGGAAGACTTGTGAAATTTGTTCCTAATGGCCTGTGGAACATCAGCAGAGCAAACTAACATTCCTTCCACTAAGCACTAAAGAATACAATTGCTAAAGTACCAGAAAAAGGCCTTTTTGTTGTGGTCTTCAGTCCTGAGACTGGTTTGATGCAGCTCTCCATGCTACTCTATCCTGTGTCAGCTGCTTCATCTCCCAGTACATACTGCAGCCTACATCCTTCAGAATCTGCTTAATGTATTCATCTCTTGGTCTCCCTCTATGATATTTACCCTCCACACTGCCCTCCAATACTAAATTGGTGATCCCTTGATGCCTCAGAACATGTCCTACCAACTGACCCCTTCTTCTAGCCAAGTTGTACCACAAACTCCTCCTCTCCCCAATTCCATTCAGTACTTCCTCATTAGTTATGTGATCTACTCATCTAATCTTCAGCGTTCTTCTGTAGCACCACATTTCGAAAGCCTCTACTCTCTTCTTGTCCAAACTATTTATTGTCCACGTTTCACTTCTATACAAGGCTACACTCCATACAAATACTTTCAGAAACGACTTCCTGACATTTAAATCTATATTCGATGTTAACAAATTCCTCTTCTTCAGAAACGCTTTCCTTGCCATTGCCAGTCTACATTTTATATCCTCTCTACTTCAACCATCTTCAGTTATTTTGCTCCTCAAATAGCAAAACTCCTTTACTACTTTAAGTTTCTCATTTCCTAATCTAATTCCCTCAGCATCACCCAATTTAATTCGACTACATTCCATTATCCTAGTTTTGCTATTGTTGATGTTCATCTTATATCCTCCTTTCAAGACACTGTCCATTCCGTTCAACTGCTCTTCCAAGTCCTTTGCTGTCTCTGACAGAATTACAATGTCATCGGCGAACCTTAAAGTTTTTATTTCTTCTCCATGGATTTTAATACCTACTCCAAATTTTTCTTTTGTTTCTTTACTGCTTGCTCAATATACAGATTGAATAACATCGGGGAGAGGCAACAACCCTGTCTCACTTCCTTCCCAACCACTGCCAAGAGGCCTAGCATACATAGTATTCTATGCATGCTATCAAAAATTCAATGACTGCACATTGCTTAAATTGCATTGACCGACCATCTGCACAGGGTTCCATACTTTACACTGTAACAACAGAACGATTGAATGCTAAGGCTTCCCGCCAACTGGAACTGTAGAGAAGAGGCTATGGAACAAGCCAGTACCTGTCGCATACCAATGCGAAGTTACGAGTTACGAAGGTGGAGGCATTACATTTCCGTCAACCCTCGCACCTTGATATGCATGGGTACCAACCATAGTTCAACTCCTTCCCACTTAACATTGGATAGACATTGAGGATAACCCGTTCTGTGACTGTTTATCTGGTGTTCCTTCGAAGCACATAAAAACTGCTTACCAGAAAGATCCTCAAATATAAAAGCTCTTGTTTGTTTTAAAAAAGGGAGTAACATGTGTATATGAAACTTGGTGTTATATCTGTGGTTGCATAATTACTCTAATCTCCAGGTGTATGCTTTACAGTATCTGGTGAATTCTGTTTTTTATATTCTATTTTGCCCACTGTTGATAAGTCGAGATTCGTTAACTTTAAGTATCAGCCTGTGTGGAAATTGTAAAATACTTTAACATCATTATTCAAAATATTTATATTGTGATTTCTCTGCATAAATGGTTTTATAACAAGCTGTTGGCAGTATTGTTCAACAAGCCCAACCCAAATAAAAAAATTTTAAATGTACCATGTGTGACCTATTCTCTCTAACACCTCATCCTTCATCTTTGCCTACAATTATCCTGACTACAGGTAGGTCCTTCTGATCCTATAGTCTGAGTGACTTGCCATTTCCTGTTTACCTTCTTTGACCTGTCCCTCTGCTCTGCAAAGAAGGAACTTTAGCTCTGGGAGTGAAAAAGTGTATCACTTTTACTTTTATACATTTCTGTTGGCAGTAGGCTACTACACATTCAACCTCCTGAAGGGAGGTACTCACTAGCAATTCTCTCAAATAATTTCTTATTGCATTATCAGTATAATATCTTCTCTAATTCTCTGATCATTTTTCTTATACACACAATCTGTAACTCAATTTTATTCACAATTTTAATTTTAATGTGACATCCACCCATAAAACATTCTTTAAAATGTCTTGCTAGCATGATAAATAGCACTTCCACATTTATAATAGTTGTATGAGGACAGATCATTATTCACCAAAAAGAAGAGGTTCCGAGTAACCCTGCCTTCTCTCTCTCTCCTAATTAACACACACACACACACACACACACACACACACACACACACACCACTCTTGGCTCACCTACTGATCATGCAAACAAATGCTCCATTTGTCACTCAGTACAGCTTAGAACAACTGAATCAAATTCTCTGTCTCCCATTCGGCCTTGAAATGGGGAACATTCTCGCTATACTGCTATTCTTCCCAAAGTGATATTATGTTGCCCATCAAATCCATGTAAAAAATGTGTCCGCCCGAGCACCCTCAATGCTCTCGACACCCAGCTGGATAGTTCATATCCATGTGGGAGGACCAAGTACAAAACCTGTCCCATCATAAAATTTTTGATTGTGTATCTTTATTTGCATGCTCTAATATTGTTTTTGCAGATTCAGTTATGTAATGTTATGAATATAAAACATAGTAATCAGTAGTGACATAATTAGGAGCACTGAAATTCTACATTCATTTGTTCCTGAGAGCCTCTTTTTTTTTTGTCTGCCACCAATTGTTCGCACCACAAGTGTACCACTAGCATAAGAGCAACTTGTACCTGAAAGGGAAGAATTATCTTATATGCAAGAGAGTGAAAGACACTACAGAAAAGATTTTGATTACAAAGATTTTCACTCAAAATCCACAGACCACATTTTTTGCTACTCACCATATAAGGGAGATGCTGAGTCGCAGTTAGGCACTATAAAAAGACTGTCAGAAAGTGAGGTTTCGGCCAACAAGCCCTTTATCACACACACTGTTGTTTATTTCCTACAATGGCCTTGGTGGACAAACGCTCACTTTTTGTTGTGCCCATCTGCGACCGAGCTTTTCCGCCATATGGTGAGTAGCAACTATGTTTTGCATAATATTGCTCCATTCCATTCTGGATTTTCCATTGTTTGAGAGACCACAGTTTAAAAGACGAATAAAGAACATTATTTCTGAGTTACATCACATGGAATGATCAAGATACTAAATAAGAGAATTCGGGGCTTATATTGACACAAAACAATAGTCTTTCATCCAAAATAGTATCAGTAAATAGAGGGAGAAGCGGATGAAATAATAGTAATTCACTACGCTTGGTGTGTCAGATGTCATATAAGGTCTGTTCAAAAAATTCCGAAATATTCGTAATTTTGCGTCAATGGCATGTTGGAGCGAAATGCGGTTGGCACACCCGGAACATGCCTGTATGTAATGTGTAACTACCGAATTTTCATTGTCAGTTTTTCTCAGTGTTGTAATGAGTGGAATGTTGGGCCGCACAGTTTGCGAATTTCAGAGTTAGAGGAGCAACGCATCCGTATTAAATTTTGCGTGAAACTCAAGAAAAACTTTAAAGAGACACAGCACCATTCGGTGGAGTGCGTAAGCCGCACTCAGCGTTACGAATGGTTCACACGGTTTAAAAACGGCCGGACAGAAATTAAAGATGATCCTCGTTTGGACCCCCTTCGGTGTCTACCGACGATGCTCATGTCACGAACATCAACGAAATTGTGCGTGCCAATTGAAGATTGACTGTACGACGTATTGCAGAAGAATGTAACATTTCAGTTGGATCATGTCATGAAATCCTCACACAGCATCTTGGAATCCATCGTGTCGCCGCCGAGTTCGTCCCACGGAGTCAAGATCAGAAAGACCTACGCCTAGCGATCTGTGAAGAGCTTTTGGTTTGCGCAAATGAGAACGAAAAAATCCTTAAGAGGATCATAATTGATGATGAGACCTGGGTTTACGGTTATGATGTTGAGACCAAGGTTCGATGTTAACAGTGGGTCCAGAAAGATTCCGTGCTCTCCAGATCTGACCCCTGCGGATTTTTTATTTCCAAAGTTTATAGATGAGATAAAAGAAAATTTGCAGTCGGCTCTTCACGCGATCCATCAAGAGGTGTGCGAATACTACTTCGGGAAGTGGAAACGTAGTTGGGAGCGATGTATCAATTGTGGAGGAGAGAATTTCGAAGGAGACCATGCACAATAAGTCAAAGATAAACGTAGAAAAATTTTGTGGAGGAAGTTACGGAATTTTTTGAATACACCTCGTATTGTGGTTTGTGAGGCACACTTGTTGATATATTTAGATACAAGGACCGCTTTTGGAGGGTGTTTGCATCTTTAAAGTGAGCTGCCATTAGTACAGGGCTATTACAAATGATTGAAGCGATTTCATAAATTCACTGTAGCTCCATTCATTGACATATGGTCACGACACACTACAGATATTTAGAAAAACTCATAATAAAGTTTTGTTCGGCTGAAGCCGCACTTCAGGTTTCTGCCGCCACAGCGCTCGAGAGCGCAGTGAGACAAAATGGCGACAGGAGCCGGAAAAGCGTATGTCGTGCTTGAAATGCACTCACATCAGTCAGTCATAACAGTGCAACGACACTTCAGGACGAAGTTCAACAAAGATCCACCAACTGCTAACTTCGTTCGGCGATGGTATGCGCAGTTTAAAGCTTGTGGATGCCTCTGTAAGGGGAAATCAACGGGTCGGCCTGCAGTAAACGGTTGAACGCGTGCGGGCAAGTTTCACGCGTAGCCCGCGGAAGTCGACGAATAAAGCAAGCAGGGAGCTAAACGTACCACAGCCGATGGTTTGGAAAATTTTACGGAAAAAGCTAAAGCAGAAGCCTTACCGTTAACAATTGCTACAAGCCCTGACACCCGATGACAAAGTCAAACGCTTTGAATTTTCGGCGCGGTTGGAACAGCTCATGGAAGAGGATGCGTTCAGTGCGAAACTTGTTTTCAGTGATGAAGCAACATTTTTTCTTAATGGTGAAGTGAACAGACACAATGTGCGAATTTGGATGGTAGAGAATCCTCATGCATTCGCAGCAAATTCGCAATTCACCAAAAGTTAACGTGTTTTGTGCAATCTCACAGTTTAAAGTTTACGGCCCCTTTTTCTTCTGCGAAAAAAACGTTACAGGACACGTGTATCTGGAAATGCTGGAAAATTGGCTCATGCCACAACAGGAGACCGACAGCGCCGACTTCATCTTTCAGCAGGATGGTGCTCCACCGCACTTCCATCATGATGTTCGGCATTTCTTAAACAGGAGATTGGAAAACCGATGGATCGGTCGTAGTGGAGATCATGATCAGCAATTCATGTCATGGCCTCCACGCTCTCCCGACTTAACCCCATGCGATTTCTTTCTGTGGGGTTATGTGAAAGATTCAGTGTTTAAACCTCCTCTACCAAGAAACGTGCCAGAACTGCGAGCTCGCATCAACGATGCTTTTGAACTCATTGATGGGAACATGCTGCGCCGAGTGTGGGAGGAACTTGATTATCGGCTTCATGTCTGCTGAATCACTAAAGAGGCACATATCGAACATCTGTGAATGCCTAAAAAAACTTTTTGAGTTTTTGTATGTGTGTGCAAAGCATTGTGAAAATATCTCAAATAATAAAGTTATTTTAGAGCTGTGAAATCGCTTCAATCATTTGTAATAACCCTGTACATAATCTCAAACAGTTCCGAGGCTGCCATTATACTGCGATGTGAACGGTGGTATTTTTATTACAATCGCCTGGAGATCTCTCTTTCATTCACCTAATCCATAAATTTCACACCCAGAAATATTTTTCCTTCTAGTGTTGCTTATATACTATCAGAAGTGAAAAGAATAATGTAATCAGTTGTCTTACCACTTTATCTGCAAAAGCATCGGAAACCAAAAGGCAAAATACAAGAGCCAGTAGTAGAAGATGTGACTTCATCTTGATCACTGGGTCTGTAACAGAAAAGAAGCAGACTGTAATGAAAGGATGCAATCATCCACATAAAAAAATTGAGTGTCAGAATGAAATACAGATGTTGCAGCTGATAAAGCATAAGCAATGTTTTGTTACTGAGTTTCGGCAAATAAAGTCTAAATTACTACCTTGATGCTATCATTTTCTGTTGCCTCTTTTGCTCGTGGTGATGACCTATTATTTAGTGACTGATCTTAATGTTGAATTTTCAGCCCATGTTGCACTTGTACAAGAGAAACCAATCAGAGGCGCAAACAAAATTTAGGTCTTTTCAGAATACTATGTTTGATAACTAGAATGTTGTATCATCATCTCTGCTCTGGAAACCACTAAGAAGTGCATGGCATAGGGTACATCCCATTGTACTAGTGATTAGGGAATGTTCCCACTACATTCTCATATGGAGGGCGGGAACAATGATTGGTTAAATGCCATTGTGTGTGCTGTAATTAATCTAATCTTGTCCTCACGATCCCTATGTGAGTAATATGTATGGGGCTGTAGTACATTCCTATAGTCATCGTTTAAAACCGGTTCTTGAAACTTTATAATTATGCTTTCGGGATAGTTTGTCTGTCATCTAGAGTCTGTCAGTTCAGTTGCTACAGCATCACTGACACTGTCCCAGTAATGGTTGCTTTTGCTTGTTAATGTATAACTTAGAGCGTTCCACATCCCTGAAGGCTCTCTTATGTGACGGTATTTATGAAAGACAATGTGTGAACGAGTGAATGTACCCGTCTGTTTAATCAACTGCTACAATTCAGATTGTGTACATGTCTCAACAGCAACAGCTCTTGCGCTCTTACAAGGGAACCTCCCCATCGCACCCCCCTCAGATTTAGTTATAAGCTGGCACAGTGGATAGGCCTTGAAAAACTGAACACAGATCCATCGAGAAAACAGAAAGAAGTTGTGTAGAACTATGAAATAATAGGCAAAATATACAAACTGAGTAGTCCATGCGCAAGATATGCAACGTCAAGGATAGTTTCAGATGAAGAACGCCGTGGTCGCGTGGTTAGCGTGAGCAGCTGCGGTACGAGAGGTCATTGGTTCTAGTCTTTCCTTGAGTGAAAATTTTACTTTCTTTATTTTCGCAAAGTTATGATCTGTACGTTCGTTCATTGACGTCTCTGTTTAGTGTCTGTGTTTTGCGACCGCACCGCAAAACCGTGGGATTAGTAGACGAAAGGACGCGCCTGACCAATGGGAACCGAAAACATTTGATCGCAAGGTCATAGGTCAACCGATTCCTCCGCAGTAAAACACGTCTGATATATTCTGTACGACACTGGTGACGGCATGTGCGTCACATGATAGGAATATGTTGTCGACCCACCTAACTTGTACACTTGGCGAATGGGTAAAAAGATTCTTCTACCTTGCCCGATTTAGGTTTTCTTGTGGATGTAATAATCACTCCCAAAAAAGTGATGAAAACGTAAGAGTTTGACACAAAAACTGAAAATGAAAAATTAAAGTTTTTTACACCAAGGACCTCCCACTCAGCAGTTGCTCACGCTAACCACAGGACCACAGTTAACTTGTCTTCAATGTGTCCTTGAAGTTGCCTATGTTCCGCATCAACTACTCAGTTTGTATATTTTGTTTATTTTTTCATAGTTCCACACAACTTCTTCCTGTTTTCTCGATTGATCTGTGTTCAGTTTTTCAAGGCATATCCACTTTGCCAACTTATAACTAAATCTGAGGGGGGTGCGATGGGGAGGTTCCCTTGTTAGAGGAAGATACTGGCTGATTTCAGAATGCTTTGAACGTATGGGTTAAAAGCAATTCAATACTGCAGTGTTGTTATTTTCTTTTTGCTGAGGTGAAAATGGACACATAATATAAATGTTTGATATTAAGAATTTAATAAGGTAGCCACAAGCGTCTGCAACATTTTCTTCTTCTATGCTGGAGAAATTTGAGCCATTCAAATGACTCAGACGCAGGGACTCTTTGTCAAAAAAAATGTCACCATTGGTATTCTATGCAACGCTTTGTGTTCACTATTGGAGGCACATAGAACTTATTATTTTCTCTCTATAACCGTGCAAAGCGTAGTGTAAGTGGAAATATAAATCCCATAGCAATCAACAGACACGTGTAACCATAGTTCGGCGAGTTACGCCTCTCTGCCTTCATACAAGTCTCTTGATTAACAAATAGGGGCTTATACTAGTTTCAAAGTTCTCGCCTGCACTCGTCAAGATTAGTGCAAAAGAACGACTACCATTGGGCGTTACAGAGCTGTTAAGTAAGAGGTAGCGGTAGCCCATTCCCCAATATTCGGTCGCTCCATGCTTCTGTCATGACAAACTGTGCCATAGTTTACGTTTTTACGTCCAACATTATCTACAAACTTCGGCCTTGTTTGAACTGTACAGCTGCGTACATTATTAATAGGTCGTTCACCATTGACAATTAAATACGGCTTAGAAGCGCTACAAAACTGAAATATAGCGGCTGATTAATTTACGTGTGTACCTGTAAAGACGGAAATACCGTATCGATGTGAACAGAAATTCTCGGGAACTAAACACGCTTCGAAGCGGCATCGAAATGTAGCGCCCTTTGGTAAAAACGGCGCGTATGTTGTCTTAACGGCTGATTTGCAGACGCAAAAAATCACAACAAAACTACCTATGTTGTGTAGGCTCTACAACAAAATGGAGCTTCAGAAATGAAGTTCACGCCCCGAATTGAAGAAGCTCAATGAGAACGAGACGCAACAATTTGATCTTAACGCAAGAATCTTATGGCCGAGGCACACGTTGGAGTAATAAAGGTGCAAGCCGTAACAGAAAATGGGACTCCTCATTCATGCTTGCACGTTAAAACGCAAATGAAAGGAGAGGGATTACGCATTGTAGGTTTACGCGCAGTTAAAAACGCGCAGTACTTTGATTTACGACGTAAACAGACAAGTGTCGCCTTGGTTAAAAAAACAGGAAATATAGCAGAAGCTGAAACTACGATTATACCGTCCATCGCTTCTGCAGTGATAATAACGACGTCAATTGAGAGAGTCTTCAACCGGACTATGGGGTTGGCCCTCGTCTTCTTTCGAAGCCTGGGCGAAAGGAGTTTATCATGAAATCCTAATCGCAGCGCACCGATAATCGTGGCAACGTGAAAGATGTGCCATCAATTTTTGAAAATTTTGTTGCTTTCGGGACACCAGGAAGTGAAAAGGCTATCACGAGCTGACATACAATAGTGTGTGAATAATAGAAAAAAACACAATATTTGGAACTCCGCCCTAAATAATGATTTGAAACCTATATCTACATCTACATGAATACTCTGCAAATCACTCTTCAATGCCTGGCAGAGAACAACGCGCGGAAAAAGCGAACACATATCTTTCCGCGCGAGCCCCGATTTTCCTTATTTTATTATTATGATCGTTTCTCCCTATGTAGGTCGGCGTCAACAAAATATTTTCGCATTCGGTGGAGAAAGTTGGTGATTGAAATTTCGTGAAAGATTCCACCGCAAGGAAAAACGCCTTTGTTTTAATTATGTCCACCCCAAATCCTGTATTATGTCAGTGACACGCTCTCCCCTATTTCGCGATAGTACAAAACGTGCTGCCCTCCTTTGAACTTTCTCGATGCACACAGTTAATCCTATATGGAAAGGATCCCACGCCGCGCAGCTAACTCCAAAAGAGGACGGATAAGCGTAGTAGTCTCTTTAGTAGATCTGTTTCATTTTCTAAGTGTCCTGCCAATAAAACGCAATCTATGGTTTGCCTTCCCAGAACATTTTATACGTGATCTTTCCAATTTAAGTTGTCCGTAATTGTAATTCCTAAGTATTTAGTTGAATTTACGGCCTTTAGATTTGAATTATTAATTATCGTGTAATCAAAGTTTAACGGATTCCTTTTAGCACTTATGTGGATGACCTCACTCTTTTCGCAATTTAGAGTAAATTACCAATTTTTGCACCATAGAGATAAATGAAGCTGAGGAAAGGAAAAAAAGCTCATAGCTTGTTTTTAAACGTACGGAACTGTCAGCAAGTTCACTTGCGTACTTTAATGAGTGGTTGCGAGAAGACCATGAAGATGGTTGCAATCAAAAAATTAACTGCGACTTGCGAAGACAAGACAGAAAAATATGATACCGATACATGAAATATTTTGGCTTTTGGTGTCGCTTTCTTGCTGTGACATATAGGCTTGGCCAGCTGGCCGTGAAGTAATCGTATAAGTTGGTCGGGTGGGGGTGGATATGGTCAGGTCAGGTCAAACGAGATGTCAAACCGTGTGTTGTGTCTCCGACGAACTCGTGTTGGCCCCTGTCACGTGGGCGCGCCGGATCAGATAGTGTTTGGCGAAGCAGCCCGTAACTCGTATTGTGAACTTTGAAGATTATAGAGCAGGTTGTGCCTTGAAGTTGTAGCTAAAGAGAGAGATGTGTTTGACTTTTTATAACCTTGAATGGGTTGATCCCATGTCAGTCGAGCAGTCGAGAAAACTTCGACAGTGCCGCACTCTGTCAATGCAAATCCACAAGATTGTTCGACGTTTATCGTATTAAATACACCTACTGTATATTTCCTATAATATTCGTTGCTGCTACCATAAAGGCACTAGTAACGTAATTTTTTGTACCTGTAATATTTCTTGTGAATATGCAAGGGTAAATGAGTTTTTCGACAATTAGGTAGTACACTCCAGTTAAAAAAAAAATACACATACGCTGTTACACTCTACTGAAAATTAACAGGAAGAGGCCTCCGTAATTCTTCTGAGATATTTTGTTTGGTTTTGAAGGCCCCAGATTAAGACGGCAAGCTCTCATTTTCGGCCGTTAACCTCTGGGGGGAGCAGAGTTCAACGAAATAAGATAAGCTTTTGAAGGGTCGTTGCGGTTCACGAAATTCGCGCCATCAAACGAGGCCAGCTTACCGCTTATGGGCTCGGAAGACGAAAACAAACATAAAGCAAGCATTGAAAAACTTAAAGCCTTTTATTGCCAGAATTAGAACATTTATACACGTATCTGTGAGTTTACTCCAACAAATACATTTAACCTGTAAAAGCAAATCACGCAAATGGAGTTGTTGGCTGTTGTAAGCAACGTCCTCTTCTGTTAAAGCGAACTACAGTGAATCCCACATTTATTAATGGTACATTTCCCCTGCCATTTGGACGCAATATCAGCGCTATTTTTACAACAGCCATATTGGATTGTATTTCGAATTCTGATACTTGAAAATGAATGTATAAAAAAATTCTCTCCGCTCACATTTTCATTTTTTGTGCTGTCCTTGATGTACTACAAAGGTTTGTACACCCATAAATTTTCCCTTTCTACTCAAGGTAGCATTTGTCGGTTAAAATTACGAGTTCCATTTTACAAAGAGTTCTCTACAGCATTAGCCCCTTACCTAGCTTGCATTTACCACGAATCTCTCGCCCAGCACAAAGTCCCAAGCGACTGAAACAAAGCGCAGGTGACTCCTACATATAAGAAGGAAAAAAGAACGGACCCGCAAAATTACAGACAAATATCCTTAACTTCTGTTTGCTGCAGAATCCTTCAACATATTCTCAGTTCGAAAATAATAAACTTTCGGTGAGACTGAGAAGCTTATGTCCACGAACCAGCATGGTTTTAGAAAGCATCGCCCTTGGGAAACTCAGCTTGCCCTTTTCTTACATGATATACAGCGAGCTATGGATGAAGGGCAACAGGCAGATTCCATATTTCTAGATTCCCGGAAAGCTTTTGACACTGCACACCATTGCAGGTTGTTAACGAAGGTACGAGCATACGGAGTAAGTTCAAAGATATGTGAGTGGCTCGAAGACTTCTTAAGTAATATAACCCAGTATGTTGACCTCGACAACGAGTGGTTATCCGAGACAAGGGTGTTTTCAGGAGTGCCCCAGGGAAGTGTGAAAGCAGCTCTGTTGTTCTCTGTATACATACATGATTTGTCCGACAGGGTGGGCAGCAATCTGTGGTTGTTTGCTGATGACGCCGTGGTTTTCGGTAAGGTGTCGAAGTTGAGTGACTGTAGGAAGGTACAAGACGACTTAGACAATATTTCCAGTTGGTATGATGGATGTGGAGCAATGTAAGTTAATGCGGATGAGTAGGATATAGTATTACAAATGTCCATCTTGACACAGTCAAGTCGTTTAAATATCTGGGCGTAACGTTGCTTTAGCGATATGAGGTGGAAAGAGCATGTGAGAACTGTGGTAGGGATATATATATTGATACTCATTGACTCATTATCAAAGCCTATGGGTTAAGTATCTACATACGAGGGCCACTCCAAAAGAAATGCTCTCTATTTTTGTAAAAATACAGTTTTCATTCGCATGTGTGAAAGGTTTACAGTGTGTAGATACATCCTTCCCGCTTGTTTTCAAACTTAGTTCAACCTGTTCCCGTGAGTGGCGCCGTCACATCATGTCTTCAAGATGGCTGCTACATTGACGTTCGTCAGAAGCAACGTGCTGTCATATAATTCCTGTGCTGTGAAAACGAGAAAGTGGGAAACATCCAAAAGAGGTTGAAAAAGGTGTGTGGAGATGCTGCTGTCGATCGCAGTACAGTTAGTCGGTGGGCAAGCAGGTTACGTGATGAAAGCGGGCACGGCAATATTGAGGATTGTCCTCGCAGCGGCAGACCTCGTAATGCACACACTCCAGACAATGTGCAGAGAGTCAACAAATTGGTGACTGCTGACAGACGCATCACAGTGAACGAATTGTCACGCTGCGTTGGGATAGGGGAAGGAAATGTTTGCACAATACTGAAAGTGTCGGCGTTAAAAAAGGTTTGTGCCAGGTGGGTTCCCAGGATGTTGACAGTGGCTCACAAAGAAACAAGAAAATCGGTATGCAGCGAACTTTTGGAACAGTACGAGAATGGTGGAGATGAATTTCTTGGAAGAATTGTGACTGATAGACTCTCTTCGTGGCACAAGGTTTGAAGATGATGACTCCCTTGTGCACGCTGCCAAACAGTGGCTCTAACAGGTTGGTCCAGAATTTTACCGTGCGGGTATATAGGCGCTGGTTCCAAGATGGTGTAAGGCAGTTGAGAGGGATGGGAATTATGTGGAGAAATGAAAATATTGTTCCTAAAGGATGTATCTACACACTGTAAAACTTTCAGACATGTAGAATAAAATATGGATTTTTAAAAAAATAGTGTGCATTGCTTTTGGAGTGACCCTCGTACAAGTTGGGCCTAACGATGCTGACACGCTATCTCAGCGTCTTTGTTCAGAGGGCTGCATTTTCTGTAATATATATATATATATATATATATATATATATATATATATATATATATATATATATATATATATAAAATACAAACCTGAGTCAGGCATTCAGCGATGAACTTGAAGGGGTTTCCTGTGACGTCCGCCCAGACCAAATGACGAGAACAACGACAAACGAAGCGAAGAATAAAAAAAAAAAAAGTGGTTGAGTCGAATCTTGGTCGGATCACAGATCTTCCAATTTTCTTTATAACCTAGCCTTCGCTTCTCAGGGATGTGAGGAGTCACCAGAAGCAACAAGTGTTTCGAATTCCAAGTTCAACTGTGGGCCCCCTTTCCCCAGTTGGACAACTGGGATAGTTTATGGACGTGTAAGTCGCCGAATTGGCGTCCATTAGAAAGGCTTGCACCAGGCCACTATTATTATTATTATCTATATACGTAATGAAGTTTGTATGGAGCCATCATCAACGATAAGATGCGCCAGGCCACTATTATTATTATTATTATCTATATAGGTAATGAAGTTTGTATGGAGCGATCATCAACGATAAGATGCGCTATAGTCATATTTTTCTTTACCTGAAAGGAAAGCACAACCCAGTTTCGGGACACGTGCCCCATCTTCAGGTGCGTATAAAATGTGAGTCCATAAAAGTCGAATAACAGAGTTTACGGAGGTTTTCTCTCTCGGCGAAAGCAGCCCGCTGCGGCGTGAGTGCGCTGCCTCGAGGCAGCGAGATCGGCCGGCCGCCCCCGCCTTCCGGCGGAAACCAGACCGCCTCCGCGCTGCCCCCGTATCGGGAGCCGCACTTCCGCGACGCCACGTTGTTCTCTGCTCTCCGCGCCTCATCTGGCACACCAAACCGACTTCTGGACCGTCGCCGGCAGCGGGCGCCAAACGCGAGCTCTGCCTTCCGCTCCACACTCACATAAATGCGCCACCAGCGCGAGTTTCAGCCCGGCTCCTCGTACAAGACGCCCTCCTCCTTCGACATTCTAGCAATCTCCCGGGTGGTCATAATTAAAGTGCAGCTACTCATAGAGGTCCAGTGTGTGCTGTTAATTATCGCACGCCAGCGAAACTTGATAGATATTTTAGTGCGTTAATGCGGAACCGATTTATGCTGGAAAAAATTAATTCCAATTTTGCCCATCAGATGCAAATCTGGCACTGTGAATGCAAGAGAGACATATACAAATAAAATATGGCGTTTCAGTCTTAAGCTTAGCTTTAAAAAATGTTTTCACATCTCCCACAGCCTGACTAGGCACAAGTTTATCAAAACTAGACATGGTTATCTCACTGGGAATTCCGCGATCGTTCATTAAGTAAAATATGGCGTTTCAGTCTTCGATCGCTATTCTTTATTTTCAATTACCGGTTTCGGGCTAGCTGCCCATCTTCAGATCTGTTAGACAATGTTAAAAATGTAATTAATAAGAGAGATACAGTTAGTGATAAAAATATCTTAGTTTACAAAAAGAAATTTTGGAACGTATACAAATGTTTCCATATATAATGGACTAGCTTAGTCCCTGCTGCTTTACTCGCGTAGACTGTATGGTCTGTAGAGATCTTTTCTTTTCTTTTTTTTTGCTTCTATTTAATCGAATTTTTATGTTGTTCACAAATTGCAACACCTTCTAAGCTTTCCACGCTAAGTAAGGCCATATGAGCGTGGTCTTTTGCGATTGTACTCCTGACCAAAAAGCGATTCTGGTAGCTGGGGTCCAAACTATTCATGCCGAATACAGGGATTAGCGATCACAAGACAGTTGCTGCTAGGCTGAATACCGTAACATCCACAACCATCAAAAAGAAACGCAAAGTACATCTATTTAAAAATCTGATAAAATGCTCTTAAAGCCTTTTTAAAAGATAGTCTCCACTTCTTCCGATCTGATCACGTAAGCGTAGAAAAGATGTGGAATGATTTCAGAGAGATTGTATCGACGGCAGTTGAGAGATATATACCACATAATTTAATAAGTGACGGTACTGATCCCCCATGGTACATAAAACGGGCCAGATCGTTGTTGCAGAAGCAACGAATAAAGCATGCCAAATTTAAGAAAATGCAAAATTCCCAAGACTGGCAAAGTTTTGCAGAAGTTCGAAATATAGCGCATGCTTCAACGCGAGATGCTTTTAATAATTTCCACAACGAAATTCTGTCTCGAAATCTGGCAGAAAACCCAAAGAGATTCTGGTCATACATAAAGCACATAAGTGGCAAAACGCAATCAATACCTTCACTGCGTGATAACAACCATGGAGTCACTGATGACAGTGCCACTAAAGCAGAGTTATTAAACACGGTTTTCCGAAACTCCTTCACCAAAGAAGACGAAGTAAATATTCCTGAATTCCGATCTAGAACAACTGCCAAGATGAGAAACATAGAAGCAGATATCCTCGGTGTAGCCAAGCAGCTTAAATCACTTAATAAAGGCAAGGCCTCCGGTCCAGACTGTATACCAGTCAGGTTCCTCTCAGAGTACGCTGATGCAATAGCTCCATATTTGGCAATTATAAGCAACCGCTAGCTCACAGAAAGATTCGTACCTAAAGACTGGAAAATTGCGGAAGTCAAACCAATACCCAAAAAGGGAAGTAGGAGTAATTCGCTGAATTACAGGCTCACATCACTAACCTCGATTTGCAACAGGGTTTTGGAACATATACTGTATTCGAACATTATGAAGTACCTCGAACTAAACGATTTATTGACACATAGTCAGCACGGATTCAGAAAATATCGTTCTTGCGAAACACAACTAGGTATTTATATCCATGAAGTAATGAGTGCTATCGATAGGGGATATCAAATTGATTCCATATTCTTAGATTTCCAGAAGGCTTTCGACACCGTTCCTCACAAGCGTCTTCTAACCAAACAGCGTGCCTATGGAATATCACCTCAGTTGTGCGACTGGATTCGTAATTTCCTGTCAGAAAGGTCACAGTTAGTACTAATAGACGGAAAGTCATCAAGTAAAACAGAAGTAATGTCCGTCGTTCCGTCTATTGTTCCTGATCTATATTAACGACATAGGAGACAATCTAAGTAGCCCTCTTAGATTACTTTCATCTCTTCTTTCACCCCCATAGGAGTGGAATTTCGGTCAATTCATTCTTAAACGATGCCTGCAGTTTAAGATCGACACCCTCCCCGAAAACAGAGTTTCTATGCATAGCGATTTGGGCTGGGGGATGACGAGTCAGTAAATCAGTCTGACGCTATTTCACCCCATTGGGAGTTGAATTTCCAAAAACAGTGAAACACGAAGTTTTCCTTCTCTACTAGAGAAGATTAACAGTAATTTTCAGAGATTTAGCTTTAAAAATGCTTCCGCAATGAAATATTTTCATAATGCTGTTCACCCCCTATTTCACCCCTTTAGGGGTTGAATTTCCAAAATCAGTGACAAGCGTATGTTTTATTTCTAACAGAGAAGCCAAATACAAATTTTCATAGGTTTATCGTAAAAGATGCTTGCACACTGCAATATTTCCAAAACAACTTTCATCCCCCGTTTCTCCCCCCACAGGTATTGATTTTTTTCCAAGATCAGTGAAACGCATATTTTTTGGTTTCTAACTGAGAAGTCAAATTTAAATTTTCATAGATTTAGCTTCAAGAATCATGAAAGGAGGCTGTATACATGGAAGAAGCCTGGAGATACTGACTGGTTTCAGATAGATTATATAATGGTAAGACAGAGATTTAGGAACCAGGTTTTTAAATTGTAAGACATTTCCTGGGGCAGATGTAGATTCTGACCACAATCTATTGGTTATGAACTGCAGATTGAAACTGAAGAAACTGCAAAAAGGTGGGAATTTAAGGAGATGGGACCTGGATAAACTGAAAGAACCAGAGGTTGTAGAGAGTTTCAGAGAGAGCATTAGGGAACAATTGACAGGAATGGGGGAAAGAAATACAGTAGAAGAAGAATGGGTAGCTCTGAGGGATGAAGTGGTGAAGGCAGCAGACGATCAAGTAGGTAAAAAGACGCAGGCTAATAGAAATCCTTGGGTAACAGAAGAAATATTGAATTTAATTGATGAAAGGAGAAAATATAAAAATGCAGTAAATGAAGCAGGCAAAAAAGAATACAAACGCCTCAAAAATGAAATCGACAGGAAGTGCAAAATGGCTAAGCAGGGATGGCTAGAGGACAAATGTAAGGATGTAGAGGCTTGTCTCACTAGGGGTAAGATAGATACTGCCTACAGGAAAATTAAAGAGACCTTTGGAGAGAAAAGAACCACTTGTATGAATATCAAGAGCTCAGATGGCAACCCAGTTCTAAGCAAAGAAGGGAAAGCAGAAAGGTGGAAGGAGTATATAGAGGGTTTATACAAGGGCGATGTACTTGAGGACAATATTATGGAAATGGAAGAGGATGTAGATGAAGATGAAATGGGAGATAAGATACTGCGTGAAGAGTTTGACAGAGCACTGAAAGACCTGAGTCAAAACAAGGCCCCGGGAGTAGACAACATTCCATTAGAACTACTGATGGCCTCAGGAGAGCCAGTCATGACAAAACTCTACCATCTGGTGAGCACGATGTATGAGACAGGCGAAATACCCTCAGACTTTAAGAAGAATATAATAATTCCAATCCCAAAGAAAGCAGGTGTTGACAGATGTGAAAGTTACCGAACTATCAGTTTAATAAGTCACAGCTGCAAAATACTAACGCGAATTCTTTACAGACGAATGGAAAAACTGGTAGAAGCCGACCTCGGGGAAGATCAGTTTGGATTCCGTAGAAATGTTGGAACACGTGAGGCAATACTGACCTTACGACTTATCTTGGAAGAAAGATTAAGAAAAGGCAAACCTACGTTTCTAGCATTTGTAGACTTAGAGAAAGCTTTTGACAATGTTGACTGGAATACTCTCTTTCAAATTCTGAAGGTGGCAGGGGTAAAATACAGGGAGCGAAAGGCTATTTACAATTTGTACAGAAACCAGATGGCAGTTATAAGAGTCGAGGGGCATGAAAGGGAAGCAGTGGTTGGGAAAGGAGTGAGACAGGGTTGTAGCCTCTCCCCGATGTTATTCAATCTGTATATTGAGCAAGCAGTAAAGGAAACAAAAGAAAAATTCGGAGTAGGTATTAAAATTCATGGAGAAGAAGTAAAAACTTTGAGGTTCGCCGATGACATTGTAATTCTGTCAGAGACAGCAAAGGACTTGGAAGAGCAGTTGAACGGAATGGACAGTGTCTTGAAAGGAGGATATAAGATGAACATCAACAAAAGCAAAACGAGGATAATGGAATGTAGTCAAATTAAGTCGGGTGATGCTGAGGGAATTAGATTAGGAAATGAGACACTTAAAGTAGTAAAGGAGTTTTGCTATTTAGGGAGTAAAATAACCGATGATGGTCGAAGTAGAGAGGATATAAAATGTAGACTGGCAATGGCAAGGAAAGCGTTTCTCAAGAAGAGAAATTTGTTAACATCGAATATAGATTTAGGTGTCAGGAAGTCGTTTCTGAAAGTATTTGTATGGAGTGTAGCCATGTATGGAAGTGAGACATGGAAGATAACTAGTTTGGACAAGAAGAGAATAGAAGCTTTCGAAATATGGTGCTACAGAAGAATGCTGAAGATAAGGTGGGTAGATCACGTAACTAATGAGGAGGTATTGAATAGGATTGAGGAGAAGAGAAGTTTGTGGCACAACTTGACTAGAAGAAGGGATCGGTTGGTAGGACATGTTCTGAGGCATCGAGGGATCACAAATTTAGCATTGGAGGGCAGCGTGGAGGGTAAAAATCGTAGAGGGAGACCAAGAGATCAATACACTAAGCAGATTCAGAAGGATGTAGGTTGCAGTAGGTACTGGGAGATGAAGAAGCTTGCACAGGATAGAGTAGCATGGAGAGCTGCATCAAACCAGTCTCAGGACTGAAGACCACAACAACAACAGATTTAGCTTTAAAAATATTTTCATAATAAAATATTTTCATAAAAAGTTTCATGCCCTATTTCACCCCCTTAGTGGTTCAGTTTCCAAAAAACACTGAAACACGTATTTTTTATTTGTAACCGAGAAGTCAAATACCAGTGTTCATAGATGTAGGTATAAAATATTTGAGTAGTTCTTTAACAATGATATATTTTCAAAGAAAAGCTTTCACCCACTATTTCACCAACATAGGTTTAAATTTCCAAAAATGCTGAAACACACAATTCTTTATATCTGACGAGAAACCAAATACCAATAGTCGTAAGTCTAGCTTGAAAATTGCCCTAGTAGCGACATTTTTGTAAAAAAAACCTCATCTTGTATATCAACTCTTTACAGTATAAGATCCACGCCGTCTCCAAATTTTAAGTTTCTGTCCTCGGCGATTTTGGCTGGGCGATGATGAGGCTGTCATTCAGGACATTGCCTTTTATGTATAGAGATTAGGATGGCACATCGGCAGAAAAGGTGAAACAGGTGAGAAAGGTATAATGTTGATTTTATTATTAACCGCTTCTTTGGCACCGTTTGTTCAGTATGAGCACTGGAGATGTCGACGAGATGATGTACAGCGCCAGATTTGCACCTGGTGGCCAAAATTGGAACTAATTTTTTCCAGTTAAGTCGGTTCTGCATTAAAACATTAGCATAACTACAAAGTTTCGCTGCTATACGATAATTACAGCCCTCACTGGACCTCCATGAGACCTGTGGTAATAATAATACAGGGTGGTTACAATTAAACTTTTGCTACTGGAGAGGATCCCCATGATAAACGAGTGACTGTAGAACAATGAAACTTTGTGGAAACATTTGTAAGGAGATGCAAAGAGGAATAACGAATAAACCCAAACAAACGCATTTTAATTTCCACATGAGAGGGTAACATTCGTTAATTGTACCTTGTTTACGTTTCAGGTTACAAACGTTGCTCAGCGTGACGACCAACTGCATCCACGACAGCCTGGAATTGCATTATAGATTGCTCTACTGCTGTCCGAAACATCTCAGGTGGGTTGTTGGCTACTTCCGTCACTATGCTGATCCTCAACCTCCAATGTGTGTTAGTGTCCCATTGATAAACTCTGTCATTCGGGTAACCCCACAGCAAAAAATCACACCGATTCAAATCTGGTGATCTTGGTTGCCTCGCAGTTGGGAACAATTTACCAATCATTCGGTTTTCTCCAAACGTGTTACAGACTCCAGAATGAGATTTTCACTCTGCAGCGGAGTGTGCGCTGATATGAAACTTCCTGGCAGATTAAAACTGTGTGCCCGACCGAGACTCGAACTCGGGAACTCCCGAGTTCGAGTCTCGGTCGGGCACACAGTTTTAATCTGCCAGGAAGTTTCGTGTTACAGACTTTTCGAATGATTTCATGAGCAATGTGTCGATACTCACAAAAAGTGGCAGCATTATTGCTGTTGTTGTGATAAAACAGGGTTATTAGTAAGGTCCTGCTTACGTTATCCAGACCCACTTTCAGTTCCTACAATTGTAATCAACACTGGTGCTTGTATTTCAAACCTGCATCGCCTCACCAGTACTAGCACCTAACAGCAAATAATGGTGGTAACACTGCTACTAAATCTAATCATGCAGCACACAGGCTGAACATCTTTCACATAAACTTGTGTTCCCATACGGCCTACGAAGTCAAATATGGTAAATAGTCTTTCATCTACACTGGCTCAAGTAGCGAAAGTTTAATTATAATCACTGCGGACCACGTGAACGTTTTTGCGGACCATTTGTATCCCATCATGCTCGATGCCTTCCCCAACACCAATGGCGTCTTCCAGTACAACTGTCCTTGTCACAAGGCCAGAATATGCCGTGCTACAACGGTTCGGGAGGGGGGGGGGGGGGCGGCGGCATGACGGTGAACTCACATTGATGTCTTAACCATCAAAGTGGTCTGATGTGACCTCAGTAAGCACATCTGGGACTCTACTGAGCACCAGATCCGAGACCACTAACCTCCAGCCAACGGTTTATGAGAACTGGCACGTGCCTCAGGAAACTACCAAGGAGTTGTCGAATCCATGTCATGCAAAATCACTGCTGCATTGTATTTCAAAGCTTGCCCAGCTGGCTATTAAACAGATGGCCATAATGTTTGTCATCCCCTTAACGGAAAATACTGTTCATTTTGGAGCTCTGTAGGTGGTGTAGAATTGATACGAGGCGATCAAGTGGTCATCCACCACTGGCATAAGTCTTCGCAGTCAAGTCGTGTGGACAGCACATTCGGTTGTATGGAATCAGTGCAGTATACAGGGTGGACGAGAAGACGTGACGGTTGGTAGAACAGAGCCATCGTGCTTGGATGTGCTCGTGGTAACACTGTGAAAGGATTTTCCCAATTTGTCGGTGTAGTGAAGCAGGCTGTTCAATATGTCTACAAGGAATGGTGCTCCACTCCCAATCGAAAACGCAGCATAAGAGCAGAGGTCATAAAAAAGGGAAAAAAAAAGAATCTTAAATGACACGAGCCAGAGAGGAATTTCAGACTGTATCAATGACAATCGTTTTCAAACTCGGCAGGAATTGCTGCGGATGAATGTAGGTCTATCCGAATCGGTTTCTGAGCGAACATTGCGGAGGAAAACGCATGCAGTTGACATTTGGAAACGGGCAGCTTGCAAAAAGCCTTTACTTACAGCGGCACATGAAGCTGTATGTCTTCACTGGGCTAAACATCACAGAAACTGGACAATGGATCACTGGTGGTCCTACGAGTGGCGAGTTTGCCTCTTTTAGACTGATGCTGTGGAGACTTTCTGTCTTCCAAGGTAACAGGATCCATGTTCATAGGCCTCTAGGCATAGAAAATGTCTGGAACTCTTTGGAACACCGGCCTCAATGTAGAAATCAACATCCTCACTATTGGTAGCTCAGTGGCTTCATATCATCAGTGAGCTGGAGATGGAATACCTGCAGAAACTTTTGGACCCTCTTCCTCCCCAAACTGAGGCCATTAAGGAGAGAGGCAGTATACACGGTATTAGCGTTTCGTCTCCTGTGACTAATTTTTTGACACAAACTCTCTACTAGCGATGTATAACGCACAAGAAAGGCAGGAAACTACTTCTGATTCAGTATCGTCATAACCTTAGCAAATCAGTAAGGAACGTGCTTACTGTGGGCAGAAGCACACGATCAGCTTCTGCTGAGGGCGTGTTCAATGAGCAATTCACGAGTTCTTCTTCCTCATTGGGATTTACGTGCCCGAAAGGGACTAAGTATGCCCCATCCACAACGCGTAACTCGCAATCTTTATCATGTGCTCCCTTGGCCGAAATATCGTGTAAGTACAATGCAGATTACTGGAGAAAACCCGATTTTCCAAGATGACAACGTCCCGCTGGGAAAAACTGAAGACCTACATACACAGTCCTTTTAAATGGGACTCAGAGAAGCGTGTATTTGTGACATATTAGCAACGTGAAGATCAAATTTATTATATTATTTAATCTGTTTGTTATTATAGAAAAGAAAGATTAAATAACAAAAATAATATATTTATTGGAATACAAGCTCCATATTAACTTTATTTACATATAGGAGACAAGCGGTGTCTAAGATAAACAGAATAGGTTGCGTGGTTTTTTCAGTAATCATTCAAGCGTTCTCCTACAGTAATTTTGAGAAAAATCATGAAGAACCAGAGTCATAATGGTCATAAGCGGAACACACCCTAGGTAGATTGTGAATTAGTTGTCTAAACATATGTGCCACTTGCTCGGCGGAACGCCTGAGGCGGTTCCATTCCGTCAAGTAACTGCTGTCGTGTTTGGTCATCTCGCGACGGCCGTTGGGTGTTGGCGTTAATGTTTGGCAACCATGTGGGCAGAGAACGTGGGCGCCTGCGTGTATCTGGCACGTGGGAGCAAGGACGTCACACGCTGGCCATTATTTGCTGCTGCACGCTCCACTTTCATGGAGACCCATCCTCTTAAGGGGCTCTCATTCAGAAATGATATGTCTCTTTCACACAGCTGTATGGTAGAAAGCAGGCAGTGGTACTAATGCCCTGTTTACTTTCAGCAAAGTGTGTTTAACGGATAGCAACCGTTTCATTTCCTTATCAACCTCTCTCTCTCGCGCGCGCTTCACGTATTACCAAATTTAAGCAACACATGGGCTTCCTCAGTGAGCACAAGAGTTTCTCAGGAAATGTAGCTTCTGTGCATAAGGCGCACAATGGATTGTGAATGTGCAAATATTTCAATGAAATGCTGTACCTTGCGGTGCAGCTGGAATGACATATCACACAGAGAAGGTCAAATTATACGTGAAGACTGACGCGCATAGTAGTAGTTTATTTCTGTTAATTCATTTTGAGGGCGATTAATTTGACATTTTTCCAGATTTTTATTGTTGTTATCCAAACGAGTGGTTTAACTCGTTTAAATTTTTTTGTCTCATTTTTTTAATTATCAGCTGATACCTAACATTATTGGTATGGTATGTGAATGAAATTTTTGTCTTGTGAATAAGTCGTTGAATACCCTTTATTTAATCATAAGGAAGCTGTAATTTTAGATCATTGAATCAAAATAATTGTATTGATACTAATAACATAAAAATATGTACATAGCACGTGCTAAAAATATGCATACCATTTTGGTATCAAAGTAATTTACCTAAAAATCATTGAGTCGTTCCCTATCAGTCGTTTGAGACACAGTAAGTTTTGTGTAATTTTCGTCAAATTTAGTTTTTTGAGGCACTTATATGTTCTCAGACTCAACGAATCAGTTGCACAAAACAGGCGATTTTAGAAATTTGTCATCTTTTGGATAAACTTCTGCGAACTTCCTGGTGACGTTGCATCTATGATCGTTTGAATCTCTCTGTGCGCTGAACGTAACTATTCCATGCAACTTCAGAATAATTATTGTCAGTGAATATTTTGTTTCATACTGTTGTTGACGGTTGTTATAGACCTCCATAATGTATAACTTCTTGTAGACATTTATCATGTATTATGCCTGTTTCGAGAGTGAAAGAGGAAGACAACAGAGCTGAACTACTTTTGAGGTTAGAGTTCAAACATTGTTATATTCATGTGTGAGGTAATTTTTCATGAATTCACTCATTTTAACTACAAAGTTTACGAGCTATCATTCGTGGCACTGAAATATGGATGGCGTTAATTACAGTACTATGTAAATCGACAATTAATTCGGTATTTACGGCTTTAAAATATTTGTTTAGCGTTTCTAACATGAAAATATTGTATGACTCTGAAAACACGTATTTACCACTTCCACACTGTGGCTCCTAAGATATGACAAAATTAGTCAATGGTGGTTACCAAACGGAAAAAAATTAAATTTCAAAACTTGTCGATGTAAGAAAAATTTTCTTCGGTGTAACCATAACGTAAGTTGCTTCTCTTTCTCGAATTAGGATTTCAGTCTCTTTCAGGTTGAAGTTCTCGTCTCTCTAACATCCTTGTTTTTCTGGCAATTTAAATGAAAGATTCGTGTCATTCAGAATGAAATGCTTGCAGTATTATAATTGGTTATGTTTATTAAAATTGTACTAGATGAGTTATTGTATTATGTTAGTTGCGATTCAGTTTTACAGTTCGTTGAGCAAGAGTAATGGACGCCACACCATGGCTTCCAAGTGCCTTCGCAGATTCAGGCACGAAGCTCATCGGCTAATGCAGGACATATACGTAACGAATCAAAAGAAAGGATTTTCAATCCAGACCTAATCGTGTTTCCTAGTTTCCCTGAGCATATACCGAGTGGACATCTGCAGTGAATGCTATTGATGACCGTGGGTTCGTCCCCAACGAGAAACTTCGTCGTCATGAGAAACAAAGAAAGCTGTTACCTAAATTTCTTTTAGTTGCAACTAAATTCGAAAGTGCGTCAAGTTGAAGTATCTTCAGGAAAAACAAGTGAACATACTAAGAAAGTATCTGATGACCCATTTCTTCCTGAGAAATACGATGTTCGTAAAGTGGATGAAATTCCGTTCCCCTTCTAACTGCAACTGAGCCGAAAAGAGCATATTCTAGCCTCTGTTGGCATTACGACATTGCGAATATAACTCTTTTAAAGCGAAAAGTGTGGAGGAAGTCGTTTATAGTGAATTCCAAGATACAGTATGTGCTCAAACTGAGCGAACTGTAAGAAAAATATCACTCAAACACAAGCGAATGGGTGGTAGGCGGGCGGAATCCAAGACGATTTGCAACTTTTTATCTTTGTCGACGGTTTCTTAAGCTTTTATTAATTTATTTTTGGCCTCTAGCATACACACTTTTTAGCCATCACAAATTGAAAGAATTTGAAAATATATCAAAGTAACATTAGACCATCTTCATAACATACATTTTACAGCACATTATATTTTATGCCTTCTTGTGCACCTAGCTATGGCGTCATAATTACGCACTCCTTGCTTTCTCTTTTAACAGCTGGGGTAGTGCAAAGCGACAGGCAGTGACCAAGTTTCTAGAGCTTCTTTAAAGTATTCAGTCTTCTTTTTCATAGCGCTTGGACTGAAATGTGTTATTTGCATTACCGATTTTGTTTTCAAGTTTTATTAAGTGTTAGAAAGAGCGACAGTGCATTCATGTCTAATGCGATAATCCCCAGTTCTCGTAAGAGCAACGCAATTTCTCTTTGCGAGATATACGCTGCTTAGTTTTTATAGTGACTTAAAACTGTCTTTCTAATCGAAATAAATAAATTTTACCGCCTGCCATGTTGATAAACTTCCGAAACACTTTTCAAACGAATCGATCTGCTACCTTAGCGCTATCGCGTTTAAAAAGCCGTTAATAACCGGGAGTTGGGGAGCGGGCCAACTCCACCTAACGGCCAAGGGCAACATGGGAATGGCGCGAAGTTCTGCTCTCCCTAATTCGTTGAATTCAGCGCATGGCAAATCTTTCCGTGTTTTTCTTGTAATAATATTCATATCATATCAAATATTTATCTGTGAAACAGGTTGTGGCAGCTCTGCTTAAGAAATCGCTTCGGTTGTCAATGCAAGATGTAGGCTGTGGAGAGCGTTCTGTCAATATGTTTTCGCTTAATACAGCTCAATAGTACCATGTGCACTCCACATGCAGATGTCCCTAATTTGGCTACCGATAGGATAGATAAATTTCTGTGTTAAGACAACGGCGCTCCTCATTATAGAGAATTAGACGGATTTTTGATGACAACTTATACATAAATTCTTGGCCAAACATGATCAGTCTGTAATTAGTGAACTCACTATCGGCTGATAAATATGTACATCAATAAGTAGTGGAATATTTGACGGGCGAGACGTAAGTACATTTGCGACAACGCGAAAACACGCCGGACTTATTTATTTGTTGACTGAGTCACAGCGAGAAATGTGTCCCGCTTAGCTGGTAACCATCTCATGTATTATATAGCGTTTTCGACCTTCAGAAGTTTGTGAGTTGTTTAATTAAATTGAATAGATCGTGTTCGTATTTGTGATTGATGACAAACAAGGACTATACAAATAAGAACTTTAAACGCATAGCTTATGAAAAGTAAGTCAAATATGGGACAAATTTGAGAAAGAATGTAATGTGAACAACATAAAACAGATCCACAGTCTTAGGAAAATGTTTCGTAATGAAGAAATCTGAAAAGACGAAACAGAGTGGAAGTGCTGTTGGTATTTACAAACCACGCTTGCCGGGCTATGAGTTGCTTACTTACGTTTGAAGTTCTCCAACCCAGTAAGGGAAGTATGGAGATTTTTAACTCGTTTCCTTTTGTTCGGAAGTTTGTATCCCATTAAAGCAAACAACGACAATTACTAATTCAGTGGCCATTGTAATTACAACTTACTCAAGTTTCGTTCAAGTTGGAAAGTAAAAAGCGACAAGTGATGAGCGGTATGCTATTAGTATTCAACAAAATACCTGTGGTCATGAGCAGTTAAGAAACAGCCACCAAGCTATCTCGCCAAGCCATCAGACTCGGCTGATAAGTTACAATTCACACCAGTGTTTATTCGTGACTCTGTAAAGATAAAACTGTCGGATTTATCGTCACTAAATATAGTCTCACATTCCTGTGTGGTTTATCTGCACAAGCATGCAAAGAATTGTCTCTGGAAAGTATGTAAAATTGCCATCTAAGGCTGCGGTACCCTCTTTATTGAAAGATGTCCAGCCACAAATTGCTTTAGAGGAGGGAGCAGGTGAATCTCAGAGGGTGCCAAATCTAGTGGACAGGACAAATGACCCAGAATTAGTATTTCAAATTTCTTTTTTTTATATTACCAACACATTTTTGTGAGCTGATTGTCTTGATGGAAGATTTTTTCTTTTTTGTTTTGCAAGACAAGCCTTTTCTTACAAGTTTTTTTCGAGCAGCACATTTAGAAGACAGTCGGGTATTGTCTGCAATTTGTTGTTTTACTTTATGCAAGACAGTAAATAATTATCATCCCAGAAAACACCGGCCATAAGCTTTTTTTGGCTCCCGTCTACTGTTTTGATTGGCGTTTCCCTGTGGGCTGAAATGGACCCAAGTGTCATCTAGAACGACGATTCACCGCTTAAAATAAGTCTGATTCTTTTAAAAATGACCCAGACATCACTGAGAAATTCATTTTCGCTTTTGCTTTGGGCCAGAATTTGACAAAATGGCACACATCGAGCACAAAAGTTTTTACGTAGTCAGTTGTTCATGTGTGGAGTATTGTACTCTTTCTCCTGATACACCAATGCTTTTATTTTTCATACACCTTCAGTACCCTAAAGTCCATTTCATCTATTATTTTAGTTTTGGAAAGTCCTTCGGAATATCTTAATAACAGACAAGTCACATTTGAATTCAGTCCCTTGTTAATTAAATAGCGAATATGAAGAACAGACTCCTAACAAACCTTTGATATCTGCAAACAAATTTTTGTTGGCAGAAAAACCACCAAAAGAAAGAATTTTATGAAGATATGGTATTTATATGAAACTCACATAAGTATTTCTAAGCCCTTTCAGCAGAGCCGCTATGCATATCAGGTACTCTAGCCCATCAGTCCGAAGATTGTTTTGAATACCACAGTGCTTTAGTAGGCATAGATGGCTCTGTTGCAGGTGACACGCCGTTGCCTTCATCTGACCTTTCAACTGACCTCCCCCCCCCCCCCCCCCCCCCACTTATAGTGGGATCTACAGTTTAACGTAAGATTCCGAACCAAGGTGCAACTCGGTATTTCAGTGACAGAGTTGAAAGAAGTGATAAACGACTTGTAAATATCGTAGAACTGATTGGATTCGAACTCGAGACTTTTGGACCTGTATTCTGGCATTTTTATCAATGAGCCACTGACCAAGTACTCTGCTTAACGTTATTGAGCTGCATATATGAACAGAATTTCACTGATATCAGTGCCATCTCTGGCTGACCTTATGTCATCTTGTCCGTATTCTCATCTCATCTTTTCAGCGAAGTTTGGTCATGTGTTAACACTACCCAGGTGCTAGCATACATCACAACGGTAATGAAAAAGCAACATAATCAGCCTCTTTAGTGCTCGAAATAACTTGACTTTTTTCTACATTCCAAGTGGTGGTACACTTTCGCAAAGTATGATAATCATTGCGAAAACGTTGAATATTGCGATTTTCATTAGCACTGTATTAGATTTAACAAAGAAAAACTTTTTTTTTGTAGAGGTACCTACATCTTCATCTTACCTCAGTGTTACTTTTAAAAATATTATTATTTACCTGCAGCAAAATTTAATTGAAATGTGTGGTGTTCAGAAATAGTATTAAAATTAATTATACTTCACGCAAAAGTCGGCTGCAGATGTTACTGCGTGAAAATGATTTTATTTTCAACAGAAGTAGGAAAAATACTCATATTTGTATACAGAATAGCAAACTTATGGTCTAGAAGATTGACACGTGCTGGGAAGTACGTTAGAAGTTTAGACAGGAGTAGTGCCTAGAAACAGCGTGCTTATATTTATTGCGTAAAACTGACTGGTTACATTTTTATTCACCAGTTTTTTCGTGTAATTACTTACGGAGTTCGCCCAGTGTGGATAAAATAATTTATTAGTACCAATGTATACCTTGAGTTTTGAACTTTGTTTCCAGTCTCCCTTCCTGGCACAACACACTTTTCCGTACGATGAAAAGCTGGCGAGATATTGGGAATTGGGGTCGACAGTGTAATCATTACATTTGAAAACTTTCTCAGACGAGACAAAACATAACGACTGTTTTATTTAATGGAACAACGAAACACCACTAGCCCCGCTCCCCACCCAAATAATACAACGAAACAATGAAAAGGATTATCTGAGACGAAAGTGAAACATGATCATTCGCATTGGAAATAAAAAGCTTTATAGTTGCTCTACATCATTTGATACTCTCTTGCTTCTGCTAAAGTTTTGCTTCTGTGCTTCTTTCACGTTTATGCCTTGGAAGCGTGGTCACTTCGTGTATAGACCACGTTTTCGAGAATATATCATCTCTGTGAGAACCGTTTCCGTGTTAATAAATACAAAGTTAGCACACAGTAAATCTTCCACGGATCGTTTATTTATCTTTGGTCGCTGGAGGGCGTGGGGGTACGGACTGCGAAGGTAGAATTCGGAAGGACGTTCATAGAGCTTCACTCAACGCAAACTTCGCCGCACGGTGGCAAGAAGTGCTTGCTCAGGGTGAACTATTTATAGCGCAGTTTGGCAGTTAACTGGTAAGACGAAGGAAATTTCCGGCCTTCCTCTACGACCGCCTCTTCGCGTTCCTATGCGGGCACGTAACGGTTCAAGCTATCAGTCAAACGGCTCGCGCGTATGGTTTGCACAATCCCAGTACATGAATTGCCCTCCTGTGAATAGTTCTGGTTAGGTATATGAGCAACACAAGAGAACCGAACAACATCGCCTAGAGATGATCACCTTGGTGGGGTTGGAAGCTCCAGATCACGTTCTTTTCGTGTACGCAAAATGCACATGTGATAGTTGTTAGGCTGAAAACAGAAAGAAAAACAAGGGCTTTGTATAATTTTTGCACAAATAAATAGCGACACATGGAAGATGACACACAGGTGTCGATACACGTTTAAAAACACCCTAATCGTCTTAAGATACCATTGAATGACGTAGGGACACTGGCTAATGAAAGACATCATCAATATTAATGCACAGTAAATAAAACATTTGCATTCGGATTCGACGTGGTATAACAATCGCCCGGTACTAGGCTGGCGTGGTACTATAGGCTACATTTTGGGTCTGGCAGAAGGTACTTCTCACACCACTATGCCCTTGCCTGTCCCAAATGCTAAAGGTGTGGGGGAGGGGAAGGTGTTGAACAGCTGAACTGCTGTCGGTGAATTTCCATGTGAGCTTAAATTTCTCTGATTTTCTCGTCGTGGCATTTAAAAATGTACGCTGCAGCACCTAATACGTCGCCTGAGTCCAGTACACTCAAGGAATTTTAACAGTAAACCTCTCCGTGTTGCAACTCTTCTAGCGTCTTGTACGGAAATCTAATTGCCTTAAATTTGGTGAGACATAGTCAGGAGTTAAAAATTCCTCATCTGTTTCTATTCAGTGGTCTACAGACTATCCACCATTTGTGGCCGGCAAAGCAGTGTGTGGAATACCCGATACACATTTTATTTCTCCAATTGCAGGGTAGAAAGGAGTCGCTCTGATGGATACGGGGGTATGTGAGAGTCAGTGGGAATAAAGCAACAAGCAGTTGCCATAGCCGAAGGCATGTAGACTGTAATCCGTTCATCATAAGAATAAACCTGATGTAAACAAACACAAACGCGATGATTGGTCAGAAGCTGTAGCACAGGTACACTGGTGTTGTTACGCTCTTGGAAGTAGGTCCTACTTATGTAGGAGGTATCTTATTACTAAGTTACGTTAAATGAAACTTTAAGCTATGCTAATGTATTAACAGCCATCAACGTTTTTCTTAATCACGCTTTAGCTACGTAGTTTTTATTTCAAAAAACGTGCACAGTTACAGCCTCTGCATGGTTGTAATCTGATTGACGCGCTGTTAATGCGCAGTATCTGCTTTCTTTTCCGTAGTGGGACACGCGCGTGGAACACGATTAAAAAGCGTCGAGAAATAGGCCTTTCTTAATGTTGTTGTTGTTGTGGTCTTCAGTCCTGAGACTGGTTTGATGCAGCTCTCCATGCTACTCTATCCTGTGCAAGCTTCTTCATCTCCCAGTACCTACTGCAACCTACATCCTTCTGAATCTGCTTAGTGTATTGATCTCTTGGCCTCCCTCTACGATTTTTACCCTCCACGCTGCCCTCCAATACTAAAGTCGTGACCCCTTGATGCCTCAGAACATGTCCTACCAACCGATCCCTTCTTCTGGTCAAGTTGTGCCACAAACTTCTCTTCTCCCCAATCCTATTCAATACTTCCTCATTAGTTATGTGATCTACCCATCTAATCTTCAGCATTCTTCTGTAGCACCACATTTCGAAAGCTTCTATTCTCTTCTTGTCCAAACTAGTTATCGTCCATGTCTCACTTCCATACATGGCTACACTCCATACAAATACTTTCAGAAACGACTTCCTGACACCTAAATCTATACTCGATGTTAACAAATTTCTCTTCTTGAGAAACGCTTTCCTTGCCATTGCCAGTCTACATTTTATATCCTCTCTACTTCGACCATCATCGGTTATTTTACTCCCTAAATAGCAAAACTCCTTTACTACTTTAAGTGTCTCATTTCCTAATCTAATTCCCTCAGCATCACCCGACTTAATTTGACTACATTCCATTATCCTCGTTTTGCTTTTGTTGATGTTCATCTTATATCCACCTTTCAAGACACTGTCCATTCCGTTCAACTGCTCTTCCAAGTCCTTTGCTGTCTCTGACAGAATTACAATGTCATCGGCGAACCTCAAAGTTTTTACTTCTTCTCCATGAATTTTAATACCTACTCCGAATTTTTCTTTTGTTTCCTTTACTGCTTGCTCAATATACAGATTGAATAACATCGGGGAGAGACTACAACCCTGTCTCACCCCTTTCCAAACCACTGCTTCCCTTTCATGCCCCTCGACTCTTATAACTGCCATCTGGTTTCTGTACAAATTGTAAATAGCCTTTCGCTCCCTGTATTTTACCCCTGCCACCTTCAGAATTTGAAAGAGAGTATTCCAGTCAACATTGTCAAAAGCTTTCTCTAAGTCTACAAATGCTAGAAATGTAGGTTTGCCTTTTCTTAATCTTTCTTCCAAGATAAGTCGTAAAGTCAGTATTGCCTCACGTGTTCCAACATTTCTACGGAATCCAAACTGATCTTCCCCGAGGTCGGCTTCTACCAGTTTTTCCATTCGTCTGTAAAGAATTCGCGTTAGTATTTTGCAGCTGTGACTTATTAAACTGATAGTTCGGTAACTTTCACATCTGTCAACACCTGCTTTCTTTGGGATTGGAATTATTATATTCTTCTTAAAGCCTGAGGGTATTTCGCCTGTCTCATACATCGTGCTCACCAGATGGTAGAGTTTTGTCATGACTGGCTCTCCTGAGGCCATCAGTAGTTCTAATGGAATGTTGTCTACTCCCGGGGCCTTGTTTTGACTCAGGTCTTTCAGTGCACTGTCAAACTCTTCACGCAGTATCTTATCTCCCATATCATCTTCATCTAAATCCTCTTCCATTTCCATAATATTGTCCTCAATTACATCGCCCTTGTATAAACCCTCTATATACTCCTTCCACCTTTCTGCTTTCCCTTCTTTGCTTAGAACTGGGTTGCCATCTGAGCTCTTGATATTCATACAAGTGGTTCTCTTCTCTCCAAAGGTCTCTTTAATTTTCCTGTAGGCAGTATCTATCTTACCCCTAGTGAGACAAGCCTCTACATCCTTACATTTGTCCTCTAGCCATCCCTGCTTAGCCATTTTGCACTTCCTGTCGATTTCATTTTTGAGACGTTTATATTCCTTTTTGCCTGCTTCATTTACTGCATTTTTATATTTTCTCCTTTCATCAATTAAATTCAATATTTCTTCTGTTACCCAAGGATTTCTATTAGCCCTCGTCTTTTTACCTACTTGATCGTCTGCTGCCTTCACCACTTCATCCCTCAGAGCTACCCATTCTTCTTCTACTGTATTTCTTTCCCCCATTCCTGTTAATTGTTCCCTAATGCTCTCCCTGAAACTCTCTACAACCTCTGGTTCTTTCAGTTTATCCAGGTCCCATCTCCTTAAATTCCCACCTTTTTGCAGTTTCTTCAGTTTCAATCTGCAGTTCATAACCAATAGATTGTGGTCAGAATCTACATCTGCCCCAGGAAATGTCTTACAATTTAATACCTGGTTCCTAAATCTCTGTCTTACCATTATATAATCTATCTGAAACCTGTCAGTATCTCCAGGCTTCTTCCATGTATACAGCCTCCTTTCATGATTCTTGAACCAAGTGTTAGCTATGATTAAGTTATGCTCTGTGCAAAATTCTACAAGGCGGCTTCCTCTTTCATTCCTTCCCCCCAATCCATATTCACCTACTATGTTTCCATCTCTCCCTTTTCCTACTGACGAATTCCAGTCACCCATCACTATTAAATTTTCGTCTCCCTTCACTACCTGAATAATTTCTTTTATCTCGTCATACATTTTATCTATTTCTTCATCATCTGCAGAGCTAGTTGGCATATAAACTTGTACTACTGTAGTAGGCATGGGCTTTGTGTCTATCTTGGCCACAATAATGCGTTCACTATGCTGTTTGTAGTAGCTAACCCGCACTCCTATTTTTTTATTCATTATTAAACCTACTCCTGCATTACCCCTATTTGATTTTAATGTATTCCATAAATTTACGGAGATATTCGGCTTTGAAGTTTTCCGAGCCTTGTATACAATGCAGTTGACGAATTACTCATACTGCATGTGTAGTGCAGTCTGTAGCGTAATGGAAAGTAAACTAACTGCAGTTTTTTCGTGCGTGGATTCAAATCTCCCTGGTGTCACTTTATATTTCTCGATCAATTTGAAACACCTACATCTCGTAATTGTAAAACTCATCACAGTTTTTTTATGAATAATGCATGTCTTATTGTTTCTAATTACATATTGGACGCGAAATTCCGGTTTCCATTTTCAATTATCGATGTTTTATGAAAGGCTGTTCATAAAAGCTCTTTTAATTACGGAAACATAATTTAATTTTGTAAGCCAAAAATAAGAAACCAAATCCTCTTTATTTGGACTATGTCCATCGTTTTATACCGCAGAGATAGATAAGTATCGTAGAAACATGAAAAACAATCTTTTTCACAGCATCGAGCACGTTATAGAAACGCTGCATTTTTACGTTTACTACTGTACCATTACAATATGAATCCTGCAGAACTGATTTGGAGCCAAGCTGCCGGATTTGGCCCGAGAAGTAACGAGATTGTTATGCTGCCAGACGTACTGGAACTAACGCACGCAGCTTTTTCACACGTCACTGCCGAACGCTGGCGGGATATAGAACGGCTCGTCGTAAAAAAAGAGAAAATGCTGCGCCTGACTGGCTCCATGGAATCAGTTGTTGATAGGCTCGTTATCAACGTAGCAGGTAACACTTCCAGAACTGAAATGTATTTCTCGGATTCGGATAAGGAAGGAGCTAAGAGATTACCAGACGACTGACTTGTATGAAATACCTTCAGTGGCTTCAGTATTTAACTATACGGCGAAGTTCTTCAATACTCTCTTACGCTACACATAGTTTACGCAGAAAAATTACCCTGTGGGTAAGTCAGGAATTTTCATCATTCTTGTTTTTAATTACAATAGTACTTTAGATGTAGTACTTTAGAAGTGGTTCATGGTGTGGGTTCCTGTAGTCATGTCCTAGTTCATGAACCACGGGCAACGTATGAGTGGCCAAGTAAGTGGTCCCAACAATCGGGATACCAGTTACTTTGGAATAAGGCTGGGCATCTCGGACATATTCTGAGTCGTGGTCACCTTTGTGCTCATACGGCAAAGACTACCAAATCCACCGGTTAGTCCCTCAGCCGTTAGGGGTAAAACCCAATGGGACTCGGGGCACGTAAGGCTAGTAACCTGCTTCCCTGGTACTTTAAATATGATGCTGGCAATAATCAGAGCAAAATGCCTCGGACCTTTGGAGGTGACGGAGTCCCACCTCTAACTGACAAACCAGGGACTCCTAAGATACGACTTGGCAAACAAATGGTAATGAGATGGGGAGCTATTAATATCAATGGGGGCTACTCTGGCAAGAAGGTAGAGCTGGCAGAGGCTGCAAGTAAGATGGGGCTGGACGTTTTAGCTGTTAGTGACATTCGGGTAAGGGGTGAGAAAGAAGAGGAAGTGGGAGAATACAAGGTCTACCTGTCAGGAGTCAAAGCAGGAATAGCACAATGGGGTGTAGGGCTTTACATCAGGAAAGAAATGGAACCCAGCGTAGTTGCAATAAGGTATGTAAACGAACGACTGATGTGGATAGATTTGACAGTGTCTAGCAAGAAAATTAGGATTGTGTCAGTATATTCGCATTGTGAAGGGACAGATCAAGATAAGATGGATAGTTTTTATGAGGCACTCAGTGATGTAGTTGTTAGAGTAAAGGGCAAGGATAGTGTTCTGCTCATGGGTGATTTTAACGCCAGGATTGGAAATCGAACAGAAGGGTATGAAAAGGTTATGGGTAAATCTGGAGAGGATATGGAGGCCAACAGGAACGGGAAACAACTCTTGGATTTCTGTGCCAGTATGGGCTTAGTAATCACAAACTCCTTTTTTAAACATAAGAACATTCACCGGTATACTTGGGAAGGCAGGGGAACCAGATCTGTCATTGACTATATAATAACAGATCATGAATTCAGGAAGGCTGTGAGGGACACACGTGTATTCAGGGGATTCTTTGATGACACTGATCATTATTTAATCTGCAGTGAAATTGGGATTGTGAGGCCGAAAGTGCAGGAGGTCAGGTCCATATGTAGGAGGATAAGAGTGGAGAATCTTCAGGATAAGGAAATCAGGCACAAGTACATAACAGCGATCTCAGAAAGGTACCAGTTAGTTGAATGTAGTCAATTACAGTCATTGGAAAAGGAATGGACAAGGTACAGGGACACAGTACTAGAAGTGGCTAAAGAATGTCTTGGAACAGTAGTGTGTAAAAGTAGGATGAAGCAAACAGCTTGGTGGAATGATACAGTCAAGGCAGCCTGTAAAAGGAAAAAGAAGGCGTATCAAAAATGGCTACATTCCAGAACCCAGGTAGACAGAGAAAGTTATGTTGAAGAAAGAAACAAAGCCAATCAGATAATTGCAGCATCCAAGAAGAAATCGTGGGAAGACTTTGGAAACAGGTTGGAGACTATGAGTCAAGTTGCTGGAAAACCATTCTGGAGTGTAATTAGCAGTCTTCGAAAGGGAGGTAAGAAGGAAATCACAAGTATTTTGGACAGGTCAGGAAAACTGCTGGTGAATCCTGTGGATGTCTTGGGCAGATGGAGGGACTATTTTGAAGAGTTGCTCAATGTAGGTGAAAATGGGATCAGTAATGTTTCAGATTTCGAGGTAGAATGGGATAGGAATGATGATGGAAATAGGATCACATTTGAGGAAGTGGAAAAAATGGTCAATAGATTGCAGTGCAATAAAGCGGCTGGGGTGGATGAAATTAAGTCGGAACTCATCAAATACAGTGGAATGTCAGGTCTTAAATGGCTACACAGGATAATTGAAATGGCTTGGGAGTCGGGACAGGTTCCATCAGACTGGACAAAAGCAGTAATCACACCAATCTTTAAACATGGAAACAGAAAAGATTGTAACAACTACAGAGGTATCTCTTTAATCAGCGTTGTGGGTAAAATCTTCTCAGGTATTGTTGAAAGGAAAGTGCGAGTATTAGTTGAGGACCAATTGGATGAAAATCAGTGTGGGTTTAGGCCTCTTAGAGGTTGTCAGGACCAGATCTTTAGCTGACGGCAAATAATGGAGAAGTGTTATGAGTGGAACAGGGAATTGTATCTATGCTTTATAGATCTAGAAAAGGCATATGACTGGGTTCCTAGGAGGAAGTTATTGTCTGTTCTACGAGATTATGGAATAGGAGGCAAACTTTTGCAAGCAATTAAAGGTCTTTACATGGGTAGTCAGGCAGCAGTTAGAGTTGACGGTAAATTGAGTTCATGGTTCAGAGTAGTTTCAGGGGTAAGACAAGGCTGCAACCTGTCTCCACTGTTGTTCATATTATTTATGGATCATATGTTGAAAACAATAGACTGGCTGGGTGAGATTAAGATATGTGAACACAAAATAAGCAGTCTTGCATATGCGGATGACGTAGTTGTGATGGCAGATTCGATTGAAAGTTTGCAAAGTAATATTTCAGAGCTAGATCAGAAATGTAAGGACTATGGTATGAAGATTAGCATCTCCAAAACGAAAGTAATGTCAGTGGGAAAGAAATATAAACGGATTGAGTGCCAAATAGGAGGAACAAAGTTAGAACAGGTGGACGGTTTCAAGTACTTAGGATGCATATTCTCACAGGATGGCAACATAGTGAAAGAACTGGAAGCGAGGTGTAGCAAAGCTAATGCAGTGAGCGCTCAGCTACGATCTACTCTCTTCTGCAAGAAGGAAGTCAGTACCAAGACAAAGTTATCTGTGCACCGTTCAATCTTTCGACCAACTTTGTTGTATGGGAGCGATAGCTGGATGGATTCAGGTTACCTTATCAACAAGGTTGAGGTTACGGATATGAAAGTAGCTAGGATGATTGCAGGTACTAGTAGATGGGAACAATGGCAGGAGGGTGTCCACAATGAGGAAATCAAAGAAAAACTGGGAATGAACTCTATAGATGTAGCAGTCAGGGCGAACAGGCTTATATGGTGGGGTCATGTTACACGCATGGGAGAAGCAAGGTTACCCAAGAGAATCATGGATTCAGCAGTAGAGGGTAGGAGGAGTCGGGGCAGACCCAGGAGAAGGTACCTGGATTCGGTTAAGAATGATTTTGAAGTAATAGGTATAACATCAGAAGAGGCACCAATGTTAGCACTGAATAGGGGATCATGGAGGAACTGTATAAGGGGGGCTATGCTCCAGACTGAACGCTGAAAGGCATAATCAGTCTTAAATGATGATGATGATGATGAGTACTTTAGATAAAAACGATACCATGTTGCGGTTTTCGTCTAGTCGTCCAAGGAGCGTATTGGGGGAGATTTAAAGTGTATTATTTCATTCTGCTTAAAAACTATATGACATTCAAAGCTGTATTGCTCCTCTGCTCGTCTCTTTTTACCGGGCGCTGATAACCTCGTTGTTGTGCGCCCTAAAGCACTAATGATCATAATAATCGTCGTATCTTTTTACGTGTGAACTACAGCTGGTCACGTCACTGCAGGCTAGCTGTACCAGCTGACCGGCCAGTGCTGTCCAAGTTAAATGCGCCGGTAAAGCTGTTGTCCCGTATTGTCGCCAAGTTGATGTGCGCGTAACGCACAGCGCAAAACGTACCCTTATTATCGTACTTGACAGTACTCGAGACAGCTTGGCTGCAGTCCCGCGTGAAACGGAAATCCAATGAGGTTCCAGCAAACGCGGAAGAATAGATAGTGTAATGTTTACATCAGGTTTATTCTTATGGTGAACGGATTATACATAACAGGGTTATGAATGTATCAGTGAGGGTGAAGCTCCAGGTATCAGAGCCGAAGAGGCAGTAGTCATGCATAAAACGACTCGGTGTGCTACTGTTCAAGTGTCGCGGCGTGCTGTTGGCAGAGGGGTGCACTCAGCCCTTGTGAGCCCTATTGAAGACCTACTTGACCGAGAAATAGCGTCACCGGTCACGAAAACTGAAAACGGCCGGAAGAGCGGTGTGCTGATCACATGTCCCTCCGCATCTGCATCCGGTGACGCCTAAGATCTGAGGATGACACGGCGGCCGGTCGGTATCGTTGGGCTTTCAAGGCCTGTCCAGACGGTGTTTATTTGGTTTTGCTATTGTTAAGCGTCCTGTAATCTTGTAGTTGAGGTCTGTCATTTCTGTATGGGACGAAGATTGCCAGGAGGCGAAAGAAAACAACAGCTGTCGGGAAAATCTGCTGTAAGACGATGGTGTACCTCCCTGCCTCTAATTCAAAGCCATGAAATCATCTCAACACTCCTTCCAACATAGCTAGCACATCAAGGAACCACGATGTGAGCATTCAGCAGTCTCAATTGATTGTGGTGTACAGATTACTGTATGCAACACTTTAACTGTGCTCGATATTTTAAGATGAAGCCAGCCTGGCTGTGTATTTTATGGGTGATGCTTAATGAATATATTTATGTCATCAGCAAAGTTTATCGTTTTTTGAACAGTCTTCCAATATTCTGGATACATTACTTTTTTAGATCGAGAACTAGCGCGCCAAGTACTGAACTTCGCGGAAGACAACATTTAACGTTTCCCCACTTTCAATTTTGTGTTATTTCCGTCGTTTCATTTGCTGTGTGGCCGTCTGTTATCTATTTTTTGATAAGACTCCAACCACGTAGGGGAACACCTTTAACCCCAAACAGTTTTAAGTTCCCTACTAGAATTTTATGATCTATTCTGCACAATCGAACATCTTGGAAAGATGACAGTAAATGCCAATAGTGTATCGTAAGTTTTCTTGTTTAGTTCTACCAGAAGTCCATATGTCCGATCGTATATTGCTTTCTCAGTGGAGGATCCGTTAAGAATGTCAAACTGAACTGTCGTTAACAGTTTATACTCAGAACGATGGAAAGAAAGAAAAGGTCTGGGGCGCCACCGCGGGCAAGAAGTCATCTTAGGCTGCATGGAGGGTACGTAACTTTCACTTCTCGGGAAGTCGTAAAGTTAGTACCGGTGCAGCACACGATTTCTATTTCTGGCGAGAGTTCGTGGAATCGCAGCGGCTGCTTGAGTTTGCAGCTGTTGATATACGGCATTGCACTTGGTTGTTGAGTACGCCCCGTGTCCGGGGAAGCGAATGCCGGCAGTAATTGCTTCGTCTGCAATTATGCTGTAAGAGGGGCTATTTACTGTTACAGGGAAGTTGTTGTATTTGTACCGTCAGCAGTTGTATACGTCTATGAAATCGAAAAAAAATGCAGAAAGAGAGTATCTCGCGTACTTGTTATTGCGAAGAAATTAAATTCTGTTTCCAATTAACTCGGTACGCGAGCTTTCCACTGATTTGGGTACTGAAAATACCTAACATGTTTACGAGTTACATGAGACGACGTCTTCCGTTATTTTGTAATTTACAATTTAATACCGATTTTCATTTATATTCTGGTGAACATTTTTATTGACTCACTTTGGGTCCTTGCAGTGGTCCGCAAAGACGGCGTAACCTGATCCCTGAAAGCTCGTTGCGCTGTTGTTTAAACAACACGAGAATCCTACAGCTAAACGCGTTTCCACGAAAGACCGGTTTATAACGTTACATGAAGCTAATTCGTAACAATCAAGAGCATGCGCCTACAGTGATACAATGACGTCACAGGAAGAGCAAGCAGTATAGGAAACAAAAGAAAAATTTGGAATAGGAATTAAAATCCATGGAGAAGAAATAAAAACTTTGAGGTTTGCCAATGACATTGTAATTCTGTCGAAAATAGCAAAGGACCTGGAAGAGCAGTTTAACGGAATTTACAGTGTCTTGAAAGGAGGATACAACATGAACATCAACAAAAGCAAACGTGGTCTCGCGGTAGCGTTCTCGCTTCCCGAGCACGGGGTCCCGGGTTCGATTCCCGGCGGGGTCAGGGATTTTCACCTGCCTCGAGATGACTGGGTGTTTGTGTTGTCCTCATCATTTCATCATCATCCAGGAAAGTGGCGAAATTGGACTGAGCAAAGATTGGATAATAGTACGGGCGCTGATAACCACGCAGTTGAGCGCCCCACAAACCAAACATCATCATCAACAAAAGCAAAAAGAGGATAATGGAATGTAGTCGAATTAAATCAGGTGATGCTGAGGGAATTAGATTAGGAAATGAGGCATTTAAAGTAGTAGATGAATTTTGCTATTTGGGAAGCGAAATAACTGATGATGGTCGAAATAAGGAGGATATAAAATGTAAACTGACAATGGCAAGAAAAGCGTTTCTGAAGAAGAGAAATTAGTTAACATCGAGTGTAGATTTAAGTGTCAGGAAGTTCTCTCTGAAAGTATTTGTAAGGAGTGTAGCCATGTATGGAATTGAAAAATGGACGATAAACAGTTTAGACAAGAAAAGAACAGAAGCTTTTGAAATGTGGTGCTACAGAAGAATGCTGAAGATTAGATGGGCAGACCACGCAACTAATGAGTAAGTACTGAATAGAATTGGGGAGAAGAGGAATTTGTGGCACAATCTGAATAGAAGAAGGGATCGGGGATCGGTTGGTAGGATACATTCTGAAGCATCAAGGGATCACCAGTTCAGTACTGGGGGGAAGTGGGAAACGCGCGCGGGGGGGGGGGGGGGAGGAGGGGTATAAAATCGTAGAGGGAGACCAAGAGATGTATACACTAAGCATATTCATATTCAGAAGGATGTACATTGCAGTAGTCACTCGGGGATGAAGAGGCGTGCACAGTATAGAGTAGCTTGGAGAAATGCATCAAATCAGTCTTTGGGCAAGACCACACCAACAACAACGTGAAACACAAGTACGTGTTTTCCTATTCAGTTTTACACATATAAATTTTGGCCATGTTTAAAAGTTTTCAACTACTTCTAAGGCACATTTTCTAAAATTTAACCACGTGCTGATGGCGGCAGTTTACATGTGATGTGTCACCTCAGAGAAAGGAGCCTATGGTCACTGGAGGTATCCTATTTAATTGTTTTTTTTCACCTTTATAAGTTTAATTTTTAGTAAAAAAACCCAAAACCATGTTCTGAAATAGTGATTTTGTTTCTCCACTAGACAGTGTCACGCGTTACTCCAGTCGTAACGCAACACATGCGTACCGAGAAAGATGGTGCGGTGGTTAACGCACTGGACTCGCATCTAGGAGGAGGACGGTTCAAACCCGCACCCGGTCATCCAGATCTAGGCTTTCCGTAATTTCCCAAAATTGCCCCAGGCAAATGCCGGGACGGTTGCTCTGAAAGGGCACGGCCAATTTCCTTCCCCATCCTTGTCGGAATCCGAGCTTGTGCTCCGTCTCTAATTATCTCGATGTCGGCGACACGTTAAACCATATTTTCTTTCCTTACTTCCTTCCACACCACACACACGTCATACTAACACATGTAAATCCACTTGATGATGAAGGTTTAAAACTTCGAAACGCATTGTGGATATAAAAAACCAGTAAACTTGTTGTTCCATTCGATAACAATTATAGTCACGGTAAAGCCTAACCTAAAATGTTCACATTTAAACTAACTGTTGAGTTCTCTTCATACCCAACATACAGCTTACGCAGTTAAACAGTGTGTTATGTTTAACACTTCGTTATAATTTTTTTTGTATTTATAACCGGTATTTCCCGATGTAAAATGAAATAATTCGAAAATAATAGAATTAAAATGTTTCATAATTAAAGTAGAATAATAAAAAAAATCTTAAATTTCTTTTCGTTTCATTCAGTTTAATAGAAAGCACGTCTTTATTCAATACAA
Source organism: Schistocerca cancellata (assembly GCF_023864275.1). NCBI lineage: Eukaryota > Metazoa > Arthropoda > Insecta > Orthoptera > Acrididae > Schistocerca > Schistocerca cancellata. The sequence goes on from NC_064626.1 coordinate 1,160,866,212, forward strand.
TGGGGTTAGTTCTTTCTGGTTTCACTAAAAGGTTTTGAAGATCTCAGAGATAACCTTACGTGGAAGCATTTTTTTTCTTATTTTAGTATTTAGCACTGGATTGAGATTCAGGAATTTATTTCTGTTGCAGATTAATGTGTGTATAGTACTTATATTGAAAGTGAAAATAAACAACCCATTATCAAGATCTACATCTACATCTACATACATACTCCGCAATCCACCATACGGTGCGTGGCGGAGGGTACCTCGTACCACAACTAGCATCTTCTCTCCCTGTTCCACTCCCAAACAGAACGAGGGAAAAATGATTGCCTATATGCCTCTGTACGAGCCCTAATCTCTCTTATCTTTGTGGTCTTTCCGCGAAATGTAAGTTGGCAGCAGTAAAATTGTACTGCAGTCAGCTTCAAATGCTGGTTCTCTAAATTTCCTCAGTAGCGATTCACGTAAAGAACGCGTGCTTTCCTCTGGAGACTCCCACCCGAGTTCCTGAAGAATTTCCGTAACATTCGCGTAATGATCAAATCTACCAGTAGCAAATCTAGCAGCCCGCCTCTGAATTGCTTCTATGTCCTCCCTCAATGCGATCTGATAGGTCTCCCAAACGCTCGAGCAGTACTCAAGAATAGGTGGTATTAGTGTTTTGTAAGCGGTCTCCTTTACAAAAGAACCACATCTTCCCAAAATTCTACCAATGAACCGAAGACGACTATCCGCCTTCCACACAACTGCCATTAAATTCTTGTCCCACTTCATATCGCTCTGCAATGTTACGCCCAAATATTTAATTGATGTGACTGTGCCAAGCGCTACACTACTAATGGAATATTCAGACATTAGAGGATTCTTTTTCCTATTCATCTGCATTAATTTACATTTATCTATATTTAGAGTTAGCTGCCATTCTATACACCAATCACAAATCCTGTCCAAGTCATGTTGTATCCTCCTACAGTCACTCAACGACGACACCTTCCCGTACACCACAGCATCATCAGCAAACAGCCGCACATTGCTATCCACCCTATCCAAAAGATCACTTATGTATATAGAAAACAACAGCGGACCTACCACACTTCCCTGGGGCACTCCAGACGATACCCTCACCTCCGATGAACACTCACCATCGAGTACAACGTACTGGGTTCTATTACTTAAGAAGGCTTCGAGCCACTCACATACTTGGGAAACAATCCCATATGCTCGTACCTTAGTTAGGAGTCTGCAGTGGGGCACCGAGTCAAACGCTTTCCGGAAGTCAAGGAATATGGCATCCGTCTGATACCCTTCATCCATGGTTCGCAAGATATCATGTGAAGAAAGGGCGAGTTGCGTTTTGCAGGAGCGATGCTTTCTAAAGCCGTGCTGATGCATGGACAGCAACTTCTCTGTCTCAAGGAAATTCATTATATTCGAACTGAGAAAATGTTCGAGAATCCTGCAACAAACCGATGTTAAGGATATTGGTCTGTAATTTTGAGGATCCGTCCTTCTACCCTTCTTATATACAGGCGTCACCTGCGCTTTTTTCCAGTTCCTCGGGTCTTTACGATGGGCAAGAGATTCGCGATAAATGCAAGTTAAGTAAGGAGCCAATGCAGTAGAGTACGTAGAGTAGATCACGAGAACTAGATTTATTTTTAAAAGGTCTTTCCAAGATCCCAAGGAAACTCAACTGATGTCCGAGAGGATTGAGGGTGGGGGAGGGCGATTGAGCAAGAAAACGTTCTCCAACCAGTCCAGTGTAGCTGAGAGGTATAAGGCTTTGGAAGTAGGCTGTACAGTGTGTGGTGAGGTGGCCACGTCGCGAGTGCCAGCGTGGCAGCAGCACACGCCTGGCCTGCAAGCAGCGCACAGCTGCAGCGGCTGACACGCTGACGTGATGACGTCACTGCGGCAGCCACGTTGGCAGGGACGAGGGAGGGAAGGCCTGTTAACGCAAACAGCGCAGCGTGCGCTGCCTGCAAAATGCTCCACTCCGTCGCCGAGTGGCGTTCCACACTGCACTGCACTGCCTGAGGAGGCGGTGAAAAATGAAAACGCTATATCACGAAGAAATCTACACTGAGTAACCGCAGGGAATGTAGCCGCCTGCTAAATAAATGATTAGATTGAATGTGGACCGATGGAAAATCTGTGCTACGAAATGGCTAAAATCGTGCACAGTCCGAGTTGCAGGTTGCCTACCTAACGCCTTCCGGGGGCAACGAAAATTTCATTTTAAATAATAATTCTTGTAATTCTTGACCGATTTTAAAAATTTAAAACGCCATCATAGTCTTCCCATTAACAAGTATAACCTCACATTAAAGCTTTAACACAACAAGGCATCAAGTATTAAAGTTAGAAACCGTAGGTCTTGAGTCAGCGGATTATATTCTTCTAGTATTATCGACTTCCAACAAACTTTACACACAATTTCAAATATTTTCGGCACTTCTTGTCGCTGGCGAGCCTACCCCCCCCCCCCCCCTCTCCCCACCACCACCACCAGTCCCAGCCCCCCAAAAAATAAAAATAAAAAGATAATGATAGGAAAACAGTGTTCCGCTTACTAAATGTACGTAGTTCACGCGGCAAAACTTTTATACCAAGCATGCCGTTTTAATTCATCGTTTCTTTACTGCTACATCTATTCGCAACACATTCTGCAGACACTAACCCCATATATTACGAATATGTTCATTCCACGACACGTAATTAATATGGTTCAAATGGCTCTGTGCACTATGGGACTTAACATCTGAGGTCATAAGTCCCCTAGAACTTAGAACTACTTAAACCTAACTAACCTAAGGACATCACACACATCCATGCCCGAGGCAGGGTTCGAACCTGCGACGTAATTAATACTTTAACTCATTTGTAAAGTAGTCAGTCGTTTGAAGATGTTCTATACATGAAAATTCGACTGTTTCAAGAATTGAGTTTAAGGGGTTACAGGTAATGTACACAGAAGAAGAAAGATATAGTAGCATTATAAGTTACGCCGGACTAAGCTGCAATGAAATGATATGAAAAGCTCAGCTGCTAACAGTGGAACAGGAAGCCCATAGACTTCAACTACTAACACGTTGTCTCCGTTAAAGCAATATCGCCTGGCTATGGGTTTCACTGTTTCTACCCCTCACCCCAAATCACCGAATGCCATACACTGCCACGCTTGCAGCATCCATTTACCCTCGCCTTCTAGCGTCCTTTTCCAACTCTTCAAATTCCTCTCGCTCCTCATCCACACTGAATTACTGCGTATAGGCTACACATCCTTGTCACGATGGGTGTTTCGTGAGGAGAGGACAATCAGCTCATGAAATGCACTTTCTTGGCCACCTCAATTCGTCTGATCTGTCGTCCTGTGATTTTTACCCGTGGGGCACATTGAAGGGTCAGTTGTACTGATATAGTCCCTATACACTGCAAGAGCTGCAGCAGGACAGAAAAATACGAGCGTTGTTTGACAAGTCTGGTAAGAAAGCAAGAGCAAACGTTTGTTTTCAAAGCAACCGATCTTACTGCTAAGCACAGTCTCCTTAGAGGGATATATACTTGGTCCAGCGATCCTCCAGCTTTTTCAACAAGTCAGAAAAATAGATTCTGCCAAACGTTGCAAAATACCCGTTTACTGCAACTATCACTCCCCCATTTGATGAAAATTTTTTCCAGCAAGCCGAAGTTTCAAGTTCGGGAACAGGAAGAAGTTGCTTGCGGCGAAGTCTAGTGAACAGAGTGGATGAGGAACCAATTCATATCCCAATTCCTGCACTTTCATCATTGGTATCGCTGATGTGTGGAATGGTGCATTATCCTGGCGAAGAGCACTTTTTGTTTGCCAACTTTGGTCTTTCTTTTCAGCCAACGCACGTTTCAAACGGTCCAACAATGAAACATAGTAAAGTCCAGTTATAGTCCTGCCTTTTTCCAAGTACTCTATGGGAGTTCCAGAGGACAGTGGTCATCAGTTTACCAGCTGACAAAACGGTCTATGCCTTCTCCAGTGCACTTTCACAAGCCTATGTTTTTACTATCGTTTTGGCAACAGTGATAGATCAGGGTTTCATCAACAGTCAGAAATGAGCGCAAAAGCCTTGCGCATTGCGATTAAACGTCGCCAGACTATCGTACCGTTTATAAGGCGCTCTCAAAGTCGGATTTTCGTAAACCGATTTACCAATACCGCTTCTGGATGGTCATGTAAACAGTTCAAAATCGATTCTGGAAATCCGCTTCTAGTTGCCGGCTTTCCAATTCCACAAACGATATTCGCTCCCACGTAAGCGCAATCGGTTTTGAAACGCGCTTGGATTGTCAAGTTACGTTTCGTTTTTAGAATATTTGGTTAATACGGACTTATTGTGCATTGAAGGGGAAGCAGAAATATTAGACTGAGCCTGAAGCTGTCTACCTGTGTTGATTGAATCAGAAATTGGATCAGCTGTTTTCCAGACGCCATATTTACCTGGGCTAGCAAATTCGCTTCGGACCGTAACATGTAAACACGACGGCGGAAAATGGTTCCGAAATTCGGTTTTCGCCTTTCAGAAGATGTGTCGCATGTAAACGTAGTGACCGCGTTGAAATGTTGTATCTGACGCGCTTTTGGTCGTCTGTGAGCAATCGCAGCACCCACCTCACACACAGCTTGTTCATAGCCAGTTCTCCGTGCAAGATATTATGCAGTGCCTATAGTCTCAGCACTCTCACGAATTTTTATTCGGGGGTCTCGCATTACCATGCGGCCGCTGTGGCCGAGCGGTTCTAGGAGCTTCAGTCCGGAACCGCGTTGCTGCTACAGTCGCAGGTTCGAATCCTACCTCGGGCGTGGATGTGTGTGATGTCCTTAGGTTAGTTAGGTTTAAGTAGTTCTAAGTCTAGGGGACTGATGACCTCAGATGTTAAGTCCCATAGTGCTTGGAGCCATTTGAACCATTTTTCGCATTACCATACTATCGATTTTGTCAATGGTTTCCTTTGTGGGGACCTCAGTTGGACGGCCGGAGTGCGCTTCGTCTTCGGCGCTTGTCCGACCACGTTCAAATTCATTAATCCAAAAGTAAATGGCACTCAGTGATGGTGCAGCGTCCGCGTGGGCTTCATCCAACAGTGTTTTGATTTGTGCGGCAGTCCAGATCTTCAAATGTAACTGTTTAATAGCAGCACGAAACTCGCTTCTTTTTTCCATTTTCAATTACAGTCGTCACACTGACCAACTCAGACTGGTGTGACCAACTCAGACTGCTGTTAACAGCCCGCATCTCGTGGTCGTGCGGTAGCGTTCTCGCTTCCCACGCCCGGGTTCCCGGGTTCGATTCCCGGCGGGGTCAGGGATTTTCTCTGCCTCGTGATGGCTGGGTGTTGTGTGCTGTCCTTAGGTTAGTTAGGGTTAAGTAGTTCTAAGTTCTAGGGGACTCATGACCACAGCAGTTGAGTCCCATAGTGCTCAGAGCCATTTGAACAATTTTTTTTGCTGTTAACAATAAACGTCACGCTGTAGATTGTTGGAATTCTTTACACGATCTTGGGAATAATGAAGCTTACCAGCCAAGTATGTGGAACAAAAACGTTCAATTCTTTCATGGAATTTTACGAGACTCATCAAACCACCTTTTTTTTATCTCATTTTGGTCGCATTTGTTTGTTTTTATCTGCTCGGGGCGGACGTCGTAAGACATCCGATTTAGTTCGTTGATGACCCTCTGACCGAACACGCTGAGCTACCGTGCCGGCAACCACCTTGGTAGGGCTCTGCTGGTACCACTCAGGCAGAGCCGCTACGCTTTCCTCACAGTTGGATAAACAGAGGACAGCGCTTTATTTATTTAATCGTGTCAGAAGCATCGTACATAAAATCAGAATAATTAACACACACATATCAGGTATATAACAAATACAAAAAGAGTGTAAAAGTATACAGATATATAAGCAGGGTCAAGTAGTTTTTTATTTTGTGAAGTCTTCGACCAGAACCTGGCCACGTCCAGCACTTCCGGTGTGGCATTCATCAAATCCTTCATGGTGCAGGTGCTTGGGCACAGCACACACTGCGTGAGGTGGGTGGTGGTTTGAGTGTGTCCACAGTCACACAGCGCCGGTTCATTTGAGAGGCCCCATTTGCGCATATTCCCTTTGGATCGTGTGATACTAGAGCGCAGCCTATTAAGAGATTTCCATGTCGTCCATCCTTCCATATGGCCGGGAGGGAGTTCTTCGTTTGGGGTTAACCATTCCCCAAGGTGCGCGTTTTCTTCTCGCCACATTGCCAGCCTCACTTGCTGCGGTGTCACGACGATGTTTTCTGCTGTGTGCAGGAAGCTTTTTCTAGATTTTAGTCGACGGCGGGCTGGCTGGTGTTTGTACAGCGGGTGGGCCGCTACTTTCCTTCTAGTATCTGGTGGGGTCACGCCTACCAGGCAGTACAGTTTATCAGTCGGGGTTGGTCTCAGACAGCCTGTGATGATGCGGCAGGTTTCATTGAGCGGTATGTCCACTTGCTTGGCGTGGCTAGAATTGTACCACACTGGGCACGCGTACACCGCTGTTGAATAGCACAAAGCGAGAGCTGTGGTTCTCACAATTCCAGGCTGTGCCCCCCATGTAGTGCCCGTTAGTTTGCGCACAATGTTGTTTCTCGCGGCTACTTTGTGTTTAGTGTTCATGCAGTGCTTTTTATAGGTGAGTGCACTATCTAAGGTGACGCCTAAGTATTTTGGTGTTTCGAAATGTTCCAGGGGCACTCCTTCCCAGTTAAGTTGTAGTTTTCTTGCAGATTGTCTGTTCTTTAGGTGGAAGACTCAGGTTTGGTTCAAATGGCTCTGAGCACTATGGGACTCAACTGCTGTGGTCATAAGTCCCCTAGAACTTCGAACTACTTAAACCTAACTAACCTAAGGACATCACACACATCCATGCCCGAGGCAGGATTCGAACCTGCGACCGTAGCGGTCACGCGGTTCCAGACTGTACCGCCTTTAACCGCTCGGCCACTCCGGCCGGCACTCAGGTTTGGGTTTTCCCTGGGTTGGGTTTGAGATGGTTCCCCTTACAGTAGGTGGCAAGCTTTTCGAGGGCTTCTGACAGATTCTGTTCAACAGTTTCAAAGGTGTGTGCTTGAGCGGTAATGGCGCAATCATCTGCATATATGAAGCTTTCGGTGCCTTGGGGGAGGGGCTGGTCATTAGTTTATATATTAAAAAGTGTTGGTGCCAGTACGCTTCCTTGGGGGAGGCCATTTTTCTGTATCCTCCACCGGCTTCTCTGTCCCTGAAAATCCTCGAAGAATCTTCGATTCTGGAGTAGGTTTCCAATCAGTAACGTTAGTCTGTAGTCCCTACTCATTGCGTATATTTTCCCTAGGAGCAGTCGGTGGTTGACAATGTCGTAGGCTGCTGATAGGTCTAGGAAGACAGCCCCGGTGATCTTCCTGTTCTCGAACCCATCCTCTATGTGTTGCGTTAATTTTAGCACCTATGACGTGCAGCATTTGCCCTGTCTGAAGCCTGCTTGTTGTGGAATCAGGAGGGATTCGATGGCATCGACGTTAGTGTCTTCTGTGGCATTGATTAACAAATGACAATACCACGTCAGTCTTATTGTAATTATTTGCCGAGCCAGTTTTGTTTTACCCTCAGTGTGTCACACGGTTGACGGTGGAGAGCGTCTTTTCCGTGACACGGTGGGAAGGAGGGACGAGGTACGTAGCGAACCGAGACGCCGTCCCCTCGGGCGACTTTTTCAGATTTGCTGCGGCGACGCGTGCGGGCTCGGGTGCAGGGCGCGGCCCATGTGGTCACGGAGACGGAGGCGGCGTCAGCGGCTGAGGTCACGCCCTGGAGGCGGCGGCGGCGGTTTGCGCAACGCTGAGCTCACTCTGCCGCCGCCGCTATTCCGGGCCCGGCCGCTGACATCACCGCATGAACCTCATTACTGCCTATCGAGGCGCGCACGCACTCTTTGCCGTCTGGGAACGACGGCTGTGCTTCCCTCTGCTCGCGGCATAGCACAGGAACTGACCTCCCTACAGTGTACCTTGGGCCTTTGCCACGCTACCACAGCGGCGAGGGACGCGATTAAAAAAAAAAAGTGCCCGTCCTCTGCGCATGCGCAACTGGTGTAGCGCTGCACGCACGAGCGGCAGATCGCAACAGTCTGTCGCCAGGTCGTGCGATATATCCTTGTGTGGCTCGCGATTACGTCTGCAATTTATCGCTAGTGTCTGATGGGCCCTCCTAGCGGCAAAGATCAGCCGTCACATCGTAAAGGTCTCCAAATACCAGTGACGAATCGCGGCAATCTGTCTTGCGATTAGTAAGCAGACCCGCACGTGTCGGGGCAAGTAATCCGATGAAGCGCCGGCTACAAATAGCCCGAATGTCGCTGGGTAGCAGCGACCCGTTTACTAATGCACAAACAACTTTATCGTCTATCACATTCGCAAACTGGGACTGAAAATAAAAATGTTTAACGCTGCTCAAAACAATTACATGGACAAGATTTTGCCCGAGTGCACAATGTCCGTAGTGCGTGATTAATATACCGGGTGATCAAAAAGTTAGTATAAATTTGAAAACTGAATAAATCACAGAATAATGTAGATAGAGAGGTACATATTGACACACATGCTTGGAATGACATGGGGTTTTATTAGAACAAAAAAAAAATACAAAAGTTCAAAAAATGTCCCACAGATGGCGCTTCATCTGATCAGAATAGCAATAATTAGCATAACAAAGTAAGACAAAGCAAAGATGATGTTCTTTAAAGGAAATGCTCAATATGAAACTTCCTGGCAGATTAAAACTGTGTGCCGGACCGAGACTCGAACTCGGGACCTTTGCCTTTCGCGGGCAAGTGCTCTACCAACTGAGCTACCCAAGCACGACTCACACCCCGCCCTCACAGCTTTACTTCTGCCAGTACCTCGTCTCCTACCTTCCAAACTTTAAAGAAGCTCTCCTCGCAGGAGTTTCATATCAGCGCACACTCCGCTGTAGAGTGAAAATTTCATTCTAGAATGCTCAATATGTCCACCATCATTCCTCAACAATAGCTGTAGTCGAGGAATAATGTTGTGAACAGCACTGTAAAGCATGTCCGGAGTTATGGTGAAGCATTGGCGTCGGATGTTGTCTTTCAGCATCCCTAGAGATGTCGGTCGATCACGATACACTTGCGACTTCAGGTAACCCCAAAGCCCATAATCGCACGGACTGAGGTCTGGGGACCTGGGAAATCAAACATGACGAAAGTGGCGGCTGAGCACATGATCATCACCAAACGACGCGCGCAAGAGATCTTTCACGCGTCTAGCAACATGGGGTGGAGCGCCACCCTGCATAAACATCGTACGTTCCAGCAGGTGTTTATCAGCCAGGCTGGGAATGATGCGATTCTGTAACATATCGGCGTACCTCTCACCCGTCACGGTAGCAATTTTGCTGTCCAGCGCCATCTGTCGGACATTTTGTGAAATTGTTTTTTTTTTTTTTTTTTTTTTGTTCTAACAAAACCCCATGTCATTCCAAGCATGTGTGTCAAATTTTACCTCTCTATCTACATTATTCCGTGGTTTATTAAGTTTTCAAATTTATACTGACTTTTTGATCACCCGTATATCTATATACAGGGTGAGTCACCTAACGTTATCGCTGGATATATTTCGTAAACCACATCAAATACTGACGAACCGATTCCACGGACCGAATGTGAGGAGAGGGGCTAGTGTAATTGTTTAATACAAACCATACAAAAATGCACGGAAGTATGTTTTTTAACACAAACCTACGTTTTTTAAGTGGAACCACGTTAGTTTTGTTAGCACATCTGAACATATAAACAAATACGTAATCAGTGCCGTTTGTTGCATTGTAAAATGTTAATTACATCCGGAGATATTGTAACCTAAAGTTGACGCTTGAAATCTCCGGCGTTCAGTTGTAACAAACACGGGCATAAATTGGCCAGCCCGTTCTCCTGATCTTAAACCTCTGGACTTCTTTCTGTGGGGTACGTTAAAGGAGAATGTGTACCGTGATGTGCCTACAACCCCAGAGGATATGAAACAACGTATTGTGGCAGCCTGCGGCGACATTACACCAGATGTACTGCGGCGTGTACGACATTCATTACGCCAGAGGTTGCAATTGTGTGTAGTAAATGATGGCCACCACATTGAACATCTATTGGCCTGACATGTCGGGACACACTCTATTCCACTCCGTAATTTAAAACGGAAACCACGTGTGTACGTGTACCTCACCCCTCATGGTAACGTACATGTGCGTCAGTGATAAAGACCAATAAAAATGTGTTAGCATGTGGACGTAATGTGCTGTTCCAGTCTCTTCTGTACCTAAGGTCCATCACTGTTCCCTTTGGATCCCTACGTAATTCGGTGCTCTCCGATACACACGATCGAACAGCGGAGGAGTGGTACTCAAGCGTCAACTTTAGGTTACAATATCTGCGGATGTAATTAACATTTTACAATGCAACAAACGGCACTGATTACGTATTTATTTATATGTTCAGATGTGCTAACAAAACTAACGAGGTTCCATTTAAAAAAAGTAGGTTTGTGTTAAAAAACATACTTCCGTGCATTTTTGTATGGTTTGTATTAACCAATTACACTAGCCCCTCTCCTCACGTTCGGTCTGTGGAATCGATTCGTCAGTATTTGATGTGGTTTACGAAATATATCCAGCGGTAATGTTAGGTGACTCACCCTGTATACACACTTGTGATTAAGTTATTTACTATTGTTCTTCGTCTTCCGAAGTGTTTTAATAATGAGAACAATCCTCCACAATACGTTTGGATGTCATGGCTTAGTGACAGTATTCAAATGTATCGTGCTATGCCCAAGAATGAAACGAATGAGTAATGTCTTACGCTGTCATCTCGTGTGTGTAAGTATACTCTCTGTGTAGGTTTCATCAGTCACCATGAGGCATGTGACTGAGGCAGAACGCGTTGGGGCAGTGGCATTACTGTAGGAACGATAGTCTATTCCTGCAGTGTTCAAATGTTCAAATGTGTGTGAATTCCTAAGGGACCAAACTGCTGAGGTCATCGGTCCCTAGACTTACACACTACTTACACTAAGTTAAAGCTAAGAACAACACTCACACCCATGCCCGAGGGAGGACTCGAACCTACGGCAGAAGGGCTGCGCAATCCGTTCATGGCGCCTCGAACCGCGCGACCACTCCGCGCTAAGTGGAGCGTCTACAGACCTTAATGTGGCCTCATCCGTTCTTGGGTGGGTCTGAAAACGATTTCGTGAAACTGGCACTCACACAAGAAAGCCAGGGCAAGGGTTAAAACGGAAGACATCGGCCAGTGACGACCGATATGTGGTTAATTGTTCTGTCCGCCGGCGCACGGCGACTGGCTGGGGGACTTACAAAATAGCTAAGATCAGTAACTAGTTGCAGTGCCCGTGACCACACAATACGCAGACTCTGAAAGACCAGATTAAGACTAAGAAAACACCATCATGTCCCTCGATTAACTGCTCGGCACATAAGAGATCGACTTCGATTTGCTCAGGAACATAGGCGCTGGCAACTGCATCACTGGCGCTATGTATTGTGTGCAAACTAGTCCTGCTTTCGGCGACCATGGTGTGACGGACGTCTACGTGTATATCATTGCCGCGATGAACGTTACGACGAAGTAGCAGTCCAGGAAATGGACAGATTTGGCTGCGGCTCATTCGTGGTGAGGTGTGGCATCACAATTGATCGGACTTTCAAATGCTCAAACGCCGACTTGATGCTCAGTGGTACATCAACGAGATTCTATTGGATCAAGTTATGCCCATTGCACCTCAGACTTGAATAACTTGCAGAGGTCCTTATTGAGGAGTGGGAGAAAATTCCACAACAAAATGTTTGTGAACGTCTCAGGAGCGTGCCTCGAAGATGTGAGGCAGCAGTACGGGCACATGAAGCTCCTACCAGGTACTGAAATGTTTCTTTTTGTGCCTATGTGATTTAAGTGAAGGAGTTTCCACATTGGTTTACGACAGTGTGTTGAATTTCTGATCATAGAACAAACATGTGTAATGAGAATATATATATATGTATATATAGTAAATATTTGATTAACCAGAACAAAAATTCTGTTTTACTTCAAACGTTCCTGCAAAAATAATGCGGTTGGCTGAAAATGTTGTCCCTCTAATTTTTTTGAACAGTATACAATAGCTGACAAACTGATGCTCCACAATTTGTCTGCGATTAGGGCTGAAAATAAAGCTGTGTTCTACTAACTGACAGTCGGTAATGCTTAATGTAGCTGTATTGTATAGTGCAGTTCGTTTAGTATGGCCACCTGGAATACGGATTTCACACTTGACTGCATCTGGTTGTTCCGAAAAGAGGAAGCACTATCGAAAACTAACTCCAAAGAATATCCGGTAAATTAAAAAGTGCGAAATGCTTAGAGCTGGTGCTCAATAAAGTTTATTTTCCGCAGCAGAACATGGCGTTGGAAATACTGCTTGAAACTGCTTGGTAAATCGCTCGTCTGTGGCGGCAGCTAGAATACGATCAGCGTCGCTTCCGAGATTGCCGGCGGTTTATCGCTCGTGTGTGCGACCCTCTGCTGTTTTAAGTGGGTGAATGTGTTGATACAAAAATGTAGTTCACGTTGCATCTTCGACACAACATGACATTCCTACAAGCTGCTGCGACTTCCACTGGCATGCGCACAGTACATAGCTGCTCCGTACCCTCTTTGAATCTACCGATAAACTCGCCCGTTGGGCACACATCGGAAGGCAGTCACGTTCATATGTCTTTGCACTCCGCAAGCCACCGTACGAAGTTGTCCTCGACCCAGAGATTGCCACTTGACTATTCATTGTCCTGTTGAATGTGCTATGCAGCTGCTTTCTCCCGACCTTCGGATTCACATACTCAGCCAGTTGTAGAGGGCGTACTGTCTAGTGTGGATCCGGAATAGCAATTTTTCTGTAATATATGCCGTTCACGTTGGGTGACGCTAGTACTGCAGGTTGGAATAGGTTATGAATTCGGTCGTCCTGGAGCATGTGCAATGTGAGGCCGGTCACATAACAAAATCCGTCACCAAGAAGGTTCTAGCTATGGAGGAGAGCTACTACGCCCTCTGTTAAGGAAAGCCATAGAGATTCACAAACAAGAAAGAAAGAAGTCTCAACGTCATCGGAATCTTGATTGTCGTACCACAGCAAACGACCGTTGCACGTAAGAAGGGGAGAATGGGAGAACCACGGCGGTAATGACAAGGGAGAGATCGTCGGACGTTGGTGCGATAGGTATAACCACAGCTCTACCGACAAAGTTTCGGGAGTTGTTCAGGGTTACTTTCTGAGTATTTTGGTGTAAGGGACCTGTAATCAGTAGTGGCTCGTTACAGAGTACCAATGTAATTATGATTTATTCGGTTTGTTCAAAAAATGGTTCAAATGGCTCTGAGCACTATGGGACTTAACATCTGAGGTCATCCGTCCCCTAGAACTTAGAACTACTTAAACCTAACTAACCTAAGAACATCACACACATCGATGCCCGAGGCAGGATTCGAACCTGCGACCGTACAGTCGTGCGGTTCCGGACTGAAGCGCCTAGAACCGCTCGGCCACCTCGGTCGTATTCGGTTTGTTACCACAGTCATCTAGTTTCTGTGAAAATACCTTAACGACAGTGGAGAAGCCTGCAATATGCAATAATCAAAACGTATATCACGAGTAATGCAGGTTTTTTAATTTATCGTTATTTCATTCCACTTGTCCCAAATGGGCGGGAGGGGGGGGGGGGTTTCGGCCTGTCAGCGAATACAATTTTTCGCTCTTCAGCAACATGAGAGTAACAATGTTAAAAACATGGTCTAAAAGCTGGACACGGCGGTTGACGAGAATGAATTTTTTGCACAATAAAAACACAGAACTTCAGTTGCGTAAGTTGAAAAATATAAAAGGCAGATTTGTTGATTAATCAGATTATAGACACAAATGAAATGGAAAACGAGTGTTGCACACGAATACATAAAACAGATACACATTTGCATAAAGTGAAACGAAAAGGCCGTTGCATTTGTTGATTTAAAATGGATACGTAGATGGGTGAAGCGATGAGTGGATGTAGGCTGCAAGGGAGAAGGGTACATGGGAACTTCGCCCTCAATCGTAGTGCGTAAGGAGGGCGTTTGTGTGGGTGTATGTTGGAGGAATGATGGGTGAAGAGTGGAGAAGGATGACGTTCCGAACCAAAACGTGAGTGCAGGAGATGGGAGCCCTGAGAAGGGGAGGGTGAAGAGGCTGATGGGATCTCTTAGATCTGGTAGGAAGGGTAATTACCGGGGCGGATTTCGTGGTCGGGTAATGGAAGGCGATTAAAGTTTCGTTGGGAGAGGACATGGAGGGTGTGAGGTGTACTGTTGGGGAAAGTAATGCAACAACTCCTGTCCGCTAAAGTGCTGTGATGTAGCCACTGAAACAGCTCAGAACAGCGTCGTCGTGCTGGTTTCCACTGCATTCAGTGATCCCATACAAGAGGTGCATATCGGCAAACTCTTTATCAGTAAACCTGTCTACAGTACTGCTGTGTATCGCTGGTAACGTACAACTAACACAGTAGGAAAACAAAATCCTGGACAGAGCCGAACAGTGCCGAGGCAAACTTGAGGGCAACGAGACAAGGAGGACATCATTGTGGTCAACAGAAAGTACTGTGAGCGAACGGAAACAACACACGCAGCGCGTACCGCCGAAAATTGCAGTGTTGCGCCCTATTTTCAATGCAATACAGATACAAAGCTAATTAGGGCAAGGAAGCAAACGAAACGCAATAACTGTGTAACTAGCCCCCAGACACCCTGGATCCGTTATACCAAAATACCAGAACGTATTCTTGAACAGCCTCTGGGAGTTTGTCGGAGGAGTAGGAGGAGGAGATTAGTGTTTAACAACTCGTCAACAGCGAGGTCATTAGAGACGGAACACAAGCTCGGATTAGTGAAGGATGGAGAACGAAAGCGGCCGTGTCCTTTAGAAGGAGCCATCCCGGAATTCGCCGTAAGCGATTAAGGAAAAACACGGGAAAGCTAAATCAGCTTTGCCTGACGCGGGTTTGAATCGTCGTCGTCCCGAATGTCCAGTGTGCTAACCACTGCGCTACCGCGCTAGCTTTTGTCGATGGAGTTCTGG
This sequence comes from Schistocerca cancellata, assembly GCF_023864275.1. Lineage (NCBI taxonomy): Eukaryota > Metazoa > Arthropoda > Insecta > Orthoptera > Acrididae > Schistocerca > Schistocerca cancellata. The sequence goes on from NC_064626.1 coordinate 1,160,881,405, forward strand.
CTTACTTTCTATAAGGGGTAATCAGGAACAGTCAGGGTGGGTTCTGCCTGGAAATAATTGCTAATACAAAAATTCGATACGTTATGCCGTTTCCAAGCTAAATAGTATTGAAGTTTGGCAATCGGACCGTTGCAAGCGCAAATTCAAGCGGCCCTTCAGAGACGGTGCCTCTTAGTTTGCTTTCCTAAAAACCGAACAAGAAAGCGATACGAAAATTGGTCCTGGGGCGATAGTAAGGATCGAACCCGAGCCAAAAGCTGAGCAGTCTCGTGCGCTATCATCTACGCTTTGAGAGCAACTGGCCCTCATTGTATCTGACGGGCCTCGTGAATTTATATGCGCAACAGCCTGATTGGCTAACTTCAATGGTAATTAACTCCGAAACGGTGCACCGTATGGAATTATTTTCTTAACAATTACTTCTCAGCACAACTTACCCTGCAACACTCTTACATCTACATCTACATCTACATTTATACTGTGCAAGCCACCCAACGGTGTGTGGCGGAGGGCACTTTACGTGCCACTGTCATTACCTCCCTTTCCTGTTCCAGTCGCGTATGCTTCGCGGGAAGAACGACTGCCGGAAAGCCTCCGTGTGCACTCGAATCTCTCTAATTTTACATTGGTGATATCCTCGGGAGGTATAAGTAGGGGGAAGCAATATATTCGATACCTCATCCAGAAACGCACCCTCTCGAAACATGGACAGCAAGCAACACCACGATGCAGACCGCCTCTCTTGCAGAGTCTGTCACTTGAGTTTGCTAAACATCTCCATAACGCTATCACGCTTACCAAATAACCCTGTGACGAAACGCGCCGCTCTTCTTTGGATCTTCTCTATCTCCTCTGTCAACTCGACCTTGTACGGATCCCACACTGATGAGCAATACTCAAGTATAGGTCGAACGAGTGTTTTGTAAGCCACCTCCTTTGTTGATGGACTACATTTTCTAAGGACTCTCCCAATGAATCTCAACCTGGCACCCGCCTTACCAACAATTAATTTTATATGATCATTCCACTTCAAATCGTTCCGTACGCATACTCCCAGATATTTTACAGAAGTAACTGCTACCAGTGTTTGTTCCGCTATCATATAATCATACAATAAAGGATCCTTCTTTCTATGTATTCGCAATACATTACATTTGTCTATGTTAAGGATCAGTTGCCACTGCCTGCACCAAGTGCCTATCCGCTGCAGATCTTCCTGCGCTTCGCTGCAATTTTCTAATGCTGCAACTTCTCTGTATACTACAGCATCATCCGCGAAAACCCACGTGGAACTTCCGACACTATCTACTAGGTCATTTATATATATTATGAAAAGCAATGGTCCCATTACACTTCCCTGTGGCACGCCAGAGGTTACAAGCTTTTCAGACTGTCGCGGACCACCTTGTATAATCTCCGACCGCGGTCTCGACCCCAGTCCGCCACTAGTAATGTTGGGTGAATCTGAACAAGCCACTCCTGCTGCCGAAACATTAGAAAAATCATTAAGCAAACGGGTAATATCTCACCAAGTCCGTTTCTTCGATCCATGGATTAACAAACACTGCTGCCGAATAATAGCATCAGTTTGAATGAAAACACGGCCACTCGACTTTGGAAGACACAACTGCCAATAATTTATTATTTCAGCACAGCTGATTCCGTAAAATCATTTGTATCTGCGCTAAAATGAAGCTTCGAAATTCGGGAATGCCAATAACATTCCGTGTTCACGTCTAACTGGCCTGCCTCCTTCTCTCAAAAGGGCCCGTGACAATTTCCGTATTTCTCAACTTCCTAGCAACTTTCGAAATTTCGTAAGTATTTGAAACGCGTTAAGGAATTAACAGTAGGGCTTCAGAATTACTAGCTTGTTTCTCGTGTACAAGAATTCACACTGATTCAGCTCCCTCTACCGTTAATAATTACCCCTATACTGCGTTCGACGGAAGATCTTAGTCAGCCAGTAGCGCTGTTGCCAGCTTTCAAACATAATCACCGTTGAACCTACGACTGTTGCTTCGCAATATCTTCGGAAGTCTTCGCAATTAAAAACGTCTCAAGATGGCAACTGAACGATGTGAAAGTGCGAGGGGCAGATCAAAATCAAAATTCCCATGTACATGGGTTTATTGCTTATTCTCACTAAATCCTTTCCTTCAACCAGCACTTGCGTCAGCACTTAACGACACTACGTAACAAATACCGGCGCCAAATAATATCAGCTTGGAATAAATTAATGCACAAATCATACGTGCATGCGCGAATATAAAACTATGAAAACTCTGCATCCTGGTCTCTCTGGATCTGCCCTTATCACTCCACGAGCGTCCGTGACCGACTTTCAGATTTCACGAGTTCGGAGCAACTGTCGAAATTTGTTTTAAAAATATGAAGCCTTTTATCGACTGATTAGTGGTCCGTCACAATGACCTCTGTCTCGCCCATTGTTATTCTCACTGGGTCAGCTGATAACTACTATCGAGCTCTTTAATTTATTTCCACAATGTGTTTCATTGGTTTAAACCTCCACTATCGAATGGAATTATACGTATTAATATGATATGTGTGTGCTGTGTAACAACATTTGGGGTAACCTGTGGCACTATCTCCATTGGCCACAGGCACCTTTCTCTGTCGTAATACATCACATATAAATTGTCACTTTGCTTACAAAGTGTGGCTGTTTGTGTGTGACGTTTTACGAGAGACTTCACTCCCAAACAGCCATGAGAAAAAAGTCTGAAATTAAAAAACAAATGGACACTGGAACGACGACGGATCATAGCGATAAGATCAAGTGTTGGAAAGATAAAATGAACAGGGAAACTAACTAGTGGTTTGTTATGTGCTCTTTAAAAAACTAAATGAAATAGTAATAATAGTTAGAATCCTGCCTCGGGCATGGGCGCGTGTGATGTCCTTAGGTTAGTTAGGTTTAAGTTCTAAGTCTAGGGGACTGAAGACCTAAGATGTTAAGTCCCATAGTGCTTAAAGCCATTTGAACCATAATAGTTAAGGAACACCACAATAACATTCGTCGACTTCGACGAGGGCTACGACTCCACAGATGGAGAAACATTCTTCAACACACTGGAAGAAATGAAAGTGGACAACGAAAGCAGAAACATGAACAAATACAACATCCAAAGTGAAGAAGTTTGTGGGAGAGAGTTCGGAACGAATCGAAATCAAGACAGGAATGAGGCAGGGCGATGGCCTGTCACCTGTTATATTTAAATCGGTTTTGGAGAAAATAATCAGGACATGGGACAAAGGAGGCAGTGGGGTAAAGATGGAGAGACAAGTATAGAACCGTCAAGATACAACATCTGGACTTTACCGATGATACAGTCATCATAACAAATAACGGAAAAGAAGGCAAGGGAGCTCTAGAGATACTAAATGGTTCAAATGGCTCTGAGCACTATGGGACTTAACTTCTGAGGTCATCAGTCCCCTTGGACTTAGAACTACTTAAACCTAACTAACCTAGGGACATCACACAAATCCATGCCAGAGGCAGAATTCGAACCTGCGACCGCAGCGGACACGCGGTTCCAAACTGTAGCGCCTAGAACCGCTCGGCCACTGACATAAGTAGATAGTTTCAAATACCTGGGAGAGGTTATACAGAAAACAGGACTGAACGGAACATCCAATGAAGAAAGGATCACAAAACTACAAAAAACATACAAACTTATGTGGAACCATTACAACAAAAGAAGTATTTCCACCAATGCCAAATTACGACTCTACAGTACAGTAGTCTTACTAGAGGCCATGGCTCAGAAACAACAGTAATCGAGGGAAGAACGAAAGTTAAGGAGCTGGAAAAAACAAGAGAGGAAAATACTGAGAAAGATCTACAGGCCCAATTAGAAAGAGGGGATCTGGATAAAGAGACCGACAAAAGAACTTTACAAACAGAGAGGATTACAAACAACTCAGGAAAAGGTGAAAGTTCTACAGACACATACATAGGGCGAACGAAAATAGATTGACCAAGAAAATTTTTAACAGAGTGACAAATAACACAGTGAAATCCAACTGGGTAAAGAAAACCATGGAAGATCTCAAGAAACTGAACATCTCCACAGAAGACACGACAGATAGGGAAAAATATAGAGAAAAAATCAGAAACCAGAAATTTCAGCAAACCCCCAAAGTGAAGAAACAGGAAGGAAGTGGACAGAAGACAGCAAGAAGAAACACAGTAAATATGGGAGAGGTTTTTCGGAAGAAAACAGGGACAGAAAGAAACGCCATGAAAATTGTGTTTTAGCGCTCTCCATAACGGGGAATTAACTTTCATAATAATAATAGAGTGTCAGGAAGTTGTTTCTGAAAGTATTTGTATGGAGTGTAGCCATGTATGGAAGTGAAACATGGACGATAAATAGTTTGGACAAGAAGAGAATAGAAGCTTTCGAAATGTGGTGCTATAGAAGAATGCTGAAGATTAGATGGGTAGATCACATAACTAATGAGGAGATATTGAATAGAATTGGGGAGAAGAGGAGTTTGTGGCACAACTTGACTAGAAGAAGGTATCGGTTGGTAGGACATATTCTGAGACATCGAGGGATCACCAATTTAGTATTGGAGGTTAGCGTGGAGGGTAAAAATCGTAGAGGGAGACCAAGAGATGAATACAATAAGCAGATTCAGAAGGATGTAGGCTGCAGTACGTACTGGGAGATGAAGCAGCTTGCACAGAATAGAGTAGCATGGAGAGCTGCATCAAACCAGTCTCAGGACTGAAGACCACAACAACAACAACAATAATAATAGTTAAGACTATTAGCTAAAAACCAGAAGATTACTCGTTCCTTAGCCTACAAAACTTTGGTTCTGTATCTTCAGTCTTTTACAGGGTGTTAGATGTTTACATTGCGATCACAACATGTAAAATGGCAGAGAGTAGTATTGTGACTTTCGTATCTCAAGTAACACCGCTAGTTGCGACGATTATACAGTCAATTACAGGGCAATCGGTAGAGAATATGGGCTTCTACTAGGTAAACTTTAATACGTTTTGTCAGTGATGTCACCACTGAGATACCAGCCTCTGTAGCTGTCCACAGCAGGTTTGTCTGAGTCACAAGCCGCGGTCGTGCCTGCCTCTCAAGCGGCCGGAGACTGAATGCCAAACAAATGTGAACTCGGCTTGCCTCATCTGTCACCATCTGTGAGCTCACGATGCGCTTCCCGACGGCGAGTTACTTTGAGAACCGAGGAAGTGCTTTCGTCCCACATGGAACTGTGTAAACGTTGCGAGTCGGCAGGCGGAGGGGCTTTGTTTTTTTGTGGAGGCGGCGGCGCACATTCCAGCTGGCTCGCCGCTCCCTAGCAGGCCTGTGCGCGTGTGTATGTGTGTGTGTGTGTGTGTGTGGGCACGCTTGGGCGCTGTCTGCTGCCTACGGAGTGGGTCAGCTTAGCCTCTGCACCAGGCTTCTAAAACGTGCATTGTCTGTCCGTTGGGTCTGCGGTGAATACTCGTACGACCTGTCAGCTGTTGGGAGGCAAACGAGTAACAGAAAACGCGAGTTCAATATTCTGCACAATAAAACTGTTCAAGTTCTGGTATAGATCCTATAGCACAGAACACAAAGAAGTAACCTTAAACTCAGAAGGGTGGAAGTTCGTTCACTTAAAGGAAGGAACAGAAGCTAACAAGTGAGCAAGGTCGCAAAAACTGTGTATTACTATAAAAAGTTATCCGTGTACCGCGACAGAAACGGGATCTTACTTTGTGACGTGGTTAGCTACAGCCCACGTTCTAGCTCGAAGCCTCGGACCAAAGATGATATAGACCACGCGTGACGTCATTAAATTGGAACCAACAACTCGATCAGCTGTCTAGTGGCGGCAGCCAGTTGCAGAGGAATTTGGAATATCTCTCGACTCATTTTTGACTCAGTTGTATTCTTTTATGTAAAGATTTCTTTTTTGCAATGGTGAAATCTTGTGCAGCATTTGGTTACGCCGAAAAATGAAAGCATATAACATTTCCTTCCACAGGTAAAGCTGTTTTAAGAATACAAACAAATAAAAAAAATCACCGCAACTTAGCAGTCACTCGACAGCTTGCAATGCCTTGCGGAAATTACAAAGACGAGAATATCAATTTGCCTGGTTCACTATTTGCAATGTAAAATTATACACTACTGCCCATTAAAATTGCTACACCAAGAAGAAATGCAGATGATAAACGGGTATTCATTGGACAAATATATTATACTAGAACTCACATGTGATTACATTTTCACGCAATTTGGGTGCATAGATTCTGAGAAATCAGTTCCCAGAACAACCACCTCTGGCCGTACTAACGGCCTTGATACGCCTGGGCATTGAGTCATACAGAGCTTGGATGGCGTGTACAGGTACTGCTGCCCATGCAGCTTCAACACGATACCACAGTTCAAGAGTAGTGACTGGCGCATTGCGACGAGTCAGTTGCTCGGCCACCATTAATCAGACGTTTTCAATTGGTGACAGATCTGGAGAATGTGCTGGCCAGGACAGCAGTCGAACATTTTCTGTATCCAGAAAGGCCCGTACAGGACCTGTAACATGCGGTCGTGCATTATCCTGCTGAAATGTAGGGTTTCTCAGGAATCGAATGAAGGGTAGAACCACGGGTCGTAACACATCTGAAATGTTCACAGTGCCGTCAATGCGAACAAGAGGTGACCGAGACGTGTAACCAATGGCACCCCAAACCACAACGCCGGGTGATACGCCAGTATCGCGATGACGAATACACGCTTCCAATGTGCGTTCACCGCGATGTCGCCAAACACGGATACGACAATCATGATGCTGTAAACAGAACGTGGATTCATCCGAAAAAATGACGTTTTGCCATTCGTGCACCCAGGTTCGTCGTTGAGTACACCATCGCAGGCGCTTGTGTCTGTGTTGCAGCGTCAAGGGTAACTGCAGCCATAGTCTCCGAGCTGATAGTCCATGCTGCTGCAAACATTTTCGAACTGTTCGTGCAGTTGGTTGTTGTCTTGCAAACGTCCCCATCTGTTGACTCAGGGATCGAGACGTGGCTGCACGATCCGTTACAGCCATTCGGATAAGATGCCTGTCATCTCGACTGCTAGTGATACTAGTCCGCTGGGATCCAGCGCTTCGTTCCGTATTACCCTCTATAGCGTCCCCAGTGCCATATTACGAAAAGACTTTAAATTATTTATAAAGAAGACATTCATAATTTGTAAGAGATTTTTTTTTCATGTAGCCGTAACATAAGAATTTCTCTGTCCAAGTTTCAAATGCAAAGAAATAATTTATGACAAAATGATCTAAAGAGGTGACAAGATACACTCTTTTGTTAATTTTTTAGTCGTCTTCATTACTTCTTCTTTTGTCTTGAGTGTATATAGACGGACATCTTTCGAGTGCTGACAAATGTAAGCATATTTGTATGAGTTAAGCAGATAATATATTAATTGAATATTATTGTGCACTTTTAATTTGTAAGAGGTGATCCCGATTTCATGTCCGCCTTCCTTGAATTAACCTGCATTCAAGTAATTTACAGCTCAACAATCGCAGCGGCCGATGCAGCCAACGACGCCATTACGTGGCGATATTAACTTATGAAAAATTAGCGGAAGCGGAAAACTCGCCCGCGATTAGCATAATATTAATTTTTCTCCACAGCCGCACGAAGTTGCAGATATACTTAGCTTTAAGATTCTTATTTTCAGTACCATAGCCGAGACCTAGAGCCAGGACTCCGACTACAATACAATGGTTAACGGAGGTAAGAAAAATACTCTCGCGCGTGTGTGGGCCGCAATTTTAATTAATAACTAAAGATTTCTTGCTTTAAAGTGAACTGACTAGCCGAGGAAATTAATATGCAACGTTTATTACGTTGTTCAGCTTGTATGCTCATGTTTGTAAGATGCAGCGAGTCTAACATTCATTAACGTAACAAATAATTTGAGATTAATATTGTTAAAAAAGAAAACTTCAGGAAAACATTTAACCGTAAAATCAAAATTAAATGGAATATCATTTTTATTAAGGCCCACCACGTAAGTCGGCAACAATCAAAGAATAATAATAACAATAATTATTATTATTCACGTTTGGGCCCTACTGGACCACGCGAAGTACAATCACGGGCATTCAGTTATTTTCTTTTAGACTTACTCTCTGCCCAAATTGTTTTCATTCTCTCGGAATGAGCTCTTTTCCTTTCATCAGACCATGTGGTTCCAGTTTTCTTTGGTTTTTCAGCTTGACCAACTACCCAGTCATGAATTTTTTGCCTAAATAATTTTCTGTCTTGAATTTCATCTTGTTTTATATCTGCCTCTTTCATGTCCTCTTTTATAGCAGCAATCCATTTTATTGTCTCAAATTTAGCTTTACTTCGATTTTCGTAGAATTCCACTACTTGTTTAGTTAGTCTGGTAGCATCCATTCTTTTAATATGCCCATAAAATTTTAATCTGCGTTTTTTCATATCCGAATATATGCTGGTGTATTGTTGAATTTCACTATTTGCTCTTAGCCTGTATGTTCCTTCTTCAGTATATTTTGGACCTAGAATTTTTCTGATTACTTTTCTTTCTCTTTTTTGGATTTCTTGAATGTCCTTTTTTCTGTTTAAAATTAGCGTTTCAGCCCCATAAAGGCACTCTGGTTTTATGACCGTGTCGTAATGTCTCAATTTAGAGTACCTCGAGAGACATTTTTTGTTGTAGACGTCTTTTGTAAGTCTAAAAGCTGTCTCCATCTTTTGACAACGAATTTCATTTCCAATTTTTTCTAGACCAGTCTCTGAGATTGTTTCACCTAAATATTTGAATTGCGAAACTCTTTTGATTTTTCCATACTTAGTTTCCAAAAGTTTGGGTGCCAGTTTGTTGCTAGTCATATACTGTGTTTTTTCAAATGAGATTTGGAGACCTACTCTTTCTGCTGTTTCTTTAAGAATTTCTATTTGTTTCTGAGCAATTTGGATGTCCTGCGTTAGAATAACCAAGTCGTCTGCAAAGGCCAAACAGTCTATTCGAATATTTGTTCGTCCTAATTTCACTGGTTGGTCAATTTTGAACTCCAATTTTCGTTCGCGCCACTCTTGTATTACTTTTTCTAGAACGCAGTTAAATAGCAACGGAGAGAGTCCATCACCTTGCCTCACGCCTGTTTTTATTTCAAAGGGTTCTGAAATTTCTCCTCTGAACTTTACTTTTGATTTTGTACCAGTTAGCGTGTCTCTGATAATTGCCGTGGTTTTAGGATCCAGGCCTTGTTCTTTCACAATTTGGAAAAGAGATTCACGATCCACTGAGTCATAAGCCTTTCTAAAATCTACAAAGGTACAAACTAGTTTTTTATTGTAAATTTTTTGATGTCTGAGAATTAGTTTGAGGACTAAAATCTGTTCTGGGCAAGATCTATTTGGCCTGAAACCTGCTTGATATTCGCCAATTTTCCATTCAAGTTGTTGTTGTGCTCGGTTCAGAAGACATTGAGAGAGGATTTTGTATGTGACTGGAAGAAGAGAAATTCCTCTGTAATTATTAACATCAGTTTTGTCTCCCTTCTTATGAAGTGGGTGAATCAAGGCGGTTTTCCATTCATCAGGAATTTTTTCAGTTTGCCAAATGTTTTGCATGATTGAAGTAATTTCTTTAACGGTTTTTGGACCAGCTGCCTTTAAAAGTTCTGCAACAATTCCATCTTCACCAGATGCTTTGTTGTTTTTCAACCTATGAATTTCTTTAATGATTTCCTCTTCATTTGGTGCATGTGAAACTGGATTGCATTGTTGGGGAATTTTTGGTGGAAATCTTTCTGTGGGCTCGGGGCAATTTAGAAGATTCTTAAAATATTGCAATTTTCTTGGTTGTTAAGAGCCAACTGTCCATTTTCCTTCTTGAAGCAAAGATTCTGGGGTTGGTACCCCTTTATTTTGGTTTTAAAAGTTTTATAAAAATTTCTGGTATTGTATTTCTGAAAATCTTCTTCAATTTCTAAGAGTTGACTATTCTCATATTGTCTTTTTGTTTGTCTAATTAGTTTTGAAGTGTCTTTTCTAGTTGTCAGGAATGTATCATATGTGTCTTCTGTCTTGTTGCTATTCCATGCTTTAAATGTCTCTTGTCTGGCTTTGATTGCATGATCACAGTTTTCATTCCACCAAGCATGTTTCTTGTGTTTTCGTAAAGGAATTTGATCTTGAGCTGTTTTGATAATCTTGTGTTTGAGTTGTTCCCAATTTTGTGCACTTGTTTTGTCAAATTCGTCTGCTAATAATGATGGTTGGATTTTACTGGTGTCAAATTTGGGGATTAATGGTGTCCTTTTGTTGAAATTTTGGGGTTTTAGCTTTAGTTTCACACGGGTTAAGTAATGGTCTGAGTCAATATTGGCGCCTTTACGAACTTGAACATTTAAAATTTCTTTGTGACATGGATACGAGATTGCAATATGGTCAATTTGGAATTCACCTATGTCCTTGTTAGGTGATCGCCATGTCTTTTGTTTTGAAGGTTTTTTCTTAAAATGACTTGACATAATTTTGAGATTGAAATTTCTGCAAAATTCTACCAGCCTCTTTCCATTTTGATTGGTCCATTTATGTGCAGGGAATTCACCGACCGTTTTTCTAAATTTTCTCTCTTTCCCTAACTGTGCATTAAAATCACCCATTAATATCTTTACATAATTTTGAGGAATTTTGGAGACTGTATTCTCTAACACTTCCCATGACTTATTTACTTTTTCTGGATTTGTTTTATTCTCCTGGTTGATAGGCATGTGTGCGTTAATTAAACAGTACATTTTATTTGCACATTTCATGGAAATTGTCATTAGTCTGTTGTTTACTGGATTTACTTCGATTACGGAGCCAAGAATGTCTTGCGAAATTGCGAATGCAACACCCAGATGCGGAGTGTTTTTAAGAATTCTTTTGTCTGTTTTACTTTTAAACAATCGATAGTTTCCAAAATCCATGGTATTCTCATCAGGTAACCTTGTTTCTTGCAGGGCTAAAATTTTGATATTTTGTTCTTTTAGTGTGTCTCCTAATTTATAGAGTTTTCCTGGTGTCAAGAGAGAGTTAATATTGATAGTTCCAAAAAATGTTTCGACCTTGGGCATGAGTCGGTCAAAAGACTTCGATTTCCTCTGGTTTGGGATATAGCGTTTCAGCCTAGTCTCCCCAGAATCCGATAGACTAGTTGCGCCACTGATGGCGGAGGATTTGTTACCACCTGGGGTAATTTTGTAATTACTAAAACGCTCCATAATAGTACTTAGAATCAAAGGGTTGAGCTCAGAAAAGCTCAGTGGTTAAGACTGGAGTGGTTAGTTCCAGAATTTGTATTACGGCCGCACCTCTGGTGAACAGACGCCGACCACAGTGCCGCTTGTTACAAGTCATAACAATAATAATATATATATTAAATTACGACGGCCGACGGACGCGAGACCTCCTGAACCCAGCGATTCCATATTGTGCTAACAGTCATCGGATCTCGGCCAACGCGAGCAGCAATGTCGCGATACGATAAACCGCAGTCGCGATAGGCTACAATCCGACCTTTATCAAAGTCGGAAACGTGATGGTACGCATTTCTCCTCCTTACACGAGGTATCATAACAACGTTTCATCAGGCAACGCCGGTCAACTGCTGTTTGTGTATGAGAAATCGGTTGCAAACTTTCCTCATGTCAGCACGTTTTAGGTGTCGCCACCGGCGCCAACCTTGTGTGAATGCTCTGAAAAGCTAATCATTTGCATATCACAGCATCTTCTTTCTGTCGGTTAAATTTCGCGTCTGTAGCACGTCATCTTCCTGGTGTAGCAATTTTAATGGCCAGCAGTGTAGATCAAGGGAGCGAGCTGAGTTCATGTTAGCGTTGATTCACAAGTCCGTACATCGCACTGTTCCAAATGAAAATCAAACTACGGAGCGTAAACTGAAATGAACTTTCTGGGTACCCCTACAGTCACATTCTTTTTTTGAGTCATCAGTGTTCTGCCTGGTTTGATGGCAACACGTCACGAATTCCCCTCCTGTGCCAACCTAATCATCTCAGAGGAGTAGCAATTACAACCTACGTCCTCAATTATTTGTTGGATATATTCCAATCTCTGTCTTCCTCTACAGTTTTTATCGCCTACAGCTCCCTCTAGCACGTTGGAAGTTATTCCCTGATGCCTTCACAGATGTCCTATCATCCTGTCTCTTCTTCTTGTCGGTGTTTTCCATATATTCCTTTCCTCGCCGATTTTGTGTAGAACCTCCTCATTCCTTACCTAATTTTCAACATTCGTCTGTAGCACCACATCCCAAAGGCTTCGATTCTCTTTTGTTCTGGTTTTCCAACAGTCCATGATTCACTACCATACAATGCTACGCTCCAGACACACATTCTCAGAAATTCCTTCCTCAAATTAATGCCTATGTTTGATACTAATAGACTTCTCTTGGCCAGGAATAACTTTTTCTGCAGTGCTAGTCTGCTTTTGATGTCCTCCTTGCTCCGTCCGCCACAGGTTATTCTGCTACCTAGGTAGCAGAGATTCCTTAACTTCCTCTAGTTTGTGATCCCTAATGTTAATGTTTTCCTCCTTTCAACACATGAAAGAAGAATATAAGATGACCATAAAAAAAAATCAAAATGAGGATAATGGAATGTAGTCGAATTAAGTGGGGTGATGCAGAGGGAATTAGATTAGGAAATGAGGCACTTAAGTAGTAAAGGAGTTTTGCTATTTGGGGAGCAAAATAACTGTTGATGGTCGAAGTAGAGAGGATATAAAATGTAGACTGGCAATGGCAAGGAAAGTGTTTCTTAAGAAGAGAAATTTGTTAACATCGAGTATTGATTTAAGTGTCAGGAAGTCGTTTCCCAAAGTATTTGCTTGGAGTGTAGCCATGTATGGAAGTGAAACATGGACGATAAATAGTTTGGACAAGAAGAGAATAGAAGCTTTCGAATTTTGGTGCTACAGAAGAATGCTGAAGATTATATGGGTAGATCACATAACTAATGAGGAGGTATTGAATAGAATGTGGGAGGAGTTTGTGGCACAACTTGACTAGAAGAAGGGATCGGTTGGTAGTACATGTTCTGAGGCATCAAGGGATCACCAGTTTAGTATTGGAGAGCAGCGTGGAGGGTAAAAATCGTAGAGGGAGACCAGGAGATGAATACACTAAGCATATTCAGAAGGATGTAGTTGCGGTAGGTACTGGAAGATGAGGAAGCTTGCACAGAATAGAGTAGCATGGAGACCTACATCCCAGTCTCAGGACTGAAGACCATAACAAGAGCAATGTTAATGTTAAGTTTCTCTCTTTACTCATTTCTGCTAATTTTCATTTCTTTTGTCTTTCTTCGATTTACTCTCAATCCGTATTCTCTTCATTAGACTGTTCATTCCATTCAACGCGCCGGCCGCTGTGGCCGAGCGGTTCTAGGCTCTTCAGTCTGGAACCGCGCTGCTGCTGCGGTCGCAGGTTCGAATTCTGCCTCGGGCATGGATGTGTGTGATGTCCTTAGGTTAGTTAGGTTTAAATAGTTGTAAGTCTAGGGGACTGATGACCTCAGATGTTAAGTCTCATAGTGCTTAGAGCCATTTGAACCGTCCAACACATCCTGCAGTTCTTCTTCACGTCTGTCTGCCGCTCTCGGAATCGAGTCCGGTTAGGTTTTTCTGTCAGACATGGTGCTACCGTTGGACCATTCATAGATGTCGCAACAAGCGAAGCAAATTTTCTGTCAGATCGCCATATAGTCGCACTAGTACTCATATGGGACGAAGAGATAACGTGCGAGTTCCAATACTATCATCCTACTAATGCGAATGGTGTGGTTTGCTGCAGAATTCTTCAGCGTATTCTAAGTATCGTTGAGGCACGAAAGCTTCTGTCTACAAATCAGCACGGATTTAGAAAGATCCCTCCCGCGGAACCTAGAATGCCTTTTTCTCTCACGATTTGCTGCGAACTGTGGATGAACGCAACACGTAGATTGCACTTTCCTAAATTTCACGAAATAGTTCGACACAGTGTCCCACTGCAGACAGTTAACGAAGGTTCGACCATGTGGAACAGTACGCAGATATGAGAGCCGCTCGAAGACTTCTTAAGTAACAGAACCCAGTATGTTGTCCTCGACGGTGAGTATTCATCAGAGACAAGTGTATCGTCAGGAGTGCCCAGGGAAGCGTGGTAGGACCGCTGTTGCTCTCTACATACATGAATGATTTGGCGGATAGGCTGGGCAGCCATCTGGGACTGGTCGTTGATGACTCTATGGTATACAGGAAGTGTCGTTGTTGAGCAACTCCAGGAGGGTACAGGGTGACTGGACAGATTTTGTATTTGGTGTGATGAATGACAGCGAGGGCTAACTGCAGGAAAATGCAAGTTAATGTAGATGAGTAAGATAAACGTAACCCTATGATCGAATACTGTACTGGTCCTGGCGGTGTGGTTCTTGACACAGTCACAATGATGAAATGTCTAGACGGAACGTTGCAAAGTGGTATGAAATGGAACAAGCACGTAAGGACGGTGGTAGGGAAGGCGAATGGTCGACTTCGATTCATTGGGAGAATGTGACAAAAGTATAGGTCAGCTATAAAGTGGACCGCGTATAGAACGCTAGTGGGCCGCATTCTTGAGTACTGGTCGAGTGTTTGGGATCCCCATCGGGTCTAACTGAAGGGAGACATCGAAACAATTCGGAGGCCGCATGTTGCAGGTCCTGTACGGGCCTTTCTGGATACAGAAAATGTTCGACTGCTGCCCTGGCCAGCACATTCTCCAGATCTCTCAGCAATTGAAAACGTCTGGTCAATGGTGGCCGAGCAACTGGCTCGTCACAAAAGGCAAGTCACTACTCTTGATGAACTGTGGTATGGTGTTGAAGCTGCATGGACAGCTGTACCTATACACGCCATCCAAGATCTGTTTGACTCAATGCCCAGGCGTATCAAGGCCGTTATTACGGCCAGAGGTGGTTGTTCTGGGTACCGATTTCTCAGGTTCTATGCACCCAAATTGCGTGAAAATGTTATCACAAGTCAGTTCTAGTATAATATATTTGTCCAATGAGTACCCGATTATCATCTGCATTTCTTCTTGGTGTAGCAATTTTAATGGCCAGTAGTGTACATTCCGCGCAACGACCACGAAGATAAGATATGAGAAATTAGAGCTCGTACGGAGGCATACAGACATACGTTTTTATTGGTTCCATTATGGAGTCGACCACGAAAGTGAATGATTAGTACTGGTACAAGGTATCCTCCGCCATGCACTGAAAGGTGGTCTGCGGAGTTTGTATGTAGACGTAGACGTACGGTTGGTGAAAGCAAATTGTGTGGAGCGAGACAGAGTGGTCCCAAGAGCTGCACCTTCCACGAAGCCAGAGGCCGGCGTCTGCGTGTTATTCCGCAGCACGCACGTGGGATACGGCGTTACCGGAGAGCTGACAGCGAGCAGCTTCGTGGTGTGGCCTTCGTGGTCACGGAGCAGCCGCCAGCAGACGCTGCAGAACTCGAGAACGTGCCACCTCACGCCGCTGCAGAAACAGGACTCCGGAAACTGCACTGCGCTCGTCGTCCTACCTGCCTACCCAGACCGGTTCGCAAAAGATTTTTTTTTTACTGTCACCACAAGCAGCTGACTTCAGCACAAACATTTTCGCACACCACACAAAGTACTACTTCAAATGCTCTATATTCCACTCTTCGGTTTACATTCCTACTAGCTGACAAACTCGGCCTTGCCCGGTTATTCATTTCGTCAATTTTCTATTCGAAACGAAAACAACAAATGCACTGTGTTTGTATCGAAAAAAGTATCGAAAAATATGCATAAAATACAAATGTATAAGCACAGTGTCCGAATTAAGAAACATGATCCCGCACAGACTAATTTCTCACGGTCGAGGTTCACAGTCAAGTAGAATTTTTTAAAAGGAATTCATATTCGCCGGCCGTGGTGACCGAACGGTTCTAGGCGCTACAGTTTGGAACCGCGCGACCGCTACGGTCGCAGGTTCGAATCCTGCCTCGGGCATGGATGTGTGTGATGTCCTTAAGTTAGTCAGGTTTAAGTAGTTCTAAGTTCTAGGGGACTGATGACCTCAGCTGTTAAGTCCCATAGTGCTCAGAGCCATTTGAACCATTTGAATTCATATTCGCCGTTGACAGTAATTATTCATTTCACAGTTGCAACTTCGGCCTTTGGGCCATTGTGAAGTGGTGCTGCCAAAGCTGAAAGAATGGAAAAATGAACCACAGAGTGTTCTCGTATACTTTGTTGGCTTGATATCGCTTGTGAAGCGTTATGCACTCTCTTATCTTTGCAATTGTGAAATAAATAATTTCTTCAGTCGACGACGAATATGAAGTCCTTAAAAAAAAAATTCCAGACAGTTTTTGCTTCGCGTGTCTAGAACACGATTTTGTAAACGCCTCTATGGCAGTGCCTTTTCGGAGCTCTACAGATGGGTATCGCTACAGCCGTTTGCACTTCGCGGTTGAAAGCCGTCAAAAGCGCTGCCAGGTGTCACGGATTTTCCTAAGTTGACTGGGCTGTAGGAGTGTCTTAGTAGAGAGAATAACTGTATTATACACCTATATCTCTAACGTCGATCAGTTGTAGAATTTTGGAACACGTATTATGTTCGAGTATAATGACTTTTCTGAAGACTAGAAATCTACTCTGTAGGAATCAGCATGGGTTTCGAAAAAGACGGTCGTGTGAAACCCAGTTCGCGCTATTCGTCCACGAGACTCAGGGGGCCATAGACACCGGTTACCAGGTAGATGCCGTGTTTCTTGACTTCCGCAAGGCGTTCGATACAGTGCCCCACAGTCGTTTAATGAACAAAGTCGTTTCGGCGCACAGTTAGATGCGACTAACAAGCCGCCGAAGTGGCCTCAATTAGAAAGAATAGTCCAAAAACCACAAAAAAAGAAACTGACGAAGATTGCGTTACATCCTTCCTGTATATTCTCCTGCTTCAAGCATCTTCTTTCCACAGCTTTTGAGCATCCTTTCGTTGCTCTTTCGCGCTTTCATTTCTCTTTACAACCAGTTTTCATTTTTTTCTGTCATTCTCTTCACATACAAGTGTCACGGAAGTTTACGAATGGTTCAAATGGTTCAAATGGCTCTGAGCACTATGCGACTTAACTTCTGAGGTCATCAATCGCCTAGAACTTAGAACTAATTAAACCTAAATAACCTAAGGACATCACACACATCCATGCCCGAGGCAGGATTCGAAACTGCGACCGTAGCTGTCCCGCGGTTCCGGACTGAGCGCCTAGAACCGCTAGACCACCGCGGCTGGCAAGAAGTTTACGACTGGCTGTAACACCAACAATATAAATTTTAAAGCTAGCTTCTATTCTTTGTGACTTACTCATAATTCTACCCTTCCTGGTATCCTGTTAATGGTTTCTGAAGAACTAAGTTTTTGAAACTTCCTGGCAGATTAAAACTGTGTGCCCGACCGAGACTCGAACTCGGGACCTTTGCCTTTCGCGGGCAAGTGCTCTACCATCTGAGCTACCGAAGCACGTGCTTCGGTAGCTCAGATGGTAGAGCACTTGCCCGCGAAAGGCAAAGGTCCCGAGTTCGAGTCTCGGTCGGGCACACAGTTTTAATCTGCCAGGAAGTTTCATATCAGCGCACACTCCGCTGCAGAGTGAAAATCTCATTCTGGGAACTAAGTTTTTACTGCCTGCATTTTATTCACTTTTTTGGGCCCATCCTTCCAACGCGTAAGAAGACATGACAAAAAATACGAATTCAGTGTACCTAATTCTGCTGCTGTCTCAGTAACGATACAGGGAACAATAAGATATTGTTCAGTTCCTTGACTGTTGCTGAAGAGAAATGACCATAAATCCTAGGATCTATACTGCACTGTGAGACTGTTACGAAAGAACGGTTCTGGTTGCCAAGTTTTTCCATTGTGAATTCAGACAGTTAATAGAATAACCTATCAACTTAACAGCGACCGAGGAGGCATGGCATTATATTGGAGAAGGGAGGCGGGGACGGCATTTGCAGGCATGGATGTCGGAAACACAACCTAATCTGACTGCTCTTGCCTAAATCCCTAAGCTTCTTTGTGTTACTGAAAGCCATAGTAGAGCCATCAGTACTGTTAAACAGTAAATACTTTGGGAATGGTCACATAAGCAACTTTGCTTGCCAAGACGATTAGGCGATATTCCAAGTAACACACGTTCTACGCCCACTCTGACCGTAGGCGAGATTTCAATCCATTACGGCCTTGGACGCTCCATGTCATTATACGGCATGCTGCGGTCACACCTCTGTGAAGGACGGAGGTGTATTACTTTTAGTAGTTTAGCATGTGTCATTTCCCTCTATCTACATTTTTCTTCTTATTGATTTTGTCGACCCCTCCCGCCGGAGGTTAGAGTCCTCCCTCGGGCATGGGTGTGTGTGTGTTGCTCTTAGCATAAGTTAGTTTAGTTTAGTGTGTAAGTCTAGGGACCGATGACCTAAGCGGTTTGGCCCCTTAGGAATTCACACACATTTGAACACTTTTTTGATGCTCACCGCTGTTCATGTGATCAGGTATCATCGGGTTGTTCCTCTTTGTTAAAAGTGTTTCTTACATTTATCTACATTTAAAGAGAGCTGCCACCCCTTGTACCAAGAGGAAATTTTGTCGACGTCTTTCTGCAACTGCTCACAATCATCAGCAAACAGTCTTATACTCCCGCAGACCCTGTCTGATAAATCGTTTACTCGTGTATTGAGAACACGAGAGGTCGTGTTACGCTTCTTTCGGATGCACGCCATTTTACTTTCACTTCTATGCAACATTCGCCGTGCAGTATGACGTACTGGCTTCTCTTCTGTTTTCTACGTATTCTATATTAATAATAAAAATGTAAAACCGCCAAGTTTGTCTGTTTGAAGACGCTACCTCCAAGAGTATTAGACAAATTTTGATGGGGTCTCCATAGGTGACTTGAACGTAGCTTGCGGCAACGTATTAGCTATATTTAATCAAAATTGGATCACGGAAAAAAGATACCGTGATAAATTTTTTTTATCTAAAACCATCGTGTCTGAACACGAAATCTCCAAAAATAATAGACAACTTTTCATGGGATTTTCACAGGTAATGCGAGTATGGGTTTGGGCAAAATTTAGGCTTGATTTCATGAAAATATGATCACGAAAAAAAAAGATAAAAATAAAGATATCGTAATGTAAAGCTTTATAAAAGCGAAAGTGTGTTACGTTTTCACGACTAAAATGTTGAACCGATTTTGATGAAATTTGCTGTTGGGGTAGGTTGAGCGCTAAGAATGAACATAGGCTACTTTAGAAAGTATGTAGTAGAAGATATTTATTGGTTTGCAGAATATTACGCGAATTAGCGAAATATGTTTACTCTTTGAAAATGCTATTTATTCTTTGACTGTTGAACTTTATCATATTTGTGAAAATGCTTTTATTGATTGATACGTTCTGCATAATAGATTGAGCATAATGAATGAAATGCTTATACAATCCTTGGGGTGTTAAATCCATACTTCCGTACCAAATGTGCGGAAGTATCTCTGTTACGTTTTGACGATTGAACCGCCGAACCAATTTAGATGAAACTTGATATGGAGATAACTTGAACCCGAAAGAAGAAGGTAAAATTAAGCTTAACTCAGCCCGAACAGGGCATGAATGTACAACGGTACGACCGACTGCCGTGTCATCCTCAGCCCACAGGCGTCACTGGATGCGGATATGGAGGGGCATATGGTCAGCACAACGCTCCCCGGCCCCATGTCAGTTTACGAGAACGAAGCCGCTACTTCTCAATCAAGCAGCTCCTCAGTTTGCCTCACAAGCGCTGAGTGCACCCCACTTGCCAACATGGCTCGGCAGACTGGATGGTCACCCATCCAAGTGCTAGCCCAGCCAGACAGCGCTTAACTTCGGTGATCTGAAGGGGACCGGTGTTACCACTGCGGCAAGGCAGTTGGCAGGAAAAAGGTAGACTACTTTATAAAATAAAAAAAGGCAAAAGTCGACCCTTAAAAGTGTGAAGTTGGAGATGGAATAATTTTTTTACATCAGTGAACATAAACCGTGTTAAAAATTTATTAAATTTGTTGCATAATCATGCATCATGTGTAGCTACTTCAACAGCGTGATGCATAGATGTGCCCACCTGCCGGCGCCCGTCCGCATGCACTGCTCAACAGCAACGCTGTGTGTGTGCCACATCGTCATTCCGGGGTGTAAGTTGAAGGGAAGGCCCGTGGGAGGGATCGGCGCATCTATGCGTCGTGCTACGCTTACCCAAACTGACAGATACGTGAGAGCAGCTGACGTTATCATAAGATATGGGAGCGTAGCCACGGGTAACAGCTAATAGTTAAGGAATTCTCGAGCCAATCGCTTATGCAGAATTTGCTGTTGCTGTTGTCTTCAGTTTCAATTCTACATCTACATCTACATTTATACTATGCAAGCCACCCAACGGTGTGTGGCGGAGGCACTTCACGTGCCACTGTCATCACCTCCCTTTCCTGTTCCAGTCGCGTATGGTTGGCGGGAAGAACGACTGCCGGAAAGCCTCCGTGCGCGCTCGAATCTCTCTAATTTTACATTCGTGATCTCCTCGGGAGGTATAACTAGGTGGAAGCAATACATTCGATACCTCATCCAGAAACGCACCCTCTCGAAACCTGGACAGCAAGCTACACCGCGATGCAGAGCGCCTCTCTTGCAGAGTCTGCCACGTGAGTTTGCTAAACATCTCCGTAACGCTATCACGCTTACCAAATAACCCTGTGACGAAACGCGCCGCTCTTCTTTGGATCTTCTCTATCTCCTCTGTCAACTCGACCAGGTACGGATCCCCCACTGATGAGCAATACTCTAGTATAGGTCGAACGAGTGTTTTGTAAGCCACCTCCTTTGTTGATGGACTACATTTTCTAAGGACTCTCCCAATGAATCTCAACTTGGCACCCGCCTTACCAACAATTAATTTTATATGATCGTTCCACTTCAAATCGTTCCGCACGCATACTCCCAGATATTTTACAGAAATAACTGCTACCAGTGTTTGTTCCACTATCATATAATCATACAATAAAGGATCCTTCTTTCCATGTATTCGCAATACATTACATTTGTCTATGTTAAGGGTCAGTTGCCAGTCCCTGCACCAAGTGCCTATCCGCTGCAGATCTTCCTGCATTTCGCTGCAATTTTCTGATGCTGCAACTTCGCTGTATACTAGAGTATCATGCGCAAAAAGCCGCAGGAACTTCCGACACTATCTACTAGGTCATTTATATACAGGGTTATTACAAATGATTGAAGCGATTTCACAGCTCTACAATAACTTTATTATTTGAGATATTTTCACAATGCTTTGCACACACATACAAAAACTCAAAAAGTTTTTTTAGGCATTCACAAATGTTCGATATGAGCCCCTTTAGTGATTCGGCAGACATCAAGCCGATAATCAAGTTCCTCCCACACTCGGCGCAGCATGTCCCCATCAATGAGTTCGAAAGCATCGTTGATGCGAGCTCGCAGTTCTGGCACGTTTCTTGGTAGAGGAGGTTTAAACACTGAATCTTTCACATAACCCCACAGAAAGAAATTGCATGCGGTTAAGTCGGGAGAGCGTGGAGGCCATGACATGAATTGCTGATCATGATCTCCACCACGACTGATCCATCGGTTTTCCAATCTCCTGTTTAAGAAATGCCGAACATCATTATGGAAGTGCGGTGGAGCACCATCCTGTTGAAAGATGAAGTCCGCGCTGTCGGTCTCCAGTTCTGGCATGAGCCAATTTTCCGCGGGCTACGCGTGAAACTTGCCCGCACGCGTTCAACCGTTTCTTCGCTCACTGCAGGCCGACCCGTTGATTTCCCCTTACAGAGGCATCCAGGAGCTTTAAACTGCGCATACCATCGCCGAATGGAGTTAGCAGTTGGTGGATGTTTGTTGAACTTCGTCCTGAAGTGTCGTTGCACTGTTATGACTGACTGATGTGAGTGCATTTCAAGCACGACATACGCTTTCTCGGCTCCTGTCGCCATTTTGTCTCACTGCGCTCTCGAGCGCTCTGACGGTAGAAACCTGAAGTGCGGCTTCAGCCGAACAAAACTTTATGAGTTTTTCTACGTATCTGTAGTGTGTCGTGACCATATGTCAATGAATGGAGCTACAGTGAATTTATGAAATCGCTTCAATCATTTGTAATAACCCTGTATATTGTGAAAAGCAATGGTCCCATAACACTCCCCTGTGGCACGCCAGAGGTTACTTTAACGTCTGTAGACGTCTCTCCATTGAGAACAACATGCTGTATTCTGTTTGCTAGGCGGATGAATGAGAGATGGAACCCCGGCACATGGTGATGACAGTCGGAGAGACTGATCGCTCAGTTGCTGAATTGCTGGTAGCTGAGACTGGCAGCTGCAGCAGGTGGCGTACTGCAGCTGCAGCCGAGACATAGAAGCAGAGGAAGGGGAGCAGGCAGTACATCTGGCGGCGATAGCCCGGCTGGGCCGGTCATTGCACCCGGCGCCACCGGCTCTGGGCAGTGCCCGCTACATCTGTTGCCGCTCACTGCGAGCAAGTAGGACTCCCCCACACCCACTTCTCTCGATATACTGGTCTCTAGTCGCTGCAGGTATCAAGCGTACACTGACGGCATCACCGTGAAGGTTGGAGGCGACGAACGACTAATTGGCACGAAATGTGTTACGGGTTTTTGGATACACAAGTGATTAGCGCTTCAGCGCAGCTGCACGAGTATTAGGTAACAGTGACGCCATCTACATAGTGCATACAACGTTTCCTGCATAGACAACTTTTTCTCACTAAAACAAATAACAAAAATGAAGATAATACAATTTAACAACCTTTATAGTCTTTAAAGGGAGTGAGACAGGGTTGCAGAGTATCCCCGATGTTATTCAGTCTGTATATTGAGCGGCCAGTAAAGGAAACAAAAGAAAAATTCGGAGTAGGAATTAAAATCTACGGAGAAGAAATAAAAACTTTGAGGTTCGCCTATGACATTGTAATTCTGCCAGAGACAGAAAAGGACCTGGAAGAGCAGCTGAACGGAATGGACAGTGTCTTGAAAGGAGGATACAAGATGAACATCAACAAAAGCAAAACGAGGATAATGGAATGTAGTCGAATTAAATCGGGTGATGCTGCCGGAATTAGATTAGGAAATGACACGCTTAAAGTAGTAAATGAGTTTTGCTATTTGGGGAGCAACATAACTGATGAAGGTCGATGTAGAGAGGAAATTTGTTAACATCGAGTACAGATTAAAGTGTCAGGAAGTCTTTTCTGAAAGTATTTTTACGGAGTGTAGCCATGTATGGAAGTGAAACATGGACGATAAATAGTTTGGACAAGAAGAGAATAGAAGCTTTCGAAATGTGGTGCTACAGAATAATGCTGAAGATTAGATGGGTAGATCATATAACTAATGAGGAGGTATTGAATAGAATTGGGGAGAAAAGAAATTTGTGGCACATCTTGAGTAGAAGAAGGGATCGGTTGGTAGGGCATATTTAGAGGCATCAAGGGATGAGCAATTTAGTATTGGAAGGCAGCACGGAGGGTAAAAATCGTAGAGGGAGACCAAGAGATGAATACGCTAAACAGATTCAGAAGGATGTAGGTCGCAGTAGGTACTGGGAGGTGAAGCTTGCACAGCATAGAGTACCATGGAGAGCTGCATCAAACCAGTCTCTGGACTGAAGACCCTACAACTACAACAACATCATACTCTTTAAAGACTGTGGAGTATTATCGGAAAAGAGGAATACCACTACACTGATATACAGAGGAAAACAGATGAATGTACCGTAAAGCTAAACCTGGGAACGTCGGCCAACGAAATGTCAACAAAGCGGCCAGACATGAATGTTGTATAACACCGTTACTGTGTATTTACATTTACACAGCGTTGCGAAGGAATGGAAAGAACGGGCTATAAAATTCAATGTAGAAAACAGCTTCAGATGGAGAAATTTTGTCTTATGGTTGGTGACCAGATTCTAGTTGCAGGTAAGGAAGATAATTTGCAGAGAGTGCTATATGAACTGCATAAAATAGGAATTGGACATAATTTAAGCATAGTCCATGGCATTCAAAGGCTCGCAACCTTTAAGATGTACATTCATATTAGAAAACAAAATTGTGAGTAAGTTAACACCTCCAGACTCTTGGGTTGTGACATGTCAAGTTGATTAAAAAAAAAAAATAGGGAGAGAGAGAGAGAGAAATTGATAACACGAGTGCCACCATTAAAGGAACGCTTAGGGGAAAAGTATGAAAGGACTGGATGCTAAACTTTTATAAAGTTATGGCTGTTTCTTGTGGACTGTACGGAAGTGAAAACTAGGCTATGAGCTCTAGAACGCATCGTAGATTCCAAATAGCCTAGAGGAAATTTTTGAGAACAGGCAGCCAACTCGCCGAAGAAACAGTACAGTGTAAAAGACAATTATGACCAGCGGTTTCAGAGGTGTCATAAATGAGGCTTTATTTATCAGAAAATTAGACAGGTGTATGAAACAATATGTACGCACATGCAATACGTACAGCGTAAACATGTAGACAAGCTACATCGTTTTCGGTGTTTCCGATCTGTTTGATTCGAAGTCATTGCATTGTGCATTCTTTGCTGCGAGCTGTTCAACATCGGTTGTAAAGAAACGCAGATTTTTTTACGAATGAACGACCTTCATCTCTGATGCAATTGAGACTTCTCCGTATTTTGAAAACTTTTAATCGACTGTAGCCGTTGGACATAGACCACGTCCCTTGTCAGTTTCATAATTTATAGTATACAGCAAGCTAGCTGACAAGATGCTCTTGAAACCCTTTGAACAGCTTTTTCCTCATAGAAGCACGATTTTACACAATTTTTACCACGAACATCAACGCACAATTGCATCCCAACCTGTATCATACGAGTCGTCCTCATCAGAACCGACAATTACTTCGATCAGTGAGAGCGAATTAGGAGGCAGAAATAACTACAGATTCCTGTACTCCATCACCTTCTTCTTGTGCACCCTTTGAAAAGGGAACGAACAATTCCTTTGCCATCCATGTCCTATATGAGCTATTGCTCCATCTCTAATCACCTCGTTGTTCACTGGGCGTAAAAACCTAATCTTCCTTCTTCGCTCCTCTGGTGTACGAGAACACACTGATCTGTGCCGGCCGGGGTGGCCGAGCGGTTCTAGGCGCTACAGTCTGGAATCGCGCGACCGCTACGATCGCAGGTTCGAATCCTTCCTCGGGCATGGATGTGTGTGATGTCCTTAGGTCAGTTAGGTTTAGGTAGTTTTACGTTCTAGGGAACTGATGACCTCAGAAGTTAAGTCCCATAGTGCTCAGAGCCATTTTTGAACTGATCTGTGGTAAAATAGAGCACACGCCAGGCGTTTGTGGAATTTTGAGTACAACAGAGATATTTGCGTGGGTGCAATGAGGTGAGCGTGTGCGTAAGGAAGTGCGTCTGTACGTACACTTGCCTCACGAATTCTGCCGTGAATTGTTCTGTTTTTCTCATGCACTGTTAAGCAGGCTGGCAGTTCTTCAACTTTTGATTACCGTGTAATAGGCTGCTAGTGTAAAGAGCTGACCCCGGCAATTGCACACAGACGGCTATTCCACTGCGAGTACTTAAGCAGGATATCCCGAGGGCGAAAGAGTGCTGCGCCGACCTAGTTGCGAAGTCGCCGCTCTCTCGGGTATAGAAAGACGCGCCGTACTGCGAACAGCTGCAGACAACTCCTACAGTTCGTTCTAAGATAGACCTGCTTGATAAGATTATTTCCGAGGAAAGTGCTTCACTATAGTGGACTAGGACTCCTTATTCTCATGGTCCGCCTTGATGGCAGAAATACAGTGTTATTTTTAATGCTTACATCACTGTTGTCTCATCATAGGGGAATTAGTTTCAGAATTTTAAAAAAAAGATACAAAACTCTGAATACTTATAGTTTAGTCGAAGCGACTCATCTCTTCCCCGTACAACAGTTTCGTTACATTTTGTGTCGTATTTAACGGAGCATAGAGTGTAACAGAGGAATGCGGTTATGCTCCACTGCTGTTCAAACGCTGAGTCGAAAAGCAATGACGGAATTAAAATATATAAGTTCATTCGTGCGATTAAAATTCAGAGTTAAAAAACATCAGTGGTAAGAATAGCTGATGACATTGCTATCCTTACTGAATATGAAGAAGAACTGCAGGCCATACTGAGTGGCATGAACAGTGTACTGGGGACAGAATATGGATTGGGAGAGAATCAAAGAAGACAGAAGTAGTGAGGGGTAGCAGTAACGAGATTATTGAGAATTTTACCAACATAATTGAGGACCACGAAGGAGTCATGATACCCAAGAAGCAGAATAACATATGACGGACGAAGCGAGGGAGACATAAAATGCAGACTAGTACAGCAAAGAGGGCATTTCTGGCCAAAAGAAGACTGGTGGTATCAAACGTAGGCCTTAATTTGAGAAAGAAATTTCTGAGAATTTACGACTGGAGCACAGCATTGTATGACAGTGGCGAAATCGAAGCTTTTAAGCTCTTTATTCGCACGAAGTAATGGCCGCTATCGACAGGGGATCTCAAGTTGATTCCGTATTTCTATATTTCCGGAAAGCGTTTAACACCGTTCCTCACAAGCGACTTCTAATCAAGCTGCGGGCCTATGGGGTATCGTCTCAGTTGTGCGACTGGATTCGTGATTTCCTGTCAGGAAGGTCGCACTTCGTAGTAATAGACGGCAAATCATCGAGTAAAACTGAAGTGATATGAGGTATTCCTCAGGGAAGCGTCCTGGAACCTCTGCTGTTCCTGATCTATATAAATGACCTGGGTGACAATCTGAGCAGTTCTCTTAGGTTGTTCGCAGATGATGCTGTAATTTGCCGTCTAGTAAGGTCATCCGAAGACCAGTATCAGATGCAAAGCGATTTAGAAAAGATTGCTGTATGGTGTGGCAGGTGGCAGTTGACGCTAAATAACGAAAAGTGAGGTGATCCACATGAGTTCCAAAAGAAATCCGTTGGAATTCGATTACTCGATAAATAGTACAATTCTCAAGGCTGTCAATTCAACTAAGTACCTGGGTGTTAAAATTACGAACTACTTCAGTTGGAAAGACCACACAGATAATATCGTGGGGAAGGACAGCTTACACTACACTACACTCGTTCGTCCTCTGTTAGAATATTGCTGCGCGGTGTGGGACCCTTACCAGGTGGGATTGACGGAGGACATCGAAAGGGTGCAAAAAAGGGCAGCTCGTTTTGTATTATCACGTAATAGGGGAGAGAGTGTGGCAGATTGATATGCGAGTTGGGATGGAACTCATTAGAGCAAAGACGTTTTTCGTCGCGGCGAGATCTATTTACGAAATTTCAGTCACCAACTTTCTCTTCCGAATGCGAAAATATTTTGTGGAGCCCAGCCTACATAGGTAGGAATTATCATCAAAATAAAATAAGAGAAATCAGAGCTCGAACAGAAATGTTTAGGTGTTCGTTTTTCCCGCGCGCTGTTCGGGTGTGGAATGGTAGAGAAATAGTATGATTGTGGTTCGATGAACCCTCTGCCAAGCACTTAAATGTGAATTGCAGAGTAATCATGTAAATGCAGATGTGGTGCAATAGAAGAATTTAGAAAATTAAGTAGACTAATAAGGTAAAACATGAAGAGGTTCCCCGGAAAAACGCCGACGGAATAAATGTGCGGCAAAAGACTGACGGGTGAAGGGACATGTGTTAAGACGTCTGGGAATAACTTTCGTGGTACGAGAGACACATGTACAGTGTAAAAAAAGACTGGAATACATCCAACGAATAGCCGAGGATGTAGGGTGAAGTGCTACTCTGAGATGAAGAGTTTCGTACAAGAAAATATCATTTGGTGAGTCGCATGAAACCAAAGTACTTTGTAGAGGAAGATTAATAAAATATAAAATAAATCACCAGGTCCGAATGGAATCCCAGTTCAATTATACGAAGAGTACTCTACGGCATTGGCCCCTTCCCTATCTTACATTTAGCGTGAATCTGTCGCCCAGCAATAAGCCTCAAGCGACTAGAAAAAGGCGCAGGTGACTCCAGTGTATAAGAAGGGTAAAAGAACGGACCTGCAAAATTACAGACCAGTATCCCTAACTTCTGTTTGCTGCAGAATCCTTTAACATATTCTGACTTCGGATATAATAAACTTTCTTGAGACTGAGAAGCATATGTCCACGAATCAGCATGTTTTTAGAAAGCATCACCCTTGGGAAACTCAGCTTGCCTTTTTCTCACATGATACTCTGCGAACTGCGGATGAAGGGCAACAAGCAGATTCCATATTTATAGATTTCTGGAAAGCATTTGAGATGGTGCCCCATTGCAAGATGTTAACGAAGGTGCGAGCAAATGGAATAAGTTCACAGACATGTGAGTGGCTCGAAGAATTCTTAAGTAGTAGTATGTTGCCCTCAACAGAAAGTGGTCATCCGAGACGAGGGTATTCTCGAGTGTGCCCCAGGGAAGTGAAAATAAATGTGTGTGAAATCTTATGGGACTTAACTAACTGCTAAGATCATCAGTCACTAAGCTTACACACTACTTAACCTAAATTATCCTAAGGACAAACACACACACCCATGCCCGAGGGAGGACTCGAACCTCCGCCAGGGAAGTGAGATAGCAGCGCTGTTGTTCTCTGTATACATAAATGATTTGACCGACAGGGTGGGCAGCAATCTGTGGTTGTTTGCTGAAGACGCCGTGGTGTACGGTAAGGTGTCGAAATTGAGTGACTATAGGAAGATACAATACGTAGACAAAATTTCCAGTTTGTGTGATGAATGGCAGCAAAAGCTAAATTTGTAAAAATGTAAGTTAATGCCGATGAGTAGGAAAAAGAAACCTGTAATGTTCAGACACGGTGTTACTAGTGTTCTGCTTGACACACTGAAATTGTTTAAATGTCTGGGCATAACGTTGCAAAGCGATATGAGATGGAACGAACATGAGAGAACTGTGATAGGAAAGACGAATGATCGACTTCGGTTTATTGGGAGAATTATAGGAAAGAGTGGTTCACCTGTAAAGGAGACCGCATATAGCACGCTGGTGCGACCTATTCTTGAGTACTGCTCGAGTGTTTGGGATCCGTACCAGCTCGTATTGAAGGAAGACATCGAAGCAATTCAGAGGCGGGCAGCTAGATTTCTTACCGGTAGGTTCGAAAAACACGCAAGTATTATCGAGATGTTAGGAAACTCAAATGGGAATCCCTGGAGGGAAGGCGACGTTCTTTTCGAGAACCTACAGAAAATTTAGAGGAACGGCATTTGAAGCTGACTGGCGAACGATTCTGCCGCCGCCAACATACATTGTGCGTAAGGACCACGAAGATAAGATACGAGAAATTAGGGCTCATACGGAAGCATGCAGATAGTCGTTTTTCCGTCGCTCTATTTTCGAGTGGAAAAGGAAAGGAAATGACTAGTAGTGCTACAGTGTACTCTCCAGGAGAATCTATGTTGGTGTAGATAAGTACGTTTGAAGCAAATATCACACTTGTACGTCGCAATGGGAGGCAGTTAAGGGATTTCGAATAAGTAACCCTTTTGTACATCTTTATGACTACGCATTGTACTGCCCCAACTATAATGAGAAAAGTCGGGAAGAAATCAGAAAACATTCTGCTCCGAACATGTGTCTATATGCTCACAGAAGTGGCGTGTTACAATGTCTCGGCCGGCTGGTGTGGCCGAGAGGTTCTAGGCGCTTCAGTCCAGAACCGCGCGACTGCTACGGTCGCAGGTTCGAATCCTGCCTCGGGCTTGGATGTGTGTGATGTCATTAGGTTAGTTAGATTTAAGTAGTTCTAAGTTCTAGGGGACTGATGACCTCAGATGTTAAGTCCCATAGTGCTCAGAGCCATATGATTTTGAACAATGTCTCGTCATACAGTTCACTTTCCGCAGTGCTGGATGTACTTTCTAACATGCAGCAGCAAACCGCCTCTGCACAAGACTTGGCTGCGTCTCATGGGTCTTACTTGTGTCAACGGTGGGGCACGATCTATCTGCAGTTGAGTTATAGGCATACACTCGCCCCTAGGCGATCATCGTCGTTGCGTTATTAAGACACATCTGCTCGCGCAGGTAGAAGCGCTGTTGTGTTTCGTGGGACGTCGCGGCGCAGGTGTTTGCGAGGGGGAAAGCTACTCGCCTCGGCTCACAGCGCCTTTTACGTCTGCTTGCCTGCGTGGGCGGCTACGGCCGTCGCTGTCGCCGGGTGACTGTGATACAGTGAACGCCGCTCCGGCTGCCACGCCCCAGCAGCGCAAAGCAGCGGCTGCGGCGCGGTCTAAGCCCGGCTGACGAGAACGGGCCGTACCACGTAGTCAAACTGCAGACCTGAGGACCAGTGAGTGATGTGCGGTATGAAACTTCCTGGCAGATTAAAACTGTGTGCCGGACCGAGACTCGAGCTCCGGACCTTTGCCTTTCGCGGGCAAGTGTTCTACCAATTGAGTTACCCAAGCACTTCCTTTCTTCCAGGAGTGCTAGTTCTACAATGTTACCAGGAGAGCTTCTGTAGAGTGTGGAAAGTAGGGGACGAGGTACTGGCAGAAATAAAGCTGTGAGGACGGGGAGTGAGTCGTGCATGGATAGCTCAATTGGTAGAGCACTTGCCCGCGAAAGGCAAAGGTCCCGAGTCCGAGTCTCGGTCCGACACACAGTTTTAATCTGCCAGGAAGTTTCACATGAGCGCACACTCCGCTGCAGAGTGAAAGTCTCATTCAATGTGCGGTATGTTATGCGGAGAGCATTACTCAGATAAACTAAAGTTACAAAATGGAGTGCCGAAGTGTCCGTGCCCGCCACAAAACACACGCGATTTCTATGTAATGCACAGTTTATAAACTGTTGGCGCTACCGCGGCCACTTCTTGATGTGGTTGGCTGTTGGCGCTCGTCTCGAGATCTTTGGCCGACGGTCGTTCAGTGGTTCCTTTGAAATTCCGCCAGCACAATGTGAAAGATTCACACTCCAATGTTCGCTACCACCAATCAGTGGTGAATCTTTGACAGTGCCAGCCACTCGTGCTGGCGAAACGTCAGAAAAACCACTAAATGACCGTCAGCCTAGGCTCCCGCCACGGGAACCCACAGCTAACACGTTAATGTACTTTCCGTTCTTCTGCTTAACCTGTAACTAACCCTGCTCCTAAAACGGTGTAAATCGCCATCTTTTCCGCAAAATTTTTCATATTATACAACCATCAAACTGAGCGAGGTGCCGCAGTGGTTAGCACACTGGACTCGAATTCCGGCGGACGACGGTTCAAACCCGCGTCCGGCCATCCCTGATTTCCCTAAATCGCTTCTGGCAAACGCCGGGATAGATCCTTTGAAACGGCGCGGTCGATTTCCTTCCCCATCCTTACCTAATCCAAGTTTGTGCTCCGTCTCTAACGACCTCGTTGTCGACGGGACGTTTAACACTAATCTCCTCCTCCAGAACCATCTTGAGAGGAATTTAATTCCTGTAGCGAGCTCGCAGTCCCGCTGAAATAGTATAATCAAGCAGGTATCGGTCTAGATTACAAACTTCAGCGTCTCGGTCACATAACACTTTACTGAGACTGATTACCGATTTCCACTTTGCAGCCATTATCAGTTCTAAAAATTTAGGAGCGTCACGTGGGCGTGTAGCCAGTACATCACATACGTTGTTTAGGCTGTGAGGTACTGGCGGAAGTGGAGCTGTGACGGCAGACCGTGATTTACGCTCGGGTAGCTCAAACATTAAGGAAACGTTCCGGGTTCGAATCCTGATTCGTAATCTGCCACGAAGTTTCGCAACAGCGCACACTCCGCTGCAGGGCGGAAAATCTTTTCGGTATGCATGCCCGAACTATAAAATGAACGATTTCCAATCTGATATAGCACAGAGGACAAGACCGGCTTCAATACGACCAAGGTAAATAATTGAATATGGGAATAACAAAATGCAACTCACGGACAGGGTCGACGGCAGAAAATGATTCGAGAGGGGACAAGATTCTTAAACTGACATTTTTTGTAAAACTACACTGCGCAACAAAATTAAAGAATCACTTTTTCGAAACCCCCGTAATTTGTCCCCTGTCGCGCTGCCTAAGTTTGAAATGTCGCTAAAAGCCGCCCACAACCTTTCTCTGTAATGGCACAAAGAAGGGGCGCCATGAAACCCTATGGCTCGGTGTCGCTTCAAACAGCAAGGTGACGACACATGCGGAAAAAAGGCGACAGCTCGAAAGTTCACGTAAGCTGTAAAGCGATTAATGCTGTCAATTTGGCACCAAGCTTCACCACAACTCTGCCGCACGTCACCGTGGACCCGTCACCCGATGAGAATGTCACGAGAGACCCTCTGACCCACATTTCACCTCTTCTTTTGACGTCTTTGCGATGGTGTTTACAACTGCGACATCTAGTTGTGAAATCACAGAATGAGTGGCTGTGGAAAGCATTTCAGGTACACCGAATCTACATGAAAAGCCTCTGGGGATGGTATAATCGGTGTCAGTGGAACAACCACTTTCCCTGGGGCGTTGATTCCCTCACATTTCGTGGTCGCAAACAACAGTTCTCAGTGTGACGAGCAACAGGTAGATGTTCTTGACAGCCTTTGACAGTGCTGGCACGCTCGTACACTTTGGAACGACTAGGGGCCGTTCAAAATCATCATGTAACGAATTTTAAGCAGGAAAGGGTGCTCATAGTTTTTCGGCCCCCTATTTTCCCTTCCTCCTGTGGCATGATCACGCGGGAATGCAACGTTAAGATGTGCGTGAATCAAATGGCAGAGGGTTCTTGTAGGGCTCTCCAGTCCGGGAACACCCTCAGGCCACCCAGACAGTACAAATGTACTTGTTAGAAATTTCTACACCATTTCGGCCGGGCGGCTGCTCAAGCGCTTGAGGCTAGGCAAATCCCAGACAACGGCTAGCGAAAGTGTTGCCTGAGTCCTCAGACGCTAGAGCACCTGCTAGGCTGAGCTGGTGTCGAGCTTTTTGACAGTTCGCAGAGACGCCAAAAGAAAGGGGTAAATGTGGGTAAGGGGCCCTGTGACGGCGTCCTAATGGTCTGAGACGTCCCTAGTGGCGTTGGGCAGAATTGTGGTGAAATTTGGTGCCAATGTGACATTATTAACCCGCCTTTCAGCACACAAGAACTTCCGAGCTTTGGCCTTTTTTTCGCACGTGTCGGCACCTTGCTGGTTGAAGCGACGCCAAGACAAAGGGTGATGTCGTAAGTCGCCACGCCTTTACACCCCATGTTTTTTGTGAATGTATGTTTTCTATATTATTCATGTGAATATGAAGACCGCTTTATAAAACAGTGATATGACATTAAATTCTCTTACGATTTAAGCCAAGGTATCCAAGGAGTTAGTAACAACAATATTTTTATTTGTATACAAATTATGTTACGATTAACATAGAAAATTACGAATCCGAAACAGAAAAAAAACGAAGTGATCGAGGAAATGCCGTTAGACATGAAAGAAAAAAAAAAGGAACCAGCAAAATATGAGGCATTAATTCTTCTGAATGGTAGGTACAGGAAAGAAATGGGAAACAAAATTAAAAAAAAAAGAAAACTCTTCTACAACTGTGATGCCATCTGTATGTAACACTTTGCTTATACAACTGCACATTTTAGCATCTTAATGGACTTACTACATTATTTTCATGTCTTTATTATTCAGTGGATGGGAAAAGACCTAGAGGGCGCCCAAGAACACGGTGGAAAATGGGAGTGAGAATATCTGTTGAAAGGAGAGGTGTGGCGTGGCAGCAAGTGGAGGAAGAAAAGTGGTGGGAGGACCGAGCCAATTGGAGAGGACTCGTCAGCACCCAGACCCGGCAGTAGCTGGAGCGGGATTCGGATATAGATAGATATTATTCAGTGACCACTAGCATTACTATACTTCAATATTTTTTAAGGTAGGTTACCTAGGTTCCTAACTTCATGTTTTTTTATATTATTAACGTGAATATGAATGCGAGATTTATAATACAGTGATATGACATTACATTCTCTTGCGATTTAAGCCAAGGTTGAATACAATGTGTTTTCAAAGGTGCATTTTTGGGGTCGTTTGGGTAAGCCGTAACCTTGGAGCAGCATTCGACTATATAAACAGGAGAAATGTCTTAAAATCATCCTGAAATCAGGCAGTACAATCGACTTCTAACAGCCTAGGACTGAACCAAGGCGGTTGTCGTCCCGCCCGTGTGACACCATTAACTGGCATCCCTACCAACTAGACCGTAGGATTCGTAAGTCGAAGACTAGATGTTGCGCTTTATTATACAGGATAGAGTATGAGAAGGTCCCAGTTCTTGGAGAAGGCACTTTTCCAAACTCGGAATTCAACATTGTTCTGCTATCTTTTCGAGTGGTTCGTTTCGGTCCTTGGATGTATAAGTGTACATTCGTACTGAAAGCACAGACGTGTTTTTCAGAGTCTCCAACAACAGCTGTGTCGCATAGAGCTGAACGCAGACTCAGCAAGCCTTTACGGGTTCTCTTTGTCCTCAGACAAATGGTAAACTACTGTTGTGGTTACGTAGTGCGGCAAGAGGAGGGACGTCCTTGTGGGCACTAGGGACGGATGTTGGCCGGGGATACCATGTTCATGACGTGCTGGGAATTGTCGGATTTTGGACAGATACTTCTCTTCAGCTCGATGAGGCCTGTACGGGAAAAGGGGGGGGGGGGGTTGACACAGAAAAGATTGGCAACTCTTTTCTTTATTCAGGCCCTTTTCTGGAAAGTTCCGTATCCACCGTGACTGCAGCACAGTAACGAAATCGCCGCCGTGCAAAGAAACGGTGTAATATTTGGAGAACCGCGTTACAACCAAACAAATCCAAGTAGTATAGTGATTGCTAAAACCACACAATGTCCCGTTGCGCTGAGTAGGTCGACATCTGTAGTTTAATAGAATGGCATACAAATAATGCTAGGGAAGCGAGAGCTTCTTGTAAAAAATACTCCCAGCTTCTACATCTACATCTACATCCATACTCCGCAAGCCACCTGACGGTGTGTGGCGGAGGGTACTTTGAGTACCTCTATCGGTTCTCCCTTCTATTCCAGTCTCGTATTGTTCGTGGAAAGAAAGATTGTCGGTATGCCTCAGTGTGGCCTCTAATCTCTCTGATTTTATCCTCACGGCCTCTTCGCGAGATATACGTAGGAGGGAGCAATATACTGCTTGACTCCTCGGTGAAGGTATGTTCTCGAAACTTCAACAAAAGCCCGTACCGAGCTACTGAGCTTCTCTCCTGCAGAGTCTTCCACTGGAGGTTATCTATCATCTCCGTAACGCTTTCGCGATTACTAAATGATCCTGCAACGAAGCGCGCAGCTCTCCGTTGGATCTACTCTATCTCTTCTATCAACCCTATCCGGTACGGATCCCACACTGGTGAGCAATATTCAAGCAGTGGGCGAACAAATGTACTGTAACCTACTTCCTTTGTTTTCGGATTGCATTTCCTTAGCATTCTTCCAATGAATCTCAGTCTGGCATCTTACCGACGTTCAAATTTTATATTATCATTCCATTTTAAATCACTCCTAATGCCTACTCCCAGATAATTCACGGAATCAACTACTTCCAGTTGCTGACCTGCTATATTGTAGCTAAATGATAAAGGAGCGTGACAAGTGATACAATTGCCCCGCCTTGTGGATGCCTGTGCTTATGTGTAAACTGCCCAGCTAGGCGCCAAGAGTATTAGAGGGGTCTGCGCGTTTACTGGCGAGAGCACTCCCTAGTGGGGACGCTTAGTGGTTGTTAGTGCGAGAGGAGCGCCCCTGGGGCTGTTAGTAGGGCAGAGAGACGGGGACTGACCTGTGACGGGGACGGAGACGATAGCGCGTGTTGGCCGCGCCGCTTCCAGCCGCCGACTGCCGCCCGCCCGCCGGCCGCTCGCTGGTCCAGCAGCCGCAGCCGCCTCCGCCCCTACCACCGCCGCCCCCCTCCCGCCCCCGCCGCCTCCGGGAATGCTGGACGCGATGCCATCGCGCGCTGCCCACACGACCCGCCCCGCCGGGCGACCTCTGCCCCTTCTAGAAGCGTAGCCCAGTTTTCGCGTCGCTCGCTTCTCCGACGGCTCGAGGATGCTGCGAAACTTCTTATCAGCTCTGTCACCGCCGCCAGCTTTACACGAAGTCAACTGATCCCTCCACTTCGACCAGCTCGCGTAGCTCGACGCGCAACGTACTAGCTTGCGCTACAGTGAGTAGGGTTAGGCATGCGCATCTACACTACTGGCCATTAAAATTGCTACACCACGAAGATGACGTGCTACAGACGCGAAATTTAACCCACAGGGAGAAGATGCTGTATTATGCAAATAATTAGCTTTTCACAACATTCACACAAGGTTGGCGCCGATGGCGACACCTACAACGTGCTGACATGAGGAAAGCTTCCAACCGATTTCTCATACACAAACAGCAGTTGACCGTCGTTGCCTGGTGAACTGCTGTTGCGATGCCTCGTGTAAGGAGGAGAAATGCGTACCATCACGTTTCCGAGTTTGATAATGGTCGGATTGTAGCCTATCGCGATTGCGGTTTATCGTGTCGCGACATTGCTGCACGCGTTGGTCGAGATCCAATGACTGTTAGCAGAATATGGAATCGGTGGGTTCCGGAGGGCAATACGGAAGCCGTGCTGGATCCCAACGGCCTCGTATCACTAGCAGTCGAAATGACAGGCATCTTATCCGCATGGCTGTAACGGATCGTGCAGCCATGTCTCGATCCCTGAGTCAACAGATGGGGACGTTTGCAAGACAACCACCATCTGCACGAACAGTTCGACGACGTTTGCAGAAGCACTGACTATCAGCTCGGAGACCATGGCTGCGGTTACCCTTGACGCTGCATCACAGACAGGAGCGCCTGCGGTGGTGTACTCAACGACGAACCTGGGTGCACGAATGGCAAAACGTCATTTTTTCGGATGAATCCAGGTTCTGTTTACAGCATCATGATTGTCACATACGTGTTTGGCGACATCGTGGTGAACGCACATTGGTAGCGTGTATTCGTCATCGGCATACTGGCGTATCACCCGGCGTGATGGTATAGGGTGCCATTGGTTACACGTCTCGGTCACCTCTTGTTCGCATTGACTGCACTTTGAACAGTGGACGTTACATTTCAGATGTGTTACGATCCGTGGCTCTACCCTTCATTCGATCCCTAGGAAACCCTACATTTCAGCAGGATAATGCACGACCGCATGTGTCAGGTCCTGTACGGGCCTTTCTGGATACAGAAAAAGTTCGACTGCTGCCCTGGCCAGCACATTCTCCAGATCTGTCACCAATTGAAAACGTCTGGTCAATGGTGGCCGAGCAACTGGCTCGTCACAATACGCCAGTCACTACTCTTGATGAACTGTGGTATCGTGTTGAAGCTGCATGGGCATGTGTACATGTACACGCCATCCAAGCATCGAAGCTCTGTTTGACTCAATGCCCAGGCGTATCAAGGCCGTTATTAAGGACAGAGGTGGTTGTTCTGGGTACTGATTTCTCAGTATCTATGTACCCAAATTGCGTGAAAATGTAATCACATGTCAGTTCTAGTATAATATATTTGTCCAATGAATACCCGTTTATCATCTGCATTTCTTCTTGGTGTAGCAATTTTAATGGCCAGTAGTGTACATTCTTACTCTGTAGACAACTGAAGTACCGTCACATTATACGAGTTATTAGCGTTTCTTCCCGTCCACACGTACTGAGCGCGGGAAGAATTATTGTTGCATGCCTGTAAGTGTGTGCTGTAATTAATTTAATCTTGTCCTTGCGATCCCTATGTGAGCGATACGTAGGACGTTGTAGTACACTGAAGAGCCAAAGAAACTGGTACATCTGCCTAATATCGTGTAGGGCCACCTCGAGCACGCAGATGTGCTGCTACACGAAGTGGCAGGGACTCGAATAATGTCTGAAGTAGTGCTGGAGGGAACTGACATCATGAATCCTGCATGGCTGTCCATAAATCCGTAAGAGTGGATAGAGATCTGTTCTGAACAGCACGTTGCAAGGCCTCCTATATATGCTCATGTCTGGGGAGTTTGGTAGCCAGTTTAAACTCAGTAGAAAGTTCATGGAGCCACTCTGCAGGAATTCTGGATGTGTGGGGTGTCGCATTGTCCTGCTGGAATTGCCCAAGTCCGTCTGAATGCGCAACGGACATGAATAGTTGACTAGGGCCTCCCGTCGGGTGGACCGTTCGCTGGGTGCAAGTCTATCAATTTGACGCCACTTCGGCGACTTGCGCGTCGATGGCGATGAAATGATGATGATTACGACAACACAAACCCAAAATCTCCAACCGAGCCGGGAATCGAACCGGGGCCCTTAGGATTGACATTCTGTCGCGCCGACCACTCAGCTACAGGGGGCGGACAATAGTTGCAGGTGATCAGACAGGCTGCTTACGTACGTGTCACCTGTCAGAATCGTATCTACACGTATCAGAGGTCCCATATCATTCCAACTGTACACGCCCCACACTATTACAGAGCCTCCACTAGCTTGAACAGTCTCCTGCTGACATGCAGGGTCGATGGATTCATGAGGTTGTCTCCATACCTCTACACGTCCATCCGTTCGATACGATTTGAAACGACACTCGTCCGTCCTGGCAACATGTTTCCAGTCGTCAAAAGTCCAATGTAGGTGTTGACGGGCCCAGGCGATGCGTAAAGCTTCGTGTCGTGCGGTCTTCAAGGGTACACGAGCGGTCCTTCGGCTCCGAAAGCCCTTATCAATGATGTTGCGTTGAATGGTTCACACGCTGATACTTGTTGATGGCCCAGCATTGAAATCTGCAGCAATTTGTGGAAGGGTTGCACTTCTTTCACGTTGAACAAATGTCTTCAGTCGTCGTTGGTCCTGTCCTTGCAGAATCTTTTTTCGGCCATAGCAGCGTCGGAGATTTGTTGTTTTACCGGATTCCTGATATTCTCGGTACCCTCGTGAAATGGTCGTAAGGGAAAATCCCCATTTCATCGCTACCTCGGAGAAGCTGTGTCCCATCGCTCGTGCGCCGACTATAACACCACGTTCAAACTCACGGAAGTCTTGATAACCTGCCATTGTAGCAACAGTAACCGTTACAACAACCGCGCCAGACAGTTGTCTTATATAAGCGTTGCCAACCGCAGCGCCGTATTCTGCCTGCTTACACATCTCTATATTTGAATACGATATGCAGTTTCTTTGGCGCTTCAGTGTAAATTCCTGAAGTCATCATTTAAAGTCAGTTCTTGAACCTTCGTCAATAGCCTTTCTCAGGGCATCTTACACCTATCTTCAAGCGTCCGCAAATTCAGTTTCCTTCAGCGTATCTGTTACACTCTCTCATGTCTCAAACAAACCTGTGACCAGTCATGCTGCCCTCCTCTGTATACATTCAATATTCCATGTTAGTACCCTTCGGTATGGATCCCACACATTTGAGCAGTATTGTGGGAAGGATCACAACGAGCTTCCCTTATAGACTGATTGCATTTCTCCAGTATTCTACCAATAAACGGACGTCTACCACCTGATTTACTCGCAACTGAGCCTACGTGATCACTCTATTTCATATCCCTACACAGTGCTACACCCAGGTATATGTATGAGTTAACCGATACCACCTGCGACCCGTTGATACTGTAGGATTAGAATACTACGTTTTTTCGTTTTGTGAAGTGCACAGTTTTACATTTTTTAACTTTCAAAGCAAGTTGCCAATATTTACACCATCTTGAAATCTTATCATGATATGACTGTTCCTGGATCGGAAAACAGGGTGAATGTAGTTTTTAGGCTGTGTCCCACACTCGCTTAAGCAACCGCTGGGCTGGTTTCCAATCTCTGCCATAGAAAATTGAAATGGAAACACCGCTCACCGGCCGTCCTGTCAACCGTCTTTAGTTGAAGCCCCGTGTCAGGACAACGTAGAAATGCTACTGATTTTGGGTGGTCAAGATAGACAGGACTGAATGACGGGCGTGCGTTTAGCTTGTGTTTCAATTTATTTACAGACTCAAGCAAGTGGGCGAGTTACGTTACCCTGGGACCTTCAGTACACGCTAGTACACGAGAGTCGTAGCCAGTTTTGTGTTACGTTTTTAATAACGTCATATTTACATGAATGGCAGACTGTGATACATATCTGAACGATCTTGATCTTTTCCTTTTGAATGATGAGACTCCTAATTGACTTGACGCGGCCCGCCACGAATTCCTTTCCTGTGTCAACTTCTTCATGTCAGAGCAGCACTTGCAACCTACATCGTCGATCATTTGCTGGATGTATTCAAATCTCTGTTTTCCTCTGCAGCTCCCTATCGTACCGTGGAAATCACTCTCTGATATCTTAACAGATATCCTATCATCCAGGCCCTTCTCCTTGTAAGTGTTTTCCACATATTCCTTTCCTGTGCGATTCTACGCAGAATCTCCTCATTCCGTACCTTATTATTCAACCTAATTTTTTAACATTTCGTCTTTGGCACCACGTCTCAAATGCTTCGATTCTCTTCTGTTCCGATTTTCCCACCGTCCATGTTTCATAATGCTGTGCTCCAAACGTACATTCTCAGAAATTTCTTCCTCAAATTGAGGCCTATTTCTGATACTAGTAGACTTCTCTTGGCTGGGAATGCCCGTTTTGCCGCCGCGCGGTTTAAGGCGCCTTGTCACGGTCCGCGCGGCTGCTCCCGTCGGAGGTTCGAGTCCTCCCTCGGGCATGGGTGTGTGTGTTGTCCTTAGCATAAGTTAGTTTAAGTTAGATTAAGTAGTGCGTAAGCTTAGGAACCGATGACCTCAGCAGTTTGGTTCCATAAGACCTTACCACAAATTTCCAAAAAATTCCCTTTTTGCCAGCACTAGTTCGCTGTTGAGTCCTCCTTTCTCCGCCCGTCATTGGTTACTTTGCAGCCTAGGTAGCACAATTCCTAATTTTCATATAACTTCGTGACCATCGATCCTGGCCGGCCCTTGTGGCCGAGCGTTTCTAGGCGTTTCAGTCTGGAACCGCGCTGCTGCTACGGTCGCAGGTTCGAATCCTGCCTCGGGCATGGATGTGTGGGATGTCCTTAGGTTAGTTAGGTTTAAGTAGTTCTAAGTTCTAGGGGACTGATGACCTCAGAAGTTAAGTCCCATAGTGCTCAGAGCCATTTGAACCATCCATCCTTATGTTAAGTTTCTCGCTGTTCTCATTTCTTCCACATCTCATTACTTTCGTGTTTCTTGGATTTACTCTCAATCCATATTCTGTACTCACTAGACTGTCTATTCCATTTAGCAGATCATATAATTCTCCTTCACTTTCACTCAGGATAGCTATGTCATCAGCGAATGGTATCACTGATATCCTTTCACCTTGAATTTTAATTCCACTCCTGAACCTTTCATTGCTTCTTCAATGCACAGAGTGAATAAATGAATAAAAATATAGGATGCTACTTAAAAAACACTTACT
Source organism: Schistocerca cancellata (assembly GCF_023864275.1). Taxonomy (NCBI): domain Eukaryota; kingdom Metazoa; phylum Arthropoda; class Insecta; order Orthoptera; family Acrididae; genus Schistocerca; species Schistocerca cancellata. The sequence continues at coordinate 1,160,923,071 of NC_064626.1, forward strand.
GCTGTTCGTATCAACGTACGAACGAAGTTACAAGCAATGAAATGATGCTGGTTAACGTTCTTGTGTGCTGCAAGCCCGTGACCGGACTGTTTGCTAGACAGCGAGAAGAATGCAGTCTTGTTTCACAGCGACACTAGGAGCGGGAAGGTGGGGGACCATCGCTCCGCTACCGTGGCCACCTCCCTTCCTCCCTGCCCCCCACCTCTCCCACGGGGATAGATCTGAGAGGAGAATGAATGGACCTGGGGCCGTCCTGTAGGACTGGAAAGAGGAAAAGTCGCCCGCTCCTATCGGTGATGGAACCCAGGACTTCCAGGGCCCACGACGTTCAGAGATCAAGACGCAGGTTTCGTTCCCCATTTGGTAACTGCTGTGTTATTTCAGACCTTTTTAAAATTCCCAGTGGCTGTTCCGGCGCGTAATTATTTGCAGGTTGAAACGAGGCACTTCTTGATGTACCTTTGCGTATCCTTAGTCGGTCCATTATACGTAATTTAACATACAGTGAGTCCAAAAAGTATTCGTCTAGCTGCATATCATTTAGAAAACAAAGTCTGTGTAAAATGAAAAGAAATGTATACAAAATCTAAACAGCCAGTCGTGTAAGAAGTATCTCAGTAAGACATTATTGTTGAAAAGCAAGGAAAGAAATACATCCAAATCGACAGCAAGGTTAACAAAATAGAAAATGTAATACAAGAGCTAGTTCATAAAGTGTTTGCCGTCCGGGGTGGCCGAGTGGTTCTAGGCGCTTCAGTCTGGAACCGCGCGATCGCTACGGTCGCAAATTCGAATCCTGCCTCGGGCATGGATGTGTGTGATGTCCTTAGGTTAGTTAGGTTTAAGTAGTTCTAAGTTCTAGGGGACTGATGACCTCAGAAGTTAAGTCCCATAGTGCTCAGAGCCATTTGAATCATTTTTTTGCTGCACTGAGGAAAGGTATCGATATCGGTCGCTGAGGCTTGGCACGAAGTTGGAGTTCCAAAACATCCCAAAGATGTTCTATAGGATTCAGGGCAGGACTCTGTGCAGGCCAGTCCATTACAAGGATGTTATTGTCGTGTAACCACTCCGCCACAGGCCGTGCGTTATGAGCAGGTGCTCGATCGTGTTGAAAGATGCAGTCGCCATCCCCGAATTGCTCTTCAACAGTGACAAGCAAGAAGGTACTTAAAACATCAGTGTAGGCCTCTGCTGTGATGTTACAACGCAAAACAATAAGGGATGCAAGCACCGTCAATGAAAACCTCCGAATTTTACTGTTTCGCCACATTGTGTACCGTGATTCGTCACTCCATACAACGTTTTTCCACTGTTCAGTCGTCCAATGTTTACGCTCCTTACACCAAGCCAGGCGTCTTTTGGCATTCACCGGCGTGATGTGTGGCTGATGAGCAACCGCTTGACCACGAAATCCAAGTTTTCTCACCTCCCGCCTAACTGTCATAGTACTTGCAGTGGATTCTGATTCAGTTTGGAATTCCTGTGTGATGGTCTGGATAGATGTCTGGCTATTACACATTACGACCCTCTTCAACTGTCGGCAGTCTCTGTCAGTCAGAAGACGAGGTCGGCCAGTACGCTTTTGTGCTGTACGTGTCCCTTCACGTTTCCACTTCACTATCACGTTGGTACCAGTGGACCTAGGAATGTTTAGGAGTGTGGAAATCTCGCGTACAGATGTATGACACAAGTGACACCCAATCATCTGACGACGTTCGAAGTCCGTGAGTTCCGCGGAGCGCCCCATTCTGCTCTCTAACGATGTCTTATGACTACTGAGGTCGCTGATATGGAGTACCTGGCAGTAGGTGGAAGTACAATGCACCTAATATGAAAAACGTATGTTTTTGTGGGTGTTCGGATACTTTTGATCACACAGTGTGTCTCTCCGCGATCTTAACGCTGTTGCCCGAACAACATGGCAGAAATCCTCGTTCCCATCAGAGCAAAATCCCCTCTGTGCAGTGCAGTCACTCAGCCACTTTCTCGAAGTGCTTTTCAGCAGCAGGAAGGTGACTCTGGAATAACGTCCTACTTTACACCAGAGAGCTGAACATCATCTCCAGCTTCAAAAGGCATTACTGATGTACTAGTGAAGCAAGAACAATATCTACCATTATTTCTGTACATACTCGTTTCCCCCTTCACAACCAGATCTTCCTCATTTCCCTGTGCTCGTACCAGGTGCAGTCAACTTAAATTTCGCTCCCTCAGAATTTGCTATATCAGAAAATATCAGTTTCTTCCGCTTATAAATACTTTTTGTATCTACCACTATCACTGTTATTAGTGGCATCACTAGCAGTGATGGAAGTACTGCCAGTATTAACTTCATTTGTTCTTAGACAGAACTGTTTAGTCACATTTTCTCTACATGCCCCACCGCGCGGAGTGGCCGCGTGGTTTGAGGCGCCATGCCACGGATTACGCGGCCCCTCCCGTCGGAGGTTCGAGTCCTCCTTCGGGCATGTGTGTGCTGTTTTAGCATAAGTTAGTTTACCTTCGTTTAAGTAGCATGTAAGTCTGGGAACCGATGACCTCAGCAGTCTGGTCCCTCAGGAATTCACGCACATTTCTACATGCACTGAAATCATTTTCAGTCCGATTAACGCTATTTCACTACTATTTGTCACATAAAATTTATTGTTACTTCTTAGGTAACTGTATGTGTGAAATCCGGTCCTACGTAAGAGAGGTCCTGAAGGTCTTAATTTGAACATGTTAAATTAATAAATAAAGTAAATAAAAGTAAATAGCACTTTCGCCGAACAATCGGGATGCTGTAACCCTTGTCTGATAAATCGTTTATTTACATTGAAAATATATGCGGTGTTATTCTTAACACTTGAGGTTCACTCGATGTTACTTTCATTTCTGTTTAACATTCACCATCCAGTATAACCCACCATTAGTCAAAAATTCGTCGAGAATTTCAGATATTTGTAAAGATCCTTCGTATGGTTGATTATCAGTAGATAATATTGTAGTGTCGCTCGTCTCTCGGTTATTATAGGACACGGTACTTACCTGTTCACCTGCATAGCCTATTTGCAAGAAAGTGTGTGTAAAAAAAGAGTGAGATTTAAAAGACGTGTTTCTCTCGAATGTGTGCTCAATCTTTGAAGAACACACTAGTGCAGACATTTCTCTCTGAGAAGCAGGCCTTAGGAACCAAGCGTCTTTCTATTCATGGGCACTCTCCGAATTCGCCAGATCTTGTCCGCATGCAACCTTTATCTACTCGTCACCAAATGAAAACTGCGTTAAAGGAAATAGATTTTCCGTCTGTGTAAGCGCTGACAACAACAGTAGCACACTTGTTACTGCAATGGACGCTATGTAATGAGCTATAGCATTGACTTGAACAGTGAAAGACTTGTATGCAACTGTGTGGAAACAGAGGAGAAGAAACAAAATTGCGCGCTGATTTTTTTTTTTTTAATCGCAAGTTTCTTACCAGTCTCCATACTTAGTTGCCACAGTTTTTTTACTGGTGCACATGACTGCCTGTGCTGTTTTCCTGGATAACAACGGAAGGACGGCGCAGGGAACGCGACCCAGTTAGACTGCGAGGGCTGATTATTTATCTGCCATTCCTTTGTTGAGGCAGCCACGAGAGTTCTTATCGTGAGTCAGCGGGAAAGCGCAACCTTTGCGGTGCTCAGGATCTTGTGTTTGCTCCAGCTGCAACCACGCTCACTTATCACCGAGCTTGCAGACACCCTTCACACTTAACATTCCTGTTTCCCTGCTGCGGCGCTTGTGTTCCAGGAACCCGTTTGAAACTGTTTTGCGAAAATGCGTCGCTACTATGTTTGTTTCATACATATTTACCAACAGCAGCCGCCATTATCGTACTCCGCAAGGTGCTAGCACGTAGTTCCGTATTATTATTTAGCCATTTCAGCACTATAGTGGTACCGCAAAAGCAAAACGAGGATAATGGAATGTAGTCAAATTAAGTCGGGTGATGCTGAGGGAATTAGATTAGGAAATGAGACACTTAAAGTAGTAAAGGAGTTTTGCTATTTAGGGAGTAAAATAACCGATGATGGTCAAAGTAGAGAGGATATAAAATTTAGACTGGCAATGGCAAGGAAAGCGTTTCTCAAGAAGAGGAATTTGTTAACATCGAGCATAGATTTAGGTGTCAGGAAGTCGTTTCTGAAAGTATTTGTATGGACTGTAGCCATGTATGGAAGTGAAACATGGACGATAACTAGTTTGGACAAGAAGAGAATAGAAGCTTTCGAAATGTGGTGCTACAGAAGAATGCTGAAGATAAGGTGGGTAGATCACGTAACTAATGAGGAGGTATTGAATAGGATTGGGGAGAAGAGAAGTTTGTGGCACAACTTGACTAGAAGAATGGATCGGTTGGTAGGACATGTTTTGAGGCATCAAGGGATCACAAATTTAGCATTGGAGGGCAGTGTGGAGGGTAAAAATCGTAGAGGGAGACCAAGAGATGAATACACTAAGCAGATTCAGAAGGATGTAGGTTGCAGTAGATACTGGGAGATGAAGAAGCTTGCACAGGATAGAGTAGCATGGAGAGCTGCATCAAACCAGTCTCAGGACTGAAGACCACAACAACAACAGTGGTACCGCAGCGGACACCAGCAGTTATGTTAAACACGTCATAACAGGAAGCGCAAAGCATGCCAATTCTTATCTAGATGTGCTTCATTTCTTTGTAAAGTATGTATAGCGCGCGCGGTTGGCTTTCCGGGCGGGAAGGAGCGCCTGGTCCCCGGCACGAATCCGCCCGGCGGATTTGTGTCGAGGTCCGGTGAACCGGCCAGTCTGTGGATAGTTTTTAGGCGGTTTTCCATCTGCCTCGGCGAATGCGGGCTGGTTCCCCTTATTCCGCCTCAGCTACACTATGCCGGCGATTGCTGTGCAAACAAGTTCTCCACGTACGCGTTCACCACCATTACTCTACCACGCAAACGTACGGGTTACACTCGTCTGGTGTGAGACGTTCCCTGGGGGGTCCACCGGGGGCCGAACCGCACAATAAGTGGTGAAGTGGACTGCGGTAGTCGTGGTGGGGTTGTGGACCTCTGCGGCTGCGGCGGGGACGTTTCTAGGTCCCCGGTTGACATACAATACAATACAGTACAAAGTATGTCTCCTTTTCTTTTTTGTCTGCCTCGGATTAAGTAACCTACACCTCGCCGAATTAGGCTGTATGATAAAAATATGTGGATCGCTCTGGGAACGGTGACAGTTGTAGTGTTTAGATGTGAAACATTTGCACTGTTCATGGCTGAAGTAGAATTTCAGTATAGCTACGTACACATAAGTCATACTTTCCGTATGCTTTACCGTGTGGTCAGTTGCTGTAGTCCTTCCAGTATGTCTCCGATCTTAGCACACCTGTATGAGCACCTGAATCCTTTTTTACAGAATCGGTTTGTTTAGAAAAAACTGTTTTTGGTGGAACGATCTACCTGACAGTTTCAATCTAGCTTCGTACGCGAGGACGGTGGCGCCCGACTCGGAGGTAAGCCGGTTCGAATCCCGGTGGTGGATGAAATTGTCACTACCAGTATTTGGCCAGGAAGCGGAGGAGAGATGGTGGCGTGAAGCTGCTGACCGCCAGTCTCTGCGCCACAGTCCTTCACTTAATTCCAAACATCTGCGTAGTGTCTCACGAAGTCAGGGCGCTTTAAGCTGTCGGTGATGGTCCATCTGTCGGCTAGGGACGTTAAGCTCGTCAGCTTCCATGAGTAGGCGCCTATGTGCCGAAACTGAGTTGCACCTTCTCCCTTCCCTTCATGCGTAACAACACAAACCCGACACTACACATCGCACGCATCCTCACGACACAGATAGCCTACACGTTTGGCACTTCATAAGAAGTCGAAGGAAGGCAATGGCCAACCATCTCCACAAGGAGCTCGCCTAGAAAGGCGATGTGTTATTCCTGCATCTGCTCCCCTATACCTATTTCCTGAATGTGTGCCTACGTGCACAATTCTGACCTTACAATTTCATTGAACAGATACACATTTTCAGCATCGGAAGAAAAGTAATGTTTCACCTACAATTACAACTATTGTAAACTACAGCAATAAAGATTTTTACGTTTCCATTATTTATTAGTATATACGTTGAACCGGACAATCGGGGAATTAAGGAAAACGGGAAGAACCAAGCCCGAAAATCAGCTGGTTATTATTTCATGCAGTTAACAACTTATTGATAAGTTAAAATTTAACTTACAGTCAGAGAAATAAACACTGCTATTTAAATCTTAAGGCCATATTTTAAAAGAAATATAGCATGATTTTAATAATAATTAAAGGGGCGAGCTACGCAAAAGTTCAGGTGAAATTTGCAATTTAAATCTTAAGGCCACAGTTTGGAGAAATATGAGTACAAAGTTACTCTTTTCAGACTAATAGCCGGCCGATGTGGCCGAACGGTTCTAGGCGCTACAGTCTGGAGCCGCGTGACCGCTACGGTCGCAGGTTCGAATCCTGCCTCGGGCATGGATGTGTGTGATGTCCTTAGGTTAGTTAGGTTTAAGTAGTTCTAAGTTCTAGGGGACTGATGACCTTAGAAGTTGAGTCCCATAGTGCTCAGAGCCATTTGAACCAAGCCATTTCAGACTAATATAGTCAAACGAAGCCACAGTTGATACTCATCTTGTGTAAGTTGTCGGCGCTGCATGGATGTAAGAGGTGTCTTGAGATAGTAATTTTTAAATAAACAGTCGGATGGCGTATCCGCAGATCAATCCAGGGTGAAGCAGACGAACCAGGCTGAGAGCAACGTGAAGCAGCAGTCCATACAAGCCGATGTATTGCGGTGTCACTAACCAACGGTCGGACGGCCACAAAGTTGCCCCTTTGCACAGCTGGGGGCCCGCACTAGCTGGCGGATGCGACGAAGGCAGACCCCACCAACCGACCGACACACTCCACACACCACTCGTCCAACAGCCAATTTCCTGTCTCGGACGGATGCGGCTTTCGCAGACCAACTTGGCTCAAACAGCCCAACCCAGCTCCCACATAAGAACCCGATTTCACAAACAACTCGGCTGTAACCGTGCAACTCCGCTGTCTCAGATCAACTGTTCAAAATGGTTCAAATGGCTCTGAGCACTATGGGACTTCACATCTGAGGTCATCAGCCTACTAACCTAAGGACGTCACACACATCCATGCCCGAGGTAGGATTAGAACCTGCGACGGCAGCGGTCGTGCGGTTCCAGACTGTAGCGCCTAGAACCGCTCGGCCACCCCGGCCGGCAAATCAACTGTCTTCCCACCCAGAGACACACCACACCACCAGAACTTCCATCTAGACCGACTACAGCCAAAGAGGCTTACTGAACAAATAGTAAATCGATAGCAAACTCGAGCCAGTGGCGCCAGAAATGACGCAAGGGAAGTAAAATATGGCGCCACGGCTCATACGTGTACAGTAATATCTTGTAATTGTCTTGATCGCAAAATGTTACTGCAGAAGTTGGACCATTATGGAATTAAAGAAGTAGATCACGATTGGTTCTTCTCATACATTAAGAACAGACAGCAAAAGGTCATTCTCCACAGTAATGAGAATGGCTATGAGATTGCGTCTGATTGCGGCACGAGTAAGTAGGGTTAGGGGTGCTGTGATGCCCCAGGGGTCAGTGCTGGGACCATTACTGTTCCTTATGTATGTAAATGATATGCCTACTAATATGACGGGTGATCCTAAAATATTTCTTTTTACTGATGACGCTAGTTTGGTACAAAAGAATATTGAGTGCAACATTGACAGTACAGGTATTTAAGGCATAAACTTGTATCCTGTATGAAACAAATTGATGCTGAATCAGAGTGAAACACATTTTTTACAGTTTCTGGCACGCAGTTCGACTAAATCCGACATTTTGATTACACAGAATGGACATATGATTATTGAGTCCCCACAGTTTATTTCTCTAGGTGTTCAAGAAGATGCGTATGCGTGTCAATAATGATGAATGACACACAACACCCAGTCCCCTGCCGGGAATCGAACCCGGGCCCTCTTACGTGGTAGGCGGTAACACTACCGCTGCGCTACAGAGGCGGACTTCAGGATTTTTGGCTCAGAAACAGGCATTTCGAGCAATATGGGATGTAAGTTCGCACGCCTCTCGTCGATCCTTTGTTCAGGAGTCTGGGGTGCACCAAAACGAATCATCCGACTTGGTATACAGGGTGTTACAAAAAGGTACGGCCAAACTTTCAGGAAACACTCCTCACACACAAAGAAAGAAAATATGTTATGTGGACACGTGTCCGGAAATGCTTACTTTCCATGTTAGAGCTCATTTTATTACTTCTCTTCATATCACATTAATCATGGAATGGAAACACACATTTGCACTGAAATGAGGATTGACACAAAGTTGGATGAACCATTCGCAGAAGTGTAGCCGTGGAGGCCAGTCAGCTGCTGATAGTGCCTGCACACGCTGTACATGGTACGGAAACAACTGGTTCTCCCGTAGCACTGTCCATACAGTGACGTGGTCAACGTTACCTTGTACAGAAGCAACTTCTCTGACGCTGACATTAGGGTTATCGTCAACTGCACGAAGAATTGCCTCGTCCATTGCAGGTGTCCTCGTCGTTCTAGGTCTTCACCAGTCGCGAGTCATAGGCTGGAATGTTCCGTGCTCCCTAAGACGCCGATCAATTGCTTCGAACGTCTTCCTGTCGGAACGCCTTCGTTCTGGAAATCTGTCTCGATACAAACGTACCGCCCCACGGCTATTTCACCGTGCTAATCCATACATCAAATGGGCATCTGCCAACTCCGCATTTGTAAACATTGCAGTGACTGCAGAACCACGTTCGTGATGAACACTAACCTGTTGATGCTACGTACTGATGTGCTTGATGCTAGTACTGTAGAGCAATGAGTCGCATGTCAACACAAGCACCGAAGTCAACATTACCTTCCTTCAATTGGGCCAACTGGCGGTGAATCGACCATATTCTCACATTATGACGATTCACCTTTCTATTTAAATGGAATGCTGCCTCGTCACTAAACACTAAGCGTGGAAGACAACTGTCATCTTCCATCTTGCCAAGAACGAAATTACCGAACTCCACACGTTGTTGTCACCCTCACGAAGAGCTTGCAGTAGGTGAATTTCGTATGATTTCATGTGTAAACGTCGACGCAACGCACGCCAGATGGACATCGGGGGCATGTTGAGCTGTCGAGCTGCAAGGCGAAGAGATTTCTGTGACCTCCTTGTGACACTATGGCGGATACGTTCGACGCCTGTGTCAGACACTCGGGGACGGTCCGGCGATTTGCCTTTACACAAACAGCATGATTCTCCAAATTGTTCATGCCATCGTCTAATGCTCTGTGCTGTAGGAGGATCCACACCATATCTAGTAGGAATGTCACGCTGAACAGTTATTACCGTCCCGCACTACGCAAAACGTAGAATACAGAAAGCTTTCTGTTGTTACAACACCATTTTTCCTAGAACTGAAGTGGGCGCACACTGCTGATACCTAGCGGGAGCCATGTAAAACTCGAGAATTTTCCCTTTCTAACAGTACGTTGTTCACGCCCATATCTCAAATAACATAATAGTTACGATTTGTTTTAATCGGATGGTTCTTTTTGTACACCCGTATATTTCCTATAATGGCGTTTGTTGTTAACAGTGTGAGCCTATTCCCAAAAATTAGTAGCTTTCGCTCAATTAATACTAGACAAAAATCCAATCTGCATTAGGATCGCACCTCCATGACTCTTGTCCAGAAAGGCATACAGTGTTATGCTGCACCCATTTTCGATAAGCTACCACAAGAATTAAAATATCTTAGCAGTAATCCTCGCACATTCAAGTCTAAACAGAAGAACTTCTTCATGGAACACCTATTGTGTCGGGGAGTTCCTGTACAAAAAATAAGCTAATCCCCGTGTTATATTGTTGATTGTGGTAATATATACTTACAGCTTGTCATCTGCACGGGATTCGTGTACGTTTTATTTTATCTATGTTAATTTCATGTGCTGATTTGTTTCGTGACAATGAAGATTTGCTCCTGAATTTGCTTCTGCGGATCTAGACGTGTAAAGTAAAAAAGATAAATAGCAGAAAAAGGCCATTGGAAAAATATTTGTCTTAAAGTCCCAGAAACACATCAAAATTTTAATTGAGAAAAAGAAAAAGAAAATGAAGTTAGTCTTCTTTAAAAACTGTATAGAAAATTCACTGAAGAGTCAACGAAACTGGTACACCTACCTAACATCGTGTAGGACCACGGCGAGCACGCAGAAGTGCCGCAACAAGACTTGAAATGGACTCGACTGCTGTCTGAAATAGTGCTGGAGGAAACTGACGCCGTCAGTCCTTCAGGGCTGTCCATAAATCCGTAAGAGTATGGGGGGGGGGGGTATTGGGGGGTGGAGATCTCCTGAACAGCACGTTGCAAGGCATCCCAGATATGCTCAATAATGTTCATATCTGGGGAGTTTGGTGGCCAGAGCAAGTGTTTAACTCGGAAAAGTGTTCCTGGAGCCACTCTGTAGCAATTTTGGACGTGTGGTGTGTCGCATTGTCCTGCTGGAATTGCCCAAGTCCGTCGGAATGCACAATGGACATGAATGGATGCAGGCGATCAGACAGGACGCTTACGTACGTGTCATATGTCAGAGTCGTATCTAGACGTATCAGGGGTGCCATATCACTCCAACTACACACGCACCCCACTATATCAGAGCCTCCACCAGCTTGAGCAGTCCTCTGCTGACATACAGGGTCCATGGATTCGTGAGGTTGTCTCAATAGCTGTACACTTCAAACCGCTCGATACAATTTGAAACGAGTCTCGTCCGATCAGGCAACATCTTCCCAGTCATCAATAATCTAATGTCGGTGTTGATGGGCCCAGACGAGGCGTAAAGCTTTGTGTCTTGGAGTCATCAAGGGTACACGAGTGGGCCTTCGGCTCAGAAAGCCCGTATCGATGATGCTCCGTCGAATGATTCGCGCGCTGACACTTGTTGATGGCCCAGCATTGAAATCTGCAGAAGGGTTGCACGTCTGTCACGCTGAATGATTCTCTTCAGTTGTCGTTGGTCCCGTTCTTACAGGATCTTTTTTCGGCCACAACGATGTCAGAGATTTGATGTTTTACCGGATTCCTGATATTCACGGTACACTCGTGAAATGGTCGTCCGGGAAAATCCTCACTTCATCGCTACCTCGGAGATGCTCAATCTCCCATCGCTCGTACGCCGACTGCAACACCACGTTCAGACTCACTTAAATCTTGATAACCTGCCATTGTAGCAGCAGCAACCGATCTAATAACTGCGCCAGACACTTGTCTTGTAGGCGTTGCCAACCGCAGCGCCATATTCTGCTTATTTACATATCTTTGTTTCCCGTTGCAAAAAAAATGATACTCTCGTGCGACATTTTTACCGACGTATATTAACAGGGACAGCAAAACACGAAGAATAACTAGTACGCTAGCAGCGACCGAGCAGCGCTGTTTTATGTCGACAGCACGAAGCGAGGGCCCGGTCGTTGTTGTCACAGATGGAGTTCTGGTACCCTTCGTGGTTTGCTGTCCTGTTAAAACGTATCGTTAAACCGAATATCGCAGCAGCCTAATTTGGGGACCCTCTAACGAATAAGCACCTAAAATTCCGATTTAAAAAGCATTTTTCTCGTAACGGGAAACAAACCAAGCATGAAAGACGTGATTAGCAGTATGTGTTTGGGCTGACTGCATTTATACACTGCATAGTCTAAATTAGTAATATCCACCGAAACACGAGAGAAAATACGCCTGACGATTCTTAGTAGGAACACGCGGAATTTTTTACACATCTTCTAGAATGTCGACCTTGTTCACTTTTTCCGTCTGGGATCCAACTTCGGTCGTCTGTTATCATCCATTCATTCTAGATGACTATACCAGTGTAAGCTCTTCTCCTCAATAGTTTCCATTATGTTCCCTTCCATTTCCATTTTTTCTCATTTGTGATGTCTAGTACCGAGACTCCACCATTTCGTCCTCGTTAATCTATTTCCATGGATAGCAGTTAATCCTTTCTTTCTTATTTTCCAAACTTCTGATCCACATACGAGGGGCGTTTGAAAAGTCCGTGCAAAATAAAAACTACTTACATGTTCAGGGTAAACCTTTTTTATTTTTCGACATAGTCTCCTTTTAGACTTATACACTTCGTCCAATGCTGTTCTAATTTGTTGATGCCTTCCGAATAGTAGGAATTGTCCAAGTCTGCAAAATAGCTATTAGTTGCTGCAGTCACCTCCTCATTCGAATAAAATCTTTGTCCCGCCAGCCATTTCTTCAAATTGGGGAACAAACAGTAGTCCGAGGGAACCAAGTCTGGAGAATAGGGGGGATGTGAAACGAGTTGGAATCCTATTTCCACTAATTTTGCGACCACAACTGCTGAGGTGTGTGCTGGTGCACTGTCATGATGGAAAAGGACTTTTTTGCGGTCCAATCGTCAGTGTTTTTTCTTGCAGCTCGGTTTTCAAACAGCCCAGTAACGATGAATACTAAGCACCTGTAATAGTTTTACCTTTTTCCAGATAGTCGATGAGTATCCCTTGCGAATCCCAATAGACAGTCGCCATAACATTTCGGGCCGAAGCACTGGTTTTCACGTTTTTTGATGCAGATTCTCCCTTGGTAACCCATTGTTTAGATTGTTGTTTGGTCTCAGGAGTATAGTAATGTATCCATGTTTCATCTACAGTGACGAAACGACGCTTAACGTCCTGTGGATTCTTCCTGAACAGCTGCAAACCATCCTTGCAACACTTCACACGATTCCGTTTTTGGTCATGCGTGAGCAATCGCGGAACCCCTCTTGCGGATAGCTTTCTCATGTCCAAATGTTTATGCAACATATTGTGTACCCGTTCATTGGAGATTCCCACAGCACTAGCAATCTCACGCACCTTAACTCTTGTCATCCATCACCATATCATGGATTTTATCAATGATTTCTGGAGTAGTAACCTCCACAGGGCACCCAGAACGATCAGCATCCCTTGTGCCCATATGACCACTCCAAAAATTTTGAAACCACTTTTAAACTGTTCTAATCGAAGATGCAGAGACACCGTAATTTTTATCAAGCTTCTCTTTAGTCTCTTGAAGCATTTTGCCTTTCATAAAGTAATGTTTAATCACCACACGAAATTCTTCTTCGTCCATTTTTTGACAATCACACTACTTCCTTTATTCACACGAATGCCAAACACAAAGAAATAGGCCAAAGATGCTACAACTAAGCATGACCTCGATAGGCGCCGGCGGTGTCATCTCTTGGACGTCGTACGGACTTTTGAAATGCCCCTCGTATTCGTAGGCCTATAGCTACTACTGTTGTCTTTTACATAATCTATTTAGTTTCACTTGTGAACTTATTACTCCTGAGTTCATTTGTCGAATAATGTGTTTACCTGTCCAAACTTATTTTTAATATCTTCAGCACACTTTTCATTCGCAGATGTAGTCACAACTAGGTATTTAAATGAAGAGCAACGTTTATATTAAAATTCCCAGCGTCTACATCGTGCTGTTTGCCATAATCCAGTATCGCATATTCAGTTTTCTTTGCGTTTATATATTTATATACACAGAACCTCAAGGCACACGATCACTTGTTTCACAGTGGCACGGCGAATGCTTGCTGATGGACTCTTTGCCCGATGGCTGGTATGTTGTGCTCCGTGCACATCCACACATTGTTTGCGATGGTGCCAAGATTATAGGGATTGGACCAAAAAGGAGGGGGGGGGGAGGGGGTCGCCTGCTCTTCTTGGGTGAGAGGAGATTGTGGATGTACCCACATGTGCCGAGAGGTGGGAACACATAATGCCCCAACGAAGAAAACCATGCCATATTTAAAACAACGCCAACTCCTGAAGAATGGCGAAGCTTTACAGAAGCTTGAAATTTAGCGGGAACTTCAATGCGAGATGCTTTTAATAATTTGCACAAACAAACTCTGTCTCAAAACCTGGCAGAAAACCCATAGAGATTATGGTCATATGTAACGTACACCAGCGGCAAAATACAATCAATACCTTCACTGCACGATGACAATGGTGGTGTTAATGATGACACTGCCACAGATGCAGAGCTACTAAACACTGTTTTCGGAATTCCTTCTCCGAAGAAGGCGAAGTGAATAATCCAGAATTCGAATCAAAGAACACCTGCCAATATGAGTAGCTTAGAAGCAGATGTTCTCAGTGTAGCGGAGCAGATTAAAGCACTTAATGAAGGCAAGGTATCCGGTGCAGATTATACACCAGTCAGGTTCCTTTCACAGTATGGTGATGCAATAGGTCTATCCTTAGCAATCATATACAACTGCTCGCTCGTCGATAGATCCGTACCTAAAGGCTGGAAAGTTGCACAAGTCACACCAGTGTCCAAGAAAGAAAATAGGAGTAATCGTCTGAATTAACACCCATATCGCTAACATCGATCAGCAGTGGGATATTGGAACATGTATTGTATTCGAACATTATGAATTACTTCGAAGAAAGCGATTTATTGACAAACAGTCGACATGGATTGAAAAAATATCGTTCTTGTGAAACGCAACTTGTGTCCCTACGGAGCTTCGTCTCAGTTGTGCGGCTGGATTCTTGATTTCCTGTCTGAAAGATCACAGTTCGTAGTAAGCGACGGAAAGTCATCGAGTAAAACACAGGTAATATATGACGTACCGCAAGGAAGTGTTATGCGCCCACTGCTGTTCGTGATCTACATAAACGATTTAGGAGACAACTGAGCAGCCCTTTTAAATTGTTTGCAGATGATGCTGGCATTTACCGTCTTGTAAAGTCATCAGATAATCAAAATCAATTGCAAAATGATTTAGACAAGATATCTGAATGGTGCAAAAAGTGCCAATTGGCTCTAAGTAATGAAATGTGTAAAGTAATTTACTTGAAAACTAAAAGAAATTTGCTATATTTCGGTTACACAATTAGTCACACAATTCTGAAGTCTGCAAGCTGAGATAAATACTTAGAGTGTACAATTACGAAAAACTTAAAGATAGATAATGTTGTGGGAAAAGCAAAGCAAAGGCTGCAATTTATTGGCAGAACATTTAGTAGGTGCAGGAGTCTACTAAAGAGACTGCTTACACCAGTCTTGTCCGCCCCTTTCTGTAGTATTGCTGTGTGGCGTCGGATCCGCATCAGATGTAACTGACGAAGGACAACGAAAAAGTTCAAAGAAGGTCACCTCGTTTTGCATTATCGCGAAACAGGGGAGATAGTGCCACGGACATGATACGCGAATTGGGCTGGCAGTCATTGTAACAAAGGCGTTTTTCCTTGCGACAATATCTTCTCATGAAATTTCACTCACCAACGTTCTCCTTGGAGTGCAAAAATATTTCCTTGGCCCTTACCTGCATATGGAGAAATGTTCATCATAATAGAATAAGAGGAGTCAGAGCTCGCATGGAAAGATTTAAGTGTTCGTTTCTGCCGCACTCTGTTCAAGAGTCGAAAGTGTTCGTTTTTCCTGTCCGCTGTTCGAGGGTGGAACGGTAGGGAAACAGCTCGAAGGTGGTTCGATAAACGCCTTGGCAGGCTCTTAATTCTGAATTGCAGAGTACCTATGTAGATGTACACTACTGGCCATGAAAATTGCTAACCACGAAGATGACGTGCTACAGACGCGAAATTTAACCGACAGGAAGAAGATGCTGTGATATGCAAAATCTGCACGAACAGTTCGACGACGTTTGCAGAAGCATGGACTATCAGCTCGGAGACTATGGCTGCGGTTACCCTTGTCGGTGCATCACAGACAGGAACGCCTGCGATGGTGTACTCAACAACAAACCTGGGTGCACGAATGACAAAACATCATTTTTTCGGACGAATCCAGGTTCTGTTTACAGCATCACGATGGTCGCATCCGTGTTTGACGACATCACAGTGAACGCACATTGGAAGCGTGTATTCGTCATCGCCATACTGGCGTATCACCCGGCGTGATGGAATGGGGTGGCATCGGTTACACGTCTCGGTCACCTCTTGTTCGCATTGACGGCACTTTGAACAGTGGACGTTACATTTCAGATGTGTTACGACCCGTGGCTCTACCCTTCATTCGATCCCTGCGAAACCCTACATTTCAGCAGGATAATGCACGACCGCATGTTGCAGGTTCTGTACTTGGCCTTTTTGGATACAGAAAATGTTCGACTGCTGTCCTGGCCAGATCTCTCACCAATTGAAAACGTCTGGTCAATGGTGGCCGAGCAACTGGCACATCACAATACGCCAGTCACTACTCTTAATGAACTGTGGTATCGTGCTGAAGCCGCATGGACAGCTGTACCTGTACACGCCATCCAACCTCTGTTTGACTCAATGCCCAGGCGTATCAAGGCCGTTATTAAGGCCAGAGGTGGTTGTTCTGGGTACTGATTTCTCAGGATCTATGCAACCAAACTGCGTGAAAATGTAATCATATGTCAGTTCTAGTATAATATATTTGTCCAATGAATACTCGTTTATCATCTGCATTTCTTCTTGGTGTAGCAATTTTAATGGCCAGTAGTGTAGATGCAGGAGGACTGTCGAAGATGATCGTTTTGGTGGTCCAGATGCTATGGTGTGGGGAAACATAACGTTGGATGCGCGTACTGACTTCAGATCTTTGAACACGGTACAATCACTGGTCAACGTTTTTGTTCCACTGTAGTCTTTCCCCATATGCGTCTCTTCATGGGTGCATTCGGTCGTGACTTCATTTTTATGGATGACAATGCGCGACCGCATCGACCTGTGCAGGTGGTGGATGTCTTGGACCGAGAGGATATTCGGCAAATGGACTGGCCTGCCCGTCTCCGCGACTTAAATCCCATGGAGGACACGAGGGATGTCTTGGCGAGACGTAATGCAGCACTTCCACACGCACCAAGGACGGTCCAGAATTCGTCAACGGCGCTGGTGGAGGGATGGAAAGCCCTGCCACAGGAACTCGTAACCAGCCTAGTGGTCAGCGTTGGAACACGTTGCAACGCATGCACTGCCGCCCGTGGTAATCACACACTCCATTAACAACCAAGTCCCGTATTTTTTAAAGCCCGGAGGACCGTCGAAAAACCGCGGTGATTTCATTTTATACAAAGGGCGTTCAAAAAGTTTTGCAAAGTCGTCTCTAATGTTTTTATTTTTTGCAGGAGGAGAATGAAATTTTGTGTGCACATACGTGAAACATTTAGCTATAAGCCGTTATATAAAAGTATTTTCTTTTATTTACAGGTGAGCCATAATGGACCGTGAAGTAGATGTCAGGATGCGACAACGGTCGGTGATGGAGTTCCTCTTAATGTCCGGCGATGACTCTGCCATATCGATTCGCAGGAAGTTGCTCCCTGTTTATGGGGAGGTTACAGTGGATCGCAGCAGTATCCAGCGGTGGTTTCAGAGGTTTAAAGAAGGTGATTTCTCTCTACTGGACAATCCACGATGTGGTGGACCATCGACGGCAGTGAGTGATGTGAATAAGGAGATCATTGATCAAATCATCCAAAATGACAGAAGTGTGACGACACGACAGCTTGCTGAAATGACTCGTTTGTCATTGGGTAGTGTGGTACAGTCACTAGGGTGCAGAAAAATCTTTGCACGTTGCGTGCCTAGATTACTGACAAGAGAAATGAAAACGATGAGGAAGAATGTGTGCGAGGGTCTCATGAAACCCTTTAATGAAGAGTGCAAACACTGTTTTGACGGAATCATTACCAAACATGAAACATGGTTGTTTTTGCCCGAACCTGAGAGCGAAATCCAATCCATGGGCCGAGCGAGGTGGCGCAGTGGTCAGACACTGGACTCGCATTCGGGAGGATGACGGTTCAATCCCGCGTCCGGCCATCCTGATTTGGGTTTTCCGTGATTTCCCTAAATCGCTCCAGGCAAATGCCGGGATGGTTCCTTTGGAAGGGCACGGCCGACTTCCTTCCCTGTCCTTCCCTAATCCGATGAGACCGATGACCTCGCTGTCTGGTCTCCTCCCCTAAAACAACCCAACCCCAACCCAATCCATGGAGTGGTGTCACCTGGATTCCCCTCGGAAGAAGAAACCAAGACTTTGACGAACTGCAGGCCGAAAGGTGACGGCCTCCTTCTGGGATCAGCGTGGTGCCATTTTCATTGACTTTTTGGAACCTGACCCTACTGTTAACTGGGACCATTACTGTTTGTCATTGGACAAGCTGCGATGTGCCATCAAAACCCAAAGACCACAGCTTCACGGTCAGCTCGTCAGACTACACCATGACAATGCTAAACCCCATACAGCCCATATGACGCAGGAAATCAGGAAAATGGTTTGGAAAATTGTGCCTCATCCTCCCTACAGTCCGGAATTGGCTCCGTCTGATTTTTACCTCTTTGGTCGTCTGAAGGCCCACCTGCGCGATAAAACATTTGATTGTGAGAAAGGCCTTAACTCCTGTGTCAAGTGATGGTGTAAAAGGCAATCCCCAGAATTTTACCGAAGTGCATTTACATCATGGAAAGAACGTTGGGCCAGGTGCGTCACAGCTGGTGGATGCTACAATGAGTAGGCTCAGTGTATAGCTAAATGTTCCAGGTACGTCCACAAAAAATTTCATTCTCCTCCTGAAAAAATAAAAAAATTAGAGACCACTGTGTAAAACTTTTTGAACGCCCTTCGTACTATCTTTGAATATACATTCAGGTATGTGCGTCTCACTGAGTATTTCTTTCAGTTATCTTGTATGCTATATTGTAACAGTTCTTCCTACGTGTGGTCCAAGTTTCGTCGAGCTAGGTTACTTGGCAGTGACACATCCTGCCGAAGTTACTTTCGTTCTTAAGTTTCTCGTATTTCGTTCTATCTTACACTCATATTCTGCAAAAGCAGAATACCTTGAACGACTATAAATAGGACGTTCATGTTCACAGAATATGTACAGTAGTGAGTTTTGCAGAAATGATTAGCATCTGAAACCACGTCGCCCCGCCGGTTCAAGGTCATCTATCTCGGGGCGCAACACCACTGAAAGCTCTCTGTTGGATTCCTTTCATGTTTAATTTCTTAAATCTGTTGCCATTTATGGAATAAATTCCTCTTCTAAATGTACTGTGGCGTTTCTGACTATCTGGGAGGAGACTGAGCAGTGGAACGTGTTACTTTTACACATAAACAAGAACGATCTGTCACACTACTACACTTTAAAGCACAGTTTATATGTAATTCTTATATGTAATTCATGTCACACAGTCTCATACGGAACCTACATCCGCTTTCTTTTATATACTGTATATGATAAGATACTGTCATCCCCCTTCCCTTTTGTGTGAGAGGATGAATGAGCATATGTATTTCTAGTTGCATGCTTGAGGGTAGCAGACAAGGCTGTCTGCTAGAGAACAGTAGGACCAACGTCGGAACAGGTAGCTACGCTTCCTAAAAGCAAAGAGGTTTCTATCCTTAGTATGGTCCTGTCCATCCGTTGTCATGTTGGTATAGGAAGCTGCCCCTCTGGCCACTTCCGTTGGTCTTTGTGAGCCACCGTCAGGAAGCACGCTCGGCAGTAGGGCAGTTGCAGTGTGGCCGTGGCGAGCATCTGAAGTGGTAAGATCTCCGGCTAAGCGCGTGTCTGTTAAGTCCGTAGGACAATGGATTTCTTAAGTTCAGCCTAACTGAAAATTTAATCACCTTGATTTCGGGTTTAGCTCTAAAATATCTAATGCTATCTTAAAGTGCAGCGGAGTGTAATTCTCGTGTTAAATTCAGATTATTTTGCGGTAGTTGCTTTGTTACTACTTTGTGAGTAAAGTGGAACCACGTGTTGATCAGTAACTCTAACTAAGTTCACCAATCTCAAATGCGAATGTTTGTGTGATTATAACGTCTCGTCTTGAGAATATTTTTTTAATATAGCAACTTTTCTTTATACTTTTCTTTATGTTCAACCCACGTGGGGTGTACTTTGCGAGACCAGTACCACGTGCTTATATAACTGTTTGACCCATCAGGTTAATAGTAAGACGTTAGTAACCAGTTCAAGGTTTTTCTTTTGTCAATTGCTTTTCGATCGAATTTATTTTAATTACCAAAATTATTGTGGAGTTATACGCTTTGTGTAAACCAAGTTGACCACGTGGAGCATGTGGTGTAATCATCAAAGTAGCCCTCAGCTATTCTTTTTGCGAAGACTTCACAAAGAGTTAATATGAATTTAGTATACCAGTGTGTGGTAATTACATGACGGACAGGATTGTGGTATGAACGTAATTTCTTTGGGTAAAAACTGAATCTGTTGGTTGTGGTTAATTTGTTCTTGCTTATGTTTCAATGTTCTTCGTGTGTTATTTTATGAATGGAGTGTTGTATGCAGTTTTCCAAATCTTGGCTCCATATTTTATGTGTTCCGTAAGATTACAATCTCACATTCTTTTCAATCGTAAATAAGGCACCCGCTCAGTTATAACTCACGTATAATATGCTGAAATTTCAATGAACAATCTTAAAATAAATTTCCAAATATAAACTGATTTCTTTCTTTTTATTTAAATTCTCCTTTTTATATATATATTTTACCGGTTTTGTATGACTATTAAAAGATTATCATTAATGTTAGTCTGGTTGGTAAACCTAGACTAAATATCTGATGAAACAGTTGCCCAGTAATCCACAGTTAACGTCCCCAGACAGATCACGGCTTTTAACCCACTTTCATTGTCAATCAGCACCGATTTCAGCATACCAAATTAAAAGTAACAACATTACGAATTCAGCATAGCAAATTAAGAGTAACAATATTACACATGGCGACCCTGTTCTGTGATTCCGCTAGACTCTGGAATCTCTGAAATGTTAGATTGCGAGCGTGTTATAATCTTAATTTTTTTTCCCTACAGCGCTCAAACAACTTCTGCGTTGTTTCCGAGCAGACTTTCAAAAGATTCACGGCGTTGTTGATCGGCGTTGCGTTGTTCGTCTTGTTTTGTTTTTTATATTTGTGTGTTTTATATGTCTGTGTTTTTTTTTCTCGCTTGTAAATTCCACTGTTTCGATCAAAGATAAAAATTTGTTTTGCGTGTGAAAAAGTGTGTACTAGGTTGGGTATCTTTCGTGTGACTGTCGTAATTTTTGTGGGACACATATATTGTGATTAGTGTGTTGCGTACTGAGTATAAATTGCACTAATGCAAACACGTAACCAAGCTAAAAGTAAGCGGTCCAACAACTTAAGCAACATGGACCAAGGGGATAATTTGATTTCCAATATTAACGCGTCGGGCGGTTCCGAATATGCAATGGGGAATACTTCAGACGAAATGCAAAACAGCACGAACGGGCTCACATCAGAGCCAGAAATTAATTTGCCTCTAACTAACCAAATTGATGTAGCAGAACTCATGAAAGCCTTATTGCAACAAAATAAAGAAAATGCAGAGAAATCAGAAAAATCGTTCCGAGAACAAAAAGAATCATCCGAAAAATCGATCCGCGAGCTAGGCGAACAAATAGACAAAAAACTAATCCAGCAGACAAATAAAGTCGACAAGTCGATGCAGAGAGTGTCCGATGATATCTCACAAAGAATAAACAATCTGGCAAGTGAGATAAAAAGTGATATTATGAAAGAATTAGGCCGTACATTTGAACAAATCGATGATCGTTTGCAAGCTTTAGAACAGAGCAAGCGAAGGGGCGATACCGAATCTAAAGAAAGCGAAGAACGGCTACTTAGGAATTTCCAAGAGCTGAGGGAAGAATGCCAAAGGGAACACCAGCAGGTAATCTCGAGGGTTCAAGAGGCGGAAACGCGTTGTCCCACGTCCGTTAGCAACACAATAGCGGACAACAGTTTAGCGATCCACGCGTTGGAACAGCAAGTAGAACAATTGAAGCAGACTGGGGCGGAGGACAAGAGACAAATTGATGATAAGATTGCGGCATTAGCGGACATTGTAGGCACGATGAAGCTGACGGAAAGCGAGAACAATACTACACCGGTAGCGGCCGCAGAGACCGAAGAAGTGCGTTCGCTTCTGAAATTTCAGAAGGGACAGTTCGAAGTGAACAGGCAAAACAGAGCTGTAACAGGCGAATTACAAGAACGCGTGGCGCATCTGGAAAACCGCATGGCGTGTGATTCCGAACTCGTCAATAGCATTAAAAATAGCCGTACGAACAGTGCAGAGAGGGACTCCGGCCACGAGGGAGATTTTGACGACAGGGAAGAATGTAATTTGAGGGGCAGACATGAGAATAATAGAAACATTCAAGGGCCTCGCCAGGAGGAAATGCGGGGATTTGATTTCAAACATTTCCTTACGGTGAGAAAGTTTGAGATATTCCGAAATTCGCAAAAAGGAATACATCCACGAGCATGGCTCGAGCAATTTGAGTTCTGTCTGCCTCCCGACTGGGCAAGTTCACATAAGATAGAATATATGTGTGGCTATTTGGAAGGCGAACCGGCGATTCGCATGAGGTCGGCAGCGCGTCACTGCAACTCCACTCGGGAGTTTCGACAAGCCTTTCTGTCCGCCTATTGGTCGGAAGCGGCACAAGATAGAGTAAAGCATGGCATAATTATGCTGCCAAATTTGAACCAGTCTGGTTTCGGCAGCCCTGCACGCCTATTCGACCACATGCTGCAGGCAAATCAATTCCTATACGACCCATACGGGCCTGCGGAACTAATTAGGATATGCATCACCAAATTGCCGATGCACTTGCGGCACGTCATTCTTGCGGGACGATGCAAAGAGGACGTGGAAACGTTTAAAACACTGCTCCAAGATTTGGAATATAATACAGCAGAATGCCCGCCTAATCAGGCACAAAGTTATTACGGGGCACAGCAGCGCGACCGCAGTCGTGGCCGTATTACTAATGAACGGCGTGACTGGTCGTCGCGACGCGAACGGAACAATAATCGGGACAGGCCGTATAGAAACTGGGGTGACAGTCGCGAACACAGGTGGAACAACAGAAATGATCGAGGACGTAGACAGAATCGTGAACGGAACAGTTACGGCAACCAGAATCGATACTACGGTGAACACGGTGGGAATAGGACTATAGGCGGAGCACCTCATGATGTTGAAATTCGGCCAGCTAACCCTAGACATAATCCAGCAAATGGAAATGAACAAAACCGGCAATGACAAACGATCAGCGCAGAAGGCGCCCAATCGGAAACAATGAACGACATGGCAAAGGAGTGCATACGGTATATAGAGAGGGAAGATATTAGAGAGGATTTGTTGCAAGAAACTACGAGTGCTAAAATTTCGGGAGTAAATCCAGTCGTGACAGTTGCAGTAAACGAAATATGTTTTAAGTGTGTCATTGACACTGGAAGCCCTTTCTCGATAGTGAGCGAGGCAGCATTTCAAAAATGCGAAGGGACTGGGACTTGGCCCGTTTTTCAAGTGCGAGGAATTAAGGTGAAGGGCGCAATCTACGGTAAGAGCATAGAAATCCGAAGGCAAAATCGGCTTAATTTTACCTGCCAGGGAAGAGAGTTTGAGTACAACTTCTTTGTGCTCCCAATGCTGAATGTGGCAATGATTTTAGGAAATGACTTCATGAATGCCCACCATGCAGTAATTGACATGGGTGGAGGAGTAATGACAGTTCAAGTTGGGGATCAGCCAATTAATTTAGTATTTGATGAATGCATATTACGTGCCGAGTCAGAAATTAGTTGCCTAAAATTTCAAGCTCAAACCGAG
This sequence comes from Schistocerca cancellata, assembly GCF_023864275.1. Taxonomy (NCBI): domain Eukaryota; kingdom Metazoa; phylum Arthropoda; class Insecta; order Orthoptera; family Acrididae; genus Schistocerca; species Schistocerca cancellata. The sequence continues at coordinate 1,160,946,859 of NC_064626.1, forward strand.
TCGCAACCCAGACTGGAGCTACTCGTGAACTATGTAAGTGAGTCGTGCTCTACGTCTGGTGAGCAGGGGAAAGATGTTGCTTTTGCTGATGCACTGAGAAAGAGCATCGCGGGTGTCAGAACCACGGACAGGGAAAAGGAGAAATTGTATTGTCTACTTAGGAATCATGAACGGGTATTTTCTGAGACTCCGGGGGCTATTAAGGGTTTTACGTACCAATTCAGAGTACGCGACCATCAGAAGTTTTCTGTTAGACCATACCCTATTCCCGTGGTGTATAAAGCCCAGGTGGAGAAGGAAATAAACAAGATGTTAGAACAAGGAATAATTGAGCGGGCAGTAAGCTCGTACAATTCACCCTTGCTTGTCGTGCCAAAACGCGACAACTCAGTTCGTTTGGTGCTAGACTCGAGACAGATAAACACAATTATTATGTCGGAAACGGACAGGCCTGAGAGCCTTGAGGAACTCTTACAACGTTTCCACGGAGTAAAGGTACTATCATCTGTCGACCTCCGTTCGAGTTTTTGGCAAATCGTGCTACACCCATCTTGCAGATTATATACAGCGTTCCTGTGTTACGGAAATTGTTTCCAATTCCGGCGTCTCCCGTTCGGACTAAACGTCTCATCAGCTGCTTTTATAAGGGGATTAAATAGCATTTTACCCGATGATTTGAAACAGCGAGTGACAATTTACGTGGATGACATATTAATTGCGGAAAAGTCGTGGGAGGACCATAATGACGTTCTGAACAGACTACTGGATGTTTTTGAGAAGGCAGGTGTAACAGTCAACTTAGATAAGTCACAGTTCGGACGAGAGAACATAAAATTCTTAGGCCATATTGTCTCAGCAAATGGAATACAACCTGACCCGGAGAAAATTGCGGCGATAGCGGAGTGTGCAATTCGGACAAATAAAAAACAGTTGCGAGCATTCTTAGGCCTATGTAATTTTTATAAGCGATTTATAAATTTTAGTGTACTTGGTACACCCCGTCTATGTGGACTAACAGGGAAGAACGCTTTGTGGGTCTGGGATCAAGAGGCACAGGATGAATTTTATAAATTAAAAAAGGCATTGGTAGAGGCTCCCATCCTCGTGCATCCCGACCTGACACAAGAATTCTGTTTAATGACGGACAGTTCCTTGTCAGGATTAGGTGCGGTACTGTTTCAAACGGGAGGAAATGATGATATTACAACTTGGAAAACAATCTCGTTTGGGAGCAGGGTGCTCTCTCGATGTGAAAAAAATTATTCTGTCACGGAACTCGAAGCACTCGCGATAGTTTGGGCATTCTCAAAATTTAGGTATTTTTTATTTGGGAGGACCACCAAGGTGTACACTGACCATCGTGCACTCCAATTTCTTATGAGCACAAAAATCACGCATGGGAGACTAGGACGCTGGGCACTATACCTACAGGAATATAACTTCACTGTAGAATACATTCCTGGACAGAAAAATGTAATTGCTGACGCTTTATCGCGCATTCCTATAGGTTTGGTTCACACAGAAGAAAGGGAACTCGGTGAAAATAATTTTAGCATCCTATACTTACAGAATGTAGCGTTCGAGAATTCTGTTACCACCTCGTTAGGGAGTATAGCGGACGAACAGGATAAGGACGCAGTATTGAAAGATATAAAGAAGAAGTGGGAGGACAAGGAGAATGTAGGAATACGCCAGTACTACTTAGTGCGCAATAGAATATTATTCAAGAAACGAGCCCCGGACGACTCCAGATGGGTGTTGGTGATTCCGGAGGAACTCGTAAACAAAATTATATGGTACATACATTTGAGTTATGGTCACTTCGGAGCACAGAAATGTTGTGAAAAACTGAAAGAGACATGCTATTTTAATAACATGTTACGGCGTATTCGTGGTGTACTTAGAGTGTGCGGAGCTTGTCAGCGAGCAAAGGCGGCCACAGTGACTTATGCTGCATCATTGCACCCGATAATACCAAGAAAACTTTGTGACCTCGCGGCCGTGGATCTATTTGGGCCACTAATACGATCTAAAGCAGGTTTTGCATATGTTTTCGTAGCGGTGGAGCTAACCTCCAAGTTTGTGTGTCTGACTCCGTTGAAGCGAGCCACAGGAAGGGCAGTGGCAACTGCATTTGCAAAGCAGTTTCTGCATGAAGTTGGGAGCGTGAAAAGGGTTATCTCGGATAATGGACCACAATTTAGATCACAGTACTGGCAGCGGATGCTTCGAAGAAGAAGAATTAAACCTATATATATATATCTCTTTCACCCCAGCTCGAACCCCAGTGAGCGTATTATGCGTGAATTAGGAAAATTATGTAGGTTATACTGCAGTCGTGATCACCGATCGTGGGACATACACCTAAAAGGATTTCAGAATATAATTAATGAGTTGCCTAATACGTCAACAAAGCTTCCGCCAATCACTGTGCTAAAAAACAAGGAGCCCCCAAGCAAAATCAAAGAGGTGGTGCCTTGGCCATTAGAGCCGAGACTACGCCGGAACGCAATTGTTGACTTAGCTATACGCAACATCAAGCGAGCAGCAGAAGCCAGAGTCAAGGCGTATAAGAAACACGTGAGAAAAGCAGTGTTTCATGTAGGACAAAAAGTCCTTATCAGATCACACAAGCTGTCTAACAAACGGTCAGGTGTCTGCAAGAAATTTTTTAATCTCTTTAACGGGCCGTATCGGATAAGGAAGATTCCCCATGAAAACGCCATAGAAGTGGAAACTCTTCGATCGAAGAAATCAAAAGGGCTACACCATGTGTCAAACGTAAAACCATACATTGAGTAGAAAGGGCAGTGAGGACTAGAGACGACGGTGAAGAGAAACAATTGATTAGTTTACATTTGTGATAAATGCATTTTGAATAATATGTTGATAAAAATTTATGATAAAGATGTTTCTATGTGATGGATTGAAGTGATGTTTTAATTTTTTTCTCTCCTTATGCAATTAGGATTTAGTTTGATTCAAACGTGAAGATAAAAGGTTTCTTTGTGAACGAGTAAAATGCTGTTTATGTTTTTTTTTTTTTGTGTGTAAATTGAAAAGAGTCGCTCCTGAAGAAAGCAAGATCGTTGCTGAATTAGTGCATAAACTCAGGGGAATATCCGATCTGTGGGTATTATGGGTCTGGCAAACCCAGGTCCCCAGCTGTTAGTAGCCTTGTTTCCGATTTTCTGCTTTCAGTGCTACTATCTATCTATTACTATTCTATATCTGTCAGTATAAATGAGGATCTCTTACTATAGTATGCGTGCTGTATGAATATTTTAAGATAGGAGAACTCTGAGAAAGGAATGAGTAAGTTCAGAATCTTGAAAACAGGATGCGATAATACGATTGTTGAACCATTGGCTTCCAATATGCGATGATATGTTAATATTGATGATATATGTCTTTTTTGTTCTTTATAGCTGAGTACGTAAAGTGCTGTCTGTGGATTTCGTAAGTATATTGATTCCCTTCAAGGTGAAAGAAGAATTGTGGTCTGTGTAATTTACGTGGCTCTGAAATATTATTGTGGTAGTCAAATACGAGCAGCTTTTCAGCAAATGGAGAATGGAACGGAAATATGGATCCTTTTTGTAGTCTTGATTGATGTTGAGCCAAAGCCTAAAAAATTATTCTGCGTTAATACTTGTCCTAGAAAAGCGACGTTTATGTGTTTTGCTGATGCTGTGAGCATTACAGCTTACTGTTTTCGCTGGTGCGGGATGCACTGCAGCCTATATGATTTGTACTGAGGAAATTTCCCTCTTGAAGGTAGAGGATGATTAAATAATTTTGATTATGGGAATGAAGGAAAGCTTGGTTTAAGGTAATAAGGATAAAGCAAAACATTTGTCATTTAAACTACAGGAGGATTCGGATCTTTTGTGTCTGTTGTAAGTTCAATATGTTAAGATGATATTGTTTTACAGAATAGAGGTGACCACAATTTTGCCATTCATGAGAAATGAATCCAGAATAACCCACAGGCGAAATAACTGATTTGGAAGCGAAAGGTAACGTAAAGAAGGAACGAAATCGCAGCAAAATGGGTAAGAAAATGTAATATAACCTGTATAATGCAAATATTTTTAACCTTCTCAGAGTCATCTGCGTGATTAATTGTTGTGATAACGTAATTTTAGGTGAAATTTTCTTACTGTTTTATGTGTGAATATATGAGTATGATAAATGTATAATTGCGAGTCTCTTTTCAGCTGTGCGAACTGGTATAAATGTTTTGGCGTGTAAATAACCATTGTTCTTTTTAATGTGTATGTTTAAGGAAAGTTCTCCATATTTATCATGTGACAAGACGTATGCCGCGAGCGTCAAGAAGAGGACGAATTAGAACAATGTTGTAGTGGTATATACACGGTGTGGAAATAGCATTGAAGTAGCTTATTGGCTTAACTAGTAGTGGATAGAAGTAGAATATTGAGTAATGCATGTTTATGGGTAGTTAGTTTGTAGAATAGACAACAGGTGTGCATGTATGTGTGTGTAAATAACATGTGAACCCTATGCTGTCCTGACCTATACTTGCACAAGGCATAATCCTATTCATTTTAGTGAATTAATAAATAGCATTTGATTTATTAAAACGTAAGTGAACCACATTAGTGATGTGGATTTAAATATTATATTGTCAGTTCATTTAAATTTTTATTTTTATACTGTCAAGTCATTTCACTTTTATTTTTTTTACATTGTCAAGTCATTTAAATTTTAGTTTATATTGTCGATTCATCTAATTTTTTTATTTTAAAAACAAATATTAAGTCTCACTTTGTTCTTAAAAATTGTGAAAGACAATACTAAGTGGTATTATGTATGACATTGTGTAATCACATAAGGATGATGAAAAATTTCTGTGAATGCAGTTGAGAACGTGAAAGCGAACCGGCAAAACTCTTAAGAGACAGCGGGAGCAGCCGGACTAGTTGTAAACTGGCGGGTTTCCCAGCAGGACACGCTGTCAGCCAGGCCACTTTGGGAGCGCGGCCGACAACAAAAGAAGGTACGCGGCAAACACTTTCCCTTGTACCTGGAGCTAATGGGCGGCCGCCCCGGGCGACCCTTCCTCGAGGCGATGACCTGAAATGGGCGAGTGGTCCACCGCGCGGAAATCCATCTGCTGGCAACGCACCACACGCACGCGACCGTGACGAGACGGCCGCGGTGAAACAACACAAGGGGCGTGGAGCCTTTTGACAGGTACTGCCCAGAGAAACTTGCAGACGTCAACGACGCCTATCGACATTTCCTGATGGATGTCTACTGTCAAGCGACAGTAAATCATGGTTCGATGTTCTCTGGTCGCTAAGGGTGGCACAAAAGAAGAGCCATTAAGTGTCATCCTTGCCCAGGAATATCAAACCGGCGAGCCAATTGAGGATAACCCAAGAAAGTAACAACACAAAGGGCGTGGAGCCTTTTGACACATACTGTCCAGAGTAACTGGCAGACTTCAATGACGCCTATCAACATCTCCTGACGGATGCCCACTGTCAAGCGACAGTAAATCATGGTTCGATGTTCTCTGGTCGCTAAGGGTGGCACAAAAGAAGAGCCATTAAGTGTCATCCTTGCCCAGGAATAACAACCTGGCATGTCAAACGAGGATACCGCACGAATTTGACAACACAAACATGGAACCAAATCGAGATGACGTGACACGGGAGAAACTTCATGAGAGGGCAGAGACGGCGGGATCGCACGCAACAGATGGACAAAAAAATCTCTACTGACAGCTGCGGCGACGAACCCCCCCTCTTTCCCCTATATTGTGCCTCGGAACAGTGGAAGTACTGAGTGTGTCAGTGAACAGTGATTATACGGTTCTTAGTCCAGTGCATATACGTGTGTTTCTGTCAGAGAAACTCTGACTCGTGTGTTTTGCAGGAGTTCGATTTATTGGTGTTTATTAGACTGACTCTTGTATTTTGCAGGTGTTCTATTTATCTTTTTTAGACTTTGACTCTTGTATTTTGCAGGTGTTTTATTTATAGGTGTTTTTTTGTTTTAGATGTTGACTATTGTACTGTTTTATTTATCAATGTTTGTTTTTGTGTGATGTATTAGATTTGTGATATTTTGTTTTCGTGCTGTGGCATTGCTTCGTTTATCAGTCAGATAGCTTTTTATTTTCATTGAACTGTGATCGATTAGCCTTTGCATGGGGCATATTTACTGTGAGGAACCCCTTAAGGGTAACAATCACATAATTATTGTAGTTTCAGTATAATGACACAGTGCTCATTGTTTGCTAGCTAATTGAAATATAGTAGAGTGATTAAATGAGAGCCACATAGTTATTTTAATTCTACAAATTATTAGTTTTATACGATATAGAATTTTTTTGCGATAACCACTTTGTAAAACATGTTTTTTCTCTTATCATTTTGTTGCTTTTGCAGATTGTGCATTGTTATGTTCTGCTTTTTAATACCGATGTTATTTGATGTTTTTTTTTTTTTATTGCTGTGGCACCTTTGCTATTTTCATAAATTTTGCTTGTTAATAAACAGTCATAAATTTTCCTGTGATCAGTTGGCTCTTGCAATGAGCAAATACTGGTGAACTCCATAAGGGTAACAACCAGAAATTGTTTTCATATTAATGACACAGGAACCATTGTTTTTACTTGCTGACCGAATTAGGTCTACACTACCTTTTAAATAGGTGTCACAGATTGTGTTCTTTTTTTTCTGTTTGAAATTGGTAGATTCTAAAGATGTGTTGAAATTATTGTGTTTTAGCAAGTAGCTGGTGTCCTTTTGCCTTTTCTTTTACACTTTTGGTTTAAGTAGGGTGTGAGAAGCCTGCTTGGGAATGTCCTAGCATGGCCAGAAAATTCCCTGCACAGTCTTTTCCCGGAGCGTTGGGGTTATGAAAGGTCTCTGTTGGATTCCTTTCATGTTTAATTTCTTAAATCTGTTGCCATTTATGGAATAAATTCCTCTTCTAAATGTACTGTGGCGTTTCTGACTATCTGGGAGGAGACTGAGCAGTGGAAAGTGTTACTTTTACACATAAACAAGAACGATCTGTCACACTACTACACTTTAAAGCACAGTTTATATGTAATTCTTATATGTAATTCATGTCACACAGTCTCATACGGAACCTACATCCGCTTTCTTTTATATACTGTATATGATAAGATACTGTCATCCCCCTTCCCTTTTGTGTGAGAGGATGAATGAGCATATGTATTTCTAGTTGCATGCTTGAGGGTAGCAGACATGGCTGTCTGCTAGAGAACAGTAGGACCAACGTCAGAACAGGTAGCTACGCTTCCTAAAAGCAAAGAGGTTTCTATCCTTAGTATGGTCCTGTCCGTCCATTGTCATGTTGGTATAGGAAGCTGCCCCTCTGGCCACTTCCGTTGGTCTTTGTGAGCCACCGTCAGGAAGCACGCTCGGCAGTAGGGCAGTTGCAGTGTGGCCGTGGCGAGCGTCTGAAGTGGTAAGATCTCCGGCTAAGCGCGTGTCTGTTAAGTCCGTAGGACAGTGGATTTCTTAAGTTCAGCCTAACTGAAAATTTAATCACCTTGATTTCAGGTTTAGCTCTAAAATATCTAATGCTATCTTAAAGTGCAGCGGAGTGTAATTCTCGTGTTAAATTCAGATTATTTTGCGGTAGTTGCTTTGTTACTACTTTGTGAGTAAAGTGGAACCACGTGTTGATCAGTAACTCTAACTAAGTTCATCAATCTCAAATGCGAATGTTTGTGTGATTATAACGTCTCGTCTTGAGAATATTTTTTTAATATAGCAACTTTTCTTTATACTTTTCTTTATGTTCAACCCACGTGGGGTGTACTTTGCGAGACCAGTACCACGTGCTTATATAACTGTTTGACCCATCAGGTTAATAGTAAGACGTTAGTAACCAGTTCAAGGTTTTTCTTTTGTCAATTGCTTTTCGATCGAATTTATTTTAATTACCAAAATTATTGTGGAGTTATACGCTTTGTGTAAACCAAGTTGACCACGTGGAGCATGTGGTGTAATCATCAAAGTAGCCCTCAGCTATTCTTTTTGCGAAGACTTCACAAAGAGTTAATATGAATTTAGTATACCAGTGTGTGGTAATTACATGACGGACAGGATTGTGGTATGAACGTAATTTCTTTGGGTAAAAACTGAATCTGTTGGTTGTGGTTAATTTGTTCTTGCTTATGTTTCAATGTTCTTCGTGTGTTATTTTATGAATGGAGTGTTGTATGCAGTTTTCCAAATCTTGGCTCCATATTTTATGTGTTCCGTAAGATTACAATCTCACATTCTTTTCAATCGTAAATAAGGCACCAGCTCAGTTATAACTCACGTATAATATGCTGAAATTTCAATGAACAATCTTAAAATAAATTTCCAAATATAAACTGATTTCTTTCTTTTCATTTAAATTCTCCTTTTTATATATATATATTTTACCGGTTTTGTATGACTATTAAAAGATTATCATTAATGTTAGTCTGGTTGGTAAACCTAGACTAAATATCTGATGAAACAGTTGCCCAGTAATCCACAGTTAACGTCCCCAGACAGATCACGGCTTTTAACCCACTTTCATTGTCAATCAGCACCGATTTCAGCATACCAAATTAAAAGTAACAACATTACGAATTCAGCATAGCAAATTAAGAGTAACAATATTACACCACCTACCGGGAAAATGCGCCTGCGGCACTCGTTGTCGCTGTAAACCGACGGTAAAGGATCAATGTGACTTGAGCAAACTTGCGGGATGCCTCGTAGACGTAATTCAAATCAGTAAGCTTGAAAGAGGGCGCAAGTTTGGCACGAGAGAATGTGATGCATCTATCCGGGAAATTGCTGCTCGTGTGGGACGAAGTCTTTCGGCAGTGCATTCTGAACCGTGCAGAATGGTTCACGGAAAGCCGTATAACACGACGAGATTGGGTCAGGTCGCACCATCCGGACCATCCCCGAGAAGATCGATACCTCATACGAATGGGATTTCAGGACAGATCTGCGTGCTCCTCCGCTCTGTCGCGACAGTGGAATAGTCTAAAACTTCGTACACTACCAGGGGTGACAAACAGTCGCCGTTTATTACGGTATGCATTAAGTGCGCGTCGTCCACTTCTCTGCCTATCTTTGGCGAATGTGCAGAAACATGCTAGACGGCAATGGTGTATGGAACGACGCGCCGGGAAAAGGAATGGCGTCAGGTGTTACTTTCGGATGAACCCAGGTCGTGTTTGTTTGAAAAAGATGGCCGCATTTTGGTTAGTCGCAGACAGTGGGAGCGGCATCACAGTCATTGCATTCGCACAAGACATGCAGCGCCAACTAAAGGCGTGTGGTGCGGAGTGATATTGGGTACAACCACAAATCACACCTGATGCATGTCCAGGGCGCTATGACCAGAGTGACCTACGTGAGTCACATCCTGCGACCAATTGCCATACCCTTTCTGCACAACACCCTGGACGCCATTTTTCAGCAAGACAATGCACGACCACATGTTGTTGCACCAACATGTGCCTTCTTGGTGTCACAGGATGTCAGCCTTTTGCCGTGGCCCGCGAGATCACCAGACTTGCCCCAATCGAAAATGTGTGGCGTATGACGAAACGACAGGAGCACTGCTGTGATCCAGTGACAACCACCATAGATGAGCTTTGGAACAGGTGAATGTAGCACGGTTGGCTATGCGACTGGACGCCATTCGCGCCTTATACGCGTCGATGCCATCATGCATGAAACAAGTTATCAGGGCCCATGGTGGACCCTGTGCTTACTAGCCAAAAATGGTTCAAATGGCTCTGAGCACTACGGGACTTAACATCTAAGGTCATCAGACCCCTAGAACTTAGAACCACTTAAACCTAACTAACCTAACATCCATGCCCGAGGCAGGATTCGAACTTGCGACTGTAGCAGTCGCGCGGTTCCGGACTGAAGCGCCTAAAACCGCTCGGCCACCGCAGCCGGCGCTTACTAGCCAACAGAACATTTGCTGAACCGAAGTGACTGAGATGCTAATCATTTCTGCAGAGCATGAACGTCCTAACTCTAGTCGTTTAAGGTATTCTGTGAAACAATCCCAGAACACTGTTTTTAACCTTTCCACCAAAATGCTCTGCCCCAAAGAAGTTCTAGTCCTATCCAAAGGCCTCACCATCAGCCCTGCACCCAAATTTAACCATGCTGGACTTGACAAGGACCTACTCTCCTTCTCCCAATCCTTGAAATGGGAACACTCCTTTCCCACCAATCCCTCCAACCTAATCCACATTCATACCTGTGATCCTCCCCGCCTCTAACCTAACCACACGTTTCAAGAATCCAACTTGGCCTCACCTCCTTCCCCAGGTCCCTTCCCAAGAACAACTTTTCACCAGAAGAAAGGACAGCCAAACACAGCCTCAGAACAGATCCTGACCTAATCATCCTAATTGCGGAAAAAGTCAGAGAACCTCTCTCCTGAATTCATTTCCCTCCTCACCCCTTTGACATCACACACACACACACACACACACACACACACACACACACACACACACACACACACACACACACACACACCTACCTTCCACCTGGCCCTCACTGATCTACACTTCCAATCAACTACCCAAAATTGAGCCTCCCAAGTCACTGATATCAACAACTTACTTCACTGACTCCCCACCAACCACACTCCTTTACCTCTTGGATCCTATTCAATGTTGACGCTGCTTCCCTGTACACCACTGTTGTTCAGACTCCAAAACCAAGTTTCGAGAACATACCTTCACCGAAGAGTCAAGCAGTATATTGCTCCCTCCTACGTATATCTCGCGAAGAGACCATGAAGATAAAATCAGAGAGATTAGAGCCCACACAGAAGCATATCGACAATCCTTCTTCTGGGCGTGAGTGAAATTTGCCGGTCAGCTTGTTTTATTTTTGGAGAAAGATGTCCTGTCTGACCACGCCTGGTTTCGTCGTGCTGCAGAGGAATCGCTTGTGTGGCGGACGTGGCGCTGTCCCGCCGTGTTGACGCCGCCAGTCTATTATGAGGAGCGGCATCACTGCTCCGACAGTCCAGTCGCCTCCGCGGCGGGTCAATTGCCGCTGTCGCCGCCCGCCGCAGCCGGCGGGGCTGATGGTGATTTATACCTCCGCGTCAGCGCGTGCCCCGTGCACTGGCTAACCGTCGTTCGACGTGAGGAATAAAGGAAAGTGCGAGCCAAGGCCGGCAGTGCTGTTAATGAGGACCAGGCCAACACTGCGGCTCGAGGAACCGGACGCAAACCTTTAGTCCGTCCCAGAGTACGTGCAGTGACAACGAAGAGCATTAATGGTGCTCATGTTTGTTGCACACTGGGACATTCGCTTGGATCGTGACACGCCGGTGTGGGCAGGGGTGCTATCGCAGATGCGATGAGGATCAACGCTCTGTCGACGGCGCGGTCGTTAGATACAGAGCGCAGACTCGGATTGGTCTATAGTCCTATTCACGAACGATGGCGGTCGGAGCATGGCGGGGCACCGACGAGGACTGCGTTGTTGCCGATTCCAAGCGACAGTTACAGTACCCGCATGCTTTCCGCTTGAAGAAAGTATGTGTGCTGCACATTAAAATGTCTCTCGCTCGCTTATGCGGACAGTATCACATACTACCATCATCAGCGATGATAAGTCGCAACAAATGCAATAAAAGTTCACTAAACAACTCGCTACTACTAATGTTTAATGCCCGCATTAGCTGCAGTATTCAGAGCAGAGCGCACAGGACACTAATGAACGCTCTTTGGCTGTTGGAGAATGCGTGACGTAGGTGCGCAGAACAAGCCTACACTGGACCGGACCGCCCTCGTTCGTGACTCCAACTACAGCACGGTGAAGCAGGTCGCCATTATCCTTTCCACTGCAGAAAATGCGTCAGCCTTAATTGCTTTAGTGAAACCACCATGTGGATAAGAGGAGGGGAACCCAACCTGATTCCTTGCTGCACAACCTCGCTCAGTTACCCAGGAGGAGAGTTGTTGGTTTCAGCATTATTACTTCTTACTAGCTGCCTAATCAGCAGTGACATCTGCACTATCATTTTAGAACAAATTAGAACGTGCTTCACACAAACGGCACATCTTTAACATTGGGAGGGGGGGGGCAGGGGAGCCGCGACTTCTTGTTAATACTTTTCGTAATACATATGTAAATAACGAGTATGAGTTGGCAGGCTCTCACTTTCAAAGAAAGAAAAGGCAGCAATAGGTTCACTAATTTCAGCGAATTTACCAACTGAAGTGTAATGAGTTGTTGCTTTAATTAGTGTTTAAGTATGGATACCACAGTCACAACCATATTCTGTATTTACAATCTTTTTACATTTTCAGATCAGTGTCTTGGTAAAACAAGTTATTCTAGTGTAAAGCACTTATAATTTCTATTTCTGTATACTTCTTCTGCAGCACCACATTTAAAAAGCCTCTATTCCCATCCTGTCTCGACTGTTTACCGTCCATCCTTCACTTCCAATCATGGGTACACTCCATACAAATACTTTCAGAAGAGTCTTCCTAACACTTAAGTCTACACTCGATATTAACAAATTTCTCTTTTTAAGAAATCCTATTCTTGTGATTCCCAGTCAACATACATACCCTCTCTACTTCGGCCATCGTCAGTTATTTTGCTGCCCAAATAGTATAACTCGCCCACTGCTTTAAGTGTCTCGTTTCCTAATCCTCAGCATTAACGGATCTAATTAGACTACATTCCATTATCCTCGTTTTGCTTTTGTTGGTGTTCATCTTGTATGCTCCTAGCAAGACGATGCCCATTCCGTTCAACTGCTTTTTCAAGTCCTTAGCTGTCTCTGGCAGGACTACAATGTCAGTGGCAAAACTCAAAGTTTTATTTCTTCTCTCTGGACTGTAATTTCTACTCCAAATTTTTCTTTACTGCTTGCTCAATATACTGACTGAATAACATCTTGGAGAGGCTACAACCCTGTCTCGCTCCCTTCTCAACCACTGATTCCCTTTCGTACCCCTCGACTTATAACTGCCGCCTGGTTTCTGTACAAGTTGTAAATAGCTTTTCGCTCCCTGTTTTTGAACCCTGCAACTTTCAGAATTTCAAAGGGAGTATTCTCTAACTCTACAAATGCTTCGAACGTTGGTTTGCCTTCCCTTAATCTATTTTCTAAGATAATACGTGGGATGAATATTGACTCGCGTTTTCCTATATTTTTCCAGGATCCAAACTAACCTTCCCCGAGATCGGCTTCTACTAGTTTTTCCATTCTTCTGTGAAGATTTCGTCTTAGTATTTTGCAGCCATGACTTATGAAACTGATAGTTCGGTAATTTTCACATCTGTCAGCAACTACTTTCGTTGGAATTGCAATTATTACATTCTTCTTGAAGAGTGAGGGTATTTCGCATGTGTCATATATAGTGCACACCAGATGGAAGAATTTTGTCATGGCTAGCTCAGTAATTCTGATGGAATGTCATCTACTCCTGGGGCCTTGTTTCCACTTAGATCAGTATCATATCTCCCATCTCATCTTCATCTACGCCCACTTCTCTTTCTATAATATTGGCTTCTAGTTCATCTGCCTTGTACAGATCCTTTGTATACTCCTTCCACCTTACAGCTTTCCCTTTTTGCGTAGGACCGGTTTTCCGTCTGAGTTCTTGATATTCATACACCTGCTTCTCTCTTATCCGAAGACCTCTTTAATTCTTTCATGGGCGGCAAAGACATTACGTCATATATATAGCCCTCAAATGGATATGTGGATCAATTAAAATGAAGTCAACAAACAGGTCAAATGGAATAAAGTGGGGCAAGATATGACTTATCGGTTGATGCTAAATCTATAAATTCATTTCCATTTATTAATACTAAAGAGGCACACACAATGATTATGCATTGCAGACAGCATTTCTGAAATGAACATAACCTCGTTTCCAGAATGAGATTTTCACTCTGCAGTGGAGTGTGCGCTGATATGAAACTTCCTGGCAGATTAAAACTGTGTGCCAGACCATGAAGTTTCATATCAGCGCACACTCCGCTGCAGAGTGAAAATCTCATTCTGGAAACATTCCCCAGGCTGTGGCTAAGCCATGTCTCCGCATTATCCTTTCTTTCAGGAGTGCTAGTTCTGCAGGTTCGCAGGAGAGCTTCTGTAAAGTTTGGAAAGTAGGAGACGAGGTACTGGCAGAAGTAAAGCTGTGAGGAGGGGCCGTGAGTCGTGCTTGGGTAGCTCAGTTGGTAGAGCACCTGCCCGCGAAAGGCAAAGGTCCCAAGTTCGAGTCTCGGTCTGGCACACAGTTTAAATCTCCCCGGAAGTTTCATAACCTCGTTAGTCAACATTACTTCTATGCTTGGGAATAACTAGGTGTTGAAACAGCAACCAGTTACATTATCTGTAAGAGTCATTAAGTCGCGGCAGAGATGAGTCACGTTACTTTCCTGCTATACTTGGAATAAACCGGTAAACTGCTATTATGAAAACTTTCCTCAGATAATATCGTTCTATCAACATGATCATGGTACGGCGGATGTTCGCACAGTTCTTATTTGCCATAACTCGATACGACCACAGAAATCGATGGACATCCCAAACGGCAGAAACTAGGCCTAACCCTTAACGTCTCCCTGAGGGTGTTCCATCCCCTGGGTTGTGTGCTCCTTCGTAGGCGCTCGCATTTTCTTTGCATGCCACAAATTTTCAAGATGACCAATAAAAGGTGTTTCCCACTTGCTACCTTTCTCCTATCACTCAGCAAACGTTTGAATCTCATTATCCTAGCGTCAAATTTGGAATTAATATTTTAGAGGAGAAATAAACGGATACAACTTAACGGTTAAAAACTAACTGAAAAGTTGTCAGTAGAAATCTCATCCAAACGTGTGGAAAGTATAACGAGCGCTAGGAGGTTTTGGGAACTGTTGTGTCTGTCGTGGCTTTGACAAAGAGATAATGGGGCCGAAGTTCATCTGAGATATAACGCTTGCTCTCGTTTATAATTTGATCGCGACACTGTACTTTTCTATAAATCACGGAGGGAGCTTCCTGGCCAGCGGGGAAAATAGGCAGATTGTTTTATTCAGAATACGCGAGGTGAGCCCGCCCATCCATATTTAGGTTTTCAAAATACACAGATCGGTTCCTTCCCGTCTTTGCCGGATCCAAACCTGCGCTCCGGCTGTAATCACCTCTTCTGTGTGACATTAAATGCTGGTCTTCCTGAGCAGCGTGGAGCACATGAGAATGCTTTCTACGACTCCGTGCTGTGCCGCTGCATTCCTATGTTCTCGTCTGTAAAGAGTTTGTTTTCGTCTTGAGGGTCCCCACTTGTGTCTCGGGGTGGTTACCTGCCACACAATGGGCGGACTGCTCGCTTGTAATACAGTGTGCCCCAACAGTCTGCTTCCGCATACCTGGAGCGCGAAACTGTTGTACCCGGGTCGTGTGTTCCAGAAATTACTAACTTTGCTCGCAAACTTATACTACAGAATAGAGAAAATGATCAATGGCAGTGACTGCGCAATTTACTATTTGCTGATATACCGTGCTGAATCACGGTGAATCCGTACTGCAATTACAGAAGTCAGTGGTAAAAATACCCTTTCACTGCGAGTCCCTATGACTGTTCCGTAATACGAAATCTGCCCCGCACCGGAACATCTACATCTACATGATTACTCTGCAACTCACACTTACGTGCCTGGCAGAGCGTTCAATGAACCATTTTCATACTACTTCTCTACCATCCCACTCTCGAATGGCGCGTGGGAAAAAGGAACACCTAAATCTTTCCGTTAGAACTCTGATTTCTTATTTTATTATGATGAGCATTTCTTCCTTCGTAGGTGGGTATTAACAAAATACTTTCGCATTCGGAAGAGAAAGTTGGTGATTGAAATTTCGTAAATAGATCTCGCCGCAAAGAAAACCGCCTTTGTTTCAGCGACTGACACCCCAACTCGAGTATCATATCAGCGACACTCTCACCCCTATTGCGCGACAACACGAAGCGAGCTGCGCTTCGTTGCACTTTTTCGATGTCCTCCGTCAATCCTACCTGGTAAGGATCCCACACTGCGCAGCAATATTCTAGAAGAGGACGCACAAGTGTAATGAAGGCTATCTCTTTAGTGGGTTTGTCGCATCTTCTAAGTGTTCTGCCAACAAAGCGCAGTCTTTGTTTCGCCTTTCCCACAATATGATCTATGTAGTCTTTCCAGTTTAAGTTGCTCGTAATTGTAATTATTAAGTATTTAGTCGAATTGACAGCCCTTAGATTTGTGCGTTTTATTTTATACCCAAAATTTATAGAAGTTCTTTTAGTACCCATGTGGATGACCTCGCACTTTTCTTTGTTTAGTGTCAATTGCTTGCCACTTTTCGCACCATACAGAAATACTCTCTAGATCATTTTGTATTGGAATTGAGCGTCTGATGATTTTACTAGACGGTAAATTACAGCGTCATCTGCAAACAATCTAAAGGGGCTGCTCAGATTATCACCTACATCATGTATGTAAATTAGGAATAGCAGAGGGCCCATGACACTACCTTACGGAACGCCAGATATCACTTCTGTTCTACTCGATGATTTACCGTCTATCACTACGAACTGTGACCTCTCTGAGAGGAAATCACGAATCCAGTCACACAACTGAGACGATACTCCATTTGCACGCAATTTGATGAATAGTCGCTTGTGAGGAACGGTATCAAAAGCCTTCTGGAAATCTAGGAACATGGAATCGATCTGAGATCCCTTGTCGACAGCACTCATTACTTCATGGGAATAAAGAGCTTGCTGTGTTGCACAAGAACATTTCCTGAATCCGTGTTGGTTATGTATCAATAAGTCATTTTCTTCAAGGTGATTCATAATGTTCGAGTACAGTATATGCTCCAAAATCCTACCGCAAATTGAGGTCCGTAACATGGGTCTGTAATTCAGTGGGTTACTCCTGTTTCCTTTCTTGAATAATGGTGTACCTGTGCTACTTTGCAGTCTTTAGGAACAGACCTTTCGTCAAGTGATCGGTTGTATATGATTGCTAAGTAAGGCGCTATTGTGTCTGCATACTCTGAAAGGAACCTGATTGGTATACCATCTGGACCGGAAGACTTGCCTTTCTTAAGTGATTTGAGTTGTTTCGCAACACCTAAGATATCTACTTTTATGTCATTCATGCTAACAGCTGTTCTTGTTTCGAATTCTGGAATATTTACCTCGTCTTCTTTCGTGAAGGAATTACGGAAAACTGTATTTAGTAACTCCGCTTTAGTGGCACCATCGTCGGTAACATTTCCATCGCTATCGCGCAGTGTCGGTATTGGCTGTTTTTTGCCACTGGTGTACTTTACATTTCGATGGCTTTAGTTCTGAAGAAATATTTTAGATCTCCCGGCCATAAACAGAGGCGATCTTTTCGAGTGTGCCAGAGAAGAGAGAGGAGTTAGCGACGATGTCCTTATTACGGGAAACATGGTCGCCAAAGGCAAAAGGATTACCAAAAAACCTTGGTCGAAGTGATACTACAACTTACGAGGTGGACGAACTGACAACAATCGGGTCAGATCTGGCAAACGCAGAACGATTATGGCAAAAGTAGAAATACGTTACATATAAACCACCTTCTACGTTTGTACGTCCCAACTAAAGAAATAAAAGACCGATACGGCTTACCTTGGTGTAATGGTACTAATTGGAGAATGTTGCGAAAACAGACTACCACACTGTCGCTGCAAAAGAGACTGCAGGGAAACAAAGAAAATAGAAACTCGTTCATTCGTAACGAGGGAGTTGCATGAAGCCTACAATAACATTCACAATCGGGTCCTGCTGCAAGATTTATAAGAAAATCCTAGGAAGTTCTGGCGAATGCTGTGCGGCTGATCTCGGCGGAGGTTCGAGTCCTCCCTCGGGCATGGGTGTGTGTGTTTGTCCTTAGGATAATTTAGGTTAAGTAGTGTGTAAGCTTAGGGACTGATGACCTTAGTAGTTAAGTTCCATAAGATTTCACACACATTTGAACATTTTTGAACTGGCGAATGTAAGGTCAGTGAACGGATCCCAACCTTCCGTTCTGTTTCTCATGGATCTGTTTACTCTAGAACGGAGAACGGCGGCGGCAGAAAGAAAGCAGATTGCATTAAATTCCGGATTTAAAAATGTATTAACGCGCGAGGACACTACCATACCAAAGTCTGACAGCTTAACAGGCTGACATGTGACATATTTTTACGACCCTCGGTACTGAAAAACGGTTAAGGCTGTTTACAGCAAAAAAGTCACCAATTCGTAAAGGATTACTAGTTAGATTTTACACTGAATACCGCATGGAATTAACTCCATTTTTCCTCATATTTTCAGAGAATCTTTTGCACAGCGATAGTGTTCGCATGAGAGGAAAAGATTGCAGATTATTACTGTATACGAATCCGCCCAGCGGGCGGACTTGTGTCGAGGTTCGGTGAGTCGGCCAGTCTGTGGATGGTTTTTACGCGGTTTTCCGTCTGCTGAGGCGAATGCGGGCTGGTTCCCCTTATTCCGCCTCAGCTACACTATGTCGGCGATTGCTGCGCAAACAAGTTCTCCACGTACGCGTACACCACCATTACTCTACCACGCAAACATAGGGGTTACGCTCGTCTGGTGTGAGACGTTCCCTGGGGGGATCCACCGGGGGTCGAACCCCACAATAGCCCTGGGTTCGGTGTGGGGTGGCAGAGTGGTGAAGTGGAGTTGTGGACCACTACGGCTGCGGCGGGGTCGGAGCCTCTCTGTCGTTTCTAGGTCTCTCGTTAACGTACAAGACAATACAATTACTGTTCAGAAAAAAGTGTAAAAGATCGTATGCACAGAATGACGCATCAATGTCGTTGAAGTACGTCTGTTGCAGGATCCTCGAGAACATTCCAAGCTCACCCGTTATGACGTTCCTGAAGTGCACGCTATAGTGTACAGGAACGTGTCGTCGATTAGTTACTGTAGGAGGATACAGAATGACTTGGACACAGTTTCAGTTCTGTGCAATGAATCACAGGTTACGCTAAATGTAGAAAGATGCAAGCGAATTCAGATGGGTAGCAAAGACAATCCCGCAATGTTTCAAAGTCTGACACTGACGTCGAATAAATACCTAGGAGTGATGTTGCAAATACATAAAATTACATACACGAACATTTTCATTTCATTAATCCATCACAAAATATTACTTAGTAAATAATACATTCTACATATTTAGATAAGTTACAAACATACATTAGCAAAGCGCTCTAACATCACAGATATCACACTTTCCATATAGTCTTCGCATATCAGTTATATTACGACAAACTTTAAAGTAAAAAAATATATACATATAAATAAAATAACTGATTGAATAATAGTATTACAACACCAACAGGTGATATTAAAGGAAACATGGAAGGCTGCTAGATTTGCGCCGGCCGATGTGGCCGTGCGGTTAAAGACGCTTCAGTCTGGAACAGCGTGACCGCTACGGTCGCAGGTTCGAATCCTGCCTCGGGCATGGATGTGTGTGATGTCCTTAGGTTAGTTAGGTTTAATTAGTTCTAAGTTCTAGGCGACTGATGACCTCAGAAGTTAAGTCGCATAGTGCTCAGAGCCATTTGAACCATTTGAGCTGCTAGATTTGATACCGGTAGAACATCACGCGAATATTACAGACGCTCCGTGAACTCAAATGGTTATCCCTGAACGGCAGGCGACGTTCTTTTCGCGAAACATTAGCGAGGAATTTTGAAGAACCAGCATTTTTGGCTGACTGCGGAACGATTAGTTACTGTAGGAGCATACAGAATGACTTGGACACAGCTTCAATTCTGTGCAATGAATCACAGTTTACGCTAAGCGTAGAAAGATGTAAGTTAATTCAGATGGGTGGGAAAGAGAACGCGGTGGAGGTTAGTTCCTCACATAGTCCACTCACTACACACTTACAGGGTCACAATTATTGAATTGTATGAAATAAAATCATCGTAGTTTCTGAACGGTTTGCGTTAGGACGTTCAAACTGCACGTTTGGGGCATTTGATGGAAATCAATACTAACAAGCTCATGCGCTTTGTTGTTTTCGGTCATTTGCACATGAAAATGTCAAGTTACTGCGTGCCTGAGCGTATAGCGCTTGTAAAGGCCAACTATGCGAGCAATAACAGGCCAACTGCGGCTTAAAGGAAATTTTCGACCGAGTTCAAGCTGAAGACAACCGTTGCAAGTGTGCTAACAATCAAGAATTTGATTCGCAAGTTTGATAGAAGGGGTTGTGTTCGTGATGACAGTGATGGCAATGTCGGTCGTCCAAAAAGGTTGAAAACGCCTGAAAACATCGAGAAGGCACGCGTTTCAAACCAGCCCTAGGAAATCGACCAGACGAGCTGCACAACACGTGCGAATCAACTGGGAGACACTGCGACAAATTGTTGTTGAAGACATGCATCTCTTCACATACAAAAATCAAACCCCTCAGCCATTAAGCCCCGAGTTCGTGGAACAGCGGTTGTGTTTCTCGAACACTATTCTCCACAGAATTGACGAACAGAACTTCGATGCGAATATAGTTTTGGTTTAGCGACGAAGCCCACTTTCATTTGGATGGGTTCGTCAATAACCAAAATTGGCGCTTCTAGGGGACCGAGAATTCGCATTTCGCGATCGAAGAGTGTCTTCACCATTAATAGGTGATTGTACGGTGTGCAGTGTCCAGACATAGGATAATCGGTGCGATATTCCTTGGTTGCACAGTGACTACCGAACGATACGTGAAGGTTTTGGAAAACGATTTCATTCACATTATCCAAAGTGACCCTCATTTCGACAACGTATGGTTCATGCAAGACGGAGCTCGACCCCACTGAAGAAGGAGAGTATTTAATGTCCTGCAGGAGCACTTTGGAGACCGCATTCTGGCTATGGGGTACCCAGAGGCCACTGGCATGGGCCTCGATTGGTCGCCATATTCTCCGGATCAGAATATATGCGACTCTTTTTTTGTGGGGCTATATTAAAGACAAGTTGCACAGCAACAACCCAAAAACCACTGCTGAGCGATGTTCCGACACCTCAGCGGGCCATGCAGAATTTCGCTATTCGCCTGCGCCACATCATCGCCAATGATGGCAGGCATATCGGACGTGCCATAACACAAATCCGAATATCTGTAGTGACGTTTGCATGTTGAATAAAGTATGTGCACACTATAGTTTGTAACTAATTTACATGTTTTTTTTTTCATATAGATCAATAATTGTCACCCTGTATGTTGTGCTTTGTCCCATACATTGCTGATGATAAAAGTCAGACATATACCGGGTGATCAAAAAGTCAGTATAAATTTGAAAACTTAATAAACCACGGAATAATGTAGATAGAGAGATAAAAATTGACACACATGCTTGGAATGACATGGGGTTTTAATAGAACAAAAAAACACCCCATTTTGCTAGACGCGTGAAAGATCTCTTGCGCGCGTCGTTTGGTGATGATCGTGTGCTCAGCCGCCACTTTCGTCATGCTTGGCCTTCCATGTCCCCAGACCTCAGTCCGTGCGATTATTGGCTTTGGGGTTACCTGAAGTCGCAAGTGTATCGTGATCGACCGACATCTCTACGGATGCTGAAAGACGACATCCGACGCCAATGCCTCACCATAACTCGGGACATGCTTTACAGTGCTGTTCACAACATTATTCCTCGACTGCAGCTAATGTTGAGGAATTATGGGGGACATATTGAGCATTTCCTGTAAAGAACATCATCTTTGCTT
This sequence comes from Schistocerca cancellata, assembly GCF_023864275.1. NCBI lineage: Eukaryota > Metazoa > Arthropoda > Insecta > Orthoptera > Acrididae > Schistocerca > Schistocerca cancellata. The sequence goes on from NC_064626.1 coordinate 1,160,968,652, forward strand.
TGTCTTACTTTTTTATGCTAATTATTGCTATTCTGATCAGATGAACCGCCATATGTCGGACATTTTTTGAACGTTTGTATTCTTTTGGTTCTAATAAAACTCCACGTCATTCCAAGCATGTGTGTCAGTTTGTACCTCTCTATCTACACTATTCCGTGATTTATTCGGTTTTCAAATTTTTACTGACTTTTTGATCACCGGGTACGTAACAAATACTAAATATCTCAAGAAAATGTCTTCTCCAAGTCGTAGATAGCACCTGCAGTAGTCCAGAAATTGTCTTATTACTCGCTTCGAAACAGGTAAATGAATTAACTGACAGCACGACACAGCAGAAACTACACAAGGGCTATTGTAGTGCTGTGTATAGTATTATTATTATTATTATTATTATTATTATTATTATTATTATAACTGTCGGTGGCAAAGCAGTAACGGACTTCAAGTCTTACAATTTCTGCTAATTCAGAAGTAAGGAGAGCAGCAATCAAGTGATTTACGAACAGGAAGTATAGCGCACACATTTCAACTTGGTTGATTTTCAAATGGCTCTGAGCACTATGGGACTCAACTTCTGAGGTCATTAGTCCCCTAGAGCTTAGAACTAGTTAAACCTAACTAACCTAAGGACATCACAAACAACCATGCCCGAGGCAGGATTCGAACCTGCGAACGTAGCGGTCTTGCGGTTCCAGACTGCAGCGCCTTTAACCGCACGGCCACTTCGGCCGGCTTGGTTGATTTTAAAATGGGTTGTGTGCAGGTCAAGAAAGTACCGCAATGCAGGGGAAGTATGTCTTGTAACAAGTGTATACCCTCGCTGCGGATAGTTAACTTTCTTATCTCAGAAGGAGTTGTGGGTACCACTTCGATGCACCTCTCATTCCTTCGTCATTCATTCTAACAGATATAAACACACAAATTAAATATGATTCATCTTTCATCATTTTAAAAATAAGAGTTCCAAAAGAGGCTTCGATTCTATAGTTTAGTTAGGTTCAAAATGGCTCTGAGCACTATGGGACTCAACTGCTGTGGTCATAAGTCCCCTAGAACTTAGAACTACTTAAACCTAACTAACCTAAGGACAGCACACAACACCCAGCCATCACGAGGCAGAGAAAATCCCTGACCCCGCTGGGAATCGAACCCGGGAACCCGGGCGTGGGAAGCGAGAACGCTACCGCACGACCACGAGATGCGGGCTTTAGTTAGGTGCTAAAGTTGGTGACAAAATGGGGGATGGGAGAGGCAACAGACGGCAGGGGAGCGGGTTACTAGCTAATGTCTAATTGCACTCAGGGGTAATGGTCTAAGAAGGGTTGGGAACCATTGCCGTAGATGACAGCGCACGAGACTGCTCAGCCTTTGGCTCGGGTTCGATCCTTACTACCGGCCCAAGACCAATTTTTGTATCGCTCTCGTGTTCGGTTTTAGGAAACCAAACTAAGAACACGTTTCGCGACACAGTCTTGAATTTATGGGCGTGACGGCCTGTCTGACTAACTGCAATGCTCATTAATGCCAATTAATGGCTCAAGGTATCGAATGTTTTTCTTAATAATTATTTCTCAGCACAACCTTTCCTGCAACATCCTTACAAGCTTTTCAGACCTCTTCTGACCAACCTGTATATGTAGATGTGAATTTATAGTTTTGCGAAGGCAGATAGCTGTGTAAGTTGCAAGTGATATGCGATCCGCGGACGACATTTAAAAATAATGTTGGACGACTCTGAGATATTGTAGAGGATTTCTGGAGGACCAAATTGAGCGTAGGAAAATCATGCTCCAAAACGTCATTTACGTCGCTTCCTTTTCCATTGACATATCTGTTTCGAGGACGTTCTGTTATCGGACAGCCGCTTCCTCAACTTTCTGGCGGCACAGAAAAAAAAGAAGAAAGAAATGATCAGTATGGCATTGTTGGCCGGCAGGTGAGAAACAACAGGCAAGTAGATGCCTTTCTGTACTAAGCCCTGCTCCAGCGCCGCTGCTACAACAGATGACGTTGCATGCTCGAAAAACGCTACAGTAAGCTGTGATAAATAGCGCAACGCAAGCGGCTTCTTCTTTCCCCTCCTCGTGCCCTGATCAGTTAACAATCGCGACGAAAAGGCGCTTTTCAGTCAAAGGTACGTTCGTGCAGTAGGGAGTTGCAGTTTAGGGAGGGGATCTTTTGCTGATGTGTGACCTCTCCCCGTCCCACGGGAGACCGTGCGAACGTGGCAGAGGTAGTTCGCGTTGCCTCATTTTTGGCGCGCTGTTATAACCGACACCTAACCCTGAGACATATTCAGTATACGTGCAACCAGGTGTGTACTGAAAATCTAGCGAGAAAAACTACACTGGTGTCCAAAATTAAAACAACAAATCGCTATTTCTCCTTCCTGTGTCTAATTCACAATATAATCATACAAAATGTCATCAGATGCCCGTACGATCGTGTACTGCACGGAAGATGGCACTTCCGGTCCACGATTCAAATATATATATATATATATATATATATATATATATAGCTCTGAGCACTATCGGTATCGGATTTAACTTCTGAGGTCATCAGTCCCCTAGAACTTAGAACTACTTAAACCTAACTAACCTAAGGACGCCGGCCGGGTTGGCCGAGCGGTTCTAGGCGCTACAGTCTGGAACCACGCGACCGCTACGGTCGCAGGTTCGAATCCTGCCTCGGGCATGGATGTGTGTGATGTCCTTAGGTTAGTTAGGTTTAAGTAGTTCTAAGTTCAAGGGGACTGATGACCTTAGAAGTTAAGTCCAATAGTGCTCAGAGCCATTTGAACCATTTTCTTTAACCTAAGGGCATCACACACATCGAACCTGCGGGATTAGCGGTCGCGCGGTTCCAGACTGTAGCGCCTAGAACCGCTCGGCCACTCCGGCGAGAGTGGTCCACGGACAACTACATTAACGATGACTTCAGGGCATCTATCAAACGGAGTGGTATTTGTTGGGTAGTCGGACACTACAGGTATGTAACGGATGATGATAAACAGAAGGCCGAAATTTTAAACCTAGCTTTCAAAAACTCTGCTACAATAGAGGACTGCAGCTTCATTCTCCCTTTCAATCGTCGAACAAACGTAATGATGGCTGACACAGTGGTTAGTGTATCTGGGAAGATCCTTAGACGCCAGGAAGGCATCTGGCCCAGACGGTATCCCCGTAAGATTATATGTTGACTATGCTAAAAAAAAAAGCACCATTCTTATCCGTCATCTATCAGAGATTATTGGAACAGCGGATAGCTCCAGGGGACTGGAAGAAGGTCCAGGTGATAGCAATCTATAAAAAGGGTAGAAAATCGGATTCGCATAATTACCGGCCAATTTCACTGAGGTCGATTTGTTGTAGAATCATGGAACATATTTTGTGTTCAGGCATAATTACCTTTCAAGACTCTGAGAAGCTCATCTGCAGAAACCAGCACAGTTTTAGGAAACAGCGGTCATGCGTGACAAAGCTGGCCCTCTTTGTGCGTGATATACAGCAGGCTCTAGATACCGCCTACCAGGTTGATACCATATTTCTCGACTTTCGAAAGGCGTTCGACTCAGTTCCGCACTGTCGCTTGCTCCAAAAAGTGCGCGCTTACGGTCTATCCGATGACATATGCGGTTGGATAGAAAGTTTTCTAGCAGACAGGGAGCAGTATGTCGTCCTGAACGGGGTTACTTCAACGGAAACACGCGTAACTTCAGGTGTGCCCCAGGGCAGCGTAATAGGTCCGCTGCTTTTTACCATTTACATAAACGATCTGGTTGATGGTATTGACAGCGGCATTAGACTGTTTGCCGATGATGCTGTAGTCTAAAGGAAAGGAGTATCACACGAAAGTTGAGAACAAATCAGTGAGTATTTGCAGAAAAGAAATGCGTGGTGTAATGACTGGCAGTTATCTCTCAATATTAGTAAGCGTAACCTACTGCGCATAACAAGGCGAAAATCCCCATTGATGTACGAGCACAAAATAAATGCCCAGTCTTTGGAAGTGGTAATCCGCCAAGTATCTGGCTGTGACTTTTCGAAATAATCTCAAATGGAATGATCAGATTACACAAGTAACGGGCAAGTCGAACTCTAGATTGCGGTTTATTGGTAGAATCCCGAAGCGATGCAGTCCTTCAACAAAATAAATTGCTTACAATACGTTCGTTCGTCCAGGCTTAGAGTATTGTCCGTCTGTATGGGACCCTTACCAGTTTGGTCTGGTTCAAGAGATTGAGAAGGTCCAAAGAAGAGCGGTAAGATTCGTGGCTGGTACATTTAGCCATCGCGAGAGCGTTACAAATCTCATTGAAAGTTTGAAGTGCAGATAGATGATGACGCTAAACGGAAGGGGCTGCTCACTAAATTCCAAAATCTGATCTTCGCCGACGATGTAGAGCATATGTTATTACCACCAACTTTCAAATCGCGCAATGATCACCATTCAAGGTCAAGGGAAATTAGAGCTCGTTCTGAGGCGTTCAGACAGTCGTTTTTCCCTCGCGCGATCCGCGAATGGAACAGAGGGGAGGAAATATGACTTTGGCGCGAATTGTGCCCTCCGCCACACACCACTTGGTGGCTATCGGAGTATATATGCAGATGTAGATGTAGTCCCACATCCACAGTTGCCGTGTACACAGTCACACACGGTGCAGTATGGCACACGGAAGACGCCTACCGTACACTCTGAGGTGGAGGGCCACAGGAAGCAGGATAATCGCAAACTGATGTGGTTCGATGGTTTAACGCGAATCGTTATGTTGTTTCTCGGATGTGGCAACAGTTTATAAAGACCGAAACTTTATCCCAAAGACCAGGGCAGGGCCGACCACGTGTGACATCAGAAAGAGAGGACCGTTATTTGGCAACTCGCATTTGACCCTGCAGCATCCACTGGACGTGTTGTATCGAGCTAAACGTTGTAGAGAAGGCTTCGACAGAGTGGCCTTTACTTCCGGAGACCTGGTGTATGTGTGCCTCTGACGCGTCTTCTCAGAAGGGAACGTCTAGAGTGGACTCGTCCACATGCCACTGGACAGTCGAAGAGTGGGCTATGTTCTATTCACAGATGAGTCCCGATTTGGTCTGGAGAGTGGTTCTCGACAGATTCGCATGTGAAGGGAATGTGAAACATGATTTCGAGACGCGAACATTGTGGAACCAGACAGATATCGAGGAGGGCCGCTATTGGTGAGGGCAGGGATTATGTTGACTACTCGAACATCTCTTCATGAAACTATAGAGGTGAATCGGCAAGGTTTAACTGCTGTCTGGTATCGTGACGAGATCTTGGGACCTCGTGTAGGGTTGTGATGAGGTGCTGTGCGCCTAGCGTACTGATAGACGATAATACTCGACCTCATAGAGCACAGGTGGTTGACGTTTTCTTGGAAGCGGAAGAATTTGCACGCCCAGCATAGCCTGCTCGCTCTCCCGATTTGGATCCCATAGAGCATGTCTCGGATGATCTAGGGAGACGGGTTGCATCTAATAAGCATCCATCAACTACTCTCCAAGACTTGCGAGCAGCTCTGCAGAAAAAATGGGCGTTATTGCCACAACGTGACATTGATGACGTTATTCACAGCATGCTGACTTGCTGCCAGAGGTGGTCACACTCCATAGTGAGCACATTAGCCAGTTGTCGGAATGTATGTGCGAATCTGTTAAACTGGAAAAAACAAATAACATTTTCGTCTACTGTTATGCATTTGCAGCTGTTTACGTTCTTTGTTCTTTACATTGTTTCTACTTTGCCGCCGGCCGGTGTGGGCGAGCGGTTCTAGGCGCTTCAGTCTGGAACCGCGCGACCGCTACAGCCGCAAGTTCGAATCCTGCCTCGGGCATGGATGTGTATGATGTCCTTAGGTTAGTTAGGTTTAAGTAGTTTTAAGTTCTAGGGGACTGATGACCTCAGATGTTAAGTCCCATAGTGCTCAGAGCCATTTGAACCATCTACTTTGCTATCACCTGTTTACATTGTTTTATGGAAATAAACGCAACCTTGCAAAAATTCCGTTTGTTGCTTTAATTTCGGATACCAGTGTATTTATTCCATAATTTTTTTAGTGATATCTATACACGCCGCTCCAATTTAACGATAATATACCGTACATGACTCGAACAAGAAACTCGGTCTACAGAGTAGCAGGAGTGATCTGCAAAACTACCGTCCAATAGCCCTGACATCTATGTCTTGTAAAATCTGTGCTCAAACGTAATGCGGCATCTGGAACTGAATGACCTCCTCCATACCACACAGCAAGGATTCTGAAAAATTCGGTCACACGAAACCCAACTCGCCCATTTTCTCATAAGACATGCTGGACGTTAAGGATCAAGGTATACAGTATTTCTTCTCTTTCAAAAAGCATTTGACTGATCATCACTCCTGTGCCTAATGTCGAAAGTACGATCGTAAGGGGTGTCAAACGAAATTTCTGAGTGGATTGAGGATTTCTTCATAAGGAGGACACAGCACGTTATCTACGATGGGAGCGTCGTCGACAGATTTAGAAGTAACGTAGGGTGTGTCCCATTAAAGTGTGTTGGGACTGTTGTTGTTCATGCTTTATATTAATGATCAATATTAACAATAACTTTAGACGTTTTACAGATCATACAGCTATGTAGACTGAAGTTCTGTCTGGAAAAATCTGCACAAATATTCAGTCAGATCTTAACAAGATTTCAAAGTAGTGTTAAGGTTAGCAACTTGCTTGAAATATTAACAATGCAAAATTGTGTATTACACAAAACAGAAAAATATCTAGTGTCTTACGACTGCAATATCAATTACGACTACAATGGCAGTCAGCAAAATCATACAGCTATCTAGGTGCAACAATTTGTGGGAGTATGAAATGGAATGATCAAATAGGCTTAATTGGAGGTAAATCAGTTGGCAGGCTTCATTTTATGGGTAGAATACTAGGGAAATGCAATCAATCTGCAACTGAAATTGCTTACAAAACACTTGTGCCACACATCGCAGAATATAGCTCAAGTGTGTGGGACCAACACCAAATAGACCTAATGATGGATATTGAACGTATACAGAGAAGTGCAGCACGAATGGTTGCAGATGTGTTTCACCCAAGGGACAGCATCACTGAGATGCTGTAGTAGCTGAACTACCTGACGGTTGAAAACGGTAATAGCAGGGCAAAGCGGGTATCAGGGCGTTTTGTTAGTGTGGGTTGCCTACATCGGTGGCAAGCTTACATTCAGGGGCAAACCTATTGTTCTACTCCATGTCAGCCCGTAACCTATGGTTCTCTTTTGATTGAAAGGTCCTAAAAGTATTGTTATATGCCACTTTATATCACATTGGTATCAGATTAATTAATTAATCAGACTCAGCCCCCTTTATGACATTATTGGTTTTCCCCCCTCCCCCCTCCTCCACCGGTTTCTCCACCACTTTTTGAATTTCACACACTTTTGAATGGGGTTTCTGAGGCGCCTTTCTTTGTCATCCACCACTCTGGAAAATCCCAAAAACCCTGGGCCACTTTTGATGTAAAATTAACTAATTAATTAAATAGATCAAAAATTGGCGGGAAATAGCCTACTGTGCCACATTTGGTGTTCATGAGGTGCTTCAGCTTGTTTGAATAGCCCAACTCTCACTGTATTAAATTGATTGACTAATTAATTAAATCGATATCCTACAGTTTTCCGTGGTGGATGCTGGAAATATTGTTTGATTGGCAGGAAATCAACTGCAATGTGTGCAATATTGATACAGCAATTTATGGAATATAAGGCAGTGGCCGCGCGGGATAGCCGAGTAGTCGAGCAGTCTCAGGCGTCTTGTCACGGTATGTGCGGCTCCCCCCGTCGAAGGTTCGTGTCCTCCCTTGGGCATGGGTGTATGTGTCATCCTTAGTGTAAGTTAGTTTAAGTTACATTATATAGTGTGTAAGCTTAGGGACTGATGACCTCAGCAGCTTGGTCCCATAAGACCTTGCCACAAATTTCCAAATTTACAAGGCAGAGTGTGGAATTGCAGCACTTTTTTTTTTAATTCCGAACCGTGTAATTACACTGTCACAGATTGCACTAAACATATCTGAAAAACTTTCTCACTGGAGTCACAGTCGCTGTAAGGATCCACGTGCTTGGCTCATGACACAGGCCAGGGTTCAAGACACAGCAACCACAGGGCTGTGCTAAGCACTTCCCATCACACGGGAAATACCCTGTGGGATACCAGCGCATGTAAGAACTTCTTCCAAGGCAAATGACTGATTGTGAATCAATCCAAAAATACTGCTTTAGTCAATAAACTCATTGACTAATTAATTTCTGGTCATGTGATCCTGATGTAAGGGATATAATACAGACACGGTAGCTCACCGGCCCCATTCGCAGTCAGTCTCTGGAAGAAGAAGAACCATGAAGCTTCAACAGCAGCAGTCGAGATCCTCCTCTGCCTCTCCATCGCAGAAGAAAAGTAAGTATTCATGCTGCTATTACAATACATAGATGCTCTTTGTCGAGTTCTGTACTCCATTTCATTGTCTGTGAATGCTTATTATTTCTTCTTCTTCTCCTTATTTCTTCAGCGGCCTCTGGTGTGTCTGGACCAGCAGTGACATCTAACATGTCTGGACCAACAGCGGCCACCATCAACTCGTCGCGACCTGCAGTGACTTCCAAAGTGTCAGGATCAGCATTGGCACCGGTGTTGTGGGATCCTGTTATGCACCTGGTCAGCATTGTCCCTAATTCGTAGACGTGCGCTGGGGACCCTACTCCACTTGCTGTAGGTCAGCATTGATCTCCAACATTCTGATGATACTGCAAGGACAGATTTTTGATGTGGTGTATAAGAAGCTGCTGATTCCCCCCAGTGCTCTACTGCTTTTTCGCCGAACTTATAATTTAACAGGTAGCGGTTAAAACTGCTTAAATGTTGGCATAGAAACATCATTGGTAACTGGTGTGTTGTGTTAGAGACTGAAAATGCATCGAGAAGTTATAATTAAATTTTCCACGAGACTTTTAAGTCTCATCTTTATCTACGATATATGATGGAAGCTGAAGAAATGAATTAAAACTTGTGCCACAGCTGGGACTCGAACCCGGTTCTCCTTGCTTGTTCAGTGAAAAAGCACCTTCTTATTCCCCATATCTTTCCATATTGCCAGAATGTTCTGTGATGGTGCGTATGTTGGAGATCAATACTGACCTGCACCATGTTGAGTAGAGTCCGCAGCACACGTCTGAGAGTCAGGCCACAAATTTTAATTCATTTTTTCAGCTTCCATCATTACCATAGATAAATACGAGACTTAAATGTCTTGGGGAAAATTTAATTATAAGATCAATGAGATCACCTTAGGTACAGACTTCCCCATCACGTCCAACGCTGGGGTGCTTTCCAGTGCCGGAGAGCCCTGGCAATAGTGACGATTTAGGGTAAAAATAAGATGAAGGCACGAATTGAAGTTTGTGATGGTGAGGCCACTCGACTTGAGTAGTTCCTGCAGCAATGTCCTCTGGTGTAAGGGTCAGCATTTATGCCAGTAAGCAAGAAGACATGGCTTCGATTCCTGGTCGAGGCATAGATTTTAACTCATTTCTTCAGTTTCCATTATTAGCATCGAGAAGTGTTAATGTGCAGTTTACCGAGTTGGAATGGAATGAACTGTGTCATGAAGAACACAAAGTATCGTGTGAAAGTCTAGCTACAAAGTCTGAACAACCAGTTTTAAGTGAGGAATCTGGGAATTAACAACAATGTAATAATTTTTGTGAGTGTAAGTTTTCAAATAAGCTTTACATAATGCCACAAAATGCAATTGCAGTTTATAATTATATTTCCGGTCTTAAGTATGTAGGTTGCACCTGAAGATGCGACTGTAAGCTGTGAAACCGGTAGTGTGGTCAGCTGAAACCAAGTTTTGGCAGCTGTCAGCGGTGTTTTCGTCATCATAACCCTCACCAGCTGCGAATGCCCTGCGTATAAAATAGTAGGTATCTGTACCGTTGAGGCACGCAAACCACCCGACCACGACAAGGACCATGATTCACGCGTTCATGCGCTAAATTCTAGCCACCTTTCTATCTCGACAACGCGTCATGGGTAAGTTAAACAGAATTAAATGTAGGTCTACTGTTGCTTATGAGGTATAGTGCCCTGGAGAGGCACATGGGACTTAGTAACATTATCCGTTCCGTCGATGTCCGGATAAGTTACCTGCCCTACTACACGGAATGAGTCCTGTTTCGTGCACGGTTGTGAATCTTAAGTGTTCCATTGTATCCGTGTCTTCTAAATACATTATAATGCATTCTTAAACAGGTAAGAACGTATTTTACGCAATGCAGTGGATTCGAACTTTTGTTGTTGAAGTTCGGCTGAAGAAATAATATCCAGCCGAATTTGAAAGGAAAAAAAAAAAAACATTGACTGAAACAAGAATGAAACGCTTACTCTACAGAAACAGCGTACTGCCGCTGCAAAGACATTCATCTCAGAACAAACTGCCGTCGAAATTATCTGGCTTCAGTTACGGTGGCGTCGTGGCAAGAGGAAGTGCTTCCGCCAGCAGAGATAAAACTGTCAAATCCAGAACGAGCAAATTCCTGTCTCGTGCTGACTCCACAAACGCCGGAACGACGCCGGAGCGGAAGTTGGAAGAAAGATGACAAACGGCTGCGTGTGGGGAGATCCGTCTCGAGTCGTTAGAATTCCGACCGCAGATGTCACAGCCATTCTGACACCGAGCTGCCTGCGTCTTTGCGGTTTATCTGCATTCCTCTGTTTACGGCCTCTGAATACTTCAGAGATAAGTCACAGAGTGTACATCTTGCAGCAGTCTCGTTATCAGTTCCGTCTGCTGGGGACTCGGAAACAGGGCAACTGAGATCTTGAAATGCGTGCTCCCGTACGAGATTTATTGCAAGCGCATTCGTCAACGTAGCTGTTAATGATAAGTCTTCACCACAACATTCCGTAGTATATAAATTATCCACTCAGATACGACGATATCTGCTGATTATGTGAGATATTCTTTTTGTTCCATGAATTCGTAGTGAAGAGTCCTCAGGCATGAAGGACATGTAACAAAACAAGAATACATAATATACGTAGCTATTCAAACAGAAGGAACAATTTCAAACATTTATTGCTTTCAAAGTACGTGTTACACGACAATTCTCAAACCATGTCCGACGTTACCTGAATGACACCATTCCAGGACGCTGGATTGGGAGAGGAGGAACAGAAGATGAACTTCATCTCCGTTGGCCTCCCAGGTATGCAGACCTCACACGTTGTGACTTTTATCTTTGGGATTACGTAAAAGACCGCGTTTTTATCCCCAATCTTGAAAGTCTGTGACGAATCATTGTTGAAGCTGTGAATTCGATGACGAGAGACTAGCTGCTTATTGCGTGGCGGGAAATAAACCACCGTTTTGATATTTATCGTGAAACGTATTGTGCTCACACTGAATGCATGAAAAATTGGACTTTCTTTTTCCAGCAACGTTGGAATCGTGTTTCTGTGTTTTGTAGTTTGGAAGCAATAAATGTTTGAAGTCTTTTCCTTCTTTTTGAATAGCCCTGTATATTTATACTGAGCGAGGTGGAGCAGTGGTTAGCACACTGGACTCGCATTCGGGAGGACGACGGTTCAATCCCGCGTCCGGCTATCCTGATTAAGGTTTTCCGTGTTTTCCCAAAATCGCTTAAGGTAAATGCCAGGATGGTATCTTTGAAAGGGCACGGCCGACTTCCTTCCCCATCCTTCCCTAATCCAATGAGACCGATGACGCTGCTGTTTTGTCTCTACGCCAAACAACCCAACCCCCCCCCCCCCCCCTTGTATATTTACAAAAAGAAAAACAGATATGCTAAGGTTTCTTACACAAAACTTCTGCGAGGTAATACCAACCGTATCAGCCGCGCGGAGTGGTTGCATGGTTTGAGGCGTCATGCCACGGACTGCGCGGCCCCTCCCGCCGGAGGTTAGAGTCCTCCCTCGGGCATAGGTGTGTGTGTTGTTCTTAGCATAATTTAGTTTAAGTAATGTGTAAGTCCAGGGACCAATGACCTCAACAGTTTGGTCCCATAGGAATTCACACACATTTGAACAACCTTATCACAAATACGTAAATACTCATATAAAGGGTGGTCCATTGATAGTGACCAGGACAAATATCTCACGAAATAGGCATCAAACGAAAAAACTACAAACAACGAAACTCGTCTAGCTTGAAGGGGGAAACCAGATGGCGCTATGGTTGGCCCGCTAGATGGCGCGCCATAGGTCAAACGGATATCAATTGCGTTTTTTAAAAATAAGAAACCCCATTTTTTATTACATATACGTGTAGTACGTAAAGAAATATGAATGTTTCAGTTGGACCACTTTTTTTGCTTTGTGATAGATGGCGCATTACAGTCACCAATGTGTAAGTACGTGGTATCACGTAACATTCCGCCAGTGCGGACGGTATTTGCTTCTTGATACATTACCCGTGTTAAAATTCACCGTTTACCAATTGCGGAAAAGGTCGGTATCGTGTTGATGTATGGCTATTGTGATCAAAATGCCCAACCGGCGTGTGCTGTGTATGCTGCTCGGTATTCTGGACGACATCATACAAGTGTCCGGACCGTTCGCAGGATAGTTAAGTTTTTTAAGGAAACAGGAAGTGTTCAGCCACATGTGAAAAGCCAACCACGACTTGCAACAAATGATGTTACCCAAGTAGGTGGCTAATCCGCACATCAGTAGCAGACAAATTGCACGAGAATCGAGAATCTCAAAAACGTCCGTGCTGAGAATGCTACATCATTATCGATTGCACCCGTACCATATTTCTATGCACCAGGAATTGCATGGCGACGACTTTGAACGCCGTGTACAGTTCTGCCACTGGCCACAAGAGAAATTACGGGACGATGACAGATTTTTGGCACGCATTCTATTTAGCGACAAAGCGTCATTCATCAACAACGGTAACGTAAACCGGCATAATATGCACTATTTGGCAACGGAAAATCCACGATGGCTGCGACAAGTGGAGCATCAGCGACCTTGGCGGGTTAATAATGTGTAAGTAGGCTGTTTATGTTTTCTTTATGTAAGTAGGCTGTTTATGTTTTCTTATTGGCAACGTTACGTAGCGCTCTGTATGAAAATCACTGGCTGTGCTGTGTGCAGTCTGTGGCTAGTTTGCATTGTTTTCTGCCATTGTAGTGTTGGGCAGCGGCAGCTGGATGTGAACAGCGCGTAGCGTTGCGCAGTTGGAGGTGAGCCGCCAGCAGTGGTGGATGTGGGGAGATAGATGGCGGAGTTTTGAAATTTGTTATGCTGGATATTATGAACTGCTATATATATTATGACTATTAAGGTAAATACATTGTTTGTTCTCTATTAAAATCTTTCATTTGCTAACTATCCGTATCAGTAGTTAGTGACTTCCGTAGTTTGAATCTTTTATTTAGCTGGCAGTAGTGGCGCTCGCTGTATTGCAGTAGTTCGAGTAACGAAGATTTTTGGTGAGGTAAGTGATTTGTGAAAGGTACAGGTTAATGTTAGTTAGGGCCATGCCTTTGTAGGGATTTCTGAAAATCAGATTGCGTTGCGCTAAATAATATTGTGTGTCAGTTTAAGCACAGTCTTGTATAAATTGTTCTAAGGGGACGTTTCAAATGTATGGTGCGGCATTATGGGAGGAAGGATAATTGGCCCCTTATTTTATTGATGGCAATCTAAATGGTGCAATGTATCCTGATTTCCTAAGTAACGTTCTACTGATGTTACTACAAGATGTTTCACTACATGACAGAATGGTGATATACTTCCAATATGATGGATGTCCGGCACATAGCTCGCGTGCGGTTGAAGCGGTATTGAATAGCACATTTCATGACAGGTGGATTGGTCGTCGAAGCACCATACCATGGCGCGCACGTTCACCAGATCTGACGTCCCCGGTTTTCTTTCTGTGGGGAAAGTTGGAAGATATTTCCTATCGTGATCCACCGACAACGCCTGACAACATGCGTCAGCGCATTGTCAATGCATGTGCGAACATTACGGAAGGTGAACTACTCGCTGTTGAGAGGAATGTCGTTACACATATTGCCAAATTCATTGAGGTTGACGGACATCATTTTGAGCATCTATTGCATTAATGTGGTATTTACAGGTAATCACGCTGTCACAGCATGCGTTCTCAGAAATGTTAAGTTCACAAAGTTACATGTAACACATTGGAACAACCGAAATAAAATGTCAAACGTACCTACGTTCTGTGTTTTAATTTAAAAAACCTACCTGTTATCAACTGTTCGTCTAAAATTGTGAGCCATATGTGAAAGGTCTCTGTTGGATTCCTTTCATGTTAATTTCTTAAATCTGTTGTCATTTACGGCATACATTCCACTTCTAAATTTACTGTGGTGTTTCTGACTCTATCTGGGAGGAGACTGAGCAGTGGAACGTGTTACTTTTACACGTAAATAAGAACGATCTGTCACACTACTACACTTTTAAAACACGGTTTATATGTAATTCATGTCACACAGTCTCATATGGAACCTACATCCGCTTTCTTTTATATAGTGTTATGATAAGATATTGTCATCCCCCTTCCCTTCTGTGTGAAAGGATGAATGAGCAAATGTATTTCTAGTCGCATGCTTGATGGTAGCAGACAAGCCTGTCTGCTAGAGAACAGTAGGACCAACGTCAGAACAGGTAGCTACACTTCATAAAAGCAAAGTAGTTTCTATTCTTGGTATGGTCCTTGTCATGTTGGTATAGGAAGCTGCCTCTCTGGTCACTTCCATTTGTATCTGTGAGGCACTCTCGGTAGGGGCCCAGGCCGGTCTGTCCACGGCGAGCATCTGAAGTGGTAAGATCTCCGGCTAAGCGCGTCTCTGCTAAGTCCGTAGGACAATGGATTTCTTAAGTTCAGCCTAACCGAAAATTTAATCACCTTTGTTTCAGGTTTAGATCTAAAATATCTTACGTTATCTTAAATTGCAACGCAGTGTAATTCGAGTGTGAAGTTCAGAATATCTTCCAGTAGTTACTTTGTCACTAATTTGTGAGCAAAGTGGAATCATGTGTTGATGATCCGTAACCCTAACTAAGATCATCAATCTTAAATGCGAATGTGCGTGAGATTATAACGTCTGGTCTTGACAATATTTTTCAATATAGCAACTTTTCTTTACGTTTAACCCACGTGGGGTGTTCTTTGTGAGACCAGTACCATGTGCTTATATAATTGTTTGACCCATCAAAGTAATAGTATGACGATAGTAACCAGTTCGAGGTTTTTCTGTTGTAAATTACGTTTCGATGTAATTTATTTTAAATATCAAAATTATTGCGAAGTTACACTCTTTGTGTAAACCAAGTTGAGCACGTGAAGCATGTGGTGCAATCATCAAAGTATCCCTCAACTATTCTTTTCGAGATTTCACAGACAATTAGTATGAATTAGTATACCTGTGTGTGGTAATTTCATGACGGACAGGATTGCGCTACAACCATAACTTCTTTGGGTGAAAATTGAATCGGTTGGTTGCGGTTAATTTCCTCTTGCATATGTTTCAACGTTCTTCATGTGTTATTTTATGACTGCAGTGTTGTATGCAGTCTCCCAATCTTGGCTCCATATTTGATGTGTTCCTTAAGATTACAAACTCACATTTTCACAATCCTAAATAAGGCACTAGTTTAGTTATGAATCAAGTTTAATATGGTGAAATTTTAATGGAACAATGATCAATGTTAAAATAAATGTCCAAATATAAACTGATTTATTTCTTTTTATTTAAATTCTCTTTTTATATGTATATCACCGGTTGTCGTAAGATGACTATTAAAAGATTATCATTAATGTTAGTCTGGTTGGCAATTTGCTAAGCTAGACTATATTCTTGGTGAAACAGTTGCTTAGTAATGCAAGGATAACTTCCCCAGATAGCTCACAGCTTTTAACCCGCTTTTATTATCTTGAATATCAGCACCGCTTTCAGAACAACTTAATGCACCAACCTTACATATGTTTGTGACTATTACAGCGTCATCTATCACAAAGCGAAAAAAGTGGTCCTACTAAAACATTCATATTTCTTTATGTACTACTCGAATATGTAATAAAAAATGGGGGTTCCTATTTTTGAAACAACGCAGTTGATATCCATTTGACCTGTGGCAGCGCAATCTAGCGGGCCAACCATAGCGCCAATTGGTTTCCCCCTTCAAGCTAGACAAGTTTCGTTCTTTGTAGTTTTTTCGGTTGACGCTTATTTCGCGAGATATTTCGCCCGGTCACGATCAATGGACCACCCTGTATATAAAGTGAGGTGAATAAGATAATTATTACAGGGCTTGGACAAAAATATTGAAACAACAGGAGAAATACATGCTTGAACATAAATGCAGAAGCAGCCAAACCTCCAGGTTGCGTTGTTGTATCTGACGGCGAACGGCACTTGGGCATTGTCCTCAGTAAGTTGTGTCAGTCGTGGTCAGAACAATGTTTTGTGTAGTTGTGAGTGCGTTATGTCGGAGCTAAGTACATTCGAACATGGGCAAATCCTCTGTCCTCGTACGGTTGATCCCTACACAACCAAGATAACCAAAGTGTCTGGTGTTTCAAAGGTACCGTATCGAATACTTACAATCACAGAAGGAAAGCAGGAAAGCATCATCCGCTAAATCACAACGTGGACGAAAGAGTGATAGTTGCAGGCGGGCACTGAATAGGATAGTGACGAAAATTAAGAGGACGTCAACAGTAAAAGTGACTGCAGAGCTGAATGCCTCACCCAGCATGAAAACAACACGAAGGCTCCTCCATAAGTACGGAATTCCAAAACCACACACCAGTAATGCAAATGCCTGTAACTGGTAAACATTTGTCGCAGAAGCCCTAAAAGCTGGTCTATGGAGCAACGTAAGAAGGTCATTTGGTCGGATGAGTCTTGTTTCACACTGTTTCCAAGTTAACGGGCGAGTTTACGTCCCCAAACTGAAACATGACGTAGGTTCTGTGATGATACGGCCAGCCATATCGTGGTATTCAGTGGGCCCCATGGTTACTCTGCAAGGTCGTATTACGACCAAGGGTTATGTAACAACCTTTACCGATCAACTTCATCCTTTGGTACAGTATTTGTTACCCAATGGCGATATTGTGTTCC
Organism: Schistocerca cancellata; assembly: GCF_023864275.1. Lineage (NCBI taxonomy): Eukaryota > Metazoa > Arthropoda > Insecta > Orthoptera > Acrididae > Schistocerca > Schistocerca cancellata. Next base: position 1,160,985,850 of record NC_064626.1, read on the forward strand.
AACACGACAGGGCCCCTGTTCACACAGCTCACATCGTCCAGTACTTGTTTTGTAACCATCAGGATGAAATGTCGCATCTCCCCTGGCCATCATACGAGGGTCACTCCAAAAGAAATGCACACTACTTTTGTAAAAATACAGTTTTCATTCTGCATGTGTGAAAGTTTTATAGTGTGTAGATACATCCTTCACGCTTGTTTTCAAACTTAGTTCAACCTGTTCCCGTGAGTGGCGCCGTCACAGCATGTCTTCAAGATAGCTGCTACGTTGACGTTCTTCAGAAGCAACGTGCGGTCATAGAATTCCTGTGCTGTGAAAACGAGACAGTGGGAAACACCCACAAGAGGTTGAAAAAGGTGTATGGAGATGCTGCTGTCGATCGCAGTACAGTTAGTCGATGGACAAGCAGGTTACGTGATGAAAGCGGATACGGCAACATTGAGGATTGTCCTCACAGCGGCAGGCCTCATACTGCACACACTCCAGACTATGTGCAGAGAGTTAGCGAATTGGTGACTGCTGGCAGACGCATCACAGTGAACGAATTGTCACGCTACGTTGGGATAGGGGAAGGATGTTTGCACGATAATGAAAGCATTGGCGTTGAAAAACGTTTGTTCCAGGTGGGTTCCCAGGATGTTGACAGTGGCTCACAAAGAAACAAGAAAAACGGTATGCAGCGAACTTTTGGAACAGTACAAGAATGGTGGAGATAAATTTCTTGGAAGAATTGTGAACAGGTAATGAAACATGGCTTCATCATTTTTCACCAGAGACGAAGAGGCAATGAATGGAGTGGCATCATGCAAACTCACACCAGAAAAAAAATTCAAAACCACACCTTCTGCTGGAAAAGTTATGGCTATGGTGTTTTTCGATTCCGAAGGACTCTTGCTTGTGGACATCATGCCAAGTGGAACCACCATAAATTCTGATGGATACGTGATGCCACTGAAGAAACTTCAAGCTCGACTGAGTCGTGTTCGACCACATCGGCAAAAGCACGATGTTTTGCTGTTGCACGACAATGCACGGCCACATGTCAGTCAAAAACCCGTGGAAGCGATCACAAGACTCGGATGGACAACACTGAAATACCCGCCTTACAGTCCTGACCTGGCTCCATGTGACTATCATCTCTTTTGGAAACTGAAAGACTCTCTTCGTGGAAGAAGGTTTGAAGATGATGACTCCTTTGTGCACGCTGCCAAACAATGGCTCCAACAGGTTGGTCCATAATTTTACCGTGCGGGTTTACAGGCGCTGGTTCCAAGATGGTGTAAGGCAGTTGAGAGGGATGGAAATTATGTGGAGAAATGAAAATATTCTTCCTAAAGGATTTATCTACACACTGTAAAACTTTCAAACACGTAGAATAAAAGATGGATTTTTTTAAAAAAATAGTGTGCAATCCTTTTGGAGTGCCCCCCATAGTTACCACGCCTGAATACTATCGACCCTTCGTGGTCTACTTCAGGGTATTATGTGATCGCTATCCACCCCATCATCGATATCTGAACTTGCCACTACTTTCCAGGAAGAATCGTATGAGATTCATTTGAAAACATTCTGACAAGACTGCAAGCTATTTTGAATGCCAACAAGTTTTCTACACCGTGTTTTGGCCTAGTAATGTGTCTACTGCAATACAGCGAGCGCCCATACTGCCAGCTAAATAAAAGATTCTAACTACTGAAGGCACTAACTACTGATAGGCATAGTTAGCAAATGAAAGGTTTTGATGGAGAACAAACATTGTATTTATCTTAATAGTGTTCAAATGTAATAATATACATATGACATCCAGTCTTACAAATTTCCTTTTTCTGACGGACACGTCCAAATCGTCCGCAGTTCATGATATCCAGTCTTACAAATTTCCTTTTTCTGACGGACGCACGCCCAGATCCTCCGCTCTCAAAACTATGCCATCTCTCTCCCCACATCCACCACTGCTGGTGGCTCCAACTGCGCAACGCTACGCGCTGTTCACATCCAATTGCCCAACATTAGAATAATGAATATTACAACAATGCACAACCAGCCACAGACTGCACACAGCACAGTCAGTGATTTTCATACAGAGCGCTACGTGGCGTTACCAACATAAAAACCTAAACAGCCTACTTACAGTGTACAACATTTAGGAAAGTTATTAGAAGTACTTGGTAGAAGTGCAGGTGTTTTGAATAAACACAACAGTAGTTTACATGACTGTAGTCAAACGAGGTGTTCTAAGTGTCGTCTTATACGCAGGTGCACGCCTGTACCCGTCGTCCCAATGAGTTTCGAATCATTTCAAACACGCCTGTATCATTTCGAAATTCTTGACGAGCACTGACGAGTCTCTGCTCCAATTCTTCAAGCGTATTAATCGGACTGGCGTACGCTACACTTTCAAGGTGCCCCCAAACGCAGAGATCCCTGGGGTTCAGATCAGGCCACTTTACAAGTCTTCCTCGTCCAATTCACCTTTGGCAATATAGGCCTGTTGGATGTCGTCTCTCCATAGCAGCAAAATATGCCGCTGCTTCATCATCCACGTACCGCATCCTCTGGTGTTACTCTAACGGAATATTCTGAAGCAATTCTGCAAGATGGTGCCGCAGAAACTGAAGGTAATTCCGGCCACTGCATTTGTTTGATAGCACGTTCAGTCCAATAAGACGATCACCCATAACTACACATTCATTGAAAAATGTCACTGATGTGGAGACTCATGCATAACGAGTTGGTTAGAGTGCAGATGTCACCAATCCTGAGAACCATGATAATTGAACGCACTATTGCCAGCCGCCGTGGCCGAGCGGTTCTAGGCGCTTTAGTCTGGAACCGCGCGACCGCTACGGTCGCAGGTTCGAATCCTGCCTCGTGCATGGATGTGTGTGATGACCTTAGGTTAGTTAGGTTTAAGTAGTTCTAAGTTCTAGGGGACTGATGACCTCGGATGTTAAGTCCCGTAGTGCTCAGAGCCATTTGAACCACTTGAACGCACTATTACGAGTGAACCCTGCTTCATCTATAAATGAAGCGTGATTCTAAGACATAGGGTAGACTACACCTTTTTGTCGTGTCAACTGACAGAACTGAAACACGGAACTCGTTGGAGGTGGTACGGCTACATTACATCACGATGCATTATTCTCCAAACACTACTACGGCCCACTCCAAGAACTTATGTGGCAAGTCTCCTTGTGCAGATTCCTGGAGAGTGTTAGACTGTTTCCACCACCTTCAAGCACGGGTGTGATATTTACATATCTACGTGCTCCCGCAGCATGTACAAAGCTGCCTCCTTGTCAGAGATGTACAGTGAGGGCCAATACTGAATAGATTTATTAGTATAAAGTTTGATTTTTATTTTTTCACTTGATGTTCCTGGCGGTAAGTTGCAGCGTCTCAGTTACGTTGCCCAGAACCGGACAGAACCACCCTGAAACTCACGTGTTGAACCATCAGCAGCAAAACTCACATGTTGCTGACGATGTAACACTACCGTACTACGCGTCTTACGACTTGACCGACCAATAGGGAGGCTTGGAGGTGGTCAAGTGGGGGTGGAACCGCGGCCGGCTGCCGGGAGCGGACACGCCGTTCGCTTTCTTCTGCTGGCAGCTTCCAAACTGACCAGACGCCCTCCTCACCTGCTCTCTTGGGCGGCTGTACAATCAGTCTCGGCGGCTTCTCCAGGCCTGCCTTTCTTTACAGCATTAAAACTTCATACAGGTTAAACTAGGTTTTATTCTTCACCTCAACAGGTGCCTACTGCTTTTCCCTCCTGGCCAATCCTGGCACATTAACAGAGACGTCGATGCACCCTCGTAAACGTTCGACTTTCGGCATGACTTCGGGCAGGATATGCATCTCGGTGCCTAAGCGTGCAGCCTCCCGTGTATCGCCGTTAGCCCTACCGTACATGAAATGCTTATCTGCATACACGTCGTTACTGTAGTATTCCACGTCACCACCAACATCTGTAGAACACAACTGACACTCCCCAAACAACTGACATGAGTGACACTCTGGCTGTGTACTGTGCTGTGGTATCCACTCTGTTTACAAATCCGTGCCTCGAAAATGTTTACAAAGAGAACACCACAGACCTGCATGCGGTGTTTACACACAGTCACATCAGTAGTGGCTGGTAACCACAAAGGCACTATTACCTCACGAACGGTTCGTTTGCCGTCTTGTGTTTACAGATACTTTTTGCTTGTAGTGTTGTGTTGCGTTTACGCCATTAATTACGAGACATCCTGGCTCCACTAAGAAACTGGTAGAACGAGCTGGCAAAGAATAAATCTTTTAGGCTCATCTTAAACTGAGCTGTATAACTTATTAAACTTTTTACACTACTCGCCATTAAAATTGCTACACCAAGAAGAAATGCAGATGACTAGAACTGACATGTGATTACATTTCCACGCAATTGGGGTGCATAGATCCTGAGAAATCAGTACCCAGAACAACCACCTCTGGCCGTAATAACGGCCTCCATATGTCTAGACATTGAGTCAAACAGAGCTTGGATGGCGTGTATAGGTACAGCTGCCCATGCAGCTTCAACATGATACCACAGTTCATCAAGAGTAGTGACTGGCGTATTGTGACGATCCAGTTGCTCAGCCACCATTGACCAGATGTTTTCAATTGGTGAGAGATCTGGAGAATGTGCTGGCCAGGGCAGCAGCCGAACATTTTCTGTATCCAGATGGGCCTGTACAGGACCTGCAACATGCGGTCGTGCATTATCCTGCTGAAATGTAGGGTTTCGCAGGGATCGAATGAAGGGTAGAGCCACGGGTCGTAACACATCTGAAATGTAACGTCCACTGTTCAAAGTGCCGTCAATGTGAACAAGAGGTGACCGTGACGTGTAACCAATGGCACCCTATACAATCACGCCGAGTGATACGCCAGTATGGCGATGACGAATGCACGCTTCCAATGTGCGTTCACCGCGATGTCGCCAAACACGGATGCGACCATCTTGATGCTGTAAACAGAACCTAGATTCATCCGAAAAAGTGACGTTTTGCCATTCGTGCACCCAGGTTCGTCGTTGAGTACACCATCGCAGGCGCTCCTGTCTGTGATGCAGCGTCAAGGGTAGCCGCAGCCATGGTCTCCGAGCTGATAGTCCATCCTGCTGCAAACGTCGTCGAACTGTCCGTGCAGATGGTGGTTGTCTTGCAAACGTCCCCATGTGTTGACTCAGGGATCGAGATGTGGCTGCACGATCCGTTACAGCCATGCGGATAAGATGCCTGTCATCTCGACTGCTAGTGATACGAGGCCGTTGGGATCCAGCACGGCGTTCCGTATTACCCTCCTGAACCTACCGATTCCATATTGTGCTAACAGTCATTGGATCTCGACCAACGCGAGTAGCAATGTCTCGATACGATAAACCGCAATCGCGATAGGCTACAATCCGACCTTTATCAAAGTCGGAAACGTGATGGTACGAATTTTCCTCCTTACAGGAGGCATCACAACAACGTTTCACCAGGCAACGCCGGTCAACTGCTGTTTGCGTTTGAGAAATCGGTTGGAAACTTTCCACATGTCAGCACGTTGTAGGTGTTGCCATCGGCGCCAACCTTGTGTGAATGTTCTGAAAAGCTAATCATTTGCATACCACAGCATCTTCTTCCTGTCGGTTAAATTTCGCGTCTGTAGGACGTCATCTTCGTTGTGTAGCAATTTTAATGGCCAGTAGTGTATATCTCCTAGAATTTTATTGCATAATGCACACTATCCTCGATAAAAGCTAATGACTTAAATCTCCAAGTAGATTATTTCTATTTCTAGCACTGCTTCCATGATCTGATACGCTGGTTTGAAAAAGAAATTTATTATTTATGATAAATTTCATAGAGGCATAAATACGAGTACATGGGGTGGACAAAATATGGGAACACCAAAAACACAACGCAGTACTTTGGCTAATACGTTGTAGGAAAGCCGTTGGAATTGAAAACAGTTTCTAGTCGTCTCGGAATGGATAAATACGGGTCCTGCGTAGTTTTCAAGGGCATCTCATACCATTCTTCCTGAAAATACTGACAGATTCAGGTAACGGAAACGTAGGTGAATAGCGACCACACACTCTTCTCTCCAAAGTAGACCACAAAGGTTCAGTAGTATTTGGACCTGGCGGCTCCGGTGACCAAGGGAGACGCTACGCTTCATCCTGGTCCTCACAAAACCAGTACTGGGCGATGCAGCTGTGTGAGCATCGGTCCTGTCTTCTTGGAACACAGCGTCCCCGTTGGGGAACAAATACTGTACCGTGTAATGGAGCTGATAAGCCAAAACGGTCACATGATCCATGGCAGTAATGCGACCTTGCATAGTCCCATGGGTCTCATGGAATACCACGGTATGGTTGTCCATATCGTCACCGAACGCCCCGGCATGTTTCACTCTTCGGGCGTCAAGTCCCCCATAAGTTGGAAAATCTGTGAAACAAGACTCATCGGACCAAATGACTTTCTTCTGTTGCTCCATAGTCCAGTTTTTATGGATTCTGCAGCACTTTTTCCTGTTACGGGCATTTTCATCACTGATGTGTGGTTTTGGACTTACCTGCTTATGGAGGTCCCTTCGTGCTGTTTTGGTCCTCACAGGGTTCCTGAGAGCGACATTCATTCTGCAGTGACTTTTGCAGCTGTCGTTGTCTTATTTTCCGTTACAATCCTGTTCAACGATGGTCTGTCACTGTCACTCAACACAAACTTTTGTTTGCGTTGTGACTTAGCGGAAGACGTTTCTCCACTTTTCGTGTATGCGTACTATTCTTCGATACGGTGCCTCTTGATAGACTTCAGCTACTTTTTTTTACGGAAGGCCTGACCATACGAGCACCAACAATTTGTCCATGTTCGAATTCACTTAGCTCGGATATAATGCACTCACAACTACACAGAACAATGGTCTGAAAACGACTGATGCTTGCAACGAGTTGAGGACATTTCCTGGTCAGTAACAGAAGCGCAGCATGTGGGCTTGGCTAGCATCTGCATTTCTGTTTAAGTAGGCATTTCTGTTCTAGTATGCATTTCTGTTCTAGTATGCATTTCTGTTCGAGTATGCATTTCTGTTCTAGTATGCATTTCTGTTCGAGTATGCATTTCTGTTCGAGTACGCATTTCTGTTCGAGTATGCATTTCTGTTCGAGTATGCATTTCTGTTCAAGTATGCATTTTTGTTCAAGTATGCATTCCTGTTCGAGTATGCATTTCTGTTCGAGTATGCATTTCTGTTCGAGTATGCATTTCTGTTCAAGCATGCATTTCTGTTCAAGCATGCATTTCTCCTGGTGTTTCCATGTTCTTGTTCATCTACATCTACATCTACATACATACTCTGCAATCCACCATACGGTGCGTGGCGGAGGGTACCTCGTACCACAACTAGCATCTTCTCTCCCTGTTCCACTCCCAAACAGAACGAGGGAAAAATGGCTGCCTATATGCCTCTGTACGAGCCCTAAACTCTCTTATCTTATCTCTGTGGTCTTTCCGCGAAATATAAGTTGGCGGCAGTAAAATTGTACTGCAGTCAGCCTCAAATGCTGGTTCTCTAAATTTCCTCAGTAGCGATTCACGAAAAGAACGCCTCCTTTCCTCTTGAGACTCCCACCCGAGTTCCTGAAGCATTTCCATAACACTCACGTGATGATCAAACCTACCAGTAACAAATCTAGCAGCCCACCTCTGAACAGCTTCTATGTCTTCCCTCAATCCGACCTGATAGGGATCCCAAACGCTCGAGCAGTACTCAAGAATAGGTCGTATTAGTGTTTTGTAAGCGGTCTCCTTTACAGATGAACCACATCTTACCAAAATTCTACCAATGAACCGAAGACGACTATCCGCCTTCCACACAACTGCCATTACATGCTTGTCCCACGTCATATCGCTGTGCTATGTTACGCCCAAATATTTAATCGACGTGACTGTGTCAAGCGCTACGCTACTAATGGAGTATTCAAACATTACGAGATTCTTTTTCCTATTCATCTGCATTAATTTACATTGATCTATATTTAGAGTTAGCTGCCATTCTTTACACCAATCACAAATCCTATCCAAGTCATCTTGTATCCTCCTACAGTCACTCAACGACGACTCCTTCCCGTACACCACAGCATCATCAGCAAACAGCCGCACATTGCTATCCACCCTATCAAAAAGATCATTTATGTAGATAGAAAACAACAGCGAACCTACCACACTTCCCTGGGGCACTCCAGATGATACCCTCACCTCCGATGAACACTCACCATCGAGGACAACGTACTGGGTTATATTACTTAAGAAGTCTTCGAGCCACTCACATACTTGGGAACCAATCCCATATGTTCAACCCTGTATAATCTGGGAAGCAGTAGTTAGTATTTTGAGTTCCTTAAACAGGCTTGTTTGGGATGATGTTGAGTGCACACCACAAAAAATTAGCATTACATGCTTTTGGTCTCTGAAAAATGTAGTTTAGGCCAATGATTTACCCCTAAAACTTATCCCGTATGACGATTATGGAATGAACGTTAGGGAAGTATTTTTTTATGTGACTTTTTCTGCGCGGGGAGGGATTTTATCCGTCATAATTCCATCATTTTAGTTTATTTATTTGCACACAAGCTGTTGTTCCGTATGCCGGCCTGGGTGGGCGATCGGTTCTAGGCGCTTCAGTCTGGAACCGCGCGGCCGCTACGGTCGCAGGTTCGAATCCTGCCTCGGGCATGGATGTGTGTGATGTCCTTAGGTTGGCTAGGTTTCAGTAGTTCTAAGTTATAGGGGACTGATGACCTCAGAAGTTTAAGTCCCATAGTGCTCAGAGCCATTTGATTTGTTGTTCCATAACCTAGGTCGCTACCACCTAAGTGTGTGTTCTGGAGCTATGCCAATGGCATTTCGTAATTCGGCACAAGCTGAATTTTAAATGATTAAAAAAAAAAAGGAAATTCCACAAAGTTAGACTTATAATTAGTCAACTAGTATTCACAAAGCAGGAAATTATTAAGACGAATTTAGAAACATGGTAGAGTAAGCGATTTATGAGCGTACAGGAGGTGATGTGTGAGCAATTGTGACTTTTTTACTGAACTGCGCTGGGTACAGTGAATCAACAAATTCGTTTCTCCCATGATATGTTTTTATCAAGATAGAATGATTACAGTGGCGGGATGTACAGCGAGGCCATAGAAATTCAAATGAAAAAAAAAAACAACTTTAACAGAAAATACGAAGGACTGAAACTAGATAATTTGTGGGTCTTAGTGCCAAATATCGTAAACAGGTCGACCTCTTCCCCATTACGAGCTGCGTAACGCACGCCGGCGCGACTCTGCGTCCGTAGGCCGTGTTCACACATGCAAAAAAGTGTCGCGACAGCTAACGGCATGCTGCAGTTGCATGTGTGAACTCCCAGTTTTCTGTGGCGCAACTTGACAAGTTCAGTTATGCCACAAAAAGTTTAACTTTCTTGTACTTTGTTACGTCACTTTCCTTCCACCACTGCTCCCTCGTGGCTCTATTTCGAAACACGAGCATTCTGTCGCAATTGTGGAATTAAGTGCTGCTGTACTCCATTCGATTCCAGTGTGTTTACATTTTATAACTGAAAAGCCTCAAAATAGTGGTACACTTTCGCAGCTTCTGTAACTACAGAAACAACAACCTACGACTAAATGTGTGTGTGTCTGTGTCTGTGTGCGTATGTGTATGTGTAAACCAATGATTAGGGCCTATCTCACAATCTGGAAAGATTTTTGTTTGAGTGAATAAATAACTTAATACATAACCAAAAAAGTGAGTCGTATAAACTTCATGATCTGCTAGTCCAAGCACTGTATAAAATGTTGTTTGTATGCGGAAAATAGCCCCCGAGTGTGATGTGGCAGCTGTTAAACTAAAAACTAGTTATTCGAAATGTCTACATCCACGAATACAATAAGATTCTAAAATGTTGGTAGAGTGGCGTGTGTGCAGATGATATTTATAGGCCAGCTGTTGGTTACTTTGCCACTGCATACAAAAATTTCGTTGCCGATGACGCAGTAACCTACAGGAAAGTAGTATCACACGAAAGTTGTGAACAAATCAATGAGGATTTGCAGAAAATAAATGCGTAGTGTAATGACTGGCAGTTGTTTCTCAATAATAGTAAGTGTAACCTACTGCGTGTAACAAGGCGAAAATCCCAATTAATATACGAGTACAAAATAAATGACCAGTCTTTGGAAGCGGTAACATCCGTCAAGTATCTGGGTGTGACTATTCGAAATGATCTCAAATGGAACGATCATATTACACAAGTAACGGGTAAGGCGAACTCTAGATTGCGGTTTATTGGTAGAATCCTGAAGCGATGCAGTCCTTCAACAAAGGAAATTGCTTACAATACTTTAGTCATCGAGTCATAGAGTACTGTTCGTTTGTATGGGACCCTTACCAGATGGGTCTGATTCAAGAGATTGAGAAGGTCCAAAGAAGAGCGGCAAGATTCGTGATGGTACATTTAGCCATCGCGAGAGCGTTACATGTCTCATAGAAAGTTTGAAGTGGAACACACTTGCAGTAGACGACGCGCTAAACGGAAGGGGCTGCTCACTAAATTCCAAAATCCGATCTTCGCCGAAGATGTAGAGCGTATAATATTAGCACCAACTTTAAAATCGCGCAGTTATTGCCATTCAAAGATAAGGGAAATTAGAGCTCGTACGGAGGCGTTCAGACATTCGTTTTTCCCTCGCGCGATCCCGCGAGAGGAACAGGGGGGGGGGGGGGGGGGGATGTGGCTTTGGCGCGAATAGTGCCCTCCGCCACACACTGTTTGTTGGCTAGCGGAGTATATATGTAGATGTAGAGTGTTATTTGTTTTATAAATGAGTTTGTAGCCCCTTATTATTCCTGTGCTAAATCTGTTGGGTTTCGTCTTCCTTGCATTTAACAAATGTCACAGCTATAATCCTATAACCTGCACTAGAACATCTTTACCCTCCCATAAGATTTCAGTTGACCCAGTACTGGAAGCTGTGGAACAACACTGAATTTGTGGCATCTTGGGTGAACAGTAGCTCACGACACAAACGCAGAAAGCCACATCAGTTACCTGTGTGAACCAGGTTTTACGACGCGGTATGATGACTTCATGACCCGATAGTTGCGTAGGTACGTGAAAAATGTTTCTTACAGCTGGAAGTGCACACCAGGATTTCTGTGTTGTATTCCATAGGATGACCAGTGCCAAGGCAGTGTTGTTCAGCATCAAATTAGCACGGCTATTGTAAGCGTGTGTGACGCTTATGCTCAAAATAAGACTCCTATAACCTGAGCTGTAATGTCTGTCACGTTTTCCGTGAGGCGCAGGGGATTCATATTAGTTTACAGATTAGTCACGATGCGAGAGTTGATTTGCAATTAGATTTACTGAAGAATTCGTTGTAAATATAAATGGCTCCTCTCAGCTATGACTGCACTAATCATTGCAACAATGCTTCGCATTTCCAAGTGAACCTGAACGAAGGAAACGGTGGCCGTAAATTTCCGCAGACACTACTGGGACCCAGGACGTGGTGCTCAGTTCTCTGTTGTACCTATACGTTAATAAATGTACAGGGCTATTACAAACGATTGAAGCGATTTCATAAATTCACTGTAGCTCCATTCATTGACATATGGTCACGACACACTACAGATACGTAGAAAAACTCATAAAGTTTTGTTCGGCTGAAGCCGCACTTCAGGTTTTTGCCGCCAGAGCGCTCGAGAGCGCAGTGAGACAAAATGGCGACAGGAGCCGAGAAAGCGTATGTCGTGCTTGAAATGCACTCACATCAGTCAGTCATAACAGTGCAACGACACTTCAGGACGAAGTTCAACAAAGATCCACCAACTGCTAACTCCATTCGGCGATGGTATCCGCAGTTTAAAGCTTCTGGATGCCTCTGTAAGGGGAAATCAACGGGTCAGCCTGCAGTGAGCGAAGAAACGGTTGAACGCGTGCGGGCAAGTTTCACGCGTAGCCCGCGGAAAATTGGCTCATGCCACAACTGGAGACCGACAGCGCCGACTTCATCTTTCAACAGGATGGTGCTCCACCGCACTTCCATCATGATGTTCGGCATTTCTTAAACAGGAGATTGGAAAACCGATGGATCGGTCGTGGTGGAGATCATGATCAGCAATTCATGTCATGGCCTCCACGCTCTCCCGACTTAACACCATGCGATTTCTTTCTGTGGGGTTATGTGAAAGATTCAGTGTTTAAACTTCCTCTACCAAGAAACGTGCCAGAACTGCGAGCTCGCATCAACGATGCTTTCGAACTCATTGATGGGGACATGCTGCGCCGAATGTGGGAGGAACTTGATTATCGGCTCGATCCAAGTTTCGTGGAGGTACAAAATATAAGGTGCAAGCGATGTATACGATGTATAGAATCAAATGTTGGTGAAAGAACGCTGCAATAAACAAACTGCCTTCAATTAGTTGCATAGACGGAAGATATCTCGGCGAATTTTGAGGCAACTAAGGAAAGACGGGAAAACAGAAAAAATGACGATGGAACTAACTGTATACAACTACGTTTCTTTCCCCAGTCGAAACCATACTGATGCATTTCGTCTCAAAATTTTTCGATTTCTGAAATATTTTCACAATTAGCAAAGCGAAGAGGAATATTTATTGTGATGCATTTGTACTTCTTTATCGTAAACATAAAAACACAACCTGAATAATACTTACCCTCATTTCTTACAGAGATACGTTTGGACGAGTGATAACAAACATTTTCACAATGGATTGGTCATTGTGACGGAACCTGCCCAAGTATCATAACCTTCAAAAAATAAAGTTCTTACCACAACTCAAGAAGCAACAAACGTATCACAAGGTACATAAAACGAATACTGGTTAAATGATAGATGAAGCTGTTGTAAAATTCGTTTCGCTATAACATGAAACTATCTTTTCCCCCCTCTGTATAATAAAAATGTCTCATTTTTTTATAGTAGCTACTTATGATTTAAAAAATGAACACCACTTTTGCAAGTGCGTATATGCGGGGTAAAACAAATAAATACGCACAGTGCCGCGCGGGATTAGCCGAGCAGTCCTAGGCGCTGCAGTCATGGACTGTGCGGCTGGTCCCGGCGGAGGTTCGAGTCCTCCCTCGGGCATGGGTGTGTGTGTGTTTGTCCTTAGGATAATTTAGGTTAAGTAGTGTGTAAGCTTAGGGACTGATGACCTTAGCAGTTAAGTCCCATAAGATTTCACACACAATTGAACTGAAATACGCACAGGTTGTTACTGTGTAATACTCATATTTGAAGACGTTGCATCGATTAATTCTTAACTCATTACATATAATATTTACAAACTACTCCGAGACCTTATAGCCGCATTTACATTTCAATTTTTCTGTTACATGGAAAGGGCATTAACTAGGGTTGCTCAGAAAGCAATTCTTCGAATTTTTTAATATTTTTTTAAATTTTTTTTTTCCTCAGCCGAAAACAATGCTACGAATGGGAAACTTGACGTAAGTATTATTTGAAGTCACCTGAGTGAGCGCGCCAAGTTTCCGTTACTTCCGACAGATAGCGTAGCTGCACGAAAGTTTCAAAATGGCGTCTGTAGATGATGTACGTTACAAGCAACGTGCCGCCATTGAATTTCTCACTGCAGAGAAAGAAATAGAGGGGAGCATTCACAAACACTTGTGGAAAGTCTATGCAGCTTCTGTTGTCGATAGAAGTAGTTAGTCGCTGGGCAAGGTGGGTGAGGTCATCAGAAGGCGGTTCGGCAGGGCTCCACGGTTTGCAGCGGTCGGGGAAACCATCCACGGCTGTCATACCTGACATGTTGCAGCGAGGTGATGTCATTCGCGAGGACAGACGCATTACGACTCGGCAGTTGACGCTGCATCTGCCAATCAGTAAAGGTAGTGTGGATGCAATTACTTATTACCCGCACTCTTGGATATTCAAAAGTGTGTGCAAGATGGGTCCTGTAGTGTCAAAGGTGGATCACAAGTCACATAGATGATAAAAAAGCCTTGATTTGTTGCAACGTTTTGAAGCTGATGGGGAAACCTTCTTGTCCCGGATTGTGGCAGCTGATGAAACCTGGTTCATCACTTTGAGCACGAAACAAAACGACAGTCGATGGAGTGGCGACATTCCCACTCCCCACAGAAGAATAAAATTCAAGGCTACTGCTTCCGCCGGTAAGGCCATGATCACTGTGTTCTGGGACTGTGAAGCTGTGATTGTCATTGATGTGATGCCAAGAGGCGATACCATTCATTCAGAAGCGTATGTCAACACATTAACAAACCTCAAGACACTTCCAGTGACTTCGGCGCTATAGCAATCCAGGATATGTTTTGCTGCACACGATAACTCTCGGCCCTACACACGTCTGAGAACTGCTCAATATATCGCGAAACAGGGTTGGACAGAGTTACCCCGTCCACCCTACAGGTCTGAGCTAGTCCCATCGGGCTTCCACTTGTTTGGGCCATTGGAGGATGCCATTCGTGGAAGACATTTTTAGGATATGAGGAGGTGACTCACGCAATTTTGCACTGGCTCCGCCACCAGGACAAGGATTGGTACCGACAGGGCATACACACCATTGTTTCGTACTGCAGGAAGGCCATATAATGGGATGGAGATCATGTGGAAAAATCAAGTGAGTAATTCTCATTATATTCAATAAAGAGCTGTTGAAAAAAATGCGGTGCATTACTTTCTGGGCAGCTCTCGTAAATATCACTGCACACATTAATTCCTGTTTGGTACAGTTCATACATGTAATATCATATAATTTATAAGAAATATTGTAAAAAGTTGTGTGAATAGGTTAACCACCTATAAGGTAAACATTGCCGAATCTCAGAGTTACAGTAAACATGGCGGAAGATTCAGCCTATTACATACATTATGTGATCAAAAGTCTCCGGACACCTGGCTGAAAATGACTTACAAGTTCGTGGCGCCCTCCATCGGAAATACTGGAATTCAATATGGTTTTGGCCCACCCTTAGCCTTGATGACAGCTTCCACTCTCGCAGGCACACGTTCAATCATGTGCTGGAAGGTTTCTTGGGGAATGGTAGCCCATTGTTCATGGAGTGCTGCACTGATAATAGGTATCGATGTCGGTCAGTGAGGCTTGGCACGAAGTCGACGTTCCAAAAGAATCCCAAAGGTGTTCTGTAGAATTCAGGCCAGGGCTCTGTGGAGGCCACTCCATCACAGGGATGTTATTGTCGTGTAACCACTCCAACACAGGCCGTGCATTACGAACAGGTGCTCGATCGTGGTGAAAGATGCAATCGCTCTTCAACAGTGGGAAGGAAGAAGGTGCTTAAAACATCAACGTAGACATGTGCTGTGATAGTGTCACGCAAAACAACAAGGGGTGCAAGCCCCCTCCATGAAGAACACGACCACATCATAACACCACCACTGTTGGCACTAACCACGCTGTCAGATGACATTCACCGGGCATTCGCATTCACCATAGCCACAGCCTGCCATCGGATCGCTACATCGTGTACCGTGATTCGTCACTCCACACAACGTTAGCCCACTGTTCAATCGTGCAATGTTCACGCTCCTTACACCAAGCGAGGCGTCGTTTGGCATTTACCGGCTTGATGTATATCTTATGAGCAGCCGCTCGACCATGATATCCAAGTTTTCTCAAATGGTTCAAATGGCTCTGAGCACTATGGGACTGAACTTCTGAGGTCATCAGTCCCCTAGAACTTAGTACTATTTAAACCTAACTAACCTAAGGACAACACGCACATCCATGCCTGAGGCAGGATTCGAACCTGCGACCATAGCGGTCGCGCGGTTCCAGACTGTAGCGCCTACAATCGCTCGGCCACTCTGGCAGGCCAAGTTTCCTCATCTCCCGCCTAACTGTCATAGTACTTGCAGTGGATCCTGACGCAGTTTGGAATTCCTGTATGATGGTCTGGATAGAGGTCTGTCTATTACACATTACGACTCTTCAACTGTCGGCGGTCCGTGTCAGTCAACAGACGAGGTTGGCCTGTACGCTTTCGTGCTGTACGTGTCCCTTCGCGTTTCCACTTCACTATCACACTTCACGTTTCCACTTCACTATCCCATCGGAAACAGTAGACCTAGGTATCTTTAGGAGTGTGGAAATCTCGCGCACAGACGTATGACACAAGTGACACCCAATCACCTGACCACGTTCGAAGTCTCATGATGTCTAACGACTACTGAGGTCGCTTATATGGAGTACCTAGCAGCACAATGCACCTAATATGAAAAACGTATGTTTTTGGGGTAGTCCGGATACTTTTGATCCCATAGCGTAGGAGATCTAGATCAAAACACAGGTGTACTTAGTATAAGCGCCGCACTCGCTTATAACATCTAACCCGCAAGACTTCTCGTATGAGGCGGTGATTCTTTGTGGGAGACTCAGTAACAAAAAACGTGCGAACACGTCATGTGTTTGAGTTTGAGGCACTGCCTGCGGTCGACAGCGCCAGGCCGGGCTGAAAATGGAACGCGTGGTGTGAGGGAGTGCACTTCTAGACTGCTTGCTTGTATACAGTGGTGGGAACGGCGCAAGATGTGCCCGCCTGCTGTCTCTATGTGCTGGGCTCCCGGCTACCACCGCTCTGCTGATCTCCGCTACTATGCGTCGTTGCCTTGCCCACTACACTGGGTGTCCCTAGGTGAGAAAAAGAGATTTTTGATTAAGCAGTTAAAACTGTGTTCTGAGACAGAAGGCCCGGAGCTCGGTACGTCAAGCGTTTCTTGAGAATAAGGATGAACATCTCTCAATGAAAGCAGTGTAAATCTACTGAAGAGTTATTAACACTGGCGGCTAAGAAAACTTACCGTGTTCCTTTAGTCTCATATAGCGTTTGATATTGTATCCTAATAACAAAATACAAGAGTATGGAGTATCTCCTCTTTGAGATAAGTAACGCCCGGATTTCCAAGCACAATAAAATAGTAAAATAAGTAAGCAAATGAGCAGGAAAAGTGGTGAAAATAAGCACCAAACTTACCTTACGGAAGGCCGTTATGGTACACAGGTATATTCATCCTGAGATTTTTCTGTGTAGAACTCCTGCCACTATCAGTGAAAAATGTTATGTACAGTGGAAACGTTCTTTCGACGTCGCATGACGTCACACGTGCTTGTGAAAAGCGTCACAATTCTTCTTCGGTGAATTCGTATTCAGTATTTGTTTCTTCACCAGAAAACTTTTTAAAAATGTGACACAGTGTTTTGTAAACGGAATTTTTCTCTAGCACCTGCTTCAATTTTTCGAATGCAAGTTTTGAAAAAAAAAATGGTTCAAATGGCTCTGAGCACTATGAGACTTAACTTCTGACGTCATCAGTACCCTAACTAACCTAAGAACATCATAACATCCATGCCCGAGGCAGGATTCGAACCTGCGACTGCAGCGGTCGCGCGGTTCCAGACTGTAGCGCCTAGAACCGCTCGGCCACCCCGGCCGGCCAAGTTTTGCAACTCCTTGTGTTTCTGACGACAACATTACTAAAATCACGTCTTTCAGAGGAACTGAATGTTTCAGCGAATTGTTTCGAGCTTCCAGCTGCTTTAAAATATCAGGTATTTTGGAAAAACGATTGTGGATGTACTGTAACTTTTTTTGGATGCCTTTCTTTGAAAAAAAAACTTTGGCTGTGACAATACTGACTGAATCTTCTCCATTTTCGGAATTCAAAGCATTTTTCAGTTCACTGAAATGGTGCGCGCAGTATGACGCAGCTACTAACCACGTTCCCCGACGAGTTAGAACTGGCTGAGGTGGTGAAGCCAGATTTGGAAGGAGTTCACGGAATTTCTGAAGTCTAGTTGGTGACCTGATAAACACTTCCTTCACACTAGAAACAAGAAGATTCACGTCATTATACTGACTTGTGACAGTTTCAGTCACACGATGTAAGTCGTGAATAACGCACATCAGGTGAACTAATTTAGCGTGAATAATTTTTAATCCAGTTCCCGCTTGACGATATATAGAGCAGTATCACTAAAACATAAGAACACACTGTCGTACCGTATACCTTCTGGCCAAAATAAAGGTAACGAGATACTGAAAAAATTGGCAACCGTACAAATGATTTACTCGGTCGAATATTTATATGTTCAGAAGAAATGATCTGCTCGCTGCTTTCATAGAACCAACTACGGCACTACACACGACCTGTCCCGATGCATCTGTGGTTTCCTCAATAGCAATGCACATGTTTTCGTGCTTCATTGTATTCCGAACAGTACAAATTACTTCTTGCAAATACTCTAGCATGTAGTTTTTGCACAATTTGTGTTCTTCTGGTAGCCTTATGTTTGTGTATTTTTCTAAAAATACTCAAAGCTGCACGTTATTCAATTACCACAATGGGATATCGCAAAACCTTTAATGCTAAGCACAAGTCTTTGAAAAATTTATTACTGCAACTCGATTGTTCGTCAACATTGTTTTGTCTGTTGCTGGATTAACTTAGATTCATTCTGAAACCTCCCCTTATGCCGCGCGGCATTAATGTGCTTCACAATATCATATCTTTTCTTTGCAGAAACACTCTTTTCACACACCAAACAAAAGAAGAGAAAATATTTCTTCCAAACTCGTTCAAGTTTCCTAATTGAAACAGCGAGCAATCATGCTCACTTAAACTAAAGAGCGTTATACAACACACTGCAGCTTGGAACTCGGGGATTCACCGTTCATGCCAGTGACGACATTCCGATGCGATAACTGCCCAATCACCTCTAATTTTTCTTCTTGCAGTACTATTTCCCAACATGCTGAGTACACCTTAGCGTTGCCTTCTAACGTATTCAACCTAAGTTATTTTTTACAAACCGATAAAACAGAGAATCGCTGATTGATAAATGACGGCTAGCAGTGAAATATGCACTTTTAAAATCATAGTTTTCGGTGAAATATGCTGTTTCAATTAAAGTGATAAAATAAATAAGCAAGAACGTTTTCTTGCAGGATAAACGTATTTCAAACTGCTTATCTGGGTGTGTCTAAAGAATTACAGACTTCCTGCATATCTTTAAAAGTGTGGAAAAAACTATGTATTTTGCTTAGAAATCGGGGCTTTAGCGACTAGACTGAAAAGGTTCCTTGAGAAACGAACACAGAATGTTATTCTTGACGGATAGAAATCTTCAGACTTAAATGTAACACTTTGTAATCTTACCCTCCCACACATCACTATTAAATTCACTGTTATAATAGCCTATCTTCATTATTTTTAGGTGTACAATATACCAAATAATACCTTTTTACTTATCTTCATTATCTTGTTGTTGTTGTTGATGGCTCAAAGTCTTGTCTAGGGGTACCTTCTTGCAGCTGAGATTTTGATTTAACATTACGGGTTCTTATTGCACTAAATAACTGATGAAGCTTTGCCTGTTGCCATAATTTTATTTTTATTTTATCCCATTATTCTAAATCACACTGACTTCACAATTTCCTCTTTCGATAAACCAATAATTACATTGTTGTTGACAAGTTTAGTAAAATACGTGCATTTCCATTAGAGGCATGCCCACCACTACTTACATTCTGCGGTATTCGCAATATTCCAAAGACTTTACAAAGCAAAAGAGTTTACAAGCTTTATTGACAAAAGAAAAATCACCACCAAGATATAACACTATTTTGTAATTGAGTCTAGAACAAATTTAATAATTTATGTCAGATTGTACAATTAATAACATGAATTTTAAATGTGCCAGAAATTTCGTAATTTCAAGTATTTTTAAAAGAAGAGTAATTTTAACTGTTAGTACATATCGATTGTAACACATTAACTTCTTTTTATATATTTTAGCCTGCATCGCATACAAAATCATATGAATTCTTTTAACGAAACAGCTGAGATAATTTTAACTTATGCAAGAATCGATAGTATCCGTGGTATCAGTTATTTCTATTTAAAAAAAAGTAATGTTAGAGGAGGCTGACTCGTTATTAAGTTCAATGGAGTGTTATAGGACTTGTATCTTCTCCTTTTCCAGTTTCGGTTATGTGTTGTCCTGTCATAATATTGTCTAGCCCCAAAACTACGGACATCTAGTGGGACTGTCCACCGTTTCCTGGCTGGTTTCCTCGGTCTACAAATTTCAGGAACTCTTCCATTGAATCGTCCGGTCCATGGACCAATTCCCACTGCAGTCTCTCTGGTAACCTTCTTTTTAAAACATCAATTTGTGTCATAATATCAAAAGACTTATTCAAGTGAGCAAGTTTTTTCAATTGATCTCTGCAAAATTTTTGCATTCCCCCTACTTTCCCTCTATACACTGGTCCATTTAGAAATTCTGACTTTAATCTGGCTTGTATGGATAGTGACCAAAATTTGCAAATAAACTTAGCTTCAAACTCTTCAAAAGTATTCCAAGAATCATTATTCTCATTTGCCCAGGATAGGGCCTCCCCTTCTAGAAACCGTTTTACTAACTTAATTTTTATGTTATCTGACATTCCTACAACAAACATATCCTTACATTGGTGAATAAAGTCAATAGGGTGCAGATTTTCACCAGGAAAGCATTTCACTTGGATGTGCCCATACATTCTATTTTGATTGTAAAACATTTGTTTTGACATCAATGCATCTTCCAATTGTGTATATTTAGTGTGTATATTTTCTACTTTTGTATCTACATTAGTGGTGTACAGGTTGTATTCTTGTTTAAGGTTTTCTGATGTTTTGTCTGTTCTCTGATCTAATCTTATAGCTTCAGTATCTACTCTGTTATAGATGACAGCAATGCTGTCTGTGTTAGCTTGTATGTTTTCATTTAAACTTTCAACTTTAACTTGAAATTCTTTTCTGAAGTGTATCAACTGTTCTCTAGTGTCCTTACTGAGGGTAGTTTTAATTTCCTCACACTTCTCATTGAGATGACTACTTAATAGATCAAAATTCAAACTTAACTTATCCAGTCTATCTGTGTTTTCTTTAAGTTTCAAACTTACTTGTTCACTTGATTGTTTAAGTTGCGAGCTTATTTGAGTTGCAAACTCTGCTAGCCTCTCTGTTAAGTTTAATTGTTCACCATCCCCTGGTTCAATTTTTACATTTCCTACGATCTCATCACTCTCAGGTAGAGACATGTTAACTATTAATTATTTTAAATGACAACAACAAAATACCTTGCTTTATGTAGCTATGCTATGATGTTGTGATCGGTGTTCTTGTTGGCTTTTTTCACCTCTATTCGGTTTTATCGAAGCTGAAGTCTTGATTGATGAATTCCATTGACATAATCCAGACGTTAATCTTCCGAGCGGTGTGATGATAGTTTTTCGTAGTCGCACAAACACACTTTATTTATTTATTTATTTTTGACATATTTTCACTGTTGCCACACTGCACAAATAAACTTTTTTGGAGTGCTAAGCACATACGAAATTTATCGCTGCACTATTATCATCGATGCACTTAAAGATCCCGGACGAGCCCCCACTTTTGTAATGGTCGCCTAATCGTAGATATTGCTAATTGCTATAATCGCACTATTTCACTCCCATTTACGGAGCTTGTTAGCACTTGATGTTAGGTTGGTGCCATTAAAATGCATTGTGTTGTGGTAATCGCTGCTACTTGCTGGATCGCTGCTGTGTCTCGATACTGATGCTGGCTCTAAATCTGGTTGTCTAGGGTTAAAAACATGAGGTCCCATGTTTTTTATGTGCTTTTGATGATAAAGAACGAGCGAAACCAACAAATATGTAAACTTCAAATATTTATTACTCTGGTGGCCATCTTAATTCCACTGTCCACCAAAGACCATGACACAACACAAAGTAGTACTTCCTTTACATGTTCTTTGCATTGTTTATCCACCTCAAACAATAACACACAAACACACTTTATCAAAGTGACATTCCGACTGCCCCTCGACCCTTCTTGCTGCTTGTATTTATAACATTGTCAAAGATCTACTAAAAAGAGATATAGTTTATAAGTCACATGTACATCTGTTATCATAATTTGTGCAGAAAAGTTATTAATTTGCATCGAGTGACATAATTTAACATGTTATTAAAATGACAGACAGATTTGTTGACTTGACAGAATAATTCTTTGTTACAAAAAGGCTGTTTTTTAGAAGTTTGTCAATTGACTTCTCTAATTTGCATAAATAAGTAAATAACATGAATTATTAAGAATTACATTGGTTTTCGTCTAAAATAGGATTGATTTCGTGAATACTGAGTGAAACCGCTCCTAGTGAACAAATAGGTTTCACTGGATGATTTTTATTTAATGAGATCTAAAATACCAAAGTTGGCCACTATTTTTCGTACTTCATATTAATTATTTAAGATGAACTTAGTGTTTTCACATGATGACATTTGCTGTATCAGTGATCAAGTGATATAAACTTTTAGTGTGGGTCAGTTATTCAGTATAATTTAATGGGTTGACTGTTTATGGAGACATGTTATGCAATCATTGTTAACATACACAATAACTTTTCTATAATCATAAATACTCGTTAAACTGGTTGAATTTGGAGGCTATCGCATACTTCGGTAAAGTAAAGCCTTTAATATGTTCCGTTACAGACTCTTAACGTCATGTTATAAATGACCGAATGAAATAAGGTCCATGAAGCTGTTTGTGTATGATGCTATTGTACACTGGCTAAAAAAAAAAAATAGAAAAAGAAAAAAAGCACACAGAAGGGGAGGAGGAGACGGAGTTCTGCGGGTTGAGGGTTATGTGTGATTACCGTATCGTGTCCAATTTACAAATAACTGACCGCATATTGCTTCGACCCTTTCTATTCTTGATGAATACTCTGATCCTGTTGGGAAGCGTATCATTAAGCCGCTGTATCCTCTCCTGAGGCAAACTGGTCCTCATCGACGACAGTTCGATGGCGTCTTCTGTGGACTGGACTGGTTGCACGCATGCCGTTGCATCAGTTTCTACTGATCGGAGCGCACCAACTCCGCAGACTGCAATGGCCACATGAAAGCGAACACCAACGTGCAGAGTGACAAAATGTAATGTTTTCGGACAAGTCCCGCTTCAGCTTGTTCTACGGTGATGCCACATACACGTTCGAACACAGTCGGGCAGACTGTTTTGCCTTGCGGTATAGTGGGTAGACGCCAAGTGTGACGCTTTAGGATGCCATTAGCTATAACGCGCTATCTCGTTTCATACTTCTTAACGGCAATTTGAACAGCTACCACTACATCAGGGAAGTTTTACAGCCAAAGACACTGCCCCTCCTGCAGGCCGTTCCATATGCGTATTTCAGCAGGATGGCACCCAGCTGCATGTGACGAGGAATGTGCAAGTCACCTTTGAAGAGTGACGGGTACCGCTTTTTGCCAGACCTGTACGTTTGCGTAACCTGTCACCCATCGGAAGGCCTGTACGTTTGCGTAACATGTCACCTATCCGACATGTGTGGGATATGGTCGGATGTCAACTTGTTCGTTCAGATCCCGCTCCAACCACAGCTGATGCTTTGTAGACGTGCCTACAAACCACATGGCAGAGATTCCTCAGCAGCATATTCAGGTGCTCTTTGATTCCATGTCACGACGTCCAGTGGCTCTGATTGCACTACACGGCGGCACTACTCCATACTGAAATTCCACAGTCACGGTGCATGCACAGGTTTGTAATGTTAATCATTGGTGTAGTACCATGTCCCTAATCGGTGCAGTAAATTGCATTGTGACCATATCGCTCGGTCTTGATGTTTCATTTTCTCGAAGCAGGTGTCTCTCTCATGAATCAGTCCTACTAGTGAAAACTCTCTCAAAACCCCTACAATAGTATGTACTAAGATGGTATCTGTTCTTTCGGACATGTCCAAAAGAACAGATACCATCAAGGCTCACCGGCCATTTGACCATCTTCTTCTGTGCAGATGCACAAACAGTGCCCGAACTCAGGGAATCGGCAGTAAAGCCGCGAGTAATGAGTATAATGGGCAGGGGCACTATGAATATAGTGCGGGACAATAAGTTGCGAATGTGGGTCTCACGGGAGGCGTGCCAGAGATAAGTCACTGCTGTCGCACTATCCTCTGTGTCCTCGGTGGCTTAGGTGAATAGAGCGTCTGCTATGTAAGCAGGAGATCCCGGGCTCGAGTCCCAGTTGGGGCACACATTTTCGACTGTCCCTGTTGACTTATAACAACGCCTGTATGCAGCCAGGGGTATTCATTTCATTGTAATTCCCTACAATAGTTCCTAAGATTGGCCTTCACATTCAGACAGAAAAACTTCGTAATGGACATTAATTTATAATATGTGTAAAATAGATTCTTCACATTGCTGGGTAGGCAGACCAAAATTTTTATGGCTGCTTATGTATTATTTCTGTGTCACACTAAGACTGAGTGATGAATAGTGCATGTCATTTCTGTTTCTAGGATGTTTATGCCACAGTTGTTTTCGAGTTCATTTCATTGCTGACAACAATATTCATAAGGGAATAAATGTACATGCTGTGCTGTCAGTACATCTGCTGCATCGAGACCCGACGCCTGGAAGATACCTAACACTCAGGAAACAGTTTTCCGGGAGACGACGGCCATGCTCCAACCATCCACCAGGAGGTGACCCTAGCATTGCTAGAGGCCTCAGGCCCCACCGACCTATTATCTTCCAGAAGACACGTGATCGAAAATAGGCCCGGCTGTATCCTAGCACCGAGTGGTATTTAG
The DNA here is from genome assembly GCF_023864275.1 of Schistocerca cancellata. NCBI lineage: Eukaryota > Metazoa > Arthropoda > Insecta > Orthoptera > Acrididae > Schistocerca > Schistocerca cancellata. The sequence goes on from NC_064626.1 coordinate 1,161,010,623, forward strand.
GGCAGATGATAGACCAGACCAGACCTGTTCGCTCCGAGTGAGTTTCCTGGGCCAGACGCCGATTTCGCAAGGATCAATCAGGACTCTCACTTGAGAGCCACTTCTACGACGTCACTGCCTCTTACATCTGACTTCGCACCCGGGAGGTACCACCTGTCGACTTAAAATGCTCGTGTCCTCCTCGCCGAAGATGACTGGGGACTCTGTCATCTCAGTACACTTGTAAATTTTTGCGTGTTTACCTGTCAAACAGCTACACGCCGGTCTCGGCCAATTTTGCTCATTCAGTTTGTACTTTAACACTGAATCTCTAAGGGACTTTGACTTTTATAAGGTGTGTGTTTAATGACCTTAGACTTAATGACACTCTACTGAGCCTTCAGCTGCCAGAAGAATCATTCATCTATCTCAAGAAGTAACCTCTTTAATGGTTTGTTTCAATAAATAAAGTGGTTCATTCATTGCTAACTGGATATTTTTGTGGCACCTTCGGCAGGCATATCAATCCGTCTGTTCACAGCTTGACATATGACACCACATATTAACCTTTGTAAACCTTATCAAGGAACAAGAGTGGCAAGATGTTTATAACTCTGATACAGTAGACGATAAATATAATGCTTTTCTCAAGACTTTTCTCGTGCCCTTTGAAAGTTGCCTTCCGTTAGAACGTTCAAAACAGGGTACTAACACAAACAGGCAGCCTGGGTGGCTCACTAGAGGGATAAGAATATCTTGTAGAACAAAGTGGCAATTATATCAAAACGTTAGAAACAGTCAAAATCTAAATGCAGCAGCCCATTACAAACAATATTGTAAGGTGCTTAAAAATGTTATTAGGAAGGCAAAAAGTATGTGGTATGCAGATAGCATAGCTAAGTCTCAGGATAAAATTAAAACCATATGGTCAGTCGTAAAGGTAGTGGCTGGTCTGCAGAGACAGGTCGAGGATATAGAATCAGTGCGAAGTGGGAATGTCCGTGTTACTGATAAGTCGCATATATGTACAGTATTTAATAATCACTTTCTGAATATAGCAGGTGAACTTGAGAGGTGGCATGAGCCCCCTCTCATATTTCTATCTTACGATTCTCCTCTCTAATTGCATGCGGTGGAAAGTTGCTATACCTTCACACGCGGACTTCCCACGCAGCGTCTCTCGTCACCCGGGTGGTCCAGTGACAGGCGGGCTCCGTTGACTTTGAAAGGATAAGCCGACAGGTGTGAGGGAGTCGAGTGAATGCTTTGCAGACACCGACATTGTCAAGTGGCACGCCCGCAGAGCCTGAAGTAGCGTCTGGGCTAGAGGTTCCGTTACTTCGCAGAAACTTAGCGAAAACACTTTCTGGCGGGCTACCACCGAGGCGTGGGAATGACTTGTGTACCCAGGCAGCTGTGGCGGGAAAATTCCCGCGCTTTCAGCAAAATACACTCCTGGAAATGGAAAAAAGAACACATTGACACCAGTGTGTCAGACCCACCATACTTGCTCCGGACACTGCGAGAGGGCTGTACAAGCAATGATCACACGCACGGCACAGCGGACACACCAGGAACCGCAGTGTTGGCCGTCGAATGGCGCTAGCTGCGCAGCATTTGTGCACCGCCGCCGTCAGTGTCAGCCAGTTTGCCGTGACATACGGAGCTCCATCGCAGTCTTTAACACTGGTAGCATGCCGCGACAGTGTGGACGTGAACCGTATGTGCAGTTGACGGACTTTGAGCGAGGGCGTATAGTGGGCATGCGGGAGGCCGGGTGGACGTACCGCCGAATTGCTCAACACGTGGGGCGTGAGGTCTCCACAGTACATCGATGTTGTCGCCAGTGGTCGGCGGAAGGTGCACGTGCCCGTCGACCTGGGACCGGACCGCAGCGACGCACGGATGCACGCCAAGACCGTAGGATCCTACGCAGTGCCGTAGGGGACCGCACCGCCACTTCCCAGCAAATTAGGGACACTGTTGCTCCTGGGGTATCGGCGAGGACCATTCGCAACCGTCTCCATGAAGCTGGGCTACGGTCCCGCACACCGTTAGGCCGTCTTGCGCTCACGCTCCAACATCGTGCAGCCCGCCTCCAGTGGTGTCGCGACAGGCGTGAATGGAGGGACGAATGGAGACGTGTCGTCTTCAGCGATGAGAGACGCTTCTGCCTTGGTGCCAATGACGGTCGTATGCGTGTTTGGCGCCGTGCAGGTGAGCGCCACAATCAGGACTGCATACGACCGAGGCACACAGGGCCAACATCCGGCATCATGGTGTGGAGAGCGATCTCCTACACTGGCCGTACACCACTGGTGATCGTCGAGGGGACACTGAATAGTGCACGGTACATCCAAACCGTCATCAAACCCATCGTTCTACCATTCCTAGACCGGCAAGGGAACTTGCTGTTCCAACAGGACAATGCACGTCCGCATGTATCCCGTGCCACCCAACGTGCTCTAGAAGGTGTAAGTCAACTACCCTGGCCAGCAAGATCTCCGGATCTGTCCCCCATTGAGCATGTTTGGGACTGGATGAAGCGTCGTCTCACATGGTCTGCACGTCCAGCACGAACGCTGGTCCAACTGAGGCGCCAGGTGGAAATGGCATGGCAAGCCGTTCCACAGGACTACATCCAGCATCTCTATGATCGTCTCCATGGGAGAATAGCAGCCTGCATTGCTGCGAAAGGTGGATATACACTGTACTAGTGCCGACATTGTGCATGCTCTGTTGCCTGTGTCTATGTGCCTGTGGTTCTGTCAGTGTGATCGTGTGATGTATCTGACCCCAGGAATGTGTCAATAAAGTTTCCCCTTCCTAGGACAATGAATTCACGGTGTACTTATTTCAATTTCCAGGAGTGTAGTAACTGTGATTCGCTTGCTCAGGGGATAGCTCCGTTACGTAGCAAGATCGGCGCAGAAATTGGCGCCAAGAATCTCCATTGGTGGAATGGTAGCGTTCCGGCAATGGAGTGGAATTTTCCGCCGGTTTTCGAGTTGCTGATTGGAACGTTTAACCACGGCCACTGTCGTGGGGGCGGGAATGTTCTGTGTTCGGTTTTGTACGGGTGCTCTTGTGAGTAGTCGGCTCTCGCCTTTCGGTCGAGGACGTCGAAGCAACCAGCCATCGGCTCCGGTACGCCAGATCGTGTTCTGGCAGTTAAGAAGACAGTTTGGTAAGGTATGTCCGCAGCACCGGCAGATAGGGATTTTCCTAGGTGATAATCAGAGCTCAGCAGAGCGCGCCTGTTCGTCTTTTTCTAACTTTGTTCTGTCTTGGGTAGCAGGAATTAATGTTGGGTTGGCTATGTGTTTTCTCTAAGATTTGAGTTGCAAGGAATTGGTTGCACATACCACTTCGTCATAATCCTCACAATCTAGTTTAGGGACAACTTCACATTCACAGCGTTTGTTTGAGTCTCCAATTTGAGCCAATTTGATGTATTATAAATGTTTCATGTGTTTTTGTTTATTATTTTGTGTTTAGTGTTAATAAATCATATTGTTATTTTGGACAGAACTTTCATTTTGTTAATCGGTAGAGCAACCCCATCATTCCTCACTATGTTAATGAAACCTTCGTTTATTTAACTTATTTATCACATTAAGTTATTGCAGGTGCCAAACTCTCTTCTACTCCACTGGCAGGGTTGATTAGAGTCAGTTCGCGTATTTTTTTTATTCTTGTGCAACAGCAAAAGTTGGAGTTAGAATAGGGGGGGGGGGGTTAGAGCATCATGTACATATGTAGATTCTAGAAGAATTGAGTGTTAAATACACTGCTCGCCCCGGCACCTCGCAAACTAAATAGAAACCTAGTCCCAACAGGGAATCATATAGCGCTCTTAGAAAAAAGTGTTCCGTGACTGTTACCTGAAATGCTCCTCCATGATACTGATAAGAGGGAGATTGAGTTAATATTTAAATCACTAAAGACCAAGAACTCTCATGGATATAACGGGGTATCTAGCAGAACACTGAAGTATTGTTCTATGTATGTTAGCCCAGTACTTAGCCATATATGTAACTTTTCCTTTAGGTGTGGTCGGTTTCCTGACCGATTAAAGTACTCGGTGGTGAAGCCACTTTATAAAAAGGGAGACAGGGATAATGTTGACAATTATAGACCTATTTCTATGCCATCGGTGTTTGCTAAAGTTATCGAGAAGGTTGTATATGCAAGGTTACTGGAGCATTTAAATTCACATAATTTGCTGTCAAATGTTCAGTTTGGTTTTAGAAATGGTTTAACAACTGAAAATGCTATATTCTCTTTTCTCTGTGAGGTTTTGGACGGATTAAATAAAAGGTTGCGAACGCTAGGTGTTTTCTTTGATTTAACGAAGGCTTTTGACTGTGTTGACCACAAAATGTTACTGCAGAAGTTGGACCATTATGGAGTAAGGGGAGTAGCTTACAACTGGTTCGCCTCTTACCTTAAGAATAGAAAGCAGAAGGTAATTCTCCGCAATATTGAGAGTGGTAGTGATGTTCAGTCCCAATGGGGCACTGTTAAGTGTGGCGTTCCCCAAGGGTTGGTGCTTGGGCCACTGCTGTTTCTTATTTATATAAATGATATGCCTTCTAGTATTACAGGTAATTCAAAAATATTTCTGTTTGCTGATGACACCAGCTTGATAGTGAAGGATCTTGTGTGTAATATGGAAACAGTATCAAATAATGTAGTTCATGAAATAAGTTCGTGGCTTGTGGAAAATAATTTGATGCTAAATCACAGTAAGACTCAGTTTTTACAGTTCCTAACTCACAATTCAACAAGAACCGATATTTTGATCAGACAGAATGGGCATATTATAAGCGAGACGGAACAGTTCAAGTTCCTAGGCGTTCGGATAGATAGTAAGCTGTTGTGGAAAGCCCATGTTCAGGATCTTGTTCAGAAACTAAATGCTGCTTTATTTACCATTAGAACAGTATCTGAAATAAGTGACACTTCAACACGAAAAGTAGTCTACTTCGCACATTTCCATACGCTTATGTCGTATGGTATTATTTTTTGGGGTAATTCTTCTGATTCAAAAAGGGTATTTTTGGCACAAAAACGGACTGTTCGAGCTATATGTGGTGTAAGTTCGAGAACCTCTTGTCGACCCCTATTAAATAGTCTGGGAATTCTGACATTGCCCTCACAGTATATATTTTCTTTAATGTCGTTTGTTGTTAGCAATATTAGCCTATTCCCAAGGGTTAGCAGCTTTCACTCAGTTAATACTAGGCAGAAATCCAATCTGCATGTGGAATACACTTCCTTGACTCTTGTGCAGAAAGGAGTGCAGTATTTTGCTGCATCCATTTTCAGTAAGCTACCACAAGAACTCAAAAATCTTAGCAGTACCCCAAACTCTTTTAAGTCTAAACTGAAGAGTTTCCTCATGGCTCATTCCTTCTATTCTGTCGAGGAGCTCCTGGAAGAGCTAAAAAATTAAGCAAATTCCAGTGTTACATTGTTGATTTTCTTTATTTAAATTTACGACTTGTCACCTGAATATGTTTTTTTATATTTCTAATATCGTGTTATTATTTCATGTATTGACTCGTTCCATGACCATGGAGACTTCTCCTTAATTTGGTCCCACGGAACAATAAATAAATAAATAAATAAAAATAAATTACATTGTCCTCCTGAATGAGGAGTTACCCCACAATACGACTTCATGCATTGCTACTTCTACTCCTTTGGATTGCCTGACTATACCAGATGAAATACTATGGATAAATGTGGAGTCGTAGATCCGCCGAAAATCCCACGAGAGATGGTCAGTATTCAGGGATATAATAGGATAGATCATTCGAAGCAAAAGAAATCTAGACACATGGGTTCTACGATGCATATCTTCAGAGCTATGAGCACGTATTCATCTTTGCTACTGTGAGACACATCTCTTCCACTGAAAAGTAATCATAGCTCTTTGTAAGGTAAGAGTACTAGAGCTCAGGTTTACTAGCTCATGTTGTTGCTTTGGTCTAGTGTACCTCCTCTCAAAATGTGGAAAGCAAAGACCTTGCAGTTTTCTTTATTTATAATTTATTCGTATGGCTCATATTCATTTTAAAATTACAGGTATATGACATTAGTAATACTATATGTAATAGGAATGTTGTTGTTGTTGTTGTCTTCAGTCCTGAGACTGGTTTGATGCAGCTCTCCATGCTACTCTATCCTGTGCAAGCTTCTTCATCTCCCAGTACCTACTGCAACCTACATCCTTCTGAATCTGCTTAGTGTATTCATCTCTTGGTCTCCCTCTACGATTTTTACCCTCCACGCTGCCCTCCAATGCTAAATTTGTGATCCCTTGATGCCTCAGAACATGTCCTACCAAACGCTCCCTTCTTCTTGTCAAGTTGTGCCACAAACACCTCTTCTCCCCAATTCTATTCAATATCTCCTCATTAGTTATGTGATCTACCCACCTAATCTTCAGCATTCTTCTGTAGCACCACATTTCGAAAGCTTCTATTCTCCTCCTGTCCGAACTATTTATCGTCCATGTTTCACTTCCATACATGGCTACACTCCATACAAATACTTTCAGAAACGACTTCCTGACACTTAAATTTATACTCGATGTTAACAAATTTCTCTTCTTCAGAAACGCTTTCCTTGCCATTGCCAGTCTACATTTTATATCTTCTCTACTTTGACCATCATCAGTTATTTTGCTCCCCAAATAGCAAAACTCCTTTACTACTTTAAGTGTCTCATTTCCTAATCTAATTCCCTCAGCATTACCCGACTTAATGCGACTACATTCCATTATCCTCGTTTTGCTTTTGTTGATGTTCATTATATATCCTCCTTTGAAGACACTGTCCATTCCGTTCAACTGCTCTTCCAAGTCCTTTGCTGTCTCTGACAGAATGACAATGTCATCGGCTAACCTCAACGTTTTTATTTCTTCTCCATGGACTTTAACACCTACTCCGAATTGTTGTTTTGTTTCCTTCACTGCTTGCTCACTATACAGATTGAATAACATCGGGGACAGGCTACAGCCCTGTCTCACTCCCTTCCCAACCGCTGCTTCCCTTTCATGCTCCTCGATGCTTATAACTGCCATCTGGTTTCTGTACAAATTGTAAATAGCCTTTCGCTCCCTGTATTTTACCCGTGCCACCTACAGAATTTGAAAGAGAGTATTCCAGTCAACATTGTCAAAAGCTTTCTCTAAGTCTACAATTGCTAGAAATGTAGGTTTGTCTTTCCTTAATCTATTTTCTAAGATAAGTCGTAGGGTCAGTATTGCCTCACGTGTTCCAACATTTCTTCGCCGAGGTTGGCTTCTACCAGTTTTCCATTCGTCGGTAAAGAATTCGCGATCGTATTTTGCAGCTGTGACTTATTAAACTGATAGTTCGGTAATTTTCACATCTATCAACACCTGCTTTCTTTGGGATAAGAATTATTATATTCTTCATGAAGTCTGAGGGTATTTCGCCTGTCTCATACATCTTGCTCACCAAATGGTAGAGTTTTGTCAGGACTGGCTCTCCCAAGGCCGTCAGTAGTTCCAATGGATTGTTGTCTACTCCCGGGGCCTTGTTTCGACTCAGGTCTTTCAGTGCTCTGTCAAATTCTTCACGTAGTATCGTATCTCCCATTTCATCTTCATCTACCTCCTCTTCCATTTCCATAATACTGTCCTCAAGTACATCGCCCTTGTATAGACCCTCTATATACTCCTTCCACCTTTCTGCTTTCTCTTCTTTGCTTAGAACTGGGTTTCCATCTGAGCTCTTGATATTCATACAAGTGGCTCTCTTTTCTCCAAAGGTCTCTTTAATTTTCCTGTAGGCAGTATCTATCTTACCCCTAGTGAGATAAGCCTCTGCATCCTTACATTTGTCCTCTAGCCATCCCTGCTTAGCCATTTTGCACTTCCTCGATCTCATTTTTGAGACGTTTGTATTCCCTTTTGCCTGCTTCATTTACTGCGTTTTTATATTTTCTCCTTTCATCAATTAAATTCAATATTTCTTCTGGTACCCAAGGATTTCTACTAGCCTTCGTCTTTTTACCTACTTGATCCTCTGCTGCCTTCACTACTTCATCCCTCAGAGCTACCCATTCTTCTTCTACTGTATTTCTTTCCCCCATTCCTGTCAATTGTTCCCTTATGCTCTCCCTGAAACTCTGTACAACTTCTGGTTTAGTCAGTTTATCCAGGTCCCATCTCCTTAAATTCCCACCTTTTTGCAATTTCTTCAGTTTTAATCTACAGTTCATAACCAATAGATTGTGGTCAGAGTCCACATCTGCCCGTGGAAATGTCTTACAGTTTAAAACCCGGTTCCTAAATCTCTCTCTTACCATTGTATAATCTATCTGATACCTTCTAGTATCTCCAGGATTCTTCCATGTATACAACCTTCTTTTATGATTCGTGAACCAAGTGTTAGCTATGATTAAGTTACGCTCTGTGCAAAATTCTACCAGGCGGCTTCCTCTTTCATTTCTCTCCCCCAATCCATATTAGATCTACGAACGCGAGAGGTGTCTTCACCAGCCTCTATGAAAGTCCAGTACCTGGTCGCAGAAACTTCTTTGAGGCCTGAAACCTGCGTGCTCAGCTGGGATATGTGCCAGAACGAGGCCGCTGATTCTGTATAGATGAGCCTCTACAAGAGTTTACAAGTACAACTGAAAAGGGAAATTGGTCTGAAACTTTGAGGGTGGTCGGCTGGTTTACTTGGTTTAGAAATTGCCATTATTTTTCTTCTCTTTAGCTTGTTGGGCTACGATCCACTCCCTAGAATGTTGGAGAAGAAGCGGACGAGCCCTTTTTTCCACTATTACCCATGTTTATCAGAAATTCCTGGTGTGTATTACCCAGACCAGGTGATTTACCATGTTTAGTTTATTTCAAGGCCTCGTCCATTTCAGTCAGTATAAATGGTGAAGAGAAATTGGATTCGCTAGGGCACGGAGCTTTTAGAGACGTCAGCTCTTGTTATATTTTAGAAACTTGTTGTTTGCCACAGGATGATCTAGATGTTTCAGCTATATGGTTAGCGATTTGTTAACCAGGTTTCTGCCTGGGTTTATTGGAGGTTCCGCCATGCTTACGCAGAAGGCTCCATGCCTTTCTAGTTGAATGTCTGAAGTTTACGTTTTGTATCATCTCACACCATCGTACTCTTCTAGCAGCGTCAAGACTTTGGAGGAGGTCGTCTGCAATGTTGCTGTCGCCAGTGTCGCTGTACTGTTCACATGTCGCTTACAGTGTTCATTCCAGCCTGGTATATATTCCATTCTGTACCCACGAGGGATAAACTTCTTAGCAGCTGCAAGAACAGCCCCTACGAATCGAGGGTAGTTTTTAGATTCTAGTGAAATAAAACGGATATATTTATCTAGGTGCTCAGCAAAACTCCGCCAATCAGCCCTGCAGAAGTTCCATAAGGGTCATGGTGCAGATCTCGCCATTTGGACAGAGAGCCCCATATCGAGGATTACTGGCCTGTGCTGACTGTGTGGGAAATTAGGTATGACTTCTCTTGCAGTAGGAGAGATTGGTTTCACAGTATCGAAGCTGAAGAAGTATTCATACTTGTTGATGTATGCGTTCTAGAGCCCACGTGTACCAGACTTTTTTGCTTCGACGATCGCTCCTGTCATATACCTCAGTATTGACCATTCCTCGTGGGGCATCTCGTGTACAATTTTGGAACACTTTATATATCAACTGCGTCCTTTAGAATGCTATTAGTTCTTAATTCACTGCAAGCAAGAATGTAACGGTCGTCGGATTCCCTGATTCTTCGTGTTTTGTGAGCTGTATTTGTGAAAATGGAAGCTGGAGCATCCACTAACGGCCACGTTTCTTCACACCGCATCGCAGGAGGCTGTACCTCGGGGCGATACCGCGGTCGTTGCCCCCTCATACGGCGTTATCGCCGGATTCGACGCGGATGTACAACTTGTCTGCTACACCCTTCCTAATTAACGACCGAGTTTTATCGGCCTTTTCTTGTGCGTTCGGAAAAAGTATAAGTAATTCACGGACTTCGTGGAGAATCTAAACGGTTTTAAAAGGGAACTGTGACCAATTCAGAACCTCAGTAAGTTGTGTTGGGAGCAGGGGAGGCCAAAGCCAGCCGTCGAGGGGGTCTTAAACCCTACTGTCCGTGTCTGTAAGTGTGAAAAACCGTCGAGCTGTTATCATAGTCCAACGATGGAAACTGTTACTACAGTAGATCGGGGAAAGTGGTGTAGAGGTTGTGACAGTGGATTCACTGTAGAAATAAGCGGAGTTCAAATACTCTGCATCCACATCTGTAATCTGCAAACTACTGTGAAGTGTATGGCAGAGTGTACATTCCACTGTACGCGTTCTTTCTCGTTCTATTCACGTATGGTGCACGGGAAGAATGATGTTTTTTAAGTGCCTCCTTCCATGTTGTAACTAATCTAATTTTGTCCTCATGATCTCCATGGGGAGAATCAAAACTGACAACTGAAAATTGGCGCTTGTAACTTTGTAATAATGCTTTCTCTGGATATTTTGCGTCTATCTTCACGAGTCTGCCAGTTCGGTTTCTTCTGTAACTCTGCAACACTCTCCCATAGGTCAAAAAGAAATCTATGACTATTCGTGTTGCCCTTTTCTGTTTATGTTCAGTATGCCCTGTTAGCCCCATTTAGTACAGGCCAACACGCATGAACAGTATTCTAGAATAGGTCGCACTAATGATTTGCAAGTAATCTCCTTTGTAGACTGACAACACTTCCCCAGTATTTTGGGGCCGATGATCTCGCTGTTTGGTCCCTTCTTCCATATCAACCATCCCAGTATTTTACCAATGAATCGAAGTCTACCACCTGTTGTGTATCTGTCTATAACCTATTAATGTGTGTGTTTTAGTATTTAATATAGTTTATATTTTATTTTTAAATTTGATTTTCGGTTCCACTGCAAAGATATGCGAAGCACGGATCGTTCTTAGATTTTACTGACACAAAAATGTAGCGTGGTATCCTGAATAGTTACTGAAATTACTTAGACGAATCCATGCTCAAAAACAGTTAACCATTATAGGCTATACACACATACAAAAAAGTATTTCATCATTTTCAATACGCATGGACCTACGTCCACAGAGGGCCGAACCGCACAATAACCCTGAAAGAGTGGTTCGGTGTGGGGCGGCGGAGCGGTGAAGTGGACCACTGCGGCTGCGGCGGGGACGTAGCCTTTCCGTCGTTTCTAGGCCCCCGGCTAACATACAATAGAATTACATAGTCCTGCAAATATGGTTGCTTTTTTCACTTTTTTTGATATTCTTACTGTTACGCGCTATATAAGCGTCCTAAAGTCGTCACACGTTCCACACTTCATCGTGTCTCAGAACGATGACTATTCACTGTTTATAGCCCCTTTAAAACCATCACTCCGAACGCCGCAAGTCACTCGCCGACCAGGTGCCCGCTCCGCGTTGGAATGTTGATTGTTGTCGCGCGTGAAACGCTATCTATTCCAAATACATCGTTTGTACAGGTTGCACCAGATGAAATTACACAGTTTTTCCATACTCGTCGCACTGTATGTACTTAAGAACATCTGTTCATTAAAGACGTCCGCCAAAGTCTGTACAAAGTACGACGACCGTTCACTTAACACTTTCTCACACTACAGATTGCGAATTACACAGTTCCATATAGTTCAAGTTAAGGTGACGGCCTCTGTGGCCGAGCGGTTCTAGGTGCTTCAGTCTGGAAACGCGCGACCGCTACGGTCGCAGGTTCGAATCCTGCCTCGGGCATGGATGTGTGTGATGTCCTTAGGTTAGTTAGGTTTAAGTAGTTCTAAGTTCAAGGGGACTGATGACCTCAGATGTTAAGTCCCATAGTGCTCAGAGCCATTTGAACCAAGTTAAGGATTTTATCGTCTCTGCGACTACACAGAAGTTCCTCCACAGAACAAGTTACCCACAGATTCTGTCACTTACATTATATGTCTTTCTGTTTAGAGGCAATTTGTTACAATTTGCAACTTACACGATTCATTGCTTATGTTCCTGCACTCCATGTCACATTTGTCGGACCAATAGATCATCAGGATTTGCACCCAGACTCTGGCCTGGCTTAACAATAATAATGGCTTTACCATATTATACTCAACAAAGTGCCTATATTTTTATATTCTCTCGTTACTGCCGTGCATGTTCCTGTGTTACACGGTGCCTAATACGCGTTTCTCAAACTGAGTTTAGCCATGGATCCGAAAATCTAGCTAAATCATGCGGTTAAAAGGCACGACTTATCCCTGCTCGACTGATTCTAAAATTGTTTCATCGAAATCTGCTTTGCTGATGACCCATGGTGTTTCCCTTTAACATTTGTTGTACTCATTGTCATCTTTCTTCTTACTCTAGTAGTTGATATATTACCAAATAAATGAGTACTGTATATTTAAGACAATTAAACTTACATCTCTATTAAATCTTTCACAAGCTGAACCTTCCAATCAAATAATAGTCCTAACTATACGTTACAGTATGGGATTAAATCAAATGTTCTCATTAAAAATAGATATCACTTTATATTCACAATTCTACTTCAATTTCACGAACTTGTTTTCCTTCGTTACACTGTTCAGTAACTGATGTCTTTCCTATGTATCTTTGGCAAGCAAGTACTATTGTTCTTTTGTCAAGTACACTCACATGGACGACACTTTCTATGTCCTAAATACAGAAAAATATACCATGGAAAACATTTCTATACTACTATATACATGAAAAAAAAATCAAAAACTGAAAGAAAATCATATATCTACATTGTCATTATGAATCGTTTTATTTACAATTTGATGTCTTTATAACGGTACAGAATATGTGGCGTGACAGAAGGTTTCATGGGGCAACACCTCTTTGTTGTATTCTTAATCCTTTATTACTCCAGGTTTCTCCGAGAGAACATTTTAGTGATTTGACAGCAAACAGGTTAGCTCATATTGCCGGCTACTGTTCAAATAACCCGGTTCCTTGACCTTGTTGTAAACCATTTCCTGTATTTGCGTAGTGTTCTGTATTCCCTTTTCAGGATAATAGTGTTCCTTCCCTTTTAAATCACAGTTAGGTTGTAAAATTTTTAAACCGCGGCATTTGATTTGAATACTCTGGCAATGCTTGCCATGTACTTCTTTCGTCCTGAGCATATCCAGTACAATTCTCCTCCCACCATACATTAAAGTAATTTCCCCGGTGGAAAGGTCATTATTTGCCTTTCTGTTCCTCAGGAAATCACAACCCAGGATACAAGCTACTGATAAACCTTTTACTAGTAGGAAAGTGCATTTGATCGCTCCTTCCGTAAATTTCAGGTCAACCTGCACCTGGAATTGAACTATTTGTGCCTGTGCCCCAATAGCTCCAGACACCCGACAGTTTTGTACTGGTTAAGTCGGTATTTAATTTGTCTTACATAATACCTTATATACAGTTCCAGACTCAGAACACTACTAGTCGCGCCAGTATCAGTGTACACGTTGACTGGAATATCTTCTATCTTGCCCGCGAAAGGCAAAGGTCCCGAGTTCGAGTCTCGGTCCGGCACACAGTTTTAATCTGCTAGGAAGTTTCATATCAGCGCGCACTCCGCTGCAGAGTGAAAATCTCATTCTGCAGCCTGTTTCTGTTCGGGAATGTTACGTTTGAACTTACTAGGTTCGTTTAATAATTCATGATGCATTCCGATATCATCATTATATCGGATCATGTCAATGGTTTCTCGAGTCTGTTTTGGTGTGCCCCCACTTCGCCCGCCGACCAACAATAGGGAGCTTATTGCGGTAGGTACTAGATGGGTAGATCACATAACTAATGAGGAAGTATTGAATAGGATTGGGGAGAAGAGAAGTTTGTGGCACAACTTGACCAGAAGAAGGGATCGGTTGGTAGGACATGTTCTGAGGCATCAAGGGATCACCAATTTAGTATTTGAGGGCAGCGTGGAGGGTAAAAATCGTAGGGGGAGACCAAGAGATGAATACACTAAGCAGATTCAGAAGGATGTAGGTTGCAGTAGGTACTGGGAGATGAAGAAGCTTGCACAGGATAGAGTAGCATGGAGAGCTGCATCAAACCAGTCTCATGACTGAAGACCACAGCAACAACAACTAGTTTGTTGTCTGGGAGGGTACTGGACGGTTGCCGTTTGCCACCTCCACTATCCTAAGGCTTATTTGAAATCAATCCTGCAGCCGGCACCGGCTGTGAGGGTGAGGCCCTTACGGGACGTTTCACACCAGGCCGACAGTCGACGGGGACGGCTAAAGGTCGGGACACACACGTCCGGGCCGTGTCAGGGCCGAGCGTCGGACGAGCGACGGCCGTGCTGCGGTCCGTTCCTGCAGGGGCCACACATGACCGGGGCACGCCCGTGTCTCCGTTGTTCCTTGTAGTGACTCGGACGCGGTGATCTGTGTTTCTGTTTGTGAAAGCTGTAAAACATGTTCACTAATTTTCGTAATACTGAATTAGAACTTATAGCACTTGCTTTAGACGAAGAGGAAAAAGAACCAAGGCAAAAAAGAAGAAGAAAATTATGGATGCACAGTGCCTGGAAAACAAGACCACTACAGGGAGAGTTTCGAACATTATTTTCTCATTTCACAGATGATGAGACTAAGTTTTATGAATATTATAGGATGACGCAGTACAGCTTCTGTGAACTTTTGAAGAAACTAGAACCAAGACTGAGAAAATAGGACACTTTCTGGAGAGTATCAGTTTCACCCAAAGAACGACTGGCTGTTTTTTTAAGGTAGGTTAAAGAAAAGTACACAGAACACAAATAAATATGAAGTTTTAAGGACAGCATTTTTATTTTATTACTTCAGTAATTGAAGGACAAATACATAAGTTAGTAAATAATACAGTTAAATTTCTACTACCCTAAGAAAAACAAATGATGACTATTCAGTGAATTAGTTTCTGAAACTGATTAGGATGCAGGGGAACTTGGAGGATGATCGCTTTGGTTGTTTATATACGAATTGTGGGAATCGCTTTGCAGATCCAAAAGCTGCTGTGTAGGTTCTGTTGAGTCGTTTTCCACAGGTGAAGGATATGGTGTTGAAACAGATTTTGCTGAGGAATTGGAAGATGATGGAGTGAATTGATGGACTGATACGTCATTCATGAGTTGCTTCACCTCAAAGTCTTGTACAATTGAAAAAATCCTCTTTTAGCTTTGATGAAAAACCCTGTCTTTGTACTCGATATTCCTGTAGTTTTCACTTCCCTGATCATAAAGAACAGGAAACTTATGAACTTCTTCTATTAGTCGTTCCACATCCATGTTTTGTACACAGTACAGTCTTGCGTATTTGCACAGCTCACAAGACAGTTCTACCGACAGGCCGTGTCCGTCACGTGAAAAATTAAACACGGCGAATCCCGCCCGGCCCGGCCCCGGCCCGTGGACGTTCCCCGTGCACGGCCCGGTCAAGTGGGGCCCACTACATTTGTTCTAATGATGTATTTCGATGTCCGGGTGACGGCCGATACTCGGACGTGTCTCGGCACGGCCACGGTCCGGCCATGTGTGTCCCGACCTTAAAAGACAGCAGACAGCCGGGCCGAGGCTGTGGGATGCCGGCGGCCCCCACTGCGTCGGCCCGGTGTCGGTGTCTGTGGAAATACCGGCGCATGCAGAACAGTAGAGCGCTACACATCTACCCGACAACTACCGTGTGCCGGCCAGTTGTGTTTTGCTTTGTTGGTGGCTCAAACTGTTCTGGATATTTCTAGTTTACTGTGTCATGGCGGAAATTGATATCGAAATCCTTATAACATTAGTTCAGGGACACCAGTTTTGTGAGACGAGACTTTAGGTACTTATAAGGACAGAATATAAACAAGGAGTGCACGGATCGAAGTTTGCAAAGAACTGAACGAAGGCTTTGAACGGATGTGTGACAAAGACAGAGTCGACCATGGTAAGTACAAACCTTTATTTTCTACATTAAATACAATAAATTTTACATCAGTGGCACTTTAAATTTTATATAATTGTCATTTTACAGATCCCTCAGGTGTCATAAAATAAGCCGTCATCATTTTTATTACATTATTGGCAGAAATTCCCGCACGTATACATTCACTTCTTGTTATACTTTCAAGTCCAATTATGGACAGAGTATCCTCGGGGCTGTACCTTTGTTTTTTAACAATGGTATTGTGCAAAGCAACACAAACCTTGACAAAGTAAAGAGCAAAATCCGGTTTTAAATTTATAGTTCTGTGGAAAATCCTCCATTTGTTAGTCAGTATCCCAAATGAACATTCTACGTACCTCCAGGCTCTTGACAGGCGATAATTGAACACTCTTTTATCAACTGTTAATTAGTCCCCAGCGTATGGTGTACAAGGTGTTGATGCAGTTCAAACGCTTCATCACCAATAAAAAAATAAGGTACCTTTGGTCTTTCTGTACTACGAAGGCACCTGTCTTCAGGAATTGTCAGTGATTTCCACAAAGAACATTCTTTAAATATAGTACAGCCACTGTCTTTGCCATAACTGCCGATATCTACGTAGATAAATCTATAGTCAGAGCCAGCCACAGGCATTAACACTGTAGATGAATATCTTTTCTAACTGCAGTACATTGATTTACATGGATCATGGATGGAACGAATGTACTTTCCATCTACAGCTCCAATGCAGTGAGGAAAATTTCCTCTTTGCTTAAATTTTCCAGCAATGTTTTCAAAGTCATCTTTGGTGGGTAGAGGCATGCGTTCATAACGCAGAGACCAAATAGCTTGGCACACACATCTGTCTACTTTACTGATTGTGGAAATGTTTAACCAATGTTTTAATTGTTAAAGTGATAACAAAAATTACATCTTTTAGGATAATAATTAAAAAACTTTAGCTATTTTTTCTGCTGTGCGCTGTTGTGACGTCTTCATCATCATCATTATCATCATTCATCCCCACTACGGTCGGAGTAAGGCAACGACAAACCACCTCCATTAGGACGTTGCCTAGTACGGCGGTGCGGGTCTCCCGCATCGTTCCCCTACGCTCTGTCAAGAAGCATGGGACTTCATTTCCATTTCTTACCCACTCACATGTTTGTAATTGTCAACATTACTATAGGCTGGATACATTCTCCGAAGGATGTATTAAGGCGTTGAATGGAACTCTTCATTCGTGCATGTAGATCGTCAGAAGTTTGTAAACTCATCCGAAAATATTTAAAAAGCTCATCTTCATTTCCCCTTAATTCCTTAAAAAGAACAAAGAATGTACCCACTTCATCTCTTCTCATATTGAGTGGACGGACGCAATGCACTCTTCTTCTTCTTCTGTTTTTTAGACGTCTGTGCAAGAGATACCACGCTAATAGCTGGTCGTGCTCCATTTGTAGTCGATGTCAACTGAATATGCACAAGGCACGGAAGGACGACACGGCATGCCGTGTGGCTGTCGGCTACGTGGGAAGAGACGGTGGTTCCCGTGTCGGTCCGGCAAAAATAAAGGCTTGTCTGCTACCGGGCAGATGAAATAACCGTAACACTGGATTGCTGTGCTGGCTAATGTTGTTGATTTACGTTTCCACCACGATTTTCATTTCTTTGTTCACTGTTCGGTCCAGTTGCTTTGATTCCACTGTGGTGAGAAATGACTCTGCCACTGGTTTCGGTTGTTACTGTCGCTTTTTCGCCACTTCGAATTGCTTTGGTATCCGGTGTTGGGTCTGTCATCCCACTTTCTTTTTCTATTCAGTTGTGGATAACCATCGCCATTCGCTTGCCTTCCATTACTGGTTGGCTAATCATAACCTTTACCATTGTTATTATTGTGGACTTGTTTGTTATTGCTACTGCCATTTTTCTGAGGAGAAGATGCATGATTTGTATCACTCTTTTCTGCCTTCGTCTCCTCTAATGCCACATTAGTTTTGTCTAATGCTGATAGGTATTTGTCTAAATCTTCCTCATCAACATTAATTAACTTATCTTTGATATGTCCGGGCAGCCGCAACTGTAGCAGCCGGATCACATCTTTACTAGCCATTGGCTCATTCCAGTACCTGGTCTTACTGATATATTTCTCAAAATATTTCCTTAGACTACCGTGATGATGATGATGATGTTTGGTTTGTGGGGCGCTCAACTGCGTGGTTATCAGCGCCCGTACAATTATCCAATCTTTACTCAGTCCAATTTCGCCACTTTCCTGGATGATGATGAAATGATGAGGACAACACAAACACCCAGTCATCTCGAGGCAGGTGAAAATCCCTGACCCCGCCGGGAATCGAACCCGGGACCCCGTGCTCGGGAAGCGAGAACGCTACCGCGAGACCACGAGCGGCGGACGTTTAGACTACCGTGTCTGGCATTATATACTTCTGGACAATAGACTTCATTTCTTAATCTCTCCTGAATACTCGGTGACTAATACTTACCTAAGAAAGGCTTTTCAAATGGCTGAGTATTGTGACATCTATTCATTGCCTCATTTGCCCGAAGTTCAGCATCTCCCTGTATATGAGACACAATAAACTGAACTTTTTGCTTTTCTCTCCACATACTGGGCAAGATATACCTAAAACTTTTAATGTAAATGACTGGGTGAACCGATTTCTTCTCGTTACAAAAAATTTGGAGTTACCTATGTTTAAGTAGGCTTTCATCTACCCACAGGTTCGGTGCCTGTACTGCCGCCCCTGGAATGCTAGGTAGCATAGTCAGTAAACTGTTAGGACTGTGGCTGTTCCGGCCACTATCATGTGGTTGATCATAATTAGTAACCATACTCGGTGCATTACCATACACTTTACGAGGAGGCGTGATGCTTTCTCTAATGTTTTGACAGCCGAGCTTCTCGTGCTCTAAGTTGGCAATACGCTCTGCCACTTCGCGCTGCCAGTGTGGCAGCTCTGCGCGTAACATATCACTCAGCTGTGCGACTTCTGTTTGCAGCGTTTCCGT
Source organism: Schistocerca cancellata (assembly GCF_023864275.1). Lineage (NCBI taxonomy): Eukaryota > Metazoa > Arthropoda > Insecta > Orthoptera > Acrididae > Schistocerca > Schistocerca cancellata. The sequence continues at coordinate 1,161,029,587 of NC_064626.1, forward strand.
TACTCGATTGTTCGCAAGGTCAACGCACCCAGTCACACATTGTATCGTGGTATTTACTTTTTCGTCTACCTGTTGTACTATTGTTTGTTCTTTCGATTCCAGCCATTCCTGGAATTCTCTGTCGATTTTGTCAGCCTGATCGACTAAATTATATTCAATATATTCTCGCTGTGAAACTTCTAATTGCTCCATGCGAGTCGTGATTGAATCTACCTCCTCCTTCAAAGTCGTTTGTGCTGCCTTTACCTCCAAAGCTAAGTTGCTGATTACTTCCGGCAGCCTCTGATAGGAATTCTTTAATTCAGTTACCTCTGAGGAAATTTTCTCAAGGTAATCTGATAGCATCTTTTCATTAGTTTGTCCTCGCTCAGCTAATTGTGATAACAGTTGCCTATCCCTCTCAGCTTGTAGTCGATCACGTTCTTCTGATTCTCGTTTTAACTTTTCATCTGTTTCCAACAATTGTCTGTCACTCTACGCTTGTAATCGATCACGTTCCTTATCGCGTTCTTCCAATTTGCGTAGTAAAGCCGCAAATGGATCGGGCAGTGGAGAGCACAAAGGTGACATAGAAATTCTCTCCACTGGCCTGTTCGGTGTCAAAATATTTTCTGTTAACGGCCTGTGTGGCGCTGTTCTCTCTCGGCTCGATGGTGATGGGTGTCCCAGTCGAGATGACGTGGAATGGCCGGGCGGGGTGGCCGGGCGGTTCTAGGCGCTACAGTCTGGAACCGCGCGACCGCTAAGGTCGCAGGTTCGAATCCTGCCTCGGATATGGATGTGAGTGATGTCCTTAGGTTAGTTAGGTTTAATTAGTTCTAAGTTCTAGGGGACTGATGACCTTAGAAGTTAAGTCCCATAGTGCTCAGAGCCATTTGAACCATTTGCACGTGGAACGGCGTCCGTCGATCACTACAACGCTAATCTGTAACAATTAAAAAAATAATCCTCACATGGTTTGGTTATTTTCAGATACTGTATCTCGAAAATATCACTGTCTCGATGGAGCAGCACGCCGGAGTGTGGTGTGCGCCACCCTTGCTTGTAATGAAAGCAGTTGTGTTCGTTGTCTGTCGATCTTCTTCACTTATAAATGTGGCTACTGCACCACTCGATAACGCGATGCCTCCATTGGTCTGAAATAACCAATAGATCCCAGCGCGTTCGCGACAGACCGTTCAGTTTACGCGAACTTGCTGAGGAGGAAGAGGATATTGGTGTTTAACGTCCAGTCGACAACGAGGTCATTAGAGATGGAGCACAAGCTCGGATTAGGGAAGGAAGTCGGCCGTACCCTTTCAAAGGAACCATCCCAGCATTTGCCAGGAGTGATCTAGGGAAATCACGGAAAACCTAAATCAGGATGGCTGGACGCGGGATTGAACCGTCGTCCTCCCGAATCCGAGTCCAGTGTGCTAACCACTGCGCCACCTCGCTCGGTACGCGAACTTGCTTACTATAGTTCTTATGCCCGGTTTGAGAATGGTTATTCAAACATTAAAACATAGTGTTCTGAATCATCATTCCATCACCCAAGCCGAAGCCACATTACGAATTCTGCGAGGATATTAAGTTGTTAATTATTATTCCGTCGTCAAGGCGTCGTTACGTCGCATATTCAACAATTGCACGACGTAAGTCCAGAGATAACATACGCTTGAGCAATGTTCAGAATGCGTCGTATTTTTAGTGTAAATTTATTACTGTTCACAGTGAATTGTCACTAAATCACTTGGCACTTTCATGTTATCAGAATAATCAGTTAATTTCACGAATATACTTTAAAAAATGGCTCTGAGCACTATGCGAATTAACTTCTGAGGTCATCAGTCGCCTAGAACTTAAAACTAATTAAATCTAACTAACCTAAGGACATCACACACATCCATGCCCGAGGCAGGATTCGAACCTGCGACCGGAGCGGTCGCTCGGTTCAAGACTGTAGCGCCTAGAACCGCACGGCCACTCCGGCCGGCTATACTTTAAATGTCCATTAAATGATGTAGCCGACATGGAGAATTAAAGTTGAATTAAGGTTTATTGTTCTTCGTAATTATTGTCTGTCCTTAAGCTGAGCAAACACACCGATATGTCATTCAAGGAATTGCATATGTTAACATCAGTAATTCTGACCTTGACGTTAACTTCTGACAACACGGCGAAATTGTAATTTCTTCGTGATTGCGTTTAGTTGTGGCCTACTGAAGTCTAATAATCGAGTTTATGTCGGCGATCAGTCTCTTTCTGTGCCCTTGATGTTCGTGACTATTAAGTATCACGAAGGCTAAGTCCCATCACAAATCGGTAATCACACGATTCACTTGTCTGTCACATACATCAAAATCCCATTATTTGTCCAGACGGTAAAGAAGATCCTACTTTAGTCCGACTTCTGACTGATACTTCCAGTCTATGTCGTAAAGATTTAAACTTCACATCGGTTTTAAAACAATCTAGAAGCGCTTAACATGCGTACTACTGTTGCAGAATACAAGAGAGAAGTGAAGTTAATATTTCCATTGCCGAGTTACATTGTAGTCACACCGAACTTACAGCTCGATGCGGCTACAACTGTCTTCTAGGATAAATGTTATCTTTGGTCGATTTATGGTCTCGGCTTTAACTTCGTAAATAATAATTTTTTAATTCTTTCTTTAAAGTTTCTGTTTAGTTTCACATGGTATTCTTTCATTCAGTCGTTTCATTATGACAATCATTAGTATTTATACAACATCCCTGTTAAACAAACTGACAAGAGTGTAAATTTTGTTGTCAGAAGCTGCTGTCAATGTCAAGATGACTAATTTTGCTATTTCCTTTTCAACCAAAGGGTGGTTACTGTGGGTTATATATTAGGGGTGTTACATCTGACATCCTCTACATTTAACATATTTGTCGGTGCCAAGTGTTCCACATGACAACTACTGCCAGCTGCCCCCAGCATCTCACCTGCTGAGGCAGTGGCTGTACTACCAACAAATCTACTCATGTCCTGCACGTTATCATGCGGAACAAAATCTGTGTTTGATTTCGCATCCATAATTCAACCCACTTTGCCCATAACTTTGATTTTGCTATTGTAACAAGTCTGCACATGCTTAGACAGAGTACATAAACATATACACTTACAATCACACACGTTAAAAGCAACTACTACTACGAATGCACAGTGACCTTGGTTGTTGTGGCAAAGTAAAAGTTAAACTAAATAGCATTACACTGTCTTTATATCAGTAATTGTTCTAAAATTCTAACTTGAAATGAATTTCTGCCTTACCGTGAGTCATCAGTTCAGCAAATCATGTCAAACAAAAGTGCAACAACAGGATTGTATACATGGTAGTCATTACATCTATTACTGTATTCGGTACTGGTTTATTTGTCTTATTTTCAGCTTGGCAGCTCTCTCTTTCGTATATGCACGTAACATAAATCGTCTGATTAAATTGTTAAGCACTTTGAAAATGTCAGTTTCCTACACATTATGGATGAAAGAAATAACATCGCCGATCTCCAGCGTCGCCTGTGGAAAGAACGGGTTAATAATTACGATAATTCGAAATTGGCGCTTAATGGCGGCCATTTGTCGCCGTCCAACTATGTTCAGCATGCTGCCGGCGCGGCGTCTGAAATTCTTTTAAAATTGATGGAACAAGCAATCGCGATAGGTGGTGCGGGTTACAGTTAAAACTAACAACAGCAATACTTTAGACATCTATTGGAGCTCACTGCTCAAATAATAAAACATGTACACACCTTATTATATTGATGGCGCACAATGGCGTCCTATCTGAACAAGAACAAGCAAGAGAGTGTCCGGCGCCTTTTGTTTCACGCCGATACGAAAAAGAACAAAGATAATAATAATAATACACTACTGGCCATTAAAAGTGCTACACCAAGAAGAAATGCAGATGATAAACGGGTATTCAATGGACAAATATATTATACTAGAACTGACATGTAGTTACATTTCCACGCAATTTGGGTGCAGAGATCCTGAGAAATCAGTACCCAGAACAACCACTTCTGGCCGTTATAACGGCCTTGATACGCTTGGGCATTGAGTCAAACAGAGCTTGTACAGGTACCCACTGTTTACGGTGCTGTCAATGCGAACAAGATGTGACCGAGACGTGTAACCCATACCATCACGCCGGTTGGTACGCTAGTATGGCGATGACGAATACACGCTTCCAATATGTGTTCACCACGACGTCGCCAAACACGGATGCGACTATCATGATGCTGTAAACACAACCTGGATTCACCCGAAAAAATGACGTTTTGCCATTCGTGCATCCAGGTTCGTCGTTGAGTACACCATCGCAGGCGCTCCTGTCTGTGATGCAGCGTCAAGGGTAACTGCAGCCGTGGTCTTCGAGCTGATAGTCCATGCTGCTGCAAACGTCGTCAAACTTTCGTGCAGATGGTTGTTGCCTTGCAAACGCCACCATTTGTTGACTCAGGGATCGAGACGTGGCTGCACAATCCGTTACAGCCATGTGGATAAGATGCCTGTCATCTCGACTGCTAGTGATACTAGCCCGTTGGGATCCAGCACGGTGTTCCGTATTACCCTCCTGAACCCACCGATTGCAGATTCTGCCAACAGTCATTGATTCCATATTCTGCCAACCGTCATTGGATCTTGACCAGCGCGAGCATCAATGTCGCGATACGATAAACCGCAATTGCGATAGGCTACAATCCGACCTTTATCAAAGTCGGAAATGTGATGGTACGCATTTCTCCTCCTACACGAGGCATCCCAACAACGTTTCACCAAGCAACGCCGGTCAACTGCTGTTTGTGTATGAGAAATCGGTTGGAAACTTTCCTCACGTCAGCACGTTGCAGGTGTCGCCACCGGCGCCAACGTTGTGTGAATGCTCTGAAAAGCTAATCATTTGCATATCACAGCATCTTCTTCCTGTCGGTTAAATTTCGCGTCTGTAGCACGTCATCTTCGTGGAGTAGCAATTAATGATGGCCATTAGTATACTTATGTTACAGTTAATAGTTTTTCTTTGCAATCGCATTATTCCTTGACTTTCAGTAGAGTTTCTTTTACATATGCCAAATATAATTGCTCAATACCGTGGGAAAAGGGGTACAAAGAAGGAGCCTCCTAGAAGATTGTCAGCCTAAAGACTGAAGACAGGCACAATCGGGCGTACCCTGGAAACGGTGAAGATTTCACCGGCTAATCCTTCTAACACCAGATCAAGTTAAAGTCCAAAACCAAATTAACATCAAGATGCAACGGCCTTTATCAGGACCACCCCTTGTGACGATCTCGACAAATATTGAGGGATTCTCTAGTCATAAGAGTGTTTTATTAGCAGACATATACTGTAAGCATAAATGCGACGTATTGTTGGTGCAGGAAACACACCGGGGAGCCACCAGCCACAGACCTAAAATAGCAGGAATGGATTTGGCCATTGAAAGACCTCACGACAAGTATGGGAGTGCGATTTTCATCGGACCCGGGCTCAACGTAACATCAGCCGCAATGACAGAAGTAAATAACATTGAACTACTTACCATTCGCGCCCAGAAGTTCTCTGTGACGTCTGTGTACAAACCACCAGATGTGGACTTTGTTTTCCATGAACCAAACAATTTTACAAATGACCATATTAATTTTGTCATGGGCGATTTCAACTGCCATGGTGAAGCATGGGGATATAATGAGACTGATGAGAATGGTGTACAGCTTGAATCCTGGGCTGACACTAACGACCTACAACTCATTCATGACCCAAAACAGCCAGCATCGTTCAACAGCAGAAGATGGAGAAGGGGATATAATCCTGACAACATCTTTGTGAGTAGGAAGTTGGCAGCACAGTGCATGAAGCTTGTTGAAGAACCTATCCCAAGTACACAACACAGACCCGTCGTTTGTGTTGTGAATGCCATGGTTCACCAGAGGAGGTGCCTTTCAGCAGACGGTTTAATTTCAAAAAGGCAGACTGGCAGAAATTTAAAGAGCAATTGGACGAAGAGATTGAGAAAATCCCTCCTCGACCAGATGAGTATGGTAGATTTATCGATCTTGTGAAAGGGATCTCACGGAAAAACATCCCAAGGGGTTGCCGTACCCAGTACATCCAGGGTCTGACCGGCAGCAGCAAGGTCTTACTTGACAGGTACCAAAACCTGTTCAGTCAGGACCCCATCAGCGAAGATACGATGGAGGCTGGGGAGGAACTAATGCAGGCTATTGCGGAGGATAAGAGATCACGGTGGTGCAAACTAGTCGAGAATATTGACATGAAACAAAACAGCAGACGTGCATGGAAATTACTGAAAAACTTAAGTGGAGACCCAACTGACCTCCAGCAGAAGAACAACGGGGTAACAGCAAATCAGATTGCTAGCCAACTTCTGAAGAATGGGAAAACCAAAGGGAAAAGAAAAAGGGAAAGAGTTATACCCCAAGAACAAAAAGATTACGGACTCCTCAATGCTTCATTCACAGCAACCGAACTGGAAGACGCCATTCAGAGTATGAAACTGAATAAGGCCGCTGGAACTGATGACCTTAGAACGGAGCAGATAAAACAGTTTGGGCCCAAAGCTCGAAACTGGTTACTATAAATGATGAACACCTGTATTAAAGAGCTGAATATTCCAAAACTATGGCGGCAGGCGAGAGTGGTGGCTTTACTGAAACCTGGCAAGGAGATAAAGGACCCCAAAAGTTACAGACCAGTGTCACTTCTATGCCATCTCTATAAGATACTGGAGCGGATGATTCTCAACCGGGTGGCAGAAACTATAGATGGAAAGCTCATAAAGGAACAAGCCGGTTTCAGACCAGGAAGATCTTGTTGTGGGCAAATACTTAATCTGACGCAACATATAGGAGACGGGTTTGAAAAAAAAGTAATAACTGGAGCAGCTTTCATAGATCTTACTGCTGCATACGACACGGTAAACCACAGAAAGCTATTGCGCAAATTATATCCCCTCACAGGGGACTGTAGGTTGACGATGGTTATTGGTAGTCTTCTGCAGAATCGAAGATTTTATGTCTCCCTAAATGGTAAGAACAGTAGATGGCGACTGCAGAAGAATGGCTTACCACAAGGAAGTGTACTTTCTCCCATCCTTTATAATGTGTACACTAATGACCAACCTATACCTCAAGATGCAAGACTCTTCGTGTATGCTGATGACAAAGCTGTGGTGGTCCAGGGGTCCAATTTTGATGCAACATCTGGAAATCTCTCTAGAGCGCTTGAAGAACTGGATCAATACTATGACGCAAATCACCTCAAGCCAAACCCTGACAAAACCCAAGTATGTGCTTTCCACCTGCGCAATAGAGATGCTGGAGTTGAGCTCGACGTTACATGGCAAGGTAAGAAGCTAAAGCACTGTCCAACACCTAAATAACTTGGGGTTGTACTTGACAGAACGCTTTCCTTCAAGCAGCATTGCCAAAACACCAAAGCTAAAGTCTGCTCCAGGAATAACATCATCCGCAGGCTGACAAACTATGAATGGGGAGCTGAACCATCAGTACTGAGAACATCAGCACTTGCTCTGTGTGTTTCTGCAGCAGACTATGCAGCGCCAGTATGGGAAGCATCTGCACGTGCTAAACAGGTTGATGTAAGTGTAAATGAGACAATGCGAATTGTTACAGGCTGTCTCAGACTCACACCAACGGCTAATTTGTACTTACTTGCTGGAATTGCCCCATCCAAGATCAGAAGGCAGGTGGCAGCAGACGCTGAGAGAACAAAGAAAGAAACAGATTCTCGACACCCACTGAATGGGCACGTCACTCAGGCTCGGAGGCTTAAGTCTAGAAATAGCTCTATTGTAAGAACCAAGATCGTTGACGGTTCACAGGAAGATAATAGAGTCCGTAGATGGGAGAATGAACAAACCGCACTGCAGATAATACCAAAAGAGCAAATGGCACCTGGAAACAAACTTCCTTATACAGTGTGGAGAACACTAAATAGGCTGAGGTCTGATGTACCCAGATGCAAAACTAATCTGTGTAAGTGGGGACTGCTCACTAACGATGACGACGTTCTTTGCGGATGCGGAGAGGTACAAGACGAGGCACATCTGCTCATGTGCCGACTACTGCCGGAGCCCGGCAGTTTTAGTGACCTACTACAAGCCAACGACAAAGCCGTTGTGGTGGCTAACTATTGGAAAAATAAAATTTGATCTGGACACGGAAAAGTAAAGTAAAGTACCGTGGAAAAATATTTAATAATTTATAATCTGATTAGATCCATTATAGATGGTTTTTGAAAGCCTGCGACTGTAGATATAATAGGTTTGTTTATAAATAAATAATCTGCTACCAGTCACGATTTTTTCTTTATTTTATTATTCGCACGACGCGTTTCGAGAAATAATTCTCATTTTCAAGTGCGTTTTTATGTGTGTTAAGCCATTTCTTTTGATGTTGTCAGTGTGTGTGAGTCTGCTTCATTTTGTTGACTTTTACTGTAATACATAAGAAACGCGATTTTTAGTTGGGTATCAATTCTTTCTGTGAGGTTAGTGGCTAAGGTTTGAGAACAATTTGTACTTACAGTTTCCTAATGGTCCATTTGTGTAGAGTCTCACACACACTTAACATCTTACACAACTTGTACACTTTACACATCGAAAATATCTTATATAAACAAAACAGTTACAAAGATCTTCTTACATGTAGTTCACAGAGATAACATTATAGGTCTTCCACAGATTATGATATGTTTTTGTACAGAGGTTATTTATCTTAACAATTTGGCTTATGAATTACTTATATTGATTTTACAGTTGTGCTTATTTCTATGTTTTACTATTTTTATTTAAGTATATTATCGAAACATCTGAAGAAATTAACTGATTCACTTTCAAGTTTTTCATTTAATATTTTATCTTCATATTTTCTGTGATGTGAATATATCTCCAGTTCTTCAAGCAAATCCATTTTATGTCCTTTATTTAGTCGGTGGAGTACTTTGACATTTTGCTCTATTTTTCCAATTGGGTGCCCTGTATTATGTATGTGTGTTGCTATTGCTGATGTAGTGTGTTTGTTGTGTGTGTATGCTCTAATGTGCTCTGTGTACCTGGTGTTGATATTTCGGCCTGTTTGTCCTATGTAGAACTTGGAGCATTCCTGGCATGTTATCTGGTATACTCCAGAGTCTGAATATGGATCATGATTACACTTTATATTATGTATTAGTTTTTGGTGTAGTTTATTGGATGTAGAAAACCCAATTTTTACTCTGTGATTTTTGAAAATATTTGCAATTTTCTGTGATACATTTCCTATGTATGGAATGCTAGATATATATTTGTTTTTATCTTTTTCTTCTGTGGTGCAGTTTGTACCTGGGTTTCTCTTCACTTTGTCTAAGATTGTGTCAACCATGGAAGCATTGTAACAATTGGCAACTGCAATCTTCTTCACTGAACCAAGAAAATATGCAACAAGAAATAAACACAGTGAAGAAGATTGCAGTTGCCAATGGTTACAATGCTTCCATGGTTGACACAATCTTAGACAAAGTGAAGAGAAACCCAGGTACAAACTGCACCACAGAAGAAAAAGATAAAAACAAATATATATCTAGCATTCCATACATAGGAAATGTATCACAGAAAATTGCAAATATTTTCAAAAATCACAGAGTAAAAATTGGGTTTTCTACATCCAATAAACTACACCAAAAACTAATACATAATATAAAGTGTAATCATGATCCATATTCAGACTCTGGAGTATACCAGATAACATGCCAGGAATGCTCCAAGTTCTACATAGGACAAACAGGCCGAAATATCAACACCAGGTACACAGAGCACATTAGAGCATACACACACAAAAAACACACTACATCAGCAATAGCAACACACATACATAATACAGGGCACCCAATTGGAAAAATAGAGCAAAATGTCAAAGTACTCCACCGACTAAATAAAGGACATAAAATGGATTTGCTTGAAGAACTGGAGATATATTCACATCACAGAAAATATGAAGATAAAATATTAAATGAAAAACTTGAAAGTGAATCAGTTAATTTCTTCAGATGTTTCGATAATATACTTAAATAAAAATAGTAAAACATAGAAATAAGCACAACTGTAAAATCAATATAAGTAATTCATAAGCCAAATTGTTAAGATAAATAACCTCTGTACAAAAACATATCATAATCTGTGGAAGACCTATAATGTTATCTCTGTGAACTACATGTAAGAAGATCTTTGTAACTGTTTTGTTTATATAAGATATTTTCGATGTGTAAAGTGTACAAGTTGTGTAAGATGTTAAGTGTGTGTGAGACTCTACACAAATGGACCATTAGGAAACTGTAAGTACAAATTGTTCTCAAACCTTAGCCACTAACCTCACAGAAAGAATTGATACCCAACTAAAAATCGCGTTTCTTATGTATTACAGTAAAAGTCAACAAAATGAAGCAGACTCACACACACTGACAACATCAAAAGAAATGGCTTAACACACATAAAAACGCACTTGAAAATGAGAATTATTTCTCGAAACGCGTCGTGCGAATAATAAAATAAAGAAAAAATCGTGACTGGTAGCAGATTATTTATTTATAAACAAACCTATAATAATTTATAGTTTACCTAATCTGGGCCATGGGACGTCGTACACATACTAGCGACTGAGCCTACGTGATATTTCCATTTCATATCCCTACAAAGTTTTACACCCAGATACACTCTGCAATCACATTAATGTGACCACATGTCAAGAGCCTGAAGAACCACATTTTGCAGCGTGGAGCGCTGTAGGAATAGAGTCAGCAAGGTTCTGGAAGGCACCAACAGGGACGTGAAGCCATGCCGATTCCAATACTGTGGCCAGCTGCGCTAGTTTTCTCGGTTGAGGATTCATGGCGGTAACTTCGAGGTGGTCCCACAGATTCTCGAATGGTTTTAAATCCAGGGAGTTTGCTGACCCGTGCAGTAAACTCATCCTGGTGTTCTTCGAACGACGCACGTGCACTGCGAGCTGTGTGACACGTTGCATTGCCATGCTGGTAGATGGCATTGTGCCGAGGAAAAAGAAACTACACGTTGGTGCGGTCGTGCGCCCCAATGATAGGTGCATACTTCTGTCGATCCGCTGTGCCTTCCAGAATGACAACATCACGCAGGGAATGCCACGAAAACATTCCCCAGACCGTAACACTCCCTCCTAGTTGCTGGAACGTTTGCTTTCAGACATTTCACGCCATACACGCCAACGGCCATTTGTCCAATGGAGCATAAAACTTGATTCCTCTGAAAATGTCACCTGTCGCCACTCAGCGGACGTTTAGTTGCGGCATTTGTGTGCAAATTCCAGCCTGCATCGCCGATGATCAGCAGTGAACGCGGGCGCTTGAGCCAGCCGCCTGCTGCGGAGGCTCACGCGTAGCAACGTTCGCTGAACGGCGGTTGAGGAGACACTGTTGGTAGTCTCTTAGTTCATCTGGGCGAACAGTTGCTCAACATTTGCTCGTCCATCGCCCGTACACATTATATCCCTTCCCCAAGTTAATTGGAATAATGAACTAACTCTCTTGAATGCGGCACGGTCTTAGGAGCCTTGTCACGGTCCGCCTGGCTCCCCCCGTCGGAGGTTCGAGTCCTTCCTCAGGCATGGATGTGTCTGTTGTCCTTAGCATAAGTTACTTTAAGTTACATTAAGTAGTGCATAAGCTTAGGGACCGATGACCTTAACAGTTTGGTCCCATAAAACATTACCACAAATTAAAAAAAAAAATTCTCTCTTGAATGAATGTGTACTGACTGTACTGGGCGACTGTGCAGATAAAAAAATGAAAAAAAAAACAAGAATATTATGAATGTTTGTGAATTTAATTGGAGGACTTTTCCTAACAAAATTCTTGAACATTCTCTGAAAATAATAATAATAAGTAATGGCCACTATCGACAGGGGATCTCAAGTTGATTCCGTATTTCTAGATTTCCGGAAAGCTTTTGATACCGTTTCTCACAAGCCACTTCTAATCAAGCTGCGGGCCTACGGGGTATCGTCTCACTTGTGCGGCTGGATTCGTGATTTCCTGTCAGGAAGGTCGCAGTTCGTAGTAATAGACGGCAAATCATAGAGTAAAACTGAAGTGATATCAGGTGTTCCCCAGGGAAGCGTCCTGGGACCTCTGCTGTTCCTGATCTATATAAATGACCTGGGTGACAATCTGAGCAGTTCTGTTAGGTTGTTCGCAGATGATGCTGTAATTTACCGTCTAGTAAGGTCATCCGAAGACCAGTATTAGTTGCAAAGCGATTTAGAAAAGATTGCTGTATGGTGTGGCAGGTGGCAGTTGACGATAAATAACGAAAAGTGTGAGGTGATCCACATGAGTTCCAAAAGAAATCCGTTGGAATTCGATTACTCGATAAATAGTACAATTCTCAAGGCTGTCAATTCAACTAAGTACCTCGGTGTTAAAATTACGAACAACTTCAGTTGGAAAGACCACATAGATAATATTGTGAGGAAGGCGAGCCGAAGGTTGCGTTTCATTGGCAGGACACTTAGAAGATGCAACAAGTCCACTAAAGAGACAGCTTACACTACACGCGTTCGTCCTCTGTTAGAATATTGCTGCGCGGTGTGGGATCCTTACCAGGTGGGATTGACGGAGGACATCGAAAGGGTGCAAAAAAGGGCAGCTCGTTTTGTATTATCACGTAATAAGGGAGAGAGTGTGGCAGATATGATACGCGAGTTGGGATGGAAGTCATTAAAGCAAAGATCTATTTACGAAATTTCAGTCACCGAATGCGAAAATATTTTGTTGAGCCCAACCTACATAGCCAGGAATCATCATCAAAATAAAATAAGAGAAATCAGAGCTCGAACAGAAAGGTTTAGGTGTTCGTTTTTCCCGCGCGCTGTTCGGGAGTGGAATGGTAGAGAGATAGTATGATTGTGGTTCGATGAACCCTCTGCCAAGCACTTAAATGTGAATAGCAGAGTAATCATGTAGATGTAGATGTAGATTATTATTTTTGTATCTCCAGCAATAGAGGTTCGCTGGAGAAACAATTCTTCTTCTGAATCTCGGCGATGTCGATCCCGGGTTTCCACAGCTGCGGCGATCGACGCCTTAGTATAGATGGTTCTCCACTATTCCAAAGAAAAACGGGAGGGAATTGAAAATGGCAGCAGATCCTTAACTGTTGTAGTGAGAATAAATCCACGTCCGGGATACTGAATGTTACTATTGAGAAAGGACGGCAGTGTCGCTCGTCACTGGATTTGATCCGTGTTATCATAAATTCGATGCAGGCTATTGAAATTATTTTCTCCACAGCATGTAAATCTTCTGGTAAAGCCTAAACATATATAATGTCCAATGTGTGTCGGGTTTTAAAAAGAATGAATTACCTTATCCTGTTTTCTTGTCTTTGGCGATGATTATAGTCGCCGTTTATTCATCGAGATGAGCTCTTTCGAATTACAATGGTTTTAATCCTTCCACCTTTTCTATGTAGGCACCAAACATTAAAGTGACAATTCTGATTGCAATGGCGGATTACCCCTGTCATACAACTACACTCCTGGAAATTGAAATAAGAACACCGTGAATTCATCGTCCCAGGAAGGGGAAACTTTATTGACACATTCCTGGGGTCAGATACATCACATGATCACACTGACGGAACCACAGGCACATAGACACAGGCAACAGAGCATGCACAATGTCGGCACTAGTACAGTGTATATCCACCTTTCGCAGCAATGCAGGCTGCTATTCTCCCATGGAGACGATCGTAGAGATGCTGGATGTAGTCCTGTGGAACGGCTTGCCATGCCATTTCCACCTGGCGCCTCAGTTGGACCAGCGTTCGTGCTGGACGTGCAGACCGCGTGAGACGACGCTTCATCCAGTCCCAAACATGCTCAATGGGGGACAGATCCGGTGATCTTGCTGGCCAGGGTAGTTGACTTACACCTTCTAGAGCACGTTGGGTGGCACGGGATACATGCGGACGTGCATTGTCCTGTTGGAACAGCAAGTTCCCTTGCCGGTCTAGGAATGGTAGAACGATGGGTTCGAAGACGGTTTGGATGTACCGTGCACTATTCAGTGTCCCCTCGACGATCACCAGTGGTGTACGGCCAGTGTAGGAGATCGCTCCCCACACCATGATGCCGGGTGTTGGCCCTGTGTGCCTCGGTCGTATGCAGTCCTGATTGTGGCGCTCACCTGCACGGCGCCAAACACGCATACGACCATCATTGGCACCAAGGCAGAAGCGACTCTCATCGCTGAAGACGACACGTCTCCATTCGTCCCTCCATTCACGCCTGTCGCGACACCACTGGAGGCGGGCTGCACGATGTTGGGGCGTGAGCGGAAGACGGCCTAACGGAGTGCGGGACCGTAGCCCAGCTTCATGGAGACGGTTGCGAATGGTCCTCGCCGATACCCCAGGAGCAACAGTGTCCCTAATTTGCTGGGAAGTGGCGGTGCGGTCCCCTACGGCACTGCGGTCCGGTCCCAGGTCGACGGGCACGTGCACCTTCCGCCGACCACTGGCGACAACATCGATGTACTGTGGAGACCTCACGCCCCACGTGTTGAGCAGTTCGGCGGTACGTCCACCCGGCCTCCCGCATGCCCACTATACGCCCTCGCTCAAAGTCTGTCAACTGCACATACGGTTCACGTCCACGCTGTCGCGGCATGCTACCATTGTTAAAGACTGCGATGGAGCTCCGTATGCCACGGCAAACTGGCTGACACTGACGGCGGCGGTGCACAAATGCTGCGCAGCTAGCGCCATTCGACGGCCAACACCGCGGTTCCTGGTGTGTCCGCTGTGCCGTGCGTGTGATCATTGCTTGTACAGCCCTCTCGCAGTGTCCGGAGCAAGTATGGTGGCTCTGACACACCGGTGTCAATGTGTTCTTTTTTCCATTTCCAGGAGTATATATATATATATATATATATATATATATATATATATATACCACAAGGAAGACAACACAGAACCAAAAAAATTAGAAACTAAGTCCAAGTCGGCGAACAAAGCCAGAGATACTGTACAATGTACAACAGTCTCTTTTTAGCGTCGCTGCTGCCACTCGCAGCGACTATATCTTTGAGTGCCAATTATACCATCATAGTTTTTTTTTTTTACATGTGAAACTATGTATAGCTTTTGTAGTTTGTCCATATCGTACGTAAAGAGAAACAATTATGCATTACATTTCAAAACATAAGCAAAGAAAATATTTGGCCACTACCAGCTTTTAACAAAAATAAAAAACATTTCCACCGCGTTGACACTTTCACACAGGCATTGTAAGACAGAGAATACACTCAAATGTCAAATTCTCTCGACGTGCTACTACAACATCTCCACAGCCGTTGTTCACTCGTGTCGTGTTTCGCCCGTGGTGCAGCATAGTTCCCTCGGCACCGGTTTTGAATAGCACTATTTTGCCATGCACAGTATACTTGACTTGACCCGAAACCCAAGCCTTCTGGACGTCAGATTTAATTGCTCCGTCTCCGCATTACGACAGTGACTGTACAGTTTTTCGCTGTCTCGGTCTCACCAATTCAAGGACTGTCCTCGAGTCCGTTGGTGTGGGACGGTAAGCAGCATGGCTGTTGTTCTTCCGTCGTCCTCTCAGGTAGTTTGGTGGCCTCTCGTTTGAATTGGCATCTGGCTACCTCCTTAGGTTTCGAAGTAGGTTGTTGCTGCTTGGTCTTCAGGGACAGGCGTCCTCCTGCCGGAACGCCACTCTTCCTTCACACAATTCTCCGCGACTTCGTAGAAATGCTCCCAATCGCAGGGGGTGAAGGTAGGGTGGGCATTAAGCAGACGCAGCTCCTTCTAGGACACCACCTCGTGCAACAGGCAACGGGTGTGGCGAATGTCGCACGGGTGGTGGGGAAGAGGAGGCTAGGGCATGTCCGGAGGCGTGAAGGGATATCGGGGTTGTCCCCAGTATGGGTACGAATGCCGGACATTTGCCACGCCGGACATTTGCCACACTTGCCCCTTCGCCAGGTAGCGATCCCTCAGGTAAGGGACGCCCTTCCTCCTACTTCTTCTGTCCGCTTTCAAACCGCCGTCTCCACATCTTACTCGATACAATCAGTACATAAGGAACCTTCTTCTTCGACATTTTGGCCAAATACAGAGTTTCTTTTCCGAAATCGAAATATTTATAACTTTTGGGAAACGAAAGCAATACCGATGATTATGCCAGTATGTAATTAGTTCTGCCAAGTATAAGTATAGATTCCTCTGTCTGTACGGTAGCTTCCTTTCACGCTTACTGATTGCGATAGTAACAGTCCATCGCCATGGGAGCAACAAGAAAGGAGCGATGTAAAGAGAATGCGAATGTACGCTAATCATTTCTTTTTTCGCCGCGCGGGATTAGCCGATCGGTCTTAGGCGCTGCAGTCATGGACTGTGCGGCTGGTCCCGGCAGAGGTTCGAGTCCTCCCTCGGGCATGGGTGTGTGTGTTTGTCCTTAGGATAATTTAGGTTAAGTAGTGTGTAAGCTTAGGGACTGATGACCTTAGCAGTTAAGTCCCATAAGATTTCACACACCTTCGAACACTTTTTTGAAAATTTCTTTTTGATCGGCGCATTTCTGTCTACTTTAATTACTACAACTGCATGCCCAAAAGACAACAAGGAAAAAAGAAATTAGTATGTGAATGACTGAAAAGGAGAACGACTTACTCCATATTAATTTACTCTCTAAAATGCAATACCCCTTACGGCGAAACATTAGTTAATAAAGTGTAGCGGGACAATGTTCAAAACGTGACTGAAAATACGTTCACTAAATAGAGATAAGAACATCTAAGATTGACATGTCATCTAAAGTCGACGTACAATTTGAGAATGTTAAAAATAAGTAAATGAAGTGATACAGAATGCTATGCTTGTAACGTGCGTCGTTGTTCTACATTGTTTAGCTCTGGTATTTACAGGGTCACAGAGGAAGCATCCTAGATTTTGGAGGGAAAATCCGTAATTGTAATGATCTGCACTACAACAGAAGCAAGAAGCACAACTTGAGGAAAAATAATGTAATGTGTATTCCAGCTCACAAGCGACATTGAAGCACATAGTTCCTGTGACAGTATGGGCAGAGGTTATATTCGACAACCGGAATAAATTAGTAACTGGCTCCTTTTACCGACCCCCGGTCTCAGATGAAACAGCTGCTGAACAGTTCAAAGAAAACTTGAGTCTCATCACAAATAGGTACCCTACTCATACAATTATAGTTGGCAGTGCTTCAATCTACCTTCCGTATGTTGACAAAAATACATTTTCAGACCCTATTGTAGGTAGAAAACAACTTCCGTAATTGTTCTAAAAGCTTTCTTTTTAATTTTTTGAAGAATTAGTTCACGAGGCCATTCAGATTGTAAATGGTTACGAAAACACAAATGGTTCAAATAGCTCTGAGCACTACGGGACTCAACTGCTGTGGTCATAAGTCCCCTAGAACTTAGAACTACTTAAACCTAACTAACCTAAGGACAACACACAACACCCAGCCATCACGAGGCAGAGAAAATCCCTGATCCCGCCGGGAATCGAACCCGGGAACCCGGGCGTGGGAAGCGAGAACGCTACCGCACGACCATGAGATGCGGGCAGTTACGAAAACACACTTGACCTCTTAGTCACATATAATCCTGAGCATAACGACATACACAGATTAGTGAACACACAGTCGTAGCGAGGCTCAATTCCGTAATAAAGAAATCCACCAAAACTAAACGCGAAATATATCTATTTATAAAAGCAGCTAAAAATTCGATTGATGTCTTTCTAAGAGACAGTCTCCAATCCTTCCAAACTGTGTAAGTGAAGACCATATGTGGCTTAAGTTCAAAGAAATAGTATCAACAGCACTCGAGAGATTCATACCAAATAAATTAATAAGAGACGGAACTGATCCCCCATGGTACACAAAGCTGCTGCAGGAGCACCGAAAAAGGCTAGTTGGGGGGTTGGGTTGTTGGCGGGAAGAGACCAAACTGCGAGGTCATCGGTCTCATTGGATTAGGGAAGGACGGGGAAGGAAGCCGGCCGTGCCCTTTCAAAGGAACCATTCCGGCATTTGCCTGGAGCGATTTAGGGAAATCACGGAAAACCTAAATCAGGATGGCCGGACGCGGGATTGAACCGTCGTCCTCCCGATTGCGAGTCCAGTGAAAAGGCAAGTATAATTTAGACGAACGCAAAATCTCCAAGATTGGCGAAGTTTTACTGAGGCTCGAAATTTGGTGCGGATTTCAATGCGAGATGGATTTAATAGTTTCCACAACGAAACTCTCTCTAGACGTGCGGCGGAAAATCCAAAGAGCTTCTGGTTCTGTGTTAAGTAAACCAGCGGAAAGGCTCAGTAAGCGATGAGGAGGAGGAGGAGGAGGAGACAAGGGACCCAAACCTTCGGAGCAGGGAAAATTGTGGCAAATGTCCGGCGTGGCAAATGTCCGCACTCCGTGGGTACGACCCATCCCTTATGGACGCCGCAATCTTCTTGAGGAATGGCTGCACAATGCGCTCATCTCTGAGTGGCAGGCACAGGGGCAGCTCTTCCTCCTCCGATGCCGAAGCGGACCGCGTCTCTTCCCCAGTTCTTGTGTCTGTGGACAGCTACGCTTTATATACCGTCGACTGTAAGTACTGGCACCTGTTGTCTGTGAAGGGTTACTGCACTCTGACGTCGAACATAGGCGGTGGTCACGTTAATGTGACTGGACCGAGTATGTGCTTGAGTCGGCCGACTCTAGCTGTTACGAGGGCTATCCACAAAGTACCTTACGTTTTGGAATTAAAAATAAATAAAGTATTGGAATTTTTTTTATTATATACAGATGAAAGCCACACTTAAATACTACTTTTCTACATAGTTGGCATTTAAATTAAGGCACTTATCGTAGCGATGGACGAGCTTGGAAATTCCTTCGTCGAAAAATTCGGCCGCCTGCGCCTTCAACCACGTGGTTACCTCTTCTTGAAGCTGTGCGTCGTCATCAAAACGCTGCATAGCCAACCACTTCTTCATTGCTGGGAATAAGTGGAAGTCGCTCGGTGCCAGGTCGGGACTGTACGGCGGATGAGGAAACAACTCCCACTTAAAAGATTCGAGAACTTCACGAGTGGCATTTGCCGTGTGGGCTCGGGCGTTGTCGTGAATCAGCAAGATCTTTGAGCCCAACTTTCCCCTGCGCTTGTTTTGTATTGTTCTTCTGAGGTTGTGCAAAGTTTGGCAATACCTTTGAGAGTTTATTGTAGTGCCTCTTTCCAGGAATTCCACAAAAATCACACCTTTTCTGTCCCAAAAGACAGTCATTACGTGGTTGAAGGCGCAGGCGGCCGAATTTTACGACGAAGGAGTTTCCAAGCTCGTCCATCTCTACGATAAGTGCCTTAATTTAAATGGCAACTATGTAGAAAAGTAGTATTTAAGTGTGGCTTTCATCTGTATATAATAAAAAAAATTCCAATACTTTATTTATTTTTAATTCCAAAACGTAATGTGCTTTGTGGATAGCCGTCGTATAATCATACGAAAATGAACATGAACAGTCACAACCCCAAGAAACTTAGCGTTCGTGGAGTTGTAGCACCTGCTGTGTTCACTACCACTCTCTACCAGCATGGTGTGAGACCTGAATACTGTCTAAAACAGGCTGAAAGCGTAATCTCTTATAAAAAGGAGTTTCTTGCGGTTATTACTGTTCACGTTCATTTTTAAGTAATGAAAAATACCGCTGTTCTCCAAGAAAAATGTTCTAAAAAATACGATACTACGTTTCTACTTTTTATGGACTACACAGTTTCACATTTCGGAACATTTGAAGCAAGTTGCCAGTGTTTATTCCGGCCTGAAATCTTATGAAGATCTGACTGAATATTTATGCACCTGCTTTCAGACAGTGCTTCATTGTAGATAACTGCATCATCTACAAAGAGTGTGAGATTGATATTAATAATGTCTGCCAGGTCATCAGTATGCAGCATGAACAGCAAGGGTCCCAACACACTTGAGTCATCAGTCTTTGATGCGACCTGGCACTGCGAGTAGCACTTGCAAAATAAGCCCTCAATTGTTTGATGGATGTATCCACCCTCCGTCTTCGCTTACAGTTTTTATCGTCTACAGCTCTCTCTACTATAATGGAGGTTATTCGCTGATGTCTAGAACATATCCTGTCATCCTGGCCCTTCTCCTTGTCAGTGTTTTCCATATGTTCCTTTCATCGCCGGTCTGCCGATATTCTCTTAATTCCTTATTTTATCAGTCCACCTAATTTTCAACATTCTTCTGTAGTAGCTCCACATTTAAAACGGTTCGATTCTCTTCTGTTCCGCTTTTCCCACAGTCCATGTTTCACTTACAATGCTGCACTCCAAACGTACATTCTCAACAATTTGTTTCTTGTATTAAGGCTGTTGTTTGATACGAGTAGACTTCTTTAGGCCAGAAATGCCCTCTTTTCCTGTGCCAGTCAGCTTTTGATGTCCTCCTTGCTCCATCCATCATGGGTTGCTTTGCTTCCAAGTCAGCTCTGGTTTGTGATCCCCATTCTGACGTTAAGTTTCTCGCTGTTCTCATTTCTACTACTTCTCATTACTTCTGTCTTTCCTCGATTTACTCTCTGTCCATCTTCTGTACTCATTAGATTGGTCTTTCCATTGAATATATCTTGGAATTCTTCTTCACTTTCATCAAGGATAGCAATATCGTTAGCGAATCTTATCACTGATAGCCTTTCATCCTGAATTTTGAAGCCACTCTTGAACCTTTCTTCTATATCTGCCACAGCTTCTTCACTGTAAGGTTTGAACAGTAGGGGGAAAAACTACATCCTTAGCTTATACCCTTTTTAATCCGAGCACTTCGTTCTTGATCTTCCATTCTTCTTGTTAAGTCGTGCTTCCTGTAAATACTGTTTATTCCCCGTCTTTCCCTATAGCTTACTTCCATTTTTTTCCGGAAATTCGAACATTTTGCACCATTCTACATTGAAGAACGCTTTTTCTCAGTCGACAAATCCTATGGAAGTTTCTTGATTTTTCTTAAGCCTTGCTTCCATTATCAATCGAAATGTCATAATTGTCTCTGTAAGATAACAGAGTAGACACTTGCGTTCATTTTGAGTGGACTGGTATTACGTCGTGCTGACAGAGGTTTGCACAGCTTGGACAGGCATTCCAAGACAAGCAAATGCTCGCTGGTTAACTCCTTAGTATAGTTTTCCAATGTGTTTCAGAATCCAAGCGAGGGACGCTGCAGGAACTTAAAGAGTAGGAGAAGCCGGAGCAGGTTCACCCACTTTTTCTTCTTGATTTTTTCCAGCTTGTATTGTAAATGTTTCCATCGGTATTTTTACTTGGGAACATGGGTAAATTGTTCCAGCGTCTTTACAACAAAAATACACTCCTGGAAATGGAAATAAGAACACCGTGAATTCATTGTCCCAGGAAAGGGAAACTTTATTGACACATTCCTGGGGTCAGATACATCACATGATCACACTGACAGAACCACAGGCACATAGACACAGGCAACAGAGCATGCACAATGTCGGCACTAGTACAGTGTATATCCACCTTTCGCAGCAATGCAGGCTGCTATTCTCCCATGGAGACGATCGTAGAGATGCTGGATGTAGTCCTGTGGAACGGCTTGCCATGCCATTTCCACCTGGCGCCTCAGTTGGACCAGCGTTCGTGCTGGACGTGCAGACCGCGTGAGACGACGCTTCATCCAGTCCCAAACATGCTAAATGGGGGACAGATCCGGAGACCTTGCTGGCCAGGGTAGTTGACTTACACCTTCTAGAGCACGTTGGGTGGCACGGGATACATGCGGACGTGCATTGTCCTGTTGGAACAGCAAGTTCCCTTGCCGGTCTAGGAATGGTAGAACGATGGGTTCGATGACGGTTTGGATGTACCGTGCACTATTCAGTGTCCCCTCGACGATCACCAGTGGTGTATGGCCAGTGTAGGAGATCGCTCCCCACACCATGATGCCGGTTGTTGGTCCTGTGTGCCTCGGTCGTATGCAGTCCTGATTGTGGCGCTCACCTGCACGGCGCCAAACACGCATACGACCATCATTGGCACCAAGGCAGAAGCGACTCTCATCGCTGAAGACGACACGTCTCCATTCGTCCCTCCATTCACGCCTGTCGCGACACCACTGGAGGCGGGCTGCACGATGTTGGGGCGTGAGCGGAAGACGGCCTAACGGTGTGCGGGACCGTAGCCCAGCTTCATGGAGACGGTTGCGAATGTTCCTCGCCGATACCCCAGGAGCAACAGTGTCCCTAATTTGCTGGGAAGTGGCGGTGCGGTCCCCTACGGCACTGCGTAGGATCCTACGTTCTTGGCGTGCATCCGTGCGTCGCTGCGGTCCGGTCCCAGGTCGACGGGCACGTGCACCTTCCGCCGACCACTGGCGACAACATCGATGTACTGTGGAGACCTCACGCCCCACGTGTTGAGCAATTCGGCGGTACGTCCACCCGGCCTCCCGCATGCCCACTATACGCACTCGCTCAAAGTCCGTCAACTGCACATACGGTTCACGTCCACGCTGTCGCGGCATGCTACCAGTGTTAAAGACTGCGATGGAGCTCCGTATGCCACGGCAAACTGGCTGACACTGACGGCGGCGGTGCACAAATGCTGCGCAGCTAGCGCCATTCGACGGCCAACACCGCGGTTCCTGGTGTGTCCGCTGTGCCGTGCGTGTGATCATTGCTTGTACAGCCCTCTCGCAGTGTCCGGAGCAAGTATGGTGGGTCTGACACACCGGTGTCAATGTGTTCTTTTTTCCATTTCCAGGAGTGTAGTTTTCCAATGTGTTGCAGAATCCAAGCGAGGGATGCTGCAGGAACTTAAAGAGTAGGAGAAGCTGGAGCAGGTTCGCCCACTTTTTCTTCTTGATTTTTTCCAGTTTGTATTTTAAATGTTTCCATTGATATTTTTACGTGGAAACATTGGTAAATTGTTCCAGCGTCTTTACAACAAAAATATATAGTACTGTAATACCACTTGGGCCATTCTACCCCAACCACAGGGCGACTTGGCCCAGCAGTTGGGGCAAGTTGGCCCATTTTATCACTTAATTTGTTACGACATTAGTTATTTAATTAAAATATATGGACTGTACTATTCACTTATTATTTTAACATAACTTCCTACAGCGTTATGAGAAAAATTACAATTATAAATCGTGTTATCATTGTTATAATAACAGTTTGACAGAAAAGATTGTTCAGAACTTTTATCAGTCTTCGTCTCAACGATATGATTATTTAAAAAAGTTCTTTCGCATCATTTTTAACACATGACGGATGTTCCCATTGCTTACATATTCTCCATTGAATCCTTTCATCACCTGGATTGCTGTGAGAATATGGTTGAAGCCAGCCAACACAGGGCATCCTCATCTTCACCTTCAAGAACCTTCCTAGCAAAGTCTTACCTGTTTACAGCATTTTATTTGATAAATTTTATCATATGATTTAGCTTGGCCACAGACACTTTTTTAGAAAATAGGCTTTTACACACAACATCCATATTTCCCTTTAAAGTGGTTTCTTTTCTGTCTGTGGAGGCTTGTTGTTCGCACTGTAATCCATCTTTCACTGGAGTGTCTGTCAGTAATGCTGAACTTCTTTATCGTAAGCTTTCTGTCTTTTATCTTGGTCGCAACTTCTCAAATGGCGATTCTTCAGGCGTTGGGTAGCACTGTTGGTCAGCTTAAGTGATGTTCAACTTAATAGGCGTTGTTTTGACAACAATGGTCTACCATTATGTTTTTGAGCAGTTGAAGGGCCAGCTTCAGCAACGAAACCATGACAATAACATTACGATCAGGTATCTGTCACGTACGAAGATATTGTTGAAAATCAAAAATTAAATAGAAATAAAAATGAAAATCGCATACATGTTACTGTCTTAAAATCACTGCAAGACACAATTTGCTTATGTAACAATTGCATTGGATATGACTTAGACTTTGATTACGAATGTACCTATTAAATAAGACTACTCGCTCACATAAAGATAGCGGGTCAGGTGAGCCAGGTTGACCAGCTCGCCCTAATTAAGTGGACCATTGTGCCCCATCGTCATATCGCAAGAATTTCAGTTCGCCTACGAAAAAGTTATAAGCATTTATCGTCGTAAACAGTGTCAAAATAATACTTAAACCGTGGACTTCAATCGTTATACTTACCTGTATAATGAAAGCGTTGTCTTCGAATACACACCAAAATGCATACCTCTTTAAAGTCAGTACCGTCCTTAGACTGTTCTTTATTTACAGTGTTACATTTACACTTATATAATCATGATTTCGGCTTCAAAGTGCCATTATCAAGTGTTTTCTGAAAGCAGATTAGACAATAACAGTGAAATGCATAACAAGTGATATAACCATATAAGAATCCATATGTATAATGCTTACTTACATGTGTTACACATTGCCTAAGATGTCATAATGTCGTATTAAAATACACTATTAGACACATTGTCTAAGAGTCGATATTTGTGACAAGATTTACATGCCTGATGATACATACATTACTGTCCATTAAAATTGCTACACCACGAAGATGGTGTGCTACAGACGCGAAATTTAATCGACAGGAAGAAGATGCTGTGATATGCAAATGACTTGCTTTTCAGAGCATTCACACAAGGTTGGCGCCGGTGGCGACACCTACAACGTGCTGATATGAGGAAAGTTTCCAATCGATTTCTCATACACAAACAGCAGTTGCCAAGTGAAATGTTGTTGTGATGCATCGTGTAAGGAGGAGAAACGTGTACCATCACGTTTCCGACTTTGATAAAGGTCGGATTGTAGCCTGTCGCGATTGCGGTTTATCGTATCACGACATTGCTGATCGCATTGGTCGATATCCAATGACTGTTAGCAGAATATGGAATCGGTGGGTTCAGGAGGGTAATACGGAACGCCGTGCTGAATCCCAACGGCCTCGTATCACTAGCAGTCGAGATGACAGGCATCTTATCCGCATGGTTGTAACGGATCGTGCAGCCACGTATCGATCCCTGAGTCAACAGATGGGGACGTTTGGAAGACAACAACCATCTGCACGAACAGTTCGACGACGTTTGCAGCAGCATGGACTGTCAGCTCGGAGACCACGGCTGCAGTTACCCTTGACGCTGCATCACAGACAGAAGCGCCTGCGATGGTGTACTCGATGACGAATCTGGGTGCACGAATGGCAAAACGACATTTTTTTCGGATTAATCCAGGTTCTGTTTACAGCACCATGATGGTCGCATCCGAGTTTGGCGACATCGCGGTGAACGCACATTGGAAGCGTGTATTCGTCATCGCCATACTGGCGTATCACCCGGCGTAATGGTATGGGGTGCCATTGGTTACACGTATCGGTCACCTCCTTTTCGCATTGACGGCACTTTGAACTGTTTACGTTACATTTCAGATGTGTTACGACCCGTGGCTTTACCCTTCATTCGATCCCTGCGAAAACCTACATTTCACCAGGATAATGCACGACCGCATGTTGCAGGTAGTGTACGCGCCTTTCTGGATACAGAAAATGTTCGACTGCTGCCCTGGCCAGCACATTCTCCAGATCTCTCACCAACTGAAAACGTCTGGTCAATGGTGGCCGAGCAACTGGCTCGTCACAATACGCCAGTCACTACTCCTGATGAACTGTGGTATCGTGTTGAAGCTGCATGGGCAGCTGTACCTGTACACGCCATCCAAGCTCTGTTTGACTCAATGCCCTGGCGTATCAAGGCCGTTATTACGGCCAGAGGTGGTTGTTCTGGGTACTGATTTCTCAGGATCTATGCACCCAAATTGCTTGAAAATGTAATCACATGTCAGTTCTAGTGTAATATATTTATCCAATGAATACCCGTTTATCATCTACGTTTCTTCTTGGCGTAGCAATTTTAATGGGCAGTACTGTACATCATAAATATCGCTTCAAACCTCACTGTTTAATTAATGAGTGAGTAGAATAAGTAATTGCGTTGTATTGTATTAATTCTCAATTGAGACAAAATTACACAACTTAGATATGACCATAAGTTAATTTCACGTACGAAGCTGTATATTTACCTACTAAAATGTTCTTCAAACAACGTCAGTGATTAGCAGGACTGTTATATTTCTGGATGCAGCGAATATTTGTTACTGTTTATGTTTATAAGCATGCAACTTCATTGTACACTAAGATAAACAGGTACTGCAAAGATGTAACAACTACCAAAGAAAATAAATTGCTCCTGACCTTTCCTATCCTATCGGACACTGAGTCCAAAGATAAAAAAATATAGAAAATGTCACTTGCATGTAACAGGAATTTTTTTGACCAAGACAATTTGACATTTAGCCAACTATCATTCAGTCAAGATGGTATTCTCAGTGATGAAACAGAGCATTAGGCTCTGCCAGGAATATCGGCTTTTAGGCAATGTGTCTAATAGTCTATTTTAATACGACAGTATGCCATCTTAGGCAATGTATAACACTTGTAAGTAAGCATTATTAATATGGATTCTTATGTGGTTATTCTGAATTCTGAAGGTGGCAGGGGTAAAATACAGGGAGCGAAAGTCTATTTACAATTTGTACAGAAACCAGATGGCAGTTATAAGAGTCGAGGGACATGAAAGGGAAGCAGTGGTTGGGAAGGGAGTGAGACATGGTTGTAGCCTATCCCCGATGTTATTCAATCTGTTTATTGAGAAAGCAGTAAAGGAAACAAAAGAAAAATTCGGAGTAGGAATTAAAATCCATGGAGAAGAAATAAAAACTTTGAGGGTCGCCGATGACATTGTAATTCTGTCAGAGACAATAAAAGACTTGGAAGAGCAGCTGAACGGAATGGATAGTGTCTTGAAAGGAGGATATAAGATGAACATCAAGAAAAGCAAAACGATGATAATGGAATGTAGTCGAATTAAATCGGGTGATGCTGCAGGAATTAGATTAGAAAATGAGACGCTTGAAGTAGTAAATGAGTTTTGTTATTTAGGGAGCAAAATAACTGATGATGGTCGAAGTAGAGAGGATATAAAATGTAGACTGGCAATGGCAAGGAAAGCGTTTCCGAAGAAGAGAAATTTGTTAACATCGAGTATAGATTTAAGTGTAAGGAAGTAGTTTCTGAAAGTATTTGTATGGAGTGTAGCCATTTGTGGAAGTGAAACGTGGACGATAAATAGCTTAGACAAGAAGAGAAAAGAAGCTTTGGAAATGTGGTGCTACAGAAGAATGCTGAAGATTAGATGGGTAGATCAGATAACTAATGAGGAGGTGTTGAATAGAATTGGAGAGTAGAGAAATTTGTGGCACAACTTGACTAGAAGAAGGGATCGGTTGGTAGGGCATATTCTGAGGCTTCAAGGGATCACCAATTTAGTATTGGAGAGCAGCGTGGAGGGTAAAAATCGTAGAGGGAGACCAAGAGATGAATACACTAAACAGATTCAGATGGATATAGGTTACAGTAGATTCTGGGAGATGAAGAACCTTGCACAGGAAAGTGTAGCATGGAGAGCTGCATGAAACCAGTCTCTGGACTAAGGACCACAACAACAACATATGGTTATATCACTTGTTATGTATTTCATTGTTATTGTATAATCTGCTTCCAGAAAACACTTGATAATGGCACTTTGAAGCCGAAATCATGATTGTGTAAGTGTACATGTAACACTGTAAATAAACAACAGTCTAATGGCGGTAGTGACTTTAAAGAAATATATTATGACTGTGGCCCCGCATTATTTAAAAATTTACTAAAATGCATACCCATTCTCTCCTCGCTCGACAGTTTAACTGCATTGACGTGTACATAGAAAGACGACGGCATTGTTGCTTGGGATGGAATTCCCACCAGAATCACTTACGTACCAATATTTAATGTACACATCACAGCAAGCCAGTCTGATTTACTTTATTTTCGAAACTTCAATAACAGTTCTGAATACGGAATTGAAAATGTGAAGAATATTTGCGTTTTAGTTGGTAACAAAATAATTCGTGTTAGTGTAATATCTGATGATCCGTTACTCATTTTTAATGTGTAGGGTCTAGTGTCTTTTTGATGACCGTTTGAGCACGATCTGTTACTTAACGTTTTTTTACGATGGTTGGAACTTAAGTAGTGCTTGCGAAATAATCAGTCCCAACAACTCGGCCGCTTGCCACCCAGTAGTCAATCACAAACTATCCTACGAGCTCAATACTCTTTCAGCGCTGAACACGAAGTTCCGGACTCCCTGCGGCCTAACCCACAGTTCCTCACATCTTCTCATGCAAGTCCAGCTTCCTATTGGCTTGCTCCCACTGCGTATTTAACTTTGCTTCCCATTGGCTGTCGCTATCGGCCCTTCCTTGGCGTGCCATTCTGTCTTCATGATGTTGATTTTATTACTTTTTTCACGGCTTAGAACCAGTCGACCAACATTAATACGAGGGTTGGAACTTAAATAGTGGCAACTATTTATTTACAACCGATACGAAAGAGTTACATATTTGTATCTCTTACTGTCCTTCAAAGTAGTCATTAGAGTTGTATAGAATCCGTTGCCAGCGATGTGAAAGGCGTAGTACACCGTTAGCAGAAGGCGTTCTGTTGATGGTGCGAATGGAGCGGTCTACTGCCTGTCGAATCTCTGGAAAAGTTCTGAAGCGAATGCCACGGAGTGGTTCCATCACCTTCAGAATCAAATCAAAGTCACAAGGACTTAAGTCCGGGGAGTATGGTGGATGGTACAGTACTTCCCAATCCCATCGACGGAACAGAGCAGCCACAGCTTGCGCTGTATGCGCCCGTGTATTGTGCAAAATGATGAGTGGGTTGCGCAGAAAGTGTCGCCGCTTCTTTCGCAAAGTTGGTCGCAGTGATGCTCCAAAAACGAACAGGAATACTTCGCATTGACGGTCTGCCGTGAGGAAAGTAATGTGTTAGAATAACACCATCACAGTCGTACACGAAAATCACCATAACTTCAGACCGCTCCATTCGCACCAACAGAATTTATTTATTTTATCGTGTCTGAAGCAAACTAAAAACAATATTAGATACATTACTACATACATACATACATTATGGTTTATAAATTAAACTAGTCAAGAATGAAATAAATGATTAGACACAGATTGTGTTGTCAAACGTAAGGTAATTTTAATCTATACAGTGGATGCCAAAAAATTTGTAACGTCCAGTGCACTTTGTGTAGCGTTTACGAGGTCCTCCATGGTGCACACAGTTGGAGGTAATGTGCATTGTAGTAGATGTGTTGATGTCTGCACGGCAGCTCCGCAGTCACACTGGAGAGAGTCCACCTGGAAGCCCCACCTCTCCAGATTACTCTTTGATCTTGTGACAGAAGAACGCAGGCGGTGAGTGATTTCCATGTGGACCATTTCTGTGTGTGGCCTGGGGGAAGAACTTCTTGCGGGATCAGCCACTCCTCCAGATGCTGGCATCTGACCTGCCATCTCTTCTCCCGGTGTTGATGTGGAGTGTCAGCGAGTGGTTCTGTACTGTGAAGGAAGCTCTTTCTAGACAAGTCTTTGCTGTGCCGGTTGGTGGCCATGTAGTGGGTGGGCTTCGGATGTTAATGCCTTCTTCATTTCACTCCGTGCTGCTGTATCTCTTCGGATGTCCGGGGGGGGGGGGCGGGGGGGGGGGCTATGCCGGATAAGCAGTACAGTTTTTCCACAGGTGTGGCTCTTAGACAACCCGTAGTGATACGACATATCTCATTCAGAGCAACATCAACTTTCTTTGTATGTGTAGATCTGCACCATACTGGGCAAGCGTACTCAGCTGCAGAGTAGCAGAGGGCTAATGCGGATGTGCGCACTGTGTCTGGCTGTGCTCCCCATGTTGTTCCAGTCAGCTTCCTAACCACATTGTACCTCGCAGCCACTTTTTGCTTTGTTTTTAAGCATTGTTCCTTGTATGTAAGAGCACAGTCCAGAGTGACTCCGAGGTATTTTGGAGTCTTGCAGTGTTCTAAAGAGGTTCCTTCCCAATCTCTCTGCAAGGTTCTACTAGCCTGTCTGTTTCGGAGGTGGAGGTGGAGGTGGGTCTTAGAAGGATTTGGTTTCAATTGATTGTCCCTGTAATATGTAGTTAATTCTTTCAGAGCATCAGTTAGCTTCCGCTCCACCCTCTCAAAGCTGTGATCGTGTGCTGTGATTGCTCGGTCATCTGCATATATGAAGCTTTGTGTTCCTGCTGGTAACGGCTGGTCATTAGTGTATATATTGAAGAGGGTGGGTGCCAGTACACTGCCCTGTGGCAGCCCATTTTTCTGCTGCCTCCATCTGCTTCTTTGTCCTTGATATTCCACAAAATATCTTCAGTTCTGCAGAAGATTTCTAATTAGACAGGTTAGTTTGTAGTCCTTAGTGAGGTTGTATAGCTTCAGCAACAAGAGTCTGTGGTTGACAGTGTCGTAGGCAGCTGAAAGATCTATAAACACCGCTCCTGTTATCTGCCGCCTTTGGAAGCCGTCCTCTATATGCTGTGTCAAATTCAACACCTGTGCTGTGTAGCTCTTCCCTTGTCTGAATCCGGCCTGTTGAGGGATCAGTAATGGTTCTATCATATCTGTAATTCTTTGGAGGATCAGCCTTTCCAATACCTTATACAGGTGGCATAGGAGGGAGATTGGCCTATAGCTTTTGGGGTTATCCCGGTCTTTCCATGGTTTATGTATAGCTATAATTTTTGCTTTCCGCCAAGATTTTGGTATCTTGCCGCTCTTGACACAATTATTCATTAGCTCAAGTAGCCAGCACTTTGCGCCTGGACCAAAGTTCTTGATCTGTTCACTTCTTATGTCATCTACCCCTGCTGCTTTTCCGACTTTGCACTTATTTAGAGCTGAGTCGAGCTCATTCAAACTGAATGGTCGAGACAGAGTGTTTCCCTCTTGTTCGGGCTCCCTTTCCAGGGTTCGTCTCCCGATTTTACTGGTATGGTCAGGTTTACCATTTTTCAAAAGCTGGTGTGCGATCTGGTCTGCCTTCATATTTGTATGCTTATTGGGTTGGGAGGGATCATTGTTAAGGTGTCGTAACAATCTCCAGGCCTTTTGACTACTTCTACTCATCTCACATTCTGTCATCAGTTTAATCCACTGTTCTCTCTTCACCTCAGAGATTAAGGAGAGAGTATTTTGCGCAGCCAGATAAGTCTCCTCGCTATAAGGGTTTTCTTCATATAGTCGATAGTATCCGTCCAGCAGGGCAGCTGTTTCAGGTGTCACACCCTGCAGATACATTGTCCTACACCCTCTCGGAATTGATGCCCGGGAGCAATGTTTGACAGTTTGAACAAAGCTGTCATACACTTCAGGAATAGGTCGCACAGACTTAATCTCCTTGTCCAGCATCTTAGCAAATTTTTTTCCAATCAGCTGTCTTGAAATTGTATCTCCGTTTGGAATTCACCTCCTGTGGCCTTATTGCTGGAAGAACTTGACACAGTAGTGGCCTGTGTTGCGTCTTTGGTATGGGCGAGCACACTGATTTGGAGCAAAGCTGTGTGATGTCTTCACTCACAAAGAGGAAGTCAGGGTTAAATCCACGTTGCCACCTGCCACTGTTGAAGGAAGGGGATAGCTTGCTGTCGTGTATAAGAGACAACTGGCAGGATTCAGCCCAGGAGAGGACTGCCTCCCCATTTTCGTCATCTTCAGAGTATCCCCACAATTGACTATGGCTGTTAAAGTCACCGATTACTACAGACGTCTTGCTGTTATGGAAGTTCCTGGGTGGTGTGAAGGAAAATGTAGCCGAAGGGGGCTTAAACACAGAGGTAACCACGCAATTACTCAGCTCCACTGAGATGACATCGATGTTATTTTCTACGGTGCAGTGAGCACTGATTATCTGAAGACCTGGCCTTACAAATATAGCACTTCCATACTGAGAGTGTGGTGTTTCTGCAGCTAGTTTCATGCCTGGTATTTTTGGTCGTCTCTGTCGCTCATCTCTATGCGTCTCTTGTATATAAGTCTGTCGGTAAACTGAAGAGCGAGCGCGCGAGTCCCCACTCTGCCTACCCTGCTACGTCACAGGGCGCTTCTACAGGCTGTTCCACAACGTAGTACAGTCCCTGCCGCGGCGCGCGCTTTAAATCTGTGACGACACCGTGTACAGGTACGTCCCGTCTGAGTTTACTTTTAGACAAATGCGTTAAGAGTATAAGGAAAACAAAAGAGGATAGCTCCTTCGCAACAAAACATTATAGAGTAAATAATATTAACATAAGAACGGAAATCAGGATTCTACTACAAACATAGAACCGAATGCCTATTCGTATGAATGTATGTTCCTCTATTCGTAAGACGAACCAGACATACTGCAATCAGTCTGTAGAATGTAAGGCTTGTTCTCTCTTGTGTTTCTACTAAAAGGTAGAAGTTTTCTTTGAAGGGCTGCATTAAAACTTAACAATTCTTGCAACACGAAGAGTGTTTAAAAAGTAACCAGAAATTTATAATTACGTGTGTTGTATTAGTTCGATTCGCACTGCGTTTTTTGGCATTCTCTTTGTAAACATGTCTGAAAAGTATTTCCAGGTAAATCCCATTTCACACAATGTGTTGTGTAAAACATCTTTTTCAAACGAAAATGTATTATTTGTTTCACGCCAGTGAGTAATTTCCGTAATGTGGGCATTATTTTTTGGTTTATGTAAAAGTCCTCCATCGTTTGTCGAATGACCTATTTTGTGAAACTGTCTATAACGATGGGTTTCCTCCGTAAATTATTAGTTTTCCTTCGCGGCGATTCCAGTAAACCATGCGCCTTGTTTTCGCGTCCCTTTCCTATGCGTCATATTTTGGCGATGCTGACGTTTGCATAAACTGCAGCCCTTTGATTGGGACTGGTAATATTAGCCAACAGTTCTTTTTGTGTAGCCTCCTTAACACAAGCTGTAATAACGTTAGAGACGATCGAACGCTCGTTCTGCGCAAATATCTCCGTCGTATTCTGCACATTTTCTTGCAATGCAGGGCGATTATCCATCACTTCCGGATACTGAAGTATATCAGTGAGTACACAGAGTCAACTGACTGAGATCGACAACTAAGATCCCACGAACAGGAACGACGTACATCACTGCACGCCGAACTACACCGCTAGACAGTAAAGGGGCAACAGATTTTGGGCTGCCCTGTAGGCCAGTGACAGGGTTCTTCCGGGAAAGGCCACTTCCCCCACCAAAACCGCTGCTCGCTCTTCAGTTTACAGACAGACTTATACACAGGACGTCGCATTTTTTGTCGCGGCATAGGTTGGATAACAGATGTTCTTTGGCTGATGATATGCCTTCAATATTTATAGATATGATAGTTAAAGTTGACTCTGATAAGGACCGTTTATTTACTCGCATGTTTGTTTGCTTCTGGTGTGAGAGAATCAGCCGTCTAGGTATACCTAGACGCCCAGGGGACGCCCGGATGTGTAAGGATTAGTTGTCAGGACACACCCTTCATGGAGGCTTCTCTCATGTCCTCCACCAACAGAACAGGCTCTGCTAACGGTGTTCTACGCCTTCCACATCGCTGGCAACGGGTTCTACACAACGCTGGTGACTACTTTGAAGGACAGTAACAAGCGCAAACATGTAACTCTTTTGTATCGGTTGTGAGTAAATAGTTGCCACTATTTAAGTTCCAACCCTCGTATTAATGTTGGTCGACTGGTTCTAAGCCGTAAAAATGTAATAAAATCAACATCATGAAGACAGAATGGCACGCCAAGAAAGAGACGATAGCGACAGCCAATGGGAAGCAAAGTTAAATACGCAGTGGGGGCAAGCCAATAGGAAGCTGGACTTGCATGAGAAGATGTGAGGAACTGTGCGTTAGATTGCAGGAAGTCCAGAACTTCGAGTTCGCTGAAAGAGTATTGAGCTCTGGCTCCAAGATGCGAGTAGGATAGTTTGTGATTGACTACTGGGTGGCAAGCGGCCGAGTTGTTGGGACTGATTATTTCCCAACCACATATCGAATTCGAATTTTTCAAACTTTGTGACTTAGACAGGTTGTAATGTTTTAGCACACGTCAGCGGTTGGAACCATTAATCGGGTACTACTGGAAATACTTTGAATCTGCGTTGTTAAAACAGAAACTATTAAGTCTTAAATAACAAAATACCGCAAGTTGGTGGCATGTTTTTGTGTAGATCACGTTACAGTCTTAGAAAAACTGAAGTTTTATGGAACTAATGACTTTACGCAAACTGGTTTGAATCATACTTAATGTTGTGCTGAATAATTCAGACAATGTTGCAAAATTAGGAAATTTTAGTTAGTGGAGAGAAATCACAAATGGAGTGCTGCAAGGTTCAATTTAGAGTCCACTCCTGTTTCTATGAATTACATCCACTTAAAATTCAACAAGCAGAATTGATACTTTTTGCAGATGATGTTAGTGTTAGAAGAGTATGATGTTTTACAAAGAACTATCAAGTGGTTCTCTGAAAATGGACTATCCTTAAATTTGAGAAAACACACTGTATTCAGTTCTGTTCAATAAATAAAGTCATACCAACAATTGATGTAGCACTTGAACCATAGGATAGAATGATCCAATTTTTTCGGTCTAAATATTAATGAAAATTTGAACTGGAAGAAACATGTTACTGAGCTTCCCAAACAGTTAAGTTCAGCTACTTTTTCTCTTCGTATAATTGCTAGTCTTGCCAACAAAAGAATCAACTTCTGACTTGTTTAGCGTATTTCCGCTCACTAATGTCTTATTTAACAATCATCTGGGGCAATTCACCACTTATTGTTAGAAAGAAAGTATTAATTGCACAAAAGCAAGTATTAAGAGTAATATGTGGTGTCCACCCGCAATCTTCAGGTAGGTACTACCTCTTCAAGCAATTGGAAATTTTAACTGCATCATCACAAAACATATATTCGCTAAGGAAATTCGTCCTAAACAGTCCATCACAAATTGAGAATATCTTCAACAGTAGAGGAAACAAATAGCCTTTATTATCTGATATTAAATCTGTCAGTGGCTCAGAAAGGAGTTCACAGCAACAAAAATTTTTGATCATTCATCCAGTAACACGAAATGTCTGACATATAGTAAATCAAGTTTTAAATCTAACCTAAAGTCAAATTCTCCAGGACAGCTCCTCGTATTCCATGAACGAATTTCTATCTAAAAAAAAGGAGCCTGGAAAAAAAATTGTTTTCAAATGTAGTGTCATAAATTGGATTAAAATATACTCTTCGTTAAAGTTAACACTAATAATGTATGATGTACCCCCGTAAGCTGACTCGTTCCACATGGTGTCGATAAAATAATCGTTCGTATGATCTGTGTAACATGCTAACTGAATTTGGCTGTCTGCTTAAGTTTACTAGAATTCACTAGTACTGCAGTGTTTTTGATAAACAAACAATTCCGATTTAAAGTTATTCATTGTGTTATCTAACTTATTTGTTGTAAGCAACTCCAGCAACATTCTTTCATTTAAATCGCAGTTACGAAGGCTGCAATGAAATTATGAACTTTTTACAAATAGCATCTGTTTTTCACTGCAACTGACGAGCCACACTCAGGTAAACCCATCATACATTTATGTTTCCCTCCCGAAGTACTTGGCTCAAAATCAGGTGGCAGATGGCACCTCCCTGGTGTCTTCAGTTTTCCGAACGACAAATTACTCGTCATGTAACAGTACCTAAATTTTCTTTTCCATTCGTATATACATGGTGGTCTATTGATAGTGACCGGACCAAATATCTTACGAAATAAGCATCAAACGAAAAAACTAGAAAGAACGAAACTCGTCTTGCTTGAAGGGGGAACCAGACGGCGCTGTGGTTGGGTCGCTAGATGGCGCTTCCATAGGTCAAACGGATATCAATTGCGTTTTTTAAAATAGGAACCCCCATTTTTATTACATATTCGTGTAGTACGTAAAGAAATATGAATGTTTTAGTTCGACTACTTTTTTCGCTCTGTGATAGATGGCACTGTAATAGTCACAAACGTATAAGTTCGTGGTATCACGTAACATTCCGCCAGTGCGGACGGTATTTGCTTCGTGATACATTACCCGTGTTAAAATGGACTGTTTACCAATTGCGGAAAAGGTCGATATCGTGTTGATGTATGGCAATTGTGGTCAAAATGCCCAACAAGCGTGTGCTATGTATGCTGATCGGTATTCTGGACGACATCATCCAAGTGTCCGGACCGTTCGCCGGATAGTAACGTTATTTAAGGAAACAGGAAGTGTTCAGCCACAAGTGAAACGTCAAGAATGACCTGCAACAAATAATGACGCCCAAGTAGGTACTTTAGCTGCCGTCGTGGCTAATCCGCCCATCAGTAGAAGACAAATTGAGCGAGAATCGGGAATCTCAAAAGCGTCGGTGTTGAGAATGCTACATCAATATCGATTGCACCCGTACCATATTTCTATGCACCAGGAATTGCATGGCGACGACTTTGAACGTCGTGTGCAGTTCTGCCACTGGGACGATGACAGATTTATTGCACGCGTTCTGTTTAGCGACGAAGCGTCATTCACCAACGGCGGTAACGTAAACCGGCATAATATGCACTATTCGGCAACGGAAAATCCACGATGGCTGCGACAAGTGGAACATCAGTGACCTTGGCAGGTTAATGTATGGTGCGGCATTATGGGAGGAAGGATAATTGGCCCCCATTTTTATCGATGACAATCTAAATGGTGCAATGTATGCTGGTTTCCTACTTAATGTTCTACCGATGTTACTACAAGATGTTTCACTGCATGACAGAATGGCGATGTACTTCCAACATGATGGATGTCCGGCACATAGCTCGCGTGCTGTTGAAGCGGTATTGAACTGCATATATCATGACAGGTGGATTGGTCGTCGAAGCACAATACCATGGCCCGCACGTTCACGGATCTGACTTTCCCGGATTTCTTTCTGTGGGGAAAGTTGAAGGATATTTGCCATCGTGATCCACCGACAACGCCTGACAACATGCTTCAGCGCATTGTCAATGTATGTGCGAACACTGCGGAAGGCGAACTACTCGCTGTTGAGAGGAATGTCGTTACACGTATTGCCAAATGCATTGCTGTTGACGGACATCATTTGGAGTATTTATTGCATTAATGTGGTATTTACAGGTAAGTTCGCTGTAACAGCATGCGTTCTCAGAAATGATAAGTTCACAAAGGTACATGTATTACATTGGAACAATCGAAATAAAATGTTCAAACGTACCTACATTCTGTATTTTAATTTAAAAAACCTACCTGTTACCAACTGTTTGTCTAAAATTGTGAGACATATGTTCGTGACTATTACAGCGCTATCTATCACAAAGCGAAAAAAGTAGTCGAACTAAAACATTCAAATTTCTTTACGTACTACACGAATATGTAATAAAAAATGGGGGTTCCGATTTTTAAAAAACGTAGTTGACATCCGTTTGACCTATGGCAGCGCCATCTATCGGGCCAACCATAGCGCCATCTGGTTTCCCCCTTCAAGCTAGACAAGTTTCGTTCTTTGTAGTTTTTTCGTTTGACGCTTATCCCGTGAGATATTTGGCCCGGTCACGATCAATGGACGACCCCGTATATTGGTCTTGTCAGCAGCTGGGATGCATGAGTCGTTAAGCTGATTGTGCGAAAGCTCTCACACTTACCTTGTCTTGCTATCGAGATCGATTGGATGATATTTTTCTGAAAATGTGATTGTATGTGTCCAGACTCATAGAGTCTACACACCGACTTGAATAGTCGTTTGGCTGGCACATCCCCCAAGTATTTTAAAAATTCCGATGGAGTGTTGCGAGGTGCCGGGGCTAGCAGTGTATTTAACACTCAATTCTTCTAGCATCTACATGTGTACATGATGCTCTAAGCCCCCCCTATTCGAACTCCAACTTTTGCTGTTGCACAAGGATAAAAAAATACGCGAACTGACTCTAATCAACGCTGCCAGTGGAGTAGAAGAGAGTTTGGCACCTGCAATAATTTAATTTGATAAATAAGTTAAATAAACGAAGGTTTCATTATTATAGTGAGGAATGATGGGGTTGCTCTACCGATTAACAGAATGAAAGTTCTGTCCAAAATAACAATATGATTTATTAAGACTAAACACAAAATAATAAACAAAAACACATGAACATTTACAATACATCAAATTGGCTCAAATTGGATACTCAAACAAACGCTGTGAATGTGAAGTTGTCCCTAAACTAGATTGCGAGGATTATGACGAAGTGGTATGTGCAGCCAATTCCTTGCAATTCAAATCTTAGAGAAAACACATAGCCAACCCAACATTAATTGCTGCTACCCAAGACAGAACAAAGTTAGAAAAAAGATGAACAGGCGCGCTCTGCTGAGCTCTGATTATCTCCTAGGAAAATCCCTATCTGCCAGTGCTGCGGACATACATTACCAAACTTTCTTCTTGACTGCCAGGACACGATCTGGCGTACCGGAGCCGTTGGCTGGTTGGTTCGACGTCCTCGACCGAAAGGCGAGAGCCGACTACCCACAAGAGCACCCGTACAAAACCGAACACAGAACATTCCCGCCCCCACGACAGTGGCCGTGGTTAAACGTTCCAATCAGCAACTCGAAAACTGGCGGAAAATTCCACTCCATTGCCGGAACGCTACCATTCCAGCGCCAATTTCTGCGCCGATCTTGCTACGTCACGGAGCTATGCCCTGAGCAAGCCAATCACAGTTACTATTTTGCAGAAAGCGCGGGAATTTTCCCGCCACAGCTGCCTGGGTACACAAGTCATTCCCACGCCTCGCTGGTAGCCCGCCAGAAAGTGTTTTCGCTAAGTTTCTGTGAAGTAACGGAACCTCTAGCCCAGCCGCTACTTCAGGCCCTGCGGGCGTGCCTCTTGACAATGTCGGCGTCTGGAAAGCATTCACTCGACTCCCTCACACCTGTCGGCTTACCCTCAAAGTCAACAGGCCCGCCTGTCACTGGACCACCCGGGTGACGAGAGACGCTGCGTGGGAAGACCGCGTGTGAAGGAATCGCAACTTTCCACTGCATGCAATTAGAGAGGAGAATCGTAAGATAGAAATATGAGAGGGGGCTCATGCCACCTCTCAGTGTTATCTATCCCTTCTGCCTTATTTGATGGCAAGTCTTCCAAAGCTGCATTAAACTATGACTCTAATAATATGTCTTCCATATTGACTCCCACTTATTTTTCAACCACGTCCTCAGACAAGTCATCTTTCTCGTATAGGCCTTCTGTATACTCTTTACAGCTATCTGGTCTCTGTTCTGTGCTTAACAGTAGAATTCCCATTGCACTCTTAATGTTACACATTTGCTTTTAATGTCACCAAAGGTTGTTTTGACTTTTCTATAATGTGAGGCAATCATTCTGACAAACATTTCTTTTCGATTTCTTCACATTTTTCCTGCCCCTGCTCTCCCTAGTTATCTCGTTCCTAAGTGATTTGCATTGCTGTATTCCTGTCTTTCTCTGAATATTTTTATACTTCCTTCTTTAGTCGATCAATTGAACTACTGTATTTTACCAAAAGTTTCTTCGCAGTGTACGTCGCACTCAGGCTAAGCTTCTCACACAGTTCCATCAAATTGTAGGGACGCCGATGTTGGCTTTTACACGCTATTCCAACATGTCAGACAGATTTTGTATGGGGTTGGAGTCAGGTGATTTGGAGACCAGTCGAGATGTCATTAGGTGGGGAAGTGTTCAAAAGACCAGTCATACATTCTTCTAGACCGATGAACATTGCTACTGTCGCCTTGAAAAACAGGAGTATCGATGGCCTCTTGCGAGGTGACCAGCTCTAAATGTTCATCTGATGCAGGTCCCGTCGCAACGTTCTTTCGCTAACAGGTTGGAATGGACCTTCACGCACTGCCTGCACCAATTCCTGTAGGATTTGGTAGCGATTTTGATTCACAAGTCTTGAAACGCGTGCTTAGTCAGGGTCTTGTTCCGACCCAGTTATAACGTCGCGTTTCGTGGCCACGTGTTTACACAGCTACTTAAACAGTCCACCGCGAAACTCCAACAAATCCAGCAGCTTTTCACACCATATGGCCATAAGCATCGCCAGACATCATGGTCCGTTTTTGCCACTCTGTCATGTCCCTACAATTACTCATACTTACGTACAATGAAACATAAAATAATGTCTTACCGATCGCTACACCCTTATGTTCACACAGCTGTAAAGAGCAGGACACTTAGAAAATGTAACAGACCTACTAAGGAGACTTCCTACACTACGCTTGTCCGTCCTCTTTTAGAATACTATTGCGCGGTGTGGGGTCCTTACCAGATAGGACTGACTGAGTACATCGAAAAAGTTCAAAGAAAGGCAGCACGTTTTGTATTATCGCGAAATATGGGAGAGAGTGTCACAGAAATGATACAGGATTTGGGATGGACATCATTAAAAGAAAGGCGTTTTTCGTTACGACGGAATCTTCTCACGAAATTCGAATCACCAACTTTCTCCTCCGAATGCGAAAATATTTTGTTGACCACGACTTACATAGGGAGGAACGATCACCAAGATAAAATAAGGGAAATTAGAGCTCCTACGGATAGATATAGGTGTTCATTCTTCCCGCGCACTATTCGAGATTGGAATAATAGAGAATTGTGAAGGTGGTTCGATGAACCCTCTGCCAGGCACTTAAATGTGATTTGCAGAGTATCCATGTAGATGTAGATGTAGATGTAAGGGCTAGCGCGCGGTGTGCGTACGTGACTCGACCACTGCGTCTGTAAAAGCTTAACAGTTCATCTGTGCACACTATATTGAGTGAAGACCTAAAAGTGCATAAACTCCTATACGATTCTATAGCAGAAGAACAAATAACAATATCAGAAAACGCGTGTTTTTATTTTACTTTATTTAGTAAATGTGTTAGTGCGCTTTGTGTTAACCTTCCTTTTACAGTGAATAATTTATTTTAATTTTCTTATATCATGGACTAGATTTCAGATGAAATGAATGTAATTGTTAATTACTGTTATAATGACACTTGCATCACATGTTCATTTCAGCTGTTTCAGGCTGTTAACACAGTTACATGTTAACAATAATTCTGAGGGTGGCTGTATGGGTCATGTCCAGAAGTCATTAATAAGTGTAAATAATCTTAGATGCGTCGTTTGTAAAGGGCACAGGCGATATGATTCCACAATGCCAACTCATGTGTCGATTGTTATGAACTCGTCATACACACTACGTTAAATTCCAACTTTCCTGGTAACTTCAGAATAAACACATTCTATCTTTTTGAAGGAACCTACAGAACATAGCTTAACGTCCACCACGTTCTCTTTGTTAGAGTGAGGTGACGTCATGGTGTAAGGAAGAGCATTCGGGGAAGGAAATGAGTTAGAAATGCACGATGAGAGAACTCTCATCGAGTAAAAACCCTACTGCTGCCGACATAGTTTGGATAACTTTATCCTCACTGTGTGACCGTAACATCTACATCTACATGGTTACTCTACAATTCACACTTAAGTGCCTGGCAGAGGGTTCATCGAACCATTTTCATACAACTTCTCTACCATTCCACTCTCGAATGGCACGTGGGAAAAAGGAACACCCAAATCTTTCCGTTCGAGCTCTGATTTCTCTTATTTTATTGTTTTATTGTGATGATCATTTCTCCCTACGTAAGGGGGGGGGGGGGTGTCAACAAAATATTTTCGCATTCGGAAGAGAAAGTTGGTGATTGACATTTCGTAAATAGATCTCGCCGCAAAGAAAGCCGCCTTTGTTTCAGTGAGTGCTACCCCAATTCGTGTATCATATCAGTGACACTCTCACACCTATTGCGCGATAACACGAAACGAGCTGCCCTTCTTTGCACTTTTTCGATGTCTTCCGTCAATCCTACCTGGTAAGGATTCCACACCGCGCAGCAATATTCCAGCAGAGGACGGACAAGTGTAATGCAGTCTACCTCTTTAGTGGGTTTGTCGCATCTTCTAAGTGTTCTGCCAACAAAGCGCAGTCTTTGTTTCGCCTTCCCCACAAAATTATCTATGTGGTCTTTCCAATTTAAGTTGTTCGTAATTGTAATTCCTAGGTAGTCGAGTGTAGATTTAAGTGTCAGGAAGTCGTTTCTGAAAGTATTTGTATGGAGTGTAGCCATGTATGGAAGTGTAAC
Organism: Schistocerca cancellata; assembly: GCF_023864275.1. NCBI lineage: Eukaryota > Metazoa > Arthropoda > Insecta > Orthoptera > Acrididae > Schistocerca > Schistocerca cancellata. The sequence goes on from NC_064626.1 coordinate 1,161,071,880, forward strand.
GTTGACGATAAATAGTTTGGACAAGAAGAGAATAGAAGCTTTCGAAATGTGGTGCTACAGAATAATGCGGAAGATTAGATGGGTAGATCACACAACGAATGAGGAGGTATTGAATAGAATTGGGGAGAAGAGGAGTTTGTGGCACAACTTGACTAGAAGAAGGGATCGGTTGGTAAGACATGTTCTGAGTCATCAAGGGATCACAAATTTAGCATTGGAGGGCAGCGTGGAGGGTAAAAATCGTAGAGGGAGACCAAGAGATGAATACACTAAGCAGATTCAGAAGGATGTATGTTGCAGTAGGTACTGGGAGATGAAGAAGCTTGCACAGGATAGAGTAGCATGGAGAGCTGCATCAAACCAGTCTCAGGACTGAAGACCACAACAACGACAGGTATGTAGCCGAATTGACGGCCCTTAGATTTGTGCGATTTTACGTATACCCAAAATTTATCGGATTTCTTTTGGTACCCATGTGCATGCCCTCGCACTTTTCTTTGTTTAGTGTCAATTGTCACTTTTCGCGCCATACAGAAACTCTCTCTAGATCATTTTGTATTTGGAATTGATTGTCTGATGATTTTACTGGACGGTAAATTACAGTGTCATCTGGAAACAATCTAAGAGGGCTGCTCAGATTATCACCTATATCATTTATGTCAATCAGGAGCAGCAAAGGACCCATGACACTACCTTGCGGAACACTAGATATCACTTCTTTTCTACTCGATGATTTACCGTCAGTTACTACGAACTGTGACCCCTCTGAGAGGAAATCACGAATCCAGTCACACAACTGAGACGATACTCCATATGCACGCAATATCATTAATAGTCGCTTGTGAGGAACGGTATCAAAAGCCTTCTGGTAATCTAGGAACATGGAATCGATCTGAGATCCCTTGTCGACAGCACTCATTACTTCATGGGAATAAGTTGCACACGGACGATATTTTCTGAATCCGTGTTGGGTATGTATCAATAAGTCATTTTCTTCAAGGTGATTCATCATATCGAGTACAGTATATGCTCCAAAATCGTGCAATTTACAGGTGTTGGACGAACGTACGGAAATAACTTGAGAAATTGCGTGCTTGAACATAATGTAGGTGCTAGCCAAGCCTGCAGATGGCGGTGTTCTATTTGTCCACGAAGGGCAGCTGTGCAATGCCGTCAATACATTTCAAATGTCAGTCGTGTTCGGAACAATGGTCTGTGCGTGCGTTATGTCGGAGCCAAGTGAATTCGAACGTGCGAAAAGGCAAACGGAAGAGAACTGGTGTATTCAGCGATACAAGGCCATTAGCGTCTGTATTGTGCTTGTTTTAAAAGGAAAAACAACCCATTTTCACGATTACTGGATTCAGATTGTCGTACCAAGAACCCAAGGAAAGGCCATTAATGTCTAGGGAGGGGACAAAAGCTTGTGTGGATTTAGATTGACGTACCAAGAACCCAAGGAAAGGCAACTAATGTCTAGGGAGAGGACAAAAGCTTGTGTGGAAAAAAGTGTTCTTGACGCGGCCGCGCCTCTGATCCCAGTGCCGACTGAGATGTCGCACAGTACGGACGGGGAGTTAACGCGCGCGCGAGAAGCGAGCGACCACGTGCCGGCCGGCCGCGGTCCGATGGGGCTTGCCCCGTCGGCCGCCCCGCCATCAGCCGGCACACCTATGACGACTGGACCCGCGGTGGGGGGAAGTATTAGTACCCCTGCCGCGGAGCTGCCCCTGGATGACGAAATGGATTATTCTACGGACTCCGGCGCCGCCTCCGTCGCCGATCCCGCCGAGCAGACGTCGCAGCGTAGAAGAACTCGCCGCGATCGCGCTTCTGAACGGCGTCAACATCGACGTGAAGCAACCGTCGACGGCTTCCAGCAGCCGCCGTTAAAGAAACAAGCACGGCCCCAACGCATAGTTGCCAGAGAACTTGACGTGTCAAACCACTATCAACCTCTCCAGGGGGAGGGAGCGACGCTTCATGAAGCCGCGTCGTCACTAGCGGAACAGCAGCAGCGCCGAGCAGCGGCACAACAACGAGCGGGAGAAGAGGCCCCGCCCCCCATGGACGACCAACAGCCGTCATCGCAGGACCGCTCACAGGCTCCGACATCGGCCCCGCATAGGAGGGTGCCACCTATTGTCCTCCGCTTCAAGGAATCTTACAAGAAGCTGCATACGTGGCTGAAGACGCACTGTAAGCAACCATTCACGGTAAAGCAGGCAGGCGACGACACACTGAAACTACAATTGTCGTCAACAGAGGACTACACCCTCACGGTCGACGAACTCGGACGATCAGGCATCGCTATGTATACATTCCCGGCGGTTCGCCCTCCGGTCATCAAGACGCTTGTCAAGGGCATTCCAATGTCCTTGACGCATGAAGACGTCAAGGAAGAGCTGCGCGACCTCGGTTTCGCCGCCTCCCTCGTCGAACATCATCGAATGCCTGGGACGAATCAGCACACAGGACATCGTATCATCATCTTACCTGATATCCCAGCGCATCGAGATATTTTCCAGCTTGACCGGTTTTATGACTTGTCCATCACCGTAGAAAGATTACCGAAGACGCGTGGCCCTGTACAGTGTTACAGGTGCCAAGGATTTCGTCATGTCGCACGCCTGTGTACCATGGACTGGGTCTGCGTAAAATGCGGCGGCCCACATGATAGTCGAACGTGCACCAAGGCCAAGGAACAGCCTCCCACATGCGGACTTTGCGGCGGACCACATCCCGCCAACTTTCGCTCCTGCCCCAAACACAAGGAGGCGAGTCGACGGCAACGTGGCCTGCCTCCTGTTCCACCGAAGAGGACCACTGCTACGGGACGACGCCGCCAACAGCCACCGCCGCCGCCGCCGCCTGTACAGCCCAGCCGCGCTCAAGCTTGGCCCACGCTAATGGACCGCCGGGCGGCCAAGATACGTGCCGATCTCACGGTTGCAGACGTTCTCAAGCACTCGCTACAGCCAGATGTCACTCCAGCAGCACCTGCCCGTCCGGCAGCGCCACAACGCCGGTGTGACCCGGCACCTCCAGCGGCTTCCCCGCCTCTCCAGCCAGACTTGCAAGCAGTCTTCGCACTCCTCACACAAATTACTGCCTCTCTTGCTGAAGTCTCCAAAGCCATGTCGCAACTTCCAACCACCGTCGCCGCCGCCGTTGAGGCGACCATCAGCCGCGCCTTCCAGGCCCAAAAAGATGCTGCACCTACTCGACATGAGCAGAGCACTTCACCTCGAAGACTTACGCATTGTGGCATACAACGCCAACAATCTTACGCATGATGTGCCGGAATTACACCAATTTCTTGTGGACAACAACGTGGACATCTGTATGCTTTCCGAGACGTTCCTCAAGCCAGGAATTCGCAGCAATATTGCGAATTATTGCTGCTACCGCACTGACCGACCGACGCATGGAGGCGGCACAGCAATATACATACGACGAACCATCCGACATCATGAAATTCAGCCACCTGCTACTAGGACTTTTGAAACGACTGCGGTTGTAGTAGAAACCAGAACCGGACCAGTGACGTTTCTAGCAGCCTACCGCAGCCCACGCCGACTCCTGGATCTCGACGACGCCCGACTCCTGCTACGAACACCTGGCAAACTATTCATCGCGGGCGATCTGAATTGTAAACATGCCGCCTGGAACTCTCAGGTCACCAATATGAGTGGACGTCTTCTTCTCCAGGCTGTGGAAGAAGCGCAGGCCTATGTTTGCGGCCCTGACGAGCCTACATGCTATCCCTCTCGCGGCAGACCTGATGTTATTGACGTGGCCATAACCAAGGGCATCCCGCAATTTATGAATGCGGAAACCCTAAATGCTCTTAATTCCGACCACCTGCCAGTACTGTTTGACTTGCACGTCGCTCCGGACCAATATGCCGGCCGTCTCAATTTGAAACACACAAACTGGGAACTTTTTCGAGAGTGTGTTACCTTCTCCGTTGACGTCATCAATGCAGATGAGGAGGTCTCTGAGGAATCTGTGGGGACGCTCACCACCACTATTACCGATGCCTTGGAGCTGGCTACACCACCACCCAAGCCTCCGCAACTCTCGCCGCCCGGACTGCCACAGCACATCTTAGACAGCATCAGGACACGGAACAGGCTCTGCAGGGAGTGGCGCCTAACTCGAAATGTCGACCTTAAGAAAAGGATTAATCAGCTACGCCGCGATATTAAGGCTGCCATCATTGCTCACAAGAACCAACAGTGGGCCGCCAAACTTCGATCGTTCACGCCCGACCCCGCTAACTGGCAGGCCATCCGTTTCTTTACCAACCGTCGGACGCGCATCCCGCCGCTCGAGACTCCTGATCGAACTGCCTATCGTCCCACAGACAAGGCAAACCTGCTGGCTGACTCATTTGAAGCCAACTTTCGTCCGCTGAATGAGGGAGTGGACCCCCAGCGTGTCAACAACATCGATCAAGAGGCGGAAGCGCTGCTGCAAGAAGATGCAGATGACGACGGTGGCGACCCCATTCCACCTATTACCCCCGCAGAAGTGCAACATGGGATTCGAGCACTCCCATCGAACAAGGCTCCAGGATCTGACGACATAACTGGGCGGGTCCTAAAACAGCTACCTTGGACTGCAATAGTGCGGCTAGCCACTATTTTTAACTGGATACTCACCACTGCGACCTACCCAGCGGCGTGGAAGCACTCTGTTGTGGTACCTGTACCGAAACCCGGCAAAAACCGACGCCTCCCGACGAGTTATCGCCCGATAAGCCTGCTGCCACACGTCAGTAAACTGTTCGAGCGGCTCCTTCTACAACGACTTCAACACATCATCTCTCTCCGCAACATCTTACCCAATGAACAGTTTGGATTTCGGAAAGGACATTCTACCAGTCACCAAATCATCCGAGTCGTCAACGACATCACAACCGCATTCAACAGGAAGGAGTTTTGTGGAGCAGTTCTCCTGGACATTACGAAAGCCTTTGACAGTGTGTGGCATCAGGGGCTCATCTGGAAACTTAACTCGTTCGGCCTTCCACGAGCCTACGTCAAGCTGGTTGCCTCATACCTTCACCATCGCACTTTTGCAGTTCGAGTGGACGACGCCCTCTCCACGGCACGGCCGATCTGCGCGGGAGTGCCCCAAGGATCGGTACTTGGACCGGTGCTTTACACCCTGTATACGTCTGATCTCCCCACACCGCCGAGGGTCGAGAAAGCTATATATGCGGATGATACGATGCTGTTCACACGAAGCCGATGGCGCGACGTGATGAGGCCACGTCTTCAGAGTGCCTGCAACATGTTGGAAGAATGGGCAACGAAATGGCGCATCCGATTCAATCCGGCCAAGACGCAAACGATCGTCTTCACGAAGCGAAGAACCATGCCAACCCGACGACTACGACTGTACAATACGGAACTGGAGTGGCAAGACACAGTGCGCTACCTCGGGGTGATCCTCGATAAGAAACTAACATGGAAACCGCATGTGGACGACATCCGGAACAAAGTATCACAGCGCATGGGAGCGCTGTATCCTATAATCAACGAGGGCTCCGATCTTTCCGTCGAAAATGGCCTATTAATTTATCGCATGTACATTCGCCCCCTCATCGACTACGCGTGCGAAGTTTGGGGTAATGCTGCGAGGACTCATCTACAGAGACTCCAATCCTTTCAGAATAAGATACTTCGGCGGGTATTCCACGTTCACCCGCAATTTCCGCACAAATACCTGCACGAAGCAGCTGAAGAACCAGAAGTGCTCCAGCGTCACCAGGAGATAGCGAGACGTTTCTACGAGAAAGCAACGATGTCCACTAACCCCCTTATCAGAGACTTGGGGGAAGAAGCTGATCCACACGACAGATACAGACGGCCGATCGCACTGCTCGCGAGATAATGCAGCAGTGCCCTTCAAAGTAAATTAGCTCCCTACCACATCATGCAAACACCCCGTGTCCGCACACACACAAGCCACACTGCAAATAAAGATGAACAAATTTAACACAACCCTCTCAAGCTGTAGGAAATGCCGAAAGGTAAAACCTACGCCAGACAGTTAGCAGATAACCTCAAGAAGCGGACGGAGCCTCTGATCCCACTTAAGCAGTTCAAGGAAACCGTGGTGTGCTTTCACGTTCGTAAATTAACCGAAACCAGCTTGTCTTATAACGTTACTCACGTTATGATATCATTTTCCTGATTTACGTACAGTGTTTCAGTTTCCACATGGCCGGAAAAGCGGTACATTAACTGCCCAAGGAGCAGGAACAGGGCAAATTGAGATAGTTTGGGGGGGGGGGGGGGGATAGGTTTGATGCACGTTGTTGGAAATTGCATGGATACTCAGGAAGGAGGTGTCATGCTGGTTTATTGTTGACGTACTGGCAGCTAAGCCAGATACTTACAGACTGGTTGTCTAGATGGTACATTTCGATGAAGATTTAGGGGATGAATGTGCAGCTGAATGTGGAAGCAATAGTGAAAAGGGCAATTTAGTGTAGTTTCCAAGGGGACCGAGGACGTCAGTGGAGATTAGTACAAAAACAAGGTTAGGAAATGCTTTCAGGGGGCTATGCTGTGTGATGGTAACGAGATATTTTAATACTCGGCCTACAACATTGGCCAAACAAGCCTACAGAGTGTGAGAACGTGCAAGCAGTTTTGTGTGCGGGTCAGAAACGGGCTGCAGCAGAAGACGTTGTTTCAGAAGCGATGGTCGCTGCTGTAGCCGGGGGCGAGGGAGCGGCAACCAACGCGTGCTGCGCCGTTTTTTGCCCCCTCTGTCGGAACGTCCGTAAACACGCGGACTGGCGGCGCGCACAAACAGGCTGGACGTGGACGGACGGAAGATATGGCGAACAGAAGACGGCCGCGACCGACCCCGGCGCAGCTGCGCGCCACGTGGCCGGCGGCCGAAGCTCGCCGCCTCCCCACCACAGACAGGCGAGCTGCGCTTCTGGCTATATGCGTCACTTCCGCAAGGCGCTGCTTAGCAAGGCGAGATCCTTTTCTGTCGAGAAAGCTAAACCGACCGCCTTTACGCGGAGACTGGCCCGACACCACCAAAAATAAAAAGAGTGTCTTCATTTTAGTGCTGCACTGCGGGCTCCTCATAAAAGACGCAGACCTAATTACACTACTGGCCATTAAAATTGCTACACCACGAAGATGAGGTGCTACAGACGCGAAATTTAACCGACAGGAAGAAGATGCTGTGATATGCAAATGATTAGCTTTTCAGAGCATTCACACAAGGTTGGCGCCGGTGGCGACACCTACAACGTGCTGACATGAGGAAACTTTCCAACCGATTTCTCATAGACAGACAGCAGTTGACCGTCGTTGCCTGGTGAAACGTTGTTGTGATGCCTCGTGTATGGAGGAGAAATGCGTACCATCACGTTTCCGACTTTGATAAAGGTCGGATTGTAGCCTATCGCGATTGCGGTTTATCTTATCGCGGCATTGCTGCTCTCGTTGTTCGAGATCCAATGACTGTTAGCAGAATATGGAATCGGTGGGTTCAGAAGGGTAATACGGAACGCCGTGTTGGATCCCAACGGCCTCGTATCACTAGCAGTCGAGATGACAGGCATCTTATCCGCATGACTGCAACGGATCGTGCACCCTCGTCTCGATCTCTGTGTCAACAGATGGGGACGTTTGGAAGACAACAACCATCTGCACGAACAGTTCGACGACGTTTGCAGCAGCATGGACTATCAGCTCGGAGACCATGGCTGCGGTTACCCTTGACGCTGCATCACAGACAGGAGCGCCTACGATGGTGTACTCGACGACGAACCTGGGTGCATCAATAGCAAAACGTCATTTTTTCGGATGAACCCAGGTTCCGTTTACAGCATCATGACGGTCGCATCCGTGTTTGGCGACATAGCGGTGAACGCACATTGAAAGCGTGTATTCGTCATCGCCATACTGGCGTATCATCCGGCATGATGGTATGGGGTGCCATTGGTTATACGTCTCGGTCACCTCTTCTTCCCATTGCCGGCACTTTGAACAATGGACGTTTCATTTCAGATGTGTTACGACCCGTGGCTCTACCCTTCATTCGATCCCTGCGAAACCCTACATTTCAGCAGGATAGTGCACGACCGCATGTTGCACGTCCTGTACGGGCCTTCCTGGATACTGAGAATGTTCGACTGCTGCCCTGGCCAGCACATTCTCCAGACCTCTCACCAATTGAAAACGTCTGGTCAATGGTGGCCGAGCAACTGGCTCGTCACAATACGCCAGTCACTACTCTTTATGAACTGTGGTATCGTGTTGAAGCTTCGTGGGCAGCTGTACCTGTACACGCCAATCAAGCTCTGTTTGACTCAATGCCCAGGCGTATCAAGGCCGTTATTACGGCCAGAGGTGGTTGTTCAATGCACCCAAATTGCTTGAAAATGTAATCACAAGTCAGTTCTAGTATAATATATTTGTCCAATGAATACCCGTTTATCATCTGCATTTCTTCTTTGGTGTAGCAATTTTAATGGCCAGTAGTGTACTTTGTGTTGGTTTATTCGTCTGAATTTTTCAATGTACAGCTGAGATGATTAAATCAACATCAGCCCTCAAACCGCGCGCTCCTTCGCGTCAAATTCCCAGTGGCTACCGGTCAAAGGTCACTTCAGTTGCCAAAATCGGTATGCCACTTGAAAAGGATAGTTAACGGAATTTCGACAGTTTGAAATCCGTTCGATTTCGCCAACCTCATTTTATCCAGACAAAGACTAGTAAAACATCAACGAGTTTCCTTTTATCGCGAGCACTCTAAGAATGTACTGCTAACTAATGGTCACAGACAGCAGTGGAAAAACGTCATTTACAAATGGTTCAAATGGCTCTGAGCTCTATGGGACTTAACATTTGAGGTCATCAGTCCCCTAGAACTACTTAAACCTAACTAACCTAAGGACATCACACACGTCCATGCTCGAGGCAGGATTCGAACCTGCGACCGTAGCGGTCTCGCGCGATTCCAGACTGAAGCGCCTAGAACCGCTCGGCCACATCGGCCGGCCGTCATTTACAAAACTGAAGTTGTTTAAAAGTGGCACTCCAATCTCCATGTTAGACATGCTCAGCATTTTCGCTTCGTTTAGTTTTGAAGACATTGTACGTAGCGTCATCAGTATGAAATGTTGGAGCAACCTAATTAACCAACACGATTATTCGAAACCCTCACTTTAATCTCTCACTGCCCTCAGCGACTGCAGCGCCGCCATGCTCCTATCGCTCGTTGAGAATTGTATACAATAAATTGACTGAGGGCATGTTCGACGAGCTGACGCTTTTTTGGACACAGAAACAAAAACTAGGATTTGCCTTCGCTATGTCAGCGGTAACAAGGCCAAGAAAAGCCGAAAGAAAGCTGTGGGCAAAGAAGTGGTGTAAGAAAGAAATTCACCCACGCTCCATCACTTACAGAGCTGGGAGCTTTCCGTAATTACGCAAGACTGTATGAAAGATGCTCTTCGGAGCTGCTGAACATCAGTAAACCGTTGTCAACAAAAGGAAATAGTCATGAGAGAGGCTTTAATCCACGAGGAGAGGCTGTTAGCTACATTAAAGTTTCTAGCCACAGGAAGAAGTTACGAAGATTTCAGAATCAGTACTGTTGTACTCCACAATTATTGTTCAAAATGATTCCTGAAACCTGCAGCATGAGCTGTAGTTGCCTGAGGAAATAAGTCAAAGCAATGCAAGATAAATAAAAAGTAAAACAAATGATTTTCAACTAAGTTTTTTTTTATCGTTTGTTTGTAGCGTAAATAGTAGTAATAATTTATAATAATGAAAGAAACAGAAGATTCCTGTCTAGAAACTCTCTTATCACACGTCTATCTGCCTGACTATTTGTTATGTTTGCCATTTTCAACAGCGTATGTTCACATGCGCACAGACAGCAAGAGATCCTCGGTCGGGAAGGTGATCTGACAGCGCTGCACACGAATGTGTGTGTGTGTGTGTGGGGGGGGGGGGGTGTCTGCTGTCGGATGGTCAGCCTCACCCAACCGCCCGACAAGAAAAATTGGTCTGGAAGTGCCTACATGCTTCCAGTTTATCGGACGGCCAACAAATTGGTTCCGATAAATTGGGAATTGGGACGTGTGTGGTGCCTTTAAGACTGATTGTTTGGGAATATTCTGTAACTGAATTAAATACAGTATAAATAACATCTGTTTTGTTGTCACACTCCTTTTGTTATCTTGCATTTGCCTAACGAAATATTTTTTCCTGCAGTTGACAATACGTTATTCGTAAAACTGAAATACTGATTTTGCATAGACAGGGTCGCACCTTTTAATGTGAAACCAGGGTGAAATGAGGAAAGAGAATTAATGCAAGGTTTGCTTTTGAGTAACATTATAATTGTATTACAGGTGGCAAAGGCCTTGCAAGAATAGTTGATAGTGGATAGTATTCTTGAAAAGAGTTAGAAGACGAATACGAAACAAGTAAAACGAGGACAACTGAATGCGATAGAGATAAATCAGGCGATGCTAGGATAATTGGATTAGGAAATCAGACACTAATAGTTGTAAATGTGTTTTGCTATTTCGGTGGCAAAATAAATCGCAATGGCCGGAGTAGAGGGGATATAAAATACAGATCGGCAATAGCAAGACAAGCATAGCAAAGAAAACAGAAGTTCGTTAACATCGTATATAAATTCAAATGTTAGGAAGTCTTTACTTGAAGTGCCAGTAAACCCATCCCCTATTCTTTAAAGAATCCTATATGTAAGACAGCTTAAAGTGTCTCATTCCATTACAAATTTATTATTGTGTTAAATATTTGACGGTCATCGTCATCAGTTTCGTATCCCTCCAGCGAGCTGGGTAGGATGTTTGTGAACGATTTGTTTCCATTAGCTCCGTCTTGCCATACTTCTTGTCTTGACGTTGTTTCCAGTTTTCTCCTCTAGTTTTCACAACTTCCTTAGTTTGATCCAGCCATCTTTTTTGGGTCGTCTTACTGGTTTTCCCCCTGCACATTTCTATCTAGGTATTGTTTTGACAGGCGGTTATCTTTCATTCACTTGACATGTCCAAAGACTTGCGCAGTGCAGTACTCAGTCTCTCAGTCATTGACCAATCCGCTTGCAGCTCTCCTCTGATGTCTTTATTCCTAATTCTATCTCTCCTAGTCTCTAGAGTGCCAACAGCCCTACCGCAATGGTAACACCGGTTTCCGTCAGATTACCGAAATTCAGGGCTGTTAGGCTTGGCTAGTACTTAGATGGGTTTCTGTCCGGGTCTTCCGACCACTGTTGGCAAGCAGCTTCCACTCAGCCCTTGTGAGGCCAACAGGAGCTACTTGACCAGGCCCCCACAACCGCTCGAGTGGTCGACTGTGAAGAGCGGACAAATTGAATAGCTGGCCGGCGGCCATTAGAGTGGTAAACTGACGCGCGGAGTTCGAATGTTTATACATCGCTTTTGGTTATAAAATGCCTTCCCTTGAGTTAGGTCGCAAACATAATGCCTCATTTAAATACGTTACTACAATATACTTTTTAATTTATGAACAAACAGCAACCAGTCACTGTTTATGAATTTATCCCACGTACTACATGGAATCTGCCGTAGCTAAAAGTTGGTGTACTGGACCCCTAGCATTTTTCGTAGTTCATTTACGATAGATGTACGCAAAATGCATCAAAATACTCGAAGATTTACCCACTATATTAATAGATATTTTCTGACTCTACCTTGCTTTAGATTTTATGACGAGAAGTGCGTTATATGTGGCATAGTGCTTTGGCAACTCAAGACCAAATTATCAAGTTTAAACCTAACCTAGACCATGAAAACACTACCGATCAGCCAACTTTCTTCAAAATGATCAGAACATATAAAATGGTATTCTGTCGGTCGGAAATCTTGCCTCCTGACAGCGTGTAACCATTTTTGTAACAGCTGTGGTTTTGAGAAAGGAAACCTGCAAATAGATGCACAGACATTATGCTAATACCGTGTTACAAAAACATTTATTAAGCAAGTGCACTGACATACAAAACAACTTAAAATATTCACATACCTGTGAAATGTAATATTCGTTCCTTTCTCGAATTTATTTGTACAATTAATCGCTGCAAAACTCTTCACCATTGTACTTCTTTTGATTGGAACGTACATACAGTAGAATTACGAGTAACGAATACTGTATGTACGCCCCAACAAATATACAACGTTAAATCAGGGTCTTCATAAACAACAATACTACACAACACATCAGACTACGACCACTATAATGGCGTCCAGCCGAAGGTTCAAATTATCCCGCGACTGCAGCGCCATCAGTGAGTCTAGTTATTTTTTACGAGGTCTTTGTACTTGACTGAGAAGTAGCGACACCCGTCACTACAACTGACAGTGGCTGGAGAGCGGCGTGCTGACCTCATGCCCCTCCTTATCCAAATCTGGTGATGCCTAAGGACTGAGGGTGACACGGCGGCCGGTCGGCCCCGTTGAGCCTTTACGACCTGTTTGGACGGCGTTTCTTTGTTTTTTAGTCTTCTGCAAGGTTGATCACAGAAACTTCATTTCGCAGGCTTGTAACTTGTTCAAATCTGCCTTGTTAATTACACAGCACTCCGTGCTGTATGTCATAATTGCCAGGAAATACGTTTTAAACATCGTCTGTTTGGCTCTCACAAAGACTCCCATGCCCCAAGCAAGGTTCTGCACTTGAAAACAGTTTGGATCCCTCTGTTGCTTTGTCCTGTTCTTCTAGTTTGGCGGTTCATTTTCTTGATATTGTACTTCTCAGGTAACCGAAAGCTGTCATACATTCGATTTTCTCTCGATCTATCACCAGGCTGCTTGTCATTGCTACAGTTTTGCTCTGGTACTCTTGCTAGCTGGTACTCTTTAAACTTGGAGTTCCATTCATCTAATCTTCCCTGTGCCTCTAGCTCTATTTCTCCACAAAGACTAAAACATGAAGATCACCATTTCCTATGTGGTTGGTTTCCTTTATAATCACACCCGTTAAGTGCAATAAAACGTAATGAGGGAAAGTGCACTGCCCTGTCCTGGTGCACTCCTTTCTCTGCCCTGAACCAGCCCAATCTGCCATTACTTTATACAACTTTTGCAGCCTCCATACAGCGTTTGCACCTTTTTTGTCAGGGAGTTTGGAACCATAAGTTCTTCTGAAAATTCCCAGACCTTATACCTTGGCGTATTGTGATGTGCTTTTTCCAAATCCAGGAATACGATGATGAGATTTTTACCTTTATCCCCGTACTTTTCCATTAACTGTCTTAGTGCAAATATGAGGTCTGTTGCTCGTCTGCAGCATCTGAATCCACGTTGTTCCTCTTCAAATTGATTTTCTAACAAAAATCTCAATATATGCGTGGTGTCTGTTTTTTCAAATGGTTCAAATGGCTCTGAGCACTATGGAACTTAACATCTGAGGTTATCAGTCCTCTAGAACTTAGAACTACTTAAACCTAACTAACCTAAGGACACCAGACACATCCATGCCCGAGGCAGGATTCGAACCTCCGACCGTAGCGGTCGCGCGGTTCCAGACTGAAGCGCCTAGAACCGCTCGGCCACACCGGCCGGCTCTGTTTTTTCAGGCATGTCCGAAAGAATGTGTGTTCCTTCAGACGTGTCCAAAAGAACAAACATCATTTTTATCCTGCAGCCACTACGAATCAAGAAATAAAGGAATTAATTACAATAGCTGCCAGAGAGCATTGATTTACATCAATGGGGCAAGTTGAAAAATTTATGCCAGATTGGGGCTCAAACTCGGGTCTCCTGCTTACGAGACAGATGCGCTGACCACTACACCATCCGGACACAGTGGTCAGCACAGCTGCACACCTCCCGTCACATCCAAATTGTCAAACTATACCACATGTTACTGACCTAGTGTCCCTGCTCATTAGCGTCATTACTCGCGACATCTCGCCGATTCCCGTAAGAGTTCGAGCTTGTTGTGCACCCGCACTGAAGGGATCATTGGCGATGACGGCCAATGATTCCTTCAGTGCACATGCAAACCAAGGTCGAACTCTTAGGCAGGTGCACTACATCAGTAGTGTGATGTGTAAGTTAAGAATTTGGGTCTGACAGGAGTTATGCAGTTCCGGTGCCCACTGTCTCCGGGTGGCGTAGCGTCTGCGCATCTGCCTAGTAAGCAAGAGACCCGGGTTTGAACTCCGATGTGGCACAAATTTTCAACTTGCCGCACTGATGTAAATCAGTACCTACTGGCAGCTAATGACGTTAATTCCTTTGTGCCTTGAACGATTGTAATCTTTAATCAGTAATCTTTTCCGGTATTTGAAGACAGTGTGAGAACAGGGTGATTTCTCTACAGGGTGAAAACTATTTAAACCGACAAACTCTGGGAGGTTGTAGGGGATATCAAAACAAATATTTTTCCCTCATGTCATTTTTTCCTATGAGGAGTATTTAAACCGGTAGAGGAAGATTTCTCTGGCAGCAAATTAATTAAACCAACAAAAACTTTTCCATGTTTTAATGACCAAGAGACAACACATTAACACAACCCAATTTCAATTACAGTAGATTTTCAAAAATGCCTCCATTGACACATAACCACAGGTTACACCGTCAGATCATGTTCTGTCTGACACGGGCGAAACCCCAGGAGTATCCTGAATTGTTCCTGCTGCTGCTACTATCCGGGCAACCAGATCCTCTTCTGATGCAACAGGAGTTGCGTAAACAAGGTTACGCATCTCTCCCCACACGAAAAAGTCCAGAGGAGACATATCTGGGTATCGAGCAGGCAATGGTACAGGACCACCTCTGCCAATCCACGTTTCTGGGAACCGTCGGTCCAGGAATCGACGCACACAATGACTGAAATGTGCCGGCGCCCCGTCATGTTGGAACCGCATGCGTTGTCTTGTAGGGAGCGGGACGTCTTCCAGCAATTCTGGCGAGAAAATTTTAATAGTGCCTGCCATTTAATGGCCTAGGTAGCAGATACAGCCCAGTTAAACAGTCCCCAACAACACCGACCCACACATTAACGAAGAACCGCACTTGATGAGCGCCAGTAACTGTGGCATGTGGGTTATCACACTCCAAACATAAATTGTGCGTGTTGAAGACTCCATCACGCCCGAACGTTGCTTCATCGGTAAACAACACAGAGGATGGAAATGTAGGATGCATTTCACACTGTTCCAAGTACCACTGCGAAAACTTTGCTCTGGGTGGATAATCAACTGGTTCCAAGTTGTGGACACGCTGTAAGTGAAATGGACGTAACAATTGTTCTCGAAGGACTATTCTTACATTCGTCTGATTCGTCCCCATGTTATGTGCAATTGCACAAGTGCTGATTGAAGGATCCCGCTCTACATGCTGCAAGACAGCTTCCTCAAATTGCAGCGTTCTTACCGTGCGACAGTGCCCCAGTCCAGGTAATCTGCTAAATGACCCGGTCCCACGCAGACGTTGGTACACAGCAGCAAAGGTCGTATGATGCGTGATACGGCGATTAGGATATTGTTGTTGATAAACCCGCTGTGCAGCTCGTCCGTTGTGGTGCGCTACGTAGTACGCACCTACCGTATCAGTGTACTCACTCCAGGTGTATCGCTCCATTAGTAAACAGAGACAATGCACTACTACACTGATCGAGAGCAGTTGCCTACAACTGAAGAGCGTAATACGCCCTCTAACAACTGAAGATCGGCCTCCGCCGGTTTAAATAATCCTCATAGGAAAAAATGACATTAGGGAAAAATATTTGTTTTGATGTCCCCTACAACCTCCCAGAGTTGTCGGTTTAAATACTTTTCACCCTGTATAACTGGAACATAGTCTCCTACTTCCTTTTTTGGACAGCGGTGTTATAATCCCCTTCTTTTAGTTATCTGGTCTTTATTTTCTTTGCAAATGACTCCCAGTGTTTGATGTCGCCATTCTATTCTTTGGATGCCTGCTGCGTTTTCATGTTTGCTGTCAATTCATCTGGCCTTACTGTTTTGCCTCCTTTCATCTGCTTCGAGCCATTCTGTCTCTGGGCAAGTAACAGGTGATTGTTCCTCTTCAAGTTTTTGTAAAGTCTTTATTACCTGTTCCTCCTCTATTATCTCCTCGCCATTCAGTAACGCGTTGAAGTATTTTTTCGTCTCTTTACTGATTCCTTCTGCATCCCGAAACTGTCGCCCATTTTCTCTTACTATCTTTGACGTTAAGCAAGTAAAACCTTTCTGGTTTACGACATTCAGTTTTTCACTCATCTCAGTGACTATGGCTTGATACTTCTTGAACTATGTGTCGTACTGTGGTATTGCAGGTACATTGTGTGGTCACAGGCGTCCGCAAAAGGGGGGGGGGGGCGGAGGATAGGGAACGCTTCACCCTCCCCCAACTCGAATGTGCACTGCAGAGTTTTTATTCATGTATTCATTGGATAACCATTATTCTTTGGGATTAAATTTATTGTCAGTTATAAAATGTAGTTCTTATGGGTTGATCTGTCTCAAAAGTGACTAGCTCGTTAATCCCAGAAATATCTAAATACTGAAAAATGCGTTGGAGATAGAGCTGGCAGTAGAGAAGAAATAAACTGAAACGTCATTTTTGTTTTCATTATTTAGTGAGGTGTGTTAAGAGAGAAAAGTTCCGAAAAGGTTCGAAATTATGTGCAAAGTTTATTGCAAGTCACTAGCTGCTCTCATTCTCGAATACTGGACGAATATAGTCTCAGTAATTTGCACACAGTTGGGTTATACTGCCAAAAACCGTGTACACAGTTTGTAACTTTAATCTTTGACTTCGTATGTTAAATCTTTAAGGTAAGATTATACCTCTTCATAAGTAGATTATTACAGCATTTAAAAATTTCAATTCTACTATAAATAAATGTATGAAATACTAAAAATCAAATTTATGCTGTCCCTGAAAGCCCTTAGATATGCAGCCTGCAACTGGGATTGTGCACCGTGTACCTTGTACGTAACTGAAACGCGGATAATGCACAGTTCAGGTGAGAAGAGAAATGTGGTGCTACAGAAGAATGTTGAAGACCAGATGTGTAGACCGAATGACTACTGAAGAGGTAATGAAGCAAAGAAGGGATGATTGATAGAATACATCCTGAAGATCAAGGAATACTCAGTGTAGTAATGAAGGAGTTGTGAGAAGAGGGGAGGGGGGGGGGAATTCAAGTCTTGAACACAGTAAGCAGGTTCATATGGATATTGATAGCGTAGTTGGACAGAGATAAGCAGGTAGGCATACGACAAAGTAGCGTGGAGAGTTGCATCGAACCAGTCTTCGCATTGGAGCTTGACAGTTGGTGCAGTAACATTATTCCCGAAATTATTATTGATCGAGATGCAATCCATCCGAAAAAAAAGTCGTTTACGACAAATGAAATTAAGATCTACATCTACATCTACATTTATACTCCGCAAGCCACCCAACGGTGTGTGGCGGAGGGCACTTTACGTGCCACTGTCATTACCTGCCTTTTCTGTTCCAGTCGCGTATGGTTCGCGGGAAGAACGACTGCCGGAAAGCCTCCGTGCGCGCTCGAATCTCTCTAATTTTACATTCGTGATCTCCTCGGGAGGTATAAGTAGGGGGAAGCAATATATTCGATACCTCATCCAGAAACGCATCCTGTCGAAACCTGGACAGCAAGCTACACCGCGATGCAGAGCGCCTCTCTTGCAGACTCTGCCACTTGAGTTTGCTAAACGTCTCCGTAACGCTATCACGCATACCAAATAACCCTGTGACGAAACGCGCCGCTCTTCTTTGGATAAAAAAAAATGTTCAAATGGCTCTGAGCACTATGGGACGTTACATCTATGGTCATCAGTACCCTAGAACTTAGAACTACTTAAACGTAACTAACCTAAGGACATCACACAACACCCAGTCATCACGAGGCAGAAAAAATCCCTGACCCCGCCGGGAATCGAACCCGGGAACCCGAGCGTGGGAAGCGAGAACGCTACCGCACGACCACGAGCTGCGGACTTCTTTAGATCTTCTCTATCTCCTCCGTCAACCCGATCTGGTACGGATCCCACACTGATGACAATACTCAAGTACAGGTCGAACGAGTGTTTTGTAAGCCACGTCCTTTGTTGATGGACTACATTTTCTAAGGACTCTCCCAATGAATCTCAACCTGGTACCCGCCTTACCAATAATTAATTTTATATGATCACTCCACTTCAAATCGTTCCGCACGCATACTCCCAGATATTTTACAGAAGTAACTGCTACCAGTGTTTGTTCCGCTATCATATAATCATGCAATAAAGGATCTTTCTTTCTACGTATTCGCAATACATTACATTTGTCTATGTTGAGGGTCAGTTGCCACTCTCTGCACCAAGTGCCTATCCGCTGCAGATCTTCCTGCATTTCGCTACAATTTTCTAATGCTGCAACTTCTCTGTATACTACAGCATCATCCGCGAAAAGCCGCATGGAACTTCCAACACTATCTACTAGGTCAAGTTTTCAGTCAATCATTTCAGTAAAATATTCAAGTTTAGGAACCAGTCCATAAATTCTGTGGCGGTTGCTGGTGGCTGCCTAAGAATCCTTAGAAGAATTCTTAGAAAGTATCACTCAGCTTCGAAAGGGTCTAATTAAACCCTATTTTCTGCGCCACTCTACAGAATCATTGCCTTGTCTGGAATCATTGGTAAATAGGCTTAAGATAAGAGAGAGAACAATTCGTCCCACTTTTTATTTAAGAAGCGCGGAAATTTCATTGCAATGCTCAGCGAACTCCGATACTAGAACAAAGACTTCGCGCATCGCACAGAAGAGCTACTTTGAAATTCCAAGAAGTCATTCCGAGGGGACTCGAGATAACTGGCCGGCACATAACATCTCGAAGAAGTCGCGGCGCTAAAATTAGAAATGGTCTGAACGTACCAGCGGCATTGCTGACGGCTGCTCTCTTCTTCCAGTGCAGCATTCAGCAGTGGAATAGGTGGAAACACTAACAGCGTTCCAGCACCAGACATCCAGCTCACTACACCGGCGAAGTACCCTCTGCTGTGCGGTACAGCCGGCCGGGGTGGACGAGCGGTTCTAGGCGCTACAGTCTGGCTACGGTCGCAGGTTCGAATCCTGCCTCGGGCATGGATGTGTATGATGTCCTTGCGTTAGTTAGGTTTAAGTAGTTCTAAGTTCGAGGGGACTGATGATCTCAGAAGTTAAGTCGCATAGTGCTCAGAGCCATTTGAACCATTTTGTGCGGTAGAAAGTGGCATACGGAATGGCCTATAGAAGGTTTCCCAGGAGGGACATACAGAGACATGACACAAACGACCATACGAAGCAAAAAAAAAAGTCTAGCAAATATGGGCTGTTAAACCGGATACCCTGGGAGCTATAAGCACTACTTCATCTTCGGCATAAGGCTGTTGTTATTTTTAGAAATATCGGGAATTAGATATATCGATATCTAAAAAATTATCAATATTGGCTCCTGACGTATCGAGAAAATGTATCGATGTATCGACGGAAAAGATACTGACGTACCGGCTCATAAAAATATCGGTTTCACGTTGTAAATATACTGCCGGTTTTAGAACTGTATATTTAAATATTAATTTATTGTTAGATATTCTGTATCTCAACAAACTAACAGTCTGCCTACCTGCCTTAGAGCAAGAATTGAAAGGAAAACTACGTACGTTCTAGCTTGGCGATAACCACTTCGCTAACAATAATAACTGCCTGTAAGTGGCACAATTAAAGGTCCATCGCTCGATTTCGTCACATATCGGATTTGTCCAGAACACTTCATGTCGACTTTCTTGTTTTTTTCACTTCTACCAACGCCACCTACCTAGCAGTAGTAGCGTGAAAATTGCATGGTGGAGCTAAACGTTGCAGTTTCTGCTGGTAGCGCCAGGCGGCCAATTACGTCAGCATTTCCCCTCGCACGTCTCCGTCCACCGCAAAGACCAATCTTGTCATTTAGATTTTTGTGCATCATTTTCAGCAACTGTTTTTCAAGAATGCCGATGTGTAGAAATAGCACACTAGATGCATTAAAAATTGATTTTTTGGCGCAACTGTTGTGCTATTTCTTCACATCGGAAATCTTGTTTTCCCCATTCACATCGCCAACCTCCAGTGCAATGGGACTTGTTCTTTTGTGCCACATATACTTGCTTCACGCAGTCAAAGAGAAAGACTGGATGCGATGAAAGTTCAAAAAATAGTAAGACTCCTTAATACAGTGAAAGTAAAATTAAGTTCTACTACAATTTCATAAGAACTACTTCTAATATGTACTGAAAATTGTGAATAAACTATAATTAAAAATACATGTATCAGAACTCTATGTTGCTACTTTGATGTCGATGTATCGCGAAAAAGAACATCGTCAGTATTCATCGTTATCTCGCGGAATATCGATATATCGATGTTGTACAAAGAGTCCTACTTCGATACTGGGAAACAAAACTCTTCTACTGCAACCTCTTTGTTTTCCACATTTTGGGACGGGGTAGTACGGTCGCAAAGAAAAAAAAATTGTCTTGAACACATGAACTCTTAAGATGCGTACATTAGAAGCTACGAGCGCTTGTTCATCTCCCCTTCTGTGAAACACATCTCTTCTACTGAACAAGTACCTCGCTACTGTGAGACACATCAGTCTCTTCTACTGAACAAGTGCTCATAACCCTCAACGTAAGAAGTACTTCACAGCTCATGTTTCCTAGACTTTTTTTGTTTGCAATGGTCGTTCGTGTCTTATCTCTCAATATAAACTCACAGTGTCATCATGGGACACCCCAAATGTTTATGTGGAAAAGATGCCGCACACCGAGCGATGTGACGCAGTGGTTTGCACACTGGACTCGCATTCGGAAGGACGACGGTTCAAACACGTTCATGATTTCCCTAAATTGCTTCACGCAAATGCCGAAATGGTCCGTTGAAAGAGTACGTCCGACTTCCTTCCTCATCTTTCCCTAATCCGATGTGGCCGATGACCTCACTGTTTGGTCCCGTCCACCAAATCAACCAACCAACCAACCGAAGATGCCATAAACGGGATCATGTATTAAAAAAAAAATAATCGTCGCATCCATCGTAACTTGTTGCTTTACTCTCTTATTGAAGAAACACTTAGTGCCTTCCTCTACGCCTGTGGTCCCCGACCTGGATGTAATTACCCAGTGGGGGGTAAAATTAAATTCTGTGAAGGATAAAAGCAAAAGGATTCGACTGTGTTTCGGTCATTAAACTAAATTAATTTTAAAAGATCATTACTGTTATTACTATTTCTTAACACCCGAATACTGATTAAATAAGTTGCCAATAAGTACACTTTTTGCCAATAAACCAGCATCAACATGACAATGGAATGTATGAACATCATCATCCTCGCACAGTTCAGCCATTGCACATATGCTTTATACTTCGTTTCTTGTATCTATGACAGTAAAATTAACACATAGAGGACACTTAGAAAATGTAACAGACCTACTAAGGAGACTGCCTACACTACGCTTGTCCGTCCTCTTTCAAAATACTGTTGTGCTGTGTGGGATCCTTACCAGATAGGACTGACGGAGTACATCGAAAAAGTTCAAAGAAGGGCAGCACGTTCTGTATTATCGCGAAATATGAGAGAGAGTGTCACAGAAATGATACAGGATTTGGGCTGGACATCATTAAAAGAAAGGCGTTTTTCATTGCGATGGAATCTTCTCACAAAATTCTAATTACGAACTTTCTCCTCCGGGTGCGAAAATATTTCGTTGACACCGACGTACATAGGGAGGAACGATCACCAAGATAAAATAAGGGAAATCAGAGCTCGTACGGAAAGATAAAGGTGATCGTTCTTTCCGGGCGCTATACGAGATTGGAATAATAGAGAATTGTGAAGATGGTTCGATGAACCCTCTGCCAGGCACTTAAATGTGATTTGCAGAGTATCCATGTAGATGTAGATGTACACTGATGAGCGAAAACATTATGACCAACTACTTAAAAGAGTTAAATGCGAACATTTTAGGTTAGGCTTTACCGTGACTGTTATGACATTAAATTAAACAACAAGTTTACAGTTACCAGTCACCGTTTTATTTATTTCCACGACGCGTTTCAAAGGTTTAAACCTCCATCATCGGGTGGATTTACATTAGTTAGTATGACATTTTTGTGTGTGTGTGTGTTGTGTTACGATTTTTTGGAGGATCTTGTGGCACTGTCTCCAGTGGTCACAGGTTCCTTTCGCTGTTCCTTTTGTTGACAAATATGACAGTATACATGTGTTGTGTTACGACAGCGAAAGGAACACAACTACACACAAATGTCATATTAACAAATCTAAATGCACCCGATGATGGAGATTTAAACCTTTGAAACGCGTCGTGGAAATAAATAAAACGGCTACTGGTAACAGTAAACTTGTTGTTTCACTTAATTACTTAAAAGCGTGTTGGCCCACCTCCGGAACGCAGTTCAGCAATGATTCTGCGTACCAATGATTCGACAGGTTTCCAGAGGTTTGTGGCACCAGACGTCTACGCCCAGGTCACACACTTCCCGTAATTTATGGCGGTTGGTTTGGGGGCGCAGAGGTGGCACCCGATAGCGTCCCAATTGGGTTTCATCGGATTGAGATAAGCCGAATTTGATGTGCCAAGATATGAACGTAAGTCCACTATGATGCTCCTCAAACCATGGCAGCACGATTCTGACCGTATGACATAGACAGTTTTCCTGCCAGAAGATGCCATCGCTGTTGAGGAACAGATCGAGCATGAGTGGTCACAGGTGGTCGCTAATGATGTTCACGTAGTCCGCAGCAGTCATGGTGCCTTCGATTAATACCGCAGGTCCTATGAAAGCCCAGGTGTGTGTCCCCCATAACACAATACTGCTCCCACTGACCTGCGTCCGTGGCGCGCTGCATGTATCGAGCAGCCGCTCACCTGGATGTCGGCGCATCTGGACACGACCATCGACCTGGTTTCACAATAAAGAGGATTCAGCCGACCAGGCGACACGGTACGATTGATCCGCGGTCTAATCGTGATGATCCTGTGGCCACTGTAATCATAATTGACGATATTTTTGTGTCAATATACACTCCTGGAAATGGAAAAAAGAACACATTGACACCGGTGTGTCAGACCCACCATACTTGCTCCGGACACTGCGAGAGGGCTGTACAAGCAATGATCACACGCACGGCACAGCGGACACACCAGGAACCGCGGTGTTGGCCGTCGAATGGCGCTAGCTGCGCAGCATTTGTGCACCGCCGCCGTCAGTGTCAGCCAGTTTGCCGTGGCACACGGAGCTCCATCGCAGTCTTTAACACTGGTAGCATGCCGCGACAGCGTGGACGTGAACCGTATGTGCAGTTGACGGACTTTGAGCGAGGGCGTATAGTGGGCATGCGGCAGGCCGGGTGGACGTACCGCCGAATTGCTCAACACGTGGGGCGTGAGGTCTCCACAGTACATCGATGTTGTCGCCAGTGGTCGGCGGAAGGTGCACGTGCCCGTCGACCTGGGACCGGACCGCAGCGACGCACGGATGCACGCCAAGACCGTAGGATCCTACGCAGTGCCGTAGGGGACCGCACCGCCACTTCCCAGCAAATTAGGGACACTGTTGCTCCTGGGGTATCGGCGAGGACCATTCGCAACCGTCTCCATGAAGCTGGGCTACGGTCCCGCACACCGTTAGGCCGTCTTCCGCTCACGCCCCAACATCGTGCAGCCCGCCTCCAGTGGTGTCGCGACAGGCGTGAATGGAGGGACGAATGGAGACGTGTCGTCTTCAGCGATGAGAGTCGCTTCTGCCTTGGTGCCAATGATGGTCGTATGCGTGTTTGGCGCCGTGCAGGTGAGCGTCACAATCAGGACTGCATACGACCGAGGCACACAGGGCCAACACCCGGCATCATGGTGTGGGGAGCGATCTCCTACACTGGCCGTACACCACTGGTGATCGTCGAGGGGACACTGAATAGTGCACGGTACATCCAAACCGTCATCGAACCCATCGTTCTACCATTCCTAGACCGGCAAGGGAACTTGCTGTTCCAACAGGCCAATGCACGTCCGCATGTACCCCGTGCCACCCAACGTGCTCTAGAAGGTGTAAGTCAACTACCCTGGCCAGCAAGATCTCCGGATCTGTCCCCGATTGAGCATGTTTGGGACTGGATGAAGCGTCGTCTCACGCGGTCTGCACGTCCAGCACGAACGCTGGTCCAACTGAGGCGCCAGGTGGAAATGGCATGGCAAGCCGTTCCACAGGACTACATCCAGCATCTCTACGATCGTCTCCATGGGAGAATAGCAGCCTGCATTGCTGCGAAAGTTGGATATACACTGTACTAGTGCCGACATTGTGCATGCTCTGTTGCCTGTGTCTATGTGCCTGTGGTTCTGTCAGTGTGATCATGTGATGTATCTGACCCCAGGAATGTGTCAATAAAGTTTCCCCTTCCTGGGACAATGAATTCACGGTGTTCTTATTTCAATTTCCAGGAGTGTAGTAACACGTGGAGGGTCTCTGATGCAGAACGCCATGTTCAACACTGACACTGATCGGTGGGCTCCAGAACACTCGTGCCTGCGCCAGCACTGTACTCTGTTGTCACATCTGCACAGATCTCCGCCTGTACTGCTTTAGAGAGCGGCAAGCCTCCGATCCCTGTGCTCTGTAGTGAGTGTGGACGTCCAGCTTCTTGCTGCCTAATCGCCGTTTCAGCACACTTGATGCTCGCTCCCAAGCACTTGGCCACAACATCTGGCTATTGTCAAAGTAGCTGAAGACGGAAGATTCCGCACTTGCGTCACTTATCTGCTCCACTCATATACAGGGCTATTACAAATGATCGAAGCGATTTCATAAATTCACTGTAGCTCCATTCATTGACATATGGTCACGACACACTACAGATACGTAGAAAAACTCAAAAAGTTTTGTTCGGCTGAAGCCGCACTTCAGGTTTCTGCCGCCAGAGCGCTCGAGAGCGCAGTGAGACAAAATGGCGACAGGAGCCGGAAAAGCGTATGTCGTGCTTGAAATGCACTCACATCAGTCAGTCATAACAGTGCAACGACACTTCAGGATGAAGTTCCACAAAGATCCACCAACTGCTAACTCCATTCGGCGATGGTATGCGCAGTTTAAAGCTTCTGGATGCCTCTGTAAGGGGAAATCAACGGGTCGGCCTGCAGTGAGCGAAGAAACGGTTGAACGCGTGCGGGCAAGTTGCACGCGTAGCCCGCCGAAGTCGACGAATAAAGCAAGCAGGGAGCAAAACGTACCACAGCCGACGGTTTGGAAAATCTTCCGGAAAAGGCTAAAGCAGAAGCCTTACCGTTTACAATTGCTACAAGCCCTGACACCCGATGACAAAGTCAAACGCTTTGAATTTTCGGCGCCGTTGCAACAGCTCATGGAAGAGGATGCGTTCAGTGCGGAACTTGTTTTTAGTGATGAAGCAACATTTTTTCTTAATGGTGAAGTGAACAGACACAATGTGCGAATCTGGGCGGTAGAGAATCCTCACGCATTCGTGCAGCAAATTCGTAATTCACCAAAAGTTAACGTGTTTTGTGCAATCTCACGGTTTAAAGTTTACGGCCCCTTTTTCTTCTGCGAAAAAAAACGTTACAGGACACGTGTATCTGGACATGCTGGAAAATTGGCTCATGCCACAACTGGAGACCGACAGCGCCGACTTCATCTTTCAACAGGATGGTGCTCCACCGCACTTCCATCATGATGTTCGGCATTTCTTAAACAGGAGATTGGAAAACCGATGGATCGGTCGTGGTGGAGATCATGATCAGCAATTCATGTCATGGCCTCCACGCTCTCCCGACTTAACCCCATGCAATTTCTTTCTGTGGGGTTATGTGAAAGATTCAGTGTTTAAACCTCCTCTACCAAGAAACGTGCCAGAACTGCGAGCTCGCATCAACGATGCTTTCGAACTCATTGATGGGGACATGCTGCGCCGAGTGTGGGAGGAACTTGATTATCGGCTTCATGTCTGCCGAATCACTAAAGGGGCACATATCGAACATTTGTGAATGCCTAAAAAACCTTTTTGAGTTTTTATATGTGCGTGCAAAGCATTGTGAAAATATCTCAAATAATAAAGTTATTGTAGAGCTGTGAAATCGCTTCAATCATTTGTAATAACCCTGTACTTCTCAGTAGTAGGGAGATGGGGTCACCACACCAGTTTTGATATCAAATTGATATGCAAATTAATTAAATTGATCAATTAATTCTCCCCACCCCCGACCACGTCCACCCCCGCCCCCAACACACCCACCACCGCCCCCGAACTCACCCACCCCTACACCCAGATGACATCACAAGTTTCTCTCAGCCTGCACCTGTGCCCCAGCCCCTTCCTCACCCTCCCGATCCCCCTACCTACCCTACTAGCAAGAATTTCGAATTTTGGTGGGAATTTCTTTGTCCCAGGACTCTGCAGCACAGGGGTCGGTAATTGAACGTATGTTCTCCTCGAGAAGCGTCCACAATCTGCCGAAAATCGAGACCCTCTCCCCTACCCCATCCCACCCTCCATCCAAACATGAGGGGGACACAGGCTTTTTCAAACGGCCAGCTGCTCCACCGACTGCCTCGTAGTTTTTCTGCGGCCAACAGCCAACCTCTCGTGGTTGCTGGCCGCACTCGGCCTTCCATCATCTCGCTGCCTTGAGGCGACGCTCTTACGCCAACACAATAGTGTGTACAGTCAACTAAACAATAGGAGGTAAAAGGACAGCCTGTTCAAGTGCAACTTGTTCGTCTAAAATATAGTGACAGAACCCCCACACTTCGCACCCATGGTCAGAGTGTGGCTGTGTCTGGCGATCATCCCCACACGCCCCTCCCCCCTCACCCCAGCAGCCCGTCGTTTTGTGATGGACTGTAAGAAAATTTTAGCTTTTGACCAACATTGTATCAATAAGTGTGTGCATTTGATATCTTTGTTATTGTAATTATGAACAATTTTTTCAAATCATTATTGGCCACTGCCCAAAACAATTTGTAAAATTTTTTGTGGGGAGCATGGGGGCTATGTAAGTAGGCTGTTTATGTTTTCTTATTGGCAACGTTACGTAGCGCTCTATATGAAAATCACTGGCTGTGCTGTGTGCAGTCTGTGGCTAGTTTGCATTGTTGTCTGCCATTGTAGTGTTGGGCAGCGGCAGATGGATGTGAACAGCGCGTAGCGTTGCGCAGTTAGAGGTGAGCCGCCAGCAGTGGTGGATGTGAGGAGAGAGATGGCGGAGTTTTGAAATTACATATATTATGACTTTTGATGATATTAAGGTAAATACATTGTTTGTTCTCTATTAAAATCTTTCATTTGCTAACTATGCCTATCAGTAGTTAGTGCCTTCAGTAGTTTGAACCTTTTATTTAACTGGCAGTAGTGGCGCTCGCTGTATTGCAGTAGTTCGAGTAACGGAGATTTTTGATGAGGTAAGTGATTTGTGAAAGGTTTAGGTTAATGTTAATCAGGGCCATTCTTTTGTAGGGATTTTTGAAAGTCAGATTGCGTTGCGCTAAAAATATTGAGTGTCAGTTTAAGCACAGTCTTGTATAATTTTTCTAAGGGGATGTTTCACTATCTTCCAAATTTTACAGAAGCTCTCCTGCGAACCATGCAGAACTAGCACTTCAGAAAGAAAGGATATTGCGGACACATGACTTAGCCACAGCCTGGGGGATGTTTCCAGAATGAGATTTTCACTCTGCAGCGGAGTCTGCGCTGATATGAAACTTCCTGGCAGATTAAAACTGTGTGCCAGACCGAGACTCGAACTCGGGACCTTTGCCTTTGCCGGGCAAGTGCCGAGTTCGAGTCTCGATCCGGCATACAGTTTTAATTTGGCAGGAAGTTTCATGTCAGCGCACACTCCGCTACAGAGTCAAAATCTCATTCTGTTAAACATATTTCTTGGAAAGACTGGAACCCTCTGGAACAACAAAGCAATTCCGGAGAACGCTCCAGTTGTCTTTTTCAAAAGTCGGCTGTTTGCGAAACAGGAAGCCTTCTGCCTAAAGCGGCTGCAGACACACATTGCAGTGTCTTCAGTACAATGCGCTCCAGTAAGCAAACTGCCGGGCGGTCAGGTTTTTGGCCCCCGCGAAAGCTACACATACAATATAGCGTGACGCCAGCATCCCTCATAATAAAACTGTGATAAATGATTGCTATCCCGACCTGGGGTTGATTGTCTAAAGGTATGGCCGCGACCTCTTACGGAAATCGGCCACCGCGGCATTCTGAGCACTGGACTCTAACGTTTGTATTTAACATCAACGCGACTCCTATAATAAAGCAACTATTAAAAAAGGAAAACAGAATTGCAACGATAATAAATGTCATCTTTCCGCTAAAATAGGCACAGTCCATTTTCTTTTAGTTTTATGAGCAAAATCGGTATAGTTTTTATGTTTGACTGCAGGATACAATTCGTATCTCATTGTTTTGTGTCATCCAACAAAGTGCATCGCCACTGATCACAAATGATCAGCTGAGACATATCCACCCTGCGTAAAATTAGGAAAAAAATAAACTTCTACTATTTTGCTGCGAAAATTACCGATCATTGCAGAATGTCCTTGTTATTTCGACACTGTCATTGGAGTAAAGAAAAAGCGGGAATTTAAACTCCAAAAAAAATCTATACTAAGCAATTTGTTTCATCTTGATGAACAAGTTACACTGCCTGAGAGCGTCTCTCACGTTCAGTGTCTGTAAATAAACTGTCACGCATGTGTGTATTACAAACATTTCGGACACATGAAATAACATTAGAGAATACAATCTTTCATGCCATTGACTCACGTGTCGGAAAACAACACATTCATTTTAAGATCAACAACAAGACCCTGTAATCCAAGAGGATGTAGCTGTTTTGTGCACTGTGCCAGGTCCTATTTTACCAAAGCGATGCTATATCATACTAGCATTTACGAAACAAATCGTGTGAGCCTGTCTCGCCCTGTATAGGACGGAGATTGAAATTTCATTAAAAGATAACACCACCACCATCATCATCATCATCATTATTTAAGACTGATTATGCCTTTCAGCGTTCAGTCTGGAGCATAGTCCCCCTTATAAAATTCCTCCATGATCCCCTATTCAGTGCTAACATTAGTGCCTCTTCTGATGTTAAGCCTATTACTTCAAAATCATTCGTAACCGAATCCAGGTACCTTCTCATTGGTCTACCCCGACTCCTCCTACCCTCTACTGCTGAACCCATGAGTCTCTTGGGTAACCTTGCTTCTCCCATACGTGTAACATGACCCCACCATCTAAGCCTGTTCGCCCTGACTGCTACATCTATCGAGTTCATTCCCAGTTTTTCTTTGATTTCCTCATTGTGGACACCCTCCTGCCGTTGTTCCCATCTACTAGTACATGCAATCATCCTAGCTACTTTCATATCCGTAACCTCAACCTTATTGATAAGGTAACCTGAATCCACCCAGCTTTTGCTCCCATACAACAAAGTTGGTCGAAAGATTGAACGGTGCACAGATGACTTAGTCTTGGTGCTGACTTCCTTCTTGCAGAAGAGAGTAGATCGTAGCTGAGCGCTCACTGCATTAGCTTTGCTACACCTCGCTTCCAGTTCTTTCACTATGTTGCCATCCTGTGAGAATATGCATCCTAAGTACTTGAAACCGTCCACCTGTTCTAACTTTGTTCCTCCTATTTGGCACTCAATCCATTTATATCTCTTTCCCACTGCCATTACTTTCGTTTTGGAGATGTTAATCTTCGTACCATAGTCCTTACATTTCTGATCTAGCTCTGGAATATTAGTTTGCAAACTTTCAATCGAATCTGCCATCACAACTAAGTCATCTGCATATGCGAGGCTGCTTATTTTGTGTTCACATATCTTAATCTCACCCAGCCAGTTTATTGTTTTCAACATATGATCCATAAATAATATGAACAACAGTGAAGACAGGTTGCAGCCTTGTCTTACCCCTGAAACTACTCTGAACCATGAACTCAATTTACCGTCAACTCTAACTGCTGCCTGACTATCTATGTAAAGACCTTTAATTGCTTGCAAAAGTTTGCCTCCTATTCCATAATCTCGTAGAACAGACAATAACTTCTCTCTAGGAACCCGGTCATATGCCTTTTCTAGCTCTATAAAGCATAGATACAATTCCCTGTCCCACTCGTAACACTTCTCCATTATTTGCCGTAAGCTAAAGATCTGGTCCTGACAACCTCTAAGAGACCTAAACCCACACTGATTTTCATCCAATTTGTCCTCAACTAATACTCGCACTTTCCTTTCAACAATACCTGAGAAGATTTTACCCACAACGCTGATTAAAGAGATACCTCTGTAGTTGTTACAATCTTTTCTGTTTCCATGTTTAAAGATTGGTGTGATTACTGCTTTCGTGCAGTCTGATGGAACCTGTCCCGACCACCACGCCATTTCAATTATCCTGTGTAGCCATTTAAGACCTGATATTCCACTGTATTTGATGAGTTCCGACTTAATTCCATCCACCCCAGCCGCTTTACTGCACTGCATTATATTGACCATTTTCTCCACTTCCTCAAATGTGATCCTATTTCCACCATCATTCCTATCCCATTGTACATCGAAATCTGAAACATTACTCATCGTATTTTCACCTGCATTGAGCAGCTCTTCAAAATATTTCCTCCATCTGCCCAAGGCATCAACAGGATTCACCAGCAGTTTTCCTGACCTGTTTATAATACTTGTCATTTCCTTCTTACCTCCCTTTCAAAGACTGCTAATTACACTCCAGAATGGTTTTCCAGCAGCTTGACCCAAAGTCTCCAACCTGTTTCCAAAGTCTTCCCAAGATTTCTTCTTGGATGCTGCAATTATCTGTTTGGCTTT
The DNA here is from genome assembly GCF_023864275.1 of Schistocerca cancellata. NCBI lineage: Eukaryota > Metazoa > Arthropoda > Insecta > Orthoptera > Acrididae > Schistocerca > Schistocerca cancellata. The sequence continues at coordinate 1,161,102,831 of NC_064626.1, forward strand.
GTTTCTTTCTTCAACATACCTTTCTCTGTCTACCTGTGTTCTAGTATGTAGCCATTTTTGATACGCCATCTTTTTCCTTTTACAGGCTGCCTTGACTGTGTCATTCCACCAAGCTGTTTGCTTCATCCTACCTTTACACACTACTGTTCCAAGACATTCTTTAGCCACTTCTAGTACTGTGTCCCTGTACCTTGTCCATTCCTTTTCCAATGACTGTAATTGCCTACATTCAACTAACCGGTACCTTTCTGAGATCACTGTTATGTACTTGTGCCTGATTTCCTTATCCTGAAGTTTCTCCACTCTTATCCTCCTACATATGGACCTGACCTGCTGCACTTTCGGCCTCACAATACCTTTTTCACTGCAGATTAAATAGTGATCAGTGTCATCAAAGAATCCCCTGAATACACGTGTGTCCCTCACAGCCTTCCTGAATTCCTGATCTGTTATTTTATAGTCAATGACAGATCTGGTTCCCCTGCCTTCCCAAGTATACCGGTGAATGTTCTTATGTTTAAAAAAGGAGTTTGTGATTACTAAGCCCATACTGGCACAGAAATCCAAGAGTTATTTCCCGTTCCTGTTGTCCTCCATATCCTCTCCAGATTTACCCATAACCTTTCCATACCCTTGCGTTCGATTTCCAATCCTGGCATTAAAATCACCCATGAGCAGAACACTGTCCTTGTCCTTTACTCTAACAACTATGTCACTGAGTGAGTCATAAAAACTATCCATCTTATCTTGATCTGTCCCTTCACAATGCGAATATACTAACACAATCCTGATTTTCTTGTTAGACACTGTCAAATCTATCCACATCAGTCGTTCGTTTACGTATCTTACTGCAACTACGCTGGACTCCATTTCTTTCCTGATGTAAAGCCCTACACCCCATTGTGCTATTCCTGCTTTGACTCCTGACAGGTAAACCTTGTATTCTCCCACTTCCTCTTCTTTCTCACCCCTTACCCGAATCTCACTAACAGCTAAAACGTCCAACCCCATCTTACTTGCAGCCTCTGCCAACTCTACCTTCTTCCCAGAGTAGCCCCCATTGATATTAATAGCTCCCCATCTCGTTACCATTCGTTTGCCGAGTCGTATCTTAGGAGTCTCTGGTTTGTCAATTGGAGGTGGGGCTCCGTCACCTCCAAAGGTCCGAGGCATTTTGCTCTGATAGTTGCCAGCATCATATTTAAAGTACCAGGGAAGCAGGTTGCTAGCGTTACTTGCCCCGAGTCCTATTGGGTTTTATCCCTAACGGTTCTACATCTACATTTATACTCCGCAAGCCACCCAACGGTGTGTGGACTAACCGGTGGATTTGGTAGTCTTTGCCGTATGAGCACAAAGGTTACCACGACTCAGAACATGTCCGAGATGCCCAGTCTTATTCCAAAGTAACTGGTATCCTGACTGTCAGGACCATTTAACACCGCAACGAAAACAATGAAACAAAAGAAACGCCTGTCAAGAATCCTTCTGTGGTGTCCTAGCCATCTCCTCCACCCACCAGGCGGCACGTCATTGATATCAATTTGATAGGCTAAGTAATTAAATTGAACATGAGAGTCGGTATGCATGACGAGTATTCTTTTTTTTTTTTTTTTGTTTTTTTTTTTCAATAGTCGGATTACATTCACCAGGTAGGTCTAATGGGAATCCGAGAGAAGGCGATATTCTTTTCAAGGAACACTATTGAGAACTGACATTTGAAGCAGATTCCAGAGGGATTCTACAGCCCACACCATACATTTCGTGGAAGGATCACGCTATCAGAAACACGATCTTAGTGACTATGTTACCGTCACCCTGCATAAAAAGCGGTTTTGAGTGTACTGGCACACACGAGTCACTGATAGCGTAACGCTTTCTGGTAGAAATGCTGTCTGCGATTTGGAATCAAGTCTATCCATTCTATCACATACTTGCCTTGGATCCTGTAGAGACGTCTTTTAATGATGACAGCCACTGGTGAATCATATTCATGCCACTCTAATATCTCGAAACGAGTCACCTTTTTTGAACTTATCTGCTAAGCGTCCCATACAGCAACAACTCCAGAGCTGTATTTTAGACAGTCCCTCTGCATCTTGTAACTGTTCCTCAGTCCTCACGCACAGCTATCCGGGCGGGTGATGGCAGTTCGTCATGCTCTGCAAATCTTTATATTTTAGCCTGGAAATTGGAAAGAATGTAGAATGAAGGATGGAGCTGTTCTAGTTGGATTACAGCGAACAGAAGATAACTATACAGCTAATGTGCACTAGATGATTAAGGAATTCTGAAATTGAACATACCATTATAAGCAGGTACGGGCAGTTCAAACTGCGCATCCATCGGTTAACATTGTGATGGTATACTTATGATGCCAGTTTGTATTCCTCGGGGTTAGTATTTCAGCATATGGCAGTGGATGAATTCAGGTTTCATAAACCTAATAGGCTGCTCTGAGTCCAACAGTGTTTTCCGTTTGTAACACCATTTCTTGAGTAACACTGACCGCAGTGAAAGAGGACGGCTTACATCTGGATGCTTCGGTTATCTCCGTGAAATCTTGAGGTGTTCACATCAGTGCCAACATTTGACCTTACTCTAGTAACGAATAGCCATGCTTAGGGACGTAATACTGATGTGCTTCAGACCACTAATGTGATTGAGAGTTGCGTAATGAATGAATCGGAAGACAGCGAAGTTTTTATTTGGACTATGAGCAGTTTCACAATATATGGGGCTGGCTCTTCAATGTCCTCATCCACAGCAAGTATGATGAAGTGAAAAAGGAGTGACTTACTTTATTTGTGCCCTTTTTCGCAATGCATTCAGGACAGACATAAAAAAGATTCGCCTATTGCAAGTACGAGGATAATTAACTAATGCATCGAATGTCTCCGCTTAAAGTAAACATCATCAGTCGCTGTATTTGCCAGGAATACATCCTTCGGAATGTCTATGCAGATAGCCACCGTATGTATGCTTTTCGTGTCTCCAATTTACTGAGGGGAGAGAATGCATCAGACTCTTGTTCGCTCTGCCCTCTCGTGGCCTTGAGTCATTGGTGACTATCCATGCACTCACTTTTTTTTTTAAAGAAAAAAGAGGGTTTGGCTGTCAACAGACGCGTATGATCAGTCTGAAACGAACTGCTGTACCTATAGCTCATTTTCGACAAAAAGAGTGACTCACCAGGTTTTCTCCCCTGACCCTTCTACTGTTTCGACCGAGGATAGAGGGACTCTCCGGACACACTGTTCATCGCGAAGCAGCAGGAAGTGCTTCATCCAACATATCAAGCTGTATTCATTATTAAGTAGCAGACCTGGTGTTACATCTGTTACAAGCAGTTTTAGCGTTATTGCTAAGGAACATATCCGGTGCTTACATACTGGCAATTCGGATTAATATCTGTTTGAGCTACAGTAGCCCGTTTTGAGCTCTTTTCAGTTTAACCTCTTCAGTCCTGGACTTAGCTTTTATGAACGAAAACTTTATACTGGTAATCAGTGAATTATTGTATGACAAAACAAGACCAAAACACTACATGCATTGTTGTAGGACAAAATGCAGGGTTACAATTATTGAACTATACGAAAAAACGTAAATTAATTACAAACTACGGCGTGCACACATTTTATTCAACATGTAAACGTCACTACAGATGTTTAGATTTAGGTTGTGACATGTTCGATAAGCCTGCCACGTTGGCGACGAAGTGTCGCAGATGAATACCGAAATTCCGCGTGACACGGTGATGTGTCGGAACATTGATGCTGTCGATGACCTCCTGAATGGCTGTTTTCATTTTCAGCTCAGCAATGGTTTTGGGGTTATTGCTGTACACCTTGTCTTTAATGTGGCCCCACAAAAAGGAGTCGAATGTGTTCAGATCCAGAGAACATGGCGGCCAATCGAGGCCCATCTCAGTGGTCTCTGGGTACTCCAAAGCCAGAATGCGGGCTACTCCAGGACATCAGACACTCTCCTACTTCGATGAGATCGAGCTCCGTCTTGCGTGAACTACATCTTGTCGAAACCAGGCTCACTTTGGGTAATGGGGATGAAATAACTTTCACATTCCGTTCGGTAGTCACCGTGCCATCAAGGAATATCGCACCGATTATTCGGTGACTGGACATTGCACACCACGCAGTCACGCGTTGAGGATGAAAGGTCTCTGTTGGATTCCTTTCATGTTAATTTCTTAAATCTGTTGTCATTTACGGCATAAATTCCTCTTCTAAATTTACTGTGGCGTTGCTGACTATCTGGGAGAAGACTGAGTAGTGGAACGTGTTACTTTTACACATAAACAAGAACGATCTGTCACACTACTACACTTTAAAACACAGTTTATATGTAATTCATGTCACACAGTCTCATACGGAACCTACATCCGCTTTCTTTTATATACTGTATATGATAAGATACTGTCATCCCCCTTCCCTTGTGTGTGAGAGGATGAATGAGCAAATGTATTTCTAGTTGCATGCTTGAGGGTAGCAGACAAGCCTGTCTGCTAGAGAACAGTAGGACCAACGTCGGAACAGGTAGCTACGCTTTCTAAAAGCAAAGAGGTTTCTATCCTTCGTATGGTCCTGTCCGTCTCTTGTCATGTTGGTATAGGAAGCTGCCCCTCTGGCCACTTCCGTTTGTATTTGTGAGCCACCCTCAGAAAGGGACCAGGTCAGTCTGTCCGTGGCGAGGGTCTGAAGTGGTAAGATCTCCGGCTAAGCGCGTGTCTGCTAAGTCCGTAGGACAATGGATTTCTTAAGTTCAGCCTAACTGAAAATTTAATCACCTTTATTTCAGGTTTAGCTCTAAAATATCTAATGTTATCTTAAATTGCAGCGCAGTGTAATTCTCGTGTGAAGTTCAGAATATATTCCGGTAGTTGCTTTGTCACTACTATGTGAGTAAAGTGGAACCACGTGTTGATCAGTAACTCTCAGTTCATCAATCTTAAATGCGAATGTACGTGAGATTATAACGTCTCGTCTTGACAATAATTTTCAATATAGCAACTTTTCTTTATGTTCAACCCACGTGGGGTGTACTTTGTGAAACCAGTACCACGTGCTTATACAATTGTTTGACTAATCAGGTTAATAGTAAGACGATAGTAACCAGTTCGAGGTTTTTCTTTTGTAAATTGCTTTTCGATCTAATTTATTTTAATTATCAAAATTATTGTGGAGTTACACTCTTTGTGTAAACCAAGTTGACCACGTGAAGCATGTGGTGTAATCATCAAAGTAGCCCTCAGCTATTCTTTTCGGGAAGATTTCACAAAGAGTTAATATGAATTTACACTCCTGGAAATTGAAATAAGAACACCGTGAATTCATTGTCCCAGGAAGGGGAAACTTTATTGACACATTCCTGAGGTCAGATACATCACATGATCACACTGACAACCACAGGCACATAGACACAGGCAACAGAGCATGCACAATTTCGGCACGAGTACAGTGTATATCCACCTTTCGCAGCAATGCAGGCTGCTATTCTCCCATGGAGACGATCGTAGAGATGCTGGATGTAGTCCTGTGGAACGGCTTGCCATGCCATTTCCACCTGGCGCCTCAGTTGGACCAGCGTTCGTGCTGGATGTGCAGACCGCGTGAGACGACACTTCATCCAGTCCCAAACATGCTCAATGGGGGACAGATCCGGAGATCTTGCTGGCCAGGGTAGTTGACTTACACCTTCTAGAGCACGTTGGGTGGCACGGGATACATGCGGACATGCATTGTCCTGTTGGAACAGCAAGTTCCCTTGCCGGTCTAGGAATGGTAGAACGATGGGTTCGATGACGGTTTGGATGTACCGTGCACTATTCAGTGTCCCCTCGACGATCACCAGTGGTGTACGGCCAGTGTAGGAGATCGCTCCCCACACCATGATGCCGGGTGTTGGCCCTGTGTGCCTCGGTCGTATGCAGTCTTGATTGTGGCGCTCACCTGCACGGCGCCAAACTCGCATACGACCATCATTGGCACCAAGGCAGAAGCGACTCTCATCGCTGAAGACGACACGTCTCCATTCGTCCCTCCATTCACGCCTGTCGCGACACCACTGGAGGCGGGCTGCACGATGTTGGGGCGTGAGCGGAAGACGGCCTAACGGTGTGCGGGACCGTAGCCCAGCTTCATGGAGACGGTTGCGAATGGTCCTCGCCGATACCCCAGGAGCAACAGTGTCCCTAATTTGCTGGGAAGTGGCGGTGCGGTCCCCTACGGCACTGCGTAGGATCCTACGGTCTTGGCGTGCATCCGTGCGTCGCTGCGGTCCGGTCCCAGGTCGACGGGCACGTGCACCTTCCGCCGACCACTGGCGACAACATCGATGTACTGTGGAGACCTCACTCCCCACGTGTTGAGCAATTCGGCGGTACGTCCACCCGGCCTCCCGCATGCCCACTATACGCCCTCGCTCAAAGTCCGTCAACTGCACATACGGTTCACGTCCACGCTGTCGCGGCATGCTACCAGTGTTAAAGACTGCGATGGAGCTGCGTATGCCACGGCAAACTGGCTGACACTGACGGCGGCGGTGCACAAATGCTGCGCAGCTAGCGCCATTCGACGGCCAACACCGCGGTTCCTGGTGTGTCCGCTGTGCCGTGCGTGTGATCATTGCTTGTACAGCCCTCTCGCAGTGTCCGGAGCAAGTATGGTGGGTCTGACACACCGGTGTCAATGTGTTCTTTTTTCCATTTCCAGGAGTGTAGTATACCAATGTGTGGTAATTACATGACGGACAGGATTGTGCTACGAACGTAACTTCTTTGGGTGAAAATTGAATCGGTTGGTAGTGGTTAATTTTCTCTTGCATATGTTTCAACGTTCTTTGTGTGTTGTTTTATGAATGCAGTGTTGTATGCAGTCTCCCAATCTTGGCTCCATATTTGATGTGTTCCGTAAGATTACAAACTCACATTTTCATAGTCCTAAATAAGGCACCAGCTTAGTTATGACTCACGTTTAATATGCTGAAATCTCAATGATCAATGTTAAAATAAATTTCCAAATATAAACTGATTTATTTCTTTTTATTAAAATTCTCTTTTATATATATATATCACCGGTTGTCGTATGACTATTAAAAGATTATAATTAATGTTCGTCTAGTTGGGAATTTGGTAAGCTAGACAGGATACCTGGTGAAACAGTTGCTCAGTAATGCAAGATTAACTTCCCTAGACAGCTCACAGCTTTTAACCCGCTTTTATTGTCTATCAGTTCAGCTTACATAGCAAATTAAAGCAACAACATTACAAGGATGAAGAGACTTTTCAATCCAGGAACGCGGATTCTCAGTTCCCCAAATACGCCAATATTTCTTATTGACGAATCCATCGAAATGAAAATGAGCTTCATCGCTAAACCAAACCATACACGCGCATACTAATTCCCATCCTGTCCCACACCCAACCGTTCAGTTTGAACGTCCTAACGCAAACCGTTCAGAAGTTATGACTATTTTATTCCATATAGTTCAATAATTGTCACTCTGTAAGACTAAAACACTACATTTAAAATAAGATAGGTATGATTCACCAGCCTACCCCCATGAACCATAGACCTTGCTGTTGGTGGGGAGGCTTGCGTGCCTCAGTGATACAGATGGCCGTACCATAGGTGCAATCACAGCGGAAGGGTATCTGTTGAGAGGCCAGAAAAACGTGTGGTTCCTGAAGAGCGGCAGCAGCCTTTTCAGTAGTTGCAGCGGCAACAGTCTGAATGATTGACTGATCTGGCCTTGTAACACTAACCAAAACGGCCTTGCTGTGCTGGTACTGCGAACGGCTGAAAGCAAGGGGAAACTACAGCCATAATTTTTCCCGAGGGCATGCAGCTTTACTGTATGGTTAAAAAAAAATGATTCACCAGACTGAAGGATGTGTTCAAAGTGAAAACTATTTGTGTTAGAAAGTAACTGAAATGTGTGCATTATCCAGAGAACTCAATTTGAAAACACCTAACAATTATGACAACAAGGCCAATGGAATATGAAAGTAAGGTCGTTGCCGAATGGACATCCATAAAGAAAAAGGTGCTACATAGAGATAAATACATCGTTGTATTGTGACGAAGTAAACAGTCAATTACTCCATAGATTAGGATGTATTAGCAAATTACGTCATATTCTAAACACCTTCTGGTCCAAACTTACCAAAAACAAAGAGAAATTATCTTTATATCTCGAAGACATACTGACACTTCGATAAACAGCTTTATTCAAGTTGATGCTGGTACTTACAGGGAAAATGCATAAACGAAAAGAAGTGATTTGCTGAACGCATATGGTGTAAAGAATATGCTGCAATTGGAACCTGCGAGTTCGGTTTTTCGTTCAAGGCTAGGAAAAAAAAAAATGCAGGATGTAGCACATTTGTCGCATAAGCACCGACGGGGTTAAATATCCAGTTTGATTGGTTGGTATTTCGTTGTTGGCAGAGAACGAGAAGGCAGTTAGACCCGTGCTACTGCGATGAACAGACTTGCCTTTCTTTCTTTGACGAATCCGTCTGGAAAGAGTTCTCGTGCGATAAAAACGTCACTTCCAGACGCCCCATTTCCGTTATCTCTCAGACCGGCGTGCGTCCCCGATTCTTTCAACACTGCAGCGAGTACAGTATTTGATGAATGGCGAAAATGGTAAATAAAGAAAAGAAAGCCGAGAACGGAGGTCGTGTTAATGAGGGAGGTCACCAGTGGTCTCTTAGCCGCATCGAGATAACACAAGTCATTACACTGTAAACCAGCGCTGGCACGTCGGAGCGGCGTCTGGGGTCCTCTCAACGCGTGAAAAAGCGCTTTCACAGTCACAGATCAAAAATACAAAGAATAATAAGGACCCGCAGCGATCCGTCGCATGCGATATCACCTACAATCGGTCGCTCGCCCGTGTCGAGAAGTTCAGCTATGTTTAGTAGCAGTTGTAGTTAATTTCCGCAACCCCACAAATATTTGCAAAAATATATTTAAAATAAACGAGAACTACAGCTTATTGATCTGGTTTTGAAATACTTATCTTGGGATTGTAGGTTACTTTACAGAAAATATTGGATTATATAAAACTTCCTGGCAGATTAAAACTGTGTGCAGGACCGAGACTCGAACTCGGGACCAATTGCCTTTCGCGGGCAAGTGCTCTACCAACTGAGCCACCCAAGCACGACTCACGATCCGTCCTCACAGCTTCAATTCTGCCAGTACCTCGTCTCCTACCTTCCAAACTTCCCAGAAGCTCTTCTGCGAACCTTGCAGAATTAGCACTCCTGGAAGAAAGGATATTGCGGAGAGATGGCTTATCTTCAGCCTGGGGGATGTGAAACAGAGTCGTGCTTGGGTAGCTCAGTTGGTAGAGCACTTGGCTGCGAAAGGCAAAGGTCCCGAGTTCGACTCTCGGTCTTGCACACAGTTTTAATCTGCCAGGAAGTTTCATATCAGCGCACACTCCGCTGCACAGTGGAAATCCCATTCTGATTGGATTATATACTCTTTCCACTGTGCTAATACAATTCGTTTTTCGTTCATTATTTCTCAACTCCTTTTTTATTCATTAGTGGCTCTGAGCACTATGGGACTCAACTGCTGAGGTCATTAGTCCCCTAGAACTTAGAACTAGTTAAACCTAACTAACCTAAGGACATCACAAACATCCATACCCGAGGCAGGATTCGAACCTGCGACCGTAGCGGTCTTGCGGTTCCAGACTGCAGCGCCTTTAACCGCACGGCCACTTCGGCCGGCTTTTATTCATTAGTCTTGTAGTTTAACTGCAAGTATTTACACAAACTGCTTGCTGTCTCGATGTATCTACAGACTTGTTGTCAATAGCAGCACTACTGATAGCCATAACTCTTCTTATAAATTCTACGAGGGAGGGTTAGATTATATCAAATGACAGGGGACTTGAGTTAAGCTCTATAATAGATTTACCCTGAACATTTAAATCAAAATGTCCTCTTCATATAACAGCAAGTACGTCATTCTGTTTGGAAGTAAAAACTATAATAATGCATGCAATTGTTTCATAAATACCTCAAAATTATTAGATGGTAACCACTGTATCGAGACTTTTACTATGAACTTCCCACCAATTCTATATGTACAGCACCAAGTAGCACCTGCTCTCTTATGTCCTCAATTTCCCAGTGTCTGTCTTCTGCAGTTTCTGCCTTCTACATCTCCCTCTAGTCCCATGGCAGTCATTCCTTGATGTCTTAACAGATGCCCTATCGTCCTGTGCCTTCTTCTTGTCAGTGTTTTCCACACATTCCTTTCCTCTCCGATTCTGCACAGAACCATCCCATTCCTTGACTTTTCAGTCCACTTAATTTTCAACATTCTTCTGTAGCACCACATTTCAAATGCTTTGATTTTCTTCTGTTCCCGTTTTCCCACAGTCCATGTTTTATTACTATACGGTACTGTGCTCCAAACGAACATTCTCAGAAATTTTTTCCCCAAATTAAGACCCATGTTTGAAACTAGCAGATTTCTCTTGGCCAGAAATTCCCTTTTTTCCAGTGCTACTATGCATTGGATGTGCTCCTTGCTCTGTCTACGACTGGTTTTTTGCTGCCTATGTAGTAGAATTCCTTAACTTCATCTACGTCGTGACCATCAACCCTGATGTTAAGTTTCTTGCTGTTCCCATTTCTGCTGCTTCTCATTGCTTCTGTCTTTCTTCGGTTTACTCTCAAACTATATTCTGCACTCATTACAGGTCATGTAATTCTTCTTCATTTTCAGTGAGCATAGCAATGTCATCAGCGAATCGTATCATTGATGTCCTTTCGCCCTGAATTTTAATTCCACTCCGGAACCTTTATTTCTGTGTACCACATCATAATGGAGTTACCCGTGTGTGGAGACTCCGAGGAGAACGTACACTGGCAGATTCCATTCGTTGTCATCATAAGGTCCCGCCGGTCGGTGTGACCGAGCGGTTCTAGGCACTTCAGTCTGGAACCGCGTGACCCCTACGGCCGCAGGTTCGAACCCTGCCTCGGGCATGAGTGTGTTTGATGTCCTTAGGTTAGTTAGGTTTAAGTAGTTCTAAGTTCTAGGGGACTGATGGCCTCAGATGTTAAGTCTCATAGTGCTCAGAGCCATTTGAACCATACGGGCCTCAGCGTTGTAGAAACGGTACACAACATGATTGGCTCTCCTTCACATAACTGATAACCTGGACACCAGCTGTTGCGTTTCTCATGTGCTCAGCTAGTGCTGTGCCCTATGTTCGACGTTTCTACGACGTTATGTTTCAACAAGATAACGCAGGACTGCATGTTGCCCTGCTGTCCTGACCAACCTCAATGCCGAGACTGGCTGGTACTGTGGCCAGCACATTCTCCAGATCTATCACCTGTTGAAAACATCTGGTCTTGGGTTACCGATAGATCAGCATGCCACCATCCACCAGCAACTTCAATGGATGAACTTAACACAATCAACTGAAACAGCAAACAACGACGTACCCAAAAATATCGTCCAAACTCTATACCCAACCACGTTAGAGACATTTTTACTGTCACAGGTAGCAACACTGTGTATCATGTACTGCTGGTAATTTTATGATTTATTTGATACCAGACACACTTACTCGTGTAGTACTCCAATATACATGTTATCAGTTTTCTGTACACACATTGTATACTGACGTGCACCGGAAGACACATAGTTCACAGCGACATAATGACTTTTGTAGGGGGCGGTTTCATTAAACTGTTTTCATTGTTCTGTGGAGGTCCTCTGTACTTAACATTTACTGTAGGACAGGAAACGCGTAGTTCGTAATGATTTCATAGACTCTATAGGGGTCTGCTTCATTAAACTGTTGCATCACACATGATATATGCCGATACTACATTATTTTGATTACATCACATATCAGAGAGGGCGAGTGTGCTACTGCAAGCAACACAAGGTGTCAAACTAGAACGGTAAAGGCAATCGAATACTAGTAAACGCTATACTGTGCCTAAAACTGAAGTAATTAAAAACCAGTGCGTGCGGAGCAATCTAAAGTGCAACGACTAAATAAAATTAATCAAAAGAAAGTCAGGTGCTAAAGTGGCCGAGCGGAGTGGCCGCGCGGTTTGAGGCGCCATGTGATGGCTTTACGCGGCCCCTCCCACCGGAGGTTCGAGTCCTTCCTCGGGTGTATATATATATATATATATATATATATATATATATATATATATATATATATGTGTGTGTGTGTGTGTGTGTGTGTGTGTGTGTGTGTGTGTGTGTTTTGTTCTTAGCATAAGTTCGGTCGGTGGGCGCGGGCCGCTCTACTGGGCGACCACGTGGTTTCAAACGTTAGCCGGACGAGAGGAGTAGCCTCAGCGCATGGTCTAGCCGCGTGTCTGGGAATTCCGCTGTGACGAGGACGGTGCTTTGTGTCGATGAAGGAGATGTCTATGCCGGGAGTGCCAAACCCTAAATGCGGACTAGAAGAGGGTATATACAAGGTCTGTTCAAAAAATTCCATAACTGTATCCACAAAATTTTTCTACGCCTACATTTTACTTAGTCTCCTTTGAAATACTCTCCGCCACAATTGATACGCCTCTCCCAACTCCGTTTCCACTTTCGGAAGCAGCCTTGGAACGCCTCCTGCTGGATCGCGCGAAGCGCCGTCTGCGAATTTTCTTTTACTTCGTCTAGCGTTGTAAATCTTCGCCCTTTCAATAGGGCTTTCAACTTCGGAAATAAACAAAAGTCAGCAGGGGCCAGGTGTGGAGAGTATGGAGGATGAGGCAGCACGGTGATTTCGTTTTTTGTGTAATAGCCACACACCAACAGGGGTAAATATGCGGGTGCCTTATCATCACGTATGAAGCCAAGCATTGTTTCGCCACATTTCGGGCCGTTTCCTTCTCACATTTTCTGGCAGGCGTCGCAACACGTCTCGATAGTACCATCGATTAACAGTTTGTCCCTGCGGCACGAGTTCATGATGAACCAATCCTTCAAAATCAAAGAAAACTATCAGCATTGCTTTGGTATGGACTGCACTGTGTCCTTCACCACTGTTCATGAACTACAAGCACCTCAGATTGAAATGGGGAAGTGAGATCCTTGCCTGGCGAATGAGTGAGAAAATAGTGTTGCAGATGAGTGCTGCTACAACCTTTCCCACAGCAATGGCCGCGTATGTCTTCGATACTCCCACGACGACTGCAATCTAGCACTCGTCTGGATGACCTACTCGTTTATGGAACCCAAAATCCTAATCATTCTTTTTGACCTTCAGTTTGGTAGCTTGCATTATCTAAAGGCCTAGCGGACATATGAAAGGTGTAATAGTCAGGAAGATATGGTGGAGGGGGGGGGGGGGGGAAGGGCTGGAGTCATTTTATTGTGTGGTATTCAGCCCGAAGCTTGGTTTGATGCAGCTTTCCACGCTAGTTCTGTGGTGTCACCGCCAGACACCACACTTGCTATGTGGTAGCCTTTAAATCGGCCGCGGTTCGTTAGTATACGTCGGACCCGCGTGTCGCCACTATCAGTGATTGCAGACCGAGCGCCGCCACACGGCAGGTCTAGAGAGACTTCCTAGCACTCGTCCCAGTTGTACAGCCGACTTTGCTAGCGATGGTTCACTGACAAAATACGCTCTCATTTGCCGAGATGATAGTTAGCATAGCCTTCAGCTACGTCATTTGCTACGACCTAGCAAGGCGCCATTACCAGTTACTATTGATGCTGTAAAACATGTACCCTCAAGAGCAATGTTCACCATTTATGGATTAAAGTTAAGTATTCCACAGCTACGTCCTTTTTTGCTAGTCTAATTTCCTTGTCCTGTTCCAGACATCACGCCAGCCTGCGTGAGCTAAAACGCGTGCCTTTCGGCTTCCTCACAAAACCGGATTGGCTCTCTTGCCAATCCACAACAAGTTAATCCCGTGCATTTCTGTTCATTTCCGGGAGGACGACGTTTCTGGCCATCCTGATATAGGTTTTCCGTGATTTACTTCAATCTCTCCAGGCAAATGCCGAGATGGTTCTTTTGAAAGGGTAGGCCGATTTCCTTCTCTATGTTTGAAACAATCCGGACAGTGTTCAGTCCCTAATGACCTCGATGTCCACGAGACGTTGAACACTGATCTTCCTTTCTCTGTACCTCTTGTGGCAAGATAATGTAATCATTGTTGTGGTAAGATGGCTGAAGTTGTAGGTGGTAAATTTACAGTCTATCAGCTACAACTTCAGCCATATTACCGGCAAAATGATTATTCTCAACAAACCATAAGGACATTGGTACTTTATATTTTCTATTTGTAGCATGAGTAGGAATATCATTGGTTGTACTTTAAGACACTAAATTAACCCGAGACGTATGTTTGAAAATTAATTGTATTTTGTTAATTTGAAATGGAATGAAAAAACAAGTCGAAACAAGGCTCCGGGAGTAGACAACATTCCATTAGAACTACTGACAGCCTTGGGAGATCCAGTCCTGACAAAACTCTACCATCTGGTGAGCAAGATGTATGAGACAGGCGAAATTCCCTCAGACTTCAAGAAGAATATAATAATTCCAATCCCAAAAAAAGCAGGTGTTGACAGATGTGAAAATTACCAAACTATCAGTTTAATAAGTCACAGCTGCAAAATACTAACGCGAATTCTTTACAGACGAATGGAAAAACTGGTAGAAGCCGACCTCGGGTAAGAGGTTTGCCGATGACATTGTAATTCTGACAGCAAAGGCCTTGGAAGAGCAGTTGAACGGAATGGACAGTGTCTTGAAAGGAGGGTATAAGATTAATATCAAGAAAAGCAAAACGAGGATAATGGAATGCAGTCGAATTAAGTCGGGTGATGCTGCAGGAATTAGATTAGGAAATGAGACACTTAAAGTAGTAAAAGAGTTTTGCTATTTGGGGAGCAAAATAACTGATGATGGTCGAATTAGAGAGGATATAAAATGTAGACTGGCAATGGCAAGGAAAGCGTTTCTGAAGAAGAGAAATTTGTTAACATCGAGTATTGAGCAGTGTCAGGAAGTCGTTTCTGAAAGTATTTGTATGGAGTATAGACATGTATGGAAGTGAAACATGGACGATAAATAGTTTAGACAAGAAGAGAATAGAAGCTTTCGAAAAATGGTACTACAGAAGAATGCTGAAGATTAGATGGGTAGTTCACATAACTAATGAGGAGGTAGTGGATAGAGTTGAGGAGAAGAGGAGCTTGTGGCACAACTTGACTAGAAGAAGGGATCGGTTGGTGAGACATGTTCTGTGGCATCAAGGGATCACCAATTTAGTACTGGAGGGCAGCGTGGAGGGTAAAAATGGTAGAGGGAGACCAAGAGATGAATACACTAAGCAGATTCAGAAGGATTTAGGCTACAGTAGGTACTGGGGGATGAAGAGGCTTGCACAGGATAGAGTAGCACGGAGAGCTGCATCAAACCAGTCTCAGGACTGAAGACACCACAACAACAACATGATAAAACAACTGGTTTGTGTAAAATGTTGGTTCTGTACATCTCCTGAAACGTTTTTGAGCGCAAATTTATATGTGTTTACTAATCTATGATGCGGAAAACAAGATAAAGATCTTTGTTCAGGCTAATTGTTAGAAGTTTCAGTAGAAGAGAGGATGTGGTCTGACGGCCTAGCAAGAGGATATTGTTACGAGTGTAAAACATTTCAAATGCGTTCACGTGTGACTGAAATTTGCCAGTAGATATACTACTGTCAAAATTAAACAAAGCGAATGGTAATAATATTCTTGTAATCGATTTTCAGTTAGGCTGCGAAACTATGTAAGTTACGGTGATGTGTGATTCACATACTAGTGTGGTACTTTGCAGACATTAAAGTGGAAGTTTGTTAGGTGCCACAACTCACAACTAGAAACATATGGGGAAATTAATTCTACAGAATAATACTGGAAATCAAGCGAGTTTCATTCGTAGAGGATTAGTCGCCATTTCCGAGCATCAAATCAGTAATTGACGTATCCGTATGTGACGTGGTCTTTAGTAACCGGTATGGCATGTAATTCAGTGAACAGGAACGATGACGTACTTAGAGTTTAACCACAGCCTCCACATCGAATACTGTTTTATGTGCTGTTCCTCAATTATACGCGATTCCTTCAGAAATACACCTAATTTAGACCAGGGTCGAACTCCGTTTGTACCCCATTGCAAACATTTACGAAATTTAAACTTTTTTAGCTTCCTGTCAATACGCACGGAGGTACTGAAACCATGTCAAAGGCGTTAATGATGAGCAGTGGAGACCCGGTGGCATTCCAAGGGAATCCATGGTTTAGCGCTACTAAGGTAGGATTAAAGCTCAGCAATCAGTTCTTATGAAGACTACAGCTGCCGAAACCTCATCCACAAACTTACAGATGAAATTCAAAGTCATTGTAGAGTGCATTTTATGCTGTTCTGTCATTTGTTTCAGTATTTTGGTTATCACCTGCTTGTTTTAAAACAGTAGTGTCATACTAGTACAGTTTGTGAGGTAAAGTTACGTAGTGGTGGCTCCTTGCACATCTCGTGATTTATGTACGGTAAATGTGCATAATATGAACCAAAATACTCGTCGGGGTCCTTTTTATTATCTGGTGTAAGTTTTCTGAATTTACCTTGTAGTTTTGGTATTTATAACGAGATGTGCGTTAAATAATGACGCGCGAACAGACTCTTGGGTAAACTACAGGTCAGTGTGTTACCATAATCGTTACTCTGCATTCAGTGTCGTCATCTTTGGCAACTCACAATCAAACTAATAATAATCATCTTTGAACGTAACTCAGACCTCGGGCTACGCTACACAGCGGTATGTCACAAACAAGCAAGATTTGAGGGAAGGCCAACTATTACACTTTTGCCCAACTG
Organism: Schistocerca cancellata; assembly: GCF_023864275.1. Lineage (NCBI taxonomy): Eukaryota > Metazoa > Arthropoda > Insecta > Orthoptera > Acrididae > Schistocerca > Schistocerca cancellata. Next base: position 1,161,119,730 of record NC_064626.1, read on the forward strand.
TTGTACAGATACACCAGTAACCAGAGGCAGCAAGTTGCGGATATTATGGACCCCAAGTAGGCAAGGGCCTCGTAGCCACATTATCCTGTCTGTCGAGGGAAAACTAACCGTCAGCTGTGTTAAATATTAAAATAGTTTAGAATCATGTGCGCGTAACTGTACAGCATTTTAGATCTCTTTAAATAATAGACCATTGAATTGAAATTGTCTGTTTTTTCGAACGTTTTAAGAATACATATTCTTAATTCCATCAAAGTACACTACATTTTACGAATCTGAAATTGGCACAAGAGCTTGATTTACTGTTGTCCCCCTATGGTCTGCTGTGCATTGTAACTAATTTGCGCCACAGTATTGTCGGCAGCGATTATTTGGTTGACGTTTTTGACGAAGATCGCGCTAAATGACACAGACCACTAAGTAAAAAAGTCGAGCAACTACAACACTTTCAGAGTTTTCATTTGAATTAAGGTTAGTTTTAATTTATCTCATTTAGTGCTGTATTATTGATTTCAACCTTCCCTCTACAACGTACGGGTCAAAATGACCCGAGTGCGACAAATACGCACATGCGTCGGCGGCAGGTGCTGGGGGAGAAGTACATATTTAAAAAACTATACTTCATTGTTTTCTGAAATGTTGAAAATGACTCATTGCACATAAAAATGAGTTGAGTAAAAAATGCTCGAATTGTAGAACATGTCCTGGCATTTCATGCTGTTGACCGAAGATTAAATTCTGTTAAGAGGGCCTTTACAATATGTTTGTCTACAAAGTTTCCATGCATTTCTGTAGATTTTTCATCCACGTTTTAACGTTTAAAGTCGCTTTCTTTGGAAGGAACGAACACCAAGTTTCAGCCATATTGGTCTATTTCTTTGTGTTTGGCATTCGTGTGAATCAGGGAAGTCGAGTGATTGTCGAAAAATGGACAAAAAAGAATTTCGTGTGGTGATTAAACATTACTTTATGAAAGGCAAAACGCCTCAGGAGACTAAAGAGAGCTTGATAAACATTACGGTGACTCTGCAACTTCGATTAGAACAGTTTATAAGTGGTTTCAAAATTTTCGAAGTGGCCATATGTGCGCAAGTGATGTTGAACGTTCTGGACGCCATGTGGAGGTTACGACTTCAGAAATCATTGATAAAATCCATGATATGGTGACGGATGACAGAAGAGTTAAGATGCGTGAGATTGCTAGTGCCGTGGGCATCTCGAATGAACGGGTACATAATATTTTGCATAATGATTTGGACGTGAGAAAGCTATCCGCAAGATGGGTTCCGCGATTGCTCACGATTGACCAAAAACGGAATCGTGTGAAGTGTTGCAAGGATGATTTGCAGCTGTTCAGGAAGAATCCGCAGGACTTTAAGCGTCGTTTCGTCACTGTGGATGAAACATGGATACATTACTATACTCCTGAGACCAAACAGCAACCTAAACAATGGGTTACCAACCGAGAATCTGCACCAAAAAAGGCGAAGACCATGCCTGCGGCCGGAAAGGTTTGGCGACTGTCTTTTGGGATTCGCAAGGGATAATCCTCATCGACTATCTGGAAAAGGGTAAAGCTATTACAGGTGAATATTATTCATCGTTATTGGAACGTTTGAAAACCGAGCTGCAAGAAAAACTCCGGCGATTGGACCAAAAAAAAATGTCCTTTTCCATCACGTCAATACACCAGCACATACATCAGCAGTTGTGGTCGCAAAATTAATGGAAATAGGACTCCAATTCGTTTCACATCCCCCCTGTTCTCTAGACTTGGCACCCTCGGACTACTATTTGTTCCCCAATTTGAAGAAATGGCTGGTGGGACAAAGATTTTGCAGCAACTAATAGCTATTTTGCAGACTTGGACAATTCCTATTATTCGGCCAAATTAAAACAATGTTGGACGAAGCGTGTAAGTCTAACAGGAGACTATGTCGAAAAATATAAAAAGGTTTACCCCAAACATGTAAGTAGTTTCTATTTTTGAACGTACTTTTCAAACGCCCCTCGTACACTTGGACAAAGCTACCAGTTAAGTAAAGCTTCTGTTTACTGTACTTACTTGTTCGCTAACCATTTCTGCTCCTGTTCTGCTTTCCTACTGCAACAGCTGCTGCACTATTCTGTACTCCAACTGTCGTTACTGTTGTGTGTGAAGTAGTACACAACAGTGCGCGTAACAACGGACGGTCCATTGGCACCATTTTCTTTTTTTCAGATGAGCGTTGTTCTAGTTAAGCTTTCGGTACCTGACTGGGCCTTCAGGAAAAACGAGTGATCCTAGGATAATGAAACTTTGTGCAAACATTTTGTGAGTTAACGAGCATTTCGCTCTCATTTAAGTATATGACCACAAGAGTCAGCCCCCAGGAATTGTGAAACGAACCCTGTCGTCCAGGACCGTGTACTACAAAGAGCGCAGTTTCGCGACGAGATGGGGAAAATCACAGACGTCTATTGTGCTGAATGAGGCCTAAGCGCTGTAGTGTGCGAGTGAGACAGACGAGAACCTACGTCATAGGGAAACCCAGGGAAGCATAGCAGTGTTAAATATGGCGGACCTAAGATCGGCCACAAAGGAAAACATTTATGAAAACTATTTAATTCTGTAGTAATTCAGGGAATTAAGCCACAGTAATTTTGAGCTACCATCCTTCATAAATGTTCATGGTGATCCCACTAAAACTTGAATAGTGGTCATATCTATAATAGTTTAGGATTTACTGTTAAACTGAAATTCACAAGTTATGTAACAAAGACCTGAATGCTAAAATCTTAACGCTTTAGTCGATCTAAACGATCGACCTTTAATATCGAAGCGCATCATTAAAATTACAAACGTTGTAAATACCAACTCTGTAACTTCATTTGTTTAAAAGATGTAGCAAATTTTAAATTATCAGTATTTTCAGTTAAGCACCAGATCATTTCCTCAACACAAAACGCATTGAACGATGACAATGTGACACCTTATTAAATCATTAGGTAATAGAATATGTGTTGTAAAGTTTAGTGCATAATGCTTACTTTTGTTCTTTATTTATTTATCAGGAAGCACATTGGTGCAAGGCTACTGGCCGTGGCATTCGAAGTTAAGAAGGAAATTGTATTGGTTTTATGTAGAATTTTACGTTTATTATAAAAACATTGAGGTTCGCCGATGACATTGTAATTCTGTCAGAGACAGCAAAGGACTTGAAAGAGCAGTTGAACGGAATGGACAGTGTCTTGAAAGGAGGATATAAGATGAACATCAACAAAAGCAAAACGAGGATAATGGAATGTAGTCGAATTAAGTCGGATGATGCTGAGGGTATTAGATTAGGAAATGAGACACTTAAAGTAGTAAAGGAGTTTTGCTATTTGGGGAGCAAAATAACTGACGATGGTCGAAGTAGAGGGGATATAAAATGTAAACTGGCAATGGCAAGGAAAGCGTTTCTGAAGGAGAAAAATTTGTTAACATAGAGTATTGATTTAAGTGTCAGGAAGTCGTTTCTGAAAGTATTTGTATGGAGCGTAGCCATGTATGAAAGTGAAACGTGGACAATAAATAGTTTAGACAAGAAGAGAATAGAAGCTTTCGAAATGTGGTGCTACAGAAGAATGCTGAAGATTAGATTGGTAGATCACATAACTAATGAGGAGGTATTGAATAGAACTGGGGAGAAGAGGAGCTTGTGGCACAACTTGACTAGAAGAAGGGATCGGTTGGTAGGACATGTTCTGAGACATCGAGGGATCACCAATTTAGTATTGGAGGGCAGCGTGGAGGGTAAAAATCGTAGAGGGAGACCAAGAGATGAATACACTAAGGAGATTCAGAAGGATGTAGGGTGCAGTAGGTACTGGGAGATGAAGAAGCTTGCACAGGATAGAGTAGCTTGGAGAGCTGCATCAAACCAGTCTCAGGACTGAAGACCACAACAACAACAACAACAATGTAATGGATATTATTGTTATCTTATTTAGAACGTGAAAGTGGTCAAGCTTTGATTATTTAAGTATGTTAAAATGTCAAGTAATGTAGAATAAGCTGTAGCCAATCAGATGGATGGCTTCAGGAAAGGGAACTGCGCTAGTCAGTTGTGCGAGGATGTTCAGTGCATGGGAAACGCGTAAACGTAGCGTTCGGATGGAGACGCGACAGTCGTCATAGGCAGCTAGGAAGTGAAACAAATGGCTCTGAGCACTATGGGACTCAACTGCTGAGGTCATTAGTCCCCTAGAACTTAGAACTAATTAAACCTAACTAACCTAAGGACATCACAAACATCCATGCCCGAGGCAGGATTCGAACCTGCGACTGTAGCGCTCTTGCGGTTCCAGACTGCAGCGCCTTTAACCACACGGCCACTTCGGCCTGGAGTGAACTCTTCGTGAATATCGAGGTGGAGTATTGTGTTTCGCGATGACATTGTGAATGATCGAACTGTGTCAAATGGGTATGCGCTCGAGTGCAACAGTAACTCTAAATACGACCACTTTCGCTATTAGTTTGCTTTCTGAATAATCATTGTTCTAACTAGATCGCAGCTGTGTGGCCTACATCATTTATGGGTCATTAATTTATTTCCCGATATTATTATTACTGTTATTATATTTTATGTTAACTTTGTATTTCGCAAACTTGTCATAAGTGTCTAATTCAGGCCGTGTAATGCGACACGTGCGGTTCAACCCATAGACGAGTTTGAGCCAAGACATTTCCACGAAGAGGAACCGCATGTGAGCCCGAACATCTTTGGGATATTAGCTCGCAATTTATAAGGGCATGCAGAAGAGAAATAACGAATACACCATTGAAAGAAACGCATTTTATTTTCCACATGAGGGGGTAACACTTGTTAATGGCATACATACATTTCAGGTTACAAACTTTGCTCAGCGTCACTACCATCTGCATTCATGAAAGTCTGGAACCGCACAGGAAGTGGACGAATTTTTACTTAAAAACTGGTAGCCAGAAAAAAAAACTTATTTGTGAAGCTGCATGAATAGGACTAAAAAAAATAACGTGTTTCTTAACGCTAACACTAATCGCGTGAACTGACTCGTTCCACATCATTTCGACAAAAGACTTGTTCAAGTGATATGTGGAACATTAATTAACTACTGATGCCCGACTTTTTGAACGATGGACCGTGGAATGTTCAGGTGTTGTGACACAGCTTGAAGATCGCACTTGCGTCCAGCGTTGGCAACAGTAACTTCTTTAATAATTTCTGGCGCTGTTGGCTTCTCCCAAGTGTAGTTCTCAAATCGCCAATTAATTTGATCTTCCGAATCTTGTTCTTCAACCCCAGTGCGAAAAGAGGACCTCTCCGTATTTCTTTAACGCGTCGATACTCGCGAATAGCGGTAACATTGCTGTTGTTGTTTTGATAAAACAGCTTTACGAGACGAACGTGGAGTTCGGTTCCGTTCTCTAACGCCTTCTGTACGAGAGTATTCTGTTACATCAAAATACGCGAGGACTCTTGCCGTTCTTCTATCTTCACTTGAAAGCCACTGCAGAGGTTTCAGCCAAGGTATTAGTGAACAGTACAGGGGTACCACAAAACCCAGGGTGATCTAGTCAATTGCAGATACAGTGTACTAAAATCATTCAGGTTCACGTCCCACGAATTAGTTTTAATTTAAAACGTTTTTCATTTTACACTCGCTCTCATTCTTGTCACTATCTTGTTTCGTCCGGAGTTACCGAGTAAACTATGGAGTGGGTAGGGTCTTTTTAAAGGCATCAGTGCTCGTGGCTTTTCGCAGAAAGACTCACATGGAGGCGGCATATGGAGGCGTCACCAGGACGTGACGTAACTGCTTCCGATGACCTATTTAACTTTGCGATCATCATATTCGGCCTGCCTCTTAGCGTCTCTATGTGTGGCTCTTGATGAATGACGACGTAGCGAAGATGACAATTACCTGTCCGACACATTTAAACAACGAGGTGCAGTAGTTTAACTGCTGCTTGTTATTCAAGCTGTTTTGATTGACGGAAGACCGTTTCCGCCGATCCGTAAATTCATAAAAGTATCATTCGCCACGTACATGCGGTACAACTTTTCGAAGGACGAAAACTAATTTTTGGAAACCGCTGTATTTTTTTTCGCGTAACCGTAGAACAGATTTAGCTAACACGATTATATGTCGATTTCCCGAACCTCTCTTGCTTAACACTAAGGTGTTTGTAAATGAACTGTTCCAATTTCGGCAGCACGATTGTCAGTAAATCCATAAATTTTTTCATAAAGAGAGGGTACGATTTTCTTGCGGATCTCAGTGAACTCTTTAGAAGAAAATAATATTTAAAAGTCTTACCACAACGGTAAATCCATGGGAAACTGTTCTGTTACACCCGCTTATATTATGCACGTTGCGGAAAAAGTGCGAAGCGAAAAATGGTCGAAATTATCACACTCTAGACTTGGAATGACTAAAGAATTTCCTAATCAGTGAACACACATTTTTAATCATGTACATAGAATTAGGAGCCATGGATTCTGTGGGAAAGAAAAAGAGTTGTTTCCAAACATTTATGTTTTGACAGTTGAATAACTACATCCGCGTTCATTTCTCCCTTCACAAATTATAAACACAAAAAACTGCAAATCGCCAGTTAAATAAAGGGAATTAATAACTTCTTGGTCTGTCCAATTTTAGTAATTTTCCTTCAGAAAATCATTTCGTCCGCTTTAGCCAACGATTTAAGCAGCGACCTAATCACGACCCAAAAGCGGTAAAACGTTTACATAAAGCCGAAAACCGATTGTGAAAGCTTAAAATCTAGCAACCAGATCCGCACTTCCATATTGGAATGTTTACATAACCCGTAGTGATTATGAGAATCTGATTAATGCATATAAGAAATGTAACAAAGAATTATTTATCGTTTCTCGATTGCCACGCACCGTGTTGTCCGAATTGCGACGAATTGTGATGTAAATCTCAGCAAAACTGCAAAGCCCTTCTATGTTGTGTGCTGCACGTGACTGACTGCGTGCTAGAATTCTAACTTATTATTATTTGTTTAACAGTCGAGAAAAATATGCTAATGTTCCCAAACAAAATTCGCAGTTAGTATCTTGCGGAGAAAAAGGAAAAAATGAAGTGATTCGCTCACGCTTTGACGCAAATGTCGAGTGCAAAGCAGAGTCGGTACACTGCTATCCATTTTGTTGAGTCAGCTTATGGTCTGTAGTGCGTACCTTGAATACAGTGGGATGACTGCTTTTGTCACTTTGCATACAGCATTTCTGATAATTCTCGAATGGTGAAGTATTTTGAGCAACGGATGTGCGGATGTTCCGATATAACAGATTAATTAAAAACGAATTTTTTGGAATCTGTTTCAACTAAACGAATGCTGTGCTCAGATTCGTGTTTTACAACATATAGATACCTGTTTTATCAGCGCAACATTTTTACAAGGCATAATCACAACTAGCGGTAGATCAGCACCTAATAAATACAGCAAGACTGGCGAAATGTAATTCGAAGAAGATATGAATTTCGATTCTGATTCTTTTATTTGTTGTAACAAAACAAATAAAATATAAAATAAGCTGCCTAAAACCCGTGGTTCTTCAGCTTTCATGCTACTTTTTGACTACCTTAATTGTGATTGTCGAATGCTAAAGGGAAAATTTCGTTATCTATTATTGTCTATTTGTCACATATCATTAGGTTTTTAGATTCATTGGGGTCATCTTGTCACGGAAAGTACTTGGCAGCCTTGTTAAGAGGACACGCAAGGTGACGACGTCTCCTGATGCGGCGTGATTTGTTTCCGGGCGTGTTGAGGTCAGAGCGCAGACGACACGCGCAGTGCTGTGCATCTGTGCTGCCAAGTTCTTTGCTTCCACGCTGGAGCGGACTGCGTGGAACATTGCTCAGCTTCGCATGACGTCAACGGTCTTGCGCAAGTCCACGAAAAAAGGGAACGTCGCTCTCTACTCGTGGCCAGAGAAGCTAAATGCTTTTAACACAAATGTATCAGATTAAAGGGCGTTGCTTCGACATTACTTCCCTTTACGACAGCTCATTCATTTGGAAATTACCTCTATTTTTACCTTTCGTTACTTTGCGCAGGGTAGTTGGTACACCAAACACCAGTCCTTGCTACACGGCAGAACACATCATTAAACGAAATCAGTATTCTATTTTACAAAAAGTACATAGAATATATACAATACATAAATGTTGTTGTTTGTTGTTGTGGTCTTCAGTCCTGAGACTGGTTTGATGCAGCTCTCCATGCTACTCTATCCTGAGCAAGGTTTTCCATCTCCTAGTACCTACTGCAACCTACATCCTTCTGAATCTGTTTAGTGTATTCATCTCTTGGCCTCCCTCTGCGATTTTTACCCTCCACGCTGCCCTCCAATACTAAATTGGTGATTCCTTGATGCCTCAGAATATGCCCTACCCACCGATCGCTTCTTCTAGTCAAGTTGTGCCACAAATTTCTCTTCTCTTCAGTTCTATTCAATACCTCCTCATTAGTTATATGATCTACCCATCTAATCTTCAGCACTCTTCTGTAGCACCCCATTTTGAAAGCTTCTATTCTCTTCTTGTCTAAACTATTTATCGTCCACGTTTCACTTCTATACATGGCTACACTCCATACAAATACTTTCAGAAACGTCGTACTGACACTTAAATCTATACTCGATGTTAACAAATTTCTCTTCTTCAGAAACGCTTTCCTTGCCATTGCCAGTCTACATTTTATACCCTCTCTACTTCGACCATCATCAGTTGTTTTGCACCCCAAACAGCAATACTCATTTACTACTATAAGCGTCTCATTTCCTAAACTAATTCCCGCAGCATCGCCCGATTTAATTCGACTACATTCTATTATTCTCATTTTGCTTTTATTGATGTTCATCTTATATCCTCCTTTCAAGACCATGTCCATTCCGTTCAGCTGCTCTTCCAGGTCCTTTGTTGTCTCTGACAGAATTACAATCGGTGAACCTCAAAGTTTTTATTTCTTCTCCATGGATTTTGATGCCTACTCCGAATTTTTCTTTCATTTCCTTTACTGCTTGCTCAATGTACAGATTGAATAACATCGGGCAGAGGCTACAACCTTGTTTCACTCCCTTCCCAACCACTGCTTCCCTCTCATGTCCCTCGACTCTTACAACTGCCATCTGCTTTCTGTACAAATTGTAAATAGCCTTTCGCTCCCTGTATTTTACCCCTGCCACCTTCAGAATTTGAAAGAGAGTATTCCAGTCAACATTGTCAAAAGCTTTCTCTAAGTCTACAAATGCTAGAAGCGTAGGTTTGCCTTTCCTTAATCTATTTTCTAAGATAAGTCGTAAGGTCAGTATTGCCTCAGGTGTTCCAACATTTCTGCGGAATCCAAACTGATCTTCCCCGAGGTCGGCTTTTACCAGTTTTTCCATTCGCCTGTAAAGAATTCGTGTTAGTATTTTGCAGCAGTGACTTATTAAACAATACATAAATACATAGCAAAAGTCTATTGACAGTTCACACTTTAACATCATATATTTGTAATTTCTGAATGGTACTGTAACAAACCAAGATATTAGAGTAACTTTTCAGATTACAGAAACTTACAATACCAATTTATTTTTCAACCTTGGTAATACCTGTTTTCGGATGTGTGGAATATGACTTGTGGTATTGGATGCTTACTCAGTGTCTTACCTGTCTTGCAAATCTCTACCTTGCTTAAAGTTAGTCACGTCCATGCCGATAATTTCACACACAACCAGATTATGCTACGAAAATTAATTTTCCAGTAAGTGCCATTATAAAATAAAAAATATCACTCTGTTTTTAATTCTGTTTTATAAAATCATCACTTATGAGAGCTGCCACTTATATTTTATTAATTTACTAACTTATGTGTATTATATGTAACTTATGGCGTGACATATATTTTGAAAAATATTTAATTTATTTCCAAGCTCAAGTTTTTCATTTAAGAAAAATATAGGTTAGTCTATACGTGTGTTAAAACTTTAAAGCGTAAAATATGTACTGTCAATTTGACTCATCGAATTTTCTATATCCTTCAAGAACAATGTTATGGTCTTCAGTCCGAAGGCTGGTTTGACGGAGCTCTCCACGCTATTCTATCCTATACAAGCCCCTTCACCGCCGAATATCTGCTGCAACCTACATCCTCCTGAATTTGAGTACTGTATTCATCTCCCGATCTCCTTGTACGATTTTTCCCCTCCACATTTTTCTCCAATACTAAGTTGGTGATAATGTCTCATAATATGTCGTATCAACCGACCCCTTCTTGTAGTCAGGTTGTGCCATAGACTTCATTTCTCCTGAATTCTATTCAGTACGTACTCATTAGAAACACGATCTACCCATCTAATCGTCAGCATTCTTCTGTAGCACCACATTTCAAAATCCTATATTCTATTCTTGTCTAAACTGTTGCCGGCCGGTGTGGCCGTGCGGTTCTAGGCGCTTCAGCCTGGAACCGCGTGACCGCCACGGTCGCAGGTTCGAATCCTGCCTCGGGCATGGATGTGTGTGATGTCCTTAGGTTAGTTAGGTTTAAGTAGTTCTAAGTTCTAGGGGACTGATGACCACATATGTTAAGTCCCATAGTGCTCAGAGCCATTTGAACCATTTTCTAAACTGTTTATTGTCCACGTTTCACTTCCATATGTGGCTGCACTCCATACAAATACTTTCAGAAAAGACTTCCTAACACTGAAATGTATATTCGATGTTAACACCGCTTTTTTTGCCATTGTCAATATATATTTTATACCCTCCCTACTTCGACCATCATCAGTTATTTTTGTGGCCAAATAGCAAAACTCATCTACTACTTTACGTGTCTCGTTTACTAATCTGATTCGTTCAGCATCACCTGCTTTAATTCTACTACATTCCGTTATTCTTGTTTGCTTTTGTTGACGTTAATCTTATATCCCCCTTTCAAGATGCTGCCCATTCTGTTCAACTGCTCTTCCACGTCCCTTGCTGTCTCTGACAGAACTGGAAAGTCATCGGCAAACTTAAAAGTTTTTGTTTCTTCTCCCTGAACTTTAATTCCAACTCCAAATTTTTCTTCGGTTTCCTTTACTGCTTACTCAACGTACAGATTGAATAACGTCGGAGATCCTGTCTCACTCCCTTCTCAAGCACTGCTTCCCTCTTACAATAGCCGCAGGGTTTTCCGAAGAAGTTGTAAATAGCCTTTCGGTCCCCGTGTTTTATCCCTGCTACCTTCATAATTTCAGAGAGAGTATTCCTGTCAACATTATCAAAAGCTGTCTCTAAGTCAGCCGGTCGCTGTGGCTGAGCGGTTCTAGGCGCTTCAGTCTGGAACCGCGCTGCTGCTACGGTCGCAGATTCGAATCCTGCCTCAGGTATGGATGTGTGTGATATCCTTAGTTTAGTTAGGCTGAAATAGTTCCAGGTCTAGGGGACTTATGACCTCAGATGTTAAGTCCCATAGTGCTTAGAGCCATTTGAAACAATTTTTTTTTGTCTCTAAGCCTATAACTGCTATAAACGCAGGTTTGCATTTCCTTAAGCTATCTTCTAAGGTAAATCGTAGGATCAGTGTTCCTACGTTTCTAATCCAAATTAATCTTCCCCGAGGTCGGCTTCTACAAGTTTTTACATTCTTCTGTAAAGAATTCTAGAACTACAATACTTAATTAACATGCACTGACGGAATGAATCGCAACACCAAGAAGGAGTTGTGCGACAAAACGAAAGTTGATAGACGTGTTTCTACACCTGAAAGATGATGTCTACTACCGCCACTATGTGGATGCAGATCATGTTTCGCTTAAATACGCGCTGTAACGGTCGTGACCGTTAGTTACCTTTGAGATTGGACGTGGTGAGTTGATGTTAGTCAAGAATGCATTTAAGGCGATACAGATGCCACTATCAACGCCTCACCGAGTTTGAACGAGGTCGTGCAATAGGGCTACGAGAAACCGGATGTTCATTCTGTGATACCGCAGAAAGACGAGTGCTGGCAGCAGTGGCCACGAGAACTTACGGTTGCAAGAAGCTCGGGCTCCATAGGGCACGTGGCACTACCGACAGGAAAGACCGTCGGTTGGGCTTATGGCTCTGGCCCATCGATCTACATCTGCAGCAGCAATTTAAGCAGCAGTTGGCCCTACAGGAGGTGACACGCATCGTGGCCCAACCAGCGCGCAACATCATCCGACATGCTAACTCAACTGAAGTCAAATGGGCCATCATGCACACCACCGCTAGGAAGGCCTCTGGTCACGATGGCATTCAAAACCGTGTCCTCTAGCAGTTCACGGACAAAGCAGTAGACTACCTCACACACATCTCGATTGCCATACTTAAACACCAACTCTTCCCCGCCCTTCGGAAGACGGCCAAGGTCCTGATGTTGAGGAAGCCGGGGAAAGACCACGGCCTCCCACAAAATTACCGACCCATCAGTCTGCTGAGCGCGCTTAGCAAGATCGTTGAGAAGGTAATATTAAAACGACTCACCAGACATTAAATCACAAACTACACCCTGAGACCGGAGCAATTCGGTTTCAGGAATCACCACTCGACAACACAACTCCTCCGCGTCGTTGAATACATAACACACGGATACAACACAAACAAAGCAACTGGGGCGGTGTTCCTGGACACCGAAAAGGCTTTCGATCGTCTATGGCACAATGGCCTAATACGCAAACTCAGCGACGCAGGGTTCTCCGACGGGCTCGTACGTCACATACACTCATATCTCACGGACAGGAGTTTCAACAACGACGTGCACGGCAAACAATCGAAACGACGTGGTATCCAGGCTGGAGTACCCCAAGGAAGCATTCCAGAGCCCTTACCGTTTAACCTCTACATTAATGACCTCCCAGCTACACGCAACACGACGGTGGCAATCTACGTGGATGACACTGACATCCTCGCGCAAGATTGGAAGCCGTCTAACATTAACTCACGACTACAGACTGCACTCAGAGCGGCAGAGCCTTGGCTGGTGAAATGGCGTGTTAGAGTATACGTCGACAAGTGCGGAGCCGTTCTGTTCACTAGAAGACCGAAACTACTGCGCAAACATCAGCACTGCAACCCAATAAGACTACATGCACGCCCAATACGTTTCCACGAGAAGGTCAAATATCTCGGTGTCTGGCTGGACCAGAAAGTACTCTGGGGTGACCACATTCAACACACGACCAACAAAGCAAACGCGAGGCTCAAACAACTCTACCCTATGCTTAACGGGCGTAGCACATTGAATAGGAGGGTGTCTAGGTCCATGTACATGACACTTATTCAACCCTGATGACGTACGCAGCCCCTGTCTGGGGATACGCTGCGCCCACACGCCTGCGCCATCTGCAGCTCATACAGAACAAAGTACTCAGAACTATAAGCAACGCTCCGCGCTACACACGCACCGCGGACCTTCACCGGGAATATCGGATACATACCATCTTGCAGGTATTCCAAAAACTCTCCGCACGACTGTACAATAACACGAGACACACGCGCAACCCATTTATCCTTTCTCTGGGTAACTACGACCACAACCATAGATGGAAACATAGTAGCTCAAAGACACTATTGGCAAGGAACTAAATATCTATGGTCCATAGCACGCTAACACGACAGTACTGGCGAGCCCCTGCAACACAGCTACTACTGGTAACCCCAGATGCTCGACTTCCCGAAAAACAGGCAACCGCAGGGAAACCGTACTGTAGACTACACAGCACGCAGACCAGCCACACACACCCGCTACACTGTGAGCTGATATATCACCGTTCGCCCACTAATGTATGACGACCTTGAACTGTTACAGGGACGCAGCCCCACAACGAGCTTCCGCACCGACAAAGGTAACGATGCACGATACCTCGCACTAACATAACCACACCTGGCATCTACTGTCGCAGCTAGCAAGCCGCTACTGCAGAGGTTTTTTCCCCTTGGCGCTTGCCTTGGCACTTCTTTTCCTCTGCCCTTAAAACCATTACCCTTCTCATGATGGACCATGTTAATGAGTAATCTTACCCAGACGCATGGGTAACATCACAGCCTGCATCCTGTGACTCCTGATTGAAAAACTAACGTGTTCTACGGAGGTGACAGTAGAATTTTTGGTTTGGTCACCACGTTGGTGTGGGCGTGGAGGGGCCCCATCCTTTTGGCACTACAGTAAGACAACGAGCTGTTACAAATCGGTTACTGCAAGGAAAGCTGCGAGCCAGACTCCCTGTAACGTGCACTCCACGCGACGTACCTACGGCTTCACGCAAGTATGTTCCCTTTTTTTCCGCCGCTTTTCTGCCAAATACACGCACAATGCAATTGTGATACTAGCAACTGCAGGGCATAATAACAAGTTGTTATCCGCCATTTTGAACTTTGACGAAAAATATGACGACAGTGTAATACCCCTTTTTAGCGTAACGACAAAGATGTTTGTTAAAGAAATTTGACTAATATTTGATCATATTTCTTTGTGAAAGATATATGATAGTGTAACACCAGGCTAACATTGTTCTCTAATACTGATCACAACTCTACGCAGTGCTCGTTGAACAGAATTACACAGCACACAATGCGGCAAAATGTGTTCATTTCTAGGCGCTTCAGTCTGGAACCGAGCGACCGCTACGGTCGCAGGTTCGAATCCTGCCTCGGGAGTGCATGTGTGTGATGTCCTTAGGTTAGTTAGGTTTAATTAGTTCTTAGTTCTAGGCGACTGATGACCTCAGAAGTTAAGTCGCATAGTGCTCAGAGCCCTTTTGTGTTCATTTCCTTCCATATTTAGTGTCTTCTTAAGCGCAATAGATTACACCCTTAAGAAGGTGCTGTTACACCATCTCCTCCGTACTTTTCTGTTGACACTACACGTGACGACCGGTTAGGTTCTCCAGGCATTCGCCAAACCACCGTATTTCCACAGGATGCAATGTGATTCATGGCTCCAGCTCGGTCTTTGCAGTGATCCACTCTCCGGTGGCGTGCTCTTTACATCTCAAGCGTCGCTGACTACAGAAATTTGTAGCTTATAAGGAGCTGCTGGGCCATTGTAACCCACCCTTTTTAACACTCTACGCGGAGTCACTGTGCTGGGTGGACTGCTGGTAGCGTTTTGGAACTCACGAGTGACCCCTTCGTCTGATTTTATGCGACTTTTTACAATCAGTCTCCGCAAAGCTCGACGTTTCCGTCCGTCGGTTTAGCTGCGGTTGTTCCTTAGCATTTCCACTTCACAATAACATCACAAATAGTCGAAAATGGTTCAAATGGCTCTAAGCACTATGGGACTCAACATCTGAGGTCATCAGTCCCCCAGACTTAGTACTACTTAAACCTAACTAACCTAAGGACATCGCACACATCCATGCTCGAGGCAGGATTCAAACCTGCGACCGCAGCAGCAACGCGGTCCAGGACTGAAGCGCCTAGAACCGCTCGGTCACAACGGCTGGCTCACAAATAGTCGAACTGGGCAGATTTAAAAGGGCTGAAATACCCCCGATGAATTTGTTGCTAAGGTGGCATCCATTGGCGTAGTCTACGTTCGAAGTCACTCCTTTTATACTGGCGGGTTTGCCTCTCATGCCATTTGGCGGTCAATTCTGCTGTGCATAGGGCTGTCCGGATACTTCTGACCAGATAGTGTATTCCTAGAACAAAAACCAAATTCTTGTTTCAAAAATTAGGAAGAAAATATACTAAATATCTATCAACATTCTACTGGTGCTTTTCACCAACAAGTGAATTGGTGGGCGTTAATGTTTCAGGCCAAGGAGCGGGTTTAGTCTTTGTGGATTCTCCCCCAGAGTCAACAAAATCAGCCACCAGGACAGCACTGCAGTAGCGTACCGTACAACTGCCCCTCCACTACAACCTCTTCAAGTGACATCGCAGATCTGTGACGTTGGGAGCCACCGGACAATCGAAAATGACGGCTTATAAAGGAAGAGCTTCACCAGTGCACAGCGCTGAAGAGGAGCGCAGCATGGCGCGCGAAACGTCGGCAATTTACCTGTTGTAGTAGTTACAATGACGCAGCCCAAACACCCAAAATTATTTTGTCCAAAAAAATCTAAAATGATCGCGAAGAACCTTTTAATTTCTACTTGAGGCCACAAATATTGAATTCATTTTTAAAGCACGCAGCAGTCACTGGAAATCTATAGCAAGTAACATTTACTTTACAATTAGGTAGAAAACTGCAGTGAGGATTCTCATAAAAGAAATGACATGTATTCATTAAAAAGTTTGATACTAGCGCTCCTGATGAACTCGAGACTTTCAAATGTGTGTGAACATATACCAGAGAAAATTATGAAATGCAAAATAATTCGTTTGTTTAGTACAAGCGAAGAGAAAAAGGAACCAAGAATAATTTACACAAACTGCAATGTTGCTTAGGTGTAGATCCATTTTTCAGACTGTACTATAAAAATCAGTGATTAAATTTGTATAATATGTGAATAGAAGCTCATCTACAAATGTTTCGCCGGCTGGTGTAGCCGAGCGGTTCTAGGCGCTTCAGTCTGGAACCGCGCGACTGCTGCGGTCGCAGGTTCGAATCCTCCCTCGGGCTTGGATGTGTGTGATGTCCTTAGGTTAGTTAGGTTTAAGTAGTTCTAAGTTCTAGGGGACTGATGACCTCAGATGGTAAGTCCCATGGTGCTTAGAGTCATTTGAACAAATGTTTCATAATTTTCTATAATGTCAATTTTTATAAAAAAATATTTCTAAAAAAACTAGTAGTGTTGCCTCCGGATCCATGGGAAGCCAAAAAATTAAAAAAAAATACGTGCCAAAGTTGAATTAAAAAAAAAAAGAAGTTTTCTGCACTGTGAGATATGGAGATGGTCGATAGCGAGGTATTAAATCCTCAACTGTCACTTGTACTAAATGTTACGTGGAGGTACGTATCAGCCTGTGATATTGGTAAGTGATGACAATACCAAGAGAGCAACAGTGAAAGAGCTAAGTGCTAGCGGAACTTGCTTACCATCACTGGCATTTCTGCTTATACCGAAGGTACAATGTTGCTATAGCAAATAGTCTGCAGCAGCTGAATATAATTCTCAGTTTTTACTGGGTGTAAAATGAAAACGGACCCGATGAATTCCATTTCTTCTTGAAAAAATTCACGTTCTCCTGTGGACGTAGTTGTTTTCTCTATGCTTAATCGTAATTTTTCGGCAAGAACGTCTCGGAGAAGCATGTAATTCCAGATTTCTGAGTTTCCTAACGAGAACATGCATTAGAAAATAACGCAAACCTGCAGACGTTGCGTTTCTCCACTTTAATAGCGATACTAAAAAGAGTCTTTAGTTCCGTTATTAAATGTAACTCGAGTAAACCTCTGGTGCTGCAAGTGAGTAAATGGAAGCTATGCCTAGAATTCTCATACATTCAATTTTTTAAAAAACATATCGTGCTGGTCAAGGTAAGTGAAAATTCAACGTCTAGCTGTCCTCGACTTTCTTCTTATGTGGCGTGGCTTTTGTTAGTTTTTAATTTTTGAAATAATGGCCTCATCTTATACGATACTTTCTTTCGGAACGCTGAGGGCTTTTTCTTCGTTATTGCAATTATTGTTTGAATTTGAGGAATGCTGGCATTGAACTTCGTTCTCTCGAACAATTAAGCTGTGTCAATCTATGGATTCACTACCCTATTATCAATTTCATCGGGAACTCGTAGGTATGACGCCACCAACAGTGTGACGTAATTGAATTTTTCACTGTGTAAAATAAATATTATTTACATCTACACCAATAATTCGGAAGCCAGCTTATGTTGTATGGTGGAGGGTAATGTGTATAACACCGCCACTTCCTTGCTTTCCTGCTCCTGTGGCGAATGGTCCCGGGAAGGAACGATTGTCGATAAGCCTGAGTGTGAGCTACGGAAGGGAAAAACCGATAACTGGATTTTAGTTCCGATTAACCGGTATTTTTCGGTATTTGTTTGGTCTTAGTTATAACAGGTGTTTTTTTAAATTTTTTATTAATAACTGAGTAGAAAAACCGAAATATCATTTAGCCACAGCAGCAGTGTTAAAGGTTTTCATTTTTAAATAAACATTTTTTTAAAATAAGTGTATTTTTTATTCGTAACATTTGTATTGGTTTGAAATATTGCCTTATTATAGAAAATGGGAAAAACGATCAGTGCTGTTTTAATAACAATGCCGACAGAAACGAGCAAAAATCACATAGCACAAGAATTTTGTACAGCATTATTTAGACAATAATGTTCCCATTGCCGTGTGTCTTGGCATAAGGTACGCGTGTACGTATAGTGCGCCGGACTTTACTCCACCTGAACTATATGGTAGTTCCTCGTTGTCGTCGCCGGACCTAAAAAAAATGGTTCAAATGGCTCTGAGCACTATGGGACTTAACATCTGAGGTCATCAGTCCCCTAGAACTTAGAACTACTTAAACCTAACTAACCTAAGGACGACACACACATCCATGCCCGAGGCAGGATTCGAACCTGCGACCGTAGTGGTCGCGCGGTTCCAGACTGAAGCGCCTGGAGCCGCTCGGCCACTCGGGCCGGCGCCGGACAGCCGTTGTATTTCAGAATGGCACCAATCCTAGCCTGGAAATGTTTTGCAATGTGACCAATGAAATACAATGCTTCATTTGCTTATAAGATCAAAGATTTGTCTGCCATTTCTATGAAATAATGAAAGAGGAAGGAAATCATGATTACAGCAACAAATTAAGAACTTAACAATTCATTCATAGTATAAAATGAAAATAGAAAGTACCAAAAGGTGGACTGGCAAATTTTTTTTATTGTCATCTTAATTTAATACTTTGGCTGTATGTATCTTGAAACAGAGCCAAAATTTTTCTGTCTTTTCTCGATTTATACGTTTGTAACAGGAAGTAATATCAATAAAAAATAAAAAATCGGTCGTTCCAGAAACCGGTTATTTTGAGCAGTTTTAACTGTCAGGTTAAAATGGCATGAGAAAAAACCGATATAACCGAAAACCGGTTGTTTCAGCGATAACCGCCATCCCTAGCGTGAGCTCTGGTCTCTATAATTTTACTTTCATGTTATTTTTGCGAGATATACGTAGGAGGAAGCAGTATATTGGTGGACTCCTCTAGGAATTTTAGAAGTAAGCCACACCGTGCTGTAGAATGCCTCTTTTGCAGCGTCTGCCACTGAAGTTGGCTGAGCATTTCTGTGACGTTTTGATACTTACTAAATGAACCAGTGACGAAACGCGCTGCTCTTCTTTGGATCTTCTCGGATTACTGTATCAGTCCTATCTGATAAGGGTCCCTGATTGACTAGCAGTATTCAAGTATTGGTCGAACGAGGCTTTTGTATGTTACCGTACCAGCCGGCCGGAGTGGCCGTGCGGTTCTAGGCGCTACAGTCTGGAGCCGAGCGACTGCTACGGTCGCAGGTTCGAATCCTGCCTCGGGCATGGATGTGTGTGGTGTCCTTAGGTTAGTTAGGTTTAATTAGTTCTAAGTTCTAGGCGACTGATGACCTCAGAAGTTAAGTCGCATAGCGCTCAGAGCCATTTGAACCATTTTTGCTACCGTACCTCCTTTGTCGATGGACTACGTTTCCTGAGAATTCTTCCAATGAATCTCGATTTGCCAACTGTTTTACTTGTGATTAGTTTTATGTGGTTGTGCCACCAGCAGCGGACCCGTATGCTTGCTCTTTAATGGACATGACTGCTTCCTGTGATTGTTCTGCACTTGTATGATTATTAAGGCCCGGATTTTAATGACTTAAAAAACAGCGAAATAATTAAGCATTTACGAGTTACAACTCATTTTTACCTTAAAAATAAAATATGTCTTTATATTAGTTTACTTGAAAACATTCTTGTCGATTTTTTTAGATACTTGTACCAGCTCCGACGCCGGCTCCATGGGACCTGAGGGGGGCCGAGCTCCCTCAAAAATTCGTTTGGGGGGCGGAGTCCCCCCCTCCTCCCAATAATGTAAGTAAATTATTAGTTACATTATGCTTTGTAAAATCACAAAATTGTGTTGGAATTGTTTATTTTCCATTTTTGACGACAGTTACCTTTAAAAATATATTCAGTAATGATTTAAAACAAATAATTATTACGGTAGTAAGCAGGTTAACTGAAAACGAGTTTCCAGAAGGCTTTCGACACCGTTCCTCAAAAGCGTCTTCTAATCAAACTGCGTGCCTGTGGAATACCGCCTCAGCTGTGAGATTGGATTCGTGATTTCCTGTCAGAAAGGTCACAGTTCGTAGTAATAGACGAAAAGTCATCCAGCAAAACAGAAGTAATACCCGGCGTTCCCCAAGGAAGTGTTTTAAGCCCTCTGTTGTTCCTGATCTATATTAACGACGTAGGAGACAATCTAAGTAGCCCTCTTAGATTGTTTGCAGATGATGCTGTCATTTACCGTCTCGTAAAGTCATCAGTTGACCAAAACGAATTGCAAAATGATTTAGATAAGATATCTGTATGGTGAGAAAAGTGGCAATCGACCCTGAATAAAGAAATAGAAATCCGCTAAATTTCGATTACGAGATAAGTCACACAAAAATGAAGGCTGTAAATTCAACTAAATACTTAGGGATTACAATTACAGATAATCTAAATTGAAACGATCACATAGATAATGTTGCAGGTAGAGCAAACCAAAGACTGCGATTCATTGGCAGAACACTTAGAAGGCACAACAGGTCTACTAAAGAGACTGCTTACACAACGCTTGTCCGCCCTATTCTGGTGCATTGCTGTGCGGTGTGTGATTCGCATCAGGTGGCACTGACGGATGACATCGAAAAAGTTCAAAGAAGGGCAGCTCGTTTTGTATTATTCGCGAAATAGCGCCACGGACTTGATACGTGAATTGGAGTGGCAATCACTAAAACAAAGGCGTTTCTCGTTGCGACGGGATCTTCTAGTGAAATTTCAATCACCCATCTTCTCGTCCGTTTGCGAAAACATTCTGTTGGCACCCACCTACATAGGGAGAAATATCATCACGACAAAATAAATCAAGGCTCGCACAGAAAAATTTAAGTCGTTTCTCCCGCGCGCCGTTCGAGAGTGGATCGGTGGACACACATTTTGAAGGTAGTTGGTTGAACCCTCTGCCAGGCACTTTATTGTGAACAGCAGAGTTATCACGTAGATGTAGATGCTAACCTGCGAGTTGGTTGATGGACTGGTGTGGTGTGTATGTGATGCACAGTCTTATAAATCAGAGCGGGCATGCTTATCATCTTCTTGGCCTTCTTTACATATGACACTACTCTGTAGTTGTGCTTGTCGGTTAGGTAAGTTCATTGTCTCAATATGCCAAATATTATCTCGTGATTTCTTTTAATCTGTGCCTTATTGATGTCTATTACAATTTTCATGTCATAAAGAAAATCTGCACCTAATATTGCTCCTGAAACCTCTGCCAGAATGAGAGTCCAGGAGTTGCCTTGCTTGAGTGTTAAATCTATCTCTAACTTGCACATCATTTTAGTAACTATTGCCGATTTATTTGCTGCAATTAATCACATTAACGTAATGATAGTCTGCAAAAGTAGTACAATGACATCTGATGCACAATCCACTAGGAAATAGCGGCGTTATTTAATGTGACTGACATACAGCCTTCTGGAAGGGATAAGGAAATTTTTAAGACTGCCCCCCACCTGTATGTCGTAGGCGCTCTTCTCGAATGTTATGGCTCGCCACACCTATTGCTCCTCTTTGGTTAAAAGCATCAGTTTGAACATACTGTAGCTCTTTCCCCAAAACGCTGGTGGACCAACACATTTGTCCCGTTGCAGTTTTTTAGAAACATATTTTTGTCGAATTTTCTGTACTCCTGCCACCACTTACGATACAGCTCTCTCCTTAATTATTGCCTTGTATGCTGCACTTGGACTGTCCAATGTCACATGTACTCTCTTGGCTACCTCCAGCACAGCATGTGTGTCGTCATTGCCGCAGGCTGCAATTGCTGCTTTTACCATGCCTGACAACTGAGCCAGTCAAACATGCTTGAGTGTTGCATCCAGCAAATCCACTTCTTTGACAATCCCTCGAAGATGACTCGAATATTCTGATGGCGCCCTATCCCTTATGTGTTCCTCTTTGAGCACCTGTCATATGTGTTGACTCAACGGTGTCTGCACTTTGATAACTGCAGTATTTTTAAATGTTTTATATGGTCATTCTACTGGATGTCAGAGTATCACACCCTCTCCCCTTGCTGCTACTCCAGCATCATGCACATTCACTGTCATTGTGAACTTCTTGTGCTCGTTGATGAACTCAGTCTGACCAAAAGTGAGTTCGATCCTTGCAAAGCAAGTTCTGGTTTTCTAGTATGTACTGTGGTGTTTGTATTTTCATCGGTTGCTCATTTTTCATCATGTTGCTGTTATATACTGATGCTTGTGTGTTTGTCATTGGAGTAGTTAGTATCTCTAATCTCAATTTAAGTTCTTCAAGTTGTTTCCTTATCTAATTTTGGAGGCTTCCCAATCGCATTTCCTCAGTTTTCTGTAAAGCCTGTGAATCTCAGTTGCCTGTGCATACTACTTCTTGTTGACAGTTTTCATAGTCACCACTTTAGCCTATGGGGCTTTTATGTTAATGTAACTACAGATAAAACTATGGTTTGAGCCAACTCTTTATTGTGCTAATCAAATTAGAAAGATAACTGACATCAAGGGTAGCTCTCTCTGCCGAAAAAAGGAAGACTAAACATATTAGGGCTTGACACTTTTCATGGAGTAACCACCAGTGTGCTCTTTACACTTCTACTACATCACTGGTGGTTCATACAATACAACAAATGAACTTTCCACCTGTCCATAGACAACGCATTCCATTCATTTACAGTCAGGGTCAACGCCAACCCCTGCACCAGGTTTCAATTCTTTTCAGGTCTTGCCGCATTTTGCTACAATTTTCTAGCGTTGAAACATTTTCATATACAACAGTATCATCAGCAAGCACCTTCTTGGGGCTCCCGACATTATCCCCTAGGTGATATACATATTTTTAATGGTCCAACAACACTTCATTGGGGTACACCCAAAGCTACGTTAAGCTCTGAAGATGTTTATCAGTTCAGGGTGCCATCCGGTATTCCGTTTGCTAGGAACTCTTTAATCCAAGAACAAAGCTGGTCTAGTATCCTCATATTTTGTCCTTTAGGCAATAATGCATAATTGAATTGAATGTCTTTGGTAGTCAAGGAAAAGGACATCAACCCTGGCAGCTGTAATTTACTGTCTTCTGGACCTCATGGGCTAGGTTTCTCAAGATCATTATTTGTGTAATCCATCTTAATATGTACAAAGGAGACCTTTGGTCTCCAGAAATGTCATAATACATGAGGATAAGTGTTTTACAAAATTGTACAAAGAGACCAAGTTAGTTAAATGTTCCATTGATCAATCTCAGTGTAACCATTATGATGTGGAATATGTCAAGTACACAAGAAATGCACACATGAATCAAGGTTTCTTTCTTTTTTTTAAAAAAAATAGCTTAACATTTTTATTACCTACCCCATTCCCTTAAATGGCAAAAAATGCATATACCTATACATTTATTTATTCCCATTCACGAATTCATCTATGGTATGGAAGGAGCTGTCAAGGAAATATGATTTCAGTTTATTTTTGAAACTATTACTGCTGTCTGTCAGACATTTTATTTCATCTCATAATTTATTGAAAATTTTGCAGCAGCATATTTTACCCCTTCTCTGTGCCAGAGATAGTGTAAGTCTCTCTTTCTTCTGGTATTGTAATCATGAATGTCACTGTTTTTGAATTGGTCCATGTTGTTGAGAATAACTTTCATTACTCAGTAAATGTACTGTGAGACTGTTGTAAGAATTCCTAACCTTTCAAACAGATGACTACAAGATGAGCTCCACATGCTATTCTAACCAACTTTTCTTTTTAGCAGTGAATACTTTTTGCCTAAGTGTTGTGTTATCCCAAAATTTTATCCCATATGACATCAGAGAGTGAAAGTATGCAAAATATGTTAGCTTAATAATTTCTATATTCTCAAAATTAGCAATTATTCTGACTGCAAAAGTTGCTATAGGTAATCCAAAACATGAATTTTCCAATTAAGATTCCAGCCCATAATGAGAGGTACACTCAAAAACTTAGTATGCTCTACCCTGGCTACTGACTTCTGTTGATGTGTTATTGAAGGAACTGTACTCCTTGCAGCAGAAAATTGGATGCACTACCTTTTTTCAAAGCTCAGAGCAAGCCCATTTGCAGAAACCCAATTGATAACTTTTCCAGGGACATTATTTGTATCATTTTCTATTGGAGTTTCTTTTAGTGGATAAATAATGCTGCTTGTATCATCAGCAAACAGTGTCAGTTTAGCTTCTTGCTTCACATGAGAAGGGAGATGTCATTCACATATATCAAGAACAGAAGGGGACCTATGATTGAACCCTGTGGAACACCCAACGTAGTTTCACCCCAGTTACATGAAGTGGCAAACATCCCTAAATCACTTAAATCATATAAAGAAACTTTTTGATTCCTGTTCTGCAGATATGACTTAAACCACTCACATGCTGTTCCATTTATACCATAGAACTGTAATTTCTGTAAAATAATGTCATGGTTCACAAAATCAAGTGCTTCGGATAAGTCACAGAAAATTCCTAATGATTACATTTTACTATTTAAAGACTATTATGTGCACAGTGAAATGTATGTTACTGTCTCATTGGAACACAATTTTTGAAATCTGAACTGTGATCTACTAACAAGGGAACATCCCCATCGCACCCCCCTCAGATTTAGTTATAAGTTGGCACAGTGGATAGGCCTTGAAAAACTGAACACAGATCGATCGAGAAAACAGGAAGAAGTTGTGTGGAACTATGAAAAAATAAGCAAAATATACAAACTGGGTCGTCCATGCGTAAGATAGGCAATATTAAGAGCACTGTAAGGCGAGGAGCTCCGTGGTCCCGTGGTTAGCGTGAACAACTGCGGAAAATTTTAACTTTTTATTTTCAGTTTATGTGAAAAAATCTTATGTTTTCATCACTTTTTTTGGAGTGATTATTACATCCACAAGAAAACCTAAATCGGGCAAGGTAGAAGAAACTTTTCACCCATTCGCCAAGTGTACTAGTTAGGTGGGTCGACAACATATTCCTGTCATGTGACGCACATGCTGTCACCAGTGTCGTATACAAAATATCAGACGTGTTTTCCTGTGGAGGAATCGGTTGACCTATGACCTTGCGATCAAATGTTTTCGGTTCCCATTGGAGGGGCACGTCCTTTCGTCAACTAATCACACGGTTTTGCGGTGCGGTCGCAAAACACAGACACTAAACTTATTACAGTGAACAGAGACGTCAATGAACGAACGGACAGATCATAACTTTGTGAAAATAAAGAAAGCAAAATTTTCAGTGGAGGGCAGATTTGAACCAAGGACCTCTCGTTCCGCAGCTGTTCACGCTAACCACGGGACCACGTCGCTCCTCGCCTCACATTGCCCTTAATATTGCCTATGTTACGCATGGACGACCCAGTTTGTATATTTTGCTTATTTTTTCATAGTTCCACACAACTTCTTCCTGTTTTCTCGATTGATTTGTGTTCAGTTTTTCAAGGCCTATCCATTGTGCCGACTTATAACTAAATCTGAGGGGGGTGCGATGGGGATGTTCCCTTGTAAGCATCCCATTATTGTTGAGATGGCTAACAGCCATTGAGTACATTACCTTCTCAACAATTTTTGAAAATGCTGTAAGCAAGGATACTGGCCGGTTATTATTGACATCTTGGTCTCCCTTTTTGTATAGAGAGGCTTTGTATATATATTACTGACAAAGGCCTTTTTGTTGTGCCTATTGCGACTCAGCATCTCCGCTGTATGATCAGTAGCAACACTCCTTCTCTAATATTTCCACCATAAACTGTAATTATTGTTTATTTTCCACTATTGGCCAAATTTGGTTATTATGTCATTGTCATTTGTTAGGCGACATGCACGAGGACAGGCCATCAAGCAATCCGGCCACCAGAATACGGCAGACAAACATAACACTTCCATAAAATTTGTATAAAAAACAGTTTAAAAGCTGTAACAGAACTGACATCAATGCCCAATGGTGCAAGTCAACTAGACAGTGTTCTCGTTTTTGCTATTGTCTTATCATTGTCTCGGGAGTCTAATCATCATACACAGCTAATACTTCAACTTTGGAAATATGTACTTTATGATGGCTGCACCAGAATTTCCCACCCAAAGGATTGCACAAGTTCTCATTTACCATAGTCTTTTCAGTCTAATAAACAGATTATCCATATCTTTCTTTCTGACCGTTTGTTATAGACAGAGTGACAATTTTCTCATGGTAGATTGACTGATAATATTTTGTTGAAGTAAACATTCAATGAAAAATATCCATTTCTTGTGCCAAAGAATGATTTCCATCATTCCCTGCCAGTGAAATTGATGTTTTAACTTTTTTCTTGGATGAAAAGTGTATGTGATAGCATTAGCACTCATTCTGAGATGTATTTATAGCTGTCCAAGTTTCATCTCAGGTTTCAACATAGTTCGGAATAATCGTCTTTCTTATGTCAGGTTATTAAGCTAATACTTTGAGAGGATTTGGAGTCAATGTGGCCAATTTGAACTTGCTTTTCATGCAAAATGGTGATAGAATAGTTTTCTTGCATATGGCACATCATGTGGGAAACTGAGGAAATAGAACTTCTGAAAAATTAAATCAGTTTTCAATTTTTATTAACATGTATTTACTCTCTGGATAATCCTGTTACAAAACAGGCAGTCCAAAGCTATGTCGACACAAACAGAAGAGAGATCAAATCTGGGTCTGATGAGAATTATGACCACTGACAACATAATAAAAGTTCTAAAAATGATCAACACTTGAAACAGAAATTTAGCTGAGAAAAGACTGTACAAGTGAGCAACTACTACAATAATACTTTCTCTGCTACCTGAGAATGGCTCTTAAAAATATTTTAATAATCCACTGCTTCAAAGCTGCACCAGATCACACAGTTCATAATGCATTAGAGTCAGGCTAAGAAGAGAATTGCACATGAATTTTGTTACATTGTTAATGATGCATATAGGAAACAAAAACTTATGTGTGTAATGTGAAATGTAAGCTGAAAACGCATAGCATCTGATAAGAAAAATTAAAACTATTATTAAAAAATACTTTCAAGTTTTATTTTGTCCAGCTGTATTTTTACAGTTAATACTGATAACAAGACCAAAGAACAATTACACAAAACACCCCCAACATATGGAAAATTCAGGTCTTCTACCTGAAATTTCCAGTATGCATCAATAAAAGTTGACTAGAGATTTGCACAGGATTATGTCTCATCACTTAACTGAATCTTATCAGTCTGACCACACAGAAGGCTGCCAGTTACACAAAACACGCAGTTAACAAAGCAATATGAACGAAAACATGTCCAACATATAGATTACTATTTAATAAGGGGCAGCTGACCATCCATCACTTTGCTGATGGACAAAGTGTCCACTTCTATTTATTACTGTGTTTAATACTTCAAGCTGCTTTCTTATGTGTTGGAAACTCCAATTATCGTCAGAAGATACAACATTCTTTTCAGTAAATAACTTCTTGCTTCCTGGCATTAATTTATCACCCCAACTGTTATTGTGGCTGGTTATTTGACAAGTTTGTGTAACAGATAAATGAAAATAAAAGTCATGCTACTGAAATGCATACACATATTTAACAGTTGTGCTTAATAAGCTTTACAGTCTCACTGTACATAGTACTAATGTCAGATTATTAACAAACCTAAATACATTTTATTTTAGACCACCTCTGAAGTAATTGACAGTGTATTAACTAAAATTTTGTACTTTATTCTGTATTTCTGATATTATGAGTATTACTTCTGTGACAAGCCAGGAAACAGGACTGTTACTATCTACTCCCAAGTCTACATTAACTGTACAACATTACATTTTAACTTTTCTGTAACTTTTATGTTTTCTTATTTACATACATTAGTACGAAAAATGTAATATAAAAATAGTTTTAGCAATTTAACTTTTATATAAAATTTATGACAAATTTAACTAGTACATAAAAATTTTTGGAATCCTCTAGTATGGATACCATTAGAAAAATAAATGATCACATTTATTATGCAGCATTTCATCCCTTGCCCTAAATGTACACAATAATAAAGTGTTGATACCAAAATCAGAGAGAAACAGTTATAAAAAATAAATGCTTATCGTAGTTGTGATAAAAACTACATGGAAGTACAACATAGTGCCTTGGTTTTTAAGTGAGGAGTCTCTCCATCAGATTACAGGTTGGATTTGAATAGTGGTTGCATGTACTTTTTGAAGGACATGTTGACAGGTTCTCTGTTGAGTGGACTTTTTAAAGCTTCATCGAAGAGACGTTGGTACACTTGGCCGTCCCAGGAACCCAATGTAGAGCGCAGAATTTCATCACAGATATCAAAACCATCTACAATACCGACTGCATTTGGCCTTATTAAAGTCAATAGGGATTCCATCCACAGCTGCACATCCTCTATGTCTTGAGGCTTGGCTCCAGCAAACTGGAAATGAGAGAGAAATATTGAAATGAAAGGAACAAATGAGAGTGGCCTGACATGTAATTTTATAATATATTCTTTGACACACTGTGTTACATCTGATATAGTAGGATCGCCCTCCTGAAGTCACATGAATGATATCACTTTTCAAAGTTAACAGCCTCTGACAAATATTTATGCTAATATCAAGTTGTATACTAACCCGAAGAAAGTCACCTGACCGTTGCAAAACCCAGTAGGTGGCATATAATTCACAAAGCTGGGCCAAAACAGCTCGAAGAGCATCTGATGTTTCCAAACTGGATACTCTCTCAGCAAATTTTTCCACAATGAATGCACGGCAGTGAGACTGCAATCATCAACAACAAATTAATTATAATATCTACAGAAAACAGTTATTAATTAATAAACTATTTTCAGTCCTACAAACAAATACAACATTACATTGAACAGTGATCAATTATTGTAGCCAAGATAGACACGGAGCCCACACCTATCACAGTAGTACAAGTATATAAGTCAACTAGCTCCGCAGATGGCGCAGAGAGTGAGGAAATGTATGATGAGATAAAAGAAATTATTCAGATAGTTAAGGGAGACAAAAATTAATGGTCGTGATGGACTGGAATTAGATAGTAGGGAAAGTAAAAGAAGGAAAAATGCTAGGTGAATATGGACTGTTGGAAAGGAATGAAAGATGAAGCCACTTGGTAGAATGTTGCACAGAGAATAATGTAATCATCATTAACACTTGATTTAAGAATCATAAGAGAAGGTTGTATGTGTGAAAGAGACCTGGAGACACCAGAAGGTTTCAGTTTGATCATATAATAGCTAGATAGAGATTTAGGAACCAGAGTTTAAATTGTAAGACATTTCCAGGGGCAGATGTGGCCTCTGACCACAATCTGTAGGTTATGACCTATAGATTAAAACTGAATAGCTCGAACAGTACACGGGTATACTGCCGGTTCATAGTGTCCAATGGGCACAATATTTCAGCGATCAGACATGTCGCCATCGTCAGGTGCGCTGCCGAATGACTTCCTGAGGGCGGGCAGCCGATTTAAATCCCCTCCCCCCGCAGGCCGCTCTCTTTGCCGTCCGCGCTGGCGGTCGCGAAGACGTGGGCGTTGGACCCTATGAACCGGCAGTATATCCGTGGACTGTTCGAGCAACAAATACACTGGGAGAAACTGAAGAATCACATAAAACTGAATAAACTGGAAAAAAGGTAGAAAATAAGGAAAGGAGACCTGGATAAGTTGAAAGAACCAGGGGTTGTTGATAGCTTCAGAGAAAGAATCAGGCCACGGTTGACTGGAAAGAAACACAGTAGCAGAAGCATGGGTAGCTCTGAGAGATGAAATACTGAAGGCGACGTTGGATCAAGTAGGTAAAAAGACAACACCTTGTAGGAATCCTTGGATAACAGGTCAGATATCGAATTTAACTGATAAAAGGAGAAAATTAAAAGCTTGAGCAAAAGAAGGGATGAGTTGATAGGACACATTCTGAGACATCAGGGGGTCACTAATTTAGCATTTGAGGAAGTGTGTTGGGGGGTAGAGGTTGGAGGGAGTAAACATTGTAGAGGGAGACCAAGAGATGAATACGGTAAGCAGATTCAGAAAGATGTAGGTTGCACTAGTTATTCGGAATTGAAGTGGCTCGCACGGGATAGAGTAACATGGAGAGCTGCATCAAATCAGTCTTCAGACTGAAGGCCACAACAACAAACAGACTGTGGATAATCCCCAAATGGATTGATGAACTTTACATGTGGATTCGTGCCAACCCTCAGACAGCAAATTCTTGCAGTCAAAGAGATGTTATTGCTCCTCCTGACTTCGGGTCTCTTCATTCATTCATTCACTCATTGTGTTCTGTTACATCACATAGGCCTTCAAGGTTATAGATTGATTACAGTTATAAATTGACAAAGAGAAGTGAGAAATTAATTTTGTACGTTGCATCGTCAACTAACTGTAAGTAAATTCTGTACACAGGTTAAAACAAACATGCTGAAATTAGTCGAAAAGCTGCTGCTCTGAAAGACACACTGCTTCCTCAGTTATTCTAAATAGCTGCTTTTTATTTACCATTAGTAGCTTATTCGCCAGCTTATCAGCTGTACTTGAGTCTGTGTTTAATAACTATTGGTATTATTTACAGTGACCAAAACAAACTGGTTTCTTCACTCCTTAAGCAAAGAGAGCATCTGTAAATACCTATGATTTTGACATTAAAAAATTTAAAACTTTATCGTCATTTTTTATTGTGACATCTTCTGCAAAGTAAGAGCAAATAAATATAAAAAATGGCTTCACATTAATTAACTCTTTATCAACATTCTGTCATGATCTGCTAGCTTTAAGAAATCTGAGTATTCCATTTCCAGTTGTGTAAAATGTTTCAGCTTCCAACTGTGTAAAATGCTTTAGGTAAAGTAACTGTTTTTCTCTTTTTTAAAAAACCTTTTTAATGGTGCAATATTGCCTAAAACTCAAAAGTATTTTATTCATGTCAGAAAATGTTGGCTGAAAATGAGTCAGTACAGAAATAAGTGGAAGTGATCAAATAACTAAAACACATTAAAAAATTTTGTTGTTTCTGATGGTACTATGTACAATTTAGAAAATTTAACTTTTTAGTCCAAAATGGAAATTCACATAATAGCCATCATAAAATAGCTGTAGTTCCTATCTGTATCACTGTGTCACTCGTGGTTAAGCTTTCTGAGCTATGTTCCAGCGTATCAGCCATTACTGTCTTCCACTCAACTCCATTTCATGCTTTTTCTTTTTCGCTCCAGAAACTTTTGTTATCACTATTGTTGTCACAAGATATCTTGCTTAGTGAAGCCATGTTTATGCTAAGTTTAATTTACACCTAAAATTAATTGGAATTCATTTTCTATTATAAGCAACATTTTCTTTGATACTAATTTGTGTTGGTGTACGGTACCCTTGTCCTCACTACAGGTTGATCTCTCTCATCTTGGGGTTATGCATGGGCAGCACTTTCTTTTTAACTCTCTCCAAACTATCCCTCGCTCCTCTTGAGGAAGTAAGTATTAGTTCTGAAATCTAGGTAGTTGGCCGCTTTTAGTTTTATATTTGTCTATGGGAAGTGCAACCCATACACTCTTCTGAAAGTAAGCAATGGCCACTCAATCTCATAATTTATTAGTTTTCTTGACTGAATTTTCCTTTGATAGAGTTTGCATATAGTAACTCTAATTAACATAAAACTCCGTTGGATTTCAAATAAAAATTACCTTCCGTCAATCCCTTAAAGTACTTTCCATTAACATTCCCATTCACAAAAAGTAAAAAGTCTGAAAATGTCTAATAATAAGTAAATGTAGCTTACAGAGTAAAAGTAGTACTACGAATGCAAGTTAGAAGGATTATGTCATTTGGTTTCAGTTGAAGACACACTCACCTCTGCGCACTGTACAAGTTCTATAGACGTCATATTCCAGGCGTCCTCAGAGGAATATCCACCTCGTATCCTCCTTTCCATGTCTTGGTGACAAAGCTTAATTTTTCTGTGTACAAACACACTTAATTGAAAATGTGCAATTTTTGGCATATAATATCATCAGTTACTAATAAAACAAAATTACTACAATAGAATTCAAGAGAAGCTATATCAACTAATGGATATTTTGTGATACTTCAAGTCAACTAAATCATTAATAACTTACATAAGCAGCTCATTGTTGCACCAGTGAATGAATTTAAGAAAAGATTAAGGAAATACATACTGAATAATTTGTGATTAATATTCAAGACCATGCACTAAGTGAATAAATGTGTTCGGTCTGCATACATCTCATTTGTACATCAGCAACATTCACGGAAACACAGGAATTAAAAAAAAGGGGGAGCATGGATATTTTACTTTAAACATTTCAACTTCTTTAATCAACAGATTCCCAATTTCTTTAGCACTCCCTTCACTTTTTTGCTGTAATTTTATTGCAGCTCCCTAGTAGCAATGGAAGAGATGCAGATATCAGGAAGGTGTTCCCTTTTTGATATTACTCTCAAGTCACGTGCAGTTGGAGAATTTCGTTAATTTTATGCAAATCTTTCTTAGTAAAAAAATCTGATGTCTCACTAAAATAATCTTTCTCTCTCCTCTTTTAAGGGAATAGAAATATTGGTTCAGATGAACTTTTAAACAGCATAAATAAGCAAGCGCTCTACCAACTGAGCTACCCAAGCACGACTCACGCCCCGTCCTCACAGCCTTACTTCTGCCAGTACCTCGTCTCCTACCTTCCAAACTTTACAGAAGCTCTCCTGCGAACCTAGTTTGGAAGGTAGGAGACGAGGTACTGGCAGAAGTAAGGCTGTGAGGACGAGGTGTGAGTCGTGCTTGGGTAGCTCAGTTGGTAGAACGCTTGCCCACGGAAGGCAAAGGTCCTGAGTTCGAGTCTCGGTCAGGCACACAGTTTTAATCTGCCAGGAAGTTTCATATCAGCACACACTCTGCAGAGTGAAAATCTCATTCTGGGAGCATAAATAAGCAACAGGAAGGTCCTGATTCAGCAAATATTTTTGACATGAAAAATTTTAGAAACTCATTTCCCCGTCCATTCAGGGTGTAGGTACAGATATTGTGATAACTGGTGCCTTAATACATACCCACTTCAGTGTTTTAGTTGTTTTTTCTCTGCATCTAACAGTCTTCCCACAAACATATCACATAATTTACTACCTGATGTTTTTGTAACTGCACCATGAAGTGGATGACTACTTCAGTATAGACTATCTGCTTTGCAATCTACATTTTTAATACCTGACCTGTTACCCAGGGGAAAATAAATGTTAATGTCTTGCCTGTGTCATGCGTATTTGGAGGTACCAACCAACCTAAGAACATATTACTTGTAACAGTTACAATTATTAGTCTGTAAATGAAGTGAATATTGATGGTGTCAGTACACTGCCCCCCCCCCCCCCCCCCCCCGGGCACCCCCATCCCCACCATCAACAGAAATATCTGCACTTATACCCCTAACACACTGTATACAATGGTGACATACTGATTGTATCTTCCTCAACATTCTATACAAAGACTCCATCTGATCCTGCCTTACACAGATATCACAACGATATTTAATATTTGCTGATAGTGTCAGTATTCTGACCAAGGCTCTAAACTCAACCACACAATCAAGATATGTGCCAGATAAACTTCTAGTTAGTACACAGAAATCTGATGTGTAATCTTAAAACAGTCTGTAATGTCCAATCCCAAATATGTAAAAATAATTTAATGTTCTAAAAAGTAAATAAATGTAATCTGGGTCACAGCTGCTGCAAGCCTTCGAACATGAATGCCACTTTGATAGCTAGGCTAGTTATTGGTCACATATTACATGAAGATTCACTGGTAAAATGTTTTATATTTTGTACTGGGATGGATGACACATGCAAAATGATCAAGGAACTCTGTTTGTCTAATTTGGATTCAGAATATTATCTTTCTGTGTTAATATGCATGTAAATACATTAACTGAAAGAGACTTGCTTTGCTTTGTCTACTTTTCCACTTGTAGTGTGATCCGAAGACTGGTTTGATGCAGCTGTCCATGCTACTCTATCCTGTGCGAACCTCTTAATATCTCAATAACTACTGTAACCTACATCCTTCTCAATCTGCTTACTGTATTTATCTCTTGGTCTCCGTCTACGATTTTTACACTCACACTTCTCTCCAGTACTAAACTGGTGATTCATTGGTGCCTCAGAACATATCCTATCAACCAATCAATTCTTTTAGTCATGTTGTGCCACAGATTTCTTGTCTGTCCAATACTATTCATCTAACTTATGTTGCCACAAAAACGATTTGCTGCTTTGCTTTTGGATGCAAATCTGAATAAGTTTTGAGGTTAAAATAAAAGTTTTTTGTCAAACATGCTACTTTCAGTTGTCCATGCAAGATAAAAGACTTTTGAAATCCACTCCGCAATGTTAGAATGTTTGCCATTGCATTTTGTTGATTGTCATGCTGTATACTAATCTCACTGGAAATCGGAATCTTTTAAAACAAGATGGTACGTTGAAATAAATGGAATCTGTGGTGTGAATACTGACATTACTTTTCCACTAATTTCTCTGGTTCACGTAGTTTTATAGAAACATTTTTTGCAAGGGCGTACTGGGAACACTGAATTCAGGAATTCTGTTAGGTGCTTTTCTGACTGGGATTTATCTTTTCTTGCCAAAATTATTCTTTCACACATCTATTCTTTGTCTGCATGCTTTCTCTCTATAACAGGATATGCCTTTCTATGGGTTGTTCCTCTCTCTTTACTATCTTGCACAACTCATTGTCTAACAAGATCATGCCACAGTGCAGATCAATGAAATATGTGACGTTTCAAAGTGATAATCTAGAGAGAACACTGCAGAACATTCAAAAACATTTGTTAACATTAGAGAGTACTCATAAATACCTAAGAACATTAAAGAACAATCTTGAGTTTCTCACTTGAAAAATCCACTGATGCAAAAGAGACAGTCTGGTGACCACACAAACACTCATATCTCCACAATCACAATAGCTAATCTCCACAATCACAATAGCTACCACCACTTGGCCACTATAGCGCACAATGGAGGATTGAAGGGTAGTTCGCACCAGACACAAAAGACAGCTATATGAGTATATGAATGCATGGTGTCCATGCTTTTGGACATGCCCAAAAGAACAGACACCACGCAAAATCCACAGCTGTGATACATTATATGGAAATTGAAGGTGGGGAAGGGGGGGGGGGGGGGGGGGGAGAGAAATGAAAGGAAGAGGAAGGGGTTACTGATGTTAGATGCATCAAGACATTACGCGGAACCAGTGGCGACAAGTGATAATGTGTACCAGATCAGGATTCAAACCCAGGATCTCCTGCTTACAAGTCAGGTGCGTTAACCAATGCACCATCGGGACACAGTGTTATTGCAACAGCACAGATTACCTCGGCACACCTCACGGCCGACTCACATTCCCACAGAGCACCGTCTATCTGCAGTCCCTATCCATTTCCTCATGCTTGGATGTACTTGTGTATCCACCTTGAAGAAGTTGGATCCATGCCCAGCTAGGCGAATCAGTTGTACAAATGCGGATAGGTGGCGCTCGGTGGTAATGTGTGTTGGCTGTGAGGCATGCTGAGACAGTCTTCGCATTTACGATAACATACCAGCCAGCCCGGATAGTGTAGTAATTAACGCACCTGCCTGGTAAGCAGGAGATCCCGGGTTCCAATCCGGTCCGGCATACGTTTTCACTTGTTGTCGCTGATTCCACGTAATGTCCTGATGCAGCTGACATCAGTAATCCCTTCTCTTTCCTTTCCTTTCTTTCCACCCCTCCCTCCTCCACCTTCAATTTACATATATCAAAAACCAGTCATTGGTAATGGGTGGTTTTGAGCCACTGCCACTATATTTTTCAACCTTGCCATTCTATAGGATAATTTTCTTCTAAAACAGAAAATTTCAATATGTCATTTAAAGCACACAGTGAGAAAATTATTCTTTTAAAATCTACATATATACTCTGTAAACCATTGTGCAGTATATGATAGTGCGTGTTTCTGACTATACCATTGATCATGGACTCTTCCTTCCATTTGTGTATGGATCATGGGAGGAATAACTAGTTAGAAGTTCCTGTGCTCACTGTACTTCAGCTAATATTGCCTTTGCAATATGTAGACGGTTCTACTATATTCCTAAATTCCTTAAGAACATCATGGTTGCCTTTGACAGTAAAGTTATTTATTTAACACCCACTATTTCCATTTTGGCTGTGTGGTCATTATCAAGTAGAATACTGTGAAACTATGCTTCAGCTCATGTCAAACTGTAAGAACATATTTAAAAGTTTGCGGCGGTACAGTGACCTCACATGGCAATGTTTCTGCCATAGTGTAGCGATCAGCCATTGCTTATGTTTCAGTGCGGAAGTGATCGGTATCAAATTGTGGCATGTAGATTGAAATGCTGAATGTTATCAAAAGTGTTAATATTTACTGAGTGTTTGAATAAATCATAATTCATGGGCCCTTAACAAGCAATTTTCTCACTTGAAATAAGTCACTGTAGTAGCCCTGGAGGGATTATTTAATGAGATTAGCTGTACGGAAAGTTTGTTGGAAAAGCAAGGAGAGACTGCAATGTAAATATAGAGGGGCTGGAGAAATACTGACAGTGTTGTTATACATGAAGAACGATGACAAGGACATCACATTCTGAAACGATCTTTGGATCCAGAGCTTGAGTGCTAGCATCTGTGTATGGTGAGTGAATTAGACATTTTTAGAGGTGCCTCGACTTCCAAGCAATGTTGGTAGACTGTGAATAATCTCATTTTAATTATAATTTGTGTGTGCAGTATGTAAGTGAACAACAATGTTTAGTCAAACAGAGAATGATAACATAATCAACGGAGAGGACAGTCTTAATCAGGACAGTGGTGTGTTAATGAATCAGAACTGTGTGGAATTCAAAATGTAGATGCCCCAGGAAGTGGAAATACAAACTTGATTGTAAATGTTGAACCAAGCCATGCAGTAACAGATAACAATAGGGTTGAGGTTGTAGGAAACGAGGATGTACTGATGCAGTTTTTACAAAAACTGAATGCTGATTTGAACAAAGAACTATGATCATGAGCAAAATCTGAACAAAAAATTCAAACAACATATTAAAAACTGGACAAAATGTTTGATCAAAAGGTAGTGGATTTTGTAATGAGTGCCAGGGTCAGTTTAATAATTTTGTTCAGGAATGTAGGAGTCATGCACAAGGTTACAGCACAGTATCAAGAGATTGAAGCAGATGTAACTAAGATACAGTAACAAGCCAACTCACAAAAAGAAGTATTAAAAGAGCTTTACTGAGCAGTGCCATTACAAATAAGGAGGTATGTCTAGTTCAAACTGCGTGTCAAGAAAATAAGAAATCAGTCATTAAAGTAGCATCAGGTGTGCAACAATGTTTCAATCTAGGATAAAAAATACAGACACTGGCACAATTAAAAATGTAAGAATATGCCATACCCCAGTAGATACAAACATTATCCAACAAGAAATTGAAATTTTAATGCAAGAAAATCATGGCACAGGTTGTTGTCAAAACTTTGTTAACATTGTGCTTGGTCAAGGACAGCTAAAGAATTTGACCAATATAAACAATTACAATCCGTGGATTTCATGAAACAATTTAAAGTTGTATTTGCATGAATTCAAAATGAATAAAAAAAGAATCGATATTTTTGTATAAGACACATGCATGCAGGTGCTAGGACATGGGTAAACTGTGTATCCAATCAGTATACTCAGGATCGGCACAACGAGTCGATGCGTGGATTTCTTCAAAATCACTGGAAATACAGTAATTATCTGAACAATCCTATGTGTTGATAATTTAATCATAATTTTGATAGAGCATTTACCATGGAAAGTAAGGAAACAGTTAGCACTGTGTAAATTTGATGATTTTGATGAGTTATAATGGGTTGTTGTTCATATAGAAGAAATATATAATGAAGGAACACTGAGTGGATCAGAGTGAAACTCAACTCATCCTAATGAACTGTTTCAATGAAACGATGCACCGCAGAAAGATAATTATGGACCTACAATGCGGCAATCAACAGCAACACAATGCCACAAGAGGAGATGAACATTCGAGAAATTACTGGTGTAATGATGAGAGGAGAGAAAATGATTTTGGTAGACATAACCAGCAGATAGTAGATGATGGAAGAGTTTGGCATTATTTGTCACTCAGAGGTATGGATGACAGACTAGGAGTTTCGATGAGATCTGCTCCAGAATGTCTGGAAAGTCTACTGGGTCAAATAGGAGAATACAAATGATTAAGTATGAAAGTGAAGATATTAGGACTGAACTACTGAGAGAAGATACACACAATGTAAATAAAGTGTTGAATCCAGTAATTGAACTTAGTGTAAGTGGACAGAAAATTACAGCAATTTTAGATTCTGACAGTGGTACTACAGCAATTTCTAAAAGTTTGCATGAACAGCTTCAGGAAACAAAAGAGGTACCTGTTTTTCCTGTCAATAGTGTGCATATCATTACAGCAACTGGGCACAGAAGTTGTGCTGTTACTGGATGGACACTCATTAGAAGCAAGATTTTAGACAGATATTCTTGATTCTTTGTCTGTGGACTGGACTTCTGGCAATGATTGGCTGGCAGAAAGAAGATGTAAGATTTATTATGGAAGAGGGTGTTTAAGTGTTTGTGATGGGAATGATGAATTGGAGGCTTGTTTCATCAGTTTAGTAGAAGAAAAGGAGACATGTCTGCAGGATTAGGAATTAGTGTGATTCAAAACAAAATAGATAATATTGAAGCACCAGTGTACATGAAAGAAAATGTGTCTAGAGGAAAGGAAGAAATAGTTCGAGACGTCACATCAAAACTTCAGGAAAAAATAGATGACTTAGTAACTTGCCAGCTTCTTATTGAGAGGAATTACAAGAAGTTTTATGTATGTGCATGCCAAAGTATTTTCAAGTAAACAAGGATTTATTGAAGGGATGTAAATATCATATTAAAGTGTGGCCGCATGAGCCATTTAAAATTAAATCATATTTGATACCATTACCGTATTTACTCGAATCTAAGCCGCACTTTTTTTCCGGTTTTTGTAATCCAAAAAACCGCCTGCGGCTTAGAATCGAGTGCAAAGCAAGCGGAAGTTCTGAAAAATGTTGATAGGTGCCGCCACAACTAACTTCTGCCGTCGAATATATGTAGCGCTACACAGGCATCCTTTGTAGGCACAAAGATAAATACTGGCGCCAAAACCTCTGCGTCAGTAAATAAAATTTAAAAAAAAAATTGGAAGACGAGCTTTTTTTCTCCGCCCGAGTTTCGACCACTGCTTTTTCATACACAATCCAACGAAGTAAATACAAATTCCGTATTGTTCATCTTCGAATTTCAAATTACTACGAAAATCCGACTGGTAACACTGGGATTTTTGTCAATATGGCCAACTCTACGTTCTGAATTTTTTCCTACTGTGAGAAGAGATGGTTGCTAATAGGAACCTAATGAAATGTGAATCACATGCAGTATTCTCTTCACCATAAGAATAATACGAATATAAACATTTTGCCATGTATTCTTTCGTGTTTGCTTCTATCTCATTTAAATCCTGTCTACCAAATAAACTACGAAACTAGAGTGAGACAACAGCAAACGCGGAAGAATATACGTATCGTGTCATGTTTATATTCGTATTACTCTTATGCCTAATAGTGATACAGTCAGAAATGAAGCACGGCAACTGACTAGATTTTTAAATCTAAGATGACTAATTTCTGTGCAGAATTTGATGTACTAAAGAAGCGGCCGCAAAGATTTTCAAACGGAGAAAAATTTTCGCCAAACTCTCGTTCAGAACATGTTCTATCATACGCAGTCTATTATTTGGTTCTTGTTGATCATTATCAAAGAAAGCAGCAGTCTATGTAACAACAAATAGCAGTCTCTTGCCATTGTTTCGCTAATGAGACGATTCCTCTCTTTTTTAAATTGTAGGCGGCGGTAGCGCGCACAAAAGCCTGCCATGCCGCGAGCAGCAACAGGCCGTAAACACACACTATCAGAATGCGACAAACAATGCATGACACAGTATAGTAATGCATTTTCAGCTTCGAGTGACTGACGTAAACACCTATAACATAGAAAACGGCACTTATCAGATCAAAGCAAAATAGGCAATCGATTCAAACCAGACGAAGCACGTGAAAAAGGACGGGTATCCGTATAAATACGGACGGAG
Source organism: Schistocerca cancellata (assembly GCF_023864275.1). Lineage (NCBI taxonomy): Eukaryota > Metazoa > Arthropoda > Insecta > Orthoptera > Acrididae > Schistocerca > Schistocerca cancellata. The sequence goes on from NC_064626.1 coordinate 1,161,160,223, forward strand.
CGCGTGACACATAGCAATGGCTACCTGGTAAAGCTTAACTGCTAAGCTTTCGACTCGACCCAAACTACTGTAGCTGTATCGTCATTCATTCGACCTAAATTGTGTCTCATATTACAATGGACCAACTTTGTTTCGATTTGGAGGTGCGGCCTAAAACTTTTCTCTCCCCTTGAATTTCGAGTCTCAAATTTCAGGTGCGGCTTAGATTTGGGAATTTTTTTTTTTCCTTTATTTCGAGTCTCATTTTTCAGGTGCAGCTTAGATTCGAGTGCGGCTTAGATTTGAGTAAATATGGTAGCTAGAAGAGAGACCATAGGAGAGGAGATTAAACACATGGTGATCTCTATGACAGATTGGATAGTGAATATTGCAATCAGATACATCCAGTCGTTAAGAAAGATGGATCCATCAGGCTGGTGCTGGAGGTTCGAGGTATTAATTACATTATTTTGCCCCACAGGGATCAGCCCAAAAATATAGAAGATTTGCAGAAGTTTGCTGGCACTTGTTTCCTTAGTAGCCTTACATCATATGTAGCTATTGGCAATTGGAACTGGAGGAAGGGAGCTGAAAGTATGCTGCATTTTTGTTCAGTGGATGGTGTTATCGTTTCAAATGGATGCCATTCTTTTAAACATTTTGCCAGCAACATTTCTAAGAACTCTAGATGACATTCTTGGAGAACAACTCATACAGCACATAATCGTGTATGCTGATGAGATTTTAATCACGTCTCCATCTTCTGAAGAACACATGTATATCCTCGATCAAGTTTTGAATACATTTGAATCAGCTGGAGTTACAATCAGTTTGCAAAAGTCTGAATTCGCTTGAAAGAAAATCTAATTTTTAGATGTGTTATCTCATCAACAGGGATTGAAACACATGAAATCCATTCGAGCAAGGCATAATAACCCAGAACTTTTATTAATTGTAAACCAGATCCACAGAAATTACAAGCTGTATGCAGTTTTCCTGTGTCAACATCTGAGAAATAACTTCAATCTTTTCTTAGGTTCTATGGGTATTATTGTTGATTTCTGAAAGGACATTGTCAGTCATCATCTGCGTTACTGTCATTAATCAAGAAGAACTCTGTTTGGAGCTGGGGGACTGAATAACAAGAAGCATTTGATGAGATACAGTAACAACTTTTGGAAGCTCCACTATTACACCAGCCTGACCTTAATGAACCATTTTATCTTAGAACAGATCCAGTGAGTGTGGTCTTGGTGTTGTTCTATATCAAATAATCATTGAAGATGGTAAAGAACAGAACTGTACAGTTGACGTTTACAAGTCATGTTTTGACAGCATGGGAGAGAAAATATACAGTGACAGAAAGAGAAGTGCTTGCAATTATTTGGGGGCTTTGAACGATTCCACTATTTTCTTCTGGGACGGCGTACTATTGTACGGACAGATCATATGGCATTATCTCTCCTTCTGCACTGTAAATTATTTCTTAATTGTCTTGCCAGATGGGCTGTCGCTCTGCATGAATACAGTTTTGAGATTCACTACATTCCTGGTGAAACAAATGTGGTAGCTGATGCTCTGACACATCTTCCTCAAAATATGAAAAATGTTTGTACAGATACACCACATGTGAAGGACATCAAAATTAATTTCATGAAAGGATTTGAAGGAGAATCAAAAGTTTGTTCCTTTTTATGTAATATCAAAGCAGAGCAAGAGGCGGATGAGGTACTAAAAACGGTAAAGAGAATATATTCTGATGTAGCAGAAGTTAAAATTCAAAACTATTAAATAAACTTTTGGGAAACAAGGATTTTGTCAAAAATAGATGTCAGACACACACACACACACACACACACACACACGGAACTTCCACACACATGACCACAGTTTCTGGCAGCTGAAGCCACTCCACTATATGTTGAGTAGCAACTATCCTTTTCATAATATTGTTACATTCCATCCTGGATTTTCCATAGTTTGAATGTGTTATCTTGTACAGAAGAACAGGCTTGAACTCCGAAGAATGGAGGCTTTGCGTACCACAGCATATGACTGATTAATGTTCTAATTAAATACATCCACTATGGTTTTGGAAATTTTGGTCTGAAGAAATGCTTACAGCAATTTGAAAAACAAGTGACTTTCAACGACATCTCAGTGAGTTGGCAGAGTATTAAAGAATATGACTTATGTCAGTATACCAAAATATCTACAACGCAACATAAAGGACTTATGTACAACGTTTTGCCACATAAAATGGGTGAGATTATTGGGTTAAATCTTCTTTGACTTCTTCCAAAGTCTCATGGAAACTTCATACATAGTCATCATCGAATTATTTTCAAAATTTGTTCATTTCTTCCCACTAAGAAAAATTAACAGTAAGATTGTCATTAAGAAATTGAAGGAAGGTTACTTTCTGAATACCATTCGACTGTGCAGTATTTTGACAGATAACAGACTGTAATTTCATTCTAAGGTATGGAAATCATTTATTGAAGAGGAAAGAATTCGCCACATTGCTTCGTAAACATACAGACCTGCATCAAACCCAACAGACATACAATGCGCATACTTGGACGACTGTTTAGAGCATATTGCGGAAGGAAGCACATTAATTGGATCAATAAGTTGTCCGACTTTGAAGAGGTAATGAATAGCTTAATCCATGATAGTGCTGGTATTCCAGCTTGTACCGTTTTGCATGGTAAAGGACCTGACAATATCTTCAATGAATTTATTTATTTTCCATCACAAAGTGAATTGATGGCTGGGGGGCAAAAAAAAGGGGAGGGGGGGCGCAGCAGCAACAGACAGCTCTGAAGCAAATGGATGACTGTGGTGTGCGTACTGTAAGACCTTCAGTACACACACCATCAGATTATTTGACTTGTCGCTCTAACGAAGTAGGCGAGTGTGAGCAATGTGTCTTGTGGTCTTATCGTAGCGTGTTTATCTTCTGCCGTTAGGTCAGATGATAGAAATGCCAGTTGCACGCTTAGAGTAGCAGATTGACGGTGACAAACTTGGAACAGAACTTGATTGATTTTCACACACATTAATTAAAATAATAACAAGCATAAAAATTTTGTAACTTGGTTCTGGATGCTATTTACAATTGACAATCTGAAGTTCCTTTGGTATTGGTTGTTGTTGTTGTTATGGTCTTCAGTCCTGAGACTGGTTTGATGCAGCTCTCCATGCTACTCTATCCTGTGCAAGCTTCTTCATCTCCCAGTACCTACTGCAGCCTGCATCCTTCTGAATCAACTTAGTGTATTCATCTCTTGGTCTCCCTCTACAATTTTTACCCTCCACCCTGCCCTCCAGTACTAAATTGGGGAGCTTTTGATGCCTCAGAACATGTCCTACCAACCAATCCCTTTTTCTAGTCAAGTTGTGCCACAAACTTCTCTTCTCCCCACTCCTATTCAATACCTCCTAATTAGTTATATAATCTACCCATCTAATCTTCAGCATTCTTCTGTAGCACCACATTTCGAAAGCTTCTATTCTCTTCTTGTCCAAACTATTTATCGCGCATGTTTCACTAACATACATGGCTACACTCCATACAAATACTTTCAGAAACTACTTCCTGACACTTAAATCTATACTTGATGTTAACAAAGTTCTCTTCTTCAGAAATGCTTTCCTTGCCATTGCCAGTCTACATTTTATATCCTCTCTACTTCGACCATCGTCAGTTATTTTGCTCCCCAAATAGCAAAACTCCTTTACTACTTTAAGTGTCTCATTTCCAAATCTAATACCCACAGCATCACCCGACTTAATTCGACTACATTCTATTATCCTTGTTTTGCTTTTGTTGATGTTCATCTTATACCCTCCTTTCAAGGCACTGTCCATTCCGTTCAAATGCTCTTCCAAGTCCTTTGCTGTCTCTGACAGCATTACAATGTCATCGGCGAACCTCAAAGTATTTATTTCTTCTCCATGGATTTTAATACTTACTCCGAACTTTTCTTTCATTTCCTTTACTGCTTGCTTAATATACAGCTTGAATAGCATCGGGGAGAGGCTACAACCTTGTCTCACTCCCTTCCCAACCAATGCTTCCCTCTCATGTCCCTCGACTCTTACAACTGCCATCTGGTTTCTGTACAAATTGTAAATAGCCTTTCGCTCCCTGTATCTTACGCCTGCCACCTTCAGAATTTGAAAGAGAGTATTCCAGTCAACATTGTCAAAAGCCTTCTCTAAGTCGACAAATGCTAGAAACGTAGGATTGCATTTTCTTAATCTTTCTTCTAAGGTAAGTCGTAGGGTCAGTATTGCCTCACGTGTTTCAACATTTCTACGGGATCAAAACTGCTCGACCCCGAGGTTGGCTTCTACCAGTTTTTCCATTCATCTGTAAAGAATTCCTGTTAGTAATTTGCTTCTGTGACTTATTAAACTGATACTTCGGTCATTTTCACATCTGTCAACACCTGCTTTCTTTGGGATTGGAATTATTATATTCTTCTTGAAGTCTGAGGGAATTTCGCCTGTCTCATACATCTTGCTCACCAGATGGTAGAGTTTTGTCAGGACTGGATCTCCCAAGGCTGTCAGTAGTTCTAATGGAAGATTTTCTACTCCCGGGGTCTTGTTTCGACTTGGGTCTTTCAGTGCTCTGTCAAACTCTTCACGCAGTATCATATCTCCCATTTCATCTTCATCTACCTCCTCTTCCATTTCCATAATATTGTCCTCAAGAACATCACCCCTGTACAGGCCCTCTATATACTCCTTCCACCTTTCTGCTTTCCCTTCTTTGCTTAGAACTGGGTTTCCATCTGAGCTCTTGATTTTCATGCAAGTGGTTCTCTATTCTCCAAAGGTCTCTTTAATTTTCCTGTAGGCAGTATCTATCTCACCCCTCATGAGATAAGCCTCTACATCCTTACATTTGTCCTCTAGCCATCCCTGCTTAGCCATTTTGCACTTCCTGTCAATCTCATTTTTGAGATGCTTGTATTCCTTTTTGCCTGCTTCACTTGCTGCATTTTTGTATTTTCTCCTTTCATCAATTAAATTCAGTATTTCTTCTGTCACCCAAGGATTTCTACTAGCCCTCATCTTTTTACCTACTTGATCCTCTGCTGCCTTCACTACTTCATCCCTCAGAGCTACCCATTCTTCTTCTACTGTATTTCTTTCCCCCATTCCTGTCAATTGTTCCCTTATGCTCTCCCTGAAACTCTGTACAACCTCTGGTTTAGTCAGTTTATCCAGGTCCCATCTCCTTAAATTCCCACCTTTTTGCAGTTTCTTCAGTTTTAATCTACAGTTCATAACCAATAAATTGTGGTCAGAGTCCACATCTGCCCCGGGAAATGTCTTATAATTTAAATCTGGTTCCTAAATCTCTGTCTTACCATTATATAATCTGTCTGAAACCTTTTAGTATCTCCAGGATTCTTCCATGTATACAACCTTCTTTCATGTTTCTTGAACCAAGTGTTAGCGATGATTAAGTTATGCTCTGAGCAAAATTCTACCAGGCGGCTTCCTCTTTCATTTCTTAGCCCCAATCCATATTCACCTACTACGTTTCCTTCTCTTCCTTTTCCTACTACCAAATTCCAGTCACCCATGACTATTAAATTTTCATCTCCCTTCACTACCTGAAATATTTCTTTTATCTCATCATACACTTCATCAACTTCTTCATCCTCTGCAGAGCTAGTTGGCATATAAACTTGTACTACTGTGGTAGGTGTGGGCTTCATGTCTATCTTGGCCACAATAATGCATTCACTATGCTGTTTGTAGTGGCTTATCAGCACTCCTATTTTTTATTCATTATTAAACCTACTCCTGTATTACACCTATTTGATTTTGTATTTATAACCCTGTATTCACCTGACCAAAAGTCTTGTCCCTCCTGCCACCGAACTTCACTAATTCCCACTATATCTAACTTTAACCTATCCATTTCCCTTTTTAAATTTTCTAACCTATCTGCCCCCCCCCCCCCCCCCCTGCCATGAACCACGGACCTTGCCGTCAGTGGGGAGGCTTGCGTGCCTCACTGATACAGATAGCTGCACCGTAGGTACAACCACAACAGAGGGGTATCTGTTGAGATGCCAGACAAACGTGTGGTTCCTGAAGAGGGGCAGCAGCCTATTCAGTAGTTGCAGGGGCAACAGTCTGGATGATTGACTGATCTGGCCTTGTAACAATAACCAAAACGGGCTTGCTGTGCTGGTACTGCGAACGGCTGAAAGCAAGGGGAAACTACGGCCGTAATTTTTCCCGAGGGCATGCAGCTTTACTGTATGATTAAATGATGATGGCGTCCTCTTGGGTAAAATATTCCAGAGGTAAAATAGTCCCCCATTCGGATCTCCGGGCGAGGACTACTCAAGAGGACGTTGTTATCAGGAGAAAGAAAACTGGCGTTCTACAGATCGGAGCGTGGAATGTCAGATCACTTAATCGGGCAGGCAGGTTAGAAAATTTGAAAAGAAAAATGGATAGGTTAAAGTTAGATATAGTGGGAATTAGTGAAGTTCGGTGGCAGGAGGAACAAGACTTCTGGTCAGGTGACTACAGGGTTATAAACACAAAGTCAAATACGGGTAATGCAGGAGTAAGTTTAATAATGAATAGGAAAATAGGAATGCGGGTAAGCTACTACAAACATCATAGTGAACGCATTATTGTGGCCAAGATAGATACGAAGCCCACACCTACTACAGTAGTACAAGTTTATATGCCAACTAGCTCTGCAGATGACGAAGAAATTGAAGAAATGTATGATGAAATAAAAGAAATTATTCAGATAGTTAAGGGAGACGAAAATTTAATAGTCATGGGTGACTGGAATTCAAGTGTAGGAAAAGGGAGAGAAGGAAACGTAGTAGGTGAATATGGATTGGGGCTAAGAAATGAAAGAGGAAGCCGCCTGGTAGAATTTTGCACAGAGCACAACTTAATCATAGCTAACACTTGGTTTAAGAATCATGATAGAAGGTTGTATACATGGAAGAACCCTGGAGATACTAAAAGGTATCAGATAGATTATATAATGGTAAGACAGAGATTTAGGAACCAGGTTTTAAATTGTAAGACATTTCCAGGGGCAGATGTGGACTCTGACCACAATCTATTGGTTATGACATGTAGATTAAAACTGAAGAAACTGCAAAAAGGTGGGAATTTAAGGAGATGGGACCTGGATAAACTGAAAGAACCAGAGGTTGTACAGAGTTTCAGGAAGAGCATAAGGGAACAATTGACAGGAATGGGAGAAAGAAATACAGTAGAAGAAGAATGGGTAGCTTTGAGGGATGAAGTAGTGAAGGCAGCAGAGGATCAAGTAGGTAAAAAGACGAGGGCTAATAGAAATCCTTGGGTAACAGAAGAAATATTGAATTTAATTGATGAAAGGAGAAAATATAAAAATGCAGTAAATGAAGCAGGCAAAAAGGAATATAAACGTCTCAAAAATGAGATCGACAGGAAGTGCAAAATGGCTAAGCAGGGATGGTTAGAGGACAAATGTAAGGATGTAGAGGCTTATCTCAATAGGGGTAAGATAGATATTGCCTACTGGAAAATTAAAGAGACCTTGGAGATAAGAGAACCACTTGTATGAACATCAAGAGCTCAGATGGAAACCCAGTTCTAAGCAAAGAAGGGAAGGCAGAAAGGTGGAAGGAGTATATAGAGGGTCTATACAAGGGCGATGTACTTGAGGACAATATCATGGAAATGGAAGAGGATGTAGATGAAGATGAAATGGGAGATACGATACTGCGTGAAGAGTTTGACAGAGCACTGAAAGACCTGAGTCGAAACAAGGCCCCCAGAGTAGACAACATTCCATTGGAACTACTGACGGCCTTGGGAGAGTCAGTCCTGACAAAACTCTACCATCTGGTGAGCAAGATGTATGAAACAGGCGATATACCCTCAGACTTCAAGAAGAATATAATAATTCCAATCCCAAAGAAAGCAGGTGTTGACAGATGTGAAAATTACCGAACAATCAGTTTAATAAACCACAGCTGCAAAATACTAACACGAATTCTTTACAGACGAATGGAAAAACTAGTAGAAGCCGACCTCGGGGAAGATCAGTTTGGATTCCGTAGAAATACTGGAACACGTGAGGCAATACTGACCTTACGACTTATCTTAGAAGAAAGATTAAGGAAAGGCAAACCTACGTTTCTAGCATTTGTAGACTTAGAGAAAGCTTTTGACAATGTTGACTGGAATATTCTCTTTCAAATTCTAAAGGTGGCAGGGGTAAAATACAGGGAGCGAATGGCTATTTACAATTTGTACAGAAACCAGATGGCAGTTATAAGAGTCGAGGGACATGAAAGGGAAGCAGTGGTTGGGAAGGGAGTAAGACAGGGTTGTAGCCTCTCCCCGATGTTATTCAATCTGTATATTGAGCAAGCAGTAAAGGAAACAAAAGAAAAATTTGGAGTAGGTATTAAAATCCATGGAGAAGAAATAACAACTTTGAGGTTCGCCGATGACATTGTAATTCTGTCAGAGACAGCAAAGGACTTGGAAGAGCAGTTGAACGGAATGGACAGTGTCTTGAAAGGAGGATATAAGACGAACATCAACAAAAGCAAAACGAGGATAATGGAATGTAGTCGAATTAAGTCGGGTGATGTTGAGGGTATTAGATTAGGAAATGAGACACTTAAAGTAGTAAAAGAGTTTTGCTATTTGGGGAGCAAAATAACTGATGATGGTCGAAGTAGAGAGGATATAAAATGTAGACTGGCAATGGCAAGGAAAGCGTTTCTGAAGAAGAGAAATTGATTAACGTCGAGTATAGATTTAAGTGTCAGGAAGTCATTTCTGAAAATATTTGTATGGAGTGTAGCCATGTATGGAAGCGAAACATGGACGGTAAATAGTTTGAACAAGAAGAGAATACCGTATTTACTCGAATCTAAGCCGCACTTTTTTTCCGGTTTTCGTAATCCAAAAAACCGCCTGCGGCTTAGAATCGAGTGCAAAGCTAGCGAAAGTTATGAAAAATGTTCGTACGTGCCGCCACAACTAAATTCTGCCAGCGAATACATGTAGCGCTACGCAAGCATACTTTGTAGGCACAAAGATAAATACTGGCGCCAAAACCTGTGCGTCAGTAAATAATTTTTTTTTTTAAAAAGTGGAAGACGAGATTTTTTTTCTCCGCCGCGAGTTTCGACCACTGCATTTTCATACATTATCCAACGAAGTAAATACAAATTCCGTATTGTTCATCTTCGAATGTAGCACAATTTCAGTGTACTACGAAAATCTGACTGGCAAGACTGTTTGGGATGTTTGTCAATATGGCCAACTCTACGTTCTGAATTTTTTCCTATCTGTGAGAAGAGATGGTTGCTAATAGGAACCTGATGAAATTTGAATCACATACAGTATTCTCTTCACCATAAGAATAATATGAATATAAACATTTTGCCATGTATTCTTTCGTGTTTGCTGCTATCTCATTTAAATCATGTCTGCCTAATAAACTACGAAACTATAGAGTGAGACAACAGCAAACGTGGAAGAATATACATATCATGTCATGTTTATATTCGTATTATTCTATGTCTAATAGTGATACAGTCAGAAATGAAGCACGGCAAGTGACTAAATTTTTAAATCTAAGATGACTGTAATTTCTGTGCAGAATTTGATGTAATAAAGAACCGGCCGCAAAGATTTTCAAACGGAGAAAAACTTTCACAAACTCTTGTTCAGAACATGTTCTATCATACGCAGTCTATTATTTGATTCTTGTTGATCATTATTAAAGAAAGCAGCAGTGTAAGTAACAACAAATAGCAGTCTCTTGCCATTGTTTCGCTAATGAGACAATTCCTCTCTCTCTCTCTCTCTCTCTCTCTCTCTCTCTCTCTCTCTCTCTCTCTCTCTCTCTCTGTTTTTTTTTTTAATTGTAAGTGGCGGTAGCGTGCACAAAAGCACTATCAGAATGCGACAAACAATGCATGACACAGTGCAGTAATGCATTTTTAGCTTAAGAGTGACGCAAACACCTATAACAAAGAAAACGGCATTTATCAGATCAAAGCAAAATAAGCAATCGATTCAAAACAGACGAAGCACGTGAAAAAGGAAGGGTATCCGTATAAATACGGACGGAGCGCCTGACGCATAGCAATGGCTACGTGGTGAAGCTTAACTGCTAAGCTTACAACTCGAACCAAACTGCTGTAGCTGTATCGTCATTCATTCGGCCAAATTGTCAATCATATTACAATGGACCAACTTTGTTTCGATTTGGAGATGCGGCCTAAAACTTTTCTCTCCCCTTGAATTTCGAGTCTCAAATTTCAGGTGCGGCTTAGATTCGGGAAATTTTTTTTTCCTTTATTTCGAGTCTCATTTTTCAGGTGCGGCTTAGATTCGAGTGCGGCTTAGATTCGAGTAAATACGGTAGAAGCTTTCGAAATGTGGTGCTACAGAAGAATGCTGAAGATTAGATGGGTAGATCATGTAACTAATGAGGAAGTATTGAATAGGATTGGGGAGAAGAGAAGTTTGTGGCACAACTTGACCAGAAGAAGGGATCGGTTGGTAGGACATGTTCTGAGGCATCCAGGGATCACCAATTTAGTATTGGAGGGCAGCGTGGAGGGTAAAAATCGTAGGGGGAGACCAAGAGATGAATACACTAAGCAGATTCAGAAGGATGTAGGTTGCAGTAGGTACTGGGAGATGAAGAAGCTTGCACAGGATAGAGTAGCATGGAGAGCTGCATCAAACCAGTCTCAGGACTGAAGACCACCACAACAACAACAACAACAACAACAACAACAACAACCACCTATCTGCCCGATTAAGGGATCGACATTCCACGCTCCGATCCGTAGAACGCCAGTTTTCTTTCTCCTGATAACGATGTCCTCTTGAGTAGTCTCTGCCCAGAGATCCGAATGGGGGACTATTTTACCTCCGGAATATTTTACCCAAGAGGACACCATCATCATTTAATCATACAGTAAAGCTGCATGCCCTTGGGAAAAATTACGGCTGTAGTTTCCCCTTGCTTTCAGCCGTTCGCAGTACCAAAACAGCAAGGCCGTTTTGGTTAGTGTTACAGGGCCAGATCAGTCAATCATCCAGACTGTTGCCCCTGCAACTACTGAAAAGGCTGCTGCCCCTCTTCAGGAACCACACATTTGTCTGGCCTCTCAACAGATACCCCTCCATTGTCGTTGCACCTACAGTACGGCTATCTGTATCGTTGAGGCACGCAAGCCTCCCCACCAACGGCAAGGTCAATGGTTCAAGGGGGGGAGGGGGTATTGGTATTGGTACGTTAATCTTATTCTCACATATAACTCTGATACTTGACAAAAGTGTCTATGCATTTATCTTCATGGCTGTGTACAGGAATATGGTAATCTTATTAGGGCAGACTGAAACTTGACTATAGACTGGTACAGACTGGTGCAGACAAATGCAGACTGACTAATCGGAGGTCTGTACACTCATTATAATACCTCGCGATTTCATGTATCACTGCTCGAGTGTGATCCGTGAGGAGAAAAGGTTCTATGTTAGCAGCAATCTCATTGGCTGAGTTATATATTAATACGCAGATCGGCGGAAGCAGAATTTGGTCCGTCTCTATGGCAGTGGCATCTCGTAGTGCGGAGACAGATGAGCGCTGTGCCTGTGCTGTTGTGCTTAGCGGGGCGCGCTCTAATGGGAAAGTTGTGTACGCGCTGACTATGCGGAACTATTTACACAACAATGGCCTGGGCAAGAAAAGAAAGACAGAACCATTTAGTGAAACCTGTTGTGTATAAGATCAGAGATTGTTTATTAATACAATACCATTTTAAATAGTCCGTAGCAAAGGAAAAATTTATGAAGTTTTTACATTACTATTTGGGACCATTTAGAATTTTGAGAATAGTACAACCCAACTCTGTTGAAATAGAAAAACTTAATGGGAAAAATATTTTGGACCTCATCTTGTTGAGAACATTAAACTGTATCACATGAGGCTGGAAGGAAATGGAGAAGAATAGTGCGATAGTGATTAAGACCCACGTCGTACCTTTTAAGACGAGAACAGACTGGTTGAGGATTTTTTTCCAGTGAGTTAGGATAAGATATTGATTGAGTTTTTTCTTTGTACTCTGTTATTAAGATGTTAATAACAGAGAATTAATGAATAGTTTCATTTTTTGCAAGTGCTGTGATGTAATATGTCTTGTGATGGTTTTCAAACTTAATTTGCTTAGGAATTATTACAATGTGAATGTACTTAAAGTTCATCTCTGTGCCATTTTTAATTGTACTGTGAGCATGTGATGATTACATTTATTTTTGTTGTGGTTAAAGTGAAGTGTTCTGCCCAGCCATGCTACATTACCACCACCGCTGTAAGCAGCGCAATCATAATTCCTCTTCCCCCACTCCACCAGAGCATCTCTGTGTGCAGTCACCCTACCCAGCAGGCCATGGACGACGGGATGTTTATCAGCAAACCAACATGATGCGGAGCAGTGACACTGGTGTGAATCCCGTGTAATGTATTTACTTTGCTGGTTAGGTACCCACTACTGTAGTGATTAAATGTGATTCCAAAGTGCAACAAAAAATATTCTTGGATATTGCAAAGATGTAAGGTATTTATGTATTCATGTATTTGTTTCATGCACTGACTGCCACTGAAATAACATTTGCCCCCCCCCCCCCCCCCTTTCAAAAAATCCATTAATTACAGATGATGGCTGTCACTTTGATTACTTATTTATCTGTGTGGGTGCTTTGTTAAGCCTGTGATTACTTGTCTTCTTGTTGTGTTATGACAATATTTCATCTTTGATTATGGTGATAACAAGATCATTAATTTTATTAATGATTATTACTGTCCGGTTTATCAGTGCTTTATTGATTGATCTACTGAAATTGATTACTTCATTGAATAATTAAAAAGTTGATTACTTCATTAGATACTTTAATGATGAAGTTTAAAGTTGATGAATTCAGTTAGGAATTAAAGACAGAAAATGTACGGGCACAAAGTGGACTGTTTTGATGATGCTAAAAATAATTTCTCTTGGTAATGTGGTGTGGTAACTCTCTTGGAATGACAATAACTTCAATATTTCTTTAATTAAGGTTATATCTTATACTCGTCTGCTCTTTACTGTTTACTGGGGCCCTTCTTACATGACCAATTTCTCACTGAAACTTTGTGTCACCATAAATTTCCAGGCAATTAATTTTTGAGATCTGAGAGCATGTGAGGGTAGTGTCTTCACATGACAAGCCCTGTAACTGGGAAACATATACTATCAAAAGGGAAGCAACCTTGTAAAAAGACACGTGTCATAGACCGGCTGTTACATAAACACTGTTCGACCTTTTACATCGACGTGACTACCACCAAGTTATCAGTTAGAATGAATGGACATAGGCAACACGCAATATCCTGTTGCAGAGCATGCTTTACAACATGGCAGTTGTGACTTTGGTGCCTGTTTCACCACACACACACCATCTGGATTCTTCCCTCAGATACCAGTTTTACAGAACTCTGCAAGTGGGAACTAACACTACAACGTGTCCTAGGTTCTCGCCACCTCTCCATTTCTCCACAGTAGCTACTCCTTTCTTCACCCCATTTTAGTTTTCTACATCTTTCATTTTCTGACTTATCTATTTTTTGTCGTCCCCTCCTACCTCTGTTACGTACAATGCGCTTGGCTTTTCACTCTTATTAACTCATGCATGATGTTTCATCATTAATCTCTGTCTTGTGTATTACCTTGTCAGCCACCTTTAAACTCTCAGGTTTTCAAATCTTGTCTGTTGCAGTACCCAAAAATCACCCTTTCTTTCCCATCCCATCTGGTAAAAATGTGTTTGGACACAGAAGATTTTTCTATTTGCTTTTTTTTGTCACATATCAGCCATAATAAAGACTACAGTTTCAAAAAAGCTATCACCTTACAAGCAAAGTGTATCCCACACTTTATGCTACAGGTCAGTGCAACAGGATGATACTAGTGGCTAGTGTGTCACTACTAGTGGCTAGTGTGTCACATGGTACACTGTGTACTCTTGCTCCACATCGTCCACCATCTGCCTTCTTATATGCACACTACTTTTGTGCTTTGTCTTTAGTGAGTTCAACAGTGATGGACTAATAAACTTACTTTCTTCTAGTCCTGGTGCAAGGTACAGAATATGTTCCTAGTGGAATCTACACATTTTTTGAAAGTTTGTAGTATTTTCTAACCACATGCAAAAAGTATTTAATGACCTATCCATGGTCCTAATCTGGTGGATGTGAGGGAAAAAAATTCCTTGAAAACCATTTTGCTTTCCCCATGATCCTGAAACGAAAGTATCTGTGCCATGTCCCATCTACAGCACTGCTCCATTACAAACAAGAAACTGCTTACAGTGAACCAAAGGACAAACACTTTTGTCGCAAACACTGGTTTGTATTTTATAGCATAACTTCCATATGCTTTGTAAAAGCTTCATTAACATTGTTTTCTGTACATACCCTGCAGCCACTTGCCAGTATGCATGGATGAGTCCCTGCATCGTTTTCTCAAAGGTTCCCTCACTGCCTCTGCCTACAGCTTGGCGTAAGTAAGCCACCGTTGGTGTCAGTGCCTGATTGCTGGCAGCAAGGCCCCATGCTTTCATCAAGAACCTGCAGAAAGTTAACAATGATTTTACAGTTGAACAACATTTAATGCAAAACAAAATAATGTATCTTCAGAAAACAAACTGCAGTGAGTAATGACAGATAAAGAGTAACTGTGTTGAGATGCAGTAACAGCCCAATAGAAACCAATAAAAAGACAGCTGACACTGAAATTTGTTCAACTAAAGCATCCATTCCATTTCACAGTGTATAGGGTTGAGAGAGTGAGTGAGTGAGTGTGTGTGTGTGTGTGTGTGTGTGTGTGTGTGTGTGTGTGTGTGTGTGTGTGTGAGAGAGAGAGAGAGAGAGAGAGAGAGTGAGAGAGCAGGTAAGGAGGAGGGGAGGAGGGGGGGGGGCAGTGAGGGTGAGAAATAGGGAGACAGAAACATTTAAGAGTGCATATATTTGTAGCCATGGATTTCTGTCTAGCAAAATGTATGGAAATTACTGAATCACTTATCAGTTAAAAAATCTACAGATATACAGCTCATTTCAGGAGGAGCATATTTTAAGAGATGGTAGTATAGACTAATTCAAGTAAAACATTCCATATCACAATGCATCCAGTTTTATTGTTAACAGAAGCACAGCTGTTAGAATGTAACTCAAACAGAATACTGACAGACGGTTTTTACGCAAATACAATTGATAAACTTCAAAGTTGATTTTAATAAATTCCACTTATGACTTAAAAGTGCTTTTGAATTCTCTCTTCTCTGTTTGCGTGGTTACCTTTTCTGTGTAGACTTCGCCTTTCAACCATCACCACAGGCAAATATCTAAAAGGGACAAGACACATGAAATTTCTGCTGATCCATCTTTCAGGGATTGTTAGGTTTATATGATGTCTCACCTAACTAATACAATGTGCAGAACAACGTACTCTCCCTTGTAGCCAAAGGAACCTCTTCCCATAATGCTAGAAGCTAGTTTCCAGTGAATTCTAAATAACTGGTCCATGCAAGACAATGTGGTAATGCAACAGGCTCAATCAGCTAATTGTCTATTATACCATACTGCACATTTACAGAGAAACATTCTTGAAAATGTGACTCCACAAAGGCATGTGAGTTGTCATTGAAGCAACAATGTGAGTTATCAGTGTTATTGGATACAGTTATGAGTTAAAGTGATATGAGTTAAAGTGGCTTCATCTGTAAACAGTATTGATGAGATTAGCTGCTGATTTGCAATTATCTGACAACGACATTCCAGTTGTCCACCTTTATATCCTCCTTGAAGGTCCCGAATCCACTGTAAATAGTAATGATACAGGCTCTGCATATACAATGTCTGCCACATTTTTGTATGTGAAACACAGAGACATGTAGCAACTCTGTGTGTGCTTGTTTACGGACTATACTCTACAAATTTAATAATGCTTTGCATGAGGTCTGCTCAAAAAATTCTGGAACATTCGTAATTTCACGGTCACTGCTGTGTTGGAGTGAAATGCAGTTGGCATCTCTGCAAACGCCAGTTTTAATGTGTCAGTGCTCGAAGTTTCATTGCTGTATGTCAGTCAGTTGTTGTTCACTGCTGTATTGAGTAGAATGTTGTGTCGCACAGTTTGTGAATTTTGAGAGGGCAGAGTTACAAGAGCAACGTGTCTGCATTGAATTTTGTGTGAAACTCAAATAAACCTTTACAGAGACACAGCAAATGATACAGGATGCCTACAGTTATGAGTGCTTAAGCTGTACTCAGTGTTATGAATGGTTTATGTGGTTTAAAAATGGCCAGACGGAAGTTAAAGACGACCCTCATTCAGGACGCCCTTCGATGTCTACTGCCGATGCTCATGTCAGGAATGTCAACAAAACTGTGCATGCCAGTCAAAGACTGACTGTCCGAGAGGCTGCAGAGGAATGTAAGATTTCAGCTGGATCATGCGTGAAATCCTGACACGGCACCTTTTAATGCATCGTGTTGCTGCCAAGTTCATCTCACGGCTCGTGAGTCAAGACCTGAAAGGCCTTCACCTTGCAATCCATGAAGAGCTTTTGGATCATGCAAATGAGAACAAGATGTTCCTTAAGAGAATTATAACGTGATGAGACTTGTGTCTACAGTTATGATGTTGAAACCAAGGTTCAGTCTTCACAATGGGTTAGAAAAGGTTCTCCAAAACCAAAACAAGCTCATCAGGTCAGGTCAAATGTCAAAGCCTTGCTGACAGTTTTCTTTGACTTTAAAGGACTAGTTCATCATGGATTCAAGCCAAAGGGAAAAACTGTTTATCAATGCTATTATTGGGACATGTTGTAATGCCTGCAGGAAAACATGAGAAGGAAATGGCCTGAAATATGGTGAGACAATTCATGGCTCCTGCATCACAATAATGCACCTGCACATTCATCCCAGCTGGTGCGTGACTATTGCACAAAAAATGAAGTCACTGTGCTGCCTCATCCTCCCTACTCTCCCTCTCCAGACCTGGCCCCTGCGGGCTTTTTTTTTATCTCCGAAGTTGAAAACGCTGTTGAAAGGATGAAGATTTGCAACGATAGATGAAATAAAAGAAAATTCACAGACAGTGCTTCGTACTATCCAGCAAGAGACATACTTCGCACTATCCAGCAAGAGACATACTTCGCACTATCCAGCAAGAGACATACTTCGCACTATCCAGCAAGAGACATACCCAGACTGCTTCCAGTAGTGGAAATGGCATTGGGAGTGGTGTAACAATTGTGAAGGAGACTATTTTTAAGGATACCATGCACAATAAGTAAAAGGTGAGCATAGAAAAAAAATTGTAGACAAAGTTCCAGAATTTTTTGAACAGACCTCATACTTCATCCACACCCTCTTCATTTGCATGTTCAGATGAACTATGACTGCCGGACACTGCACCAGCCTCTCATAGTTTAATAAAAACACAAGTAAACAATCTTGAACCTGCTGCTCTGCAGTTAGAAAATCATCTACTATATTCTCTTCAAACAGCAGCAGGATTTTCGTTTCAAAATCTGTACACAGTTACCTTATTGGCAGACTGTATTTTTAAATATGTGTGGCATGTTTAAATGATAGAGTGGAATTGGCCAGCAAATCAGTCATGGTCCAAAAATACAATTATCTACACTCAAATGCAACTTCACAATCATAACATGTAGGCTTTCATGGCCAATGTCTTCATTAGCTAAAACTTCTGAGCTGATAGGGGGGGGGGGGGGTTGGGTTGTTTGGGGGAAGAGACCAAACAGCGAGGTCATCGGTCTCATCGGATTAGGGAAGGACGGGGAAGGAAGTCGGCCGTGCCCTTTCAAAGTAACTATCCCGGCATTTGCTTGGAGGATTTAGGGAAATCACAGAAAACCTAAATTAGGATGGCCGGACGCGGGATTGAACCGTCATCCTCCTGAATGCGAGTCCAGTGTCTAACCACTGCACCACCTCACTTGGTCCGGGCTGAGAGGCTGTGGTCGATCTGTAAAAGACTCACCTCAGATGATGTTCCCCACAGTTGGCAACGAAACATCAGGAAGAAGTAGTTTTACAGATTGACCACAGCCTCTCGGCCTGGAAGTGTTAACTATTGACAATTTCACAACTTGAACTCCAAAAGAAAATGATAGTTAATGACTAAACCCATGGTAAAGTGGAGTACTAACATGTGAAATGAAATCTTATCTCTGTAACTAGCTGTATCTCTGAACCAATAAAAATTGAGCACATGTTATAAGGAATGTTTTATTTGAATTAGTGTATTAGTACAAACTAATTCAATAAATATTATTTATTTACTATTCCTCCTAAAAACAGGTATATTCACATGCAATGTGCCATGAAATGAATATTAAAAGCTGTGAAACTCTTATAATTTCCTTTGAATGAAACGTTACTGGTTTGAAACATTTGGCCTCCAATCTGCTGATTTTTTAACAGAACTTGTACTGTTCCACTCATTTATACACACCTATTCTTCATCAGTATAAATAAAAAGAGGAAAGTGTTAAAGTAAGTCAAACATTCCCATATCATAAATATAGCACTTCATTTTATACCATTCTAAATCCTATATTGCTTTACAGCTGTTTTATTCTTCTGTTTTCCCAAATATACAAAGGCACTAACTGTGGCAGTACTATAAAGTTATTACCTGGCAGTCTGCAGAAGCATAACTGTGTTCTCTCCCTCGTATGTGCAGGCAGCAGTTACAAGTCCATAGATGCAGGGAAGATTGCTGGATGTCATGTAACCGTGACCACCACACGCTAGCCGGCAAGTTTCCACTCCTGCAGCTGCATCTGCAGTTGCAACAGCTTTCAGACAACATGACATTGCATGCAGCTAAAAAGAAAAGTAACTTTAAACAACAGCTGCAGTTGTTTTATTGATTCTTTCCTTTTTCCTGATATTACACATGTTTGAAACAATAAAACACATGTTCTCTTCAGAAAGAAGAAGAAGAAGAAGAAGAAGAAAGGATACTGTAGAGAATTGGCTTAGCCACAGACTAGGAGACTGTTTCTGGAATGAATTTCTCACTCTGCAGCTGAGTCTGTGCTGTGTTGAAACTTCCTGGCAGATTAAAACTAATTGTACACCTGGACTTGAACCTAAGCTTGTCTTTGAGTGTGGATCATGAATAGTGCCTGGCTGTCTCAGAGCAAGAGCACTCCACATGAAAGGCAGAATTCTGGTTTTGAGTCCTGGTCCAACCTAAAGTTTTAATCTTCCCAGAAGTTTCAAAACAATGCACACTGCCTTGCAGAGTGAAAAATTGATTTAAGAGTGAAACCAGTAGTTGGCCTGTTTTGACTTCACATAGGCGGTTTCTGTTCTTTGTTTATGGTGAAATTATACCACAATTTGATGTGTCACTTGTACCTGAATCAAATGATTTAGATTACGTATGTTACAAAACAAATAAATCACAATTCACACTTCTGGTACAGTTGAGTTTGATATGTAGATTGGGATGCTTGTGTCATCAGAAAACACTGTAGTCGAACAACCCCTGTCACTTTTTAATCATGTGCCAGTTAATTACAAAGAAATTATGGTGGACAATGAATAGCAGAGGAGAACAGTTGCTAATATGTTATTACCTACAGGTGTTAAATTTTTGGTTACAGCTGAAAATGGATGGGGGTTTGATCCATTCAAGCTTGCTTGACGTATGATGAGGCAAAACTCACATAATCTAAAAGACTATGCCTTAACAGGACTGTAACATCAAAGTAATTTTCCACATTAATGAATGGTGTACATTACATATGTACTTAATAAATTATCATTCTGTGGATAAAATAGAGTTAAGAACACTTATGTAAAAGAAAATAATTATTTTTCTCAATTTCAGTCCATAACTGGTGCTGGAGACATCAGATATACTAGTATAACCATGCTGTGAACTCATCATCAGAGAAAGTTAACTAGATGCAAATAAATAAGCTTACAAAACTGTAAATGTATTGTAGGGAAGAAAGTAAGTTAAACAATTCTGGATCAGTGGTTCTTGGATAATGAAAGCAACCAGAGGTTCACCAGTCTGTTTAACTTACAATTTTCTTTGTTGATAACCCAAATAAGTGTTTCAGTGTTAGTTTTTATCTAATTTCATTTTATATTTATTTCATTTACCTTTCAAAACTTGCCCAAGTAGCTATGATTGTGAGAGAAGCAGTGGTCAAAGTCATATGCTATGTCATTGTAACTGTCAGTTTGTTCACAATTTCAAAAAATGCAACACACTCTGTCTAACAAACCTCAATGTAAATAGCCTGTGTTTTTTAATCTGATCTGCTCTTCTTTCCCATGGAATTTGCACTCCTCTCATCCCCACGGGCCTTTGATCCTTTTTGTGCAGATTTTTTTTTACAGATTTCAGTATGCAGGCTTAAATTAATTAATTTTTATAAATACATTGGAAACCCCAGATTGGAATCTCAACAATGTAGGAAAAGAGAGATTGCTACTTAGCAAAAGATGACTTGTTAAGTTGCAGACAGGCACAATTAAAACACTCTTACACATTAGCTTTTGGCCACAGTATTTTTCAGAAAAAAAGAGGAGAAACACATGCACAGTCATTCACACAAACAAGCACACCTCACACACACATATCCATCATCTCCAGCAGCTCAGACCAGAATTGCTGCTTGTGTTCTACATTACACTTGCATTCCGATCCAAGATGTTGGAGGTGACCGTTATGTGTATGTGAGGTGTGCTTGCTTGTGTGAATGAATGTGTATGTCCTTCTCTTCTTTTTCCTGATGAAGACAGCGAATGAAAGCTAATGTGTAAAGTCTCTTAATTGTGCCTCTGCTACTTAATGATCTTCTTTATGGCAAGTAGCAATCTATCTTTTCCTACACAGTTAATTTTTATTCATTATTTTAACAAATTTTTTTACACGAGTCATGTACGCAAGAAAGTAAAAAACAAATGTGAAATGACTTACCTCAGGCAGTCTTTCCATCTCACCAGACTCCAATTCAGATGTGACACTGTTATACATTTCCCAAAGCCAATTGGCACTAAAGCGCAGGGCGAAGTACAAGGCAATATTTGGGAACAGTTTGTACTGTTGTGTAACATAATCTATAATTTGGGGTTCCCTTTGCCTAAAATAAACAAACAGGATTAATAAATTACAAATTTACACATTTTGAGTATAGCATGAATAATGTAAAACCAAACTCGTGCTCTTCAAGTACTGTCTTGTAAGAGACAAAGATGCAGATAATCAAATGGATTTGGCATTTCTTGACTTTCAGAAAGCTTTCGAATGTAGGTCACACAGATGTACACTACTAAGAAAACTACTTTACATCATGTAAAGTCGCAGTTGGTTCACTCATGTGGAATGCTTGTACGAGAGTCTACTACTCAATAGAATATCCAGTGATGTAACATCACAAAGGTCATTGATATACATAGGAGAAAGTAAGGGCCTATGAAGGAACCTTGTGGGACACCACATGTAATTAGTTCTCATATGGATGATGTGAATAAATGTACACAGTTTAAGTAAATTGAGATATTATGGGGTCACAAGAAATGCTGCAAAATGGCTCAAATTGTATCACTCTGATAGGAAACATACGGAAAGAAATTAATAACTTGTGGTGTCCCACAAAGCTCCATCTTAGGGCCCTTACTTTTCTTCTGTATACTTATTCACATTGCATCAGTACTAGCACAAGATCCCACACCTGTTTACTTGTTGATGACACACAGTGTTTCAATAAACAGCAAATCAAGTATAGTTTTAGAAAGATTGGTTAATGAAATTTTCATCAACATATGTCCAATTTTTTGTCACTAAACTTTGAAAAGGTCTACTATACACAGTGTAAAACTTTTAACACATTTCCATCAGTACACGGCTAAAATATGATGAAAAACAAGTAAAAGAGATTGACAGTGTTAAATTCTTGAGATTATAACTTATAATAAATTCAACTTGGAGCAGCATACCACAGAACTGTTGAAGTGTCTAAACATTTTTTTTTATTTGCAATATGGATGTTGTCAGACATAGGTAGTAATAAAAAAGCTAGCATATTTCACTTACTTTCATTCCACAATGCCATACAGGATCAATTTTTGGGGAACTCAACCAACCTAGTAAAGGCTCAAGAGTCTAATAGTGTGTAATATGAATTATTTAGTC
The DNA here is from genome assembly GCF_023864275.1 of Schistocerca cancellata. NCBI lineage: Eukaryota > Metazoa > Arthropoda > Insecta > Orthoptera > Acrididae > Schistocerca > Schistocerca cancellata. The sequence continues at coordinate 1,161,182,518 of NC_064626.1, forward strand.
ACTTATTATTATTATTATTATTATTATTGATGTTGTTGTTGTTGTTGTCGTCATTACAACAAGTTATGCATCCCCAAGGGCATCCTCACTATGCATCTATGGAATCTAAAATAAATAAGTGAACAAGAAGTGCACCCAAATGCCTATTCCTGGTACTACGCTTTTTGATAACAGCAACCCAAAACAAGGTCTGTTAGAATTACACATTTTGAAACAATAAGTCACTTCTATAGAAATAAACGCCTGTATGTTTGGTGCAGTATGTGAATTTATTAGGAAGGGTTGCAAATCAAAGAATATGACTCATAAGAATGAAATGAATTGAATAGATTCAGAGTACAGTGTGTGTGAATTAACAGAAAATTGAACTATTATTGTATGTTTTATGACAATCTGAAGGGTTTCTGAATTATCCTAAAAATCAGTCAGCAAAAACAGTTGCCCACAATAACTACAACGTTAACTTCAAAAGTGAATGTATGATAAGCAATCAGTAGTTAATAAATTAATCTTTACTACTACTAATACTACTTTTAAATGTGCCTGTCCACTGCTCAGCATCTCCTCTATGTGACGAGTAGCAATTTGTCTAAATTCATATTGATAATTTTCAGAGAAAGACTTTAAAGCATTTATTTGCAGAAAATCTCTCTTATGTACCACTTATAAAACTGATTTTCTCAATATTTTTCATTGTAGTCACAAGTCTTCTTCAAAAATAGTAGATCAAAGCCTGCTGACATATTATGAATGAGATAGTTACAGTTTTAATGGGAGGAACTTGTTATTAGCCAAGTGATACAATATTATTTGAGGGGCATTCCATGATGATCTACAATTTATATATTCACTATGAAACTCTCTGTCTCAGCAGATACATGCACTTTTTTTTACACCACCAATGTGGTAACTACTTTATGTCCTCCTTGATCCACTTTTTCAGTGTCTGTTGCAGCCAACGCAGGACACCAGCTCGAAGTTCCTGGTTGTTTGTGGAATGACGTCTTCGCAATGGTTTCTCATAGTCATGAATAGGTGGTAATCAGGAGAGATCAAGTCAGGAGAATACGGTGCGTGTCGCAGTACCTGAAACCCCTCACGGTTGTCTGGCTTGGATGAGGATGGGCATTATCATGTTGCAAGAGCACACGTTTCACCCATTTTCCTGGCCATTTACTTTGAATTGCATGGTGCAACCTCTGAAGAGCCTCCAAATACATCATGCTGTTGATGGTGGTCCCTGGTTCCAGTCAGTTAATGAAGGGGTTCCATCCTTGTCCCATGTGATTTTCCCTGAAGGCATTGTATCGGACTTTTTCAACAGGGTGCTACCTGTATGCTTCTATTGCCTTGATTGGGCTTTGATCTCCAGCTCATGGTAGCAGAGTCATGTTTCATTGCCAATCCTGAGTTTCGATACACCACCTTCCGGATCCTAGTTGTGGCATTGAAGGGAGGCCACTGCACATGTCTTCGTAATGTTGTGTTTGTGCTGCATTCAGGGATCTGGGGATCCACATGGTGGACACCTTCCTGAGTTTGACCCTTTGAGTGCCTGTGGCTTCTTCCTGAAACTATTATTTCATTCCAGAATGAGATTTTCACTCTGCAGCGGAGTGTGCGCTGATATGAAACTTCCTGGCAGATTAAAACTGTGTGCCCGACCGAGACTCGAACTCGGGACCTTTGCCTTTCGCGGGCAAGCGCTCTACCATCTGAGCTACCGAAGCACGACTCACGCCCGGTACTCACAGCTTTAATTCTGCCAGTACCTCGTCTCCTACCTTCCAAACTTTACAGAAGCTCTCCTGCGAACCTGGTTCGCAGGAGAGCTTCTGTAAAGTTTGGAAGGTAGGAGACGAGGTACTGGCAGAATTAAAGCTGTGAGTACCGGGCGTGAGTCGTGCTTCGGTAGCTCAGATGGTAGAGCGCTTGCCCGCGAAAGGCAAAGGTCCCGAGTTCGAGTCTCGGTCGGGCACACAGTTTTAATCTGCCAGGAAGTATTATTTCATTATTTTTATAATTACCAGTGCCTTTAGCATGAAACAACTAACGCTGCCACTGATGCTGTTGCAAGACAGAGACCTCTAGTGGTACAGTGAAGTACTTCTACTAATACCGTACATTGTAGCAGTCACTTATAGCGTTGAGAGCAACAGTCAGAGCACGGAGACTGTGCTAGTGATTGTAGGCGATTGTAAATTTATTGTAATGTAATTTGAGTTTGTACTACTGCTTTTATGAGTGGTTTCAAACTGGAGCCATTGGTGCAATATGAATTTGCGAAACAAAATTTATTAAATTTTAGGCCCACTTTTGCTTGTTTTTAGGACTATAATTTGTTTTACATGTTACGAGTTCATGGAATTTCCAAGATGTGGGACTTCGCCAAGGAAAAATGCGAGTTTGCTTTCACACGTATCATATGAAATGATGGCTGGTTGAAAACTATGTCCCAGCAGTTCCAAAGTAAAACTACCTCCTTAAGACAATTGATTGTTTACAGTTGGCTGATTTCTTCTTTTATTTTATGCTCACTACAATAATAAAGGTTGATTTTATGAAAAAATTTAAAATTACACTTTTGTTTGTTTAAAATTACACTTTTCACATTGCTGGGACTCAAAAGATTAAGGTGTTCATGCACTATGCAGTGCACAGTGCTTTTTGCAAGACCTGTGGCTGCCTCCAATTCTGTGAACATTATGCACCTATTCTCCTGACTACACTTTTTCACTCTTAAAATGCTAACTGGTGTTACCAATCTTTTCCTTCAAGACTGGTTCCTTTTTCCATTGATGTGCAGCCATTTTTCCAGCCATATATCCAATTGTACACAGTTTTTCTTGCTGATGCACACTTTCCACACACTGCCACCAGTCACCTTTGAACATCCAAAATATTTATACCCTCCTTCCACAGAAACCAAGTCCTCCAGCACTGTCTTTGATGAACACTCTCCATCTTCTCCACCCACATTATGACAGCAGTTGAGAAAATGGGTTGTACTATATGGTGATTACATGTTTAATAACTGTCCTACTACCGAGACCAAAGCACGATGCACTTGTAATCATAATGATATGTCAGATGTGCATCATGAATGATAGTAATAAATAAAGTGTAAATCAATATGAAATGCCCTTTTACTTAGAAGCTACAGTAGGAATTTCATTAAGTACAACAGTCTCCTCATTCATATACAGGGTTATTACAAATGATTGAAGCGATTTCACAGCTCTACAATAACTTTATTATTTGAGATATTTTCACAATGCTTTGCACACACATACAAAAACTCAAAAAGTTTTTTTAGGCATTCACAAATGTTCGATATGTGCCCCTTTAGTGATTCGGCAGACGTCAAGCCGATAATCAAGTTCCTCCCACACTCAGCGCAGCATGTCCCCATCAATGAGTTCGAAAGCATTGTTGATGCGAGCTCGCAGTTCTGGCACATTTCTTGGTAGAGGAGGTTTAAACACTGAATCTTTCACATCACTATGCATGAAACTTGCCCGCACGCGTTCAACCGTTTCTTCGCTCACTGCAGGCCGACCCGTTGATTTCCCCTTACAGAGGCATCCAGAAGCTTTAAACTGCGCATACCATCGCCGAATGGAGTTAGCAGTTGGTGGATCTTTGTTGAACTTCATCCTGAAGTGTCGTTGCTCTGTTATGACTGACTGATGTGAGTGCATTTCAAGCACGACATACGCTTTCTCGGCTCCTGTCGCCATTTTGTCTCACTGCGCTCTCGAGCGCTCTGGCGGCAGAAACCTGAAGTGCGGCTTCAGCCGAACAAAACTTTATGAGTTTTTCTACGTATCTGTAGTGTGTCGTGACCATATGTCAATGAATGGAGCTACAGTGAATTTATGAAATCGCTTCAATCATTTGTAATAGCCCTGTAGAATCAACCAAGAAGTCAATGTCTTATAAAATGCTTATTCTACAAAACAAAAAATATATGCACACATACCCTGCTTTCATCTCCGATTGCCTTCGCACAGCGCTGTACCTTGTAGCAATTGTAACTGCTTTTGACAAGTGGCTGGACATATCCTGTACTAGAACAACTCTCACAAACATCATTGTTCCGTATGTTAACTTGTCACTAGGAGACTTCACATATGTACCATCCTAAAAGGAAATGTCAGTCTCAGTTTTATTTGGCAATGAATGCCTTGGCTATAGATAATTTGCAAAACTCAAACATGCTAAAACATAAATATAGCTTTAACACATTCACAATTAAATTACTCACATAATCTCCTGAAATTCGGCATTTTTTTCCCTAATAACACTCCATTATTTCTGTGCTGTGCTAAAAGCCAATTTTTACACTTCTCCCAAAAGAAATTTTGTAGCAGTATTTCCTTATGATTTTGCTAAAAGAAGTGCATAATTATTCCTATAGTAAAACAATTACTGGCTATTAGTGATGGTTCTTCTGTGTGTGCCACATAGCAGTGAACATTTGTCAGTTCCTTATTAATACTATTTTTATGCTATTGTAAGTATTCTTATTGCAGTTCATTAGCATCTGACTGAAACAAACAGAAATGAGGATTCTGAAATACATTTTCCATTATATTTTTGTACCAAAATCTCTGGTATTTATGTGGTATGTGAATTTATCAGAGTCACCTGTTTTATCATTTTGAATAAATGTGCTGTGCAATGTTCCAAAACAATCCTGTGGGCCTCATGAATCATCATCTGTCACAGTATGTATGATGATGCAAATGTTAAAGACATTCTACAATGCACAAAAAAAGTATCACTTTTTTAAAGCCTCATAATTTTCTCCCACATTGGCCAAAATTTTGAAATTTGGCTCAAAGACGCCTAGAAGCTTCCTTTGTAATGGTGCAAAAGCGTAATGCCTGGTGATATCACTCTTGGACTCACTGACAATTCAAACAAGGTGTCAACACATGCAAAAAGAAGGCCACAGCTTTGAAGTTGATGTGAGGTGTAAAATGGGATAATGATGTCACATTGGCACCAAATTTCACCACAATTCTGCCCAGCACCATCATGGACATGTCACACAATGGGGAGGTCATCACATTTCCCACATTTCACCCCCTTGTTTTGACGCCTCTGCGACGGAGGTAAGGACCGCAATACTCAGCATTGAAATCACATGATTTTCTTTTGGATGATGGAGAAAAAGATTCCGGGCTACCTACTGCTCAGAACTGACAAAAAAAAGTTCTCAGTAAGTGGCATAAAGTACGTCAGTGAAACCATCCCTTCCCTTAGGGTATGAATTCCCACATATATCGCGGTCTAAAACAACAGTTCACGACGTTCTTGACAATGTTCGCCACTGCTGACATCCCTCAGGCGATTCAACCCTACTGTAAGGACATTTTGGGGCTGCAATTGCATTGAATGTGATCCAACTCATTTGGCATGTAGTAAGATTGTAATTTTTGCTCTGGTATCCAGGGTGGCTGCACTAGACTGTTCAAAACCATTCTTTGAAATTTGAACATGATTGAAGCAGCAAAGGGCTCTTATGCTTTTGCAGCCTTCCTGTTTCGTATCATCTTGTGGCGTGATTACGAAGGAGTGGAACATAGAAATGTGCGTGAATAAATCAGCAAAGGTCCGTCTAAGACCCACCAGTTCGGCAACATCCTCGGTGCCCCCAACCTTTGTTAAGCACGTTAGATATGTACCTGCCAGGGACCTTGGCACCCATTCAGCTATGTGGTGCCTTCAGGGTTGGTCAGTTGGGGATATAATGCGAACACCTTGTGAACTACACAAGCACTTGTGTATCCTGTTGCCACAAACTGTTCTGTTTGGAGCAGAAGTAAATCCAGACCAATACCACGGATATCAGTGCTCGCTAGTATTTGCCTACCATATCTCTGACAACCACAAGCAATAACACAGGAATGGATGAAACTCAAAAGATACAGAGAATTACCAGTTCATGAAACCTTGTTCAATTGACCACACAAACAACTAAAAATCTAGAAATCAATATGGGTAAACAATGGTGAACTCATTCCAAAAACCTATGGTCTAAGGCAGTGATTTGCAATGTTTTTGGGTCCACAGCTCCAGTGATCGGTATCGCATTGTGTTCAGTGATGAATTGCGGCTCTTTATTACCCCAGATCACAATCATCAATGAGTAAGGTGGGGACCTGGGAAGAGATACCATTTTTCCAACATTACAGAGAGGCTTAGTGGTTTTACTCCTGGCATTATGGTGTGGGAAGTGATTGGGTACGATTTCAGGGCATGGCTGGTAGTGAATGTGGGAACTCATACAGCATAACAATGCCCCATGGCCCTCTCACATCCTCATGTGTTATTTCTCATGCCATACTATTGTGGTGCCATTTTTCAATAGTTTAATGTTCGCTAACACATGGCACATGTCTCTATGAACTGTCTATGTGAAGTTGAGGTATTCCCATGGCCAGCAAGGGCTCCAGACCTGTCTCTGGTAGAACGTGTGGATCTGGCTCAGACATCAACTCTGTCCCACCCAGAATGAAGGATATCAAGGACCTGTTGAAACAGTTGTGGGTCAGCTCGCTTCAGGAGAGGATACACTGATTTTACGTCACCCTTCCCACCTGAATCAGTGGATGCATCCAGGCCAGATGGAATGCATAATCATACTGATAAGTGGGCTCATACACTGGGGTGACAAAAGTCATGGGATACCTCCTAATATTGTGTCAGACCTCATTTTGTCTAGCATAGTGCAGAGACTCGATGTGGCATAGATTCCACAAGTGTCATTGGAAGACCCCTGCAGAAATACAGAGCCATGCTACCACTGTAGCTGTCCATAATTGCGATAGTGTTGCCGATGCAGGATTTTGTGCACCAACTGACCACTTGATTCTGTCCCATAAATGTTCGAAGGGTTCCATGTTGGGTGATCTGGGTGGTCAAATCATTCACTTGAAATGTCTAAAGTGTTCTTCAAACCGATTGCAAACAACTGTGGTCTGTAACATGGTACACTGCCATCCATAAAAATTCTATCATTATTTGGGAACATGAATGGTTGCAAATGGTCTCCAAGTAGCTGAACATAGCCACTGCCAGTCAATGCTGTGTTCAGCTGGATCAGAGGACTGAGGCCATTCCATATAAACAAAGGCACACCATTATGGAGGCAGCAGCAGTTTGTACACTGCCTTATTGACAACTTGGGTTCATGGCTTCATGGGGTCTGCACCAAATTTGAACCCTACCAGCAGCTCTTACCAATGGATATCGGTACTCATCTGACCAGGCCTCTGTTTTCCAGACATATACGGTCCAATCAATATTATAAAGAGCCCAGGAGAGGTGCTGCAGGTGATGTTTTGCTGCTAGTAAAGGCACTCTCATCAGTTGTCTTCTGCCACAGCCCATTAACACCAAATTTTGCTGCACTGTTCTGAAGGATACATGCATCTTATATCCCACATTGATCTCTGCAGTTATTTCATGTAGTGTTATTTGTCTGTTAGCACTGGCAATTCTACGCCAATGCCACTACTCTTAATTGTTAAGTGAAGGCCGTCAGGCACTATATTGTCCATGGTGAGAAGTAATGCGTGAAATTTGGCATTCTCAGCACATTCTTGACACTATGAGTGTCAGAATATTGTATTCGCTAACGATTTCTGAAATGGAATGTCCCAAGTGTCTAGTTCCAACTATCATTCTGTATTCAAAGTCTGTTAATTCCCATCTTGTGGCCATAATCGTGTTGGAAACCTTTTCACTTGAATCACCTGCGTATAAATGACAGCTCCACCAACGCACTCCCTTTCACACTTTGTGTACACGGTATGACTGCCACATGTGTATGTGCATATTGCTATCTCATTACTTTTGTCACCTCAGTGTACTCTCAAGTTCTTTGTAAAAATGACTCAATTTACTAATCACTGAAATAGCGAAACATACACTTTGAACTTATGAAGTTTCATTTTTTTCCCCTGTAATCTTCTAGATGCCTCACTTTTTCTGTCAGGTGTGTAGATATTGGTATTTCATAAGCAACTCTAAGGTGCAGCTGCACTATTTCTCCCTTTCTGTATTTCATTATCTCATTTTATCATCATGGGCACACAAAGACGCCTGTAATGGAACCACACTACGAAACATGCATATGAATGACTGGCAAAATAATGTTCAGCAATGAAAACTCCTGCGAAAAAATGTCTGATTAGCAACATGAACAGAACCCTTCTGCAACTCATATGACCTCTACACGTCATTTGGTGGGTGTGCTCACTGTTCTTATGCCTACAGTTCTATATAGTGGTAAAAGATATAATTGCTGTCACTGTAGTTCCAATTAAAATAACTGGTACCTTGATGTATTTGACCTTTCACCATCCACACATCTGTCCGACAACACACATGCTTTTAGACATATGATACTAACATAAAAAATGATATGAAAATCCAAGACTGTATCAGAGAGATTTAAGAAAGATTACCTCAAGCACTTGTGAATTCTTCATCAGCATATTTTCTCGAGGAATACGAACACTTTTGAAGCCTAGATATCCATTGTTTGTGCAGTTCATCCCCAGCTTTGTACCTATTTCTCCTATTACAATACCTGTTGGAAAAATGTTTGAAAATTGCACACATTGTTAATTATTTAACTCAAAGCTTATCTAACTGTGTTCACCTGTACAGTAATAATACTTATTTTGAGTGCTAAGTAACAATACTGTTATGTGCCCGAAATGTTCTTTTACTAAATAAAAATGTCAACAGAAGAAATTTTGTTTCTGTTACTTATGCTCACCCAGCCAGTTTCAAGTACATTGAATTTTTTTGGGATTGTGCGGATGATATTTTTCTCCAAGTCTGATGGTATGTCCCGATCTCACAGATTCAACACACCGACTTGAATAGTCGTTTGGTTGTGACTTCTCCTAATAACTTTAGAATTTCCAAAGCAATGTTATACCCCTTCTGCCTTATTTGATTGCAAGTCTTCCAAAGCCCTATAAAGCCTGACTAATACTGGATCTCCTGTGTCTTCCATATCAATTCCCACATCATATTATCAGGCAAGACCTCCCTCCATAGAGGGTTTCATTGTATTCTTTCTACTTATCTGTTCTCTCCTTTGTGTGTAACAGTGAAATTTCAGTTTCATTCTTAATGTTGAGGCCCTTGCTTTTAATTTTAACAAAAGCTGTTTTGACTCTTCTGTATGATAAATCAGTCTTTTTCCTAGCTCCCCTGTGCTTCCTATTTACTTCACTCTTAAGTAACTTACATTGTTGTAGTCCTGTCTTTTCCTAAACATTTTTACACCATCTCCTTTCATTAATCAATTGAAGTATTTCTCTTGTTACCAAACGTTTCTTCACAGTTACCTTCCTCGTACCTATGTTTATCTACCCAGTTTGTTGATAGTCTTTTTAAAAACATCCATTCCTCTTCAAATTAACTGTCTCCTGAGGTGTTAATTATCTCAGTAGCAATAGCTTCAGAGAACATCGAAAACATCTCATAGTTCTTGAGTACTACAGTATTCGACTTTTTTCCTTGATGATTCTTCTTCACAATTCTCTTAAACTTCAATCCACTCTTCGTCATTGCTAAATTGCGATATGAATCTATATATGTTCCTGGGTACACATTACAGTCCAATAACTGGCCTAGGAAACCACTCATCCACTGCCACTGACAATGAGTTGATTATTTTGATGAAACTTCTCGCAACAAAAGGGCACAGTTTGAGGTTAAAAAGCAGTTTCCCTCCCTCCCTCCCTCTCTCTCTCTCTCTCTCTCTCTCTCTCTCTCACACACACACACACACACACACACACACACACACACACACACACACACACACACACACACACACACAATTGACATTCACAACTGTAGATCTCTGTATGTGAGTGAAACTTCAACAGATTCTGTATGTCATAGTAACTATCAATAGTATTAATGATAGCATTGTTTACATCACAACTTACGTTACTGTTTTATTTATTTATTGTCATATGTAGTGATATATGTGCATCATATTTTATTAGCAGAGAAACCACCATTTTCAAACAGACTGCTGGTTTTTCAATTACAGTCTGCCATATATTATTCATTCAGTATGGTGAAGTACTGCATAAATCATAATTTAATCAAACTGACAATTTCCTGTAAGTAGCTAGTCATTTTATAACAAGATTAATCAATGAATTTTCTTTTTACAACGCTGTGTAAGCTCCCAGAAGCTACACATTGGATGTGAATGTGTCTGCAAATACACCATTAATGCATTTCTGAATGATTGTGGATCACTTGTGACAATGCCATTTGATATTGTTCATCCATTATTGTAAATTGATTCACACTTTCAGTGATTAATCATATCTGAGTTTATTTTACATCAGCAAAAAGAAAGCGTGATCAATAGCCCAGCACTCTTCAGGAACATTTGTAACTTAAAAATACTGACATCACAGTAAAGGATTATTAAATTTACCTGGCAATGGATGATGAGTCTCCTCATCCCTTAGCTGCACAATAAATGGATGAATTCCATGACACTTGCCCTTTGTGTGAAGCTGTGCCATGACAACTGCATAATTTGCTGTCTGCCCCACTGCAACATGAACAGAAATCCATGAACCTCATGTTGGAAATTTAACAGGAATATTTTTAGATTTATTTTTAATGGTAATGCAACTTGATATTAAAGCAAAGAACATTTTAATTGCAATACTAAAACGTCCTTAAAAAAATTAAAAGTAAACTTATCTCCAACATGAAGGTTGGCTGCTTTACTAGGCGCAGTTCTACAGGATGTGGTATGCCCCACCTTCCTCTGTCCTTTGATTTACCTTGCCAGTTATGAGCGAGCTATAGTTTAATATGGACTCTAAACTGTGGGGCAAACTGACATTTTTGCATGATTCAGTCTTTGCCAAGGGTAAAAGAAATGAAAAGTGACAGAAAAATTCCTAGTTCTGACAGGGAATCAAACCCTGAGCCTTTGAATTGTAGTCTGGAACTTACTATCGAGCCACACATTGTCAAATTAATAAACAATTACCTAATCATCTTCGTAAGTTATATGCACATTGCAAAAGAATAAAACAACTGTATATATGAATAAGAAAACTAAACATAAAAATTTGCAACCTGAATAACAACTGATCAAATAGCAGTCATCATTAAGAAATACAGAAACTGAACTTTGGTAGTACTCTTAGTAAATTTGGATGATGGGAAATTACAGTTTCTTCTGTTGGATACATGAATAAAAATGGAAAAAGGACACGTGATGGACATGTGGTAAGGTGTGGTGTTTCTCTTCTGTTAATGTATACTCTACCCCACCGACATCTATACCTTAAGGAATATGTCAGAGGGTAAATCTACTTTTGGTACTATTGTCATTTCCACCTACCTTTTGTGTTCCCTTTGCAAACGTTTCAAGGATGTTTGTCAGTAAGCCATCATACAACCTCAGAGTTCTCCGACTTTCTCATCACTGTTACTTTGCAAACTGTATGTGGGGGATCTAATGCCTTTCTTATGGTGTCTGCCACAGGAGAAGTTTGATGAGCATCTCTGTGATGCTAAAATTTACTAAACTAGGCAATTATTTTCTATTAATATGGCTTGATAGTCCTGCAATATTTTAGAAATGACAACATTTTCCAAGTGGTTTGTTATTAAATGTTTAAACTCAAGCTCACGCTCACAAATTTGCCCTATTATGTCATTCTCAAATGACAGCTCACTGTGAAGTGTGTCAGTGCATAACTGTTCCTTTTAAGAGGACACTGTCCTCATCTCAACCACGTTTACAAATTGCATATGCATAACAGGACACAAGTATTTGTCATTTATATAAAAGAATGATTCTGCACTGATACACACCTTAGTGAGCTGTCTCTCAGGAAAGGCATAGGCTAAAACTTCAGTTGTGAATAAAGACACACAACAACAGTCCAGGGAGGAAAAAGTCATGTCTAAAATAAACCATATTCAGAATGTCGTGTACTCCTTTGTATTTCCCATATCCCAAACTGGCCAGAGATTCTCAAGCATCGACAGAGTGTTTTGTAAGCCACGTTGCATCGGCTTGAGTGAGCCACAATTTGGTTGCCAGTTATGAAAACCCAGTGGCAGGCACTGCAATACTGCTACCTCTGCATCCTGAACTCTGCAAGCTGCCTTACGAGGTGCCAGCTCACTTCACATACAATGCCTGGGACAGCGCTTTTCAGGCATACATGACAACAAGCAGGGTTTCCTGTCACAATGATGCTGACTTGACAAGTATAGGTAGGCCTCCAGCCCAGCAGAGGAGCACATGCTGGGGACTCATCTCTCGTCATCTGACATTAGACTATACCTGTCCTATCCTGCCCCGATGTCACCCTGCACTATTGCTGGGGCCGTGCTGCACTTCGAGTCCAGTCCTGTTTATGATTCCATCCAGACCAATGATGCAGCCTCAGTGCCAGCCGACTGCCTCCATAGTCGATACTAGATGCAGTCATGGGCCTCATAGTGCCAGCTGGCATGATGTTCTATGTAAGTATACTGTAATTGATATCCTCACCAGTGAACTACCTAGCAGCAGGCACTAGCTGGTCAGCTTCACATTCTAAAACATTCTGTGGTCTCCCACCTTTTTTCCAGCAGACAGGGTCCTGTCGTGTCATGGCAAGAGGATGAGTTAGTAAGGAGGACGTGGGAGCAGTAGTGGGGCAGACTCAGTCAAGTGAATATGTAGTGAAATAGCTGTGAAACAGAAACACACAACGTGGATTATTATGTGTTTAATACTGCATTAAGGGAAATATTTCACTGAAACAGAAATGTTCCACCATCCATGGCTTTTTTGGAGTGTATGAACTTTAAAATTTGTCAGTATTATTGAAGTTAATGGCTGTGATATAATTAGGCATGTTTTCCATTGTCATTAATGTCAGATATGTTATCTTTTATTCTAGAAGGATCTTACTATCTCTGATTATAAATTTGGTAGTAAATAATTACAGATATGCCAAGTACAGTCTGGCAGTAATTTCATTTTTATGTGGTCATGGCTGAAGTAAGCCATTTGTCCCATAGTCTGATTGCTAACCATGAGAAATACGGCCAGAAAGCTTGAAATTATGGCTGGATAGCTTAAATCTCAGGCATCAAACTATATCTGTTCTGGTGGAGCCTACAGTAGATATCAGTGTCTAGCACTCCATTAACACCAGAGATCATGGGTTAATCACAGGCCATGCCAAACATGGTTTGCTGTCACACAGCCTACCCACAACTCGCACCGCTGGTTGCCTCTTTGTGGTGGGGCTGTGCTGACACAGTCCATCTCAGTAATTCTGCCCTAGATGGCTGTAGCTATCATTGGGGGTGGCATGTTCTGTCATCTCAATGGTTCTTGGATGCAGGCACTGGCCAATTCTGCCATACAGGATGGGCTGCTAATAAAAGCTGTTTAATTCAAGACGGCCACCAAGTGAGAGCACAGATATTTTCTTCGTCCCCAAAAAGAACTTATTGAAGACAAAATAGTGTCAAATTTAAATTTTCTTAGTTTCATATACTTGCTGGAGTGTCTATTCTTGTCACACAACTGAATATTAGCGACCCAGCAGAGCTTATTCTTGAAAAAACTTCATGTTATCTGAAGTCCCAATAACCGCGGCATAACCTGAAATTTTGCGTGACAAACACAAAAAAATTCTATGCAAGTTTTCTTGATAGTGCAAAATTTGTTAAAAAAAGACAGCTACTAGTTTCATTATTGTCTATTGTCTCGGTAAAAGTGTAATTAAACATTTCTAAATTGTATTTAACTAACACATTTTGTACTGTTTACCACTTAGACAGACACGATCTAGGCCTAAATTTTCTGAGTTATAAACATTTAAAAACTTGGCAAAACACATTTGATAATGTAAATTCTCTAAAAGCAAAGTAATTACTAATTCATTCTTCTGTCATTGTATCTCTAAATCAGTACAAAACAACAACAACAACAACAACAACAACTGCACATAAGACTTTTTTTTCCACACACACACACACACACACACACACACACACACACACACACACACAAAATCTCGCGTCCTTGACAAATTTAAAACCTTCTTCAAACTTAATTATTCTTTCGAAACTACCCATGAGTGAGAAATGTGGGAGCTGTTATAGGGTAGTGAGTAGAGTGATTTGTTGCTAATCTTGCAGGAAATATTTTCACAGGGAGGGGGAGGGGGGGGGGCGATGCAGTGGGAAGAATGTTGGGAGAACAGAAGAGGCTCTCTCCTGGTACTGCAGAGTATGCAGTAGGAACATACTGATTGGGGAACAGGAAAGGAAAATCCGTGGCCTTCAGGCACAGTTGGAGGAAGCAAAGAAGGAACTGATAAGGATCAATGGAGATAGGGGGCAGGAGGGTGGTTGGGAACTGGCAGCTGGTAGGAGGATAGGAAGAAAGAGAACGCAATCTGACGATTTATCATCAACACCAAAAACAGGTATCTACCACTGCCAGAGTTAAGGCAAGAAGAGCCTCAGGTAGAACGAGGAGCAGGAAATGTGCAGCACGCTTCAACCAATGCCAAGAAGCCTAGGAATGTACGAAGTGTTAGGAAGAAGAAAGTGCTGCTACTTGGTAGTAGCCATGGGTGAGGTGTAGGCCCCCGGTTACAGGAATGTTTAGGGGCAGTGTACCAGGCCACCAGTATCTTCAAGCCAAATGTAGGGCTAAGTCATGTAATAGAGAACTTAGGGTCTTTATATAAGGACTTTACAAAAGAGGGCCACATAGTGATAGTGGGTGGAGTGATACTAAAATGTAGACTTTCACGGCCGGAAATATCATGTCAATTATAATTATCCGGGCTGTTATGCCATGGTCGGTTGATGAATTCTGTGACGATTCCCAACGTTTCGTCTCCGACTGCGGGAGACATCTTCAAGGACAGCCGGAGGACATATTGGTCAGCTTCGATGTGGTATCGCTGTTTACCATGGTTCCACTTAATGATGTATTGGAACAGCTGGATCGAATTTTTCCTGCCGATATTTCAGAACTGTTTAAGTGTTGTTTGACGACCACATACTTTAAGTGGAATGAACAGTTTTATGAGCAAATGGATGGCATGGCTATGGGAAGCCCCCTAAGTCTCGTAATTGCAAACTTCTTTATGGAGAAATTCGAAGAACAGGCCTTAGGTACTGCCAGCAAAAAACCAAATGTATGGTTCTGATACGTGGATGACACGTTTGTGTTGTGGAGACATGGTAGGGAGGAACTAAGCCAGTTCCACGAACATCTGAACAGTATAAACTCGAGAATTCAGTTCACAATGGAGGAGGAGGTAGATGGCAAGTTACATTTCCTCGATGTGCTTGTTTTTAGAAACGAAAATGGTAGTTTGGGCCACTGAGTATACCGCAAACCCACGCACACGGACCGTTATTTGCACCAGGATTCGAACCACCACCCACAACTGAAGCGGGGTGTTATCAAGACGTTAGCAGACAGTGCTAGAAATATTTGTGAACCTGAGTTGCTCGATGCTGAGATGGAACATCTCCACAATGCACTAATGAAGAACGGATATTAGTCCGCCGAAATAAAACATGCTTTGAGGCAGCCACGCAGAAATCATACTGACGTACAGGCTACTGCAAAATCTAAGGTTTTCCTGCCGTTTGTTAAAAATGTAACTGAAAGAATAGGGAGGATCTTGACGAAGCGGAATATTACTGTAATTTACAAGCCCACCAGGAAGATACAGGAATACCTTAAGCCTGCCAAGGACGCTCGCAAACCACTGGAAAAAGCTGGAGTGTATAGGATCCCATGCAGCTGTGGTGATGTTTATGTGGGTACCACTAAAAGAACTGTTTCTAAACGTTTGGAAGAGCATAAGGGAAATTGTAGAAGAGGAGAAACGGAACGATCAGCTGTTGCGGAGCATGCTTTCCAGCCAGGGAACCACAATATTCGTTTCGAGGAGACGCAAGTACTAGTGGCCACAAGCAGATATTATGAAAGGCTCTACAGGGAGGCAATCAAAACCGCTAAACACCCAAATAATTTCAACCGAAAGGAGGAGGGTGTGAAATTAAACGGTATATGGATGCCGGTGTGAAAGAAGATGTGTACCACCCGTCCACTACTGGGTGATGGCAACGGCGATCGACGGCGACGGACAGCGGCCATTGCACTGACGTTTTCAAAACACGTGACGTCACGCCGCGGTGTGGGAGCGCGCGGACACGGAATTTAGCGGCAATCAGTAGCGAGCCAGTGGGTGTGTTGGACCTTCCATTGAGCTACGGACCCCCTTGAAGATGTCTCCCGCAGTCAGAGACGAAACGTTGGGAATCGACACAGAATTCATCAACCGACCGCGGCATAACAGCCCAGATAATTATAATGGACAGTGGGTGGGGTGGGAACAGTTTGGAGAGGGATGGGGCATATGACATAGGTGGTGACCTGGAAAAGATAGCTTCCCTGACTCATGGCACCAATGTACACTTTGTTGAGCTGTTCCAGCATCATGATCGACCACACCTTGATGGAGCTGTGAGGCGAATCAATGTGTGGTTAGAGATGGCCCTGAAGGCAACCAACTTCGCTCAAGTTTCTCTGGTGCCCATCGGGACTATCAACAGATGGAGTTTCACTAGGCATGGCCTACACCTAAACAGGACTGGGAAGGGAAGATTGGTACAGCTGAAATTGTGGGGGGTGGATCCTGGGCCACACATGGTCAAATACCTGTGGTCATGGGTAGGAATAGTAAGTCTTTTTTAGGATAAATCCAGACAACAGGGTCCCCTGCCTAAAGAGTATCTCCAGCAATTTAAAAAATACTGAAACAATCACACAAATATAGATTTTAACACTCCAAATGTCACTAAGAAAAACAAACCATTGGAAAGAGTAACATGGGGCATTTCACTGACTTAACAATCCTCCATAAAAACATGCAATCAATAAAAAATAAAATACAACTATTAGAAGTTGAGCTCCAAACTTAGAACTGCACAGTTACTGAGCATTGGCGCAGAAAAACAGAAATCCAACATGTAGTATTATCATTGTATGACAGGGCAAACTCTTACTGCAGAACTGCTTCAAGGGGTGGAGGATCATGTATTTATATCAGAAAAGGAACACAGTTCAAATCAAGACATGCCCTCAGTACAGTAAGTGAGGACAAACACTTTGAAATATCGGCTATTGAATTAACAGGGCTTGATATCACCAAGAAATTAATCATTTTGTATGTGTATATATCTCCCAGTGGTAGTGTGGACACTTTTTTCAATAAATTAACAGAAGTTCTAGATAAAGTCTCAAGTACGAAGGTCAGCAAAATTCTGTATGGGGACATTAATATCAACACTAATATGATAAATGAATCTAGCAGTACCCTCATAAATATCCTTCAGAGTTTCGGCATGTCCCTATTGGTCAATAGTGCAACAAGGGTTACTACACTGACTGCATCAGTAATTGACCATGTTACCACAAACATGGACAAGCAAAAATGTGACATAGCTGTAAAAGATCTCTGACTATCAGACCATCTCTGTCACATAACAGTAAAAATCAGGCAACGAACCATTCCCTGAACTACAAGCCTACAAATGACATCTATCAGAAATCTAAATAAAAGATTTTTCAAAAGAACTAGCAAAACAAAGCTGGGATGAAGTGTATAAGGAAACCAATGTGAGTATGAAATTCTCTAAATACTCCATATTATTTAAACTGAACTTTGAAAAGGCATTTCCAAAAGTATGCATGTCTGTATCAACGTCTTACAGATACAGATGGATAACAGCAGGTGTTACGAAGTCCTCCCAAACGCTTAAATACCTCAGTTCCATGAAAGAGTGCCGCAATGATCCAGAATTCTTAAATTTCTATCATAGATACAAAAAGATCTATAGGAAGATGCTGATTTCTGCAAAACAGTCATTTAATGACAAAATAATATATAATGCTGAGCATTAAAGCAAAACAGTCTGGGATGGTATAAAAAAAGGAAATGGAGAGAGGCAAACAGTTAGTGTTTTTTTTTTTTAACGTCCCATCGACAATGAGGTCATTAGAGACGGAGCACCAGCTCGGGTTAGGGAAGGATGGGGAAGGAAATCGGCCGTGCCCTTTCAAAGGAACCATCCCGGCATTTGCCTGAAACGATTTAGGGAAATCACGGAAAACCTAAATCGGAATGGCCGGAGACGGGATTGAACCGTCGTCCTCCCGAATGCGAGTCCAGTGTGCTAACCACTGCGCCACCTCGCTCGGTAGAGGCAAACAAATGCAGAATAACATACTGCTAAGGGAGGGGGATAAGGTAATAAATGATCCACAACTCTTATCAAACTATATAAACAAGCATTTTTCAAATACTGCAGAGAAGTTACAGCAAAAATTCCCCAAAGCAAATATAACACCTGTAAATAATGTTGCACTAAATACAATGATGTTACTTCCAACCACAGAGAATGAAGTCAATAAAACTGTTCAAAAAGTAAAAAAATAAAATGTCAGAAGGCTTAGATGAAGTACAAATATGTGTACTGAAACAATGCTTAGAGATTATACAAGGCCCCTTAACAAATATAATAAATGAATCCTTCACATCAGGGACATTTCCAGAGCAGTTAAAACAGGTAAGAGTTGTACCTTTGCTTAAGAAAGGTAATGCAGAAGACATAGAAAATTACTGGCCCATTTCCCCGCTGTCACCATTCTCAAAAATAATAGAAGCAATTATGAAAGACAGATTAATGAATTACCTGAATAAATACAATCTTTTAAGCAAATCAAAGTTTGGTTTTCGATGTGGCAAAAATACAGAGTCAGCGATAGTAGAATTCACTAAAGTTGTACTTGATGCTCTTGACAAAGATATTTTTGGATCTTTCTAAGGCCTTTGATACAGTTGACCACAAGATTCTATCAAATAAATTAGAAGCACTATGAATAAGAGAGGTAGCTAATGACTGGTTTCGATCATACCTAGCAGATAGATTACAAAGAGTAGAGATAAAAAACACTTATCAGAATCAAAATACATTAATATAGGGGTTCCGCAAGGTAATGTATTAGGACCAATACTATTCCTGATATACATCAATAACTTTCCCAGTACTGTTACTAATGGTGAAAAAATTCTCTTCGCTGATGACAGCAATATTATAGTCACTCAGAAAACATGAGAACTTGCAGAGAAAGCAAATGAAACTCTCAAGGAAGTTTACGATTGGTCAACAAGCAATGAAATGACATTGAACATAAAGAAAACGAATGCTATGAATTTCATCTTGAAGAGGGGAAAATGATGATGTTAAATTAAATGTAGATGGCACCTCTATAGACTGTGTAAGAAATGCAAAATTTCTAGGAATGAATATTGATTGTCAATTGAAATGGTGTGGACACACAAAGGTACTTGCAAACAGGATGTCATCAGCATGTTATGCCCTCAGAATCCTATCATCAGTGTGTAACATGCAGTGTCTTTTAGTTACATACTATTCATGCGTACACTCCATTCTTAGCTATGGCATTGTTTTTTGGAGAACAAATGCACAAAACATGAACACAATTTTCAAACTTCAGAAGAGAGCCATATGAATAATAACCAAAAACAGTGGTCGAGCTCATTGTAAAGATCTGTTCAAAACACTGGGGATTTTAACTGCTTTATGAGAATGTATTTACCAGTCAGTTTTACACATCAAAAATAACAATGGTAATAACTGCACAAACATCTCTGCCCATGACCATGGAACAAGAGCTAGACTCAACTTACATTTGCCAAGAAAAAATAAACATAAAAATAAAAACAGCATTTTCTACCAAGGAATAAAACTGTACAATAAATTACCGAAAGAGACTAAAGAAATTGCAAAAATACACTTATTTAAAAAGGCATCTAAAAAGTACCTGTAATGCAATCCTTTTATACATTGAAGGATTACTTAGATAAAACACAGTAGGGCTTTGGTAAAAAAAGATGTTACACAAATAAATAAATAATAATAATAATGATTATAAAAGATCCAACATTTTGTTTAATGCCTTCACACAATGTTTTTTCCTTCTTTTTTCCTTTTCTAGAATAACAGAAATGCTTACCCCCAAGCTATGCATAGCACAATACTAACACCTCTTCCTCTTTCTGAGCTCAACATCTCTCTCATTATAGAGGACTGCTGACCCAGGTTTTCAGGATAGCAAATGGGAAGTTGCAGTACAGAAAATGTCCCAGAGATACCAGTGTGTGTGTGTGTGTGTGTGTGTGTGTGTGTGTGTGTGTGTGTGTGTGTGCGCGCGCGCGAGCGTAGTGAGTGAAGTGTTATGAAACAATGTGTGTATAGTTTGTGCAGTGACTGATAGTGAGATATGAGTGAACAGTGTGGCATTATCATTATTAAATAAGTTATTTGTAAAAAAAAGTATTGTATACTAGGAGTAAATCAAATGACTGTCTCTAACTAGAAGTCTGTAAATGTATATGTATACAAATTAGCTTAATTTAAATTGGTCTAAACTTGTAAATACTTTGACATGTCCTCTATCCTTGTAAAAAGAGATCTATGGATGAACAAAGCAGCAGCAGCAGCAGCAGCAGCAGCTGCAGCAGCTGCTGCTACTGCTACTACTACTACTACTACAACTACTACTATTTCCAAGAACATTCTTTGGCTTTGTTGTTGCCTCTGATCTGGTGTTACCCATTCTCTGAGGTCATCCATACATAACATCCTGATGGCCAGGGAGCCAGTCTGCCACCAATGAGTGACTACGTATTTGTCAACAAGCCGGAAAGATACATACGAGTTAAATACCCTTGAGTTTCTTCCAATGAATCTCAGCCTGGCAATGACATTTCCTATGTTCTCTCTGATTAATCCACTTCTGGTCCTTCTGGAGACATACTCCAGGATATTTTACAGTTGTTACTGTTTCCAGTTCTGAGCACAATGTGTATATTGAAAAATAATAGACCTTCCCCCTCTATTTATGCAGACCATGTTACATTTATTTATTTTGAGGTTGAATTGCCAGTCCATGCACCAAGCATTAGTGTTCTACGAATCTTTCTGAATTTAACTATAATTTACAGGCATTTTTACTTTTGTATAAGCAACAAATCGTCAGTGAACAGCCTCTCAAAGCTTCCAACATTGTCCATGTCCTCACACCATAGCTG
This sequence comes from Schistocerca cancellata, assembly GCF_023864275.1. Lineage (NCBI taxonomy): Eukaryota > Metazoa > Arthropoda > Insecta > Orthoptera > Acrididae > Schistocerca > Schistocerca cancellata. The sequence continues at coordinate 1,161,203,757 of NC_064626.1, forward strand.
AAATCATGGAAAGGATATGTACAGCTGTGGATAAAATCCCACTGAAAATACTAAATCAGGATATGGCAGTCGGTTCACTGTCTGGAGGAATGCATGGAACATGATAGTGACCATCTGTTATGGTGTTATACTTAAAACCAAGTGAAGGGTGTATATGATACACAATGACATACATTTTTCTTTATTTTCAGTGTGCGTTTCAATAAATTTTTTGTTTTGTTTCAAAGTTCTGTACTCTTTATAGCCTACCATTCATTCTGTCAGCCCTGTATGTTTCACCTATTTTCTGTGTCATTTACATTATTACTGTAATTAAGCTGTAATTTGAATTTTTCCAAACACTTCCTTACATGCATCTACACTGCTCAACAAAAGTTTGGAATCCTATCATAAAATGTAGTCTACAACACTAGAGGCCTCACTGACCTGGGCACTTCATGCGTTATCAACTTGCTCATGGATGGTGTTTACTATTGGGCGCTCTCTGGCAGTTTTCCAGTCATGTAAACATATGACTGCCACAGCGGCACACTGTGAGCAGTCTAGTATCATTCAGTTTGTTTTCAGCAATGCAGTATCATGCCATGTAGAGGTGGTGGTGGTGGTGGTGGTGGTGGTGGTGGTGGTGGCGGTTAGTGTTTAACGTCCCGTCGACAACAAGGTCATTAGAGACGGAGCGCAAGCTCGGGTTAGGGAAGGATTGGGAAGAAAATCGGCCGTGCCCTTTCAAAGGAACCATCCCGGCATTTGCCTGAAACAATTTAGGGAAATCACGGAAAACCTAAATCAGGGTGGCCGGAGACGGGATTGAACCGTCGTCCTCCCGAATGCGAGTCCAGTGTGCTAACCACTGCGCCACCTCGTTCGGTCCATGTAGAGGCCATACACCACTTTGATGGATAAATGGCGCGAAACTGCTACGGTCATTAGCGCCCGGTCTGTTACTTAGGAAAAGGTAAAAAGAAACGAAACTGGAAACCAGCAGCAATGGGAACAAAACTCAAAAAATTGGAGAAACTAAAAACAGAAGAAAAGCTTTAAAAAACCACTATAGAAGGGGGTTGGTTGTCCCCAGAAAGAGCTTCAAATGACGGACATCATCTCACTGGCACTAATAAACTCGAGAATGCGATCGGCTGAGCGCGTGTCATCTGCTAAAATGGAAGATATATCAGGCGACAGCTGTAGACGGGCGCATAACGGAGTAAAAAAGGGGCACTCAAGAAAAAGGTGTCTTACCGTCCACAGCTGGGAGCAGTGGGGACAGAGTGGGGGAGGATCGCCACTTAAAAGATGTCGATGGCTAAAAAGACAGTGCCCTATCCGGAGTCTAGTTAAAATTACCTCCTCCCGATGACGCGTTCGGGAGGAAGAGGTCCAAGCACAGGGAAAAGGTTTCACGTCCCACAATTTATTATTGGGAAGTGTCGACCAATGTGCGTGCCATAAAAAAGCAACACGATGACATAAAACACTCCGTAGATCGGTGAAGGGAATCAGGCGAATAGCTGGCCGAAGAAGAGAGACTGCTGCCTTGACCGCTATATCGGCCGCCTCATTTCCACAGATACCAACGTGTCCTGTGATCCACAGGAACGCCACCGAGACGCCCCCCAAGTGAAGCAAGTGGAGGCAGTCCTGAATCCGGTGGACCAGAGGGTGGACAGGGTAGAGAGCTTGGAGACTGAGGAGAGAGCTGAGAGAATCTGAACAGATAACATACTGTATCCGCTGATGGCGACGGATGTATTGGACAGCCTGGAGAACAGCATAAAGCTCCGCAGTATAAACCGAACACTGGTCGGGAAGCCGAAATCGATTTGGGGTGTCGCCAGCAATGTAGGCACTCCCAACACCTAACGATGTTTGTGAGCCATCAGTGTAAATAAATGTGGCATCCTTCATTAGTGCGCATAGAGCAGCAAATGCCCGACGATAGACAAGTGAGGGGGTACCATCCTTGGGAAACTGACAAAGGTCACGGAGCAGGCAGGTCCGGGGACAGAACCAAGGCGGTGCTGTACCCCAAGTTGTCAAGAAAGTTTTAGGAAAGCGAAAGGAAAGAGAATGGAGCAGTTGACGGAAGCGGACTCCCGGTGGTAGTAGAGGGGAAGGGCGGCCTACATACCCTAAATCCAAGGAGGCGTCAAAAAAATTTTCATGGGCCGGGTTTGCAGGCATGGAAGACACGTGGTTAGCATAACAACTCTGAAGGACTGCTCGCCGATTGGACAGCGGGGGTTCAGCAGTCTCAGCATAAAGGCTTTCCACAGGGCTGGTGTAGAAAGCTCCAGACACTAAACGCAATCCACGGTGGTGGATAGAGTCGAGACGCCAAAGAATAGACGGCCGAGCAGAGGAGTAGACTATGCTTCCATAGTCCAATTTCGATCACACTAAGGCGTGATAGAGGCGGAGGAGGACCACTCGGTCCGCTCCCCAGGAGGTACCATTCAAGACACGGAGGGTGTTGAGGGATCGCAGACAGCAAGCCGAAAGATAGGAAACGTGGGAGGACCAGCGCAGTTTTCTGTCAAATATAACAGCCAAGAATTTAGCGACGTCCACGAATGGAAGGTTAACAGGGCCTAAATGTAGGGAAGGCGGAAGAAACTCTGTTCGACACCAAAAATTAACACAAACGGTCTTACTGGGAGAAAAGCGGAAGCCGGTTTCGATGTTCCAAGAGTGGAGGCTATCGAGACATTCCTGAAGAAGTCGTTCAAGAAGGCTGGTCCGTTGAGAGCTGTAGTAGATTGCAAAATCGTCCACAAAGAGAGAGCCCGAGACATCAGGAAAGAGACAATCCATAATTGGATTTATGGCAATGGCAAACAGTACAACACTTAGCACGGAGCCCTGGGGTACCCCGTTTTCTTGGGAGAAAGTACGGGAGAGAGTAGTGCTTACCCGCACTCTAAATGTGCGCTCTGCCATAAATTCGCGAAGAAAAAGGGGCACCGACCGCGAAAGCCCCAAGAGAACAGTGTGCGGAGGATGCCTGTCCTCCAACAGATCAAAAAATATCGCTGCTGTTTGGTGTTTCCGGAGAAAATTGTTCATGATATAAGTGGAGAGAGCAACAAGATGGTCAACTGCAGAACGACGCTTTTGGAAACCACATTGGGCAGGTGTTAAAAGACTGCGGGATTCCAGCCACCAACGTAAATGGCAATTCACCATATGCTCCAAAACCTTGCATACACTACTCATGAGAGAAATGGGGTGATAGCTAGAGGGGAGATGTTTGTCCTTTCCAGGTTTCGGAACAGGAACGACGATAGCTTCCCGCCATCGTCTGGGAAAAGTACTGTTGGTCCAAATTCGATTATAAAGGCGAAGGAGGTAACGCAGACAATGGTATGATAAATGCAGCAACATTTGGATGTGGATACCATCCGGTCCTGGGGCGGAGGAGCGAGAAGAAGAGAGTGCATGTTGGAGTTCCCGCATGGAGAAAACAGTATTATAGCTTTCGTGATTTTGAGAGGAGAAAGCAAGAGGTTGCCCTTCCGCTGCACGTTTCTTCGGGAGAAATGCTGGCAGGTAATTTGAAGAGCTCGAAATCTCAGCAAAGAGTTGACCCAATGAGTTAGAAATTGCGACGGGGTCCACTAATGTATCATGCGCGACAGTGAGCCCAGAGACCGGGAAGAAACTAGGCGCGCCAGACAACCATCGAATCCGACTCCAAACTTCCAAGGAGGGAGTGAAGGTGTTAAATGAGCTAGTAAAGAAGTCCCAACTTGCCTTCTTGCTATCGCGGATGATGCGACGGCATCGCGCACGGAACTGCTTATAGCGGATACAGTTGGCCAAAGTAGGATGGTGTCTGAAAACGCGAAGAGCACGTCGCCGCTCACGTATTGCGTCACGGCATGCCTTGTTCCACCAAGGAACTGGGAGGGGGGGGGGGGGGGGGGGGGGGAGGCACCGGGGCAATTCGGAGGTGTAAGGTATTGAACGTTCCGCAGCTGTAAGAATAACGTCTGTAATATGAGTGACCTCATCGTCGACACTAGGAAAGTGACAGTGATCGACTGTCACTAGAGACGAAAAAAGTGTCCAATCAGCTTGGGCAAATTTCCAGTGTCGCGGGCGCATATATGGCAGTTGTGGCTGCAATCGAAGGACACATGGAAAGTGGTCACTCAAGTGTGTATCAGCAAGGGCGAACCATTTGAAGCGCCGAGCTAGCGGAACAGTACCGACTGAAAGGTCCAAATGAGAGAAATCTGTCATGGAGGCAGACAAAAATGTAGGGTCCCCAGTGTTGACGCAAACAAGATCCGCTTGGTGGAAGACGTCTATCAATAGTGAGCCACACGGACAAGGATGTGGAGATTCCCAAAGCGGGTGGTGGGCATTGAAGTCCCCAACCAGCAAATATGGGGGCGGAAGCTGACCAAGAAGATGAAGGAGATCAACTCGTGCCACTGGTGTGGATGATGGAATGTAGACAGTACAAAGAGAGAAGGTGTATCCAGAAAGGGAAAGACGGACAGTGACAGCTTGGAAGGAAGTGTTTAAGGGGATTGGGTGATAATGGAGAGTATCATGGAGAAGAACCATGAGTCCTCCATGTGCTGGAGTGCCCTCAACAGACGGGAGATCAAATTGGACTGACTGAAAATGGGGGAAAACAAAGCAGTCATGGGGACGCAGCTTTGTTTCCTGAAGACAGAAGATAACCAGCGAGTAGGATCGTAAGAGGATCGACAATTCATCCCGATTGGCTCGAATGCCGCGGATATTCCAATGGATAATGGACATAGGGTGGACAGAAAATGGAAGAATGTGACCAAGGTTGCCGTCAATTCAATGACTGCTCAGAGCTTGCAACCGACAGCGTGGAACGGCATTCAGCCGAAGGCAGAAGATCCTGATCCATAGGTTGTTCAGGAGTAGCTCCTGCCACCAGTGATCGGCCGGTTGATCGGCCGCCAGCAGTGCACCTTGGCGACACAGAAGACGGCCGAGGGCGGCTACCGCCATGTGGTGCTATAGAAGAGACATGCCGTGGCGGAGAAGGAGAGGAACTGGGTTTCTTATTAGCCTGCTTGGAAACAGGATGTTTAGATGAAGGAGGAACTGACGGTTGTGAAGTTGGGGTATGTAAAAAATCTTCACGAGTAGGCTCTTTTTTGGAAGTCTGGGTGTCTGACTTTTGGGCTCGAGATTTAGCAGAACCCGATGAAGGGTGAGCCCTAGAGTGAGCAGGTGAAAGTGGGGAGGTTGAACGGGCGATCTTTGCACTGGCTGATCTGATGACCGTGGCACTAAAGGTGAGATCACAAGTCTGCTTGGCCGCCTCCTTTGTTGGCCGAGGAGAGGCAAGAACACTGCTGTATTTACCTGTCTGAGGCACAGTGGGCTTTCGACTGGCGAATAATTTTCGAGCAGCAAAGGTCGACACCTTTTCCTTCACTATGATTTCCTGAATGAGCTTTTTGTCTTTAAAAATGGGGCAATCTCTAGAGGAAGCAGCGTGGTCACCCATACAGTCGATGCAACGAGGGGTTGGAGGTGGACAAGCACCCTCATGGGCATCCTTGCCACACGTAACACATTTGGCCGGATTGGAACAGGACTGACTGGTATGATTGAACCGCTGACACCGATAGCAACGCATACGGTTTGGGATGTAAGGGCAAACGGAAATTATCTCATAGCCCGCTTTTATGTTCGATGGGAGTTGAACTCTGTCAAATGTCGAGAAGACAGTACGGGTTGGAACAATGTTCGTGTCAACCCTTTTCATGATTCAATGAACAGCCGTTACGCCCTGGTCAGACAGGTAGTGTTGAATTTCCTCGTCAGACAATCCGTCGAGGGAGCGATCAGGACCTCACTGAAGCTGCCACTGAGGAGTGGGACCTCACATCTCAAGATAAACTTGATAATCTCTTCCAGAGTGTGCCTCACAGAGTGGAAGAACTCATCCATGTGTGGGCAGGACATACTCACTACTAAAGATTATCATCATGATGAGGTAAAGATTATCACTGTTGTTATTGCAAGATGTACACTTAAGAGAGGGTCTGCTGTGCTCTGCAAGGATTTTTTGTAACTAACCACAATTGTTGTTGTTTTCAGAAGGAACTATGTTTATTTTGTTAAAAAGGTATTTTAAAAACCTCAATTGGTTTATTATAAGAAGTCATTGTAGTAAACTCTATGATATTCCAGACTTTTGTTGAGGTGCGTATATTCTACTCCAGCCAGGGGCAGTCAAGGTTTTGCGATCACTGAGTACAGTTACTATGTGAGTCTGAGATGTGTATCCACTGAAGATAGTTACTGTCACGACTTTGAACTACTACTTGTAGAATTACATTAGGTTAAATGGAGCATATATAAGCACTGGCCTGGTGTTAAGAGGCATATATATTTTTAAATTGATGTTTGAGATAATCATTGTAAATATGCTTGAGGTGCAGTAAATTTAAAATGAAGTAAAACTTAAATTCATCCGTGTTGTTTCCAGTTATTTGGTAACCATTCAAAGCAGTTATTTAGTAGTCAGTGAGACAAGAAGACCATACAGAGGACTCCTGAGGCATCGAAATGTACAAGTGAGAAACGTTATAACTTGAATTGGTAGTTTTTGCTTCAATAAAATAAGTCCATCCACAAGTAACTCCCTTGGCACCCTCCTCATCCAAGTAAAACAAGCACTGCACATATGTCTGTAACAGGCAGAGTTCCATGACCCAACAGTCAAAACTGTATGTCATGAATAACAAACTGTACTGAAAACACCGCACAGAAAAGAAAGTCAAATAAAACTTTCGTTTGTGGGCACACAGCTTGAAGGCATGTTAAGGTAGCAATTTTCAATCATGATATAATTTGAGAACATACAGATATTTTTTATGATGATAATGGGTATGTTTAGCATGCTGCATACTCTATTTATATCAACAAAACTTTTAAATGTGCTAAAGGGTGAAGGAAATGAAACCATAACTTACATCCACCAGGCCACCATTTGTACGATGTTAATGTAGGAGAATTCAAAACAAATTCTTTAGTTTTAGGATCGTAATGTGCCGTTGTCTCCAGCCCTCTAATAAAAGTACCATGTCCCAGTTCCGTCTGAAAATAATGAAAGATGAAAGATATAAAACTAAAATTAGGGAACTTCTATGAGTTTCTTTACATTTAAAATGAATGACTAACAATTACATAATTCTTAACTCACACATATTTGTCTATATTGTTCAGTGATCCATTCCTGTAAACAGTTGCACAAATTTTAACACGTACTAATTTTGCTATATGATGTTTTCATAGAGCAATTTTTCCAGAAAAGTCAACATCAACTACCATCACAAAGAACTAGTAACATACAAACTTATAAATGAATGCACAAGGTGGCAACCTGTCATCAACAGTGCAGCTCTTCCATAATGTCAGCCTGACAACAGGATCCCTGTCAATACTGAAGCCAAGGAGTGAGTTGGTTGGTTGGTTTAGTGATTAAAGGGACCAAACTGTGAGGAAATCAAGGTTCCCACCCCCACCTACCCCCCCCCCCTCCACACACACACACACACACACACACACACACACACACACACACACACACACACAGAAAAGGCAAGTCAACAAAAGTACACACCATAGAAGGGCCTAGTGTACGAAACCCAGTGAAAGAAAATCTCAATGTCTACCAAATGTCAACAAAGCATTGAGAAAGGAACAAGGAAGAAGGAAAGGGGGGAAAGCAAGAAAAGTGAGTGAGGTGCTCTGTCCAGGGAGCAGAAAGAGGCCCAAAAGGCAGAAAGTGCGATGGGGGACATGTCCCTGCAACTTACGAGTGTCACCCCACACAAAAATACTAGGAAAAAACTACAAGCATGGACAGGGTGAGAGATGCACAAGAAAACAGAGGAAGAACACCATATCAAACAGAGCACATAAGAAGGGGAAACAAGAGGAGAAAAGGAGATAAGGTGAGGACTGGGGCAGACCGCCAAGCCCAGACAGCTTCTGTCCTTTTGGGGCAGAAGAGGCAATGGGCGTCCTGGCATCCCCTCAATGGGCCAACAAGGATGAGGCATCATCCCTTAGAGAAGAACCATAAAATCAGGTCAAACACTGAGGGATAGTGCATTAACACCAAGGATAGCGAATCAGGAAGATTATGCGTCTGCTGCAGGGCAGCTAAGTTAGGACAGTCCAGCAAATTGTGGACTACTGTAAAATGGGCACCACAGTGGCAGTGGGGCAGATCCTCACGATGGAGGAGATGATCATGAATCAGCAAAGCATGGCTGATGCGGAGACGACAAACAGTAGTTTGTTCAGCAAATTCAGAGTATGCCAGTCTGTATTCCTGATCCTTAGAACTTAACGGCATAATACTAATCGAATGTCTGATTCTGGAATACCAATCCCAAAAGGTGGCTTGCCAGTAGCCAATTTGGCCAGCCTGTAACTGAGTTCATTCCCCGAGACCCCAACATGACCCAGGGTCCAGATGAAGACCACTGAATGTGCACAATGTTCGAGGGCAGAAAAGGAGTCAGGTTCAGAGAAGCCGATCTCCATATGCAGTTTCCACGTAACCTGTTTGGCCAGCCTGTCAGCAAGTTTGTTGCCTCGGATTCTGAAGTGACCTGGGGTCCAGACAAACACCACAGAACAACTGGACCTTTCCAGGGCACAGATGGACTCCTGGATGGTCGCTACCAAAGGATGACGAGGGTAGCAGTGGTCGATAACTTCTAGGCTACTCAAGGGGAGAGTACACAAAAGAAACGACTCCCCAGGGCACGAATTGATGTGCTCAAGAGCACGAGATATAGCCACCAGCTTTACAGTGAAAACACTGCAGCCATCAAGCAAGGAATGCTGTTCAATATGTCGTCCATGGACATACGCAAAGCCAACGTGACCATCAGCCAATCAGCCATCGAGCCGTCAGTGCAAACCACTTCATGCACTTGGTACACGAAGAATCGACAGGAAATGGCAGCGAAGAGCCACGGGATTAACTGAGTCCTTAGGGCCATGTACTAGATCCAGGTGAAGTTGCGGCCTGAGTGTACACCATGGAGGTGTACATGAATGGACCTCAAGTATAGGTGGTAAAGGCAAGGACTCCAGTTCGGATCGTAGGGATCAAAAGCTAACTGCAATTATAAGCCCTGACCTGGGCTACTTATGCAGGAGATGAACTGCCATGGGTGGGAAAAGAAGACGGTAATTCGGATGTGTAGGAGAACTACGAACATGTGCAACATAACTGGCGAGCAGTTATGCATGCCTAACCTTCAATGGAGGGATCCCAGCTTCCACCAGGATGCTGGTCACCGGACTCATTCTAAAAGCTCCCATCACTAGTCAAATGCCACAGTGGTGCACTGTATTGAGTAAACGCAATGCTGAGGGCACCATCGAACTATAAACCAGACTCCCAGAGTCAAAGTGGGATTGAACAAGGGCTCTGTAGAGATGCAGCAGCATACAGCAATCTGTACCTTAGTTGGTGTTGCTCAGGCAGTGTAGAGCATTGAGCTGCTGCCAGAACTTCTGCTTAAGCTGACAAAGGTGAAGAAGCCAAGTCAACTGGGTATCAAAAACCTGTCCTAAGAATCGATATGTCTCCACTACAGTGAGTGGATCATCATTAAGGTAAAGTTCTGGTTTCGGACGAATGGTACGACACCGACAGAAATGCACGACTTTGCGGCTGAAAACTGGAAACCGTTGGCTAGAGCCCATGAATGTGCCTTGTGGATGGCTCCTTTTAGGTGCTGCTGAGCAACACCAGTACTGGTGGAGCAGTATGAAACGCAAAAGTCATCTGCATAGAGAGGAGGTGTGCTGGACGGCCCTACAGCTGCTGCTAGACCATCAATGGCCACTAAAAATAGAGATACATTCAATACAGAGCCCTGCGGGATGCCGTTCTCCTGGATATGGGGGACTATGGGAGGCACCACCTTGGTCACAGAAAAGTACAAAGCGACAGGAAATTTTGGATAAAAATTGGGAGTGGGCCCCAGAGACCCCACTCACATAATGTGGCAAGGATATGATGTTGCCAGGTCATGTCCTAAGCTTTTCGTAAATCAGAAAAGACGGCAACTAGGTGTTGGAGTCTGGAAAAGGCTGTTCGGATGGCAGACTCGAGGAACACAAGTTTATCAGTGGTAGAGCGACTCTGGCGGAAACCACGCTGTCATGGAGCGAGTAGGCCACTTGACTCCAGGACCAAACCTAGCCGCTGACACACCATATGTTCTAGCAGCTTACAAAGAACGTTGGTGAAGCTGATGGGCTGATAGCTATCAACATCAAGCGGGTTTTTGCAAGGTTTGAACACTGGTATGATGGTGCTCTCCCGCCTCTGCGATGGAAAGATGTCATTGCACCAGATCCGGTTGAAGATGATGAGGAGCTGTCACTTGTAGTCAGACGAGAGATGTTTAAGCATCTGACTGTGGATCCGATCTGGCCCAGGAGCTGTGTTGGGGCAATGTACAAGGGCATTGAGGAGCTCCCATTCTGTAAATGGGGAATTATAGGGTTCACTGTTGCATGTAGTGAATGAAAGGACTTTCCCTTCCATCCGCCCTTTGAGAATGTGAAAGGCTGGGGTTAATTCTCCAATGCAGAGACTCGAGCATAGTGCTCAGCAAAGTGCTCGGCAAAGTGCTCGGCAAAGTGCTCGGCAAAGTGCTCGGCAAAGTGCTCGGCAAAGTGCTCGGCAAAGTGCTCGGCAAAGTGCTCGGCAAAGTGCTCGGCAAAGTGCTCGGCAAAGTGCTCGGCAGTGATGGCTTTACCAATGAGCCATCTCATCTTTTGCCTGAAGTGGTCCAGCTAAAGGACTATGGGCCTTCATATCTCTGAAATATAAGTTCACTCAATCACTATTCTACTTCTCGATGTAACCATGCTAAGGATGACAGAGTTCACACACAATGTTGTAAGTGGTTCAACATGAACAGCCTAAGCATGCACTATGTCATCAATCACGACATGTTGGTCGTTATGAATGATCTATCTGCTGGCAAAATATGTGCACATAATTTTAACATGGTACAAAGCAAACTGATATTTACAACTTAATCATTTACTTAAACTTATATATATGTGAAAAGTAATTATTGGGAATGCAATGTGTGTTCTGGCTCACTTTGATTACATTTGTGATGTCAGATGAGCAAGGTCATCGATCTAGAGATGTTATCAGCCTTATAAGTGATGCTGTCATCCTTACCGGTGGCAAGCCACACCCCAATTTCACCTCCCCCTCCCCTATCTCCAACCAATCACAGCAAAGTATTAAAAATGAAAGAATCAAAAAAATCCAAAATGGTGGAAATAGCCCAATTGTGTTAGTACGAAATTTAAAATCTCTCATCTCTCCAGCTGATCACAGTAAAGTGTTCAAAGGAGGCATCCAGTTGGAAAGTAGTTTTAATAAATAATTGAATTTTTAAAAATCCAACTAGTCCAATTGTGAAACTTTCTGTCAGATTAACACTGTGTGCCGGACCGAGACTCAAACTTGGGACCTTTTCCTTTCGCGGGCAAGTGCTCTACCAACTGAGCCTCGTCTCCTACCTTCCAAACTTTGCAGAATCTCTCCTGCGAACCTTGCAGTCCAATTGTATTTGAATTACAGTGCACTCTGACATTGAGGTGACCTTCAAGGTAATCACATGATCATGCAGGTCAAACATGACATCATAAATGACCTCGACATATACACATAAAGTCATCATTCTTATTAGTGACATCATCACTCAATAAAATTAATCAATCAACTAATAAAATACCTTTAAAAAATCCTCTCTCTCAATTGTATTTTATAACCGCACTCCCTTTCCTCTCTCCAACCAATCATAGTGTAGTATTAAAATGATTTGTAAAACTGGCAACAGTTAGCTCTCGTGTAGAAATGATGCCAAGTTACATTATTTACAAAAGATATTTATCTCTGGTGTAAAAATGGTGCCAAAGTCACATTATTTGTGTACATGTACATACCTCTGACATAATATTAAAGTGATGCCATGCTCAAAGACATGCATAATGTACATAAAATGGTGCACAAACCCATATATGTATTTCAAACATTAAATTTTGTACTCTTTACCCACAAAACCTGTCTGCATTTGTACGTCAAAAAATACTGTACTCGTTAAGCTCATTTGTGGCCTCTGTCATGTAAAGTAATCATCTCCCCCCACCCCTTTCACTTCCACACACAAAAACTGTGTCAAGTTACCTTTTCATTGAAATATATTACTGGAAAAAAAACATACTTGGTTAGCATCCAAATACCAATAATATATATGTATATCAAAGGAATGTTGATATCAAACTTAATTTTCTGTCTAGTAACTTCAGAACGTCTTTCAATGTACACTATATTTGCTATGCATATGCTTCTTTTTCACATCAGTACATGAAAAAAGCACAAAGCTAGCAGAAGAAATACCTGCGCATATGTTCCAATGATGTCACAATTCCATGCTCTTCCAACCCAATATGCCTGTTGTTCCACATTTCCTTGGCCCATAATTGTTGGAATAAACATGACAAAGTGAAGCGCAAATGGATTTCCATCATTCAGAACCGCACTGCCAAGCATACCACCCAAAACTTGCCTAAAAGAGAAAAATAGTGGTAATATTTAATAGAAAGATATTCAAAATGGAGCTTTGTTCTTATTGCTACATATAATTTAAGTAGAGTTAATGGTGTTTTGTTTTGGAAGTAGCTGCAGCAGTTTAAAGTACATACCTGTAACCATCAACACTTCCACCTCCTCCACTGGACTCATTTACTTTCTTGAATAATGCACAAGCCTTCTTAATAGAATTCTCAAACTTCTCCTTGTGGCTCAGATATTCATTAGGAACGTCATCTCTAAGTTCTGCATCCGACAGGAAGAACTGTTCTGCAAGTTTAAACAGAAGCCTATAAGATTCACACCAAATCAAAGACTTAAAAAGTATATTTTACTTTTTAATAATAGTTTTCAAAACTCCACCAGCAGTACCTAGTGAATGGATTGAATAGCTGAGTAGTTGCTGTTGCTAGTCCCAAGCCTGAACAAGGTGGGTATAGAGAGCATTAAGGAAACATCATAAGGCAGCTTCTGCAGTTAAAAATCACAGCTGCCAAGAGATGCCTAATGCACTGTTGTATTTCACTAATGATATCTAATATTGTCAGATGTCGTGCTGAAAGTTTGCCGGTAAAAACATACTGAATCTTTAGGCCCAACACTTTACATCTCAGAGTGCCTAGTTTTGTGCCATGCCCTTATGACAACGTACTTCCTGTACCATGACGAATATTATGACATGACAGAAGGCACAGTGACGGTATCCCATTGTCTCCAGCTGTTGTGAACTACTTCATGGAGTACAATGGTAAGCAAGCCTGAACTCAGTGATGCTGCATGTCTTGCTTGCTACGCTATGTTGATGACATCCTAATGATATGACCTGATGGCGCAAATGCACTGCAGTGGTTCATCAGTCACATGCACGGTGTCCATCCAAATATTAAATTTACTATTGAGATTGAGAGGAATGGCAACCTACCCTTCTTGCATGTTTTAGATGAGTGAAGGCAGGAGGCTGGGGATCATCATTAGAGAAAACCAATGCACAGTGAACAGTACTTGAGCACAAACAGCTTTCACCACCCAGTATATGAGAAAGTGATAATTAACATGTCAGTATGCAGAGCAGGATTATTTCTCACAATAATCATCTGCAGTGTAGAATGAAATTTTTGCTCTGCAGCAGAGTGTGCACTGATATGAAACTGCCCAGCAGATTAAAACTGTGTGCCAGACAAACTCAAACTTGGAACCTTTGCCTTTCGTGGGCAAGTGCTCTACCAATGAGCTACCCAAGCATGTCTCATGACCCATCCTCACAGTTTCACTACTGCCAATACCTTGTTTCCTACCTTCCAAACTTCACAGTAGCTCTCCTGTGAAACTTCCAAGACTAGCACTACAGGAAGAAAGGATACCGCAGAGACGTGACTTAGCCACAAACTGGGGGATGTTTCCAGAATGAAAATTTTGCTCTGCAATGGCTTGTATGCTGATGTGAAACTTCCTGGCAGATTAAAACTGTGTGCCAGACCAAGACTCAAACTCAGGACCTTTGCCTTTCGCAGTGCTCTACCAACTGAGCTACCTAAGCATGACTCTCAATCCGCCCTCACACCTTTACTTCCTCCAGTACCTTGATTCCCACCTTACAGACTTCACAGAAGCTCTCCTGCGAAGCTTGCAAGATTGTCACTCCTGGAAGAAAGGATATTGTGGAGACATGCAAGTTCCACAGGAGAGCTTCAGTGAAGGTTGCAAGGTAGGATACAGTAATGTTGTGAGGATGGGCTGTGAGTTGTACTTGGGTAGCTCAGTTGGTAGAGCACATGCCCACAAAGGGAAAAGGTCCTGAGTCGTAGTTTTGGTCCTGCACATAGTTTTAATCTGCCAGGAAGTTTCATATCAGTGCACACATTGCTGCAGAGTGAAACTCTGCAATATCCTTTCTTCCAGGAGTGCTACTGTTGCAAGTTTCACAGGATAGCTTTTGTGAAGTTTGGAAAGTAGGAGACAAGGTACTGGCGGAAGTAAAGCTGTGAGGATGGGTTATGAGTCATGCTTGGGTAATTCAGTCGGTAGAGCACTTGCCCATGAAAGGGAAAGGTCCCGAGTTTGAGTATTGCTACAGCACACAGTTTTAATCTGCCAGGATGTTTCCTCTACCATCTAAATTGCAACATTTAAAGACATGTGTCAGGGAAAAGGTTACATCAACTGGGACACTGCAAGGGACTTCACATGCCACCGACATAGGACACCCCATGAATAGCAAAAAGAACCCAAGCTAGCTGCATTCCTTTCATATTGTGTGGCCATGAGCAGCAGTATAGGATGTGTGCTGCAGACACATGGACTGAGAGTAGTGTCCCAGCCTGTCTCCGAGATACACACAGGTAAAGGTGATGTAATTCTGTTGTGATCCCTGCGTGGCAGCATCTGTATAACTATTCACACTGTTGCTGAGCACTTGTGACATATTAAACACAAAAAGCTTGAGAAGTTGGCCATAAATGAACGTCGCCTGGAAAACAGACAAAGAATACTATTTGAAAAGATGAGTTTCTTGGCTTATACATTGCCATTTTGGGATTTCATCATAAAGGAGGTCACCAAAATTAGAATAAACCAAAATTTTAATGGGGACTAGGGGTACACTTGGTAGGTCACGGGGATGGACTTTGGACGTCAAACAAAAGCAAAAATAGGTTATTTGAATGCTTGTGGATGAAGGGGTGGGGGGCAACAGTTCCAAATGTGGTGCCTGTTCCTCCTGCTACTGATGTCACTGGTTTCACAGTAGGCCAGAGCTTGTATGAGTGCCCAATTTGCCTTCCTGCACTTGTGCACTTTGGTCCTCTCTGGAAAGTTCCACTCACTGCTATCACACCTACATAAGTAGCAAACCATCTCATTCCCAGTAATCGGTGGCTCTTTTCCCTTGATGATGACAGCAATGATCACCATCAAAAGCTCGAGTGTTCTATTTGAAGTGACGCTTATATACCAAACAGATTTTATGAGTATTTGTATGAGTATGAGTTGATCAGTTCCCACTGTGGCTCATTGATATTATAGTCATTTTTTGTTTTGGAAAGTGCACAATCTTACATTTCTCAACATTTGAAGCAAGCCATCAATCTCTGTACCACTTTGAGATTTTATGAAGATCTGACTGTATATTTGCACAGTCTCTTTCAAACAGTTAGTTTGATAGATAACTGCAACATTTGTGAAAAGTTTGAGGTTATATTAACATTATCTATAGGGTCATTCCTTCAGTTATGCTTGCCTATCTTCTAGGCTACTTCCAAGATGTGTTATTAGGTGTGTTAGCTATTGACTGCTATAATTGATTATTTACATGTTTTCTTTAATAAGGGAGCTCTCAAATTCTTTAACTTAATTCCTGTTTTATCTTTTAACTACTGTATATAAAGATTTAATTTTTCTACCTGAGTAATTAATTTAAGACATTATTCAAATTTATTTCCTTAATGTTTTGATCAATATCCATATGACAGCACAATATTTCTTGTAATATAGAATTAGTTTTCTGTTTTTCCTAACTATTTCATAAAATCTCCTTCTCCTTGCACATAATTCGACGTTCTAATGTTCAAAGACTAATATGCTACAATTGAAGCCATTTTGGAAAAAGTGAAAATCAGTTATTGGTCAGTTTTCAACATCATGCACAATATTTTGAACACTACAAAGGCTGCTGCTCACTGGATTGTGTAACTCCTCTCAACCATTCAAAAAGCCCTCCAAATGGAAGCAGCAGTGGAAATGTTACAGTTATATCAAGCCAATCAGGATGGCATCTTTAGCTTCCTAATCACCATGTAATTCTGGATATTTCCTGGCAATATATTGTAAAATGTTTTAATAATAAATATGTGTGTTTCCAGTTTTTATTGAAAAACATGTTTTACCAGTTTCAGATTATATATATGTTTCTAGCTCTGTCTAGTAAAGCGTAGTGGTTTTTTAAGCTGAGCTTCCAGATGATGGCAGATTTTTCACTGTTTAAGCCCTTCTCCCTTCACTGGAGGTATAGCACAAGTTGTACGACGTACACAAAACTGGGTTTTGTAGTTCAAGCGAAATGGTTATATCCATAGATAGATGCTTTTCGTCGTCATTGTCATCATCATCATGTTACAGCTCCAGTTCCCTGGGTGCAGGTGAAAAGCCTTTTACACCTTTTTTATTGTTCTACAGCTCTTCCTCGTGAACCCCATCCCAAAGGAGACCACTTTTGTCACAATGTCCTTCTTCACTAAGTCGATTCTTGGCTGTCTGAAATGTCTTTCCCGATTTGTAATCATTTCAAGGAATTTCTTTGCTTTCCTGTTTCCTTCCATCTGTTTCGCATTATCATACCATCTTAATCTTGACTCGTGCAGTTTTTCCGGTACACTGAGTTTACATCTGCATCCATTCTCTTCCTAACAATTTCAGTTCAGCAGCTTTGTTGCTTTTAGTCTATAAAAAGTTACAGAAATGGATTGCAAACTGGGCATAGGAAATGTGATTCATTCTGACACACTACGTTAATCATATTCACAACTAAGTCTTTGATCTCCTTACATGCCAAGAAAGCAGCAGCACTTTCAATATCAGCACTTGGAGCAGACTTCTAACTAAAGTGCCTTATATATCTCACAAAGCCTACAAAATGTTTTAAATGGGTAAGTTGCATTTCATTGAAAACCTTTCCATTTTAGCAGGAAGAAGAAACTGTGTATAAAGTATTATCTGTTTCCTAAGAGTTCAAGATTTTAATCCCCACTATTAGTTACACAAGGCCTCCACATTAGCAGCTTCACCAGTCAGTTGCTCCTGGTGGTGACTGTTGGGGAAGCCATTGGTTGGTTGGTTGGTTTGGGGTATAAAGAGACCAAACTACAGGGTCGTAAGTTCCTAGTTCATTTCCTGGGATTCCAACGTGGCCTGGGGTCCACACAAACACGGAACGACTGGACCATTCCAGGGCATAGATGGACTCCTGGATGGTCGCTACCAAAGGATGACGGGAGTAGCACTGGTCGATAGCTTGTAGGCTGCTCAAGGAGTCAGTACACAGAAGAAATGACTCACCAGGACATGCGCGGATGTGCTCAAGAGCATGAGAAATGGCCGTCAGCTCTGCAGTGAAAACACTGCAGCCATCTGGCAAGGAGTGCTGTTCAATATGTACTCCATGAACAAACATGAAGCCAATGTGACCATCAGCCATCAAGCCGTCAGTGTAAACCATTTCATGGTCCCTGTACATGTCAAGAATCAAGAGGAAATGACAGCAGAGAGCTGTGGGGTTAACCGAGTCCTTAGGACCATGTGAAAGGTCTAGGCGAAGCTTCAGCCTAGGTATACACCATGGAGGTGTACATGAATGGACCTAGAGTATAGGTGGTAAAGGCAAAGACTCCACTTCTGACAGAAGAGATTGGACGCGAACCGCAATCTTAAGCCCTAACCTGGGCCTCCGATGTGGGAGATGAACCACCATGGATGGGAAAAGGAGACAGTAATTCGGATGCTCATGGGAACTATGAATGTGTGTAATGTAACTGGCGAGCAGTTGTGCACACCTAACCTTCAATGAAGGGACTCCGGCCTCCACCAGGATGCTGGTCACCAGACTCGTCCTAAAAGCTCCTGTTGCCAGTTGAATGCCATAGTGGTGCACTGGGTCGAGTAAATGCAATGCTGAGGGTGCCAGCGAATCATAAACCAGACTCCCATAGTCAAGGCCGGATCGAACAAGGGCTCCAGCAATATAGAGCGATCTGCACCCCAGTTGGTGCTGCTCAGGCAGCGGAGGGCATTGAGGTGCTGCCAGCACTTCCGCTTCAGCTGACGAAGATGAGGAAGCCACGTCAATCGGGCATCGAAAACCAGTTCTAAGAATCGATAAGTCTCCACTACAGTGAGCGGATCATCGTTAAGGTAAAGTTCTGGTTCCAGATGAATGGTACGACGCCGACCGAAGTGCATGCCTTTTCGGCTGAAAACTGGAAGCCGTGGGCTAGAACCCATGACTGCGCCTTATGGATGGCTTCCTGTAGGCTATGCTCAGCAACACCAGTACTGGAGGAGCAGTACGAAATGCAGAAGTCGTCTGCATACAGAGAAAGTGAGATCGATGGCCTGACAGCTGCTGCTAGACCATTAATGACCACTAAAAATAGAGAAACTCTCAATACAGAGCCATGCGGGACCCCATTCTCCTTTATATGGGGGGAACTATGGGATGCATGACTTGGACACAGAAAAGTACAAAGCGACAGGAAATTTTGGATAAAAATTGGGAGTGGGCCCCAGAGACCCCACTCATATAATATGGCAAGGATATGATGTCGCCAGGTCGTGTCCTAAGCTTTTTGTAAATCAGAAAAGACGGCAACCAGGTGTTGGAGTCTGGAAAAAGACCGTTCGGATGGCAGACTCGAGGGAAACTAGATTGTCAATGGTAGAGCAACCCTGGCGGAAACTGCCCTGGCATGGAGCCAGTAGGCCACATGACTCCAGGACCCAACACAACCACCAACTTACCATATGTTCTAACAGCTTACAAAGAACATTGGTGAGGCTGATGGGTCGACAGCTATCAACATCAAGCAGGTTTTTACCGGATTTGAGCACTGTATTGATTGTGTTTTCCTGCCATTACCCATTACGATGGAAAGACGCCATCACACCAGATACCAGGTCCAGTTGAAGATGACAAAGATATGTCACTTGTAGTCAGACAAGAGATGTTTTATCATCTAATTGTGGATCCAATTTGATCCAGGTGCTGTGTCGGGGCAATGTGCAAGGATGGTGAGGAGCTCCCACTCTGTAAATGGAGCAGTATAGGGTTCACTGTGATGTTTAGTGAACGAGAGGGATTTCCTTTCCATCTGCTGTTTGAGGGTGCGAATTGCTGGGGGATAATTCTTTGAGGCAGAGGCTCGAGCACAGTGTTCAGCAAACTGCTAGGCAATAGCTTTTCAGTAGATAACACACCATTGATGTAAACGCCAGTAACACCTGTCGGGGTCTGGTACCCACACCACAAACATGTCTGATCTTTGTCCAGACTAGGGAAAGTGACGCATGAAACCCAATGGTTGAGACATACCTCTCCCAACATACCTGTTTCTGTCTTTTTATAAGTTGGCGAACACGGGCATGGTGCCATTTAAAAGCTATTAGGTGCTCTAGGAAAGGGTGCCGCCTATGTTACTGTAGAGCTCACCAACACTCTATAATGGCCTCAGTGACTACCAAAGTACTGACTTTCCCTGGGGACACCCTAAAGAACAAGGGATCATGTTTTCCACCACAGAAACGATCATTCTAGTGACCTGCTCAACTACCACATTGATGATTGATGGTACCATGTGGGGGAGATTCAACGGTGACAGCAGAGGTGAAAGCTTCCCAGTCTGCCTTGTTTAAAGCCCATCTTTTTAGATGTCTGGGGTATGGTGCTGGGGGAGTGACAGAAAGATGGGAAAGTGCTCACTACCACACAAGTCATCGTGAGCTCTCCAGTGGACAGATGGGGTGCCATGAGCCACAATTAAATGTGTGGGGGCCCCAGTATTTAAGAGGCAGAGGTCGAGTTGAGACGGGAAAGTTTCGACATCTCTACCTCAGGCAGTAGGCACAGTGCCACCCTACAAAGGGTTATGGGCGTTATAATCTCCCAAAAGTGGGAAAGGTTTACGGAGTTGATGAATCAGTGCAGCCAATGTGTTCAGGGGCAGTGCACCATCTGGAGGAAGATATACGTTGCAGACAGGTATTTCCTCTGTCGTCCTTTCCTGACAGCCACAGCTTCAAAGAGGGGTTTGAAGCGGCACAGGTTCAGTGCATACTGAGTTCAGGACATATGACACAAACTCCACCTGACACTTATTATAGTGTTTCCTGGAGGGCTATGCAGAAAGCTTAACTGTTGCCATAGCTCAGCCAGGCGGTGGAAAAAACTGCAGCAATTCCACTGGAGGATGGCGTTATCAAAAGGTTGGGAAGGCACGAAGCATGCAAGGAGGCAGGTTATGCCTCAGGATCACCTGCTGCCACCAATTGAGTATTTGTATCCATTCCTTTTGTGGATGAGGCATCAGTGAGATCCAGGTCCTCAGAGGACGCTGAGATCTCCACCTCATCTGCAGGTGCAGAACTGGTAGGGACTGGTGGTGTTGGGGCCACCAGAGGGTGCTTTTTTCTTAGCATACTTCTTTGTTTGCTTGCCCTCTCGCTTCTCCTTAGGGGCTTGCTGGGAGGACTTTCTAAAGTAGCTTCAGGCACAGAGGAAGACCATGAAGCTCTTCGTCCAGCAGCTTTTGGCTCCTTTAGCCACTGGCGAGTGTCTGCTGTGGCATTAGTGGATACCTTCGGAGAGAGGGTCCCAAGGGACCCCTTCTGCATGAGAGGAGCCAGAGGAGGCTGTTGCTTCTCTGGCTGGGGGGAGGGGACCGATGTCCCCTGCATTTGGGGGGTGGGGGGTGGAGGAGGAGTCTTGCTCCCAAAATGGGTACTGTGCAGTTTGGCAAGTGGGGGGAGTGCTGCTCTCTACAGTTGATAGAAGTGGGAGGAGACGCACAGGGAGTATTTGGATGCGGTGAACGTCCACAGTTTCGACATGTGGTGCTGGAAGTGCAGCGGGAAGACATGTGTCTGAATTTCCAGCACTTAAAGCATCGCATAGGGGGAGGGACGTATGCTTTAATGTCACAGCAATAAACCATCACCTTGACCTTTTCAGGCAATGAATCACCCTCAAAGGCCAAGATGAAGGCATTGGTAGCAACCCTGTCGTCTTTGGGTCATCTGTAAATGCACCAGATGAAATGAACACCCCTCCGTTCTAGACTGGCGTGGAGCTCGTCGTCAGACTGCAAGAGAAGGTCGCGATGGAAAATAATCCCCTCGACGGTGTTGAGGCTTTTATGGAGAGTGACGGAAACAGGAATATCACCCAGCTGGTCACAAGTAAGTAACACCTGGGACTGGGCTGGGGATACTGTCTGAATCAAGACTGCACCACTTCTCATCTTGGACAGCGCTGTCACTTCCCCAAACTTATCCTCAAGATGTTCAACAAAAAATTGAGGCTTCATAGTTAGAAAAGAGTTCCCATCCATTCTGCTTCAGACTAAATACCAAGGCGAATATGGCTCCCTTCTTTCTGTAGCCCTAAGTTCCTCCCATCTTGTAGTGCAAGAGGGAAGTGATTTAGATCATATCTGTCAGCATTGTACTCAATCTTGCCCTTCTTAGACTCTGCTGGCGCCGTACAGACACCAGCACGAGATGACTTAGTCCACTTCATTGCGGGTCATCCGCCCTGATACCACACACTCTGATCACGGGCTCTCCTCACGGGTGCCACCCAGCCACATCAAAGGCCACCTGGCATGATGGCCATTGCAGGGAGTCCTGGTGCCCCAGGAAAACAGGCATCTACTCATTGGCATACATGGGAAGTTTACAGCGCAGGCATCAGCAGTGCAATTCCTGTGTTGTCAGGGGGCTACCACTAAATGGGTATATGATGGCCCCAGCACAATGGACTGGCTACTGTGTTAGATATTGGGTGCAGAGAAATCCAATACTGTCATGGGGGCGAAAGAGGACAGGAGACAATGGAAGAAGATGACATACCCAGGAAATTGTCCTTGCCCAAATAGTTGAATTGCAGGTGACAAGAGGTTCAGGAGGTCAAATCTAAGGACACTATGAATAACTCATGCACCTCGTAAGGCGTCCTTCCCCATATGGCCCGCACTTCTGTAGGATTTGGGAAGTGGCACGTCAAACCATAAAATGGGACTTGAACTTATAGGACCGGAAAGTGTGAGACTCCTTCTAGTCGACTCTTACGACAGGAACGGGGAAGCCGTTGAAAGGTCACGCTCACACCCAAATCAGGTGTGACAAGACAGAGAATATTTTATCCAAAGACGTTGACACGAGAAACTTTCTTCCAGCAAAAACTTTCATGGAGTCAAAATTCTGAATCATCATGGATGAAATCACGTTGTTAATGAATTTCTTGCTGGCCTACAGAACTAATTCCCCCAATCACAGAGTCATTCAGACATAAAATTCTTAGCAAAGATTTTTGACCACCTTCACGACTAGTCGAAAATCTTTTCTCAGTATTCTTTTGACTTCAGAAAATAGCTGCATACAGCCACCAGCATAAAAGTACACGATATGTACAAATTTTCAGCACATTTCAGTAGCCCACACTATGTCTGTAAACACTTATCGCAGAGTAACTTCATGCTCAACCGTGGTTGTACTGATATGTTACTGCAAGAAGGGCTGTCAGCATGCGAAGTTCTGCCTCATAGTGGTTGTGTGAGATCAACAGTACCAGGTGACAATCACTACCGACAAATTAGAGCTTGTGGGCACAATGATGAGACTGCAACAGAACACGAGTGCAACTGGTAGCTCTGTGTCAATTCGGACAATAAATAACTGATCAATCTGGTTTCTCATTATGAACAACAGTACAAATGCTGCAGCATCGTAGTCCACAAAGAAGATGGACAAGTTATTCCTTAAAATGGAATTCATGTTAATGGCATTGGGGTCTCTTCACTGCATGTCAGGATTCATCTGAGGCCTGATTTTCATCACAGATATTTGTGGAGGCGGCTAGGCATCAGCATCTGTCTCAAGCATGCTGTCCGACCTGTTGTAAGATGAGGGTAGACTCGCTCCTCTCATCCTGGAGATCTACCCTTCCTTATTAACCTCGCCAACCTAATCCTCCTACCCCATACAGAGAATAGTTCTGAAAGCTAGTGCAGCATCTTGTACTTTTACGCAGGATAGTCAATAAATTAGCTATACTTTCATCATAACACACCTTTAAATTTCTCGCACTGCCTTCTGTGCATGCATGCGTACAGTTGTACCACTGCAATCATGCATGTGACTTTCAATGCCAAACACATTAACTGCATTCTCTTAGTTACACCATTAACATGTCCGCTCTACTACTAGTTTGCACCAAAGATGTGTGATGATCTTTGGTTGCATGGCGTGAAAGGAGCTGAAATTCTTCATAGACTTTCAGCACAATACAGGGACTGTACTATGTCATGGCAGTATTTATTTGCTGATTGAGATGTCTGAAAGTTGCTAGACTAGTGTGACACATGAAGAGGGCGCAGGATGCCCATCAACGTTCACCGTGGCCTGAAAGACTCAACGAGCTCAGGAGATGGGTTTAGCAGATAGTCAGGTTACTATTGACACGGCAGCATCTTCTTCAAATGTAGGTCATGGTTCTGCCTATCAAATCATCTATAACTGATACTGAACCACAGCGTTTAAGCACAGTGGGTATCAAGACAGCTTACTTAAGAACTCAAGGCACAATATGTTGACATTCCTATTCTTACTCAACTGTTTCAACAGCGAAGGTGATTCACTTTTGATGAAATGTGAGTTTACCACTATAAGCCAGAGTCAAAACATCAAAGTATGGTGTAGAAACACGCTGTATCACCAAACATGAAAAAATTGAAGACTCTGCAATCAGCAGGAAAGGCTATGCATGCAATTCTTTGCATTGCTAATGGACCTAAACTAGGAGAGGACATGACAAAGGGAACAACCATCAGCAAAATGTTTTACAGTGAATTGTTGGAAAATAAGCTAAAGCTATCAATTCTCACCAGATGATACAGTCTGTTGTCAAAGAATGTGTTACTATTGGATGTCAACATCCACCAGTACACAGCTCACCACACCGCTGATGCCATCAAGAAACTGTATTTTGAACTGCTGGAACACCCTCCCTACATTCAAAGATCTTGCTCTCTCCAACTTTAATATGTTTGGGCTTCTCAAGAATGCTTTGTAAGATCACTGATTTTCCTCAGATGTGCAGGGGCAGAAAGCAGTGCAAAAGTGGTTTTGCAATCAACTGAAAACCTTCTTTGAACGTGCAAGTTTCTGGATCGCTGGTCCAAGTGCATTGAAAAGGACCGAGACTAGGATGAAAAGTAAGGTACATGCCAGACACCCTTTTTCGTGTTGCAGAATGAAAAGTAAAGACCATTTTTTACAGTCCCTCGTATATACACCTACTGGCAGTAGTGGAGGTAGGCTTAAGTACTGGCAAGCAGTTATGTTTCATACTTTTATATCAGTGGCATACCTGCAACATTTGGTTTCAAGTTTTCTCCATGCCTCTTAAGAGGTTATTTATGTGCCTATGGATTCCAATGCCACTCTAAATAAATATATTTGCCAACTGTTGACTTGAGTAAAAAATGATATGTTTATGATTGCTTAATGCACATTCAGATACGACAGAATCTATACATATTATTAAAAAATGTGTGTGTGTGTGTGTGTGTGTGTGTGTGTGTGTGTGTGTGTGTGTTTTCCTCATCTCCTCCTAAACCACAGGACGAATTTCAACCAAACTTGGTGCACATATCCCTTACTGTGACGCAATAATCACTGTTAGGGTACGAACCATCTACCTATCATAGTTTTCAGGAGGTATGACATCATAAACAATGAGATGAGTGAAAAATTGCTACAGCATGCAGGACATTTTAATACATTTTTTTCTTTGCCACTAAGACACTACTACTGTCGAATCAACTTAAGAAAATCCCCGACAGCTGGTGGTGCTCTTGACAGCTTTCAACTACGAAGCACAAATGGCTGTATGTAAGGGAAACAGCTGTCTATAGAGCTATGAAAAGGCAATGCGTAGAGATGTTTACGAAATCACATTGCAGACACATGAAGACATTATGCATATTTCTCTGTACAATTATTTTATTATTTCAAATGCATTTTCACAAATACCTGGAAATGAATTTTTTTTTATATTACACTACAAGTATAGTCCATTTCTTGTTTTCATTTTTGATTGAAAATTGGCAAAATGAATACACAGGTAATGCCCAGTTTGTCAGCTAGTTTTTCATATACAGCCATCAATAAAGTGTTTTGTGCTCCAGAATCTTAACACTTTCAGTACACCGATACATGAGATGCAATAAATTCCTGCAATGCACATTTTTCTGCAGGTACACAAAACGTGTATACACTCCTGCAGTGGGAAGCATTTTAAAGAGTGGTGACTGAGTAACAGTCTGAGTGACACTCCAGTTCTAGCTTACATCAACATTTGCATAATTCACTTGTTTATTTAAAGAGGCTGTAAAATTTACAGGTATATCAACAACTATAAGAGGAAAGAATAAAAGTTAATTGTGATATACAATTCCTTACAAAATAAGTGAAACACCCAGAAGACATGGTCAGATCGCAACACAACTTTGTATAAAAACACCATTGGCAGACACAAAAGTCACTGAAGTTGCAGGTCTCTGTGACGGGTAGAATGGCCTCCAGACTCCATTAGTATTGTTTGTGTTTAGTGTTGCTACCAAGCCTAGAAGAGTATATGAGGGGCATAAACAGTGTCAGATGTTGAGTGATCACTTTGAAGAACACAGAGATACCACGATTTCGTGTGAGACAGTGTGACTTCATTACCGGACAGTGTTTGAAAGGTGCATCATCACAGATCTACATCTGGTTAGCTGGTTGATTTGTGTAATCTCAAGATTTTTGGGGCATTCACTGCATGTGAATGCAAGTGCAGGTGTACTGTCATCAAGATTCCAACCAACCATATCTGGCGAAACGGGGGAGGGGGGGGGGGGGCAATCATGGTACTGTGCAGCGAGCAAATCGGAACCCCTTAATGTCAACACCTTCTATCCAAGAACAAGTGAACTCCCTGCAACATTCTGTGACATGCTGCACATGCTGCAGCCTCGGTCAGAGGCTAGCAGAAGCCAGACTAGAGAATTACTGTCTTACTGTCTCATGAGTAGGCTGCCATTAACATCACAACACAAACAGCTGTGTTTGGTGTAGAGCTCTGACCAGGAACTGTGGACTGCTGATCAGTGGCATTGTATTGTGTTCTGTACTACCCCTGGATGATCATGATGAGTGAGTATGTTGGTGACCTGGTGGGAGGTCCCATTTTTTCCAATAATCTGTAGAGACAAAGCAGCAGGGCTACTCCTGGCATCACTGTATTTGGAAGTATCAGATAGGACTTCAGAGCACAGGCAGCAGTGATTGAGGGAACTCTGACGGCCAACAGTGTTTCACTGACATCCTGTGTCCTCATGTGACAGTATCTTACTGCCATTTTTCAATACGACAATAGCATGCAACTCTACAAGCTATCTGCACGATGCTAAGGCACCCTACTGACAGTTTCAATGTGGGCAGCATGCTCCAGTGACAACAATTAAGCTGTGTTTACACTGCCTTTCACAATGCAGCACAGGAACATTAGTTTTGTCAGGGCCCACAGACTGACATAAATACAAAACCTAGTCACTAGTAGTCTTAGAATACGACTAAGGGCTTTAGAGATGAAACTTCCTGGCAGATCAAAATTGTGTGCCGGACCGAGACTCAAACTCAGGACCTTTGCCTTTTGCGGGCAAGTGCTCTACCATCTGAGCTACCCAAGCACGACTCATGCCACGCCCTCACAGCTTTACGTCTGCCAGTGCCTCGTCTCCTACCTTCCAAACTTTACAGAAGCTCTCCTTTATTTCAGGAGTGCTAGTTCTGCAAGGTTCGCAGGAGAACTTCTGTAAAGTTTGGAAGGTAGGAGACGAGGTACTGGCAGGCATAATGCTGTGAGGACAGGGCGTGAGTCATGCTTGGGTAGCTCAGATGGTAGAGCACTTGCCCACAAAAGGCAAAGGTCCCGAGTTCAAGTCTCGGCCCGGCACACAGTTTCGATCTGCCAGGAAGTTTCATATCAGCGCACACTCCATTGCAGAGTGAAAATCTCATTCTGGGCTTTAGAGATGCCTCATGACATTACCGTGGTTTGTTAGTTACTGAAGGCTTCCTGAAATGCTGGAGAGCAGTGAAGCATCCTTCTCTTAACTTTTGTTTATCTGCATATTTATGATTTCCTCTGTAACTAATGTGCAGTATTTGCCTTTCCTTACAAGCCTTCCTGATAATGCTTATGTATTAAACTGGATCTACATCTACATACACACTCCACAAGTCACAGTATGGTGCATGGTGGAGGGTTCATTGCACCACAACTAGTCACTCCTTCTTCAACAACCTCAATTATTCTGATAAAAGTGAAAGGTCCAGGTTGGAATATCAACAATTATGAAAAGTATAGACTGCTACTCACTGTAAAGACGACATGCTGAGTTTCAGACAGGCACAGTGAAAAAACTGTTATACATTGAGCTTTCGGCCTAAGCCTTCTTCAGAAACGAAACACACACACACACACACACACACACACACACACACACACACACACACAGATATATATATATTCACATGAGCAGACGCACCTGACACGCACAGGACTGCTATCTCTAGCTGCACTAGTCAGCTTGGCCAGCCACCCAGAACAGCAGGTCAGTGACGACTTACCAGAGGGGATGAGAAGGATTTCTAAAGTGTTCTGATTTTGAGTTTGCTATCTACAAATACAGTGCAAATATACTTAATTCATTAGACAATAAATTACAAGCTACTGGTGCATTTTGTAATATGTAAAAGGCATCTGACAGTGTAAATCACAGTATCCTTTTAAGTAACTTAGAATATTGTTGTGTAATAGGAAATGCTGCAAAATAGCTTAATAGCTATATCTCTGGCAGAAAACGAAGGGTGTCATTAGGAAAGAGACGTGAATGAAGCTGTCAGGCATCATTCAACTAGGAACTAATTACATGTTGTGTCCCACAAGGCTCTGTCTTAGGGCCCTTTCTTTTTCTTGTGTATATCAAATATCTTTCATCAGTAACATCTGCGGATGCCAAGTTTGTTTTGTTTGCAGATGATACAATCATTGCAGTAAATAGCAAATTAAGTTTTATCTTAGAAAGATCAGTTAATGAAATTTTCATCAACATTAATAAATGGTCCCTAACCCAATTCTTTGTCACTAATGCAATTCAGAACTTTTAATAGGTTTCCCACCAGTATATGCTTAAAATATGATGACAAACAGAAGTGGAGACTGTTAAATCCTTGGTATTACAGCATGATAAATTCAACTGGGAGGAGCACACCACAGAACTGCAGAAGCACATAAACAAATCTGTATATTCGCAGTGTGAGTGTTGTCAGGCATAGGGATATAAAAATGAAAAACCTGACATACTATGCTTACTTTCATTGCATAATATCGCATGGTATTATTTTTTGGAGTAACTTCATTAAGCCAAGCTATAGTTTTCTGGGTACAAAATGTGCAATAAGAATTATTTGTGGTGTGAACTCAAAAACACTCTGGAGAACCTGTTTATGGAACTAAAAATATTAACTACCGTTTCCAAAAATATTTATTCCTTAATGGAATTTATGATTAAAAATATATCTCTTTTTAAAACCAACAGCTCAATTCATGGAATCACTAATAGAAAGAAGAATAATCATCACAAAGATTTAAAGTCACTAACTTTGATCCAGAAAGGAGTTCATTATTCAGCAACACACACACATTCAACAACTTGCCAGCAGCCACAAAAAGTTTAACTAACAATCAAATTTAGTTTACAAAGAATCTAAAGGATTTACTGGTGACCAACTCCTCCTACTCCATTGATGAATGTGCAAACGACTGGGGTGTGTGTGTGTGTGTGTGTGTGTGTGTGTGTGTGTGTTTTACCAACAATATAAAATAATGTGAATATTAATTAGCTCAATATGACTTCTTTCCTACCCCCATTAACCATGGACGTTGCCAGTGGTGGGGAGACTTTTATGCCTCAGCGGTACAGATAGTCATACCATAGGTGCAACCACAATGGAGGGGTATTTGTCGAGAGGCCAGAGAAATGCGTGGTTCCTGAAGATGGGCAGTAGCTTTTTCAGTAGTTGTAGGGGCAACAGTCTGGATGATTGACTGATCTGGCCTTGTAACACTAACCTAAAGGGCCTTGCTGTTGTGGTACTGCGAACGGCTGAAAGCAAAGGGAAACTACAGCTGTAATTTTTCCCGAGGGCGTGCAGCTTTACTGTATGGTTAAATAATGATGGTGTCCTTTTGGATAAAATATTCCTGAGGTAAAATAGTCCTGAATTTGGATCTCCAGGCAAGCACTACTCAGGAGGACATCGTTATAAGGAGAAAGAAAACTGTCGTTCTACAGATCAAAGAAGAGAAGGAAAAGTAGTAGGTGAATGTGGAATGGGTGTAAGCAATGAAAGAGGAAGCCGCCTGGTAGAATTTTGCACAGAGCATAATTTAATCATCACTAACACTTGGTTTAAGAATCATAAAAGGAGGTTGTATATGTGGAAGAGACCTGGAGACACTGGAAGATTTGAGACTGATTATATAATAGTTAGACAGAGATTTAGGAACCAGACTTTAAACTGTAAGATATTTCCAGGGCCAGATGTGGCCTCTGACCACAATTTATAGGTTATGGCCTTTAGATTAAAACTGAATAAATTTGATAAAGGTAGGAAATTAAGGGGGTGGGACCTGGATAAGTAGAAAGAGTCAGAGATTGCCGAGAGCTTCAGAGAAAGCATCAGGCAATGGTTGACAAGAACAGGAGAAAGGAATACAGTATAAGAAGAATGGGTAGCTTTCAAGATGAAATACTAAAAGCAGAGGATCAAGTAGGTAAAAAGATGAGGGCTAGTAGAAATCCTTGGGTAACAGAACAGATACTGAATTTAATTGATGAAAGGAGAAAATTTAAAAATGCAGTAAATGAAGCAGGTGAAAAGGAATACAAATGTCTCAAAAATGAGATCGACTGCAAGTGCAAAATGGCTAAGCAGGGATGGCTAGAGGACAAATGTAAGAATGTAGAGGAATATATCATTAGGGAACAAGATAGATACTGCCCACAGGAAAATTAAAGAGACCTTTTGAGAAAAGAGAACCACTTGTATGAATATCAAGAGCTCAGATGGAAAATCAGTTCTAAGCAAAGAAGGGAAAGCAGAAAGGTGGAAGGAGTATACAGAGGGTCTATTTAAGGGCGATGTACTTGAGCGCAATATTATGGACATGGAAGAGGAAGTAAATGAAGATGAAATGAGAGATACGATACTGCGTGCAGAATTTGACAGAGCACTTGAAGACCTAAGTCGAAAAAAGGCCCCAGGAGTAGACAACATTCCATTAGAACTTTTGATAGCCTTGGGAGAGATAGCCATGACAATACTCTACCATCTGGTGGGCAAGATGTATGAGACAGATGAAATACCGTCAGACTACAAGAAGAATATAATAATTCCAATCCCAAAGAGAGCAGCTGTTGACAGGTCTGAAAATTACTGAACTAATAGTTTAATAAGTCATGGCTGCAAAATATTAACACAAATTCTTTACAGACAAATGGAAAAGCTGGTAGAAGCCGACCTCGGAGAAGATAAGTTCGGATTCCATAGAAATGTTAGAACACGAAAGGCAACACTGACCCTACAACTTATCTTAGAAGATAGATTAAGGAAAGGCAAACCTACATTTCTAGCAATTGTAGACTTAGAGAAAGCTTTTGACAGTGTTGACTGGAGCACTCTCATTCAAATTCTGAAGGTGGCAGCGGTCAAATACAGGGAGTGAAAGGCTATTTACAATTTGCTTAGAAACCAGACGGTAGTTATAAGAGTCGAGCGGCATGAAAGGGAAGCAATGGTTGGACAGGGTAGTAGCCTATCTCCACTGGTATTCAATCTGTATATTGATCACGCAATAAAGGAAACAAAAGAAAAATTTTGAGTAGGAGTGAACAAGAAATAAAAACTTTGAGGTTTGCTGACGACATTTTAATTCTGTCAGAGACAGCAAAGGACCTGGAAGGGCAAGTGAATGGAATGGACACTGTCTTTACAGGAAGATATAAGATGAACACCAACAAAAGCAAAATGAGGATAATGGATTGTAGTCAAATTAGATTACGAAATGAGACACTTAACATAATAGATGAGTTTTGCTATTTGGGGAGCAACATAACTGATGATGGTCGAAGTAGAGATGATATAAAATGTAGACGGGCACTGGCAAGGAAATCGTTTCTGAAGATGAGATATTTGTTGATATCGAATATAGATTTAAGTGTCAGGGAGGTCTTTTTTGAAAGCATTTGTATGTGACGTACCCACGTATGGAAGTGAAACATGGATGACAAATAGTTTAGACAAGAAGAGAATAGAAGCTTTCGAAATGTGGTGCTACAGAAGAATGCTGAAGATTAGATGGATAGATCACGAAACTAATGGGTAGGTACTGAATAGAATTGGGGAGAAGAGGAATTTGTGCCACAACTTGACTAAAAGAAGGGATCGGTTGGTATGACATGTTCTGAGGCACCAAGGGATCGCCAATTTAGTATTGGAGGGCAGCGTGAAGGGTAAAAATCATAGAGGGAGACCAAGAGGTGAATACACTAAGCAGATTCAGAAGGATGTAGGTTACAGTAGTTACTCAGAGATGAAGAAGCTTGCACAGGGTAGAGTAGCATGGACAGCTGCATCAAACTAGCCTCTGGACTGAAGACCACAACAACATGACTTCTGTACAAATTCAGTGCAGTAATGTGATCACTGTAAGTAAGTGTTGTGAAGTGATTTTTCTATTCAGTGTTTATTACCTCATAAATGAAAATATGTTTAAAATTTTTTGGACTCATTCCACATCCATGACAATTATTCCAGGTTTGTTTTTCATTGTAAATATTTATTGTGTATTCTTGTACTTCTGAAATGTTCTAAATCCTGGACAGTCTCCTCACTATAGATCACATTCACACAAGTGCAACTCTCACACACCAGACCACTCTGGTCACTGAGGCTAACCTCATTGGCCAGAGACAGTGGTCATGTGTGTGTGGGTTCCGTCTGACTCAGTTCTTCAGGTGAACTGAGGGAAGAACATTAATATATGCATCGGGAATAACAGAACATTTACGGGGGTGAAATCAGCTTTCCAAATGGACTGGAGTTAGTGCAAGGGACATAGCAGCAAGTTCATGGTTCTGAAGTCACAGTGGTAGCCCCTATATGTGCAAAATAACACAGAGAGAACTGGTGTTTATATTTAAGAATATTGTACAACAGGGACCAACTGAATGAGGTAGAGCAGTTGTTAAGGTGTTGATTCCATATTTGAGAGGAAAGAGTTTGCTCTGTCTGGCAATTCTGTTTTAGGATTTCTGTGGTTTTCCAAAATAATGTCCAGTAAATGCTGGAATGGTATTAAGCCCATGGCTGATCACCTCCCCTATTCTCATAAAGTATATCCTGCTCATGAACCATGGACCTTGCCGTTGGTGGGGAGGCTTGCGTGCCTCAGCGATACAGATGGCTGTACCGGAGGAGTATCTGTTGAGAGGCCAGGCAAACATGTGGTTCCTGAAGAGGGGCAGCAGCCTTTTCAGTAGTTGCAGGGGCAACAGTCTGGATGATTGACTGGTCTGGCCTTGTAACAATAACCAAAATGGCCTTGCTGTGCTGGTACTGCGAATAGCTGAAAGCAAGGGGAAACGGGTCGACAGAAGCGTCCGATCCCACGCGTCGGCTTTGACCCGTGACGTAAGGGTGTTGTCGTGTGTGACGTCATGACGGCGCGGAGTTTGGTTTGAGTGTGGCTGTCTCCAGTTCTGTTTTATCTTATTTTGTTTACTTTTCTGATCTGTTCGTTCTATCTTGTGAGATTTTTTTAAATTTAAAAACGCTTATTACATATTTTAATTATCTGTTTCCTCCAATTTTTGTTTTAGTTTATTATATTTATCTTTCTGATCTGTTCGTTCTATCCCGTGAGATTTTTTTTTAAAAAAGACAAAAAACACTAATCAGCTACTGAAGCGTCTTTATCTTATATGGGTTGCAGTGGTTATGACCCCTGGGGAGGTGGGTGGGTATTCATGCATGGCTGTCTTCACTTACACGTTGTAGCTACGCAAGACGTCTAAATTTGTTTATATTTATAATAGAAGGAAACATTCCACGAAGGAAAAATATACCTAAAAACAAAGATGATGTGACTTACCAAATGAAAGTGCTGGCAGGTCGACAGACACACAAACAAACGAACACAAACATACACCCAAAATTCAAGCTTTCGCAACAAACTGTTGCCTCATCAGGAAAGAGGGAAGGAGAGGGAAAGACGAAAGGATGTGGGTTTTAAGGGAGAGGGTAAGGAGTCATTCCAGTCCCGGGAGCGGAAAGACTTACCTTAGGGGGAAAAAAGGACGGGTATACACTCGCGCGCACACACACACACACACACACACATATCCATCCACACATACACAGACACAAGCAGACATGTCGACCTGCCAGCACTTTCATTTGGTAAGTCATATCATCTTTGTTTTTAGGTTTGTTTATATTTAGTTTGCCCCCCCCCCCCCCCCCACCCAAAACACCCCATTTCCCGCGCTTGTCCCTTTAGTGTCATTAGGCTTCTTGTTGAAAGTGTGTGTGTTTGTTTTTGTTTCCGCCATATTTGTGACGTCATGGGTCAAAGCAGACGCGCGGGATCGGACGCTTCCGTATTTCCGGGGAAACTACAGCCGTAATTTTTCCTGATGGCATGCAGCTTTACTGTATGGTTAAATGATGATGGCGCCCTCTTGGGTAAAATATTCCGGAGGTAAAATAGTCCCCCATTCGGATCTCCGGGTGGGGACTACTCAAGAGGACGTTGTTATCAGGAGAAAGAAAACTGGTGTTCTACGGATCGGAGTGTGGAGTGTCAAATCCCTTAATCGAGCAGGTAGGTTAGAAAATTTAAAAAGGGAAATGGATAGGTTAAAGTTAGATATAGTGGGAATTAGTGAAGTTCGGTGGCAGGAGGAACAAGACTTTTGGTCAGGTGAATACAGGGTTATAAATACAAAATCAAATAGAGGTAATGGAGGAGTAGGTTTAATAATGAATAAAAAAATAGGCATGCGGGTAAGCTACTACAAACAGCATAGTGAACGCATTATTGTGTCCAAGATAGATACGAAACCCACACCTACTACAGTAGTACAAGTTTATATGCCAACTAGCTCTGCAGATGAAGAGGAAATTGAAGAAATGTATGATGAAATAAAAGAAATTATTCAGATAGTGAAGGGAGACAAAAATTTAATAGTCATGGGTGACTGGAATTCGGGTGTAGGAAAAGGGAGAGAAGGAAACATATTAGGTGAATATGGATTGGGGCTAAGAAATGAAAGAGGAAGCCGTCTGGTAGAATTTTGCACGGAGCATAACTTAATCGTAGCTAACACTTGGTTCAAGAATCATAAAAGAAGGTTGTATACATGGAAGAATCCCGGAGATACTAAACGGTATCAGATAGATTACACAGCTCTACAAAATAAATTTTTTTTTTCGTTGCCAGGGAAGTTTGAACGTAAATGGGATATTGTTATGATACTCATTCCGAGTATATTGGTACTTTTTCCAAATTGGCTCTGGTTTTTGAGATATAGGTTATTTGTGGAAATGAGAGTTTCATGTGGATAATATCGACTGCAGGGTCCATATATGGTGTAATGTATTTGCTACCTGTTTTTTAATTAGTGATATTGTACTATCTTTATTAAACAATTGTGCTCAGAGAGTGCATCTGTGTGGTTGAGGATTACATCATGCAAACATCACACTGTCAGCATATGTTCAGTCCTGTTGTGCGGTGCGTGTGTTGAAGATATTGAGGGTTGTGCAGATTTGAATTCGGCGGTACTCGACATTCATTTGTTGGCCGAGGTAATCCCCGCAACAGCCGACAGGTAGCGTTCAGTGTAAACAAGAAAAATGGCGATGGTCGAAAGTCACACACATGTGCAGTGCAGCTTCAAGGAGATAGAACCTTTTCATCGTGACGTAGCAAATAAGAGGTGACTATTCATTTCACACAAAACAATTAATGATGTTTGTTGGATGTGATTGACATGCAAATACAAGAAAGTTCTGCATAATATGTAGTATTTGTGCAATTTTGTTTTAGGAAAACATGAGTTCTTCACGCCGTCTTTGCGTGAACCATCCAGATGAGTTCTGCTACATTTGTGGTGAATACGTTCTTCAAAAGAACAGGAAGAATATCACTCCTTTTGTGAAGGAAGCGTATCTGGCATATTTCGGAATTAAACTTGGAGATCAAGACAAGGCGTGGGCACCCCATAAAGTTTGTAAATGCTGTGTGGAGTGCTTACGGCAGTGGACAAAACGAAAAAGGAAAAGCTTAAACTTCGGAGTGCCTATGGTATGGCGAGAGCAGAAGAACCATACAGATGATTGCTATTTTTGCATTGTTAATGTGAAAGGTTTTAATAGGTTCAAAAAACGAAAGTGGGAATATCCCGATTTGGAGTCAGCAAGAAGACCGGTGGTGCACAGCAACGATGTTCCTGTACCAACCTTCACAACATTACCCATGCTAACATCATCAGACGACGAGGTGCACGGCAAGGAATGTACAAGTAGTGGTTCGGAATATGAAGGACGTGAGACACAACCCCAGCAGTTCGACCAGAAGGAGCTCAGTGACTTGATACGAGAACTCAATCTTTCAAAGCAAGCATCAGAACTCTTAGCATCCAGGCTTAAGGAAAAGAACTGTCTTCATCCAAGTGTTAAAATAACAGCTTACCGGACGAGAGAAGAAAACCTTCTTCCATACTTCAACCAAGAAGAGGTTATAGTGAATTGCAGCAATATACCTGGACTTTTACTTGAATTGGGGCTGCCGGAATATAGACCAGAGGACTGGCGTCTCTTCATAGACAGTTCCACTAGAAGTTTAAAATGTGTTCTCCTACACAATGGCAATCGTTACGCATCTATTCCAATTGCCCACTCAACAAAACTTTGTGAAGCATATGCTAACATCAAGATGGTTCTGCAGAAAATTCAGTATATGCAGCACCAGTGGTTGATTTGTGTTGATTTGAAAATGGTGAACTTCTTGCTTGGACAACAAAGTGGATACACAAAGCACCCATGTTTTATCTGCATGTGGGATAGTAGGGCAAAGCACGAACATTGGAAGCAGAAAACATGGCCTCCAAGGGAACATATGGCTGTTGGTGAAGCACACATCATTAATGAACCTCTGGTTAGTAGGGACAAGATTGTTCTTCCACCATTACATATTAAGTTAGGACTAATGAAGCAATTCACCAAAGCTTTAGACAGAAATGGTAATTGCTTCACATACATCTGCAATACGTTCCCTGGACTCAGTAGTGAAAAACTTAAGGCAGGAATATTTGATGGTCCTCAAATTCGCAGGCTCATCAACGATACCAATTTTACAAGTGTCATGACTGTCACTGAAGCATCGGCCTGGAACAGTTTTGTCGCTGTTGTAAAATGTTTTTTGGGCAATCATAAAGCTCCCAATTACGAGGAACTGGTCAAAAACATACTCACTAACTTTCAAAACTTAGGAGCTAACATGAGTATAAAATTGCACTTCCTTCACAGCCACTTGGATCGATTTCCTCGTAATCTAGGTGATTTCAGTGAGGAACAAGGAGAGCGGTTCCATCAAGATATGAAAGGAATAGAGGAAAGATATAAAGGAAGATGGGACAGGCATATGATGGCAGATTATTGCTGGAATCTGCAACGTGACTGTTCTGAAGAGACCTATAAAAGGAAAGCGTGCAGGAAGCGGTTCGTCATGGACGGAAAATGATATACTTATAGAGAAACTTTTCAATTATGTTTTATACGTGGACAAATGCCTATCAGGTTTTCATAGAAGCTATTTATAAAGATTATTTTCTTTTTTCATTGTAGTTTGTAGCGCTCGAGTTTAGTATTAGCAATTTTTTCTAATTTTTTGAATAAATCATGCATTATCTCAAAAACTAGAGCCAAACTGCATAAATGGTTGCTATATTCATCCTCAGCACCACTAACCCATCCTAAAGCCACTCAAATATCCTTGGCAAGAAAATGAGTGTTGACCAGTGTTATATAATGGTAAGACAGAGATTTAGGAACCAGGTTTTAAATTGTAAGACATTTCCAGGGGCAGATATGGACTCTGACCACAATCTATTGGTTATGAACTGCAGATTAAAATTGAAGAAACTGCAAAAAGGTGGGAATTTAAGGAGATGGGACCTGGATAAACTGAAAGAACCAGAGGTTGTAGAGAGTTTCAGGGAGAGCATAAGGGAACAATTGACAGGAATGGGGGAAAGAAATACAGTAGAAGAAGAATGGGTGGCTTTGAGGAATGAAATAGTGGGGGCAGCAGTGGATCAAGTAGGTAAAAAGATGAGGGCTAGTTGAAATCCTTGGGTAACAGAAGATATATTGAATTTAATTGATGAAAGGAGAAAATATAAAAATGCAGTAAATGAAGCAGGCAAAAAGGAATACAAACGTCATGAAATAGAAAATAAAATGTATAAACTGAGATTTTGCGTTTCATTTGGGATTTTTGTCATTAATAAACAGCGACACTAGATTTAAATGTGCTGATATTTTCAGCAACTTCTTAGACAATTGTGGTGAGATATGATTCACAAAAGTGGAAAAAAATTGGTGTTCCAAGGGTGGTACTACTCGTTGTGTGTAGTAGCCCTAAAATATACTAAAAATATTTGTGGGCTGAATGGAAAACTTACAGCTCTGATCACAGTGTGTTTTCATTCAATAACATCTTTAGCGTTACTTTGCGCTGTCAGATGCACGGAATATGATTTTAACTACACCACAATCCTGTGATATGTGTGTTTATTTTTTTTGTGAAAATTCTATGAACAATGCTACTGTGGCAGATATTAAAAAATACTGTTACACTCCATTTCAACAGACAGATTATTTTCCACTTACATTGTCTTTCTCTTCTCTTAAACGAAATAAGCGTCAAATACTACTGACACTTTGGGTTTAGTATGGTCTCTGAAAGGTTACGTTACGTTTAAATACATTTTTGACTTGAAAAATGTTTATAGTCTGTGTGTGCTGGATTTAACATGTTTTTCAATCAGGACTATGAAAATCGCCGAAGTAGTGGTTACTCACGTCTGTCTCTCCTCTCCTTCGTCTTGTCCTCGCCACCGTCAAGCAAGTGTGTCAGTTCAAGTGGATCAAATGTGCATTTCTTCCTCTCATTTTCGAGATCCTCGTT
This sequence comes from Schistocerca cancellata, assembly GCF_023864275.1. NCBI lineage: Eukaryota > Metazoa > Arthropoda > Insecta > Orthoptera > Acrididae > Schistocerca > Schistocerca cancellata. Next base: position 1,161,242,534 of record NC_064626.1, read on the forward strand.
GCACTTCATGGTGCGGCCACTATACGAAGTCATATTTCTGGAAAACTGTTGTTCACAACTAGGACGGAATTTTTCAACTGTCTGTCAGTCGTCTGCTACGTGCGAGTTGACGTACGCTCAGTCCGATTTGGCTAAACAAGTTTTACACGTCCTTTGTACACACATACAACCAGTTGGCGATTAGAGCGTGAAGCGCGTCACCCCCCGAGCAGAAAACGACTGAAGAGAAACTGCTCCTGTCAAGTGTACAAGGATCAAGGGCAGGAGAGGGGGATTCAGATAAACGTGTTTGCGTCTTAACGCTTTGGAGTTTGTACTCTCTTCATGTCATTCGCTTGTGATTGCACGCACATCACCACATTAACGCTCTTCGTATGCTGACAGCTCAGCATTCTTTCGCTGCACAGATTTTCCATTTCTGGTACAAGCGCGAAATTTTCCATAACACTACTCCTCCGCCCTCACCACCACCCCACCAACACATATGCTACGTAATAACAGGGCGGCCAACGCCTTCTAAATTGTGGTGGCACTGGCCAGGAATGTGACAAATCTTCCCGCAAATACAGTTTGTATTTCTAGCGTAGGGGGAAACAGTAACACATTAGATTACACATCCTAAAGGTGTAGAATTTTTAGCAGTAAATATCAGTCAGAGCAGGTTTAAAGCGTTGCTCTGTAAATAATCAGAAATCTGTTCTTTGAATAATTGGTAGTTTTCTTAATGAACTATCACTCTACAACATGAACTCACTTGTAACTATCAAATAAAACAGAGATTTTATTATTTTGTTATAATGCTAGTGCTGAAGACCTCTTTTGAAATTGAGAAGAGACAAAAATGTCATAGCTCTTCCCTGCGTTCTGACATTGTACTGCTTTGGCAGCCAGAAGCATTCCCTTGAGTAATTGGTACGTTATGCAAAGTACGTACCGTTCAAAAGACTTTTTGCAAACATGACATCATACACACTAATCGAAGACCGCAGGAACTGCTACAGACTTTCGTTTCGTTAACATTCGATGCTGGGTGCTTGAGAAACACCATAATGACCATACTGGAATCCACGCTATTCTTGATATAATTTGTTATAATTAAGAGCCACATAATGACGTATTGGCTGTTAAAGCCTTCATGAGATCTAAGTTATAGTTAAAAATGGAAACTATCAATACCTCATCATGGTGTAGTGGACAGTCTGCGAGCGAGCGCGGTTTGTTTACCTCCCCGTTGCGGCTTGTACGACCAAAAGCGTATGAGGAAGAACGGTTTATACGGGACGAAATGGGTCTCCCGCCGCAAGCTCTTCTCGGAATTCTTTTTTCGATCCGTAGTACCACTGTGTACACAAGCTGCCGAATGAAGTACTGTTCTGCGCCAAGATACCGATCTCAAGTTCCGATACTCTGACCGCCATATAGAAGCTGCCGTGGTTGATAACGCTGGTTTTGGGCTCCGAACGTTGAGGGTTTTCGAATTCCCGTTTGAGGTGCCGTTGGATGTTGTGGTGCCCGCCTATAAATCTTACGGAAACGTTCTCAGTCATGTCGCTGAAACGTGGAAGAGGGTCGAAACATACCGGGCCTCAATGATGTCCATCAGGTAAAAACTGAACTGAGGAAACACATGCCTACTTGGTAATTGCCAGCTGCAGGGTGTTGTCATGTACGATGTCCAGCCATGCACTTGTTCAAGTTGTGGCCAGCAAGGTTATGTCGGTTGAGAATGTCTCTGACGTAGACTGGTTCAGACGCCGACTGGAGACGTCACTCTCCCTGTGGCGGCCACTGCGTTACCTCTATGTTACTGGTTCGCAGTGGGGCTGCCTGCTGCGTCCACTCTTATTCAGTCGCCACCAGCTTTGGCTCCTCTTGACAACGCGATGAACGTTTTGCCTGCCTCTCCTACACTGCCGCCAGATTCAGTACCAATGGACGATAGCTGTGAGTAGCCACAAAACATCTGTTCCAACCCCATAGTTGTTGATCACAGAGCTGTATCGACCTCTGCTTTACTGTCATCTGGCTGTGTGTCGGACTACAGCCACTACTCAGTGGCTGAATTTTTGGATATAAATTAAGGGAAAAAAAACCCTTAAACATTAGTGTCATGCAATATTTTGTGTAATGTAATATCTTGTACAGACATCTTTTATTAACCTGACACGTTCCACATCATTACGAAGTGTCGTATTCACGATCTATGGAACAAGTATTAATCTAATCTAATCTAATCTCTGCCTTCTGATACAGATCAACATGGCAGGAAGCAATGGTCGCCAAGGAAACGGAAGAGACTGTGCCATATCCCTTCTGGTGACCGTCTCTATTGGATGTGTGCATAGTATGATGACCCACCTACTGATGATGTGTTGTCCTCTGACGCCATGACACTGGACGATGCGACATCTCCAGGTTTTGCGCATTTCAATAGCCATTCTTCCAGTCACCTCAACTGTGTTTACATCTCCCTCAATATTATCAGTGGAGTGCAGGCTGTTGATGTCTGGCTCAATGCATTTTCTGACCATGATGCATACATCTGCATCAGCCTCTGCTGCCAAAGAGTGAAGCATGGCTGGAGACCATGGAAAATGTACGCAATCCATCTTTCTTCAGCCAACTTCTGGCAACTCATCAAGACCAGACAGCTTGTCGTCAACACTATGATGCTATCAGTCTGTCCTGTCTTGGTGGGTGCTCTGTGCAAAGCCTGTCTTCCACAAGGCCTTCGTTGGTTACAGAAGGGAGGTCACAATGTGGTGATGACAAACCCAGGTTTCTACTTCACCATTCTCTGGGAATGTACTACGATGTCATATTCACCAGAGTGTCAGGTGATGGTTAATCGTGCCAGGACACAGCCCACTGCTATCTCTCGATGTCATCTTGAAGGAACTATGGTCAAGACGTGCACACATGACAGATTAGCACAGGAACATCCGGCTGTGCACCATGTCATAGTGGAACATTGCCACTGTCAAAGGACTTTGATTAATGTTCTTTTGACTGATAATGGGGGGCACATATAGACACCCATCGTGATAAAGGGTCTGTCCTCTACCAATATTAATTTATGTTTTACTCTGCACAACATCACCAACCTGCCAACATTACAGCGATCTCCTGATTCTCCTTTGGCTTGTTTCTGGGGGCTGCAATGATGGATCTGCTTTTTGACATCATGAAGGGTGAAGTCCATGATGCTATCCAGGTAGGTTCTACAAACAAGTTGCTCATGCGTGACTGACTCCTCCCCTACTGGCACAGGTGTGGACAGAAATTTATTGGGACCCCATGACACCTATTGTGCAGATTCCAGACAGTTTTCTCGATGGTTTCCCCTGATCAAACCTGTTTGGAAGGTGCCAATAACATCTGTACTGCCTTCTGTAGCTATTGACATATAATCACTTTTTCTCACACTCATTGTGTGCCTGGACTTTTGGCCCCTCTTGACTTCAGCCAGGTATTTGATCAGGTTGATCATGACTACCTGGAAGGGGTGCTCTGCAATCTGGAATACATGATACTAACATCAACATTGTAATGTCTCTCTTTTATGCAGCGATGTGCTGTGTACCCTACAATGGCCATCTCACACCTCCCTTCTTGATACATCATTCAGTGCACCAAGGCTGCCTGCTCTCTGCTCTGTTGTATGCTTTCGCCATGGAACAATTGCTCTGAAGCCTCTGTCATTGGTCTGGGATGTCTCTCGGTGGCCAAGTATTTTGCTGCACTGGTAGTGTGAATGATCTCATCCTCGTTCTTCGTAGTGGTGCTGAGGTCAGGGAGTCCTTGGTATGGGTTATCACCTACAGTGAAGTTTCTAGTATCTGCCTTAACGTCCACAAATCGAGCGCTATGGCTACAGGTGTGGGGCTTCCTGCAGACAGCACTGCTCCATTGCATTTGCTGCTGCTGTCAAATGCTCAGGACTCGATTGCACAGGTGATCTGTGGTGCACTATTGCCATCAGCTGCCAGGGCCTACTATCCCAACTACGAGCTGGACTTCTAGACCACTGCTTATGAGTCCTCTATCTTCTGCAATTGACACAACATGTAAATGTATATTTGGTATCACGTATGCCCCACGTGGCACAGACACTCCCCATTCTGCCATCCTTGGCCCACCGCATGCTATCAGCATTGGGTTCATATGTTTGCCACAACTTGCTGTTCAACATATTGTACAAGACCCTCACCCTCTGACAGTACAGGGGCAGTTTAGGCCTGTATCGCGTCCCTGGCAGAGCGATAGCCCTTTTCATCTGCTCTCAGACAGAGCTGTAGCGCCATTTTCCCACGTGCCTTACTAGCCTGTTGTTGGAGACCCTTGGACAACGATCGCTGTCACCCCCGTCCTTCTTTTACTTCCGTTATTGTTTTTTCAAGCTGAGCTATGTCCACACTGTGATACTGCCAATGGACTTGATGTCCACGAAGGATATCTACAACTTTCTTCAGCAGAATAGGTCACTTAATGTGGTTGAGGGGAAGCATCCCCACATCGATTGGCGTCCTGTATGACGATCGGTGTACGCTTCTGATCTTGCCACTGACGTCCAGTCTGCATGGTACCTTGCGGTCAATGGGAAGCAAGTATGCTGGTTTCGCCTTCACGGAATTCACCTTGCAGACACCTCGTTGTGTGTCACCTGTGTTCGCTTCGTGTGCAGACCGGCGACATGTGTCTGATTCTTGGTGCGACAGATGCTGGCCTTAATTAGCCCTACGGATCGTCATCAGATACCTCACACCTGCTCCTCTTTCGCGACTTGGGTACTTCGACAAGCTAAGACGAACCCTGTGAAGTGAGTTGTGGACACACAGTTCACTATCTGTTTGTTGATGGCGAGAAAAATGTCCTCGATTTTTGGGACTTCCTTAATAAAAGATACTGTGCAGCTGTCTGCAGTTCCAAATACAAACAATTTTTCTCCAATTTTGTTTGTAATGTGTTTTTTAACCTACCTCGGATTTAGTGTATTACTGCAATGAGGAGTTGATCCACGCCTTTTCCACCCATGTTGTTGTTGCTGTGGTCTTCAGTCCAGAGACTGGTTTGAAGCAGCTCTCCATGCTACTCTATCCTGTACAACTTTCTTCATCTCCCAGTACCTATTGCAACCTACATCCTTCTGAATCTGCTTAGTGTACTCATCTCTTGGTCTCCCTCTACGATTTTTACCCTCCACGCTTCCCTCCAATACTAAATTGGTGATCCCTTAATGCCTCAGAACATGGCCTACCAACCGATCCCTTCTTCTAATCAAGTTGTGCCACAAATTTCTCCCCAATTCTATTCAATACCTCCTCATTAGTTATGTGATCTACCCAACTTATCTTCAGCATACCACCCTTAGTACTGGTTATTCTCTGCTCATTGGAATGTTGTGCTCCCAAAAACGATGTGTCGACAGTCCCACCGAGTGTGGCGACTCGCCGCTTCCCCCTCCTCGCGACGTCGATTTCCTGCTATGTTCCGTAGTATTAAAAAGTTAATTAACTGATTAATTACAAAAAGAAAAGAAAAGAATGAAATAAAATAAAAAACAAAATCATTGATGTACTTTGCACCTATGCTCCACGTTCCATATGTTTTCCCTGATTCCTGGGGGAAGGAATGGGACACGATGGCCAGACCTCAGGTTGCGACCCCTGTTCACTTTGCTCCCAACCCTCCCTTCAGGCACCATGAAAATTCCTTTGAAAAGAAGTAGTGACTATGTGTTAGTTACAAAGTGTTGTGTAGCAATAGAGCTGGTTCGGGTACTGCCGTATCTGAATTTTTTTTTTCACCTTCATATTTACACAAGGTTCTGGGAATACCTTATTAAGTTAACAGAAATATATTCTGTAATATTCCGTGTTACGTAAATAGAAGAGTGCTCTCTCTCTCTCTCTCTCTCTCTCTCTCTCTCTCTCTCTCTCTCTCTCAGGAGTGAATTCTCGTTGTCAGTTATTTACAAATGAAGCATGACACACGCAAATGTGAATAAGTATTCAAAACACGTTATCATCTGTTAAAACAAACTACCACTCAGAACAAGAAGCATAGAAAAGACTGACACTTTTGCAAAAGAATTAAAAGGTCGGCTTAGTTTCAGTCATCCATAAAGTGTAAAAGAAAATTTACTAGATAAGTTTCTTAGGACACTTCTTTGCCAAACAAAAATGTCTTCAATTAAAGTACATCTTTAACCTCCAATATCACGTTTCCCGTAATTTTGTTACAACAAATTGCACCAAAATCGACGCGTTTTCGAGAGATCCTCAACGTCTTGGTGTTCTGAAACAGCATTTATTCATTGCACATAAGAGAAATGAGCTGCCGTTTTAATTTGTCTGCTGGAGTGGCTTTCCATCCCTTGTAATTACAGACCAACTCCTGAAACTACGTTTTGCTTGGAAATCAGTAACCGTCTCACTTTCTGGGTCGAAGATATATCAGAAGGCATATTACAAAAACAATACAACTTTTTTAGTACGTTTCGGAGTTAATTCTTGCCCACATTTTAATTCCTCCTTTACCCACAGCCCAGTCTGCATGAACGCAGAACTAAAAGTATTTACGAATGGCGTTAACTTCAAGGTTAACGTACACTGCAGTAAAGAGACAACGTCATCTCCAGTTCTTTCTACTTGAAGTGACTTATTGTTTTGAAAGTCATGTTCGTCTCGTGTGTAAAGAATCGGATGGTCACGAAAACCGATAGACAGCTGTTTGCGTCTTCGATATAACAGGGCCCACGAGAACTACGGGCTTCGCAACGAACTTGTCACACTAGTCGGCTTGTCCATCACACTTCGCGAACGCTCGGCTCCTTGCAGGGATGACTGCTAGCACTCGTAAGACCTGCAGTAATACGTGATCTGAAGTAAGCGCCACGGGCTGTCTTTCTCGTGGGCCTCGTCTAAGACGATATAGCAGTTCTAGCCTCGCTATCAGCGTGTGACGTTAAAATGACGTCACGTTTGCGCGAAGTGTTGTGAACTGTGGGTAACCCCGTTATGCAAACGTGAGAAATTAATGCACTGTCCTTTGAAGTTATTCTGTGTTTTTCTGGATTCGTGATTACAACTTTTGTAACATACCATACAGCCGAAAACGAATCGTCTTGTTGCATTACTGAGGCCAAACTCACAACTGGGAGCGAAATAACAGAATTTTACCAAGAGACATCAAGCCCAAATAGTAAGAGCATTCGAGGCGCACAACAGAATACTTGGTTCCGATATACATGATCTTCAAAATCACCTGAGTATGGTATGAGCTGTTTTGCCGTAAGCGCTCTGCATATTTCGAATGAAAATACTTTACTATTACAGATAAATTCCACTTAAAAGTAATGTCGATTTTGTACACGCGTTTGGGATATTTGGAATTAACTTGGCTTTGGAGAGATAAATGCATGGGCATTTTGCTTGTTTACTGAGCTGTCGCAAATTTTATTGCTATAGGAAAAGAAACGGCAGCTACAGCTATTTTTGGGTTTGTATTGCACTTGATCTTATTGCTGAGTATCTGTTTTCATACATTGTGCTGGTGTGGCATTGCGACAAGGCTTCCTATAATGTATGGCCGACGCCAAAGTAAAAGAGCCCTAAGAAACATTGAACTAGAGAACTAGAGAACGAAGCAAATTAGCAATTTAACACACATTGAAAGGTTTTTAGGGACGAAATTCATCAGTTTCTACTTTCTGGTGTGATATGATTACTGTTCGTTCATGCCAAGGGGAATTAAAGAATTAATCAACATTCTACTCATTCTCATTAGGTACTTAGGCCTACTACAGTTTGGTGTCACGACTATTTTAAGATAAGCACAATAGCTTGGAGATCTGTAAAATGTGGAGTTAATAACTCGAAACTGCTATACATAAATCTTATCTGTAAGTGAAAACTTCTCAAAATGTGTAGACACTCAACAGACTAACTGACAGCCGATTGTCACACGACAATTCCATTCTGGCGTAGCCATTTGTAGTTAATTCTATGGGTGTGGTGTGCTCGCTCCATAGATTTTTCTACGAGGTCTGTTCAAAAAATTCCGGAACATTCGTAATTTCGCACCAATGGTTTGTTGGAGCGGAATGCGCTTGGCTTCCCTGCACACGCCTGTGTTTAATGTGTAACTGCTGGAAGTTTCATTGACGTATGACTGTTAGTTGTCGTTCAGTGCTGTATTGAGTAGAACGTTGTGTCGCACAGTTTGCGAATTTCGAGATGGCAGAGTTAGAGGAGCAACGCGTCTGCATTAAATTTTGCTTTAAACTCAAGAAAACCTTTAGAGAGACACACCCACAGTGATGAGTGCTTAAGCCATAGTCGGTGTTACGAATGGTTCACGCGGTTTAAAACTGGCCGGACGGAAGTTAAAGGTGACCCTCGTTCAGGACGCCTTCGACGTCCACCGACGACGCTCATGTCAGGAACGATAACGAAATTGCGCGTGCCAGTCGAAGAATGACTGTCCGAGACACTGCAGAAAAATGTAACGTTTCAGTTCGATCATGTTATGAAATCCTGACACAGCATCTTTTTGCCGCCAAGTTCGTCCTACGGCTCGTGAGTCAAGACCAGAAAGAACTTCGCCTCGCCGTCTGTGAAGAGCTTCTGGATCACGCAAATGAGAACGAGATGTTCCTTAAGGGGAGGTTTACTATCTTTGGGTTCAAAAAATCTATTTTTTAAAATTGCCTTTTGGGATCCATAAAAGTGTTTAGAATCCACCCCTGAAGCGTTTTTTCCGAATACGGAACGTACCTGTTTGTTATTCGCGGTTGAACAAAAGAATGCACCTGCCTGAAATCGGCCTTTTTCACGCACCAGTTTTTTTCTTTCGGAGGACGAGTTATTGTACCGGTGCTTGGGAGGAATCATACAAAATTCAAATGAAAGTTTGAACGCGTGTGTCTGGAAGTTAGCCCCCAAGCATTTGCATTCTGGTGCGAAGACTGTGGAGACTGCGAGTTTCCTGGCAATGAACAGCTTCAACGAAGGGTATTCTGAAGACCATGACAACGATGGACGTCATCCTGGGACTCCATTCGACCCAGTTCGCCAAGCATTAGGACGACCACCGGATTCAAGCGGCCGAAAACCGCTTGTCACGGGCCGTACGAGCGGCTCTGGAGCAGCGCAGGATGGCCCAGATCGAGCAGAACCCCCTTTATGAGAAAGCGGAAGGACTAGTTTATGGACCCGGAATAGCAGATTGAACGTACGTTGCATAATATTGCATTTATATGTAGTCAAAACTTGAAACGCGTTTTTCTCGAAATGACTTTTTTTTATCGCGTGGTATGGTAACTTCAAATCTACTGAACCGATTGGCATGATTCTTTGTTTCCGGCGAAGCTAACTAAATTGTCTAGGAGTTGTACCACTTTTATTCCGATCCATAAAATATAAATAATTTTACTTGGCTGACGAAGTCGAAAAGTCGATGAAAAAAAACCTTATTTTTTTTCAAATGGCCGCCATTTTGTTTCCTATGGTCCAAATAACTTAAGCGAGATACAACTCCTAAAGAATCTAACATACTTCGCTAACGTCAACTCGATTTTGATTTCAGACAAGCCGGCTGACCTGTGACATACCGTGCGTGAAGGTCTACATCGAAATTTTGTATCGTTCCGATGGCACTTCCGCCTTTGTTCTTCGACATTTCCGGTCGAAAAAAATCCAGTTTGTAGAGGAAATATCAATAAACATTTTGACCAAATTTGACACTGATATCCATAACACATCCCGAGAAAACAATTCTCAAAGAACATGCTTTTTTCAGGCCAAAGATGATAAACCTCTCCTTAAGAGAATCATAACTGGCGGTGAAACGTGGAAGAGCTTTCTTAAGGGAATCATAACTAGTGGTGAAACGTGGGTCTATGGTTACAATGTTGAGACCAAGTTCAGCCTTCACAATGGGTCAGGAAAGAAAAAATGTTGAAATGTGTGTTAAATCTTATGGGACTTAACTGCTAAGGTCATCAGTCCTTAAGCTTACACACTACTTAACCTAAATTATCCTAAGGACAAACACACATGCCCATGCCCGAGGGAGGACTCGAACCTCCGCCGGGATCAGCCGCACAGGGTCAGGAAAGGTTCTCCAAGAAAAAAAGGTCGTCAGGTTAAGTCAAATGTGAAAGCCGTGCTGATAGCTTTCCTTGACTTTGAACGGTTGGTTCATCGTGAATGCGTGCCGCAGGGACAAACTGTTAATCGATGGTACTATTGGGACGTGTTGCGACGTCTACGAGATTATGTAAGAAAGAAACGGCCTAAAATGTGGCGAGACAATTCATGGCTCTTGCATCACGATAACGCACCCGCAGATTCATCCCTATTGGTGCGTGGGTATTGCACGAAATACGAAATCACAGTGCTGCCTCATCGTCCGTACTCTCCAGACCTGGTCCCTGCGGACTTTCTTTTATTTCGAAAATTGAAAACCCCATTGAAAGGACGGAGATTTGTAATGATAGACAAGATAAAAGAAAATTCGCAGATGGTGCTTCGCGCGGTCAAGCAAGAGGCGTACCAAAACTGCTTCCGGAAGTGGAAACGGAATTGGGAGCGGTGTACTAATTATGGAGGAGAGTATTTCGAAGGAGACCAAGCACAATAAGTTGAAACGTCCCCTTAGAACAATTATACAAGACTGTCCTTATACTCAAAAATCACTTACCTCACAAAAATCTTCGTTACTCGAACTACAGCAATACAGCGAGCGCCACTACTGCCAGCTAAATAACAGATTCAAACTACGGAAGGCACTAACTACTAATAGGCATAGTTAGCAAATGAAAGATTTTAATAGAGAACAAACTATGTATTTACCTTAATAGTCATCAAAAGTCATAATATATACAGCAGTTCATGACATCCATTTTTACAAATTTCAAAACTCCGTCATCTCTCTCCTCACATCGACCACTGCTGGCGGCTCACCTCCAACTGCGCAACGCTACGCGCTGTTCACATCCAGCTGCCGCTGCCCAAGACTACAATGGCAGACAACAATGCAAACTAGCCACAGATTGCACACAGCACAGCCAGTGATTTCCATACAGAGCGCTACGTAACGTTGTCAATAATAAAACATAAACAGCCCACTTACAAAGTGAAAGGCACGCGTTCAAAAATTTTGTGGTAAAGTCCCAGAATTTTTTGAACAGACCTCGCCTGCTACCCCCCAGGGCAATGATAGTATATCTAATACAAAAAATGTGTACTCATGGAGGTAAAAATTTCCTTTATAAACTATGAACCAAATAAAAACTAGATTTACGAGAAGTTGTTTTGCACATAGTTTATTTTTAGGTGCACGAGCCACTAATACCTAATGGAGTGATAAAACAAAAAATAACTCCTCCTTCACAGGCCATGAAGGCTCAACGGTACTGACCGACCGCCGCGTCATCCTTAGCTCATAGGCGTCACTGGATGCGGATATAGAGGGGCATGTAGTCAGCACACCGTTCTCCTTGCCGTATGTCAGTTTCCGAGACCGGAGCCGATACTTTTCAATCAAGTAGCTCCTCAGTTTGCCTCACAAGGGCTGAGTGCACCCCGCTTGCCAACAGCGCTCGGCACACCAGATGGTCACCCATCCAAGCGCTAGCCCAGCCCGACAGCGCTTAACTTCGGTGATCTGACGGGAACCAGTGTTACCACTGCGGCAAGGCCGTTGGCAGTGATAAAACTAATGATATTAAATGATGGCTCCTGTAGAAGTGATTTTTTGCGAAAATGCTACTGCATCTAAATACGGCAATATGAAATTGGCACTAAACGTTTAGAGCCTACATTCAACTTCTAATAGAGAATGTAATCGCTACAAATAGCAACATGAACTTCCCAATGACACTACATGCTGTTAGCTGGCGTCTGTTTCACTCTCTTTAGATTAATGTGGAGGGACAAGATTAATTAGGCACTGATTGGGACAATCTTACTGGACGTGCAGTACACCAGTAGCTTTCGTCACATTGGTCTTCTGTTATCCTGATATTTTGTCTCTCTGAACATTGGAAAATAATATTTGCTTTATATGGTCCAGCATTAACATTTTGTGGAATGATATAGTCTGGTGTGAATATCCTAACATGACAATATGAGGTCACTCCAATGTACCTGGGAAGTCTAGCTCCCAATATGAACCACACCAAAAGCTGTGTATTGTGCCAGCAAGACACATCATGCAAGCACTGTTTTGACTCTGTATATGGGTTTTCTCAATGACACAAAGAGTAGTAAGAGAACCGACTAGAGCTTGTGGCTTGCAACAAGGGAGCATAGAATTTCAAATCGTGGGAAACATCTTAGACCGTATAGAAATAAAATATTTTTGTCAAAACCATGCAGACTGTGACAGGATAAGCGGATATTCTGTAACGTGGCCATTGTAGAAATTGCTAAGGGACTATATACTAGACATTTTGTTAGGTGTCATGACCGTCACAAATAGGTTAATACATGTCTGCTGGATCATCAGATGACTGACCTATCAGTAGCATTTCATGTTTCAGAGGCGCATCTGAAAGTTACTGAACACATGCGCCAAAGTGTGCTGCATAGTTACTTTCACGTCTTACTGTGCAAGCCGTGAAATATGTGCTGAAGAGCTACTAAATGATATGGGTTAAACTCGATAGATCCCAAAGACGAAAAGGCTCTTCTGATAAGCTCTTATAATCTCAACATTAAAAACATAAAAACAAGCATATTATTTTAAGAAGATTTTTGGAAGTTTGTTTGGCTATATTTGTAGAAAGAAGAGCAAGCCTCCCAAAATTTCAGAGGATATTTGACTCCCGCGATCTCAGCCATTGGCCTCTTTAGCTGCTTGCACACTGAAATTTTCGCTTCTCATGTTGCAAGCCACAGCAACAAAGCTTAGTCGAGCTCCTTCCAGTTTTTTTTATTAATTTAAGGGCTCACTACTTATCTTGGTTAAAACCGTCTTTCTCTATTTCCGTTGAAGTTTTTACAACTCCAGAAGACTGTGTTTCACATAAAACGCATTATAGACATCGAATCAACTTTGATGAAAAACACAATGGCAAAATATCCAGGATTCCATTAGTAACAGTCTTACGTTCCACTTCATAGACTTTTGTTAAGACGTGACGTGGCCTTTAGCCTCAATTTGTCACTAGTTGTTTCCTGAGGTTCTCATTTTACTTACTTCTTATAAATATGGTTGAATACGAGATGGATTCCACACTAACTGCTTGTTCAAGCTTTCTCTTTTTCCGAAGACACCAAATATTTAATCGCTAAAGCACTTCCTGGCATAAATGCGATACTCACTTTTGTAAGGATCAAGAGATAGAGATAAATAATAAGCACGCACGTGCTTAGAGGTTGTCAGTGATATACTTTTAACAACAAGCTCGAAAACATCACATTTAATATTCACGAAGCACAAATCACAACGACCAAAAAGAGAAACTTAGGAAAGTGTTTCTTAATGCTTCGTAAACATAATTAACAAATTAATTCGTACCCTTTTCTCTTACATATTATAACTTGTTGTAGAATTATCAGTTTTTATCTCCCAACGGTATATTTACTACGAAGAGGCTGTGTTAGATTTCCTCAACTCCCTCATGTAATTCACAGGAAGTAAATTTGCTGAGCATGCGTTTGCACTACAAACATTTATTCTCTCCACCCATTTCCGCCGAGATACCGACGTGTGCTGGACGGTAACGTTCCCCTATACCAATTATTTCACTATTGCGACCGTCACGAAAATAGACACCTCATGGTCATATCATCGTCTTACGGCATTGCCAGTTAGGGATAATTTCAAAGTTTAATAAAAATTCCGAAAAAATACTAGAAATCTCTATTTTTCCAAAAGAAAATTCTTGCTAGCTGCTAGGAAAAAAATAAAAATAACGTTAGAAGAAATTTTGAAGAAAAATAATTTTTTACTTCAGAATGTGGAAAAAACGGCACCACTGACATATTTCGATTGAAAAACTATAGGTACATTCTCAAAGTTTATAAATGCAGGTGGTGCATATTTTATCGTGAAAGCCTAAAAGTTACCCGAGATTAAAAAAAAAAATAAAATACCTTAAGAGATGTGAAACTGTTACACTGTGTAAAGAAAAATGTCGTCGCTCATGAATTTACGTTCTGTTGGAGCTTACAGAAACTTCCAGCGAGCAAGTCGTTAAGAAAACTATAAAATTAATTTTTGAAAAATATGAGACGTCATTATCGTATCGTGCCATCCATGGTCGCACATTATTTACGAGACACTCCGTGCGGGGCAGAGCGTGAGTAGTTGTAAGCCGCCAACAGGACTAGTTCCGACGGCTCGCCCTGATGCGACCGAGAATGTTCCCAGCCTCCAGAACTGTTTTTTACTTGCAGTCATTACAAACCCTTCATCGCTGCACCCATCACCCAAATCGCCGATATACGCTATACAAAAGTAAGTATGTATTTTCAGCCCACTATTTCTTTTGAAGTAGAGCAAAAGATATTTGTTTCTATAGCTTTGTGAAACCTACGTTTCATCGAAGTGTACAACAAAACTAGGGTTGCCATGCATCCTGATATATCGGAAGCGTCACCGTAATGGATCTTCTTGTCCCGACATTCCGACAAGACCCAATTTTGCCCCGATTATGCAAAATACTGTTACGAGCTTAGATTAAGGACTAAAGTAACGCCATCTGTTAGCGTAACATGTAGATGCAGCCCATAAACTATATTCCGCACGAACAAGCCATGAAGACCCAACAGTACAGACCAGCCACCGTGTCATCATCAGCCCAAAGCCATCACTGGATGTGGATATGGAGGAGCATGTTATCAGCAAACCGCTCTCCTGGCCGTGTGTCAGTTTACAAGACCGGAAGTAGTATGGAAACAGGGACACCACTTCAGGTTGCATTGTTGCAAAATTTATTCAAGATGTCAGATCCAAGATGGCGGCGATAGAAGTGGCAATATCGCAATGACGTCATGGTGGGAAGATCAAATTTTGGCGGGAAAATAGGTCAATTGGGCAACCTCCACGAATCTAAACCCCTCCTCTCCCCCCTCCAACTCTCCCTCCCCAAGAAAATGGTGGGAAGTTCAAATTTAGGTATGGAAAAAAGGGCACTTGGGCTACCTCCAGTAACCTAAGAAAATGGCAGGAAAAGTTCACTTGGGCTACCTTCACCATCCTAAGTCACCTGAACGCCATCTCCTCCTTGGAATTGGCAGGGAAAGGACTCAGTATGTGCTGGGCCGCTGTAAAGGATGGACGTAAGTCTTTATTTTGCAGGCAGTCTTTATTTAAGCAATTTGAGGCAGTAGCTCCATCCAGTCTATTCACTATGAGGTCCAGAGTCCAACTGACCTATTACACAGTACTGCCACCAGAGGGCTATCGTCCCATGGAAGTCTGGGGGAAAATGGCGAGAAAAGGACTCAGTCTGTGCTGGGCTGCTGGACAGAGGAAAGAGTGTACTTTATTTATTTTGGAATGATTTATTTAGGGACAGATTTCACATAGTTTATTTATTACACTGATACAAAACACTCGCTCTGACATGCTTGGGGTCACAATAAACAGCCTACAGACTTGCTAACTACTCATAAGTCACCGAAATAATGCAGTACACTGATGTCCAGACACGATAACAACTCGTAATTGTAAAAATAATGCATGTAAAACACTCTGCAGACACGCTCACTAATTCTAAACTGTCCAACTTATGCGTAGCACAGCCTACAGACCTGTTCACAAAATAACGCAACAGACACGCCCACTATGCGTGAAATTGACAAAATAATGCATATATAATGTACTGCCAACACGCTCACAACGCCTAAACATCCGAAAATAACGCAGTGCACAAATACTCATTGTATATAAAAAATGCTTTCGAACTATCGACAACCGCAACATATCAGAGGGTCCAACAAGCGCACGCACTGACGCCACCATGACCCACCACCGGACAGCTAGAATTTTTGGGTATACAGCTAGAATTCTTCGAGTGTTATACTGACATCACATGTCTATGTAAATAAGAGCCAAGTCGACCTCTCGGAAATCGTAAAGTGTCGCAGAAATAGTTAACGGTCACTTTTGTAGGAGTTTTCTTGAGGTCTCAGCTTGTCCGCATGGAAATTATTCTCCTAAGAGAACCTGTTTACGAAAATAGCCCAGAATAACGCTGGATGCATACCTCCTGATGGTCCTAATGTGACACCCCATACATCACATATTACCCTTCCAGGAAATCGTTAAGTCCTACTGTCAACAAACATCTCTGAAACGCGAACGTTCTCACCATTACATAGAGGCTCCTATGCCCTGACACGAAGGATGTAGTGTGAATGAATAGAGCATTATGATCGGCTCTTACTGAATTTACCCGCCAAATTACTGATGCTGCTGGTGAGGAAGCACTGTCTGCCTTTTTCTCTCTGCAGACAAGACTTTCAGTGGCTAAACTATTTTCACAGATCGCCATATTACACTGACAATTGAACCATGCAAAAGTGGCCTACAGATCGTCAGAAATGGAAAGACTCTTACTCGATTACACTGCTCTGCCACTGAGGACAGAAGATTGAATATTGGAGCGTGAAGCCGATCTCAATCCCAACAATGTATCACCATGTAACGTGTCGATGTGATAAACGTACAATTCGTATCCTGCGCCATACAAAATCACCCCTTTTGCATCATTCATATAGCTATCGACAGCCAGACACTTGTACATATACTGAAGACATACGGCATAAGCACATGCACTGTAGGCATAATCCTCGCAGCACTAGATATTTTCCCACGAGATTGGGCAGTCATCCACAACAGCCGACAGTCACAAGTCATCCTCTCCCAACGAGTGACCAGAGAACCATCAGTGGACTGAAGTCACTCCCCTCAGGCCTAAGGTGTTACTGCTCCTGGCCCTGACCTGCATGCCAGCTTGCTTTCTACACCCATCTCCAGACTCTTGAATTACAAGAATATATGTAATTTCACATGGGTTGCCAGTATATCATGCCATTTACGCGATACTTCTTGATATCAAGCACACAGCAACATCGCTTGCATAGCAGTAATATCCGAAGATATAGACAGGAAATTATTTCTCCAGAAACCCGTAACTTTAGCGAGGTGTAGCGTGCTGTAAACCACTGAGTAACTAGAAACTTATCCCGTCTGCGAAGACCTTTACGTGAGAAATGCAAAAAAAAAAAAAAAAAAAAAAAAACAAAAACGGAGAAAACTAAGATTTCCCATCATGAATACCGATGTAGGTGATGTTAACAGACTCCAAATCATTCTTATAATTCACAAAGTGAACTAAGGTGTTTATCAACTCTAGAGAACCAGCAAACGTGTCTTCCACCCATCTTTCATCTGCTAGATGCAAACACCACAATCAGCATCCCCTCAATGAAATTAAGGCGCCAAATTACTAGAAGCTGTCAACCGTACAATTTACATGGGAGGGAATAATGGTCCAGCATAAATACACGTCCATATTGAAACTTCTCAAATTTCCACGTGATCACGAAAGCTATCCAACACATACTAAGTATTAGTCCACTATTCGGCCGTCTAGAAGACGTCCTGCATCCCAACAGGCCTCTCCATTCACACAGCTCCTCCTATTAGCCGGAAACGTGAATCATTCCAACCACAGGTCACTGGGGCAGACAGAACCATCCTAGGACACTGGCCACATATATATTTTGTCTAGCTACTTTAAGAGAAATGCGAATTCCATTAGATAAATTAACCACTTTTTGTGGAGACAACACCAATATCAACTTCGGAGGACTTCATCGACGTGTTTCACCAAACTCAAGAAGAACTAGGAAAAAGTGTTGAAGGATTTGGATGCCTTGGCCATATTCTCCACAATACTACATCAACCACTGCTGAAGTGTTAACTGTCAACATTGGAATAATCTTCATGAAAACATTTAATTATTTTTCAATAAAACGGCAAGGACAGAGAAGCTGAAAGAGTTCTGCTTGTACGTTGATGTCAAGTTTCGGAATCTCCTATCTCACTCATAAACAAGATGTCTGTCGTTAATGGTCGTAGATGACAGAATTCTTGGGCTTTGGATTCCATTCAAACAGCTTTGTGACCCTGAAGACAAGCCACCTAAAAAAATTTAGATTTTTCCTGTTGTCCGATCAGTGAATCCTATCAATTCCTAGGAAGAGATGGCGTTTGGATGACTTAGGATGGTGAAGGTAGCCCACATGAACTTCTCCCCTGCCATTTGCGGCCGGCTAAACCAAGATGAATTTGAACAAATTAAAGAATGACAACGCTAACCAAGAAATAATTAATTTGATTTCGAAATCTGAGAAAGAGACAATGCATTTGATTACTTAGAGAAATGGACTATCCTTTTAATAAATTTCAAATATTTGATTGGATGATGCTACCTGAAACTTCAGATGGATTATGATGGATATCACTATTACATACCTGACTAAAAATGGTCTGAAGATTTCAGGCCACTATTGCTTTCGGAGATATATGTATCTGAAGAGCTTTTCTGAATCCAAGCGTGACTCGGAAGAATGTAAGTCTAAACAGTCCGTGGAAATAGGGAGTATTTACTTTCCTAAGGAAACCGAAAATCCTGGACGAAAATGACAACTGCTAAAACTATGGGAGTGTTTTTTTTTTCCTATTCCCGCACACAACGCTACGGTGGGAACATTATTTTACTTCATTTCTCCACCTCAGAGTGTCTCGATGAGGTACCAGCTAGATATGACAGCCCTATACAAGACTATTGTCTTTATCACACAATAAGTGCATTGCACATAAAACTTCGCTCGTGCTGCTGCAGTGTCTCTGCATGCCATTAAAAATTTGCGTCCATCATTAGTCTTGCTAAGCACACACCAAGTACGCGGAGAAGACGAAAAACGGAATTATTTCACAGAGATCGCCCTGTATTTTTTAATCCGTCGGATGCCTTCCGCTCTCGTGGTAACCAAGTATAGTTCTACGTACTAATTTTTTGTTAAAACCGTCAAATTCCGTAGATTAAGCACGTGCTCACATCTTGAGAGTCTGCCGTTGTTGTCTACTGCTAATACGGAATATAGTCGATTCGGAAATATCACGAGGTTTTGCTGTCAGTTCATGAATTTGCGCAAAATTTATATTATTCCTGGCTTCTTCAATGTTGGTCGGGTCACAAAAAAGCTTCAGTAAGTTCGATAGACAATCTTTCGAATGTCCTGTCGCATTTCACGCACTCCGACCAGTTGAAACCGTTATTCCTCCATTATCCTCACTACAAAACAGAAGTCAGTGGGCCTTTCCACAGAAGACGGAAACCTCACGTGAACACACGTCACACGGCAACACTAAAAATTATTTTATCCGTTTTGGTTGGAGAACACCGCGGCTATTTTCGTAAATTACACTGTAGGAAACACTGCTTTCGTAAATTACACTGCAGGAAATACTGAAATAAGGCGAGAAGTTTTCTTGAAATGATTTTCTTATAACGTTACTAGTTACCAAAGATTTTTCATTTTACATTTGCGCCCTAAAATTCAGAAACGGTATGGTCTGCAAAAGAAAACCAAACCTCTGTCTTATAATTTGTAAGGGAGGGGTTAAGTTCACAGTAAACAGCACCCGTAAGTGTAATACTATGCAATCATAAAAACTTTGTTAAATTTTAACGCGCTCAGTGTGGACCCGCCTTAAGTCCACGGTATTGGTGATACGGTGAGGAAACCGTGCCGAAACACATGTGCTACAAAACGCCACTGTTTTTTGCGCATGTGCCCTGACATCAATATGGGATATGATCACCATGCACACGCACACAGGCCACACAACGGGTTGGTATGCTCTGGATCAGGTGGTCGAGCAGCTGCTGGGGTATGCCTCCCATTCTTGCACCAGTGCCTGTCGGAGCTCCTGAAGTATCGTAGAGGTTTGAAGACGTGCAGCGATACGTCGACTGTCGACTGAGAGCATCCCAGACGTGCTCGATGGGGTTTAAGTCTGGAGAACAGGCAGGCCACTCCATTCGCCTGATATCTTCTGTTTCAAGGTACTCCTCGACGATGGCAGCTCGATGGGGCCGTTCGTTATCATTCATCAGGAGGAGGGTGGGACCCACTGCACCCCTGAGAAGGCGGATATACTGGTGCAAAATGACGTCCCGATACACCTGACCTGTTACAGTTCCTCTGTCAAAGACATGCAGGGGTGTACATGCCCCAATCATAATCCCACCCCACACCATCAAACCATGACCTCCATACAGGTCCCGTTCAAGGACATTAAGGGGTCGGTATCTCGTTCCTGATTCACGCCAGATGAAAACCCGTCGAGAATAACTGTTCAGACTATACCTGAACTCTTCGGTGAACATAGCCTGGGACCACTGTTCCAATGACCATGTACTGTGTTCTTGACACCAGGCTTTACGGGCTCTCCTGTGACCAGGGGTCAGTGGAATGCACGTTGCAGGTCTCCAGGCGAATAAACTATGTCTGTTCAGTCGTCTGTAGACTGTGTGTCTGGAAACAACTCTTCCAGTGGCTGCGCTAAGGTCCCGAGCAAGGCTACCTGCAGTACTCCCTGGCCATCTGCGGGCGCTGATGGTGAGATATCGTTCTTCTTGTGGTGTTGTACACTGTGGACGTCCCGCACTGTAGCGCCTGGACACGTTTAATGTCTGCTGAATCGTTAACATAACCTTGAGATCACACTTTGTGGCACACGGAGGGCCCGTGCTACGACCTGCTGTGTTTGACCAGCCTCCAGTCGCCTTACTATTTTACCCCTCATAACGTCATCAATATGTCTTCTTTGAGCCATTTTCGACACACAGTCACCGTTAGCACTTCTGAAAACGTCTGCACACTTACTCGCTGCACCGTACTCTGACATGCACCAACACACCTCTGCGTATGTGGACTGCTACCAGCGCCACCGTGCGACGACCGCAGGTCAATTGCACCGTATCGTCATACTCCGAGGTGATTTAAACCCGCAAATCGCCCACCAGAGCGTTGTTTCACCATGTATCAGCGTTATCCTTAATTTATGAGCCTGAGTGTATTTTGGTGACGGCCACTTTAGCACCTCAACCTTCACAGGAAAAGTAGTAATCACAACACAATCCTCAATACCACTATCCCCACGCGAATTTAATATTGCTTGCAGGCTGTAGTTGGATACAATTTCATCTGTATTGCTGTTAGTTATCCAGTTCCTGCAACCTGAACTACGATAAGTTACAATTAGCCGTTATCTCCTCGGTTCCGGAGAAAATCGCAATATTTCTAGGATAGCTATTTTGTCTTCAACGATTCAACACAACAAATGTAGAAGAGTATAAAAAATTCTGGAAAAAAGCATTTTGAACAATCTGGACCGGAAATTGAGTACAAGAGGACTCAATTAGTACTAATGTAAACTCGTCCTAACAGCGTAGGAAAACTGATAACAGGAAAACAGAAAAATAATGTCTCAGTGAAATGTTGTCAAAATTTTCTCCCCTTACGTTTACTATTGGTATACTAGAAAATCTTGCGAGGTCATCGGTGGTGCACGACTTCATCACATCAAACGCTGAAACAGATTTAAATTTCCACTGGGAATTATAGTAGGTTTTCCAGATTCCTACTAGCAGATCTTCCCTACTGAATTTAACAATGAATTATTCTTCCCTAACAGATGGCAGCGGAAAAGTCGGCAGTCCGACGGCACTGAATATTTGGCGCACTATAACGGGAACTCTTCGCTGTGCAATCTTCTAGCAAGCGCTGCGTTTTTTACCTGCCTCATTACCCCTTATCTCTGACAACACTACGTAAAAACGCGAAATCGCGCCGCAGTTCGGATTCCAGAGAAGGCTACCGCCCACTAACGAGCTGTTAAGTCTCTTGCCGCCATACTAGCATTTTTGCTCGACGACAAACGGGGAAATGCAGTGTGCAGGCGCCTACTCAGTCTGAAAGTTATTGGGCGAATGATGCTACCCTCTAACAAACAGAAGGAAGTGGGAAACGTTACACCGTGAAGCACCAGTTCGATATTTATGAAACGTAGTGAAGATGTTCATCACATAACGGATATTAAATGATTAAACTTTCATTCCACTCGAAACTGACGTCCACCATCAGCATCAGTATGAAGTATGACCACGTTTGACCTGAGGGGCAGGAATAAATTATTCGTATTCGTCGTGGCATGGAAGCAAAATCCACCGAATGTCATATCGAGGAAATGCTCACCATGCCTGAAACATACGACGTATCAGTTCATGAAGGTTTTTGCCAGTAGGTTGGTATGGAAGTCCACAAGTGTCGGGCAAAAATATGGAAAGACCGCAAGAAATGCGTGCTTGAACATAAATGACGATGTCAGCAAAGCCTGCTATTGTGTTTGACCATGAAGCGCACCTATGCAGTGTTCTCAATACGTCGCAAATATCAGTGGCGGTCAAAACAGTATTTTGTATAGTTGTGAGTGCATTATGTCGGAAGCTAAGTGAAATCGAACGTGGGTAATTTGTTGCCGCTGGTATGGTGTGTGCTTCCGTAACCAAAGTAGCGGAAATGTTTGATATTTAAACAGGTACCGTATCGAAGATTTATGCAGAATACAGGGAAAACGAAGAAACATCATCCGCTAAAACACAACGCGAACGAACGTGTGTGTCAAGTGAACGTGACAGATAGTCATTAAAGAGGATTTTGACAAAAAGTAATGCAAAAGTCACACCAAAACAACACGAAGGGGGCACCTTAAGAAGGGAACTGCAGGGTGAGGTGGAATTCCAAAACCACTCATCAGCTATGCAAGTGGCTGTAGCAGCAAAACGTGATGCCGAAGCCTTAAAAGGTGGACAATAGAGCAAAGGACGACAGACATTTGGTCCGATGTGTCCATGTTTTCATTGTTTTCAACTTATGGGCGAGTTGATGTCCCAAGAGGGAAACATGTGTAAGTAGGCTGTTTAGGTTTTTATGTTGGTAAAGTCACGTAGCGCTCTGTAGGAAAATCACTGGCTGTGCTGTGTGCAGTCTGTGGCTGGTTGGCATTGTTGGAATATTCGCTATTGTAGTGTTAGGTTCTTGGATGTGAACAGTGCGTAGCGTTGCGCAGTTGGAGGTGAGCTATTTAGCAACCTTGGAGGTGAGCCGCCAGCAGTGGTGGATGTGGGGAGAGAGATGGCAGAATTTTGAGAGCGGACGATCTGGACGTGTGTCCATCAGAAAGAGTAAATTTGTAATATTGGATATCGTGAATATATATATGACTTATTAAGGTAAATACATTGTTTGTTCTCTGTCAAAATCTTTCATTTGTTAACTATGCCTGTCAGTAGTTAGTGCCTTCAGTAGTTAGAATCCTTTATTTAGCTAGCAGTATTGGCGCTCGCTGTATTGCAGTACTTCGAGTAACGAAGATTTTTGTGAGGTCAGTGATTCATGAAAGGTATAGGTTATTGTTAGTCAGCACCATTCTTTTGTAGGGATTATTGAAAGTCACATTGCGTTGCGCTAAAGATATTGTGTGTTAGTTTAGTGTTGATGAGAATAAGTAAAGAGAGAAATGTCTGAGTACGTTCAGTTTTGCTCAGCTGTTTGAAAATCAAATAACGTAAGAGGTTTACCAGCACAGCAATTCATTGATTTTTCAAAGGGGATGCTTCATATGTCGACTCCTTAGGCACACTGTTCAGCAAAGTGGAGGTTCCCTGCTGTTTTGGGGTGACATTATGTGGGGCCGACGTACGCCGCTGGTGGTCATGGAAGGCGCCGTAACAGATTTACGATACGTGAATGCCATCCTCAGGCCGATAGTGCAGCCATATCGGCAGCATATTGGCCAGGCATTCGTCTTCATGGACGATAATGCGGGGGCCAAGCAGCAATCGGTATTGTAATTGTAAACTGTCGAAGCTGCATTGGTAAAGTAGCGGAACTTCAAGCGCTGTTAGAAAGCACCGAAGCTGAAATCGTTATCGGTACAGAAAGCTGGCTGAAGCCAGAGATAAATTCTGCCGAAATTTTTACAAAGGCACAGACGGTGTTTAGAAAGGATAGATTGCATGCAACTGGTGGTGGCGTGTTTGTCGCTGTTAGTAGTAGTTTATCCTGTAGTGAGGTAGAAGTGGATAGTTCCTGTGAATTATTATGGGTGGAGGTTACACTCAGCAACCGAGCTAGGTTAATAGTTGGCTCCTTTTACCGACCTCCCGACTCAGCAGCATTAGTGGCAGAACAACAGAGAGAAAATTTGGAATACATTTCACATAAATTTTCTCAGCATCTTATAGTCTTAGGTGGAGATTTCAATTTACCAGATATGGACTGGGACACTCAAATGCTTAGGACGGGTGGTAGGGACAGAGCATCGAGTGACATTATACTGAGTGCACTATCCGAAAAGTACCTCGAGCAATTAAACAGAGAACCGACTCGTGGAGATAACATCTTGGACCTACTGATAACAAACAGACCCGAACTTTTCGACTGTGTAAGTGCAGAACAGGGGATCAGTGATCACAAGGCCGTTGCAGCATCCCTGAATATGGAAGTTAATAGGAATATAAAAAAGGGAGGAAGGTTTATCTGTTTAGCAAGAATAGAAGGCAGATTTCAGACTACCTAACAGATCAAAACGAAAATTTCTGTTCCGACACTGACAATGTTGAGGGTTTATGGAAAAGTTCAAGGCAATCGTAAAATGCGTTTTAGACAGGTATGTGCCAAGGAAGGGACGGGAAAAACTGACCGTGGTTCAACAACAAAGTTAGGAAACTACTGCGAAAGCAGAGAGCTTCACTCCAAGTGTAAACTCAGCCAAAACCTCTCAGACAAACAGAAGCTAAACGATGTCTAAGTTAGCGTAAGGAGGGCTATGCGTGAAGCGTTCAGTGAATTCGAAAGTAAAATTCTATGTACCGACTTGACAGAAAATCCTAGGAAGTTCTGGTCTTACGTTAAATTAGTAAGTGGCTCGAAACAGCATATCCAGACACTCCGGGATGATGATGGCATTGAAACAGAGGATGACACGCGTAAAGCTGAAATACTAAACACCTTTTTCCAAAGCTGTTTCACGAGGAAGACCGCACTGCAGTTCCTTCTCTAAATCCTCGCACAAACGAAAAAATGGCTGACATCGAAATACGTGTCCAAGGGATAGAAAATCAACTGGAAACACTCAACAGAGGGAAGTCCACTGGACCTGACGGGATACCAATTCGATTCTACACAGAGTACGCGAAAGAACTTGCCCCCCTTCTAACAGCCGTGTACCGCAAGTCTCTAGAGGAACGGAAGGTTCCAAATGATTGGAAAAGAGCACAGGTAGTCCCAGTCTTCAAGAAGGGTCGTCGAGCAGATGCCCAAAACTATAGACCTATATCTCTGACGTCGATCTGTTGTAGAATTTTAGAACATGTTTTTTGCTCGCGTATCATGTCGTTTTTGGAAACCCAGAATCTACTCTGTAGGAATCAACATGGATTCCGGAAACAGCGATCGTGTGAGACCCAACTTGCTTTATTTGTTCATGAGACCCAGAAAAGATTAGATACGGGCTCCCAGGTAGATGCTATTTTCCTTGACTTCCGGAAGGCGTTCGATACAGTTCCGCACTGTCGCCTGTTAAACAAAGTAAGAGCCTACGAAATATCCGACCAGCTGTGTGGCTGGATTGAAGAGTTTTTAGCAAACAGAACACAGCATGTTGTTATCAATGGGGAGACGTCTACAAACGTTAAAGTAACCTCTGGCGTGCCGCAGGGGAGTGTTATGGGACCATTGCTTTTCACAATATATATAAATGACCTAGTAGATAGTGTCGGAAGTTCTATGCGGCTTTTCGCGGATGATGCTGTAGTATACAGAGAAGTTGCAGCATTAGAAAATTGTAGCGAAATGCAGGAAGATCTGCAGCGGATAGGCACTTGGTGCAGGGAGTGGCAACTGACCCTTAACAAAGACAAATGTAATGTATTGCGAATACATAGAAAGAAGGATCCTTTATTGTATGATTATATGATAGCGGAACAAACACTAGTAGCAGTTACTTCTGTAAAATATCTGAGAGTATGAGTGCGGAACCATTTGAAGTGGAATGATCATATAAAATTAATTGTTGGTAAGACGGGTGCCAGGTTGAGATTCATTGGGAGAGTCCTTAGAAAATGTAGTCCATCAACAAAGGAGGTGGCTTACAAAACACTCGTTCGACCTATACTTGAGTATTGCTCATCAGTGTGGGATCCGTACGAGATCGGGTTGACGGAGGAGATAGAGAAGATCCAAAGAAGAGCGGCACGTTTCGTCACAGGGTTATTTGGTAACCGTGATAGCGTTACGGAGATGTTTAGCAAACTCAAGTGGCAGACTCTGCAAGAGAGGCGCTCTGCATCGCGGTGTAGCTTGCTCGCCAGGTTTCGAGAGGGTGCGTTTCTGGATGAGGTATCGAATATATTGCTTCCCCCTACTTATACCTCCCGAGGAGATCACGAATGTAAAATTAAAGAGATTCGAGCGCGTACGGAGGCTTTCAGACAGTCGTTCTTCCCGCGAACCATACGCGACTGGAACAGAAAAGGGAGGTAACGACCGTGGCACGTAAAGTGCCCTCCGCCACACACCGTTGGGTGGCTTGCGGAGCATAAATGTAGATGTAGATGTAATTCGCGCCCCCATCGTGCACATCTTGTGAATGACTTCCCTCAGGATAAGTACATCGCTCGACTAGAGTTGCCAGCATGTTCTCCAGACATGAACCGTATCGAACATACCTGGGATAGATTGAAAAGGGCTGTTTATGGACGACATGACCCACCAACTACCCTGAGGGATCTACGCTGTGGGACAATCTGGACCAAAAGTGCCTTGATGAGCTTGTGGACTCATTTCAGTATGCCACGACGAATACAGGCATGCATCAGCGCAAGAGGACGTGCTGCTGGGTATTAGAGGTACCAGTGTGTACAGGAATCTGGACCACCACCTCTGAAGGTGTCGCTGTATGGTGGTACAATATGTAATGTGTGGTTTTCATGAGCATTAAGAATGGCGGAAATGATGTTTATGTTGATCTCTATTCAAATTTTCTGTACAGGTTCCGGAACTCTCGGAACCGAGGTACCGCAAAACTTTTTTTGATGTGTGTATATCGTGCAAGTGTACGACGCCTTCTGTAGGCTGATGTTAAAAATTATAGAATTCGTCCTAATGAACGTTAAAAGATGTCAAATGAGAAAGAAAACCAAATAAGAATGTTTTAACTTTTATATAATGTAAAATTGGCTGTGTTTTGAGCATGAACGTTTTATGTCAAAGAACAATTATTGTGAGACATTACATTGTAGACGGTTTCAAAACAAAAGTATTGGCAATAGGAGGAAATAAGGAAATAAAAATTGTGCTGAATGGAGAAACACTAGAACAGGTGCAAAATTTTAAGTATCTTGGAAGCAGGATAGACACCGACTGGAAGTGCACCACAGAAATTAAAACAAGGATAGCAATGGCAAAAGAGGCGTTTTATAAGAAAAGGAGAATCTTCTGCAGCAATCTGGACAGAGAACTCAGAAAGAGACTCATAAAATGTCTTGTATGGAGTGTTCTTCTATATGGCGCTGAAACATGGACTATGAGGAAAAAAGACAGAGAAAGGCTGGAGGCTTTTGAGATCTGGACATGGCGGAAGATGGAAAGAATAAGTTGGATGGACAGAGTAAAAAATGAAGAGGTACTGAGAAGAGTGGGAGAGAAAAGACAGTTACTAGATGTAATAAAGAGAAGAAAAAGAAATTGGATTGGGCATATATTGAGAAAGAATGACGGACTGATAAAAACAGTTTTAGAAGGTTATGTAGAAGGGAAAAGGAAGCGAGGAAGGAAGAGATTCCAGATACTGGATGACATGATGGACGGTACAACATACAGCAGCCTCAAGAAGGAAGCAATGGATCGCAGAAAATGGAGAGGCAAAGGACCTGCTAATATAGCAGATAACTGATGATGATGATGAGACGGTTTCAGATTAAAGACGTGTTATTACTTGGAGTCTCACGAACTCTATAGTGCGTTATTTGAGCTTTTTTCCCAGAGCACTGGTGAAGACGCTAAACTAAATGTCATTTCTGAATAATAAACAAAAGTCATTCTATCAAGTAACAGAGAAATGCATAAAGTGTAAAGTATCGCATCTATACCTATAGCAAGAATGTAGTTCAAAAGAAAGGAATTTAAGTTTGGTTCTTTTCACTAAGCACTGTTGAGGAGAAAAGTTAATTACTTTAAAATCTAGGTGGCACAGTCAAGAAAGAAGAGGTACAACATCATGTCTATAAAAAGACGTCGGAAGAATTTTCCTCGTGCGCGAAAGTAAAATCACTGCGCAAGATCCTGATAAAAAACACAAGAAGCTTTGCACGCCTTTAACGAAATACATGGATTCCAAAACTGACTCAGGAACGCATTGTAATGCTTTTTGTAACATATGCCTAACTTTCAAACGTCAGTCACAACGTCGCGTCATGTCGTATGCTGATAATACAGTATCCTTGGAATTCCAGAGGACAGAGACTCCAGACGCAACCCGGCCATCCTGATTTAATTCTTTCGGGAGTTCTACAACTACATCTACATGATGACTCTGCAATTCACAATAAAGTGCGGGTTCATCGAACCACCTTCAAGCTACCCGTCTACTGTCCCACTCTCGAACAGCGCGCGTGGGAAACCAACACTTAAATCTTTCCTTGCGAGCTCTGATTACTGTTATTTTACGATGACAATCATCCCTATTTAGATGGGCGCCAACAAAATATTTTCGCACTCTGAAGAGAAAATTGGTGATTGAAATTTGATGGGAGATTCCTGGCGCAACGAAATAAAGCGTCTGTTTTAATGATTACCACCCAAATTCTTGTGTCACTCTTTCCCCTATTTTGCTGTAATACGAAACGATCTGCCCTTCTTTGGACTTTTTCGATGTCCTCCGTCAAACCTATCTGACGCGGATCTCACACCGCACGGCAGTACTCAAAAAGATGGCGGACAAGCGTCGTGTAAGCAGTTTCTTTAGTAGCCCTGTTTTATTTTCTAAGTGTTCTGCCAATAAATCGTAGTCTCTGAAGTGATTCCCACGCAACATTATCAATTTTTTTGTTCCAGTTTAAGTCATTCGTCATTGTAATCCTATTTAGTTGAATTTACAGCCCTTCGATTTGACTGATTTTTCCTGTAATCGAAATTTAGCGGATTCCTTTTAGTACTCATGTGGATGACCTCATATTATTTAGAGTTAGTTGCCACTTTTTGCTCTGTGCTGATATCTTTTATAAATCATTTTGCAGTTGATTTTGATCATGTACCGACTTTACAGAACGGTAAATCACGCATCACCTGCAAACAATCTATGACCGCTGTTCTGATTGTCTCCTAAATCGTTTATCTAGATAAAAAACAGTAGAGGGTCTACAACACTTCCTTGTGGAGCGCCAGATATTACTTCTGTTTTACGTTGTGTTTTCTAAGTTCCTACGAACCATGAGCTTTCTGGCAGGAAATCATGAATCCAGCCGCACAACTGACATAATACTCCGCAGGTACGCAATATATTTAGAGGTTGCTTGCGAGGCATGCTGCCAAAAGCCTTCTGGAAATCTAAAAATATGCAATGAGTTTAATGTCCTCCGTCGATAGCACTCGTTACTTGGTGAGAATAAAGAGTTCGTTGTGTTTCAACGATATTTGCTGAATCCATGTTGGTCGTTTCTTAATAAATTGTTTTCTTCGATATAATTCATATTCTTCGAACACAGCATATGTTCAGAAATCCTACTGCAAATCGACGTTAGTGATATGGGTCTGTAATTTGGAGGATTGCTCCTATTTTCTTTCTTGTGCGTTCGGGTAACTTGTGCAATTTTTCGTCTTTAGATACAGATGTATGACTGCTAAGTACGGAGGTATTGTATCAGTATACTCTATAGGAGAGTTGACTGTAGCGTAGTCTGGACCGGGGCCTTGCCTTTATTAAGTGATTTAAGTTTTTTCTCTACAATGAGAATATCTACTTCTAAGTTACTCATGTTGGCAGTTGTTTTGATTCGAATTCTTGAATATTTGCTTCGTCTTTTTCGGTGAAGAGATTTCGAAAAACTGTGTTTAGTATCTCTGCTGTGGTAGTACTGTCATCAGTAATATCAACATTTTTTTAAAAGTAGTTCAAATGGCTCTGAGCACTATGGGACTTAACTTCTGAGGTCATCAGTCCTCTAGAACTTAGAACTACTTAAACCTAACTAACCTAAGGACATCACACACATCCAATCCCGAAGCTTGGAACCTGCGACCGTAGCCGTCGCACGGTTCCAGACTGCAGCGCCTAGAACCGCTCGGCCACTTCGGCCAGCTATCAACATTTTTACTGCGTAGTGAAGGCATTGTCTGCTTCTTGCTCTGGTGTACTTTATATTCGACCAGAATCTCTTTGGGTTTTCTGCCAGATTCCGAGTCAGAGTTTCGTTGTAGAAACTATTAAAAGCATCTCGCATTGAAGTTGGCTCTAAATTTCGAGGTTTTGTAAAACTTCAACACTCTTGGGGTCTTGCCTTCTTTTACATTTGCCTTTTTTTTCGTTACATTACATTAATACTTGTTCCATAGATCATGAATACGACATTTCGTAATAATGTGGAATGTGTCAGTTTAACATGAGGCTTTTATATATATATATCTATATATTACAATTATTACTTCATATTTACCTATCTATCTTCATATCTATCTGTCAGAGTTTTAGCGCTGTTTGGTAAATGACCAAAGGCTTTTGTGGCATCAAAATTCACCTCTTTCTAGGCCAAAGTCACATTTAATCCAGACTAGTGAAGATCATCCTTTCTTCTAGTGTTGTAGCTATGCACTTTGCTGTTATTTTGCACTGGAATGGGTAATTAATAACAAACTTAATAAGTGAATATATGTGTTGTGAAGGTACTGTGAATATCTGTATGTTCCCTAGTTGAATGTCTGCCAGGTGATCTTGGATAGGTTCCAGGTATTATTCTGATCACACGTATTTGTGGAATGAATACTTATAATTTTTTTTCCTTATCTACGTAATTCTGTAGCTCTCAATTCGTTCGAGCAATCAATCATTCATGATAGGAAACACAGTCATAGCTCAGTCACTCCAAAATGATTCCCAAATTTTACTTGTTAGAATGAAATCAGGCGATGATTCTTCTTCTCTGCAGGCTCGTGCTTTGCGGCAGTCTGCTAATCTGTACAAATAAAATGCCTCGTAATTTTGGAAGCGTTGTATAATCAGTCGGGAAACCTCAGATCAAGCGGATATTTGGCTTTGATGAAGTTTAACCTTCCGAAGAAGTAATGGAGCTCTTGGATTATTAAATGCAGGTTCGTATCCAGTCTTTCGGAAGTCCCTTCTGATTAACAACTACGCAATATATCGATAAATATCATTAATTCCCAAATGTCACATACACACCTTTTTTTGAAGGAGCAATATATATATTTCCTTTTTAATCGTATAGTTCGTATCAGTTATCTTCTGTGATAAATCTCAACAATCAGATTACAGTTCTTCCAAACCAAGCTCAGGCTAATCGGCACGAAGACAATCTCGGAAGCCCCCTTTCTTTTTTTTCTAACAACCACCAGAGAGAGTACTACAAAGAATACTTATGCGCTCATGGCATAGCTATTGTATGAACTACTTTTCGCATGGATTCTGCGAGTATAAAGATAGAAAATTAGTAAACGTCATTCAAGGGTAGAATTGTATCAGAATAATTCATCGAATATAAAGAGATATTACAATTGCCCCTCGCAGCGAGCAAAGTTAATGATAATACACTTTCCGAGCTAACAGGAAAAATTTGTTGGGTTCTTTATTCAAAAGAGGAATATTTTGAATTAATAGAATTTTACTATAGAGAGTATGGGTATCATGTTAAGAGAGTAAGTTACGAGAATACCTAAGCTGTAGCTTTTATATGTACCGGGGTATACCCGCATCCCGAGTACATATCCAGGGAAGATGTAGATTGGTGTAGTTACGAAAAAGGTCTACCCATTTGGGAACTGGCCTTCACAGGGAAACCCTGGAAAACCCGGAAGAATAGACCCCAGCTTAGGTATTAAAGAAGATAGGAAAGCCTAAATCCAGTAATTTTGAAATATATAGAAGCTCCATATATTAGATCGAAGCAAAAGTGCCTCATAGCCAAAAAAAATTTACAATATTGCTCAAAAAAAATTTTCAAAATTCTTCTTTTGACGATGTAGCCGGCGATCTCGTTGTGAAGTCGATGGAACAGGAACACTGGGTACGGACACCGGGTAGGCGACGTACAGCGTTTGGTGGAGGCGGCACGGAGGACAGGCGATGGCTTATGGTACAGGATAGAAGCTGGTAATGTGCCGTAGAAACAGGAAGATGATCTCAGGAACATGAAACAGGTTTAAAGTGGAATAAGAAAAGGTTCTGACTGAATAAACCCCTGGAAGAGAGTGGATTAAGGCAACGAAGTCCATATTTCATCGTTGAACTCAAAATCGGAGTGGATTCCTATATTCTTCCATCTGTACTAGAGTGGAACATCCATCAGTCCTGACAATTGCGAATTTTTTTGTAGTCCTCAATACCAATTACAACTGCTGATTGTCCAAAATATTGCCAAATAGACTGTGGGCATTTAAATTTTGTTGTAGCTCATATCGAATGTATTCCTCTCAAAAAAGTTTTTAGATCTAATCTTCGATTTGTTATAGTGCAGGTGGGAATGTATTCCTCTCAAAAAAGTTTTTAGATCTAATCTTCGATTTGTTATAGTGCAGGTGGAAGTAGAGCATTGAATCTGTCCGAGGTTTGCTTTCAATCACGAAATTATGGATAAAATTTAAGTTTACACCTGATGAAAAATTTTAAGCATAGGCATATGACACTGACTCCACAAAAGGAATAATTTGAAAAATTTTCATTATTCTTATAATTAATTGATTTATAGATCCACTTGCAAATAAATATTATTAATGATGACGTATGTTCATTTAACAAATCATCCACTCGCAGAATCTTCTTCATCCTCTCATGAACATTTATGGAAATATATTTCAACAATTATGTCCATAATATGAAACACACAAACTGCTATTCTTAAAATGTTAATTAATATTCTTAAATTAATTCTCCTGGTAGAGAAGGCATAATGAAAAATCTAAAAATTATAATAATTTTCTCTCGCGCAACCAGAGAGTTTCTTCAATTGTTTGCAACAGTGACATTATCGACTGTTGCTACATTTCACAGTTCATTTGTTTTCTTGCGCGAACAGCGCACATCATACACACAGCGTATTTACCTACATATCCCACACTGTTCAAGTTTCACACGCAATTCTCACATAAGTGCCGTGTCTTAAGGAAATGTAGATGCACTTTCATTGTATATCACTGTGGCTCATAGTCCACACTTACAAACACTAGTAATTAACAAATTCTTCTACCTATCTTAAAATTTTGTGCTAAACTATCACAGGAGTAATCTCACTGTCTATTAACCTATCACAGGAGTAATCTCACCGTCTCTTAACCTATCACAGGAATAATCTCACTGTCTCTTAACCTATCACAGGAGTAATCTCACTGTCTCTTAACCTATCACAGGAGTAATCTCACTGTCTCGTAACCTATCACAGGAGTAATCTCACTGTCTCTTAACCTATCACAGGAGCAGTCTCACTGTCTCTTAACCTCTAGACAACATAAACTTCTTGATATTTATATACACATTCGACTCATACTCAAATTCCACTCTAAATTCTTCTCCATATTTGGTATCACAGAGCTACGATCCTTCAAAAAGTTTCTTAATATCATTATGCGGGAATAATCCCTTTATTGTTTTCGATTCGGGATATGCCAACAAGTATGATCCAGGATTTGGTATATTTACAATAACATATGGTCCGGTATAAATAAGATTCCAATTCTTTATGTTCTTCATCAGTTTCGAGGAATGGATGTGTCGCCTCAATAAAATCTTTTTTCCAAGATGAAACGTCTGAATCAAGTGAATCCGTTTATCATATGTCAATTTCCGTTGTATTGCCTTTTTAGTTAAATTGACAAGTGCGAGTCGAATCTTTTCCTCCCATTTTAAATTCTGGTCTTCATACTTTTCTTCTGTTGCCTCCAGGTTTTGGAACGACTAAGAGCGGAGAACAATATGGACTAGTTGATGGCTCAATCAAGTTCCATTCTAAGATTCTATTTATCTCCCTTTGAACGGATTGTTTTAAACGCCAGGGGATCGGATAGTGCGATAACAGTAAGTCTGATGTGGCTTCACTTGTAGGTGACAAATATACCCTTTAATAATTCCTGGTTTCTCATCAAAAATCTCTTCATATGCCTCTAACAAATAATGAAGCTGCTGCCTTTGTTCTCCGGTAAACTGATTTGATTCACTAGCTTTTATCATTGTTGTTTGGTTAAAGTCCTCCTGTTGTATCAAATCCTTTGAAAGCTCCTTCCAACGACCGTTTGTAGTGTCAATTAATTGAATTATGGCACCGCGACAATATTTCTGATGCACCGTTTCCTTTCTATTTAAATCCAGTGCTATCTCTTCTCCATTTAATCTAAATTTAACTATTCCTTCCAAAAAATCAATCTGACAACCGTACTCCTGCATACTCCCAATACCAAGAATACAGTCCACTAATAACTTCTCCACTACAAGGAACGTGCATTTTATTGCTACATTTCCCATTTTCATCTCTAATTGTGTTTGTATTTTGACATTGGGAGAGCGTGCTCCAACAGCTCCGATGATTTTGCAGTTCTGTACTGGCAAAATTGGTACCTTCTTCTTCCTAATAATTCTCCTAAAAAGAGCGCCTGAGATGACATTGGCGGAAGCGGCGGTGTCTAATATCACATTCGTTGGAACTTCCTCTATTTCAACAAATACTTCCGATACCGGAACACTCGATCTGTCATTATGACACGTTATTAAATCCTTTGTTAATTCTTCAGTCAACAGCTCACCATCATTATATCTTAACAATTGTAATTTTACTGTTTCGCCCCTAACAGATCCCCTGACCGCTCCTCCGGGGCACGATGCGGTCATGTTTAGTTTGACTGATTGTTGGTCCGATTGGTATTTGTCCCTTCAGCTACTTCAGTGATTATCGGTTGTTGTGGTGAATTCGGTCTATATTGTCTTGCTTGATTCGTGTAATTATTGTTGTTGTTCTGCTGGTGTTGGTAGAACTGTCCTGTGTTGCCATACATTGGATTATATCGATTAAAATTCCTATTGTTCCTAAAATAGCCCCTCGCTGCACCATTATTAAAGTTTCCATTATGGTAGTAATTATTGTTTGCATTTTGTCCATTGCTAAGTCCTCTCGGAGAGTGTAGTTGGTTATGATTATTGTTACTGCTACCATTACTGCCATTCCCACTCGAGTTGCAGCTCGGATTCGCTTCTATTGCTCTTCTTTGATATGACATTTCTCTTGCCCTTTTATTGTCATCCTCGATTATATCAATGCGATCAAGCGTAGTCATAAATGAGTCTATATCCTTATCATTTATATATAACAGATGATTCCTTATACTGGTGGGTAGTCTGGACTTGAGTATTCTAAGTATATCCGGCAAAGGAATCGGTACATCCCAATACAAAGATTTATTAATGTATTTCTCAAAATATCTCTTTAGAGATCCTCTAGGAAATGAAAAATGCTCAGGATATAATACTTCCTGCCTAAGTCTTTCTTGTATTTCAGCAGACCAATATTTTGCTAGAAAAGCCTGCTCAAATTCTTTGTAACATTTACAAGAAGATGTTAGTTCGGATGCCCACAGTGCTCCTGATCCTAGTATATATCCAGATACAAAACTAATCTTTTGCCATTCTGTCCAAGATCGTGGAAATAGACCTCTGAAACTTCGAATAAGGACTACAGGATGAACATTCTTTTTGTCAGGGTTAAAGATTTGAAATTGTCTCCGTTTAATCATCTTTTCCTCAACGGTACTACGATTCCAAAAATCATCCTGTTCGTACTTTTCCCTGGGGCTATCCGTTATATCGAATCTAACTTGTGACGTTCCAGTTCTGTTTACATCGGATCTTGACGTGGACGGGATGTCACGCGCACATTGAGAGTTTTGTTTCCTACTTCTCGCGGTTCCTAAATCCTCCTGCGAGAGATTTAGTGATCTTTCGATATTTTCTTTCCAACGCGAGAATTCTTCGCCAAGTTGTTCTCGAACTTCCTTTAACCCTTTGTTAAAAAAATTCTCCTCGGAACTCTCCGAAATTGACTGTAAAGCTACTTTCACAGTTTCTTCTATCGTTTCCGAAGGAAAATTTTGCCGCTCTAATATCATTTCTGAAAACTTTCCCGCAAGTACATTCATTCTATGTTCCACTGTCGTCTGGTTTTCCTTCACTTCGTCAAATTGCTTCTTTAGATTATCTTGGGATTCTATAATTTCTGGTATCATAGCTACGGAACACTGTATGTCCTCTTGAGCTTGTATTACTTGAGGAAACAGTTCTACTTGTTTTTGTATCGTGTCAATTTTGACGGATACATATTCGGTTAGTTCCGCTTTTAATTTACTATTGTTTTCTTGGCATTGTTGGCGGACCTGCTCAATTTGAGCAATCAGATTCTGTTCGGTCTTTTCTGCCTGTTCTTTTATTTCCTGTGTCTGGGTATTTAATCTCTGATCTAATTCGGTAAAGGTTGCTCTTAATTGATTTTGTAATTCTGTTTGATTTACGGCTAATTGATTTTGGAGTTCATTTTGTATAACGGATAAGTCTCGTTTTACCTCCGCTTGGCCTTCCGCTAATAGAGACAACTGTTGCATAATAACAACTAATGTTTCAACAACCCTCTGATCAGCTGTTGTATGAATGTTTTCTGAACCAGCGGGATTATTTATATTGCTACCGCTAGCCACAACAGTCTCAGAATTGCTATCCGTGGCCTCTGCTTCTGCGCAAACAGCTGAAGACTGTTGCACGTCTCGTTGCTGATT
The DNA here is from genome assembly GCF_023864275.1 of Schistocerca cancellata. Lineage (NCBI taxonomy): Eukaryota > Metazoa > Arthropoda > Insecta > Orthoptera > Acrididae > Schistocerca > Schistocerca cancellata. Next base: position 1,161,279,668 of record NC_064626.1, read on the forward strand.
CAATGACATTTTAAATGCCGCTCTAGTTAATACCATTAAATAACTGTCAATATCAGGTTCTAATCACTAAATACAGTTTCAAATTTACTGTCATAGACACACTTAACTTTCAAATTACTTCACAGATGGTATAAAGTTCAATGTCCAGATGCGAAAATCACACAATATACAGTTCTACAATCTAACTACTCTCTGGAAAAAATTTTTTTTCTAAATTGATTTCAAACTATTTTAACTACAGGATAAAAAAATTAGATTTCTCTGGCCTTGTTCTGTAGTCTCGGTGTTGTCCAATAGATGAAATCGATGAAACAAAAAATACATATATTATATAACAATCCAAGAGAGTCCTGTCACGGTCGCCACTATAATTTTTTTTTCCTCCATATCTACGTAATTCTGTAGCTCTCAATTCGTTCGAGCAATCAATCATTCATGATAGGAAACACAGTCATAGCTCAGTCACTCCAAAATGATTCCCAAATTTTACTTGTTAGAATGAAATCAGGCGATGATTCTTCTTCTCTGCAGGCTCGTGCTTTGCGGCAGTCTGCTAATCTGTACAAATAAAATGCCTCGTAATTTTGGGAGCGTTGTATAATCAGTCGGGAAACCTCAGATCAAGCGGATATTTGGCTTTGATGAAGTTTAACCTTCCGAAGAAGTAATGGAGCTCTTGGATTATTAAATGCAGGTTCGTATCCAGTCTTTCGGAAGTCCCTTCTGATTAACAACTACGCAATATATCGATAAATATCATTAATTCCCAAATGTCACATACACTTTTTTTTGAAGGAGCAATATATATATATATATATATATATATATATATATATATATATATTTCCTTTTTAATCGTATAGTTCGTATCAGTTATCTTCTGTGATAAATCTCAACAATCAGATTACAGTTCTTCCAAACCAAGCTCAGGCTAATCGGCACGAAGACAATCTCGGAAGCCCCCTTTCTTTTTCTTCTAACAACCACCAGAGAGAGTACTACAAAGAATACTTATGCGCTCATGGCATAGCTATTGTATGAGCTACTTTTCGCATGGATTCTGCGAGTATAAAGATAGAAAATTAGTAAACGTCATTCAAGGGTAGAATTGTATCAGAATAAGTCATCGAATATAAAGAGATATTACATACTTTTTCTCATAATGATAAATTATCCCAAAATAAGATTCTGTATGAAAACAGTGAATAAAAATAGACATAGTTGGCTTATTTACTGATATTTTTACTACCAAAATTGGCAATAATTCGAAGAGCACAAGCATATGAACCCAAACGTTTCAGCAAATCATCAATGTGTTTCTTCCAATTCAATTTCTCATCAAGGCACACACCCAGAAATTTGGAATATTCTGTCTTAGCACCAGACTTTTGTTCAAAGTCTATGTTTATCAACGGTGTCATGCCATTTACTGTACAGAACTGTATACACTGTTTTTTCTCAAAATTCAGTGGGTGTCCATTTGCAGAGAACCGTTTAAAATTTTCTGAAAGACATTATTTACAATTTCCTCAGCTGATTCTGGTTTGTTAGGTTACTATACTGGTATCATCAGCAAAAATCACTATCTCTGCATCTTCATGAATATAGAGTAGCATCTCATTAATATACAGGGTGGTCCATTGATCGTGGCCGGACCAAATACCTCACGAAATAAGTGCCAAATGAAAAAACTACAAGAACGAAACTTGTCTAGCTTGAAGGTGGAAACCAGATGGTGCTATGGTTTGCCCGCTAGATGGCGCTGCCATAGGTCAAATGGATATCAACTGCGTTTTTTTAAAATACGAACCCCCATTTTTTATTACATATTCGTGTAGTACGTGAAGAAATATGAATGTTATAGTTGGACCGCTTTTATCGCTTTGTGATAGATGGCGCTGTAATGGTCAAAAAAATATGGCTCACAATTTTAGACGAACAGTTGGTAACAGGTAGGTTTTTTAAATTAAAATACAGAACGTAGGTACGTTTGAACATTTAATTTCGGTTGTTTCAATGTGGTACATGTACTTTGTGAACTTATCATTTCTGAGATACCACGTAATTATACGTCTGTGACTATTACAGCGCCATCTATGACAAAGCGAAAAAAGTGGTCCAACTAAAACATTCATATTTCTTCACATAGTACACGAATATGAAATAAAAATGGTGGTTCCTATTTAAAAAAACGCAGTTGATGTCCGTTTGATCTATGGCAGCGCCATCTAGCGGGCCAACCATAGCGCCATCTGGCATCCCCTTTCAAGTTAGACGAGTTTCGTCGTGTGTAATTTTTTCGTTTCACGCTTATTTCGTGAGATATTTGGCCCGGTCACTATCAATGGACCACCCTGTATATTAAGAACAATAAGTGATGTGAGACTGAACCCTGTGGGACACTGTTATTGATACCTCCCCAGTTAGAGGACTCCGCTGATTTTTGTAGAGGATGTGTACTGCTGATTTCAACCTTTTGCATTCTTCCTGTTAAATATAAATTAAACCATTTTTGCACTGTCCCACTCATACCACACTACTTAAGGTTATCTAGAAGAATTTCATGATTCACACAGTCAAGAGCCTTTGAGAGATCACAGAAAATCCCAATTGGTGATTTTCAGTTATTCAGACCATTTAATATTTGGCCAGTGAAAGCATATATATTTTCTGTTGATAACCCTTTCAGAAAACCAAACTGATATTTTGTTAGTACTTCATTTTTACAAATATGTGAAGCTACTCTTGAATACATTACTTTTTCAAGAATTTTAGATAATGCTGTCAGAAGTGAGATTGGTCGATAGTTGTTTGCATCAGACCTATCCCTCTTTTTTATGCAGTGGTTTAACAATAGCATATTTCATTCCATCCAGAAAAATGCCCTGTTTCAGTGAGCGACTGCATATGTGGGTGAGAACCCTACTTATCCGTTGAGAATAACCTATTAGTATTCTGTTGGACACACCTTCAATTCCATGCAAGCTTCTACTTTTGAGTAAATTATTTTCCTAATTTCTATAGGAGAGGTGGATTGAATTTTAGTTTTATCAAATTGCATAGGTATTGCCTCTTCCATATATAGCCTTGCTTCTGCAAGTGTTCTCACCTGTTTTGTGTACCATAAGGGATCAGTACCATCTCTTATTAATTTATTTGATATATATCTCTCAATTACTGTCATTCCTATTTCTTGAATTTAAACCACATATTATCCATGCTTACATAGTCAGATTGGAAGGAACTGAGACTGTCTCTTAGGAAGGTGTCAAGCGAATTTTTATCAGCTTTTATAAACAGATGTATTTTGCGTTTATTTTTGGCGGGTTTGGATGTTATTGTCTTCAGTCTCGCTACAAAAGCCTTTTGGTCGCTGATCCCTGTATCCGTCATTATCTTCCCTGTTTGCTAGGTGTTAGTTGTTCCCGAACTTACTTGAGCGAATTTCCAGGGTTGTTCCTATTACAAGACCAGGACCGAGGTATGCCATTCACTGCCGTGCAGTGTGTGATGTCGCTACGTCCTCCTGAAACCAGGCTTCCTGAACGTTTGGAAAGTTCTTCAACGCAGGTGTAACGAAAGTTCGTAACATCTCCACGTAATGATCGGCATTGACAGTTATTGTGTTTCTCTGCTCATTTGCGAAAACATGCGGTCCGATAATCCCTTGTGATGAAACACCACAACATACTGTGACTTTATTAGCGTGTAAAGGGCGCTCATGAACGTCATTAGGATTTATGTTTGCCCAGTAACGGTAGTTCTGTTTACTCACGTAACCTATGAGATGAAAATGTGCCTCATCTGACATCCACAACTAGTTTAGAAATTCAACGTCAGTGTTTATTTTTGTTATCATTTGTTGACAGAATCCTAATCGTAAAAAAATGGTTCAAATGGCTCTGAGCACTATGGGACTTAACTGCTGAGGTCATCAGTCCCCTAGAACTTAGAACTACTTAAACCTAACTAACCTAAGGACATCACACACATCCATGCCCGAAGCAGGATTCGAACCTGCGACCGTAGCAGTCACGCAGTTCCAGACTGTAGCGCCTAGAACCGCTCGGCCACAACGGGCCGGCTCCTAAGCGTAACCGGTAATCTTTGTCCTTCGATTGTTGCACCATCTGTAGTTCATACGGATGACATTTTAAATCAGGATAAAGAGTTCTGCGAGCACTCTCCCGGGACATTCCAACCACCGCTGCTTGCTTACTAATTGCTTCACGTGTATACAGCACGAGTTTCTAACGTCTCTATGGCAACGCCTCTTCATGGGTCTGTAGACGGCTGTCGATTTCGCCTACACCTGTTCGCGCTTCTCAGTTGAAAACTGTCAAAAGCGCTGCCAAGTGTCATGGATTTCCGTAAGCTGACTCGATTGTAGGAGTGTATAATACACTACTGGCCATTAAATTGCTACGCCCAGAAGAAATGCAGACGATAAACGGGTATTCATTGGACAAATATATTATATTAGAAGTGACATGTGATTACATTTTCACGCAAATTGGGTGCATAGATCCTGAGAAATCAGTACCCAGAACAACCACCTCTGGCCGTAATAACGGCCTTGATACGCCTGGGCATTGAGTTAAACAGAGCTTGGATGGTGTGTACAGGTACAACTGCCCAAGCAGCTTCAACGCGATACCACAGTTCATCGAAAGTAGTGACTGGCGTATTGTGACGAGCCAGTTGCTCGGCCACCATTGACCAGACGTTTTCAGTTGCTGAGAGATCTGGAGAATGTGCTGGCCAGGGCAGCAGTCGAACATTTTCTGTATCCGGAAAGACCCGTACAGGACCTGCAACATGCAGTCGTGCATTATCCTGCTGAAATGTAGGGTTTCGCACGGATCGAATGAAGGGTAGAGCCACGGGTCGTAACACATTTGAAATGTAACGTCCACTGTTCAAAGTGCCGTCAATGCGAACAAGAGGTGACCGAGGCGTGTAACCAATGGCACTCCATACCACCACGTGAGTTGATATGCCAATATGGCGATGACGAATACACGCTTCCAATGTGCGTTCACCGCGATGTCGCCAAACACGGATGCAACCATCATGATGCTGTAAACAGAACCTGGATTCATCCGAAAAAATGACGTTTTGCCATTCGTGCACCCAGGTTCGCCGTTTAGTACACCATCGCAGGCGCTCCTGTCTGTGATGCAGCGTCAAGGGTAACCGCAGCTATGGTCTCCCGAGCTGATAGTCCATGCTGTTGCAAACGCCGTCTAACTGTTCGTGGTGATGGTTGTTGTCTTGCAAACGTCCCCATCTGTTGACTTAGGGATCGAGACGTGGCTGCATGATCCGTTACAGCCACGCGGATAAGATGCCTGTCCTCTCGACTGCTAGTGATACGAGGCCGTTGGGATCCAGCTCGACTTTCCGTATTACCGTCCTGAACCCACAGATTCCATATTCTGCTAACAGTCATTGAATCTCGACCAACGAGAGCACCAATGTAGCGATACGATAAACCCCAATCGCGGTAGGCTACAATCCGACCTTTATCAAAGTCGGAAACGGGATGGTACGCATTTCTCCTCCTTACACGAGGCATCGCAACAACGCTTCACCAGGCAACGCCGGTCCACTGCTGTTTGTGTATGAAAAATCGGTTGGAAACTCTCCTCATGTCAGCACGTTGTAGGTGTCGCCATCGGCGCCAACCTTGTGTGAATGCTCTGAAAAGCTAATCATTTGCATATCGCAGCATCTTCTTCCTGTCGGTGAAATTTCGCGTGTGTAGCACGTCATCTTCGTGGTGCAGCAATTTTAATGGACAGTAGTGTAATAAACGTATTAAAACCTCATGGAGATGCGGCATTTTTTCACGTATATCATGTGGATATGATGTCATATCTCCTGAACTATGATAGGTAGTTGGTTTTTACCCCCACAGCGATTGTTGTCTGATAGTAAAGGATATGCATACCAAGTTTGGTTGAAATCGGTCTAGGAAAATATGTGGAATGCACGTATGTACACAAACACGCAAACACACACACACACACACACACACACACACACACACACACACACACACACCCATACATAAATTAGTATAATGCTTATAGATGACAGCAAATAAGAGTCTTTTTTGCTTTGTCACAGTCCCTGGATGCAAATCATTTTGTATTTCTTACCCCTATGTAATAGGGCCTACGTTGACCATGGCTACCGGGTTTTTAATTCTGCACACAGTGACACTACCGCAAAAATACAGTGATTTACAAATGTTCTGCGTTACTGGTAACATGCTGAAGTATTTAAACGGCCATCGTTTTCTTT